>NC_058098.1:61170000-66170000 GCF_020171115.1 Neogale vison | reverse complement strand
CAAATAACATGGAGGACATGGCGAGATGGAGAGAAGGGAGTTGAGGGAAATTGGAAGGGAAGTGAACCATGAGAGACTATGGACTCTGAAAAACAACCTGAGGGTCCTGAAGGGGCGGGGGGTAGGAGGTTGTTGGAACAAGGTGGTGGGTATTAGGGAGGGCACGTATTGCATGGAGCACTGGGTATGGTGCAAAATCAATGAATACTGTTATGCTGAAAAGAAATTAAAAAAAAAAGCCATCAATTTTTTTCAAAGAAATGGAACAAGTAATCCTAAAATTTATATGGAACCAGAAAAGACCAAGAATACCCAGAGGAATGTTGAAAAAGAAAGCCAAAGCCAAAGTTGGTGGCATCACAATTCCAGACCTTAAGCTCTATTACAAAGCTGTAATCATCAAGGCAGTATGGTACTGGCACAAAAACAGACACATAGATCAATGGAAAAGAATAGAGAGCCCAGAAATGGACCCTCAACTCTATGGTCAACTAATCTTCGACAAAGCAGGAAAGAATGTCCAATGGAAAAAAGACAGTCTCTTCAACAAATGGTGTTGGGAAAATTGGACAGCCACATACAGAAGAATGAAACTGGACCATTTCCTTACACCACACACAAAAAGAGACTCACAGTGAATGAAGGACCTCAATGTAAGACAGGAAGCCATCAAAATCCTTGAGAAGAACTCAGACAACAACCTCTTCGACCTCAGCCACAGCAACTTCTTCCTAAAAACATTGCCAAAGGGAAGGGAAGCAAGGGCAAAGGGAAGGGAAGCAAGGGCAAAAATGAACTACTGGGACTTCATCAAGATCAAAAGCTTTTGCACAGCAAAGGAAACACTCAACAAAACCAAAAAACAACTGACAAAATGGGAGAAGATAATTGCAAATGACATATCAGGTAAAGGGCTAGTATCCAAAATCTAGAAAGAACTTATCAAACTCAACACCCAAAGAACAAATAATCCAATCAAGAAATGGGCAGAAGACATGAACAGATATATCTGTAAAGAAGACATCCAGATGGCCAACAGGCACATGAAAAAGCACTCAATATCACTTGGCATCAGGGAAATACAAATAAAACCACAGTGAGATACCACCTCACACCAGTCAGAATGGCTAAAATTAACAAGTCAGGAAACAACATGTTGGCGAGGATGCAGAGTAAGAGGAATCCTCCCATGCTGTTGGTGGGAATGCAAGCTGGTGCAACCACTCTGGAAAACAGTATGGAGGTTCCTCAAAAAGTTGAAAATAGAGCTACCCTATGACCCAGCAATCGCACTACTGGGTATTTATCCTAGAGATACAAATGTAGGGATCTGAAGGGGCACGTGCTCCTGAATGTTTATAGCAGCAATGTCCACAATAGCCAGACTATGGAAAGAACCTAGATGTCCATCAACAGATGAATGGCTAAAGAAGATGTGGTATATATGTACAATGGAATACTATGCAGCCATCAAAAGAAATGAAATCTTGCCACTTGCAACAATGTGGATGGAACCAGAGGCATTACACTAAGGGAAATAAGCCATTCAGAGAAAGACAATTATCATATGATCTCTCTGATATGAAGAATTTGAGAGGCAGGGTGGGCGTTCTTGGGAGAAGGGAGGGAAAAAGGAAACAAGATGGGATCAGGGAGGGGGAGACAAACCATAGGAGACTCTTAATCTCAGGAAACAAACTGAGGGTTGCTGGGGGGTGAAGAGGGGAGGGATAGGGTGGCTGGGTTATGGACATTGGGGAGGTTATGTGCTATGGTGAGTGCTGTGGAATGTGTAAGTCTGATGATTCACAGCCCTGTACCCCTGGGGCAAATAATACATTATATGTTAATAAAAAATAAAAATGAAAATGAAGAATTCTCCTGAATACCTTTGAGGAAGCTCTCCTGCAAACCTTATGGTCCTCTGATTCTCCAAGCAATGGTGCCCCCTCCACACCCTACTACAGGTTACACGTGGAACAAGGGAGACTGGGATTTTGAAAGGCTGATCAAGTGGGCCACCAGTTGAAGGCAAGTTGAAAATCACCCAAATCAATGTCAGTAAAGTGAGGACTTAAGCCCCCAGTAGTACTCTAAATAGAAATAAGGGTCAGTACTGTCATTTGCAAATATCTTCTCCCATTCTGTGGGTTGCCTCTTTGTTTTGTTGACTGTTTCCTTTGCTGTGCAGAAGCTTCTTATCTTGATGAAGTCCCAAAAGTTCATTTTCGCTTTTGTTTCCTTTGCCTTTGGAGACATATCTTGAAAGAAGTTGCTGTGGCTGATATTGAAGAGGTTACTGCCTATGTTCTCCTCTAGGATTCTGATGGATTCCTGTCTCATGTTGAGGTCTTTTATCAATTTTGAGTTTATCTTTGTGTACAGTGTAAGAGAATGGTCGAGTTTAATTCTTCTACACATAGCTGTCCAGTTTTCCCAGCACCATTTATTGAAGAGACTGTCTTTTTTCCACTGTATATTTTTTCCTGCTTTGTCAAAGATTATTTGACCATGGAGTTGTGGGTCCCTATCTGGGCTCTCTACTCTGTTCCACTGGTCTATGTGTCTGTTTTTATGCCAGTACCATGCTGTCTTGGTGATCACAGCTTTGTAGTAAAGCTTGAAATCAGGTAATGTGATGCTGCCAGTTTTATTTTTGTTTTTCAACATTTCCTTAGCGATTCGGTGTCTCTTCTGATTCCATACAAATTTTAGGATTATTTGCTCTAGCTCTTTGAAAAATACTGGTGGAATTTTGATCAGAATGGCATTAAAAGTATAGACTGCTCTAGGTAATATAGACAGTCAACAAAACAAAGAGGCAACCCACAGAATGGGAGAAGATATTTGCAAATGACAGTACAGACAAAAGGTTGATATCCAGGATCCATAAAGATCAAACCCAACACACACAAAACAGACAATCATATTAAAAAATGGGCAGAAGATATGCACAGACACTTCTCCAATGAAGACATACAAATGGCTATCAGACACATGAAAAAATGTTCATCATCACTAGCCATCAGGGAGATTCAAATGAAAACCACACTGAAATACCACCTTACACCAGTTAGAATGGCCAAAATTAGCAAGACAGGAAACAATATGTGTTGGAGAGGATGTGGAGAAAGGGGAACCCTCTTACACTGTTGGTGGGAATGCAAGTTGGTGCAGCCACTTTCGAAAACAGTGTGGAGACTCCTCAAGAAATTAAAAATAGAGCTTCCCTATGACCCTGCAATTGCACTACTGGGTATTTACAACAAAGATACAGATATAGTGAAAAGAAGGGCCATCTGTACCCCAATGTTTATAGCAGCAATGGCCACAGTCGCCAAACTGTGGAGAGAACCAAGATGCCCTTCAACAGACGAATGGATAAGGAAGATGTGGTCCATATACACTATGGAGTATCATGCCTCTATCAGAAAGGATTAATACCCAACTTTTGTGGCAACATGGACGGGATTGGAAGAGATTATGCTGAGTGAAATAAGTCAAGCAGAGAGAGTCAATTATCATATGGTCTCACTTATTTGTGGAGCATAACAAATAGCATGGAGGACAAGAGGAGATGGAGAAGAGAAGGGAGTTGAGGGAAATTGGAAGCGGAGGTGAACCATGAGAGACTGACTCTGAAAAACAATCTGAGAGTTTCGAAGGGGCGGGGGGTGGGAGGTTGGGGGAACCAGGTGGTGGGTATCAGAGAGGGCACGGATTGCATGGAGCACTGGATGTGGTATAAAAACAATGAATACTGCTATGCTGAAAAGAAAGAAAAAATTAAAAAAAAAAAAGAAAGAAGGGTCAGTTCCCATAAATATCATAATTTCCCAAAAAAGAAAGGAGAAGAAACATACCAGTCTATAAGCTTAGATGCTAGTAGAGAAGGCAGAGCTCTCACCGGATTCTGGCCGAGTAAATAAGATGGAAGCACATGGGGGCCCTAAAGAGGCTGGCACATGCCCCTACCCCGACCCAGAAGAATGGACATTGTAACTATGTCATCATCCTCCCTTGCCTGTTCCCTTGTCACTTGGGTCCCCATGGGTCACAAAGAACTTCGGGAGCCTTGTCCTTGGTCTCTCCAACCTTACCCGTCTCATGTAGGTGACCCTAGGGAGATCCCTTACTGCCTTGGTGCTCAGTCCTACCATCTGTAGATCAATCTAGAGCTGTGTTCCCATGTAGGGGAATGGACAAAACACATGACAACATCAATAAAAATGGAAAGGGAGTGACAGGCACAAAGGAAAACAGGTGTTTCATACCGGTGATTCTCAGAGAGCGCTCCCTAGGTCAGTAGCACCAACGTCCCCTGGGAACTTATGAGAAATGTAGATTGTGAGAAGGCCCCACCCAGACATAGACCCGCTGCATTGAAACTCAGGGGTGGGGGGACAGCAATCTGCATTTTCACAAGCCCCACGTGATCTTGATACATGCACGAGTTTGAGAAATGCTACTCCAGACACACACACACACACACACACACACACACAAATGTTCTGCTTCTGGTTCTCACTTACAGGTGTGAAAACAAGCTTCATGAGCTCAGGTTAAGGGCACTGGTTCTGGGGTCAAATCTCTGCTGTGTTTCAAGCTGTGACTTCATGGGATAGGTTGCCTAACCTCTCTGAACCCCAGTTTTGTCTACCGCAAAATAGGGACCATCCATGCCCTACCTCCTAGGGTTGTTCTGAAGGAGAAGTAGTCATGCCCATGAGAGTGTAGCACAAAGTCTTGGGAAACCACCTGCCATCCTCACTGTTACTCTTCTGTGTCCATCTCCACCATGTAACCGGGGATCACTCATCTCTGTGGCCAAAGCTGTGTGCTTTCATAGGATTGAAATGGAAATATTCCTTCTGCCCTCAGTGCTCATCCATGTCTGCCCATCATGGGAGAAAGAATACCTCAGTCTTGTGGACACACAATTCCTTGGGACTTCCAAACTCCCTGCCCTTTCTCTTTGACCACCAAGCTCTAAACTTCGAATTCAGAAAATATGTTGAATCCTAATTTCTTCTCTGGGCACATGGGACCTTCCTAGCCCTGTTCTCCCCTTTGATCTAATCTCCTTCTTCATTTTTATTTTTCTAATTGTGTTAATCATGTTTTATTTTAATGAATCACTTCAAATGTAATTACAGCCAGGCAGAGGAGCATTAAATAAACAGCAAATGTAGTAGAGCCCTAGTAAGTAGCTCCTTTTGTTTTCACTTAGAGAACAAGATGCCAAAGCAAGGCTCCCACGACGATAGGAAAACAGCATCACACTCCACTGCGCTGTACCACATGCACCTAAACTGCAGCCTGGTGTTGCTTTTTGACTAAGAGAGTTGGGCAGTAAGGCTCTGTTTTGCCTGGGAGATGAAAAGGTCTATTGTCTGATTTTGTGGTCACAGGTGCTAGTAACACACACCTTTCATCTGCTCCCTTGTTTCTGCCTAGTAAGCAACACCACATAGGCTATACAGCAGAAAGGAAGTGGAAACTGAAGCCCAGTCTTGTTAAGCATAACATTTTCACTCAGAGGCTATTTCTAGAACATTCCATCCAGCAACTCAGAAGATCGTATTTCAAATCAAAAGAAGGACAGCTTCTGGTGAAGTAGGAGAAATCCACACGTTCCTTTCAGCCACAAAAACAAGGGCAGGAGAGCCAAGAAGTTCCAAATACTGAAATGATGTCCTTTCTGGTGCCATGTCATATGAATGAGCCCTGATTAAAACAGGCTTTGTCACGTATCTTAGAAAGCTGGTGAGGCCAGGCAGGAATTGCTTTTATTTATTTATTTATTTACTTTTTAAGGGCAGAAAGGAGATTAAGTTTTCTGTCTCAACTTAGTATCCAACACCCTCTATTAGCCTGCCAACTATGGTCACCTTCACCGTGGCCCACCCTCAGTGTGTACGTTATTCTCTGCAATGTCCAAATGCCCAGGGGAAAGCAGGGGACAAAAGCAAGAGCGGAAACCCTGGAGGGGGAGGGTCACTCGAGCACTCTGGGATGAGCTCCCCCAGAAGGTCTCCAGGAGTCGGGCAGCTCCTTTTGTGTGGAGTTGTGTGGGGTGGGGGGTGGGCAGTTGGCAAGTTCGACTCCCACACTGTGACCAAAGGACAGCACAGCAGTCTTCTAGAGTTATCTGGCCTACTCGTACTGGCTGTGTGCTGGGCTTGGGCAGGTCCTGGGCCTCCCCTACCCAACCACTGCTGCTCCCCAAAGGCCACCCTGACACTCCCACTTCCAGTAGAAACTGCATTCTCTGTTTCCTTTTCTACCATATTTTCCTCTCCTTGCAAGAAGCTTCGGACATAGAAATTAGGCACACCATAAATAAATGAGCCAGGGAAGGAAGGTCTCACACAATCATTTCTGTGTAAGAGCCTGGCCTGTGTGCTCCACACTGGTGAGAAAGTCAGAACAGGCCAAAGGGAGGGTAAGTTTAAAAGCCACCTGTGCCCTCGCCAACCCTCTGCCCACATTAATCATGCACATGACAGGTAGCATTCTGGTCTGCAAAGGGCTCCATATTCCCCATGAACTGTGCCTCACCTAGTGACAAAGGCTGCATGGGGTGAAGGAATATTAGCTGGCCAGGAACACACAGACATGGCCAGGAACGCACAGACATGGCCAGGAACCTGCAGACGTGGCCAGGAACCCACAGATGTGGCCAGGAACCTGCAGACGTTGCCAGGAACCTGCAAGACATGGCCAAGCCTGTGCAAAGGAAAACAGAGGTGGAACACCAACACCCCTCCTCATTTAGGACAGGCAGGACAGGGGAAGAAAGTGAGCAACAGGAATGAGGAGTGTGTGTGAGACCTGGGAAGCCTGCCTTTCAGCAGCTGCTTACCAGCCTTAGATATTTAAGGTTTATTACTAGTAGCTCAGACTGTTGTTTTTAAGCTCTGTCAGAGGACTTTAGCTTACAAATAGAGCTTCTAGAGCCTTCTGGTGGGTTGGGGCATGGCGAGAGGCACTGAAGTAGTCCTGGGATGACTTTGAGGGTATATAGGTGGGGTCCCTGCTGCTCTAGAAAGCAGCCCAAGTGAAGGGGTGTTTGCCTTCAACAAACTGGAGGCTGGAGGCTTTGCAAACCTGGCACAGTCGGGGCCTCCACAGCTGGTACCAGCAAGTGGGCCCAACCTGCCCTAGCACCACTGCCAGCCTCACGTTAATTTAATTTGAGTAGGACAATAATCGGCTCTTAGTGTTAGGCTATGGTTTGTGGTCTGAAGCAATAGCTCTCCTTTCCCCAGAGGCCTTGGAACATTAGCCTCCTTGCTGGCAACTCCTGTGTTCGTCCTCCTCACCCAATCATCCATCATGTCTATCCAACATGTGTGATATAGGAAGTCAGAGGAGGGAAAACCCTGCCCCGAGGCCAAGCATCCTAAAGATACCTGACCAAGAGGATTTCCTCCTATCATAAGATGAGGAGTAAGCCTATTTTTCAATCCTGGCCCTAAACTCTGAAAAAAAGAAAAAAAGCAACTGCAAGAGTAAGTTTGGGACTAGGGATGGCTCACATGCCAGGGCTAGAAGATGGGCCGTGGGCCCAGAGGAACAAATTAAGAGCTGACAGCCAGGGGCACCTGGGTGGCTCAGAGCGTAAGTGTTTGTCTTCAGCTCAGGTCATTTTCCTGGGGTCCTGGGACTCGGGTCATGATCCCGGGGTCCTGGGATCAAGTCCCATGTCATTGGACTCCCTGTTTGGTGGGAAGTCAGCTTCTCCCTCTCCCTCTGCCACTCAGCACCCACCCCCACCCTCATCCCCAGTCATACTCTTACACGCTCTCTCTCAAATAAATAAATTAAATATTCAAAAATCAAAAAGAACTGTCAGCCAGTGATGTTCACATGGGAGCCGAGCTGTCCCCTCACTCATGTATGTTAACCGCAGCCCCAACTGTGTATCTACAGATAAGATGCCCGAGTGTTTGAGGACTAAAAACAATAACAAAGCATCCTCAGAAGGTTCAGTGAAAAGATAAAACTGTATTAAGTGAGTTATTGCTCCCAGAATACAGCCTATGAAAATATATTTACAAGAGCAAACCTTGACAGACAAATGGATAAACAAAATATGGTCTACCCATATATTCCTCCAAAAGGAAGGTGATCCAGACATGTGCTTTGTCACTGGGGAATCTTGAAGACAGTGAAATGAGCCGGTCACCAAAGGGCAAATACTGTATGATCCCACTCACATCAAGTCCTGGATCATCGGATTCATAGACTTCTGCCGGAGGACGCGGGGTGCCAGGGCTGGAGGAGTGAGCGGGGGGAGTTGGTGTGGGATGGGAAGAGTTTCAGTCGTGCAAGATGAAAAAGTCCGGAAGACCGATGCTGGTGACGGGTGCACAATAGCATGGATGTATTTAAGGTCACAAAACTGTATACTTAAGAATACTTAAAATGGTAAAATTTATGTGTAATTTAGTACAAGTAAAAAATAAATATTTCTATGCTGCTTTAAATCAAGTTCTAGAAGACAATCAGATAATTGTGACTCTGCAATCTGACCCACCTTTGGAACCCCAAGGACACCCACCTGGAGTGGGGAGGAGGGCAGGTCCACAGTGAGGGGCCCGGGCGGTTCCCTGCAGAGCCTTACAGTCAGACAGTCAACCAGCCCCAGTGTCAGACACCTGGCACCACCCTCAGGCTTTTCCAGAGAGGAAAGAGCACAGGGTTCTGCAGCTCCCTGACCAAACGTGGGGCCATCCTCAGGTGACTTACTCCTTAAGACTCAGGTTCCTCCTCTGCAAAGGGGTTCTAACCACTTTAACACAGGGGACAGCTTTGAGTATGGGATTCAAGGAGATAATGAGGCTGATAAATACTTCCCTCCCAGGAGTGTTCCTGAGGCTGGGAACTAGGCTTCCTAGAATCCCCTAGACTAAGCGGGGGAGGAATGTGCTCAGGATCTGAAGGAGACTGTGAGGCGGCGGTGGCTACTCTTTCTGGGCCAGACTCGACCGTGGCCAGGTGGCCCAGGGCCTGGTGGCTCCCATCTTGCTCTCTCCTCTGTGCTGTAGCCAGGTCTGTGCTCTCCCTGGGAGGCTGACATGTTCACTGCTCGGGTTAACTAGCTACTATCTGCCTGGAACCCTCTCCTCCCCGATGACCATGTAGGTCTGTGAAGCATGAGGCGTGGAAGTGAAGGAGCCTGGGAACTCAGCACTCAACCACCCACCCAAAGGCCCATGCGACCCTCGCCCCCTGTGGCCCTGGCACAGCGCAAGCTGAACACACACCTGCGGCTTTGAGCGGACCCCCTGTTGTTCTCAGGATTCCAAACATCCCAGAAGAAGGAAATGGGACAAACCAATAGAACCCACACAGGGGCCGAGTCTAGCTTTACCCTCCACCCTGAGAAACAGCTGTGTATAGTGTCTCTGATGAGGTCGAAGGGTAAGCACATGACGCGCCGTACGATTCCAGAAGCTCATTCCAACAAGCAACATCCCCGGGAAAAATAAATCCCCACTGCTGGGACCCCAGCATCAGCAACGACAAAGCTCATCCCATCAGGCTCTCTCCAGAGCCACACAGCAAGTGCCTGAGACAGGCGGCTCTCCACGGAGGTCACGTGCACAGAATTCACAGCGCGCTCCCAGGAAACACGCTGCTTAAATGGACTCATTTTCCCCCTGCTGCTCTTCCAAAGGTTTAAAGTGGCTTGTGAAGAGGTCGGCTAAACTGCATATTTTACAGATCATCTAGATTCATTGATCTTCGTCAAAACGTTTCTTCTCGATAGAGCAACTCTCTTCCCCTGTGTTAAATTGACTGTCGTGATTTTAACCAAGAAAACAGTTGTGCAATGAAGACTCATTGTCCCTTCTTCTCCCAGGACCCAAAGCCGCCTTCTCCCCCTTCCATTCCCCCCCCCCACCTGGAGTTAGCTAGGGAATGAAATGCAGACTTGTTACCACAAAAGTGACAAATGCTCTGAGAGAGAGAGGAAGAAAAGAGACAGACAGACAAGCAAAATGTTTTAGCACAGTAAATTGTGACACTTTATAATCTCAGCTAAAAATTTAAATGCTGCTGATTTTTTTTTTTTAAAGTCCAGAATTAGGAGTGCCTGGGTGACTCAGTGGGTTAAGCATCTGACTCTTGATCTGAGCTAGGTGTTGATCTCAGTGTCATGAGTTCAAGCCCCGCATCTGGCTCTATGCTGGGCATGGAGACTACTTTATAAAAAATTTAAAAATATAAAATAAATAAAAATAAAATATAAGATAAATAAAAATAAATAAAGGCCACAATTACTAGATTTAGAAATACCAAAGTTGCTTCCCAGATTATCTGATACCTCATTCTGCCATTAAGTCAGTGTGTGACCAGAATGACTGGCTGGTTCTCATGGAGCAGTGGTCCCTGCCAGAACAGGCAGGCCCTGCCTGGTCCTTGGCTCCACCTGAGAGCCCTTCTGCCTCACCCCACATCTCTATGGCTTCCCCACTGGGCCTTTCACTTCCCAAAGCCTCCCTGCTCACCTTCCCACCCTCCTCAGCTCCCTGAGGCCCACACACCTCGTTCGCTTGGCAGATGAGAAAGTAAGATGAAAAGAGGGGCAGTGACTGGTTCAAGGTCATTAATGAAATAGTAGCCAGACCCCAGCTTTCTGGTGGTGGAGTTCCCAGAAGCACTGGCAGTGTGAGGTAGAAGGTCAGGCTTACCCATTCTTCCAGAGGAAGTTAAGAATCTGATGTCCTTCTTCAAAAAGAGTCCCTATCCTGTTGCTTCTTGTCAACAGAATGCCTAACCCTATCTCACTGCTCACTCCTACAGCACCTGGCCATCCTGGCCCTCACTCCTATCTCAACATCTCTGTTCCTTGGTGCTCAGAACCCAGACCTCTCCAGGCTCTTGCCTCACTTTTGTGGCCCTTGGACTCCTCCTCTATTCAGCCATCATGACAGGTGCTTCCAGAAGGAGCACATGAGCCTTCTGCCTAGTTCCTCCATCACCTGCCTTAAGTGCCCCATACCCTTCTGTGGTTTTAACCATAAACCATGTGTTGAAGCTCTATTTCCAGTCTACATCTTAGCTCGTTTTGTCCAACCACTTCTGATGTTATATGTAGCACAGGTACAAGTCCGTATATCTAAACAAATCATAGAAAACCCTGTCTTCCTCCTCTCTCTGAGCATGAGCACCTGCATGTTGTCCCTGTTTCCTTTACTCAAATCAAACACATGGGGCACATTTCAGACTTTCTCCCTCCCCTGGCCCCACATTCAATCCAATCATCAAATCTCACCTCAGGGCCTGACTTTAAGACCCCTCGAGGGATCACTGAGGCAGCCGTCTCTGCACTCTAGTACTATCTAGTACTATCACCTACCTGGATTACCAAAATAATCTAACTACATGCATGTCCCCTAACCACACCTTCCTGCCATCTACCACCCTGTAACCAGAGCGATTGTGTCCCACTGCTCTTTAAAACCATGGTCTCCCACTCAAGGACAAGGATAAAGTCAGACTCCAGAATGTGGCCCATGAGACCCCCTTTAACCCAATCCCAACTGCCTGTCCACATTCACGATCCACAGTCCTGACACCACTCCTCTGGGCCTGCTGTAGCCAACATAGCAGGTACCCCCACCCCGACATCCATCCCTCCCCCACCAACCCCATCATTTTTGCTTTAAGAGCCTATGCCTGAGACAGAGGCTGAAAATGCCCAGCACTTACTTTCCCAGACTCCCTTGCAGACCCTGTGGCCACATTCCCACCAGTGAGATGCAAGGGGAAATTTTTCTTCCCTCATAAATGGAGAGCAGCTCCATGAGCTCTGGCCTTTCCATCTGTCACAGGACTTCATCGTTGAAGGACACAAGGCCTGGGCTGTATCAGCCATCTTTCACTGTGAGGGACAGCCTGGGTGTGATAGAGTGGGAGGAAGAGCTTGCATCCTTGAGGACATCTTTGACCCCAGGTCCAACCCTAGGGCCATTTACTCCCAGAGTTCTTGACAAATGAGATCATGAGTTTCCCTACAATTTAAACCACTTTCAGTTGGGTGTAGCCAAGAGCATCCAAATAACATCTCTACTTATTACATTAGTAGATCGCTCTGAACTTGCATCCAGACCGTTTCCTCTACCCCCTCAGAACATCATTTCTACTTGCTTAGCTCTCAGGGCAAAGCCTCCTCCAGGGAGCCTGGGCAAGATGTCTGTCCTATCATTTGTCACATCATATTCCAACCATTTTTCTTCCCCACCAGACAGCAGCTCACTTGTGTCTGGTGCTCCCCTGTTCTCTCAGTGCCCAGCCTGGGACAGTGGCTATGCCATATAAGCTCCCCAGCTACATCTCATTTCTCTAACCAGACATGAAAGCAATGCTAGGCCTTCTTTGGTGCTATAATTAAGCCCCACAAGCTGCCACAGTGATTAGAGTGGGTTCATTTTGAGACTCTTATATTGTTTCTCCATGTCAAGGTCCTAAATGAAATGTCCAAGTTAGGACTGCTAATCAGCTATGATGGGTCAAAGCAGTCTCCTCACTGAGGCCACCTGTACTAGAATTTAACTGTAGTCAATTTACCTTCCTTAGCCTTTTCTGGGGAGGCTTACTTCATGGAATTGGAGAGATAGGAATAAAGGAAAGGAGGGAGAGAATTCCAAGTGAGATATTAGTGGCCTGGGACCCTGACAAGTCAGCTAGAAGCCAAACAAAACCACACCTCACGCAGGGCCATGATTCCAAACCATCATCAGGCAAACCATTCCCACCAACCCATTCACCAAACACAGAATCACCCCTGAAGCTTAGATACCTTCCTGGAATTCTGAAGCTGGTCCAGCTGTGCCAAAACAAGTATTCATTGAATTGCTTATTGAACCAATGGACTCTGCATTCAGGTTTCTAAGAAGTGACAGAAGGGTGGGGAATGCAAGAATACCATTGGTCTTTGCATCTTTAACGTTCTCCATGGCCATCGTATTCTTTCTTCTTCTTTTTTTTTTAATTTAAATTAAATTAGGCAACATATAGTAAATCATTAGTTCAGATGTGGAGTTCAATTCAATAATTCATCAGTTGTGTGTAACACCCAGGGCTCATCACATCACGTGTGCTCCTTAATCAGAGCCATGGTGTTCTAAGCTCATCCCTCCCCATCTGCAATGGCCCCTTAGCTGTCCTGATGCTCATCTTCCTGTTAAACCCCTGTGCAAGCTGGTTCCTTCCCTCCCTCTACTTGTTCCTTGTCTATGTTTTTCTTCAACAAGGCCCATGCTATGTCCTCTCCAGTTTTCTACCCTCTCCAGGGCTTTGCTCTGCCTTCACTGCTGTTTTTAACACCTCTCTATTTGGCATCATCTGTGAATTTCATTAAATTGCTGTTTACTGATGCTTCCAACATCATTAATAAAGATGTTAAACAAAACCCAGGCTTGTAACCAACGCCTGCTGCAATGGTGGGACACCCCCTTCCCACTTCCCATCCTGCCATTTATCATGGTTGCCTCCTTGCTTTTTATTTCTGCCACTAAGCCATCCCCCATCAGCTTTCAGGCCTAGTGGCAGGGCTCAACTCTCCTTTAATTGAGCTTAATTCTGCAAGTAATGTTTTCTCCAGAGGCCCCACAGATATGCATAAACGGGTATGTTAATCAAAGTAGATACACTCTCTACAGAAGACCCAGAGCCAAGCAAAATAGACCCACGGGCCACCAGCAATGCCCATGCCCTGAGAGGCGACAGAGTTGAGCAGACAACTCCTGTCCCCCTGCAGAGGCAGGAAGCAAGCCTGGAAGGTTGCCCTGGCAGGTTGAGGACAGGAGTAACTCCACCACGTAGAAACAGGGTTTTTCTCTTTTCAATTAAAAAGAAACTTTCTTACCTGGATTTATAAACTCATTTTTCAATTTAAAATACTATGTCTGGGTGGCTTAGTCGGTTAAGTGTCTGACTCTTGGCTTTGGCTCAGGCCATGATCTCAGGGTCCCAAGATCAAGCCCTATATTGGCTCCCACTCAATGCACAGTCTGCTAGAGATTCTTTCCCTTCTTTTTCCCTCCCCCTGCTCACACTCACACATGCATGTGCACATGCACTTTCTTTCTCTCTCAAATAAACAAATCTTTAAGAAATAAAATAAAATACTATGTTTTACAGTGACTCGTGTTTTAAAAACAGGGAGAGTCAAAAGTTCTGTGGCATTTCTCCCTGCCTGGACCAAGAGAACCTCAGTAGGAAATCCAGCTTCCTCCCCTTGACTGCTCACTAGAAAAGGCTCACCAGACTCCACCTCCCCACTGTGTCCAGCCTGGCCCAGATACCTCCCTGAGCTGGGACAAGGTTGGTCAAGAGCTTCCTTCTGCATGCCTGTGGGTGTCAGGAAAAATCAGCTAAATGCCCCGTTCAGACCATTTGCTCCAAGCTCAGATGCTCATTCCAGTTGTTCGCTTCATGTCACTCCAGCCAACACTGTCCCCCAAGGATTTGGGTTCCAGGAACTACTATGCCACTCATTAGCCATGCAACTTGGAAAATAGCATCTAGCCTCTCTGGGATCAATTCCTGCAATTCCCGCTATTCCCACAAGAATGAAAAAACTGAGAAGACCAGTGGCTCCCCATTTTAGACTTTAATAGACTAGTTGCATTAAAAGTCTTGGAATAATATTTCTAGTTTTATGCTCAAAAAACAGAAAAGCAGGGGCGCCTGAGTGGCTCAGTGGGTTAAAGCCTCTGCCTTCGGCTCAGGTCATGATCCCGGGGTCCTGGGATCAAGCCCCGCAGCGGGCTCTCTGCTCCACAGGGAGCCTGCTTCCCCCTCCCCTCTCTCTGCCTGCCTCTCAGCCTCCTTGTGATCTCTGTCTGTCAAATAAATAAATAAATAAATCTTAAAAAAAACAAACAAACCAGAAAAGCAGGGACTCAAATAGGTACTTAGAGACCCATGTTCACAGCAGCATAATTCAGAGTCCAAAGCTGGAAACAACTCAAATGTCCAATGATGAATAAATGGATATGCAAAATGTGTCCTGTACATACAAAGGAATTCTATTCAGTCTTTGAAAGGAAGGACATTCTGACATGTGCTACATCATATGATATGATTCCACTTATGTGAACAGCCAAATTCATAGAGAGAGAAAGTAGAACAGAAGTTACCAGGGAGCTGGGGGAAGGAGGGGATGAGGAAGGACTGTGAAAAGGGTACAGGGTTTCTGTTTGGGATGACAAAAAAGCTCTGGAAAAGGATCATGGTGGTAGTTGCATAATACTGTGAATGCTAATGCCACTGAATTGCACACTTAAATATGGCTAAAATGGTCAATTTTGTGTTATGTGTTATTTTACCACAATAAAAATAACAAATCAACTCTTAAAACAAAAGTGATTTTAACACCAAAAAGGAAGAAAGGGCAGAAAGTCCAAAAGGAAGGAATATCTGCCCCAGGAGAGCAGGCACGTTTACTCAGATAATGTGACACAGACACGCATGCACGCACACCTCACACTGACCTCATTCCCTCATTGTGCCCGGGACCAGGGCCAGAGCCACCTGCACTGGGCCAGGTGAGCCAATGATGCACATCTCTCCTTAGCTCAGTGACATCACGTTGGTGGCTTGGAATCTGCCGTGATGGATGTGTTTATACCGCCAAATTGGCACATGCCATCAAAGCTTTTTTCCAGAGAACTGACCATTTACATGCTTGCCAGCAAATCCCTGCAGCCAAGAAAAGTTGGTCAGGTTGCCGAGGTCACGTGCACATGACCCAGCTGGAAGAAACTTCAAAATCTGATGACCTCTCCGTTTTCTTATAGTCCAGAAATACCTCATGACTCCAGAGGATATCAGACCATCAGGCCTCAGCTACCCAACAATGGCAGCCAGACCACAGTGCAGAGAGAAAAAGACAGAACTAATGGGTCTTCTTCATCCTTTGCATAAATTACTCACCAAAGGCCCAATATGCTCATCCTAAGAATGGCTGAGTAAACACAGAACCAACCCCAGACTAGCACATTGAGTACACTGGCTGTGCCCACAAGAAAACCTCATCTAACTAGGAGCCTTAAGGAAAAGAGGGGCCAAGGGTGTGGGTTTGATTTGACCCAATGCCATGGTCAGCTCTGTCCACGCTGGGTGCGTCCCCATCGATGATGGACCTCCACAGGAGCCCCTCTGCCAAACGCACTTCTCTCAGGTGACCTAGATCCCTCAAAGCTTCTCCATCCACCCACATTGGCCCTCTTTCAGGATCTTCTCTAAACAAAAGTTATCACTAAGAGGTAACTATCCTGAATTTGCCTACTGCTGGAGTTGCCTGCGCACTACACCCTTGGGACATCTGTCAACCATGTGTATGACCCAGGCAAGTATCGTTCACCTTCCTTCCTATGAAAAGACTATTCCACACTAGCATACTCCCAGAACAACAGTAGAGAGGCTAGAGAAACAACTAAGTGTCCTGGTTATCTACTTCTCCAGTCCAAAACTCAGGGGCCTAAAACAAGAGTCAGTCTGCTTACAAACACGAAGCTTGAATAGGGCTTGGCAGAAAGAGTGTGTCTCTGTTCTCCAGGAGAACAGCCTTGCAGGTCAGTTAGGGCCAGAGGACCCGCCTGTGAGAAGCTCATTCGCAGAGCACACATGATGCTGGCTCTCACGGCTTAGCCAGGACCATCAGCTGGGGCCCCCCCACCGCTCCTCCCCACAGGGGTCTTTCCCCAGGGCTTCTTAGGCTTCCTCATAGGATGGTCAGGTTCCCAGGCCAAGTATTCCAAGAGACATAGTATCTCTGAAGACTGGACCCAGACACTGGCAGTTATGTCTGCTATAATCTATAGGTCATTGCTGTCCCAGAGTCCAGGTTCAATGGGAAGGAATACACCCCCACCTCTGGACGGCAGACGTGTCTGTGAATGTGCATCCATCTAGAACCTGCCACCTCAATATATGAACTAAAACCTCAGCTCTGCTAGAGGAGTCACTGAGGAACCCCAGAATCATCCCATCATGTCTTAGCAGAGCTTAAATTCAGGATGCAAAGCTCTGTCAAGGCTGAGGGACCAGCTCAGTGCCTGGACACGCATTCGACAGACGTGTACTGAGCTGTTACAATGAACAAGTGCTGTGCCTTGTCTTCCCAATCACATCAGAAATCGCAAACTAGGGGTAGGGTTAGGGGTGGGGGTAGGGAAAGATTACCAACTACATGTGAGTAAAAGAAAGAATTCCAAATTAGAGCAAACCCAAACAGCAATGCCAGGGAAAAGGAGAACAGAGGCAAACTCCAATGTGTCCATTTGTTAAACTGGCCCCAACAATACGAGATATAGTTTAATAGAAAAGGAGACAGAGGGGCGCCGGGGAGGCTCAGTCGGTTAAGCGTCCAACTCTTAATCTCAGATCAGGTCTGGATCTCACAGCTGTGAGTTCAAGCCCTGTGCTGGGCTCTAAGCTGGGTGTGGAGCCTACTTGAAAAAAAAAAAGAGAGAGAGAGAGAGAGACAGACAGAAAGAAAATGGCGCTGTTGAAATGGCTCAGAATCGGTTATTAACCCGACTAAAGTTGATCTAAGCTACATACTCAGTTGAGTCTCAGGTAAGCCTTACGGCATAAATGTTTTATTTCCAAGGGAGATAGCTTCCCAAATTCCATAGACGGCACAAGAGAGCATGCAGCACCTGCACCCCTGCCAACATTTCAGGCCTCCACAGCATCTTTATCGTGCACAATGTCAACATCCTAATAAATAGCATTTTATGCCTTACAGAAACACTGTTTTACTGTAAAATTCCACGACACACATCTTTCCAAAGGCAGATGGCTCTGCTGCCTAACATTATTACATATATAATTACCTACATCACAAATATTTTCCAAATCGAAACTGCTAAGCTTCCTCACTGTCTCTTTCTCTTATGCTGTCTCCATAGCAACCTGCCTCCCCTCCCCCAGAGACAAAGAGAACACAGAAGACATCTTTAAATTGGCATAAATTAGAGACAAATTCTTTATTTAATCAGATACACAGCTTACTCTAATGATTACCATACACCAGAATTATCCAGAAATAATAATTGTCGCTCATAAAAACGAACCTCTGTAAACAGACCTCTCTGTTTACACTTGATGACAGCGTGATTATACAACACGGTGCTCCGTCTTCTCTCGCCATTGAGCCCTTGTCTCCCCGTTTACCACCTCTGTAACCCCGCACAGCCACAGCACCCCTCCTTCTCAGAGTAGCACATCCAGCCCCGCAGCCTTTCCTCCAGCTGGTGCAGGCTGGGCCCCGCCTCGGGCACCTGAGGCCTCATGCACAACTCTCACCTCCCACGAAGGCAGAGCCCAGCCGCACACTTGCATCAAGCTTGATTTCACCCATGAAACAGACTTACTAGCCCAAATGCAAACTGGGCAAAAGATGTTAAGAATGAACTTGACTTTGATGCTGGCACAGGGATAGACCTGCAAGAGTTAAGTGACTCTGGGTCTCTCCTGCCATCAATTCTCTAGTTCGTGACGTGCTGAAAACACCCCTTGAGTCCCCGGAGCAACCCTGGACACTGAGCAGGATCTCCAGGCAGGGAGGGCTCACCACCCTCCCATTCATGCATTCTGGCTCACAAAGTTCCCAAAGAGTGACCGCAGAGCCTGAAGGGGGGCCTCGGAGTCCAGGGGACAGTCCCCCAGAGTCCCAGATCCCCACTGGCCTTCAAGCACTTTTAAGAACCATCGTCTCAGTACTCCATGGAGCAGAGAGAAACACACAGCTGCTTTTTTAAGTCAACAAATAATGCAGAACCTTCAGTTGATTTCTATGGAAGAACAGGATGCGGACAGAGACTGTCTGAGCTGGAGGGTCCGGCAGTGCCAGGGACATGTGTACATGGAGCTTTCACCTACCCCAGGGGAATGCTGCTTGGGGCACCACACAGAGGCGGGCAGTCCTCTACTAGCAAGCGAGCAAGGCTTCCAGACGTGACACAACAGCCCTGCTGAGCTTTGAAGACAGCGCGTTCCGTCAGAGTGTGGGCCGCCAGCCGCCTGCTTTGAGACACTCCCAGCAGACACGCGGCCACCCTCACCCACGTGTGAGAAACGTGCCCGGCTCCACCCCCAAACGTTATTTTCATTGCGAGTGTACACAGTCACTGAAGGGGCTCTACTTTAAAAGTTAGGCTTTGCATGTCATTGAACTGATATGCAATAAAAGCCTTAGTTTGGCCCCATTTCCAATCTGGAAGAAATACAGGGAACTGAGAAACAAGTCAATGACCAGAATGCAAATCTAGAACTTGGGACATTTTAAAAAATAACTACCGGCCTGGTGTCTTCAAAAGGTCAGTGCCTTAGGAAGCAAAGCTGGGGAGACTGTTCTAGACAGTGGTTCTCAACGAGGGCAATTCACCTGCTGGCAGGCACTGGGCAGCGTCTGGAAATGATTCCGGTCATCACCACGAAGGCAGGCGGCGCAAACAGCAGGGAGAGAAGACACCACCAAAACTCTAAGTCGAATGCATCCAGTCAGGACTTCACATCAGGAGCTCTTAGATGGCAGAAGGCCCCTGGAGCAGCAGAAATGTGGTCCCTGGAGAATTCCCCTTCCATCTCTCTTTTAAATGGTTTCAGGACCCGGCTGGCACTAGACCTGAAAACAGGTGAAGCTCCAGTCTCGTGGGGCTGTGGCGGGCTCGGACGCCCAGAGCAGCCTTGCCAATGCTGACACCAGGCCAGGGACTTGCTGTCCACAGAAGGGCTCAGGGTGACCCTGCGTAGTCCAGGATAAGGGAAGAGGGGGTTGCATTCTTCCCTCTGCTCTACCAGGTGTGAACACGTCCCTTTGTTCTGTGCCATGAGGGTGGGCAAGGGGAGGAGGTGGCCACCCTCTCTGACCCACCACAAGCTGATGGGCCAAGGGGGCCTCTCAGAGAACATCTGCATGTCTGCTGTGAGCCTCAAAGTAACAAACCTAGCCAGGCCTCCACCCAAACCCACACGTGGTTTGCAGTCATTGCTTGTATTCCCCATCTTCTTGAGATGTCTAACCAATGCCTTTCATTAAAACAGCTGCTTCTCAACCAACGTTCTTTTCTGACTCCGTGTGTCCTGGTGTTGATCTCAGACCTGTTAGACAAAATCGGTGGAATGTTGCTGGCTTAGCAGCACAGGACATAACACTCTTAGGAGGGCAGGATTTTCCCTCTAGGAAGCATGAAGACATCTGCTGAGAAGACAGTGTTTATGCTGGTTTCCTAAGGCACCAGCATGTACATCCCTGTTCACACTTGTCACCACTGGGGCTGTGCCCTCTGAGTGGTGTGCAAGCCTCCCTAGCAGCTTGAAGCTGCTCTGGGCTGCGCAGGGTGAGCTGAGGAAAAAGCAAACAAATACTCTCACCCATGAGATCACATGGACAGGGGCTGGGGCTGCTGCTCTGCCTGCCTCCTGGGTCTGTCTGTTCTCAGTGCCATCCCCCATTCCCCTTCCACCGTCTGTCCCCAATGGCTGGGTTGACCACACAGCCCTGTACCAAGCCACGGTAGGGGTGGGGGGGTGGGTGGCACCCAGACTGTGAGGGTCTGCAGGCCTCCATGGCAAATAGAAAACCCCACATCAGGTCAATGGGTGGAGAGAGACCACTGACGAGCAAAAGGCTTTTCTCCTTCTCTTTGCTCTAAGACCTGAAGGGCCCAGTGATGCAGCAGATAATGTGGGGATGAGAAGTGGCAGCCCAGAACTGAGTGCGAGAGCTGTCACCAACAGGGCAGGCTGTCAGGGAGGGGCTCCCCTCTTTGCCAGGACAATGGCCCTACAGTCTCTTTAAAGAGAGATGCTGCTTCTCAGCCTTGGCACCGGGGACAAGTGGTGGGGTCTGTCATACACACTCTCTGTGGTGGGGGGTCTGTCATACACACTTGAGAATGCTCAGCAACTCCCCCCGACCCTTAGCTGTCTCCAGACATTGCCAAATGTCCTCTGCAGGGCACATACCGAGAGCCAGTTTCCCCCACTGTGAGAGAGTCCGTCAGACCCCTTCCTCCCTGCACACCTCGAGCTCACAGAGCTTTCTTTTTACATTATTCATCACATGGACTTTTAAAGTAATCCCTGCCCTGCACTGTTGGGAACTGATTCTTTAGGGACAAAAAATGTGACTGTGATGCATGCTCACTGCAGCCCTAATCTCACAGGGTTTAGAGCGTGGGTTTGTTTTATTTTTTCATTTATACACATGCAGTCAAGGCCATTTACAATGCCTGAGGTTCCTGCTGTCCCCAGCATCCAGAGGGGAACTCCGAGGCTGCTGGTCACCGAGACACAGCAAATACCACAGGACACCACGTTCCCAAGCACGGCCAGCCTGCCCGGAAAACCAGCAGGGCTGCAGCCGCCGTGTCCACCCCCAGGACAGCCACACGGGAGGCCTGCTCCTCACGAAGCCAATCTTCTACCTTCTAGATCCCAAATAACTAAGGCTGCCCACCCACCTAACCTGGGGGACCCCGGGCAAATATACAGGGTCTGTGTGCGTGCAGCCCACAAAGGCCGTTCCCGTCTGGGGCGATCACTCTCCTACTCATTACAGGGTTTTCATATGCTTTTTGATGCCAGCTTCCCAGACAGGAGAGCCAAGCTGGGTCCGCACAGAGCCCCAAGGATGCCCAGCCACCCTCAGACCAGCAGGGAGCGCCAGCCGTGGCCCCAGCAGGGAGTGGCTGTCCTGGGGAAGCCCAACCACGTGCCTGCCCAGGCACCAAGTGCCACTGTGCTCACTGTCCCATCACACACCTCACAAAACACAGACTGAAAAGGTTGTGAAGAATATTAACACAGTGACCACCGAGCACTGAACTCCCAAGTTCAGGGTCTCCGTGAGGGCCTGCTGCCCACTCTGCATGCAGCCAACCACACCTACAATGCACCTACTTCAGGGAGCACCAGGGCGGATGCAGGCATTGAAGCCCCATGAAGCCCTCTTACAAACAGGATACCCTTTGCTCCCAGAGGGAAGAGAGCTTTATCCTCCCCCCATCCACAGATGAAAACACAGAGGGTCCAAGAAACTACAACACCTGCCTGAGGACAGAAAGCCCACAGGTGGCAGAGGCAACGGTGAAATGTACGTGGGTCTGTTCTCCCCTTCCCAATCCCCTCCACCCTGCGGCCTCCCAGAATTCCCTGGGCTCAGGCAGAACAGCAGTGGCTCCTGGGATTCTACAGTGCTAGGGTGGAAAGCACACCAGACCACTGCACAGGTTCAAACTCTCTCTCGACCCTGGGTCAGTTTTTTACTATGTCTCAGCAGATTCACCTGCAAAAAAGGGAAAAGAGTGGAGCCCACACGTCAAGCTGTGGCCGGAGGCTAAAAGAACTGATACAAACGCGGGCCCAGCAGGTAGAAGCCCTGATGGGCAAACAGAGGCTGTGGTGCTACTCGGCAGGTAACCCCAGCCTCTGCACACCTGCACCCAGACTCAGAGGAGGTTCATCGGGGCTCACCGACCCCCACAAGTCAGGGTCAGACCGTAAATGATGGTACAGTCTACCACACTGAGCCCCGGTTTTCTGTCTTCCTCAGCCTCAGTGGGCCTGGGAAGGGTGTGAGGTGCAGTTTCCCCATCCCCTTCTGGGACAAACCTTGCACACACCAGGATCTACTCCAGTTACCATGCACAGGCCTGAGCCACACAGTTCAGGGCACAGCCTGTGATCATAAAACAGCAACACTCCTGTAGCTGTGAGCCTAGGTCCCAGCCATATTGTCCAAATCCAGTCCCACTGCCTGAGTCACCCTACAGGCAGACAAGCCAGGGCCTTCTCTGCACATATTTCCAGCAGTTGGTCCTAGATACGCTTTAAACAGACTAGACGGGAATGTCTGCTTCCCTCTCCCCAGCAGAGCCCCAGAGGAGGAGCAGAAGTACAGGAACCACGCTCAGGGTTGGAGGCTGCATACCGGGGATGAAATGACGGTGAACGTCAGGGCCAGGACCCAGGCCACGGTGAAAATGCCAGGCTCCAGAAGGAGGATGACCTACCTGTAAGCTAGCCCCAGGGAGCCAGGGAGGCAAGGGGCGTAGGGAAGGCGGCATGGCACCCACAGCCACGGGCCAGTCTCTACAATCACCCCCTCTCACAGGTGCCCCAAGATGGTCTTAGGGACTGACCATTCCAAATGCCACCTGACACAGTCTCCAGGGATTCCAGAGAGCCACATCTGCCTTGACAGACCCTCTGTGTGACCTTGAGTGAGACTCGACCCCTCCTGGCCTCTATTTCTCATCCCACAAAGGAGGCTTTGAAGGAAATGGCCTAGAGACACCTCCTATAGACCCTTAGGATAACAAGGACTCCAGCTACTGAAAAACACACAGACTTGCAGACCAGCAAAGGCGACCAGTCTGCATAAGTTTCTAGCGTCAGTTTCAGAAGGCCCACAGGATGGACGCTGACCCTTTACCCTGTGGGGCAGGCGTAGGTAACAAGGCCGTCAACACCCAGAGTTGCAAGGGGAATTAGAGAAATCTTCAAATACCTGGACTTAAGTCCTTTCCAGAATGAAGTGATGACACAAAGCAGGTATTTTAAATTGGAAGAGTAATTGTAAAAGGCCGAGAGCCCACGGGAGGCACAAAAGCTATTTTTAAACACCTTATCAGAAGTCCAGGTCAAATAAGCACTAAAAAAACCACAAAAATAGTAAGTCCTCAGAAAAATAAAACGCAAAAGCTGAGCTATCTGGCACACAGTTAGAGGCTGCCTGCAGGGAAAGAGGCATCTTTCCAGAAAACAACCTAAAAATAACTCCAATGAGAGAAATCCACCACGTATGCCAGCGTTAGGTGCAAATGGGAACTTAATTAAACAGGTCTCCGAAGAACGTGGGTTTCCCAAATAAAACAGACAGCTCTTTAAATGCCCAGGCCAGGAAGGGGTGGGGACACCAAGTGGCTGGGTGCTTGGACCCAATCGCACACAGGATCGTTCTGGGGGGTGTGGGGGAAGGGGCTGCCCAGGCCCCCTGTGTCTGCTGTTACACACACACACACACACACACACACACACAAACAGGGCACGGGAGGACACCTGCAGCCTGGCACACATCCCCCACGTACAGAGGCTCTCTACACCTCTCCGCCTCCTGAGCACTAAGGGAGAGGGCTGATGAAGACATCTGTTATTTACCTATTCCTGTCTCCAATGAGCTTCCCTCTCTTCAGAGAGAACCAAATTCATCTTCTTTTGAGCCATCTGCCAGCTGCAAATACATTTGTAAAGTGGTTCCCTTTTCAGCCAAAGAGACAGAATATCAGGGTTCCTTTTAAAAATCATTTCACTCTTTCCTTCACTATCCTGCTTCTAAAAAGCTGCCTGCCTTCAGACCTGCAGATGGGCATCCCCAAGATGGGCCCCAGCTTTCCCCTGCCTTCTCACACCACAGGTTCCTCTTCTTTCTCCCCCTCTTGGACTTCTCCTTTTCCTTTCTAACTAACATTAAAAAAAAAAAAAAAAAAAAGAGTCCATACTAAGTAAGCAAGAAATCCTCTGTTTACCATCCAGAGCTCTGTGAACTACTCTCATTGTCCTGCCCACCATATTCTGGGCATGCTACACAAGGAAGTCTCTCCTGCATGACAAGTGGTCTTTGGGACAGAGAGCAGAAAGCGCATCACCTGCCATAATGATACATAAATTCCAGTACTTAGAAGCACGCACCAACGTGCACAGCCCTCTGCTGAGTCCATGCCCCACACCCTGAACCTGGGGCCTTTCATTAGTTTCTGGATCAAAGACCCCTCCTCCTCTGAGTCACACAGACCCAGGCAGATCAGTGGGCTTTCCCGTTACAAGTGGCTGTGACACGCCTGCCATTAGCTGACCGCTCAGCCAAGAACTCTGGCCAGTGGGGAGGTAAGCTGGCAGCAGAATGGACCACCAGGAAAAAAGCATGCCTGCCCCTCATAAGCCTGGAGGGGACGGCAGGGTGTGGAGCCAGTGGCGGGGGCGGTGGGGAGGCTCAGCACAGGGAGACAGTTCACAACAACCAGGGGCAGCCAGGTGTCCCAGGAGCGTGGGATGTTGGGAAGGGGTGCCTCCAAGGGAGATCCTAGCCTGGGTTTTTCAAAAGTTCTCCCAGAGGTGAGATGTACAGAAAGCAGCATCTCCTGGTTTGTATTTCCACCTGTGCTTTGCAGCGGACTGGTGCTGAGTTCCCACATGTGCTCTGTGAGGACAGCGCTCAAGCCACACTTGAGGGACTCCACAGACTGCAAGAGTGTGGTGAAGTTTGGGAGCGGTTCATCAACAGTGACTGTCCACCAATCTAGTGACCTACAGAATTTTTACTAGCATACTCTGACGCACAGACTTGCCATGTTTTGTCCATGCAGAGGCAGAACAAACTGTTCTAAAGCCTTCAGCATTTACTTCTGGGCATCAGTCACTTGTCTGATGCACCAGAATGTGCTCTTTGGATCCTCCATGGCCACCATTGTTCACTGGCCAGGAAACCTTGGGAAAGTCTTGTGATCCGGCCCCGAGTTGGACCCAGGTCTGCTGAGGAGTTAATGAAGCTGTGGAAGAAATGTTCTTTCCAAGGGTCTCAGCATCGTGCCAACATTTGCCCTTTGTCAGCTAGTTATCAAGTGAGAAAAAGGATGATCTCATTCTCACCATCGAGAGTGTATATTCCTTTTTCTATACAGTCATTAAAACTGAAGGCAGAGGTAGGAACAACCCGAGTGCCCATCAAAGATGCATGGGTATACAAAATGTGGTATATCCGTGCAGTGGAATCCGCTCTTAAAACAGAATGAAGGACTGATTCCTGCTGCAAGGAATGCACCTCGAAAACCTTACGTTGAGTGAAGGAAGCCAGTCACAAAGGGCCACGTGCTGTACGACCCTGTTCATCTAAACGTCCAGAGGAAGGACTGCCACTCAGGGCTGGGGTAAAGGGGGCAGGTACGGAGTGGAGTGGCAAAACAGGGCATGGGGTCACCTCCTGAGGGGATGGAAATGTTCTATACTGAGGGTGGTAATGGTGGCACATGTCTGTATCTACACTAAAACCACTTCAAATGTGCCAATTTCCCAACCACTTCTTCTCCTTTTGGTGTCAACAAAGGACCTTCCGGTCCTCTTTTCTAAGAATAGCCCCCCTTCTCCCTCTAAGTGGCACCGTCACTGTCCTTCCTCCTACCCTGTCCATGGCGCACAGAGACCTCCACCCCTCTCAGCTGCAAGCCTATCTTGCCTTCTCCCCGTTTCCTTACAGATCGTCTGGGGCTGCTTTCCTGCTATGGCCCAGCACTTCGACTCTATATGGACCACAAAGCTTAAAATAGTTACTAACTGGTCTTTCATAGCACTTACTGACTCCCAGACTGTATTAAAGCACCTCGTACAGTTACCACAAAACCTCGTACCTCCCCACAAAAACATTTGCTTTTGGTGGGCAAAATATTACAATATTCTTTATATTTCTCTGAATATATTTTACATTTATGTACAGCATATAGTACTTTGTATACCATTAAACATTTAATCAAATATTTTCCAAATTGAACAGTCTTAAAAAATGATTAATTTGAGCCTCAGTCTTGCATGTTACACTTGGTTATTCCGTCTCATTTGTGTGAGGCCATTTCACTAAAAAAGGAGGAGACATGACAGACACCTAGTGAATTTTTTTTAACAGTTTGCGGGTGATTTTAAGTGCACACAGGCTGTGGGAATAAAATGAGGGAGCATTCGCACTAAGTCACCACAACGTAATTAGGCACGATGGGAGTTTGGTAATCCACCCATCCCCGTTAGCAATCTGTTCTCTCAGGTGCTACACAACTCCACAGGAACAAGAATCAACATTTTGGAAGTTTACAACCCATCAACCACAACCCATAAAAGGAAGATGCCAATCTGATTGCAATAGAGGGAAAGAAGATTTTCATTGCGGTTTTTGTTAAAGCTCACATACACAGAATTATGCCACCTGATTGCAGGGGAAGTTCAAAGCAACAACACTTATGATGTCAAGATGCACTTGGAAGTCTTCTTGCCTGTTTAGCTCTGCAAACTTCCTTTATCATAAGCAGTAGACAGATTTATTAAAGAAACGTTCTGGGGCCATTTCACACAACCACAGTTCTGCTCCCAACTTCACAGAGGCATTCATTATGCACTTACGGGCAGAGAGAATGATCTCCAGCCTTCCGCCAACTGCTGGATACACCTAGGGATGTGGTCTTTTGTCACTGTCATCTTGACAACCCTGACCTGCATTGCAAAGCAGGCGTCACTTTAGGGGGAATTCATAAAGGACACACACCTGCTAGAGGCTCCAGATAAGTAGCTTACAGTGATGAAAAGCTGATTTTACTGGGCTTTTAATTTCAACTTTCATTACTTAATAAGACATGAAACTGATATATTTCCAAGGTCTATACTTGTGATAAGTTATGAAGTCATTTGGTGGGGGAGTATAAAAAATGGAGAATATAGATATAAATAATAGAAGGCTTTTTATTTTGGTAAAATAAAACCCTTTGTGTGGGGCGGATTATGATCTGATCATGAAAGTCATTTTTCTCCAAGAAGTACGACACAGAAAGTCAAAAGGGTTGAACATAGAAATTCACCTGCTGTGGGGCGATGAGGTATCGGATGGAGACAGACGGTTCAAAGCTCACATCTGCCACCATGGCCCTCCCACCACCAGGTAACTCCAGATCGCTCCTGGCCAGGCCTCACGCCACGTCACTTGAGGCTTCTCTATCACCATGGGGTATCGTAGGCAGCATTTTCCACCTCAAGAGAAACAAAACACGGTCCTCGAGGTCAGAGTCCACCAGGAGCTCCTGCGGGCACAGCCATAGAAGCTCTCCCCCCAGATCTGTGAGCCTGCGAAAGGTTTCCGTTGGAGCACTCGGTCCCTGTTCCAGTCACTGCCCACATTCTCCCTCACATCCGGTCTGCCGGTAATGGGCCTGCCTCCTTCCCTCTGAAGAAGATTCTATTTTTTAAACTGAAAGAAGTACTTGAAAGATATTTTCATATTTTCTTATTAAATTAAAAAAAAATGCTAGAATAAATGTCAGCTGCCATACAGTGCCCCAGAAAAGCAAACACTCTCTCCCTTTCAATGATACTTAAGGCAGCAGCCTAGAAAGTAGGAACAATTTTTCATTCTATTCATGGCTACCAATAAATAACCAAATTCTAATATTTTGCTACTGTGATGGCATCCCTCAGGAAGTCTCAAGAGTCACAGGGACAACAGTGCCATTCAATGTGATGGAGAAAAACTCAAGCAGTCCCAGGCACCCAGCACTTAATCATGCCCTCGGCAGTGCAGGACAAGAGGCCATCCTTCTTGCCACACAAACTTGTCTGACTCTGCTTTCCCCATGCGGTCATGTTGCTGGGGCTGCTGTTTCTCTGGACCTGGTCTTTCATCTGGATAATGAGCCACGTCCACAGAGAGCAGAAGCCCCAGGCGAAGTGTCACATGCTGTCCAATCCTAATGCATAAACAGGGTGGCTCTTGGTGTCATAGCCATGTTCCAGATCAGAGAGCTGTCCTCCTCTGCTTCCAGATCTTACAGGAAGAAGAGCACAGACATCAGCTGGTGGCAGGTGAAGACTGTGATGCTGGCGGGGGGGAAGCTTTGCTGGGCCCAGGGAACAGGTCTGGGTCTCAGGAGGTCCCTCCACTGTTGTAAATCACGTATCATTCTCCCGCTCATCGAGCTCAAAGGGCCCTGCAAGGAGCACGGGGCTGGTAAGCAGAGAGCCCTCTCTGCCCTTAGGGGTGTGTAATGAGTGGAGGGAGTTCCCCCGTAGTGCACCATGCTGCAGCGGGCACACATGGACGTATATGGTTACATGAATGTAGCCTCAAGAACCACGTCGAGTTTCTCTACACAATGTCAATTTCCTAAAACCTAGAATAAAACTCTTCACTGTTTCAGACTAAATAGAGGCCACTCAGTGAGTTAATCAGCATGGTGAACTTCTTTAATTGAGCAGTCATTGGCATTTTACCTCAATTTGTACAACTCAACCTCTTGGATAAAAGGTAAACTGACACTTTTGGGAATAATTTGCTGTAATGACAAAGAAGTGGCAGACACTGAGGGGACTGGGGTCCTATCTGTCCTCTTCATCATGTAGCTCTGACACCCAGCATAGAGTATGGCCAAGGTGCTCAGTAAATAGTGCTTACCAATCCAACAGACCCGGCCAGCGCTTCCAGGCAGCAAGAAGACAGGGCCGGGCCGGGCTCATTCTGTGGGAGCCATGCGAACCTGCCAAGTCCATAAACAGGGCCGGTAGGTCAGCAGCCTCTGGGCCCCCATCCAGCTCCAACATTCTTTTATGTTATAAAATAAGTAGACCCACAGAATTACACATTTACCAGAAATAAAACTAAACTCTGGCCCAATGGCTGGCAAAGCAAGACAGATGCTAAATTAGTAGGTTGACTACAATGCAAGCAATCTTGGACAGGGGCCTTTCTCTCCCACACCCTCCCAAATCTTTACAAATGTGCGGTCAGGAATGCAATCATCTCAACGTCGTAGGGAGGTTCTGTTCTTAGGGGAAGAGCTAATAAGATAGATCTCCCACCCTAACATCACAGGATTCTCTATCCCAATCTAAAACCCCATTCAGTATGAACTTTTTCTTTATTTGGTGGCAAGGAGATATTTGTTTCAGCAGTTGCTGGAAATGTTAAACACAAATGAGTTTCATAACTCAGATGGAGTGACTGGCCCGAGGTACTCTTATTTCACATATAATTTGCACTTGCATCGAGCACCTTAGCAAATTCATTTGGTGGTAAAGAGCATACACTTTAACGCCTGACTCCCTGTGCTTGAATCCTGACTCTACTTTTTAGTGCTGTGTGACCTCACCTAAATTACTCAACCTCTCTGTGCCACAGAGTCCTCATTTGCAGGGTGGTGATGGCAGTCCCTCCCTCTAGGGGGACTGTGTGAATTAATCTATGCAAACACTAAGAAGGCTGTAAGCACTCCGGTTGCCATCATCTTTGTCCCAACAAGGCAAAACTGTAAGTCTCAGTAATGACATTTTCAACCACTAGGAAAATTACTGAAAGGCACATGCCAAGGATGCACAGACACTGCTTGCCCTCCTTTGAAGTTCAAGTCGCTCTGGGAATGCAAACACAGGCAACAACACTGGGCTAAGTGTACAAAACAGCCCGCCAGTGACTAAGGGGCTAGAAACCACACCAAGAACGGCACTGAAATGTGCTCACGACAGCCAAGGCCAGGCCACCGCTGGCCGACCACAGGGGCACGGAGCCAGCCCTAACAGAACCAGGGGAACAATGACTAACAGCAGAACAACAGAGCAAGTCTACACTAATGAGTGACTTGGCCGCTTCCAGGAGCACGAGAATGCCTTTAAGGAGGAGACCCTGTCACTGTGGGTTGCTGGGGGGAGGGGGGTTGGGAGAATGGGGGGTAGGGTTATGGACATTGGGGAGGGTATGTGCTTTTGGGTAAATTGGAAGGGGTGGTGAACCATGAGAGACTATGGACTCTGAAAAACAGTCTGAGGGGTTTGAAGTGGCGGGGGGGGAGGTTGGGGTACCTGGTGGTGGGTATTATAGAGGGCACGGCTTGCATGGAGCACTGGCTGTGGTGAAAAAATAATGAATAATGTTTTTCTGAAAATAAATAAATTGGAAAAAAAAAAAAAAAGGAGGAGACCCTGTCTCCCCATTCCTTCTACTGTAGTACAGAAGGTTAATATAACAGTATTAATGTGCCAATTTAATCAACTAAAATCACAATATAAATTCCTGGATGGGTTTTGTTTGTGTAAAATGTATTAAGTTCCCACTTCCTGTCCAGAACACTTCTTCTCCACCTCTCTGGGTGCCTGGTGAACTAATGTGAACTAGGAATGTCCTCGACTGTCCCGGGCAAGGCCTGGCTTCGGCTTCCTCGCTGTCCCCAGAGGCAGGAAAACCAACTCCGGCCCAAAGACACCGGACACACCGCCCCCACTCCTCACGACGTCTGCGTTGCTCAACAGGTCCTGTCCTCGAGTAAATGTGATGTCCTCCGTTTATTTTGTTACATTAATTTGCCTCTTCAGATTAAGGATTTAAAACAAGACTTTTTATTTAGGTTCCCGAAGAAAACAAACACAGCTGTCTTCACTCTTCTCTGAAGCTCTAACAATCCAATCTTTTCTTGTTTAAAAAAAAAAAATGCACACACACTGAACTCATCTTACAAGGGATTTTATTCACATTGATTCAGAAAGAACCATTTACCTGCAGCATGTTCCTGTCAAATTATTCTGGTCAATATACAGAAAAATAATCATCCTTCAAGTCCCGACTGGAGAACTTTCAGCAATCAGAAAAAAAACGTTCCAGATGTCATCCCAAGAGTCTCTTGATGCATACACTCTACTCTGCTCACATTTTATTATCTTGAAGTCTTGATGACATAACTCAGACCCAAACGAGGGAAAAGGAAGAACACAAACACCAGAGAAGGGAGTCCCATATTTTAACCACAAGCTGGTGCAGCCACAACGTGGGGACAACCTATTATTCAGAGGCACCCACAATTTTCTTCAGGCTTTCCTCGTGGAAATAGTGGAACATGTAAACATTGTTTTGCACTCTCTGTTGTCTGGGGAGGCTACTCTCCCCGGTACCTGCCTCAGTGACGAACACCAGTTTCTGCCTGTGTTCCAGACAGCCACTCGACTGCCTCTTTGGAGATGGCGGACAATTTCTTGACCTCCCAAGCTCAGCAAACCCAACCAGGGAGCCCTGCTTGGGCAAAAACCCCACACACTTAGTGGGAGAAGAACAAGAAGGTGTTGCCTCCAGGTGGCAAGGAGGGGGATCCAGCCTAGTGTGGGATGTGGGTTTAAGGGCTCACTCCCTCGCTGTAAGGAAGCTTGTGAAGGCACAGGAGCACCCCAAGACGGCGTGCAATGGACGCAAGACAACGACCTAGGAGGGAGGGAGCCTGGGGCTGAGCCATGGTTTAGAGCTCCCACCTCCCACGTCAGCCCAAGCTGGACAGGGAGTGGAGCCCTGGGCCAGAGCAAGTGGGAGACCAGCACCCCAACCCTCAAGGGGCCCACTGCCAGGGACACAGACACACCAACTACATCTGTCTTCACCCCTCAAAAAACTGTCTTTCTGTGCTTCATCCTGCAAGCAAACTATAGGCCTTTGCACAAAAGATGTCCATTTTTATGAACAGGGATATGAACCTGCTCATTTAAAGAGGCGAGTATGGGGGGAGAGAGTTTAATAATGGTTAGGCCAATCTAGTCTCCCATAACTCCCAAGGGAGAGAGAAGAACCTCAGAGTCCACCAGAAAGAGCTCCAGATCTACCCAAGCACCACAGCCAGGCGCCAGCTGTGGCAGGCCCAGCAGCAGACAGAGCGTGAGAAGGTGCTCCAGAAGTACAGGACACCGCCACACGGCCTCAGATACACTCATCACCCCCAAGGAGAGACTGTGGCACCCAGGGGTGTGCCACGGGTTCAATGCACATTGTGCCATTTAACCCCACTAAAGACTGCTACATCTCCAGTCTGCATCTGAGAAGAACTGAGCTTCCAAATTGCTGAGGCGCTCACCTACAGCTAGTAAGTCACGCCTGAGATTCCAGAGCCCATGTGGTTCTGTGGGACAGCAGTGACCTGGTATGGGCCCTTGGCTCCACGCCTTCTTAGCATTATCAGCACTATGACCTCGGACGAGTAATTTAACCTCTCTGGGTCTTACCTCCTTATCTGTAAAGTGGATAAATTATTTCTGACCTGACAGAGCTCTCGTGAGGATCAAATACTCCATGTAGAAATGTACTGGGAGGTTGCATAGGTTTTGTTTTTGTTTTGAAGGGTAAATTGTGCATTTTGACAGTGAAAATGGGTGAGCAGACAGGCAGGAGGGGAAGATGTTAATTTCTAGGTTCTTCCACAAAAAAAAAAAAAAAAAAAAAAAAAAAAGAAGACTAAACTGGGAAGAGCTGTTGTGGAACTCAAATATTCTCTGCTGGTTTACACACAAAAGGCATAGGCTTCAAAAGGCCCTTGAAACCTCTCCAGGCGCCAATGTCCTGATCCTTAATGTGTGGGTGTTGAACTGTACCACATGTGCCTAGAGACAGGGCAAAGCTGTGTCTCCAAAATCACCACACAGCAGGTGAGGAGACACGCTCTCCCAGGCTTCCTGCTCAGACCCTCACAATGGAAAGCACTCTACCTTCAACTTTGCTAGCAACACCAAAGAAGTATTTGGAGACAGGCCTGAGACAGGCCTGAGACAAACTCAGTTAACAGTGGTCTCAGAATGTGCTTTTTGAGGATCATGGTATAAGGGACAAAGTTAACACAAAGTCAGTAGTGAACCTAAAAGGAATGGTCCACACCCCAAGAGCTTGTTGATATTATAAACAATCCTTTAAAGATCACTTTTAAAAATGAAGAAGGGGGTGCCTGGGTGGCTCAGTGGATTAAGCCTCTGCCTTTGCCTCAGGTCATGGTCTCAGGGTCCTAGGATGAAGCCGTGAATCTCTGCTCAGCAGGGAGCCTGCTTCCCCCTCCCCCTCTTCCTGCCTTTCTGCCTACATGTGCTTTCTCTCTCTCTTTCTCTGTTTAAATAACCAAATCTTAAAAAAAAAAAAAAGGAAGAAGAAGCGAACTGTGCCAGGGTTGGATGACTAGGTCATTGTGGCTCAGAATATAAATGATTAGCGGGCATGTCCTAAAGTGACTGGACGATGCAAGGAGGGTGTGTGCATGAGGTACAAGGTGTTCAAGTATGGAATGCAGGTCGTGAGGCTCTGCTCACCAGCTTCGTACCCCACTTTCTCCCCAACCAACATGTCTTTGCCTCTGTGCTCAGCTCTTCCTGAAGTCAGGACATTCACCCAGCTTTTCTTGCTGCTAATGCCTCTTCCCTTCCCCCAACCCACCCAGTGCCTCCATTTTGAAAAACTGGGCAGAGAGCAAATACTGACACCTAGTATGGGCCAGATGCTGAGAGAAGTGGTTTTGGGTAGCTCATCTCACTGAAGGCCTGTGACAGCTCTGCAGGATATTAATTTGTTGAAAGCCACACAGGAAGTAAGCGATGGGACAGGCATTCAAACCCAGGTCTTCCTAAACCCCAAACTCCCCCTCAGCAAAATCTAGGGTTGCCCGGTCCAACACAGCCCTCAGTCACATTAACTGCTGCCAGGGACACAGACACATAAAATAGGTTGATATGTGAAAGGTAAAATAAGCCCCAGGAAGACTTAATTCAAAAAAGGAATGCAAAATATCGTATTAATAATTTTTATGTTCATTATATGCCAAAATGATAAAAGTTTAGATATTTGGGTTAAGAAAGATACATTATTAAAATTAATTTCATCTGTTTCTTTTTGCTTTTTTTTAATGTTACTAGCAAATTTAAAATTATATACATCACATTTTTGGCTTACATCAGATTTTTTTGGGGCAGCACAGATCTAGAACACTAGAATGAAGAGTCTCAGTCAACCCTTTGCAAAGTACCTGAGTGTCCTCTTGTAAAAGCCACAATGCAAGGAGCAACCAGGAGTCTGAGAGCCGATGGGGGTAGAAGTTCTTGATCAGTGATGGTCTTTACCCCTCTGTATCCTACTATCATTATGTTCTGTTTTGTTTTGTTTTTCAAACATCCCAGAGGCTCAATATGGTGCAATTTTATAAATAAATGAAAAAAAATTCATTTGAAAAAAGAAAAGAAAAGGTATCCCAGAAAACGAAAAAGAAAAGAAAATGGGTCTTGTTTAAGGATGCCAGGCACTGAATACCAGTTAGGACACCCAAAAAGGGCATCTGCCGTAATAAAGCCACCAATGGCAAAAATTCATGGGAAATTTCTAAGTTGTTTTCTGAAACATGAGGATGAAAGAATATTTTTAAAGTAATATAATTACATGCATTTTTAGTATGTATAATTAAATAAACCAAATATTAGAAGTGGATATTTGAGTACTCCATTTACATTCCCAGAAATTAAAATCCAAGTAGGCCTGATGCTCATTTTAATTTTCACATAGAAAAAACAAGACCTCATTTAAATTGAGACTCACTTTAGAGAACATGAGAGGGGAGAAGATCAGAGGGAGAAGCAGACTCCCCATGGACCTGGGAGCCTGATGCAGGACTCGATCCTGGGACTCCGGGATCATGACCTGAGTCAAAGGTAGTCACCCAACCTACTGAGCCAACCAGGTGCCCCAAGACTCACTTTATATTTATATAAGTATGGTAGATGACTCAAAAGATATATCTGCAGGCTAGCCATAAGGCATTAGAATTTAACTGGAGCCATCATTTACCATTCACCCCTTACTCCCGGTCCATTCAAAAAATATTTGTGTGTAACGTACAAGTGCCTTCCATGTCTCAGGCACAACCAGGAGGGACACCTGACTATGTGAGATGAAGACTATGTAGATAACTGTGTGTAACTTCTTCAGGCTCCAACAGGCTGCATTATTGCCATTAAAAAAAGCATTATTTTTTAACATTATTCTGGTTGCAGCATATACATGTTTATCACATGGAGAATTTTTTTGAATCCAAAATCAGGATGCTCTTTCCGCTGAGCAAGGAGGGAACATCACTGAACTAGGGCATGACTTCCATCATGCCAAGCATGGAGGCCTGGGGAGGCCCACTCAAGTCCCTTACAGACCTGGCAATATGGTTCCACTAAGATCTAAGAGGAAAAATGGAGAATATACTAACAGTGTAAGTATATCTGCCCAGACATCAAACCAAAGTGTGTCATGCAGAAATGGTCTTCAGAAAGTGACATGCAGGAAGCATGCTCAGAGATGCGAGGAAATGAACAGCAAAAAGAAAAGCAGGAAGGGTCTACGGCCATACCATCCTGAACGCGCCCGATCTCGTCTGATCTCGGAAGCTAAGCAGGGTCGGGCCTGGTTAGTACTTGGATGGGAGAAAAGCAGGAAGGGGCAGGGAAGGAATTCCCTACCTAGAGAAGGAGGAGTGGGGGGCTATGGACCAAAGGGTGGGAGGCCTGAGCGCCTGGTGAGGAGTTTGGATTTGACCTGTCTCACAACAGGCATCTACTGTGGGTTCTTCAGGCAGAAAGGAAATAAAAGTGGGTTCGATGAAGAGGAATCTGGTGAAAGTATGCAGTATGAGTCAGACTGGAGGAGAAAGGGACTGCAGGCTTCTAAGTTCTAATGCTGGTCGTGGCAGTATTGTGTGTGTTTTGCAGCTGAGTACTTCCTTCACACAAAATTTTACATAGCTAACTGCAACAGGGTGTTCTGGACTGGATCCTGGAACAGAAAAATCACATGAGTGGAAAACTGGTGAAATCTGAATAAAGTCTGTAATTTAGTTAATAGTTATGCATCCATGTTAATTTCTTAGTTTTGACAAATGTGCCAGGGTAATGTAAGATGTTAACATTAGGGGAGACTGGGTGATGGGGATTCGGGAATTCTCTGTACTGTTTTTTTTTCAACTTTTCCATAAATTTAAAATTATTCCAAATAAACAAGATTTGAAAAAATTAAATAATGAAATAATTTAAAATTATTCCAAAATAACGAGATTTGAAAAAAATCTGACATGGAAGTTCAGCATTAAAAACAGTTGAGCTGGGGTTGCCTGGGTGGCTCAGTGGGTTAAGCCGCTGCCTTCGGCTCAGGTCATGATCTCAGGGTCCTGGGATCGAGTCCCGCATCGGGCTCTCTGCTCAGCAGGGAGCCTGCTTCCCTCTCTCTCTCTCTCTGCCTGCCTCTCCATCTACTTGTGATTTCTCTTTGTCAAATAAATAAATAAAATCTTTAAAAAAATAAAAAATAAAAACAGTTGAGCTGGATGGGCCTACCCACCACACTCCTCTTTCTCACTTCCTCTCCCTGCCTGTATGCACAGAGGGTCCCACTGAGCAGGCCTGCCCATCAGAGGGGCACCTTGTCAAAAGGAACAAATGGGGGATAAGAGACCTGAGAACTTTGTCAACCTGAGAAACCTGCTCAGGTTAAACCTATTGCAGCCCGTAAGCTCTCTTAGCATGTGCCTGACAGTCCCCTCCTGGTGAGCCTGCCTTGCACTCAGCCCTGGACTCGGCCCTGAACTTAGCCCCAGAGGCCCAAGTGACTGCCTTGTTAGCTGAGTGGATGGGGATACTCACCTGACCCCAGAGGGGCCAGCTCATCAGCTGGCTAACGGCCTTCTCAAGCCTGTTGTGAAATTATTCCAGGGCCAATGTGATGGTCTCTTTTAGGAATGGGAATCAGGGAACAGGACAAGGAGAGCCATAGACATCATCTGCCAAATCAGGAAAGGCAGCATGAGCTGGAGGCAGAGAGAAGCAGAGATCTTGAGAAGGAAGGGGAGGAAACAGAACAGAGACAGGAAGTGGTCAGTGGTAGAAGAGGTAGGGAGGGAAGATGGCAGATCAGGCACAGCCCAGGCACGTGACTAGCAGAACAGACAGCCTCTCATCCAACAGTGGCCCCCTCAGCTGGTTCTTCTATGGTTCCACTCCTTCTGAGGTCCAGTGTTCAACAATGCCAGGGTCCCCATGCAGGGAAGACCTTACAATAAACCTCCACCACTTGAGGGATTTGAGGGAGCCTCTTTCTAGCAACCAAAGGAGTCTTTGTGCCAGAACAATCCAGCCTCTGCCTTTAATGCTGTTATTATTTTTCACTGGTTTGGTTTGTTGTTGTTGGGTTTTGTTTTGTTTTGTTTTGTTTTTTTGGTTCTCCTATCTCCTATTTACCTCCTACAAGGAACAGTTTAAGGGTAGGAGATGGTGTGTGGTTCAGGCAAGAAGGCCCTTAGCTGGCTGTTAAGAGCTCCTGGGACCAAGACCCCAGGCAAGCCATGGCCTCTAGGATTCTGCTTCTTCACCCACAGAAGGAAGAGTTTAGACTTAGTCTCAGCCACTCTAAAAGGCTCCTGATTGAGCCTTTTACATCATCCCCTTACCCCTTGACAATCGCTTCTAGAATCCGAGAAGGAAAAGGGCTGTGTGATAGAAAAGAAGGAAGAATCTAATTCTGATCATCTTGATTTCTACAGAGCTATGAGATTCATGGTCAGAGACACTGTACAGCCTACCCACTTTCAGCTGCCAAGGCATTCTAGATTCGTCCGAGGCTCAGTCAAAGGATGTCAATCCCATTTTACTTACGGACTTTCATTCTGGTTAAGCATGCACACACATATACACACACACAATATTATTATTATAATCTAAAAGAAAAAGCACAATTCTTTCCTCCTAAATCTTCACACACACATATAAACTCATTTTCAATATTTTACACTGAAAAGAAAGTCCATAACCACTTTCTCAGGAGGTTTCCATGAAGTCATCATTTAATTCATTTATTAATTCAATGGATATGTACATATTCATTTCACTGTAACACAATTATTTTGCTCATTAAACATTTTGTGCTGCCAGAGACACCTATGAAATCTAATAAGCTGTTTCCAGAACGACACAACATGCCAATTACAAATGTTAATTAGATCTAAGTGAACAGCATGAGAAATTTAACAAAATGAATTCCAGGGAGGGGAAGGAGAAGAATATAAGTAAGCCAAGAGCCAAGCGGTTAGCTCTGCCTGGCTCTCCTACCACGGACCCCTCTGATTCTGAAAAATGCCCCATGTGAATTCAACAATCTTGGGCCAAAAAGTTGACATAATACATAGCAATGTTGGGAATAATCTCTGAGTCATATACTTAGAGAATGTAAACTATCCAAACATAATGTGCCTACAGCATCTGCTGCGGATGATCTAAGGCTCCCGCCAAGCCACGACACACTGTCAGCAGCAAAGCAGCAAGTCCAAGGGGACCCACCCTTCTTCCCCCAGCACGCTCCGTGTACGGCAGACCTACGAGAGGCGCTATACATACATGTAGGCCCTTCAAAATTAAATAGAGAACTTCAAAATTAAGGAGAGAACAAAATTAAATAGAGAGCTCTAAAAATTAAACAAATGAGGATAAAAATGTGCCCCTGTGTTCCCAAAGCAGTTCCCAAACATGACTGCAAGGTAAGAAGCCCATACAAAGATATTCTGCTTGGTAGACTGGTGTCTCATATCTTCTCCTCACCCAAAGCAAAGCCAGACTTGCAGGATAACAGGACAGATCTGGTTTACAGATAGGAAGGGAAAGTGTCTGGTTTTAGGATGTATTTGTTTGCTTTGCCTACACCTTAACATAGAAACATACTTGAACTATTAGGAGAAAAGATTAAGGTCATTAGGCCTTCTGGCTTTCTGATTAGTTAGATGCTTTGGGAGACAGAAAGACAAATCAAGTGAGACACCTGCTCCCTGGAAATTTCCAATTTAGTAATGAAATCCCACCTCAAGGGAGGAAGATGGATTAAATAAACAAGCTTACTTGCTCTTGACCTACAAGTCATCAGGCAGTCAGCCAAAATAAATCAAACAAATTGCTTTGTCTAATAAATAGGCTTTGATATGCCTTACATCTAAAATCTGCTAGAGGAGCAACTGGAAGGGAGCTCCTGTAATTTTCCTCTGGAGTATCCCTACCCTAAGTTATCTGAAAAGTTTTCAGATTCCTTTACAAGAGCAGGTCCTCACAGTCCTAGACATCTAACCAGCTCCCTCCCATCCACCACACACACCATGTCATCCTCCAGATCACTCCCTCCAGATCCCTCCATATCACTGACTCTAACCCTCTGGGGATCATGCACCGCCATGGGAACACAACGGCCACACTCCCCCAAAAAGAAAAGCCCCACCAGTCCATCATAACATCGGCTTTCACATGGCGCTAAGGGGTCATTCATGTCCCCTTCCCAGCCCATTCATGGACCCTCTTGGGAGCCACAGGTCCCAATTAACCCATGTAGGGGCGGGGCCTAGTTGGTTACATTCATTGGTTCCACCACAAGTATCCTTTATAGGTATTAAAAAAACCACCATTCCCTGGGCCATGTCTAGGTACCAGCCCCAGGCTAGGAATTTAACTTTACCGCTTTGTAATCCTGTAAAGGGACTACTGCATATGAGAAAACCGTGTCCCTAATCCTGACCTCAGGGTGGATATGTCTTCAAGGAAAAGACCTCTCTTTGAGAGTAATCGCACCATCACTGACAAATAGGTCACTACATGGGTGACCTTTTCCACTAAACAGAACTTACTGTCTTTGGTTTTGGAACAGTGAAAAGTCAATGACCCCAGGTCACAGGGCAAACGGGGGACAAAGGGGGGGAAGCCTGATCACCCAACCCCAGGGGAGGTTTCTCTCTACTTCACCGCAGTCAGGTCTTCATTCATCTCTTCCCACCTCCACCACCCTAGTGGAGGCCAGCATGTCTCATGGAGAATACGAAGTCTCCTAAGTAATCTCCTGTCACCAGCCCCACGCCAGACATTCCATCCTCACCCTCCAGCCACTGGGATTTGTCTCCACTAATCCCACAACATCCTTCCAAAAGTCATTCAACAAGGTCCTGTCACCTACAAAATAAGGCTCTTCTGCCTTTCTTGATTCCATGCCCTTGACGCCTTTTGATCCAGAAACTGTGAACAACTATTGGTCTCCTAAAAACATAACATGCAAAAAATAAATAAACAAATAAAACATAACATGCCTTTGCAGATGGTGTTCTTTCTACTTGGAGTATTTCTTTCATTGCCATTCATCTGTCTTCTTTCAAAACACCTCCATCCAGCCCACTCTGAAATGACCTTTCAATTAATTGACTTCCTCCTCTGCACTTTTATATATTTTATGAACCTCTATAATTACCACTTAACTCAAGCATTACAAAATAATTACTGCACAGTCTGTTTTTCCCCCCACTAGGTTGTATACTGGTTATTACCCTTTGAATTCTCAATATTTATCACTGTGCCAGGCAAAGAGCAGGCACCTAGGAAATGCAGGTTGACTAAGTGAATTTTTCCAAAAACAGTCCCCAGGCAAAGACAGAGGGTGTCTCATGGACATACATATAGTGTAGCATGTGGACGGTGTAGATCTTTTCTCCTTGCTCTTTGATTTTGTTTCCATGTAAGTGACCCAGACAAATAAAGTATCATCATAAAATGTTCAAAGGACTCCAAGGAAAAATAAATCAGCACCAATAAATAATTAAAATGTGAAACCAAAATGCATGTTAAAAGAAACGAATCTACTGGCATGACACCTTGAAGTTAGTAAAAACTGAATTATTCCCTACTTCAGGATGACTTTCTATTAATCCTATAGATCACACTGGTCAACATTACTCTCATCAGCTGTGCTCGTTTTACAGATTCTGGAGACACTTACATTTCTCCTCAGATCTCACTTGTAAACCAAAGCAATAACATACAATTTTGGATATTCTGCTCTTTAAGCATGGTCACAGAGCTAGCTTTGTTAACGGAAGCTACAAGCTCACCCTTGTTTGCTCTCCTTAGACACCTGTTGAGCAGATGAACAGACGGATGTACAATCCACCTGCCAATTCCTGATGCTTCCTGTTTAGACAGGCAACTGTGAAGAAATCTGTATTTACTTTCAGGGCTGCCTAACTTCACCAGCATTGACTTTTCTGTAAGCCAACCTTTTTTTATTTCCACGACAAAGGATGACACAGATCCCTCAGATTTCATCAAGATAAAGCTATGCAAAGACTGGAGTACTGAAAGGGGGAAGGGAGCAGGGGAAATGATAAAATGTAAGCACCAGGGACACCTGAGTGGTTCAGTCACTGGGTGTCTGCCTCCAGGCATGGGGCACCCTGCTCTGCAGGAAGCCAGCTTCTCCCTTCCCCACTCTCCCTGCCTGTGTGCCCTCTCTCACTGTGTCTCTGTCAAATAAATAAATAAAATCTTAAAAAAAAAAAAGCAAGCACCATTTGAAGCAATAGAGAAGCCCCACAGTCCATGGCACCAAACTGACCTCTCGCTGGCTCTATGCTGATGATTCAGATTCCCAGTCTGGATTCTAAGTGGGTGCCAGGATTCAACAGGATTGAATACAATCAACACTACAAGGAGGCATGAATGCATTTCTCAGCGACATCTCAAAACACCGTCATTATGGGTTTCTATTGCCAGACTCAGTGAAAGGCTGCTCACAAAAGCCCAAAGACAATGGCACGATATATCATTTTTCAAAGAGGTAGGAACACGCTCCAAACACATCATTTTTTAGGCAACTACAAGGAATCTCCCTATTAGATGGCATCACCATTGAACAAGCTCAAAGGACAACTCAAAATACATGGAGACAATGATAGAACTTGCCAGCGCTCTTGCCTGTCCTGAAACATGGCTTCTAAGTCTCAGAGCATGTCTCTAGGGGGTTGTTCTCCACAATAAGGTCCCTAGCCCTGCCTCTGAAGATGCCCCTGAAATCCCCCATCTTAATTCAGGAGCCCCTCCTTGCAATAATTTTATCTACCAAATCAACTGCAGTTATTAACCATGCATATTCTAGTTCTTTATCAAAAATGCACAGTTCCCAGTCACCGCGGCCATATCAAGGGAGTTTCAGACCCCATGTGATGTGGTAGAAGACCACAGCTGTGAGTCGTAGGCCTGGCTGCGCCCCTCACAGGCACTTCTGAGTGTCAGCACTGCCCCTCCCCCACCCACAGCACAGCTGCAAAGCGGAGATGTTAGCTACCAACCTCAGTGAGGGCTGGTGAAGGAGAATGTGGAAAACAATAAAATACATCCAGAATATCAAATACATCCAAATATACTGGATATCAAATTGGAAATAAAATATCCAAATACCAAAAATATCCTGACTGGCACAAAGGAAGCATAGCCAAATATTGGTTCCTTTTCTCCTTCTGCCAAAACAATACAACTTGATCTTTCTCTCGGTGCGTGCTGGCTTGTCACAGACAACTGTCCGATGTCCACTCACTCTCAGGAACACTGACATGGCTCGGGGGACTCCCTGGCCCCCAGCATCTCTGGCTGGGGGGCTCTGCTGTGTGCTTGGCCTTCCTATCCTGGAGGCACCTGGGGCCACTGCACGGTTGCAAGGACACTGCAGGAGGAGCCTACCAGACTGACTGCTTGGCCGTCTTCTGATATTTCATCTGAATTAAACCCAAACAGTATTTTCCACTGCAGATTCCAGTCTCCAGGACTTAGTGCCCACGGCCTGAACTTGACATCTGCTTTAAAGGGCATAAGAGTTGGCCCACACCAGATTCCACATTCCTAATGAGAACATTCCAGATGAAGTAACATAGCAAAAGAGCTGAGTTTTAATATCCACTCCCAAGGACAACAGTAGCTTTCCAGCCCTGTCTCACGCCTTTGGTCAAGAGGGGGCCAAAATTGAGATCATCCCGAATGGCAGAGGTAAGCTGCCATGGGTCTCTGTTCTCTCTTGGACAAGTTTATCCCGAAGAGTAGCCTTCCCATTCTTATATTTATGGTTCTTGTCACAGGTCTGCTATTAACATTCACCATCTTATGACTTTGAACATGTGTTGACAATCCAGTCTGAAAGGTTGGGAGAGTAAACACTATCTGTTTCACAGGCCATGAGGTCTTTGCTGCAACCACTCACTACTGCTGTTCAGTCCCAAAGCAGCCATAGACAATGTGTAAACAAGGGGGTATGGCTGTGTTCCAGTAATAATAACCTTCATGTCTAGAAACAGAAAGCTAGCCAGTGGGCCATAGTTTGCCAAGCCCTGGTCTTAAATATTATCCATGAGTATGGCCTTAACTGCAAAGGACAGAAGGAATTATGGTTTTGTCCATATTATCCCAAACCAGAATAAACACCTCTATTTGAAATAGTCATATAACAGACACCCAGGTCAAGGATAGCTTGGTTGGTGGTTGAAAGGGACTAAGAGGGACTAAGGGTGGCTCAGTTAGTTAAGTGACTGCCTTCTGCTCAGGTCATGATCCCAGTGTCCTCGGATCAAGTCCCACGTCAGGCTCCCTACTTAGTGGGGAGTCTGCTTCTCCCACTTACCTTCCCTTTCTCACGTTCTCTCTCGCATTCTCTCTCTCTCTCAAATAAATAAATAAATAAATATTTTTTTAAAAGAAAGAAAAAGAAAAAGCCTAAGAGCTAGAACCAAAAGGAGAGAACGCTCAGGGCAGTTGGGTGGCTCAGTCGGTTAAGCGTCCAACTCTTGGTTTCAGCTTAGGTCAAGATATCAGGGTCATGGGATTGAGGCCCATGTGGGGCTCCGCACTGAGCAAAGCTTAAGATTCTCTCTCTCTGCCCCTGCCCACCCCTGCCACTGTTCTCTCAAATACATAAAAATAAATAAAATCTTAAAAAAAAAAAAAAAAAAACGGAGAGAACCCAGATGTGGGCTCTGTTGCTTCCCACCTGAATTACAAGTTTTGAACTTGGCAATCTTTAAGGTTCTTTCCAACTCAACAATTCTATAATTTTAACACCTATGACTCAGTCCATATTCGACGTCCATGAAGAAAATGAATCTAAAACTCTGAAAGATTATGAATACTTTAGTCTGAATAAAAAAATTACATATGCTTACTCTGAAAACGTAAATTTTTAAAAAAAAGCATAAAGAAGAAAGTTAAAATTCCCCTTAAGTCTCACCACCCAGAGATGACTGGCTTTGGCATTTTGGTGAAGTCTTGTCTGTGTAAAGAGACACAAAATGTTACAATATGGCAAGCACAGTAGCCATAACAATTACAGCCACAGCCAAGCAATTACTTTGAACTTGCATATTCTTTTTGGAAAAGAAATACTGACCTCACCCAAAACAATCCTCTTTGTAATATACACCATGAGCTTAAGTGCTGAGACCAGCAAACTAGGGAGGCCACTTCTGCAATCCACAGTCCACGCATGGTCAGCTCTCCCATGAGAGCTTCACCTGGGCCCGTGTGCCGTGTCCCCGGTTGAAGTCACAGGAAGGAAAAGGAAGAGTCCAACACAGAGGACAGCCCCACCAAACTGTAAGCAGCTGTCACCCTGACCATGCTCTCCAGCAAGTAGAGCAGCTGATTCAAAACATCAACACAGGTGATAATTCACATTATTTGGAATAACATACCCAGGAAGGAAGGGAGAGTGGTAAGGAGGGAGGGGGCAAATTACACAATTAAAGGACTATTTTTCATTCATCAGGGAGGAGAAAGTTTAATATTGCAATACATATTTTAAAGATATTTTTACATTACAAACATGGCCAGAGAAAAAGGAAGACCACCACAGACAGAAAGGGAAGTTAAGGTGAGTGCATAAAGAACAAAGGGATCTGATGCACGACTTCACTTATTTAAACACCGGGGGGGGGGGGGTGAGAGGTGTTTTTCAGGTACACACATGCCCAGTGCTGAGGATGGTGGTCTGAGTCCTTTCCTGCAGACGGGATGGTCAGTGACTCAATGCTTCAGCAGCTGTGCTCAAGAAACTTGGATGCCTACGAGTCTTGCCACTTGGCGATAATTTCCAGCTTACTCATCAGCACATTCCAGATGGCTTTGATGGGGAGAAACGCTCTCCATCCTGCTTTGCCTCTGGGTCATTTCATTGGAAATGCCGTGCATATCAAGTTTTCTTCTTTCTCCAAAGCAAGCAACCAAACAGGCCATCAGGAAGCCCGCAGTCCTGGACACTGCCTTTGATTGGAAAACAGGGGCAATTCAGCTCAGAATCACACGGAGAAGAAACAGTTTTTACCACAACCAAAGGAAGGATTTATGATTCAGTTCTCTGCACGTTCATGTATTTTATGGGAACACAAAATGAGGTTTTCACAAATGAATCCATATAAAACATGAATAGAATGCCTTCATTTCATGAAAGAGATGCCAACTCAGAGCAAGCAATCCACACTCTTCCTCCCAATCCAGGCATGTGCTTAGGCCCTGAAAGCCCACAAGGGCCACATTAGGAGGAGGGGCCTGAGCCTGAGCAGCCCCTGGGACTAAACCTCCCCAGAGGCCCAGACCAAACAAGCCTGGAGAGCCCCGGATGTCGTTCCCCAATGGGAAATGTCTCCAGTGCAGTTCTGAACAAATACTAGATGGCAAGAAGGAAATAGCACCATTTGTTCTGTGTTCTCATGAATTTCCCTGTCCCACCACAGGCAGAGGTGGCCTTGCGGTGCCTGCGAGCCAAGCGCCAAGCGTCCTTATAAGAAAGACAAACAGGATGAAGAAAAAGCACAGAGCATGAGGACGTCATCCTCGGTAGGAAGGAGCATTTCAAGTCAGTGCCCATCTAATTTTCTCTGCACCTGCATAATAACTAACAGCAAAGTGCATCGTTTTGTTTGAAGATGACAAAAACTCTGAATTCTTAACAGACTGTAGACAAGACACAGATATGGCAAGGAGATAAAAGGACACTCAACCAGACAAATACACAACCAATGTGCTGTTTAAACTCCGTAAATTACTCAAGAAAAGGTAAGTCGAACAAGCAGGTTTGTTACATACAAGTGGGACTTCGATGAACCAAGGCAAAACAGACTCCCTCGCTCCCAAGCTTGGACATACATCTTTTGCAAAACCTCCTTCCCACCAGGTTTCATGCTCCTGGAGAACACATCCTGTTCTCCTGGGTGCCTCTGAGCCCCGAGCCCACTGTGGGTCATAGCAGGCAGGGGCTGCAGTCTGCGACAGCATGCACCCCCTCTTTCCTCTCTGAACCGCAGAAGGTGACCCCAGCTAGCCTTCCATGGGGAGGACCATGCTGTCTCTCTTCCCACTTGGAAATCTGCCTGAAAATTGAATTCCAGGTTCCTGAGGGGAGCAGGCTGGGCCTCTTCAGCATTTTCCCTTCTGTGCCTGGCACACAGTGCTCAACAAATACCGGTTGAGTGAACGAAGGACAGTCTCAGATTTGGAGCAGAACCAATCCTCAGAAAATATCAAGCCATTCATTTGCAGAAAAGGCAGTAAAGCTGTGTGTAAAATTACAATACTTTGTAGCAAGCCCCATCCTGGATTCCAGCTACTCTAAATTGAGTCCTGTCAGCCTTATCACATGGCCACCCGAGAACCACACTCCAAAACACCTTCCATTCCAAGCAAACTTTCAAAGACATGTCAAGTTTAGTTTCTGGTAAAGTGTTTTGGACAAAATGCTACGGTTATCAAAGCAATAACAGCTGTGGGCTATATGAGAATAAAGGCCTAAGCCCACTCTTGTCATGTAAACAGAATGTGATATTTCTCTCATTATCAGTTAATGCATTCCAGTCTCTGAGGTAAAGAAATTCACCTATTTTTGCTACTTAAATAATGTCACAGGAACAAAGCAATTCCTACTATGTTCAGACATGTTACCCAGTTCTCTTACCCCTACAGGGAGCTACCCTACTTGCTAAGGGGCGGTCAGTTTGTTCAGCACGAAGTAATTTTATGCATCAGTCCAGATTCCTTTGAGGAAGCAGGAAAGAAAATGGATCGGGGGACAAGTTAGCACAGAGCAGACAAGAAGCCCCTGCGGCCTCCTTCCCTATGACCAATACTGTCCTCCTCCTCCTCCTCGGGGAGCTGGGTTGTGTTGATCTCCACCTTCATCACCATAACCATCATCATCCTCATAACACAGAGCAAGAGAGCATTTCCTGAAATGTCTACAGGCTCAGAAATTAATTTCATACAACCAGTGGAAGGCTCTATACACCTAACAAAAATAGAGTACCTATCTCCTGGAGAGTATAAACACATCCCAAAATGGTGTTAAGTTCTGGAAGATGGATCAGCATTGTCCTATAGTTGATTTTTTTTTCAAGTTTTCATTTAAATTCCAGTTAGTTAACATACAGTGCAGTATTAGTTTCAGGTGCATGACATAGTCATTCGTCACTTCCACACATCACCCAGTGCTCATCACAAGTATACTCCTTTATCCCCATCTCCTATTTCACCCATCCCCTCACTCGCCTCCCCTTTGGTAACCACTAGTTTGTTCTCTATAGTTAAGGGTCTGTTACTTGGTTTGCCCCTCTTTATCATTTCTTACCCTTTGCTTATTTGTTTGGCTCCTTAATTTCCACACGAGTGAAATCATATGTATTTGTCTTTCTCTGACTCATTTTACTTAGCATAATATACTCTAATACCATCTATATTGTAGCAAAGGACAAGATTTCATACTTTTTGATGTGGCTCAGTAATATTCCATTATATATATATATGTATAAATACATATATATGTATATCACACACACGTGCGCTCCACATCTTCTTTATCCATTCACCTACTGATGGACAACTGGGTTCTTTCCATAATTTGGCTATTGTAGATAATGCTGCTATAAACATTGGGGTGCAGGTATCCCTCTGAATGAGTATTTTTGTATCCTTTGGGTAAATATCTAGTAGTCCAATTGCTAGATCATAGGGTAGTTTTATTTTTACCTTTTTGAGGAACCTCCATACTGTTTTCCACAATGACTGCACCAGTGTGCATTCCCACCAACAGTGCAAGAGTGTTCTTTCCCTGCATCTTCACCAACACCTATTGTTTCTTGTGTTCTTGATCTTCCCATTCTGACAGGTGTGAGGTGATAATCTCATTGTAGTTTTGAGTTGCGTTTCCCTGATGATGAGTGATGCTGAGCATCTTTTCAGGTCTTTGTTGGTCATTTGTGTGTCTTCTATGGAAAAACGTCTCTTCATGTCCACAGCTGCTTTTTAACCACAAAGAAAGTTACTACTTGGTATCATTAGATAGTATATTTGTAGAGATCCTAGCAACACTGCTCCATGGTGAAGGCTGCCTCCTTTGATGACTCCTCAGTCACCAGGCATCAAAGGAGCAGTATTGACCAAGGGTGAGTCCCCTTATACAATCCCATGGGCTGCTTTTCTCCCAGACACTCAAACCCTGCCTTTCTTTCAAGGAGGTGAGGAAGCCTAAGGTCAGTAAGGAGCCAAGAAAATACATCAGAGAGCCATATGCACACTCGCAAAGACCATTCTCAATGAGGTCTTAACACTGGGAAGACAGAGAAGTCCCTTCCAGGCCTACTTTTTATCAAGAAGCAGGCCATGAGGAGGGTTTACAGCCCTTATGACCTCTCACCAGGTCCAGCCTAGGAGGCATCAGAGCAAGCTGCAAGGAAGGGAACTCACTGTTCCTCTCCTGGATAACAGAAACTAACAAGAAAGCAAGAGTACCCACTAAATGGGAGAAGACATTTGCAAATCATATATTTATAAAGGGTTAATATCCAAAACATATAAAGAACCAAGAAACTCAATAGCAAAAAAAAAAAAATCCAATTAAAAAATGGGCAGAGGATCTGAATAGACATTTTTCCAAAGAAGACATAAAGATGGCCAACAGACATGAAAAGGTGCTCAACATCATTAACCATCAGAGAAATGCAAATAAAAACCACAATGAGATACTACTTTATACCTGTAAGAATGGCTAATACCAAAAAGACAAGAAATAATGAGTGCTGGCGAGGATATGGAGAAAAGGGGCCACTGGTACACTATTGCTGGGAATGCAAGCTGGTGCAGCCACTGTGAAAAACAGAATGGAGGTTCCTCAAAAATCAAATAGATCTACCAACAATTCCAATTCTGGGCATACAGTCAAAGGAGATGAAGGCATTATTCCAAAGAGCTATCTGCACCCCCATTTTTACCTCAGTATTTACAATAACCAAGACATGGAAACAACCTATGTGTCCATCAATGGATAGGCAGATAAAGAAAATGTGTTGTGTACATATGTACACACACACACACACACACACACACCAGAATATTATTCAGTCATACAAAAAAGGGAGCTATAGTCCCTCATCTCATGACGTTTACACTCAAGTGGGAAATAGATGTGCTATGATAGCCCGACGAAAAGTCCAGAGTGTAACAGAAGGAAAAAACATGAGTAAGATGGAGAGTTTTCGTACCCACTGATCACCTGTCATCATTAGCCATCAAGTTTCTGCAATATTCTTTCTACTTTTTAAAGATTTTATCTGTAAGTCATCGCTACACCCAATGTGGGCCTGGAACTCATGACCCTGAGGTCAAGAACTGCATGCTCCACTGACTGAGCTAACCAGGTGTCCCAAGTTTCCATGATATTCTTTAATCAAATATGGGCCAAGATTAGACACAGCTACTAATTCAACTCCTATTACGAGCTGCAAATGCTGAGAAGGCACCTTCTGTTAACAGCTCTGCCACAATACCTGCCCCTGTGATTTCTCTTAAGTGTGCAAATAAATTGGCAGCTATGTTTTGGGCTAAAACTTCTTGCCTTTTCTCTTTTTAAAGATTTATTAATTTGAGAATGGGAAAGAAAGCATGAGCAGGAAGGGCAGAGGGAGAGGGAGAGAGAATCTCAAGCAGACTGTGCCCTGAGTGCAGATCCTGACACGGGGCTCAATCTCACGACCCTGAGATCACACCCTGAGCCGAAACCAACAGTCAGATGCTCAACTGACTGCATCACCCAGCTGTCCCTACCACTTCTCTTCTTTTTATAAGGCCACACTGCTCTAGAAAAATGGAAGTATAGAATCCCATATGGCAGGAACCATATTGTAGGGGAATACTCAGACCTACTCCTACACCAGTTCTGCTAATAATTCACCTATGGGATGACATTGGTCTCCATGGGACACCAACAGGACGCTCCTGGGATGCCCGCAGGAAGCTGGACTTGTATTCTGACACTGCTCAGCTACCTCTCTTGCTGGGGACCACATCAAGGGAATGGGTGTCTTATAAGAAGGCAGAAGCATATGTCATGTTAAATGTAAAAACACAGTGATGTTATTTGTGTTTAAACAGTAAGGTCTAAGCATACCCTAAAACCTCCAAAATAATCTTTTAAAAAACTTTTAAAAATCAGAGCTTTAGAATTGTCATTTCATACTTACAACTTTAACATACATAGTTAAAAACTGAAGGTAGAGTCTTATACGATCCCAGAATCCAGAGCAATTACCAATAAGATGAACAGGGGAAAAAAGACATCCCATATTGTTTTAAGGAGGAATTTTTGGTTTTATTTCCTGTTCCCTAAATTCTTTGTGCTTGGGAATTCTCCCCTTCACTTCCTCCACTGGAATTCCCTCCAAGTAACTACTTGGAATGATTTTTTTTTCCTGAATAATCTTCTCTTTTTGACATGGCTATGACTCAGCAAGGGGGACCAGTGTCTCAGCATACAAAGGTGTAACACTATAAACGAAATCAATAGAAATGGGAAAGGGTGTATTCCTCTGACAGAAGAACTCAGGACAAAGCCGGCCACATGAAGGCACTCACACCACTTCTTTGTGGCCAGCCCGTTCCTACACTCTGCCTCTGCCAGGCTTCACTCTGAAAAGCCTGAGCTGACCTATGCTGCCTGCAAGCGTATTTATCTACAGAATGAGCAGGAAATCTGACAGAAATGGGGAAATGAATAACCCAATAGTGGGGGGGGAAGGAAGAAGACAGAGCTCAAGTCAAATACTTGAGACATAAAATGAGTCTCTGCACATTTCTCAAACAGGGCACAAGCGTCCCACCAGCGAAACATGCGAAAACAGAATGTCTACGAGGAGCCACAGATACATGGAAATGTGCTAAGGTAACCATGTTTACCTCACTCATGCCAAGGGAGGACTCCTGTGTGTCTAAAAAAGGAAGACTCTGAGGAGAGGCATCTGGACAGGGAAAAGGTCTCTGGGGCAGCAGAGACCACCAGACGGGCCCTGGGGGTGACGTGTCCGTGCAGAACGGCTACTATGAGGCGGTTCAGCAACATATCTGTCAAGAGCCAGAGACCAAATATTCCAGGCTCTGCAGACCCCCAGGCCCCTGTCACCACTCCCCCTCCCTGTTGCTCTCCGCAGCAGGAAAGCAGCCTCAGACAGCAGTGAACAAGGGAGTGCAGCAGTGTCCTACCCCCTTCCCCTGCTCGAAGGCTTTTCCTTCCACCTGAGTCTCACGTTCCTTCCAGCAGTGGCACTGAGGTGAGCATACCATCTGAGGTATTCCATCCCCATCTGAGGCAGGAAGGAGCGGAGAGGGTGAGCTTTTGGAAATGCCCAAAATGGCCCCAGACAGGCAGTCCCACCAGCAGCTCCTCTTACCTCCCAAATGAAAGTAAACATTCCTGATCCACGTGGTAAAGATCTGTTTGTGGAATTAACACCATCTTCCCTCAGCTTCTGCGGGTGATGGTTTTACATGAATTGGGTCGGCAGTTGACCTAACACTGGGTATTCCTATCAAAAGGGGAGAGGAAGTGCAGGAAAAACCACCCCTAGCAGGGAAACAAAAAGTTCCATCAAGGCTTACTGCCAACAGGAACAGAAAATGATCCCCTGGAGGACCCTGGCCGCCTTCCTTTACATTCCAGTGAAAAGGCTTTGAAAAGGAAAACAATTACAATGTCCCCACTGTTGGTTATTTTCATTCGCAAGGGTCCAGTTGCGGTGCAGTGACCATCATCCATCAGCCCCCCAACCCCCAAAATCTTAAAGTTACTTGCAGCATCTAGAACAGGTAGAAGAAGGCAGAAACCCGGGCCCTACCGTAGCGGGGTGCTGGAATGAGCTTTTACCAGCTTGAGGGCTGACAGTTAAATCTGGGGAGGTTTTGCAAGGCGGTGGACATCACATTAGTAGATTGAAACTGACCAAGGGGAGAATGTTAACACCTTGAAAATTAGCAAATGCTACATATCAGTGCGATTTCCCTTCCACTGCCAGAGGCCCAGTTTTTATAGCACAGGCTGGGAGAGTCCTAGAAAAGGAAGCTGGGGAGGTAGAAGCAGGAATACTTACAGTACACTGCTTAACAGATTTGGCCATGGAGTCCACAGAGAAACCTAGAAGGGGAGCATGGGCATCGTCCCAGGCCAAGAATTTCTTGGGATTAACATCAATGAGAGAGGAGAAAGCCCCTCAGCCCCCGAAAGCCAGTAGGGTTCACCTTAGAGGCAAATATGTATACACAGACGGCAATCTGGAGCATCTCCCTGCATGAAGTCAACCGAAAGCCCAGGGAGGGAGAGACGCTGAGACGTAACACATCCAGATCACAAAATTGAAATCAGTCCCAGCCCATCCATCAAGCTCTAAGTGCATTCTTTCATTCATACTTGGTCCGACCACAAAGAGTTGGTAATAGACCAGAGAGATCATGGAAAACACATTGTGTAGGAGGAAGCAGGGCAATTACTGACCTCACAGCGAGCTGCCGGCTGCACTATCCGGACGGTGGTATCAGTTACCAACTATGGGGTGGCAAGGCTTCTAAGCCTCAAACAGCTGTTCTCTGTGCACCTAGGAAGGGCCCTAGCCGCCCTCTGATGACCCTTAATGGTCCACCTTCCACTTCTGTTCTCCCCACACTGTAATCACCTGTTTCATTAGAAAAGAAATTAAACACGGGGCCCAAGGTTGAGGCACCACACCCCCAAAATAACTGTGTCTGAGCCACAGCTACCCCCACACTCTCATTCCTGCTTCTGGGGTGAGCTGGGCTCTCAGATTCCATGGGCCCCTTCAGTGGGGCCAGGTGCAGCCCTGGCGGCCAAGGTAAACAGAGGTCATTACATATTACAATCTACTCCACTTTAGCCTTCTAGGTGGCGGGAAGAGGCCTGGTGCATCACTGTCAGTGCCCTGGGCTTTTTTCCTTCTAAATCTAAGTAGTCTGTCAGTCCAGGAGAAGCTGCCAACCTCTAAGCCAGGCGACAACCTCAGCCATCTTCCAAGGGGGCAGCCGACAGGTTCTCACAACCGAGCAAATGTTGGGAAGAAACTGCTTCTTCTAGCATTGTCTATGGTCTCTAGCTCTGTGGCACCAAAATTGCAAAGGACTTGGTCATGGAACAAACACTTCATCTCATGTCAACGGCTAAAGGAGCCATTGAGGGGAACGTGAGAGCAACCCCGGCTTTGGGGTCACCTGTAAGTCGTCAGAGCAACTTCCCACAGTTTTATTTACAGTAGCATCTCGAGGTGATCTGAACAGCTGTGCTGAGAGGTTCTGTGTGCACAGAGGGAGAGCTTGTCTTCAGCAGGAAGTCGAAGGAGGCCATTCCCAGGCACACAGGGCACAGGCCCTCTGTTCTCTCTGGAGCCCACCGTACAGCCAGAGACATCTGTGGTGGGAAACAGGAGGTATCCTTCTGCAGCCACTATCCCTGCCAGCCGGCCAGAGTCCTGGAGTGGCACAGTCCCTCTGTATCTTGAGGACGCACCAGAGGAGCCCCAGCTTGGGGCTGGGACATGGGCATACCTCAATGACTCTGTCCTATGCAGTGCCTGGGATCCACTCTCATACCCCCGCCCCAGGGAGCTTCAGGCTCGCACTGGATGGAAAGGAAATAGGCTCAGCTCAGCAGGTCACGCAGCTGGCCGGAGGACAGAAGAGCCCAAAGCCGGCCCAGCCCGGCCCCAGCCCGGCCCCAGCCCAGCCCTCCTCCCAGCTAGCTCCTGCTAACCCTCAGCCAAGACTCCTGCACACTGAGTACCGTGGACTCGTGCCTGGCTCAGAAGCGAGACTCTCTGAGACTTTCAAATGCCCCACACGGCCAAAAGAGCTAGGCTCACAGGCGCTGACCATGATTTTATGCAGAGAAAGCAAAGAGCACAACAGGAAGCCTCAAAGAGCCTCTCTTCTAAGGAAAGTCTTTTGCTTTGTGCTCACAGTGCCTGCCCCCCGGCCCTCCCCATGTTGAGGCCCCACATCCAAGTCTGACCCAGGGCCCAGTTCTCCCCCCAGCCTCGCTCCATGGCTGAGGCTCCTTGTCACAACCTTGCACTAGACAGTGGCCACCAAGGTCCCACCTGCAGTCCAGCCTGCCTCCTAGCAGCCCTTGCCACATCTCCTACAGTCACGACTCAGGGACTCTCCAGGCCTGTAGGTCAGGTCCACACTCCTGGGCCAGCCCCCAGGTCTGTCCAGATCCAGATTCCAGAGCCGGGCAGCAGCCAGGGAAAGCACAGCCTCTGAGCCAGAGACGGTGAGTCTAAACCCAGCTCCGCCACTTCTGAGTTCGTTTTCACTGGAAACTGAGGGCTCACAAGTACACATAGCTCCGAATTACCGTGAGAATTAAATGCAACTCAGCCAGCAAATCTGCCCACCATCCGGATGGTACAAGGAAGAGCAGCTGAGGCCGGGACCGAGGCTGCCCCCACACAAGGAGCTGAAGAACGGGGGCACGATGGACAACTTCCACGGCTGCGGCTTCACCTGCAGCAGAAGGAGTGGCAAGCAGGAGCCCCAGGTGCCTAGCTTTGCTGAAACCATCCGTGTGACCTGGGAGAGGCACCTCTCCTCACCTCGAGTCCTGACCCAACGTTGCGGTGGGGACTGCACAGATTTTACACAAAGGTCACAATCACATTTCAACCCCTCACCAGCTATAGGACAGATGACAAATCACATAACCCCTTGTGAATACTGCTGCCAGTCCCTAAAATCATGAGGCTCCTGCCTCATGATTTTATGGACAACACAAGAGACTCAGAGTCCATAGAGTAAAATGAGTCAGAGAGAAATACGTAAATGTCCGCAACAATTAATATAATTCCCTCTGGTAAATTTATAACAACCTGGGAAATCAACTTCAAGTGCTCTCATCCCAACTGGAGGGCCACATGCGATCAGCCGGAGGCTGCCTATATTTACCAAAGAGAGTCCATCCTGGAGTCCTTCCCACGGTCAGAGATGCACATCTTTGAAGTAATACGCAACCTCTGTGCGATCTGAGGGAGAAATCAACCTTTCTTTGGTAGTCCTTAAATAAAAGTGACAGAATGTCAAGTGAAAAGAAAGCAGAAAGTGCCTCTTTCAGCCATTACCAATAAATCAGAAGCATCCCCTCTGCTCCCTCAGTTCAGTTAGTTTTGGTTTGGTTCTTTTTTTTTTTTCCAGTGTTCCAAGATTCCTTGTTTATGCACCACACCCAGTGGGTTCAGCTAGTTTTAAACTTACAATCAGGGAGGTTACAACAGCCCTTCACATTATTTTTTCTAACTTCAAATTCATACCTTAGTGTCCCTACTTTGTGATTCTCCATGGAATCACTCAAAGGTCCTGAAACATACACCTTAGGTGGGCACCTGCTCCCGCTACAACACCCTATGCAGGACAGGAATTATCAACCACCCAGGTCCAGGGGCGCTACCGACAACTGGGAAAACAGCAGCATGGGAGAGGCGTACCCGATCTTGTAAGAGTGTAGGTGAGCCTCCTGTCTGTAACTTATGGGGTTAATGCCACACCCAGTGCCAAGCTCACAAGCTTGCTCCTGACCTGCTAAGGTAGGGAATTAGAGAGTACAGAAATTGGGAGGACCGCTAGCAGCCAGCTCTCTATAAAGTGACAGCAGTTGTGGAGAGAGGACCCTACTTTCAGCAATATGGTCCATTTGTGCAAGAGTGACACAGGCCCATGGGGCAGTTTGGGAGCAGCCCCCAGGGTGGCCCTAAATCACAGGACGGCTCAGGACTGACATGCAGAATGACCCCAAGTCACCAAGCAAACTGCCCTCAGTCCAATATACTTGGTACAATAAATCCAGCAATTTTAGAAAGACACCAAATAAAATAGCCCAAATAAAGCCCTTACCTCAGAGAGGAAGCATCTATTCAATTGTATAATATTTATACACATAAACACATATACAATTACACATATTGGCAGCCCTCACTTCTTCTAAAGTACTACTGAAAACCATATCAAATTCAGTGTTATAACTTGGCATTGAATTACGGGCCAGATACTCTGCTTGAAATAAATCATAAATAACTAAAGACATCTCATCAAAGCAAAGATACAACTTCAAAATTCTACCGTCATTAAGACTGTAATGTTACACCACAAGTACTATAAAATACACATAAAAACAAAATACACATCGTATAGAATACCACCCAACATTAGCTCAGCAATTGGCAATTTATGAAACACCTTCCACAGCACGTTGGACCGTCCCCCTCAAAAGTACAGGGGGTGCTCCAGTGTGCCAAGCAGCACCCATGAAACATTCTGTCTTATTTTATGAATCCAGCATGGAAATGGCTGGAGTCATTCCAGGCTGAAGTCATTAAGGTGACAAATGAAATGGAAAATGCATAGCCATCTTCAGGGAAGAGTGCAAGAACTCCAACAACTCAGTTTGGGGAACAGCAGGAACACTTAGTCTCTTAAGCAAGGGCTCAAACCACCTGGGTCTGTGCTGGCCGTGTCCAAACACTGGGCAGCTCAACCACAAGCCAAAGCCATCCATCTGGAAGCCAGGACAGCTAAGACAGGAGGCTTCTACCTATAGCTGAGCTATCCTGCCATGACTTAGGGCCAATTCTAATTTTGAGAGCGAGTACCTAATTTTGAGAGCGAGAACTCTGGGTTCCCACCAACAAAGAATTCAAGCCAGGTGAGCGGTCTTCAGGAAGGCCCTTCGAGACCTTTGAGAAGGGCTGACGGTCCCAACCCAGGAGCCCCGTCCAGCACAGCCTCTGCTTCATTATGGAGGACAAAGGCGCTATTGGTGAAACGCTTTCTACCTTATCTATACCATCTGCCTGGAGTCATCCCCAAAGCTACCTGCAGCAGAACACAACTCTGCCATGGTTGGGAAAGGATGAAGTACTCCCTCCCCTGTCCCCCTACACTTCCCATCTTCAGACTCATCCATCACCCAGATAAGCAGAGCAACAGTGATAAAGTGCCACACAGGACCCACACCACCCACACCAGCAAGCTCTCTCAGACCAGACCCATCAGTCATGCTCCATGCAGGACAAACCATGGCATTCTGAAACCAAACAGAGACAAGACTGACACTCTAGAAGCAGCTTTAAACCCATGGGATGGAAGTGTGGGAACCACAGCATACCGCACTGTCTGTACTTTGATTAGTCAGCATGGAAGGCTTGGGTCTGCTGGTCTCCTCCCTGAGTCTTGGGAGTCATAGTCTGAACCCCTTCACCTGTAACACGATCACATCTTAAAGCTCCTTATTATTTGAATTTCCCTTCACGTAGGGCCCCACCAAGGATGTGGTGGTGCCAACTGTGAGGCCCCCGAGGCCCAGGAAATGGGTGGGTGGCTCTGTAGGACAGGTCTGCAGGCCATTCCAGCTCAGCACTAAACCACACAGCGAGTGTACATCCTCTGTAGGACCGAGGCACAACCCCCTCCTCTCCCCACGAGCAATACAAGCAGTCACGAGGGTGAGTTTTCACCAGCATGTGCTCTTCCTTCCCAGGGGCTTCCATACACAGAGAGACAGCTCCTGATGCCCCATCGTGGTGGTGGAGAGGGGGGTTGCGCTGGGCACGCAGGCCAATTCATGCCACCCGGTGCCGGTCTAGTGTCCATCTACCCTTGACATTACGATCCCCCTCAGGGAAATCACAGCACAGTTTCTGCCTCCTTAATACCCCCATTATTTCCTTCATAACAGAGCCACTCTGTCCAAGAAAAATATGAATTTAAAAAATCCCTAAGGTAGAGAGAAAACATACACTTCAGCTTTCTCAGGAATGCCTTCTCAGAGACTTCTGAAGTAGCCTCAGCACCTTGGAGGATGGATTTAATTTCCCTTATCAGAAACGACTGCTGGTGACCCTCACCCACAGGCGAGGCTGAGGGCTAGCACTATCAGCGACACGTGCTGACCAAGGTTAGTTCTCTTCTAGGGAAATATTTGCCCCCAGCACTACGTTCTGCCCTGCGGGGAATAGGCTTTCCAACCAAGGGTTCGCCATGACTATCTGTGGACCAAGTCCGTTTCTGCCCATCAGAACCCGCTCCTCAGAGGGGCTCACGCTCAGCTGCATCATCCCATCGGTGGCTTTGGGCTTCAGCACGACCTTTACCAGGGAGATCTCATCCCAGAAATTAGAGCTTTAGATGGGGAGCCCAAGTCCTCCACTGGAGAGAAGGGGAACATGTGCTGAGATTTACTCTTCTTGTTTGAAGGACAAGGTGTCTCAACTACAGCTAACCTAACACTGAGAGGTGACCACGTGGGGGACAGTGACAAGCATCCCCCACCAGCCTCATGATGACACTAGGGAACACCCCAAGTTCCCAGCCATGCCCATGCCAGATGGAACCCATTAATTGAATTTCCAAAGAAAAGCTAACTCTTTATCAAATAATACCATTTAAAGAGAATGATAATCCCCACAGCCTTAAATGTAAATCTGATAATACACAATGTAAATAATAAAATGCAAAAATCCAATTTCTATGTAGTGAACTTTCAAACACTCCACTGTTTCCATTATTCTAGCTTTCAATCTAAATGCTGCAATGCCACTGTAGGCACATCAGGCCCCCAGAACAAGGCTATTATACACTTGTTCCTCACTTGAAATATGAGCCCAGAATTATTTACTCAGTGCACTGTGCATGTCAGCTAACAAAAGCAGTGCATAAAGGATTTGACAAATGCACAGGGAAAGTGCAGGCCCACCCCATGCATATTCCCCCAAACCAAACCATAAAGATATAACAGGATGATGGAGAAGGGGAAACTGTCCACCTCTCCTTATGATACCGCCTGTCACCTCAGGAAATGGACAGGCTGTCAGGTGACAGCTTTGTAATCACTTAATGCTAAGACACTGAGCACTCTTCCTATGAAGGAATGTAAATCCAGACACTGAATTCCACTCCCTCCGAAAAGGGGCCAGAAGAAAAACAAAATTAGACTCTGTGTCCATCAAGACCACTGAAAAGAGACTGCTGATGAGGAGACATGTCAGAGAAATAATAACTTCCCGTTGGGAAATTTAAATAATCAGTTGGGTCTGAAAAATTGCACATTCTGGGTTTCAGAGCAATTTCTCAGCGTGCTTTTTATAAGCCCTCCAGGCTGTTATTACATTAGGTTCAGCCCCAAAATTCCTGCAGTGGTTTGCAGATTCTATCTCTACAACAATTCAAGTATCAGAGGAAACTTCAGATTGTTGCCTATAAACCTTCTGAAGGACACTGTATGGGTACGAATTGGTCAGAGTCATGAAAAAGCATGTTGGCCTTAGAACCTGGACTGTTCTAAGGTGTTCGAGTCCAGCTGTCCAACACAGTGACACCAGCCACATGCGGCTACCAAGCCCTTGAGAAGGGGTGAGTCAGAAAGGAGATGCACTATTGTGAAATAAACACCAGGCTTCAAAAGAAGCTGGGAAAAAAGAATGCAAAATATGTCATTAACATGGTTTGTAGAGGCTAATGCTGGCATGCCAATATTTTGGATATAGTAGGTTAAATAAGATACAGTATTAAAGCTAGTTTCATCTGCTGCTTTCTACCTTTTATAAGGTGACCGCTAGAAAATTTCACATTACACATGTGGCTCACATTCTTTCTATGGACAGTGCTGTTTTGGAGTATGAGATTAAGAATTCAAGCCATCAAAAGACTTTATTTGAACACATGTTAATCCATTAGCTTTCTGTAAATGTTTTTGAGACATGTAAGCGCAGATGTCCAGGGGAAAAAATCTGTATTCAGTCTGTCTCCATGGCCACAAATCTGGAGCCCCACAAACATCTGGGCCTGATTTTAACACTCAATCCAGAGAGAAGGAGACTCAGTTGGTAGGGAGAGGCTACCTATGTAAGAAAACTTCAAACAAAATACAGCACCGGCATTTCCCTGCGGGTAACTGTGTACACACTTTCCAGAATGTTCATTTTATCATGTGAATCAAGAACAATTCAAACATAAGCAAGAACCCAAGGACCCCACCTTCCCAAATACAAGGCAGGTACAAGCCATGTCACACTGAGCAATGACACAAGATTACCCCTGAAAGCCTCTTCCTGCACTGAGCCCCCCAAAGCAGGGCTGACCCACACCACCATTTTAGCAACAGAAGACATAGAATCTTCCTGTCCCCATCTCTTCCCCCATCCACTCCTCTTTCTACGTAGGTTCTTTATGCTCAGCTATGAAATTCTCCCACTGACTTGCATCTTTATATATGCATTTTTTTTTACATTATGGTAAAAGATAGCACAAAATATTTTAATTTCCCCTCAGTCCGGGCAGCTGGTGAAGAGAAAATAATGTGAACTTTGAGGCAATCAGAACTGAATTCTAATCCCAGCTCACACCTTGGTTTCCTGCTCTATGGAATGACACTCCTGGCAACAGTCCCACAAAAATGCACAGCCCAAAGCAAATGCCAAAGTCTGCTTGGGTTCAGATCCCAGATCCCACCCACCAGCTGTGTGATAAGCCGCTCAACTTCTCTAGGCCTCATTTTTTCCATCTGCAAAATTCAGGTAATCGTAGTACTTATTTCACTAAGTAATTCATGGGTTGAATTCATTGTTTTTGTACAAAATTATTTTTCTAAAGAATTACCTTTTAAGTGAATTAATGAGCAGAATAATGCCAGGCTCATAAATAAAATGGCTCCAACCGCCATCAGGTTAATTAAGACCAATATCCTAGCATGGTCTCTCACCTCTGCCTCCCCCTGCCCCTCCAAACTTATCCCAACCTGGTCTCCTCCTGACCCCCACCGGCCCTCAACTGCTTCCTTTCAGTTCCCCATTTGCTCCAACACCTTAGGACTGACTACAGGCCACTATACCTGCTGTGCCCTCTACTGGAATACTCTTCCTCCCTCTCCACCTGGCCTGGTCCAGCCGCTCGTCTTACCAACACAGATCTGGCAAGATTCTCCAAGTCTTCGGCTCCCATAATCCTTTATCCTTCTCTGCAGGCTGGGAATGGCCTTCCAGGAAAGGTTTCCTCTACCCCACCAACTTTTCCAGGCTTTTTGTGGTTTAGACCAATAGTGCTCAACCCTGGCATCAGCAACATCTGGGAAACTTTGACAAGCCGACACAAGGCTGCACCCACACCAATCACATCAGGGCCTCTGGGCCAGGCCCACAGTTCAGTGTTTGGGCAAGTTCCCCAAGGATTTCCACATGTAACCGAAGTTGGGAACCACTGGGTCAACACAAGAACACAGCTGCAGTATTTTATGGGCCCAGCACAGTTCTGGTGTGCAACTCTGCTAGCTGTGATATTTTTAAAGGATGGTTTCAATCTTTCAATAGGATTTTAAAAATCATCTATCAACTGCAAAGAGCACGCATTTTTTAAAAATCTAAATTAATCCAATTAGAGTATAAGAATACATATATTACAAAACACCTCTGCCGTATCTGAGATTTTTCAATTAGCATTTTATTCAGTCTGGGTAGCCCGTGACAGCAACCAACTGGAAGCTCCGGGAGGTCAGAGACTTTGTCCTGCTGTCTGTGATGTCACCGGTGTAGGGAAGCGTGCCCAGCATACACAGGTGCCACATGCACACCTGTGATGAGGGGCACAGTCCTCCACGCACCAGACTGCAGGTGATGGGAACACAGGCCAGAGCGCGCACCCAGCACACAGACAGGCACCGGATGGCTTAGCAGCACTTGCTCCTTTGAACAAATGAACTCCCCCAGGCAGCCCCATGGCTTTTCCTCTCTCAGGGCCTGGCTTGCTGCTTGTCCTCTCCCTGCAGGAGACAGCCCCCCACCTGCGTTTGAAGCCATTCATCTGCGGTTTATGAAATACTGTGGTAACCTTTGAGATGCAAAGAGGTTTAGAAATGCAAATGACTGTCAATATGAATATTAATAGCAGTGTTATTAATAACTGAAGTTGTCTGCCAGACACTTGACTCTTGATTAAAGGAAGTGGAAGAGCTCAAGCCAAGCCAGAAACCTCAGCTCGGGAGCCGAAGGATCTGTGCAGGATCCCTGGTCCCCATGGGGACAGTGGCTATTCTGAATGCCTGACTAGAGAAGTTTACAGAAAGTCAGAGGGTGCTGCTCCTCCCATGACTACTTCCCTGTGTTTTCTGTTCACCAGGTATGAGTTCCATGGGCAGAGCTCGGCCAGGCTCGCTCTTCTGCCCAGAGCCCAGAACAGTGTCTGGCCTGCATATGGTGCCCCAGCCACGTGTCCGGATCAAGAAGAAAACAAATGAGTCCATGAGAGAAGGGCACAAGGGGGGAAGGAGGCATGTGGAACTGAACACTAGAAAGTACAGACCAGGGAACTCAAACCCAAAGCTCACATGGGCTCTGCCTACTCCACAAAGAACAAAAAAAAAAGAACTTCTTTTTTGGGTAAAATCACCAATCCAGAACTCTTCCACAAGCTGTTAATTCACCTAAAATACTTTTTTTTTTAAAGCACTGTGGTCACTGTCACTACAAATATTTGAGACACCAGCTGTCCTGACAAACAAGCAGCCTGTCTATACCCAAGTCTTCGTAACTTCATGATTCAAATACATCCACATTATGTTCTGCTTCTTAAATCATGAATGTACTTTTCAGCATTAGAAATTATCCCTTTCACATCTTTAAATATTGTGGTTTCTGCCTGACTAATGCTATCTTTAATTATACATCATCGAGTATTTTACTGTGATCTAATGGGGTCTATTACTCATCAGAATGGCCCCAGTCAGCAATCATATTCCCCAGAGCCAACTACTCAACCCTTCTTCCATTTTTCAAACATACCAGCCGCACGTGCACAAATTTACACCCAGACTGAGTCACAGCATCTTACCAATTTGTCCAAAAGATAAAACTATCCTTGAAGGAACTCACTATGCTGGCTTCCTAGTGAGGTCTGGCACAGCAATGCTATGACCACCGAGGGCACTCCAACCTTTCCTTGGGTACAGCCACACCCCACTGCCCACCCTGAGCACACGCCACACGGGGCATGAACAGAAGGGAAGTGCGTCCTAGGGAAGGTAAGCCACGTGCACAAGTCCTGCAGCAAACAGGTGGCAGACCCAGGAACCCACTCGCCGTGACAACACACGGCCGGAGGCCAGGAGAAGAACATGACCAGATCTAGGTGGGCCACACAGCATGCTGGGATGCTTTCAGCACCCTGACTCCCACAGTCACCAACCATAACCCATCCATTATATAATATATGTGGAAGGGCCAAGCAATCTTTTTTTTTTTTAAGATTTTATTTATTTATCTGAGAGAGAGAGACAGAGATAGCAAGAGAGTACAAGCAGGGAGGAGAGGGAGAAGCAGGCTACTTGCTGAGCAAGGAGCCTGACATGGGGCTCGATCCCAGGACCCTGGGATCATGACCTAAACCTAAGGCAGATGCCTAACTGACTGAGCCACCCAGGTGCCCTGGGCCAAGCGATTTTAAACAAACCTACAGATTAGCAGACGTCAGCTAGTCCCCAAACTCTCATTCAAAGGGATGAACTGCCAGTCAAATTAATTATCTTAAATACACAATCTATAAAAAGTATAAATGTATACATATATCTTCTATATATTAGTGTATATGTATATAAATAAACGTATTTATGTCTATTGACGTGTTTTAGTTATTGAGTGAAAAATGAACAGGTCAGGCTCAAGCTCCAGACATTTTACATAAACAGCTGGTGATTAACTTCTGCATACTTACAAGAAAGACTCAAACTACTAAACCAAGTGCCCTAAGACCCAGAAGCTGAAAACATATAACTAGACAGGTCACCGGATGGACAATTAACAAATAAATCATTTTGAAAGAACTGGAATCAATGACGAGCTAGGAGACCTTGATGTGTCCCTCTGAATAATTGACGAGGCATCTTTTCTTGGACCATTTGTAAGACTATGTTTAGAATCCCATTTAGTGCTGCAAGATAATTCACGCAAATGCTGGCTTCTTACCGCACCCGTTGACCAAGCAGCAGATGGAAAACAATAAATACGCACACGGATCTAGTGTGTGCACCCCGTGCCAACAGCACACTGAAAAGCAACAATTCAGAAACAGCCTTCCCTCGGCCCTGGTGGCAGTGAGGCGGCTTGCCAATGCTCAGAGGCAAACCCGGCCTTAGGGCTCCAGGCTGCGCAGAGACACTCACAGTGTGCAGCACTATCTCCCTATATTCATTTCCTTCTAACAAAATCCCACCAGCCACTGGCAGTGGTGGTTCCAAGAAACAGGCATCCTGGCCATTTCTCCCCAGCACCTCTAAAAAGGTGGCTCCCAACACCTCTCTCCTTTGGAGAAAGAGAAAGCCCGTCTGTGACTCGCTCCAGGCTCATGGGGGCTGGGGTGCAGGGGAAGAAGAGCAGAGACAGGGACGGGGAGAGCTTGTCTGGACCAGAGCGAGGGAGGGAAGAGCTTTTGCTGAGGAGAAAGCCCCAGAGACCCCTGAGTTGAAGGGGAGGCCCCAGAAAAGGTACCAAGAGGAGAGGTGACAGAGTATTAACCACCAGGAGGGCTGACTAACAGGACTTTGAGAACGAGTGCAAGGTAGGGGGCGGCCAGGGCAGAGGGCTCTCCAGAACGGGAAACATGGAAGAAGGACTACCAGCCAACATCGTGTGACCCTCAAAAGGCCACAGCAAGCCTCCTGTGGCACCACCCATGGCTTGGCCAGGGCTCTGGCAGGGGTCACAGGCTATGCACACAGCAGGGCCCATCTCCTGCCCCACAGCCACCAACTCCTCAGGGAGCGCATGGCCTCTGGGTCCCCCTTCCCAAGGGCTGGTGGCTGTGGGAGTGTCTGGGTGGTGGTGGTGGGCAGGGGAGAAGTGGCAGCTAAGAAGGAAACCACTTTACCTTGAACACCCTAAAATGTAGGACACCAGCAGGTGATCCAGAACTGGATGAAAGGAATAGCCAAAATTCTGGAAAGGCAGTGTTGCAAAAAAGATACGCATATGTAGACTCTGCAGGACCCCCCAACCTGTGCCCCCACGTCCTTCCTTAAGGTCCCAGCCCAAGGGTGTCGGGCGTTCATCCAGTCTACTACTTATTAATATCAAGGCTGAAGAATAATAACAGTAACGACACTTACTAAAGGCCTACTATACAGCTAGTGCTTGTCTCCAAACATCTGAGATAGAACCCATTCAGCTTATAGTCCTTTGAGATGCTGGATGTTCTTCTTGGTCCCCACCTTCCAGATGAGAACACTGTAGCGTAACAGTCACATTACATACCCAATGGCTGGCCCACAGCATGCTGTCAGGATACATAGAGAGGGGAACCTGAGCCCAGACACTCAGGCCCCATGGCTCCAGGCCTGCCCATGGCCCAATACAGCCCTCCACAGCTGATCTGTAGTTTCCTGTTTTATTCCTTCAGAAGCCTTGTCATCTGCCACCACACTCCTGAGCACAGAAGAACCAACTAACCAATACCAGCCCTGCTATAGAAGACCGGCTCCTACACAGTGGGGGTCAGACTCAATGCAAGGCATGGTCCTGACCTGGATGAACTTACAGTGAACACTGATGAACACTTGCATGGGTGTAAAAGGCTAAAGACCTAAAACATGACCAGAGAATAAATTCTAGAGAAGAGATTTAGACATGCAACGAGAACGTAGACAAATGTCAGTTGGAGTAGTGCCAATGGTCCCTCAGCAATGTGTGGTCAGCACTGGGGAGATGAAGAGGAGTAGGTATAGGACAGCCCCTGGGACGGCACTGTAGGGTGGAGGCTGCCTACAGAAGCACACACAGACCATGTGATGACAGGCTTCTCTATGGTGTCCCAAGGACAAGGATGAAGGAAGAGGGTCCCTGTCCTCTAGGGATGGACCACCTTTGATTAATGGCAAAGAAGGTACTGGGTAGTGTAAGTATAGAGCAAACGGCAGGGAGTACCTCACTGTGCAGGGCAAGGGAGCAGCTGTGGGTCATGCAGAAACAAGACCACAGGACCTAGAACCTGGCCCAAAGGAAGAGCCAAGGGAGCTGCGACAACCAAAAAGCATTTTGGGACAATCATTTGGGCCATGGGCACAGGTGGACTGGGGAGAGCAACAGCAGCCCGGCAGGGAGTGTGGCCATCAGGGTCCTGGCCCGGTATCCCAGGAAATGGGTTTGGTGCTGTCCAAGAAGCAGAAAGCAAGATGTTAACTGTCCTGTTAACCCTCCTCTCCTGAGAAGGTACCGATAAAAGGTGGTGACACAGACATAGCTGATGAAGGAAAATCAAAAAGGTTCTTAACCCCTGTAAGATGTCAATACTAGGTCAGACCCTCCCAGCACCGTACTGTCATGAGCTTACTGAGAAAGCCCTGCTGTGACCCTGGAGACTGACCTGGGAGTCCCAGACCAGGAACTGGAGTGTGGAGTCCTCTGCCCTGAGACGGGCTGTGGCGCCTGCCCACCCCCAGAACATTTGACTCTGGGGTGACCAGGGTGGTGGGAGGGCCCGTTTCCACCATTTCTCTTACCCTGTGTATCTCTCAGTCCTGTACCCTGTGGCACTTTTCTGCTGAGAAGACACTTTGCCAAGTTCAGATACCAGTCTGGTGGGTGACTGGTTCAAATGGGCATGAAGACAACTCTGCCAGGAGGGGGCCCCAAACTACGGGGGGCCATGAGGAGGGCCCAGCTTGGACCCACGCTCAGCGACCATGAGGACCCCAGAGACACATCACTCTTGGCCCTCCCTGCCCCACTGATAATCCAGTCCGAAACAAACCCCAAATGCTAGTAAGTTGCTCATACTTGCTATGAGTTGAAAAAAAAAAAAAATGTAAGCAATTTTTCCAAAAGTTGACTTCCGAGCATCAAATGCCCTTGTCTCTCATATTCACCTGACTCAGTCCTCCACATCTTAGAAACGCACTGTCCAGGCCCCAGCAGCTCACATGTAGAGAAAACGAGGGGTGGAGAAGATAAATGTCAAGATGCTCTAGGAAAACAAAGTCTGCTTGTTCTGCAACTGCAGGCAGCTTTTGTCTAAACCACAGTCATCCATGCTTCATCTTCACCCGATTTACTTAATGAGGTTCTTTAATTCACTCACTTTTTATTTAAATTTGCTTCCAAGTAAGACTTCTTGTAACTGCTGTAATTCTTTTAATGGGCCCCTTGGCCTAACAGAAAGGCTCACTGAAAGAAAAACAAACATCAACATAAAGCTAGGTACCACCTGGGACATCTTGCAGCCATCTCGGTGGTCCCCCATGTTTGGCTTCCCCATGTCCCCGCCAGGAACACAAGCACCTCGGGGGCACTCTCCCCTGCTCTGCCTGCCAGGTCACCCCCCACCAGCCAGGATCCACCACCCCTCCCCAAGTCTGGACACTCCGCTGTTAACACCTCCTCACCACATCTGTCAACATGACAATTGTCCCCTTGAAAACTGAAAGGCTTGAAAATTCCTCAACCTGACAGAAAGTTTCCCACTTACATTTAGAAAGTGAAAGTGTTCCCAAATGACAGCCACTTTTCCCCACAGTTGCTGACAAGCCACCACACATCCTTCACTCCGCGACAATCCACGATTACTTTGCAGGTAAGGCCAAACACCAACTATTAGAAAAGAAACCTCAGCCAGGCCACGTTCCAGAATGAAGGCTACACTCCATGTGGTGTACCCAGGGCAAAGGCAGCTCTTCACCCATGGAAGGAAATGGGCCTTCTAAAAAAGGGACAAGCCCACAACAAAGGTCATATCTAAAACCTGCCTTCAGTGCACACCGTTGTTAGGAGACCGGAGAGACCACCCACCCCCTCCTCAGAGAAACCCCCTGTGTGGAAGCCCTCTCCTGCTGTTGGAAGCCAGTCCACCCCACTCTGCTCAGTGGCACCCAGCCCCCAGAGCTGTGCCCGATGTGCTCGGGAACCCATGGGGGTACCTGGGGTCGGCCAGGGCGGTGGGAAGTCATGGGAAACCTATCTGATTCCAAGATTGTGGAGAAAACCCCCACAGTTTTATATGAACATCAGAGAAAGCATATTTTAGAATAACATTCATGTGAATTTTTAAGAAGAAAATACAAGACCTCAAATAAATACCTGCTACTAGAAAGAATGCAGCAGGAGAGGAATGGGGGAAGGGGGCAGCTAGCAAAGAAATGGGGATACACAGGTTACCCAGTCTGAAGGTACCAGAGTACCCCCAGAGGGGACTTGGAACATGGTGATGATTGAGCACAATAGGCAGGAAATCACCAGCCAGCAGGCAGTGGCATTCAGCATTCCCGTAAAGGCAGCAGTGGGGTGGGGATCAGGGAGACCAAAGCAAGAGCTCAGAGGTGCCCTTAGGAAACACATCTGAGAAACCCCAGGAACGTGAGAAAGACCAGGGCCCAGGAGGCAGAGGTGACAAGGCAGAGAAAGTTCCCCATGCGGCTTTTCCAGGTAAGAACCAGGGAGGTCCATGTGTGTCATCTCAGGAGTCTTGAAGACAGAAGCTGCCAGTCCACGACACAAGGCTGCCTCTCAGGGTGGCGTGACCTTGCTGGATGTGCCTCATAGGGCACAGCCAGGAAGGTTCCCTTCTGTGGACACCAGACACATCTGTTCATTCCAAAGTAAAACCACTGTCAACTAGAACACCATGTGATGGTGGGACAACCAGAAAGATGTCCTCATTCACCAGGCACTAACTCCGCACAGAAGGATGCCCTCGTCCTCAGCGTGAGCAGAGCCGACAGCCCAGTGAGCACCATACAGGGCCCGGCAGACAGAGAAGGAGGTGAGCTCCCAGACTTGCTGAGCCAGGTGTGCTCGGCCAGGCGGCCATGGGCCACTCTGAACCCTCCTCTCTCTCTAGGCCCGACCTCCCATGGATGTCTTCAGGAATCCTTTTCCCCTGAGCATTTTGCTGTCTCTGGAGAGAATCTGACTTAGAAGCCAAACCCTCCTCCCAAGATTCATGGGTATCCTCAAGGGCTGCCCACCATTCCCAGGACGGGCACCCTGAATCCACGGCAGAGTACTGTCTGCACCTGTAAAGAATGTGCCAGGCTGCAGACTGGAGATATTTGCAGCCTGGGATCAGCTCCACACCTGGCCCCAAACACTTGGGAAGGAAGGAAAGCGCCAAAAGCCTGCCAGGCACTCAGGTCCCTCCTTTGAGCCATTCTCAGTGTTGGGGAGAACCCGTTAATCACGAAGAAAGCGAGAGACAACATGGCTAACTGCTCCCTCTGGGAAGCCATACCATCCAAACTTTAAAGAGACAACAATGCAGTGATTGTCAGGAAAACACGCAGCCCACTGAATGGAACAGTGAAGAAAGAACACTGAAAACAGCTTGAGGAAATAAAAATGGAATCAGAAAATGCATGGAAGACACAAAAGACAGGACTCACAGGGGTTTGGGCTTAGTGGGCTGGGGTTGGGACAGCCATCTTTTCACCCGGATGAAGTTGTCTGGGACCTTGTGTAGACCGAGCCCTTCAATGCAGACATGCAAGCTGCACACACCAGCCCAGAAGCCCCCCAGTGCCCCAGGTATCCTCTGGGCATCTGAAGTCCCCTCGGACCTCAGGACCAACCACAGAAGGCCTGGCTGTCAGGGGTACTTTAGAGGTTCTTCAGTTCGTAACAGCCCCAGACGGACAGCCCAGGCTGTGTCAAAGCCCATGAGCTTGTTACAGGAAGAAAAGCAGTAGGTGGAAAACTGGTACAGAAGAGGCCAGACTGTGGGTGCTGGGTGTTAGAGCTGTCGCGCTGATTAGCTGGGAGACACGCAGGAAATGCTGCAGGCTTCACAGGCTGGCTATTAACCCCATGTAGAGTACACATGACTCTGGCTGAAAGGAACAAGAAAGAAAATTCGATGTCCTATAACATCTAAATTAGAAAAGAAATTTTACAATGTGCAAGAAATTGCTGAAGTTTGGAGGAAATGGAAGAACATCAGTATGTAAAAGGACCCTGAATGGAATGACGGTTCACAAGAAACACATGAAATCGGGGGCCAGTGGCTGATCCTGGGACAGAGGGTCATACATATTGGCTCAAGGCCCTCAGAGAGGATGCCACGGCTTCACTGGAAGGACAGCAGAAGGAACGCTTGCCCCAATTTTAAACGGAAAGCCTTCCACCAGCCTGTACTCTTCACCTCAGCCTTGTCATCTGAGTTTCAACATTTTACGGGTCACTCTCTCGGGTCGATAAAGCTTTGCATGTCTTCAAAGCAGCCGTGTTTGAGACCAACAGCCTCCACCACCTGTGAATGCACATCACATACATCCTACACCTACGGTGCTGCCTCTGCTGCCTGGGCCCTTGTGCGCACAGCTCTGGGGGACACTAGCCCAGGAAGGAGCACACTGTCTCTGGTGAAGTCCCTGGTGAAGGGCTGACGGCAGAGCTGAACAGTCCGTTGTCAAACAGGCTGCTGCTGTTTGCAGCTGAGTTCTCCCTGTGAGGCTTGACCACAGAGGTACAAGTCCTCCTCAGGATCTAAGGTCTGCCACCTCATTTAAGACATGGCGGGGCGGGAGGGCGAGGGCAACAACTTAACTCCGGGAAAACCATCACAGAGCCTACGATGAAGCTTAGTTTGTCAGAGGGTGACTCCAGCTAAATTTCCAAATTCACAAGAACCACACATTTCAAGTGCGGCTCTTGAAGGCAACTCCCTCTCCTTCTGCACATCTTCAGACAACAAAGTTGGTGCAGACAATCATGGTGGGTGACATAACTGACCCACAGGCACCACAAAGTTGGCAGATGAAGGCAAGTCTCACGGGTTATCTGTTTTCGGGTGACGTATCTTCTCCACAGCTGCGTGCCTGTGTCCTTGCTGACACTCCGCATGCTTCCTTGTACACAAGCACATCTAGCTTTAGTCACCTTTCGCCCTGCTTGGGAAGGGGAAGTAGGGGCAATTTTTTTTTTAAAGATATTATTTATTTATTTGACAGAGAGAAAGATCACAAGTAGGCAGAGAGGCAGGCAGGTGGGGAGCGGGGGAAGCAGGATCCCTGCTGAGCAGAGAGCCTGATGCAGGGCTTGACCCTAGGACCCTGAGATCATGACCTGAGCTGAAGGCAGAGGCTTAACCCACTAAGCCACCCAGGTGTCCTGGTGTAATTTTTAAGTCATGCAGAATTCAAAGTATGATGATAAAGACTTAAGGAATCCAACGGCTTATCCATAAACAGTAAATATTTCTCAACACAGAAATTTCGAACGCATCAGGGATAAATAAGGTGGCAGGGCTTCGATGTTATGTGTAAAACAAATGAAGCCTCGGGGGTTTGACTGTCAGAGAAGGCATGGTAGCTCTTGTTGCCAGAACTCCAGCGCTCTTTTGAATGTGAGCCTGGTGCTCCATTCGCTGGCAAGGTAATAAGCAAATTTTGTGCCAATATAATTTTGACCCCAAGTGTTACTGCACATAATAGGTGCTCAAGTAAGTAAGGTGCTCGCTTCTGCTTCACTGAAGAGAATGCACACTGTCCTATCTTTTAAACTGCCACGTAAGAGGCTGGCCGTGAACCCCTGGTGCTCCCGAAAGCCTTCTGTCTGAGCATTGCAGAGAACATGCTCTGGGCTCTACAACATTTATATCCACTCCTGGTGCCGCTCCTGTGTTCTTAAAGTCTCTCACCACTTCTATTGACCTGAATTCCTGCAGCAAATCCTAATTCACTTAAACTCATACAAATTCACATGAGCATTATGCACACATTCCATTAAGCAGAAATGCAAATATCATAATATCTTCATGTTTGCAGATAACCATCACATCCGTTAACAACGTAAACACGCGTGCCAGATAGAGAAACGAGCCACCCAAGCAACTCCTCTCAGATGCTCTTTCAGGTCTCCGGAAGGACAACTGCATCTCTAAATACCCACATGCCATCGAGGGCCAAAAAAGGCAGCCATCTGTGAGTAGAATTCAAATGGTGCTGCTACTTTGTATGCTTTTTTATTCTAACCTCCACTCAGCGGGAAAAGTGAGCCCCATGGTATAGTGTGCTAGCGCAATGTTTAAACCATTCACTGCTGCCAACACCTTCAGCTTGACACCTTATTCTTTTAAGGTTAATTAGAATTCCAATAGGGTACCCATTGAGCATGCATTTCTAATTCACCAAATATGAAGATCTTCCAAGCAAGGCAAATCTGATAAAAACTGACCTTGGCCTTTGCAAGTGGTGCCATAAAGAGCATTTCCCCCTACCTGAATCCTTGCTGGTGTTTTATTTCAAATATGTACCTCGGATAAGAGCGTGTTAACTGCGAGAAATAGAGATTAAATACAGATTGAACTGAAATACACACTTGAAACAACTGCATAATTGAGACCCGATTTCGTCATGCTCCAGCAAGCAAACGGGCTCTCAAAAGCCGGAACGAAGGAACAATTGGATATAATTCTGCTCAGCTCAACCGCACTGAGCAGCCTAATTCCAGGCAGTTGTAGACAAGCTATTGTGTCCTCCAGATGAAGGAGGTGTGCTTCGTTTTCAGGAAAGCCAACCAGCCATCCCCACAACTGGGTGGAATTATTCTCCCCTACTGCCTCTTCTTAAAACAGATTATAATTTGGATTTTTTTTTTCACTTTAATGAAGGCTGTGAGAATAGGGAACACAGGTACTGTGATAACAAAGATAAAATTCAGAAACAATTTAAAAGGTGAAATAAACAGATTCGAGCCCTTGACTTAGATGCCCATCAATGCGCAACAATCCAGTCACAGTGACACAGGCCAACTTGGAATCTAAAGGCAAAGTACATGTGTTCACGTGCACACGCACACACACACACAGAGGACACCAAATAAATGAATCTACTAGCAGGAAGATGTGCCACACTTGTGATACAAAATTTGGAGATTTTTGTATTGGTAATAGGCACTGAAATGACAGCTAATTACGTGTGCTAGGCACCGCAGGTACACAGTCTCACTTATCTGATAAAGCAGATAGGCTCCCTCCCACTAATAAGAAGGCTTCAAGAGGATAAACCTTTGCCCCGAGGCACACAGAGAAGAAGTAAGGAACTCAGGATAAATCCACCTGGCCCCTACCCTTGCCCTCCTTCTCCATAGGACTCCACGAAGCCCAAGACCCTTCCTGTCTGCAGCCAAGGCCTGAGTTGGGCCCGAGTCCCTGGATGGGAGGCTGATCCTATGTGCCAAGTCCCTGGCTGAGCTGTGGCTGGTCCAGGCATCAGTCTGGCATGCAATTCTGGCCCCTAAGGCGAGAAGGGACGTGTGTGAGGGTGGCCTAGAGAAAACATAAGGGGAAGAAACCCTCCTTTCTGTTATTAAGTTATTAAGGATAGGACGCCATCATGACTCATCCCAATTTCAAATGTACCGTTCATGTCGTTTATGTAGAGCTGCCCGTGACAGGCCGCTGAAGCCACAACTGATAGGATGCTCTTTCCTTGGGACCACACACCCCTCTGCATGGTTCCTGCTAACTACCCATAGGGCTCACAGCCTAGGCTTACAAGATGGCAGCTGCTGCGGCCAGGGGGCAGAGGGATCTAGGAAGTGAGTGCTACTTAAGTTCGGGACCTTGGTTTCTCATTACCTAGAATTGTTACAGAGCGAGAGGCCTCCTCTAACCATGAAGTTGGTAGCCTGTCCGACCAAAGTTCACCTTTCAAGTACCCCCCTATTTACTGTGTGTCTCTGAGAGAGGAAACCTTGGTGCCTCCACTTCCCCATCTCTCCAAGCCTTAGGAAGGAACAGGTGGGAAGAACTTCCATCAGCTGACCCAAGCCCTGGCCACACAGGCTTTCAGCGAACACCTGACCCACAGTGGTCTCTTAGTGAAAGGTAACTTTAGATTAGTCACCAAATGCCCGCAACCTGAAACACAAAATTGCTGTGAGTCTCAGAGGTGCCGTTTCCACACCCAGGGGCCTTCTGAAAACAGGCCCAAAAAGGACTTCACTCTGACTCATCTGTCATGTCTCCAAAGGCTGGTGTCTGCCCTTGTCATCATGGAGACCATAAGTCAACCACTTGTCCACTGTCCTTGTGAGCTGTCTGGCTTTTCTGTGAGGGCCTCTAGGCACTGGGTCATTTCCTCTAGAGTCCTTATTACATTCCAAACCAAACAACGAAACCCCAATGATAGAGCCCAGCAGAACAGAACAGAAAGGGCAGGGAAACGGGACCTGAGAAGATATCCAGAGCCCAACACTTCCTGGCTCTCTGATTGGGCCATTTCGCCCATAGAGCAATCCCTCTTGGGGATTATGCCACTCACCTCATAGGATTATGGTGAGCTTTCTATAAGCAACATATGCCAAAGCAACCAGCACATGGTAGGCACTCAGTAATTGTTCACACAAAAAATTCTCCAGCATAAGCTGTCCAACTGTTGATGACTGAAGAATGCACACTGATTTGCTTCCAGATACCACAGACTCTGTCTGAACTGGCCTCCCGAGAGGTGGCTAGCTGGACTGCTCAACTCCCCATCTCCTCCACACGATGGCTAAGGCCCTCATCCCCTTGGAAGGCCCAGCCTGGCCCACTGCTGTCCAAGCCCTCACACCTGCCCAGGGACACCTGTGCTTACTTGGAATTCACTGCTCAATTCCCTACCACGTTTATGCAAATACACTGATAAATGGCAAACATAAACTTTAATGAAGTGTTATGTAAACAGAAGACGTTTAGTGCAAAAGAAATCACTCCTTGGAAAAATATGGTGACCACTTAGGAAAGACTCATCAAAGACAGACCTCTTTAACATTGTCAAACTGGGGGAAAAAAAAAAAAAGACATAAAACATTAAGTGGTAATTGTTTAAAATCTAGAAAGTGCTCCATTCAGAATTTCTTGTAAGTGTCTTTGTCCTCCGTTTGAAAGAAACAAATAGGAAATCATAAGGTGGCTATGGTTTAAGTCAACTTGGAACTCAAAGAGAAGTTCCTAGCCTGGATCCAAAACATGGTAAATACATACATGTATGTGGTTATTAAATAAAACATTTAATAGATACCACTTGTATGAGTCTCCAGTTTATTACACTTTTCCCATTTCAGGGTCCCAGTCACACTGGCTAAGAGATACAGAAGAGGTTTCCAGTTGAAACATATACCAAAGTACTTCAAGGTACACAATCCAGACAAACCAGCTCTAATGTTTACATGTTGTATCATCAAAAGCATTATCCATATTTTCTACTATTCTTTAATTTGTAAAAATGCCCATCCTCTTCACCTTCGTAGAGTCATGGATGGACACCACTCCAATGTGCTCAGGAATCTCCTGAGAGCAGTCTGGTTTCCAACTCCTTAATGTCAGCTCTGAAAAGAGAACCCAGGCTAGTTCAATTCACCTGGAATGACTGGCACAGGGTAGGTCCACAGTAAGTTCTGTGTATGCCCAAATATAAGGCAAGAGATTTCCCACGGAAAAAAAAAATCACTCAAAAAATTAGAATTGTCTTACATTAGAGTTCTTATGAAAGCATATTAAAAAGTACTCTTGAAATTACTCAGTTTGGAACTACAAAGCCCTTTTGAAAAAAAAACATATTACCCCAAAACACCTCAACCAATGCCAGTAGAAGGCCTTGCAGGGGTCACTTCACACAACTGTCAAAACAAAACAAAAACAAGTTAGGCTGAGAAACTTAGCACACATTTAGCACCTGAAGTGGTTGGACGCTTCTGTTAAAACAGGACTTTTTAGAAGATCACTTTCAGAAGCAACACATAACAGTAAGTATTTCCCAACAGGAAAACAAAGAAACCAACAGTCCTAACCTTAGGCAGTAGGTACCAGTAACTTGGTATAAAATTTCCAAGGGCAGCATAATTAACTGATTCAGAAAGTGCCTCATCTCAAATGGCTCAGGTGAAAGCAGAGCTGAGAGGTTCTGCTCACTAGGCTGGAGGATTCCGGGTGGCTCTGCTGAGAACCAAAACCCTGAAGAAAAAGATGCCAGTGAAGAGTGTGGAAAAATTATTTCATGAACTCCATGCAGAACCCAAATAAGAATTCATCCGTTTTATACATGACACCTTTCCAATGTCTAACTGTAAGTAAATGCACAATCTAAGTAGATACTTGGTGATCTGCATACCTACAACCTTTACATATGCCTGTTGGCCCGAAAGGTTTGAGGTGCATCTCACTAGGAAAATCGGAGTCAGTCTTTTATTACCAGTCAACTTGCTAGTAAGGCATATATGGTCTCTGTTAATCATGACATGAGTGCCCACCTATTAAACAACATAGAACAACAGCCAGCATTCAGCCTTGCTATGAGGAGTCAAAACAATTCCAACAGACAGTAAAGTATCAAAAGCCTATTTGGAACTAATTTTCAGCTGAAGTCTTTGCCTGCCAAATTTATAGTGTTGCTTAAAGTGCAACACTCCATGCGGGACTTCTGGCTTCCCAAGAAGACTCCCACTGACCTACACATCAGTGAGTAAAAAGCTAGAAGATGTTATCCCCACCTCTACTCCTTTTATCTTTTGGAAAATGATCAAATATTGATAAAAAATTGTATTTAATTCGGACTCCTCCTAGGACCCAAACTCAGTCCTCATGAGGTGGGCCTGTGAAGAAAGGACTGAGGGCCACACTCAACATAACAAAAATAAACTGTGTTGCAAATTCTCCCTGAAGCTCAAACTTCCATAAACAGTCTGATCGCTCCATATGCCTATAAAGTCCACCAATAATCTCAAGACCAGCCAACAAAAAATTAACTCCCTGTTCCTGTCATTGCAAAAAGGTTTCCGTTCAACCTCTTTGACAATTTTTTTTTCTATGCCACAAATGGCACAGTTCTGGGAGCTGCCTCGGGCCATGGTCTTTCGAATTGCAGAGGTTACCATCTCACCTCCGATCAAACACAATTCACATAAAATGCAGTAGGAGGACATCTGTAAATACATTCTCATCAAAATGTCCTAGGGTTTCACTACAAACATCATTCTACAAACCATTCAGTTCTCCGAGTATGGGGAGGTAACCCACTTATTCTGCAAATAAAGACCTTTGATTATAATACCTTAAATGAAACAGCAAAGACAGGAAGGAAAAGCTTGGAAATCAAGAACACGCACACTCATAACTGGATTTAATCACAACTAAAACCGAAGAAAAACTACTTAACTACCTTCCCTCCAGCAGTAATCCCAGGCATAAATATTCCATGACTATTCTTAACTGTCCATTATTCCCAATCCATAGGAAACACCCAGTTTGGCAAAGGAGGGCATTTATCTCTAAAGCTCAACACCAAGGATTTAACTTCCTAACCTCAAAAATATTGGTAGTACTAAGTAATTCAGGTGGTTAGAATTTTCCCAGCTTCTCTGTATAACACGTATTGTAAGGATTATTTAAACGATTTATGCATCAGCAGCTTCTTAGACAGTCCAAAGTAAGGAAAATATTTTTAGTTCTCTAAAATGAATGATAATTACAGTAGATCAATAATGGTTTTTTTTTTAACCCTTAAGTGGGATTTTCTACATTTAAAGAAAATATACAACATGAGGACTTGCTTCTCATTTAAGCCAGCATCCCGCAAGCTTTCCTCCCCCTCCATAATAGTAACAGTAACAGGGTGTGAAGCCAGGGCTTCTAAAGAGCTTCTGAAACCAAATCACTGAAACCCCAAGATAAAGTATTTCACTAAAACAGAAACAGTGAAAGACACTGTACAATGTAGTTGCACCAAAAAACTCAGATAATGTCCCACCTGGGAATGCAGCCCTGCCCAAGGGCCCAAAAGAGGTCTAGGGCTTCCTGACAGACCAAGCTCAAGAGAGCCCGGCCAAACATTCCTTCCATCTCCAGGTTAACTTCTTCCCTCCTCTCACACGAAGTGTGTAACTCATGCTCTTCCAAACCCCACACAATTCCCTCTGCCCAACTCTGTCTTGCCAGACACGCAGGCAGGAGGCCCAGAGTCTCCCCAGAGGTCAGAGCCTGGAAACACTAAGCACTAACTTGACCCCAGGCCGGCGCGGGTGAGCCGAGGGCTAGTCTGGGGGTCCAGCGGAAGAAGACTTTCTGGGTACAGAGCGGGGCCTGGCCAAGTCAAAAAGGTGAAGAAACGGGCCCTGCCAGCAGAGGGACTGTAAAGACTAGCAGTCAGCTGGGGACAGGAAACTGTGTCCACCCTGGGGGAGGATGGGGTGTCACCACATATGAACAGGTAGCAGTTACCCAGGACTGCATGCTGGCACGCAGCAAGTACAGGTGGTGCGAGAAGGGATTCCAGAGAGGAGGACGGATGGACGGCAGGTGCAGACAGGCATTTCAAGGGAAGGAGACAAGACTGTGGGGCAGGAGGTGGAGACACGGTGTCCAAGAGTTGGCAAGTGGGACTTGACGGGTTACACTCACGGAGTCTCTGGAGAAAAACTACTTGGAGAAAGAAGAGCAAGGCGAAAGCCGTTGTGGGGGGCCACCTCTGGTCTCCCTCGCCCTTCATCACTGCCCCCTACAGTCACCTGAGCACACCTCTTTCCCCCCAACACACAAACTCGCTGTGTCGTTGCGCGGTGAAGCAAATACCCACCTTTGCGACGGGCGCACTCCTGCTGGTCGCCAGCTCCCGCAGGCTGGCGGTGGCGCTGCCGGTCGCTGCAGGGAGGAAGACTGGGGAGCCGGGGGCGCTGCCCGCCGCGCTGCCCCCGCCACCCGCGAGCGCGGAGGCCGCCCCCGAGCTGGGGCCCGGGCGCGCGGACGGGCTACCACCGGGGCTGGCGCCAGCGCGGGGCCGCTGGCGAATGCCGTCCAGCAGGCGCACCAGCAGGATGTTGGCGGGCAGCTCGTCCACGCCGCAGCCCACCAGGATGCGGCACTCGGGGCAGCGCAGTTCGTGGCGCGAGCACACGATGCTCTCCAGGCAGCGGCGGCAGAAAGTGTGCTGACACGGCAGCACCTTGGCCGTGGTGTCCAGGCGCTCCAGGCACACGGAGCACTCCAGCAGGTCCAGCAGCGACGACTCGTCCATGTCCTCGCCCGCCGCCGCGGCCGTGGCCGCCGCCCGCCGCCGCCGCCGCTCACCCGGCCTGTCGTCGTCGCCCTCGCTCTGCGCAGCAGCGGCGGCCGCCTTGGACGCGCACAGCCAGGACGCTCCGAGCAGCATGGGGGAGGCGCCGGCGGCGGCCGCGCGCAGCTGCCTAGGTCCCGGGGCCGGAGCGGGGCCCGCCGCGGGCAGCGGGCATCAGGGTCGCGCCGGAGCGGCCTCCGGGGAGCCGGGCTCCGCTGGCACTTCCTTCACCCCGCCTGGCGGCTCGAGGCTCAGGCAGCGGCAGTGCGAAGGGGCGCGCTGACCGGCCGGCGTGATGGGGACCGGAGTTCCGCGCCTGGCGAGCCAACTCCGGGCCAGCCGAGCCCACCCAGTCCTTCGGAGCACGGCGCCCGCGTGTGCGGGCTACACCTGTCCTCCCGTGTGTCCGCTCCGCCTCAGCAGGCGCTGCGTTTGGAGTGGCCACCCGCGGCCCCGAGCCCCGCGGCAGGAAGTGCGGGGAGCTGCCGGTCGGGTCCCCGGGGAGACCCAGGCTCAGCGTGCGCGCTCCCCCGCGCCGCTGGTGAGCCGCACCGCCCGCGCGGCGTCTCCATGCGCCCTGGGCCTGTCCGCGAGTCCCTGCCCCCAGCGGGTTCAGCTGGACCTTCCTCTTCCTCGGCCGCGAGCACGTGCTCGGGGAGCGCGCAAAGGTCACCGTCAGTGAGGAGCGCAGGAAAGGAGACGCAGCGCCCACTGGACCTCCCCACGCCTGGGCGCACAGCGGCGACTAGTCCCGTCCCTTAGGGTACCTCTAGGGCTCCCAGGAACTCTGAGCGCGCCCTCCTGCGCCGCTGGGCCCTGTCCGCTCCGGGCGCCTAGAGTCTTCCTCCGGCTCTCCGCGAACCTCAGAGAGGGATGCTTCCTCCCGATGCTGCCGCGAAGGAAAGTTTGGGCGGTGTTATCCGGACTGCCTTTCTCGCCAGCGCCGGCGAGCAGCTTGGGAACATAGCCAACACCCGGGCATCCTCCTCGACGACTCCCCGGAGCGCTCCCGGTCGGGTCCCCCTTCCAGGAGGTGCGCCGAACTGACGAGCCTGGAGCTGCGGGTATGGTGCGGGCAGGGGAAGGCTCTCCGGTTGGCTGTGGCGCCCCTGAGGCGGCTCGGTCTCCTCCCGGCGGCAGCCCGCCCTCCCCGGAGTCGCTGGTCCGAGGCCGGCGCCGCTGCCCGCTGGACCCGCACCCTTGCGCAGGGCACCCGGTCCGCGCCGCGCCCACTGCGGCGCAGTCTCGTGAACCCCGCTCCAATTCCTCCTCGGGAGGCGCAAAGGAAGGGGAATTCGCGCTCTCCTTCCCGACGCCCCGGCTTCTGGGAGCGTCAGAGCAACGGAAGTACGTACGGAGGACCGGGAGCAGCAGGGAAGTTTGGCGGTGGGCTGGGGTCGACCGCGAAGATTCCCTGCAGTGCGCTGCCCCCTCGTGGCCGCTTGGGGTTCCCAACGAGCCCTGTTCCCCTCCAGGCCCAGACCCAGCACAAGCCGAGGGCCAGGGGCTGGACGTTACAAAGCGGATAGTTCTTTTTTCTTTTTTTCTTTTCTTTATTTATTTGAGGGAGAGCGAGAGAGCAAGAGAGCACAAGCAGGGGGAGAGGCCAGGGAAGGGTGGGGAGGATCAGCATGCTCCAGGCTGAGCCGGGAGACTGATGCGGGACCGGAGACTGATCTCCGGACCCCAAGATCATGACCGGAGCTGAACCGAGTGAGCCACCCAGGCGCCCCAAAGCCAGATAGTTCTTGCTAGGGCGGATAACAGAAGAGGTGTTGAAGGCCCGCCTACCAGTCAAACCAACCTGTGGTTTGTGAACTTAAGTGAACCTATTTTGACTGATCAGGGAGAAAGTAATATTTGCTGTGGCTTAAATGCCAAGAACGTGCCTGTGCATTATTTTTTTTAATCCTCTAAATAGCCCTATGAGATAATTATTTTTACCTCATTTTACATGTGAGGGAGATAAGGCTTGTACTTAAGAAATCATTGAGGTTGAATTTTCTTAATTTTTGTGTCTCCAGAACCTAATACATACTAAGATCACATTCCATTGAAATATGGACTATGGAGCTTCCCTACAGACTGCATATTTTTGCTCTGTAAGATCCCCAGTGCACCTAGTAAGCGCTCAACAAACATTTGTGGAAATAATGAAATAAGGGTCTCAATCATCACCTAATGGTGTTTTGAACATGAATCTTAACATCTCAATTCCAGGTGTCCTGAGCTCATACCAAGTCGCCAGTTCCTAGGAACTCAGCGAGCAGCTTTGTGGATGTCTCAGTGGTGTGGGTTTCCATATGTATTATTCACATGAGCCACTGGCTGCCCTATGAGATGGATGGCATCCCTGAGCTGCCTGGCTGACTGGAACCAGGGAGCACACTTCCCAGGAGGGCCAGAGGCCTTGTCACTGTGCCCAGAAGCACGTTCATGTTCTCTTCCTTTTACTCTTTGACCCTCCCTCAAGAACAACAAAGGGGAATTTTCAAGAGGACCCAGAATGCTTGATCCAAAAGCAGGTGGCATCCCAGAAACCAAGCCAGACTTCAAATGAGGAGAATGGACTGAGACCCAGGAGCGCCTCACAGGACCCCAGGCTAAGAGCTGGGCCAGCTTACTGCAGAGGGACCACAGTGTGTCTGGCTCTCCATATTTCTCTATATGATGATATGCTCTTTTCCTCTCTTGCACATTCTGCCTCTACTTTCCCAGCCCCCACAATAGGAAACACTGTCAAAGCTCCAAAAGCATTTCATCCAATGGCTTCAGCCACTGACAAAAGACATTCATCTGATGCTTTCATGGGCTGAAAGTTTTAAAACCCTATCATCTAGGTTGGCCCAGATGGTCACTCTCTGGACCATTATGTGCAGACCACAGGAGCGGGATTATCTGAAACCTGGTAGCACCCTAAGGCCTCACACAGGAGAGGGGAGAATTTCCAGGATAGGGGGCATGCCATGCAGACAGAACAACAGACGCACATGCCAGGGACCTAGAGTCACACCCTTCTATGCTCAGCTTCCCTCTGGATGGGGCCACTGAGCCCCACCTTTCTCAGACTTGTCTGCTTCCACTCTACCCCTTTTTAGCTCCTGCCTTAACCAACTCCCAGAGCAGCAGGTTGCAATCCCAAGTGTACTCAGAGGTTGCACAGGACATGGAAATTCAGGAAGCAGTGCAAAGCGGGTGAAACAATAGGGCATGGTGGAGCCTGCAGTGAGTAGGGCCTGCACCTTGCAAAGGGGGGAGCTGCTGCTACTCAGCTCTAGTCAATCACATAAGGCCTTGAGAAAAGATGGCCTGATATTGCCAGATCTTTCTACTTTTCAAGAGAAGGTAGAAGGCCTTCTTTTTTATGTGAGATCTCCTGATGTTCAATAGTTGGCAACAAATTCAGTTCTCATTTAAAAAAAAAAAAAAAAACACCCTATTAGCCAAACAAAACAAGTCCATGGCCAAATTGGCCCACAGGCCACCAGTTTGCACTCTGTGATTGAAGTAGCCAAGTGAAATGTACTACAGTGTAAAAGAACTTCAGGGTGTGAACTAAATAGTTGAAGTATTACAAATACAGTGTTATATTACTCAGTTGAATGTGCACATGTTCAATAGGCAATTATATAAGTCAATGATTGAGAAGATCTGGCTTAACAGCCACTCATAGGAAAAGATCTTGGGAATTGAATCGACCACAAGCATAATGTGAGCCAACATGAGTCATCAATGTAGTATGACTGCCTAGAAAAGTAATGAAATCTTATGATGCATTAATGGAAGTTAAGGGACTGAATAGGGAAAGAAATAATCACATCGTACCCTGGGCTTGTCAGACCCCATTTCAGGATTACTGTCAATTCTGGACACCAAATATTAATGATGGGTGGTAATTGGATCTAGAGGTCTCACCCATGAGCTTAGGATGAAGGAAGAGAAGGTTGGTGTCCAAAGGAGGGAAAGCTCAGAGGAAACAGGACTGATTGCCGTATGTCAGGTTTTTGGCTGCCCACAATCTGAACTTCTTCTTAGATTTGGGAGATTATCCACTTGGTTAAATGTGTTTTTCCAGCTAGGGTGTGGGGATGTGACTCAGGGTCTGCCCGCTGAGAGCTGCCCCTCCCCCCACCCTCCCCATGCCCTGAGAGGTGGAAGGAGGGTGGCAGATGGAGCATCATGGAGTTCCAGCTGCAGGAACAGGTGGGGGAGGATGGAAGGGCTGGCCACGTGGTAATCTCGAAGAGAGGGGCCAGCTGTTGTCAGCAGACCAGCCCCAGGCCTGATTGGCATGGTGAGCCCGGGCCGTGGCCTCCACTGCTTTGCCAGAACTCCTGGTGATCCTGTGGATGTCCCAATTTTCCTGGAATAGTTCCTTTTTTGTTAAATCAGCCAGAGTCTGTTTCTATCATTTGTAACAGGGTACTCTAATTGATACATGTTATTTATTATGAATCAGAGATCAGTGAAGGCCCTCAGTATGAGACAATTGTCACCATGCTGAATAGCAAGTCCTCTTGGCCCTCATGCTGGAAAGGTATCCAAGGGAGTCTCCGGGGCACCATTCATTCATTCCACAAGCAGTTCCTGAGTGCATTGTACATCAGGTGCCGACTGAGAGCCCAGGCTGCAGACCAGGACAGACACTGGAGTGCAGTGATGAGAGCCTCTCTCTGCGTGTGCGGGAACCCCAGTGGGGCCAACTCAGGTAAGTGAAACCACTTCTGTGAACCTCAGTTACATCTTCTATAAACCAGAAGGCAAAAATATCTCCCCTCTTTAGAGGCTCTGAGACCCTGAAATTTCTAAAATTGAATGAAACATTAGAAGGGATATTGTTTTTGCCTTGTTATTATGAAGAAAACTATAATGAATTAAAGTTACAGGGAGACAGTTTCCAGCTAAACATAGAAAAGTGCTTTTTAATAAGGCTGAGTTGTCCAACAACAGCATCTTATGAAGGAGGAGTCCCAAAAGAAAAAATTCAGGCACACATTATGGGTGTAAAGAATCTGTTAAAGCACTTCTGGCCACCCCAGCATGGCTTCTTTTGGGGAGCCCCACATCCCTGGTCCACTGGGCTGCTCACTCTGCCTGCACCTGTGTCCCCAGCAAACCTTGTGCTCAAAGCTGACCCATCAGAACTGTTCACTCCTTAGATGATCAGTTCGGGCAAGCACTTCTCAGCAGCATCTGAGACTGGGCACATAGATATTGAAGGAGAGGGGATTCTCTCTTCCTTTTGGATTCTGAGCCTTAAAGATATAGACCCCAGGATTTAAGTGGCCACCTTTCTTTTCACATGTGGAAGGCCTGCTAGAGGATAGGTAGGAGTCCATGAAGGACACTACATCTAGAGCATACATGAGTCCTTATAATCCTGTTTTTACTTAAGATAGTTTGAACTGGGTTTCCGTCACTTGCAACCAAGTGACTTTTGCCCAAAACACACCTGTGGCTGCCCGGATCCCATCATCAACTTAAGTGCCCAAGTTTAAGACAGGAGCCCACCCTGGAGGCCACCGCTAGCCCAGGCCCTTATATATATACCTAGGTACCAATTTTTTGCACCTTCCTAACATCCTAATGGATATTTACCCCCCAAGGTCCTCCCATTTCCATTTCCTTCCAAATTCTCCCCTCTTCCTATCTGCTGCAGCATCTATGCTGCCGAGCCAGCCTCGGTTCTCAATGCAAGGCTGCTGCCTTCTCCCATCTGGTTTTCCATGGGCAGTGGCTTTTCATCTTCCAAGCTCTTTCCCAAACCTCTACCTCCTTGCCCATGTGTGTTATTCATGCTGTATCTCTCTTCCTATGGAAACCCATCTATCTCACAGACTACCTCCTCCAGGAAGCCCTTCCCGATAGCTTCTCTTTTGAATCCACTGTGCTCTTTTCCCCTGCATCTTTTGTATTCTGCCCTACATTTATATTTATGTTGTAGCAGTCCTGTAGCCCCTGCCCCACCCCCACAAACTCCTCAAGGGCAAAGACTCTGGTTTATTGGTCATTAAGACCTGTCAAAATTGTTCTGAGCAATGTAGGCATTTAATAAAAATCTGCAGAGTTGGACTAAACTGACTTTGAAAGGGCTGAACCAGTTGACCTCTAAATTCCCTCTCACTCCAAGACCATATGAGATCATAACAAATGCTTTTCAGCATCTGAGAGCTGGACCTTCGACTGCACTCTCTTTTTATGAAAAGGAATGAATCTCTCAAAATTAATTTCACATCTTATGTGTTGTGTGTACAAGCATGAGGCCATAATAGCAAGACTCCTAATAGCTGCAGAACTCATGGCTTCCAGTACTTATAATGTTCACATTTGTAATGCATGGAGAGGAGGCGAGCAAAAGCCAAAGGCCAACACTTGATCCGCAGACCTGACTCATCGGCTCCCCCTTCTTCGCAGAGCACATGGACTTCTCTCCACTCAACATCTGCCCCTCTGAATCCTTTTCTAGTGTTCTGATCTCCAGAGCAAGACCCCTTCACTTCTATTTTCCGTGGAGGTGAGCACCCATCCCGCTGGTAGGACACTGTCGTGGGCCCCAGAGGATCAGCAGGCGGAAAGTTCATAGCCCATCGGCAGGATCTGTAGTCTACACATCGGGCCACCTGAAACATGTCACCAGAAGGGGCAATGAATGGGAGCCACACCCAGGAGTGCTCCAGGGAGGAGGCACTCTGGTCTTATGGAGGGGCTGGACATGCCTGAGCTAAAGAAGCGGAGACGACCCCCAGGGCAGGGTAAAGAGCTTCTGCAAGGTCAGAAGTGGAGTGTGAGGCTTGGAGAGGACACCTCCCCGGCAGGTGGGGGAGTGATGGGTTTGGAGAGTAAGTAGTGAAGGCACAGGGTGGAAGTGCTAGAAAGTCAAGGATTGGCTGGACCGTGAGAGCCTGAAGAGCCATCAAGGGTCTCTCCCAGGGCATTGCGATGTTCAGAAAGTTGGGCAGGCAGCCATGACATGCAGTCATTTGGAGCAAGGAGGAATCAGTAGCAGGGAGACACAAGACAGGAGCTCATTGGTTAACAAATAGCTTAAGGTACACAACAACGTGAATGAGCTGAATGCTACTGAACACCTAAAATGGTTAAAACAGTCAGTTTTATGTTCAGTGTATTTCACCATAATTTTAAAAATAGAAAACTGAAATGACATGGGAGTAAGGGCCTGGATGCTAAGGAACTTGGCCTTGCAGGAGGCTGGGCAACAAGCAGGTGGAGCTACCAGAACTATTTAAGCAAATACACTGCCTCCCCTTCACAGGCACTGAAACTGAGGCAGAGAGGATAAGTAACTTATCCAGGGTCACACAGCTACACAATGGAACAGTCAGGGTTTACATACAAAGGACAGAACTCCAGAGTCTCTCTTCTACCCGCCCAACTCCTGGAGCTCATGAATAAGGCAAGAACTGAAAATGCACACTTGAAATCATTAGCTTCTAGGTGGCAGGAAGACCCGGGGGAGGGAGTGCTTTCATCCATGGAGAAGAGGCAAGGAAAGCTTTCTGAGGGCAGAACCCCAGGGAGCCCTGTGCAGCAGGGGAGGCTAGGAAAAGCATGGAGTGACTGTGAGGGTCAGAAAAAAACTGGAAAGGGCAGCAAGGGTTCACGGTCACCCTGCTAGCCAGGAAAGGAAGAAAGGTAGGTGGAAGGGTATTGTCAGCCTGGAGTCATGGCCAAAACCTGCAACATTGACCTACAAGCTTCAGGAGAGCCATACACATTCAGGACAGCTTCTGATGCCTCCTCCATGCAGCCTGCTAGGTCTCCCAGCTTGGGCCACGATCATGGCCATGAGTCAAGCCTCTTTCCGCCATGACCTGTTCACTGTGCAAGTTACCTAGGCTGCCCAAGCCTGCCTATTGAGAGTGAAAGGAATTAAACCTGCTTTATCATTTTGACAGGAGCTTCAGTGAGATAATGTGCACGGGGTGGAGGCTGTCAGGGCTCTGCTCCTGTGCTCCCAACCCTCACTGCCCCAGCCCACAACTGCAAGGGAGGTGGGGGGAGGGGATGGCTTTCTGTGGCTGCCTGGAGTCTTCTCTGCTCGAGGGCATATAACCAATTCTAAATTCCAGGACAACCTCCGCAATGGCAGACAGTACTCTTGCCCCTTGGGAAGGATTGTTCTACATGCTCCCCAAGACCCCCTGCAGGGTTAGGCTTCACACACCCACCATGGAAGTGGAACTCGGTTCGTTGACTTCCCTCTCTCTGCATCACACCCCTGTAGGCACTGCCTAGGACCCTCTCCCAAATATACCACTGGCCTCCATCCTTCTCCTGGAATTGGCTTCTAGGGAAAAACCCAAACCAAAGCAGTGTGCAATATACCGATCAAAGAGTAGGCAGTCAACAAACATAAACCCTCTTCACCAAAAGTGTGCAACGTAAATACTTTGTCTCTCCTGAATCCAAACTCCTTGAGTATCTGGGTTTAAGCTTGCATCCTCCCCACTAACAAGCACAGTGCTTTCCGCACAGCAGGCACTCAGTAAGCACTTGTTGAATACACAAATAAAAGTAAACGCTTCCTCTCATTGGTTAGATGTAGGAGGAAGAAGATCAGAAGGAATCGGGGGACCCTCCACTGAAAAGAGGAGTCTGGAGGGACCAATCTAAGGGACCAGATAACATGTTTTATTTTAGACACATGAATTTCAGATGCTGGCAGGCCAGGGAGGTGCAGATGTCTCGAAGTTAGGGATACGATTCAAACAGAGCTACAGAGGACTATCCGAGTTGGGGATGAGAATCTGGGAGTCATTTTCCTGGAGGTGATGGATGAAGCTGTGGTGAAAAAAGTAAGCCTGGTTTCTTCCCTGGAACTTTCAGAGAAGCGTCCTTCCCCTTCTTCCATGGAGGACAGGGGAGGAGTCCCCACCAGGGGTCTCATCAGTCACTCCCAGTGACTCATCACACTTTCCATCCACAGGTTGCAAAATGCTTCACAGATGTGATTTAGTGCTACACGAATGTTGCCCTTCCCATTACAGAGACGGTGACAGAGGAACATTCTAAAGCTTGCTTGCGAAATATGTGTCATGCATTTACTTCACTGGGGCAGTTGTTCACCGTCATTACCGTGTAACTAGCATTAGTCCACAGGATGTCATTGCCCACAGGAGCTCACCTTTGTTTCTTTGTTGAGATACCTGGACACCTACTTGGGCAGAACCTGAACTACCTTTAAACCCGCATAAGCTTTTACGAACTACTTTTAAACCCCCGTGTGAGTTGGCACTTAGTAGGTGAGGCTGCTAGGCATCTGTTTCCTGCAGAAAGTCAGTAGGACTGTGTTTTCATGACTTGACAAAAGCTACTTGCCCCTGAACCACCAGTTTCCATTGTCTCCTCAGCCCTTCACCAAGATATTTTTTGATTGACGAGGACAGGAAGAAGGGGGCCACCCAAAGTCTAAGCATTCCCCCAACTAAAAGAGAAGTGAGGTTGGTCTGATGACCTCGGTTTTTGTGGTCATGGGTCAGGGAACACGGCTGAGCTGGTTAGAATACCTTCCCTACCGGCCTCTTGGGCAAACAATGGCCATATCTGTGAGGGTAATTTCAAGAGATGCCACCTGCAAGGTCCCATTTGCTGAAGGTGGCCGGAGCGGAAGGGCCGGCCCCTGGAATGTCTTGTGGCCTTCTAATTATAGCTGGTCCTCTTGTAACAGTGAGTGAGCCCAGACCCTTGACATGATAGGTCATGCCAGACATGCATATATTGAGGTCCTCCCCCTTCTCGCCCAGATGAGCAGAAACAGGAGACCGTATCCGACAGGATGCCCAAGGCCATCAGGGCCACCATGGAGAGCAAAGGCAGAGGGTGCTGGGGCCTTAGACGGGCACTCACAACCTCTAGGTCTCGCCCTGCATGCCTTGGGAACGGCCAGCCCCTTCAGACTGGTAATTCTTAGACAACGTAGAGGGAGGTCCTGAGACAAATCTCTGGACTTCTCTAGTCTGATCAGGTGGAGACTGGAGTGATTACTTGAACATTAACATCTGAACATAAATTTGTTCAAACTGATAAAACAGGTTGTTCAATTAAATAAAAATCTAAGGCAACGAACATTTTACTCAGATGAGGTATCCTTGTTCCTGACTGCAGTTTCCATAGCACTGTGACAAAAATATTTCAAATTCTTTTTGGGAATTAAAAATAATCCTGCAGTTGTCTGTTTTCTTTCACAGTCTTCAAAAGAATTATAATAAATTCTCTTCTCCAATTTGGAGACATAACACACTTTATTTTAGTTTGGCTCTAGAACTTGGAAAGTACTTAACTTGTATGCCTGGTACAGTTATTAAGCTAAAGCAATGCATTGGTAATATGTTTAACACAATAAAGAAAATCCCATATTTAAATTACAGTCACAAGCAAAACGAGTGAAAATTGAATATAAAAAAAAGCTTCCAGAATAATCACAGCATAATTGACATTGAGTAATATTTAATATCTAAATTCATGTCTTGGCAGAAGTATGTCCTAAATCATCCAGGGGGAGGTTGTCAATTATAAATAATACTGATGTGTTTTCTAGAAAAATATGAAATACTTTATGAAAGATACAGAGTTAATGTAAAATAATTAATCTTCATGAGAAACAGTAATGGAATCTTTTCACAGATAAGATGATACTCGCTTCCTTCTCAGGAAAGGTTAGGATTGTACTGTGAATCTACCAAGAGTTGTTTTCATTCTGAGCTGTGGTGAAACACACAGACCCTTCTAGAACAAAATTCATATTGCAAGTTTGCGTGTAGCTCAAGGGACATCCTTTCCAGAGACTCCAGGGCTGACAAATTGTTCTTGGCATTTTGTCAGAGAAGGAAATTTCCATCATCAAAAGAAAGATCTCAGACATTCCTTGAAAAGCCAGGTCATAGCCTCCTATGTGCCTTGGGTGATGCTTTCCAGAAAATGCTTTGGTAAAGGCAGCAAAGGTCATTCAGTTACAGAATCACAGAACTAAATGTAGAATGTCCCCTCATTCAGCCTTTATGCCTCATTCCAACACCCCTGCAGCGTGGGGGCTGCTCATCTCTGCATGGACACTGCCAAAAACAGAAGATTGCCAGTCTCAGTCCACACGGGAAAGTCCTTCTATGTACCTGGCCTGCATTCTTGTTCCTGTAACTTTTACCTATTTTCTCTGCTCTAAGAAACTGGGACTGAATGTTGTCCTCAACCACATGACTCTACAAGTATTTGAAATTATGGCTTTTTTTTTTCCCTAGGAAATTCGATGGACCTGGTGTGAACTCTGTTGACACGCTCACTCTTACCCAGAACAGGAGCAATATTTGTAGGCCTTGTCATAGGGATGTCATAGTGAAATGTTCAAGTTATCTGTTGTCATGTAAAAAAGCCGATCCAAAATTTAGAGCTGAAAACAATGGTACTATTTATTTTGTTCACACATCTGTCACTTGGATGGAGCTCTGTGGGAATAGCATGTCTCTCCTCCACTCAGCGTGAAGGTGGGGACTAGAGTCAGAAGGCGTTCATGCCTGGCTGTCAGTGCTGGTTGACCTTGACGTGGGCTGTCAGCCAGACATCTACACGCAGCCTCTCCATGAGGCCTGGGTCCCCAGGTGGGCAGCCCCACAGTGTGAAGAGGTGGAAGCCTCATCACCTCAGAAGCCACGCAGCTCGCTTCCTCTGCACCCCACTCACGCAGACAGTCGCAGGCACCAGTCACAAGAGTTCCTGCAGGTTAAAGAGCTGGACAAATGCACCGCACCTCTTGATGGGAGAGTTGGCAAGGTTTCACAAGAACATGCGAGACTAAAAATATTTCCCTATCCCTTTTTCTGGGAAAATGCCATCTCCCCAAAACAAGGGGCTTGAAGCCTCATTCAACCTCATATGACTCCAAAATGCTGAAGAAGAGAGACCCAGGGAAAATGTGGCAGGGGACAGAGTTCAGATTTGAGCCCGAGCATATCACTGTTCTGGAGTAGAGTGATTTCCCTTTGGCTCCAATCGTAACTTGCTCTCATCCCATTCCGATATGCAGCCGCTCAGTGATGTAACAGACCTGCAATACCACTCCCGGGGCTTTCGCACTCCCACAGCAAAGCTGTACTTCAACTGTTCATACAGATAAACCTTTGTAAATGCAGATCTGCATGTAAGTAATGGGTCTTGGATCATTGTGGGGGCTGAACTGAGGCCAGTATGTGGAAGGTGGAGGGAGGGGGATTTCAGTGTGTGATAAAGAATGGTGAGCTATTAATTCAGAAGTAGAGTGGACTGTCTTCTGAACCTGGAAGTCTCTCAGCACAAAAATCTTCTATGCATTAGCTGGGGTAGTGCTAGTTGTCATCATAAACAAATGCCACATTTTCTGTGTCTCAATGCATACAAGTTTATTTCTGACTCACATCCAATGTGAGCATCCTAGATGGGAGGGGTGATGATGTGGGCAATGATGTAGGAGCCCACACCTTCCTTCGTGCTGCTCTGCCCACTGCAGGGCCTTGGAGAACTCTGGCTCCAGCCAAGGACTGTGCCTGAGTGATATACAGCGCCTCCACCTGCATCCACACGTGAACTAGTCACCCAATCTCACCTGGAGCAAGAAGGCATGCGCGGCTGTCTCCCAAGACAATTCCACACTCTGGAAGAAGAAAACTGAGCTTCTAGTGACTCCCAGCTGGCTCTGATACAGACTGCAGATGGAACTCTTGCATTGGCCAAGAGTCCATTACCTTCGAGGTCCCTACAACTCTGAGAGTCTATAATTCTTACAATAGTGTATTTAAGTTTTAAGCATTGCCAAGATGGGTGGAGAGGATATCTCTCTCAGTTCCAGGTGTTATTTTGATGGGTGATGATATTGATCTGCCTTGTGGCTCTGGGGTAGGACTTGGACAGGAGCCCTCCATACCCTGGCCATCTCTAAGTGCTGTGGATAAGTGATCCCAAGATTAAGGGCGCAGATATCTTGGAACTCTGCCAACTTTCAATGGTGGAAGACGCCCCCCCCCGCCTGTGTTAATGGTTCAGTGTCAATGAGACCTTATTGTAATTTCCAGCATCCTAACTCCACTATCCCTGGAGCATTCCCACCCACTCACAGAGCTGTCGATACTTGTCAGGGAGGCAAGAAATAAATCCTACTTACCAAGTACCCCAGGAAGATAGACACCCAGACATTATTGGGCAAGTAGGATTTCATTTATAACCCACTTTATGCCCGTTGTACAAAAAATGCCTGTATGTATTAGATTCCAACATCCCTACTGTACCCTCTAGCACTCTGTTGCAAAAAGACTTGGAGAAACAAGGAAGGCAGATGAAGGGACCCTCCTGGGATCTTTAGTCATTAAGAGAAGAGACACTGTGTTGCTTAGCAGAAGTGGTTGGCTTCTGGGGCGCCTGGGTGGCTCAGTGGGTTAAAGCCTCTGCCTTTGGCTCAGGTCATGATCCCAGGGTCCTGGAATCAAGCTCCACATCAGGCTCTCTGTTCCATGGGGAGCCTGCTTCCCCCTCTCTCTCTGCCTACTTGCGATCTCTGTCAAATAAATAAATAAAATCTTAAAAAAAAAAAAAGAAGTGGTTGGCTTCTATTTTCAGGGTGTATTCTGAACATTTGTCACAGAGCTGGGGGGAAGGACGACTATGGGACTCATGTGCCCAATTTCTCATATATGGAGTGGCAAAATTTAAGATCAAAGGTTCTTTTCACAATGATAAGAACATAAGGACCATAGAAAAATGTAAGAATCATTCCAAGACTATTATCTTCAGGAGAAGAAAATTGATTCAATGCCCTTTTAAGTTCACCTAATTGCATCAGGATTAGTTGAGCTGAGCCTCTAATCTATTGATACAAGTTAAATATAATTTGCACTCACATTTATGAAGTCTTATTTTGGCTATAAAATAACATGGGATACTAAGTATTCATATCACATAAGTAGAAAACATATTTTTATTAATCAGCAATGAGTTGCATTTGAAGGAAGCAATTTAATTAAACTTGCAATACAATAAATAACTGGTCATTAAAAACCTATTAGTGCTCTTGGATTTCCTGTGTCTGCTTGCCTTTAAGTAATTGCTTGCCTATACTTACCTATGTTATCTATAATTAAATATAAAAGCCATTTTAAAATGCCATTAAGGCCCTGAATTAAATTCACGTTAGCAAGCGAAGTTCAGTTAGCGCCCCCACTATGCCCTGTCTCTTCCAGGACTCTCTGCCTGCGTGCCCCTAAACGTGGACCAGGAGAGGCCTGTGCTAAAGTAGTTTCCCTGCAAGGAAAAGAGATACACTTTTCACAGATAAATGCCCAACCCTCCCCGCCCCACTCAGAAAGCTGTCTTCACTTTTCCAGAGCCCTCCTTCTGTTCACTCATTCAGTACACCTGCTGAGCACGGTCGGGCACTTGCCAAGGACATGCCGCTAGTGACACAGAACTCTTCCCCTCCAGTGCCAGAAGCTGACGGCCCAGAACACAGTAGGCACTAAATAAGCATTTTTTAAATAAATGGATCAAGTGATAAAGTGAGGCAACTTGAAAAGTAATAGCACATAGTAAGAATTGAGCAGCACTGATGCCCCACAGTACCCTAAACTCCCCAGCTGTATCCCAATATGAGGAGGCTAGAATTTTGCCTCTTCCTGGCTGTTAGAGCCGGCTCCACCCCTCAGAGCCCTCACAGACATCTTCTGAGCCAGCTCTTGGCGCTTGGTGCTACAGAGAATACCAGAAACAGAGGGGGCAGGAGGGCAGAACAGGGGTGGGTGGGCGGGCGAAGACTTAGAGAGGGGCTCTGAGGAGTTTGGAAGAGAAGGGGACCAAAGGAGCTACGGTGTACTGGTAGGGTGACCACAGCCCTGGTTTCTGGGTGTTTCTCAGCCTGTGTGTTTTCTTTCAGTGACTTGGCATTGTGGTGACTTAGCCAAGCAGGAGCTCTGCATGCCAGGATTCCTTTTCCTCTGTGTTTCCCCATTAAGGTTGGCACTAGACAAGGTGTGCAAGATTCAGAAGGCAGAGGCAGAAGTGGTTTTGTCCCCGATGCTGTGAAGGTCAGTGGAAGGCCAGGTGTCCCTACGCCCACAGCCTAGTCTGGGGGCTGGCTGTGTTACCGCGACAGCAGGCCGACTGGCGGTCCTGTGGCTGAGGCTGGAGGTGGCGAGCGAGGGAGGTACAGTTGTCCTTGCTCTCTCTCTCTCTCCTGCGACCTGCAGCTTTTCTCCCAACGGCCTGTGTGACCACCTAAGTCCAGAACCCCACACAGAGCCGGCAGCCTCGCAGAACCTCCCTCACAGTGGCACAGGGGTGGATCCCGCAGGGAAGCCCTTGTTCTCCAGCTCTCGAGGTGGCTCTGCTTCTCCCACCAAACCCTGACAGGAGCACTAATCTCAGCATGAGCGCTCCCAGGGCTCCCTCTGGCGTGTGTGATCCATTATGTGCTCACCTAGGTATAATTGTTGGGAGAGGGGAATTTTTATTTTCCTTTTTTAAATTGTTTTTATTTTAATTCCAGTTAGTTAATCTACAGTGTGATATTAGTTTCAGATGTACAATATAGTGATTCAACACCTCCATACCGTACCCAGGGCTCACCACAAGTGCTCTCCTTAATCCTCATGATCTGTCTCCCCTATCCCCCCACCCCCATCCCCTCTGGGAACCACCAGTTCGTTCTCTACAATTAAAAGTCTGGTTCTTGGGGCGCCTGGGTGGCTCAGTGGGTTAAAGCCTCTGCCTTCGGCTCGGTCATGATCTCAGGGTCCTGGGATCGAGCCCCGCATTGGGCTTTCTGCTCAGCGGGGAGCCTGCTTCCTCCTCTTTCTCTGTCTACCTCTCTGCCTGCTTGTGATCTCTGTCTGTCAAATAAATAAATAAATAAAAATCTTAAAAAAAAAAAAAAAGTCTGGTTCTTGGTTTGTCTTTTTATTTCCTTTGCTCATTTCCCCCCCTTAAATTCCATGTATGAATGAAATCATACAGTTTTGTATTTCTCTGACTTATTTTGCTTAGCATAAGGTACTCTAGTTCCATCCAGGTCCTTGCAAACAGCAAGATTTCATCTTTTTTCTGGCTATAATATTCATAGATATAGGTACAGATATATCCCATCGTCCTTATTCCTCCCTTTATTGATGGACGTGTACACTGCTTCCATCATCTGGCTATTGTAAGTAATGCTGCAATAAACATCGGGGAGCATGCCTCCCTTTGAATTAGTGTTTTTGTGTTTGGGGAGTAAACACCCAGTAGCGCAATTACCGTATTATAGGATAGTCATCCTCATAACTTCTGGAGGAACCTCCACACCGTCTTCCAGAGTGGCTGCACCAGTTTGCATTTCCACCCACAGTGGGGAAAGGGGGGATTTTTCTTTCAACAATTGCTGTTGTTGCTGCGGACTAAATATCCCTTTTGTAGAATTAAAGGCATGAGAAATTTATGCTGAAATTTCTTTTTGTGGCTCAGTCTGAGTGTCTCTGATCCAGTCTTTCTGCGACTGGAACACTAGAGCTTTATGGGCATGACCATGCAGAGGTAAGAACCTTTGTGAGTAATACTCAAAAGAAGATGAAGAGAAACAAACAGGAGAAGACAACCTCAGGACAGAGACATGACATCACTTCCAGGGATCCTGGCTGTAAGGAGACTGGAGACTGGGTACCTACCACTGCTGGCCCTACCCTGACACCCCTGACATACCCAGACAAAAACATCCAGCTTCCTCTACTTTCTCCTCAGTCACGTTGCCACCTGCCCCAGTTACAGACTCTAGGTCTTCACCTGTACTCATCCCTGAGAGTGCCAGTCTAGCCTGCCACCTTCACTTTGCCCTCTTCCCTCAATGGTCACTGAGGTCTTTCCAAACTCTAAAAGTCTCTGGCAGCTACAGGAAAGGGAGAAGGCCCACAGAACATCTAATAACAGGATCAGTAGGGAAAGAAACTAAGAGATTAGGATTCTTTTCCCAGGAACTTGGCTGATTTTGGAGGTTGGCATCACAGACAAGGGAAGGTGCCCCCCAAACTGGCCGTCCTGTGTTCCCAGATGGGCCTCTGTATTTGAGGACAATTTGGAAGGTTTGCTTAGAGGCCTCATGACCAGAATGCTATTTGTACAAAATATAATCTTATAGCAAGGCACAGCACATTTCTTAGACCAAATTAAGCAGCAGCCTTATCTTCACAACAAGAAGTTCACAAGTCCTGCATCTGTGAAATGGGGTGATGGCAGTGCCTTCTTCACGCACTTGTTGCAAAGACCAGGTGAGTTCATGTGTATCAAGCCTTTGGAACAGTGGCAGATAGTAAGGTTTCTGTGCGTGGAACCATCACGTTCACTTTGCATTCTGACCATTATCATTTGTAGGGTCACACAGAGGCTAGAACACTTGCCTCCAACCTTGGCTCTCCTTTGGCCAGGAGCAGACAGCTGAGAGCTGGGCCCTCGCCTGGAACAGTGCCCCTGCACAGCCGGCGCTCAGCGAAACGCTGCAGTATTCTTTCTCACAACTGTTTCCTGCACCACGAATCACTCCTCTCCTGAGGATTTTAAGGCACTCCACAGCTTTCAGCTGGCTTCCCCTCACCTATCAGCATCTTGCCCCAAATTCCTTTTTTTAGACAAACAGGTCATTAAATCATTTACCAGAATACTTTTGTTCCCTGATACGGTAGCTTGCATCATTCTGTGCTACTTAGCTTGTCTTCCGAAATTTGAGGTCCTTACCCAGCTAAGAGAGAAGGAATACTTTGCACGAGTCCAGCAGGCAGGCTAAGGGGCCCTCCCTGCCTGATCCTCACCCTCCCTCATGAGAGGCTCTGCCAGGTGCATTTTGACAGGTGATGGGCTTTTGAGAAAATAGCTCTAGATCTTTAAGATGATTATTCCTAACTACCGAAGAGTTATGTCAAGGAAGAACACTTTTAAAGTGCTGTTCTCTCCTCATTAAATTATCTAAGTATTTGGAGATTAAAAGCTAGGGAGAACTTGGCAGAGGTTTTCTTTCTAAGATGCATTCTGAGATGCTTTTATTTTAGCTTGATTTTTTTTTTTCCTTTTTAAGGGGCATTCTTTTTTAGAAATACACTCTGTTATACATTGTGCCATTACTGAATTTTTTTTTCTGCTACTCTCTACATCCTTTATATTTTTGTTCCAATCTTTAGAAATTGGGTCTGAAAGCTGAGGGTTGTCAGACATCCAACTAGAGATTAGGGGATGGCCGTCTAGATGGTTCAGGTAGGCAGTCTCTGAAATCACCTGGTTAATCACCTTTTGGATACAAAACTAGGCTCAGATGAGTCTAAGACAGTTGAGAGCAATAAACTGTATCCTTGAATTTGCCACAATTCCAGCCTAAGACATCGCATTGCTCCTTCCTTCTCTAGAGGAAGATGTCCGTAGGACTTGGCTCTACTCCTGGTTCATCTTCCTTTCTCCTGTCATCCTGACCCTGTTTTTACAGCAAACCTCTCCCCCCTTCTCTCTTTTCTTTCCCCCACTATTTCTTCTTCTGTATTTTCATGTGTATCTTTTTAACACTGTGTCACACCCAGTAACTACATAAATAATATTGACAAATTACCCAGTATTGTGATTGTTGAGCTCCTCGGTCAAGAAAGAATTCTTGAGGGGTGCCTGAGTGGCTCAGTTGGTTAGGTGTCCGACTCTTGGTTTCAGCTTGGGTCATGATCTCAGAGTTGTCAGATGAGGCCCCAGGTCGGGGCTCCAAGCTCAGCGGGGAATCTGCCTGTCCCTCTCCCTCTGTTCTTCCCCACCCACCGACACTCTCTCTTTCTCGCTCTCTCTCAAGTAATTAACTAAGATCTTTAAAGAGAAAGAAAGGAAAGAAGGAGGGAGGGAGGGAGAAAGGAAATGAGAAAGAGAGGAATGAAGGAAGGAAGGAAGGAGAGAAAGGAAGAAAGAAAGAATCCTTGAGACGTTTTACAGCTTCTATCTCTCATCAGTATGGGGTTCTTCTAAATTGGGGGTTCTTCTAAATTTTTATCAAAGTAAAATAGATACAAGGTAGTGAATAACAAAGACAGCAGCTGCCCGCCTCCCTGCACACTCATGCCCACCCAGATACACCCCTTACAGGACTCCTGCCTGCCTGCTTCTGCAGATTTCTCCTCCAGTCTAGCCCACATCCCTACTCTCCCTCCTCGCTGTGATCCGTAGTAACAGCCCAGCTTTGGGCCCCTTACATCACTCCACACCCTCCCTACTCCCTGGCCAGAGGGTCCCTCACTGTGTTTAGTTCTTCTGCTAGTTAACTGGGCGGCATTATGTGATTGACTTAAATCTCAGCTTGCATTCCCAACAGTGCTGACAAAGTGGTGCAACTTCGGGTTTTGGAAGCTGATTACCATACAGCTTGCCTTTTTATTGTTTTCTTTAAACCATGAGTTTCTAGTTCGGCATCCTCCCTTCTCTCCCACTACCACCCCTGGAATTCTTTATTGTTTCTCCTTTTCTTGCATTATTTGTCTTTATCCTAGCTTCAATTTTTTTTCAAGCACTCTATCATCAAATGCTTCCCATGTAATCTAACATAGCAAATAAGCTTAATTAATTTAACATCACCAACAATACTTAGTTGTCTTTTTAACAAAGAGAAACTCAAATTTTAATTTTGCTACCAGCTTACTTTTGATATTAGAATTCACTTAACTTAATTAAATTCATTCTAATCTTAGCCAGCTTGACCACATATTAAAATTTCTTTCCAAAGAATCTTTTTCCACAAACCTTCTACAACTTTCTTTTTTACATTCAGATTTTGTCCTGGTTTTCCCCTTTCTAATTCTAAAATGGCCAGTGTCATTTTAGGACAAAACTACATTCTTTTCCTTCAATAAAAACATCTCCATTCCTCCTACTTTCTCTTATTTTTCTTACATTTGGAGATGTGTCATTTATTATTTTTAGTAGCTCTAATTAAATATATTAGAACTTTTAACCCTTAAAAACCATAATTTCTGATGAATTAAGAAATAAGAAATAAACAATTGTGGATAGCCTCTTATCCTAACATTCTGTGGATTGACAGATTTATAAATACTTTGTATAATTTTTATTTTTTATTTTTTTATTTATGATCTAGATATTTAACAACTCATCCATCATTTAATTTGACTTAGCAAAATTTTAAGGTTTCAGGTTATCCAAAAGACTTCAGAAAACTATTTAAAAGATTTGCCTAAAAACTTTTTTTTAAAAGATTTTATTTATTTATTTGACCCAGAGAGAGTACAAGCAAAGGGGGCAGCAAAAGCAGAAAGAGAAGCAGGCTCTCCACTGAGCAGGGAGCCTGATGTGGGGTTCCATCCCAGGACCCCGAGATCATGACCTGAGCTGAAGGCAGATGCCTAACTGTCTGAGCCACCCAGGCACCCTGCCTAAAAACTTTTATCCCACTTACAGCTATTTAATTCATCTGCTCTTAACAATTGTTTAAATTACTTATGAAAAATCCATCATAGCAAGTTATTTTTCTTGCTGACAAATTTTGTAACAAAGATAGTATGAACTTACTTGGCTAATAAACCCAGGAAGACTAAATGTTGGATGCCAAAATTATATTCATTGATGATAACTCTAAAGACTTACGTATTTTAATTTAACCAACACACTTAAATTAGCTTTAATACCAAATATTTTTTGGGGCACCTGGGTGGCTCAGTGGGTTAAAGCCTCTGCCTTCGGCTTAGGTCGTGATCCCAGGGTCCTGGGATTGAGCCCCGCATCGGGCTCTCTGCTCAGTAGGGAGCTTGCTTCCTTTTCTCTCTGCCTGCTTCTCTGCCTACTTGTGATCTCTGTCTGTCAAATAAATAAATAAAATCTGAAAAAAAATACCAAATATTTTCCGAGATCATGTGAAACTGAAAAGCATCTGGATTAGTTTCTATTATATTTCTGAGAGTTTTAGGGCACTTAATTTATGTACATGTTTAATTTTCTTTAAGCTAATTGAAGAGAGCTCTTTTACAAATTGATTTTGGCAATACCAACCAGAAGTAGAATATTTAGGTTTGGGGCACCTGGGTGACTCAGTTGGTTAAGCATCTTATTCTTGATTTTGGCTCTTGTCGTGATCTCAGGGTCCTGAGTTCAAACCCCACATTAGGCTCCATCCTCAGCAGGGAGTCTGCTTGAGATTCTCTCTCTCCCTCTTCCTCTGCACCTCCTCCTGCACTCAATCAATCAATCGTGTCAGGTGTGTTGGGTTTGGCCAGCAAACCCTGACACAGCGAATGAAAACACTCCAGACACCTTAGTAGGAGAAAGGAGAGGCCTGGGAACCAGATGCTCTAGTGGCAAAATACCTCAAGCCAAGCTTTGTCTCCATTTTTATTGCGCTCATATCAATACACCAAGTGCAAGCACAAAACAAGGCAGAAAGTGTAACCTTCATGGTCAGGACAGTAAGAGATGGGGCAACATGTGATACGGGCAAGCGAACAAGAAGTTCATGAAGCACGTAACCACCATAGGAGCCTGTTTTTCTTCAAAATTTAAACGTTTACTCTCTAGATGAGAACTTCGAGCCACAATAAGAATCTAGCTGCTTTCAGCCAAGGAACTCTTCAAAGGAGGCCCAGCACTGGGGCACTACTCCTTTGTTTTTCAAGTAGTCTCATCTGAGGAGGCATATACAAGGCAGATTTTGTCTATCCAGACACTATGAATTCCCATAAATAAATAAATAAAATCTTAAAAAAACAAAAAACAACTCACTAGCTTACAAGAGAGCAGTTTACCTGTGCAGATGGCTAAATCTTTTTCTACTAATATTTATGGAGAAGACACTTTAGATTTTTCATTCACCTAAGTATCAAATAACCTTTCCCCTCTTTTATTTTCCTTCTGATAAGGATTACCTCCCTGAAGTTTGCATTTCAAAGAGATGGCCTGGATAAGTATTCCTGGAGAAGCCCAGGTAGAACATTTACATTTCAAAGCCACAGGGAAAGAACGCAAGTTCCTACAAGAAGAACACTTGTTTCCCAAGGCCAGAATTTTTACAAAACATATAAGCTTTTTGAGATTAATAGGTGAAATTTGGGGGATTGATAAAGAGGCAAGATGGACTTTGAATTGTTTCTGGAACTGTATTCTGGTTTTGCAAAGACTTGTAAGATGAGGACAGTTGCTTTTAATTCCTCAAAGATTTGGATTGCAGCCTAAATTACATTACAGGTTGATCCATCCAACCAACTACACTATCTTCCATGTGCTTTTCTTTACCAGGGAGATTTCCTACTAAAGCAGAAATCAAAAAATTTCTATGTTCTGGATTTAGAGTTGCCCATTATCATAATGTTTTAATGAATCATTTCACAAAGGCTTTAGAAGGTTTTTCTTTCCCTCTGGGTACATAGTTTCATTTTAGGTTAGGGGAAAAGACCTAAAAACAAATTTCCTATCAGGTTCTGGAGGTTAGCTTCTAATTTAGCCAGAGCTAATTTAAGTATCTCTGACCACAGAGCTACTTAAAATAAGATCCTTATAAATATCTTGCCAGGCTTCAGCCAGGACAAATGATAAGTAGTCTTGGCAGTATACATTGACTTCAAGAGGTATCTAACCCCAAAGAGGGTTCGAAAGGTATTTTGATTTCCTCTCTCAACCAGGTACTATAGACAGAAATACAGGAGAGCCGACTCTGTTTAGAATTCTCACCTTGTTGCCAGTTTTCCCAAGATACCATCTGCAGGCTCTGGTATCTACCAGAATTTGGCAAAGATTTCCATTAATTTGAACTTTAGATTCCTTTGGCCATTAAGGGAATAGTGTAGCAGTTTACCAGAAAATCGCTCAATGTCTCATCAACTCTGGGAGGGGCATCTGTAATGCCAATACCTTGGCAGGTGTTTATGGTCTTGTCCGAAATTCCTTTCAAAGTGGTCAGCTATAGAGTTCAGTCAGAACAATGGCTTCCCACCCTATTTTCTGTCTTTTCTATCAACCTGCTAATCCTGGGAATCCACTCATAAAAACTTTTGAGGTTCCTCTCTGTGTTTAGGGAATTTTTAAACTACGGCCCTTAGTCAACACAAAGGAGTAAAAGATACCTGAAAAGTGTTGCCTCTAGCCTTGGATGATCTTATTTTAAAAGTTAATTGCTTAATCATCTCTTCACACTGGAAGAACAAATCAGAAAGAAGGTTACTAGAATGAGTGCTCAGATAAAGAATAGCGAAGAGAGCAGGACTCGTGTCAGCCTTACAGTCTTTTATTCTGGGTGCCTCTTACAGGCTAACTTTTATAACAAGTCTTTCTGTGAAGTTATTTTAGAATTTTGAAGTTTTTTTTTTTAAGATTTTACTTATTTGAGAGATAGCAACAGAGAGCACAAGCAGAGGGAGCAGCAGAGAGAGGAGAAGTAGGTTCTCCACTGAGTAGGGAACCAGACTCTATCCCAGGACCCTTGGATCATGACCTGAGCCAAAGGCAGATGCTTAACTGACTGAACCACCCAAACACCCCAATCTTGAAGACTTTTGGAAGCCTCTGTGTACCAGTTGAAATAGGTATCCAATCCCGTTTGTTTGATTTGGGAACCCTTGTTTTTAAGTACACTTCTTAAATGAGCTTATCAAATTGGAACATTTCCTATAATAACCATTGTAATTCTAACTTATTTTTAGTACAGTTTTGCCATTTTTCTAAATATATACAGCTTCTGGGGCCACAGTTCATATACACAAAATAAGCAGGTGTGCCAGAAGGTGGCACACTTGACTCTTCCATATTTAAGGAGCTCATTTCTTCTAGCTAAGACTCTGGGTCTCTGGGAGCCAAATTAATACTTAAAAGTGTTGTGCCACTAGGTTGGGGATTGTTTGGTGTTTCACAGTATACCTGTTGGATGGAAATTTTCTTAAGGTTGTCAGATGACCTGTCATCAATCTAAACCATTCTGTGACCAACTTACTGCAACACAGGAGTCTTTAAGTTAGGTGGTAAGCACTCTAACAGCTTTTAAGTGCTCAACCAGCCCCACCAATTTTGTGGCTTTTGCATTCCAAGATGCATGCTGGCAATAATAGCTTTTACTTGCACATTAATACACCAGCAGGAACCAATGAGGTCACTGCAGACTGGCCAATAGGTGTTATGTGTACCACTAGCAGATCCCAACAGGAAACTGGGGACAGAACCAAGAGCTGGGGTTCCAAAGTGGGGAATTGGGGTCTGAACTACCAACAGCCCCCTCCATAGAAATGCCTGGAAAGCCAATTAGATCAGGAGCATGATGTTAAGACAGTGGAGCCCAAAACTGAGAGGAACTTACCCACCGCCCTCAGAAATAGCAAGAAAGACAGTGAATTCAAGAGTTTGCTGGTACCCTGCCTCTGTTTCTTGTTGCCCCTGAAGCTGTTGGAGGTCTCCTTTTGTTCCACCAAATCTGTTAAAAGAAACAAAATTCAACAAGAAAATTTGAAGATCTAATTGGCTTTATCCAGTGATTCTTGTATCAGATAACATGCCACCTAGCAGACAGGAAGGAGTCCAAAGAGCTATGCAAAATAAAAGACTTTTATAGGCAGGAGGAGGCAGGACAAGAATGTTTCTAGCAAAGAGTTGATTGTTTCAGACAAGGTCACCTTCCTAGGGGGGATGGGATGGGCTACAGTGTGAATGACCTCTCTAGTACTGACCAAATAACTCCAGATTGATCTGTTAAAGCATATGTTCCTGGGAGAGCCTGAAACTGCAAAGAAGTTAGGTGTTAAGTCATGGTCTGCTGACATGGGGCTCTAGCACAGTGACTCCATTTGGGGTCTGTTGTCCTTTTTTTTTTTTAAAAAAACAGATACAGAAAACTAACAAGGGCATAGTTCCCACCTTTACAACAGCAACAACAAAAACATAGAGCAATCTAGAACTTCACAATTTTTCTTGAACCCCTCAGTGATTTGGAGTTGCAAAGCAGCTAATGAACCTAAAATCTTGGAAAACACAGATAATTGCCAGCTGAGACAGACATGAACACTTACATGGGGGAAGAGGCCATCTAACACTAGTGAGAGGAATTAGCCTAAAATTCTTAGGGCATCACTAAAAGCTGAGTATGGGCTGCCCCATGCCATGGATTTAGGGGAGAATTGATCTACTTAAGGGGTCTTCTCAACTTACCTCACGGGGTACTTGCATAATGACTATGAGTGTCCTGAGGAAGGGATACCTATAATGCTGGCATGAGGGACAGAATAACAGCCACTGAGGGAAAGGCACAAAACCTGCCCAGATTCCTCTCCTCATCTCCATACAGAACAAAAACTTTGACTTTCAGAGATAGAGTATGCTGTCCTTCCTGTACTGATGAAACCCTACTGCCACTGGGACAAGGGAACAGAAAAAAGTTCCCAGCCCTGGTGGAAGCCAGAAGTTCTGGGACCAGATCTACAGCTGGAGTGGGCAGAACTACTGCGTAAACCACATCACTGAGATCCAACAACATAACACATGCCCAAGACTGAGTTTTAATCAGAATGGCAGAGAACACCCTGTCTTGCATCCTCCGGAGGCCAAGATATATTGAGAGAGAAGAGACAGGCTAATGATGTGGGGAGAGTGAGCAAAGATTTCTTAAACATTATATAAATAATTTAACTACAAAGTAGAAAAATGATAAAATCCATTAAAATTAGGAGCTTTCACTCAGTGTCAAAACCAGGATGATGTACGGGAGGAACAAACCTGTGAACAAAGCATAAGGGAGGGTGAAAACAGTCATCCAGATGATTAATATATATTAGTGCAATATTTATTTTAAGACTCAGAATTAATGCAAAAAGTCTGTGATAGACAAAACATCAAAATTTTAAATAAAAATGGGATCTGAGTGGATTTCTGGTTTCAATTCCACATGGAATGAGTTTGGAAGTTGCCACTCCATTCTGAAAACAAATAAAAACCTGAACAATCAACAGACCTCCTTGGATGAGAGTGAGAGGTGAAGACACAGGGCAAAACACTCTCCCTAAATTGGAGAGACAGGTGAATACAGGTAGTCACATCTTTCTGGAGTAGAGACTCAAGTAGAAAGTGCCATGGGAACCAGTGCCAGGGTAGGAAATCCAGAACTGTAGCTGATTAATTACCAGAGGCTCAGTGCAGACAAATCTAAGAGTTAAAAATTCTAGGAGTAAATAAAATCATGAATGAAAGAGGAGAGATCACAACTAACACCAAATAAATACAAACTATTATAAGAACATACTATGAGCAACTCTACACCAACAAATTTGACAATCTGGAAGAAATGAATGCATTCCTAGAAACATATAAACTACCACAACTGAACCAGGAAGAAATAGAAAGCCTGAACAGACCCATAACCAGTAAGGAGATTGAAACAGTCATTAAACATCTCCAAACAAACAAAAGCCCAGGGCCAGACGGCTTCCCAGGGGAATTCTATCAAACATTTAAAGAAGAACTAAGTCCTATTCTCCTGAAACTGTTCCAAAAAATAGAAATGGAAGGGAAACTTCCAAACTCATTTTATGAGGCCAGCATCACCTTGATCCCAAAACCAGACAAGGATCCCATCAAAAAAGAGAGCTATAGACCAATATCCTTGATGAACACAAATGCAAAAATTCTCACCAAAATACTAGCCAATAGGATTCAACAGTACATTAGAAGGATTATTCACCATGACCAAGTGGGATTTATTCCAGGGTTGCAAGGTTGGTTCAACATCCGCAAATCAGTCAATGTGATACAACACATCAATAAAAGAAAGAACAAGAACCATATGATACTCTCAATAGATGCTGAAAAAGCATTTGACAAAGTACAGCATCCCTTCCTGATCAAAACTCTTCAAAGTGTAGGGATAGAGGGCACATATCTCAATATTACCAAAGCCATCTATGGAAAAACCCACCACAAATATCATTCTCAATGGAGAAAAGCTGAAAGCTTTTCCGCTAAGGTCAGGAACAAGGCAGGGATGTCCATTATCACCACTGCTATTCAACATAGTACTAGAAGTCCTAGCCTCAGCAATCAGACAACAAAAGGAAATTAAAGGCATCCAAATCGGCAAAGAAGAAGTTAAACTATCACTCTTTGCAGATGATATGATACTCTATGTGGAAAACCCAAAAGACTCCACTCCAAAACTGCTAGAACTTGTACAGGAATTCAGTAAAGTGTCAGGATATAAAATCAATGCACAGAAATCAGTTGCATTTCTCTACACCAACAATAAGACAGAAGAAAGAGAAATTAAGGAGTCAATCCCATTTACAATTGCACCCCAAACCATAAGATACCTAGAAATAAACCTAACCAAAGAGGCTAAGAATCTATAATCAGAAAACTATAAAGTACTCATGAAAGAAATTGAGGAAGACACAAAGAAATGGAAAAATGTCCCATGCTCCTGGATTGGAAGAATAAATATTGTGAAAATGTCTATGCTATATGCTACCTAAAGCAATCTACACATTTAATGCAATTCCTATCAAAGTACCATCCATCTTTTTCAAAGAAATGGAACAAATAATCCTAAAATTTATATGGAACCAGAAAAGACCTCGAATAGCCAAAGGAATATTGAAAAAGAAAGCCAAAGTTGGTGGCATCACAATTCCAGACTTCAAGCTCTATTACAAAGCTGTCATCATCAAGACAGCATGGTACTGGCACAAAAACAGACACATAGATCAATGGAACAGAATAGAGAGCCCAGAAATAGACCCTGAACTCTATGGTCAACTAATCTTCGACAAAGCAGGAAAGAATGTCCAATGGAAAAAAGACAGCCTCTTCAATAAATGGTGTTGGGAAAATTGGACAGCCACATGCAGAAAAATGAAATTGGACCATTTCCTTACACCACACACGAAAATAGACTCAAAATGGATGAAGGAGCTCAATGTGAGAAAGGAATCCATCAAAATCCTTGAGGAGAACACAGGCAGCAACCTCTTCGACCTCAGCCGCAGCAACATCTTCCTAGGAACATCGCCAAAGGCAAGGGAAGCAAGGGCAAAAATGAACTATTGGGATTTCATCAAGATCAAAAGCTTTTGCACAGCAAAGGAAACAGTTCACAAAATCAAAAGACAACTGACAGAATGGGAGAAGATATTTGCAAACAACATATCAGATAAAGGACTAGTGTCCAAAATCTATAAAGAACTTAGCAAACTCAACACCCAAAGAACAAATAATCCAATCAAGAAATGGGCAGAGGACATGAACAGACATTTCTGCAAAGAAGACATCCAGATAGCCAACAGACATATGAAAAAGTGCTCCATATCACTCGGCATCAGGGAAATACAAATCAAAACCACAATGAGATATCACCTCACACCAGTCAGAATGGCTAAAATCAACAAGTCAGGAAATGACAGATGCCGGAGAGAATGCGGCATCCACTGTTGGTGGAATGCAAGCTAGTGCAACCACTCTGGAAAACAGTATGGAGGTTCCTCAAAATGTTGAAAATAGAACTGCCCTATGACCCAGCAATTGCACTACTGGGTATTTACCCTAAAGATACAAACGTAGTGATCCAAAGGGGCACGTGCACCCGAATGTTTATAGCAGCAATGTCCACAATAGCCAAACTATGGAAAGAACCTAGATGTCCATCAACAGATGAATGGATAAAGAAGATGTGGTATATATACACAATGGAATACTATGCAGCCATCAAAAGAAGTGAAATCTTGCCATTTGCGACAACATGGATGGAACTAGAGCGTATCATGCTCAGCGAAATAAGTCAAGCGGAGAAAGACAAATATCATATGATCTCCCTGATATTAGGAAGTGGTGATGCAACATGGGGGCTTAAGTGGGTAGGAGAAGAATAAATGAAACAAGATGGGATTGGGAGGGAGACAAACCATAAGTGACTCTTAATCTCACAAAACAAACTGAGGGTTGCTGGGGGGAGGGGGGTTGGGAGAAGAGGGGTGGGGTTATGGACATTGGGGAGGGTATGTGCTTTGGTGAGTGCTGTGAAGTGTGTAAACGTGGCGATTCACAGACCTGTACCCCTGGGGATAAAAATATATGTTTATAAAAAATAAAAAAATTAAATAAAAAAATATATGAAAAAAAAATTCTAGGGGTATCCAGTCATAGAAAGACCTGACAATATTGTGAAACTTACCACCAGGAGCTTGACCAGATTCTCACCATAAATATCAAAGAGATATCTCCTTATGCCTCCGGCAGGAAGAGGGAAAATTGGGCCATTTTAAAATAACCCACAGCACTCTATTTTTCTTGACAAGGCCTCCCTCAGGAGAAAGTAGTCAAGCAGAGCCTAACATCCTGGGATATTATCAGAGTCTAAGTGACATGGGGGAGGGAAAACACTCAGCTCCAGCCCTCTCTAGCCATCTTCTCCAACCTAGAGAAAGAGGGGGGAAAAATATCTGAGAAATACTTGTGAAGTTCACAGAGGAGAAGCACAGTCTCCCTTAAAGACTAAGAACTAATCATAGGACTATAGAAAACTTACTTTTTCCTCACAGGTTACCAATACATTACTACAGCCTCAGTACAGAAGTTCCTTTTACCTGATACATCACATCCAGCTATCAAGAACTAATTACAAGGCATACTAAAAGGCAAGAAACACAATTTTAAGAGATAGAGTAGCATCAGAACCAGACATGGCAAGGATCTTAAAATTATCAAACTGGAAGTTAAAAATAACAATGATTAGTGTGCTAAGGGCTCTAATAGATAAAGTAGATAGGATGTAAGAACAGATAGGTAATACAAGCAGAGGGATGAAAATCCAAGAAAAGAAATAACAAATGTTAGAGATTTTTTTAAATTATGTAACAGAAATATAGAATGCCTTTAATAGGCTAATTGGTAGACTGGACACATCTGAGGAAAGACTTTATGAACTTGAAGATGTAGCAATAGAAATCTCCCAAATCTGAAAAACAAAGAGAACAAAGACTTTGAAAACAACAACAACAACACAGAATATCCAAAGGGCTAAAGGTGTAACATACATGTAATGAGACTACCAGAAGGAGAAGAAAAAGAAAAAGGAACAGAAGAAATGTTTGAAACAGTAACTGATCATTTCCCCCAAGTTAATGTCAGACACCAAACCACAGATCCAGGAAACTCCATAAACACCAAATTAGATAATGCCAGAAAAACTACACTGGCATACCATTTTCAAACTATTGAAAATCAAAGATAAAGAAAACATCCAGAAGGAAGCTGGAGGGAAAAAATATCTTACCTATAGACAAACAAAATTAGAATTATAAATGACTTCTCAGAAACCACTCAAGCAAAAAGAGATTGGAATGAAATAATTAATCTTGCAAAGAAAACAACCCACCAACCTAGAATCTGTACCAAGAGAAAATGGTCTTCAAAAGTGGAAGATGGACTTTCTCAGATGAACAAAAATTAAGGAAGTTTATGGTCAGTAGACCTGTCTTGCAAGAAATGTCAAAAGTTCTTTAGAGAGAAAGAAAATAGTATGTCAGAAACTTGGATATATGTAAGAAAGAGCATAGAAGAAGGAATCAGTGAGATAAAAGCATTTTGTTTTTCTTATTCTTAATTAATCTACTGGATAACAATTTATTCAAAATAATAAGACAATGTATTCAATTACATGTGCTTATATATATATCATACATTATATATAATATATACTATACTATATATAATATACATACATATACATATATAGATTATATGATATTGTACATTATCTATAAATACTTACATATGCTTGTATGTAAGTGAAATGAATGATAGCAATTGATAGAGGGGATGGGAGGGAGGAATTAGGATTGTTATTATAAGGTACTCACACTAACATGTAAAGCAGGATAGTGTTATTTGAAAGTGGACTTGAATTAGTTGTAAATGTGTATTGCAAACTTTAGGACAACCACTCAAAAAAGGTAAAAAGAAAAAATATAACTGAAATACTAAGGAGAGAACATTGAATCATATAAATGGTTGATTAAAACCACAAAAGGCATAAAAAGAGTGGAAGATGAGAACAGGAACAAAAAACAAGGTAACCAAAAACCAAGGGTAACAAATAGAAAACAATAACAAATACAGTAAAGATTAATTGAACTATATTAATAATCACTTTGGTCTAAATGCACCATTAGACAGAAATTATCAGAGCGGATCAAAAAATAGGATCCAACTATATTTTGTCCACAAGAAACCCACTTTTAATACAAAGACATATATAGGTTCAAAGTAAATAAATAGAAAAAATATACCATGCTAACTCTAATAAAAAAGCAGGAGTATCAATACTAATTTCAGACAAACAAGATCTGACATATTGCTAGAGGTCAATCCTCCAAAAAGACATAACAATCCTTAATGTGTATGCACCTAATAACAGCACCAAAATACATACGATAAAACTGATAGAACTGCAAGGAGAAATAGATGAATCTACTGTTATAGTTGGACCCTTGAGCGCACAGCTCTGACCAGTAATGACACAACTGAATTCAACAATCAACCAGTGGGATATAATGGACATCCAAAGACTACTTCATCCAGTAACAGCAATATACACAGTCTTCTCAGGCTCACATGGAACATTCGCCAAGACGGATCCTATTCTGGGCCATGAAATACACCTTGACACATTTAACAGAATAGAAATCATACAATATCTTGTTTTCACAGTACAATGAGGTAAACCAGGAATCAATAACAGAAGGATCACTAGAAAATCCCCAAAAGCATAGATTAAACTATCTCACTTCAAGACTCACTATAAAGCTGCAGTAATCAAGACAGGATGATACTGGTGAACGAATAGGTAAATAGATCACCCAGAAGAGAAGAGAAGAGACAGCCCAGAAATAGACCCAAATGATATATAGTCACCTGATCTTTTTTCATTGGATATATGGTCAAGAGGTTTTTTCTTTTTTTTTTTAATTTAAATTCAGTTAGCCAATGTATAGCACATTATTAGTTTTTGATATAATGTTCAATGATTCATCAGTTGTCCATAACACTCAGCGCTCATTACATCCCCCAGTACCCCATCCCCTCACCCACCTCCCTTTCTGCAGCTGATCTTAGACAAAAGAGCAAAGGCAATTCAATGGAAAAGAAAGATATGACCAACCCCATCAAGTGTGCAGTCAGAGTGGCAAGGGAAGAAGGCATTTCCAGGAGCCGTGGAGCAGTGCAGGACCTGCCACTTAAATCTTTTTTGCTCACAGGTATTTTCTTGAATAGCAACACTGATATCACCTTGCAAGAACCTAATAAAATGAAGAGTCTTGAACCTGGGTCACGCTGGAATAGATCCTGCACTTTACCTAGGTTCCATCACACCCGCTCAGTGTTCCCAGGAGGCTGAGAAGCCCTAGACTGGCCTCAGCTCATCCTGGATTTTTGGACCCTGGAGGCCATAACCTTCCACCGCAGGGCCTCTGGCAAGTTTCCAACCTGAGCTTTGTCTGTGAAACGGAATGACAGCCGGCCTCCCAGGGGTGTCTGGAGAATTACACAAGATCACATATTTAAAGGCACTTCGCACAGCTTCTTCCTGCTTCTGAGAGTTCCAGGAACCCTGTGGACAGTAGGAATGAATAACCACATTTAAAATGAGACCGTACAGGCTCAAACCACTTGCACAGCATGTTTGTGAATGTTATTCACAATGGAGTGACACACCCAAGGATCCATTGACAGATGAATGGATAAATAAAATGTGATGTATACACACAACGGAATATTATTCAGCCTTAAAAAGGGAGGAGATTCTCATACCTGCTCCAACAGGGAGGAGACTTGAGGACATATGGTGAGTGAAATAAGCCAGACACAAAAGGACAAACACTGTCTGATTTCCCCTTGTAGTAGGTAACTGGGTAGTCAAATTCATACAGACTGCCTACCAGTAGTGAGGGGAGGAAGGAATGGAGGCACTAAGTGCAATGGGTATGGAGTTTCAGTTTGGGATGCTGAGAAAGTTCCAGAGATGGATGGTGGGGACGGTTGCACTATAGTGTGAATGTGCTTCACGCCACTGGACTGCACACAAGAATCGGTTAAAAATGGTAAACTCTGTTTTGTGTGTGTTTACCCACAACAACAATGACAATCGAATGACCCAATCACTGACAAACCTACACGGGGAGGGCACAGCCTGGAGCAGAGCTGTTCAGGCCCTGGACTGGAAGCGTGGCTTAGCTCTTAGCTGAACTGGGACCACCCGAGGCAGCAAGACGCATGGCTGCAGACGCCCACATTCTCCCACCCATGGTCACGCCTGAGTTCACTGGGGTTCAAATGCTCCCACAGCACGATCTTGGCTGATGGCTGCTGCCACAGTTCAAAGGACAGACACAGACCCAGACCTGGCTTCTTCTGGGTGGGAAACGTTTGGAAATTCCCTGAATCTACGCTTCCCTCTTTGGAAATTGAGGATATTTTTTGGCCTTAGCTTTGTGGATTCTTTTATTCTTTCTGAGTGTCTTTACCCACCTGGCAGGAGGCAGGTATGTGTTCTTGGACAAGACCAGGTGGTTCTTTTATGCCCCCCAAGTGAGAACAGCTGCCCTTTTATTGCCTGAGGCTGGCTGGCTCTAGTTCAGGTCTCCACCACCAGTATCTCCCAGAATTCTGAACTCTCTGACTTGCCAAGATCCGTAGAGGTCAGCTCGCTCTGCGACTATCTTCTCTTCTGCTTCTGGCTTCAATTTCCTCTCTAACAGTGACCCTTTTGTCCCTCATCATTTGGCTATCAAGCTCCTGGATAAGCAAGCAGACAAAACATGGGCAGAGCGCCGCTGCGTTCACACCGTTGTCTTCTGATCCTAAGCAGTGAGCCCTACGCACTCCTCCTTGCCCTAAGGATGAGGAGAGCCCCCTTGTATTTTCCTCAACAGTTCCACAAGCCTCGGTTAATTCTAACCTCGAATCTCTCTGGCATGATTCTGACAAAATCTGGGTCACTCCCCCACCCCTAACCTCTGCGGGAGGCAGAAATGATAGGCCACACTCTTTTTGAAATCCTACAGGGATGGCAATATCACAGACAACCTCGCTTGGTCTCAGGCCAACTCTTGTAGAAAGCTCTAGGAATTTGAAGGACTAGGAACTCCGCTTTGTCTGGATTTTTTTATATCAATATCACCCCTCGCCTAAAGCAACATTTGCCTCGTGTTTTCCCGGGAGATTCACAGCTGCTATCCGTCAACTCAATGAGTGTCACTGGCTTTGCTGGTGCATTTGTCATTTGAAAGGAAATCTTAGCTCGTTAGTTGTCACATGTTCACCAGCCTTCTGACCAATGTGAAGAATTTCCTGGATGTTTTTCCTAGACGTTTTTAAGGCATCAGCCTCCCAGATGAGTTTGGTTGACATCAACCTGAAGTTAACTAGCACTCTAAAGAAGTAAGAGCACACTGGCTCTTAGCTAGTTCACTCGCCATTTGGGATTCTTTCACTGTGGGTTGTCCTCCAGCAGAGGAAGGAGGGTCTTTGAAGGCAACAGACAAAGCCACAGATGGGAGCTTGCTGGGGAGCAAAGCAGTACCGGGAACTTGACTGCTACCAAAGGTCTGCAAAGATCCACTTTGCAATCAGTTTGTGGTAGTTCTAGGACACCTGGAGGGGAAAGGTAGCACAAAGCCTTAAGATCAGTGCGGAAAAAGGTAAAACATGATGTCACCACAAACCACTAATCTTGCCAGTACTTTTGCTGTGAGGCTGGATTTTCTACCGGACAAGGGTGGGGTTGTGGCTTTGGTTTTGGTTTTTTGGAGGACATAATTGTAGGTAGGAAAGAGAGAAGACTGACAAAATTTAAAAAGGTTTTGGGAAAGCTGCTGGGAAGGGAGGCAATGTGGCTAGTGAAAAAAAATGCCAGGGTGAGCAGGTTGGTAGGAGAGTAAAATGTGCAGCCACAAAGGAAATTAGTATAGCGGTTCTTCAAAACATTCAACATAAATTACTGTGGCACTCAGGGTCTATATCCATACCATATATACTCTGGGTATATATCCATAAGAACGGACATGTTCTTGGAAATTTAATTCTACACCCATATTCCTACCAGCATTATTCACAATAGCCCAAAGCTGGAAGCAGGTCAAGTGTCCATTGAGTGGATAAACACAGCGTGACATGTGAACACAATGGAGTAGTATTCAGCCTTGAGAAGGGAGGAATTTCTGCCATGTGCTACAACATGATGAACGTGCAGGACGTTATGCTGAGAGAAATGAACCAGACACAAAAGGACAAACACTGCATGATCCCACTTATATGAGGTCCCTAAACTTAGTACATTCATACAAACAGACGGTAGAGTGGTGGTAGCCAGGGGAGGCAGGGTGGGGAGTTGGGATGTGATGAGTAGAGTTTCTGGTTGCATGATGAAAATCAGTTCTGGACACATGGTGATTGCATAGCACTGTGATTTGAAGTGAACTGTACTCTTAAAAATGATGAAAATGGTAAATTTTATCAAAAGAAAAACATTAAATTTTAAAAGGAAAGGTGTGGAGCACTGGCAGCTGACTAAGGTTTGAAGTCATCAACTTGGTGTAGATCTATTACGTGAGAAGAGGTCAGAAGGTCTGTGCCCCTTGGCAGGCGCAGCAGCCCTCCACGACTCCTTCCTCCACTGTGGCCTGCCTCACAGGTGACGCTCTGGTGGCTGAGAAAGCCCCCAGGACCTTCCAGCTTTCCCTGTCTCTGACTTGCTCATGCTCTCCCCTCTGCCTGGGATTCCTGCCTGCCATGTAGACAATTCCCAGTCCTTTATAATCCCCTTCTCCAACAAGCCTCCCCTTTCAGCTCACGTGGGCCCCATTGACGTCTAGGCTGTGTCTACACTTGCAAGTTCGGGGTGTGTTTATTTGTCTCCCCTTGCAGGAATTCAGGCACAGGGCCTTATGCATCTTTGTATGCTTGGCACAAAGCACAGCAATGAACAATGAAATTATAAATAGATGAGAATTCTTGTTGAGCCCTTTGCACCTCTTTTTGTTTCTTTCTCCCCCCCACCTCCCTCCATGTGGGATGTATGATATGAGAGGCAGATCTGTTCCCTCTTCCTTATGACATTATCACTAAATCCTCCAATGCTTGCTAATGCCTGTGGTGTGATTGGATCAGCTGACCTCTGGGTTATATGTTTATAGTATTTTTAGGAAGACCATTCACTCCTGTTTACCCAAGACAGTCCAGTTTTAGCAGGTTGCTCCCTGCTAACTGCTAATAGCACCGCCTTCACTCCCAGAAGGGTCCTAGCTTAGATGACAGATTACATGGTCACCTTACCAACACACCGTGAAGCTTCGTGCCTTGGTGCCTTACCTCTGGGTGAGGCCCTCCCACCTCATTCACCGTTCCCCTATTTGGTAAGGCAAATATCCTCAAGGCTAGTTCACAAGTCATTCTGTCAATCAGAATTTTTAGTCCAAACAGAAGAATCCACTCTGGGGAGTCTAAGCAGAAAAGTAATTCATAAAGGGTTTCGGGCTGCTAACAAATCTCCAGGAGGGCTAGACAGACAGAACGCAAAGTTGCACAGCCATGGGTGTATCAAGCATACCTGCTTCCTCCTCCAGCAAAACAAAAACAAGCAAACAAGAAAACCCCTGCTGCCAGTACCTCGCAACACCTCTGGGACTTGGGGTGTCATTAGAGGGGCTCTGCCGGGTCAGATCGAGGTCACAGGAAACCGTAAGAGTGGACAGTGCTTCTGCAGCTCTTACCCTGCATCAAGCACGGCTGTAAATGCCTTCCCTGTAGTAGCTGGTAACTCCCATGAGGTAGTGCTATTATCATCCCCATTCCATAATGGGAGAAACTGAGTCATGGAGCGGTAAGGTAAACCGCCCGTGGTCACTCACTCCAGCCCCAGGCTTCCTCCCTCCAGAAGGCAGGTTTCCCTGCCTGCAGGCTCCTCCTCATGTGGCTCAGTTCTGAGTCCAAGTCCAAGTCAGAGTCTATGTCTCATGATCAGAACCTTGTTAGCCTGCCCCATGCCCCATGCAGGAGGGTCTGCAGTTGTTAGACTTCTGGATTCTGCCTTGGGAAGGCAGGACTCCGAATGAGAGTGCTCAAAGATGTTGGCGAAGGATGGCTGTGCCATCCCCTCGTCTCTTCCGTGGTTCTTTCTTCAGCGTCCCAAGCCTCAGTTGGCACTGACCTTACACCCAGGCAAGCTGACCCCTACCCCAGACCCTGCACTTCGGAGTAGCTTCCTCAAAATTTCCTGAGTCCCCTCTGGTGGCTGGGACATGATGGGGCCAGCTGTCCACCTGGTTGTATCACCCGGAGCCTATGTGTGCAACTGACCAGGTGCCCTGAAGATCCACAACCGAGTGTCCGTAGCCAGCACACATTCAGGAGAGTCTGGCGAGAGTGTGTTCCCTCTGGCCATCCCAGCACTTCTTACATGGGACTGTGTGACAATGGAACTAACCACCACCCCTTGGTAGTGATGCACTGGTTTAGGGTGACACACTCACTTGGGACACAAGATAAAGAATCTTCAAACACACTAACTGCCCAATAAATAAATACACATTACCTCTCCCTATGCATTATTCTAATCTTCATTGATAAAACCCCACAGAGGCCCAAGAATTTGTAATACATTTTTTTCTTTCTTTCTTTCTTTCTTTTTTTTTGTACGGCATGTGAATTATACTTCAATAAGGCTGTTTCTTTTAAATTTTTAAATTGTTTTTCTTTTAATAACATATAATGTATTATTTGCCCCATGGGTACAGGTCTGTGAATAATTAGGCTTACACATTTCACAGCACTCACCATAGCACATACCCTCCCCAATGTCCATCACCCAGCCACCCTATCCCTACCCCCCTACCCGCCAGCAGCCTTCAGTTTGTTTCCTGAGATTAAGAGTCTCTTATGGTTTGTCTCCTTCCCGATCCCATCTTGTTTCATTTTTTCCCTCCCTACCCCATGAACCCCCCACCCCGCCCCTCAAATTCCTCATATCAGAGAGATCATATGATAATTGTCTTTCTCTGATTGACTTATTTCAGTCAGTATAATGCCCTCTAATTCCATCCACGTCATTGCAAATGGCAAGATTTCATTTCTTTTGATGGCTGCATAGTATTCCATTGTATATATGTACCACCTCTTCTTTATCGGTTCATCTATTGATGGACATCTAGGTTCTTTCCATGGTTTGGCTAATGTGGACATTGCTGATATAAACATTCAGGTGCACGTGCCCCTTCAGATCACTACATTTGTATCTTTAGGGTAAATACCCAATAGTGTGATTGCTGGGTCATAAGGTAGCTCTATTTTCAACTTTTTGAGGAACCTCCATACTGTTTTCCAGAGTGGTTGCACCAGCCTGCATTCCCACCAACAGTGTAGGAGGGTTCCCCTTTCTCCGTATCCTCACCAGCATCTGTCATTTCCTGACTTGTTAATCTTAGCCATTCTGACTGGTGTGAGGTGGTATCTCATTGTGTTTTGATTTGTATTTCCATGATGCTGAGTGATATTGAGTACTTTTTCATGCATATATTTTTTTAAGATTTTATTTATTTATTTGACAGAGCGAGATCACAAGTAGGCAGAGAGGCAGGCAGAGAGACAGGAGGAAGCAGGCTCCCCGCTGAGCAGAGAGCCTGATGCGGGGCTCGATTCCAGGACTCTGAGATCATGACTTGAGCTGAAGGCTTAACCCACTGAGCCACCCAGGCACCCCAACATGCATATATTTTTAAACTGAATTGATCCTATAGACAAGAGCCCCGCAACAAATACTCGCTCAAGGTCCCATGCATCCTTGCGGCAACCCTGCCCTCAGTGCTACCGTAGCACTTTGTGTTTGCTTCTGCTATAGCACATCTGGCAGCATTTGACACTTGTAAACACGTTCCTCTTTGTGGCACTTTCTCTGGTCACCTTCCATGATAACCCTCTGTTTCTCTTTCAAACGCGAGTGTTTAGCACCTGCTCCTGGGCCCTTTTCTTCTAAGTGTCTCCCTCAGTTACGTTGTCTCCTCCTGTGGCTCTGAATGTTATCTCCATGTTGGTGAACCTCATGTCTTTATTTCTGGCCCTGATCTCTCCCACAAACTCAAGACTTTTTACTCAAATACCAACCCAACATCTACACTCAGATGCGTAATGGACACATAAATTCCACATATCTGGGGCTCCTGGGTGGCTTAGTCATTGAGCATCTGCCTTTGGCTCAGGTTGTGATCCCAGGGTCCTGGGATGGAGCCCAGCATCAGGCCCCCTGCTCAGCAGGAAGCCTGCTTCTCCCTCTCTCACTCCCCCTGCTTGTGTTCCCTCTCTTGTCTCTCTCTCTTTCTGTAAAATAAATAAAATCTTAAAAAATAAATAAATAAATTTCACACATCCAGGACAGAATCATTACTTGCACATACATATACCTCAAAACCACCACCTTCCTGGTTCCCCATATTTCTGCGCCAGACTGACTGTTCCATCAATGAGGCCCACTGTCCACTTCAGCGCATGTCTCCAAACCTTGGTCCCTTCCCTCAGCCACCACCCTGGCCTGAACCCATCCCTCTTGCTGGCTCTAGTCTGATAGTCTCCCTGCCTCCCCCCATCTCCATAAACCATCCTATTAAAAGCCACAGAGCTCTTTTCATGAGGTAAGTCAGAGCATCTCATTCCTCTACTTAACATACTTCAAAAACCCCATTTCCCTTTAAAAGCATGCAGGTTCACCTTGGCATGGTGTTAAATGCCTACCTCTTCAGCCACTCTCTTTCTTCTCTCTCCTCACTCGGTTTCCACTGACTCGCTCCTGCTTCACACCCTCTGTAGTACAGTCCAGTCTCCCTGAGCACCAGCTGTTGCAGGCTGGCAGCCTTCCCTCTTCACACCGCACGTCCAGCAAACATCACCTTTCTGGACTGCTCTTTTTCTTCAGAATATTTACTACATTCTGGAGTTGGGTTCTTTGTTCATTCGTTTATCAGTTATTTAGCTGTTTCTGGACTGTAAGCTTCACGAGGGAGGGTACTTGTCTGTCTTGCTCTCCACAAGATTCCTGGGACTTAGAACACTGCCCAGTGCAAGAAGGAATTCGGTAGGAGGAGTAACGTCCCCAAGATGCAAAGGTCTTCACTGACTTTGCTCCCCTCACAAGAACAGCTAACAACTATGCATGGACAGGACAGGGCTGGAAGAACTGTAATACATGAACGTGATGCTGGGGCCCCCCCAACACCACAGAAACCAAGACAGACCACATTAGAAGGGTAAAAGAAGTTGCTACACAGTGACCACATTTCCCCTCCCCAGGCCAGTGCAACTTCATGCTGAGAGATCCCCTGAATCTCCAGTGCCACCAGAGTAGACATTCAGGTTCCCCAGTGTTATAGTTTGTTATTTGAGGGCCCTCACTCTGATGTTACCCTATGAGGATTGCAGGGGAATCTGTGGACTTTGACCTCTGGGAACCTGACTGTGATGGAGAAGGGAGAAGGGCATGCAACAACCAGCACCCAGACCTTGGAAGACCAAAGTCCTATCTTCAACATCCACGGAGTAGTCCAACCAGAGGTTTTGCCAAGCCAAGATGGTGGCTCAGTCTGACCAGGGAACTCGGCAGGATACAGGTCTGTGTGCTCAGGTTCTCAATTGAAAAGTCTGGCTATCTCCAGAGCTGGTCTGACCCTCCACCCCTCCACACACACACACGCTGCCAGGAAAGGGAGCTAAGTCATGGCCCAGCTCATTGTCAAGTGTGGCTCCCAGACCCATCCAACCACAAAGCCTGGCTAAAACACCTGGCATCTATGTAGCCCTACAACGCTTGGAGAGAGAGTCTAGCAGGCAGAGCCGAGTGTTTGCAGAGCAGTCAGTGGCCCCATTTGGCCAGGGAATTTGGGGTGCAAGTCACCTTGAACCAAGACCACAAACAAAAAGTCTTGCTGGTGCCAGTTCTCCCACTGGTCCCATACAGGGAAAAAAAATTCAGAGCCCCACTGGCTGCTGAACACAGACTTCAGTCCACCCAACTAGGGAATCTAAGCAGAGCACTCAGAAAGTCACACTGCACAGATGACAACCCTGCTTACCGAACCTCTTGAACAGAGAGTGCAGCCCAAGGCTTTCTCTATTTGCAGAGTAAAACTGGGAGCCCCACCTGGCTAGGGAATTCAGTGCACAGTCTTGCCCTAGAGTCTATTCTGCTGCCCCACCAGAGCAGAGAAGCTAATTCATAGCCCCACCTATTGCTGAGTATTGTATCCGGGCTGACCAGCTAGTAAACCCGAGCAGAGAACCCAGGCAGCTGCAGAGCCCATCCTACTCACAGACAGGCAGGGAACCAGCCAGCGGTCCTCACCTATGCAGGTGTTCTCAGCCAGCAGCAGCAACCTCCCTACCTGCAACCTTAGAGCTTGGGCAGTGGTCTTGCCCAAAAGGGGACCCTGATAGCAGGCCCTGCTTTCCCAAGGATGTTATCAGCTGACAGAATGGAAACCCAAACTGGGCTAACTGGTAGAGAACCGTCTCTGCCAAAGTGAGCCTGCAAAGTCTGGAAGAGGGGACCACTTACTCAAATGCACAGATACCGACATAAGGAATCAAGGATCACAAAAAATCTGGCAAACATGACAGCATCAAAGGAAACTAATAAAGCCCTAATAACTGACCCTAAAGAAGTGGAGATTTATAAACTGTCAAATAATTCACAATAATCCTCTTAAAGAAGTTTAATGAACTATAAGAAAAACAGAAAACTAAACAAAATGAGGTAAACAATGTATGAACAAAATGAGAAGTTCAAAATAGAAATTGAAACGATCAGAACAAGCAAACAGAAATCCTAGAGCTGAAAAATATAAACTGAAGAATTCAACAGAGAGCTTCAAAAATATGGAGATGCAATGGGCCAGAAGAAAGAATCAGTGACCTGGGGCTGGAAATCCTAGACACAGCCATCAGGCAAGAAAAAGAAATAAAAGGCATCAGAATGGGAAAGGAATAAGTAAAAGTGTTTTTATTTGCAGATGACATGATTTTATATGTAGAAATCCTAAAGATTCCACACACACAAAAAAACTTGTTAGATCTAAATCAATAAATTCAGTAAAGTTACAGGATACAAAATTAACATATAAGATTCAAAATAGTTTCTATACACTAGCAACAAATTATTTGAACAAAAAATTAAGAAGACAGGGGCGCCTGGGTGGCTCAGTGGGTTAAGCCGCTGCCTTCGGCTCAGGTCATGATCTCAGGGTCCTGGGATCGAGTCCCGCATCGGGCTCTCTGCTCGGCAGGGAGCCTGCTTCCCTCTCTCTCTCTGCCTGCCTCTCCATCTACTTGTGATTTCTCTCTGTCAAATAAATAAATAAAATCTTTAAAAAAAAATTAAGAAGACAATACCATTTATAATAGCATCAAAAATAAAATACTTAGGAATAAATTTAATCAAGGAGGTGAAATTTCTCTATACTAAAAACTCTAAGACACTGATGAAAGAAATCAGAGAAGACATAGATGAATGGAAAGAGATCCTATATTCGTGAACTGGAAAAGTTAATTCTGATAAAATGTTCATATTACCCAAAGCCATCCATAGAGTCAATGAAATCTATATCAAGTTTCCAACAGCATTTTTTAAAGAAGTTTTTAAAAATCTTTTTTTTTTTTTTTCCCAATTTATTTATTTTCAGAAAAACAGTATTCATTATTTTTTCACCACACCCAGTGCTCCATGCAAGCTGTGCCCTCTATAATACCCACCACCTGGTACCCCAACCTCCCACCCCCCCCCGCCACTTCAAACCCCTCAGACTGTTTTTCAGAGTCCATAGTCTCTCATGGTTCACCTCCCCTTCCAATTTACCCAAATTCCCTACTCCTCTCTAACGCCCCTTGTCCTCCATGCTATTGGTTATGCTCCACAAATGAGTGAAACCATATGATAATTGACTCTCTCTGCTTGACTGATTTCACTCAGCATAATCTCTTCCAGTCCCGTCCATGTTGCTACAAAAGTTGGATATTCGTCCTTTCTGATGGAGGCATAATACTCCATAGTGTATATGGACCACATCTTCCTTATCCATTCATCCGTTGAAGGGCATCTTGGTTCTTTCCATAGTTTGGCGACTGTGGCCATTGCTGCTATAAACATTGGGGTACAGATGGCCCTTCTTTTCACGACATCTGTATCTTTGGGGTAAATACCCAGGAGTGCAATTGCAGGGTCGTAGGGAAGCTCTATTTTTAATTTCTTGAGGAATCTCCACACTGTTCTCCAAAGAGGCTGCACCAACTTGCATTCCCACCAACAGTGTAAGAGGGTTCCCCTTTCTCCACATCCTCTCCAACACATGTTGTTTCCTGTTTTGTTAATTTTGGCCATTCTAACTGGTGTAAGGTGATATCTCAATGTGGTTTTAATTTGAATCTCCCTGAGGGCTAATGATGATGAGCATTTTTTCATGTGTCTGATAGCCATTTGTATGTCTTGATTGGAGAAGTGTCTGTTCATATCTTCTGCCCATTTTTTGATGTGTTTGTCTGTTTCGTGTGGGTTGAGTTTGAGGAGTTCATTATAGATCCTGGATATCAACCTTTTGTCTGTACTGTCATTTGCAAATATCTTCTCCCATTCCGTGGGTTGCCTCTTTGTTTTTTTGACTGTTTCCTTTGCTGTGCAGAAGCTTTTGATTTTGATGAAGTCCCAGAAGTTTATTTTCGCTTTTGTTTCCTTTGCCTTTGGAGACGTATCTTGAAAGAAGTTGCTGTGGCTGATATCGAAGAGGTTACTGCCTATGTTCTCCTCTAAGATTCTGATAGATTCCTGTCTCACGTTGAGGTCTTTTATCCATTTTGAGTTGATCTTTGTGTACGGTGTAAGAGAATGGTCGAGTTTCATTCTTCTACATATAGCTGTCCAGTTTTCCCAGCACCATTTATTGAAGAGACTGTCTTTTTTCCACTGTATATTTTTTCCTGTTTTGTCGAAGATTAATTGACCATAGAGTTGAGGGTCCATATCAGGGCTCTCTACTCTGTTCCACTGGTCTATGTGTCTGTTTTTATGCCAGTACCATGCTGTCTTGGTGATCACAGCTTTGTAATAAAGCTTGAAATCAGGTAAGGTGATGCCGCCAGCTTTATTTTTGTTTTTCAACGTTTCCTTAGCGATTCGGGGTCTCTTCTGATTCCATACAAATTTTAGGATTATTTGCTCCAGCTCTTTGAAGAATGCCGGTGGAATTTTGATCGGAATGGCATTAAAAGTATAGATTGCTCTAGGCAGTATAGACATTTTAACGATGTTTATTCTTCCGATCCAAGAGCATGGAATGGTCTTCCATCTTTTTGTGTCTTCTTCAATTTCTTTCATGAGTGTTCTATAGTTCCTCAAGTATAGATCCTTTACCTCTTTAGTTAGGTTTATTCCCAGGTATCTTATGGTTCTTGGTGCTATAGTAAATGGAATCGATTCTCTAATTTCCCTTTCTGTATTTTCCTTGTTAGTGTATAAGAAAGCCACTGATTTCTGCACATTGACTTTGTATCCTGCCACGCTGCTGAATTGCTGTATGAGTTCTAGTAGTTTGGGGGTGGAGTCTTTTGGGTTTTCCATATAAAGAATCATGTCATCTGCGAAGAGAGAGAGTTTGACTTCTTCATTACCAATTTGGATACCTTTTATTTCTCTCTGTTGTCTGATTGCTGTTGCTAGGACTTCTAATACTATGTTGAACAAGAGTGGTGAAAGTGGGCATCCTTGTCTTGTTCCTGATCTCAACGGGAAGGCTGCAAGCTTTTTCCCATTGAGGATGATATTTGCTGTGGGTCTTTCATAGATAGATTTGATGAGGTTCAGGAATGTTCCCTCTATCCCTATACTTTGAAGCGTTTTAATCAGGAACGGATGTTGGATTTTGTCAAATGCTTTTTCTGCATCAATTGAGAGGACCATGTGGTTCTTCTCTCTTCTCATATTAATTTGTTGTATCACATTGATTGATTTACGAATGTTGAACCATCCTTGTAGCCCAGGGATGAATCCCACCTGATCATGGTGGATAATCTTTTTAATGTGTTGTTGGATCCTGTTGGCTAGTATCTTGTTGAGAATCTTAGCATCCATATTCATCAGTGATATTGGTCTGAAATTCTCCTTTTTGGTATGGTCCTTGCCTGGTTTGGGGATCAGGGTAATGCTGGCTTCATAGAAAGAGTCTGGAAGTTTTCCTTCTGCTTCAATTTTTTGAAACAGCTTCAGGAGAATAGGTGTTATTTCTTCTTGGAAGGTTTGGTAGAATTCCCCAGGGAATCCGTCAGGTCCTGGGCTCTTGTTTTTTGGGAGATTTTTGATCACTGCTTCAATCTCGTTATTAGATATCGGTCTATTCAGGTTGTCGATTTCTTCCTGGTTCAATTTTGGTAGTTTATATTTTTCCAGGAATGCATCCATTTCATCTAGGTTGCTAAGCTTATTGGCATATAACTGTTCGTAGTAACTTCTGATGATTGTTTCTACTTCCTTGGTGTTAGTTGTGATCTCTCCCTTTTCATTCATAATTTTATGAATTTGGGATTTCTCTCTTTTCTTTTGGATTAGTGTAGCCAGTGGCTTATCGATCTTATTGATTCTTTCAAAAAACCAGCTTCTAGTTTCATTGATACGTTCTACTGTATCTCTGGTTTCTCCCTCATTGATCTCAGCTCTAATCTTGATGATTTCCCTTCTTATGTGTGGAGTTGGTTTGATTTGTTGTTGATCCTCCAGTTCTTTAAGGTGTAGAGACAGCTGGTGTGTTCTGGATTTTTCAATTTTTTTGAGCAAGGCTTGGATGGCTATATATTTTCCCCTTAGGACCGCCTTTGCTGTATCCCATAGGTTTTGGACCGAAGTATCTTCATTCTCATTGGTTTCCATGAATTGTTTCAGTTCTTCTTTGATCTCCTGGTTGATCCAAGCATTCTTAAGCAAGGTGGTCTTTAGCTTCCAGGTGTTTGAGTTCCTTCGGAACTTTTCCTTGTGATTGAGCTCCAGTTTCAAAGCATTGTGATCTGAGAATATGCAGGGAATAATCTCAGTCTTTTGGTATCGGCTGAGTCCTGATTTGTGACCCAGTATGTGGTCTATTCTGGAGAAGGTTCCGTGTGCACTTGAGAAGAATGAGTATTCTGCTGTTTTAGGGTGGAATGTTCTGTATATATCTATGAGGTCCATCTGGTCCAATGTGTCGTTCAATGCTCTTGTTTCTTTATTGATTTTCTGCTTCGATGATCTGTCTAATTCTGAAAGAGGCGTGTTAAGATCACCTACGATTAGTGTATTCATATCAACATGACTCTTTATCTTGATTAACAGTTTTCTTAAGTAATTGGCTGCTCCCATATTGGGAGCATAGATATTTACAATTGTTAGATCATCTTGGTGGATAGTCCCTTTAAGGATTATGTAGTGTCCTTCTGTATCTCTGACTACAGTCTTTAGTTTGAAGTCTAATTTATCTGATATGAGAATCGCTACCCCAGCCTTCTTTTGAGTCCCATTGGCATGAAAGATGCTTCTCCACCCCTTCACTTTCAGTCTGCGTGTATCTTTAGGTTCAAAATGGGTCTCTTGTAGACAGCATATGGATGGGTCCTGTCGTTTTATCCAATCTGCAACCCTGTGCCGTTTTATGGGTGCATTTAGGCCATTCACATTGAGAGTGATTATTGATAGATACGTTTTTATTGACATCGAGTTACCTTTGAAGTCTTTCTTTCTGTAGACTGTCTCTATATTTCTGTTCAATGCTATTCTTGGGATTTTTCCTCTTTTATAGAACCCCCCTTAATATTTCCTGCAGTATCGGCTTGGTGGTTGCATAGTCTTTTAAGTCTTGCCGGTCTTGGAAACTCTTTATCTCTCCATCCATTTTGAATGTCAGTCTTGCTGGATAAAGTATTCTTGGCTGCATGTTCTTCTCATTTAGTGCCCTGAATATATCTTGCCAGCCTCTTCTGGCTTGCCAGGTCTCTGTGGACAGGTCTGACGTTATTCTGATGGGCTTCCCTCTGTAAGTAAGGAGCCTCTTTGCCCTGGCAGCTTTCAAGAGATTATACCTACAATTATAATTTCTCAATTTGACTATCAGGTGTCGTGATGTTTTTTTGGAGTGTATAATCTTGGGTGGAGACCGTTCAGCCTCTAGTACATGAACGCTGGTTTCATTCGTGAGATTCGGAAAGTTTTCATGAAGGACTTGTTCCACGACATCTTCTAGACTTCTTTCTTTCTCCTCCCCTTCAGGAATTCCAATAATTCTGACGTTGGAACGCTTCATGGCATCACTTATTTCCCTAATTCTGCTTTCGTGGGATCTAAGCTGTTTGTTCCAGGCTTCCTCCTGATCCTTTCTCTCTATCTGTTTGTCTTCCAGATCACTAATTCTATCTTCTGTCTCAGTTACCCTAGCTTTGAGAGAGTTTAGATTGGATTGGAACTCATTGAGAGCATTGTGGACCTCCTCCCTGGTAGCTTTAAGCTCCGCCCTAACATTGTGAACATCCTGTCTGGTCGCTTTCAGTTCGGCCCTAATCAATTCTGTTTGGTCATCCATGGCTTTCTCCAACCTAGCTATTGCCTGGATAATTGTTAGCCTGAATTCTCTTTCCGACATATTGTCTATGTTGATAGCCGTTAGCTCTATTGCGGAAGGTCCATCCTCTGTATTTTTCTTCTGTTGGGCATTCCTCCTCCTAGTCATTTTGGTGGGAGAAGACTGAACAGATGTAGCTGGATGTATCAACTCTGGTGCAGTCAAGGTGCACCCTGGAACACTTCCTGATCTCCGTCTCAGAAGCCTCAGTCTGGGTGCAGAAGCTGAATAAATTCCCCCTTGGACGCTGGCAGTGCAGGTTCCAAGTTAAAGACCCTGGGGGCGCAGGATCTTTTGCTCGTCCCCAAAGCCAAGGCAGTGGCGGCTGTCTGGGAGCTCCTGACCGCCAGAGAGGTTCCAAGCAGCGATCGCACACTGAGATTTTGCCGCCGGCCGGGGCTGGGAGTGCCCGGCTTGCGCGCACCTCTTTTCAGAGGCGGCTGTGGGTCGGGCGCGCGTCTGGGGCACTGAGAACGGGGCGCTGGTCCGTAAGCCGCAGGCTGGGCTTTTGCGCGCCTCTGTCCGGGGAAGAGTTTCGCGGGCGCGCGGCTTAGACTTTGAAACAATGACCCGGGTCAAGAAGCGCCCCAGGGCCTTAGAAACCCAGGAGAGCTGGAGCGACGTGCGTGTGCATCTCAAGCTTTGTGGTAGGGCTAGCGCGCGTTCTGCAGACCAGCGCGGCTCCCATCCCCTCACAGGAGCCGGAACGCCCGCGCTCTGGGGCGCGCTGGCGGCTTAGGGACCAGGAGCCGGTTTCTCCGCCGCACTCTCTCTGCCTCCGCGCCGGGGAGGCCTTCTGGGACCGGGGACTTAAGCCCCTGTCCCTAGCCGCCCCGATTCCCACAATTTGCCCCCGCGATCCTTTGCTCTTTTGGAGTGCTTTCAACCAGTCTCCGAGTTAATGCTGGTCCCCAGACGCAGGGCACTCTCGCTCGTATCGGGGTATTACTTTCGCACCGGTCGCCTCTGGTGGCTCCCTCCCCCTTTTGTTTATCTTCCGATATCAGTCCGCTGTTCCCATTCCGCTTTACCTGCTCACTGGCGTCTTCTGCCCCTGTAGAGATCCAGATGTGTATAATTCTGATCTCAGGCTGATTTCATGGGTGATCAGAGTTCTTTGGTAGGTAATCAGCTCACTTTGGGGTACCAGCTGAAAAGACGCCTCTTCCTAGTACCCCGCCATCTTGTCCCCCCAGTTTTTAAAAATCTTAAAATTTATATGGAATCACAAAAGACTCCAAATAGCAAAAGAAATACTGAGGAAAAAGAACAAAGCAAGAGGCAGGTACATACTTCCTGATTTCAAACTATGTTACAAAGCTGTCGTGATCAAAACAGTATAGCACTGGAATTAAAAAGACACAGACCAATGGACCAGAACTGAAAGCCCAGAAATAACCTATGCATAAATAGTCAACTGTTATTTAACAAGGGACGAAGAATACTTAGTGGAGAAAAGACAGTCTCTTTAATAAATGGTGCTGGGGAAAGTGGATATTGACATGCAAAAAATAAACTTAGACCTTTATAATATACCAATCACAAAAATTAATTTGAAATGGATTAAAGAGTTAAATTTAAGACCAGAAACCATAAAACTCCTAGAAGAAAACATAACAAAAAAAGCTGCTTGACATGGGATTTGGGAAAATCTTTTTGGATATGGCACCTAAGGCACAAGGCAACAAAATCAAGCAGGATAGCATAAACCTAAAAAGCATCTGCATAGCAAAGAAGTAATCAAGAAAATGAAAAGATGACCTATAGAATGGGAAACAATATTTGACTACTATATATCTGATAAGGTTAATATCAAAAATTTGTTAAAAAAAAACTCATACAAGTCAATAGCAAAACAAAGATAATCTAATATAAGAATGGGCAAAGGACCTGCATGAACATTTTCTTTAAGATTTTATTTATTTATTTATTTATTTATTTATTTGAGAGAGAGAGAATGAGAGAGCACGAGAGGGGAGAAGGTCAGAGGGAGAAGCAGACTCCCCATGGAGCCGGGAACCCGATGCGGGACTCCATCCCAGGTCTCCGAGATCATGATCCAAGCTGAAGGCAGTCACCCTATCAACTGAGCCATCCAGGCGCCCCTCTGAATAGACATTTTTTGAAGAAGATATATGTATGGCTAACAGGTACAGGGAAGGATGCTTGATATCGGTAATCATCAGGGAAATGCAAATCAAAACCACAATGAGATATCATCTCACAGGTGTTAGAATGGCCATCACTGAAAAGGCAAATGATAACAAATGCTGGCAAGGATGTGGAGAAAGGGGAACCCTCTCACACTGCTGGTGGGAATGCAAATTGGTGCAGCCGCTCTGGAAAACAGTATTGGAGGTTCCTCAAAAGTTAAAATATAACTACCTTATGATCCAGCAAGTCTACTTCTGAGAATATAACTAAAAGAAATAAAAACACTTTGGTGAAGAGATATGTGCACCCCCATATCCACTGCAGAACTATTTATAATGGCCGAGACATGGAAATAACCAGTGTCTACTGATAGATGAATGGATAGGGAAAATGAGGTACACACATACAATTGAATATTAATCAACTATAAAAAGGAAGGAAATCCTGCCATTTGTGGTAACATGGGTGGGTTTTGAGGGCATTAGGTTAAGTGAAATAAGTCAGGCAGAGAAAGACAAAAACTGTATAATCTCACGTTAACATGTAGAATCTTAAAAACAAATTCATTGAAAAAGAGATCTGATTGCGGGGGAGGCTGGCAGGGGGTGAATGTTGTTAAAAGTTACAAATTCAAGCTATAAGATAAGTAAGTACTAGGGGTGTAATGTATAGCTTGGTGACTATAACACCACTGTATGATATTTATGAAGGGTAAGACAGTTCTGATCATAAGGAAAAAATATTTTTTCCTTTTCCCTTTTTTTTTTTTGTATCTATAGGAGATGATGGATCTCGTTCCACAATATAGGTAAATAAATGCATTATGTTGTAAACCTTATACAACGGGCTTATTTGTGTACCTTATATATATGGGCTGTATGAAAATTATTATCTCAGTAAAACTGGAAAAAAAATCAGAAATTGTTGGATGAATAAGTGAACTGGTGATTCAAGGAAATAATGACTCCTTGAAGGAGCCAAAAAAAAGAAGAAGAAGAAGCAAAGATGTGAATTTTGTTGCTAAGTAAATAATATTTACACTCATTTTATATCAGATTTTCTAACGGCGCTTTCAGGTTTAATCCCTGCGGAGGCAGGAAGGTGAGACTCTGATCCAGGCTCTGGAAGGAAGCACGTTGTCTCTGGACAGACAATGCTGCTAGCCCTTTGATGCGGTGGGGCTTTAGCCAAAGGCCTCAGGTGATCTGTCACGAGTGGCCGTTCATTGCCAGCAGGGCGGAATGCATTCCCTAGGGCTTGCGCCTAATAACTCCATGAAGGATGAAGGAAGCTGTGAGCTGGCTATTTCTGGCCTCCAAGACACATTTGCCAACATTATTGCATGCTGACATCTATGGCCTTGTGCCTTTTGATGTTTCATTCATAAGAATGTGATCCTATTGCAAGAACGTATGTGTCCAAATCAGACATCTGGGGTCCCTGCCCTCAAAGGCAGCCTTGGTAACAGCTAGAAGACCAGGCCCTTGATTTATAATCCCCTCCTTTTATTTTCTAATCTCTGTTTTATTGGGTCTTTATTTAATTATTTTCCCTTGGTGTAGGTCTGAGAAACATTACTCAAGACAGAAAATTTATTAGTACTATTTTGAGCACATTGTCTGAATTTTAAATGCTAAAGCTGTTCAGTAAAATATATGTGATCTGTGCGTTGTATTTTAAAGGGCTGTCTCTTCCTTTCTTTCTCTTGAGATACCTAAAGAAGGAGTGCCATATGGGCGGAAATGGAAACTCTCTCAAATGATGAAAAATGGGCTCTCATTTTAAGCTTCTCATAACCAACATAAGATCGTTGGCCGTGATAAAATCACTTGTTTTTTTTTCCAACATAATGGCGATCATTTGAAGGTATTTAGTGCTTATAAGCACTTTGACATATTACCCTATTTGCCCATCCCATCAGTTTGCCAGATAAAAAGAAAAACAAATTTTATTCCAACCTACTGGATGAAGAAATGAAATCTTGGAGGGGCTAAGCCACTTGCCCACAGACATGTAGCTCATAATGGCTGAGCTGAGGCTTACACAGGGCTCTTTGACTCAGAGTCCAGTGCCCTTTGCCCCTCTGTCACGCTGCCCAGGAGAAGGGCAGAACTTTTCTGAAAACCTGAGGCACAGAAACTACAAACCCATAAGAAATGATAATAATCAAAACTATTATCTATCAAGTATGAGTATGTGCCCGTCTCTCTCTGTCCACACAATAGTTCCTGAGGATCAAGCCCTGTTCCGGGTGCTAGAGAGAGAACAGTTACCAAAACAGGGGAAAGTAACCCTTGTTTCTCAGCGTGGGGGTGACTCACACCTTTGGTAGAAATTTTTTGTGGGAGAAGTATGCAGGGAACTCTACTGTGCATCCCCGCTCTCACCTTGCAGGGACCAGTAACACCCCACTCCCAGTTATGACAACCCGAAATGCCTCCAGACATCGATAAATGTCCTGCGGTTGAGAACTGCACTTGTAGAGGGAAAATGGGTCTGTCAAAAAAATGAGTAAGTGAATGACATGGGGTGTTAGAGGTTAATGTACACAACGGATAATTCTATACCCCAGATAGAAATGAACCAGGTAGAGGAACACCGGAGTGGGTGGCATGGGTGGCAGTCATCAAGTGAGGCCTTACCTAGAAGGTGACTCTGGAGCACATCTGGCAGGTGGAGAGCGTGAGTGGGCAGGTGTCTGGGGCCACAGCATTCCAGGCAGAAGCCTGAAAGCAGCAGAGACCTGGACCTTCTCAAGAAGCAGGCGCTGTGGCTGGAGCAGACAGGGGGCCCTCTGCCTCTCTGGCAGGTGACATGGACAGCACTGCGGGGCCTGGGTAAAACAAGGACAGGCTCTGAAAGCACTGTGGGGACCAGGGTGGAGGCAGGGAGACTGCTGGCAGAGGCAATGGGTCACAGGGAGGGAGGTCAAGAGAAGGGCAGGTTCTGGGTACAATTCAGAGCTGATGCCAACAGAATTTGGTGACATACTGGCTAGGGGCCATAGGAGGAAGAAGGGAATCAAGGAGGTTTCAGAGAATTTTGGCCTCAGTTACTGAAGGATTGCAGGCCAGGAGAGGTCTGGGGGGAAGAGGAGCTCAGTTTGCTTTCCCAGGAAGCTGATAGTCTCTGTGACACATTTGCAGTGTTTTGCACATGTGGACATAGAGACTGGCTTCTCCACACTCCAGGAGACGGATGCCATTTCATGCCCTCTTGGCAAAGAAGACAGTGGCGCAGTGACTTGTTCAGGGCACCCGGAGCTGGAAACATGCCTGGCAGGTGGTGGCGATGATCAACCACACAGTTCCCGTGCCCTCCCCTGAGGACCACTCCCAGCACAAGAGCCAAGGGGCCCCAAGGTAGCTGATCGCTGGAGGTGTTGCTGTCCATGGTGTATTTTAGGATGAGTAACTGCTGTAATTCTCGAAAGCTGAATGGGGGGCAGGGGGCACAAGACCAGCTGAGTCCCCCTAACCCTTGTGCAGTGGCTTCTCCCAGGAAAGCCCAGCCAGGGCCCAGCCCAGTCCAAGCACTGTCCTTCCTGTGCATCCCTTGCTAAACCCCTCTCTGTGGCCTCTGCATCCTTTCTTTGATCCTTTCTTTGTAATACCGGGTTTAATTTATTGTTTTCTTCCTGCATTCCTTTTTATTTTTCATCTCTGCTCTATGTTGCTCTCTGCAGAGAAAAAGTTCCAAGGCTATGCCAGGATGAAGCATCAGGTTTCTTAGTCTTTGTCTGGAGCCCCCACTTTGGAGAGGCTGGGATATCACTGTGTTGAAAGGAAAGGAAATTACTGGAGTGATCCCATGTAGAACTCCACAGTTGTCTGAGCGCCCTGGTCAGTTCTTGGATTTGGAGACGTCTGACCCATAGAAGGGGCCTTTGTGCCTTTGAGTGCTCTCTCTTCCCTCATCATCTGGGGACCCTCCTCCCATTCAGGCTCACCTCTAGTATCACCTACTCATGCAACTCGGGCAGTCTTGGCCACAGCCTCCCATCCCCGTCCACGCCAGCCCATTCATCCACCACCTGGTGTCATGGTCCAGTCCCCAGAGGCTGAGCAGCAACAGAGGTGGGGGGAATGGGACGCTTGAGACCCAGGTCTGGAAAGGCGGCTGCACCCGTGTAGACAGCTTTCCCCTGAGGAGTCAGAGCTGATCCCGTGGGGCAGCAGAAACCAAGCACATGTTTTCAGATTAGATGTCTGTTTCAGGGGGTGGGGTGTTATAGGCACTGATCCGGGGTCCATATGGGAGCTGGCGAGGGTCGACTGGATCCCATGAGGGTGAGCAGCAGGGCTGGAACCGGGCAGGCCCTTACAAAGAAGCATCAGCAAGAGCTGAAGGCAGAAGACTAGAGTTGATCAGAAGGGTCATACCTCAGGATGGAGAAGACCCTGGGCCACCTCAGCATGCAGGAATGTCCCTAGGCAGCACTCATATAGAAGCCAGGCAGCTTGCCCAAACCCATCCCACCATGCAGAGACCATGGCACGGACAGGCACTTCCCTTTCTGCTCAAGGCCCCCAGATCTCTGCCACTTCCCACTCAAATCCACACTTGTTGGACCATCATGGTTTTTGAACAGCCACTATATCCCCATTAGATCTCCACTTTTCCAGGTCAAGTAACAGTTTCTGACCCTTCACCAGCTGCTCACCTCTGGTTATTCCCCGGCGCCTGGGGCTGTGGATGGCACAGGCTCTGGGGCTGGCCGGGGAGGAACACAGGAATGACATCCACAATCTAAGTGAGACATTGCAAGAGTGGGAGAATCTGCAGCAAAAACCTCAGACAGGCAGCCCCAAGGGCCCATCCCTCCACAGACACCCAGGAAAAAAACAGGAAATACTCAGAATCAACTTTGTTAGAATTCTGGAAAAGAGTCAAGAAAAAACTGACTTAGAGCATTATGGAAATCTCTGCCAAATGCAAGCTGGCCATAAGTGAAGGGACCAGAGACCTCTGAGACCCTGTACAAGGAGCACAGTCCTGAATCAGGATGGCTCCTCACACTGGCTGTGCTGGAAGCCAGGCCAGCCATACGTGCTAGTGTTTACATATGGTCTACTCTGCTCTTCTGTAGGGCCTAGTGGTAGACAAGCACTCCCCAACCCACACCTCTCAGTTCATGTATTGAATCTAAAGGCCAGACATTGTATGAATCCCACTGCATTCCCTTTTATTTATGTAAGACCCAAGGCTCCTATCTTTCAAATTCTTCTGAAGTTTTTATTTTACTATCCAGCTCATAGGCTATCCCTCCCAGATTTATGTTTTCTATAATTTCTAAAGCATTCTGTCTATGTCTTCCTTAAAATTATTGATTAAAAGTTGTCAAGCAGGACTGGATCAATACAGAGCCTCAGGCACATCACGCAAGGCTTCCATTCGAATAACCCTGGTTCTGTGGGTACATTTATCCATCAACTACAACCCATACAAGGTCTAAGACCCCCAGAAGGCTGTACTCAGAAAGGAAAATTAGTTTATTTTTTGCTAGATTTATCTGTTTAAAAATCTACTCCTGGAGCACCTAGGTGGCTCAGTGGTTAAGCGTCTGCCTTTGACAAGGTCATGATCCCAGAGTTCTGGGATCGAGCCCCGCATTCTCCTTCTCCCACTCCCCCTGCTTGTTTTCCCTCTCTCGCTGTGTCTTTCACTGTCAGATAAATAAAATCTTTAAAAATAATAATAATAATAATAAATAAAAGTCTACTCAAAAACTGACTTGAGAGGTGTTTACTTTCTTTAATTTCTCTTTCTCCTCTTATGGAAAACTGATCCAGTCCTCCAGGCCCCATCTGCTAGGACAGACCCCCTGCTAGGAGGGCTCCCCCTGAAGTCCTGTCTTCAGGCAGGAGCTCCAGAACAAAGGAGCCATGGTGAGTGCAGAAGCCCCTCCCCCATGGGGATGAAATCACAGAGGAGTGAGAGACTCTGGCTGGAGAAATGAACAGCTTCAGGTTGTTCTCCTGGACTAGAGAAAAAGGAGGCCGATGACGGGGGATGCTCATCCCTCCTCCCCTATGTGTCCCCGTCACACTTGTCCCACAAGACCCTGCTCACTCACCACCCCTCACTTATTTCTCCAGCCAGAAGGAACCTTAGAGAACTTTCATAACATGTTCTCTGTATTTCTGTTAGAGTATAGTGAACTCTCTACCTTGTGTTGAAAGCTCAGTTCATGTTTAAAGGAAGACTGCATTGAAGAACTGGGTTAAAGTCCAAACTCTGCCACTTACGAGTTCCTGGTCTCTGTAAGCTTCAGTCTCTTCCTGCCTAAAATGGAAATACCATTAGTACCTATTTTGTAGAATTACCATAGGATTAAATGAGATAAAGCTTGTTAGCACTCATGCTATCTCTACTCTTATAAGCTCGGTGTGGCACCCAGAAACAATCTAGCCACTTTGAATGGATATGATGGCTGGAGCTGGAGCAGCCATTTTGTAGCCATACAGCAACAAGCATGAGGATAAAACCAAAAGAATTACAATCAACAGTTGTCACGGAACCCCTGAATCAAACCACAGCTTAATGTTATGTGAGAAAAAAAAAAAAAGATTTGTAAAAGACACTAAACCAGTTTTTCTGCCACTTACACTTACACTTTTAAGCCAGCCTGCCGTGACTCAAGCCACTAACTAGATATGATTTGTCTTCAGTTACATCTCCACTTAAGAAAGAAGGTCGGAAGTTTGTAGTGCATTTATGGGGAACAGACGTCCCGTGTGTGTGTGTGTGTGTGTGTGTGTGTGTGTGTACTCAGGTGCCTGCAGGAAAATTCAAGCCGTTTGTTCATGAGCCAATTCTATGCCTCATTACTGGGCAAGATCACTCCTAGCGTCTTCTCCTTTGCATATGGAGGTAGCAGGCAGCAGGTGTTTCTGGCGGGACAGTTGTGAGGTGGGGGCCTTCCACATGCTCATTTCCTAAGCTGAAAGGAAGTTCCTTGCTGGCTGAAGGAGAGGCCACAGCAAAGGCCAGTGTTGCAGGTGTGGGCCCTCCTTTGTCAAGATACCTTGGGGGCACACAAAAAAGGAAAGGCAAACCCAGGTACAGGGCAGTTGGGGAGGAAGGGAGCCAGGAAATACTCAAAGATTCGACCTGTAATTTGAAGCAGGATCAAAAGCCAGGGGAGTGGGTGGCTCCCTTGCCTTCCCCAGCCCCTCGGGATATACAAGCACAGTTGGAAAACCTCCAGGTCTCACTCAAAACCTGGGGACCCAACAAGAACAGCAGAAGGGAGGGACATGGCAGTGTGGCCCCAGGGGAAAGGCACAGCTGGCTCGAAGGCTGGCTTGGAGGGTGGTGGGAGCTGCACACTCTGGCAGGTGGACAAGGTGGGAAAAGGGCTGCCCATCAAGAAGGGCAGGGTGATGGGGAAGCAGCTCCCGTCCTGTCCTGAGATGGGAGATGGCAGGACACAGAGCTCTGGCCCATCCACGTACCGATCCCTCTCCCAGCACAGCCTGGCACAGGGACATTGGCGGGGGGTGGGGGTGTGTTGCTGCCGGGCCAGTGCGGGGGGAGGGGTGCTGTATTGGCAGGGGCTCTGTCTGCACAGGTGGTCACCCTGAGGCAGACAAATGCAAGATGCTGCCAACACCCTCCCCCACACCATCCCAGCACCCAGGATCTGAAAGTGTCTAGATTTTTGCCTCGGGGAAGTGAGAGCAGCCTTGCACTTGTTCAGTTACACGAGAGAGGGCAGTGTAAGTGAGGGCTTACTCCCAGCTTCAGTTATCCCATCTGCAAGTGGGTCAAATACCTCCCAATGAAGAGGTTGTGAGTGGGAGTGGGGGACCTCATAGAACCTTCCAGCATGTGGGAAACTTCTTGTTTTGATGTGGGTGGTTTTTACCTGGGTACATGAATACGTAGGAATTCATCCAGGTGACACGTAAGATTCTGGGCTTCACTGCACGTTCAAATAAGGCCCTGCCTCCCATAGAAAGTAGTGGGACAGGCTGCCCCTGGCGTGGCCTGGTCTAAGTGGCCCAGGGAAAATGTCCTCCAAAGACATTCAATCCACCCCATTCCCTCTCTCACTGGTGCTAGAAACTCTACTGTTACAAACGATCGCCTTTCGCTTAAAGCTCTGTCTTGAATCCATACAGCAGCAGGAGTGACCTGTTCCCTTAGCCCCACCTCCCTGGGCAGATGGGGTAGAGGAAGAGGGCCAAATGAATATACACTTTGCCCAAAGCAGACTCTGAAGAGCTTTGATCCTCCCTCTGGGAGAAAGAAAGGAACAGACGAAGATGCAAGCCACCTGCCTGGCCCCCAGTAGGTCAGGACCTCAGTGGACTGAGTGCAGGCTGAGAGGATGACAGTAAGGGGTCCTGGGACACTAACAAGGGAGGGGACAGGCTCAGGGACAGCTGCATGGCCAACTGGTCCCTGCTGCTGGGTGTGTATATAGCTCCAGTCTGATATGCCCCCTGTTTGATTCAGCCTAGGGGAAGCTAGCCCAAGAGCTCACCAAACTTCAACCTGTGGGCTCCAAGGAGAAGCCAGGTGCCCATATTTTGGGGAATGTGGGTTACCTACTTTTTAACACCCCAATTGTCTGCCCCCGAACATAAGAGGAGTTGTATCCTTAGTAGAAAATTCATAATATCCAAAGTTACTATAATTGAGGAATATTTTAAAATTCTTTTGCACTTAGAAGCTATGACAATATCCACCTATGTTTATCCACCTCCCAGCTCTCCCAGTCCACTGGGGGCTAAGTCCACCTGACAGAGATGAGAAAAACAACAGGAAGGGAGGGGAAACCAGCAGTGACAAGTGATGTAAAGCTAATCTTCCCTGCGCTGAATGAGTCACTCTGTGACACGAGGCTATAGAACAAGCAGTTTCTAAGGTCACAGCTGCAGTGTTCTGTTTTTACTATCTCAAAGCAGATAAAAAGAATCTCACTAATGTTCTGGAACTCCAAGAAAATGAAGGAAACACCCTAGAAATAAGATCAGAGATCAGGCAGAATGCAATGTTAGCAACTTCCCCTTAATTTCAGGTTGTAGGCTACAGCAAGGCAGACTCTGGGGCCCTCAGCTCCTTGGGGGGTGGGGAGGGGCAGAGAGCCGTGGGCCAGGGCAAAGCCCCAAAACATCTGTGAGAACCTGAAGATGTCAACAAGGACCGTCCATATCACAGCCAAAATGGAAGCCTACCCTCAAAATACATCTATATGTAAATGAAGCAACTTTATTTTTATGTGTGTGTGCACACACATAAATACACATACATAAAAGAAGGAGAAAAATAGATTTCTTTTCACCAAGCTCCTCATAGAAATGGAGCAAGTTTGAAAAACAGTCTGCTGGAAGGATGCCCTCTAACCTAGAAACAATCAGTATTGACTGCCTTAGGGTGGTAAAACCATGAATGTTTTTTCCCCACCTTTTGGCTTCTTCCAAATTTTGTACAATGAGCAGGTGAGTTAACAAGGGGTACATATGTTACATTTACAATTAAACTTTTAATCTCAGAGAAATTCTTAAAGTTTAAGACAGTCACTAAAGGCCCAAAAGGAAAACCATCCTCTAGTGACACATGGGGGAAATTGAGGCCCGGAGCGGCAGGTGGGTCATCTTGGCACGGGTATCTTGTCCTTGGCCTCTGCACGTTTGCTCAACAAAGCCAACTCAAGGAGAACAGCTTGCACACAGGAGAAGAGTCCAACTCTCCCACTTCCTGGCACAAAGACTAATTCACCGGATCTTTATAATTTAGAAAATGGAGCCTGGAAGAGTCACAAAGTTCTCAAATACAAGTAAGGGTAAGAGCAAAGCGAGCTTGTCCACATAGACTGTGTCTGTCCCAGTTCTCTCCTGCAGAAGCTCCTCACCGAGGAAAATGAGGAGACCGTGGCATGTAGAAGCTGGATCGGCATTCAGTTCTGATGCTGCTTATTTTAAGGGCATGTTTATTCACTGCATAACCAAGTCAAGGGAGAGCTAGACACATGTCTCCAGGAGACCAGCCAAGGTGACGGTGTATTCAGTTACTGACAACTCAGTTCCTTACCATTCTACGTCTTCAGCTTCTAGATATGTGTATCACATTCTCCATTTTTAACCGCCTGTGACAGCAAGATATTCTAAGGATGAGCTCAACGTGCCTCCAGAAGACTTGTTATCAAGATGTTTAGCTCTAGGGTGGCAATGGAGCTCTCATTCGATGAGGCAGAGCGGGTCTGGGAAGGCAGCACCTGGGAGCCCATGGGACCAGGGTCAGTTCTGACATCAGGCATGTGTGGTAGCAGAATGCCTCCCTGTTGCCCCCTACTCCTCAGAGGTGCAAGTGTTCTTGGCCCCCTCCCCTTCCCTACATTTCAGGCTCCAAGGCATAAATGCATTTCCTAAGGGCCCTCTGTGCTATTCCGATTCTGCCAACAGGACACACTGCCATCACAGGTGGGCTGCGCTGGGACAGAGGTCCTCATCCTGGGGCATGGGGGTCGATGGGCAAGCCTGACAGAGAAGGTGTTCACGGTGCTGGGTCTTACATGCTAGTGCCAAGGACATGAGGTCATAGCCATTGTTGGCAGGAGCACAGTGCTTCCTGATCCCCTACAGAGCAACCCTACTGACTGACCTTAACCCACAGCTGGGGTATCTCTAGCATTCCTATCTCTAGGCCATCCAGTGATTTTGCAGACCCCTAATTCCTTAGAACAACAGATTGGCTTCTGTTTCCTGAACTCCACCTTGCCTGAAACCTGCTCACAGTTCCAAGCTGGGGATGAGGGTCCACTGACTCCCTTCCCACTCTTTGGGATAAGGAAGACCGCGCCTCCTTTGTCCCGCAGTGTCCATCTCCTCACCGTGGTCTCCCCTCCACTTGAGACCATGTGCCCCAGGCCTCTGGCTGCTTGCATACCTCCGTGTTCCATTGTCTCCCTCCTCCACCCCAGGCCGTGCAAGCAGCTTTCTGCCCTAACTCTATGTAGTCACTGCTCTGGCGGCAGAAGCAGAAGTGGCCCTAAATGAGACCATGCTTTCTCTGGGTTCTGCCCCAACTAACTGCCCCTTGGTGTCCCAAGATGTCACCCCTTTCACCTCCCCTAGCCCTGCCTTAGCGATGGACCGTGGTCCACCTTCCCTCCCCTCCCGCCATCAGTTCCACCCTTCTAACTCAACAGGAGCCCGAAGTATTTATCATAATTACCCAGGCTGTAAAAATGATCGACCCCACGTCCTGATAGGATGCTCCCCGTTCTGACAGGCCAGTAAGCACCAGCATCCTGGCACAACCCCCGAGCGAGAATTGTCCGTGGTTAATGAACCACATCACAGAAATGGTGAGATAAGAGCAGAATAATGGAGGCCCTGGGAGAGAGCAGGGCACGGAGGCCAGGCTGGGATGGAATCCTTAAATAAGCTCCACATTTATGCAAATATCTCAGGCCAGCTGCATAATCTCCTCTTTGCTTTTTGAGGGTCTACAAATATCTCAGGAAAATGAGACAAGGACATGAAGCTTCCTGATGCTGCTTTCCTTAGGGTTGCAGGGCACAGTTCCCCGGGGTAAATTCACTGCCCTGGTGAGAGACAAGGAGAGGGAGGGCCGGGCCAGCAGGCGGGCACTGAGAGCAGGTCAAACCCAGGAGGGCTCACTGGGCTCCTTGAGGCTGAGTTCCCCACCGCCCCCCACATTCCTACCTGCAAGGCAGAGCTGTGGGCGGGACAACCCTGTTGCCCTTTGCCACCAGCTCCCAGACAAACCATGATTCCCAGGCAACCACCCAGTAACCCTCTAGCTGGCTAGACAGAGCCAGGCACAAGGGCACATAGAAGATGCAGTAACTGCCCAAGGCTAGCACAGAGAGAGGGAAGTATCTGTCCTCAAGTCCCAGTGGGGGCTGAGAAGTGGGGCTCTGAAGGGACCTCGACTCACCTCAGGGTGGACAAGCCACAGAAAACAGAGGCCCACCGCTGAAGAGGCCTTTTCCTCAAAGTCCAGAAGAGATAGGCCCCAAACAGATCTGAAGGTGGCCTTGCCGTCAACTCAGCCATCTGCTGGCTATCAGGTACACCATAGCCATTCGATGGCGATTCTCCCACTGCAAACGTCAGAGCCAAGGTCAGGACTGTCATCCGTCACTAAGCACTAAGACCCATTAGAAACAATATAAGGTATCATACGATCATTTACATCGCTGAAAACACAGAAATCCAGTTTCTCCTTGCATAATACATACAGCACATAGATCAAATTAATACACACGCTGACCTCTTTCTTGAAAAATAAATGGTTCTAGTTTTAAAGTATTAAAGCGTAGATTTATGGGACACGGACGATTGATTTAAGAGACCTAATTAGGTCATCACATGCATAATCGTGTTCTGTCAGACGAACATGGCAGGAACAGAAACTGACATCTGTGAATGTATTTCCTGAAATACCCTAGGAATGAGAGACCCTAGGTATTCAAAAACTCATTTCAGAAGATAACTGGATAATAGCAAAGACGCATGAGGAAATGCTTGATTCTTAATCAAAGATGAGCAAGAGATTAAACCCAAGAGACTGAAAGCAGGAATGCAGCAATTTTCTCCTTCTTCTCAGACTCTTCCCTCTCATAGGTGACCTTCAGGGATACTACTGACCTCTGTTAACCATGAACGGCCTGACTGTGAGTCCTTCCTTTGGACCCTGGAGGGCCACCCAAGTGCTTCTCGGGCATTGTCACTTGTTTTGGCCAAGAGGTATTTAACAAGTGCCCACTGTGTGTCAGGTACTGTGTTCGTCAAGGTAGAGGGCTGCAGGACACCGCTGTTCAACAGGACCCTTGCCTTCATGGGGCTTGGGGACCGAAAGAACAAATTATTCTGAGAACCAGCTATCTTTAGAAGACTGCACGTAACACCAAAGTGCCCTAAACCCTCCCTAGCTTGGAATTCGGCAGGTTCAGCAGGAAGCCGCACAGAGTTAACCTCGCTGCAGAGTCATTGTGGAAGTTGGGCCACAAATGCTCTGACTCCGGGGAATGCTTTGCGCTCAGCCTGTGGGGTGGGAAGAAGAAATACACGGAATAGAATCCAAAGCCCCATTTTCAAGGACTCTACCATGGAGTAACTTGGAAGCAAAACCATAAGAATGAAATAATCGCTACCGATGGTACTAGAACAGTCACAGGCGTTACTGCAAAGGCACAAGGAAGACTTGGAGGACTCTAAAGAAAAGGAAAAGGCAAGAGACAAACCAAAAGAACTGTCCTCGTTTCAATAGTAATAAAATATGCAATCCAATTCTTAACAATGGGCAAAAGACTTGAACAGACACTTTATAGAAGAACATATCTGAATGGTTCATAAGCACATGAAAAGATGCTCAGTCTCCTTAGTCACTGCAGAAATGTAGATTAAAACCATACTGAAAGGAGTGCCTGGGTGACTCAGTGGGTTAAGCCTCTGCCTTCAGCTCAGGTCATGATCTCAGGGTCCTGGGATCGAGCCCTGCATCGGGCTCTCTGCTCAGCAGGGAGCCTGCTTCCCCCTCTCTCTCTCTCTGCCTGCCTCTCTTGTCTGCTTGTGATCTCTGTCTGTCAAATAAATAAATAAAATCTTAAAAAAAAAAAAAACATATTGAGATACCACTTCACATTCACCGATGAGGCTAATACTAAAAAGACTGACCATACCAAGTGTCCTATGTCTCCAGGGAAAAAGCAAAATGGGGCAAACACTTTGAAAAAGAGTTAAGCAGTACCGGAGTCAATGAAATATGTATCTCTTCTATGAACAAGCAATTTTCCTATTTAACCAATAGAAATGAAAGCATCTGTCTCCTCAAAAACTAATACAAGAGTGTTCCTACGTAGCAGCTTTACTCACAACAGCAAAAAGCTGGAACTAACGCAGAAGTCCATCAACAGGTGAGTGGACAAGCATACTGGCGGATGTCCATTCAACTAAAGACTCCCTGGCAATGACAAGAACTATTGACACCCAACTGTATATTCCATGTGTGTGACATTCTAGCTTCGGTGAGAGAAGCTGGAGCGGCAGGTGCTGCAGGGGTTGGGGAGGGTTGGGGTAGGGGGCAAGAGGGACCACACCGGGTGATGGAAGCAGTCCATGTCCTAACTGGAGTGGAGGTTTCACAGGTGTGTGTATTTATCCAAACTCATCCAGCTGAACTCTTAAGATCTATGTGTTTTATTTTATGTAAATTACAGTCAATTAAAAAAAGGAAGCTGTTAGACAGGAAGGGGGCCAATCTGCATAGGAGCCCGGGATCCCCTGGAGAGAGGAGGGATGGGCATCTTCTTTTTGAAGTTTCAGCTTGAGTAGACATTCTAACAGATCGTCTCAATTAAGAGCAGTGGCAGCAGAAGAGGCAAGGGGCCTCCAGGGAGGAAATAGGGTGTCTGGCCCGGTGATCTGGCACAACCCCAGATTCGGATGGGAGGATTGGCCGATTTGGGGCAGGGCACAAAGGTTTGACCTGTGGGCACAGAATGAAATGAGGGTCTGCCAAGTCAGATGTGCTGAGATCCCTGCTGGGGCTCTTCTCTGGAACAAGGAGAAGAAGCAGGGGTCATTGGGAGACCCAACAAAAGCATGAGCTCCCAAACGCCCACCTGAAGTTGGCTTTGAAATAGAATGAAGGTTGACTCCATGAGAAAAGTAATGTTTTGTGCAATTTAGAAGTTAATCAAATATAATCTAGTAATAGCCTTGACCAATACACCCATGCTTTCCAAGTGGATTCTTGCATACCACACTTATTATTTATTGAATTATGATTGAAATAGATTTAGCATTTACCATGTGCCAGGCTCTGTGCTGGGCACTGAGAGCCTACAGTGAGCATAATAGGTAAGTCCTTGTACTCACGCTAGGAGAGAAAGTATCCAAGAAATCAGGTGGAGACAAGGGGCAGAAAGCGAAGCAAAAGGGAAAAGAAGAGGACCATGGACCACAGTGCAGAGGAGGGGTCTATGGGATGAAGCTGGGCAGGGAGAGCTTCTTGTAAGACCGTGTGGAGCAAACACACCAGGATGGGATGAATGTGTGCAGGCCGTTTGAAGTGACTGATGGGTCGAGCAGGACAGAAAAGGGCAGCACAGTTGGCCAGGCAAAGGGGCTGATGCTAAGACTGGTGGGAGCCACGGGAAAGTTCTGACCCGAGGAGCAAGTAGACCCAACACAGGAAGGTGTGTTCCTCCCGCTGTTTCAACAGCAGACAACAGGAAGGTAGGGCTCTGCTCAATTTGGGAAATTTTACCTTCCACCTGCCAGTCAGCAACAAGCCATTCCCCCAAGAGCAGCAGATGATGAGGACATGGCTCTTCTCCAGCCCTTTCTGCAAGTCCCTTACCAGTAACGGCAGCTGGCACTCAGCATGGATGGGACAGACAAGTGTCGGGACCCTCCCCCACAGCCCAGAATTTCCATCACTTCTTCTAAAGCAGACGGCGGCTTCTGAGCAACTATTTTTGGTCCAGTTCATGAGCAGCAGGCCACGTTGTGAGTTGGCCCCTTAATGAGACACAGCAGCAACCAGGACCCCAGGCCAAGGTAACTCTTGACACAGCAGAAACCGCCAGACTGCCCAGGGATGTCCCCACACCCTGATGACAGGATGCCTTTTGGGGTCACCTGGGTTGTGCCCACTGATGGTCAGGGCCTACAGCAGAGGAATGAACAGAGCCTTAACTACCAGCACGTTCTGGTTGAGAAAACTGAAATGAGCTCGTTCCTGTTAGTTCTCTGGTTTTAGAGTGAGCATGAAATGAGACGTTTCACCAAGAGCCCATTTGCTTCTTGCAGGAGAAATCCTGGCAGGACCATCAGCTCTGGGGCCGTCAGCTGACAGACAGTGTAAGACATGAACAAAGGTGCATCCTTCAGGCCCAAGCACCGGGGCCAGGTGACCAGCTGGACCTCCAGCCTGGCACATCAAAACACCTTTTGAAAAGTTGGAATATTTGAGCTTTAGCATTTTTGCCCCAGAAACACTTAGAATTAAGATTTTTTTTTAAATTTGTTTGCTGCTTTAGAAAATCAGGTTTGTTGAGTCAAAGCTTACTTCAAAACAGAAAACTTGTGATTTCCCAAAACTATAAATATTTTAACCAGCAACAGAATCCTGACCCTGAGGACCACCACCTTGGGACTCTAAAATGTTAAAGAATAACCAGGCTGGGCAGTACCTGGGCCTCCCATCGGCCAGCTTGGTCCAGAGAGAGCAATCCACAAAGGATTTCAACATGAAGTCTGTCTCTAATTTCTCGAGCTGTCCAGAAACAGTACAGAAATTTTAGTTTTTTTAAAAAAAAAAAGCATTTAGAAAATCATAGAGTTTTCTTGAGCAACAATAATGAAAGCCAAGGACGTTGGTGACTCAGTCAGTCAGCTGGGGTCTTTTTTTGTGTGTTAAAAAACACATTCTTTCATATAACTTAAATTTCTCTCTCTCTCTCTCTTTTTTTTTTTTTTTTTTAAAGAGAGAGATCAGAAGTAGGCAGAGAGGCAGGCAGAGAAAGAGGAGGAAGCAGGCTCCCCGCCAAACAGAGAGCCCGATGTGGGGCTCGATCCCAGGACTCTGGGATCATGACCTGAGCCGAAGGCAGAGGCTTTAACCCACCAAGCCACCCAGGTGCCCCTAAACTTCTCTCTTTTAGGTTACTGTTTCTAAGGTTAATATGACAAATACTGGTTTGACCTGAGGAAATATTTTATCTTATTTTTTTAAAAGACTTCATTTATTTATTTGACAAAGAGAGAGACAGTCAGAGAGGGAACACAAGCAGAGCAAGAGGGAGAGGGAAAAGCAAGCCTCCCACCGAGCAGGGAGCCTGATGTGGAGCTAGATCCCAGGACAGACCTTGGGATCATGACCCAAGCCGAAGGCAGATGCTTAATCAAGTCAGCCACCCAGGTGCCCCACCTGAGGAAATATTTTAAAACAAACCTACTGCACACTTTTTCGGCACTCTGTGGAGCTCTCTAGTATTGCCTGATACCAGAATGGGTTTTGATACCTCTAATGCGAGCCCAGGGATGTGGAGAATTTCCCCTCTGGGACAAGCACTGTTCTACCAGATAAATACTTTGCCCAGCCGTTTGGGCCCTTGATGGGGAAAGGGATGGATATTCAGTAGGGAAACAGGAGGCATGCAGAGCTCAAGTCTTCTGCGAACAAACAGGAGCTATTGTCATTTTGGAATCAATATTGAAGTTGTTCTCTTACCAAAACCCAGAATGAGACTTCTTGTACAACAGCAGCTCAGGGCAGACAAGGACATCGCAAAACAGATGCTGCATCCAGCTGTCGTCCAATCAGAGGTTCCAGAGCAGGCAGAACTGGGACCCCAGCAGGCCTTCTGCAGAGAATAGCATAGACAGAGTTAATCTCCTTAGAGCTTGTGCTGTTGGAAATAGATAGTTGCAGAAATTTGTTGAAGATGTTCTATTTTAAGTCCTCCTAGGGAGCAACTACAGATAGAGAGACTGAAATTTATCTCTACAATTGGTATGGCAAGTCCTGATACAACAAAGCAGGAATCCCACAGCAGATGGTATGGGATAAAAACAGCGTGGGGGTACACAGGAGACAGACAACGGGAAAACCAGGACAGAGAAAGTGTGATTTACTCATACCTGGCCAAATGATTAATTGTATGCTGTCTAATGAGGAGCAATGGGAAGTTAATGCCAAAACTAAGTCATACCTCATTTGTAGAAATTATATGTTTATACACGCCTACACATCCTAACTGTGCAGTAAACTGTACATTGTCTCCTTTTGCAGTGTGGATTCAATCCTTTATAGTTAATACTTCCACCTCTTAAAAAAAAAGTGAGAACACTGAATATTTTCTAGTTTTGTAAAAAGATACATTGAGTCCAAAAGAATTAACGGACCCAAGTGGTAATTATAACCAAGCATTAAGTGCCTAGACAGAGACTATCAGATACACAACCCCTTAAAATTTTAAAATCTTGGCTGTTAAGCAGTGGGTATCCCACCCATTCCAGTGCTGTCCAAGAAAAATATGACGTGAGCCATGTGTGATTATTAACAAGGTAAAAAAGGGAAATAACAACAACAAAAAAAGAGGTAAAATTTAAAAGGTAAACAGAAATAGGTAAAATTAACTTTAGTACATTTTATTTAACTCAATATATCCCAATTATTATTTCAACATGTAATCAATCATAAAAATAATGAGATATTTTACAATTTTTTATATTCAGTCTGAAATCCAGTGAATATTTTCTACTGACAGCACATCTTGGTTTAGACTAGCTGACCTGCCAGGTTCCAAGAGCCACAGTGGCTGGTGGCTAGTGGCTGCAGATCAGATCACCAGGCATATAGCACACGCATACGCACATGCCCGCATTGCACAGAGCAATGGGGAGGCAGAACTCCATGACCAAAGTGTTTTGTCAGCACTAATGTTCTTGCTTTTGTTGTTTATTCTGAGCAAATGAAGAACAGCTCCAGAGAGGAAAAAGCTAAATTTCTGATGATGCGTTTCTGGCAACATTTTTGCACTAGCGTGATCCATAGATTTTATTTAAAGCTCCATAAATCTCCACATTCCATAAAAGCTTAACCAAAAAGGGAAGCAATTTCTCAAAAGTGAGGGGCTAACTTGAGTGCTTGCATAATTCGTGTCCCATGTCCCGTTGATAGAGGTAATTATGAAAAGCAATTTAAGCAGATCATACTGCTTTTTGTGCTCACTTCGGCAGCACATATACTAAAACTGGAAGGATGCAGAGAAGATTAGCATGGCCCTTGCACACAGATCACAAGGCTTATTAAATCAAAAAGGAAGAGGTTGTCACACCTCTGTTCTCAGATACTAAGAGAAGTACCTGTCTAAAATAAACCTGGCTTGCAAGTGTGTTAGAGCCAAGAGGGGTGCTTCACACAGGGCGAGAAGGTCGTCTCTTGGAGAGGACAAGCAGAGAACAGCTCACCGTGGGTGATCGAGGGACCCGAATGAGACAATCGCTGTAAGAAAAAAAGACACTGAAAATACCCCAAGGCTCCCCCTCCCCCCAGAGACACGGTCAGCAAAACAGTGCTAGGGAGAGAACAGGTGAGAGAGGAAGGAATGATGGGATGCACAGAGAGAAAGCGAGACTCCAACCCCAGAGAAAGATGGCATCTGTATTTGGCCTTCCAAGAATTCCGGGAGTCTCTGCAGCCTGCAAGGAGCTCCTGAGTCCCAGGCATTCCGGGACCGTCCAATATGAGCTCAGCAAGGAAAGATACGCCTTCTCCCAACACAGTCACCTAGGATATCTTTAGTTAAAAACGCCTTTGCTTGAAATTCTTGCCTTGTGGGTACTTTAGGAAAAGCTGGGTTGGTTTTTTTTTTTCCTTCTTTGTCTTATTTGCAAAGAGCTCATTTAATACCATAAACTCAATGAGCCTTTAAAAAGAAGACGGGGGAGAGGGGAAATACCTAAATAAAATAAAAAGGAGACAGAGGGAAAACTGAATGATCCAAAAATGAGAAACATCATACCAATCTGCTATTGAGAGTTCTTTTAAAATGAGGGGGGGGTGGAAATGCTCATTTTTTAGGTTCATTAACTCCCTTTAGCCGTGTTTTCATGGTCCAGATACAGGAATATATTATGCATGAGATGGACCTTCTGCTCCTGCTCTAAAAATGTCAACCTCTTTATTTCGTCTCCAACCCACAAGAAAAGTATGGGATTATTCAGGGGGAGGCTGCCGGAGACTACAGAGATGTCTACAGAATCTAGAACAGCGGTCTCCAAGGAGTCACACTCCAAAAAATACTGGTTTCACTTTTTACAGTAATTAAAAGAAAAATGGAAAAAGCAAGTAAGTGGTCCCCGAAGAGCAGACACTGGAGGCTGCACTTGAATTCCCCACAATTCAATCACCATGATGAGCCTTGGTGCAGGTGTATTGTTATCGTGGGAGGGCAGGTCACTAGGCTGCACTGCCAGGGTCTCAGAGGCTGTTTCATCACAGATACACTATACACGGAGGCCTGGAGTTCCACGTGTCTGCAGCTGCTGTAAGCTGTTTTTCCAGGATGGTATCAAATAATTGCCAACAATGATTAAATTTAATGTCCCCATGATATTATAAGTTATGTCCTTTGGGAAGGAGTCTGAGTCTAATATTTAATACCAAGAATATGAATAAACACTGAGAAGTAAATAAATAAATCATGCCTAGAACGAAAGAGCAAAATTTTTCAGCTATAGCTATCATATTTACAGACAAAATTAATGGCTCAAATGTTTAGAAAAAATAGATTACACAGAATTTCTAAGTCTTTTTTATCAATTATTTTTTTCTCCATGTGACTTACTTAGCATTCAGAGAGCTCTACGTCTCTGTTGCACGTCTGTGGGTGTTGACCGTTGATGAGGATGACACTGTGTCCTCAGAAGTAATGACAGCAGAGGTGGGCGTGCCTGGGGTTGCACCCATACACCTATTGTTGGGACTAGACTCTGGGTGGACAGAGTGGACAGCAGCCAGCCCGCTGAGCTTGCAAGCAAGCCTCTGGGAGGCTCCCTCTAGCTGTGGGGGAGATTCTGGTTGCCGCCCTGCCCTGAGTTAGCTGTGTGATTTGGGACGAGGATTTTGCTTGTTCTTGTTGCTCGTTCACTGGGTCTGCTAAGCCTCACTTTCTTTTTGTTTGTAATCCGGGGGCAAATCCTTGTGGAAATTCAGTGGCAGAGCATACGGCATGCATTTTACCTATTGGATAAAATACAAAAGAAAGGGCCCTCTGGACCCTCAGAAGGTCACAGAGAGGTTGTGCATTAACTAATCCCTGCTTGTTGGCCGTAAGCACTAATTCATTCTTCAGAACGGGCACAGCTGTGGGGAACCAGGTTCCTTGGCCAAGCATGGGTGGGGGCAATGGAGCAGGGCTGTGTTGGAGCAGAGGGTGCTGCCTCAGGGTGTCAGCACTGGACAGAGCCACAGGAGGGGTGTGAGAAGGCTCTGGACAGAGAACAGGGATACTGAGGCCTGCAGAGGCCCAGGGAGAGCTGGAGGGAAAATGCGGCACTGAAGAATCAGGAATCAGGGAGGCTTCCTCCTCTCAGGGGCTTCCTTCCTCCTGCTTCTCTCTTACCTGCAACCTGCTGGCAGCCTCATTGTTGCACCCAGACCCCATAACAGTCCAGACAGAGCTCTGCAACCATAGCCCAGAGAGATTGCCACTTGCTCAGGGACAAAAGGATAAAGGGAATGCTTCTTGTCTCTTTCTCATTTAAGTGGACACAGCCTTAGGGTTTACATTGTTTTGTTTTGCTTTGGAAAATAAATAGCTATACATGGTCATAAAATTTTCACCCAATTCAAAATCAAAGAAAACTGGTAAAAAAAAATTGTTTTTAATTAAAAAAATAAATCACCCATGATCTCATTGCCAAAATCAAACACCATTTTGGATTTTCTTTCACATAAATGAATACACACACATTTACCGACTGAGGATACAAGATGTTTGGCTCTTGTATTCCCTGTAACTGTACTCATCCTGTCGGTGCAGATGGGCATGAAGGTATCCTAGGAGGAGGACACCTGAGAATTCCCATTCAAGAGAATAAACTCACTTCAGTGGGAAGCGGTGTCTTTCAGGTTACCTCTCTTTGGAAGTAGTTGTGCATTCTGTGTTTGTGGGTTTCTCCTGCCTCCTCTGTTTCTAGGCCAAGAGAGTAGAAAGCTACAAGTTAACCATAAACACGCCCTATGGTTGGGCATGAGGCCAGCAGAAGCCTACACCATCTGTCAAGAGGGGAAGGCCCAGACCACATGACCCCAGGGTTCCAGGTCTCCCTCTCACTTACCAGCTCCTATCAGTCCCCATTCTCCTGAACCTCCTTTCCAAAGGGAATTGTACCTTGTCCCCAAAAGGGAACATCCCACTCCCCTGGGACCACAGCCTCTGGGTGTTCAGGTGGCCCTGCCTCTTCCAGAATGGAGCCCATTCTTGCGGGAAGATTCTCTGTTCAGCCCCCAAACTTGGATTCTGGCCCACAGAAGCTTTCCATCCATGGGGTCACAACCCTCCCAGCTTAGCCCTAGGGAAAAAGTTGTAGAAAAACAATGAACATAAATTGATTTAATGTTTTCAAAATATCATTCTGGTTGGAAAGGAAACCCACTGTTTGATAACCTTTCTTTATGTTGACGATGCACAGTGAACATCGCCAAGACACAGCTCTCCACCTACGTCCTCTGGCCTGCCCTTTCAGCTCCATTCCTGACGACCCTCTTTGTTCCTTCTTCACACCTGACACTTTTCCGATATTTGTCAGTGCGCGCCTCCTTGCCTCACTGGGACTCCTCAGGGATCCCTGCACTTAGAACAAGACGATAGTTTTGCAGATTCATGCAAGGGGAACTCCAGCTCCCCTGCACTCACACCTTCAAGCATATTAGCTGGTCACAGAACAGAGACATTTTTGGAATAAAAACTTGAGTTAAAACTACCCCCACAGGTCACTCATGGTTTACTGCTTTACTATATTTAATACAGTAAATCCTTTTTGTGGGAAAACTGTAGTAGTGTCACGTATTTGTACAAAAGAAAGCACCCTTTTAGATGACAGAAATATTCTGGGGGTGTTTTTCATTGAAACATGAACAGCTTGCTTTGCAGATGTAGACTGTGCTTTAATTGCACTAAAAATTTCCAAAGGTGGGGCACCTGGGTGGCTCAGTTAAGCTTCTGCTTTCCGCTCAGGTCCAGATCCCAGGGTCCTGGGATCAAGCTCCTCCTTGGGCTCCCTGCTCAGCGGGAAGCCTGCTTCTCCCTCTCCCATTCCCCCTGCTTGTGTTCCCTCTCTTGCTGTGTCTCTGTCAAATAAATAAATAAAACATTTTTTTTAATTCCAAATTCAAATTCAAATTCCAAAACATTTTTTTTTTTTTAATTCCAAACCTGAGTTGAACAGACACAGGGTCTGATCAGCTTCTTTCACCAGCGCCTGCCTTACCATCCCCCAAGTGCCCCAGATAGTTTATAGCAGGACTTGGAATGGAAAAGAACGATATGAAAAGCCCTCATATGTTTAGATTCTTCCACTTTATAGTTTTGTGGTGTTGCGAAATTTTATTTTAATAGAATGAGTCAAACAAAGACAATTTCTTAGTACTGTTTTAATTGAAATTGGAGATTTATCTTATTAATTTTATTTTTAAAAACTATATCCTAATTAAACAATAATGAGAAATAACACAGGGGGTTTTCTCTCCTTCATAATTTATTTGGGGATAAAATTATTTTATTTTTTAATACCATCTATTAAATGATATACAGGTCTTCAAAGCACAATTCAAGTTTTCATTCCAGAACTAAAAACCACTTTTGATTTCTCCTTCTTGATTATTCTTCTCACTGATTAGGTGACAAGCTATGTGAGGATTCTACTCCAAAAATGAATCCACCCTGTCTTCACTCTGGGCGTGCCTTTCCTTGCAGTGGCCCCACTGGTTGGGCTATACCACCATCAACCCCATGGACTCCAGGCTGGCCCCGACCCAGTGGCCTATCCAGAATATTCCTGGGGTTAAACTCAGGTAAGTATTCACTATAGGATGACATTCAACTTCTTTAGCATGGTGTCTTGGTCTCTTGGTAGTCTTCCAACTGTATCAAGAATTCATCATTTTCATCTTCCAATGTCTGTCTTCCAATGCTGGGCTCTGGGTAACATGCTTGTGGATGCTTACAAAGAGCTTTCATGTCATAAAACCATCATCTCTCCAGACATGCTCTAATGCAAACATGGGATTTTACAGTAATTCAAAGGTAATCTATAGTAAAGTTTACTCTTGTATTAACTATTGTTTAAAAATTTTAAACTTGGCAAAGCACGTGAACAATGTAAATAAAACTTCAAGAAATAATCTCTTAAATGAATAAATGCCATGAAGTAATTCAGAAACCTAAATTTACATACAAATGACTCACTAATTGTAAACCATTCTTGGCTATTCATTAATTCAGAAAGCCTCCCACACTCTCCCTCTGGTTAGGCTACCTATTTCCAGACCTTCTGCAAATCCTACAGACAAACTTCCCCTTATATACCTTTGTAGTGGCAATTCCTAGTGAGGGTCACCTTTAGTTTTCATTCAGATTAGAAAAGGGTGACCACTCTGGATGGAGAAACCCACATGGATGAGTTTGGCCAGCAGAGCCTGGTCTAAATACCAGTTCCCACCCATTCGCTTTGCCAAAAGCCCTTGTGAATTGAGCACTAGACACAGCTGAATGTTGTGACTGCCCTTGCTATTTTTAATTATTACATACAAATTATAAAATAAAATTCATTTTTAAAGTTCATTAAACATAAGAGAATGTGATCATTTGGTATAGTCATGAATTCTAAAAGTAATGTAAATTTATTGACTAAGAAAGTGGTCATTAGAAGTTCCATTTTTAGTAGACTAGGATCAATCTTCCTTCCTGGGACTCTTATAAAAGCTACATGATGTTTTTTTAAAAAAATCTATTTGTGGGCATGGGAAAGCTAACAACATAGACAAGAAGTATAAGAACATATCCAGGAGAAATACTGAAATCCAGATCAAGAAGCCCAGCCCCTGAAATCAGCCCAGCCCCTTGCCCTAGTTCTGTTGGCTAAAATGGAGATTGTTAAGAGCCTGGTGTTGTTGGCTAACATGGAGGTTGGTGACAGACCCCCTAGGTTTGGGGAGACAAACAAGAAAGACCAGTACTTTCCAAGGGTTGGGATCCGGCAAGCCCCCTCAGTTTTGGTATGGGACCAAGCTATAAGAAGACTGAAAATAACCCAGCTTTCATAAAAACCAAACCACAGCTTCACATTCTCTGAGTGGCTCAGAAACAACTCAGTCTATGCAGTTGGATTAAGGAAATCTTGGATTGGAGTGTCCCAGAAACTCGACAAAAGAAAGAAAAATAAAAGCTCTCTGGAAGAAGATAAGCTCAAGACTGCAATTGTTTCAAATAAAACATTCATCACAAAATCAAAAATAACAGGCACAAGAGGGGGTATGACATAAAAAACAAGAGAAAATAGAAGTAGACACATAGAGACTCTGTATTGAAATATTAAAATAAGACTTTAAAATAAACATGAAATTGGGACCCTATAACTGAAAGTAAAGTAACTGAAGTCAATTTAAATATCTTAAATATAAAACTAAAATGTAGTGAATGAGTTTAACATAAAAAGTGACACTACAGAGAAGAGAAGTGGTTAACAGGAGACAGATTAGAAGTAATTGTCCAGAAAGAAGCAGAGATCCAAAGAAAAGGATATGAAACAAACGGTCAAAACAGAAAATGTCATAAAAGATAAAGAAGATATAGACTCCAAAATTTCTTCTGGGAGAGAAAAAAATGGAATGGAAGCAATACTTGAAGAGGTAATGACTAAGAATGTGTTAAAACTGATGAAAAGTGTCAATACCACATATTCAAGAAGCCAGACAAATGTGAAAAAGAATGCAAATAACAATAAGACTGCAGAAAACAAAGTAAAAGAGAAAAATTTTAAAGCAGCCAGAGATACAAAATAGATTCCATTCAATTACTTACAACCAGAAGACTTCCCAACAGAAACTGTGAGGTCCAAAATAAAACAAAATGATATCTTGAGTGTACTGGAATAAAGTAACAGTTTCCCCAGAGCTCTATCCTCAGGGACTAGAAAAGAAGGAACTTGTTTAATGAAGAACGTTTCCACTTGATTTTAAAACTAGACAAGGACATTGCAAGAAAGTGAAAGAGCTGATTTCTCTCAGGAACTTGATGAAGAAACCTGAAACAAAATACTGTCAAGCGATTCTAGCTGTATACAAAAACATAGTATCATTGGGTAGGGTACTTGGGTGGCCCCGTCAGTTAAATGTCTGACTCTTGCTTTTGAATCAGGTCATGATCTTAGGGTTGTGAAATTCAGTCCCAACCAGTGCAGAGCCTGCTTAAGATTTTCTCTCTCCCTCTCTGCGCTCTCTCTTTCTCTTTCTCTCTCTCTCAGAAGCCAACCAACCAACCCCATAAGATCACAAACAATTTGCATTTATTTCAACAATGCAGGATTTGTTTAACATTAGAGCAACAATAATAATTCAGAACATTAACAGAATAAAGGAGGACAAACAATAATAGCTCAATACATGGAAGAAGTATTTGATAAAATTCAACATCAAGAAATGATGCATTAAAAAAACAAACAAAACAAAAGAAAAAAAAAACAACTCTTGGGGAGCCTGGGTAGGTTCAGTCAGTTAAGTGACCAACTGTTGATTTCAGCTAAGGTCATGATCTTGGGGTCATGAGATCAAGACCCACCCATGTGGTGATCTGCACTGGATGTAGAACCTGCTTGGGATTCTCTCTCTCCCTCTGCCCTCCCCCTTTCTAAAAACAAAAACAGGGCGACTGGGTGGCACAGTTGGCTAAGCAACTGCCTTCGGCTCAGATCATGATTCTGGAGTCCTGGGACTGAGTCCCGCATCAGGCTCCCAGCTCCATGGGGAGTCTGCTTCTCCCTCTGACCTTCTCCCCTATCATGCTCTCCCTTACTCTCTCTCAAATAAATAAAATCTTTAAAAAAATACTTCTAAAAATTTTAAAATAAAAACAGCTAGAAACAGAACATTCCAATCAAATAAGGGGTGACTACATGAAAATGTATGTAAGGTTTTATAGGTGAAATAAACACGACACCAGGAGAGGTAGGCACAAGGCAAGATTTATTAAAGGCACTCTCCGGCGAAGTTTCAGGGCTCAAAAGAAGGGGAGCCAGGAAAGTCGCGCCGGGAGGAGGTGGGCACCCTTGGGTGAGGTTCTGCAACTCTGGAAAGTGGAGTTGGGGAAGTCGCACTGAGAGGGATTTGGCGGGGGTCTTTTATCGGGCCAACGCAGGGCATGGGCTCATATCCACATACGGTAGGGTATTTGGTGATCAGAGGGTATAGGGTGGGGGGTCCTGATACTTCTGTTTCCTGCATAGGTGTCAGGTTACCTATGGAGATGTGACCTGGGCATACATCCTTTTGGTGGGAGAGTCAAGGGTTGAGGAAGGGGGGTAGGGGGCTGGAAGATGGCGGCCCCGGAGGTGATTTCTATTGTTCCTCCTGCATTCCCGGAGCCACTGACCCAACAGTGTATAGTGAACATCATACATAAGAATGAAATGTAAGAAGTTTTCTTTTTTAGGGATTAGGACAAGGATATCTTCTATCAGTGCTTCTTTTCAACATTTTTCTGGATGTCTCAGATCAATAAGGCTCAAAGAAAAAGAGAAAAAACAAAGGAGGGAAAGGAGAAAGGGAAGGAGGGAGGAAGAGGATTACCATTATCTATGGGTGATATAATTGTATAAATAAAAAGTACCCAAAAAAGTATAGATAAGCTATTAGGATCAATAACTGAGTTTAGCAAGATTTCTGGGTGTACACAAATCAGTACTTTAAAAATCAATTGCACGACAAGGATCCCATCAAAAAAGAGAGCTATAGACCAATATCCTTGATGAACACAGATGCAAAAATTCTCACCAAAATACTAGCCAATAGGATTCAACAGTACATTAAAAGGATTATTCACCACGACCAAGTGGGATTTATCCCAGGGCTGCAAGGTTGGTTCAACATCCGCAAATCAGTCAATGTGATACAACACATCAATAAAAGAAAGAACAAGAACCATATGATACTCTCAATAGATGCTGAAAAAGCATTTGACAAAGTACAGCATCCCTTCCTGATCAAAACCCTTCAAAGTGTAGGGATAGAGGGCACATATCTCAATATCATCAAAGCCATCTATGAAAAACCCACTGCAAATATCATTCTCAATGGAGAAAAACTGAAAGCTTTTCCACTAAGGTCAGGCACACGGCAGGGATGTCCATTATCACCACTGCTATTCAACATAGTACTAGAAGTCCTAGCCTCAGCAATCAGACAACAAAAGGAAATTAAAGGCATCCAAATCGGCAAAGAAGAAGTCAAATTATCACTCTTCGCAGATGATATGATACTCTATGTGGAAAACCCAAAAGACTCCACTCCAAAACTGCTAGAACTTATACAGGAATTCAGTAAAGTGTCAGGATATAAGATCAATGCACAGAAATCAGTTGCATTTCTCTACACCAACAACAAGACAGAAGAAAGAGAAATTAAGGAGTCAATCCCATTTACAATTGCACCCCAAACCATAAGATACCTAGGAATAAACCTAACCAAAGAGGCTAAGAATCTATACTCAGAAAACTATAAAGTACTCATGAAAGAAATTGAGGAAGACACAAAGAAATGGAAAAATGTTCCATGCTCCTGGATTGGAAGAATAAATATTGTGAAAATGTCTATGCTACCTAAAGCAATCTACACATTTAATGCAATTCCTATCAAAGTACCATCCATCTTTTTCATACATGTAAATAATCAAATAATGAGATACAAAATATCAGATATAATAGCAAGAGTCCTGAGATATATAATAGCATCAAAAAATGGGAAAAGAATCTAACAAGAAATGTGCAACACCTCCAGACAGAAAATTAAAAGTCATTAGTAAGGAAATTCAAGATCTAAGTAAATGGAAAAACATACCATGTCTATATGCTCATGGATGGAAAATTCAATAAAGGTAGCAATTCTCCTCCACTTGATAAAGATTCAGTGCAGTCCCAACAAAAATTTCAAGGGGTTTCATGTATGTGTAGTTTTACAAGCAGATTCTAAAATGTATATAAAAATACAAGTCGTCTAGAAGAATGAAGACACTCTAAAAAAGAAAAATGAGGGGCGCCTAGGTGGCTCAGTGGGTTAAAGCCTCTGCCTTCGGCTCAGGTCATGATCCCAGGGTCCTGGAATCGAGCCCCACATCAGACTCTCTGCTCTGCAGGGAGCCTGCTTCCTCCTCTCTCTCTCTCTGCCTGCCTCTCTGCCTACTTGTGATCTCTGTCAAGTAAATAAATAAAATCTTAAAAAAAAAAAAATGAACCAGGTGGGCAAGTTCACTCTGTTGGATATCAAGACTCATTATAAAGCTGAAGATCATTAAGACAGTGTGCTATTAGCCCAAGGAAAGAAAGAAAAAAGCCAGTGAGACAGAATGGAGACCCCAGACACACATCAAACATATATGAACACTTGATTTAAGACAAAGATGTAGAAAAAGGGGTCAAAGATGGTCTTTCTAATAAATTGTACTGGGACAATTAGATATCCATATGGGTAAAACTAAAACCTGACCCCTACGTCATGCCACACACTAGAATTGACTCCAGGTGTGTTACAGATCTAACTGTGAAAGAACAGATAGTAAAGTTTTTGCAAAATAATATCAAAAGAGAACTTCATGTTTTTAGGCTAGGGAAAATTGTGTTGGGAATACAAAAAGTACTAACTTAAGGAAAAGACTGACACACTGGACTCCACTGAAATTGTGAATTTCTATTTATTTATTTATTTATTTATTTTTCCAATTTATTTATTTTCAGAAAAACAGTATTCATTATTTTTTCACCACACCCAGTGCTCCATGCAAGCTGTGCCCTCTATAATACCCACCACCTGAATGATGCCATTAGTAGAGTGGAAAGGCAAGTTATGGAAGACGATATTTGTAACACACACTACTGCTGAGGGCTCCTACTCAGAACATATTTTCAAATGCCTTAAAATTATTAAGAAAATGATAGATATACTAATAGAAAAAATAGGGAAAATACTTGACTGGCATTTAACAAAAGAGGAAATCAAGATAGCTGATAAACATATGAAAAGCTGCTTGATCTCTTAGGCTTCTCCAGAAAAACAGATCCAATAGGCGATCGACAGAGCGATCGAACTATCATCTATCTATTCTCTATGAGAGAGACAGAGAGGTTTTTGCCCATCTTCCTCCAGACCCTTTTTCATGAGTCCTCTGCTTGGCCTCAATATTCCAGCTCCCCAGTTCCCTGGGTCCTTTTTCCCTGGTTCTAATATCCTTCTCTGCAACTTGCCCCCTCCAGAGATAGAACAGGAAACAGCTCTCAAGGTGCATAGCCCTGGGTCCTCACATCACCTGCTTTCTGGGGCAGGCCTGAACCAGAGTGGCTGGGCCACAGCACCCAATTCATTTCAGTCGTTCTGTTTTGCAAGGAGAGTCTTGGAATAATCAAAATCTCAGCTCACAGAAATGAGTTAGGCTGAGTTAAAAAAAATTAAAGGGGACAGGTCCCATCCATAGCCTAGAGTGTCTGCAATTATTCCATCCTAGGGAAGAGAGTGCCTGGTTGATGATTGGCTAAACATGGCAGGTCACCGTTGTACTCAGTGAACGGATGAAACTGAGGCCTAATGGCCAATCTAAAGGAAATGTATTTCCCTGGCCAATGTCACACAATCAGCTTCTAAGAACTCAGAGAGGATTTCTATCTCATCCTTTCATGACGGGGTCAAATATGAAGCCTCTTTTGGGATCCAGGGAAAAGCAGCTCCAGGCCATACATACAGCACAGTTGTCAGTTCCTAATGGCATGTGTAGAGTTCCCTCTGAAACCCACAGAATTAAGAGGTTCCATCATGGAATGAGGCGATTACACATTAGCATTTACACCTGCAACTCGAGGGAAATTAATTTTCCATTCTGACCTGTGATTTCTAATCAGTGTTACCTTTAACTAAATGCTTGATGATCACAATTCAGGTTTTGTTTAAACCACCAGCCTGAGCCAGAGGTAGGAAGTGGCCGAAGGACGACAGTCCAGAAGACAGGTCCTGTTTGCTGCCAGGCCTCTGGTCTCAGTGGGAGGAACTGGCATCACAGAGGGGAGGCAACCTCCTTAACGGAGGGAACAGGGAAAGACAAGAGTGATGGTATAGGATAAAAGCCAGGGGCCCCACAGAAGAGCCCCTTATGCATATAGCTGATTTCACTGCATGTAAGTTTTGTAAGCTAAGGAGCTGTGGCAGGTAGGCACAGCAATTGGTTTACAGACACAGTGCTTGAAGGAGCTGAGGTTGGGTCTTTGCGTTCTAATCCTTTCCTTCTGCCCTACAAAAGGGGGTTGAAGTCAGAAAAATAGCTATGCAGAAACTCACTTTGGAAAATTTCTTGAAAGAGGATCAGCAAGATTGATGTGCAGGCAGTTAACAACTTTAAAAGTAAAGCAATCTCAGAAGATCTTTGACTTTTTAACAAAATAAGGGGAAGGTGGGCAGCACTCAAAATGGAATGGTGGTAATTAATCGTAGAAGGAAGTCCCTAATGAAGCTGAAAACAAAGCTCCTAAGGTGGAGAAAGAAGATCAGCTCCAAGTACTGTTTACGTAACCTCAGGGGGTTTGAACACCAAGAACTCACAGTGCCTGAAACACTGTGAGCAAATGAGATGGAGGGTGGCTGAGGTTAAGAAATAGAGTTTTTGGCAGAAGGTCAAAGAAAGTGAACGGATGTGGTGGGGTTGGGGGAGAGGGAGGGAACCGGGAGATAGCACAGCTTTCATGTTGAAAGAAAGTTAGCAAAAATAAAAGCTTGGTTGCTGAGGAAAACGCACAGAGGGAGGAGGTTTCTGTTGACTGGGGCATGAAGGGTGGCTTTGCCCCACGTTTCCGGGCGTCTACCCCAAGGGCCTGGAGCCCAGGCACCATGCCAACAACACTGAGGCAATGCTCCTTTTCAACCACCTGGTACCACTCAGCTGAGCCGGATGTGAGTCTACGGCGGAAACTACCAGAAGAACACAATGGCCTAAGGCTGTGCATCCCTCCTCCATGTTTACTGAGTGCCAGAGCAGGTCAGATCTTAGAACTAGTCAAGTGAGCACAGATGAAATCTGCCCCCTCCACTCAGAGCCAGGCCAACTGAGGCAGAAGTACTGGGACCCACAGCAATCACTTATTGTGGTTGAGTAATCACAATGACAATTTAGACTTGGACATCCTCGCAAAAGGAATTCACACAGTTTAGCTCTCTGGGGCCTCAGTGACCCAGTGAGACAAAGGCCTCAGATCGTACTAATTACAGTATATACACCTATCATATTAGCATGCCTATTAGTGCACATAACTAGTTAGTTGTATGCATCCTCTTGTTAAACCGTTCTATAAAGAAGAAAATCAAGTCTTGGGAAAGTTTCAAAACCATCAAGAGGCAGAATGTGGTTAACACCCTGGTTACAGAAACCAAAATGGTCCAGGAATTTGAGCACACAAGGCTTCAGGATTGTCCTCCATGCTCATGGAAAATCTTCCTTATAGGAGCCTTGTCCTGCCCCAGCTGCGCTGTCGCTAGCCACTCCTCTCCTCCTCAGGGACCCCTTCCTTCTGCAGGTGGGCCTATGACACCCCCACTCATTCACTCAGTTCACGATTATTGCTTACTTCCCACGCACTAGGCACTGGGTTGGACGCCATTACCACATCTGACAGGTGGCATACCTGCCTCCAAACTTAGAAATGAGCTTTCAGATGACATAAAAAGACCTGCTTCATTTATGTGAAATCCACTTAAGGTAGAAATTTAAGAGTAAAAAAAGAAAGAAATTTGAGGAATTTTAAGTAGTGTAGCATAATTTGGGTAGAGAGGAGGTAGAGCTTCCTACTTTTGCTTTGTTGAAGCAAAAGCACTAAAATACAGGGCCCACTGCTGAGCGGGGAGCCCTGAACCATTTGCTGTGGATGTGTGGGTTTGAGAATAAGGCTGGACACGCAGGTTGAGGAGCCCATGAATCCAGGCTGATCTGCAACTATTTGCACAGGCAGGACATTCTAAAGTAGCAAAAAAGGGCAGAGGTGGTATAATAGTTTTTGAAGAAAGATGTCTAGGAGGGCAGGAAATCTAAGACCCCTGGGCAACCTCAAAGAGGCATTCAACAATGTCTCTTGAATGAATGAAACAAAGGATTGAATGAATCAGTGATTATAGAGGTGGCAACCAAGACCCTTGCCAGGAAAGGGTTAGTGTCTCTACAGCAGACAGATGCTGCCCACAAAGGCTGTGACGCACCACATTCATCTGAAGGAACACAGCTTCTCAGCATGTGATGGTCACAGTGAAGCCATGGACGCCACTGGAGACAAGCCTACAGAGGGAAACGTAGGGATGACGGAAACTCTCGGTGGTCTTGGGGCCCCTCACCGTAACTTCAGCAAGGAGAGGAAGGCAGAGACATGCGGGGACAGGGTACCTGGGGCGACCTGCTCCCCGGTGCCTGCCGTGGTCACCCCGGTTCTGCATGTGGAATTGGTGCCATGAATTATGTCTACAGAGCTCCACCTGCTGCAGCATCTCTTCTTTAGACAGTCTGGAAGGACCCGTTCTTCTTGTGCGAAAGGAGGGTCACATACTTTGTGGGAGAGTTTGAAGGCCCCCTTAAGAACCTGCCAGGGAAGGAGCTACATCACTCTTCCTCAGCTTCACCTACATGTTTTCCTGCTGGAAGTCACCCCCATTTCATCATTCTGATGAAGTGTCACCCTCTTACACAGAATTGTCTCCTGTTGTTCCTCTCTGGAGGCCTTCCTAACTTTATGAAGCAACCTGCAGGCATGAAGAGGACTGGCAACAGTGAATGTCCGGGCCCCCAGCACCTGCACCCACGTGGAAGTGGAAGCAGGCAGGGACTTCATGGGATTAGGTCTTAATACTAAGGGCTGAAGTGTCCTTTGTACACCTAAAACTAATACAATGTTAAATGTCAGTTATAGCTCCATAAAAATGGGGGCCCAGATGTCCTATTAATAGTAATAGCTATAATATTGCCTTAAATCTTCCTTCTGGAATAAATAAAATAATTATAGCTAAAGCAGTAATAACCAAATGATTTCACATCTTTACCCTGTTTACCCTCCACACCCAGGAGCTGCACATAAATGTCAAGGACCCTGAGACCCTTTGGCAGATAGAAGTGGAGGTTGAGTGGATGATCTCTAACATCGTTCCCAATGCTCTAGGCTCAAGGTCAAAGATTCTGTGTATTTGCATACGGAAGAGAGAGCAGAATTGCATTTTTTTTTCCTTAACTTTACCTACTCATTTGAAAGCATCATCGACTGCCAATGCCTGATACTCTTCAAAGGCTGTGGAATAAAAAATTAAGAGAGCTTTCTACCGTGGATATTGGGATCAAGATGCTTGGGATATGGAAGAGCACAATGGCGAAGGGGCTCAGAAGTGTGCAAATGTTGACTCACTGGCCCCCACCCTTTCGCTATGATGTGCCAGTCACAAGGGAGTTGCCGTGCAGGAGGACAGAGCATGGAGCGTGGAGCATGGAGCGTGGAGACATGCCATTCCCCACTGGGAGGGCAGGAGGTGGTGGGAACACCCTTCTGTTTGGTACAAGAGCTAGAAGGGCCAGCATCTCTTTAGCAGAGCTCAATCACCATACAGTCAACTGTGGCTCAGTGTTGTCTTCATACTTTCAATTAGCCATGAGCATCAGGTATCAGTTATCAACCAAAATTCAGCAGCACATTTTTTTAATGTCACCAGGAAATCCTTGAGCTGAGAGAGTTTGCTCCTCCTTACATCTACAGGACATGTGTTTTAACCTTGAGCACACAAGTCGGTGCTCCGTTGGAGGAGTGCTCCACGAGTGGCAGCTCTAGAGGAAGCGGGGCAACTGGGAGACAGGCAAGGAAGTGGCCTCTGGGGGGAGAAAGAAGACAAATGGAAGGGAGGTTACCATGCATGCTGGGAGGGCCTGCCTCACCTAACCTACCCCTTTCCCAGGGTCAGGGCCCCTCATTAGCCCAAGACCTCATTCCTGGCCTAAGTTCTGCTTCGGATTCCCTGACAGAATAACAAACAACATTTGCACAGCACATCAATGCTCCATCCACATTAGTCCCTCAATAATGCCGTGAGGTTTATCACCATTCCTAGAATGGCAGCTGAGGCTCAGGAAGGTTCAGTCCCTCCCAAGGTCATGGAAGTAGGAGGTAGGTGCAGGGTTGGAGCCCCAACCTCTTGGTTTTAGGTGCCTTGGGCTTCCTCAGTTTCATGCTGCCTTCAAAGGAAGAAAATGATATTTGTCTTCAAGATTCAACCTTTCCTTATGTCTTCAACAGCTCTACCTTGAAGCCCCTGCAAAGAAACAGAATGCCCAGACTCTGGGTGGGGTCAAGGAGTGTCCTGCAATGCCCAAAGGGGAGCATGTCCAGCAGCGTGGGGAGCACACAGGGGACAGTTAAGAAACTATGCCAAAACAGGTGTTAAGTGAAAATATTAACTATAGAAAAGCATGCACAAAGCGTGCATGAAGACAAACATAAATGTAAAAACAGAAATACATGTGGTTTGACATGACTGGTGTTGGTTCTGGATTTTCTTGACATTAAATTTTCAATGATTTTTTAAATAATTGGCAACTCTGAACAAGCAACCATCATGAAATATGAATGAGGAGCATTCTGACCTTTCTCCCAGCATAAAGGGCTCTGAGCTTTAAGGATGTAAAGAAAATAGGCTGCTTTCCTTCACTTAATTGCAGGATTTATCCAGTGTGTCCTCCCCAGGAGATCAGGACTGCTGGTCAGTCTTCTTTCCCCTTGCTTGAAAGTTAAGAAGGGACCAAGGGAACAGTCGGAACCTCAGATGTGCAAAAATTGACCATTGAGAAAAATACACTTTCTTGCCTGTGCTGAATCCTCCTGAACTATTTTTCCAGGCCTGGGAAGGACCTAGTGTGCACTCAGCTGCCTTTCTCTTCTGATCAGCTCTGGATGGACACACATTGGGAGCCGCCTCACCAGGCAGGAATGGGGTCTGAGGCTGGGACGTGATTGTCAGGGCCTTTGGAAGGGTGGAAGGGGCACTATGAACAGTCATGCCTCAAAAGGAGGTATCCCCTGGGACTGTCCCAGTCCCACTGTGGGAAGTCAGAAATCTAGGAATTAACTATGTGGCCACCAGAATCTCAGCATAAAGCTCTAATGAGGGGACTTTCAAATTTTCTTATAATGAAGCCAAAGCATATTCCGAGAACTCTGCAAGCTGAATGCTTGGGTCCCTGCAAAGTTCACTTGTGGAAACCTAGTTCCCAGTGTGATGGGACCTCAGAGAAGTAGTGCCCTGATAAGAAGAGACATGGAAGAACTTGCCTCCTCTCTCTGCCACATGAGGACATAAGGAGAAGAAGGCCAACTGCCACCAGGAGAAAGGCTCTCACCAGGAAATGAATTAGCCAGCATCTTGATCTTAGACTGTGAGAAATTAATTTTTGTTGCTTAAGCCACCCAGCCAATGGTATTTTGTTATAGCAAAATACCCTGATACCTTCTACTCTAAAATCTTCCTGCAAAATTTTGAAGTTTTTGAGAGTAGCTATGCAAAAATGCAAAAAGATGAAGGGCTGTTTGCTGATGTGACCTGCTTCCTATGTACTTAAACTGACATTGTTTGTAAGATAGAGTTTATAAATTGCCCCAATTTTATCTTTTTCCTGAGTTAAGGGTATAGAGAATTTCTTTATACATTCATGATAACATTTATCTTCTCTTCTTGAAACCACGAAACTGTTTTACCCAGAAGTAAACGCAGTGATCACGAAGCATAGGCACCTTATCTTGAAGAAGAAATGAGACTCACTAGGTAGAAACAGAGAGCTCTAACAGTAGTACCCGCAGACATCAGCAAAATTGTGGCAGGAATGCCTGGCAGCAAAAAGCTGTTTTAAATCTCCTTTTAGTGACTTTTTCTTTTATTGTTTCATACATAACAGTTTTCTGCAATGAACATGTATTATATTGTAATTAAAAGAGCAATTTTTTTAAAAATAGCTGTCTAATTGTTCTGTTTCCTAGATTTTCAGTTTTTTTTTTAAATTTAATTTTGTTGTTGTTGTTGTTTGGTCACTAAGGTTGGAATTGCTCACTGTAGAAGGCAACAGTGCTAGAAGCTCTGTCCATTCTGGGGCACTGCTGATAACTTGGGACAGCCCTGCAATTGGTGATTATAATGTTATAATGATATTCCTGAGTCATCATGAAAAGATGACGTACATTATGTACTTTCTACTTAGGAAAGACCAGAAGTATTTGTACATGTCATCAAGGTGCTCATGAGAAAAGGTGACTTTTTAAAGTTTTGACACTGCAAAGGTTTGAACAACCAATGATCCGGAAAATGCACCTTTGTGAGCACACGCTCTGCAGGAACACCTGGCCAGTGTGAGGCCATGCACAGGTGAGCAGTGTGGACGCGGGATGTCTGAGCCCCAGTGGAGTCACAGCTTTACCCCAGAGAATGCTCATAGACAAGGCGGTGCCCCAACACACACCTCTGTTTTAAACCATTGATTCATTCCTGACAAACAAAAAGTTGGTCCGTAAAGTAGTGGTGGGGAGGAATGGAATTTGCTGAGTATTCTGGTGTTTAGTTTGGAAATAGGAAACAGGCAGAACTGAAAGCTCACTTCTGACCGTAGTGTTGCTGATCCCCAGGGGCAACCCGAAACTCTCTGGGTCAGTTCAAGACACTGCAGCAGGACGCCGGTCCTCGTCCCCATCCCCAGCAGCAAGGCTGAAGGGCAGAGGGGTGGAGGTGAAGGGATGCAGGTGGTGATGTCAGCAGGAGCGGTTGCTGGAGCACTGGCCTCCTGACCTGAGCACGGTGCCAATCAGTGCCCAACACGAGGGCAAGCCGAGACCCACAACTCTGTGCCACTGTTTCCAGAAAGCTTTCGAAACCTGCAAGTCTCTGTGCAGGCCAGTCAGAGGCTTGTGTAAGAGCCACATGCCATGGTCGATCCGCAGGCAAACTCCTGCTTGGCCCCAGGGTCCATTTCAACATCCAGAGCAATTCTTAATCCCTGGAGAGGTGAAAGTCATGTCCTTACAGAGCCCCTTCTCATTAGGAAGGAGGAATTGTCTTAAAGGGACTTCATTTGGATTTCCAAACACCCACGTGGCTGCTTCTGCAGTCCCCTTTTTGCTAAACCTCGGGGTGCTGTCCTGCTGCTCAACAACAAGGTAAAGCCTCCCAGGTCCTTTGCTCACAAGCCCGTGTTGCCTGGGCCATTGCTGATGAAAGAGAAGCTGCTAGAGAGGCCAGCTGTGCTCATAGCAGCTTTCTCTTCCTCCGTTCCCTAACATCCTCCTGATGCATCTCCTTCCATCCGTCTTCTCCTCCACGTCCTCAGGCCCATAAATCTCGCTCTGGTGCCAGGATTCAGCATTCGCTATGCAGAGCCCTTCTTTGCCATCATTTCTCACGCAAAGACAGGACTGTAGCTTATTGCTTGATTAGCACTGAGCAAATTGCCCCCATCCAGAAACAACTCACGCAGCTCCTCAGACTGTCTTCTCCAGGACCCTGTACCTCTGCCATAGATCCCTCTCTACCATTTCCCAGTCCCTTTTGCCAGAAAAGGAATTTGAAATGATTTGAAGCGGCTCCTGCTTTCAGAGCCAGGAAGCGTGGCCCACCTGGCTTTACCAATGCCCTCTGAGACTGGGGGACAGCCTAGGGGTGACGCTCCCTCTGGTTTCCCCCAACGCAACAATCAGGTCTTCGGGTCTCTCACTGAACGTTTCTGCCACCATGTCCCCCCAGACAAACAGTTCACCCTCTCAATGCCCAGACTTGTGAATTGTTTCCAGCAGGCTAGGTTTTTGATAATACTTTAACTGTTAAAACTAAAACCACTCCCTATTGTGGATGGGTCTGAGCCATAGTCCCCTGGTCAAGCAAACCTGTTTGTCCCTCAGCCAGCCTCCCTCACTGGCCTGCCGGTGGCGTCTCCATTTACCACTCCCCACGGGGAGATGACAGTCAATGTCATCACTGGGCTGCTTCTCCCCGGCACGGTCCAGGGCAGCTGCTCAGCAGTGATATACTCTCTAGGCATGCGCAGCAGAGCTCACCAAACAACTGTGTCTTTCGCCCTGGGATCTATGACTCTGGAGGGTTTTCCTTCTTTGCTCTCACTGAAAATAGCCCTCATCTCTGGAACTGTCCGCTGACCTCCTCTCCTGCAGGCTGTTCAAACAGGAGGCTGTTATCGGGAATTCTAACCTCCTTCGTTTGATCTTGGCCTGTTTCATAAACTGGGGGAAAGGTGATTACAGGCTTCTTGTGGTGGCTTGTCTCTGATGTTCCCCTGAATGGCCAAGCTTTGAACAGTGTGCTGGCAGCCTCTGTGCTGTTTACTCTGCCTGTGCTCACTGCCTAGGGCTGCCTTTGTTGTTGTGCAAACGGTGCTCCCTTTGCTCCCACATCATCCTAGCACGCCCTGCCTCCCTTCAGAAGCCCCTTCCCCGTACTCACCATGAGGAAGTCATGAAAGGAAATGAACAAATCACAAGAAAAGTAGTGTAAAAACATGTCCCAAATGGTTCCCTGTTCAAACAACGTTGCTCTGTGGAACACACAGCCCCAGAATGACCCCCTTTTGTCTCCTCAGCCCCTGTGTTCCATGGGCTCTATAACTGCTCGTTTAGAGCGGATGACCCTAGAGCTCTGTCGCTGGAGATACACACATGTTCCATGCCGATGGAGAGGATTTCAGAGCTGTATTGATTAGAAAGAACCACTTGGAAGCTCACTAACAAAACACAGAACCCCAGATTTTTATTATCATGTGGACCAAATAAGCCAATGGCTTCAAACATTCAGTTTACTCAGCAGACAGGTAAGAGGGAGATGGATGGATAGATAAATGAGTAGAAAGATTGATTCTTTTTAAGCCAGTATGAACCTAAATAGAAATTGCATACTGGCAAAAACCAGTGAGGCAAAAATCAAACTAGCACATCAAATTGCTGAACCAAACCAAGCACTATCGACTTGAGACTTTTCCAAGATAACCTGGATCATCTGTCCTTTCCCTGAGGAAAGATCTGATCTAGAATGTATGTTTCTGGACAACAGTCACAAGTTCCAAGTGCATTTTAAACTAAATGCCCTTTCCATTTGTTCAACAGACATTGAGTACATGCTATGTATCAATACCATTCCAGTGCTGGGTCCCAGCCAATGGTGAGCAAAAACCTGCTATCCTTACAGATAGTTAAAGAATGTATTGGGAGAGAAACTTAACCAAATAAGCAAATGTGTGACTCCATATGCTTTAAGTGGTGTACATGTTTGTAACAGGGGAGCTTGACTAGAAGGTTGGGGTAGTTCCTCTAAGGAAGCAAGGTCATCGCTGAGCCAGTGCCTGAAGGGGCTAAGCTGCAGCTAATGACTGAAGCATGGAGAGGGGCAGTCCAGACAGAAGGAAAGCAATGCGGGAGGCTATGGCTGCCATGGGAAAACAGTGCATAGTAATGGTGCACAGGAAGGGGCCAGGTCTGGCTGAACTTCCGAAGCAGAGGGAACCACTGGCTCCCAGGGGGACAGGGGGCCTTTGGAAGGAGTTATTCAAGAGTCCAGATGGGGCTAGAAGGATGACATGAGCCTGTCTGTCTTGGAAGAAGACCACTCTCAATGAGGTGCCACAGAGCACGTGGCAGGCCAGTTAGCAGGTGGTAGGCTATTCTGAGTGGGGAAGGCCTCACTCAAGTGATTTTGCAGTTTTGCTCCTAATTCCTTCTATCCTGCTTTGAGAATCTCCATTCCTGGGTCTGCCAGTGAAAGTTACTTTCTACTTGCGGAGAGAAGCTAATTAATAGGATAATAAGATAGTTATTTATCCCTGTAATAGAAATCTTCATGTTAAATTTATACTTGGCAACATTTCACTTTAAGTTATAATTGGATAAGCCTAAGCTGACCAGTTCTGACCTTTTGTTGATTCTAATCCCGAGGCAGTGGTCTGATTTTAAGAAAATGGTTACCAGTGCAAATGCTCTTTTTTAAACAACAGGCATCATTACCTTTGCTTCACTGATGAGGCATCCATGAGATGTGGAAGTCAGGGACAGATCTCCCTACCGTTTTAACTAGAATGTTCCTCACCCCAACGACCATTTCCACTACCCTCAGGCAAAATGCAGCATGATTATCTTAAAAGCAAAGACAGTATATAATGATGGGGCTGCCGAGCTCAGTCCCAGCAAGGGGTGGTTTCAGACAGATGTCTTGCCCCCTTCCGGACTGAGGGGTCTCTGCCCCTAAGAGCTGATTGATGCACTGTGAGTTTGGTCACCACAGCTCATGGCAGGCTGAGTACATCACACATCCGAGGGTCACCTTTCCATTATAAAATATCCACTGACCTCACGTGCCAGTTTTGTCCAATAAAATAAATAAATCACTATAGAAAAGGAATGGAAAAAACAAGCAGTTAGAAAAGTCACTCTAACTCAACTGGGTGAGGTAACATTTCAAAGGCCTTCTTTCAGTTCATATAAAGGTTTCTCTGAGTCTGCCCAAGAGTGTCTGAGAAGCAGGAAGTCAAAGAAGCCAGGCGAGTCAACAGCAGGATGAGATACCACTGCCTCCACTGTCCTGGGATTTCCAGGGTCTGTTGCTCCCGCTGAATGCATGCTCTCTCTCTTGCTCGCGCTCTCTCTCCCCTTTAAGAAGCTGACAGGAGGGATCAAGCATGCTAAAATGTCAAGCCATTGATTCCATGGAGCCTCGGGATTACACCAAACGGGTTACATCACTCAGCTACTTCTGCAGCATTAGAAAAATAGTGACATATTCTGGGCACAGGTGAAGAGAGAGCATTTCCAGAATCTGAATTCTCACCTGTCCTTCATAGTAAGAACCTTTGACAACCAGAGAAAGGCAGGGCTTCCCCTGGATGTGAATCAGAAATAGAGCCTTTCTCTGTTGATTTTTAAAAAGAGAGGGGTTGTGGGAGAAAGAGAGAGAGAGAGAGAATGTGGTCAGTATAGATACATGCTGAGGGAAAAAAACCTGGCCTCTCTGCAGGTTCAGAACAACCGATCTTCATGCACCACACTTTGCAGTGAGATTCTGAGAGCAGATTTCCTTCCTAGGTCTGCCTCTAAACAACCCTTCACACTTTAGCTTCCATGCCATTCTTTTTTTTTTTTTTTAATTAACATAAAATGTAATAGTTGTTTTAGGGGTACATGTCTGTGATTCCTCAGTCTTACCCAATCCACAGCACTCACCACAACACATACCCTCCCCAATGTCCATCACCCAGCTGCCCCATCCCCCCACATCTCTCCCCTCCAGCAACCCTCAGTTTGTTTCTTGAGATTAAGTCTCTTTTAGTTTGTCTCCCTCTCTGGTTTCATCTTGTTTCATTTTCTCCACCCTTCCCCTATGATCCTTTGTCTTGTTTCTCAAATTCCTCATATCAGTCAGATCATATCATGCCATACTTCATGTAACCTTTCCATAACAGTTAACTCACTTTGAGTTAACAATTAATTAACGTTCCTGTTCTAACTGCCAGTGATCGCCACAATTATGCTGAATGAAGAGCCACCCCCAAACTCCCTGGTTTAATATCCTCACTTATTCTCATTCACGCATGTTCAGACTGTCTGGGCAACAAGTTGGCTTTGGCTCTGAGAAGTGAGTTGGGGCCGGGTCTGCTCCACGTGTATCTCATCCTCCCCATATCAGAAAGGGGTGGTTGGGACTTGCCACTCTCATGACTGATGGCTGAAGCTTAAGAGCTACAAGTGGGAGTATGTAATACCTCTTAAGGCTTAGGGAGACTGGCATGCTGTCACTCTATCCAGACACTGTTGACTGAAGAAAGTCATGTGGTCAAGCCTAAAGTCAAAGGGTGAGGAAGGGCATTCCACTTCTAGAGGAGGAACTTCAAAGACACGTGGGAAACAGAGGATATAATATTGGCAACAATAACTCCCCTACTACACCTGTTTAGAAAATAACAACAATCACAACAATGATGATCCTTTCTAAGCACTCTCCACTTGCTGGTATGTGCACTTCCTGTATATTAACCTATTTGTTCTCCACCATACCCCGAGTTCTATTCCTATTTGTGGAGGAGGAGAGGGAGGAGAACAGACACTAAGGAACTTGGCCAAGTCCGTACCACACACCTTGTTGGAGCTGGGGTTTGGACGCCTGGTCTGGCTCTGTACCCTGCACCCTTCACTCCCGAGCCATCCTGGATGCTCTAACAGAAAGTCTCTAAGAATGTGGGCGTGGGGGGTGTTGCTCACTTACATTCTGCACTCTGGAGAACCTTGTCAGAAACAGAATTCCTTATAACTTTGTTCTGAGTCCCAGGAACTTGTGCAAGGGATAAAAGTCACCTCTTCCTTGCACAAGGTTGCCAGTGAGTCACTGGTTGTTTCTAAAATAGAAATTGGCTCAGGGACACATTTCTATTTCAGAAAATCATGCCAGCATTTATTGGACAATGAATGTTTTCTCTCTTGTTCATTGATACAGACTATAGATGCTGAGAAAGGAGCCCCAGACTCTACGGAAAAAGATTCCAAACCACAGGGAGGCCCTGCCCAGGGAGCACAGGCCCAGAGCACATTCATACCAGGGGTTTGACTTGAGTTATTACCACATGGCCTTCGACACAGCCTGAGTGTCTCACTGTGTTTCCATTCAGGACCTTTGTATCTATCTCTCAATCTTCAATTGTTTAAGCCATGACTGTGTGGGCAGCCACATTGAAAAGAAAGGCTGCATTTTCATGGGTAGAAGATCTTTATTGTCTGGCAGGAGAAAATATAATTGAGTCCAATGGCTTATTTTAAAAATTACTTTATTGGGACACCAGTATGCTACAGTTAGTTAAGCATCTGACTCTTGGTCTCAGCTCAGGTTGTGATCAAGAGATCATGAGATCGAGGTTATGAGATTGAGTCCCCCATGGAGCCCCATGTTCAGCACAGAGTCTGCTTAGGACTCTCTCTCCCTCTCCCTCTGACCCTAACCCCTCTTTGTTTTCTGTCTCTCTCTCAAATAAATAAATAAATATTTACAATTTTTTAATTTATCATAAAGCTGTAAGTCTGGCTTGTCCATAAACAAATCATTGTCCTTAAGACACCTGCATTCTGGTTGGTTTGTCACACTGTCCAATAAGACCAGAATTGGAATAGTTCCACCGTTGTTCAAGAGTAGGGAGCAAAATAACTATTACTGACTTTTGAACATCAGACCTTACCTAGTAACAAGCCATAAATGGGAGTAGGCAAAAGCCATTAAGAATGATTAAGAAGAGATTATCCTACACTTTACAATATAAACATGCTTAAATAGACATCTCTGTGTGTCAAAGAATTGCTTTACCACTAGGTTGCCAGAAGCACACTCTCCTCTGTTTTTCTAATGATGTGTTTGTGCATTATTAAATCATCTGTGACCCAAGCCTTCTGACGCATCCCATTAACTTCTCATACTGGTCAGGTGTGTCTCTAAAGTGAACCACCCATTCTACATGGAAGAAAAGTGGTTTCTTCAGGACGGTAAATCATTACACTGAAAATGACGCATATAACCTTATAAGCTAGTATAATTACCTTTTTGTCAAGCTTCCATTAAAGTTTTCTAAAAGGAAGCAAACAAAAATCCCAGCCACTTGCTCCTTAAGAATGAGAAAAGTCAGTTGTGAAGTTAAAAGTTAATCACCAAAATAATCTATGGTTACCATAGTGGTAGCTTATGTATGAAAAAAAAAATCTAAACTAAAAAGTAAGTAAGAAAGAAAGAAAGAAGGAAAGAAGAGAAGGAAGGAAGGAAAGGGCTTTTCATGTTGATGATAAAAAGGTCTTTTGGGGTAAATCTGCTGTGAACTTGGAAGTGGATGACTGACAGGACATGTCTACAGAGATGAATCCCCTAGTTGATACTGAGTAGGAAAGAAAATGAATATCCTTACTGAGTCGCTTGCCCAAGGAAGGAGCCAGAAACTAATGGCGTGAGAGGTAGAGAAAGTGTGTGAATCAGTCAGTGGACAAGAACAAGTCAGAGATACACCCCTTGGTTGGAATGACACAAAAGTGTTATTCCAAAGGTGTCATTCCTTTGTCACAAAGGGGTTAGGCAGGTACTAACAAACTTTTTACCCCTGTTGTGAGCAAGGAGCCACTAGACCCTTCTTCAAGGTTCGCTGGCATTGGTTATAGAAACTGCCCCACTCCCCAAGTATAAAAGTTCCTCTCTTCTGAAGTTTAAAAAAAATTTTTTTAAGAGAAGGACAGGGTTGCCTCTTTTTTACTCAGGCACAAAAGAATCAGACTCCTCTGTTAATCCTGGATCAGCACAAATGCCTCTTCGAGCTAAGTCAATACCTTGATGTGGCCTGTTTGTGAATTACCTGGGAATGAAGACACCTTAAATTCCTGGAAGAGGTGATACTGACTTGAGGGCTCCTGGGTGGTTCAGTGGGTTAAAGCCTCTGCCTTCAGCTCAGGTCATGATCTCAGGGTCCTGGGATCAAGTCCCGCATCGGGCTCTCTGCTCAGCGGGGAGCCTGCTTCCCTTCCTCTCTCTCTGCCTGCCTCTCCGCCTACTTGTGATCTCTGTCTGTCAAATAAATAAATAAAATCTTAAAAAAAAAAAAAAAGATACTGACTTGAAACATTACCTTTGCTACCTCCCAAACCTCACCAAAATGGACAGAAAAAGGAACTTCCAAAAGGACACAAGCCCTGGAGGACCGAGAGGCTGAGAGATTTGACAACAGTAAGAACAGCAGAGGCTGCAGAGCAGGTGGGTGCTTGCAGACCCAAAGTCACAGCCTCAGTGGCAGGAAAAGCTGGGCACTGCTCCTTTGCCCTGCATGATGACTGCCACATGACTTGGAAGGTGACAGTGCAGGTAACCGGAAAAGCAGGATGAAGGTGGGTCTAAAAACAGGATTTGAGGATGTGTTGTTTCAATTCTGTGCAGTGTTGGAGAAAATACCGCAGAAACAGAGCCTTCACCTTCTCCTTCATTCCTGCTGCTCTGCAACCCAAGGCAGGGCCAGGAGGTGAGGAGGGAGCTGGGGAAGGTGACAGAAAACCCCAGGTTGGATCTGTGGAGGTTCCTGGACTGCGGGATGCCAGGTGAGGTGAGTCTGTAAGGAATCAGGACTGTAGGAATGCTGACACACCAGGCAGCCCTTGCACACTGGCGGTCAAGCTCATGTCCTCCAGGGAAAGACAAGATTCTTCTCAGGGAAAGGAAAAATCCCCAGGATACTGATGAGTCAAGGTCCCATAAAATGGTTCTGCTGTGCCATCACAAGATAAAGCCTTATGTTGACAAATCTCCAAGCTTCCAGTCAGATTTTTAATCTCCTGAACTCAAATATGAGCAGAATACAAAGATAGCCAGTTATCTAAGTAAGCCTGAGATGTGAAACATACAGACAGAAGACAAATAAAAAAACACAAGAAAGTAACTTAAAAAGACACCAGGATTAATATCTTCAGAAGGATAAGAGAAGGCATAGAATTTAAGAAAAAAGAAAAGAATCATTCACAAGTACATGATTTTTAAAGGGACAATTAGAGTACAAGAAGAGTTTTTGGAAATTAAAAAATGATAGTAAAAATTAAAAACTAAATAGATGCATTTGAAAGTAAAACTGAGGAAATTTGCTGAGAGGTAGAGGGGAAAAAAGGCAAAACCCAACCAACCAAACAGATGGAAAACAGAAGAGGAAACGGAGGAAAAATAGAAGACTCAGTTCCAGAACATTCCAAAACCTATGTGGTTGGAATTCCACGAAGAGACAACAGAGAAAATTAAGGTAAGGAACTTGATAATAAAATTACAGCCCACTGAATGCCCAGCACACTGAATGAAAAGCCAAATCACACATCATCACAAAATTTCGGAGCTTTAGGAACAAAGAAGATCCTGTGAGCTTTCAGAGAGGAAAACGAACAAAAAGAAGTATTATTACATACAAAGCCCAGAAATTAGAATGGCTTTGAACTCCTCAACTTCAACACTGGATGCTTAAAGAACATTTCTAACTGGAATTAAGAGTAGGAGTACACTGGAGACACTGTCAGACATTGAAGACCTGAAACATTCACCGTTAATGAATTCCTGTCTTAAGTGTTCCTGATGATGTGATCAACAGAAATGAGAATATTAACCAATAAAGGGGAAATCATGACATCTAGGGAATAGGAGGTCTAAGACAAAAGAAAAGAGGTAAGAGGACTCACCTGGATGACGAAGGGGATCCCAGGATGAAACACTGCACCATCTACAGAGCATGACCAGTCCTGACTGCAACAGGATGGACTCCTTCAAGTAGATTGGGTTGGTATTTGAATTGGGTTAACATTGCTGAGCCCAGAATTCTCTTCCTGAATGATTCCGGATTAGCCTTGGCCAAAGTGACATTTTGCATGCGATTTGGAAGGTGAAAAGGTGGGCAGCAGCCCTTTTCTTACATGTTAAGAAGGTGAGTACAGAGCCCCAGGAGCTGTAACAGCTCACACACATTGTGACTCATCTGCTGGCTCACCTGTGGCAGCCAGGCAGACAGTAACCTCAGCTGTTTCTCAGTCTCCTCCTTTGGCTTCTCTGAATCCTGGACAAATTTTAACTCTGGAGAAACAAAGAGATGTGCCAGAAGAGAAAAGTAATCATTGGTGGCTTAGTAATTCCTTGGTGGCTTAGTAATAACTAGCATTTGCATGCACATAACAATGTAATATAAATGATGCTAAATGCTAATATCACCAGAGTTATAGAAAAGACGAGCTGAGGGATACAGGGATGAACAGTATGTACGTGCGGTAGGGCCGAGCTCGGTGGGAGGAGGGGAGTGGTGAAACACAGCTAAATGTTTACCTTCTGTGCAGAATTCTATTAGTGCCTAAAACTGAAGACACAAAAATGCATTCATATAAGTACATTACTAGAAAATATGGAGGTAGATTCCTAAAAAATCAGCTAAAAGAAAGTGATTGCCTCAAAGGATCCAAAAGCAGAGCACAAGGAACTGCTGCTTTCATAAGAAGATTTTAAAAACTCTGTAAACTGTGTAAAATGCACAAATTTTAAAAAATGTTTTGAATGGAAGTATCCATTCACAATGTCCTGGCTTAGAAGGATTGTTAAATACATTACAGTGTTTCCAGGAGACAGAACCTTCAGTAGCTACTGAAACTATCTTTTCAAGAAATATACATAATAGCAAGTGACATGCTCAAAATACAGTTTCGATAAAGAGGGCAATCTATAAAGTTGCATGTACCTTGTGATCCCAATTATGAAATTAAAAATGGTTGAAAAATTAATATCAAGATCTTGGGTGGTAAGATTATAAACTCCCTAGATTATGCTGTATCGTCCAAATTATCTTCAACATGCCCAAACTCCTCTTACAAGTGAAAGAAAAAAATAAGAAAAATTATTTTTAAGCTCTCATATAACAAAAATTCCCTACAGAAATTAATCAGGCTATCTTTTTACCCCAGTATATAAAATGTAAATAGTATCAGGTACAAAAGGGAGGTCACTGTATATGGAATTTTTCTCTTATTCACTTCTTAGCAGTTGCCAACCACCCTCTGGCACCACATTCTGACAATGGGAGACAGGATGAGCACCAAGTCCCCAGGGCCTGGTCCCAGCTTCTCATGACTGGCGTGGGTTACCAGAAGGCATCAAAGTACAGGTTCTGTTAAAATACTGCTTGGTTAAAATACTGAATTTATTTCTGTAATTCGCTGTTTAGTGGGTGCAACTGGGAAGTTAATGATAGTCCAGTCTCCTTCATCTGTGTTGTTCCACCTCATTCATTCATCCATTCATTCATTCCATAACCGTGAATTGTGCATCTACCTTGTGCTTACCTTCTCAGCTATGTTCCATGTGGGGACTCAGAGTTGGATCCTGACCTCAAGAAGCCTGCTCTCCAGCAATGGAAACATACAGGCACACAAATGACTATGATATAGGATCTAATTTGTTAAAGGCCATGAGAACGGTACAAAGAGTTTCTGAAGGAATGGAGTGTGAGAAATACTCTCAACTCTTTGTGAGTAAGTGTGGCACCAGGTCTGTAAAATAGTGTTGTGTTGCTCATTCCCTGCATGACTTCTCATTTCACAAAAAGTCATTCTTTAAAAGCATACTTCGAAACAAAGAACAAGTCACCCTGAGGTGGTCAGCTCACGCTGCAATGTCAGCTCTTGCCTGCCTGCTGTTCTCTGGTCAATAATGCTGCTGACAGGTTTAGATTTCTTCTCTTAGTTTCTTGATTATGCAAGTGTGCAAGAAGGCTGCTTTTCACCATTTCCATTAGACAAGAGAACTGATCTCTGTTTTCTAAGACAACACAGATGAGATGTCCATTTCTAGCCACAACCATCCCAATAAAATGCCTGTTAATAATGGAGCTTTCTCTTTCCACCCACAAGCAGCAGGCAAAAGGTCCACACTGAAGATTTATTTCCTTCCCTGACTTGTCCTGATTGCCACACCTACACTGTGCTTTGTGGGAGGAAGTGGGAGTCAGAGTGAAGCCCCCACACCCCTCAAAGGGCGGCCCTTAGACCCCAAAGACAGTAAGGAGCCTTTGTTGAGTAGAGGTGGCAGCAAATACAGGGTGAGTTAGACTGAGAGTATCTGCAGCCTCACTCTGAGGAACTAAAAACTATAGACACATATTGTATAGCCAGGAGAGGCTTCCAGAAAATCAGAATGCTAAATTAGTCAGCCTCATACAGTGTGACCACAGTGTACTCCCTCTGGAGCGGTGTTCCACGAACAATAGGCATGTACCTTTCCTGATACAACCACTAGGGGGTGGTTGATCAAAAAAGCCAATTAAAGTGGGTGAATCCATTAAATATATATATAAACATAGCCATTTTAACTTAAAACTCAGAAACAGTACATTTATTTGTCAAGCTTCTGAATTCAGGCCAAGGGCTTCCCTTGAGTCTCGGTGGTCCTTTTCACAAAAGCCACATATGTAATGCATCAAATACGATTTCCAGTTTGGGTTTCTTCAAAGCAAAATTAGAGCTAAGAGACACCCTGAAGCAATCAGAGTACAGAGACCCCTATATTTTTATAACCCTCACCCCCTTTCCCCAAAGTTGTCTCACAAGCACCACATTTGACAATCATTTTTCATTCAGTTCAAGTTTTCCAAAGTAGTTAAACTTTTCTTTAAAAAATATTTTTTTCAAGGATTAAGAGTATACTAAGGGTGATGAGCACTGAGTAATAGAATTATTAAATCACTATATGGCACACCCGAAACTAACATACCACCGTATGTTAATTATACTGGAATTTTAAAAAACTAATAAAGTTTTTTCACTCATATTTCCATTTTACTCAACAATTTATGCGACATCAATTAAATTGAAAGGTTTAAGTAATTGACATCGCAGGAATATCTGAAAAGATTTAGGAACCACCCCCACTTAAAGCTTGGTAAGCATACAAGCCCCCCGGAGGAGCTTTTGCACCTGTACCTGCACCTGACCTGCTGTCCCTGAACGCTGCCACAGCAGAGGAGGTCAGCGCCCTGCCTGACCCGGTTAGTTTAGCAGAGAAGTGGGACACACCGCTCCAGCCAGTGGAGTGGAGGTCGGCCAACGAGCTTCTACTTTTGGTTGTGACCCACGGCCACCAAGCTTTGTCTTTCGGACTTTGCCCTGAGAACAGACAGCAAGGACAAAAGCAAAAGCCGCCCCCAACTGTGGTCATCCCTCGGCTGCAAAGACACTCATGCACGCATTTTGATCAGCAAAATTACCTTGTGTTTGCTCGGCCTTTTAGCGTAAAGGAAGAAAACACTTCCGAGTTCACCACGGCGGGCCACACTCCCAACCAACATAGACCCTTGTGCCTAGCTGCACCTTTGGCACGTGGGCCTTCAGTGGGACCACGTGACTGGCGCTGGCCAATGGCGTCAGTGGAAGCAGGGCAGACACTCCGGCCTGCGGTGGGATCCGCCCAGGACCTGCTCACGTGACCTCTGCGGGTTCTCCTCGGCGCTGGGCTAGATGGCGTGGGCAGCCCACTGCTCTGAAGCCGCTGCAGCGGGACACGTCGTCAGAATGAGCCTGCGTCCAGCGTGACCAAGAGCAGCAGGGCGCCCATCTGTTGGGTGGTGACAAGTAAGCGTCAACTGCTAACACTTGGGGTCAGTGCAGCTGCCTTCGGTGGAAAATCGTGATACTGGCTGCGAGAGAGCATGGAGTAAGCGGAGGCACGCAGCGGGTGACCTGGTGCTCAGGCTGGAACCTGGGTTCTGGGGGGGTGCAACGAACTCTGGTGTAAGAGTTGCTTGTGAGCCCTGTGGCTTAATTTCAGGGACATGAGTACATGTAAAGTGGTAATTTATGCCAGAGGTCAGTATGTGTTCAGGGCCAAAAAAGGGGGAAGGAAGCATTTCAGGCTGTGACTGTCCAAGAAGTTTCAGAGAGGTGACGAAATAGAAGGTGCTTCTGCAGGCCGGGTGGGGAAATAGGGTATATCAGGCAGGAGGATGGGGCGATCAAAGAACAGTTTTGGCAATGCCCATGAGAGTGTGGAGGGACAGTTTGCAGAGGACTGGAAAACTGACTCCTAGAAGCCCAGGCTGTAGAAGGTTTGCATGGGAAGCTAGGGAATTTGGACCTGATCCTCTGGACAACACAGGAAATGCATGAAAAACTTAAGAGTCGTGGGTTGAAATGATCAGTTTGGGGAGATTAGTCTAATCTGGATTACTGAGAAGAAGACCTGGAGGAGAAGGAATTGATTGTTAATCCTCTAATAATTCAGAAAACTAATTATTCAAGGGCAAGGCCTGTGTTGATTCTGCTTTTTGTCCCAGTGAGGGCTGGCACAGTGCATTTCAGGTTCTAAGTACCTAATAAATATTTCCCAAATTGGATTGGGAATAAGAGGGTCTTGAGAGGAGTTGAAGCTGGGAAAACAAGGAGCAAGAAATTATATTCAACCTATCACATAGGGGTCTGTGGAAGAAGGTGAGAATCCATGGTTGCTTGTAAACCAGAGGCTTTCCCAGCACAAGGCTTGGCCACAGGAGGCCCTTGGTAAATAATTGTGAGAGGGAGGGAGGGAATAATGGCCAACCGAAGTGAGATTACTTAAACTGGGAGAAAATGGTGTTTTCAGATGTTCCAGATTTGAAGTTGCAGTAGACGCTGCAGATTGAAATGACTAGTTGGGAGAAAAACACTCAAGAAAGAAGTAAGGAAAGAAATTGGAGATGAGAGGTTCTCTCTCTGAGGAGTTTGGAGCTGGAAACAGGTTGTGGATTAACCCAAGGGTGAGACTGGAGATAGAGAAGAGGCCCAGGAAGAACCTTTCGTTCACCATCTCCTCACTCCCCACTGTGCCTTCCCCAGGGATGGAAGCCACCCCTAGCCCCCAGAGCCAATTCCAGAGAGGTTTGGACTATGAAAGTGCTTCCCAAACCTGAGAAAGCATGGAAGTCATCTGGAACATTCATTAAAACTCAACTTACTGGGCTCACCTAAGAGTCTCTGCTTCCAGAGGTAGAGGAGAACTTGACAATGTGTGTTTCTAACACTTGATGATGCTCATGCTCTGGGACCACTCTTCTGAGAACCTCTGAACTATGGGAAAGAAGGAACAGCGTCTTTGAGCTCACGTCCCATCCTGAGACTCAGGGCAGGTGACAGAGGTCTATGGGAGTTTCAATGTCATTCCCACAACTTGGGGAACTTGGTTTACAAAGAGAGTCCCTCAGCCTGTTCCCATGAAAGACCAAGTCTCCTGGGCTTGCAGCCTTTCTACCAAAGTGATTTTCCATTTCTTTACAAAAATGTGCGGACATTCTTTTCAGATAAGCAAGATAAGGAAAACTTATCTCCTGTTTGTTTTTTGTCAGCCGTCTCATTTCCCTCATGACTGCCAGCTGTCTTTGATGTCAACCAACCAAGACTAGAATGTCTGCCACTCAGAGAACCTGGGAGACCTCATGGCTCTGTGAGGCAGTAAGAAATGACCATTCCAGTTCAGGCAAACCAAGAGCCAACTAAACAGCTCTGCGGGTGCTTTTTTTCCCTCTGCTGTGACCGTGCCCGGAAAGCTATCTTCCAATATCCCTTGCATGCATAATTTTATTCCCACATGCGGAATAGAGCTGCTTGAGTCTACTCTCACTCAAAATGAGAGCATTAAAGGAGATGATCACACTCGTTCATACTTCTGGCAGTTTACTGAAAAATTGCTACCATGTGCCAGGTTCTATGCTAAGTTCAAAAAGACTTGTTCTTTACCCTGACGGAGCCAACAGCTGGTGAGGAAGACAGGCAAGTGAATACATTTCCTGGCATCTGGAAAGCCTTCAATAAAGGGACATCGTGGAGGATGGGCTTCGTGGGTGAATATGGGTGAGGGCATTCAGAGCAGAAGAGACAGTACTGGGGCACAGCCTGACACCAATTTCTGCAAACTGTGTTAGTTTGTGTGTTAGTATGACCAGAATGAAAGATTTTTATTTATTCCACCAAAAAACCCAAGTGTCAGACCCTGTATTTAGAACATGATCAATGTCCGTTCTTGAGCTTTGGTGGCCTCTGCCCAGTGAAGGGTGACAAGGAGCAGCATGGCTCTGAGTGAGGTTAGAGAGAACTGCTGGGACAAGCTGTGAGGGCGTCATGTATTGAGGCTTCATAACTAAAGCAGTGACTTGGGATGTGATCCCACGGACAGTCAGAAGCCACTGAAGTTCTTAACTGTGGAGGTCTCAGGGACAGGGGACATGGGTCAGGCAGAGAAAGGCATCACGGGCCCGTTGCTTTAACCCTTAAGAGCCTAGGAATCAAGAAACTGATACAGAATTTAGGGCCCCTTCAGTGTGTCTCCTTTCCAAGAGGGAGCCCAGGGGACAGGCGGGCTCCTTGAGACAGGGGCCACAGGCAGCATGTCAGGCCAGATGCAGCAGGGCCCGGTATGTTCACCTTCACAGGTTCCATGGGAGGGTCCCCTGTCCCTCCTTTCCCAGCCCATCCTTCCTGAGCATCCCTTCCCCAGCAGCCTGGTGGAAGCGAGGCATCCAGAGCAGACAGGAGGCTGGACCAGCACCCCCTAAGGCAGGCTGCTTCCAGCCTCCTGAGAGGCAGGTCTGGACTTGCCTCCTGGTGCGTCAGGCTTCCCTGCCCCTCCTCTCACCCCAGCTCAATCTCAAACAAGCCCTCTCCTCAGCACTGAGCACGCAGGGCCGGAAAGAGTGTTTCCGGCCCAAGCACTGGTTCCTTCTGCAATGGTCCTCTGGTGCAAGAGACGGTGCCCTGGGGACTCGGCGTTGCTGAGACTGGTTCCTGGGCTGGCCGGGAGCACTTGCACTCACACACTCAGGGCACAACCAGCTCCTCTGTGCATTCTCTCACACAGATGCCAAGCACCTTTGCTGGCACCTTTGCTGGGAACAAGAAATTCATGCAAACCAGACAGAAAACCAACTATACTGAGCGTTCTCCCAATTACACATTCCTCCTCCAGTGGCAAAAGTTCACTGTCCGCAGAGACCCACGGCAAATAGAGCACAGCCCCTTCTGCTGGACGTTGCAGCAGCACACTGAAGGCATTAGAGCTCCGATCCTCAGGTCTGGTTGCCAGGGGCTGAGAACTGAGTTGGAGCGGGTTATGCCCTGTCTGCGGGCCTCATTTTTCTCACCTGTAAAATGGGATGACAGGCATCCATTATGAGGATTACTTAGCTCTGCAAAGCATTTAGTGCCCGGATTCAGGGAGCGCTCGGTAATGCTGGACACATTGTTAGCTCCATCACCACCATCATCATGATACCATGTCCCCTTGAAACATGACTCCTTCTCCATGAAACCATCACCAGTTCCCAAGTGGGAGAAACCTGTCCTGCCTTGTGCCTTCATAGGACTCTATTTGTATCCCTCCTTTGGCTTGTGAGCTTTCTACATCAAATGTGTGGTTCGCTTGCTCACCTCCTTGTCGCACACATTATTTTCTGCCCTGACCCTGACAATCGGGATAGACCAGAATTTTTTGCTGGACAGATGCTCTGGCCCTGCCACTGCTTTGCTAAACTTCTGCCTGATAGCTTCATGCTCCCAGAAGTTGTTCCTGTTCCCGGTTTGGGTACAGGAACCACATCGGTTTGTCTAAAACCTATAGGTTGCCTTCGGGTGTGGGCAGTTACTTGACTAGGACATGCGTAAGGCAGCGGCCCAGACGCAGGAGCATAGGATGAGACTGAGAGTGGGCAGGTTAGAAACGTTGATGAAACCTGCACCTCTTACAGCCCCAAACTCAAACAAGCCTGTGACATCTGCCACTCATGGACGGTCACACATCCAAGGTGTCTTCATTTCTCTCCATGATCTCTACCATATTTGTGTGAAAGTAAAATGGGAATTTTTTAAAAATTATTCAATATGTACCTTTTAGAAGGCCTAAAACCTTTAACCACAGAGATTTCACAAGCTTTCACAAAACGGAAGAATGGAAAAGTGCACACTTCACAGTTTGTGCTTTTTGCCACCAGCCCTATCAAGAATCTCCGTATGTCACAGTCATATCAAAGACTGGCAAGCTTCTGTACTAAAAGATTAAAAAGTCACAGTTAGTGGCCTCACTCAAAATGAAGCAAGTATTTAATATTTGATCAAGAACAGGGTCTCCCTGCTCAGTGAACAATGTGGAAAGCTGTCTTGGTTCCTTTCGGGGAACCTTTGCGGGGAGTGGCTGAATCCATAAGTCACCTTAGTTATAGCCAAAGGTAATTTTACAGAATGAATTGGGTAGTTTGAAAAGATGGTTAAATTCTAATTAATGGAAATAGGAGGTAATGTCACTTGACAGCTATGCCAACTTCCAGGCTCAGTCTGTGCATATATTAGAGCACTCACAAAAGCCCTATGGAGTAGACACTATTATTATCACTAATTACAGATGAGGAAACCAAGGTTTACAGAGGGTAAGTAATTTAGACTCTGTGCTGGGAAAAGGGAAACTCAGTGGAGCATGAAGTCCTCTCCAGACAATTCCATTTTTATGCTAATAAAAATTTTAAATTCTTTGGTCATCTGAACAGTAAGAACATGAAATGGGTGAACTTAGTTGCAAAAATCATTTCAGAAAAACAGAATGGCCTGAGACTGTAAGCCTTTAGTTGCTAGGAGAGTCTGAGGTTCACAGTGGGCTTGGGGAGCCATGAGACTAATGTGGAACCAAGGTCTGGTAGCAGAGGTCACAAGTTCTGCCCTCAGCCTTCAGTTCAGAGAGCCACCACCTGGCAGCCTGGGGACCTAATCTAGTTCAGAGATTTCTGTGTATGTTTATTTGGGCCACGCAGATTAGTAACCAGTATTTAAAAATGAGAAGATTTCATGTTTTTTTAAAGTCCAGATTTTTTTTAGTTTCTTTCTTTCATTGATATAGTCAATATCATATTTTTTTGTACATCATACTGATTTGATATTTTATATATTACGAAATGATCCCCATAAATCAAGTTATCATATGTCACCTTATGAAGATATTACAATATTATTGACTGTGTTACATATTCATCCTTGTCTCCTATTTATTTTATAATTTTATAAGAAGTTTTTAGCTCTTAATTCCAGTCAGTTATCTCGCCCCCCTCCTAAGCCTCCCCCAACCTCCCGGCTCTGGCAGCCAACAATTATGAATCTGTTCCTTTTGTGTTCTTTTTTTTTTTTTTTTTTTTTTTTGAGCTTCCTTTGGAACTCTGTGGACCTACACTTCTGCATTTCTGCAACAGTTGGCAGAAGAGGTTAATGAGTGGGTGCCCTCCCCATTCCTTTACGAAGGACTGTAGCCTGGGGCTCAGGATTTGAGTTCTTGAGTCAGATGGAGGCTGAATTGGGAAGACCAAGTCAGAGACAGGAAAAACAGAGGGATGTTATAATCCTGAGAGGACATCATGAGAACCTGAACTAGGGCAAAAACAGTTGGAATGGGATAGAGGGAGTAGATGTGAAACATATCCAGGAGGTGGAACTGGCAAGATTTGGGGTCTAAGAAAGAAGACATGCTCCCCTTAGGAGACTTAGTGTTGGTCCCAGCTGAGCTAGGGAATGAGGTAGAGGAGCAGGTTTGGGCAGGATGGGAGGATGAACTGTCCACAAAAGACCAAGAATCACTCATCAGAGACAGATATAGGAACCCCAAGGGTTTCAGAATGCAAAGGTTGGGTTTCATATGGAAAGAAGGGATCGATGGTCTCGATTGTAATGTGGTAAGAAGCTCCAGGAGAATAAAGACTAAAAGGCATCTATTGGCTTTGGCAGTTAGGAGGTCCCTGGTGCCATAGGCAAGAACAGTTTCAGAATGTAGGGAGGGCACCAAGTTCTGGCAAAGTCCACATACAACCCCTTTGTTGTGAAATTCCATATAACCTCGTGAGAGGCAACCGTCATTCTCAGGTGTGTGCTCTGAGACCTGCTGAGGGTGGGTGGACAGTGAGGGAGAGCAGCCTCTCAAAAACAGGATCTTCAGACCCCAGGGCCAGAGCCTCCAGCCAGCCGCCCAGCCTCTTCACATCGGTGTTAGACAAACAACCTTGATGGACATGCAATCTGTTCTCTGGTTGTTTCTAAACCATTAGCAACCATAATCCTTTATTTTCATATTAGGCCACCTATTTTTCAGACCAGCTAATTAGAAGTGGATCTAGAGGAACATACAGAAGTTGGACGCATTTTGGTGAGACAGTGTGAGAAGCTGTCTTGCAACAGAGAAATTTCATGCATGCACAGATCCCATTTTCTCTCCCTGAACACATAAGGACACTACATTTCCCTCAGTTGCAGTCAGCCTGGGCACGTGTGGTGGGGTTTTAGCCTTTTGAAATGATATGCCCCACTGCCAGGCCTCACCCCAAAGTGTGCTCATCCACACTTTCCTTCCCCTGTCTGTCCCGGGGTACAGGACTCCAGGATGGTGGGGCCACAGGATGGAAGGACCTTGGCTTTCTGAGTCACTTCTTACAGGAGAACCATCCAGAAGAGCCACCTGACCCCCATCAGAATGGGATGTGAGCAAGAAGTAAGTTGTCACTGCATTTTGCCACCAAGATTTCCATCAGCATCACCTGGCCTCCATGGACTGTTTCTGGAAGGGAAGATGACTAAGACAGGCCCATGCTTAGAGAGCAAACGAAGATGGTTAACACTGAAAGTTAACTCGTCTTCAGAAACTCTTCTTAAAAACATAAAAGCATTTTGGCAGCCTTCTCATGTGGTCTGATTAACCCTGTATTTACCATGTAAAGGAAATTATAGCAGGAGAAACACGTCCCTAGATTTGATATGAATAATACACTGTTTCTTGTATTTCAGACACTGGCTATCAATGTAAGTAGAAGTTTTAATGTTCTGGCCCCACCCAGTGAATTACCTCGATCACCTTTGCGGTGTCTATTTCCACTTTGGAGAGCCCGCGTACTCAGTTAACAAGGACAGTATCCTAAAAGTTGGTCACCCATCCAGAATCTTTCTTATACTTCAAGCTGCCCAGTGAGCATGGTTGGAAATTTGAGCCTCTTGAAGGAGTGGGCCAAGGAGAGGCTTGTTGTCTAGTCCCATCGGGATTGTAAGAAACCATGTTGAACTTACACCCATACCTCTGCATCTGGGGTGTAAAGATACCTAGAGTGTGTGGCTTAGAGTGGGACCAGCCCTTGTCTACACCCTACTGGGGTTCAGACTGGGTCAGAAGCTGCAGCTGGGCAGCTCTGGCTACTCTCTGAGCTAGAGTTTCTGGCCCCCAGAGAACCACAGTCAGACAGCAGGGGGCTCTCATTCTTCAGAACCTTTTCAGTTAACCAGCATTCGGTTCCTTGGAGAGTCATTTTGTACTCTGAGTGATACCCAGTACAACCTGGTTACATAAGCAGTGAAAGTGTAATTGAATTTGATCCTCACCAAGAATGACTTTCTCTGTATGAAAGTGAAGATCATCATACAACAGACATTCTTAGACCTTGGTTATCTAGAAAAAAATGACTTGCATATCCTGATTTATCACAAGGAGAGAGGGACACCGTGCACATTATTTAGGCTTTTATTGACAGAGGCCTGAGCACAATGGCTCAAAGACACAAGGACTACTCCTTCCATCAGTGAGGTAGGTAATTCAAGGCTGACATGACCACTCCACTGAGGGGCCAGAGCTCCTTCCATGCTCTTGCTCTGACCTCTTATACCAGTTGTCACATTCACTGAGTGACAGCCAGGAGTGAAGTGGAAGGTGGCACAACCGCTCTCTTCCAAGAGGAGAAATCCCCTTACTCGGGCTTTTTGGAAGTCTCGCACCTCTGCAATGGCTACGTGGATGGTCTTGAAGCAGTGGGCACACCTGCCCCGTGGCGAGCTGGGGACTGCAGCCACTGAGCCAGCCATGTTGCCCTGAGCAGAACCAGGAAGGTACGAGTGAGATCGGAAAGGGCAGCAGGTGGCAGGGACAGACCTGCCAGCCAGGTTGAATTCCCATTGAAAAACATTTTTGTCCCCATTCTGCTCTTCTCTCAATAACCACAGCTTTTGAGAAAAGTGGTCTCCTGTCAGTGGTAGGTGACAAGTACAGACATACTAAGTACTCTGTAGAATCACATGTCCCCTACGAACACATTGGCACTTATAAAGTAATTATTCTTCTGCCTGTAAATGTAATGAAGTTCCATTAATAAATTGTGTTAAATATAAACCAATGAACAGATAATTTTGTGCGTTTATATTATGGGCTCCTATTCCCCTACTGTGAGCATTCACTGGTATTAGAATGATAAGTTCATGAACCTCTCACTAACCCCAGAGCCATGAATTATGTTAGAAATATGAACTCTTCTATTGGAAGAATGAATGTGTTGATTTTTAAATGAAGACATCAATAGTCCATATTTTCAAATTCAGTCCCAACCCCCTTTGATTTTTCTGGCTGGTACGGTGCAAATAGGTTTTATAATACTCTTGTGGTTTCTTTTATTAGAAAAATATACTGATCTGTACTGTTGAGCTAAATGACAATATCAAGGGTCATAAAAAAGATTTAGTATTTTGAACCTTTGCACTATTCAAATTCCCAAAGCCATTCTTGGTGAGGATCAATTTCAATTATACTTTCACTGCTTATGTAACCAGGATGGGGCAGAGTGAAGGAGGGGGACTGGGGTGGGGGAGGGAGGGACCCAGTAGCAGGAACAGGGAAGGCCAAGGGCTCAGCAGAGGGCTCATGATAGTACTCTCTCCATGTGACCAGACTCATTACTGACAGCTGAGAGTTCCAAATCCAGGTGACCTTCTTCTTAAACAGTGTCCAGGGTAAAGGAAAGCCAGACTTTTATTTCTTTAATTAGCAGTGGAGTGTTGAGTATGGCAAATTTAGTTAAATAACTCAATACAGAATCTCATTCTTCCAAGAGAGAAAATCAGTGGGAAGTCCGGCTTGTTTACTCTGCCTCTGACCTGGAGTTGTCCCTTCTTATTTTGCGCTGGGAGAAGACAGATCACCCATGCTTTTGCTAACCACTCACTCAGCCCTGTATCCCCCGGGGACTGGTATGCAGAAGACCCAGGGCCCAGCATGTACATGTGCCCACCCCAGGGCCCCCAGACTTTGTCTCTCTCCTTCCTTCCTTTGCTGGTGTTAAAACAACAGTGACAAAACTCAGTGGAGTAAATTCTCAGATCTAATGGCTTTATTAAGCAATTCATGAAGGGTAGCATCCCACCTAGGTAGAGAGAGAACCCCAGGAGGTGCACCAAATGGCAGGTTTTTATAGGAAGGAGGGTGGGGCAAGATGGTATCAGGAAAAGAAAAGAAAGGACTGTTCCAGGAAAGGTCACTTTCCCTTATCATGCATGTGACAGAGCATCTCATTGGTGCTGACCAGAAAATTCCTGGCTGACCAGATAAGACTGTTTGTCTGGTGGAGGTTGAAACTGCAGTTAGGTTGGGTATTGATTGGACCCTCAGCTGGGTGACAAGGCTTAGCATAAGTGACTCCATTTAGAGCCGTGCTTTTCTTTTTGACGCTAGGGATAGATGTGTATTCTGAAATATAATTGCATTATCTTCAAATCATGATATACTTGGAATAAAATCCAAACCCCTTTACTGGGCTATATTCTCTACAGCTCTCCCCAAGTCCAGCTCAGCCTACTAGGACAAGCTCCCTCACTGCTTTTGTCCACATGGCTCCTCTCTTGGGTACCTCGGTATGTTTGGCTCTTTCCCAGGGTTTTTGCACAAGATCTTCTTTCCACCCAAAACAACTTTCCTCCCTTACTGGGCAAGACTCCCTCCTTCCTCTCAGAACAACCAGTCCTGACCCTTTTATCAGCCAAAGCCTCACCCTCACACATGCTCCCTCACCACCCCAACTGCTGGCTTGCCACTGACCTCCATTTGTAGCACTGAACTCCATTCTGGCATTTTGAACACCTGTTTGCAAACCAAGACCCTCCACAGGGTTTGTACTTTGGGGAAAACATTGTAAGGGTTTAAATCACCAGTATTTATATTCCCGCTTCTTCTGCCCATGGAGCTGTAATAAACATGGGCAGCAAGGAGCTTTGAAAACTAGCTAGCCCATGCTCTCAGGATGGCAGAATTGAAGTGCTGACAGCTAGCAGAGCTGAGGTCTTGCCTTTTCTAGAGAAACGGGAGACACTGGGCCAGGGCAGGCATGAGGACTCTGGTGTCCTCATCATCACAAAGGCAGGAAAAGAATTTCCCCAGGAAAAGAATTCCAATTCGACTCTAGTTCTAAGACAGATTCAAATCTGCAAATTCCATGCCACAGACAGAGCTATGGTCATCATCTTCTGAAAACCTCTGTGGGTGTTACTGAGCACCCCCTATGGGCATGCAAGGTTTCACGAAACCCTCATGTGCTTCCTGTGAGTTGAGGAAAATAATTGCCTGGAAGACACTCTGAAGGAAACTTTGTAGGTAACCAGAAGTTTACTTGCTGTGGCCACTTGTCATAGGTCAAGGCAGTTCAGAGTTCGGGGTGCACTGCCGAAAAGTAGCACCCCTGTCTGGGGGATCACTTTCCCAGACAGGAATCAGATGGCAGGAAACTGTCACCAGCAGACAGGAATCAGGTGGCAGGAAACTGTCACCAGCAGACAGGAATCAGATGGCAGGAAACTGTCACCAGCAGGCAGTCACACTGCAGCCCACACAGGCCAAGCATCCTGCACCCCCTTGCCCACTTATCACCTCCAGGAACGATATATTATGGTTATTTCAGAACTTGGTGATTCTCTGCCTCCATGGCGCTTTCTCAAGGCCAGAGTTTGTCTCTCTTGTAGTATCTCAGCTCCGAGAGGTGAACCACTTCCTGAATGAGTAAATGGTGCCCAACGCCCAAGAATGCTATTCTGATAGCAGGAGCGGACATCAGGAACTTTCTCTCCAGCTCACCCAATGGTCATGACCCAGTGATGACCAGAATACAGCTCAGTGTTGCTCACTGGTTAATTATCTGATCTGCTCGATCATTCCCACCAACGCATGAATGTTTTCTACAGGCTGGAGAGTCCTACTGAATCTCTGCAAGCATTTGTAAAGCGGAGGTTTCTGCGGTGCTGGGAGCTGGCACCTGCCCCAGGCAGCGAGCCTAGGGGGTGCTCTGGGCTCCCAGCTGCATCTGTGCTCGCTTGCTCGGGGAAGGGACACAGCAGGCTGGGCAGGGGCCCGCTATGTATATCAAGCATGTGTTCTAAATTACACTCCATTCTCCACAGCCCCAAGAGACCCCAGTCACCCAACCATGGTCTGCACTCTTGATTCAAGTTTTTATTTAAAGAAATGCTATTGATAAACTTTTGCTATTTCTGCCTCAGTCTTCTAGAAAATGTACAAAACAGAAAATCACATATCTTCAAAGCTCTGGGGCCTTAAGTGATGGAGATAAGCAGTAATCTCTCTTATTCCATTCTTAATCAGCTGAATTAATGTGAATACTCCTTTTCATTTGGGCATGATGGCCGTGAGCATTGCAAGTGTAACCATCTTCAACCCTTCTTAATAGCATAATGTTTGGGATTTTTCAAAAGAGAAAAAAAACTTTGGGGAGCTTCTTCTACATCATTCATATTCAGCACCTATTCTGATTCTTCCTCCTTTCTTCTTGTCTTTTAGAAATATCAGTGTCCTCTCTTTTTAGTAAATTTAAAGTCACCAAAAAATGTTGCATCTAAGATAATCTTTATCCTCAAACACACTTATCAAAATGAATGTGCTAAAGAGTCAAAATTATACACAATAGAAAAAATTAGCCCAGGGGGCGCCTGGGTGGCTCAGTGGGTTAAAGCCTCTGCCTTTGGCTCAGGTCATGATCCCAGGGTCCTGGGATCGAGCCCCACATCGGGCTCTCTGCTCAGCAGGGAGCCTGCTTCCTCCTCTCTGCCTGCCTCTCTGCCTACTTGTAATCTCTGTCAAATAAATAAATAAAATCTTTTTTTAAAAAAATTAGCTCAGAATACTTACTTCCTTTTCATTTTGTAGGTTCTTAGCTTAATAATTTTTGGTGTTTTCAGTTTATCACAGACCCTCAGCTTGAGCTCCATGTGGGCATATAAAAGACTGAACCTGAAAATTTAGGTTAAAATTCTTATTTGGGAACCTACATTATCTGGATTAACCATTGACATTGCTCAAGTAAATTGGGTAAATACCATTCTGCCCCACCTCTCTGCCCCAGTCCCAGACATTTCTGTCTCTGTCTCCCTTAGGCTCTTCATTTTCTCATGTGTGAATTAACTTGCATGTATCCAGGACAGAGAGGACAAGATGGAAAGGGAGAACATAGAAATTCAGCCCAAGTTGCTGCTCTGTTCCTCTGTGTGTTGGTGGGCTTGGGGGTGGGGGTGGGGGGCTCCTCATGATTTAATTTGTGAGAAAGGATGGACAAACACTGTAAGGCAATGTCCTTTCAAAATGTTTGTGCTTCAGATAGCTTCCTGATTGTCAGCTGTAACTAGGGTAGAGGGATGGAAGAGCCCTTGGTGAGGGGGTCACAAACAGACCAGGCTCGGCCACTCACCGCTGACAAAAGCCAAAGGCAGAAAGAGGAGTAGTGGTGAAATAAGAAGGCATTTATTTCAGTGAGGCCAACACTGGGAGGACAGTAGACTAACATCTCAAGACCATCTCAAAAGTGCTGAAAACACATCCAGGTTTACATAAGGAAAACATGGAACAAAGGCTGGCGGTACGTGTAGGTGGAAAATAAAGGTCAGTTTGGTCATTGTCATGGGGTTGGTCATGGGGGTCTTCCTGGCTCAGGGAAGTCTTTACTACATGAGGGAATAGTTTCAGTTCCCATAGAGGGGGCTTTACCCACAGGGTCTTTTGCCTGAGTTAAGAGATAAGCTGGAAAGAAGAAGTTAATCAATTAGAAAGTACAGACTGAGGTCAATATGGAGGAAACTGAGGTCTTCTTTTATATTTATATGTAAGAGATACGTGGAGTTACATGCGATATATATGGCTGTCTGGCATTTAATGGGGTAGATATGGCTATGTGGAATTGAATGGAGTAGACATGGTATCTGGAATTTAATGGGGTATAGGTGACTATCTGGAATTTAATTGCATATATTTGGCTATTTGGAGTTTAATGGGGTATACATGGCTATCTGGAGTTTAATGGCATATATATAGCTGCCTGGGGTTTAATGGGTTATATGTGACCATCTGGGGCTTTGTGGGGTATATTTGACTGGGGCTTTGTTGAGTATATGGTGGTGGGGTGTCAGGAGAAAGGAGAGAAAACAGATCTGGGGACTCAAAGTCTGCTGTAGGTGTGGGGGGAGAGGGAGAGGAGGACAGGAATCTGCATAGACATGTGAACATGTCTCGGAATGATGCAGGAGTATCCATGCCTGTGGCCAACTCAGTAGGGGGTCCTTGGGTGAACAAGTCTTGATTAATGGAATTTTAATGCTAATTTAGTTTTTTGGCGCTCCAGTTGCCAAAGGCCTTGGTTGTTCTGATAGAAGCAAGTTTCCTTCTCTAAAAAAGAGAAATCGATGATTTTACAGATTCCAGCTGGTGTTTTTCAGGGCAGGAAGTCAAAAGCCAGGTGTGTGTGTCGGGCAGGCTGCAGAGGGGGTTAACCTGCGCAGCGCGGCGAGGACATCTCAGTGCTGGGAGAGGCCTCTAGATGGTGCAGGTGAGTCCGCAGTGAGGGAAAGCCCCTCTTCAGGGACCCAGTTCGCACACTCGCAGACGGGACGGAGCAATCAAGGAAGAGTTCCCGGACAGCACTTTGGAGTAGAAGGAAAGTGGGGCCGGCCAAAGAGCGGTGCCTCGCCCCAGGCAGCTCTGCGGTCCTCCTGCCACGCTTGGCCACCTGCTGCTCAGAGCGCTGCCAGACGGCCACCTGGGAAACCTGGTGGCCCCGCACAGGTTCTGCCTGCCTTTCTCCACAGACCGTCTTCTGCTGGGATTAGAAACTGACCCGCCAGCAGGTCCAGGTAAGTCTCGGTCCTTCTCTTTGGGTTTCCTAAACTCTTTAGCTGTTGGAGACAGAGGTGTCATGGGCTGAGAAACGGCCTGAGTGCATTTTTGAAATGCACGTCATTTTTGGGTTGCGTTTGAACAAGCTTTACCAATTACTGTGCATCTGCACTACCAGTTCTAAGACCTGAGATTGTTCCTTTGTTTTCAGGAAAACATTAGAAACCCCACTTTGCTCCTGGTTGCACATTTGGTTAGTGAGTCGAATTCTCTGCGTGTTTAGCTGGCTTTAAGATTTTGGCTACCAAGTCCACAGGGGTCTCCGGAGAACATGAAAAGTATGTTTCCGAGGTTTGCCCCTGAGCCTGGCTCACGGGGAACACAGGCAGCTGCTGGGATTTAGCTGCATACCTGCGTCTCCCCTGAGTTACCTGCAGTGCGCTAAGAGACCTTCCCGGTGCAATTTTGTATCAAGTCTGAGACCCCATGTCTCAGATGTCTCTGTTTGGGGTGCACAGTGGGGGATGTATGTATGATGACTGAGGCATTTATTTACAGTCAAGAGGCTCTCCTGGGTGCTCTGACACATCACGGAGGAGTCTGGGTCCTGCACAGGAGCCTGCTCTGATTCCCTGGCATCCTTTAGCAACCTCTCCTGAGCTGCGGGGGCGGGAGGGGTTAGGGCAGAGCAGAAGGGGATCGCTGAGTGGGAGGGTGGCTGATGGTGATCCAAGAGAGACAGTTAAAACAATAAGTGATGGGCTAGCAGAGCAGAAGCCCGTCAGCAGGGGCATTCCAGAGTTGGTGGGACGCAGGGTACAAGAAGGCTGGCGGGAAGGATGGACAGCAGAGGCTGACCCGCCTTCTCTGCTGTCCAGCTAGCCACTACTCTGTTCTGAGGTTGCATATCTGAGACACTCCCTAGGAATGAAATGGCAGCTAATTCAGAATATTAACAGGGTCAAAAGACATAATGGACTAAGGAGAAAGGAATCAATTCATATAGCTAACATAGAGACTATTCCTTGCCTGACTTGGTGCTCTGACATTTCAAAGGTAAAGCCATTTAAAGTTACTTTTTGACAAAGCCCACCAAAAAGAGAGTTACTCATCCAAGTTGGGATGTTCCCACTTGTCCTGGTGATTGCCCATGTGTCCACTTCCCCAGCAGAGGAGAAGACTGGGGGCCCTGCTCTGGGCTGGGTCAGCTTTCTCCCCATCCTTCCATGAGCCAGGCTGTACACAGGAATATTAATTTGTGATGGCACAGTGGAAGGGTAATCTGGAAGCACATGCCTTTGGGAGGAAAAAGTAAATAAAATTTCCCTGAAATGTTTGGTTTTCACTCTCTGGCCACTACTTGATTTCTAAAAGTAAACAGGATTTTCATTTTGTTGAAGATACGTATTTGCAAAGCTCAGAAGTGTCTGTCTTAAGCATCAGCATGTCCCCTTACCCAGCAGAGCACCTGCCACAGGAAGCAGCCCCATGTTGGCTCGGGGAAGTGAAGACAGACCTGGCCTTACCTCCTATTTCACACCTTACAAACCAGATTGACTCTTTTCACTGGGGAGCATCCTCTTATCAAAGCTCCTTTGGTCCCGGAAGACCACAGTTAGAAGCCAGGTCATTCGGGTCTCCTCTCCGTGTCCGGCTGAGTGAGTGTTGTGGTCTCTAAAAAAAATGAAATTCATTCTCGAGGAAATGCCCAGGAGCCCAGCTGCAAAGACTCAAGCAGATCTGAAATTCAAACACAGGAGCTATAAACAGGATGGCATGTGTGAAGCCAGCCTGGTGCTTCCGTGGCTCAGCCTTTCCCATCGCCTTCCTTCCCCAGGCCTGCTCAACGTCCCGCCTGCACGCCTCCCAGCAACTTTCCTCCAGGGCCTGGTTTGCCCAATTATCCCAGAGGACACCTGCCTACTCTCCTCTTTGATGCTGTGTGAGGCTCTGCCTAGGTGATTCCATACCCCCCCCATAGTATCATTAATTAACTTACATTAAGCTCACTTAGCACATTAGGTCAATTAGGAAACCGAGGCCCCAGGCCTGTCTCAGAGAGTGCCGCCCATCCCAGCGGGTCACGCAATCCATCCTGAAGTCACGTACCAGGGAAGGACTTTGATGCAATCTCCAATTATTATTTGCCAAAAGAGTGAAGAAGGGACGATACGCTAGTTTCCCATCGCTTCACTTCTTTCCTACATTTCTAGACCATTTGCAAAAGTGTTTCCATGCATTTCTTCCCTATTTTCCAAACAAGGAAATGGAGCCTTAGAAAAGTTAAGTAGCCTGCCCAACCGCATATGGTCGATAATGACTGTGATGCCAACACTAGCCCAGGGCATCATGTTGTGTAACTTGTAATTTGGAGGGGCGGGACTAGAACCTCTGTCCCCTGAGTCTGTGGTGGACACACTTGCCTCTGTAAGGACATGTGGCAAAGGTTCTGGGACAACCTTCCCAGATAAAACCTGATAAAACTGAGGGTAGCAAGAGCAAACTTCTGCCCTTTTTGGAGCTCAGCCCTCACACCACACTGTTGGCTGGCCTCCCATCATTACCAGAGGCAGGACCAAGGAGGAAGTAGTCTAGGCTCCATTCTCTTGGGCTGTCCCCATGAAGGCTCAGTAGTAGAGGAGATCTTGGGGTGGGAATTACCAATTGCTCTTTGTATATAGTGCAAACTGTCGAATAAGGTGACTCTGTCCAGGAACTAAGTGAAATTGCAAATGGCTTTTATGGTTCAGGCATCCCAATGATTTCTTGGCCTCTGTTAGTACAAATGAGACTGGACTCTGGTTTTTCACTGTTGTCTGTCATGAGGTCATCAGAGAGAAGTGCCCAACGTGGGTAACCTGCATAATTAAAGCCAAGGAAAAAACTTTTGCATCAGGGTGGGCCACTCATTTGCTGGTAAATAAGGGATCCTACAACCCAAGGTGTCTTCAGTCCTTCCATAGGACATAGTGGGCACTCAGCAAAAGTGCAGTTGACCTTTGAACAATGCAGGTTTGAATTGTGCAGGCCCACTTATATGCAGACTTTTCTTTTTTATAAATACAATACAGTATTTATACAGTAAGTGTGTTTTTTCTTCCATAGGATTTTCTTAATAACATTTCCTTTTCTCTAGCTTACTTCACTATAAGACTATGATGTATAATACATATAACATTAAAAATGTGCATTAATCAACTGTTTATGTTACTGGTAAAGCTTCTGGTCAACCATTAGTAGTTAATTTTGGTGAGTTGAAAGTTCTCCATGGAATTTTGATGGTTCAAGGGTTGGCCCTCCTAACCCCCACATTGTTCAAGGGTCAGCTGTATGTCCATGAATGAATGAATAAGATCCTTCCAAGAAAGGCCACCAGTTGCTCCAATCACACAATGGGGAGCCAGGGGGTGCCTAACGTCCAAGTGTACCCCAAGTCAACAAGCAAACCATTACCAGTAGGCAGAGCTACCCTCTCTGGGTACAGAAATGCGTGTTATTTCTCAAAGGGTAGGTGCCCCAGGTGTCAAACACACTGTTTGGCTACAAGGTGGAAGAGACGCAAGCTGGCAAGGCTGGAGGACCTATCTCCAGGTCCTGCCCAGGCCTCCCCCAGAAAGGCCCAGGAGTCTGTATGCACAGTTTCCCACATCACCTGGGGGCCTTTGTTTTCCATTCTGACAAATCAGATCACTGTGCAAAGCAGAAGGGTGGTAATGAGCCTTACACAGGGAAAGGCCCTTATGTGGATAGCCACAGCTGTACCACCCACCAAGCCAGTTACTTCCCAAGATGGGAATCAGACTGTGCTCTGCACGTGGTCGGAAGGTGCCCTGGTGTGTGAGTCCCGACAGAATCAGCAGACAGAGCCAGAACAGCCACAGTCGTGTTGTCATTACTCATAGTAGCAGGACCTAAGGTGCATGGAAGCCAAGCTTAGCTGTAGTGTTTCTAGATCCTTTAAGACTGACACTGTTAAATGATACCATCCAGTAGCTGTGTACAAGCAATTAAAAGGTGAGCCCAAATACTGAAATAAGATATTAGTCTCTTGAAAATAATAGGGAGATAATTCTGCCAACAACACGGTAATCCTGACAAAAGGTACTTTCTTAGGGGATGAAGAAAGACATGCAGATCTAGACTACAGATGAGAAATGGCGGTAGTGGGGCAGGGGGCAGTGTCAGAGGTTTGACAACTGTCAGACCATTACCAAATCTTTTCTGTTGAAGTTTCCATCCTGCCATAGTTCTAGTTCCGTATTTCTTAAATGCCAGGCACAGAAGAGAGAAGAAGGTAGAATTTCATGTTGGTTTTAATACATACATTCTTTCAGCAAATCTTTTCTGAGCACTTGCTTCATGGCAGGCACTTTATAGGGACACAGTGATGCAGTGTTACTGTGCCTGGGTGAGGACAGCAGATGTTTTGTTTTGTAGAACTTACATTCTAACGTGGAAAAAGAAGCCATAATACATTAATATGGATGGAGTTTTGGGTAAATCCAGGGCCATGAAGAAACAAGTAAGCAGGAGGAGCAGAGAGAAGGCCCTGGGGAAGGGGACCCCTTGAGAAGATGTTATCTGGTGAAACCCTAAGTGAAGTGAGGGAGAGAACCAAGGGGAGGCCCTGGGGATGAACTCAAGACGTGCCAGCACCAGCAGGAAGTCAGTGTGATGACAGCAGAGGAAAATGTGGGAAGAACAGGAGATGAGAGAAGAGAGCCAGGAGTCAGAGGATGTCAGGCTAGAGGCTGTGGTAAGAAGTCTGGGCTTTCACTGAGGGAGGTGGGAAGGCAAAGAAAACCATGTATTAATTCGGGCTGAAGTATTCACACCCCATGCCATTCGGGGACCATCAGTGCCCACAGCACCCTAGGTTGGACATTGCGAAACCCACGCCCACGTGCTATGAGTCTGGTCTCCAGCTGTGCTCCTCTCGAGAGGGCTGGTCTGGCTCATGTATAGACCGAGGCAGGACAGATCCCTTTCAACCCAACATCTGCTCCCTTTGCAATTAACGAAGGACAGAGGGGCCCTTCCTGAGAAATTTTTAAAGATACCAACTTGAAACACGTGCTTACTTTTCTTTACAATCTCAAACTCAAAAGAAAACACTGAACATGGGCGCCTGGGTGGCTCAGTGGGTTAAGCCGCTGCCTTCAGCTCAGGTCATGATCTCAGGGTCCTGGGATGGAGTCCAGCATCGGGCTCTCTGCTCAGCAGGGAGCCTGCTTCCCTCTCTTTCTCTCTCTGCCTGCCTCTCCATCTACTTGTGATCGATCTCTCTCTTTCTCTCTCTCTCTCTGTCAAATAAATAAATAAATAATCTTTAAAAAAAAAAAAAAAGAAAGAAAGAAAAGAAAACACTGAACATTCCCATAGAGTCCCACATTGCCTCCTACCCTTTCGCACCCTACCTGATCCTGGTGCAGCCAGCCCCAGGTCAGTCCCACTCACCCATTTCTCACTTGGAGAGATGAAGAGGCACTTCCGAGCACTGGGAAAGATGGAGTTGGGCGGGCAGAGCAGCTCTCATAGCGCAGCCCAGTGCCCTGACATCCAGTTAGGAAGCCTCCTCTCCCAGGATGCTGCGGAGGAACTAACTGAGAGATCAGTTTCACAGCCAGTTTGGCATGCCAGAGCTATTCTTGTCCATTGCACACAGCCCTAGGAGCTGGGGAGAACCCTAGCTGCTCGGCCCCATGCAGCAGCAGGTGGCTCACCAGCACCTGGCAAATTTGAGTTCCTTCCAAGTAATAGGACTGTGGAGAAGGATGAGGGTGAGAGGTCAGCCTAGAGGAAAGAGATCCCATTGCAGGGAAGCCCAGAGCACTGAGGGCACAGGCATGGGTCATGAGGAAAGAGGTCGGGGTGGACTCGGGGGTGTGGCATCTGGCCAAGCTCCTGAAACTATGTACGGGGCAGGGGGTTGGGGGGCCTAGACCGCAGAGGACGGTCAGATGGGATGCACACGTCTGTTGCTTTGGCTGATTTTGTTTACCCGGCAAATATGGTTTTATGGCTTAATATTTTGATTGAGGTTTTTTGTTCTTGCATAACAAATATTACCTCTGGCCCAGAAAAACTGTAATCCTTAAAAATCCTGGAATGCCACACTTGCTTAAAAGCACCTCAGAGGACTTTCAAGGTTCATTTTCTTTAAGATTTAGTCCTTAATAACGGCTAGAAATGGCTGTTCCTAAACCCTCCTGTCCGTAATGAAGAAAATCCTTGAGAATGGCCACTTTGGGGATGTGGCTGTTTAATGCTCCCCCCACCCCCCGCCGCCCCCACAGAAAGCCGGCATCTCTACAGAGGAGGGGCTGGGCAGCTGGCGGGGTGGCACTGGTACATGGTACAGGGCAACTAGGCATGAGGGGATTTGCGGAGTGGTCTTCTGCTTGATGGATTCCTCCCTGGGTGATAAAATCTTCAGTAAGTATCATTTAAGTTAGAAGAATTTAAAGCAATTCCGGCAGAACCCCTTTCAGGGTTTAGCTCATCCTTGCAGAGACTGGGGGAGAGAGACCCATCCACACAGCAGACGTCTGATCTATCCCGGTGGCCTCCGTCAGAGACCAGCTCTGTTCCTACGACCACTGTGATGTGAGCAATTGCCTTGGTCCCCCTCCAGCACTCATTTAAGCAATTTCGCTCCTCATTTTATGGACAGAAGAAACCAAGACAGGGACATGCCAGTGACTTGGGACGCTTGGTTTTGAGTCAAGTCTGCAAACCAAGAGACCCAGTTTCCGCCACCATCGCTGTCAGTCGGTTTCCAGCGTGAGTTTTCCACATGAAATTCATTATCCAAACAGACCACACACAGCTCTCTGACTTGACTTCTGCAATTGGCGTGTGTGAGGGAAGAGGCGCTTCAGAATATTACCCTGATGATTATCACAGTTGTTGCTTTTGAAGGCAAATATTTATTTTGTGAGGATTGCAAAACTAAGAATAGTAGAATGTGGGGCTCCTCCTTATGTTTACAGAATAAACAGAACGGAGACACCGACAAATGCTATGTCCCCTGTTCTCGGAGGACCCAGCTGTTTGCCTCCTGCTTATAAAAAAATGAAATAAAAGCAGGGGTCTCCGGAGAAGCAGGTATCTTTCGGGCTGAGCATCCTTCTGCCCACCCCACGGGGCTCCAGTCAGGAAGATGCAGGCTCCCTGTGTGTGCAGTGGCTGGTGGGTTTGGGGGGCATCTGTCCTGTTCACCCCGGTGGCCTGAACAACACTTCTCCAGGGTCTCCCTGGAGGTTTTCCTTGTGAAATTAGAGTGGCCACTGCATTTGCTGTAGAATACCAGGCTACAGATTTTGCTAGAGGTTTTGTAAGAAGAGCTAAAAGAAATGGAAGACCTGGCCCCTGTTCTTAGGGCAAAACCAGCACTGACCACGCTGCCTTGCATCATTCAGTGTAGGTCTCTGGTGTTGGGCTGCGCGCTGCTCTCTGAGGCAGGAGCACAGCTCCGTGGGGAACACCCCAGAGCCTGTAGCACCGGGGATGTACCTGCCTCACACGTAGTAGACACTCAGTTAATGTTTATATAAACCAGCCTTTATGAACACTTACTACCTTCACATTTGCATTTTATTTAATCTGTGTAACAATCCTAGAAGTTCGAAATTATCATCAAGGTGTCACAAATGTGCAGGAGAGGTGAGGTGACTTGCCCCGGAGCTCCCTCCTGGTAAATGGCAGCATTTCAGTTGAGGTTCACAGACATCAACTTGGTGTCTTTTCCATGGGTTCCTTCAGAGATCAGGTCTGGGGTAGGCTGCTGCAAATTAGATTGAAATTTAACTTTATATCATAATCCTTTCAGGGGTGGGGCATGATTTCTAGATGTCTAGATGTCTAGAACCCTAGACATCTCTGAGTTCCCCAGATCTCTTTTTTGGCGGGGGAGGGAGAGAGTGGTGGGGAGGGACAGAGAGAGGGAGAGAGAGAATCCCAAGCAGGCTTCACGCCTAGCATGGAGCCTGAGCCAGGGCTCGATCTCATGACCCTGAGATCATGACTTGAGTTGAAATCAAGAGTCAGTCACTCAGGGGGTGCCTGGGTGGCTCAGTGGATTAAGCCTCTGACTTCGGCTCAGGTCATGATCTCAGGGTCCTGGGATTGAGCCCCACATCGGGCTCTCTGCTCAGCAGGGAGCCTGCTTTCCCCTCTCTCTCTGCCTCTCTGCCTACTTGCGGTCTCTGTCTGTCAAATAAATAAATAAAATCTTAAAAAAAAAAAAAAAAAGAGAGAGTCAGTCACTCAATGACAGAGCCACCCAGGTGCCCCTCCCCAAATCCTTTGCAGTAGCCCTGCCAGCTGGGCCCAGAGCCTGTGTATATGTTATTTAGGGCAGCAGGATGCTGGGAGCTGAGCAGAAAACAGAACCTCTCTTTCCATCCCCCAAGAGCAAGAGTAAACAAGGCAGCCAATGTCCTCACAATGGCAATGTTAGAACTGCATGAGACCCAAGACAAGTCAGATCCACATCAACTTCAGAGGCTTTCTTCCCTGATATTGGGCTGGACGTGTCCTGTTGGGGTCAGACAGAAGTGGGCACACCGTGGGAGGTGGACACAGCCACAGGAGGTGGCATGACTTGAGAAAGGATGCCAAGGCCAGGGGCTATGTGGAAGTGTGGGTCAGAGTGAGAGGGAGACATGGGCCCAAGTCCTGGCTCCTCCATGGGCTAATGATGAGATGGAACTGGTCGTTGGGGAACTATGGCCTACCGGTTACCCTGAGAAGGATAACAATACTCAGCTCATGCGATCCTTGTGCGGATTTAAGTGAGGTGAGGCAGGCAAAGCTCTGAGAACAGGAAAGGGCACCTGTAAGTCCTGCCGATAGTCTGCATGCTCTCATGGGCTGAACTTAATACGTCAGCTAGACCTTGGCTTTATTGGTCACTCACAGTGGTTTGGGGAAGGTGAAGGCCATCTGAGATGTCCATCTTTCCCTGGAACAATCTATCCGTTTGGCCAGGATCCAGAATAGCCCTGGGACCTGCAGTTTAGGTGCAGCTACACAGAGGACAGGGAAGAGTCTATGAACCCGTGGAGCATGGTATCTGGTTGGTCTCCCCTGACGGCACTGGGGCCACTGCAGCCTCCCTACTGCTCCTCACACATGCCACAAGGTGCTGCATTGCTATTGCTTCTGCCCAGAATGTTCTTAGCCAGGATCTTTGTGTCCTGTACATCCCCTTCCGGTCTCTGCTAACAAGGCACCTGATCCCAGAAACCCTCCCCAGCCCCACTCAGAATCAAAAAGTGGCTCCCACCTCCAAACTCCTATTTTTTAGCGTTGGTCACTAGAGGACTCCTTATACACACAGTGTAACCTAGGGATCATCATACGGATGTGAGCCTAGGACTTGTGGTCAATCAAGTTTAGAGTCTCATTTAGAAACCCGGGTGGCTGCTGAGACCAGACAGGCGTGCCTGCCAATCTGGGGATGGGAATTTCCTCCCCTGCTCCTGACAGCCTCCCAAGGCAGGTTTCACTATGCCCGTCCCTGCTGCGGTTTCAGGATGTGACTCTCAGGAGACTTCCTGGGAGCCTCTCCCTGCAGCTCTGTATGGAATCAGTGAAGCAAATAGAGGAAAGGATGGACCAAGCGGAGGTGGAAGATCTACTAGGAGGCTTGGCCACTGTTGAGTTTCCTTCCCATGAGGAATTCCTAAAGCAGCGAGTGTCCCATGCCCCCCACACACCCCTATCCCCACGCAACCTACAGTGGCTGGCGCAGCTCTGCACAGGGGTGGGCACGGTCACGCACACACAGAGCAGGCGTGGGGGCGAGTTAACACACTCTGTCACAGGTCGGGGGGCTTCAGTATCCTCCCCACCCCCACCCCCGCCTGCCTCCCTAAGTGCGTAGTCAGGGGCCCATTAGGAAACACAGCAGGTCAAGATGAAAACACTTCACTCAAGGGGCCAGTCATCCTCTGAGAGCTGTGCAGAAGGGACCACAGGTTTGCCTCCCCGGACATCCCGAACTGTCCTTTCACCTGTTGGCAGCCATCGTCTGAAATCCTCCGGGGTCCTCCACCTGTCTTCAGTTCTTGCCCTAATGCCTCTAACCCTGGGTGGAGCGGCAGCGTCCGGCTCTCAGCAGCCTTACCATTGGAAATCTCCCCATTTCCTGGGCCTTCTTTCCCATCCTTTCCTTCTCTTGTTCCTCATTCATCCTGCTTTGGCTAAACAGCTCTACTGCAGTGTGTGGTCCCTGCATCCGAATGACCAGGTGGGCAGGCTTTACCATCTCTGCTCCCCAGCCCCTGGCACCATCCTCAGCTGCTCCGGAGTTCCACGTGGGGCGTGTGTGTGTGTGTGCGCAGTGCATCAACCAGAAGAGCTCAGGATGAGGCCGGGGGTGTGGAGGAGTGAGGGGCAGAAGCACCCTGGCGTGGGCACCGGCAAAGGAGCTTGTTGGAGGAGCCGAGGTCCCCCCTATGGAGGCAGCAAACCTGGCTCGCAGTTTCTCCGACTGGATGATACCTTTACTTCCTGCACCTCTGGGGTCTAAGCTACAGTTAAGGGAGCTTAACTACCTGCAAGAAAGGTCTGTTCCTTAAGTATGAGTTCAACACTTGAGAGGCGTGACGAAGAAAGGCAGAGGGCGGGCCGGTGCGTAGGTAGGAGTGGGTCGGCTTCCTCGGGTGGTTTGGTGTCTGGGAGCTTCAGGTGAATCTCCTTTTCCACAACCCTGAACATCTTTAAATCTGGCACTTCTCTGGTTTCCAAGTAGACACCTGAGCCCTCACTGGAAGTGGACCATCTGCTCCTTATGCACCACTCCCCTCCCCCAACCGAAAACTCTTGAGGGTTAATGGTTTCCTTTTGGAAAACTTTCAAATTGTATTCATCTGAGTTTACATTAGCTGCTCCCTTCTGTTCTGTGTGTGGAGTATTCTCCTGCTGGGTTTAATTTAACCAGATTCTCAGCTGTGCTAACAAATTCATTGATGCCCTCCTGCTTTCAGAGTGGATTTTTCTGAGTCTTTTCTCTGGCTTTACTAATAGACTGTGTCCATACTGAACACGCCGTGTGGGGCACTGTTTGGTGTTCCTCTTGCTTCGAAACCAATTTCCTCTGACCATACTTCTCATCTCAGAGGCTAACAGGTTAGTTTTAATATATTAATGGTTAAAATTTATGATTTATAATAATCACTGTTAAACACAAAGAAACAACACAAAAAATGTTCCTCTTAGTGGAGACAGCCTCAGCAACTCCTAGAGAGATCTGTGTGTTCCATAATCATGAAGACCCCCTGGGGGCCTACTTTTTAGAAATATGTTGTGAAAGTCTGAGTCTTGAAAAAATATTTTAAACATGCCGATTGGTAAAGACACCCAGAACTTGCCAATTTTAATTTTTTTTAATTTTTTCAATTTCAATATTTTTGGTGAATTTTTCTTAAATGAACTTCTTGCATTTTATTTGACTTGAGAAGAGGCCTGTCCACCTAACAAGATGGTGGTTATTGGGAGCCAGAGAAAGAGATACAATGGGGTGTTCTAGGCCCACGGGGTATACTTTATCCCTTGAAACACTATTCCTGTACTTTGCCAGAGTCCTTTTGTACTTCAAAGACCAAAGATGGGTTTCTAAAAGAGATTCTGGGTGAAGGCAGCACCCCAGCAGGCATGCCCCATGCAGGTCCAGCGCTGGCCGTCTTCGGGCCCTGGCACTTCCCTGTGTGGACGCCCTTTATCAAAAGGAAAATTGCCTGCAGCCCAGTTCTGTTGGAGGAGGTTGGTTGGAGGTCTTCTATCGGAAAGAGACTCCTTGAGGGATCTCATCCATTTCCATTGATGCCATGAGTCCTGTCTATGAGTAAGAATACGCATGTGCTATAGGACTCCAGTCCACCCTACAGTATCATGTCTTGGGTTTAGCGAGGGGTCAGTGATTAGTTTGTGTGTATGAATAGAGACTGAGTGAGAAAAGAAAACACAAATGATAATTTTTCCCTCTCAGCAGTTGTACTAAGGTCCAGAAAAGCCTACTGGCCTTTCACAGACACTGAAGCCCCCTGAAGCTGCCACAGTGGGCTCTGAAGTCTTATGTTAATTAGAGTCTTGCTGGCTTTTTCAGCAATGAAAACAACAAAGACTCAATGAGAAAGTGCCTTGAAGTCAAGGAAGCCGGTATTAGGACAGGGGACTTACAGGCATGCTGGGTCCTTCATAACACCTGGAATCACTTTTTACTTAAAGACTACTCAGAGAGGGCAAGATCCTCAAAGAGCCAATGGCAAGAGGCCATGGACCTCTGAGGGCAGCACTAACGAGCCGTGAAGGCAGAGCTCATGGTAAGCAGTCCAGGATCTGGAAACATGCAGGGGCCAGCCACTGGCAGGCTGCCAGCATCGTCAGGGCACAATCACTGACTTGCTGTCACAACACCGTCACCTGCGTAGTGGAAAGCTGGTTCTTTCCTGCCCTGGGAGGTAACCGGCACCCTCAGATATCTCCTCACCTTGCCCCACACCCAGACCCACATTTCTAAGGCCATTTGCAAGTGGTATCAGAATTCCTTAGAGAGAGAGGGCTCATCACAGGGTTGCAGCAGGGAAATAAAGAAAAGCCTGCAGCATCCTCTAGTGCCAGAAAGCAGGGAAGGGCAAAAAACAAACAAACAAAAATAAAAACAAAAACAAAAAACATGGGGTTAAGTCTGAGAGACATAGGAATCAAGTGAAAGAGCTCCCAGTCACCAGAGCTGAAATAATGGAGCAATAAGGTACTATTGGATTATAATCCAAAATTTGATGTACATATCCCTGCATCCAAAATTAATAATCATAAATGATTGCATGAATAGAGGACAAGATACAAATCACCGGTGCAGAAGACTGAAATAGATTATGTGGACACACCCATCTCGAGGAGGTGGAGCATAACTCCCCAGCCCTTAAGAGTGGCAGCTCACAGTCATCACTAAGAGGGTACAAAGGACAGTACAGGATGGAGAAACGTAACTGGAGAGTGGGAGGGCCTGGCACGTGCTCCAGGTCAGTATCAGCAGTGACACAGGAGGCTGACAGGACGTGTTGAAAAGGGTGCTTTACCCCTGTGGTCTCCCTCCCCCAAACCCATAAACCCAGCCTGACCATAAGAAAAACCGAATGAACCCCTCAGTTGAGGGATTTTCTGCAAAACACCTTGACACTGTCCTTGACCAGACTGTCAAGGTCATCAAAGCAAAGAGAGTCTGAGAAAACTGTCATAGCTGGAGACGATGTGGAGATAAAATGTGCTGGAATGTGCTGTCCGGGATGGCATCATGGACAGAAAAAAACATGAGGGGAAAACTAGAGACAGCTGAATAAAGTATGGATGTTAGCTACATATCATGGACTAGTCAGGCCCATCTCTGGGTTCAGACCCAGAGCCCACCTTGCCCCTCTGGCTTTGGGAACGTTCCAGCTCCTGGGATGCTAGCCCAGGGTACTGCCCCATCTCTTGCCCCTTGAACACTGCCTGAGCCCTGTAGGCAGTGTCCTTGCACTTAGGTGTGGACTCAGAGGAAAAGCAAATTCAAGGACAGGTTCTGGTTCTCCAAGCCAACTGTAAAGACAGTCAGTCCTTGGGCAGGAGGCTACCAATGGCTGCCTGCAAGGTCTAGGGGACAACTGAGTTCCTGCCTCCAAGGGCTGCTGCAGCTCCAGCAAACTCCTGTAGGCTGCACGTGTTCTGTGCCTGCCCCAATGCAGGTGGTGACACGAGCTAGAATTCCACCTTTGCCACTTACATTAAATTCCTTCTCCTCTATGAATCTGTCAGTGAGATGAGAATAATGTCTACTTTCCATGGTTTAAGAATGGAAATAATGCTTATAAAGAGGGTACCACTGATTCTAACCCATAATCCACCATCAATATGTGGCACCTGTTTGTTTCTTTTTTAAGGATCTTATTTGTTAATTTGAGAGAGAGAGAAAAAAGAGAGAGAGAGAGAGCACAAGCAGGGGGACGGGCAGAGGCAGAAGCAGACTCCCCACTGAGCAGGAAGCCATACTCGGGTTGTGATCCCAGGACCCTGAGGTCACGACCTGAGCTGAAGGCAGGTGCTTACCTGACTGAGCCACCCAGGCACCCCTGGCACCTTTCATTTTTCTTATTCCTGTTTGGAGAATAAATGGACGGAAAGGGCTAAGGTCTCCCAGAAGCGGAATGTGGAGCCTTTTGTGAACAAAGCTGAGGCTTATAGGTCCATACTTCGTTGGTGATGGGTAAGGACTTTGTCCTGAACATAACCTAGGGGGCTGATCTTAAACCCCAGGAAAAGTTAGGGTTAGGGTTAGGGTTAGGGTTAGGGTTGGGGGGGGTGTCCAAAAGAGCCCTGTGTTAAGGGGCCTTTGAGAATCCTCATGTTTTTCTTACCAGGAGATGGAAAGCCAAGCTAGTGGCCAGATGCCAGGCACTTCGCTGCGTTCGGAGTCTATGGTGAACAAGTTATGAGTGCAGCCTGGGCTCCCCGACTGGCTCTCTGGAAAATGCATTCCTCGTTTCTTTCCACCCAGAGAAAGCTAGTACGTTGGCAGGTAGAGGGGGAAAGGCAAGTGGTTCCCGGAACCACTGCTTGTGGGCTGTGACTGTTCAAGCACAAAGTAGAGAGTCAGGGGCTTTGCTCACTGCTAGGTTTCGGGCCCAAGATGTCCTTGGCCACCAGAAGTCTCTGGGCATCCCCACCTGTGCTGCTGCTGGGACAGCTGGCCAGCTGCTGTTCACACCCCACTGCCCTCCTCCTCTGGCCACCACTGGGAGGAGCCATCCCACTTCCAGTGGCCTATTTTCACGCAGGGCAGGTACGTAGCATTATGAATACCTCAAGAAGGCCCTCCTAGGAAATGTGAAAGCCCAGCTTAGAAAGTTCACGAAGGCAGAGAGAGAATCTCACTAGCCAGGGGAGGTGGTGGAGAATGGGAGCAGGAAGAGGTACAGAGCCAGCAGCAGCAGGCAGCCTGGTGGCCACCACCTTTTCTCACACCCTTTCTGAGTCTCAGCATCTAGTTTCTGGGCCACCGGCCATTGTGTGGCCATGAACAGATCAGTGGGTGTTGTTTGTTTGCTTTTCAAATTAGCCAGACAAGTTCCCACTCCGGTGCAATCACAGCCATGGCGGGGAGACAGGCGAAGTAGGGGAAAATCCTTCCACCCTGCTCAGTCGCTGGTCCTGCCAACACTTGGCAGGCAGGGCAGACATCCCGCTCCGAACCCAGGTTGCATCTCTGTTCTCTGACGCCGCCGGCACCTGCCCCAGCCCTGCCCCCAGCACTCCCGCAGCCTGGCAGGGCAAGAAGGGGCAGTGGCTCGGAGGTTGCCACCGAGCCAGCCAGAAGGGCAGGGCGGATGCCTGAAGGGCTTCCAGAAAGGAGTGGGAACCATAGCACAATTGCGTGGGCTGGGGCTGGGCGACTACACTGTGCCGGGCCTTGCCTCCCTCTGAGTTTAGATTTCAACGTCATTGTCTGCTTTAAACCAAAGCTTCTAAAGAACTGGGGTCAGCTTGTCTATTTAAGTTCTGTAGAATAGAGCCTGATGCCACACGATGTCTCTCCAGGGCGCAGCCCACAGAGTGGACTCACAGGTGAAGTAGATCAAACGACCCCAACACTTAGCAACTTCAGACCACAGGCCTTTGCCATCTCATGCCATTCTGGAGGGTCAGGCTCGGGTGTGGCTCAGAGTCTCACGAGGTTGAAGTCAGCTGGGGCCACACCGCCTAAAGACTTGATGGAGGCTGGGGAGCCATGTCTACAGAGGCTGGCCAGCATGGCTGCTGGCTGGAGCTTCTCCACGGGCTGCTCCACGGGCTGCTTGAGCATCCCTACAACATGGCAGTTACACCGTCCAAGACAGAGCAAGCAGGAAGCTGCAGTGCCTTTTAGGACCCAGTCTCTGAGGCAGCACAGGGCAACTTCTGCTTTTTCGGGTGGTTGCAGGTGAGTCACTAAGATCAGCCCGTAGTCATGGGGGAGGACATAGGCTCCACCTTCTGAAGGCAGGGTCAGAGTTTGTGTATACATTTGCAACCAGCACACCTGATTTCTTTTTTTTTTTTTTTTTAGATTTTATTTATTTATTTGACAGAGAGAGATCACAAGTAGACAGAGAGGCAGGCAGAGAGAGAGAGGAAAGCAGGCTCCCCATTGAGCAGAGAGCCCGATGTGGGACTCGATCCCAGGACCCTGGGATCACGACCTGAGCCGAAGGCAGCGGCTCAACCCACTGAGCCACCCAGGCGCCCCAGCACACCTGATTTCTAACGCTAGTTTGTCCCTGACTACTATGTGACCTTGGCCAAATCACTTCAAATCTGGAGGCTTCAGTTTCTTCTATAAAATCAGAGAGCTGACTAGGTGCCTCAGAGCCTCCCCTTGGCCCTCATGCCCCATTGTTCATTCATTCTATGTATTTGTTAACTAAACATTTACCCAGTTCTTCCTCTGTGTCTAGCTCTCTTTGCAATTCCCATCCTCATAGCTGGAATAGCTAGAATAGCTGGAGAACTTCTAAAAAATGCTGGTGCCTAGAACCCACCCAAGAAACCCCGCTTTAATCGTTTTAGAGTGGAGCCCAGATCTTTCCCAAGGATGCCATTGTCCAGGAAGGATTGAGAACTGTTGTTCTAGACTCATAACCTTTAACATCATGAATCACCTGGGGATCTGGTTAAAATGCAGATTTTGATACTGTGGGTCTGGAGTGAGGCCTCAGATTCTGCATTTCTAACAAATTCGTAGGTAATACAGTACATTCCAAGGACTATGCTTTGAATAGCAAGTTTCCAGTTGCTGGGGAAAGGTGAAGAAGTGCAAGGATAGTTCCCATCCCCAAAGAGCAAAGAATCTAGCTGGAGAGAATCTAGCATGACAATGTAAACAGCACCCCAAGACCTCAATGCCCCATATCTGGTCCAGATAGGATGTACCAGGAATTGTGTTTGAGGTGGTGAAGAGCATCCCAGGTGACCCGCTGACTCCTGCCTGGACTGTCATGACCATGACATCATTCTCAACACCCCCCCAACCCCCGTTCCTCCATCAGCAACACGGAAGGTGGACAGAAAGCCCAGGTCCTTCTGTAAGCTACGAAAGTCTTTCACAAGTTAGTTTAAGTGAACAGTAGTTCTTTCCACAGGGAAAGGAAAGAATTAGCAAATCAATTATTTGTATTTGTTCAGTCTTGTAGTGTATTCCCAAGACACTTTTATTGTTTAGTAAGCCTGCTTTTATTGGCGCCACTAACAAATTAAAATGTGTTTTCTGAACTTATGTTAATGGCGTGAAATTCTAGGTTTATGGAAATTCTAGTAAAATTACTTTTCATGAAAGCTGCAAGTAACCATTGTCCTAGTTTTTCTTCTTTCTCTCTCATGGCTTTTCTATTTGGTCTGCTGTGTCGTCTCCTGGTGCTCTGCATAGGAAGAAACTGAAAGATTCTCAGAACCTCAGTTCTTAGCAGAAGCCCTGCTCCTCCTTGGTTACTCTCTTCCCTCAGAACTAGTCCTGACTCGGGTTCACTGCTGTGTGTGGGCTGACCACACTCACTCAGGCCCCGGTGTGGCTCCTAAGGGCCGGTCCAGCCGTGTCCACGTGGTGCCATGACCTCTGTCAGACCGCATGACATCTGGAATGACCCCGGGCCCCCCTAAGCCTCGGGAAACAGACTCCTAGTTGAACTCTGGCTTCCAGGTTCTCTTCCATTAACAGACTCATTGTCCTGAAACAGTTCCTTTACCCTGTCCCTGATTACACACACTCCTGGCTCCTCACATCCCAACGAAGTACTTCTCAGATTTTTTTTAAGTGCAGTACAGTTGACATTCAATGTCATTTGGTTTCGGGTGTGCAACGTGGTGATCCAACATTTCTACTCATTATGCAGTGCTCTCCTCAGTAAGAGAAGCTACTGTCCATCACCTTGCAACATTATTACAATATTACCGACTACACACCCTGAGCTGGACTTTTCACCTCCATGACTTACTGATTTTATATCTGGAGGTTTCTTTCAGTGCTTCTCGGATCCTGAGGTGCACCACCTGGGGACTCGGTGGAGGTGGGGACTGAGCTTGCAGTGCTGACCGGCTCACTGCTGCTCCCCATGCTGGGGCTGGGTCTGAGCCGCAAGCTCCCCCAGGGTGCACTCCCGAGGGTGGACCATCCAGGGTTCACCACCCTCTGGCTGAATCTCACCCATCCCACAGGGAAGCACAGGGCTCTGCACATCGCCCTGAAGCCCAGGATCCACTTTGACGCGAGCCTTTGCACCGCTGTCCCCTCCATGAGCAGTTCTCCCGCTTTGTTCCTCCCGTGTTTAAAGTCTGTGTCATCTCTGTGACCCGCGTCAAATGCTCACATCCCCTTGAAGCCTCCCTGGCTGTCGTTTCTTTTACCCTCTTGGCTCCCTCACAACTTGTTCTTGGCTGTTCTTTTTCTTTTAATCACACTCTGCCAGGCATTGTTATTTCAGATTTTTACATGTTTCTGACTATCTTTTTAACTGGATGGTGAAGCCCCAGGGACTGGGACTTACTCATCTTTCACTTCTTTGTATTTCTTTCAGCACGGAAATGGTGCTGTGCATTTATTGGGCACTTAATAGGTTTCTTTAAATGACTCAAGGTAAAATTCCTGCACTTAGTCAAAAATTAGTCTGAGAAATGGAATAAACAGCTAAATTGAAACAGAATCACCCTACTTTATAGCCGTCCCTGAATTGTGTAGTTGTCTGTGGACATTCCCCCACTGGATCCCCAGAGTGTGACCCACCTGTTGTCAGGAGGCCTAGCAGGGTTCCTGGCCCAGCAAACATTTGGCAAATGGAGTGTTCTTGAGTTTGCTGACTCTTCTCTTCTTGCTGGAGGTGTAAGTCAATTTGTCTTCTGCTGTCACATTTATGAGTCGTACAAATCAAAAGCAGCAAAAACAAGTCCAAGAGGAAAATGGGTAATTTCAAAAGAGATCTTAGAAAGACAGAATCTGTCTATCTTTTTAAAAGGTGGGGGAAGGGGTGCCTGGGTGGCTCCATTGTTAAGTGTCTGCTCAGATCATGATCCCAGTGTCCTGGGTTCAAGCCCCTCATTGGGCTCCTGGCTCAATAGGAAGCCTGCTTCTCCCTCTCCCACTCCCCCTGCTTATGTTCCCTCTCTCGCTGTCTCTCTCTGTCAAATAAATAAATAAAATCTTTAAAAAAAAAAATTGTTAGTGGAGGCTACCTTGGGACCCAGACATAGAGAAGAACAGAAGTAAAGGAAGGGTGTAGGGCAAGTCAAGTTCAATCTCGCACATTCTCTTTGGCATGTCAAACCAGAGGGGACGTTGTCCTGTAGGCTCATTTCTCAAAACCAGTGCCAGATAACTGAGAGGAAGAGAAGCCCTAAGAGCAGATGTGTGTTCTTCATTGGGCCTTGTGGAATCTCATTGTGAAGGAGCTAAAACCGGGGCTTTTACTCAGAAACTGAGCATGTGTCAGGGACTTCTTCTGCTCATTAGTGATGGGGTCCGGGAGGTAACAAAGCCGCTTTCAGAAGCATCTGAGGAGCTGGATGTTTAGAGGCATTTTTAAGAAGAATGTTAAGATAACAAAACTGCTTAGGGTCCTACAGAGCAATGAAACTGTAATCTTTGGGGTTACCTTTTCTACGAGGCCCAAATCTGCAAGCTGACATGTAACTTCACAGTGATGTGGCCTCCAGACAGTGGCTAGCAAAGCCCCCACCGGGTACCCTCACCTGGAGAGTGACGTCATCGTGGGCGGTCCTAGGTCATGGTGACCTGCACCGCCCTTCCAGGTTGCTTTATTTGCAAGTGTTGGTTCTTTGATCAGGCTCAAGCTTTAGGCCAGGGTGACCCAGAGGGATAAAGGGAATAAGCCCCAAGAAGAAAAGAAATTCCCTTGGCTATTACCAGGGGACTATGGATAGTCAGGCCTCCCTGGGGCCAGAATGCAGCCCATGGTGCTGCTCTCCAAAAGCTCCTCCCTCCAGCCTGCCCCCCACGGAGGGGTGGGGGGAGCTGGGCACAACCCAGCGGGCTGGTGACACGAAGGTCCTTCCTGCATCTTCTACTTCAGTTCCCCAGGAGCCACAAGGGCAGCTCAGAAAAACCTGCCAGTTACTAACATGGAAAGCTACAACCCTCGTTTTCAAAGTTTAACAACCATAGGAGTTTTGCACCATTAGCAAATAAATAATTGCTTTTTTTTTTTCATCTTAACCTCATGCTTTTACTTTCTGTACCTCTACATACAATGTACATAGTATCTTAGTATAATAGGATATCCCATATAGAGGATGCTTACTCCACCTTTTTACTATTAAAGATGCCCAAAAAAGCTTGGAGACCTGTGTGCAAAGCCATTCCTCCTCAGGTAGTTCAGCATTTCTGAATCACCTGGAATCTTGTTGAAATGCAGATTTTAGGAGCACCTGGGTGGTCCAGATGGTTGGGCATCTGCCTTCCGCTCAGGTCACGATCTCCTGGTCCTGGGATCGAGCCCCACATCAGGCTTCCAGCTGAGTGAGGAGTCTGCTTCTCCCTCCTCCCTCTGCCTCTCCCCCTGCTTATGCTCCCTTTGTCTCTCTCTTTCAAATGAATAAATAAAAACAACCAAAAATTTTTTTTAATTTTTTTAAAAAACGCATATTTTAATTCTTATAGGTCTAGGAGGGCAGAGACTCTCTGTACTTCTCATGAGCTCCCAGGTGATGCTGATGTAGCTGGTCTACAGGCCACACTTTGAGGAGACAGCATGTTCTGGCTCCTAATCCATAGAAAGCTGCTGATTCAGTGTCCCCCCACAGGGGTGGTGTGCACCCAGACACCAGAGCAGAATGAAGTGCTCCCCAGCCCAACTGCTTTCAAGAGATGGGAGCAGTGGCTGCACTAGGGCTACCCAGCATGGGGCAATATTCCTAATCTATCACTCACTGGTTATCATCACCTTAAATAAGTTATTTAGCCTCTCTGAGCCCCAGTTTCCTCCTCTGCAAAGTGAGATCAATAACAGCACCTCCCTCAGGTTGTTCTGTGAAAATCCAATGATACGGTTTCCGGGGTGTGCAGGGTGTGGGCTTCCGGGATGCAGGATTCTGTTTCGAACCCAGGACAGCAGGATGCTTGGTAACATAGTCAGTGCTCAGCAGCGCATCTGTATGCTGTCTCCGTCGTCCAGGCTCCACGGCTCCATTCTTGGGTCTTGGTTCAGTCGTGGGAGAGAGCACAGGCTCTGCTCCTGCCAGAACACTGGCTGTTCTCAAAGCTGGGACTGCTGGGCCAGAGGGCTCCATCACCCAGAGCTCTCTCTGACGCATTTTAGGCTTTCTAATCTCTAGGGGTTTCCACAGTCTGTCCCTGAAGTTGCTGCTCTCGGTAACATTGTGACACCAAGAGAAATTTATCTTAATTGGCTCTTATTTTCCTTTTATAAAAAATCCACTCATGAAGCCCTCAAACAAACAGAAATCCATGGTCTACTTTTATTTGATAGATGGTGTTATCTGGAGCTCTGAGAGAAAGGAGGAAAGAAAATTATTTATGAAGTAAAAGTGAACCAATTAAAAGATCAAGCTCATCTTAACTTTTTCTACAGAGACCCACTTCTCCATGTATGGAGAGCACCCAGTTCTCTTCAAGTTTTATAGCCACCTCATTTGGGCAGAAAAATCAGGAAGTCACTTGCGCACATAGGACTGTTATAAGCCTCTTTGATAATAATAATTTTTTAAAAAGGATGAAAAGCAAGGAAGAAACCAGTAAACACTCATTTTAAAACCCAAAAGCAGTGGGCCTCACCTTTCCTCTGCTCCCTTTCTCACCTGCAAACCCCCAACCATATTTTCCACAGCGTCACTGCAGCCTCAGGGAAACATGAAGTACTGAAGTAAAAGAAAATTCTAGCCTTTGATATTCTCAATGTTTTTTTTTTTTTTTCTGGTTTTCTCTGTGAAATATGAACCCACTGCTGATTATCCCAGGGACTTGATCTCAAAAACACATGATGGGCCAGTGCCGGTGGGGGAGATCCTGGTGAAGGAGATCCCGCTCTCTGCCCCCTGCTTCTCTATGCACTTTGTCTTTGAGTACCATGTTTGCGGATTTGTCTGTCCTGTGTGGCCAGTGTTATAACAAAATGCCGTAGCTCGGTGCTCCTGAAAACAGATGGGTTCTCTTTCTATTGGGAGGAACTAGAGAGGTAGAGCTCTGTTATCACTGCTATCCAGAAGAAAGACAGACTCTCCCTCAGAGGCACTTGGCATCTTCTCGAGGAAGGCATGTGATGTGTGGCTGAGGTCACAGGCTCCATGCTATGGCCCCACAGGACCAGTGAGACATCACACAGTGGGACTTCCTGTCCCCACCAGGAACACTGTCCCAGGGGATTCAAGCCTCAGTGGGCCTCCAGTGCCACCGCACATCTTAAATTCTCGGGGTGATCTCTTAGACCCTTCACCACAGCCCGTGCGTTCCTTGTAAAGATGACCCAGGGGTAGACATTCTTAACAGACATGACAAAGATGGAAGTTGGAAAACTAGTCAAGGGCTGCCACAGATACACCGGTGAATACTTGGAGCGTAACTGGTGAGAAGAAAGGGGCGATAAAGACCAGGAGGAGAGGGTTACATCCAAGTTAGTCTGATCTAAACCCTTGGTGTACAGATGCTACCAAGTACATCAGACCCAAGGATACGTGATGTCAGATGCTTTACCTGCGCACACTCGGAGCCCAGCGGGAGAGGGCAAGGCGTCACTTGCAGATAAGGGAACTGGGCCCAAACTCTAGAACCTAATTTAATTAGCACTGATCTGAGGTGACTGGTACCCGGTTTTTCCAGTTTTCAGGAAATATATCTTGGCCTGGGGGTGATGGGGTGCTGAGGGAGGGCAAGTTCGGGGAGGCTGGAGGGGGCTGGGCTGCGAGACTTGAAAGGCCTCGATATTGGATTTCACCTGTGATGTGATAAAACCTCAGGCCTCCCTCTCTTCACCTGCCAATGTGCACAGAGAGCCCCACCTTTCCTACATCAAACATTCAATTACCATAAACCCCAAGGAAGGGCGAAGGAGACTTTCCACTGTGGCAGTCACTGGAAGGGAAATGATAGAAGTGCACAGACGCCCAAAGGTAAGAGGAAAATACCCAAATCCCTCTAAAGCCTGTGGAGCTCAGGAGGAGACAATCCTTAGGGGGCGAAAGCCTTCGGAGGAGCCTCCTGTGTTTGCTCTCTCTTTCTGTCACTAGAAGACCCATATCGGGGGACAACTGGGACATTTAGGATCATTAAAAGATAGAACACCTCCACACACACACACACACACATACACACACAAACACACACACACATTTTCTAATCTGTGGGATAATATTTAGAGGGGGGTAATATGAAATAAGGAGTAAGTTTTTAGGGAATTAGTGTAAAACAAGCTGCTTGTGTTACTGAAGGTGAAGAAACTTACAATATTCAACATACATAGAGTATTAAGCTGAACCTTATAGGATTTAATTAGAGTGAATAAATTATTCCTTATTCTCAAAATGCTGTTAAGTATGTTTCTATTGTGCTACATGGCTTGGAGAAGTTCTGCCCCACGTGCTCAATCTGCCACTCTCTGGAAGCTCATGATGAAGGATGAGTCTCCTGGGGGAAGCCCACCCAGGGGGCTGGTGTCAACCCTGAATGAGCCAAGAGCTCAGCCCAAGGGCAACAGTGAAAATCTCTTATTTTTTGAGCTTTTGTGTGGCTTTATCTTCAATGTTTTTCTTTCTAGAGTTCTTTGCTATTTACTGTTCCGTTTTGCTTACAGAAACCTGGTTCTTTAAATAGGAGTGTCTAAGTTGTCAAAGTCTTATCCTTATTTCAGTCATTGGTTACCACGTTTTGCCTTTTTTTCCTCCCAAAAGTGCCTGTCTTTCTCTTAGTTAGAATATGAACTTTTATTGCCCATATTTTGGGTTTCCTATTCAATATAGGGGGAGGTTGGACAGTTGCATGAGTCCCTTTTTTTAATCACAGTAAAATGTTGGTGGGGTTGCATTTGACTCATCATGTAATACAAAGAAGGGGGGTGATGTGGTCTAGAACACACATGACTGTGGTGTGCAGCAGGCTCTAGCACAATTCACCAGTGGGATCTCAGAAAATTTCTAGAACTCTCTGAATCTCAGCTTCTTAAGGGTTAAAGCTCACCCCATCTCAGAAGGACACCATAGCAGTGGGGCGGCAGGGCGGGGGGGACAATCTGGATAAGCTTAGATATTGTAATTAGAAAACATTTGAGAAGAGGGAGGAATCTGAAAGAGTTTCTCCTGTCCTGCCCGGTGGTATAGCCACTAACCCCATATGGCTTTACATTTAATTGATTAAAGCTAATAGGCATTAAAAATTCAGGTTCAAAGTCACACTAGCCACGTTTCAAGCACTCAGCAGCCACACGTGTAAAATGGCCATCATACTGGGCAGCTCCAGCTCAGTGGCCCCATCTTATGGCCAAAGAAGAGGATCTGAGAAGAGAGTGCAGGATGGCCAGTGCTGGAGCCAGGGCTGATCTCTGTCTGGTTCACTGTTAGTACAGAGGGTGTGGCCATCCCTCCAGCCAGCTCCCACTGTCCTCCTCTGCCCACATCTTTTCACAAGAAGGTAGACTTACAGAAAGAAGGGGTCCCTCATTTGTAGTTTGCAGGTCAGGGGTGGGCACTTCTATGAGACCTGCAGCCTGGGCATTGCCCTAAAGTTGTCACAATGTCCTGAAGAGCCCCGGTTCATTCTTCTGTCAAAAGAGCAACCTGTTCTTGCAGATGATCGAGTTTTACAAAAGAGCCTCCAGAAAGTCTCATAACTTATCTGCATCCTGACTGCATGAAGGTCAACGGCCGCTGTGAGGGCAAATTACGCTGTAATTTTGCAAGATGAAACCATTGGGGTAAAGAGGACACCGGATCTCTGCAGTATTCTTCATGTGAAGCTATAGTTATCTCAACACAAAAAGTTAATTTTTTTAAAGGATTTTATTTATTTATTTGACAGAGAGACACAGCGAGAGAGGGAACAGGAGCAGGGGGAGTGGGAGTGGGAGAAGGAGAAGCGGGCTTCCCGCTGATCAGGGAGCCCATTTGGGGGCTCCATCCCAGGACCCTAGGATCATGACCTGAGCCGAAAGCAGATACTTAACTGACTAAGCCACCCAGGCGCCCCCCAAAAGGTTAATTTCTTTTTTTTTTTTTAAATATTATTTATTTATTTATTTGACAGAGAGAGAGATCACAAATAGGCAGAGAGGCCGGCAGAGAGAGAGAGGAGGAGCCTGATGCGGGACTCGATCCCAGGACCCTGAGATCATGACCTGAGCCGAAGGCAGCGGCTTAACCCACTGAGCCACCCAGGCGCCCCCAAAAGGTTAATTTCTTAAAAGGTCCTTTTGCAGCTCTTACAATTCACGTCTTTTTCAATTTAAGAACATCTGCATTCTTAAACACCCTAGAAACAGATTGTGGACAGCCCCTAAAAGCGAAGAGAATTTTCTTCTCCTAGCTCCTAAGAACCTTGGTTTTACTAAATTTAGATTTCATGATGATATTTCACTTACAGCAGCCATTTTGCATTGACACAGAATTTCAAATAAGAATACATAGCAAAAAGCTTCCCAGTGCAGTCTTCTAAAACTAAAGCATCTCTATGATGGGGCTCATGCACACGACACCAGTGAGCGAAGTGAGGGAAGGCACAAGGACGTGGGACCTGCACGTGGCAGTGACTGATCTTGACCGGCATGCAGAGCCATGGAATTTTGTTCGGTTCCATTGAGTGTTGCTGCCAACAGGACTGGCAGGAGGTGGGAGACGGCAATCATCGTCGGCAAATCCCTTTCCTCCGTATTTCTGCTGCCTTCAGTTCTCCCAGAAAATACTGGGATTGTTTGTGGACTTTAACACAACCATAGAAGAGTGAGGATCTTTGAATTTATGCTCGGGGTGCTGGATAAAACGGTGATATATTTGGCCTTCAGAAGCATGTGCACAATTGTCACGCTGGCAAGTGGAAAAGTGGTGCGGTGGCCACTGGCAAGAATGTGGGCCTCGAGTGGGAAGTCTTGGTTGGACTTCCTGTTTCATCACTTAGTATTGGTTGTGTGAACCTAGATAACCTCTCTAATCCTCTGTTTCTTTATCTGTGAGACGGGCACAGCAAAACCCACCTATTTCATGGGATTGTCATGAGACATAACTTCGGTTAATACGTGCGAAGTGGGGGCACCTGGGTGGCTCAGTGGGTTAAAGCCTCTGCCTTTGGCTCAGGTCATGGTCTCAGGGTCCTGGGATCGAGACCCGCACCAGGCTCTCTGGTCGGCTGGGAGCCTGCTTCCTCCTCTCTCTGCCTGCCTCTCTGCCTACTTGTGATCTGTCTCTGCCATAGAAATAAATAAAATATTTAAAAAAAAATATGTGCGAAGTGCTTGAAGGAATGAGTGCGGCTCTGCAGTGGGGAGTATGGTTTGTGGGTTCACAGAACAACAAGGAAAGGCCAGGACAGGGGTGACTTGAAGGCGTCCCATGCACTGGCCCCAGACGGGGTTCATATTCCCACTTAGATGTTTTTGTAGATTTCCCTTCTGTGTTTTACAGGCAAAGTCCAAGCAGGAGAAAAATCTCTCTAGGATTTTATCCAAACTGTTATATTCTGAGACCGTGTTGGGAGAAATAGCTCATGACTCATCTTACAGCTGCATATCCCTTCCTTGGTTTCCCTGAACCCAGCTGGGGCTTTTCATACAAATATAAGCTTAGAAAAATGAGAGTTGGCCTGGCCATGTGTAGCATGGACACACAGCCTGTGTGCTTTCCCAGCCTGGCAACCACTCATGAGGCAGCGAGCCCAGCACACTTGGGCTGCAGAGCTTGGCCCACAACCCCTTGCATGAGAACCAGTTCATTTTGACCCCAGAGCTTCAGAAAAGAAAATAGTTGTTAACACCTGCCTATGAATGCTCATTTAATATAAATAGCTCTTCTTTTTAGCATCTCCACAACCAAAAAGGCAGCCCCACCTATGACACATAAATCTAATGTTTGCTCCACAAGAACTTGGTTTGTCTCTCTTGGGTCCCCTCTGCTCCAGGCATCTCCCTTGCCCAAGTCCACCAGAGAAAGGTTTCTTGGAAAGATTCCAAATGAGCACCTGGCAGCGGCTCTCCTGAGTGAGTCCCAGAGCAGCTGAGCCCATATGAAGAGAAGCAGCTACAGCAGATCCGCTGCGAGAGGCCAGGCTGTGATGGAGTGGCTGGCCTCCAGGGGTGCTGTCCTCCAACTCTGCTTTGCCACACAGGAGCCCCCATCTGAGTGACCACAGCTAGGGCCAGCCCAGGGCTGGTGGCTCAAGCAGGCAGAGGTGTGACTTTGGGCCCTAGCCTCCTTCCATGAGGATTTCCCTTCAGCTTATCTAGAAGGGAGAGAGCTGGATGGTGCCCCCTTGCTTCTATCTGATTCTTTGTTTCTGTCATTACAAATCATGCTCCCTTTTCTTCTTCCCTCTGCAACTCCAAAATCTAGTCAAGGACCTCCAGAAGTCCTTGGTGGTAGCCTTCCTGCTGCTCCCTGCCTGCTGGGAGAGGCTCTGAGGGAGGGACGGTAAGGTGGCTGAGGTAGCCTCCATCTGTGGATCTTTGACCCAACAATTCTTTCCCTGGGAATTTATCCCAAGGAAAGGATTGGAGTTCCTCTTACTGTGTGAGTTACATATATTGTAATGTTGACTGTAACAGTGAAAGGGTTTAGAAGATGGGTCAGCTACTCGTGGGTGATCCCTGTTGTAGAACACTGTGCAGCTATGCTCCTAGCGAACATTTCATGACAAAAGGAGAGGTGCGTTAAATCAGTAAGCAAAAAGAATACAAAACTCTATGTACAAAATGATTCTTGATTAGATATATATAGCTGAATAGATAAGATGATGATATAAGATAAGATAAGATAAGATAAAAGATGATAATGAGAAACATCAAAATCTCAATAATCCTGGATGTTAGGACTATAGGTGCTTTCTAGTTTTCTTCTTTATAGTTTTACATATTTGAAGGCTTCCTACGACTAGTAAGTATTGTTATTACATCCAGAGAATTATGAAAAACTGTCAGCGAGGCTGATGATATGATGAATGAGATCATGATCCATTGTTCTGTTTGCTGGGAGGGCAGTGGAGACAGAAGTGTGAACCCCACCTGCTTCCTCAAGCTCCTTATAGACGTTCTAGGAGATACACTAGATGATCTGACTGTTTGTTTTTTTAAGCCTTTTTAATTTATTTGACAAAGATCACAAGTAGGCAGACAGACAGGCAGAGAAGAGAGGGGGAAGCAGGCTCCCTGCTGAGCAGAGAGCCTGATGCAGGGCTTGATCCCAGGACCCTGGGATCATGATCTGAGCTGAAGGCAGAGGCTTTAACCTAACACTGAGCTACCCAGCTCAGATCATCACCCTGACGATCTGGTTTTAAGAAAGTCAGGTATCAAGTATTTTGGAGGAGCTTAACCATGATCTGTAAAGAAATTCACCAACAGCATCACCTCATGAGCTCAACCCATCCTCCACTAAAAATTCTAAGGTATCGATCACCTGTTCTGTTCTCTTTTTTTAAATTAACATATAATGTATTATTTGCTGTGAATCATCAGTCTTATACAATTCCCAGCCCTCACCATAGCACACGCCCTCCCCAGTGTCCATCACCCAGCTGCCCCATCCCCCCACACCTCTCCCCTCCAGCAAGCCTCAGTTTGTTTCCTGAAGTGAGTCTTATATGATTTGTCTCTCTCTCTGGTTTCATCTTGTTTTGTTTTCCCCTCCTTCCCCTATGATCCTCTGTCTTGTTTCTCAAATTCCTCACATCAGTGAAACAATATGATGATTGTCTTTCTCTGATTGACTTATTTCGCTCAGCATAATACCCTCTAGTTCCATCCTATGTCATTGCAAATGGCAAGATTTCATTTTCTGATGGCTGCATAATATTCCATCCCGATCACCTGTTCTTTTTCAGTCTCCCAGGAAAGCACCAAGTCAGGTCCCAACAGAGAGTTAGAACTTCGGGGGTCCAATGCAACAATGTCCACCAATGGAGAAATGAGCCCAGAGAGACTGGTGGTTGCCTAAGGCAGCCAGCCTGGCCAGGACTAGGGCCCACCCTCCCCACTCCCAGTCTCCTTGGCACTGTGTCAGATCTGTAAGTCCCTCCCATGAGCTGCCTTCTGTCCTCATTGCTAATCGAGAGCATTTTGTCAAACTGCCAGGTGCCTCTCCTTAGTGCATCATGAGATTGATACAGTGGGTCAAGACTCGTGTTTATTCGTTTTGCTGGAACGGAATACGTAGCATAGCATTGTATCACATAGTGGGAAATATCAGGTAGAAAGGGTGGTTTGTAAATCTTTTATTCGAGTTATATGTGTATGTGCCTCTGTGTACCCATGTTCAAAATACGCTCATGGGGACGGACCCTTGGAAAAGTTAGTGTTTCAGAAGACACATCTTCTTCATTTTCATGCAGCATTTTGTGCCAAGCTGCAGAATAACATGTAGACATGCGCTGAGGAAAGCCTCAGCCTCTGTCACCTCTGTGAGGCCAGCGTTCCACCATGACTGTGCCACTGGAGGGGCAGCCATTCACTGGGCACACGGAGCTGAGTGCTCCGGGTGCACCCCACACGTAGGTGCTGGCCTGGCTGGGTGGCCCAGAGTGTGAGGCCCCAGCTCCCCCTCCGCCCAGGGACAATGGCTGCAACAGGGCTCCTGGAACACCGGAGACTTGAGTCATTTCACCCTAGGTTTGAATGTCACAGAAAAGCAAGCATTGAAAGAGGCAGTGTTCTGGTCATGAAAAACCAGGAGGACCCCAGATTGGACCAGAGCAGGGGGAACTCCATGAGACAGGCCTGGCAACATGACACTTGAGCTTCTGCATACCAAGGTTGGCTCGCTTCTTCCCTCCAGGCCACACCTTCCTGGGACTTTCTCAACACCAGCTAAATGGCAGTTTGGTTCCCATTTTTTAGACTCACCTCCAGGCGTCTGGCTCCCTACATCATCAGACAGTATCACAGACACCAGGAAACACATTTCCTCTGCATCTGCTTGCTCGCTGGGAAAGCTGATTGCCAACCTCAAGTCCCCTTCTCCTCTACCCGCTAGGCTATGTGAGCCCCCGACCCCAGGCCACAGGCGTCCGTGGAGCTTGGTTGGCCCTGCCCACACTTGGCTTTGCAATGCCTGCCTTTGGCTTCACCTGAGTCATCTCCACATCTATATATCCTGGCTTTATTAGGCACAATTCCAACATGTTCTCAGAGTCAGGAATTCCAGGGAAGCCACAGAGAGCTAGATGTTGACACAAAGGATTCTCTGGCTCTGGCCCATTTTCTAAGCATGACCTGGAGAGCACCCTGTTCCATTCTCTGTGGGTGCCAATTTGAATTGCGTCAGCCCCCAGCCAGAGGCCGCTTCGTGCGGACCGGCCAGAGGAGGGTGGTATGTCATGAAGGGGCCATAGCTCCCAGATTCTTTCACGGCTCTGTTGTCATCCTGCCCCAAGTCTGATGCCTTTTCTCAGCCAGCTATGAGCCTGGAGAGCCCACTCGCCACACTGGTCTTTCAGATTGGCCTCAAGGTCACAGTGTCCCAAATAATCAAAGGCTCACTCTTAGGCTTTTAGGTTTCCTGAAGGACCTGATCTCTCAGGCTGTTAGGTCTGCTTCAAAGGCTCAAGAACCACATTCCAGCCCCTGACTCCAGGGGTGAGTGGCAAGAGTGGCAACGAGTCCTGACTCTTGGCTTTGCCATTTTAAGTGAGGGTCCTGAAGCATTGGAGGGGCTGTGGAGTGCCCCCCAGCTTCCCTTCCTGTCCTCTGGGTGCTGTGCTGTGTCTTAGTCCTTCTGAACACTTCACTCCGTCCTTTGCTCCTTGCCTATTCTCCTCTGCCCCATGCCCTCACCCTCTGACCCCTACCCTCACCCTTTGACCCCTGCCCCCACCCTCTGCCCTCTGGCCCCTGCCCTAAGGAAGCCCTTCCCACAAGCCTTCAACCTCAGCCCATTGAGTGTATTTGCCTGTTTTATTTTCTTTTAACCTGCTGAAGGAAGGAATATTTCATGGTTATTAATGAAAGTGATAGCAATCCCTTGTGTATTTATCTTAGATTATGTGGTCGTTATAAGATGAAGTACCTCAAGCAGTCAGTCTGCGGTTGATTTGAAAACAGACGAGTCTCAACAATGAGCTTAAGGAAAGGTGTCAGGTATAAATCTTGTCTTCAAACAGCCAGGGTGCATTCCAGACTTCAGAGACACTTCTTTGTATAAAGGTGCTTTTTTCCCCCCGCCTTTCTTTTCCTTGGGCCTGGAGGAGGATGAAAGTGCAGGGGTGTGTGCGTTCGTTCGTTTAGTCTGATAATGAGGGCGAGGCTCACGGGCATGGTAATTTGGCAGCTTTGGCACTTCCTGTAACAGTTTTAGTTTTTTTTTTTTATCCAAAGACTGCTTAAAGACAAACATTTTTTGTTAAACTGCTGGTAGTTCATTTTCTGCAGGAACCGTGCAATTAATCTTGTTTATATTAAAGAGACAGGTTGCCTTTGTCAGCTTTCCTGAGCTATAATTAATGAAGATCAAAAACGTTACAAAGACATAATATTTAGCTTAATGCAGATGAGGCTGGGCAACAGCTGCATCAATTAGAGGAGCAAAAGGGAAAACAAATATCCTTTCCTTTGGAGTACCTCCGATACATTAAAAAGCAAGGATCCCAAGGCATCCTCCCTCCGCCAGCCTTCCCAGGTAGGCCTGGTGAAAGACGGGGTTTGGATATCAAATGGTGGGTGATACCCCATCAATTATGCTTTAAAGGCAGTTGGAGAAACCGCACGTCTCTCTTCACTTAGCTGAAATGCATCCAGGTGTGTGGCTGTGGTCTGAGAAGGTCCTCATGGAGGAGGCTGTGAGGAAACCGGGACGGCAGGTAGAACCTGGCAGAACCATCTAGCCCATGGGAAACACGAAACACAGCCAGACCACTTCACTTAGAGCCTCTGTTTGAGGGACCGTTATTGGGAAAGCCCAAACAGAACCCACAAGGTTGCTCCCAAAAGCAACATCAGCAGCCCCGCCCGTGACTTCCTGACCTGGTGACTAAGACCTGTGGTCTTCAAGCCAGAGCGTAAGAGGGATCGCCTCCGCCTCTAAACAAAACAACCTGGGCTTTCATCTGCCGCAAGAAGCCAGTGGCCTGGGAGCCCACAGCGGTACTTTGTGGAGACCTGGAGGGGCTGGGACTGGATGTTAGTGGCAGCCATGACAGACCCTTCCCCCCCAAGCTCAGGACATAGGACTGGGGAAATTGGAGAAGGTAGTGCAACGTCAGTCAGTTGGAGTCATCACCTCCTCAGCTGTGATCCTAACTGCAAAAGTCCGGAACAAGGAAGAAAATGCAAAACAGACCAACAGCCAAAGATTTTCAGCAAATTCCAGTGATGCAGGATGATGGCTGAGCAGGTGGAAGGAGCTGCCCATAACTGGGTATCTATAAAGGAAAGGACAGAAAAGCCCCCCGTGGGACCCCTCGCATGACGCCACGTGCAGAGGCTACCTGGAGGGACTGACAATTGTCAGAAGCTTTCTATCTGAAGAACTTGGTGCACAGCTCGTGAGCAGTAGGTGGAGGACATGAAACGTTTTCAGTGGCATCAGGAACACCCAATGTTCAAAACCGAACTGTGTTCTTACCCGAAACTAAACCAGAGGTCTTGTCTGGGTCATAAAGGATGCCTATACAGGAACCATCCTCACACATCATGCCTTTAACTTTGTAATTGCCCTTTTATGGATCAGTGTCATCATTGACTATCATCAGACAGCCTTAAAGATGCTTATTGTTCAGTATTTGTAATAGTAAACATTGGAAAATGACCTGAAGATCAGATATTAGGGGATTTGTTGATTGAATTATGGTCCATCCATAGAGGAAAAGTTCGGACCCATTAAAAAGAATGCAGTTTATGAATAATTAAAGCTATAAGGGGAAAAAAAGGCAAATGCTGAGGAGCATGTATACTGCTATCCTAATTTCATTCTTAGAGATATCTATGTGCAAATAGAAGACTGAAAGAAAATGCATCAAAATGGGTGGTTTGTGATTTTTATTTCTTCTATTTTTCTTTTATTTTTCAGTTTTTTCATTGCAGAAAATTTCCAAAATTGGAAAATAGCTTGTGTTCATTAAACTTACTATGCACCAACCACTGTTAGCACTTTATACATCTCTTCTCTCTTAATTCTTGCATTCTGAGACAGGACCCAATGATATCATTTTACTAATGAGATACCTTAGACACAGAGAAAATTAAATGATTTGCCCAAAGTCACATAGCTAGTAAATGATCAACCCAGATTTTGAACCTAAGAAATCTGACTTAAGGGTCCTAAAGATATAGTCATCACCCTCTAATGCTATTATTCCAATCAGTTTGTGAGTGTCTTCCTGGGAAAGATGCCCCAATCACATGCAGCCTTGTATGAATTTCTGCATAAAATTATTTTCTTAGGGACAGTTGGCCGAATCAAAATCACGGAGGGAATGGGTAGAGGAAAGCAGGTAAAAACAGAGAATTCAGGGACCTGACAAAACACCATACAAGGCACAGGTCTAAGTGAGAAAGGCACTGACTGGAATGGAAAGACAAAGCATATGTTTCACAAGTTTGCCAAGAGGAGTTGGTAGGGAATCTTTTTCCAAGTATAGTTTCTGGGTGGATAGCCGTATGGATGGGGTAGAAGCCACACTTACCCAAACCTATCAGGGTCTCCAATTTGGAAGAGAGAGGACAGGTTGACTTCAGAAAACCTGTGAAATTCCATCAACTCATTAACCATTTAAATGATAAAAAGAAATTTCAGGCCATATATCCTTTGTTTCCATCCATAACCATCTGCCCAGCACACTACATTCATCCTGCTGGTTCTGGAATGGGTTTCTTGTTCTGAAGAGAACATGCTCCAAGACACAGAATTCATGCCTTTAAATACTTCCTGTGCTCTTTGTGTGGCTGTAACTGAAGGATCTTATAAGAATGTGGTGAAGGAATTGGTGGGTCACAAGTGTTACATTTCTTCATCAACTTTCCTGAGTGATAATAGTAAGAAGTCTTGGACACGACAGTCTCCTACACAGAGAGGCTCCTTGAATTCTGTTTTTCTGACCCTAGAATTTTTATCATCCTTTTCAGGAGAGAGCTGAGAAGTGCAAGGATCTTGGCAGTCTTTTGTGTCCCATTCATAGTTTGTAGGAAAACATTATTTCAAAGAATAACCATGTTCTTGGTCCCTTCTACCTTCCAGTCTGGTTCAACTTCAGTTGATTCTTGGACAAACAGATGAAGGTAAAAGAGCAGAGAAAAGACTCGGAAACTCCGAACCTTGTCCAGCTTGCCCCCTCGGTCATGTTTTCTAGATGCTTCTTTTTTGTTTCCATTGCCACCACCCTACTTTAGGACCTTATTTTCATATACCCACCTCCAGTGTCTCATCACTCAGAGTTGTCCTGCAAGGACACCATCAAACTAATTTTCCTGTGTCCTGGCCCATCAAAAAGAACTTCAGAACTGGACAGATATAGGAGCCAACTTCAACTGTTTTCAGGCATTGGGCAACAAACAACACAGTTTGTCTTGTGATCCTTAAGAGAAGAGAGACATATTCATTACCCAGCTTTCTGCTGGGAGGCACTTTCTAGACCACAGTGAGGCCAAGCAGAGAGGCCATTTCACTGAGATGAAAAGGCAGATGATATGGGAATTTGGGGCTGATAATGTATCTAGAATCTGTTGGACAAGACACCATATAGGAAAGAGCTACACCGAAGGGAACCCCATAAACTGACATGAGGATTCCCTAAGGGTCCTTGGCTAAGACTCAACAGAACACAGCAGAGAGCAGCTCCTACAGGGTTATGAGCTGAACAGAGCTCAGAAGTTTCACAAAGCTGGGAAAGTTTGGAGTGTTGGCACAACCAGGGTGGAAAAGCCTCACTGAGAACTTTAGGCCATCAAATGGCATTCCCAAAGTCCATGCCTTAGGTGTAAGGATCATGCATTAGGACTAAACAGAAAAAGCTAAATAGATGTGCCCTAATAAAGAATGAAGTCCAGCCTGACAGTTCCAAAAGAATATGCCAGTAATTTACACCCTCTGTAGTGAAACCCAGCACTCTTCCGAAGTAGATGCTCTACAACAAATCATTATAACGTCCAGCATACAGTAAAACCACTACCAGACATAAGAAGAAGGATAATGGGACCCACAATTCAGGGAAAAGTAGTCAATAGAAACAGATCCAAAGACAACAAAAGTGCTGGAATTAACAAAGACTTTAGGACATTTAATATCCACATGTTCAGTGATTTAAAGGAGAAGTTGGATGTAATGAGTGAACAGACAACAATTCTCAGCAGGGAAAGTGAAATTATTTTTTTTTAAAAGGGAACTCTAAGGCACCTGGGTAGCTCAGTGGGTTAAAGCCTCTGCCTTCAGCTCAGGTCATGATCTCAGGGTCCTGGGATCGAGCCCTGCATCAGGCTCTCTCCTTGGTGGGGAAGCTGCTTCCCCCTCTCTGCTTGCCTCTCTGCCTACCTGTGATCTCTCTCTGTGTCAAATAAATAAATAAAATCTTTTTAAAAAGAAAAAAATAAAAAGGGAACTCTAGAATTGGAAAGTACAATATCTGAAATATATTCACCAGAGGGCTTAACCACATGTTGGAGATTGTAGAAGAAAGAGGCAATGAATTGAATTCAGATCAACTGAAATAATCAAATCTGAAGAAGAGAGATTTAGAAAACACTTCCTGTTTTCCTGTTGTTCAGAAAACCCTTGTCTAGTTAATGAAAAGTAAATCGTATTATTTAAGGCCCTTTGCAATCATTCTCCAAACTACCCTCCGACCTAATCTGCTAATACCTTTCATGTGAACTCACCATTTCAACCAAAGCAGCAAACAAACTGCCCCAGCACCGCCTTATAACCTCCCGACCCTAGCCCCTTCCACACGTCATCCCCACACCTCAAATTCTTTTCCCCACCTCAGATTCTTAAGACAATATCAAATGCCATTTCATCCATGAAATTTTCTTCATTCTGCCCAACCAGCAATGTAATTTTTCTCTTTTGATCTCCTCCCAAAAAAGCAAACAACAAAGCAAAGCAAACAACAATAAGAAAAAAACTGATGTTTGTGCTCCCTAATGGAAATATTCTTGATCCTACTTTCAAGGTCATTTGCCTGCTATCTAAGCCTTCTCGTTAGACTGGAAGAGCCTCAAGGGCCAGTCTGCATTTTACTCATCCTTATGTTCCTTTTGGTATCCCAGCAGCCCCTGGGAGGGTGATGATGTTTGTTGAATTAATCAGGACATGATAAAGCAGTCCACAACACGGGTATTTGTTCTGGTAATAGTGTTGCCAAAAGTTTTCACTGCATATCATAGATCTAAGAGAACCTCATGGATTAGTAGAGATGGAGGAACATTTAGCTGTGATCTAATATAGTATCCCCACTTTACAGTTAACGAAATTGAGGCCTCTGGAAAGGAAACACCATCCTAATCCAGTGCTCCTTCCTCTAAAACCATGTTACCTCTATCTGTGTGCTATGTCTATAAACAGGATTATGTATAGGATTTGAAACAAAGAATTTCAGTTTAAATTCTGGTAAGACTACCCTTCCCATCAAGATATGCTTGACATTGGAATTCCTTTTGATTCTAACTTTCACGATCTGGTAGAAAAGTAATCATCATACCCTTTCTGGTTGAGCTTTTGTCTGACCCCAGACACAGTGCTGCCCAGATAACAGAAATAACTGACAGATGACTTCTTTGTGATCATCTGCTAAGGTTAGGGTTCCTCTACTATGGTACTATGCTGTAGCCACTGGAATTAAGGTCCACTTGCCAGGACATATCTGCAAGATGGATGTTGAGATGATTCTCATTCACCTGTGGGGTGACCAGGGAATGGGAAAGAAGGGCCTCTGCATGATAAGAGTCCACTGAGGAAGAGCACCAAGCTATACAGAATTCCTTCAGGATGCTGAGAAACCCCCAGATAGATGGGTATCAGCCTGGTGAGCAAGCACAAGAAATGGGTGCCTCCCTGAGGCTGGGACAATGCCTGGAAGATGGCTCACAGCTGGGTCCCCTAACCTGGCAGCTGTCCTTGGAGGTAGAAGGTTGCCTCACCATGGTCACCCCCTTCTCCTGGGTGCATCCCACATCCAGTGCGTGGCTGATATGGGGGTGTAAAGGCCTGGTCCCACTGCTCCAAATCAAGACAATTCTGTAGGTCCTGCCTGGCTCCCCTGAGGTCTTTCTTGGGATTACCTTTGCAGCCCAACTTCCCCCATCCACAAGTGTTGATCCCCGAAGCTCTCTCTGATAAATGATGAGTATTTCAGTCTCCAGTTCAGGGAACTTTTTGGAAAACGTGACCTGAGAAGGGAGATAAGGCAGGGGAAAGTTCCAGAAGAGAAGAGGTAAAGCCTAAAGGCCATTTGGTACTTCAGAAGCACCACTCAGAGCCCTGTTGACATGCTGTGGGGAGTCATGTCACACTGCAATGTGAAGGAATAAATAATCCCTTGCACTTCCCTGATTACTCTGGCCCTGGCCAAGCTCACCTGCTCTTAACGCCTTCAGCCTTTATCAAAGAAATACACATCTCAGAGGGTATTATTGTCTGTTTTGCCTTGCAGGGTTGGGTATTTCGCTATGGCTGTAGCATTCAGTTCCCCAGCTGGGAAGCTCCTTCCTGTGATCAGAAATCGCACCATTGGGCCTGCCTCCCCACAGAGCCATGGCCCAGGCAGAGCTCAGTGAACACAACCATCTGGTCATTGACTTGTCCGTTTTTTGTTTTTTGTTTTTTTTAAAAGATTTATTTATTTACTTATTTGACAGACAGATCACAAGTAGGCAGAGAGGCAGGCAGAGAGAGAGGAGGAAGCAGGCTCCCCACTGAGCAGAGAGCCCAATGCGGGGCTTGATCCCAGGACCCTGGGATCATGACCTAAGCCGAAGGCAGAGGCTTTAACCCACTGAGCCACCCAGGCGCCCCTGACTTGTCCGTTTTGCTACAGCCAATCCTCACAGCTCTTAGAGGGATGCATTCCACCTCCTCCCAGACACACTAGCTTCTTCAAAAACTGAAGGAAATGAGAGCATTAGCCTCAGTGAGCTCATAGACTCTTCAATTTAGAAGGGACATATTATTCTGAGGTCATTTTCCAGTCACATCTGCTTCGAAGGCAGCGTGAAGACCTAGCCCATGATAAATCATAAGCAGCGTACGTCATTATTTCAAGTGAGTCACTCTTTGGTGTTCAGGAAGAAATGAGAACATCCGCTTTCCATATGGCATACGGGGCTGGGGTGGGTGGGGAGGGCTGTCACCCAAGTGGGCTCTCTGACTCCACATCAGTCCTCAACCCCAGATGATTCTTGTTTACGATGGAGAAAGAATTGTTAGGGAAAAACTGTTTTCATGATAAAGCTAATCACAAGTTGTGTCCTCTTCTCTGAGGAGCTATGGCAGCAGGAAGACGATATTCACTTAGAGTGGGATGCACTAGGCAATGTCATTCCAAAGTGATGGGCCCTAGGCCCCAGCCACACATGACTGTTTGTAAGGAAAGGATGGAGGGGCTCAGGCCACCCATGATCTTCCAGTAACTAGAGAGCAAAATCGCCAGACACTTCTTGTGCCTTTGCTTTTTCCCTTAGAATAATTATTTATTGTTTTTATTCAAAATAATGTATGCTCATAGAAAAAAATCAAGCAATATAGAACAATGTAAAAAGGAAAGTAAGAAAAATATTCCCAATTCTCCCACTCAGAAACAACCATTACCAACATTAAGTAGACATTCCAAGTGTATGCATATGTGTGTTTGTATGCGTGTGTGTGTGCGTATGTGTATATGTGTGTGAGAGAGAGAGAGAACTCCTAGGAGTATCTTCAATACTTTTGCTTCTTACACTGGTGAAAATAAAGGAATCCATAGTACATGAAAGAAATGTGAAGACCTCTATTTTAAAAATAGTCTCTTTGGAAAATAATTCACTCCAAGACCATTTTACTTTTTTTTTTAAGGTTTTTTTAATTGACATGTAATTGACACATACCCTTCTATTAGTTTCAAGTACACAGCAGGATGATTCAATACATGTATGTATGTACTGCAAAGTGATCTCTACCACAATACATTTCATTCATACCCATCATCACACAGGTCAATTATTTTCTTGTGATAAGAACTCTTAAGATCTGCTGTTTCAACTTTCCAATATATAGTGACAATATTATTACTGTAGTCGCCATGCTATAATTACATCCCCAGGACTAATTATTTTATAACTGGAAGTTTGTACCTTATAACCTCCTTCACGCCTCTCCCTCAAAGCCCCCACCTCTGTCTCTGGTTAACTGCCCAGCTCTTCCTTCTATCTGGAGTCTGAGGTGGGGTTTTGGTTTGTTTTTAGATGCCCTCTAGAAGTGAAATCACATGGTATCCATCTTTCTCTGTCTTCTCTGCCTTAGTTCACTTAGCCTAATGCCCTCGAGGTTCATCCATGTTGTCACAAAGGGCAAGACTTTGTTCTTTTCTGTGGTCGAATAGTATTTTGTGTGTGTTCATGTATGTGTGTGTCTGCGTGTGTGTGTCACATCTTCTTTATCCATTCATCTCTTGATGGACATTTAGGTTGCTTCCCTATCTTGGCTATTGCAAAGAATGGTGCAGTAGACATGAGAGGAGGGCAGATATCTTTTCGACTTACTGTTTCTGTTCGCTTTGGGTAAATACCCAGAAGTGGAATTGCTGCATCAGATGGCATCATACGGTAGTGCCATTTTTAATTTTTTGAGGAACCTCCGTATCGTTTCCCATGATGGCTGCATCAATATACATCCCCACCAGTTTTACTTTTTTTATTAAGATTTTATTTATTTATCTGACAGAGAAAGATCACAAGTAGGCAAAGAGGCAGGAAGAGAGAGAGAGAGAAGCAGACTCCCTGCTGAGCAAAGAGCCTGATGCGGGGCTCAATCCCAGGACCCTGAGACCATGACCTGAACTAAAGGCAGCAGCTTAACACACTGAGCCACCCAGGTGCCCCAATTTTACTTTATGATACATAAAAACTTTTTAAGTGTATAAGAGTTTTTAGCATATAGGCTCTGGACAGAGAGTAAGCCCTGTAAGAACTGCTCAGTGCTCAGGATAGTCCTGCCATCAGTGTCCAGCGGGTTACAGTTACACAGAGTCGGGCTCAACATACCCCCCAAACCCCCTGCTGTGCGTGAGCCTCAGAGGGATGCTGAGTGTGCTCAGGTGTGTGGGTCCCGGGATCTACCTCCCATCAACCACATGGAGCCACCCTGCCCTGTAGGTACTGAAATGAATGTCTGAAAAGCCTCCGTGAAGTACAGGGAGAAATGGAAAGGGGCGGATTCCGAGGCCTCAGAATATCTGGTAGTGCACCCAGGTTAATCTTGTACCCTGACGGCCCCTTACATCTGGAATGCTCCCCAAGTACATTTTCCAAGTCCTGTGGAGGACTGCCTGGAGGAGGAGGCTGGCGTGTCCTCAAAGACACAGCATTTGGAGGTCGTCCCAAACAGCTGACTCATTCATGCCCAAGGGGTGGATGCTTCTGGTAACAATGCAGAGAAATGGAGAAATGCACACACAGGCCAGGAGACATCATTCTGGCTGATTGTGTGTTAGGTAGATAGAAGAGAGGTCAGATGGGAGGACGGGGTGGAGGGTCAACATCCACATTATGAAAAAAATCTGTGAAGCTGGTAGCCTTTGACTGTTCTCTCCCATGGTCTGCACTCAGATGCACTTCAGCTCCCGCTGATCTCCCGGCCCCTCACTTCCTCCACCTTGGACCTGAGGCTCAGTAAGCCCAGAATCTGTGATAGGAGCTTGTATGCAAACCCATGTTCTCTGCTCCTCCTGGAAAGTCTTCCTTGCCCTGCCTTTTCAGCTTTCTTTTTGATTTTTATTTTTTAAAAGCTTTTATTTCTGTATTTTACAGAGAGCGAGAGGGTGAGAGAGAGGGCACAAGTAGGCAGAGCAGCAGGCATAGGGAGAGGGAGAAGCAGGCTCTCCGAAGAGCAGGGAGACAGATGCAGGGCTCCATGATACCACCCTGGGATCATGACCTGAGCCAAAGGCAGATGCTTAACCTACTGAGCCACCCAGATGCCCTGCCTTTGCTTTTAATTTCTATTCCCACCCCTCTCCACTTTAAAACCTTCTCACATCATACTCATCCTACCTGCCCCATGAAGCCAGGCAGACAAGGCCTTTTAGATTGCACTTCTCTTCCCTTTCTCTCCGCTCACCCTTCCCGGGGGCTTACCCATACAGCTGTACTTACATGTGGGTATGGCCTGCTGCCCTCAGAGGGGACAAGGTGGCCACGCAGGAGAGCAACTGTCCTCACAGACCTTCACAAGTAGGCAGACTCATAGGCCCACACACCGGCCTGAGCCAGCATCTCCAAAACTCTGTTTTGCAAAGCTCTGGAGGGTTGCAAAAGTTCTGCTTTGTAGCAGAACCATCCATCTCTGGAACTCTTCCATCTTCCCCACCAGAAACTCTGTCCCCATGACCTGCCAGCTCCCCATCCCCGCTGGTCCAGCCCCCAACAACCACCATCCTTTGGTATGTCTCCATCTGGCAACTTGAGAGACCTCACATCAGTGGAGTTACCTGGTGTTTGGTCTTTGGTGGCTAGCTCGGCGTGGTATCCTTCAGCTGTGTGGCACGTGTCCGTTTCCTCCTTTTATAATGCAAACTAGTATTCCACTGCATGTGTCTACCATATTTGGTTTCTCCCTTTGGGATCCACACCATTTTAAAATATATATAGATCATTCTTATTAGCTGTATTTTTATTTTTAAATCATTCAAGATTCTTTTTCCTGGCACTCTTGCTGGCTGACATGTAAAACTTTGGTGGTCCAAATAAACCAAGTTATATTCTTTCTACCCTGACCTCTAATTAGCTCCCCTAAAAACTCAAGAGACATTTTCACTATTTAAGAATTTAATATTTCTTTCTAATTACCAGGTTTCCAGGCTTTAAACATGTTTTTTTACATTTTAATACCAGCATACTCTAATTCCAAATCCTTTGGCATCATCTTAGGGCTGTTGGCATGGGAATAAATAGCATTCAGACTGCCAAAGTAGTGAAATATGTAATGAAACACCTAATAAAAGGTGTCTTTAACTGTTGTGTACTTGGATTCGTTGGCATAACATTCCTTATCAGCCCCTGGAATAAACAGAGAGCTCCACTAGAGCAAGAATGGAGAGTGGGCTCGGGAAGGTTCAGCCACACACACTGCCTTAGTTTGGCTGATGGCCACACAGCCATTTATCCTCCATGAGGACTCCTGTCCCCTCAGCACAGACAGTGAGGCAGCTTGGTGGATGCAGTCACAGCTACTGAGGCTTTCCCCAGGTCAGAAAGCTATGAACTGTACTCATGCACTTTCTGGTTTAGAAGGCAGGGTGCAATTTCCTGAAATCACCAAATTCATATACCATGGCGATCCTGGAAACCCTCACTTCTTCCTACTAGGGGAAATGTCAGAACTTATAAATAAACAGAGCCACCATGGGCCCTGTGTTTCCCCAGATGTCAGCTCCTCAAGGTTGGGTCCATATCCCTGGTCTGTGGGGAGAGTGTGGCCTCTGCAGCCAAGTGTCTGGCTTGGCCACTCAGCCCAACCGTGTGACTTCAGGAAGGTCCACTCGTGCACGGTGCTACAGTTGCCTCATCTACACAGTGGGAACCCCGGCAGGACCACCTCGTGGGCTGATGTGGCAACTGGACCAGGGCCTGCTCTGGGCAGCGCCCCAGGGGTGTGGGCGTCTGCACCCATCCTAACCCAGCACTGAGCTCGGCATGTCTTCATTGAGGTCTACTGAGTGTGTGAGTGCTCCGATCCTCCCCAGCCTGTCGTCCTCCCCAGCAGGAGACCCTGCTTCACCCACTGTGAGCGTAACAGCTGCCTCAGGTTAAAGGCAACAGTGTGGGCTCCATGGCCAACATCTTTCAGGCTTGGTCGGTCTATTTTACTTTTCTCGAAGAAAATACCATTCCCATGGAACAGAGGAGGACTTGCCCCTCTGTAGCTGGGCGGTGCTTGCTTGCGCACACTCCTGAGTAAGTACCTGCATGGAGCCTTCACATCAGGACGCTTCTGCACAAGAGTATTACTCTCATCCTCTCATCAGAGAAGCAGGCAGGCAGGCAGTGCTGTGTCCCCACCATTTGAGAAGTAAGGTGACTGAGGCGCAGGGAGTTTACCCTCCGTCAAGAGCACAGGGCTGTGGCTCATGGGAAATAGCGCCGCCTGTGGCGGATCCAGCCGGGACACCCCGCTCAGCCCAGGTCTGGGACTACTGAGTTGGCTGGTGGTCACCCTTGTCCCACGGGGCCTGGGGCACAGTGCGGGGCACACTCCATGCACACGTGTAGAAGGGAGCCCACTAGCCCGTCTCCCAGGCCTGGAGAGCGGACAGCAGCAGCCAGGACGCTCAGAGCAAGGGCCGACTCCTGCCGCTCTCCTTCCACGCCCCAGCCAAGGAAAACACGCCGCAGTCTAGGCTGGGAAGACATCCTTCCAAAAGCAAGCACTCCCCAGCCTATGGTGGCTCTCCTCACGTGGGTCCTGGGTCATCCAGACTAGTCGCTACCTGTCTGGGCGAGGGCAACACACTACCTTCAGTCACTTTCTAAAAACGATACGGTGACTGCAGCTCCTCCTCTTTGAAGAGAGGCGCAGGGTGGGAGCAAGACGAGGAGGTGGTGACAGCACAGTCTGTGTCACATTCATGTATACCCTAGCCGTGCGAAGAGTGAAGGAAGCCATGGAGAAGGGGCTTCAGTCTCCGCCCCAGGGACTCCTCAGTCCCCCCGAAGGCTTGTCAGAGCGGATCCATCTCTGGGGGGCTCCGATGAACCCACAGAACGCCTTCCTTAGCTCGCCCTCCGCAAGGCTTGCCCGTTACTGTGCTTGAACACAGAACATTAAAAAAAAAAAAAAAAAAAAAGAATCCTCTTTCAAACCGGTAGAACAAGACCTTGAGTTTGACAGGAAGGATCCAAGTGTACAAGTTGCTTGCTTCGTGCTGGGATTCCAATGCAGGCGAAAGGGCCTCTCGGAGGGGCACCGAGAGCGCGTTCCTGGCCCCGCACCCAGGTCAGCCGCCTGCGGAAATGCCACCTGTGCTGGGCCGTTTCCACGTCAGGAGACTAAGGCGGGAGGTGCGGCTGGTCCTAGTACTAAGAGCAGGGAGAGATCCATGGACTCAGGAACAAACAAACAAACTCCGACTTCAAAGCCCGGGCACGTGAGAATGTCTGTGTTGCTGCCCGTGGGTTGTGTTAGAGCCGGCCTCCCCAGGTTCTCGGGGCACAGACTCTTCATGGGAGTCCACGGCATGTGTGCCCGGGAGTGAAGCAGCCGCGGTGCTGGCGCGGTGTTGAAAGGGGAGAGGAGATAACAGGAAGCCTTCGCTGGAAGCCGGAGGCTGCAGGAGTCTTCAAAGGCCCCCTGTGGGAGGGGGTACAGAGCCCTGCTCCGAACAACAGACCCACTCAATGATGCTGTAGGGGCAGCGCCTCCTGGAGGACTGTCCGGCTCTCACGGGTCTCCATTCATGTTGCACTGACACTGGGCTCCTGTCCTGACTTGTCCCTCTCACCCTGTCCCCTCCCTGCTCTTTCTGCGGCTCTCTCTGTGGCTCCCCTGTTCCCAGGATAAGCAGAATGGTGGGAAGTGGAGCAAGTCTGGGTTTGTGCCCAGCTCTCCAGCCTTGGTCTGTGTGGCCTCAGGCGAGTGACTCAACCTCTCTGAGCCTCTGTTGGCTCCTGAGTTAAACGGGGAATAGTGAGGACCTACCTTGCAGTGTTCAGAGGATTAAACAAGAGTGTGTGCATGAACAGGGCCTGGCGCTGGGTACGCTCTCCATAAATACTCCCAATAGGCTTAGAAGACATCTGCCTGCAACAAACGGACCTGAGGCTCCATTCCCAAAACACGATGCTCCCCGGGTTTTCATCGGACAAAGGTCACAGAAAAGGCCCCTACTTTCTCCAGCTGGAAAGGAACCTTCGAGGGGGTACCTTGCCTCGCAGCAGAGTTGGAGTTGTGCCTGCTGGTTTCCCCACACTTAGCATGTAGCCCTGCTTCCACCTCCCTGGACACACACGTTCCCAGCCTCTAAGGTCCCCAGGACCACAGCGTCCTCGGAAGTGAGGACCACATGCACGCGCCGTGTTTGCTTCTTCTCTGAGCTGGTTCCATGTGTGACCATAAAAGCATCACAGGACAGAAGAATGTTGTTGAGGATGACTATTTATGGTGGCCAACAGGCCATTGTCTTCAGTACTACACCAGCAATCTTTCCAAAGTGACCGGAAAGCATCGCTAAATTAGCTCTGGGCAAATGCTATCATTTTTCTTCTCCTTCGCTTTTGGCCACACTCAAGCTGGTGCAGGAGGGGCCTGCAGGTCTCATCTGTGGACCCTCACCTCCGGCGTGATGCCTCTCTGTGGAAGCCCTCAGTGGGGCTGTGGGTGGCCAGGGCAAGGGGTGGAGGGGAGCCATTGGAAGTAAGCAGGTCAGTAGAAGCAGTTTGGAAGCTCTGGGGTGGTTCCTTCCAGACGGCTCTGTGACTAGAGGCAACTGAGAGTCCTCTTCTGGGAGCGTCTAGAACAGACTTAGACCAAGCCCTGAGCATCCGTGCTGGGAAACTGCCTCATATTTAGGTCACTCACTGCAGATGTGCCGTCCAGGAGACAACCGAAAACCACTTCTAAAATGTATGCTGAGCAAAAAGAAATCAGACAAGTGAATGAATAAACGTGGTGGTATATCAGTACCTAGACTATTTCCCAGCGAAGGAACAAACTAGGGACTCCCACACCTGGAGGAAGCAAGGAATTACGTTCAGTGGAAGGAGCCAGATACAGAGAATGCACGTGGCATGGCTGCACTCCCGTGCCAGCTCGAACAAGCAGAACCAATCCTTCCTTTCGAAACTGGCCCAGCGGGGGTGGGCGGATGACAACAGGCTGCACCAAGAACTTCTAGAAGCGATGGGACCGTCGGTGTCACAACTGGGTGGTGGTTACATGGCGTACACGGCATTCACGGCCTTGGAGTCACCGCCCTGCACACGGGAAACCTGTGGGTTTTACTGTGAGCTAATTACACGTCAGTAAAGCTGATTGTTTTTTAAAGCACAGTCTTAGTGATAAGAACCTAGAAGTATGTACCCCTAACCAGAACAGTAAGCCAGCTGCTCTTAGGAAACTCGTGGACTCTGAGACATGGCTTCAGTCACGCTGAACTGTCCCCCCTTGGATGTGCCCACCCACAGGTGGCCATAAGCGTGCGGCACACTGCACACGTGTGGTGATAAGGCTCACTGTCTCAGAAGCTGCCCTTCTCTCGCTCTGAGCCTCACTCCACACGCATGTTGCATGACGATGCTGTTGGGCTTTGGCTACAGACAATGAAGAGACTAGAAGCCCTGACCACCTCCATTGCCAGTGTCTGTCTGAGGCTCAGGGCCTCCTGAGAGCCCAGAGTGCAAAGGCCTCCGCGCCAGGGGGCCGTCTTGTCTCTCTGGGCTCAGACTTCAAAGAGAGGCGTGAAGCGTAGAGCCCATTGGAGTTGCGGGGGGGCGGGGTGTAGGCACTGACGAGCGCCTGCCCTTCACCTGCCTTCTGCACACCCTCAGCTCACCTTTCCTCTCAGACAGCCGTCTGGGAGGCCCCCCTGCCCCAGCCTCTGCCACCCAAGTGGGAGCCGTCTCAATTACCCACAATAACCATCCTCAGAGAGCAGCAGGCTGTCTGAGGGCCCCTCGGGGGCAAATAATAATAGCAACAATTTTTGGATCCTTCTTGCCTCATTGCTTGCCACAGCTTTGTAGCTAATTTAAGATCTATTGATCCCAGTGCCAATAAGTGGTTTATCTCCTTCAACTTCCTTTACTTAAAGGATATCTTCACCGTCAAATTAATGTCTCTTATTTGGCTGACATGGCTTAGGATTCTTGCAGTGCGTCTTCCGGTGATTGTTTTTTTATGTTCTCGTCTTTCTTGTGCTGTTGGGTAAAATTGGGTGCTTCCGATAAGTCTATGCATCAGGCCTCACCTCCCTAACCCAGCCAGAGCCCTGTTCTCTAGTGGACCCAGGCCCAGGAAGAATGGCTGGATTCGGGACTGACAGGGTGGCCTGAAAGGATTGCTTTCCAGATATCACTGAGCTGCTGGGAGCAAAGAAACAAAGCCACTGAGCTGAGAGACAACCGAGCATAGTAACCTCTTGCCAGAAAAGGAGAAGGAGTTCTTGATTTCTCCAGAACTCAGGTTAGGAAATAACTCACCTCTCTGTTGCTTAGAGAAGGGGACAGAGCAGTGACCTGGAGGGAGGGCTCTGCAGCTCTCAGTGGCCCCAGTGGGGCACACCCTGCCCAGGCCTCAGGCCACTCCCATCCTCCCTCCTTTCCCTGTCCCTGCTGTTGTGATGCCAGACTACCCCCTTGGCCCAACAGCCCTTCCCCAGTCTATGCAGGCTTCCTGACTCCCCCACTGGTCCCCTGCTCCCACTGCCCCCATCCCTCACCTCCACCCATGTCCACCCCACTGTGCCGCCTCCATGTGGCACCCTTGGCATGGGGACTATGCTAGTTTGTTTGTTCAGCCTGGTCTGGAGTAGGTGTCCAATAGCTATTGCATGTACGGAAGGATGGGGAGATGGATGGATGGATGGACGGATGGAAGGACAGATGAACAGATGGAAGGATGGATGGCACGCCTATTGAGGCGTGTTATTACGTCCCAACAAAATTTTATTTATACATTTATATAAGAGTCCTAGAAAATCTTGGTTGTGTCATTTAAAGCAATGGACTGGAGTTACAATAACCTCCTTGATTTCACCCTCAAAATGCCTTTTGCTGATTTTGATAAGGCAATAAAATAGGCACTCTTTTAAAGCTTCACCTGGCTTTATCTCTTCTACAAGATCCGTTCAGCTCTGAGGCACTAAACGAAATAGAAATGAAATTGTGAGCACATATCTTTACAGCAGGAGCTCCGGGTAAGGATAATTGCTCTCCCTCTGAACTTTCCCGATGGATATTTGCTGGCCACATTGTCTTCATGAGAGAGCCATCAGGACTGTGGAAGCATCCAGGCACCACATCCTGTCCCGAATGCAGGAGGGGGCTCCCCTCCTCTTTGGGCTCCAGCCCCAGCTCTCCCTGCACAAACGCAGATGCACCTGCTGAGTGATGTAATTAGTATTCAGAGAAGCCGGGGCCTTGTCTGACAAACAACAATAATAATTTTGGTGTTTAGGGAGCGTTCTCGGGCCATGGCTGTCTAGAGCACTTCATAAACAATTACCATCAGCGCTGGTTTTTCTGTAGGAAAATGAAAACTGACAGCAACGGGTGAGTCACACAGAAAGATGTGATGTGAACAGAAATGCCTGAAATGCTGGTTTTCCTTGCTCTTTGCTGCTTTCCCGGATTCTGCTGCTGAAGAGCTAATGATCCCCATAGAATCTGAAATAGTTTGACGTGCTTATTTGTACTAGTAGTGGTCCTTCAAAGGGAAAAGCTAAAAGTAGTCCGAAATAAATGTTTCGTGTATTACATCCATCCTATCTGTGCAAGAGGGTCTATTTTCTGAGTATTATTTCGATTAAAACTGAAGAATAAAATGTAGGGGCTCTCATTTTCAACCTTCAGCTCAGAGCACCAGAGCCTTTGCCAATATCCTGTGGGAAAGCACCACCCAAGGGGTTTAGCCCAGTGGGTTATCCCAGCTGCCAGGTCTTCTGTGGGGGGGCCCTGTCTGTGACTTGCCAGCAGAGTAGGTAGGCTTCCTCTGGCCTTCCTGCCCAGTGGCTGCTCAGCCGGCCCCTTGCCCCTTTCCACTCTCTTCCCGTCCTCCCTGTGTATCACCCCACCTGCCCCCAGAACTCTGGGGAAACCAGGGTAACTCGTCCCGCTTCTCCTTGAGAACCCATCAATCCTGTGCCCTATTAATCTTTTTAGAGTACAAAAGGCATGAAATGATCATCTTATGATGAAAGCCCCCAACAGCCCCACTCCAAGATCTCACAGGCTGACACGAGAGGCAAGAGCTGGAGCCCTAGAATTATCCCAAGAGTAAATTCTAGTGGGTGCTGCTGGCTGGCACCTGAGCACAGTGCCTACAACAGACATGGAAAGATCTTTGACCTTAGTAAAAATATTGTTATGTATATACACACATGTATGGATACGCATGTACATGTACATGTATATACACATATATGATGTGTTTATGTTTTCAATCGGAATTATATCCTTGAGACAATGCATGGACACTGTCCCTACCCCAGAGATGTTGTTAAAGCTCAGTTAACCTGCCATGATCCTGAAACCTCCACCAAGGAGCGCTGGATAGAAGCTTCTCAATGCAGTGGTCAAGCATGGAGACTGGCCTTGGGGCGCCTGGGAGGATCAATGGGTTTAGTGTCTGCTTTTGGCTCAGGTTATGATCCCAGGGTCCTGGGGTCGAGCCCAGCATCAGGCTCCCTGCTCAGCAGGGGAGTCTGCTTCTCCCTCTCCCTCCAACACTTCCCTTGCTCATGCTCTTTCTCTCTCAAGTAAATAAAATCTTAAAAAAAAAAAGAAGAAGAAGAAGAATGGAGGCTGCCCTTTAAAATCCTCTTGTGGTGTGATTTAAAGCTCTAAGATTCCCTGACAAACTGCACTGCAGGAATTTCTCTGAGCCTTCCTTCTCGGCTCCTCTGGGATTGCATTCCTGAGTCCCTAGAGGCAGTGAGGGGCCTGTAGGCCTTGGCAAGGCTTTAGCACCTCTGCCCCTTTTCTTGTGCTCTTCCTGATCCCTGACTGCACTTTCCTGGGGTGGGAGGGTGTCCAGCAGCAGGCCCTATGTGACAGCCTTGCTTGCCGGGCCAGAGAGGCCAAGAACAGGAGAGGCCATTGAATTTGCAGGGCCATGCAAAATGGAAATGGGGTGCCCCACCTTTAAAAATGACGAAGAAGTTCAAGACGGCAAGCTTGAGGTCTGCCCTATGGGCCAGTGTGCCTGCAAGGCCCCAGTCCCCTGTTGCAATGGGATGGCCTGTCCCAGGGCATCTTCCAGGCACTTCCTGTGAGACAGACCTGACTGAAACAGAAGTGAAAGACAATGAGTTAAATGCTTCACAATCCAGCACTAATTAGCACTATCCAACTGGGGCGGGGGGGGGGGGGGGGGGGGGGTGTTGCTTCCTGAGAGCAATAAATCACATCAAATGGAAATGTTTTCAGCTGTTCTGATAATGACCTCCACAGGCTCCTGGAGGGTGAGCGAAGGTCTGTCTCTGTTGGTGGGAAGTGGAGGCCTTCTGGGGAGTCTGGGGAGCAAAGGAATCCTGTGGATGTGTGGGGAGGAGGCCACCAGCAGCCTTCCCCCCAGGGCAGCCTTCTGTGGGAGGGGAAAGTGTGGGAGGCCGAGGAGGAGAGGGTAGTGTTGGGTAGGCAGGGAGCAGGGAACAGCCTCCCCAGAACACAGGCGGCTGCCAGCAACCCGCCTCTCCACAAAGCACTTGTGCAGAGGACCAGGGTGGGCCGGCCACAGACCCTGCCGTCTCTGTCTCCCATCCCCCACGCCGCAATGTGGTCCGAAAGGACAGCACTGCACCCTGGGACCCTAGTGGGACCTCTGTCCCCAGTCGCTGCTGCTGGATGAGGATGAGGGGGCATAATCCACTAACATCACCTTCTGAGAATTCTCTGGTAGGTGAGCCCATGCGAGGGAAGGAAGGGGCCCAAAACATGACCCTCATGCTTCAAAAGGTAACTTGGAAGCCCTCATTCATGCAAAGGCTTCCCCAGCCCCATGGCCTCTGCCCCCTCCCAAGGATTCCGGGTGGGCAGTGCCTAAGGTGTGGCTGTGTGGTTTATACCACCTTCCCAGGAGAGAAGCAGCCTTTTGGAAAGAAGGAACATCTTCACATTCCAGGCTGGCCCTACTGGATCAAGAAGGTGAAGCCATGAGACTCAACTGTCTGTTGGCCCCAGCCGTGACTGTCTGTTCCAAAAGTGATAGCTAATATGGAGCATGGCCTCCTTTCTGCCATGGTGCCTACCAGCGACCTGAAGGTAGCTGTGATGACAAGTGTCTGCTGAGGCAGAGTTAGCCTTCTGAAGGTGAAGGTCATCCCAAGGGCAAACTGCTGTAGGGGAGGAGAATTTTTTTTTTTTTTTAAAGATTTTATTTATTTATTTGACAGAGAGAGATCACAAGTAGGCAGAGAGGCAGGCAGAGAGAGAAAGAGAGGAGGAAGCAGGCTTCCTGCTGAGCAGAGAGCCCGATGCGGGACTCGATCCCAGGACCCTGAGATCATGACCTGAGCCGAAGGCAGCGGCTTAACCCACTGAGCCACCCAGGCGCCCCAGGGAGGAGAATTTTTACTCCCCTCCTTTCTCGGTTCTTTGGCTGGTCTGATCATTAAGTTGACAAAAGACAGAGGAACAGGAGAAAAATAAATTTAATTTTGTACCTGTAGGAGCCCATAAAAACAGGAGACTCAAGTGGCGAAAGCAAGCAACTTTGTACCTTTTAGATGGAAATGTAAATGAGGGAGGAATGGACAAGACAAGGAAGTTTTGGACTTGGGCTGGTAAACAAGTAAAGGATTTGTTTATTCTGCCTTCTCAGCCCTGAATTCCCACCTCTGGCAACAAGGATGTCTCCACCTGTGCAGGGAGGGCACCTTTCACTGGGGAGCTTTGTCTCTGCTTTCAGGGGCACAAAGGAGGGTCAAAGTGCCCTTCTTGTATCAGCTGTTTCTTGAGTAACTTAAATTCAAAATAATATGTCGAAGTGGCATATGTGGGGGTGGCCCACCCTGAACCCCATTATAGCCAGAATGAACTGATAGAGTGGCCCTTAGAAATGTAAGAAGTATGATGCAACATGGGGGCTTAAGTGGGTAGGAGAAGAATCCATGAAACAAGATGGGATAGGGAGGGAGACAAACCATAAGTGACTCTTAATCTCACGAAACAAACTGTGGGTTGCTGGGGGGAGGGGGGTTGGGAGAAGGGGGGTAGGGTTATGGACATTGGGGAGGGTATGTGCTTTTGGGTAAATTGGAAGGGGAGGTGAACCATGAGAGACTATGGACTCTGAAAAACAATCTGAGGGGTTTGAAGTGGTGGGGGGGTGGGAGGTTGGGGTACCAGGTGGTGGGTATTATAGAGGGCACGGCTTGCATGGAGCACTGGGTGTGGTGAAAAAATAATGAATACTGTTTTTCTGAAAATAAATAAATTGGGAAGAAAAAAAAAAAAAGAAAGAAATGTAAGTGGCCTGACATTCTATATGTAATTGTGTGTCCTATGTCTGTCTCCTGGGCAGACAAAGATGTCCTGGGCCACAGCCCTTATCTGTCTGTCACAGTCCCCAGGGTGTCTGTCACACAGGAGCAGCTCACAGTTGTTGTTGCATAAACAATAAGTGAATATGATTAAGAAAGCACACAAGTGAGTCCCCATGTCTAGTGCATAGTACAGGGTTGGGTGAGACCAAAGACAGCATTTGTTCCTTGGGAAAACATCAGAATTGAAGGAGAGAGAAACCCAGAAGAAGCCCTTGCCTGGGTCTGCAAGACCAAATCAAACAAGGACTGAGTAAAAAGTTAGTGGAGGTCCTTAGAGCTGCACTCCTCAAGCTTTCAGGTGCATACAGACCTACCCCCACTCCCACCCTTACCCCCCACCCCCTCACCCCCCCACTCCCCCGGATGTGGCTGGAAAGCAGATCCTGAAGCAGCAGGTCCTCCAGGGGCCTGAGATGGCATTTCCACCCAGCTCCCAGGTGGTGCTGCTCCTGCAGCTCCAGAGACTGCCCTCCCCCCCGGGGTAGGGGGGCAGCAAGGCTGGATGGATATGATTTTTAGTGTATTTTACCTTATTTCTGCCTTACCTGACTATCCAGTTCAGCTTGAGACTCAGGGGAAAGGTCCAGTCTGCATGTGGCTGTGTGAAGGGAAAGCCATTTCCACTCTGCTCATGTCCAAGGGTGAGATGGCCATGGCCTGAGGTCCATGGGCAGCCTTTTCCACCCCTGAAGGTTTTCAAAGACCGTGTTTCCCCATACCTCACATGTCCTGCCGGTTATCCAGTCCCCAAGGCAAGACAGGTGCCCATAATCCTTCCACACAAGCACGCAGAATCCTTCTGCTAGCCATATGGCCTTACCAATGGGCAGGAATACCACAGGGAGCTTCTGAGAAAGAAAGGTAGGATGTCCTCTCCTGAAAAGACCACCCACATAACCTTCCTGACCTGCTGCCCTTGGAACACGGGAACCAACTGTCTAAGGACCCTTCTAGGAGCCAGTGTGGGAGAGTGTGTGAAACTGCCAAATGCTGTGAAAGAAAAAGTCATTCTTGTTCTTTCTAAGCCACTTGTGCAGAGGGCAGTAACTCCCAGCCTTGCCCTCAGTAACTCAGACCTAAGAAGGTCAAATCCCCTCCCACAGACTGAGACGCAGCCACACAACAGTCAATGCTAAGAACATCATCAGCTTTTCCCTTAGTGGTGTTTCCAAGTCACTAAGCCCTGCCACACTTGGGGTCTCCTGCATTCCTCATAGCAATCCCTCAGTTGGAAAGGGAGCCAAATTTCTCCATTTTCATGGGGGATAACGTGTGCTGCCCCTTGGGGTCATAGGACTACCAAGAGACGAAGAAAACAAAACCTGAGACTGGCCCCCATGGGAGCCCACAGTCCTGTGGACCTTCTCATTCCCTTAGAATAAAAAGATATTTGGGGGACCTGGGTGGCTCAGTGGGTTAAGCCTCTGCCTTCAGCTCAGGTCATGATCTCAAGTTCCTGGGATCGAGCCCCACATCTGGCTTTCCACTCAGTGGGGAGCCTGCTTCCTTCTCTCTCTGCCTGCCTCTGCCTACTTGTGATCTATCTCTCTGTCAAATAAATAAATAAAATCTTTCTAGAATAAAAAGATATTTGTCTACATCACGGGTAGCCTGGACTGTGTTTGTTTACATCCAGGGAGGCAGTAGCAAGCAGTGGGAGTAGGTTGTGGGGACAGACTATGCAGGTTCAAATCCTGGCTCTGCCCCACTGCTGTGCAACCTTGGACAAGTTACACAGCCTCTCTGCGCCTTGGTTTCTGCCTGAGCAAACGGAGTTCTAGAAGTCCCTACTGGCTCCGCAGCGGTGGGGATTAGGTGGCTAATACAGGCTAAAGTGCCCAGCCGACTGTCCGGGAGGTACCTAGCCCTCAGGAGGTGTTAGCAAGGAGGACGGTGGATGCTGTGTGCTGACACCACCAGCAAGCACCCCTGGCCTCAGGGAGTGAGTGAGCACAGGGTGTGCTACAGGAGAGGCCCTAGGCAGCAGGTCGGCACCGTCCGGCATGTACAATCCCTGCACCCTCTGCCCAGATGGGGACTCAGCGCCAGGGTTCTTGGGCTGCAGGGGCCAGTAAGGACCTCCCAGGGAGCCTGCAGCTCAGCGAGTCCCCACGGCCTCTCTCTTCACACCATCCTGCTTCACGTGCAACTACAGGCACAGGCCTCATTTCTTGTCTTCTCTGGAAGACTGGCCATGGAGCAATTTATCTCCAAACGATCAAGACTTTTCTTCAGCTCTCTGTTAACTGCGGTCGAGGTGAAGCTATGTGCTGGCATGTGGCATCCTTTCTTTCCTTTTTATCTTGAAATCATTTCCAACTTACTGAAAATTTGCAAGCATTCATATCATTTTGCCAGCTGCGGTGTCTGTTGGCCCCTGGTTTCCCTCCCCATAGGCACAGAGGATTATGCCTCCTCATCTGTGGGAACCTGGGCTTTCTCCAGAGTTCCAGAAAGGCTCCTGGAGTGGAGGGAGTGATCAGTGGTCTCCAGCCTGGAGCTTTTCTATCCAGAGAAAAGAAGGCTCCCGAGGACAGGGGCTCCTCTGTTTCACTCTCCACCCTCCCCAAGGCCCAGACCAGGGCCTTTTCTCATGAACAGGTCCTTGGCCACATGACAGCGTGGGACAGCCCATTAAAACCGACATTGTGACAGCCATATAAACTCTCCCTTGCTCAGATCTTTCTCCCAAGCTCAACTTATATGTGAGCTGTCAGAGGCTGCCTCCTCTTGGAGGCCCTCCAGGCTTTTCAATGTGTTCACATTTGTAACACCTCCCGTCTGCCCCCATTTTTGTTCAGTAGGAGCCTCACACACCTCCTGCGCACCCAGGAGCTGAGCAGAGATGTGGGCAGCCTCGATGTTCTGTCCCCTCTGACAATCTGTCTCTTTAGGTCCTGGACCCTCCATGCCCTCCTTTCCACCCTCTGGCTCCCCCTGATCAGGACACCATCAGCTCCTTGCAGGCTTCCTCCCTCCTGCCTTGTCTTCATCTAGACCAGTGGTTTTCGGATTACACGTGGTGGTTTCCCCAGTCATTTTCGTGGGCTGCCGCTACCGCCATTGTTCCCATGGAAGGAGAATAACAGGATGGACTAGATCATAGTCCACTTTGTGTGTAAGGTTTTATAGGCGAGATAAACACGACACCAGGTGAGGTAGGCACAAGGCAAGATTTATTAAAGGCACTCTCTGGCGAAGTTTCAGGGCTCAGGAGAAGGGGAGCCAGGAAAGTCGAGCGGGAGGAGGTGGGCACTCTCCAGCGAGGTTCCTCAACTCCAGAAAGGGGAGTGGGGGAAGTTGCACTGGGAGGCAGTTTGCGGGGGGCGGGGGAGGTCTTTTATCAGGCCAAGGCAGGGCTTGGGCTCACATCCATATAGGTAGGGTATTTGGTGATCGGAGGGTATGGGGTAGGGGGTCCTGATACTTCTGTTTCCTGCATAGGTATCGGGTTACCTATGGAGACGTGACCTGGGCATACATCCTTTTGGCAGGAGAGTCAAGGGATAAGGAAGGGGGCGGGTAGGGGGCTGGAAGATGGCGGCCCCAGCGGTCATTTCTATTGTTTCTCAGAGCCACCGACCCAACAGTGTGCACTAAGGATACCGTTGTTTCACATGACTTAGTGATACGTGTGTGTGTGTGTATGTGTGTGTGTGTATGTTGGGTGGCACTGTGACACATACTTCTTGCCAGACTGGCTCCTTCTGGCACTGCAGTGGGAAGGTAAGCTTGCCACTCTGTCACTGCCTTGCCCAGCCTGTGCATAAGGCCCATGACAGCCCCTGGACTTCCTCTGACCTTGTCCTTACCCCTCTGGTCCAGCCATGGCTTTGCCTCCAGCCACGTGGGGCCCCTTCCTCCTGCTTTCTGGGAGACCTTTTTTCTACCTCTTTCCATGAAAACTCTTACCTGCCCTTCAAGACCTTTGTGAGACTTTGGCTGCCCTGATCTCCCCAAGAATGGGTCAGGTGCTTCCAAAGGAGCAGGCCACCTGCCCACCATAGCTTCTTCCTAGTCAGTGGCCTCCGTGGGTAACTTCAGTCAGTGGCTGAAATGGCCACAGGTGAGGATCTATCGCTGAAATAGCCCAACAGGACAAATCAGGCCCTTCCTGTCCTGCATACTTGGGCTGCCCCCAAGCTTCTTGGAGTTCCAGGCCCGAAGCTATGTGTGACCGTCTGGCCCCCTCACTCCCCAGTCACCTGGAGGCCAGGAAGTGGGCCTCATTGTGTGAGTCCTCCACCTACAGCCCAGAATTGGCCCCGATTGGAAAGGCTTTGTAGTTTGGAATGCTATGAGAACGGCACCTCAGAGTTGATGTCTCAGCTGCATCCAACCCTCCAGGTTAACAGACCATAAGCTTCCTGAGGCCCACACCTCTGCCAGCTACCCGGAACCTTCTGGTTTTGTGTTAAGCCCCAAGCTCTCCCCGGAGCACTTCGAACCAGGTGCCCAACCGCCCTCCTCCCAGCCCCGGGTCTCCAGAGTCAGCCTCCTTGGAGTCAGCCCAAGTCTTGCCACAAAGTGAGGATATTATAGGAAAGACCTGTGCAGTAAATGTCCAGCTGGAGCTGAGGTGGTAGACACAGCAAGAGAGGCCAAGTTCAAGTTCAGGAATAGTCAGGCCTGCCTTCCTCTCCCACATGAGGTAGGCATTCGTCTTATGCCCATTTCATGAATAAGTTCTATATAACTGAGGCACTGAGTGGCTACACAGCATGCCAAGATGTGATTCAGCCCTTGCTCTGAATCACCACCCTTTTTTTGTCCTCTTTGGTTAGCGGCAGGTCTGAGGCTGCAGGCTGAGGTCCCAGAGGGAGAGGAAACAAAACATGCCAGTAATCCCAGCAGCACTCATCCCTCCATGTGGGCCCACGGTTCCAGCCTGTTCTCCCCTGACCCTGATTGAGAGCTCATGCGGTGAGGGTGGGGGTGTGGTGAGGGTTAAGCCAGAGTGGTGCCTGGTCAGGGGTCAGAGGTCCACAGTCACCAGCTGTCGTTTCCATGGTTGTGTTGTTGTTCTAGGAGGAAATAGTACTGAGGAAGGAATGGTACACAGTCCGTGGGAGGCAGGGGAAGCCATGAACAAGGGCCGGGTGGGCCAAGCTTTCCTGCAAACGGCTCACCCGGTCCCGGGTCTCTGTGCTGTCACCAAAATGGCCACAGGCACGAGGCTGCAGAGACGAGGCCATGAGACAAGGCAAGTGTCCTTCCCAGACTGGGAGGCGGTGGTGGACTCCCCTGCAGCCCCCTGAACAGGGCGCCCGGCAGCTGGACAGCTGTGCGGTGAAGCCAGAGCCTTGTCTCTCTGCCACCTGCGTGTCTCCATCACTGTGGGAGTCTACGCTCAGCTACTTCTGTTGGTACCTCTGACAGCCCGCAGGCTAAGATACTGCCCTCCTCGGGGCACTGGGAATCCCCCAAGGAAAGACAAACAAGAGGTGAATTCTGGGAGCAGCTTGGGCCCCCCTGCTCCCAGGCCAGGCTGGCTCCCGAGAGCAGAGCTGCGTCTCCAGGTGAAGTCAGGCCTTGGAAATGAAACCCTAACTAGAGGCCTCCCCCGCTTTCCTCCCCCAGCCCAATCACCTTCTTGGAGACCTGGTACACATGCCAGAAATGCACCGGACCCCACAGACTTTGTTTCCCCTTGTGTATTTTTTTTTCTTTCCTGTCTTCTTGGATTCACCTAGAAACCTCCTTAACGAGCCTCTCAATAAATGCTCCAGGTTGACACTAAGGTGCACCCAGCCCAGCCCTTTCTCTATGTTTACAGGGAAGCCCTCCCAGACTCAGCTATAATTAGAAGTCAATTAAATTAGAAACCCTTAGTATTGTTCTTGGAAGGCCTCCAGGGCTGCAGCTCTCCTGGGGAGGGCTTCTGGCCCCGCTGCCTGCAATCCTTTCTGCTACCCCCCATTCCGAAACAAGGGCCAGGCTGTCAGTCGGGCAGAGAGCAGGTTCTTCTATTTGTACGGTTCCCTTCCCCCTGGCGGGACTGCAGGTCAGGCCTCCCTCTTCCTCCCTCCCTGCCTGCCCCAGCTTGCTCCATTGCTAGAAGGAAAACACCCAGAAGTTCACCGCTGAGGTGGCTGGGTGCTTTAATCTTGCCTCAGTCCATTTAGTGTGTTTCAAACGTAAATGTAGCACTGAATTGCAAAAAAGCAAGCATGCTAGCAGGGGAGAAAAAGCAGCTTTTGTATCTCTTCAAGAGTTATTGGAAACCTAACCCTTCCAAAGGCCTCCTGATGTTACTCTTACCGGTGAGAACATCTTCAAGGTAAGCAGGGGAAAGATCCAGGCCCCCAGGGTACTGCCCATTCCCCAGTGTCTCCAGTAGGTCCTCTGTCTCTGGAATCATGCTCTGGACATCCTTCTCTGCCTGTTCTCAGAGCAATCAGATGCTTCCTCCCAAAGCGAAATGTCTTTACTACCTTTTTTTTTCTGATCACAAAGTTCACCCATACGCTTGTACATCATTCTGAAGCTAAGAACCTTATGGAAAGGGAGACTTCCCCATAACCCTCCTCGGTCCGTAGTCACCCCAACTCTGTTTCACCCCTGCCAAAAAAAATCTTCATTGAAAATTCAGTGGATATCACTCCAAGGGAGGAGGCCTGGATGGCTCAGTCAGGTTAAGGGTGTGATTCCTGGATTCAGCTCAGGTCATGGTCTCATGGCTTATGGGAAGGAGCCCTGAGTCTCCACATTCCACAGGAATCTCCTTGGATATTCTCTCTCTCTGCCCCTTCTCTCTCTATGCCTTTCATAAATTAAAATAAATAAATAAATAAATAAAATGCTTTAAAAAAAAAAAAAGATACTGTATTGAAGAACAAAGGTCAGGACTTTTCTCCAGAAACAAGAGTGAATTTCCCCATTCGTCAGGTCTCCTGCTTTGAGCTATCCTCCACAGTGTTTTTTGTGTGGATTTGGGAATTATGGGTTTCCATGAGCAGACACGGCTCACCCACATAGAGGGCTTAGAGGGTAAATGCTCTTGGGAAGTCTGACTCCTGTCTGAGTCCATAGTTTATTCTGTCAAGTCAAAGCAAGACAGCAGTGAACCAGCAGTGGCCACTGAGGGACGTGAGCCCTCCCATGAGCCCATCTCTTGTCTTGTACAGGCAGGCTCCCAGGTAAGACTGCTTTTGGTTAGAAACACAGGCCTCCCATCCTCACGATGGAGAGGTGACAAACAATACCTCCTCATTCAAATCAAGCACCTGAACACCTGGGCCATAATCACCCTCTGTCCATAAGTGGCTGTGTGGCCCTTGGACAGGTCACTACACCCAGTGGTCTTCCATTGACTTGGCTATAAAATTAAGTGGTCGGACTTGTGCACTCTTGACCACTTTGACCACAGCCTCTTCTCGACAGAGCGAGGAAGAAGCTGGAAGCAGGGCTGGCAGTGGAGTGCAATGGGGCCAGGCCAGACTCTGAGTCCTGGCACCGTCCCCCGGAGCAGGAGGACTGGGGCCTGCTGGGACCCCCACCTTTACGCTCCGTGTAAGACCAGGCTTCTTCAGACTCTGTGCATGGGTGAACATTTGGTCACTGCCCTGTCTTCCATGATGGGCCCTCCATGCTCTCTGGTCTTTTCTCCCTGGGATGGGTGTGATCTTGGCAGGGCCACTGATGGAATCAGCCCAAGGGGCCTGGCCTCAGCTTAAAATCCACCTTTGCTTTTATGTTGTATTTGCTTCCTGCCCCGCTTTTGGGGAGACCCCTCATCCCCGGTGGGACATGGTGGCGGCCACCGGACTGAGGATGGGGGCTAGGCTGTGGCCAGGCCATGGAGGCCCCTGGGTGCTATGAAGTGTGTCTTACAGGCAAAGCAGTGGGAGCAGATGGCCTGCGTGGGAGGCTGCAAGCGTGTGCCGTGGCTCCCCATGCTGGTGGTAAGTGCACCCTCCCGCTGTGAACTCCCACAGCACCCCAGAGGAGGCCCGGGTGGGGGTGGAGGGGTTGGGGAGCTCCTCAGCCTGCCTGCCTACTGGAGGCTGGTTTCTCGGCCTCTTCTGTGTCAGTCTGCCCAGCTGTGCAGTGCGAAGGACTCTGCTAGCAGCCCCTTCGCTGGGCTCTGCTGAGCATGCAGAACACTGAGCAAGACCCCCTTCAGATTAGACTGCTTGGTGGCTCCCTTTCTAGGGTTCCACGTAGAGAAAGGTCCTTAAATGCTTCTTTGTGTTGCAGTATACGCAACCCAACGCCTGTTGGTGAGCACCACGCCTGTGGCTCCACCGCCAGGAGGGACCCAGGCTTCTTGCAGAGAAGGGGCTGCATGTGACAGAAATCCACTGTTCCAGAGGCTCTGGGAAGAGGGCCGCCTCCTCCATGACCTTGGGGAGGGTGGAAGCAAGAGTTGGTGGGTGAAAGGAGTTTGGAACAGGCCTCGAAGATGAGATGGAGTTTTGATGGAGGGGTGAGGGGGACCCGCAGTGAGGTCAGCTGGCAGGAAGCAGGGTAGCCTGCCCAGTGTAGTGGCTGCTGTTAGAGGGACCCGAGCCCCAGGGGACCCCACCCAGGCTCCTTCCCCTGCAGCACCTGCTCAGGGTGCTCCCCTGAGGACGCGTGCGTGTCTCCAAGGAGGCACAGAGGCCGGAAAGACACCCTTTCTCATGGCAGGTGTCACTGCTGTGCTCGGCCAAAGCAGAGTACTCCAACTGCGGCGAGAACGAGTACTACAACCAGACCACGGGGCTGTGCCATGAGTGTCCGCAGTGTGGCCCGGGGGAGGAGCCCTACCTGGTAAGGCCCCTGCCAGCCACCCTGGGGCCCGGGCAGCTGTCCTCCGTCACATGGCGGATGTCACTGGCGCGTGTGTATGGCTCTATGTGTGGTCCCCAAGCTAAATCAGGCTGGTTGTCTATGGACCTCAGGCATCCCGATTAAAAGGTTTGAGCAGCAGTGAGCCCAGGAATGGCGCATCCCTGACGCAAAAGAGACACAGAGTGACAGAGTGACAGAGAAATCTGGCCATTGTGACAGATTTCTCAGGAGCTGTGTCCATTTATTTTAGAGGACAATCACTTGCCCTCTTGTACCACTTGATCCACTTGTACCTGGATCAGATGGGTTTCAGGGCGTCTGACAAGGAGGCATGACTGATGTCCCGCAGTAGCGGCACACTGACTCCTGAGCGCGGCATCTCCCTCTCCTGCGGTTGAGGCTCAGCTTGGTGTTCAGCCTAGAGAAAGGCCCCCAGCTTCAGCGTTCAGGGTTGTCACGGAGAGCTGAGAATGTCAGAAGCCATGGGCTGTGTCACTGGCAGGGAAAACCTGGCCTGAATCTATTCAGGGAATCTATTCAGCGACCCCGGGGAGCGCAGCAACGTCTGAAGCCCAGGAGCACTGGGGAAAGGAGCTCAGAGTTGGAGCACAGGGGGTTTGCAGTTAGGACAGGTCAGGAAACCAACGCCCAGCAAGAGAAGCTTCTGGAAGCAACCAGTGTGCCCGGCGTGCCTGGTATGCCAGTGCCCCCAGTCACAGCAGGTGTGGCTGGCATACTCACCTGTGTTCCTCTGTCCTGTTCCTTGGCCAGTCCTGCGGCTATGGCACCAAAGATGAGGACTATGGCTGCGTCCCCTGCCCAGCAGAGAAGTTCTCCAAAGGAGGCTACCAGATATGCAGGCGCCACAAGGACTGCGAGGGCTTCTTCCGGGCCACCGTGCTGACGCCGGGGGACATGGAGAATGATGCTGAATGCGGGCCGTGTCTCCCTGGGTAAGCATGGCCACTGCTAGGCCACTGCTAGGCCTCCTCCCAGGATGCGCCCTGCAGAAAGGCCTGAATGTCCCATTGGCGAGGCCCCAGGGAACATGAACACCTCTGACCACAGTGTAGTATCACTCCCACTGGCTGTACAGGGGGGCGGGTCCGTAGGGAGGGGGCACCTGTCTGGAGTCAGGAAGCATGGGGTCTGGGATGGCCAGTCCCGCCACCTAGAGAATGGGCAGCCCACCCAGGCTCAGCTTTTATGTCTCGTAAGTGGATGTTAGTCAGAATCACAATAATATCTTCCCAACAACCCAAATCAAACAAATATGTTAAATACCTTAAGATAACACATGTGGAATGCTTTGAAGAAAAGAAAATTAATAAACTGTATAATACACTGTATAAAACCAGTGTTTTTTGGTATTCTGGAAAAATCTGAGGGTAAAAGCTATTAATAGGAATATGTGAATTGTTTGGTAGCTATAGTTCCACCACAATTCTGTTATGTATCAAAAGTTTTTCCGAAAAAGCAAAATGAAAATGGAGCTAGCTTGAAAGAAAGATAAACTCTTCCTTCTGACAGGCAGGACACATTACCAAGTTACGCCTGGAAGAGGGAAGCACAGGCTTGACACCAAGGATCTACCAAGCCTCGGCTCTTGCTGCTTCCTCCCTCTAGTGGCCACACAGCACAGTGCTTGCAAGGGCTACAGATAAAAACAAAAACCGTGGCAATGGCTACAGTGTGGTAGTAGAGATGGTAGATGTGGTAGAGGTGGTGGTGGTGGTATCGATGATGAAGGTGGTGATGGTGGTGATAGAGGTGATGGTGGTGCTGGAGACAATGGTGATGATGGAAGCAGTGGAGGTGTTGATGGAGGTGGTGATGATGATAATAGAGGTAGTGATGATGGAGGTAGCGGTGGTGATGATGGAGGTGATGGTGGTGACGATGGAGGCAGTGGTGGTGATGATCAAGGTGGTGATGTGATAATAGAGGTGCTGATGATGGAGGCAGTGGTGATGATGATGGAGGTGGTGATAGTGGTGATGGGAGCAGTTGTAGTGATGATGGAGGTGGTGATGGTGGTGATGGAGGTGATGGTGGTGTTGGAGACTGGTGATGATGGAAACAGTGGAGGTGCTGATGATGGAAGTGGTGATGGTGATGATGGAGGTGGTGATGATGGAGGTGGTGATAGTGATGATAGAGGTGCTGATGATGGAGGTGATGGTGGTGATGATGGAGGTGATGTGGTGACAATGGAGGCGGCAGTGGTGATGATGGAGGTGATGGTGCTGATGATGGAGGTGGTGGTGGTGATGATGGAAGCAGTAGTAGTGATGATGGAGATGCTGATGATGGAGGCAGTGGTGGTGATGATGGCAGTGGTGATAATAGAAGTGGTGGTGGTCATGGTAGTAGTGGCATTTTGAATAGCACACTATACTTTTAAAAAACCCATTTTGTGCACCATATCTTTCCAGATCACTGTACTGAATTAAGAGAAGAAAGAATGTAAGAAGGATATATTCAAATAAGAACATGAGGCATTAGTCTGTAAGAAAAAGGAAATACGAAGAAGGCAGAAAGACCCACCAACCTAATAGATTGAAAGTGAATAACTCTTTAAAATGAGATCTTACAAATCTTAGTTCAGATTTGTTACAGAGAAGCATTGATTCCCATGGTTTCTTTCTGCTGGTGACCATCCCCCACCCCTACCCTCTCCAGTGTTCAATCTTCAGTTCAGAGCTTCCTCCAGAGCTACAGACCTGCATTTCCAGATATCTGCTTGACAACCCCATGTCAGTGTCCCTGACACAGCATGTGATTCAAACACATCGGTCAAATGAATAAAGAAAGCAGGGAACCTTGTTGTGGAGCCTTATTTTTCAATATGCAAAAAAAGCAGATAGCTATACCTAGGGAAGATATTAGATGGTTCTCTTAAAGAATATGATAAAAATAAAAGTTCTGTAGCTGAAAGTCTTTAATTTGGTTGTTGACGTTATTGCATTAGTGCAGGCTTCACCAAAAGGAACATGTTAAAAGAAGCAGAAACTAGGCATTCCCACCCAATGAATGGTACAAACATCCATTGAGAGACTCTGGTGCACAGGTGCTGTGCTTAAAAGAGAGAAATTCAGTGTGGTCTTCCCATTAAGTGGGTACTGAGAACCTGTGTGCTTCCTGAAACTTCATCATCACTAATTCTTATTGGTGCAGATGCATAATTCAGGAAAGAAAGGCAGAGTTTCATGGAGTAACTATAGGTATGCTAAGGAAAAGCGTGCACACATTGCCATGCTCACCTTGGAAAGCAAATAATCCTCTTTTTAAAATCCTCACTTATTTGAGAGCCCCCCAGTGTGAGGAGCTGATCTGACCATCACAGCCTAGCCTAACTGCTCCTGCATCTGCTTTAGTAAACCTGTGAGCTAAGAGCCTATCAGGTCAGCGCTTGTAAGGCCAAGAGGAAAGACATAGTTCCTCATTTCTGTGAGAGAGTGAGACAAGGAAATCAGTGACCCCAGCATCGTGCGGTGGATGCACATGGTGTTCTAGAAGTCCAGGAAGGACCCCTCCCTTCATGGTTAGGTAGGTGGGTCGGGAAGGGTCTCCGAAGACTTCTTAGGGTGACATTGGGATGGTGGAGTTGGTCAGGCTAAGAACTAGGACAGAGCTCTCCAAGAGATTCAGGGCAAAGCTCAAAGGGGCAAGCAAACTGGTGGGATGTGAAGATGAGGGTCCCTGTGGTGACATGGAAGGTGCAGCCATGGAGGTATGGAGAAACCAGTGAGGGGAGGTGGGGGCCAGAGAGAAAATGGCTCTGGAAAATGATGTGGAAGACACTAGGCATTAGCCTAGTCTTTAGCTCGATGCTGAAGCAGGCCACCATGCAGACTTTAAACTGGGATAGGACACGACTGGGCAGTACCTTGGAACAATCTTCTTGGCAGCAGCGAGGAAAAATGTGCCGCATAGGGAAGACATGGAGCCCAGAGGCATTGCGAGAACTGGGGCCAGATGGGAGCCTTGGAAGTCGGAGGGAGAGGAAAAATTTGAGAGTTCACTAGAAGATAGATAGCACAGATTGGAGTTGCAGAGCGAGGGCATGGGGGCTTCGGAGGAGGAGATCTTGAAGAGGAATCAGATGGCAGCCTTGGCCCACTGTGAGGACATTGATGGCATTTGCTGGGAGGTGGGATACAGGAGGATTAGGATTAGTGGAGAGAAGGGGGAGGGAAGATAAAGGATGCATATGTGCATTTGAGGTGGTTGTAGCCTCCAGACCAAGGTCTCTGACACATAGATGGATAAACAGGTATGAAGCTCAGGTCAGATCTGGAAGTCATCTCTGCATTAATGGTGTGGGAGCCACTGGTCCAGACAGGTTCCTCCAGTGAGGCAGCCTCACAGAGGGGGAGCATGGGTAGGTACTGAACAGAGGCTCATCCTCAACCTTGCCAGCTCTGACCCGGCCGCACAGCTGCAGCCCAAACCATGCATACATCCCACAGTGTTCTGGGAGATACAGCCATGATACTATTCCAGGTGATCTAAAAGGGGCAGCCATTATGAACTTGGAGCAGCCTGTTTCATCCTTACCTCGATCCACAGATACTTTCTCGCCAGAAAGCACAGCCCTGGGACCAGTGCAGGTGCCAGTGCTGTCACGAGAAGGGCTGTTCTGTGGCGGTGAATACAATTTCTTTGGCCCTCGTACACATCCCAGAAAGAGGATTGCCTGTGGTTGTGCGTGCCCTGCCTCTAGAAGGCTTCAAAAGATAACTGTGTAGAATTAGTGGGGAAGCTGACATCTATACTCTACTCTTAAATGGGTGTTCCTAGCTCCGAAGTCTTGAGTAACTCCCTCCCTCCTCCATAAGAAGAGCGACCCGCTTCTTCCACACCTGGTCTCGGCCCCCAGCACCCTCACAGAGTGGGTGAGGGCCACACAGAGTGGGTGAGGAGACACATCTGGACTTGCACAGCAGTGTGTCCTCACATTGCTCCACGGATGTGAAGGTGTAGCTCGTTTCCGGTTTGACCTTGTCACCCCCAGCCCCCGAGGCCACTGCCACAAAAGGCCCCTGCTGTACCTCTCGTCCCCCAGCCTCCTCCTACCGGCTCTGTGGAGTTCGGTGCATGTCAGCGGAGGGCCGCAGGGCCTCCCACCTCCTGGTACCTGCCCTAGGTCTAGGGAACAAGTAAAGCTCTCATGCCGTGTCACAGGGGAGGAGTAAAGGAGTTTTGGTAAGCTGGTGTTGGTGGCCCGGTGAAAGGCTGTTTTTATTCCTAGTCCGCATGCCTGCCGGGCTGCAGCGCAGGCCTCGTCAGAGCTGCCTTCCTAATGCCACAGGTTGCCTTGGCCCTGGCCCCCTTGTGGTTTGGCAGGCACGCTCTCCCTCTCCTTTGCCCTCTGTGCTGTGCACCACTGTGTGGCTGAGAGGCTGGCAGAACAATGAGCTTTCCTGTGGAGAAGGTTGCGTGGGAGGACCAGGAACAAAAACAGGAGAAGAGGAAGACAGCTAAGGCTGGATTTCGTAGCCTGCGTCTGCCCCCTACCTGGGCATCAGCTTACCCAGGCTGGCTATGGCCCATCTCACCTTCTGCTGGCCGGCTTCCACCTCATGTCTACTCCCTTCAGATGAGGCATTGTGGGGCAACTGGAGGACCAAGCAAGGACAAGGGTCTACATACCACATTGTGTGGGAAGACAGAGCATCCGATGGCTCAGTGGCATCCACAACAAGCTTAGGAAAGGAAGTCTTTGGAGGAAATCTATATATCTATTGACATGGAGGAAGTCAGTCCCTTCATAGAAGATTGTAGAGGTCCCATTTATCATTTTTTGAGATTTTATTTATTTATTTGAGAGAGAGAGAGAATGAGCAGGACAGGGGCAGAGGGAGAAGACGAAGCAGACTCCCCGCTGAGCAGGAAGCCCAACATGGGGCTCGAGCCAAGGACCCCGGGATCATTACCTGAGCCAAAGGCAACTGCTTAACTGAGCCACCCAGCTGCCCCTAAAAGCCCCATTTAAACTGGGTTTTATCTTCGTCTACTTACCTTAATCAACCTTTGAGGAAAAACACAAGAAAGAAAAAGAAAAGAAAAAAAAAACTAAGAAAAGTCTAAACATAGATGGAAGTATAGGAAATTAAGCCTCTACAAAAGGACGGGGGGACCCGATACTCTTTGTCAGGGCCACAGACCCTGAATGAACGCCCAGCTTCAAACTGTTGGGAATGGGTCGGAAGGAGGCCCCCAAACAATTATTCTACTCACCCGCGCAGCTAGGATGAGAGATTCAGGTGTAAGTTGCAGCAAGAGTTGCTGAGGCTCTTCCTGAAAAGGAAGCACTCACAGCACAGCAGACCATGCCACGAAGTGTGTGAGGTAGTCAACACCCCGACTCCGGCAGTGCGATCCCACAATGGCGGCCTGGAGCCGACTTACCTTTTTTTAAATGGATAGTCCCGGTATTTTGTTTCTTGGCCAAGTTATTTAATACGTCACACAGCTTGGTCCAGACACACGGTCAGGACGGGAGGCCTGCTGTTGAGAGGCCCCGTGGGAGTCAGGCAGAGCCACTTGGGAGCGAGAAGGAGCCCTGTGCTGACAAGGGGCAGCAGACTGGGCCCCCCAGCAAGGGTGGACCAAGGCCTCCCTGGAGCCCAAGGGGAGCTGTCCTGAGCCGGGTGTGCCCCGCCCACTGGGGGGCTGTGGCTCTTCATCTAAGACTGAGCTCAGCTCCTGGGGCTCAGAATTCTGAGGTTCTGGTTTTTAAAAAGGGAGGAAAGAGGCACAGAACTCCCTCAGGGCTCTTGTCAGTCTGTGAACTTTGAACTTCCATGGAGAAGAATTTTGTCTCATTCATTTATTTTTCCAACCGATGTTGGCCTGAAACTGTCCCTCCTCAGTACCCAGCACAGAGGCCAGGAGGACAGCGATGAATGAGTCTGGCCCTGAGGGACACCCTGGTCAGGCACGGAGACAGTCCTGACCTGGCAGCAGACCGTGCTGGAGGTGGGGGGATGTGGCTCAGGGTCCCCCAGTGCCATCACTGGGTCTGGATGTCAGACATCTGGCAGCTGACCTGGAGCCTGTCACCCTTGTGAGGCCACACACAGACAGAGGCCGCCTCCTAGGAGCAGATGCGCCAAAGCCCCATGGTTGCTTCCTGCGTCCCAGGCCCAGATGGCTTCTGGAGGGTGGCAGCATGTGTGTTTGAGAGAGGCTTTTTCCAGAAGGCTTAACTGGAAAACTGGCTGTTGTGGCTTCTCTGAGGGGTGTTTTGAGATTGGTTAATTAATGTTTACAAGATACACAGGGATCTGAGGATAAAAGGCCCTGAGGAAGGGCAGGCAATTATGACCATAATGTTATTGGTAATGGTCCAGCTTATGGCGGCTGGAGTCCAAAGACAGCCCCCCGTCCTGCACCCCTGTCACGCTGACACCTCCCCCACCATCAGCGGGGGCCTGAGCGTGCACGGCTAGTAAAAAAGAGATTAAAAACCAACCATGGAAAAATCCAGTAGTGCAGAGGGATTTTTCATCTCTTGAATTGTAATGAGGGAAAACTTTGGCACCAGCTCATGTTACTTAATCGACCTCTCATGATGTGATAAATGGCTCCATGATCATCGCCGAATGTGTGTTTATGGAAAGCAGGCACGCGCCAAGAGAAGTGCCAAAGTCTGAGGGTGGAAAGGAGCCAGAGCTGTGAGCGCCGGAAGCGAGGATGGCTGGGTCGACAGGGTCGCAGGTCCCATAGGGAGCTCTGACCCAGGGTGCAGAGCCCGGCAGGGAGGGCATCCTGAGGGTGAGCACAGTCACTGCAGCTGCCACATTGATGCCACATCTTTCGAGTTTCCCAGTGTCAACGGCGGGAAAGGACTTCACTGTCTTACTGTAATGATTTGTCCTCTTCCTTCCTTTCCTTCCTTCCTTCACACCTCCAGCCCCGGTGTGAGCGCTTGCCCTCAGGCAAAGGAATGTCAGTCATGACCTGGTTGTAAGCCAGGCCACTCCGAAGGCCTTCTGTGCTGACCTCTCTAGATGCTGCTGCTGTCCTTCTGTCCACTGCGGGCCCCTTCTGTCCAAACTCAGCAGGCCTGCAGGAGGTCGGGAAAGTGCCCGTGTCTGAGGGGCTCAGAGATGCATTCACCAGTAATCCCACCAGGCTAAAGGCTGTGAGATGGGCACTTGCTGGATTGGGGGTCCTCCTCCTACAGGGGGTCCTGGCTCGCTGTCTGGGACACCCAGAGAGCTAATTGGGGTCTACTGGCAGATACCCCAGTGACCAACGGTGGGGACAGGATGATCACTCACACTCTGAGCAAATCCATCAGTGAAAAGAACCAAACAGGAGAGGAGATGGAAAGGCCCAACATGGCCCAATATTGGAAAAAGAATGTTCCATTACAAGTCATACCGAAAACTCCTGAGGAAACTCAGTGGTAAAAATGGGCTGCTGGCTCTGCTGGCTCCTGATTCCCATGGTATATGTCTCATTTCTGACTTTGGTGAGGCTAGGATCATGCCTGAATCATGGGCATGCCAAGTGGTCAGTGATTGCCTATAGTGACACCAGGCTCAGCTGTCTGCTTTGTCTTGTCTCTCCCTTCCTGCAGCTACTACATGTTGGAAAACAGACCCAGGAACATCTATGGCATGGTCTGCTACTCCTGCCTCTTGGCACCCCCCAACACCAAGGAATGTGAGTGCTTTTATCCTGCCATCAGAACTGTACTGCTTCTACACTGTATCTCTCATTACCCGGGGAGGGAGAAGAAAACCAGTCCCAGCACCTGGACAGATGAACTACAGTGAGGGCAAGACCAGAAATGCTCCGTGAACTGGTCAGCCGGGCGCAGGTCCCTGCAGGGAGGTTTGCTATAGCATGAGACTTAGGTCAGTCGGTCACCTGCCACCTGGAACGAGTTTTCTCATCTGCGACGCGGGGACACAAAAATCTGAACCCCCCCTCTCATGCAATTATTGGAAAAACCAATGAGATCACAGTTGCTGAGCTGTTTTGCCACGTCCTACAAAGCACTAGATGATCCTAAGCTCTCATACATGTATTTTCAAAGCAGGTAAGGCCAAGGGAAAGGTGAGGAGTGGTCACAGTGAATGAACCGGATTCCACGAAGCCCACGTGAGCAGTGAGGCTCACAAGTTCTGAGGCCAGCTGTGGGCTGGTGCTTTCCTGTTTTCCTTCTAGTTAGTCCTCACTGCATGTCTCTGTGAGGAAGGGAGCTCTGCTCCAGAGAATGTAGTGTGTGGCCGCTTGGAGCTGTGATCTGGAGAGACACCATGGAGGTGGGTGGGTGGACCGCTGTCCCTGGCCGCAGGAGCCCTTCCTTGCTCTCCTCCAGCCCCACCCTCACTGCCAGGGGTGCACCCCCTCTTTCCTAGGTTGCTTCAGCAGATGCCCCGGCAGTCATGGATTTGTATGCCTTTAAAGTGGAGCTTTATACCCAGCCACGTGCTCATTAATTCACAAATTAGAGGAGGCCCAAGGGCTCCAGGCTGCCAGCAGATCCTGTGTTGAAGTCAGCTGCCACACCACGGTCTCCTGCTAAGGAATCCTGACCAATTCAATACCAGATAGTTCTGGGATGAATGGAGCCCTCACCAAGATGTCAGGCACTGCCCACCCATGTTGAAAAGGCCCTTGGTCTGTGGAACCTGGAACACAGCTCACACGCGGGGTTTGTCCCTATGCGAGACTTCCATAACCACCTGGCCAGCTGGAAGGTCACCTCCCTCCTCACGCCATCTGACAGTGGGGTCCATCACATAGAGAGAGAGCTAAGCCCCTGAGCCCTGGACACTTCGAGAAGGAGTGCATCCCTGCCCTAACTTCACCCTTGAATTGCATAACTGAAAACCAGCTCCCAGTAAGGCCTCACAGCAGGTTTGTAGCAATCATCCCCGAAAGGGGCCAGCAAAACCACTGAAACCTAGAGTCAGGGTGCAACCAACCAGACCTCTGTGTGTCCGTGTGGGATATGGGGAGAGGCAATGGGCTAGGTCTTGACAGGTGACTTGGTGCACAGAGCCCCATCTGGGTCAGGGCCTCAAGTGTGGACATGAGGGTTATCCTCTCCAGCTCTGGGCTCTGCACCCCTCTGTCCCATCCTCAGTCCAGGGACCTTTTGACCCCAAACTCTTGCTCAGGAGCAGCAGATGGAACCAGAAAATCTGGTTTTCCATGAAAACCCTGGGACTCAAACTCCCAGGCCTGCCCCTGACAAGGTCACCCCAGGAAAACCAGGAACTCAGGGAAACCTCATGCATCAGACCCTGATGTCGTCAGCTGGCTGCCCGAGCCCCACCAGGCACTGTCCTTCTTGAGCCTGCAGTCAGTGGCCAAGAGCGCCTTGGCCTCCAACCTGAGACACTTCCCCTGGTTTTGATGTGATGTCCCTGGGCCCTTGCTGCACGAAGCTACGTTGAGTCAGTGAGTACTGGACTGTGCAAACCCGTGGTCAGAGAAGCTAGCACAGACCTGGGGAAAGCGTGCACTGCGTGTATTACGTCTGGAGCAGCCAGGGACAATGGGCAGCTCCCAAGAAGACACCTGTGCAGGGGGACCACCGGGTGCCCTGGTCGGGAGCTCCTCAGCACAGCACCTGCTGCCAAGTGCTGCTTCCTGGAACGCTGCTCCTCTCTTTCTCTGTGTGGCAAGTGCTCTCCCATCTTGGAGTAAGAGCAGGTTCAGCACGTGGCTCTGTGAAGTGTCAGGCCATGGGGCCATTGGTTACGAACTTTGAGCCTGTGGTCATAACTGATGGAAACAGAAGTTATTGGAAGTTGCTCCAGAGCCTGGTACTCAGGGGACTCTAAAACACCTTGCAAGCCACAATCCCTCTGTGTCTGTGTCTGTGTCTCCTGGACCATTGAGAAAATACCAATAGGGCTGACACAGCCACGCCCCAAATGCTTAGAGTATTGATACCACAAAGCACGTGTACATGAGGACTCTTCTCTAAACCACCAGAGCCCAACAGGAAGGCCCCCAGATGCCTGGGGCACCCCCAGAGTGCTGAAGAGCCTTGAGAGAAAGGCTTCCCCATCTCCCTTGCTTGTGACTTGCCCATCAGGAGAGCGTAGGGCTTCCTTCCACACACTGCAGTGACCACAGCCACTTCCATCACACCGCTGTGTGTCCTGGCAAATCAGCACCAGATGGAAGAGAGAGAAGAAGCCCTCCGGTTATTTTTCAGTGAAGTCGAAGAGCGATATCCCCTTGGTGAAACAGCACTCTCTGGCTTTCTTTCTTTCCTGAGAAATGAAGTCATGAGAACTCATGCCAGAAAGCTGGCATGGAAGGGATCCGTGTTAGCAAGGAAGAGATGGTGTGCTTTCAGATTTGGATTTCGTAGTTCTTGGGAAAGTTACTTAATTTTGTGCCTCAGTTTCCCCATCCTGGGATGGCACATCACCTGCTGCCACAGTGCCACACATGGCACTTAGGGAGCAGGGGGCAGGTCCCCAGCCCGGTGGGTGAGCATGGCTCCAGCCCAGGCCTCCCAGGCCCCCTCAGGCCACACATCCTGTCCTCCATCTTCTCTCCTGGGACCCCACTGGCAGAAGCCCTCCCTCACAGAGTGTTGTAGGGACCAGCATGGCAGTTCACTCGTCCCATCGTCATCATTTTTATGACCACTCCTCTTCATTTTTATTTTGACACCAAGCCCTGTGCCAGGCCCAAGATGGACTCATCTTTTGGAAAAGTCTGCTCAGGAAAGCAGATGCCATCGTGCGATGCCCAACAGCAATGCCACTCAAATGTGAAGCCTTCATGTCCCCAAAGACCAGCAGCCAGCTGTTTCTAACACACTGTTTCTCCAACTTGAGTGCATACACCTGTCACCAGGGTCCTGTTAAAAAAAAAAAAAAAAAAAAGATCCTGACGCACCAGGTCTGGGGTGGATTCCCAGGCTGCATTTCCAGCAAACTGCAGGGAAATCTCACTTGGAGCAGCCAGGTTCCAACAGCTCTGCCCATTGTTCCAGGATCCGCCACTGGGGGGCGCTAGGCCGACGCAGCAGCCGGGGGACACCCTCGCCAACGACTCTTAAGAATCAATAAATCACTCCTGAATATCCAGCCTGCTTGCCCCATGCAGAGAATCCCAGCAGTTTTTAAGACGTACAACATATTTATAAATTGTGTGGATTAACAAACCTCAAAGGCCCCGTAAATCCTGTCATCGCACTGAATGCAAGCATTACTGCGTTAAGCCACATGCTTATAGCTCTCAAAGTCCTCTTGAGGAAGGTGGATGAACACTGCCCGGGGCCCCAGCTCCTGCACCGACTGTCCCAAGTCAGTGCTGGCCCGAGGACACCAGTGAGCCGGGTGGTGTCAGGCCCCACTGACTTTCGTTTTAAGGTAGCCTGCTGTGGAAATCCATGCTGATTTTCCGGGACCACAGTTTCCATCAACCCTCCCTTACTCCTCTCCTGAAGGATCTTCCCTCTGCTTGCTCAAAGCTAGGCTCCAGTGGGAGCATTATGCAGGGAAAGATGGATCGGGAGTGGACCACCCAGGGGAAACAACAACTGAAGAACACTTCCATCTAATGCTCTGTTCCAAGGAGACCAAATGAACCCAAAACACAGAGTACATATCCGAGTGCAGGGGGAGGGGAATGCCCAGACACCAAATACTCATTAGACCAGAGCGGGGGAACTTGCCATGCAGGGACCTGGTGGCTGTGGCGTGCTGTCCTGGAGGCACCTGCCCAGAGAGATAGACCTCTGTCTTCCCACCCATCCTCCCCCTCCCTCTGAGATGTGCTCAGAACAGAACGTTCTCCTGGTCGGCTCAGGGATCATGGAACAGCCGCGCACACCCCACCCAGCACCTGCAGCCCAGGGCTGTTCAGTTGACCCTGGCTGGAGCTCAATTAGGGGAACGTCTAGTACACCTGTGGACGTGCTCTGGCCTGTATGCGGTGTTTGCTGCCATGGGAGCAGCCCTGCCAGCCGGCGCAAAGGCATCTCTCGAAGTCTGCGTGCAGCCCGGCTGTTCTCATTGTTCCTCCCTGGACCACAGGCCTGGGCACATGTGTGTCCCCAAGCCCAGCCCCTGTCACCCAGCCTTGGCCAGCAAGCCCTGGCAGAAAGGGACAAGAAGAGACAAAGATGACAAATCCACAAACAGAGCCCACGGGTATTTTTTTTTCCCCTGAGGAATAGCTTAAGCTCCCTTGAGTCCCTTACCAAACCGATAGATTAGCTTTGTTTTTCAGTGTCATGTTTTCTTTTAAAAAGGAAAGCAGGTTCTGCTTGAAGCCATGCCCCATGTCGCTTCTAGCACTTGACTGGATGCCATTGAAACCTCCCGTCCCACACTGGAGGGGAGCCTCGTGGTCTGCACTGAGAGCTGTCATGACTTTAGGGATTGGGGGGCAGGAGAAAGCTTTGATCTGTTTTCCAGAAAGGCAAAGGAACATCTCTAAGCTCTGGACACCAGCAAGGCCCCTCCCAGGGAACCGCAGGCACAGGAAGGCCCAGTAGAGGAAGCAGAATAGCCCCTTCCAACTGTCATCAACAGCGTTCCTGCTTCAGACACCCTCCCACTCCCATGTCCCATAGTCCTGCTTCCCATTGCCTCAGAGGGCAGCCACTAAAGGAAGAAGTGGTGTGGCCATGGGCCTGAGAGCTGGTGGGGGGCCTGGGCTAGGATGGGCGGCCTCTGTTCTGAGCAGGTCAGCTCTGCAGTCTGCGTTCATTCAAGGGCTGCCCGTGCTGGTGAGCACTCGGGTCCCGCAGGCAGGCCTGCTGCTTCCAAACCCCTTGCACCCCTCAGCATGCCTCTCTGATGGTGGGAGGGCTAAGAAGTGAGCCCAGAGACCAGTAGTTGAGAAAGAAGGAAAGAAGCAGGAGCCACAGAACTCGTGGTGCCCTGCAGAAGGCAGAGGCCACCCCGTTCACTGTGCAGCGGTCTGTGCCCGCCAGCATCTACACCTGAGGCAGCCCCGCCGGAAGAGAGACCCGGTGAAGGACACAAGGCCAGGAGCTCCAGATAAGCTGGGTCCCTGGGCTCCAGAAGCAGCAAATCCCCAGAGAGGAGACGCCTCTGCTCTTAAACTGTTTGGTCACAAGTCTTTAAAAAAAATGAATCACAGGAAAATCCTAAAGGAAAACATACCAAATGATAACCTCAGGTAGTAATGCTGTCAGTGATTCCTATTTTCTCCTGAGTTTTAATGATGACACATATTACTTTTATAACTAGAAAGGGGATTAAAAATACACTCCTGTTTTACATAGCTGAAGAAATTTCTCAAGTATTATTTTCCTCCTACCCTTTTGTATATATACGGAATTTTCTCATCTCTGTAGATGGCATATATTTTACTTTCATTCATAGAAAAGTGAAGTTGGTGAGACACCATTGTTTAGTCTTAGCAGATTTACTTATGTGTCTTCTTCCTGAAGAATAACCCTTGGGAGGTCAAAGTGCTCATTAAGGATTATGAAACACGTTAAGAAATGAAAACGTTCCCTGTCCACCAACCCCGCTGCAACACCCATGTAATCTAGAATTCTAGGTCTCCCGGATCTGCGGCCACACCTTGCTTTCTGTCCTCGAAGGTGGGGTCTGTCCAGGTCATCCTAGGGAACACGCAGTGACTGGGTTCCCCTTGCAGGTGCAGGCGCCAGCCCCGGAGTCTCGGCCAACTTCCCCAGCACCTCCGGCAGCAGCACCCTGTCTCCTTTCCAGCATGCCCACAAAGGTACGGATAGTGCTTCTTCAGGTAGCCAGCTGCAAATAAGGGGCTAGGATGACGCAAAGTGGGAACCTGCAACGGCAGTGGGGCTCCTCGGTGCCCCCAGGAGTGAGAAGTCGGTCAAGATCTCTGCAAGGACGGGAATCCATCTCTCCGTGGGCGCCCTGGGCCCCGTAGAACACACTGGCAAGAAAGGCACACCTAGAGGGGCGGGGTGGCGCTCTAGGGACAGGTGCCTGGGCGGCAAAGAATGAGCTTCCTGGCCGTGGCTGGGCCAGATGGCAGCAGCCATTCTGTTGCTGGCTTTCAGATCAACCTGCAGAGCCCAGCACTTGCATATGCATTACCAAGAACTACATTTTGCTCTCCAGTCCCTTAGGGATGGAAAGGCTTTGAGGAGGGAGGAGAGAGGAGAGGGAGGAGGCCCCTGAGGCTGGTCCCTCCCGCTCTCTCACGCTGCTCCTTCCTACCACCTGGCAGTTTCGGTGCCGTCCATTATTTAAGCCTGTTTAAGGCCCCGGTCTCCGTGAGGTTCGCCCACCCGAACCTGGCCCTCCTGCACATTCGCAGAGCATCAGAGCAAGAAGACTTGGCCAGGATATAGGAGTCTTACTTCCACCAGGCCCCCGGTTGGGGGCAGGGAACAGCACACAACACAGCGAATATTAAATCATTTATAGCATCCATTCCTGGGGTCCAAACAGTGAATTCTTGCAGGCACACCCCGCCCGGGAGGACAGGCACGGAAACCAGCAGCGCCGGGCCTATGAGCCCTGGCACCTCTTTACAAAACTGTCGCTGCCTCCTTCAGGGGGTCCCTGGTGCTTTAGATCTTGTCCCTTCCCTGTGGAAATGTTGGGTCACCTGGGTCCTGCCTCATGAGGACCAGAATCCTGTTTATTTCAGAGAATGAGTGTCAGGGCATTGCACATGTTGACAGCAGGGATTATGGGGGAAACAAATGAGAGCCCCCTGGGGAAGGGCACCCAGTGGTGGGGGTGACAGAACAGGGGAAGAGCTGCGGCAGCGCCTGCCCCACCTTTGCCCTGGGAGGCTGATTATTGACGCTTAGGCTGAAATTGCATGAGACACAGGACAGCATCAAGCCAAGGTTCGAATCTCTGGCCCTCAGAGGCGACTTCTGCTTGGATGGGACTGTCTTCAGGACACGTGCTCGTGGGCTGCTTCCTCTCTACATCCCAACCCACCCGGGCTCCCAAAGTAGTAGCACCAAGAGTAAGCACCTCAGGAACAACCGAGCAAACCCGAAGCCTGGCGTTCCAGATGCGTCATCATCAGCCTCAGTTAAGACCAGCCAGGGTTCCGGAAACGGTAGCCAAGGCAAACCTGAGGCTGAGCAAGCATTTGGGATTCTCAGGGTCTCCCAGACGCGTCCCCTGCCTTAGGCACTGCAGTCTTCTTGGAGGGCGGACTCTGCAGGCCTCAGGGGCTCCTGTAGGGAGTCCTGAGCTCTGTGTTGCCCTCTCTCCCTGCCTCCAGCAGAGCTCTCCGGCCAAGGGCACCTGGCCACCGCCCTGATCATTGCCATGTCCACCATCTTCATCATGGCCATAGCCATTGTGCTCATCATCATGTTCTACATCATGAAGACGAAGCCTTCTGCTCCAGGTGATTGGTCCCCGATGCCCCCACTCCCTCCCCGCACACCCTTGCTCTCTGACGGTTCTGCCAGCTTACCCAGTCCACAAGCCAGACTCCTCACACCTTCCCTTTCTCCAACCAGCCTGCTGCACCAGCCACCCAGTGAAGAGCGTGGAAGCCCAAGTGAGCAAGGAAGAGGAGAAGAAAGAGGCCCAAGGTCTGCAAACCGAACCTCCAAAGCACGGGTGTCCATCTAGGGTGGAGGTTGTGTGCCCCCCTTCCACCCCCCAGAGAAGCCTGGCCTCCCAGCTGCTGGCACTCTCATGCCACCTAGAACACGGGTACAGGGAGAGGCGTCGGGGCACCCACGTCACACTTAGCCCTGGGGGTGGTGTGGCTTAGTCACTGGGAAGGCCTGCTAAGGAGGAAGTGAAGGGGAGCGGGGACGGATGAGCTCAGAGCCAGGGGCTGACTCCAGTTCCCACCTCCACCCCCCAATCTTCTCATTTGCCTGCAGACAGTGTGGTGATTTTCTCCGAGAAGGACGAATTTGAGAAGCTGACGACAGCTCCAGTAAAGACTGCCAAGAGGTAAGTCAAGCCAAAGCAGCCCCTCCTCATGGGTTGGGGCAGCCTCCACTCCCAGGTCAGGTCAGGGATCCTCCTGGGGTCCTGAGCTTAAAGGGGAGTAGGCATGCCAGATGGGGAGCATCCCAAGAAGCCTGGCCACTGGCCTGGAGGCTCCAGAGGGAGCAGGGCCCTGGGACCAGCAAGGCAGGAGATTGCCAGTCCTTAGGGCCACCTCGACCTACAGCAGGGGCCAGGCAGTGTGAGGGGTAGTTGGTCAACACCTTGCTTCAGGGCCAGCTGCCTGCCGCCCCCCGCTCTGGCCTTCCTTTTCAACACCCACTTTCTGTGTGCTGACCCAAAGCTAGAGAGTGCCCCCTTCTTCTCCAGCAGCCCACCATGGCCAACAGCAACACTGGGGTCACTAGTGCTAAAGCCAGAACTGGTGTCCCTAAGCCCCGAACAGCGCTGGTGATGATGATGGCTAATGGACATCCGGGACTGGTTGCCCACTGGGCGCCATGCTAAGTCTGGGAGCGCCCCACGTGCAAGGTCTTCTTATTACCCTGATCTGTGGGAAGCTGAAGTTTAGAAGCTGTCAAGTTTCTGAGGACATCCAGGAGCAGCAGGGCCGGGGGACCAGTCCAGACCGTCTGGCCCCACAGCCCATATTGTGCACACTCCAGACCAACCACTAACACTTGTGAAGTAAGGCCTCTTAAGGAAGAACTGGGACACGTGAGATTTTTTCCATATTTACCACACATTAGGATGTAGAATCAGCGCTGGCTTTAATATCCAGGGTAGAGGAAAATAACTTTTCCTTTGCCCCCTTAGATGGTCATTTGGACTCCGTCCTGCTTAGGTTCCACAAATCCACCCCATGGTGTTGGTCCCCTGTCTCACCTCTCGCCCAGAGGCCATGCGGGGCCCCAAACTAATTACAGAAAGCGCTGTCTCCTGGCCTGGCCTCTGGCCTGGAACCTTCCTGAGGTGGGTGGACTCCTGCAAAGCCTTTCGTTTGTAGGAGGGGTCCTGAATCCAGGGTTCGTGAAGAGCTTTGGCATTCACTGAGCACTTCCAAAGTTGTTACCACATTTAGAAAACTCCAGCATCTCTCAAGACCCCTGACGCAAGGGCAGGACGCAGACTTAAATCATGAAATCTGGGCATGCTGGCAAAGAAAAGAAAAAGAAAAAGAAAGTGTGGATCCCCCTGGGCAATCCCGTAGGTGGGGTCACTTCCTGTGAGTGTTTCTGTTCCCACCGACTCCGTTTCCGAGCCCCAGGCTGGGCCAGGCTGGACCAGGCTGGGCCGGACTGCAGGGGATGGCTCTGCAGTGTGCCTCCGCGGGACGAGGCTCCCCTCCACCCTCCCGTCTGTCCAGCCTCGTGTTGTGGCAGCCTCTCCCCTTCTGGGTTCCAGCCTTTGCTCATTCTCAAAAGTAGGAGAGAAGAGTACCCAAAGGGCAGGGATGTATCCCTAGGTCTTAAGTGTCGTCTAAGGACTGGGGAAAAGGGGGACTTGGAAGAACGTTTGGAAAAATAATACTTGTTTCATATGTAAATATCAAATAAAAATGAAAACAGGACAGTCACTCTGTAAAAGACAAGGCACAGAGATCCTGTCCTCTCTGTTTGCTCTCGGGCCTTAGCGGAAGGACCTGGGGCTGTCAGTAGTCTCTGGGGACAACTGTGCTTTTGTTCCTAGCCTGCTGTCGGGTGGGGACAGCGGCAGGCCTGCCAACTCCCAGAGAGCCCTGAACTTACTGGGCCTCACCTGCATCCCCCTCTAGGGTTGCATTTGACTGTGGGCTTCATTACCGTAACCCTGTGGCTAGAAAAGAAGAATTCTTCGTAATTTGTCAGCCAGACCACAGGAAGCAAACAGGATGCCTTAAAAAAAGAATGTTGTTTTTCAGATATTTGGAATGATTTTGAGAGCTTCAGCTCCAACCCACATGTGCCTAGGGCTGTGGACGGTGGACCGTGGTGGAACGTGGGCCCACCTGGCTTCCTGGGGGAGCTCCTAAGGCCCCTGTCGCAGCTTGCTGTGACCCCACCCACAGTGCACATGTTTCAGCAGGTCACCCCCTGGTAACAGGGGGGCTCCCCAGGAAGGCTCATTCCGCTTTGTTTTGGGTTGTTCTGGAGAACTTGCCCAGATTCAGCGCCAGCCACATAAACCTGTTTGCCTTTAGACCCATGGCTGAACTTGGAGCAGGCCTGCATTGAAACAGGAAGCTGGGACCTATTCAGGAAGGCTTAACTGAGCCAGGTCAGGGGGACAGATAAGCAGATGCTGTCCCCCTCCCTGATAAACCCCAGCCCTGTGGGGGACCCCGCAGCCACCCTGCAGCCAGGTCACTAGTTGGGAGGAGAGCAGAGGACGAGGAGTAGCGGGTGCGGCATGTCTCTCTCACCTGGTGCCCAGGAGCTGCTGGTCCCCGCACCCCGATCGATCGTCTTCCCACTGGGAGAACGTGTCAGGGACACTGCTAACAAGCACCCTCCTGTTCCCGCAGCGAGAACGACGCATCATCGGAGAATGAGCAGCTGCTGAGCCGGAGCCTAGACAGTGACGAGGAGCCAGCCTCTGACAAGCAGGGCTCCCCAGAGCTGTGCCTCTTGTCGCTGGTCCACCTGGCCCGGGAGAAGTCGGCGGCCACCAAGTCGGCCGGGGTGAGGCCCCAGTGCTGCTCCTTCCACACTCATTGTTGCCCAGGGAGACAGAGGCATGAGGCAGGCCGGCCACAGGAACCTAGATAGGGTGGGGGGATGAAAGCAAAAAAATAGGAAACTTGTCCTTGTATCATCTAGCTTTCTAGAAGAAAACAGAAGCTAGTAAGCAAAGGGAGAAATGTTAAAATTGCTTGGAATACCGTAGGACAAAAAAAACCTTTTTAAATGTATGGGCATGTGTCTAAGCGGACCAAAGAAAACCATAAAACACACACACACACACTCTCACATACATACATACACCCAGTGTGCACACTCACACATACATATACACCCACAGAGTGTACATACATTCACACCGAGTGTACACATACACACACACCAAGAGTATTCACACTCACAACACATACACACACCCAGAGTGTACACACTCACACATATACACACCAGCGTACACACTTACATGCACACACACCCAGTGTATACACACTCACACACACCCAGAGTGTACACACTCACACATACACACACACTGCTGAGTGTACACACTCATGCATACATAATATGCATTTTGCATGTAAAATGGTCTAAAGAGCTTGTCGCCCAAAGCAGGACACCCAGAAGGAGCCTTGGCAGGGTGCATGGGCAGAGGGCACAGCACTGCCCAGGCTGCCTGAGTGTGTAGCACGTGGTTCACTGGCAGCCTGATCCAAGCATAGGTCAGTGTGTGGCTAGGTAATGTTGTTAGTGGTGAACATGTCCCCGCCTGGGAAGCTGGTCCGGACAGGGATTCCACACTGTGCTGCCCTCAGTCCGGGGACATCAGTCATGGCACCCATCACTTGCAGGGACCCTGGAGATCTATGGGTTGTTCTGAGAGGTACCAGCTCCTGTGGGGCATGGGAACTTTCAGCCAGGACCCCTCCTGTATCCAGCATGGCCTCATGTCCTTATCCGGAGCGGTGGGCTCTGGGAGAAGAATCTGTGGATGGCTGCAGACACAGCCATGGCGTCTCAGGCCCCCACTGGCCAGCTGGGGTCCCCACCACCTACCCTCCCACACAGACTGATGCCAGGTGTCCTGTGAGCCTGAACGTCCAGGGGACTCTACAGAGCAGCTCCACCTCTGTGAACACGGAAGGTGCTTGAATTTCCTGATGAGACAGTCATGTGAGGGCGCCAGTCAGCATTTCTGACTCAGTCGGGAGAGCAGCTGCCAGCACTGCGCTGGAGAACGGGCATTTTTGTGGGCTTCCACTTTCTCTTATTCTGAAACTTAACATTCCCTTAACTTTTCCCATAGATTCAAAGTCGAAGGAAAAAGATATTGGACGTGTACGCCAATGTGTGTGGAGTCGTTGAAGGTAAGCATGGACATGCTGTTTGGGGATCTGTATGCCAGATCTCCCAAGAATCTTGCCCCAACTGTCAGCGTGGAGGAGGTGGCTCTGGCAGGAGTCCCAAGGTCCCCCAGGGACCAGAAAGGCCACCCATCCCAACTTGTCACGTTCCTCATTCCAGTGGCTGGCAAACCCACGTCACGTGTGGAGGGACATGGAATTTGGCATCAAACTATTTAAGGCCTTTTCCGTGGCACTCGCCAAGCCCCTTTTCCTCTCAGGTCCGGGAGATGACACCCAGCCAGCCCTGGGACAGAGCCTCCCTGGGGGACCATGGAGTCAGGAGAGAACAGTAGTGGATGGAGCCCGCGTCCTCCAGTGTCCGTCAGACGCTGCCCTGCACTGGTCTTTCCAGTCATTTACCCAGTCATTAGCAGGCCTTTTCCTTGGGTACCTGCTTCCCTCCTCAAAGATGCTTCCTGAGCCAGCAGAGTCAGGCTGTTTCACAATAACTACATGTTGTGTCTGGGCAGCAGGACTAGAAATGTAAGCATTTCAACCTAAAATCAGAATCCACAATTCCCATTTCTTCCAAATCTAAGCTCTAAATTACCTTTGTCTTCACAAAACCCCTCATCGCTGAGGTTAGGGAATGCTCCCCAGCTTCACCAGGCCACTTGACCCTGGTCTCATGGGCATCCCTCCTTGGACTTCTGGGTCTGGCCCAGGCAGGAGGAGTGGAGCCAGGGGGCCTCTCATTTCTCCACAGAAGTGGAGCCCACCCCACCAAGCCCGGGGAAGCCCTGCTGGCTGAGTGCTCCTTTAGCCAGAAGCAACTTCCAGGGGCCAAGACCTCAACTTGCCTGCCTATTGAAACCCAGCATCTCTCCAAATAAACAATCCCCATCTGATAAGCCTGGCATGGCTGCCCTATGATGGATGGTCTGAGGTTTGCATTCCATCACCCTGGAAAGTTCTTCTCTGTTCCAAAAGATGTCTTGGCTTTTAGCACCCACCCCTGGGACAGTGGTTTTCAAATTAATTTCGGGAACCCCACAGAAAAGAGGAGACTTTCCAGTGAGACTGGGAGGATGAAGTGTGTGAGCCCCATGTGTCTGACCACCCTCTCTCAGCCTGGGGTGTGTGGTATGCTTATCAACCCTTAGGGACCCTCACATCACCAAGGCAGAGAACCTTAGACCAGTGCCCAGTCCTGGGGAAATAGTATATTCACCCAGACACTCACCCAGAGTTTCCCACTCTCTGCCCTCTGCCCAGCCCAGCTCCCAAATGCCCCAAGATCCTAATCTAATTTGGCTGGGGTGAGTCTCCCGCATCCATTTCTTTTGTTTGTTTTTAATTAAACTTGTAATTGTGAGATCACAGCAGATTCACATGTGGTGGTAGGACACTATACAGAGAGTTCCCGTGGACCCATTCCTCAGTGTTCCCCAATGAGACCACCCCCTGAACCATCTCTGAAAGTCACAATCAGAACATTGACATTGATACCCAAAGGCAGAGCCCATTTTTTTCACCACAAGGATCCCTCTGGATACCCTTTTTAGCCTCACTCTCTCCCCCACTCCCCGACCTCTCCTTAGCCACAGGCTACCGCTAATCTGTTCATTTCTACAGTTTTGTCATTTTGTGAACATTAAGTGGACTCAGGCACCATATAGCCTCTTGCCAAAGGCCCTTTTCCTCCACCTAATTCCCAGGAGACTCATGCAGATTGTTGTGTGTTGTAGATTTTTCCTCATACCCCTAGTACCTGCCCACATCATGGACGAATCACAACTCGTCAAAGCATTCATCCATTTAAGAACATCTTGGTTGTTGCTGGTTTGGGGCTATTACGAATAAAGCCACTATAAAGAGCCATGAATAGATTTTTATGTGAACATAAGTCATCATTTCACTGGATAAATGTCAGGAGTACAGTTGTTGGATTGTATGATAGTTGTATGTTTTATGTTTTTAAAAACTGCTGGGGCACCTGAGTGGCCCGGTCGGTTGAGCGTCCTACTCTTGGTTTTGACTCAGGTCGTGATCTCAGGGTCAAGTCCAGCCTTGGGTTCCAAGCTCGGCATAGCACAGAGTCTGCCTATGATTCTCTCTCTCTCTGCCCCTCCCACTCATGCTCTCTCTGTCTCTGTCTCTCAAAGAAATATCTCAAGGAAATAAATAAATCTTAAAAAAAAAAAAACCTCCAAATGGTTTTCTGAAGTGCCTGTACTGTGTGCATCCCCACCAGCAATGTGTGAGTCATCCTGTTTCTTTATTTTCTTGCCAGCATTCGGTAGTGGTGCTGTTTTTTATTTTAGTCACTCAGATAGTTGTGTTTTCTTATCTCATGGTGGTCTGAATTTACATTTCCCTAATGCAGCATCTTTTCATGAGGTCATTGCCATCTGTATGTCCTCTTCAGTAAAATGTTTCACTCTGTCTTTTGCCCATTTTCCAAATGGATTGGAGGGGGTTGCTGTATCCTTTGTTGGATATGTGATTTACAGTTATTTTCTCCACTCTGTAGGTTGTCTTTCCATTCTCTTAATAGGGTCTTTCACAGAAAGGTGAAATTTTGATAAGATTGTATTTTTTATAGATTGGGTTTTTTGTATCCAGGCTAAGATCTCTTTGCCTAGTCCTGGGTCACAAAGATATTTTCTGTGATTGTTTTCTAAAAAGCTTTATCATTTTGCTTTGCCTTTGAGTCCATGATCAGTTGGAGTTTATTTTTATAAAAAGATGTGAGACTTAGACTGAGGTGAGTTTTTGTTTTGTTTTGTTTTGCTGTTTGTTCATTTGTTGTTTTTGCCTGTAGATGTCCAGTAGCTCCAGCACTATTTTTTGGGAAAAACTGTATCTTGTCTGTTGAATTGCTTTTGTGCCTTTGTCAAAAATCAGCTTGGGCATATTTGTGTGGGTCTAGTTTATCATTTAAGATTGCTACTTTATTTTTTGTTTACTCTTTTTTGTTTCTGTTTTTCATTTTCTCTATTTTCTTTCTCCTGCTTTCCTTTGGGTCACTTGAACATATTTTAGAAATCCATTTTGGTGTTGTTTTGAGTGATGCATTTTATAAGTTCTGAGTACATAGCCTTTTCTGTAGTATTTTAGGATGATTGGGGCCATCCCTTTACTAGTTTGAATGAAATATAAAAAACTTCCCTTTATGTCCTTTCCTGTTTAAAGTTGTCTTAAATATTTCCTCTACATATATTCAGAACCACATCGGTTGTTTCAACTAGCAAATATAATTCAGAAAATCTAAAAGGAAAAGGAAAGCTATTGTGTTTACCGATATTTTTGCTTACCATGCTCTTTTCTGATGTTCCAAGTTTCCTTCTTTCATGCTTTCCTTTCTATTGAGAAACTTCTTTTAGTCATTCTTTTAAGGTAGTTCCGTTGGTGACAAATTCTTAGTTTTCCCTTCATCCTGAGATTGCCTTGATTTCCCCTTCATTCCTGGAGGCTATTTCGCTGGGTATGGGACACTATGTTGACAGTTCTTTCCTTTCTGTAGTTAAAAATACTGTGCCATGTTCCTCTGGTTTCCAGGTTTCTGATGAGAAATCCACTGACCTTCTAATTCTTTTCCACTGTAGGTAAGGTGTTGATTTTTTTTTTCTTCTGTCTTCAAGACTTCTTTGTCTTTAGCTTTCAAGAGTTTACAATGTGTCTTGATGTGAATTTCTTTGGGTGTATCCTGTTTGGAGTTTTTTCAGCTTCTTGAATCTGTAGGCTTATGTCACTTTCCAAGTTTGGGAAGTTTTCAGCCATTATTTCCTTTTTCATCCATACTCTCTCTCTCTCCTCTTCTAGGTCTCCATGGCACAAATGTGAGATCTTCTGTTTCAGCCCCACAGGTCCTTGGGACACTGTTTTTTAGTTTATTTTATATCTGTTGTTCAGATAAATAATTTCAATTCTATTATCCAGTTAACTAATTCTTTCCTCTCTCTATATTCTGCCAATGAGCTTATCTACTCAGCTTTTGATCTCAATTATTGTCTTTTTGTGGTTCTAACATTGCCACTTGGTTCTTCTTTATATTTTGTCTTTTGTGAGGCTTTCATTTTTGCATTTTTTTCAAGCATGCATGTAATTATTTATTGAAACATTTTTATCATGACTTCTTTAAAATATGTATCAGATAATTCTAATACTTCTGTTATCTCTGGATTTGTCTTTTTTCATTCATTTGAGATCTTCCTAGCCATCAACAACAAGAGAGGATTTGGCTGACTAGCCTCACATTCTTTACCTCTTTTTGGAAATATTTTTAAAAATAAAATTAAGAACATTTGAGATCTGCCTAGTTCTTGATGTGATCAGTGGGTTTCTATTGAAACTAGAAGATTTATGTCACATTATGAGACTCTGGATTTTATTTAAGCTTTCTGATATAGCTTGTTTCTTCTGATATCTCTATGGCGGTAGATGTCTAGGTTCCCATTCACCCTTCATTGACACCCAAGTAGAGGCTTCTTTTTGTTCCCTGCAGGGGGGTGGGGTGGGAATCTGTTTCTTGTGTGGTCTCCACTAAGACACTGGAGTGGGCAGGCTCTCAACTTGGCCTTCCCTAACAACTGGTACAGTTACAGCCTTCTGAAGGTGGACCTCCAGACTCTTACAGTCTTTACTGGCCGTAGTGGGGACTGGGTCACAGTTTTCTCTGTGGTGTTCAGCTGTAACAAGTGGGTATCGTCTATAAATGTTTTCTTCTTGTTGAGCTTCTCTTTTCCTAATGCTTTGGCTGAGAAAGCAGGCCTCTGTTGGGGTTATTTTTGATTGTTATTGGTATTTCTGGATTTCTGGACTCTTCAGCTCTATGTCTGTGATAATGAGGCAAAAGGAAACCAAGGAACTCAGCACTATGTCACGCACCATTGCTCTACTCCCAAGACCCCCACGAGTCTGTCTTTTTTCTCCATAGAGTCTCTTTATGTTTGCTTTGTACATACCATTCAGGGTTTTTAGCTGTACTTACCAGGTGGAAAAGGGAAAAACATGTTTACTCCATCATCCAAAAGTGAAAATACATCATTCCCCGCCCAATATCCCAGGTAAGCCTAATGTGCAGGGAAGGCTGAGAACCATCAGATGGTGGTGACTTGGCTCAGGTAGCACCAACTTCAGGCTGTCTTTGAAAGTACCTTCATAAAGGTGATTGCTATCCCCATAAAGGAATGTGATACTGTTCCTTTGACTCCCTCCTCAGCGCAGCTCCAGGGGAAACAGGGTCACCCAACTAAAGGTATCCCATACTCAAGACTTTGGTGACTCTTGACAGTGGTATTGAGGGGATTACTCTAACATTGTGGCAGCTATTTTCCTAGGAGGAGAGGGGGCTATTACTGAGGTTAGGATACTTGGGCTTCTCTTGGGGCTGGCAAAGTCCTGGGTGTAGTTAACCTCAAACTATGCATTTATTTTGTGTGGTTTTCTGCATCTGTGTTTTATTTTAAAAAATTTTTTTAAAGTTTTAAAAATAATTTTTAATTGTGTTGTACTTCTGTTAATTGCCATTCACAATGTCTGATGGTGGCCCTTTGTCTCTGCAGGTCTCAGCCCCACAGAGCTGCCATTTGACTGCCTTGAAAAGACAAGCCGAATGCTCAGTTCCACGTACAACTCTGAGAAGGCCGTTGTGAAAACATGGCGCCACCTGGCCGAGAGCTTTGGACTGAAGAGGGATGAGATTGGGGGCATGACAGATGGCATGCAGCTCTTTGACCGCATCAGCACAGCAGGCTACAGCATTCCAGAGCTGCTCACAAAACTGGTGCAGATCGAGCGGCTAGATGCTGTGGAGTCCTTATGTGCGGACATACTTGAGTGGGCCGGGCTTGTAGCCCCAGCCTCCCAACCACCCACGACATCCTGAGGAGCCAGCCTGTGGGAGGCACCAAGGATCCAAAAAGGGCTCTGGAGTTGTGAGTGCTGCCAACAGACTGCTAAGAATTGAGGCTTTTTCTGCTGTCACAGGCTTTGCCCTAGGCTGTTTCCAGGAACAAGAGGAAATGAAGCCCATCTTCTAATCTAACCAAAGATAAAATATTAAAGCTGGGGTGTTCCCAGCTCCCCACCTGTACCTCACCGGGCAGGATGAATATTTATTCATAAACTCATTCAAGGGACATTGCTGGTTGCTCCGATGAACCAAACAATGTGGGGATGACAGAGGAGGAGAATCTGTCCCTGTCTTTAAGGAGTTTACAACCTAGGGAAAGATAGAAGATGTGTTTACAAACCACCTTGCTAGAAGACATCAAAGAGTCTGGGTGAGGGGATGCTAAGAAAACATGAGATAAGTTCTGAGGGAGGAGATGGCTCCCCAAGCATGATGAAGGAGGGCAGCCTCATGAGGAAAGCAGCTTGAAAGCCTGGTGACGTGTCTACAAAAGGCAGACACCCACTCCATGTAGTGTGTCAGGTTCGGTACTTGTCCATGGCTTCATTGGGATAACTTTGCCTGTTCTTGAGGCCATCTGTATTCCTACAGCCCTTCCAGTCACTGATGGAAGAGTTCACTCTGTGGTCTGCCTTCTGTCACTGATATACAAGGTGTGTGTTTGTTCAGTCAGGTAGACCTGTGTCCAATCTGTGGCCAGTTTCTACTGCATAAGTCCCGGGCCTGGGACCGGGTGGTTTTGTTTTACACATGAATTGCTTTCCACTCTCATCCTAGTCAGGTTTGACCCTTTGTGGGAAGCAATGCTCAAGAACACAATCCATGATGTGTCAGCCTGTTTTAGCTTCAAACAGAAAGGAGTGGTCTGCTGTATGTATAAAGAGAAATGGTGACTTTCTAAGAGTTCAGCCAAGCACAGTTGTAGAATCTGAGCATCCAAGACTTGTGGATGAGACTTGAGGCATGAAAGCTTCTGAACCAGTCAAGGAAAGTGGGGCCTCATAGCACAGGTACGGCCTGGGCTTGGAATCAGGGACCCGGTTCTAGTTGTGCCAACTTGGACCATTTTCTTCTCCCTCCCAGGTTTCAGTGTCTCTTCTGCTAAGGAGAGGTTAGCCTGTGGCTCTGCAATCAGGGGAAGTAAGGTGCAGGTGGGCATCAGGGAAGTAGGGCTGTAGGAAATCCCAGCCTTCAAGGTGTACATCGAAGTGAATACCAGGAGTCATCAAGTAAGATGAGACTAGAAGCAGAAGAACTCAGAGTAACTATAGTTGTTTGGCATATGTTTAGAGATAAATAAACTGGCATTGTTCTTGGAAGATTCTCTTACCACACGTGCTGTTGCCAAGAGCGTGGGAGCCAGTGTACTGATCATACCAGGGGGTTAATTTAGAGTTCATGCTGAGCTTCCTAATGACATATCTATGGGTTATTACTAAATTAAAACCAGTCTCTGGCTTACAAAGCGATGTTTTAAAAATTACAAGTCGCATGACTGAGCAAATGTTTTGGGGGGAGGAAATCAGTCATATGTTCAGAACCAACAAGCAATTTCCCACCAATGAATGTAGAACATACTGTGATAGGATCATAATTAGGTCCTGAATATTTAATATCATTTGCTGTGTCTGTTTGCTGCTGTTTTCCAGAACCTATCTGGTATATCCTGCAAACTAAATACTCCATGGCAAAACTTAATTATCCTATTAATTCCTCTTTGAAATTCTACGGCGCCCTTTTCTCATGCTTTGTGATGATGATGATGAGAGGCTCCCCCTGAATCAGGCAGCAAATGTCACATGTGATGAGCGTACCATTCCAGGGAGACAGCCTGCAGTTTCCCAAGAACAACATTCTCAGTGAAGAAGCAGGGGGTGCTGTTCCCAGGCCCGGAGCTTGGCCTCATTTCATGGGGCCAGATGTCCAGCCAGCATCACGCCACGTTTTGGTGACTCTAAACTTGCCATTTTTAGGGAGCTCGTCCTTACAGAGTTAAACATTCCTTTATCATTCACTTATCAAATCCAAGAAAAGTCTATTTTGATGGACTTTAGCCTACGTTATGAAATTCAAATCAATGAGACCACAGTGATTATCACTGACCAGAGCCGGGAATTCCACCTTGCCATTCTGTATGGAGACAGGCATTGTTTTGCTATCCTTAAAAACATTTAGGGAACACCCGAGGCTAAGAGCTATGGGTCCTAGCCAGTGAAGTCTTAATTTTCAATAGTTTTGTCTAATTTTGTATATATAACTTATTATATTTTACAATTTCAATAAACTAATAAAAAGGAGATGACAGATTGCTACAAAGTGAGTTCTTTCTGGGGGTGGATGGAGGGAGGAGGTGGATGGAGGGAGGAGGTGGGTGAGTGGAGAAGCCTTTGATTACTCTGGTCCTGGTTATTGCCTGTGTATGATGAGACTGTAGGATTGTGACCAGCCTAAATGAATTGCCTACATTTTTATGGCCTAGGTCATGTGTTCGACAGAAGCAAACATTACAACAAGATTGTGTAAATAAACTCCTGGAGCATTGCTTTCCAAGTTGCCATCACTGTATCACTTAGCTCCTGCTGTGTAATGCTAAAATGCCCAGAATTCAGTGGCTTAAAGTGACAATTTATCACTATAGTTCTGAGGTCGATAAGGATCTCAGCTGATATAAGGTGGTCTCAGTTGGATATGGCTCAGCGGGGGCCACTGTCTATTGGGATACTCTCACCACGCGGTTGCTCTATTCTGTTCTCCCCCATACTAGGCCTCAGACCGTCATTTAGGTTAGGCCTCCCTCCATGATGACAATGAAAGAAGAGCAATAGTGAGCAGACATACAAAGTTTCGTCAGGCTTATACCCAGAACTGGCACATCATCCCTTCTAGCTCATTCTTTTGGCCAAAGCAAGTCATAACCCTAACTCTATGAAGAACAAAGTCAAATCACAAAAGGTAAAATATTAGGCCAGACAATGCAAATATCCACAGGTATGTTTGTTTCCTATGACTGATGTAACAGGTTACCACAAACTTAGTGGTTTAAAGCAACAGAATTTATGGTCTTACAGTTCTGGAGGTCAGAAGTCCTCAAGTCAAAGTTTGAATGGAGTTGCATTTCTTGTGGAGGCTATAGAAGAAAATGTTGCCTGTTCTAACTTGCAGCCTCTGTCCGTATTTGTTGGCTCATTGTTCCTTTCCATCTTCTAGGCCAGCAATCCTGTCTCTCCAACCTCTGCTTCCTTTGTCACATATCCTTCCCTGTCACCCTCCTGCTTCCCTCTCCTTTCCTTTGTGATCACATAGGGCCACCCAGGTAATCTGGAATCATTTCTCCATCTCAAGCTTAATCACTTCTACGAAGTGCATGTGAGGTCACATGATCCCAAGACATAGGGGTTAGAGGGTACATGTTTTTGAGGAACCATTGGTCTTCCAACCACAATAAGTACATGATGACTGGACTATGACAATGTAACATCCTCAGAGGAAGTGTTCAGTCAAAGCATACTTTCCAGCGGGGGCTCTTTTGCTGTGTGAATACCAAGCAGTGACCGCGTTCCTGCAGGGAACTGTGAAGAAAGGACGGACAGCTGGGCTGCAGGTGCTCAGCAGCAAGGACTTCAGTGGGCCACCTGCCCTGCAACCCTAACTGGGGCGAACGAGCTCTGCTCTCCTCCGCCTCCAGCCTCAGTGGGCCAGGGCAATGTGGCAGAGTCTCATGAGAACCCAGTTTGAATTAGAGGATATCTCTTTATTCAGGGCTTTGCTTATACTTTTCTTCCCCAAACATTTCTAGTGAATCATTCACTTTGGCAACAATGATGGCTTTTAGAAGCTTGAAAGAGTTGTTGGCTTTGTGTGGAAATTTTGCTGCTCCACTCAATGCATTTGCAGCCCTTCAAAGACATCTTGCATTTTGTAGTAAAAAGCTAAAATTCTGATACTCCTTCCAATGTGTTGGAATGTTTTATGGACCAGGTAAACCTGGAGAAAGCACAAACGTTGTTGCTTTAAAAAGATATTTTGGAGGGTCAGAGGGGTCCTGCTCAGCTACTCGTTCTGGTGCCAAAAGACCTCATGAGAAGTTCAAGTTTTCTATGTATTTCATTTTTTTAAAACTCATAGAGAGATAACCAGAGGGTGAAAATGGAGAGAAGACTTAAAACCATTTTTCTAAGAGTTGTTATGTCCCAATAATGGGTCTGTGATTAAAGGAGCGAGACTGATACAAAGCAAAGGTCAAGCAAAGCTTTATTTCGCGCCAAACATCAAGAATCTAACCAAAGGTTCGGGGCCACACCTCTTACAAGAGAGAGCGACCCCTCTCTGTTTCACAGACTAGCTTTTAAGAACAAAGGCCATGCGGTCAGGCCTGGCCACGCACAGGTGGCCAATGAGATTGTAACACACACGGAAACTCCACAATGATGCTAGGTGACCAATTGAGTTACAATTTACCCTAGTAGACATTTGAACCAGCCTATTACGGCTTGATTGGGATTGGTGCCAAAAAGGCTCCCAAAGGGCGGGTCCCATACTCCTTGATAACGAGGGAGACAGTATGCATCCCCCCCACTGATCAGTGTCTCCACTTGGCCTGACCCACCTTTATATCTGCGCTTTGTTACCTGAAGCTGGTTTCCAGGTCTTGTCTCCAAGTAAATCCCCGGGGGAAGGGGAGCAGGGACAGTTTCTAAATAGGTCCTTACAAGAGTAACCCTGAGCCTGGCTTGTTACTCAAAGTTACATAGTGATTCCAATGAAACAGATTATTCACAGATTATTAATATTCTGTTCTTCCTTGTTTTCTTTTCTTTTTTTTAAAATTTATTTATTTTTTTCCAATTTATTTATTTTCAGAAAAACATTATTCATTATTTTTTTCACCACACCCAGTGCTCCATGCAAGCCGTGCCCTCTATAATACCCACCACCTGGTACCCCAACCTCCCATCCCCTCACCACTTCAAACCCCTCAGATTGTTTTTCAGAGTCCATAGTCTCTCATGGTTCACCTCCCCTTCCAATTTACCCAAATTCCCTTCTCCTCTCTAATGCCCCTTGTCCTCCATGCTATTGGTTATGCTCCACAAATAAGTGAAACCATATGATAATTGACTCTCTCTGCTTGACTTATTTCACTCAGCATAATCTCTTCCAGTCCCGTCCATGTTGCTACAAAAGTTGGGTATTCATCCTTTCTGATGGAGGCATAATACTCCATAGTGTACATGGACCACATCTTCCTTATCCATTCATCCGTTGAAGGGCATCTTGGTTCTTTCCACAGTTTGGCGACCGTGGCCATTGCTGCTATAAACATTGGGGTACAGATGGCCCTTCTTTTCACGACATCTGTGTCTTTGGGGTAAATACCCAGGAGTGCAATGGCAGGGTCATAGGGAAGCTCAACCTATAGTAAATATATGAAAAAACAACAGCTAATATCATGCTAATGGGGAGGACTGAGAGCTTTTCCACCACAGTCAGGAACAAGACAGGGATGTCCACTATCACCACTTTTATTTTATTACATAGTATTGGAAGTCCTAGCCTCAGCAATCAGACTACAAAAAGGAATAAAAGGCATCCAAATCAGCAAGGAAGAAGTCAAACTTTCACTATTTGCAGATGACATGATACTCCAGATAGAAAATGTGAAAGATTTCACCAAAAAGCTGCTAGAACTGATACTCAAGATCAGTAAAGTCCCACGAGACAGGGGCACCTGGCTGGCTCAGTTGGAAGGGCATGGGACTCGATCTCAGGGTCAGGAGTTTGAGCCCTACACTGGGTGTAGAGATTACTTTAGTAAATAACAATTTTTTTAAAGGTGGTAAGATCCAAGATCAATATACAGAAATCTATTCTATTTCTATATGTCAATAACAAGGCAACAGAAAGAGAAATCCAGGAATCAATCCCATTTACAACTGTACCAAAACCTATAAGATACCTAGGAATAACCAAAGAAGTAAAATATCTGTACTCTGAAAACTATAGAATGCTTTTGAAATATGTTGAAGATGACAAAAAGAAATGGAAAAACATTCCATGATCATGCATTGGAAGAAAAAATATTGTTAAAATATCTATACTACCCCAAACAATCTGCACATTTAATGCAATCTCTATCAAAATAGCACCAGCATTTTTCACAGAGCTAGAACAAACAATCCTAAAATTTGTGTGGAACCACAAAACACCCCAAACAGCCAAAGCAATCTTCAAAAAGAAAAGCAAAGCTGGACGGTGCCTGAGTAGCATAGTCATTTGGGTGTCTGACTCTTAGTTTCAGCTTAGGTCATGATCTTGGGGTTGTTGAATCAAGCCCCATGTTGGGCTCCTTGCTCAGCTTGGAGTCTGCTTGGGATTCTCTCTCCATCTCCCTCTTCCCTTACCCCCACCACACTCTCTCCCTCTCCCTAAAATGAGCAAATAAATCTTAGGAAAGAAAGAAAGGAAGGAAGGAAGGAAGAGAGAGAGAGAGAAAGGAAGGAAGGAAGGAAGGGAAGGAGCGGGGAAGGGAGGGAAGGAAGGATGGAGGGAGGGAGGAATGGAGGAAGGAAGAAAAGGAAAGCTGAGACATCACAATTCTGGACTTCTAGTTATATTGCAAAGCTATAGTAACCAAAACAGTATGGCATTAGCACAAAAATAAACATACGAATAGAACACAACAGAAAAACCAGAAATGAACCCACAACTGTATGGCCAATTGATCTTCAACAATGCAGGAAATAATTTTCAATGGGAAAAAGATAGTCTCTTCAACAAATGGTGTTGGGAAAACTGGAGAGGAACATGGAAAAGAATGAAACTGGACTACTTTTTTACACTATACACAAAAATAAAATCAAAATGGATGAAAGCCCTAAATGTGAGATAGGAAATCATTAAAATCCTAAAGAACACAGGCAGTAACTTATTTGACATTGGCTATAGCAATTTCTTTTTAGATATGTCTCCTGAGGCAAGGGAAACAAAAGTAAACGTAAACTATTGGGACTACGTCAAAATAAAAAGCTGCTGTACAGTGAAGGAAACAACAGAACTAAAAGGAAACTTATGGAATAGAAGAAGATATTTGCAAATGGCATATCTGATAAAGGGTTAGTATCCAAAAATCTATAGAGAACTTATCAAACTCAACACCCAGAAAAATATAATCCCATAAAAAATGGACAGAAGATATGAATAGACATTTTCCCAAATCAGACATACAGATGGCCAACAGACACAAGAAAAAATGCTCAACATCACAGATTATCAGAGAAATTCAAATCAAAACTACAATGAACTATTACCTCACACCCTCACATCAGAATGGCTAAAATCAACAACACAAGAAACAACAGGTGTTAGCAACGATGTGGAGAAAGAGGCACCCTCTTGCACTGTTGGTGGGAATGCAAACTGATGTGGCCATCTGGAAAACAATATGGAGGTTCCTCAAAAAGTTAAAAATAGAAATACAAATAAATAAATAAGAAATATCATATGACCCAGCAACTGCATTATTAGGTATTTACCCCAAAAATGCAAATACTATTTTGAAGGGATACATGAACCCTGATGCTTATAGCAGCATTACCTAAAAGAGCCAAATAATGGAAAGAATCCAAATGTCCATCAACTGATGAATAGGTAAGGAAGATGTGGTATATATGCAAAATAGAATATTAGCCATTAAAAAAAGAATGAAGTCTTGCCATTTGCAGCAACATGGATGGAGCTCTAGAACATTATGCTAAGAAAATGTGTCAGTTAGAGAAAGACAAATACCATATAATTTCACTCATATGAGGAGTTTAAGAAACAAAACAAAAGAGCAAAGGGGGAAAAGAAGAGAGAGAGAGAGGCAAACCAAAAAATAGACTCTTGACGATAGGGAACAAATTGATGGTTACCAGAGGGGAAGTGGATGTGGAGTTGGGTTAAATAGATGATGGGGATTAAGGAGTACACTTTGATGAGCACTGAGTGTTGTATGGAAGTGTTGAATCACTATATTGTACACCTGAAACTAATATTACACTATATGTTAACTAACTGGAATTTAAATAAAAACTTAAAAAAATTATTCCTAGGTATTTTATTCTTTTGGGTTTAACTGTAAAAGAGATTATTTTCTTAATTTCTCTTTCTGCTACTTCATTATTAGTGTTAAGGAATGCAATAGATTTGTGTATTGATTTTTGTCTTCTACAACTTTACTGAATTTGTTTATTAGTTCTCACAGTTTTTTAATGAGGTCTTTATGGTTTTCTACATATAATATCATGTCATCGGCAAATAGTGACAATTTTGTTTCTTTTCCGGTTTGGATGCTCTTTATTTATATTTTTAATCAAATTTCTCTGGCTAGGACTTCAATACTATGCTAAATAAAAGTAATGAGAATGGACATCTTTGTCTAGTTTCTGATTTTAGAGGAAAAACTTTCAGCTGTTCACTATTGAGTATGAGGTTAGCCGTGGCCTGTCATATATGGCCTTTATTACACTGAGGTACATTTCTGCCTATACCCACTTTATTAAGAGTTTTTAATCACAAATGGAAGTTGAATTTTTCAACTGCTTTTTCTGTATCTGTTGAGATGATCATTTGATTTTCTCTTTAATTTTGTCTTTGGGATGTATTACCTTGACTGATATGCACATGTTGAACCATCCTTACAACCCTGGAATAAATCCCATTTGATCATGGTGTAAGATCCTCTTAATGTACTGTTGAAATTCAGTTTGCTAATATTTAGTTGAAGACTCTTTCATCTTTGTTCATTAGGGATATTGACCTATAATTTCGTTTGTAATATCCTTGTCTGGTCTTGGTATTAGGGTTGGCCTAATGCCTCATAAAATGTGTTTGGGAGATATTCCCCTCTTGTACTTTTTGTGAAGATTTTGAAAAGGAGTGGTATTCATTCTTCGTTGAATGCATTCTAGGATTTTCCAGTGAAGCCATCTGGTCCTGAATTTTGCTTGTTGAATGGTTTTTTTTTTTTTTCCCAATTTATTTATTTTCAGAAAAACAGTATTCATTACTTTTTCACCACACCCAGTGCTCCATGCAAGCCATGCCCTCTATAATACCCACCACCTGGTACCCCAACCTCCCACCCCCCCCCGCCACTTCAAACCCCTCAGACTGGTTTTCAGAGTCCATAGTCTCTCATGGTTCACCTCCCCTTCCAATTTACCCAAATTCCCTACTCCTCTCTAATGCCCCTTGTCCTCCATGCTATTTGTTATGCTCCACAAATAAGTGAAACCATATGATAATTGACTCTCTCTGCTTGACTTACTTCACTCAGCATAATCTCTTCCAGTCCCGTCCATGTTGCTACAAAAGTTGGGTATTCATCCTTTCTGATGGAGGCATAATACTCCATAGTGTATATGGACCACATCTTCCTTATCCATTCATCCGTTGAAGGGCATCTTGGTTCTTTCCATAGTTTGGCGACTGTGGCCATTGCTGCTATAAACATTGGGGTACAGATGGCCCTTCTTTTCACGACATCTGTATCTTTGGGGTAAATACCCAGGAGTGCAATTGCAGGGTCGTAGGGAAGCTCTATTTTTAAATTCTTGAGGAATCTCCACACTGTTCTCCAAAGAGGCTGCACCAACTTGCATTCCCACCAACAGTGTAAGAGGGTTCCCCTTTCTCCACATCCTCTCCAACACATGTTGTTTCCTGTCTTGTTAATTTTGGCCATTCTAACTGGCGTAAGGTGATATCTCAATGTGGTTTTAATTTGAATCTCTCTGAGGGCTAAGATGATGAGCATTTTTTCATGTGTCTGATAGCCATTTGTATGTCTTGATTGGAGAAGTGTCTGCTCATATCTTCTGCCCATTTTTTGATGTGTTTGTCTGTTTCGTGTGGGTTGAGTTTGAGGAGTTCATTATAGATCCTGGATATCAATCTTTTGTCTGTACTGTCGTTTGCAAATATCTTCTCCCATTCCGTGGGCTGCCTCTTTGTTTTTTTTGACTGTTTCCTTTGCTGTGCAGAAGCTTTTGATTTTGATGAAGTCCCAGAAGTTTATTTTCGCTTTTGTTTCCTTTGCCTTTGGAGACGTATCTTGAAAGAAGTTGCTGTGGCTGATATCAAAGAGATTACTGCCTATGTTCTCCTCTAAGATTCTGATGGATTCCTGTCTCACGTTGAGGTCTTTTATCCATTTTGAGTTGATCTTTGTGTACGGTGTAAGAGAATGGTCGAGTTTCATTCTTCTACATATAGCTGTCCAGTTTTCCCAGCACCATTTATTGAAGAGACTGTCTTTTTTCCACTGTATATTTTTTCCTGTTTAGTCAAAGATTAATTGACCATAGAGTTGAGGGTCCATATCAGGGCTCTCTACTCTGTTCCACTGGTCTATGTGTCTGTTTTTATGCCAGTACCATGCTGTCTTGGTGATCACAGCTTTGTAATAAAGCTTGAAATCAGGTAAGGTGATGCCGCCAGCTTTATTTTTGTTTTTCAACATTTCCTTAGCGATTCGGTGTCTCTTCTGATTCCATACAAATTTTTGGATTATTTGCTCCAGCTCTTTGAAGAATGCCGGTGGAATTTTGATCGGAATGGCATTAAAAGTATAGATTGCTCTAGGCAGTATAGACATTTTAACAATGTTTATTCTTCCGATCCAAGAGCATGGAATGGTCTTCCATCTTTTTGTGTCTTCTTCAATTTCTTTCATGAGTGTTCTATAGTTCCTCAAGTACAGATCCTTTACCTCTTTAGTTAGGTTTATTCCCAGGTATCTTATGGTTCTTGGTGCTATAGTAAATGGAATCGATTCTCTAATTTCCCTTTCTGTATTTTCATTGTTAGTGTATAAGAAAGCCACTGATTTCTGCACATTGACTTTGTATCCTGCCACGTTGCTGAATTGCTGTATGAGTTCTAGTAGTTTGGGAGTGGAGTCTTTTGGGTTTTCCATATAAAGAATCATGTCATCTGCGAAGAGAGAGAGTTTGACTTCTTCATTACCAATTTGGATACCTTTTATTTCTCTCTGTTGTCTGATTGCTGTTGCTAGGACTTCTAATACTATGTTGAACAAGAGTGGTGAAAGTGGGCATCCTTGTCTTGTTCCTGATCTCAATGGGAAGGCTGCAAGCTTTTTCCCATTGAGGATGATATTTGCTGTGGGTCTTTCATAGATAGATTTGATGAGGTTCAGGAATGTTCCCTCTATCCCTATACTTTGAAGCGTTTTAATCAGGAACGGATGTTGGATTTTGTCAAATGCTTTTTCTGCATCAATTGAGAGGACCAAGTGGTTCTTCTCTCTTCTCATATTAATTTGTTGTATCACATTGATTGATTTGCGAATGTTGAACCATCCTTGTAGCCCAGGGATGAATCCCACCTGATCATGGTGGATAATCTTTTTTAATGTGCTGTTGGATCCTGTTGGCTAGGATCTTGTTGAGAATCTTAGCATCTATATTCATCAGTGATATTGGTCTGAAATTCTCCTTTTTGGTAGGGTCCTTGCCTGGTTTGGGGATCAGGGTAATGCTGGCTTCACAGAAAGAGTCTGGAAGTTTTCCTTCTGCTTCAATTTTTTGAAACAGCTTCAGGAGAATAGGTGTTATTTCTTCTTGGAAGGTCTGGTAGAATTCCCCAGGGAATCCGTCAGTTCCTGGGCTCTTGTTTTTTGGGAGGTTTTTGATCACTGATTCAATGGTTTTTAAATATTAATCTATCTACTTTCTAGTTCAGATTTTCTATTTTGTTATGATTCATTTTTGGTAGGCTACATGTTTCTGGTAATTCTTCCACTTCTAGACTGTCCAATTTGTTGGCATATAATTGTTCGCTGTAGTCTCTTAGGCGTCTTTGTATTTCTTTTTTTAAATTTATTTTTAAACTTTTTATAAACATATAATGTATTTTTATCCCCAGGGGTATGGGTCTGTGAATCGCCAGGTTTACACATTTCACAGCACTCACCATAGCACATGCCCTCCCCAATGTCCATAACCCCACCACCCTCTCCCAAGCCCCCTCCCCCCAGCAACCCTCAGTCTGTATTGTGAGATTAAGAGTCTCTTGTGGTTTGTCTCCCTCCCGATCCCATCTTCTTTCATTTATTCTTTTCCTACCCCCCAAACCCCCCACATTGCATCTTCAGTTCCTCATATCAGGGAGATCATATGATAGTTGTCTTTCTCAGATTGACTTATTTCACTAAGCATAATACCCTCTAGTTCCATCCACATCATAACAAATGACAAGATTTCATTTCTTTTGATGGCTGCACAGTATTCATATATATATATATATATATATATATATATATATATAATCTCACATCTTCTTTATCCATTCATCTTTTGATGGACATCTAGGTTCTTTCCATAGTTTGGCTATTATGGACATTGCTGCTATAAACATTCGGGTGCACATGCCCCTTCGGATCACTACATTTGTATCTTTAGGGTAAATACCCAGCAGTGCAATTGCAGGGTCATAGGGTAGCTCTATTTTCAACTTTTTGAGGAATCTCCATGCTGTTTTCCATAGTGGAAAGGTATCTTATGGTTTTGGGTGCAATTGTAAATGGGATTGACTCCTTAATTTCTCTTTCTTCTGTCTTGGTGTTGCTGTATAGAAATGCAACTGATTTCTGTGCATTGATTTTATATCCTGATACTTTACTGAATTCCTGTACAAGTTTTAGCAGTTTTGGGGTGGAGTCTTTTGGGTTTTCCACATATAGTATCATATCATCTGCAAAGAGTGATATTTTGACTTCTTCTTTGCCAATTTGGATGCCTTTAATTTCTTTTTGTTGTCTGATTGCTGAGGCTAGGACTTCTAGTACTATGTTGAATAGCAGTGGTGATAATGGACATCCCTGCCTTGTTCCTGACCTTAACGGAAAAGCTTTCAGTTTTTCTCCATTGAGAATGATATTTGCGGTGGGTTTTTCATAGATGGCTTTGGTAATATTGAGATATGTGCCCTCTATCCCTACACTTTGAAGATTTTTAATCAGGAAGGGATGCTGTACTTTGTCAAATGCTTCTTCAGCATCTATTGAGAGTACCATATGGTTCTTATTCTTTCTTTTATTAATGTATTGTATCACATTGATTGATTTGTGGATGTTGAACCAACCTTGCAGCCCTGGAATAAATCCCACTTTGTCGTGGTGAATAAACCTTTGAATGTACTGTTGGATCCTATTGACTAGTATTTTGGTGAGAATTTTCACATCTGTGTTCATCAAGGATATTGGTCTGGAGTTCTCTTTTTTGATGGGATCCTTGTCTGGTTTGAAGATCAAGGTGATGCGGGCCTCATAAAATGAGTTTGGAAGTTTTCCTTCCATTTCTATTTTTTGGAACAGTTTCAGGACAATAGGAAAGAATTCCTCTTTAAATGTTTGGTAGAATTCCCCTGGGAAGCTGTCTGGCCCTGGGCTTTTGTTTGTTTGGAGATTTTTGATGACTGTTTCAATCTCCTTACTGGTTATGGGTCCATTCAGGTTATCTATTTCTTCCTGGTTCAGTTGTGTGTAGTTTATATGTTTCTAGGAATGTATCCATTTCTTCCAGATTTTTGAATTTGTTAGCGTAGAGTTGCTCATAGTATTTGTATTTCTTTGGTGTTGGTTGCGATCTCTCCTCTTTCATCCGTGATTTTGTTTATTTAGGTCCTTTCTCTTTTCTTTTTGGTAAGTTTGGCCAGGGGTTTATCAATCTTATTAATTCTTTCAAAGAACCAGCTCCTAGTTTCATTTATTTGTTCTATTGTTTTTTTTAGTTTCTATTTAATTGATTTCTGCTCTGATCTTTATGATTTCTCTTCTCCTGCTGGGTTTAGGGTTTCTTTCTTGTTCTTTCCCCAGCTTCTTTAGGTGTAGGCTTAGGTTGTGTATTTGAGACCTTTCTTGTTTCTTGAGAAAAAATAGCTTGTATAGCTTGTAGCGCTATATATTTTCTTCTCAGGACTGCCTTTGCTGTGTCTCACAGATTTTGAGCCAATGTGTTTTCATTATCATTTGTTTCCATGAATTTTTTTCAATTCTTCTTTAATTTCCTGGTTGACCCATTCATTCTTTAGAAGGATGCTGTTTAGTCTCCATGTATTTGGGTTCTTTCCAAATTTCCTCTTGTGATTGAGTTCTAGCTTCAGAGCATTGTGGTCTGAAAAGAGGTAGGGAATGATCCCAATCTTTTGATACCGGTTGAGACCTGATTTATGACCCAGGATATGATCTGTTCTGGAGAATGTTCCATGTGCACTAGAGAAGAATGTGTATTCTGTTGCTTTGGGATGGAATGTTCTGAATATATCTGTGATGTCCATCTGGTCCAGTGTGTCCTTTAAGGCCTTTATTTCCTTGTTGATCTTTTGCTTTATCTGTCCATTACAGTGAGGGGAGTGTTAAAGTCCCCAACTATTATTGTATTATTGTTGATGTGTTTCTTTGATTTTGTTATTAATTGATTTATGTAGTTGGCTGTTCCCATGTTAGGGGCATAGATATTTAAAATTGTTAGATCTTCTTATTGGACAGACCCTTTGAGTATGATAAAGTGTCCTTCCACATCTCTTATTATAGTCTTTGGCTTAAAATCTAATTGATCTGATATAAGGATTGCTACCCCAGCTTTCTTTTGGTGTCCATAAGCATGGTAAATTGTTTTCCACCCCCTCACTTTAAATCTGGGATTGCCTTTGGGTCTAATATGAGTTTCTTGTAGACAGCATATTGATGGGTTTTGGTTTTTTATCCATTCTGATACCCTGTGTCTTTTGATTGGGGCATTAACCCATTTACATTCAGGGTAACTATTGAGAGATGTGAATTTAGTGCCATTGTATTGCCTGTAAGGTGACTGTTACTGTATATTCCTTTCTGATCTACTACTTTTAGGCTCTCTGTTTGCTTAGAGGACCCCTTTCAATGTTTCCTGTAGAGCTGGTTTGGTGTTTACAAACTCTTTTAGTTTTTGTTTGTCCTAGAAGCTTTTTCTCTCTCTTGTTTTCAATGATAACCTAGTTGGATATAGTATTCCTGACTGCATGTTTTTCTCACTTTGTGCTCTGAATATATCATGCCAGCTCTTTCTGGCCTGCCAGTCTCTGTGGATAAGTCTGCTGCCAACCTAATATTTTTACCATTGTATGTTATAGACTTCTTGTCCTGAGCTGCTTTCAGGATTTTCTCTTTGTCACTAAGACTTGTAAGTTTTACTATTAGATGATGGGGGTGGGGTGGATCTATTCTTATTGATTTTGAGGGGGATTCTCTGCACTTCCTGGATTTTGATGCTTGTTCCCTTTGCCATATTAGGAAAATTCTCTACAATAATTCCAATCCAATGCTTTTAAAGTCCTTATTAATTTTCAGACTGCTCTAATGTCTGTGCTCCTGTTTGACTCAAGGAGGCAGGTGGGTGAGTGTTACTGACTATTGTTGTCTCCTGCTATAATGCCCTGTACTCTAGGATAAGCAAACCAAGAATTTTTGTCTTTCCCAGTGAACGGTGTACCTGTTTGTCCACAAAACTTGGCTCTGACAGTCTAACCAAAACAGCCTTGTCAATAGAATGTCTCCTGGAAGAAGTGGGCTGAAGGGAATTTCCTTTTGGGCATTTGGAAACTAGAAACTTATTATTAAGATCCCTCAGGTTGGACACTTTAGTGTCCAACCTGGAGAGAGGGTAGCTTACCCCCACCCCCGGGGCTGATGCCTGATAATATTCTACAGGGTTTGACCCTCTATTCCTCAGTTATTTCTGATTGTTCCTCATTTCTTATTGCAGAGTCATTAATTTAAGTGTTTTAAGATGTTACATCACATAAAGAAAAATATTAGTTTTAAAAAGTTGCTTAAAGAACTGAAAAATCTTCATGATTCAAACAAGCTTGAATAATGGGATTTCAGAATTATCAGATGGGGTGGAAGCTTTTTATCTCTCCTTCTATTTTCAATGATAGCCTAGCTGGATATAGTATTCTTGGTTGCATGTTTTTCTTGTTTAGTGTTCTGAATATATCATGCCAGTTCTTTCTGGCCTGCCAGGTCTCTGTGGATAAGTCTGCTGCCAATCTAATATTTTTACCATTGTATGTTACAGACTTCTTTTCCCCAGCTGCTTTTAGGATTTTCTCTTTGTCGCTAAGGCTTGTAAATTTTACTATCAGGTGACAGGTTGTGAACCTATTCTTATTGATTTTGAGGGCGGTTCTCTGAGCCTCCTGGATTTTGATGCTTGTTCCCTTTGACATATTAGGGAAATTCTCTACAATAATTCTCTCCAATATACCTTCTGTTCCCCTCTCTTTCTTCTTCTTCTGGAATCCCAATTATTCTAATGTTGTGCCATCTTATGGTGTCACATATCTCTCGAATTCTCTCCTCGTGGTCCAGTATTTGTTTGTCTCTCTTTTGCTCAGCTTCTTTATTCTCTGTCCTTTGGTCTTCTATATCACTAATTCTTTCTTCTGCCTCATTTATCCTAGCAGTAAGAGCCTCTATATTTTATTGCACCTCATTAATAGCTTTTTAAATTTCAACTTGGTTAGATTTTAGTTCTTTTATTTCTCCAGAAAGGGCTTTTATATCTCCCGAGAGGGTTTCTCTAATATCTTTCATGCCTTTTTCGAGCCTGGATAGAACCTTGAGAATCGTCATTCTGAACTCTAGATCTGACATATTACCAACGTCTGTATTGATTAGGTCCCTAGCCTTCGGTACTGCCTCTTGTTCTTTTTTTTTGTGGTGAGTTTCTTTGCCTTGTCATTTTGTCCAGATAAGAGTATATGAATGAGCAAATGAAATACTAAAGGGCTGGCAAAGACCCCAGGAAAATGTGCTTTAACCAAATCAATCAGAAGAGACCCCACCCCAGATCATGGGAGGGAGAAAGGAGATAAAAAGAAGACCAGGGAAAAAAAGTTAAAAAAAGAAAACAAATAAAGAAAATACATTAAATAAATAAATAAATATATATATATATTGGACTGGTGACTAGACAGGGTACCCACTTAATTTTGGGAGTATTTTGGTCTCTTAGAAGAAACTACCTCCCAAAATTTTAAAGAATAAAAACATATATAAGGGTAGACACAATAAGGGATGGAATATGCCTGTAAAGATGAGAAAAAGCATTTTTTTTAAATTTCTAAAAAAGGAGTTGATAAAGTAAGTTGGTTGGGAGAATAAAGAAAAAGAAAGTGGAGAGAATTTGCTTGGGCTGGAGACTAGAACAAGCCTGGAGCTAGATATAGGGTATATTTTGATCTATTAGGAGAAGTTGTACCCCAAATTTTTTAGAAGAAAAAACCGTATGTGTATATAAAAAATAAGGTTAGATACAATGAAGGATAAAATATGACTATAATAATGAAGGTTCAAAAAAGATTATTTTTTTTGAAAGGTATTAAGATAAACTAGTTAAAAAAAAAAATTAAAAGAGGAAAGGGTAGGGGTGCCTGGGTGGCTCAGTGGGTTAAGCCGCTGCCTTCGGCTCAGGTCATGATCCCAGGATCCTGGGATCGAGTCCCACATCAGGCTCTCTGCTCAGCAAGGAGCCTGCTTCCCTCTCTCTCTCTCTGCCTGCCTCTCTGTCTACTTGTAATCTCTGTCTGTCAAATAAACAAATAAAATCTTAAAAAAAAAAAAAGAGGAAAGGGTAAAAGTTAAAAAAATTTTAGCAGAATAAAAAAAATTAACTGCAAGACTAAAGAATCATGGGGAGAAAGCCATGAATTCCATGCTTTGCTTTATCCTCCTCTGGAATTCCGCTGTTGTCCTTGGTAAGTGAACTTGGTCTTGGCTGGATTTCTTGTTGATCTGGGGGAGGGGCCTGTTGTAGTGATTCTCAAGTGTCTTTGCCTGAGGTGGAATTGCCCCACCCTTACTAGGGGCCAGGCTAAGTAATCTACTCAGGTTCACTTTCGGGAGCTTTTGTTCCCTGAACGCTTTCAGTAGAGTTCTGGAGGACGGGAATGATAATGGCAGCCTCCCAATCTCTGGCCTGGAGGAGCCAAGAGCTCAGGGCCCCACTCCTCAGTGCACCCTCAGAGAAAAGCGCTCAATCACTCCCGTCTCCCTGGCCTCTGGCCACGCTCCAAGCTCAGGGAGCCTGTGACCAGTTCAAGGTAACTCTGAGTTGAGAGCTCAATCCTCGGCTTTGTCTCTGTAGCCGGCTTCTCCACTCTCATACCTGTAAGCTCTGAGACACTCAGACACCCCCAATCCTTCTGTGACCCCACAGGACCTGGGGCCATGCTGACCCCACGTGGGCTTCACCCCAACTTAGCCTCTGGAGCGATGTCCCTCAGTGGAGCAGACTTTTAAAAGTCCTGATTTTGTGCTCCTTTGCTCTGCCGATTGCCGGGAGCTGGCTCCTCCACCCAGCAGTCTATCTTCCCGTCACTTTGGATTCATTTCTCCACTGGCCCTACCTTTCAGAAAGTGGTCGATTTTCTGTTTCTAGAATTGTTGCTCTTCTCTTCGATCTCCTGTTGGATTTGTAGGTGATTGCAATGTTTAGATAAGCTATCTAGCTGATCTCCTGCTACCTGATGTTGTCTCAGCCTGCTACTTCTCCGCCATCTTGACTCCTCTTCCCCAAAATTGAGTCTTTGTATTTCTATGGTATCAGTTGTAACATCTCTTTCATTTCTGATTATATTTATTTGAGTGCTCTCTGTTTTATTCTTGGTGAGTGTAGCTAAAGGTTTGTTACCTTTGTTTATCTTTTCAAAGAACCAGCTCTTAGGTTCATCTGAAGGATTCAAGATGGTGACACAGAAGATCCTGAATTCACCTCCTCCCACAGACACACTGGGTGTAAAGCTACATATGGAACAGTTTCCTCTCACATATCTAAAGTGGCTTGATGGTGACTACCCATTGGGCAAATGAGAAGAAAACCACATCAAAGCAGATAGGGGAGCCTGGGATACAACCTCACCATAAACCAGACCCTGACACAGCAACCTACAACTAGGAGTGTATTCAAAACCCTCATCCCTGAGGCATGAAGTGTTCAAACCTACATCAGTCACTCCAACTTTTGAGACATATACTTGAGAGACAAGCCTCCAAAATGTCTAATTCTCACATCTTGAGTCCCACAAGAAGATAGTGATCTGAGAAACAGCTCTTAAAGTCCTCCTGCACTTAGAATCACCCACTCCAGGACCTCACAGAGGCACCCAATTGTGTTCAGACTTAAAGGAGGATCTGGATGTGTGTTTCTTTCCCCAGGTTAGGGAGATTTTAAGCCATTATATCTTCAAATAAGATTTCTGCCCCCTTTTCTCTGCCTTCTCCTGCTAGACTGCCTATAATATGAATGGTCATCTGTTTGATGTTATCCTATAAATTTCTTAAGCTATTTTCACATTTTTTTTTCTTTTTGCTGGTCTTATTGGGTTAGTTCCACTGCCTTGCCTTATAGGTGCCTTGCCTTACAAGCTCATCTGCTTGTACTAAAGCCTCAGTTTGAGGGACAGACATCTAATTTAAAACATACATTGGAGTCTTCTGGAACACTCCCCAGGCATGGAACTGTAAGACATCATATTCACATTTTCCCTTTGCCATACTCCAAAGCACCAGTATCTTCTGGAAGGGAACCTTTATGTATGTCTGCTGCTCCAATTTTTGTAGCTCCACCTAAAAGATGCCTCTTGATGTCTGGCTCTGAAGACCAGGGGACTTATGCTTGTGCCCCTTAGGACCGTATATATTTGTACAGTTTTAAGAGCTTCTACTTGGGTATCTGGTTTCCTATCAGCCTGAATCTAGGTGCTTAGATTCTCCCCTTTGGGAAACTGACAGCTCTTGGTACATCTTCAGCTACTGGGAGCTATTTTTAAAAAAGGGACCTATTAAAAAATAGGTCGCTTGGACCAACACAGATTTGAGAGATAACCAAGTCCTGGAGTAGTGTTGAATGACAAATTTCATCTCTTACAGGAGACGGGAGAGGTGGTTTCCTCTCTCTTCCTACCTATATCTGTCTCTTCCAACACAGACAATAAAGCAAAATGAAAAACAGAGGGATATGTTCCAACTGAAAGAACTAGATAAAATTTCAGAAAGAAAAAAAACTTAATGAAATGAAGATAACTTGCCTTATAAAAAGTTCAAAATAGTGATCATAATTGAGTTCACCAGACTGGGAAGAAGAATGGGGGAACAAAGGGAGAATTCAACAAAGTGATGGGAACTATAAGAAATGAACTAGAGTCACAGAGCTGAAGAATACAGTAATTAAACTGGAAAATACACTGGAGGGGGTTCAACTGCAGCTTAGATGAGGCAGAAGAAAGGATCAGTCACCTATAAGGCAAGGCAGTGGAACTAACCCAATAAGACCAGCAAAAAGAAAAAAATGTGAAAATAGCTTAAGAAATTTATAGGATAACATCAAACAGATGACCATTCATATTATAGGCAGTCTAGCAGGAGAAGGCAGAGAAAAGGGGGCAGAAATCTTATTTGAAGAAATAATGGCTTAAAATCTCCCTAACCTGGGGAAAGAAACACACATCCAGATCCAGGAATCCCAGAGAGTTCCAAATAAGAGGAACTCAAAGAGACCCACATCAAGACACTTTATAATTAAAATGTCAAATTAAGAACAAGGACAGAATATTAAAAGAGTAAACAAGAGTAAAACAACTTGTTATAAACAGGAGAACCCCATAAGATTATGGCAAATTGTTCAGCAGAAACTTTGCAGGCCAGAGAGAGTGGCATGATATATTCATAGTGCTTAAAGAGAAACCTTCCAACCAAGAGTACTCTACCCAGCCAAGTTATCATTCAGAACTGAAGGAGAGGTAAAGAGTTTTCCAGAGAAGCAAAAGCTGAAGAAGTTCATTATTGTTAAATTGATCTTATAAGAAATGTTAAAGGGATTTCTTCAAGCTGAAAGAAGAAAGGGTACTAATTATTAGCAAGAACACATATGAGTGAATGAGTCTCACAGGAAAAGTAAATTTATAGTAAAGGTAGTGACTTAATTCCTTATGAAGCTAGGATGGGGGCTCCTGGGTGGCTCATTTGGTTGAGAGCTCAGACTCTTGATTTCAGCTCAGGCCATGGTCTCAGGATCATGAGCCTGAGCCTCCTGTCAGGCTTGAGATAATCTCGCTCTCTCTCTGGCCCTCCTCCCCCCTCATCCTTTCTATCAATACATAAATAAACAAATAAATGAATATTGAAAATAAACCTAGGATGAAGATTCAAAGACAAAGTAGTAAAAATAACTATGATTACAATAATTAGTTAAGAGATACACAAGGCAAAAAGATGTAAAATGTCACATCAAATACATTAAATGAAAGAGGGGAGACTAAAAATGTTTAACTTTAGAATGAAATCAAACTTAAGTTTTATCAACCCAAAATAGACTATTACAGATATAAGGTTTATTATGTAAGCCTCATGGTAACCACAAAGCAAAAATCCAAATACACAAAAGATACCACTAAAGAAAGTCATGAAATCACAAAGGAAAAGAGCAAGAGAAGAAGAAAAGAACAGAAAGGAGCTATAAAAACAGCTAGAAAAACAATTAACAAATGGCAATAAGCACGTACTTATCAATAATTAAACAGAAATGTCAATGGACTAATTTGCCAATCAAAAGACACAGATGGCTGAGTTAATTTAAAAAAAAATCTATATGCTGCCTACAGGAGACATACTTTGGGTATATGGACACACATGGACTGAAAGTGAAGGGTTGAAGGAAGAAACTCCATGCGTATGGTAGCTATATTTCTATCAGACAAAATAGATATTGTTTTAAAACAAAGATTGTATTGAGGGCAGTTGGGTGGCACAGTCAGTTAACTATCTGACTTCAGCTCACATCCTGATCCCAAGGTCCTGGGATTGATTCCCACGTGAGGCTCTGCACTCAGTGGGAATCCCCTTGAGATTCTTTCTCTCCCTCTGTCCCTTCCCTCACTCGTGTTCTCTCCCCCTCTAATAAATAAGTAAAATCTTAAAAAGAAAAACAAAGACTATACTAAGAGACAAAGAAGTGATCATTCTAACAAGAGGATACAACATTTGTAAATACCTATGCCCCAAAGGAGCACCTAAGTACATAAAGCAAATATTAACAGATATAAAGGAAGAAATAGACAGCAACATAGTAACAGGGGATCTTAACAGCCTACCTATATCAATGAATGGGTCATCGAGGCAGAAAATCAACAAGGACACATCAGCTTTAATTGAGAGACCACATGGACTTAACAGATAGAACATTCCACTCAAAAGCAACAGAACATATATTTTCCTCACATGCATATGGAACATTTTTTGAGATAGACCATGTTAGGCCACAAAACAAGTTTTAATAAATTTAAGAACACTGAAGTCATATCAAGTATCTTCTCTGACCACAATGGTATAAAACTAGAAAATAATTACACAAAGAAAACTGAAAAATTCACAAATAAGTAGAGATTAAACAACAAGCTACTGAATAACCAGTGAATCAAAGAATAAATCCAAAGGGAAATCAAAACACACTTTGAGGCAAATGAAAACAGAAATAGAACATACCCAAATTAATGGGATGCAGGAAAATCAGATCTAAAAGGAAAATTCATAGCAGTCAATGCCCACGTCAAGAAACAAGTCTCGACTCAGCGGGGAGCCTGCTTCCTCCTCTCTCTCTCTCTCTGCCTCTCTGCCTACTTGTGATCTCTGTCTGTCAAATAAATAAATAAAATCTTAAAAAAAAAAAGAAACAAGTCTCGAATAAACAACTTAATTTTACAGCTCAAGAAACTAGAAAAAGAAGAGCCAAGTCCACAGTTGGTGGAAGGAAAGACATACCAAGACCAGAGGAGAAATAAATGAAATAAAAATTAAAAGACCAAAAAAGATCAGTGAAACGAAGAGCTGCATTGGTTGTGAAAGCAATCTGCCTGGGCAGCCTAGATAACTAATGCCAAGTGATGGTGATATCTCAGAACAAAGCAAATATCTTACAATTCATCTGCAATTCAAAGTTTAGTGTATAGTACAGATGAAAGAGAGTACTTAAAAACCGCACTACATCAAAAACCACTAAGATTGCATTACATCCAGAGTTCAAATGAGAGGTGCCTGTAGGCCTTTAATTCAGGGAACAGTTCAGGACTGGTTTAAGAAAATTACCCAAACTGCCTCTTGATGTTAGTAGGGGTGTTTAAAATGTAACCCTTCCTCCCAAGGTCTGTGTGGCCTCAGACCCAGTTATGTAGAACTGATCTCTAGGAGAATGGACCACATGTTAAGAATATTATTAACAGCTCGTGTGGTCCTTATTAGTGTCAAATAAAGCAGGAAGAAGAATAATTACACAACCATTTACATTTACACACACAGGCTAGGAGTAAACCCTGCCCTTTACATGTGACATGAAGTCATGGATGATCCACATTCAAACTTGACAGTGCCCATAGGGGAGAGCACACCCTGTGGGGACAGGTAAAGCTGGCTTGCCTTCTTCACACTCGCATCTTAAAATACAGTCATCTAAGGGTTATTTGGGTTTTACTTAGGACATTAGCCAGTGGCTGCTGCTCCTTGTCTTTAATGAAGTGGGAAAGACCGGAAACGCCAGCCTTCATGGGGCTGCATGCTGAACCATTGCCTTGCTGTTCTGTCACCCTCTCCATCATAGAAATTACTCTTGGCATCACCACCTGAGGCTCTGAGGACCAGAAGCTGACCTGCTGCTTCCTGCACATGTTTTGACATAGTCTGTCCTGTTTCAAACACCACTGCTGCAGAGCTCCCTCTTCAGTAAGAATTCACAAATTCTAGGGAGCTCATGATCCTAACTCAATATCTTTGTTTTTCTGCATTATTCCAAAGCTCTGACCCTTTCTTTCAGAGTACACAGTTTTAGAGACATGCAGATGTGTAACCGAGCCAAACTAAGCTTACTTAATTCTCACTAACTCTTCCTTTATAAATCCAAGCTCCCATGTATGTAATTAAAATGTGTGATTCAGCTCTGAACTTTCTCCACCATGGTGGGTCTTCTAAGTGCCAGGCTCCCTGAAACACGGCTGAGTGTCTGTGCCCCTGCAGTTGGCAGGCGCTTACCAAGAAATGGAGACCCATGCCTCCTCTCTTAATGTAGCAAATTTGTATGGAGCTGGATCCACAGGAAATATACAATACTGTAGGTTGGGGTTTTGTTTTTTTGGTTTTTTTGGTTTTTTGTTTTTTCACTTAATGCTACTTCATTTAACTTTTCCCATGCATATAACCAGTTGTTGAATTTATTATGTGAATGTTTGCATAATACTTCCTCAAGTAAACCATCAAACTTTATGCTCTATTATACTTAGATATACACCATATTTCTAGGGATTTTTTTCTATTACAAATTATGTTGCCAGAGACACTTTTAACATATATTCCTTCTTTGAAGTTGTTTATTTAGGCTAAATCTCCAGTCTAGAGGACTCACTCTAATACATTTCATTAGTATATTTCAAGGATAAAGTGGAACAGATGAGACATTGTTGTAAGGAAAATGATTATAGATATAAATTACCAGACTGATAGGGTTAAAGTTGTACTTAGAAAGTATTAGAACCATTAATTCCAAAATTCCAAGTTGGAAAGTCAAGTAAGATATACTTTTTACAAAGCCTATATACATTAAAGAGATAATTTCACAAACCAGATACCAAAAAACAAAGCAAAACAAAACAAAAACCAATCTAGTTAAAAAAAATATATGCAGAGGAAGGTACCTAGCTGGCTCAGTTGGTAGAGTATGTGACTCTTGATCTAGGGGTCTTGAGTTCTAGCCCCACGTTCAGCATAGAGATTACTTTCAGAAAAAAAGTCTAAACCCCCCCCCAAAACAACATCTTCATTAAAAAATTAAAATTAAAATAAAAAGTAGAGGATCTGAACAAATATTTTTCTAGAGAAGACACACAGATAGCCAACAAACTATCTTATTGGCTTTTCATGTGAAAAGGTGCTCAACCTTTCATCACGGAGATTCAAATCAAAGCCACCATGAGATACCACCTCACACCTGTTAGAATGTCTATTAACAAAAAGACAAGAAGTAACGAATGTTGACAAGGATGTGGAGAAAAGGGAACCCTTGTGGACAGTTAATGGGAATGTAAATCGTACAGCCACTATAAAAAAATAGTATGGAGGTTCCTCAAAAAGTTACAATAGAATTACCATATGATACAACAATTCTACTTCTGGGTATCTATTCAAAGGACATGAAAATACTAACTCAAAAATACTACACCCCCATGTTCAGAGAAACATTATTTACAGAAGGCATGGAAACAATCTAAGTGTCCATTGATGGATGAATGGATAAAGAGATTATGCTGTATATACATACATATGGTATATATATATATGTATACATATATATATACATAATTTTAAATATTACTCAGCTATAAAAAGAAGGAGATCTTGCCATTTGCAACAACATGGACGGACTTTGAGGGTGTTATACTAAATGACTAAGTCAGACAGAGAAAGACAAATAAGACAAATACTGTACAATCTTACGTTTTGAGGAATCTTTAAAAAAAAGAACTCGTAGATACAGAGGACAGATTGGTGGTTGTCAGAGATGGGATGCGGGGATGGGTGAAATGGGTGAGGGGATCCAAAAGTGCAAACTTCGAGTTATAAAATAAATAGTTCTGGGAATGTAATGCACAGCATGGTGACTGTAGTTAATAAGATGGTATTGCTTATTTGAAAGTTGCTAAGAGAGTAAATCTCAAAAGTTCTTACCACCAGAAAAAAAGGTAATTATGTGTGATAATAGACATTAACTAGGAATATCGTGGTGATCATTTCATAATAGATACACATATTAAATCATTACTTCATATACCTGAAACTAGTGTACTATGCCAAACATATCTCAATAAAAATAATCTCAACAAAATGACATGGATAAAATTAAGTTAAAAATCAAATATGGTGACCACCAAAGCAAAAGGGTAACAAATTCTTGGAAAGATGTCACACAAGAAAAAAGTTAAATACATTATAAGGGAATCTAAAACTAGAGATAAAAACGACCTCTTGTATTCTGAAGTCTAAATAAGCAAAATATATTAATAGAAGTCTCAGTTATCTGTCCAAATGAGTCTAGAGACCTGAGAGGGGAAGGTAGCTGGACTTCTTGTGCACATTTCTCATTTCGTCAAACTAAACATGAACTCCCAGGAGGAGTTCATCTCCCAGGAGACTAGAGGTAGAGCAGTCTGAGGTTCGTGTTCAAAGGGCCTAGCACCCTGGGCGTGTGATAGGATTGTTCCCAGCTGCCTGCTGCAGTGAGGCAAGTACGGTGGCAGAACCCTGGGTTTATGCTCACCTGTGACAGAAGTCCAGAGGGAGCAGCCCACAGTGTCGCCGGCAGCAACGTGGGCTCCCCCTGTGTTTATGTCCTGCATCAAGTTGAGAGACAATGACCCAGGCAGGACGTTGGTGGGTGAGGGGTGGGTGGTGGTCCCAGTAGCCGTCCTGGAAGCCGCTAGCGACTTCATTTCATCCCCAGGGTGAGTCGACAGCCACCCTAACAGCAAGGCACTCTGGGAAGTTGAGTCTTTTCAGTAAACCATTACCCTCAATCAACTCGGAATTTTCTTGGGAAGCAGAAGGGAAGAGTGGGTATGGGCTAATGGTAGTGTCTGCTGTGTTCACTGCATTCCTGTACCCCGAGCTGGTTATTCATCAGAAATCTATCTCCATTTAACCCTTCAATTTACAAAACCTGATGGGGAATAGCTTACATTAGACACAAAGTCATCATCCTCATTCAGAGCATTTTCCCCAGGAAGACAGGACAGTCTTCCATGCAAAATGCAGCTAGACAACTGTTCAAAATTTCCAGTGTGTACAAGTCACCTTTCATTATTCAGTTAGTAAACAAGACACACCTAAATAAAGAAAAACTGCTTGAGGACCTATCAAGTTTGGTTCTTTAATTTTTATACAATGCTTATGAGATGTAAAGCCTATTTGTTTAAAACATCTATAACACATGGACAGCAATTTTTTAACAATAATTTTTAGAAATGCATTCGGTTCCTAAGCAATAAAATGTTGGAGCCCAGCTTCATCTTCAGGGGTCAAGCACCAACGGAGTGAACAGGGAGAAAGCCCGGAGGCCTGAGCTCCCATCAGATTCCCCAGGAAGGACGCACTGAGGAGTAAACTACACCCTCAAAATCGTAATTCCGCGTCTCTCGGCATCCGTCCTCTGCGAAGGTTTTTGTTGGCAGTATTCCGATTAGCTGCTTGGGAAGGAATGTTGGTATAGCTGTTCTCATTCTACAGACAGGGAAATTCCAGAAGCCTCTGCTGACAGGGAGTGGGGAGGTGCTGAAACACCTGGCCACGGAGCAAAGGTTTTTCAAATGAGGGAGTTTGGCTTGGCAGACACATCTTCCATTCCTGTGCCTGCACCCAGGGGTGGCATGCCTGGGCTCACGGCTGCCTGGCTTTTGAAAGAGAAAGAAAAAGACCAAGTGGCCTTTTCCAGCTTGAAGACCTCCACAGCAGCTGCGGCCAGTTCTAGCCAGGCAGGGCCGTGAGATGCCCTCTGGCACGTCCTCTCTGAGAAGGGACCCGCTAGGACAGCTGCTGCGTGTTTACTTTGCTTCTCAGCCAAGATCATCACCTTAGATAGAACCAGTCCCAGCTATCTGACGTTTTTATTATGTGTAGCTTTTCCACAGGGTCCTAAGGAAAGAGTCTTTTTAAATACAACAGCACTGCCACCAAAACAAAACAAACAAAAAACAAAGTGAAGATCTCCTTTACTCTTGTTCTCTTCCACAATATTCTTTCCTCTATTTTGCTCTTTAGAATAGAAATGTACTCAAATTCTCAGAGGCTCATTTTTTCTCACAAAGGATGTTCTAATTCAAGTCAGGGTAAGTGCTGCACAGAATTTCGTTGCTAGCACACATCATTTCTGTTTTCCAAAGTGCCTTTCCACCTCTTATCTTCTTCAATATTCACAGCAAGTGAGGCCAGGCATCATCATCCCTGTTTGACAGGTAAAGAAAGTCAGGCCCAGGGAGCTTAAGTGCCTTGCAACTTCGCATAATTCCACAGTGAAGCTGGTGAACTGGCCAGGCTCCTGGCAGGAAACAGACGGCCCACTCAAGGCAGGTGATTGATGACTCCCTTACAAAGAGAGGAATGGAGTCTAAGGAAACCAGAAGGAGCAGCAGAGGCAGCAGTTTCAGACCTGGGAGCCAGAGGACACCATGCAGAGGGGCAGCCTGACAGGGCTGTGACCTGGGGTAAGGGGATCCCCCTGGCCTCAGGGACTCAGCAGGAAGGAACAAATGAATGCCCTCCCACCTCCCAGTGATGCTCCCTGCTGGCCAGACTCAGCAGGAAGCTCACACCCCTCAGTCTCCCCAGCCCAAGAGAGTGGATTAGCAGGGGCCAGTGGAAGATTCCAGCACTGCCAGGCTCTGGAATCTGACACACACAGGGCCCATCCCAGCCCCTGCCATCTACTGGCTGTGGGACCTTGGGGAGAGTAAGATTTAACCTCTCTAAATCTTGGTCTCTTCATGTAGGTGGAAGGGATGGTGTAAGTACTGAACTCAGACTGGAAGAGGTCATAGCTGAAAAGCACTTGGCCCAGTGCCAGGTAAGGGCTCAGTAAACAGTGGATGTTCTGGTGGCTGATCTCATCTACACCTCGCCTCACAGACCTATAAAGTCCCTGGGAGCTCTTCCAGTTTAGTCTCCTCTCAGCTGGGGGCTACAGATTTGCTATGAGATACTTCTAGAGCTTTGAAAAAATACATGTAGACCTAGTGATAGAAATTACTTGGGCAAATTTTGTGGACTTAAAGCTATATCGTAACTTCCTCTAGATACGTCTAAAGCCTTCAGATTCATGAAATGGAAGGGATGGGTTGAATCCACACTGAAACGAAATACAGGTTAGGGGCACCTGGGTGGCTCAGTCGATTGAGGATCCAACTCTTGGTTTTGGCTGAGGTCCTGATCTCAGGGTCATGAGATTCTCTGTATCTGCCCCCTCCCTGCCCTCTATGAAAATAAACCAAAAAAATCTTTTAAAAAAATACAGGCAAAAATAGGAATGGAACTGTGTACTACTGAATTTGGTAATGAGTTCTAGCTTAATGGGAATCATTAAACAAGGAAAAGGCTTTTTCTTAGCCAACCTCCAACTGCACCACCCTTGAATCCCAACCTCACATCTTTCAGCTCTCCAGGTCTGCGCATGACTCTTCAACTGCAGGGGACTGATGTTCCTTTAGATGCTCACCTTTCAGTGCCTGGCCAGGTCAGCTTAGGCATTCAAGAACTGAGGGAATAAAGAAGTTAGAAAGAGGTGGAAAGAGAAGGAGAGCAGGCCCAAGAAGAGAGGAATGCGAAAGGCGTGTGGCATCAGAGGGGTAAGGAAGATGTCATGAGATGGGGGATGGAAGTGGACAGAGGGGGTTAGTGGAGGGAGTTGGGGGCTTCATCTGTGCTGACAGCAGATGGGTCCACAATGGGTGGAAGATTTCAATAGGTAAAGACAAGAGAGAAATAAAGCCCATGGGTTTGACCAGTAACATCTTTTCAAGAGTTTCTGCTTTTGTGGACTTAAAGCTATATCGTAACTTCCTCTAGATACGTCTAAAGCCTTCAGATTCATGAAATGGAAGGGATGGGTTGAATCCACACTGAAACGAAATACAGGTTAGGGGTGCCTGGGTGGCTCAGTGGGTTAAAGCCTCTGCCTTCGGCTCAGGGCATGGTCTTAGGGTCCTGGGATCGAGCACCGCATCAGGGTCTCTGCTTGGCAGGGAGCCTGCTTCCTCCCTCTCTCCCTGCCTGCCTCTCTGCCTACTTGTGATCTGTCACATAAATAAATAAAATAAAATTTTAAAAAAGAGTTTTTGAACCATGAGAGACTATGGACTCTGAAAAACAATCTGAGGGGTTTGAAGTTGCGGGGGGGTGGGAGGTTGGGGTACCAGGTGGTGGGTATTATAGAGGGCACGGCTTGCATGGAGCACTGGGTGTGGTGAAAAAATAATGAATAATGTTTTTCTGAAAATAAATAAATTGAGGAAAAAAAAAAAGAGTTTTTGCTTCTGAAGAATTCTCAACCTTGAAAACCCTTCACTGGCACAGGAAAGGCTCTGAGACCCGTGTACATTCATCAGCAGGATGCCAACTCTGCATTTTGCACACATTCCACTGCTATCCTGTGGTCCTCTGATGTCTCTGTGCACCAGGTACAGCGGTGACAGTGAGGGGCTCACTGTCAGGCATCGTGCCACCTGCATGGCATGGCTTCCTACCCACCCAGGGCTTTCGTTGCCTTTAATTTTCACAACAATCCTGTGAAATACATCATTTCTCTCATTTATTTAAACCAAAACTTTTGTGTGAATATAACACACATGCACAAAAGTGCCCACCATGTAAATGCACAAGTTCATACATTATCAAGTGAGGGTCTGCATAACTGCCTCCCTGTCATGAGATTTAACACCACCAGCCCCCAGAAGGCCCCCAATCTCAAACCTTTCCCCGACCGCACAAATTGTGACTCAGAAACGTGATTGCTTGGGTGGTACCTGGGTGGCTCAGTTGGTTAAGTGGCCAACTCTTGATTTTGGTTCAGGTTGTGATCTCAGGGTCAGGAGATCAATCTTCACGCTGGGCTCTGTGCTCAGTCCTCTTGAAATTCTTTCTCTCCCTTTCCCTCCTCTGCCCCTCCCCTCACTCATGCTTGCCCTCTCTCTCTTGCAAATAAATAAATAAAATCTTTTAAAAAAAAGAACTGATGCACTGGAACACTGAATGAGCCCTGAAGAAAAAAAGCTCTCCAAGTACAGAGAAGAAAAGGATAGAGGAAAAGATGAGAGGGAAAAAAGTTATGAAATAATAGAGCTAAGACCTAAAACATAAATATTTCAAAACAAAAACAAACTAGAAAAACTGGAACAGAATAAATAGTCCAACATGATTAAGTATTCTGAGAAAAAGAGGTAAAGAAAGATAACAAATCTAAGTAATTACCACCTTTCAAACAAAATAAAGGGTCCCTGGATACACTATGAGTAAATTTCTAGGTTTAAATGCATGACTACTTTTTTCCACTTCCTAAAGAAACAATATTCAAGCTGGCCAGTAACTTCTACTACTTTTCACTATTAATATGAGACTTTGTGTTGTCTCTTTCTTGTTGACTATCGATCTTGTCAGAGATTTATTTTAGCCTTTCAAAACACCAGCTTTCAGTGTTGATCCTGTTTTATATCCTTGCTTTGTTACATTGCTTTTTTATCTTTTTAATATTCTTTCTTTTCACTTTATTTATATTCACTTTTTGTTCTTGTTCCATTATCTCTAGATGTTTGGTTCACATATTTTCAGGCTTTTTCCCTTTCTGATAATTCAATCCCACATTTCTGTGTAAAAATTACTTCAGTTAGCTGCATAAGGTTTGGTTAAGTAGCATATATATTAATTGTTAAACATATTTTCTAATTTCTGGTATGGTTTTGTCTTTGATCCTTCTGTTATTTAAAAGAATGCTGTAAATGTACTAGTTTTTATACTATCTTTTTGTTATTGACCTCTTGTGATTGTACTGTGCTCTTCTTGATACTAATCTCATTGAAACTTGACTTGATTCATGCCCATGTATTCATGGTTAACTGTTGGAAATGTTTTGTGTGCATGTAAAGAATGCGTATTGTTCAGTCAACATGCTATATAAAGTTTACTTCCTTGTTCAGATTTTTCAGATGCTTAGTACTTTTCATGACATGATTGATTACCTGAAAGAGACGTATGAAAATCTCCACTTATGATAATGGACTTGTCTTACACCAAGTCTTTAAAAAATTTTTACTTACTATGTTTAGGTCTTTTTTTTTTTTAAAGATTTTATTTATTTATTTGACAGACAGATATCACAAATAGGCAGAGAGGCAGGCAGAGAGAGAGGGGGAAGCAGGCTCCCTGCAGAGCAGAGAGCCAGGATGTGGGGGCTCAATCCCAGGACCCTGGGATCATGACTTGAGCCAAAGGCAGAGGATTTAACTCACTGAGCCACCCAGGCGCCCCCTATGTTTAGGTCTTAAGCATATATGTATACAATTGTGATATTCTGATGAACTAAAATTTTTATCACTAGATCATAACCTATTTCTGATTTTAAAAATTTACAGTTTGTATTTTAGAGTCGTACCACGTTTTTTTTTTAAATAGGTCTTGTCCATACATCTTTTTCTCCCACTGTTTTTACTCTGTGTCCTTACAGTTAGAATGGCTCTTAAAATAATTTATAGCTGGATTTTTTTTTTAATCCACTCCAATAATCATTGCCTCGACTGGCGAGTTTAATCCCTTTATATTGATCGTGACTACTGATATAATGGGTTACTTTCTACTATCTTATTTGGTATATATTTCCCTTTTTTCCACACTTACATTTTTCTTACCTTCATTGGTACGGTCCCCTACCTCTTTTATAAGTTTAGATATTACTCTGTATTTAATCTTCTTGCAGTTTTTCTAAAAATTTTAACATCATGTTTAATTTAAAAGTCTGAATTATCCTGCTAGGCAACATAATAACTTAAAACATATTAACTCTAATTCTAGCTACCCCATTCATGAGTTCTTGTCCTGAATTTTAGTTCTTTTATAACTAAATTAAATATGGCTATTTCATAAGTCAATCAGAGAAAGACAATTATAATACAATCTCTCAGATATGAGGAATTTGAGAGGCAGGGCTGGGGGTTATGGGGGGTAGGGAAGGGGAAAATGAAACAAGATGGGATAAGGAGGGAGACAAACCATGAGACTCTTAATCTCACAAAACAAACTGAGGTTGCTGGGGGGTTGTGGGGGGGTCGGGATAGGGTGGTTGGGTTATGGACATTGGGCAGGGTATGGGCTATGGTGAGTGCTGTGAAATGTATAAGCCTGATGATTCACAGATCTGTGCCCCTGTGGCAAATAATACATCATATGTTAATAAAAATAACTTTTAAAAATATGGCTCTTTCATAGATTTGTTTTATTCACATATTTACCATTCTCTTTGCTATGTCATCTCACCTCTTCAATTTCCTGAGACCATTTTGCTTCTTCTTAAAGTACATCCTTTGGAAATTCCCTTAAATGTAGTTTGCTGGTAGTAAATATTTAATTTGCTTTCTCTGAAATATCTTTATCTTGCCACACTGGTCTTCAAAGTTATTTTGATGAGTAGGAAAACTCCAATTTGACAGCTCTTGTTTTTCAGTACACTAAAAATATTCCACCATTTAATGGACCAGTTGTGAAAGTCATTTTCAATCTATACTGCCCCTTTGAAATTAATCTGTCTTATCTCTGGTTGCTTTTAAATTTCTACTCTGTCTTTGGTGTTCTTTCATTTTCTATCAATATATTTTTATATATGGGTATTTTTTTTTAAGATTTTATTTATTCATTTGACAGAATGTTTATAAGCAGTGGGAGTGGCAGGCAGAGGGAGGAGAAGCAGTTACCCTGCTGAGCAGGGAGTCCGATTCAGGGCTCAATCCAGGACCCCGGGATCATGACCTGAGCTGAAGACAGATGCTTAACTGACTGAGCCACCCAGCACCCCAATACTGGTATCTTTTTATTTATCTTCCTTTTAATTTATTTGGATTCTTGAACTGGGGTTCATATTTTTCATCAGTTCTCAATAATTTATTTTCAGTCATTATTTTTTTCATGTTATCCCTGCCCAGTTCCCTCCTGGAACCCATTTAACATGTATATTAGATCTCCTTATGTTTTATCCTTCATGTAACATAATCTTTCAGATTTTTCTTGTTTCTCTATGGGCATTCTATGTAATTTCTACAACCAATTTTCTTTTAAACTGTATCTTGAGTTTCTAATATTGATATTTTCACTTCTAGAAGTTACTTTTCAAAACTTTCTAGTCAATTATTAGTCTTCTGCTTCATTATATTTCTAATTACCGCTTATTTCTTTAAAGCCACTGAAGATAATTTATATTGTATTATGGTATTTCAACTGGGAGTCTCTTTTATTGTTTTACAATTTTTACTCTCACTTTGTCTGTGTGTGTGTGTTCACTGTGAATTCGTGTTCCTTGGCACCTTATCTGAGTAAATTTCCAAGGTCTGGGATGCTTCTATCAGGCACCTGAGAATAACCAGTCTGGGTCTCATTTCAACCAGATTCTCTGCTTAACTGTTTTGACTCCCAACATAGTCTGAATTCAAGCCCCATGTCCATATAAATGTGGACCAGTAGTTAGGCACTCGAGGAGAGATTTGCTCCCCAGAATCAAAGCTCGGACAGGAATTCCCACTACCTCCCTCTGCAGAGCAGGATTTTCTCTCATTCTATCACACAAACACCTTGCAGGAGTCCTAACTTTATGCAGGTATCATAAAGATGGTTCAGTCTACCATCTTGATTGTTGCAAGTCTTTGCCTTCTGCCCCCTATGGCTACCCTGGCTACTAGGTATCAGCAGGTACCTGAGATCCTCAATTACCCTCCAGTCCTCAATTTCCCTTTTGGTTTTATGTTCATCATCATTTCTGGCCTCCAAAGAATTTTTTTATTTTGCCTACTGCTCAGAGGGGTGTGTGTGTGTGTGTGTGTGTGTACACACACTCTTAGCTGTACTGCACCTGGTGGATAAGTGTATTACAACACATCATTGAAAACAAAAATTTTCTATTTAATTTTATTTTAGAAGTATTACTTCTCTCATTCCAATAGATTTGGGTGTTGGGTGAGAAGGAAAATGCATGGACTTGAGCCACAAATATAATATGGGTAAAATTCAAGTATTGCAAAATTCACTCTTATCTCCCTTCGTGTAGCAGATTAAGCTCCAGTCAACAGCAGTGACAGTGGCTTAGTTCAGCTATTCAGGTTTCCCTGAGCCTGTTTCTTTTAAAATCTGTTAAATGGCAATGATTTTAACCCCTCTCAAAATTCTTAGAAGCATTTAAAAAAAAGTTCTTAGAAGGATTAAATCACACATGTAAAAACTCAGCTCAGTGTCCAATATTTACAACACTTAACAAATACCAGCTATGGTTATTTTCAAAAAGGTTCTCTCTCTAATCTTGCTGGTCAATTGTCCAATTAGCTTTAGAAAGATTTTTTCAATTTCTAAAGAGAATTCTTTTGGAATTCTGACTGAAATTAATTTTCTTTGAAACAATGAAGTAATTTGGGGAGATCTGACGTCCCAACAAAATCAAGCTTCTTTAGCCAGGAACATAACGTATGTCTTAAGTCTTCTTTAATATTCCTCAGCAAAGTTTGACAGTCCCTTGCTTAGGTCCTGAACATTTGTTATATTTGTTTCTTATTTTATAAAAGTTTAAGTTTGTTATATATACTACTAAATATGTAATTTAAATAAAAATAATTTCTGATTAGTTATTGCCAGAATATGTAAAAGTTTTTGCTTTTTATATGTTTATTTTATAAATGGATATCTTGCCGAAGTTATGTAAAAATCTTACAGTTTCTAGGTAATCACATCATCTGCACATGGTGTTTTTTTCCTCCTTTCCCAAAGTTACACTTCCTCAGTGGACTCCTTTATTCCTCAACTTAAGCATGTATATAGTGCTTCATAGTAAATTTGTTACTGATTTCATATTCTTTAAGAACACTGTAATAATTTTTATCAGGAATATAAATTGAATTATACAATTTTAGTTATTTATTAAGATGATGATTAATGGTTTTCCTCCTTTACTCTAAAAATATGGTAAAATATCCTTTTCTTTTTTAAAAATTTTATTTGATTTAACATATACTGTATTATTAGTTTCAGAGGTAGAATTTAGTAATAAAACATATTTTTCCTACAAAAAGCAAACCTTGTATTTCTAGAATGCACACTAGCCTACATGGTCATGGAATGTTCTAGTGATAAATGGTTGGTATTGGTTTGCTCATAATTCTTTAGACATTTCAATTGATTTAATTCTTTCCTATTCCTTTGTCAATTTTTGGTCCTGGGTTCACACTAACGGTATAAAATGAATTAGGATGCTTCTGCACTCTGGGACAATTTACTCTGGGACAATTTAAATATTTCCTCCTTGAAATGATAAAACAATTTGCCTATAAAACACCTGGACTTGATGTTGCTTTTAAAAAAAATAGATCCATAATTCATCAAAGACTTCAATGATTTTCTACTATAGATTTCTTGATAAGTTGTTTTCTAGAAAATATTTCATCTAGATTTTCCAATTTTTCAGCAGAGGATAATACAGAATTTTTAATTTAAAAACACACTTTTATTTATCCTAATAAAATATTTTTGTTTAAGTTTAAATATTTTTGTTCTTTACATGTTTCTCGGCTTCTATTTTTTGCTATGACTATTTTATTTTTCTTCTTCGTGTTCTGAGAATATTTATCCTACCTTTAATTTTAATAGTAGTTACCTCAACATTTTCCAAAAACATTCCTTTATCCTTCATTTCTCTATCAAAGTTAATTCTGAAATGGAACATTTTGACAAAACATTCAAAACATTCAACATTTCTGACAAAAATATAAAAAATTTTACCCATGAGCTCCTCCATCTGTACCTCAATCTCAGGGCCACGTTCATTCTCAGTTTTTAACATCAGTTAATACAGTTTACCCAAATACCGCTAAATTATTGCTGTTCCCATTATCTATCCTTTTGAAGAATTTAACATTTCTCTCCATTTTATAAAGATATTTACAATTATTTAAATTTATTTATGTTTAAATGGTTTCAGTTCCACTACAGTCTTTTGGTATGAGGTGGATTTAATAATCCCAACTTTCTTTCATGTCTAAATGGGTTGGAATCATCTAAGTAGCTTCTTTTCTCAAGAAACGGTATAATTTCTGAACACTTGCATATCTGAAAATGTCTTTCTTTCACTGTCTTCACCTGTGAAGGCATCTTCATGAGGTATAAATTCTTGGATTAAAAACTTCCTTCTCTAAAATGCGAGGGGGTAGTTTCCTATCAACACCTGGCACGGCACAAGGCTGGCTTGGTTTTTCTTCTCTTACAGGTTCCTGGCTTTTGTTTGTTCTTGCCTTTATCCTCATAATTTATACTTTAAATTATAATTTGTGTCTAAATTACAGGATGTGTCTAATTATAGAATGCCTTTCTCAATGATTTTTCTGGAACATGATGAGTTCTTTCAATCTCTACATGCAGATCTTTCTTTGGTCCCCCCAAATCTTTATTCATTCTATCTTTGAACAATGCTTCTGCTCTGCCTGTTCTGTTCTCTTTCAGAAACATCAAACACCCCATGGTAAAGTGCCAACCTTTGTTCTACCTTCGACTGTCCACTCTCTTGTTGGTACCATCTCCAGGTGCTCTGCATTCTGAGAGCTGCTCTTTGTGTGTGTGTGACACTGATTCTATCTTCTGAAGTGTCTGCTGTGCATTTTTGCTTCTGCGTACTTCAGTTCCTGTAAGTGTCACCATGCTCACCTTAGCCTGTTCTCTCTTTATGGCTTTCTGTTTCTGCTTCACAAGTAGCATACTTTCTTATAGTCTTTTGAAGAGACCAAAAGTTTCCTGAAAATTTCTCCCATTTTCTGGAAATGAGATTATATAGCCACAGAGCATAATTTTATAAGTGTTTAGGACCATGCTCCTTCTTTTTGTTCTGCAGTATTTTCCCCAAAGTCCCACCAAACCTCTGCCTCACCCAGACTTGTGGTTATTTCACTCCTCATGAGACTCTACCAAGATTAAGAAAATAAAGCTTAAAATCTATGTCCTTTATTTATAATTTAATAACTGGTTATATCATTCACTCCTCTTTGGCTATAGCTATATCACTGGGTGTTGGGACTAAGATTTTTTTGTTTATTTTTCAGTTTTTTTTTTAACTTCTGTTGTACACATATACTTTGGTGATAATTGTTTTGGAAAAAATAAAAATAGAAAAAATTCTTTTTTTAAAGTACTCTGAACAGCACAATAAAAAAATCACTTTTGTGAATGTAGTTTCTATACTAAAGTTATAATATGAAGATGGCAAGTTAGAAGTTATGGATTTTTGCTTCTGAAAGGGGAAATTGCTAATACATTAAGAAAGAATGACAACATGATCTAATCCTCTTTCCCACACAAACACCAATTTTATTCCAAATAATCACATAATTTAAAAATTTTCCTAATACACTCTTACAAAAAGTAACCCCACTGTCATTAATTCTGGAAATTCCATTTTCTACATTAGTAGTACTTACTAAGTACTACTACTGATTCAGTTCAACTTAGTACTTACTAAGTTGAACTGAATCAGTCCAAAAATTCCACAGCTTCTATAGATTTCATTTTAAAAGTTAAAAAAAATCTACTTTTCATGATAAATGACGCTACTGATAACTTTACTTGGTAGACTTTTAGTTACTTTGGTAATTTTCACAATCTTACAAATAAGGAACAACATATCATATACATAAAATAATAATAAGCCAGTCTAATGGCTTGCCTTGGAGACCAGGGAGTTGCATTTTGTCAAACCCAAATTGAACAGAGTTGAATTTAGGTTAATACAGAGAAAGGCATGCTCTGGATGTGTTGTCCTTTGTAATTCTTGAAGCATCAGATGAATAGTAAAAAGTTCAAAGAGCTTCTTGTTACCCCTGTAAGAGAATAAGTACATTAACTTAGCGCACACTCTCAGGGAGTTTATCTGAAATGACAAGGAGAGATCATTTACTTGTAAATGTGAGCAAATGGCAACTGGTTCCAACATAGAGCAGAACATAGGTTAACTAAAGGATCAATATGCCAAGACAAACAGAACAGACTTTAGGAGATAAGTTTAAAGTCGCAAAGTATTCAAGGAAGAAGAGAATATGCTTTATAATCTTGAAAACTGCACCTTAGTCACCATTAAAATGCTTGAGAATATTTTTTCCCCCTCACAGTTAGAAAGAAAAATACTTGATCATCTTATTTTAAGTAAGTAGCAGAGTACTGGGTTACTTTCTGGCTTAGCTCCAACATACCTTTCCAATTATCCTCCTTCCAATAATGAGTCAGTAATTTGATTTTCAGTCAGAATATATCTGAAATATATTTCTTATTTCCTTGTCTCCATGTATTTACGTCTTGAAAGAGATTGTCAAATAACTTATGTAACCACCCACTTAATGCAAAACGATTCACATCTCTGTGCTATTAAAGCTTTATTTTAAGACCTTCTTGTGCATTATTCCCCCATCCTCTTGCTGGAGCTTTGTTCTAGCTCTCCTTCTGAAATGAATGTAAGCTATAACACACATCAATAGTAAAATGATTTGGCTCAAGGGAGTACATTAAAAAAAACAACTCTGAGACTACATAAAAAAATCCCACAAATTAAGAGCTAAGACCCAATTAAACTTAAGTAATGTTACTGCAGCTTCGTGGCACCACAGGTAAATTATAACAGGTCTTCCTGAGAATTTACCAAATACAAATCAAGACAACCATGATACAGTCAGTCTGCAAATGAAGGAAGACAATGAACTGATAAGCTTAACTGATGCCAGTCCAAAACTTGCTGAGTATGAGATTACAATTTGACAATTAATAATTCACTGTGATGTGATATTGTATGCTAGGCAGCAAGGAAAACATATGGACCCACTGTCACATATCTACAAATAATTTTAAGAGGTGTTGTATTTACTATTCAAGTATACTGAGTTCTGGTAAAACACCAAAGTTCACGCCATGCAAATCACAGGTGAGGGGAAAGGGAAGGGGCAGAGGAGCTAAACCAAGACCGAAATTTTACTGTTATAAACATGAGATGAGACAGGTGTTTAATTTGCCTCAAAAGAAACATGAGACTCTACCAAGATTAAGAAAATAAAGCTTAAAATCTATGTCCTTTATTTATAATTTAATAACTGGTTATATCAATGTTTGCATCAGAGGAAAAGAAGAAAAAATGCAAAAAGAATTATAATAAAATCCAATTAGTGGCATAACAAGCCCATGGTTATTTCCTAAAATAAAACCAGTTACCAGTTATCATTTTAAATCTCTCCTGCTTGCTTCATTTTCATTCCCTAAATTCAGTTCAGTACATCAATAGGATCTGTAGATAGACAAGACTTTTAATATCTCTTTTAATTTTCACCTGTGGTATTACAGAGTATCATTGTGCAGTAATTCACTCTGATACTGCCACATGGATGCTAAAAACTGCTCTTTGTTTTTGCATACTCTGTGGTATAACCTTAGATATAAGGTTCATTTAGCAGAAATGAATTACAGAAACAAGACGTTCCTAGATAATGCTCTAATTCTCATTTGTCATTCCGAATGTATCTTAGACATGCATTAATATACCATGAATCTCAAGATTCTATATTTACTGGAACCTGTAATTTAATAAACAAAGTTGAGTCAGTATAGGATTCAGAAAGGCCTAAATGATTGCAATAAGAGATCTTCCCCCAAAAAAAAAAAATCTTAGGAAATAAAAAAATTCTTACTTTATTTTGGAAAGTTTCTGCAGAATAATACTGAGCTTTTCTAGTATTTGAAGATCAAGTTTTGGGGTTCGAAGTAGCACAGAGCAAGTACGAAAAAATAAAGTGTTGCTACAGGCTTCCAGGAAAGGCTGCAAGGATTCTGCAAAACAAATCACCAGTGCTTCGCTGTTAGGGTGTAGCTAAAAGGAAACTGATAACAAACCAGAACTATGTAAGGTATTCATAAATACTAATTTGGATTTTCATTCTTTTCACACTTAAACTTTCAGCAAAAATACCTTCATTTGAAAAATGAAAATCTCCACTGGCTCCTGTTGAACAATGTAAACCAAAGATAAGACTATTTTCCCTAATATCCAACTTCCACTAGGTAGTATTTAGCAGAAATCCCATGTTTGGAAGAATGGGGAAAGATCATTTCTTCAAAAAGTTCCTAACAGTAGGCTGAGTTTAAATAATTAGCAATAAGAAATATTTGTGGATAGCAATTTTTTAAAAAACCTCACATTTAAGAATTTCATTTAAGTGACAGTGACAATTTACATAATCAATGACTAGGGAATAACTTTTATTTTTGTAGAATATTTTATTTTTTAGTTTTTTAAAATTTTATTTTATTTTTTTTTGGTGTTCCAAGATTCATTGTTTATGTACCACACCCAGAGTTCCATGAAATACATGCCCTCCTTAATAGTGGGTTACCCATCCCCCCACCCTCTCCCCTCTAAGATGATGTGATCCATATATACAATGGGATATTACTCAGCCATCAGAAAGGATGAATACCCAACTTTTGTATCAACATGGAAGGGACTGGAGATTATGCTGGTGAAATAAGTCAAGCAGAGAAAGTCAATTATCATATGGTTTCACTTACTTGTGGGACATAAGGAATAACATGGAGAACATTAAGAGAAGGAAAGGAAAAGTGAATTGGGGGAAATTGGAGGGGGAGAGGAACCATGAGAGACTGTGGACTCTGGAAATAACTCTTTAAGGACAAAAGCCAAAGGGTGAAAAGATTCATAAAAGGTTGAAAAATTTTACAAAGTATAAAATTTTATCGTCTATAAAAAAATTACAAAATTTAAAAGGCAAAAGCTCTAAAAGACAAAAGCAAAACAAAAGGGAAATGTCAAACTTGAAGCAGAGACACAGAGGAAATCCCCTTGTAATATATTTACTAGAAGACTGATAATGTTAAAAGAAGCTTTTATAAATTAGTAAGAAAAAGATGGACCTAATATTTTTAGTAATGAACAAAGGGCACAAGCGAAAAATCACAATGGAATAAATACAGAAAAAATATTCAACCTCAGTAGGAATAAAATAATTAGAATTGACAGATTTGTATCAAAAGGCTTATAAGCGGGTATACTCTTTGATTCAGCAATTTTGCCTCTAAAACTGTCTGAATCTAATGTATGCAAAGGTTTGAGAATAAGGGCCACAGTAAAGTTTGCAATAGTTAAAACTAAAAGACCTGTTAAAGTGGTTACGAGTTGAACACAATAATGCATAAAAATGCTTTGTAAGGTGTAAATCACTAATAATGGTAATTAGGGAACTTGAAAAGAAGCAAAAATAATAGAAAAATAATAAATTATGGCCTTTACAGTAGTTAAATTCCTATGTAAAAAGGCTCTGTAAAATTCAGAGGAGTGAATACAGGACTTTATTTCTCACAGATAAATGAGTCAATAACAAAAAGGACAAAGGACACAAAAATATGATAGCTATGTATTCATCATTCTTCTTGAATCTATAAGCACAGCTTAAAAGGCTGTCTTTACTGAGTAAACTATTCAATAGTGAAACCAACAAAATCCACACTAGTAAAGTCAGAGCAATGTTGTGGTAACAGAAAATGAAAGGTGGTGCATGTTAGCAGCGGAGCACAAGAGCAATGGTCACCTGTCCTCTGCATTTTACCAAGTAGTGAAAAGTAGGAGGAAAAAATGTAATACTACCCCCACAGCACTCTAACCCATGTACGGACTACACTTAGTTCACCGAAAGTCATGTGTGTGTGTGCACGTGTGTGCATGCACATGTATGTATCTCAGTTACAGAATCTTCTTAGAGAATGAAAATGTAGGTTACAAATATAGCACACATAATCTACAAAGAACATTTATTACTTCTTTTTTTAAGTAAGCTCCACACCTTGCATGGAGACCAACAACCCTGAGATCAAGAATCAGAGGCTTAACCAATGGAGCCAGATATCATTAGAAATGGACTGACTGATTATTTCAAGCTGCTTCATTAAAACTGACAGTCTTCTTTTTTCAGATCCTGACACATATGATTTATGTCAACTCTGAACAAGAAAGGTAACTATATTACATGACTAACAGATTTTAATTTTAAAGCAGCGGATAAAGAACAATCATGTAAGTCACTACCAGAAAGTCCACTGAGGGTTCTTAATATACCGACAATCTATAATATTGATCTACAATATGTTCTCAATTTAAAAACCTAAAAACCACATTAAAAAGTTACAATGTTTTTTTTGTACAGTTGACCCTTGAACAATTTGAGTTTGAACTACATAGGCCCACGTATACACAATTTTTTTCCTCAATAAATACAGTAGAGTACTGTAGATGTATTTTTTCTTCCTTATGATGTTCACCTGATGTTCTTTAGCTTACTTTGTTATAAGAATATAGCATATAATACATGACATAAAAATAATATTTGTAACATAAAATAATACATATAACATAAAAAATATGTGTTAATACTGTTCATGTTATCAGAAAGGCCTCAACAATGATCTCAAGATTTTATTTATTTATTTGACAGACAGAGATCACAAGTAGGCAGAGGGGCAGAGAGAGAGAGGAGGAAGTAGGCACCCTACGGAGCAGAGAGCCCGATGCGGGGCTCAATCCCAGGACCCTGAGATCATGACCTGAGCCGAAGGCAGAGGCTTTAACCCACTGAGTCACCCAGGCACCCCAAATAAAATCTTAAAAAAAAAAAAGTGAACTCCCTTGTATGACCTATATAATGGAAAAGAGCCAAGACCATCCAAAAACTTTAATATATCAGCACATTTAAAATGTGAAGCTTATAAAGGTCTTTTAGAAGTAAGGTAGATTCACTACTTTGATTTCCAACCATACTTTTAAATCTATGAGAAAGGCATAAAAAGAAAGAAAATTCTGATATTCTTATATGCATTGTGTTAGGTTTAACTCTAAGACAGAAACACTGCAGTTTTAACATTTTTTCATTACTCCGATGTTCAAATACATCTCGGGGTCCTGGGATAGGGTCCTGCGTCGGGCTCTCTGCTCGGCGGGGGGCCTGCTTTCCTTCCTCTCTCTCTGCCTGCCTCTCTGCCTACTTGTGATCTCTCTCTGTCAAATAAATAAATAAAATCTTCAAATACATCTTTTATGCTCAGAAGAACTTTAATTTGAATAAAGGTGGCTAGTACAAAAGTGGGGGGGGGTTTGAAGGCCCAATAAGCCAGATGACTTGTCTTCTAAAATTCATGTAACACAGGATAAATTACTTAGCATGATTCCTACATTCTTCACTAATTCACTGATTCCTACATTAAAATGGGAAGATAAAAATGGTTGATAAAATTTCTCTCCCCTAATACTTAGTCATAAGGATTAAAACTTTAAAGCTAAAAAAACCCCCCAAAACTCTCACCAACAACAACCAAAAAAGGGGCAGAAGTTGAAGTCACAAACATTAAAAAATGTTCTAGGATATAAACAAAGTTATAGAGTGGGAAGAGTTAGAAATGTGGCCAGGTCCACCCCTCCTTAACAATATCTTCCATATCATATACTGGGGTTGACAAAACCTTGGGAATTCTTACTAACAACCCCCAAACCTGAAGAAGAACAAACTAAACAGCTGTTGTTACCTTTTCAATATTCTGACTGGAAAACAGAGAAAGGGGCTGGCTGCCAGGGGTCTATCTGAAAATAATGTTCCTGAGTACAGACTGCAGTATAGTGTAGAAGCCAGTCTAAAGCCAAAAGAATTTCTCTGTGGGAACAGGATACTCATACTGCCCACTTTCCTAAGGTGAAATGAACCAAACAAGATATTTAGTCAAATCTCAGAAGTAAAAACAATCCTGAGAATCTAACAGCATGTTATTAATACACCCATGGGGCACTGAAAAAACATATATATTAAGGAAAACGGCTTTTAAACTGTAGCTTGGAAGGGAGAAAATGAAAACTGGACTTGGCTATGGTAGTATGAAGAGAGTGCCCCATGCCTTCTATGAGGACACACACAAAGTGTGGACATGGAGGTCCAACTAAAAACAAGAGGAGAAACAGCATGGCAACGTGGCATACATATTACATAAATCAATCAATCAGTCAATCAATCAATCAATAAGAAAGGATTATGGCAATGCACAAGACAATAAAATGTAAAAGAAAACACAACTCAAAAAACAGAACAGATTTCCATAAGACTTCTGAATTATATATTAACCTAATAAAAACATGGCTAGACAATAAGAAAAGATGATCAACAAAAAGATTTTTAAAAGACAGAATTTAAAAACCACCATTAAAAAATGTATATTTAGGGGTGCCTAGTTCAGTTGATTAAGTATCTAACTTGATCTCAGGGTTGTTGAGTTCAAGCCCCACCTTGGGCTCCACGCTGGGTATGTAGCCTACTTAAGCAAACAAACAAACAAAACACCCTGATAAATCACAAAACTGAAATAATATAGCTGAAAATTTGATCACTATCATAAAAATCTGAGATAATCCTAAATCATACCAATGAAAATGCTATAAAGAAATAATCAGAAAGAAACCAAGATATGGAAGACTATCAAAAAAAAGATCCAAAAAAGGATAATTTGTATTCTTGATATCAAGTTAATAAAATAATATATATTGCAGTTTACCCTTGAACAACATAGGGTTTATGGGTGCTGACCTCTCCCAACCCTACACAGTCAAAAAAATCTCTGTACAGAGGGAAAGGCAGGATGTTGGAGAGATAGGAGACCCTGTTTCAACCAGTCCCCCTAAAGTGAGCTAAATATCTACCAGAACACTCTGAATACTCATGAAATCAGCCTGAGATGTAGGATTATACACTTCTGGATCTCTAAGGGGGTGGAAGATGCCAGTGGAGAGGTAAAACACAGTGGGAATGTTCGGACTGATATCAGAAGATAAACAGAAGGGGAAGGGAGCCACCAGAAGCAATCCACTGGAAAGCAATACCGCAATACAAGAGTGCCCTGTGATTGGGGACCAGCATTAACTTGGAGTCTGGTTAAAAGCACTCAAAAAAATTCCTTAGGTACAGAGGAAAGACCATTAGAATAACGTCAGACTTGTCCACAGAAACCTGGCAAGTCAGAAAGGGCTGGCAAGACATATTCAGGGCACTAAATGAGAAGAACATGCAGCCAAGGATACTTTATACAGCAAGGCCGACGCTCAAAATGAATGGAGAGATAAAGAGCTTCTAAGACTGGCAAGGTTTATAAGAGTATGTGACCACCAAGCTGGCACTACAAGAAATATTAAGGGGGGTTCTATAAAAGAAGAAAGAACCCAAGAGTGACATAGAACAGAAATTTACAGAGACAATGCATAGAAACAAGGGCTTTACAGGCAACATGATGTCAATAAAAACTTACTTTCAATAATCACTCCCAACGTGAAAGGCCTAAATGCTCTCATAAAATGGCACAGGGTTGCAGACTAGATAAAATAATAGGACCTGTCCATATGATGTCTACAAGAGACACATTTGGAATGTAAAGATGCATCCAGACTGAAAGTGAAGGGATGGAAAACTATCTTTTATGCCAATGGGCCTCAAAAGAAAGCTGGGGTAGTGATTCTCACATCAGATAAATTAGATTTTAAACCAAAGACTGCAGTCAGAGATAAAGAAGGATATGACATCATTCTTAAAGGATCTATCCACCAAGAAGATCTAACAATTTTAAGTATTTATGTCCCCAATACAGGAGCAGCCAACTACATAAGCCAACTGTTAAGATAAAAAGTCATACTGATACTAATACATTAATAGTAGGGGATCTTAACACACCACTCTAAGTAACAGAGAGATCATCCAAGCAGAAAATCAATAGAGAAATAAAAGCATTGAATGACACATTGGACCAGATGGACCTCATAGATATATACAGAACATTCCACCCTAAAACAACAGAATACTCGTTCTTCTCGAGTGTACATGGAACTTACTCCAGAACAGACCACATACTGGGTCACAAATCAGGGCTCAACTGAAACCAAAAGATTGAGATTATTCCCCGCATATTCTTAGACCACAATGTTTTGAAACTGGACCTCAACCACAAGAAAAAGTTTGGAAGGAATTCGAATACTTGGAAGCTAAAGGCCACCCTGCTTAAGAATGTTTGGCTCAACCAGGAAATCAAATAAGAACTTAAACAATTCATGGAAACCAATGGGAATGAAGACACATTGGTCCAAAACCTATGGGATACAGCAAAGGTGGCCCTATAGGGGAAATATGTAGCCATCCAAGCCTCCCTCAAAAAAACCCTGAAAAATCCAGAATACACTTGCTCTCTTTACACCTTGAAGAACCAGAAAATCAACAACAAAATAAGCCAACCCCATACACAAGAAGGGAAATAACCAAGATTAGAGCAGAGATCAATGAGATAGGAACTAGAGATACAGCAGAACACATCAACAAAACTAGAAGCTGGTTTTTTGAAAGAATCAATAAAATCTATAAGCCACTGGCCAAACTAATCCAAAAGAAAAGAGAGGACCCAAATTAATAAAATTATGAATGAAAAGAAAGAGATTATGACTAACACCAAGGACACAGAAACAATCATAAGAAATTATTATCAATAGTTATATGCCAATAAGTTAAGCAACCTAGACGAAATGGATGCATTCCTGGAACCTATAAACTTTCAAAACTGAACCAGGAAGAAACTGGAAACCCAAATAGGCCAATATCTAGTTACGAGATTGAAGCAGGGATCAAAAACCTCCCAAAAAACAAGAGCCCAGGACCTGGAGAATTCTACCAAACACTCAAAGAAGAAATAATACCTATTCTCCTGAAGCTGTTTCAAAAAACAGAAACAGAAAGAAAACTTCCAGACTCTTTCTATGAAACCAGCATTACCCTGATCCCCAAACCTAGCAAGACCCCATCAAAAAGGAGAATTTCAGACCAAGAGCCCTGATGAAAATAGATGCTAAAATTCTCAACAAGATCCTAGCTAATAGGATCCAACAGTACATTAAAAAGATTATCCACCATGACCAGGTGGGATTTATCCATGGGATGCAGGGGTGGTTCAACATTTGCAAATCAAGCAATGTGATAGAACAAATCAATAAAAGAAGAGGTTTGGTTCTCTTAAATGATGCAGAAAAAGCATTTGACAAGATACAGCATCCGTTCCTGATTAAAATGCTTCAAAGTATAGGAATAGAGGGAATGTTCCTCAACTTCATCAAGTGTAAGAAGAACATGTAATACCCCAATACGAGAAATACCACAGCAAATATCATCCTCAATGGGGAAAAGCTGACAGCCTTCCCTTTGGGATCAGGAACACGACAAGGATGCCCACTCTCACCACTCTTGTTCAACATAGTATCAGAAGTCCTAGCAACAGCAATCAGACAACAAAGAGAAATAAAAGGTATTCAAATTGGCAATGAAGAAGTCAAACTTTCTCTCTTTGCAGATGGCATGATACTTTATATGGGAAAGTTTTATTTTGGGTTTATTTGGGTTTTTGGGAAAATTCAAAAGACTACACCCCCAAACTACTAAAATTCATTCAATTCAGTTACTAGCATTCATTACAGCAATTCAGTAATGTGGCAGGATACAAAATCAACGTACAGAAATCAGTTGCCTTCTTTTACACTAACAATGAAAACACAGAAAGGGAAATTAGAGAATCGATTCCATTTACTATAGCAAAAAGAACGATCAGATACCTGGGAATAAACCTAAAGAAAGAGGTAAAGGATCTGTACTCGAGGAACTACAGAACACTCATGAAAGAAATTGAAGACACAAAAAGAAGGGCATTTTATACTCATGGATCAGAAGAATAAACAGTGTTGAAATGTCTATACTGCCTAGAGAAATCTATACTTTTAATGCCATCCCAATCAAAATTCCACTGGCATTTTTCAAAGAGCTGGAACAAACAATCCTAAAATTTGTATGGAACCAGAAGAGACCCTGAGTTGCTAAGGAAATGTTGAAAAAGAAAAACAAAACTGGGGGCATCAGGTTGCCTGACTTCAAGCTTTACTACAAAGCAAGGATCACCAAGACAGCATGGTACTGGCACAAAAACAGACACATAGATCAGTGGAACAGAGTAGAGAGCCCAGATATGGTCCCTCAATACTATGGTCAAATAATCTTCGACAAAGCAGGAAAAAATATACAGTGGAAAAAAGTCTCTTCAATAAATGGTGCTGGGAAAATTGGACAGCTATGTGTAGAAGAATGAAACTCAACCATTCTCTTACACCATACACAAAGATAAACTCAAAATGGAAAAAAGACCTCAATGTGAGACAGGAATCTATCAGAATCCTAGAGGAGAACATAGGCAGTAATCTCTTCGACATCGACCACAGCAACATCTTTCAAGACATGTCTCCATTACATTATAATACATACTCCCACCACATTGTTGGAAATGGCAAGACTTCGTTCTTGTTGATGGCTGAGCAATATTCCATTGTGTGTGTGCATCTATATATGCACATATAGCCTATATGGATATATGGGCTATTATTGATAAAGCTGCTATGAAGATTGGGGTGCATGTACCCCTCAAATCTGTATTTTTGTATCCTTTGGGTAAATACCTAGAAGTGCAATTGCTATGTTGTAAGGTAGTCTCTTTTTCAACTTGTTGAGGAACCTCGATACTGCTTTCCAGAGTGGCTGCACCAGATTGCATTCCCACCAATGGTGTAAGAGGGTACCCCTTTATCCATATCCTCACCAACATCCGTTGTTTCCTGTGTTGTTGATTTTAGCCATTCTGACAGGTATGAGGTATCTCCTTGTGGTTTTGATTTGTATTTCCCTGATGATGAGTTACGTTGAGCATCTTTTCATGTGTCTGTTAGCTATGTATGTCTTCTTTGGGAAAATGTTCATGTCCTCTGCCCATTTCTTAACTGGATTATTTGTGTTTGGGGTATTGAGTTTGAGAAGTTCTTTATAGGTCTTGGGTACTAGTCCTTCACCTGATAATATCATTTGCAGATATTTTCTCTCATTCTTAGGCTGCCTTTTAGTTTTGTTGTTTCCTTCACTGTCCAAAAGCTTTTTATCTTTATAAAGTCCTAGAATATATTACGCTAAGTGAAATAAGTCAGTCAGATAAAGACAAATATCATATGATTTCACTTATATGTAGAATTTAAGAGAATATATGGGAAGGGGGATAAAAGAGGGTGGGAAACAAACCATAAGAGACTCTTAATGAAAAATAACAAACTGAGGGTTGATGGAGGGGAGGCAGGTGGAGAATAGGCCAAACAGTGATGGATATTAAGGAGGGCACTTGTTGTGATGAGTACTAGGTGTTGTTTAAGTCACAAATCACTAAAATCTACTCCTGAAACCAGTATTACACTACATATTAACTAACTAGAGTTCAAGTAAAAATTTGAAAAGAAAGAAAGAAAACCATAGGAAGACAAAATACATCCACAGTAGTATAATATATTTACAGAAAGAAAAAACAATCCATGTAGAATCCATGTAGGCACAGTTCAAACTTGTGTTGTTCAAGGGGTCAATTGATGTATGAAATGGTAAATGAACAAAGAAGTGGATCTGCGGATTGAAAAAGCACAATAGTGACCCAGGAAAATTTGCCTCAGAACATTAAATAGCAAGGAATACCCTAAACTTCAAAGATAAAATAGTCATTAGCCCTCTAAGCAAAAGAATAAATTATCACTAACAGGGAAAAAAATCAGACTTTTTCACTTCTCTGTAACAGTAAAAGCACAGATTGCAAATTTTTGAACAAAAGAAAGCAAGCCTTATACCTCTATACTCAGCACTACCTTAACTGGGGAGGAGGGGTGTGGGACTCACATGGGAGAGGGAACAATTAAGAGATTATTCAAAAATAAGAACACAGAAATGTGGAAGTTATGGTAAAAGAGCTATTCCTGAGCACTGAATATAAACTGATGTAAAACTAATATAAAGTAAAGTAGTAAGAAAATCAACATGAAGCACATTGCAAATTATGGTCACAGAACAGAATGAAAAATATAAACTGTGATAATGTGAAAAAAAAAAAAAACAACTAAAAAGTCAGGAAGTCAAGAAAGGGGAGATGGAAAGTTCACTAGTGCTGCTGTCTTCATCTTTCCTAGCTAGGAGTCAATAAATGTCTAAAACTGAAAACAGTATTTAAAAGTCAGGATACACTAAAATGCCTAATATAGTAGGGCCGCCTGGGTGGTTCAGCTGGTTGAGCGTCTGATTTGTGGTTTTGACTCAAGTCACGATCTCTTGGGTCAAGGATCAAACCCAGCATCAGGCTCCATGCTCAGCACGGAGTTTGCTCTGGATTTCCTGCCTCTCTTTCTCCCTCTGGCCCTCCCCTGCTTGCTCACTCTCTCTCTCTCTCTCTAAATTAACTAATTAACTAGTTAATTAATTTTTAAAAATGATTACTAAGGTAAATTTTGTTATATTATTTTACAATTGAAAAAATAAAAAGAGAGAATGCTTTTTACCTTTTCTTAACAGAAAGAATTTGTGATATAAAATATTTAAAACTCAAATCCATTTCATTTTTCCTGTTAAATAGATTTCAGTAAGATAACTGAAATTTTAATAAAAACTTGGGGAAAAAAAGATTTCATTAAGTACATGTATAACAATATCATTTCTGTAAAAGTATTTTCATCTGTTTATCCATTCATCAATATTTTCATATGTACACAACTACAGAAAGGTATCTGAAATAACATTTAATGATGGTCGCTTCTTTTCTTTTCTTTCTTTTTTTTTTAAATTTATTTGACAGACAGAGATCATAAGTAGGCAGAGAAGCAGGCTGGGGTGGGGGAGCAGGCTCCCTGCTGAGCAGAGAGACCCATGCGGGGCTTGATCCCAGGACCCTGGAATCATGACCTGAGCTAAAGGTAGAGGCTTAACTCACTGAGCTACCCAGGCACCCCAATGATGGTCATTTCTAAATGATAGTTTGCATGGTGATGTTTAAAAAAAAAACACACTTTTACATTTATCCTTAGCCTCATCTTTTTTTGAGTTCTAAAAGCTTTTTTATTTAATTTCTAAGTTGCGGTTAAATATGCAAAAAACTTACATTTTAATCATTATTAAGTTATAGTTAGTATTAAGTACATTCACATTGTTGTGCAACCATCCGTCTCTAGAAATTTTCCATCTTCTCTAAAAGGAACTGTACCCAATAAACACTGACACCCACTTCCATCTGTGAAGTTGCCAGCTCCTGGCAACCAACATTCTACTTTCTCTATAGATTTGACTATTTTAGTATCTTGTGTAAGTGGAATCATATAAAACTTGTCTTTTTGTGTCTGGCTAATTTCACTTAGCATAATGTCCTCCAGGTTCATCCAAGTCGTAGCAGGTGTCAAAATTTCCTTCCTTTTTAAGGCTGATATTCAATTTTATGTATATACCACATTTTTCCATGCTTCTTTCAAGATTCTTTGACTTCTGACAGTTTTATTATCATGTGTCTTCACTGTGAGAGCTCTTTGGGTTTTTCTAAAGTTCACTGAGCTTTGGAATGCGGTGAGCTTCTTAAGATTTGTAAAACTATGTCTTTCTTCACACTTGATAAGTTTTCAGCCATTATTTTTTCAAATAGATTATTGAAGGGGCAGATTATTCCGCCCCCTTCTCTCTTTTCTTCTGGGACTACTATGATATGTATATTGACCAGCCTCGTGATGTCCTGTAAGTCCCGTGGGCTCTGCTCTGTTCCCTTTTCTTCATTTTTCCTTCTTTTTGCTCCTCAGTCTCTGTAATTTAAAATACCTGTCTTTAAGTTCACTGATTCTTTCTTGTGCTTGTATAAATCTGCTGTTGAAACTCTCTAGTGTTTTTTGGTTCAGTCACTGTATTTTTCAGCTCAAGAATTTCTATTCAGTTCCTTTTTATTAAACTCCAGCACTTTGTTGAAATTCTCACATTTTCATACACAGTTTTCCTGACTTCTTTTGGTTCTTTGTGTTTTCTTTTAGCCCTTGAGTATATTTAAGATAGTTGCTTTAAAGTCTTTCCTGAGTGAGTTCCTTTGCATGCCTCCTTGGGGATATTTTCTCAAGATTTAGTTATTTATTTATTTTTTAATAGGCCATGTTCCCTGTTTCTTTGTATGCCTTGTAATTTTTTTGCTGAAAACTTATCATTTGAAAAATGACCACCTTTCCTAGTCTTTGCAGACTAGTATGGAAGATCTTCTTCATTAATTAGCAGTTCCCTGGGCCCTTGGGAATAATGCAAAATATAGGCCTAGGGTCTTCTCAGGTCTTTTTTAGGTGTAAGTCCTATCAGGGTCTATAAGTGTGCTTTTTCTTTTTTATCTTTCTTTTTTTTTAAAGATTTTATTTGTTTGAGAACAAGAGATAGTGAGCGAGCATGAGGAGCAGAGGGAAAGGGAGAAGCAGATGCCATGCTCAGCACAGAGCCCAATGTGGGGCTTAATCCCAGGACCATGAGATCATGACCTGAGATGAAATCAAGAGTCTGATGCTTAACTGACTGAGCCACCCAGGCACCCTGAGTGTGCTTTTTCTTTTTCCAATTTCCCCTGGCTGCTTTTAAATGTTTTAATTTCCCAGAGTCTCAACCCAGCTTATTCTCCACACCTCAGATGTTGTACTATACTAGTCTGTCTATAATTTCTTGTCCGAGGCATCTGCAGTCTACCGTACCCTGCAGCTTTCAAGTGCCCTGGTGCCTACCACTGCCCTTCTCAGCCTTCAGTTTGAGATCCAAACTATTTATAAATGTCCTAGTCCATGCTCTGAGTCAGGCAAAGAGAGAACCCAATCCTTTAGACTATCCAGATAGGCCAGAATATTTCAAACTAGTTCACTCTGTCTTTTCTGTATGAGGGAAAGAGTAATGAACTGAGCTACTTCCTCCCATCTGCCCTATACCACACCAGCAGTGGGGTGGTGTAAAGGCAATAAAAAGGTAACAAAAGGGGTGCCTGGGTCGCTCAGTGGGTTAAGCGTCTGCCTTCGGCTCAGGTCATGATCTCAGGGTCCTGGGATCGAGCCCCACAATCGGCTCTCTGCTCAGAAAGGAGCCTCCTCTCCAACACCTGCCTGCCTCTCTGCATACTTGTGATCTCTGTCAAATAAATCAATTAAAAAAAAAACCTAAAAAAAAAAGAGAACAAAATTTCCTAATGTTTTGAATATGGCTTTTTTTGAATATACATTAGGTTAACTGCTACAGATCTTTGACTAGTTTTCAGAGCTCCTATAAAGTTAATTTAGTCAGTCTGTAGTTGTTAATTTGATATTTCTGTGAAGGAATGAAGGCTGGAGCATCCTAGTCTACCACCTTGCTGACATCTATCTCCACTTGAATTTTAAAATAATAAACCTCTACCTTCCAAATAAAGACTTTAAAGAAAGCAGAATTTTTAGTGGCTTAATCAAACAGATTATTGTTTCTATCTTAAGAGGTAGGCACTTCCTAGAACTGGTTCTAGGACTGGTACAAAATAATGCCATCAGAAACCCAAATTCTTCATTTCAGACTGTTTCTTCACGTTATAATTCATGGTCAAAAGGCTCTAGAGGACAAGGTAAAAAGAAGGGTGTAGTGTAGGGACAGTGCCAATCATCTGTTCCCTCTTATCAGAAAACCAAAATATAGTTTCCTAGAAACTCTCAGTGGAATTCCAATATCCCCCTCACTGGCCACACATGTGTCATGCATGTGGCCATTCCTGCCAATGAGAGCGCTGAGTAGGCAAAAGAGAAAGGGATGGGAATGGTGATGGGGGAGGGAGCCCATAAGGTTTGCCACAAGGGGCTAACTTATCTCCTGAAAACAATTTTTTTCAATGCTTTCTTGAGTCACAATATTTTATGTAATTTTGTAGTTTATAGCTTGGTGGAAGGTATTTAAATCTCCAATTTGAAAGGATTACCCGAAGACACAATCAATCTCAGTTATAGGTTATTGTCAGTAGTAAGGGGAAAGTGACATAAGAGCTGTCTGTATCAACATTATACTAATATTTGACAAAATACTATATTAGCAAGCAACATAAGAAAATAAACATTCTTATTAATGTTTATTATAATGTTTATTCTCTTCACAAGAGAATTATCTATCTAAGACCTGCCAATATTTCAAAAGCAGCCGTTTGTTTCTAAAAAGTATAAGCTATCAGCAATTCAGTACAATCTTTCGTAATGATTATCTTGCCTATGTTAAACATCAACCTGTTGGTAACTGACTAGAGTACTTTATGTAGTTTTTATGCTAAGAATCTAAATCCCTATTTTCCAAATAGCAGCTATTTTAATCTTTTCATAATTCTAAGGCAAAGTGATAATCAGAATAAAATTATTTTAAAAGCAAACTCTCAGGGCGCCTGGGTGGCTCAGTGGGTTAAGCCGCTGCCTTCGGCTCAGGTCATGATCTCAGGGTCCTGGGATCGAGTCCCGCGTCGGGCTCTTTGCTCAGCAGGGAGCCTGCTTCCCTCTCTCTCTCTCTGCCTGCCTCTCCATCTACTTGTGATTTCTCTCTGTCAAATAAATAAATAAAAATAAAATCTTAAAAAAAAAAAGCAAACTCTCAGCTCTCAGATATACTTATTAACATGTTATTACATGGGACAATATATAACTTTTGCATAGTAAGGCTTTTAATTTCCAGTTCTGATGGTTCAAAAGTTATAACATGACTGGGACACCTGGGTGGCTCAGTTGGTTAAGCATCCAGCTCTTGATTTCGTCTCAGGTCATGGAGCCCTACATCAGACTCCATGCTCAGTGTGGAGTCTGCTTGGGATTCTTTCCCCCTTCCTCTCCCTCCCACTCTACTCCTCTTCCTGCTCACGTACTCTTTCTCTCTCTCTAAAATAAATAAATCTTTAAAAGTTATAATATGGCAACATTCAACGTCAACCAAAAAACATCAGCTGCCCATCCTTTCACTGAATAAAGGTCAATAAATTCCTAAAAAGGAAACAAAAACAACAGTAAGAAGGATATCCATAGGTAATTTTTTGAAAACACCCAACTCTACATAAATTCCCCTCCTTAGTTTTTTCCAAGTTTACCTTCACTACTTTATGGAACAAGGTGGGCTATAAAACACACTTAAGATTTCCTATTTCTTGAAAGATGATGGAGTTTGTCAGGGGCCTGAGGTGAGAGAAGTGTTAGTCCAGGGACAAAAGCTCTTTTTGGAGTAGGACAAACCCAAACAGAGTTCCTAGTCTGCTCAAATCCCTGTTCTTTCCTCTACTTGCTCATTCCTGAAAGAATTCTAAAGCTTCCCCCTACTATCCCCACTTTCCTTTCTTTTTTAATCTCTGGGACACAGTGAGTGCTGACACTACTTTCTGCTCTGGAATCTCTCAATTCTAGGGTCCTAAGTCCAAGGGAAGCTTCTCTTTTTCTGAAAGACTAATTTATTCCTAATCACCACCTTGGCCATAGCCATGTGACATTAAACCAGTCACTTAATTTCTCAGAGCGTCAGGTAGCCATTTATCTACAGGCATACCATGTTTTATTCACTTCACTTATTTCACTGGTATTGTGGGTTTTTGTTTTTGCTTTACTAATTGAAGGTCTGTGGCAATCCCGTTTAAGCAAGTCTATCAGTGACATCTTTCCAAAAGCATTTGTTCACTTCATATGTCTGTGTCACATTTTGGTAATTCTTTCAATATTTTATTATGATTTTTGACTATTACTATATTTGTTATATGATCTGTGATCAGTGATCTTTGATGTTACTATTTTAATTGTTTTGGGGTGCCACAAACCACACCAATGTATAAGATGGTGAACTTAACTGATAAATGCTCTGTGTGTTCTGACTGCTCCACCAAACAGCCATTCCCCTACTCTGTGTCCATCTCCTCAGGCCTTCCTACTCTCTCACACAACACTCCTGAAATTAGGCCACCCTACAGTGGCCTCTACATGCCCAAGTAAAAGGAAGAGCATACTGTAAAGGCATGTCCAAAGCCTAGATATGTCAAAAGCTAAACATCTTGCACCAAACAGTTAGCCAAGCTGTGAATACAAAAGAAAAGTTCTTGAAGGAGATTAAAAATGCTACTCCAGTGAGTACATGAATGCTAAGATAGAAAAACAGCCTGGATAGATCATCAAACCAGCCACAACATTCCCTTAAGTCAAAGTCTAAATAACAGCAAGGACCTCCTTTCAACTGTATGAAGACTAAGAGAGGTGAGGAAGCTGTAGAAGAAAAGTCTGAAGCTAGCAGAGGATGGTTTATGACATTTAAAGGAAGAAGCCATCTCCATATCATAAAAATGCAATGTGAAGCAGCAAATGCTGATATAGAAGCTGTAACAAATTATCCAGAAGATCTAAGTAAGATAATGAAGGTGGTTACACTAAATAAAAGATTTTCAATGTAGATGAAACAACTTCTATTAGAAGAAAATGCCATCCAGGACATCATAGCTAGAGAGAAGTCAATGTACAGCTTCAAAGCTTCAAAGGACATGCTGACTCTCTTGTTAGGGGCTGATGCAGCTGGTGAAGCCAATGCTCATTTAACATTCTGAAAATCCTAGGGCCTTTAAGAATCATGCTAAATCTACTCAGCCTGTGCTCTGTCAGTCGAACAACAAAGCCTGGATGACAGCACATCTGTTGACAACATGGTTTACTGAATATTTTAAGCCCACTATTGAGACCTACTGCTCAGAAAACTCCTTTCAAAATATTACTGGTCATTGACAATGCACCTGGTTACCCAACAGCTCTGATGGGAATATGAAGATTAATGCTATTTTCATGTCTGCTAACACAACCACCATTCAGCAGCCCATAAATCAAGAAGTAATTTTGACTTTCAGGTCTCATTATTTAAGAAATACATTTTGTAAGGTTATAGCTGCCACAGATCATGATTCCTCTGATGCACCTGAGCAAAGTCAACTGAAAACCACCTGGAAAGGATTCACCATTCTAGATACTATTAAGATCATTCATGATTCAAGAGATACGATATCAAAAGGAATTTGGAAGAAGTTGATTCCAACCCTCTTGCACGACTTTCAGGGAAGAGGTTCAGGATTTCAGTGAATGATATAACTGCAGAGGTGGTGTAAATGGCAAGAGAACTACAATTAGACGTTGAGCCTGAAGATGTGACTGAATTGTTGCAATCTCATGATAAAACTTGAATAGATAAGGCGTTGCTTCTTATGGACGAGTGAAGAAGGTGGTCTCTTGAGATGGAATCTAGTCCTGGTGAAGATGCTATAAAGATTGTTGAAAAGACAACAAAAGATTTAGAATATCACATAAACTTAGTTGATAAAGCAGCAGGGTTTGAGAGGATTCACTCCACAATTTTGAAAGAAGCTCTACTGTGGTTAAAATGCTATCACACAGTATCAAACTCTTCAAAGAAATTGTTCATGAAGGGAAGAGTTAATCAATGTGGCAAACTTGTCTTATTTTAAGACATTTACCTCAGCCCCAATCATCAGAAACTACCACTCTGATCAGTCAGCAGCCATCAAGACAGTGGCAAGACCCTCCACCAGCAAAAATATTAGAACCAGGGCGCCTGGGTGGCTCAGTTGGTTAAGTGACTGCCTTCGGCTCAGGTCATGATCCTAGAGTCCTGGGATCAAGTCCCGCATCAGGCTCCCTGCTTGGCAGGGAGTCTGCTTATCCCTCTGACCCCCCCACCCCTTCTCATTCTCTCTCTCTCTCAAATAAATAAGTAAAATCTAAAAAAAAAAAAATTACAACCTACTGAAAGCTTATATGATGGTTAGCAGTTTTTAGCAATACAGTATTTTTTAAAATTAAGGTATGTACATAGGTTTTAAAGATATAATGCTATTGCACACTTAAAAGAAAACAGTATATTGTAAACACTGGGAAAGCAAAAAATTCATGACTCACTTTATTGCAATATTCACTTTTTTGCAGTAGTCTGGAAGCCAGCCTATAATCTCCCAGAGGTATGCCTATATATGCAAAATAAGCAGCTGAACTATAGGAACAGTTCCTAACTCAGTGACTCATGCCATCTTTTTACAACAAAACATTTTATAAAACATTTTTAACATTTCCTTTAAAATACAAAGGAAAAGAAAAAAGAAAAACTAATTTATGCTAGTGTACTCTTTCAATATGTCAGTGCTTGAAACTGTATTTTAAAACATAATAAAGTAGTCAGATGCTTGGATCTGTACAATGAATCAGCAAGAACGAAACAAGTATACATGCAAACTGGTACCAACAAAAGTCTCACATTAGTGATGGAAAAAAGGAAAGAATTCTATGGTAGGCTAAATAGCAGCCCTTCAAAAGATGTCGACATACTAACCACTAGCAATTGTGAACATTATCTCATGACAAACACTTTGCAGATGTCACTAAAGTAAGAATCTTGAGATGGAGAGATTACCGTGGATCACCCAGGTGGGCCTAAACACAATCACAAGTGTCCTTATAAAAAGGAAGCAGAGGGAGATTTCAGACAGCAGGGGAAATCACTCCCAGGTCAGGTACCCGCCCCTGTGTCTTAATACCCACCGAAAATGTTTCAAATTAGTCTGTTTATTCTGCCTTTCCCATACCTTCCCATGAAAACCACAAGAAAGGTTCCTGCTCTCAGTTCCCTGCTGACTGACCCTGGTGCTTCCCCCTATGTGGCTCTGCAGCATGGAATGCCCCCCTGCAGTTACAATCTGTAAGAATAAAGGATTTTTTTTTTTTAATTTCTTTTCAGTGTTCCAGAATTCATTGTTTATGCACCACACCCAGTGCCCTCTATAATACCCACCACCAGGCTCACCCAACCTCCCACCACCACCCCAACCTGCCCTGGTCTTTCCAAAACCCTCAGATTGTTTCTCAGAATTCACAGTCTCTCATGGTTCATCTCCCCCTCCAATTTCCCCCAACTCCCTTCTCCTCTCCATCTCCCCATGTCCTCCATGTTATTCCTTATGCTCCGCAAGTAAGCAAAACCATATGATAATTGACTCTCTCTGCTTGATTTATTTCACTCAGCATAATCTCTTCCAGTCCTGTCCATTTTGATACAAATGTTAGGTATTCATCCTTTCTGATGGAGGCATAATACTCCATAGTATATACAGACCACATCTTCTTTATCCATTCTTCCATTGAAGGGTATCTTGGTTCTTTCCACAGTTTGGTAACTGTGGCCATTGCTGCTATGAACATTGGGGGTACAGATGGCCCTTCTTTCCCTTCTTTTCACTACATCTGTATCTGTGGGGTAAATACCCATTAGTGCAATTGCAGGGTCACAGGGAAGCTCTATTTTTAACCTCTTAAGGAATCTCCACACTGTTTTCCAAAGTGGCTGCACCAACTTGCATCCCCACCAACAGTGTAAGAGGGTTCCCCTGAATAAGGGATTTTTTAATGATGGTTACCTCCTGATCTGTTGGCCTCACCATACTTTAATAATAATAAAACCTACATTTTCAAAATGACCTAAGAGGCAGAGATTAGAGTAATATAGCCACAAGCCAAGGAATGCCAGCAGCTATCAGAAGATGGAGGAGGCAAGGGACAGATGTTCCCCTAGAGGCTCTAGAAGAAGGGTGGCCCTGTTAGTGCCTTGATTCTGGCCATGAAACTGATGTCAGACTTCTGGCTTCCAGAACTATAAGAGAACAAATGTCTATTGTTTGAAGTACCAGCTTTCTGGTAATTTGTTACAGCAGTCACAGAAAAGTGATATAAAAAGCAACATGTCCCCATCCCAGGGGAAAGCAGAAACAAGAAGAAAGATGTTAAGCTAATGGTACACATAAAGTAAAATGGAAAGGAAGAAAACTTAATATTTTAGTTGTTACAGTAAATGTAAATGCTAATACTCAGTCTAGGATTTGAATGGGTAATCATAAGTGAGACTGGTTTATTATTTTCCTTTGTGATGCAAACAAACAAAATCAGCAATAAATTCTATGAAAAACATCTCCAGAGAGGAGGCGAGATGGCAAAAGAATAGGAGACCTCATTTCATACGGTCCCTTGAATTTAGCTAGGTGATTATCAAATCATTCTAAATGCCTGTGAATTCAACCTGAGATGTAAGAAAAGAATTGCTGAAATTCTACAAATAGAAAAGCAACCATATTTTGCAAGGTAGGAGGTATGGAGAAGTGAATCTAAGGGTATATATGGGAAGATAAATGGCAGGAGGGGAGAGCCTCCAAAAGCTGACTACTAGAAAGTGATTAAAGCCCAGAGCACAAAATCACAACCTTCAGGAGTCTGCTCTACTGAGAGATGCCCCTGACTGAAAGGTGCTCAGATGGCGAAGCAGGGCAGAATCCTAGGTGGAACAGTGTGGTCTCAGGATCCCTGGGGTCAAAGAAAGGGGATGTCTGAGCAGGTAGAGTTCCCAGGCACTGGAGCACGGAAACCAGTTATGGTCAGCAAGCCTGGAAGTGGGCTCTCAGCTCAGCTAGCCATAAACCTTGAACCTCTCTGTGGAAAGAGGGGGGCGGAGGGGGCTGCAAAGGGCAAAAACACAGGGACCCTCTGCCTTCTCCTGGGAGGATCGGTATAGGCATGCACCACAAGAGCCTGCAGAGTTTGGCACACACAAAAGTGAAGACTGCTTATCCCTGAGGATTTACTGAAGAAAAGAGACCATGATCTTTCAGCTCTGGGGCTGGAGATGAGGCTTGGTCATTTTTATTTTCATCCTCTGTGGAGGCACAGAAAGCCTCCAGGGAGCAAAGGACACACAGAGCAATGGGTAGCAGCTCACACTGAGCCCAGACACCTGGCAAGGGGTGGTGCAACTAACTCCACTCAGGCAAAAACACCTGAGAATCAGTGCAGCAGGCACTGCCCTCAGAACACCAGCTGGAACAACAGGTGAACACCAAGTTTATGGAGCACTAGGGGAAGACTGTATATAGAATTCAAGGGTTTTTTCTCATGATTCATTTATCTTTGTTTAAAATTTTTTCTTTTTTCCTTTTCAACTAGTTTCTTATTTTATCAATTCTCTGTTTTTAAGTCTTTTTCTAACTTTCATTTCTTATTAGATACATTCTCCATTTCTGGCTTCCTTCACTGTATTCATCTTTTGTATATATCTAAGTTTACTTTCTTTACAATATTGGATTCAGTGTCTTCTAAAAACAGACCAAAATACACTTAAGACCAAGTCATCACCCTGTTTTGTCCATCTGGGAGACTACAGTTTCTCTCCTCCACCCCCTTTTATTTCTTTCTCTTTTCTTTTTTACTTTCTGACCTCTTTAGATTTATCTATTGTGTATTTCACTTGGGCCATAGTTATTTTTTATTTTCTTCTCTCGTTCATCCATTCTTCTCTGGGCAAAATGACTAGAAAGAGGAATTCTCTTTCTAAAAGAAAGAACCATAGGTAATACTCTCTGCCAAAAGAAAGAACCATAGGTAATACTCTCTGCCAAAAGAAAGAACCATAGGTAATACTCTCTGCCACAGATGTAATCAATGTGGATGTAAGTAAAATGTCAGAGCTAGAATTCAGGATAATGACTAAAAAGTTACTAGCTGGGCTTGAGAAAAAGCAAAAAAGACACACTAAAGAATCTCAGTGCAGAAATAAAATCTAATCAGGCTGAAATTAAAAATGCTTTAACTGAGATGCAGTTTAAATTGGATGCTCTAACAGGTTGGGAAAATGAGGCAGAAGAGAAAGTAAGTAACAAAGAAGACAACTTGATGGAAAAGGAAGCTAAGGAAAAGACAAATAAACAACTAATGGACCTTGAGGGGAGGCTTTGAGATATCAGCAATACTATAAAGTGAAACAATATTAGAATTACTGAGGTCCCTGAGGAAGAAGAAAGAGAGAGAGCAACAGAAGGTAAATTTGTGCAAATCATAGCTGAGAATTTCCCTAATCTGGGGAGGGAAACACATTTAAATAAAAAAGGTAGCTACAAGCCCCTCCCCCAAAATCAATAAAAATAGATCAACACCATTGACAGATGAAAGGATAAAGAAGATGTGTGTATAGTCATCAGAAAGGATGAATACTATTTACATTGACGTGGATGGAACTGGAGGGTGGTATACTGAACAAAATAATCTGAGAAGGACAATTATCATATGGTTTCACTCATATGTGGAAGATAAGAAACAGCACAAAGGCTCATGGGGGAAGGGAGGGAAAACTGAATGGGAAGTCATCAGTCAGGGAGAAAAACTATGAGAGACTCTTAACTATAGGAAACAAACTGAGGGCTGCTGGAGGAGAGGTGGGTAGAGGAAACGGGGTAATTGGGTGATGGTCACTAAGGAAAGGCATGTGATGTGATGAGCACTGGGTGTTATAAGCAACTGATAAATTATTAAATATTACATCTGAAACTAATGTTGTACTAAATGTTGGGTATTTGTATTTAAATTTTAAAAATCCCATGACCAAATGTAGTTTATTTTAATAATCTAAAGATTATCATTTTTATTACCTATATTAATCACATGATCCTTTTTTTGTCCATAGATACAAAAAGTTCATTGATAAAATTCAACATTCACCTTTAAACATAACTGAATGGAATGGTGGATATTTTCTTAAAATGATAAGACATTTGTATCTCAATCCAAGCCAGCAACACTTTGTTTAATGAAACAACACGAGAAGCATTCTCATTAAAATGAGGACTATATGATAATGTTTACTATCATTGCCATTATTTAGCTTTGTACTAAAGGTGACACCCAAATTTAATGAGAAAAGCCAAAATAAAATTATAAAGATTGTTAAGGAAGATATAATATTTACAGATAATATGACTGGAAATATATCTGGAAACCCCAAGAAAAAGAAATGAAAAATCATTACAATCAATAAGAGAATAGAGAAAAACTTTAAATACCCCTAAAAAAGAATTTCTAAACAAAGGGAGAAAGATAGTTTATTGAATAAAGGATAGGTAGCCATCTGGAAAAACAGTATAATCCAGGGGCACCTGGGTGGCTCAGTGGGTTAAAGCCTCTGCCTTCAGCTCAGGTCATGATCCCAGAGTCCTGGGATCTAGCCCCGAATCGGGCTCTCTGCTCGGCAGTAAGCCTACTTCCCCCCTCCCTCTCTGCCTGCCTCTCTGCCTACCTGTGAACTCTGTCGAAATAATAAAATATTTTAAAAAAATAGAAAAACAGTATAATCCATAACCTCGTCCCTTTCACCATGATAAACTGCAAATGAATCAGAGATCAATGTGTGTGTATACATATATATGCATCAGGTAAGCATTAGAGGATAAAATAAGCAGAGTAAGGGTGATAAGGAGAGTCGATGGGGCTCAGTTACACAGGATGGACGAAGAAGGACTCTCTAAGGATGTGATATTGAAGCAGGGACCCAAAGGAATGGAGGGAGCAAGCCTTGCCACTATCTGGGAGAAAAGTATTATGGGTGGAAGGATAAAGTGCAAAGACCATGAGGCAGGATCAAGTCTGACATTTGGTGAAAATGCTAAGATGTGAACTGAAAAAGGAAGCCAGAGGCCAGACATTATAGGGCCTTGTGGGCCATTTTAAAAATACTACCTTTCACTCTGTGACAGGAAACCACTTGGGGAGTTCTAGGCAAGCGAATGAGGCACATTTCAGTGAAGGCACTGAGAATATAGCAGGAAGAAGCAAGGAAACCAGTAAAAGACTACTGCAAAAATACACATAAGATATGAACGTTTGGTCTTGGTTATAGTAGTGAGAATCATAAAAGTACCAGAAAAAAACAAAAACACACAAGAATTCATTCCAGCTAGAGAACACAGAAGGCTTAGCCAAAATCTATAAAAGAGAAAACCTGACATGATTAATCAAGATTCAAAAAGACTAACCTTCCTCCTTTCTTAATAATTTGTCTTAAAAGATACAAAGGCGATTTCCAACTTTGATTTCCTAACAACTAGCATAAACGCTGAAATGGCTATTTCTGTTTCGCATACCCAGGAACTAATCACCCTTTTCTCAACGATCAGCAGATTCAAATATCAAGATGATATAAACAGGTCTCTGAGGAGTGACAGACAAAGAAAGACACAAGGGGTGCTACTAGTACCATTTTGAACTCCTCAAGCAACTAAACCATAGTTTCTATAAAATCATGCTCTCTGGGTTTAAGTTAGGCTTGTAAACAATTATGTTAAACTGTAACAAATTCAGATGTTGAAAACAGCCTGCATATTCCTTTGGTAGCTGAATTGGCTTTGGGGATAACCTAAACCAAAGTTTTGATTGTTTTTTTCTTAAAATATTTTCTTAATCTCAGTACAATTTCAAACACTGTTGTTCACTCTGATGAAAGACATTTGATGACTAAAAACTATTTTAAAGATAGCCCCCCAAAAATTTAAAAAGGGCTCAAACATATTTTGTACACCCATGTTCATGGCAGCATTATTCACAATAGCCAAAAGTGGAACCATCAATGGATAAACTGATAAACAAAATGTAGTGTAACCATACAATGGAATATAATTCAGCCTTTAAAAAGGAAGGAAATTCTCACAAAGAGGACATTAAGCTTAAGTGAAATTAAGTAAATCACAAAGAGATGAATACTGTATGACTCTATTTACATGAGGTACCTACAGTAGTCAAGTTCATACAGACAGAAAGTAAAATGGTGGGTGACCCCAGCTAGCGGGGAGAGGTGCTTAATTGAGGGAAGAGTGCTTAACTGATAAAGATTATCAGTTGAGGAAGACGAAACAATTCTGAAAATAGATGGAGATGGATGGCTGCACAACAATGTGAATGTACTTAACACTATAAACTGTACACTTAAAAAACTGGCTATCATGGTAAATTTTGTTGTATGTATTTTATCACAATTAAAAAAACTATTTCAAAGAAAATGAATAAAAACTAAAACTAATATGTAAATGGCATTTTGAAAATGCTTTAAAAAATAAAATATGCTTCTCACCTGTCCACGATTAAACTTCAAATAAGGTGTCTACACAGGCAGTCTTCAACCTCCAAACATTATATCGGGAAGCCTCTGAACCACCTCCTGTACTTAGACTGCTGTGCAAAAACCAGCAAGAAGCTCAGGCAGCCGAAGTTTCCATGTCAGCAGTGCTACTGTCTTAGCTGGGCAACATTACCTGTTCAATATACTGTATACTGAGTACCAAGATTTAGGAGTGGGGAGTAGGGAAAAGAAGAGCAAAGAGCAGCATGATAGGGAGGATGTAGTCACATACAGAAATGGGTATGGGACATAATTACCTGCCTGAATTACTCATATCACCATACCTGTCTATACTAGACTCAATTCCTGAGTCTCTGAACTGTGAGCTATCAGAAAAAACAATTTTGTAACACATAAACAAGGTAAAGAATTAATTTTGTAAATCTTTAACTCTGTGTTCTTTACCTTTTGTTATTTACCTACTTTTTTCTCCATATAATTCTCACAATATGAGAAATTTTCTTTTGATCCAACAATTCTACTTCCTAGGTATCTATTCTTCCTTATAGGTATCTATTCTACCAAATAACCTCCCACATGTGCAAATTTGCTTTTGTGAAAGTTAGTTTGTATACAGAAGCATTGTTTGCCTTAGCAAAAGACTAGAAACAACCCAAATATCTGTGAAAATTGACAAAAGAAAATCTCATTTAGAATGGAGTCAGAAGAAGGAGAGCCTGGATGGCTCAGTTGGTTAAGTATCCAATTCTTGATTTCGGCTAGGGTTGTGATCTCGGGGTGGTGGGATCAGGCCCCAAGTAGGGCTCCAAGCTCAGCAGGGAGTCTGCTTTTCTCCTTCTTCCTCTCCCTTCCCCGCTCTCGCTGTTCTCTCTCTCTCCTCAATTCTCTCTCTAAAATAAATAGGTATTAAGGAGGGCATGAATGTAATGAGCACTGGGTGTTATATACAACTGATGAATCACTGAACTCTACCGCTGAAACTAATAATAAACTATATGTTAATTAACTGAATTTAAATAAAATATAAATTTAAAAATAAAATAAAATAATTGGATAAATAAATCTTTAAAAAAAAAAGTGGTGTCAGAAGGCCAGCAGGGGGGTGCTCATGGCCTACCACTTGTGGTCAATTGCAGACCCAACAGAAAGTGATGCACCTTGCACATGGATACTACTTTACTAAGCCAGCTGGAAGAAGAAAGTTTTCCTCCTTCCACAGCAAAAGTCCAGCCAATGAGAAATGGTCGTGACCCTGCCAATGCAAAGTCACTATACTTCCAACTCCCAGTTTACTCCAATGGGCTTTCTGTTTATAACAGCCCTCCCACCCATCTACCCTCCCAACCCCCCAACCATCACCACCACTTTTGTATGAAAGAGCATTCCTCTCCTTTGTTCTCTGGTCTTGTCTGTGGTTTTGCTGTACCTTGCTTGACCTGGATCGCGATGCTCTGCTATACTGAATAAACCCAGTTTTGCTGGTTGAATACCTGGCAGTTTTATTGTTTAAGGTTAACATATCCATCAACAGTCATCTTAAATGAATAAATTTTTTAAGAAACTCTTTATGTACTAATATAAGATCTCTAAGATCGATTTTTCATAACATAGCAGGCTAACAATCTTATGATAAAAATGAAAAAATAAGAATGTGTGTACGTATAGAGACATAGCACACCTACAAAAGAACATGAGAAAAAACTAGTGAAATTGCTTTCTCCAGGGAAGGGAAAACAGTGACTGAAAGAAGACTTTTTTTTTTTTTAACTTCATTTACTTTTGTACCTTTGAAACGATTAGCTATGTGAATGTGTTATCTTTTAAACAATATACCCAATTTTAAAAATGCCTTCCTTGTGTTAAATAGTCAGAGAACTCTTATTTTACCCTGATCCCCAAACCAGGCAAAGACCCTACCAAAAAGGAGAATTTCAGACCAATATCCCTGATGAATATCTAGGAAACAGGATCCAACAACACATTAGAAAGATTATCCACCATGACCAGGTGGGATTCATCCCTGGGCTACAAGGATGGTTCAACATTCACAAATCAATCAATGTGATAGAACAAATTAATAAGAGAAGAGAGAAGAACCACATGGTCCTCTCAATCTATGCAGAAAAAGCATTTGACAAAATCCAGCATCCGTTCCTGATTAAAACGCTTCAAAGTATAGGGACAGAGGGAACATTCCTGAACTTCATAAAATCTATCTATGAAAGACCCACAGCAAATATCATCCTCAATGGGAAAAAGCTCACAGCCTTCCCATTGAGATCAGGAACATGACAAGGATGCCCACTCTCACTACTCTTGTTCAACATAGTATTAGAAGTCCTAGCAACAGCAATCAGACAACAAAGAGAAATAAAAGGTATCCAAATTGGCAATGAAGAAGGTATCCAAATTGGCAATGAAGAAGTCGAACTCTCTCTCTTTGCAGATGACATGATTCTTTATATGGAAAACCCAAAAGACTCCACCTCCCAAACTACTAGAATTCATACAGCAATTCAGTAACGTGGCAGGATACAAAGTCAATGTGCAGAAATCAGTGGCTTTCTTATACACCAACAATGAAAATACAGTAAGGGAAATTAGAGAATCGATTCCATTTACTATAGCAACAAGAACCATCAGATACCTGGAAATAAACCTAACCAAAGACGTAAAGGATCTGTACTGGAAGAACTACAGAACACTCATGAAAGAAATTGAAGAAGACACAAAAAGATGGAAGACCATTCCATGCTCTTGGATCAAAAGAATAAACATTGTTAAAATGTCTATACTGCCTAGAGCAATCTATACTTTTAATGCCATTCTGATAAAAATTCCACCGGTATTTTTCAAAGAGCTGGAGCAAATAATCCTAAAATTTGTATGGAATCAGAAGAGACCCCGAATCGCTAAGGAAATGTTGAAAAACAAAAATAAAACTGGGGGCATCATGTTACCTGATTTATTTTTTAAAAAATAGTATATTCATTATCTATACATTTAATTATTTGATTCCTCAGCTTTCTCTATCACACTAACTGGCAGGTGAGATTTTACTCTCTAACATACACCATGGTTTGTTTTGTTGTCAAAAAATATTGAAGCACGTTTCTTCAAGACAGGCTATATAACACAAACCTAAAACTTGACCCAAAACGGGTTCATATCATCTTGTGTTACACCAGAAAAGCCCGGCTTATATCGCAAAAAGGACTCTGTTACAGTATCAGATGAGGGAATGAAAGCATCATTAAAGCAATTATGCAACTTAAAATATGCTATAAATTTGACAGCATTCAGAGACCACTATCAAATGCACAGTACATGTGCATATCAAATGACTCTTAAGTAGATTTCAAGAGGTAATGCAAAGGATTGCTAGGTTAGTACCCTGTGCCCCATATCCCTCAAAGGGCTAACCACAAACTACTTGAAAGCTCTTTTATACTGGGATGGAAGGCCAATGAATTGATTTTCTTATCAAGTTTCATACACACTTCCTACAAGGAATGTCTCAATAAATGGTAACAATAATAAATATTACATAAACATATAGTAATAATAAATATTACATTAACATATATGCATATATGAAATATTAAGTATTAAGCAACAACTAAAAATAAGGGCTATCCAGAAATATGCAAAAAAAACCCCTCATAATATGACATTCAACAAAGCAGAACAGAAAGGGAAAGCTCAAGGAATTTTAGTGACTAGAAGTCCCCATGTCTTACTGCTGGGCAGCAAAGCCCTTCTGAGTGAGTGCCAGGCCCCACTTTCTGATTCTTCTACTACTTTGCCACTCACTCTGTTTCAGCTACACTGGCTTCCCTGGTGTGTCTTGAAAATACCGTATCTAACAATTAATACCTACCCTAACACCTTTGCTCTAGTGGGTCCTGCTCCCTACAACAGTCTTCCAGACCTCTGCATGGCTAACTCTCTTACCACTCTTATAATTCTATGATATTGGTATTATTATCATCCTCACTAGACCAATAATTTGACAAAAGTCAACTAGACCATAGCTTCATGTTGACAGGGGACCTAATTATCTTGCACTCTGCTGTACTCCTAGTGTCTCACTGAGTGCCAGGGTAAGTGCATCGTCTAGAGACAGATATTTGTTGAATGAAATAAAGTTGTATTTTCTAATTTTTTATAATGAATACACATTTCTTATACAACAAAGTATGCATATTATGATCGCAACTATGTAAAAAATATATGTTATCAGGCAATATGCAAACTATGTCTTATGAAGGTGGTAGAATTAAAAGGGGTGTCAACTTCTTATACTTAAAAAATATTATTATATATGCTTCAATTACTAAAAATAAATCTTCCCATTCTGTTTCCCTACAGAACATTCTTTCATTTGAAAGCTTTTAACTGAGAAAACAGGTTATATGTATGTAGGATTCGTGACTAGAAAAGAAACATGGGTGTGTATATACTAAGTTGGTACACTGTTGAAAATAAATTGCATTTGTCATTTCATTGAAATTACCCTTGCTTTAATCTCCTTAATAATAAAAACATAATAGAATGAGAGAATAAATTAAATAGCAGGAAGGGAAGAAGTGATACTGCTCAAATCAAGAAAAAATCAACTGCCAATGAAAAAGAGCACCAAACTAAGAAATACAAGTAAATTCACAAATAACTTTAAGATCCAGAGAACATATTTAATGCATGTAGCATAAGGTATTTGATAATTCTTTGCTATATTTAACTGTATTATAATATATAATACATTTTACCCATATTGATAATTTAAACAGTACTCAAGTATATTTCTTTGCAAAATACTCTAATATTTTCTTGTATTTTGATATTTTAGGCAGATAAACATAGACTGGTGCAACTAAATGTACACTAGAATCCAACCTTGTTAAACAAGAAAAAGAAAAGAAATACCCACCATCATGAAAATTATTCATGGTTAAAAGAGAGAAAGTAATGTACATATGAAGTAAATGTACATATCTTCGGATAGTAAGACTTTTCTTCCAGTTTGCAGCCTTCCAAATTTCTATTATTTTTATAATACAAATAAAAAGTGCCTGCAAAATGTGCTCAAATACATTATTGCCATTCAAGTGTTAAATGGTAGCATATTACCTTAGACAGGCAGTTTTTAGGCCGCAGAACAGAATGAACTAAATAATACAAATACAAACTTAAGTCCTCCTATTTAAACTAAGTCTGACAAGAAAAGGAAAGTACTCTTTGAAAAATAAAATAAGACTCAAGTTCTTACACAGCTAAACCCAGATAAGTGAGTAATAGCTTTTAACCACTGAAAGGAAAAAGAAAAAGAAACCACAAAATAATTTTCTAAAATCAACACTACTAAGTTATTATATGATATATACTCATGCCCAAAAGAGGTATTATCAGAAGCCCTCAATCTAAAAAAAAAATGTGTTCATGATACATACATTGAGGTAAATCAATGTATAGATCTTAGTTTACACTCAAAGAAATGCATTTTAAAGTAAAATATACCTAATATTTTACATTTTAAAGAAATACATTTTAGCTTTCCAAAAAACAGTAAATACCTATGCAGATAAAATCATTTCTCATATCTGAAAAGATAAATCTAGGGGAAGAGCACAAGCAGGACAAGAGAAAAACCACCACTCTGTAAGAGCTTAACATGAAGTATCCAGTGGAGATGGAGTACCCTATTGCTCCTCAAATTACTGTGAGTAGAACTGGTCTGCGATTTCCAATCCAGCACAGAGAATGCAAGACTTTAACAAAATGCTGTCAACAAAGAGGCTATTAGACTGCAGGGCTCTCATGCCTTCAGCAGGGTACCCTACGTAAACAAATCAAATTCTAAAGCAGTCAGTGCATTTGAATCTAAGAAAACAAAATTCAAGAAAAACTAATCATCAATGCCAACCAGATTTCTTTGAATTATAGAACATGAACCTCAAGTAAAACTATCATAACAGCCAAATAACTATATTTCCCCCAACAAGGCAACCATTTGTGTTATAGCCAATTAAATAATTTCTTTGCTCTGCATCCCTATCTTTTCTATAGAAACCTCTGCCCTAGCACTACCTGCAGAACACCCCTACCTATTTTCAGATTTGGTGCTATCCCTCTGGAATCACTGTTTGCTCAAATAAACTCTTCAGAATTTGTTTTACAATACCATTTAAAAAACACTAGAAATTAAATAAAACATAAAAGTCCAAATTTTTTAAATTATTATTGACCTTGATAAAATTAGTAATTTGACAACTACTACACAAGTTTTAAACACTGTTTCTGTACTGACTTGTGTTAGAGACCAGTAAGCACTTTGAGTACTCCTGGGCAAGAGCCTGGCCCACTGACACCTTCCTCCAGCCTCCTGCTCCAAAGCACTAAATGGACATTGGAGGAAGCCCCACGGCTCAGCAAACCACTGCAAACACAATGCTTGAAACATGCCACCTCACGCATAGCTGGCCACCAAGACCTATTAATTGTGTGACATAAGCCATCTGCAAATCCATTCTTATTTTTTTTAAGATTTTGTTTACTTAGGGGCACCTGGTAGTTCAGTGGGTTAAGCCTCTGCCTTCAACTCAGGTCATGATCTCAGGGTCCTGGGATCGAGCCCCGCATCAGGTTGTCTGCTCAGCGGGGAGTCTGCCTCCTGTCCTCCCCTGCCCGCCTCTCTGCCTACCTGTGATTTCTGTCAAATAAATATATAAAATCTTAAAAAAAAAAAGATTTGTTTATTTATTTGACAGAGAGAGACACAAAGAGAGAGGGAACACAAGCAGGGCGAGTGGGAGAGGGAGAGGCAGGCTTCCTGCTGGGCAGGGAACCCGATGCAGACTTGATCCCAGGACCCTGAAATCATGACCTGAGCCAAAAGCAGATGCTCAACACACTGAGCCACCCAGGCACTCCTGCAAATTCATTCTATCAAGAATTCTCTTCCCACAACTTTTTCCTCTGAACTTAAAAAAAAAAAAAAAGCATGTGCAAATTATAAAAATGGTGAAATGAGTTTCTCATCTCAAATCTAGAAAAAACAGAACATAAAACAAACAGCTAGATAAGTATTTGCTGCATTTTAATCTATTATTCGTTTAACCCCTTCAATACAGTTCTTTGGTTAATATAAACCCATTAGGTACTGGGTTTATATTAAAAATAGAAAAATATGGGTGCCTGGGTGGCTCAGTGGGTTAAGCCTCTGCCTTTGGCTCAGGTCATGATCTCATGGTCCTGGGATCGAGCCCCGCATTGGGCTCTCTGCTCAACAGGAAGCCTGCTTCCTTCTCTCTCTCTCTGCCTGGCTCTTTGCCTAGTTGTGACCTGCCTGTCAGATAAATAAACTCTTAAAAAAAAAAAAAGAAAAAGAAAAAGATATCAAGCAAATAAATATACTTCAGTCAGAAATTATCAAAGATTCACCCATTTCTAATCTCCCAAAAGTTTTCCATCACTAAAAATGATATGGCTTTCTAGGAATCCACATTAGAAACTGCTTTATTTATTCAATTTGAACAAGAAAAGATAACCTTGGATTTGAGCATAATCTGAACAAGGTAAACACATGTGAATGAACTGAACATCTGCTGACTTTACTACTATTTCCCCATAAGTGAATGTTATGGTGCCACAAAGTCATTTCATCCAAGTAGGTCCACTATTTCATAAAATTATATTTAGTTTTCCTTTGGCTACAAGATTTCACCTCCATCAGGAATATTCAGACAGATTTGTTTCTAATGAATAGACATTTGCATCTGGTAAAATTTTTGTTTTCCTCATTGAGAAAAGTCCTGGGTGTTTCAGTCAGTTAAGTCTCCAACTCCTGATTTCCACTCAGGTCATGATCTCAGGGTTGTGAGACCGAGCCCTGTGTCGGGCCCATGTGGGGCTCCATACTAAGCAAGGGAGTCTGCTTGAGATTCTCTTTCTCCCTCCCCCATCCTCACACACTCTCTCTCTCGCTCTCTAATAAATAGATAAATCTGTAAAAAGAAAGAAAGAGGAGCACCTGGGTGGCTCAGTTAGTTAAGCATCTGTCTTTGGCTCAGGTCATGATCCCAGTGTCCTGGGATCAAGTCCTGAATCAGGCTCCTTGCTCAGGAGGGAGCCAGCATCTCCCTCTGCTTGACACTCACCCTGCTTGTGTGTGCACTCTCTCTCTCTCTGACAAATAAATAAAATCTTTAAAAAATAATAAAAAATTTAAAAAGAAAGAAAAATCCTATGAAACTTAATTTTAAGTCTACCCACTTTAAACAAGTAATCTTGGGTGTCTGTGTTTCAGTTTTCTAATTTTTCACATTTTTGCTCTATAGCATATATTAGTAAGTTAAGATATAAAACCCCAAGATTATTTAACTAGGTAGTTATATCCTCAACTATAAGTGTAAAATCTTAGCATTTGCAAATGGCTAAAAATATTAATAAAATGTGTCAGAGAAAATTTGACATTTGGGGGCAGGAAAAAAGCCTCTAGAAAACCTAATCACAGTGCAATGGTAGAATGTATCTTGTTACACCTAGAATCAGAAACATTTTTTTCTAATCTAAGTCCTACCTCCACCTAACTATGGAAGCCATGGACAAGTTACCTGACTTTTCTAGGCCTCAGTTTTTCAACCCTCATAAGGATGTTGTAAAAGAAAAACGAGAAAGTATATAAAATGAATTAAAAATGTGAAGCCATATGCTGAAGGTACCTAGTAAGAAGTAGAACTATGCTTTACACCCAGCTGTTAGGGATTCACCCACAAGCACCAAGTACCACAGACTGCTTACTACCACAATGAGCAATGACTTTCCAATTTTAGTTTCCACCTTCTGGAAGGCATAAACATTTCACTTTAGAAGAGCTGTAGAAGGAAGGGAGAATAGGGAAGAGGAAAAGTTACAAGTGAAAAAGAATTACTGAGGCAAAATGGTTGCTTATAAGTCACGGGGTTACTTAAGGTTCAAAGAGCAATACCAACCAAAGCAAATGAAAATATTTATGTTCAACATCCCCATACATATCTGGGCTAAATTAGGAACCATCAATAGTAAGTTAAAAAAACTTACTACAGCAATATAAAAACCAAAAAGAAAAAAATAAAGCCACATACTACAAAATGTTACAAATATGCATGAAAAAAAAGGAGCCACATATACACCTGAGTGCTCCTCCCACCCCCCCACAACCCTCCAACAAAACAGTAAGGTTGAAGAAGAAACAGGAATATGGCTTTGTCATATTCTCCCGTTAGATGGGGACACACTTGAACATCTCCTTCTAAGTAAGCAGGGAATACAGGATTAGATCTGTCAGAATGATGAGACAGGGAAGAACAGACAAGGAAGCTTGCAAATATGAATAACAATGTAGAGTATATGCACATAACTGAGATGAGATGAGGTGAGTAATGTGAGCAATGTTAATGGAAATTTAGACATATAACTTTAAGAGATGTTATTAATAACAATTACACAACTGTCAAAAATACTCCTTAACCATTTCTATTATAAAATACAATATATCTGATACATAGTTATACATTCAGAACACAAAATCATTGACTGTCATTTCTTTGTTTATCTAAAAACTTTAAAACTTACTAGATTCCACTGTCATCTGAAGCAAACTATCAATGACGTTAGAAAGTAGTCCTTTGCTGGATATTCGTAGATGATTTAGTATTACTGGAACAGCTTGATATTCCAAAAACAAGACTTTTCCTTCATCTGTCTTCAAGTCCAAACAGAGAGAATCAAATGCCTGAGCCAGGTAGTCAGCTAAAAAACAGTATATAAAATCAACTGTCATTATCATTGTCATTACTGTAGCTGGTAATCAGAAACAATAGAAAGAAAGAAAGAAAGAAAATACCATCACTTAAATTTAAAAGGGAAACAAAAATTAAATGACCAGAGATCACTGGCTAAATTTACAATCTGTTAGAACTCAAACGCTTGAGGGGTGCCTGGGTGGCTCAGTTGTTAAGCGTCTGCCTTTGGCTCAAGTCATGATCCCAGGACTCTGGGATCAAGCCCCACATGGGGTTCCCTGCTCAATGGGAAGCCTGCTTCTCCCTCTCCCACTCCCCCTGCTTGTGCTCCCTCTCTCACTGTCTCTGTCAAATAAATAAATAAAATCTAAAAAAAAAAAAAAAAAAAAGCACCCAAATGCTTGAAATGAGAAATTATATTATGATGGGGTATAAATTTCATTCATATTTTAACATCAAAATAACAAGAAATTGTTTTTATTACAAGAAAACAGTTGATTTTAATAGTAAAGACCACAGTGATGTTTATTTTTTCATATTTGATAACCACCAGATGCTTTCAAAAGTGTTTTTATTTCTACCCAGCATTTGAGATATTTTTTTGTTGCTGCTCACTTCAAAATGTAACTTTACACAAACTTTTAATGGAGGATTTAAAGATCAAACAGCCATTCAAAGACAACTCGAGAGGACTAGATGTGCTCTGGTGTGTTATATATCTGCCATTAGCACAGCATGGTTTGACAAGGCCAATGTTATGATGGCACCCACTAGATCAGAATCCCTGGAACTTTTTGAGTTATTATTTTAGGTTCTTTTGGATAATACCCTGAAGTGGAATTGCTGGATCATCTGATAGTTTTATTTTTAAATTTTGTTGAACTCCATACTGTTTTCCATAGTGGTTCCATTTTCATTTCCATAGTTTACCTTATTAGCCAAGACATGGAAACATGCATCTGTTAAGTATATACTGATGGATGAATGGATAAATAAAATGTGGTGTGTGTGTGTGTGTGTGTGTATTTTTTTAAAAGAAACCCTGGACATTTCTTTCTTTTTTTGCCATATGGTAGTTCTATTTTTAATTTTTGGAGGAACCTCCATCCTGTTTTGCATAGTGGCTATACCAATTTACATTCCCACCAATAGTGCAAGAAGGCTCCCTTTTCTCCGCATCTTTGCCTGGAACTTTCTTAAAGACGTTCCACAGATGATTGGGAAACCTGTAAAGCCAGGATTGAGTAGCACCAATTTAACAACAATCAATGCAAACAAGATACTAAGATACTTATATCGTTACACTTCAATACACCAAACAACCCAAATCAGTACTCTTAAAACAATTTTACATTGTGCTTTTAATTGTACACGAATATTCCAGTTTCCTAAACTCTTTCAATATACTATTGAAAGCAATTAAAAAAAAAACTGTGCTGTTCAAACACTAGTGAGTTAATTTTTCTACTGATGATTTCTGGTTAAATAAGGCTCGAGGATACTTTAAAATACATTGAAAATATGACAGAACTACCCCCTATTAAAATTTACTATCTTCTGGCTGATGTGTTGCATTTCATCTTTGCTGTTTTAGTTTACATAAACTAAAGAAGTGATTTAAAAGCTTAATTACTAAGAATGAGAAGCTGGGGGTACTTGGGTGGCTCAGTGGGTTAAGCCTCTGCCTTCAGCTCAGGTAATGATCTCAGGGTCCTGGGTTCCAGCCCCACATTAGGATCTCTGCTCAGCGGGAAGCCTGCTTCTCTGCCTACTTGTGATCTCTCTCTCTCTCTCCGTCAAATAAATAAATAAAATCTAAAAAAAAAAAAAAAAAAAGAAAAGCTGAGGATAATCTGTGTACAATACCTAGGAGAGAACTGAAATACATAAATATATATTAAAATACATATGAAAGAATTTTGAGAAATTAAAATATGTACCTCAATCAGTTCTTTCTATTCCTTCCAACAAATCTATTTGAAATCTAAATCTATTCCTTCACTACTCTTACTTTTGGTAGAATTTAGTTCAAAGAACACTGCCATTATTGTATTTAATTTTGGTAATTAAATAAAACAAAACAATGCAAATAAATGTGTATTTAGGTTAAGCAAAGTTGCTAGATTCTGTTCAAGTATGTCTTATTTAGAAACCTATATTTATTTAGCAAACAGTAGAAGAGTATAGATGAACCCTGAACTCAAGTCTTCACACAAACAAAAGTTTTTATCACAGTGCCACCTACTGTTTTTGGCACAGATTACTTCACTTCTCATTAATACTTCATCTGAGATTAAATAGGCTAAGTGGTACATGATACAGCAAATCTGTGAAATTAAAAAACTGTGCCTAATTAATTTGAAGGGGATAGTATTTGGTGATTTTATTGTTATGTTGCCTTGCCTTTTAGGGAGAAGTAAAAAAAATTCTATCATTATTTTAATTTCCCTAATAGTGAAGATTTTCTAAAATCAATAACAACTTAACTTCTAAGAGAATATTTTAAGAAATTTCAGTTATCAATTATACCAAAACTGGTTGTTGTTTTAAGCAACAAGTGTTTGATGGTGTATTATGAAGCAATACAAATCTAATGCAGTCTAACAGACCTCAATTCTGATCTCAAGTAAAACCAACTCAGAAGTTAGATAATACTAAATAATAATGTTTATAATAATGCTAGCAGGTAGCACTTACTATATGCCACACTCTTTGCTAAACCTTCACATCAATTCTCATTTAACCTTAAAAATTGGTTTTAACCTTCAAAATAAAATTAAAAATTGTGGTGAAATGCAAAAAAGAAGAGACCTGCCCAATGTCACATAGCTAGTGATGGGGATGAGACTCATCCTTAGTTATCTGACTGTAAACTGAACTTCTTAATCCTATATTGTTCCTGTTATCTGAGAATGGCAATAATCTCTACAATTCTTTAGGCCTGAAGTATAAATAAGTACATAATTTACAAAAACATGTATCTGTATATATCTGCATAAGTTGGGGGCCAAGAGTTGAGACGGGCAGGACACCAGAACTAGCTCTGATGCACACAACTAAAAAGGAGAGAGAGTACATTTAATTAGACAAGAAATTTCTCCCTAAAACAATACTATCAGGTAAGATTCTTACCTTTCAGTTCTCATTTCTTTACATAAATCAAACTAGTATGTACATATTAGTACCTACTACATAGATCTACACATCTACATACTTAAAATTGTTGATAACATATAACATTCCACTGTCCTCATGATTATACTGTTAAAGGGTTGGTTATTTAGGGTCAAGAAAAGATCTGAGTCCCTTACAAATGCTTGACCCTCAGTTTGCTCTTTTGTAAAAATGACAATACCATCTACCTTATAAGGTTACTGTGGGGAATAAATTTGAAAAAAACAAATCAGTGATTAGAAAAATGCTAGGGGCACCTGGGTGGCTCAGTTGGTTAAGCGACTGCCTTCAGCTCAGGTCATGATCCCGGAGTCCCAGGGATCGAGTCCCACATCGGGCTCCAGCTCCACGGGGAGTCTGCTTCACCCTCTGACCTTCTCCCCTCTCATGCTCTCTCTCTCTGTCTCTCTCTCAAAGAAAAATGCTAACAACACTGCAAGAACTTATTTCCTTCACTATTCCAATTGCCGGTCTGTCAATTATTTACCCTTTATCCCTTTATCATTATTAGACAGCACAATAAATCTTATTAAAGATTATGACACATTTTGGTGGCTCCTGTAAGCAGAATACAGGTCAAAAATGTTAAGCTACAATACAATCAAAATTGTACCTGTTTCGACTCTTAACTACAGAGAACAAAGTGATGGTTACCAGAGGGGAGGTGGCTGGGGATAGAGTGAAATAAGTGATGGGGATTAAGGAGGGCACTTGTTGTGATGCGGACTGGGTGATGTATGCAAGTGCTGAATCACTCTATTATACATCTGAAAGTAATATAACACTGTACGTTAACTAACAGAATTAAAGTTAAAGCTTAAAATAACCCACATTTCTCAAGACAGTTTTGGTAAATTTGGTAAATATATTAATCTTATAAGTGAACTATTTTAATTTGAAATACTGCATATTGAAATATTATAATTTGAAAATATATACATTTTATCAATAAAGACTTTTAGCATTATATTCAGTCATTTTATTTTTGTGAGTATAATGAAAAAAAATTGTATCTTACAGTTAAATTTTACTTCAAAGAATCAGTGTAGCACAGTGACTAAGGGCAGACTTAACCTCTCCATGCCTCAATTTCCTCATTTATAAAATTAAGATGTCAATATTACTGACATCTCATAACCTTGCTATGATTAAATGAGTTAGTACATATAAAGAGCTTAACCCATAACATAGGAAGTGCTATGTAAGTATTTATTACTATTTCTTTCTTTATCTCAGGAGTACACGCTCTAAGGAAGTCACAAAATAAGGTCAGGAAGGTGGGATCTAGAAATGGATAGAGATGAGCTGAACCAGACTCTATCAAATACTGGTTGTGTGGCCTTGACATAAATATCTAACCTCTATAAACTAATAACCACTAATATGGGAATAATAATATTCAGAAGACAATCTATAAAGGGCTTAGCATTATAGTGTCAAATTCACACCAAGTATTATCTTTTTGAACAACATATTTACACTATCTATTCAAAGGAAACCAAGTATTATCTTACATATATTTGGGTTATTAAGTTTTTAATATTATGTGTATTACCAAACACATTTAACTATTTTCTCTTTACTTTTTATACTAAATTTAATCAATCTTATAATGGATAACTTTCTTTTATAAATAGGAAGTCTTGTTACCGGAGTTAAGTCTATTACTCTGGTTTAAGATTTTTGTGTAAATTTTTAGTTCTCCCAAATTTGCTGCAGCACATAAGACAGTGTATCTTTTATTTTTCTCTATACTTATAATTATTTTTCCTAACTGTAGTTAATAGATGTCTTTTTCCTTTTCTGGTTCTTTTACTTGGCTTATTTTGCTCTACCCCAAGATTATATAAACTGAGATCCACAAGCTGCCTTTCAAACTACTGAACCTCTAGAGCACCTTACAATGAAGGCAGAAATCACAAGGTCCGGAAGGAATCAGTTCATCAGCTCTAGAACTGAATACCAATGTGAATTTCACCTTTCAGTCACTCACCTTTTCTAACATTAATCTTCTCTCCCTGAAAGTGTTCCTCAGAGTAATATGAACCTTCATAAGGTATTACAATGGCGCTCCATAAACTGTAAGATAGCATTTCCCAAATTATTCCCCTCAGAAAATTAGTGCTAAAAAGATCTGGAAGTTTAAGTTTGGGAAATGCTGCATATAGTGTATTCTAATTCTATAGTTTCATAAAGCCCACTAGTAATGCAATTAAAGTATGGCGTTATTAAACTTTAGTTATTCCCAAATTTCTCAAACATTTTTAACTAAAGACCACAACAGTGAACTGAATGAAAACTAATCACAGATGTGTTAGTCATAAATGGCAAACTAGAGATTGTTTTACAACTTTAGAGAACCATATTATTGTTTTATGTGCTTTGTTAACCAAAATTAGGAGAGAATCATGGGTGGTAATTTTTATATACCTTAAGACAATATGTAGCTTATTTTAAAGACATTTTAGGGGGCGCCTGGGTGGCTCAGTGGGTTGAGCCGCTGCCTTCGGCTCGGGTCATGGACTCGGGGTCCTGGGATCGAGTCCCGCATCGGGCTCTCTGCTCAGTGGGGAGCCTGCTTCCTCCTCTCTCTCTGCCTGCCTCTCTGCCTACTTGTGATCTCTCTCTGTCAAATAAATAAATAAAAAGACATTTTAGGTTTCTTTTTAATAAATTAATTTATTTTCAGAAAAACAGTATTCATTTTTTTCACCACACCCAGTGCTCCATGCAATCCGTGCCCTCCATAATACCCACCACCCGGTACCCCAACCTCCCACCCCCCTGCCACTTCAAACCCCTCACATTGTTTTTCAGAGTCCATAGCCTCTCATGGTTCACCTCCCCATTGTTTAGATTTTTAAGAACATACCTGACTTATTTTCAGTGAATCATACTCATTCTGCCTGCTTGGTAATGATTTAACTAATTTTTAAATTTTGACTCCAGCTCTCAAAGTTTGTCTGAGGCCAAATTAGACCTAACAGATTCTTTTCTTTTCTAAGACTTATTTATTTATTTTTAGAGAGAGAGAGTGAGAAAGCAGGGCGAGGGGTAGAGAGGGAGACTCTCAGACTACCCGCTGACACCTGACACCTGACAGGGCGCCATCCCATGACCCTGAGATTATGACCTGAGCCAAAACCAGGAGCCAGACACTCAACCAAATGAACCACCCAGGCACCCCTAAACCTAAGAGATTCTTTTCAATCCAATTTATATACAAATACCTCTGGAATCCCCTATAAGGTTTTTAAAAATAGTTTTAAGGTATATTTCTAAATGAATTCTGAGTAGTTTCTCATTTATTTCTTTTAAAAACTTCTAAAACCATTTTACAATTAAAAAAAACACCCAAATAATTTTTCAAACTACAGGAAGAGTATCAATTGTGTGGTCATGTATTTAGATGAAAAATAATAAACTTACAGGTTTTTTAGAGTTTCTTAAATTAATGGGGAATTTAGTCTAATTTTTCTTTTTTTTTAAGATTTTTATTTATTTATTTGACAGAGAGAGATAACAAGTAGGCAGAGAGAGAGGAGGAAGCAGGGTCCCCGCCGAGCAGAGAGCCCAATGCGGAGCTCGATCCCAGCACCCTGGGATCCTGACCTGAGCCGAAGGCAGAAGCTTTAACCCACAGAGCTACCCAGTCTAATTTTTCAACTTCCATTTTACATACAAAAGTTATGACTATACTCAAAAATATACACACTTCTCAGAAGTTATTTACTTCAGAAGTTATTTGCTTTGAAATTGGACAAACTTCATAACAAAAATCAAACAAGACGGTTATGAAGTGAGTAGGATAGGCAAGAGATAACATAATATTAATTCTGGTTAGAAATTTTATTACCAATTATCACCAAAAGCTTAAAAAATTCACTATATATTTTCAGTATAAAATGAACTGCAAACACACTATCAACTGAAAACAGTTAAGCTGAAGAAAAACATGGTATGATGAGGCACCTAGGTGGCTCAGTCAGTTAAGCACCCAACTCTTGATTTCAGCTCAGGTCATGATCTCAGGGTGGTGAGATGGAGCCCTATTCAGGCCCCAATCTCAGCAGGGAGTCTTCCTCTACCTGCCTCCCCAGCTTGCATGCGTGCGCTCTCTCTCAAATAAAATAATCTTTAGAAAAAAAATGTTATGATATAATTTGTATGTTTTTAAACAAAGATAAATCAAAAGTAATGCTGTGCTTTGAGAAGTTGATTAACACCATTTGAGGAGCAGCTGTGATCCCACCACATGTTTTCCTGTTGAATTACTCACTGGTCTTCTTGCATGCCATGCTCTTCCACAATTCCAAACATTAGTTCATACTGTTTCCTCAGGAATGACTTTATTTTCTGCCTATGAAATCCTACACATTCCTGACAGTCCAGCTCAAATGCTAACTCCTTAATACTAAATCCTCTCCTGATCCCCTAAATCATACCATCAGAACTAATTTATCATCTCTTTCGCTTTTTTTTTTAAATTTCTTTATTTGACAGAGAGAGAGCACAAGTAGGCAGAGTGGAAGGCAGAGGGAGAGAGAGAGAAGTAGGCTCTCCACTGAGCAGGGAGCCTGACAGGGGTCTCGATTCCAGGACCCTGGCATCATGACCTGAGTTGAAGGCAGACACTTAACTAAGCCACTCAGGTGCCCCTTATCATCTCTCTAACCAGAAACACATTATTTAAACTTCTGTGTGGATAATTATACGATGAAGCAGAAAGAAATATTTACAATCTACTTACCCACCAGACTCTAAGGACTTTGAAAGTAGGTACCTTATAATTCTTTCCACTCTCTTAAAAAAGTGACTTGCAGGGACACCTGGGTGGCTCAGTGGGTTAAGCCACTGCCTTCAGCTCAGGTCATGATCTCACGGTCCTGGGATTGAGCCCCACATTGGGCTCTTGCTCAGCAGGGAGCCTGCTTCCCCCATCTCTCTGCCTGCCTCTCTGCCTACTTGTGATCTCTGTCAAGTAAATAAATTAAAATCTTAAAAAAAAAATGACTTGCCCAAGGAAGGAACCAAATTCACTAATTCAATATGCATATATAAAGTGCAAACTGTCATTTCTGAACCTACTATGCCTATTGCCGTATTTTGGTGTTTTAAAATTACCCATTATTATTATTACATATCATGATTGTTTCATTTTAACTTTAAAATTTTATTTTTTTTAAACTAAAATATAGTTGACGTATTATGTTCCAATAGTTATAGGTGTACAAAATAGTTATTTGACATTTAAATACACTACAAAATGCTCGACAATACATTTAGATACCATCTAATACATTTAGATACATAGTTACTACAATATTACAGACTATATTCCCTATGCTATACTTTACATCTGACTTCATTCATTCATTCATTCAAGTAGGCTTCATCTCCAGGCCTAGTGTGTGTTTTGACTCAAAACCTTGAGATCTGATACTTAACTGAGTGACCCAGGTGTCCTAGATGTCATTGCCTTTTTTTTTAATGGCTGAGTGATATTCTTTCCTTCCTTCGTGTGTGTGTGTGTGTGTGTGTGTGTGTGTATGTGTGTGTGTATGCATCACATCCTTCTTATCTATTCACATAACAATGGACACTTCATTCCTTATCTTGGTTATTGTAAATAATGCTACAGTGAGTAAACAACAGGGGTGCATATACATTTTCAAACTACTATTGTTTTTTCAGGTAAGTACCTAGTAGTGGAATTTTTTGTTTTTTTGATAACCTGATGTGAGGTATTATCTCACTGTGGTTTTGATTTGCATTTCCCTGATGATTAGTTATGTTGACCACCTACATGTCTTCTTTGGAGAAATGTCTGTTCATATTCTCTGCCCACTTTCTAATCCAATTTTCTTTTTGGTGTTGAGTTGTATTAAGTCCTATACATATTTTGGAAATTAATCCCATATCAGATATATCATTTGCAGATATCTTCTCCAATTCAGAAGGTTGTCTTTTCATTCTGTGGATGTTTTCCTTCACCATGCAAAGGCATTTCAGTTTGATGTAGTCTCAATTGTTCATTTTTGCTTTTGCTGCCCTAGCCTGAGGAGGCAGACCCCAAAACATTTTGCTCACACCAATGTCGAGTTTTTTCTTTCTTTTAGTTTTATGCTTTCTTTTAGTTTTATGACTTCAGGTCTTACATTTAGGTCTTTAATACATTCTAAATTTATTTTTTTATATGGTATAGTAAAGTGGTTCAGTTTTTCCAGTACCATTCATTGAAGAGACTCTTTTCCACCATTGTATATTCTTGCCTCCTTTGTCACAGATTAGGTAAAAGTGGGTTTATTTCTGGGATCGGTATTCTATTCTGTTGATCTGTGTGTCAATTTTTGTGCCAATACCACTCTGTTTTGATAACAAACTTGTGGTCGAGTTTGCAATCTTTTCAGAGTACAGGTCTTTCACTTTAACTTTATTCCTAGTTATTTTATTGTTTTTGGTGCAATTAAAAATGGGACTGTTTTCTTAACTTTACCTTCCGCTGATTCTAAATGGTGTTTTTGACCTCTGACTGGTTCATTTTTATCTGTTAAGAGTCACAATGATGTCCTCCCTCTTACATCTTTTTGTTTGTTTTTACCTCCACTCTCAAGTTCAGTGAGTATCTTTATGAACATTACTTTAAATACTCTGTCAGACATATTACTTATTTCCATTTCACTTGGCTTAGTCCTCTTCTTTCATTTGAGATATATTCTCTGTGCATTTTGTCTGACTCTCTGCATCTATTTCTTTGTGTTAGGACAGTCAGCTACTTCTCTTGCTCTTAATGATAATGGTCTTATACAGAAGAGGTCCTACAATGCCCTGCAGAGCCATGTCCCCTGCTCCCCAGGGCCTGGCACTAGGGCGGGTCTTCCATGTATACTGCATGTGCTCTGCTGTTGTTAACCTCTTCCCTGCTCCCAATTCAGTCCAGTTGTCTGCAAAGGTTCTCTGTCAATTATGGCTAGTGTTTGGTCCCAGCAGGGGTGGGGAGTGTTTTAACAAGGTATGCAGGGGTCTGCCCAAGAAATGAGACTTGCCCCTGCCACCACTGGAACTGAGGTCCTGCAAATGTGCAGGTTGGGAGATGTGTTGGCAGGGTTTGCTCTAGTCTTTTGAGGAAAGGGCATGCAATGCCAGAACTAAGGCAAGTGTGACTGGGAATGGTAGAACTGCCAAAACATAGGGTTAGGGACTTCGTTGTAAGCAAGTTGAGTAATGAGTGTCGGTGCTATGTTGGCTGTTGTTTATGCAGGAGAGGGAAATAAATGGTGCCTGCCAGCTCCTTTGCTCCTAGAAAGCTCTCCCCCTGATCCCTGTCTCTCCAAGCCATACTCTAAGATGAGCAAATCACTCTCCCTCCCATCTACCCCCAGAGTTTTTCAAACTGATGGCTCTATGCTGTATCTGCATGTATGCTGTATGTCCTGCTGTCACTTTAAGGGTAGGGATTCCACTTTCAAACACGGTCGGGGCTCCCCCAGAACCCCAATTTTGAAAATTCCACACATTCTCACTGGTTGTAAGAACTCATGAAGTTTGGCCCCTCTCCTGAATTCCCATTCTTATGCGAATCCATCCTTCCCATTTGTGGGTTCCCCAGTGTGAAAGTCTTCCCTGCACCACTGGATCTCTCCCTACCATGGACAGCCACAGTCTGTTTCACTCCCAGACACTGTCTTTGTCCTTCCTACCTTCTTTGATGTGGCCTCTTATTTACCATTAGTTCGTGGAATTTGTTCTGCCAGTCTTCAGATCGTTTCATGGGTTACTTATGCTACTGTGAGTATATCTAGTTGTATCCATGCAACAAGGCAAGCTTACTCCCTCTACCATCTTCCTAGCAGATCCTCTAATTTTTTTTTTTTTTTTTTTTGACAGACAGAGATCACAAGCAGGCAGAGAGGCAGGCAGAGAGAAGAAAGCAGGCTCCCCTCGGAGCAAAGAGCCCGATGTGGGGCTCGATCCCAGGACCCTAGGATCATGACCCAAGCCGAAGGCAGAGGTTTTTTAACCCACTGAGCCACCCAGGCACCCCAGATCCTCTAATTTTTGACATTTTAATTATTATGCTTCTCAGTGTGAACCTCTTTGGTTTCATCTTATTTGGGGTTCTCTGTATTTCCTGGACCTGGATGTGTTTCCTGCCCCAGGTTTGGGCAGGTCATGATCTCAGGGTTGTAAGATCAAGCCTTGAATCAGGCTCTGTGCTAGGTGTGTAGCCTGCTTGAAATTCTCTCTTTCCTTCCACCCCTTCCCTACCCTAAAAGAAAAAGTCCTTTATTTCTGCCATTTAATGCCAGCAATAATCTTTTAAAAAATCTTTTCAAGGTTTTTTATTTATTCATTTGAGAGACAGAGATCAAGAGAGAGAGAATATGAGCAGGGAGAAGGGCTGAAGGGGAATCAGGCTCCCCAGTGAGCAGGGAGTCCAATCTGGGACTCAATACCAGGATCCTGGGATCATGACCTGAGCTGAAGGCAGACGCTTAATCAACTAAGCCACCTAGGCACCTAGCAATAATCTTCATTACCCTGTCCACTCATCCACTACTTGCCCGTATCTTTTTTATAAAGACTTTACTTATTTTTAGAGAGAGAATGTGTGCATTCTCTAGAGAGAAGTGTGGGGGAGAGAGGGAGATCTCAAGCAGACTCCCTGCTAAGCTTCCTATTCAGGGCTCAATCCCACAACCCTGGGATCATGACCTGAGCGGAAACCAAGAGTCAGATGCTCTAGCGACTGAGCCACCCAGGTGCCCCACCCATATCTTTATTTATACCTATTATATTTCACAAAAGATGAAGTTTACAAACACCAAATTAGATTTATATACAAACTTTATACTTTCTGTTTTTTTATATTAACAAGATTTTTTTTTAATATGTTATTGCTGTTTGTTAGTGATATTCATAGTAGGCATACTATACAGTGTTAGGTAGTCTAGATGGTAATGATAGTATTGAAAGTAAACAGACTTTGTGAATTTCCTTTGAAGCTCGTTTTCTGAAACACAAATTCTATCAGACTGCTATAATAAATACCAGAGATTGTGTAGTTTATACACAACAGGAATTTTACTGCTCACAGTTCTGGAAGTGGAGAAGTCCAAGTATGGTCGCCAGCATGGTGAAGACCCACTTCCTGGTTCACAACCTGAAACTTCATTCTCAATGTGTCCTCACAGGGTATGAGGGCTAGAGACCTCAGTGGAGATTCTTTTATAGGGAACACTAATCCCATTCATGAGGGCTGCGCCCTCATGATCTAAGCCCTCCTAAAGGCCCCAATTACTAACATCATCATCTTTGGGGGTTAGCATTTCACCATATGAATCTTGTGGGGTCACAAATATCCAGAACACAGCACATTATATTCAATAAATTTCTGAGCTAGTTTCATTAAATGTCCTCACTTTATTTTTTTTTAAATTTTATTTATTTGACAGAGATCACAAGTAGACAGAGAGGCAGGCAGAGAGAGAGGAGGAAGCAGGCTCCTCGCTGAGCAGAGAGCCCAATGCGGGGCTCGATCCCAGGACCCCGAAATCATGACCCGAGCCAAAGGCAGAGGCTCAGCCCACTGAGCCACCCAGGCGCCCCAAATGTCCTCACTTTATACAGAGTATCCAATGAAGAGTTTCCTGTATTTCCAATACTCATCTTTCTTTTTATTAATGGCTTATTGAAATTGGTCAGCATGTCTAATACTGTACTGCACAAAAGTGGTGACAGAGAGCACCTAATTCCCTCTCTTATTTTATATCTCTATTGCACTAGTTTTATCAGTAACACAAATTATATTTTATCAAATGATGTTATGATGCATGCTGATATGTGGTCAACTTTATTTTGGACTAATACACACTTCTCATAAATGATGTTTCAAACAGTTACCACTCAATCTGTTTAACTATGAGAACCATAAATGTAAGGAAAAACTAAGACAAATTACAGTTTCATTTTTCATTTTTCGTTATTGATGTTGTAAAATTCCATAATCAGGTGTAACTGAACAGTACACACTGCAGAGAAAGTAGTAAAATTAAATTTTTGCCATTTCCCACTAAAAAAATTCCAAACAGACTGAGTTATATAACTTAACAAACTGAAAAGCTAAAAAGATGACAAATTTAATGTTTCACTATATTGGTATGACTTTAACAAAAATTCCACTTAGTAATCCAAAAACAGAACTCATAGCTATATACCAAAACTGTATTAAAAATGGTCTACTTTGACTGAAACATTATTCTTCATTCATTCATTTCCTTATTCACTATTATTATACATTAAGCACTATGCTAGTTGCAGGGGGATACAATAGTAAACAAGGCAATATTTTTCTTTAGTCAACTTACAAACCAGTGTAGGGACTGATAAAAGTTTTCATAAAAGGCCACATAACAATATAGGCTTCTAGGGGGCCATATAGTCTCTGTTGCCAACTATTCAGCTCTGTTGTAAGGTGAAAACAGTTTCTAGACAATAGGTAAAAAATAAGCATTCATGTGTTTAAATAAAACTTTATTTATAAAATAGGTTGTGGGCCAGACCTGGTCAATGGGCTACAGTTTGCCAACACCTGGTCCAGTAAAAATAATGAACTAGGAATTTCAATACTATATGGTATATGCAATGATAATAGGAACCATAGGTTACTGTGGAAATATGATCTAAGAGAATCAATAAAGTCTCCTGGGAGGAGGCAACAATACGACTGACTACTCTTTCTCACATTCAGCAAATAAAAGTAGTTCATTGTAGGGGCGCCTGGGTGGCTCAGTGGGTTAAGCCGCTGCCTTCGGCTCAGGTCATGATCCCAGAGTCCTGGGATCGAGTCCCGCATCGGGCTCTCTGCTCAGCTGGGAGCCTGCTTCCCTCTCTCTCTCTGCCTGCCTCTCTGCCTACTTATGATTTCTCTCTGTCCAATAAATAAATAAAAATCTTTAAAAAAAAAAAAAGTAGTTCATTGTAATGTGCCACCATTATAGAATCTTATTCTTAAAATGGAAAACATATTTGACTACGCAAGAATTACTTCATTATGTAGTATTCTCTTCTCTTTATGAAAAATTATGCAAAGCACAAGTGAAAGCTTACCTTGGGTGACTGTTCTAAGAACAATTAAAGTTGATAAAAATCTCAATGGTAAATTGGAGCTCTTAAAGAAAGCAGCTGTCTTTGGTTTATTCTCCACTGAATGTTCTAAAGAATTATCTTGAATTCCCTTAGTTACTACTCCTTTGAATATATCTTCACCCAATCTCCTCAATGTTGATGTCATGGTAGAATGCTGTTAAAAATATGTACCATCTTAGTATATATATTTATGTCCATGATGTATTTCAAATACTACAATCAAATATAGAAACTAAAAATAAGTCAACTTTTTTTCTAATTAAAGAATGGGTTAGAAATATACAAGATTAAAAAGAAGTAATTTTATAATCAACTTTTTGAAGTTATTCATGACTTTTTCTAAAAGAAATGAGCAGTCTACAAGAATTAAGAAATTGGAAATGTAATTTTCTAAGAAAAAAATAGGAGAATTGACACAAGATTCAATTTGAAAATGTTTAATAACATAGGATCATGATATATTTCTGGCACAAAGAAATTAAAGGAACAGAAAAGTAGATACTATAGGTTCTTCATTCCTCCACCATTACTGACAAATGGATTGTTGGGTATAACTTACAGTGTTAGTTTATAAAGTGATTATCTATGGCCTCACTGCTTTATAGCTCACTATGATCATAACCATCACAGTGATTTTAATAACTTTCAACAACTGCAGAAGAAAACACTGGGTTAGAATCATGGATAATTCTGGGGCACCTGGATGGCTCAGTTGGTTAAGCATCTGCCTTCTGCTCATGTCATAATTCTGGGGTCCTGGGATCGAGCCCCATATTGGGCTCCCTGCTCAGTGGGGAGTCTACTTCTCCCTCTCCCTTTTCCCCCTCCTGCTTGTGCTCTCTCTCTCTCAAATAAAATTTTTAAAAAAATTTAAAATCATGGATTATTCTAACAGTGAATAAACTAAAACAAGACAATGGGCAAAACAGGAATACTGGCATATAAATACTTCTAAAATTATATAGGCTTGCATGATATTCCACATATATTTTAAGAACTAAATAAAAGAAAACCATTTTACACTGCTACAGATGAGAGTGCATGAGCCAGACTTAGAGGAAACTTAAATATGGGTAACAACTATTTGATTTAGAATTTCATCATATTAAAATTAGAGAGATAGGGATGCCTGGGTGTTTCAGTCAGTTAAGTGTCCAACTCTTGATCTTGGCCCAGGTCATGATCTCAGGGTTGTGAGATCCACACCCAGTGTGGAGCCTGCTTGAGATTCTCTTTCATCCTATGCCCCTCCCCCACTCCTCTCTAAAAAAATAATAATTAAGAAAATAAAATGAGAGATACACTGAGATTTTATGGGTAGCAAAAGGCACAAGGATTGGGTAGTAAGCGGCATAAGAAATGTAATCTAATGGAAAAAAAATGGAAAAAAAAAAAAGAAATGTAATCTAATTTAAATATATGGTCAATAAACCTTAAATCCAAAAAAGGAAGTCTCAGACACTATTGGTAGGAATGTAAATCGGTATAACCATTGTGGAAACAGTACGGAGGCTTCTCAAAAAATTGTAAAAGAAATACCATACAATCCAGTAATCCCACTATTAGTTATTTACTCAAAGAAAACAGAAACATTAATTTGGAAAGATGCATACACTCCGATGTTTAATGCACCATTATTTACAATAGGCAAGATATGGAAGTGTCCATCAACAGCTGACTGGATAAGGTGTGAGACAGAGCTAGATAGATACATAGATTCACACACACACACACACACACACACAGAGGAATATTATGCAGCCAAAAAATAAACAGATGAGATTTTGCCATTTGTGACAACATGGATGAACCTGGAGGGTATTATGTTAAGTGAAATAAGTCAGACTGAAAAAGGCAAATACCATATGATTTCATTCATATATGGAATCTTAAGAAAATGAATAAACAAACAAAAACCAGAATCAACCTTTAAATACAGAGAGCAAACTGACGGGTTGCCAGAGGGAAAAGGGGTGAGAAGAAGGGCAAGATAGGTGAAGGTGAGAGGGAGATACAAATTTCTAGTGCTGGTCCAGACTTTGCACGGCAAAGGAAACAGCCAACAAAACTAAAAGGCAGTCTATAAACTGGGAGAAGATATTTGCAAAAGATATATTAGATAAAAGGATAGTATCCAGCATCTATAAAGAACTCATCAAAATCAGCACCCAGAATATAAATAATCCAGTTAAGAAATGGGTATAAGATATGAACAGACGTTTCTCCAAAGAAGACATATAAATGGCCAACAGATACATGAAAAAATGGTCAACATCATCAGGGAACCACAGATCAAAACCACAATGAGAAACCACCCTATACCAATCAGAAAGGCTAAACTAAACAACACAGGAAACAATAGATGTTGGTGAGGATGCAGAGAAAGGTGAATCCTCTTACACTGTTGGTGGCAATGCAAGCTGGTGCAGTCACTCTGGAAAACGGTATGGACATCCTCAAAAAGCTAAAAATATAACTACCCTATGACCTAGCAATTGCACCACTAAGTATTTATCCAAAGGATACAAAAGTGCTCAAATAGAGCAGCCTTATTGACCATGGCCAAATTATGGAAAGAGCCCCAGTATTGAATGATTGATGAACGGATAAAGAAGATGTGGCATGCATATATATAAAATGGAATATTACTCAGCCATCAAAAAGAATGAAATCTTGTAACAAGATGAATGGAGCTAGAATGTATTTCGCTAAGTGAACTAAGTTAGAGAAAGACAGATGTCATATGATTTCATTCATTTGTGTAATTTAAGAAGCAAAACTGATGAACATAGGGGAAAGAAGGAAAAATAAGATAAAAACAGAAACAGAGGCAAACCATAAGAGACTGTTAAGAGAACCTTTGGGTTGTTGGTGAGGGGACTTGGGGGGGCTAAATGGCTAATAGGTATTAAAGAGGACACTTGCTGGGATGAGCACCGGTGTGATATGTAAGTGATGAATCACTAAATTCTACTCCTGACACCAATACTATACTTATATGCTTACTAACCTAAGTTTAAATTAAAAAAGAAAAAATACACAAAGAAAAAAAAAGGATAGGTTCAACAGCAGAATGTACGACACAAGGAAATAACTGTTTAACTGGAATTTAAAATAAAAGAATTTACCTAATCTGAACATTGAACTAAAAAACAACAACAACAACAAAAAACCCCAAAACTAGAGGGAAAAAAAGAGATTCCAAGAACTGAGAAGCCATAACAAAAGATTTAGCAACCCAGGGGCGCCTGGGTGGCTCAGTGGGTTGGGCCTCTGCCTTCGGCTCAGGTCATGATCTCAGGGTCCTGGGATAGAGCCCTGCATTGTGCTCTCTGCTCAGTGGGGAGCCTGCTTCCCCCCCTCTCTCTGCCTGCCTCTCTGCCTACTTGTGATCTCTCTCTGTCAAATAAATAAATAAAATCTTAAAAAAAAAAAAAAAAAGATTTAGCAACCTTGTCCATTAGAATTCTGGAAGGAAAAGAAACATGAGGTAGGGCTGAAAAAAAATACTTGAAGAAATAATGGCTGAAAACTTCCCAGATTGGCTAAATAAATAAATCTAAACACTGAAGAAGCTAACCAAACCCCAGAAAGAATAAATCCAAAATTATCAACAAGATACATCATAACCAATTTATGAAACCAAAGGAAAAGAAAACAAATGAAAGCAATAACAGAGAAATTAACATATACAAAGCAATTCAAGCAACAGTGGATTTATCATAAGCCACAGAAGTTGTCTAGAAGAAATTAGTACATTTTTCAAGTATTATAAGAAAAGAACTATCATCTCAGAATCCTATACCCAGTGAAATTATCCTCCAGGAATACAGAGGAAACTAGGATACTTGAAGATGAAGTGAACTAAGAATTTGTCATCAGCAGACCTATTCTGAAAGGCTGCTTAAGAGAAGTTCTCTAGGATAAAATGAAACAATAAAAGAAGGAACCTTGGGGGCACCTGTGTGGCTCAGCAGGTTAAGCCTCTGCCTTCAGCTCAGGTCATGATCTCAGGGTCCTGGAATCAAGTCCCACATCAGGCTCTCTGCTCAGCAGAGAGCCTGCTTCCCCCTCTCTCTGCCTGCCTACTTGTGATCCCTCTCTCTTTCTCTGTCAAATAAATAAATAAATTCTTAAAAAAAAAGGGAGGGGGAGCATTGGAATATCTGGAAGGAAAGGAAGGACTGAATAAGCAAAATATGGGCAAATATAATAGACTTCCCTTCTCCTTCTGAGTTTTATGTTTTGACAGTTATGCAAAAATTATATCACTGTCTAATGTGATTCTAAATACAAGCAGAAGACATATATATTAACACAACACTATTATAGAAGGTGGATTAATGAAGGGATAAAAAAGCAAGGTTTCTTTTTCTTTCCTTAAGATTTTATTTATTTGTCAGAGGGAGAGAGACAGAGAGAGCACAAGCAGGGGAAGCAGCAGACAAAGGAGAAATAGGCTCCCCACTGAGCAAGGAGCCTGATGTGGGATTTAGAGTCCAGGACCATGAGCTGAAGCAGCCACTTCAACAACTGAGATACCCAGGTATCCCAAAAGGCAAGGTTTCTATACTTCAACTGAATTAGCAAAATGAAAACACTCGTAGACTGCGGTAAGTTATCTATATACAATGTGATAGCTAGAAGGACTAATTAAAAAAAAACTACAAAAAGAGAAATACTCAAAACTATAAGTAAACCAAAATGGAGTTTTAAAAAATGTTCAAGTGACCCACAGCAAAGCAGGGGAAAAGAAAACCCAGAGAAATGAAAAAGATACACAAAAACAAACAGTAAATAAAAGATAAAATAACAAACTTAAGACCTAACATATCAATAACTACATTAAATATAAATGGCCTAACTATACCAATTAAAATACAGAAATTGATAAAGTTGATTTAAAAACAAAATCGGGGGGGTGGTTCAGTGGGTTAAGCCTCTGCCTTTGGCTCAGGTCATGATCTCAGTGTCCTGGGATTGAGCCCCGCATCGGGCTCTCTGCTCAGCAGGGAGCCTGCTTCCCCCTCTCTCTCTGCCTACTTGTTTCTCATTCTCTCTCTATCAAATAAATAAAGTCTTAAAAAAAATCTAGCTACATGCTATCTACAAAATCGCATTTCAAATATAACAATGTAAACAGGAAAAAATTAAAAGAATGAAGAAGGACATCATCAATCTAAGGAGCGTAGAGTGCTTATATTAATATCAGAGAACAGATCTCAGAACAAAGAAAATTACCAGGTACAGTGAGAGATATTACATAATGATAAAAGAGTTAATCCACTAAGAACACATAAGAGTCCTACTATATTTATAGGCACAAAGCAACAGAGCTCCAGAACATATGAGATAAAAATGATAAACAGGAGAAATATATAAATTCACAATAATATCTGAAGACTTTTCTGAACACAAGATACAATTAGATAGAATATTAACAAGGATATAAAGTAACTAAAAAAATGCCATCAACAAGCATCCACATTTATAGAGCACCCACACAACAAGAGCAGAATGTCAATACAACCAAACCAGAAAAACAGAAAGCTAAAAGAAAGATCTAAAACAAACTTCTAAATCACTCATGTGCCAAAGAAGAAGTCTCAAGGGAAATTTTTTAAGTACATTAAATTGGAAGAAATGAAAATGTAACTTATCAAAATTTGTGGTACACAGTTAAAGCAGTGCTGACAGAAAAACAGCACTAAAAATAGCACTATGTTAGGAAAAAAAGTAAGTCTCAAATGAATAATCTAAGCTTTTACTTTAAAAAAGACCAAAATAAATCCAAAGCAAACAAAAGGAAGGAATTAATAAAGGAATAAAAATGAAAACTATAAAATAATGAAATAAAAGAATGGTCCTTTTTAAAACATCAACAAAACAAACTTCTGGCAAGAAAGACAAAAAAATGACATGAATTATCAATACTAGGAATGAGGGGCGCCTGGGTGGCTCAGTGGATTAAGCCTCTGCCTTCGGCTCAGGTCATGATCCCAGGGTCCTGGGATCGAGCCCCACATCGGACTCTCTGCTGGGCAGGGAGCCTGCTTCTTCCTCTCTCTCTTTCAGCCTGCCTCTCTGCCTACTTGTGATCTCTGTCTGTCAAATAAATAAAATCTTTAAAAAAAAAAAAAAAAAGGTCCTGCGATCGAGCCCCACTTCGGGCTCCCTGCTCAGCGGGGAGCCTGCTTCCCCTCATGCTCTCTGCCTACTTGTGATCTCTGCCTGTCAAATAAATAAAATCTTTAAAAAAATACTTTTTATTTCTCTTTGTTGTCTGATTGCTGTTGCTAGGACTTCTAATACTATGTTGAACAAGAGTGGTGAGAATGGGCATCCTTGTCGAGTTCCTGATCTCAAGGGGAAGGTTGTAAGCTTCTTCCCATTGAGGATGATATTTGCTGTGGGTCTTTCATAGATAGATTTTATGAAGTTCAGGAATGTTCCCTCTATCCCCATACTTTGAAGCTTTTTAATCAGGAACGGATGCTGGATTTTGTCAAATGCTTTTTCTGCCTCAACTGAGAGAACCATGTGGTTCTTCTCTCTTTTCTTATTAATTTGTTCTATCATATTGATTGATTTGAGAATGTTGAACCATCCTTGTAGCCCAGGGATGAATCCCACCTGGTCATGGTGGATAATCTTTTTAATGTCTGTTGGATCCTGTTTGCTAGGGTCTTGTTGAGAATCTTAGCATCCATATTCATCAGTGATATTGGTCTGAAATTCTCCTTTTTGGTAGGGTCTTTGCCTGGTTTGGGGATCAGGGTAATGCTGACTTCATAGAAAGAGTCTGGAAGTTTTCCTTCTGCTTCAATTGTTTGAAACAGCTTCAGGAGAATAGGTGCTATTTCTTCTTTGAAAGTTTGGTAGAATTCCCCAGGGAATCCGTCAGGTCCTGGGCTCTTGTTTTTTGGGAGGTTTTTGATCACTGCCTCAATCTCGTTACTAGATATCGGTCTATTCAGGTTGTTGATTTCTTCCTGGTTCAATTTTGGGAGTTTATAGTTTTCCAGGAATGCATCCATTTCATCTAGGTTGCTAAGCTTATTGGCATATAACTGTTGATAAAAACTTGTGATGATTGTTTCTACTTCCTTGGTGTTAGTTGGGATCTCTCCCTTTTCATTCATAATTTTGTGAATTGGGGCTTTCTCTCTTTTCTTTTGGATTAGTGTGGCCAATGGTTTATCGATCTTATTGATTCTTTCAAAAAACCAGCTTCTCCGTTTCATTGATATGTTCTACTGTATCTCTGGTTTCTACCTCATTGACTCTGCTCCAATCTTGATTATTTCCCTTCTTATGTGTGGAGTTGGTTTGATTTGTTGTTGATTCTCCAGTTCTTTAAGGTGTAGAGACAGCTTCTGTGTTCTGGATTTTTCTGTTTTTTTGAGGGAGGCTTGGATGGCTATGTATTTCCCCCTTAGGACCGCCTTTGCTGTATCCCATAGGTTTTGGACCGAAGTGTCTTCATTCTCATTGGTTTCCATGAATTGTTTCAGTTCTTCTTTGATCTCCTGGTTGATCCAAGCATTCTTAAGCAAGGTGGTCTTTAGCTTCCAGGTGTTTGAGCTCCTTCGGAACTTTTCCTTGGGATTGAGCTCCAGTTTCAAAGCATTGTCATCTGAGAATATGCAGGGAATAATCTCAGTCTTTTGGTATCGGTTGAGTTCTGATTTGTGACCCAGTATGTGGTCTATTCTGGAGAAGGTTCCATGTGCACTTAAGAAGAATGAGTATTCTGTTGTTTTAGGGTAGAATGTTCTGTATATGAGGTCCATCTGGTCCAATGTGTCATTCAATGCTCTTGTTTCTTTATTGATTTTCTGCTTTGATGATCTATTTCTGAGAGAGGTGTGTTAAGATCTCCTACTATTAGTGTATTCATATCAATATGAGTCTTTATCTTGATAAACAGTTTTCTTATGTAATTGGCTGCTCCCATATTGGGGGCATAGATATTTACAATTGGCAGTGAAGTAGCCAAACTCTCTCTCTTTGCAGATGACATGATTCTTTATATGGAAAATCCAAAAAGACTCCACCCCCAAACTACTAGAACTCATACAGCAGTTCAATAACATGGCAGGATACAAAGTCAATGTACAGAAATCAGTGGCTTTCTTATAAACTAACAATGAAAATACAGAAAGGGAAATTAGAGAATTGATTCCATTTACTATAGCACCAAGAACCATAAGATACCTGGGAATAAACCTAACCAAAGACGTAAAGGATCTGTACTGGAAGAACTACAGAACACTCATGAAAGAAATTGAAGAAGACACAAAAAGACGGAAGACCATTCCATGCTCTTGGATCGGAAGAATAAACATTGTTAAAATGTCTATACTGCCTAGAGCAATCTATACTTTTAATGCCATTCTGATCAAAATTCCACTGGTATTCTTCAAAGAGCTGGAGCAAATAATCCTAAAATTTGTATGGAATCAGAAGAGACCCTGAGTTGCTAAGGAAATGTTGAAAAACAAAAATAAAACTGGGGGCATCATTACCTGATTTCAACCTTTACTACAAAGCTGTGATCACCAAGACAGCATGGTACTGGCATAAAAACAGACACATAGACCAGTGGAACAGAGTAGAGAGCCCAGATATGGACCCTCAACTCTACGGTCAAATAATCTTTGACAAAACAGGAAAAAATATACAGTGGAAAAAAGACAGTCTCTTCAATAAATGGTGCTGGGAAAACTGGGCAGCTATATGTAGAAGAATGAAACTCGACCATTCTCTTACACCGTACACAAAGATAAACTCAAAATGGATAAAAGACCTCAACGTGACAGGAATCCATCAGAATTCTAGAGGAGAACATAAGCAGTAATCTCTTCAGCCACAGCAACTTTTTTCAAGATAGGTCTCCAAAGACAAAGGAAACAAAAGCCAAAATAAACTTCTGGGACTTCATCAAAATCAAAAGCTTCTGCACAGCAAAGGAAACAGTCAAGAAAACAAGGAGGCAACCCACGGAATGGGAGAAGATATTTGCAAATGACAGTACAGACAAAAGGTTGATATCCAGGATCTATAAAGAACTCCTCAAACTCAACACACACAAAACAGATAATCATATCAAAAAATGGGCAGAAGATATGAACAGACACTTCTCCAATGAAGACATACAAATGGCTATCAGACACATGAAAAAATGCTCATCATCACTAGCCATCAAAGAGATTAAAATTAAAACCACATTGAGATATCACCTTACACCAGTTAAAATGGCCAAAATTAGCAAGACAGGAAACAACATGTGTTGGAGGGGATGTGGAGAAAGGGAAACCCTCTTACACTGTTGGTGGGAATGCAAGTTGGTGCAGTCTCTTTGGAGAACAGTGTGGAGATTCCCCAAGAAATTAACAATAGAGCTTCCCTATGACCCTGCAATTGCATGACTGGGTATTTACCCCAAAGATACAGATGTAGTGAAAAGAAAGGCCATCTGTACCCCAATGTTTTTAGCAGCAATGGCCATGGTTGCCAAACTGTGGAAAGAACCAAGATGCCCTTCAACGGATGATTGGATAAGGAAGATGTGGTCCATATACACTATGGAGTATTATGCCTCCATCAGAAAGGACGAATACCCAACTTTTATAGCAACATGGACGGGACTGGAGGAGATTATGCTGAGTGAAGTAAGTCAAGCAGAGAGAGTCAATTATCATAGGGTTTCATTTATTTGTGGAGCATAACAAATAGCATGGAGGACATGGGGAGTTAGAGAGGAGAAGGGAGTTGAGGGAAATTGGAAGGGGAGGTGAACCATGAAAGACTACGGACTCTGAAAAACAATCTGAGGGGTTTTAAGTGGTGGAGGGGTGGGATGTTGGGGGAACAAGGTGGTGGGTATTAGAGAGGGCACAGATTGCATGGAGCACTGGGTGTGGTACAAAAACAATGAATACTGTTATGCTGAAAATAAATAAAAAATAAATTAAAAAAATACTAGGAATGAAACAGAAGGTACTACTACAAATACTGAGGACATCAAAAGGATATATAAAGAACAGTATAAAAAACTTTCCACATGTATATTGAACAGCTTAGACAAAATGGATCATTCAATTACCTAAAAAGAACAAATTTCTACAAATCACTTATATGAATTACATAACATCCCTTAATATAACTATTAAGGGAATTGAATTCATAGTTTAAAAACTCTCAGGGTGCCTAGGAGGCTCAGTCAGTTAAGTGTCTGCCTTTGGCTCAGGTCATGATCCCAGGGTCTTGGGATCAAGCCCCACATCAGGCTCCCTGCTCAGTGGGAGGACTGCTTCTCCCTCTGCCTGCTGTTCTTCCTGCCTGTGCACGCACACGCGCGTGCTCTCTCTCTCTCTCTGTGTCAAATAAATAAATAAATAATTTTTAAAAATCTCCCCCAAAAGATAGCTCCAGGCTGACAATTTCATAGAAGAATTCTACCAAAAGTTTAAAGAAGAATTAACATTAAATCTAACTTCTTTCAGAAAGAGAGGATGGAACACTTAAACATAGTATTACCTTGATACAAAAACAGACAAAGATAGTATAAAAGAATAAAAACTGCAGACCAACAACTAACGAATATAGACTCTTTAACAAAATATTAGCAAAAATATGCGGCAAATACAAAAAGAACTACACAACATTACTAAGTGGGCTTTATTTCAGGAATACATGGCTAATTTAGTTTTTGAAAGCCCATCAGTAATGCATCACATTGTCAGGTTAAAGGAAAAGAAAAATCACATGATCATTTCAATAAATGCAAAAAAGCATTTGAAAGAAGTTTCAACACTCATTCATGATTTAAAAAAAAAAAACTCAGGGGCGCCTGGGTGGCTCAGTGGGTTAAGCCGCTGCCTGCTTCTCTGCCTACTTGTGGTCTCTGTCTGTCAAATAAATAAATAAAATCTTTAAAAAAAAAAACTCAGAAAAGCAGAAATAGAGGGGAACTAAAACTCTATAAAACCATAGCTAGGGGGAGGAGTCAAGATGGCAGAGAAGTAGCAGGCTGAGACTACTTCAGCTAGCAGGAGATCAGCTAGAGAGCTTATCTAAAGATTGCAAACACTTGCAAATCCATCGGCAGATCGAAGAGAAGAAGAACAGCAATTCTAGAAACAGAAAAACAACCACTTTCTGAAGGTAGGACTGGTGGAGAAGTGAATCCAAAGCGACGGGAAGATGGCCCCGGGGGGAGGGGCCGGCTCCCGACAAGCAGTGGAGCAACGGAGCACAAAATCAGGACTTTTAAAAGTCTGTTCCGCTGAGGGACATCGCTCCAGAGGCTAAACCGGGGCGAAGCCCACGCGGAGTCATCGTGGCCTCAGGGTCACAGAAGGATCTTGGGTGTCTGAGTGTCACAGAGCTTGAGGGTATTGGAACGGGAAAGCCGGCTACAGAGACAGAGCCGACAGTAAGCTCACAGCTCGGTGTTACCTTGAACCGGTCGCAGGCTCAGTGAGCTCGGAGCGCGGCCTAAGGTCGGGCACATGGGAGTTACTGGGCGCTATTCTCTGAGGGCGCACTGAGGAGTGTGGCCCTGGGCTCTTGGCTCCTCCAGGCCGGAGACCAGGAGGCCACCATTTGTATTCCCGTCCACCGGAACTCTACGGAAAGCGCTCAGGGAACAAAAGCTCCTGAAAGCAAACCAGAGCGGCTTACTCAGCCCGGCCCCTGGTAAGGGCGGTGTAATTCTGTCTGGGGCAAAGACACTTGAGAATCACTACACCAGGCCCCTCCCCCAGAAGATCAACAAGAAATCCAGCCAAGACCAAGTTCACCTACCAAGGAGTGTGGTTTCAATATCAAGGAGAGCAGGAGAATTCCAGAGGAGGAGAAAGCAAAGCAGGGAACTCATGGCTTTCTCCCTGTGATTTTTTTAGTCTTGCAGTTAATTTAATTTTTTTCTTTTTCGATACTGGTTGAGTCCTGATTTAGGACCGAGGATGTGATCTATTCTGGAGAATGTTCCATGTGCACTAGAGAAGAATGTGTATTCTGTTGCTTTGGGATGAAATGTTCTGAATATATCTGTGATGTCCATCTCATCCAGTGTATCATTTAAGGCCTTTATTTCCCTGTTGATCTTTTGCTTGGATGATCTGTCCATTTCAGTGAGGGGAGTGTTAAAGTCCCCTACTAGTATTGTATTATTGTTGATGTGTTTCTTTGATTTTGTTATTAATTGGTTTATATAGTTTGCTGCGCCCACATTGGGGGCATAGATATTTAAAATCGTTAGATCTTCTTGTTGGACAGACCCTTTGAGTATGATATAGTGTCCTTCCTCATCTCTTATTATAGTCTTTGGCTTAAAATCTAATTGATCTGATATAAGGATTGCCACTCCTGCTTTCTTCTGATGTCCATTAGCATGGTAAATTCTTTTCCACCCCCTCACTTTAAGTTTCATTTTTTTTCTCTTCTTCTGCTAAAATTTTTTTTAACTTTTACCCTTTTCTTTTTTAACGTTTTTTAACTAGTTTAATATATATATTTTTTCTTTTTTATACTTTTCTTTATTCGTTTTCTTTTCTTTTCTCTCTCTCTTTCTTTCTTTCTGAACCTCTTTTTATCCCCTTTCTCCCCCCTCATGATTTGGGATCTCTTTTGATTTGATTAAAGCATATTTTCCTGGGGTTGTTGCCACCCTTTTAGTATTTTACTTGCTCCTTCATATACTCTTAGATGGACAAAATGACAAGGCGGAAAAATTAACCACAAAAAAAAGAACAAGAGGCAGTACTGAAGGCTAGGGATCTAATCAATACAGATATTGGTAATATGTCAGATCTAGAGTTCAGAATGACAATTCTCAAGGTTCTAGCCAGGCTCAAAAAAGGCATGGAAGATATTACAGAAACCCTCTCCAGAGATATAAAAGCCCTTTCTGGAGAAATAAAAGAACTAACATCTAACCAGGTTGAAATAAAAAAAGCTATTAATGAAGTGCAATAAAAAATGGAGGCTCTCACTGCTAGGATAAATGAGGCAGAAGAAAGAATTAGCGATATAGAAGATCAAATGACAGAGAATAAAGAAGCTGAGCAAAGGAGGGACAAACAGCTACTGGACCATGAGGGGAGAATTCGAGAGGTAAGTGACACCATAAGACGAAACAACATTAGAATAATTGGGATTCCAGAAGAAGAAGAAAGAGAGAGGGGAGTAGAAGGAATACTGGAGAGAATTATTGGGGAGAATTTCCCCAATATGGCAAAGGGAACGAGCATCAAAATTCAGGAGGTTCAAAGAACGCACCTCAGAATCAATAAGAATAGGCCCACACCCCGTCACCTAATAGTAAAATTTACAAGTCTTAGTGACAAAGAGAAAATCCTGAAAGCAGCCCGGGAAAAGAAGTCTGTAACATACAATGGTAAAAATATTAGATTGGCAGCTGACTTATCCACAGAGACCTGGCAGGCCAGAAAGAGCTGGCATGATATTTTCAGAGCACTAAATGAGAAAAACATACAGCCAAGAATACTATATCCAGCTAGGCTATCATTGAAAATAGAAGGAGAGATTAAAAGCTTCCAGGACAAACAAAAACTGAGAGAATTTGCAAACACCAAAACAGCTCTACAGGAAATATTGAAAGGGGTCCTCTAAGCAAAGAGAGAGCCTACAAGTGGTAGATCAGAAAGGAACAGAGACAATATACAGTAACAGTCACCTTACAGGCAATACAATGGCACTAAATTCATATCTCTCAATAGTTACTCTGAATGTGAACGGCCCAATCAAAAGACACAGGGTATCAGATTGGATAAAAAAACAAAACCCATCTATATGTTGCCTACAAGAAACTCATTTTAAGCCCGAAGACACCTCCAGATTTAAAGTGAGGGGGTGGAAAAGAATTTACCATGCTAATGGACATCAGAAGAAAGCAGGAGTGGCAATCCTTATATCAGATCAATTAGATTTTAAGCCAAAGACTATAATAAAAGATGAGGAAGGACACTATATCATACTCAAAGGATCTGTCCAACAAAAGATCTAACAATTTTAAATATCTATGCCCCCAACGTGGGCGCAGCAAACTATATAAACCAATTAATAACAAAATCAAAGAAACACATCAACAATAATACAATAATAGTAGGGGACTTTAACAGTCCCCTCACCGAAATGGACAGATCATCCAAGCAAAATATCAACATGGAAATAAAGGCCTTAAAGGACACACTGGACCAGATGGACATCACAGATATCTACAGAACATTCCATCCCAAAGCAACAGAATACACATTCTTCTCTAGTGCACATGGAACATTCTCCAGAATAGATCACATCCTCGGTCCTAAATCAGGACTCAACCAGTATCAAAAGGCTGGGATCATTCCCTGCATATTTTCAGACGACAATGCTCTGAAGATAGAACTCAACCACAAGAGGAAGTTTGGAAAGAACCCAAATACATGGAGATTAAACAGCGTCCTTCTAAAGAATGAATGGGTCAACCAGGAAATTAAAAAAGAATTGAAAAAAATCATGCAAACAAATGATAATGAAAACACAACAGTTCGAAATCTGTGGGACACAGCAAAGGCAGTCCTGAGAGGAAAATATATAGCGGTACAAGCCTTTCTCAAGAAACAAGAAAGGTCTCAGGTACACAACCTAACCCTACACCTAAAGGAGCTGGAGAAAGAACAAGAAAGAAACCCTAAACCCAGCAGGAGAAGAGAAATCATAAAGATCAGAGCAGAAATCAAAGAAATAGAAACCAAAAAAACAATAGAACAAATCAACAAAACTAGGAGCTGGTTCTTTGAAAAAATTAATAAAATTGATAAACCCCTGGCCAGAATTACCAAAAAGAAAAGAGAAAGGACCCAAATAAATATAATCATGAATGAAAGAGGAGAGATCACAACTAACACCAAAGAAATACAAACTATTATAAGAACATACTATGAGCAACTCTACGCCAACAAATTTGACAATCTGGAAGAAATGGATGCATTCCTAGAAACATATAAACTACCACAACTGAACCAGGAAGAAATAGAAAACCTGAACAGACCCATAACCAGTAAGGAGATTGAAGCAGTAATTAAAAATCTCCAAACAAACAAAAGCCCAGGGCCAGACGGCTTCCCAGGGGAATTCTACCAAACATTTAAAGAAGAACTAATTCCTATTCTTGTGAAACTGTTCCAAAAAATAGAAATGGAAGGAAAACTTCCAAACTCATTTTATGAGGCCAGCATCACCTTGATCCCAAAACCAGACAAAGATCCCATCAAAAAAGAGAGCTATAGACCAATATCCTTGATGAACACAGATGCGAAAATTCTCACCAAAATACTAGCCAATAAGATTCAACAGTACATTAAAAGGATTATGCACTGCAACCAAGTGGGATTTATTCCAGGACTGCAAGGTTGGTTCAACATCTGCAAATCAATCAATGTGATACAACACATCAATAAAAGAAAGAACAGGAACCATATGATACTCTCAGTAGATGCTGAAAAAGCATTTGACAAAGTACAGCATCCCTTCCTGATCAAAACTCTTCAAAGTGTAGGGATAGAGAGCACATACCTCAATATCATCAAAGCCATCTATGAAAAACCCACTGCAAATATCATTCTCAATGGAGAAAAACTGAAAGCTTTTCCGCTAAGGTCAGGAACACGGCAGGCATGTCCATTATCACCAATGCTATTCAACATAGTTCTAGAAGTCCTAGCCTCAGCAATCAGACAACAAAAGGAAATTAAAGGCATCCAAATCGGCAAAGAAGAAGTCAAACTATCACTCTTCGCAGATGATATGATACTATATGAGGAAAACCCAAAAGACTCCACTCCAAAACTGCTACAACTTGTACAAGAATTCAGTAAAGTGTCAAGATATAAAATCAATGCACAGAAATCAGTTGCATTTCTCTACACCAACAACAAGACAGAAGAAAGAGAAATTAAGGAGTCAATCCCATTTACAATTGCACCCAAAACCATAAGATACCTAGGAATAAACCTAACCAAAGAGGCACAGAATCTGTACTCAGAAAACTATAAAGTACTCATGAAAGAAATTGAGGAAGACACAAAGAAATGGAAAAATGTTCCATGCTCCTGGATTGGAAGACTAAATATTGTGAAAATGTCTATGCTACCTAAAGCAATCTACACATTTAATGCAATTCCTATCAAAGTACCATCCATCTTTTTCAAAGAAATGGAACAAATAATCCTGAAATTTATATAGAACCAGAAAAGACCTCGAATAGCCAAAGGAATATTGAAAAAGAAAGCCAAAGTTGGTGGCATCACAATTCTGGACTTCAAGCTCTATTACAAAGCCGTCATCATCAAGACAGCATGGTACTGGCACAAAAACAGACACATAGATCAATGGAACAGAATAGAAGGCCCAGAAATAGACCCTCAACTCTATGGTCAACTAATCTTTGACAAAGCAGGAAAGAATGTCCAATGGAAAAAAGACAGCCTCTTCAATAAATGGTGTTGAGAAAATTGGACAGCCACATGCAGAAAAATGAAATTGGACCATTTCCTTACGCCACACACGAAAATAGATTCAAAATGGATGAAGGACCTCAATGTGAGAAAGGAATCCATCAAAATCCTTGAGGAGAACACAGGCAAGTGTTCTCCTCAAGAACCTCTTTGACCTCAGCCGCAACAACATCTTCCTAGGATCATCGCCAAAAGCAAGGGAAGCAAGGGCAAAAATCACCTATTGTGATTTCATCAAGATGAAAAGCTTTTGCACAGCAAAGGAAACAGTTAACAAAACCAAAAGACAACTGACAGAATGGGAGAAGATATTTGCAAACGACATATCAGATAAAGGGCTAGTGTCCAAAATCTATAAAGAACTTAGCAAACTCAACACCCAAAGAATAATCCAATCAAGGAATGGGCAGAAGACATGAACAGACATTTCTGCAAAGAAGACATCCAGATGGCCAACAGACACATGAAAAAGTGCTCCATATCACTCGGCATCAGGGAAATACAAATCAAAACCACAAGGAGATATCACCTCACACCAGTCAGAATGGCTAAAATCAACAAGTCAGGAAATGACAGATGCTGGCGAGGATGTGGAGAGAGGGGAACCCTCCTACACTGTTGGTGGGAATGCAAGCTGGTGCAACCACTCTGGAAAACAGCATGGAGGTTCCTCAAAATGTTGAAAGTAGAACTGCCCTATGACCCAGCAATTGCACTACTGGGTATTTACCCTAAAGATACAAACGTAGTGATCCGAGGGGGCATGTGCATCCGAAAGTTTATAGCAGCAATGTCCACAATAGCCAAACTATGGAAAGAACCTAGATGTCCATCAACAGATGAATGGATCAAGAAGATGTGGTATATATACACAATGGAATACTATGCATCCATCAAAAGAAATGAAATCTTACCATTTGCGACAACGTGGATGGAACTAGAGCGTATCATGCTTAGCGAAATAAGTCAAGCGGAGAAAGACAACTATCATATGATCTCCCTGATATGAGGAAGTAGTGATGCAACATGGGGGCTTAAGCGGGTAGGAGAATAAATGATACAAGATGGGACTGGGAGGGAGACAAACCATAAGTGACTCTTAATCTCACAAAACAAACTGTGGGTTGCTGGGGGGAGGGAGGTTGGGAGAAGGGGGGTGGAGTTATGGACATTGGGGAGGGTATGTGCTTTGGTGAGTGCTGTGAATTGTGTAATCCTGGTGATTCACAGACCTGTACCCCTGGGGATAAAAATATATTATGTTTATAAAAAAATAAAAATAAAAAATTTCAAAAAATAAATATAAATAAATAAAAAATGACCAAATAGAGTGATACTTACTTTACAGTTTTGAAACTCAAAAAACAATGTTGCATATTAAATCAAACCTAGGGCTCTGAGAAATAATATTTATAAAAGGAGAAAGTACTGAATAAAGCAAAGGCAGAAAATCCTGTAATATAAACAGAACAAAGGAAAATAAACCTATAAAAGAACAAGATCAAGACAAATAATACTGTTCAGTATTAATACTAAAAGATAGACTACTATTAATGAATTACCTGTGTTCCCGCATCTAGCTGTCTTAGAGACCAATATATAAATTTTACAAAAGGCTCATGAAGTTTGGTATTCACAAAAGGCATCCACTGTAGCTGCTCTGTCATCACAGGCAAAAGCTAAAGATAAAATGGCAGAAGTTATAAATGCACAGTAATGTTAGATGGTGAAAGTCAATTACCACAATTCCCCCCAAATTTCTTTTTTCAAAAGAAAAAAGTTCTGTAATAAAAATCCTCACTTTGAAACCAAATGCAACACAATACAGAAATATATATTTGAAATTTTAAATATGTACATCCTTTAACCCAGCACATTAGTCATCAAAGATTTTAAGGGAATGAAGCTGTATAGACATTCCCTGGACTTCAAATGGACAAATAAATTTATAATACATATATAACCATAAAAATGGTAAGAGAATCTGTATTTAGGTGATAAAAGGTTACCAAAGGGCAAATGTAATCAGATCCCATTTATATAAAATATCTGTACGAATTTATATTGAAAGAGATATATGAAAGAACGTTTTTAAAAAACACTCTGAGAGCTCTGCCTTCAGCTTGAAGTCTGCTTGAGATTCTCTCTTCCCCTCCCACTGCCCCTCCTCCCCACCCTTATCCCTGCTCACAAAGGTGGGTGCACTTGCACTGTCTACAATGAATAAAAAATAAAGATATTAATAATAAAAATTTTAAAACTGAGATAATACTTTATTCTTTTTTTTTTAAAGATTTTATTTATTTACTTGACAGAGATCACAAGTAGGCAGAGAGGCCAGCAGAGAGAGGGAGAAGCAGGCTTCCCGCTGAGCAGAGAGCCCGATGTGGGGCTCGATCCCAAGACCCTGGGATCATGACCTGAGCCGAAGGCAGAGGCTTTAACCCACTGAGCCACCCAGGCGCCCCAATACTTTATTCTTAATATGTCTGTCTTGCACAAATATCTTAATAATTAAAGTCAATTGGTAAAAATAATCAACTGTTTAAAAAAGATGTCTATGAAAAAACACCACATCAAAAGTATATCATTTTGCTAAAAGATTTTAAGACCATAAAGATATTCTATGCCTTTGATGGAATACTACTACTTCCGGTATATTTGCCTAAGAAAAACACCTATAATACACCCCACCTCGAAAAGCACAAGTACAAAAATACTTAAAGTCACATTCTCTGCAAAAACAAAAATGCAGAGGAAACTTAATTACCTAGCAATAAGGAAATGGTTAAATCATGTATATATCCACTCAGGGAACTAAAGATTGTGAACAAGAGAAATATTAATAATAAATTAAGCAAAAACAATAAAAGCTAGGATACAAAATCATATGTAGTTTGATCAAGAGGTATGGAAATAAACACACGAGTTTGGAAGGATATATCTGACCTTTCATAGTACCATCTAGGGACTTCTGACCACTTTCTCCTTTAGAAATACTGGCTTCTCTGACACCAATTTCTCCTACTTTTCCTTCTACTTCTCTAGTCACTATCTGTCTCTATGGTTGGTTCACTGTCACGCACCTGGTCATAAAATGTTGGGATTCTTCAAATTTAGTATTAACTCATAGAGACTGATTCCCATATTTACATATTGTTATGCATCCCTTTAACATATCTCTCTGTATCTCTCTTCCCTGGCTCTGGTCCCTTACATCAAAACCTAGCAGACATATCCATTTTGGTATCACAAACTGAGTTTGTCCAGAATTTATCAGATGAAGGAGGCTCAAACCCAGATCTACTCCAGTATTTATTTTAAGTGAATGCTACTTATATTCACCCAGTTTTACAAAAGTTAAGAAACCTGGGAGCCAAGCTGGACACAAAAATTTATATACCATATCCATTACAAAGTCTCATCTATTTTACCTCAACAGTCTACTCCTGATTCCATAACCACGATTCTAACAAAAATTACTATCTTCTTTCATCCAAACTACTTAGGAGTTTCCTAAATGTTCAGCATCTGCTCTGGCACCTTCAAACCTATTTCCATGTAGCAGCCAACAGGATCCTTTTAAAGCATAAACCTGATGCTATTTTCTCCTTAAAGGTCTTCACTGGTTTCCTACTACTTAGTTATCATTTTCTGGAATGAAATTTGAAGCAAAATTGAAAAATTAGAGACACCTCAAATTGAAAAATATCTAACCTGTACTTTTGTGGGTGAATGGAATTTAGCAACTACTTAATCTCTCTTAAGGCCATAACTCCAGTAAAACATTATATACTTAATCCCTCTCACCCTATATTTTAATATGAGATTTCAAACTGGGGAAGAGTGCACCTGGGTGGTTCAGTTAAGCATCTGCCCTCCAGCTCAGGTCATGATCCCAGGGTCTTGGAATCGAGTCCTGAGTTGGGCTCCCTGGTCATCAGGGAGCCTGCTTCTCCCTCTTCCTGCTGCTCCCACTGTTGTGTGCAGGCGCTCTCCCTACCAAATAAATAAAAATCTTTAAAACTGAATCAAAGTGATTTAGGGTGCCTATCTGGCTCAGTCAGTAGAGCACATGGCACTTGATCTTGGGATTGTGAGTTCAAGTACCTAGCTGGGAGGAGGGAAGAGGGGGAAGAAGAAGAAGAAAGAAGGAAGAAGGAAGGAGTAGGAGGAGAAGGAGAAAGAGGAGAATGAGAACTTTGTCATATAGGTTATATAACACTAAAAGGAAGCACGCAAAAAAATTAAGAATGTGAGATACTCAACTGAGTCTGACTCTCCAACAAGTTATTTGTACAAAATATGGGAGGCAAGAAGGATGGTGCAGGAAGTGAAGTATCCCAAGTTTAAAGAGACTTGGGAAATATTAAGACCAAGAGAACCACCAAGGGATGGTTATAGTTTATTTTTGTTGTGGTGAATTTACTGTTAATAATTTTATAATTCACACAACATAAACTTCCCCTATTTAAATGTACAATTAAATGATTTTTAGTATATTCACACAATTGTTAAATCATCATCACAGTTAGTTTTAGAACATTTTCATCATCTACTCCCCCAAACCCCTAACATTAGCAGTCACCTCAATATTTTCCCCAACTATTCCAGCCTGAGGCAACCACTAATCTGCTTTCCTATATACGTTTACCTTTTCTGGATTTTTCATATAAATGTCATCATACAATATGTGGTCTCTTGTGACTTGCTTCTTTCACTGCCAGTATCTTCAAAATTCATTCATGCTGTAGTATGCATCAAATATATCATTCCTTTTTACCACCAAATGCTACTCCATTGTATATACAGATCATCTTATTTATCCATTTGTCCACTGATGGACATTTGGGTTGTTTCCACTTTTTGGCTATTATGAATCATGCTGCTATGAACATTCATGTATAAATTTCTCTGTGCACATATGCCTTCATTTCTCCTACTTAGGAGTATAACTGCTGACTTATATAGTAAATCAATGTTAAATCTTTTCAGGAAATGCCAGATCATTTTCCAAATGTACTACATGATTTTACATTTTCACCAGCAGTGTATGAGCTTCAATTTCTTCATTCACATTTTGGCTACAGTTAAGATTATTATTCTTTTTTAATCTTAGCCATACTAGTGGGTAGGATATATCAACGTGGTTTTGATTTGCATTTCCCAAATTAGTAACGTTGAACAAAATTTCATGTGCTAATTGACCATTTGTATGATTTTTAGAGAAATGTCTAATCAGATCCATAGTGCATTTTTATTTGGGCTTTCTTTTTATCACCGAGTTACAAGGCTTTTTAAAAAATATTTCAGATGGAAGCCCCTTATCAGATATGTGATTTAAAAAATATTTCCTTCATCAGTAGGGTTGTCTTTTGACTTCCATGATGGTATCCTCTGAAGCACAAACGTTAAAAAAAAGTTATCTCAGATTTTTTTTATTAGTTAGAATTTTCTCAGCAATAGAGGTTTGTCTGTCTTCTGTTCGGTCTCAACAACAGTCAGCATTTATTGGACATGTGTTTTTATCAAGGCACTATAAGGGGCTAGGGCTGCAGAGATGTAGAAGTCAAACTGGCTGGCAAGGCCCCCAAAGATCACCATGCTTCAACCCTGCTTTCTTCTGTCTGCCCATTTCTCTGTTCACACCTGGTACTCCAGCCATCCTGACCTTTTGTAAACAATTAAAATACACTGCTCTTTTCCCAATTCCATGTTTTCTCACGTTATTTCCACATTCCCCATGACTAAAATGACTGACAAACTGAATATATCTAAGGTGTATAATGTGATATCTTAGTATAGGCATGCACTGTGAAATGACTACCACAACCAAGCTAATTAACATATCCACAGTTACTTTTTTTTCCCTTTGGGAGGTTGGTAAGAATACTTAAGACCTCTGAGGTGTGAGGTGAGCTCTCACTGTAGTTTTGTTTTGATCTCTACTTCTCAGATTATCTATGATACTGATTTTTTCATATACCTATTGGCTATGTATGTATCTTCTTTAGAAAAGATTTCTATTCATGGGGCACACCTGGGTGGCTCAGTCAGTTGAGCACCAACTCCTGATTTTGGCTCAGGTCATGATCTCGGGGTCATGGGATCAAGCCCCGCATGAGGCTCCATGCTCAGGGGAGTTTGAGATTCTCTTTCCCTCTGCCCCTCCCCACCCCGCAGTGTGCATGCGCTCTCTCTAAAATAAATCTTTTTTAAAAATGTCTATCCAGGTCTTTTATCCATTTTTTAATCAGTTAAGTTTTAAATTCTGATAAAACTCAATTTACCTTCTTTCTTTGGTTCCTTGTGCTTTTGTCATATTTAAGAAAACACCACCAAATCCAATGGCACAATTTACTTGTATGTTTTTGCCAAAGAGTTTTGTACATTTTACCTCTCATGTGTAGGCCTTGGATGCACTGTGAGGGTTCATTTCTGGATTCTCAATTCTAGCCCCTTGACCTATATATATCTATCCTCATGCCAACATTACATTCTATTCATTACTGTATCTTTGCAGGAAAACTTAAAATCAGGAAGTCCTTAAAATCAGTGAGTCCTCCAACTCTGTCCTTTTTCAACCTTCTTTTGGATATTCTAGGTCTCTGGCATTTCCATAAGAATTTCAGGAGAGGTTATTAATATCTGCCAAGAAGCCAGCTGGGATTTTATAAAAGTTACACTGAATACATAGATCAGTTTAGGAAGTACTAGTACACTAAGTATTCCAAACCATGAATAAGGATGTCATTCGATCTTAATTAGATCTTTTTAATTTTTCAGCAATATTTCACAGTTTTCAAAGCATGAGTTTTACACTTCTTTTGAAAACCTGATTCCTAAATATTTTATTCTTTTTGGTGTCACTGAAAATGGAATTGTTTTCTTAAATTCATTTTCAAATTGTTCATTGCTAGTGTATATATACACAATTGACTTTTTGAATAGTGAACTTGTATCCTTTAACCTTAATTTGTGTATTAGTTTTAGTAGTTTTTTAGTGAATTTCTTAGGTTTTTATATAAATGAGATTGTATCATCTGCAAATAGTTTTACTTTCTTTCTACTCTGGATGTCTTTATTTCATTTTCTTAACTAACCACCCTGGCTACAACCTCCAGTACAATGTTGAATAGAAGAGATGAGAGTTAAGTAGTCTCTTGTTCCTAATTTTAGAGAGAAAGCATACAGTTTTTCTTCTTTAAGTATAATGTTAGCTGTGGAGGTTCTGTAGATATGCTTTTCCAGGTTACCTCTAGCATTTCACTGCTTTTATCATAAAGGTATGTTGGACTGTCAAATATTTTTTCTGTATCTACTGAGAAAATCATGTGACTTTTGTCTTTATTCTACTGATATCATGTATTACGAGCTGATTTTTTTTTAAGATTTTATTTATTTATTTGACAGACAGAAATCACAAGTAGGCAGAGAGGCAGGCAGAGAGAGAGAGAGGAAGAAGCAGACTTTCCGCAGAGCAGACAGCCTGATGCGGGGCTCGATCCCAGGACCCTGGGATCATGACCTGAGCCAAAGGCAGAGGCTTTAACCCACTGAGCCACCCAGGCGCCCCATGAGCTGATTTCTAAAGGTTAAGTCAACCTTACATTCCTAGGAAAAAATATACTCAGTTATGGTATATAATTCTTTTTTATGTGGCTAGATTCCATTTACTTGTATTGGATTGAGGATTTTTGAGTCAGTAATCAAGAGAGATTGGTTTCTAGTGTTCTTGTGATATATTTGTTTGGTTTTGTTATCATGGTAATGCTGGCCTCATAAAATGAATTGGTTAAGTGTGGGACCCTTCTCTGTTTTTGAAAAAAGTTCATGAAGAATTTTTATTAATTTTTAAAATGTCTGGTAGAATTCACCAGTGAAGCAATTTCACCAAAGAAAAGAAGGCCTTTTCTTTGAAGGTAGGCTTTTGATTAATTTAATCTCCTTACTTGTTACAGATCAATTTAACTTTTCTGTTTCTTCTTGAGTCATTTTTGATAGTTTCTGTCTCTCTAGGAATTTGTTACTTATCTATTTTATTAGTCTATAATTATTAGTAGTATTTCCTTATAAACCTATCTATAGGCTGATAATATATCCACTTTTATTCCCAATTTTAGTAATCTTGGATTGGCCTCTCTTCAGTTGGCCAATCTAGCTAAGGGAAATATTAAAAGGGGTCCTCTAAGCAAAGAAAGAGCCTAAAAGTAACTGACCAGAAAAGAACAAAGACAATATACAGTAACAGTCACCTTACAGGCAATACAATGCCACTAAATTCATATCTTTCAATAGTCACCCTGAATGTAAATGGGCTAAATGTCCCAATCAAATGACACAGGGTATCAGACTGGATTAAAACAACAACAACAACAAAAGACCCATCGATAAATACTGTCTGCAAGAGACTCATTTTAGACCCAAAGACACTTTCAGATTTAAAGTGAGGAGGTGGAAAACAATTTACCATGCTAATGGAAATCAAAAGAAAGCTGGGGTAGTAATCATTGTATCAGATAAATTAGATTTGAAGCCAAAGACTGTAGTAAGAGATGAGGAAGAACACTATATTGTACCTAAAGGGTTTATCCAGCAAGAAGATCTAACAATTTTAAATATTTATGCTCCTAACATGGGAGAAGCCAATATAAACCAAACAAAATCAAAGAAACACATCAACAATAATATAATGATAGTAGGGGACTTTAACACCCCCCCCTCACTGAAATGGACAATCTAAGCAAAAGATCACCAAGGAAATAAGGCTTTTAAATGACACACTGAACCAGATGGACATCACAGATATAGTCAGAACATTCCATCCCAAAGCAACAGAATACACATGCTTCTTTAGGGCACATGGAACATTCTCCAGAATAGATCACATCCTGATTCACATATCAGGCCTCAACCAGTACCAAAAGACTAAGATCATTCTCTGCATGTTTTCAGACCACAATGCTTTGAAACTAGAACTCAATCACAAGAGGAAAGTTGGAAAGAACTCAAACACATGGAGGCTAAAGAGCATCCTACTAAAGAATGATTGGGTTAGGGTGCCTGGGTGGCTCAGTGGGTTAAGCCGCTGCCTTCGGCTCAGGTCATGATCTCAGGGTCCTGGGATAGAGTCCCACATCAGGCTCTCTGCTCAGCAGGGAGCCTGCTTCCCTCTCTCTCTCTCTCTCTGCCTGCCTCTCTGTCTACTTGTGATCTCTGTCTATCAAATAAACAAATAAAATCTTAAAAAAAAAAAAAAAGAATGATTGGGTTAACCAGGAAATTAAAGAAAAACCAAAAAAATTAAAAAAAAAATTCATGGAAACAAATGAAAATGAAAACATGACTGTTCAAAATCTATGGAGCAAAGGTGGTCCTGAGAGGAAAGTATATAGCAATATGAGCCTTTCTCAAGAACTAAGAAAGGTCTTGGGGCACCTGGGTGGCTCAGTGGGTTAAAGCCTCTGCCTTCGGCTCAGGTCGTGATCCTAGGGTTCTGGGATCGAGCCCCGCATCGGGCCCTCTGCTTGGCAGAGAGCCTGGTCCCTCCTTCTCTCTCTCTGCCTGCCTCTCAGCCTACTTGTAATCTCTGTCTGTCAAATAAATAAATAAAATCTTAAAAAAAAAAAAAAGAAATAAGAAAGGTCTCAAGGACACAACCTAACCCTGCACCTAAAGGAACTGGAGAAAGAAGAGCAAAGAAAACCTAACCCCAGCAGGATAAGAGAAATAGTAAAGATCAGAGCAGAAATCAATGAAATAGAAACCAAAAGAACAGTAGAACAAATCAATGAAATTAGGAGTTGGTTCTTTGAAAAAATTATTAAGACTGATAAACCCCAGGCCAGACTTATGAAAAAGAGAAAGGACCCAAATTAATAAAATCATAAATGAAACGGGAGAGATCACAACCAACACCAAAGAAATACACACAATTATAAGAACATAGCATGAGCAGCTGTACGCCACCGAATGTGGCATGGAATATGAAAGAAATGGATGTGGAAGAAATGAATACATTCCTAGAGACATACAAATTACCAAAACTGAACCAGGAAGAAATAGAAAACCTGAACAGACCCATAACCAGCAAGGAAATTGAAGCAGTCATTAACATCTCCCAACAAACAAGAGACCGGGGCCAGATGGCTTCCCAAGGGAATTCTACCCAACATTTAAAAAATTAATACCTATTCTCCTGAAACTGTTCCAAAAATAGAAATGGAAGGAAAACTTCCAAACTCATTTTGTGAGGCCAGCATTACCTTGATCCCAAAACCAGACAAAGACCCCATCAAAGGGAGAATTACAGACCAATATCCCTGATGAACATGGATGACAAAATTCGCACCAAAATTCTAGCTAGTTGGATCCAATAGTACATTAAAAGGATTATTCACCATGACCAAGTGAGATTTATCCCTGGGCTGCAAGGCTGGTTCAATATCCACAAATCAATCAAAGTGATACAATACATTAATAAAAGAAAAAACAAGAACCATATGATCCTCTCAATAGATGCAGAAAAAGCATTTGACAAAGTACAGCATCCTTTCTTGACTAAAACTCTTCACAGTGTAGAGATAGAGGTTACATACTCAGTATCATAAATGCTATCCACAAAATGCCCACCACCAATATTATTCTCAATGGGGAGAAACTGAGACCATCCCCGCTTAGGTCAGGAACACAGCAGGGATGTCCAGTGTCACCACTGCTATTCGACATAGTGCTAGAAGTCCTAGCCTCAGCAATCAGACAACAAAAAAGAATAAAAGGCCTCTGAATCAGCAAAGAAGTCAAACTGTCACTCTTTGCAGGTGATATGATACTTTAGTGGAAAACCAAAAAGATTCCACCCCAAAACTGCCTTATTACAAAGCTGTAATCATCATGACAGTATGGTACTGGCACAAAAACAGACACAAAGATCAATGGAACAGAACAGAGAGCCCAGAAATGTACCCTCAACCCTATGGTCGACTAATCTTCGACAAAACAGGAAAGAATGTCCAATGGAAAAAAGACAGTCTCTTCAACAAATGGTGGTGTGAAAAATGGACAGCCACATGCAGAGGAATTAAACTAAACCACTTTCTTACCCTACATACAAAAACAAAGTCAAATGGATGAAAGACCTAAATGTGAGACGGAATCCATCAAAATCCTAGAGGATGACACAGGCAGCAACCTCGTCAATGTCAGCCACAGCAACTTCATCCTAGACATATCGCCAAAGGAAAGCAAAGACAAAATAAACTATTGTGGCTTCATCAAGATTAAAAGGTTTTGCACAGCAAAAGGAAAAAGTCAACAAAACCAAAAGACAACTGACAGAATGGGAGAAGATATCTGCAAATGAAATATCAGATAAGGGGCTAGTATCCAAAATCTAGAAAGAACTGCTCAAACTCAACACCCAAAGAACAAATATTAGAATTTATCAAACTCAAACACCCAAAGAACCAGTCCAGAACAGGCAGAAGACATGAACAGACATTTCTCCAAAAAAGACATCCAAATGGCCAACAGACACATGAAAAAGGGCTCGACATCACTTGGCATCAGGGAAATACAAATCAAAACAATAATGAGATATCACCTCACACCAGTCAGGATGGCTAAAATTAACAAGTCAGGAAATGACAGGTGTTGGCGAGGATGCAAAGAAAGGGGAACCCTCCTACACTGTTGATGGGAACGCAAGCTGGCACAGCCACTCTGGAAAACAGTATGGATGTTCCTCAAAAAGTTAGAAATAGAGCTACCCTTTGACCCAGCAGTTGCACTAGTGGGTATTTACTCCAAAGATACAAATGTAGTGATCTGAAGGGGCATCTGCACCTGAATGTTTATAGCAGCAATGTCCACAATAGCCAAACTATGGGAAGAGCCTAGATGTTCATCAATAGGCAAATGGATAAAAGCAGATGTGGGGTGTGTGTGTGTGTGTGTGTGTGTATACAATGCTTTGAAACTAGAACTATACATACACATATGTGCACATAGTGGAATACTATGCAGTCATCAAAAAAGAAATCTTGCCATGTGCAATGACATGGATGTTATTAGAGGGTATTATGCTAAATAAAATAAGTCAATCAAAGAAAGACAATTATCATATGATCTCACTGATATGTAGAATTTGAGAAACAAGGCAGAGGGTCATAGGAGAGGGGAAAATGAAACAAGATGAAACCAGAGTGGGAGACAAACCATAAGACACTCTTAATCTCAGGAAACAAACTGAGGGTTGCTGGAGTGAAGGGGCGTGGGAGGGATAGGGTAGTTGGGTGACAGACATTGGGGAGGGTATGTGCTACAGTGAGCACTGTGAATTGTGTAAGACTGATGAATCACAGACCTGTACCCCTGAAACAAATAATACATTATATGTTAATAAATCAGAAAAAAAAGGCATCCACATTGGTCAGGAAGAAGTTAAACTGTCACTTAAGTTCCATCAAAACCTATTATAACTGATAAATGAATTCAGTAAAGTAACAGGATAAAAAATTAATATACAGAAATCTGTTGCATTTCTATAAACTAATAATAAAGAAGTGGTAGGAGAGATTAAGAAAACAATCCCATTTACAACTGCACCAAAAGGAATAAACTTAACCAAGGCACTAAAGACCTATACTCTGAAAACTATAAAACAACAATGAAAGAACCTGAAGATGACACAAACAAATGGAAAGATATTCTGTGCTCATTTACTGTTGGAATTAAATACTGTTAAAATGTCTAAACATTCAATGCAATCCCAATCAAAATACCAACAGCACTTTTCACTGAACTAGAACAAATAATCCTTAAATATGTATGGAACCACAAAAGACTCCAAATAGCAAAAACAATCTTGAGAAAGAACAAAACTGGAGGTATCACAATCCCAGATGTCAAGATATACTATTAAGTTGTAGTAATCATAACAGTAATCATAACAGTATGATAAAGACACAAAAATAGACATACAGAATTTTCAGGTATCTCCTATAAATGCTCAATTCACAAAAATTTATTTGGGCTCCTAAAACCTATAAAGGAAAACTGAGGTCATAGAGAGGGAGTTAAGATAATATCCCCTGTCTCTGACAATCTTTCAGCTTCCTACGAAAGAGGAAAAAGACAAACATAGAGAACAGTCTAATTCTGTATTTTTAAAAAAACCTGATTTTTAAAAAACCAAATGTATTTTATTGTGAAACCCTTCAAAATTAGAGCCATTAAAGGCAGGCCAAGACGGGGATGCATCTACTATCACCTCTATTATTTACCTTCTTCTAGAAGGACTGACTACATAAAGCAACAGAAAAACCCTGTCTTTTATATATATGAACTTGCAAAATTGATGAGAAAATGGAATAAAATGTGTGACATTGAAAAGCAGACAATATTTTCATTAATTCTAAATAATGTGCACTTAACTAGGAAACATAAGAAAAACATTTTTTTAAATTATCAGAACTAATGATTTCAGTGAATTGTCCAGTTGCTAAAAATATAAAAATCTTCCAAATACTAATAATATTCAATTTTAGAGATGGGAAAAAAGTCATATTCATAATACCAAAAAAATTTCCAAACCTAATAAACTAAATGAAAAAGGAAACATGCAAAATACACAAGTATAAAAATATACACTTCATTTAAGAACATGAAAAACTATATAAAATGAGGGATGGGAAAATTTATTGTAAAGATACCAATTCTTAATTAATCCAAAAATTAAATGCAGTAACAAGAAAATACAAAAAGCCTTTTTAAAATTATATTAAAATGAGTATTTTAGACAATTACAAATTTCTTCTAAGAATAACCAGAAACTTCCCTGCCCATGTAAAAGCATATATTAAAGTCAGAATTAATCAGAACACTGCAGTGTAGTACAGGAACATACAGATCAACGGAACAGAATAGTAACTAAAAAAAAATAGACCCAACCTCATAAATACATTTCATATACAATATGTATCTCACATACATTTCAAATCAATGGGTAAAAACAGGAGTTACTCCACAAGCACAACTTGCTTACCATTTAAAAAATGAAAGTGTATCTCTACTATTACATCAAAATATATCATAGATAAATTAAATATTTCAAAGTTAACCATGAAAAAATAAAAAGCCTAGAAACAAAAAATACAAAGATAAAGATTTTCCAAATGTCGGGGCAAGAGAAGTAAGTCTACTTTAACATTGTTACAGTGGTAGAAATAAAAGAAATGGTATGAGTTTAACTACATAAAAATGTAAAACTTTTATATAACATAGAACACTACTATGGAATCTCTAGGCACAATTTTTTTGTTGAACTAACAAAAAAATAATCTTGAAAAAGAACAAAGTTGAAGGTCTCACACTTCTTAATTTCAAACTTGCTACAAAGCTACAAGTAATTAAAAGAGTATGGTATTTGCATAAAGAAAAATATACAGACCAATGGAACAGAGAGCCCAGAAATAAGACCTCACAGACATGGTGAAATGATGTTTGTCAAGGGTGCCAAAATTACTCAATGGGGGGAAAACCAGATATCCACATGTGAAAAATGAAGTTAGACCCTTATCCTGTACCAGAGACAAAAAACTGGAAACTAAATGAAGGAAAGACTTAAATATAACTAAAACCAAGTAATTTCTAGAAGCATTACTTGGCATATGGTCCTTTTACTCCATCTTCAAAGCCAGCAAGCATGTGACCTGCTTTTCTGCTCTTTTGTCTGGTTAAAAGCTCACAGGATTACTGGGCCTACCCAGACCATTCTGGTCAATCTCTAGTGGAAGGTCAGCTGATTAGCAGCTGTAACTCACTTCTGCCACAGAACATAAGATACGGGGATTAGGATATGAACATCTTGAAGGCCATTATTCTGCCGAGCAGAAAATGCATTTAGAAGAAACATTTTAGGTAAATGTGGAAACTGGAAATAATTTTCTAAAATGGAACCCTGGGAATATTTAGCGATTACAAAATTATTTCTGAAAACATTAAACCAAATGTTAGATGTCTACTCTAAGAAGTTTTAATATATTTCTTGCTATGACCACATACACTAACTAGAAATCACGAGTACCAATATCCAAATTAATGTCTGTAACTTAAGAAAATGGTTACTTCTTTTTGTTAATGAGAAGCCCCTTGCAAATACTTTCTATCCCTTCATGACAAAAAACAAAACAAAATTATTTTAGTGGAATTTGAGTCTTAAAATAATGTGTTTTCAGGAATTCTATCACTGATCATCTGCCTAACTAGTATAAAATTATTGTTGCTATTTTTAGAGTTAAGTTCTTAACTTCTAGTCTCTATTTTTAAAAAGAAATTTCAAATAAAAGTATGAATTAATTTTAATTAAGTCTGGAATGAATCTTTTTAGAATTATTGGTATGGTCAATTTTCTACCAAAAAGACTTTCAATATTTTTTCCTCTTATAAAACATACAACAGGCTTTCCAGTAGTAATCTTCATGAATCATATATATCAAACCAAAAAACAAACCTTTATACACTTCTCCTGAATATCATTTCTCTGAGAAGCAAATCTGAGTAGCGGCTTTTCACCATCCATTCCAGATTCTTCACTTTTTATTTTACTAAGGTGATGATCTGAAATCCAATCCATGAAGACAGTTAAAAGTTCATAAACTTGTGCATTAAGTGGTACCTATAGGTAAAAAAGTAAATCAAACATTTATTTCCATCCATAACCTCAAAATTTTAAGAGCAAGTTTTAAATTTAGGGATCACAGAATAATTTACCTAATGGTCACTAAAATATGCACTGAATGAAAAAGCTTCCCCAAACAAAGGAAATTCCAAATCAAACATCTCCATTTAACATAAGAAACATGTTAAAGGATAGCTGAGAGAAGGAGAGAAAACCCATCTTAAAAAGGAAATTGAGGACTGACTGAGTGGCTCAGTTGGTTAGGCATCTGACTCTTGATCTTAGCTCAGGTCTTGATCAGGGTTTTGAGTTCAAGCCCTGTACTGGACTCCATCAAGAGCGAGGAGCCTTCTTGGAAGGAAGGAAGGAAGGAAGGTAGGTAGGTAGGTAGGTAGGTAGGTAAAAGGCCAAGGAAACTGAAGGATGCCTGGATGGCTTAGTTCGTTAAGCATCTGCCTTCAGGGTCCTGGGATCAAGCCCCACATCAGGCTCCCTGCTCAGCGGAGAGCCTGCTTCTCCCTCTGAATGCTGCAGCCCCTGCTTGTGCTCTCTCTCTCTAAAAAATAAATAAAATCTTAAAATAAAAAAAAATATTCAAAGAACCAAGCCTTATTGCCAAAAAAAAAAAAAAAAAGAATTTTCATAAAAATTCTTTATCCAAGTTTAAAACACAGAAAAGTAAAATTGGCCTTAACTCAGGAGCATGAACCACCATAATGAGAGATTTTTTTTTTAAAGGTTTTATTTATTTATTTGGCAGAGAGAGATCACAAGCAGGCAGAGAGAGAGAGAGAAGGAAGCAGGCTCCCGGCTGAGCAGGGAGCCCGATGCGGGGCTCGATTCCAGGACCCTGGGATCATGATCTGAGCCAAAGGCAGCGGCTTAACCCACTGAGCCACCCAAGCACCCCACCATAACGAAGATTTTAACAAGTTTAAAGGTTTAGAAAGTTAAACAATTTCTACCATGGAACTTCATATTTTCTTCTTCCCAAAGAAGTTTTTTTTTTTCTTTTTCTTTATAACATTCTATTAACAGAATATGAAACTTCTCCTGGAAATCCTGTTCTCTCAGAGTCCATCAAAATGTGAGGTGAAGAATAAGAAAAAAATTCCATAAAAATATATAAATTTAATTACACTGATTTTAGTATTCCTTCAAATAACTTTTAGTCAATTTCATTCTACATTTATCACACATCAACCTTAAACAGGGAACTATGCTAGACTTAGTTTCTAAGAAATCTGAAAAGACAGAACTATAAAAGCAAATAAACAAAAAGGTAACATTAACCAGACAGCAATCCATAAAATCAAAATCAGATTATTAAAAACAGAGTTGCATTATTCTGGACAAGGATAATATTTTAATTTATAATTTATATTAAATTTAACTGACAAATATTATTAGTTTCAGAGGTAGAATTCAATGACTCCTAAGTAATATGCCATTGTATATACATACCACATCTGCTTTATCCATTCATCTGCTGATGGACATCTAGACTCCTTCCATAGTTTGGCTATTGTGGACATTGCTGCTATGAACACTGGGGTGCATGTGCCCCTTCAAATCACTATTTTTGCATCCTTTGGATCAATACCTAAAAGTGCAATTGCCAGGTCATAGGGCAGCTCTATTTTTAATTTTTTGAGGAATCTCCATACTGTTTTTCAGAGTGGCTTCACCAGCTTGCATTCCTACCAACAGTGCAAGAGGCTTCTCCTTTCTCTGTATCCTCACCAACATCTGTTGTATCCTAACTTGTTCATTTTAGTCATTCTGACTGGCATGAGGTGGTATCTCATTGTGGTTTGATTTCTATTTCCCTGGTGCTGAGTGATGTTGAGCCACTTTTTTCATGTGTCTGACAGCCATTTGTATGTTTTCTTTGGAAAAATGTCTGTTCATGTCTTCTGCCCATTTCTTGACTGGATTTCTGTTTTTTTGGGTATTGAGCTTGGTAAGTTCTTTCTAGATTTTGGATACTAGCCCTTTATCTGATAGGCCTTTTACAAATATCTTCTCCCATTCTGTAGGCTGCCTTTTTAAGCTTTGCTGACTGTGTCCTTTGTAGTGGAGAACTTTACATCTTGATAAAGTCCCAATAGTTCAGTTTTGATTTTGTTTCTCTTGCATTTGGAGACATATCTAGCAAGAAGTTATTGCAGCAAAGGTCGAAGAGGTTACTGCCTGTGTTGTCCTCTAGGATTTTGATGCATTCCTGTCTCACATTTATGTCTTTCAACCATTTTGAGTTTATTTTTGTGTATGGTGTAAGAAAGTGGTTCAGTTTCATTCTTCTGCATGTGGCTGTCCAATTTTCCCAACACCATTTGTTGAAGATACGGTCTTTTTTCCTATTTATTGAGATTAGTTGACCATAGAGTTGAGGATCCATTTCTGGGTTCTCTATTCTGTTCCACTAATCTATGTGTCTGTTTTTCTGCCAGTACCATACAGTCTTAATTACTAAAGCTTTGTAATATAGCTTGAAGTCCAGAATTGTGAAGCTTCCAGCTTTGGTTTTCTTTTTCAACATTCCTTTGGCCATTCTGCTTCCAAACAAATTTTAGGATTGTTCTGAACAGGGGTAATTTTAACCTGTTTTCTTCAAATAGAAACTTTAGATAATAACTTCAGTCATCTTAAGTACTAAGTATAAAGGCATCCCCTTTAATAAAACATGGAACGTTGTATGACGGGAAGAAGGTGAGGGTAGGGGTAGTGAAATATTTTCATTTACAACCACAAAAAAAATTTCTATATGTATGTGTTACCTGGCAGAGGGCAGTGGCAGGACAAAGCTGGCCCTATTTGTACACAAAATCAAAATCATAGGTCCAGGCCAGGAGAGAAGGTAGACCTTGGGTTTGGAGCCCTCAGGAAAGATGTGCAGGTTGGTCTTGATGCCTTTGCTATGGTTCCCTCCACCCACCCAGATGGAAACCCTGAGGGCCTGGGCCAGCAGGATGGTGTGGATGTGGTTATTGTCCCTTTACATGACCTCTACCTCCTGGTGGCAGAACTCCTTGACAGTCTGCCCACTCTCAATGGACACATCTCATACTATAGGTAGCCTGAGGTGAGCAGTTGCAGAGAGACTAACAGGAAGTCCAAGGTCCTCTAGCTGCTGAAGAGGCCAAAAGATTGACTACTGAGGTATGCTTCTCCATCTGCTCAATCAGGTCTGTAAAACATGGGTGGAAATGTTTAAACTGCGAACTCAATAAAGGCCTGGGAGACGAGGTCCTCTTTGATCTTGGCAGACACTGGCTTGAATTGCTAAAACTCCTTGCTCACATTCAGCAGCACCTCCAGGTGCAAGCATCCAGAAGCGCAAGAGAAGCAGTTCACATAAAGCCTGGTCTTACAGATGTACAAGAACTTTTGGTAAAGATGCTCAATCTTCTGTTGACAGATGTCATCCTCAGCATACTCCCTGTACAGAATGTCAGCTCCAACAGCTCCAAGAACAGAGGGTTCTGCACAGCAATCTTTTATTGAATTTGGTCCTGCTGAGCCACGGTATCTTCATCATAGGCCAGCCAGACAGTTAACACCTTTAGAGTCACACCGCCCAATGGTGGCTCCTGATTTTGTTACTGAGATTCCTCTACAACTATCTTTAAATGATGCTGTATTCCTACTTTATGAAAAGAACTAGAGGGTTTATCAAAATTATTAACAGCCTACAGTGAGGTATCACTAGCCACCCATTGAAAAGGTCAAAATGAAAAAGAGAGAAAATACCAAATGTTGGCATAATTGTGGAGTAACTAACATTCAAACATTGCTATAGGAGTATAAAATGGCAGTTTCACAAAGAGTCAAGTATCTATGACCCAGAAATTCCAGTCTTGGTTGTATTTCCAAGGGGAATGAAAACATCTGTCCACTAAAAGCTTTGTACGTAAACATTCTTAGCGCCTTTTTTCATAATAGACAAAAGGTAGGAATAACCCAGGTGTCTATTAAAAGAAGAATGGATAAGCAAATTGTGATCCCTTCATATAGTGGAATACTACCGAGCAACAGAGGAACAAACTACTGATACACCCAATGTCATGATGAGCAAAATAAGCCTTACATAAATGAGTGCATACTATACAACCCCACTGACTGAAGTTCCAAAATAGTTCTAAATTAGTTCTAAAATAGTTCTAAGTTCTAAAATAGTTCTAAAATTAATTTATGGTGATAGAAATCAGATTAACAGCTACCTCTCACAAGGAAGAACGGAGAAGGGACATAAAGGGAACTTTCTACGGTGATGGAAATGTTCTATATATCTAGTTGCAGGTTACATGAATATAGGCATTTGTCAAAACTGACTAAGCTATATACTTAACGGTCTCTGCATTATATTGCTGTATGTAATTTATACCTCAAAGTAAAAAAAGTCCTTAGAAAAAATTAGTAAATAAAGCCCATTCAGGCATGGATTGCAGTCTTGAGAGAAAACATGGAAAGCTTGTGGAATCTTAAAACACAACGAAAAACAAAGCTATTATTAGGCTTAAGGTCTGTGCTTGAAGCACTTGTTTTGCTTTTGTAAATAAAAGCATACCAGAAATATTATACAGAAATTTCTCTGTAAAGGAATTATTATGGTAAACTCTTTCATACCAAAACGATACTTGCCAAAAATAGATTCAAGAACAAAGAGAAAATGTCTTTGTTTTCTATTGGAGAAATTTTCAGTCATATCATACCTTGTGAGTTTTTGAGACTGGTACTTTATCTTGTTTTAAACTTTTCATTTCATTAGCAGCATGTGAATTTCCTTTCAATCTCTGGATTGTCATAAACTCATACTTCCTCTGCAACAGTACATATCCATGAATTAAAATACAATTGTATTAAAGGTGAGAAAAATCCAAAAGCAATCATTTAAAATTCACTTGTGTCAAAGAGCAGACAACTTACCTGTAAATTATCTAAACGAGCTTGAACTCTCTTAGCCTGAATCTCCATCTTCTTGTTTTCTTCACTTACTTCATTTAACTAAAGTGAGAAAACATTAAATACTTCAATATAAAGCTTAAGCTGATTTCATACTAAAGGTTTCACAAATATTTTATCTAGTGTATATAACCAAACAGTGTAACAAAACAGAGGCAGCATTCATAATTAAAGAAGATAACTGCTCACAGTAATTAGACTTATAGAAATCATTCTGAAATGTATAAAAATAGTGCATCACTATGACATACACCTGAAACAGGATACTGTATGACAATTATACTTTAATAAAAAAATAAAAATTTGAATTTAAAAAAATAGCAAAAATCATCATTTGTCCCTAAAGTACTAATAGTATCTAAGTTTAACTTCATTCTATTTGCAAGTCTCTTGACATCTTACAAGTATATGTTTTAATGTGAAATGTCTTTAAATTGAACTTTTTATGTATATACAGAAAAGTGCACAAATCATTAAGTATGCAGTATAATGAAATACTGAAATTGGGTTAAATATATAAAATTAGGAAGGAGTGACATGTTTACAAACATTAAGTCTTCATATTTATGAACATAACAGCATTCCATTTATCTAGGTCTTATTTATTTTCTCTTAATGTTTTGTACTTTTCAGTATATGTGTTAGTTATAAATAAATAAATCTTTCTTTTAAATTTATTCCTGGATAGCTATGCTTTTTGATGCTATTATCTGTGGTATCTTTCAATAAACAACACTACTTGATTACTGCTGGCATATAAAAATACACTTGACTTTTGTGTATTGAATTCACATCCAAGGGCTCTCCTACATTTGTTTTATTCTACTAAATTGTTTGTATATTTATTTGGATACCTGTGTATACAGTTACATAATCATGTTATCAGTAGATAATTCTTACTTCTTCCTTTACAATCCTTATTTCCTATTTTTTTCCCCTATTGCACTGACTAGTACAGTGTTCAATAGAAACAGTAACAGTAAGGGGCGCCTGAGAGGCTCAGTAGGTTAAGCCTCTGCCTTCAGCCCAGGTCATGATTTCAAGGTCCTGGGATTGAGCCCTGCATCAGGCTCTCTCTCTCTGCCTGCCTCTCTGCCTACTTGTGATCTGTCAATCAAACAAATAAATAAAAATCTTAAAAAAAAAAAAAGAAAGAAAGAAAGAAAAAGAAACAGTTAACGGTGAGAACGCTTTGCTTCCTTCTGATTTTAGAGGGAAAACAATAATTTAAGTATAATTTTGTTGTTGGGTTTTTTTGCAGCTACCTTATCAAATTTAAATTCTCTTTTATTACTAGTATCATGAGTTAGTGCTGAATTTTATTATCAATAGAAATAATAAACCATAATTTTCAAATGATAAACTTTGTTTTCCTGTACTAAATCCACTTAGTTATATTATTTTTATGTATTGCTAGATTCAATTTACTAATATTTACAATTTTTGCATCTATATTCCCATGCAACTAGCTTGAATATTTCTTTTTCTGTAATAATCTTGATACACTGAGTTTCAAGGTTATCCTGGCCTCATACAAGGAGGGTTTTTCTCTTTTTCTATTTATATTTAAGGTATGTGATGTTTTCTCCTTAAAAGTCATAAGTCTTACTGCTCCATCTTTTATCTTTATCTAATGGTTTCAGCAGTCTGAAATCAATGTTCTTATGTATGGTTTTCCTCAACATTTATCCTGCTTAGGCTTAACATAATTAATTGTTTTTACAAGTTTTGGATAATACATGGCCATTTCTCTTCACATATTTTGCTTTTGTCCTATGATCTCTTTTTGAACTCCCATGTTAAAAATTTTAACTGAACATATCTCTTTTATAAATTTATTCTTCTCCACTCAATGTTTTTACTTCAAAACTTTTTAGGATCAATAGGTAATGGTCTTCTAGTTCATTAATCCTGTCTTCTGCTGTGTCTCATCTGCTATTAAACCCATTCGCTGGAGTTCTGAAATTCAATTAGTGTATTTTTAAGTTTCAGAATTTCATTTTAATTCCTTTTTATAAATTCTCCTTCTCTAATGAAGTTCCCAATCTTTTTTTCTACTTTCTTGAACATATTAATCATTATTTTAAAGTCATTGCCTACTAGGTCCAATATCTTGATCATTGCTAGGTATATTCATATTGTTTTGGGCATTTTTATTCTCTTTATATTGAGTTATGTGATTCTTTTTATAATTCTTCATAAATTCTAGTTAGTTAACATGCAGTTCAATATCGGTTTCATGAGTAGAATACAGTGATTCATGTGATTCTTTTAATGTAATGATTAATTTTGTATAGAATGACCAAAAAATTTATAAATTTTGTACATAATAATTTTCTTTCAGAGTGGGCTCATTTTTTTCTTTGCTAGATACCCCAAATGGGGACTGATTACCTTACTCTAAACAGGAACTAAGATCAGTTAAGACCATGTTTCAGCTTGAGGGGGGTTCCATATCTATAATTTGCCTCTTCCTAGGATATAACCCTGATCCTTTCAAATGAAAGCCTATGGTATTCACAAGGACCCTAAAGCCTGATGAGTCCTGAATATTAATCCTTGACTCCTCAGCTTGTTAAGACTTAATGGAAATTGTTTTATTATTATTATCATTATTGTTATTATTGCAGACTTATTTATGTCCAATGCTAACATAAATTACTATGCAAGTCAGTCACAGAAATAACTTACCTTTTTATTTAGCAATTTTAAAATACAGTTAAGCTTTGAACCATGCAGAGCTGATGGTCATCATCGATCCCTGGGCAATAAAAAATTCACATAGAACTTTTCACTCCCCAAAACACTTTACTAGTAGCTTACTGTTGACAAGGAGCCTTAGTGATGACATAAACAGTCAATTAACACATACTTTTTATGTTATATGCATCATATACAATGTTCTTATCTTGAAGTAGGCTGGAGAAAACAATAGGTTATTAGGAAAATCGTAAGGAGAGACATTCCAAGATGGAGGAAGAGCAGGAGATCTTAGTTTTGTCTGGTCCCAGGAATTCAGCTAGAGAGCTATCAAATCATTCAGAACTCCTGTGAACTGAACAAGAGCTCTAAGAAAAGAATTGCTGTAATTCTACAAATAGAAAAGCAACCACTTTCTGCAAGGTAGGAGGTGTGGCAAAGTGAATCCTAGGCAATATATTGGAAGATAAATCACGAGACCCATGAAGACCCACGAGACCATGTGGTATATATACACAATGCAATAATACTTAACCATCAGAAAGGATGAAATCTTTTCATTTATAGTGACATGGATGGAACTGGAGGGCATTACGCTGAGTGAATAAGTTAATCAGAGAAAGACAATTATATGATCTCACTCATGTAGAATTTAAGAAAAAAACAGAGGATTATAGCAGAAGGAGGGAAAAATAAAACAAGACAAAATCTGAGAGGGAGACAAATGAGAGACTCTTAATCAAAGGAAACTAACAGAGCGTTGCTGGAGGGGAAGGGGATCGAGCGATGAGGTAACTGGGTGATAGACATTAAGGAACTGATATAATGAGCACTGGGTATTAGGTAAGACTGAGGAATCACTGAACTCTACTTCTGAAACTAATACTATTTGAATTAATGGAATTTAAATTTAAAAAAAAAAGAGAGAGAGAGAGAAGAATATCAAAAAAAGAAAAAAAAATTAAGGGGGTGGATGCCAAGGAGGGGAGGAGAAAGGGAACAAAGTGACCCAGATCAGCAGAGAATACTCTTGAGAAGCGGTGGGAAAATGCAATTCCTGGCCTGATCTTTGTCATATCCAGGATTACTAAAGGAGAATAATTCTCCTGAATATAATGAAAAATATATATATAATAAAGGTAAGATGGTAGACTCTGACATGAAAAAGAAAGAGAAAATCATAAGGAAGAGAAAATATTTACAATATTGTACTGCATTTATAAAAAAAAAAAAAACAACAACTTCATGTAAGTGGAACACAGTTAAAACCCATGATATTCAATGGTCAACTGTATATGTGTGTGTATATATATACACATATATATGTATATATATATATATAATTCATCATACCAAAAGCCAGCAAACTATAGCCCATGGATCAAATCTGAATGCTTATTGTTATAAATAGCATCTTACAGCCATGCTCATTCACTTACTTATTGCCTTATAGCTACTTTTTTTTACTTCTAGCTACTTTTTTTTTTACTTCTAGCTACTTTTGCATTATGTCAGAATTGAGGCATGACAGACTATATGCCTCACAGAGGCCAAAATATTTACTATTTCATCCTTAAAGAATAAAATTGCTGACTCCTCATTTACACTAAACAGAGTAACCATAAAAAAGCATTCTGCCAGCTGGTACCAAAGGGTTTCTCTCAAGCTCTTTCAGTTTGGTCACACTAGATCAAAAATCCGATTATCAATAGGTCTATCACTTAATAATTCACATATCCACTTCACTCACCACACACCCATACAAACATACAAAATTCTTAAGAAATAGACACCCTTCTCAAAAAAAAAAAAGAGTGCTAGAGTTGTATAGTAAAAGAAAGTTGTACAGTGAAAACACTTGTGTTGAGCACAGCATACCATAAAACACTGTCAAATCATTATGTTTTACACCTGAAACTAATATGTCTTCTGTCAACCAACCGTACTTCAATTAAAAAGAGAGAAGGGGGGGTGCCCAGGTGCCTCAGTTGGTTAAGCGGCTGTCTTCAGCTCAGGGTATGATCCCAGGGTCCTGGGATTGAGTTCCTCATCAGGCTCTCTGCTCAGTGGGGAGTTTTCTCCTCCCTCTCCCTCTACTCTTCCCTCTCCCTCTGCCCCACCCCCTGGCTTGTGCTCTCTCCTCTTGCTCTCTTTCAAATAAATAGAATCTTTTAAAAAGAGAGAGAGAACACACTAGATGGAGAGTGTGATGGAAACAAGTAATCTCTCCAGGGATAAAGCTGGCTTCCAAACAACAGTAAGTGAAGGCCATCCCTACTTCTACTGTGGGAGGCCATAAATGAATTCAGGGAAGCCAAAGAACTTAGATCAAATGAGAAATGTATCTAGTTGTCACTGCCAGTGAGAAAGGTTTTAACAAGCAGTAACTATAGGACATCAAAAACATAAACTGAAAACATACAGCTACCTAAGGAATTCCAGGATGCATATTATCTCTGAGAGTCTGACCTTAGTTACATTTTAGAATCCATGAAGTCTTCCAGCCCAAAGTTTTCATTTTTGAAGTGACTGGTTTTACCCCAATTTCTGCTCACCTACTTCTCCTCTTTACACAAATGCAAACATAATCATTCTCCTGTCTCCCTCGAACGTATTCTTTGTCATCTTTCAGTCAAAAACTGGTGAAAGTTAAGAAAAAAAAAAAAGAAAAAGAGATACAACCCACAAAAATATTTGCTTTGCAACTTCAGTTTTATTAAGCAGTAACCTAGATCATATCACTTACGTTATCACAGTACAATATGACAGCCCTCTGTATGACAGCACTTTGTATTCATGCTAGTACAGGGCCTAGCACATAATAGATGTCCAAAAAATAAATGAATGTTAAATAAGCAGTAGTATAAAATAGCAGTTAAAAGAAGTATTAGCTACACACAATGCCTAAAACTCCCCAGATTATCATGTCTTTTTAATTTATTTTTTGCTTGTTCTAAATCTATTAATTGCTCTTATATTTTAAAAATGCCAAACTGCAAAAACATCTTAGCTGGATGCTAAAACAGATGATGAGAAATCAAAAGCTTAACAATACCTGTATATATGTGTATATATATATGTATGCATATGTATATATGTATACACACACACGTGTTTTTTTTCTGAATGAACAATGTTTAGTGATATATAAAAAAAAAAAGCTTAACAATACCATATTTATATTTGCAAGTATTATAGGAAATAAAGTTAGCAAATAAAGTTAATTAAAACTTCCTCTAGCTAGAATATATTCTAAGACTGATATATAATTTGTTAAATAAGATGATATAAGTTTTAAAAATCTTATAATCTAGTATTTATTAAAATAGGTCTTACCTGCTTTTTTAAGTTATCATTCAGTTCTTTCAGTGCATCAAAAGAGGACCTTAGCCTCTTACTTTCTTTGTTTCTTTCCTTAAGAACTTCAGTTAAGTGCTCAACTTCTGCGTCATGTTGCTAGAAGGGAAAAAAATCTGATCTCAAAATTAGGTAAGGATGCCATGTCATGAAAGCTACTGAACACAAATCAATTAAAAATTAGAACTCCTTGAATCAGGACTTTAATTAGTGCATTTAAGCATATGTGACTAATACTGCAAATAATTTATAAAAACTGTGTCATCAACCAATGTAATAACTAAGCATTAAAAGCATATGTTAAGTTCCTATTAAAAAACAATTTAGTTTCTGCTCAAAAAAAATCCACTGGATCACACTGAAATAATTTCTATCACATCATGGAATGATAAAACAATGAGAGATTTCTTATCTTCTTCAAGAGACTAGTTATTCACAGCTTTATAAATTAAAATTTAAGATTTAAGTTACCCTTGAAAAGAAATATCCATAGGTAGAACTAATTCCTTGTTCTAATTAAGTAGCTAAAATTGTTTACATCTCAAAAAATTTAAAAACATAAAATTTCTGAGTCTCAAACTCTTTTCTCTGTTTAATCGGCTTTATAAATAATTCAAATTATTTAACCGTGTAATTACATTTAAATGAGATAACATGTTTTGATTTAAAGTGTAAATATGTATAGTTTATTTCACATTTTATTTTCAATTTATTTGTAATATATTAAAACAAACAAGTTTCCATAGGAAATCAAGAAAAGGAATTAATTACTTTCTTCCAAGTAATCATATAGGTACCATTAAAATAAAGCTGTTATCTTTACACTTAGTAAGACTAACAGACAAATCTAAAGGGAAAAAAAATCAAGAATAAATCTAGGATGGAAACCTCTTGAGAATCCAAGCATTTATTTTCCTGCCCTGTTTAAAATCCAATCATTTGAAAACATTAGCTTTATGTAATTTTATTATTACACTGATTCCTTAAAGAACTTAGTATATATAGTCACAAATAGTTATTTCAAACATTAGGTTAATATTCTTATTCTCCAAATTTTTCCAAATCCAAAAGATACTAAAAATATGGGATTTGAGTTCCATCTCCAGAATGGCAAGGTAAGCCCACTACACTCTAGTTCTGTTACTGATTACAACTAAAAATCTTAGACAAAACACAAAAAAGTAACTTCCATAAGGACTGTAAAAAGTAAACAGAAGTAGGGAATTGTAAAAAGGAGTGAAAACATGAAGAAGCAACCCTCAAGAGGATGAAGTTTCCAGGATTTCTGTTTCTCTTTTTCTCTAGTAGTCTTGCCCCAACATAGGCCCCTGGCAACTAAAGTGCACCTGCAGCATAGCCTGCTAAAACTCTAAGAGAAACTGTACCCTCCCACCCAGGGATGCCAGGAAAAGGGCCACTGTGAGCCAAGGGATGTGGGGAATATCAGAGAAGAGATTCAGAAAGAGCATCTTTTCATTCTGGTGTACATAAACTGTTAGAAATCTGGCTAAACCCTAAGCTGCCCAAGCACAGCACTGACAAACGCGGCAGAGCAGATCTCTCCAAAAAGTGGAGAGATCAGAGCTCGTTTAAAAATACTACGGAAGGGCGCCTGGGTGGCTCAGTTGTTAAGCGTCGGCCTTCAGTTCAGGTCATGGTCCCAGGTCCTGGGATCAAGTCCCACATCGGGCTCCTTGCTCGGCGGGAAGCCTGCTTCTCTCTCTCTCCCACTCCCTCTGCTTGTGTTCCTTCTCTCACTGTGTCTCTCTCTGTCAAATAAATAAAATCTTTAAAAAAAAAAAAATACTATGGAAGTCTCAGACTAACCCCCCAAATCTGTAAGCACGGGAATGACACAGAGCACCTTAATAAATGTCTTGAGAACTAAGATTTATGTCACTACCTGAGTATCAGACTAAACCTAAGTGGCACATGCACAAGACAACTCTGAAGCAACATTACAAAAGCTTTGAAAACTGAACTGAGATTGGGTCACTTCCCACAGAAGGTGAGAAAGAATTTTGGTCTATACCTAAACAGAATGGAGTATGAAAAATGGAGGAGGAAGATCCTTAGCTCACCTCTTCCTGTGAACACACCAAGGCTGCAATTAATGGGAGAACAACCTCCTCTGAGAATAACCTAAAGGCTATCAGAACAACTCTTCCACAGTAAAAGATACAAAGAAATAGGAACATCAGGAAGGATGGGAGAGGCAGAAATACAATCCAGTTAGAAACAAATCCTGGCACAGCAACACACAAGCAGGAGGAATAGCACCGATCTGGAGGTCCTAAGGAGTGTTGGGGTTCAAGCTCCTTATCAGGCATACTCCCACCCTTGCCCTGGGGATCTGCACTAGGAAGACTAGTCCCCATAACATCTGGCTTTGAAAATCAGCAGGGCATAAACACAGGAGTATTGAAAAATTAGCATGCCATGCATGCCCTAACTTCTGGAGAGCTACAAGTTAGCAAGAAACCAAGACTCCGCACAAAAAGGGTCTGCACACAATCTTACACACTTCAAGACCTATCACAGAGATAGCAGTGTGAAAAGTACCTGCACCATATATATAAGGGGTATCTACTAATTTTAGCATGTGTGCTAGAGGAGCAAGAATCTGCAGGAAATTTCTCTGGGAGAAAAAAACATGGGGTGTCATTTTGGGGGCCCTCTTTCAGCCTAGCTGTTCCATTGTCTATGGGTGACAGTTTTAACACTCTCCATCTATCTTGCTAGCACTGTTCACCTCACTCTGGCATTCCCCTGCAAATCCGCCCCACCCTTCCCAAAGGCACCCCTCCTGATCCACTACACCTGGCAGGCAATCTGAGCAGCAACCACCCTGACACACCCAGTGGGCATCCTTAGTCAGGATGGGCAACCATTCAAAGAAACTCTTGTCTCAGGGAGGGGAAGCCAGCTTCACCATCACCCACACACACAGCAGCCATAGATGTGCCTCTCAGCCAGCATGCACCTACGGTAGTCATGGCCAGGCACTATAGCCAGGTAGTGGCCCAGGGAATAGTCCCATCCTCAACTCTAACAGCAGGAATTATACCCCAGTCACAAGTGGAAGGCACACACAGGGAACAGCCCTGGAGTACCTGGTTTTGGTGACCAGGGGATTATACTTCTGGGCCCCACATATTGCCTTCTGTTGAAGGCCCATATTCAATGCCAGGATGTAGCTGTCTTACTTAATACACAAAAACAGATAGTCAAACATGGTCATAAAGTTACTTTACTTTGGGGAGAAAAATGGATGAACTCAGTGAGAACCTAAACAGACACAGAAAATATAAAAAAGAACCAATCAGAGATGAAGAATATAATAACTGAACTAAAAAATATACTAAACATAATCAGCAGATTACAGGATGCAGAACAGAAATCAGCAATCTGGAAGACAGGGTAGAGGAAATCACTCAAATTAAACAGCAAAGAAGATGAAAATAGGTTAAGGGACCTCTAGAACAATACCAAGCATACTAACAACTGCATTATAGGGGTACAGAAGAGAGCAAGAAATGGGTGGAAAATTATTTGAAGAATAGCTAAAAACTACCCTAACCTGGAGAAAGAAAGACATCCAGGTCCAGGAAGCGAGAGAGCCCCAAACAAGATGAACCCAAAGAGATCCATAGGAAGAATCATAATAATAAAAATATCAAAAATTAAACTTAAAAAGATGATCTTAAAAGAAGCAAGAAAAAAGCAACCAATTATATGAAAGGGAATGCTTAGGGGAACCTGGGTGGCTCAGGGGGTTGGGCATCCAACTCTTGATTTTAGCCCAGGTCATGAACTCAGGGTCGTGGGATCAAGCCCCATGTTGGGTTCCAGGTGCAGTTTGAGATTCTCTTTTCCTCTCCCTCTGTTCCTCCCCCAACACACATATGCATGCATTCTCTCTTAAAGAAAGAAAGAAAGAAAGGGAACATTTAATTATGACTATCAGCTGATTTTTCAAAGGCTGGAAGGCAGTAGCATGATTTAGTTGAATTGCTTAAATTTAAAAAACCTTTGTGGTTATAAACAAGAATACCTTACCCCACAAGGTTATTATTACAAGGCTATTACTCAGAACTGAAGACGACACAAGGTTTCCAAAACAACAACAAAAGAAGTTAAAGTCCTCGCCACTGAACAAAACCCAGATGTAATGTCAAAGAAATTTCCTTAAGTGGAAAAAAATGAGCCACAACTAGAAGTAAAAAAAAAAAAAAAAAATCATTGAAACATTTCACTGGAAAACGTAAACATACAGTAAAGGTAGCATATTGGTTATAAAGCTAGTATGGAGGTAAAAAACACAAGGTAGTAAAATCAACTATAGTTATAATATTTATAGTTAAAGAAAACACAAAATTAGAAGATGTAAATATGACATCAAATACATAAAATGTGGATGGGTGGAAGTAAAATGTATTGCTTTTAGAATGTATTTGAATCTAAGTAACTATCAATTTAAAATAGAGTGCTAGATACATAGGGTGTTATATTTGAACCTCATGATAACCACGAACCAAAAACCTATAATAGATAAAACAAAAAATAAAGGAAGGCAAACATAAAACTAAGGAAATTTATCTAACTACAAAGGAAGAGAAGAAAGGTAGAGAGAACAACTATAAAAACAAACAGAAAACAACAAAACTGCAAAAGTACATACCTATAAATGAACTCAATGGCTCCAATAAAAAGACATAAGGTGAGTGAATGGATTAAAAAAGAAAACCCACGAGGTGCCTGGGTGGCTGCCTTTGGCTCAGGTCATGATTCCAGGGTCCTGGGATCAAGTCCCGCATCGGACTCCCTGCTCAGCAAGGGGTCTGCTTCTCTCTCTCCCACTCCCCCTGCTTATATTCCCTCTCTTGCTGTGTCTCTATCAAATAAATAAATAAAATCTTAAAAACAACAACAACAACAAAAACCAGTCAAGAGACTAACTTCAGTCCTAAAGACACGTACAGATGAAGTGAAGAGATGTAAAAAGATATTCTATATAAATGGAAATGAAAAAGCTGGGGTAGTTAGTACTTACATCAGACAAAATAGACTTTAAAACAAAGACTGTAACAAGAGACAAAGAAGGGCACTGCATAGTGATAAAGGGATCAATCCAACTAGGGGAAATAACAATTGTAAATACCTATGTCCCCAACATAGAACTACCTAAATACAGTTAAGGGAAACTGACGGAAATATAGTAACAGCTGGGGACTTTGTTACCCCACTTATATCAATGGTTGGATCATCCAGATGGACCACCAGTAAGAAAACCATGATTCTAGGGGCACCTGGGTGGCTCAGTGGGTTAAAGCCTCTGCCTTCGGCTCAGGTTATGATTCCAGGATCCTGGGATGGAGCCCCACATCAGGCTCTCTGCTCAGCAGGGAGCCTGCTTCCTCCTCTCTCTCTCTGCCTGCCTCTCTGCCTACTTGTGATCTCTGTCTGTCAAATAAATAAATAAAATCTTAAAAAGAAAAGAAAACCATGATTCTGAACAACACATTAGACCAGATGGACTTAACAGATACATACACAGCACTCTATCCAAAACCAGGAGAATACACATTCTTTTCAGGTGTACATGGAAACATGAGCATAGTGGCATGAAACTGAAGATCAATTACAAGAAAATGGAAAAAACACAAACACTTGAAGGTTAAACAACATGTTACTAAATAACCAATGGATCAACAAAGAAACAGAGGAAATCAAAAAATGACAGACAAATATGGAAACACATCATTCTAAAATTTTGGGGACAGAGAAAAAGAAGTTTTAAGAGGAAGATTTACAGTATTACAGGCCAACTTCAAGAAACAAGAAAAGTCTCAAATAAACAATCTAACCTCACACCTAAGGGAACTAGAAAAACAAAGCCCAAGGTCATAGAAGGAAAGAACAAATAAATGAAACAGACCTTAAAAACTAGTAGAAAATAGAATTAGAATAGAAAAAAATGAACAAAATTATAAGATTATTTAAAAAGATAAACAAAAACCTACAGCCAGATGCACCACGAAAAAAAAGGATTCAAAAAAATAAAATCTGAAATTAAAGAGAAGTTATAACTGATACCACAAAGAATCATAAGAGACTATTATTCAAAATAATACACTAAAAACTTGTATGACCTAGAAGAACTAGATAAATTCTAGAAACATACAATGTTCCAAGACTGAATCAGGAAGGAATAGAAAACCTTAACAGACCAATTACTAAAACCAAAACTGAATCCGTAATCAAAAAATGCCCAACAGGGGTGCCTGGGTGGCTCAGCAGGTTAGGGCCTCTGCCTTCGGCTCGGGTCATGATCCCAGGGTCCTGGGATTGAGCCCCGCATCAGGCTCTCTGCGCAGTGGGGAGCCTGCTTCCTTCTCTCTCTCTTCTGCCTGCCTCTCTGCCTACTTATGATCTCTCTCTGTCAAATAAATAAAATCTTAAAAAAAAGAAATGCCCAACAAACAGATGGCTTCAGAGGTGAATTCTACCAAACATTCAAAGAAGAGTTCCTATCCATCCTTCTCCCAACCACTAAAAAATTATTTAAGAGGAAGTATAAATTAATTCTGTGAGGCCAGCATTACCCTGATATATTCCAGGGATACAAAAACGGCTCAATATTCACAAATCAATATGATATGCCACATTAACAAAATGAAGGATAAAAAGCATATGACCATCTTAACAGATGCAGAAAAAACATTTGCCAAAAGGCAACATCCATTCATGATTAAAACTATTAACAAAGTGAGTATAGAGGGAACATACTTCAACATAATAAACATAATTTCTTATATATGAGAAAGCTACAGCTAACATCATACTCAATGATGAAATGCTGAAAGCTTTTATTCTAAGATTAGAAACAAGACTAGAATGCCTACTTTCACCACTTTTATTCAACATAGTATTGGAAGACCTAGTCATAGCAAGATTGGGAAGGAAGAAGTAAAACTGTCACTATTTGCAAATGACAACATATTATATATAATCAACCCTAAAGAATTCACCAAAAAACTATTAGAACTAACATGTGAATTCAATAAAATTGCAGGATACAAAAGTAATATACAGCAATCAGTTGTCTTTCTATACTAATATCAAAGTAGCAGAAAGAAAAATTAAGAAAACAATCCCATTTACAACTGCATTGAAACCAATAAAAATACCTAGGAATTAATTTAACCAAAGAGGTAAAAGACCTGCATTCTGAAAATTGTAAGGCATTAATGAAAGAAATTGAAGATGTCACAAATAAATGGAAAGATATACCATGCTCATGGATTAGTTCAAATAATACTGTTAACATTTCCATACTTCCTGACGTAATCTACAGATTCAATGCAATCCTCACAAAAAATGCCAACAGCATTTTTCACATAAATTAGAACAAATAATACTAAAATCTGTTTGGACTACCAAAGACCCCAAATAGCCAAAGCAACCTAGAGAAAGAACAACAAACCTGGAGGTATCATACTCTCAGATTTCCAACTTAACTACAAAGCTATAGTTATCAAAACAGTATAGTGCTGGCACAAAAAATGACATGGAGATCAATGGAACAGAACAGAGAGCCCAGAAATAAACTCATGCTTATTTGGTAAAGTAATCCACTACAAAGGAAGAAAGAACATACAATGGAGAAAATGGTGCTGAGGAAACTGAACAGCTACATACAAAAGAAACTGCACCACTTTCTCATACCATATACAAAAATAAACTCAGAACGAATTAAAGACATAAACGTAAGACCTGAAATCATAAAACTCCTAAAATAAAATGATGGCAATAAACTCCAGGACATCAGTCTTAGCAATACATTTTTGTTCATCTCTTCAGACCAGTGAAACAAAAACTAAAATAAACAATTGGAGAAAAATATCACAATTTGATCTATATCAAACTAAAAAGTTTTTGCACAGTGAAGGAAACCATCAATAAAACAAAAAAGCAGCCTACTGAATAGGAGAAAATATTTGCAAATGATACATCCAAAATATATTTGGATACTGGCTAATACTCAAAATATATAAAGAACTCATACAACTCAACAAAATAAACAATCCAATTAAAAAATGGGAAGTGGACCTGAACAAATATTTTTCCAAAGAACACATATCGATGGTCAATGGGTACATGAAAAAATCAACTCCACTAATAATCAAGGAAATACAAATCAAAACCAAAATGAGATACCACCTTATGACAGTCAGAATGGCTTGTATCAAAAACACAAGAAATAACAAGTGTTGGCAGGGATGTGGAGAAAGTGAAACCTCATGCACTGTTGGTGGGAATATAAATTGGCGCAGCCACTCCGGAAAACACATGGAGGTTTCTCAAAAAATTAAAAATAAAACTACCATATGATCCTGCAATTCCACTTCTGGGCATTTACCTAAAGAAAATGAAAACATGAATTCCAAAAGATATATGCACACCTACGTTCACTGTAGCCATTATTTACAACAGCCAACATATGGAGGAAACCTAGATGTCCACTGATAAATGGACAAAGATGTGGTACACAGTGGAATATTATTCAGACATAAAAGAGAATGAAATTTTATCATTTGTGACAACATGAAGGAACACTGAGGGTATTAAGCTAAGTGAAATAAGTCAGTAAAAGACGATCACTGCTGACTTCACTTTACATGAAATAAAAAAAAAAACAAATGAACAAACAAAACAAAACAGAAACAGACTCATAAAAGAAAGAACTGGTATGGCTGCCACCAGGGGAAGGAGGTGTGCAGGAGTGGACAAAATGGGTGGAGGTGGTCAAAAGGTACAAACTTCCAATTACAAAATAAGTCAGAGATGTAAAGTATAGCATAGAGTATACAGTCAATAATATTGTCATAGTATTATATAGTGACAGATGGTAACTAGTTTTACATGGTGAGCATTTCATAATGCATATAAATGTCAAATCACGATATTGTACATTGTAACTAACAAAATATATGTCAACTATAATGTATAAATAAAGAACTCAACTGGGTTGACTACTTAGAAAAATGAACAGTCTACAGAGGATCAGAACAAGATCCAGAATCTGTACAATATCCAAAAGGTCCCAAATACAATCCAAAAGTCACTGAACCAGAAAATGTGCTAACTCTCAAGAGAAATGCCAATCCTTACATGATCCAGGTGTTGAATACTTAGGTACATTCCCTGAGGTAAATACAAATGAATACAAATGGAAAGATAAAAATTCTCATAAGGAAAATTAAACATAATTTTTAAAATAACATAATTAGCAATTTTAGGACATTAAAATGTCAGAAATAAAAAATTCCCTAGATGATCTCAGTAGCAACATGGGAATGAAAGAAGAAACAATGAATGTAAGGGTAGATAACAGACATTATCAAATCTGAAGAACACAGAAGAAACAGATGAGGAAAAAGGAGCAAAGCAGTCTATGGTGTAACACCAAAAGACCTAACATATGAGTCACTGGAGACACAGAAGGAAGAGAAAGCAGTTGGAACATAAAAAAATAAGTGAAGAAATAAATGGTTGAAAACTTTCCAGATTTGGTGAAAGACATTAATTTACAAAGTCAAGATGTTCAGTGAACCCCAAACAGGATAAACTCGAAGAAAAGCATGTGGAGATACCTCATAATTAAATGGCTGCTGAAAAACACAAATAAAGAAAAATCATGATTCTATTTACATGACATTCTGGGAAAAGGCAGAAGTACAGGGACAGAAAATAGGTCAGTGGTTACCGGCAGGGGAGAGGGTACAAGGGGCAGGGAGGGATAACTACAAAGGGGCATATGGTAACTTTTGGGGTGCTAGAATTATTTCTTATTAGGATTATAGTGGTGATTACAAGACATATGCATTTTTCAAAACAGAATGAAATTTATTCTACACAAGTTACAAATATAGTAATGTATCTGTTGATATGAAACAAAGTATACCCTACCACCTAGATAATGTTCTTGATAAAAATATGCAACCTAAAAAAAAATCCTTAGGAAACAATCAAGCAAATCCAGAAAATGACATACTCCATACGACTGTTGGCCTGGAATATTCAAAGAAAAGTCTCATAAAAGAATGGCTGACTGCTCTAGATTCAAAGAAACCAAAAAGGTATAAAAATCAAGTATAATGCATGAATTCTATCTAGTTCCTTGATCAGAAAATAAAACAAGCAATAAAAGATTTCAATACAGTGGGGCACCTGGGTGGCTCAGCTGGTTAAGAATCTGACTCAGCTTCAGTTCAGGTCATGATCTTGGGAGTTGTGGGATTGAGCCCTTTGTTGGGCTCCATGTTCAGCAGGGAGGTGGCTTGAGAATCTCTGCCTCTCCCTCTCCATATCACACTGGCACGCACACTTTCTCTCTCTCTCAAATAAATGAATAAAATCTTTAAAAAAAAAAAATACCTCAAGACCCAACTGGGAAAGTGAATGCAGACTGTATATGAAGTTAAATTATTTTATTAGCATTAATTTCCTAATATGATAATGATGTGGCAAATGTCCTTAAGCTTAGGAGACACACAGTCCTAAAATTAAGCACTGATAATACTAAGGAAGTATTTAGGAGAGCTGAGTCGTGATTTTTACAAGTTAGTTTCAAATGGTCCAGGAAAAACTACATGGGGGGATGGGAGAGTGGAGAAGAAATAAAGCATATGCTGCAAAATGCTAATAATTAGTGAATCTAAGAAAAACAGAAATTACTTTACTCTAAAATCAAATGCTATATAGTTACCTCCTTTATAATCTGAAATCTTGTAAGAACTTCTTCTTCGACACCTTTAATTTTACTCAAAGCAGTTTCATGTCTGAAAAGCAGTTGTTCTCTTTCAACTAAAAAACGTTCCCGCTTTTGAAGTTCTTCAGCAAACTCCTGTTGTGCTGCAGTTTCACACTGTATTAAAATGTCAGATTCAAGTATTTTTAGAAAGTACATTCACAAATTCTATAAATTGTTTTATTTACTGAGGTTGTAGCTTAATCAAATGGTGTTTAGGACTACATGAGTACAAGTAAAATATGGATTACAGTAACAGCTAGACTATCATCATAGCATATAAGAATGCACAGAAAATCTATCTTGTTGCAAAATGATGTGACAATGTAGTGAGATTCAACTCTGAGGACTCAAGAGAATTTGGGGTCCAAAATGCAACTGTATTATGCAGAATAATCCCCTATCCAGCTTCAATTCCACATTCTACTTCAACTTCACCATCTATTCTTTTCCCTATACTCTCCATCCCCTTCCCTTCTCATCCTTCACTTGGGCTAAAAGACCCCAGCCCTGCATTATAGCACTAATCTCAATGCCACATTGCTCGATACCAATGGAGAAAACACACACACACACACAAACACAGTTGGACTATTGTAAACTTTGGGTACCTCTAACTGGATTCTCAATGCAGTCCAGAAATCGTTTTATATTTTCATGGTTGGCTCTCTCTCTCCTACTCTTCACAGTGCCTATTTCAAAACTTTCTCCATTCTTTACTTTGAACACCTCACCTCCTACATGATTCTGTGCAGACAGCCTCATCCCTAATTCACAGAGAAAACAGAAGACAGCAGAAGGAAACACCAGCCTCCTGCCCTCAAGACACACAGGTTTCTCCTTCCCTCCCATTACAAAGGCAAACTCAGGATCTCACTGCCTTCTGCCTTCTTTGGACACTGCTGTGCTAACAATCCCTCTAATATTTTTAATCTCTTCCATCTCATCTGAAATGGGGTTGCTCTTGACCATACCCACTAACTGCCTCTCTTTCACAAAATTCTTTAACACTTTGTCTACACCTGCTGAGCTCTATTTCCCAATCACTCCTCAATTTACTTCAATCTGGCGTCAGCCAGCATCCCCCTACTGAAATGACTTACCCATTATTACATCTGAAGGCCACTTTCAGTTCTAATTTTACTGAGTCTCTAAAGAGCATTTTATACGATAGGCCCTTTCTTTCAATCTAAAATAATCTCTTTCATTGGATTCTACGACACCACATTCTCCTGGTTTTCTATCTCACTCTCTGGCCATGGCTTCTCAGCCTCCCTTGGGGATTCTGCTTTCTTTACTGTCATTTAATTACTAATGTTCCTCAGGATCTGGGCTTAAGTCACTTCCCTTCGCATCTTCTCATTCTCTCTGCTTACTTCCCTCCACTCAATGGCTAAATTACTGTGTATATGCTAACTTCCCCCAACCTACAACTGCTCAGCTTTTTCTCCTAAGCTCGATCTCAAGTCCAAGCTTCCTACCGAATATCCCCACCTGTATGCTCTCAGGTAGGACAAATAAAAATGTCCAATTGAATTCAACTAGCCATCAGGGAAATGCAAATCAAAACCATAATGAGGTGTCCCTTCATACCCACTAGGATGGCCAGAATCAAAAAGACAGATAACAAATGTTGTCGGGGCGCCTGGGTGGCTCAGTGGGTTAAGCCGCTGCCTTCGGCTCAGGTCATGATCTCAGGGTCCTGGGATCAAGTCCCGCATCGGGCTCTCTGCTCAGCAGGGATCCTGCTTCCTCCTCTCTCTCTCTGCATGCCTCTCTGCCTACTTGTGATCTTTCTCTGTCAAATAAATAAATTAAAAAAAAAAAAAAAAACAAATGTTGTCAATGATGTCAATCAGTTAAGAGTCTGCCTTCAGCTCGGGTCATGATCCCAGGGTACTGGGATCCATCATGCTCAATTTAAGGCTCCTGCTCAGTGGGGAGTCTGCTTCTCCCCACCCCCCTTCTACTGCCTCTGCCCTCCCACCCCTGCTTATGTATTCTCTCTCTCACAAATAAATAAATAAAATCTTAAAAAAAAAAAAAATAATGGTGTTTTAAAGAGCCTAGAATGCTACATGGCAGTTAAAATGAATGAAATAGAGCTACATTTTCCAAATCTCAGAAATATAACAATGAACAAAGCAAGGAAGTTGCAAAAAGAAATCTACAATATGTCATTACTTACGTAGTATTTTAAAACATTCAAAGCAATACATATATATGAATACATAAAAGTGTTAAAACAGGACATAATGGATCCACACTGATTTCAAGAGAGTGCTGAATCCTTGGGAAAAGGAAGAGGATATGGGATGGAGGAAGGCTGTTTCAACTCAAATCAAAACATTTCATATTCTTTAAAAATATCAAACAGAATTATTAATAAAATTAATTATGCATTAATTATGCAATATGGGCAATGGGTACACAGTTGATATTATAATACTATAGGTTTTTCGGTATCTCCTAAGTATTTTACAAACTTTTAAAAAACCAAACAGCAAATGAGAAGATAATATTCATAATAAAGGAATTATTCCCTACATAAAAATTAAAGCTAAAGTTTCAAAAAAACAGAATCTTCTATCCCTCCAGTTTTGTTCCCTATCTCAGCAAAAAGTAGAATCATTTATCCAACAGCCTAAAGAATAAACTTGCATTTCATCTTTGACTAAAACCCTACTGCACACCTCCCACATCAAAACAATCTCCAAGACCTACTGGATCCATTTCTTAAAAATGTTGAGAATCCGAGCACCTGTGGCTCAGTGGGTTGGGCCTCTGCCTTCGGCTTGGGTCATGATCTCAGGGTCCCAGGACTGAGGCCCGCATCAGGCTCTTTGCTCAGCGGGGAGCCGCCTCCTCCCTCTCTCTCTGCCTGCCTCTCTGCCTACCTGTGACCTCTGACTCTCTGTCAAATAAATAAATAAAAATCTTTTAAAAAAATGTCGAGAATCCATCCACTTCTCTCCATCTCAAAGGCACTCTGTCCTCTGTCTAGATCTCACGTACTGGTGACAGCTTTATCTATATGTAGGGGTGCCTGGGTGGCTCAGTGGGTTAAGCCTCTGCCTTTGGCTCAGGTCAAGATCTCAGGGTCCTGGGAAGAGCCCTGCATCGGGGCTCTCTGCTCAGCAGGGGGCCTGCTTCCCCCCTCTCCCTCTGCCTGCTTCTCTGCCTACTTGAGATCTCTCTCTGTCAATTAAATAAATAAAACCTTTAAAAAAGAAAGAAAGATTTTCTCCATTGAGAATGATATTTGCGGTGGGTTTTTCATAGATGGCTTTGATGATATTGAGGTATGTGCCCTCTATCCCTACACTTTGAAGAGTTTTGATCAGGAAGGGATGCTGTACTTTGTCAAATGCTTTTTCAGCATCTATTGAGAGTATCATATGGTTCTTGTTCTTTCTTTTATTGATGTGTTGTATCACATTGACTGATTTGCGGATGTTGAACCAACCTTGCAGCCCTGGGATAAATCCCACTTGGTCGTGGTGAATAATCCTTTTAATGTACTGTTGAATCCTATTGGCTAGTATTTTGGTGAGAATTTTTGCATCTGTGTTCATCAAGGATATTGGTCTATAGCTCTCTTTTTTGATGGAATCCTTGTCTGGTTTTGGGATCAAGGTGATGTTGGCCTCATAAAATGAGTTTGAAAGTTTTCCTTCCATTTCTATTTTTTTGAACAGTTTCAGGAGAATAGGAATTAGTTCTTCTTTAAATGTTTGGTAGAATTCCCCCGGGAAGCCGTCTGGCCCTGGGCTTTCGTTTGTTTGGAGATTTTTAATGACTGTTTCAATCTCCTTACTGGTTATGGGTCTGTTCAGGCTTTCTATTTCTTCCTGGTTCAATTTTGGTAGTTTATATGTTTCTAGGAATGCATCCATTTCTTCCAGATTGTCAAATTTGTTGGCATAGAGTTGCTCATAGTAAGTTCTTGTAATAGTTTGTATTTCTTTGGTGTTAGTTGTGATCTCTCCTCTTTCATTCATGATTTTATTTATTTGGGTCCTTTCTCTTTTCTTTTTGATAAGTCTGGCCAGGGGTCAGGAACACGGCAGGGATGTCCATTATCACCACTGCTATTCAACATAGTACTAGAAGTCCTAGCCTCAGCAATCAGACAACAAAAGGAAATTAAAGGCATCCAAATCGGCAAAGAAGAAGTCAAATTATCACTCTTCGCAGATGATATGATACTCTATGTGGAAAACCCAAAAGACTCCACTCCAAAACTGCTAGAACTTGTACAGGAATTCAGTAAAGTGTCAGGATATAAGGTCAATGCACAGAAATCAGTTGCATTTCTCTACACCAACAACAAGACAGAAGAAAGAGAAATTAAGGAGTCAATCCCATTTACAATTGCACCCCAAACCATAAGATACCTAGGAATAAACCTAACCAAAGAGGCACAGAATCTGTACTCAGAAAACTATAAAGTACTCATGAAAGAAATTGAGGAAGACACAAAGAAATGGAAAAATGTTCCATGCTCCTGGATTGGGAGAATAAATATTGTGAAAATGTCTATGCTACCTAAAGCAATCTACACATTTAATGCAATTCCTATCAAAGTACCATCCATCTTTTTCAAAGAAATGGAACAAATAATTTTAAAATTTATATGGAACCAGAAAAGACCTCGAATAGCCAAAGGGATATTGACAAAGAAAGCCAAAGTTGGTGGCATCACAATTTCGGACTTCAAGCTCTATTATAAAGCTGTCATCATCAAGACAGCATGGTACTGGCACAAAAACAGACACATAGATCAATGGAACAGAATAGAGAGCCCAGAAATAGATCCTCAACTCTATGGTCAACTAATCTTTGACAAAGCAGGAAAGAATGTCCAATGGAAAAAAGACAGCCTCTTTAATAAATGGTGTTGGGAAAATTGGACAACCACGTGCAGAAAAATGAAATTGGACCATTTCCTTACACCACACACAAAAATAAACTCAAAATGGATTAAGGACCTCAATGTGAGAAAGGAATCCATCAAAATCCTTGAGAAGAACACAGGCAGCAACCTCTTCGACCTCAGCCGCAGCAACATCTTCCTAGGAACATCGCCAAAGGCAAGGGAAGCAAAGGCAAAACTGAACTGTTGGGATTTCATCAAGATCAAAAGCTTTTGCACAGCAAAGGAAACAGTTAACAAAATCAAAAGACAACTGACAGAATGGGAGAAGATATTTGCAAACGACATATCAGATAAAGGACTAGTGTCCAAAATCTATAAAGAACTTAACAAACTCAACACCCAAAGAACAAATAATCCAATCAAGAAATGGGCAGAGGACATGAACAGACATTTCTGCAAAGAAGACATCCAGATGGCCAACAGACACATGAAAAAGTGCTCCATATCACTCGGCATCAGGGAAATACAAATCAAAATCACAATGAGCTATCACCTCACACCAGTCAGAATGGCTAAAATCAACAAGTCAGGAAATGACAGATGCTGGCGTGGATGAGGAGAAAGGGGAACCCTCCTACACTGTTGGTGGGAATGCAAGCTGGTGCAACCACTCTGGAAAACAGCATGGAGGTTCCTCAAAATGTTGAAAATAGAACTGCCCTATGACCCAGCAATTGCACTACTGGGTATTTACCCTAAAGATACAAACGTAGTGATCCAAAGGGGCACGTGCACCCGAATGTTTATAGCAGCAATGTCCACAATAGCCAAACTATGGAAAGAACCTAGATGTCCATCTACAGATGAATGGATCAAGAAGATGTGGTATATATACACAATGGAATACTATGCAGCCATCAAAAGAAACGAAATCTTGCCATTTGCGACAACATGGATGGAACTAGAGCGTATCATGCTTAGCGAAATAAGTCAAGCGGAGAAAGACAACTATCATATGATCTCCCTGATATGAGGGAGTGGTGATGCAACATGGGGACTTAAGTGGGTAGGAGAAGAATCCATGAAACAAGATGGGATAGGGAGGGAGACAAACCATAAGTGACTCTTAATCTCACGAAACAAACTGTGGGTTGCTGGGGGGAGGGGGGTTGGGAGAAGGGGGGTAGGGTTATGGACATTGGGGAGGGTATGTGCTTTTGGGTAAAGTGGAAGGGGTGGTGAACCATGAGAGACTATTGACTCTGAAAAACAATCTGAGGGGTTTGAAATGGCAGAGGGGTGGGAGGTTGGGGTTCCAGGTGGTGGGTATTATAGAGGGCACGGCTTGCATGGAGCACTGGGTGTGGTGAAAAAATAATGAATACTGTTTTTCTGAAAATAAATAAATTGGAAAAAAAAATCACAAAATATGACAAAATGTGTATACTTAACGATGACCAACACAATAGAAGACCAAAAAAATTATTTAAGTTAGATTTGACTATAGATTAAACAAGATTAATACACTGCACTTCATGTTTTAAAAAATACTTGTCTTTATTGTGTTTGCAATAAATGATATATCTTTAATATTTTGCTTATTCTTTTTTATCTCATGAAGTATAGGAATTTTTCCAATGCACTATTTATAACTATGTCACTCACTTGCTTAAAAACCTGTAGCCAACCTGAGTGTTCCTTCCCCAGGCTGGTAAGTTCAGTCTAACAAATCACTCCTTTCCAAAAACCTCCCACCCCGAACTCTTGCGACCTGGAATGCCCTTCCCATCCCTCTCTTTTTTAAATTTTACCTCAGTCAAATACCAAGTTATGTCTCTTCCTGAACTGTTCACCAGAGATTTTAGGCCAAAACAATATTTTAGGCCAAAACAATATTTTTCTGAAATGCTATTATAATCTGAAAACAAAATGAGATATTGGAGTATTTTTTTTAGATAATGGTTTTTAAAAAAATGTTTATTTCCTTATACAAATATAGCAGAATTCCAACTAGAACAATTTTGGTCAGGAATTGTGTATTACACATACTTTTCCTCCCTTCTGTACTCCCACCTAGTGGACACTTGATAAATACATGAAGTACATCCTTTAGAAACAAAAAAATCCCAAAGACGATAAATACCAATGTTCTGCATCGAATTTTGGTGAGAACTGACAAGAGAACTTCTTACATATACGTATGTAAAATAATGAATCATGACACGACTTCAAAAAGCACACTTTAGGGGCACTTGGCTGGTCAGTTGGAGGACCAAGTGACTCAGGGTTGTGAGTTCAAGCCCCATGTTGGGTGTAGAGATTAATAAAAAAAAAATAAACTTTAAAGAAAAAAAGGACACTTAACCAGCTTATATTTCTTTTTTTTTCTTTTTTTTTTTTGTTAAAAAAAGATCTTATTCATTTGTCAGAGAGAGAGAGAGATAGTCGACACAGAGAGAAAGCACAAGCAAGGAGAACAGCCGGCAGAGGCAAAAGCGGGCTCCCTGCCAGAGCAAGAAGCCCGAAGTGGGACTCAATTCCGGGACTTTGAGATCATGACCTGAGCCAAAGACAGATGCTTAACTGACTGAGCCACCCAGGTGTCCCAAGATTTTGTTTTATTTCTTAAGCAAGGGTGGGAGGGAAATAAATAAACAAAAAACAGGAAACAGTTGGAATCTAAGAAATATGGCTATACCTAAAAACACCATTTATTTTTTCCCTCAGCTATGAATTTTTCCCTTCAATACTGTAATAAATTTGTTTATTCCTTGTGATAAATTTGTCTTTGCTCCCTTTTGACTTTGTCTCAACACACTTATCTAAAATAATTAAAATGAGGGGGGGACAAGATGGCGGGGTACTAGGAAGAGGCGTCTTTTCAGCTGGTACCCCAAAGTGAGCTGATTACCTACCAAAGAACTCTGATCACCCATGAAATCAGCCTGAGATCAGAATTATACACGTCTGGATCTCTACAGGGGCAGAAGACGCCAGTGAGCAGGTAAAGCAGAATGGGAACGGCGGACTGATATCGGAAGATAAACAAAAGGGGGAGGGAGCCACCAGAGGCGACTGGTGCGAAAGTAATACCCCGATACGAGCGAGAGGGCCCTGCGTCTGGGGACCAGCATTAACTTGGAGACTGGTTGAAAGTACTCCAAAAGAGCAAAGGATCGCGGGGGCAAATTGTGGGAATCGGGGAGGCTAGGGACAGGGGCTTAAGTCCCCGGTCCCAGACGGCCTCCCCAGCGCGGAGGCAGAGAGAGTGCGGCGGAGAAACCGGCTCCTGGTCCCTAAGCCGCCAGCGCGCCCCAGAGCGCGGGGGTTCCGGCTCCTGTGAGGGGATGGGAGCTGCGCCGGTCTGCAGAACGCGCACTAGCCCTACCACAAAGCTTGAGATGCGCGCGCACGTCGCTCCAGCTCTCCTGGGTTTCTAAGGCCCGGGGGCGCTTCTTGACCCGCACCATTGTTTCAAAGTCTAAGCCGAGAGCGCGCGAAACTCTTCCCCAGACAGAGGCGCGCAAAAGCCCAGCCTGCGGCTTACGGACCAGCGCCCTGTTCTCAGTGCCCCAGACGCGCGCTGGACCCACAGCCGCCTCTGAAAAGAGGTGCGCGCAAGCCGGGCACTCCCAGCCCGGGCCGGCGGCAAAATCTCAGTGTGCGATCGCTGTTTGGAACCTCTCTGGCGGTCAGGAGCTCCCAGACAGCCGCCACTGCCTTGGCTTTGGGGACGAGCAAAAGATCCTGCGCCCCCAGGGTCTGCAACTTGGAACCTGCACTGCCAGCGGCCAAGGGGGAATTTATTCAGCTTCTGCACCCAGACTGAGGCTTCTCTCTGAGACGGAGATCAGGAAGTGTTCCAGGGTGCACCTTGACTGCACCAGAGTTGATACATCCAGCTACATCTGTTCAGTCTTCTCCCACCAAAATGACTAGGAGGAGGAATGCCCAACAGAAGAAAAATACAGAGGATGGACCTTCTGCAATAGAGCTAACGGCTATCAACATAGACAATATGTCGGAAAGAGAATTCAGGCTAACAATTATCCAGGCAATAGCTAGGTTGGAGAAAGCCATGGATGACCAAACAGAATTGATTAGGGCCGAACTGAAAGCGACCAGACAGGATGTTCACAATGTTAGGGCGGAGCTTAAAGCCACCAGGGAGGAGGTCCACAATGCTCTCAATGAGTTCCAATCCAATCTAAACTCTCTCAAAGCTAGGGTAACTGAGACAGAAGATAGAATTAGTGATCTGGAAGACAAACAGAGAGAAAGGATCAGGAGGAAGCCTGGAACAAACAGCTTAGATCCCACGAAAGCAGAATTAGGGAAATAAATGATGCCATGAAGCGTTCCAACATCAGAATTATTGGAATTCCTGAAGGGGAGGAGAAAGAAAGAAGTCTAGAAGATGTCGTGGAACAAGTCCTTCATGAAAACTTTCCGAATCTCGCGAATGAAACCAGCGTTCATGTACTAGAGGCTGAACGGTCTCCACCCAAGATTATACACTCCAAAAAAACATCACGACACCTGATAGTCAAATTGAGAAATTATAATTGTAGGTATAATCTCTTGAAAGCTGCCAGGGCAAAGAGGCTCCTTACTTACAGAGGGAAGCCCATCAGAATAACGTCAGACCTGTCCACAGAGACCTGGCAAGCCAGAATAGGCTGGCAAGATATATTCAGGGCACTAAATGAGAAGAACATGCAGCCAAGAATACTTTATCCAGCAAGACTGACATTCAAAATGGATGGAGAGATAAAGAGTTTCCAAGACCGGCAAGGCTTAAAAGACTATGCAACCACCAAGCCGATACTGCAGGAAATATTAAGGGGGGTTCTATAAAAGAGGAAAAATCCCAAGAATAGCATTGAACAGAAATATAGAGACAGTCTACAGAAAGAAAGACTTCAAAGGTAACTCGATGTCAATAAAAACGTATCTATCAATAATCACTCTCAACGTGAATGGCCTAAATGCACCCATAAAATGGCACAGGGTTGCAGATTGGATAAAACGACAGGACCCATCCATATGCTGTCTACAAGAGACCCATTTTGAACCTAAAGATACACGCAGACTGAAAGTGAAGGGGTGGAGAAGCATCTTTCATGCCAATGGGACTCAAAAGAAGGCTGGGGTAGCGATTCTCATATCAGATAAATTAGACTTCAAACTAAAGACTGTAGTCAGAGATACAGAAGGACACTACATAATCCTTAAAGGGACTACCCCCAAGATGATCTAACAATTGTAAATATCTATGCTCCCAATATGGGAGCAGCCAATTACTTAAGAAAACTGTTAATCAAGATAAAGAGTCATATTGATATGAATACACTAATCGTAGGTGATCTTAACACGCCTCTTTCAGAATTAGACAGATCATCGAAGCAGAAACTCAACAAAGAAACAAGAGCATTGAATGACACATTGGACCAGATGGACCTCATAGATATATACAGAACATTCCACCCTAAAACAGCAGAATACTCATTCTTCTCAAGTGCACACGGAACCTTCTCCAGAATAGACCACATACTGGGTCACAAATCGGGACTCAGCCGATACCAAAAGACTGAGATTATTCCCTGCATATTCTCAGATCACAATGCTTTGAAACTGGAGCTCAATCACAAGGAAAAGTTCCGAAGGAACTCAAACACCTGGAAGCTAAAGACCACCTTACTTAAGAATGCTTGGATCAACCAGGAGATCAAAGAAGAACTGAAACAATTCATGGAAACCAATGAGAATGAAGACACTTCGGTCCAAAACCTATGGGATACAGCAAAGGCGGTCCTAAGGGGAAAATATATAGCCATCCAAGCCTTGCTCAAAAAAATTGAAAAATCCAGAACACACCAGCTGTCTCTACACCTTAAAGAACTGGAGGATCAACAACAAATCAAACCAACTCCACACATAAGAAGGGAAATCATCAAGATTAGAGCTGAGATCAATGAGGGAGAAACCAGAGATACAGTAGAACGTATCAATGAAACTAGAAGCTGGTTTTTTGAAAGAATCAATAAGATCGATAAGCCACTGGCTACACTAATCCGAAAGAAAAGAGAGAAATCCCAAATTCATAAAATTATGAATGAAAAGGGAGAGATCACAACTAACACCAAGGAAGTAGAAACAATCATCAGAAGTTATTACGAACAGTTATATGCCAATAAGCTTAGCAACCTAGATGAAATGGATGCATTCCTGGAAAAATATAAACTACCAAAATTGAACCAGGAAGAAATCAACAACCTGAATAGACCGATATCTAATAACGAGATTGAAGCAGTGATCAAAAATCTCCCAAAAAACAAGAGCCCAGGACCTGACGGATTCCCTGGGGAATTCTACCAAACCTTCCAAGAAGAAATAACACCTATTCTCCTGAAGCTGTTTCAAAAAATTGAAGCAGAAGGAAAACTTCCAGACTCTTTCTATGAAGCCAGCATTACCCTGATCCCCAAACCAGGCAAGGACCCTACCAAAAAGGAGAGTTTCAGACCAATATCACTGATGAATATGGATGCTAAGATTCTCAACAAGATCCTAGCCAACAGGATCCAACAACACATTAAAAAGATTATCCACCATGATCAGGTGGGATTCATCCCTGGGCTACAAGGATGGTTCAACATTCGTAAATCAATCAATGTGATACAACAAATTAATAGGAGAAGAGAGAAGAACCACATGGTCCTCTCAATTGATGCAGAAAAAGCATTTGACAAAATCCAACATCCGTTCCTGATTAAAACGCTTCAAAGTATAGGGATAGAGGGAACATTCCTGAACCTCATCAAATCTATCTATGAAAGACCCACAGCAAATATCATCCTCAATGGGAAAAAGCTTGCAGCCTTCCCGTTGAGATCAGGAACAAGACAAGGATGCCCACTTTCACCACTCTTGTTCAACATAGTATTAGAAGTCCTAGCAACAGCAATCAGACAACAGAGAGAAATAAAAGGTATCCAAATTGGTAATGAAGAAGTCAAACTCTCTCTCTTCGCAGATGACATGATTCTTTATATGGAAAACCCAAAAGACTCCACCCCCAAACTACTAGAACTCATACAGCAATTCAGCAGCGTGGGAGGATACAAAGTCAATGTGCAGAAATCAGTGGCTTTCTTATACACTAACAATGAAAATACAGAAAGGGAAATTAGAGAATCGATTCCATTTACTATAGCACCAAGAACCATAAGATACCTGGGAATAAACCTAACTAAAGAGGTAAAGGATCTATACTTGAGGAACTATAGAACACTCATGAAAGAAATTGAAGAAGACACAAAAAGATGGAAGACCATTCCATGCTCTTGGATCGGAAGAATAAACATTGTTAAAATGTCTATACTGCCTAGAGCAATCTATACTTTTAATGCCATTCCGATCAAAATTCCACCGGCATTCTTCAAAGAGCTGGAGCAAATAATCCTAAAATTTGTATGGAATCAGAAGAGACCCCGAATCGCTAAGGAAATGTTGAAAAACAAAAATAAAGCTGGCGGCATCACCTTACCTGATTTCAAGCTTTATTACAAAGCTGTGATCACCAAGACAGCATGGTACTGGCATAAAAACAGACACATAGACCAGTGGAACAGAGTAGAGAGCCCTGATATGGACCCTCAACTCTATGGTCAATTAATCTTCGACAAAACAGGAAAAAATATACAGTGGAAAAAAGACAGTCTCTTCAATAAATGGTGCTGGGAAAACTGGACAGCTATATGTAGAAGAATGAAACTCGACCATTCTCTTACACCGTACACAAAGATCAACTCAAAATGGATAAAAGACCTCAACGTGAGACAGGAATCCATCAGAATCTTAGAGGAGAACATAGGCAGTAATCTCTTTGATATCAGCCACAGCAACTTCTTTCAAGATACGTCTCCAAAGGCAAAGGAAACAAAAGCGAAAATAAACTTCTGGGACTTCATCAAAATCAAAAGCTTCTGCACAGCAAAGGAAACAGTCAAGAAACAAAGAGGCAACCCACGGAATGGGAGAAGATATTTGCAAATGACAGTACAGACAAAAGGTTGATATCCAGGATCTATAATGAACTCCTCAAACTCAACCCACACGAAACAGACAAACACATCAAAAAATGGGCAGAAGATATGAACAGACACTTCTCCAATCAAGACATACAAATGGCTATCAGACACATGAAAAAATGCTCATCATCATTAGCCCTCAGGGAGATTCAAATTAAAACCACATTGAGATATCACCTTACACCAGTTAGAATGGCCAAAATTAACAAAACAGGAAACAACATGTGTTGGAGAGGATGTGGAGAAAGGGGAACCCTCTTCCACTGTTGGTGGGAATGCAAGTTGGTGCAGCCTCTTTGGAGAACAGTGTGGCGATTCCTCAAGAAATTAAAAATAGAGCTTCCCTACGACCCTGCAATTGCACTCCTGGGTATTTACCCCAAAGATACAGATGTCGTGAAAAGAAGGGCCATCTGTACCCCAATGTTTATAGCAGCAATGGCCACAGTCGCCAAACTATGGAAAGAACCAAGATGCCCTTCAACGGATGAGTGGATAAGGAAGATGTGGTCCATATACACTATGGAGTATTATGCCTCCATCAGAAAGGACGAATATCCAACTTTTGTAGCAACATGGACGGGACTGGAAGAGATTATGCTGAGTGAAATCAGTCAAGCAGAGAGAGTCAATTATCATATGGTTTCACTCATTTGTGGAGCATAACCAATAGCATGGAGGACAAGGGGCGTTAGAGAGGAGTAGGGAATTTGGGTAAATTGGAAGGGGAGGTGAACCATGAGAGACTATGGACTCTGAAAAACAGTCTGAGGGGTTTGAAGTGGCGGGGGGGTGGGAGGTTGGGGTACCAGGTGGTGGGTATTATAGAGGGCACAGCTTGCATGGAGCACTGGGTGTGGTGAAAAAATAATGAATACTGTTTTTCTGAAAATAAATAAATTGGGGAAAAAAAAAATAATAATTAAAATGACATACTCTGTATTCAAATTTTATATATGTCTCGTGCTTAGAACATAAATATAACTCAATTCTCAATTCAGTTTTTAGTTCTTACCTGCAGTTTCTGATGTATTTGAAATAATTCATCATAGATCTGATTAATCTGATGTGGAAGTATTCTCTGCTTGTTTGGTGCTTTAGATGTTGAACAGCTGACACGTCTCAGAGGGGAGTCATTTGCATTACTACAATATTCAGTCCAATTTCTTGAATTTGATGCCACATTAGTTGGCTGGGCAACTGCTAAAAAAGAAATTTAATTATAAAGCTTATTGATTTATAGTTTTAAGTATTCTCAGAGTACTCTTCAGGAAGAGTTATTTTAAATATGAATTGTAGTATTGTTAAAAAGTTTCCGGTATTAAAAACAGTATGAAGGTTCTTCAAAAAGTTAAAAATAGAACTACCCTATGACCCAGAAACCACTACTAGATATTTATCCAAAGGACACAAAAATAGTGAATCGAAGGGGCACATACAGCTCAATGTTTATAGAAGCAATGTCCACAATAGCCAAAATGTGGAAAGAGTTCAGATGTCCATCAACAGATAAATGGATAAAGATGTGGTGTGTATATACTATATATACATGTATGTTACATATATACATATACACACATATACACATGTACACATATATAATACACATATATACATACACACACATACACACAGACAGTAGAATATTACTCAGCCATCAAAAGAATGAAATCTTGCCATTTAAAATGACATGGATGGAACTATAGGGTATTACACTAAGTGAAATAAGCCAAAGATAAATACTGCATGACTTCACTCATAGGTGGAATTTAAGAAACAAAACAGATGAACACAGGGGAAGGAAAGGAAAAATAAAATAAGATAAAAACAGAGAGGGAGGCAAACCATAAAAGACTCTTAACTATAGGGAACAAACGGAAGGTGTCTGGAGGAACTTAGGTGGAGGGAAGGGATAATTGAGTGATGGGCATTAAGGAGGGCACTTGATGTAATGAGCACTAGGTGTTATAGGCAACCAATGAATCACAAAATTCTACCCCTGACATTAATAATACACTATGTTACCTAAATTGAATTTAAATGGAAAAAAATTTTAAAGTCTTCAGTATTACATGCAGAAAGAATTATATATAGCAAATGTTGTAAATGTTAAAATTAGAAAATCTGGGTGAAGGCCTTACAGAAATTCTCTATGCTCTTTTTGCAATTTTTCTGTAAGTCTGAAATAACTTCAAAATGGACTTTAAAGTGCATAGAAACACTCAGGTATTACCTGCCTAGGCCAAGAAATGTGAAGTTACATCAGAAACCCCTAATCACATTCCCTTCTCTCCTCTAAACCAAATTAACCAAACCCAAATACAGCATTAATCATTGCTTTATTTTTTAAAAATTTTTATGATCTCAGTAAAAATTTAATAAAAATTAAGACTTTGTTTTGCCTGATTTTAAACAATATATAATGTCTGTAATTTATATAATGATGTAATTATGTAATTTCTATTACCTCCTTTAAATATGTTCTTGTATTAATGACAGAATCAGGTTCACAAATCTTCACTACTTTAACCTATTTTATATTTTTATATGTCAACATTCCACTACAGGTGGATATTTGAGCTCTTTGTCTATACAGGTGCTCTACAGTCTTGCATGTGGCTGCTGGTACACATGCTCAAGAGTTTCTCTAGGGTATATGATTAACAGCAATATTGCTGGATGATAAGGGACACATACAGGTTCAACTATGCCAGTGATACCAAACTGCTTGCCAAGGTGGTTATATTAATTTACTCTCCCAACAGCAATGGATGAACAAGTTCCTTTTGCTTCACCTTCTTTACCAACACTATATTGCCAGAATTTATTTTCTATTAGTACTAAAAGTGGTTTTAACTTGCATTAGCCTTCTTGAGAACCCTAGCTTTAAGAAAGGGGTCTCCTATTGCACTCCCCATCTTCGACAGACCTTAGGGAGCCAAAATAAAAAAAAATAATAACACAAATTTTTAACAAAGAAAAATGTTCTAGAGGGCCTGACTGGCTCCGTCTGTTAAGCACCATCTCTTGAGTTCGGCTTAGATCATGATCTCAGAGTAGTGAGATCAAGCCCCATGTGGGGCTCTGCACTCTTCAGTGAGTCCACTTGGGATTCTTTCTCCCTCTCCCTCTGTTCCCCCTCCTCCACATGTACATGTAAGCAGACGCACTCCCTAATAAATAAATCTTGAAAAAAAAAAAAAAAAACTGCACCTCACTCAGTTGAGCAAATGCCCCTAAAGTGAAAGTTCCATTTTTTTTAAAAGATTTTATTTACTTATCTATTTATTTAGAGTATAGGAGGGGGAAGAGAGGCAGAAGGAGAGGGAGAAAGAATCCCAGGAGACTCCAGTGGAGCACAGAGCCCTACACTGGGCTCAATCCCAGGACCCTGAGATCACAACCCTAGCTGAAATCAAGAGTTAGATGCCCAACTGAATGAGCCACCCAGGTGCCCCCAAAGTGAAAGACACTTTCACTGCTTTGCTTGCCTCTCTAGGTTCCCATTTCAGTCTGTAGCTTAAATATTCCTTAATTATGACAACTTTTAAATACATTCAACTTTTTTTCTTTTACATTATCCTGTATTTTCTGTTGTTTTTCAGTGGGAAAATACACCACATAGCAAGAAACACAAGTCCAGGCAGAATTACTTTTCACTTTCAAATGCTGAGGTGAATAGAAAGAGGATGATGAAGAGTGGGAAGGGAGAAATGAGCATGCTGTATGTAGACAATATATGCCAAGAAGAGATGCAAAAAGGCTATCAAAGGGGCAACACTGTTCTCAAAGTCCTGCAAACACTCTGGTTGCCTGTTGCCTTGAAATGCTGACAAAACTATGACATGCAGCCACATGTAGAGAGAGTTACTAAATAAGTGCCTGATGAAGCTATACCTTAAATAATCTGGAGTACTGTCTTAAAATATTAAAGGATTACTCAACTCTACCACCGTATTTAATGACTTCCTAACAAATACTAATATGAAGAAATATGAAGACATTATAAAAAATATTCAACTGATTATTAACTTATTTTGGTAATTTTGAGAACATAAGAATACTTCTGGAAAATAATGAAGTTTACTTTTCTCTTCTCCTTTAGTTAACAATAAGCACAGTTAATATCTCATGGCTTACAAAAATACAGAAGACAGAAATATACATACACTTGAGGACCAGTGTTATTACTATGGGATAAGCTTTATGTGCTCTACTTGACAAAGCTATTTTTTTAAAGATTTTATTTTTAAGTAATCTCTACACCCAATGTGGGGCTTAAATTGATAACCCTGAGATGAAGAGTCACAGGCTCTATGTACTGAGCCAGCCAGATACCCTGACAAAGCATCTTTTTAAGTAACTATTCTTTTTTTTCTTATTTTTTATTCTTATTTTTTATTTTTTTTATTTTTATTTTTATTTATTTGAGAGAGAGACAGTGAGAGAGAGCATGAGCGAGGAGAAGGTCAGAGGGAGAAGCAGACGCCCCACGGAGCCGGGAGCCCGATGTGGGACTCGATCCCGGGACCCTGGGATCATGACCTGAGCCGAAGGCAGTCGTCCAACCAAATGAGCCACCCAGGCGTCCCTTAAGTAACTATTCTAAAATGATTATCTCTTTTACCTTTTTCAATGTCTTTAAAAGACTGTTTGGTTATTTTGGAGGTACTAATTCTATGATCATTCTCAATTAACTCTTCTTTTGTTTCTTGTTGCTTCAAATCTTGAAAAGAATCCAGTTCATCATCTAGGCTTTAAAAAAAAAAAATCTAACAGCATTCTGGAAGTTTTCTACAGCATTTTAAAAAAGACAAAACTGCTTTTCAAATATTAACAGCATAACAACTGAAAAAATGTAACAAGCAAACATTTTTAAACATGGAAAACAAAATGTGAAATGTAAACCACTGATCCTAAAAAGTCACTACAGGTATTTTTCTATATATTCCAATGGGCTTAATTTAAAATGACATATACTGGGACGCCTGGGTGGCGCAGTTGGTTGGACGACTGCCTTCGGCTCAGGGCGTGATCCTGGAGTCCCGGGATCGAGTCCCACATCAGGCTCCCAGCTCCATGGGGAGTCTGCTTCGCTCTCTGACCTGCTCCTCGCTCATGCTCTCTCTCACTGTCTCTCTCAAATAAATAAATAAAATCTTTAAAAAAAAAAAAAAATGACATATACTTGTAGAATGCTCTATGACTTCCATACGCTTTCTTTTGATTCCTAATACTTCTGTGAGATAGATATACCAGCTACTATTAGCTATAATTTTAGCTAAAAGAGCTAACATTTAACAGGAAGAAACTAAAACCTAAAGAATTTAAATAACTGACCTAGCTAGTAAAAGGTACATAATCAGTATTTAAAATTATTAAGATATTTTTGCATTCTTTCATTCATCTTTAAAATCTGGTGTATATTTCGTACTTGTATTTCAAGTACTCAGTAGCCTCCTGTGCCCTGTGGCTACTATGCTGGATAGCACTATAATCCAGATTAGATCATAACTAGAGATTGTGAAAAAAAATGTTTAATGTTATAAAAACTTTCATAGCTCAAAAGCTTCAAGTCATAACTTGAAATTATTCCCAGACCATTTATGATAACAAAAATGATAAAACTATCAGTTAAATACAAGAAAATCATTTCCGGGACGCCTGGGTGGCTCAGCTGGTTAAGCAGCTGCCTTCGGCTCAGGTCATGATCCCAGCGTCCTGGGATCGAGTCCCACATCGGGCTCCTTGCTCGGCGGGGAGCCTGCTTCTCCCTCTGCCTCTGTCTGCTGCTCTGTCTGCCTGTGCTCGCTCTCTCTCCCTCTCTCTTTGACAAATAAATAAATAAAATCTTTAAAAAAAAAAAAAAAGAAAGAAAATCATTTCCAGAAATTCATAATTATCTCAAAAACAATTTTTATTTTTCTTATTCCATATTCAATCTACCTCATGTGCAAATCTTAAAACCACATCAACAAAGCCACATTGTGAATGCCAAATGAAACTGTAATAATAATGATAATAAAACATTTGAGTGCTTTTCTATGTACTAAGCACTGTTCTATGTGCTTTACATGAATGAATGAATGAAGAAAATGAGGCAATTATATAAAAAATTCAAGCATCCAAATATCAATTACCTTAATAATATACATATATTTTTGGCAGTTACATTTTCTTCTCCCCGTGATTATCTCAACATTTCATTTTGTATACGTATACATCTTTATGATTTAACATTATTTCAAAACGTTTACCCCTTCTTGATGCATTTAGCACCTCCTTCTGCCACATATTTATGGCATTTAATTTTATCTAATTCAAAACTTCATTTCTCCTTAGCTTCCACTGTTTTTATATTGGCTTCACCCACTCACAGCCCAACACTCTGCATGTAGTTAGCATCACCCGAGGCTGATTTCTTCAATCTCTCTCTCAACTACCTAAAATATAGCTTACCACACTAGTAGACACACAATGGATACTGAGTTAAATATCACTGTCTAACAACTCTGCATTCATTTTTATCCTAGGTCCTTTAAAAAAAAAAAAAAAAAAGAGCAAGGTTTTCATTTGGGTTCTGGATGGATAACCAGAAAAATAATTGTTCGTCTTTCATACTGTGCAAATAACTTTCCATTATACCACCAAACATACTGCTAGGTTTATGCTTTTATCACAGAAACACTCAGTAAAAATAAATCAGTCTCTTCAACCATTCAGCAGGCTCAGACTGCCTGTACTTCCTCTCAGAAAAAAAGCAAAGATATAAACAATCCTCCCTTTAATCTCAGTTTTTTTAGATACCAAAGGGAGAGTAATACTAAGGATTCAAGGTACTTTACCAATTCACATTTAGGTGTTTGAATGAACTACAAAGCGGTGTTGTGCAAAGCTTTCCTTCATCAGAATAACATCTTAATGATGAACCCACTTTATCTCCAGATGAGAAGATATCCAAACCATCTGTTAACAAAAAAATAAAATAGCAGAGATTACTAAAATCAGATACTAATCTCATTCTAGGCTTCTAAAGGTAAGGCAGCAAAATTACCTAATGATTTCTTATCTGTATGTCTCTGTAATGAAAACTTCACAAAATAGGCATCAAATCTTATATAGCACTTTACTGATTTCAAAATGCTCTTTCATTTATTATCTTATTTGATCTTAGCAACAACTAGCTTACTATGAAGTTAGCAGAATAGGCGCCTTTAACCCTATTCCAATGATGTGAAGTCTAAGGACCAGAGAAGTTACCTGAAATTACCCAAGTAACAGAACCAACAAATGGAAAGACTAAAATTTAGAATCCAGTCTTCTTTCTACCTAATCATTATATGTCAACAGTCTTCAAATATTAAACATTTTATAATTTTATATATTTTAAACATTAAACTTTTTTTTATTAGAGAGCACAAGTGGGAGGGGCAGAGAGAAAGAGAATCTCAGATTTTGCACTGAGCATGGAGCCCAACACAGGGCTTGATCTCACAACCCTGAGATCCTGACCTGAACTAAAAACAAGAGTCAGACACACTTAACTGACTGCACCACCCAGGCACCCCTAAACACTAAACATTTAACAGACTATTAGCTTCTATCTAAACTGAGTAAAAGGCAAAAGAGCTTCTCTGATAAGAAATTTAGAAATTTAAAAAAAATTTTTTGAATCATCTGATTTTTTAACAGAGGCAGAATTTAGGGATTCATCAGTTGTGTATAACACTCAGTGCTCATTACATAAGTGCCCATCTTAATGCCCATTATCCAATTACCTCTTCCCCCTTACCCTTCTCTTTTCCAGCAACAATCAATTTGTTCCCTATAGTTAAGAGTCTCTTGTGGTTTGTCTCCCTCTCTGTTTTTATCTTATTTTTTCCTTTCTTTCCTCTATGTTCATCTGTTTTGTTTCTTAAATTCCACCTATGGGTGAAATCCTATGGTATTTGTCTTTTTCCTGACTTATTTCGCTTAGCACTTAGCTTATGCTATAGTTCCATCCATGTCATTGAAATCTATGCATCCTTGTCTAGCACGCATTTTTCCCCATCAGAAATTAAATGAGCTATACTTTTTAGTCATATATTTTATTTTTTTAAAGGATTTTATTTATTTATTTGACAGAGAGACAGCGAGAGAGAGAACACAAGCAGGGGGGTTGGGGGAGGGAGAAGCAGGCTTCTTCCAGAGTAGGGAGCCTCACGCAGAGCTCAATCCCTGGACCCTGGGATCATGAAGTGAGCTGAAGGCAGACATTTAAGGACTGAGCCACCCATACGCCCCTTTAGTTATATTTTAAAAAGCTGGAAATTTGGGGCACCTGGGTGGCTCAGATGGGCTAAAGCCTCTGCCTTCAGCTCAGGTCATGATCCCAGGGTCCTCAGGCTCTCTGCTCAGCGGGGGTCCTACTTCCTTCTCTGCCTGCCTCTCTGCCTACATGTGATCTCTGTCAAATAAATAAATAAAATCTTTAAAAAAAAAAAAAAAAAGAGCTGGAAATTTTAGGGGAAATTTCAAAACTAAAATACAATTTTAAGATATTTTTAAGATACCAGACTCAGTAAAATTGGGTTTTTTTTTCATGTTGAAGGAATGTTTCGGAAGAGTGTTTACAAAATTTCAAAATGAAACTTGGAAAAAAAATGAAATTCTCTAATCTACCATCTGACAAACTTTTAAAGACAATGTTTCTGCTATCATCTCAAAATTCAATGATTATACTTACTAGTAAAAACATCACTGAAGAAGTATCAGCAAATCAAGACTAATGGTTAATTAGCTATATATGTTAGTTCCAGATGACCACATAATGTTCCAATCCACCCAATCTCACAGTATAATTATCTTTATCAAGTACATTTGGTTAAGTTCTTCCAGTGCAACAATTATTACCCCTGTAACTTGGAAAAGTTTATGCTTTAAAAAAAATAACAAATAGTTTTCTTTATCTAATACACTATTTTTTAACAATTTTAAAGGCAAAAATGCTGTAACTGAAACACCAAAAAGAATTCATTCGATGTTGAAAACATCTTACACATTTAAACCCCCAAAATCCTGATTACTGTTTTCTCTCAGATTAAATGTTAAAACTCCCAAATATAAAAAAATACTCCATCAGCTTACCTGGGGAGGTTAGAGATCTTCTCTTCCATTTAGCCTGATCAAAACTTGAAAAATCATACTTAAAAGAAAAAAGACATATCTAATTTATATATTAAGAATCAATCTACAGTCTCAAGAGTTCCCCACAAATTATGTATTAAGTACAAGGGATAATTACAAAGGTTAGAGTGGACATACTGGTAAGACACTACCTTAACCAAGTGGTCAAAATTTTTATCACCAATAATGGGACAAAGCAACATCACATGTCGCCTAATGAACAGGAGCAACAAATACATCACTCCTGCCAAAAATGCATAAAACTGGTATCTATCTAGTCATGAGGTGTATTCAGAGAAACTCAGTTGTCCTATGCTCTTCAAAAATATCAACATTATGAAAGGCAAAGACTTAAGAACCTGTTCCAGAATAAAGGCAACAGAAAACTAAATACAATGCTCATTTGTGGATTGTATCTGCACCGGGAGAAAATTTTACAAAGGACATTATTGAGATAATTGGTGAAATTTGAATACGGACTATACATTACATATTACTGTATAAATGGTAAGTCTCCTTAATTTATTACCGTGGATATGTAAGAGAATATCCTTATTCCTAGAAAATACACTTAAGTATTCATATTTGGGGGTAAAAGTATCACAGTGCCTGCAAGCTACCCTTCAATAGCTCAGCAGGAAAAGGGGTGTATGTAATGTCAAAACTAGGAAGATAGAGCTTCCCTATGACCCTGCAATTACACTCCTGGGTATTTACCCCAAGGATACAGATGTCCTGAAAAGAAGGGCCATCTGTACCCCAATGTTTATAGTAGCAATGGCCACGGTTGCCAAACTATGGAAAGAACCAAGATGACCTTCAACGGATGAATGGATAAAGATGATGTGGTCCATATACACTATGGAGTATTATGCCTCCATCAGAAAGGATGAATACCCAACTTTTGTAGCAACATGGACGGGACTGGAAGAGATTATGCTGAGTGAAATCAGTCAAGCAGAGAGAGTCAATTATCATATGGTCTCACTTATTTGTGGAGAATAACCAATAGCATGGAGGACAAGGGGAGATGGAGAGGAGAAGGGAGTTGGGGGAAATTGGAAGGGGAGGTGAATCACGAGAGACTATGGACTCTGAAAAATAATCTGAGGGTTTTGAAGTGGCGGGGGGGCGGGGGGGTACCAGGTGGTGGGTATTATAGAGGGCACGGCTTGCATGGAGCACTGGGTGTGGTGAAAAAATAATGAATACTGTTTTTCTGAAAATAAATAAATTGAAAAAATTAAAAAAAAAAAACTAGGAAGATAATAGTAACGCAAAAGTGGCAAAATGTTAACTGGTGAATCCAAACGAAGTGTCCAAAAGAGTTCTTTGCATTATTCCTGCAACTTTAATTTTGGAATTCTTTCCAAATAGGAAGGGTTTTAAAGGAATTAAAATTGCTTTTTGAACTCCACACCAGTCACTTGTAAATTAACGTGCCATACCACCATGTCTGATACATCATAAACCTTCAAGAATTTATGGTGAAGGCATTTTTCTGGTAGAAAATCTGTTTTTCCCACGTCGGGAGCATCTGCGGCCACGAAAGACTTCTGCTCCTCCCGCCTCCTTTCGCTAACCCTGTTTCCGGCAGAGTGGCTCGAGGCCCGGAGAGTCACTTCCCCGCCCGGGAGCCTTCCTTCGGCACCTCGACCCCGAGGCTTCACACCTGCCGGAACCCGCCCGCGGGCACAGGGAAGGGTCGAGGTGAACGGCTAGGCCTCACCTCGGCGAAGCGGCTGCCCCCTAGTCCGTAGCGGCTTTTGAGACGCTCCACTACCAAATCCTGCCCGGGCGGCTTCACTAGCCTCGGCTCCATATTGCGCCCAGCTCGCCGTTGTCTCCCCGGGAACAGCTTTCAAACACAGAGCTGCGGGGCGCGCAGGGGCGGAGCTCGCGCAACGGAACGGCGACGTGACGCACGGTGCGCCCCGCCCCTCGGGGGGATGGTCGGGAGCGGCGCGGAAACGCAGGAAGGCCCAGCCTGACTGGGCGGCGGCGGGCGTAGCCATAAGAGCGCGGCCACTTAAGTTGAGCCCGGGAGCCGGAGGCGAGGGAGAGGAGCGCAAACTGGAGTCCCTCTCTCACTCTCTATACTACGTTAAAAATGTCCGGGTGTTACAAACGTTTTTCCTGCTGAATGATTTAACGACCAATGCCTTTACTCCTGTGTTAACTGGGCTAAGTGGCATTTTATCTTTGACTTCAATTTTTTGCTACTTGCTACCGAACAAAAAGTCCGGTAGTCCACAGCAGTTACACTTTAGCAGGTGTGGCCCCTCACGGGAGGGCGCTCGGCCGTAGCCTCAGGCACCCCACGGCTTCTCGGGAAGCCACTACTTGCTCCCCAACCTGTGCGCCTTGCGTGCATGTGGGAATGCGTACACGCTACGTCCACAGACGACGTGGTCACCAGGACGGTCCAAATCTGACTTGGTGGCAACCCTCTCTTGGCTCTAATATAGCTTACGTGTATTTAGGGTGCGTTTGGACATACGAAAATAGTGTTCTTTCATCAGGATGGCCTTTGCTAACTGTAAAAAGGCAAAAATCAAGAATACATCGTACTCCAAAGCACAGAATTCTTAAAAAGGATTACTCCCTTACTTGCCCTGCCATTGGCCTGGGTTCCATATGTATCTTAAAAAAGCAGTATTAGAGGGGCGCCTGGGTGGCTCAGTGGGTTAAAGCCTCTGCCTTCGGCTCAGGTCATGATCCCAGGGTCCTGGGATCAAGCCCCGCAGCGGGCTCTCTGCTCAGCAGGGAGCCTGCCTCCTCCTCTCTCTATGCCTACTTGTGATCTCTGTCAAATAAATAAAATCTTTAAAAAAAAAAAAAAAAAAGCAGTATTAGAGGGGGTGCCTGGGTGGCTCAGCGGATTAACCTTCTGACTTGGCTCAGGTCATGATCCCAGGGTCCTCGGATCAGATAGCCCCACATCAGGCGCTCTGCTCAGCGGGGGGCCTGCTTCCTTCTCTGCCTGCCTCTCTGCCTGCTTCTGATCTCTGTCAAATAAATAAATAAAATCTTAAAAAAAAAAAAAGCAGTATTAGAATGTGAATTCCCTGTATCAATGTAATGAATGTAAGAGCATGTACTTTTTTTTTTTTAACAGCTTTTCCCAACACCCAGAACAGGGCCAGGCATTTGTACATGCTCAATATATATTGGGATGGTATACCAACCCAAATCCTCTATTAAACCGAGACTAATTGAAAGGAATAACTGAATAACCACTTAATTTTTCTCATTTATACAATTACACTAGTGTGATCCTTTACTCTTCTAAATTGTGAATGTTCAACATTCTGGACATTCTCGACAATCTGGACTAACAAGTCCTAGATTCTCTGGAGTATCAAGTTCTTCAAATGCCAAAGGTTAAGAAGATCATTTTTAAAAGTAGTTACCTGAAAATCATTTATACCAATACTCTTTGCCATCAAATATTACTTACAATGTACAAATAATTTTTTTATACTCTGTTTTAAACAGATTTCTAATGAGACAAGAATAGAAAGTCAAGGCAGTTGGGGGGAACACAGGAGGGTAGTCACTGTTGGTAATCAGAATACACAGTATTTTGTGCTCTAGATTCCTTATAGTTGCATATTGAGTAGGCTGATGAGAACATCTCCCCCTCACTAACTCCCTCCACCACGTTTTTAGCGCAGTTTGCCTTTTGATACTAATCATTTTCAAATAAATTTTTAGTGTGTATGTATCAAACTTGAAGTCACTTTCTTGGGAGCCTTGGAAATTATGTGGTAGTCTGATTTACAGAACTTAACTGTCCTCTTCACTTTGGCTCTAGGATGAACAAACAACTAGATGCACAAGTAATAAGTTTTTTAAATGTCATGGCTGTTAACAATTGTCACTTTATTTTTGCTACAAAATTCACCAGAAAAAGGTACTGCAACAATCTAGTATAAAGCAAATCTTTAACCAAAGAACATGGTATAGACCTTTTTAAAATAGTCATACTTTATCACAACAACTGCAAGGAAAAATTCAAGTTCTATCAGAACCAAGCTGCAGTTTGAGGTAGTAGAAACAGATGACAGAGAAGTTAAAAAAAACAAAAATTTAAAAAAAAACTAAGGAAATACTTGTTTAAAATGTAAAAATTAATTTAATACCTTTGAAAGGGCACAGGAAACTACATATCATTTAAGAAAAGAAGGTACTCTACTTAAAAGTTAATTTAACTATACAGGAGGTGCAAGGATTATAGAAGAGCACTTTGGTTAAGTCTCTACCCTCTGTGGCTCTACCCATTCATAAGTGAGTCTCTATGCATAAATGAGCACACCAATATTTAAAATTACCAAATATATTTCAAATCTAAAATAAAAATCATCCAAGTTGTGGTCCCTTTATTCAAATGGTAAATTTATCCATGCAGGAAATTCAGTATCTTAAAAGGTAAAATTAAATTGCATATATCATATTCCTTCAATAGTTTGAGAAGGTCTATTGCTTTTAACAAGATTAGTATTATTCCATTTTAATACAGATATGTCAGGAGTACATAAACACAAGTACACCTGATTTACACCAGTGTTTAAACTTTTATTTCACACCATGCAAGGTCAATTATAACACATTAAAAAGTGACAACAGCTATAAGCTGCAATTGTACATTTATACATTGGAAACGTCCATTTTCAAAAGCTGAACATAATTATTACCATATTGTCACAACAGCTAAGCTTCAATTCAACTGTTTATACAGGTAAAATTTACTAGAAAAAACAATGATTTTATAACTGTCCACATTCTGTGATACTAATTCTTCGACTAACAGACCCTTTAGGAGAGCCAAATGATTCAATCTTTTTCACAGTATCCATGCCATCCTTAACAAACCCAAATACTACATGCTTAAAGTCCAAATGTTCTGCTTTTTTCAGTGTTATAAAAAACTGAGAATTATTGGTATCCCGGCCTCGATTGGCCATTGATAGTAAGCCAGGACCAGTATGTTTCACATCAAAATTTTCATCTTCAAATTTATCTCCATAGATAGATCGTCCTCCTGTTCCATCATGTTTGGTGATATCTCCCCCCTGAAAGAAGATTTCAATTATTAAGAATTTTGAAGAAAATAATAAAATACCACAGATCTACCACTACAATGTCAAGTCCTAAAAATGCGACTTCCTTGAGAATGTGGTTTGAAAACTAAGAAATACCCATTTTTGAAGACAAAAATGAAAAGGTCGTTTGCCTACCCTCAATTTCTAGCAGGTTTCAAGGTATCAGAAATTTAAACCATTTTACGTTGAAAGTTTTTGTAGGGATAGGAAGTTGGATGTGACACCAACTAATATGCAGAAAAGCTTAAAGAAATCTTAAGAAAATTCCAGGTGAAGAGAAACACTCAAAATTTCCCAAGTTCGTGTGGTTCACTTTCTAGACTTCAACTGTGATACACAATTAAATACTTACTTGGCAAACAAAATCTGGAATTACTCTGTGAAAAATGGAGTTCTTGAAGCCAAAGCCTTTCTCTCCAGTGCAGAGTGCTCTGAAGTTCTCTGCAGTCTGAGGAACAATGTTTGAAAATAATTCCATGGTTATACGTCCTAGAGGTTCATCGTCTGCGCAAACATCAAAAAACACCACAGGATTTGTCTCCTTCGATAACTCTGCTGTCAGTGATACTTGTCCTTTTTGGAGTTTCAATAAATTCTGTTGACATTCTTCAAATTTTTTTTTAAAACAATCAGCCATTTCTTTGGTTTTAAACCTTACTGCAAGCTGTTCCACTTTGGCTTCTCCATCTATTAAACAAAACAAAACAACATAGGGACAACCTTAATATTAAAATAACTGTTATAAGCTATCTTACATATTTGTTATGGATTTTAGAAAAGACCAAAAAAGTAAAAAGTAGCATTTGCATATAGAACTCACCAGCATAATCTGAGGCAGTCCAAACTAAAGCATTGTTCGAAACATTCAAGGGTTTTAATTCCATTGTTTTGGTGATGACATGGTTTGCACACACTTTAAAAACCTGGTCTCTTCTCATTAGGATCCGGTAGTAATTCTTCATTGTATGCCAAAGAATCTTTATGTCTCCTACACCACGCTCTTTCCACTGACTGACCTCTCGATCCCATCTATAGAGTTTGGCTCTCTCTTTAAATAAAATTTCTTCATCTTCTTCTCCAGATTTTACTTCTACCTATGACAGCAAATAAAATTATAAGCTGCTGCTTTTAACATATTACATGAAAAATTCCAAAGAACCAAATTCCACACAATATTGTCGTTGCAATGACATTAACGGAATTTGAACTATAGTATCAAGATAAATTCCAAGGGCTAGGAATACATCTGATTTGGATGAAGCAGTAAAGACCTGATTTGTCATGAAATATTTCTCTTATATAGTATTCTTCCTACTTTTGGAAAGTAAATACATTGTTTTACGGGACAGAAGAGATTCCAAAAAGTGTTCTTAAAGAGAAATTATCAACTACTGACTGTAGATGAAAACTGACAAAGTAATTTGCCTAAAATAACATTCTTGTCCTTTTTATTAGAAGAATTTTGGCAAGTATGAGACTGGATACTTTTAACTTCCAGAATTATATTATGAAAACAAGATATTCTAAAAATATATGAAAAAAACTTAGTTCTTCCCAAAAATTTCATGTAGAATTTGTATTTATATATGTGTCATATATTATATATATATATATAAAAATATAAAAAACTGGGAGATATATGTATGGAGATATATATTGCCTCCACTTGAAAGGGTAAATATTCTGAAAGAAATGCAAACAAAGTTAGTCCTGCAAGTCAAGCCTATGTCAAGTTTAGTTCCATTCTTTTAATGTTTACCTCAGGTAATGACACTATTGGTTCAAAATGGATATCTTCATTGTGAACTACTTCTTCATCACTACCATCTTCATCTTCGCCAACTTTACTGGTTGACTGTGCTCCAAACACAGCTGCTCCAGTATTTGCCCACTGGAAATTCTTATCTGATGAATAAATTAGGATATTTAAACAGTGGTATCAAATTTTCTATGCTTTTAATCCCCCTGTTACTTTCTTGAGGCCTGTAATTTCCAGTGATATGACATATACTTTTAGTAAAAATGCTTAAAATTGTATTAGTCTGACAAATTTAACTCATATAGTGAGCACACAGTACTACTCACAGTACAGAGTACTGTTTATGCTTTGAGCTACAAAGATAAGATCATCTGAGCCTCAGGCAAATTTCATGATACTGAACTATGCAAGAACTTTCAGTAACGAAGCATATTCTTAACACACACCCCAGAATTTTGAACAATTAGCTCAGCTCCAAAGGTAATTTACCTCATAAAACATTTTATCACATAAGAAAAATAACTTTTGAACCTAAAAATGTCCTCTCAAAGAGGCCACACCTGCTACTTCCAAAGCAGTCAAAGCAGCCTAAACACATTTATAGCTTTTCTACCTCAGCTTCTTCCTGAAGTAACTACTGTTGCAGCTTAGATTTCTTAGCCAGGTGGTAGAAGGTAGCACAGGGAGAAGCTCACTGACTCCCAACTATCCTCAAGGGATACCAGGCTGTTGGTGCTGTAGACTCCCTATTCCCATGCCGAGAAACAAAGATTGTTATTCTCCCTTGGGCCTTGGAGAAGATGGAAACTAGTTACTTCCTCCTCCCCATTTCAGCCTCACTGTCTTAGAGGAAAGAAACATCTCTTAGCTTTTCATCACTTGTTGATGAATCACTGTCTTAGAAAATTCCATACCCAGTGCTAAAAACTCTTAAGGGGCAAAAATATCACAGATCATTTAAAAAGTAACTCAGCACCTTAAAGAAAGCACAGAATGAATATCTATTAACAGTAACTCCCTCTAAGCCAGATTTAGTGGGGAGGGGAAAAAAAAAAGAGAGAGGAAAAAAAAACTCAAAAAGAGAAAGAAGACAAAAGTCCTTAGGAAGATATTGCAAAAGAGGGGTGCCTAGTGGCTCAGTTGGTCAAGCAACCAACTCTTGGTTTTGGCTTAGGTCAGGATCTCAGGGTTGTGAGATCATGCACAAAGGCTCTGCGCTGGGCGTGAAGCCTGCTTAATATTCTCTCTCCCCCGTCACTTTGCCTCCCACCAAAGCTCTTGCATATATGCACACACACTCTCTTCTTTCTCTTTCTTAAAAACAAAAAAACAGAAAACAAAGCTGGTTCAGGAACTCCTAAGCAAAGAAAAATTTTTAATTACCCCATAAGACCCTTGAGAGGTATGGCAGAAAAATTCCAAAATGTCTCAGTGGTTCTTAATGCTGGGTGAATTTTAAGAATCACACAGGAACTTTTAAGATATCAACGCCTAGGCTACCACGCCCAGAGAGTCCAATATAATGTTTTGTTTTCTTTAAAAAAAAAACAAAAAATGAAAAACCTCCCAGGAAATTTTAATATGAAGCCAAGGTTTTTTGAAAACCAGGAGGAAGAATTTTATAGTAAAAATATAAAGTTATACATGTCAATAATCACAATTTCACAGTAACAATTCTAGGCAACAGCACATAGGAGACTTCTACTATATGAACAGGTTTATAAAAACATGACAAAATCTGAAGGAAATATGATAAAATAGTGATTACTGACAAAGGCAGGTGATCTTTAAACAGGAACTCCCTTATTATTCTCTTAGTTTCTGTATTAAATATTACAAAACAGATGTGGAATGATTGACATACCTATGTGAATAGAGCTTACAAAGAAAATGAGTTTAAAAAAAAACAAAAAACAAAAATAACAACAAAAAATGAACAGGAGCAGATTAAAAAAAAAAAATCATTATAGAAAAGAATATGCAGTAAGAAGAGGAAAAAAAAGATTCCTCTGAACTTAAAAACCAACCAAAACAGAAAGTTTAAAATCAGAAAGGTCCATGCAATGCCAGAAACAAGTTATATATTTAAAAAAGAAAGAACAAAAGGAAGGAGGGAAGAGAGGGAGGGTGGGAGGGAGAGAGAGAGGGAAGGAGTAAGGAAGATGGATACCCACATTCTGGTGAAATTTATGACCTCTTAAAAAAAAAAAACTAATTTAAAAGAAAAGTAATGAAAAAAGCTAAAGATTAATCAAAAACATAAACAAAAGGAGAACTGTCCAAACCAAAATGTACTTCTTTGAAAAGACAGCACAAATTCCTGCCAGATCTAAGAAGAAAACAAAGTAAGAAATGTAGTTAACAAAGAACTTGGTAAATCACCTCAGCAAAAAATGACAAGTGGTGGTGAGAAGTAAATGTCATGAGGTTTGAGTCTAGCCTATTTCACACTTAACTGCACAGTATGGATAGAGTACTTTGAAAAGGTTACACTGAAAACCAAGCATCCTAACTCATCAACTTTTATTTGTTAAGTTTTTTGTATATGGATAACTATATCTATAAGGGCTCATTATCTTCTGACTTCAGGCTACCATACATTAAAAAAATATACAGCAACTTGACATCGGTGAGGATATGAATTCCAGCATAACAAACAATACCTGAAGGTAATTTCTGAAAGTTTTACACGTGCGTCTATAAAAGGCAGGTGATGTGAAAGAAGTGTGAGCATGTGGGTGGGAAGCATGCTATTCTGAATTACATAAATATTAAGTATATATTTTCAATAACATTTATTCCACAAATGAAGCATCTTGTATAAGAACAACTTAGGTTGTGCTATAATCAGAAAAATATGAAAGTCATTAAAAGAAAACGAAAGTAATATACCAATAAACTGGAAACAATCAAGTAATATATTATTTTCTACAAATGAGACAAAATGCACTAAAAACAGAAAACCACTGAAAAAGATGGGAAACCTCATCAACCATAAATTTATAGTGATAAATCAGCACAAGCCTTATATTCAAACTTGATCAAGGCAACTAGAAAAATAGAGAACTATAAAGTCATTTCCTTAAAAAAGAGATGCACAAATCTGAAATATTCACTAAAACCAAATCCAAAAGTATAATTAAAAGAACAATGCACCAGGGACACCTGGGTGGCTCAGTTGGTTAAGCAGCTGCCTTCGGCTCAGGTCATGATCCCAGCATCCTGGGATCGAGTCCCACATCGGGCTCCTTGCTCGGCAGGGAGCCTGCTTCTCCCTCTGCCTCTGCCTGCCATTCTGTCTGCCTGTGCTCGCTCTCTCTCCCTCTCTCTCTCTCTCTGATAAATAAATAAAATCTTTTAAAAAAAAAAAAAAAAGAACAATGCACCAAAATCAAGGTAATTCCAAAACTGGAAAGATGGTTCTACATTTCAGGATGGAAAAGATTACCAACAGGATTTATAGTGAATTAAGAGAAAATTCTTGCAACATGGGGGCTTAAGTGGGTAGGAGAAGAATCCATGAAACAAGATGGGATAGGGAGGGAGACAAACCATAAGTGACTCTTAATCTCACGAAACAAACTGTGGGTTGCTGGGGGGAGGGGGGTTGGGAGAAGGGGGGGTAGGGTTATGGACATTGGGGAGGGTATGTGCTTTTGGGTAAATTGGAAGGGGAGATGAACCATGAGAGACTATGGACTCTGAAAAACAATCTGAGGGGTTTGAAGTGGCGGGGGGGGTGGGAGGTTGGGGTACCAGGTAGTGGGTATTACAGAGTGCACAGCTTGCATGGAGCACTGGGTGTGGTGAAAAAATAATGAATACTGTTTTTCTGAAAATAAATAAATTGGAAAAAAAAAAAAGAGAGAAAATTCTTATGGTTTATATTAATAAATGTCAAAAATAATAGTAAAATATAAAAGTCCTTCCTCATTAAAACCCTTAAACAAAATGGAAAGTGAGATGAGGGAAGAAATGTCCAACTTAGTTACAACACTGTGGCAAAGACTAGTTCTTTCATTTGTGTTGGATTCTGTAACATCTTTAAAATCTCTCCTCTTGATCTTACCTTTAGAACCAAAAGCAAAATCCCCAGAATTACTGGAAGCCAAGTCTGCAAATGACAGTCCTGCGCTACTTCCAAATCCAAATGAAACTGTTTTGCTTTCCACTGGCAAAAGGAAAAGAATAATTTAACATTTCATTTAATATATACTGAACATCAAAACTTTTACCCAGGACCCAGAGAGAATGGGTTGGGATGTTCTATACCACCAAAGGGTTTGGGTGTGTGGTGTGAAGCATTTGTCTTCTGATTATTTCTCTAAAGGACAAAATACAAAATTCTCTAAAGTTGCAAAATACAATTTTGAGTTCAAAAGTTCAAAAACCAATTTTGAACTTCTTCAGTGTAATGTGTACAGGTACTATTCTCATGACAAACTATACCAACAGCACACCAAAAATCTTTTTTAAAAGTGTAGGGCACCTGGGTGGCTCAGTCATTAAGCATCTGCCCTCAGGTCAGATCATAAGTCCTGGAATCAAGCCCTGCATCAGGTGCCCTCCTCGGCAGAGGGCCCGCTTCTCCCTTTCTTGCTCCCCCTGCTTGTGCTCCCTCTCTCGCTCGCTCTCTGTCAAATAAATAAATAGAATCTTAAAAAAAAATAAATAAAAATGAGATGTAGATCTATACTAAGCCAGATAATAGAATTTACAGTTTTCTATAATCTAAAACTTTCATTCACAGGCGGGTTTCAGGAAAGACCTGCATAAAGAATTTTTCTGTTCTCTATTCTAAGTAAGCTCAAAATAAAAAAAAAATTTTTTTTTAAATCTTTCACATCTTGTCACCAGGAGTTTGGGGGTCTTAATCCTGACAATGTGTAGCTACATGATCTCTTAGATTCCTAAGCCCTACTTTTATTTTCTGAAAACATGAGATTTTTAGGTCTGAAATTACTTCCTCTTCTAACATATTAGGACTCTCAAGTGCCTATAAATATAGTAATTGTGCATTACTCAAGACTACTTCTGAAACAAATTTGGTAAAATAGACAAGCAATTTTAAAGGAATATATTATAAAAGATTCCCACCCTCAATATCAACTGAAATGAAAAAACACAGAGGAAAGCCTATCAGGTTTGATTACTGTAACTGATTAATCTAATGAAGCACACAGAGAAAAAGACACTAAGGTAATACCATAAAAATTTAACCACCTTATTGTAATATCCACAATTACTTCATATATAAATTTTAATATACTTCAATGATAATTCAAACAATATTCAAATATTCCTATCACGAAGAAAAATCTCCACTAGGCAAGACTTGTTATTTATTCTCAGGTAGAAAGGTCAGAGTCACAGTGCTTCATATTCCTTAATAACCACAACTCTAACAATAAAAATACATGTTTATTATCTTTGTTGACAAGGTAGTATGATTTTCTGGTTATTATTACAGACATTTCATGCCCCTTTATACGTTTCAAATGTGTTTTAAGGGAAGGGAGTTTTTAGAATTGACATTTGAGTCTATTTTCTCAAATACAGACTTAGGTGACATTATGTGACGTTATGTAATGGTAATGTACACCTAAAAGATTTTTGTAAACGTATTAAATTTTACCTTGGCTTGTAGAATCTGCATCATTTTCCTTTCTAGCAGACAAATCTACAGGTTTATCCACAGTTCCAGAAGAAACAGGTGGTGAACTAACAGATTTGGTAATAAAACCAGGTTCTTCAGATTTACATAAAAATGGTGCAGTCACTTTACTCCCACGTGTATACATACTGTCAGCCGTGTTAGCTATTTCTTCACTCTGGGATTTCTGCAAAAAGGAAGTAAAAAAATAACTATGCCATTAAATACTGACTGACAAAAAGGATCATATTCCTATTTTAAAAGAAATTGAGGACTTGAGAATTCTAGACATAATGGAATAAACACACTTCACCTTATCTCTCCCATTCTACACTCCATCTTTACTATTCAACTGGACTGAAACAGATAAAGCAAGTATAAAAAGCCTCTGAAAGGTGGATAAAGCAGGGGGATTAAGAACCCCAAGATTTGGGGCACCTGGGTGGCTCAGTGGGTTAAAGCCTCTGCCTTCGGCTCAGGTCATGATCCCAGGGTCCTGGGATCAAGCCCCACGTCGAGCTCTCTGCTCCACAGGGAGTCTGCTTCCTCCTCTCTCTGCCTACCTCTCTGCCTACTTGTGATTTCTGTCTGTCAAATAAATAAATATTTAAAAAAAAAAAAAAGAACCCCAAGACTTGAGTTATAATCCGGTGGTAAGAACCTTCCAGGGTATTTCCTTCCCTACCAACCCATATTCCGGCCTGGGTGCTAGAGAAGCTTCAAAACTGAAGCTGCAATGACAGAGATGGAAAAAATTCCCAAGAAAAGCCAACTCTCCTTGGCCAGGGGTTCGGGGTTGTCATGAAATGATCCATGTGTTGAATGAGCAGAAAAAATGAGCAGAAAAAATCTTTAAAGAAGCTATTGTAACAATGCTCCAGGATATAAGGGCAAATATTATTTAAAATAAATGAAAAGATAACAAGTTCTCAGCAAAAAAAACTGAAGGTATAAAAAGAGTCAAGTGGGAATTTTACAAATGAAAAAATACAGTAACAGAAAACAACACAGATGATTTACCCAAAAAAAACCACATTCTGGCCCATAAAATGCACCTCAACAAATTAAATAGAACAGAAATCATACAAAGTATATATACTCAGTCAACAAAGGAATTAAGGTAGAAATCATTACCAGAAATATAGCTGGAGAAATTCCAAATATTAAGAGATTAAACAACCCATTTTTAAAAAATAATACATATATACAAAGGCCTCTAAATCAAAAATATCTTTAAATAAATATGAAACTACAACTTATCAAAACTTACAAAATGCAACAAAACCAAGGAAGGGAAAATTTATAGTACTGAATGCATACATTAAGAAGATCAGTGGGGTGCCTGGGTGGTTCAGTCAGTTAAAAGCATGTGACTTTGGCTCAGGTCATGATCACAGGGTTCCTAGACTGAGCTCTCCATCAGGATCCCTGCTCAGTGGGAAGTCTGCTTCTCCCTCTCCTTCTGCCTCTCCCCTGGCCTTATGCTCTCTCCCTCCCTCTCTCTCTCAAATAAATAAAATCTTTAAGAAAAAAAATCTAAAATCAATGAACTCCTACCTTAAGAAACTAGAGAAAGAAGAGCAATATAAAATTAAAGCAAGAAGATGAGAAAAAATGAAAAGTATAGCAGAAATCAATAAAGCAGGAAATTAAAAGAGGAAAACAACAAAATCAAAAGTGGTTTTTTGAAAAGGTCAATAAAAACTGATATAAACCCATAGTAGGTTAACCAAGAAAACAAGATGCAAGTTATTAATATTAGAAATGAAACAAGGGGGCACCTGGGTGGCTCAGTGGGTTAAGACTCTGCCTTCAGCTCAGGTCACGATCTCAGGGTCCTGGGATCGAGTTCCACATCAGGCTCTCTGCTTGGCAGAGGGCCTGCTTCCTCCTCTCTCTCTCTCTCTCTGCCTGCCTCTTTGCCTACTTGTGATCTCTGTCAAATAAATAAATAAACTCTCTAAAACAAAAAAAAAAAAGGAAAAAAGAAATGAAACAAGGGGCGCTTGAGTGGCTCAGTCAAAGCATCTGGCTCCAGTTCCAGTCATGATCCTGGAGTCCTGGGATTGAGCCCCACCTGCGGATCTCTGCTCAGTGGGGAGTCTGTTTCTCCCTCTGCCCTTCCCCCTGTTTGTGCTCTCTCTAATTAATTTTTAAAAAAGGAAAAGAAATGAAACAAGAGCCATCACTACTCACTTTTAATTGATGGCTATTAAAAGGGTAATAAATTTTAATTTAGACACCACAGACACCATTACACCCACAAATTTGATTAACATAAAGGAAATGGACCAATTCCTTGAAAGACAAAACCTACCAAAACTCAAGAAGAAGAAATAGATAATCTGAATAGGCCTACATCTACTAAAGAAAATGTATCATCAATCAATTAATATCATTCCAGGACCAAATGGTTTCAGTACCGAGTTCTATCAAACATTTAAGAAAGAAAGAAAGACTAGCAATTCCTACAATGTCTTCTAGAAAACAGAAGCAGTAGGAACACTTTCTAAGTACATTAAGCAAAAATTAATAGGAGAAATAGACAAATCTACAATTATGCCTAGCAACAGTCTTCTCAAAAAGAATAAGGAAACAAAAAAGTAGTCAAATATATTAAGACTTAGCACAGCATCAATTAGCTTGATCTAATTAACATAAAACACTACCCCAAAAGAGCAGACTACACATTCCCCTCAAGTGCACAACAATCAAGACAGCCTTCATTAAACCTGTAAGAACTGAAATTACTCAAAATACGTTCACAGACAATAAAGGAATTAAACTAGAAATCAATACCAGAATATGTGGAATATCACCAAATATTTGGGAGCAACATACTACCTAATGCATGTACCAAAAGAATATCTCAAGGAAAGTAAGTATTTTAAACTGAAAGAAAATGAAAATACTACATAGTAAAAGTTTTGGGATGGAGCTGAATAGTTCCTAGAAAGAAACTTAGAACATTAACTATACTAGAAATGAAGAATGGCTCCACTTTGAGAAACTAGAAAAAAAGCAAAATAAATTGGAAATGACCTTCCATGGATCAATGAATAAACTGTGGTATAGCCACAAAATGGAATACTACTTAGGGATAGACAAATGCCTATACTGTAGGATTTTATTCATATGAAATCCTATACTGTAGGATTTCATTCATGTATTGGTCTGGAAAAGGCAAAAATATAGAAACAGTAAACAGATCAGCAGTTGCTAAAAGATATGGGTAGGGGAGGATCTGACTACAAAAGGATGATACAAAGGAATTCTGGGTGTGTTGGAATTATTCTATCCTGTCTTTGGTGGGAATTATAAGAATTCAGGCATGTGTAAGAACTCAGAGAAAACAGATACACATTCACAAAAGTGAATTTTACTTCTGTAAATAAAAGAAGTTACTACAAATGAAAAAAGTCCTTAACATACCTGAAGCACAAGGCAAAGAAAATTCATTCTGTTTGTGTCAAATGTTTTATGCTATCACAGCAGTATTACTATAATAGCCAAAAAGTAAAACCAACCCAAGTGGTCATCAACAGATGAATGGATAAATGAAATGTGGCATATCCATACAATGGAATATTATTCAGTCATAAAAATCAATAAATGCATATATATGCTACAGTGCAGATATACTTGAACATATTAAGTTAAAGAAGCCAGACACAAAAGTTATTTATAAGAAATGTCCACAATAGGGGCGCCTGGGTGGCTCAGCGGGTTAAAGCCTCTGCCCTCGGCTCAGGTCATGATCCCAGGGTCCTGGGATTGAGCCCAGCATCGGGCTCTGCTCAGCAGAGAGCCTGCTTCCTCCTTTCTCTCTGCCTGTCTCTCTGCCTACTTGTGGTCACTCTCTGTCAAACAAGCAAATAAAATGAAGGAAGGAAGGAAGGAAGGAAGGAAGGAAGGAAGGAAGGAAGGGAGAAAGAAAGAGAGAAAGAAAGAAAGAAAGGAAGAAAGAAAGAGAGAAAGAGAAAGAGAGAAAGAGAGAAAGAGAGAAAGAAAGAAAGAAAGAAAGAGAGAAAGAGAGAAAGAAAGAAAGAAAGAAAGAGAGAGAGAGAGAAAGAAAGAAAGAGAGAGAGAGAGAGAGAGAGAGAGAAAGAAAGAAAGAAAGAAAGAAAGAAAGAAAGAAAGAAAGAAAGAAAGAAAGAAAGAAATGTCCACAGTAGGCAAACTCATAGAGGTAGTCCATCACTGGTTTCTAGGGCTGGAAGAACTAGGGGGAAATGGGGAAGGGTGGTAACTAATAGAGGTTAGAGGTTTTTCCTGAGTTGATGAAACTGTTCAAAACTGACTGTGAATGGTTGCAGAACCTGGCGAATATACTAAAAACCTCGGAATTATATACTTTAAAATGGGTGAACTGTATGGTGTGTGAATTATATCACAATAAATGTTACCCCAAAAAAGTAGGCTAGACTGTTTGGGTGGGGGGGAAGGGTTTTAATTCAGCTCCTAATGCATCCTCACCTTAGAGGTCTTGAATGGAAAACTCAATACAGACAAATCAAATTACTTGTTTTGTTCAATACTGTATCCCCGGGGCACCTGGGTGGCTCACTGGGTTAAAGCCTCTGCCTTCAGCTCAGACCCTGGGATCAAGCCCCGCATCAGGCTCTCTGCTCAGCAGGGAGCCTGCTTTCCTCTCTCTCTGTCTCTGCCTGCCTCTCTGCCTACTTGTGACCTCTGTCTGTCAAATAAATAAATAAATAAATCTTCAAAAAAAAAAAAATACTGTATCCCCAATTGTCAGCATAGTGCTAGCTCACAGTAAATGCTTATAAAGAGAGTACACTTAGGCATTTTAAGCAACAGATATCATATTCAAAATTAATTAAACTGAGTGTAAAGCAGGAACAATACATTCCGAAAAAGTGTAAATCCACATCTCTTAGAGCATATTTTAGTTCAAATGGTTTTTAGTTTTCTATTTCATCTCTGTGTATCAAAAGGTAATTGCTCTCTTCCAAAACGTATACTTCATTGCAGCATTTTTTCCCAACCTTTATAGAAGAGATTTATCATATTTAACTTTGTTACCAAAAGTATTTTTGGATAGCCACTAATACTACTATTTAATGAACAGTGTGATAGTGTTAGAGGATATTTTCTAACAATCACAAATATTTTAAAATAACACAACTGTCACCTCAAATAAGATACTTCCAACTCCTATAAACAGCGAGGTTTATAAAATATCCACAAAATACACCAAGTCCTTGTGTGCCAGCTCAAGTGGCATGCATCACAAGGTAGAAAAAGAATAAATGATCAACAATTTAGTCTGTCCATCAGTATTGAAATTATTTTTCAATTTTAAAATAAATGTTAAAGTAGTAACTTACTAGAAGTTTTGCACATAAGAGGCCATGTTTAAATCACTGTTTAAATCTGTATAATCCAAGTTTTTATTAATATGATTATACTGTACTTGTTGAATAAATACCTACATGATAAAGCCTCTAACAGTGAGGAATTAGAGTAACAGTCACTAAATATTGTGAATGTAAATATAATGAAATACATGTAAATACAATGAAACTGCTAAGTGATTTGAAATACACTTTAGATTGAAATAATGAGATCACTGCTGCAAAAACTTCAGATTTCAACAAATAAATCTATCTGGTTATAAATGAGAAAGTGATATCTTTACATCAACTAATGACCATTAATTATATGTGTACTGATGAATTCAATTTAAACCCACACATCCTAGGTGACCAGCAAAGACTCCTCAGAGTCAGAGAGACTATGAAGAACAATAAATTTCTTAGACTCAGACCACCACATCTCTCTCTCTAGCCACATGTCCCTTAAAAAAAACCACTACATGTGTAACTAATTCCAGGACTCTATTTTAACCATCTAACAAAAACAAAAATAAAACAACAAAAAAAGCCAGTATTACTTGAGGAGGCAGGAACATTCTGAATACATGCCAATATTAGACTGTAAACAATTACTAGACAGGAACCTTGTCTTCTATTTTCTGTCAAATACAAATTAAGATAACCAAAGTGCTGATATCTATTAAAATTATCGCTACAGTTGTGCTAAGAAAGTAATCAAATCATGAAATTGACAAGTTATAGGCCAAGGAACTGTCTCCAGTATTACTTCCTATACACTCTGCCCACCAGAGAATAAACTAATTTGCATGGAAAATGAACGGATTAGTATCATTCTTAGTGGTAAACACTCCAAAGGATATTCTGCTCAGTCCACCTCTCCCATCCCCACAAAAACCCAACATACATAGGAGGTGAATCTTTACAATCCTCTATGCAGAACAAAACTCCTTCTTCTCTGGTCAATGCTGATTGGTAGATGTCTAATCCATTTTCTTCCCACAACACATTACCACCATTTGGTAAAAAAAACATTCTAGTCTACTGCATCAACAAAGGTGACTGAATCAGAAGGAAAATAATGGAGATGCTCTTACTTGAGAGTCCTGAACTTTTTGAAATTCTGACTGAAAGTCTTCCACATTTCCATTGTCTTCATCAGTATCACTGCAGACTCCACAAAAAAATGTAGGTGGAAGTTTTAATGTATCTGCTTTTGCCTTCTCTTCAACTGTTGGTTTCTTTTCCCAAACAATAACACATTCTTTTTCATTATCTGAAAATTCCACAGAACACAAGCAAAAGAAAGTTACAAGAAGTCCAAGTCCTTTCCAAGAACGGTTCTCAATATAATGTACAGATTATAGACCCAGATAGCAATACCTATGAGTGGTAATGGAGAACAGGATCACCAAGAAAACAATGTTTTACACTTCATATTATTTTTAAATATTTTAAAACATGAGAGGAATAGTACATAAGTAAAATTGGTAATTATAAAAATGATCAGAAGATTCCTTTTAAATAGAAGATTTTTTAAAAACTTTCTAACTAGTGGGGCACCTGAGTGGCTCAGTTGGTTAAGTGTCTGATTCTTGATTCTGCTCAGGTCATGATCTCTGGGTTCTGAGATCAAGGCCCACATTTGGCTCCGCAATGGACATGGAGCCTGCTTAAGATATTCTCTCCCCTCTGCTCCTCCCCCTCCCTTTCTCTCTTTCCCCTCAAATGAATGAATGAATGAATAAAATTTCTAAGAGCATTATAATTAGTAATTTTAATTTAACATACCTGTTAGCTTTTCTTCTAATGGTCTACATTTTTCTGAGTCATCCAGATATAGTTTTCCATTAAGTTTCTTGACAGCTGTTTCAAAATCTTCATCTTAAGTATAATTGATTTTATTTAAAAAAAGGAATTTCTATTAAGTTTCAGGAATTTTTCTAGCCAGAAATCTAGGAATTATCCTTCAACTTCATACTTTCCCTTACTCCCCACATTGCAAGAACACCCAATTTTGCCAATTCTATATTCCTAATGCCTCTCCTGTCATTATAGAAATTCTATTTAGGCTCTCTTCTTGTTTGAGCTACTCTATCATCTTCCTATCTCCATGTCCCACAACCCAATCCTCTACACCAAACTCAACCAGTCCTACTGAAATTTCCTGAGCATGGAATTCCCCTGCTGAAAGACTCTGGTATGGCTCACAGAGTTTTCCATAATCAAACACCCATCTGCCTCATTACTCCCCCATCCCTCTAAGTCAACAGGGAAATGAGGATTGCTTTCAATTCTCAAAATGCCTGCTCAACTTATGGTAGCCATCCACAAAATCCTCACTTAATAAATGCAGTTGTTTCAATCATTACATCCATTGACTATTTACAATACATACACTGAGGATAAACATCTTAGCTAGAAGGACAGCAGTGTTGGGTTCTAAGAGGCAGGCTTTAAATAATTTAACCATACTCCCCCATTACTAAGATTAGCATGAAAAGAAGGCATTTTAAATAACAGAAGATTTACCATCCTCTTCTTCTTCGCTAATATAATCTGGTTTATTCTTATAGCAGAAGAAAGTTGGAGGAAGTTTAAGTTTGCTTGCAAGATCTTTTTGCTCAGGGGTGGGTATTAACTCATATACAATAAGAACATCATCATCTGAGGGAGGATCTTCAGGTTTAACCTTCTCTTTTGCTATAAAGGAAGTCCAAAAAATTACGAAGACAACATATTAAACAGTTGTATTAACACCAATATCCTAGCTGAAAATAAAACCACTGAACTTATTTTTAGGTTAAAATAGCATAGTGATGAAAACACATAAATTCTGATGTGGACAAAGCTCAGTAAAGAATTAAAAGTCTGATTTAATGTTCTGTCAAAACCCTTACTGAACAGAGAATCTATTTAAAACCAAAAAACTACTGCATTTACTCACTGACCATTTTTTAAAAACTACTATTAATGGCTATAATTGTAGAAGGCATTTAAATAGTGCTGCCATACCCATATCTGGCATACTAAACAACTGTTTAGCAAAATATCCATGCATTTGCAACAACTGAAAAAACTCAGAGAAATCATGAGCAAAGATTAGTATAAATATGAAACTAATGCAAAGCTAACCTTGATTAGTTCCTACAAGAAAAGTTAACAATTGCCAAGGATGGTGTATAATTGGAATTGTTAACAATTGCCAAGGACGGTGGGTGAATGGAGTTATATCCAGTTTTGCACACTTCCAAGCATGATAACATATAAAACTAAATTAAAATTACTGTTATCCTTGGTATAATACTGTAAGAATTTAGGACAAATTTTATAGCTGAAAAACTACAACAAAAAAAAGCAAAACACAAAGAAAAAAGGGATTCTTCATACAATACACTGTGGCCAATAAATAAAGAGGAATATCTGGCAAAAGGAACAGGTAAGGGGTGCCTGGGTGGCTCAGTGGGTTAAAGCCTCTGCCTTCAGCTTGGTTCATGACCCAGGGTCCTGAGATCGAGCCCCGCATCGGGCTCTCTGCTGAGCAAGGAGCCTGCTTCCTCCTCTCTCTCTCTGCCTGCCTCTCTTCCTACTTGTGATCTCTGTCAAATAAAGTCTTAAAAAAAAAAAAAAAAAGGAACAGATAAAACAAATCATGTACCAACAGGTGCTGTCCAAAATCATATCTTAACCACATGTGGCTATTAAGCACTTTAAACGTGGCTAGTCCAAACTGAGTCCTATTTCAGGTATAAAAATACACACTAGGGGCACCTGGATGGCTCAGTTGGTTAACTGCCGAACTCTTGATTTCGGCTCAGGTCTTGATCTTGGGATCAGGAGACTGGGCCCTGTGTCAGGTTCCACACTCAGAATGGAGTCTGCTTGAGATTCTCTCTCCTCCCCACTCCACCTCTCTCTGTCCCTCCCATTTGTGATCACACACTCCTCACTGGCTCTCCCTCAAAAAAAAGATAATAAAATAAAAATAAAAATACACACTGGATTTTGAAGACTTTGTATAAAAAACAAAACAAAAAACCCAGAATATGAAGTATATCTTTATTTTTATACAATCTGATTAGAACCTGAAATGTCATTTCAGATATAATGTAACTGCTTAGATTAAAATTAAATTCATCTGCTTCTTTTTTTCACCTGTTTTTTATTCTATTTTTTAATGTAGCTATTAGAAAACTCTAGGGCCGCCTGGGTGGCTCAGTGGGTTAAATCTCTGCCTTTGGCTCAGGTCAGATCTCAGGATCCTGGGACCGAGCCCCACATTGGGCTCTCTGTCAGCAGGGAATCTGCTTCCCCCTCTCTCTCTGCCTGCCTCTCTGCCTACTTGTGATAACTCTCTCTCTGTGTCAAATATATAAATAAAATCTGTTTAAAAAAAAAAGAAAATCCTAAATTACATACACAGGTCATATTTGATCTGATCTAGAGAACTGGAGACCTTTTACAATGCTAAACTTGCCTTTTACTCTCCTTAATTAGAAAAACATAGTATCAATTACAATACTGTAAGATATATAGATTCTTACTCCAATTCTGCTATTAGCTGGTAGAGACAGCGTGGGCATTTCATATAGCCCAGCCAAGCCTCAGTTTCCTCAGTGTCTGGAACCTCCATTTCTAAGGTCCTTTGGGACCATTACATTCTTGGACTTGAAAGAGAATAAGGCTCTTTGTCATACAGTAGTATACTGGTAAATCTGCTCTTAGACCAGGAATTCTTAACCTACAGTCCTGGAGTGTGCATTCAAGTATATGTCATTTAGAGGAAAAAGTCCACACTTTTCACAAATTCCCAAAGAATATATCGTTAAGAATGAGGGTTAAAAATTAAAAGCAAAGTTCTTTAGCTAGTATTGTGATCGAGTAAAGGGCCCCCAAATCAAGGATTGTTATTTTATCACGGAACATAGTTGTGTTGCTCAAGATATGTTGTTTGTTAGATACTTATAGTTTTCATTTCCCTAACCTTGCTCTCAAAGGACTTTAACAGATTCCCCCACTTCCTATTACTCCACTCTAATACCAATGTTTACTTTTATAACATACCAGGTATACAATGTTGGCTGTTAAAAATGACATCTACTTTCAAATAGGATATTTTTCTAAATCCTATCCAAAAGGGTAATAATAAAGGGCAACTCTGTTCCATGTGTATACATGCTAGCAGACATTCCTGGCTAAAGATAAATGTTAGAAAAAACAAAGGTCTTCATTAAATAGAGTTTAAAATAATAGAATAATGAAGTATAAAGCAAAAGATAAAGACCACATGGATCTACCTCAAAATAATGCTGTACAATACTGAAAAAACATGTCATCCAAGTACATTAAAAACAAAACAAAACAAAAACAGCATTAAAGGATGTTATATACCACCAGTCAAAAAAAGTACTTGTTTAAACAGACATTCTTTTAACATGCACACCTTAGTGTTAAGTGCTTAATTTCATACAGCCAGTTACTTCGCTAAGGACTACCAGCTGCTTAAAAAAAACTGACGTCATCTCATACTGAGAATACTAGCTCTATACCTTCGTTCTCAGGCTGTGAGGAAGGGATGCTGGTCCAAAAAGCCATTGGATTAGATTTAAAAAGGCTAAAATTAAATCCTAGAAAATAAAGAGTATTTCATTTTTGGACATCTTGAGAATCAAAGTCAATGTGATTTTAAAATATAAAAAGCCAGAGTCCCTCAATTTATACCAATTTAGCCATCTCAGATATTCATTTATCCTGGTAGTTTCATTCTTTGCTCATTTAATAAATAGTGGTAAGACTACCTTATATGACATAGAAACATCTCAGTACCATGTTTTTTGAGTGACAAGAGAATGATACATTGAAGAATGAACACTTAAAAAAAAATCAAACTCAAGCTAATACTCATGAGTACATGAGTCACTAAACTTTGGTACTGTATTAGGTTCTTGTCCTCTGCACTAAACATAATATAAATATCTTTCAATTAGATATCCTCAATAACTTACACACACGTTCTCTTCCGCTGTTTAAACAGTCACAGGGAAACAGATTTAGGCAGAAAAAACAATCTGTACAATTATTTTTTGGCTGTTCACAACGCACTATGTTTATGACCCAACTTTTACTAAAACATTAGTATCCTACAAAGAGTATATGCATTAAGCAAAATATTTACACACAATGGATGAAAAATTGTGCTTATACTAAAGACTAAGTGCTTACCCTTTTCTGGTGTTTTAAAGGTGTAATTAGTTGAGGACTCTTCCTTTGGAAAAGCAAAGAGATTTCTGACTTTGCCATCTGAAGACTGTTTGTCATCTGAATTCTTCGACTCTTTGCAATTAGGTTCCACTTTTCTTTCAGATCCACTCTTGACTACTGAACTAATTTCACTACTATTTTTCAAAGGTGCATTAAAACTAAATCCAAACAAAGACCCAGTGGCTGAACTGTTGCCAAATGCAAATGGTTTTGATTTTTCACTACTAAAAATACTTTTAACGGACTCCGAACCAAATACAAACTTTGGAGGAGAAACCACAGCTTTTGTTGTTGCTTCAGATGTGCTAGACACTTCTCCAACTTCTGAAGTTGCATCTGCTGTGTCGTCACCCTGAATTAAATCTGTCCTTTCTCTTGTGGTTTCTTCTAATACAGCAACAGCAATTTTGCCACATGGTGACTCTCTAGGAGTGGCTGAACGAGAAACCTGAGGTGTTATCAAAGAATCTTTTTCTTGGGCTATTTTTGCTTCATCAAATATTTTCTTAAATGAATCTGCAACATCCTGTAGTTTAAAACGGACAGCTAAATGTTCTACTTTTCTTTCCCCATCTGCAAAATCACAAGCAGTCCACACCCACACTCGTTCTGTCCCTTTCATATTTTGCAAAGTCATATCTGGAGTTATTCTGTGATTGGCACAAAGTTTTAACACCTGGTCCCTTCTCATCACTATTCGAACTTGCTTATTATCATAATTCTGTAAAATCTTTATATCACCAATGCCTCTTTCTTTCCACTGACCAACATCTTTATCATATCTATAGAGTTTTGCTCTGTGACTAAAAACAACTTGTTCATTTTCCTCACCACTGGACACTTCCACTAGATCAGGTAAAGGTACAACAGGTTCAAAGTACTGGCCATCTCTCTCTTCTTCCTGAGTAACATCAGATTCTTCATCAGTGCCAACTGAGGTCCCACTCTGGTTCAATTTGGCAGGAGACTTAGATGGACTCAAAGCAGACTTAAAACTGAAGTTAAATCCTGTTGTTGACTCACCAAAGCGAAAGAGATTTTTTCTCACAGGACTACTTGCCAGTGGAGAAGCATGTACTGAGCTACTACTCACACTATCATCCAAAGCATCTTCCCTTAAATCATAGTTGTCCCACTCCAGTGTGGGCCCTGTGTTTTCAGGGTTTGGCTTGCTGGTTGTATCAGAGGCACTGGCAGCACCTGCATCAGAGGATTCACTCTCTCCATCAGTGACTTTTGTTTGATCATTTGTCAAAAACGTTTTGAAATCTTTTAATCCACTCTTCATTTCCTCTGCTCTCTGGATTAATTTAGCAGCTCTGCCAGTGTCTACAAGTTTATGAGGAGTTTGAAGTGGTATATCTAATAGAAGTCGCTGGCATTCCTCAAATTTCTGCTTGAATTCTTCAGCCAGCTCTGGTGTTTTAAATTTTGCTGCCAGCTGCTCTAGTTTGGCATCACCATCAGAAAAATCACTCGCTAACCACATCCATGCTCTATCGGACCCAGAGAGAGGCTTCAGGTTCATCGTAGTTGTTATCCAATGATTAGCACACACTTTTAGTACCTGTTCTCTTCGCATAAGCATTCTTAGTTTGCCATTGACTTCATTCTTGAGAATTTTTAAGTTCCCCAGACCCCTTTCTTTCCACTGACTTATCTCAGCATCAAACCTAAATAATTTTACCCGCTGTGAATAAAGAACTTTTTCATCTTCTTCTCCTGTTACAAGTTCTACTTTTTCAGGCATCTGAACTACTGGTTCAAAATGGATGTCATCACTGTCCTCGGTCCGATAGGCATCATCATCTTTCTCAAGGTCAGCAGAAGTGTCAGCTTTATCAGCCATTTTACCACTTTGTGATGAGAATAATTTTTCTCCTGCACCTGAAAATCCCTTGAAATTAGGGTCTTTTTTGCCAAACTGAAATCCTTCTCCTGAAGTTGATTTTGCGAGATCTGCAAAGGTAAAAGTGCTACCAGTTTGACCAAAAATTACACTACTACCATTCTTCTGACTACTGATATCCTGAGCCTGAACACCAGTGTCATTTTCAAGGGGCTTTTCACTTTTCTTCTCTTGAATTCCAGACTCCTGAATGCCAAATTTAAATCCATCAGCAGACATAGGGACAGAAAAACTAAATCCTTCTTTTGTTGACTTAGAATCTGTATTAGAAGAACCCTGAAATGTAAATGAAGGTGTACTTTCCTGATCCACATGCCCAAATTTAAATCCTTGTTCTGCAGTACCAAATTTAAAACCTTTTTCAGAAAAGTTACTTTTAAATCCTGTTCCAACTTGACTTCCAGAAGAGTCATTTAACTTAGTTTTTGAGCCCAAAGTGAAAGCGGAAGGAGCTTCTGCAATAGGTTTATGAGTTGGTTTAGAGGCATCACAAGCCACACATTTTAAGGAAGAACTCTCATTTTGGACAAAGCAAATGCTACAATCCCACTGTCCTTCCTTCTTGGTGAATATTCCTTCAAATCCACCCTTTGGAGGCTTGCATGTATCTGACGAGGCAGGAGCTAGAACAGCAGAAGCAGGCTGATTTTGTTTACTTGGATTCTGGCAAGCAACACAGGTGGTAGCACTTGCCTCATTTCGCACTAAGCAAATACTGCAATCCCACTGTCCTTCCTTCTTGGTGAACATGCCCTCAAATCCACTCTTTGGAGCCTTGCATGTATCTGATGAGGCAGGCACTAGAACAGCAGAAGTAGGCTGATTTTGTTTACTTGGACTCTGGCAAGCAACACAGGTGGTAGCACTTGCCTCATTTCGCACTAAGCAAATACTGCAATCCCACTGTCCTTCCTTCTTGGTGAACATGCCTTCAAATCCACTCTTTGGAGCCTTGCATGTATCTGATGAGGCAGGCACTAGAACAGCAGAAGTAGGCTGATTTTGTTTACTTGGACTCTGGCAAGCAACACAGGTGGTAGCACTTGCCTCATTTCGCACTAAGCAAATACTGCAATCCCACTGTCCTTCCTTCTTGGTGAACATGCCTTCAAATCCACTCTTTGGAGCTTTGCTTGTCTCTGAAGTACTAAACTTAAAAGAGGCAGGTGCTGGAACAACAGAGGTGGATAGACTCAATTTACCTGGATTCTGACAAGCAACACATACTGTAGCACTTGCTTCATTTCGTAATGAGCAGCAACTGCAATCCCACTGTCCTTCCTTCTTGGCAAACATGTCCTCAAATCCACTCTTTGGGGTTTTACTTATTTCTGAAGTACCAAACTTAAAGGAAGCAGGAGCTGAAACAGAAGAAGTAGATAAATTCTGTTTTCTTGGATTCTGACAGGCAGCACACTTTGTAGAACTTCCTTCATTTTGTACGAGGCATACACTGCAATCCCACTGTCCTTCCTTCGTAGAACAAACAGATCTGAAATCACTGTTAACAGACTTAGGAAGATCTCCCTGGCCAAATTTAAATGAAGCTTGCTGAACAAATGAAGATCCACTCTTGTTAGCAGCCTTTGCATTCTGGCATGCAATGCACCTAGATACAGTAGGTTCGTTTCTCACTAAGCAAATACTACAATCCCAGTGACCTTCTTTCTTTGGAGTCGTTGATGCAAATCTATCTGGTGTATTTTCTAGGCCAGGTGTAAGAGCAGACACAGTTTCAACTAATGGTGGGCCAAGGAGTTCTTTCTTGTTTGGGTTTAGATTCTGGCATGATACACACTTCTTAGCAGTTGCAGCATTCTTTAATGAGCAGCTGTTACAATGCCACCAAGACCCTTCTTTCTTTGCAATCTGAAATTCAAAATTCATGTTTCCAGCATCAGATTTGCAAATATCTTTGTTATCATGACTTGTGGATTCTTTTACAATTCTCATAGCCTGATTTGTTGTTGTGGCTACATTTGCTCCTAAGGCTTTTAAAATGTTCTGGGCCTCTTCAAACTTGCACTTAAAAAGTGCTGCCTCCTCGGGAGTTTTGAATCTAATAGCCAGTTGTTCTGGTTTGGGCAACTCATCAGCGTAATCAAGAGCATGCCATACAAAAGATCTGTCGGAGCCAGCGTTTGGTGTCAGTTTCATATCCGGACTGATGTAATGATTTGCACAGATTTTCAATACTTGCTCTCGTCTCATGAGAAGGCGAATTTTACCAGATGTTTTATGCCTGAGGATTTTTACATTACCAATTCCACGTTCCTTCCATTCTTTGGATTCCGCATCAAAACGAAACAATTTTGCACGATTGCAAAAGAACTCTTCTTCATCTTCCTCACCAGTTTTCACTTCAATCTTATCAGGAAGAGGTACCACAGGCTCAAAGTGAGGGCCATCATCATCATCATCACCATGGGCACTCCCTCCATCTGTTTCATGACTCTTGTTGGCCAGCTCTGGTGCAGGTGTTCCAAATACTGATTTCCCTGGACCATGGAAAGTAAACATGTCATCACTTCGACGAAAACCAGAATTCTTTTGCTGATTTGGACCCATGTTTTCAGTAAATGAAATTCCAGGCACATTTTTGCTTCCAAAACTGAACGTATTTCGAGGTCCAATGGTTTGACTAGCTTTTGGTCCACTGTAGCCATCTCCTTGCAAAGGTTTATCTGAAGTTAAGAGACCTAAAAGGCTTTCATTATTATTGTAAGCTGTAGAAGGGGGTTGTGTTACAACCTGTGGTGAAGAAAAGGTAAAGTCACCATCATTTGACTTGAAATTTGAGTTAAATTTAAAAGGAGTTGGTTGTGTTGTATGTGCAGGTGCTGTCAAAGATGGTCTTATTCCTTCACCTGGCACAGGCTGAACAAAATTAGATTTTCCAAATTCAATAACCTTAGATTCTGCAGGTCTTGAAGCATGAGCTGCAACTGGGGGTTTTGTGAAATAACCTGGCTCTGGCAAAGGTGGATTTGTGCTTGTCTGTTGAACATTGTAATTAAAGTAATCATCACCCCTGGGTGATAGAATTCCTGTTGCAGGAGACTCAAAACGCAAGGGAGGACCATACATCTCTTGAGAGAACATACAAGCAGATGAGCTTTGGACTGGTGGTGTGTGCATCTGTTGGGAATAGGCATATATATGTTGTTGAGGTGGAAGCCTATTCATGCCATAAACCGGACCCTAAAAGAAAAAAAGAGTTAAAGATTTTTGTTAAGTTGTCTATAAAACTACAGATAACTAGATACAAACCAATTCTCACAAACCACAAACATGAGCATTATAAGGTAAAGATATCATTAAAGTATACACCAAAGCATTAAAAGAAGACATAACTTACAAAGATACTTACAGTTATACTCCTTTCTTGGCATATAATGGAAATTGCTTTAACTAATAACAGAATCTTAAAAATCCAATTCTACAGTAAATGCATAGAATAAATTTCTTCTTTATTCCTAAATAATGTGTTAAATGATGTTAACAATAATGATGATGATGATGGAGACTAACATTTATCGAGCATTTACTAATGTGCCAACTGGGCACTGTTCTTAGCACTTTACATAATATCTCATTTTAATATCCTCAAAAACCCTATGAATTAAGGGATTATTATCCTCATTTTACATATGAGGCAACTAATGCATAGAGAGATTTAAGAAACTTGCCCAAGGTCACAGTGAGCAGAAGAGCCAGGGTCTAAATTCACCCAAGCCATCTGTCTTCAAAGTTTCATTAACTCAACTACAGTTGTAATACTGGTTGTTAATAGACACCTACATAGTCACTTCAGGCCTGAAGTACTTACCACATAGTGGTTCAGCAAGGCCATTCTAGTCCTGTTTCCACCAAAACAAAATGATAAAGGACCCATCACCACCACCATCCCCCCCACTTTTGGGAAATATTCTAAATGTTCACACTTACTGTAACATAAAAATAAGATGAGTAAGAAGCATAACTTCTGTATCTGGAAAGAAATTTAAAATAGCTATATCTTATGGGACATATAAGTTTTAATGCTGAACTACTTCTTGAACTTCTTTGAAGGAAGCCTGAACAATTAAAAAGGAGATATTTATAAATGTATAAATTATTCCTTTGTTACCTTTGTGGGAGTAACATTAGCTGCTGGTCTGAGAAGATACTGGGAATTATATGCTGGTGACTGACTATAATATACTGAAGGGCCAGTAGTTGCAACTAAAAAAAAAAAAAAAGAAAAAAAAAGAAAAGAAAGAAAACAGTTAAAAAAGTCTATACTATAGTTAAGACTATCTAGGCAAGAACTATAAATTACAAAAACAATAGAAATCAAAGAAAGATTTAACTACAGATTTTTTAAAATTTCTATACATCAAAATATACCATAAAGAAGATTATCAAATGACAAACTAGGAAAACCCCTAAATATGACACATGAGGAGTAAGAGAGCAGCACCACAGTGGTCAACAAGAACAAGCGCCTCACAACAAGCATCAAAAAAGGAGCCAAGAAGAAAGTGTTTGGTCCATTTTCTAAGAAAGATTGGTATGATACGAAAGCACAGTCTATTGTCAACATCAGAAATACTGGGAATACACTAGTCACAGGAAGGATTTAAGGAACCAAAATGCATCTGATTGGCCTCAGGGCCATTTTTTAAAGTAAGCCTTAAAAATCTGCAGAAAGAAAAGGTTGCATTTTATAAACTCAACCTGAAAATGTTCCAGTCAAAAATCACCTGATAAATTCATGCAAAGAATCTCACAGGTAACACAAAACGTGTTCCTTGACTTACAAAAAAAAAAGGCACATCATGACTGACACTCATGTTGATGTCCAACTATTTATTCAGTCAGTTTTGTATGAGTTTCACCAGGAAACCATCAACTGGAAGACACTCATGTTCATGGCAAAGCTACCAACAATTACTGCTTAGTTTGTTTTATTAAAGTTTTATCAGAAAACAAAACAACTTAAAAGACCATTTATGCCGTGATATGGAAGAAATGGAAACTGTGATCCAAGAGGTGCTAAACAATTGATTCTAGAAAGCCCTGAAAAAGACCTAGAAAAGACTAGTCAGTCTATTTATGTTCTCTTCACAGTGACTACAAAAGTAAAAATTGCTAAAGAAGCCCAAGTTTGAATTTGGAAAACTAACGGAACTGCCTGGTAAAGATGGTTATTTTAAACATTCTGGGGAGAAAAAAGGAAAAGAACACAGAACAAGCTGATGGATATGAGCCAAGAATCATAAAGTCTGAAAATTTAATTAGTGACTTTACCAGTGACTAGTGACTCTTAACAATGGAGGGGGGATAAAAGTTTTTATAAACCTACTAAAAATAATCTTATTAGGAAAAAAGTACCAAATAAACAGATAACTCAGAAAATATAAAATGATTATAAACTGTTGAACATGCCCAGTATAAAAAATAAAAACTGATACCATGTTTGTTTTTAAAAATTGGTGAAGGTTTTTCAAAACCAATAAATTGCTAATAGTAATAAGCAAGAATGCAATGAGATGGGCACTATCAGACAATGGTGGTAAAAAAGTGTAAACTGGCATAGCTTTTCTGGAAAGCAATTATCCAACACAAAAGAATTTTTTAAATACCCTAACAATCCTAAGAATGTGTCCACAGCATTATTTATGACAGCAAACTGGAAATAATATGGGAATAAAATTTGCAGTTCTTCTACATGATGGGAAAACCTGTATTCATTAAAAGTATTTTCAAAATATTTAAGAAAATGCTCAGAATTCTAATATTTAAAAAACAGACTACTCATCTACATACAACATAATGATAAAAATCTCACTAAAAATTCTTTACATATACAAAGAGAAAGGATCAGAAGGAAATGCTCCAAAATGTTAATTAATAGCACTCTAACTGGTATAGTTAGTTTTTAGTTTACATTGCTAGTACTTCTGATTATTTCCTATAAACTTAAGAATCATTGTTTTCAATCACCTTATTTTAAAAAGACAAGAAACATTTTGGTATATTTTTACTTTCATTAAGAAAAAACAAAATCTGTGAGCATAGGAATGCGAAACAGGGGACTTGAGCTCTCCATTTGCGGGGCCACAAAGCTGCTTTGCGACCTTGTCAATTAGCTACTAGGGGTCTCCCTATTTCTCAGTTGTAAAATGAGGATGTGCTGCTTCTATACATTTCATAGGGTAATTGCAAGAATAAAATGAGACAATGTGAATGTTATGTTTAACAACCAGAAGACCTTTTATGTCTATACACAGAAGAAATGGAAATTGTGACTCAAAAGGTGCCAAACGATCAATTCCACACAGCACTCAAAAAGCCCTAGAAAAGGCTAGCCAGTTTACTGACTTCTCTATGCCAGACTCTATATAGTGCACAGGGTTTTTAAGTGAGCAATGTATGAACTCCTGACACATCTCATAAATTTATCTATCACTTGTGACATTTAGTTAAGTTTGACTTTACAGGATTTCTTATTATTTTGCCTACATTAGAAGACACTGTCAAAAGAGGATAGTGAGGCTGCCTTAAGTACGGCCCTATGAACCATCACATAATGTGCTCATCTAAACTGGAACATACTCTTCTAAATCTTCCCTGGATTAAAACCAATTAGAAAAAAAGCACACTACTACCATTTCAGGAATCTATCTCATGTCAAACAACAAATCTGCTTTTATCATCATTTTTGGCAATCTGTGGGCAATATATCATACTGGCAAGGGGCTTTCCAGTTAAGACCACTGAAGTCTGAACCCCAACTCTACCAATAATTAGCTGTACAATAATGGATAAATTACATTACCTTTCTAAACCCACCTCCTCATCTATAAAAACAGAATTCATGGGGTGCCTTAGCAGTAAAGTCAGTTAACCATTTGCCTTCAGCTCAGATCAGGATCCCAGGGTCCTGGGACTGGGCCCTATGTTCAGGCTCCCTGGTTAGCAGGGAGTCTGCTTCTCCCTCTCCCTCTCCCCACCAACCTCCTGCTCATGCACTCTCTCTCTCAAATAAACAAAAATTTTTAAAAACATAATAATAATGATGATGATATCTACCATTTTGGGTTACCATGATTAAAGGGAATTACATGCACAAAGCACTTTTGCACACAGACAACCCACAGGACACCCTTGGTGCATTAAGTGTTTACTAGACACTCCAATATACACCTACACATACACAAATGCTCACAATAATGTGAGGCAAGTTTTATCTCCACATTTCAAACACACAAACTGGCTCAAGAGGTCACTATGTACTAGAAGGCACAACTTCAAATTCCAATATGGCCCAGCTCCAACTCCTTCCTTCTTTGTATGACCATGGTATTTCAAAATAAACACGATTTCCTATGAATGTCCTCTAAGTATATCACCAAAATAAATCCTGACAAGGTTTTACTTAGCCATCTCTTAATGCAAAATAATATCACGTAACATTTTCCAAAGTCAGGAATAGTCTCAGCTTCTCTGACAGATGTATTAAAGGATCAGATAAAGCTTGTTTTGTTTCTGCTTGGAGTTATAAAAATTTCAGTAATACCAAACATGGCTTAAGAAACATATAAGCAGACATGTATAAACATGTATATAAACAAATGTATATAGACAAGGTGAGTTCACAAGTTATCTGTGTAAAAGAGGAAGAAGTACAGTGACTTTACTAAAATCTGGAATTATCCAGTTGCGAACCTGTTAGTGGAGCCCCATGAAAAGTCTGTGATCCCTGATATCCATCAGGCACTGAATCTGGTCCATAATTCTCTGAAGGCCAACGATGAGGGGACCCTGAGTTACTACTATGTAGTTTCAACTCCTGCATTTCTTTCTGTTGGAAGAAAGAAAACAACTGTAAGCACTTGTATTATCTCAGAAATAGTGATAGAGCAAACAAATATTTTAAATTTAAATATTTTAAATACTCGATGATGTGTTTTTAGAGATTCAATATTTCCAATAGATCTGTGTATCACATGCTCATTTAAGTAAATGATCCTCAATTAGTTAAAACTTATTTCCTCCCATTCTTTCATTCCTTAGTACCGTATTACCTAATTCATTCTAGATTAGAGTTAGCTATCCCCTAAACTCCTAGATGGCTTTATCTCCATTTCCATTCCACACGTGCCCAAATTAATTTTTCCAAAGTTGAGGGTTCTGTTTTGTTTTTTTTAAGATTTTATTTATTTATTTACTTATCTGAGAAGGTGGGGGAGCACAAGTAGGCAGAGGGGCAGAGGAAAAGGGAGAAGCAGACTCCTCACTGAGCAGGAAGCTCAATGGGGGCCTCGATCCCAGGACACTTGGGGATTCTGACCTGAGCCAAGGGCAGACATTTAACCAACTAAGCCACCCGGGTGCCCCTAAAGTTGAGCTCTAGATAAGACACTTCCCTGTTCAAAAACACAAGTACCTACAAATTAAACTCCTCTGATATTCTTGGTCCTCAGAAGTATTGCTCCAAACACCCTTCCATAACCTCCTTTCCATGCTGCTTTCCCTTCCAGTCCACCTAGGCTACTCAATGTTCTAAACTACCTCCCAATACTAGCTTTCGACCTACAAACAAATGATGTAACAAAACACTACAAATCTTTCAAAGCTGATGCTCTAATGATGCACTAGGAAAGGGAAAATAACCGGTATCTGCTCAGAATATATTATGTATATAACAATAGAGTCCAGGTATTTTACTTAAATTATTAATCCTTATACAAATAAGCCGTATCAACTCACATCTTGAGAAAAATAAAAGATGCAGGAAATAGCACAGCTGGAATTCAAACCAGATTTTACCCCAAATATGTTTTCTTAATACCACTCTGCTGCCTACATGTACAGAAGACACACTGCTTTCTAATGGTAACTATGTGGCTACTTACCAGATCTCTATTTGTTTTACAGACAACTAAATGACAACACCCTCTCCACCCACAGAAACTATAAAATGTCCCTTACAAAACATGCACTTATCAAGAAACTATTTCTTTTTCCAAAGAAACTACAGTGGTATCAATTAGCAGTCATTTTTAAAAATAGTATCAAATATCTGTATATTGGTCTAGATATCCAACCAGTTGTAAGTGAGGTCACAGACACAGCATGTCTTACTTTCTTCTTCTAACAGTGCTTCCAAATAGGTATTTCCTAAAAGCCATAAATATGGAGGTCAAAGATACCTTGAATTTTCAAATTAAATGGATTTTCCCCATTCATCCATCTACTGTATTTAGCCCAGAAGCTACACATCCAAAAAAAAAAAAAAAAAAAAAAAAAAAGAAACTGATGGAATCACCTGGAAAAATTTTGTAGTCACAACAGTTTTGAACATGCAGTTAATGCTATAATCATAATTTTAAAATTCAAACAACTAGAAAATGTGCTGAGAACTGATTTCAATAATTCCCACATTTCCGATGAGAAACCAAGCAAAAAGAAAAGAAGCCCCTGGCTCAAGAGCATTAATTAGTAGCAGAGTTAGTACTAAACCTCAGTTTTTCAGGAACACAATGTTCCACTCTACTTCCACAGAATACAACGCTGGGTGCCTAAACCTATAAGGTAAGCCAAGATGGTATGTAATATCATAATAGGCCATGATTACATAAAATAAACAAAATATTTGCACATATTCAAAATTTTGTTCCCCTCCAAACAGCACTTTTGTTAAGTCTTACACATTGCTGATAACACTGTGATAACTGCACACACATCCCAATATCCTTTAAAATAACTTCAAAAGTATGAGTGCTTTAGTTCTGCCCAACAAGCTTGAAACAACCTTCATGTACTCCCAATTCCAAAGAAGTAAATAAAGCTCCTTTGAGCCTAAGAATTAAGACGACTTTCATACAGCGAATTTATAAAATCATGAAGACATAACCATTTCCTTACATGATTAAGTCAAATTCTTATAAAGGTACCAAAAAGATAGGAAACTCAGACTACATTATCAACACCTAGCTATAAAATACAACACACAACACCAATCAGTCTGAGAAATGAACTCCTAGACCAACGTATAATTAGTTTATTTCACTAGTTCAATTCAGTCACTTGGGAACCACCTCTATATCAGGAATGCTGCTATGTTTTGGATTAAAGAGTCTTTCCCTTTGAAGGATTCACACCTGGTGGAGGAAGCAGAACAAGTAATTTCAAAAATACGGTTAAGGCCTAAGGACACATGAAAAGATGCTTAACATCACAGAAATGCAATTCAAAACCACAGTGATATATCACCTTACACCTGTCAGAATGGCTGAAATCAAAAACATAAGAAACAGTTAAGTGTTGGCAAGGATGTGGAAAAAAGGAATCTTCGCACACTGTTGGTGTGAATGCAAACTGGTGCAGCCACTGTGGAACACAGTTTGTGGAGGTTGCTCAAAAAATTAAAAACAGAACTACCAGTAATCACACTACTGGGTATTTACCCAAAGAATCTGGAAACACTAATTCGAAGAGATATATGCACCCCTATGTTTGCTGCAGCACTATTTACAACATCCAAGATAAGGAAGCAGCACAAGTGTCCAATGATAGATGAATGGATTAAAAAAGATGTGGTATATAAATATACAATGGAGTATTATTCAGTCACAGAAAGAATGAAATCCTACCATTTGCAATAATGGGGATGGATCTAGAGAATATAATGCTAAGCAAAATAAGCCAGAGAAAGATAAATACCACACGACTTCACTTGTATGCAGAATTTAAAAAAACAAAGGAAGGGTGGGAGAAAGAAACAAACCGAAAAAACCAGACTCAACTATAGAGAACAGAGAGATGGCTATCAGAGGGGTAGTAGGTGAAGAAACAGATGGAATAGGTGATGGGGATTAGGAATACATTTATCTTGGTGGGAATGCAAACTGGTATAGCCAGACACTCTGGAAAACAGTATCGAGGTTCCTCAAAAAGTTAAAAATAGATCTACTCTACAACCCAGCAACTGCACTACTAGATATTTATCCAAAGGATACAAACATAATGATTCAAAGGAACACATGTACCCCAATGTTTATAGCAACAATGTCCACAATAGTCAAACTATGGAAAATGAAATATTACTCAGCCATCAAAAAGAATGAAATCTTGCCACGTACAATGATATGGATGGAATCAGAGGGTATTATGCTAACGAAATAAGTCAGTCAAAGACAAATACCATATGATTTCACTCACAGGTGGAATTTAAGAAACAAAACAGATGAACAAAGGGGAAAGAAAGGAAAAAATAAGATAAAAACAGAGAGGGAGGCAAACTTAAAGAGATTCTTAACTACAGGGAACAAACTGAGGGCTGCTGAGGGGAGATGGGTCGAGGGAAGGGATAAACTGAGTGATGGACATTAAGGAGGGCACTTGATATAGGATGAGCACTGGGTGTTATATGCAACTGATAAATCACTAAATTCTACCCCTAAAACTAATAATATATTATATGTTAACTTAGTTGAATTTAAATTAAAAAACTGGAAAAAAATTAAAAAGAATACATTTATCTTCATAAGCAACAAGCAACATACAGAACTGCTGAGACACTATACTGTGAATAAACTGTAACCTGAAACTAATGTTAACGCTATGTTAACTACAGGGAATTAAAATAAAGTTTAAAAAACTAAAATTAAAAAATGAGAAAAATAATATGGTTAAGTGTCAAGGTAAATTATACAAAATAGTATGACTCTAGGAGCACAGCAAAGGGACATTTTGGACAGGTTTACAAGGGAGTGAGGGAGTGGTCATGGAAGAAATCTTGGCCTAAGAGAGGCACAGTTTAGAGATATTAAGTGATTTACCTTAATGGCCTCTACTTGTTGGCAGATCATTTTCAATAAAGAATTTTGATCTTCTGCCCATCGAGGTGGTGTTTTGGGAGAATACTAAAAAAAATAACAAGAAAGTATTTAAAACATTTAGAACAGAAACATTCTGCAATCAAGTGATTCATTTCTTTCTATTTACCTTGTAACTTTTACTTGGTGATAGAGAATATATGCTGGGAGATGGTGTAGAATGTTTTATTTCTGAGTCTGCATTTCGCAAAGAACCATTTTTATAAAAAGGACCTCCTTCACTATAGTCATCAAGTTCCTGCATGACCGAGTTAAGCATCTCTTTTACAGACTCCAGTGGCACAGGCAACTAAAAAAAAAAGGGGGGCACCAAATCAAAGGCTTTAGTTTGCAAAAATAAACTAGCAACTCTGAAATAAATACAAAAACTTTATCTTACTAATTTGCTTTTATGTTCACTTTTGTGTAATAAGCACTTTATACTTAACATAGGAACACACATGAAACCGCTGTGTAATCTAAAGTCTTCTGACTCTAAAGTCTATCTCTTCTGTTAACCATAATAATGGCAGGGGAATGTTAACTTGGGAAGTTTTTGCACAAGAACAAAATAACCTATTGATTTTTATTAATTTTGAGTGGAGACAGAAACACAGACACTATAAAGACAGTATCAATATCAATCTTATGTAAGAGATAAGACAGACAATATCAATCTTAACATAAGAGCAGCAGCATGAATTAATCAACAAAATACTTGGAAGGTTGAACACAAATGAATTTAATACCAACACGACAGTCTCAAACTGCTGACAGAAAAAAGATAATCCATAGCAAATGGAAAAGATGAGAAGAAATGCTCTGAAGGTGTCAGCAACTACTTCCAATTTCAGTGAAATGTTTAACTGCCAAATTAATTAACAACTAGTCCTTAGGCTGCAATATTTGTTTTCATTACTGTCAAGATAACAAAAATTAGAAACCGTTTTAAATTCCCTATCAAGTATTTTTATAGAACAAAAAGTTAGATACCCAAGTTTAAGAAACATCAAACCTAAGACACAAAAGCAAAGCTAATATTTACACAGCATTTCTGTGCACTAATAATAAATATTACTACTTTTGAAATTATCAACATATAAAACCAAAGTAAAACTATTTACCATCCATTCAGCAATAGTAAGAAAGTACAAAGAGCCTGCAGCTTACCTTCTTGGCCACTAAAAGATTGGAATCACTGTCATCTAAAATTTTTATTAGGTAGTCCCTGGCCTTTCTCAGGTAATTTTTGCACTCTTCTTGTTCTTCAGGAGAAAGGGCATCATTTTCAATGTCCTCTGCTTTTCTGTGAAAAATCTACACAAAGAATGCTTTCATGAAACAATTAGGTTTTTAAAACAAAACAAAACAAAACAAAACTATTAATTCACATACCAACATCTACTTACCAGTGCAAGATTCCAGTAAGAAACAACGTTTTTTATAGATTCAAAAGCAGTCATAGCATCTTCTATATTTCCATTAACTACATCCAATATAGCAAATGTTATGTGTGCTTCTTCCTCATATTCACCAACTTCAGATGCCTAAACACATTAAGTAATTTTTAGTCCAGCTGCCTCTCTCCCCAGAATATCAAACCCAAGTGATTTCCCAAAGATTTTACAGGACCTAATTAACAGCTCAGCCTTCTTTTCTGCCATATTTTGTGACAGCTAGTGGATTTTGAGAACAAGACAAGGATCAAAGAGCCAGCAATTGATTTAAGCAGTTTATACCTCTATTTCTTTGTTTATAAACTGGAAATCCGTATCTCCAGTTCATTCACAAAGGGATCCTCCATTACCTGAATGTCTGCACTATGAAAATGTTTAAACAGAGGGTCCGTAGGCTCAGGAATACTGCTCTTCTTTTTGATTGTCTTCAACATTGGCAAAACTTTTTTCCAATAATGAACACTTCTGCCTATGTATTCCCGTTGATCATAAAAAGAATTAAGACCGCTGCCCTAAAATAGAAAGTTAGAAGCACACAACCTAAGGAACATAAATAATAGAATCTAAAAATTCCTTTATAAATGGTCTGAACATTTGATTAAAATTTCAAATCAAGGCAAAACAGAATCTCAAAAGTCACAGAACTCACTTTCCAAATGTTGGAATAAACAACCACAATACCAGTGATCATTCTAGACCCACCCTTTAAACACTTTCAATGATACTACCTAATGAGGCAACCCCATCTGTTTTTTAAAAGTTGCCATTTTACACAGCCCAAACTTGTCAGAGTGTCACAGTTTGGTCACAGTGTTAACATCCACACCTCACCTTGCCAAAGAACAGACCTCAGATATTTATAAAATCTGTAACACCCTTATCCTACAAGGCCTTCTATTACTAACAGGTTAAAAAAAAAAAATTTGAGGCTGGATAATAATTATCGTAACTTAATTATTAAGTAATAATAACAGCTAATACTTATGTCATGTTTACTGTGCCAGGCACTATTCTAGGTGCTTGTGTATTGAATATTAACCATTTTGTGGCAAGAATTAAAAAAATACATTTCAGGGGCGCCTGGGTGGCTCAGTGGGTTAAGCCGCTGCCTTCAGCTCGGGTCATGATCTCAGGGTCCTGGGATCGAGTCCCGCGTCGGGCTCTCGGCTCAGCAGGGAGCCTGTTTCCCTCTCCCTCTCTCTCTGCCTGCCTCTCTGCCTACTTGTGATCTCTGTCAAATAAATAAATAAAAGCTTTAAAAAAAATACATTTCACCTGGCATAATGTGAATAAGCTGATACTATTTCTTTGAACTGAATTTAAGACTCAATGAAAAGTCTGATTTTTAAAAACCAGATCATGTTCTTAAAAATTCTTACACTTCAGTGAACTCACCGTTTTCTGAAGGCATTTTGCCCAGTGCACGAGCAGGGCAGGCTGAAGGCCATGCTTTTCCTGGCCCCTTAGTGTGTTTATGTCATGCTGAACTAGAAGTCGCAATTTTGCTGTGGTTCCGGGTCTAAAAAAAAGTTTCATAAAACTGATTTATAAACATACAGTCCAAAACTTACATGTGTGTTAATCACATGATAATTAAACTCAATCTTCACGTGAGAATTAGATACCTAGGCATTAAGTTTTTAAATGGGTTTTTAAGTTAAAAACTTAGGCTGTAAATTAAAGAAATGTTTTTATTTTACTACTTACATTGTTTTTCTGTGAATTAGATTACAAACTGCATCCCACCAAGATTTTTGTCTTTCTGTACAAAGCTGTTTACAAACAGGAAGTGGCAAGCATAGTGGCTGATAGAAGCTACAGTGAGAACTGCACTTCTCCTTTAATTGTAAGTGGCTGGTATATATTACTCCAAGTAGAAATACCTGTTTTGTTTAAAGAAAATCAATTTAGGTTAGAAAAAAATTAAACAAAATTCAAAAATTTAATTTGTTAAAGTCTTTGCTTACTTCAAGATCTAAAATACATATTGACTCAGGTGCATTTGTTTCAAGTCTTGAGGTCTCCTGGGGCAAATGACGAAACAGCTGCTTTAGCCATTTCCGAACTGCAGGTAAGGCAGACAAGGAATTCCATTGTAAGCCAAGCCAGGTAAGGTGCTGAAGACTACCATTATGTGCTCGAATGGCACCTGAAATAAAGAGCAAAAACTGGCTTGAGGTTTTGGGAATCTTGCTTGTGCCATCAGTTTTGCCAATTACACACAATAAATGCATCTGAATTTTATAACTGCTTTTCTGTATCAGAGCTGGGTCAAATTCTATGCTAACCAAAGTCTCATGTTCCTACTAAAGGCAGTCACACTTCATATTTGGGAATTTTAAAAACAAGCTCCTTTCAAGTCCATCTAAGAAAAAAAGGTACTCACTAGAACTCAACAGAACACAGTAGTGACAGAAGCCACACAGTATGAAATCCTGAAACAACGGATTTTCAGTAGAGTCGTTAAAACAATGGGATTCCACAACATTAATCCTTTGGGGTAGTAAAGAGATCTTTTTTTCCACAAGAAACTAATACCTAAAAAGTTATGGGCTTTTAGAAGCATAAAGAGGTACAGCCTTTCTGGCAACATGGCAATTTGCAAGAGACTTAAAGGTGCTCATCAACTTTACTCCAATAATTCTGGTTTTAGAAAACTCTATGGAAAAATCTGAAACAGAGACACTGTATTTTTCACAGTGAAAAAACGAAAACATCTTAGAACTCAAACAGCAAAAAGTGGCAAGCATATTATGGCTAATTCATATAACAAATTATATTGCCAATAAAGTAGTTATTTACAGAAACAGATAAATAGGAAAAGAATTCATGATAGAAGACAACCACATGTACAGTATAAACAACTATTTAGAAGAATAACATTCCATCACTACCACTACCAACCCCTCACACCATCCTACCCCCCCCCCAAAAATACCTCAAGGAATACAGGGAAATATTAAGTCATTATTTCTGGGTAGTAAGATTATGAGATTATTTCTCTTTTTGCTCTTATTCTCCTAAAATAAAAGGACTGAGATATAAAATATTTACTTTAGAAGACAGAACTTACCAACATCATATCTAGCCAAATCATCAGGCTCTGGCACTTGTACATCAATGTTTCCAATATCATCATTACCAAGAAAAGATCTATCCTTAGGTGACTGACTAGAAAACAGAGCATCATACAACGCAGACTGCCCACTTTTATTGGCAAAGGATTCTACAACCTCTTTTAAAAAATCTTGCTTGTCACGACTTAAGTTTAGCAGCATGTGTCCTGAAAAACAAATTATTTCCATTATTTAAAAAACAGATTATTTTTACTCACATCTCTCAACAGTTTCATTAATATACCTCACGGAGAAAAAACATGATTATCTCAGAGCTAACCCTCCAACCCAGCAACTACAACTGAACAAAAAGGGTGCTTATGCAAAAAATGAACACAGATTACAGGTTTAACAGTTATCTTTATCTACCTGCTAGAGTGAAAAGAAGGAGACCATAGGATGTCTGAAAAATGCCAAAAGTACTTAAAGTATTTACATTTTAGATGGAAAGTATATCATTTAAGTGGCTGTAGGAGAGTACAGCCAAGCTCAAATTCTCTGATCTGATACACTGATTTTCAAACCTAGCTGCTAAGAATCATCCTTGAAAAAGCTTTTAAAAAGTAATTATTTCCAGGGGCACCTGGGTGGCTCAGTGGGTTAAAGCCTCTGCCTTCAGCTCGGGTCATGATCCCAGGGTCCTGGGATCGAGCCCCACATCGGGCTCTCTGCTCAGCAGGGAGCCTGCTTCCCCCTCTCTCTGCCTGCCTCTCTGCCTACTTGTGATCTCTGTCAAATAAATAAATAAAATCTTAAAAAAGAAAAGTAATTATTTCCAGGCTGCACTTCCTAGAGATTGATTCCACAGGTGAGGGGTGAGGAATCTATTTTTAAAACACTCCCCTGGATGAAGTTTTAGTATATGCTAGAACATGGTGGAACCTTGAAAACCACTATGCACATGTCGTATAATTCAATTTATATAAAATGTCCAGAATAAAGAAATCTAAAGAGATGGAATATCAGTGGTAGCCCATGACTAGAGGGTTTGGGGGAAAATGAGGAGTGACTAACTAATTGTTATGAGGTTTCATTAAAAGGTGATGAAAATGTTCTAAAATAGATTGCACTGATGGTTGCACAATTATGTGAACACACTAAAAACCAGAGTTGTACATTCATATGAATTATATACAATGTGAATTTCACCTCAATTAAGCTCTTAAAGATTAAAAAACAACAACAACAACAAAAAAAAAAAACACCACTCTTTGGAATAATTCTGCTTGTCAGTCAGATCAGACTTAGCTCTCCGAAAATTTGCAGACAAGTTTGGGAACATCCAGATCAAAGATTAAAACACAGTTCATTTTACTAACTGACACTGCAAAAACATCTATGTCAGTCTTGCAAAGATAGATGACAGATATTTAAAAAAAAAAAAATGCAGTCATTTTTTCAAGGACTGGAAGTCCACCTCCTACAAAAAACCAAGCTGTGGGATAGAAGAGCAATATATGCCTTGACCAGTAACCTAACCACAGACAAAGCTTAGAGTAATTTTAATACTACTACTTGATCAATAAGAAGTTCATTTAATTTTATATTAAAACTGCTTCTTGGGCGCCTGGGTGGCTCAGTGGGTTAAGCCGCTGCCTTTGGCTCAGGTCATGATCTCAGGGTCCTGGGATCAAGTCCCGCATCGGGCTCGCTGCTCTCCGGGAAGCCTGCTTCCTCCTCTCTCTCTCTCTGCTTGCCTCTATGCCTACTTGTGATTTCTCTCTGTCAAATAAATAAATAAATAAAATCTTTAAAAAAAAAAAAAAAACTGCTTCTTACATGAAGCATTATGTTTCTTCAGTTCACTGCTTGATTCGCTAGCTACACAAACATCCTGAAAGAAGTGTCTGCTTTAGCAAAACCAGATAATATGCTCTAGACCTTTAGGATCCATCTCAAATAATCAAAACCAGGAATAAATTTACAAATTCCAAAAGCCTACCAGTAATTAAGTATATATCTTCCATCTTCTTTACTTGTCGTCAGTTTCTTAAGGGATCCATGACTTCTTCACCTTTATATACCCCATAGCAGTATCTTATAAAATTACCAATGCTAAATGGCTAGCAAATCAGTTAATTAGTCTTAGTTCAGGAAGTGCTTTAAAATATTCAGAAAGAGGCTCTAGCAGCCAGATAAAGGAAGGGTTAAAGAGTTTTTCTCCATCCAGGAGCAAAAAGTATCAAACATTTGTTACCTTCTGAAGGAGAAATTTCTTCTAATTCTATCTTTATCTCTTGCCCTCACCCAATATGGTAAAGAGAAATAAGTGATTATGACAAATTATCTCCTAAACAGATTATCATAAATGCTCTAACAGAGAAATTTTCCTTTTTCCTTTTAAAATAAAATTAAACATTACTATTACCTGATTGGCTTAGACGATCGCAGGCCATCATTTCCACCAGATTTTGTCCAACTTCTCCTTTTATTAACTTAATCTTTGGTCTTGGAACCTGATAATTTTAGAATCAAAGGTCTTAATTTAGTGATACCCATATATCTAATAGTAAGATGTCCCTTTCTATTACGTTGTGCTTTCTGATGACAAACAGTTAGCCAATGGTTAAACCTAGCTAGAGCTGCGCTATTCCAAGTCAAAAAAACTGGGAATCAAGGAATCTAGATAATATGTAAAAGATGCCTACAAAAACGAACTTCTGAGAAATTACTTTTTACTGTAAAAGCACCTTCAAATGCCGCACTGTAGAGAGTACATTTTCAAAGAGTATGGTTAAGTTTAAAATAGTTGACTGTATTAACTCTAAAAATCATATGTATTTAAAAAATTTAAGATTCCAGTTTCCACTAAAAATAACTGTCACCTACCTGAAGATTCTTTAAAATATTAATAGTAACCTTTTAGTACCTACATAAATTAGCAAACTTCATTAACTTTCCTAATTTTCACTAATACATATATTCTTCATGAACATAAATGCTTCTGCTGAGCAAATAAGAACACTTAACATTGTGAGCTGAATGTCAAGCATTTTTTAAAAAAAATCAGTATCATATGAACTAGAAGGAAGAGCCTTCCCTAGAAAGGGAATCCTTTTTTCTTTCCCTCAATCAAAAGACAGTTCTCTAAAACTACCAATAATTTTTATAAGCCAGGGTATTGGCAGACTTTTATTTCTTCTCATTTCAGAATTAAAGCAAGCTGTTTAAAGAAAACAAAAAAAAAACTACAAAAATGGACTGGGAAGGGATAATAGCCAAGCATCTCATCAACTCAAAATAATGGTTCACCTTTTGACATATTTCCTTCAGGTCATGTTCTATGTATAAAGAATAGAATCATGTTTTCAAAGATAAATATACTATTATATATGTTATTAAAGTTATATATCAACATACATACATCTTTCAATTAACATGTTAAAATGCTTATGGTAGGGGCACCTGGGTGGCTCACTGAGTTAGGCCTCTGCCTTCAGGTCAGGTCATGATCCCAGAGTCCTGGGATCGAGCCCTGCATCTGGCTCTCTGGTCAGCAGGGAGCCTGCTTCCTCCTCTCTCTGCCTGCCTCTCTGCCTACTTGTGATCTCTGTCAAATAAATAAATTTTTTTAAATCGTAAAAAAAAAAATAAAAAAATAAATGCTTATGGTAAACACATTCTTCTATCACAGCTTATGTAACCATCTCACAAAATTTACTTACTAGGTTTCTATCCAAGTTATGTATGTCCATATTTTTGAATCAAATTTTACCCATATTTGAGATCATCTTATTATAGATTTCCAGAAATAGCAGAGTAAAAAAGATCAAAGTCTTCAAAGCGGTCTTCCAGTTACTAAGTCATAGCAATACAGACTGCCACCAACAATGCATCAACATTATCTATTTCACCTCACCAATACTAGATAAATCTTATTTTTGGGCTATCAAATTAACTATTTCATTCTGACTTCACTTCCACAGATTAATTCATATTTTTAATATATATCAGGACACACCTCCATGCGAAATACAACTATCTCAGTGAAATGCCAATGGCACCCAAAACCAGAAAAAGCTTACCTGAAATGCTATGAGATAGCACAATGTAGCCAGCTCAGAGACAGCTCGCCATTGCACTTCACTATGCTGACCCATCTTCAGAAGCAGAGAACCAGCATGCATGTAGAAATGTCCTTTTACTTCTAAGAAGGTAGTTGAGAGTTCATCATTTCCACCCACACAAGATTTCACAGACTGAAGAGCACTATCAAAACTGCAATATTGAATTATTAAACAGGTATTAAACCTATTGCACTGCAAATAATGAGTTAATTAAAACAAAGGAATTTACTCCAAACTTCATCTTCCACATTCAAACTAATAATCCTTATTTTTATTCCACATACTTCTCATACTTCAAGCTTAACCTCTAAAAGGTCTTATTCCAGTTACATCAGGCTCTTCACAATCACAAAAAAGATACAAATCAAATGACAAGATTACAGACTATGGTGAATTCTTCATAACTGACCACAATAAAACTGGAAAACTAAAATATTTTCCAGTTTCTTCTTGATCACATGGTTTCATAATTTAATTCGAAGTTGGAATTTCTCCAATTAGACAAGTCATTTTCAAATTATAAGTAAATAACTAATAAGATATTAAGGTTATCAATAACATAACTGTTCTTCTTACTATATAGATAACTACAGGCCTAAATTGTATTCCTATTATTTTGTAAATGTACTAACTAATGCTTCTAAATCCAAATGGAACTCAGAATCTTCATTTTGTAAGAAAACCAACATTTAATAGAAATGGGAAGCATGATTTCTAAGTAGGTTTATAGGAGGTGGGTTCCAGGAACTAGAGTTTCTCAAGACCCCTTCAGGGTATCCATGAAGTTTAAATTACTTTTATAGTACTCCTAAGAAATTGTCTTTTCCACCCTCACTTGCTCAGGTAACCAAAAATGTTTGTGTATGTAAGTTATACAAAAGAAAATGTCCTAAATATTTTCTAAAATAATCTGAAAGTTAAAATCATTCTAGATACTACCCTTACCTTACCATCATATGACACTTAAGAAAATTCTTCAAGAAAACTATCCTATCCCCTAACATCAGATGGAGAACAAGAATTACTTTTCAAACAAATGGACAGTCCAAACCAGGGACTGACAAACTATTTCTACAGGGCCACATACTAATCTGGCTATGCAGGCATACAATCTGTGACAGCTACTCAACTCCACCATCATAGTATATGAGCTGCTAAAGATAATACATAACAAGAGGCACAGCTGTGTTCCAATGAAAATGTATTTACAAAATCGGGCAATGAGCTGTATCCGGCCTACAAGAGCTAGTCAACACCTGCTCTAAACTAACACTGTTATACAAATCCGAGTGATGTTTTTGTTCAATGAAATTTATTTTAATAAAGTAGAGATATGGTTCTCAAAATCAAAATGTAGGAAAACAGAAAAACCATACATTATATTTTAGTTATCTTGTTTCTAAGCTAAAACAAGAATTCTCTGAAATACTAGTGATGCTAACTGCTTCTACTACAACATCTGACAGATATGTCTATTTTGATTTTCACCCAAGATTATATCGTTTTTGAAATAAAATATGAAACAGCAGTTAGAACATTTTCAGGACTGACTCTTTATTAAGCATGCCAAAACTGGATACGTGAGTATAATAATTTAATCAAGTCTGAATGATAACACAGTTTTCTAAAAATCAAAGTCATACAAAACCAATTATAATATCCCCACAGAAGAAATAAGATTCCAAGTGGTTTACTGTATTAACAATTACCCCTGGGTATGTTAAAGAAATAGCAATGCAGTAAAGATGTTTACACTGATGAACTGAATCACTACAAAAAAGAAAATCTATGATTGACACTGAAGTACTTTCCTTAAGTCAACATACCTTTCCAATAATTCTCTACTTTCTTGCACATCTCTAGTGGAGAGCGTAAGATGCATAAGGTTAGCATAGGCCAGAAGTAAATCTTTATTAGTAGTTTGCCAGTTACTTTTATCAGACTCCAAACACTGTAAAGATTCCAGATATTCCTATTTTGTAGAAAAAACACTCAATTATAAAACTTTACCAAGCACTACCAAATTAGTTTTATGCCTATAAACTCCTTTGCCTATCCCTATACTTGTAAAACTAAATTAATTTTTTATCAGCCTATGAAAACACCAAAAATACATACCTTAATTCTATTTATCTCTCTAATCTACCCATCATAAAGTTGAAAACATCCTAGTAAAAGGTTTATTTCACAGCTGCTATACACAAATGAAAGAAATTTAAGTTTTAGAGAGCAGTGCTTAAATACAAAGTGATATATATTAACTGTCTACATAGAAGTGTAGAGACCCAAATGTTTTTACCTACCTTAAGGGTCTGTACAACACATGAATTCCATTCTAAACTTGAACGCAGAGCTATGTTTTTCTCTGCCTCATGGCAGTGGCCCACAGCATCCTTCAATCTTTTATTTGAGCGATACAGTTCTACTAGTCGGATGTTCACATAGACATCATCAGGTCTTGCATAAAGTTCTGACTGAATCAAGTCAAAAAGTTTATTCCATCCATCTTCACCTTTGCAATCTAAAAGCTGTTCCTATTGAAAGAGCATCATTAATTTAGAGAAAGACCAGTCCAAGTTTAAGCACATCATGGTTCCTATGAGCACAATTCCACCATGTCTAGCTTTCGTAAATTATCACCAGAAGTACCATCCTATATAACCCAAATCTCATGGGAAAGAGCAGCTCCTAGCCCAGAAACTAAACCTCAAGAAATTTATGTGGAGAGAAACATCCGAGATGACATAGTAGCAACAGCTGCCCATATACACCTCACAGACTGCAAGGACTATTGCCCCACATCCCTGTACACCCCAGCCACCATCACAAGCCGAGCCTCCCCAGTCAACTCTCATGACCACAGTCCTTATCTCCAAACTGTTCTGCACCTCCCTAAACCTGACTCAATCCCCTACCTCCTCTGCTCCCACTGTAAAGCTTCTCCTGTTTTGCTATCTTCTCAAAGTCTTCACCATCTAGCCTTAACTAAATGGAATATTATCTCAAGATACCCCAACCCCCATTACTTCCCTGCCATGGTGGCCTTTTCTCTGCTAGCCTATATACAAGTAGAGGAAGTGGGTTTAGTAAACTGCTCACCTCCAAATCATCTCCCCACACACACCTGCTTATAATCCTATCTTCCAAAGGATATGCTATCCAACTCTTCCATTCACTACTCCTCATAAGCAACTGGAAATACCCATTCCTAACAGTTCTCACTTGCTAATACAACTGGAATAGATACAAAAATAGCCTGGCTACTCAGTTTGTTAATTACCATATCTTCATGGCTTTGCTCTATATTCTAGTGTCAGCCATCCATTTAGCACTGACTTGGGTCTTCAAAATCTGTATTTTGGTCATACCATTTAGATCACTATACCTCTCTTATTCTTTCACCTCACTGGGGGCACATGTGCCCTCGCAGCCACGTATCTTTGTCTCTACATGGAAGGAAAGCTTCTGTCAATACACCGGTATCACTAGGTTTTAATTTTCCATAAAACACCTATTTTCCTTCACCATCAAGCTAAAATGTCCTAATTCTTTTTTTTTTTTTTTTTTTTTTTGACAGAGAGAGATCACAAGTAGACAGAGAGGCAAGCAGAGAGAGAGGTAGAGGGAAGCAGGCTCCCTGCTGAGCAAAGAGCCCGATGCGGGACTTGATCCCAGGACCCTGAGATCATGACCTGAGCCGAAGGCAGCGGCTTAACCCACTGAGCCACCCAGGCGCCCTAAAATGTCCTAATTCTTAATATCCATAATTACTGCTTGCTTACAGATTACCTCAATTAATTCCCTCTACCTTTCCTTAGAAAAAGCCTACCAACTGCTTTCTCTGTGCCTATCTATACATTAACTGTTGAGCAATAGGGGATGGGACATTTGGGAATCTAGGGAGATCACAACCAGTCTAACTGACTAACTTTCATAATCTCAAGTCTCCAAACTAGTAATGCCTAGAACAAAATCATATGTGACCTCTAATAGATTCAAATTCTCGATTCCTGAAAAGGTTACTTCATACTCCTCAACTTTCTTCACATTTCCCACACTTTCCTTCAACCAACACTTTCAACATATGACTACAATTCACCCTTCACTGAGAAAATTGAAGCCATCATTCCACTTTACCTTGCCAACTGTACTCACCTTTTCACTGTTCCCTCCACATAGCAAAGACCAAGCTCCCCATTGTGCTGTTTCATTGCCCTCTCCCTTCACCAATCTCTCTCCTTCTTACACATCAGTTCCATAAACTTACACTTGGCCTTTCTAGATCTCCAAAAAAAAAAACCCTAGACTTCACTTATGTGTAAGTTTAAAAATTTGTGGGGTGCCTGGGGGGCTTAGTTGGTTGAGCATCTGACTCTTGGTTTCAGATCTGATCAAGATCTCAAGAGTTGTGAAATCAAAGTCCATGACAGGCTCCGTGCTCAGCAAAGGGTCTGCTGGAGAGTCTCTCCCTCTTCCTCTGCCCTTACCCCACTCATGCACTCATGCTTTCTCTAAAATAAATAAGTAAATCTTTTTAAAAAATATTTTAAGTAAAAAATCAACACCTTCATGGGTGCTTTTCAAAAACTCTTCTATCCAAGAGAAAAAGTCCCTTCACCAATAATTTCATTCATTAAAACAAATACCAAAAAAATATTTACCTTAAGTAAGCCTAAAATTTTAGGAGAAATAGAATTACTCTGCTAATCAGTTATAAGTCTGATGCATTTCAATTTCAAAAAATGGGGGAAGACCTAATATAAGGAAGGTTTGGCTTTAGACAACAGTGTATTTTTGTAAGTTCTTACGTAAGTAATCTCTACACCTAAAATGGGGTTCAAACTCACAACCCTAAGAATCAAGAGTTGCAGGCTCCAAATGATCCAGCTAGGCACCCCTAGACACAACTGTCTTTTTTTTTTTTTAAACTTTTTTTTTTTAAAGATTTTATTTATTTGAATGAGTGAGAGAGAGAGATCATAAGAAGGCAGAGAGGCAGACAGAGGTAGGGGGAAGCAGGCTCCCTGCTGAACAGAGCCCAATGTGGGGAATCCCAGGACCCTGAAATGATGACCAGAGCTACCCAGGTGCCCCAATACCAGTGTCTTTAAAGTTACTAAAGAGGGGCACCTGGGTGGCTCAGTCAGTTAAGCTCTGCCTTCAGCTCAGGTCATGATCCTTGAGTCCCAGGATCCAGCCCCGAATCCAGCTCCCTGCTGATTAGGGAGTTGGCTACTCCCCACCCTCTGAGACTCCCCCTCTGCTCATGCTCTCTCTCTCAAATAAATGAAATCTTTAAAAATAAATAAATAATGAAGTTACTAAAGAAAATCAACATCTTTCAGGAGCAGCTATTTTACAATACAAGAAAAATAAACTCCTATCAATATATATGTTCCTTAACATCACTGTCATCAAATAAATTGGACTGTCAAGACCAGTAAGGAAATTATGTTTGAGGCTAACACAATGGTAAAGAAACCTATACACTTAAACTTTACATTTTAGATTAATATCTAAAACCCAGCTGCTTAATTATAGAAACAAGAAAACTTGATTTAACTGGTATTTAATCTCTAGGGTTTTTAAAAATATTTCAGATTTTAAAATCTGCGAACATTTGTTCATAGGAGATTTATAATGGAAAAAAACTGGGAACAACCAAAATATCCATCAAAAGTAAATAGTTAAACTGTGGAATACATCCATACACAAAATACTACTCAGCAATAAAAGGAACAAACTACTGACACACCCAACTTGGACTGATCTCAGGGGCATTATGCTGAATGAAAAAAAGCTAACCTCAAAAAGCCACATACTGCATGATTCCACTTATATAACATTTTGAAATTATGAAATTATACTAATTTGGAGAACAAATTAGTAGTTGCTAGAGGTTAACAATGATGGGAAGAGGGGGCTCCTGGGTGGCGCAGTGGGTTAAGCCTCTGCCTTCGGCTCAGGTCATGATCTCAGGGTCCTGGGATCGAGCCCTACATCGGGCTCTCCACATCGGGGAAGCCCCCTCTCTCTGCCTGCCTTTCTGCCTACTTGTGATCTCTGTCTGTCCAATAAATCAATAAAATCTTTGGGGGAAAAAAAAAAAAAGAAGGAATGATGGGAAGAAGGGGGTGGGTAGGACTATAAAAGAGGTAGCATGAGGGAGATGTCTGCGATGATGAAACAGCTTTGTACTTTAATTGCAGTGGTGGTTACACCAATCTATACATGGTAAAATGAAAAATTACACACACATTGTATCAATGTCAAATTACTGATTTTGATACTGTACTACAGTTACATAACAAGTAGCTGCTGGGGAAAGCTAGTGACAGATACACAGAACCTCTCTTTACAATCTTTCCAACTTCTTGTGAAAAATATAATTATTTCAAAATAAATTCTACTGGGGTGCTTGGATGGCTCAGTAAGTTAAATGTCTGACTTCAGTGCAGGTCGTGGTCTCAGGGTCCTGAGATCAAACCCTAAGTCAGGATCTGCACTTAGCAGGAATCTGCTTGTCCCTCTCCCTCTGCCCCTCACCCCCCATTCATGCTCACTCTATCTCAAATAAAATCTAAAATAAAGTAAAATGAAATAAATTCTAACATGTATATGTATATGCCTATATACATATACAAAATATATATAATAAGGGTGGGGAAGCCATTAAAAACAATATACAGCTGACCCTTGAACATAGGTTTGAAATGTATAGTTCTGTTTACATGTGGATTTTTTTCAACAAATACAGGACTCTAAATATATTTTCTCCTCATAATTTTTTTATTTTTTTCTCCTCATAATTTTAACATGTTCTTTTCTCTAACGTTTTAAATGTAAGAATACAGTATATATATAATATATATATATATAATATAACAGCATACAAAATAAGGGTTAAATGACTATTCATGTTATCAGTAAGGCTTCCAGTCAACAGTAGACTATTAATGAAGTTTTTGGGGAGTCAAAACGTCTATGCGGGAGCTCCTGGCACTCAGTCCAGAGTATGTGACTCTTGATCTTGGGATTTTGAGCTTGAGTCCCACATTCAGTGTAGAGATTACTTAAAAAAATAAAATCTTTTTTTTTTTTTAAAGATTTTATTTATTTATTTGACAGAGAGAGATTACAAGTAGGCAGAGAAGCAGGCAGAGAGAGAGAGAGAGGAGGAAGCAGGCTCCCTGCTGAGCAGAGAGCCCGATGCGGGACTCGATCCCAGGACCCTGAGATCATGACCTGAGCCGAAGGCAGTGGCTTAACCCACTGAGCCACCCAGGCGCCCCAAAAAATAAAATCTTTTAAAAAAATTATATGGAGGGGCACCTGGGTGGCTCAGTGGGTTAAGCCTCTGCCTTCGGCTTAGGTCATGATCTCTGGGTCCTGGGATTGAGCCAGGCATAGGGCTCTCTGCTCAGCAGGCAGGCTGCTTACCCCCACTCTCCGCCTGCCTTTCTGCCTTCTTGCGATCTCTCTCTGTCAAACAAAATCTCTTTAAAAAAATTATATGGCTATTTTCAACTGCACAAGGAGTCGCAGCACCTAGTTCCCACATCATTCAACGGTCAACTACACACTTAAAATTCTGTTAGCCAATTTGGAAAGACTTTCTCCAAAAGAGTTACTTAGGTAAACTATATTTTACTCAGTAAAAAATAACCATTAGAATTGGTCATTGGTCAATACATTAGTAAAAACTTCCTATTATTTTTAGTGATTCTCTATAACATACTGGAGAAACTGTTATCTTTTGCTTGAAAACTTCACTGTTCCCTAACACAATCCTTTCCATTTTTTTCCTTAAAGATTTTGTTTTTAAGTAATCTCTACACCCAATGTGGGACTCAAACTCACAACCTCAAAATCTAGAGTAACATGCTCTACAACTGAGCCAGCGAGGCGCCCCAGACTCTACTTTTAGATGAGAGTTCTTAAAAACCTGTGTAATAACCCTAAATTCTCATCCTTTTCACCCAATGAAGCAAAAATTTTTTATCAGTCAGAGCTCAATTTAAATCCTAACCCTACCATCTAGCTATAAAAATATAAAATCCCTATATTAATCATTTCATAAGGGTAAATGATGCCATTTATAAAACATAATAATGCCTAATAAAGCAGCATATACTCAGAAAGGTTTTGAAGAAAAAAATTTTGTTCTGCAATTTCTTATAGATATAATTAACATATAACATTGTATTATTTAAGGTGTACCACAATTTAAGGCATATATATAGTGACATGATTTCCACAATAAGGTTACATCCATCACTTCACGTGGTTATAAATTATTCTTTTCTGGATGTACCTGGGAGGCTGCCTTCAACTCAGATCATGATCCCAGCGTCCTGGGATCAAGCCCTAAGTCAGATTCCCTGCTTGGCAAGGATTCTGCTTGTCCCTCTGCCTCTGCCCCTCCCCCCAGCTTGTGAGTCAGCGCTCTCTCTCTGTCTGAAATAGATAAAATCTTTATTTTTTAAAAAAATATTTTATTTATTTGACAGAGATCACAAGTAGGCAGAGAGGCAGGCAGAGAGAGAGAGGGAGAGAGTGAGTGAGTGAGTGGGGGGAAGCAGGCTCCCCCCTGAACAGTGAGCCCGATGCGAGGTCGATCAAAGGACCTGACCTGAACTGAAAGCAGAGGCCTTAACCCACCAAGCCACCCAGGCGCCCCCAAATAAATAAAATCTTTAAAAAATAATTATTTTTCTTGTGATGAGAACTTTTAAGATCTACCTGCTCTCTTCACAGCTTTCAAATATATAATACAGAATGGTTAACAATAGTCACTATACTATACATATCCACAGAATTTACACACAGAAGTCTGTACCTTTTTACCACCTTCACCCATTTCCCACCAAGTCCCACACATACTAGGATTTAAATTCCAAATATTAGAAATGGCAGAGTCTTAAGTTTTCTCCAACAGTTTTTACTATGTTTTGTTCTGTTTTTACCTTTAGTTTATAAATTGCAGGACTTCCTGGGAAAAGTTTGGCTGCTCTTTCAACCCAGTATTTTGCTCTTCCATCAGTAACATCATTTTTGCAAAGCAACTCTGCAATCTTCAAAACAAGATCTTTTTGTGTTGGGTTTAATTCCACTGAACGCTGCCACCAGAAAAGAAATAGTAAGTTAGGATTCCTAAAGTACCTACACTCACATATAAAAGTTAAAAATTCATCACTGTCCTCCTTAAAAATTTTTCCCAGTGACAACATGGTATTTCAAAGTTGTTTAAGTCAAACTTAAAGTATACTGGAATTTTTTGCAGATGAATTAAATAAAAATTGTGTTGTTATCAGGGGAAGTGCTCCCAAAAAAGAAAGAAAACCACACTCATAAGAATAGCATTTCTGGGTGTTAATCCTCTTTTACAAGTGCTAACTTAATGATTAAATTACAGTGTACTTTGAGCCAAATAACTTAAGATCTATTCTAATCTGTGTTAATAGTATTATCATACCAATGCTTATTTTCATAACATCTATAAAATATATTTGAATTATTTACTATACAAATTACTCTGGGTATCATGTGTTTGACTGTACAAAGGCTATATTTTAATCTTAAATGCTTTACCTTGTAACATTCAACAGCTTTGTCTATATTTTCCTCCACTTCATGAAGAAGACCAAGAAATCTGTGAGCTTTGGGATCTCTTTCTTGCACATTAATATATGCAGTTATATATCTGTTTAAAAATAATAATACAAAATAATCTTCAAATTATAACATTCAGAACTGTATTTAATTCCAACCTGAAGAGTACATCTTAAACCAAAGCAAACACTAAACTAATCCACAGTTATTCTCATTATTGACTACCACTATTTACTTAAACTAGAATATGCTAAAAACTCAAAAGTATCCATAAAAAGAAAATACACATACATACAAAATTGACATATATTTATTTTACCATTAACTATTACATTTACAAAATTTTTTTTCTAATGCTACCCATACATAAGAAATGAACACATAAATTACTTTTCCCCGATTATATTTCAATAAAGCACTAAAAAGTTTTACACAGAAATTAGAAAAAGATTATAGTAAATATTTACCTTTTCTTATTGTACTATTCACCTTTTAAACAAGAAAGTAATATCTAATAATAGTACTGTTCCCAGCTAAAACAGAGCAGAGGAAAAATTACTAAATAAACTAACAAATGTAGGTAATATCCATTTCTTAATTCAAGTTAACAGCTAAAAAATAAGCATCTTCTGGGCTCAATAAATATTATATATAAATATATACATAAACAATAAGTATATCTATATATACACCAAAAACCAAAACTGGAGGAAAAAGGGTCACATTAAAAAGGAACAAGGTTGACAGTCCCATTGCTGCTAGTTAAATAAAGGTGTTATTATTTTCCTTACCTATCAGAATTTTCATCTTCCCATAAATGTCTTTAACCTATCTGCTCACCTCCCTCCTAATTTCCTGCTTTAAGGCACTCTAAACCAGGAAATCAGATCACTGAACTTCTTGGCCTTAGGAGGTGAGACAAAGCCTCATACTGTTACCTACTGAGTCAAAGATCTTTTACACAAGCTATTCTCCTGTCCAGAAATCACAGTTTAATTTTGTATTCATTGGTATTTTTCCAGCTGATTAAAGTACCAGATATCTAAACAGGAAGAAATTTAAAACAGCATGGTTCTCTTTTATTCCTTAGAAGTGTTTTAAGCCTAAAGCCTAATGATTTCTTGCCCTACGTATAAACAAGCGGCATGCATGCAGAAAATACTCATTCTAGGCTCAATCTCCATGGAATTGAGGCTAGTCCTTTGTATCAGTCTGGAGTAATAGAATACCTTATTTCCAGGACATACATAGGAAGAACTGCTAAAAAAAAACATATTATTTTCACCAATTTCAAGTAAGAATACCCAGGTGGAGGTGGGGAATGACTTTAGAAAACTAAAGCATGTTTACAGTTTGGTACTTACTTTTTAGCAAGATCATATTCTTTAACTTCATAGTACAGCTTTGCAAAATAGAATCCTTTCATTGACTTCTAAAAAAAAAAAAAATTAAGAGTTCTTTTAATTTTTCATATTTTAAATTTTGTAAAGTATCAAAGAACTAAAAATCTACCCTAATAAGGTTAGTATTAACATACTTGATTCCAGTTCACCTAAAAGGTATGAAAAAAAAAACTGCCTGCAAAAATGGATATATATCACATTGGGCACCTGGGTGGCTCAGATGGTTAGGCCTATGCCTTGGGCTCAGGTCATGATCTCAGGGTCTTGAGATCGAGCCCCACATCGGACACTCTGCTCAGCAAGGAGCCTGCTTCCTCCTCCTCTCTGCCTGCCTCTCTGCCTATTTGTGATCTCTGTCTGTCAAATAAATAAATAAAATCTTTAAAAAAATGCACAAGTATCATAAAAATCATGATTCCATGTTTTAGAATTCCCATCATTAAACTAAAAATAAATTTAAGAACAGCAGGACAAGATAACATCAGAAATTAAGAATATATGAGGGAGGAGTAAAGATGGCGAAGAAGTAGCAGGCTGAGACTACTTCAGGTAGCAGGAGATCAGCTAGATAGCTTATCTAAAGACTGCAAACACCTACAAATCCAACGGGAGATCAAAGAGAAGAAGAACAGCAACTCTAGAAACAGAAAATCGACCACTTTCTGAAATTTTATCTAATATATATATTTTTTCTTTTTTATATTTTTTATTTATTCGTTTTCTTTTTTTAATAGTTTCTTTTTTTTTTTCTGAACCTCTTTTTATCCCCTTTCTCCCTCCATAATTCGAGATCTTTTCTGATTTAGTTAAAGCGTATTTTCCTGGGGTCTTTTCGACCCTTTTAGTATTTTACTTGCTCCTTCATATACTCTTACCGGGACAAAATGACAAGGCAGAAAAATTCACCACAAAAAAAGAACAAGAGGCAGTACTGAAGGCTGGGGACCTAATCGATATACACATTGGTAATATATATCAGATATAGAGTTGAGAATGATGACTCTCAAGGTTCTAGCCAGGCTCAAAAAAAGCATGGAAGATATTAGAGAAACCCTCTCAGGAGATATAAAGGCCCTTTCTGGAGAAATAAAGGAACTGAACTCTAAATAAGTTGAAATCAAAAAAGCTATGAACTCCCGAGTCCTCGGATTGAGCCCCGCATCGGGCTCTCTGCTCAGCAGGGAGCCTGATTCCTCCTCTCTCTCTCTCTGCCTGCCTCTCTGCCTGCTTGTGATCTCTCTCAATAAATCTCTCTCAAATAAATAAATAAAATCTTTTAAAAAATGGAGGCTCCCACTGCTCGGATAAATATGGCAGAAGAAAGAATTAGTGACATAGAAGACCAAAGAACAGAGAATAAAGAAGCTGAGCAAAAGAGGGACAAACAGCTACTGGACCAAGAGGGGAGAATTCAAGAGATAAGTGACACCGTAAGACGAAACAACATTAGAATAATTGGGATTCCAGAAAAAGAAGAAAGAGAGAGGGGAGCAGAAGGTATACTGGAGAGAATTATTGGGGAGAATTTCCCCAATATGGCAAAGGGAACGAGCATCAAAATTCAGGAGGTTCAGAGAACGCCCCTCAAAATCAATAAGAATAGGCCCACACCCCATCACCTAATAGTAAAATTTACAAGTCTTAGTGACAAAGAGAAAATCCTGAAAGCAGCCCGGGAAAAGAAGTCTGTAACATACAATGGTAAAAATATTAGATTGGCAGTAGACTTATCCACAGAGACCTGGCAGGCCAGAAAGAGCTGGCATGATATTTTCAGAGCACTAAAAGAGAAAAACATGCAGCCAAGAATACTATATCCAGTTAGACTATCATTGAAAATAGAAGGAGAGATTAAAAGCTTCCAGGACAAACAAAAACTGAAAAAATTTGCAAACACCAAACCAGCTCTACAGGAAATATTGAAAGGAATCCTCTAAGCAAAGAGAGACTCTCAAAGTAGTAGATCAGAAAGGAACAGAGACAATATACAGTAACAGTCACCTTACAGGCAATACAATGGCACTAAATTCATATCTCTCAATAGTTACCCTGAATGTGAATGGGCTAAATGCCCCAATCAAAAGATACAGGGTATCAGAATGGATAAGAAAACAAAACCCATCTATATGTTGCCTACAGGAAACTCATTTTAAGCCCAAAGACACCTCCAAATTTAAAGTGAGGGGCTGGAAAAGAATTTACCATGCTAATGGACATCAGAAGAAAGCAGGAGTGGCAATCCTTGTATCAGATCAATTAGATTTTAAGCCAAAGACTATAATAAAAGATGAGGAAGGACACTATATCATACTCAAAGGGTCTGTCCAACAAGAAGATCTAACAATTTTAAATATCTATGCCCCCAATGTGGGAGCAGCCAACTATATAAACCAATTAATAACAAAATCAAAGAAACACATCAACAATAATACAATACTAGTAGGGGACTTTAACACTCCCCTCACTGAAATGGACAGATCATCCAAGCAAAAGATCAACAAGGAAATAAAGGCCTTAAACGACACGCTGGACCAGATGGACATCACAGATATCTTCAGAACATTCCATCCCAAAGCAACAGAATACACATTCTTCTCTCGTGCACATGGAACATTCCCAGAATAGATGACATCCTCGGTCCTAAATCAGGTCTCAACTGGTATCAAAAGATTAGGATCAATCCGTGCATATTTTCAGACCACAATGCTCTGAAGCTAGAACTCAATCACAAGAGGAAATTTGGAAAGAACCCAAACACATGGAGACTAAACAGCATCCTTCTAAAGAATGAATGGGTCCACCAGGATATTAAAGAAGAACTGAAAAAAATTCATGGAAACAAATGGTAATGAAAACACAACGGTTCAAATCTGTGGGACACAGCAAAGGCAGTCCTGGGAGAAAAATATATAGCAGTACAAGCCTTTCTCAAGAAACAAGAAAGGTCTCAAGTACACAACCTAACCCTACATTTAAAGGAGCTGGAGAAAGAATAACAAAGAAAGCCTAAACCCAGCAGAAGAGAAATCATAGAGATCAGAGCAGAAATCAAAGAAATAGAAACCAAACAAACAAAAGAACAAATCAACGAAACTAGGAGCTGGTTCTTTGAAAGAATTAGTAAGATTGATACACTCCTGGCCAGACTTATCAAAAAGAAAAGAGAAAGGACCCAAATAAATAAAATCATGAATGAAAGAGGAGAGATCACAACTAACACCAAAGAAATACAGACAATTATAAGAACATACTATGAGCAACTCTACACCAACAAATTTGACAATCTGGAAGAAATGGATACATTCCTAGAAACATATAAACTACCAGAACTGAACCAGGAAGAAATAGAAAACCTGAACAGACCCATAACCAGTAAGGAGATTCAAACAGTCATCAAAAATCCCCAAACAGGGACGCCTGGGTGGCTCAGTTGGTTGGACGACTGCCTTCGGCTCAGATCATGATCCTGGAGTCCCGGGATCGAGTCCCACATCGGACTCCCAGCTCCACAGGGAGTCTGCTTCATTCTCTGACCTTCTCCTCGCCCATGCTCTCTCTCACTGCCTCTCTAATAAATAAATAAAATCTTTAAAAAAAAAATCACCAAACAAACAAAAGCCCAGGGCCAAACAACTTCCCAAGGGAATTCTACCAAACATTTAAAGAACTAAGTCCTATTCTACTGAAACTATTCCAAAAAATAGAAATGGAAGGAAAACTTGCAAACTCTTTTTTTTTTTTTAAGATTTTATTTATTTATTTGACAGAGAGAAATCACAAGTAGGCAGAGAGGCAGGCAGAGAGAGATAGAGGGAAGCAGGCTCCCTGCTGAGCAGAGAGCCCGATGCGGGACTCGATCCCAGGACTCTGAGATCATGACCTGAGCCGAAGGCAGCGGCTTAACCCACTGAGGCACCCAGGCACCCCCCAAACTCTTTTTATGAGGCCAGAATCACCTTGATCCCAAAACCAGACAAGGATCCCATCAAAAAAGAGAACTACAGACCAATATCCTTGATGAACACAGATGCGAAAATTCTCACCAAAATACTCACCAATAGGCTTCAACAGCATATTAAAAGGACTATTCACCATGACCAAGAGGGATTTACTCCAGGGCTGCAAGGTTGGTTCAACATCCGCAAATCAATGTGATCAACACATTAATAAAAGAAAGAGTAAGAACCATATGATACTCTCAATAGATGTTGAAAAAGCATTTGACAAAGTACAGCATCCCTTCCTGATCAAAACTCTTCAAAGTGTAGGGATAGAGAGCACATACCTCAATATCATCAAAGCCATCTATGAAAAACCCACTGCAAATATCATTCTCAATGGAGAAAAACTGAAAGCTTTTCCGCTAAGGTCAGGAACACTGCAGGCATGTCCATTATCACCAATGCTATTCAACATAGTACTAGAAGTCCTAGCCTCAGCAATCAGACAACAAAAGGAAATTAAAGGCATCCAAATCGACAAAGAAGAAGTCAAACCATCACTTCTTCACAGATGATATGATACTATATGAGGAAAACCCAAAGACTCCACTCCAAAACTGGTAGAACTTATATAGGAATTCAGTGAAGTGTCAGGATATAAAATGAAATGCACAGAAATCAGTTGCATTTCTCTACACCAAAAACAAGACAGAAGACAGAGAAATTAAGGAGTCAATCCCATTTACAATTGCACCCAAAACTATAAGATACCTAGGAATAAACCTAACCAATGAGGCTAAGAATCTATACTCAGAAAACTATAAGGTACTCATGAAAGAAATTGAGGAAGACACAAAGAAATGGAAAAATGTTGCATGCTCATGGATTGGAAGAATAAATATTGTGAAAATGTTCATGCTACCTAAAGCAATCTACACATTTAATGCAATTCCTATCAAAATACCATCCACTTTTTTCAAAGAAATGGAACAAATAATCCTAAAATTTATATGGAACCAGAAAAGACCTCGAATAGCCAAAGGGATATTGAAAAAGAAAGTGGTGGCATCACAATTCCAGACTTCAAGCTCTATTACAAGAGCTTCATCAAGACAGCATGGTACTGGCACAAAAACAGACACCTAGATCAATGGAACAGAACAGAGAACCCAGAAATAGACCCTCAATTCTATGGTCAACTAATCTTCGACAAAGCAGGGAAGAATGTCCAATGGAAAAAAGACAGCCTCTTCAATAAATGGTGTTGGGAAAATTGGACAGCCATATGCAGAAAAATGAAATTGGACCATTTCCTTACACCACATACGAAAATAGACTCAAAATGGATGAAGGACCTCAATGTGAGAAAGGAATCCATCAAAATCCTTGAGAACAAAGGCAGCAACCTCTTCGACCTCAGCCGCAGCAACATCTTCCTAGGAACATGGCCAAAGGCAAGGGAAGAAAGGGGAAAAATGAACTATTGAGATTTCATCAAGATCAAAAGCTTTTGCACAACAAAGGAAACAGTTAACAAAACCAAAAGACAACTGACAGAATGGGAGAAGATATTTGCAAAGACTATCAGATAAAGGGCTAGTGTCCAAAATCTATAAAGAACTTAGCAAACTCAACATCCAAAGAACAAATAATCCAATCAAGAAGTGGGCAGAAGACATGAACAGACATTTCTGCAAAGAAGACATCCGGATGGCCAACAGACACATGAAAAAGTGCTCCATATCACTCGGCATCAGGGAAATACAAATCAAAACCACAAGGAAATATCACCTCACACCAGTCAGAATGGCTAAAATTAACAAGTCAGAAAATGACAGATGCTGGCGAGGATGCGGAGAGAGGGGAACCCTCCTATACTGTTGGTGGGAATGCAAGCTGGTGCAACCACTCTGGAAAACAGAATGGAGGTTCCTCAAAATGTTGAAAATAGAACTGCCCTATGACCCAGCAATTGCACTACTGGGTATTTACCCTAAAGATACAAATGTAGTGATCTGAAGGGGCACATGTACCCGAATGTTTATAGCAGCAATGTCTACAATAGCCAAACTATGGAAAGAACCTAGATGTCCATCAACCGATGAATGGATAAAGAAGATGTGGTATATATACACAATGGAATACTATGCAACCATCAAAAGAAATGAAATCTTGCCATTTGTGACAACGTGGATGGAACTAGAGGGTATTATGCTTAGCGAAATAAGTCAATCGGAGAAAGACAACTATCATATGATCTCCCTAAGATGAGTAAGTGGAGATGCAACATGGGGGGTCGGAGGGTTGGAAAAGAATAAATGAAACAAGATGGGAGTGGGAGGGAGACAAACCATAAGTGACCCTTAATCTCACAAAACAAACTGAGGGTTGCTAGGGGGAGGGAGGTTGGGCGAAGGGGGTGGGGTTATGGACATTGGGGAGGGTATGTGCTATCCTGAGTGCTGTGAGGTGTGTAAACCTGGCAATTCACAAACCTGTACCCCTGGGGATAGAAATATATGTTTATTTATTTATTATTTAAATAAATTTAACTTAACTTATTTAATTAATTAAATTATTTAAATATATATTATTATTTAAAAATTAAAAAAATAAAGAAATTAAGAATTTATAACAGCAAGAAAGCTGAAAAAAGATTTGGTGCCACTCTCTCACTTTACAGATAACTAAACAGACAGAAACCTGCTTTCTTAGGGAAGGCAAGGTATACTAAAATCTTCTCTTGCCATATTCAAGTCTTTATGGGGGAAAAATAAGGAAGTACTTCTAAGCCATTAAGGCATGGAGGACTCCCCAGTCCAGGTACTGTTTGTTGTTCTCTCTACAGATCAGTGTTTTACACTCAAGGAATTAAAAAGGTAGAAATAAAAGTTGAATACTTCCAGTAATAAACCCAGTCCACACCCTGGCTCTTTTATTTCTGAAAGTTCAAAGTTTAAGATCCTGGGACACACCAGATTCTATCATACACACATGATAAGGGTACACAGCCATCAAACATAATTTCTGAAAATTATACAAGGACACAGAAAAAAACCAATATATTAATTGAAAAAAGAAGTCTACAAAGTAGTATGTTTTCATTTATTCATTTGATTTATTTAATAATGCAGATTTAGGATTTGTTTGTTGTGCCTGCTATCATTCACCAGGCACTGGGGCACCAGTAGGACACACAAAAAAATCTCTGTCTTCAAGAAGCCTGCATTTTAGGAGAGATGACAAGCAAACCATTACCTATAATATAGGAGCAGAGAAGAGTGCTATTTTATAGTACTTCATCAATTATTTTCAGTACACCATATTTCGACAAAGCTAGAATCACTATATATCTCACAAATCACAGGAATCCTAACACTGCTGCCTGTTCAGTTGGCAGTGTTTCTTCTTTCTTAGCTGGTAATGATGGTGGGACACAATGGCATCATATAAAACATCAAATGTTCTATAAAATAAGAGAGTTGTTGGGAAACGTTTTACTAAGGCGATATTTGATCAGATACCTAATAAGGTGAAGAAGTGGTTATCTAGGGTAGACTAGACAGCAGATGGACTGTTTGCCCACTGTTAACTATGTTTCAATTTTTCCTTTTTAATCAAACCTACAGAAAAAACTCTTAATCACATTCATCTTCTTAAAATATTCTTCTCAATGACTTCAAAGACACCATGCTCTCTAGTTTAACTTCCACCTTAGTGGCCATTCCTTCTCAGGCTCTTCCTCACACTGACTTCCCCACAAACCAGTCCTAAAACCTCTTCTCTTTCAGATCTCCTCTGTGTCAAATACTGAATCTCACCTATGACTACTGGTAGTATATTGACTCTCAAATATGTATCTTTGGTTCTCACTTTGCCTAAGCTCTAAACTTATGTGCAAAATATCACCAAAATCTGTCAGTTCTACCTTCTACATTACCTCATCCACCCATTTTTTTACATCTCTGTTGCTATTACCAAAGTTCAAGTCTGCTATGATTTCCCTCTAGGACTTCTGAAAAGGCTAATTCCTTCCTGTTTCCCTCTATGTATTTTTCCTCCCGTCTAATTCATTCACCAAAGGGGTATCATTTCAAACATAAGACAAACCATGTTACGCTTTTGCTTAAAATTTAAAATCCTTCTATGGCTTCCATCATGCTTTGAAAATACCCAAATTTCTCACCAAAGGCTAGCATGACATGGACTTTACTTCACCTAGTCCTTGCATGCTATAGGTTAGCCAGTGACTAAAACCAGAATGCATCTCTACAATTGGGGCAGCCCTGGGGAATCTGTTTCAAACAGGCCAACAGCCAGTATTGTTATGATATGATTTCTTTTTTTTTTTTTTTAAGATTTTACTTATTTATTTGACAGAGAGAGATTACAAGTAGACAGAGAGGCAGGCAGAGAGAGAGAGAGGGAAGCAGGCTTCCTGCTGAGCAGAGAGCCCGATGCGGGACTTGATCCCAGGACCCTGAGATCATGACCTGAGCCGAAGGCAGCGGCTTAACCCACTGAGCCACCCAGGCGCCCCGATATGATATGATTTCTATCCATCACTTTCAATATCAGAGTGAGAAATTCAATGAATGTACGTAAATGAAAGAGAAACTATGGTTCCCTTAAACAAACGCCTCATCATCTAGAGACACATGTGAATGAACAAATAAGATTCTCACTCTCCTAGTGAAACCACAACTAAGGGGAAATGAGCTTGAGAATCACCTGACCAAAACAAAACAGAAATCCCTACTAAGCAAGACTCTAGTCTGGCACAGTGAAACAGTTAAGTATCAATTAAATGGAAGGCTCCCCATCCCCCACACTTCCCCTTACATCTTGGGGAGGCAGGAATGGGTCCAGTATATCTGTTAAAAACGTAACACAGGTATTCTAAGTCAAGTGAGTAGAGAAAAATTCCAGGGAAGCAAAAGGGGGAAAAAAAATCTACATTTTCAGTAGGAATACAGACCCAGAAAAGGGGGGGTCTCCCAATCCTTCTGATTTTAAGTTTTGAGCAGATGTCAGAAAAGGTACCATACTGACTTTGGGCACTCAAATCCTCAGAAACCTCACTTTTCGGTCCTTGATGTCACTTCATCCTATCTTTGTGAAGCAGAATTCACCTATCACTGGATTTGTTCACTCACGAATGGCTAGGTTTACTTAACTTAGATCTTCACCCCACATGAGCTGGGTTTAGACCTTCATGAGACTAGCCGGTTTTACTCTGAAAATGGATTGTCTCCATAATAATCCTGCTCAGTACAAGAGAAACCATAGTTCAAACACTGACTGCCTGCATGAGTTTGCGTGATGAACAATTAAGTCAAAGCTAACATCGAGGCAGGACAATGCAGCAGCAAAGTGGTATTTCAGATAGTTCTGAATAGCATTCTCCCGCTATCATACTAAAGTATGCCTGCTTCATTATTTCTCACAAAATCCTGTTACTTTCCTTCACTGAATTTATACAGTTCCTAAGTATTTTTGTTTGTATAGCTATCTCTCCCTCAAAACTGTAAGGCTCAAGGTGCCTGGGTGACTCAGTGGGTTAAAGCCTCTGCCTTCGTCTCGGGTCATGATCCCAGGGTCCTGGGATCGAGCCCCACATAGGGCTCTCTGCTGAGTAGAGAGCCTGCTTCCCCTCCTCTCCGTGTCTGCCTCTCTGCCTGCTTGTGATCTCTGTACGTCAAATAAATAAATAAATAAATAAAATTCTTAAAAAAAAAGAAAACAACTGTAAGGCTCCACTGAAGTAAGACCCTGTGGTTGCCCACCACCATGGAACCAAGAACATTAACTGGCAGATGTTACATATGCACTATTTATTGAAATACACATAAATTTGTGTACCATTATTTCCTAATAAATTTCTAAAAACTGAATGACTAGTTCAAAGAATATAACTAGTTCAAAGAATATAAATATCTGAACCATTTACTATATTGCCAGTAGAGTTTATAGCATAGTTTATAGTTTACATGCCAGTATGGTTTATAGCCATACAGTTTATAGCAATCTACTTCTCCACTCAGTATTTGAATGCCCCAGAGTATATACTCCTCAAAATTAATTAATTTTTCCCATTTCTTCAATCACTGCCAACTTGGTAAGCAGAAGAGGTACCACTAAGTCAACCTAGCATTTCTCTGACTGATAAGACCAATTTTTAATATTCACACTGAAATATTTAGAGTATAAATTCTCTACTAATATACTATGGCCATTCCCAACTTTCAAAGGGCAAAGAAAAGATTCTCTTGCTAATTTTTAAGGGTTCTTAACCATACTGACATCTGAGGGTTTTTTGGTGGATGTTTTTTGAAGCCAAGAGTCAAGGGTCCAACCAAGTGCACCACCCAGAAGCCCCTCAGGGCTTTCTGCAGCTTTCCCAAATTGTCATTTATCTGTGTTTATGTGTTTGAAATAAAGCTTCAATTTTTATGCAGTAAAAACTATCTTTACTGGTTCATTTTTTTTTTTTCAGATTATATGGTAAAAAAGGTCTTTCTCATTTGAGTTGAAAACTCATCGGTGTTTTCTTTCAGTTTCTCTAAAATTACTTTTAAGTCAAACTTGTTTTGGTAAATAACCAAGGCAAGAGCACTATTTTTTAAAAATAAATGATTAAACCCAAAAAATCATTAAACAAAATGTCAATTGTTCAAGCAACATTTATTGTATAATCCATATTTTCTCCATTGTTTTGGAAAGTCATTTTGTAATGTCACATAAATCTATGTTATGGCTTCTTAACTTAAAACCCCTTTCTCCTACTATACTTCTTAGTTCTCATCAAAGAAGGTGTTAAATAAGCAGATATGTGGGCACCTGGGTGGCTCAGTGGGTTAAGCCGCTGCCTTCGGCTCGGGTCATGATCTCAGGGTCCTGGGATCGAGTCCCGCATCGGGCTCTCTGCTCAGCCTGCTTCCCTTCCTCTCTCTCTGCCTGCCTCTCTGCCTACTTGTGATCTCTCTCTGTCAAATAAATAAATAAAATCTTTAAAAAAAAAAATAAGCAGATATGTGGGGCGCCTGGGTGGCTCAGTGGGTTAAGGCCTCTGCCTTTGGCTCAGGTCATGATCCCAGAGTTCTGGGATCGAGCCCCACCATTGGGCTCTCTGCTTAGCAGGGAGCCTGCTTCCTCCTCTTTCTCTCTCTACCTGCCTCTTTGCCTACTTGTTATCTCTCTGTCAAATAAATAAACAAAATCTTTAAAAAAAAAAAAGCAGATATGTTTTAAGTCATAAAAGCATACATGAAGATTAAAAAAATTTAAAACTACAGAAAAGTATAAAGTTGAAAGACATACACATAAACACACACAAAAAATCTTTTGTTTGTATCTTACACTACTTCCTCTCTTTTTACCAATACTGCTCTCTTTTTACCAATACTGCTAAATAATTTTCACAAGCTCTGACTGACAAAGTGAGGGGAGACATAGGGCAATAATGGGACACAAATGTGGATAGTTATTTAGGGCAAACAAGAGGATGAATGTGTTTTCAGGCTAAGAAAAACAGCCAGTTGTTTCAGAAAACAGCCAGTTTTAATGAAAAGGGGGCAATAAGGGCTTAGGAAACTGAAAGGGGTAACAAGAAAAGGGCTAACTTCAAGGGGAAGTACTTGAAAAGGAAATTTACAGTTGACAGAAGAATGAATAGGGCCTGGTGGTTCACTGCCAACAGTCTCAGTTTACCAATGATGAAGTAAGGTAGTTTGTTGAGTAAACATATGAAGAATTTGAGGTGCCCAGTGAAATTCTAAAACAGAGACTGAAAAGAGTAAGTGATCAAGGACAGGTGCAAGGCCCAAAAATAAAAGCTCACCTATACGGTCACATAATCTCCAACAAGGGTGCTAACAACACTCAATGGAGAAAAGACTGTTTTCAACAAATGGTGCTAGGAAAACTGGATACTCATACGCAAAAGAGTAAAGCCAAACCCTTACTTTACACCATCTGCAAAAATGAACTCCAAACAAATTAAAGACCTAAAACTAAGATCCAAAACTATAAAACTCCTAGAAAAAAACATAGGGGAATAACTATATGACATTTGATTAAGCAATGTATTTCTTGGGATTGACAACAAACACATGGGAAACCAAAGTAAAAATAGACAAAAAGAAATAAATCAAACTTAAAAACTTTTGTATATCAAAGGACACAATCAATAGGGTAAAAAAGTCAATCTATAGAATGGTAGTAATATGTGCAAACCATACAGGTGATAAAAGATTAATATCTAGGATATATTAAAAAAAAACCACTCCTACAATTCAATAATAAAAAAATCAAATAACCCAACTAGAAAACAGGCAAAAGACTTTATAATAGACATTACTCCAAAAATGATATATGAATTCCTAAAAGCATATAAAGAGCTGCTGTACATCACCAATCAAGGAAATGGAAATCAAAATCACCATGGGAGGGGCGCTTGGGTGGCTCAGTGGGTTAAGCCTCTGCCTTCGGCTCAGGTCGTGATCTCGGGATCCTGGGATGGAGCCCTGCATTGGGCTCTCTGCTCAGTGGGGAGCCTGCTTCCCCCTCTCTCTCTCTGCCTGACTTTCTGCCTACTTGTGATCTCTCTCTGCCTGTCAAATAAATAAATAAAATCTTAAAAAAAAAAAAAATCACCATGGGATACCACTTTATATTCACTAGAATGGCTACTATGCAAAAAGGAAAAAAAAATGAAAATAACCAGTGTCGGAAGTGGTATGGAAAAGTTGGAACCCTTGTGTATTGTTAGTAAAAATGTAAAATGGTGGGACACCTGGGTGGCTCAGTTGGTTAGCAGCTGCCTTCGGCTCAGGTCATGATCCCAGCATCGTGGGATCGAGTCCCACATCGGGCTCCTTGCTCGGCGTGGAGCCTGCTTCTCCCTCTGCCTCTGCCTGCCATTCTGTCTGCCTGTGCTTGCTCTCTCTCTGATAAATAAATAAAATCTTTAAAAAAAAAAAAAAAAGAAAGAAAAGAAATGTAAAATGGTGCAACCATTATGGAAACAATATGGTAGTTCCTCACAAAAGTAAAATTTAAACTACCATATAATCCAGCAATCCAACTTCTGGGTATATAACCAAAAAATGAACAAATGAATGTAAACAGAAAGATAAAAATTGTAAGCACAAAAAGAAATGCTGGAGACCAAAAACATTATCATAGAAATGAAGAAAGCCTTTGATGGGCTTACTAATAACCTGAAGATGGCTTAAGTAAGAATCTCCAAACTTAAGGCTATCTCAAAAAAATCTACAAAACTGAAAAGCAAAGAGAAAAAAAGATAAAGACAAACAAAACAAAATATCCAAGAACTGTGGAATAACTACAAAAGGAATAACATCCATGAAATAAGACTAAAAAGAAAGAGAAAAGATGAAGGAACAGGAGAAATATCTGAAACAATAATTACTATGAAATTCCCCCAACTTAATGTTACACAAAAACCCACAAATCCAGAAAGCTCAGATCTAGCATGCTCAGAGAGCATCGAGCAGAATAAATGACAATAATAATAATATTAATATATTTACACATATCCTATTCAAACTACTGAAAATAAAAGACAAATGACAAAGAACCTGGTGAAAAAAAAAACCTCTCCTATGACAGGAGCAAGAGTTTAAAAATCACATTTAACTTCTCAAAAACCATGCAAGCAAAAGAGTGGAGTAAAATATTTAAAGTTGAGAGAAAAAAAGAGTTCAATACTCCATAAGAAATGGGAGAAATATTTTCTCACACAAACAAAATTGAAGGAATTTGTTACCAGTACATCAGCCTTACAAAAGATGTTGATAATTTAGAGGGAAAAAAAAAGATACAGATGAGAAATTCACATCTATGTAAAATATATATACATGAAGGTAAAATAAAAACAACTATTTTTCTTTCTCTTAACTGATCTAACATATACCAGTTGCTCAAAACAATACCAACACGTATTTCCATTATGTATGAGAAATGTATACAAAATTTCCATGTTTACATATATGCTCATGTATTTTATATAAAAGTAAAATATGTGATGGCAATGACACAAAGAAAAGGAAAATTTAAGATTACTTTATTATGAGGTACTCACATTACCCATGAAGTACTATAGTATTATTTGAAAATAGACCTGGATTAGTTGTAAATGTATACTGCAAACTCTAAAGCAACCACTAAACAAGTAAAAAAAAAAAAAAAAAAAAAGGCGTAACATGCTAAAAAAGGAGCAAAACTGGAGTCACAAAAAATTCTAAGTGAAAACCAGGGAAGGTTGGGGCGCCTGGGTGGCTCAGTGGGTTAAGGTTAAAGCCTCTGCCTTCGGCTCGGGTCATGGTCCCAGAGTCCTGGGATCAAGCCCCGCATCGGGCTCTCTGCTCAGCGGGGAGCCTGCTTCCTCCTCTCTCTCTCTGCCTACTTGTAATCTCTGCCTGTCAAATAAATAAATAAAATCTTTTAAGGAAAAAAAAAAAAACAGGGAAGGCAGAAAAAGAAAGGAAGACAAAAAAATAGGAAGAACTAGGACAACAGAAAAGAGCAATAAATATGATAGCTCTTAACACAACCATATCAATATTAACTAGAACATCAATGGTAGATGTCCACCAGTAGATAATTTTAATCCACAATGACAGTATCTAACATTAACTATATGATGTCTACAGGAAACCCCAATTAAATATGCAAACAGATTAAAGGTAAATGGCTGAAAAAAAGAAATCACTAACTCAAAAAGATATATGCATCCCCAAGTTCACTGCAGCATTACTTACAAACTGCCAAGACATGAAAACAACCTACATGTCCACTAACAGATGAATAAAGAAAATGTGGCACATATACACAACAGAATATATTCTAACTGTAAAAATATGAAATCCTGCCATCTGCAATAACATGAGTCGATTTCAAGGGCATTAAATGAAATAAGTCAGAGAATGACAAATATAGTATGATTTCCCTTATATGTGTGGAATTTCAAAAAACAATAACAAAATAAAGACTCAAGATCACAGATAGAAAAAAGACTGGTGGTTGCCAGAGTTGGGAGGGTGGGCAAAAATGGGATTGAGCCAGGCATGGGGCTCCTTGCTGAGGAGGGATCCTGCTTCTCCCTCTGCCTGCATGTCCCCTGCTTGTGCTCTCTAGTACACACTCTTTCTCTGCCAAATAAATAAATTAAATCTTTAAAAAGAAAAAAAAAAAAACACAGACAAGAAATAGATTACCTAAACAGGACTATATCCATTAAAGAAATTGAATAAATAATAATCTTCCAAGACTAAAAAGCACCAGGTTAACTGGTGAAGTCTATCAAACTTAATGAAAAAGAAATTATACCAATTCTCTACACTCTTCCAGAAGATATAAGCAAATAAAATAACTCTTAATTCCTCCTATGAGACCAGCATTACCTTAATACCAAAACCAGACAAAAACATTACAAGGAAACTACAGACAAGCATCACTCACAAACACAGCTACAAAAGGTCCTCAATAGAATATTAGTAAACCAAATCCAACAATGTATTAAAAAAGAATTATACTCCAAAACCAAGTGGAGATTTATCCCAAGTATGCAAGGCTGGTTCAACTTTTAAAAATGAATTAATATAATCCATCACATCAACATGCTAAAAACAAAAACAAAAACAAAACAAAAAATTCATGATCACATTAATACATGTAGAAAAACATTTGACAAAAACTCCACACCCATTCACAATAAAACAAACAAGCAACAAAAACAATGCTCCGTAAACCAGGAATAGAAGCAAATTCCTCAACTTAATAAAGAATATGTACAAAAGCAAACATCATACTTAACGATAAGGAACTCAAAAGTTTTCTCACTGAGATCAGGAACAAGGCAAGGATGTCCCCTATCATCAAAGATGTCCCTTTACATCATCATCATAGTGGAAGTCCCAGCTAATACAGTAACAGAAAAAAAAAAAAAAGAAAAGAGAAACGAAACACAGGTTGGAAAGGAAAAAATAAAACTACATTTGCAGACGACATGACTGTCCACATAGAAATCCAAAACAACTGATGAAATAATCCTGGAAATAATAAGCAAGTTTGAAGAATAATAGGGTAATACAAAAAAGTCAATCACTTTCCTATATACCAGCAATGAACAAGATGAATTTGAAATATGAAACACAGTATCACTCATATTAGCACCCCCAAAAAGGAAATGACGGTGATCCCGGAACATTGTGGGAGGTGGGGGTACCATCCTTCTGCACAGTTGAAAATCCATATATAATTTTGGACTCCCCCAAAAACCTAACTACTAAAAGCCCGCTATTAATTAAAAGCCTTACTAATAACATTAAGAAGACAATTAACACACAGTCTGTACATGATACTATATGCTACATTCTTACAATAAAACTAGAGAAAAAAATTAAATCATAAGGAAAAAAGTCATAAGGAAGACAAAAATACATTAATACCCTACTGTATTTATTTTTTAAAAATAGCACAGAAGCGGACACATGCTGTTTAAACCCTGTTTACACACGTCAAGTACAGTTATAAACCTAACAAGATATGTGTAAGAAAGAAAAATATATATAAGATCTGTAAGAGAGTAACTACAAAACTCTGATGAATGAAATCAAAGAACTAGGGGCACCTGGGTGGCTCAGTTGGTTAACTGACTGCCTTCAGCTCAGGTCATGATCCTGCAGTCCCGGGATAGAGTCCCCCATCAGGCTCCCTGTTCAGCAGGGAGTCTGCTTCTCCCTCTGACCCTCCCCCTTCTCAAGCGCGCACGCGCGCTCGCTCGCGCTCTCTCTCTCTCTCTCTCTCTCTCTCATTCTCTCTCAAATAAATAAATAAAATCTTTAAAAGAAAGCTATCAAAGAACTAAATAACTGAAGACATTCCATGTTCATGGACAGAAGATCTGATCTGAACAAGATGTCAGTTTTTCCCAACTTCACCTACAGATTCAGTGCAATCCCAAACAAAATCCCAAGAACTTATTTTGTGGATATCAACAAAGTGATTCTAAAGTTTATTGATAGAGGCAAAAATCCCAGAGTTGCAAAATATTGAAGAAAAAAATTAGAACTGACACTACCTAACTTCAATACTTACTATAAACCTAGACTAATCAAGACAATGTGGTGTTAGGTGGTCCCTTCCAAAGAGCTGATAATGTAGCATAAGTGGAGCAAAAAAAGCGCACCTTCCACAAGTTCACCTACCCTGGCATGGACCTCAACCAGCTGCTGGATGTGTCCTAAAAGCCATTAGTGCAGCTCTACAGTGCCTGGCAGCAGTAGGGGCTCACCTGGGGTTTGTGGAGGAAACAACACTCAGTGTTGAAGCATGTGTGCAAGACCAAAGAGGCTCCCCTGATGGAAAAGATGGTTAAGATGAACCTGACTAAGGGTGGTGGGCAACATGGTGGGTGTCTACAATGGCAAGACCTTCAAATAGGAGGAAACCAAGCCCAAGATGACTGGCCACTATCTGGGTGAGTTCTCCATTACCTTCAAGGCTGTGAAGCACAGCAGGCCTGGTACTGAGACCACCCACTCCTCTACTTCATCCCTGGTAAGCAGCCTGTTCAGTCAATAAAGGAACAGACGTCTCAAAAAAAACAAAACAAAACAAAAGTATATCAGCAAAATAAAAAACAAAAACAAAAGTATGTTAGCAAAAATATAAACAAAATGGATGCATACAGTTAACTGATTTCTGACAAAAAAGAGCAAGGGCAATATAGTGGAGGCAAAACAGTCTTTCAACAAAGAGTATTGGAATAATTGACATCCACACACAAAATCATAATAAAAATAATAACAACAACACAGACCTCATACCCTTGCAAAATTTAATGCAAAATGGATCACAAACCTAAATGGAAACATAAAACTACAAAATTTCTAGGAGATAATGGGAGAAAATCTAAATGACCTCAGGTTTGGTGATGACTTTTTAATATACAACACCAACGGGACAACCCATGAAAGAACTGATATGATATATTTCATTAAAATTAAGAATTTCTGTTCTGGGGGCACCCAGGTGGCTTACTCATTAACCATCTGCCTTCGGCTCAGGTCATGATCCCAGGGTCCTGGGATGGAGCCCTGCAGCAAGCTCCCTGCTCAGCAGGAAGCCTATTTCTCCCTCTCTCCCTGCTTGTGTTTCCTCTCCACTGTGTCTCTGTCAAATTTAAAAACAAACAAACAAACAAACAAACTTCTGTTCTGCAAAAGACACTGTCAAAAGAATGAAGACAAACCACAGAATGGAAAAAATATTTGCAAGAGAAACATTTGAGAAAGAACTATTACCCAAAATATATGAATTATAATAAGAAGAAAACGAGATTTTAAAATGGGGGTGCCTGGGTGGCTCAGTGGAATAAAGCCTCTGCCTTCAGCTTGGGAGCATGCTTCCCCCTCTTTGCCTGCCTCTGCCTACTTGTGATCTCTGTCTGTCAAATAAATAAATAAAATCTTTGGCGGGGGGAAGAGAATGATCTGAGCACATCACCAAAAAAAAAAAAAAAAAAGGTAATAATAATACAGACAGAAAATAAGTATATAAAAAAATCCACATTGATTTACCTGCAAATTAAAATAAGATACCATTACATATGTATCAGAATAGCCAATGTCTATAACACTTACAACACCAAGCAAAGCTGTGGTGTTACAGAAACTCTCATTCATTGCTGGTAGAAATGCAAAATGGTAGATACACTGTGGAAGACAGTTTTGCAGTTTCTTACAAAACTAAACATAGACATACACATGTACACACACACCCAAAATCTGAAAACCTAAACATACACTTAAATGATCTAGCAATAGTGTTCCTTGGTATATACTCAGAAGAATTGAGAACTTAAGTCACCCAAATTCCCGCATACAAAAGTTCTATAGTCAAATCTTTGAAGCAACCAAAATGTTCTTCAGTAGGTCAATGAATAAACTGTAGTACATGCAGTTAATAAGATATTATTCAGCACTTTAAAATAAATGAACTATCAAGCCATGAAGAGACATGGAGAAGACTTATGTACACATTACTGAATGGAAAAAGCCAATCTGAAAAGGTTACATACTGTACGATTCCAACTATAAGATATACTGAAAAACGCAAAACTATGAGAACACAAAAGATTAGTGGTTTGGGTGTCTGGGTGACTCAGTGGGTTATGCCTCTGCCTTCAGCTCAGGCCATGATCTTGGCGCCCTGGGACTGAGTCCCACACTGGGCTCTCTGCTCAATGGGGAGCCTGCTTCCCCCTTTCTCTCTGCCTGCCTCTCTGCCTAGTTGTCATCTCTCTCTCTCCATCAAATAAATAAATAAAATCCTTAAAAAATAATAAAAAATAAAAAAGATTAGTGGTTGCCAGGGACTAGGAGTAAGGATGAATAGGCTGAGCACAGAGGATTTTTAGTACAATAAAACTACTCTGTGTGACACAATAATGGTAGATATACATCATTATGTATTTGTCAAAACCCATAGATTATAGAACACCATAAATGAACCCTAAGGTAAACTACGGACTTTGGGTGCCAATGATATACCAAAATATGTTCAACTGTAAGAAGTATACCACTCTGTGGGGAATACTGATAATGGGTGAGGCCAAGCATTGTGTGCAGGCAGGGAGTTATGTGGGGAGTATCTGTACCTTCTCCACAATATTGCTGTGAACCTTAAGGTTGAGAAGAGGCTACAGGAAAGAAGACAGGAATGGTCTGGGAGCAAAACAGACTGTGGCCATCCAAGGTTAGGAGGGAGATAGCACAGTAGAGGGCAAGAAACCAATCACCACACCAAGGAGTCCACTGGGGTAAGATGAAGTCCCATAATACTTGGCTTTGAAAGCAAGAGAGGCCAAGGAATTTAAAAATCAGAGAGATCTGGCTCTGAGAGCCCAGAAGGCATACACAAAGCACAACAGCCTACAGAGATACAGCACAGAAGCAGCAACTTGAAAAATATCTGCGGTATACAGCGAGGAAGAGTTATTTACTCATCTCAGAGTGTGTCACAAAGAGGCAAGGATAACAGGGAGTCCCCTCCAGGAACAAAGGAGCTAAGAGGGGCCATTTCCCTCCAAAGACCCCAGCATAAACACATGACCATCTCTGGGAAACACAGTGCTATTACATTCGCTACGTAACTTGCTTATACCAAACAACGTTCCTTCCCCATGCCACCCCATGCTTCTGTGGACCTATCCTTCCCAGTCACACTTCTGTCAGTCTCAGCCCTGTCTGTGGGTACCTGCCCCAGAAGATCAGTGCAAACCCTGCCCACACACATCTCTGACCCATGCATTTTTATCAGTTCAGCAGCAGTGGCAGCAGATCTCATTTCACAAAGAGCCCAGCATGTACCTAGCTAAAACATGGCCACCCCAGCAGGGAACAAACACTGCCCACAACAGGCAAAAAGAACCTCTAAAGATGACTGGACTAAAGAAAAAATTGGCCAGAACAGAATAGCAGAGCACATCCAACATGCAGAGGAGACACTCCCTGAAGCACCAGGTCCTGGGAAACAGGGGACACTGCACTACAAAGGCATTACATCTCCTTTTCCTAAGGCATTACCTTCAAGAGTGGGAGACATAGCTGACTTTCCTAACACAAAGAAACAAAAGTAGGGCAAAATAAGGAGACAGAAGAATATGACTCAAATGAAAGAATAGGACAATAAACATAGCAAAACAGATATAAATAATATACATGATAGAGAATTTAAAGTAATATTCATATAGATACTCCAGGGACTTGAGAAAAGAGTGGAAGACATCAGTGAGACCCTTAACAAAGAGAAAACAAAATAATAATAATAATAATAAATAAAAACAAAAAATCCAGACGTGAAGAATATAATAAATGAAATTTAAAATACACTTGATGAAATAAATAGCAGGCTAGAAGAAGCAATGATGCTGAGCAAGTAAAAGAGAAAAAATTATGCAAATTGAGAATAAACTCAGGAAACTCAATTACTCCACCAAATGTAATAATATAACATTATAGGGATCCCAGAAGAAAAGGAGAGAGAAAAGGCGGCTGAAAATGTGTTTAAAGAAATAATAAACTAAAAACTTCCCTATCTGGGGAAGGAAACAGATACCCAGATCCAGGAGGCACAGGGATTTCCCCCCACCAAAAAAAAAAATCAACCAAAGATTATCTACACCAACACACATAGTAATTAAAATGGCAAAACATACTAATAAAGAAAAAAAAATTTAAAGCAGCAAGAGAAAAGAAGAGAGTTACATAGAAGGGAAACTCCATGAAGAGATCAGTAGATTTTTTTCAGCAGAAACTTTGCAGGTCAGAAGAGAGTGGGATGTGAGATTCAAAAGGCTGAAAGGGAAAAATCTGCAGCCAAGAATACTTTATCCAGCAAGGCTATTCTTCAGAAGAGATAAGGAGTTTTTCAGACAAAGAGAAACTAAGGGAGTTCGTGACCAGTAAACCAGCCCTACAAGAAGTTAATTAAAGGGGACTCTGAGTGGAAAGGAAAGACTGTAAGTATGAAATGGAGGAATCACAAAAGTGACTTTTATACTTAAAAATAATTTTATCTGTCAAAATCAGTCGACAGACTCACAAAATAAAAGGATGTTAATGAGTGACACTATATACCTAAAAATTGGAGAATGGGTTCAAACATAAACAAACATTAACTCATACAGAATGCTAAATGCAGAAGATGTTACATACAAACCTAATGGTAACCACAAATCAAAAGCTGGTAGTAAATATGCAAAAAATAAAAAGAACCCCAAGTATATCACTAAACCCAGCAAATCATTAAAAAGAGCAAGGATCAGAGCAAAACTACACAAAACAAGTAATAAAATAGCAATGTATATCTATCAATAATTACTTTGAATGTAAATGGACTAAGTCTAAATGCTCAACCAAAAGACATAGGGTGACAGACTGGATTTAAGAAAAACAAAAAAAAAAAAAACAAAAAACAAGACCCTTCTATATACTGCCTACAAGAGACTCATTTCAGATCTAAAGATACTACAGATTCAAAGTAAGGGGAAAGAAATATTTATCATTCAAATGGCTGTCAAAAGAAAGCTGGAGTAGCAATAGTTGTATCAGACAAGAGAGACTTGAAAGCAAAGGCTGTAACAAGAGATAATGAAGGACATTATATCACTGTAAAGGGGAAAATCCAACCATAAGACATAACAATTATAAATATTTATGCATTCAACATAGGAGCAAATTCACAAAACAGTTAATAACATAAAGGAACTAATCAACAGTAATAAAATAATAGTAAGTACTTCAACACTTCACTTGTATCAATGGACAGATCATCCAAACAAAAAATCAACAAGGCAACAGTTGCTTTCAATGACAAAGTGGAACACATGGATTCAACAGATACATTCAGAATGTTCCATCCTAGAACAGGAGAATACACATTCTTAACAAGTGCACATGGAACACTGTCCAGAACAAATCACAAATTAAGCCACAAATCACATCAAATTAAAAAAAAAATCAAAGTTATACCATGCATCTTTTCTGACAACATGATTAAACAAGCCATCAACCCCAAGAAAAAATCTGAAAAGACCACAAATACATGTAGTTTAATAACATACTACTAAACAATGAATGGGCCAAGGAATCAAAAAAGAAATCAAAAAGTACATAGAAACAAACACAACAGACCAAAAATCTTTGGGATATAACAAAAGAGGTTCTAACAGGGAAGTTCAGGGGTGCCTGGGTGGCTCAGTCAGTTGGGCATCTGCCTTCAACTCAGGTCATGATTCTAGGGTCATGGGATTGAGACCTGTGTGGGCCTCTCTGCTCACTGGGGAACCTAATTCTCCCTCTTGTCCCTGCTCATGCTCTCTCTTGCTAGCTCTCTCTCCAATAAATAAATGGAAACTTAAAAAAAAAAGTTCATAGCAATACAGGTGCACCTGAAGAAAAACCCCAAACAATGTAACTAAAAGACCTAGAAAAAGAATAAACAAAACCCAAGACCAGCAAAAGGATATAATATAGATTAGAGCAAAAATAAATGTTATAGAAACTAAAAAAACAAATCAATGAAACCAGGAGTTGATTCTTTGAAATGATCAACAAAACTGATAAACCTCTAGCCAAAATCATCAAACAAATACTGAGGGGAGAGGGGGCTCAAACAAAATCACAAATGAAAGGGAAACCACCACCACCACAGAAATACAACTATAACAGAATACTGTGAAAAATTGCATGCCAGTGTGCCTGGGTGGCTCAGTGGGTTAAAGCCTCTGCTTCGGCTAGGGTCATGGTCTCAGGGTCCTGGGATCGAGTCCTGCATGGGGCTCTCTGCTCAGCAGGGAGCCTGCTTCCCCCCGCCCCGCCTGCCTTCTGCCTACTTGTGATCTCTGTCTGTCAAATAAATTTAAATCTTTAAGAAAAAAGAAAAGGAAAATTGCATGCCAACAAAATAGACAATCTAGAAGAAACGGATAAATTCCTAGAAACAATAACATACCAAAACTGAAGCAAGAAGAAATAGAAAATATGAACAGACTGATTACCAGCAATAAAACTGAATCAGTAATCAAAAAACTCCCAACAAAAGTCCATGACCAGATAGCTTCGAAGTAAAAGTCTACCAAACATTTAAAGAAAAATTAATACCTAATCTTCTCATAGTATTCCAAAAAGCAGAAAAGGAAGAAAAGGTTCCAAATTCAAATTCATTCTACAAGGCCAGCATTACCCTGATAGTAAAACCAGATAAAGACACAACTGAAAAAGAGAACTACAGATCTAACAAACACCTTTGCAAAAATCTTCAACAAAATACTAGCAAACTGAATCCAACAATACATTAAAAAAATCATTCACCACAACCAAGTGGGATTTATTCCCAGAATGCAAGTGTAGTTCAACATTTGCAAATCAATCAACGTGGAACAGCACATCAATGAGAAAGGATAAAAACCATATGCTCATTTCAAAAGCTGCAAAAGAAGCATATGACAAAGTACAACATCCATTCATGATATAAATCATCAACAAAGTAAGTTTAGAGGGAACATACCTCAAAATAATAAAAGTCTTGCACAAAAAACCCACAGTGAACATCATACTCAATGGGGAAAATTAAGAGCTTCCCAACAGCTAAGGTCAGGAACAAGACAAGGATGTCCATTCTAACTACTGTTGTTATTCAACACAGTACTAGAAGTCCTAGTCACGGAAATCCAACAAAAAGAAATGAAAAGCACCCAAATTGGTAAGGAAAAGGTAAAACTTTCACCATTTGCAGATGATACGATACTATACATAGACTCTACCAAAAAACTACTAGAAATGATAAATCAATTCAGTAAAGTCAAGAATACAAAATCAATGTGCAGAAATCTATTGCATTTCTATAAATCATTATGTATGAAGCAGCAGAAAGAAATTAACAATCCTATTTACAATTCCACCAAAAATAATACAATATCTAAGAACAAACTTCACAAGAGATGGAAACTATAAAATAATGATGAGGGGCGCCTGGGTGGCTCAGGTCATGATCTCAGGGTCCTGGGATCGAGTCCTGCATCAGGCTCTCTGCTCAGCAGGGAGCCTGCTTCCCTCTCTCTCTCTGCCTGCCTCCCCATCTACTTGTGATTTCTGTCAAATAAATAAATAAAATCTTTTAAAAATAAAATAAAATAATGATGAAATTGCAAACGACAGAAAAAATGAAAAGCTATTCCATGCTCATTAATTGGAAGAACAAATACTGTTAAGAAGTTGACACCACCAAAAGCCATCTACACATTTAATGCAATCAAAATACCAACAGTATCTTTTACAAAGCTAGAACAAACAATCCTAAAATTTGTATGCAACTATGGAAGACCCTGAATAGCCAAGATTGGAAAAGGAAAAAAACAAACAAAAAAACCTGGAGGTACCACAAAATTCTGGACTTCAAGTTATATTACAAAGCTGTAAACAAAAAATCAAAACAATTTAGTACTGGCACAAAAACACACAGATCAATAGAACAGAAAGTCCAAAAATAAACACACAATTATATGGTTACTCTCCAACAAAGGAGGAAACAACATGCAATAAGACGATCTCTTCAACAAATGGTGTTGGAAAAACTGAACTACATGCAAAAGGAGAAAACTGGACCACTTTCTCACACCATACATAAACATAAATTCAAAATGGATTAAGGATCTAAATGTGAAACCTGAAACCATAAAACCTGTAGAAGAGAGCTTGAAAAGTAATTTCTCTGACATCAGCCAGAGCAACCTTTTCCCAGACAGGTCTCCTGAAACTAGGGAAATAAAAGCAAAAATAAACTATTGGTACTACATGAAAATAAAAAGCTTCTGCACTGAAGGAAACAATCAAAAAACTAAAAGGCAACCTACTGAATAGAAGGTATTTGCAAATGACTTATCCAAAATACATGAAAATGGAACGCCTTGGTGGCTCAGCAGTTAAACATCTGCCTTCAGCTCAAGTCATGATCCCAGGGTCCTGGGACTGAGCTGGGCATCTGGCTCCCTGCCTGGCGGGAAGCCTGTTTCTCCCTCTCTCACTCCCCCTACTTGTGTTCCCTCTCTCTCTGGGTCTCTCTTTGTGAAATGAATAAAATCTAAAACAAAACAACAAAACCAAAATACTTGAAGACTTTATACAACACCCAAAAAATAATACAATTTTTAAAAGAACAGAAGACATATACAGACATTTCTCCAAAGACGACATACAGATGGCCAACAGACACATAAAAAGATGTTCATTATCACTCATTACCAGGGAAATGCAATTCAAAACTAGAATGACAGATCATCTCACACCTATTAGAATGGCTAAAATTTCCATCCTTGTTGGCAAAGACGTGCAGAAAAAGGAAACCTCTTGCACTGTTGGTGGGAATGCAAAGTGATGAACCCGTTATGGTAAAAAGCATGTAAGTTCCTCAAAAAGTTAAAAGAGAGCTACCATATGATCCAGGAATCATTAACTACTGGGTTTTGACTCAAAAAATACAAAAACACTAATTCAGAGGCACCTGGGTGGCTCAGTCGGTTAAGTGTCTGCCTTCAGCTCAGGTTGTAATCTCGGGGTCCTGGGATCAAACACGACTTGGAACTGTTGGGCTCCCTGCTCAGCAGGGAGTCTGCTTCTCCCTCTCTCTCTGCCCCTCCCCCTCACTTGTGTGCACAAGCTCACTCTCTCAAATGAAAATATAAAACCGTTTTTTAAAAAAGTCTAAAAAAAAACACTAATCCAAGAGAATACACACACACACACACATATTTATTGCTGTATTATTTACAAAAGGTAAATTATGGAAGCAGCCCAAGTGTCTATCAAGAGTTAAATGGATAAAGATGTGGTAGATATATACAAAATGGAGTATTACTCAGCCATAAAAAAGAACAAAATCTTAACATTTGCAACAACATGGACGGAGCTAAAGAGTATGACGCAAAGGGAAGTAAGTGAGAGAAACAAATATACCGTATGATTTCACTCATTTCTTATTTTATTAAGAAATAAAATAAACAAGCAAAGGAAAAAAGAGAGAGAGAAACCACAAAACAGACTCTTAACTACAGAGAACAAACTGATGGTTACCAGAGGGGAAATGGGAAAGGGAATGGGTGAAATAGGTGATAGGGATTAAAGACATACACTTATGATGACCACTGTATAATCACTACAATACAAGCACTATATTGTGTATCTGCAACTAATAGAACAGCGTTAACAATGGAATTAAAATAAAAAACTTTTAAAAAGGCATTAAAATGGCAGATTTACTATATTTTACAACTTAAAACATCAATAACATAACACCAAAACTCATCACACTGTACACTTTAAATGGTAAACTGTATCTCAATAGAACTATATAAAATATCCACTCATTTTATGTCAAAATAGTGACGTATTCTTAGAAAACTATTCCAAGAGACCTCAGTAGAAGAGTATTGAGTATACATCCTTAACAGATGTATTTTAAAAGTAAAGAACTATAGGGGCGCCGGGGTGGCTGGTTAAGCACCTGACTCTTGATTTCAGCTCAGGTCATGATCTTGCAGTCATGGGACTGAGCCCCACACTGGGCTCTGCACTCAGTATGGTGTCTGCTTCAGAGTCTCTCTAAATAAATAAATAAATAAATAAATAAATAAATAAATAAATAAATAAATAAATTTTTTAAATAAATATAAAAGAACTGCAAGCAATCTTAAACTTCAGTATTAATAAACACCTGAGAAAAACGAGGAGGCTAGAAGTGCAATCAAAAGAGCCTCCCTCCCCCTCCCCAAATCCATAAATTTAAGACATATGAAGCAGTTTATGACAATATGCAATAATCAAGATGGCATTATAATGAACAGAGCTTTCTTCCCCCTTTTAAAAAATGAATAGATTCCCACTAGTTACAATATCAACACATAATAGAAAAACAAACTCCACTGTCTATTTTGCTTCAAAATATCCCACTGAAGTCTATCTTGGGATAAATGAACAGCAATTATTAAATAATAATATACAGAACCATAAAATTGTGGGGAAGTTTGATATTCTTCTGTCTCTATTCTGTTCATTTTATAAAAGAACTGAAGCCTAATTAAGTGCCTTGTTTAAGGATACATAGGTAGAAAAAAAAAGAGCCAATGTTATCCATAATTCAGTCAGTCCATGATTCAGGATATCCATGATTCAGTCACTGCTTCTTTCCATGACACTTTATGCTACTGTAATATTTAAATTCATTTTCACTTTTAACTCTCAAAACTGATGTGGGGCTGAAAAGAGGAACATTGAGACCTGGAGGGACGTCACATTAAACCAGCTCTTCCACAGCCAAATCACTCTCCACCATTACACCAGGTCCCCAACACACACTGCAAAAAGCTTAAGCAAATAGATTTTTTCTCAGTATAAATCAACAGGCTCCATATTGAGGAGTCCTAACAAGGGTAAGGGAGGAGTTATAGAGGCAGATAAGCAAAGTCTAGATACTGAAGGAGTTCCCCAATCTCCTTCCCTTGGAAGAGAAGATTAAAAATAGAACAAAGACACAAGTAAGAAAGATACGGAGAGCAAACCAGACCCAACGTTCAGTTAACAATAACATTTAAGATTGGGGGAAGGGGAGAAGGGAGCTTGGGATAGGGGGCTGGGGGGTGTAGAGATGCTGAAAGAAATAAAACAATGTTCCAGAACTGAAGGAAATGAGTTTTCCAACTTAAAAGAAACGTCCAGAAAACCTATAAAGCTATCAATAAATAACAAGAATCACAAAATGACCAGAAAATAAAACAGTATTTTCAAAATTGGGGGCACCAGGGAGGCTCAGTCATTAAGCATCTGCCTTTGGCTCAAGTCATGATCCCAGGGCCCTAGAATTGAGCCTCACATCAGGCTCCCTGCTCAGCACGAAGTCTGCTTCTTCCTCTCCCACTCCCCTGTTTGTATTCCCTCTCTCACTCTGTCAAATAAATGAATAGAAATCTTAAAAAAAAACTTTCAGAATTGGAGAAAAAAATTATTTCAAACCGAGAATCTGATAACCAAACTATAAATTAGGTGAAGACGTTTTCAGGCATATCATGTTAAAAAAAAAAAAAAATCCCATCTAGCCCTTCTCAAAGTAAACCAGAGACTGTGCTACACCAAAAAAGAGAAATTCAAAAGGACATGAATTACGAAAAACCAAGGGTCTAAAAAAGAAAAAAAAACCTGAAGGTTATTCTCAAGATGATGATAAAGCCAAGCCCCAGAGGTAGAATTGTGTAGCCAAGAGAAGAAGCCAACCCAGACTGCAGCAGTAAGACAAGAGTGCTCCACAAGAAAAACTCTTAAAAAGGGGTGCTTGGGTGGCTCAGTGGGTTAAGCTGCTGCCTTCGGCTCGGGTCATGATCTCAGGGTCCTGGGATCGAGTCCTGCATCGGGCTCTCTGCTCGGCAGGGAGCCTGCTTCCCTCTCTCTCTCTCTCTGCCTGCCTCTCCATCTACTTGTGATCTCTCTCTGTCAAATAAATAAATAAAATCTTTAAAAAAAAAAATTTTAAGGCTGAAATCAATGGATTATGTGACCTCTTTGATCACACTGGAGAGCTAAACTGAGTTTGGGTAAAGAATTAGTAATACTTCCTAGGTAACAAACCAAAAAAATAAAGCAATTATTAGCTCCAGGAAAAATAAACTACACAATAAAGGTGGCTCAAATGCAAAATAGGTACCTTATCATAATTACATAAACAAAAACTATACATCTAGCCAAAAATTACAACAACAAAACTGGAAGATGGGGGGGGGGGATCTGTGGACAGAGATTTGCAGGACACAGGCAAAAATATCTAAAATGTGGAAAAGAAGACAGAGCAATAAAAGTATGCATTATGTTATTCAGAAGTCTAAAGTATACAGTAAACAAACAACTAGGAGCTGTCAAGAGTGCATCTGAGCAGTAGGAATTAGGGGGTGTGGATTGGGAGGCCAACTCAACAGAAATCTAGGAAAACTAATAGAATCTAACTGGAGAAAGAAAAGAAACACAAGTGATACTTTCAACAAGGACTAAAGCAGACTTGAAGGAACAGAAAATGACAAAACAAAAAAGACAAACAAATGAAAGCATACAGAAGCCTGGAAAGGAAGACAATGTACCCATCATTGCATTTCAGAACTCAGGACATCCCAGAAAGCATTACCAGTTCACACAGGGCCAATCTCTACCAAACTGGAAGCCAAGAAAATACTAATCTTTCTACTCTTCAAAGCCACATTTCTGCCCCCACCACCACCCTCTCCCTTTGAAACTATCCAAAGCACCCTCTCCTGTCCTTTCACTTAGACCTAAGTTTATAGAATACCACCACCTGTTACAAAGTTACTCATTTGCTAATAAAAATCCCACTGAAATCCTCAAGTTCTAAAGTAAATGATTTTCCCTGTTTGAAGAAAAACATCTGATTAAAATAATACTCTTTAAATGTAAAACACAGGTGGCCATAAAAATCAGTCTTTAAAATTCTGACTCCATCCCTCTTTATTCGATGGAAAAGTTAGGTAGTTCAAAGAACATTCTAAATTCTGTCTACAGAATTAAGATCTTAATCTTTTAGGAGCCAGGGTCCCCACTAAAAATCTCATGAAAGCTCTAAACTTGGCTTTTTAAAAAGTATGCCAATTTCAGCAGTACAGAAACCTTTAGTTCTGTTTTAGACTGCAGCATCACATTTGTTGTTTATGACTATGCCAGCAGTTAAAATTACAATCTGTATGTAGGTACCTATTCCTCTCTTCTGGTGGAACAAGCTGTAACCTACTCCCTTATTCCTAAAACAAACTAAAACCAGACCCATTACCAAAATCCTACAAAGGCAAATGCCTAGTATATGATTAAAGATACAGTTATGTAGCTATTATTATCATGTTCATCCCTGGGTTTCTTTTAATTTCCTCACACATCTTTATTCTCATAGGTCCTTTCCTAGTAAGAGAGCTTGAATGACTGTCCCTTTAACATCAACGTTTAGTACTCATTATATGCCAGGCATTGCCCTAAATGTTTACCGTTGAGTCATCCTATATACTCCTATCAATATCATTACTCCAACTTACTGAAGTTTTTAACTTGCCTCAAATCACAAAGCTTACAAATGACAGTACTATGATTCAACTCCCAAGAAAACTGACTCAGATCCTGTGCGCACCACCTACACTTAGCCTTTTTCCTCACCCTCCACATCCAATCACTATGATTCTGATGAACCCAAAATATCTGGCACAAAGTATCTTAAAAGAGAAAAAATACGCTAAGCATGTTGTCAAAAAGCCTAAAAATTGTAAGCCATAGTAACAACGGCCTGTAAGAAATTCAGTATACCCAAGACTGCGTTTTTAAAAAATAAAGCAAATGAAAGAAGCCTCTTAAAGAGTACAGGCAATGGGAGAGTGGAGTGTGAAGAGCAGGGACAGAATCCTTATAAACGCACAACGACAGATGCTTCAAAATAGAGGAAACTCCCAGTGTCATTTGCGCGGTCTGTCAGGGAGTTGCAAGTGTGGCCACCCCTGCACCAGTCCGCTGGATGCCTACGATGGTTGCCCGTCACAGCAGTAAAAGCCCCCCCGGAGGAGCGTCAGTGCCCCCGCGCTGGGTTCCACCAACCTCAAAAGCCTGGACCTCTAAAGCGGCACGCTTCCGCCACAGCGGTAACTGTCCGGGAAAGAAGAAATCCGCCGCAAATGGCAGGCTCCTGGAGCCCCGGTGACGAGGCCGCGAGGACGCAGCCGAGAACCCCGGGACGCGATGGGCCCGCCAATAAGGACCGTCAGGAGCAGGCCCGGAGGAAGAGGAAGAGCTGGCGCCAACGGCACCCGCCGCGCCTTCCCACCCCCACCCTCCACCTCAAGCTCACGAGCGCCACGCCGCCCACCGGACCGCAGGAGCCAGCCGGCGCTTCAACGCGCCAGGGAGCGGCGGCCGCCGGGAGCCATGACGCCGGCGCCGCGCGGGGCCGCGGCAGGGCCAGGGCGGAAGCCACCCGGCTCTTCAGGACCCACTCACCTCTCGGGGCGATGGGACGGAACCCTGCACCGAGGCGATGTACCGCTCCACGTCGGCCTTGCTGCGCCTCATCGCGCCACCGACCTGACTCCCAGGGCGCGGGAGGCCAGAGCCGAGGCCCACAGCCGTCGCCGTCTCCAAGAGCGAAGCGCCTGAAAGCCCGTGACGCAGCGCCGTCGCCTGCCGACTAGCGGCCCTCCCCGCATGCGTGTTGCGTCAGCACTGTGCGCCACGCCGACGTTGGCGTCCCTCCCGCCGCGCGCGGCCCTCTGGGCGGCCCGGCCTTTGGCTACGCCTGGTCCTGCAGAGGGCTGGTGGTATTTACGCTGTGGGAGCGTCTGCTGTGAGGCGCGGGAAGAAGTTCAACACCGCGCTAGGACCGGGGGCGTAGTAACTCTATCAGCGGGACAGTGTTTTACTGCGTGGGTTCTCAAAACTTTCGGCCGTTTCTTCTTTTTCTTTTTTTTAAAGATTTTTATCTATTTATTTGGTAGACAGAGAGAGATCACAGGTAGGCAGAAGGCAGGCAGAGAACGGGGGGAAGCAGGTTCCCCGCTGAGCAGAGAGCCCGATGTGGGGCTCCATCCCAGGACCCTGAGATCATGACCCGAGCTGAAGGCAGAGGCTTAAACCACTGAGCCACCCAGGCGCCCCCCGGCCGTTTCTTCTTATTTTAATTACGTGATGCTGTGGAAGAGAATAGCACTCTCAGGCCATTTTGGTGAGCGTGAAAATTGGAAACACCTTTCTGGAGGCTGTTGGTTAAATATATTATGTCGGACACGTGTGACTAAGAAGCATACGTGTTAAAATTCATGTATTTTAAAAGAGCATGTTATATGAGAAAATTGAAATTCCATAATTAAAAGGCCACAAATAACTGGTTTTGGACGGTTATAATTGTATAATTTGAAGAGCCCCTCATTTATTTATTTATATATACACACACACAAATATATATATTTCAATAGCAGAACGGTATTACCAAAATGTTTATAGTAATCATCTAAACATGAGTCATCTGTATTTTCCAAATCTTCAAAAATACTTATTTACCCCCAACCCCCACTCCAAGACTGCTTCTTATTGAATGGCTTTCTCAGAAGAGGAATAAATCAACTTATTAAAGAAGTCAAATATTCTGACGACTTAAAAACAAAGTCAAGGGGCGCCTGGGTGGCTCAGTGGGTTAAGCCTCTGCCTTCGGCTCAGGTCATGATCCCGGAATCCTGGGATCAAGTCCCGCATTGGGCTCTCTGCTCAGCAGGGAGCCTGCTTCCCTTCCTGACTCTCTGCCTACTTGTGATCTCTCTCTGTCAAATAAATAAATAAAATCTTTATAAATAAATAAATAAATAAAACAAAGTCAAATTGGTGATGCTCCTGAACTTACATACAGGTCTGGAAAATACTTCTTTTGAATTCAAGTTATATTTAAACAATAAAGAATACATTTACCATTTAAAACAGTATTTTGTCTTGATTAAATTATCTGATTTATGAAATTACACAGTTTAGTTTGAAGAGGAGGTTTAAAATTCTTTGTATTTTGGTGGTAAGATACATCTCCCACACCTCTTTTTTGTAAGAAAAACACTAATGTTCTTGAGAGCAATTTAAAACAAGAACAAAATTCTATTAATGTACAACAATGATTTTCCCTCCTACAAAATCATTTTGGGCCAGGACCCCCAAAGCAGTACAAATGAAGTGAGCCATAACACTTAGTAGCAATTTATGTTCACATAAGTGGACCTCCCTCAATTGTTCTACTATGGATCAAGGCAAAAAACTCTACATTCACCTACACAGCCCCTTCATTCATGTTTTCACTACAGAAAACAAGGTACCGGCAGGTTTTTTAGAATGTCCAGTGTAATAATTAGCTTAGAACAAGGACCAGTGGAAGCAAAACAAAGAGCAGAAGAAAACTTGTAAGAATTAAATTATTATCTTCAGGAATATCTGAGTATATATTGTAGCCATAAAACAAAAACAAGTCATTAAAAAAAGCTTACTTTGGAAATTTGAATTTTAAAATCTTAGTTTAAAATGTTTTATAAAATGTTTTCAGTGGTGAAGACATTAGGTATAAAAAGATCATATCCCTGTATACATACAATAGGGTCTTAATTATCTGGGAAAATATCAAACAAATGAAATATGTTGAAATTTTTAGCTGGGGGTGCCTGGGTGGACCAGTGGGTTGAAGCCTCTGCCTTCAGCTCGGGTCATGATCCTGGGGTCCTGGGATAGAACCCCGCGTCGGGCTCCCTGCTCCACAGGGAGCCTACTTCCTCCTCTCTCTCTTTCTGCCTGCCTCTCTGCCTACTTGTGATTTCTCTCTCTCTCTGTCAAATAAATAAAATCTTAAAAAAAAATTTTTTTAAGCTGGAAGTTTAGAATTTGTGGTTATGGATAATTTTTATCTCTTTTTTTAAAGATTTTATTTAGAAAGCATCCATGTGCACGAGGCCGAGTGGTGCAGGCAATGTGCAGAGGCGGAGGGAAAGAGAGAATGGTAAGCAGACTCCAAGACCAGTATGGAGGCCCATGTGGGGCCCAGTCCCAGGACCAGATCATGACCTCAGCCAAAACCAAGAGTTGGGTGCTTAACCGGACAAACTACTCTTACTTTTATCTTTTTTTTTTTTTTATGTAGGCAAAATATAACTGTATCCAATCACCTAGAATTAACCTGGTCTCTACAGGCCACCTTCCCAGTCTCTCCTTTTTGATTTTTCCATATCTTCCCCAATTTTTTACAATCAGCAAGTTGTTTTATAATGGGCAGAAAAAGAGTGTTCTCTTTTGTTTTATCTCAGTCATATTGGATGTGAATAAAACAAATGATTCTGAGATTAGTAGTATGACATATATTAGAAATAACACTTAGGGTGCCTGGATGGCTCAGTCCTTCTTAGGCGACTGTCTTCAGCTCAGGTCATGATCCCAGGATCCTGGGATCAAGTCCCACATCGGGCTATCTGCTTAGCTGGGACGCTGCTTCTCCTCCCTCTGCCTGGGACTCTTCCTACTTGTGTGCTCGCTCTCGCTCTCTCTTTCTCTCTAATAAATAGATAAGCTTAAAAAAAATAAAGAACAAAGAGAATGTGGTTTGGGATAGAAGATCCTATTTTAGATAGTTGATTTATTTCCCTTTAGGTGCCATTTATATATCCAAGAGGAGATAACTAATATATAGATGGAATAGTAGGATGAAGATCAGTGATGGATTGGAAGTCATAAACCTTAGTGACAGTTGGAACCATGAGTTTGCCTTGGATGTGTTATTACTAACAGAGCCATAGCTAACAAATAAGCACTTGATCTGTTCCATGTCCTTCTCTTAACATTTGACATGTTTTAGCTCATTTAATTCTCAACAGCTTTAGGAGGGTACTATTATATATTATCATCCTTGGTTTTACAGATAGGTAACCAAGGGAGTGAACAGCAAGCAACTTTCCCAAGCACACTTACCTAGTAAAATCACTACCATTAATCTGTTTAAGTCACATAAACTGAAAAGGAGTGGGCCAAAAGGAGAATCTTCTTGAGGAACTCAGATGACTTTTCTTAAGTATGTTTATTATGCTTCAAAACATAAATTCGGGAGACACCTGGGTGGCTCAGTATGTTAAGCCTCTGACTCTCGGGCGCCTGGGTGGCTCAGTGGGTTGAGCCGCTGCCTTTGGCTCGGGTCATGATCTCGGGGTCCTGGGATCGAGTCCTGCATGGATGGAGTCCGGGCTCTCTGCTCAGCGGGGAGCCTGCTTCCCTCACTCTCTCTGCCTGCCTCTCCGTCTGCTTGTGATTTCTCTCTGTCAAATAAATAAATAAAATCTTTTAAAAAAATAAAAAAGCATTTTGAAAAAAAAAAGCCTCTGACTCTCGATTTTGGCTCAGGGCGTGATCTCTGGGTTGTGGGGCTGAGCCCCCACTTTGGGCTCAGCAGGAAATCTGCTGGATAATTTCTCTCCCTCTTCTCCACCCTTTCTCTAAAACGAATTAATTAAATCTTTAAAAACAAACAATTTTCACCAAATAGGAAGATGAGTCTGACCTGTGCTTTCAAATAGACATTCTCCATGATGATGTCCATTCTAGTCCACATCTTTTCCCAGCACAACTAGTTACATACAAATTTCTCACAAGTAATTATCCATCCTCCAAATCATACATCTAACTATAATGTTCTCTACAAAGGAACTCCTTAGCAGGGGGATGAATTCCACTCTAATGGCTCCATTACTCATGTTGATGCACTGCAAATTCAAGATTCAAGTGAGAGTTGAATCCATAGAAATATTTGGCTTATGACATTTTTCATTAGCAGCAGTTTTCCCTGATTAATCAGAGTGATTAACTTCTGAACTAATTGAACTAACAGGCATCTAACACTGATGCTGGTCAAACAAGTTTCTCTCATTTCAAATACCTCTAGCCTCTATTGCTAATTATCATCAACTGCAGATACATATTTCATATATCACATGATTCCTTTTTTCTTCAGAATCATTCATACTGTCAGTTCATCCCATCATTTTCTGTTTTTCCAATTTGTATGATTCTACAGTAATCCTAAACTACTGTTTGGTAGACAGCATTTTGAAAATCTCATGGCCTTTGATCTCAATAGACAGGATATTTAAAATGTTCATGAAGAACCTCAGAAACAAAAAGAACCAACGTGACCGCGAATTGCCATTTTTTGGTTCTTGGACATAGTTATTTTCATTTTAAAACTTTTGCTTTGCTTGCCTCTCTGAAAATGAGGCTCTTGCACTTGCTGCTCTTGACATCCATACAGCCTTAACTGTCTTTCATGTGCAGAAATGGATCTTTTACCCATCAACTGACAGAGGGTTTGGAGCTATCACATGACAGCACAACCCTGCCTGGAGTTATGTAAACAAAGCTTGTACAAATAATAAATTAAGGAATACACACACATGTATGTATATGTATTTGTATGCACATACATTTATGTGTATATGTGTGTATATATGTACATATGTATGTATCTATGGAACTGAGTCCCCCAAATCAGTGCTGTCTAATGTGACCCAACATGTAACTTAAAATATTCTAGAAACCATACTCTAAAAAGTAAAAAGGAACAGGAGAAACCAATTTTAATAATCTTTTATTCAATCCAATATACTTAAAATATTACAATTTCAATATGCAATTAATATAAACAAATTGTTAATAAGCTATATTACCTTTTGTACTAAGCATTTAAAATTTGGTGTATATTTTATTTACATTTACATCTTAATTCAGATGCCAAGTTTTCATGAAAAGTACTTGATCTGTATTTAGATTTAGATTACACTTAGGGTTAAAAAAATAGATTAGTATACCCAAGTTGTTCCAAACATACTTAGAAGTATTCAGGAATTGAACTGAATATCAAGTTTGTTTGTTTATCTTTTTGTTAATTTGTAAATATGGAATACTTCACAAATTTGCATGTCATCCACTCTCAGGAGCCATGCTGATCTTCTGTGTATCATTCCAATTTTAGCATATGTGCTGCAGAAGTGAGCACCGGATATCAAGTTTTTAAATTTAAATTAATTAAAATTAAATCAACTTTAAAACTTCATTGCTCAGTAGCAGTAGCTACATTTCGAGTGCTCAAGTGCCATATGTGTCAAGTGTGTTGGACAGCACAGTTCTATGTAATTCTGTCACTTGTTGTTCAGACATTAAACATAAAAAGGAACAGGTTATGTAACTGTAGCACTCAATGTGGCTGAAGGAAAATCCAAAAAGTAAAACATCCCAGAAGCTAAAAAGTGGAGCTCTAAGGAGAGAATAATCAACAGCATAAAATGCTACCAAAAGATCAGGAACAGGGGAGCCTGAGTGGTACAGTCGGTTAAGTATCACATTCTTGGTTCAGCTCAGGTTCTGATCTCAAGGTGGTGAGGCTGAGCCCCATGTCAGGCTGAGGACCTTATTAAAAATATAGAGCTCGCAGTGCCTCGGTGGAACAGTCAGGCGTCTAACTCTTGGTTTCGGCTCAGGTCATGATCTCGAGATCATAAGATTGAGCCCCATGTTAGGCATTGCACTCAGTGCAGAATCTGCTTGAGATTCTCTCTCCCTCTCCCTCTGCCCCTCTGGCTCCTGATTTCACACTCTTGTTCTCTTTCTAAAATAAGTGAATGAATCTTGGAAAAAAAAACGGGAATTTAAACTTGTTTCCTTAAAGTTGATTTTTGAAAAAAATGGTACAAACAAAAAACAGTGTGCAAATGGCTAAGGAAGAATTATGTGATAAGGAAATAAAGGCACAAAATGATGATTACTCTCTTTTTAATAGGGAGAATTGATGTTGGTATTAATGGTAAATACTCATCTCAAAAAACTGCCCTTTTGGGGAGTATATAGCTTTATGACTTTTGAGACGTATAGATTCATAGAATCACTTCCACAGTCATGATACAGAACCATTCCATAATCCCCCAAGAGTCATTCTTATTACTACTTTCAAGTCACCCCACATTCAACCCTTATCACTGATTATTTCTTTACACTCTAGTTTTGTCACTTTAAGAATATCATATGAGGGGCGCCTGGGTGGCTCAGTGGGTTAAGCCGCTGCCTTCAGCTCAGGTCGTGATCTCGGTGTCCTGGGATCGAGTCCCGCATCGGGCTCTCTGCTCAGCAGGGAGCCTGCTTCCTCCTCTCTCCCTCTGTCTGCCTCTCTGCCTACTTGTGATCTTTCTCTGTCAAATAAATAAATAAAAATCTTAAAAAAAAAAAAAAGAATATCATATGAATGGGGGGAGGAGTCAAGATGGCGGAGAAGTAGCAGGCTAAGACTACTTCAGCTAGCAGATCAGCTAGATAACTTATTTAAAGATTGCAAACACCTGCAAATCCATCGGCAGATAGAAGAGAAGAAGAACAGCAATTCTGGAAACAGAAAAATAACCACTTTCTGAAAAGTAGGACTGGCAGAGAAGTGAATCCAAAGTGACGGGAAGATAGGCCCCGGGGGGGAGGGGCCGGCTCCCAGCAAGCGGCGGAGCAACGGAGCACAAAATCAGGACTTTTAAAAGTCTGTTCCACTGAGGGACATCGCTCCAGAGGCTAAACCGGGGCGAAGCCCACGCGGGGTCAGCGTGGCCTCAGGTCCCGCAGGGTCACAGAAGGATCGGGGGTGTCTGAGTGTCGCAGAGCTTAAAGGTATTAGAACGGGGAAGCCAGCTACAGAGACAGAGCCGACAGTGAGCTCGCAGCTCGGGGTTACCTTGAACCGGTCGCAGGCTCGGTGAGCTCGGAGCGTGGCCTGAGGTCAGGCAGACGGGAGATACTGGGTGAGGGCGCACTGAGGAGTGGGGCCCTGGACTCTTGGCTCCTCCGGGTCAGAGACCAGGAGGCCGCCATTTGTATTCCCGTCCTCCGGAACTCTACGGAAGTGCTCAGGGAACAAAAGCTCCTGAAAGCAAAGCCGAGCAGATTACTCAGCACGCCCCGGTAAGGGCAGCGGTGCAATTCCGCCTGGGGCAAAGACACTTGAGAATCACTACAACAGGCCCCTCCCCCAGAAGATCAACAAGAAATCCAGCCAAGACCAAGTTCACCTACCAAGGAGTGCGGTTTCAATAGCAAGGAGAGCAGCGGAATTCCAGAGGAAGAGAAAGCAAAGCACGGAACTCATGGCTTTCTCCCTGTGATTTTTTTAGTCTTGCAGTTAATTTAATTTTTTTCATTTTCATTTTTTTTCTCTTCTTCTGCTAAAATTTTTTTTAACTTTTACCCTTTTCTTTTTTAACGTTTTTAACTAGTTTATCTAATATATATATTTATTCTTTTTTATATTTTTCTTTATTCGTTTTCTTTTTTAAAATTCTTTTCTTTCTTTTTTTTTCCTTTCTTTTCTTTCTTTCTTTTTGAACCTCTTTTTATCCTCTTTCTCCCCCCTCACGATTTGGGATCTCTTCTGAGAGATTCTACCAAACATTTAAAGAAGCCTTCCTGGGGTAATTGCCACCCTTTTAGTATTTTACTTGCTCCTTCATATACTCTTATCTGGACAAAATGACAAGGCGGAAAAATTCACCACAAAAAAAAGAACAAGAGGCAGTACTGAAAGCTAGGGACCTAATCAATATAGACATTGGTAATATGTCTGATCTAGAGTTCAGAATGACAATTCTCAAGGTTCTAGCCGAGCTCGAAAAAGGCATGGAAGATATTAGAGAAACCCTCTGGGGAGATATAAAAGCCCTTTCTGGAGAAATAAAAGAACTAAAATCTAACCAAGTTGAAATCAAAAAAGCTATTAATGAGGTGCAATCAAAAATGGAGGCTCTCACTGCTAGGATAAATGAGGCAGAAGAAAGAATTAGCGATATAGAAGACCAAATGACAGAGAATAAAGAAGCTGAGCAAAAGAGGGACAAACAGCTACTGGACCAAGAGGGGAGAATTCAAGCGATAAGTGACACCGTAAGACGAAACAACATTAGAATAATTGGGATTCCAGAAGAAGAAGAAAGAGAGAGGGGAGCAGAAGGTATACTGGAGAGAATTATTGGGGAGAATTTCCCCAATATGGCAAAGGGAACGAGCATCAAAATTCAGGAGGTTCAGAGAACGCCCCTCAGAATCAATAAGAATAGGCCCACACCCCATCACCTAATAGTAAAATTTACAAGTCTTAGTGACAAAGAGAAAATCCTGAAAGCAGCCCGGGAAAAGAAGCCTGTAACATACAATGGTAAAAATATTTGATTGGCAGTAGACTTATCCACAGAGACCTGGCAGGCCAGAAAGAGCTGGCATGATATTTTCAGAGCACTAAACAAGAAAAACATGGCAGCCAAGAATACTATATCCAGTTAGGCTATCATTGAAAATAGAAGGAGAGATTAAAAGCTTCCAGGACAAACAAAAACTGAGATAATTTGCAAACACCAAACCAGCTCTACAGGAAATATTGAAAGGGGTCCTCTAAGCAAAGAGAGACTCTCAAAGTAGTAGATCAGAAAGGAACAGAGACAATATACAGTAACAGTCACCTTACAGGCAATACAATGGCACTAAATTCATATCTCTCAATAGTTACCCTGAATGTGAATGGGCTAAATGCCCCAATCAAAAGACACAGGGTGGGACGCCTGGGTGGCTCAGTTGGTTAAGCAGCTGCCTTCGGCTCAGGTCATGATCCTATGTCCTGGGATCGAGTCCCGCATCGGGCTCCTTGCTCGGCAGGGAGCCTGCTTCTCCCTCTGCCTCTGCCTGCCTCTCTGTCTGCCTGTGCTCGCTCTCTCTCCCTCTCTCTCTGACAAATAAATAAATAAAATCTTTAAAAAAAAAAAAAGACACAGGGTATCAGAATGGATAAAAAAACAAAACCCATCTATATGTTGCCTACAAGAAACTCATTTTAAGGGGCGCCTGGGTGGCTCAGTGGGTTAAAGCCTCTGCCTTCGGCTCAGGTCATGATCCCAGGGTTCTGGGATCGAGCCCGACATCGGGCTCTCTGCTCAGCAGGGAGCCTGCTTCCTCCTCTCTCTCTGCCTGCTTCTCTGCCTACTTGTGATCTCTGTCTGTCAAATAAATAAATAAAATCTTTAAAAAAAAAAAAAAAAGAAACTCATTTTAAGCCCAAAGACACCTCCAAATTTAAAGTGAGGGGCTGGAAAAGAATTTATCATGCTAATGGACATCAGAAGAAAGCAGGAGTGGCAATCCTTATATCAGATCAATTAGATTTTAAGCCAAAGACTATAATAAAAGATGAGGAAGGACACTATATCATACTCAAAGGATCTGTCCAACAAGAAGATCTAACAGTTTTAAATATCTATGCCCCCAACGTGGGAGCAACCAACTATATAAACCAATTAATAACAAAATCAAAGAAACATATCAACAATAATACAATGATAGTAGGGGATTTTAACACTCCCCTCACTGAAATGGACATATCATCCAAGCAAGAGATCAACAAGGAAATAAAGGCCTTAAACGACACACTGGACCAGATGGACATCACAGATATCTACAGAACATTTCATCCCAAAGCAACAGAATACACATTCTTCTCTAGTGCACATGGAACATTCCCAGAATAGATCACATCCTCGGTCCTAAATCAGGACTCAACCGGTATCAAAAGATTGGGATCATTCCCTGCATATTTTCAGACCACAATGCTCTGAAGCTAGAACTCAACCACAAGAGGAAGTTTGGAAAGAACACAAATACATGGAGACTAAACAGCATCCTTCTAAAGAATGAATGGGTCAACCGGGAAATTAAAGAAGAATTGAAAAAAATCATGGAAACAAATGATAATGAAAACACAACGGTTCAATATCTGTGGGACACAACTAAGGCTGTCCTGAGAGGAAAATATATAGTGGTACAAGACTTTCTCAAGAAACAAGAAAGGTCTCAGGTACACAACCTAACCCTAGACCTAAAGGAGCTGGAGAAAGAACAAGAAAGAAACCCTAAACCCAGCAGGAGAAGAGAAATCATAAAGATCAGAGCAGAAATCAATGAAATAGAAACCAAAAAAAAACAATAGAACAAATCAATGAAACTAGGAGCTGGTTCTTTGAAAGAATTAATAAAATTTATAAACCCCTGGCCAGACTTATCAAAAAGAAAAGAGAAAGGACCCAAATAAATAAAATCATGAATGAAAGAGGAGAGATCACAACACCAAAGAAATACAAACTATTATAAGAACATACTATGAGCAACTCTACGCCAACAAATTTGACAATCTGGAAGAAATGGATGCATTCCTAGAGACATATAAACTACCACAACTGAACCAGGAAGAAATAGAAAGCCTGAACAGACCCATAACCAGTAAGGAGATTGAAACAGTCATTAAAAATCTCCAAACACACAAAAGCCCAGGGCCAGACGGCTTCCCAGGGGAATTTACCAAACATTTAAAGAAGAACTAATTCCTATTCTCCTGAAACTGTTCAAAAAAAAATAGAAATGGAAGGAAAACTTCCAAACTCATTTTATGAGGCCAGCATCACCTTGATCCCAAAACCAGTCAAGGATCCCATCAAAAAAGAGAGCTATAGACCAATATCCTTGATGAACACAGATGAGAAAATTCTCACCAAAAGACTAGCCAATAGGATTCAACAGTACATTAAAAGGATCATTCACTGCGACCAAGTGGGATTTATTCCAGGGTTGCAAGTTTGGTTCAACATCCGCAAATAAGTCAATGTGATACAACACATTAATAAAAGAAAGAACAAGAACCATATGATACTCTCAATAGATGCTGAAAAAGCATTTGACAAAGTACAGCATCCCTTCCTGATCAAAACTCTTCAAAGTGTAGGGATAGAGGGCACATACCTCTACATCATCAAAGCTATCTATGAAAAACCCACTGCAAATATCATTCTCAATGGAGAAAAACTGAAAGCTTTTCCGCTAAGGTCAGGAACAAGGCAGGGATGTCCATTATCACCACTGCTATTCAACATAGTACTAGAAGTCCTAGCCTCAGCAATCAGACAACAAAAGGAAATTAAAGGCATCCAAATTGGCAAAGAAGAAGTCAAACTATCACTCTTCTCAGATGATATGATACTATATGTGGAAAACCCAAAAGACTCCACTCCAAAACTGCTAGAACTTGTACAGGAATTCAGTAAAGTGTCAGGATATAAAATCAATGCACAGAAATCAGTTGCATTTCTCTACACCAACAACAAGACAGAAGAAAGAGAAATTAAGGAGTCTATCCCATTTACAATTGCACCCCAAACCATAAGATACCTAGGAATAAACCTAACCAAAGAGGCACAGAATCTATACTCAGAAAACTATAAAGTACTCAAAAAAGAAATTGAGGAAGACACAAAGAAATAGAAAAATGATCCATGCTCCTGGATTGGAATAATAAATTTTGTGAAAATGTCTATGCTACCTAAAGCAATCTACACATTTAATGCAATTCCTATCAAAGTACCATCCATCTTTTTCAAAGAAATGGAACAAATAATTTTAAATTTATATGGAACCAGAAAAGACCTCGAAGAGCCAAAGGGATATTGAAAAAGAAAGCCAAAGTTGGTGGCATCACATTTCCGGACTTCAAGCTCTATTACAAAGCTGTCATCATCAAGACAGCATGGTACTGGCACAAAAACAGACACATAGATCAATGAAAGAGAATAGAGAGCCCAGAAATAGACCCTCAACTCTATGGTCAACTCATCTTCAACAAAGCAGGAAAAGAATGTCCAATGGAAAAAAGACAGCCTCTTCAATAAATGGTGTTGGGAAAATTGGATAGCCACATGCAATAAAATGAAATTGGACCATTTCCTTACACCACACACGAAAATAGACTCAAAATGGATGAAGGACCTCAATGTGAGAAAGGAATCCATCAAAATCCTTGAGGAGAACACAGGCGGCAACCTCTTCGACCTCAGCTGCAGCAACATCTTCCTAGGAACATTGCCAAAGGCAAGGGAAGCAAGGGCAAAATGAACTATTGGGATTTCATCAAGAACAAAAGCTTTTTCACAGCAAAGGAAACAGTTAACAAAACCAAAAGACAACTGACAGAATGGGAGAAGATATTTGCAAACGACATATCAGATAAAGGACTAGTGTCCAAAATCTATAAAGAACTTAGCAAACGCAACACCCAAAGAACAAGTAATCCAATCAAGAAATGGGCAGAGGACATGAACAGACATTTCTGCAAAGAAGAGATCCAGATGGCCAACAGACACATGAAAAAGTGCTCCATATCACTCGGCATCAGGGAAATACAAATCAAAACCACAATGAGATATCACCTCACACCAGTCAGAATGGCTAAAATCAACAAGTCAGGAAATGACAGATGCTGGCAAGGATGTGGAGAAAGGGGAACCCTCCTACACTGTTGGTGGGAATGCAAGCTGGTGCAACCACTCTGGAAAACAGCATGGAGGTTCCTCAAAATGTTGAAAATAGAACTGCCCTATGACCCAGCAATTGCACTACTGGGTATTTACCCTAAAGATACAAACATAGTGATCCGAAGGGGCACGTGCACCTGAATGTTTATAGTGGTCAATGTTCACAATAGCCAAACTATGGAAAGAACCTAGATGTCCATCAACAGATGAATGGATCAAGAAGATGTGGTATATATACACAATGGAATACTATGCTGCCATCAAAAGAAACAGAATCTCGCCATTTGCGACAACATGGATGGAACTAGAGCGTATCATGCTTAGCGAAATAAGTAAAGTGAAGAAAGACAACTATCATATGATCTCCCTGATATGAGGAAGTGGTGATGCAACATGGGGACTTAAGTGGGTAGGAGAAGAATCAATGAAACAAGATGAGATTGGGAGGGAGACAAACCGTAAGTGACTCTTAATCTCACAAAACAGACTGAGGGTTGCTGGGGGGAAGGGGGCTTGGGAGAAGGGGGGTGGGGTTATGGACATTGGGGAGGGTATGTGCTTTGGTGAGTGCTGTGAAGTGTGTAAACCTGGTGATTCACAGACCTGTACCCCTGGGGATAAAAATATATGTTTATAAAAAACAAAAAATTTAAAAAAAATAAAAGTAAAAGTAAAAGAAAAAAAAAGAATATCATATGAATGAAATCATATAGTATGTAACCTTTTGATACTAGCTTATGTCACTTAGATAATGCTTTTGAAATTCATCCAAGTCCTTGCATGTAGGTTATTCTCCCTCTTTGCTGAGTAATAGTTCTGTATGAATGTACCACAGTTTTAGCCATTTACCATATGTAGGACATTTGGGTTGTTACCAATTTCTGGTAATTATGAATAGAGTTGCTATAAACATTAGTAAACATGTTTTCATGAACATAGTTTTCATTTCTCTAGGGCAAGAGGTGGCAAACTATGGCCTATGGGCTGGCTGCCTATTTCTGCAAATAAAATGTTATTGCAGCACAGCTTTTTTTTTTTTTAAAGAATTTATTTCTTTGACAGACAGAGATCACAAGTAGGCAGAGAGGCAGGCAGAGAGAGAGGAGGAAGCAGACTCCCTGCTGAGCAGAAAGCCCAATGCGGGGCTCCATCCCAGGACCCTGGGATCATGACCTGAGCCGAAGGCAGAGGCTTTAACCCACTGAGCCACCCAGGTACCCCTTGCAGCTCAACTTTGCCCCTTCATTTACATACCTGTCTTATAGCTGCTTTTGCACTGCAGTGACATTGCAGAGTAGTTGTGACAGAGACCTATGTCTTTAAGCCTAAAATATTTACTCTCTAGCTCCTTTTTTTAAAAAAATTTTTTTATTTAACAGAGAGAGAGATCACAAGTAGGCAGTGATGCAGGCAGAGAGGAGGGGGAAGCAGGCTCCCCGCTGAGCAGAAAGCCCAATGCAGGGCTCTATCCCAGGTCCCTGAGATCATGACCTGAACCGAAGGTATAGACTTAACTCACCGAGCCACTCAGGTGTCCCTTTTGTTTATTTTATTTTGTTTTTTAAGAGATTTTATTTATTTATTTGACAGAGATCACAAGTAGGCAGAGAGGCAGGGAGAGGGGGGATGCAGGCTCCCTGCTGAGCAGAGAGCCCGGGGCAGGACTTGATCCCAGGACCCTGAGATCATGACCTCAGCTGAAGGCAGAGGTTTTACCCACTGAGTCACCTAGGCGCCCCTCTAGCCCCTTTTTAAAAGTATTTATTTATTTATTTATTTATTTATTTATTTATCAGAGAGAGAGAGAGCGCACACACACACATGCAGGGGGGTGGCAGAGGGAGAGGGAGAAGCAGTCTCCCCGCTGAGCAAGACTCGATGCAGAACTCAATCCCAGGACCCTGAATCGTGACCCTAGCTGAAGCAGGCAGAGAGGCAGCAGAGAGGGAGGAGGAAGCAGGCTCCCTGCTGAGCAGAGAGCCTGATGTGGGGCTGAATCCCAGGACCCTGAGATCATGACCTGAGCCAAAGTCAACGGCTTAACCCACTGAGCCACCCAGGCTCCCTCTTTAAGGAAAATTTCACTTATATCTGTTATAAAGACTCAGGATTGGGATTGGTGGATGCTACGGTGGGTGTTAGGGTTTAACATAAAAAACTGCCGAGCTGTTTTCTAGAGAGTTCTATCATTTTTCCTTTCCCATTAGAAATATATGAGAGGTAGGTGCTCTGCATCATTGTCATCACTTGATATCATCAGTATTTTTTTGCTTAAGCCATTCTAGAAAGTATGTAGCAGATCACATCATGGTTTTATTTTATCCCTTAGTAGGGATGTTGTTTCACAGACGTATTTACCATCCATATATCTTGTCTGGTAACTGTGTTTTAGTTGTTGAATCAGTTTGTTAGTTATCTTAATGTTGAGGCTTGAGAGGATTTTGTATTCTGATTGCAAGTTCTGTATCAGCTATGTGATGAGCGAACATCTTTCTCTCGGTCTATAGTTTATTTCATTTTCTAAACAGTGTCTTCCACAAAGCAAACATTTTTTATTTTGTTAAAGTTCAGCTTCCAATTTTTTTTCTTTCATGAATCATGGTTTTGATGTTATATCTAAGAACTCTTAACATAATTGCCCATCACAAAGGTGTTCTTCCACATCTTATGCTTTTATTGATATATATGACCCACTTTGAGTTAATTTTGTCACGAATTTGGGGAGAGGAGTTGCATACAATTATGTATGTTGGATATACAATTATTCCAGAACTGTCCTTCCTCCATTAACTTACTACTGCCCCATTTGTAGAAATTAAATGACTGTATTAGCTTGAGTCTGTATCTCTCTTGTTTCACTGATTTGTTTTCCTTTCTTCCTCCCTCCCTTCCTCTCTACCTCCATCCCTCCTCTCCTTCCTTCCTCCCTTCTTTCCTTTTAGAGAGAGAGTGAGAGAGAGGGCATGAGCTGGCAGGGGCAGAAAGAGAGAGAATCTTAAGCAGCTTCCACAAGGGGCTCAAACACATGACCCTGAGATCAAAATCAAGAGTTGGTGTTTTAACCAACTAAGCCACCCAGGTGCACCTGATTTATGTATATTTTTTGCACATACTTCACAGTTTTGATTACTCAAGCTATATATGTCTATTCTTTTTAAGTTTCGTTTATTTATTTGAGAGAGAGTGCACATGAGAGCAGGGCAGGGGGCAAAGGAAGAGGGAGAGAGAAAATCCTTGAGCCGACTCCCTGCCAAGCATGGAGCCTGGCATGGGGATCAATCCGAGGACGCTGAGATCATGACCTGAGCTAAAATTGAGTCCACTGTTCAACCAACTGAGCCATCCAGGCACGCCTAGTTCTATATAAGTCTTAAAATCAAGTAGTGTAATTCCTCAAGTAGTATGACTCTTTGTCAGAATTTCTTCTACAATTCCAACCAATATTTTGTGTTTTTTAAAAGATTTTATTTATTTATTTGACAGAGAGAAAGATCACAAGTAGGCAGAGACAGGGAGCAGAGCAGAGAGCCTGATGTGGAGCTCGATCCCAGGAATCATGACCTGAGCCGAAGACGGAGTCTTTAACCCACTGAGCTACCCACGTGCCCCCAATATTTTGTGGTTTTAAGAATATATATCCTGTACATGTTTTCTTGGACTGTAGCAATTCATTTTTCACAGAGTGACTGTGAATGATACTATTTTTTAGATTCTGGCTTTCCATTGTTCATAGTTAATACAGAGAAATACAGTTGATTTTTGTATGTTGACCTTATATCCTGTGACATTGCTAATTGCAACTTTTAGTTGTAGGAGGTAGTTTATAGGTTACTTGAGATTTTTTAAAAACATTTTTTTAAAGATTTTATTCATTTATTTGTCAGAGAGAGAAAGCACAAGCAGGCAAAATGGCAGGCAGAGGCAGGGAGAGAAGCAGCCTCCCCACTGAGCAAGCAGCCCGATGCAGGACTCGATCCCAGGAGCTTGGGATCATGACCTGAGCCGAAGGCAGCAGCTGAACTGATTGAGCCACCCAGGCATCCTGGTTACTTGAGATTTTACACAATGACAATCATATTATGCAATCTGTATGCCTTTTATTTCTTTATCTTGCCTTATTTCATGTCTTAGCAGTATTAGTACAATACTGAAGAAGACCTGTGAGAGAGAACATTCTTTCCTTATTTTAAATCTTAAGGGAAAAGACTTTGACCAGTAAGTGTCAGCTAAGTGTCAGTAAGTATCTTGATAAAGATACCTTTATCAAGTTAGGGAAATTTCTTTCTATTCCTAGTTTGCTAACAGTTTTTATCATGAATGGACATTCTTTAGGCTGCTATTTTGATTACATTGATTATTTTTTAAGGTTTTATTTATTTATTTGACAGAGATCACAAGTAGGCAGAGAGGCAGGCAGAGAGAGAGGAAGAGGGAAGCAGGTTCCCTGCTGAGCAGAGAGCCCGATGCGGGACTCAATCCTAGGACCCTGAGATCATGACCTGAACCGAAGGCAGCAGCTTAACCCACTGAGCCACCCAGGTGCCCCACATTGATTAATTTTTAAATATTAGACCATCCTGTAATTACCAGGATAAATCCCACATGGTTGTGATGTGCTTTGGTTGTTTGTTTATTGTCATAAAATACACATAACATTTACCATTTTAACCATTTTTAAATGTACAATTCAGTGACATTAAGTACATTCATGATGTTGTGCAACCATCACCACTATCCATTTCCAAAAGCTTTTTTATTGTCCCAAATAGAAACTGTACCCATTAAACAATTAACTTCCCATTCTCCCCAGGCCCTGGTAAGCCTTATTCTACTTTATGTCTCTGTGAATTTGCCTATTACCTCATATACCTGGAACTATACAGTAATTGTTCTTTTGTGTCTAGCTTACGTGGTTTAGCATAATGTTTTCAGTGTTCGTTCATGGTATAGCATTTTCTAGAATTTTATGGCTTTCTGTGGCTGAATGCATACTAACCTTTTATATACTACTTGATTCTATTTGCCAATTTTTGTTGAGGATTTTGCATCTAAGTTGAGAGATATTCATATTTTCTTTTATTATCTTTTTAAATTTAAATTTAATCTAATTAACATATACTGTATTATTAGTTTTAGACATAGAATTTAGTGATTCATCAGTTGTATATAATACCCCATGCCCTCCCTGATGTCTGTCACCTAATTACACCATCCCCTCACCCACCTTCCCACAGCAACCCTCAGTTTGTTTCCTAGAGTTAAAAGTCTCTTTTGGTTTGTTTTCATTTTGTTTTCTGTTTTCCTGTCTGTTTTCATTTTATTTTATTTTTCCTTTCCTTCCCCTATGTTTATCTGTTTTGTTTCTTATATTCCACATATGAGTGAAATCACATGGTATTTGTCTTTCTCTGACTGATTTATTTTGCTAAGCATAATACCCTCTAGCTCCATCCACATTGTTGCAAATGGCAAGAGTAATATTACATTATACACACACACACACACACACACACACACACACACACACACATATATATATATATATATATATATATTTCTTCTTTATTCATTCATCTATCAATAGACATCTGGGCTTTTCCCACAGCCTGGCTATTGTGGACATTGCTGCTATGAACACTGAGTTACACATGCCTGCTACATTTGTATCTTTGGGGTAAATACCTAGTAGTGCAGTTCCTGGGTTGTAGGGTAATTCTACTTTTAACTTCTTGAGGAACCTCTGTACTGTATTCTGGAGCAGGTGCACCTGCTTGCATTCCCACCAACAGTGTAGGAGGGTTCCCCTTTCCCGGCATCCTCACCAATGTCTGTTTTTTCCTAACTTGTTAATTTTAGCCATTCTGACTGGTGTGAGGTGGTATCTCATTGTGGTTTTGATTTGTATTTACCTGATGCCAAGTGATGTTGAGGGCTTTTTCACGTGTCTGTTGGCCATTTGGATGTCTTCTTTGGATAAATGTCTGTTCATGTCTTCTGCCCATTTCTTGGCTGGGTTATTTGTTTTCTGGGTGTTGAGTTTGATAAGTCCTTTCTAGATTTTGGATAGGAGCCCTTTATCTGATAAGACATTTACAGATATCTTCTCCCATTCTGTCAATTGTCTTGGTTTTGTCAACTATTTTCTTTGCTGTGGAGAAGATTTTTATCTTGATGAAATCCCAGCAGTTCATTTTTGCCGTTGTTTCCCTTGCCTTTGGAGATGTGTCTAGCAAGAATTTCCTGTGGCCTAGGTCACAGAGGTTGCTGCCTGTGTTCTTCTCTAGGATTTTGATGGATTCTTGTCTCACATTTAGGTCTTCCATCCATTTGGAGTCTATTTTTGTATATGGTATAAGAAAATGGTCCACTTTCATTCTTCTGGATGTGGCTGTCCAATTTTCCCAACACCATTTTTTAAGAGGTTGTCTTTTTTCCAGTGGACATTCTTTCCCGCTTTGTTGAAGATTAGTTGACCATAGAGGTGAGGGTCCATTTCTGGGTTCTCTATTCTGTTTCATTGATCGATGTTTCTGTTTTTGTGCCCATACTGTATTGTTTTGGTGATTACAGCTTTGTAATACAGCTTGAATTGTGATGCCCCCAGCTTCCGTTTTCTTTTTCAGGATTGCTTTGGCTACTTGGAATCTTTTCTGGTTCCATACAAATTTTAGGATTGTTTGTTCCAGGTCTGTGAAAAATGCTGATGCTATTTTGACAGGTATTGCACGAAATGTGTAGATTGCTTTGGGTAGCATAGACATTTAACAATAGTTGTTCTTCCAGTTTATGATGGAATGTTTTCCCATGTCTTTATTTCGTCCTCAATTTCTTTCATAAGTGTTCTGTACTTTTCAGAGTATAGATCTTTTACCTCTTTGGTTAGATTTATTCCTAGATCACTTATGGGTTTTGGTGCCGTTGTAAATGGGATCGATTCCTTGATTTCTCTTTCTTCTTCCTCAGTGTTAATGTATGGAAATGCAACTGACTTCTGTACATGATTTTATATCCTGCAACTTTGCAGAATTCCTGTACGAGTTCTAGCAATTTGGGAGTGAAGTCTTTTGGATTTTCTGCATAGAGTATAATGTCATCTGCAAAAGTGAGAGTCTCACTTCTTTTTTGCTGATTTGGATGCATTTTCTTTCTTTTTGTTGTCTTATTTCTGAGGCTAGGGCTTCCAGTACTATGGTAAACAACAGCAGTGAGAGTGGACGTCATCCCTGCTGTGCTCCTGACCTTAGGAGAAAAGCTCAGTTTTTCCCCGTTGAGGAGGATATTCACTGTGTATTTTTCATATATGGCTTTTGTGATATTGAGGTATGTTCTTCTGTAAGGGATACTGATATTTTCTAATTTCCTTTGAGATTTTCTCTTTGATCCATCAATTATTTAGAAGTCTGTTGTTTAATTTCCAAGTGTTTAGAGATTCTCCTGTTTCATTTGTTTTTTGTTTGTTTGTTTGTTTTGTTTTTCTTTTTTTTTGATTCCTAGTTTGCTTCCATTAAGGTCAGGGGACATACTTTGCATGATTTCAATTCTTTTAAAATTGTTAAGGTTTGCTTTTTTTTTTTTTAAGGTTTGCTTTCTGATCCAAGATATAGTCCGTTTTGGTGAATCTTCCATGTTCACTTGAAAAGAATGTGTGTTCTGCTGTTGAGTGTTTTACAGATGTCAGTTAGATCTAGTTGGTTATGGTCCTGTTCTATTCTCTGTGTCTTTATTGATTTTCCATCTACTGAGTTATAATGATTATTGAGAGAGGGTTATTTAAGTCCCAAACTATAATTTTGGATTTGTCTGTTCTTTCCTTTAGTTCTTTCAGTTTTGGTTTCCAGCATTTTGAGGCTCTGGTATTACATGCAGATGCATTTTGGATTATTGTGTCTTGTTAGTGAATTGACATTTTTATCATTATGTAATGTTCTTTTTTATCCCTGATGGTTTTCTTTGTTCTGAAATCTACTTTGGCAGGCGGTGGGTGGGGGGGAAGCAGAGGGCCTGATGCAGGACTCGATCCCAGGACCCTGGGATCATGACCTTAGCTGAAGGCAGAGGCTTTAACCCACTGAGCCACCAAGGTGCCCCTGAAGTAGGTTTCTTTTTTTTTTTTTTTTAAAGATTTTATTTTGAAGTAGGTTTCTTAAACAGCATTTAGTTAGGTATTGTTTTATCCACTCTGACAATATATATCTTTTAGTTACTATGTTTAATCCATTTGTACTTAATGTAATTATTGATTGGATTTATGTCTACCATTAAACCAAATAAATGGTTTTTATTTGTTCCACTTTTCAATTCTGTTTACTCTTTTCTGCCTTTTTAGTGTTTTTAATATTTTGAATAATAATATTCTCATTTTGTTTTAATTTATTTATTGTCTGAATATATCACTTTGCATAAATTTTTTTAAAGTGTGGCTCTAGGGATTACAATATACTTATAGGCTACTTAGATGAATACTGTATCATTTCAAATAGAATGTAGAAACCTAATGACCATATAGATATCTTCACCTTCCCCTCTTTATGTTATAGGTGTCTCAAAGTACATTTACATGCATTGTAAACTGCACTGAACAATCTTACAATTTTTTCTTTCAATCATCAAAAATATTTTAAAGAACAATAAAGGTAGATACACTAGACAGAGATCACTAAGGAAATAGAAGATTTTAATAATGCTATAAACAAATTAGATCTAAAAGACATCTACAAAAAAAAAAAGACATCTACAGAAAACTCCACCCAACAACAGCAGATTGCATGTTACTCTTACCAGCACATGGAACATTCTCCAGTGTACACCATAGGCCAGGGCATAAAACAAAACTCAATAAATTTAAAAGAATTGAAATAATAAAAAATATGTTTTTCCCATGACAATGAAATGAAGGCAGAAATCAGTTACACAAAAAAAATCTTAGAAACTCACAAAAATGTGCATATTAAACAACATACTTTTTTTTTTTTTTTTTTTTTTGGTAGGCTCCATCCCCAGCATGGCAACACAGGGCTTGAACGCACCACCCTGAGATCACACCTGATTTGAGATCAAGAGTCAGATGATCAACCAACAGAGCCAACCAGGTGCCCTCAAAAAACATACTTCTAAATAATCAGTGAGTCAAAAAAGAAATCACAAGGAAATTAGAAATATCTTGAAATGAATGAAAATAAATATACAATATACCAAAACTTATGGGATACAGTTAAAGTGGTACTTAGAGGGAAATTTATAGCTGAAAATTCCTATATTTAAAAAGAATGATTTCGGGGCGCCTGGGTGGCTCAGTGGGTTAAGCCGCTGCCTTCGGCTCGGGTCATGATCTCAGTGTCCTGGGATCGAGCCTCGCATCGGGCTCTCTGCTCAGCAGGGAGCCTGCTTCCTCCTCTCTCTCTGCCTGCCTCTCTGCCTGCTTGTCATCTCTCTCTGTCAAATAAATAAATAAAATCTTTAAAAAAAAGAGAATGATCTCAAATGAATAACCTAAACCTGTACTTTAAGACATAGAAAAAGAAGGGGCACCTGGGTGGCTCAGGTGGTTAGGTGTCCCACTCTTGATATCATCTTGGGTCTTGATCTCAGGTTCATAAGTTCAGGCTCTCTTTTGGGCTCCATGCCGGCTATGGAGCCTACTTAAAAAAAAAGCGGGGGGGAGGAAGGTGTACCCGGCTTCTCCCTTTCCCTCTGCCTGCCACTCCCCCTGCTTGTGCTTTCTCTCTCTGTCAAATACATAAAATCTTTAGGAAAAAGAAGAACAAACTAAACATAAAGCATGCAGAAGGGAGGAAAAACAAAGATTAGAGCTGAAATTTGTGAAATAGAGACCAGAAAAATAATAGAAAAACTAAAAATAAATTTTTTTAATGGGTAGAAAAGTTGGACGTTTCCCCAAGGAGGATATACAAATGGCCAATAATCATCTGAAAAGATGCCAAATGTCACCAATCATTAGAGAAATGAAAATCAAAATCACAGTGAGATCATTTTATACCCCATTAGGATGGCTACTATAAAAAAAAATCAGGAAATGATGGGGTGCCTGTGTGGCTCAGTTGTTAAGCGTCTGCTTTCAGCTCAGGCCATGATCCCTGGATCCTGGGATCAAACACCACATCAGGCTCCCTGGTCAGCAGGAAGCCTGCTTCTCGCTCTCCCACTCCCCCGCCTGTGTTCCCTCTCTCACTGTGTCTCTCTCTGTCAGATAAATAAGTAAAATCTTCAAAAAAAAAAATCAGGAAATGAGAAGTGTTGGTGAGCAATTGTAGTCCTTGTGGACTGTTAGTAGGAGTGTACAAAAGTACAACCACTATGGAAAACAGTATGACAGTTTCTCAAAAAATTAAAAATAGAATTATTATATGATCCAGCCATCCCATTTTTGTGTGTATATACAAAAGAAGTGAAAGCAGGCTCTTGAATTGATACTTGCACACATATCTTCCTAAAAGCTTTATTCACAATAACCAAGAGAGGTAGAAACCATCCATGTCCACTGACAGATTAATGGATAAACAAAATGTGGTTGTACTGGTTATATATACAATGGAATTTTATTCAACCTTAAAAAGAGGAAATCCTGTCACATGCTATCCTATGGATGAAGCTTGAGGACAATGTACTACGGGAAGTAAGCCAGTCACCAAAAGGCTAATACTTGTATGAGGTATCTAAACTAGTCAGTTTCAGAGAAACAGCAAATTGAATGATGGTCACCAGGGGAGGGAGAAGGAGGAAACAGAGGGCTCTTTAATGTGTGTAGAGTTTCAGTTTTGCAAAAAGGTACAAGTTCTGGTGATCTGTTTAACAACAACGCAATTATACTTATCACTACTGAAATGTACACTTAAAAATGGTTAGGATGGTAAATTTCATGTTATATATTTTTTACAATTAAATTTTTATAATTATTTTTAAAAATAGAGAAAATCAACAAAAACAAAAGTTGGTTTTTGAAAAGATTTTGAAAAGTGACAAACCTTTGGTTAGATTGACCAAGAAAAATAGGCTCAAATTACTAAAATCGAGAATAAAAGAAAGGATATTAATACAACGTAAAGAAAAAAGATTGTAAGGGAATACTGTGAACATTTATATGCATCATGTTTGTGAATTAGATAATTTAGGGGCGTCTGGGTGGCTCAGTGGGTTAAGCCGCTGCCTTCGGCTCGGGTCATGATCTCAGGGTCCTGGGATCGAGTCCCGCATCGGGCTCTCTGCTCAGCGGGGAGCCTGCTTCCCTCTCTCTCTCTCTATCTCTCTCTACCAGCCTCTCCATCTACTTGTGATTTCTCTCTGTCAAATAAAAAAAATAAAATCTTTAAAAAAAAAAAAGATAATTTAGATGCAGTGGACTAATTCACAGAAAGAAACTACCAAAATGACTCAGGAAGAAATAGAAAATGTGAATAGACCTGTATAAGAGATTGAATTGGAATTAAAAAACATGCAGGAGCACCTGGGCGGCTCAGTCATTTGAGCTACCCACTCTCGGTTTCAGCTTGGGTTTTGATCTCAGGGTCATGGAATGGAGCCCTGTTTGGGGCTCTGTGCTCAGTGTGGGTTCTCTCTCTCTCTCTCCGCCTCTGCCCCTTTCTCTGCTTTTGGTCGCTCAAATAAATAAATAAATATATATATTTTTAAAAGAATAAAAATAAGGGGCACCTGGGTGGCTCATCCATTAAGTGCTTGCCTTTGGTTCAGGTGATGATCTTCAGGTCCTGTGATGAAGCCCCGCCCCAGGCTTCCTGCTCACTGGGGAGTCTGCTTCTCCTTCTTTTTCTGCCCCTCCCCCCTGCTCATGTATGCTCTCTCTCTCGCTCTCTCTCAAACAAAAATCTTTAAAAAGTAATAAAAATAAAAATTTTTAAAAAGCATCCAACAATGAAAAGCCCAGGACCAAATAGCTTCACTGGTGAATTCTAAACTTTTAAAGAAAAATGGATGCCAATCCTTCTTAAACTCTTCAAAAAATTAGAAGAGAATGGAACACTCTCTAAAGTATTACCCTGATTCCATACTCAGGAAAAAACAACAAAACTACAGACCAATATCCTTTATGAATATGCATGAAAAAATCCACAGCAAAATGTAAGCAAACAATCCAGCAGCTTCTAAAATGGATTACACCACGTAGGACTTATCCCAGGAATGTGAAGTTAGTTCACATACAAAAATCAGCCAATGGGGACGCCTGGGTGGCTCAGTGGGTTAAGCCGCTGCTTTCAGCTCAGGTCATGATCCCGGGGTCATGGGATCGAGTCCTGCATTGGCTCCTTGCTCGGCAGGGAACCTGCTTCTCTCACTGCCTCTGCCTGCCTCTCTGCCTGCTTGCGTGTACTCACTTGCTCTCTCTCTCTGGCAAATAAATAAAATCTTTAAAAAAAATCAGCCAATGTATTACAAAATATTGATAGAATTAAATGACAAAACCACATGATAATCTCAACAAGTTCAGGAAAAAGCATTTAATAAACCCCAATCCCTTTCATGATAGATATAATCAACCCAGTAGGAACAGAAGGGAATTCCTCACCTGTTAAAGGGTATCTACAAAACCCACAGTTGACACTGTATTTAATGGCAAAAGCCAGAAGGTTTCCTTCTAAGATCAGGAACAAGACAAAGATGTCCTTTTTCATTATTTCTGTTTAACATTGTACTAGAGGTTCTAGCCAGGGCAATTAGGGAAGAAAAACAAATAAAAGGTTTTCATGTAGAAATGGAAGACATAAAAATACCTCTTTCCTTTTTTTTTTTTTAAAGATTTTTATTTATTTATTTGAGATAGAATGAGAGAGAGAAAGAGAGAGAGCCCAAGTGAGCGTGCACAAGCATGGGGAGCAGCAGGCAGAGGGAGAAGCAGATGCCCTGCAGAGCAGGGAGCCGGATGCGGGGCTCGATCCCAGGACCCTGGAATCATGACCTGAGCTAAAGGCAGCCACTCAACCCACTGAGCCACCCAGGTGCCCCAAAGATACCTCTTTCACAAATGACATAGTCTTGTATATGGAAAACTCATAAGAGTTCTAAAAAAAAAAAATCTACTAGAACTAATAAATAAGTTCAACAAATTTGCATGACACAAGGTCAATTAAAAATCAGTTGTCTGGGACACCTAGGTGGCTCAGTCAGTTAAGCCGCTGCCTTTGACTCAGGTCATGATCCCAACATCCTGGGATCAAGTCCCAAATCGGGCTCCTTGCTTGGCAGGGAGCCTGCTTTTCTCTCTGCCTCTGCCTGACACTCTGCCTGCTTGTGCTCTCTCTCTTTCTCTTTCTGACAAATAAATAAATAAAAGCTTTAAAAATTTTTTTAAAAATCACTAGTCTTCTGTAAAATAGCAATAAACAATTGAAATTAAGAAAACAGTTCCATTTAGAATAGCATCAAAAAGAATAAAATGAATAAGTTTAACTAAAGAAATGTAAATTTGTAGACTGAAAAGTACACATTTCTTTTTAAGATTTTATTTATTTATTTGACAGAGAAAGAGCGATCCCAAGAAGGCGGAGAGGCAGGCAGAGAGAGAGAAAGAGAGAGAGAGAGGAGGAAGCAGGCTCCCCACTGAGCAGAGAGCCCAATGAGGGGCTCAATTCCAGGACCCTGGGATCATGATCTGAGCCAAAGGCAGAGGTTTTAACCCACTGAGCCACCCAGGTACCCCAAAAGTACGCATTTTTTAAAGGCGTTAAAGGAGATCCAAATAAATGGAAAGATACCCCATTTCATCAATTGGGCAAAAATATTTGTCCACCCAAAAACTTGCAGGCAAATGTTTATAGCAGCACAATTCATAACAGCCAAAGGTGGAAACAATCCAAATGTCCATCAACTGTAAATTTAGAAACAAAATGTAGTATACACATATAACATATAACAATATTATCTGGTAAAAAAGAATATATGCTTCAATGTGGATAAACCTTGACAACATTATGCTAATTGAAAGAAACTAGTCACAAAGACAACATATTACATAATTGAATTTTTAAAAAGATTTTATTTATTTACTTATTAGAGACAGAAAATACAAGAAGGGAGCAGCAGGCAGAGGGAGTTGGGCAGGGAGCCTGATGCAGGGCTCCATCCCAGGACCCTGAGATCATGACCCGAGCCAAAGGCGGATGCTTAACTGACTCAGCCACCCAGGCTTCCCTATATAATTCAATTTATATGAAATGTCCAGAGTATGCAAATTCATAAACACATGAACAACAGAAAGTTGGCGAGTGGTTGCTAAGGGATTAGAGGGGGGACTGGGAATTACTGCTTACATATATGGGGTCTCTTGTTAGGGTGATGTAATTGTCCTATAATTAAATCATGGGGGTGGCTGACTAACATTGTGAATATACTAAATAGAAAAAAGAAAAAGAAAAAATCATTGACTTAAATTAAATCCTCTGGAGAGCATAGGTATTTTTGTTGAGGCGGACAATCCACTTGGTTAGATTCAAACCACAACTTCCAACTCTCCTTCTGTGGTCTGTGATTCCAAAGTCAGTTCACCTCCCAGAGCATGAATGGGGCTATTCAAGTTCTGTCCCAGTGTGTGCCACCTAGTGGCCAGTTGAGGACCTCGGTCTGTCAGTTCTGCCTGTCTTCATTGTGTTGAACAGGACCAGATCTGTGCAGGAGCTGCTCAGAAAGCAGCCCCCGAGTTCATAAACAGTATTGTGGGGTCTCTTCCTTATGCAGCTCTCTTGGCAATTTCCCTGTTACTTTTGTTTCCTGACGCTTTTAGTTTTCAGTCTTCTGATCAGAAAACTGAGGCTTGACCTATGCAGTTCTGTCATGTACTTCTGCCTCTGGGGCCAACAGCAGGAGGACAGAGTTGGAACTAAAGCAACACAGTGTTCACCCTCTTGGGACTACAGCTGCCCCAGATGAAGTTTTTCCCCTTCAGAGTTTTGGCTCCTGGGTCCCAAGTAAACAGAAATTCTCACAGGTTCTTTTCATAGGCTGTTCTCTTGGACTGGAAAGCCCCCTGTCCATCTGCAAAGCTCTTTGCCTTGTCTTTCAGACCCCAGTTCAGCCATCACCCACTTTGGGAAGTCTTTCCCAAAGAAGACTTCGAAGTCTTGTCATAACAGTCACAAGAGATAAGACTATTTAAATGAACCATTCTCTCCTCTGAGCAATCTGTGTATCCTACTCCTATTTCTAATGTCAGTTCTTTTACTGCATGATGTTCTGAGGCATTTTTTATGGCTCCTGGTATGCTGTGAATGTTCCAAGGCTGAAACATTTATTGCTGCTTCACTGGCTTGTAGTGCAGTGGCTGACAAAAGTTTACATTCGGGGCTCCTGGGTGGCTCAGTGGGTTAAAACCTCTGCCTTCGGCTCAGGTCATGATCCCAGAGTCCAGGGATCAAGCCCCGCATCAGGCTCTCTGCTCAGCGGGGAGTCTGCTTCCCCCTCTCTCTCTGCCTGGCTCTCTGCCTACTTGTGATCTCTGTCAAATAAATAAAACATTAAAAAAAAAGTTTACGTGGGCGCCTGGGTGGCTCAGTGGGTTAAGCCGCTGCTTTCGGCTCAGGTCATGATCTCGGGGTCCTGGAATCGAGTCCCGCATCGGGCTCTCTGCTCAGCAGGGAGCCTGCTTCCTCCTCCTTCTCTCTCTACCTGCCTCTCTGCCTACTTGTAATCTCTCTCTGTCAAATAAATAAATAAAATCTTTAAAAAAAAAGTTTACGTTTATTAAATCTTTCTTGAATTTGTTTATTTTTCATTTACCCTCTCTGCACTTCTAATTTACGTCCTTTTATCTGGCATCGGAAACTCATTAAGCTCTTTAGACTTGTATATGAACTAAGTAGGTGATGAGCAAGGGCCTAGGGGATTTGAACGTATGAACATTAGTGCATGGACTTTAATAACCTTTGGTCTTTTTAAGGCTGTTTCCTTTTTTTTTTTTTTGCCTGTATTCTGGTAGAAGTTGCCAGAAAACTTAGTTCCAGATAGTTTAGGATTCATCATTGCACACAAAATTAGAAAGCCCTAGCTGTCCTTTGAAGGAATCTACAATTTGAAAGAGGGAAATAGCCATTTGTAACGTTTTCCAAAATAGAGAATAATGGGTAAGAAAAATGCCTCCTGATTAAATGTGGGGCTTGGGGGATTAACTAGAAAGCAGTATGAATAATTTTCAAAACGTTGATATGTTGACCCCCTAATATAATCCCTCTTATGGGGTTTAACATGGTGCTAAAGATAGATGGCAAACAAATATCCTTTTAGCAAGCTGCTCATGCTTGTCTCTAGTATTTTGGGGACTGAGATCTTCTTGGGCTGTATAAACACAACTTAGATTTCTAGGAGGGAATACGAGCCCAGTCTCCTGCTGGCACAATTTTAGATTTAAGAAGCCATTCTGGGGGCATTTGGGTGGCTCAGTGGGTTAGGGCCTCTGCCTTTGGCTCAGGTCATGATCTCAGGGTCCTGGGATCTAGTCCCACTTGGGCTCTCTGCTGCGCGGGGAGCCCGCTTCCCCCTCCCCCCCGCCTGCCTCTCTGCCTACTTGTGATCTCTCTCTCTGTCAAATAAATAAATAAAATCTTTAAAAAAAAAAGCCATTCTGACCTATGCACCAGTTAGTAATAATCATCAAGTGGATATCTACTTGATCTTGTGGCATCAAAAATTTTAATATGACAGTAGGATTGGAAAGTAAAGAAGGAAATCCCAAGGTTTTAGACAGAAGAAGAAATTACATTTTTCTTTCCCAAACACAGGTCTCCCCAGTGGAGAAGTCGAGTCAGGTGAGGCAATCACCGCACTTGTACAGTCCCCTGTTGACTGGTGATTCTAGAAGGTGAGGGGGTAAATCTGAGGCACCGAACTCATGATCCACCCAGTAAGGTGTTAAGGTTTAGGGGATCACAGTACAGCTTAGGGAGCACACCTGGAACAGAGCTTTACTCTCCACTCTTCTAAGTTAGAATTTGTGAGAATTTATGAAGGAGCCACTTTAAAAAGTTCACCAGTGCTCCATGGATGAAGGAAAATTTGCCAACAACAAAGAGGTAAATGATATCGCAGATACATATTTAACCCATTTAATAAAGCACATTAAAAAAAGAAGTTAGGAAAGGGGGAGGAGTCAAGATGGCAGAGAAGTAGCAGGCTGAGACAATATCAGGTAGCAGGAGATCAGCAAGATAGCTTAGCTAAACATTACGAACACCTACAAATCCAATGGGAAATCAAAGAAAAGAATCATTTCTAGAAACAGAAAATCAACCACTTTCTGAAAGGTAGGACCTGTGGAGAAGTGAGTCTGAAGCGCTGGGAAGATAGACCCCAGGGGGAGGGGCCGGCTCCCGGCAATGGGCGGAGCAAGGGAGGACTTTTTTTTTTTTTTTTTTCCTTTTAAAGATATTTTTATGTATTTATTTGACAGAGAGAAATCACAAGTAGATGGAGAGGCAGGCAGAGAGAGAGAGAGGGAAGCAGGCTCCCAGCCGAGCAGAGAGCCCGATGCGGGACTCATCCCAGGACCCCGAGATCATGACCTGAGCCGAAGGCAGCGGCCCAACCCACTGAGCCACCCAGGCGCCCCTAAATCAGGACTTTTAAAAGTCTGCTCCATTGAGGGACATCACTCCAGAGGCTAAACCGGGGTGGCCTCAGGTCCCGCAGGGTCACAGAAGGATTGGGGGTGTCTGAGTGTCGCAGAGCTTACAGGTATTAGAACGGGGAAGCCGGCTCCAGAGACAGAGCTGAGGAGTGAGCTCTCAGCTTGGGGTTACCTTGAACTGGTCGCAGGCTGGGTGAGCTCAGAGTATGGCCAGAGGCCGTGGAGACAGAAGTGACCAAGCGCTTTTCTCCAAGCGCGAGCAACTAGGCAACTTTTCTCCAAACGTGACCAGAGGCCAGGGAGACGGGAGCATTTGGGTGCTTTTCTCTGAGAGCACACTGAGGAGCAGGAACCCGAACTCTCAAATCCTCCCAGCCGGAGATGGCAGGCCACCATTATCATTCCCACCCTCCCTAACTCTACAGAAAGCATTCAGAGAACAAAGGCTCCCAAAAGCGAACGGGAGTGGATTACTTAGCCCGGCTCCTGATAAGGGTGGAGCAATTCTGCCTCAGGCAAAGACACTTGAGAATCCCTACAACAGGCCCCTCCCCCAGAATATCAGCAAGAAATCCAGCCAAGACCAACTTCACTTACCAAGGAGAACCAAGGAATTCCAGAGGAGGAGAAAGCAAAGCAAGGAATTCATGGCTTTCTCCCCGTTCTTCTTGCAGCTAATTTTTTTTTCTTTTCTCTTTTTTTTTTTTTTATTTGACAGAGAGAGATCACAAGTAGAAGGAGAGGCAGGCAGAGAGAGAGAGAGAGAGAGAGGAAAGCAGGCTCCCTGCCGAGCAGAGAGCTGGAAGTGGGACTCGATCCCAGGACCCTGAGATCATGACCCGAGCCGAAGGCAGCGACTTAACCCACTGAGCCACCCAGGCGCCCCTTTTTCTTTTTTCTTCTGCTAAATTTTTTTTTTAACTTTTACCTTACCCTTTCTTCTTTTAACTTTTTTTAAACTACTTTATCTTAACAATATCTTATCAAAAAAAATTTTTTTTTGAACTTTCATTATTATAGTCATATTTTGTCTTCCATTGAATCTAACTATATTTTTTGTATATACAGATATATTCTTTTTTAAATATTTTTTTCCTTATTTGTTTTCTTTTCTTTCTTTCTTTCTTTCTTTCTTTCTTTCTTTCTTTTATTTTCTTGTTTATCCCCTTTCTCCCTCCCGCGATTTGGGGTCTCTTCTGATTTGGTTAAAGCACATTTCCCTGGGGTCTTTGCCACCCTTTTAACATTTTATTTGCTCCTTTATATATTCTTATCTGGACAAAATGACAAGGCGGAAAAACTCACCACAAAAAGAAGAACAAGAAGCAGTACCGAAGGCTAGGGACCTAATCAATGCGAGCATTGGTAATATGACAGACCTTGAGTTCAGAATGACGATTCTCAAGGTTCTAGCCGGGCTCGAAAAAGGCATGGAAGATATTAGAAGAAACCTCTCGGGAGATATAAAAGCCCCTTCTGGAGAAATAAAAGAACTAAAATCTAACCAAGTTGAAATCAAAAAAGCTATTAATGAGGTGCAATAAAAAATGGAAGCTCTTACTGCTCCGATAAATGAGGCAGAAGAAAGAATTAGCGATATAGAAGACCAAAGGACAGAGAATAAAGAAGCTGAGCAAAAGAGGGACAAACAACTACTGGACCATGAGGAGAGAATTCAAGAGATAAGTGACACCATAAGACAACACAACATTAGAATAATTGGGATTCCAGAAGAAGAAGAAAGAGAGAGTGGAGCAGAAGGTATACTGGAGATAATTATTGGAGAGAATTTCCCCAATATGGCAAAGGGAACAAGCATCAAAATTCAGGAGGTTCAAAGAACGCCCCTCAGAATCAATAAGAATAGGCCCACACCCCGTCACCTAATAGTAAAATTTACAAGTCTTAGTGACAAAGAGAAAATCCTGAAAGCAGCCCAGGAAAAGAAGTCTGTAACATACAATGGTAAAAATATTAGATTGGCAGCAGACTTATCCACAGAGACCTGGCAGGCCAGAAAGAGCTGGCATGATATTTTCAGAGCACTAAACGAGAAAAAACATGGCAGCCAAGAATACTATATCCAGCTAGGCTATCATTGAAAATAGAAGGAGAGATTAAAATCTTCCAGGACAAACAAAAACTGAGAGAATTTGCAAACACCAAAACAGCTCTACAGGAAATATTGAAAGGGGTCCTCTAAGCAAAGAGAGAGACTACAAGTGGTAGATCAGAAAGGAACAGAGACAATATACAGTAACAGTCACCTTACAGGCAATACAATGGCACTAAATTCATATCTCTCAATAGTTACCCTGAATGTGAATGGGCTAAATGCCCCAATCAAAAGACACAGGGTATCAGAATGGATAAAAAAACAAAACCCATCTATATGTTGCCTACAAGAAACTCATTTTAAGCCCAAAGAAACCTCCAAATTTAAAGTGAGGGGCTGGAAAAGAATTTATCATGCTAATGGACATCAGAAGAAAGCAGGAGTGGCAATCCTTATATCAGATCAATTAGATTTTAAGCCAAAGACTATAATAAGAGATGAGGAAGGACACTATATCATACTCAAAGGGTCTGTCCAACAAGAAGATCTAACAATTGTAAATGTCTATGCCCCCAACGTGGGAGCAGCCAACTATATAAACCAATTAATAACAAAATCAAAGAAACATATCAATAATAATACAATGACAGTAGGGGACTTTAACACCCCCCTCGCTGAAATGGACAGATCATCCAAGCAAAAAATCAACAAGGAAATAAAGGCCTTAAATGACACATTGGACCAGATAGACATCACAGATATATTCAGAACATTTCATCCCAAAGCAACAGAATACACATTCTTCTCTAGTGCACATGGAACATTCCCAGAATAGATCACATCCTCGGTCCTAAATCAGGTCTCAACAGGTATCAAAAGATTGAGATCATTCCCTGCATATTTTCAGACCACAATGCTCTGAAGCTAGAACTCAACCACAAGAGGAAGTTTGGAAAGAACACAAATACATGGAGACTAAACAGCATCCTTCTAAAGAATGAATAGGTCAACTGGGAAATTAAAGAAGAATTGAAAAAATCATGGAAACAAATGATAATGAAAACACAACGGTTCAATATCTGTGGGACACAACTAAGGCTGTCCTGAGAGGAAAATTTATAGCAGTACAAGCCTTTCTCAAGAAACAAGAAAGGTCTCAGGTACACAACCTAACCCTACACCTAAAGGAGCTGGAGAAAGAACAAGAAAGAAACCCTAAACCCAGCAGGAGAAGAGAAATCATAAAGATCAGAGCAGAAATCAATGAAATAGAAAAAAAAAAAAAAGAACAAATCAATGAAACTAGGAGCTGGTTCTTTGAAAGAATTAATAAGATTGATAAACCCCTGGCCAGACTTATCAAAAAGAAAAGAAAAAGGACCCCAATAAATAAAATCATGAATGAAAGAGGAGAGATCACAACTAAGAGTAAAGAGATACAAACAATTATAAGAACATACTATGAGCAACTCTACGCCAACAAATTTGACAATCTGGAAGAAATGGCTGCATTCCTAGAGACATATAAACTATCACAACTGAACCAGGAAGAAATAGAAAGCCTGAACAGACCCATAACCAGTAAGGAGATTGAAGCAGTCATCAAAAATCTCCAAACAAACAAAAGCCCAGGGCCAGACGGCTTCCCAGGGGAATTCTACCAAACATTTAAAGAAGAACTAAGTCCTATTCTCCTGAAACTTTTCCAAAAAATAGAAATGGAAGGAAAACTCCCAAACTCATTTTATGAGGCCAGCATCACCTTGATCCCAAAACCAGACAAGGATCCCATCAAAAAAGAGAGCTATAGACCAATATACTTGATGAACACAGATGCAAAAATTCTCACCAAAATACTAGCCAATAGGATTCAACAGTATATTGAAAGGATCATTCACCACGACCAAGTGGGATTTATTCCAGGGTTGCAAGGTTGGTTCAACATCCGCAAATAAGTCAATGTGATACAACACATCAATAAAAGAAAGAACAGGAACCATATGATACTCTCAACGGATGCTAAAAAAGCATTTGACAAAGTACAGCATCCCTTCCTGATCAAAACTCTTCAAAGTGTAGGGATAGAGGGTACATACCTCAATATTATCAAAGCCATTTATGAAAAACCCAATGAAAATATCATTCTCAATGGAGAAAAACTGAAAGCTTTTCTGCCAAGGTCAGGAACAAGGCAGGGATGTCCATTATCACCACTGCTGTTCAACATAGTACTAGAAGTCCTAGCCTCAGCAATCAGACAACAAAAGGAAATTAAAGGCATCCAAATTGGCAAAGAAGAAGTCAAATATCACTCTTTGCAGATGATATGATACTATATGTGGAAAACCAAAAAGAATCCACTCCAAAACTGCTAGAACGTGCACAGGAATTCAGTAAAGTGTCAGGATAGAAAGTCAATGCACAGAAATCAGTTGCATTTCTCTACACCAACAACAAGACAGAAGAAAGAGAAATTAAGGAGCCAATCCCACCTATAATTGCACCCAAAACCATTAGATACATAGGAATAAACCTAACCAAAGAGGCGAAGAATCTATACTCACAGAACTATAAAGTACTCATGAAAGAAATTGAGGAAGACACAAGGAAATGGAAAAATGTCCCATGCTCCTCGATTGGAAGAACAAATATTGTGAAAATGTCTATGCTACCTAAAGCAATCTACACATTTAATGCAATTCCTATCAAAGTACCATCCATCTTTTTCAAAGAAATGGAATAAATAATCCTGAAATTTATATGGAACCAGAAAAGACCTCAAATAGCGAAAGGAATATTGAAAAAGAAAGCCAAAGTTGGTGGCATCACATTTCCGGACTTCAAGCTCTATTACAAAGCTGTCATCATCAAGACAGCATGGTACTGGCACAAAAACAGACACATAGATCAATGAAAGAGAATAGAGAGCCCAGAAATAGACCCTCAACTCTATGGTCAACTCGTCTTCAACAAAGCAGGAAAAGAATGTCCAATGGAAAAAAGACAGCCTCTTCAATAAATGGTGTTGGGAAAATTGGACAGCCACATGCAGAAAAATGAAATTGGACCATTTCCTTACACCACACACGAAAATAGACTCAAAATGGATGAAGGACCTCAATGTGAGAAAGGAATCCATCAAAATCCTTGAGGAGAACACAGGCGGCAACCTCTTCGACTTCAGCCGCAGCAACATCTTCCTAGGAACATCGCCAAAAGCAAGGGAAGCAAGGGCAAAAATGAACTATTGGGATTTTATCAAGATCAAAAGTTTTTGTACAGCAAAGGAAACAGTTAACAAAACCAGAAGACAACTGACAGAATGGGAGAAGATATTTGCAAACGACATATCAGATAAAGGGCTAGTGTCCAAAATCTACAAAGAGCTTATCAAACTCAACACCCAAAAAACAAATAGTCCAATCAAGAAATGGGCAGAAGACATGAACAGACATTTCTGCAAAGAAGACATCCAGATGGCCAACAGACACATGAAAAAGTGCTCCATATCACTCGGCATCAGGGAAATACAAATCAAAACCACAAGGAGATATCACCTTGCACCAGTCAGAATGGCTAAAATTAACAAGTCAGAAAATGACAGATGCTGGCGAGGATGCGGAGAGAGAGGAACCCTCCTACACTGTTAGTGGGAATGCAAGCTGGTGCAACCACTCTGGAAAACAGCATGGAGGTTCCTCAAAATGTTGAAAATAGAACTACCCTATGACCCAGCAATAGCACTAATGGGTATTTACCCTAACGATACAAACGTAGTGATCTGAAGGGGCACGTGCACCCAAATGTTTATAGCTGTCAATGTCCACAATAGCCAAACTATAAAAAGAATCTAGATGTCCATCAACAGATGAATGGATAAAGAAGATGTGGTATATATATACAATGGAATACTATGCAGCCATAAAAAGAAACAGAATCTCGCCATTTGCGACCACGTGGATGGAACTAGAGCATATCATGCTTAGCGAAATAAGTCAAGCGGAGAAAGACAACTATCATATGATCTCCCTGATATGAGGAAGTGGTGATGCAACATGGGGGCTTAAGGTGGTAGGAGAAGAATAAATGAAACAAGATGGGATTGGGTGGGAGACAAACAATAAGTGACTTTTAATCTCACAAAACAAATTGAGGGTTGCTGGGGAGAGGGGGTTGGAAGAAGGGGGGTTGGAGTATAGACATTGGGGAGGGTATGTGCTTTGGTGAGTGCTGTGAAATGTGTAAACCTGCTGATTCACAGACCTGTACCCCTGAGGATAAAAATACATTATATATTTATAAAAAATAAAAAATTTTTAAAAAAGACACAGGGTATCAGAATGGATAACAAAACAAAACCCATCAATATGCTGCCTATAAGGAATTCACTTTAGACCCGAAGACACCCCCAGATTTAAAGTGAGGGGGTGGAAAACAATGTACCATGGTAATGGACATAAAATGAAACCTGGGGTGGCAATCCTTAGATCAGATCAATTAGATTTTCAGCCAAAGACTATAATAAGAGATGAGGAAGGACACTATATCATACTCAAAGGGTCTGTCCAACAAGAAGATCTAACAATTTTAAATATCTATGCCCCCAATGTGGGAGCAGCCAACTATATAAACCAATTAATAACAAAATCAAAGAAACACATCACAATAATACAATAATAGTAGGGGACTTTAACACTACCCTCAGTGAAGTGAGCAGATCATCCAAGCAGAAGATCAACAAGGAAATAAAGATCTTGAATGACACACCGGACCAGATGGACATCACAGATATATTCAGAACATTCTATCCCAAGGCAACAGAATACACATTCTTCTCTAGTGCACATAGAACATTCTCCAGAACAGACCACATCCTGGGTCATGAATCAGGTCTAAACCAGTATCCAAAGTTTGGGATCATTGCTGCATATTTTCAGACCACTCGGAAATATGCTCTAAAGCTAGAACTCAATCACAAGAGGAAATTTAGAAAGAACCCAAATACATGGAGACTATACAGCATCCTTCTAAAAAAATGAATGGGTCAACCAGGAAATTAAAGAAGTATTGAAAAAATTCATGGAAACAAATGATAATGAAAACACAGTGATTCAAAATCTGTAGTACACAACAAAGGCAGTCTGACTGGAAAATATATAGCAATACAAGCCTTTCTCAAGAAACAAGGAAGGTCTCCAATACACAACCTAACCCTACACCTAAAGGAGTTGGAGAAAGAATGACAAAGAAAGCCTACACCCAGCAGGAGAAGAGAAATCATAAAGATCAAAGCAGAAATTAATGAAATAGAAACTAAAAAAACAACAGAACAAATCAACGAAACTAGGAGCTTGTTCGTTAAAAGAATTAATAAGATTGATAAACCCCTGGCCAGACTTTTCAAAAAGAGAAGAGAAAGGACCCAAATAAATAAAATCATGAATGAAAGAGGAGAGATCACAACCAACACCAAGGAAATACAAACAATTATAAGAACATACTATGAGGGACGCCTGGGTGGCGCAGTTGGTTAAACGACTGCCTCCGGCTCAGGGCGTGATCCTGGAGTCCCGGGATCGAGTCCCACATCGGGCTCCCAGCTCCATGGGGAGTCTGCTTCTCCCTCTGACCTTCTCCTCGCTCATGCTCTCTCTCACTGTCTCTCTCTCTCTCAAATAAATAAAATAAAAAAAAATCTTAAAAAAAAAAAAAAAGAACATACTATGAGCAACTCTACGCCAACAAATTCGACAATCTGGAAGAAATGGATACATTTCTAGAAATATATAAAGTACCACAACTGAACCAGGAAGAAATAGAAAACCTGAACAGACCCATAACCAGTAAGGAGACTGAAGCAGTCATCAAAAATCTCCAAACGAGAGCCCAGGGCCAGAGGGCTTCCCAGGGGAATTCTACCAAACATTTAAAGAAGAATTAATTCCCATTCTCCTGAAACTGTTCCAATAATTAGAAATGGAAGGAAAACTTCCAAACTCGTTTTATGAGGCCAGCATCACCTTGATCCCAAAACCAGACAAGGATCCCATCAAAAAAGAGAGCTATAGACCAATATCCTTTATGAACACAGATGAGAAAATTCTCACCAAAATACTAGCCAATAGGATCCAATAGTACATTAAAAAGATTATTCACCACGACCAAGTGGGATTTATTCCAGGGCTGCAAGGTTGGTTCAACATCCACAAGTCAATCAATGTGATACAATACATTAATAAAAGAAAGAATAAGAACCATATGATACTCTCAATAGATGCTGAAAAGCATTTGACAAAGTACAGCATCCCTTCCTGATCAAAACTCTTCAAAGTGTAGGGATAGAGGGCACATACCTCAATGTTATCAAAGCCATTTATGAAAAACCCAATGAAAATATCATTCTCAATGGAGAAAAACTGAAAGCTTTTCCGCCAAGGTCAGGAACAAGGCAGGGATGTCCATTATCACCACTGCTGTTCAACATAGTACTAGAAGTCCTAGCCTCAGCAATCAGACAACAAAAGGAAATTAAAGGCATCCAAATTGGCAAAGAAGAAGTCAAATATCACTCTTTGCAGATGATATGATACTATATGTGGAAAACCAAAAAGAATCCACTCCAAAACTGCTAGAACGTGCACAGGAATTCAGTAAAGTGTCAGGATATAAAGTCAATGCACAGAAATCAGTTGCATTTCTCTACACCAACAACAAGACAGAAGAAAGAGAAATTAAGGAGCCAATCCCACTTACAATTGCACCCAAAACCATTAGATACCTAGGAATAAACCTAACCAAAGAGGCGAAGAATCTATACTCACAGAACTATAAAGTACTCATGAAAGAAATTGAGGAAGACACAAGGAAATGGAAAAATGTCCCATGCTCCTGGATTGGAAGAATGAATATTGTGAAAATGTCTATGCTACCTAAAGCAATCTACACATTTAATGCAATCCCTACCAAAATCCCATCCATTTTTTCCAAAGAAATAGAACAAATAATCTTAAAATTTATATGGAATCAGAAAAGACCTCAAATAGCGAAAGGAATATTGAAAAAGAAAGCCAAAGTTGGTGGCATCACATTTCCGGACTTCAAGCTCTATTACAAAGCTGTCATCATCAAGACAGTATGGTAGTGGCATAAAAACAGACACATAGATCAATGGAACAGAATAGAAAGCCCAGAAATAGACCCTCGACTCTATGGTCAACTCATCTTCGACAAAGCAGGAAAGAATGTCCAAAGGAAAAAAGACAGCATCTTCAACAAATGGTGCTGGGAAAATTGGACAGGCACATGCAGAAAAATGAAATTGGACCATTTCCTTACACCACACACGAAAATAGACTCAAAATGGATGAAGGACCTCAATGTGAGAAAGGAATCCATCAAAATCCTTGAGGAAAGCACAGGTAGCAATCTCTTCCTCCTCAGCCGCAGCAACTTCTTCCTAGGAATATCACCAAAGGCAAGGGAAACAAGGACAAAAATGAACTACTCGGATTTCATTAGGATCAAAAGCTTTTGCACAGCAAAGGAAAAATTAACAAAACCAAAAGACAACTGCCAGAATGGGAGAAGATATTTGCAAACGACATATCAAATAAAGGGCTAGTATCCAAAATCTATAAAGAGCTTATCAAACTCAACACCCAAAAAACAAATAGTCCAATCAAGAAATGGGCAGAGGACATGAACAGACATTTCTACAAAGAAGACATCCAGATGACCAACAGACACATGAAAAAATGCTCCACATCACTCGGCATCAGGGAAATACAAATCAAAACCACAAGGAGATATCACCTCACACCAGTCAGAATGGCTAAAATTAACAAGTCAGGAAATGACAGATGCTGGCAAGGATGCGGAGAAAGGGGAACTATACTGCTGGTGGGAATGCAAGCTGGTGCAGCCACTCTGGAAAACAGTGTGGAGGTCTCTCAAAAAACTGAAAATAGAGATACCGTATGACCCAGCGATTGCACTGCTGGGTATATATCCTAAAGATACAAACGTGGTTCTCCGAAGGGGCACGTGCACCCGAATGTTTATGGCAGCAATGTCCACAATAGCCAAACTATGGAAAGAACCTAGATGTCCATCAACAGATGAATGGATAAAGAAGAAGTGGTATATATATATATACACAATGGAATACTATGCAGCCATCAAAAGAAATGAAATCTTGCCATTTGTGACGATGTGGATGGAACTGGAGGGTATTATGCATTGCGAAGTGAGTCAGTCAGAGAAAGACAACTATCATATGATTTCCCTGATATGAGGAAGTGGAGATGCAACATGGGGGATTTGGGGGGTAGGAAAAGAAAAAATGAAAGAAGATGGGATTGGGAGGGAGACAAACCATAAAAGACTCAATCTCAAAAAACAGACTGAGTGTTGCTGGGGGGAGGGGGGACGGGAGAGGGTGGTGGGGATATGGACATTGGGGAGGGTATGTGCTATGATGAGTGCTGTGAAATATATAAACCTGGTGATTCACAGACCTGTACCCCTGGGGATAAAAACACATTATATGTTTATTAAAAATTTTTAAAAAATAAATAAAAGTCTATGTTTTGAAACAAACAAAAAAGTTCGCATTTCCATTACTGTAGCATATTAATTTTGGCAAACTGGAAAGCACTACCCAAATTGAATAGTTTCCCTTCTTCCCTGACAGAAAACTCCAAACAAAACACTTAAGAACCGGGGTGCCTGGGTGGCTCAGTGGGTTAAAGCCTCTGCCTTCGGCTCGGGTCATGATCCCAGAGTCCTGGGATCGAGCCCCGAGTTGGGCTCTCTGCTCAGCAGGGAGCCTGCTTCCTCCTCTCTCTCTCTGCCTACTTGCCTACTACTGTCTGTCAAATAAATAAATAAAATCTTTAACAACAACAACAACCAAAAAAACCCACTTAACCATTTTAGTAACATTTTCAAAAGATTATTTTAGGGAGACAGAGAGTGAGCTAGCAACAGGGCACTCACCCCTGGCCTCTTCCCTTGCCTGGCTGACCAGTGATCCCCTCCGAAGATCCAGCTCCTCTAGGAGCCTTCCCTCCCCCTCTGCTGCTGTGATCTGGCAAAACTCTTTGCTCACCCTTGCAACACTTCCTACGTGGTGCTGTAATTCCCCATCTCTCCTACTTCGAGAGAGGAAATCAAAGCTCTGCACCTGCCCCAGGGAGTAAAAGGAGTCCGAGGCTCAAATCACAGAGACGCAGAATCTCTATGTTCAAGGAGGATGAGGGGAAGGACAGGATGGTGCAGGGGAAGAGGAATGCCCCCCAAAGGCATCATGCAGTGCCTCAGGGCTGGAGAAGTGATGTATGAAGATATGCCGAAATACATATATAAGGAGACAGAAGAGATCTCCTTTGTTAAGAAGTGAAAATATTATGGGGACTAGTGGGAAGACCACCACTATTCTGTATGGTTCTGGGATTTGATTCACATACAGCAACCAAATCATTTTCTTTTATTCATACATATGAATATTTCTACTTTATATTCAAGAACACTTTAATTTTCTCTCTCTTGCACACACACCCCAAGTAACAGAGTAGAAACATTTATACATTTGGAATCACAGGGATACTTGGGTTCAGATCCTGGATATGGCACTTTTAAGTCGTGCAACCTCAAAGGACCACTTAATGTCAGTATGCTCTGCTCCTCTGCTGTAATGTGAAAAGAATTTTAAGTAACTCATATAATTTTAAGGATTAAATTAGTATTTCTGGAAACCACCTTGTGAATTTTATATAGAGAATGTTTGATATTCTTACATGAATGGAGATATGACTATTTAAATTGTGTTCTAAAACACTACATATAGTAAAAATTTAAAATGGCTTTAAAGAAAAACTTTTTTAAAAAACTGATATATAATAGACACATAATATTCTATATCAGCTGTACATGATTCAGTATCTCTAATACTTATGAAATGATTCCAGTAAGTCTAGTTATCCATCACCATACATAATTATAGAATTTTTTATTCTCGTAACAACTATTAAGATCTACTCTTAGCAATTTTCAGGTATACAATATAGTATTATTAACAATAATCACCATACTATATAGTACACCACTGTGACTTTATAACTGGAGGTTTGTACCTTTTGATTGCCTTCACCCATTTCACCTGCCCCAACACCCAGCTTCTGGCAATCACCAATCTTGTTCTCTGTATTGATGAGTTTTTTTTTTTAAAAGATTCCATATGTAAGTGAGAGCATATACTTGTTTTTCTGATTTATTTCATTTAGTGTAAAGCCCTCAAGTTCCATCCATGTTGTTGCAAATATCAAGATTTCCTTTTTTATGGCTGAATAATATTCCCGTGTGTGTGTGTGTGTGTGTGTGTGTGTGTGTGTATGCAAACCACAATTTCTTTATTCATTCATCTGTGGATGGACACTAAGGTTGTTTCCAAAACAGTTTTCTTTTATAAAAAGATTTAAAAAGATTTTATGTTTACAAAAAAAACTATTTATTTATTTTAGAGAGAGAAAGAGGGCACGAAAGAGAGAGTTGGGGGACGGCAGAGGGAGAGAATCTTTAAGCTGACTCCCCGCTGAGTGCAGAGCCTGATGCAGGGCTTGATCCCATGAGCCATAACATCATGACCTGAGCTAAAATCAAGAGTTCGATGTTTAACCAACTGAGCAACCCAGGTGCCCCTTAAAGACTTTATTTTTTGGGGTGCCTGGGTAGCTCGGATGGTTGAGCATTTGCCTTTGGCTCAGGTTATGATCTCCAGGTCCTGGGATCTAGCCCCGCATTGGGCTCCCAGCTCAGCAGGGAGTCTGCTCCTCCCTCTCCCTTTGCTTCTCCCCCTGTTTGTGCTCTGTCTCTCTCTCAAATGAATAAATTTTAAAAATCTTTAAAAAAAAAGATTTTATTTTTAAGAGTAATCTCTACACCCAACATGGGGCTTGAACTCACAACTCTGAGATTAAAGTTGCACACTCCACTGACTGAGCTAGCCAGGCACCCCACCAAAACAGTTTTCTTAAGCTTTAGTCCTATCTTCTTAAAGATTTTTATTTTTATTTATTTGACAGAGAGAGATCACAAGTAGGCAGAGAGGCAGGCAGAGAGAGAGAGGAGGAAGCAGGCTCCCCACTGAGCAGAGAGCCCGATGCGGGACTCGATCCCAGGACCCTGAGATCATGACCTGAGCCGAAGGCAGCGGCTTAACCCACTGAGCCACCCAGGCGCCCCAATTAAGCATTAGTCCTATCTTCTTATAGTTGCATGTCTCAGAGTTACTCAAATGAAACAATGCACAATAGGATTATTCTTAACAATTATGAACATTTATTAAGCACCAAGAGTATACTGCAATGGTTGCTATGTAAAAACATAATTAACAACATAGTGTCATTGCCATCAAGCTTACAATCTAAAATGAAATACAAGAATGCTACAAGCCTACCTCAAAATTTCCTTAACTTAGAAATGGTTATTTTGGCAAGTAAATGAGGCAAAATGGCCTATCACTTTAGGTATAATGTTAATAAGGCTTTGAACATGATCCAAAGAATGTTTTGCTTGTACCTACCAGACATTTCCTCAATTATATTAGGCTTGGTAAGAAAAAGAACATGTAGAAATTGGGTAAGAACAAAAAATTATGTCAAATTGCCTTCTAGGATTTTAAACAGAGAAAGGCTTACTAGCCTGAGTTTTTCCACTGCCAAGGAAAACCCCATGAACAATATTATGAACTCAACCAAGCCTGTCTTCTATTCCACTTGCAACTTTTCAACTTCTTCCTTTCCCACAGGTAAAGGCTCCAATGATGCCCCTATCAGGGAAGAAATCTAAACAAAATATCCTAAAGTTGTAGAGGGTTACCAAATCAAACTTTCAGGAAATATGAATTCCTATTTTAAAAGAGTGAGCAGGGACAGCACTGGGACATCTGGCTGTAGGAGAGGCCGGGCTATGAAGGCTGTGTAAAGAAAAGCAGCTGAGCTCAGTTTATGCATCCTTGAAGTGATTTAAGAATATGGGTAAATGGTTGCTTTTCTGTCCCTTATTTCTGGTGTAGGGGGATTTGACAATTTAGGATCAAGATCCCAAATTACAAAGCCTGTATTATTTTGCCTATGTCCATAGGATAATATTTAATAAACTTCCAAAGTTCTCCTTGCTGGTCATGTATTAGCTGACAAAGGCACCCTGAAGGGATTTTGATTCTTATTGTCAAATGCAAAGACTCTTTTAAATGTCTGAGTACATACAGACTTTAACTACATATTGATTTTTTCAATCACTGATAATTCTTTGAACTCTAAAAGAACACTAAAAAGTAACTGGTTATAAGTTACCTGAAAACTGAAATAGAATTTACTCTGTAAAGTGCATGCACAAACTTTAAAAAAAAATACATGCATACAAATATTTTAATGGCAGAGTGGTAGCATCCTGAGTTTTTTGTTTTGTTATTTAATGGCAAAACAACATTTCAGCAATTTTTTTTAAAACAATAATTTCCTCCTTAAAAGGACATCTTGGGAACTTTCTTTTAAATGGGAACACAGCAGCAGCAACATTTAAAAAATGTTCACAAAATTTGCTTTGCATACAAGTTTATCGAGAAAGAATGGTCCAGAAATTTCAGGATAAACTTTCTAAGAACACTTTCTATAAAGTAGAATAATCCACTACTTTTGACCTACAATTGACATTTAAACACCCTCTTTCCAATTTAAAAGTGTCATTTTTACCTCCTTCTTATAGTAAATAAAATCCAATCACAACATTTGAAATGAAAAACAAACACCTACCAATATCATCCTTTTAGCAAGATGAGAAAAACTAATTTCAACGTGTTCCCCCCCAAAAGGAGAGAAAAACAGAAAATCAAGTATCACCATAGATGTGGCAGAGGAATTTGGGTTTACAAATCTCAATCAATGCACTTATTTTTGGTATTGCATGAAACAGCTAGAATTCCTGAAGAATGTATTTTCTAAGGCAAGTTTGATTATGTATAAAGCATAAACATTAGCATGGTTATAAAGGCAGTAAGACCAATACATATACATTCACTTGTTTTAAGTCATACATTCCAAGCTACATAAAATTTAATTTCGGGTCCTATTCTAAGACTACATCTTTGACCTTAAGCTTAGAAGCAGAATTGCTGTAATATGTTAAAAAATACTTCATTTTTTCCAATACTGTAAAGTATACTGAATTTTCAAATACCTAGTATAAATTTTTTTGCACAAAATTTAAAAAGGCATACTATTAGCGAGCTAAAACTACTGGGTTAAGTAATTGTACTAAGGAAGAATTCACAAGGAGAACAAAATACAAAACTAAGCATAATTATTGCATTTAACAAAAAAATGAAATCAAGTAGTTCTAAATGTACTTGTTTTTTTGTCTTAGTAATATGTATATTTCATTTTATAGCTACTAGCTATTAGTCTGATAAACATACTCAGATTCTTTAAGATCTGTTTTTCTTGGCTGGTTATTTTTCTTCCTTCTATCCTCCCCAACAGCAGTTGGAATTATTTTTCTTTCAAATACAAAGTAAATTTTTATCTGAGTCATGTGAAAGCTGATTCCTCACTTTCATTTTTAAAAGTTAAATTAATTTTTTTGGACCTTAATTAAAATCTAACATCTAAACCTTGTGTGTTTTTTTGCGGCTAAGTACAATCTACATTTTGACAAATTGATAAGGGTTATTAACAAAAGCAAATCTTGATTTCATGTGTGTTTTAAATTGATTACACAAGCTTTTTTTCTTTTTTAATAAGAAGGAGATGAAGAAAACCATTTGTACAGGCCCTCTTCACTCTCAACTATTTTAAGATACAGCTTTAAATAGTGTGGATCAAGTCAAGTAATGTTGGTAATCTCTCTTCTTTGCATAGAAGAGAATACACAAATAAAGGAAGTTATTTCCTTCCTAAGGTCTCAGCTAGTTTCTTAAGTCTTTTCTTCAGCTCCAATGGAAATTTCTCATAGCACTTCTTACAGACTGGCTTCATGTCAAACTCCACAAATTTATTCCTAAAGACAGTAACAATAATAAAAGAAATTAGGAGAAATGTATTTGACACAGATATATAAATAATGTGAGGTAATTTTACTGAAGTAAATGAAGACACTATACGACATTGAAATTCACAGCAAAAAACTGTTATTTCTAATCTCAACTTCTGTCATTGTGGTAGATATAAAAAATTGTCCTTATAAATATATCTTATACATCTATCAGGGTAATACAGAATGTACATTACATTTTAGTCTGTGCTACAAATATAGGAAATCTAATGTCAATGTAATTTAGGTAAGTAAAGTCAATCACACATTAAAGTACCATGAAAACACTTTAAAGAACAGTTATTTTAAGACCAGAGTTGTATTTCTTTTTTTTTTTTTCCCAGAGTTGTATTTCTGATTTGAATGACCTTCTCTTTGTTGAAAGCAAATTAATCTTTATTAATATTTTAAATTAGGTAGTTATGAGGTTTCATCTTTCCTTATATAAAATGGTTTGATTTCTACCTCCAACAATGATAAAAAATCATTTTCAAAGAAAACTTAAGTTGTAATAGGTTATTTTCGTTAGCTCTCTGACAGAAAGGTTGGCAGGGGAGATATGAGAAAGTTTTAAACACCCTTAAGAACAAGAAATAAAACTGGTTGCCTGTGGTTCTATTTTGTGAATGGTCAGCTGTATGGAGAACTCAACTCTTTTTTTCTAAACCTAGAGCAATTCACATTATCAATCTATTTGTGAAACAATTCTGGAGAAGCCAGGTTTTTAGATAGCTTTCTAACTGTATGTTACACATTTCCAATTGGTAATTACAAATAGCTTCTTACTGCTGGAATCTAGGGTGTTAAACTGTGAACTGAGGAGATACATAACCTTGTAACTTGTACATTTTCCTAACTTGTTTTCAGGTGGCATTTCTGGAACAAGGCTAGTGGCACATTGTTACCTATGGCAAATGATTAAATCAGATGATACAATTTTAAAGAACAAAGTTAATATCAAAGTTAATTCCTAATCCTATAGTTAATAAAATGAAACTTTTATTCTCAAGCATTACATGCCAGTTATTCCCTAGCTGTTTTTCACAGAGATCTTAATGCTGACAGAAATTCAAATGATGTTATTTTTCCACTGACAGTTTGATTTAAATGGTACTCCTGAGTTACAATTTTCTCCCAAAGACTGCTAGCATGAAAGCTACTAAAACTGCCATTTTTTGGATGAAGGAAATATTGTCACTACTTCCAGAGATACTGTTAAGCAAACTCCAATGGTTTTAGTTTTGTATTTGCATTTTAATTCCTCTTTATGGAAGGAAACATGAAAACTGGAATAATAAAAAACTTTTGGAGCTCAGAACACAATGGTAAGCATGAAGAAACAATGGGACAATCATGCCAGTAATTCAAAAGAATTTCAAAGATTGAAATATTTCCCATAAAGATCAGGAATAAAGTAGGGTTTGAAAACATCAAGAAAATGAATTCATAAACAGCAGCAATGAGCACTCTATGAAAGTGCATACAGACACCAGAGACAGTAGATCTCTTATTATAGAGTAGAGGGTCTTTGCTTAGATACAAAACATGCAGAAAGGATTTAATACAGAGCTTAGAACACGTGACACTTGGAATTCATCAAATAAATCATTTTAGGCAAAGAAACCAAAACCAGGATTTTAGAAGATTGTAGTCAGCAGAGAAAAATACTTAAAAAATTTTTCTCAGTATCTACTAAATAGAGATTGGAATTCCTCCCTTTGTATCCATTTTTGGAAAAAATAAATCTATACCACATTGTGATATGAACAAAGAGATGAGGGATGAGGGAGTCAGCAGATTAAAGGAAATAAGTGAAGTACAAGCTGGTTTTAGGTGAGGATTTTAGTAATGTAAGTTTTAATAATTTTAATAATTAGGCAAAAGAACCGGCTCTACACAGGTCAAGTACTTGTATTTCAAGCTCTGACAGCTACAAATATATGCCAAAAGAAACAAAAAAGTGAAAGACCAAAATAGAATAAAACATATTCTAAAGGACTAACCAAAGAAGAAAGCAGTGAAAATGATGACAGAAGGGACAGAAAAGTTTACAAACAGACTGGCTTTTTCTTTTTCTGCTTGTCCTTATCCTTTGCTTCTCTCTCCCGTTTGGCAAGCCGCCTCTTAAATTCTTCTGGCATTTTTTCATAACAGTGTTTGCAGACTGGTTTTAGATCAATTTCAACAAACTTATCCCTTTGAACAGGACAAAGAAGGAATAGAAGAAAGAACATAAAACAATTAAAGGAAGAACCTTTACTTTTGGAAGGGACACAAAGACTAAGGAATCAATTCTTTTTTAAAACTCCATATTTTATAGAAAGTTACCCCATTGTTTTCAGTCTTAGGATTCACACTGGACTAAACTGTAGACTTACTTCAGTGTTAATTTAGTGTTGCAGGTAGAACAGGCAAAACAGTTCACACACCAGGCCTTATTAAGAGCAGAGACCACTAGAGAAAGAAGAAAGAGATTGGGTCACACACATTGGTATGGAAAGTGGAGCTGACATTTTCAACTCTGACAGAGCTAAGGTGGCTTCCATAACAGTTGGAAGAGGTTCTCAAGAGGTTTTATTGCAAAAGTATCACATGACTAAAAATCTCAGTGCCATTAATGTTTACCAAAACCAACCTAATTAATTAATTAATTAAAAGCTATTTTTTCACATTACTAGAAAAACTGAGCCCTTATGTCTTCCATGACTATAGACTGGTTCACGTTAGGGAAGATTAACAGTGGCTTTTTCAATCTTTATTTATAGTTAAAATTTTTCTTCTTTGAGTATCCTGTGAGACATATGAACAGTATGTACCATGTCTTCCCACTAAAGCTCGTCCTCTCACTTCTTTGGATGCTGGGGTGTACATTTAACACGTACTACATCACTCAAATGTGCTTTTCTGGCACAGGGCCTGCCTATGAGCACATTTGCTGCTACCTTTCCATGCCTACTGCCACTGGCCCAACAAAGAAATAGGGACTAGATAAGTAATTTTTAAAAATCCAGACATTAACTTATTTGCCTATAGAAACTGACAAAAAGAAGCATGCTTCCCTTCCCTTCCCAGCTTCTCTCACCTGACAAACACCTCACATAGGAGGGAGTTAAGTTTTACTTTCTATGGCGCTGAAGACTGCTCCTCTGAGCTACTCCTTCTGCAAACTGCATCAAGGGCAGTGTATTGCAAAGTATTTCCCGAGTTGGGTTCTCTGATGAGAACCACAAAGCATGCTGAAAACAGGAATGTTTCAACTTTGCCAGGAAGTTTCTAGCGGAATTGTGCTAGTGACTATTAGCAAACACAGCTGCTTCCTTTCAGTCCCAGTTCATCAGCCCTGCCTAATTACTGCAATACAAGGCTGGTAAGCCGAGAAATGCCTACAGAAAACTGCCAGATTTTAGCATCTGCAGGGTTAAATTGACTCTTGCTGACTACCATGGCAGATTGAGTTGTTCCTAATAAATACTGCTCTACAGCTTCCAAATTACGTAATTCCAGGGGATGGAAATAGAAACAGATCTCAAGGTTGGCTGTGAATGTTCCCACAATATCTACCATAACAACCCTATGGCAATGCCCTAAAGTATTATTATAAAGGAGTAACAAATCCATCTCTTAGGATATTAGCATTTCTGCTATGGATTACTTGCAAAATACGCCAAAGGAAAAAAAAAGTAACTGATAATGATCATATTCCAAGCAATATAAGTCACTGAACTCTTTCAATTTTCATATTACCTAAGTGTTCTTGTGTTAAAACGATGGCATATAAAATTCCTACAGATACCTACCATCACCTTCTATAACACGGTTGCAATGGAAACAAACATCACCAAATAGCTGAAAGTGAAAAAAAAAAAAAGTGGTAAAAATTCAAGATGTTAGAACTAAGTTTTAGAACACCAAATATTTAATATAATTTCAGTTCTTTCTACCACTTAAAACAGACAGCTGACTACCTAGATCCAGAATTTACCATTCATTACTAGCAAAAATTAGTAAAGTACATGGACTATTTTTCCTTTTTACAATGAAAATAAATTAATTCACTTTTCATTATTATCAAAAACAAAGAAAGGCTTTAGGAATGTTCCAGATTATGGGGCACCTGGGTGGCTCAGTGATTTAAAGCCTCTGCCTTCGGCTCAGGTCATGATCTCAGGGTCCTGGGATCGAGCCCTGTATCAGGTCTCTGCTCAGCAGGGAGCCTGCTTCCTTCCCTCTCTCTCTGCCTGTCTCTCTGCCTACTTGTGATCTCTGTCTCTCAAATAAATAAATAAAATCTTAAAAAAAAGAAATGTTCCAGATTTAAGGAGGCTAAAGGAAAATGACAACCCTAGATAGGGTCTAATACTGGAGTGGAAAAAAATGATACAAGGGTTTATTGACAAAGGCAGAATTTCTTCAGACAGGTATGTAAGGAGGCGGTGGCTCTTTCTCAGGCATCTTCACGGCCATTTCATAGGTTGGCAAAACGTACAGGGCTCTTCAAACTTGTTTGATGTAAAATACATTTTCCTTTGCTTAAGCATTTATTTTCAAACACTAACAAGCCTTTTGGACATCTATTCAAAGTCTTTTTTTTTTTTTTTTTTGTTAAGTCTATACATTTTAATAGTTTTTTTTGGAGCCAATCTAGGTTAAGCAAGAGCAAAGTGCCACTGTTTGCCTTTAATGGGGGGGTGGGGAGGGGATATTCTCTACACATTTTCTTTTTTAACTTTGTACTTTCTTTATATAATAGTTTGCATTTTGGCTATTTGCTGCCCTGGATACTTTCAGGAAGAATGACTTAAATATTCAAGGTGAATGAGTTGGTTATAAGATCTGAAGTTCTCAGCTATGAAAACAGGAACAATACATAACATTTTAACTTCTGACTGTGGAAGATAACGGTTGCATGTTTCTTTTTTTTTTTTTTTTAAATATCTTTTTTTTTTTTTTTTTAAGATTTCATCCATTTATTTGACAGAGAGAGATTACAAGTAGGCAGAGAGGCAGGCAGAGAGAGAGAGGAGGAAGCAGGCTCCCTGCTGAGCAGAGCCCGATGCGGGACTCGATCCCAGGACGCTGAGATCATGACCTGAGCCGAAGGCAGTGGCTTAACCCACTGAGCCACCCAGGCACCCCGGTTGCATGTTTCTAATTTGTATGTGTTTTCCATCTTTGTGATAAGATGCTTTAATAAATCTCTTAAATAGGGGCACCTGGGTGGCTCAGTGGGTTAAGCCACTGCCTTCGGCTCAGGTCATGATCTCAGCGTCCTGGGATCGAGTCCCGCATCGGGCTCTGCTCAGCAGGGAGCCTGCTTCCCTCTCTCTCTCTCTGCCTGCCTCTCCGTCTACTTGTGATTTCTCTCTGTCAAATAAATAAATAAAATCTTTAAAAAAAAAAATAAATCTCTTAAATATTAAAAAAAGTGATACAAGGGTATTACTAGTACAAGTGACAAAACTGGAATACATACACTAAAGTAGTAAACTATTATATCAATACTGATTAACAATGATTATGCAAAAGAACTCCATAATCCTGGGAAATATAAATTGAAGTACTTAGGGGCAAAGGACCATGATGAACTAATGTATCATCAAATGCTTCAGAAAAAATAGGTGCATATATACAAATACATACATTTGCATATAAAGATATGGAGATTTATTAAGTGTATGCTTTCACAGAAAGAAACACATGTAAATGATGAAAAGGTATATATATTTTTTCAAACCCTTTTCTTAAAAATTTCAAAACCTTTAAAAAAAATTTTTATTTCAGAACCTTTCTGTGAGTCTGAAATTATTTCCCAAATAAGTTAAAAAGAGATCTCTATAGTCCAATGTACATTTTCCAAGGGATTTCCTCATAGCTAAAATATTAAGCTCAAATTCATCTAAGTATCTGTAGTATCCAATGAGGACAATAAATACCTGGTTATAGTGGGTTTCACAATACGCCAGGCCCTTCCTTTCATAATGGCGATGTCCAAGAAATGGCTTTTCACACTTGGCACAAACAAAATGCTGAAAAAAATTGCTAGAGGTCATTTTTGAATTGGGATATTTTATTTATTTAATGAAGTAAAACTCCCAAAATTAAACTAGATACATGAAGTTTGAGGTAGCTATTTCATTTGGCCAGGGCTAACCCTGTGACACTTTCCGTCTTACTTAATTCAGGTGTCTTGAGCTTCTGAAAGGTTACCTTATGACACAGCCTATTTAAACAACACAGAATGAGAATAGAGGTCAACATGTGAGTAGCATTTTTAGGGAGGGGCTGCTGCTGCATATGGACCATTACACTTCCAGCTTCAAGAAGGATTTAAGAACAAAAGAGCACATCCTGTATCATTACCAAGAGATCACAAAAGCAGTGTATATTCTATATTCTTAATTTTCTACAGAGTCATTTGTCTTGAAAATGTCTATATTTAATCTTTAGAATCTCCTTCTCCCAGCACATCTGAATGAAAAGTACTGGTTACCCTTCACAACTGACTCACCTCCACATGCCACTGCTTGCCCATGGCATTCACCACGCGCCCTTCTATGGGTCGCCGACAAGCTCCACAGATGGGAACCCCCATCTTATCATGGCATGGCAGGCAGTACAGCTCCCCTTTCAGCTCGCGGGCATCAGCAGTCAGCTCCTTCCTGTCCACAAGAAAGACATGGCACTGAACACTACTGCCGAGAGAGAACAATCAGGCAACCAATGTGGCTAACACACTTTTTAGCAGGTTTTTGGAGATTTCACTGTAACAATCCCTGTAACCCTTTTTCCCCTCTTACTGTTGCTCACAGTATCCTAAATTAATAGGCTTGAAGGAGTTTCAGATTCCTATCAAAACATCAATATAATACCATAATGATAAAATATACAAATAAGTTAGATCACACTGATCATATTTACTATGTCTTCTTCTATTATCACATTACAATCCCTTTTTCTTCCTTAAAAAGCTAGAAGAGATTCATCACAATGCCTAGGACAGTGATGTTATCTTTCCAAAATAACTGAGGTCTAAATTTAAAGACTAGTTCCATTTACTAATTGTCACAAGCTATTAAGAGTTATAGGCTAATAGAAAATAAACAGATGAAATGCCCAGAACTTTCCTCCCCCAAATGCTTTAGTTCAGTATTATTTCCAGTCTCCTGCATCAATAAATATTTAGCCAGAGGTGGGCCCAATTAGCCAAATGGACTTGTTTACCTTTCATCTGTTTTAAGTAATTCTTCAGAATTACTTAAATGACAAATGAACAGAGAAAAATTCCACAAAGTGAAACAGGCAAGAAAATGAGATAAGATATAAACTGATAATCACAAAAAAAGATGAGGTGGCTGTACTTATAGCACAAAGCTGTTTTATTGATCTTTAGCTTCTCTCATCTCTCCCACCCCACAATAATTTAGCATGTACATTCATATTGATCAAAGTAACTTTTTCCATTAAATTTTTTTAAAAGATTTTATTTATTTATTTGAGAGACAGAGATCACAAGTAGGCAGAGAGAGGGGGAGGCCGGCTCCCTGCTGAGCAGAGAGCCTGATGAGGGGCTCAATCCCAGGACCCTGGGATCATGACCTGAGCCAAAGGCAGAGGCTTTAACCCACTGAGCCACCCAGGCGCCCCATCCATTAAATTTTTATATAGCAAATTTAGAAAACCACAGTCTAATTATCTATCATGAGTTTCTGAAAAAAAAAAATTCCCTTTAGAAGTAAATAAAGCAAAATTAAATATAGTTCAAGATATTTTAAGATAACACCCTAACTATTACAACTGTAAAAGTTAAATATGTACAAACAGAAGACTTTTTAAAGGTTTTTTTTTTTTTCCCTTTTCTTTTTCTTTCGATCCTGTATTGAAAAATCAGTGATCAAAAACACTTTTGGGGACAACTGAGGATATTTTACTATTGACTGAATATTTAGAGGTATGTGTAAATGTGCATATGTACACATACACACAAATGGGGTGAGTGTGCGCTGTACACACTCAAAAGTGGCAAAATGTCAAGTGATGAAATTCTATGATGGGTATTTTTTAAATTATTTTCTTGACTTCTTACAGGTTTTTCTTTTTTAAAAAGATTTTATTTATTTATTTGACAGACAAAGATCTTAAGTAGGCAGAGAGGCAGGCAGAGAAGAGAAGAAAGCAGGCTCCCCGCTTAGCAGAGAGCCTGATGTGGGGCTTGATCCCAGGACCCTGGGATCATGACCTGAGCCGAAGGCAGAGGCTTTAACCCACTGAGCCACTCAGGCACCCCGACTTCTTACACGTTTTAAATTTTCTAGGTTACATGTTGGAGAATAGCAATCTGGAATGCTGGAGTGACAGAAATACAGAAAAATGTGATCTTTTATTTCCACCATCTGTGCAGTCAAAAGGGAGGGGATGGCAATACCCGCAGTTGGCACAGTTGAAATGGTCTGGATGATACGGGTCATTCTTGAATATCAGCGGCTGCTCATCGATGATGGCATGGCACTTCTGGCAGATGTATTTTCCGAGGCCTCTGGCTTTCTCACGATTATGACAGGGACGACACAGATGTCTAAATAGAGCCGAAAACTTTTTTAGAAACTTCAATTGAAAATCTGAGGTTCTTTCTAATAATTAGAAATATGCTCCTCATATCTCTGAAAAGAAGTTAAAGAAATCATTTTTTAAAAAATCACTCTTGGCTTGCAAGAGCAGAATCAAGCCACTACTTTTTACATGAAAACTAATTTATTCCAACCCAGGGAACCCAACTGATCTTTAAGAAACTCCGGCTGAAGTACTGATTCCCCTTCTGTTGGCCCAGGGCCACATGCAGTCTAAGATCCTCTTCTAAAAGATACCAGATGAACCAATACACTGCAGTCTTGAGTCCCCTGTTCCTTCAGCTCAGTGCCCTAAAGAACCGCCTCATCAGGGAAAACAGGCATGACCTTGTAACAGTTCCTTCTCCACCCACACCTGACAAGGATGGAACACTCCTACCTCCCAGCATTCTTGACAAAGCCAATATCTGCCAGAACTTCCTCGCAGAGGTCACAGCGGAAGCACTCAGGATGCCAGCTGTTATTCATGGCTTTGATCACTCGGCCAATGATGAATTCACCTATTGGAAAGTAACACACAAAGGATGTCCAGTTTGCATCCTATTGCGGAAAGTAGTAAGGCAAAAGACACCAAGAAAGAAATGCTTAAATCGCTCTCTATGACTAGGGACTTTCTATACATGTGCTGACCACAGTAAGCACTGCATGAGGAAGAAACTCTTGTTTCATCTGAGTCCTTGGTTTTGATTCTGTAGTCATATTTTCAGGTTGTCTTATCACATTTCTGATCGTGGTCTTCCTTTTCCCAATGACATACTGGGTTCTCCTGAAGGCCTTTTGTTTATTTCTGGTCATTGCTGACATAGAAAACCTAAATCCACAGCACATTTTCTTGAAACCTATATTCAATTTCTTCTTTCACTAAACTTTAGAACATTCTACTCAGTTTTTCCATTCTCTGGAGACCTTCTAGTAGAAGCATTAGCAACCAGTGAGGTGGTTAAAATGCAAGCAAAGCACCAATGTCTTCCCTGTCTCTCTCCTGGCAACCCCCAAAGTGAGCAGGTAAAGGATAAATTAACAGGGAACAAGAACATCCAAAAGATCATCTGATAGAAGTCTCAATCGGTCCTCAAATAACTTTACAGTGGATCTCCTTAAAAATCATTTCTCTCTGGGTTTTGATACTCTTCCAGCTTATTATGTTAATAAGGGAAAGGACTAATAAGTTACCTGGATGCTATTTTTATTGAGCACCAAACACCATTTTCACCACTGGCATAATTTTGAGACTCACTTTTTACTTTGCCATTCAGCAGTAAGACTTACCGCACTGATGACAGCAAGGAGCAAAGAGCATCTGAAAGTCATGTTCACAGTACTTCCTTCCTTCAAACTGAAATAGAAAGTACCATCAACTTGTACAGATGAAACAATCACAGGATGAACATAATTATTCCATGGAGACATATAGGAAAGACGTCTTTGAGCTAAGAGCTCTGCCCTAAGAATTTATAATTCTACTGAGATTTTTAAAAGCAGAAGTAGTTTTTTACCCTCCCTAAAGATCCAAACAACTGAGGTGAGACCTGGTACAATGGCTCCAGAGTACAATGCTAAGTCTTCTCTGGCTTGCAGACTTATCTTAAAGAGTCTAATGAGAGCTGCAGATCCCTCTCTCCAGAATACAGGCATATACACACAAACCCTGTCCCACTTTTTTTCAGGGTTGATATCTGAAATGTTGTACCATAAGCTTTAATATTTCCAAAGAGTAGATACTCTAGTATATTTCAGATTGACACATTTCAAAATGAGGCCAATACCCATTTAAAAAAAAAATTCTATTTTAACAGTTGGAAAAATCTGTATCCTCCACTTTTCTCCTTGAACTATTTCCATTTCATCCCCCAAAGTTTCATTCTGGTGTGGTATTTTTTTTCCTAAACTCTGTACTAAGGTCTTTGACATCACCCTACCATACTAAAATGTGTATAATGAAACTTTAAAATGTTTTATTTTCTGAACCTGTAAGGCTCTAAAACATTCTTTTTCTTCTGGATTAAATTATCATTACAGTGATTACTAATACATAAATGGTCAAAACATGAGTATGTCAAAATGTTAAATTTCACTTTCCACTATTTGTTACTTGAAAAGCCTATCTTAATGAGATGAGCAGGGCTCCTCTTCCCCTCACAATTATTGCATGTATCCAAGGATAAATATGACTTACATTGGAAGAGTCAGGGTTCAACACTAATTCCTGTTTTGGGGGCTGCTTTTACCCTCACATAAGTCATGAGAATTATGTCTCCCTTTGAATCTTTGAGCTCCTTGCAAGTTATATATTAAATGTATTACATGCTGTTTGACTATCAAAATCCATTTTTATTTATTTTTAAAGATTTATTTATTTGTCAGGGGTCGGGGGGGATAGCACAAGCAGCAGGAGTGGTAGGCAGAGGGAGAAGCAGGATCTGTAAGGAAGTAGCCTGACTCAGGACGGATACGAGCACCCTGAGATCATGACCTGAGCCAAAGGTAGACGCTTAGTAACTGAGCCACCCAAGCATACCTCAACATACATTTTTTTTTAAGATTTTATTTATTTATTTGACACAGAGAGAGATCACAAGAAGGAAGAGAGAGTGGGAAGCAGGCTCCCTGCTGAGCAGAGACCCCCCCCGACGTGGGGCTTGATCCCAGGACTCTGAGACCATGACCTGAGCCGAAGGCAGAGGCTTAACCCACTGAGCCACCCAGGTGACCCTCAATATCCATTTTTAATGATATATTAGTAGTCAACTCAATTTGCTCAATCGTAGAAATCAGCTGCAGCTTTGCTCAATTTATTGAACATTGTCGACTATGCCTTAATTGGCAGACCAGCCAAAGCAGATTTATTCTGTGGCAGAAAAAGGCTTACTTCATTCTGAAATTCAAATGAGTTCTAATATATTTAATGAATCTGTTTTTAAAAGCTGCAGATGATAATACATTGATATGCTACATTAACCCAGTCTTATCATAATGCACTGTACAGCCCCAAGCATTAGTTATTTATGAAGTAGATATGTTCCCTTATTGGATATATACTACATATATATATGAAATCTGATGTTTAGATTCTAGCAGTAATTAAAAAAATTAAATATAAACATTCAGAACCAACTCCATTGATTTAGTTGGACATGCTAAATTGTTTACCACCCACCCAAGTCTTAATCAGTGGTGAAAGACCAGGCTCAGAAAAGTGTGTGTCAACTGGTCACTAACATTTATAAAAGACTGATTACGGATAACAATGCATCATTAATGAATAGTTGAACACTACATCAAAAACTAATGATGTATATATGCCAGCTAACTGAGCATAATAAAAAAATGCATCACATCTTCAGAAGGAAAGGATAATGTTTTGTGCATTATTTGTACCTGTGTGTGTGTGCGTGCACGCACACGCACACATGCATAACAGTTTTATTATAGTTTTTAAAATTAGTACTTTTTAATGGAAACAACTTGACCAAAAAAAATCTGTCACAGAATTTAGTGATCCATTAAAACAAAGTTAATTAAAAAAGAAAAACTACCCCTGGGAATAAAAATACATTATATGTTTATAAAAAAATTAAAAAATTAAATAAAAAAAAACCTCTAAACTTTTAGTTTGTATTTAATGAAAGAAAAAGATGTATATTGTTTAAAACAAAAACAAAATGAGTCCAGCTGTTAGCATATATACTGTATTTGCTAGCAGAAGATAGAAAAAATTAGGATTGGTTGTAATTTGAAATTTTTTAAAGATCTATTTACTTACTTAGAGAGAGAGTGCATGCAGGGGAGGGTCCAAAGGAAAGGAAGAGAATTCCAAGCAGACTCCCCACTGAGCATGGAGCCTGAAACAAAACGGGGCTCAAACCCACAACTCTGAGATCACGACCTGAGTGGAAAAAGAGTCGGATGCTTAACTGACCAAGCCATCCAGGCGCCCCTAGAATAAATTTTTTAAGATATAATTCAAACAGGGGCGCCTGGGTGACTCAGTGGGTTAAGCCTCTGCCTTTGGCTCAGGTCATGATCTTGGGGTCCTGGGATGGAGCCCCACCTTGGGGTCTCTGCTCAGCGGGGAACCCACTTCTCCCTCTCTCTGCCTGCCTCTCTACTTGTGATCTCTCTCTCTGTCAAATAAATAAATAAAATCTTTTAAAAAAAGATATACTTCAAAAAGGTAGCATAAGAACACTGACTGTGGATCCAAAAGGCCTGAAGTGTAAATTCTGGCTGAACCACCGACTGCCTGTATGACTTTGGTCAAGCTGTTTAACGTCTCAGTGCCTCGTGAGAGTCACAAGCCTCTTCTCTTCTGGCTGCTGTGTTCTGGTTCTTTAACACATACTCATCATGTTCCCAATTTCTTAGCACTGCTCTCTTTACTTTGCTCTCACAGGACTCTCCCTTTGAAAGGATGAGTCCTGTGGTATAAATACACAGTGGAATACCATTCAGCTATAAAAAGAAGGAAATCCTGCTATTTGCAACAACATGGACAGACCTGCAGGGCACTGTGCAAAAGAAATAAGTTAGGCAGAGAAAGACAGATACTGTGTGACCTCGTTTATGTGTGGAATCTAAAAACGCTACACTCACAGAAATAGAGAGTAGTTACTGGGGCCTGGAGGGATGGGGGGAAATGGGGAGATGTTAGTCAAGGGGTACAAACTTCCAGTTATAAAATGAATAAATTCTGGGGATCTAATATATAGTTATAGTTAAAAATACTGTACGGTAGACTTAAGAGTAGATCTTAAATGTTCTCACCACACACACATTCAAAAGATAATTACATGAGGTGCTGATGTGTTGACTGACCTTACTATGGTCATCATTTCATAATATACACATGTATTAAATCATCATGTTGTACACCTTAAAACTTACACAATGTTGTCTGTTGATCATGTTTCAACAAAACTGGAGGGAAAGGATGAGTCCTTTTGAAATCAGGGATGAAAAGGGCAGTCTTTTTTTTTTTTTTTTTTTAAAGATTTTTTATTTATTTGACAGACAGAGATCACAAGCAGGCAGAGAGGCAGGCAGAGAGTGAGGAGGAGGCAGGCTCCCTGCTGAGCAGAGAGCCCGATGCGGGGTTCGATCCCAGGATCCTGAGATCATGACCTGAGCCGAAGGCAGCGGCTTAACCCACTGAGCCACCCAGGTGCCCCGAAAAGGGCAGTCTTAAAAGGAAGCTGTTATGATTACATTTCCAAATCTGCCACAAATCTCAATATAGAACATCCAACACAGTTCCCTACTATGTGGACCCAAAACTGGTTTAAAATACCATCAGCCTGTAGGAAGTATTAATGCTCCAGACAGTGTTAAAACAGAATGTCTAAGAATCCCAGTTGTTGCCACCTGCAAGGAACAGGGATTGTTCAGTATGAGGGAGGATGAACTCTAACCAAAAATAGCTCTGTTTTGAACTGTTCTAAGTTTTGAGTTCTGTGAAGATTCTCTTTGCGTGGGGGGTAAGAGGAGGTAGGGAGAAATTCTGCTGCTTTAAAGAGACCTCAGAATTAGAAACTGGGCTGACAGTCTCATTTCAAGGCAAGTGCAAATGTTAACGATCTTCACTTGGTGATTTGTACTGGTTCATCATAATTGCTTTGAAGTGAATGGGTCAGCAGATAAGCACCTCCTCTAGTTGGACAGTTTCCTCCCAAACAGACCTCCCTTCTCAGAGTTCAGCCTTCCTGAGTAATCATGATTCTGTATAAAAGGAAATGAGTGAAGAAATCTCTTTGTAAACTCTCTTTCCACTAAATCATTCATCATAAATTGGTCTTTCCTGTTATGCATTCTGTGATAGGGAGAAAAGGATACATTCGGAAATTTCAAACTAAAGAGAAAGAAAGAAACCTGAAGTATTAACAAAGAACCTATCCCTAAACGTGTACTATGCCAAACTGCACACCATGTTCATAGCCTTGGTTCAATGTGACTCGTCATGTTTCTGGAATTATAGCTCTCTTTAACTGTTAGTTCTATTTTACTTTCAAAATATCTTCTTAGGGGAATATTAAGATCATCCTTTTACTGAAGATTTTCCAAGATATCACAAACTTAGATTTAGGAACCATTACAGTGGCTATATATAGTTGGTAATGTTTGGGCTTCTGGTTTGAATAGGTATCCCCCCCTCCCCAGCCCCAAATGATATTTAAACAGCCTTCTCATGCCGCCAATGACTTGGTCACTTTACAAATATTTCTTCATATGTACTGGAAGATGACAGGAGATCCTAGTAACTCATGAAAACCAGCACTGATGGAAGCAGATTTCCCTTCGAAGCTAACTACAATACCAAATTCAAAGATCACTAATCATATATTCATACATTTATCTAACCTCTCTAAATTTTCCTGATCTGAAAATGAAGGAAAGTACCATGGAAGCCATCTCCAAATTCTACCCAAATCACTGTAAAAACTATATTCACTCCTAGGACTAGGGCACAGTGTGGCCTACACAGTCTGCCACACATTGCATCTGTAAGCTTTCCATAAATATTTCCTGAATGACTGAAAAAGCAGTGATGGCCATATACAAGAGAGCATTATCTCTCCGAATGATAAAACATCAGTCCTAGGAATCCATTTCAGTTTTGGTGAGACTCAGGGCATCCTTGTGCAGATGAGCAGGGGTGAGATAAAATCCTGATCTGACCACATCCCCACTAGTTAACTGTGGGCAAGGCCTCTGAGCCTCATCATGGTGACATGTAAGTTAGGAATGAAAGTACCTAATTTGTAGGGCTCATGTGAGAATCAAAGGTATGAAAAATAACAAGAACAGTTTGTAAAACATCTAGTACAATGCCTGGCTCATAACAGAGGTTTAGTTATTTCGGAAATAAAAATACTAACGTAACTCAAAATTAGCAATTACAGGGCATTTATTCACAAATGAAGTACCACATTCCAGGCAAAGTGAAGGACTGTGAAGAAGTAAGACGAACTAGGTGACCTTACCCTCGAGAGACTCACGTGAAACCAGAAACAGCACCTCAACGTTTGGTGGTGCCGGTGGTGGAGAGCAACACCATGACTATTTTAATGTGTTCCCTTTTATTAATACCCTGATCACTACCTTCTAAGACAGACAAAATTAAAAGATAAATCATTGTTAGAATCATTCATATTTAAAAAGTGTTTAAAATTAAGATGCAGAAGTCGGATATCAGTTCTAAGTAGGAAGCAGTTCTAATCACCATACAGATAGGGCATCTTGCCTTTTGCTAAACAAGGATGACTCTTTCATTATGAGTGATGACTACCCAAGAATGGTATACTTATATTTCCTTATGCCAATTTAAGCCAGAAAATATAGGCTTTCTTAAGGGCCTTTTTAAAGTTAAATCTGTCTGGAAATACTTTCTAATTAAATTCATCATCTAAGAATTAACTCTTAAGTGCAGTCAAATTCTTAGAGACAGAAAAAGTGTTTTGTTTTATGAGGGTATCGCCTACACAACTTGGGGAACGTGCCCACTTGGAATGGACTTGCTATTATCATAGTGAAGCTCATGACCTATTCAAAGGGATGCCCTCATTCAGTGTAGTGGTTCTCAATAGAGGGTGATTTATGTTGAAAGATTTTCTTTATTTGTCTGAGAGAGAGAGAGCATTGTGCACAAGCAGGGGGAGGAGCAGGCAGAGGGAGAAGCGGGATCCCCACTAAGGAGCCTGATGTGGGACACTATCCGAGGACCCTGGGATCATGACCTGAGCCAAAGGCAGATCCTTAACCTACGGGTCATCCAGGCGTCCCTCAACCGGGGTGATCTAGCTCCCCATGGGATATTTGGCAATGTATGGAGATACTTTTGGTTGTCACAAATGGGGATCTAGAGGGCAGAGTGGCAGAAATATTACTGAATAGCCTACAATACACAGGAGAGCCCCCAAAACAAAGAATTACTGAGTTCAAAATGTCAACAGTGCTGGGGCACCTGGGTGGCTCAGTGGGTTAAAGCCTCTGCCTTCAGCTCATGGTCCCATGGTCCTGGGATCGAGCCCTGCATCCGGCTCTCTGTTCATCGAGGAGCCTGCTTTCACGTCTCTCTCTGCCTGCCTCTCTGCCTCCTTGTGATCTCTGCCTGTCAAATAAATAAATAAATAAATCTTTAAAAAAAAAAAAAAAAGTCAACAGTGCTGAGGATAAGGAACCCTGGTTTAGTGTGTGCAAACATTACCTATCTGAGTAGTATCCATTGGAAAGTGGTACTAGAGAGTGTACTAATTTACTTCGTACTGTACATGCTACCTTGGTTCAAACTGCTTATGAGACATTTGTGATCATCCCTTGTTAAAGAAAACGGAAATTCAAAAATATTAAATAACTCACACCGAAGTCAGTAGAACTGGGATTCAATCCAAGGCTGTCAGACCCTAAAATCTGTGCTGCTGCTGCTTCTATATCTACCACCTCTCTTTGGCAGACTAACAGAGAATATAACCTAGAATTCTTTAATTATCTTGTGGGTTTCTTTAAGAACTTAAAAATCATGTTTGAAAAATTGCCTGGCTTCTCTGCCAACATATAATCTAACCTCACTTGAGAATTGGGCATCTGAACACAGATGGAGGTAATTCTACTGAATGTGGAACAATGACATTAAAGCCTTGAACTACTGGGTTCCCTTTTGACCATGTACCAATAAAGTGAATCCACCCTCTGTTTCCACTGCACAAATCTGAGAAAAATACTGAGGTCCTGAAACATCCTAATTATGGATACATGTTTCCTAATAAAGAATGAATAAACAACACTACTGGAAAATCTCATGGAACTTGGACCAAGTGAGGCTCTTTGGTCACCTCCAATCTGTGACAGTTCCTACCCTGTCTTACATGACCTTGACATCTTTGAAGGGTACCAGTCAGCTGTTTTGAAGAGTGCTCCTCAATATGGGTTTGTCTCATGATTAGACTGAGGTCATAGATTTGGGGGAAGAATACCACAGAGGTAATAAGGAGCTCTATTTCTTGCATCATACTGGGAAGTACATGATCTCAACATAATTTCTTATCACTCAAGTTAACCTTGATCACTTGGTTAAGATGGTACCCATCAGGTTTTGCTGCTGCAAAGTCACTACTTTACCCATTTCTATATCCTTGTTAGAAGTGAGTCATTAAGTCCAGCCCACATCAAAGTAGAGAATTGTGCTCTTTTTTTTTCCTTTTAATCTATGCTCTTGGAGAGCATAGGTCATTTGAGTCATTTAAAGTCATCTGAATCATTTAAACAAACTGGGGGGAGGGGAGCTTTTAACTCAATAAGTAGTACTCCAAGTACCAGAAGTGATTATATTAAAAACCACCTAGATACAAGTCACCCAAAACGAAAACATTTTGGTAAGGCCACTATCCCTAAAATCATCTCTTAACTAAAACCCTTCCATTGTACTTCCCCTGCGGGGGGAGGGGGGGAATTAAAAGTAACTTCATTTAGTGTTATATGTCTGCAAATTACTTCCAAATAATTTGGCAGAAGATAGGTGTGGTGGGCATATGTGTGAGATGCATAAGGGTACATGATATTCATTGTACTATTCTTTCAACTTTTCTGTAGGTTTTAAATCAAAAGTAAGTTTATTCAGCAACACCACATTGACCTGAACTAACACATCTCAAGTCAGCAGTCCACATATGGTACTGAAAATACATCATGGCTCTTAGTCGTGGCACTTAGTTAGGGTTCTACCCAAAACTGAAATCTCCTCTGTTTCTACTTAAGAATACATTTCTTGGGGCGCCTGGGTGGCTCAGTGGATTAAAGCCTCTGCCTTCGGCTCAGGTCATGATCCCAGGAACCTGGGATCAAGACCCGCGGGGAGCCTGCTTCCCTTCCTTTCTCTCTGCCTGCCTCTCTGCCTACTTGTGATTTCTGTCAAATAAATAAATAAATAAAATCTTAAAAAAAAAATAAAGAATACATTTCTTTCATCCACCACTCTCAAAATAAAGCTGGGACAATGTTCGTGAGATGAACAATAAGTAAATGAGTAAAGCGTACCAAGATTTTGAAGTATAGCCTGGAAATGTTTACGTTAGAAAATGTTTGCCCTGGTTCCTAGTGGGTATATTAGCATTTTATCTTGCCATCTATACTATCCAAGTACTGTATACACATAATTGTATCTATTAAGCACCTTGTAGTCATCAAATATTGTGTAACAAATGATAGACAGAGATACCGATTAATGAGGAAAGTCCTTACACCACGGTATTTAAAGTTAGAGAGGAAGAAGATAAGCATATAAATAAACATGTGAAATGCTCTCCATACTAAAGGTATAAACAGGGCACCCGGGTGGCTCAGTGAGTTAAAGCCTCTGCCTTCGGCTCAGTTCATGATCTCAGGGTCCTGGGATCGAGTTCCGCATTGGGCTCTCTGCTCAGCAGGAAGCCTGCTCCCTCCTCTCTCTCTGCCTGCCTCTTTGCCTACTTATGATCTTTCTCTATCAAATAAATAAATAAAATCTTTAAAAAAAAATAAAGGTATAAACAAAGTGCTGTGGTACTAGAGAAGGTAACTGAAATGAGACAGATGGGAGTGGCCTGAAAACATGAGTCACGTGGCCCTGTAATAAAAACACCCTGAGTAAAGCAGTCATTGATGACAGAAGCTATAGAGCCCAAGATTCACGGAGCCCAATCTTTTATTCTTCAGGGGGTGATGCATTACAGTCTAATGGCAAACTGTAAGTTCCCTAGCTGAACCACATGATCTGGTAGGACTGAAGTTCACCTTGAGTAAGGAGCCAAAGCAGGTAATAATAATCCTGGCTGCAGCTAACTCACTTTAAGAGGAGCCGCAGATGAGCCAGAAATAGCTGAGCTCAATCAGCTTACCTCCAGACAAACATCCTCGAGTGGATAGGAAACAGCGGTATAATGCTAAATTCGCCTCTGGGGCCAAAGGAAGGAGGAACATCCTGGCCATCTCAACCAAAATATCAGAAGTTCCACAGTAAAAATGAATCCCATTTGCAAGGGGAAGTGAGTGCAGAGAACCCACCTATAAGTCTTCAGAACTAATTCTATGGAGAAAAGAGTAGAGGCTGTGCAAATAAGGGAAGAATGATGTGTGTTTTTTTTTTTTTTAAAAATATGGAACGCTTCACGAATTTGCGTGTCATCCTTGCGCAGGGGCCATGCTAATCTTCTCTGTATCGTTCCAATTTTAGTATATGTGCTGCCGAAGCGAGCACGGGAAGAATGATGTTTTAATCAAGACAAAAGCAGTATCAAAGCTGTAAAGTGCAAAGGACACAGATGCTATTTTTTTTTTTTAAGATTTTATTTATTTGAGAGAGCGAGCGAGTGTGGGGAGGAGCAAAGGGAGGGATAAGCAGACTCCATGTTGGGTGTGGAGCTGGACACAAGCCTGATCTCATGATGCTGAGACCATGACATAGGCCGAAATCAAGTCAGTCATTTAACCAACTGAGCCACCCAGGCGCCCCACATCTGCTATTACTACATACAGCAAGACTGAAGTACATACATTGTGTCTCAATGGAAAGCAAGCCGAGGTAAATTTTTGGGCTTCCTTTTCAATAACTGAGAATAGATTATTTCTTGGAAGCCTTGGACAGCTTCTTCTCTAATATCATTCAACCAAAAGGAAAAGCCAGATTTTCCACATGCAGGTTTACAAATCCCTGGCCTTGAGAAAGGGGTTTTAATTGTCAGTGTAGCTAAAATAGCAATCTTCCTCAGGACCTAACAGACCTTAAGCTAGGTAACAGCCCATTAATAGACCAGTTCTGGGTATTTGTAACATTCTGGAATAATATCAGACAGACCCAGGGAGCATATTTATAGTCCAGAAGTAAAAGGGAGTGTGAGGTGGGCAGGGGGACAAGTGTGAGTCATGCCTTATTCTGTCCTACTGGAAGCTCTCACAGAGCCTTCTCTCTGACTAAGCACAAGTGGCCTGGCAGCTGACAGTTTACAGATGCAGAACCAGCCCCTCAGGAGGTGACTGTGCTTGACAACATAATTAATTCCAAAGTGCCAGGCACACAGACCATATAATATGGAACTAATGTTTGGAAAAAATGACCCTGCCTTTCTCTTCTGGGTCCTTCTCTTGCTCCTTTGGACCCTCTCTTAAGGATTCTGCCGTAACTACCCATTTCGATAAAAATGTCTTAGATCTGAAAAGAACATGCAAGGGAAAGAATACCATATTGGGTATTAGGAGCCAAATGAGGTTCTAATCCCATTCATGTCACAGATCTGCTGTGTTATAGGGACATTTCAATCTCTTTGGGCCATGACGCAGGAAAAAGGCAGGGGTAAGAATGGGACGACAGAATCTGAAGGCTCATGTTTCTTCAGGAGGCAGACTCCTGACTCTCTTAAGTGACCTCCTTCCTTGCCCTCCTGGCATGCCTCCACTGTGCTGACCTGAGAACCTGAATGTCTCATCCAGACCACAGAAGCAGGTCCTCATCCTTTTACTTCAATTGAGCCCTCATTTTGCCCCCACTCCCTTTCTCTCCTTGCTGCCCAGACCCCTAGCGATTTCCTTTTCTTCTTCAGGAATCCAGCTGCCACTCTCCTCATTACCACTGGCAGCTTCTCCCACAGCCTCCAGGAGGATCTGTTACCATGATGCCAAGCAGCACAGCTCCTACTCCACCCTGACTTCCCTCCTACTATGACTCTCCTATCGCTTGCTGGTCCTAGCCCAAAGCCATTACCTCTGACAGAAAAAGAGATTCCCACTGCCCAAGAAAAGAGTTAGGAAGAAATGAAAGAAAAGAGAACAACAGTTCCTGTACCTATTGCTAGGGTTTTTATTGTGAGGAATGCGGTTTCTAGGATATAGCAGGAGCTCAAAAATGTGTTCTGGTGAATAAAACAGTGATCCCTAATCAAATCTCTTAAAGCTATTCCCAGAGTTACATTACTATATACAGGGCAGCTATGTATGTCATGTGCATATGATGGTCTAAATAGCTTTTCTGCAGGCTGGCCTGGAAACCTCCCCTCACAGGAGGCATTGTTTCTATGGGAAACTGCAGTCTGAGTGGCAAACAATTGACTTACTAATGACCATTAGAAACTACCTTCCTTCCTTTTAAAATGGCTTTTAAAACAGGGAAATTAAAAAATGTGGTAGGCAAAAAGAAATCAAAGAGCACCCATCTCTGGCTATAACAATTCTATGTGCATACATTTTCATAGAGAGACACACGTATGAGTAACACACATATAGATATGTAAGGAGTAAGTTGGTAAAAGTACACGATATAATTGGACACACACACACATCCCACTCTTACCTTCATTAACAGCATGGGTTCAGCCTCCACGGACTAGTCCCAAAAGCATACATACTCTGTGAGAAGGGGGTTTCAGTGATCATAAGAAATACAAAGGATATGTAGACACCACAGGGTAACACAAAAGAATCAAGAACAAGAATTTCAGAGACACCTGGCTGGCTCAGTTGGTGGAACATGTGACTCTTGATTTTGAGGCTTTGAGTCTGAGCCCTACATTAGATATGGAGATTACTCAACAAAAATAAAATAAATTAAAAAAAAAAAGAGCGAGCAAGAATTTGAAAAAGAAGATACATATAAGAGCTTAATATGGACAGGATATCCCTCCAAAGCATCTGAACAAGATCCTCTTTAGGCAATAAATACATGGAAGTTCCCACTCACTGCATGAAAGGTCAGTAACAGATGCCCTGCTTTAGAGAGGGTTTTTCATGGTGCTCTGAGTCAGGGAAAGAGAGAGAGGCAGGAATCAGTAAGGCATGTGTAGGCGGCAAACAACTGGGGACCTGAGTGGAAAAGCCAGAGAGCCTGTGGCTAACATTTATGAAAGGGCTCTGTCTGCTGAGCTGAAGTGCACAAGACGATAGGTCAAGTCACAAGGTACCAAGGGTTCTGAAACAGGGAGGTGAGATGAACAATACAAGTGGCAAGGTGGGGTGTGGGGGACAGTGTCTGACAGGGCATTCTGCACAGAAGTCATCACTGACCTGATGGGTACCAAATACCAGGCATGTCAATATAATCTTCATACTGAAATTCAAAACAAAGAAGGATGCCTCAAAACGGCATCCCTGTGCTTCTGTCTGGGCTGACTCACCTCATAGAAGAGTCCCTCCGGGAACTGCTGGAAGCACTGAGCACACACGAAGCACTGCTCGTGGTACAGCTCCCCGTTACTGTTCACGATCTTCTCGGCAGGTGCAAACCCCCCCTTGCAGCGCTCACAGGTGGCGTTGGCCAGGGCATTGGCCATGTTGCTGTAACACACAAAGGACAGGAAGTCTTTAAGTCTTAGACTCTCAAGTCCTTAGACTTGAGACCAAATGACACGAAGAACTGAGAAGAAAGTTCTCTCTGATCACAAAATCATACTGTAGGCCTAAAGCCCAATTTCTTGTGTCTTAAGAACTCAAATCACTCCCATCTCTTTGCTCCTCCATCTAGGTGCTGAAAGGGCCTCCTGCTTGGAATTTGTTTTTCTTTAACATTTCTGACATTCCTCTTGCTAAATATAAGTGAGTGCCTACTACCTGTGAGGAACTAGGGATAGAGACAGAAATCAAGAGCTGCCCTCAGGAGATTGAGGTTACAGCTTAGTAAGTAGCCTAATTAAAATACCCACAGGTCACCATCTCAAAGCCAATTTCTCTTCCTTCTGAGAACAGAATCTCTAACCTGCATGTCAACTGAACACCATGTCCTGACAAAGGTTATCCCTTTGGTTAGATCCTGCTGAAAGCAACTGCTGCAAGTAGCTCTTAAAACCACCAGAATGCCTTAGTCTTGTAATCTCATTGGTAAGAACAAGTATTGAGCACTAACATTATAAGCTGTATCTTAGTCACAGGGCTGTACACTGTGAAAATCATTTTATAGACATGACACGGGGAGGTTCAGGGAATTGGAGTAATCACCCAATGTCACAAAGCTCAGTAGTTAAAGGAAGACACAGGACCAGAATCCAGAGTCTCTGTTCATAAAATCACAACCAGATTATAGTATCTATTTCAAACACCTGAGAAGATCGATAAGGACACTATCACACTTTGCACATTGGGCAGTTAAATGACCCCGATGAACCCAGTGACCTGGTCTCTTCCTTGCAGTCATTCCACTATTATCTTGAAACATAAAGGAGATAGTAAATGGACCGATACCCTAACTAACCACTGTATAGTTTGGAAGAAGAAAAGCATGTACTCAGATAATTATTTAGCTCTAACAAGCCCTGGTTTCACATAAAGAACTGCTTTGTTCTAAAAGGCCTTGAAGTGGGGAAGGTCCTCTACCCATAGCAGTCATTGGCCAAGCTGTCCTTCACAAATTGGCAAGTTTATTTTCAGATGCCCACTCAGAGCACAAGCTCTACCTGTGTGTCTAGTTGCCTGGTGCGGCCTGTAACCACCCAGATACTGAGTCAATCCACCTCCTAAAGTTACTGCCAATATTCTCTAGAATCAACCACTCTGTGAGGCAGGTGAGGAGTCTTCATTTTACAGCCAGATTAACTGCCTTGTCCCCAGCCAGTTTCTAAGTTTTCCTGTTTCCTTAGCAAAAAGGGCTCACACATACCTCATCTCAACTCCATCCCGCCCCAATGGAAGACAATTTTGCCTTCTTGCCCTAAATGTTTCAAAGAACAGTATGCCTATTTTGTAGCCTTACCATAACTAACCTCATGTAGACGTACCACGTTCATACCACATACCAATCATAACTCTACTTAACAGGCTTAAATACGGAATTAAAACATCACAAAAAAAAGGGAGGGTAGGAAGAGAAGCAGCCTCATTGCTTGGCAAAACTGGCCTAAGTCTCATTAAATTTTCTACTTTGTCATTTCCAAATTACTGTGGGTTATGGAGAAAAATGCATCACATTCCCTTCTTCATTTGGGTTTGCCATAAGCCAAATGAACTGTAGCAGTTTTAGCAAAGCTCTTGGAAAGGTTTGGAAAGGTCTTTCTCCTGACCAAAATCCACAGGTGTCTCTAGATGAAGTATAGTAAACCTGCCCCAGTAATTCCTAATATTGTTTTGAAGATAAAATAAGTATATAACTTTGGAAACCAGAAGATGCTACTCAAATATAAAGCATTATTATTAATTTTGAACCCTCTCAAAAGATTCAGCAGAACCTTGTAATTTTAACAGAACTCCCAAAGAACAGGAAGAGAAGAATATTCTGGAATGTCTTGATCCATTATCTAGATCAGTGGGTTCTCAAAGTATAAGGGCCACCGTAACTCTTTTAGGGGTTCAAAAGGTCTTTCCTTTCATCTTTGTAGAGGCATATTTTCATTATACACATTATCTAAAGCAACATATTACACTAGGATAAATGCAAAAGCAGAAATGAGAAACTGTCTTATTTAGACAGACATTAATGAGATTTGCAAAAATGTAATTCAATGCCACTTTTCCCACCAAGCTTTTGTCATTTTGGAAATAGTTATTTTTCATAAAAAGCCATTAATATTAAAACATGTAATAAGTTTATTGTTATTTTAAATTAATACACATTTAATTTTGCTCTCAGTTTTTGTTTTCTAAAACAGTAAATACCGATAATCAAAGCTCTTTGAGGACCTCAGTAATTTTTAAGAGTGTAAAGTCGTCCTAAAATCAGAGCATTTATCACCTGTTTCCTACTCATTATACTAAACACTGGTTATATTCAAATCTAAATATTCAAATAGTTAGAAAATAGGTAGACACATTATAAAAACAAACATGTAGTTTCCCACAAATAGGAAAAATAAACCAGCTTTAGAAATAATGCATTATGTATTTTTGAAGAAGTATTCCTTTTAATAACAAGCAGGATAAGAAAAGAGATTACATTAGGGAAAAGTTTCAGGAAAGAGCCCCTAATAATCTCACCAACCTACTGAGCTGTTTACATTTCCTTTTCCTCTCTTGTCTTTGACCCTCTGGCACTGTGAATTTTTTCAATGGACTATTTTTTAGAGTAGGTTCAGGTTCACAGTGAAACAGAGGAAGGCGCAGAGTTCCCCTTCACCCCTACATGCCAGTCTCCCCCTCCACCCCCGCTACCATCATCCTCCACCAGAGAGGTACTTGGTTACGACTGAAGAACCTACTGTGACCTGCGTTTTTTTTTCAGTTGTTTTTTATATTTAACACTACCTATGATAGAAACTACATTTTAAAAGTCATATATGATAGTTATAACTGTCACCCAGCTAGTTAAAATTAGTTGGCTAATTTTTCAAAAAAGGATTTTTGCTAAGAAGTGGTGTTGATGACAAAGCATACATATGTTGGGAAATATGTATGTAAAAGCCTTTAGTACAGCATCTTCACATTTGGCCAGTTATAACTAATTTACCTGATCCTCTTCCACAAATCAACTGCACACAGAAAAGTTGGTATCACTGAGCTTTTTGTTTTTCAAGTGCTTCAAAGTCTGTGAAACAAACTTTTTGGCATGAAATAAAAACATGTGTAAATCCAAAAAGCATCTTGAGAGTCCACAAAGCACTCTGGTTACAATATAATTTTAATTACCCAATTACACATAAACAGAACTTTTTATAAGTTGTGAAAACAAATGACATCTGTTATAATACCACACAGAGTGGATTAATGGAAATAGGGAATCAGGTCAGTTATATTCTCCTTAACTCTTAATTGACAAATTGAGCTCTAGAAAGCACTCCCCAAAGCAGTGACACAGTCTTTGCAGAAGCAACCTTCCCAGTAGGTTGTCTGCAATAATTCCAAGCTTATAACTTTGCAGGAGGTCAACAATCTTACATGAGTTGGTCTAAATACTACTCTGCACTACTTTTTTTAGTTGTTTGCTAAAACCCATTTAATAACACGAATTAGACATTTTAGAGTTAGTGGCATATATATGTATATATAAATACATGTATATTTGCTAGTTACACAGCATTCTTATTTCTTATTTATTCATTCAGTCCCCTCAAGACAGTATTAAGGAACCCAGTCAGCCTACGTCAAACTGCTGACTGTTAAACCTAACAGAAATGTTTATCTTTATCAACAGTCTGTAATTCAGTTTTTAGTGCTCCTTCAACTGACTCCTCATCTGTGGGAAGTTTTAGAGCATACAACTTTTCTATTATAAATCCTCACAGCAAAAACTCTAAACCTCCCTTTTGGACTACATAATGAAAATGTACTATTATCAAGAACTTACTGAACACAAAGACATTACTACTATTACTTTAAAGGTAGCATTTTCTTTCACTTCTGCATTTCATCTTCTATATTCCTGCCTGCTGGAATATGCCCCCCCACCCCAATCACCCTGGAATGCCCCTCCTTAAAGTTGAGAAAATAAAACCATCAATGGGCAATGAACTCAAAGCCCAAGAAGCCTAGATCTGGAAAACAGGAGCGCCTCTTCCAGAAGAGGAGACACTTACAATTTCGCATAAAAGTCACAAAACTCCTTGTAGACCTTTACGTCACTGTGCCTGCGCTGCAGTTTGGACACAGCCCTCTCGTCTTCATTGCCATTAGCCTGGTGGACACTGTTAAGGGCTGCCTGAGGGATTTCTTCATTTTCTGGGATAACATGGGGGCGCGCCCTGCCCGGGAACGCCATCCGCGGGTGCTTGATAGCTCTGAGCCCAGGGCAGAGAGTAGCAGGACAGGGGACGGAGAAACAATATCCAGGCCTCCCCCGCTTCCCTGCCAGGGTCACTCCCACTATTCCCACACACGTCAGCCCTGCGTTTGCCAGGGTGGCTCCTGGCCCTTCATGTTAAGAGCTCTAGCAGCAAAGCAGTCACTTGGTGTGCCAGTCCTGATTTATGGAGGCATTTCTGGGAGCTCTAGAAAACACTCCCCAAAGCAGTGACACAGTCTTTGCAGAAGCAACCTTCTCAGGCGACTGTTTGTAAACACTATCACAGGAATAGAGGTCTGCTTGGCAGGGTCCAAGAGAAACAAACATCCACATGCCCTGGGGAATCTGTCACCAAGCGTCATCCACACGAGCCCTGTGCTTCTTGTAAAGCACCCCCAGATATTCTGTTTCTAACAAGCTCCCTGCTGAGGCCAATGCAGCTGGCACACTCTGGAGGATATCCTAATGCCCAGGGCATGCTTGCCGACTATGCCCATAGCTGCCTTCTCCCAAGGATCTGGGAGTCCCTGAGATCTGGAGCTACTTTTGACTTTTACTGATCTTAGCAGTTGGCACATAGCAAGAGTTGGATGATGTGTTCAATGAATGGATACAAGAGGAAATAGGAAAGAGTTGGAGTCTAGTTAGAAACCCCCAGCTAATGGTGGTCTTTATTATGGCTAAGGATGCCACTGGCATTCCTGCTGTGGTCAGTCCACACTGTTGTCATCTTGTAGCAGTGCCACAGATGAAGACCGTAATGATGATGAAGGCCACAGGCAATACAGGGGCTGAGAACCTTTCTCCAAAAACAAGTCAGAGGGATATAAGGTGTAGCACAGGGAACACAGGCAATGGTATTATAATAGCATGGTATGGTGACAAATGGTAGCCATGTTTGTAGTGAGCATATAGCATAGATCATAGAGTTGTCAAATCACTACGCTGTGTACCTGAAACTAATGTAACAGTGTCAACTACACTTTAATCAAACACACACACGAAACAAACCCCAAACACTTAAAAAGCAAACACTGTAGAACTTCGTGGATAAAATATAAGAGAGTAGTTTGAAGATTTATTCATTTTAAAGAGAGCAAGTGAGAGATTGGGCAAGGATGTGCACATGGGGGTAGGGGCTGAGGGGCAACCCACAGATTGCAACCTGTAATCATTTTTGATCTATGGAATTGTAATTTAGAGAATGTTACTGCTATGGACTGAATGTCTGTGTCCCTCCAAAATTCCCATGTCCGAAAGCCTAATCCCAGGTATTAGGAGGTGGGACTTTGGGGAAGTAATTAAGGTTGGATTAGATCATGAGAGTGGGATTATAATCCCCTCACTATGGGATTAACATCCTTATAAGAAGAGGAAGACACACAGATCATTCTGTCAGTCAGTCATGTGAGGATATAGCCAAAGGGAGCTGTCTGCAAGTCAAAATGTGGATCCTTACCAGACACTGGATCTGCTGTACCTTGATCTTGAACTGCCTAGCCTCCAGAGCCTTTAGAAATAACTATTTGTTTAAGCCATAGAGTCTATGGTATTTTTGTCACAGCAGTCCAAACTGACTAAGCCAGCTACATGGAATCTTATAGCATGTGATCTTTCTTTATTTTATTTATTTTTTATTACTTGGACAGAGAGCGAGTGAGGCAGAGAGCACAAGCAGAGGGAAAGGGACAAGCTTGCTCTGCACTGAGCAGGGAGCTTGATGCGGGGCTTGATCCTAGGCCCCTGGGATCATGACCTGAGCTGAAGGCAGACGCTTATCCATCTGAGCCACCCAGGCACCCCATATGTGATCTTCTAAAGGCTGGCTTTTGGTATGCAGCATAATGCCCTCAAAATCCATCCAAATTGTTAATATATATCAACAATGTATTCCTTTTTTATTGCTGAGTAATATTCCATGGTACGGACATACCATGGTTTGTTTGACCATTTACCCACTGTGAAAGTAGTTTCTAGTTTGGGGCCCTTGTGAATAAAGCTGTGTATCAGTTCCTATGTAAATGTAAGTTTTCATATCTCTGGGATAAATGTCCAAGAGTGAAATTTCTGAGTTATATGATAAATACATGTGTAGTTTATTTAAGAAACTGCCAAACAATTTTCTTAGAGTGGTTATAGCGTTTTACATTGCCACCAGCAATGTATGAGAGAGAGTTTCTTCACATCTTCATCAGCATTTGGTGCTACCATTATCTTTAATTTTAGCTGTTCCAATAGGTGTGTAGTCACATCTTTTGTATATGTATATACATATTGTATGTATATGTATTAAGTTTATGTTTATGTATATGTATTAAGCTTATGCATATGCAGATAAGTACAAAAAATAAGTCAGAAACTTCAGTCTACCAGATAACTGTATTGACTAGAAGAGAAAAGGTAATACATGTATTTGGGAAAGAATTCAAACACTTCAGAAAGATGAGGTTGGGGTACCAGGTAGTGGGTAGTATAGAGGGCACGGCTTGCATGGAGCACTGGGTGTGGTGAAAAAATAATGAATACTGTTTTTCTGAAAATAAATAAATTGGAAAAAAAAAGAAAGATATATAAAATGAAAAATAAAGTCTCTTAACAATTTATCTGCATCTTCAACTAAGTCATTTCCATGGTATTATTCTGCTAGATCAGATTAGTGCTGGAAATTTAGTAAAAATTCTCTTATCTCTTCAAATACACTATTTAAAAAAATGCTGTGTTAAGGTGAAGCAGGGAGGAGACCTTCCATTTTTTCTGGTTTCCCTCTACTTCCAGTTGGGACTATTTTAATGTGTGCTTGGCACAGGTAAGGCCAAATAGAATTCTTCAGTAGAAATCACATCAGTAGGGATTAGTTTTATGATCGCAGTTACCATTTATGATGCTAATATTTTTAAACTATTTAATCAATCAGTATGACTATATGGATGTTGAGACAGATTCATGGCTCTGTCTCTTTGTTTAGAGTTTTGCCAGATCTCATTCTTTTTTTCTTTCTCTTTTATAACCAAGGAACATCATAACTGGCAGCTGAGAAGGAGAAGGGAGGCTAAGGTTCTAAAGAAAGAAAAGATGGGCAGGATAGAGCCCAAACTTCTATCCCACATCTCCTCCTATGAGGTACCCCCTTCCTTCCAGGAGCAAAAGACCCTAGCCAGTTGACTCTTGCAGAGAAATTTCCTGAACCTGACATGCTCTGAACCCTATGCTGAATCAACAAAGGAAATCACACAGTGAGAGTTAGGGCCAACTAGAAAGGCTTACCCCTTGCAATTGTGAATGAACACTGGTACTTAGGAGCTAGTAGCAATGGACTGCCTTTCCTTGAACAGCTTTTCCACTAAGGTCTGTAGCTTCTTCTTCTTCTTCTTCTTTTTTTTTAAAAGATTTATTTGACACAAAGAGATTACAAGTAGAGAGAGGGAAGCAGGCTCCCTGCCTAGCAAAGAGCCCGATGTGGGACTCAATCCCAGGACCCCAAGATCATGACCTGAGCTGAAGGCAGAGGATTAACCCACTGAGCCACCCAGGCAGCTCAGGTCTGTAGCTTCTTAAAAAGTAATTGCTCCCACTAGGGGCACATGGGTGGCTCAGCAGGTTGTGTCTGACTCTGATCTCAGCTCAGGTCTTGATCTCAGCATTGTGAGTTCAAGCCCCACATTGGGCTCCACACTGGGCACTGGGTATGGTGGGTATGGAGCCTGCTTTATTTATTTATTTATTTATTTATTTATTTATTTATTTATTTATGTGGCTTTCTCTGTAAGGTTTATTAGGATCATGCCCTCGAGGCCCATCCATTTTTTAAAAAAATTTTATTAATTCCTTTACAGTGTTCCAGAATACATTGTTTATGTACCACACCCAGTGCTCCATGCAGCAAGTGTCCTCCATAATACCCACCACCAGGCTCACCCAACCTCCCACCCCTGCCCCTCCAAACCTGTCAGATTGTTTTTCAGAGTCCACAGTCTCTCATGGTTCGTCTTCCCCTCCAATTTCCCCAACTCCCTTCTCCCCATGTCTTTCATGTTATTTCTTATGCTCCATAAATAAGTGAAGCCATATGATAATTAACTTTCTCTGTTTGACTTATTTCACTCAGCATAACCTCTTCCAGTCCCGTCCATTTTGATATAAAAGATGGGTATTCATCCTCTCTGATGGAGGCATAATACTCCATAGTGTATATGGACCACATTTTCCTTATCCATTCGTCCATCGAAGGGCATCTTGGTTCTTTCCACAGTTTGGCGACTGTGGCCATTGCTGCTATGAACACTGGGGTACAGATGGCCCTTCTTTTCACTACATCTGTATCTTCGGGGTAAATACCCAGTAGTGCAATTGCAGGGTCATATTTTTACTTTCTTTCTTTCTTTCTTTTTTTTTAAAAGATTTTATTTATTTATTTGACAGATCGCAAGTAGGCAGACAGGCAGGCAGAGAGAGAGAGAGAGAGAGAGAAGCAGGCCCCCTGCCAAGCAGAGAGCCTGATGCGGAACTCGATCCCAGGACCCTGGGATCATGACCTGAGCCAAAGGCAGAGGCTTAACCCACTGAGCCACCCAGGCATCCCATATTTTTACATTCTTAAGGAATCTCCACACTGTTTTACAAACTGGCTGCACCAACTTGCACTCCCATCAACAGTGTAAGAGGGTTCCCCTTTCTCCACATACCCTCCAACACATGTTGTTTACTGTCTTGTTAATTTTGGCCATTCTAACAGGTGTAAGGTGCTATCTCAATGTGGTTTTGATTTGAATCTCCCTGATGGGAGCCTACTTTAAAAAAAAAGGAAAAAAAGTTAACTACTCACATTATTCCTCTGTTTGCTTATTTGCATTATTTTACATCATTTCTGAACATATGGAACTTTTATTATGAGCTCACAATGCAACAGGCCCAGGGGTACCTGAGAAGTGCCTGCCAAATGACTAAGGATGAAGATTTCTACTTCAGTGCCAGGTACTGAGTGAAAAGGGCTGTCTGTGTGTGTCCTAGTACCTGAGTAAGAGCAGTAACCATGTGGCCACTGCAAGGTTAGGTGGCACTATTTACCCATAAGGACTGCGTAAGGGAGTCGGTTGGTCAATCACTTCTTACCCAGGTTACCAAGAAGAGAGCTAAAATAAATGTGTGGTTATTTTTTCAAGAGGCCATGGGGGGGGGGTCATTTCAGTCCAAATCAACATCACTGCTTAAGTTTAATATCCAAGCATTTTGCTACTTTCAAACCATTTTTGACACTTAATAATGTTGCTCTAAGAAATATAAACAATCCTTTTAGACTGTGACTGCAGCCATGAGATAAATATTTATCTGAGCACCTCTGATGGAAATTACTACCACCACTACAGTGGCATCAAAATAGTCCTTGAAGTAGGGTAGGAAGCTGTTTTTAAAAAATATTCCAAAAGCCAGTTTTGTCTGAATAGTGAGCCTGTTAGGTGGCTTTTGCTGAAGAACTAGGGTTTCCCAAGGCCCATGCATGGTTCCTTAAGGATTCTTCCCAAGAGGTTCTATAATCTAATCAGCCCTACTCATCATGGTTGATTAAAGTCTTTGAGAGGCTCCATAGGACAGGTCTGAATCCCAGTCCACAGAAGACAGACTTGTATTTCATAAACTCAACATTTTTTGAGTTTCAACATTTATATTTCATCTACTGTGGGCCAAACTCTACCACTCATTGAGCGACCTGCTGTGCTGTGTCTTTGTCCATTTGGCTGCTACAACACAATACCACAGACCATATGGCTTACAAATAGCAGAAATTTATTTCTTACAGTTACATAGGCTCAAAGTCCAAGACTGAGGTGTCAACATGCTTGGGTTCTGGTTAAGTGCCCCTCTCCCCTCTTCCTGGCTCATTCCCTCTCATTGTGTCCTCATGTGGTAGACAGTGCTAGGAAGCTCTGAGTGACCTCTTTTGCAAGGGCACTAATCTCATTCATGAAAGCTCCACCCTCATGACCAAAGCACCTCCCAAAGGCCCCACCTCCCAATACCATCACCTTTGGGGGCTAAGATTTTGGTATATGAATTCTGGGAGGACACAAACATTCAGACAACAGCAGGCAGGACCTGGGATACTGGTGGACTGCATCTAATAGTCTGTTAGATCTAAACCACACACAGCAGATCTGATGTTAAGATGACCATTCCAGTTTCCTGTAAAGAATGCTGAAGGCCTTTAGATTCCACCCATCCAGCTAACTCCATTTCAGGCAAAAGAAATCCCACCCAACATACTACCTAGCCAAAGATAAATAACTTACTTAGAGATAGCACACAAAAATATTGTAGCTATTTCCAGGAGCTCAAATACTTAAAGCCCAGATATAATCATATGCATGGTTACCAAAATTAATACTCAACTTTTTAATAACTGGTATTTTAAATTCTCTCAAATAACAACAACTTAACTAGTGGTTTTTAAAATCCAAGCTGAACATTTTTTTAAAAAAATTTTATTTATTTATTTGACAGACAGAGATCACAAGCAGGCAGAGAGGCAGGCAGAGAGAGAGGAAGGGAAGCAGGCTCCCTGCTGAGCAGAGAGCCTGATGTGGGGCTTGATCCCAGGACCCTGGGATCATGACCTGAGCCGAAGGCAGAGGCTTTTACCCACTGAGCCACCCAGGCGCCCCTAAGCTGAACATTTTGACCAACTGCTTCTAAAACACAGAACTCTAATAAAGAAAAAAAGGCAGTGCTATTACATATTTTATACCATTTCACAGACAGCTGTGCTTATGTGGATGGCTAGGCCAAGCACTTGTCAATAACAACTACTAGAATGTAGTTTCTCCAACTTCAATCAAAGGCTTCCATGAACACTGGGATATTCAAACTGTTGAGACAGCCTGGGTAAATTAACATATGGAAAAATGAATTATTATTTTCACTACGAGTCCCTATTCTACTCAAATGGAAAATTTAATCTGATTTTCCCCCTACTATACCAAAAACACAAGAATCATGACATGTAAGTACAGATAATGGAGCTGGAAAGTTCTTTCTCATTTCCCAGTGACCAGGACAAATGCACTGTTTTCTTTCAACAGACAGTGAGGAAAGAGCCAAAGGTCAGCTGGTCAGAGAGGATAGAGTTGCAATTAACATGCCATTTTGCCTTGTCTGTTAAAATTGTTTCCTAATTCTGGATTGCACAAGCAAAAAAAAGAAAGTATTTATTACAACAGAGGCAAGAGAGTGAGAAAGAAATAAGATGCACATTTTAAACTAACTTCAAAGAAAGACACATTTGTTACCTGCCTGCATGGGTGCTGCTTATGGATCATGATCAAAGCAGGGAAGAACCACTCTATCTAGCTTTGTTACTGTACCTTGGAAATAACTGAGGAGAATAAGTAGAAAACATTATTGCCTAATAAGGAGGAAAGAACAGACTTTTTTTTTTTTTAAAGAAGGATTTTATTTATTTATTTGACAGAGAGAAATCACAAGTAGGCGGAGCAGCAGGCAGAGAGAGGAGGAAGCAGGTTCCCTGCTGAGCAGAGAGCCCATGATGTGAGGCTCGATCCCAGGACCCTGAGATCATGACCTGAGCTGAAGGCAGAGGCTTTAACCCACTGAGCCACCCAGGCGCCCCGGGAAAGAACAGACTTAAAGGACCTCCCTATATACTAATTACTGCCTTCCCAGGGCCTCCCACTCATCCCAAACACTCAGACCAGCACAGCAGTGACCCAGAGGCTGGGACTCCAGAAGGTTATTTTTATCTGATTCTAGCACCTTCTTAAATGAAACTCACCTAAAAGTTAGAGAATCTTTGGTGTTGAAGACAGAAGATTTATAGCACCCCAAATTTTGTGTTTTAAGAAGTATGTTCATATCTCTCATAAGGAAAATAAGTGAAACACAACTCAATTTCAAGTTGATAATTTTCAAGAAGTAAACTTCAGGCATGTTTTCCATAGTAAAATCAACAATTAAAATATAATGTTTCTAGTGAAAGCCGGTGACGTAAAAATTCCTCTTCTGGTGTCTGGAACTGTCCTGGTTTTATTCTTGATGCCCACAGTAAGAGAGTCCCTACTCAGGAGCCATTAGGTGAGAGCTGCCCCATGCTCCCCTGAGTGCCCTGAGGGTTCTGTGACACAAGACAGTCCTGAGGTAATCTGTAGCTCAGGAATACTCTGCCCACAACAGGCACAAATTATTGCAAATTTTAGTTCAGTTTTTCAATCTTAACAAATTAACAAGCATTGACAATCTACTTAGCTACCTACTTCTTGGGAAGTACCTCTTTCTGGACAATCTCTGGAAGTTTTCCAACATCACCCAACCAACAAATGCCCATCCACTTTAGCACGTAGAAGATACAGAGTCTAGGGAAGATACAGGAACAAGACTGAAATAAAGCTCCTTACAGTGCTTTCCCCCTCATCCGTGACACTCTGACACTGACAGGTCTACTTTATTAAGAGACATTCTGAGCCACATGCAGAGAGAAACCAACAGAGTTCAGTACTTGTGGTATCCTTCCCTGGCACAGGCACAAGAGCACTGACTTGCTGCCTACAACTAGCCACCCTATCTCTGCAATAATGATGACTTTCTCATCCCACAAGGCAACCCATTACAGAAAAAAAGATATACTGGGAAAGTAGCAGAATGTGTGGCAACAAGGCAAAAACCAGTAATAACAGAAAACTAACAATTGACATAACAATGGAGCAGCCTTAGTTTTTGGAAGCCCCACGTGTAGAGGAGCATGAGCACTCTGGGACAGGATCACTGGGTTGCACTGTGTTGTTTGGCAAGTTGAATTTCTCCACCCCCATCAACCCCAAAGCAACACAGCTTGTTAAGGGGCATTTATAAAAGGCAGAGAAGATTCACTCATATTCTTGTCATCTAGAGATAAGAATTTCAACATGTTGATCTCTGTTCCTTATAAAATACATAACACACACATGACCGTAAATAAAGGCAAGACTGTTGCATGGTGATAGTTCAGAATTATCTTTATTCCTAGTACTGATCATGAAAGGACATAAAGTTCTTTAGATGAATACCACTGACCCCTTTTTCCCTGAACTCTCTATCTGAAACTTGCCCCGTCCTCAAATTTCTATTCAAGGTCTTTTCTAAAAAGCCTCCTCTGAGCATTCTAGCCTGTACTAATCTGTTTAGCATCTACAGAGCTCACTGAATATCCTGTTCAGTGAGTGAGTGAGATTTTAGTCGATTCCACATTGTGTTCTGCATTGCAGAGGTACTCCTCTCAAGAACACCATGAGCCCTTTGGTGTGAAAACTTCTAGAGTCTTTACATCAAACACTCTTAGTAGGCAATTAATCATACTGGCCCTTTTGTGAAAAGGTGCTGCACAACAGAGCTGGGGAGGTGCTGGTAAGCTGCCACCGTCCCCAGAAATTCAAGACATCTCAGAGTAGCTTCAGTATGTACTTAAGCATGACATTCTCTTGTCAGTAAAGATAACTCTCTTAACATCACTGCAGTCTGAAATCTATATGCTTTACAAACTCTCACTAGATCCCCATGGTTGCTCAAATAAGTAGAGTGTTTGGTCAACTAAAAAAACATTCTTAGAATTCATAACCTGGGCATTTTTTCTCTGATTTTTCAAACATCCTCACTGGAAAATATCTCTGTAGCAGATATTCCATTATCCAAATCATTTCTTCCTGTTATTCATACTGTGACCCACTAACATATATTCTCACCCCTAAACATCTTTTTAAAAAGATACCTTGGGTCCTAACCAAAATAGATGAATTTGAGAAAGCCCTGTACTTCAAATATAGAACAGTATTTTTAGCTAAGAATGTTGACTTACGAGAATGCCCGGCTTACCAGGGAAACCCTTCAGTGAATCCACAGGCTCCTTATATGGCAGGGGTAGCCATCAGCACCAAACTTTCTGGCTCTAAATGACATTCTTATTTTAGTTCTGACTCAGCCAAGGATATCTCCCTGACCACTGACCTTCAGCTAAGTTGGGAGAGGAAGTCAATGGGAGTTTTTATTTTGTGAATAAGCTTAACATGAGGTCTACTTTCCTTAATGGTAAGGTAAAACAAAACTGTAAGTTTCAGTACAGAGGGACAGAAAAAAACTTGTACTCAAGTCAAGTGAATACAACCCCTTCTAATTTCAATCTATGTATCTTTCATCTTCAGTTGTTTTATTCTTAACATAGAACATATTTTTCATGTATTTTATTGCATTAAACATTTGAAAATATTGGATAGGATTAAGTAGAAGAACTGAAAAAAAATTTTTTGCAAACTTTATAAAGGCTTCTTCTTTTTCACTAACTTCAAATTTTGTGAAGTGCGTATAGAAAGACAAGAAACTGTTTTAACTACCATGAGTGAGAGTTACCATTAATGTGAACAAAAGACGTGGAAATTATATAAGGTCATAGGAGGCCGGAGCACCTAGCGATGTCATTATAAGGCTATCTAGCACAAAGCTAGAGCTTCAGTTTCTCCCAGGTGTCTTTTGCATATTCCTCCCTTTCTTCTGGATCCTGTCTTCAGCTCTTCTCTCTCCCTATATATATATATATATATAGCCAACTATTCTCTGTGACAGAATGAAGTCTGGGTTTTTTAAAGTAGTTTACAGGGTTAGGTATGAAGCTCTTTTTTCAGATCTTTTAGCTCTTTTCAAAGAGACATATTCTATGAATCAATAAATAATATATAAGAGTATGATTATTATGACTACAAACAGACACTTCATTTCCTGATGGAAGATTACTGGCCTATCTTTGGCGTGCTGATGATGGAAGGGGTCTTTTTCCTCTACCAGCTGGCCCGGGGGCCTTTCAGCAGAGGGGGCTGGAGAGACCGACCAGAGGAAAGGGTTTTGCATGCTAGTCCTTGCAGGCTCTCCTGGCAAGCTCCTGTGGGCAGAGCTTTCTTCGATTTGGCCTCCAGCAGCACACACAGCTTCTTCAGCGTCCAGCTCGAGTGGGCATGGCAGCCAAAAGCAGCCAGTTGGCAAGCAGCTTGCCTGGTGGTTCTGCAGCAGGAGGCCTCTGGCTCCTGCAGTGAGTGGCAGCCCACAGTACACTGACCAGGCTGCCTGCCTCTCCAACCACCACACTACCCACCTTCCCCACTCTCAGCAGTTCTGGAATGAAGCCCCTTGTTGCCACCTGTAGGGACTTCTAGCATGTTTCACTGGTGTAGGACCATAGCAACTCCTCTGCTATCCCCAAGAGCAATAAGTCCTGGCTGGGGAGGAGGGCTCCCCCTTGCTAGAACTTTCCAGCCCTGGAGTGGTAGCTGCTGAATATAGCAGCTGTTCAATACTCTTTGCATTCTCTCTACTTCTTACTAGCCAATCCCTTACTACTGCAAACCCCTGCTGGAGTTAATAACTTAAAAAAAAAAATCTTTTATTAAACATTCCTCCTTCAAATTACTGTGTGGTTTTTCTCTCCTGATTGGATGGCAACTGAACCTCTGCCAATATGAGAGGCCAAAATTAGGACTCTTAATTGACTGTTTTTAGACCTCATTGGGTCCTTTATCCAGTATGAGGCATCTGTCTCACTTAAAACAACCAAATGTGAGCTCCAGCAGTCAGAGCTTCCAGACGTGCCTCTCTCCCGGTTTCCTGGAGTTTCCTCGCAGAATGGCCCCCAAATGCAAGTCTTCGCTCCCGCCTCAAACAAAGAAACCGAGACAGCCTCCTGCCCCCAAGCCAGGGCAGACATCAACATCTCAGCACTTGCATAAAGGAGAAAAAGAACAGCAAGAAGCAATTGAACATATTGATGAAGTACAAAATGAAAGAGACAGACTTAATGAACAAGCCAGTGAGGAGATTTTGAAAGTAGAACAAACAGAAATATAACAAACTCCGCCAACCATTTTTTCAGAAGAGGTCGGAATTGATCACCAAAATCCTCAATTTTTGGGTAACAACATTTGTCAACCATCCACAAGTGTCTGCACTGCTTGGGGAGGAGGATGAAGAGGCGCTGCATTATTTGACAAGAGTTGAAGTGACAGAATTTGAAGATATTAAATCAAGTTACAGAATAGATTTTTATTTTGATGAAAACCCTTACTTCGAAAATAAAGTTCTCTCCAAAGAATTTCATCTGAATGAGAGTGGTGATCCATCTTCAAAGTCCACTGAAATCAAATGGAAATCTGGAAAGGATTTGACGAAACGTTCAAGTCAAACACAGAATAAAGCCAGCAGGAAGAGACAGCATGAGGAACCAGAGAGCTTCTTCACCTGGTTTACTGACCATTCTGATGCAGGTGCAGATGAGTTAGGAGAAGTCATCAAAGATGATATTTGGCCAAATCCATTACAGTACTACTTGGTTCCCGATATGGATGACGAAGAAGGGGAAGGAGAAGAGGATGATGATGATGATGAAGAAGAAGAAGGATTGGAAGATATTAAGAAGGAGATGAGGATGAAGGTGAAGAAGATGAAGATGATGATGAGGGGGAGGAAGGAGAGGAGGATGAAGGAGATGACTAATGGAACACTGATGGATTCCAACCTTCCTTTTTTAATTTTCTTCAGTCCTTGGGAGCAAGTTGCCGTCTTTTTTTTTTTTTTCTTCCCCTTTTCTTTTTCTTTTCTCCTCTCGTGCTCATTCGCCCTATTTTTTGAAGTCTCCTTTTTCTCTCCCTTTATACCATGGTTCTCAGCTTATTTTGGGGGGAAATACCTTGAGCAGAATACAGTGGGAAAAGAATCTCTACCCCTTTTTGTTCCAAATTCATTTTTGTCCCTTCCTGTCTCAACAAAAACAAAAACTTTATGGAATCAACACCACCGTGCTCTGTGGGAAAAAAGAAAAACCTTCTGCTCCCTTAGCTCTGCTGGAAGCTGGAGGGTGCTAGGCCCCTGTGTAGTAGTACATAGAATTCTAGCTTTTTTCCTCCTTTCTCTGTATATTGGGCTCAGAGATTACACTGTGTCTCTATGTGAATATGGACAGTTAGCATTTACCAACATGTACCTGTCTACTTTCTCTTGTTTAAAAAAAAGAAAAAAAAACTTTAAAAAATGGGGTTATAGAAGGTCAGCAAAGGGTGGGTTTGAGATGTTTGGGTGGGTTAAGTGGGCATTTTGACAACATGGCTTCTCCTTTGGCATGTTTAATTGTGATGTTTAACGGACATCCTTGCAGTTTCAGATGACACTTAAAATAAAACTCTCTCCTAATGATGACTTGAGCCCTGCCACTCGATGGGAGAATCAGCAGAACTTGTAGGATCTTATTTGGAATTGACATTCTCTATTGTAATTTTGTTCCTGTTTATTTTTAAAATTTTCTTTTTGTTTCACTGGAAAGGAAAGATGACGCTCAGTTTTAAATGTTAAAAGTGTACAGTGCTCAATAAAACTAAATGTGTACACAAAGAAAAAAAAAACAACCAAATGTGCATTTGAAACTAGAAAGGGGGGGCGCTTGGGTGGCTCAATGGGTTAAAGCCTCTGCCTTCAGCTCAGGTCATGGTCTCAAGGTCCTGGGATTGGGCCCCACATCGGGCTCTCTGCTCAGCAGGGAGCCTGCTTCCCCTTCTCTCTCTGCCTACTTGTGATCTCTCTCCATCAAAATAAATTAAAAAAAAAAAAAAAGAAAGAAAAAGAAACTAGAAAGGGATGGGAGGAATAGATTATAACATAAAAAAGTCTAGCATAATAGAATGGCCAGTTAGAGGGGAGTTCAAGTCAGCCGACCTCACTCTTTCTCCAAGAACAAACTTAAAGTTCAATTTGGGGCAAGAGGATAAGGCAGCGCCCACTCTTCCTCACCTCCCCCAGTACAGAGCAGGCATCCCTTCCAATGAGCAATCTCTGCCTCAAGGGGCATGTCTGGGGACCAATCAGTCAATCTGAGTTCTGATAATATTTTCATACTAGGTATTGACCCAGGAAAGAGGCAAACAAGGGGACACACCTCCATTTCAGTGCTCAAGAAACAAAAGAAGAGAATAAAGGAACCTATGTTAATCTTCAGTAAGCTCTCTCTCATCTTCAAGGCTATAAGGAGGCTGGTGATAAGAACTGTAAGCTTCCTGATCATGTACTATGCACCCACTCACTTGGCTCTGGGATATTCTGTGCTACTTGGTGTGAGTGCTATATAGCTTTCCTTGGTCACAGCTATTCCTGTTTTCCTCCCTGTCCTGAGAGTCTTGCTGTGGAATACCTAAGCAGAAGCCTGTTTCCTAAATGGTCCCTCAATTTCAGTATATTGCGGTGAAAAGGACCATGTGCACCGCTTAGCACTGACTCACATGTCATCTCTGCAGGGGAGGGTCACACAAAGAGACCATCTGTGGCTATAGCCAGCACAGTTTTAGGAGGGCCTGAAAGCCAGCCCTGAGAAGGCTTCAAGGCCTATCCCATGTTTCTGAATTTCCACATTTTCTGAGGGGATCAGGCAAAATCTAAAATGTAATACAATAATATCTCAAAAAACTTGTCATAAAATGTGCTTTTAAGAGATGTTACATTACCTTATTTTTATCATCTCTTCTGTCTCATCATCTACCTTGCTTTCACTCCCCATATATATGAAAGTTGAACCTAATGGTGGGCCCTAAGAAGGAACGGGAGTCACTGTACTACAAGTGCTCTGTGAAACATGGCAGCAGCCGCAACAGAGAGCAGACCAGCCCTGAGGTCCTTCTTTCCCTTCCCTTTACAGACATCTCAGTAGCCCCTGTCTGTAATCCTAAACAGGCTAGTGTTGGACCAACTTCACAAGAGCTGTCTGTGTTCAGCCTGCTTTCTTCCTCTCCATTCTTGCAGGACTTCTTTAGGACCCTGCTCCCTCCTCCTCCTCTATCTGACACAAAGAGGTTAGAGACATAATCCAGTTTCCACCCAACCACAAACCTTCCAGAAATACTATCTCTAAAGAACAACGTACAGGAGAAAAATTGAGAAAAAGTCTTGGAGAGAGAAACAATACCATGGAGCTCATGAAGACTATTTCAGTTGTTTTCATAATTGGGGTTTACAAATGTGCACATGCACACACGTGTGTGTGTTCTCTTTTAATACTTAATTAGTTAAATCATATTAAATGAAACTTAAACCTTCTTGACCGAAGGGCATGAAGACTCCTGCTCTAATCGTTTTCCAAACAGAACTGATGCCAAGGGTTTCAGTTTAGGACAGCAAATGTGTATTTGGATGACTCTGTCTATCTGAGCATAACGACACAAAACAATCTCTTTTCAAGGCATGTAAGGAAGCAAAATGTCATCAAAACTAACTTGGCATCAGGTCAAATTCTAAGCTGTCAAAATAAGGCAAAATAATTGAGTTCTCAAACAGCCTGGAATCTAGGTAGAAAAGCAAATCAAAAGATGAAATGCTGAGAATGGTTTGCATAAACTATTAAAACCATATGGTCTGAGTGAAAGAGCTGTCTAGTCCTCAAATGACTATATCTATGACAGCTGCATCAAAAGTCAATGATCTTTCTAATGTAAGAAATACAAAGCAAAAATAAACAAAAACAAAAAAGTCAATGATCTGCCTTTATTAAAAGTGGTAGTAGCTTCTATTCTTCCACAGATAGCAATATTCCAGACCAGTAGAGACAAATGACCACGTGACTATTTCAAGCAAGTTTTATCCTTTCAGATAAAACTGCTCTGAAATAAAGGAAATAGTTTTGTGTTAAAAGGATCAATGAAAAACAATCACCATATTAATTACTAAGAGTTAAGATGTTGGCAAAAGTGAAGGTACAGAACAATTAGCATTTTAAAAGGGCAAAAGTCAAATTTTAACACAGCTGTCATAATAAACATTTAAGTCATAAGGGATGCATGAATGCTTTCAGGGACAGAGGGGGAAGGGATGAGGGGGGAAATCTCATGGTACAGTTTATTACCCTGAGCACAAATATAATCAGTGTTCAATATTATAATGGCTCATAAAGTAATGTCACTGTTTTCTCATCCAGAAATCTATCTGTATCCTTGCTACACAGGTACAGATTGCCTCTATGCAAACTGCTTAAATACATATGAACAAGCCAGTTTACCTTCCCTTTTATTTAATGTTTCCATGTAAATATAGACAGTCCAAGTCATTATTACAGAGCCCAGAGGCCATAACCCCAGGGGTTCACTTTTAGCTTTGTAGAACCCGATTCAGACAGACCATGATTAACATTTTGGTTCTTTAGTAACATTTGCGTTCCCTCTTATATTTTTGAAGACTGAAGAGGCAGAGAAAGAAGCTGGAGGCTTTCCTGCAGCTCATTTACCATTCATTCCATTATAAACATCAATTTCTGCCATAAGGTCTGGCACTGGCTGGCAAGAAACAAATTGTCCCAAATTATGAGAATTATGAGTACATGCTTCCTTGATTTCATCATACTTTCTGAGAATCCTGTACCTTTTTTTTTTTTTAAGATTTATTTATTTATTTGAGAGAGAGAAAGGAAGTACAGAGGGAGAGGGAGAATCTCAAGGAGACTCCACTCTGAGCACAGGGGCCCAGGTGGGGCTCAATCCCAGGACCCTGAGATCACGACTTGAGGTGAAATCAAGAGTCAGAGATGCCCAAGTGACTAAGCCACCCACTGAGAATCTTGGACATGTTGAGTGGCTCCAGCACTTAACTTTTAACAAGGTGTCTTTCAAGAGAGAGAAAGCTGAATTCCAACAGATTACTAACACAGGTACTCAAGAAGCAAAGCATAACATAAAGAGAAACTAACATTCTGCTTTGCAAATAAATGTGTCTTTCCAAGTATTAAAATGGATTTGATAGCCAAAATGAAATATAATAAATCCTCCTTGAATAACTCTAAATCTGTTAATATTATTCAGCTGGTAAATGGAGAGAAATTCAAGCTCCTGAAAATAAGTGACTTATAATAGTCAATTACTAAGTGGTGATACCAAATATTGGACCTAGTCTCTGCTAACCTAGACTCGAAAAGCTATCTTAATGGCCCACATTCCACTGGCCAAGCTCTTATTCTCAAAATAAACATAAACTGTCCTACAAAATGAATGTCTTACAAATGAAACAAATCTATCTCTGCCAGGGAGATAAGAGCAGTAAATGAGATGTTCAGTCCAATCTCTTTTGATACAAATTGTAAAAGGCTTAATAATTACCATAAGGGGTGTCTGGGTGGCTCAGTTGGTTAAGCAACTGCCTTTGGCTCATATCACGACCCTGGAGTCTCCAGATCAAGTCCCACAATGGGCTCCCTGCTCAATGGAGAGTCTGCTTCTCCCTCTGACCAATCCCCTCATGCTCCCTCTCTCTCAAATAAATAAATAAATAAATAAATATCTTAAATAATAATAATAATAATTACCATAGGTAGACATCCTAGTTAAGGTAAGGAGCTTCTACCTCTTTCCATCCACTTCCTCCCACCAACCTTCAAATTACACATGCCAGAGCCACAGATGCTGAAATCCTGGTTGGTTTTATAGATTAATGACAGGCAAGTAGCTGACAGACTACTGTTATGAATGTTGATTAGGCACAACCACTGATAAGCCAAGTGATAAATTCTAATGTGATAGTTACATATGAGGAGGTTAAAGTTAAAATTGTGTCATTTGGGGTGTCTGGGTGGCTCAGTCAATTAATCTTCTGCCTTTAGCTCAGTTCATGATGCCAGGGTTCTGGAATGGAACCCCACATCGGGCTCCCTCCTTGGCAAGGGAATCAGCTTTTTCCTCTCTCTCTACCCCACCCCTATGCCTGCTCGTTCTCTCTCCCTCAAATAAATAAACTCTTTTAAAATATGCTTAAAAAATAAAACTGTGCCACTTCTCATGATACATATCAAACAATTATATACTGTAATTACTGAAGTCTTGAAGCACATATTGAACTAGTACGAACAGTAAAACGAATCCCATCAAACCCAACTCAATGAAAAAAGTTATCAAACCATGACCAATTTATCTATTTTTCAACCATAAAATATTCTCAAGCAAATTCCATACATCACTTGATCCATAAATTCTACAGCATGTAACCATAATATATATTTAAGCTCTTAATTTCTTCCTACAGGAATGTAATATAGCACAGTAAATTTTGAAGAAGGCTCAGTACAGAGATGCTTGACTTCTACTATTTCAAAATTACAGACTCTTTAAGTGTGAGCAGGCTGTCCTCCACTAGTTTTCACTGAGATGCCTCAGCAGCTGCCACTGCACTGGGGGGAAGGTTCAGGAAAAGAATCCGGTCCAGTCATCCTACCCCTTTCCTTCTCATCACTTCCACAGAGCATCACTGCTTTTGTTCTGTACACCACAGTGCCCAGGGAAATCCTGTCTGGAAAAGATGATTCTTTTGAAAGCTTCTGGCTGGGCCTTCCATTCTTTTTCTGAGATTTTTCAGATTCCTATTTGTTCTTTTGTTTCTTTTGTTGTTGTTGTTTGGTCTGTTCCTGTAAAAACCAGAAGCTCTAAAAACGTGGACTGGTTTTCTGAGATAGTCTGATACTTCTCCACTTCTATTATGAGTGACAGTTAACTCACTAGTATATACCAGTTTTAACTGGTAATTGAGTTGATCAATCTCAGTTGCTCTTTCTCTCTATATATAGCTCAGAAGATCACCCTACACTCATTCACAGAGAAGCATCTTGCCAGGAAACAATCCTGTAAGTTCTTCTCTTCCCCCTCAAACATGGCTGAAACATTAAAAATGAGTAGCCCACACGTAAGCTGCAGCCCATTTCTAGTTCCATGCATATTCATGTTCCTTCCCCAAATATTGTCATTTTTTCATTCCCGTTACACCTCTAAGCAATCAGGTTTTTGACAATGAAACATACTATTTCATCATAGTACCATTTAACAATACCTTCTCTTTAAGTCATTGTAATAGCAGATGGAAATATAAAAATGTACAAAGGTGACAAACATCAGGGAAATCAAAATCACAATGTGGTATCACTTTACACCAATCTGCATGGCTGTTATCAAAAAGACAAGAAATAACAATTGTTGGTAAGGATGTGGAGAAAAGAGAAGCCTCTGCACTGTTAGTGGGAGTGTAAACTGGTGCAGTCATTTCTGGCAACAGTATGGAGGTTCCTCAAAAAATTAAAAAAAAAAAAAAAAAACACCTACAAATAGAAATACTATATGACCAGTAATTCTACTTCTAGGTATCTACCCAAAGAAAACAAAAAACACTAGCTTAAAACACATATGAGGGGTGCCTGGGTGGCTCCTCATTAAGCATCTGCCTTCCATCAGGTCATGATCCCAGGGTTCTGGGATTGAGCTCCATGTCAGAGTCCCTGCTCAGCAGGGAGCCTGCTTCCCCCTCTCTCACTCCCCACCCCCATCAAATAAATAAATAAAAATCTTTTTAAAAAAATGAATGGATAGGGGCGCCTGGGTGGCTCAGTGGGTTAAGCTGCTGCCTTCGGCTCAGGTCATGATCTCAGGGTCCTGGGATCGAGCCCCGCGTCGGGCTCTCTGCTCAGCAGGGAGCCTGCTTCCCTCTCTCTCTGCCTGCCTCTGTCTGCTTGTGATCTCTCTCTCTCTGTGTCAAATAAATAAATAAATAAATAAATCTTTAAAAAAAAAAATGAATGGATAAAGAAGATGTGTTATGTATATTTTATAATGGAATGTTACTCAGCCATAAAAAGAATGAAATTTTGCTATTTGTGACAACACAGACAAACCTACAAGGTATTATGCCAAGTGAAGTTAAACCAGACAGAAACAGACACACCATATAATTTCACTTGTATGTGGAATCTAAAAAAAATAAATGAACAAATAAACAGAGACAGACTACATAAATACAGAGAACAAAATAATGATTACTGGGGGGTATGGGGATGGGCAAAAAAGACTGAAAGGGATTAAGATGTACAAATTTAACAGAGGTAAAAGAAATCATAGGGATGAAAAGTATAGCCTGGGGGATATAATCAGTAATACTGTAATAATATCCCCCATAACCTGTGATGTTTCTTCTCAGTAATTCTCTTTCTACTAACCCCCTACTCAGTTCTCTACAAATCCCACCTTCCTTCGCTGTATTTGTAATTGAGCCCCATCTCTCTCCCCCAGTGGTCCCTATACTTAATTTTGATCCTGAACAGTCTGCCTTACTGCTGAATATTGATTTTCTTTAGCAGTGTTAACACCTTTGTGGAATCTCCTCATCTGCAGTGTATTACGCTGGACTTACTGATTTGCTTCCAGCAAAGACTAATTATTGCAAAAGTGGTTAAGTTATTTCTGAGATTTGGATATAAAAAGACTGTGGCTGCCATCTTGAACTCTCTCCCTCTCCTGGATTGCCCCCTCCCTTTGAGCCTGGAGAAGACTATAGTCCTTACTGAAAGCTCAAAAGGAGGATCACAAAAGACCCTACACCAAAGTCACTGAATTAGATGTACCTCGATTCCCCACTCACAGAAACTGTGAAGATAACAAACGCTCATTGTTTTAAGCCTGCAATCAGTAAATCAGTACCCATAGACCAAATGTGGCTCACTGTCTGCTTCTGTAAATAGTTTTATTGGAACACACACAGCTATTATGTTCATTCACTTAACGCATTTTCTATGGCTGTGTTCATACTACAACAGCAGACTTAAGTAGTTGTGACTCAGAATGTGTGGTGTGCAAAACCTAAAATATTTATTATCTGGCCCTTTACAAAAAAGTGTGCCACCTCCAGTTGCCCCTAAGTTTGGGGGTAATCTGTTATTCATTACTAGGTAACTAATGCACTCTGATCTGTGATCAGCATCACAGCTATTCCTCTAGATACACAGTATCTTTTAATTACCTCCCTATGTCTATTTTTTCATTATACAAAAGGTTCCATATTAGTAGATAAAGAATGTTTTAATTAAGTTCATAACCCCATTTCCCCAGCACACAGTAGTACCTTAAGAAATGTACATACAGAACCAAGAATGCTTAGACAAATATATTTTACATATTAAGGCGCGAAACTCACAATTTAGCAATACATCCTTTAAATAAAGTACATCATATTGAGAAAAGCCAAAATTACAAATGATACTGAATAGCTACTATTTCCAGCTGAATCCATTTTAAAGGTATTTGTTGACTGCTACAGAAACAATACTTCTAGATCCAGTAAAACTGTTATCTTTTAAACTGGCTATACTTTTACTTTTTCTTTATTTAAAGATTTTATTTGAGAGAGTGAGAGAGAGAGAGAGAGAGAGAGAGAGAGAGAGAACATGAGTTGGGGGGAAAGGCAGAGAAGAAGCAGACTCCCCGGAATAATGTGAGCCAGACACTTAACTGACTGAGCCACCCAGGCAATCCTAAACTGGCTATACTTTGATAAAATCTCATTGTTTAAAATACCTGTGCATCAGTTTATATCAGATACTTCCAAGATTATTACCATTAGTTTTAACCATGAAACAAAGAATATATTTTCCAGCACCTGGAAATGTTACTGAAATTTTCCAAAACACTGCAGAATTTCAGTTTTGTTCCAACAAATTCTGCATGCCAGAATTAAAAACTAAAGTTGGCAGCAGCAACTGTCAAACATAAGTCAACATCCTACATGCAATGATTCATTTGTGGCTTTCTATCTCAGTCTGGTTCCCTTCACATTCTCTTTGCTAGGGGCAGGAGGACAATATTGTTGGGAAAGATACAAACTTGGATATTCTTGTAATGTTCAATTTTAAGGAATATATGCATTATGACATATAAATATAATATTCTTAGTTTTTTAAATTGGGATATTTTCTCTGGCAAATGTCTATGAAGAAGAGGCAGAAAAACTCCATTTTTGTTTCAATCTTACTACCTAGAGGCAAGCACAGGAGGTTAACCTTTACTTTTATGTTCAATGATAAATTTTTAACTTTTAAGAGATGATCAAGTATATTAAAAATTTCCACCTAAGAAAACTTATTCTAAAACCTATGTGAAGCCCAAGTTTTGTGGTTAAGAGCTCACACTATGAACATAAAACACAAATGAGTATGGCCCTGGGTTAAAATCCCAACAGCCCAACTTACCAAGCATGAGTCTCTAACAATACTTTCCTGTCTCTGTGAAAAGGGAGAAATACATGGCACCTTCCAGGATTCCTGTGAGCATTCACTGAGCCTGTGAAGTACTTACCATATAGCCAGAAAAGCACTAAATGGTATGAAAGGCCAAGATGATTTTAAAAAATAATTAATGAGACTATATTTATATGAGTCATATGTTTTAATAATCTTATTGACTGTGGGTTTGGGAAAGGTTTTATTTTATTTTATTTCAAAGATTTGTTTTTTATTTGACAGACAGAGATCACAAGTAGGCAGAGAGGCAGGCAGAGAGAGGGGGAAGCAGGCTCCCTGCTGAGCAAAGATCCCGATGTGGGGCTTGATCACAAGACTCTGGGATCATGACCTGAGCTGAAGGCAGAGGCTTTACCCCACTGAGCCACCCAGGCGCCCTGAAAGGTTTTAAATAGGACACAAAAAGCACAAACTTTATAATCAGAAAAAAAACCAATAGTATCAAAATAAAAAAAAACTTTGCTTTTCAAAAGATACTGATAAAAATGAGAAGATAAGCCACAGACTGGGAAGAGACATTTGCAAAATATATATCTGACAAAAGACTTATATGTAGAATACAGCAAACACTGTTAAAACTTAATACTATTAAGGAACATCCCAATAAAAGGCAAAAGATGGGTTGCAAATAAGCAACTGATACTCAACTACATGAGTCATTAGGAAAATGCAAATTATAACCACAATGAGACACTACTACCCACCCTCAAAATGGCTAAAATTGAAAAAAAATTTACCAAAGCATTGGTGAGAATGTGGAGAAATGGATCCCTCAAAAACTGCTTGTGGGACTATAAATGGTACAATCTCTTTGTAACTCAGTTTGGACATTTTTTTTTAAGATTTTATTTATTTATTTGACAGAAAGAAGACAGAGCAAGAAAGAGAATACAAGCAGTGGGAGTGGGAGACGCAGACTTCCTGCTGAGGAGGGAGCCCAATGTGGGGCTCCATCCCAGGACTCTGGGATCATGACCCGAGCTGAAGGCAGACACTTAGTGACTGAGTCACCCAGGTGCCTCTCTTTTTTTTTAATACTTAAAAAAATTATTTATTTATTTGGGAGAGAGAGAGTGCGTGCGTGTGGGCGGGGGGGAGGGTGGGAGGCTGGTTTGAGAATCCTGAGACAGACTTCCTGCTGAGCATGCAGCCAGAGGACCCTGAGAACATGACCTCAAGTGAAATCAAAAGTCCGTCATTTATTTTTTTATTTTTTTTTTTTTAAGATTTTATTTTATTTATTTGAGAGAGAGAGACAGTGAGAGAGAGCATGAGCGAGGAGAAGGTCAGAGAGCGAAGCAGACTCCCCATGGAGCTGGGAGCCTGATGTGGGACTCGATCCCGGGACTCCAGGATCACGCCCTGAGCCGGAGGCAGTCGTTTAACCAACTGCGCCACCCAGGCGTCCCAAAAGTCCGTCATTTAACCTACTGAGCCACCCAGGTGCTTCTGGACATTTTTCAAAAAATTTAATACACATAAGCTACCCAACAACTAGTTATTCCAACCGAGAGAAATATGTTCCCGCAAGGACTTGTACAAGAATTTTCACAGCAGCTTTATTTTTAATAGCCAAAAACTGGAACCAACTCAAATGTCAACCAACAAGTGACTGGCTTAACAGATAATAATATCTGTTATAACGGAACATCATTCAAGGATACAATCAAATGGACTGTTGATAACAGGCAACGACATGGATGGATCTCAAAATAAGTATGCTGAGTTAAAAAGCCAGTTAAAGCAAAAAAAAAACATTATTGTATGATTCTATTTATATGAAAGTCTAAAAAATACAAAATAACCTGGAGTGACAAAAAGCAGATCAAAGTCCCTAGAGATGCAGGGAAGGACTATAAATGGGCCTGAGGAAACTTCCAGGATGATGAGCATGCTCATTATCTTGACTGCGGTGAGGGTATCACTGTGTTAACTTGTCGAAATTCATCAAACTGCCTGTTAAAATTATGCATTTCACTGAGATTCATTAGTTCAACATCAATAAAGCTGTTTAAAATACTGCACACTGGAATGATTTTTAATCTTCATATACTACTGTATGAACAGACCACTGCTATGTGTTGGATTCTCTGCCCTAAAAAGGTATGTTGATGTCTTAACTCCTGGTACCCGTGAATAGGGTCTTATTTGGAAATAGAATCTTTGCAGATATAATTAAGACACAAGTTAAGATGACTGGTGTCCTATTACAAAGAGAGGAGGAGAGGAGACACAGAGATAAGATGCATCCGTGGGGGCAGAATACTGTGTGAAGACAGGACACATTCGGAGAAGAGAGCCATGTCATAAAAGAGGCAGAGGCTGGAAAGATATACCTACAAGACAAACAGTAAACAAGCATTGCCAGCAAAGGCCAGAGGCTAGAATAGGCAAGGAAGGATTCTCTCCTTCAAGTTTCAGGGGCAGTATGGCCCGGCTACACAATGATTTCTCACTTCTAGTTTTCAAAACTGAGACCATAAATGTGCTGTGTGAAGCAACCCAGTTTGTGGTACTTTGTTTCAGTAGCTCTATGAAACTAACGTAACCATTAAAAAGACTTAAGGAGGTGGGGCAGCACATGGCTGGCTCAGTCAGTAGAGCATGTGACTTCTGATCTCCGGGTTCTAAGTTCTAGCCCGACACTGGGTGTACGGATCACTTAAAAATAAAATCTTAAAAAAACCAGAGGGGCACAGGGGTTGCACTGTTGGTTGAGTGTCTGACTCTTGGTTTCAGCTCAGGTCATAACCTCAAGGTAGTGGGGCTGAGCCTTAACAGGCTTAGTGTGGAGTTGGCCCTCTCCCTCAGCTCCTTCCTCCCCATGCTTGTTCCGTCTCTCTCTAACGAATAAACAAAATCTTAAAAAAAAAAAACAACTTAAGAAGTTGTATATTTATGTGAAAACATATTTAATATTTATTTCTAAAAGCAGATATTCCACAGGAGAATACTTGTATCCAAAGGTGGTTTTAATCACAGAATGGTCACTGGGTCTCACAGATACACAATAAACGGCTGTGTTTCCACAGTTTTTAAACATTGTTTAATGCTTTTAAACATTAAACATATAAAAAATAAATAATAGTTTCATTTTAATAGCATCTATCCAAATTATATAGGCAAAGTGCTAAGTTTTAGTCAACTGCTATATATTTTTTTAACTGCTATATTTTTTAAATAAGTGATTTGTAACTGATACTTTACCTTTTTTATGTGTTTTAAACTACTAGGAAAGCAATTATAATGATTAAAATCTTGGTATTTACTTGTCATGGTAAATCATTTAGAAAATTTTATGTGTATTGACAACAAATTTACAAATTGATTCTGCTGAAGTTGAGGTTCATTCCAAAATTCCAGTCTCTCAGCTATATGGAAAAATAGAAAAGGGATCCTTACCTAAAGACTTTTTCACTCCTCTTAACTATTCTTTTCATACACCTCATTTTTAAAAACTTTTTAAAAAAGATTTTATTTATTCATTTAAAAGAGAGAGAAAGCACAAGCAAGGGATATGGCAGGCAGAGGAAGAGTGGGAAGCAGGCTCGCCTGATGTGGGATTATGACCCTGGGATCATGACCTGAGCTGATGCTTAACCATCTCAGCCACCCAGTGCCCTTCATACACCTAAGTTTTAGGGATTAACATTGCTATTTTTAATTTCAGCATATACTTTCTAATCTATAAATAAATATTTTAGGTGACAAAGAAAACACATTACCTTTTAGAAAATACGTCTCTCAAAACTATTGAAAAAATAACCATGATCTTTTGACACGATACTTTGGTAGATATGAGAGAGGTACCGCTAAACCACTTTTGTTTCGCATAACTTCACTGGTTCAATGAAGAATAGATATGGACAGTAATTACCAGGTTACTATGTTAGATGCTAGAGATATAAAAGAAGTAAGGCAAGGCCTCTCTGGGCTTAGAGAATCCTCTCTAGTAATGGGGAGGGGCATAGGAGAGGGACAGGTAAGTGAAAAGGTAAGAAGGGGTAGGCCTATGAAACCAATAATTACAATATAAATACTTCTGGATTTTACTCTTAAAAACATCTGTGTAGGGCGCCTGGGTGGCTCAGTGGGTTAAGCCGCTGCCTTCGGCTCAGGTCATGATCTCAGGGTCCTGGGATCGAGGCCCGCATTGGGCTCTCTGCTCAGCAGGGAGCCTGCTTCCTCTCTCTCTGCCTGCCTCTCTGCCTGCTTGTGATCTCTCTCTGTCAAATAAATAAATAAAATCTTAAAAAAAAAAAATCTGTGTAATTGAAATATAACTGACACTGTGTAAGTCTGAGGTAGCCAACCCAACCTGTTGATTTGATACATTTATATATTGGGATATCATTGCTACAGTAACTTTAGCAAATATCTTTACCATGTCACATAATTACCACTTCCTGAAGAGTTAAGATCTGGTCTCTTAACAACTTTCAAGTGTTTAATACAGTAGTGTTGACTATAATCACTATGTTAGGCATTAGATCTCCAGAAGTTATTTATCTACTAGTTGCCAGTCTGTACCCTTAAAACAAGATCTCTTCAATTTACCTACCCCTTAAGTCCTGGTAATGGCCTACTCTGTTTTCATGAGCTGAATTTTTTTAGAATCCACAAATAAGAGAGAGCATACATTATTTGTCTTTCTCTGACTTATCTCATCATAATAATGCCTTCAAGGTCTACCCATGTTGTCACAACTGGGGGGATTTCCTCCTTTTTTCACAGGAGTGTGTTTATTCTAGTGAGCATGTTTGTATTACACTCTTAAACACGTATAAGAAAGCACTACTTACTGCATTTTAAAAAGCAGCTCTGTCAAACTGATACCTCTGTGTACCACAGAGAAAAAAAAATTTGTTATTAACTGTGTGATGGAGGGAACCTGGGTGCCTCAGTTGGTTAAGCCTCTGCCTTCGGCTCAGGCCATGATCCCAGGGTCCAAGGATCGAGTCCCACATCAGGCACCCTGCTCGGCAGGAAGTCTGCTGCTGCTTCTGCCTGCTGTTCCCCCTGCTTGTGCGCTCTCTCTCTCTCGTCAAATAAATAGAATCTTAAACAAAACAAAACAAAACAAAACAAAAAAACCACCCAAAACCTGTGTGATGTATTCATTGTTAGGAAGATTAAATGTGCTCTCAACTGAACCATTAAATAGTAAGAATAGACAAAAATGGCAAATCTGCAATTTTATCCCCCTAGCCGTCCACTATAGCTCTGAAACTAAAATATGAACCTAGTTTTTCATCCAAAAGACAGACAAAGAAATGATAAGCAAACTATAAAACAGGTATGCGAGGAAATGTACGTCCTAAGTTGACCTACTCCAACCTCAACTGAACTCAGAGCACTAATTTGAATCAAGGACAAGAACTGGTTAATAAGAATGATCACCTTTTCTAACTTTAGATTCTTCTTCCTCCTTATTGAATTGTGAATTAATAAACAAATAAAAACCACCAAAAACATGAGAATTCTTAATAGAGTGCCTGACCCATAACAAAGGCTCAATCGATGATAGCATATTATTTAGGAACACATGGTTTCAATTTTCTGCTCTAAAACCAAGTCAAGGACATTCCCACTACTTAAAAATGATTACATCCTATATCTAGAAAGATATGAACTCAGACTGTTTACTTAATAACCAGAAAGTAAAGGTTACTTTTCTTTGCACTTCCTCCTATTCCTGGTTGTCCAGCTCCGTCAGGAAAAGGGCAGGAAAGGAGAGCACAAAGATGTTCCAACAGGGGCGCCTGGGTGGCTCAGTGGGTTGGGCTGCTGCCTTCAGCTCGGGTCATGATCTCAGGGTCCTGGGATCGAGTCCCGCGTCGGGCTCTCTGCTCGGCGGGGAGCCTGCTTCCTCCTCTCTCTCTCTGCCTGCCTCTCTGCCTACTTGTGATCTCTCTCTGTCAAATAAATAAAATCTTAAAAAAAAAAAAAAAAAAAAAAAGATGTTCCAACAAGTAACTTCTCACTGCTGCATACAGTCAACTTCATGTAAAGATACAAACTTCAAAGTATTTTTTCTTTTCTTCACACTCATTTCAAGATTGACACAGCCCTGACTTTACCCAGGTATGATAAATCTAACTGGGATGTGGAAGAGTGGGGGAGGGTAGATGCACAACGATGATCAACGATGTAGTGCCACTGTAGCAAGAAACTACCAGAGGCAACAACACAGGCAAATAAGCCTGGCTGTGTTCCAATAATCTTCATTTATGGATGGTGAAATACAAATTTCATATAATTTTTATTATGTCATGAAATATGCCTCTCTTAATTTTTTTCCAACCACCAGAAAAATGTAAAATCCATCCTAAGCTCATGAGCCATACAAAAACAGAGCTGGCCAATGTTTCTATGTAAACTATGTTTTGGACCTAGCCAGCAAAGACTTGAATTTTGAGATATCCCCAATCAGGTATTTAGAGATCCTTTATATCTATGGCAGAACAAAAGCAACTTTGAGAATTTTAAAGGGTGTGTATGTGTGTGTGTGTGTGTATTGTTTAGGTGTGTTTTTCATTCACATTTCCTAAAAAAAAAAAAAAACAAAAAAACAGGGTGCAACATAGTTTGAGAAATGGAATAAATAGCTAAGAATTAGGTATATACATAAGGGTATATCTTCAATGAGATTTTTGGGCATCAAAAATTCCAAGGGAAAAAGGGTGAATGCTCTGTAGAGGTCTGAGCCCACTTAGGTAAAAGTGTAAGCTAAGGAGTCCACTGTTTAAATTTGAAAGTTAAACCAGTTCTAGCCAGGTCATGAGGGACGGCCCTAACGACAATCTACACGGGTATTCACAGCCTTTATATAGAATCTTTGGGTATAAATGAATATCCGTGCTTCATCCAAATCACAAGAGAAAATAATTTCCAATTATTTTTTAGTCAGGTTAGAATCTAGCCAAAATTAAGGACACGTTATAGAACTGAAGACTAAGGCCCACAGGACACTTTTTCTACTAGTAGTGACAGCTACTATTTAAATAACATAAACTGCCGCAGCATAATCCTCAAATGTAGAGATTGATGTTCTATTGTACAAAGTATGCAAGTGTAGTAAGTTTTGGATTCTACTTTGTACTTTAAAATAAAAATCTGTAAAAAAAAAAAAAACAAAATCAGTGTTTTTCATGCTTCCCAAGTTTGAAGCCAGGGTTGTTTTCATGTCTTTCATGGTGCTCCTTAAACATTGTGCTTTGTTTCAGAGCACAATCTTCTATTTTACCTTACAAGAAAAATGTTTTTTTGGCAATGAGCATAGCTCTTTTTGTCTCTAATAATTCTGGTAAGAGTCCATAAACATACCAAGAAAGTGAACATGAGCGTGAGAAGGAATGCAAGCAGGAATGGGTCTTGTGCAATAAGGAGACAGTGTGAGAGATGTTTGGTATTACTTGCATTCAAAGTCAAACAACTGCTTGCATGAAGAGCACCTGCTGGTCTGGGTTCATGTGCCAAAACCTTGCTGTGCCTTGAGGGGAAGGCTTGTATTCATCACTTGTATCTCTATTTAGCAGAGTAGGCATCCAATAAAAATTAACTGACTAATACACAAAAGCCATTAGCCCTACAGCATTACACACAAAATGATAATGCCCCTTCCTCATAGGTCGGGGGTGAGGATTTGAGAAAGTAAATGATGCTAAATAATGGCAATTATTTTTATCCTCATTTTAAGGAGGAACAAACTGAGGTTCAACCAGATTACGTAACTTGTCCAAAAGAGTGGTGCTGAAATGGGTGTGCCTACCTTCTCTGATTCTTATTAGCTAAGAAACCTATTTAATACTAAACATAGGCTTCCTATAAAATTAAAAAAACAACCCAACTCTTGAATTAACAAAAAGTCCACAGAAAAACAGAGAATTGCCTACTTTTACTAGTGAAGCAGTGCACTCCTAAAATTAAGAATAACGGTCATTCTCTCTGCATGGGAGACCAGAGAAATAGTGGAAACATGAGTCCCTTATTGTCACCAGGGAACTACATGACCAGAATGGGTGGCAAAATTTTTCCCCTTAACTCAGTGGAACAAGCAATACTACCTTTCTTTCTTTTTTTTTTTTTTTTTAAGATTTTATTTATTTATTTGACAGATCACAAGTAGGCAGAGAGGCAGGCAGAGAGAGGGGGAAGCAGGCCCCTGCTGAGCAGAGGGCCCAACGTGGGGCTCGATCCCAGGACCCTGAGATCATGACCTGAGCTCGATCCCAGGACCCTGAGATCATGACCTGAGCTGCAGAGGCTTTAACCCACTGAGCTACCTAGGCACCCCAACAAGCAATACTTCTCAAGAATTATTCTTCCTCCTTTGATTTAAAGTCAAGACAAAAGGAAAGTATCCAGCTGTTTTGAAGGTCATTATAATTATATAAATAACTACCTCCTTGGGCATATAAGCAATTTTATTCATGGGTACTTTACTACTGTCTGAAAACAGTTAAAATATGGTTGGTCTCAAATATTAATTTTTTAAAAAAGGAAATTCCTTAGGACCCCAAATCTGAAATCAAAACTGCTTCTGGTGGGGTACCTGGGTGGCTCAGTGGGTTAAGCCTCTGCCCTTGGATCAGGTCATGATCTCAGGGTCCTGGAATCAAGCCCAGCTTGGGCTCTCTGCTCAGCAGGGAGCCTGCTTCCCCATCCCTCTGCCTGCCTCTCTGCGTACTTGTGATCTCTCTCTCTCTGTCAAAAAAATAAATGAAACCTGGAAAAACAAACAAACAAAAATTTAAAAACTCCTTCTTGTAACTTGCACTCTTGGATCAAGAGTAGACTGGAGTCTATAAGCAAATGTTGACTTCAGAGGACCCTACCCACAGCCTATGTGGTTAACAAGTGAGAATTTAGTATTTTCACTAAACCTCATAAAATGTGTAACAATTCAAACTCTGAAGGCTTTATCTAATCCAATCAATTCAAAGTTAATACATCAAAAGTACCTAAGAGACACCTGATACAGTATGAAGTAAATTCCAATAGTGTTAATATCACAGTCCTTTAATGCTATTATTCTCTTCAAAATGTAATGAAAGAGTTGATAGTTTTCAAGTAAATGCTTTCCTCCCAAACTACAGCTCTCGCAGTATATATGGTAGCTAAAAGACAAATACAAACTAACTTGTTTTAAAAAGCTTCCTTGACACTTTCTTCCCTGTCAAATTTAAATATATTATTAAAAAAAACTCTAAAAAATGAAGTTATAGAAAGAAAAGAAATATTACACAGCAAATACTTAAATCAAGAGTCCATAAACAAATTTAAGTACTTCACAGTAAATGTAATAAAAAGAAAAGGAAGTCTCTCTTCACTGCAGCCTCCTGTTAGCAGTAAAACAGGAACACTGACCTCAGAAACAGAAAATCTAAACCCTTCAATTAGCATAGTATTTTAAATATGGGTTAATGTTGCAGGGACTTTTTAAAACCTAAAAATCCAAAACCAATTTTCAACAGCTGTAACAAAAACTAAAATTGTGTTGTTAGAGGCAAATTAACTTTGGAAACAAACAAGACCCCCCACACACACCTTTTAGTTAAAATGTCTCCAGATTTTTGATGTCCTTCCTTCCTAGGTTACATTCAATAGCTTCTGCATTCCTTTGCTGAATACATTTCAATAACAAAGAATCCTCTATGAACACCCCCAACCCCCACCCAAAACACCACAAACTAATCTCACCACCAAAATCCAAAGAAAAATTCCACACAGAAACTATGTTCTAATAGGTCAAAGCAACCTATCTTTAAGGGGGAAAAAAATCAACTGTTTCCAATTTAAAATACTGCTTTGATGATTATATAATTTTTAAAGACATAATACTGCAGGGTTGGGGAATAGCTAAAACAATTTACAGGATTTGTGAAGAAATGGAAAAATGAGTTCTAGTTTGCACAGTTCCAATACAGCAAAATCTTGGGATTGTGTTCAATCTTTAATTACAGACTGAGAGATTCCAGTGGAACCTCTTCAACGTGTATTCCCCACTGCTGCATCCACTTGGACATGAATCTCGCCGCAATCACTAGGTGCCTTGACCTCCAGCCAACCATGACTTTGCACTCACCTTAGCTCTTCCTCCGGTAACCCATTTAGTCTCACACTATCGGGACGATCTCGTCTTCTCCGGTAGAGACCTGAGTGTGACAGCTCTTTAAGCTGTAATGCAGTCATATTTCTCTCTACACATCAGTTAACTGACAATCTGAAGCACTTATACTGAGCAGTGTGGCTGCCAGGGTCCAGAGAGAGCGTGTCTCTTGCCGGGACCTCAGCACACCTGACCAGAGTTGGAAACCTCCAGGCAAGCCCGGCTAAGCACAGCTTCCTGTTTCTCTGTTGGTACACACCCTCCTCAGAAAGGCCTGGCCCGCCTTATCTCTGGGCCTTGCACCTTGGGGAGGAGGGGGAGAGGGAGAGTCAGTTGCTCACAAGTTTAATAACAAGCAAAGTTTAATTGTTATGAATAATCACACCAATTCCTTTATAAATCTTTCCAGCATCATTAATTAAAATTGGGCTAAAAAGCTCCAGTAAGGTAATGACTAAAGAAGGGTCCTGCCCTATTTTATTTGTCAGGAAATTCACTAATACTACACAAGCAGCTGTCAGTTTAAAGAAGTGCCTGGTCATCATGAGCTCTTTGGGATACTTTCCTTAAAAAGAAAAAAAAAAAAAAAAAAAAAGGCAGAATTGTGAGGGAAGCAGTGCAATTCCTCTCTCCCTACTCTACTTTAAATCCTCTTTAGAAAGGAAGGAAGTGTCTTTGCTTTTCCCCTAAATTATTATTCAAAAATTCCTAACTGAAAGGAACTGAAAGTGGTTTCTTCTATCAACCTCCACTCAATGATTTTCTAAATGTAACTACCTATTCTAAAAATTCCCTATCAAATGTGCACCTCAATGTAATCAACACTGTCTGCCTAAAGGTGTTTTTGGTGCCTAATGCTGCCCTCACAGTTGGTGGCATATTTGATCCGAGATGGTAAAGTTAGAAAGGGGTCTTATTTTGGTGCATATGGGGTGTAGGCTGATTGTCTGCAAGAGGAGTCTGCAGATAATGGAGTACAAATAACTGTAAAGCAAATCCTTTATTGTTACTGTTACAAACGATGTGTACAACAACACACAAGATTCTAGCCTCCACTTCTGATTCAATCCCACTCAATACACATCACCATCTCACAGACGCAGGTTAGATCCTTGGCAAGTTCTTAGCTGATAATCTGACTTCATTGTTCTAGTAATTGCTCTTTGAGTAATCTGTATTAACCTCTTTCCCTTCTAGAATCCCCTCAATAAGAGCACAGAGAGATGTCTCTGAAACTTCTTTTTGCACCAAGTGTTAAAGAATTAACATATTCCATGAGAGTATCTATATTATAAATACAGAGATTAAGGTAGCCACAAAGAAAGGGGAGCCTATATCTTAACTCCTTCACTCAAGACATGCAGGTGCCTCAGGGCTACAATTCCACCCTCATGGAAAACAGCTTCTTACTGGTTCCATCTCCTCAGTGAAAAAGAGCTTCTTACTGCTGCCATCAAAATATAACATATGTTCTTGAAGATGCAAGAAGTTACAGATTTTGTTATAAGACTAGATTTTCTTCTTATGATTTTATTTAGTTGACAGAGACACAACAGGAGAGGGAATACAAGCAGGGGGAGTGGGAGACGGAGAAGCAGGCTCCCTGAAGAGCAGGGCTGGATCCCAGGACGCTGGGATCACGACTTGAGCCCCCCAGCAACCCCTGTTATAACACTAGACTTAAATAGTCATGAAACACATAAAAAAACCAAGTGACAAATATGTCTATTTCTCTTTCTAGAAGGAAACAAACATATAAAAGGGGTAATACTGCAGGCCTCGGGGGAACTTGGTGACAGGAGCAGAAGAAAACTTTTCTGTTACAAAGTTCTGCTCTGAACTTTGAATATTCTGCCTATTCAAAGATGAATTAAAAAATTTAGAAATTTATAGGTCTTTTGTACAAAGCCCTAGTATCCTACTGAGACTTAAAATACAGAAAAACTTAAGTTCACAGTAACAGAAACATATATAATTAGAATTCCTAAAGTGTCTAATTCTCACATTTTTCTCAAGATAGGTGTGAAAAACAAATGAAGAGAAACAACCACCAATGTTCAGTTTCTTTTTTACTCAAGGCATCTGGACAGAATAGATGCCTGCTGAATAAAACACAAATTAATTTGAATTTACTACAAACACAGAGACCTCAACATTTTTTTTCCTGTTTCAAGTATTTATTTAAATTTCAGTTAACATACAGTATAGTATTAGTTTCAAGAAACCTCAACATTAGATAATATTTGTTTCTACAAAAGATATAAATAAGAGCTTGATTTTTAAAAGAGCTTTAAAAGAAGTAATGCAGCATGCTGACAAGGAAAAAGTGCTTGGCAACTACTAAAGGTTAACGAGACAGGAAACATCTCTCTGTGTAGGATGAATCCTGTATTTGATGAGTCTAAGGTTAAAAGGATGTGACTAGGAAAAAAAAAAAAAAAGTTCCAAGCTATATAACAAACAAACTGAAACAATTCTTGCCCTCTGACTTTTAAAATGGCCGTAATGACAAATGGGAATTTCAGTAAATCAATGCTTATGGTATAAGGAAATCGTCACAACTGAGTAAAACTAAATTCAGGGGCTTAGGGCAAAGTGTTTCTCATAGTATCTTTTCACTGAGAGGCTTCCTCTGTCCCTAGCACTCCTTCTGATGTGCTTTGAGATTTTACTGAGCTGTAAGATGAACCAGGTAGAAGATACAATGGCACGGCTGGGCACGTGCGGAATTTCTGAAAGGGAAATTCACAAATGCAACAAAACACACAACTGACTGACCACTTCATGAAGCAGCCAGATTACCAAGTCCTCCCCTCACAACAGTGTTCCTGAACTTCAGCACCAAGGGAAGGAGAGTACACCCCTGGAGCACACAACAAGGCAGTAACTGCCAAAGGTGGTCTCATATATATACATTTTTTTAACTTTCACGCTTTTCCAGAGAAACAGAGCTATCAATGGTGCCTTCTGCTGACAGTACAGAGGGAGACCTATGCAGGTGCACTTTGCTGTGGTCTCTATACAGGGAGACATTTCATTTTAGCCCTCTAAACATCTCTGAAGGCCAGTCTAGCCTCCCATTCATTGAAGAATTCCCTACTCTCATTCTGCACATGGCCTCACTCCTACACAGTATCCTTTGCCCGAGGTTCTGGCTCTCATTAGAGGCTTTCAGGGCTGAGGTGCTCACTACTACCCAGAACTCCTGGGGCTTTCCCTAACCCCCATGCCCAATGGTTGTTACAACAGCTCACAAGAGTTATTAAGGTGTGCATCTTCTATCCCACTTCCACTACAGTGCAGCTGGTCTATGAACCTAATTACAACTTTTTGTTCACTTCTGTCCAAACTGTTGGGTTCTCTTTGAACCTGCAGTTTGACATAATTAGATACCTGGCAATTATAATTAGATACCTGTTCCAGCTTAACCTCATCAAAAGAGCTGATAATTTCTCTTTTACGTTTAAGACCTTGGTGGAATGACTAATTACAAAGTTCTCTGCAGTATCAAACAGGTCCTATTTTGCCAGGCTCATATCTAACCCAGTTGTCTTTTGCCTTTCAGAGGGCCGGGGACATTTTATGAATCTGATGAAAGTAAATAACCCCCAGAAAATGCATGTAAGCATAAAGTTTTATAATCATTTCAGGGAATTAATGGTTTCTTCAGAAGCTAACAGATGGAATTTACCTTGGATCTTCCAATGTGCACTGCTCTCCCCTCTTCTCTAAAAACCTGTAGCGCTTCAGAGTGCTATAGGTTTGGTTCTCATTTGTTCATTAATATGTATTTACTCAGTGCTGTACAGTGGGCCAGATGGTTTCAGAAGATTTCCTTTGTTTCCCCTTCACTTCTCCTAACCAATCTTTCTGCCCCGGAACTTACCCTCTTCCAATCTATCCTCCAAATTTCAAAGTGCTCTTTTAAAATAAACTGATCATGTATTGATGCTGCTAAAAAACTCTTTAGTGGCTCACTGCCATGAGTCACCAACAGAACCCTGCTGAGCCTACACCCTCCTCACACCAGCACTTAACTCTAGGTAGTTCCCACGACAGACTTCACTTCCTCTCACCTCCTGCCTGGCCTTTCCACACGCAGCTTCATAGGACTAGAAGATGGACCAGGTCCTAACCATCCCACCGGGACTCATCTCTTACAAGAAGCATTTCTAGACCCTAAGTACTCACAGTTCCCTTTCTGTTGCTCCCAGAATGCCTTCCCCCCACAGCTGTGCTTGCTTCCTTCTGTCATCATAATCATAACGCCTTGTGAGAGGTTGTTTCTCTACCTACCTATCCCCTTAGGATAACAGGTCTGCAAGGGCAGCAACATATCTAATTTACAACCATATCTACAAGGCCACATACATACACGGCAGACATTAGTTAAGTAAGTTCCTTGGTTTAGTGGTTCAACCAACTGACTTTGAGAGCCTAATCACTTTACAACACTACTTGTGAGATTCAAGCTCCACATTTCTGAAACCTTTTTTTTTTTTTTTGCATTTAACACTCAACATTACCTAAATGAGATTTTAAAAAAACCAACAACAACAAACCATTTTATTTACTTATTGGAGAGAGAGAGAGGTTGAGAGTGCATGAGCAGTGTGGACAGGCAGAGGGAGAGGGAAAAGCTGGCTCCCAGCTGAGCAGGGAGCCCGAAACAAGGACCCCAGGATCACGACCTGAGCTGAAGGCAGGTGCTCAAACAACTGAGCCACCCAGTCATCCCCTAAATGAGACTGTTAAATGGCACATCTATTCCATGGTTTTGCAAAAATTTACTTTGTTGGTGAGACTGTAGAAACTCAGAAGTTTTTCATATTTGTAGAGTTGAATAGTACCTCCCACTGTATAAATACTTTGTTTGGGATAAAAATCTTAAAAAAATTAGCCTAGATTTTTACATATACCTGACACAGTCCAGTTTTTTTTTAAGTTGAAGTATAATTAGTTTTGAGTGTACAATATAATGACTCCACAATCCTATACATGACTCAGTGTTCATGATAAGTGTACGCTTATGACATAGTCCAGTTTTTAGTGAACTTGATCCAAGTATTCCTTCAGGCATGAGAGGGCAAAGAAATCTAGTTAAACATCAAACCTCTAGGGGTGCCTGGGTGGCTCAGTGGGTTAAAGCCTGTCTTTGGCTCAGGTCATGTCCTCAGGGTCTGGGGATGGAGTTCTGCATAGGGTTCTCTGCTCAGTGGGGAGCCTGCTTACCCCTCTCTCCGCCTGCCTCTCTGCCTACTTGTGCTCTGTCAAATAAATAAAATCTTTAAAAAAAAAAATCAAACCTCTAAAATTGACCATTAGTGTTACTGAACTGTCAATCTTCCTCCAACAAAGAAATAAGACCATGGCAAACTGGCTTCTGTGGCAGAGTTAGAGTTAGTTGGGCCTCATTAGCAGTACCTTTTGTATTAGCTACTAAGAGAGCCTGTAAACTGGTTAAACAGCTGTACATTTCCAGGCCACTTACTTCCTTGTGTGACATACTGTAGAAGAAGAATTTTATATTTTGCAATAACTTTGAACTTAATGGAAACGAATCCTTTTTTAGTTTAAATTTTATCTTATGAATAGTCATTTACAGGGGAAAGCAAACTTTTTCAACTTAAGCAAGAGTATCATCCTTTCTCACTATGTCTAACACCTTCCTCTCCCAAACAGTTGCTTATCAGCCATGTTATCTCCCTAAATGAGACCTTCCAAGAGTGTTCTGGGCTATCAACAGGAAGGACGGACCCAAGGTTGAAAACAAATCTGAGGCAGAAGAGTTCAAACTCTTATATGCCGAGTTCAGATTAAACAGAGCAAAGAATATGAGAAGGCAGAATCAACTTTTGCAAAAAAACCATCCCAGAATCTGAAAAAAAAAGTCACCCCAAAACGCGATCCCATTCATAAGTAGATGACACTGCAACTGTCTACAAGTCCCTCTGAATTTTTTCTTTAATCAGCTTTTCTGTATCTCACTCAAGATGAACACACCAAGTGGACAGGCTAACCTAACACGAGAAGCTCGTGGGAAGCTCACTGAATCATTCTGAGTCAGAGACAGACTGAAGAAGTTCTTCTCACAACTAGCAGCCTGAGGTCATCTGCAGTACTCTGTTAGACAATTAAAGAATGTTTTCAGTGCAGTGACGCAGTGTGTCTGTAGCATCTCCACAGCTGTGGAGGCCGAAGAGAAGGTAGAATTCCTTTAGGAGTTCCCTGGACATCATAAGATGATCCTGGGTATACTACATCAAGAGGGGGAGCGGGACCAGTTACCACATCATTGTGATGGTCAATGGACACGATTTTAAGGCCCATCAGTCTGTTTGTGCTGCGTGGGTAATTTTTTGATTCAACTGTTCAACTGGATGCAGCATAAAAAAGGAGGCAATAAAGAGTCATCTGGGGGCGCCTGTATGGCTCTGCCGGTTAAGCAACTGCCTTTGGCCCAGGTCATGATCCTGAGGTCCAAGGACTGAGTCCCAGGATGGAGTCCCAGGATTAAGACCCACATAGAGCTCCCTGTTCAGCAGGGAGTCTGCTTCTTCCTCTGACCCTTCTCACTCGCATGCTCTCTCTCTCAAATAAATAAATAAAATCTTAAAAAAAAATTGTTTTTAGATGCTGCTGTCAAAATATGGCAAGTTTTCCTAGCAGATTTCAAAGGAATTTGGAATAAAATTTCAAGTAACCTATCCCAACCACATTTTTAAAGGACTAAGTACAGGTGAAGCTGGTATAAGAATACAAGAAGGAAACCAGAAGACATTCCACATTTGGTAGCTTGCTTGCTTTGGTTGGCATATAAGTACAGGAAGTCATTTAACTATCAAAGCCCTCAATTTTTCCATTTAGAGACAGAATCAACCAAATCAGATATCAGTGGTCTTTTCCCTAAATTAATATGACTTGATTTTAAGAGAGGATCTGAGTAACATGATGTGCCAATCTTGATGAAGCTCTGGCAACACACTTTACCCCTAAATCACTGTGTTAGTGAGAAATCCCATTCCTGAGTAAATCAGGAACACAAGACCAGGGTTTATATATCAGCTTTTCAACAAACATTGCCTGGAGCCTAACACATGCCAGGTCCTCAGAGTGTAGAGGCAGGAACAGAGAAGAAAGATACTAAGCATCTCTTAACTTTTCTTGATTGTTGCTCTCTTCTTCACTTTCTCTTTGGGTCAAAAGAGCTGCTCCAAAGATAAGATCTAACAAGGATATAAATACCACGTGTTTTAAAAAGAAATTCTACTGGTAATATTTCAATAAAAGAGAGCTTCCCTGATTATCCAGATTTTCACATAATTCAACTTAACATGTATTTTGATATAAGTTTTTATAACATTGTTATTTTTTTCCTACTCTTTCTACCTGTCTACCTCATAGGGCATTGATATCTGTGGAGCATATCTCTAAACTAAACCCTCATTTGGAAAAACACAATAGGTGAAGCAATTGTGTGTAAGAGGACGAAAGAAACAGTCATTTCCACATTCTAAGGCAGGCAAAGTCACAAGCCAGCAACTGTGGTCTTCTGAAGATCCGGAAGAACAAACATGGTTCTGCTCCCTGCCCTGGAATTTCAGAGGTGTGTCTTAAAAACTAAACCACAATACCTGCCCTATAGGACTCATTACTACAGGTAGTCCACAGCAAAACTATTTTCACCAAGTTCTCAAAATATTTCCAGGTTCTGTATGAGGCCTCACCTTAAAAGCAACAACATAAAAAAAAAATTTTGTTACCTCATTTCTAATGTCAGTATCATCCCTTCACTTATTGTTATTTTTCTCTCCCTAACTCAGAAAACAGGATTTTTAAGAAAGCTCTAAAGATATAATTATTTCAATAAGGACAATATTTCCTGTATAGTTTTATACTCTAGAGTGATTGGTGGCAATTATTTGGCACAAAAAGGTATTCATGATATAGTGCTGTGTGAAACAAAGGTTACAGGACACTGTACACTGTTTCCATTTTATATGAAAAGATCATATATGTATACACCATGTATGTGTGCACATCCACACATCCACACATACCACATCTGGAAGAGTATACACCAAATTATCTCTGGTGGGTAGGATTTAAGAAGATTCAAAATTATTTTTTCTTATGGATTATCTGTTATTTTCTAAGTTTTCCAAAATGGACAAATATAGTTCTGTAATAAGGAATCAAAATTTAAAATGCTTAAAATAAGAAAACAAAAAATTAAATGAAGATATACTATTCCATATTCCAAGGGATTTGTAATCAAATCAGGAAGAAATGACACCTCATCAATGTCAGTATATATAATCAAATACTGATGCATCCCCTAAAGCAGGTTGGATTTGAGTGGGCACTGTACAGGAAAGGATCTGGGGAGAGGGAAGTGGAGGGCATTCCAGGTGGAGGAAACATCCTCCCATGTGACTGACAGATATGTCAAAGGGACAATGAGATTGGCAGAGCAGTGGACCTTCTATGGCAGGACCACAGCTTTCAAAATGGTATGAGGAAAATGGAAAGTCGTGCAGAGGGTCTCCCTGCCCAAGTATAAGATGAGGGGCCAGATGAGATTCTCATGAGAAAGGGAAGGGGGACAGACAACATTACATAGGCCTGATAGGGTACAGAAGAGTGTGCTGTGACCTCCCCATGCCAATCATTACATTCATATGCGTTTAGCGAGCACCTAACATGTGGCAAGTTCTGCTCTAAGCACTAGGGACCCAGTGTCCTTGAGGAGCTTGCAGTCTACCGGTGGGTACTAGTACTAACCATGCAATCACACAAATATATTTAAAAACATGTCATATGATAGAACAGGCTGCCATGAGAATGCTTACAACAAGGAGCAGAGAAGGGATGGCAAGGAAAGTTTCCTGAAACAGAAACATTAGATCTGATACCCCAAAAACCCAAAAGATGAGAAGTCACTAAAGGCTAAAGGGTGCAGGGAGCATTTGTGGAAGCAGGGCCAGTTGGTACAAAGACCCAGGGGGCAGGAGGAAAGGAAATCCGACAGTGTGGCTAAAGGGAAGCACTGGCAGGTGAGATGGGAGACAGGCAGTGGCACGTTTCAAAGAGCCTGGCATTTTTTAACCTTAGAACAACGGGAAACCACTGTACTGTTAAACAAGAGACTGACACGATCAAATTTGTTCCACAAAGATTCCTCTCACAGTGGCATCTGGGGAGGGTGGATTTTAAGGGGCAAGTGGGTAGGAGCATGGAGGCAATCCAGGAAACAAAGAACAGCCGGAGCTACAGTGGTATGAGAGGAATTTTGGAGGTAATAGAGATGCTGGGGCTATAGACTAGTCGCAGGGGCAGGAGAGGCAGTTAGCACTGAAGCTGTTAATATTTTCCCACATTCTGTTAGTGACGTAGCAACCACACCGACCTGGTGATATACAGCATAAGCTGTACTTCATGTTCCACCGACCTGGTGATATACAGCATAAGCTGTACTTCATGTTCCTTCAAACTTGTCCACTGGCAGGCATTTTAAACCTACTCTGAATCTAATAAAATAGTTTCTAAAGAGTGTTTACAAAAGAAAATGCTGGGACACAAAAATGTTCACCTCCCTGACCACAAAGTTCAAAGCCTCCTGACTCTCTAATACAGTTGGTCACTACTAACAACAGCAGGGTTCTGAGTGCCTACCAAGCATACTATGCATGCCACCTAATTCAATTTTTTTCTTGATCCTATGAGGTGTGTATCATTATTTTCCCCATTTTGCAGGTGAAGTAACTAAGTGCTAAAACAGTTAAATGTCTTGACCAAACAGCATAAGCAATAAGGGAGATAGTATGGATTCCAAGTCAGGTCTACCTGATTCAGATGTTCCTGTTTTAGCCATTGACTGCACTGTCTCTGGGACCCCAAACACTCCCCACACAGAAAAACAAAAGGTCTACTCTGAATTAGAACTGCCTCTCAACACTGACAAACCTAACCCAGGAAGCTTCTGGAACAATGACAAGGCACAGAAGCCCTGAGGACAAGTCCCAGAGTGTAAACACAGATGAGAGACCGCCAAGCTCACCACAGCATGCCCACACCTTCCGTCCCTGAAAATGAAAAGTTGTCTAGTTATGCTCTAGATGAATATCGTGAATGTGCAGTCTAAGGGTTTGGAAGGAGACCTGTGGTATACCCCTGTACAAACCCCACTAATACACATTTTCCTCCTTGGCTAATTTTCTCCTACCAGTCTGGAAGCAAAGGCCAATGAAAGAAAGGAGTCAAATTGGTAATCTTCTATTTAACTGAATTCTGGGATTCTTTACAGTTCTGCAGTTCAAAGTTACCAATGCTGCCTTATTTCCTTGCAGAGTTCATGTGATGATTCAATGTTTCCAAGCGTTCTGGAAAAAAAGGGCAAAGATTCTAATGAAAACAGGTTTCCTCTATCAGAACAACTCTGCCGAAACCATGCACACTGTTACACAGCAACAGGGGAGGCTCTGGAAGCAACCGAGACAAAACAGAGATGTTAGGAGGGTGTGGGTGCAGGAAGAGGCACTGAGAATGTGACCAAACCCATTTCAATTCCTCTAAGAGCACTTTACACCACAAACAAATGTTACAGTTTAAGCCATATAAACAGCCACTTTATAAAGGAGGTGATTCTAAAACACAAACTAACCACTATGTGAGACTAATCGAGGGGAAAAAAGTATGCAGTTTCATTCCCTGATCATGATCTTAAGAAATCCTTGTCAAGGTAAAAAAATTAACCCCTGAAGCCCATATTTGATTGATCTACACATACTAGAGAAATATGTTTTACTGAATAAAAATTCTTAAGATAGAGGTGAAATACTTAAAACTGAATGAGATCCCTGTCACAGAACCAAAGCAAAGGAACTCATTCTAAGCAAATGGTCCCCCACCCCTTGCCATGGGAGCCAGGGTCTTCGCTGACATTCACTATGATTTAGGAAAATACTACCTTTGTCAAGAGCTACGTTTACTGAGTTCTTTCCATGTGCCAGGAACTCTTTGAGTGCTAGGAACTCTTTGAGCACTCTGCATGCATTTATCAAATTTACTTTCTGCAATGATCAAATAAAGTAATATTATCATTTCCATTTTAAAGATGATGAAACTGATGTAGCAGTACAAGTAATCTAAGATCACACAGTTTTTATGTGATTAAGAATTTGAAACCTTATACTTGGTTTTAATCACGCTTTTAACCATTACAGGGTACTGCCTCCTAGCCAGAAAAGGGCTATTTTTCTCAACAGAAGACACCTTATGATCAGAAATTATTTTAAAATTCAACCAAGGCTAAATGCAATGTAGTATCCTAGTCTGGATGCTATTAAGGTAATGTAAGATGTTAACAAAAGAGGAAACAGGGTGAGGGGAATAGAAGGATGCTCTGAACTATCTTTGCAACTTTCTCATAAATCTAACATTATTCCAAAACAAAAGTTTATTTGAAAGATTCAAAACTATAATTCAACATGACAAGAGAGCTCGTACCTCCAAAAAGTAATTACAGGAGAGACAAATGGGGAAGGAGTTTTCCTCCAAATTTGAAAGAGATTTAAGAGATGTAACAATCAAATGTATTATTAAAGTATGGCCTTTGTTTAGATCCTGGTTCATACAGGCCAACTGCAAAGGAATATTCTTAGGATAGGCGAAAAATTGGGGCACCTGGGTGGCTCAGTGGGTTAAAGCCTCTGCCTTCGGCTCAGGTCATGATCCTGGGGTCCTGGGATCGAGCCCCGCATCAGGCTCTCTACTCCGCGGGGAGCCTGCTTCTACCCCTCCCTCTCTCTCTCTCTCTCTCTCTGCCTGCTTCTCTGCCTACTTGTGATTTCTCTCTCTGTCAAATAAATAAAATCTTTATTAAAAAAAAAAGATAGGGACGCCTGGGTGGCGCAGTTGGTTGGACGACTGCCTTCGGCTCAGGGCGTGATCCTGGAGTCCCGGGATCGAGTCCCACATCAGGCTCCCAGCTCCATGGGGAGTCTGCTTCGCTCTCTGACCTTCTCCTCGCTCATGCTCTCTCTCACACTCTCTCTCTCTCAAATAAATAAATAAAATCTTTAAAAAAAAAAAATAGGCAAAAAATTTTATCAGGGACTGGGTAGTGGATGATGCCAAGGAATTATCACTCATTTGGTTAGATGTGATAATAATGTGTTTATATAAGAAAATGTCCACATTATCAGAGAATAATTCTGAAGTACAATGGGATGAAATGACCTAATGTCTGGGATTTGCTTTTATATACTTTAGTAAATTAAGAGGGGGAAAAAAAGGTCCCAATAGCCAAAACAATCTTGAGAAAGAATAAAGCTGATTTCAAACTATATTACAAAGCTACAGTAATCAAAACAATATGGTATTGGCATAAAACACACACATAGTTCAATGGAACAGAACAGAAAGCCCGGAAATAAACCCGTGAATTTATGGTTAATTAATTAATTAACTTTTTATTTTTATTTTTATTTATTTTTATTTTTTTTAAAGATTTTATTTATTTATTTGAGAGAGAGAGACAGTGAGAGAGAGCATGAGCGAGGAGAAGGTCAGAGAGCGAAGCAGACTCCCCATGGAGCTGGGAGCCCGATGTGGGACTCGATCCCGGGACTCCAGGATCACGCCCTGAGCCGAAGGCAGTCGTCCAACCAACTGAGCCACCCAGGCGTCCCTAATTAACTTTTTAAAAGATTTTATTTATTTATTTGAGAGAGAGCAAGACAGAGAGCACGAGTAGATAAAGGGGCAGAGAGGAAGGGAGAAGCTGACTCCCCGCTGAGCAGGAAGCCCAATGTAGGACTCAATCCCAGGATGCTGGGATCATGACCTGAGCTGAAGGCAGACGCTTAACTGACTGAGCCACACAGGTGCCCCTTTGGTCAGTTAATTTTTTTTTTTTTAAAGATTTTATTGATTTATTTGACAGAGAGAGATCACAAGCAGGCAGAGAGGCAGGCAGAGAGAGAGGAGGAAGCAGGCTCCCCGCTGAGCAGAGAGCCCGATGCGGGACTCGATCCCAGGACTCTGAGATCATGACCCGAGCCGAAGGCAACGGCTTAACCCACTGAGCCACCCAGGCGCCCCAGGTCAGTTAATTTTTAACAAAGGAGCCAAGAACATACAATGGAGAAAGGAGAGTCTCCTTTATAAATGGTGCTGGGAAAACTGAACAGTTACATGCAAAGAATGGCACTGGAATACTCTCTTAAACCACATACAAGCACTAACTAAGATGGATTAAAGACTTAGGGATGTCTGGGTGGCTCAATCATTAAGCGTCTGCCTTCAGCTCAGGTCATGATCCCAGGGTCCTGGGATAGAGCCCCACACTGGGCTCCCTCCTCAGCGGGAAGCCTGCTTCTCCCTCTCCTAGTCCCCCTTCTTGTATTCCCTCTCTCGCTGTGTCTGTCAAATAAATAAAAAATCTTAAAAAAAAAAAAAAAAAAAGACTTAAACATAGACCCAAGACCACGAAACTCTTAGAAGTATACATAGGCAGTAAGCTCTCTCACATCATCTTCACAATGAGTTTTTTTTTTTTTTTTATTTGAAACCAAAGACAAAGGCGTGGGAAGCAAAAATAAACACGTGGGACTACATCAAACTAAAAAGCTTCTGCACAGAAAAGAAAACCATCAACAAAATGAAAGGGCAACCTACCAAATGGGAGAAAATATTTGGAAACCATATATATGATGAAGTTAATATCCAAAATATACAAAGAACTCATACAACTAAATAGCAAACAAACAAACAAACAAACAAACAAAAAAAACAACCGATTAAAAAACAGGTGAGGGACCTAGACATTTTTGCAAAGAAGACATATGGTTGGTCCAAGAGTGCTTAATATCACTCATCATCAGGGAAATGAAAATCAAAACCACAGTGAAATATTACATCACACTTAGAATGGCTATTAACAAGACAAGAAGTAAGTGCTGGCAAGGACGCCGAGAAAAGGGAACCCTTGTGCGCTGTTGGTGGGGATGTAAGCTGCACAGTCACTGTGGAAAAAAATATGGAAATTCCTCAAAAAATTAAAGACAAATACCATATGATCTAGCATTCCCACTTCTGGGTACTTATCTGAAAGAAATACAAACACTAACTTGAGAATATATTGCACCCCCATGTTCACTGCACCATTATTTACAGTAAGTGTTCACTGATAAAAGATTGGATAAAGAAAATGTGACATATAGGGGTGCCTAGGTGGCTCAGTCAGTTAAGCATCTGCCTTCAGCTTGGGTCGTGATTCCAGGGTCTTGAGATCAAGCCCCGCATCAGGCTCCCTGCTCAACAGCAAGTCTGCCTCTCCCTCTCCCTCTGTCCCTTCCTCTGCTCTCTCTCCCTCTCAAATCAATAGAAAAACTCTTTTTAAAAATGTGATATATATATATATGTGTATATATAAACACACACACACACACGTACGTATGCATGCATCCACAAATGGAATATTACAGAGTGGACTATTACTCAGGCACAAAAACGAATGAAATTTTGCCATTTGCAGCAACATGGAAGGACCTTGAGGGCATTATGCTAAGTGAAGTAAGTCAGAGAAAGACAACCACTGTGTGGTTATTATATCTCACTTTTATGTGGAGTCTAAAAAAAAAAAAAAAAAAAAAGACTCGGAGAGACGAGAACAGATTGTGAGTTGTCAGAGGAAGGAGTTAGAGGGGTAGGCAAAATTAATGAAGGTGGTAAAAATGTAAACTTCCCGTCATAAGACAAATAAGTCATGGAGATATAACATACAGTGCAGTGACTATGGTTCATAATACTGTACTGTGTATCTGAAAGTTGCTAAAAGTAGATCTTAAATGTCCTCATTACAAGAAAAAAATTTTGTAACTATCATAACAGATGTTTAGACTTACTGTGATAATCATTTCACAATACAGAAATATCAAACCAGGGCGCCTGGGTGGCTCAGTGGGTTAAGCCGCTGCCTTGGGCTCAGGTCATGATCTCGGGGTCCTGGGATGGAGTACCGCATCGGGCTCTCTGCTTAGCAGGGAGCCTGCTTCCCTCTATCTCCCTCTCTGCCTGCCTCTCCGTCTGCTTGTGATCTCTCTCTGTCAAATAAATAAATAAAATCTTAAAAAAAAAAAAATATCAAATCATTATGTTGTACACCTGTATGTCAATTATATCTCAATTTAAAGAGAGAGACAACAAGAATATATGAAGCAAATATGGTAATACAGTAAGTAAATCAGGATAATGAGTATATGGAGAGTCATTTCCTCCAATTTTATATTAGAAAATTTTCATAATAGAATTAATCTAACTTAAAACAAAATTCAACCAATGAGAATGAAAGCAAGCATGACTACCTTAATGTCAGAACACAGTACCCTGACAGCAGTATGCAGTCCCCAATGCAATGACTAGACAATAGAAAGTCTGGGGCAGGCTTCCTGGGTTTACTGGGTGCTTTTTGTAATGAGGCATCTGACGATTTTACATCTGAGGGATGTTTAAATAACTCCATCACACAAAATACAGTAAAGGACATGTTAAATTTCAAAAGAAGGACACGGAAGAGAGGAGAAGATAATATTCTAGGTAGAGAAAAAAGAACTAGAACAAAGGCACAAAAATGGAGAGCTGACTCAGAGAAAAGTGGGTAACCTCATTCTGTGGAAACACAGAGGAGCAGAAGGGTGTGGGAGATAAGGCATCAAGGCAGTTAGAGCCATATTTTAAAGATCTGTCAATGCCAGGCCAGGAAATTTATGTGAAATGTGATAAAAGGGAAAAAATGGTTTGGATCCAGGGTGGAGAGGGTTACAGGCCTGGAGACATCCAGCTGTGGAATACAATCTAGGTAACAAGATATGCCACGGAAGGAGGGAAAGAGAAACTCCAGAGTGGTGGCTGAGCTTTCGGGATTTGTCAGGTGAAAAGTTGCTGAGAAAAAACAAAACAAACAAGAAAAGCATATACACCTAAACAGGAAATTCTTTTGCAAGCACAGCCAGATCATGGCCCAACAAGGCCACTTCAAACCCTCAGCACTCTCAAGTCATCCACCCACCCTCTTTTCCCATCACTCTTGTGGATAACCTCGCTTACTTTAGAGAAAGCAGAAGTCACCTGACAGAAGCCACCTCAACCGTCTACAAGGCCACATTTTCACTATTCTCCCTCTTCTTTCAGATGACTTCCAGTTTCAACAGAATTTAATAAATGGCACAAAATAATGCTCGTTCTACCTTACTGTTATCTTATTGTAGTGGTGATAATAATAATACTTGTGGTGTTAATGCTCTATATAGTATTTCATTTAATGGTCACAACACCCTGTGAAACAAGTGCTACCTCTATTTTGCAGAAGAGGAAACCAAGCTCTGTACTTAATAAATGAGAGCAATGGGATCCGAAAGGGTATACTAGGTCCCCAGCTCCCCAGTCTATAATCACTCTACTCCTACTGTCTCTCTAAATGTCTATCCTTAAGAAAAAAAGATGTAAAGGCTCCCAGCTCCATGGGGAGTCTGCTTCTCCCTCTGACCTTCTCCTCGCTCATGCTCTCTCTCACTGTCTCTCTCTCTCAAATAAATAAAATAAAATCTTAAAAAAAAGAAAAAAAGATGTAAAAAATTGTAATCTCTTCAATAGAACACTAGAAAAGAAGTCATTCATTCACTAGAACTACATAAATCTACATGAATAAATCTAAAAAATGTTAAGTGAAAATCCAAAGTTTCATAGTAAGACAAATAGTATACACTATATAAGATCTAAAATAAAAGAAACAATCTCATGCACTGTTAAGAATACATAAATGTGTAATGAAAATACAAAGATATATAGAGAAGTAATACAAATTTAGGAAAAGAGTTTCCTAACGGAGGGAATGTAGATGTAGGGGATAACTGGAACAGGAAAGTGTACCAAGAAATTTCAACTCTATTTGTAATGTCTTCCGAAGATACGTGACAGATATTTGAATGCATCTTCTACTAAATTCTATACTTTCTTCTTTTTGTCCTTTTTTTTTTTTAATAAAAAAAGAAGGATGAAGATACAGAGCAGACAGAGCATGTCTGTAAGTCCACAAGTTTCAAAACACTGTTTCTGCCATCATGTGGCTCCTAAAGATATTACATGCTCACACTTTTCAGAAAATGAAAGTAGGTTTAAAAGGGGCATTGTTAATTCTCAGGTACAGTATCAAATGAATGTCATCCATATATGAAAGCCTGAATAGCCACCACTTACTATATAATGATTATTAAAAATACCTTACCACTTCAAAGTAATATTTAATAAAACAGAAGACATAAAACATTATGCTGGTACAAAAGAGTAACACTGGACCCCTATCTTACACCACTTACAAAAATTAACTTGAAATGGATTAAGGACTTACATGTAAGACCTGAAACTATAAAACTCCTGGAGGAAAAGTAACTGGACATCAATCTTCATAGTGATTTTTTGGATAACACAGCAATAGCACAAGTGACAAAAGCCAAAAATTAGTAAGCGGGACTACGTCAAACTAAAACGCTTCTGCACAGTATAAGAAGCAATCAACAAAATGAAAAGGCAGGGTGCCTGGGTGGCTCAGTGGGTTAAGCCGCTGCCTTCAGCTCAGGTCATGATCTCAGGGTCCTGGGATCGAGTCCCACATAGGGCTCTCTGCTCAGCAGGGAGCCTGCTTCCCTCTCTCTCTCTGCCTCCCTCTCTGTCTACTTGTGATCTCTGTCAAATAAATAAATAAAATCTTTAAAAAAAAAATGAAAAGGCAACCTAACACTGGAAAAAAATATTTTCAAACCATGTATCCAACAGGGATTAATATCTAAAATATATGAGGAATTCATACACCTCAACAGCCAAAACACAAACAACCTGACTAAAAAATGGGCAGAGGCCACGAAGAGATTGCCTAAAGACATACAAATGGCCAACAAGTTCATGAAAAAGTGCTCAGCATCACTAAGCACTATGGAAATGCAAATCAAAACCACAAGGAAATATCACCTCATACCTGCTGGAACAGTTATTATCAAAAAGGTAAGAGTTAAGTGTCAGCAAGAATGTGGAGAGAAAAGGAAACCTCCGCGCACTGTTGGTGGGAATGTAAACTGGTGCAGCCACTGTGCAAAACAGTATGGAAATTCCTTAAAAATTTGAAAATAGAACTAGAGGCATTTATATCTCAATAAAGGTAGAAAAATAAAGATTAAAAAAAAATTTGTGGGGTACCTGGATGGCTCAGTCGTTAAGTAGCTGCCCTTGGCTCAAGTCACGGGATTGAGCCCGGCATCTGAGCTCCCTGCTCAGAGGGAAGCCTGCTTCTCCCTCTCCCACTCCCCCTGCTTGTATTCCCTCTCTCACTATCTCTCCCTCTGTCAAATAAATAAATAAAATTAAAAAAAAATACTTTGCTAGGAAGCATGCTCAAAAGAAGATGATAATGAGAGTTACTGGATATAAACTGTTTAAGAGAAAAGGATCAACATAAGACACATTAAAGACAGTAAGGTTAAATAGTCAAAGACTAGCAAAAACAGATACAAAGGGCTAGCTTTCAGATGCAATTCCCTGAAGAGGTAAATGAAGACCTAGACACATACTTCAAAACCTAGAAGTAAATTAGCAAAAAGAACACAGTAAAAAGAACTAGCCCTAGTATTAGGTTGCACTTAATTTTGTACTTTGGAATTTAGTACCTTTAGTAGCAAATTTTATGAGAATTGAAGGTCTGTCTTTTTTCTGAATATTTAGGTTAAGAGAAAGGAACCTAAAATTTATATCACAGGGAATCTTAACTAGATAGAAACATGTCATTGCATAAAAATAATTGCATACATGCACTACTGATATGGTAAATTAGACAAATGGCATGATTTCATTATGTTCTATTTATCACCGGTGGGGGAGTGGGGAAACTGAATCTAGTACAGCAGCGCCCACTTCGTCCTTTATCTTGATCAAAGGCATTCCTGGTCATCTGGCTGCCAAGCTAAAAATCTCAAAGTCTTTCTCAGCAACTTCCTTCTCACCAACAAAGTCACTAAAACCAGTACACTTAATATATAAAATGTCATCTCCATTTTTCTCTTTATTGATATTTATGAGCCCAACACCCTCCCCATACCATACTGCATACCCAACTGATGTTCCCCATCCTCACACTCCCTTCTAGAAGAGGCTGGGTTCAGAGTCAACCAGCCTTGAATTCAGATCCCAGTTTTGGTTCTTACTAGCTTTTTTTTTTTCTTTCTAATAAGGGGTGGTTATAACCATACCCTATACAGCTCCTATGAAAAGCACATGGGTTAATGGAAGGAGTAAGGGAAACCTCACTGGAAATGGAGTTGGGAAGACCTGAAGGGGGAGCTCTCACCAACGCACCACTTGCCACTGTCTGCATAACTTGCTGCAAGGAAAGTAGTGGTTTTGTTGTTGTTGTTTTGGTGGGTTTATTTTGTTGTTGTTGTTGTTGTTGTTTGTTGTTGTTGTTTTTTGACAGACAGAGATCACAAGTAAGCAGAGCGGCAGGCAGAGAGAAAGGGGGAAGCAGGCTCCCCGCCAAGCAGAGCCCAACTCGTGGCTTGATCCCAGGACCCCAGGATCACGACGCAAGCTGAAGGCAGATGCTTTAACCTACTGAGCCACCCATGTCCCCCGCAGGAAGGTTAATTCTTATCTTGACCAAAAAAAAGGGCACCTTTCTCACAGGAATCTTATCTCTCTGGCTTTTAAGAAAAAGAGGGACAATCTCTCCCCACTCCAGAAACCTCCAGCAACAAACTCTTGTTCTTTTCCAGTGAACTTTTGTTCATAACAATCTTCCCCAATTTCCCCCAGCACCTAATAAAAGCAAACTTCCTTTGTCCCTTTGGACTTACCTGTGGTTTGCCATAGTTTGCTTGTCCCAAATTGCAATTCCTCTGCTATTCCTGAATAAACTCATTTTGCTAGGAAAATAACTGCCTATTTTATTTTTAAGATTGACAAGTGACACATAATAAATGTTAAATACAAAATACATATCACCATTATCATCAATATTTCTCCTTTCTCTCAATGCAAAGATTTTTTTAAAATGCAACTCTGATCATACTATGGATCAGTTTAAAATATTTCTATAGATGTCTATTTTATATGGGATACAGTTCAAAGACCTTGGCATAACACATGAGACATCTGTAGGAGTGCTGACAATACTGACCCCATCTTTGGCCCTCTATCATGTTCATGTTCAATCAATGACCTCTTTGGGGGCTGTGTTCCAGGTCCCTTGGAGATTAACATACATACCTCAGAAATGCCTGCCAAGGCCAGGATGGGGGGAGGCATGTTTTGGCCTGTGTCAGAGATAACATTCCTAATGCACAGGTGGTGCTGTAAGATTTAATCAAAAGTTAGCTGTTGATTAGGTGCATGTAAGCCCTCTGGAGTGTGTACAGACCCTCTGATTTCACTATAGTGCCCTTCTGCATGTCCCGTTGCTCTATAAAATCTGTGGACTAAGGTCTGGACTTTATGGAAAATAACTGTGCAGCAGCCACCGGTCATCTTCTTATCTTCCGCAAGATTCCCCTCACCACTGCTGCCCTTGCCATCACCCCCACCGCCGGCAGCAAATTACCCTGAATAAAACTCTGTAAACTATGGAGTCACCTGCTTCCTCTTCAGGTCTCAAAAAATGCCTTCTCAGTTTAAAGGACACTTCACTGTCCCTCCCTTACCTTCTAACAACATAACCCTTTACAATGTACTTACCTGCCTGTCTGGCCTCATTTCTAGCCATTTTCCCCCTTCCAACTATTAATGTCCTTCCCATCATAAATCCCTTTCCCCAACCACTGTTTCCCCAACTCCACACACTCTTTTGTGTGCCCATAAGGACAGGCAGGGAGAGTCAAAGAAGGCAGTGGGTTACACTAGATGGCTCCCATAAAGCCTCCACCACTATAAGGAGTGATCGCATCCCCGCCCTGCCACCGTGGTGCCCAACTGTCCCACAGAAAGGCTATACTAGGCTCCTGTGACTTTCCTGTCATTCTAGCTATTACATGGCCACCCACAAGTTTTCTGCAAAGTCTTTACTTTCTTTGCTTAAAAATCAAAGACAGCATATGCTTGTTTACCTCACAATCTTTCTGTATGAATTAAATAGGGTATTAATTAGAAACAAACTGGGAAATGTAATAAAGTACTATAGCAACATTGGTCACTGAAAAGGCGTGACTTAGTATACTACTACTGGGTCACAGGGAAGTCAAAGACTTATTAGCTCTTAATGTGTCTGCAGCAGAGAGCGATCCCCTACACGATTCTTTAAGCATGTTTTAAGGCACTACTACAAGTACATGCCAGGAAGTCATTTTTTGTTCCTAATCTTTGCTCCAAGGGAGCTATTCCAGCATTTGCCTCCTACCATGCGTAGGTGCCTAAGGCCATTTCCAAGCCTCCAGGCCTTATCTGACATTTCTACAGGCAGAAACTTTTGCCTTGAATTAAATCACTGGGTAAAAATATCACTCTTGCTTTACAGAATTAAAAAATGAGGTTTTAATCCTTATCAAAATCTCAATAAGGTTTTTGCAGAAATAGAAAAATCCATCCTTAAATTCACATGAAATTCCAAGATCCCAAAAAGCCAAATCAATCTTGAAAGAAACAAAATTGGAGGTCTCACAATTCTGATTTCAAAACTTAGCACAAAATTCCAGTATCAAAACAGTGTGGTACTGGCATAAAGACAGAAACACTGACCAAGGGCACAGAACTGAGAGCCTAGAAATAAACCCTCACAAATACGGTTAAATGATTTTGGACAAGGGTGTCAAGCCAATTCAATGGGAAAGGGATTCTTTTCAACAAATGGGAAAATTTAATTTTTTATTTTCTTTTTTTAACAGCTTTTATTTATCTGAGAGAGAGAGAAAGAGACTGAGAGTCGGGGGAGGAGCAGTTGGGAGAGGGAAAGGTAAAGATTCTCAAGCCATGTGCAATCCTCAGGCCCTGATATCATGACTTAACAAGAGTCAGATGCTCAACAGACTGAGCCGCCCACACCCCAAATGGGAAATATATCCACACACAAAAGAATGGAGTTTAACTCCTATCTCATACCATATACAGAAATTAACTCCAAATGGATCAAATAAAACTCCTAGAAGAAAACATATGGGAAAAGCTTCATGACATTGAATTTGGCAATGATTTCTTGGATAGGATACCAAAGGAAGCGGCAACAAAAGTCAAAATAGAGAATTAGGACTACCTCAACATTTAAAACTTCCGTGCATCAAAGAACATAATCAAAAGAGTTAAAAAAGCAACTCATGGAATGGGAGAAAATATTTGCAATGATGTATTTTATAAGGAGTAAATACCCAGAATCTATAAAGAACTCATACAATTCAACCACAACAAAAACCCAACCAGATCTTTTTTTTTAAATGGGCAAAAGACTTGAATAGACTTTTCTCCAAAGGAGGAACAGAAATGGCCAATAAGTACGTGAAAAGATGTTCAATATCATTAGTGATTAGAGAAATGCAAATCAAAATCAAAATGAGATACTACCTCACACAAGTTAGGATGGCTACTACTTAAAAACCAAAAAAAGGGGGAAATAACAGATGTTGGGGATATGGAGCAATTGGAAACCTTCTGCACTGCTGATGGGAATATAAAATGCACTATGAAAAACAGTATAGCCATGCTCAAAAAATAAAAAGCAGAGTTACCATGGGACCCACAATTCTATTTCTCAGTGTATCTAAAATAATTCAAAACAGGGGACTCCAAGAGATACCTGTACACCCATGTTCACAGCAGCATTGTTCATGATAGCCCAAAGGTAGAAGTAACACAAATGTCTATTGACAAATGAATAAGCAAAATGTGATAAATGTGATACATATACACAATAGAGTATTATTCAGTCTTAAAAGACTTCTGAGGCCTCCAACATGAATAAGCCTTAAGGACATTACACTAAATGAAGAAAGCAAGTCACAGACAAATACTGTATGATTAAACTTCATATGAGGTATCTGAAATCTCCAAATCCATAAGGACAGAAAGGAAAATGGTGGGTGCCTGGGGCTTGGGGCGGAGGGAAATGTGAAGTTAAGAAGTTCAGTTTTACAAGACAAATAGAGTTCTGGAGATGGTAGCACAACAATGTTAATGTAAAAATGAGGCTCCAAGCTGCAAAGCGAGGGACTCTGAATGACTGCAAAGGATTTGAATTCATCCTTTTCATTTTTCAGGTGTAGGAATGGAATTAAAGTCCCACAGGTAAGAGACCAGAGAGCAGGACCCTACTACACAGCTTACTACCGAAACAAGACAAGAAAAAAAGAGAAAGAAAGTATAGTGAGTGCAAGGATAGTGAGAATAGACTGAAAGAAGTGACAGAAGTTAAGTGGGACATAGACATCAAAGTAGGTGGCACAATCACAGGAAGAGGATGAAGGGGAAATTCCAAGAACATTTTAAAATAATTCCTGTTTTGCTGCAATAGAAGTCTGCAACTATCATTTATCTTGCTCTGTGTAGAGCTGAAGGCTGTGAAAATTCCCATATAAGGTAGTTTGTTCATGGTTATTTCCTCAAGCAGACATTATAGCTCCCATCTGAAAAAAGCATTAGGCATTTGGAAGAACTGATTTTTTTGTCAACACCATGCATATATACATTAAAAGCTGTAGTTCCGGGCGCCTGGGTGGCTCAGTGGGTTAAGCAGCTGCCTTCGGCTCAGGTCATGATCTCAGGGTCCTGGGATCGAGTCCCACATGGGCTCTCTGCTCAGCAGGGAGCCTGCTTCTGCCTCTCTCTCTCTCTCTCTGCCTGCCTCTGCCTACTTGTGATCTCTCTCTGTCAAATAAATAAATAAAATCTTTAAAAAAAAAAAAAAAAGCTGTAGTTCCATTCTTAATGGTTAGTAGATTTGCCAAGACATGTCATTCCCCTGACTAAATATGGTTCAGTATCTAGCACCTAATGCCACAGTTTTCCTGTGGTCGTTACTAGTGGTGGTGATAAAAACTGGTATGACTTTACCGCTCTCCATAAATGGCCCTTCAGTCAGTAATATGCCTTACATGATACGGTAATGACTTTCTTTCTTCTTTTTTTTTTTAAGATACTATTTTTATGTAATCTCTATATCCATTGTAGGTCCTGAACTTACAACCCAGAGATCAAGAGTCACATGTTCCACTGACTGGTACCCTACATCTTTACTTTCTTAATTTTAATTTTTAATTTTTAAATTTTTTTGATAAGACTTAGAGAGCACAAGCAGGGGAGGGCAAAGGAGAAGCAGACTCCAGATTGAGCAGGGAGCCTGATGCGGAACTCGATCCCAGGACCCCAAGATGACCAGAGCCAAAGGCAGATGCTTAACTGACTGAGCCACCTAGGGGCCCCCTTTACTTTCTTAATTTTAAATTTTTATTTAAGTATAGTTGACACGCAGTGTTTACATTAGTTTCAGGTATACAACAGAGTGACTCGACAACTCTGAATGTTCTGCTCTGTTTTTATTTGCTTTTAAAGAGCAGTCCTTCTTTTCGTGTATGGTACCTTTCTTCTATAGTTTTCCTAAGAGAAGCTGCTCTCTTGCCCCATCTTATTTCCTCCCAATGACTTCAAGGCAGAGCCTCTACCCTCAATTTTTTAGGATGAGTCCCAATACCTTTCTTGGACCCATGCTAATTTGATGCCATTATCTACATGCAGCAACTTGAAATGTGGCTAGCCCAACTCAAGATGTGCTATAAGTGTAAAATGGACTTGGATTTCAAAGATTTAGCTCACAAAATGTAAAATACCTCAATAGCTTCAATATGTTACATGATATGTACATAGTTTGGACATGAAACTGTTTGGTGTATGGAGATAAATATATTATGAAATTTAATTTTTCACCTGGATGCCTGGGTGTCTCAGTCAGTTAATCATCTTCTGCCTTTGGCTCAGGTTATGATCCCAGGGTCCTGCTTCTCTCTCTCCCTCTGCCCCTCTCCCCTGCTCATTCATGCTCTCTCTTTCAAATAAATAAGATCTTTTAAAAAAATTAATTTCACCTTTTTATTTTTGAACATGGCTACTAGAAAATTTTAAACTGTACATGTGATATGGCTCATGTTATGTGTTTACTGGATGGCACCAGTCTAGATAATACAGTAAGCCTCGTTATAGAATAAAGAAATGTAGCCCAGAAAAAAAGGGGCAGTGGCAGCCTGGACTTTGTCTCCTATTAGCAAGGATAAATTTCTTCACCTGCAGGACAGATTCTTCATCTACAAATGTGGGCATAATAAAACCCCCTCATGGGCTCAAGAACTAACAGAAGGAAAGCCTTTAGCATTTACCAGCACAAAGTGTATTTCTCAGTAAATGTTACCTCCCTTTTCTTTCAAGGGCTTAGAAAGCCCATGGACATGGTGAGTTGCTGATATAGTCATCTTGGGGTTCATGGAAAGTCTGGATCACAATTCTTTTTCCTTCCTTTCCACGCTAATTACTGCCATAGAATCACCCTTGCCAGGCAAGGCTGAGGGGTGTCTTCTAGGCAAAATTTATCCCCTTCCCCACACCTGCACTATTTATTCCCATTGTCCATTTACCTGCCTTATTCTACCCTCCACCTCTCTACCGGTCCATGTGTTAATAAATCATTAGAATTAAGGTTAAAATTCTGGCTGTAGCTCATTTTCTCCTAAGGACCATTATCAATAGCTCATTGCTACTGACCAAATTTAAATGTAGCCTAGTTCTAATTTTAGCTACTTCATGTGTGTACACTCCATTCTCCTAAGATGCATGGATACATCCTTTATTTCCCACTAGTGTCTCATCAGATACACAATGAATGAAGGACTTTATGATGGTCTGAGATATAAGCAAAATCAAGCTAAACACTGACTTTCAATGACTGACCAGGCCAATCAGGATTACAGGGAATGAAGAGCAGTTTCTTTGACTAAGAAATCACATCTGATTTGGCAGTCTGGGTTTATTTCTGGCTGATTCATCTGTGAAAAATTCTCTTATGGTTTCCTTCAAGCTGTTGCTAATAGTGTGCTGAGCTGGCAACCCTGAAAATATTCCTCTCTTGGATGATGCTATTTTCTTATTTTCTACCCAACTTTTCCCAAATACTTCCCATTATTTATTATAAATACCAATCCATCTGAAAGTCTGGCTTAAAGAAGTTTATTATGTATATGCATCATATGATCTAGCCTCTTGATCTTATCCCACCTGTAACAACTCCAGGTCCCAGTGAGGCTGGGGGATGGAGAAGAAGGACCAGCTCCTGACAGATTTCCTCCCTTTAGAAAAGATGGGGGATGGTGACAGAATCAGATGGGGAAAGGGAAAGAACTGGTGAGGGAAAGAAAACATAAGAGAAGGGGAACAAACTTTTGTAGCAACATGGACGGGACTGGAAGAGATTATGCTGAGTGAAATAAGTCAGGCAGAGAGAGTCAGTTATCATATCGCTTCACTTATTTGTGGAGCATAGCAAATAGCATGGAGGACAAGGGGAGTTAGAGAGGAGAAGGGAGTTGGGGGAAATTGGAAGGGGAGGTGAACCATGAGAGACTATGGACTCTGAAAAACAATCTGAGGGGTCTGAAGGGGCGGGGGGTGGGAGGTTGGGGGAACCAGGTGGTGGTATTAGAGAGGGCACGGATTGCATGGAGCACTGGGTGTGGTGCAAAAACAATGAATACTGTTACGCTGAAAATAAATGTAAAAAATTAAAAAAAAAGAGAAGGGTGAAAGATTTAAGAAAGAAAAGAACAAAAGAGAAGAAAATCTCTGCAGTCAATGGTATTCAGGCAATGGGAGAGTTTAAAGAGGTTCACATTTGTTTAGAAAGAGAAAAATCATGAAGATCATCAAATACTCAACAAAATTTGGTTTCTTTCAACCTGGAGCTCTAGTAATTCTGGATCTTAAAGGAGACATGTCTGAATGATGCAGAGTAAAATAAAAAACAAAGGGAAGAAACAGTTTGGTGGTCCCTCAAAAAGTTAGACATAGGATTACCATATGGCTCAGCAATTCCAATTCTGGGCATACACCCCAAAGAACTGAAAATTGGGATTCAAACATATATGTGTACTCTTCTGTTCATAACAGCATTATTCATAATAGCTGAAAGGTGGGAACAACCCAAATGTCCTTTCATAGATGAATGGATAAACAAAATGTGATATACCCATAGAATGCCATAATATTCATCTATAAAAAGGAAAGAAGTTCTGACACATGCTACAATATGGATGAACCTCAAAAGCATTATACTAAGTGAAAGAAGCCAGACACAGAAGGTCTTATGTTATATAAATCCACATATAAAGAGGAGGCAAATTCATGAAAACAGAAAGTGTATTAAAAGTTATCATGGTTGAGGAAGAAAGAAGGGGAATTAATGCTTAATGGAATAGAGAGTATGTGTTTAGGATGATGAAAAGTTTTTAAAACAGATCATGGCAATAGTTGCACAGCATCATGAATGTAATTAACGTCACTGATTTTTATACTTAAAAAGGTTAAAATGGCATATTCTGTGGTATATGTATTTTATTATAATAAAAAAACAAGAGAGGAAGGAATGTTTCTTGACCACCTAAATCCCACCAAATATCTAGCCAGGATCCTTGTACATGTCAATTAATCATCACTAACTACTGATTAGGAATTATTGCCATTTACAGATGAGGAATCTTGTGACTGAGATATTTTATAATTTATTAAGAATCACAGAAGTGGGGATCCCTGGGTGGTTGAATTGGTTAAGCGTCTGCCTTGGGCTCAGCTCATGATCCTGGAGTCCTGGGATCAAGTCTGCATGGGGAAAAATCCCTGCTCAGCCAGAAGTCTGCTTTTCCCTCTCTTTCTCCTCCCGGCTCCCCCAGGTTGTGCCCTCTCTGTCAAATAAATAAGTAAAATCTTAAAAAAAAAAAAGTCATACAGGGGTGCTCAGTGGGTTAGGCCTCTGCCTTCAGTTCAGGTCATGATCTCAGGATCCTGGGATGGAGCCCCACGTCGGGCTCTCTGCCGGCAGGGAGTCTGTCTCCCTACCCGCCGCACCTCCCACCCCCCGCCTACTTCTGATCTCTGTCAGATAAATAAATAAAATCTTTTTTTAAAAAAATCATACAAGTGGTAGAAGGAAGATTTGAACCCACATCTGGTAGCTCTAAGAACCAGTCTTTCAACTATACCAAAGTGTTTGAAGGATAAACATACTCAGTGAATAAATACATGAATGAGAAAGGCAGCTTCTCCTTACAGGTCTGAAACTGTCAAATTAGTGACAAGAGAGATCATGAATGGCTGAATACAAAGAACTAGGTACCCAAATAGTTCCTTGGGCTGCAAAACTTTCTTTTGCATAGTTTTTAAGCCCCATAAATATATTGCTAAAAGAATATCTGCCTCTTCTCTCCCCTCCACCCAGAATATTTGGTAAAATTCATTATTCAATTTTTCAATTTTTCCATGTTCTATATATCCTATCCCAAACTCTCATTCGGGGTGGAAGAGTACCCATCCTCACCATCAACAATACCACCATATACCTGAAGCAATGTTTGGCATATAGTACTTTCCTATACACCACCTCATTTAATTCAATTAGCCACTCAGTAGGGTATCATCTCCATTCTGCAGACTGGCAAACTATGCCCCCAAAGTGAAGCACTTACCTGGAGCTAAAATCTGACCTAGTATAGACACTGGGTAGAGGCAGTTAAAGAGGCGCTCTTACTATAACGCATCTTTCTTCTGAGAATGAATGGACCAATCAATGTATTGATTAAGAACTTTAAGGTAAGATGTAATTAAAAATCATGGTAAGGTCTCTGCATTAAAAATATATACATAAGACTAAAAACACTTTTTGAAGTTCCCTTAACAGTTTCATTTTTTTCTCTGGGAACTCCTAGAGCTGCTGACATCAAGAAATAATCAAGGAGACGTAATATTCCTTGCTACCCAAAGTAAAGCCCTGATTCAAGTGCCCATCACATCACTTGTTTCAGACCTCTAATGCAGGATGTTCACATATCTGTTCCTACCAACTGGAACTATTTCCCAGTCATCTTTGTATCCCCAGAAATGAACACAGTGCTTAGCACGGAGCAAATGAGTCAAATGTCAACTGTGTGAAGGAATTGCTGATACATTCCATTCAGTTTTAACAATCTCCACTCTCTGATTCTCCAAGTCCATCCTCCACACTGCAATGTTACCATATCCCTTCCCTGCAAAATCACCCCAAAACTTTATATTGCATTCAGTACTCCATGTGCACTCCCTATCACTTTTTAGAAAAACTTTTAATAGATTTTATTTATTTGAGAGAAAGAGAGAGTGAGAGAGCATGAGAGGGGAGTGGGTCAGAGGGAGGAGCAGAGTCCGCAGGGAGCCTGATCCCGCACTCAATCCCAGGACTCCAGGATCATGAGCTGAGCCCAAGGCAGTTGCTTAACCAACTGAGCCACCCAGGCATCCCTCCCTGTACTTTTTATCCCACAAACAACTCTTACATCCTAGCACATTAGGTGTCTTTGAATTTCTTGGATTCATTCTATACTCATTTACGAGCACTCAGAGGTCTAGGCACTGGGGATACAAGAGGGAACATGAAAGACAAAGCCCCTGCTTCATGGATCTTACAGTCTAGTGGGAAAGGGCGGGAAAGACATGGTATCTGAAAGAAAGAGGAACCAAGGGCAGGGCACACATCAAGCATGCCCTTGCAAACCAGAATAAGGACTCCAGGTTCCATTCTAGATGAGGTGGAAAGGCACTGGAAGATTCTGAACAGAGAAGTAAACTGACCTGCAAACCTTTGCTCAAGATTTCACCAGCTGTGGGGGAGAAAAAAAAAAAAGATTTCTCCAGCTGTGGCTAGAAGAACACTCTTTTCCATCATTTTTAAATGTTGAAATTATTCATTCTTCGAGGCCCAATTTAATAATCAGCTAAATGGTGCTGTCCCTGAGAATTACAGGTCACTTCTTTTGATTATCCCCCAAAACCTGACAGTACTCATGTTGGTCTGATTATTCCTGGTTAGTTGTATGTAATTTTTTTTTTTTTTTTACACAACTGTGTATATGTTTACCCAAAGTATCTTATTCATTTTTTTAATTTTATAAGCCATGCACAGTGCCTTGTTGTTGCAAACTTAAGTATGTATATTTTCTATTAATTTGCAAGACCAAAGCAAAGTGATCATCCTCTTTTTAACTTTTTCTTTGTCCTTGAAAAAAAAAATTGTTTTCCTAATGTTATAACTATTCCATATTTTACGACTATGTGTTTCCATATAAAAAACATATATCTACAAATATATAACCTATATAAAATAAGAAAGTCCCTTATACATCACCCCATTCTATATCACAGCTATCTTCCCCTCAAGATTACAATACTCCTGGAGATTGAGAAATAAATGTTTTCATAAATACCTTTAAATCTCTAAGGAAGTTCACTGTGTAAGGCAGATCATGTGTAAGGCACGAGGTAATAATCACTTCTCAATAAATGTCTTACAAATGTAGATTTGGTGCATTAAGGTTGCTTTTCTTACACTTATACAGGTTCATGAATAAGTCTCAAAGTTATAGTTGCTCTTCCCACACCATGGCAAGACACATATTCACTAACCATAGTGTTAAACAGTATAGGATTGTTTATTTTAAGATCCTACACAGAATTTGGGTTAAAAGTATTTAATGTAATAAAATGACAAGAAGCATTACTATAAAAATACTCCATCCATGTCTCTGCAGGGCCATAAAGTATATGGCACTAAACACTATCAAGGTTGTTAATGTTTTCTCTGCAAATATAAGGGTATAGCCTCCCTTCCTCACCCTTTTTGAAACCAATAAAACATAAAGTCGCTTTTACATATACTCAGTAATTAAATATGCACCCGCAGGAAGTTAAGAACCACAACCATTACACTTTATAGCAGTGAAAAGAAAAATTTAATTAGTATGGCTAAAAGCTACTATAACTTACCCAAGATTGTTCCTGTTATTGGATATGCAAGTTTATACGAATATCTTTTCGATGAACGTCTTCTCTCAAACTTCTACTCCCCTGCTTTAATAACTGTACACACAGCCCCAACTCTGCAAAAACAAGTCGATATTCCAAGCACTTTAACTGATGTGCCTCCAGATTCTCTTACTCTCACCTCAAGAATAAAGCATCTCCTTTCTGATACTTCTGCTTTTGTTTTCACTCATTTATAAGGGTTTGGGCAACCAGTTCCAGATCAGTGAATTATCTTTAAAAGCTCCTGTTTCCTATACTGTATAGTACTTCCTCATCTTAACCTTGTGTCTGTTGCCTTGAGCTATATTTAAGCCAATGAAACTAAGTTGAGGGCTTTTTTTCCTGCATTCAGACAAATCATGTGACATGGTGTGTTACACGATAACCCCAAAGTTCTGAAGCAATAAGGCAACACCCCTAAATGTCATAACTCATATCCTGTTAAGTTGTTTTATGTACCTTACTAAGTTAAGAAATTCATCCATAAACTTTTGAAAGCATTTGTACTGTGCACAAAATATTTAGGAAAAAAAACAACAATAACTGATCAGCACAGAAAGAGCCTCTACCCTTTTGGATCTTAAAAGTATCTACATGTTTGAATTATTAGAGCTTTTTCTTCTTCTCTAATGTTTTACCACTTCAGTGTTGAGCAGCTGGCTTTATTTTCTCTTCCTGGAGGCTCAGTCCAAGTTTAGAGACAGGCAGGCCAACTCCAGCAGACTGAGCAGGGGAAGCAGCTCCTTCAGTCCCAGATAAACTTGACAAACAGTGCAGGGAAGGAGTAGAGCCAATGCTAATGAGGCCTCACACACCCGATTGAGTCACCTCCCAGGACTCCTGGGTGCCAAGTTTCCACTGAGGAATAATAAAGGAATCTCTGGCTGAGAACGAGGAACTCAGGAACACTAATTACAGCCTTCCGGCTTCCATAAATGATGACTTCCTTGCCCTGACTCACTGAGAATACTAAAAGGAAGTTCCTTAAGCAATTTCTTTATTATAAGGCAGTCAATTTTAGAATGATAACAGCATTTCTCAGTTATAGGTGAATCTTTAAAATCAAGAAGACAACGCCTCACCTTCGCTTGTTAAGCCAATACTAGAGACTGGGTACTGGCAGCATTGTGAGATGGTGACAGCAGAAGGGCAGAAGTGAAAGGCATCCTGAAAAGCCATCTACCCCACAGGGAAGCAGTTTGCTGTCTGGAGAGGTGAAAGAGCTCACCTAAGGCAACAGGCAGAGTGAACTCTAAACTTCAGGGTTCTGCGCAGCACTCCCCGAGGGCATCTCACAGGCTCTACTTTCATGGCTCATTCGAAAGCCCCACCATCAGAACTAGGATTGGACTTCACACACAATACTCAACACTGTACAGTTCCAGCCAGAGGACTCTTCTGGTCCTGATTTACTTACTTTCTTTTGGGGGTGTGTGAGTGGGATGTAGAAGGAAGCTGGAAATACAAAAGTTGTTTGTGGGTGAGAAGCAGCCACCCACAATCCCCACCAGAGACAGGACTATACCAGATAGAAACCCTGGAAAGCAGCCACCATCACTCTTGGGAGAAGGAAAATAGAACGGAAGTCTTCTGAGCAAGATTCCCAGCATATGGAATTCTCTTCAAGAAAGTAACTTATGTTACTGCAATTAAAATCTAAAAGAGGCAAACATCTGCCATTTCTTTGTGTCCCAGCTCTACTGATCACCATGCACCGTGAAGGAAATAGGGCGGTGTGATGTACAAAGGGGCACACATGCTTAGATCCCCAGAAGTCTATCTTAAGTCCTTCTAGCTACCATCTCATCCCCTCCTCCTCTCTTTGGACAAATTTTTCTAGGCAAGAGCAAACCCAGAAAACATTTTTCAATCTTTATCTTACTTTTGACATTTATAAACAAGGCTTTCCTGGAAATTTTCAAATCAGTACCCTTGGGAGCGCCTGGGTGGCTCAGTCATTAAGCATTTGTCTTCAACTGAGGTCATGATCCCAGGTCCTGAGATTGAGCCCCATGCCGGCAGGCTCCCTGCTCAGCAGGAAGCCTCTCACACTCCCCTTGCTTGTGTTCCCTTTCTTGCTGTGTCTCTGTCAAATAAATTTAAAAAAAAAAAAAAAAAAGAAGAAGAAGAAGAAGCAAACAAACCCTACATTCCCTGGCCTGCCAGTCCTCATCTCTGGATACTCCCTGCCACTCACTTTATACAACCCAGCAGTGATACCTGCCATGCAGGCCTCACCTCGATGCTGCTGCTTATGCTGGCTCCTCAGCCTGGAAGATCCTTCCATCTTCCCCTTGCTGATTCTAATATCCTTGTACGACAGAAGTGAAGCATCACATCTTCAAAAAACCCTGTTCCAATCCTTCTCTAGTCCCGTTCTCTGGTCTGCATCAGGGGCTCCTTGTCAGGGCTCCCATGAGGCTCTCTCACTTATAACAGCTTCTTTTTCTAACCCATGTAAGGGCAAGAACTGGACTCCTACTTATCTTATGCCCTTCCAGCCTATGCCTTCCAAACACACAAGGAACTTAATGAAAGTTTAAACTAAGCATGCAGGAGAGGCAGTAGTTCTTATCTTACAGATAAGGAAAATGATGCTCAGAGAGGGTACATCTTAAAAGCCATCCATGGAGAAGACTAAGAAGGGAACTTAGAATGCAAAAATATACTAGCTAAATTGAAGTCTTTTTCTTAAAAGCAGAAAGCCTCTCAAAGCTAAGCTTGGTGAGAGCAGAGAATGTGTCTACATTTTTACTACTGATACCCTAAAACCTGACAAGGTGTTATTTCACACACGGGGAATATTTAATAAATACTGGGTGGCTCGCTAAGACTGTATACAGACGGTCACTTTCACTTATATAATGTGCAGGAGTGGGTCTGCTTCTTTCCAGCAGATGGAGCTACAGTCCCATATGATCACCTGCTATAGTTTGGGTGACTGGTAAAAGAATCAGTCTCTTTCATCGATCCTTTTCCATGCTTCCTTTTTCCTTTATAAGTCTCACACAGATAAAAAGAAATCAGCAGGGGTGCCTGGGTGGCTCAGTGGGTTAAGCCACTGCCTTTGGCTCAGATGATGGTCTCAGGGTCCTGGGATCGAGCCCCATGTTGGGCTCTCCACTCGGCAGAGGGCCTGCTTCCCCCTGCCTACCTGTGATCTCTCTCTGTCAAATAAATAAATAAAATCTTTAATTAAAAAAAAAAAAAGAAATCAGCAGACATATTTTCCATAGAATATTCTCTGAATGGACACAGATCCATTTTGTAACTTTTTCAATGCCTTTGCATATCTTTTTCTCTCTGGCCTTTGAAAAAATCTGGGATAATCTCACCCAATCTGATTCATCCAAACTATCAAGTACTACTGAATGTCTACACCTTTCTACATGCCTCTTAGGTCCTTTTTTTTTTTTTTCCAATTTATTTATTTCTCTTAGGTCCTTCTTTATGAAACACATTTATAACCCAGCAAGTTCATCATGTTCATCCCTAGACACATGCCTTCCCTGGTGTCTCTGATCTATTTCACTTAAGAAAACATTAGTTTACCAATCAACTCTCACTTAAAAACATAACATAAAACAAAAACCTTTTCAATATATATTTTTGTAAGATTTATTTTAGAGAGAGAGACAGCGGAGAGGAAGTGGAAAGGGAGCAAAAGTCTTAAGCAGACTCTGCACTGAACCCCTATGCAGGGCTCAATCTCATGACCCTGAGATCACAACCTGAGCCAAAACCAAGAGTCAGATGCTTAACTCTCCCATCCAGGCACCCCTCAATATATCCTAATTGCTATCTTAAAGGCTTTGAGTTTCTAAACAGGATAAAGAAAAAATTAATACTATCTATGAGAGTACAGCTTACAGTAAAATCCTGAGCAAACTTCATTTTTTACTCAACTTAAAAATTTCATGGCATTCCTGAAACTGTGCAAAGGTACTCCACGATTATATCTAAAGTAGAACTGGAGGGGGGCTTGAGTGGCTCAGTTGGTTAAGTGTCTGCCTTCAGCTCAGGTCATGATCTCCAGGTCCTGGGATGGAGCCAAGGACCCCGTTCAGCAGGGAGTCTGCTTCTCTCTCTCTACCTCTGTCCCTCCCCACCATTTATTCACTCCCAAATAAATAAATAAAATATTTTGAAAAAACAGAATTAGGTGCTTTGCTCAGATAATTACAAAAGATTTTCTTTTTCCTTTTTAACCTGCACCAAAGTCCTGTGGATGCAAAGTTGATGACATCTAGCATCCCTGGCCCTAGCCAACTCAATGTCTATGTGCCCTGTGCCCAAACCATCAAGGTAACAAAAAAATACCCCACAAGTTCCCAGTTGCTCCTTAGGAAACAGTTCTAGCCCTACTGAGAACTACTGACCCACAGGATTTCTGAGGCCATTAAGCTACCTAATGGCAAAAGTGTTAATTAAAGTATCTGAAGGGGGGTGCCTGGGTGGCTCAGTGGGTTAAAGCCTCTGCCTTTGGCTCAGGTCATGATCCCAGCGTCCTGAGATCAAGCCCCAAATCAGGCTCTCTGGTCAGCAGGGAGCCTGCTTCCCCCTCTCTATCTGCCTGTCTCTCTACCTACTTGTGATCTCTGTCAAATAAATAAAAATAAATAAATTTTAAAAATCTTAAAAAAAAAATAAAGTATCTTTAGGAACCACCTGTCAGGATGTGACATGAACCACAACACTGAATACTATTAAAACACTGTAACTAAAAAACTTTCAATTACAATTTAAACTTTTTAATCAAGTAAGCCCCCAATTTTCAAATATTTTCAAACTCAGATGAAATTATGTCCAAAAAATAGTGTCACAGAAAAGGCTTGTCTAATGAAAATAATATCTAAGAAAGATCCTAAACAGCAATACTTGGTCCTAAATGTTCCTAGCTCTGGGAGTGTTTTTGAGATTGAGCAAGGTACAATCTCCTATATCCACTCAGACCTGAAAGTGTCTAAAGTGTAAGAGCATGAGAGAGGGATGCAGCTTGTAAATTTCCATGGCAATATTGTGGGAAGACTCTAGCTGTCCAAGGACATGACAGGACAGGACAGGGATAATCCTAGGATCTGTCCCTATGTCAGACTGAGAGGACCCTGATGGCGGAACTGGAATCCCAGAAATAACCAAGTGTGCTTAAGTTAAACATGGTCCTGCTTAGGTATGTCAACTGAACAAACACTTCAAAATTGAATGAAAGCCCTGTTCCCTGCCTGAAATGAACTCTTCTCCACACAAAGCACCATCATTTAGTCACTCATCTTCAGGACTCATCCTCAACTCCTCAAACATCCCCATAAACCTCCCAATGTCCAACTGCAAAGTCCTTTCTTTTCTGCCTTTTGATTATCTTGGGTCTATTCACATCTTTATCTCCCTGTGGACAATATCTACTTCTGGCACCATCAGTTCGCCCTTAGATTATTATAATATCATCTAACAGGTCTCTGGATTTCCACTCTTTCCTGATCACAGTCTGCACCCCCTTCACATACAGTTGCAACACTGCCTCTGAGGCAGTGCACCTCCCTTCCTCTACTCTCTGTTTCAGATCTAGCACTCCTGATCACCGAAGAGGCAACTGACTAGACAGTGTTTCTTCTTATCCCTGGCCATGGGAACTGGTTCTGGTTTGGGCACTGGATCTGAACTAAGCTAATCAGATTCTATTTTTCAATAATTAGAAATCTGAGTAGAGACTAATTCTCAGCAGGTAGAATAAGTCAACTAATGGTATCACTCTAGAGAGAAGACCTGCAGGTTGTCTGCAGAGATGCCAAGAGTTGCTCTAGCCATTTATCCTCTCAGAGACCTCAATGTTTGGCTCTTTCTACAGTCCCCTGAGACTCTTTCCAATAAATCCCTTTAGCTCATGTTCACCAGAGTCAATTCCTGTTATCCATAACCAGGGAACTTAAGTAACGATAAAAGCAGTCTCAACCTGACACAAGACCCTTCCTGATCTAAGATGTCCCTGCTCCCACTTCCATTGCCAAGGTCCACTTCCCACTTTACACACTCCGAGCCAATTATGGGGATCTGCCGCACCTCAGCATCATTTGTTCTCGTCCCTTCTGTTCTTCTTGCCTAGAATGGCATCTCTGGATGAATCTCATCATCAGGGGGATGCAGCCCAGATGTCACTTCCTCTGGGAAAATTTCACTTAAGCCTCTCAGACTACTCATGCTCTCATAGGGCCTGGTACTAATACTCCTAAAAAAAAGCTCAAGGCCCCACAATTTGTTGCCCGATTCCTTATTAGTCTAAACCCAAATGGAAGTTTATTACAAGTGGTGATTCTTACACACAAATGTATCCCCACACCTATGTGCACGCCTGCCAGAGAGCAGATTCTCAGCCTCGAAGAAATGAACAAATTAAGAAATTAGGAGTTTAAAAATAAATATTTTCGGGGCACCCGGGTAGTGTCCAAATCTTGGTTTCAACTCAGGTCATGATCTCAGGGTTGTGAGATCAAGCCCTACATCAGGTTCCACACTGAGCATGGAGTCTGCTTGAGGTTCTCTCTCCCTCTCCCTCTGCCCCTCCTACTCATGTTCTCCCTCTCCTCTCTCTCTAAAATAAATAAATAAATCTTTAAAAATTAATGAATTAATTTCTTTAGAATCAAGAGGTCCTGCACATTCCATGTTAAATTCATTTTAATATTAATTCATATTCAAAATAATTTAATTATGTGTTCGCTTTGTGAAAATTCATCAACCTGTGTGCTTAAGATTTGTGTACTCTTTTGTATGTATATGAAACATTAACAAAAATTTTAAATGCATTTAACATACCTGAAAACCACAGCTTTAGACTAGTAAAAAGTTCAATATGCATGGAAACACCAAATAATGGTGGAAGGTGCCCTGATTACAAGTAGAAGTCCCTGGGTTACAGTTTCTTAACTGCACCACTTATTAGCTGTGACATCTTGGTTCAGGCAAAATATCTGACATTCATTGGGCACCTGGGTGGCTCAGTGGGTTAAAGCCTCTGCCTTCGGCTCAGGTCATGATCAGGTCAGGGTCCTGGGATCAAGCCCCAAATAGGGCTCTCTGCTCAGCAGGGAGCCTGCTTCCTCCTCTCTCTCTGCCTGCCTCTCTGCCTACTTGTGATCTCTGCTGTCAAATAAATAAACAAAATCATTAAAAAAATAAATAAAAAAATTTTTGATATTCAGCTTTAGCAACTACAAAATGGGGTAATAACCATTCTGTTTAAATCTCAGGCTACACAAAGATAAAATGAAATCATAAACATAAAAAGCCAAATAAGCTGTTTTCGTCACAAAATTCTGTATAATTTCAAAGAGAGTTTTAGCTGAAAAATAAAAATCAGTTCTATAAAAATACTACATTTTGGCATGAAACTGCCTGCAAAATCCCATGAATGCATACCAAAAAAGGGAGATATGGGATAATGAATCCAGGGTGCTAACCTGAAATTCAAGATTGAATTTATTCTTGAGGAAGAAAGAAAGGACACCTCTACAGCATCATGTTTTTTGGGCACCGGATTAAAAAATTATTTATATTTCATGAACTAAAACAAACATTTCTTATACTTATGACAGCTGAGATGCTTTTGAGAGTTCAGCCAAAGCATTAAGCCTTCTGGTTAAAGGAACCTCTGTGAATGGGGGGCAGGAAAGCAGAGATATTTCATACTCCACATGGTAAAGATCTTATCATGCCACCAAGTTATACTTTTAACTTTAATACTGCAAAACTATTTCAGAATAAAAGTGCTTCTATTTAAAGAGAGTATATAACAAAATAGGATTGAGTATATGGTTAGAAATACATGAAAAGTTTTACAAACTCAAGTGCAAAGGATGTGTTCTGTTAAAAACTGAAGATGGAAGATGAACTGAGTCATAATTAGAAATTATTGGTGACTAACTGGCAATTTATTATATACTTCCCTACAGTGTCAAAACATGTACAAGCTCATAAGTGCAATTCAACAGTCACTTGGTAAGAAGGAAAAATAGATACATTTTATTTCCCAGGGAAAAAGAGCTTTTCTTTTTTTTCTTTAAGATTTTATTTATTTATTTGACAAAGAGCGAGATCACAAGTAGGCAGAGAGGCAGGCAGAGAGAGACGGGGAAGCAGGCTCTTTGCTGAGCAGAGAGCCCAATGCGGGGCTCGATTCCAGGACCCTGAGATCACGATCTGAGCCAAAGGCAGAGGCTTAACCCACTGAGCCACCCAGGTGGCCCAGCTTTTCATTTTTTAAGAGTTGCATTTTAAGTTCCCAAAAATGCTAAACAGTAGTTTAAAAACACATGAAGCACCATTTTCCTCGTACTTAAAAAGTGGAGCATTATAATACAGAGAAATTGTTATTTGTTTAGAATGTGAATGGGTAGGGGCACCTGGGTGTCTCGGTTGGTTAAGTGTCTGCCTTTGGCTCAGGTCATGATCCTGGGGTCCTCAGACAGAGTCCCATGTTGGGCTCCCTGCTCGGTGGGGAGCCTGCTTCTCTGTCTCTCCACTCGTTCTCTCTCTCTCTCAAAAATCTTTTTTAAAAAAATATAAATGGGTAAAAACAGTAAAAATTAACTTCTGAGCCAATGCAAGTGTTAACTTATTATTACTCACTTTGTACCACTAAAACAGAGGGGTGAGTGGCAAACAAATACCAGTAAATTGAAAACTACCCTTCATTTCCATTTCAACAAATGTGTAGCCAGTGATTAGCACGTAACTTACTGTTGAGGGCACAGGGCACTAAGGATGAGTAAGACAAAGCTCCTGGCCCAGAGTAACTTCCCAGACTATGAGATACATACAACGCACATCACAGTATTCTAAGAAACAGCTGAAGGTAGTGTTGGCAAGGAGCTGTAGCATAGAGCAGCAGAAAGAGATGCTTTAGAGAGTAACTGACTGAAGGGAGTCTATATTGGTTGTGCCCACAACGCAAAGGGAGGGAAAGAAAAATTCTCAGGGAAAGGAATAACAAAAAAGCACCACCTGCTAGTACCTGCTAGTATAGTGTGCTAAGACTCAGGAAACAAAAAGGAGACAGTTTCACTGCTTTTAACGAGCTTACAGTTTAAGGGAGACAAGGAATGGTCACCGATTATACAACAATATGCCCAGTGTACTGACAGTTCTGAGAAATCATACTGTATTCTGAGAAGTTCAAAACCATTTTCAAGAAAATCTGGACATATGAGTCAAGATCAAACCACAGGGTCAGGAAGTGTGAGGCAGTAACAGAAATGAGTGTCCTTAGGGGCGCCTGGGTGGCTCAGTGGGTTAAGCCGCTGCCTTCAGCTCAGGTCATGATCTCAGGGTCCTGGGATCGAGTCCCACATCGGGCTCTCTGCTCAGCGGGGAGCCTGCTTCCCTCTCTCTCTCTGCCTGCCTCTCCATCTACTTGTGATTTCTCTCTGTCAAATAAATAAATAAAATCTTTAAAAAAAAAAAAAAAAAGAAATGAGTGTCCTTATTCGGGGTGGTCAAAAAACTCCTGTTAGGGGCACCTGGGTGGCTCAGTGGGTTAGGCCTCTGCCTTTGGCCCAGGTCATGATCTCAGGTTCCTGGGATCCAGCCCCGCATTGGGCTCTCTGCTCAGCGGGGAGCCTGCTTCCCCCTCTTTCTCTCTCTGCTTGCTTGTCTGCCTGCTTGCGAACTCTCTCTCTCTCTCTGTGTCAAAGAAATAAATAAAATCTTAAAAAAAAAAAACAAAAAAAAAAACTCCTGTTAGGAAGCACTTTTCTCCCTAAGCAAAGGAGCGCTCCCTGTCCTTTGAGTACTGATCTCTCTCTCTCTCTCTCTGACATTTACCATATGCTGCCATGTATCAAGATAAATCCAGACACCTGTTAACTAGACTTACTGCAGTGATCACTTTGCAATATATACAAATATTTAAATATTGTTACACACCTGAAACTAGTATAGTATGTCCATTATAACTCAATATAAATAATTAAATGAAGGGAGAAAGGGAAAGAGAGAGAGAGTAAGGAGGGAAGGAAAGAAAACAAAAAAGAACAAAAGGAGAGAGGAAAAGAGAAGAGAAAGCAAGTGAACCAGTTTATTTTACTTCTCCCTACTAGATTATAATCTAGACCAGGAGGTTTGTTCCTTACCTTAAATTGAATGATAACTGGGACTGACTTGCTATGGAAAGTTCTAATCCAATCTCCTCACAGGACAAATAAAACCTAGTACCCAGTAGAGCTCTTGTTCTCCTGCATAAATCCTAAAACCTTATTAAAAAACAGAGCTATGTGTGCCTGGGTGACACAGCTGGTAGGTGTCCAACATGTTTCAGTTCAGGCCATGATCTTGAGCACAGAGTCCGCTAAATAGTCTCTCTGTGTCCCCCTCTGCCCCTCCTGCTCCTGTGCTCTCTCTCTCTCTCAAATAAATCTTAAAATAATAATTAAAAAAAGCTAAAATGATTACGGAAAACCAATAATGGATAATTACCCTCTGTTACTGCTATAATTCTAACATAACATCAAGACCAGGCCTCTCCCCCACGTCCCATCCCTCATCTAGAATCCTGGCCTCAGCTGCCCTTGGTTCCTAATGCAGGTGTAGAGCACATGTGCCTATTTGCATTGTCTTGTTTTTTTCTGCACTGTTAGCAGTCTCTTTTGAGTTGGTTTTGGCTATAGAATCAAAACTGCTATATCCTATGCTTATCCAAATATCCAAAAGGAATACCACCGCACTGACACACACATGCCACAAGATGACAGACTAAATAACCCCGATGACTCAAGACTGACTTCTGGAATAGTCATTACAAATCAAACCATGAAATTCTTTAAAGAAAAAAATAATACCTAAGGGAAGATGGAGAAAAGGAGAGCTGTAGCTAAAGCTAGACCTGTGAAAGTCAGTGTTCAGTCCAGTTCAGCAGCCTGATGACAACAAAACATTATCAAATGTAGGAATAAGAAGTCAGGGAAGAGACGGTATGGAGAACTGCATCAGACCAAAATGGCCCCCAGGAGATTTCAAGGAGAAATGTTTTCTGATGAAAAAGAAAGGAAAGAACCAAAAACATCTGGATGGCTAACATAGCTTTAAACAAAAAAGTAACTGTCAGTGCCTGCTATGTGTGGGTTCTCTGTGATCCTTAAGGGCAAGTAAAACAATTCAGTATTTTAAGCTAACTTTGGGAGGACTCAGGTTTTCCTGTCATCAAGACCAAGCTTGCTGCCCTCTGTTTTTATTGTTTGAAGAATGGTTAGTTCACTAAAAGTATATGACTATGTTTGGGGGGGGGTGGAAATACACACACACACACACACACACACACACACACACTACTCCAGGTTTAAAAATCCCACCTCCATTCTCACAACCTTGGATGTGAGATGTTATAAACAATAAAGCAAGCTAACAGAGAAAAATGACAGGAGAAATTATTTCACATGATCAATAACTCCAAAGGTGTCAGGCTTATCACCAAGGGACTGTACAAGAGATATATATTTTAAGAAAGTAAGAGTATTCCTCACCAAATGTGGATATACACTTACAAATTATTAAATTTTGATATAAAAATCAGCAAGACACGGGAGGTGGGGAGAGCAGGATGAACAGGCAGAGCACAGAGGATATTTAGGGCAGTGAAAATAATCTGTATAATACCATAATGATGGATACATGTCATTATAATATTTGTCACAACCCATAAGACATGAATGACAACATACCACTCCTCCTCCCCAACACAATCTGGGGTTGATAGAGGAGGTGACAAGGCAGAAAGGAGTCCAAGGTTCAGCAGCTATGACTGTAAGTAAGGTGCAAGGTGTACAAGAGCACCTGGTATGGGGCTGGGCGGGGGGGGGGGGGTCCCAAACAGACCAGGCTCGGCCACTCACTGCTGACAAAATTCAAAGGCAGAGAGAGGAGTACTGTTGAAACAAGAAAGGAATTTATTTCAGTGAGGTCAACACCAGGAATACAGCTGATTAATGTCTTAAAGATTGTCTCCGAAGTGCTTAAAATATGTACAGGTCTGTGTAAGGAAAATGTGCGACAAAAGTTGGTGGGTACATGCAGGTGGGAAGTAAAGGTCAGTTTGATCACTGTTGTCGGTCAGTCTTAAGGATCTTGCTGGCTCAGGGCAATCCTTATTTCTTGAGGGGTAGTTTCAATTCCCCACATGGGATGCTTTGCTTGCAGGATCTTTTGCCTGAGTTAAGAGATAAGCTGGAAAGAACTTAGTCAATTGGGAAGTACAGACTGAGGTCAGCAAGGAGGTAGCTGAAGTCTTTCAGAATCAAAGAGTCTGGAGCAGAGCTGTTGGCAAGTGTAGAAGGGAAGCTGTGGGCACCGGAGAGCAACCAGATAAAAGAATCCCGACAAAGGCTCCTGTCAATGCCAAGGAGAGCTGTCTGTTAAGCATCAGGTCATTCATAGTAAGGAAGGACTTACACAATGCTTAACTTCACAGTGCTTAAACAAAAGGAATGCCTTCTTTCCAAAGCTTTAATCATCTGTTCCCCTTTGAAAATTCTTTCCCTGATTTTGTCTGGCTTTCTATGCCCCCTAGAGAAATTTCATCCACTTAAAAAGGAAACTCAACTCTACAAAACTCATCTATTTTGTGCACTTAGGAATAAGATACTCAAAGCCTTGGAAAATATCCAGACCTAATCAAAAGCAAGATTCACATAGAGAGCAGACTTTCAGGCTAACTCCCTATTACATATAAATTACACTCCCACTCCCAAATGGATTTCCACTTTATCTGAACAAACCCAGGCATCTTTAAACCAGGAGCATGGATAGTGAATAAAAACTATAAAGCATAATGGAAAAGGCCAAATGTGAGTTTAAACCCAGATGAGCCATTTACTAGATGGGAGAAAGGTCTTCATGTCAGTGAGCATCTCAAAAAATTCCAGGACCTTTACTATTGCTATTAGCTCTGAGTGGTTCTCTCTCCATCAGTCCCTTCAGATCTCTGCGCAAATGTCCTGGCAGTAAAGACTTCTCCAACCACCCTACTTAAAAGTGCAATCCCCACTTCCCATCCCTTATACTTTTCTTTAGTTTACTTCTCTCGACATCATTTATCACCAGCTAATAGGTTTCATTTGTTTGTTTATGATGTCTCCCCCCCAACAAAGATGTGAGCTCCATGGGACTCCTGTTGCCTCTCCAGAGCTCAGGACAAACCTGACCCATAGCAAGGATTCAGAAACATTTAACTGAATATGTAAATATAAATGAGTTAATTCAACCCTCCACTGGGCTGATTTCAGGGTTATTTTTAGAAATAAAAAATAAAAATGTTTTGCCAAGACTGAATTATGAAGAAATAGGCAGTCTGAACAGACCAATTACTAATAAGAAGATGCAATCAGTCATCAAAAACCTCCCAGCAAACAAAAGTCCCGGACAAATGGCTTCACTGGTAAAGTCTACATTTAAAGAAAAATTAATATCAACTCTTCTCAAACTCTTCCAAGAAACAGAAGAGGAAGGAACACTTCCAAAATGTAAGAGGCCAGCATTACACTACACCAAGACCAGACAATGTCACAAGAAAAGAAAACTACAGGCAATATCCCTGATGAGCACAGATGCAAAAACCCCCTAAATATTAGCAAACTGAGTTCAACAGTACATTAAAAGGACTATACAGTGTGACCAAAGCTCGATTTGTTCCAGTGATGCAGGGATGGGTCAGTATCTACAATCAAGGTGATATACCACATTACCAATATGAAGAATAATAATCTTATGAATCTCTCAATACAGAAAAAGCATTTGACAAAATTCAATATCCATTCAAGATAAAACAAACAAACAAACAAAAACACCTCAACAAAGTGCATAAAGAGGGAGTGTATGTCAACACAGTAAAGGCCAAAGATGAGACAAGCCCACAACTAACCTCATAAAAAAACGCTTTACACGTTGGCTGTCATATACTGAGTACTCAATAACTGTTAGTTTTCTTTCATTTCTTACGTCAAAGTAATTGCCAAAAGTTTCAGAACATTCCAAGTGGGCAACTCCAAAAGCATGCCTGCGAGATCTCTGTAACCAGTGAAACACACGGGGAAAAGCAGGGCTTCCTATCATGGGGTCACTCAGTGTAGCCTACGATCATGAGATTTTGCCATCAATCTGCACTGAAATCAGTGCAGAAATTAATAAGTACTTAGAAACTTAAAATTTGACAGAGAAATTTTATATCTGCTGAATCTAAAGAAAAAAAACAAGACTTGTATTCATAGGACTTAAAAAAAAAAGATTTTATTTCTTTATTTGACATAGAGAGTGCGAACAAGCACAGGGAGCAACAGGCAGAGGGAGAGGAAGAAGCAGGCTTCCTGCTGAGCAGAATGCCAGATGTGGATGTGGGGCTCCATCCCAGGACCCTGGGATCATGACCTGAGCCAAAGGCAGATGCTTAACGACTGAGCTACCCAGGTGCCCTCACAGGACTTCTTTTTCCTTTCATTTTCCTAGCAACCACTTTTTAAAAAGGTTTTACTCATTTGAGAGAGAGAGAGAGCATGAGAAGGGGGAGGATAAAGGAGAAGCAAACTCCCTATAAAGCAGGGAGCCTGATGTGGGACTCAATCCTGGGACTCCAGGATCATGGTATGAGCCAAAGGCAGTTGCTTAATCAACTGAGCCACCCAGGCATCCTCTAGTAACCATTTTCATTGTCCTTTATGGAAGTATCGGATAGTAATGGACTAACAGGCTTTTTCTTTCTTTCTTTCCTTTTTTTTTTTTTTTAAAGGTTTTATTTATTTATTTGACAGACAGAGATCACAAGTAGGCAGAGGCAGGCAGAGAGAGAAGAGAAAGGAGGCTCCCTGAGGAACAGAGAGCCTGATACAGGGCTCGATCCCAGGACCCTGGGATTATGACCTGAGCCGAAGGCAGAGGCTTTAACCCACTGAGCCACCCAGGCGCCCCTCCTTTTTTTTTTAAATGAAAACCCCAGTCTTCACTATAGTTTGGAAAGTACTGGCCAGCAATGCTTGATGTGGACAAGGAAGGTGAAGAGCACTAACAAAGTAACTTGTACTACATGTTCAGAACTGTAATTTTATGCAGGGTTCCAGGCCAAGAGAGGCACAGATGAGCAGCAGGTGGAGAAACAGGTTCAAAGGCCAAGAGTTACCTCAGGGATCCAGGCCAGTTCTAAAATTTAAGAGAATTCTCTAAGACAGTGTTTCTCAGAACTTTTTCCTATACACTCCAAATGGCAAAAGAGTCCCAGAGACCCAGAGAGAAGAGATGGGCAAAGGAGCATGATGCAAGCTGAGGATGATACTTTCTTGATTGCAGTGATGATGTCATGAGTCAAAAATTACAGACTCAAGTGCCCGGCTGGCTTAGTTGGTGGAGTATGAATAGACTCTTGATCTTGGGACTGTGAGTCTGAGTCACAAGCTGGGTTACCTCAAAATAAAATATTAAAAAAACCTTACAGTGTTAAAGTCAAATATGAATGGCTTATTGCATGCTAATTATACCTCAATAAAGGGAAATTCATGGAAGGCAAAGAAGAACAATAAGATATGAAGGATGTGGGTATACAGTCAGAGTTAAGATATTAGGTCCCATGATTAAAAAAAAAAAAAAAGTTACTCAAATCCTCCTTCAGAGTAACTTTTCTAGTGTCTTTTAATAGGCCTTCCATAATGCAGTCAGTATTTAGACATAAGCTCAACATGTATTCATTGTGCATATATGTTTTATTACGGTTTTGCATTGTGTATATATGGCTTATTATGGTTTTTATTATGGTTTTGCAACTGATGAACTAAACTGACATTTTTTGGTAGAACTTTAACCTTTACCCACCTGTTTTAAAATTTAAGGGTCAGTGGTTCTTAGCCTGGAGGCAGAATATTAATCAAATCTGGTGGAACTTTAGAAGAACAGATGATGTCCAATGAGATATTCTTCCTCAGCAAATTTCAAGATTCTCTGTTGCCATCCACACACTGAACAGCTCACCTATGTCTTCTAGTCCACGGCTCTCTAGCTACATTTTTTTTTTTTTTACCATATAGGATTATGTGCTAAATGCTCAAAAACTAAAAAGAGTCTTCAAAGAACAGATTAAATGCTTAAGATTCACACTCTTTGTATAATATTACATTATATTACATGAGACTACTGTGTTCCTCTGTTCACCAGAAAACGCTATTCCAATGTAAGGTATTACATTTCTGTAACAGTATCTATTGTCCCACTTTAGTCAAATGATGTGGATAACAAGTAAATACATACTTTCGTGTTTATTTTCAGAGGTATTTACACTGTGAATAGCTCAAAGAGAATATCTAGTACAGTGGGACAGCAGTAGAATCAAACATTCCACAATTACTATGTATACTAATATGACCTACAGAATCACTGTTTTGAAGTCTCTTGTCATTTCCATAAGATGTAATGTGCTCAAGGTCCCAGACCTATAAACTTTACATAATATTCAGCTCAGTTTCTCCATCCTTAAAAAGACCTTTCTCTTCCTTTAGATAACTCAAAACATTATCTACAATAACAGTCTTTTGTCCTATTACCATTATTATTGTTATTTATAAACGTTTTGTCTTCTCTATTGCATTGTAACTCTAATGGAAGGATGCGTAACATTAACATACCTTACAATAAATAATATATACAGATACTTAATACTTACTGAAAAAGGAAGGGAAAAAAAGATCCAAATAAGGTTTCTATAACCCTATTTATATATAATAAGCCCAGAGATTTTAACAAGAGAATCAGATATTTGAAATGTTTCAGCAACTCTGAGAAATGTTACCACATTAGTCAAAAAGCTATATATACACATATATTTCCTCCCCCAGTTAGTTATTCAGAGTTCCTATGGACCGAATTTTTCTGGAGAGCCCATTTTTTTTAGATAGTTGAAGGCTTACACTTCAGGTGAAGGGGGAACGGCTATGTGCTCCCACCTTTCCCTTTCACCACCCCCCACAGAGCTAGATACCTTCAGTCTGGTCCCTCTTCCTCAAGGTCTGCCACTTATGGCAGTGCTGCAGACTTCCATGGCCCTCCCTTGTGGCTCTTCCATGCTAACTTTCCTTATTCGTCTCCACTGCCTCTGGGGATGGCCCCATTCCTTCTGAAATGTTGCTGCCCTCACTGTGAATCACGCCATCAGAGTATATAGAGTACAGCCTCTTTGAGTCCTTGGCTCTTTTTCTCCCCCATGTCTGTTTGCTTTTGGGAACTCAGGGCCTCATTAGTTTGCCATTAAAAAGATTTCCTCCCCCACCACCAACCTGCCAGTAACTTCTGGATTCCAGACACCCTGTATTTCTGCAAAGTTGGCTCTTCAGAGCCAAAGAGAATATTGTATTACTGTAATGCCTTGATTTTCTTTTCTCTGCATGAATAAATAAAATATTCAACTCTGTCTCAATCAAGGAAAACAAATTATCCATAATTCTTGTAAACATATTATACAAAGATTTACAGATAACCTTATCCATCTATGCAACAGTAAACAAATAAACAAAAAATCAGCATTATTTCTGCCCCAAATAATTACCTGTCCCTTGTGTTATCACTCTCTCCTCTCTCCTTAAACCAACTGCATGGTGGGAAAGAAGTCTTTTCAACAACTGATGCTGGGAAAATTCCATACTCATATGCGAAAGGATGAAACTGGGTCCTTAATTAAACTACACACAAATATAACTCAAAGTGGATTTCACACCTAAATGTTTAAGACCCCAAACTATAAACCTCCTTGAAGAAAACCTAAGGAAAAGCTGCATAACCTTGGACTGGGCGATGTTTTCATATATATGACACCTAAAGCACAAAACAAAACCAAAAATAGATAAATGGGGCTACATTAAAACTCAAAACTTTTGTGCATCAAAAGATATGATCAGAGAAGAATAAATGAAACAAGATGGGATTGGGAGGAAGACAAATGATAAGTGACTCTTAATCTCACAAAACAAACTGAGGGTTGCTGGGGGGAGGGGGATTGGGAGAGGGAGGTGGGGTTCTGGACATTGGGGAGGGTATGTGCTATGGTGAGTGCTGTGAAGTGTGTAAACCTGGAGATTCACATACCTGTACCCCGAGGGATAAAAATATATTATATGTTTATTAAGAAAAAACAAAAACAACCAAAAAAAAACCTTTTTCACCAAAAAAAAAGGTATGATCAGGGAGCCTAGGTAGCTCAGTGGGTTAAGACTCTGCCCTAAGCTCAGGTCATGATCTCAGGGTCCTGGGATCAAGGACTGCATCAGGCTCTCTGCTCAGCGGGGGCCTGCTTTCCCCCCCCCACCCCACCCCTGCCTGCCTCTCTGCCTACTTGTGATCTCTGTCAAATAAACAAAATCTTAAAAAAAAAAAAAAAAAGATATGATCAATAGGGTAAAAAAATCAACCTACAGAATGGAAGAAAATATTTGCAAATCATACAGGTAAGAGAGGGTTAATATATAAAAAACTATAACTCTGAAACAAAAAATCAACCTGACTAAAAATGGCAAAGGACTTGGAACAGACATTTTCCCTAAGATGATATACCCGTGACCAACAAGCATATGAAAAGATACTCAACATGACTAACCATCAGAGAAATGTAAATCAAAACCATAATAAGGTATCACCTAAAAGCCATACAATGACTATCATGAAATAAACAAAAAACCTAAAAAACTAGAAAATAGAAGAACAAGTGTTGGTGGAGATATGGAGAAGGTGGAACCTTGTACATTATTGGTGGGATTGAAAATGGCGCAACTGCTATTAAAAAAAAGTATGGCAGTTCCTCAAAAAATTAAAAATAGAACTATCATATAAAACAGCAACCCCACTTCTGGTATATATCTGAGAAAATTGAAAACAAGGTCTCTAAGAGATATTACACACCCATGCTCCCATCACTATTTATAGTAGCCAAGAGGTAAAAGCAACCCAAATATCTATCAATGCATAAATAGAGAAATGAAATGCAGTGTATATTTATGCAGTGGAATTCTATACAGCCTTAAAAAGATGGAAATTCTGTCACATGCTACAACATGAAGTTGGAGGACATTATGCCAGGTAAGAAATAAGCCAGTCACGACAGAACAAATACTGCATTATTTCACTTACATGAAGTATCTAATGAATTAATGACTAATGAAATTCATCATATAGAAAGAATGATGATTATCAGGGTCTGGGAAGAGCAGCAAATGGGGAGTTGTTTCATGGGTACAGAGTTTCAGTTCTACAGATGAAAGAGTTCTGGAGATCCGCTTCACAATATGTAAACATACTTAACACTACTTAACTATACTATACACTTGAAAATGGTTAAGATGGTAACTTGTAGGGCGCCTGGGTGGCTCAGTGGGTTAAGCCGCTGCCTTTGGCTCAGGTCATGATCTCAGGGTCCTGGGATCGAGTCCCGCATTGGGCTCTCTGCTCAGCAAGGAGCCTGCTTCCTCCTCTCTCTCTCTCTGCCTGCCTCTCTGCCTACTTGTAATCTCTCTCTTTCAAATAAATAAATAAAATCTTTAAAAAAAAAAAGAGATGGTAACTTGTATATGTTCTTTTTTTTACCACAATAAAAACAAAACAAAATATTTGAAAGAGCCTGCGTGTGAGTCTTACAGACCCAAGTTTGAAAGGTGGTCAGCTCTGCCACTTAACTGTGTGGCCGTGGGCAAGTTACCCACTGAGAGTCCCTTTCCTCATCTATATAAATAATGGTATAAATAATACAGAACTTAAAAAGTTGACCTGCAGCTGAGAAGAGAACTGCTGACACAGAAGACACTCCCAGTTGGATTCCTTACTTCTACCCCCAGGGCTAGCATCAACGGATCACTATCATCAAAGCAGCTAAGGCAAATTAAAGGCTTATTGGGTCTTGTATGTCCCCTGATTCCCCAGGAATCCACACCTTAGAGGAAGGAAAGCAGGCAGGATTATAGTCCTCACTTTGCAGGTGAACAAAGTGAAGCAAAGAAGTGGCCTGAATTGTGCAGGCTCTAGCATAAGTGATGGTGCCTGGTAAACCCTGAAACACCTCATTTTTTTTTTCCAATTTATTTATTTTCAGAAAAACAGTATTCATTATTTTTTCACCACACCCAGTGCTCCATGCAAGCCGTGCCCTCTATGATACCCACCACCTGGTACCCCAACCTCCCACCCCCCCCCGCCACTTCAAACCCCTCAGATTGTTTTTCAGAGTCCATAGTCTCTCATGGTTCATCTCCCCTTCCAATTTACCCAAAAGCACATACCCTCCCCAATGTCCATAACCCTACCCCCCTTCTCCCAACCCCCCTCCCCCCAGCAACCCACAGTTTGTTTCGTGAGATTAAGAGTCACTTATGGAAACACCTCATTTTATTGTACATAGACATGAGAAAGGGCTAGTAATGCAGAAAATAAAATCGACAGCATAAAAACAGAAGTGAGCACAACATATAAAAGAGGCCACAAAGATAGGATTAAGAAAACTAATTTTACCTTTACAATTTACATTTCCAAGGATTGGTATAAAAGGTCATCTTACTTTCTCTGCTTATCTTTTCACCAAGTTTCATTCCCTCCCTAAGCATTCATTTTAATATTCAGCTATCTTCCAAGACAGAATTTCAACTCTACATCATGATGCAGGGCAAATCAATTTAGTTCCTACTTTTTTCTCCAGCTAAGACAGGATGGAGCTGGTTAATATCCTCTGATTACTAAATGACTCAATCATGTGCCAGCCATATTTTTTGGAGACCTTCGTTCCTACCAAATTTTAACTATCCACTCTAGCAACTCTGCCAGAAATCGTACCACCTTGGCTAAGCCCTAACCTAACAACATCACTGTGGCAACCTTACACACATTCCACTTTGACCCTCCCCCGCCTTGTGGAATGTAGACAGGGTATCTAGGAGAGGACAAAAGTTACCCCCTGGCTTTTAACAGTACCCAGTAAGCAAAGCTGAGTTGAAAGAATCAAGTATTTCAAAGGTCAACTGGGTTACGGAGAAATTCTGAGTTTATGCAGAAATGGACTTGGACAATGCTCAGAGATCTCATCCAGCACACATCCTTTCTGAAACTATGTTTCTCTGAAAGAACTGGGGCGGAGTTCTGGCCCTGTCTGATCTCATAACTCTGGGCTATAATGACTACAATACAATATGCCCATTTTGGATAATTGCAACAGACAGGTTCCTTCAGGCTATGCTGTTATCCACACCCTTAATTCTTTCACAGTGTTGTCATCTCTCACATCTTTTAGACAACCTCAATTTCAGCTTCAGCCCTAACTTTAATGACAACATAGCTGTAGCAACCTTATATACATTCTACTTTCAACCACCCCCCCATGGAACTTAACTGTATGCGCAGTCTCAGTATGTGCCAAGTCATAAACCGGCAGGTTTATCTAAGAGGCATAGCATAATGGTGAAAGTAAGACTGATATGAATTCTGTTAGCAGACAGCCTTTGGACTTGAACTACAACACTGGCTCTTCCCTCAGTCTCCAGACTGCCAGCCTAGCCTGCAGATTTCATAATCATGAATGCCAATTCCTGAAGAACAACCAGTCATTCAATCTCTCTCCATACACACATACTCACACACTATTGGTTTGAACCATAACTCAGATTTATTATTAATTTACCATGTGATCTTCATCAAGCTCCTTAACCTCTTCAAACCTTTTTCTCCATCTGTAAAATGGCTAATAACAGTACTTACTTCCTAGTACTTACTTTCTTATCTTTTATGAAGATAAAATAGCTAAAATGTGTTAAACTGGGATTCAAAGAAATTAAACAACTTGCAAAAGGTCTAATCAAATCCAAATTTCATGTTCCCAGCCACTACCCTGCTCCTTCTTCTAATCAAAAAGATTCCATACATATAAAACCAGCAAATTGACTGTTAAAATTTCTTTCAGCTAAAAATTAGAAAGTATGGAACTCTTACTCCAGACGTTTCTATTCCCCCTCAATTGATAAGTACCTCAGAGAATAAAATGCAATGAAACCTCTCCTTAGGGAGATCCCAACCCAAGAGTTGGGAAATGCTTAGAATATTTCAAGCAGGTGAAAAAGATAAGAGGGAAAGGCTGAGAGTATCTCTACGATCTGATACTGCATGAGTCTTTATTTATTTATTTATTTTTTAAAAGATTTTATTTATTTATTTGACAGAGAGATCACAAGCAGGCAGAGAGGCAGATGGGGGAGGGGAAGCAGGCTCCCTGCTGAGCAGAGAGCCCAATGCAGGGCTCCGATCCCAGGACCCTGGGATCATGACCTGAGCCAAAGGCAGAGGCTTTAAACCCACTGAGCCATCCAGGCGTCCCTGCATGAGTCTTTAGAGCAAACATTCAGCACATGTCCTCAGTCTAGATGTGAGACACATCCTTCAGTTTGCATCAGTTAAAACAATATCAACAGAGGGAGAGATTCTGATAGAAGGCAAGTGACAAATATCAACACCACAGATAGTAAGATGTGTACTTGTGTTGGCAGTCTGCAGTCAAAAGATAGATACAGCTGATTTTTCTCTGAGCTGGGAGAAGGCTGGGAATCAACCTTTCTGTTGACCAACTGATTCTGAACCAGAATCAGACCAATTGGCCTGGAGCCACAGTGCTGGCAAAACCGAGTCATTTAGTCAAAGCACACACAGACACACAAATGCATCATTGTGGCTCTACTATAAGTGTATTTCAGGGGTACCTGGGTGGCTTAGTCAGTCAGTTAAGTGTCTGTCTTTGGCTCAGGTCATGATCTCAAGGTCCTGGGATTGAGCTCCACATCAGGCCCTCTGCTAATCAGGGAGTTGCTTCTCCTTCTCCCTCTGTGTTCACTCTCCCTCTCTCTTTCAAATAAAATCTTTAAAAAAAAAGGAACTTTAAAAAAAGTTTAAAACTTTAAAAAATTTCAGACAGAAACACTGGTTAGAAGTTTTTTTTTTTTTTTAATTAATTTAACAAATACTGAGTCATTAACAAGTACTCTTACAGATGTTGCAGATACATCAATGAATAAAACTGAAAAATCTTTGCCTTGGTGGTCCTTAATAGTATGGAGAGACAGAGAACAATAACATTAAAATCTATCTATTCATCCAAGGGGTGTATGTGTGTGTTTTAGAGATAAAAACTAGGAGAAAAGCAAGGGGAGGGATATCAGGAGCACGAGGGAAAGGAGAGTTCCAGTTTTTGAGAGGGTAGCTGGGGAAGGCCTTACTAAGGAAGCCACATTGAAGAAAAGACCCACAGGAGGTGAGAGAGTGGGCCCTGTGGCCACCTACAGACAGAGCACTTCGGACAGAGAACAGCTGGTGAAAGGTTCCGGATGGGAGTCTGGCTGGTGAGTTTGAGAAACAACAAACAGAGAGCCTGGGTAGCTCAGCTGGTTAAGCGACTGCCTTCGGCTCAGGTCATGATCCTGGAGCTCCAGGACTAAGTCTTGCATGGGCTCCCCCTCTGACCTTCCCTCTCACTCTCTCTCATTCTCTTTCTCTCTCAAATAAATAAAATCTTAATAGATTAATTAATTAATTAATTAAAAAGAAACAACAAAGAAGCAGGTGTGGCTGAAGGGGAATGAATTAGGGGAAGACTAGAAGGCAGCAGGAGGCCTGATACTGGGGTCCTTGTAGGTCACTGTAAAGACTGTGGCTTGTCCTTAGGGTATAATGGAGATCCAACGCAGACCTCTGAACAAGAGTAACCAGATCTAACTTACCTTTTTCTAACAAAATCACGTCGGTTTTTTGTTTTTTGGGGTTTTGTTTTGTTTTGTTTTAGGATTTTATTTATTTATTTGTCAGAGAGAGAGGGAGTGCAAGTATGCGCAAGCACTGGCATGGAGGTGGTGGGTGAGGCAGAGGGAAAAGCAAGCTCCACACTGAGCCAGGAGTCCAATGCGGGACTCAATCCCAGGACCCTGGGATCACAACCCCAGCCAAAGACAGACACCCAACCGACTGAGAAACCCAGGTGTCCCTGGTTCTGTTTTAAGAATGGCCCGGGGAGGTGGGGAAGGGCAGACGGTGAGGTTAGGACTAGTTAGGAAGCTAATGCAATAATCCAAATGAGAAAGTGAGAGTGACTTCATTATTACTCATTTACTCACTCAGCAAATGTTCATGGGACATCCACTCAGTGCCAGGCTCTCTGTTGGCCCCAGAAATACAGAGTTGAACAACTCCACTCAGGAAGGGCTTTAGTGAGGCATTCTCTATCCCTCTCCCTCAGGCAGGACATGAAAAGGCCAAAGACTCTCCAAACTGTATACTCCATGGTGGTAAGGGCTGGGAGAGGGCCTCTATCTACTTATGCTAAATCCCCAGCACCTAGAACAATTCCCAGTGTATCTGCAGAATAAATGACTAATAAATAATGGTTTTAAGGCTGATTTAATGCCAAAACCACTTTCTACTGGTTGCCTATTTGTTTAAATGTTAATCAACTCACTGAAAATATAAGAGACACACACACATACTAATCACAAGCATGTGTTGAAGGAAACTCTCCAGATTCCACAGCAACCATATCACAGAATATGTTCCATTTCACACAGGATTTCACCGGAGGGTAGGGAGGGTAGGACGTTAAGAGTCAAGAAGAATGTCTTCTAAATATGAACAATGTAATCCCTATTAAGAGATTAGAGTTTGGGGTGCCTGGGCGGCTCAGTGGGTTAAAGCCTGTGCCTTCAGCTCAGGTCATGATCCCAGGGTCCTGGGCTCTCTGCTCAGCAGGGAGCCTGCTTCCTCCTCTCTCTGCCTGCCTCTTTGCCTACTTGTGATCTCTGTCTGTCGAATAAATAAATAAAATCTTAAAAAAAAAAAAAGAGAGAGATTAGAGTTTTATCAAGCCCTTTCATACTTCTGAAGTAGTGTCTAATGTAATACAAAACTAATGGTGTGCTGCAAAATGAAATAGTTTAAGTTATTAAGATAGATTATGAAACCACAGAAAGTTATATTTTCAAACTCTTAATGCAAAAGAAGTAATTCTAAATCACAGGCAATTAAAATCAACCCATATTTAGAGAGTAAGAAATAAATCAAAAGAAAACTTTTCAATTATATGTAATGTGAGTTACTTGAGGTGAAGTTATAAGTTACTTTCAAATGTTTTAACACAGTGGAAGACATTTCAGAATAGCATTTCCAACAACCACAGAAGTCAAGGATTATTACCATTATTTACCTCCACAGCTTTCTTACATGGATTTTACATGCCAGCTGAACTAAAGCCAACCTGGAAAGGCATATAAATTATTTCACCCAGAATAACTTCTGGGAAAAGATGCAACCTCCCTGATCAATCAGCCCCGACAGTGGGAATCTAGTGCTGCATCAGTCACCTTGGCAGCGTTTCTGCAGTATTATTTTCCTAATTTTAAATGTGTTCTTAAAAGTTTCCTCACAGTGGGTGTAAAATGATACTTGTCACCAATACATTCTGCAGGCTAAGCTAGTCTGACTAAGTCACATTAAAAAAGGATGACAACTGCCAGATCAAAGGCATTTTTGATATTATAAAAATCTAATTTCAAGGAAAGAAAGGGTAATCAATTTTTTTAAAAGATTTTATTTATTTATTTGACAGAGATTACAAGTAGGTGGAGAGGCAGGCAGAGAGAGAGGAGGCTCCCCATGGAGCAGAGAGCCCGATGTGGGGCTTGATTCCAGGACCCTGAGATCATGACCTGATCCGGAGGCAGAGGCTTTAAACCACTGAGCCACCCAGGCGCCCCAAGGGTAATCAATTTTAAATCTATGTTTACCTTCTAGTATATTTCAGAGATATTGCAAAAAGAGTTCCTACAATTACTTTCTTCCTAATTCTGTACCTTTAACTTTTTAGGCATCTAATAATCCAATGTTATTTCTGTTAATAGAACAGCAAGATCTTGTATTTTATACCCATATTTTCTTCATTATACCTTCAGCCTTTCGTTTTTCACAGGTCACAAAGATGCTACTGTGTTTACTAGTAGAAGTAAATCAATTCATTATCAATACACACAAAGGAGGGTACTTTGACATCAACAATCTCATGAATCATTTTATACTTAAATCTTAACCGTAACTTGGAGAACCAGCTATTCTCTTATTTGACTAAGGAGGAGAATATACATAAATCTGACAGTATGTATATTCAATGTGTTATAAAAGGGCCAACTCACGAGTCCTATGTTGAACTAATTAAATTCTCTCAATTAATGAAAAACTATAGAACCAAGAGAAAAAACATAGATCCATCTTATAATCTACTTCTAAATATATGATAACAACTCATTTTTTAAGAACCAATTTTTCAGCAATTTGGTGACTCCCTCAAAAAGTTAAACATAGATTTATCATATGATCATAGCATATGATTCTGAGGTATATTCTCAAAAGAATGAAAAGCAGAGACTCAAACAGATATCTGTACACCAACGTTCACAGCAGCATTACTCACAAGAACTTCAGTGACAGATTCATCTCCAGATTAATCCCCTCATGGCACAGGATGACTATACCAGTGGAAATAAGGCTTACATTTCCACTACCTGAAAACAGATGATGATGAAGATGATGATGATGATGATGATGATGAAGATGCTTCCTTATTTTTGCTCTCCTGCTGGATGTGAGAGAAAATGCTTACCCAAAACAAAGGATCAGTCTTTCCTCATGGCTGAGCCAAACAATCCTATGACTATCCCTGGACCATTAACAGTCACGGAGTAAGGAAAACCATGCTCTGACCACCTGAGACAAAGTATAGATTCACATGGTTATCTATAGGTGAGGTGGAAATAACTGGGAAAAAAAAAATCTGCATTTTGTTATCAAGAAAAAAAAGAGGAATGTGTGCTGACAGACAACCAACAATGCCCATTACACTAGTGCATCTTAAACTTTAAAATGCACAAAAAAGGGGCGCCTGGGTGGCTTAGTGGGTTAAGCCGCTGCCTTCGGCTCAGGTAATGATCTCAGGGTCCTGGAATCGAGTCCCGCATCGGGCTCTCTGCTCAGCAGGGAGCCTGCTTCCCTCTATCTGCCTCTCTGTCTGCTTGTAATCTCTCTCTCTGTCAAATAAATAAATAAAATCTTTAAAAAAATGCACAAAAAAATCCTCTTTAGGATCACACTAAAATAAAATGCGGATGCAGATTCAGTAGGTCAGGGGAGGGGTAGAGCCCAAGATTCTGCATTTCCAACAGCTCGTAGGTAATGCTGACGCTGCTGTTCCCTACTCAACACAGTTTCTCTCTTTTTTTTTTTTTTTTTTAAGATTTATTTATCATGGGGGGGGCAAAGGGAGAGAATCTTTTTTTGTTTGTTTATTAAAGATTTTATTTATTTATTTGTCAGAGAGAGAGAGAAAGAGAAAGAATGAGCACAAGCAGTGGGCAGAGGGAGAGGCAGGCTCCCCACTAAGCAAGGAGCCCAATATGGGGCTCTATCCCAGGACCCCGGGATTACAACCTGAGCTGAAGGTAGATGCTTAACTGCCTGAGGCACCCCAGGGAGAGAATCTTCAAGCAGACTGCCTGCTGAGTGAGGAGCCCAATGTGGGGCTCCATCTTATGACCCTGAGATCATGACCTGAGTGAAACCAAGAGTCAGATGCTCAACTGACTGAGTCACCCAGGTGTCCCTAGTTTCTGTATCTTACCTAAAGAACTCACTTCCTCTCATCAGGAAAGTACCTGCAGCCTCCTGAAGTCATCATGCCATGTGTTTGGGCAGGCTGGCTGCCAAGTGGGCCTGGGACTTTACAATCCAGCACACTCCTCTCAGTGACAATGGGTGTTGAGTACTGTAGGTGACAAATCATCCTGCAGCCTCCAGAAGCTAAGAAGCTTTTTACACAAAACACTTGGCAAAATAATCAATGGTGATGAATAAACAATGTACTCTACCTCTAATGGTAAGCACATTATGATTTTATCACCCCATCTGCATCATAGTTTCTACCTCTAGAATAAAGGAAGATATATTTCCTTTTTTTTTTTTTTAAGATTTTTTATTTATATTTATTTGTCAGAGAGAGAGGGAGAGAGAGTGAGCACAGGCAGACAGAGTGGCAGGCAGAGGCAGAGGGAGAAGCAGGCTCCCTGCCGAGCAAGGAGCCCGATGTGGGACTCGATCCCAGGATGCTGGGATCATGACCTGAGCCGAAGGCAGCTGCTTAACCAACTGAACCACCCAGGCGTCCCAGGAAGATATATTTCTTCAGAGAAAGGCTGTCCTCAAGTAGCACTCATCAAAGGACTCTATACTAAAAACTGAAGGGAGGGGTGACAGGTCCTTGAGAATCAGGGTATGGATGCCAGAAGCATGCCTTGGTCTGACTCATTCCAAAGCAGTAAAGAGTAGTTGAGTGGCAAGCAAATACACAGAACATAGCAGCAACATGTCTCAAACATTTTCTGGGCTCTCCATAACCATCTGACCCCATCAGTAGCTGTCATTCACCACCCCTTCCTTTGTAGCTAGAAAGGTGAAACCCTATAAAACATCCAGCAGTTTCCTTGGTTTCAGAACAAAGAGGTCAAAGTTTTTGTTCCCCAGTATTGAATGAACTAACTAGAGCCCATTTAATGTTATAAGAATTGCATGGGATTTGAAATTCCAGGATCCAGGTCCTAATTTTAGCTCTGCCACTTTACTAACAAGCTACGTGACCAGACAAGTATTTTCTGTGTCTCAGTTTGCTCATCTGAAAAAAAGAGAAGGATGCTGGGACGCCTCAGCGGCTCAGTTGGTTAAGCAGCTGCCTTCAGCTCAGGTCATGATCCCAGCATCCTGGGATCGAGTCTCACATCGGGCTCGTTGCTCGGCAGGGAGCCTGCTTCTCCCACTGCCTCTGCCTGCCACTCTGTCTGCCTGTGCTCGCTCTCGCTCCTCTCTCTCTGACAAATAAATAAATAATAAATCTTAAAAAAAAAAAAAAAAAAAAAAGAGAAGGATGCTAATCAAGCCTATCTCCAATGCAGGGATTAAATAAAATGGCGTAAGAGAAAAGTCCTTTGTAAGTCATCAGATGTTATACAAATGTCTGTCACTATCATTCAAAGCATTCCATATGGAGAGTGAGCAATCTCAGGTTTGCCCTGAGATTGTCTATGCCAAAGGTCTTTGTCTATGCCAAAGACCTCCATAACTCTGAAGAATTCTGTACATTCAGACTGAAAATGATTTGGTCCCTGACTCATCCACATAAAACAAAAGTCCCCTGGAGTCCACCGTGGCAGTCCTGGTGGCACATGGCCTGAGGCCAGGTCCCCAGAGATTCTGGGACAGCTGGGGTGGGCCTGCACTAGCTTGCAATTTGGAATTTCCTGTTTCTTAGTGGTTTATGAGACTGATCAGGACAGTTTACAAAATGAGAGGTTCTTTCTGCGCAGAAAGAATACCACAAAATTGTAACCTTGATGCAAACTGTCATTATTTCTAACGAAAGAGGACTGCTTAGTTCTCTGAAGTCTCTTCCAGTTCTGCCATTTTGGGGTTCTGTAATCCTAAACCTTGCCTCAGAGAAAGCTTAGCCCAGATTCAATTGCTATCAAAGCCTCTATTATCATGAATCCCACTTAATCCTGCCAAGTATCAGCCACTGTCCTCAACTGGCCCTCTACACTTATATAATAAGTTAACACTGGCCATTTGTTCAAACATGGAACAATGGTTTTTAAAAGAACTAAAAGTTAAAAGCACTATTTTAAATGGCAGAGAACTCCAAAGGGATACTCATTCTTTCTCGCAGAGGAATTTACTTGCATCGAGCCAGGCTGAATCTAGGCAGGGAGACAGGAATCATGTCAACCATGTCAACCCATGCTAACCCAGCACCTCATAGAATCAGCAAGCTTGGAAATATTTTTTATCGTGAGCATCTGTTTCTTAAGATATTATTTATTATATGAATTAGAACATCCTTACTACTCCCTCCCATTTTTTTCAAGACTAATAAAGTAGTCTCCACCTCCCCTAAAAACTTCTGAGTTCTATTGTATCTCTACACAGTATCAGATTGCAGAAATTTTCTGTCAGTCTGTGTCTGAATATCCAAATAACATCTTTAAAAAACTACATATGTGGGGGCACCTGGGTGGCTCAGTGGGTTAAAGCCTCTGCCTTCAGCTCCAGTCATGATCCCAGGGTCCTGGGATCAAGCCCCGCATCAGGCTCTCTGCTCAGCAGGGAGCCTGTTTCCTCCTCTCTCTCTGCCTGCTTCTCGGCCTACTTGTGATCTCTGTCTGTCAAATAAATAAATAAAATCTTTAAAAAAAAAAAAAAAAAACTACATACGGGGGACACCTGGGCGGCTCAGTGGTTTAAGCCCTGCCTTTAGCTCAGGTCAAGGTCTCAGGGTCCTAGGATAGAGACCCACAATGGGCTCTCTGCTCAGCAGGGAGTCTGCTTCCCCCTCTCTTTCTGCCTGCCTCTCTGCCTACTGTGATCTCTCTCTCTCTATCAAATAAATAAATAAATAATCTTTAAAAAACAAAACAAAACTACATACGGAAATTCTTTGAAGAAAATCTCTTAGCTGACTTTGCATGCCTGCTTGGGCAAAATAAGATTTGAATTACCTTTTTTTTTTTAAATTTGCTTGTTTTTTTGTTTTAAGATTTATTTGAGAGAGAGAAGATATGAGTGCACAGGCTGGAAAGGCAGAGGGAGAGGGAGAATCTCAAGCAGACACTGCTCAGTGCAGAGCCCAACAAGAACTCAATCTCACAACACTGAGATTATGACCTTAGTAGAAACCAAGAATCAGATGCTTAACTGACTGCACCACCCAGGCACCCTTTGTTTTTAAAAGGAATGAATCACAAATTAGGTGGTGCCCTTGTGGTGGCTATGTTAATTTCCCCTGATCCATTTCCCTTCTTCTAGTACTAACACCTCTGTTCTCCTTTGGTGAGACTGAGTAAGGAATCCCTGATTTCCGCTGGCCAAGTCGGGTGGGGGGGGTGGCACAAACCCAAATCAGGCCAGGCAGACTCTCCAAATATGGGAATCTTGAGCCAAATGATATAAGCATGAAAACCAGTTGGAAAGACTCATCCCAAGAAAGACAGTTTGAAGAGACTGTGACTAATATCCCTGTTCTTTCTAAGACCTGAATAATCAGTTTTCCTTTTATCTATTTCATAGCCTTTTAATAACTCCCTTTCTTTACTTCAGTTAGCCAAAATTACTTTCTGTTGTTTGCAAGTAAAAGAGCCCAATGGATAGACAGTGATTAAAGAGAATGCTAAACTCATTTCCCTGCACAGCATATGCAGATCAGTTTGTAAAATTATAAGAGACCTTTCAGTGTAAACTGCCATCATCCAGTGTTTTACTTAAATGACTAATGTAAGGGAAAAGAGTCTAACCAGCAAATGTACTCTAGGCCCTTTTGAAAACATGGATTGACTCCTTAAAAAAAAAAATTTTTTTTAAGATTTTATTTATTTGACACACAGAGAGAGAAATCACAAGTAGGCAAAGAGGCAGGAAGAGGGGTGGGGGAACCAAGCTCTCTGCTAAGCACAGAGCCTGATGCGGGACTTGATCCCAGGACCCTGAGATCATGACCTGAGCTAAAGGCAGAGGCAAAACCCACTAAGCCACTCAGGCGCCTACTTCTTAAAATTTTAAGGCCAGGTCATGATCCCAGGGTCCCAGGATCGAGCCCCACATTGGGCTCTCTGCTCAGCGGGGAGCCTGCTTCCCCCTCTCTCTCTGCCTGCCTCTCAGCCTGTTTGTGATTTCTCTCTGTCAAATAAATAAACAAAATCTTAAAAAAAAAATTTATGGCCAAAAAAAGGTGACACTTTAGACAGCAAAGGAATGGGTACTTTCAAAAAAAGAACACCCAAATTTTATTTTATTATGGCAAATTTAATTTTGGCAAAACTGAAAGTGTTTATTTACAATGCTGCATCACACACTGCATGTTGTAAATAATCACAGCAAGACTGCCATGAGAGTTAATATGCAATCTGAGTACATTACACACTCTAAAAACAGAATGATCTTGAACTGTGCAAAGGAAAATGATCAGAAAAAGGAGCAAGCCACAGAAAGAGATACTTGAGTTTACCAGAAATTCTAGCCTGTTCCATCTACAGAGATGCACACTTCTTAAATACTAACAAGGAGAATGAGCTTGTGGGAGCTGTATCTTGTGAATTCATGGCACAATCTGTACAAAAGAAAGCTCTTGAACACTTACCGACTCATTCTATGAGGCCAATATTACCCTGACCACCAAAAGCCAGACAAAAATAAGACAACTACAGAATATAATGATCACATAGATTTTTAAATCCTCAAAAAAAAAAAAAAAAAAAAAAAAGGGACTGGGAAACCTAAAACAGAACAGCAAACATCTAAAAAGGATTATACACTATGATCAAATGTGATTTATCCCAGGAATGCAAGTATGGTTTAACACCCAAAAATAAAATACACCATATTAAGAGCACAAAAACTAATAACACTGATTCTTTCAATGAGCATAGAAGAAGCATCTGATAAAATCCAGCACCCTTTTGGGGCGCCTGGGTGGCTCAGTGGGTTAAGCCGCTGCCTTCGGCTCAGGTCATGATCTCAGGGTCCTGGGATCGAGTCCCGCATCGGGCTCTCTGCTCAGCAGGGAGCCTGCTTCCTCCTCTCTCTCTCTCTGCCTGCCTCTCTGCCTACTTGTGATCTCTCTCTGCCAAATAAATAAATAAAATCTTTAAAAAAAAAATCCAGCACCCTTTTATGATAAAAACACTAAAAAATAAAAGCAATAAAAGAGATGTACTTAATGGTAAAAAACTGAATGCTTTCTCCAAAAGATCAGAAACATTACTAGGAAGCCACTTATACACAACATTGTACTTGGTGGGTCTAGCCTGGGCACTTAGGCAAGAAGAAATAAAAGCATTTATATTGAAAGGACAAAGAAAAACTATCTCCACTTATAGAAAACATGACTTTGTACATCCTAAGGAATATCTTATAAATCCTAAGGAATCCACATACCCACACAAAAAAAACTACCAGAACTAATGAACGGTTTCAGCAAGGCAGGATACAAGAACAATATACAAACATTCCATCATATTTCTATATTCTAACAATGAACAACCCCAAAATATAATTAAGAAAATAACTCCATTCACAAATAAAAAAAATAATTAAAAGCAAATTTACATTGTTGAAAGAAACGAAAGAAGACCTACATAAATGGAAAGACATCCATCCATGTTCATGGACTAGAAGGCTTAAATACAGTTAAGATGGCAATACTCCCCAAACTGCTCTATATACTCACTGTAATCCCTATCAAAATCCATTTTGGAGAAATTGGCAAACTGATCCTAGCTAATATTCATATGGAAAAGCTGGGAACCAGAACAGGATATAAGTCTTGAAAAAGACAGCTGGAGAACTCATACTTCCTGATTTCAAAATTACTACACAGCTACAGGAACTAAGACAGTGGGGTGGTACTGGCATAAAGACAGACATGTAGATCAATAGAGAAGTAACTATATAAGCAGAAGGCAGGCTATGTGTACAGAGAAAGGGAAAGGCTCGATGCCAATGCTTCCACTGTAGAATACTGGGTTGATGATTACTGAGTATACTAGCAGGTCTATCCCATTCAACACTTATAGAGTCTATCCTGTGTAAGAGATTATGTTAGGGATTTAGATATGAAAAACATGCAATGTCTCAGGTGGTTTACAGCCTCGAAAGGGACAATAGATGTATATAGACTAAGTAAAACATGATGTGATAGTATGAATAAAGCAGCACAGTAGTACAGAGAAAGGAATTATTAATTTTGCAATTAAAGAAAAGGAACTTTGGACATTATCACCAAAGACTTCTGAGTTGGATCTTAAATACAATAAGGAATTTACAAATGTAAAAGAAACTAGGAGTGGGATCCAGTGGCCTGAGGAGACTTCTGGGGTTTATGAAGGGTTATTCAAGGCAAGCAAGTATTAAGAGCAGCGGAAATGGCATTTGAAGAAAAGGGATACGGAGATTAATGGAAAATTAGCAGGAAAATTAGGTTGAGGCTAAACTGTCAAGGGTTTTTTTTTTTTTTTTTAAGATTTTATTTTATTTATTTGAGAGAGAGAGACAGTGAGAGAGAGCATGAGCGAGGAGAAGGTCAGAGGGAGAAGCAGACTCCCCATGGAGCTGGGAGCCTGATGTGGGACTCGATCCCGGGACTCCAGGATCACGCCCTGAGCCGGAGGCAGTCGTTTAACCAACTGCGCCACCCAGGCGTCCCTAAACTGTCAAGGGTTTAAAATGCCTTTACCATGCAGGCAATGGAAAGCCAATAAAAGTATCAGAAAATGAATCAGTTTCAGGCTTAGATAGAAGGCAGGCGGTGTGGAGGTGGAGAGGAAGAGGCAGGGCTTAGTTTGGTGGAACAGAGAGAAATCCTACTTATTTGGCCAGCTCTGGAGAATCACCAGAAAGTTTTCTGAGGAATTAACTTAGCAAAAGTGAAGTTCAGAAAATAAACCACAGATAGGATTCAGGAAGAAGACAAAAAACCAGGACTAGAGAAAGAGAATGGCAGGAGTATCCAGCCAGGGGGTCTTCAAATAGAGAGAAGTCAAAGAAAAGGCTGATTTCAAGAGTGATCAATAATGTGAAGTAAACAAAAAAGCTAAGAAACAATATTTAATAAAAATATACAGACTAGTTAGAAAAAAGTCACTAACAATCTCAAAGAAGGTCTCCTCACTAGTGAAAACATAGCTTCTGGGGGTAATGTGGAAAAAAGGTGAAAAATGGGGGCAATTCATTCAAGGAAACTAACTGAATAAAAGGCAGAAAGTAAGACCAGAAGGACATCAGTGTTAAGGAAGTATTTGTGGAAAGAAGTATAGAGAAAAGCTCCTTTAGAAAGCTGAAAGGAACTGCATCCAGAATGGAAATAGAAGGGCTCTTCAGAAAAAAGGATGGAGGGAACTGGCAGCCTACTTCCTAATTTTGCCTCGCTGAAAAAAAACTACTTCCCTTTCCCCAATCCCAGCTTAAAGAAACAACATAAAATAATAGCTCTCAATGCCGCCTGAATGACTTCTGTGCAACTGTACTGGATCAGAACACAGATACCTGCTCAGAAGAAAGCATTAACTAGCTAATAGACAACCTGTTTTTTCTGGTTACTTCTAAGCAAATCAACAGTACAGGTCAAGTTAACCCAACAAAATAACAGTGTGCTATAAAAATGAGGCCCGTAACAAGATCCATAGTAATTACGTGCTTACTAAAACAGTCTGCCGAACCACTCGGGGTTAAAGCAATTGTTAATGAATTTAGCCTTCTTATCTGGTAACTAGGTTTCTCTATGATGTATTTCTATATAAGTTTTAAACCTCCATACTTGATTTCTCAGCATAAAAGGAAAATGCCAGGGAATAAGAAACTGAAAAACAGCAATATTTTTAAATCACCAGAAAGGAACTTATCAACTGCATAAACTAGATAATATTCATTTATAATATAATCATTTTAGCATCTACTTAAATTCAAGTCAGTTCCATCCAGAGCCCATTATATCCCTTCCCCATTTGCTAACATATTCTCAAATTACTCTTCTGTTTTGTTACAGTGAGAACTAAAACAGGTTAAGAGTTTAATGGAAAGACTAAAATGTGAATTTTTAAAAAACACTTTGTATATTAGTCATTAGGGGAATAGAAAATAAAAACACAATGAAAGAGATATTTGTACCCCTATGCTCTCAGCAGCATTACTCACAAGAGTTAAAACTGCAAGCAACCCAAGTATCCATCAACAGATGAATGAATAATCAAAATATAGTGCACACACACAGCAGAGTATTATTCAGCCTTCATAAGGAAGGAAATTCTGACATATGTTAGAGTAATGAACCTTGAGGACATTAGAATAAGTGAAATAAGTTAATCACAAAAAGACAAACATAGCATGATCCCACTTACTTGAAGTTCTTAAGAGTAGTCAAAATCGGGGAGCCTGGGTAGCTCAGTGCATTAAAGCCTCTGTCTCCGGCTAAGGTCATGATTCCAGGGTCCTGGGATCGAGCCCCACATCGGGATCTCTGCTCGGCAAGGAGCCGAGCCCTCTCTCTCTGCCTGTCTCTCTGCATACTTGTGCGCTCTCTCTCTCTGTCAAATAAATAAAATCTTAAAAAAAAAAAATAGTAGTCAAAATCATAGAGAAGAAAGTAGAATGGTGGTTGCCAAGACTTGTGGGAGAGAAGGATGGGGATTTATTGTTTAGTGGGTATAAGGTTTTAGTTTTACAAAATGAAAAAGAGTTCTGGAGATGGATGGTAGTGATGTTTGTACAACATTACTTAATACCACTGAATTGCACATCTAAAAATAATTAAGATTGTAAATTCCATGTATTTTTTACCACAATAAAAATACTGGGGAAAAAATAAAACCACTTAACACCTACTATACTGGCTATAATGCAAATGGCAATACATATCAAGTGCTGGTGAAGATGTCAAACATCCTCAAGAAACTGCCTAAGTGGCTGTTTCCAGCAGCAGTATTAGGCAGTTTCTTCTATAAAACCTGATTGTATGATCCAACAATTACAACCCTAGAGATTTACCCAGGAGAAATAAAAAATGTGTCTGCACAAAGACATGTACATAAATGTTCACAGCAGTATCATTCATTAACAAAAACCAGAAACAATTCAAATGTCAATCAACTGGTGGATGGATACACAAAATGTGGTATATCTGTACAAAGGAATATTACTCAGCAAAGAAAGAAACTACTGACAAATGCTACATTATGAAAGAACCCTGCAAAGTAATAAGAAATATATATATTGGGTTTGCCCTCAGGTTTTGAGACAGGGCTCCCAAAGCCTTTGTAAATAAGGGTGCTAGGAGCATCTTCTGTTCTAATATGAAGTCTTTGACCTTGACTTCTGGCACAGAGCTCCTAAAACTCTTGTAGTTTCCTAAATGATAAGAGCACTAGGGACAGCTTTTATTCTAATATTTGGTCTTTGATCCTGGTTCTGGACATATGGTTCCTAAATCCCTTGGAATTTTATGGGTGACAGGAGTGTCTTTTGTTCTATTGACATGACTCTAGGTAGGCTCCAGGATGGCTTCTGGAGTGGGGGCTAGCCACGGGGAAGACCAAGGCATGATTAGAAGCTTGAAAATTTTACCCCACCCTCCATTCCCTAGAGAAGAGAAAGCAGCTAGAAGTGGAGTAATTGATTATGCCTATGTGAGGCCTCCCTTAAAAAATCCCAAAACTACAGGGTTGGGAGAACTTCCAGTTTGGTGAATACATCACTATACCACCAGAGTGAAATACCCCAACTCCACCGGGACAGAAGTTCCTGAGCTTGGGTCTCTTCCAGACCTCACCCTATGTATCATCACTTCATCTGGCTGTTCACCTGTACACTTTATCATATCCTTTATTACATAATAAATTGGTAAATGCAGTATTTCCCCCAAGTTCTGTGAGCTGATCTAGCATATAATCAACTCCTAGCGAAGGAGGTTCTGGGAACTTCTGATGGATAGCCACATTGGACAGAAACTGTGGAGACCTACTACTTGCAACTGGCACCTGAAATGGGGGAGAGCAGTTTTGTGGGACCGAGCCCTTAACCTGTGCGATCTAACATGCAGCCGGTGTCACAGAGAGTTGCTTAGTGTGGGGAAATCCCACAGTCCTGGCATCAGAAATGTTGGCAATGTAGAAGTGTTGAGAATGAAGGAAACACAGAGGAAGAAAACTCAGCTTCTCGTAATCAAATCTCAAAAAACATCCCAAGAGAAAGAAGCCAAAGTTAAAGACTACAAAATGTATATTTCAATTTAAATTAAATGTCCAGAAAAGGCAGATTTACAGAGACAAAAAGCAAGTCACTGTTTTCCTAGGCCTGGGGACAAGAGTGAGAGGCATGAATGAGGGATCTCTTGGGGTGATAAAAATGTTTTCAAACAGGCTTGAGAGGATGGCTGCACGACTTAAAAATACATGAAAACCTCATACACTCACACAATGGGTGAATTTTATGGAATGTAAACTGTACTTCAATAAAGTTATGTTTATAAAAGGACTTTTTATTTTCTAACCATTTTGTGCTTCATTATGAAGTTGTAATTATACCATGCTGTAATTTCACATACAGCTTTTTTATTAACTAGAAAACATGATCATGATATACTGATATTATGAAACTATCATTTTAAATACCTACATAATTTCACTAAACAGGTTATCATCAGGCATTTTAAATGATCCTCTATCATTATTTATGTATTTCCAAACTTTCCACTAGAATAAATAATACTGCCAAAATCTTTTCACACATCAAATTCTCTCCACTTTTAGAATAGCTTCCTTAGGTGTATTACAAGTTACAAATAATCTCAGACTGTCACTTACTACCAAATTATTTTACTAACAAATTTTATCAATTATACCTCCACACCAGCAACGTATGATAAATATGTTTTTAGCTAGCTCTGCTAATATTGGAGGCAACTGATAATACCTATTTTAATATAGACTTCTTTGGTGAGTCACTAATGTTGAACATTTATTACGTTTTTGTACTTAAGTTATATTTTCTCTTTTGTTTCTATTTTTAAAATATTTTCTCTAGTCATCACCTTTTCCTTACATATGTACTAGAGTTTGTAATACTCTGCTCAACAAATACTAATGCTTTCTATATTGTTTTTGTTGCAAATATTTTTCCCAATCTGTTTTTAATTTATAGGAGTTTATTTCTTATTCAAATACATCTTTTTATAATTTGTTCCTAAAATTTCTTTAAACAGTACTTCTTATCCTAGGAATCTGATATACATTTGTTTCTATTTTATTTCAGTGTTTATCTGGCTTGATTTTATAAGTAACTATTAAATATCACCTTCTGGAATTTCTTCCGATGTCATATAAAGCTAATGATCTCACCACTCATGGGAATCATAGAATAATCAATCTGCCTCTTCTCTACTGCAAACCCTTGTTTATCACAATGCTCATATTACAGACTCTATCTCTGACCCACTGACCTACCTAATCTTACCTGAGACACATATTGCACGATTTGTACCAACCATGTGTTTTAACAGCTAACGCAGTTCATGTCCTCTCCCCCTCACCATCTTTCTTCCTTCCAATAACTAGCTTTTCTGCTATCCTTGCCTGTTTATTCCCCTTAAGAAACTTCAGGATATTCCATCAATTTTACCAAAAGAGTTCCATCTAGACTTTAATGAATAACACTAAAGATGTATATTAATACGGAAAACTGAAGGAGTTCACAAGAAAAAATGTTACTGTTTGATCTAAAAGATTTCTGGAAACGTCACTAATCCAGTAGATAGCATCTTCCCATGTCAAATAACTCTTCCTATACTAAGTCCGAAGGAAGGAAAGCAGTATGTGCACAGTATTATACAAATACTTGTAGAGTTACTACTGCAATTATAAAAAAGCTGAAATAACCCTTCAAGTCTAATTTAGTGCTTCCTGAATGGTATTTTATTAGCATTTACTCACATACTATTTTATGCAATATGTAAATAAACATACTTCACTAAACCAGAAAAAGATATATGCCACATAAAATATACCACATCATTATTCATTCATTCATTTGACAAGTATTTACTATTATGTGCTATGCATTGTTATATGAACTTGGAATACACAGGTATCTCAAAAAGCATAAGGAGCTTTTAGTAGGACTATGCTACATTCTTAGAACTTAACCTTTTTATCAAAATATACCTCAAAAACCAACTTCATATTTCGACTTTCATCTCATTTGTTTAGCTAATCCCTAGCAATGCTTCCTCCTGGAAAGCATGAGTAATGCTAACTGAGCATAAGAGAATTTCATCTCTAAAAAGTTCCCAAGCACTGTATCCTTGGAGTTCCCATCACCCTCTTAATCACACTCACTTGCTGTAGGCTTCACATTCCAGAACCTATCACCACAACTTCCTTCATAGAAAGCACTCTAAATGACCAAATGTATTATCAGAAAGAGATGTGGTGTTTATTTTAAAAATCAAAAGGGCTCAAGCTCAGAAAACTCTTCTTATAAAGTCTGGTCTCACGGTCCCAAAATGACCTTTGTTGGGGGGAAAAAAGACCTCTGAAATTTTGAGGAATCACTGGAACTTTTATCTTTTGTCAAATTCAAGACAGCTACGTTTTAAAATTAAGCACCATTTTTTGTACTTTACTAACATCTTTTGTGATCATTAGTAACATTCCCAAAGGGAAAGCACCTGAAAGTACTAGAAAACCCAGGTCTAAAATATAGTAGCAAAAACAAAGTAGCTTTCACACAACTAATAATATACTTATGGTTAAAACATTCTTAATAGAAATTGCCTTAAACAGACATCTGCAGATCTTTCATACTTTGTACAGATCTGGCAAATGCCCAAGAGACAAAAAATGCTCTCATTTTGAGATGTGATTAGCCAGCATTAAAAAAAAAAAAAGAAAAAAAAGAAAGAAAGCACATTAGGTCCAGAAATGCCATTAAATTATTTCAGACATTAGCCTTCTACCCACTTCACAGCTACAGCATCATAAATCTGCTTTATCTTATAAAACAGATAATCTATGTCCTATACATGTATCTTCAAAACATTTTTAAACAGTGCTTTTTTCCATCACTATCCTTAGTTGGGTAAATATATTCAATCACCTGAAATGAGCTAAGTACTAACAGAACTTTCCAGTTATCACTGGGCTAGTCACAAACTCTCACTTTCTTGGACTCATTTTAAAACAGAAAACTAGGGGCGGCTGGGTGGTTCAGTGGTTAAGCCTCTGCCTTCGGCTCAGGTCATGATCTCAGGGTCCTGGGATCAAGTCCCGCATTGGGCTCTCTGCTCAGCAGGGAGCCTGGTTCTCCCTCTCTCTCTCTCTGCCTGCCTCTCTGCCTACTTGTGATCTCTCTCTGTGTGTCAAATAAATAAATAAAATCTTAAAAAAAAAAAAAAAACCAGGAAACTAGTTTCTAGCCATATTTACAAAGGATTTGTGACTATTACAAAAATATCACTACCCATGCTCCTAAAACAAAAGGCTGCTCATTTGATGAATGAATTACTCCATTTTAAAATTCTAAGGAAGACTACATGATATTCTCTAAAACATGCTTTGCTGCGACAAAATCTACATTGTATTCCAAAGAAAGACCTATTCTGACAGCAATTCACTAAAACCCAAGGGAACTGACGGATGTATTTACGTGGGCCATGAACATAAACTGTGATATTTTGGACATCCTTTCCCACACACTCTCTAAATGAGAAAATTTGAAAGTAATGAATGAATACTTATTTTGTTCTAAACTTTCCCACTATAATAAGATACAGAGGCATTCAAGTCAAGCCTGAGGAATCACACTAAATTTTAACCTACATTTATAAGCTTTAGCTGGGTAGAAAGCCAAAGTCAAAATGCCAAAGGTCCCTTCTTTAATTATGGACTTAGCACATGTCATTTTTATCTGACTGCTTCTGTTTTTATCTGTTATATGTGGCTGTTTCTGTCTCTAGGAGCCCAGGATCAATATCTGAACCACTGCATAAGAGGGTGTCCAGCCACTTAGAGCCAGAGTTGGTAAACTAAACTTTGCTGAAGATTTTTACCACCATGTTCTAAGGGTTTGAAAAGGACAGACATTCTCTAGCTCACCAAATTCTACCTCTCCCAGACACTGTCCTTCAGTGATGACATGGAGAATGCTGGCAATTCCCAACAAAGTACTGCCTGGTTGTTTATCACCCTGGAATATGAGTGGTTTACTTCCCAGTAACTTCAAGTTCAACCCCACAATCACTAAGTATGGAAGCACACCGGTTGTGTGGGAAGTCAGAGTCTAACTGCCATATGTAATTCAGAGAGTGAGGAAAAAACCTCTACTCAAAATGTGCGTGTATATATATAAAGATCTTATTTATTTATTTATTTGAGAGAAAGAGAATGTGCATGAGGTTGTGGGGGAAGGTCAGAGGGGGAGGAAAGAATCCCAAGCAGACTTCCTGCTGACCACAGAGCCCCAGGCGGCAGGGCTCCATCTCAGGACCCTGAGATCATCATCTGACCGGAAACCAAGAGTTGATCACTTAACACATGCAACCTTCAAAATGTATATTAAATTTAACTTCAAACACAATTCTACCTGAAGTTCACCATCCTTATCATGTAATGAAATCAGAACTCTAAATCAGTCCTTTAATCTCCTCAATTACACATTAGTCATAATTACAGCCAGAGAAGGCATCTATTGAAAAGAAGAACGTTTTGGGGCACCTGGGTGGCTCAGGTAGCTAAGCAACTGACTCCAGATTTTGGCTCAGGTTATGATCTCAGTGGCATGAGATTGAGCCTGTTCAGGGCTCCATGCTTGGCAGGAAATGTTGCTTTCCATTTAAAAAAAAAAAAAGTGGACATAATTAGCATTCAAATGATAGGTTCGTCCTTTTAAAAAGTCTCCATAAGGGCGCCTGGGTGGCTCAGTGGGTTAAGCCGCTGCCTTCGGCTCAGGTCATGATCTCAGAGTCCTGGGATCGAGTCCCGCATCGGGCTCTCTGCTCAGCAGGGAGCCTGCTTCCCCCTCTCTCTCTCTGCCTGCCTCTCTGCCTACTTGTGATTTCTCTCTGTCAAATAAATAAATAAAATCTTTAAAAATAAAATAAAAATAAAAAAATAAAAAGTCTCCATAAGCAACTGATTTTGCTCTTTACAGATTTTTTTTTTTTTATCTCTCAGTGGACATTTTAAACTCTACATGATATTCAACATGAAACTATCTTTACCCCTGCTTTAAAAAAGGGTCATCCAATTAGAGGCAAGTTTGCTAAGTAATTAACAGCTAGGCTTTGCTAGTTCAGCTATAAATGACACAAACATTAACTACATCCTCCAGTGGTATGGCAAATGGCCAATGAACAGGGATCACTAGGTGTGAGCAGGAAGTTATCCACACCCCAATGGGTTTCCAGATGCCACCTTAACCAGAGGGGCTCACACTATAAGAGCGACATACTTAAGGAGTAGAGAGGCAGCCTGAGAATGAGGTAAAAACACTTGCCCAAGAATTTGTGGATCTAACTGGATCCACTGGATCTAATTCAAGTGCTTGGAAAAACAAAAGTATTACATAGGTACCAGGGACAACGTACTTTTCTGAGCACAGATCTCATGCCCAGTACAGTACAAAAGTGATGTATGGTAAGGTCACACACATGCTAAGTAGGGGACTGGACTCTATTTACAATAACATTTGCAACCTGTCAAGTTGTGCCTGTGGGTTATCAAATTAGTCAATAGGAAGAAAGCTTTTCTTTGTAAAAGTACTGCAGCCTGGACATGAAATGTCTAAAACAGTATCACCACTTTGCAACCTCTTAATGAATTAATGATTTAGACTGGAAGTATGGCCTGCTGCCTATTTTTTGCATGATCTGTGAGCTAAGAGTTCTTACATTTCCACACATTAAGGAATTCTTCATTTCTCCATTTTTGTCAGCAAAAATATGCAGAATGCCTAATGTTCTAGGCACTGTTCTAAATGTTTTACACATGGTAACTTGTTTAACGATGACAATCATAGGAGATGAGTACTATTACTTTCATTTTATACATGAGGCAGAGAGAAGTCAGGCAATTACCAACAGGTAAGAAGCTGGGATATGAGCACAGTTTAGATCCAGAATCCATGCTCTTACTCTCCATGTGCGCCATTTCCCATTAGTAATGTTTAATTGGTACAGATCAATGAAAACATATGGCTCTCCTCATTTCAGTAAGGTGGAAGGTATACTAATGTCAATGGGCCAGGCACCCCAGGTAGAAAAACCATTTTTTTTTTTAAATCTTTTTTTTTTTTAAGATTTTATTTATTTGTCAGAGAGAGAGAGGGAGAGAGAGCAAGTGAGCACAGGCAGACAGAGTGGCAGGCAGAGGCAGAGGGAGAAGCAGGCTCCCCGCCCAGCACAGAGCCCGATGTGGGACTCGATCCCAGGACGCCGGGATCATGACCCAAGCCGAAGGCAGCCGCTTAACCAACTGAGCCACCCAGGCGTCCCAGAAAAACCATTATTCTTTAACTCAATTACTGGATCCAAGCTCCAGTTCCTATATCAGCCTTGTACTCTGAATACAGATTTTAAATTTCTAAACCTCCAGTTTTTAGTGTGAAAATAAGAATGTTCTTATTTCTCTACCTCATTCATTTACTTACTGGGCACCTAATGTCAGGCACTGTTGCTGGATCTTGGAATACAAAGGTGAATGGAGAAAAATCATTTCCCTGAACGAAATCAAGAGTCTAAAGTGGAGATACAGGAAAACAGCCCCTTATGTGCTATGTGACAGGTTTAATGCTACAGGGGTTACCGTACATCAAGAATAATAAACGTAGTGAAGAGAAAGAAATGTGTAACATTTCTCTGGGTAAGGAAGAGGGAAATGTATTATCAAGGATAACATTACGGAAAAGATGATTTTTGAAATGAATCTTGAAAGATTAGGAATGCCTCCAAGGACACAAAATATTGGGGAAACAGGGTATGTAAAAACAAGAAGAAACAAAAGAAAAAGGTAAGTCCTAAATTCAAACGGTTCTGAAAGTGCAGAACACACATCTGCAGGGAAGTTGGGGGTAGGGGTGGATGAATCCTAAGTGGAGCTAGAAAGGTAAGGTTGGGAAACAAGACTAAATATTTAATCAATTCCAAAGCACCACAAAACTAGGCAACGGCTCTTAACATATTCTTTTTTTTTTTTTTTTAAGATTTTTACTTATTTATTTGACAGAGATCACAAGTAGGCAGAGAGGCAGGCACAGAGAGAGAGAGAGAAGCAGGCTCCCTGCTGAGCAGAGAGCCCGATGTGGGGCTCGATCCCAGGACCCTGGGATCATGACCTGAGCCGAAGGCAGGGGCTTAACCCACTGAGCCACCCAGGCGCCCCGGTTCTTAACATATTCTTTACTAAGCACCCAAATCATGACTGACAGTCTGACATCTCGTCAGTTGATGCAATGCCACAATGTACAGCTCTAGACAATCTGGAAGCCTTTCAAACACATCAGAAGCAATGAAAAGATTATTCTTGAGCTCTGTTGCAGAATCACCTGAGATGGAATTATACCTTTCCATGCAAAATGTCAAATTTTAAACACTCTAGTTCTCAATTAGATGTTCTGCATCTGGAGAAGCCAGCCTGTGTTTATGACAGAAATAGAGAAATCTGAGACCTAAAGTGTTCTTTAAGGAAGACCTTTCAACTATTTCCATTTGAAGACATAAGGGTCCAAAACAGGGAGTCTGATTACCCAGATAACCACTTCAATTTCCCATATCTCTCTGCTTTTGGTAAGTGATGCAGGAAATGAACAGCACAATAATTTAATTCAGGTGTCCTCAAAACATATTTTCCATACTGTAATTAACTCTCCATTTTACTCTTAGGGAATTTCAGTGAAAATTAAGAATAAGCATTGTCTGGGAAATGATAGCAGTATAATAAGTATATATAAGTTTTAGCGGGGAACAACTGGAAAAATGATAACTGTTGCCCATTTAGGCAAACATTCATTTTTTAAAAATTAAATGTTTTGGGATGCCTGGGTGGCTCAATCAGTTAAGCATCTGACTTTGGCTCAGGTCATGACCCCAGAGTCCTGGGACTGAGCCCCACATTGGGTTCCCTACTTAGCGGGGAGCCTGATTCTTCCTCTCCTGCTCCCCTCCTTGTGCTGTGTCTCTCTCTGTCAAATAAATAAATAAAATCTTTTAAAAAAATTAAATGTTTTAAGATCACTGTAGATTCACATGCAGTTCTAAGAAATATCTTATGTACACTTTACCCAATTTCTTCAAATGGTAACATCTTACAAAAATGTAGCACACTAAGATCACAACCATAATACTGATATTAGTACAGTGAAGATACAGAACATTCTATCACCACAAGGATCCCCCATGTTGCCCTTTCATACCCATACCCTACTTCTGTCCAACCTCTGTTCCCATCCCCAACTCCTCTTAACCCTGGGCCACCACTAAGGTTTTCCATCCCTATAATTTTGTCATTTAAAAAATGTTATATAAATTGAACCACACAGTATGTGCCTCTATTATGACTGGCTTTTTTATTTCATTCAGTTTAATGCCCTCAAGGATCTCAAGATCCATGCAAACTTGCACAAAAATCAATAGCCTATTGCTTTTTATTACTGAATAGTAATTCATGAGACAGAGGAACTAAACTTCATTTAAGCATTTACCTGCTGAAGGATATCTGAGCTGTTTCTAGTATTTGGGCACTAAGAATAGAGTTGTTTCCCGGATGTTAAACCAATCTTGCATACCTGGGATAAACCCCATTTGGTCATGATGTGTAATTCTTTATATATATTTTTTAAGATTTTATTTATTTATTTGACAGGGAGGGGCACAGTGAGAGAGGGAATACAAGCAGGGGGAGTGGGAGAGGGAGAAGCAGGCACCCTGCTGAGCAGGGAGCCCAATGTGGGTCTCAACTCCAGGACCCCGGGATCATGACCTGAGTCGAAGGCAGACGCCTAATGACTTGAGCCACCAAGGCACCCTGGCCATGATGTGTAATTTTTTAAATACTTTTTTGGATTGAATTTGCTAATATTTTGTTGAGAATTTTTACATCTATGTTCATAAAAGATACTGGTCTGAAGTTTCCTTTCCTTGTAATGTCTTTGTTTGACTTTGGTGTTAGGATAATGCTAGCTTCACAGAAAGTGTTGGGAGGAATTCCTTCTAGTTTTATCCTCTGAAAGACTGTAGAAAAATGGTATAAATCTTCCTAAACTATTTGGTAGAATTCGCCAGTGAGCCCATAGGGGCCTGGAGTTGTTGTGGAAGATTACTATTGATTAAGTTGTTGTTTTTTTCTATTTGATAGACAGAGATCACAAGTAGGCAGAGAGGCAGGCAGAGAGGGAGGAAGGGAAGCAGGCTCCCCGCTGAGCAGAGAGCCCAATGTGGGGCTCAATCCCATGACCCTGGGATCATGACCTCAGCTGAAGGCAGAGGCTTTAACCCACTGAGCCACGCAGGCGCCCTAGAAGTTTATTATTTATTGATTCATTTTCTTTCAATAGATAGAGGCCTATTTACATCACCTATTTTTTTCCTGTGTGATTTTCAGCAGATTGTGTCTTTCAAGGAATTGGTCCACTTCTAGTAAAATATCAAATGTGCGGGCATTGAGTTGTTCATCCTATTCCTTTATCATCCTTTTCATTTCCATAGGATCTGTAGTGATATCTCTTCTTTCATTTCTGCTATTAGTAATTTGTGTGTGTGTGGTTTTTTTTTTTTCTTAGCCTGGATATAGCCTTATCACTTTGTTGAACTTTTCCAAGAACCAGCTTTTGGTTTTATTGATTTTCTCTACTTATTTCCCATTTTCAATTTCACTGATTTCTGCTCTAATTATTTTTCTTTTTAAAGACTTGTTTATTTATTTTAGAGAGACAGAATGAGAATGAGCAGGGGAAAGGGGAGAGGGGAAGAGAGAATCCACAAGCGGACTCCCTGCTGAGCTTGGGGCCCAATGAAGGGCTCCATCCCACCACCCTGAGATCATGACCCTGGGCTGAAACCAAGAGTTGGGTATTTCCTATAAAGGCAAAAATGTATTTTTTTCCTCTAGCTACTTTCAAGGTTTTTTTGTTTTTTTTTTTTTTATGTCTTTAGTTTTCAGAAGTTTAATCATGATGTGTCTTGGCCGGAATTTCTTTGGGTTTATCCTGTTTGTGGTTTATACAGCTTCTTGAGTTGGTACATTTAGGTTTCAGGCCAATTTGGGGAACTTTTCAGCCATTATTTCCTCTGGTATTTTACTACCTTTATCCTCTTTCCTTTTCCTTTCAGGATTCAAATTTTGTCTTATTAGACTTTCTCTCTCCTGGTCCTTGGCTAGAGAGAGGCTTTTGGTCTGTATCTGTTGGCATTTCCAGACTGTCAGATTCTTCAGCTCTAAGATTGGAATATATAAGGTAAAAAGAAAACCCAGAGAACTGACCATGCTGCTGGGACCCAATGAAAAACAGAGACTAACAGATTTATCAATCTGTCAAACATGTAAACCTTACTTAGATCCCAATTCAGGAAAACTATAGAATAAAATAGATGCTTGAGATAAATGGAAAGTTGAATATTAACTGGGTAGTTGATATCAAGGAACTGTTACTAATCTTTTTCAGGTGTGAAATGATATAGTTATATTTAGAAAATTTTTTTAAGGAGCCTTTATTTTTTAAGGGTATATTTAAAAATCTTTATGATATGACATAGAAAAGAGAGGAATGAAAAAGGAGAGGAATCAAAGATTTACCATCAATCAATAATTTTTTAAGCTGAGTGGTAGCACATGGGCATATATTAATCTATTTTTTATGTATGTCTGAAATTCTCCATAATAAAACATTTTAAAGTATAGATTTCATGACATTTTCCCCCCAAGAAGTATGGAATTTAGGATGAATAATCTGCAGTTAGTATGAACCCCATGCTGTCAATGGTCTGCCGCCCATGTTCTGAGACTACTGCTATAATGGATTCATGAATCTCCCCTACAACATTCCAAACAAACCAGCCTCTGGTTGAACACTGCCATGAAGGATACATCTCCACCTCCTGGGAGAGCTCAACAAACATTTGACTGATCCTCACATCTTAAGTAAATAACAATAAATCTACAATAACTGGTGACAAATGATTGCTTCCTCCTTTAAATTTCTAGAAGATTTTTAAAAACTCGTCCTATGGTACTTGCACACAAGCAGCTGCAATACAAGATAGACAAAGTGTGATCCCTCCCTATACTACAGTGATATGCTTCAGAGCCCATAGCACAGTATACACAGTGAATGCACACTGAATTGGAACTGTGTCCTCAAATTTGTAAAAACTATTTTAGTACCTGAAAACATAGCCAAGAGTTCAAAATTAAAGTAGCAGACATCTGTGTGTTGCACACAATACTTACACACTAAATTTAAGTACAGAGTTTAATCTTAACCAGTATGTTTTCTAGGAGGTCAAGAAAGAAAAGACTAAGGAGAGGTAGAAGCAGCCAGGGAAGCCATCTTCAGGACAGAAGAATTTAAGCTGGGCCTTGAGCACAAGATTTGGAACCCTCTGCCCCACAAAAAAGGAAAAACCGAGTTCAGAAAGAAGTACTGTGGTATGTCTGGCAATAAAATGATGTAAAGAAAGACTAGTGGGGAATAAGACTGGATAGGATGGTGGCATGCTCAGGTAAGAGAAAGCCTTCATTCAAATCCTGCCAAAGAACTGGAGAGAGCTTTGACTGACTGAACAGGGAAGTGAATGGAGGAGACAAAGGCCTCTGGAGGACATGACAATGTGAATGCCAGTGCTGTCACATATGTGCAACCTGGTGAGTTTTTCACCTCTTGAACTTAGTACCCTCATCTGTAAAATGGGCATTAAACGCTCTACTTTGTGGTGTGGCTGTGAAGGTAAGATTTGTTACATAGATTTCAACACCTTTAAAATATCTTTTGTCAAAGTAGATAATTAATTAAATGTGGTTATCACTAAGAGAGCTTTCAAATGAATGGCTTAGCAGTGAAATGAAATCATCTAAGCAGGAATGACTAAATATCATTTGAAGTTCTTCCCAATGTTCTGTGGGTGCTGGGTCTCTGCCACTAGTATAGATTACACTGTAGAGTTAAGTTAAACCAAATGTGAACGTTATCTTGTCTTACTCAAAATTTGTGACTTTATTCAAATGATGTTACAGGCACTAAAAGCCAAACCAGCTCTGAACTTTTCAATTCACTAACAAATGAAGGAATAAAAGGAGAAATAAAGTTCATTTAAATCTAGTTTGTTTTTCTTTGGACATTTAAGGAATTTTGATTAAGATATTCCTTTACTTTCAGAGATTACAATTTGGCTGGAAAGACTAGATACACATATACTAACAACTATAACACAAAACAGAAGTTGGTAACTACCAAAAAAGATGTAAAAATGCTTTGGGACAGCAGATACAAGCTCTGAATCTCTAACTCCCTAACCATACAACAAGGGCTCAATAAATGTTACAGAAACTCATCATTTCATGGGAGAAGTGGCAATTCTGCCCCAAGTGCCAAGAAGACACAAGAAAAGATGATTTTCTGGCCCAAAAGAACAGCATGAGCAAAGACACAGAAATGCTATTTTCAGAAAAAGGCGAGTAGGTGCGAGTTAAGTGAAGACTAAGCCAACAGTGTGTGACAAAGCTATCAAGACAGGCTGGGGCCAGACCAAAAAGAGCCTTAAACTTCAGGCTCTAGAGTTTGGACTTTATGTGATAGGCAATAAGTCTTCTCAATATTTCAAAAGGTAGAGTAATATGACCAAAGTGATGCTTTAGGAAAATCAGGAGCCAATATGAATGATAGAATAGTTAAACTTTAAGATACTCTAGAGATGGGACCCTGTCTTATCTGCCTTTTTGGTCTCTATGGCTGCACCTGCACTGTGCCTTGCATATTAAAAAAATCTGTGGAATTTACTGCATTGAGAAGAAGGTACAACAAGCTATGGGAGAAGCAGCAATTGCCCACCCTCTCTTCCAGACTGTATAGGAAAGCAGATTCCATATGGGATAGCAATGTGCCCAGCTTTAAAATAAAAAACAAACACAAAAACAAAACCAACAACTACAACATTTGCCAATGAGAAATAATTTACAATCTGTTTAAGCAGTTGGTGTATTTGTCACTTAACTGATGCATGAGTAAAGAAGTCTGTAATAGGAAAGAATCTCTCAGACTGTAGTATGTGAGGGCATTGCACATGGGTGGGTGAGAAGACCCAAGACTCTGGGAATGAAGAAATACAATCACCATCACATATGCCTATGAATCCCATGTCTCCAACAATGTATTTCACAAAAGGAATCCACTTGAAAGAGAGTGACACTCAGGACCTTTGCAATAGAACAATTCTAAGGTAACATTTAATAATTCATTCAGACATTTCCAGAACCACTATGTTAATGGGGTTCAGAAATATCAAAGTCTCAGCCTTCAAGGCCTTTACAATATAGATGGGAAGATAAAATATATATGTAACAAACTATAATAATGCAATTTGAATGAAGTAACAGAACTAGTATAGTACAGCAGAGACGACTCCACACTTCCTTCAAAATCTGGGCTCTAGTATTAACTCTACTATTAACTCACTTTGTGGCCTTGAATAGAGGTAAATAAAATTGCCTCTTTATGCAACTCCTGACCTACAAAATAAAAAAACAGTTTAGTGGACTATTGCAATAACCTGGAAGTACTGAATGCATTAGTTTAGTGGATTCTAACTTTTGCACATATGAAGCCATTTTTTTAATGTTAGGCAAATGTATTAATCTTCAAGTTACTATAATTATCTTTTCAGTATATGCTAACAGAGAGCAAAGACTACAAATATGCTACCACAAATCCTATAACACCTTTAAAAGAATCTGTATTTGATCAACATTTAAATGACAAACAGGAATGCATACAGAACTGTGTTCCACCTCAAATGTTTCATATGCATGTGTATTTTATTTTGCATTCTCTCAAGTCCTTCCGAGCCTTAATACTGTTATCTTACATTCACTTAAAAGATAATCAGGGCAGGAGTGAAGAAAAAGTAAGAGAGGATTGAGAAAGTGAAGTATGGATTCAAAGAAAATTCTACAGTAGGAACTCAGCAAGAAGTATAGAGAGTGAAAGATTTCTTGGTAGAAATCCCAAATGACTGTATCAGTGCCATTAACAGTGAAGTCAGAAGTTGTAAGCTTGGAAAAAAACCATGATAGGAAAAATCAACATCAACATCTATAGTTACCACTAACTGAGCATCTACTATGTTCCTGGCATGATGTCAGATTCTTTAAAAAAATTTTACATGCACATGGTTAAAAAAATCAATACAAAAAGGTATATAGTCAAAAAATTTCCCTCTCATTCTAGATTCTTAAAATTCCTTAGATTCCTAGAAACCCTATCTAGTGACAATAATTATTAACAGTTTCATTTGTATCTTTCAGAAATGTTTATACTGACCTTCATATTTAATTCTCACAACTCTCTGAGATAGGTGGTATTACTTTCTAAATTATGAAAATAAGCCTTAAAGAGGTTAACTGGATAAGGCCAATAGAGCCATGAAGGGACAGAATTGGGAAACACCCATGCACACACTCACTCAGGGATCTCCTACAGAAACACTGGCACAGATGTTCAATGGACTTGAAATAACCAAAAACTGAAACCAAAATGTCCATCAAGGGCTGGTTATATAAGTCATACCACATGTATACTGTGAACTACTATACAGCCATTAAATCTAAAGTTAAAAACTTATGGTGGATCTAGATATGCTACACAGGAAACCCTTTAATGCAAAAAAAAAAAAAAAAAAAAGATAAATATAGAGAAAATGCTTCCTCCTCTTCCCCAGTGAACTCCAGAGTGGAACTGTCTGACGAAATCAAATAAAAGAGAAGAGATGATGTCGATATGAGGGGAGATAAAACCGCTGTGGGGTAGAATTCACAGTGTGCGGCAGCAGGTAGAACAGCCCTTGCTTCTCAAGTATCTTAAAATTGAAGTTTTTGGAAGACAACATGGCAACAGTCCAGCAAGTAATGTAGATGACATTCCTGTGGGTGGGAACCGACAGCTTAAAGCATAATTACAAGAAATGTAAAATCGACAAATGGCCTGAGATGTCTTGTCTTCTATTTAAGAGCAACCCTAAGAACATGACCTACACTGGGGTTTATTTAAATGATTATCTGAAGAACAAACACAACACTATTAAAAATAGAGACTCTCAGAGCAATCTCCCATTATAGATCTGCTGTAGCCGCTGCTTTCTGACCCAGCGGAGGGGAAGAAAGGCCCTCTCTAGGAAGAAAGGAAAGCTCAAGTGCTGTACCCACATTTGCCAGGAGAAAGAGCTGTCCAGAAGATGGTTCAGGGGTCACCACAGAGGAAAGGGATGGGAATGATAATATGTGGAATCCAAAACCAAAAAATGAACAAACAAAACAGAAACAGACTCATAAATATAGAGAACAAACTGGTGTTTGGTTGGGGGGGGAGGGGTCAGGGTGGAGGACCAGGAACAAGGGTGAAGCAGGTGAAGGGGATTTAGAGGTACAAACTTCCAGTTCTAAAGTAAGTCAAGGGGGTGAAAAGTTCAACAGAGGAAATATAATCAGTAATACTGTAATAACATTGAATGGTGACAGATGATAATTGGATTTACTATCATGGTAAGTATTTTGCAATGTATGGAACTGTCTAATCACTATGTTCTATATCTGAAACTAATATAATACTGTATATCAGTGATAAAACTTTTTTTAAAAAATTCAAGACAGCAGTCCTAATCGATTGTTTTCTCTAAGCTTGTAGGCCATGGAACAACGAGAACTGAATGTTGTCTTTCCACCACTTAATTTTCATTGGTTTTCTTAAAAATGAAGAGCCCAATTTCCTCACCCATACAAAAAGACATAGAGCACTAAAGGTTTAGGTAGGCACTCACTGCTATGACATTTTCCCTTTTCATAACAACACTGGCTACCTTGTCAGGAAAATCCTCAAGGGCAGAAACTGTTTGTTTGTTTGTTTTTAAATAGTGATTTTTCGGGACGCCTGGGTGGCTCAGTTGGTTGGACAACTGCCTTCGGCTCAGGGCGTGATCCTGGAGTCCCGGGATCGAGTTCCGCATCAGGCTCCCAGCTCCATGGGGAGTCTGCTTCTCCCTCTGACCTTCTCCTCGCTCATGTTCTCTCTCACTGTCTCTCTCTCTCAAATAAATAAATAAAATCTTTAAAAAAAAAAAAAAATAGTGATTTTTCAAGTGTTAGTAAGTCCCACTAAAACCCCCCAAACTAGAAAGCACACAGAATAACAAGCCTTTAATACAAATTTTAAGAAAAATCTTTCTATATAGTCTTTTAAAAATAAACCAAATATACACTTTCCTCATCATTTAGGATTATGTCATTAACAGCGTTTTTCCAAATGTGGTCTCAAAACCCTGGAGGAGGTAGGGGTGATGGAGGTATCTATCTTCCAGACTTTTACAAGAGGTCTGGGAGATCAAAATTCTTTTCATAATACTACTAAGAAGTTCCAAAAAAAAACTGCTGTGGCCATTTGCAATGTAGTGGCACTTTCACTGATAACGCAAAAGCAAAGGTGGGTATAAGAGCTGGCCAGTAAGTGGTGCAAATGAATTCTTCACCTCCGGGGACTTGCAGGAAAAGAATGCCAACTTCCCTTTTTAATATCCTTGATGAAAATGGTACAGCCACATTGGAAGAGTCCAGCAGTTTCTTAGAAAGTGAAACATGAAATTACCATACTTCAGAAATTGCACTCTTGATCATTTATCCCAGAGAAAGGAAAATTTGCATCTACATAAAAACCTATCCACAAATGTTCATGGTAGCTTTATTATTAATAGCCCAAACCTGGAAACAGCCTAAATGTCCTTCAGCTGGTGAACAGACTGTTCCATACTCACAGCACGGAGTACTACTCAGCCATGATGAGGAACTATGACATGTATAACTTGGAGGAATGTCCAGGGAATTAAGCTGAATTTTAAAAAAGGCAATCCCAAAAGGTTATATATGTATGAGTCTACTTACATTAATTTTGAAATGGCAACATTTTAGAAATGTTGAACAGATGTGTTGTTTCCAGGCTTTAAGAAGGAGGAAGAAAACATGGAGGTGGGTGTGGGTATAACATGGCAACATGAGGGATCCTTGTGAGGCTGGAACTCAGTGTTCTATATTTTGACTGTGGTGACAGACACATGCACCAACACTTGTGATAAAACTACACAGAACTAAATACACATACACACCAAATACACATACACATACATACAACTGGGAAGTACAAATGAGACTTACAGACTGTATTACTACCAATATCATGATTGTGATACTACACTACAACTTTGCAAAATATTATTGGGGGAAACTGGGTAAAGGATACACTGGATCTCTCTGAATTATTTTTTTTTTCCTGAATTATTTCTTATAACTTCATGGGAGCCTATAAAAATTTCAATTAAAGAATGCATACCTATGTTCACAGCAGCATTATTCACAATAGCTAAAACAAAGAAGCAACTCAAGTAACCATCAAAGGATGAATAGATAAGCAAAACAAATGAATGGTATATACATACAATGGGATATTATTCAGCTCTAAAAAGTAAGGAAATTCTGATATACTACAACATGGATGAACCCTGAACACATTTTTGTTAAGAGAATGAAATAAACCAATCACAGAGAAACAAATACTATGTGATTGATTCCATTTATCTAAGTCACCTGGAATAGTCAAAATCAGAGACAGAAAACAGAATAGGAGTTATACCAGGGGCAGGCAGGGACGGAGGAACAGAAAGTTGTTTAATGGGTACAGAGTTCCAGTTTTGCAAGGGGAAAAGAACTCCGGAGATAGGTGGATGGTGGATTTAATGGTCATCCAACAATATGAATTATGAATGTATTTAATGCAAAAGAGGAAGGAAAAAAAAGGATTGCTAATAGCAAATTCAGGATGGGAATGTGATGAGATCTAGCAGGGACACCAGATCAATTCAAGGGTCTTTTTTTTTTTTTTTTTTAAAGATTTTATTTATTTATTTGACACAGAGAGATGACAAGCAGGCAGAGAGGCAGGCAGAGAGAGAGGAGGAAGCAAGCTCCCCGATGAGCAGACAGCCCGATGCAGGACTCGATCCGAGGACGCTGAGATCAGACCTGAGCCAAAGGCAGCGGCTTAACCCACCGAGCCACCCAGGCGCCCCTCAATTCAAGGGTCTTAAAAGGAAATGGTTTATATTCTTTATTTAGATGTAACATTATTCTTTATATCTTGTATCTTAAATTTTGTATCAACTTAATATTTAGTAAAATTTTCAAAAACAAAAAAAAAGTCCTTGATGAAATAGTACAAATTACTAATGTTATTATATCTTGACCCTTGACCTTCTGGTTACTTGTGATGAAAAGGGAAGTATGCATAAAGCAGTTCAGCTGCATACCACAGTAAGATGGTTGCCTCCGGGAAAAGCACATGTGTCACTGACTGAGGAGTTGAATCAAATGCTTTCTTCACGGTATATCATTTTTACTGGAAATAGTAAGTGATAAACTGTGGTTTTTGGACTCGTATTTGGCAGACATTTCTTGAAACTCAAAAAAGTGAGCCTGTTGCTTTGAGGAAAACAACTGACAGTAGTTTCCTGCCAATAACAAAAATCAAACTTTCAAGTGAAATTCAGAATGGTAGGAAACTTGCTCCCCCCGCCTCGAGCTTAACAGGTTCTCAATATTTAACTTTTCTAATAAAATCAGTGGTGATATTAACAAATATTATCAGTGGTATTGTCTAATGAAATGTGTCAGCATTTGGAATATCTGCCTAACTCTATGAACCAATATTTTCCAAACGACAAGCATATGATGTTACAATGGGTAACAAGTCCATTCACACTGCAAGACAGACCAATGAATTTTAATTGTAACAGAGTGTGAAAAAATCACTGGTAAGGCTTCAGAGTCCACAACCAAACTAATCTTTAAGAAACTACCATTTATGTAGTTTGGGTGGAATAGCAAAGAAGATCCACAATTATCTGCAAAAGCTATTAAAATACTCCTCCCTTTCCAACTGGGTAGGTATTTGTCTAAGACCAGATTTTCTTCAGTCCGTCAAAACGCCCATCACAACAGACTGAATGCAAAGCATTTAGGAAACTCTTAGCTATACTTCTACTGTGCCAGACATTGAAGAGATTTGCAAAATGTAAAAACACCACTCGTCGCACTGAATTTTTGTTCAGAAAATACTATTTTCATAAACACGTGTTATGTCTGTTAACATATCATGGATTTACTGTTTCTTTAATGAATTAAATATTTAAAAAGTCTCAGTTTTCACTTCTAATACAGTAAATATCCACAGGCATAACCATCACGAGCAAAAAGTGCTTTTACTTTTTAAGATGGGTGCCAAGGCCAAAACGTTTGAGAGCCGCTGGTCTGCATACGTGTTCCAACGGGCAGAAGAGGAATTATTCACTCAACAAACATCTGTTGTAGGGTGCTGCGCTAAGCCCTCGGAGTGCTTAGGCGATTCTCGACACGTCACCAGTAACCAGCGGACCTCTCACAGCGGCCGCCAGCCCGGGTGGGAGAGCGCCAAGGGGGTAGCGCGGAAGCGTGGTTGCGGACCGCCGGGCCTCGGGGACGCGGCCCCGCTCTGCGCCGGGCTCCACGGCCGCCGACCGCCTCGGGCGGAGGCCGGAGCGCGCGGAGAGAGGCCGCCCGCCCACGACCGGCACCCGGGCCCGCGGGAAGGCCGGGAAATTGGTTCGCCGCCGACGTGGCGGGAGCCGAGCGCAGCCCAGTCGCGGTGGCGCGCCGCCCTTACCTGTTGGTCATTCCTGCCGCCACGCCCAGCATCTCTCCGCAGTCGCCTGTGCTCCCTCTGCACGTCGGCCGCTGGCCCCGCTGCGACCGCCGTCTCCTCCCTCGCGCTGCGGCCGGCTACGGGCGGGCGGGCCGCGAGCAGGAAGGGGAGGCCAGCAAGGGGCGGAGAGGCCGCCGCCGCCTCCCGCCCTCAGCCGGCAAATCGCTAGGCGCGCCGCGCGGGGGCGCGCGCGGGACAGGGGCGAGGCAAGGTGGGCGCAGGGGAGGAGCTGCCGGCGGGGGAAACCCTGTCTTGGCCCCGCCCTGTCCCCGCCCCTCCCTAGCCTCTGCACAGTCACTGGCCAGATAGGCAACCCCCCCATTCATTGCCCGTCCCCGTCTGGCCCCGCCCCCACTCCGCCCCCGCGTCTCTGCCCCGCCCAGTCCCCCCACCAGCCCCGCCCAGCCCCCCTAAAACGGCCTCGGCCCCGCCCCCTCGTGGTTTCGCCCCTTCCCCCGCACCCCCCCAACTCCGGCACGCTTCAAAGACCATACCCTGGGGGCGGGGACAAAGGCTCCACGGCTAGGCGGAGGTTCCCCCGGAACCCGGGGCTTGGCTTGCGGCGGGTGTACCGCGACTGGCCTTTGCCGCTCCTTTTGGGTGACTGCGTCGCAAGCCGCGAGCGGAGGGAGCAGCCAATTTTTTCCTTCTCCGAGACACCTCTGATTCGGCAAGGCTGATGGACCGCATGGCTCTGCCAGAAGACTCTGGGCCCAAGGTGTTGGGATTCCACCCTATCTGGGTGAGGGGTCCCGAGGAGACTTCTTCAGAGGGTGAAGTCAGCTCCAGGGACTCTGGGAGGGAGCCTTGTCTGCTCTGGCCGGGATTGAATCCCTGTACACAAAGCCCGGCACGTTCGGGGAATCTCCATAGGATACCGCTTACAGATTGTGAATTTGGAAAAGTGAACTTTTTTTTGAGACACTTTGATCTTGTCTCCTCATTGTTTCTTTCCTTACCCATTACCTCTAACAAAACCTGAAATCTGCCAGGGATGAAATATAGGTTATTTATACTGAGCATAAATATAAATGATCTCTTCAAGATATCAGAATTTGTAACTAAATGTACTTTATAATTATAGAATGAAAACTGTGTCCCACCGTCTATATCTGCGCGGGGTGAACACTGGGTGCCTTTGATATCCTTATACCAAAATTAATTCTAAACTGAGCAAATGTTTACATGTAAAAAAAAAAAGGCATATACAAATATTAGAAGAAAACACGGAAGAAAAAAAATTAAGATTGCTATGGAGAGATACTTTCCAAATAGGATATAAACTCTAGAAATTGTAAAATTAAAGATTAATAAATGTAACCAAATAGGAATATTAAAATTTTTGCATAGCAAACAAATATGGCAAATAACAACTAAAAAAGGTCTAATTTCTTCATTACAAAAGGAGTCAGTAAGAAAAAGTTCAGCCACTCAGAGAAACATAAAAGGTACATACACAGGTTTCCACAGAAAAAGAAAAATAGGAATGAGTTTTAAAGGACAAGGTGCCAATATCATAAATAAATTTTTTAAATACCATTTTCACATAAAGGCAAAGATTAGTTTGACATGTTATTTTGATGAGAATATAGGGAACACAGGCACTTTGATATACTGTTGATGGGAGAGTAAATCTACACAATTTTTACTGAGGACAAGTGAAGACTAGCTATCATAATGTAAAATTCAGCTCAGTTGACCCAGAAAAATCCACATTTTGGAGTTTATCTTTACAGATGTATTACATGTACATAAAAAAGATGTACAGGTTTTAAAGATACCTGGGAAACTAATTATAAACTAAGTGATGTAATGACTGAGATTTCCTTTAAAATAAAATGTGGGGATGGGAGATCTAGGTAGGAGTGTCAGTGAAAAAAAATTGGCCAGAAACTGATGACTGTTTCGGTGGCTCATTGGTACATGGAATTCTTCATATTAGTTTGCCTACTTTAGTGTATATTTGAAATTCCATAATGAAAAGGTTTTTTATTTTTTTAATTTAATTTTATTTTTTCAGTGTTCCAAGGTTCATTGTTTATGCACCACACCCAGCACTCCATGCAATAGATGCCCTCCTTAATACCCATCACCAGGCTCACCTAAACCCCCATCCTACGCCCCTCCAAAACCCTCAGTTTGTTTCTCAGAGTCCACAGTTTCCCATGGTTTGTTTCCCCCTCTGATTTCCCCCAACCCACTTTTCCATGAAAAGGTTTTTTAAATGGAAACCGGAAAATTGTAAAATGAGAGCCATTGCAGTTTTGTTTTTAGGAGCAAGTGAGACAGTTCATTTAATCAGGATATTAAATAAATTATAATTTCCATATATAATGCTATGCAGCAGCTAAAAACAATGAGAATGGCTAACAAGTATATGAAAAGATTCTTAACATCATTAATCATTAAGGAAATGCACATCAAAACCACAATGAAATAACACTTCACCCCCATTAGAATGACTACTATTAACAAGTGTTGGTGGGGTTATGGAGAAGTTAGAAACCTATGCACTGTTGCAAGGAATGTAAAATGGTGTAGCCACTGCAGAAAACTGTAAAAAATTAAAAATAGAATTATCCCACAATCCAGCAATACCACTTCTGGGTATATATATCCAGGAGAATTTAAAGCAGGATCTCAAAGAGATATCTGTACACCTGTGTTCACAGCATTATTCACAATAGTCAAGAGGTGGATACAACCCAAGTGTTCATTGCAGGATGGGTGTGTAAACAAAATGGGTACATACACACAATGAAATATTCATTACAAAAAGAAAGAAAATTCTGACACATGATACAACATGAATGACCCTTGAGGACATTAAGCTTAGAGAAATAAACAGACACAAAAAGACAAATACTGTATGAACCCACTTATGTGGAGTACCTAGAGTGGTCAAAGTTATGGAAACAATAGAATGGTGGACGTCAGGGGTTGAAAGAGGAGAGTGGGGAGTTATCGACTAATAGGTACAGCCTTTCAGTTTTGTAAGATGAAAAATTCTGGAGGTTGGTTGCACAACCATGTGAATCTACTTAACACTACTGAACTGCACACTTCAAACTGATTAAGCTGGCAAATTTTATGTCATTTGTCTTTTACCACAATTAACAAAATAAAGATAAGGCTGATGATATGCAGTAATAAAAAATGATCTCCATGACATAATTTAAGTAAGGAAATAAAGCAAGGGAGAAAAATTTGTTTACTATGCTATCATAACACATGCCCACATATCTGGAATGATAAGATATGCAAGAAACATAACAGGAATTGAATATGTAGAAGGACTAGGGATTAGGAGCAAGAGGAGAACACGCACACAATTTATTATTTCCTTAACGGAGTAGTATATATCCATCAAAAATTTGTTATAAGACTGTAGCAATATGAGAAAATATGCACTATGATTAATCGTATAAGATAAGTTAAAAATTTTTTATATAGTGTGTGACTTATAAGTTGGTTAGAATGCTTAGAAGTTGTATTTTGTTTGAAAAACAATCTGTGATGTTTTTCTACATTTCTGTTTTTCAGAAAATTATGTGTATTGATTTTTGGAGGGAAAAAGAAACATCAAAAAATTTAGAGGCTTTATTTTGTCTTGATAGCTCATCTCCTGACAACTTTTATCTCTCACTTCTTTTTGAACAATTTTTAGATGTGTATGATCCAATAATTAATATTTACTTCGTCTTTCTTGAAAATTTGATTTTTTTTTGGAAGATTTTATTTATTTATTTGACAGAGAGAAATCACAAGTAGATGGAGAGGCAGGCAGAGAGAGAGAGAGGGAAGCAGGCTCTCTGCTGAGCAGAGAGCCCGATGCAGGACTCGATCCCAGGACCCTGAGATCATGACCTAAGCCGAAGGCCCCGGCTCAGCCCACTGAGCCACCCAGGCGCCCCTCGTGTTGTCATTCTTTCTTATATATTAGCAATTTCCCCTTTAAGAAGCAAAAGTCCATAACTTTTAACTTGCCATCTTCATATCATAACTTTTGTACAGATCCTAGATTCACAAAAAGTGATTTTTTTATTGTGCTGTTCACAGAGTACTTAAAGACAGAATTTTTTTCTGTTTTATTTTTTAAAATAATTATCACCAAAGTATATATGCACAACAAAAGTTAAAAAAAAACAAACAAATCTGAAAACAGGCAAAAAAAATCTTAGACAGGGATATCTCTTGCTACAGCAAAGATGAGTGAAGTAGCCACAAGTCTGGGTGAGGCAGAAGTTTGGTGGGACTTGGGCAAAATACTGCAAAACAAAGAGAAGGAACATGGTCCTAAACACTTATAAAATTATGCTCTGTGACTATATAATCTCATTTCCAGAAAATGGGAGAAATTTTCAGGAAACTTTTGGTCTCTTCAAAAGACTATAAGAAAGTATGCTACTTGTGAAGCAGAAACAGAAAGCCATAAAGAGAGAACAGGCTAAGGTGAGCATGGTGACATTTACAGGAACTGAAGTACGCAGAAGCAAAAATGCACAGCAGACACTTCAGAAGATAGAATCAGTGTCACACACACACAAAGAGCAGCTCTCAGAATGCAGAGCACCTACAGATAGTGCCAACAAGAGAGTGGACAGTCGAAGGTAGGACAAAGGTTGGCACTTTACCATGGAGTGTTTAATGTTTCTGAAAGAGAACAGAACAGGCAGAGCAGAAGCATTGTTCAAAGATAGAATGAATAAAGATTTGGGGGGACTAAAGAAAGATCTGCATGTAGAGATTGAAAGAACTCATCATGTTCCAGAAAAATCACTGAGAAAAGCATTCTATAGTTAGACATCCTGTAATTTAGACACAAATTATAATTTAAAGTATTAAATTATGAGGATAAAGGCAAGAACAAACAAAAGCCAGTAACCTGTAAGAGAAGAAAAACAAAGCCAGCCTTGTGCCGTGCCAGGTGTTGATAGGAAACTACCCCCTCGCATTTTAGAGAAGGAAGTTTTTAATCCAAGAATTTATACCTCATGAAGATGCCTTCACAGATGAAGACAGTGAAAGAAAGACATTTTCAGATATGCAAGTGTTCAGAAATTATACCGTTTCTTGAGAAAAGAAGGTACTTAGATGATTCCAACCCATTTAGACACGAAAGAAAGTTGGGATTATAAAATCCACCTCATACCAAAAGACTGTAGTGGAACTGAAAGCATTTAAACATAAATAAATTTAAATAATTGTTGTAAATCTCTTTATTAAATGGGGTGAAATGTTAAATTCTTCAAAAGAATGAACACTGGGAACCGCAATAATTTAGTGGTATTTGGGTGAATTGTATTAACTGATGTTAAAAACTGAGAAATAATGGGGCCCTGAGATTGAGGTACAGATGGAGGAGTTGGTAAATAAAGTCTAGGATAATTTTTTTTACGATTTTATTTATTTATGAGAGCGAAAGCACAGAGGAAGAAGGAGAAGCAGACCCCTGCTGAGCAGGGAGCCCAGAGTGCAGGGCTTGATCCCAGGACCCTGGGATCATGACCTGAGCCGAAGACGGACACTTAACCAACTAAGCCACCCAGGCGTCCCCAGGAGAATTGTTTTAACATTTCAAGGCGGAAATACTTAAAGCCATGTAAACTGTCCCAGGGTGTAGAAAAAGTATCCTAATTCATTTTATACATACAGTTAGCATGACCCTAGGACCAAAAATTGTCAAAGAAAGTAAGAAAGAATTAAGTAGATTAAAAAATCTTAAAGAATTATGACTAAATCAATAACACATGTATATCACAGGAACATTAATCCATGATCAAGGAAGCTAGCATGCAGTCTAGAAATACAAGTTTGGCTTTCTGGTAAGAAATATATATTTTATTCTACTTGCAAAGGAAGAAAGCTGTACAATCATCTTAATAATATTGTCTAAAAATATTATAATTCAACTTACAACCCTGATAAAACTTATTACAGTATGCTTAAAGGAATAAGAAATCAATAATAAATTTACTATGATGCACTATGTATGTGTTTAAAGTGAGGAATAAAATTAAGGAGTCCACTGAGGAAGTGTAACTTTGGGAAAGGAGAAAAAAATATAACCACTTGTAGATGATGTAATTAATTGGAAAACTAGCATTCTTTCGAAACTTCAGCATGATACTCAATTGTAAAATAAACATATAAAAAGCAAAGCTTTTACATGTCCCAACAATCACGAGAGATTATTTTACTTACAATAATAATAAACTTAATAGTTTATAAAATAAATTTAATAAACCTTTCTAAAATACGTTGCCTACGGTAACCCCCAAACTGTTGTCTGTCTCTATGAGCTTGGTTTGTTTCATTTTGTTTTTAATTCCACATGTAAGTGAGATAATCCAGTATTTGTCTCCTCCTGTCTGTCTTATTTCACTTAGCATCGTGCCCTTGGTTCTGTCCATGTCACAAAAGACAAGATTTCATTCTTTTCTATGGCTGGATAATATTCCAGTGTGTGTGTGTGTGTGTGTGACAGTTTTTTTTTTTTTAATCTATTCATTCTTTGGTGGGCACTTAAGTTGGTTCCATATCTTGGCTACTGTAAATGGCAGCGGTGAATGTGATGGTGCACATACCATTGGGTGTTTTCATTTTTTCGGCTGAATACTCAGAAGTGGAATTGCTGAATCATATGGGAGTTCTATTTTTAATTTTTTGAGGAATTTCCCATACTGTTTTTTACAGTGGCTGCACCAATTTTCATTCCCACCAACAGTGCACCAGGGCTCCCTTTTCTACATACCCTCCCTAACACTTGTTTTCTTGTTTGTTTGGAAATCGTCATTCTAGGTGGTGAGAGGTGATAGGTCCTTGTGGATTTGATTTGCCTTTCTCTGATGATTAGTGATGTGGTATATCTTTTCCTGTACCTGTTGTCCACCTCTATGTCTTCAGAAAAATGCCTATTTAGATCTTTGGCCCATTTTTTTTTTTTAAGATTTGGCGTTTTTGTTTTTTTTTTTTAAATTTATTTATTTGACAGCGAGAGAGAACGTAAGTAGGCAGAGAGGCAGGCAGAGAAAGAGGGGAAGCAGGCTCCCTGCTGAGCAGAGAGCCTGATGTGGGGCTTGATCCCAGGACCCTGAGATCATGACCTGAGCCAAAGGCAGAGGCTTAACCCACTGAGCCGCCCAGGCACCCCTCTTTGGTCCATTTTAAAATTGTTTTCTTGTTTATTTGCTATTGAGTAGTATAAGGTCTTTATATATTTTGGATTTTAGCCCTTTATCAGAAACATGATTTGCAAATACTTTTTCTCATTTAGTAGTTTCCCTTTTCGTTCTGTTGATGGTTTTTCCTTGCTGTGAAGAAGACTGAATTTGATATAGTCCCACCTGATTATTTTTACTTTTGCTGTCTTTACTTTTCGTGTCAGATTAAAAAAAAAATCATCACTAAGACTGATATCAAAGAGCTTACTGCCTGTATTTTCTTCTGGGAATCTAATGTGTTCTAATTTATGAGCATGGAATTTCTTTTGTGTTTCTTTATGTCTTCTCCAATTTCTTTCATCAATGTCTTATAGTTTTAAGTGTGCAAGTCTTTCGCTTCTTTGGTTAAATGTATTCCTAGGTATTTTTTTCTTTATGATGTAATTCTAAATAGGATTTTCCTCTTAATTTCTCTTTCTGATAGTTTGCTATTTGTGAATAAAAACAAAACAGATTTTTGTATATTGGTTTTGTATCCTGAAATTTCACTGAGTTTGTACATTAGTTTTAATAGTTTCTTGGTAGTCTTTAGGGTTTTCTACCTATAATATCATGTTGTTTGCAAATGCTGAGTTTTACTTCTTTCTTTCCAATTTGGACGTGTTCTATTTTTATTTATTGCCTAATTGTTGTGACTAGGACTTTCAGTACTATCTTGAATAAAACTGGTAAGAGCAGTCAATTTTTTTAAAGACTTTATTTTATTATTTATTTGACAGAGAGAGAGCACAGGGAGTGGCAAAGGGAGAAGTAGGCTCCCCCAGAGCAGGGAGCCTGATGCAGGGCTTGATCCCAGGACCACGGGACTATAACCTGAGCCAAAGGCAGATGCTTAATGACTGAGCCACTGTACCACCCAGGTATTCCAAGAGTTGTCATTCCTTTTTTTTTTTTTTAAGGTTTTATTTATTTATTTGACAGACAGAGATCACAAGTAGACAGAGAGGCAGGCAGAGAGAAAGGGAAGCAGGCCCCCCACTGAGCAGACAGCCCTATGCAGGGCTTGATCCCAGAACACCAGGATCATGACCTGAGCTGAAGGCAGAGGCTTTAACAAACTGAGCCACTCAGGCGCCCCAAGAGTTGCCATTCTTGTTTTGTTCCTGATCTCAGAGGAAAAGCTTTTAGCTTTTCACCATTGAGTATAATGTTAGCTGAGGGCTTGTCCTATATGGTCTTTATCATGTTGAAGTTTGTTCCTTGTATACCTATTTTCTTTAGTATTTTTATCATAAATGGGTGTTGAACTTTGTCAACTTTGTCAGTTTGTCAATTTTGTCTTTTCTGCATGTATTAAGATTACCATATGATTTTTTTAAAAAGGTTTTATTGCTTAGTACACCTGGGCTGCCTGGTGGCTTAGTTGGTAAAGTGTCCGATTCTTGTTTTTGGCTCACATCATGATCCTGTGGTCGTGAGATCATGTCCCATGTCAGGCTCTGTGCTCAGCATGGAGTCTGCCTCAGATTCTCTCTTCCTCTCCCTGCTGCTTTCTCTCTCTCCTTCAAATAAATATATAAATTAAAAAATTAATCTCTATATCCAATGTGGTGTTGGAGCCTACAGCGGTGAGATCAAGTCACATGCTCTACTCACTGAGCCAGTCAGGTGCCCCAAATTACCACCTGATTTTTACCCTTTGTGTTATTAATGTGGTATATCACATTCATTGATTTGCCTATGATGAACCATCTTTGAATCCCTGGAATACCACTTGTTCATGGTGTGTTATTTTTTAATGTATTGTTGAATTCAATTTACTGATGTTCTATTGAGGATTTTTGTATCTATGTTTATCAGAGATTTGACCTGTAATTTTCTTTTCTTGTGGTATCTTTGTCTGATTTTGGCATCAGGGTAATGCTGGCTGTGTAAAATGAGTTTGAAAGAGTTCTCTCCTCTTTTATTTTTGCAAGAGTTTGAGAAGATTGGTTATTTTTTTTTTAATATCTGGTGGAATTCATCAGTGAAACTCTCTGGTCCTGAGCTATTGGTTGTTGGGAATTTTATTACTACTGATTCAATTTCCTTATGAGTTATTGGTCTATTCAGATTTTCCTTTTCCTTATCATTCATCTTAATAAGTTGTGTGTTTCTAGGAATTTATCTATTTTTTCCTGGGTTGTTTAATTTGTTGATATATTTGTCTTATTCTTTATTTCTAATCTGAGTAATAGAGATCTAGCTTTGAATAATGTTTATTCTTTAAAATTTGTTGGTTTTTTTATTGACATGATAAATTTTTGTAAATATTCCAAAATTATGTCCTCTATTTCTTGAGAAAAAACGTATATTCTAATTATTTGATGCAACCCTCCATGTATGTCCCTTAGATCAAATTTATTAATTCAGATATTCTATATCCTCAGTTAAGTTTTTGTCTGAGAAGAATGCCCCATAGTTCCCGAGTGTACAAGATGAATGTAGAAAGTGAGCTGGGAGCATTGTTGGAGGCAATTACAGAAATTCAAGTGAGGTCTGCTGATACATGGGAGTAGGGGTGACACTGGGGGGAGTGGTTTGCAAGATATTGATGGGATGGAATGAACATGAGTATGGAGTCCAGTGAAAGAGAAGAAGAATGTTGAATGAATTCTGGGCTCCTGACTAGTCCAAACTAGTGCATGGTGTAGACATAATGTAAAGGAGAGCAATGGAGAAGGTGGAGAGGAAGTAACAGGCAGATGATACACTCAGTTTCATACTTGCCACATTTGAGGAGTTTGTGGGGCATCCAGGATGCAGTAAGATAGATGGATGTAAATACAAGAAAAGTGAAAGTTTATGAGTCAAAGATCTAATAATTGGGACACTTGTTTGACTCAGTCGATAGAGCATGCAACTTTTGATCTCAGGGTTGAGTTCAAGCCTCATATTGGGTATATAGCTTAGTTTAAAAACAAACAAATAAATGTTTATGTATAAATGCTTTTTAGAAAGATCTAATAATCCAAATGGGGAGAGAGATAAGTAAGACAGTCAGAGTAATACATAAAGAAATTACTTGAGGGTTTAAAATGTTTGGAAAAGTCAGAAAAGTTGAGGCGGGATCAAAAACAAATGAAATAAGGTTAGGTGGTTTTCAGGGCTGGCTTCCTGGAAGTCCAGGATTTGGTTTAAAAGTTGAACAGGCAGAATCTTAAAAACACTGAAACTGTTTGATTCCACTCACATGAGGTCCCTAGAGTAGATCAAATTCATAGAGATAGAAAATAGAGTGGTGGTCACCAGGGGCTGCATGGATGGAGGGTGAGGAGAAAGTTTTTATAGGGACAGTTTCCATTTTGTAAGATGAAAGAATTCTGGAAGTGGACAGTGGTGATGGTTGCAGCGCATGAATGAATATACCTAATCTCACTGAACTTCACTCCTAATAGTTAGGATAGTAAATTTTATTTTATGTGTATTTTACCTCAATATAAAAAAATTGAGCAGGTAGAAAGACAGTGGCATATTCCGAATATAAACAGCTAAAGGAAAAGGTATGACATTAAATGAGCCAGGTTGATTCCTGAATATCAGAGAATGCTGAATTTTCTATGGAAAAAAAGAAAAAAAAAACCACCCAACCCTGCAGTTATAAATGTATAATGTAGATATGGATGATTTTAAATAGAGAAAAACTTGAAGGCAATATTTATATGTATGTGGTTTGAGAGTAGGAAATCTAGGGTCAAGGAGAAAAGGTAGAGTTCTGTTTTAGTAATTCAGCAAGTGATATTAAAAGGAATGGAAGAGGAGAGTAGAGAGAACATCTTGGGGGGCATCTACCCAACTCTTGCTGGTTTGTTTATTTTTCAAGTAATTTACTTTAAACTTTTCACCCCTAAATTACTCAGAATATACATTTTTGAAAAATAAAATTATTTTACCACATAATCACAATGCAATTCTCACACCTCACAAAACTGACAGTTGTTTCTTGATGTTACCTAAAAGTTGGACGACTTTCATATTTTCTCTATTGACCCCAGAATGCCTTTTACAGCTGGTTTGTTTAAACTGGGGTCTGATTAAGAAGAACGATTTGCACTTCATTGTTTTGTTTCTAAACATTTTAAAAATCAAGCATAGTACTTGCTCCCATTTTCTTTCAAAGATTTTATTTATTTATTTGACAGACAGAGATCACAAGTAGGCAGAGCAGCAGGCAGAGAGAGAGGGGGAAGCAGGCTCCCTGCTGAGCAGAGAGCCCTATGGGGGGCTCGATTCCAGAACCCTGGGATCATGACCTGAGCCCAAGGCATCGGCTTAACCCACTGAGCCACCCAGGCGCCCCGCTCAGTCAGTAGAACATGTGACTCTTTTTTTTTTTTTTTAAAGATTTTATTTATTTATTTGACAGTAGATGGAGAGGCAGGCAGAGAGAGAGAGCTAGCTCCCATTTTCTGTCTTGATCTTGAACTTGTTGGAGATAGTCAACCAGTTGTCTAAGACCAATTTTTTCAATTTCTGTGTTTTTTGGATTGCTTCCTGATGGTGTTCTTTCTTTAGCTGTTCTCTTGTTTATTTCCAGTAAACTTGAATTTTAATCTGAAGATTTGCATATACTTATATCAAACATTTTTGGCAAGGATTCTTCACAGATAATACTATTTTTTCCAGGCACGTAATGTCTAGAACCCCACTCGTAGAGGGGTTCAGATCACAGAATAAAGGTATCCCTCCATTGGAAGGTTATATTTATCTTTTTGCAAACAGGACATATTCTTTTTCCTTTTAAAAGATTTATTATTTATTTATGTTTAAAGATTTTATTTATCCATTTATTTGAGAGAGAGAGAGAGAAAGAGAGAGAGTGAATGGGAGGAGGAGGAGAAGGAGAGGGATAGCAGACTCCACCTGAGTGTCGAGCCTAATGTGCGGCTTGGTCCCCCCAACCCAGGGACCTCGACCTGAGCCAGAATCAAGAGTCAGACCAAGAGTCAGATACTTAAAAGATTGAGCCACTCGGGCACCCTGAAGATTTTTTTATTTTAGAGAGAGACAGAGCGAGCGCGCACATGAGGGAAGAGGGATAGATGGGGATGGAGAGAGAATCTCAAGCAGGCTCACATCAGCTGCGGAGGGGGGCTTGATTTCACAACTCTGAGGTCATGACCCCACCCCAGCCAAAACCAAGAGGCCAACCCTAATGGGCTGTGCCACCCAGAGACTCCCACAATTAAGACATATTCTAAAAGATTTGTCAGTTTTTACCTTGGTCAGATTCCACCAGCCTTTCCTCCAGTCTCCTGTCTAATTCAGGATTCAGTCCACGATCTTGGCCATCGTTATTCTGTGACTTGTCCCTCCTTTTGGGTTGGATGTTTTCTCGTGGTTAAATAGTTCATGGATTCTGGGGGAAGAATACCACAAGGCTGCAGGGCCCACCCCAGAGCACCCTATCAGGGGTACCCAGCACTGGATTGATACCAGCCTTGGCTCCCTGGTTATGGTGGTTTCTGACAGGTTTCTCCAATGCAGAGTCACTATCATTCCTTGCAGCCAACGCATATTCTTGGGAGAGACATTTTCAGCTATGCAATATCCTGCCCCTTCTTGAACTTTGGACACTAATTTTCATATTCCTCATTTGATTTTGCTTACAGCAATTACTAGCTTTGGTGTTCTGACAGTGATTCTTATTTCCCCCACTCCTAACAAATAGGTTAACTGTATGGAACATACAGTCTTCTATATGGAAGAGTCCCTTCTTCTCTCCCAGTTTTAAGTTCATGCATGGAACTCATGGGTATCTATCTATTTATTTATTTATTTATTTGACAGAGAGAAATCACAAGCAGTCGGAGAGGCAGGCAGGCAGAGAGAGAGAGGGAAGCAGGCTCCCTGCCGAGCAGAGAGCCCGATGCGGGACTCGATCCCAGGACCCTGAGACCATGACCTGAGCCGAAGGCAGCGGCTTAACCCACTGAGCCACCCAGGCGCCCCCATGGGTATCTATTTTATTCTTTAGAATATTACTGTTATTTATTTAGTTGCTCAAATTGTTCCAGTTTTGGCCACTGGGAGCTCTTTCAGACTGGTTCCTGTGTCCCTTTGATATGTGTCCATACTTTTGGTTTTTTTTAGCACTTCCTTACTTTCTTAGCACTACAAGATGTTCCAGGCTCAGTTTATGTTTTCCTTACCAGCCGTAGCATCAACCATTTCATCATGGAGTCCCGGTTCTTTTTATTGGAAGATAATATTTTAAGTTTTAAAACCAAGAGCTAGGCACTAAGTATGTTCATCTATGCCCTCCTAGCCAACAGAGCTAAAAAAATATGTACATGTATACCAACTCATGTATATACACTTATCTATATTTTTACCTGTGTGTGTGTAGCAAAACAAACAAACATGATTTATACTGACATTTCTGATTCCAGCCCAGCACCATGAGGTTCATTCTAGCCTTCTCCTTTTGCTCATTTGTAATTTCTTTCTGACAGCAAGAAACCTGGCTTTCAATATTTTATGCAGTTTTCAAAGTCAGTTTTAAGTTTTGTTTTGTAAAAATGCAGTAATTTTATACCCTGCACTTATTTCAAGGCTTATGAATTTTTAGCTACTCTAAGGGGTTAACAGAACTTTCACACATGTTCAACTCTTTAAGAGGAGAGATTTTAATTTAGTTTGTAATTCACAAATATTATGACAAAAAGTTCCATAGTTCCCTGAAGGTTCATTTATCTTTGCCAGGTTTTAGGGGAAAAGGCAGGCTAATTATCTGATATTATAACTGATACTAAGATGGGAATGACCTAGGTCTAATCTTCGTCAATTCACATTTTAAAAAAGGAGCTTAATAGCCCCCAAGTAATATGTAACTGGAGATGAAGAGTGAATATTTTTGAAGAGAGAAGGCGTATTTATCATGCTTGCTGGATTTTAGGAATTGAAGTTCAGGGAAGCTTCTTACTTGGCACTTTATTCCTGAAGGCATTTAGAGTTAATTTTAGGACTTAACAGAATGTCTCTTTAGAGCTGCACTGTATAATAAAAATGTAATATAAGCCACAAATAAGATCCTTCCAAATAATTAAAAAATTTTCTAGTAGGCACATTATAAAAGGTAAATAGAAATAGGTGAGATTAGGGACACCTGGGTGACTCAGTCAGCTAAACGTCTGTCTTTGGCTCAGGTCATGATCCCAGGGTCCTGAAATCAAGTACCGAATCAGGTTCCTTGCTCAGCAGGGAGCCTGCTTCTCCCTCTGCCTGGCACTCACCCTGATTGTGCTTGCGGTCTCTCTCTGACAAATAAATCAACAAAATCCTTAAAAAAGAAAAAGAAATAGGTGAAATTAATTTTAAGAATATATTTTATCGGTGTGCCTGGGTGGCTCAGTCGTTAAGAATCTGCCTTTGGCTCAGGTCATGATCCTGGGGTCCCGGGATCGATCCCCACATAGGGTTCCCTGCTCAGCAGGAAGCCTGCTTTTCCCTCTGCCACATGCCCTGCTTGTGTTCCCTCTCTCACTGTCAAATAAATAAATAAAATCTTTAAAAAATTATGAAAGAACATATGAATATATTTTATCAATAATGTATTTTACTTAAGCTAGAATATTCACAGTTTTGAAATTTCAGCATGTAATCATTATAAAAAGTTTTAAGGAGATGTGTTATTGTATTTTGTTCATATGTCTTTGAAATCTGGTATGTATTTTATATGCATAGTGTATCTGAATTTAAAATAACCACATTTTAGGGTGCCTGGGTGACTCAGTGGGTTAAAAAGCCTCTGCCTTCAGCTCAAGTCATTATCCCAGGATCCTGGGATCGAGACTCAGATCGAGCCCTGGATCGAGCCCTGCATTGGGCTCTCTGCTCAGCAAGGAGTCTGCTTCTCCCCGCCCCTCTCTGCCTGCCTCTTGCCTACTTGTGATCTCTGTCAAATAAATAAATAAGTAATCTTAAAAATAAAATGAAATAAAATAAAATAAAATAACCGCATTTCATCTTTCAAAAGTCCACATATGACTAGTGGCTACTGTATTAGAGCAGTTTCAGAACAAAAGAGTTCCTTTAAAAATATTTCAGTCATTGTCTATAAGGCAGTTTGAAAGCTGATCTGAATGATTTCCCCTTTTCCAGGAAAGGAAGCAGAAATAGTGTAGTCATGAAATTAAGTCAGCTGCATAGTTTATGGGTCCCAGGAGAAATAGGCAAGGCCAGAGAGAATGATCTCAGTCAGAAACTCAGAATGAATCATATGAATTAAACACTGGACAATGTCCAATACTCAACATGAATTTTTAGCTTACAATAAGATTACATTATACCACCATATGTAGAGATGTTCTGATTATGCTTATTGCGGGAGGTATGTTGCTATTGTTTTATAGACTACCTCAGATCCAAACTTTGTGAAAAATTATATTCCATTTTCCAGGAACTGTATCATATTATAATCTTAAACTGCACTAAAATAAATATAAACTATTAAACTTTTCAGAGCAGCTCTGAATCTGGCATCCACTTTGGTTGTAAGAGAAGAAGTGGGGCATCTGGGTGGCCCTGTTGGTTAAGTCTCCAACTCTTGATTTTGGCTCTGGTCATGATCTTAGGGTTGTGAGATCGAGCCCCATACCAGCTCTGTGTTGGGCATGGAATCTGCTTAAGACTCTCTCTTCCCCTCCCTCTGCTTCTCCCCACTCCTCACCCCCACTCATACACATGCATGTTCTCTCTCTCTCTCTCTCTAAAAAAATAGGAGAGAGAGAGAAGTAGTAATAGTCATGCTTTTGTCTACCAACAAGACACTGAAAACCATTGGTGGTGATTAGCAAGCAGTGCTCTTACAAAAGGAAGATTCTTTCTAGAACCCGGTATATCATTTGTTATCAGTATGGCCATAAGGTCGGCTCATTCATTGTTTCCCATGTTTATAAGTTTATAAGCAGCTAAAAAGAATCTTCACTGAGAGACCCTATGTGGTGGGACTTGCAGTTAACTTCAATCTTTTCTCCACTAGAGACTTATATGACCACCCAGCTGTGCAATGGGTAACGTCGCACCTACATGCGCACAAAGTAACTGGAACAATACATCACTGAGTGCTTCAGCTATACAATGAATAATACATATCCTGATGTCAGGCAGCTCAGCCTTAATGAACGAATACTTTTCCTTGGGGAAGTTAATGACGGTAAAGACTGAAGGGGAAACGGAAGGGTCTCTCAAGGGAGTGTGACCTGGTAATCCACTGGGGTGAGAAAAAGAGCCAAGAAGGGATAGCCAGTTCTCAAAAGAGGCCCACACAGGAAAGAATACTCTTGACAGGCCAACAACAGCACTGCTGAGAAATAGTGAGCATAATGTTTGGCAAAGTTGATCAAAATACAAACGAAAAACCAAACACCTATTTTTGCCCAACTTACCAAGAAGGATTCAAGCAACAAAACTAACAGAAATTTCAATATTCCGGATAAACTGCATTTTAAATTGCTTTCACTAATTAAGAAAGCAGCAACAGGAATGATCTAGATACTATTGTTTTAGCTCTAAAATATTAATTTTATATTTAGAATTTATATATCCCTCAGAAATTATTTGTAGCCACAATTATTTGACTGGGTGACATTGGTGTTAATCTTCTTAAGGAGAGTGTGAGGGAACTAGTTTATAATTACACATTTGGAGTGGAAAATATATCTAATATTTGTCATACATAACCTTATTTACCAGACACTGTGCTGAGTCAGTCTCTTACCTGTATCATTTGATTTAATCTTATGAGGTTACTATTTTTACTTGAAAACATGGAGTGAGTCAGTACATGTAACAGACATTATACTAATGAGGGCTTCTTTCTCTCATGTAACAAAAAATCTGGATAAATTAGGGATAGTTTATTATCAAGAACTAACCCATTTCCTTCTGTTTTTAAATCTACCATTCTTTGCATAACTGTTGCCTCATGGTAACAATATGGTTGCCACAGTTCCAGGCAATACATGTACTTTCCAGTCAGGAAAAAGGGGGAAAGTGGTCCAAGAAGGTTCTCTTTTCTTTTTCATAAAATTCATAAGCCTTCTCAGGTGGCCTCTAGCAGCCTTCCTTGTCTTATTCTTCACTCACCAGGAAGAAGAATAAGACTGACCATAGCTTGGTCACGCCTAGCTTTGAGGAAGATTGGCAAGGTGTTTGTCCTTCAAACATCTGGAATGGGAGGAGCAGGAGAGAAGAAGGTGGAATGGCTGATGGGTTAGCCACCTTACGATGTTCCCACACCATTTAATAGACGTGGGCACTGATGTGCAATAGGGATAACTAACTTACCCAGAGTGATGTAGTTAGTAAGCAGTGGAGGAGCTCTCGAAACCCGGCACTTTGCCTCCAAACCCTGTGCTCCTATTCACCACCTTGCCTTCTCAGACAGGATGAAGTTAACTGCAGAAATCATGAGATTTTTGCATAGAACATTTTGCTTATAGAATTTACTACCTTGAAATAAAAGGTTAGTAGTATATCATTTTTTCTAAGATGTATTTCTAACTAATATGTTTGTATCCAACCAATGAAATTAGGTTAGTGTTAGTAAAAAGAAATCTGGATTAAGTGGGTGCATTAAGAATTTATTTCTAATATAGAATGCTGTGAAATCATCATACCACACAAATAGTAAGGCACGTTGGAAGAGAAAAATCAAGTTACAGTGCTTAGTGGGTTGCTTTCAGTTTATCCAGGCTTACCCCATGAAATATAGGAGTGGAAGTATTTAGGTGTCTTGACTAGAACTGTTAAGTTCACAAGTTATTTTTACATATAGTAATTATGAAGGTTAATTTTATGCTATCTAGAACTTATTACACTGGCTCTCCTGATCCTTTGGTTTGCAGAAAGCAGATCATGGGAGTTCTTAGTTCTGTTTCTCTGGGGAACCCCAACTAATATAGTATTGTATAATGAAATAGAAGGAAAAATAGTCACAAAAATCCTTTCACTTATGGTAGTGAGAAATGAGTCTTACTAATCTATCAATTATTGATGTTTTCTATTGATATTTGTTATTCAAGATCAGTAGATTTAGTAAACACAACAAAAAATGGACAATAATTATAGATCCTAAAAATATAACTTTAACATAATATTGTGTTGACATGTGTATTAGTCAGCTCTGGCTGTCATAACAAAACACCACCACCTGAGCGGCCTTAACAACAGAAATAGATTTTCTCACAGTTCTGGAGGCCAGAAGTTCAAGCTCAAGGTTCTGACTGGTTTGGTTTCTGATGAGGGCATTCCTTCTGGCTTGCAGACAGCCACATTGTCACTATGTCCTCACCTGGTCTTTCCTTGGTGCATGCATGTAGAGAGAAGGATAGCGAGCTTGGTCTCTTCCTCTTGTTCTAAGGACACCAATCCTCCTGGGTTAGGGTTCCACCTTTATGATCTCTTTTAACCTTACTTCCTTATAGGCCTCATCTCCAAATACAGTCATGTTGTGAGAGAAGGCTTCCACATATGAATTTGGGTGGCATGATTCAGTCTTTAGCTACATGTATTAGAGCAATATCTCCGGTATCTTTAGATTCCTATTCATTATGTAAATGTACCACTTATTTGCTTTAAAGTATTATAAAAGAAAAACACAAATCCCTTGCTCTACTTTTCTGACCCTAGGCCTTTTCTCCAAAGGCAATGACTTTAAACACTTTAATTTTTTTCTTCTGGTATTTACCTTCATATTTCTAAATAATATGCTGACTTGTCAAATCCATTTTTTAAAAAATGATAAATTTAGTGTAAAATTTAGTGATAAATTTCTTTTTTTTAGGGAGCATATATTGTATTATTTGTTTCAGGAGTTCAGACCTGTCATCAGTCTTACACAATTCACAGCACTCACCATAGCACATACCCACGCAGTATCCTTCACCCAGCCGCCCTATCCCCCCTTCACCCCCAGCAACCCTCATTTGTTTCCTGAGATTAACAGTCTCTTATGGTTTGTCTCCCTATCTGGTTTCATCTTGTTTCCTTTTTCCTTCCCTTTCCCTATGATCCTCTGTCTTGTTTCTCAGATTCCTCGTATTGGAGAGCTCATATGATAATTTTTTCTTCTCTGATTGACTTATTTCGCTTAGCATAATACCCTCTAGTTTCATTCACATCGTTGCAAATGGCAAGATTTCACTTTTTGATGGCTGCATAATATTCCGTGTGTGTGTGTGTGTGTGTGTGTGTGTGTGTGTGTGTATCACATCTTTATTCATTCATCTGCCGATGGACAGCTAATTCTTTACACAGTTTGGCTATTGTGGATATTGCTGCTATAAATATTGGGGTGCACATGCCCCTTCAAATCACTACATTTGTATCTTTGGGATAAATATCCCTTGCATTCAAATCCATTTTTTAAAAAAGATTTTATTTCTTTATTTGAGAGAGAGAGAACATATGAGCTGGGGGTGGGGAGGGGCAGAGGGAGAGGGAGTAAAGCAGGTTCTCCACTGAACAGGGAGTCTGATGTGGGGCTGAATCCCAGGATCCTGAGATCATGACCTGAGCTAAAGACAGACACTTAACCTAGGCAACCCTATTAAATCCACCTTTTATCTTTTTGATTTACTTTTATATTAAGTGAGAATTTAGGGGCTTTGTGTATCCTCACTTCACTCATACCCATTCTCCCAATATGATGTTTTAATATTTTGCAAATAGTCTTTTGACTTTCTATTGTTATCCAGTGAACCACAAGTGTATTATGACTATCTTCTTTGTCATTCACCTTGTAGTTCTCCTAAAGTTAACATCGACTCTCCCCACCCATGTTCCTAGTCTCCTATTTACATTTCACTAATTCTCTAACAACTTTCTATTCTTTATTTATTTTAAAAATTAGGTAAAACAATTGTAGTATCATTAACATAAGTGTATATTTGTTCCAGGTATACTTATAATGAATTCTATAATTCTATGCATTACTCAGTGTTCATTGTGATAAGTATACTCTTAATCCCCTTCACCCATCCCTCACCCACCTCCCATCTGGTAACCACCAGTTTTTTCTCTGCATCCCTATGATTATTGCAGCATTGTTTATGCTGGTCAAGATATGAAAACAGCCCAAGTGTCTATCCATGTATGGATGGATAAAGGAGATGTGGTATACACACACACACACACACACACACACACAATGGAATATTACTCAGTCATAAAAAAGAATGAGATCTTGCTATTTGTAACAACGTGGTTGGAGCTAGAGGGTATAATGCCAAGTGAAATAAGTCAATCAGAGAAAAACAAATACCATATGATTTCACTCATGTGGAACTTAAGAAACAAAACAAATGAACAAAGAAAAAAGGAGACAAAAAACCAGACTTCAATTTTTAGTAAATTTTTATTATGGAAAATTTCAAACATATATCAAATGGTGAGAATAGTATTATAAATACTCCTGCCCTCATTATTTAGTTCCAAATATCAATTTTTGTCAAGGAATGCAAGGTTATTTTAATATCCAAAAGCCAATCAATGTAAGAATACGCCATATTAACATGATAAAAGACAAACCCTCGTAATTATCTCAAAAGAGATTTAAAAAATTTTTGACAAAATCCAACACTTTCATGATAAAAACACTCAACAAACTAAAAGTAGAAATAAACTTTCTCAACTTGATAAAGGGCATCTATGAAAATCTCAGAGCTGACATCCTACTTAATGGTGAACAGCTGCATGTTCTCCCCTAATAGCAGATGTTAGCTGGGGATGTCCTGTTTTGCCGCTTCTCTTCAATATTGTGTTAGAGTTTCCAGACAGGCAAACAGACAAGGAAAGTAATTAAAAAGCATCAAAAAAAGGAAAGGAAGGGGTAAAACTATATTCGTGTATGATATGACATGAGCTATGGAATATAGTTGCATATATTCCTATGGAATCCACATATAAATAGCTACTGGAACTGATAAAGACTTAAGTGTGGGTGTAGGATATACAATTATCATAGAGAAAAATAAATTATATTTCTATACATAAGCAATGAGCAATCCAAAAATGAAATTAAGAAAACAATTCAATTTACAATAGCATCAAAAATAATGAGATATTTAGGTATAAATTTAACTATTAAATTAAAGACTTGTATACTGGAAGCTACAAAAGATTGTCAAAAGATATTAAACAGACCCCCCAAAATGGAAAGACACCCTATGTTTATGGATACACTGTTAAGAAGGCAATAATTTCTAAAGTGATCTACAGAGCGCATGGGTGGCTCAGTGGGTTAAGCCGCTGCCTTTGGCTCAGGTCATGATCTCAGGGTCCTGGGATCGAGTCCCACATCGGGCTCTCCGCTCGGCAGGGAGCCTGCTTCCTCTCTCTCTCTCTCTCTCTCTCTCTCTCTGCCTGCCTCTCTGCCTACTTGTGATCTCTCTCTGTCAAATAAATAAATTAAAAAAAAATAAAGTGATCTATAGACAAGAAGTCCTATCAAAATTTCAACTTGTGTTTTCACAGACTGACAATCTGATCCTAAAGTTCATATAGAAATGCAAAGGACCCAGAAGAGTCCACAGTCAACACAGTCTTGAAAAGGAAAAACAACGTTAGAGGAAACATGCTTTTTCATTTCAAATCTTACTAAAGAGATTTAGTAATCAAGACTGTGTGGGATGGACATAGGGACAGATATATAGGTCAAGGGACTAGAATTGAGAGTCCAGATACAAACCCTTATATTTATGGTCAAATGATTCTCAACAAAGGTGCCAAGACAATTCAGTAGGGAAAGCATCGTGTTTTCAATAGTCCTGGATGACAATGTGCAGAAGAATGAAGTGGGACTCCTTTCTGTATCATATTAAAAAGATTAGCTGAAAGCAAATCAGACACCTAGATGTAAGAGCTAAAACTATAAAACTCTTCAAAGAAAACATAGGAATAACTCTTTGTAATTGTTGGATCAAGCAATGAAGCTTGGAGCTGACCTCAAAAGCACAGGTGACAAGCAGAAGTGTAAATTGAGACTTCATCAAAATGAGAAACACTTGTGCTGTAAATGATATTGAGAAAGCTTAAAAAGACAAACCACATAATGGTAGGAAACACGTGCAAATCATATATCTGATAAGGGACTTGTATCTAAAATTGTGTATCATGTAAAATGGTATATAAAGAACACCTATAACTAAATAATAAAAAGACAAATAATCCAATTTTTTAAATGGGCAAATAATTTAAACATACATGTCTCCAAAGAAGATATACAAAACACATGAAGTACACTTTTAACATCATTAGCGATTAGGGAAGTGCAAATCAAGCCCACAGTGAAATACCACTTCATATCCACTAGGATGGCTATCATCAAAAAGGCAGACAATAAGTTTTGATGAGGATGTGGAGAAAATGAACCTCATACCTTATTGATGAAATTGTAAAGTGGAGCAGTCACTCTAGAAAAGTTGGGCTGTTCCACAAATAGTTAAACATGTGATTACCATAGGATGCTAAATTCCATTCCCAGGAGAATTGAAAAACATATATCCACACAAAAATTTGCATGCAAATTTTCATAGCAGCAATTTTTTTTCCTTTTTAAAAGATTTTATTTTATTTAGAGGACTGAGGGGGAGAGAGAGAGTCTCAAGCAGACTCCCCATGGGGCTGGATGTAGGGCTCCATCTCACGATTCTGGGGTCATGACCTGAGCCAAAATCAAGAGTTGGAGCTTAACTGAGCCAACCAGGTGTCCCATAGCAATTTTCTTTTTATTAATATATAATGTATTATTTGCTTCAGGGGTACAGGTCTGTGAATCATCAGTCTTACACAATTCACAGCATTCACCATAGCACATACCCTCCCCAGTGTCCATCACCTCACCACCCTCTCCCTACCCCTTTCCCCCCAGCAACCCTGTTTGTCTCCTGAGATGAACATTCTCTAATGGTTTATCTCCTTCCCCGGTCCCATTGTGTTTCAATTTTCTCTCCCTTCCCCCAACCCCCCGGCCCTGCCTCTCAAATTCCTCGTGTCAGTAAGATCATATGATAATTGTTTTTCTCTGATTGACTTATCTCACTTAACACAACACCTTCTAGTTCCATCCATGTTGCAAATGGCAAGATTTCGGTCTTTTTGATGACTGCATAATATTCCACTGTGTGTGTGTGTGTGTGTGTGTGTGTGTGTGTACGTACACACAACCTCCACATCTTCTTTATCCATTCGTCTGGATTCTTTCCATACTTTGGCTATTGTGGACATTGCGCAGCAATTTTCTTAATAGCTAAAAGTTGGAAACACCAAAATATCCACCAATGGATGAATATGTAAAACATGGCATTTCATACAAAGGATGATTATTCAGCAGTAAAAGAGGAGTATGGCTGCATGCTACAATGCAAATGACCTTGAAAACATTATGGCAATGAAGGAAGTCAGTCACAGATTTATGATTCTACTGGTATGAAAAGTATAGAATAATAGGCAGCTCAAAGACAGAGAATTAGTGGCTACCCAGGGTTGAGGCGGGCTAATGGGGGAATGGCTGCCAATGGGTAGGCAGTTTTTTGGGGGGCGGTAATAAAAATTTCTAAACTCAGATTGTGGGGATGGGCTCACAAAAAAAATCATTGAATTGTACATGTTCAACGAGGGAGCTTTATGGCATATAAATGTCAACAAATATGTAAAAAACAAAACAATGTATACATGACGTCAGAAGAAAAGATGTATGCTTGTAGTGTAACTGGGAAAGAACACAGAATGAAGATGTTTGAGTAGATAAGAAAGCAACCGTCAACTCCTTGTCGACCTTCTTTCACTCACACTCCCACCCACACTGTCCCTCCCATATTAATTTGGATCAAATATGATTTTAACTATAAATGTTTTAGCATGTTTTCAAAATAACTTTTTAATCAGACACATTATCAAACAAAACAAATTAAACATATTTCCTTAGTATAAAATATTTTTGTCAGTGTTCACATTTCTACTTCCAACATCTTTTAATAAAATTTTACACTTCAGCTATATCAAGTAACCCACAAGTTCCAATTTTTTTTTTCTTTCCTTCCTGGAGAATCCCCCTTTGGACTCTTAGTTCCTGGTTCTTCCTCTTCAAGCACAGCAGGTATCCTGGGATCACCCTTCAGGACTCTCCTGTGTTCAGTCTCGTTTCCTGGCCGCTCCTTTTTTATTTCTGTTTTCTCTCAGCTTTCTGGAGCATATTCTCTCAACAGGAAAGGCTGCATGGGAAGTCATTTTTTCCCAGTTCTTAGGGATCTGAAAAAGCCTGTTTTCTCCCACTTAATTAAAAGTTTGTTGTTTGTAGAATTTCAGGTTGCAAATCATTTTGACTCAGAATTTTAAAGGAATTTCTCTGAGGTCTGGTGTGCTGTGCTGCTGTTTGAGAGGTTTGAAGCAATCTTCCTTCCCTTCCTGTGTCTGAAACTTGCTTTTGTCTCTGGAAAATTTCTTCTTTTGTCAATTTTATTTTAACATTTAGCAATTATTACACTAAATAACACAATTTTCTCTCCATGCATACCATTTAACTGCATCCAAAAAGAGATTCTCTCTCTCTTTAAAATTTCTGGGTTTGAACTGCATAGGTCTTCTTACAAGTAAACTTTTTTTTAATGCAGTGCAGTACTGTAAATGTATTTTCTCTTATTTTTTAAAATTGTGGTTGACATGCAGTGTTAGTTTCAGGTATACAACATAGCTATTCAACATTTCTACAAATTATGCAAAGCTTACCATGAGAAGTATAGTTACCATCTGTCACTGGAATCTTTTAATAAACATATAATGTATTAGCCCCAGGGGTACGGGTCTGTGAATCGCCAGGTTTACACACTTCACAGCATTCACCATAGCACATACCCTCCCCAATGTCCATAACCCCACCACCCTCTCCCTACCTCCCTACCTCCAGTCCCCCTCAGTTTGTTGTGTGACATTAAGAGTCTCTTAAGGTTTGTCTGCCTCCTGATCCCATCTTGTTTCATTTTGGAATCTTTAAAAAAAAATTATTTATGTATTTGGGGGCGGGGAGGGTCAGAGAAAGAAACTTAAGCAGTTTGATGTGGGGCTCAATCCCGTGACTCTGAGATGACAATCTGAGCCAAAAACCAAGAGTCAGGACTCTCACCCTGTCCTGGCATCCCTGTCATTGGAAAACTTTTTAGGAGCACTTTCTATTCTAAAAAGTTGTATCACTATGCCTTTATAATACTGGATCTCTGATAAGTCTTTTATTTTAGACTCTTGCCTTTAATTTTGTAAACTTGTATTATTTCTTTGAAAATTTCTTCCTATTTTCTTATTTTCAGAGACCAGAGACTCCTATTAAATCCTGAGCATCCTAGATTAGAATCTCCTTTTCTCCTTTTAATAGTTGATTTTGTTCACTTCCTTATAATTTTTTGAACTTTAGTTTCAAGAGATCACTGTACATTTTTAATTGCTCATTTTCATTAATGAGCTGTTCATGTTTCATGAAATCTGGATTATTTTTTTATTTAATTTAATTAATTTATTTGACAGAGAGAGAGAGAGAGATCACAAGCAGGCAGAGAGACAGGCAGAGAGAGAGGAGGAAGCAGGCCCGCTGCTGAGCAGAGAGCCCGATGTGGGGCTCGATCCCAGGATCCTGGGATCATGACCTGAGGCGAAGGCAGAGGCTTAACCCACTGAGCCACCCAGGTGCCCCTGAAATCTGGATTCTAATCCTAGCTTGGGCAGACTGTAAAGTTTTAAAAAACAAGAGGTGATTATCAGAGGCATGTGCAGTTAAATGTTATATTCACTTGATTACTAAAATCACTTACTCATTAAGCACACTTATTTAGTGCTATGTGCTGGGCACTGAAGGACAATAAAGGGGACAAAAAGAAAAGTGAATTGGTAAACCTTGCTGCGGGCTGTGGAAGTAGGAAGGTAAGACTGAAAAGGGGGACAACATTGGAGTGCCCACTATGCTGGGGTGATGATGTCCATGTCTTGCAGAGAGAGAGATGGGGGCTCAAACAGTCAAGAGCACAGCCCGAGTCCATCAGTAGTGAAGCAGACATCCTCTTCATATCTGAGTGTAGAGTTTCTCCTCTCACCACCGCACTGTGTTCCAGACACCTGTCAGTCACTCTCGAAGCTCATGTAGAAGTTGACTGAGGATGCAAGGGACAGAGTCTGGAACCCACTGTACCTGTCTCAGGTGTTAGAAGCAGAATTGAAGCTGCCCCTTCCCCCTCACCCCATATTTGTTAACCTCCTCAGGACAGCTTAGCCTCCTTCATGTTTTCTGGGTGGGCTTTCCTCTGCTCCTGGGCATTCCAGAGTTCCTGTCATTACATACCACAATTCCAGTTACACAGAGATGTGAGCCTGACTCTGGTCCCAAATCCATGTTCCTGAATCTAATCTATTTGGCTTGGGTTAGGGCTCTGTGCCTGGTTCAGTTGATTCTGTTGGCCTCTTGGTATGGTGGTGGGGGAAAAGTTACCAGAAAAAGGGGTGGAGAGGATTGTTGTCATCTTCAATTCTAGGCAGATATCTGGAGAGGTAGCCACTATGTGGGCTCCGAGTGAGCCCACTCAGAAGGAAACCTGGGGTGGTCACCTGCATTATTGAAATTGAAACTGAAAACATATTTCTTCACTATACTCAATGTTCTATTAACATGCACCTTTCTATCTTTTTTAAAGCAACAATTTGAAGGTCACAACTTGATTTTCCCTCCATGTAGTCACATGATGAATGCAGGGGGAAAAGATTTTTTTTCTGTATATAACTTATATGTAAATAATGAAATGCTTTTTAACACTCATGGGTAAAAATGAGCTCAAAGTCACCTGCAATTTTATATCAGATTGCTTACCTTAGTGTGCATTTATTTTGAACCAATAGTAGATTTTCAGATACCAAGTCAAAGCAGAATAGTCTTACACCAAGTTGTGACCACTACATTCCAACTTAATCATACAGTATGAGTAATTTTTTGTTTGCATCATGCTATTCACCCAATACCAAATTATATCTTTATTGGAAATTGTACACTCCTCAATACTATACGTTTCCAGTGACATCACCAGCTAACATGGGGTTTACAAAGAACACAAAACACTGCTTGCCTTTAGCAAGCCTTTGCTTTGCTAGTAAGCAGTTCAGTGACACTTCTCCCAAAGTCTGTTTAAAGGAATGCAATGCTCAAAGTTTGCTTAAAGGAATATAATTCTTGATCGTATGCTCTTTGGGGCATAAGCAAAACTCACTGTATACATCACAGAGGAGGCTGGAACTTGCGAGGCGCCCAAAGAAAGGCTACATGTGGCTCCCACTTCCAGGTGGAAGGTAGATGTCAGACATGGAAGGCATCATGATCCACACAACACCTAACAAAAGGTCAATCTATGTTCTCTCAAGTACCTGATACTCTAGGTCCCAACTGTCTAGAGACAGTAGTAAGGGAATGTGTAATGCCAATTCATAGACTAACTCAAAAACTCCAAAGAGACAGTGTCTAACAGAAAAAAAGTAGGCATAAAAATATGATATGCAGTTAAACATATTTAATAGAAATATTAAAATAATCAGTACATTTCCTTTTGCTGAAATCATGAAAGAATATCACTTTGTAATCAAAGTTAACTTTTTTATCATGCAAAATGGTATTTTTGCTATTACATTCATAAGTAGAGACTGTATTTCAAAATAAGTTTATACAGACTTCAAAAAGGTCTACACTTACAGTGAAATTTATTTAAATACTATTATAGTTACATTGTATGCTGCTGGTATATGCATATTCACAGCTTACAAAGTAAAAAAACTAAACTTAAAGTCAGCTCTGAAACGGATGCATTTTCATCATTACATTCACTAGTTAGGTCTGTTCTAAAACTGAAGGAAAGAGATATAGGAGATATTTTGTAAAGAACAAACTCAGCATGTCAGCAGCAAATTTCAGTTAAATTAAACTGGAATCAAAATGAATGTTCTGAGTAAACCAAATGAGTTCACCAGCTGAGAATGAAAATCAAAGTATAAATTGGAAGGCTTAAGGGAACTTTTACAGAGCATATTGTGTGGTGATTTTTTTAACAAATAAATATTAAAAATAGAATTCTCAAATTTATGATTTAAGAACACAATTCTGATCTTGTCAATAAAATATATTTAGAGGCATCAAAGGCAGGTAACACCACAAGACTGTGAAAATGTGACACTGACCTTGAAGATGTGTTCCTGAAGTTCCTTGGGATGGAGAGCATACAGAACGGCATGTCTGCTGAACCACGGGAAGCACCACTCTCCTATTAGATACAATGCTGCATGACGCAGTCGATGTTCTGATAAGTTTTTAATGGGGGAGATGGAAAGAATTCTTAAAACAGATTTATGGCTTAAAAGTAGATGAACCCTCTCAAGAGCCTGGAGAGACACCACAAAATCACCCCAACGTAATGAGCTGGTCCCGTGTTCATGTTCTGTGTTATACCAGCCAACACGAGGGCTTCTGACAACATAATGAGTTTTGAGATAATGTATTTTAGAGAAAAAAAAAAAACCAAAAAAACAGTTCATTTTAAAGTTACTAAGTAAAATGTTAGTCTCATAATTAACTGTACATATTTGCTTTATAATCCCTTAATAAACATGTCAACGTTATGCACAAAGCATTTTCCTTCATATTCTAATTACATTTCAACAATTTATAATAATAATCTATCTGCAAGTTTGCTCTTGCAATAAATAGTCTTGTAATATTATTTTCAAAACCTAAATTCCAGTTGGTACTGTACCAAAATTTAACTTCGAAATTCACAGTACTGCCCAGAAACAGGCGGGTCCTGAGGTTCCACAGAAGGAGGGAGTGGTGTTGTTTCTTGGTGTTTTCATCTGGCAGCACTCTTGGGAGGTCACAGAGTCAGAGGGCTGTGGACTGGTATCAACCCTTCAGGCTGCTGTACTTTAACTTCATACTTTTACTTCAAGCAGAGACTTGTTAAATACATCTGACAGACGTATATACAAATATATGTAGATGTGAACATATACACACATTTTGGACAAAAGAATGACAGCAATATATGTGAAACTTTCTTTTTTGCCACATTGATTCTATTTGGTTAATAAATAATGTTTTCCCATCAATCTACCGAAGTCCAGACCAACTATGCAGATAGGATGCCCATCCAGATGTACGGGAAGCATTTTCTTCCTCACCTTTGGGGAGTCCAAAAAGAAAAAAAATGCATTAATCTTCTCAGAACATACTTTGACGTTACAAATCTGTTCTTGACCTTTCAGTATTTGCATTTCTCCATTAGACAATTCCAAAATAAAGACCCCAGCACAACTAGAACTAGTAATTGGTAAACCTCAAAACTAAACCAAGAGAAACAAAAACAACTGGTTTTAATCACTCTGAAATCAGGTATATATTGAGGTATAATTTGCTTACAGTACTTCATCCTCTTGAGGTGCAGTACCACCATGCCCACCATTTGCCTTTTCCAGAAAGTCATATAAATTGGGCCACATCATGTATCTTTTGAGTGTGGTTCCTTTTGCTTAGCAGGAGGCATCTGAGAACTGTCCATGTTCCTGTGTGTATCGGTGACTCATTCCTTTTTGTAGCTGAGCAGGATTCTACTGTGTGGCTGCACCAGTTTGTTTTACTCATTTACCAGTGAAGGGTATTTGTGTTGTTTCTAGTTTTTCCCAATTTAAAATAAAGCTGCTCTAAACATTTATGTATGGGTTTTTAATTTTAAAAAATTTACTGAGAAATAATCTACATGAGATTCACCCTTTTAGTGGTTAGGTTTGTGGCCTCTTTAATAATGTCAGCTTCTAAGTGGAGAAGGTAGAGTCTGCTAATGAGATAGAAGTCACAATTAACCTAATCATGGAAGTGGCACCCTGTTACCTTTGCTGTATTCTACTAGTTAGAAACAAATCACGAGGCCAGTCTAATGGCCACTCAAGGGGAGAGGATTACATAAAGGCATGAATGTCTAGAGGGCATTGTAGTGGCAGAAGACTTTTCAGAAGTCAGTCTTTCCACAGAAAGCTGGAGGAAGTGACATTAAGGAATGGAAAACTGGGCACTGACTCTGCTTTCTCCCATTAGAAGAGGCAGTGGCCTTGCTCCCAAGAATGAGAGCCAGGGGGCTGCATTTCCTAAATGAAACGCAGAAACTGCTGTATGTTCATCTGGAATGAATGGTGCTCTCTGAGCATACGACTTGCCACACAACAAAAATTCAGCCATGTCCCAGATCTGGCAGGATTCTGCCCTATGCAGACAATGTTCCTGGCAGCTGTTCATGTCCTTAGGTATATGAGGACCACAGAAAGGCTGAGATTGGATGCATTTGCACCTGCCCTGAGTATTCTTTTCTGATAAGGTTCTGAGTCCTCTGCAAACCAAATTAGACACTTACAGTGAGTATGAGTGTGTTCTCTTCCTGGAGATGACTAAAAAAAGCTTGGTAAGTCTTTGCCTTTTTCCCTCTCTCTTTTTTTGTACATAATTGAGGTAAAATTGGCATATAACCTTATATTAACTTCAGGTCTATTTCCTCTTTATTTGCTTCTACAGAGTATTAGAATTTAGTAATTTTGTACACAAAGTAACAACACACAGCTCTGTAAATTATAACCTAGTTAGGGAGCAAAAATGTAAAGAAGCAACTTTCAGCTCCTACTTGAGTAGCAAAATTGAGATTCCAGTCTTACAAAGAGAAGCACTGTATGACTGACTTACTTAGGGAGCGAACTCTGCTCACCTCAAGTTGTGTCTCAAGAAGAAAAGAAAAATGCAGTCTGTGAACAGTGGTGGGATCTGTTGGAAGCAGGGGGAATTGATATGTGAACTACACCCACAGCAACAACTGACATTTGCCAGCAGTGTCTTCTTCACAATACTTGTTTTGAGACTAATGGAGTGCTCTGTGTTTTTTTGCCTTACATAGCAATGCCACAGGCAGCTCTGAGCAGCTCCTGACACTTGCCTGCGGTGTGAGCTGGGTCCTTAAAGGGTATTTATTATAGGAAGTTTGACATCACTTGTCAGAGTTGGATAATCTAGTTTATCCCCTAAGCTGCTGTTTCTCAAATATTTGTGACCCAGACCCATAGAAAGACAAACATTTTATATCAGGAGTTGATACAGACAGATACCAACATCCACCGATATACCCAGAGAGTTTCATGAAACACTTCTTATCCCTATGAGATTCAATGTACTCTGATGTCTGTCTCATTCTCTCCATTAAAAAAAAAATATTCTGGATGTGAGTCACCAAATTAATTTCAACATCCATTAGTGGTTAGCAACCTGAATGAAAAATACTGGTATAAACTCTCTACAAAATCAGAAAATGTAAATACTGCTTCAAAGGAGATGAAGGAGGCAAGAGGTACTTGTGTTTTTTGCTCTTATGCTTCCATTCTTTTCAGTGCCAAGAAGAGCAGCCCTCTTTTTAGCCTCGTTTCTGCACCCCAGACATTTATGACGTGGTCTGTTGTCCTGAAGGCCTTGGTAAAGAAATGTCCTTGGTCTGGCTGGTGAGGCTCAGGACTCTTATCTGCAGCATGGTGACAAGTCTCCTGTACATGACATTCCTTCTTGCACCTCAGACCTTTCACTTAGGTTTTCCTTTTACATGGAATATGTTGCTGAGATTTCCAATGGAGGCAAATTCTTAAAGTTTCTATCAGAAAAGATCTCGAAAAATATTTCTTGAAGGCTGACAGTTATTTCTTACAGCATGCTAAAGACAGTACTTCACCAATGCTGCTGAGAAGTCCACTGTGAGCCTACCACTCCTTTAGAGGTAAAGAGGCAATGTGTCTTCTTTTGAGACTTTTCTCTGTCCTTTTTGGGGGGCAGTTTCACTTTTATGCAAAGAGGTAGACTTCCTTTTATTTATTCTACTTGAAATTGTATTGAGATTTTTCAAATGTGTGGATGGATGCCTTCAGCGGCTCTGAGAAATTTTCATTCTCTTCAAATCCTGTCTCTACCTCATTATTTCCTCTCCTCTTCTTCTAGAACTTCAATTATTAAATATGTATTAGTTGTCTTCAGTATACCCTCTATGTCTATTACCCACTCCTTCATTTTTTCTTCCATTGTTTTGTTTCTTTCTTCTGATGATTCCTTCTGATCTTTCAGTTCAGTAACTCTTGCTTAAGCCATATCTCTATCTGCTGCCAGACCATAGCACTTTTAATTCAAATTTTTATAAGTTTTCTTTTGTTTTCTCATGTAATTAAGAGATAAGAAGTGAATAATCTTTCAAAGGTACACTAGCTTAATAATGGCCAGAGCATCAGTATCACCTGGGAACTTGTTAAAAATGCAAACTCTTAGGTTCCACACTAAATTTACTGAATCAGAAACTTGGGAGTGTGTGGCCAGCAATTTGAGTTTTAATCATCTCACCAGATGATTCTGACACCTGCTCTATCTTGAGGATCACTCTCTAGCATTACTAGTGTAGCCAGGATTTTTAGGGAATAAAGGAATGTGTTGAAGAACACAAACATGGGGTGCTTGGGTGGCTCAGTTAGTTAAGTGTCTGACTTCAGTGCAGGTCATGATTTCAGGATCCTGGGATTGACTCCTGTGTCCAGCTCTGTGCTCAACAGGGAGTCTGCTTTTCTCTTTCCCTCTGCTCCTCCTAATGCTTGTGCATTCTCTCTTTCTCTCTCAAGTAAATAAAATCTTAAAAAAACAACAACCCCAAAACACCAACATGATGAGATAAACCATTCAAAAGCGGGACAACCAGACATTCTGGGCCTACTAATGTGATGTCTCAGAAAGTACACAGTACTTTCAATACACCTATGAGTTGCACCAGTTGCACCTGTATCTAAGCAGAGACCTGACTTCCTATTTACAGGCAACAATGGAACAACTTACATGCTATCTCAAAGTGCCAAATCCAGAACTGAGCTTCTAGAGGATAAATGACCAGTTTCTTCAACTAATAATTGACATATTATAAAAAGAACACGGAACTGCTATAGATAACAAAAACAAAACAGAGCTTAAGGGACATCAACCAAATGCAATGTGTGAGCCCTATTAGGATGCTGCACAAAGACATCTGCAATAATCGGAACACCGCGCATAAACTGGGTATAGATGGCAGAGAAGTCTGATACACAGTGAAGTGTTTGCTGGGAAAATCATATGATATGTGTGGGATCTGCTTTAAAATCTCTAGCCCTGGAGCACCTGGGTGGCTTAATCAGTTAAGCATCAGCCTTCAGCTCGGCATGATCCCAGAGTCCTGGGATTGAGCCCCGCATCAGGCTCCCTGCTCTGCAGGACGCCTGCTTCTCCCTCTCCTGCTGCCTGCTGCTCCTCCTGCTTGTGCTTTCTCTCTGTCAAATAAGTAAATAAAATCTTAAAAAAAAAAAAAATCTCTAGCTCTGCTCTTCCCCTTTCAAAAAGAAGTCTGATTATGAAAATTGTTAAAGATGATAGCTACAAAGGACATGACAGCATTCTGCCTGCATGCTTGAAAAGGTCACAAATAAAAACATTTTATACTAACAAAAATGAAACCATGATCTTTAAGGAGTAGTCTGAAATCAGGTAACTACAGCAGTTATATGAGAATCATTTTAAAGGAGTTTATAAAATCACAGTGTTAAATCTATTTGCCACAAAAATCTAAGCACCAAATACAGGACAGCTTTAAAACAGAGTCTGCCTTGAGAAATGGGACTGTCATGTATGATATGGACCAACTGTTGGGTCATATGATTCTGCTGCCTCTAGACTATTTGGCAGGGGAAGGAGTAAGAGTGAGGTGGTGGTGGTGGGGGGTAGTGAGTAGGATAGAATAAGCTAATGCATGTTAATTATGATATAAAATAAAACCACTTTGATAGAATTCAAGGCTAGAATTACACGTCTAACTTTCAAAGATCTAACTAAACACTATTGTACTTGTTGCATCTTAAAATTATATTATGTACTATAATTGCCCTGAAGTATTAAAACATTAGCTTTTCAAATCTAGTCACAGGTTACATATATGATAGAACTCACGCAAATGAACCAAATATTAAATGTTTTAAGTCACAATGTCACAAGCAAGATTGTAAGCACACAGAGTTTCAACCATAAGTCCAACATTTAGTGTAAGTTATCCAACAAGAGTTTTAATACTTTCCTTCACCAACCTTGAGCAACTGCAGCCAGTTTTCCCTTTTCTTCAGGGCTGAGCTGCAACATTGTGTCTATAACAGGAAGGAGTCTCTCTTTCTCGCTACCTGGTTTCAGGAAAATGAACTGTAGCAAGACATTCTTCAAGTACTCCAGGTTAGCTACAGACTTTTCTCGTTCCTGATTTCTTTCCAATCTTCTTATTTCACTTTTGAGGAGCTGATGTTGGAGAAATGAGTTAAAAATGAGTTTTAGGAGCTTCAGGTTAAACATGGCAAGCTGAAGATATGCGTTCTTCTTCTCTTCCTCCCGAAATGCCCCAAAAAATGACTATAAAGGAATGATTAGGAGAGAAGGAAAAAAAAATAGATGAGAAATATCAAGAAATTCCTACAAGATGGGAAGGAGATAAAGTGGAAGAGACTCAGCCCAGTGGCACACTAAGTACCACTGACAAGAAGACAGAATGGATCCCGCAGAAACACCAAGAAGCTCCTGCCTCAAAGTATAGAGAAGCACAGGAAATGGGCTTGAAGACTGAGGACTGATGTCAAGTCTACATAGCCAGCCTATCATGGTACCAACTACCATGATGCTCCCTTCACCTCCTATTCTCTACAGAAAGTAAACCAGTGGGCTCAGCGCTGTGGGATAAGACACACTGCAGAGGGCAAGCAGAGCTTGAAACCAGGGACTAAAGTAAATATCTACATCCACCACAAACCCCTTTCCTGCCCTGCTCACAGACTGCAGGTAGTTATGGTGTCCAGCGGGAAGTTATATTTACCTGATGAACCACAGCTGTTTTGTTTACCAAAACAAAAGCCAAGTCTGTGATAGAGTGAAAATTCAGGAATATAAAACAATCTAAAATACTACCAGAAAAATGGGGCAACAGGATATGCAAAAGACAGTAGAATGCTAAAGTGTTTGAGGAAGATTTCTGGGATGAAACAAAAATAGTTACATTTCCTCATTTTAGGTTAGTTCAGAAAAGAGCCAACTCTGTTCTAAAACCTACAGTCATTTTAAATAGTGACAATAATGTTTAAGAAATCATTCAAGAATGGAAATTTGTGGAAATACCACATTTGAATAGTCACTTAGTTCACTGGGCTAGTTAGCAATTTGTTAGATGTGATAATGTTTTGACCATGTAGGAAAATGTTATTTTATATAGATGCGTACTAAAATATTTAGAGGTGGAATGTCACAATATACACAATTTACTATGAACAGCTAAGTAATTCAGCATTAAAAAATTAATTTAAGAAGGATAGCTGAGGCCCTGCACAGAGGGAGGATAGTCGATTTGGAGAAGCATGCAGAGGGCAGAACCATGTGCTTTCCAGACAGACATGAGCTGGAATGTTGCTCCACCATTTATCAGCTTCAGTCATTCTCTCACCAGTGAGAATGAGGATTAGACAGATGATATATGTAAAGCCCAGGGCCTGGCTCACAAGAACTGCTCAGTTAAATAGCAGGACTATGTCTGGAGAAGTGACTTAGCTGTGAGCCACGGCGGATTGTATAACCCTCAACTGCTCTACTATCTACATATGGCCACACGTTTCTAGTGTCACCTTTAGGAAAGTTTCCTATGCTACTTTACTATCTCCACCCACAATCTGTGATAAGTTTAGTGCCATAAACATCAGCTGAATGATCTGAATCAGAAGTGTCCCTAGTTTATCTTTAGAGCATAAGGGCTCATACCCACTTAAGTTTTCCATAAGCATATGTGGAACAATGACTTATGAACCTATTCTAATCTATTTCTAAATCTACCATAGTTTCTAAGAAAAGATAGTAATTTAGTTAGTCTTTATATAATATATATCCAAAGCAATTTGTATTTCTCAGTTTCAGGAATGTGACATCATAAAGAATGAAGATGTGACGGATGTGTCTCATCTGGACAGTGGGGGGGGGTCAGAAAAACCAACCTGTTGCAGAGAGAATTTTCTGGGTGGCAGTACTGACCTTACCTTAATTTGCTCCATAAGGATTGCATTGGTTGCTTCTGTTTCCCGAAGCAGGCCATTTAAGTGATCGGCACTTTTTGTGGTGGAGCTGAGCTTTTGAACCAATTCTTCTTTGGTAAATTCAGCATGCCATAGAGGAGGCTCTGCAAGATGTTGTTCCAGTCATTAAGTGTCAAAATCCAAGATTACAGATGTTGATTCTAAGTAAGAAATATATCTAAGTACAGATCTCTTACTCTACAGTATTACTCAGGCCCACTCTCTTGTCATTCTTCTGTTCAATATAACTCAGTTGAAAGGTTACACTTCAAATGTGACACAAATAAGGCAGAATCTCTGTTGTAATGTATATAATCTAATCGAATTCAAGCTCTACAAGCCCCAATTCTAGAATTTGTTTGTCCTGTGTTTCTAGACTATTCTGTTTCCCCACTCGCACTCCTCTGTATCCCAAGAGTTTATGTTGTTTTACTTATAAACGAGGGGAGTAATAACATTTACCAATCCTTTATATCATGGATGCTCATAAGAATATTATAGGAGGTGGGTAAGTATCATTATTCAAATTGTGTAGATGAGGGAAAAGGCTCAGAGTTGATAAGTAATCTGGCAAAAATCACAAAGCCAGATGTAATTCTGGAGTCTGTTGTCACTCTCTTGTGATCATTACTAACCTTGCCTGGTGGGACTGCAGTTTCCATCCACACCAAGATTAGTGACCAAAGACATAAACAGTCTTTACTCTAGATCCTGAAGCTTCAGGAGAACCGAATTCCCCCCAAATTGTGAACATTCATGACAGGTAAAACTAACATATACTGAAGCTTTAGTATGTCTAATAAATTTAACAGAGGAATAAATAAAAGCTGTCAAATTCTTAGAAGGAGGAGAGAATAGTTCATCTTACTTTCTGATACCACTATAGGACTTCCAACCATCTATTTCTAGCTCAAGCTTGGGGCAGAACTAGCATTTTATTTTAAAAAACTCAACTATTTCATTCTGCAGGAGAGTTTTCCATTTGGAATGGAACCCTGAAAGAAATTTTCTTAGAGTAGCTCAAAAAAGCACATAAAACTTAAGAGTTAGGATTTATTAGACAAGACAGTAGAGCTAAAGAGGAAAAACATACCCAGTTTAGTTTCAGGAGAATTAAGCAGCTGCTCTAAAGACTGTGTGTGAGTGCCAGAGGAAGATACAGACTCTGTGTCGGTGGTCTCCATTCCTTCTCCCTCCTCCCGGGTAATGGCATACATGTCCAGAAGGGGGAGATCTGTGCTTCTCCTTTCTCGAAGGTTCTTTAAAGGTTGGTGAGATGAAGCCGGGCCTATTGAATTTTTTAAAAAAAGTAAGTGTGAGATTGTTCAAAATCATGGATTCTGCATTCACAGAGATACACAATGAAATTTAAATGATCATAGGAATGTCAAGTGATATGACAGCAAATTTCAGTAACTAGAAGACCAATAAATGGTGCATAAAGAATTTCTAAGACTGCACTAAAAACAGTTATTAACTTTTAATTGTTTAGGTAATTTCAACAGAAACTATAAATTATTTGCTACCACCTAGATAAGCTCTATTATTAGATACCATAACAGGGAGGGCTATACAGTTGCAGAATACTGGCAGAAATTCTCAAACTAGACCGTTTTTGAGGATTAGGTATTTCAGATTGCTGCGTACTTTCTGAACACAATACACTTGCTGAACTCTGCTGAGCAGATGTACTTGTTCATCACTACTTTACACCTTCATCTTTGCTGGGTCCTTCCATCGCCCCCTCACATCTTCAGTGTTCAACCAAGAAATGCCTAGCACCCAGGGCAGGGAACTAATCTATTTTTTTTTTTTTTTAAAGATTTTATTTATTTATCTGACAGACAGAGATGAGAAGCAGACAGAGAGGCAGGCAGAGAGAGAGGGGGAAGTAGACTTCCCGCTGAGCAGAGAGCCCAATGCAGGGCTGGGATTGTGACCTGAGCCAAAGGCAGAGGCCCAACCCACTGAGCCACCCAGGTGCCCAGAGAACTAATCTGTTTTACTCCCCAGCCAGGCTTTCCTGTTTGCTGATAGTGAACACTTGGATAGAACTTTAAGAATTATAAGGCACTTTCAAATACATTACTTGATTAATCCCAAGAAACACAAAAGTCAGGGAAATTAAATGACTTTGCCCAAGGCATCATAGCAGGGTTAGGAAGCAAATTCTATGCCATATCTTTTAACTTAAAATTTCATTTATTTTCCATTCCATGATGTTGCCTCATTTTTCTCAAACATTATCCTCCAGCTGCCTTTGCTGAATCACTTTCCAGGATTTCTGATATTGTGCCAACTGCTTATTCCACTGCTGATTCCTAGATCACAATCTCTCATGTGACTGTGTTTCCCTGACTGATTACTTCCTTTGATGACTCTTGGCATAGGCTGAATTCTTTTTTTTTTTTTAAAGATTTTATTTATTTATTTGACACAGAGAGAAACAGCAAGAGCAGGAACATGAGCAGGGAGAGTGGGGAGAGGGAAAGCAGGCTTCCCACTGAGCAGGGAGCCCAATGTGGGGCTTGTTACCAGGACCCTGGTATTATGACCTGAGCTGAAGCCAGAGGCCTAACGACTGAGCCACCCAGGCAGCCTAGGCTAAATTTCTTGAAGCTGGGTTCGCAGCCTGATGAGTAACCCATTGCTGCCAGTGTCCTGGTGACATTTTCCAAGGTAAATGGTAGTAAGTATAAAGTTGATACCTTAAAGATGATGTAGCCTCATCTTGGCTGGCACATTTCCATCTCTTCCAGGGAGGAGAATGGAAGATACCAGCTGTAGCTGAACTAAATCTCCAACTAAGAAGAAATTTTAAAGGGAAGAAGCTATACTTCTTGGGGCGTGGGTATTTCTTTCTTTTTTTTTTTTTTAAACATTTTATTTATTTGACAGACAGAGGGCACAAGTAGGCAGAGAGGCAGGCAGAGAGAGGGCGGGGGGAAGCAGGCTCCCTCCTGAGCAGAGAGCCTGACGCAGGGCTCGATCCCAGAACCCTGGGATCATGACCCGAGCCGAAAGCGGAGGCTTAACCCACTGAGCCACCCAGGCGCCCCGGGCGTGGGTATTTCTAAGCCTCTCATTCTAATATTCCTAATTACAAAATAGATAGATTTGATGACTAACGATGGAGAACACCAAACGGATTCAGTGAATACTGGAATTTGGACACACGTCATGAGACTGTAGAGTATGTCTGAGTCAGAAACGGCATTACATGGAGGAGAACAGATACAGGAAAATCAGTACTGGAAGAGGTGATACAGGCTGCTATAAGTATAACCAGGAAGGGGTCAAATGGTTCAAATATCTTCTCAGTAAGCAAAACCAAAATTCTTTAATCACAGAATTGGCACTGGTTGTCACCTAGTAAATTTTCTTTTTTCTTAGGGATTTGTGATGAATGTATTTAAGTGACATTAACTATGTGAGCAAAGGTGAATGACGGATGCTCTCATGCACACACACGTACTTCTTGTGGTTGGTTCACTCTTAAGCTGGAAAAGCTGAGCTTCCACCTTGGACAGTTGCTGCTGTAAAGTTTCCATGGTCTTTCTATGCTCTTCCTGCAAATGGCGCACTTGATCACGGAAGCTGCTGCGAAGCACCTCGTTTTGGGATGTGAGTTGACTCACAATCTGTGTGTGTTCTGATTTCAGCATCATGTTCTCTGACTGTATTGAACACAACCTGAAGGGTGAGAGGAATTTAATTTCGTAGCAGATCTTTCAACTTGACATGTTGATTCAGCTTTTCTCAACTGGGTTCTACTTGATAATTAGCCCTGAGATATCTATTAAATGTATGAATTAACTGCTAAATGTCTATAATGGTATTCGCTGTGTTAACCATCTGGGGACTCATCTCGTTCAAATCCTCTCTGTGTTCTGTAATTCAAGAAACCTTGTTTGAGTAACTATGTTACAATGGTTCAGATGAGGAACTTCCTTCATCACTTATCAGAAAATAGGACTAAATTTAGAGCATAATACATACTTTAAATCAGTCCCCCTTTCAGGTTATCTTATGTGGATGCTCATATAAGCATAGGGTATCTTTTTTTTATTACCTTGAAAACAGGAAAAAGAATATGTTCTTTCGACTCATAAATAAAGTCTTAAGGAAAGCCTGAAAGGAAGTTTTCTGAATCATTTTTGAGCCAATTAATGTAACACTCTGAAACACAAAGGCTTGGTTTACTATGGTTGTTTTTGAATTTCACTGTACATTAGAATCATTGGGTACCTTGTTAAAAATACATTTAGTTCTCATTCTAGAGCCACAGAATCAGAATTTCCAAAGGTGGTCCTAGAAATTGCCTACTTTTAACAGTTTTCCGTGTGATTTTTATTTAATCAGCTTGGTACTGCTCAGTAAAACTATCATTTGGGAACCACTATTTTCCGTGGTTCTATTGTAGTCTTAATTTTTTATGTTTGGCTTTGGTTAAAAAAAAAAAAAAAAAGGAAAAAGAAGATAAAAAAGAAAAAAAAGTTTTCTTTTTATGCCAGAGAGCCACAAGTACCACAAATACTCTCATAAAATTTCAAATAATATGGAACCAATTATAGAAAAAAACGAGAGCTCTCTCTTATTCACTCCCACCCCTTGCAGTATAAAATCCCAGCTCCAGGGGTAGACATTGTTAATGGTTTAGCACATAGCATTCCAAGATTTTTTATCTATGTGCTACACATATGCACACTATATTAAGGTTTTAAGACAAGATTTAGTGGCTAAAAGTGACATACAATAAAAATATCGTATGTTTCAGAAAAGGTTTCTTAAGCGTCAAGTTCACACTGATCAATGAGTTCAGAAAATGCTACTGTATATGTTACTCCTCAAATCTGCATTTTTCTGTGAGCATTATGTTCAAACACTAGTATGAAAGTAAAGGAAAAACCATCAGCAGACACAACAACAATTTCCTAAGGAAGATAATCGTTACATTTTAGAGCTAGGTTGGAAGTAAGGTTGGTAGTTTGCAGGTGGTCTCAGTGGCACATCTGACTCTACCTACCTAAGAGCTAAAAGCCTGAACCCCAACCTGGACCCAGAATGACTATGCTGATGGAAATTTACTATGTCTCAGCTGTTACTGGGGTGTTTATATAGCTGGATCCTCGGCAATATAAGTATTAGTTGGTCAGTCTAGTTATTTTATAATTTTTATAATCTCATTTTTATGATCTCATACGGGGAAAGTATGAGTATTAAGATGCTTAAAAAGAAGAGAATTTATAAAGAAAAGGCTATTTCTTCACACTGGGGGACAGACAGTAACAACATTATTCTTAATATTTCTAAGAAGGGGAATCAGACCTCTACAGATACCTGAAAATGATGTGAATTTCTAGTACTTAAGAGAGACTGGCACATAGTAGAGGCCCCGCCAAAAATAGTCATTAAACGTTAGAGGCATCACTTGCAATTTATTTGTCTTAGCAATATAATTTGCGGTAACTTTTCTAGAGTAAAGAATCAATATGGGAAATTTCTTATATAAATAGCAAGCATCACTGTATTTCAGCAAATCTCCCAGTAAACCCTAGTGATAGGTAGCTAGAAAGCTGGTAGATCTTCCCTGAAGCTTTTGATTTACATGGTTAACATATATAAATTACACTATTAAAAGATTAAAAAGCCAAGAAGATGAAGCTTTCAAGATTACCATCAATTAGATAAGTATTAAAAGCATACTTGAAATATATAAAGTATTCCAACACACTTGATGCTCAATGAAGAACTCTTTTCCTTAGTCTAAGGTACAAAAGATATTACCACCCAATTTCTTCATTACAGGAATTCACATATCCTTGTTCACATCAATCTGTTCCTTCTGCCAATACCCCTGATGCCTATCTAAAATACTGATTAACAAAAGGTACACTGTGACAAGTTGAAAACAGTTGCAAAGGTAAGTGTCATATTCTTTTTGAGTCAGCAGCTGTGTGAATGTTTTCCACTAGAGAAAAAGAAAAATGCTTGTAATTTGACACCTGAGTTGGAAAGTGGGTTTTTTTCTTTCTTTCTTTTTTTTTTTAAAGAAAATTCTGGCCATGAAGGCCAAAGGAGAAACAGATTACTGGATGAACAGATAAAATTAACTGTTCTTAAAAGAGTGAAGTATACAAACAATCAAAATGGGATAGAAAAACAAAGTTACTAAGCCTCTAGAAATATCTATTTCTTCTTCTTCTTCTTTTTTTTTTTTTAAAGATTATTATTTTTTTTTTAGAGAGAGGAAAAAGAGGCAGAGGAAAAAGATCCCAGGAGTTCCATTTCACAACCCTGAGATCATGACATGAGCAGAAATCAAGACTCAGACACTTAACCAACTGAGTCACCCAGATGCCCCCAGAAATATCTATTTCTTATTTTCAATTTGTATTTATCCCAAGAAACAACACACTAGGAATTCCAACAAAGAAACATTTTGCTGCCCAGCGCAAACACTGTTAGTACTGCCAGCAACCTTACTTTTCCCGGAGTTCTGCTTCTTTGGACACAGTTTCCTGAAGCATCTTGTTATGCCGTTCTAGGAGAGTATCATGTTCAGACTGTAGTGTTTGAAGTTCAGAAACATTGATCTGTAAGTTATTTTGGGTGTCCTGTAATTTGATTTTTAGTTGATCAATCAGCATTTCCAGGTGTTCTCTGAAACAAACAGTTTTACAAAAAGTTTTAGAAGAGGTAAACCTGATTTTGTGGTTTCAAATAAATTTTATTACTTTAATTGTTTCATCTTTTAATGTCATACACTTGCTATTATTATGGACGATTCTCAAGGAAACTGAATAATTGGGAGAATTCGGAGACTAGGATTAAATATATGTTACAGTCAGATTTTAAATCCTAGGTCCTGCAGATTTTCAAAAACATCTCTGAACTTATAAATTTCATACTCAAATGGAGAAGAAACTATTAGATAGCATCAAAATGGCCTACTGTGTTATAGCACTATGCTTTTAGTTAAAAAAAATTACGTAGTTGTAAGCCAACCATTAGGGGGAAGAATGGTATAAAAAACAATAGTGAAAGCCCCTCATTCTGTCTCAACTGATACAATTCACTGAGTTTACTTTTTTAGAAAAAACTATCTTATGCATAAGAAAATAGAAGGAAGGTAAAACATTTACATTAAAATAATATGAATCCAAAATTCCAGCATAATCAAAAAAGGCTCTTGCAAATGCTGACATTTTCATATTAAAGGTGTCAATATTCAATTTCACTTTGAAATTTGAAGATGAGCTATTAACAGAGAAAATACCTCATTTTTCAGTCTACAGTTCCCATATTTAATAGATATTTGAATGAAAAGTATCATACAAACATTGCAGATATTTAGTCCTACTTAGAACAGTAAGAGGCAGATGTAAAATTACTTTGAATACTGAACCTCTACTTAAAAACAAAGCACACATGCTATAGATTATCCTATTTCATATTCCTAGTACATTTTTGAATAATTTAAAAATTATCTGTATGTTAGCTTTAAAGATGCAATAAACAAGATACCACTGAAACATAATTGAGACAGCCATAAATTTAAGAAGAAAAATGTAATTCTAGGCTAGAATTTAGTACAGAATTTAAAACTTTTTGAAATAAATAAAATGTTTTTAAGCAATTCTGTTTAGCCTAATTAATGGTGGGTATGTCAAGGAAGCAATTTTATTCTTCTATTTCTCAATTTTCAAAATTGGAAAAACTAATCACAATGTAATTTTAATGTCTGTATTTCTGCTCTGACCGGTTCCTGCTACAACAAGATAACACATTTAGCTTATTTTCTGGTTTCGCTGCTTACATATCAGTTTTATGAGTCTGTAACAGTGCTCTTCATAGAGATGTTTCCCTGTTGCTGCCTAGAGAAAGAGTGAAGCCAAGACACTCTGCTCTCATTACATGTAAAATTCCTCAGTCAAATGAAATCAAAGCAGGATTCTCAGCCTACTTGGTAGACAATCTGTTTTGGAGGAAAGGGGGGGACCCTGGATGTTTCTTTTAATTTAGACCTTACCTTTCTTGTTTAGCTCCCTCAGTTTCAGTCTGAGACACAGATTTATTTTTCTGTTGTTTTAGAACATTGTGAACTCGGACTTTGTAGCTCTCAAATTCAGAGGTTATAGCAGCTTGTTCTGCCTATAACATTTAAAAGAAAGAATGACTTTTCTATTGCAGATTCATTGTAACATAATCCTATTTTCTTTTAGAGTAATGATTTAAGATGAAAATGTGTTTTAGAAAATGAGTAAAATGTCCAACACTCCTTAGCTCCTTGATTAACTTCCTTTAAGAAGTGTGCTTCTGTTGGCCTTAAAACTTTTTTTTTTTAAAGATTATTTGTTTTTTGAGAGAGAGAGAACAAAAGCAGGGGGAGGGGCAGAGGGAGAGCAGACTCCCTGCTCAGCAGGAAGCCAGACACCAGCGAGATCCCAGGTCCCTAGGATAAGGATCTGATCCAAAGCCAGACACTTAACCAACTGAGCCACAAGGTGCCCAAGTCTTATAACCTTCTAAAAGCCTTTGAATGATAGAATTTTGTTTGACAAAAGATGTTTCTACCATGTTTTCCTCCTGGTAGTGTCAGTACCCATAAATTTCAGTATATGTGCTGCCGAAGCGAGCACAGTACCCATAAATTTCATAATGGCACTATTTGTCTTTGAAACCTTAGAAAGATTTTCACTTATGGAGAGGAATTCCTCTTTTCATAAATACAAGAAAAATAAATTCAAAGAAATTAAGCCACTCGAACTTCAGATTTCAAAGAGAGCAGGAAAAATGAAATTCTAGGTCTTCTACTTTCCCAATGTGGTCTCCTGGGACCCTTCTGCCAAACTGGCTCATATCAGAGCTGCACCTCTCACAAAGCTACTGTACTGGGTCTGCTTTGCATGCTGAAGAAAGTAGGCCCTCACAACCATTCTACTGGAATATTAGTTTATAATCATTTGGCCCTCAGAAAGCACTATATAAAGCATAAAATTAAAAGAAAATAACTCTTACACACAGAAATTGCAGAACAAGTTTAAAATGGAAACAATGTGTACCCATGTCTTCCCTTTTAACAAAAAAAGGTTATGTAAGTGACAGGATTGGATGGGGTTGGGGTTCACGTCAGATGAGCTGCAACAGGTACTTACTTTTCATAAGTGCTCTTAAACAACAGCAAATCCTAAAAGGCAAGACCACAGCCCTCATGTGAACTGCATGCTAGGTGGTAACATCTGTCTGCTGGGTCTGTGTGAGGAACGTACCTTGGCAACGCGGCACTCTTCCTGAAGGGCTGTCACTTTCTGCTGGTATGCGCTCAGTGTGCGCTGGTGCTGGTCTGCAGAGGTCTTCAGGTGTTCGTGAACTTTGTGCTTCTCGGAGGTTATTTCAGCCAGCTGAATCTGGGGCAAAACCTTTCAATTAAGCTCTAGTAAACTGGCTAAAGAGACTTTCCTTAAAAACATACTTGAGTTTTATTTTTTTTTTTAAGATTTTATTTCTTTGACAGAGAGAGAGAGATCACAAGTAGGTTGCAAGATACGTAGAAGGAGAGGAGGAAGCAGGCTCCCTGCTAAGTAGAGAGCCCTATGTGGGGCTCGACCCAGGATCCTGAGATCATGACCTGAGCCAAAGGCAGAGGCTTTAACCCACTGAGCCACCCAGGCGCCCCTAAAAACATACTTGAGTTTTGAATCATGAGTGTATATAAGCGATAAAAAACTACTATTACTGAAAGAGTACTGGGAATATAATAGAACATTTTCTCAATAAATTATTTCAGTTTTCCTTAAATTAAAACCGTGATTAAAAAAAAATTCCAGACTATTTGTTACAGTTCAACATTTATTGAATACATATAAAAATATATACAAATAGTATAAGTAGATATAAAGATATATAAATATATATAAAAATATATAGGTATCTAGATAAAAATATAAAAATAGGTATAAAATACATATTAATAGATAAAACTATATGTAAATAGATATGATATAAATAAGCATATATAAAATAGATGTAAAACATATATTATAAATATATAAATTATACAGAAATAGATATATAAAAATATATATTATCAATAGATATGCTATAAATATATATACTATAAATAGATATAAATATATATTATAAATAAAATCTATAATTAGATATAAAAATATATTAATAATATAAATATACATATAACATGTATACAACATACAAATATAAAACCATTTTTATTCCTATGACTTTCAGAAACTCAGATCATTTAAAAAGCTCAGATGCAGGTCTGGGGCCATGTTTATTTTATATTTTATGTTATATCTATTTTTAGTGCCTCAAAGATTTCCAAAATCCCCTTTAGCTTAAGCTAAATCTTAAGGGGATACTCCAGTTATATCCCATACTTACTGCTTCTACTTTTTCAAATGAAGGCTATGTAGGGGGAAAAAATGTGTGTGTATAAAAATATGTACATAAAGATATTTAGAAAATTCCCTACATAGTAGTTTACTTCTATGTGGAATTTTTTTTATAAATCCTAAAAAGTAAAAAGAATCTTACTTTATAGACTTCTACTTGTTGCTGGCTTGCCTCCAGTTCACCCTTCAAAGTTGCTTGAAGTATTAAGTGATCAGTTTCCTACAGAATAAGAATTTTGATTAAATTTAAAGAAGAAGTGATTGATAAATACATAAAATGAAATACGGAATTGGGAAATTAACATACTGCTTGCTTCGAATCTGCCAGTTCTTTTTTGGTTTTCACAAGCAACTGCTTGATTTTGGTGTTTTTTTCCTCATACTGTTGCACTGAAGACTGTAGTGAAGCTAGCAAAGGAAATAATTTCAGAACAGATTAAACAGTTTTTTAAATAAGGTATCCAGCTTTTACTTTTTTTAAAAAGATTTTATTTTATTTATTTGAGAGAGAGAGAGATCACAAGTAGGCAGAGAGGCAGGAAGGGGGGGGGAAGCAGGCTCCCTGCTGAGCACAGTCTGATGTGGGGCTTGATCCTAGGACCCTGACATCATGACCTGAGCAGAAGGCAGAGGCTTAACCCACTGAGCCACCCAGGCACCCCTGAACAATTTTATTAAGATTTATTTACTTACTTTAGAGAGAGAGAAAGAGCACAGGGGGGGAGGGGCAGAAAGAGAGAGAGAATCTCAACCAGACTGTGCTGAGCGCAGAGTCCAATGTGGGACTTGATCTCATGACCCTGACCTGAGATCATGACCTGAGCTGAAACCAGAGTCAGCCATTCAAATGACTATGCCACCTAGGTGCCCTTAAATAATTTTTATGAATGAATTTAAATAAATGGATAAGTCTTTTTTCTTGGTATTAACCTATCTTCGAAAGAAACTTGTTTAAAAAAATAAAAATAAAAGAAACTTGTTTTCGTTTTTTATTCTGAAATATTTCAAACATACATGACAGCTGTGACAACAGTACAACAGACTCACTATACCTATACCAGCTTTAACAATTACCAATACATGGCCAATCTTACTACCCAGAACAGGACTGTGGCCCATAGGCTAAAATCTGGCTGCTGCCTGTTTTGTGAAGAGTTTTATTAGAACACAGTCAAACTTATTTATTTACATACTGTTCATAGCTGCTTTAGCGCAATGATGATTATAGAGACTACAAGATGGCCTGCAAAGCCTAAAATATTTACTGTCTGGCTCTTGATAGAAAAAGTTTGCCAACTCCTAACCTACACCCTCACCTAATCCTTGTGCCCTCCTGGTTTTGTTTCGTTTGTTTGTTTTTGGTTCTTCACAAGAAATCCGTTGTAAATATTTCAGTATGTACCTTTAAAATGAAGTGACAGACTTAGAGTATATTGAAAAGATAAACACTTTAGTTTTAAGAAGTTTCTCAAAAGTGGTACCATGTATGTCCAATTATATCACTGCAGAGGCACACACCTGGTTGTTTTTGTGATACTAATTGTTTCATAGGATGGGACTGTGACAGTTCACTAAGGAAAAATTGAACCATGATAAAAACAAAAAACTTTAACGCTAACAAAGGTAAAAAAAAAACAACCAAAAAAAAAAAACCCAACAAATATCATATAGGAGTGAGTAGCTTTATGGTCTAGATCATAGGTACCCAAAAATCTGGCCACAGCCTGTTGTGAAAGAAATAAAGAGTATATGATGGTGACCATGGGGCCTGTGAAGCCATGAAGAAAGATTTCCTGGTCCTTCAAGAAAAAGTGTGCTTGACACCTGGTCTAGGCCAGTTATATCGGCACTATGTAATTGTGCTACTAAAATATCTTATAAGCAATGATTAACTTTATGTAGTTAAACCCATGTATACAGACCTTATTACTTGGTAAACATGAACAGGTATACTGTAAGAATATTATCTTAGCTATGCCTTTTTATGATAAGTCTAATTTAGTTATTTCCGGGCAACTATTTGCTCAATTATGAAAAGCATTTTATAAAGCACAAACTATATATGAAACCTTTGTTAAATGCTCCATTTGTGATTAGATATAGTTAGTTCCTGAGCTCAAAGGATAAAAATGAAATTAGGGGATAATATTTCACATAACAACATAAAACAAAACATAAATGTTACAAAAGAAATACAAAAGGCTACTGGGTGGGGTGTCCACAGGGGCTAAAGGTTATACAAAGTTTGCAAAGGACAAGGAAAATTTCATAGAACAGGAAACACTTAAGATTAGGAAGGATTCTAAAGGGTGGGCATGAGGTAGGAGGGGGTGGGCATGAAAGATTTCCTTTAGAGAAGAGATACACAGTTACAGAAAAACACAACAAATCATGTCTCAGGAAAAATGAGCAGTCCTCTATCTGTGAGAGAGTAATGAGAATTAAGGTGGAAAGTCAGATGTTGGAGGGGTTTCAGATTAAATTTGTGTTGCTCATTTATTAGGCAACATTTCTTTTTCTTTTTTCACATAACATTGTCCAGAATGCTTCCTATCTTTTTCCTACTCCACTGCAACTCCTTAACTCAGGCTTCCAAGACCTTTGCTCCCATGAGCCTGATGGCTTTTGACAGATTCTATACCATTCCAATAAATCTGATATGCTGGCAGACCAGTCTTTCTCCATTGTCTTCAGAAAGGACCCAAATATATTCTGGTTGATTTCAGGTACTTCACAAATTGGATCAAAAATGTCTTCCTCATTATACTTCACTTCTCCCTAACAGGTCAAGTCTTTCACTCCAAGGATTGTCAAGACTTCTAAAATTATACTATGTTTCATTTTGCTCATTCATTTTGCTGTATTTCATGGCTGCAGAAAGGAATACCCTTTTTCAGTCTGCTTTTTCTCTCCAAACCTTACCTTTAAGATCTACTTTGAGCCCCAACTTCTGATTGTTTCAGTCTATAGAATCTTTTCCCCCTCTGAACTCTTTTTTTTTTTTTTTAAAGCTTTTATTTATTTATTTGACAGAAGGAGATCACAACTAGGCGGAGAGGTGGGGGGAAGCAGGCTCCCTGCTAAGCAGAGAGCCTGATGTGGGGCTTGATCCCCGGACCCTGGGATCATGACCTGAGCTGAAGGCAGAGGCTTTAACCCACTGAGCCACCCAGGCGACACCCCCTTCCCCCGAACTCTTAAAGAGCACTCACTGCTTGTACCCCTCATTTCTGTACTTAGTTATCAATGAGAGATGGATGGCCTTCTTGAAAAAGCTTGCCTTTTTAGTTTTTCTAGGGTATCAATAGCTTTTCTTTCAGCTTAGTTAATGATCAAAAATATACACATTCACTAATTCACAAAACCAACTATTTGCATTGCAGGAATATAATCTGAGCTCTATTATTCAATTTGCATCAGGAAAATAGTTGGAAGATATGATATGTGCATAATGAAAGCTATATGCATAATGAATTGTCTGGAAACTCTACAATCCGTTCAATTACCTGAGTATTCTAAATTTTTCCCCGGATGCATGTAGATCATCAGAACTCTGCATATGGGGCTTCAATGTTTTGTTTATTCATGGAATCACCTTTACTGATTTGGCTACGGGCTGAATGAAATACTACAAAGTAGTCGAGGGAGATGTGCTACTTTATTTACTGCGGAAATGCCACTGAGAATACAAGTCCAGATTATCAGTGGTTTCTATTAAAATTAAATATAAAATGGATACAGGGTTTGAAAATTGCCTGAGCAGATAACACCATTTCAGCCACGCAAGTGAAACTTAATTTAGCTCATTCTGCACAATAAGTGGACTTGTCATCTGGAAACCCCCACTGTAATAAGCAAACATTGTAAAGGTTAAATTTGCTTGTTTCACTTTATTTATTTTGAAGATTTTATTTGTGTGTGTGAGAGAGAGAATGAGCACCCAAGTAGGAGGAGCAGCACGCAGAGGAAGAAGCAGGATCCCCACTGAGCAGGGAGCCCAATGCAGCACTTGGTCCTAGGACCTGAGTCGAAGCAGATGCTTAACCAACTGAGTCACCCAGGGGTCCCTCGTTTCACTTTATAAGCCATTCTAGGCTATCAGTCTTTGAATTTGAAAAGTCCCAGTTCATGGTCTGTTTTTATATGTAAAATAGATTCTTACATTGGTGATATGGTGGCTTTACTTTTGCTTTTTCTGGGTGTTTGATATTCCTAAGGTAGCATTAACTTCAAAAATCACATATAAGACTTTTGAAAACACAGATTTCAAGGCCCCACCTTTTTAAGATTCTGATTCTTCACAATTGTGCCTGGGCTTTCCAAAAAGCTCTGTGGATACACGGTGATATTTAAGTTAGGTCTGGGAGCACTGTTGCATATGACCCAGTAGTCCTTTTATTAATAATGTCTTTTAAAAAACTTCTCTCACACATCTAAGTACCAGGAAAAGCTGTGTTGCTGATGAGCATCATATTTGCACGGCTTCTGGGAAGCTCAAAGCCAATTTATGGAGACCTTAGTGATAGCAAAAGTACACAAAACATATACTTTATGTCTTGACCTTATATCTGACTTCACTGTTGTGAAGTCAGATATAAGATGTAGAGTCCTACATCTCAATGTTTCCTTTTATCCCATTTCCTCATCATTTATGTATCTAAAATCTTGTACAGTAATATCTTTGCAGCCAATGAAAATCATTTTATGGAACTTCAGCTTCTCATCAGGAGGGAGTAACAAGACGTAGACATACCTTCTGCTGTAAACAATTAGAAAACTGAACAAACTAGATTTAAATTCCTAAAATCTAGCTGTGATCTCTGAGAAGGTAAATAAGGTGAGCCTTGTTATAGTTCTAGCTTTCTGTTAGGAGGCAACTTCTGGACTGTGGAACAGGAGGGGAATCCCAAATAGAGCAGTAGTCTTCCTGAGATGCAAAGAACAATGGCTGGGGAAAGAACAGTGAATATGGAGCTACAACTGGAACAATTCCCAGGGCTCACAGAAGGCTATAAATTGTTCCCACCAGCCAAAGTAAAGAGATTTCGTTTAATATACGGGCACTCAGTAGACATCAGAAGATTCCCCACCTAGTTGAAGGACTGAATTAAATCTATAGGAAAGTGTATGCCACACTTGTTTTTAAAAAAGATGAAAAACAAGCTACAAAAGAATAAAAGTGATCCACAAATGACCTGACAAAGTTTAACTCTGTAAATGAATACAAAAAAATCTAGCATCTAACAATTGTTAAAATAGCATTTAACAATTTAAAAAATTATTTCCCATGCAAAGAAGCAGGAAAATATTACTTATAACAGGAAAGAATACAATCAGTAGAATTAGAACAAGAAATTATAGAATATTCTTTAGGATTTGAAGGAAAACAAGAACATAATGAAAAGACAAATGAAAAAGAAAAAACAAGAACAAGAAAATACAAATGGAATTTCCAGAGATGAAAAATACAGTATCTAAAGTGAAAATATCACTAGATGGTAATAACATATTAGACCCTGAAGATGAGAGAATTTAAAGGCTATTTAATAATAAGAAACGACCAGAATCGAAACTATATTCTATTTAATAAAAGTGAAAAAAGGAGAAAAGTGAAGAAAAAAATAAACAGCATCTCTAACCTATGAAACTATATCAAGTGGTCTAACGTGTGTAATTGGGAGTCTTGGGGGGGGGGGAAAAAGGAAGAGGATTTAGACCAAAAATTAGTAAAGTAAATAATGGTGAAAAATATGATATATTTGAAGATAACTAGAAAAACTACATACAACAAAGAAACTCTACAAAACACAAGCAGGATATAAACAGTAAAAAAAGACCCACCAAGGCACATCATAAAATTCCATACTCAGCAAAATTATCTTTTTTTTTTTTTTTTAAAGATTTATTCATTTTAGAAAAAGAGAGACTGAATGTACAGGGAAGGTCAGTGGGGGAAGGAGAAAGAATCTGAAGCCGACTCCACACTGATCACAGAGCCCAACACAAGGCTCAATACCCACAACTGTGAGATCATGACCTGAGATAAAGAACTGGGTACTTAACTGTCTGAGCCACCCAGATGCTTCCCAGCAAAACTATCTTTCAAAAATGAAGACCTTTTTTTTCAGGCAAACAAAACATTACAGAATTCAATGCCTATAGCCTACATTATAAGATATGTTAGGGGCACCTGAGTGGCTCAGTTGGTTAAGTGTCTGCCTTCAGCTCAGGTCATGATCCCAGGGTCCTGGGATCGAGTTCCACAACAGGCTTCTTGCTCAGCGGGGAACCTGCTTCTCCTGCTGCCTGTCGCTCCCCCTGCTTGTGTTCTCTGACAAATAAATTTAAAAAAATCTTAAAAAAAAAAAGATATATTAAAAGAAGTTCTTCAAGCAAAAGGAAAGTCTTATTTGATGAAATTTGCCTATAGATGAATGAAGAGCACCAGAAATGGTAAATATGTGGGCAAATATAAAAAAAAAAAAATTCTCTGGTTTTTCATTTCTTTAAAACAGGGATTGGAGGGTGCCTAGGGGGCTCAGTTGGTTAAGCCACTGCCTTCAGCTCAGGTCATGATCCCGGAGTCCTGGGATGGAGTCCTGCATCGGGGTCCCAGCTCCGATGAGAGTCTGCTTCTCCCTCTGACATTCTCTCCTCTCATACTCTCTCTCACTCAAATAAATAAATAAATCTTTAAAAAAAACCAACAGGGATTGGAAAACATTTTAAATGGTGAGATAATAAATATGATAGGCTTGTAGGTGATAGAGTCTCTGTTACAACTACTCAACCGTTCTGAGTAGCATGAAAGTAGCCATAGACGATGAAAATGGACAAAGCTGTGTTTCAATAAAATCTTCATATGACACACAGCTATTGTGGGTCTTGGTTTGTTGATCTCTCTTTAAAAGATAACTCTCCTTCAACAAAAATAACACAATTATTATATCTATGACACATGTAGAAGTAAAATGTATGACAAAATAGCATAAAGGACAAAAGAGGGGGAATAAGTAGTATTACTAAGAATCTTAGTCTACATATGAAGTGGTATAATTTACTTAGAAGTAATCTGTAATACGTTCATGACATAAAGCCTAAAGCATCCACTAAAACTAACAAAAGGTATAGCTAATAAGCTAATAATGGAGATTAAAATGGTATCATATAAATTACTCAATTGAAAAGAAGGCAGAAAAAGAGGAAAAAGGAAATAAATTATAAGACAAATAGAAACAGTCAGCAAGGTGGTAGGTTTAGACCTAATCACATATATAATTATGTTAAAAATAAATGGCTTACACATTCCACTTAAATAGCAAAGGCTGTCGGCTTGGAGAGAAAAGGAAGACTCAACTATATGCTATCTTAAAGAAACACTACAGACTTAGGTTGAAAGCTAAAGGATGGGAAAAAACATGCCATGTAAACAAGAAACAAAAGAAAGCTGGAGTGGTTATATTAATATCAAAGTGGACTTTAGAAAAAGAAATGTTAACTGTAATAAAAAACACACCTCACAGTAACAGAGAAATTAAATTACCAAGAGCAAGTAATGATTCTAAATGCATATGTAGCTAATTGCAGAGTTCCTAAATACATGAAGTCAAAACTGACAAAAGTGAAAAGAGAAAGAAACCTACAGTTATGTTCAGGAAATTCAATCTATCTCTCTCAGTACTTGGTAGAGCAGTAGTCAGAAAATCATTAAAAATATAGAAAACCTGAACTGTCAGCTTACTTGATTTAAATGACATTAGTTAAAACACTATCCAACAACTAATACTGAACATGTTTTCAAGTGCCTAAGGAGCATTCGCCAAAAGAAATCTTATTTTGGGCCATAAAACAAAACTCAATAAACTTAAAAGGACTGAAATCATACACAGTATGTTCTCTAATCACAAAAGAATTCAGATAGAAATCATGAACAGAAAGACAAGTGAAATTCCTTTAAATGAATGAAACAACACACTTCTGAATAACCCATGGGTCAAAGAAGAAATCCAAAGGAAATTTTAAAATATTTTGAGCTGAATTAAAATCAAAAGTACAACATACCAATTTATGAGATATGGCTGAAGGGTGCCTAAAGGGATATATAATTTTAGATGCTTGAAGTTAGAAATTATCTTATGGAGAGAATTGAATATAATCACCTCAAAAAAGATTTCACTGCTATTTAAATGATCCCACTCTGCTGACCACCAGCAAATCGTGGACAAGACCATTTTAAAAAAATCTTTGTACATAAATGACTGCATTATGCACCAACACAGACTGTACACATCTCAACAAAAAATGGTTTTACAACCCTCTTGGTCCTTAAGAATATTTAGCATTGTGTGAAAGATCTGCTGGCAGTCAAAGACTGGTGAAATGCACAACTAATACTGCTCACCTGTATTCTATTATAACGAAATTATGGTAAGGTAAATTAAATTTTGTTTTACTCACTCATTTCTTCTTGCAGGGTTTCTTGTTTCTGTTTCTGAATTTTAATTTCTTGCTCCAGATCTTCTATCTTGCTGTTTTTATTAGCTAACTTTTGATTCAGTTCTTTCATCAAACGCTCATAATCAGCTATTTCCATATTCATCAATGTGGTTTGCTGGGCATCCTGCACGTATGAGAAATAAAAGATCCACATAATAGTAGATCAGTTAATCTTATTTATAATATTGCTAATTGCATACCTGTAAATTATGCCAAAGGAATAAACACTTTCTATTAATGCTTTTCTGTAACACAGTAAGTTTACACATCATATGAAGAAGCTACAGTTGGTACCTTCTATTTTTGTACTTTTACAAAGTATTTTCATCAAATTTCATCAGAATTTTCATTAACCACAATTGACAGTTCTATTCATGGAGTTCTCATTTATAAAACATTAACATTTAAGCAACCCTTAAAACACCCTGCTTTTTAGCCTCATCTTTGAATAAAGCAGAGAAAAATTAGTCAAAGGTTTAAGTATAATATGAATTTCAACTTTTGACATTAATTAAATCTTCATGTGTCCTATAACAATCCTGGACAAAAAAAATGAAGTATCAAACCATCTGTGAGCCTAGATTCTTCTGAGAAGATAGGACTGAGAGAAATCTTAAACTTTCATTCTTTCGAGGCTAACAATTTATACACGATTATGTTAGTTCCTCAAAAATCTCATTTTTTTTAATTTTAATTTTTATTATTTTTTCAATTTATTTATTTTCAGAAAAACAGTATTCATTATTTTTTCACCACACCCAGTGCTCCATGCAAGCCGTGCCCTCTATAATACCCACCACCTGGTACCAACCTCCCACCGCCCCCCCCCCGCCACTTCAAACCCCTCAGATTGTTTTTCAGAGTCCACAGTCTCTCATGGTTCCCCTCCCCTTCCAATTTACCCAAATTCCCTACTCCTCTCTAACGCCCCTTGTCCTCCATGCTATTTGTTATGCTCCACAAATAAGTGAAACCATATGATAATTGACTCTCTCTGTTTGACTTATTTCACTCAGCATAATCTCTTCCAGTCCCGTCCATGTTGCTACAAAAGTTGGGTATTCATCCTTTCTGATGGAGGCATAATACTCCATAGTGTATACGGACCACATCTTCCTTATCGATTCATCCGTTGAAGGGCATCTTGGTTCTTTCCATAGTTTGGCGACCGTGGCCATTGCTGCTATAAACATTGGGGTACAGATGGCCCTTCTTTTCACGACATCTGTATCTTTGGGGTAAATACCCAGGAGTGCAATTGCAGGGTCATAGGGAAGCTCTATTTTTAATTTCTTGAGGAAACTCCACACAGTTCTCCAAAGAGGCTGCACCAACTTGCATTCCCACCAACAGTGTAAGAGGGTTCCCCTTTCTCCACATCCTCTCCAACACATGTTGTTTCCTGTTTTGTTAATTTTGGCCATTCTAACTGGTGTAAGGTGATATCTCAATGTGGTTTTAATTTTAATCTCCCTGAGGGCTAATGATGATGAACATTTTTTCATGTGTCTGATAGCCATTTGTATGTCTTGATTGGAGAAGTGTCTGTTCATATCTTCTGCCCATTTTTTGATGTGTTTGCCTGTTTCGTGTGGGTTGAGTTTGAGGAGTTCATTATAGATCCTGGATATCAACCTTTTGTCTGTACTGTCATTTGCAAATATCTTCTCCCATTCCGTGGGTTGCCTCTTTGTTTTTTTGACTGTTTCCTTTGCTGTGCAGAAGCTTTTGATTTTGATGAAGTCCCAGAAGTTTATTTTCGCTTTTGTTTCCTTTGCCTTTGGAGACGTATCTTGAATGGCATTAAAAGTATAGATTGCTCTAGGTAGTATAGACATTTTAACAATGTTTATTCTTCCGATCCAAGAGCATGGAATGGTCTTCCATCTATTTGTGTCTTCTTCAATTTCTTTCATGAGTGAAAAACCTCATTTTTGAAATATTTCCTTTCTAAACTATCAGAATTGTTTAACACTGTGAATATTGACCTCCGTTTTGAATTTGGTGTTTTATTTTACCTTTCTAACCAGCTCTAATTCTTGCATGGTTTTCTGAAGCTGTTTCTTTTCCTTCTGAAGCTGCAGTTGAAGTTCTTCAAGTTCATTTATGGAACTGGCATGCTCCTGCAATTAAAAATAAAAATATCACCACTCCACCCCCCAAACAAACCAACATTAAAAACGTATTGCAAGGGTCTATAGAATAAATCTGACATACTGTAATATAAAAAGCTCGAAAATCTTTTAATATTTAAAAAACACACATCCCAAAATCATAGCTTGGGATTCTCAACTTCATAGCTGACATACATTATATATTAAGGAATTAACGAACTCTTGTATTCACAAATGCTACTCATTACAAAGTCTTTCCTTCACTTAAATAATATGATGAAAGTATCACTATATAACATGAACTAATCCCACAGGACTGTTTTTACCTTTATCTTCTGCTCTTTCTGAAGTTTTTCGGCTTCCAGCTCTTTGTCTGCCACTGCTTTGGCTTTTTGGACTTCTAAAATCTGTACTTCTAGTAACTTTGCATTAGACTGCAGTGTCTCAATACGGGCTAAGAGATCTTCATTATCAGAACTTAATTTTTCGCACTAAAATGACAAATGATTCACTACAGTAAACATGTAGAAAATATGTATAGGGGAGGGAGAACAAAATGATACATTATAAGATTACTGGCAGAGTATGAAAAATAAAGATTTCAAAAACAATTCCACATAATGTAAAATCAAGAATAAGTTTAAAACGTTATTACTCTTAAAATAAATTTGGCAAAGATTACAAGAGACCAGGCGCACTGGCAGAGGAAAAGGCAAAAAAGAAACAAAAAACAAACCCAAACACCCAGGGAGTGGAGATTAGAGCAACAGATAAGACAGGAGAGTTGCCAGTTTTTTATCATATTCTTCTTCCAACAATGGGAAGAACAAAATGAAATTGTTTCTATTAGTTTTAATGAATTTAATTTTAATTTTTATGCAAAATTTTGAAATCGAAATACACTTATTACATTTTTCACATCTGCATTTACTCAATTTAAAATTACCTGAAAAGTCCTCTCAACAAAGTGAGTGTAGAGGAATGTACCTCAACATAATAAAGGCCATATATGATGCAACCACAGCTACACCATACTCAGTGATGAAAATCTTCTCCTCTAAGATCAGGAACAAGAGAAGATTCCCACTCTTATTTAACATAGTGTTAGACGTCCTAGCCACAGCAATAAGTAAGAAAAAGAAAAGGGATCTAAATTAGAAAGGAAGAAATAAAACTCTACTTGCTCATGACAGGATAGTATGTATAGAAAACTCTAAAGACTCCACAAAAAATACGAGAGATAATAAATGAATTCAGTACAGCTGCAGAATATAAGATCAATATACAGAAATCTGTTGTGTTTCTATACACTAAGAACAAACTATAAGGAAGAGAAATTAAGAATAAATAATCCCACATAACTGCATCTAAAAGAAAAAAAAATACCTAATAACAAATTCAACCAAAGAGGTGAAAGATTTGTATGTTTAAAACTATAAGACACTGATGAAATGAACTGAAGATGACATAAATAAATGGAAGATATTCTATGTTCATAGTTTGGAAGAATCAATATTTTCTGAAAGTACAAATATTGTTATACTGACCAAAGCAATCTATAGATTCAGAGCAACCCCTATCAAAATCCAATGGTATTTTTCACAGAACTAGAACAACAATTCTAAAACTTGTACAGAACCACCAAAGAGCCCAAACTGCCAAAGCAATCTTGAAAAAGAACAACAAAACTGGAGATATCATGCTCCCTGATTTCAAAATGTATTATAAAACTATAGCACTCAAAATAGTATGGTAGTGGCATAATAAGACACACAGATCAATGAAACAGAAAAAAGAGCCCCCAAATAAACCCATGTATATATGGTCAATTCATTTATGACAAAGGAGCCAAGAATATACAATGAGAAAAGGATAGTCTCTTCAATAAATGGTGTTGGGCAAGTTGGAAGGACAGATGTAAAAGAATGAAACTGGACCACTATCTTACATCTTACACAAAAATTAACTCAAAATGGCACAAAATTTGAATGTAGGACCTGAAACCATAAGACTCCTAGAGATTCGCAGTAAGTTCCTTGACATTAGTCTTGTCAATGATTTTTTGAACCTGACACCAAAAGCAAAGGCAACAAAACCAAAAATCAACACATGAGACTGCATCAAGTTCAAAGGCTTCTTTACAGCAAAGGAAACCATCAAGAGAATGAAAAGGCAACCTACTGAAAAGAAGAAATTACTTGTAAATCTTGTAACTGATAATGGCTTAATACCCTAAATAAAGAATTCCTACAACTCAATAGCAAAAGACCAAAGAATTCGATTTAAAAACGGGCAAAAGGGGCACCTGGGTGGCTCAGTGGGTTAAACCCTCTGCTTTTGGCTCAGGTCATGATCCCAGGGTCCTGAGATCGAGCCCCACATCAGGCTCTCTGCTCAGCAGGGAGCCTGCTTCCCCCTCTCTCTCTGCCTGTCTCTATGCCTACTTGTGATCTCTGTCTGTCAAATAAATAATAAATAAAAAAAATAAATAAAAATAAAAACGGGCAAAATATCTAAACAGACATTTTCCCAAAGTCATACAGATGACCAATAGGTACATGAAAAGATGTTCAACATCATGGATCATTAGAGAAAGCAAATCAAAACCACCATGAAATATCATCTCATACCTGTTAGAATGACTATTATTAAAAAAAATATACCAACCAAAAACAAGTGTTGCCAAGGATGTTGAGAAAAGGGAACACTTGTGTACCGTTGGTGAGAATGTAAATTGATGCAGCCACTGTGGAAAACAGTATGGGAAGTTCTTCAAAAAATTAAAAACAGAACTACTGTATGATCCAATAGTTCCACTTCTGTGTATTTGATCAAAGAAAACAAAAACACTAACTCAAAAAGATACATGTACAGCCATGTTCATTGCAGCATGACTAACAACAGTCAGGATAAGGACACAACTTAAGTGATCACTGGTGGATGAATGGATAAGGAAAATGTGGTGTATCATACAACAGAATATTATTAAGCCACACAGAGTATGAAATCTTGCTATCTGTGACAACATGAATGGACCTTGAGGACATTATGTTAAGTGAAATAAGTCAGAAAGAGAAAGACAAATACTGTATGATTTCACTTATATGTGGAATTAAAAAAAAACAAACTAAACTCATAGAGAGAGAGAGGGAGAATATGTGGTTGCCACAGGCACAGGGTGGGGTGTGAGTGAAATCACTGAAGGGAGTCACGGGGTACAAAGTTACACGTGAAAATAAACAAATAATGAAATGTAATGTACAGCATGGTGCTATAGTTAATGTTCACAGCAGCAATGTCCACAATAGCTAAACTGTGGAAACAGCCAAGATGCCCTTCAACAGACAGAGGAATAAAGAAGATGTGGTCCATATACACAGTGGAATATTACTCAGCCATCAGAAAGGATGAATACCCAACTTTTGTATCAACATGGATGGGACTGGAGGAGATTGTTAAGTGAGTAAGTCAAACAGAGAGAGTCAATTATCATATGGTTTCACTTATTTGTGGAACACAAGGAATAGCATGGAGGACATTAAGAGAACTGAAAAATGAAGGGGGAGAAATTGGAGTGGAAGACGAACCACGAGAGACTATGGACTCTAGGAAACAAACTGAGGGTTTTAGAAGGGAGTGGGGTGAGAGGATGGGTGAGCTGGTAATGGGTATTAAGGAGGGCATGGATTGCATGGAGCACTGGGTGTCATATTCAAACAATGAGTCGTGGAACAGCACATCAAAAACTAATGATGTACTGTATGGGGACTAACATAACACAATTAAAAAAATTATTTTTTTAAATTTCTTTTCAGTGTTCCAGAATTCATTGTTTATGTACCACATCCAGTACTCCATGCAAGTAAGTGCCCTCCATAATACCTACCACCACGCTCACCCAACCTCCCAACTCCCTCCCTTCTAAAACTCAGTTAGTTCTTCAGAGTCCACAGTCTCTCATAGTTCATCTCCCCCTCTAATTCCCCCAACTTTTCTCCTCTCCATCTCCCCAAGTCCTCTGTGTTATTCCTTTGCTCCACAAATAAGCAAAACCACAAGATAATTGACTCTCTGCTTCACCTATTTCACTCAGCATAATCTCTTCCAGTCCCATCCACGTTGCTACAAAAGTTGGGTATTCATCCTTTCTGATGGAGGCATAATACTCCACAGTGTATATGGACCACATCTTCCTTATCCATTTATCCACTGAAGGGCATCTTGGTTCTTTCCACAGTTTGGTGACTGTGGCCATTGATGCTATGAACATTGGGGTACAGATGGCCCTTCTTTTCACTACATCTGTATCTTTGGGGTAAATACCCAGTAGTGCAATTGCGGGGTCATAGGGAAGCTCTATTTTTACTTTCTTAAGGAATCTCCACACTGTTTTCCAAAGTGGCTGCACCAACTTGCATTCCCACCAACAGTTTAAGAGGATTCCCCTTTCCTCACATCCTCTCCAACACGTGTTGTTTACTGTCTTGTTAATTTTGGCCATTCTAACTGGTATAAGGTGGTATCTCAATATGGTTTTGATTTGAATCTCTCTGATGGCTAGTGATGATGAACATTCTTTCATGTGTCTGTTAGCGATTTGCATGTCTTCATTGGAGTAGTGTCTGTCCATGTCTTTTGCCTATTTTGTTGACGTGATTATCTGTTTTGTGTGTGTTGAGTTTGAGGAGTTCTTTATAGATTTTAGATATCAGTCCTTTGTCTATACTGTCATTTGCGAACATCTTCTCCCATTCTGTGGGTTGCCTCTTTGTTTTGTTGACTGCTTCCTTTACTGTGCAGAAGCTTTTGATCTCAATAAAGTAATAAAAAATTTTTTTACTTAAGAAAGTAAAATCCTAAAATTCTAATTGCAAGAAAAAATGAACTATGCATGGTGACAGGTATTAACTATATACAAATCATGATGTTGTATGCCTGAAACTAAAGTAACATAATGTTATATGTCAATTATATCTCAAAAAATTTTACCTGAAAAGTTGAATTCCTTAATTGTCTTGTAAGGTCTTCTATGTGATGCTCAAAATTATTAGCACGTTCTTTTTCCACATCCAACTGCTCTGACTGTTTATCATATTCTAATAAAAGATTCTTCAAAAAAAGACAAAAGGATTTAGCTTCAGGCAATTATTATACATTCAACCAGTCAGACTATGTTATCAAGCCATCTTGAAAGAACATTTATGAGTCTATTGAGTTCACGAGTCCATGAGAACATTTATAAATAAAGCTTAAAATATTTAAATTCAACATTTGGTTGAAGAGCTAACTGGCATTATATAATTAGTATAATTCAGATGACTTTTAGTATGGGGGAACTATTACAGGGCAAAAGGATTTTACATTTATACAATATAATATCTGCAAGTTAAATATTCTAGTCATCAACAAAAATAAACTTCTGAAACATGAGCAACATTTAGAGAAGGAGGAGAAAAAGTTTAACCTGGTTGCCTTCTACCTAAAGAATTCTGATGAGGGAAATGTTTCAGGCCCAGCCTAATAAAAGGTAGAAGTGCTAATGGAAGAACATGGGAAGATATTTTATAAAAACAGTCTCTTAAACTCTGTGACAAAATGTTTAACATTTTCTGAACTCTAAAACCAACAGAATTTTCTTTAATATTTTTGGTTTGCCCCTACTCAAGAACAAAGTGCCCAGACTGGCCTTTTCATGACATACTAGCAAATCAGGTTATCTTCCAAAATATGTACATGAGATTCACTGTTTCCAGACTGTGAGTGGGATTTTTTTTCCCTTCCTCTCTTTTCTCTTACAAATCCCGTTTTCACTTTTGTTCCTGAAGAACTACTGACTTGTTCTTCACATGAATGAATTTGTGTGCAGAATAACAAAATCTTTCTGAGTTTTCTTTGAAAGTTTATTTTGGGAAGCCTAAAAAGTGGCCTTCATCCAAACCAGGACCTCTTGAGTCCTTTGCTCCCCCTCCCAGTCTCCTCTGAGGTCTCAAGTGGACAATTATATGCTCTTTCTGGTTCCTGCTTGCCAAATCTGAGTCTTTTTTTTTTTTTTTTTTTTTGAAGATTTTATTTATTTATTTGACAGAGATCACAAGTAGGCAGAGAGGCAGGCAGGGAGAGGAGGAAGCAGGCTCTCCGTGGCAGAGAGCCTGATGGGGGCTCAATCCCAGAACCCTGGGATCATAACCCGAGCCGAAGGCAGAGACTTTAACCCACTGAGCCACCCAGGCGCCCCGCCAAATCTGATTCTTGAACAAATCTAATTTTGTTTCTAATTCTGATTTATATATAATCAACTGTTCTCCACACTGGTAGCTGAGTGTTAGAATTTGGGTTTCAACTTTATGGTCTACTCATCTTGTGACAAAGGCAGGAATTGGGAATCTAGAATCTGGCTTAAAAATTTGTTTGTCCATGTTTATTTGTCTGAGGATTCTGTTACATCCTGGCATACTGAGAAATCATTTGTGTTCTTTTCCACAGAGAGAAGATTCCATGCTTGTTTTGTATTTGTGCAGATTCCTTTAACTCTATAGATCAGAGCTCTTTATGCTCTTACATTCTAGCTGGTCGTCTTTGTTTTTACTTACTATGGTTCTAACAGTTGTCAAGGGCTGCAAAAATTGAATACCAAAGCAGTCTCTAGTAAATAATGGCTCTCTACAGGAAATTCTGACTATAATCAGCAAAGAATAATTACGAATTATCATCCCTTCAGAACTGTTGCGTGTTAGATCTTTAAAAAAACTAATAAAGATGATTATTGCAAGTGGTATGAACACTGAAAAAAGAAATTGGCCAAATTTGTAAGCAATCCACAAATTTACTCAGCATCCTAATATTGATGCTCCCTAAGAAGCCTAACGGAGCTCAGTTACAAGTCTGTTTTTATAAAAAGTGATTATCATTCTTTTTTTAAAATTTCATTTTTTATTTAAATACTAGTTAATACATATGGTAAAATCAGTTTCAGGTGTAGAATTTGGTGATTCATTACTTATATATAATATATAGTGCTCATCACAAGTGCCTTCCTTAATACTAATCATTCATTTAGCCTGTCCCCCACCCACCCTCAGTTTTTTCTCTACATTTAAGAGTCTCTTATGGTTTGCATTCCTGTCTTTTCCCTTTCCCCTCTGTTCATCTGTTTTGTTTCTTAAATTTCACATATGAGTGACATCATAAGGTATTTGCCTTTTTCTGACTTATGGTGCTTAGCACAATAAACTAGCTCCATCCACGTCGTTGCAAATGGCAAGACTTCATTCTTTCTGATAGGTGAGTAACATTCCATCGTATATATACGCCACATCGTTTTTATCCATTCACCTGTCAATGGACATCTGGGCTCTTTCATAGTTTGGCTATTGTTGATAATGCTGCTATAAATATCAGGGTGCATGCACCCCTCTGAATCACTAATTTTGTAGTCTTTGGGTTAATACCTAGTAGTGCAATTGCTGGGTATTATGGTAGTTCTATTTTTAACTTTTCGAGGAACCTCCATACTGTCTTCCAGAGTAGCTGCATCAGTTTGCATTCCACCAACAGTGTAAGAGGTGCTTTCTCCACATCCTCACCAACATCTGTTGATTTGTTAATTTTAGCTGTTCTGACAAGAGTGAGGTGGCATCTCATTGTGGTTTTGATATGTATTTCCCGGGGGATGACTGATGTTAAGCAACTTTTTAGAACATATCTGCTAGGAATGCCTGGGTGGCTCACTCTGCCTTCGGCTCAGGTCATGATCCTGGAGTCCTGCTCAGTGGGGAGCCTGCCGCTCCCCCTGCTTGTGCTCTCGGGCACTCTGACAAATAAATAAAAATCTTAAAAAAAAAAAGTATCTGCTAGTCATCTAGATGTCTTCTTTGGAAAAATGTTTGTTCAGGTCTTCTGCCCATTTCTTAACTGGATTACATATTTATTTTTTATATTTTATTAGATCTTTACAGATTTTCGATACTAACCCTTTACCAGGTATGTCATTTGCAAATACCTTCTCCCATTCCATAGGTTGCCTTTTAGTTTTGTTGCTTCCTTTTCTGCATAGAAGCTTTTTGTCTTGATGAAGTCCCAATAGTTCATTCTTGCTTTTGTTTCCCTTGCTCCCAAAAAGATGTCTAGTAAGAAGCTGAGATGGCTGAGGTCAAAGAGGTTGCTGCCTTTGTTCTCCTCTAGGATTCTGATGGTTTCCTGTCTCACATTTAAGTTTTCCATTCATTTTGAACTTATTTTTGTGTATAGTGTAAGAAAGTGGTCTAGTTTTATTCTTTTGTAAGTTGTTGTCCAGGTTTCCCAAAATCATTTGTTGAAGAGACTTTTTCCATTGAGTATTCATTTCGGCTTTCTCAAAGATTAGTTGACCATCTAGTTGTGGGTCTGTTTCTGGGTTTTCTATTCTTCTCCATTGATCCATGTGTCTGTTTTTGTGCCAGTAGCATGCTGTCTCGATGACTACAGTTTGTTATATAGCTTGAAGTCCAGATGTGATGCTTCCAGCTTTGTTTTGCTTTTAATGATCATCCTTAAACATATCAGCATTGCTGATTTAATCTTAAATCTTGATGTTTCATCACAAATGGAACTCATTTTTACTCAATTTACTCAAAGATTGAGAAAATTTAGAGTTTTAGCTTCACACCAAAACTAGGAGGAAAGTATAAAGATTTCCCATTACCCCTCCACCCCAAATGCAGAGCCTCTGACATTATCAATAAGCCTCACCATAGTGGTCTATTTATTGTAACTGATGACTTTTCAAGGACATGTCATCCTCCAATATCCAGAGTTTACATTAGGGTTCACTTTTGGTGTTATACATTCTCTAGGTTTGGACAAATTTAAAATGACATACATCCACCATTAAAGATTATCACAGAGACAGTTCCATAAGCTAAAAATTCATAGAGGATTTTTCCACCTATTTCCATTTCTCCTTTTTCCATTCCCCGCCCCCTACCCATTTATCCATTTCTCCCACATACCCCTGGGTACCACTGATTTTTTATTCAACCGTCTTTTGCCTTTTCCAGAATGTCATGTATTTGGTATCATACATTATGTAGACTCTTCAGATTGGCTTCTTTTGCTTAGTAGTGATATACATATAAGTTTTCTCCACACCTTTTCATGGCTAGATAGCTCATTTCTTTTTAGTGCTGAATAATATTCCATTGTTTGAATGTACCACAGCTTATCTAGTCACCTACTGAAGACTACTTTGGTTTTCCCCAAATTTTGGCAATTATAAATATAGCTGCTATAAACACCTATGTATAGATTTTTGTGTGGATGTAAGTTTTCAACTAACTGCATTGGGTAAATATCAATGGTTACTACTAGATTGTATGGTAAAAAGAGTAGGTTTAGTTTTTTAAGAAACTGCAAAACTCCCCAAATGGCTGTACTTACTCCTTTGCATCACCACCAGAGTTCCCAAATGAGAGTTCCTATTGCTCCAAGTCCTTGTCAGCATTTGATGGTGTTGATGTTTGAGATTTTGGTCATTCTAATAGGTGTGATATGAGATAATAGGTTATCTCATTGTTTTCATTTGTATTTCCTTGGAGTATTTTTTCATATGCTCATTTGCCATCTCTTTATCATCTTTAATGTGGTATCTGTGAAGTTTTTGGTCCATTTAAAAAATCAGGTTTCTGTTTTCTTACTGTTGAGTTTCAGTGGTTCTTTGTGTATTTTGGGGTAACAGTCCTTCACCATATATATGTCCTTTGCAAGTATTTTCTCCCAGTCTATGCCTTCTCATTCTATTATCTTTCACATGATGTGAGGGCGATCTGGCTGCGACATCTGTCACCCCATTGATCGCCAGGGTTGATTCGGCTGATCTGGCTGGCTAGGCGGGTGTCCCCTTCCTCCCTCACCGCTCCATGTGCGTCTCACCCGAAGCTGCACGCTCGGTCGAAGAGGACGACCTTCCCCGATAGAGGAGAGGACCGTTCTTCGGTCAAGGGTATATGAGTAGCTGCGCTCCCCTGCTAGAACCTCCAAACAAGCTCTCAAGGTCTATTATCTTTCACAGAACAGAAATTTGTAATTTAAATGAAGTATATATAGCTTATCAATTCTTTCATGGATCATGCCTTTGGTGTTCTATCTAAAAAGTCACTGCCATACCCACATTTCTAGGTTTCATCCTTCTATCTTCTAGGCATATCACAGTTTTATGTTTTTACATTTAGGTTTGTGATTCACTTTGAGTTAATTTTTGTGAAGGATATAAGATCTGTATCTAGATCCCATTTGTTTTGAATGTGCATGTCCAGTTGTTCCAGCACCATTTGATGAAAAGATTATCTTTGCTCCACTGTCAAAGAACAGTTGACTATATTTATGTGGGTCTATTTCTGGGTTCTCTATTCTGTTCCACTGATCTATTTATTTATTCTTTCACCAAAACCACTGTCTTGATCGCTGTAGTGTTATTCTAAGTCTTGAGGTCAGATTGTTTTGTTCTTCTTCAATATTGTGTTGCCTTTTCTGAGTCCGACCTGTATCATTTTCCAAAGAACTTTTTACGTTTGTTGAAAGGCATGTCTTTCTTCTCCTATGAGTATTCTCATAATGCAGTTACACTTTCAGTTCTTGTCTTACAGTTCTTTGATAGTCTGTTCTTTTTTCAGTCTTTTGAAATCTATATTTTAAACAAAGAATTTGGCATACCTGGTCTACCCATGCAGGAAATTAATAAAATACGTTATGGGATTCCTAAAATTGAAAGAAGCAAGCCACTAATGGCTCATAAAAGTCAAATAAGCCTATATTTAAACTTCAAATAAGTGTTTTAAAAATGAATTTGTCAGATACCTTTATATATTAAGGATATTAATCTCTTGTCATATTTTCATGTTAATTTTATATTTTATTATAGTGCAGTCTATCTTTTTCTTTGTAACTTCTTTAATTGCTTTAAGTTTTTAAGAAAGAAAACGTATTGGGGCGCCAGGGTGGCTCAGTGGGTTAAAGCCTCTGCCTTCGGCTCAGGTCATGATCCCAGGGTCCTGGGATCGAGCCCCACATCGGGCTCTCTGCTCGGCAGGGAGCCTGCTTTCCCCTCTCTCTCTGCCTGCCTCTCTGCTACTTGTGATCTCTGTCTGTCAAATAAATAAATAAAATCTTTAAAAAAAAAAAAAAAAAAAAGAAAGAAAACGTATTTCATATCCAGAACTCAAATGATTTAAGTGTCTTATACTAGGTTTTTAAAAATCCCTTCCACATTTGACAAAATTCTTTAAATCCATCTAGGATTTATTCTGGTGTGTGGGAGTGAAGTAAAAATCTGACTTAATTATTCTGAAGTAGTTATTTAATTCCTTCTTTGTTGGCTTCTATGTTTTCAAATTTTACTGGAATAGTATGTAGCAAAGTTTAGTATACCACTAAGTTTGGTATTAGAACAGATCTGGAACCACACCACCTGAATCCAATCCTGGCCTTACTATGTTACTTGCTCCGTAATTTGAGTCTCTTAATCTCTTTCTGCCTTGGATTTCTCACTTGTAACCTGGCAACGTTAGTAACATATTTCTTGGGGTTCTTTCCAGAATTAAGTGTGATAAAGAAAAGTAAAGTGAGGTGAACCATGAGAGACTATGGACTCTGAAAAACAATCTGAGGGATTTGAAGTGGCGGGGGGGCGGTGGGAGGTTGGGGTACCAGGTGGTGGGTATTATAGAGGGCACGGTTTGCATGGAGCACTGGGTGTGGTGAAAAAATAATGAATACTGTTTTTCTGAAAATAAATAAATTGAAAAAAAAAAAAAAAAGAAAAGTAAAGTGCTTAGAAGGGAGCCTGGCCTAGAAGCATTTGTTGTTAGATAGAAGTCTCTATATCTTCTGTTAATGTCCTATTTTTATATCAGACCTGTATCACTTTATTATGGTTTCCTAATAAAATTTTAGCATCTGCTAAATCAAGATGTCCATTTTCCTTTTTCATTTTAAAAAGTATTAATTACTCTTATAAGTGTATTTTTCATTTGAAACTTAGAATTATCAAGATTGCCCGATCAAAATAAATCCTAGATTTTTAGTGAAATTCTTTTGGAGCATATAAACCAACTTGAAAACTAGTGTTTCAAATAATAATAGTTGCCATATATGTGTTTTGCAGTTTTCTTCATGAAGGCCAAGTTTTCTCATTAAAGTTCTTCCAAAATTTTATTTTTTGGCTACTACGGAATTTTCTTCATTCAATCAGTCCCACTTATCCTTTTCTCCCTACCACCCTCTTTTATTGTTCTACACAGTAAGTTTCTTAAATTTTGGTCTACTTGTCTATTATTGCCACTGAAATTTAAGTCCTAAGAGGGAGGGAAATTAGTGTATTTGGTTGGCTGCATCTCCCTAGAACTCAGTATTTGGCCTGACTGTACAAATATTTGCTGAATAGATACATAAAAGAACGTAATGGTTTTTATTTTACATTTAATGAAGTCATTACAGTCTCATTTTATATTTTTATAATAGATTCTCATGTTAGGTTGACAAGCATTATTACCTCCAAATAATTCATTCATTTTCCTTTTAAACCTGTTATTTGAGCTTTCAATTTATTCACTTGGCCAGAATATAAAATAATAACAGTAATAATAGCCATCTTTTTTGTTACTTATTTTATTAGGAAATCCCAAAACAGAATTTTAGTTTTAAAAAATAATAGCTTGAAAGAACTTTAAAGCTTAGACACTTAAAATCTTGATACTAGGATGCTACCACATTACACAAAAACAACAGAAAAAAGGATTCACTGAAAAGTACAAGATGACTGCGTTATGGACAAGAGTTTTACATTTCTAATAATATTCCTTAATTTAGAAGTTACAAACATAACTTGCTATTAAAATAACTACTTTTACCTTATAGCTTTCTGCTCCTTGAATGAGATCTCTCATGGAAGTAGACAACTGATCCTTTTCTGATCGAACAGATTCTAGCTCTTCCCGTAGAGTCTGGGCCTATTTTAAATATATGGTAAGTTTTTTATGGAGAGAAAAACTAAATTTTCTAACATGTAAGATTCTTGAATCTTGCATTTTTAAGTTCCCTTACCTCTTTTTTGCTAGAATCTAGTTCTTTCTTTGCCTTCACAGCAACCAGTTTTATCTTATTTATTTTTTCCTCCTTCTCTTTGGATTCTTTTTCCAGATATCCTAAAAACACAAAATGAAAAAATTATACATGAACTCTAACGGGAAAAAAATCCAAATTATTTACTTACTTTGGCCTTATAAATTAACCTTTAATCAGGAACATAAAATCTGTAATCTGGAATTAAAAGTACTGAAATAAGTAGCAAAAATAGTAATATTTTTAAAGTGAAAGCTTATTCATTACCTAAGCAAGGCAAACAACGTAAAAAATGTCCATTTCCTGTAATCTATCAAAATGGCCTACTTTTTAGAAAATCATTTCATAAGCAGCTAGAAATTGGAGAGGCTATTAGGACTCTTTTAACATTAGAAGATATCCTAGAGGGCACCTGGGTGACTCAGTTGGTTAAGGGTCTGCCTTTGGCTCAGGTCATTATCTCAGGGTCCTGGGATCCAAGCCCCTTTTGGACTCCCTGCTCAGCAAGGAGTTAGTTTCTTCCTCTCCCTTTGCTCTTCCTCACCCCTACTTGTGCGCTCTCCCTTTCAAATAAATAAAGTCTTAAAAAAAAAAAGAAAAGATATCCTAGAAACTCAAGTACCGTAGGACTTTTGGTGGCAATGTGTAAATCATGGTCATGTAGGGGAAATACCAGACACAGTTAAATACTTAGGCTCTGTAGACACACTCCTCTTTGTTGGCAGGTGTGATTTTTACAACTAAACCCATAATGTGTTTTATGTATCCAATCCTGATCTCTCCCTTAATGTCTTTAGCAATGTCCTCTATTTCAACTCCTGTGTTCCAGATCTTACTTCTTGCTATTTCTGCTTAAGTTACAATCTGAATTTCTCTCCTTGCTCTTAATCTAGATGTACCTGTGTTCACAGCCTCTGCCTTCCTCTGCTGCTACAGGTGACTGTCTCTGTGTGTCCAACCAGCACCTGCCAGCAATTCCACTTCTGCATTTTATTCTGTACCTTCTCATTGACTCAGGCATCAGTGCAGCAATGCACCCTCCTTCTTGTGCAGCAAATCCCCTTAATATATTTTTTCCAACATGCAATAAGGAAAATATCAAGAGCTTTAAAGCTAAGAGCAAACAGTGGAAGCACCAAACAGGATGGGAAGAGGTTATAAAGGACTGGTGAAACATCACACACACACAAAAAGACAAATCACCACATTTCCCATCTGGATTTTGTCTCATCTCTTTCTTGTACAGCGAAACTCTGTGTTAAGAGTTATTACACATGCTCTGAAGTTTCCTCTTCTCCCATTTTTTTCCTTGAATTCATTTCAATCAGGCTCTGGACTTAGCATATCACAGAACAGGTTATCAGGTTACCAGTAACCTCTATGTTGCTTAATCTAATGATTAGTTCATTGTACCAATGTTACCTGACCTATAGCAGCATTTGCCACGATTAAATATTTGTTTCCTCTTGAAACACTTCCATCACTTGTGCTTCATTGGTCTTAATTTCTAAGATATTTTATGCTCTGGGTTTTCCCAATTCACTGGTTACTCCTTCTTAATCTCCTTTGCTGTTCCTATCTTTCAAATTTTTAAATGACAGATAATGTCTCTGATCTTTTTTTTTCTATATTCCTTTCCTTGGTGATCTCCATATCATGGCTTTTAATGCAATTATTATGTTAACTGCAACTTTTTATTTCTGGTCTAGCTACCTCCCTCTAGCTACCTCCTGCATATTTAGCAATCTACATGACATCTCCATTTGGGGGTGTTATTTAAACATGTCTCAAACTGAGTTCCTAATCTCATCTAACTCTACTTGCTCCAATCATCCACCACAAGAAAAACAGGATTCATCATAAAATCTTCAACTTCCTCCTCTCCCTCTCCCCCACCAGACTAACTGGGCACTAAACTGAAGCATTATTGTCACGTTACTTAACACTTAAAAGTATTTGTTTCTTCATTTCTTTTTTTTTTTTTTAAAGATTTTATTTATTTATTTGACAGAGAGAGAGATCACAAGTAGGCAGAGAGCCAGGCAGAGAGAGAAGGGGAAGCAGGCTCCCTGCTGAGTGGAGAGCCTGATGCGGGGCTCGATCCCAGGACACTGAGATCATGACCCGAGCTGAAGGCAGCAGCTTAATCCACTGAGCCACCCAGGCACCCCTGTTTCTTCATTTCTAAAGGGGAATAAAATAGCTACCCCATAATGTTAGTTTGATGAAGATGCATTAGGAGAAAGTCCCAACTGCTCTGCACACGTTCTACTGCTTTTGTGATGGGACTCCTGTCCCTTCAGGAATTTCTTGGTATGGTCCCTGATGTTATATATGTTAACATACATGCGCCTGTTCCCTCTTGCCTCTTCTCTTGTCAAATTTCTCATTCTTCAAGACACAACGAAAGTATAGCCCATTTTGTGATGTTTTTCCTAACTCAAGACAGACAGTTAATCCTGCCTTCCTGTAGTGCCAGCACTGTATCTTGTCCACACCTCAAACTACTGCAATGACAGCCCCTTCTGGCATTGAACTCTCTGAAGACATGGTCTGTATCTTAATCACTCTGCTATTACCATAGCCTGGCCTTCAAACAAAATATGCTAAATCAATGAAAAATCCCAAGACAATCATGGAACCATTTATAAAGGGAATCACATCAGTCCTTTGGATTACACAGGAAAATGGTGATTTTGGAAGGGAAGGCAAGCAGATGGCAAAGAAGCAAGAATGAGGACATTAGAGAGACAGCTAGGGGCGCCTGGGTGGCTCAGTGGGTTAAGCCTCTGCCTTCGGCTTGGGTCGTGATCTCAGGGTCCTGGGATCAAGCCCTGTATTGGGCTCTCTGCTCAGTGGGGAACCTGTTCCCCCTCTCTCTCTGCCTGCCTCTCTGCCCACTTGTAATCTCTCTCTCTCAAATAAATAAATAAAATCATAAAAAAAAAAAAAGAGACAGCTAGTTATTAAGATTTAACAACTCATTAACTGGTTACCACATTTCTCAATAGACTCTAACACTAGAAGAATGTGTGTAATTCACTGCAATGTCATAGGCAAAACCACACTTACCTATTTTCTCTTCCAGCTCTTTTACTAAAGAAGATTGATTATTTTCCACAGGTGATTTTTCTAAGGTATCCTAGATTTTATAGGAAAAACAAGAAAAAAAATCACTTCATTCCCCATGATGAACTGGCTATCATGTCATGCATGAAAATATTCTCATTAAAGAAAATTCACATAAAAAGCAATTTGATGAAGTCTTTTTCTTACCTTGATAGACCAGGTAATACTGACTTTATCATGCATACAGTATTTACTATAAAAAAAAAACCCAGTAGTATCCAAGGCCAAGATGAACAACCTGACACATATAAAACACATAATGCAATAAGGAAAAGATTAAATAATTATAGTTCATCATACTTTCATAAATTTTTGGAGAAAAATCTAAAATTTTGGCTGAAGTTAAACACTGCAATAGCCCAGTTTCCTGCTCAACAGTGCTCTTTAAGAATTAAAGTATTATGTAGGGCGCCTGGGTGGCCCAGTGGGTTGAGCCTCTGCCTTTGGCTTGGCTCATGACCTTGGGGTTCTGGCATCGAGTCCCGCTTTGGGCTCTCTGTTCAGCAGGGAGCCTGCTTCCTATGCCCCCACCCCCCGTCTGCTTCTCTACCACTTGTGATCTATCAAATAAATAAATAAAATCTTTTAAAAAATAGTATTATGTATGTCACACAAGAATGAAATTCTTTTCATGTTCTAGTTTTGATGGTGACTGGATGGATGATTTTGACCAAGACATTTAACCCCTTAATTATTTAATCTTATGCAAGATCAAGATTCTAAAGTGATCAAAATAAAGAGTGACCAATGTGGACGAAGGATAAACAACATGAAAATATTTAATGTACTTTCAGAAAATTGTCACTTGAGCTTAACTGATGAAAATTTACTTCTAACTTCAAATAAAAATTCAATGTACATATTTTGTAGAATCTAGGACTAGAATTAAGAATTTATTTAAATTAATAAAATTGAAATAATAGTACCTTTAATAACAACAACTCTGCTTTCACATCCTCTAATTCAGCTTCTTTTTGTTCTAGTGACAGCCTCAGATTTCCAAGTTCCTTTACAAAACATTGTTCTTTTACATCATGGGTTTCATCTTTGCTACATAATTTTTGAGAGGCTTCTTCAACTTGACTTAAAAGATTCTGATTTTCAAGTCTTGTTTTTTCATTAGCATTCTTCATTTCTAGAAGATCAGACTGCAAGACCTCCTTCCGTGACAGTGTTTCTTCTAACTCTTTCCTTAAGAGAACTTTCTCTTGTTCATGGTCTCTTAGTAAAGTCCGAAGTTCTTCACACTGAACCAAGTTTTCTTCTTGAAGGCACTCAATCTTTTTTTCTAACTCTGCTACTCTTTTATCATATTGAAAAATCAAGTTGTGTTTTTCCTCATTTATTTTAGTTAAGGATTCACCTATAGCTTGCAGAACATTTGCGACATCTTGCTCTTTGTTTTCTTCTGAAATTTTGGACTCCATCTGCTTAAGAAAACCATACAACTGAGTTTTGACAGATAACTTCTGAACATGCTCATTTTCAAGCAGTTTACTTAAATTATCTCGTTCTGTAACCACTAACTGAAGTTTCTTTTCTAATTCAGAAAGGTGTTCCTTAAGCATAAAATCTTTTTGGGACAGGAAAGCCTCTAAATCCCTATTTAACTGATTCTTTTCTGAACTTAATCTTTCATTTTTCTCATAAAGAGACTTCACTTCAGATGACAGTGCTTCTTTGTCTTCAGAAATAGTTTTTAATTGAATCTTAAGCTTCTCTAGGTTTTGGCTATTTTGATCCTTTTCTTTTAAAGTTTCTTCTAGTTCTCCTGTTAATTCATTTACCTTTTGTTCTAGTTCACTGTTGTACTGGCTAGTTTGCTCCACTTTTTCCCTAAGTTCTATAATCAATTTTTCTTCCTCTTCATATTTTTTATGGAGATTATCCATCTCTTCATGAGAAGATTTTATTTTACTTACAAAAATATCTTTTTCCTCAGTAAGAGAACTTATCTTTGCTTCAAATTCTTGTAACATGGTATCTTTCTGACTGAGACTAACTAAACACACTTCATTCTTTTCTTGAAGACTTTTTATGGTATTTTCAAGTTCTGGTACTAATTCTTGTTGGGATAACTTTTCATTTTCTCTCTGGAGACGATTCACAGTTTCAAGAAGAGCATCTTTTTCATTAAAAGCAGTTCTGAGCTTCTGCTGAAGTTCATTAACATCAGATGCTTGTTGTTGCTTCATTGATTCAAACTCTTGACTTATTTTCCCGGCGGATTCCCCCAGTTCTGTTTGTAAGATTTCCATAATCTCTCGCAAACTCTCATAATTTAAAATTGCTTCTTGCTTTTCCTGCTGTAGGTTTTCACACTGCTCCTTAAGACCCTGTATTTCAAACATTAATGTTAATTTTTCTTTTTCTGAGCCTGACAAAAATGTCTCATTTAGTTCTGATATTTCTTTCTGATGCTGTTCCTTAAGACTCTGTACTTCTTTGTTATGTTGTTCTATAGTACAGCAAAATTGTTTATTTGAATCTTCTAGCTCAGACTTTAATTTTTCAATTACACAGCTCTGTTCTTCTTTAGCTAGCAACAATTCATTAATTTTAAATTCCAAGTCTTCCCGTTCATGAAAAAACTCATCCTTTATATGTTGTGCATCAATTTCAAGTTTTAATTTGAGATTATTCATGTAAGTTACCTCATCTTTTAAGATACTATGTTGAGACTCCAGTTCCTTTAAAGTATTTTCTAAATGTTTGACTTTTTCGTTTACTACTTGTTCTACAAAAGCATCCTCTTGTAAGACCAAAGGACACATCTGATTTTCATGGTTTGAACTTGGCGCATTCTCTAAGTTTTCTAATTCACATTCATATTTCTCTTGAATGTCCTTCTCAGTTGCCTCACATTGTCTGACTAAATTCTCCTTTAACTGGTTTAAATTATTTACTTCCGCTTCATGTTCTTTAGCAGATGCTTCAATTTGGCACATCAATTCTTTAACCTGCTCTTGATGTGTAACTTTCAGTTGCAAAAGCTCTTCTTGCAAACTATTAATATCTTTTTGGTAATGCTGCGAATTGGACTCAATGACTTCTTGGAGATGAGTAATTTCTTTTTCCTTTTCATTTGTGGCAGCTCTTAATTGTTTTTGCAGACATAAAATTTGCTCCTCAAAGGCTGGCCTAATATTCTGAATCTCCTCTTGTAATTTTTTAACATTATCTTCAGAGTCACCCTGAAATTTAAGTTGTTCAGAAAGTTCTAACTGTTTTTTAGTTGCTTCTTCCAGTTCCTTTTGCAAGCTAGCTTTATCTTCACTATGCTTGGAATGTACTGCCACCAATTCATTTTTCAGATTTTCAATTTCTTTCACATAGTTTCTTTGCGATTCTTCAAACTGCTTATGCACATCTTCCATCTTAGTTATAGAATCCTATTATAAACACAAGCACACAACAATTATTTAAGACAAAAGAAACACCTGCCTTCAGGAGAAATATTAGCCACAGGCCAATTAAAAAAGGAAGTGAGCAAAAATTTACATAGAGAAATATGATACTGAGATTCCAAGAAGTCTGTGCAGGCTGTGACTACCTTAAGTATGACAATATACTGCATATCAACAGTACTGAATATGCTATTCAAAGTAACGACTAAAAAAACAAATAACACAAAGTAATAACTAAGAAATAAGAAATCGGAGTTTAATTTCCTTCTAAAAAGTGATAATTATGTAAGTTGCATTAAGTCAAGACTTTAATTAGTATCTCCTGAATAAAATAATAAGGAACTTTTGGAGAAAGTGATCCCAGACCCAGTATCTTAGAACTGAATAGATAATGATATTTAGAGTATGTGTGAGAATCAATTTACTTACGTACTTGTTTACTTAAGCACTTGTTACTTAAGTACTTGTAACAAATACTTAAGTATTTGTTTCACAAAATAAGTAATCTTTATTAATTTTTAATAAAGAATGACATTATAGCAATAAGGAAGATTAAGCAATGCAACAATAACAATGTTGGGTCCACTTCTAGGTAGCCAGGTGATCTTATTTTTTTTTAGCTATCAATTTGTTTCCTTATAAATTATTAAGTCATCAGATCAGATGCTTGTTAAGGTCTTAGCTCTAAAATTCATGAGTATATTAGTTAACAAATTAAAAAAACTAACCTCAAACGGTCACCTTACCTCAACTTCTTGCTTCATTTTAATATTTTCCTTCTTCAGACAAAGACACTGTTGCTCAGTCTCTGCTTTTTCCAGAAGAAGGGCATCCAGACGTTCAGTCAATGCCTGTTTTGGAACAGGATGATTTGTTTGCCTGAGGTTAAATATGGTGGATTGACCACATGCACAATTTTCTCTTTGCTTTTTCTAAACCACACTAAAGTAAGGATAAAAGACTTAAAAAGGTCTATACCAAAGAACAATGAGAAAAGGAGAAAAGAGGTGAGGATATGGAAAATTTCACTATATTTTTTGAAAACTGAAAAGTGAAGGATGAACTGAATTAGAAAGAGGAAAAGTATAACTTACAGTACCTTTACAAGGAAACATAGATAAGAAGCTGGCAAATACTCTAGAAAACTAAATGCTTGGAAACTGGAGGCCCCAGATACTGTTAAGGTAAGTATAATGTATGGGATTAAAAATTGGGGATAGGTTGAAAATCTGAACAGGAAGTGGTTAGAATAATAGGCAAGAAATCACCCGTGTCCTGTCTTCCTCAGAGACAGGTTTGTTCTCTGCAGAAATTAAACAGGATCAGAAGTTAATGAAACAGAAACTAAATCAAGAGTCAGTTCTTTGAAAAAAAAAATGCTAATGAAACAACTAATAAGACTGACCAAGAGAAGACAGAAGTCACAATCATAAAAATAAAAATAAAACATATCTACATATAAATCAGAGATACAATAGATAAAGAGAATATTATGAACAATTATTTGGCAACAATAATAAAAAGTGAAGTGAAAGGAATAAAAGTTGGTGGAAAAATACAGCTTCATTAACTCAAGGAAAAAATTAAAAAGCGCAATTAACACTACAACCAGTTAAAAATCAAACTAGTGGTTTAAAAGTTGTCTACCAAACAGAAGGAAGTTTTACAGGTGGATTCCATCAAATTTTCGAAGAACAGATTATCCAATTACGTATGAACTTGTTCAGACAAAATAAGAAGGGATTCCCAAGTTATTCTATAAAATTTGCATAACTTGATACAAATATCCAAGGACTTTACAAACAGGAAAATCCTAAGTCTAATTCACCATGAATCCAGATAAAGTTAATTCTAAAGGTTAAAATCTAGATAAATGTTAAAATACGAAGTGTTAGTCCACTATCACCCTAGATCTGCTTGCCTCTGAACTTACATGAAATAAAGAAAAACTTTGTTTAATAAAAAAAAAAAATGCAGAAAATTTAGAGTTTTCTATCAAGTTATAGCCATTATTCAGACAAGGGCAGATTAAAGCTATTTTAAAATATGGGCTGACAACATTTTTCATCCCTTCTTAGGATGCGATTGAAGGACATGCTCTACAAAGATGAGGTTAACCAAGAAAGTCAATGACATTATCACCTAGCAAATAGGGGCCAATACAGGAAAGCAGTGTAGAAATTCACAGGATCACGGCACAAGGCCAGTTCCAGGTACACTGCGGCAGACACAGAGAATGACAAGAACAAATTAGTGCAGGACAGAAGGCTCTAGAAGGAGGTGGTCCAGGAAAAAAATAGGAAAGATTATCTGATCGCTTTGACCATTCTAAAGTAGGAGTTGCTATGAAAGATAGCTAAATTTTCATCTGCTGTAATGGCAAATTAATAACTAAATGTCTAAAGCGAATAAGTCAAGGAATAGCAGTATAACCATATTATTTAGAAACAGAAATAATACCCACAAGTTACTTAGTATCATAATAAGCTCTTTAGTTATTAGCATTACTTGTAAATACATGCGTATATTACTTTGGTTAAAACAATTTTAGTTTTAAAATTAGTTTTTCACACTACATAATGCATTGCAATATAAACTTCTGATTGCTAAATATCAGGGGAAGCCTAAATACATTTATTAGATTTAGGAGATAGAGAGAGGCCATTAACTGAGAACAGCCAACATAGATTTGATTCCAGCAAAGAGATAGTAACAAAGATGACTGTACTAGAAATTCCATTCTCTTAACATGCAGTTTTCACCTTCCCCTTGCCTTTGGAAGCAGCATGTAAGTTCACTTCAAATTTTGACATGGAAAATATGGATTATTATTCCTATTTTTAAAATAAATGTCAAACATTCAGCTTTGAATAAAAATTTAGATGTATCCCAATGCACTAGAAGATCACTACCAGAAATAAGATGATTTACAGAAACTTTAATTATAATTAAAACTTTTTTTTAAAAGACATAAATTTTTAAGATTATATGAAAAACAGAAGTTCTGTATGCAGAGCCACATTTTTCCAGGGTACTTTTCCCAATGAAGAGATAAAACTTGGCAAGAAGTTTTCCAGAGGTGTAGAGAATACATTACATCACAGTATAGGATTTTTCTAAAACAGAAAAATTACAGATAGCAATGGAATAACTGATATATATCTCTTTCAATCACTCCCCGAAGTACTTCTCTCATTAGAATTACAAGCCAAAGGTTTTGTTCCCATGAATTTTAACTAAGTTACTTTCTGAAACTTGAGTGGTGAGGGTAACATGCTTTAATATGAAATTAACCTGAAAAGTAATGCTCGTTAACTTAGACAAATTTTCTAATCTCCTCTTCAGTAGTTTTGACAGAAAGGGAGAATACACCAATTGGGGATAAGAAGGAAATACAGGGCAGATATTTAGATATTCTGGAATGCAAGTGTATAACAAGTATTTCAAGGGCTAAGAGTTAACTGATACTAAATTAGAAAGAAGCCTCCGTGGTTCTCTCTTCAAATACAAAACCCCCCTTTTGGTGTGTATGTGTTAAATACACCAACAAACAAAATATGCCAGTAACATAATTACAATAAGTTATTTTTTAAAAGGATTTATTTATGTGAGATAGAGAGATAGTAAGAGATAGTAGGTGCAAAGTTGGGGGAGCGCAAACAGGGGAAGCAAGAGAGTTCTTGGAGAAGCTGGCTACCCACTGAGCAGGGAGCCCAATGCAGGACTTGATCCCAGGACCCTATGATCATGACCTGAGCCAAAGGTAGATGCTTAACGAACTGAGCCACCCAGGTGTCCCTATAATTAATTATTGAGGACTTATGTGACAGATGCAATTTTAAGTGCTAAGCATGTATTAACTCAAAATGCAACACCTCTATGAAAAGTAGGTATTATTATTTTCTCTAGTCTACAGGTGAAGGAGCTAAAAGGGAAGAAACTTAGCTATGGCCATATGGCAGAGCAGGGACCCAAAGATCTGAATCAGGTTGTCTGGCTCTAGAGTCAACACTCTTAGGTAAATATCAAGTAGTTTTACTTTAGCTATCACTGATTAAGAAAATACAAAATGACCAAATAAGCAAAGAAAACTACTATGAATTCAGTAATACTTAAGTAAATCAGTACACTGTGAATCCAAATGGTATTTGTGCACACTGTGCAAGCTTTATATGCTGTCTTAGCTAAATAAAGAACAAAGCAAGTGCATAATATGCATCGGGATTTAAAGCTTTCTTACAGTAACTCTCTGGCAGTCCTTCAGTTGTACACTGCTCACAGGCCCTTAGTAAAAGAATATGATTATTTATAAATGTATAATCAAAGAACAGGTATCAAGACTCAAATTATAAATACAAAAAAGGAAAATAATTACTGCAGAGCTTTGAAAAGTAAAAGAAACTGTAAAGAAGGTTAGGCCAAACTGGGGGTGAGGAGGCTGTCAGTCAGGATTAAGGGCATATAAATAAGGATAACCTTCTTTGACAGGGAGTACCAAAATAAAAATAGTACCCTATGATCTGGTAAGAGCACGCAAAACTTAACAGAGAAAAGAGAGCCTGGTTAAGGAGGTATTAAAAAAGTCAAGTATGACATGAGGCATTTAGCATACAGCCATAGAAATGGAAAAAGCATACTGATAAACTGCAGCACTATCCTGAAAGAAAGAGAAGTCACTGGTGGCTGACACATGTAGAGGATAAAGGAAACAGGAAAACTGAAGAGTCTCTAAAGTTAAAAGACCTGAAGAACAGTGCTGCCACTGGTTGTCCAGGCAAGGGGATTTGGTCTGAATATGAATATGAAGATAAGAAAAATGGGTGAATATTTCTTTCCCCAAACAGCTATAAATGTCAGTAGTCACACCCAGGGATATAGGTCTATTAACAGATTATATGTATTTATCAACCTAAAAACCATCATCAAATTCCTGAGCATGGGTCTTCTGAGGGGGAGAGGGAAGAGCAGGGCTGTGATTAAGGCAACCCCCTAATTACAGAGTATGTGGGATGAAGACGAGAGGAACAAATACTCATTTTAGAACAGAAAGGGACGAAGGGGTCATTTAACTCTTTTGACAGGCAACCAGAGGTAAAAAACTTAACCAAGGGCAGGGAGGGAGTGGAAAAAAAGGGACAGAAAGCCAGACGGCTCTGGCAGACTGACAGCTTTAAAGGAAATCTGGTTTGTCATTAGACATTTCCTCTAACTCAATACATAAAGATTAAAGCGATATTTGCAACCATTGCATTACCTTAATAATATCATCAGTTCCTCCAGCAACAGGCTTTGATTTCAATTCCTCAATTTCTTTCTCCAGTTCTAAATAGTTATTTAAAAAAAACTAGTTCAGAAATGAAGAAATTATTATCTGAAGTGGTAAGTATATTCTTAAAAAATACTGTAAATCAGAATACATTTAAATAGCAGATATTTTGAGAAAGTATTAACTTTACCTAGTATGACATTTTACTTTCCTTTTTCTTACGAAAAACTCATGATTAATACACCCAACACCTTAATTCAGCAATTATTACATGGATTCTTATTTCATCCCAACCTATATTTACTTCTCCCTTTTCCTTTTTTCTTACCCATCCTGATACTTCTGAAGCAAATCCCAGACATATTATTTTAGCTGTAAATAACTTCTTACTGTATAATCTTAAAGCAACAACTAACCTCACGTTAAGCATAAATGCTAACCTATTTCATTAACTCATGTCTAGGTCTGGAGCCTAGAACACTTTTCTAAATCCATTACTCTCTTTAACACAAGCTGATCCAACCTCCCTAAACACAATTTGACCTTTTCCAGTAGAAAATAAATCTCGGCTTTAAGGCTGGGCAGTTTACATTCGTTAATCATTGGAAATTCATGGCCTCACCACACATATTAAAAAGGATACTAATATCTACATCATTTTGGAATATAAGGGTGAATAGCAATCAATCAACTTCAGCAAATAAATATACTTCAACATTCCAGGAATGGAAATCTTTTATTACTTTACTTGAGGACTTTTTTTGCCTCTTTGGGCTCACAACCTTATGTCTCTAACATTTCAACTGATTGCTCTAGGAAAAAAAATGCTTTTTCAGATCAATATACAATCCAAATGAAGTAAAAAAAAAATGTGCTTAATTTTAACAATTTTTTTAAGATCCTCTTCCCTGATTTTATTTTAATAATTCAAAGATAACTACAGTTTAGAGACGTGAAATGGGGAAAAAAAAAAATCAAAGGCAAATGGTTAAAATGCTAAATAATATAGACTTCATTATAATTATGATTTTATTGGATATACCGGTAAACAAAATAAGCTAATATACTATTAAAAACCTACTATTTTTAACCGTGTTTCAATGAGATTGTGGTGAAGATGAATATTTTCAACTTAATACCTGTACATCTGGATTTAGCTTTCTGTATTAGCATCATCTGTTTCTTGGCAAACTTGATAAGATCTTCCTTGGGCAATGTTTCCAGCTGAAAGGTGTAATGATGTTACCAGTTTGTTATAACTCATGTTTCTATTATACCACATACACACACAAAATAAACATAATGCCCTCCTAAAAACATCCTACTGAATAAATCTTTGTCAGTTAAACCATATTTTGAAGCAGCAGCAAATGCAACTTCAACTAAACAATTACTAGTTAAGCAATTACTATGAAATGTAAAAAACCAACACATATCCTCTTCTGTACATATATTCTTGTTTACGTTAAGACACGTTCTGGGTTTTGATTTAATTGTAAAATTAGGGGACTGGGACTAATTCTACTTATAGTTCTTGGAGCTGTAAAAATTATCCTATTCAAGGCTGAAATCAGTCTTTGGCTACATGAAAACACATAAGCATAATTAGAGTAACAAGAAGAATTAGGGTGCAGTAAGTGTTTTTAAGAAATCAGGGAATTACTTAGCCCCTGGGCTCAGTTTTCTCATCTGTAAAATCTGGATAAATAAGTACCTAACTGACCATTTACGCTTACCATGGAGCTTAAATGAAGTAGTTACTTCATTTAAGTGTTCAGGTAAGTGCCAAAGACTTAGTATGCAAGCAATAAACCATTAGTGGTTAATACTCATTGAGCATTAAATGTATGGGACCATAAAAATGACCTAATTCAGGTTTTTTTTTTTTTTTTTTTACATTGGAGAAGCCTACAGAATAGAGTCCCTTGAATCCTACTTACGTCACTGCTCTTTCCACTACACTATATAAATGCTCATAAATTAGATTGCTTTAATTGTTGAAAAACTGCAGAATCTCTCAGCAGTGCTAACCAGGAGCAGGAAGTAAACAAAAAGTCAACTCTTTCCATAGCAGGGAACTTCAAAAACAAACAAAACCAAAAAACGAAAAAACAACAGACTGGTTACTGTGTGAATTAAAATTGAGATCCCTTGGAGAAGGACTTCTTTTAAATAGGCCAGCCCTCTACCCATGCCAAAGTTCTCCATTCATCACCCCTCCACCCTTCGGTGAGCCAGCTAATAAAGTACTGTATTCTTTTCACCTTAGACTTCCCGGTCCCAGGGGTGGCTGGTGAAGCCACCCCATCTTGAACAGGATCCTGCAAAACAAAATCAAACCCAGATGTCAAAACTCTTCTCCTAATCACAGACGGAACGCTGGAATCTTTATAGGTAAAAGCCTTTCCGTGGAATCAAGCATAGGAAACTCCTACGTGAGAAAGAACTAGAAAAGAGGGGGTCTGTCATGTGGGAAATCGTATAAAAGCTGGCTGTAAAAGAGCCAGATAATCGCGAGGGGCTGAGTCTGGGGCAAGAGGGAGAGACGAGGGGAGAGCCGGGCTGCGGGGCGCGGAGGGGAGGCTGCCAAGCCCTCACACTGCGCCCACCCCCGAGTCCCGAACCGCTGCGCGGGAAGGCCCGGCAGGGAGGTGGTGGGCCCCGGTCCCACTCTAGCCGCCCCGGCACCGTTACCTCCATGGCAGCCGGCCCGTAGTGGCCACGCAGCCCCGCGGCCCGGCGGCCCGGCAGCCCGGCAGCGCCACTGCCCCGCAGCCCGGCAGCCCGGCAGACCTGCCGCCGCCTCCGCACTTCCGTCTGCGGCCGCCTCTGACGTACCTCGGCCGCAGGTTAAAGGTCGCGCTTCTTCAGGGAGGCCCCACCCCTCGCATCTCCATAGCTACAGCCCGCTGACGCTTCCGCTTCCGCTTCTGCTCCGAGAGGAGGGTCCCCGCGTGCTGTCACCCCTGCTGAACTCTCCGCTTTCCCTGGCGCCTACCCGCGGCTGATTAACCGACGCAGAAGAAAGTTTCCGCGGGGTCACCGGGTGGGTCAGACTCTGGTATTGAGTAACACAAACCCTGATGGGTTTGAATCCTGCCACTTCCATTTATTGGCTATGAGAATTGGGGAAATTACCCCTCAGGGCCTCGTTTTCCTTATCTTATCCAGTAAAGATGATGCGAGTACAGGGGGTAGGCACCCCCAAAAGGCCAGATACCTTGCTGTTGAGGGGGAGCCTCAGAGTGCCTGTCAGACAGACCGCTGATTTCGAGGCGTTTTCTTTCTTTTTTTTTCCCCCAATTTATTTATTTTCAGAAAAACATTATTCATTTTTTTTTTCACCACACCCAGTGCTCCATGCAAGCAGTGCCCTCTATAATACCCACCACCTGGTATCCCAACCTCCCACCCCCCCCACGCCCCCCGCCACTTCAAACCCCTCAGATTGTTTTTCAGAGTCCACAGTCTCTCATGGTTCACCTCCCCTTCCAATTTACCCAAATTCCCTACTCCTCTCTAACGCCCCTTGTCCTCCATGCTATTTGTTATGCTCCACAAATAAGTGAAACCATATGATAATTGACTCTCTCTGCTTGACTTATTTCACTCAGCATAATCTCTTCCAGTCCCGTCCATGTTGCTACAAAAGTTGGGTATTCATCCTTTCTGATGGAGGCATAATACTCCATAGTGTATACGGACCACGTCTTCCTTATCCATTCATCCGTTGAAGGGCATCTCGGTTCTTTCCACAGTTTGGCGACCGTGGCCATTGCTGCTATAAACATTGGGGTACAGATGGCCCTTCTTTTCACGACATCTGTATCTTTGGGGTAAATACCCAGGAGTGCAATTGCAGGGTCATAGGGAAGCTCTATTTTTAATTTCTTGAGGAATCTCCACACTGTTCTCCAAAGAGGCTGCACCAACTTGCATTCCCACCAACAGTGTAAGAGGGTTCCCCTTTCTCCACATCCTCTCCAACACATGTTGTTTCCTGTTTTGTTAAGTTTGGCCATTCTAACTGGTGTAAGGTGATACCTCAATGTGGTTTTAATTTTAATCTCCCTGAGGGCTAATGATGAACATTTTTTCATGTGTCTGATAGCCATTTGTATGTCTTGATTGGAGAAGTGTCTGTACATATCTTCTGCCCATTTTTTGATGTGTTTGCCTGTTTCGTGTGTGTTTAGTTTGAGGAGTTCATTATAGATCCTGGATATCAACCTTTTATCTGTACTGTCATTTGCAAATATCTTCTCCCATTCCGTGGGTTGCCTCTTTGTTTTTTTGACTGTTTCCTTTGCTGTGCAGAAGCTTTTGATTTTGATGAAGTCCCAGAAGTTTATTTTCGTTTTTGTTTCCTTTGCCTTTGGAGACGTATCTTGAAAGAAGTTGCTGCGGCTGATATCAAAGAGATTACTGCCTATGTTCTCCTCTAGGATTCTGATGGATTCCTGTCTCACGTTGAGGTCTTTTATCCATTTTGAGTTTATCTTTGTGTACTGTGTAAGAGAATGGTCGTTTCATTCTTCTACATATAGCTGCCCAGTTTTCCCAGCTCCATTTATTGAAGAGACTGTCTTTTCTTAAGGCCGATGTTGTCTGGCAGGGTTTCGTGTGAGCTTCCTAGGACGCTGAGGAAGCCAAGGATGGAGCTTCTCCTGAAGCAGGCATTTCTTGGCTCGAGAGGAGGTGCGCCGGGGAGCTCTGCCTTAGAGGGCTCGGAACCCATGCTGGTGTGGTAGGAAGCAAAAGAGAGGGCCTCTCTCAGGGAGTTGGGACAGAGATGGGGGAACACCAAACAGGAGAAGGGAGCAAGAATCCTTACTTCAGAGGGCACAACCATTAGATTTGCTGTTTGAGTGGCCCGAGCTGCTGTTTTGCCCTGACCGGCCCTCCTGTTTGGTGGAATGGTTTACCGTCATCCCTATTTTCCAATAATGTTTACAACAAAGCTCCTTAAATGAGGTAATTGGAATATACAACTTAGTTCCCTGGAGTTTGATCTGGCTGTAAGGATATGAAGAGGCAGCCTACAGTATGTATGAAATAAATGGTGGCTAATGATTACTAAGTAAAGAGAGAGATCTATAATAGAGAAAAAAAATCATTGCAGACAACATAATGTCCTCCCCAACATCTGTTCTTCTTTGATAGTGTGTAGTACCTAGTCTTTGGCTGAGATTGATTCAAAGATAGTGCATGATGTCAGGTATACAGTCAGTGACATTTGGGACTTCTGTTTAATATTTTGGTTTAATGATAGTGTTTTCTCTTTCTTTGAATATGATTGAAGAAACATATAGCCCTGATTGCTTTTGATAGACATTTGCCTCTTATGATGGAAGGCAGCCTGAGGACAAAATGGATTATCAGGAGAAAAGCAGAACGAAGACAGTCACAGAAGAATAAAGCTGAAGTGCTGATCAATCTATGATGAATGAGTCTATAACTGATCTTTATTAAGTGAGCCAGTTAGCATTGGGATTTACTGTTCCTTGTAACAGCATTATACATATCTTGGGAGGAAAAGTTTGCCAGCTTGAGAAAAACACAAACTATCTCTTTAAGATGAGCTGACTTGAGAATATATCTGTAAATCTGGACGTTGTACAATGTTATAAAATGTATGACTTTCGTGAGGACTAGAAAAATAATCTCAGACAGCTTTTTTAAAAACTAGCAAGTAACTCTTAAAAGCCATCAAAAATTTTAATGTTTCTATGGCAGCAAACTATTGAAGAGGAGTGAGTAGATACTTTTTCAGGTAGAATTAGAAGAGTTCGAGATTTTGGGCAGGACTTTCTGTTGCCCTGTATATAAACGCACATTATGAATACTTAATTGAATCTATTAATTGATATAGGAAAGGGTTAGAAGAATGGAACTTAAGCTCACTAATCAATTTTTTCTAGGTCTTGAGTATGCTTAGACCTGCAACTACAGTGATTTTTTTTATTAATATAAAGCATTCTAGCTATATTTTTCCCCTTCCAGTATGAGATCTGACCTAGGATCATATTGCATTTAATTGTCATATCTCTTTAGTCATCTTTAATCTGGAACATTTCCACAGACATTTCTTGGTCTTTTTTAAAATTGACATTTTGGTTAATTATTTTATATCTTTGACATATTATCAGCTTCACCCCCCAAACAGCCAAGCTCATAGATACAGAGAACAGACTGGAAGTTGCCAGAGACAGGAAGTGGGGAGTGGGTAAAATGGGTAAAAGTGGTCAAAAGGTACAATCTTCCAGTTACAAGATATCATGGGAAGATAATGTACAGCCTGGTGACTATACTTAATAATACCGTGTTGCATATTTGAAAGTTTCTAAAAGAGTGGTCTTAAAAGTTCTTATCACAAGAAAGAACTGTTTTTGTCAATGTTGACAGATGTTAATGAGACTTATTATGGTGATCATCTCACAATATATACAAATAGTGAGTCATTATATTATATGCCTCAAACTAATATATATGATGAGAGTTCTATCTCAGTTTAAAAAAAGAATTTAAAAAATTGAGATTTTTTGGTGACTATAGTCTTCCCCTCTTTTATTTTATTTTTTTTCAATTAACATTCAGTAAAATTAACTTTTTTTTGGGTACACAGTTCTATGAATTTTAATACATGTACAGACTTATGAATCCCTGGGATAGTTGAGCTAGAGAACAGTTTTGCTATCCCTCCAAATTCCTTCATTCTACTCCACTTTAGCCACACACTCCTCCCATCCCTAATCACTGGCAACCTCCATGTTGATTCTTCATCACTGTAGTTTTGTTGTTTCATGAATGGCATGTTAGTGGAAACATGCAGAGTGAAACCTTTGAAAATGCTTTTTTTTTCTTAGCGAAATGCCTTTGAGATTCACCCAAATTGTTTCATTTAGCAATAATTTGTTCTCTTTTCTTGATAAATACTTATTTGTTATATGGATATGACATAATTTTTATCATTCACCAATTGCAGGACATTTGGGTTTCTATGTATAGGTGATTATGTATAGGCTTACTATAAACTTTCATGTACAGGTTTTGTGAAAACACAAGTTTTTATTTCTCTAGGGTACATACCTACAAGTTATATTTGCTGAGCTCTATGATAAGCATATGCTTAACTCTTTAAGAAACTGCCAAGCTTTCATCCTGATCTTTACCTAGGATGTGGAAGATAAGAAATGATCTTTTCTCCAGGGACAGCCACATTTTAGTGACCATCTGCCTTAGTAAGGTATGCAGACCAGGATACCAAGGAAGTGGTTAAAAACCTTTTCAAGTCAATGTTTATGAAGGCTGTTTCATTGCTTAAGAATACCAAATGCCGGGTGCCTGGGTGGCTCAGTGGGTTAAGCCTCTGCCTTCAGCTCAGGTCATGATCTCAGGGTCCTGGGATCGAGTCCCGCATCAGGCTCTCTGCTCAGCAGGGAGCCTGCTTCCTCCTCTCTCTCTCTGCCTGCCTCTCTGCCTACTTGTAATATCTGCCAAATAAATGAATAAAATCTTAAAAAAAAAAAAGAATACCAAATGCCTGTAGATGGCAGGGAGTACAGAAGATCCACTGAGTACCTCGTCAGCCCATTGTGAATAAGTTTTTTTTTAATAAATGGTGTACTATGGTCAAGTTGCAAATTGTCCACAAAACCAAACATGTGACACATAGTGGTCTCGGGGGTCACAACAGAGTGATTGTGGTTGGCTGATTGGGCTGAAACAACAGCACCATAACCTGATAAAGTGTCATCTGTGATGAGGCATCATCAAGAAATAACTTGTACTACACTCAAATGATATGAGGTTGGGAGGGGGTGGGGCAGGGATGTTGAGTGTCTGTTGGCCCAGAGACAGCCAGGCCAACTTTAGACAGGAGTCACAGGTCTGGAATGCAGAGGGAGCCTCCACAGAAACAGAGCCCTTCCCTTAGTGACTTTTTTGTGATGGTGGATGTGTTATGATGGCTCCAGGCAGCATGATAATAGCAGCAAGAGCAGTGCAGGCCCAGTTAGCAGTTGATTCTGAGTAGTCCCATCAGAGAATGGGACCTTTCTGTGGGCACCTACATGAGGGCCCCAGAAAGTTTAGTCAGCAGCTGTAATTTGTTTTCACAGTTCATAGCCTCAAAAGGGGTGTCTTTAATTTATCAATCTGTAGTTTTCGAAGTGGCAGATCTTTGAAAAGGTCTAGACCTAGGTATCTAGGCCGCTGGCAAAAGCCCAAGAGTCAGTAAACACAAAGCAAGGTTCATCAGGCAGTATTAGCCAGAGCCCTGAGAAGGACCTTGAGTTCAGTCCTCTGGGTGGAAGTGCCATGTTCCTTTTTGGAGTTGCAGTGCTAGCACTGAGGTTGGACAGTGGCTGCAGTCAGTGGAAACCACTGAGTTTTAGCATAGCCAAACCAGGCTCAGAATTTAGGGGAGTCTGTGAATTGGTCCAATGAGCCAGTAAAATAGCTCACATGACTGAGTGGATGGCAAAATTTCCCTCAGAGACATAGCTGCCTCTTTTTTTTTTCTGTGAAGCCTGGCTGTCTGTGGGGCCTGGCTGGCTGTTCTTGAATGTATCATTTACATTTGATGATGTATCAAGGTTTTGTGAGCCTTGTTCACATTTTCAGTCATAGAGTTTGAGTTGAGTCATCCAAAAATGAGATATTGGGCCAGAGACTTATAAGGCTTACATGGGCCATTCATTCAGTTTTGACCACAGCTCTGTAGCAAGCTAATAGCTGCTTTTCAGAAGGGGTGCACCTGGTAACCCTGATGGGGGGCACTGAGTCCAAAACCCCAGAGTCACTTCCTCATGGAGGCTGCTTCCCTTTCCCAGAAGCTTTTTTCAACAAAATCGTCAGTCACAGAGACTTTTGGTCCAAAGTGGTTATTAGAGATACGGAACCCCAAGGTAGTGAGCGTGCCAAAGCCTGCCATAGAGCTTCCTTGAAGTCTGTTGTTTTGTACTACACTCAAATGATATCACTTTATGGGACAGCTATAGAAAGGACCAAGTAGAATGCCCAAATGAAGCATGTACTATTCCTTGCTTCCAAAGAGCCGAATAAGGCTTCCATTTTGAGGGAGGGAAGCAGAGAGACAACAGTTTTTCCTTGACTTTCAGAAGGATCGAGCTCTGTGAATAGGAATCATTTTTGATTCATAGTTCCAAGAAACTTTACTTGTTATCAACCCCCTGACTTTTACTGGGATTTACCAGCCTTCTCTGTTAGAAGGGATGTGTTACTCCCCATCAGGGCCATTGAAATTGAGGCTTCTAACTTGCCAACCACCCAAATGCACATCATCTTTATAGTGAATGCCTTTGGACATGAGAGAAGAGAGGGATTTGCATTAAATCCTAACCCACCCACTGGTAGCAAATGGTAGAAGAATTTCTCCCACTAACCCATTTTTATGTGAGGCTCTTTTTTATTGGGAAGATGCCCTCTGGCACTTACGGGTTGGGGAGACACCAGCACACAACCCATAAGTTCCTACCTAAAATTCAGATATAGAAACAGTAGCAGTTGAATCAACTAAGAGGGCCCCTCCCATAAGGTCACTTTACCTTCCTTCCTGCATTATGAACCTTGTTCAGACTCCATCAATTGATGGAGCCCTTACAAGGGTCCAGGTAGGATGGTCATAAAAATTTGAGGTTCTCACTCTTGAGGTTCCCTAGCATATTCAGGTGGGCACATACAGACATATATTCAACTTGCAGAGAGGAAGATCTTTGCTTAAACCCTAGTCTTTTTATTTTTATTTTTTAAGAGATTTTATTTATTTATTTGAGAGAGAGAGAGAGAGAGAAAGAGCCTGAGAGTGGGGAGGGTCAGAGGGAGCAGACTCCCTGCTGAGCAGGGAGCCTGATGTGGGACTCCATCCCAGGACTCCAGGATCATGACCTGAGCTGCAGTAGCTCAACCAACTGAGGCACCCAGGCACCCAACCCTAGTCTTTAAAAAAAAAAAAAGCATCTGGGTAGAAGGAATGGATGGGAAGAGAGGGATCAGGATTGAGAAGGAAAGGGCAGCTACATGCCAGTAAACAAGACTTTATATTACATTTTGTTCTGAGTAGAGTGGTGGCTGCTTGGAGCTGAACCAAATGCATCTAATGTTTTTGATTCTCTAAAAGCTCTAGATCCCCATTGCTGACACCATTTATTTCAGCTGCCCAAGATCTTTGAAAAAACAGTCTAGTTCAAAAACTGTGAGGGTCTCTGCCTGAAAGATGCACAGAATAATGAGAAATCCAAGCAGAATTGCCTCTCTTTTTCTTTTCTTTCTTTTCCCCCAAAGTAATCTGTATACCCAACATGGGGTTTGAACTCAACACCCCAAGATCAAGAGTCTCATGCTCCTCTGACTGAGCCAGTGAGGCACCCCAGAATTGCCTCTCAACATCTTGTATCTTATAAGCTTTCTAATGCACTTACTAGTTTGAGAAGGTTTTTCATAGATATTTTCCCCCTAGATTTTTTTTTATATAGACAATCTTGTCATCTTAAGAATGGGGACAAATTTATTTCTTCCTTTTCAGAAGTATGCCTTTTATTTACTTTTTCTTATAGCACAGACTAAGACTTCTCATACTGTGTCGGATAAGAGTGTGAGAGTGTATACTCTTGCCTCTATCCAACCTAGGGGGAGAGGCATTCAGTCTTTGAACATTAAATATGATGTTAGCTATAGGGTTTTTTTTTAACAGCCTTTTTATTTTTATTTTCTTAATTTATTTTTTATTTATTTTCAGCTTAACAGTATTCATTATTTTTTCACCACACCCAGTGCTCCATGCAATCCATGCCCTCTATAATACCCACCACCTGGTACCCCAACCTCCCACCCCTCTGCCACTTCAAACCCCTCAGATTGTTTTTCAGAGTCCATATCTCTCTTGGTTCACCTCCCCTTCCAATTTCCCCTAACTCCCTTCTCCTCTCTAACTCCCCATGTCCTCCATGCTATTTGTTATGCTCCACAAATAAGTGAAACCATATAATAATTGACTCTCTTTAGCTATTTTTTTTATATAGATGCCCTTTATCAACTCTCTGTATGTGTAATAATAAAAACATGTAATAATAAAAACTCTGTATGTGTAATAATAAAAACAATAATAATAATAAAACCCTCTGTTTTTAAAACACTGCTATGCCTTTATTGTAAAAATATAACACATCTGGTGAAATTAAAAATATGATTTTCCTTAGACCCCTATACTTCCCTTTTCTAAATTTTAGATGACTATTTACTTAATTATTTATTTGAGGGGAAGAGAGAGAGAGAGAATGCACAAGCAGGGGAGGAGCAGAATGGAGGGAGAAAGAGAGGAATCTAAGTAAACTCCCCACTGAGCACGGAGCCTGATGTGGAGCTCTATCTCACAACACGGAGATCATAACTTGAGCCAAAACCAGGAGTCAGGTGCTCAACTGACTGAGTCACCCGTGTGCTTCAGCCCCCTACACTTCTGAAAGTGCCTCTGTTCTTGTTATGTCCCTTTTATCTCTCTCTTTCTATTCTGTGTACTCTTTGATGATATTCTAGTAGCATTTAAACCAAGAAGTTATGGTTTTGTTCATTTGGGACATTTGTTCCATTGTGGTAGCATGGCCTGGAAGATTGCCACATCCTTTTATCTCTTTCTTTCTCTCTCAAGCATATGCTTACCCCCTCATGTATATACATCACCCATCTTCAATAATTGACAATGCATAATCTTATTTCGCTTTTACTCACATTTACTACATCCCTAATTATCCTACATTATTTTGAAACAAATCACAGAGAGCATATAATTAATTTATAATATTTTAATTAATACATATAATTAATGTGTCTGTAAAAGACAAACATTTTAAGGTAAGTAAAACCATACTATTATCATATAAAAATCAAAAAATTATTAATACCATAACATATCCCATTAATGTTCACATTTGCTAGATTTCTTTTTTTATTTTTAAATTTTATTTTATTTTTGAAAAAATTTTGTTGATTTATATGAGAGAGAGAGAGAGAGAGAGATATCACAAGTAGGCAGAGAGGCAGAGGAAGGGAGGCAGGGAGCCAGAGGCAGGGCTCCATCTAAGGACCCTGAGATCATGACCTGAGCCGAAAGCAGAGGCTTTAACCCACTGAGCCACCCAGGTGCCCCTGCTATATTTCTTTCTTTCTTTTTTTTTTTTTAAAGATTTATTTGTTTTAGAGAGAGAGAAAGAGTGAGAGAGCATGAGTGGGAGGGGCAGAAGGTGAGGGAAAGAGAATTTCAAGCAGACTCTGCACTGAGAGCAGAGACTGATGTAGGGTTCAGTTTCACAACCTTAAGATCACAACCCAAGCTAAAACCAAGAATGGGTGCTAAACTGACTGCACTACCCACGTGCCCCATGTTCATATTTGTTAAATTTCTTAACAAAATATTCTTTTTTTAAAAAAATATTTTATTTATTTATCTGTTAGAGATTACAAGTAGTCAGAGAGGCAGGCAGAGAGAGAGAGAGGAGGAAGCAGGTTCCCCGCTGAGCAGGAGCCTGATGTCGGGCTCAATCCCAGGACCCTGAGACTATGACCTGAGTCGAAGGCAGAGGCTTTAACCCACTGAGCCACCCGGGCAGCAAACAAAATATTCTTTTTAGAGTTTGATTTTCTTGGAATGTTAGGAGCCATACATTGCAATTGGATTTATATGTCTCTCAAGTCTCTCTTAATCTATAGGCCACCCCATCTCTTCCCTTTTCCTTTCAGTTATTAAAGAAAAGGAGTAGTTTATCCTAAGCATTTTCTTATAGTTGGATTTTTAAAAAAATTTAGAAATTTCTTTTATTAACATATAATGTATTATTAGCCCCAGGGGTACAGGTCTGTGAATAGCCAGGTTTACCCACTTCACAGCACTCACCATAGCACATACCCTCCCCAATGTCCATAACCCAACCACCCTCTCCCTACCCCTTTCCCCCCAGCAACCCTCAATATGTTTTGTGAGATTAAGAATCTCTTAAGGTTTGTCTCCCTCCCGATCCCTTCTTGTTTCATTCGTTCCTTTCCTACCCCCCAACCCCCCCATGCTGCCTCTCAACTTCCTCATATCAGAGAGATCATATGATAATTGTCTTCCTCTGATTGACTTATTTTGCTCAGCATAATACCTCTAGTTCCATCCATGTCGTCACAAATGGCAAGATTTCATTTGTTTTGATGGCTGCATAGTATTCCATTGTATAGATATACCACATCTTCTTTATCCATTCATCAGTTGATGGACATCTAGGTTCTTTCCATAGTTTGGCTATTGTGGACATTGCTGCTATAAACATTTGGGTGCACATGCCCCTTCAAATCACTACTTTTTTATCTTTAGTGTAAATACCCAGTAGTGTGATTGCTGGGTTGTAGGGTAGCTCTATTTTCAACTTTTTGAGGAACCTCCCTGCCCTTTTCCAGGGTGGCTGCACCAGCTTGCATTCCCACCATTACAGTTGGATTTTTTGTATTGTGTATTTTGTATTGTGTCCCATTTATCATATTTCTTTTCCTCAGTTTCCTATAAAGTACTAGTTAAATTTAGAGGCTTGATCAGACTTAGTTTGTGTGTGTGTGCATGTGTATGTGAAGAGTATTTGATAAGGGATGTTATGTACTTCCATCAGGAGATATATAAAATCTGTTGTCTTGTGATGTGAGCAGTCATTGATGATCATTGCCTAGATCATTAGGAGTTGCAAAATGGTGATGTTCAGATCCTATCATTCTTCAGTGTATTAGCTGAAATGATTCCTCAAGGAAGAAGTTCCTATCATTAACTGTTTTGTTATCTTGAGGGTAAGCATTTGATTCTCACTTTACTTAACTAGTTTTCAAAGCAATGGATTTCAAAATAATAATCCCAAATTGACAAATTAGTTTTTTTTCCCTCTTGTAACCACTCAACATTCTTGGATTTAAAAACAGTTGATGGAAGCACCTGGGTGGTGCAGTTGGTTAAGCATCTGACTCTTGGTTTTGGCTCAGGTTGTGATCTCGGGGTTGTGGGATTGAGGCCCAGGTTGAGTTGCGTGTTCAGCATGGAGTGTGCTTAAGACTTTCTTTCTCTCCTTCTGCCCCTTCCACCCACTCTCTCTCTTTAAAATAAACAAATAAATAAATATTTAAAAGAAAAGGTCCATGAATTTCAATCTATTGCAGCTGTTCTTTGTTCTGATGTTCAAATTGTGTCATTTTTGATTTATGAGAATCCCTTCAAGCTGGCTCTGTAGTTGTCCATGTTCTTTAAACATAGGCCTTTGGTGCTTAGCTCTCCAGGTTGGATGGTACCTTAGAGGTCAGCTGGTTTAATCTCCATTTCTGTTCCACTGATGCTCATTTCTGCTTGCCATTCATGGAAACTTCCTGAGATGCTCTAACTATGTACTTACAGCTAACTTCCTTCTTGTGCTAAATCATTCCATCCTTTTTCAACTCTTCTAATCTAACCCCCTCTTCAGATTTCATTCCTCATGACTGAAGGTAAGCAGCATCATCTCTATAGGTAAATTACTTGCAGTAAAACAGCAGGTTCACCAGACACTGTGCTCACTCCAGTCCTGTAGAGGTCGCTCAGAGAAACACAGCAAGAAATGGTTACATTCCAGGAATGCAGCTATGTGAATAGCTGCAGAAGAATTGTGTTGTTACAGTACAGTTCTGTTTTTCTCACATCTGACACCAAAAAAAGGACTTCTTTTATTTTTTTCAATCCTGCATTCCTCATCCTGTCCCCTCTCTTGGCATTGGGTTGAGTAACACTCTGTAAATTGTAGGTTAGGTAGAGCAGCATGGAGTCCTCAGCGCGACAAGGGTCTTAACAATGTCCCCAGGCCACCTCGCAACTAAATACCTCACTCACTTCCAGTTCACTGCCACCCGTCTTTCTGGATATCATTTGTGCAAGAATTTTATTCTCTGAGATGACAGAGATGGACATAATGTCCTTGACCATTTGATAACTTCTGCTCTTGTTCCTCTGAAGGAAAAAAATTCTTTAATTTCTTTTCTCACTAGTTACAGTGAGCACTGAAATCCCCAAAATATATTTATCATCTTTTATATGTTCTTAAGTGAATTAAAGATATTTATAAATTGATTGTGCACCCTTTGAGATCTCCTGATATTCTTAAGTCCATAGTAAATACATATTTAGATTTTTTTAAAAAAGATTTTGTTTATTTATTTGACAGACAGAGATCACAAGTAGGCAGAGAGCCAGGCAGAGAGAGAGAGGAGGAAGCAGGCTCCCTGCTGAGCAGAGAGCCCAATTCGGGGCTCAATCCTAGGACCCTAGGATCATGACCTGAGCTGAAGACAGAGGCTTTAACCCACTGAGCCACCCAGGCTCATATTTAGATTTTAGAAAAACTATCTTTTATATTTCACATTCTTTGGACTGATGAGTTCATGTTTTTAAGACACATAGTAGCATAATGAGACTCTGATCAGTTTAATGATGTGTTTCTTTCCAGTTGTACAGGTAATATAGGTTCATTATTGAACATCTGGAAAATACAGGAAAATCTCAAAAAGAAAATAAAAATCACCTTGAATGTGTCATAGAAATATAAAGTAGGGACATTTGTCTTCATATTTGTCAATAATATGTGCTATGTTACTGGGCACATTGAATGCTAGAAGGAGACTGCTTTGTGTCAATCAGCACTATTCAAATAATATAGTTTGAAGATATTAAAAGGCCCTGTTTAAGTAAATATAACTTCTTCATGAGTTGACATGGTGCCATCATTTCCTCATATGATTTAGATGACAAAGGTGGGGCATTATTTCCAGAAGGGCCTCATTACAATACACCTGTTACTTAGGGTTCTGAGTGACATCTGATCTTTTTTTTTTTGTTAATACATTAGCAAGTTTTAGTTCAAGAAATTAGTTTTTGCCCCATTAGATCCTCAGCTGTATTTGTTAAAGTCAGTATGAATCTTGCCCATTTATTTATAAATGGGCATAAGAAACTAAGGCCAGAGTTTAAGATATTGGTCAGAGGCCATAAAATGGCTAGTGAGAATATTGGAACCAGAACTGAGGATTCTTTTTATTCAATTAGAAAAATTTTTTTATTTATTTTTAAAATTCCAGTATAATAAATGTGCAGTGTTGTATTAGTTTCAAGTGTACAATATAGTGATTCAACAATTCTATACATTATTCAGTGCTCATCATAATATGTGTACTCCTTATTCCCAGCCTCCATTTCACCCATCCCCCTACCTCCCTAATGGTAACCATTTCTTCTCTATAGCTTAGAGTCTATTTTTTGTATGTCTCTTTTTCTTTGATCATTTGTTTTGTTTCTTAAATTCCACATATGAATCAAATCACATGATATTTGTCTTTCTCTGACTTGCTTATTTCACTTCACATTATACTCTCTATATCCATCCAAGTTATTGCAAATGGCAAGATTTCATTCCTTTTTTATGGCTGAGTAATATTCCATTATATATATGCCTCATCTTTATCCATATGTGGATGGACACTTGGGCTGCTTCCATACTTTGGCTATTAAAAATAATGCTATGAATTAGCATTTTCATATTCTTTGGATAAATAAATATCTAATAGTGGAATTACTAAATCACAGGGTAATTTTGTTTTTAATTTTTTGATGAACCTGCATACTCTCTTCCATAGTGGCTGAACCAGTTTACATTCCCAGCAACAGTGCAAAAGTGTTCCTTTTTTCTACATTCTCACCAACACGTCTTGTTTCTTGTGTTTTTGATTTTAGCCATTTTTACAAGTGTGAGGTGATATCTCATTGTAGTTTTGATTTGCACCTCCCAGATAATGAGTGATACTGAACATCTTTTCATGTGTCTGGTCATTGGTATGTCTTTGGAGAAGTGTTTATTCATATCTTCTGCTCATTTTTAATTGGGTTATTTGTTTTGGGGGGGTTGAGTTTTATAAATTCTTTTTATATTTTGGATACTAACCCTTTATCAGTTGTCATTTGCAAATATCTTCTCCCATTCTGTAGGTTGACTTTTAATTTTGTTGACTGTTTCCTTTGCTGTGCAGAAGACTTTTATCTTGATGAAGTCCCAGTAGTTCATTTTTGCTTTTGTTTCCCTTGCCACCGGAGACATATCTAGAAAAATGTTGCTATGTCTGGTGTCACAAAAATTACTATCTGTGCTTTCTTCTAGGATTTTTATGGTTTCAGGTCTCACATTTAGGTCTTTGATCCATTTTGAGTATATTTTTGTGTAAGAAAGTGGTCCAGTTTCATTCTTTTGCAGGTAGGTGTCCAGTTTTCCCAGCACCATTCGTTGAAGAGACTAATTTTCCCATTGCATATTCTTTACTGCTTTGTCACAGATTAACTGACCATATAATTGTGGGTTTATTTCTCAGTTTTATATTCTGTTTCATTGATCTATGTCTGTTTGGTGACAGTACCATATTGTTTTGATTGTTATACATTGTAGTATACTTTGAAATCTATTATTGTGATATCTCCAGTTTTGTTCTTCTTTTTAAGATTGCCTTGGCTATTTAGAGTCTCTTGTGCTTCTGTACAAATTTTTAGGATTGTTTATTCTAGTAGTATGAAAAATGCTGTTTGTATTTTGATTGAGAATGTTTTAAATTTTAAATTTGTAGATTGCTTTGAGTAGTATCAATATTTTAACAATATTTTTCTCCTAATCCATGAACATGGAATATCTCTCCATTTACTTCAGAATTAGGATTCTTGACCTTTAGTGTAATACCTTCCTCACCATGATACAAAAATATTATAGAGTCACATGAATGTACTCTAGCCATTCAGCATTATTTGCTTCAGGGGTACAGGTCTATGAATCATCAGTCACACACGATTCACTGCACTCAACATAGCATATACCCTCCCAGATGTCCATCACCCACCACCCTATCCCTACCCCCAACCCCCCAGTAACCCTCAGTTTGTTTCCTGAGAATAAGAGTCTCTAATGATTTGTCTCCCCCAGTCATTTCTTGTTTCATTTTTCCCTCCCTTCCCCCATGACCCCCTGCCCCGCCTCTCAAATTCCTCATATCAGAGAGATCATATGATAATTATCTTTCTCCGATTGACTTATTTCACTTAGCATAATACCCTCTAGTTTGATCCACATTGTTGCAAATTGCAAGATTTCATTTTTTATGGCTGCATAGTATTCCATTGGTTTTGTGTGTGTGTGTGTGTGTGTGTGTGTGTGTGTATATACACCACAACTTTATCCATTCATCTGTTGATGGACATCTAGGTTCTTTCCATAGTTTGACTGTTGTGGGCATTGGTGCTAAAAACATTCAGGTGCACTTTCCCCTTTCAGATAACTACATTTGTATTGTTAGGGTAAATACCTAGTACTGCGATTACCGGGTTGTAGGGTAACTCTATTTTCAACTTTTTGAGGAAACTCCATACTGTGTTCCACAGTGGCTGCACCAGCTTGTATTCCCACCAACAGTGTAAGAGGGTTTCCCTTTCCCCATATCCTTCCCTACACCTGTTGTTTCCTGACTTGTTAATTATAGCCATCCTGACTGGTGTGAGGTGGTATCTCATTGTGGTTTTGATTTTTATTTCCCTGATTCCGAGTGATGTGGAGCACTTTTTCGTGTGTCTGTTGGCCATCTGCATGTCTGTTCATGTCTTCTGCTCATTTCTTCATTAGATTTGTTCTTTGGGTTCTGAGTTTGATAAGTTCTTTCTAGCTTTTGGATATTAGCCCTTTATCTGTATCTTGTTTGCAAATATCTTCTCTTATTTTGTCAGTTATTTTTTGGTTTTGTTGACTGCTTCCTTTGCTGTGCAAAAGCTTTCGATCTTGAGGAAGTCCCAATAATTCATTTTTGCCATTGCTTCCCTTGTCTTCGGCAATGTTTCTAGGAAGAAGTTTCTGTGGCTGAGGTCTAAGAGGTTTCTGCCTGTGTTCTCCTCAAGGATTTTGATGGGGGGGTGGGGGTTTTATATATATATATATATATATATATACACACACACACACACACACATACACATACACATACACATACACACACATACATATGAATGGTGAATAAAACAGAACCACCCCCTTGATTTTGGGTGTACTCTGGTCTCTTAGAAGAAACTACCTCCCAAAATTTCAAAGAAAGAAAAGCCTATATATATATATATATATATATATATAGTTATAGGTAAACATGATGAAGGGATGAAATATGATTGTAAAGATGAAAATTAAAAAAGATTCTAAAAAAGGAATTGATAAGATAAGTTGGTTGGTAAAAGAAAAAAAGAGGAGAGAATGTGATCAGGCTGGAGGTAGATTTAGGGTACATTTTGATCTATTAGAAGAAATTATATCCCAGAATTTTAAAGAAGAAAAACCTAGATATATACAAAAAATAAGGTTAAATACAATGAAGGAATAAAATATGACTATAATAATGAAAATTTAAAAATATTTTAAAAAAGATATTGATAAGATAAAATAATCAAAAAAAGTTGAGAGGAAAGAGTAAAAGTTAAAAAAATAGAATAAGAATAAAATAAAATTAAAAAATTAAAAAAATTTAACTTTGCAAGACTAAAGGATCACAGGAAAAAGGCCATGAAATCTATGTGTTGCTTACCCCCAGCTCTGGAGTTCCACAGTTCTCGTTGATCAGTGAACTTGGTCTTGGCTGGATGTTCTTGCTAATCTTCTGGGGGAGGGGCCTGTTGTAGTGATTCTCAAATGTCTTTGCTGGAGGAGGAATTACACCACCCTTGCCAGGAGCCAGGCTAAGTAGTCTGCTCAGGTTTACTCTCCATAGCTTTTGTTCCCTGAATGCTTTCTGTACAGCTTTGGAGGACAGGAATGAAAATGGTGGCCTCCCAATCTCTGGCCTGGAGGAGCTGAGAGCTTGGGGCCCCACTCCTCAGTGCTCCCTGAGAAAAGCAATCAATTGCTCCTGTCTCCCTGGTCTCTGGTGCACGGCCCTGTTTGGAGTCTCCAAACCCAGCAGATTCCTGCCATGCAGTCCCACACCAATCCTCCCAGAGGAGGAAGGTGAATTTCCCTGGATCTGCCACTTGTCAGGTCCTTGCCTGAAGAGCAGTGGCCTCACTGTGCCTCAGATCACAGTTTAAGGTAACCCTGACCCGAGAGCCCACTGCTCATCTCCATCTCTATAGTTGGCTTCTCTGCTCTGATACCTGGGAGCTCTGCTACACTCAGACACCCTTGGTCTTTCTGTGACCTCATGGGTCCTCAGACCACACTGTCCCCATGAGGGCTCCATCCTTGCTTAGCCTCTAGAGCAATGTCCCTCACTGATGCAGACTTCTTAAAAGTTCTGATTTTGTGCTCCGCTGCTCCACTGCTTGCTGGGAACCCGCCCCTTCCCCTGCGGTCTATCTTTCCATGTTTTGGATTCACTTCTCCTCAAGTCCTTCCTCCTGAAAGTGGTTGATTTTCTGTTCCTAGAATTGCTGCTCTTCTTCTCTTCTATCGCCTGTTGAGTTTGTAGGTGTTCAGAGTGTTTTGATAACTACCTAGCTGAACTCCTGGGACCTAATGCTATTTCAGTCTCCTACTTTTCCGCCATCTTGCTTCCCCTCCACTCATTACTTTTATGCAAGTTTCTAATTCCATTGTTCTTCCTACATTTTTTTTTAGGCATTCTACTAATGTAGGAACCTTCCCTTCACCTCTCTTTATTTACTATTTAATTTGATTTATTTCTAACACTGTGGATTCATTTTTTAAAATTCTGTGGATTATAATTCAATATTAATTTTATTTTTTTGATGTGTGAATTATACTAGATTTCATTAATAGGAAACTTTTTAAGCCAACTCCTTTGTTCTTTAGACATGTCCTTATCATTGTTAGAGCCCTTTCTTACTTTCTGTTGCAAAAAGATATTCTAGACCTTATACTTTCCCTCATCTAGTCCTGGAATCAATCATTTCTTTGAGGCGCTCTAGTTCCTTTTAATGGAGTGTGGTGTTTAGCAGCCAGGATCTGGGGAAACAGTGTGCTTATTGCCACTGGGTGTTATTGCTCCCAGACCCTCTCAGCTGTAAGAACTAGGGAATACATGTATGCGTGTGTGTGTGTGTGTGTGTGTGTATACAGGTACATATATGTTTACAGACATTGTAGTATACAGAGTAATGGTTCCCCAAAGTTGTCTACATCCTAACCCTAGAACCTATGAATATATTACTTTTCATTCAGAAGACACCTTACAGATGAGATTCAAGATTTTGAGATAGTAGAATTACTCTGGGTGATCTGAGTGGGTCTGGTGTAATCATCAGGTCTTTGTAAGAGGAAAGTAAGAAGTCAGGGAGAAGAAAAGACCTTGTGCTGCCCCCTTTGAAGATGGACGAAGACTGTTGTCCAAGGAATATAGGTGGCCTTTGAAACCTGAAAAAGGTAAGGAAACAGATTCTTTCCTGAGGTGTCTAGAAGGTGCTTGCCAACACCTTGATTTTGGATTTCTGACCTACAGAACTTTAAGATAATAGATTTATGTTGTTTCAAATACTAATTTGTGATAAGTTGTTACAGCAGCAATAGAAAACTAATACAGTGGGGTTATGGACATTGGGGAGGGTATGTGCTTTGGTGAGTGCTGTGAAATGTGTAAACCTGGCGATTCATAGACCTGTACCCCTGGGGATAAAAATATATTATATGTTTATAAAAAAAAAGAAAACTAAGACAGAACTAAGGAAGATACATATGTGTCTATATATGTATATGTCTATAAGTACATATATTTATGCATACATATGTTGATATATATTTCTTTGTCTATTTAGTGAAAATTGAATTCATATGAATACAAGAAGTTCCATTCCAAGACACAGGAGTCATTCTGGATTCCTCCTTTCCACTTTCGTAACTCTCTTCTCTCATAGTGAATAACCTGACCTCATTATCTACCATATATTTAGTTTCTTGCTCATTAATTGAATTAAGAGAAAATGGTTTCAGAATTTCTAGCCCATACTACTGTGAGAAATAAACCTACTATGTAGATTTCAAAATTTTCTACTTTACATAGACAAAATACTATGTTCAAAATTTACTTGGGTCACTTTTTTTGTTAATGTGGTTTCATTACTCATTTGAGATATGGTTAGAGTAATTTGTTTCTGTTTATATTACATTTTTATTTTCCCATCCATGTGAAACTTTAATATAGTTTTGAAAGTCAAGGCTCTCAAAAAAAGGTATACTCAGTGCAATAGTAATTTTATGTGTCAACTTTGATTAGATCATGTGATGACCAGATATTTGGCTAAAAGTTATTTCTGACTGTCTGGGAGGATGTTTCCAGATGAACTCACCATTTGAATTTGTGGACTCAGTAAAGCACTTTGCCCTTCCTAATGTGGGTAGACATCTTCCAACCTGTTGAGGGCTTGAATAGAATAAAAATGTAGAGAAAAGAAGATTTCAGCCCTTCCTGCCTGACTGCTTGAGTGGGCACTGATCTGGACCAGTGCTCCTTATTCCCAGGCCTTCAGACCCAGACTGGAATCTCCAACATCATCTATCCTATTAATATCTGGCATTAGTAGGGTTTCTTACCATTGATGAACTGATACTGATACATTATTATTAACTACAGTCCATGGATTATATTAAGGTTAACTCTTTGTTTTGTACATTTTATGCATTTTGACAAGTGTATGATGAAATTTATCCACCATTACAGTGTTAGACAGAATAGTTTCACTGCCTCAAAAATCCCCTGTGCTCCATCTGTTTCTCTCTCTTCCCTAGAATATGTGACTCTTGATCTTATGGCGGCAAGTTCTTGCCCCATGTTGGGTATAGAGATTATTTAAAAATAAAATCTTTAAATTTTTTTCTTTTAAAGCTTTTATTTATTTATTTGAGAGCAAGAGAGTATAATCGGGGGAACAGCGGAGGGAGAGGGAGAAGCAGCCTCCCCACTGAGCAGGGAGCCTGACTCAGAGCTTGATCCCAGGACCCTGACCCAGGACCCTGGGATTATAACCTGAGCCAGAAGCTTAACTGACTGCTGGCACCCTGGCACCCCAGCACCCAAGCAGCCCCAAAATAAAATCTTTTTAAAAAAGAGTGTACTCTAGCGACTGAGCCAGCCAGAAGCCCCAGTTATGGCTTTAACTAGGGAAAGGAATCAGCCATCTCTACAGAAATGAAATTACCTACCCTGTGGAGACTGAGAAACTGAGGGCCTCTGGCAATATTGTAATATTGTTTGGGCCTAGAGTGTTGCTACTTTCAGTAACACAGAGATTGGCCATAATTTTTGACCTTCAGAGTTAACTGACTATTTTAGGAACACACTAATCTGTGCAAACTGACCTGCCTTCTATGCTTCATGTGTTTTCCTTAGGGTTTTCTCCTTTTTAAACTTTGAGATTTTTTCCTTAAACCTTTGTAGTCTTTTTAGAACAAGGCTTGTCTCAGCTATAATCAGGAGAAGCAAAGGAGGAATTTTTGGCAAGCAGTTGACCAGACTATGAAGAGAAGGGGCAAGTCCCTGCAGTGTTGTAGTTGTGGCAGTGGGAAGCAGCGTGAGAGATCCTCAAGGGAGAAGGGGCACCCAGGGTAGAGAGTCAGAGCTATTGGTCAAATTCTTTCTTCTTTCTTTCTTTTTTTTTTTTTTTGGTTTTTGATGTTTGGTGAATCTCATTTCCAGGGCTAAAGGCATGGAAATTTTGTGTTTTATTAAGTGAAGCCACATTCATTTGTATCTTTGCTTATATGTGACTTACTTTTCTGGACCTTTATCTTTCAGGCCCTATGTAATTTTATGGGTTATCAATCTCTCTTTTAAAAGGGTGCCAGACAGGCATCCCAATAGTGAACAGTTTTTAAAAGATAGAGATGGTGTCTCTTACTGAAGAAGATGTCAGGCATGTTTACTGACCATTAAAGAATTGAGTCTTTTTAAGCTCAGGTCCTCATTTGTAATATAGCCCACTGCTAAGAATTTGTTTCTGCGCTGCCCTCTGAGAGCTGGGGGTTTAGAGAAACACTGCTACTCTGGCTATTGCTATTGTTGTAAATTTAAAAAGTCCTTGGATTCTGACCTAGGAGTCTGGTATCTTCTGTCAGGATCTGTAAAACTGTGGCAGGCTTACTTAGTGAGCTTATGAGTAGGGTAAAATCACAAACCCTCAGTTCTTGACATACAGCATTCAAATCCTTTCTGCCTCAGTCTAATTTCTGTCATGATGCAGACATTGATATCATGCAGGCTTCAACCACCTCTGCACAGGTATAGGTTGATGGCATGTTGCCAGGCCTGTGCTCTTGTATGTCTCACTTCATGCTCTAAGGGTTCTCCACAATCCCTTTGTAGTGAGAACCTGCTAAGCACATGGGCAGGCAAAGGTGAGTGGTGCAGAAAAGCAAACACCCATGGAACCAGGACAATAAATTTTCCTACCCTTAAATAAAGACAAGCTGTAATGAAGCAGAAAGATAGTATTTTAAAAGTTTCAATCCCTTGCTCCTAACAGAAGTTCCAAAGTAATAGAAGTTGAAATGCTTGCTTTTTTCCTTTATTTTGAGGCAGTGCACATGAATGTACTTAATCTTAGCAGATGGATGGGTCATCATCCATCTGCTATCCATCCATCCATCCATCCATCCATCCATCAGAAGGATGGTTCCATACAGAAGGATGATATTTTCAATTACTGAACTGGCAAAGACTGTGGGAAGAGTAGGATTGGGGAAGATCAGGAATTTTGTTAATTACTTAACTAATTATGTGTTGCATACAATTGGATGATCCAAAGATAAATAAATACAGTCTCTTCTCTCAAGGAAAAGTAGGGAAATAAAAAGCATTCAGGGACATCAGTAATTGTGTAGGATATTGGTAGGTGCCATTGAAATCCAAAGGGAGAGGTCACAAAGGCAGTTGGATGTGTAAGTCTCAAGTACAGGGGGGATATCCTGACCGCTACTGGAAAATAGGTTGTGGGCATTTGTAGTTTGATTTCGATAAAGTGGGAGGCAAGGTCTTTGGCTTCCAGTAGGTTTGAGACTTGAAAAGAGTGGAAAATGTTTGAAACAGTTGCTGAAAACAGTTTGACAGGAGTTCATAAGCAAAGACTGAAAGGAATGCAAAGAGGCAATGAGTTTTCAACTGAAATTAGGTAGAAGAACGTCATGAGTCTCACAATAACTTTTATAATTTCTTTTTAAATTAACATATAATGTATTATTAGCCCCAGGGGTACAGGTCTATGAATCGCCTAATTTTTATAATTTCTATCTAGCAAGTCTTACTAGCTCAAAAATAGGAGGGGGAAGTGGAAAGTGGAGTCGAGGGAAAAGAGAACTGTACAACTTTATAGCTTCAAAAACCGGACCTGACAAACAGTAAAGGAGGGGGATTCCAGTATGTTGATTAAAGCACCTTTGGAAGGCCAAACCGTAGAGCCCAAGATAGGTAATGAAACCAAATGGAGACGAAGATAGGGAAAGAAGGAGGGACTCTTATAATTGAGATGCAAAGAAAGCAAAGTGAGGGTTTCTTAAGAGTGTGGAAATAATAAATGTTGAAAAGAACACACTCTGATCTCAGAAGAGAAGTCTCAAAATTTGGGATGTTGGTGTAGGGTAGAAGTGGAAACAAATTTAGAGGTCATATAGCTTGCTTAAGTCACAAAAATTATAAACAGAAGAGCTAGGATTAAACCTAGTTTAACTCTAGAACATGTATTAAGGGTTTTATATAAATAAATAAATAAATAAATAAATAAATATATATATATATTTTAAAGATTTTTTATTTATTTATTTGAGAGAGAGAGACAGTGAGAGAGAGCATGAGCGAGGAGAAGGTCAGAGAGCGAAGCAGACTCCCCATGGAGCTGGGAGCCTGATGTGGGACTCGATCCTGGGACTCCAGGATCATGCCCTGAGCCGAAGGCAGTCGTCCAACCAACTGAGCCACCCAGGCGTCCCTATATATATATATTTTAAAAGATTTTATTTATTTATTTGAGAAAGAGGCACTGAGAGGGAGCATGAGTGAGGAGAAGGTCAGAGGGAGAAGCAGAATCCCCCTGGAGCTGGGAGCCTGATGCGGAACTCGATCCCCGGACTCCGGGATCATGACCTGAGCCAAAAGCAGTCATCCAACCAACTGAGCCACCCAGGCGTCCCAAGTGTTATATATATTTATTTTAACTTTTATTATGGAAACTTAAACATGTGTTTTAAACATGTTAAATAGGCATGAATGTTCATGTACCCCTATCACCCAGCTTCAACAATTATCAACACATGACTGGTTTTGTTTAACCTGTTTTTCTCCATTTTCCTACATGTGCCCCCTTTTTTGGGTAATATTTAGAGCAAATTATAGATATGATCATTTCTGTCCTAAATACTTCAGTGTTTCAAGGCCCATACTCTTCATTGAGGTTATTGTTCCTATTTCAAAGAGGAGGACGCAGGGTAAGAGACAAGTAAGTTGCCCAAAGCCATGGTGTAATAAAGTGGTTCAGAGGCAAAGTTCGTTTAGTCACTCTCTGAATCATCACCCCCTTTCCTTGATAGCTCTTCCCCAGGTTGATGTGGCTTAGGAAAGCAAAAGTTCCATATCCAGTGTTTTAGGGATCTTTAAGCTAAGATTAAGTACACTCATGTGCACTGCCTCAAAATAAAGGAAAAAAGCAAGCATTTCAACTTTTATTACTTTGGAACTTCTGTTAGGAGCAAGGGATCCAAACTTTTAAAATACTATCTTTCTGCTTTATCACAGCTTGTCTTTATTTAAGGGTAAGAAAATTTATTGTCCTCACTCTACATGTATAACTTTAGTATAAAACAAACCGCATCCTTATTAGGTCCTATATACTTTTAAAATATTGGTTTCGTTTGTAATTATAATGATTCCTAATAAGATCAAGAACCTCCCCACTTGCAGCCATGAAGGAAGGGACCATGTCGGACTTGTTTAATGTTTCTTCACACCTGGGATGGCCTCACACTATGCAATGCACATAGTAGGTTCTCAATAAATGTTTGTCATTTAAGTGTACTTTATGTAGTCCTAAGAAGAGACATTGGTAATTATTGCAACACCTTCCTATCTAAAATTGTGTGTGGTATTTAGAGATGGTGTATGACTTTAAAATTTGGGCAAAAAGAGAAAAGCATTTCTGAAGAACTGGGCTAATGGTTAAAAAGAAAATGGTATAAACAATGCAAGCTGTTTTTTGGGGAAGACGAATGGGATGGTTGGAATTTTAAGAAGGGATAGTGTCCTTCCATGTGAACAACTGTCTTCTAGATGGCTGCAAGCTAGTTTATTTCCTTCATTGCCTTCAGAACATTCGGGGAGTCTCTTGTTTGAGAACATGAATGTATACATTTCAGTCCAACACTGTGAAAGATGCATCAAATGTAGTATCTAATGTGTTATAAAAGACAGTGGGTCCCTTGCCTTACCTCATTCTGTACTTCATTTCTTCAATTTATGTTATTGTGTTGGCACAGGCTGAATATAGGCTACTAAATTCGGTAATTAATACAGTTCTAGAACCAATGATGATTCCAGTCTACTGGTGAAAACTCTGCCTGCTAACAACATAGAATTCATGCACAGAATTAATACAGAGACTTTTTGATCATCAGTTTCCAAATTCAGTCTCAGAAGCTTCGGGATGCTTATCCAAGTACCCAAACCGTGTTGTCATCCTTTGGTCCAGGATTTTGCCTTAAACTAAAATCTATACTAAACTATTCTTTTCTCAATCCCTGGACACCTGACTCCCACAAGAACCTGTTATTCAGGTTTTTTTGTTCTACACAAGACACCGCATTCTTTGCATAATGATGCTATTGTTTATTTAAGTAAGCCACAGGTACATATTGATGGTGCTTGACCTACTTATACGTAGTACAGGTCTGTTCGATCAAAAGAAAAGAAATGCAAGTCATTTTTGTTCTGCTTCTGATTATAAATTTTATTATAAAATAAACACCATTTACTCACCTGGACAAGGTACATGCTGAAAGACAGTTGGTTTGGTTGTCCAGTAAGTTTAGAACAATTCAGTTTAATTTTTGTCTCTCCTCAGTTGGTCTCTTCTGACTAGCTGAATTTCTCTTGTTGGGAGTTGGTTTTTAAATTGAATTGACTTGTTTAGATAGCATTGTATTACTTACAAATGTTGTTGGTTTTGTGCTCTTATAGAGGAAAATTTAGATTATTTTCTAGAACAGAGTTCTCTATATCTGTTATCATTGGCCTAGTCATGGAGATGATCCACTGTCTGGACAGGCAAGAAATGAATTTATTGGCTTTGCTTTTCTTTAATTATTTTATTCTTAGGGTGTGGCAGCAAAATTGCTGCAACAGGTTCAAACCTCAACTCCTACACATGAAATTTCCAAAGGAAGTGAGAGGATACATTTTTTTTTAAGATTTTATTTATTTATTTGACAGAGATCACAAGTAGGCAGAGACACAGGCAGAGAGAGGAAGGGAAGTGGACTCCGTGCTGAGCAGAGAGCCCAATGTGGGGCTTGATCCCAGGACCCCGGGATCATGACCTGAGCTGAAGGCAGAGACTTTAACCCACTGAGCCACCCAGGTGTCCCTGAGAAGATAAATTCTTGAAGCATCTGAGACGAGTGAGAAATTTCCTGCAAATCAAAATTCTCTGCAAACCTCTGCATGGCCACAATATATTCTATGCTAATTCCTAAACTAATCACTGCTGAGGGGAATGGGATTATATTTAACTAATCAGACTAGCTACTGGAGCAAGGGGTGAGATCAATTTCCCTTGAGGCACATGCAGTGCATGGCAAAGGGGTGGAACTGGCATAGTGGTTGGGTATGGAACCAACAATGTCAGCAATGTTCATTGGGGATGGAAGGAAGCAGGAGGATTTAAGAAATATCAAGGTGGCAATGTGTTAGTGATGTTATGGGGAATGAAGGAAGAAGTTTAGGATGAAATGTGGGTGTCTGGCCTTGGAAGTTGGGAGTGTGGTGAGCTATTTGATGAAATAAGAAACCAGAAAAAAATAGATTTAGTGGAGGAAGGTCATGGGCTCAGTTTTGTGTAAGTTGAACTTGAGGTGCCAATAGGATATCCAATGGTAGACTGATGTGCTCAAGAATAAGATTTCACCTGAATACACATATCCAAGTGCCACTGGAGAGAATGAGGGTCAGATAATCCAGGGAGTGAGTGGGTGAAAAAGAGGAGAGAGTTTAGAATCGCTGAAGAAGAGGATGAGAACAGATGAGAAAGTACTCTAAGAAAAGTGGGAGGATAGGATGCCTGGGTGGCTCAGTGGGTTAGCCTCTGCCTTTGGCTCAGGTCATGATCCTGGGGTCCTGGGATCGAGCCCCACATCAGGCTCTCTGCCTGGCAGGGAGCCTGCTTCCTCCTCTCTGCCTGCCTCTCTGCCTACTTGTGATCTCTGTCTGTCAAATAAATAAATAATATCTAAAAAAGAAAAGAAAAAAGAAAGGTGGGAGGAGAAATCTGGAATGTTTGTTATTAGAGAAGCTGACAGATGAGAGCATTTCAAGAAGGTGATGATGGTTACACTGTCAAATGCTTCAGAGAAATCAGGCATTAAAAGTATCCATTGGATTTAATGGCAAGAGGTCCCTGGGTGACCTTGGCAGTAACACTTTTGGTGGACTTCTGGGGACAGAAGCCTGACTGCATTTGTCATGAGAAGGGAAGGGAAGAGAATTAAGAAGGTGCAGGCAAATTGCACTCCTGGGTATTTACCCCAAAGACATAGATGTAGTGAAAAGGAGGGCCATCTGGACCCCAATGTTTATAACAGCAATGGCCACGGTCGTCAAACTGTGGAAAGAACTAAGATGCCCTTTAATGGACAAATGGATAAGGAAGATGTGGTCCATATACACTATGGAGTATTATGCCTCCATCAGAAAGGATGAATACCCAACTTTTGTAGCAACATGGACGGGACTGGAAGAGATTATGCTGAGTGAAATCAGACAAGCAGAGAGAGTCAATTATCATATTGGTTTCACTTATTTGTGGAGCATAACAAAGAGCATGGAGGACAAGGGGAGTTAGAGAGGAGAGGGGAGTTGGGGGAAATTGGAAGGGGAGGTGAACCATGAGAGACTATGGACTCTGAAAAACAATCTGAGGGGTTTGAAGTGGTGAGGGGTGGGAGGTTGGGGTACCACATGGTGGGTATTATAGAGGGCAGGGATTGCATGGAGCACTGGGTGTGGTGCAAAAACAATGAATACTGTTATGCTGAAAATTAAAAAAAAAAAAAGAAGGTGCAGGCAGTCAACTATTTTAAAAGTCAAATCTAGGTGTTTTTTAAACAAAAGGGACTTTAGTGTGTTTAAATGCTGAACAGCTACCTGATTCAAGATAGCTAACTGACTCAGTTCACCTCTCTACTCCTTTCCAGATCTTGCCTTGATTAACAGTAGGGAAACCAAGCACATTCTATTGGTAAAAAGAGAAACAAGGAGGGATGACTGGAAGATATAAAGGAAAGGATTGGAGTTTTGGCAAAAGCAAAGATATTAAAAACAATATAGTGGGGGAGGACTATTGAAAAGTTGATTTTCTTAAAAGAACTTTGGGAGGATGGGGCTCCTGGGTGGCTCAGTGGGTTAAGCCTCTGCCTTCGGCTCAGGTCATGATCCCAGGGTTCTGGGATCAAGCCCCACATTGTGCCTTCTGCTTGGCAGGGAGCCTGCTCCCCCTCCCACGCCCCCCCCACCTTTATGTCCAGTTGTGATTTCTCTCTCTGTCAAATAAATAAATAAAATCTTAAAAAAAAAAAAAAAAAACCTTGGAAGGAGGAGGAAGGAGTCGGTAAGAATAGGCTGAGGGCAGTTGGTGGATCATTAATAAGATTGCTGGAGCTGAGGCAGGCCCAGAGAGTTTCCCCCTCAAAGCTATAGCTGAAGATAGCCTTGTTTTTCATAAATGGCAGGGTTTGGTGTGGGGTGGGTGCATCTTCCTTGGAGGGTGGGATGTCTGAGCCTTGGAACCAGAGACAATTTAGTTTCTAGTCACCAAAATGGACACAGAGATTTGCTTTAGAAAGGCAAGTTCCCCCAAAAGCACAAGAGGCAGTCTTCTGGCTTCACTTTTTTGTCCATTTATCATGGCCAGGGCTCTGCTCTAAAGATAAGGATGCAGTGACATTAGTGCACTAGCTAGAGATGCTATGCATTTGTAAACTTGAGTAGATTACTAAAAATTATCAGATTTTTGTTAATTGCATGGAGAACAACTAAATGAATAAATAATTATTGGGTGCTTGACGCTGAAGAGAGAAAGAGAGACCAGATGGTAGGTGTATTCGAGCAAATCATAGCTGAGAACTTCCCTGATCTGGGGAAGAAAATAGGCAATGATGTCCAAGAGACATGCCCCAAACTCTGCAGCCTCCTGTGATAACCTCGGTGCCATTTCTCCCAGGGGAATGTGGAGGGTTGTGGCATTTCTGCCCTTTGCAGGGCCCCCGCATGGAGAGTGGTTGCCCAGTCCTGCTATGGTTTGTGGTTTATGGCAAACCAAGCTGAGATCCCCCTCCTGGACTCGCTGACCATAGCCAGTTTCCCTGCTCCAATGCTTGGGGATTCTACCAGTTCAAGCATTCCATTCTTTCTGAGAACCCAGGGATCCTGAGACACACTGTCCCACCTAGGATTCTGCTCTGCTTCACTACCTGAGCACCTTTCAGGCAGGGATGCCCTACTAGAGCAGATTTCAAAAAGTTCTGATTTTGAACTTGAGGGCTATATCACTTTATGCTTGTAGCTTTTAGATGCTCCCACCCCCTGCCATTTGACTTCTGATATATACCCTCAGATTCACTTCTCTGCACCTCATTCCTTGCAAAGAGTGGTTGTTTTTTTATTTGTAGAATTCCAGCAATTATTTTCTTATATCTCAGGTTGAAGTTGTAGGTGTTTAGAGTGGTTTGATAGTTACCTAACTAAATTCAAGGGACCAGATGAAATCAGTTCCCCTACTCTTCAGCCATTTTGCCATTCCCTCCAGAATAATACTTTTAACGTGCAAGTCAGTTGTCATTTTCCTGCTCCAAATATTCTGATGGCTTTTTAGCATGTTTAAAATAAAATTCAAACTCCTTCCCATTGTACTATCCATAACTTCAGCCTTATTTTTTTTCTTTTTTTAAAAATTTCTTTTCAGCATAACAGTATTCATTGATTTTTGCACCACACCCAGTGCTCCATGAAATATGTGCCCTCCTTAATACCCATCACCTGGCTCCCCCAACCTCCCACCCCCCACCCCCTTCAAAACCCTCAGGTTGTTTTTCAGAGTCCATAGTCTCTCATGATTTGCCTCCCCTTCCAACTTCCCTCAACTCCCTTCTCCTCTCCATCTCCCCTTGTCCTCCATGTTATTTCTTATTCTCCACAAATAAGTGAAACCATATGATATTTGACTCTCTCTGCTTGACTGATTTCACTCAGCATAATCTCTTCCAGTCCCGTCCATGTTGCTACATAAGTTGGGTATTCATCCTTTCTGATAGAGGCATAATACTCCATAGTGTATATAGACCACATCTTCCTTATCCATTCGTCCATTGAAGGGCATCTTAGTTCTTTCCACAGTTTGGCGACCATGGCCATTGCTGCTATAAACATTGGGGTCCAGATGGCCCTTCTTTTCACAACATCTGTATCTTTGGGGTAAATACCCAGTAGTCTTCAGCCTTATTTTTAATGCTTTCCACCCTTATTTGCACTTAATTTCTCGTCATTCTCTTTGGAGATCCCTTCTGTAACCATTTTCACTAAAATGATATTTGCCCTGTATCCTGCTTTATTTTCTTCATGACACTTACCACTTCTTGAAATTGTATTTATTGGTTTATTTGTTTAATGTCTACTACCTGAATGGAGGAGTCCCTAAGATCAAGACGTATTCTTGTTCATCACTCTGTTTCCTGTGCCTGGGGAATAGTGTAGGAATGTTAATGCTTATTTGTTGAAAGAATGAATGCATTATTTAATTTATGAAACTTATGTTGAAACATACTGAGTATTTCTTGTGATCAAATAAAAACTTAACAGTGAGGTAGATAAGTGGATACTATTTAGTGACAAAACTTGTTAACAACAACCTGGCTTTTCTGATTTTAACACTGAGGGTCCATGAAAGAAGTAGATATGGAAGAAGTGATGGATAGATGTGCGGGCCAGAGAATACCGATTGCCTTGTATCAAATCCCATTTTTTTCCATGTATATAGACTGTTTTCAGTCCTGGCCACTGCGTGTGTAACCTGCCACTTGGTAGGATGGATGTCACAGGACCTCTGTGAACCTGGTAAAGATAGCAGATTGATTTATATAGTCAGAATTTGCGTCTTTCCATGCTTCTAAGTGACTACAAAAACAACCAGCAGAGGGCTCCAAAATATCTGAGCTACTAATTAATCTTGCATTTTAGATGAAGACCTTATTTGGTAGCCAAAAGATGGCCTAAAAATATGGACTAAAGTTGATTCCACACACCATATCACCCCCAAGTGGCTGGTATTTTATTAGCAGTTCAGAGCGTAGACCTTTCAGTAGGACTGTGGGGCTTATTGAGTAAATATTATTGGGCACAGAATAGGAGCTAATCATTGTGTCTTATGATCAGTGAGATTAACCGTGTCAGTTGCTCTGTGTAGCAATTATTAAAGATTTTATAGGGGAGCAGATTAAGAACATTGGTTTATTCAGATGTAAGGCAAATTCAGAATCTGATCCTAGGAACACAAACAGAGGTGGGGAATTGGGCTTTTAGTTCATGGAGGGGAAAGAGGGTGTCTGGGCGTGAAACTCCTTCAAGGCTTCTTTGAAGTTTCAGGATCCATAACTGAAGTTACTTGCCTCCAGGTCCCCTCTTGGGTATGATATCTTGGAAATACTTGCAGACAGATGTTTCTTTTTTCTTTTCCCATCTCAAAGATTAAAAATAGTGACTTTTAATTCTTTCCCTTTTTTTAAAATTTATTTTTTATTTATTTTCAGCATAACAGTATTCATTATTTTTGCACCACACCCAGTGCTCCATGCAATCCCTGCCCTCTATAATACCCACCACCTGGTACCCCGACCTCCCACCCCACACCCCTTCAAAACCCTCAGATTGTTTTTCAGAGTCCATAGTCACTCATGGTTCACCTCCCCTTCTAATTTCCCCCAACTCCCTTCTCCTCTCTAACTCCCCATGTCCTCCATGCTATTTGTTATGCTCTACAAATAAGTGAAACCATATGATAATTGACTCTCTCTGCTTGTCTGATTTCACTCAGCATAATCTCTTCCAGTCCCGTCCATGTTGCTATAAAAGTTGGGTATTCATCCTTTCTGATGGAGGCATAATACTCCATAGTGTATACGGACCACATCTTCCTTATCCATTTGTCCGTTGAAGGACATTTTGGTTCTTTCCACAGTTTGGTGACCGTGGCCATTGCTGCTGTAATCATTGGGGTACAGATGGCCCTTCTTTTCATGACATCTGTATGTTTGGGGTAAATACCCAGGAGTGCAATTGCAGGGTCATAGGGAAGCTCTATTTTTAATTTCTTGAGGAATCTCCACACTGTTCTCCAAAGAGGCTGCACCAGCTTGCATTCCCACCAACAGTGTAAGAGGGTTCCCCTTTCTCCACATCCCCTCCAACACATGTTGTTTCCTGTCTTGCTAATTTTGGCCATTCTAACTGGTGTAAGGTGGTATCTCAATGTGGTTTTCATTTGAATCTCCCTGAGGGCTAGTGATGATGAACATTTTTTCATGTATCTGATAGCCATTTGTATGTCTTCATTGGAGAAGTGTCTGTCCATATCTTCTGCCCATTTTTTGATATGATTGTCTGTTTTGTGTGTGTTGAGTTTGAGTTCTTTATAGATCCTGGATATCAACCTTTAGTCTGTACTGTCATTTGCAAATATCTTCTCCCATTCCGTGGGTTGCCTCTTTGTTTTCTTGACTGTTTCCTTTGCTGTGCAGAAGCTTTTGATTTTGATGAAGTCCCAAAAGTTTATTTTTGCTTTTGTTTCCTTAGCCTTTGGAGACATATCTTGGAAGAAGTTGCTGTGGCTGATGTTGAAGAGATTACTGCCTATGTTCTCCTCTAGGATTCTGATGGATTCCTGTCTCACATTGAGATCTTTTATCCATTTTGAGTTTATCTTTGCATACGGTGTAAGAGAATGGTCGAGTTTCATTCTTCTACATATAGCTGTCCAATTTTCCCAGCACCATTTATTGAAGAGACTGTCTTTTTTCCACTGTATATTTTTTCCTGTTTTGTCGAAGATTATTTGCCCATAGAGTTGTGGGTCCATATCTGGGCTCTCTACTCTGTTCCACTGGTCTATGTGTCTGTTTTTATGCCAGTACCATGCTGTCTTGGTGATCACAGCTTTGTAGTAAAACTTGAAATCAGGTAACATGATGCCCCCCATTTTATTTTTGTTTTTCAACATTTCCTTAGTGATTCGGGGTCTCTTCTGATTCCATACAGATTTTTGGATTATTTGCTCCTGCTGTTTGAAGAATACCGGTGGGATTTTAGATTAGAGCTGAGATCAATGAGGTAGAAACCAGAGATACAGTAGAATGTATCAATGAAACTAGAAGCTGGTTTTTTGAAAGAATCAATAAGATCCATAAACTATTGGCCACACTAATCCAAAAGAAAAGAGAGAAAGCCCAAATTCATAAAATTATGAATGAAAAGGGAGAGATCACAACTAACACCAAGGAAGTAGAAACAATCATCAGAAGTTATTATCAACAGTTATATGCCAATAAGCTAAGCAACCTAGATGAAATGGATGCATTCCTGGAAAACTATAAACTCCCAAAATTGAACCAGGAAGAAATTGACAACCTGAATAGACTGATATCTAGTATCAAAAACCTCCCAAAAAACAAGAGCCCAAAACCTGACAGATTCCCTGGGGAATTCTACCAAACTTTCAAAGAAGAAATAACACCTATACTCCTGAAGCTATTTCAGACAATTGAAGCAGAAGGAAAACTTCCAGACTCTTTCTATGAAGCCAGCATTACCCTGATCCCCAAACCAGGCAAAGACCCTACTGAAAAGGAGAATTTCAGACCAATATCACTGATGAATATGGATGCTAAGATTCTCAACAAGATTCTAGCAAACAGGATCCAACAGCACATTAAAAAGATTATCCACCATGACCAGGTGGGATTCATCCCTGGGCTACAAGGATGGTTCAACATTTGCAAATCAATCAATGTGATAGAACAAATTAATATGAGAAGAGAGAAGAACCACATGGTCCTCTCAATCTATGCAGAAAAAGCATTTGACAAAATCCAGCATCCGTTCCTGATTAAAATGCTTCAAAGTATAGGGATAGAGGGAACATTCCTGAACTTCATAAAATCTATCTAGGAGAGACCCACAGCAAATATCATCCTCAATGGGAAAAAGCTTGCAGCCTTCCCATTGAGATCAGGAACACGACAAGGATGCCCACTCTCACCACTCTTGTTCAACATAATATTAGAAGTCCTAGCAACAGCAATCAGACAGCAAAGAGAAATAAAAGGTATCCAAATTGGCAATGAAGAAGTCGAACTCTCTCTCTTTGCAGATGACATGATTCTTTATATGGAAAACCCAAAAAAACTCCACCCCCAAACTACTAGAACTCTTACAGCAATTCAGCAACGTGGCAGGATACAAAGTCAATGTGCAGAAATCAGTGGCTTTCTTATACACTAACAATGAAAATACAGAAAGGGAAATTAGGGAATCGATTCCATTTACTATAGCACCAAGAACCATAGGATACCTGGGAATAAACCTAACCAAAGAGGTAAAGGATCTGTATTTGAGGAACTACAGATCACTCATGAAAGAAATTGAAGAAGACACAAAAAGATGTCTTGGATCAGAAGAATAAACATTATTAAAATGTCTATACTGCCTAGAGCAATCTATACTTTTAATGCCATTCTTTTTTTTTTAAAGATTTTTTCTTTATTTATCTGACAGAGATCACAAGTAGGCAGAGAGGCAGGTAGAGAGAGAGGAGGAAGCAGGCTCCCTGCAGAGCAGAGAGCCCGATGCGGGGCTCGATCCCAGGACCCTGGGATCATGCCCTGAGCCGAAGGCAGAGGCTTAACCCACTGAGCCACCTAGGCACCCCTTTAATGCCATTCTGATCAAAATTCCACCAGTAATTTTAATTCTTTTCTATTTCAGAAAGCAAACTATAAAGATCCAGATAAGGGTCCAAAATAGGCTTTTGGGGCCATAGGGTCTCTGTCACAATTACTATACTGTTGTAGAGACAACACGTAAAGAAATGAACATGGCTGTGTTCCAATAAAACTTTATTTACAAGAAGAAGTGGTGGAGTGGATTTTGGTGTATGGGCTATAGATTGCTGCTCTTATTTAGGCTATCACATAAGCATGACTGGGATAATTCTCTCTCTCTTCTCCTGGTATCCCTACAATGAGAATACCATGATGATGTTCTCTTACTCTATTCTCATTTATTATTATTTTTTCTTTTTGTTGTTCAGCTTGGTTGCTTTCCATTATTCTGTTTTCCAGATTGCTGGTCCATTCCTCTGCATTTTATAATTTGCTGCTGATTCCCTCTAGTGTGTTTTTATTTCTATTTTTGAATTATTCATCTTTGACTAGTCCCTTTGTACATTTTCTATCTCTTTGTTGAAGGTTTCACTGAGATCCTCCATTCTTTTCCCAAATCCAGTGAGTATCTTTATAACTATCACTTTGAATTCTTTATCAGGCATACTGCTTATCTCTGTTTCATTCTACTCTTTTGCTATGATTTTGTCCTGTTCTTTCATCTGGGACATATTCCTATCTCCTCATTTTTTTCTAACTCTGTGTTTGTTTTTATATAATAGGTTCAGCTATGTCTCCTGGTATAGGAAGGAGTGGTCTTGTGTAGAAGAGGTCTTTGGTGTTCTGTAGCACAATGTCCTCTAGTCACCAGAACCTACCACTCCAGGAGCATTTCCTCTGTAGATGACATGAGCCTTAATGTTATGACTAAGCCATCTTTGCCTTCAGTCCACTTGGCTGCAGTGACCTGCAAGGCGCACTGGGCAGGTTTGGGCCTCTGCACTGTTGGGGTGCCTATCTGAGGTGGCCTTTGGCTTACAGGTATGTGGTGTCAGCAGTCAGTCTAGCTGTCTGTCTGCCACAGCTTCAATTTCACTACTGAGAGGGCTCTCCCTATGTGGCCTCTTGAGGGGTTTTTGTTGGTGAGCAGAGCTGGCAATCAGATTAGATGTCTGCACTCAGTTCCTTTGCCACAGCCTCCTGGGCACTAATCTGCTCAACCAGGTAAGAGGCTTTCCTGTTGGAACTACAGGTGTCCTGGTGTGTGAGGTTATTTCTCCCTCTCTCTGGGACAAGAGTCCCTTTGAAGTGACACTAGTCACTGCTGGGGCTGCTTGCCAGGTGTGGCAAGGGCAGGGGCTGCTTTGGAGGGCCTCTTGTGGAGGCTGTCAGGTTGTATGGGACAGGATGGCTGGGGAACCTGGGGAGGGAGCACACAGTGTATCAAGATAGGTGAAGTGTTCATGCTGGTTCCTGCAAATGTCTGATTATCTAGGTTGTGGGAGGGGAAGAGAAATTGTATCCTCCAACAGTTTTGTACTTGAAGTCTCCTGAAGATCCCTGTTCCTCCAGTGTGCATTCTGAGATTAGTAAATGAATTTCTTTCACATATATATATGCCCCAGTCAGTGTTCAAACTACCACTTCTATGTTGTGTTTCTGCAGGATTAGTTATTATATTGGCTCTTTAAGGGCAAGGATTAGTTATTATATTGGCTCTTTAAGGGCAAGGATTATTTCCTATTACCCGCCAACTCTCTTATGGTAGAACTGCTGATTTTTAACGTACTTGGAGTTAAGCCCCACTGTTTTTTAAAAATTTGTGAAGTTAAGCCTAATCAATTTTCTTTTGTTTAATAGTCCTTTAAGAAAATTTTAAAAAAGATTTTACTTACTTATCAGAGAGAGATTGAGAGAGAGAGAAAGAGGGAGACAGAGCACAAGCAGGGGGAAAGGCAGAGACAGAGGGAGAAGCAGCCTCCCCATAGAGCAGGGATCCTGACATGAGACTCCATCCAAGGACCCTGGGATCATGACCTGAACCAAAGGCAGATGCTTAACTGACTGAGCCACCCAGTGGTCCCAAGGTCTATGAATTTTCAAAGCTAAATGTTATGGGGACTCATCTCTCTGTGGGTCCACAGTACCTGGAGTACCGGGTGTGGGGTCTGATCTTCTCCCTTCTCAACTGTGGTTAGTCTCATTTGGAGTTTGATTCCCAGTGGATCTCTGCTCCACCTACTCTTTTCAGTGGGGCCTCTTTTCTACAATTAACTGTTGAAGGTCTAGTCTGTCAGTCTCTGGGTCATTTTCAGAATGAGTTGCCCAGACCTTGGAGTGTCTGTGGGAGGAGGTGAGCTCAGCATCCTCCTATCTCCATCTTCCTCTGGATTTTATGTAGGTACTTTTCAAAGTGCTGTTTTTTATCATTGGCTTCATGGCCAGTGAGTCTGCATGTGAACCTTTTGAAAGCGGACACTCCATTTCCTCTAGCACATTGGTCCCTTGGACATCAGTCCCATAGGTTACCTAATCCACACATTTTTGGGGCTTATACCTTTGGTGCAGGTGCCAGGGGTTGGGGTATACCAACTTCTTGCTCTTCTGGGACAAGTTCTGAACTAGTGAGATGCCTCCCTATTGTGTGTTACTTCACTGGAAGTGAAGTTTATGGCCAGACCATGTCTTTCCCTCTTCTACCAATCTCAGTGTGGTCTTTTTATCCTTTGTTATGGAGAAGCAGTTCATCTATTTTGCAAATTTATTTTTCAGAGAGAATTGATGCATATGCTGCTATAGGTTTGGTATGTCTGAGGAGAGTTCAGGATCTTCCTACCCTGCCGTCTGGTAGAAATCTCTAGTTTTTAAATGGAATCTATCAGTGACATTTTAAGTGTCTGTAAATGGCTGAAGTAGATGGTTCACCTGTATTTCAGGTGGCAATGGGTCACATGGAATTGAGCACAGCTATATTTTCTCTTCCTTTTCACTATTTTTGTGATTGGTATAATAATGCCAAATAAGTTGCGTGCTGAACCTAGCTGATCCACCGACATGCTCAAAATCAACAAATTACTGCTATGGTTCAGTTCTTCTTTTGCACATAGACCCACATGATATCATAAATATCATTTATGTTTGTTCACCTAAAAGTTTCTAAGTCTTTATCTGATGCTTCAAAGACATTCAAATATCTGAATGCTTTAATTAACCAATATTTGTGCCTTATGAACATAAAAAACGAATTGTCTTTTATGATGCATATATTTGGATCTAATTTATAACAACGATGTGTCTTTTTATAATTCCTCAAATAAATGTATTTCTAGATGAAGAGTTTGGTGGTACTATTCTACCTAAAAGATAACATATTATGGGACTAAGTATAAGATGAAAATATGAACTGAGTAGCTTATATAGTCTCTTACAGTTGTAACCAGTCTATGATTCTAAACATAGGTACATTTTATGAATAATTTTAAAATATTATGTATTTGTTAAGAGTTATAAAAAGGTCTTACTTATTTTGCAAAATAATTGGTCATTATTTAATTTATATTGTATGTGCTTTCATAGTTTGGTAGGAATACAACCATATGCCAGTCAAATGAGCTAAGTAATTGTTAAGATACACTAGTATTTTAAGGTGCCATAAATAAGAAAAGTGAGAAGGCTTTTCTAAATTTTATATATTCTGAATTTTATAAGCCTTAAAATCTTATTTAATACAGCTTACAAATTATTGCTGATATAAAATCGGTGTTTGATGAGCACAACTATAATACAGAAGTAGATGGTACATTTGTGATAACTCTTTCCCACTTCTGGTTCAGTGTGATCCCTTTGAAATATCTCTTTTATCAGTTCTAATTCTGGGACTCATCTATTTGGGCTTTGGTCAGTCTGACTGAAGGACCTTTGTTCTGAGTTGTTATTGGATTTAGGGCCAAAAAAAAAAAAACAAAACAAAATAACCAGTTATCACATCACAACTATGCTGAGAATTCAGTTGAGTCACTCTCAGAGATTACAATGCTGTTTTGTAAATGGGCTGAAGGACAGAGTAAAAATGTTCTTAAAGAATTTTCCATTTTCATCACTTTCAGAATCCTTAAATTTTTCCCCCACAGTCAATCCTTTTATAGAATGATTCCTTCATGTCCACAGATGTGGTCACTGACAAGGAAGAATTTAGGGATTATGGAAGACAGTCCAAGAAGGCATTTCTAAGGGGGAAGAATTAAGTCTAATGGAGGAACTCTGTGCAATGTGAGAGCAGAGAGATTTCCTGATACCTGCCCTGTAGGATTTCACCAACTACTGTATCAATGATTGCTCTGCAATTCTTATTCTTTTCTCTTTCCAAATAGAAGTGCCCTGTGCCTTCTATGTAACTATAAATTGTATGGATAGGCTGTCAAAAATGTTATCATTTGGTTCGGAAGTTGGACCATATTCAAACCTGTTGCTGATGACTACATTTCATCCAGATATTCTCAGCTTAGAGTTGGAAGCTGTAACTAGATGGGATTTTGGGGCTCTTACCTGTGGGGAGAGAGGCTGTGTTCTATGAGTGGGGAGAAAGATAAAAATGGGTATTTGGTAACAAGAAGGGTGAATTTGAATGAGACTGTTAACTAATCACCACACTCATTTCTTTTTCCTGGGTCCACAGTGAGACAACATTTCTCAACCTCACTTATAGTTAGATTTTTCAATCCAAAGGAATGTGAGTCACTCATATTGGTTTGAATTCATATTTAATGGTTTACCCTGTTAAAACATTTAAAAAAAAATCCTTTATTCTCTCTTCCACCATCTTCTGGCTGGATGTCACTGGGGCAAACACGAGAACAGGAAAAAGAGCAATCAACAGGTAGAAAATAGTGGTGTCAGGATTCAAAATCAAATTTCAGTGATTCCAAAGTTGGTAGGTGGTCTTAAGCCAGTTGCTAAATTAGCACATCTTCTTGGGTATCTAATAGACAATGCAAATCTTTCCAAATATATATGAAACAAAACTGTAAATCTCCTATCTGATTTTTAGTCTGTTTACCCCTGAATCTTCTGTCATCTTGGTTAACAGTCTCATTATTCACAGTTACTCTGACCAAAAATCTGTCTTCCTTGATTCTTCTTTCCGCATGCCCCACATAAATTTATCAAAAATTCCAAGTTGTTCCTTGAAGTTGGTACTATCTTCAAATTTTATCCTAAATCTAACAACTTCTCATCACCTTCTCTATAATTACCTTCATCCAGAGCACTATTATTTCTCACCTGAATCACTATTAGACCACCTAATTGTTCCTTTTGCTCCCACTTTTCCCACATGCATTCCCAATAGCATTTTATTTTTAAAAAAGATTTTATTTGTTTATTTGAGAGACAGAGAGCAGAGTGAGAAAGAGAGCAGAAGGGGTGAGGGGCAGAGGGAGACAGACAAGCAGACTTCCCACTGAGCAGGGATCCCAATATAGGGCTTGATCCCAGGACCCTGAGATCATGAACTGAGCCAAAGGCAGACGCCCAACCTACTGATCCCCCCTAGGGATTCCCCCCAGTAACTATTTTAAATAAAAAGTCTAGATGGATATTTTTTGTCCTTTGGTTAAAACCATCCAGTATCTTTCTATTTCAAAAAAAATACCATAGTCCAAACTTAACACAACCCTCAAAGCCATCATGATCTGGCCCCATCCTCTCTAACTGCATTTCTTATCTCCTCACCAGGCACTTCATCTTACTCTTTCTCAAAGACACTAAGCTCATGGGCACTTGTATTAGCCAGGATCCCAACCTGGGAATATTTATAAATATGTGGGCAGAAAAACCAATAGGATCTTTAGGCTAGGAATAGCTAGAAGATAGGCCTAAAATGGAGGGAAAGAGCTACAGCTGTTAAAAAAACAAAACAAAACAAAAAACTAGAGTCCAATATCCCTGATGAATATACATGCAAAAATTTTCAACAAAATACTAGCAAACTAAATTCAACAGCACATAAAAAGATAATACACCATGATCAAGTGGGACTCATCCCTGAGATTCAACATAAGCCAATTGATAAATTGTAATAAATCACATTAATAAAATGAAAGATAAAAATTTCATAATCATCTCAATAGATGAAAAAAAAAGCATTTGCATCTTCCAATACATCTTTCATGATAAAAATTCAACATACTGGATATAGAAGGAACATACCTCAACATAATAAGGGCCATATATTACAAGCCTACATCTAATATACTCAATGGTGAAAAGCTAAAGTCTTTTATTCTAAGATCAGGACCAAGAAAAGGGTGTTAACTCTCATCACTACTATTTCACATATTACTGAAAGCTCTAGCCAGAGTAGTCAGGAAAGAAAAAGAAATAAAAACCACCCAAATAGGAAAGGAAGAAGCAAAACCATCTGTTTGCAGATGACATAATCTTTTATAAAGAAAACCCTAAAGACCCTACCAAAAAACCTGTTAAACTCTAAGAAATTCAATAAAATTTCAGGAGGCAAAACCTACACACAAAAATCAGTTGTATTTATAAACACTAACAATGAGCTATCTGAAAAATAAACCAACCGCATGTATAATAGCATCAAAAACAATGAAATACAAATAAACTTAACCAAGGAAGTGAAATTTCTGTATAGCAAAAACACTGATGAAAGAAATTGAAGACAAAGTAAATTGAAACATATCCCATGTTCATGGATTGGAAGAGTTCATACTGTTAAAATGTTCATTTATTTAAAGTGATGTATAGATTCAGTATGATCTCTATCAAAATTTTGATGGAGTTTTTCATAGAAGTAGGAAAAGAAATCCTAAAATTTGCGTGGAACCACAAAAGACTACAAAAAAACAAAGCAATCCTAAGAAAGAACATTTCATGATTTCAAACTCTTACAAAGCTATAGTAATTAAAACAGTATTGTATTGGCATAAAAACAGATTCATAGATGAATGGAACAGAATAGAGAGCCTGGAAATAAATTCATGTAGATATGGTTAACTAACATTTGACAATGAAGCCAAGAACTCAATAAGGAATGTATATTCTTTTCAATAAATGGCTTAGAGAAAACTTGATATCCACATGCAAAAGAATGAGATTGGACCCCTATCTTATACCACTCACAAAAATTACCTTGAAATGGATTAAAAGCTTTTACCTCAGATCTGAAACCATAAAATTCCTATAAAAAATAGAGAAAAAACTCCTTGACATTGGTCTTGGCAATGCTATTTAGGATACGACACCTAAAGCATAAGCAACAAAAGCCCAAATCAATAAATGGGACTATACTAAATTAAAAAGCTTCTGCACAGCAAAAGAAACAATTAACAAAATACAAAGGCAACCTATGGAATGGGAGAAAATATTTGCAAAACGTATATCTGTTAGGGGGTTACTATCCAAAATATATAAGGAACTGATAGAACTCAACAAGAACAACACTAAACAAAACCAAACAAAGAATAAAACCCAAGTAATTCACAACTGAATACTGGCAAGAGGACTCGAATAGATGTTTTTCTAAAGAAGACATAGAAATGGCCAATATGTACTGAAAAGGAGCTAAACTTCACCAATCATTAGGGAAATGCAAATCAAATCCACAACGATCACTTTGTGTCTGTTAAAATACCTATTATCAGAAAGACAAGAGATAATGAATGCTGGTGAGGATGTTTATAGCCATTACGAAAAACAGTATCGAGGACTCTCAAAAAATTAAAAATAGAACTATCATGGAGTCTTCTCATTTAAATAACAAGACAAATAAAAAAAAGTTCTGCAATCACTGGGAAAAAAGAAAAAACAAAAAGAACTACCATATGATCCAGCAATCCTACTTTTGGGCATTTATCCAAAGGAAATGAAATTATTATCTGAAACAGATATCTGGTTCCCATTCTCATTGCAACATAATTTATAGAAGTCAAGGCATGAGCACAGTCTAATTGTCCATCAATGGATAAGTGTGATATATATGTCATATGAAAATTATATATATATATATTTTTTTTTTCCCACCACCCTCTCCCTACCCCCCTCCCCCATCAACCCTCAGTTTGTTCTGTGAGATTACGAGTCTCTTATGGTTTGTCTCCTTCCTGATCCCATCTTGTTTCATTTACTCTTTTCCTACCATCCAAACCCCCCACATTGCATCTCTACTTCCTCATATCAGAGAGATCATATGATGGTTGTCTTTCTCTGATTGACTTATTTTGCTAAGCATAATACCCTCTACTTCCATCCACGTCATTGCAAATGGCAAGATTTCATTTCTTTTGATGGCTGCATAGTATTCCATTGTATATATATACCACCTACTCTTTATCCATTCATCTTTTTTTAAAAAAAGTTTCTTTTCAGCATAACCTTATTCATTGTTTTTGCACTACACCCAGTGCTCCATGCAATACATGCCCTCCCCAATACCCAACACCTGGTTCTCCCAACCCCCCACCCCCGCCCCTTCAAAACTTTCAGGTTGTTTTTCAATGTCCATAGTCTTTCAGGGTTAACCTCCCCTTCCAATTTCCCTCACTCCCTTCTCCTCTCCATCTCCCCTTGTCCTCCATGTTATTTGTTATGCTCCATAAATAAGTGAAACCATATGATAATTGGCTTTCTCTGCTTGACTTATTTCACGCAACATAATCTCTTCCAGTCCCGTCCATGTTGCTATAAAAGTTGGGTATTCATACTTTCTGATGGAGGCATAATACTCCATAGTGTATATGGACCACATCTTCCTTATATCCATTTATCCGTTGAAGGGCATCTTGGTTCTTTCCACAGTTTGGCGACCATGGCCATTGCTGCTATAATCATTGGGGTACAGATGGTCCTTCTTTTCACATTTGTATCTTTGGGGTAAATACCCAGGAGTGCAATTGCAGGGTCATAGGGAAGCTCTATTTTTAATTTCTTGAGGAATCACCACACTGTCTTCCAAAGTGGCTGCACCAACTTGCATTCCCACCAACAGTGTAAGAGGGTTCCCCTTTCTCCACATGCCCTCCAACACATGATGTTTCCTGTCTTGCTAATTTTGGCCATTCTAACTGGTGTAAGGTGGTATCTCAATGTGGTTTTCATTTGAATCTCCCTGAGGGCTAGTGATGATGAACATTTTTTCATGTATCTGATAGCCATTTGTATGTCTTCATTGGAGAAGTGTCTGTCCATATCTTCTGCCCATTTTTTGATATGATTGTCTGTTTTGTGTGTGTTGAGTTTGAGAAGTTCTTTATAGATCCTGGATATCAACCTTTAGTCTGTACTGTCATTTGCAAATATCTTCTCCCATTCCGTGGGTTGCCTCTTTGTTTTCTTGACTGTTTCCTTTGCTGTGCAGAAGCTTTTGATTTTGATGAAGTCCCAAGAGCTCATTTTCACTTTTGTTTCCTTTGCCTTTGGAGACATATCTTGAAAGAAGTTGTGGCTGATATCAAAGAGGCTCCTGCCTATGTTCTCCTCTAGGATTCTGATGGATTCCTGTCTCACGTTGAGGTCTGTTATCCATTTTAAGTTTATCTTTGCGTAAAGTGTAGGAGAATGGTCGAGTTTCATTCTTCTACATATACATGTCCAATTTTCCAAGCACCATTTATTTAAGAGACTATCTTTTTTCCACTGTATATTTTTTCCTGTTTTGTCAAAGAGTATTTGACCATAGAGTTGAGGGTCCACATTTGGGCTTTCTACTCTGTTCCACTGGTCTATGTGTCTGTTTTTATGCCATGCTGTCTTGGTGATCACAGCTTTGTAGTAAAGCTTGAAATCAGGTAATGTGATGCCCCCCATTTTATTTTTGTTTTTCAACATTTCCTTAGTGATTCAGGGTCTCTTCTGATTCCATACAAATTTTAGGATTATTTGCTCCAGCTCTTTGAAAAATACTGGTCTAATTTTGATTGGAATGGCATTAAAAGTATAGATTGCTCTAGGCGGTATAGACATTTTAACAATGTTTATTCTTCCGATCCAAGAGCATATCCATTCATCTTTTGATGGACATCTAGGTTCTTTCCATAGTTTGGCTATTGTGGAGATTGTTGCTATAAACATTTGGGTGCGCATGCCCCTTAAGATCACTACATTTGTTTCTTTAGGGCAAATACCCAGTAGTGCAATTGCTGGGTCGTAGGGTAGCTCTATTTTCAACTTTTTGAGGAACCTCCATGCTGTTGTCCAGAATGGTTGCACCAGCTTGCATTCCCACCAACAGTGTAGGAGGGTTTCCTTTCTCCGCATCCTCGCCAGCATCTGTCATTTCCTGTCTTGCTAATTTTAGCCATCCTGACTGGTGTAAGGTGGTATCTCATTGTGGTTTTGATTTGTCTTTCCCTGATGCTGAGTGATGTGGAGTACTTTTTCATGTGTCTGTTGGCCATCTGGATGTCTTCTTTGCAGTAATGTCTGTTCAAGTCCTCTGCCCATTTCTTTTTTTTTTTTAAATATTTTATTTATTTGACAGAGAGATCACAAGTAGGCAGAGAGGCAGGCAGAGCAGAGAGCCCGATGTGGGGCTTGATCCCAGGACCCTGAGATCATGACCTGAGCCGAAGGCAGAGGCTTAACCCACTGAGCCACCCAGGTGCCCCATATTTGTCCATTTCTTGATTGGATTTTTTGTTCTTTGGAGGTTGAGTTTGGTAAGTTCTTTCAAGATTTTGGATACTAGCCCTTTAGTTGATATGTCGTTTGTGAATATCTTCTCCCATTCTGTCAGTTGTCTTTTGGTTTTGCTAACTGTTTCCTTTGCTGTGCAAAATCTTTTGATCTTCATCAAGTCCCAGTAGTTCTTTTTTGCTCTTGCTTCCCCTCATTTGGCGATGTTCCTAGGAAGAAATTGCTGCGGCTGAGGTCGAAGAGGTTGCTCCCTGTGTTGTCCTCAAGGATTTTGATGGATTCCTGCCTCACATTGAGGTCCTCCACCCTCAAGGGTCTATTTTCATGTGTAGTGTAAAGAAATGGTCCAGTTTCATTTTTCTGCATGTGACTGTCCAATTTTCCCAACACCGTTTGTTGAAGAGACTGTCTCTTTTCCATTGGACATTGTTTCCTGCTTTGTTGAAGATCATTTGAGCATAGAGTTGAGGCTATATTTCTGGGCTCTCTCTTCTGTTCCCTTGATCTATGTATCTGTTTTTGTGCCAGTGCCATACTGTCTTGATGATGACAGTGTTGTAATAGAGCTTGAAGTCTGGAATTGTGATGCCACCAACTTTGGCTTTCTTTTTCAATATGCCTCTAGCTATTCAAGATCTTTTCTGGCTCCATATAAGTTTTAGGATTCTTTGTTCCATTTCCTTGAAAAAAAAAAAAGGATGGTATTTTGATAGGGATTGGATTAAACGTGTAGGTTGCTTTAGATGGCATAGACATTTTCACAATATTTGTTCTTCCAATCCATGAGCATGGAACAAAAATTTTTCCATGTTTTTGTGTCTTCCTCAATTTCTTTCATGAGTACTTTATAGTTTTCTGAGTACAGGTTCTTTGCCTCTTTGGTTAGGTTTATTCCTAGGTCTCTTATGGTTTTGGGTGCAATTGTAAATGGGATTGACTCCTTAATTTCTCTTTCTTCTGTCTTGTTGTTGGTGTAAAGAAATGCAACTGATTTCTGTGCATTGATTTTATATCCTGACACTTTACCGAATTCCTGTACAAGTTCTAGCAGATTTGGAGTGGAGTCTTTTAGGTTTTCCACATAAAGTATCATGTCATCCACAAAGAGTGATAGTTTGACTTCTTCTTTGCCAATTAGGATACCTTTAATTTCTTTCTGTTGTCTGATTGCTGAGGCTATGACTTCCAGTACTATGTTGAATAGCAGTGGTGATAATGGACATCTCTGCCTTGTTCCTGACCTTAGCAGAAAAGCTCTCAGTTTTTCTCCATTGAGAATGTTATTTGCAGTGGGTTTTTCATAGATGGTTTTGATGATATTGAGGTATGTACCCTCTATCCCTACACTTTGAAGAGTTTTGATCAGGAAAGGATGCTGTACTTTGTCAAATGCTTTTTCAGCATCTATTGAGAGTTTCATATGGTTCTTGTTCTTTTATTAATGTATTGTATCACATTGATTGATTTGTGGAAGTTGAACCAACCTTGCAGCCCTGGAGTAAATCCCACTTGGTCGTGGTGAATAATCCTTTTAATGTACTGTTGGATCCTATTGGGTAGTATTTTGGTGAGAATTTTCGCATGTGTGTTCATCAAGGATATTTATCTGTAACTCTCTTTTTTGGTGGGATCCTTGTCTGGTTTTGGGATCAAGGTAATGCCTCATAAAACGAGTTTGGAAGTTTTCTTTCCATTTCTATTTTTTGGAACAGTTTCAGGAGAATAGGTATTAATTCTTCTTTAAATGTTTGGTAGAATTCCCCTGGGAATCCATCTGGCCCTGGGCTCTTTTTGTTGGGAGATTTTTGATGACTGCTTCAATCTCCTCACTGGTTATGGGTCTGTTCAGGCATTCTGTTTCTCCCTGGTTCAGTTGTGGTAGTTTATATGTCTCTAGGAGTGCATCCATTTCTTTCTGATTGTCAAATTTGCTGGCATATAGTTGCTTATGATATGTTCTTATAATTGTATGTCTTTGGTGTTGGTTGTGATCTCTCCTCTTTTATTCATGATTTTATTAATTTGGGTCCTTTCTCTTTTAGTTTTGGTAAGTCTGGTAAGGGGTTTATCAATCTTACTAATTCTTTCAGCAAACCAGCTCCTAGTTTCATTGACTTGATCTATTGTTTTTTTTTGGTTTCTATTTCATTGGTTTCTGCTCTGATCTTTATGATTTCTCTTCTCCTGCTGGGTTTAGGCTTTCTTTGTTGTTCTTTCTCCAGCTCCTTTAGGTGTACACTTAGGTTGTGTATTTGAGACCTTTCTTGTTTCTTGAGAAAGGCTTGTATCACTATATATTTTCCTCTCAGGACTGCCTTTGCTGTGTGCCATAGATTTTGAACCATTGTATTTTCATTATCATTTGTTTCCATGAACTTTTTCAATTCTTCTTTAATTTCCTGGTTGACCCATTCATTCTTTAGAAGGATTCTGTTTAGTCTCCATGTATTTGGGTTCCTTACAAATTTCCTCTTGTGATTGAGTTATAACTTCAGAGCATTGTGGTCTGAAAATACGTAGGGAATGATCCCAATCTTTTGATACCAATTGAGACCTGATTTATGACCCAGGATATGATATACTCTGGAGAATGTTCCATGTGCACTAGAGAAGAATGTCTATTCTGTTGCTTTTGGTTGGAATGTTCTGAAGATATCTGTGATGTCCATCTGGTCCAGTGTATCCTTTAAGGCCTTTATTTCCTTGATGATTATTTGCTTGGATGATCTGTGCAGTTGAGTAAGGGGGTGTTAAAGTCCCCTACTATTATTGTATTATTGTTTATGTGTTTCTTTGATTTTGTTATTAATTGGTTTATATAGTTGGCTGCTCTGGAGTGATGTCCCTCTGTGGAGCAGACTTCTTAAAGTTTGGATTTTGTGCTCTGTTGCTCCACCACTTGCCAGGAGCGAGGCCCTTCCCCACAGTCTATCTTCTGATCACCTCAGATTCATTTCTCTGCACATTCTACTTTTCAGAAAATGGTTGATTTTCTGTTCCTAGAATTGCTGCTCTTCTTCTCTTTGATCTCCTGTTGAGTTTGTAGGTGTTCAGAATGGTTTGATAGCTATCTAGTTGAACTCCTGTGACCTGATGTCATTTCAGTCTGCTACTTCTCTGCCATCTTGCCTTTCTCCTTTAATATTTTTTTGATTCAAACCTAAACTTCCTCCACAGTAGTTAAAGGTTATTGCTCACATGTGCTAAAACAGAATGTGTGGGGTGGCTGGGTGGATCCATTGGCTAAGTGTCCAGCTCTTGATTTTGGCTCAGGTCATGATCTCAGGGTTGTGAGCTCAAACCTCACACTGGGTGTGGAGTCTGCTTAAGATTCTTTCTCTCCCTGTGTCCTTCTCCCACACTCTCTTCCCCGCAAATAAAACAAAATGTAACAAAAGAACATAGAATGTGCATTCCATTGGTAGATTCTATATATCAGAAGGATTACAAAGCCCAAGTACTGTATTGTAATTTTCTGCTGAAATGGAAATAATGCTGACTAGATCTGGAATATAATATGCTAATCACTAGTTTTGAAAGACAAAAGGGGAGAGGCCAAGTTAAGATGAGTTTAAGTTGGTTTGTTTGGGGATATGGCTAAGTAACCAAAATACATAGATTGGGTTTGCTGGTCAAGATTACATAGGTAGTTTGAAGGCAAGTAAGAGGTAGAAATTTGAGTCCAAGGTGAAATGTCTAAGAGCAATGGGCTGAGCACAAGCACCCTTCCCCTGAGTTGTCTGTCAGGCAGCAGAGCAGGGCATGGATTTTGGTGTCCTGGAGGATTGGTGGTATGTGAGGGAGAGCTGAACACAGCCACAGAAAGCACTGCATTCAGATAAGGGCCTGCAGAAATTTTACTCCATTTCAGGGGGAACCTTAGAGATATAAAGGCATAAAAGGACAGATTTCAGACTGGACACATGAAGTGGATACCAAGTGGGAGGCTATTGTTGGCTTAGGACTCTGTCTACTTCAGAGCATGTGGACAGTGGGAAAGCTATTCAGTAGACTATTGATAAGCTTCACTTGATCATGATAGGGAATGGCTCACAGTTTGATGCCAGTCTGGTTGGTTTTTGGATCAGGGTCTTTGTTGGGCAGCCTTTATTTAGTGGTGATCATGATGAACCTGTGATGAGACTGTCTCAGGAAAGGAAGAGAGAGGCTCTATTTTAAGCAGTTAAAAAGGCAGATTTTGGAACCATGGTGTTCGAAGCCAAATGCCAATATTTCTTACTTGAGTTAACTAATATCTCTGAAATTTATTTATTTATTTTTAAAAATTATATTTATTTATTAGAGAAAGAGCACAGACCAAGGCTATAGCAGGCAGAGGGAGAAGTAGGGCTTCTGCTGAGCAAGGAGCCTGATGTGGAACTTGATCCCAGGACCCTGGGATCATGAGCTGAGCTGAAGGCAGACACTTAATTGACTGAGCCACCCAGGCATCCCATACCTCTGAACTTGAGTTTTAGTTTTCTCTTTGGGATAATAATGCCATATTCAAAGGATGGTTGTAAAAATAAAATGTCTTATCCAATAAAACTTTCTCTGATGATAGAAATGTTGTATAATGCCCAAGTAATATCTACTAGCCATGTGTGGCTACTGTGCACTTGAAATTTAACTAGTAAAAACCAATAACTGAATTTTATTTAGTTTTAATTAATTTAAATTAATTTAAATTTTAATTAATTTAAATAGCCACATTTAGCTAGTAGCTAGTATATTGGACAATAGCTATAAATGATAGCTATTATAGGGACTACTTAAAATATAAAAAGTTAGCTTTTTAGAATTTCCTTGACTGATATATTCTTTCAGTTACTTATTTTTGTGCTTGTCGTATTTTGTTTGGTGTGCAATGAAATATATAACAATGTTTCTATCTTGGAGAAAAAAACAAATGAAAATTTTAATAAACATATAAGAGACCATATACACATACAAGATATATAATTACTTTAATCTTAATCACAAAATAATTATACCAAGTGTAGAGGACTTCAGAAAAGCACATGTTTGTATTGTAATGAGCACTAGGTGTTATACACAGCTAATGAATCATTGAGCACTACATCAAAAACTAATGATATACTATATGCTGGCTAACTGAACACAATAAAAAAAAAGAAAAGCAAATGCTCCCTTCAGCTCTCGGTATTTTCAGGATGAATGAACCACTTGCACTGGTCATTGAAGCATATTCCACGTTTTGGACAGGTAGATAGAAAAGAAAGGAAATTTCAGGTGAAATTTGGTGAAAAAAAAGAAAACCTAGTAGAATAGGAACTGGCAAGATGTGATCAAAACTCAGTGAGTAGGCTTATTTGCTGAAGTATGGAGGTGGTTTAGAGGGTGAAATTAAGCTAGGAAAGTGATTTGGAAGATGATATCCACCATATCATATCAATATAGTTGCCTTTGAATTGACAGCTAAAAAGTGTGGGATTTATCTTCAGGCAGTAAAAATTAAGAATTACTGATATATTTAGAGCCAAAGAGAAATATAATCAAAATCTTGTTTTAAGAAAGTAACCCTGGTAGATGTGGAAGAAACAGAGATATGAGTTAGAATGCTTATACTAGTATGGACAAGAGGTAAAAGTTTTCTGAACTAGAAGGGTAGCCATACAAATGACACCTCAAACAGGTAAAACTGACAGATATTGCTGTGGATGCATTGGAAGGAGGTCAGTCAAGATATGACTCCAAGACTCAATCATAGCATTGGCTGGAGTGAGAAAGAGACTTAAGTATAAAGGGTGTGATAAGAGATATGGATAGATGTATTATAGTAAGAATACTGAGGTGAATTGTAATGTTTCATGGAGAAACAGAGTCACTTGATGGTTACTTGACTACCAAGAAATTTCTAGGGGAAATAGTCACTATCTATATGTTTTTATGATGCATTGAAAAATTAGTCTGAACCAACACTTTGAAAACGTTAGGGTTTTTTTTTTTAAATATAAGGAATGAAGCACTTTTAGTACGTCAGGAAACACACGATCTATAGCAAACTCAAATATAATGATAATCAACAATGATGCCATGATTGTAACTAGTAATTCCAGTTACTAGTTTGTAACTCCAAATTGTAACTAGTAACTCCAACTCTCTGCCTTGTCTCCAATCTCTGCTAGCTTTATCCCTAATTTTTTTTAGAGTGAACAAAAGCAGACACAATAAACAACTAGTCTGAGAACTTGAATCCAGTATCATGTGGTCTGGGTAATAAGGTTTTATTGATTATTACCAATAAGTTGGTAATAGACTAAAAAAATTTTTGGTTCTTTTCTTTTTTACGAGAATTGGAAGTGGAAAGTTATATTGGTATCAGCCATTTTCTTCTCGTAGTCTTCATTAAATCTCTCATTCTGAGCAACAGTAAAGTGATTCTTCCAGTCTCCCACTGTCCCTGAAATTGTCATGTGGGAGAGAGTTAGTTTACATTTCTCTACTCTCCTGTTTCTATGTGAATTGTTTTACTCTACCCTTCAAGGAGTGCAATATTGGACAAAACATTTCTGTTGCTAACCTATCAATTTCATTCTGAAGGGAAGAAGAATTTTTTATCTGATTTGTGGGAGAGGTAGAGCTCATTATCTACTGATGGACATTAATGGGGGAAATAAAACTACCACAATTAAAACAGCAAGCCTGTGGGGATTTCTTGTCTTTTTCTCCTGCCCTCTTTGGACATCAAAGTGTGGTAGGTGCTTATGCCTGTAGTTTCCATTTATAGGCCCACTGAGAGGGTCTTGTATGTGGGAGAATTCAAGATAGAGTTTTGAGGAAGAAAACCAAAAAAGTAGACCCCCAAATTCTCCAATTGCAATCCTTGTTACCTTTCCACAGATTTTTATTCTTCCCCCTTAGTGCTTACCATCATCTGTTATCCTGGGTATAATTGTTTATTTTGTTTGTGGCTATAATTTAACATTCACGAGGGAAGAAATTTCTGTGTTTTTTTTTGCTGCTCTGAGCATTACCTAGAACAGTGTCTGACACATATTAGCCCCTCAGTAAGTATTTTCGAATGAATAAATCTGATAGCATAGAGCCCTTATAAACCCATTATAAAATGGATTCTTTGCCCCATCTGACTTAATTCAGTGTTTTCACCTTATCAGCCAGATCTCTGGAGAGAAAGGGAGGATAAGGAATTGGATGTACACACCACACCTCACTCTCCAATTGTTTTTATTTCATTCCTGGTTTTCTACTTCTTTTTCCAGAATCATTTACTATAGATCTTATTTTTATTAGCCACAGAAAACTCCCTCAAATCTGTGAAAGATTGGACAATTCTTTAGGATTATGACAAAAAAAAATACCTTTTCTCATGAATGGAGAAACAGAGTGGTTCATGATTGTAGTAGGAATTGATGAATAGTTTGCCATTGGATTCTGCTTCATAACATCAAATGAAGTGTGAAGGACAATTTTATCTAGGACTTCATCATCTAGGTTTTTCCCAATAAATTCTGCCAACTTCTGAATTTCATGCTTTGGATTCTATGATGAGAGTCAAAAGAAAAGTGAAGATTTGATATAAGAGAATTGGTTTAAAAATACTGAAATGAATTAATAACAGTAATAGGCAACATGTCATGAGTTAAAATTTAAACAAAAATCTTAGGGGTACCTGGGTGACTCAGTCAGTTAAGCATCCAACTTTTGATTTTGGCTCAGGTCATGGTCTCAGGGTTTTGAGATTGAGTCCCATGTTGAGCTCCATGCTTAGTGTGGAGTCTGTTTGAGATTTTTTCCTTCACCCTCTGCCCATCCCCCTGCTCTCATGCAATCTCTCTCTCTCAAATAAATAAATAAAATCTGAAAATAATATCTATCACAAGTACTCAATTTAACATGAGGACCCACACTGTTCTCTTTTTTATTAACTGGAATTACTAAGCTGTTCTCTCTCTAACATGTAAACAAAAACTGAGTGGTATTAGTGAAACATTTACTATAAAATAACATGCCGTGCATGGAGAATGCTTCACTAAGAGTTATGCCCAAGTGTCCTATGCAAGTCAGTTATGGGAGAAGTCTTGGTCTGTTAGATGTCTTACAGGGAGAGTCCATAGACCGATGAAAAAAATGGGCAGAAGATACAAACAGACACTTCTCCAATCAAGACATACAAATGGCTATCAGACACATGACAAAATGTTCATCACCATTAGCCCTCAGGGAGATTCAAATTAAAACCACATTGAGATATCACCTTACATCAGTTAGAATGGCCAAAATTAACAAAACAGGAAACAACATGTGTTGGAGAGGTTGTGGAGAAAGGGGAACCCTCTTCCACTGTTGGTGGGAATGCAAGTTGGTGCAACCTCTTTGGAGAACAGTGTGGAGATTCCTCAAGAAATTAAAAATAGAGCTTCCCTATGACCCTGCAATTGCACTCCTGGGTATTTACCCCAAAGATACAGATGTCATGAAAAGAAGGGCCATCTGTACCCCAATGTTTATAGCAGCAATGGCCACGGTCGCCAAACTATGGAAAGAACCAAGATGCCCTTAAGCGGACGAATGGATAAGGAAGATGTGGTCCATATACACTATGGAGTATTATGCCTCCATCAGAAAGGACGAATACCCAACTTTTGTAGCAACATGGACGGGACTGGAAGAGATTATGCTGAGTGAAATAAGTCAAGCAGAGAGAGTCAATTATCATATGGTTTCACTTATTTGTGGAGCATAACAAATATCATGGAGGACAAGGGGTGTTAGAGAGGAGAAGGGAGTTGGGGTAAATTGGAAGGGGAGGTGAATCACGAGAGACTATGGACTCTGAAAAACAATCTGAGGGGTTTGAAGTGGCAGGGGGTGGGAGGTTGGGGTACCAGGTGGTGGGTATTATAGAGGGCACAGATTGCATGGAGCACTGGGTGTGGTGAAAAAATAATGAATACTGTTTTTCTGAAAATAAATAAATTGAAAAAATTTAAAAAAAGAAGAAAGACATTGTAAAAGCATAGGGTCAGACAATTTAAGGAGGCTCTCTCCTATTTCTGACATCGATAAAAATATCCCAGACCATCTCAGTCATGGCAATAAGTGGTAGGAAAAGAATAATAGATGACTATTTTGCACCCATGAGGTAGTCAAGAGGCACCAATGGCTAGTAAGTCTACTACCCAGCATATCCAGGTGTTTACGCATTCCTGAGAGGAGCTCAATTCCAATGTTTCCTCATCAGAGGGACACACCACCCTGGGAACTTGTGGCTATGGGAAGTCCCTATCTCTGGAAGGAGTGTTAGGGGAGTGCATGTGGAAAGGTTTAGGCTGACAACTGTGTCTTCTGCTTTAAAAGCTTGGATGTCAAAAGTAGTACTTAATTTATTTGGCCTCACATAGACTAGGAATCAGCAAGAGTGGTGAGAATATTGTGCTTTGAGTGACTAGGCACATTCTGGGCACATTCCAGAACATGATGACAGAAATACTTAAAAGGGCTCTAGGGACTCTGAGGTTAGAACTACCAGTTCAATAAAATTTCTTCCTGGAATTCATAATACATCAGGATGCACCTTGTTAAAAGACTGTCATTCCTGGTGACATAGCCTTACTTTCACACTGCTATGATACATATGATAGACAAGTATCACCTACATGGAGTTTTCTTATTCTGAGTTTAATAGCACCCTTCCTTCTGTGGCTTCCCCAGTTTGTCATATCTACCCATGAAAGGGAAACTCTCCCCTTATAGCATACAACTCCCTGCCATAATATTTCTTAACTGAGTATCTAAATTTAGAATTCTGTGAGTAGATAACTCTCAGCACTAAAATAGGGATATGTCCAACATTTTCTGTTTGAAAAAACCATAGAGTGGAATCTAAGCAACAACTAAAATCATAGATATGGAGAAGAGATTGACGTTGCCAGAAGTGGGGAGTGGGGGGTGGGCAAAATGGGTGAAGGTGGTCAAAAGGTACAAACTTCCAGTTATGAAATAGGTATATCCTTGGGACGTAATGTACAGCATGGTGACTATGGTCAATAATACTGTATTGTATATTTGACAGATGCTAAGAAAATAGATCTTAAAAATTCTCATCACAAGAAAAAAATTTTGTAACTGTGTGTTGGTGATAGATGTCAGCTGGACTTGTGGTGCTCATGTCATAATAAATACAGTTACTAAATCATGTTGTACCTGTAACTAATACAATGTGGGTTTTTTTTTTTTAAGATTTTATTTATTTATTTGACAGACAGAAACCCCAGGTAGGCAGAGAGGCAGGCAGAGAGAGAGAGAGAGATGAGGAAGCAGGCTTCCCTGCAGAACAGAGAGCCCGATGTGGGGCTCAATCCCAGGACCCTGGGATCATGACCTCAGGCGAAGGCAGAGGCTTTAACCCACTGAGCCACCCAGGCACCCCACTAATACAATGTTAAATGTCTGTTATATCTCAACTAAAAAAATAGAAAAATTATTGTTTTACTCTTGATATTCTGTAGAAACAATTCGATGAGGCCCAACAGTGACTGAACTTAGGAGTTGTGCATCTAAACTAATGTGCCCACAAATCCCCTGGGCATCTTATAAAGTGCACATTCTGACTTAAGAGGCCTGATGTAGTCTCTTAGAGCCCCATGCAGCTAATCTGTGAAGCATCTTTTGAGTACCAAGACTTCCAGTGATAAATTGAAGAACAAAGACTGTAATTTTTATAGATCTCTGTATTAAGTCACAGATAGTATTTAGCATATTATCATTTATACCATAATGATAGTATATTAGTATATATACTATATATGCTATATAGTATAATGATACTATATCATTATATAGTAGCTCCCATGAACATCATCTTATTTAGTCCTCATTGTAGACCTTGGAAGAGTATATGTTACTATCTAGTTTTTGCAATTAGGGAATCTAAGTAAGTCTCTATGATGTTAAGTGTCCTCAGCAAGAATACTTGCCAGTAGGTGGTAAAGCCAGAACTTGAATTCAAGAATTTTGAATCTAAAGCATTAGTATTTTCCATTACACTCTAATTTCTTAAATCATTTCTTGAGATTATGATGTTTCTCACGTACTAATGAAAAAAACCCAAAATGTACTAGAAAATGTTTTTCTTTCTAAACAGAATTTTAGAATAGACATGAAAGGGGAAAAAAGGTACCACTCATATTTTGCCTATCTGGAAAAGGTGTACCATATGGGATATGTTCTGGGGAGCACCAGGAATTGGAGATGAAACTATGTGATACACAAACTCATGATATGCCATGTGTGCTTTGAGGAATGGACAGCAGCAGCCAATGAAATGCAGCATTATCTATTTCTTGTTTCAATCTGTGAGTCCCCAGTGTGGTGTACACATTATGACCTAAATGTCTTATGGTCCATTAAAGCATTGCCCCTCACCTTCTTCAGGTCCTCATAGAAGAGGTAGAGAATGCGATGTTGGTCTTTGGCTTTCCACCATCCTTTCACATGGTCATGCCAAGAACCCCAGCACACTGCAAAGAGGGATGAAAAATGGTAATGAATCACAGAAGCCCAACAAACAAATATTCCACTGAAAAGAGAGTTCCTAAAGAGAGGGAGAATATACTGATGATTTCTTCAGTAAAGCAAGCAGAGCCCTGGCTGGTCTAAGGAAATGATTCTTTCCTTTTAGAGTGAGGATTTTGAGAAAAGGAAGAAACAAAAGCTGAATTCTCTTACCCTTCCCAGCCAGAAAACTCTCAAAATACTCTTCCCAGGTTCCTGGAGCAGGAAGGGCTTTATTCATTCTTTGGAAATGGTAATAAGATACCATATTGTCCTTTGGATTTCTTGCTACATAGATTATCTAGGAATGGCAGGGGGAGGGAAAAAAGCAAAAGTAGGATTAGACTTATATGTAGTTATTGCCCACACAAATTATGTTCAAGTGGCTACATTCCATACAGATGAGATTTTCTGATGTGGTGTTCTTGTGATCATGGTCTTTGCAGGACTTGAGAAGCAATCGGATCAATTTGCATATTGATTATTGTGAAGAGATAGACTCTCTTCTTTAATAAGTGAAGTGGTTTTTAAAAAAAGATTTTTTATTCATTTGTTTCTGAGAGAGAGAGAGAAAGAGAGGTGAGGGGCAGAGGGAAAGGAAGAGAATCTTCAGCAGACTCCACACTGAGCATGGAGCTCCCAGTGTGGAGCTTGATCTAAATGCCCTGAGATCATAACCTGAGCTGAAACCAAGAGTCAGATGCTTAGCTGACTGAGACACCCAGCTGCTCCAACAAGTGATTTAAGAGGAAACTGAAGACCACTCTAAGAAGTAAACTGTGAATTCCTTTTTCTTTTTACCTTACAGTTTTTTTCTATGAAGGATGGTGGCAGCAGCTGGATGGGAAGATGTGTTTTCAGGGTCCGTGGTGAGGGCATTTCATTAGCTTGGTCCAAACCTGTAAAATTGATTTTTGATCACTTTCCACCATTTGTATTTGCTTCAAAATCTTGCTGCTTCATTTGTTCCTATTTTAGGAACAATTGAACAATTCAAGTCACCTGTGCAAACACTATAACTGTAAGTTTGATCTGAGAGAATATTTCTAGCCTATGAATGATTTTTTAAAGATCTGGAACAGTTTTTAACCATAACAAACAAGAAACTAGGTAAATAAGAATGTAAAAATTTATACTCTTCCACCATGAAATTATCTCACTTGGGCTCACCCTTATGGAATAAAATTAATTTCTTTTTTTAAAAAAGATTTTATTTATTTATTTGACAGAGAGAGAGATCACAAGTAGGCAGAGAGGCACACACAGAGAGAGAGGGGGAAGCAGGCTCCCTGCTGAGCAGAGAGCCCGATGCAGGACCCTGAGATCATGACCTGAGCCGAAAGCAGAGGCTTAACCCACTGAGCTACCCAGGCACCCCAGGAATAAAATTAATTTCTAATGGAGAATAAAAACTTAACTTACTTTTGTATTAGCAGTAACTCCATTAGAAAATGTCTGGAGTACAAAAATGACCAGACATAGTTAAAAAAAAAAATGCAAAGTCACAAAATTCATTAGTAATTGTTTGAATGCCTAGAATTTAATTTTTTTCTAGTTTTTCAAGGTGGTTGTATTAATTCTTATGTCTTTTCTATTAAATTTTTTCAGCTTGAATGCCTAGAATTTTGAGGGCTATGTGGTAGTAAAAATCCTAGGTGCTCGTAACCCCACACTCCCCTTCGAGGGTATGTGCTAAGGTGAGTGCTGTTAAGTGTGTAAACTTGGCGATTCACAGACCTTTACCCCTGGGGATAAAAATATATTATGTTTATAAAAAGTTTTAAAAAAATAAAATTAAATAAAAAAAAAAATCTTAGGTGTTTATTTAGGCCTTAGTCAGGTGTGGCTATTTGAAACTTACCAGATCCTACGGATGGGAGTATCCATTCGATGAAAGGAATTCGTATATGAGTAGGTGCTCGTTGACTTTTCTCAATATCACCTTCATTTTGTATTAAGTCCACTATCTCCTGAGTCCATGTTGTTCCTTATTCCATTTGTAAGATGAAGATGCATAGACATTTAGTGTATTACATTTCTTAAAATATGATTATACTTGTCAGAACAGCTCTCTGAATTTTAAAGCTAGGTTTATACTGGAATTTAGAAAACATCATTTTTTATTTATGTCTTGTGGTATCACAATGTGAATTTTTATACAAAGGCTGCAATTTGGAGTGGATATTATATTGGTAAATAGTTCACTTTCTTGCCTGTCATAACTATTAATTTGGATTGCTGCCCAATTGATGTAGCTGCATTGTTCTAAGAAAGACAGAATGAAAGGTCTTTCTCACTTGATTATAATCTCCTGGAGAGTAATCACTATGTGGTTTTCAGACTGTTTCAGACTGTTTCCCAAATACCACATAGGAGGTATTTAATATGTGTTGATTGCATGAACAAATGAATGATTAGTACCTGGGCTTGATATTAATCATTAGTACTTAGATTCCATTTTCAACTTTTTCTCAATTTTTCCCTTATCTCAGGGACTAGAAGGTTAAAAAGTGTATTCCCTAGACTTCTTTACTGTGAAAAATTTGAATACTATTTAGATACTGCTAATGAAATGCATTGGAAAGTGGAAGAGTGGTAGAGGTCATTCTTCCCGAGGTAATGACACTAATGGTCGCTCCAACAGGTAGACATTTTGCATAGGCCACACCATATTTTGCTGCCTAGTTCTTGAACCGGAGAAGCTACTGGAAGACGGGCCTCTTTCTCCAGCCTCAGTTTCTGTGTGCTGCCTGATTCTAGACTAATATAGTTCCTACCAACTGAATCTTTATACTTTGATGAAGAACTGTTGTACTAGGTATTTTGACAAATCTTTGTTGGGAAGAGAGTTGACAATTTTAGTATGGTTCTCTGAATCCTGGATCTGGGCTTACCTCCCTGCAGTCTATGACACCAGCCCTCATTACAGTTTCCTTTTCTCATACAGTCAGTTCAGTGCTTTTAGGTCTACAGGGAGGGCGTAAGTCAGGGAACAATGAAAAAAATTACTTTTTATATCCTAGACGAGTTAGGTCTCTAAGAATTTCTGGCACCAACTCTTTCATAGCAGGGTAAAGGACTAATATTTCTTCAGCTATCTAATCAAAGAGAGGGCTGTTTACACTGATCTGATGTATTCACTGAATTTATAGCTATTTAGAGTTAGCTGACTTTGGGGCAGGCTGACATGTTGCTAGAGGTTTGGAGATGAGCAGAATGACTACTCAATTCATCCTCTAGAAGTCAGTGATTTTAGAATATATTTTTCTCTTGGCTCATTCCCAGAGTATTTAATTATTCTTTTAAAAATTTAGATATAAACCACATTTTTCATCTATGCTTATTTCTTCTTCCCATTAATAAATATAACCTTTATTAATGGGTAAGGTTTCAGTGATGACTAAATGTTACATTAGCTGGCAAGAATTTTTTTTTTTTTTTGAGTGTGTTGTTTGGATCATTCAAGTCCTATTAATTCTAACCCATGAAAACTTTAAACAAACCAAGTCTTACTGCTCACATTTGGCAGGTGGAGAAAAGATTAATTTTTAAATATTATACTTAAATGATGTAACCATGTACTGAAGTGATGAAAAAGTAGAATTGTGGACAAAATTAAAACTCTGAGATGTGATTCTCACCAGTGATGACTTTTACATTCACATTAGGAAAGTTTAATCCTGAACAGGCTCCTGATGAGTAAGATTAGAAAATTAGGAACAATATGAAAGTGATGGATAAATGAGAGTCTAAAGCTGCCTTCTGCTGGCAGAGTCTTTTATCAGGATCATTAGAGATAAAGACTCAAAAGAGGTTTGAACATACAATCTAAAAAAATGTTTAGGTTTAGATTTTTTGGTGTGTGTCCACAAGTGTATGTTTCAATATGAACATCTGTGTTTGTGTGTGTATGCGGAGTTATTGACAGGGAGCTTGGTTTTGCAAAAACCAAATGTATATGCAATCTGGCTGTGAATTGAATAGTATATTTTTAGAATACATGCAGATATGCACAAATATCTGCGGAGAACTATTTCTCCCTGGTCATCCTAAAATTTTTCTGATACAGTGGCTGGACTCAAGAAGTCTAACTTCTGTAGCAACTTTTGTTAAACTGATTACTGAAACAAGGAAATAGGTTCAAAACATACCACAAAGGAAGATAGAAATCAAAAGAGTAATTCTTAGTCCTTGAATTGGGAGATTTTGAGGGCTTCTGGAGGCTGCTGAGGTGAAATCAGCATTGTAGGAGCAAAGCGCCCCTAATTCTTCACCTTTTGGGGAAATCCCCTTTGCAGCTTACACACAGACCAAAGCAGCAGGGTTTTTTTTTTTTTTTTTTTTTTTTTAAACAGGATCTGCTCTAAGAGCCTGCATTGGGAGCAAACAAATCAACAATCTAGTCCGTTACTTCTCGGCTGTTTAAGTTACTCCTGGGAAAGTAAAAAAATATGTACATTGTAAGAAGAGTTAAATTCTTAAAATTTTATTCATTATTTTAGTATTTTTTTCTGTAGTTTCAGTTTCCACAAGTGTTTTGGCTTAGCCATATCATTCTGTCCGGTAAACAGTTTCCCAACCCAGATCAGTTTCTTTATTTCACTACTAATATTTTCCCCACTCACCTTCCTAATTCTCTTCTTCACCACCCCCCTCCTTCCACCTACCTGCTTTAGGATAGGTGGCAATAAGCAGATCATCGGACTTGGCTTGGAAGTTCCAGATCTGGTCCCACGAGTCACAGGTAGGTGTGGGTTGCAGAATCCCCTTCACATAGTCGACAGTTAAGCGTTCTGTTCCATCAAATGTATCATTCTTCGTTTTGTTTAAGGCCATTAGTGTCACAAATGAGAGTCCTGCTCCAGAAAAAATGTTACTGCTCAATCAGCACAAAGCTGAAGTCTATTTATTGAACAGACAGAGACAATGCAAAGCAGACTGCCAGTTCTTCCTGTACAGCCTGGGGATGGCTGGCCGTCAAAGGGGAAAGCAGCAGCAGGTCTGCGGGCCCAAGTTCCAGGAAGCTCGGAACTACTGTTTAGGCCTTTGTACTGAGGCGTTTTCTTAATAAGCTCCAGTGCTCCTCCCAGCCAGGCTATGACGTAATACCAGAGGCCCTCCCAAATCCTGGCTGCGGGGTCCCGTTCATGTTCAGTCCTGCTCTTCTGTGTCAGTTTAACAGGAGTTTGTGCTGTGTTGTTTATGTTTTTCATCTTTGTGTTCGTAAAATAATTCACAGATATTCGTTGTTTCTTCTGTTAATTTTAAGCTAATTAAAAAATTACAGAATGGAATTAGACAGCAATATAGAATAACTTCCCTGAAATGCTGAAGGGAAATTTGTCGGCTCTTGGAAAGAAGGTCCTTGATTTGAATCTCTTCGGACAAATATCTGGAAGGGTCAGTGTTGTTATTTTTTAAGAGCAAAATAAAATATTCTCTATTACAGAAGGTTCTCTTCCTTTTGTAGGCTGTACAGTGTCCATATCAAAACAGGCATGTCTCATTTAAAGCAAAAGAGTTGAAGACAACTCTTTACTTTTTCCTTGGAACTGTTTCTGGTTACCTCTTGAATTTTCTTCTCCTGTTTCAACCATTACTTCTTCTCTGCTGGCCATCTCTTGAACAAGGCTAGATTCCTTTTATCTTTTTTTTTTTTTTAAAGATTTATTTTAGAGAGAGAAAAATAAGAGTGAGCACGTGCACATGAGTGGGGAAGGGGCAGAGGGAGAGAATCTCAAGCAGACTCCCTGCAGCATGCAGAGATCTCAGGACCTTGAGACCACGACCTGAGCTGAAATCGAAAGTTGGATGCTTAACCCACTGACCCACCCAGGCCCCTCTCCTTTTAGTTTTTAACTTCTAAATATTATAGGTCACCCACCTAGTTTTCCTGTGTCTGACTGTGATGTAATAAAGAATGTATCAGGTCTTTGTTTCTGGTTCCTTACACAGAGTTTCAAAAACTCCTGGAAGTTCCTGAGAGATTGGAGTATTTTTCGTTATTCATAATGAGTCCCTTTACACTATTCCTGAGTTTATGCTAATGAGGTTACTCCTGGTGGGCCCCTTAGATAGTTTCAGAGGACGGGCTGACCATACCAGAAAGATCAAGGAGGTATTCAAGGGTTGGAACTTTCAGTCCCATATCCAACCTCCAGTGAAAATAAAGGGGCTAGAGACTGAGTCCAATCAAGTGGCCAATGACAGAAGACCCCGGCAAAACTGTTCACTGAAGCTCAGTGGAGCTTCATGGTTGGTGAACACATTGATGTGCTTGGAAGGTGGTATATCCAGATTCCATGGGGAGAAGGCAAAGCAGCTCTGTGTTCTGTCTGTCAAGAACTTGCCCTGGGTACCTCTTATTTGGCTGTTCCTGATCTGTGTTTTTTAGGATAAAACTCTAACTGTATGTGTAGTGCTTTCAGTGAGTTCTGTAAATCACTCATTCTAGTGAATTGTGGAACCTAAGGGGTCACGGGAAACTCCAAATTTATAGCTGATTTGTCAGAAGTGCAGATGGCCCCCAAGACTAGTGGCTGGCATCTAAAGTGGAGGCAGTTTTGTGAATAACTTTGTCCTTAATTTGGGGTCTGCACTAACTCTAAGTAGTTAGTGTCAAAACAATTGAATTGTAGAACACTCAATGGGTGTCAAGAGAATTATTGTTGGATTATCTTTCTTGCCCTAGGCTTTTTCAGAATCCATTTTGTTTTGGGCAATCAGGAATTTCACTTTTGCTTAAAACTCTTCCCAGCCAACCTTTTGTCTATACTGTCATTTGCAAATATCTTCTCCCATTCTGTGGGTTGCCTCTTTGTTTTGTTGACTGTTTCCTTTGCTGTGCAGAAGCTTTTGATCTTGATGAAGTCCCAAAAGTTCATTGGGAGGAGAAGGGAGTTGAGGGAAATTAGAAGGGGAGGAGAACCATGAGAGACTATGGACTCTGAAAAACAATCTGAGAGTTTTGAAGGGGCGGGGGGTGGGGGGGTGGGAGGTTGGGGAGCCAGGTGGTGGGTATTAAGGAGGGCATGTATTGCATGGAGCACTGGGTGTGGTGCAAAAACAATGAATTCTGTTAAGCTGAAAAGGAAAAAAAGGTACCTCAGGTTCTGAACTTCAAAAAAAAAAAAAAAAGAAAAAGAAAAAAAGAAAAAATTCTTCCTAGCCAAACCTTCCCAGCATCCCAGGAGGGCCTTCATCTCCTATGGGACTGCAGCCAGGAAGGCCTTTGTTCTCATCCTGGCAGGCCCTCAGCTTCTTCCTGTGTCGAAGCTGCCTTTCTTCTGTTGATACTGTCTTGGCTATTGCCTGTATGGTTCTTGTTTGGTTTTTTAGCTTCCTCCAAGTCTCGTTTTTTAATGTCTTCCTTCAATGTATCCTTTCTGGAGAGGCTTTCTCTGAATTTCAGTGTCATCTGAACTAGGTGCCTTCTATTTTCTTACTTGTGGCACCTTCCTTTTCTTTAGAATGGCCATCAGAATTTAGTATTGCTTGTTTACTTGTTAACGTTTTCTGCCTCCTGTCCTATACTCTTCGATGTGTAAAACAGGGCCTGGGCTCTGTCTTGTCTTCTCACTCCAAGCCAGCTCTATGCCTGGTGCCTAGTATGCCACTATTTCTTGAGATAAAGAATGAGTACACCTAAGTAGAAAATGGGAGAAATGAGTTCTGTAAGCCATCATTATTTTGGGGATTAGGTATGCCTGGTGGCTATCACTTGGTAATCTGCAGACAGAAGTCAGGAGTCAGACTGCTTGTATTTGAATCCTGCGTCAGCTCCTGGTAGATGTGGGCCTATAGACTTGTCACACATTGGGCACCAAAGATGAAGTTGTACTCTTTCTCCTCCAATTCTTCCTTAAAGTAGTACTACAGTGTATGACTACTACTTCTACTTCCTCTTCTTCTGACTCTGTTACTGGTTTTTTTTTTTTTTTTTTTTTTTCTGGGTTGGAATGGAGATTCCAACTCTCCGTGCACTTGCTGGATGTCCCAGTTGCAAATTTTAGTAACCCATTCAGGCCACAAATGTGATCCATTTGAAAAAATTATGACTGGGACTTCTAGTATGTTTTTCTTAGGAAGAGTCAGAGTGCAGGTTACTCTCCTTAAATAGGTTCTTTTTTAGTGTTTTTACAAAAAGAATCTGTCCAAAATAGATTTTGGTTCAGTAAACTGCTTTAAAAGACAACTATTGGAAAGTGAGCTGAGTTTGTACTCAATAAAATTTAATTGGAATTGTGTTTACTCCTTGAGTCAATATTTAGCTTAGGTTCATTAAAAATGCCTCATTTGTTATGCAAATCCTGGTTTCAAACCAAACCAGGAGGAAGGAACAACAAAGCCATAATCAATAAAAACTTGAACATCCAGACTGTGCTGGGATTGAGAAACATCTGTGGTTTACCCATAACTTGTTTCCATTCTACCTTATCCTGTTTAGATTGCTGAAACATCTGTGGTTTACTTATAAATTGTTTCCATTGTACCTTATTCTATTTAGATTGCTCTTTATTATTATTATTTTTTTAAAGTAGGCTCCATACCCAACATGGAGCCTAGTGTGGGGCTTGAACTCACAATCCCAAGATCAGGGTCTGAGCTGAGATAAAGAGACACTTAACCCACTGAGTCACCGAGGCACTCCTCTATTTATATTTCTTTATGGCTATTTGTAATACTCTGTTCCAGAAGTAAGTAGGGAAAAAAATTAATCTGAAATGAATTGTGTTAATACTTGCTACTTTGATCAACTCCAGAGAGGTTGGGGTTGAGTATGAACTCTAAGTGAAGTAAGGATGTAGGAAATCTTTAATCTTAGATAATTCTTTAAAATATAAATCCAAGAATTCTTTATATGCTTGGAAAAATAAGTGGTGTTAAAACACAGAACACCCAGTTACATTTGAATTTCAGATAAATAATAAAGAGTTTTCAGTATAGGTATATCCCATAAAATATTTGGGATATACTTAAAAAATTATTTGTTGTTTATCTGAAATACAAATGTAACTGGAGGTTCTATATTTTATTTGGAAACTCTAGGTAGGTAAGAAGATGCTAGCTAAATCTAACTTCAAAACAGAAAAACTCTGGAAGCTTAAGGAGTGAGATTAGAAAGATGACTGAACCAGAAATTCCTTTCAGAATTCCACATAAACTGAGTGAACTCCCTCCAGACTCTTTTCCACTGGTTTGTGGGCAAATGTGTACTGTTTTCACTTCCCAGTTATTAGCATCTTTGCAGGCTTTTCTTCTAGGCCTGGAGAGTTACTCAGCTTGTTTTGTGGAGATGACTATGGGTACTACTTCATGAGTGACTATGGGTAAGGAAATGACACATAAAGATTTTCAGTATGAAAAGCAGTGAATAAACAGAAATTGGTATAAGTCCAGTGTGTTAGGTGAGACTTCTATGTATGCTTGGCCCTGATCTATCCTTATTAGTGTTGAGGGATTTAGGGACAGGGATAGTGGGCACATGTGGGCCTCTTCATACTGTGTTTCATGAGAAGCTTACTTCATTGTGCTACAATATATCACAATATAGCATATTCTCCAATATCCAGTTTACTCAACTAAAACAAGAAAGAAAAGGATTTTGGTGCCAAAAAAGGAGTCTTTGAGCTCCCAGCATCAATGAAGAAAGGAAAAAGCAGCAGGTAAGCAGCTGTAGCTAACATGTTAGGAATTCTGACTGACTGGTAAGGTCCCTAAAGGGGAAGGGACAACCTTGTTTCTGACACTGTGAGAACAACAAGGAGACCTCCTTCTCTGAACAGGGGGCTGCTTTTGCTTTGTCAGTGTTCTTTGGTCCTGGGGCAGTTTCCGTTTTTTCTGTGAAGCAAACACAACCTGCCTCTGTTCCCAGCAAGTGGAGCGTGAGGGGGGTGTACTCTCCCTGCCTTTCCCTCCTTACTCATTTGAAAACAAATACACAGGCTCTTTCTCTTTTCAAGCTTTTTAAAATTTTTAAAAATTAAAAAAAAATTTTTAATATCTTTTTCAGCATAACAGAATTCATTGTTTATGCACCACACCTAGTGCTCTATGCAATCCATGCCCTCTCTAATACCCACCACCTGACTCCCCCAACCTCCCACCCCCCCCCCCGCCCCTTCAAAACCCTCAGGTGGTTTTTCAGAATCCATAGTCTCTCATGGTTCACCTCCCCTTCCTCAGCTCCCTTCTCCTCTCCATCTCCCCATGTCCTCCATGTTATTTCTTATGCTCCACAAATAAGTGAAACCATATGATAATTGGCTCTCTCTGATTGACTTATTTCACTCAGAATAATCGTTTCCAGTCCCGTCCATGTTGCTACAAAAGTTGGGTATTCATTCTTTCTGATGGAGGCATAATACTCCATAGTGTATATGGACCACCTCTTCCTTATTCATTTACCCTTTGAAGGGTGTCTTGGTTCTTTCCACAGTTTGGCGACTGTGGCCATTGCTGCTATAAACATTGGGGTACAGATGGCCCTTCTTTTCATGACATCTGTATCTTTGGGGTAAATACCCAGGAGTGCAATTGCAGGGTCATAGGGAAGCTCTATTTTTAATTTCTTGAGGAATCTCCACACTGTTCTCCAAAGAGGCTGCACCAACTTGCATTCCCACCAACAGTGGAAGAGGGTTCCCCTTTCTCCACATCCTCTCCAACACAGGTTGTTTCCTGTCTTGCTAATTTTGGCCATTCTAACTGGTGTAAGGTGGTATCTCAGTGTGGTTTTAATTTGAATCTCCCTAATGGCTATCTCTTTTCAAGCTTTAATGTTAATTGCTATAAAGAAACATAAGGTTAAGAAAAGATAGCCTGCCTTCAGCTCAGGTCATGGTCTCAGGGTCCTGAGATTGGGCCCTGCAGGGGGCTCTCTGCTCGGCAGCGAGCCTGCTTCCCCCTCTCTCTCTGCCTGACTCTCTGACTACTTGTGATCTCTGTCTATCAAATGAATAAATAAAATCTTAAAAAAAAAAAAAAGAAAAGATAGCCAGTGGGGGTTTATAGAATTTGTAATTTTATGGTCTCTGTTTCCTGACTTTCCTGCAGTGTCTCTCTAAACCTTCATGTGTCTCCTGGACCAGAATTTGGCTGCTTTCAGAAAATAGAAGATCAGAGGAGGTAGCAGCCAGCATTAACAATGAGCAGAAAGGATGGAGACAGAGCAGGAGACTTTAGCCATTACTGAAAATAGCCTCACAGATGAAGAGGGGAGGAGGAATTCCCATTTACTAAGTGCCTTCCATTTGTAGGATCTTGTGACTGCCTCAGTGGAAAGACACAGTTTCTGCTTTCAGGGAATTTGCAGTCTGATACATAGATAGATATACAATAAAGCAATTAGAATATAGTATGATACTTTAATGGGGGTATGGACACAGTGTTCTACAGCATTGGAGAAGGAGTGCTGAAATCAGACTGGTCTTGGGAGAGATCTTCCAGAATAGAGAAGACATTTAAACTGAGGCCTAAAGGATGAATTGAGGCTGGCCAAGTGACTGAGAGAGGAAGTAGTCTAGGTAGAGGAGCTTGCATGTGCAAAGGCACAAAGAGATAAAGTGTTTTCCCGGGGAAGTGGGCAGCATTGCTGGAGAGTAGGAGGTGTGTGTTGCAAGACCTTAGATGTTGCAAAGGAGCTCAAGTTAAATACTATGTAGATAAAGAGGAGGATAAAGATAAAGTTTTCAGGGTGGCAGTAAATGTCATATTTAATCCTTTGAAGTAAGAAGTTGTGTCTCAAATTTAGGTGGAAACTTGGAGAAGTAAAATAAGTGCCTCAACTCCACTTCAGAAGGCAATAAATGGTAAAGTGAGGACTCTGTTCCATTTGTGTTCGACTGCAGAGTCCAGGCACCTTCCATTTCACAGAGTTCTACAGTCTGGAGATGACGGATATGGGAGAATGTGATTTTTAAGCACCTGTGCCCTTCTAAAAGTATATCTACTAACACACATGTTAGTGTTGGGTCTGGCTGTCACTGCCTCTAGGAAAACAAGCAAGGTCATTTAGCCCTCTGGTCCTACTGTCAGCCTCCAGGGCCCTAGCATGGCAAGTTACAGTTATAACAGTGAAGTCAACTGCACATTTTAGAAAGGTTTAAAATGAAAATCAGTATTTTCATGTTAACTTCTGACTCTCTGAAGTATTTGCTTAGAGTAAATGAATTATTTGAGGAAGGGCCTGTATAACCTATATGTTGGTTGGAGGCACTATCTAGCAATAAAATAAATGTCTTTGCAAAACGTGGCCAGAAAAAGTCCTTAAAGGTTGGGATAGTTGATTGAAGTTACACATGCTCTATGATGAGTATAGGTTGGAATCACCAATAGTAGCATTTTGGTCCCTGGCAAGGTATTGTGAATATTTTACCATTGATACAACCAAGCCATGTGAAGCAGGAGGAATGTATTAAAACTCAAGACCTCTGTGGAATTCACTCTTCCCTTGGGTTCCCAAAAGTTGAAACTGTAGACTCTTAGCAACAGCTCTCTGGCTGGTGGTAATTGGTTAGGATCTCAAACCACAAGGAGCTTTATTGAATGAATATAAAATATTGTATGTGAATCCAAAACATATGGATCATCTTTACACTTGTGCATGGGTCTAGGCAAGCCTTCTGTGCTCTTGCAAAGAAAGGAATGCCAAAAAAGTTGCTAATATTACTCATAAAAATATTAATCTCATGCTGAAAATATAGTATCCCTAGTTTTTATCAGAACTATATAGCAGGGAGAGGGACAAGATGGCGGGGAAGTAGGAGGAGGCGCCTTTTCAACCTGTACCCTAAAGTGAGCTGATTACCTACCAAAGAACTCCGATCACCCATGAAATCAGCCTGAGATCAGAATTATACACATCTGGATCTCTACAGGGGCAGAAGACGCCAGTGGGCAGGTAAAGCGGAGTGGGAACGTGGGACTGACATCAGAAGATAAACAAAAGGGGGAGGGAGCCACCAGAGGTGACTGGAAAGTAATAGCCCAATATGAGAGTGCCCTGCATCTGGGGACCAGCATTAACTTGGAGACTGGTTAAAAGCACTCAAAAAGAGCAAAGGATGGCGGGGGCGGGGGGAGGGGGATTGTGGGAATCAGGGTAGCTATGGACAGGGGCTTAAGTCCCCAGACCCAGGGCAGCCTCCCCTGGCACTGAGCCAGAGAGAGTGCAGCAGAGAAACCAGGTCTTGGTCCCTGAGCTGCCAGTGTGCCTGAGAACGTGTGGGGTCCAGCTCCTGTGAGGGGCTGGGAGCCTCACCAGCCGGGAGAACACTGAGCTGTGGTAACAGAGCCTGAGACGCGAGTGCCCCTCACCCTCCCCTGACAGAGGTGCGCGAAGGCACAGCACTCTTGGACCCAGAAGGACCAGGCACTCCCAGCCTGGGCCAGTGGGAAAATCTCAGTGCGCAATCACTGCTTTGAACCTCTCTGGTGGTCTGGAGCTGCCCAGACAGCTGCCACTGCTGTGGTTTTGGGTACAAGCAGAAGATCCTGCATCCCCAGGGATTGTGACTTGGAACCTGCTCTGCCAGTAGCCAAGGGGGAATTTATATGGGCTCTGCAGCACCCACAGGAGAGCAAACTAAGGCTTCTCTCTGAGAGGGAGGTCAAGGTGCAGTTTGCTTTCCTCTTAACCTACAAAAACCATCAAAAGCGGTCAAGGCGAGAGAAAAAAAAAAAAGTGAACAAACATAAAAACCTCCAGAGAACAAAAGCCTGAAAAAACCGGTTTCCTCAGAGCCCACCCCCTTGATGGGGGCGAGAGGACTTAACTCAGAGAACATCATTGACTGAAAACCCACGTGGAAGGACCCTCCCCCAGAAAACCAACCAGGAAAGGAAAACAAAACAAAACAAAAACACAAACCACTATAACAGAACAACCACCAATACTTCATAGATACAACTTTTATTTTTAACTCGTTCCCACTATTCTGGTTCATTTTTTTAATATAGATAATTTTTTAACCTATTTACCATCACAGTGAGATGTCCAGTACATCAAATTCCATAATAACCTTCTAACCTGAACTTTTTGATACATACACCTGTGTATTTCTTTTGAATTTCTATTTTTTAAATTTTTTAAAAAAATTTTAGTTTAGCTTAGTCTATTTTATTCCTTTTTTATTTTTATTTTTTAATATTCATATAGAGTCAAACTTCAAGGTAATCCCCTTTCCCCAATCAATGCTACCCCTATAGGTAGACCAATTTTTAATCCCCCTTTATCTTAGGAAAGTTGAATCCTTTAACAAAGATATCAAGATAGATCCAGGAAGAATCAAAACAACCTTCCTCGCCCACACTGAGAATTTATAACCACTCTCCTATTTTTTCTTCCGCCAGTATTTCTGTGTTTTTGTGTTTGTCCTGATAGTATATAACTCTTACATTTGGGGTTCTTTTTGATGAGGTTCTTCCTTTATTTGCATATATATATATATATATATATATTTTTTTTTTTTTTTTTTTCCCCCTCTTGTATACTTTTATCAGTCTTTTTGTTTGTCTGTTTTTGTTTGTATACTTCATCAATCTTACCTTGGGGCCCATTTGGGCTGAGCCTTCTCTTTTATCTTCCCTTTTTTTCCTGTCTCTCTCTCTCTCTCTTTTTTCTTTTTCCTTTCTTTTTTCTCTCGTTTGGGTGGGGAATCCTGATTGCTCAGAAGTGTTCCAGGGTGCACCTTGACTGCGCCACGGTCTATACATCCAGCTATATCCATTCAGTCATCTCTCACCAAAATGACTAGGAGGAGGAATGACCAACAGAAGAAAAATACAGAGATGGGCTTTCTGCAACAGAGCTAATGGCTACCAATATAGACAGTATGTCTGAAAGAGAATTCAGGCTAACAATTATCCAGGCAATAGCTAGGTTGGAGAAAGCCATGGATAACCAAACGGAATTGATTAAGGCAGAACTGAAAATGACCGGGGATGTTGTTCACAATGTTAGGGCAGAACTGAAAGCTACCAGGGATGATGTTCACAATGCTCTCAATGAGTTGCAATATAATCTAAATTCTCTAAAAGCTAGGGTAACTGAGACAGAAGATAGAATTAGTGATCTGGAGGACAAACAGATAGAGAGAAAGGATCAGGAGGAAGCCTGGAACAAACAGCTTAGAAGCCACAAAAATGGAGTCAGGGAAATAAATGATGCCATGAAACATTCCAACGTCAGAATTATTGGAATCCCTGAAGGGGAGGAGAAATAAAGAAGTCTAGAAGACATAGTGGAACAAGTTCTTCATGAAAATTGTCCCAATCTTGCAAATGGAACCAGTGTTCATGTACTAGAGGCCGAATGGTATCCATCCAAGATTATAGATTCCAAAAAAACATCAAGTCACCTGATAGTCAAATTGAGGAATCATAATTGTAGATACAATCTCTTGAAAGCCATTGGACAAAGAGGCTCCTTACTTACAGAGGAAAGCCCATCACAGTAATGTCAGACCTGTCCACAGAAACCTGGCAAGCCAGAAAGGGCTGGCAAGATATATTTAGGGCACTAAATGAGAAGACCATGCAGCCAAGAATACTTTATCCAGCAAGACTGACATTCAAAATGGATGGAGAGATAAAGAGTTTCCAAGACCGGCAAGGCTTAAAAGACTATGCAAGTACCAAGCCGACACTGCAGGAAATATTAAGGGGGGTTCTATAAAAGAGGTAAAATCCCAAGAATAGCATTGAACAGAAATATAGAGACAATATACAGAAAGAAAGACTTCAAAGGTAACACGTGTCAATAAAAATGTATCTATCAATAATCACTATCAATGTGAATGACCTAAATGTGCCCATAAAGTGACAAGGGGTTGAAGATTGGATAAAATGACAGGAACCATCCATATATTGTCTACAAGAGACCCATTTTGAACCTGAAGATACACCCAGACTGAAAGTGAAGGGATGAAGAAGCATCTTTCATGCCAATGGGCCTCAAAAGAAGGCTGGGGTAGTGATTCTCATATCAGATAAATTAGATTTTAAACTAAAGACTATAGTTAGAGATACAGAAGGACACTGCATCATTCTTCAAGGGACTATCCACCAAGATGATCTAACAATTGTAATATCTATGCCCCCAATATGGGAACAGCCAATTACATAAGAAAACTATTTATCAAGATAAAGAGTCATATTGATATGAATACATTAATAGTAGGAGATCTTAACACGCCTCTCTCAGAAATAGACAGATCATTGAAGCAGAAAATCAATAAAGAAACAAGAACATTGAATGACACATTGGACCAGATGGACCTCATAGATATATACAGAACATTCCACCCTAAAACAACAGAATACTCATTCTTCTCAAGTGCACGTGGAACCTTCTCCAGAATAGACCACATACTGGGTCACAAATCAGGACTCAACCGATATCAAAAGACTGAGATTATTCCCTGCATATCTCAGATCACAATGCTTTGAAACTGGAGCTCAATCACAAGGAAAAGTTTGGAAGGCACTCAAACACCTGGAAGCTAAAGACCACCTTGCTTAAGAATGCTTGGATCAACCAGGAGATCAAAAAAGAAGTGAAACAATTCATGGAAACCAATGAGAATGAAGACACTTCGGTCCAAAACCTATGGGATACAGCAAAGGCAGTCCTAAGGGGGAAATACATAGCCATCCAAGCCTCCCTCAAAAAAAAATGGAAAAATCCAGAACATATCCGCTGTTTCTACACCTTAAAGAACTGGAGAATCAACAACATATCAAATCAACTCCACACATAAGAAGGGAAATAATCAAGATTAGATAAGAGATCAAGGAGGTAGAAACCAGAGATACAGTAGAATGTATCAATGAAACTAGAAGCTGGTTTTTTGAAAGAATCAGTAAGATCGATAAACCATTGGCCACACTAACCCAAAAGAAAAGAGAGAAAGCCCAAATTCATAAAATTATGAATGAAAAGGGAGAGATCACAACTAACGCCAAGGAAGTAGAAACAATCACCAGAAGTTATTATCAACAGTTAAATGCCAATAAGCTAAGCAACCTAGAAGAAATGGATGCATACCTGGAAAACTATAAACTCCCAAAATTGAACCAGGAAGAAACTGACAACCTGAATATACTGATATCTAGTAACGAGATTGAAGCAGTGATCAAAAACCTCCCAAAAACAAGAGCCCAGGACCTGATGGATTCCCTGGGGAATTCTACCAAACTTTCAAAGAAGAAATAACACCCATTCTCCTGAAGCTGTTTCAAACAAGTGAAGCAGAAGGAAAACTTCCAGACTCTTTCTATGAAGTCAGCATTACCCTGATCCCCAAACCAGGCAAAGACCCTACCAAAAAGGAGAATTTCAGATCAATATCCCTGATGAATATGGATGCTAAGATTCTCGACAAGATCCTAGCAAACAGGTTCCAACAGCACATTAAAAAGATTATCCACCATGACCAGGTGGGATTCATCCCTGGGCTACAAGGATGGTTCAACATTTGCAAATCAATCAATGTGATAGAACAAATTAATATGAGAAGAGAGAAGAACCACATGGTCCTCTCAATCTATGCAGAAAAAGCATTTGACAAAATCCAGCATCCGTTCCTGATTAAAATGCTTCAAAGTATAGGGTAGAGGGAATATTCCTGAACTTCATAAAATCTATCTATGAAAGACCCACAGCAAATATCATCCTCAATGGGAAAAAGCTTGCAGCCTTCCCATTGAGATCAGGAACATGACAATGATGCCCACTCTCACCAGTCTTGTTCAACATAGTATTAGAAGTCCTAGCAACAGAAATCAGACAACAAAGAGAAATAAAAGGTATCCAAATTGGCAATGAAGAAGTCAAACTCTTTCTCTTCGCAGATGCCATGATTCTTTATATGGAAAACCCAAAAGACTCCACCCCCAAACTACTAGAACTCATACAACAATTCAGCAATGTGGCAGGATACAAAGTCAATGTACAGAAATCAGTGGCTTTCTTGTACACTAATAATGAAAATACAGAAAGGGAAATTAGAGAATCAATTCCATTTACTATAGCACCAAGAACCATAAGACACCTGGGAATAAACCTAACCAAAGAGGTAAAGGATCTGTACTCGAGGAACTACAGAACACTCATGAAAGAAGTTGAAGAAGACACAAAAAGATGGAAGACCATTCCATGCTCTTGGATTGGAAGAATAAACATTGTTAAAATGTTTCTACTGCCTAGAGCAATCTACTCTTTTAATGCCATTCCGATAAAAATTCCACCAGTATTTTTCAAAGACCTGGAGTAAACAATCCTAAAATTTGTATGGAATCAGAAGAGACCCCAAATTGCTAAGGAAATGTTGAAAAACAAAAATAAAACTGGGTGTGTCATGTTACCTGATTTCAAGCTTTACTACACAGCTGTGATCACCAAGACAGCATGGTACTGGCATAAAAACAGACCCATAGACCAGTGGAACAGAGTAGAGAGCCCAGATATGGACCCTCAACTCTATGGTCAATTAATCTTGACAAAACAGGAAAAAATGTACAGTGGAGAAAAGACAGTTGCTTCAATAAATGGTGCTGGGAAAACTGGACAGCTATGTGTAGAAGAATGAAACTCGACCATTCTCTTATACCATACACAAAGATAAACTCAAATTGGATAAAAGACCTCAATGTGAGACACGAATCCATCATAATCCTAGAGGAGAACATAGGCAGTAACCTTTTTGATATCAGCCACAGCAACTTCTTTCAAGATAGGTCTCCAAAGGGAAAGGAAACAAAAGCGCAAATGAACTTTTGGGACTTCATCAAAATAAAAAGCTTCTGCACAGTAAAGGAAACAGTCAACAAAACAAAGAGGCAACCCAGGGAATGGGAGAAGATATTTGCAAATGACAGTACAGACCAAAGGTTGATATCCAGGATCTATAAAGAACTCTTCGAACTCAACACACACAAAACAGATAATCATGTAAAAAATGGGCAGAAGATATGAACAGACACCTCTCCCATGAAGATATACAAATGACTATCAGACACATGAAAAAATGTTCATCATCACTAGCCATCAGGGAGATTCAAATTAAAACCACATTGAGATACCACCTTACACCAGTTAGAATGGCCAAAATTAGCAAGACAGGAAACAATGTGTGTTGGAGAGGATTGGAGAAAAGGAAACCCTCTTACACTGTTGGTGGGAATGCAAGTTGGTGCAGCCACTTTGGAGAAGTGTGTGGAGATTCCTCAAGAAATTAAAAATAGAACTTCCCTATGATCCTGCATTTGCACTACTGGGTATTTACCCCAAAGATACAGATGTAGTGAAAAGAAGGGCCATCTGTACCCCAATGTTTGGTCACGGTTGCCAAACTGTGAAAAGAACCAAGATGCCCTTCAACGGATGAATGGATAAGGAAGATGTGGTCCATACACACTGTGGAGTATTACGCCTTCATCAGAAAGGATGGGTACCCAACTTTTGTATCAACATGGACGAGACTGGAAGAAATTATGCTGAGTGAAATAAGTGAAGCAGAGAGAGTCAATTGTCATATGGTTTCATATGGAGCATAATAAATAGCATGGAGAAGGAGGGGAGATGGAGAGGAGATGGAGATGGAGAGAAGAAGGGAGTTGGGGGAAATTGGAAGGGGAGGTGAACCACGAGAGACTATGGACTCTGAAAAACAATCTGGGGGTTTTGAAGGGGTGGGGGGTTGAGGTTGGGGGAACCAGGTGGTGGGTATTAGAGAGGGCACGGATTGCATGGAGCACTGGGTGTGGTGCAAAACAATGAATACTGTTATGCTGAAAAAATATATATATATATATATATATATATATATATATATATATATAACTATATACCAGAATCAATGAACATTTGTTTACTGTTTTTTATTTTTGCATCGTTTACAAGTACTTCATCTATTATGACCCAATTCTATCAGTAGGCACTGAACATAAATAATTTGAAGTTTCAATACTTGCTGAAATACCAAAGCAAGTACTTTATTCATTCTGCTCCCTTCCTCTTCTCTTCTCTCTCCCTTTTTCTTCCTGCTACCTCTCTTCTTTCAGTACTTCTTATATCTGAAATAGATGAATCACCTCTTTGGCCTTTCTACTGAATTGACTATGTTGTGATGTTTACCTGTCAGATGTCTCCTGTTGCTGGTCTCATAGCAACGAGATGAGGTAAAAATTAATAGCGTGTTTTTGGGGACTGTTTGAATCCCAGGTGTATCTCATTATCTCCTCAGTCATGTCTTACTACTTGAGAAAATATGTAGGGAACTGGGAGAGCAATAATTAATGGCTAAATAAGAGGTAATGTGGCAGAGACCTGGTAATAGTATCCCACATTCGTGTAATGCTTTGCATCATCTCTGTTTTCCCACATATCCTCATGAGGGTATGCTACCATAGATCTCGGGGGGGGGCAGCAGAATATGGTAAACTAAGGGGAATTATAAATGGTAGATGTCCTTAATGGAGGATACAGGCAAACTATTCCTTGACCTCACCACCTTCCACTCGTTATGATGAGATTGATGGATGTCAGATTCACGTTGTCTGATGAGATCTTATTGTCCATGCCTACTACCCCTCCAGTGTCCATACCTATCATCCATGCATTTTCTCTAATAAGACTTTTTGCAATAGTCCCAGGAATGATGCAAAGTGGTAAAGGTGGAAGTGTCCTCATAAAAGGTAGAAAGAAGTGAAGTAATGGTTCATGGCACACTATCATCACTGGTCCATGCAAGGCCCCTCTCTCTTATTTTTATCCTTGTACCTCATTCCCATTGCCCTCCTCCTGCAGAATCCATGACATTTAACATGTATCTGTGGTTTGTAAGTGTTCTTGCAAAATGAATATTTTTGGTTTGAGTATATTTTTAAAAAAACTTACTTTTTTCCTCTAAGCACAATATTTTAGAGATATCTCTATATTTCTATGTGTAAATCTACTGCTTGTAATTAATTGTTTTCTGATATCCCTGAATGTGTGTCACCACATTTTACCCTATTTAAATTCCTGGCACTGGGCACCCAGATAACCTTCAACTCCTAGCCAGAAAAAAAAAAAAAAAAAAAAAAGGAAAAAAAAGAAAAAAAAAAGTCCCAAGAAACGTGAGCATAAATATCCTTATACACATTCCTTTACAGAATTGCTTAAGCATTTATTTGGGATATATTAACAGGTGGGATTTCTGGATTAAACAATGTTTACTTAATTTTAGTAGGCATTGCTAACTTGATTTTCTGGATAACTGCACATGTGTATGCTTCATCAGCAATATGGTATTTGACTTTCTAATTTTGGTTTGCTTAATAGATATGAAGTAGTAGGTCATTGTTTTAACTTGCATTGAATCTTTAGAAGATTAATTTATTTGAGAGAGAGGGAGAGTGCAAGCAAGGGGAGGGGCAGAGGAAGAGGGATAGAGATCATCTTCAAGCAGACTCACTGCTGAATGTGGAGCCCACACGGGGCTTGTTCCCAGGAACCTGAGATCATGACCTGAGTTGAAGCCAAGAGTCAGGCGCTTAACTGACTGAGCCACCCAGGCACCCCATAGCTTCAGTTTTTAAAAAGTTTCTCAGGATGCTTTAATTTTCTTTTCTTTTCTTTTTTTTTAAAGATTTTATTTATTTATTTGACAGAGAGAGATCACAAGTAGGCAGAGAGGCAAGCAGTGGGAGAAAAGGAAACAGGCTCCCCATTGAGCAGAGAGCCCGATGCAGGGCTTGATCCCAGGACCCTGAGATCATGACCTGAGTGGAAGGCAGAGGCTTAACCCACTGAGCCACCCAGGCACACCTAATTTTATTTTCTATATGACAGAAAGAGAAACTTCTTATTTTCCTTATTTCAAAAATAAATTACATTGGTTAAGAAAAATATAGAAAAATATGAGCATACAAACAAGTCAAAAAGAAAAGATGAAGGTCAGGGTTTATTTTTGAAGTCCTTATAGAAAAAAGCTGCTAGAGGAAGCAGTCTCCTTCTGATCACCCAGCAGCTCTGGGAGTTTGAAGGGGTGGAGAAATGACACTCAAGGGATGCTGCTCCGTCTGTGGTTATTTTCACGAAGGGCTCACTGCAGCATGGCTTGTGGACTGCACTGTGACTTGAAGGATACTGACATGGGTAGTCTGGATAGCTGTCACTGATTGTCACTCTTTAGGGGTGATGTCACTAAAGTGACACACTAAAGGGGTGTCACTCTTTAGGCAAAACATAAGAAAGATCAATGCAAAAAGATCAGCAGCTTTCCTCTATGTCCTTGCTTCCTCTAGCCACCCTCTGCTGCAGGCTGCTGCCCATCCCCAACCCTCACTGCAACTTAAGTTAGCAGTGGGTGTCCTCAGGGCTTCTCAGGACTGGAGAGTTTGTCCCTGTAATGCACACACCCTTTCACTTCAGTTTTTTCAGAACTGGTATTGAGGGAAGTAGTTGGCAATCTATCAGGAACCGATACCTTTGGGGATAATTCCTAAGCTAATGACCTAAGGAATTCATGGAAAAACAAGACTATAACTGCTATTAGGCTTAACAATAACCAGCACTTGGTAAATGGTGTTAGGTCTACGTATTTTAAAACAAGGGCTCTAATATGTGGTTTTGAATTTCCAGTTTAGACACTTTTTGTCTGTGAGACCGCAGAACAATTATTTAATCTTCTGCGACTCAGAGTCCTTATCTGTAAAATGGGAATAATATTACCTGTCTCATGTATTGCTGGAGATTCAAAATGCATTTGAGCTTAGACATATTTAAACACCATAGTGTCTGACACATAGACTCTCTATACAAGAATTCCTTTTATGTTTGATGTAGAGTACATTCCTCTTCTTTCTTTAGTGATGGAGCCCTTGCCCTAGGTGCTGCTTTCTGTAGATTCTTTGATTTTCACAGTAGGCTTGGCCACTCTGAGTTTACTGGGATATCTGGCTTTTATAAGGCATCATTCATATTCCAAGTTTATTCCCAGGGCTTTCTTAGACTACTATGAGATAAGGTCTTTATCTGGCATTCTGCTAAATTCTTTTTTTTTTTTTTAAAGATTTTATTTATTTATTTGACAGAGAGATCACAAGCAGGCAGAGAGGCAGGCAGAGAGAGAGAGAGGAGGAAGCAGGCTCCCCGCTGAGCAGAGAGCCCAATGCGGGCCTCGATCCCAGGATCCTGAGATCATGACCTGAGCCGAAGGCAGCAGCTTAACCCACCGAGCCACCCAGGCGCCCGCATTCTGCTAAATTCTTAAGCTCACCTCCCCAAGTCCTTTCCCCAGCTTTAGGGATAAGACAGCAGCAGATGCTTCATGGAAAGAAAATTTTCCCCAGAGACTTTGCCTCTACTGGTTTAAATGTTCATTCTTCTAGCCTTGAACGTAAGCCAGACTTGATGATATAAGTTAATAACAACTGAACATTCACTTCAACTTGAGGATGAGCTTAATGAGAAAGGAGAAGAATATTATTAGACAATTTGAAATATTATCTTTCATAAGAAAGTCAGACAGCATATGTATATTAATATTATGATGATGATGATGATGAACATCAAGAAACATGGTCCAGGGATGTTCTGTAACTTGGACTTGAATAAACATGAGAGATCAGAAGAGCCTGGCATTCTGACTCCTACCTCCGTGTTGATTGTATTTATTTATAGAGGGCACAGTTCTAAACTCTTTACATGGAATAACTCATTTATTCTCCACACACCTGCTCAAGGTAGATACCGATATTCTCTCCATATTACAGATGACACAACAGAGGAACAGAGAGGTTGAGTAACTTATCCATGGTTATAACCCCTGTCAGTGGCAGAGCTGGGATTTTAGTGTAAAAGTTTGGCTTCAAAAACAAGAGACTGCAAAACAGAAAATGGCATCATATTTATTGTGCTTTACATGTGTTTTTGAGAGCAACAGGATGAAAAGGTATGAGTTGTCCCTGTACTTACACTTTAATTTACACTTAAAATTATGAAGTGTTTATTATATGTGAAGTATGTTTTAAGGTAGTGAGAAAATAAGAAGAAGTATGGTCAGGGCGCCTGGGTGGCTCAGTGGGTTAAAGCCTCTGTCTTCAGCTTAGGTCATGATCCCAGGGTCCTGGGATCAAGCCCTGCATCAGGCTCTCTGCTCAGCAGGGAGACTGCTTCCCCTTCTCTCTCTGCCTGCCTCTCTGCCTACTTGTGATCTCTGTCAAATAAATAAATAAAATCTTGAAAAAAAAAAAAGAAGTATGGTCAGTGGTGCTGCCCTTGTGAGGTACAGAATGTAGTGCAGGAAAGTAGCAGTGGAAACAATGAACATTATGTAATAAACACTGAATATTAAATGATATATTAAGTATGTGATCTTATCCAATGACATAGAATAAACGCAAAGCAAAGAGTTTTTGGAGTTCTCACTTTAAATTTCTTGGTAGATCTCGAATTAACTAAAAATAAAAATCACATATAATTTAGGAAAGCACTTTATAATTTCAGAAATGATAAAGTATATATGTTAATTGTTACATTAAGAAGGATAGGGCAAAAAATAATGTAAGCCTGCTGTGAGTTTGTTCCTTGATAGGGAAAATTTAGGTTTTCTATATATTGGGGAAGTTTTGAAACAATCTATTTTATATTGCTTCCGAAAAAGTAAAATTCTGACCTATTTTTTTGTCAGTGGACACTGCATGAGGGTTTTAGGTAAAAAATGTAGAATGTCATTGTGATATTTCAGGTGGTAAAAAGGCTGAAGGGACTGTGCTGGGTTATTGGAACTGATATACCAGACCAACACCTTGGGAAGGGGCAATGCCTTAAGTTATATCAGCTATGAGCACTATAATATATTTGCCCACATTTTATTTCTTTCCTTGTCCAAATTCCCCATCCATATGGAAAGACATGTCAAGCATAACACAGCAACTAATGTAGCAGCTGATCTTGTCTTTTCTTTTGGGCTCTAGCTGAAAGATTTGACTCAGACTTGTGCTGTTTGGAGTATGATGAATCCTTGCTCTTGTAAATGTAGAACAATTTATTGAATGTACCAGATAATTCTTTTTTTTTTTTTTAAGATTTTATTTTATTTATTTGAGAGAGAGAGACAGTGAGAGAGAGAATGAGCGAGGAGAAGGTCAGAGAGCGAAGCAGACTCCCCATGGAGCTGGGAGCCTGATGTGGGACTCGATCCCGGGACTCCAGGATCACGCCCTGAGCCGGAGGCAGTTGTCCAACCAACTGAGCCACCCAGGCGTCCCCTGTACCAGATAATTCTTGAAGAGGGAAGATTGATGGTGTAAGTAGTCTTCACTCACCTTATTTGTAGGTTCCCTGGAGTATGTTAGATCACATGTCTATTAAAAATACAAAATACCTCTCAGATTTTCAAACAGTTAACATAATTTCCTAAATAAAATAGAAAGTGAGCACAAAAAGTGGGACTCCATTTTGGGAAGAAAAATGACCTATAAGATATTCTAAACTTTAGGTTGTATTTTATTATTTACAAAATAATGAAGCATACACATGGAGTGAACAAAATTTAATAACAGAGCCTTAGAATTATCTGATAAATCTGCATATTTTAAAGTTTGAAATTGGTAGATTTAGAACAATAAAGTAGAAGTGAAGAGAATGATCTCCAGGGTCCCTTATGCTTTAAAACTCTGTTCCTGTGTAATATGAGTAAAATTCTGGAACAAATTAACTGAAGGACTGAACAAGATGGTGGTTGTTTAAGTTCCTGGCTGGATGGCAGTTTACCAAGAAAAGCTAGGGATGCTAAGACATGTGGAGATCAGTCTTGGTTACATAGCCATCTTAGATTAATTCACAGCCTAAATATGGTGCTGGAAAGAAAATTGTCTTGATGTCTTATAGGGATTCTGAAATTCTTTCCAGGGAGAATCTAAGTATTAGGTATATATTTTTGTCCAAACTTATACCACAATGATGGAGATAATAGTTACATGGGGAATGCATTTTCAGGGTCATTGGGAAGGCAATGAATTTATTTGAAAGCTGCAAAAATGGGTTTGGGCTGTTGCTGCTTAATCTGCTGGCAGATTTTAGAATTTAATTTAGATTTAGATTTAGGTTTAGAATTTAATTGAATGTTTCCCAGCCATCTGGCATCCCTTGGGTCATTCTTCTTATATGTATTGTAAGATACTTTATTTGTGAGGCCTTCAGATAAGAATAAAATTATGTAAAGAAAACCTTGGGATTTGCATGTAAAATATTTAATAGGTTTGCTTAGAAATGTAAAAAGCTCTCTACTCTTTTCCACTGGTCTATGTGTCTGTTTTTATGCCAGTACCATGCTGTCTTGGTGATCACAGCTTTGTAATAAAGCTTAAAATCAGGTAAGGTGATGCCGCCAGCTTTATTTTTGTTTTTCAACATTTCCTTAGCGATTCGGGGTCTCTTCTGATTCCATACAAATTTTAGGATTATTTTCTCCAGCTCTTTGAAGAATGCCGGTGGAATTTTGATCGGAATGGCATTAAAAGTATAGATTGCTCTAGGCAGTATAGACATTTTAACAATGTTTATTCTTCCGATCCAAGAGCATGGAATGGTCTTCCATCTTTTTGTGTCTTCTTCAATTTCTTTCATGAGTGTTCTATAGTTCCTCAAGTATAGATCCTTTACCTCTTTAGTTAGGTTTATTCCCAGGTATCTTATAGTTCTTGGTGCTATAATAAATGGAATCGATTCTCTAATTTCCCTTTCTGTATTTTCATTGTTAGTGTATAAGAAAGCCACTGATTTCTGCACATTGACTTTGTATCCTGCCACACTGCTGAATTGCTGTATGAGTTCTAGTAGTTTGGGGGTGGAGTCTTTTGGGTTTTTCATATAAAGAATCATGTCATCTGCGAAGAGAGAGAGTTTGATTTCTTCATTACCAATTTGGATACCTTTTATTTCTCTCTGTTGTCTGATTGCTGTTGCTAGGACTTCTAATACTATGTTGAACAAGAGTGGTGAAAGTGGGCATCCTTGTCTTGTTCCTGATCTCAATGGGAAGGCTGCAAGCTTTTTCCCATTGAGGATGATATTTGCTGTGGGTCTTTCATAGATAGATTTGATGAGGTTCAGGAATGTTCCCTCTATCCCTATACTTTGAAGCGTTTTAATCAGGAACGGATGTTGGATTTTGTCAAATGCTTTTTCTGCATCAATTGAGAGGACCATGTACACAGAGTAGAGAGCCCTGATATGGACCCTCAACTCTATGGTCAATTAATCTTCGACAAAACAGGAAAAAATATACAGTGGAAAAAAGACAGTCTCTTCAATAAATGGTGCTGGGAAAACTGGACAGCTATATGTAGAAGAATGAAACTCGACCATTCTCTTACACCGTACACAAAGATCAACTCAAAATGGATAAAAGACCTCAACGTGAGAAAGGAATCTATCAGAATCTTAGAGGAGAACATAGGCAGTAATCTCTTTGATATCAGCCACAGCAACTTCTTTCAAGATACGTCTCCAAAGGCAAAGGAAACGAAAGCAAAAATAAACTTCTGGGACTTCATCAAAATCAAAAGTTTCTGCACAGCAAAGGAAACAGTCAAAAAAACAAAGAGGCAACCCACGGAATGGGAGAAGATATTTGCAAATGACAGTACAGACAAAAGGTTGATATCCAGGATCTATAATGAACTCCTCAAACTCAACCCACACGAAACAGACAAACACATCAAAAAATGGGCAGAAGATATGAACAGACACTTCTCCAATCAAGAAATACAAATGGCTATCAGACACATGAAAAAATGCTCATCATCATTAGCCCTCAGGGAGATTCAAATTAAAACCACATTGAGATATCACCTTACACCAGGTAGAATGGCCAAAATTAACAAAACAGGAAACAACATGTGTTGGAGAGGATGTGGAGAAAGGGGAACCCTCTTCCACTGTTGGTGGGAATGCAAGTTGGTGCAGCCTCTTTGGAGAACAGTGTGGAGATTCCTCAAGAAATTAAAAATAGAGCTTCCCTACGACCCTGCAATTGCACTCCTGGGTATTTACCCCAAAGATACAGATGTCGTGAAAAGAAGGGCCATCTGTACCCCAATGTTTATAGCAGCAATGGCCACAGTCACCAAACTATGGAAAGAACCAAGATGCCCTTCAACGGATGAATGGATAAGGAAGATGTGGTCCATATACACTATGGAGTATTATGCCTCCAACAGAAAGGACGAATATCCAACTTTTGTAGCAACATGGACGGGACTGGAAGAGATTATGCTGAGTGAAATCAGTCAAGCAGAGAGAGTCAATTATCATATGGTTTCACTCATTTGTGGAGCATAACCAATAGCATGGAGGACAAGGGGCGTTAGAGAGGAGTAGGGAATTTGGGTAAATTGGAAGGGGAGGTGAACCATGAGAGACTATGGACTCTGAAAAACAGTCTGAGGGGTTTGAAGTGGGGGGGGGTGGGAGGTTGGGGTACCAGGTGGTGGGTATTATAGAGGGCACAGCTTGCATGGAGCACTGGGTGTGGTGAAAAAATAATGAATACTGTTTTTCTGAAAATAAATAAATTGGAAAAAAAAAAGAGAGTAAGATCAAGACTGATTACTGAAGGGCATGTGGTTTCTTCTTGAAGGAATGAAAATGTTCTAAAGTTAGACAGCAATAATAGTTGTGCAATTATGAGGATATACTAAAAACACTGTACTGAGAGATTATAAAAGGGTGAATCTTATGATGTGTTAAATTTCCTGATGTATCATTTTATCATAATAAAACTTTTAAGAAATAAACTATGTTATAAGAATAAGATAGATTACAACACAGCAATTGAGGAGAACTAACACTCCCCACAAGATGGCTCAATCTAAAAAATATAGTAATCAAAGGAACCAGAAAGAAAAGTACATACTTTCTACTTCATTTATATTAGTTCAAGAAGAGGCAAAGTACATAGATAATGAAAAAACATAGCTAAGATAGTCATTAGTCAGAGTAAATGCAGGTATTATGGGAGGTGGAATCGATATGAAAGGGGCACTTTTGTGTACCTTAGGGAAATAGTCTATAACTGATGATTATATAAGTGCATATATAAATAAAAACATCTCTGAAACATACACTCATTATTATTTTTAGGATTATTATTATTAGGATTATTACACTTCATGCAAGTCATTGCATGCATATATTCCCCCAAAAAAGTCAACACCATTGTTTTACTGTAAAATTATATAGGGAATTTTGTAATATAATATTGTTTCATTTTATGGAAAACTCCCAAATAAACAATTACTTTTCTTTGCCTTAAAAAAAAAAAAAAAAAAAGAAATGTAAAAAGCATACTGTTTTTTAGTTATTTTCATCCTAGCTAAGTAAAATATATTTATAAATCCCTTGAATAAGACAAGATATAGACAGATAATATAAGACAGATAATAGATAATATAAGACAATTAATAGATAAGTTTTTATCATCTACCGATCTATCATCTATCATCTACCATCTATTATCTATCGTCTGTCTACTATCATCTGTTTATCATGTGTCTGTCATCATCATCATCTATCTCTCTGTCCATCATTTATTTTTTACTTGAGTAAAGTTCACTGACTGAAAGCCTATTTCCAAATCACCTCATGAGATACCTTTTTGGACATCTTTAAGAAATTACCAATTAAAAATTTGGAAAATTTCACAGAAAATCTTGGATTTTCATTTACTCCAGAAAAAATGTCCCATTTTCAACAAGAGCAACAACAAAAAAATGAAAGGTATGTGGAGAAATAATAAATTATGGCTTATACACTTGAAAAAAATCAATGCCAACTGTCACTATAAACACAGATGTTGGTTTTACTAGACAAACATTTGTAATCAGCTATTTTAATATGTTTGAAGAGCTAAGGGGTCATTGACTCCCTTAGATGCCGGGGCCAATGACCTAACTGTAGGAGCTGAAATTGTAAAACTCTTAGAAGGAAATAAATGTAATTTTTTATGGCCTTAGATTAGGCAATGATATTTTTAAGATTTTATTTATTTATTAGAGAAAAAGAGAGAGTACAAGTGGGGAGAGAAACACACTCCCCACTGAGAAGGTAGCCTGACATGAGACACAATCCCAGGACCCCAGGATCATGACCTGAGCCAAAGGCAGATGCTTAACTGATTGAGCCATCCAAGCACCCATAGGCAATGACTTCTTTTTAAAAAAATTTTATTTATTTTTAAAATTTCTTTTCAGTGTTCCAGAATTCATTGTTTATGTACCACACCCAGTGCTACATGCAATACATGCCCTCCATAATACCCACCACCAGGCTCACCCAACCTCCCATCCCCACACCTCCAAAACCCTCAGCTATTCCTCAGAGTCCATAGTCTCTCATGGTTCATCTCCCCCTCCAATTTCCCCCAACTCCCTTCTCCTCTCCATCTCCCCATGTCCTCTGGGTTATTTCTTATGCTCCACAAATAAGCAAAACAATATGATAATTGACTCTCTCTGATTGACTTATTTCACTCAGCATAATCTCTTCCAGTCTCATCCATGTTGATACAAAAGTTGGGTACCCATCCTTTCTGATGGAGGCATAATACTCCATAGTATATATGAACCACATCTTCCTTATGTATTCATCTGTTGAAGGGCATCTTGGTTCTTTCCACAGTTTGGCAACCGTGGCCATTGCTGCTATAAACATTGGGGTACAGATGGCCCTTCTTTTCACTGCATCCATATCTTTGGGGTAAATACCCAGTAGTGTGATTGCAGAGTCACAGGAAAGCTCTATTTTTAATTTCTCGAGTAATCTCCATACTGTTTTCCAAAGTGGCCGCACCAACATGGATTCCCACTAACAGTGTAAGAGGGTTCCCCTTTCTCCACATTCTCTCCAACACACGTTGTTTCCTGTCTTGTTAATTTTGGCCATTCTAACTGGTGTAAGGTGGTATCTCAATGTGTTTATTTTTTTTAAGATTTTATTTATTTATTTGACAGACAGAGACCACAAGTAGGCAGAGAGAGAGGAGGAAGCAGGCTCCCTGCTGAGCAGAGAGCCTGATGTGGGGCTTGATCCCAGGACCCTGGGATCATGACCTGAGCCAAAGGCAGAGGCTTTACCCCACTTTGCCACCCAGGCACCCCTCAATGTGGTTTTGATTTGAATCTCCCTGATGGTTAATGCTGATTAACATTTTTTCATGTGTCTGTTAGTCATTTGTATGTCTTCTTGGGAGAAGTGTCTGTTCATATCTTTTGCCCATTTTTTTTTTTAAAGAATTTATTTATTTATTTGACAGAGAGAAATCACAAGTAGGCAGAGAGGCAGGCAGAGAGAGGAGGGAAGCAGGCTTCCCGCTGAGCAGAGAGCCCGATGTGGGGCTTGATCCCAGGACCCTGAGATCATGACCTGAGCTGAAGGCAGAGGCTTTAACCCACTGAGCCAGCCAGGCGCCCTCTTTTGCCCATTTTTTGATGTGATTATCTGTTCTGTGTGTGTTGAGTTTGAGGAGTTCTTAATAGATTTTGCATATCAGCCCTTTGTCTATACTGTCATTTGAAAATATCTTCTGCCATTCTGTGGGTTGCCTCTTTGTTTTGTTGACTATTTCCTTTGCTGTGCAGAAGCTTTTGATCTTGATGAAGTGCCAAAAGTTTATTTTCACATTTGTTTCCTTTACTTTTGGAGGCGTACCTTGAAAGAAGTTGCTGTGGCCAATATCGAAGAGGTTACTGTCTATGTATTACTCTAGGATTCTGATAGATTCCTGCCTCACATTGAGGTCTTTTATCCATCCATTTCGAGTTTGTCTTTGTGTATGGTATAAGAAAATGGTCAAGTTTCATTCTTCTACACATAGCTGTCCAATTTCCCAGCACCATTTATTGAAGAGACTGTCTTTTTTCCACTGGATATTTTTTCCTGCTTTGTCGAAGATTATTTGACCATAGAGTTGAGGGTCCATATCAGGGCTCTCTACTCTGTTCCACTGGTCTATGTGTCTGTTTTTGTGCCAGTACCATGCTGTCTTGGTGATCACAACTTTGTAGTAAAGTTTGAAATCAGGCGATGTGATATCCCCAGTTTTGTTTTTCTTTTTCAACTTTCCTTAGCAATTTGGGGTTTCTTCTGATTACATACACATTTTAGGATTGTTTGCTCCAGATCTTTGAAAAATGCCAGTGGAGTTTTGATTGGAATGGCATTGAAAGTATAGATTGCTCTAGGCAGTATCGACATTTTAACATGTTTATTCTTCCAATCCATGAGCATGGAATGGTCTTCCATCTTTTTGAGTCTTCTTCAATTTCTTTCATGAGTGTTCTGTAGTTCCTTGAGTACAGATCCTTACCTCTTTGGTTAGATTTATTCCCAGGTATCTTATAGTTCTTGGTTCTATAATAAATGGAATCAATTCTCTAATTTCCCTTTCTGTATTTTCATTGTTAGTGTATAAGAAAGCAACTGATTTCTGTACATTGATTTTGTATCCTAGGCAATGACTTCTTAAATATAACACTAAAAACATAGCACAAAAATAAAAAAATAGGTAAAATTTTCTTTATTAAAATTAAATATTTTGTACATCAAAAGATGCTTTCAAGGAAGTGAACAGATAACCCAGAAATAGGAAAAAAAGTTTGAATATCATATATATGAAAATGAATCTGTGTTCAGAATATAGAAATGGTTCTTACAAATCAACAATAAAAAAACAAACTAATTAAAAAACAAAGGATTTTTTTTTAGATTTTATTTAAATTCATTAGTTAACATATAGTGTATTATTAGCTTCAGGCATTGAATTTAGTGATTCATCACTTGCATATAGCACCCAGAGCTCATCACTTCACATATCCTACTTAATGCCCATCACCCAATTACCCCATCCTTAATCCACAACCCTTTCAGGATCCCTCAGTTTTTCCCCTATAGTTAAGAGTCTCTTAGAGTTTTCATCCCTGTTTTTAATCTTGTTTTATTTTTTCTTTCCCTATATTCATCTGTTTTGTTTCTTCAATTACACATATAATCAAGTGAAATCACATGATACTTGTCTTTCTCAACTGACATTTCTCTTAGCATAGTATACTTTAGTTCCATCCACATTGTTGCAAATGGCAAGATTTCATTCTTTTTGATGGCTGAGTAATATTCCATTGTATATGTGTACCACCTCTTCTTTTTTTTAAATTAACATATAATGTTTTATTTGCCCCAGGGGTGCAGGTCTGTGAATCATCAGATTTACACACTTCACAGCACTCATCATATCACATACCCTCCCCAATGTCCATATCCCAAGCACCCTCTCCATCCCCCAAACCCGAGCAACCCTCAGTCTATTTTGTAAGATTAAGAGTCTCTTATGGTTTGTCTCCCTCCCAATCCCATCTTCTTTCATTTTTTCCTTCCAAACCCCCCAAACCCTCCACTCTGCCTCTCAAATTCCTCATATCAGAGAGATCATATGATAATTTTCTTTTTGATTGACTTATTTTGCTCAGCACAATACCCTCCAGTTCCATCCATGTTGTTGCAAATGGCAAGATTTCATTTATTTTGATGGCTGCATAGTATTCCATTGTATATATATACCACCTCTTCTTTAGCCATTCATCTGTTGATGGACATCTAGGTTCTTTCTATAGTTTCATTATTGTGGACATTGCTGCTATAAACATTTGGGTGCACATGCCCCTTCAGATCACTACATTTGTATCTTTAGGATAAATACCAAGTAGTGTGATTGCTGGGTCATAGAGTAGCTCTATTTTCAGCCTTTTGAGGAACATCCAGCTGTTTTCCAGAGTGGCTGCACCAGCTTGCATTTCCCCCAACAGCGTAGGATGGTTCCCCTTTCTCGGCATCCTTGCCAGCATCTGTCATTTCCTAATTGGTTAATTTCAGCCATTCTGACCGGTGTGAGGTGGCATCTCATTGTGGTTTTGATTTGTATTTCCCTGATGCTGAGTGATGTGGAGCATTTTTTCATGTGTCCTATCTTTAGTATGTCTTCTTTGCAGAAATGTCTGTTCATGTCCTCTGCCCATTTCTTGATTGGATTATTGTTCTTTGGGTGTCGAGTTTGATAAGTTCTTTCTAGATTTTGGAAACTAGCCCTTTGTCTGACATATCATTTGCGAATATCTTCTCCCATTCTGTCAGTTGTCTTTTGGTTTTGTTAACTGTATCCTCTGCTGTGCAAAAGCTTTTGATCTTAATGAGGTCCCAATAGTTCACTTTTGCCCTTGCTTCCCTTGCCTTTGGTAATGTTCCTAGGAAGAAGTAGCTGTGTCTGAGGCCAAAGAGGTTGCTGCCTATGTTCTCCTCAAGGATATTGATGGATTTAGTGGAGAAAGACAACTATCATATGATCTCCCTGATATGAGGAAGTGGTGATGCAACATGGGGGCTTAAGTGGGTAGGAGAAGAATCCATGAAACAAGATGGGATAGGGAGGGAGACAAACCATAAGTGACTCTTAATCTCACGAAACAAACTGTGGGTTGCTGGGGGGAGGGGGGTTGGGAGAAGGGGGGTAGGGTTATGGACATTGGGGAGGGTATGTGCTTTTGGGTAAATTGGAAGGGGAGATGAACCATGAGAGACTATGGACTCTGAAAAACAATCTGAGGGGTTTGAAGTGGCGGGGGGGGGGTGGGAGGTTGGGGTACCAGGTGGTGGGTATTCTAGAGGGCACAGCTTGCATGGAGCACTGGGTGTGGTGAAAAAATAATGAATACTGTTTTTCTGAAAATAAATAAATTGGAAAAAAAAAGAAAAAAAAAGGATTTTGATGGATTCCTGTCTCACATTGAGATCTTTCTTCCATTTTGATTCTATTTTTGTGTGTGGTGTAAGGAAATAATGGTCCAGTTTCATTCTTCTGCATGTGACTGTCCAGTTTTCCCAACACCATTTGTTGAAGAGACTGTCTTTTTTCCATTGGATATCTTTCTTGCTTTGTTGAAGATCAGTTGACCATAGAGTTGAAGGTCCATTTCTGGGCTCTCTCTTTGGTTCCATTGATCTATGTGTCTCTTTTTGTGCCAGTACAATACTGTCTTGATGATGACAGCTTTTGTAATAGAGCTTGAAGTCTGGAATTGTGATGCCACCAACTTTGACTTTCTTTCTCAACATTCCTCTGGCTATTTGGGGTCTTTTCTGGTTCCATATAAATTTTAGGATTATTTGTTCCATTTCTTTGGATAAAAAAAGGGATGGTATTTTGATAGGGATTGCATTAAATGTGTAGATTGCTTTAAGTAGCATAGACATTTTCACAATATTTGTTCTTCCAATCCAGGAGCATGGAGCATTTTTCCATTTCTTTGTGTCTTCCTCAATTTCTTTCATGAGTACTTTATGGTTTTCTGAGTATAGATTCTTTACCTCTTTGGTTAGGTTTATTCCTAGGTCTCTTATTATTTTGGGTGCAATTGTAAATGGCATTGATTCCTTAATTTCTCTTTCTTCTGTTTTGTTGTTGGTGTATAGAAATGCAACTGATTTCTGTGCATTGATTTTATATCCTGACACATTACTGAATTTCTGTATGAGTTCTAGCAGATTTGGAGTGGAGTTTTTTGGGTTTTCCACATAAAGTATCATGTCATCTGCAAAGAGTGATAGTTTGACCTCTGTGCTGATTAGGATGCCTTTAATGTCTTTTTGTTGTCTGATTGCTGAGGCTAGAACTTCTAGTACTATGTTGAATAGCAGTGGTGATAATGGACATCCCTGCCTTGTTCCTGACCTTAGGGGGAAAATTCTGTTTTTCCCCATTGAGAATGATATTTGTGGTGGGTTTTTCATAGATGGCTTTGATGATATTGAGGTATGTGCCCTCTATCCCTACACTTTGAAGAGTTTTGATCAGGAACGGATGCTGTACTTTGTCAAATGCTTTTTCAGCATCTATTGAGAGTTTCATATAGTTCTTGTTCTTTCTTTTATTAATGTGTTGTATCACATTGATTGATTTGCAGATGTTGAACCAACCTTGCAGCCCTGGAATAAATCCTACTTGGTCATGGTGAATGATCCTTTTAATGTACTGTTGGATCCTATTGGGTAGTATTTTGGTGAGAATTTTTGCATCTGTGTTCATCAAGCATATTGGTCTGAAATTCTCCTTTTTGGTGCGGTCCTTGTCTGGTTTTGGGATCAAGGTAATGCTGGCCTCATAAAAATGAGTTTGGAAAATTTTCTTCCATTTTTGGGAACAGTTTCAGAGGAATAGATATTAATTCTTCTTTAAATGTTTGATAGAATTCTCCTGGGAAGCTGTCTGGTCCTGGACTCCTGTTTTTTGGGAGATTTTTGATGACTGCTCCCATCTCCTTACTGGTTATGGGTCTGTTCAGGTTTTCTATTTCATCCTAATTCAGGTGTGGTAGTTTATCTGTCTCTAGGGATGCATCCATTTTTTCCAGATTGTCAAATTTGCTGGCGTATGGTTGCTCATAATATGTTCTTATAATTGTTTGTATTTCTTTAGTGTTGGTTGTGAGCTCTCCTCTTTTATGCATGATTTTATTTATTTGGGTCTTTTCTCTTTTCTTTTTGATAAGTCTAGCCAGGAGTTTATCAATCTTACTAATTCTTTCAACAAACCAGCTCCTAGTTTCATTGATTTGTTTTATTGGTTTTTTTTTAAAATTTCTATTTCATTGATTTCTGCTCTGATCATTATTATTTCTCTTCTCCTGCTGGGTTTAGGCTTTCTTTGTTTTTCTTTCTCCAGCTCCTTTAGGTGTAGGGTTAGGTTGTATATTTGAGACCTTTCTTGTTTCTTGATAACTCCTTTATCAAGGAATCCTTTTATCTTCCTTCTTTCTTTCTTGTTCCTTTCGGCTTGTATTGCTATATGCTTTCCTCTCAGGACTGCCTTTGCTGTGTCCCACAGAATTTGAACAGTTGTGTTTTCATTATCATTTGTTTCCATGAATTTTTTCAATTCCTCTTTAATTTCCTGGTTGACCCATTCATTCTTTAGTGAGATGCTCTTTAGCCTCCATGAATTTGAGTTCTCTCCCACTTTACTCTTGTCATTGAGTTCCAGCTTCAGAAAATTGTGGTCTGAAAATATGCAGGGAATGATGTCAATCTTCTGGTACCATTTGAGACCTCATTTGTGACCCCGGATGTTGAGCATTTTTTTCATGTGTCTGTGTAGCCATTTGATTATGTGTCTGGAGAATGTCTATTCATGTGTTCTGCCCATTTCTTGACCTGATTTTTTTTGTTTTTTTGATGTTGATTTTGATAAGTTCTTTATAGATTTTGAATACTATTCCTTTATCTCATATGTCATTTGGAAACTTCTTCTCTCATTCCATAGGGTGCCTTTTAGTTTTCTTGATTGTTTCTTTTTAGGCAAGATTTGAATCAATGTTTTTCCAAAGAAGATATTATTGGGGGGTGGTCATGGAAAAGACATGATCACTGATTGACTTGTGATCTGGATCCAGGTGATCTGTGGTTCTGTATGTCTTATCCTGTCCTTGGAATGTCGGTTCTGTTTGCTTTTCCCACTTCTAGAGGTTGCTCCAAGTGCATAGCCTTGAAATAGTGATGTAGTGTTGAGAATGTCAATACAGTGACTAAACCCAGTTAGGGCCTCTATATAAACTTTTATGATTTGGTAGATGGGTGTGGGAATCCATTCATCTTACTACTGGCCATGACAAGTCTCATATGCAAATTTTCCTTGCTTATTAAAACTGCCACCTACCAACCTAGAGTGGCCTGCCTCTTTCTTTGGTCTTCTCTCCCTGCCTTTTGCCTTTGGACATCAATATGAGATTATACCTCAGAAGCTCCTGAGAGTGTTGCAAAACCAACAGATATACAAATAGCCAATAAACACAAAAGATATCCTTATCATCATTAGTACATTACGGAAATGTATATTAAAACTACAGTGGGATACCACTTCACATCCATTAGGATGGTTAATTAAAAAAAAATGGAAAATAAGCATTGGCAGGGACATGAAGAAATTGTACCACTCAATACATTTTGGTGGGATTGTAAAAAGGTGCAGTCCTTTATAAAATAGTTTGATAGTTTCTCAAGAAGTTAAACATAGTGCTACCATATGACCCAGAAATTCCATACTTAGGTATATGCTCAAGAGAATTGAAAACACAAAATCACACAAAAACTTGTGTACAAATTTTTATGGCAGCACTGTTCATAGTAGTTCCAATGTGGAAACAACACTAGCTCATCAACTAATTTATAGATAAACAACATATATATCCAAACAATAAAATATTACTCAGTCATAAAAGAATGAAGTACTGATACTACAACATGGACAAACCTTGAAATATATCAAGCCAAAGAATCCAGACAAACAGTTCCTTATGTTGTATTATTTCATTTAAATAGAATGTCCAGAGTATGAAAATTCTGGTATATTAGGGTATATTATGTATGGCTATATTCATTTTTTTCTGGGTGGGATTTGGGATAACCGCTAAAGTTTGTGGGGTTTCTTTTGGGGATGATACATGTGTTCTAGGAAACAACAGTGGTGATGGTTGCACCATATAAAAACCACTGAATTTCACACCTTAAAATGGTTAAAATGGTGAATTTTGTGTTGTGTGAATTTTATCTTAATTTAAAAATTGCAGAAAAAATGGAGAAAGTTTGAGAAAATGGCAATTGTTAATGTAAAATTTTAGCTATTTAGTGAAATAAAAAGTACGATAAAGTTAGGTATCTATTTCTATTTAGTAGAAAATGGGTATTATGCCTGCATTTTTTTCTGATACCTAGATAATCCATCTTTAATGCCAGTGCTGCAGAATTATGGCTCAAATGGATTTTATTTGGTTTAGATATGCTAATTATCCACTTTACCATGACTACAGATCTTAACTTTAGCCAAAAGGTACAAAATTGTGCTGCATGCAAAATCAAAGTTGTATAATTTCAGGCCTATCATAGTTAACTGAAAATCTATCTCAGTATATAAGTTGGAAAATCAAAGCCTTTTGAAAGGCCTCCAGGGGAAAATGGCAAAAGAGACTGTGCTTGTGTGAGAGTCCCTTTCACCTGGACAGTTCAGCAGAGCACCTGTCCTTCATCACTAGGTCCTAGTTTTTTTTTTTTTTTTAAACCAGTTTTTTACTAGGTTTTTACCGCCCCTCTAGCCTCTGGGCTTTCTCCTTAATGCTATCAGCATACCAAATTCACCTTTTCCTAACCTAAGCTGACAAAGTTTGAAACTCTTCAAAACTAACTTCATGAAAAGGTACAAAATTTTTACAACAATTCTGAAATGGTCTAAAGAAACTAGCCTCTGTTGGCTAGCACAACTCACTGGGCCCAAAGCTTTGGCTCAAGTCAGATCTCACAGAAATCCCTGAACCTTGCCACCCTTGGCACGGCCTAGAAGTTCACTGATGAGTGATACCTTGGATATTTGACTTTCCACAGAGATGCTGAGTATCCCCTTGGCACAGGTCCACAAGGAGGTCTAACTGAAATGACCTTTCCTTCTCTGCATCAGTAGTTCAGTGTGGTGCACTCCCAGCTTTAGGAAGATGGCCTGCTGGACTGAGCAGGTGCCTTTCTACAGATGCTTATTGTTTCTGGAAACCTGAGGGCAGGTGGTGCCTGGGGAGTTGTGTGTACATGCCAGCTGCTCCAACCCTGCACCAGGCTTTATGGGATTGATGCCTCAGTCAGGGGCATATAAGGATGGTTGGTCCATGGTTGGGGGAACTGTGGGGGACACACAGGGCCACCAAGGTCTATATTGCTCCAAATAAGCTACAAAGTAGCTTATTCTCCTGATGCTAGATCTCATGGGATCTCAGACCAGATCTCATGGGATCATTTAATCTGTTCTGGGCTTGACATTGTTAGCTGGAGGAGACACCTGGTAGATTGCTAGATAGACTCTTAGTCTCATAAGGAAAGCAGAGCCATATGGAATGTGATAATAACTTTTGTTTTGGGAGGCAAATTAATGCTCACAGACTATGTTTGTCTATGCCAACATTTTATTTAACACAGAGTGAACCTGTGTTAAATTAAATGGGAATTTCACAAGCCAATAGCCTATAGGGACAATGTCTCTCTCTCTCTCTCTCTTTTAAGATATTTATTTATTTGACAGAGAGAGAGAGAGAGAGAGAGAGAGAAACAGGGGGAGTGGGAGAGGGCGAAGCAGGCTTCCCTAAGAGCAGGGAACCCAGGACCCTGGATCATGACCCAAACAGAAGGCAGATGCTTAACTTCTCAGCCACCCAGGTGTCCCACCCCCTATCCCCCTTTTAACAATTTTTTATTTGACATGCAAAGAGAAAGAGCAGAAGCAGAGGAAGTGGCAGGCAGAAGGAGATGGAGAAGCACCATCCTGCTCACCACTGAGCAGGGAGCCCCATGAGGGGCTTGATGCTGGGACCCTGGGATCATGAGCTGAACCTAAAGCAGATGCTTAACCAGCAGAGCCACCCAGGTGCCCCAGGGATAATGTGTCTTAATAAGTGATAAGAAATAGCTTACTTCAAATCAGTGATAGAGTAATCATATTATTATTCCAGGCCAGGGGAGATTAAAGGACTAAAGTCTAAATTTATGCAAGTTGGTACTCAGGAGAGATGGCTTACCCAACCTTGGGCTGAAGTCCAGCTACCAGTGCAAAAATAAAGGTTCCTTATTGCTGGAGAACATTGCCAGGAAACATGGTACTGGTGTTGACGGGCAAGATGATCTTCCAGGGGTCACTGTCAGCTTTCACCACTGTGGGTAAAGTTGCCTTTACTGTGGCAGGAGCCATTTGCTCCCAGGGTCTTTGAAGAGTTATTTTAGATCAACAAAGTTTGCCTTTGCAGACCTAACACTCTCTGAAAGTCCTCATAAACTCTTGATTTTTGTAGTCTGTCCCCTTACCATAGTTGCTTCTTCATGTTTTTTATGAAAAAGCTCACAGCATGGGGTGCCTGGGTGGCTCAGTGGGTTAAGCCTCTGCCTTTGGCTCAGGTCGTGATCTCAGGGTCCTGGGATTGAGTCCCACATCCAGCTCTCTGCTCAGCAGGGAGCCTGCTTTCCCCTCTCCCTCTGCCTGCCTCTCTGTCTACTTGTGATCTTTGTCTGTCAGATAAATAAATAAAATCTTAAAAAAAAAATAAACCCACAGCAACAATACTCAGCACCTGAGCTACTGAGTTCTTATCTGTGAGAACTGGTGAAAATATGAGATTCTGACACAACTCTCTTCATTCTTATATTCAAACAACTTTTTTTTTCTTTGTAAAGGTCAAGTAGATTAAAATAGCTTCACACAAGTTATAAACAACTGATTTGAAATTATATCAAATCAATACACAACAATCCACCCTGTGGTTTCAAATCACTCACGAATCCTAAGGGCCTAAAACCTTCTCAAAACCTAAGTTCACAAAAATATTAATCCACTTTGTGTGTGTGATCATACATTAGTTACAATCTTTTGTTTTCATTAGTTACAGTCTTAATAACAATCATATTTTAGGAGTATTTTCCCTTTACCACACTTTTTTTTTTAACACCATGGTTTAATGACCAGTTTAAGCAACCATATTCCTAATATTAGCAAAAGTATAACAGAGAACTTTTTCGTATGGTAACATTTCTAGTTACCAAACCACCGAAAGTTAAGCTTTTTAAACCACTTGAGTAAGTTTTCTTGGCCATTGCATTTCCATGTAAAAGACATTTTTATAAAGCTTCAAGAGGTGTAAGCTTGCATAGCACTACCAAGCACATGTTTGATTGTCAAAACATTAGAATTCAAGCTGTCATTATCTTAGGGAGTGTGTGGTTTTGTTCTCCTTATGATTTCTGCAAAGTAATTTTGACTTTATTAGTTGCATATTCCAGATGTTCTTTTTAAAAAGATTTTATTTATTTATTCGAGAGAGAGAAATTCAAAGAATGAGTGGGAAGAGGGGCAGAGGGAGAAGTAGACTCTCTGCAGAGCAAGGAGCCTTATTATTGACCCTAGGACCCTGGGATCATGACTTGAGCCAAAGCAGAAGCTTAACAACTGAGCCACCCAGGTGCTTTCCAGATTTTCTTTTACTTAAATCTTCTCATGTATAATTTGCATTTAATAAATCAATTTTAGGAGGCTCAGTGTGAAATATTTATTGATTATTTTAATAGTCCGTCTATCTTATTGACTTTGAATATCTTTTTTCTTCTATTGTCACATTCATTAGCTGTTCTAGTTTGCATATACCATCATGTTGTGTTCCTTTTTTCCTCCCTTGACTGTAATAGGTTAGGGTAAGATTTGGCTTAGAGCGTATTATCACAGTCCAGTTTTTCATATTATACAAAACTGGTTGAGAAGACATTAAGAACATAGTTTTAGATAGGTTAGGTATTCAAAGGTCCGGAAGTAGTAATAGTATTTTAATTACATTCCACCAACACATCTTGGGTAAATATTTTCCTTTTAGGGGGTCTTTTGATGGCCTGAAGGTTCGGTCTCTCTTTTGATATTGGAGAACCACAGAAGTGTGGTGACCCAAGATCATGTGTCCCCCTTTAAGTGTCAATAAGCTAGTTTCACAGTTGCTCACAGAATCATAGCCAGTAGGATGGGTCCTATCTTCTTTCTGGTTGGGCTTTCTGTTATCTTAGGTGACCAGTATTACCTTCAAGATTATAGTTGTTCTAAAAGTATGCCACATATCAATCTTAATTGTGAGAATTGATATTCTATACTTAGAGAAACATCCTTTATATATATATTTAAGTATTTTGTTATTTTTAGTGTTTTCTCCAATGGCTTTATGGAGAATTTCCATGGCTCTATTTACTTCTGTATGCAAGTCACTTATGTTTTATAATACATTGCTGATTTTATCCACCTGTATGCCCAGTGATGACAAAGCTGCCATTACATGTCTGTTAAATTGAGATTGTTTGGTTTCAAAATTTTGTGGAGATTCTTTAAGAAATAAAAAATAGAGCTTCCTTATGACCCTGCAATCACACTACTGGGTATTTACTCCGAAGACACAGATGTAATAAAAATAAGGGCCATCTGTACTCCAATGTTCATAGAAGCAATGGCCACAGTTGCCAAACTGTGGAAAGAACAAGATGCCCTTCAACGGATGAATACATAAGGAAGATGTGGTCCATATATACTATGGAGTATTATGCCTCCATCAGAAAGGATGAATACAACTTTTGTTATCAACATGGACGAGACTGGAAGAGATTATGCTGAGTGAAATAAGTCAAGCAGAGAGAGTCAATTATCATATGGTTTTGCTTATGTGGAGCATAAGGAATAACCCAGAGGACATGGGGAGATGGAGAGGAGAAGGGAGTTGGGGGAAATTGGAGGGGGAGATGAACCATGAAAGACTGTGGACTCTGAGGAATAGCTGAGGGTTTTGGAGGTGTGGGTGTGGGAGGTTGGGTGAGCCTGGTGGTGGGTATTATGGAGGGCATGTATTGCATGGATCACTGGGTATGGTGCATAAATAATGAATTCTGGATCACTGAAAAGAAATTTGAAAAATAAATAAAAATTAAAAAATTCTAATCAGAATTATCTTAAGCATTTAAATGATAAATAAAAATAAAAATACCCTAAGACATGTGCCCTTTATTATCTTGCATAGTAACAAACATACTGGTTTGGGAAGCTGACAGTCCTCCTATTATCCTATCAATGAAGTCATTTTTCTGTAAAAAATTTTTAATATGATTTGGTCAATTTGGAATTGAGAGAAATCACTTGCCATTGGCTCTCCAATTAAACCTCTTACTAGTCCAAGAGGATCTATAAAGTTGTCCTTCCTTTTGGTGAATCTGTTTTTGACAGAGAGGTTGTTAGCTGGACATAAATGAGGATAGATCAAATGACACAATTTGGGAATCTAGATCCGGCTTGAAAGGTCTATATTAAATTTCAAGGTATAGGTTACTATTATAGGTTACAATAGGACCATGAGAGGTTTTATTAGCATAGGTTCCTATAGTCTTGGGGTAGAAATCTGATGATAGAAGCCTAATGTACACTACCAAGGATAATAATATGTTTTATGTGCTAAATTTCCTATATGTTCTCTATATGCATTATAAGGTATCCTTATTCTTTTAAAATCTAGACATAGTGCCCATGGATCTACTGTTACTTTTTTAATAGCTAAGTATGAATTAAAAAGTATAAGTTGGGAGTATAATAAATATACTTGATTTTTTATTTTTTACTTGATTGATTTTTTATTTATTTTTATTTAAAGATATAATCACTCAATTGTCTTCATGTGGATATGCTGTGACAATGTCTATCCCTAAATTATCATAATTACCCATGGTTGAAACTACATATTTAGTGTTCCATATGGTACACTCATCTCTATAATTTTAAAATGTTATTTCTGTTTTCCCAAATTTTTGAATTTAATATTTTACTTCTACTCTTGGTTTTCACCAGTAATCTATTGATTCTTCATGTGTTCTGTTCCATAAATAGAGCACAATTTTCCTCCAATTGGCAATTTTTGATATATTGTTAATGTAAAAAATGTTTTTAAACTGATATGACCATGCTCTTGGCCCCATTCAGTGGTGGTTTTATCTACATTATACTTTGTCCATACCAATGCTTATATTAATTTGGAGATTCCTGTCTCATCACTAGAGAAGCAATCTACCTATCGTTCACACTTGTAATATCTGTCTGTTGTGTTCTACTCAAGAATATGTTGTTCACATGGAAGTGGAGATAATTTGTAGTTTCTTTCAGGTATTTTTTTTTGTGGAATCAATAAGTGTCTTATTAAATAGATAGGTTGGTATGCTGGCTGTTTAATGTGGGTATTGTCCCCATCATTTTCATCATTGTCATAATAAAAATCATCATCATCATCATCATCATCATCATCATCATGGTTCCCCTCTTATCCAATGCCAATGTCCACTGACATGTAGCTAAGTGATATAATGCTTTGTATGGTATCTCTAAATACCTCTTGTATATCTCATTAGTTTCTCTGGTTCTCTATATATCATTAGAATTACCATTTTTGGTCCTGCCAACTGATAAAATGAACATCCTGCAGGGGTAAAGACCATTGCTTTTCTACAAATGCACGTTTTGGGTCAGTTTATAGAGAACACATATAATCTCTTATTTGTATATATTTAGTATGTCTGGTCATATTCTACCATATTCTACTATGGTGGATGAAAATTTCTTCTTATGCATATTTAATCCTTTCAGAGCATGGGATATTAAATTGATGATTATATGGTTTAAACATCTTAATAGATCCTTATTAGTATGTGTGTATATGCAGGCAATTTTGTAATTTCTTGCAGTCATCCTTGGCCTTTTGCTGATGCCAAATATTTGCCTTTATATTGTATAATATTTCGATCTACTGAGTAAGAACCAGAGGTATTGCTGCCAGAGTTAACTTGAGATGTTTCAGTTAGAGATGAAGTATGTTTTAGAACTGGGGCATGTAGACTTTTTTTATTAAACATAGGGTAATTAACAATTTAAGCAATACACAACATCTGGGGATACCAAATGGGTGGATATCTAGTCTTCAGATTCTGAAAAAGCAAGAGCAGAAAGTTGCCTCAGTATATAAGTGACCATGAGGTTTACAAAGTGTCTTGGCAGTCCAAGTGCTCTTTCTGTATGTTCTGCAGTTCCTCTATGTAATAGTGTGCTAAAATACTTACTAGATCAGGAACCAGATATAGGTTGTCTTTGTCTTCACAGAGTCCTTGCCATGTGTCTAATGCTGCACTTAATTCAGTAAGCCATGAGAGAGGTAACAGAACTTGGTTGACTTGGTATATATGCTGAGTTACAATACCAAGAGTCAATTACTAGGTTAGGCCAATATTTGTCCTCTCAGTTGGTATCTTAGAAGGGGCATTTAAGATCCACATTGATTCTCCTGGAGTAGAATTGAAGTGGAACTTTCTTCCACTTCATCAACTTCCTTAAATATTCAGTTTCTCCTTTGATTGAAGGTTTCCCAGATAGTAGGTGGTACTGATGTCAAACAATAGGGTGGAGAGGTTGGGCTTAGTGGTGCTGGTGATGTTGGTGATGCTGGTGAGTACTTGGTTGCATTTAGATGACAAAGATGGTGTTCCATGGGGGAAACAGAGGATGTTACAGGCTGTGAAGTTGTATCTGGACCACAAAGTAGTGTTCCAGTTTGCAGTGATGGCACACTATTGTTGGAGCTGTTGGAGCCATAGCTGCCATGAGTATGTACCCAATATTGAGCAATAAGAAAATAGTATGGGCAGGAGGCACCATAATACGATGACCCATTTGTAATATTTATAGGGTTCAGGATGTATAGTGGATTCATGCCTGCAGAATAAAGATAGTCTTCTACACATTTCTTTTTTTTTTTTCCAATTTATTTATTTTCAGAAAAACAGTATTCATTATTTTTTCACCATACCCAGTGCTCCATGCAAGCCGTGCCCTCTATAATACCCACCACCTGGTACCCCAACCTCCCACCCCCCCGCCACTTCAAACCCCTCAGACTATTTTTCAGAGTCCATAGTCTCTCATGGTTCACCTCCCCTTCCAATTTACCCAAATTCCCTACTCCTCTCTAACGCCCCTTGTCCTAATTCTTGCCACTCAAGGAACTCTATCACTGCTATGGTCATTATTGCCCCTGATGCCCCAAGCATAAACACCCTGCATTATGCTATGCTAAATGTTAGGCATCTAGTGTTGATACACTAAAAGGTGGTGTTCTGGGGTGCCTGGGTGGCTCAGTGGGTTAAGCCGCTGCCTTCGGCTCAGGTCATGGTCTCAGGGTCCTGGGATCAAGTCCCGCATCGGGCTCTCTGCTCAGCAGGGAGCCTGCTTACTCCTCTCTCTCTGCCTGCCTCTCTGCCTACTTGTAATCTCTGTCAAATAAATAAATAAAATATTAAAAAAAAAAAAAGGTGGTGTTCTGCATTCCTGACATTTTTATAGGGTCATTATAGTACTTTCATTAATTTGATATAATATACCTTTTCCTTTGGTTACCCAGTAGGTTATATTAATGGCAATTGCTATTTTATATATATGTATATATATTTATATATATACACACACATGTGTATATATACATATATATATATATACACATATATATAATCTCATGTTTTTTAAATCAGTACTTTTAATTTATATTCTGGGTTAATTTCTGGGTTAATATTAATTTATATTCTCAGTGTTAATTCTTATTTCTGTGAGGGCCTGCAAAATTAATTCAGTAAGAGTTTTCCCATCTTTGGAATAACCATGGTTTTTAGATCTTGCTGTCTCCCAGATTGCTTTAGTCCTAGCTTTCATATCTAGACTGTTAGTAAGCAACCTAAGCTTTTGCTTGAGTAAGGAACTATAACTTTCAATTTATCCAGAGGGATTTGAGTTATAGGGTAAGTAGAGCTTCCACACGATGCCCTGTTTTTTGGCCCATTCTGGCATTAGCTTTCAGTTCCCTGATCTGATTCAATGATGGTTGGGATATCATAGCAAGAAATCCAGATCTTTAATATCTAATGTTTATATATATATAATGTATATATATATAATATATTATTATATTATATTTAATATCAATTATATTAACTAATTTCATATTATATTAATTAATTTATTTTATATTAAATAATTATTAATTATTTATATTATATTGATTATATTATATTAATTGACATAATTATATTATATAATAGTATATATTATAATATTATATTATTATATTTATATATAACATATCATTATATATTATTATATTATATATTATTATATATTATATTTATTATTATGTATTATTATATAAAATATAAAATATATTATATATTATTATATATTCTATATTTATATATTATTATATTGTTATATTATAATATAATAATATAATTATATTATATATATATATATATATATATATATACTTTTTTCCGCAAGAGTAGGGTAATCCTGTTCCTGTGTATCTACAATGATGCATGTATATAGTTTCTTCTCTGATATAGACAAGTGTCCTATAGGATCACTTTGTGTAATTTGGAAGCATCTGTCAGCTTTGACCTAATCTGAAGTATTCATTAATAGTCTTCAAGCTTTAAACTTTCAGTAATTCTCACATGTCTTAATTTGAAATGGGAGGCATTTGGTAGGTATGTGCATGTTTCTTTTCTCTATGTTTTAGTGCTGTCTGTGCCAACATGACCTGTTTGGTGATGTGCCTGTGCAATTATCCTATCAATTGGCATATTTGTTTGTGCAGGTTTTATGTTTCATTATCCTTCTTGTTTACATATGGTTATATTTTGAATTGGTTTTGTCCTTGTGCAAGAATTATTTGTCCTTGTGCAAGAATTATTGTTTTTTAAGATAAATTCGAGGTGTCCTTGCCTCATTAGTCTTTCTAGTGAGTTTGTTTTCCTGGTTACTAAATTTAGTTACTTCAGAGTTGTTCTTCTGATGTACAGAAACTTGTATGATGAATATGGAGATGTCAGCTAGTGCCATTTTCTGCCACATATCCTTATACTGTATGTCCTTATTTCCCATTTTCCAGTCATTTTTCCACCATGTTTCTTACCAAAGAACTATTCCATTGGCTACTTCCCATGAGTCTGAGAAAAGATATACCTCATTCTGATTTCCCTTAACAGATTGTCCAGTCACCAATTTTATGGCTTTTAGTTCAGAATATTTGCTGATTCTCCCATACCTGAGCTGTTAGGGTCAGACCATCATTAGTTCTCAAGGCTGCAGCCTGGCCATAGCAATTTCTTTCCTAAATATGTCTTTTGAGGCAAGGGAAACAGAAGCAAAAATAAACTATTGAGACTATGTTATAGTAAAAATTTCCCACACAGTGAAGGGAACAATCAACAGAACTAAAAGGCAACAGATGAAATGGGAGAAGATATTTGCGAATGTCATACCTTCTTCTTCTTCTTTTTTTTTTTTTTATTATTTATTTATTTGACAAACAGAAATCACAAGTAGGCAGAGAAGCAGGCAGAGAGAGAGGGAGGACGCAGGCTCCCCGCCGAGCGGGGAGCCGGATGTGGGGTTTGATCCCAGGACCCTGAGGTCATGACCTGAGCTGAAGGCAGAGGCTTTAACCCACTGAACTACCCAGGCACTTCTCGAATGTCATATCTTATAAAGGGTTAGTATCCAAAATATATAAAGAACTTATAGTAATCAACACCCCCAAAATGAGTCATTTATTACAAAAATGGGCAGAATACATGAGTAGACGTTTTCCCAAAGGAGACCTCCAGATGGCCAACAGACCCATGAAAAGATGCTTAATATTCCTGATCATCAGGGAACTGCAAAACAAAACTATCATGAGATACCATCTCACACTTGTCAGAATGGCTAAAATCACCAACACAAGGAACACAGGTATCGGCAAAGATGTGGAGAAAGGGGAATCCTTGTGCGCTGTTGGTGTGAATGCAAAGTGGTGCAGCCACTCTGGAAAACAGTATGAAGTTTTCTCAAAAAGTTAAAAATAGAACTACTCTATGACTCAGCAATTGCACTACTAGAAATTTACCCAAAGAGTACAAATATTAATTCAAAAGGATACATGCACCCTAGTCTTTATAGTAGCATCATCTACAATAGGCAAATTGTTGGGAAACAGCCCAAGTATCCATTGATTGATGAATGGATAAAAAAGAATTACTGAGGGCGCCTGGTGTGGCTCAGTGGGTTAAGCCGCTGCCTTCGGCTCAGGTCATGATCTCAGAGTCCTGGGATCGAGTCCCGCATCGGGCTCTCTGCTCAGCAGGGAGCCTGCTTCCCTCTCTCTCTCTCTGCCTGCCTCTCTGTCTACTTGTGATTTCTCTCTGTCCAATAAATAAATAAATAAATCTTTAAAAAAAAAAAGAATTACTGAGATTATGCTGAGTGAAATAAGTCAAGCAGAGATAGTCAATTATCATATGGTTTCACTTATTTGTGGAGCATAACAAATAGCATGGAGGACAAGGGGTGTTAGGAGAAGGGAGTTGGGGTAAATTGGAAGGGGAGGTGAATCATGAGAGACTATGGACTCTGAAAAACAATCTGAGGGGTTTGAAGGGGTGGAGGGGTGGGAGGTTGGGGTACCAGGTTGTGGGTATTATAGAGGGCACTGATTGCATGGAGCACTGGGTGTGGTGAAAAAATAATGAATACTGTTTTTCTGAAAATAAATAAATTGAAAAAAAAAAGAATTACTGAGCCATTAAAGAAAATAAAATCTTGCTATTTGCAATGACATGGATGGAGCTAGAAAATATCAAGCTAAGTGAAATAAGTCAGTCAGAAAAGACAAATACCATATGATCTCACAAAAAACAAACAAGCAAAGGGAAAGAAAGAGAGAGAAGCAAACTGAGAAATGGACTTTTAATATAAAGAACAATCTGATGGTTGCCAGAGGGTAGGTGGTGGGGGTTGGGTTAAATAGGTGATTGGGATTAAAGGTTCACTTGTCATGAGCACAGGGTAATATACGGAAGTGCTGAATCTCCCTATAATGTACCTTCAAACATTTGATTAGGATCACAGTTTATTATGATACCTAATTATCTATTTGACCAAAGTGACAGTAAAAGATTTTAAAGGAAAATATGGGAGGTTACATAGTTGTGAGCGAAACTTAACTCTTTTAATAGTACAAAGACTCAGTTTTATGAAGTGCTCATAGACCCGATGAAGAGGAAAATACAGAATCTTTGTTTTTTTTTTTAATTAAAGGTAAAAGAAAAAATTATTTACATTTATATAGAAGCAAGTCAATAATCTAAGAGAACTTTGTTCTTTTAACAGAGAGAAAATCAAATTCTAATTTTGTACCAGTATAATCTTGATATTAAATCTTATTAACTTAATAAAATTTATACAGTTGTAGCCAGGCCTGACCATACATTAAATTCATTTTTAAGGGTTCCTCTTGGAGTGTCTGTGTGGCTCAGTTGGTTAAGCTGCTGCCTTCAGTTCAGGTCATGATCCTGGAGTTCCAGGACCGAGTCCCGCATTGGGCTCCCAGCTCCACAAGGAGTCTACTTCTCCCTCTGACCTTCTCCCCTCTCATCCTCTCTCTCTTTCTCAAATAAATAATAAAATCTTAAAAAAAAAAAAAAGGTTCCTCTCCCATAAACTTTTTAGACCTTCTCCTCTTCTTTTTTTCATTTTACATTTATATTTTGTCCTATATTCTTCTTACCTCAAATAAGTAGCCTCACTTTAGTTAAAAAATTACTTTATTTTTTCCCCCAACCGAGATAGTATTTCCATTCCTCATATCTTCTTTTACTGAAAGCACATATCCTACTTTTTTGGCATATGGAGTTGTTTCCCTTATGAGTTTTAGTCACTTTAACCACATATCTAATTAAAATTGTTAACTTTGAGAAACTTTAATTTCTATGGAAAACTAAGTAGTAAGCAATTGCAAAAGGTTTATGTGAGCATTCTTTATATTGACAAATTAATCAATATTTTTCATAATTTCTAGATTTTTTCATCTTTCAATGAAACACACAAAAATGGACCCAACTATATCTTTAGTTTTTCTGTAATAAGGAAGCCATAAATGTATCTTTAGTATTGTTACCAAAAAGATTTTAGAAATTCTTTTTTTTTTTTTTGAAGATTTTATTTATTTACTTGACAGAGAGGGAGAGATCACAAGTAGGCAGAAAGGCAGAGAGAGAGAGAGAGAGGAGGAAGCAGGCTCCCTGCTGAGCAGAGAGCCCAATGTGGGGCTCAATCCCAGGACCCTGAGATCATGACCTGAGCCAAAGGCACAGGCTTAACCCACTGAGCCACCCAGGTGCCCCTCTTTAAAAAAAGTTTTTTTTTTTTATTTGAAAGAGAGTGTAGGATGGGCGGGGGAGTGTGGGGCAGAGGGAGAGGGAGAAGCAGACTCCCCACTGAGCAGGGTCCCAGACATGGGACTGAAACCTAGGACTCAGAGATCATGACCTGAGCAGAAGGCAGATGCAGATTATGCTGAGTGAAATAAGTCAAGCAGAGAGAGTCAATTATCATATGGTTTCACTTATTTGTGGAGCATAACAAATAGCATGGAGGACAAGGGGTGTTAGAGAGGAGTAGGGAACTTGGGTAAATTGGAAGGGGAGGTGAACCATGAGAGACTATGGACTCTGAAAAACAATCTGAGGGGTTTGAAGGGGTGGAGGGGTGGGAGGTTGGGGTACCAGGTGGTGGGTATTATAGAGGGCACGGCTTGCATGGAGCACTGGGTGTGGTGAAAAAATAATGAATACTGTTTTTCTGAAAATAAATAAATTGAAAAAAAAAAAAAAAAGAAGGCAGATGCAGATGCATAACTGACTGAGCCATCCAGGCACCCCAATGCTATTTTCAAATAAAAGTTTTATTATACCTAATTATTGGTGATAAATTTTGTAAAAGGTGTAACATGAGCTTATTTTGGTAAAATTAGGAAGAATAAAATATTATATTTAATGATAACTCTAAAAACATGCCTATTTTAGCAAACACTTGAATTTGCTTTAATATCAAATATTTTCCTAGATCATGTGAATCTGAAATTCATTTAGCTTACATTTCTATTTTATTCTTGAGAAATTTTATCAATACTAAATTTACATATAAGGACTTAATTTTCTTTAACCCAGTAAACTCTATTGCAAATTAATTTTAGCAATATCATTCAAAGGTAGAAAATGCCATCTATCCATGATAGACATTTTTTTAACATAGAGACAGATTCAGAGACCTTTCAGTTATTAATTATCGTGGAGAAGATTTTTGAGATTTATTTCCCTGGAAGAAATCTTAAGAAGTCTGAAATCTAGAATTCGGGCATTTGAGCCCTTCTGGCATTTGTATTTGAAAAGTATTTTTTCCTTTTTTCCCCTTCAGTCTCAGGAGATTGTAGGCTGTGTTTACATTTCAAACATGGTAAGATCTATAACTTTAAGAAACAGAATGAGTGCAAGTTTCTTCAAGGACTTTGGTTTACAAAGGCTAATAATTTACAAGTCATTTGAGATCAACAGGGAAAGTTTTCAGATTGGGAACAGAATAGGTAAACTTTGAAATGCCTCTAGAGCAGAATTTATAATTTTATAAGGGTTTGCAAGATAAGGACTGTTGCTTTTAATTCCTCAAAGCACTGAGTTGTAGCCTGGCTGTTAAAGGACTGACAAACCCATCTACCTATGGCAGATTTTTTTTTTTTTTTTAAATTTTAGTTTTCGCCTGGATGTCTATGGGAATAATAATGTAGCAGTTTAACAGAAATCTCTGAGTCTTGTGAAGTGTGGGAGGGTCTCATAAGGAATCCTCTTTCAGAGACAGATATGCAGGTATGTGTAAGGTCATTAACTTGGAAGCTTGTTCACATCCACGGAAGAGCAATTCAGATGGATAACTAGAATGAATGTCCACAGATAAAGGAAGCCCCACTGGTTGGTCACTTAAATGTAATAAAGCCTAGGATGGTACTTCAGTCCCTGGTTAAGCCGGTTTTACCTGTTATTTATTTATTTATTTATTAAGATTTTATTTATTTATTTGACAGACAGAGATCACAAGTAGGCAGAGAGGCAGGCAGAGAGAGGGAGGGAAGCAGGCTCCCTGCTGAGCAGAGAGCCCAACATCGGGCTTGATATAAGGACCCAGAGATCAGGACCCAAGCCAAAGGCAGAGGCTTAACCCACTAACACCCAGGCATCCTGATGAAGTTCTTGAACCTAGGTGAGGTTCAATGGGGTGAGGTTTGGAGCCAACGGCTAAGAAAGAATTCTTAAAACATCTTTGGTGCAAAAAGGTGGTTTATTAGAGCACAGGGACAGGACCCATGGGCAGACGGAGATGCTGCTGCGTCGTTATCCTGAGGAGTGGCTGATTATATACACAGGAGTTGGGTAGGTAAGGACAAAGGGGTGTTCAGAAGGACTATTGGGGTAAAGAAGACTGTCAGGATATTGAAGGCCTGGTTACTATCAAGCCAAGGCCGCTTTCTGTCTAATGAGGCACTAACATAAAGACAATTGGGAGTCTCCTGGTGGAATGTCACATTCTTGCTATCAAACGTCCTTGTTAATGAGATTTAGGTTTAGAAGAAATTTAACTTTATTTGCTTTTCCCTCTACCTCAGCCTTCTTCAGTTTTTATGGAGGGTAGGGTGACATTAGGGCTTGAGGAGCTGAGTTATGTGCCTTTGGAAATTGGGCTATTGATAAGGTAACTTCTTTGCTGTAAATCTCAAGGACATTTGTAAACCAAGGAAGATTCCTGCCTTGCAGGATTGTGATCTCTGCAAATTAACTATTTGTTTTCCTTCTAGGGCAGTCAGAGGTGCCTGAGGAATGTGACACATATTACCAAGGGGAGCGGGTGGAGAGGGGGTGCAAGGTGCCAGCTTTTGCTTTGTTTTCAGCCAGCCTCCTGCTCCCTCATCATTCCCCCCTGAACAATTTTGACCCTTAAATCTTTAAGGTAGTTGAAGGTGGAAGGTCTCATCTTCTGTAACTTCTTCCTGCTGAATAGGGGCGTAGAGTTGTCCCTACCTACTAGGATCAATATTGATCAGTTGAGGAACGTATAGGGGAGTTCTGAAAGGCAGAGGCAGCTGAATCTAGCGCTGACAGTGAAGAAGTGTCTTTGCGCATGGTAAAGATCATCTGTTGTGGTGAAGTCATTGCAGCAATGGAGTCTCGGCACCAAGTAGAGAAACATTGAACAAAGCAACATATTAAGATTAATAAGGATATAAGAATGAGAACCCAAGAAAGAGATTTTTAATTGTTGGCCATAGTTCTTCTCCAAACCAGAAACTTAACCATTCACTGAGAGAGAGAGAAGGATCTTGTAGAGCCTTAATCTGGGTATTCATATCTTTTATTAGTCTTGTGATATTTTTGTGATAGTCTGAGATGTACACACAACACTCTGTTTTGATAATTGCACATGTGCCACCCTGTGCTGCTGTCAGGACATCTAAGGCCATCCTATTTTGTAGGACTGCCTTGAGTATTTGTGAGACTTTGGTATTAAGTAGGGAGATGCTATTTAGTGAATCATTGAGTGCCTTTGTAGTATATTTATTAAGGGCTTCTACATGCCACATGACATCCTCTAGTCCTGCAGATGGAACAAAAATGGATGCTAAGTGATCATACCATTTACAAAACAGATCGTGTCCAATTTTGCTTTAAATTGGGGAGATTAGCTGGGGTGGTAATGGTTTTAGTAATGCGCCCATGAATCCAGGCAAATCCTAAGGTACAGTGACCCATCCACCCTGGAGGAAGGCAGGGCCACAGGTTAAGTTCCACATATCCAGTAGGTTCTGTTTGGAGCTGACCATCTAATGCCAGGTCGCCTTGCCCAATCAGTAGCAAACCACTCAGTAGCCTGGAGTACTATTATTTGGGAACACATTTCTAATGATAGCCATCCTAGATGTAGTGTGTTATTTGCCCAAGTATCATATGTATGATTTCTTTGTTTCTGGCATTAAACTGCCTTTTTACTGAGCCATCCAATAGTGGGTGTGAGCCACAGATATGTTTCCCAGATTTGATATATACCATCCATAGTATAGCGATAAGGAGGGTTTTGTAACTTAGGCCCGTATTTGATTGGGAAGTTATGGCTTGACAGCAATCCCCTTTCCTTCCAAATAGCTCCATGGGCATGTAGTACCAGGAAGGCATATTTGGAGTCAGTGTTAATGTTTATTTTTAGGCTTTGGCAATTGCAAAGTGCTAGTGAGCACTACAGCATACCTAGATTTTCTTATTTTTTATGAAAACTACTGTTATCAGTAAACCAACTGTCATTTGTATTTTTAACAGGGGCATCTTAAATCTTGCCAAATAGAGTAAGCAAGGTCAATAACCTCTGAACAGTTTTGCTCTATAGAGAAAGAAGTACAGTGGTCAGGTTCAGGCATACAGGTAACTAGGTTTAAAGTTTGACAAATTTTAAGTATTATTTCTGACATATCTGTTAGTGTAGCCCAGTATTTAATAAGTCAGCCTACATCATCCATTGGTGGCCTTTGGCTTCTAAGACAAATCTGGACCTGATGTGAAGTCATTGCAGTCAGGGATTTTTCCGTAGTAAGCTTTGAGGCTCTTTTTATGAGGAGGGCTGTTCTATGCATTGCTAAAGCATCTGTTTGCAATTGCACCTCAATAGAGGTGGCTTCTAGGATAAATATGACTAAGGGATGAAACCATTAAGTAGCCCTTTGAGTGGTCCAGCCTTAACAATATCCTGAATACAGAGGTTCACTGGCAAGAGGGAGAAAACTTGTCAAGAGATGAGGGGAGTCCCCCATGCATCATTCGATCCAATCATAAAGAAAGTGGGGTCATCCATTATCTCCACAAGTCCATAGTTAATCCTATGGAGTGCAGTATGCTGACTTTTAGGCAATTTCATTATCCCAGTCACACACAAGGTGATAGTTAAGTCATACAACTGTTGGGGAATCAATCCCATTTTTCCAGTTGTTTCATCATGTGCCATGGGGTTCTGCTAATATCCCCACAAAATAATAAGATCAACTAAAGAAGCTATTGTGCAACTTCTCTGAAGTTTACCTCAAATTGTTTAGCTTAGGTAAACAAACATTTAAAGACAATCAAATCTAGAATTTAATACAGATTCTTATTGAATTTATGCAAATGACTGATTGCCATGGAAGAAAGAATATTTACTGAGACCTTTTGGTTTCAGAAGGTTCAGATAGAAAGAAAAGTTAAATGCCTTGATTCGTTTACAAATGAGCACTTTTACATCTCTGTAAGTTACAGATAACTTAAGAAAAAGTATCCCCAGTCTGGAAAAGCAAATATTAGAGAACCAGCAATGTCTAAAACAAGACAAAACATTAAGAGACACAACACTATAATCTTTTAGTTCATTTAGACCCATGTTACTAAATCTGGTGAATGCCGCTTTAGTTAGTTCTGGAAATTCTTACCCATTTTCGTTTTAGGATTTTCAAGTATATCAAATATCTATTTGTCCTGAAAGTCCTTTATATGAATCTCCTTTAAGATAAAACTCATTTTATAAGAGAATTAAAACAGTTATAAATGACAAAAACTCGGAATGGATATGGTTAGAGCTGATGAGACAAGAGTTTACAATTTAGCTGGCAAGGAAATCAGGTTGTTTCTGTGACACATAACATTTCCATAATTACAATATCAAGTGATGATCTCTCAAAATATTAAAACTTTAGGAAATGCATAGAATCTCTAGAATAGTTATAGCATTTTCCCAAATGTAACCCAAGGTTTATTATTGGTTTAAATCTTGTTAACAATTGCTAAAACCTTAGAAAGTTTTTATAACACATGCCTAAATATAATCAGGGATGTTAAACACCTGATAAAACAAAACATAGAAACTGGGTTTTCTGGGCAGGCAAAGAGAAAACGCTTTACATTTTTTAACAGATCAATTAACTAAGAAAACTTTGCCCTTTTAAACAGAGAGAAAACCAGCTTTTTTTTATACCAGTGTCTTTTTCTTTTTTTTTTTTAAATTTCTAAGTGTGCAGTCTTAAGGTAGGAGTTTTCTGGGTTTCCCTCCCATTGTGAATGACATCGCAAACAAAGGGAGGGGGATCTTTCAGATGCTGTCCTGCTCCAGTCCCTCTCAGGAACTTAGGAGCATCCTAGCTAAGGTCTGTCTGAATAAACCCCAGACCAGGCTACTCCCTGGAGTAGATGACCGTTATGCCATATGACGCCCCGTGAGACTCAGGGTGCAGCCCATTCAGACTCCGTAGCCAAAGCGTGGAGCCATACAGACACATTCACACAGTCAGGCACTCTTCAGATTCAAACAGGTTGGACACCCTCCCCTTTTGGGTATCCCTGGCTAATGGGAGGTGATCAGTCTCCCCTTTCACTCTTTACAGATTAGAGTGAGTTTCTATGGTTACAGGCAATGGGGAATGGTAACAGGGTGTTTTCGCAGTCCCTCAAGGTTGGGCTGCTTTCTTAATCTCTCAAGGCCAAATGGCCCTTTTACTTGGAAGTATAATCTATGTGGAGGTATGTTAGGAGAGTGTTAAATCACCCTGGGGGCATATCTAAAATTCCTTTTCTTAAGATTTCCCTTCACAAATCTTTTACAACTTTCCTTTGCATTCAGGTTTTATCCCAAGCCATTTCCTTCCAAACCATCTCATTTAGGACAAAATTACCTTCTTTTATCTTTAATAAAATGCATTTCCATTCCTTAAATATTTCTTACATATCATCTACTTTTCCATAGAGGTGTTTCCCTTATTTCCATCAGTCTTAGTTACACTAAGCATTTTGTACTCTTAGAAACACCTTAACCTCTAGTCAGTTATTAACCAATTGTGAACTGTTACAACAGAATTCTTTAGATGCCAGTTTATGAATCAGTTAAGCGTAAAACATGTTTACCAACAGATTTAAATATTCTTAGTTTCTTTGCAGTAAGAAGTCAAAAGCACAAACCTACATCCAGTAATTAATGACCTAGCATTTTATCCTGTTTGGTTAAGACCTAGATGTTTATAATTTAATTCCATTTGTCATCCAACCAAAACTTTAAGCTTTCAGGTTACCAAAGACTTTGAAAGCTATCTCAGCAACTACCTATTAAAACTCTGAGACAGACAATTAACCATCAGTTTAGTCATTTCTTTGCTAACAAATTTTAACAAATAACACGAGCTTATTTGACCTTCAGTAAACTTCGAAATTTCACATTTACTGCTGATAACTTAAAAGACATGTCTATCTTAATTAAAACCAACAAACTTAACTCCAATACTGATTTACATTCCACCTGGGCCCACTCCACTTTGAATGTTTACCTGAGACACCAGTGGGAAGGTCCAGAGTGGGGGGTGTTAGGTCCAGGGGGTGCTTTTCTTGCTCCTTGACAGTGAAGAGAGAAGGAGTCGTGATGCATGATCTAGAGGCTAGTCATGCAGGCCTCACATACATTGTTGCAGAAAAAGGAGAAGGGGGAAACAGAGGAAACAAAGTGCTGCCAGGAGGCAGAGAAAGGATTCCCAGTTTTAGAGCTCATCAGCCCCCAAAGAGGAGCAGACACCATGCTTTCCTGCCAGCAAGGGGGGGAGGGGTTAAGCAGTCCAAGTGGGGCCAGAGAAGACAGGGAAACTTCCCCAAAACAAAGAGAGTTTCGGCAGCTGCTTGGGAATATTCCTTACAGTCTCTGTCTTGAGTTAGACTAACCCCAGTTGGCTCCAGTTATAGCCATTAACACGGGAAGTGAGTGAGGGAGAAGCCCCCACATCTATTAGGAGAAACAGAGAAAAATAAAGTCAGAGTCCCTTTGCTAAGGATGGTCCAGCAACCTGGGTGTACTAGAAGGCTTATTTACGTAATTATCATCCAGTATGTCAGGAGGAAGTTTACTAGCTGACCCATTCAGCCAAACACATTCTGCAAAAGCCTCTTAGTCTGGGGTCCTGGTGTAGAGCAATGAAGGCCTAGGTATGAACAATGAAGGTATCCTAGGTCCATTTGCCCTGTTTCCTGCCGAGGAGATCTAACTGATAGATCCCACTGAGCCATGCAGTGTTACAGGAGCTCAGTCTTCTAAGTTTTGCAATCCAAATTATTTCCAGTGGGTTAAAAGGCACCCCAAGGTAGAGTCCCTGGGAACTGAAGAAGCCTACTGAGGCCATGCTCCCAGAAAAGTCCATTACCAAAATCCTCCCCGACTCCTGGGTGGCCTCCAATGCAGGAGAAGTCAGAGGTTCCCATGAGTCAAAAGCGACTGGAGGCGTCCCTCAACAAAAATCGCTATTGATCACCATCCTGCCTTCCCCGAGAAGGCATTCCTGCCATAAAAAGCCCTTGAGGGGTGCCACCGTCCCTCCCCTTCCCCATCACATCCTAGGCACAAAGACCAAGGCATACTTAGAAGCCTCACTCAGAGGGAAGGGATCAAGAAAATAAATTTGCTAATCCCTCACCAGTTGGGAAGTCCAGCATTTAACTTACAGTCTATCAGCAGTCGCCTTGGGTATTGTTTAGAACACGTACGGCATGTTGGTACAACATTAACCAAGTGCTTCAAGGGCAATCTGGCATTCTTAGCAGTATGCTATGCTACTCGGGCACTGTGGTGGCATCTCTTCTTTTGCACCAAATCTGCAGTACCTACTGAAGGTTCAGTAGCTAAGGCTTGTACCTGAGCCAAGGTATCAAGTTCCAGATTGCCAAGGGGTGTCAGTGTTTTTTGCGCTGGGAAATGAAAACCACAGAGGATTGCCTCAGGCTCTTGCACATGGACCCACTTATCTCTGCACAAATCCCGACTCCATGCAGGCTTATTCAAGATCATCCGCAGGTTGGCCTGCATTGTTATCTGATTCCTAGAGTCAATCCCTTTAGAATAGTTTACCTATCAGTGTGAAGCGTTAATGGCTAGGGCTCTAGAGTAATCATCAGCCAGACCATTCTGAGCTCAGCCTGATATGGTTTGAAGTGGTGGGGTTCAGAGCTGATGGCCAAGAAGGAATTTTCAAGATGTATTCAGTGCAAAAAAGGTGGTTTTATTAAAGCCCGGGGACAGGACCCATGGGTGGAAAGAGCTGAATTGGGGTTTTGAAGAGTGGCTGATTAAATACTTTCGAATTGGGAGATGGTTAAGGGATAGCATAAGTCTCTAAAGAATTTAGGAAGCAAGGTTTCCAGGACCTTGAGGGGGCTAGCTCTTGTTAGGAAAAGGTCATTTATTACTGTCTAGTAAAACCCTAGCCATGAGACCCTTCAGATACATATAAATGGGTCATATGCTTGGAGGATGATTCCCAATACGTTATCTTGTGGGTTAGAGATACAGGAAGTTTCTAAAGGAATTTTTTTTTTAAGATTTTATTTATTTATTTGACAGAGAGAAATCACAAGTAGATGGAGAGGCAGGCAGAGAAAGAGAGAGAGGGAAGCAGGCTCCCCGCCGAGCAGAGAGCCCGATACGGGATTCATTCCCAGGACCCCGAGATCATGACCCTAGCCGAAGGCAGCGGTTCAACCCACTGAGCCACCCAGGCGCCCAAAGGAATTTTTGTATGTTAAAGTAGATTCTGGAGCTGGGGTTGGGGGTGGGGGCAGCAGATAATGGGATAATGTTAAGCTAAGATTGCCTTTTGCCCTTAACAAAGTAATAGCAAGAGACCACTGAGTTCCTGGAGGAAGGTCACTCTATCTCAAGGACTTGTCAATGGGCTGTAAGTAGTATGGAAATTTAACTCTTTTTTTTGGCTTTTGTTTCCCACATCAAGTCCACAGGCTGCTGGACTGGCTTCTATGTGAGAGCCCCTCCCTGGAGGAGTGCTGAATATACTGCTAGGAGCGGTTGCTCTGTGGGGATTTATCAGGCTTTTGCCCTCTTCCGGACTAGGACCCAAATCCTAGAGACATTTTCCCCTTCTCTTGTCTCTGCCACAGTACCTACTCCATACCTCATAACTTCTCAAGTCAGAGCCATAGCTAACTCAAATGGTAGCCCTGTTTAGGAGGTGCCCAGAGCTTCAATTTGCTTTACTATTTTTGCCTTATTAAAGGCAGATTGCTGCTCTTATCCCTAGTCTTCTTTATCAGGCAGCATAAGGGATGGAGGCACTGTGACCGTGGGGAATAAAAGTCTTCCTAAATCCCCAAATCCTTAAAAGCAGCTCTCTCACATTTTTAGGGGTTGGGTAGGTTACACATCGTCAGTCACAGCTTTTGCGACAACAGGAGTCTTACCTGACCAGATGACACCCAAAACCTCATGGTAGTGTCTGGGCCTTGAATTTTCTATGGTTTTATAGCTTATTCTCTCCCTCACAGATGCTCTAGGGAAGGCTGTAGGGTGTCCTGCAGCTGAGGCAATTCTTTATATGTTAACATTGTAACATCAGTATAATGGGTCTGTTTTACTGATCTGGGGAGGGAGAATAAGGGCAAGTCCCCATATTGTAGGGCTAGGCAGGTAGCCTTAAGGAAGAACTTGAAAGTTTCATCACTGTTCCTTCTGATGTGGAGAAAAAGGAAAAAGAAATATAGCTAAAATTAAATTTCCTCATAACTTGCAGCCCACTGACAAATACTTGAGACAGGCAGAGTATGACATTCCTCCAAGAACTCCCAACTCTCTTAATGTTAATGCCTTGCTAGAGGAAAAAATAATCTTGGATTGACCATAGCCAGACCTCCAGGGTCCTGTAAGTCTTCTTTAACATGTGAAAATTCTTTTGGGAACTTCCTTTGTTTCTACACTCCCCAAGTTAAGGGTATATAATCAATCACTCCTCACAATTGTAAAGCAGCTCTTTCTGCCCATGGGTAATCTTCTGTGATATAATAGAAACAATTTTTTTTTTTTTTTTGGTACTGAAAACATCTCAAGGATTCTTTCTTGGCTGTTTACTCTCAGACTCCACATCAAATTATGTCACCTTCCACCTGAAGGCTCTTTGATCTCAGTTATCAGAAACCTGTCTTGTCAAAGTCTTTTCCATGAATCTTCTTGAAGTAAAGAACTTTTGCAGGAGTGTCTTTTCTTTTTCCTTGCCAAACCATCAGAATAAAACAATGACATCTGCAAAAGGCTTGAATATGGCCCTGGTTACTCACCTCTGTGGTCAACTAATCTTTGAAAAAGCATGGAAGAATGTCCAAAGGAAAAAAGACAGTCTCTTCAACAAATGGTGTTGGGAAAACTGGACAGCCACATGCAGAAAAATGAAACTGGACCATTTCCTTACACCACACACACAATAGACTCAAAGTGGATGCAGGACCTCAATGTGAGACAGGAATCCATCAAAATCCTTCAGAACACAGGGAGCAACCTCTTCCTAGGCTGCAGCAGCCACAGCAACTTCTTCCTAGGAACATCGCCAAAGGCAAGGGAAGCAAGGGCAAAAATGAACTATTGGGACTTCCTCAAGATCAAAAGCTTTTGCACAGTAAAGGAAACAGTTAACAAAACCAAAGACAACTGACAGAATGGGAGAAGATACTTGCAAACGACATATCAGATAAAGGGCTAGTATCCAAAATCTAGAAAGAACTTATCAAACTCAACACCCAAAGAATAATAATCCAATCAAGAAATGGGCAGAGGACATGAACAGACATTTCTGCAAATAAGACATCCAGATGGCCAAAGAGACATGAAAATATGCTCAACACCCCTTAGAATCATGGAAATACAATAAAAACCACAATGAGATACCACCTCACACCAGTCAGAATGGCTAAAATTAATAAGTCAGGAAATAACAGATGCTGGCGAGGATGCCAAGAAAGGAAAACCCTTCAACACTGTTGTTGGGAATGCAAGCTGGTGCAGCCACTCTGGAAAACAGCATGGAGGTTCCTCAAAAGTTGAAAATAGGCAGAGACTTTTACCAGTCTTTTGTTTGTTTGTTTTTCTGTTTTTGTTTGTATACTTCATAAATCTTACCTTGGGGCCCATTAGTTCCAATCTAATCTAAATTCTCTAAAAGCTAGGGTAACTGAGACAGAAGATAGAATTAGTGATCTGGAGGACAAATAGATAGAAAGGGTCAGGAGAAAGCCTGGAAAAGCTTAGAAGCCACGAAAACAAAATTAGGGAAATAAATGATGCCATGAAATATGCCAACATCAGAATTATTGGAATCCCTGAAGGGGAGGAGAAATAAAGAAGTCTAGAAGATATAGTGGAAAAAATTCTCCATGAAAATTTTCCCAATCTCACAAATGGAACCAGTGTTCATGTACTAGAGGCAGAACAGTTTCCCCTCAAGATTATAGATTCTCGAAAGTCCTCGAGACACCTAATAGTAAGTATGAAGAATTATAATTGTAGGCAGATCCTCTTGAAAGCATCTAGGACAAAGAAGCTCCTTACATACAGAGGAAAGCCCATCAGAATAATGTCAGACCTGTCCACAGAAACCTGGCAAGCCAGAAAGAGCTGGCAAGATATATTCAGGGCACTAAATGAGAAGAACATGCAGCCAAGAATACTTTATCCAGCAAGACTGACATTCAAAATGGATGGAGAGATAAAGAGTTTCCAAGACCAGCAAGGTTTAAAAGAGTATGCGACCACCAAGCCAACACTGCAGGAAATATTAAGGGGGGGGGGTTCTATAAAAGAGGTAAAATCCTAAGAATAGCATTGAACAGAAATATGGAGACAATTTACAGAAAGAAAGCTTCAAAGGTAACATGATATCAATAAAAACGTATCTATCAATAATCACTCTCAATGTGAATGGCCTAAATGCCCCCATAAAATGACACAGGGTTGCAGATTGGATTAAATGACAGGACCAATCCATATGTTGTCTGCAAGAGACCCATTTCGAACCTAAGGATACACCCAGACTGAAAGTGAAGGGATGGAGAAGCATCTTTCATGCCAATGGGCCTCAAAAGAAGGCCGGGGTAGCAATTCTGATATCAGATAAATTAGATTTTAAACTAAAGACTGTAGTCAGATATACAGAAGGACACTACATCATTCTTCAAGGGACTATCCACCAAGATGATCTAACAATTGTAAATATCTATGCCCCCAATATGGGAAAAGCCAATTACATAAGAAAACTATTTATCAAGATAAAGAGTCATATTGATATGAATACATTAATAGTAGGAGATCCTAACATGCCTCTTTCAGTAATATACAGATCATCCAAGCAGAAAATCAATAAAGAAACAAGAGCATTGAATGACACACTGGACCAGATGGACCTCATAGATATATACAGAACATTCCACCCTAAAACAACAGAATACTCATTCTTCTCAAGTGCACATGGAACCTTCTCCAGAATAGACCACATACTGGCTCACAAATCAGGACTCAACTGATACCAAAAGACCGAGATTATTCCCTGCATATTCTCAGATCACAATGCTTCGAAACTGGAGCTCAATCACAAGGAAAAGTTTGGAAGGAATTCAAACACCTGGAAGCTAAAGACCACCTTGCTTAAGAATGCTTGGATCAACCAGGAGATCAAAAAAGAAGTGAAACAATTGATGGAAACCAATGAGAATGAAGACACTTCGGTCCAAAACCTATGGGATACAGCAAAGACAGTCCTAAGGGGGAAATACATAGCCATCCAAGCCTCCCTCAAAAAAATGGAAAAAATCCAGGATACACCAGCTGTCTCTACACTTTAAAGAACTGGAGAATCAACAACAAATTAAGCCAACTCCACACACAAGAAGGGAAATAATCAAGACTAGAGCAGAGATCAATGAGGTAGAAACCAGAGATACAGTTGAATGTATCAATGAAACTAGAAGCTGTTTTTTTTGAAAGAATCAATAAGATCAATAAACCATTGGCCACACTAATCCAAAAGAAAAGAGAGAAAGCCCAAATTCATAAAATTATGAATGGAAAGGGAGAGATCGCAACTAATGCCAAGGAAGTAGAAACAATCATCAGAAGTTATTATCAACAGTTATATGCCAAGAAGTTAAGCAACCTAAATGAAATGGATGCATTCCTAGAAAACGATAAACTCCCAAAATTGAACCAGGAAGAAACTGACAACTTGAATAGACCAATAACTAGTAATGAGATTGAAGCAGTGATCAAAAACCTCCCCCAAAACAAGAGCCCAGGATCTGATGGATTGTCTGGGGAATTCTACCAAACTTTCAAAGAAGAAATAACACCCATTCTCCTGAAGCTGTTTCAAACAAGTGAAGCAGAAGGAAAACTTCCAGATTCTTTTTATGAAGCCAGCATTATCCTGATCCCCAAACCAGGTAAAGATCCTACCGAAAAGGAGAATTTCAGATCAATATCCCTGATGAATATGGATGCTAAGATTCTCGACAAGATCCTAGTAAACAGGTTCCAACAGCACATTAAAAAGATTATCCACCATGACCAGGTGGGATTCATCCCTGGGTTTTGTTTCAAGGATGGTTCAACATTCGCAAATCAATCAATGTGATAGAACAAATCAATATGAGAAGAGAGAAGAACCACATGGTCCTCTCAATTGATGCAGAAAAAGCATGTGACAAAATCCAGCATCCGTTCCTGATTAAAGCGCTTCAAAGTATAGGGTAGAGGGAATATTCCTGAACTTCATAAAATCAATCTACGAAAGACCCACAGCAAATATCATCCTCAATGGGAAAAAGCTCACAGCCTTCCCACTGAGATCAGGAACACGACAAGGATTCCCACTCTCACCACTCTTGTTCAACATAGTATTAGAAGTCCTAGCAACAGCAATCAGAAAACAAAGGGAAATAAAAGGTATTCAAATTGGCAATGAAGAAGTCAAACTCTCTCTCTTCACAGATGACATGATACTTTATATGGAAAACCCAAAAGACTCCACCCCCAAACTACTAGAACTCATACAGCTATTCAATAATGTGGCAGGATACAAAGTCAATGTACAGAAATCAGTGGCTTTCTTATACACTAACAATGAAAATACAGAAAGGGAAATTAGAGAATCGATTCCATTTACTATAGCACCAAGAACCATAAGACACCTGGGAATAAACCTAACCAAAGAGGTAAAGGATCTGTACTCGAGGAACTACAGAACACTCATGAAAGAAGTTGAAGAAGACACAAAAAGATGGAAGACCATTCCATGCTCTTGGATTGGAAGAATAAACATTGTTAAAATGTTTCTACTGCCTAGAGCAATCTACTCTTTTAATGCCATTCCGATAAAAATTCCACCAGTATTTTTCAAAGACCTGGAGAAAATAATCCTAAAATTTGTATGGAATCAGAAGAGACCCCAAATTGCTAAGGAAATGTTGAAAAACAAAAATAAAACTGGGTGTGTCATGTTACCCAATTTCAAGCTTTACTACAAAGTTGTGATCACCAAGACAGCATGGTACTAGTACAAAAACAGACCCATAGACCAGTGGAACAGAGTAGAGAGCCCAGATATGGACCCTCAACTCTATGGTCAATTAATCTTTGATAAAACAGGAAAAAATATACAGTGGAGAAAAGACAGTCTCTTCAATAAATCATGCTGGGAAAACTGGACAGCTATATGCAGAAGAATGAAACTTGACCATTCTCTTACACCGTACACAAAGATAAACTCAAAATGGATAAAAGACCTCAACGTGAGATAGGAGTCCATCAGAATCCCAGAGAACATAGGCAGTAACCTCTTTGATATCAGCCACAGCAACTTCTTTCAAGATACGTCTCCAAAGGCAAAGGAAACAAAAGCAAAAATGAATTTTTTTGACTTCATCAAGATCAAAAGCTTCTGCACAGCAAAGGAAACAGTCAACAAATCAAAAAGGCAACCCACAGAATGGGAGAAGATATTTGCAAATGACAGTACAGACAAAAGGCTGATATCCAGGATCTATAAAGAACTTCTCAAACTCAACACACACAAAACAGATAATCATATCAAAAAATAGGCAGAAGACATGAACAGACACTTCTCCCATGAAGATATACAAATGGCTATCAGACACTTGAAAAAATGTTCATCATCACTAGCCATCAGGGAGATTCAAATTAAAACCACATTGAGATACCACCTTACACCAGTTAGAATGGCCAAAATTAGCAAGACAGGAAACAACGTGTGTTGGAGAGGATGTGGAGAAAGGGGAACCCTCTTCCACTGTTGGTGGGAATGCAAGTTGGTGCAGCCACTTTGGAGAACAGCATGGAGATTCCTTAAGAAATTAAAAATAGAGCTACCCTATGACCCTGCAATTTCACTACTGGATATTTACCCCAAAGATACAGATGTAGTGAAAAAAGGGCCATCTGTACCCCAATATTTACAGCAGCAATGGTCACTGTCGCCAAAGTGTTTTGAAAGAACCAAGATGCCTTTCAACGGATGAATGGATAAGGAAGATGTTGTCCGTATATACTATGGAGTATTATGCCTCCATCAGAAAGGATGAATACCCAAGTTTTGTGTCAACATGGATGGGACTGGAAGAGATTATGCTGAGTGAAATAAGTCAATCAGAGTCAATTATCATATGGTTTCACTTATTTGTGGAGCATAAGAAATAACATGGAGGACATGGGGAGATCGAGAGGAGAAGGGAGTTGGGGGAAATTGGAAGGGAGGTGAACCATGAGAGACTATGGACTCTGAAAAACAATATGAGCGTTTTGAAGGCTGGGAGGTTGGGGGAGCCAGGTGGTGGGTATTATGGAGGGCACGTATTGCATGGAGGAGTGGGTGTGGTGCATAAACTATGAATTCTGGTATTCTGAAAAGAAAAAAAGAAGAATTAAAAAAAAAAGTTGAAAATAGAGCTACCCTATGACCCAGCAATTGCACTACTGGGTATTTACCCTAAAGTTACAAATGTAGTGATCCGAAGGGGCACAGGCATCCAAATGTTTATAGCATCAATGTGCACAATAGTCAAACTATGGGAAGAATCTAGATGTCCATCAAGAGATGAATGGGTAAAGAAGAAGTGGTATAGATATACAATGGAATACTATGCAGCCTTCAAAAGAAATGAAATCTTGCCATTTGCAATGATGTGGATGGAAATGAAGGGTATTATGTTGAGGGAAATACGTCAATCAGAGATAGGCAATTATCATATGTTCTCCTTGATATGAATATGTTGAGAAGCAAAATGGGGACTTTGTGGGGTAAGGAAGGAAAAAATGAAACAAGATGGGATCAGGAGGGAGACAAACCATAGGAGGCTCTTAATCTCACAAAACAAACTGAGTGGGGCTGAAGGGAGAGGGTTAGGGAGAGGGTGGTTGGGTTATGGACATTGGGGAGTGTAAATGCTATGGTGAGTGCTGTGAAGTGTGTAAACCTGGCGATTCACAGACCTGTACCCCTGGGGCTAATAATATATTATATGTTTATAAAAAATAAAAAAAATTTAAAAAGTTGCCCTGTTTAAAGATCTTATGAAAGTTCATTATAATGCAATTGACAAGGGGATACCATTATGCCAGAACATATAAGATTTTATAAATTTCATACAAATATATTCTAAAAGAAGTTTAGCATCACTTTTTATTTGACAATGCTTCCCATGAAATTTGACATATATACATACATTGTTACATACATTATTGTAACAACATTAGCTCTTTTAATAGTGAAGACCCAGTTTTCTCAAGTAGTCAAAAATATGATAAAAACAAAACACAGAATCTTATTTTTAGACAGATTACACAAAAGGTAAAGAAATACATTTGTTTACAATTTCTTATTAAGAACAGGCCAATAATCTCAGAAAAATATATATACATTTTTAAACAGGGAGGAATCCAAATTTTAATTTTTTACTTTTGATATAATTCTCTTTTTCTTTTCAACTTACATAAATCCATTCAAATTGTAGCTTGACCACATATAAAATTCCTTTCTCCCTCTACCCCCATAACCCCCATCCCTGCCTCTCCAATTTCTCATATCAGAGAGATCATATGATAATTGTCTTTCTCTGATTGACTTATTATGCTTCACTTAGCATAATACCCTGTAGTTTTATTTTATTTTATTTATTTACTGTTTTGAGAGCAAGAGAGAGTGCACGTGCATGAGCCTAGGGTGGGAGCTGGGGTAGGGGGGAAGGGCAGAGGGAGTGGGAGAGAGAGAATCTTAAGGAGGCTCCATGCCAAGCCCAACTTGGGGCTCAATCTCACGACCCTGAGATCTGACCTGAGTCAAAATCAAGAGTCAGGAGTCAGATGCTTAACCACCTGAGCCACACAGGCACCCTTAGCAGTGTGTATTTTATTTTATTTTATTTTTTAAAAGATTTTATTTATTTATTTGACAGACAGAGATCACAAGTAGGTAGAGAGGCAGGCAGAGAGAAAGAGAGAGGAGGAAGCAGGCTTTCTGCGGAGCAGACAGCCCGATGTGGGGCTCAATCCCAGGACACTGGGATTCTGACCTGAGCCCAAGGCAGAGGCTTTAACCCATTGAGCCACCCAGGCGCCCCAGCAGTGTGTATTTTAAAAAGTCTTCCCCTCACCCTTGTTCTTCAGTCTTTGTGAGCAATCACTTGCAGTGTTTAAATTTCAAACACATGGTAAGATTTAACACTTCAAGGAATAGAGAAAGAGTGCAAGTTTTTTCCTAGGTGTTTGGGGGTAATTGTTATTTAAAGGTTTCCTATGTATTAGGGGTCAGAAGGCATGGAGCATATTTCCTGTTTTCTTACCAATAAATCACAACATCCTCCTCTTCATTCTCATGACTTTTCCAGAGATTTCACCTCTTAGCACCGAAATCAGGCTTTGTCATAAGTGCCCAGAGGCATCTTGTGTCATCCTAGTTTTGCAAAATATCATGCTAAGGCCTCTAATTTATTATCCTGCTCTCCCACCTTGTCTGCTAGCTCCAAAGCTAGTGCAGTAGTGGACACTGCTACATCCTTGTCTAATTTTAGCTCTTCTAACTTTCTAATTTGAGCTTCAGTTTCTAGTTGGGCATTGGTGGCCAGCCAAACTGTCCACATTAGAGGGCAGCCCACTGTAGCAGCATTTGTTTCCCTTCTTTGACACAGTGTACCATGCAAAGGTTTTCAAATGAGCCCATTATAGCAGCCAGCACCTTTGTGAGTATCCCCATACTCACACGGCACTTCACAAGCATCTCATGTAGTCTACTCCTACCCACTGAGAAGTCTAGTGGTTGATGGCCAACCAAGGATTTCCCCCATAAATGCCCCTTTCCCAAGATTAGGAAACTTACTTAAGACACTCTGCAGGCACCCCTCATAAAAGTTGCTGACCAACTTGGGATTTCCCCTTAGGTGCCTCATTTCCAAGGCCCGTGTCTTGTCTCCTGGCTAGCTTACCAATTGTTGGTTCACAACACTCTCAGAGCATCATGGGTGTAATGAGACTGGCCATTGTACTCAGAGGGCAGAGAGACACTGAAGAAAGACTTCAGGCTACTCCAGGTTGGTACATGGCAGATTTAATAAGCAAAAGGAACTTACATATGAGGTTTGTTTTGCAGCAGCAAGATGAATGGATCCCTGCACACACCTGCCAAATCTTAAAAGTTTATAAAGAGGCCCCAAAAGAGTTCATTCACATTGTGCAGGGGTGTTCAACACCACATCAGTATCTCAAGGCTGTCCTTACACAGCCTCTGAGAGTGGGAAAACTAAGTGGAGCTCGCATTCCAGCGATAAGGGAGGAGGTGAGGAGCCCCTGAGTGCCCAGATTTGGCTCACAGATCAACTGGGGGACATGCATTTTGATTATCTCCCCAACAGAACACCATTCTATTGTTTTTTTTTATTATATATTTATTATTTTTCTCTTAGCTATGCCTTTATGTCATGTGCACATTAACAGAAACCAACAGTACTAAGACATAGGTTGTACAAATAAGATCTGGGGAAAGGGACTCCAAGCAACTGGGGAATTGAGGACTGAAATAAGGGCTAAGGACCAGTGTTCTTTTAGAGTCCCTGTCAGTGGAGGCTGACCCCACTAACCCTGAACTGGAAAGCCTATTAAATCTCAAGCTTGAATGCTAAAAGAACCCACACTGAGAGGAACTTACAGCGGCCCTGAGAAATGGTGAGAAAGTGAACTCAGTGGGGCCCAGTGGTGCTGTGCCTCTGTGTCTCATTGTTCTTGGATGCTAGCAGAAGTTTGCTTTGGATTCCAGTGCTGCCACTAAATTTGTTTAAAAAAAATACAACCAAGTATTCAAAGATCTAAATGGCTTTATTTTATGATTCATGAATTTGGCAGCATCCCATCTAGCAAGTAGAGGGGAGCTCCACTGAGCTGCAGGTTTTTAAAGGCAGAGAGAAGGGCACCTGGGTGGCTCAGTCATTAAGCGGCTGCCTTCAGCTCAGGTCACAATCCTGGGATCCTGAGATCAAGCCCCACATCAGGCTCTCTGCTCAGTGGGGAGCCTGTTTCTCCCTCGGCCTGCTCACCTTACTTGTGCTTTCTCTCTCTCTCTCATTGTCAAATAAATAAATAAAATCCTAAAAAAAAAATAAAGATAGAGAGAATGCATTAAAAAGGGAATTTATTAGCAAGGAGAGCATTATTTAGGCACACTTCTAAGAACTCCCAGGGGGATTGCTTCCAGAAAATTCCAGTTTGGCTAATTAATAGTTACATTCCTGAAGTGGTTGAAACTATAGGAAGGCTAGGAATTAAATTTTGTTTTACTGATATGGGACCTTAACTTAAGTGACTCCAATGGAGTTTTTCTTAAAAAGAAAAAGCACAACTTAAAGGCCACTGGTGGGAGCCTCTACTCTAAGGGGAAGTGGAATTATGTCTTCAAGACCAAGGCCTGATGAAGAGTTTTTCTGAACTTTTTCCTAAAGCAGACTTTAGCTTGGTTCCCACAGTCATGATGTTACTTCACTTAACAAAAAGTATTGTTTTTTTTTCCCCCTTTAGTCCTTAGTAACTCATATTAGGTTAGATGAAATTAGAATCATTTTAAAGCTCAGTGGTCAGAAAGAAAGCAAAAAATTAGAAAAAGAGTTACATTTATTTAATGTCACACACATAAAACACTGAAGTGCAGGGTCTGTGTCTCATTTTTCCTAGCATTTCTAGCACTGTGCCTACAGAATTAACTGTGTAGACTTCCTTGGGTAATATAGACATTTTAACAATATTGTTCTTCCAACCCATGAGCATAGAAAGTCTTTCCATTTTTTGTGTTATCTTCAACTTCTTTCATTAGTGTTTTATAGTTTCAGAGAGCAGTTTTTTTTTTTTTATAGTTTCTCACCTTTTTGGTTAGGTGTATTCCTAGGTACCTCACGGTTTTGGTGCAGTTGTAAATGGAATTATTTCCTTAATTTCTCTTTCTGCTGCTTCATATTTAGTGTATAGAATGCAACAGATTTCTGTACATTTCTTTTGTACATTGATTTTGTATGCTGAGACTTCACTGAATTCATTATCCGTTCTAGTAGTGTTCTGTTGGAGTCTTTTGGGTTTTCTATATAGAGTATCATGTCATCTGCAAGTAGTGAAAGTCTGATTTCTTCCTTGCTGATTTTGATGCCTTTTCTTTCTTTTTGTAGTCTAATTGCTGCGTCTAGGACTTCCAGGACTATGTTAATAAAGGAAGTGAGAGTGAACTTCCCTGTCTTATTCCTGACATAGAGGAAAAGCTCTCCATTTTTTCATTTGTTGTTTTGCTTTTGTTTTTGTTATTTTTTTCCCCACCGAGGATATTATCTGTGGGTCTTATTATATTGGCCTTATTATGTTGAGTTATGTTCTCTCTATCCCTACATTGTTGAGGGTTTTTATCATGAATGGATGTTGTTCTTCATCAAATCTATTTTAGAAATGTATTTTCTAAACATAAATACATTTAGAAATGTATTTTAGAATCACTTTTGCGGCATCTCAGAGATTTTGGACCTTGTATTTTCATTTTCATTGGCTTCCATGTACTTTTCATTTCTTCTTTTATTTCCTGGTTGATCCATTCACTGTTTAGTAGCATGTTATTTAACCTCCATGTATTTGTGGTATTTCCAGATTTTTTCTTGTGTTTGACTTCTAGTTTCATAGCATTGTGGTCTGAAAATAGGCATGGTATGATCTCAAGTCTTTTTGTCTTGGTTGAGTTGTGATTTGTGACCCAGTGTGTGGTCTATTATGGAGAGTGTTCCATGTGCATGTGAAAAGAACATATAGTCTGTGTTTTAGGATGAAATGCTCTGAATATATCTGTTAAGTCCATTTGGTCCAGTGTGTCATTCAAACCCTTGTTTCCTTGTTGATCTTTTGCTTAGATGATCTATCCATTGTTGGGAGTAGGGTGTTAAAGTCCCCTACAATTATTAGATTATTATCAATGAGTTTCTTTAAGTTTATTATTAATTAAATGATTTAAGTACTCAGCTGCTTGGAGGTATGAATATTAAAATTGACCTTGTTGGATAGATCCCTTTCTTATGGCATAGCCCTCCTTTTCATCTCTTATTACATACAGTCTTTAGTTTAAAATCTAATTTGTTGCATATAAGGATGGCTACTCCAGCTTTCTTTTATATGTTGCCTCTCTGTGCAGGCTACTGTCTCTTTATGGGCAGTGACCCAGCTATCACTCACCCTCCTGGCTTGCCAAGTGTCGAGTCAGCTGACATTTAAAATTCGAGGTTCCAAGTACCCTGGTTTAACAAACTTGAATTCAGCCCTTTTGGTGTTTAAATCCAAATGCTGTGGGGGATTAGTCTTCCCCATGTGAGCTCTCTGATGCAAGGGCCTATGTCTTTGCTCTTGCCATGTGTGCAATTCCTTCCTTCCTGTGGGTGGCTTCCCTCTGCCCTTCTGACATTTTTAACTTTTCAGTTGCAGCATCTTCTCATGTTTAGTTGTGGAGTTTGTTCCGCTAGTCTTAGGTTCACTCTCTGATTTGTTGACTTGGATATGGATGATATGTAGTTGAAAACATGGAACAGGGTGAGCTCAGGGTCCTCCCACTTCACTATCTTCCCAAGCTCCTTGTCCACTCTTTTCTCTCTCTTTTTTTTTTTTTAAGATTTTATTTTATTTATTTGAGAGAGAGAGACAGTGAGAGAGAGCATGAGCGAGGAGAAGGTCAGAGGGAGAAGCAGACTCCCCATGGAGCTGGGAGCCCGATGTGGGACTCGATCCCGGGACTCCAGGATCACGCCCTGAGCCAGAGGCAGTCGTTTAACCAACTGCGCCACCCAGGCGTCCCCACTCTTTTCTCTCTTGAATATCCTTCCACTTCCTCCTGCCTTTGGGCTTTGTCATTGGAGACTTATTTCACTGGATCTTGGAGGATTTCTGTATCTCAGGAAACCTCTGAAATATGTGTCCCTGATGTCCTTGAAATAAATTATAAAGTAGGACAGCCTTGGACTTCAGGATGATGTGGAAACAGGATTGCTAACTGTGCTAAACATGGTGGGGTGCTTTGTGACCAGAGAATGGACTATTGCAAAATAACCATGGCCTCACATCCTTTCTTTGCTTAGGTTTTCTGGAAGCTCTGTGCCATGTGGTTTGTTTTTCTTTTCTACAATCCTGTTGCCCTATTCAGTCTATTTTAGTGCATATCCTGGTTTGCTTGATCAAACAATTTACCTGTGTTCATGCTGTATTCCCCTACAAGGCTGCACCTATCCTGGGGGAAGGAACCTTGTTTTTATCATCTTTAGATGCTCTCCACTTTCCATCATGAACAAGGCACTCAATACATGTCTGCTATCAAATGAAAGGAGCTGGCAATTTTGCTAATTAAGATTGAATTGTATAGAAATTTTGAAAGAAATGTTTTAATTCAAAGAAAATTATAATAGAAAATAGAAAGAGAATATATAGAAGGAACAAGAATGATTAAATGTGTAGCATGTTATATATTACAGGCTGGCATATCAAAATTCACCTAAATATTAAAAATACAGAGAGAAACAAAAACAAAAACAAAAATGGTATATTGAGGTTGGATGATTAAAGTCACATTGGGGTTAACCCAAAAAGCAGGTCAGAAATTCAAGACTAAAGAATGTCTGGAGTGTTATGCTTTGATTCTTTTCTCTTCCTCTTTTGCATCTCTACTATAGGTTTTTACTTTGTTGTTACCATGAGGCTTACATAAGACATTTCATATATATCATAATCTATTTTAAAGCTGATAACACTTTATTTTTTTTTAAGATTTTATTTATTTATTTGACAGGAAGAGATCACAAGTAGGCAGAGAGGCAGGCAGAGAGAGATGGGGGAAGCAGTTTCCCTGCTGAGCAGAGAGCCCAATGAGGGGCTTGATCCCAGGACCCTGAGATTATGACCTGAGCTGAAGGCAGAGGCTTAACCCACTTGAGCCACCCAGGTGCCCCTAAAGTTGATAACACTTTAACTTTGCATACAAGACTGTGACCTCTTAACTCCCTCAATTTTGTTGTTGATGTTATACTTTACATTTTTACGTTGCATCCATCAACAACTTATTGTAGCTATAGTTATTTTTAAATACTTCTTTTAACCTTTGTATTAGATTTAAAAGTGATTTATATGTTTTAGAGTATTTTGAATTTGACTATATGTTAAGTTTTAAGTTTTACCAGTCAGTTTTTTACTTTCATATGTTTTCTTGTTACTAATTAGTGTCTTCTGGTTTCATCTTAAAGAACTTCCTTTATCATTTCTTGTATAATAGGTCTCTTGCTGGTTGACTCCTTGAGCTCCTATTCATTTCTGAAAGACAGCTTTGCCAAATAAAGTATTCTTGGTTGACAGGGTTTTTTTTCCCCCTTCTTTTAACAGTTTGAATATATCACTTCATTCTCTCCTTTCATGCAAGGTTTGTGCTCAGAAATCTGTTGATAGCCTTTGGGGGTTCCTTTGTATGTGAAGAGTCTCTCTTCTGTTATTGTTTTCAAATTTCTCTGTTTTTGACTTTTGACAGTGTGATTACAATGTGTCTTAGGGAGGATCTCTTTGGGTGATTCTGTTTAGGGACTTTGAGCTTCAGATCCCGGATTGTGCCTAACTCTTTTAAGATTTTGGAATTTTCTGCCATTGTGTCTTTTTTTTTTCTTTTAGTGTTTTATGCATATCCTTTATTTGTGTAAATTATTACAAAAAATACATTATCCTTTTGTGTGCATGTGTGAGGGCTTATAGCCCTCCACCTGCTTTATTTTTCCAAGTTTTTATTTAGATTCCAACTCTTTAACATACAGTGCAATATTAGTTTCAGGTCTACAATTTAATGATTTATCACTTAACAGAACATCTAGTGCATCTCTCAACAAGTGCACTCCTTAATCTGCATCACTGGTTTAAGCCACTCCCCCCTTTATTTTCCCTTCAGTAACTATCAGTTTATTCTCTATATTTAAGAGTCTGTTTCTTGGCTTACCTCTCCTTTTCCCCTATGTTCATTTGTTTTGTTACTTTTTCTTTTTTTAAGTTTTATTTTATTTCTGAGAGAGAGAGAGAGAACATGTGAGTGCAAGTGGGGGAAGGGGCAGAAGAAGAGGGAGAGAGAGAATCCTAAGCAGATTCCCCACTGGCAGAGATCCTGATGTGAGGCTCAATTTCAGAACCTTGAGATCATGACCTGAGCCAAAATCAATATTTGACAAAGCAGGAAAGAATGTCCAATGGAAAAAGAACAGCCTCTTCAATAAATGGTGTTGGGAAAATTGGACAGCCACATGCAGAAAATGAAACTGGACCATTTCCTTACACCACACATGAAAATAGACTCAAAATGGATGAAGGACCTCAATGTGAGAAAGGAATCCAACAAAATCCTTGAGGAGAACACAGGCAGCAACCTCTTCGACCTCAGCCACAGCAACTTCTTCCTAGGAACATCGCCAAATGCAAGGGAAGCAAGGGCAAAAATGAACTATTGGGCTTTTATCAAGATCAAAAGTTTTTGCACAGCAAAGGAAACAGTTAACAAAACCAAAAGACAACTGACAGAATGGGAGAAATTATTTGCAAATGACATATCAGATAAAGGGCTAGTGTCCAAAATTTATAAAGAACTTAGCAAACTCAACACCCAAAGAACAAATAATCCAATCAAAAAATGGGCAGAAGACATGAACAGACATTTGTGCAAAGAAGACATCGAGATGGCCAACAGACACATGAAAAAGTGCTCCATATCACTTGGCATCAGGGAAATACAAATCAAAACCTCAATGAGATATCACCTCACACCAGTCAGAATGGCTAAAATTAACAAGTCAGGAAATGACAGATGCTGGCGAGGATGCGGAGAAAGGGGAACCCTCCTACACTGTTGGTGGGAATGCAAGCTGGTGCAACCACTCTGGAAAACAGCATGGAAGTTCCTCAAAATGTTGAAAATAGAACTACCCTCTGACCCAGCAATTGCACTACTGGGTATTTACCCTAAAGATACAAACATAGTGATGCAAAGGGGCACGTGCACCCGAATGTTTATAGCAGCAATGTCTACAATAGCCAAACTATGGAAAGAACATAGATGTCCGTCAACAGATGAATGGATAAAGAAGATGTGGTATATATACACAATGGAATACTATGCAGCCATCAAAAGAAATGAAATCTTTTCATTTGCTACAACGTGGATGGAACTAGAGGGTATCATGCTTAGCGAAATAAGTCAATCAGAGAAAGACAACTATCATATGATCTCCCTGATATGAGGAAGTGGAATGCAACGTTGGGGGTTAAGGGGGTAGGAGAAGAATAAATGAAACAAGATGGGTTTGGGAGGGAGACAAACCATAAGTGAGTCTTAATCTCACAAAACAAACTGAGGGTTGCTGGGGGGAGGGGGGTTGGGAGAAGGGGGGTGGGGTAATGGACATTGGGGAGGGTATGTGCTATGGTGAGTGCTGTGAAGTGTGTAAACCTGGAGATTCATATACCTGTACCCCGGGGGATAAAATAAAAATATATCATATGTTTATAAAAAATAAAATAAAAAAAATCTTTGATATATTAGCCTTCACTTGGTGTCTTATTATTATTAAGCCCCCCTCTCCTCTTCTGTTAACCTCTTCTTAACAGAAGGTTCTGTTAACCTTCAATAATTATACCGGTACCAGCAGCATCAAGGAGTTGTTGACACTGATACAAATGAAGACACTGGGACCATGTGGCAGGAATTAGGGTTACACTGATTATTTAGATGATCCAGAGCATGCTAACTGTATTATAAAATTGCCATTAAAATAAAGTAATAACTAAGAAATTGTTGTAGATATCTTGAGGATTCACAAAAATGTGTTCACAGATGGCCACTAAGATGAAACCCAAATCACTTAGTATAACCTAGAACATTCTTTGAGATCTGCCCCAGTTATTTTTAACCCTCATTTTTGCCATGTTTCCCCAAGCATCCTGGTATGATACTGACCAAGAAGTTTTTTTAATGGATATAGAACTTTTACTATATATATATGAGATGTACAAACAAGATGTAGTAAGATCTTTTACATTAAAAAGCCTGCCTGAGCAGAAAAAACACCAAATTGAAAACATTGCAAAAAACCTTGTCCTTTGGTCTACTTCCTAGGAAATTTCTTCAAGTTTATTTTATAATCCTCCTACCACTTTCATTTATCCAACTGTCTTTTTAATTTCTGAGAATTTTTTTCATAATCTTCTGTTTGTTCCTGGATATAGTATCTTTTCTTATGGAAGATATTAATTACATTTTTGAGCATTTCTTCTGCTTGTAGTGCCAAGGATTTTTGAAATATGACACATGTGTGGTTACTTCAGAGAGAGAGGGAGAAAAGACAATGAACATTAGTTAAATCATTTTCCAAAGAAGAGTTTATAAGTAGGTTTTTTTTCAGATTAGGTTAGAATGATAGATACAGTTATTAAATATGGCCAGTTTCCCATGCTAGTCCACCACAGTCTTTTTAACTCCATATTATGCCTCAGATGCATCTACCAGGGGTAGTCCAAACAGGAGATAGACACACACACACACACACACACACACACACACACACAATAGCTTAGTGGTTTAAAGCATGGACTTTAGAAAAAGAATTCCTGAGTTCAAATCTTGGCTCAGTTACCTATTAGTTGTGGACCTTGAGCAAATCATAACCTCTCTGTTCTTACTATTTTCCTCTGGAACATGGGTATAAAATAGCAGCTACCTCACAAGGTTGTTATGAAGGCTAAATGCATTAATACATGGAAAGTACTTAGAATAATGCCTGTCATGCTGGGCATAGAACCTACTTAAAAAAATAAAATAGAATAATGCCTAGCATATGGTAAATGCTATAAAATCTTAGCTATGACTGTACTATTTATTATTTTTACATGGAAAATACATTGTAAAGTCTAACTGGACACTAGAATCCTTGGTGCTAGCCTTCCTTGACATTAGCATTGGCATCCCATATGGGAAAGCAGGGACTCTGTTGGGGGACGACAAGGTAGCTATTCTTTGGCACTTGTGATTCACTTATACTTCATTTAATAGAGGGATAGTACCCCTATCTTGCTAAGTAGTAAGACTAAATAAATTTAGATTTGCACAAGAAAAGACAACTTTTATCCAGTATTTATAATTAGGTACTGAAGGGAGGTGGTTTCTGTTTTGTTTTTAGTGTGGTCTACTTTCAGACTCTCCAGTCCCAAATTGTCCATATTTATTCTTTATGTGAAGGTTACAATTTTTAAAATGCAGGCTTACCAATTTATAGTTCTTACCTACTCCAAGAAAAATTGCTGAACATGATTGGGAGCCTGCCTGCTCTTCTCAGTGTTCTGTATCAGATCTACAATTTACTGCATCCAAGTAGTTCCTGAAAAAAAAAGTGGAAGAACTGAGAACTGATTATTGATTTTCTGAAGTTTATAGTTTAGAAACCTTTTATGCTATAGAAAGAAATTAATTTGCCAATAATATCTCACTTATATTACTTGCTACATTTAATTTAAACTATTAAGATTATTTTTTCCTCCCTGGAAAGTTTAAGGGAAGAAATGTGGTATTCATTTTTATATTCCAATGATGTACTTTTAAAAATCTGAATATGCATTGGTATTTCTAGAAAATGATAATAAAGATAATTATTACATGTAACAATAGGTGTTAATTAAAAAAAGTTTTACTGTTTGAAAAAAATCACAGAAATTCCCAAATGCTCACTTTTACCATTAAGCCTGGACTATTAATGAATAATCTTCTTCCCTCCTTACTGCAGATACTTTTTTTAGAACCATGATCCAATGTCAGTAATGTGAAAAGGAAGGAAAATTAAGAATTCCAAATAACCCACAAGCTGGAGAAAGTTAGATTGAATGAATTTCTTATTAAAAGGCAAAGAAAGACTTGAGTGAATATTAGACAGAGACTCATACAAAAAAGTTGATTTGGTTTTATTTTTTATTTTTATTTTAAAATTTAAGCTCTAATCATTTCCTAGCCTTTAAAAAAATTATTTTTTATTAACATATAATGTATTATTAGCCCCAGGGGTAGAGCTGTGAATCGCCAGGTTTACACACTTCACAGCACTCACCATAGCACACACCTTCACCAATGTCCACAACCAAACCACCCTCTCCTTAGCCCCTCTCCCATGCAACTCTATGTTTTGTGAGATTAAGAGTCCCTTATGGTTTGTCTCCCTCCCAATCCCATTTTGTTTCATTTTCTCCTTCCCTACGCCCCAAAGCCCACTTTGCCTCTCAAATTCCTCATATCAGGGAAATCATATGATAATTGTCTTTTTCTGATTGACTTATTTTGCTCAGCATAATACTCTCTAGTCCATCCATGTCATAGCAACTGGCAAGATGTCATTTATTTTGAAGGCTGCATAGAATTCCATCGTGTATATATACCACATCTTCTTTATCCATTCATCTGTTGATGGACGTCTAGATTCTTTCCATAGTTTGGCTTGACATTGATGCTATAAACATTCGGGTGCACATGCCCCTTCCGATCACTACTTTTGTATCTTTAGGGTAAATACCCAGTAATGCAATTGCTGGGTCATAGGGTAGCTCTATTTTCAACTTTTTGAGGAACCTCCATGCTGTGTTTGAGTGGCTACACCAGCTTGCATTCCCACAAACAGTGTAGAAGGATTCCCCTTTCTCTGCATCCTCGCCAGCATCTGTCATTTCCTGACTTGTTAATTTTAGCCATTCTGACTGGTGTGAGGTGGTATCTCATTGTGGTTTTGATTTGTCTTTCCCTGATGCCGAGTGATGTGGAACACTTTTTTATGTGTCTGTTGGCCATCTGGATGTCTTCTTTGGAGAAATGTCTGTTCATGCCCTGTGCCCATTTCTTGATTGGATTCTTTGTTCTTTGGGTGTTGAGTTTAATAAGTTCTTTATAGATTTTGGATACTAGCCCTTTATCTGATATGTCATTTGCGAATAATTTCTCCCATTCTGTCAGTTGTCTTTTGGTTTTGTTAACTGTTTCCTTTACTGTGCGAAAGCGTTTGATCTTGATGAAGTCCCAATAGTTCATTTTTGCCCTTGCTTCCCTTGCATTTGGCAATGTTCCTAGGAAGAAGTTGCTGTGGCTGAGGCCGAAGAGGTTGCTGCCTGTGTTCTCCTCAAGGATTTTGATGGATTCCTGTCTCACATTGAGGTCCTTCACCATTTTGAGTCTATTTTTGTGTGTGGTAAAAGGAAATGATCCAGTTTCATTTTTCTGCATGTGGCTGTCCAATTTTCCCAACACCTATTTGTTGAAGAGACTTTTTCCACTGGACATTCTTTCCTGCTTTGCTGAAAATCAGTTGACCATAGAGTTGAGCGTCTATTTCTGGGCTCTCTATTCTGTTCATTGATCTATGTGTCTGTTTTTGTGCCAGTACCACGCTGTCTTGATGATGACAGCTTTGTAATAGAGCTTGAAGTCTGGAATTGTGATGCCACCAACTTTGGCTTTCTTTTTTTAACATTCCTCTGGCTATTTGAGGCCTTTTCTGGTTCCATATAAATTTTAGGATTATTTGTTCCATCTCTTTGAAAAAAATGGATGGGATTTTGATAGGGATTGCATTAAATGTGTAGATTGCTTTAGGTAGCATAGACATTTTCACAATATTTCTTCTTCCAATCCATGAGCATGGGACATTTTTCCATTTCTTTGTGTCTTCCTCAATTTCTTTCATGAGTACATTATAGTTTCCTGAGTACAGATTCTTTGCCTATTTGGTTAAGTTTATTGCCAGGTCTCTTATGGTTTTGGGTGCAATTATAAATGGGATTGATTCTTTAATTTTTCTTTCTTCTATCTTGTTGTTGGTGTATAGAAATGAAACTGATTTCTGTGCACTGATTTTATATCCTGACACTTTACTGAATTCCTGTACAAGTTTCAGCAGATTTGGAATGGAATCTTTTGGGTTTTCCACATAAAGTATCATGTCATTTACAAAGAGTGATACTTTGACTTCTTTGCAGATTAGGATGCCTTTAACTTCTTTTTGTTGTCTGATTGCTGAGGCTAGGACTTCTAGTACTATATTGAATAGCAGTGGTGATAGTGGACATCCCTGCCTTGTTCCTGACCTCATAGAAAAGCCTTAATGAGAATGATTTTTTTCAATGTGGGTTTTTGTAGATGGCTTTGAGGATCTTGAGGAAGGTAACTTCTATCCCTATACTTTGAAGAGTTTTGATCATGAAAGGAAGCTGTACTTTGTCAAATGCTTTTTCAGCATCTGTTGAGAGTATCATATGGTTCTTGTTCTTTCTTTTACTAATGTGTTGTATCACACTGACTGATTTGCAGATGTTGAACCAACGTTGCAGCCCTGGAATAAATCTCATTTGGTCATGGTGAATAATCCTATTAATGTATTGTCAGATCCTATTGGCCAGTATTTTGGTGAGAATTTTTGCATCTGTGTTCATCAAGGATATTGGTCTGTAATTCTCCTTTTTCATGGGGCCTTTGTCTGGTTTTGGAATCATGGTAATGCTGGCCTCATAAAAATAAGTTTGGAAATTTTCCTTCCATTTCTCTTTTTTGGAACTGTTTCAGGAGAATAGGTATTAATTCTTCTTTAAATGTTTGGTAGAATTCCCCTGGGAAGCCATCTGGCCCTGGGCTCTTGTTTGTTGGGAGATTTTTGATGACTGCTTCAATCTCCTTACTGGTTATGGGTCTGTCCAGGTTTTCTATTTCATCCTAATTCAGTTGTGGTAGTTTATATGTCTCTAGGAATACATCCATTTCTTCTAGATTGTCAAATTTGCTGGCGTATGGTTGCCATAATATGCTCTTATAATTGTTTGTATTTCTTAGGTGTTGATTGTGATCTCTCCTCTTTCATTCATGATTTTATTTATTTGGGTCCTTCCTCTTTTCTTTTTGATAAGTCTAGCCAGGGATTTATCAACCTTACTAATTCTTTCAAAGAATTAGCTCCTAGTTTTGTTGATTTGTTCTATTGTTTATTTTGGTTTATATTTCATTGATTTCTGCTCCGATCTTTATGATTTCTCTTCTCCTGCTGGGTTTAGGCTTTCTTTGTTTTTCTTTCTCCAGCTCCTTTAGGTGTAGGCTTAGGTTGTGTATTGGAGACCTTTTTTGTTTCTTGAGAAAGGCTTGTATTGTTATATACTTTCCTCTCAGGACCACCTTTGCTGTGTCCCACAGATTTTGAATAGTTATGTTTTCATTATCATTTGTTTCCATGAATTTTTAAATTCTCCTTTAATTTTCTGGTCGATCCAGTCATTCTTTAGTAGGATGTTCTTTAGCCTCCATGATTTGGGTTATTTCCAAATTTCCTCCTGTGATTGAGTTCTAGCTTCAGAGCATTGTGGTCTGAAAATATGCAGGGAATGATCCCAATCTTTTGATACTGGTTGAGACCTGATTTATGACCCAGGATGTGATCTATTCTGGAGAATGTTCTATGTGGACTAGAGAAGAACGTGTATTCTGTTGCTTTGGGATGCAATGTTGTGAAGATATCTGTGATGCCCATCTGGTCCAGTGTGTCACTTAAGGCCTTTATTTCCTTGTTGATCTTTTGCTTGGGTGATCTGTCCATTTCGGTGAGAGCAGTGTTAAAGTCCCTTATTATTATTGTATTATTGTTGATGTGTTTCTTTGATTTTTTTAGTTAAATGGTTGAAATAGTTGGCTGCTCCCACGTTAGGGGCATAGATATTTAAAATTGTCATTTCTTCTTGTTGGACAGATCCTTTGAGTATGATATAGTGTCTTTTCTCATATCTTATTATAGTCTTTGACTTAAAATCTAACGGATCTGATATAAGGATTGCCACCCCAGCTTTCTTCTGATGTCCATTAGCATAGTAAATTGTTTTCCACCCCCTCACTTTAAATCTGGAGGTGTCTTTTGGTCTAAAATGAGTTTCTTGAAGGTAGCATATTGATGGGTTTTGTTTTTTATCCATTCTGATACCCCGTGTCTTTTCGTTGGAGCATTTATCCCATTTACATTCAGGGTAACTCTTGAGAGATATGAATTTAGTACCATTCCTTTCACCTGTAAGGTGACCGTTACTGTATATTGCCTCTGTTCCTTTCTGATCTACTACTTTTAGGGTCTCTCTTTGCTTAGAGAACCCTTTCAATATTTTCTTTAGAGCTGGTTTGGTGTTTGCAAATTCTTTCAGTTTTTGTTTGTCCTGGAAGGTTTTTTTTTTTTTTTTTTTTTTTATCTCTCCTTTTACTTTCAATGATAGCCTAACTGGATAGTGTATTCTTGGCTTCATGTTTTTCTCATTTACTGCTCTGAATATATCATGCGAGTTCTTTTTGGCCTGCCAGATCTCTGTTGGTAAGTCCACTGCCAATCTAATATTTTTACTCTTTTATGTTACAGACTTCTTTTCCTGGGCTGCTTTCAGGATTTTCTCTTTGTTGCTAAGGCTTGTAAATTTTACTATTAGGTGACGGGGTGTGGACCTATTCTTATTGATTTTGACGGGGGTTCTCTGCACCTCCTGGATTTTGATGCTTGTTCCCTTTGCCATATTCTGGAAATTCTTTACAATAATTCACTCCAATATACCTTTTGCCCCCCTCTCTCTTTCATCTTCTTCTGGAATCCCAATTATTCTAATATTATTTCATCTTATTGTATCACTTATATCTCAAATTTTCCCCTGTGGTCTAGCAGTTGATGTCTCTCTTTTGCTCAGCTTCTTTATTCTCTGTCATTTATTCTTCTATATCACTAATTCTCTCTTCTGACTCATTACTCCTAGCAGTAAGAGTCTCCATTTTTTATTGCACCTCATTAATATCTTTTTTTGATTTCAGGTTGGTTAGATTTTAGTTCTTTTATTTCCCCAGAAAGGGCTTTTATTTCTCCATCAGTGTTTCTCTAATATATTCTGTGCCTTTTTTGATCCCAGCTAGAACCTTGAGAATCATCATTCTGAACTCTAGTTCTGAAATATTACCACTGTCCATATTGATTGGTCCTTAGCTTTTGGTACTGCCTCTTGTTCTTTTTTTGTAGTTAGTTTTTCTGCCTTTTCATTTTATCCAGATAAGAATATATGAACAAGAGAATAAAATGTTAAAAGGCTGGCAAAGACCCCAGAAAAATGTGCTTTAACCAAATCAGAAGAAACCTCAAATTGTGGAGAGAAGTAAGGGGGTAAAAAGAAGTTCAAGCAATTAAAAAAAAAAAGAAAAAAAAAGAAAAATAACAAGAAAAAAAGAAAATATGTATGTTAGACTTGAGAATAGGACAGTGTCACCCACTTGGTTTTTGGGAGTATTTTGGTCTCCTAGAAGAAACTACTTCCCAAAATTTTAAAGAGAGAAAAACTTATATATGTGTATATATATATGTACAGATATATTTATATTTATCTATTTATCTACCTATTATATATACAAAAATAAGGGTAAACACAATGATGCGATAGAATATAACTGTAAAGATGAAAATTTAAAAAATTCCAAAAAAGGAGTTGAGAAGTTGGTTGGGAAAAGAAAGAAAAAGAAAGTGGAGAGAATTTGCTGAGGCTGGAGACTAGAACAAACCCTGTGCTAGATTTAGGATATATTTGGATCTATTAGAAGACATATAATCCCAAAATATTTTAGAAGAAAAACCTTATGTGTATACAAAAGATGAAGTTAAATATAATGAAGGATAAAATATGACTATAATAATAAATGTTGAAAAAGATTTTTAAAGAAAGATATTGTTAAGATAAACTAGTTAAAAAAAGTTAAAAGAGTTTTCCTCTTTTCCTCTTAATTTTAAAAAAATTAGAAAAAGAAAAAAAAATTTAAAAAAATTTAATTAACTTTGCAAGACTAAAGAGTCATTGGGAGAAATCCAGGAATTCCATGTATTGCTTTCCCCTCCTCTGGAATTCTGCTGTTCTCCTGATCAGTGAGCTTGGTCTTGGCTGGATTTCTTGCTCTTCTTCTGGGGAAGGGTCCTGTTGCTGTGATTGTCACGTGTCTTTGCCTGAGGTGGAATTGCTCTGCCCTTGCCAGGGGCTGGGCTAAGTAATCTGCTCTGGTTTGCTCTCAGGTGCTTTTGTTCCCTGAACGCTTTCCGTAGAGCTCTGGAGGATGGGAATGAAAATGACAGCTTCCCAATCTCCAGCTGGAGGAGTTGAGAACTTGGGGCCCCACTCCTCAGTGTGCCTTTGGAGAAAAGTGCTCAATCACTCCCATATCCCTCGTCTCTGGCCATGCTCAGAGCTCACCTGGCCTGTGACCGAACATTTCTGTCTCTGGCACACAGCCCTGTTTGAAGTCTCCAAACCCAACAGATCCCTGCCACTCTTCCAGGGGTGTCTCCCTGGATCTGCCACTTGTGGGGTCCCTGTTCAAAGAACAGTGGTCTGACTGTGCCACAGATTACAGTTTAAGGTAACCCCAAGCTGAGAGCTCACTCCTCTGCTCAGTCTCTGTAGCTGGCTTCCTCTCTCTGATACCTGTAGCTCTGCTACACTCAGACACCCCTGCTCCTTCTGTGACCCCATGGGACCTGAGACCACACTGTCCTTGCAAGGGCTCCACCCCTGCTTAGCCTCTGGGGCAATGTCCCTCAGTGGAGCAGACTTCTAAAAGTTCTGATTTTGTGCTCCATTCTCTGGTGTTTGCCAGGAGCTGGCCCCTTCCCCCATGGTCTATCTCCCCGTTGCTTCAAATTAACCTTTCAGGAAATGGTCGATTTTCTGTTTCTAGAATTGATGCTCTTCTTCTCTTCGATCTCCTGTTGGATATGTAGGTGTTCAGAATGGTTTGTTAACTATCTAGCTGATCTCCTGTGACCTGATGTCATCTCAGCCTGCTACTCCTCCACCATCCTGACCCATTTCCTGATTTGGTTTTAAATGGAAAATAACCTTTGCTCTTTTTGCAGTATTCTTTGTTTCTCTCTAAGGCCTCATTGACTATCTCCTTATGGATCCGTGGGGGAGTGGGGTGGATTCCTCTCAGCCCTGAGTCCCCTTGACCTGCCTCTCCAGTGTTTAGCCTCCCAGAAAGTCTCTCCCTGTTTGACTTCTGGGACACTTGGCTGACTTGGTCTTGTGTCTGTGGGAGGAAACGTGGTTTGAATGTGTGGGGCTATTGAAACACATGGACTCTAATCCTATCTCTGGGATATAAGAGTTAAAAGATTTAAGATAAATTGTGTAAACCCACTGGGCACCATATATTCTTGTTGGTTTTGAGAATTAGAAGAGGAAAATAAGCAGAACCTAGTTTACAGTAGGCACTAAATAAACATGTGTCCCAAGTTTTTGACTGGTGCTAATATATCTAGAGGGTTAGAGCCAGGACATGCAAGACCATCTTGCTCATGCAACCCCTGAAGAGACAGGTGCCATTCTTGTAGTGGTGCCCTCATGCCAGTTTCCCCTTTCCTTAGTACCTTGATGGTGATCTCTGGGTGCTGTCCTAAGGCTCCCTTATATACTATACTCTGGTATCACATTTGCTCAGCTTCTAGTTGGTTCCTATTCTGCACTTAAACCAATTTCTCCTTCTGCCCCTCCAAAACCAGAATTAAATTCATCCTTGAATCTCTTGTTACTTTCTTGTTGGCTTATTGTCTTAACTCCATACTGCTTTGTTCTGGCCAATCCAGGCTGCTTTGGGATCATCAGAGAACCGGTTCTCTTCATGGACTGGCTCTGTTTTCTTTTCTGTTTCTTCTCTTTTCTGTTTCTTGAGGGTGGTGAAGCCCCTCAAAGAAAGTGATTTCATCTATAACCTCTACCTCTGAGCTTGGCTTTGATGTTGTAGATACTGTGAGCATTTCAGGAATACTGGGCTTACTCAGATGTTATTCCAGGGCATCCAAGGGCTCCTTCCAGACTTCTTTGATTTATACTCCAGACTTGTCTTATACACACTATGATTTGAACTCACCAGTAACTACCCCCTCTAGTCCCAGGAGAGATAATTCCCACTACTAGCCCATGCTTCTGGAGTCCTCATTACTGTCTTATTTCCAGTGCAGTCTGATATCTGTCCTTCCATGGACCCTACCTGCTAGCCAGAATCTTCTCAGATATGAATGTTGACCTGAATGGGACCTCAGCAAACTATGACATGGCTCAGGCAAGCTGCAGCTGGAGTTATGTCCTATAGCTCTATATAGAGGGTTGTAAATGGAGGGATATGCCACTAGATTTCCTTCTGAATGAAAGGATTTATTCCAGCTGCCAGGGAAGCTGCTGGCAGACAACCCTGAGTTATTCATTCCTCTCTGGGACAAAGTTCATGTCACTTTCCTGAGGAAGCTTACATCTGTTGACTGGCTGACACTGGATCCTCTCACCAAACTGGCATAGCACCAGCTGTGAAAGGCCATCCAACTTCAGAGCATTGGATGAGGCCCTTGCTGGGATGAAGTTGAAGCTCAGTTTCTCCTTCTGCTCATTAAACAGGACACACACTTTCTGACTCAGAGTCTGCCTTCCAGGGAACTAGCCTAAGACATGGACAGAAAAAAGTCTCCTTTGGGAGTGAGGATCACGAATTAGGATTACAACAGGCCAACTCATGTAGGTAGCAGATGGAGACCTAGAACTGTGTGTAACCTTATTTAGAGTTAGGGTCTTTACAGAAGTAGTAAAGTTAAAATGGTGTCCTTACAATGGGTCCTAATCCAATATGATGGTGTTCTTAAAAAAAAAAAAGGGAAATTAGGAGACAGATACAGTTCACATACAGGGTGAACACCACGTGTGCATGAAGATAGCCATTCGCAAGCCAGGGAGAGAGGCTTAGAACAGACCCTTCCCTCACAGCCCTCATAAGGAACCAATGCTGATGACTCTTGATTTCTGAGCTCTAGCCTCCAGAACTGTGAGAAAGGATTTTCTGTTGTTTTAGTTGTCCAGTGGCACTTAGTTATGGTAGCCCTGGTAAACTAAAGCACTCCCTGAATAATAAGCACACTAGCTCAGTTTCTTCATTATACTTTCCTCCATCTAAATTAGGACCCACCAGTATTCTTTCATTATACTTTTCATTTTTCCTTCTTATCCTTTATCACATGTTGTAATCAAAGGTCTGTGCAATGATTTTCTTAATGGTTTCTTGCCCTCCAGACTGCACAGGCAATGCCAGTAAGGCAGAGATAATGAACATGTTATCTATCAGTATGTCTGGTGCTGGTCTCTGGTGTTCAAAAGTTCTTTATGAATTACTGTCAAATGAAAGAAAAAAAAGTTTAGCATGGATGGGTTTTTTTTTTTTAAAAGACATTTTTTTATTGTGAGAGAGAGAGAGAAAAAGGGCGCAGTCAGTGGGAGAAGCAGGCTCCCTGCTGAGCAAGGAGCCCAATGCAGGACGTGATTCCAGGACCCTGGGATCATGACCTGAGCCAAAGGCAGATGTTTAACTGACTGAGCCACCCAGGAGTCTGAAAATACACATTTTTCCCCCCAATTTATTTATTTTCAGAAAAACATTATTCATTATTTTTTCACCACACCCAGTGCTCCATGCAAGCTGTGCCCTCTATAATACCCACCACCTGGTACCCCAACCTCCCACCCCCCCGCCACTTCAAACCCCTCAGACTGTTTTTCAGAGTCCATAGTCTCTCATGTTTCACCTCCCCTTCCAATTTACCCAAATTCCCTACTCCTCTCTAACGCCCCTTGTCCTCCATGCTATTGGTTATGCTCCACAAATGAGTGAAACCATATGATAATTGACTCTCTCTGCTTGACTGATTTCACTCAGCATAATCTCTTCCAGTCCCGTCCATGTTGCTACAAAAGTTGGATATTCATCCTTTCTGATGGAGGCATAATACTCCATAGTGTATGTGGACCACATCTTCCTTATCCATTCATCCGTTGAAGGGCATCTTGGTTCTTTCCATAGTTTGGCGACTGTGGCCATTGCTGCTATAAACATTGGGGTACAGATGGCCCTTCTTTTCACGACATCTGTATCTTTGGGGTAAATACCCAGGAGTGCAATTGCAGGGTCGTAGGGAAGCTCTATTTTTAATTTCTTGAGGAATCTCCACACTGTTCTCCAAAGAGGCTGCACCAACTTGCATTCCCACCAACAGTGGAAGAGGGTTCCCCTTTCTCCACATCCTCTCCAACATATGTTGTTTCCTGTTGTGTTAATTTTGGCCATTCTAGCTGGTGTAAGGTGATATCTCAATGTGGTTTTAATTTGAATCTCCCTGAGGGCTAATGATGATGAACATTTTTTCATGTGTCTGATAGCCATTTGTATTTCTTGATTGGAGAAGTGTCTGTTCATATCTTCTGCCCATTTTTTGATGTGTTTGTCTGTTTCGTGTGGGTTGAGTTTGAGGAGTTCATTATAGATCCTGGATATCAACCTTTTGTCTGTACTGTCATTTGCAAATATCTTCTCCCATTCCGTGGGTTGCCTCTTTGTTTTCTTGACTGTTTCCTTTGCTGTGCAGAAGCTTTTGATTTTGATGAAGTCCCAGAAGTTTATTTTCGCTTTTGTTTCCTTTGCCTTTGGAGACGTATCTTGAAAGAAGTTGCTGTGGCTGATATCAAAGAGATTACTGCCTATGTTCTCCTCTAAGATTCTGATAGATTCCTGTCTCACGTTGAGGTCTTTTATCCATTTTGAGTTGATCTTTGTGTACGGTGTAAGAGAATGGTCGAGTTTCATTCTTCTACATATAGCTGTCCAGTTTTCCCAGCACCATTTATTGAAGAGACTGTCTTTTTTCCACTGTATATTTTTTCCTGTTTTGTCGAAGATTAATTGACCATAGAGTTGAGGGTCCATATCAGGGCTCTCTACTCTGTTCCACTGGTCTATGTGTCTGTTTTTATGCCAGTGCCATGCTGTCTTGGTGATCACAGCTTTGTAATAAAGCTTGAAATCAGGTAAGGTGATGCCGCCAGCTTTATTTTTGTTTTTCAACATTTCCTTAGCGATTCGGGGTCTCTTCTGATTCCATACAAATTTTAGGATTATTTGCTCCAGCTCTTTGAAGAATGCTGGTGGAATTTTGATCGGAATGGCATTAAAAGTATAGATTGCTCTAGCGAAAGCAGAATTAGCATGGATGTTTTGACCCAAAGAATCTGTTTTGGCTAGCCATACACACACACACACACACACACAGTTTATTTATCGGAGAGACAGAGAAAGAGAGCACAAGCAGGGGAGTCATAGGCAGAGAGAGAAGCATGTTCCTTGCTGAGCAAGTAGTCCAATGCAGGACAGGATCCCAGGACCTCAAGCTGAAGGCTGATGCCCAACCGACTGAGCCACCCAGGCATCCCTGGTTATATATTATTAATAAATCAGCTATTCCATCTCTAAAAATACCCCCCCCAGTTTGATTAAAAAATAATTTAGGTTCTTTGTCATTCTGTGTGATTTATAGAAAGGGACACTGCTTTTTCCAATTTACTGCATTGACCTAAAAAGAGCTCAGACATGCTGTCTTCTCTTTCCCCCTCCTCATGTCTGTTTACATGTCTGCTTGGGTTAGGAAGAAATGACCAAGTCATCAGACTTGGCTTGCATGTTCCAGACTTCATCCCAGATGTTGAATAACTTTTTCTCTAGCACAAACCCATTAATTTGGGAAACTTCTGGTGGGGAGCAAGCCATTTTAACTCTCTTGTCTCCTCCACAATATGCTTGGCTATTCTTTTGGTCTTAGGCACCAGCTGGAGAAAGTGAAAAGTAAATGAAAGTTAGGATTCACATAGGCTTTATATCCCCAGTGCCTATATCCACAGAGCTCTAGTCATTTGTTACATGTACATATGCTCAGGCAAACAAAGAGAAGTAATTTACATGACTCTATCCTCAGTGACGAAAAAAATCCTTAATGCTGTGCCAGAATAGCCTCCTCAACACTTCCTTGATGCTGCCAGGAGGAAAAACAGTGGGAAGATAGGTCTGCCACGGGGCTTGCCCAAATCCAGGAAGTGATTTCCTGGTTCCCACAAAAATGGGAAATTGAGAGCCGTCACTGAAGGAGTATCTGGAGCAAGTCTCCAGGAACTACCCTTCCTTTCTGCCTCTCTTCACCCAGATTTAGTAGTTCTTTCTTCTGGGTTGGGTCATCCATGGAGATTTGGAGAAACACCTTCCCAAGACTGAGCAGAAAGGAGCTTCTGTTAACATGCCCCGATTTTAAAGGCATATGTTGATGTTGCCAGCTGGGACAGTTCAGTTTGGAATTCCATCCCAATTTCCAAGGCTGAATTAGAATTACTTAATTCTCAGGGTTCTTTCTTTTTTTTTTTTTTTTTTTTTGTAAGTGCGAGGTTAGACTGTAATATTTGATGACTATTACCAGATAGAATTTTTGAAAAATCAAAGCATAATATATAGTAAAATGCATAAACTTTAAATTACATCTTGATTAATTTTTATTTTTACAGACACCCATGTAACCCATCACCTCAGAAAGTTCCCTCCTGCTTCTTTCCAGTCAGTGCCTTACCACCAACCCATGGCCAAGGCAAACACTACTTTGACTTTGATCACCACACATAAATATTGTTTATTCTTTTTTTATTCAAATATAATTAACATACAGAGTCATATTAATTTTAGATGTACAATATGATTGAACAATTCTATATATTTCTTAGTCTTAATCAGGATAAGTGAACTCTTAAAACCCTTCACCCATTTCACCCTCCCCCCCAACCACCAGTCTATTCTTTATACTTAAATATAAGACTTAAAAGTCTGTTTTTTGCTTTGTATCTTTATTTTTGGTTTATTTTTTCATTTGTTTTGTTTCTTGAATTTGACATATAAGTGAAATCTTATAGTATTTTTCTTTCTCTGACTGACTTATTTCACTTAGCATAATGTTCTCTAGCTCCAACCATGTTATTACAAATGGCAAGATTTTGTTCTTTTTTAGGGTTGAATAATATTTATGTATATATGTATATATAGACACACACTTGTACATATGTATATATGTGTGTGTCTATATATATATATACACATACTACATGTTCTTTATCCACTGATCTTCAATGGACACATGGATACTTGGGTTGCCTCCATATCTTGGTTATTGTAAAATATTATTATTATTATTTTTCTTTATTTTTCCAATTTATTTATTTTCAGAAAAACAGTATTCATTATTTTTTCACCACACCCAGTGCTCCATGCAAGCTGTGCCCTCTATAATACCCACCACCTGGTACCCCAACCTCCCACCCCCCCGCCACTTCAAAGCCCTCAGATTGTTTTTCAGAGTCCATAGTCTCTCATGGTTCATCTCCCCTTCCAATTACCCAAAAGCACATACCCTCCCCAATGTCCATAACCCTACAGCCTTCTCCCAACCCCCCTCCCCCCAGCAACCCACAGTTTGTTTCGTGAGATTAAGAGTCACTTATGGTTTGTCTCCCTCCCTATCCCATCTTGTTTCATGGATTCTTCTCCTACCCACTTAAGCCCCCATGTTGCATCACCACTTCCTCATATCAGGGAGATCATATGATAGTTGTCTTTCTCCGCTTGACGTATTTTGCTAAGCATGATACACTCTAGTTCCATCCATGTTGTTGCAAATGGCAAGATTTCGTTTCTTTTGATGGCTACATAGTATTCCATTGTGTATATATACCACATCTTCTTGATCCATTCACCTGTTGATGGACATCTAGGTTCTTTCCATAGTTTGGCTATTGTGGACATTGCTGCTATAAACATTCGGGTGCACGTGCCCCTTTGGATCACTACGTTTGTATCTTTAGGGTAAATTCCCAGTAGTGCAATTGCTGGGTCATAGGGCAGTTCTATTTTCAACATTTTGAGGAACCTCCATGCTGTTTTCCAGAGTGGTTGCACCAGCTTGCATTCCCACCAACAGTGTAGGAGGGTTCCCCTTTCTCCGCATCCTCGCCAGCATCTGTCATTTCCTGACTTGTTGATTTTAGCCATTCTGACTGGTGTGAGGTGATATCTCATTGTGGTTTTGATTTGTATTTCCCTGATGCCGAGTGATATGGAGCACTTTTTCATGTGTCTGTTTGCCATCTGGATGTCTTCTTTGCAGAAACGTCTGTTCATGTCCTCTGCCCATTTCTTGATTGGATTATTTGTTCTTTGGGTGTTGAGTTTGATAAGTTCTTTATAAATTTTGGACACTAGCCCTTTATCTGATATGTCGTTTGCAAATATCTTCTCCCATTCTGTCAGTTGTCTTTTGGTTTTGTTAACTGTTTCCTTTGCTGTGCAAAAGCTTTTGATTTTGATGAAATCCCAAAAGTTCATTTTTGCCTTTGCTTCCCTTGCCTTTGGCAATGTTCCTAGGAAGATGTTGCTGCGGCTGAGGTCGAAGAGGTTGCTGCCTGTGTTCTCCTCAAGGATTTTGATGGATTCCTTTCTCACATTGAGGTCCTTAATCCATTTTGAATCTATTTTTGTGTGTGGTGTAAGGAAATGGTCCAATTTCATTTTTCTGCACGTGGCTGTCCAATTTTCCCAACACCATTTATTGAAGAGGTTGTCTTTTTTCCATTGGACATTCTTTCCTGCTTTGTCGAAGATTAGTTGACCATAGAGTTGAGGGTCTATTTCTGGGCTCTCTATTCTGTTCCATTGGTCTATGTGTCTGTTTTTGTGCCAGTACCATGCTGTCTTGATGATGACAGCTTTGTAATAAAGCTTGAAGTCCGGAATTGTGATGCCACCAACTTTGGCTTTGTTTTTCAATATCCCTTTGGCTATTCGAGGTCTTTTCTGGTTCCATATAAATTTTAGAATTATTTGTTCCATTTCTTTGAAAAAGATGGATGGTACTTTGATAGGAATTGCATTAAATGTTTAGATTGCTTTAGGTAGCATAGACATTTTCACAATATTTATTCTTCCAATCCAGGAGCATGGAACATTTTTCCATTTCTTTGTGTCTTCCTCAATTTCTTTCATGAGTACTTTATAGTTTTCTGAGTATAGATTCTTAGCCTCTTTGGTTAGGTTTATTCCTAGGTATCTTATGGTTTGGGGTGCAACTGTAAATGGGATTGACTCCTTAATTTCTCTTTCTTCTGTCTTGTTGTTGGTGTAGAGAAATGCAACTGATTTCTGTGCATTGATCTTATATCCTGACACTTTACTGAATTCCTGTATAAGTTTTGGAGTGGAGTCTTTTGGGTTTTCCACATAGAGTATCATATCATCTGCGAAGAGTGATAATTTGACTTCTTCTTTGCCGATTTGGATGCCTTTAATTTCCTTTTGTTGTCTGATTGCTGAGGCTAGGACTTCTAGTACTATTTTGAATAGCAGTGGTGATAATGGACATCCCTGCCTTGTTCCTGACCTTAGTGGAAAAGCTTTCAGTTTTTCTCCATTGAGAATGATATTTGCAGTGGGTTTTTCATAGATGGCTTTGATGATATTGAGGTATGTGCCCTCTATCCCTACACTTTGAAGGGTTTTGATCAGGAAGGGATGCTGTACTTTGTCAAATGCTTTTTCAGCATCTATTGAGAGTATCATATGTTTCTTGTTCTTTCTTTTATTGATGTGTTGTATCACATTGACTGATTTGTGGATGTTGAACCAACCTTGCAGCCCTGGGATAAATCCCACTTGGTCGTGGTGAATAATCCTTTTAATGTACTGTTGAATCCTATTGGCTAGTATTTTGGTGAGAATTTTTGCATCTGTGTTCATCAAGGATATTGGTCTATAGCTCTCTTTTTTGATGGGATCCTTGTCTGGTTTTGGGATCAAGGTGATGCTGGCCTCATAAAATGAGTTTGGGAGTTTTCCTTCCATTTCTATTTTTTGGAACAGTTTCAGGAGAATAGGAATTAGTTCTTCTTTAAATGTTTGGTAGAATTCCCCCGGGAAGCCATCTGGCCCTGGGCTTTTGTTTGTTTGGAGATTTTTGATGACTGTTTCAATCTCCTTACTGGTTATGGGTCTGTTCAGGCTTTCTATTTCTTCCTGGTTCAATTTTGGTAGTTTATATGTTTCTAGGAATGCATCCATTTCTTCCAGATTGTCAAATTTGTTGGCGTAGAGTTGCTCATAGTATGTTCTTATAATAGTTTGTATTTCTTTGGTGTTAGTTGTGATCTCTCCTCTTTCATTCATGATTTTATTTATTTGGGTCCTTTCTCTTTTCTTTTTGATAAGTCTGGCCAAGGGTTTATCAATTTTATTAATTCTTTCAAAGAACCAGCTCCTAGTTTGGTTGATTTGTTCTATTGTTTTTTTGGTTTCTATTTCATTGATTTCTGCTCTGATCTTTATGATTTCTCTTCTCCTGCTGGGCTTAGGGTTTCTTTCTTGTTCTTTCTCCAGCTCCGTTAGGTGTAGTGTTAGGTTGTGTACCTGAGACCTTTCTTGTTTCTTGAGAAAAGCTTGTACCGCTATATATTTTCCTCTCAGGACTGCCTTTGTTGTGTCCCACAGATTTTGAACCGTTGTATTTTCATTATCATTTGTTTCCATGATTTTTTTCAATTCTTCTTTAATTTCCCGATTGACCCATTCATTCTTTAGAAGGATGCTGTTTAGTCTCCATGCATTTTGGTTCTTTCCAAACTTCCTCTTGTGGTTGAGTTCTAGCTTCAGAGCATTGTGGTCTGAAAATATGCAGGGAATGATCCCAATCTTTTGATACCGGTTGAGTCCTGATTTAGGACCGAGGATGTGATCTATTCTGGAGAATGTTCCATGTGCACTAGAGAAGAATGTGTATTCTGTTGCTTTGGGATGAAATGTTCTGAATATATCTGTGATGTCCATCTCATCCAGTGTATCATTTAAGGCCTTTATTTCCATGTTGATCTTTTGCTTGGATGATCTGTCCATTTCAGTGAGGGGAGTGTTAAAGTACCCTACTATTATTGTATTATTGTTGATGTGTTTCTTTGATTTTGTTATTAATTGGTTTATATAGTTTGCTGCGCCCACGTTGGGGGCATAGATATTTAAAATTGTTAGATCTTCTTGTTGGACAGACCCTTTGAGTATGGTATAGTGTCCTTCCTCATCTCTTATTATAGTCTTTGGCTTAAAATCTAATTGATCTGATATACGATTGCCACTCCTGCTTTTTTCTGATGTCCATTAGCATGGTAAATTCTTTTCCACCCCCTCACTTTAAGTCTGGAGGTGTCTTCGGGTTTAAAATGAGTTTCTTGGAGGCAACATATAGATGGGTTTTGTTTTTTTATCCATTCTGATACCCTGTGTCTTTTGATTGGGGCATTTAGCCCATTAACATTCAGGGTAACTATTGAGAGATATGATTTTAGTGCCATTGTATTGCCTGTAAGGTGACTGTTACTGTATATTGTCTCTGTTCCTTTCTGATCTACCACTTGTAGGCTCTCTCTTTGCTTAGAGGACCCCTTTCAGTATTTCCTGTAGAGCTGGTTTGGTGTTTGCAAATTCTTTCAGTTTTTGTTTGTCCTGGAAGCTTTTAATCTCTCCTTCTATTTTCAATGATAGCCTAGCTGGATATAGTATTCTTGGCTGCATGTTTTTCTCGTTTAGTGCTCTGAAAATGTCATGCCAGCTCTTTCTGGCCTGCCAGGTCTCTGTGGATAAGTCAGCTGCCAATCTAATACTTTTACCATTGTATGTTACGGACTTCTTTTCCCGGGCTGCTTTCAGGATTTTCTCTTTGTCACTAAGGCTTGTAAATTTTACTATTAGGTGACGGGGTGTGGGCCTATTCTTATTGATTTTGAGGGGCGTTCTCTGAACCTCCTGAATTTTGATGCTCGTTCCCTTTGCCATATTGGGGAAATTCTCTCCAATAATTATCTCCAGTATACCTTCTGCTCCCCTCTCTCTTTCTTCTTCTTCTGGAATCCCAATTATTCTAATGTTGTTTCGTCTTATGGTGTCACTTATCTCGCGAATTCTCCCCTCATGGTCCAGTAGCTGTTTGTCCCTCTTTTGCTCAGCTTCTTTATTCTCTGTCATTTGGTCTTCTATATTGCTAATTCTTTCTTCTGCCTCATTTATCCTAGCAGTGAGAGCCTCCATTTTTGATTGAACTTCATTAATAGCTTTTTTGATTTCAACTTGGTTAGATTTTAGTTCTTTTATTTCTCCAGAAAGGGCTTTTATATCTCTGGAGAGTGTTTCTCTAATATCTTCCATGCCTTTTTCAAGCCCAGCTATAACCTTGAGAATTGTCATTTTGAACTCTAGATCTGACATATTACCAATGTCTGTATTGATTAGGTCCCTAGCCTTCGGTACTGCCTCTTGTTCTTTTTTTTTGTTGTGAATTTTTCTGCCTTGTCATTTTGTCCAGCTAAGAGTATATGAAGGAGCAAGTAAAATACTAAAAGGGTGGCAACAATCCCAGGAAAATATGCTTTAACCAAATCAGAAGAGATCCCAAATCGTGAGGGGGGGATTTCTCCCCCCTCACGATTGGGTGATGGATCTCCTCTGATTGAGATCTCCTTTGATTGGGATCTCCCAATCTCTTCTGATTGGGATCTCTTCTGATTTGGGGATAAAAAGTGGTTCAAAAAGAAAGAAAGAAAAAAAAGAAAAAAAAGAATTAAAAAAAAGAGATTGAATTAAAAATTCAATCAAGAATTTAAAAAAGAATTAAGAAAAAAAAGATTGAAGAGATTAGGATCTCCTCTGATTTGGGGATAAAAAGAGGTTCAAAAAGAAAGAAAGAAAAAAAAGAAAAAAAAAGAATTATAAAAAAAGAAAATGAATAAAGTATAAAAAACAAAAATATATATATATTAGATAATCTAGTTAAAAAACGTTAAAAAAGAAAAGGGTAAAAGTTATAAAAAATTTTAGCAGAAGAAGAGAAAAAAAATGAAAAAGAAAAAAATTAAATTAACTGCAAGACTAAAAAATCACAGGCAGAAAGCCATGAGTTCCGTGGTTTGTTTTCTCCTCCTCTGGAATTCTGCTGCTCTCTCCTTGGTATTGAAACTGCACTCCTTGGTAGGTGAACTTGGTCTTGCCTGGATTTCTTGTTGATCTTCTGGGGGAGGGGCCTGGTGTAGTGATTCTCAAGTGTCTTTGCCCCAGGCGGAATTACACCGCCCTTACCAGGGGCCGGGCTGAGTGATCTGCTCGGCTTTGCTTTCAGGAGCTTTTGTTCCCTGAGCGCTTTCCGTAGAGTTCCGGAGGATGGGAACACAAATGGCGGCCTCCTGGTCTCCGGCCCGGAGGAGCCGAGAGCCCGGTGCCCTGCTCCCCTGTGCGCCCTCAGCGAACAGCTCCTAGTAACTCGCATCTGCCTAACCTCCGGCCGCGCTCCGAGCTCACCGAGCCTGCGACCGGTTCAAGGCAACACGGAGCTGCGAGCTTACTGTCGGCTCTGTCTCTGCAGCCGGCTTCCCCGTTCCAATATCCGCAAGCTCTGCGACACTCAGACACCCCCGATCCTTCTGTGACCCTGCGAGACCTGAGGTCACACCGACCCCGCGTGGGCTTCACCCCGGTTTAGCCTCCGGAGCGATGTCCCTCAGCGGAACAGACTTTTAAAAGTCCTGATTTTGTGCTCCGTTGCTCTGCCGCTTGCCGGGAGCCGGCCCCTCCCCCCGGGGTCTATCTTCCCGTCGCTTTGGATTCACTTCTCCGCCAGTCCTACCTTTCAGAAAGTGGTTGTTTTTCTGTTTCTAGAATTGCTGTTCTTCTTCTCTTCGATCTGCCGATGGATCTGCAGGTGTTTGCAATCTTTAGATAGGCTCTCTAGCTGATCTCCTGCTAGCTGAGGTAGTCTCAGCCTGCTACTTCTCCGCCATCTTGACTCCTCTCCCCTAAAATATTATTTTTAATGATCGATAATTTATTTAAAAAATTGAAGTATGGTTGACATACAATAATATATTTCAAATATGTGGTACAGTGATTTGACAGGTATTGCTTATTGCTTATGCTTTTTAAAGAAGTTTTTACTTTAATTCCAGTTAATTAACATATAGTGTTCTATTAGTTTGAGTTGTGCAATATAGTGGTTCAACAATGCTATCCAATACAACACACTCATCAGGACAAGTGGTATTGCATTAACCTTATGGTAATGATATCGTACATTGTGTACTCTTTCCTGTCTGGCATTATTCTTTCAACAGTGTTTCTGAAATTCAGTGATAATGATTCTAAGTGTCAGTGTAGTTCATTTCTTTTATTTTTTAAAAGACTTTTAATTCTTTTTATTATTTTATTTATTTAATTTGACTTAATATAATTTTTAAAAGTAGTTTCCATGCCTAAAACTTTTTACTTTTAAGTAATCTTTCCACTCAATGCGGGGCTCAAACTTACAACCCCGAGGACAAGAGTCGCACACTCTACCAACTGAGCCGGATAGGTGCCCCAACAATTCATTTATTTCTATTGTTGTGTACTGTATTATACTACTCTTTGTTTATCTACTCTTCATTTGATAGACATATGGGTTGATTTAAGTTTTTGGTGATTATGAATAAAACTTTTATGAGATTTTTGTACAATTGTGTGTGTGTGTTTACACACAAATGTATATGCCTCATTTTTCTTGGGTATATGCCTAGGATCTGAACTGCTGAGTCATAGATATATTTAACTCAAGTAGAAACTGCCCAACAGTTTCTCTGTGCACAGGTAAGTACACAGATTAATGACCTCAAAAAAGACCACTTGACCACCTATCTGAATGACTTCCAAGAGGTTCTAACTCTGAGATTCTTTCTGGTGGAGTGGGAGGAATGGCAGCCTTTTGTTTATGTCACTTAGTTGCTGGCTCATGTGGGTAGCTGCCTAGTTGGATTGTAAGTTTCACTCACTTTGGAGCGAATCCAGTAGTGTCCTCAGGTCACTCTGTGTCATTCTGTTGGAGAGTCAGGCTTATCCAGACATCACCTCTGCTAGAATTGCCCAGCCTCAAGATTGACAGCCCAAGCAAGGGGATTCTTCTATACCTTAAAGGGATTTTAGAGCCCATACTTTTCATCTATTTTTGTAGTATGTTTCCTTTCACACATAGGGTACTGACATTAATCACAAATTTCAAGCAAACCATTAAACATGCCATTCAGGAAACAGTCATTTCTAAACATTTGTTTCTTAACTGCTGCTGCTGCTGCTACAGGTGCTGTGGAAGCTTAGGCAGAGAAGACCTTCCACCTGGAATCTCAGAGCAGAGGTGGAAAGGAAGGAAGAGTGTGCTATACTATATTATAGCTGATCGCTTCATTTCCTTTAGATAAGTAGATATTTTCCCAGTTCATTTTTTTTATATGAGGTGTATGTATTAGGTTTTTTTTTTAGATTTTATTTATTTATTTGACAGACAGAGATCACAAGCAGGCAGAGAGGCAGAGAGAGGGGGTAGGCAGGCTTCCTGCAAGTAGGAGCCTGGGATCATGACCTGAGCTGAAGGCAGAGTCTTTAACCCACTGAGCCACCCAGGTGCCCCTATATGTATTAGTTTGAACCAAACAAATTGCCATTTCTGAGATTTAAAAAGGTCAGATATTGGCTGGCCCAGCTTTTAAATTTTTGCCTCTCATGTCTGAGTCTACCAGTCTATAGTATTTTTTTGAGATCCAGGGGCTGGAACAATCATTCCAGGTTTCCGTTGGCTGGCTGGACCTTCTGAGTCTCTGCAATAGGGAGCATGAGAGACAAGAAAGAGAACCTGGATTTGCTTCCTCTGTGAGCAGGACCCTGAGCTAAGCTGCTGCTTCCTCCAGTGTGGCATTTCCCCCTGCAGCCAGAGTTGCCTCCACGTGCAGGTTGTGCAACCTCACTCACTAATTGCAAACATCCTACTGTGGTCTCTTCAGGGACAGGAGCTGGGTCCAGCAGTGCTTCCTCCCCAAAGGCTGGAGTTTCCTCTCCAGATGGCCCATCTCCCAGCTTCTCAGTAATTTCAGTCATCCTGAAGTTGCTGCCTATGGGACACTTGAGTGTTTTTTTCTTGCTTGCTTGTGTGTGTGTGTGTGTGTGTGTGTGTGTGTATGTGTCTAGTTTCAGATGACTCAACCAATATATTTACTTGCACATCTGAATTTAATAGTACAGGTTGCTCTAACGAAGGAAGAGTCGTGCAGTTTTAGCAGAGCCACTGTGGAATTCTCAAGATACAGAGGCCCACAAGAGAAGATACTCCTACTGGGAAGGTCAGGGCCAGGTGAAGGAAGACTTGGCCAGCCGGCCTCAGGAACTTTGCACCTTGCTTTAGAGACATAACCACCAGTCTCTTAAGTTCCTCAGGTGCTGTTACAACTATGCAGTCTGTGCTTGAAAACCTGCAAGACTAGCTCTTTAGTTAATATAATGGTTTTATTTTCTAGGTGCATGCAGAAAGGAAAAAATGTACATAAGTTCATTTTGAGAAAGTTCAGAAAGTCATTTCTAAAGGGAAAGCAATGATAAAGAAAATAAACACAAAATAAGGTAATAACATTTCCTCTTAGTATTCTAGATTTTGTCTCCCTTTCTGCAGAGTTCTATGTGGAAGGTTGGGGAAGTGCCAGCCATTTTCCTCTCTCAGTCTTCACTGGACCTCCCATTCTGTGTACTTTGACATAATTCTTCCAATCTCCCATCATCCCTGAAAGACAATGAAGTCATACTTGAGAGACTAGGTGGAAAGTCTATTCTGAATGCTTTCTCTTTGAAGTGAAATTTTAGACATAACTAAAAAGCACTAATTTTTATTCTAAATACATGTCACAATCTATTTTCTTTCAAATAATGGTTTGAGGAAACCTCAGAATTATTGGCAGCCTAGTGACAGTTAAAATTTTAATAAGCATATTCCTTCCCAGAATATTAGCTATGCAATTGTATTGTTCTTGAAGAACTTCATGATGGGTGGAAGGTATCATCTGTCATTAATGGGGAGATGGACTTGTTGACAACTATACAAGGCAAGGTTGTGTAGCTGGTCATTGGGTTTGTCTTTATGTCTGCAAGTGAAGTGTGCTGAACAATCCTTCTAGCTTCTTCCCCATAAGTGCTATTTTCTTTTCATGTTCCTAGTTCTGTGTGGGGGCAACAAGTAGTCATTCAGGGATTTTTGGTAAGAGAAAAAAGAAGGGAAGGAAACAAAATCTGGGAGAAGTTCTCTCAATTCATTTCATCTCGGTATTTATGATCTTATTGGTCTTGGTCACCTGAAGAATATGAGATGTTCTTCATCTTGAAATTCAGTGGCATTATATTATCTTGATTTCTTTCTCTCTGTGTTTCTTCTGCTTTTCTTATCAGTCAACGACCTTCTTGTAGCTTCCCTGTTAAAAACATATGATGTCTTCCAGTAAAGGACTGAACATTATCTAGAGCTTTCCCCTTACTCTGGTGGGCCTGGGTCCCTGTTCTATTACCCCATCCCAAATTCCTGTCCCAGACATAAACCTAAATTCTTTTCCTTGTGGTTTCACTCACTGAACATCTCCCGCTCTGACCTTCCCCATTCCCATCTTTTTTCTTACCCACAAAATTTTCTTTATCCTCAATTTTGTACTAGATACCCCTTCATCAGAAAGATATTTCATTAATATTTCATCTGGAATATTCTCTTAGCTTATGAGTTTGTCTTTATATATTTATTTTAGTTTCTATGGAGTATGAATACTATGAATAATATGATGCATACAGGAAGATGACTTTCATTTCTGAATTTTTGAAATTGGAGTAAATAAAGCAGTGAAATCATCCACTTAGGTATTCTTATAATCCAAGTATGGATTACCCAAGTATTAGGCAATATTTGTTTGCAGTAAAGATTGCAGAACATTTCCCCAGGGAGTTGAACAAGTTATTCAATGTTTTTTGAGCCAAATAGAGCACCAGTAAGAGAAAAAAAATGTTTTATGTGATTGGTGGGTACTTCAAGGTAATAACTTTACATGGATCTGATAAAGCTAGAAACAAATTATCTCTGAGAACAAAGTGAGAATACAGACAATTTGAGAACCAAGACAGCTGTAGAAGTCAGTTGCATAATTCTTGCCTTCAGGAACCTCTTAGAGAAAACAGTTTTGGACTTCCAAAGGCCACCATAAGGGTCTAGGTATCCATGTCTGGTCCCTGCAGCATTGCACAAGGCAGTGTGTGTGCATATTCTATTGTTGTAGTTTGCTTGATTTGCTAATGTGTATGTAGTGAATGGGGAGGTGCATTGCCTCCTCTCTTTCATTTTCTTGTAGAAGTAGAGGATTAGATGCATACTTGGTCTTTCTCTTTCCAGCTTCCACTTTTACCTGGTCATACCAGGAACTCCTACACACTAAAAGAAAAAATGAAAACATGAGAGTGGGTTTCCTAGGCTGGAGCTGAGGTGCCAAGGGAAAGCACTTAGTGAAGTTGGCTTCAGAGCTGGATTGTTTTTGTCTCCTTTCTTCTCACTGTAGAGTAGACATTGCTAAGACTTCATAGGACCCTATGAGAGCCACTCTCCTCATTCACAGATACTTGAGAGTACTGATTCTATGTTAAGGGCCTGTAGGGATGTGTAAGTAATAGCAGGACACCGTGCTCTCCTTGCCCTTCCTTACTCATAGGTTATCTTGATGGTGCGTGAATCAGGGATGAGAGAAAGAAAATTCTGTTGTGTCATCACTTGTTTGCAAATAAAAGAATGTTCCCACAGGGAACAAATAAATGCATAAGGTTTCTAGTAGAATATGAGAAGCAATTTGGCTTAGGAAATATTTCAAATACTCTTCTTCCCGGTTTGCGCAAATTTAATGTTTTTCTTCCTTGTTCAGGGAATAGAATAATATCCCATTTGTTTCAGGCTAATACTGAATCATCTGAAAATTTCTAAGCAATCATCTGAGCAAATTTCTTGCTCAAGCCTAGCTCTCTTCACTTCCATTTTCTCTGTCGGAGCATCCAAGTACTCAACCTTTTTCATTTCTTTTTGAGAACTGACATTGCCCAAATTAACTCTCTGTGTCGGTAGTACTATTATTCTCCCAACTACTAATACTAATTACAGCAAAACAACAGTAACAACAACAACAACAACAACAACACCCCACAAAGCTTACTGGATGCTTACCAGCTGGCTAGCTGGAGACTGTCCCAGGCAGGGGCTTTATATGCTCAGTTTATCTATTCCTCAAATTTTATGAGATAGGTATGAGTCTGACACCAATTCATGAATGTTTTTTTTCCAGGTAATTCTCCAGCACCAGCAGGGTGTCCTACAATTCAAATAGATTCTGACACTATCTAAATGGAGACAGTGTCAGATCCCACAGGCTAAGGACTCAATTCCACGAGACTACCCTCCCTATCCCCTACCTGAGCTATCAATTCCAAGTCCAGGTTGTTACTTAGGCCTAGTGGCTATAGATCAGAAGTTCCCATGACATCCTCCTTGGGTTCAATTAATTTGCTAGAGTGGCTCACAGAACTCAGAAAAACATTTTCCTTATTAGATCATCAGTTCATGTAAAAGGAACATGGGAACAGCCAGAGAGAAGAGATATGTAGGGCAAAGTATGTGGGAAGGAGTTTCCATGCTTTCTGGGTCTGCCATTCTCACTACATCTCCACAAGTTCACCAGCTTGTAAGCTCTCTAACCCTGTCCTTTTGGGTTTTTATGTATGCTTAATTACATAGGCATGATTGATTAAATCATTGGTTGGACTCAACTTCCAGTCCCTCTCCCAACCCCAGAGGTCAGGGATTTCCAACCTTCCAATCACATGGTTAGTTCCCTGGTAACCAGCTTCCCTTCCTAGATAACTTAAAAACTTTACAAAAATTATTTCATTAACGTAACAAAAACATTTGTGCTGCCCTTACCACCTAGGGAAGTTCAGGGTTTTAGGAGCTCTCTGCCATGAACGAGACAAAGAGCAAATATATATTTCTTATCAAAAATCATAATATCCCAGCTGGTATGATTACTGACTCCATTTTCCAGATGAGGAAACTAAAGGTGAGGTAGTCGATGAGCTCAAGGCTGCACATCTAGTAGTTGAAAGAGCCAGAGCTCAAACACCTGCGGTGGGTTCCAGAGCTTGCTGCACTAGACTGCGGGCCTAGGATGACAGAATCATTAGCATGTCCCTTTCACATGACCTGAAGCTAAGCACATGGACACTTTTTATTTGAGAGTTTTTTTTGCTATTCACTGTGGGAAAGTAGTGTTGGGACATCATTAAAACAACCTAGAAATCACAAAAATTTAAGAAGTCTTAGCAAGTTCTGGCCATCTTTGTGGCCAAAGTTGAAGATTCCCTTTCTGGTGTGGAACTTACGCAAACCTGCCCTGCTTCAGCTCCAGCCCTTCACCAGCTGTGATGCTCTCATCAGCTCCTCCAGCGCTGGCCTGAGGGCAGGCAGATCACAAGCTGCCCTACAAGAGTGAACTAGACTCCTAGCACTGACTCACCGTGAGTTTCTGGGGACTTCCAGAATGAGTGATGCCCCTCTCCTTGCTAAACTCAAAGGAAACTTTTTTCTTTCATTTCTCTTGTCCTCTCTATAAGTTGGCCACTATCAATCACTTCCTTCTTGATTGGTTCCTCCTCTCTTAAGTTCCTACATTCATTTATTCATTCATCAAATACTTATCTAGCACCTGTTAGACACTGGGTATATAATACTGAATAAAACAGACATGATCCCTGCCCTGAGGGCACTTAAATTCTAATAAGGAAGTCAAGGAATAAACAATTTTTCTAATAATAGAGTACACTATGTTTTGTAAAATGTTTTGTAAAAATGGGAGAATTTTTGAAAGCTCCTTGGAGACAACCCTTCCACCCAAGAGAGATATGAGAAAAGAGATAACTGACAGGACACCAAGGAAGTCATGGGTGGGTGTGATCTGAAACACAGACGGCAGGGTCAGCCTTGGGTGGGAATAGGGTCTTATCTGTCCCATAAGCCAGAGGGGAGATCCAGATTGTCACTAGGGAACTTGGGGGGCTCAGGCTTTGAGATGTCAGGAAAAAGTTTGACATAGAGACAGAAGGCCCTGGAGAAGCAGTGACGTTCCAGCTGAGGAGAGACACTAGAATTTGCAGTGATTTCTGTAGCATTCTTACACAGTTTTTTTCTAGCAATTCTGCAGCTCAAAAGGGAGACAATGAAAGGTGAGTGGACTCAGACTTGGGCATTTACAAGTTGAAGACAACAATTAAAAAGCAGAGTAACTGGGGGACTCCTGGGTGGCTCAGTTGGTTAACCATGTGCCTTCGGTTTAGGTCATAAATCTGGAGTCCTGGTACTGAGTGCTGCATTGGGCTCCTACTCAGTGGGGAGCCTGCTTTCCCCTCTCTCACTCCCCCTGCCTGTGCTATCTCTCTCTGACAAATAAATAAATAAGTAATCTTAAAAAAAAAAAAAAAGCAGAATAATTGGAAGTGATGGTGACTGAGCTGGTAAGAAGGGATGGATTCCAACTCAGACAGGAGATACTGGTTTTTAAAATATCTGAGACACAGCAGTTGGTTATTTCTATTTAATCACCCTTTCTATTAGATGCAGAAAGGGCTAGTCTCTCTGTAGACCATGGAAGGATTTCTAAGGGTCATGGAAGCTACTGCGACTCAGATTCTTTTATTTTTTTTTTATTTTAAAGATTTTTATTTATTTATTTGACACAGAGAGAGAGAGATCACAAGTAGGTAGAGCAGCAGGCAGAGAGAGGGGAGGGGGGGAAGCAGGCTTCCTGCTGAGCAGAGAGCCCAATGATGCAGGGCTTGATCCCAGGACCTTGACATCACGATCTGAGCTAAAGGCAGAGGCTTAACCTACTGAGCTACCCAGGTGCCCCTGGGATTCAGATTCTTGAATGTTGTGAAATTTTTTTGGTTTTAGTTTAATTGAAGTTAGTTAACATATAGTATATTATTAATTTTGGGGTAGAATTTAGTGATTCACCAGTTGTATATAAAACCCAGTGCTCATTACATCAAGTACCCTCCTTAATGTCCACTGTCCAATTATCCCAACCCCTCACATACCCTGAATGCTGTGAATTGACATTACCCTGGGATCTCAGAGCTGCCTATTGGCCCAGTGGTCAAGGGGTTTTAAATTCCATTGCAAACTATGGTATGTTATGGAGTATAAGTAGCCAGCAACATGGTACCCAAGGCCATTCCTGGGGCTCCTTTAAGGGACCTGATAACAACTTGGAATAACACATAAATTTGAACCAGTGGAGAGGGAAGACATACAAGTTAAAGGACAAGCTAAATTTCAGAATTACTTCAAAACAATAATTATGTGTTACATTAAATTACATTTGATGAGTTAGGATAACCATTAATCAATCTTTTAAAGAAGGGTTTTTAACTAATTTTACTTAATAGAGTCTAAGTGTTCTGTACAATTAGCAGCAGGGCATTAACTGCATACATTAAAGTTTATCAGTAAACATATAGAGACATTGATTTGTGTAGAAATATAAGAGTACTTCAGTACCATTTAATCCTATAAATTGTAACTGGGTTATAACATTCTTTTTGAAATCCTGTTTATACAATTAATAGTTTAGCAAGACATTTTTCTTAACGAACAAGCTCAGACTAAATTTTCACATATCCAGAATCTTTTAAATTAAATGGACTGTCTAATTTTCATAAAACAGCACTTTTTTTCCTATTTCTTACCTTACAGTTTTTTCCCCCAAATGGATGGCGGCATCAATTGGAAGATGAGCTCTAGTGACCTGTGGAAGGGCACTCTATCAGCCTTTTCTAAATCTGTGAACTGATTTTAGTTTATTTATATCTGTTTAAGAACTTCATTTGAAGATGTTTCTGTTTAGATGGTTTTATTTGCTGGATGATGAAGGAGAATACTCTGGCACTAACTAGGTTACCTCTGCATGTTCTGGGAGCTGTCCGATTCCACTTTCTTCTCTTCATCCAAACACATCACTGCCATAAGTTTCCGTCATCACCACTCTTTCTCTTAATCTGTCCCTCCTTTCTGACTTCATCCCTGCAGCTACTCTTGCCAGGGTTCTCAATGCCCTTGCTTTTTCTGCATTTCCCTTTAACTGGGAGCTTGGATCAATATGGATCAATGTACTCTGCTTCCACAGGAAGGCCTTTTCCTCAATCAATATGCTTCCCTGCAGCTTCTCTCATGGCTTCACTTCCTGTCCGTGGTCTGGTGACTCTCCTATTTACTTCTCCAGTCCAACAATCTCTTGGGATCCTATCTCCACTAGCATGTTTTGTGGGTGCCTCTTAATTCTCCAAGGAAGACTAAATCCACCACCCTCCCAGATGCTCAAGCTGGAGACCTGGGTAACATGGGAGGCCCAGAGAGGTTAATTAATTTGTCACAACTTATAAGTGGAAAAGTCTGAGACTGAAGGACTTTCTCTTTCCCCTGATCCATATCTTAGCCTCTCTAATAGTGGAAGTGAGGACTATTTTTCTACTCATCTTTAGGTGTCCAGTCATGCATAGCATATTGTAAAATTCAGTAAATTTTTATTGAAACAAAGAATGCAAGTATCTTAGAACATTCTCTTCCACTTCCTCACTATGGATGTAAGGAGATGAAAGCCAGAGGAATTAGAACATTTTTTCAAGTGTGTGGGGCAGGCTCACTCTTACCACTTCATACACACCACCAACTGACTAGGAAATAGATTTATTTCTTCTCTGCTTCTTCCATAATCAGGAACTAATGGAAGAAGGAGGAAGACATGAGGAGAAAATCTAAAATAAAATAAGATTTTAAGGAAACAGAGCTGAGGGAATCCGCAAGGTCAGGTTTAGGGAAGAGGTTTAGGAAAATTTCCTTCCACATATACTTCTCTCACTCCTGGGCAGAGGCAGATGACATTGCTGCCTGACTCTGTATGTTTTGTGTGTGTGCGTGCTTGTGTATGTGTGTGTGCATATGTGCCTGTACTTTGTGTTTTGAAGCATATTGCCTAGCACTATTCAACTGCCACTTGCTTTGCCAAGGGGAATAACCAGGATATTGGAGGTGACATGTACGAGTATTAACCCTATGTTACACATGAGGGTATGTACGTGAAAAGACTTGGATCTTTGACTTCCTATCTTCCTGAGCAATTTTGCATACCTGCTTTAAGATAAATGGCAATGAGATCATTAGATCCAGTCTGGAAGTACTGGATTTCATCCCAAAAGACATACATGGCTTTGGTCAACTAAATTCCCTGTACAGCATCCATTTTGGGGTGCTGAATTTGGCCTTTCTGCTCTGTGACCATTGGAAAATGGTATTCTTTTTTTTTTTTTAATTTTATTTATTTATTTGAGATAGAGAGAGTGAGCAAGAGAGCAGGAGCAGTGGAGCAGAGGGAGAGGGAGAAGCAGGCTCCCTAAAGGAGCCTAACATAGGGCTTGATCCCAGGACCCTGGGACCATGACCTGAGCCAAAGGCAGGCAGATGCTTAACCAACTGAGCCACCCAGGTGCCTCATGGGAAATGGTAGTCTAAAACAAACAAACAAACAAACAAACAAACAAACCCAAAGAGAGAGCAGAATATTTCATTTTAGACAATGTAGGTTACCTCACTAGAGATGTTCAGAAATATAGAAGCTTGTAGCAATGTGCATGCAAGCTTGTCTGAGTTGGGGGTGGTTCTATCTGCCAGCTTGCTGGAAAGCAAATGTCTCACTGTAAAGAGAGTTTGGGAGGGCGGTGGATATGGTTTCGTTTGCAGTGCTGCTGATTATAGCTGGGGCACTGTAATTTCTAATTTATTACATCATGATTAAGCACAACAGGAGATATTAGTGTCTTGACTCCTGGGGTAGTTTGAAATGGTTTACCAGAAGACCTAAAAATACATATCATTGTGAATGGACTGAGTAGCATTCTAACTTTCTTGGTAAGTGGATTAAGGGCCTGAAACTATTTAAACTGGTCATTGGGTTTAGGTAATTTGTCTTTTCTTTTTATCTTTCCTTTTTCCTTCCTTTCTTCTCCTCCCCCTTCTTCTATATAAATTAATCTTCATTGGAATTCTGCATAGTTTTACCATAGTTTTCTTTCATTGAAAATTTCTATAAGTATTCTTCTGGTGGGTGGAAGTGTTCTGACTGAAGATGACCTACATTTCCTATACAGTTCAGTTACTAAATCATACCACTGATGTAATGTTTCATTTTCTTTTTTTTTAAGATTTTATTTATTTATTTGACAGAGAGAGATCACAAGTAGGCAGAGAGGCAGGCAGAGTGAGAGGGGAGAAGCAGGCTCGCCGCTGAGCAGAGAGCCCGATGTGGGGCTTGATCCCAGGACCCTGGGATCATGACCTGAGCTGAAGGCAAAGGCTGTAATCCACTGAGCCACCCAGGCTCCCCAATGTTTCATTTTCTTGATTCACTTTTGAGTTTTAAAACTGTTAACTGAAAACAAGAGAAGAGAGTAAATTTCCATTTTAAGGATATTACTCAAAATCAGCAAACTATTTCCTCTAACAACAAAACTTTGCATTTACTAAACAAAAATTTTATACCTTGCAGTTCCCACTTCTTTAAACTTCACTATTTAAAATTCTGAATACATACAAAACTCCAGTCACAAAAAATGGAAGAATTGAAGAAATTCAGATTTTGCTTCTTTGTTCTTACAGTCACTGTGCTATCATTGTTTGTTCTGAGTCTACTACTGTTTAAACACAGGGGTACTCCTACACAGCAGGGACACAAATTGTACCTGAAGTGAACTTGAAGGATCCTGAACTGTAACAAACTTACCCTGAAAGGAAGCAGGCCTGGCTGCATCTGTGTGATAGTTACAGAGGCTGGCTCTATGCCTGCCTGTTCTTTGAATTAACTTCCAAACAGAGTTAAATAGACATGAAACCAAACAGCAAAAAATACTTACAATCTAAAATTGCCAGTTGTGGGGGATATAGACAACTTTTTTACACAGTAAAAAGGTGCTAATATGAAGTTACATAAATATGGCTAAAACTTGGTAGAAACCAGATAATTGTTTAGAATTTAGGGCTAATAGGGGAGCTTGGGTGGCTCAGTCGGTTAGGTGTCTGACTCTTAATTTTAGCTCAGGTCGTGATCTCAGGGTCGTGAGACCGAGCCCCATGTGGGGCTTCTTGCTGGGTTTGGAGCTTGCTTGGGATTCTCTCTGTCCCTCTCCCTCTGTGCCCCCATCTCAAAATAGATTAACTATATAAATAAAAATAAATAGAATTTACGGCGGATATGAGATCTTCCCCCTTTACCCCAGGGTATTTTATTGTCGACATTGTTTAGAACAGCCAGAAGAGGGTGATAATAAAAAGCAGTCAGAATTTTAGTTGGCTTTATTCAGCCTCTTATTGCAGTCTCCTGAGGCAAACTTCTCAGCTTTGGAATGCTACCAGCTGGGACTCAAAGTGGGGAATTTGTGACCTGAAATGTGCACCCCTTCCTGTAGTTACTCATTTATGCATTCATTTGCTTATTTACCAAGTATTTGCTGGACACCTGTTATGTAACATGCACTGCATTACATGCTGTTGAATAAGACATGAAAACATATATTAAAGAATTTATGATCGGGGGGGATATAGACAAGTAAATCTATAAATAGATATGGAGCAACAGGGCTACAGCAGGGTAAATATGGGAAACCAATGAAAAGGGCACATAGCTTGGTAATGCAGGCCTCTAGAGGGCACAGCATTGCAGCTGAGACTATCTCTAAGTCTGACAACTATGCCTGAGCTAACTTTGTTGATGTTGCTTCTCTGTCTGTGTTTTCTGTTTTTACCAGGATACAACTCAGACCCCTGAATGGACACTCTTGAACTTTTTGTTTTCTGTTTCCGTAATTAAGAACTATGACTCCTAATCAGGTTTTTGTCTTCTGACATCCCCCTCCATCTGCTTCCCTTTTCTTCCTCACCACTGGGGATGGCATTTGGAACATGTTTTCTCAAGGCTGACTGCATCAGGACTGCCCTCAAGGAGTCCCTTCCATAGTAATCAGGTGGAACCTTAGAACCTAGCACTTTTGGAGTTTTCTTTGAATGGCTGGGACAGATATCAGAGATTTCATATTATCAATATAGATGTAACCTAATATTTGCATACTTGTGCTCAAGATATTTTATATTACAGACTAAAAAAGTAGGATGCACTTTCCAAAATAATGGAGACTTAAAAAATCCTTGCAGTATTCAAGTCTTATATTTCATTTTGTTTATTAAGCCACTTTATTTCTTACTTTGGAAAGAATGGTTGAGAAAATAAGCATTGAACATGGTCCTTCTAAAAAATAAAGCTGGTACACACTGTTAATAATCACAAAGACAGTGGTGCCATCATTGTATACTTTTATGAAATGTTTTCCGAGATTCTTTGGGCTGGGCTGAAGAACTGAAGATCATTTCCTCATTCTTGTCATCCACTTTCTATGAACTTGTTGCTCAGAGTTCTGTCAAGAATTTTATTGATGTTCCTTTCATCTTTTGCCTATAGATTTCATCAAATCTCTCATTCTGAGCCACAGTGAAGTGGTCTTTCCAATCCCCCACAGTTCCTAGAAGAGAAAAATCAAGACGAGTTTGTCACTCTGATTGAAAGTTTCTGTGACCCAACAACATGCCTGCCTTACTCCACCTCCCTTTCAGTGCATACCCACCCACTGTAGCTCTCTGCTCTGAGAAGGGCCCTGGGTGCAGGGGGTAGGCTCCTAGCTCGGGCAGACAATTTATGCAAATGCACTGGTGCCTTGGCCACACCTATGGAATATTCACATGATGGACTACTGCACAGAAACGAAAAGGAATGAACTACAGACACAGCCCCATGAAGGAATCTCAAAATATTACATTGAGTGACCAGACACAAGAAGGTACATACTGTATGATTTCATTTATACGAAGTCCAAGAACAGGAAAAATCAATCTATATTGACAGAAATGAGAATGGTGGTTGTATTTGAGGGTGGAGATAGACAGAAAAGGACCATGAAAAGGAACTTTTTTTTTTTTTTTGAGTCTCTGGATTAAGCTGTATTAAACCTCTGGTTGAAATTTTTGGCTTAATCTTCTTTAAATTTTTTTTAATTAGCATATAGTGTATTATCAGCCCCAGGGATACCAGTTTACATACTTCACAGCACTCACCATAGCACATACTCTCCCCAATGTCCATAACCCAACCACCCTCTCCATACCCCCCTCCCCTAGGAAACACTCAGTTTTGTGATATTAAGAGTCTCTTAGGGTTTGTCTCCCTCCTGATCCCATTTAGTTTCACTCTTTCCTTCCCTATCCCCCAAACCCCCATTTTGCCTCTCAAATTCCTCATATCAGGGAGATCATATGATAATTGTCTTTCTCTGATTGACTTATTTCACTCAGCATAATACCTGCTAATTTCATCCACATCATTGCAAATGGCAGGATTTCATTCTATATAGATACCACATTTTCTTTATCCATTCATATGTTGATGGACATCAAGGTTCTTTCCATAGTTTGGCTATTGTGGACATTGCTGCTATAAACGTTCAGGTGCACATGACCCTTTGGATCACTATGTTTGTATCTTTAGGGTAAATACCCAGTAGTGTGAAGTGTGATTGCTGGGTCATAGGGTAGCTCTATTTTCAACTTTTTGAGGAACCTCTGTGCTGTTTTCCAGAGTGGCTGCACCAGCTTGCATTCCCACCAACAGTGTAGGAGTGTTCCCCTTTCCCCAAATCCTCTCCAGCATCTGTCGTTTCCTGCCTTGTTAATTTTAGGCATTCTGACTGGTGTGAGGTGGTATCTCATTGTGGTTTTGATTATATTTCTGTGATTCTGAAGGATGTTGAGCGTATTTTCATGTCTGTTGGCCATCTGGATGTCTTCTTTGCAGAAATGTCTATTCATGCCCTCTGCCCATTTCTTGATTGGATTATTTGTTCTTTGCGTGTTGAGTTTGATAAGTTCTTTATAGATTTTGGATACTAGCCCTTTATCTGATATGTTGTTTGCAAATATCTTCTCCCATTCTGTCAACTGACAGAATTTGTCAACTGACAATATTTGTCTTTTGGTTTTATTGACTGTTTCCTTTGCTGTGCAAAAGCTTATGATCTTGAGGAAGTCCCAATAGTTCATTTTTGTCCTTGCTTCTCTTGCCTTTGGCAATGTTTCTAGGAAGGAATGGCTGCAGCTATGGTCAAAGAGGTTGTTCTTGTCCCCAAGATTTTGATGGATTCCTTTCTCACATTGAGGTCCTTCATCCATTTTGAGTCTGTTGTTGTGTGTGGTGTAAGGAAATGGTCCAGTTTCATTTTTCTGCATGTGGCTGTCCAATTTTCCCAACACCATTTGTTGAAGAGACTGTCTTTTTTCCATTGGACATTCTTTCTTGCTTTGTCGAAGAGTAGTTGACCATAGAGTTGAAGGTCTATTTCTGGGTTCTCTATTCTGTTCCACTGATCTATGTCTCTATTTTTGTGCCAGTACCATATTGTCTTGATGATGACAGCTTTGTAATAGAGCTTGAAGTCTGGAATTGTGATGCCACCAACTTTGGCTTTCTTTTTTAACATTCCTCTGGCTATTTGAGGCCTTTTCTGGTTCCATATAAATTTTAGAATTATTTGTTCCATTTCTTTGAAAAAAATGGATGGTATTTTGATAGGAATTGCATTAAACATGAGATTGCTTTGGGTAGCATAGACATTTTCACAATATTTGTTCTTCCAATCTATGAGCATGAAACATTTTTCCATTTGTGTCTTCCTTAATTTCTTTCATGAGTACTTTATAGTTTCCTGAGTACAGATTCTTTGCCTCTTTGGTTAGATTTATTCCTAGGTCTCTTATGATTTTGGATGCAATTGTAAATGGGATTGACTCCTTAATTTCTCTTTCTTCTGTCTTGTTGTTGGTGTATAGAAATGCAACTGATTTCTGTGCATTGATTTTAAATCCTGACACTTTACTGAATTCCTGTATGGAATTTTTGGAGTGGTGTCTTTGGGGTTTTCCACATAAAGTATCATATCATCTTCAAAGAGTGATAGTTTGGCTTCTTCTTTGCTGATTTGGATGCCTTTAACTTCTTTTTGTTGTTTGAGTGTTGAGGCTAGGACTTCTAGTACTATGTTGAATAGCAAGTGGTGATATGGACATCCTTGCTGTGTTCCTGACCTTAGTGGAAAAGATCTCAGTTTTTCCCCATTGAGAATGATATTTGTGGTGGGTTTTTCATAGATGGCCTTGATGATCTTGAGGAAGGTACCCTCTATCTCTACACTTTGAAGAGTTTTGATCAGGAAAAGATGCTGTACTTTGTCAAATGCTTTTTCAGCATCTATTGAGAGTGTCATATGGTTCTTGTTCTTTCTTTTAGTAATGTGTTGTTTCACATTGATTGATTTGTGGATATAGAACCAACATTGCAGCCCAGGAATAAATCTCACTTGGTCATGGTGAATAATCCTTTTAATGTACTGTCAGATCCTATTGCCTATATTTTGGTGAGAATTTTTGCATCTGTCTTCATCAAGGATATTGGTCTGTAATTCTCTTTTTTGAAAGGGTCTTTGTCTGGTGTTGGGATCAAGGTAATGCTGGCCTCATAAAATGAGTTTGGAAGTTTTCCTTCCATTTCTCATTTTTGGTACAGTTTAAGAAGAATAGGAATTAATTCTTTAAATGCTTGGTAGAATTCCTCTGGGAAGCCGTCTGTCCCTGGACTCTTGTTTGTTGGGAGATTTTTGATGACTGCTTCAATCTCCTTACTGGTTATGGGCCTGTCCAGGTTTTCTATTTATTCCCAATACAGTTTTAGTAGTTTATATGTCTCTAAGAATGCATCCATTTCTTCCAGATTGTCAAATTTGCTGGCATATTATAATATAACTCATAATAATATAATACAATAATAACTCTTATAATTGTTTCTATTTCTTAGGTGTTGGTTGTGATCTCTCCTCTTTCATTCATGATTTTATTTATTTTGTCCTTCCTCTATTCTTTTTGATAAGTCTAGCCAGGGGTTTATCAACCTGACTAATTCTTTCAAAGAACCAGTTTTATTTTATTGATTTGTTCTACTGTTATTTGGTTTCTATTTCATTGATTTCTGCTCTGATCTTTATGATTTCTCTTCTCCTGCTGGGTTTAGGCTTTCTTTGTTGTTCTTTCACCAGCTCCTTTAGGTATAGGGTGAGGTTGTGTATTTGAGACCTCTCTTGTTTCTTGAGACAGGCTTGTATGCTATATAGTTTCCTCTCAGGACCACCTTTGCAATGTCCCACAGATTTTGAATGGTTGTGTTTTCATTTTCATTTGTTTCCATGAATTTTTTAATTCTTCTTTAATTTCCTGGTTGACCCATTCATTCTTTAGTGAGATGCTCTTTAGCCTCCATGTATTTGAGTTCCTTCCAACTTTCCTCTTGTGATTGAGTTCTAGCTTCAGAGCATTGTGGCTTGAAAATATGCAGGGAATGATCCCAATCTTTTGGTACCAATGGAGACCTGATTTGTGACCCAGGATGTGATCTCTTCTGAAGAATGTTCTATGTGCACTAGAGAAGAATGTGTATTTTGTTGCTTTGGGATGGAATGTTCTGAAGATATCTGTGATGTCCATCAGGTCAGTGTGTCACTTAAAGCCTTTATTTCCTTGTTGATCTTTTGCTTGGATGACCTGTCCATTTGAGTGAGGGGGGTTTTAAAGTCCCCTACTATTATTGTATTATTGTTTATGTGTTTCTTTGAGTTTATTATTAATTGGTTTATATAATTGGCTCTTCCCATGTTAGGGACATAGATATTTATAATTGTTAGATCTTCTTGTTGGACAAACTCTTTGAGTATGATATAGTGTCCTTCCTCATCTCTTATTATAGTCTTTGGCTTAAAACCTAATTGATCTAATATAAGGATTGCCACCCCAGCTTTCTTCTGATGTCCATTAGCATGCAACATTGTTTTCCACCCCCTCACTTTAAATCTGGAGGTGTCCTTGGGTCTAAAATGAGTTTCTTGCAGACAGCATATTGATGGTTGTTTTTTTTTTTTTTTTAAAGATTTTATTTATTTATTTGACAGAGAGAAATCACAAGTAGATGGAGAGGCAGGCAGAGAGAGACAGAGGGAAGCAGGCTCCCTGCTGAGCAGAGAGCCCGATGTGGGACTCGATCCCAGGACCCTGAGATCATGACCTGAGCCGAAGGCAGGGGCTTAACCCACTGAGCCACCCAGGCACCCAGATGTTTTTTTTTTTTTTTTTAATCCATTCTGATACCCTGTGTCTTTTGATTGGGGCATTTAGCCCATTTAGTAATTCAGAGTAACTACTGAGAGATATGAATTTAGTGCCATTGTATTGCCTGTAAGGTGACTGTTAGTGTATATTGTCTCTTTTCCTTTCTGGTCTACTATTTTTAGGCTCTCTCTTTGCTTATAGGCCCCCTTTTAATATTTCCTATAGGGCTGGTTTGGTGTTTTCAAACTCTTTTAGTTTTTGTTTGTCCTGGAAGCTTTTTATCTCTCCTTCTGTTTTCAATGATAACCTAGCTGGATATAGTATTCTTGGGTGCATATTTTTCTCATTTATTGCTCTGAATATATCATGCCAGTTCTTTCTGGCCTGCCAGGTCTCTGCAGATCACAGCCCAAGTTGCTTTCAGGATTTTCTCTTTGGCACTAAGATTAGTAAGTTTTACTATTAGATGATGGGATGTGAACCTATTCGTATTGATTTTGAAGGGGGTTCTCTGTGCCTCCTGGATTTTGATGCTTGTTCCCATTGCATATTAGGGAAATTCTCTACAATAATTTGCTCTAATATACCTTCTGCCCCCTCCCCTTTCTTCTTCTCTGGAATCCAATTATTCTAATATTTTTTCATCTTATGATATCACTTATCTCTCAAATTCTCCCCTCATGGTCCAGTAGTTGTTTGTCTCTCTTTTGCTCAGCTTCTTTATTCTCCATCATTTGGTTTTCTATACCACTAATTCTCTCTTCTGCCTCATTTATCCCAGCAGTAAGAGCCTCCATTTCTTATTGCACCTCTTTAATAGCTTTTTTGATTTCAGCTTGATTAGATTTTAGTTCTTTTATTTCTCCAGAAAGGGCTTTTATTTCTCCAGGCAGGGTTTCTCTAATATCTTCCATGCCTTTTTCAAACCCAGCTAGCACCTTGAGAATCATCATTCTGAAGTCTAGATCTGATGTATTACCAATGTCTGTATTGTTTAGGTTCCTAGTCTTCAGTACAGCTTCTTGTTCTTTTTTTTTTTTTTTTTTTGTGGTGAGTTTTCCTGCCTTGTCATTTTATCCGGATAAGAATATATGAATGACAGAATAAAATACTAAAAGGGTGGAAAAGACCCCAGAAAAATGTATGTTAACCAAATCAGAAGAGATCCCAAATTGTGGGGAGAAGAAAGGGGGTAAAAAGACATTAAAAAATTAAAAAATATATATCTATTAGACTGGTGAATAGAACAGAGTCACCCATTTGATTTTGGGTATATTTTGGTCTCTTAGAAGAAACTACCTCCCACAATTTTAAAGAAAGAAAAACTTATATATATATACAAAAATAAAGTAAATATGATGAATGGATGGAATATGACTGTAAAGATGAAAATTTAAAAAAATTCTAAAAAAGTAATTGATATGATAATTTGGTTGGAAAAAGCAAGAAAAGAAAGTGGAGAGGATTTGCTCAGGCTGGAGACTAGAACAAAGCCCTGTGCAAGACTAGCATATATTTTGATCTATTAGAGGAAATTGTTTCCCAAAAATTTTTAGAAGAAAAAAACCTTATATGTATATAAAAAATAAAGTTAGATACAATGAATGACAAAATATGACTATAATAATGAAAGTTTAAAAAGACTGTTTAAAGAAAGGTATTATTAAGATAAACTAGTTAAAAAATGTTAAAAGAGGAAAGATAAAAAGTTAAAAAATTAGAATAAGAAAAAATAAAGTTAAAGAAATTTAATTAACTTTGCAAGACTAAAGAAACATGGGGAGAAAGCCATGAATTCCATGTTTTCCCTTCCCCTCCTCTGGAATTCCACTTTTCTTCTTGATCAGTGAGCTTGGTCTTGGCTGGATATTCTTGCTGACCTTCTGGGGGAGGGGCTTTTTGTAGTGATTCTCAAATGCCTTTGCCTGAGGTGGATTTGCACAACCCTTGCCAGGGGCCAGGCTAAGTAATCTGCTCGGGTTCACATTTGGAAGTTTTTTTCCCTGAATGCTTTTTGTAGAGCTCTGGAGGACAGAATGAAAATGGCGGCCCTCCCAGTCTCTAGCCCAGAGGAGCTGAGAGCTTGGGGCCTCACTCCTCAGTGTGCCCTTGGAGAAAAGCAGTCAATCACTCCTATCTCCCTGATCTCCAGCTGTTCGCCGAGCTCACCTAGCCTGTGACTGAGCGTTCTGTCTCTGGAATATGGCCACATTTGGAATCTCCAAACCCAGCAGATTCCTGCCACACTGCTCCTCCAGTGGTGGAAGGTGGATCTCCCTGGATCTGCCACTTTGAGCAGGGGTCCCTGCTCAAAGAGCATTGGTCTGACGGATCACAATTTACGGTGACCCCAAGCTAAGAGCTCACTCTTTGGCTTGGTCTCTGCAGCCAGCTTCCACACTCTGATACCTGGGAGCTCTGCCACACTCAGACACCCCTGATCTTTCTGTGACCCCATGGGACCTGAGACCACATTGTCCCCGTAAGGGCTCCACCTCCGCTTAGCCTCTGGAGCAATGGCCCTCAGTGAAGCACACTTCTAAAAGTGGAGCTCCATTGCTCCACTGCTTGCCAGGAATTGGCCCCTTCTCCTGCAGTATCTCTTCCATGGCTTCAGATTCACTTTTCCACATGTTCTACCTTTCAGAAAGTGGGCGATTTTCTGTTTCCAGAATTGCTGATCTTCTGCTCTTTGATCTATTGTTGGGTTTGTAGGTGTTTGGAATGGTTTGATAAGTATCTAGCTGAACTCCTGTGACATGATGTCATCTCAGTCTGCTATTCCTCTGCCATGTTGAATCTCCTCAAGAAGGAACTTTTGAGACATGAGAATGTTTCATATCTTGACTGGGGTGCTGGCTTTTTTATGGGTGCATAAGTTTTTCAACACATTCACTGTATACTTACTTCAGAGCTGTGCTTTTTTTGGCATGTTAGTTACATCTAAACAACAAAAAAAACTTTTGGGAAAATGTGAATGAGATACTACTGTATATGTATGAGCTTTTTCACTAAGCAGTAACTATTAAAATGTTAAAAAAAGAAAATACTCTGTCCTCCCTTTGCCTCATCTGGAAAATTGTGCAACAGAAATAAAATCACTGGTACATAAGAACACACATAGAAAGATGTTTACTGTAGCATTATTCAAAAAGATAATAAAAAATAATAGTAGTGCCCTTCACTAGGAGAATAGTTGAAGAAGTTATGATGCATCTATCCATACTCTGGTACAACATGAGACCATTAAAAATAGTAAGCTACATGGACCTACATGACTTGCCCCAGAGGGATGTCTGATATTCTGGTAAATGAAGGTGTATATTATGACCACATTTAGCCATCATCATGGTATATATCTTTGTTTGCACATGTATGAACCTGAGGGAATGAGGGTATATAGAAAGATAGATATGTATGGATCTAAAGAAGGGCTTCTTGTGAAATCATTGCTATTGATTATCTGAAGAGGAAAGAAATGGTATTGTTTGGTTTGCTTCACTAACATGGGATGCTGTTGTAGATTCTAAAATGCAACAAAATGCTTCTCCCTCTGTGCTCTCCCCACCCCCAATAAATAAATAAAATATTTTTAAAAAGGTGGGGGCATCTGGGTGGCTCAGTGGGTTAAGTGTCTAGGGTCCAGGGATTGAGCTCTGCTTCAGCCTTTCTGCTCAGTGGGGAGTCTGCCTCTCCTTCTGTATTCTCCCCCTCTCTCAAATAAATAAATAAATAAAATCTTAAAAAATAAAATAAAATATAACAAAATAAACTAATAAATTAAAAAAAGAAGACAAGTTGCAAAACAGTAACACATCATGGCTCTCCTGGTATGAAAAAGAAGTGCCTGTTTTGGTTTGTTTGTTTGGTTTTAGAGAGAGAGAGAAAAGGGAGGAAGGGCAGAGGGAGAGAGAGAGAGAGAGAATCCCAAGCAGGCTCCATTCCCACAGAACACACTGTAGGGCTTGATCTCACAACCCTGAGATCATGACCTGAATCAAAATCAAGAGTTGGATGCTTAACTGACTGAGCCACCCAGATGCCCCAGAAGTCTATGTTTTTAAACAGAGGAAAGGGACTTCCATATTGTTGGTGGTCACTTCTGGGGAACAGAGTTTTGGTGAAGGAAAGTTTTTAAAATACAATCCAATATTGATCTAATTTTTATAATGCTATACATTACTTTTTAAATTAAAAAAATGATAAAGCTTTTTTTTCCTTCAAAAAATATTAGCTGGGGCACTTAGAATTCCTCTTTTGGGAACTGGAACTAAAAAATATTAAGCGAACAAGGCAGTGCTCAATGGTAGTTATAACTGGAAGTCACAATGTACAGTGGTCTGAGCCATGATTAAGACCAAGTTATGAGCAGAAGCTGAGTAAGAAGAAGCTATAAAGTAGGAAAAAGCTGGAATGGGCAGAGACAGGAAGCTGATCAGTCAAGGAAGGCACTTATAGCAGACATGTGGAGAGCAGCTGAGTCCTGTAAGTGATGGACCCTTCCTGTAAGTGGTGGACCCTTTAAGTGCTGCTAAAGTCCTGACCCTGACATCCAGGGATCCCTATGACGTCTGGACCAATGATGGCTCCTGCTCTTAACTCCCTGTGAAAATACATTACCTTACACCTGCACATGAACCCTTCTAGAAAGCCCCTCTTATTGGGGCTGGTCAGAAGGACTCTCTGTTTCTTGCAACCAGATACCCCAGAGAGCTCTCTTCTGTAACAAGATCAAGTTCCCATCTATTAGCAGATTATTTTTAATAGGTTAAATGTGCTGTCTTGAAACTAATAAAACCTAACATCTTCTTGCTAAGAAGCGGAAAGTATATACTAGACAAAATGAATGTAAAGTATTTGAAACCACACAAACCTTTTCTCATGAAGGGGGAAATGGACTGGTCCAGGATAGATTTAGGAACTGTGGAGCGATTTGTCATGGGATTTTCTTTCATTTTCTCAAATGATGTCTCCTGGACAATTTTATCTAGGACTGTTTCATCCAAGTTCTTTCCCATGAACTTCATCACTTTCTGAATTTCATACTTTGGGTCCTGTGGTAACAGTAACATTGAATTGAAATGGAAGAAGGTATTAGGACACTCTTAAATTCTTCAGGATGTCCTTCCCAGAAGTGCATCCCTGAAGAAGCCTGGAGAGTGATTCTTCTGAAGGGCTTTTACTCACCCGTTTTATGTCCTCATAGAAGAGGAAAAGAATCTGGTATCTGTCTTTTATCTCCCACCATTCCTTCACATGGTCAAACCAAGAACCCCAACCCACTGTAACAGATACAGGAAATAGAACAGTCTACAAAACAGAACAGTCTACAAAAGAATCACCCAGAGCCTCAGATAGGTCCCGAGTCCTGATGTGTTTGAATTGGAGGGTGATGTGGTACTGTACAGACTTGGAGTAATTTATCTAATTGACCTAAAATGGCTTCATATTTAATGTCTATAATAAATTGTGTATATATTGTGTATATAAAAAATATTGGGACAAGGATACCCTTTGGAATGCAGGTGACTCTACAGGTCAAGTGACCCAGAATAAAGGCTTTCACATTGGGTGAAGGATGTTTGCTGGGATTGTGGGTATTCACTCTGAGTTCAGTCAGCCTACTCTTCCCAGTCCCAGTCTAAGGTAGGACACACCTAAGGAGGAACACGACCTTCTAAGCGGCCAAAATGTTATGCTTGATTCTTATACTGAACTTACCTAGAGCGGGCAAGCAAAGATGTGAAGGATTATTCTTTACCTTTTCCGCTGATGAAGGTTTCAAAATACTCTTCCCAGGTACCAGGGTCAGGAAGAATTTGATTCATCCTTTGGAAATGGTAATAGGAAACCATGCAGTCTTTGGCATTTCGAGCTACATAAAGGAACTTTGGAGTATGGAGAGAGGTGGGTAAAAGATAGTAAGAAAAGTGAATTTTCACAGAATTCACTCAGGTAAATTCCATGCCAAGAGCAGCTTTGCACACTTAACTCTGATCTCCTTTGCCGACAGTTCAACTTGGCTGGTGACCCCCTCTTCCTCTGGCTGTCCTGCTGCTCTGATGATTCTCCTCTTTAATTCAAGTTCAGTCCTAGTACCATAGCCTGACTCCTGATTGCCCTCTTAGTTGTCAGGCTCCCACCATTCTCTAGCAATGATGGCATCAGACAGAAACTTCCATGTGCGTGCTGATGATCCTCCTAATACCTTCCTGTCCATTCCCTGGAAAAGCAGGATGGCTTTTTTATTCCAGGGCTGCAAGGTTGGTTCAACATCTGCAAATCAACCAATGTGATACAACACATTAATAAAAGAAAGAACAAGAACCATATGATACTCTCAATAGATGCTGAAAAAGCATTTGACAAAGTATAGCATCCCTTCCTGATCAAAACTCTTCATAGTGTAGGGATAGAGGACACATACCTCAATATTATCAAAGACATCTATGAAAAACCCACTGCAAATATCATTCTCAATGGAGGAAAAACCGAAAGCTTTTGGCTAATGTCAGGAACATGGCAGGCATGTCCATTATCACCACTGCTATTCAACATAGTACTAGAAGTCCTAGCATCAGCAATCAGACAACAAAAGGAAATTAAAGGCATCCAAATCGGCAAAGAAGAAGTCAAACTATCACTCTTCACAGATTATATGATACTATATGTGGAAAACCCAAATGACTCCACTCCAAAACTGCTAGAACTTGTATAGGAATTCAGTAAAGTGTCAGGATATAAAATGAAATGCACAGAAATCAGTTGTATTTCTCTATACCAACAACAAAACAGAAGAAAGAAATTAAGGAGTCAATCCCATTTACAATTGCACCCAAAACTATAAGATACCTAGGAATGAACCTAACCAAAGAGGCAAAGAATCTGTACTCAGAAAACCATAAAGTACTCATGAAAGAAATTGAGGAAGACACAAAGAAATGGAAAAATGTTCCATGCTCCTGGATTGGAAGAAGAAATGTTGTGAAAGTGTCTATGCTACCTAAAGCAATCTACACATTTAATGCAATTCCTATCAAAATTCCATCCAATTTTTTCAAGGAAATTGAACAAATAATCCTAAAATTTATATGGAACCAGAAAAGACCTCGAATAGCCAAAGGAATATTGAAAAAGAAAGCCAAAGTTGGTGGCATCACAATTCCGGACTTCAAGCTCTATTACAAAGCTGTCATCATCAAGACAGCATGGTACTGGCACAAAAACAGACACACAGATGAAGGGAACAGAATAGAGAGCCCAGAAATAGACCCTCAACTCTATGGTCAACTAATCTTCGACAAAGCAGGAAAGAATGTCCAATGGAAAAAAAGACAACCTCTTCAATAAATGGTGTTGGGAAAATTGGACAGCCACATGCAGAAAAATGAAATTGGACCATTTCCTTACACCACACACAAAAATACACTCAAAATGGATGAGAAAGGAATCCATCAAAATCCTTGAGGAGAACACAGGCAGCAACCTCTTCAACCTCAGCTGCAGCAACATCTTCCTAGGAACATCGCCAAAGGCAAGGGAAGCAAGGGCAAAAATGAACTATTGGGATTTCATCAAGATCAAAAGCTTTTGCCTGGGTGGCTCAGTGGGTTAAAGCCTCTGCCTTCAGCTCAGGTCATGATCCCAGGGTCCTGGGATCGAGCCCCACATCGGGCTCTCTGCTCTGCAGGGAGCCTGCTTCCTCCTCTCTCTCTCTCTGCCTGCCTCTCTGCCTACTTGTCATCTCTGTCTGTCAAATAAATAAAATCTTAAAAAAAAAAAAAGCTTTTGCACAGCAAAGGAAACAGTTAACAAAAGCAAAAGACAACTTACAGAATGGGAGAAGATATTTGCAAACTACATATCAGATAAAGGACTAGTATCCAAAATCTAGAAAGAACTTATCAAACTCAATACCCAAAGAACAAATGATACAATCAAGAAATGGGCAGAAGACATGAACAGATATTTCTGCAAAGAAGATATCCAGATGGCCAACAGACACATGAAAAAGTGCTCCATATCACTTGGCATCAGGGAAATACAAATCAAAACCTCAATGAGATATCACCTCACACCAGTCAGAATGGCTAAAATTAACAAGTCATGAAATGACAGATGCTGGCAAGGATGCAGAGAAAGGGGAACCCTCCTATACTGTTGGTGGGAATGCAAGATGGTGCAACCACTCTGGAAAACAGCATGGAGGTTCCTCAAAATGTTGAAGATAGAACTACCCTCTGACCCAGCAATTGCACTACTGGGTATTTACCCTAAAGATACAAACATAGAGATCCGAAGAGACACGTGCACCCGAATGTTTATAGCAGCAATGTCTACAATAGCCAAACTATGGAAAGAACGTAGATGTCCATCAACAGATGAATGGATAAAGAAGAGGTGGTATATAAACACAATGGAATACTATGCAGCCATCAAAAGAAATGAAATCTTGCTATTTGTGACAACATGGATGGAGCTAGAGGGTATCATGCTTAGCAAAATAAGTTAATCAGAGAAAGACAACTATCATATGACCTCCTTAATATGAGGAAGTGGAGATGCAACATAGAGGGGTTAAGTGGGTAGGAGAAGAATAAATGAAACAAGATGGGATTGGGAGGGAGACAAACCATAAGTGAGTCTTAATCTCACAAAACAAACTGAGGGTTGCTGGGAGGAGGGGGTTTGAGAGAGGGGAGGTTTTGGGCATTGGGGAGGGTATGTGCTATGGTGAGTACTGTGAAGTGTGTAAACCTGGCGATTCACAGACCTGTACCCCTGGGGATAAAAATACATTATATGTTTATTAAAAATAAAAAAGCAGGACGGCTTCATGGTCTCATTTATTCCCCCCTGTTATCATCAACTCTATTATTATTTTCATCAACTTCAATTCTTGCTCTACAAAGCATCCTGTTTAGGTTTCATTTTGACAACAACCTTGTATCCTTTTACCTTCCCAGTTTTTCCCTTTATCCCAATTTGACCTTTAATCTCATCATGACTGCTAAGTACTTGACTCTCTTTCTGACAGCATGAATCCTGAGCTGGCCTCATTGAGTAGCTACCTCACATCCATGACTAGTCATTTCATAGGGATGCTGGTTTTTTTTTTAAACCCTAAAACAGTTCTCAATTGAGAATGATTTTGCATGCAAGGTGGTATTTGGCAATGTCTGGGAGTGTTTTTGCTTTGACAACTGGGGATGACAGTGCTACTGGCATCTAATGAATAAAGGGCAGGAGTGCTGCTCAACATTGTACAATACTCAGGACATCCCCTTGCCCCATGCCACCCTCCAAAGGAATTATCTGGTCCAAAATGTCAATAGTGCCATTTTCTGTATTCTGATGCTTTGAATCGGAACCATCGCTTACCTTGCTGTTGCCTTGCAGACCCTGGATAGACTGCCCCTACCAGTTTTAGCTGGTTACTACAGATATTAACAACTCACTATTAAGCTCACTTTTTACAAGCAAGCCAACCAGTCCCGAGCCTACACCTCCCTTCTTGGGCCACTATCCACTTGCTCTATTTACCCCAGAGCCAGGACCACACAACGAGGGGCAGCCATCTATGCCCTGGAGCCTGTAGAAATCATCCAAACTACTCAATCCTAAACCTGATTACCCGTCTCACCCATTCCCTCCCTTGGAAACTACAATAAAGGCTCTTGCCCACAATCTACCCTTAACCCCTCTGCCTCCTGAATGACCCTGGTGCTTCCAAGTTGCGAGGGGCCCATCACTGCTTGGTAATCATTTTATTAATCTTTCCTCTCATGTTTCTCCCCTCCAGTCACAAGACTCTTTCTCTCCTCAAAACTCCATCCTATTTCCCCCTGCAAGTTCATTAATTCTCTCTTCTACTGTGTTTATTCCGCACTTTGTTGAATTTTTGTGTGGGAGAGAATTTTTTTTAATTCTTGTTTTTTTTTTTTCTTAGAATTTGAAAGGGCTAAAAAGAAAGAAACGAAGAAACTGATGTGAAATAGCCACAGGTGATCAATAACACATTTTGTGAAAGATTCATGACAATAGATGGCAACAGTAGCTATTTTCATGGCAACCTCATATCCCACAAACACCAAAATGAAATTCCATTGTCAGGGCTTGGTTTCTACCTCCAGTTTTGTGGTGGTAGTTTTAGGTGCAAGGAACACGATCTTCCTAAGATTGGTGCTTTGCATGCCAAAGCAGAGACGGTGGTGATGAAGCTGATGGCCACAAGCCTGGGGACAGCAGGAGGGAAAGAAGCCTTCGCTTCTGAGAATGAGTCCTGCAGGTGCAGCTCAGGAGGAGTGGAAGCCCTGCCCCAGGCCAGCAGACCGAGTAGCAAACAGGGAGATGAAGTGGTACAGGGCACCTCCTCCCTCAACCATGGTGGGCTTTCTGCCCCCATGGTCACCCAGCTGCCACCCACGAAATTTTCTAACCTGCCCCAGTAAACTGGTGACTTCGAGGCCCCAGTGTGCACCATGCCCTCCTCCATCCCCTGGGGAGAGCCACCCGAGGGTTGGCAAACCAGAGACCTGTTACTGAATTTTTATAGCAAGTGCTTATATCTTGTTTCAGTTACAGAAATCCTATTTGTTTAATTTAGTAAGAAATTCCATTTTAGGGGTGCCTGGGTGGCTCAGTGGGTTAAAGCCTCTGCCTTTGGCTCAGGTCATGATCTCAGGGTCCTGGGATAGAGCCCCACATGGGGCTCTCTGCTCAGCAGGGAGCCTGCTTCCCTTCCTCTCTCTCAGCCTGCCTCTCTGCTTGCCTCTCTGCCTACTTGTGATCTCTGTCAAATAAATAATAAATAAAATCTTAAAAAAAAGAAATTTCATTTTAAAAAAGTGTCCTTTTTAAGTTTTTGATTTAGTATTTCATTTACTTACACAACTTCAACATTCTTCTTTTGTTTCTATATCTGATCATTTTAATATCCTAAATCCTTGAGGTATAACCCTGCTGGTTGCGCTTTTTGCAGACTCTCTTTCTCGTGCTGGCTTGCTCCTTGGAGTATTTTATAATGTGAGGGGGGTGAACTCAAGCGGGAATGCTGCTGCCCAGGCTGAGGCTATGTCCTCCCTGTGTTTGTTTCTGTGGGTCATTCTGGGGATGTTGGTAAAGGTAACCACCTTATGCTAGTTTCTTAGCTTGGGGCTTTTTGGACAATTCAAGTATTACAACATTGACTCTCTTTTCTTGAGAGTAGAAGCTTATGGCCACACATTCTCAGGGCAGCTGAGGGCCCAAGTCAAGCAAAGAGGTTTCCTCGTGTCTGCCTTGGCCCCCTCCCCCTATCCATTGAGGATGAAATCCTTCAGCTGTCCCACCTTCAGTTCCTCACTTTTCTGGTTCCTTCTGCTCTGGGCTTTCTTTGAACCCATGCAGTCACTGAAAGTCACGTTGCTGGATTCTCCAGGTCATCAAATAAACCACAGCACAGCTCTAGCCAGGGGCCTCTTCTCTGGTTCCAGCTCCCTCTTTATTGTAGAACTTAGGGATTTCCTTTACTCTCTCTGGATCTCAGTTACACATTTACAAAGGGAACTTTTTTGTGTTATGTATTATTGCTAGGTGTTTCATACAGAAGGTGTTAGGGAATTAGTCGGCCATAATCCAGAAAAGGAGTTTCTTATTCCCTTATGCAACTTCACTGAAAGGACTCACAGAATTGCTATTGTTCCCTAGAAATACACCCTTCTGAGCCCTTTGTTCCCTTCATTCCCACCTTTGAGAAAGCTTTCCTACCAATGCTGGCTGACACCGCAGTTTCTCCCCTCACCTGCATGCACTCTACAGCTGCTCACTTGTTATTCACTCAGAAAACACGTTTTGAACATCCTCTGTGTGGCAGGGACTGATTAGGAACTAATCAGTGTGGAATAAATAAGGTCCCCAAGTAAATAAAGCTAAGATCCTAGAGTTCACCAGAAGCTAAGGCCAAATGTTCCTCTTAAGTAATGTAGCTCCTTCTATTCACCCTTTTAAATGATCTTCAGGAATTTTTTCTTTCTCCTCAGTTTTTCTTCTCTGCTCTAAGTCTTTTTTTTTTTAAAGATTTTATTTATTTATTTGAGAGAGAGAGACAGTGAGAGAGAGCATGAGCGAGGAGAAGGTCAGAGAGCGAAGCAGACTCCCCATGGAGCTGGGAGCCTGATGTGGGACTCGATCCCGGGACTCCAGGATCACGCCCTGAGCCGAAGGCAGTCGTCCAACCAACTGAGCCACCCAGGCGTCCCTTCTCTGCTCTAAGTCTTAATTACCCACACCCTTGGGTCACTGTGGACACTCATTATCTCTAGTTCTCTCCAAAAATTCAGTCTGGCTTTTGCCTCCATGTCTTGCTTGAAAACCATTCAGGTAAATATCCTGAGAGTACAGAGAAAACTTTACATCTGCTTTTATTGCTGACTTCAGAGATGGTGGAGGAATAAATATAATGACATTGCTGTGAGTTAGGGAGGGGGGGATTTGCTCCCAGGAGACCTAGTCTACTGCGAGCCCCAGGGAAACTGTTGCTGTCTTACCTTGCAGTTGTTTTCCCAGAAAGATGGAGGTAACAGCTGAGTTGGAAGATGAGTCCTTAGTATCCGTGGAGAAGGCATTGCGTTGGCTCTTTCCACCCCTTTAAAGTAAATCAAGAAGAAACATCTGCATAGTACAAGTATTGCATGGGAGAAGTTACATTCTGGGCTCTGTCCCGAATGTTCCATCACCTCCCATCTTTCTCCTTATATCTTGACTTTCCTTTGGGATTTCATAATGAGATTATAGAGATTATCATCACTTCTCTAGATTCCTACAGCTTCAGAGCTGGAAGGGAGCTTATATTAATCTGTCACTTTGAGGATGAGGAGATGGAAGCTGAGAACGGACAAGCTAGGTCTTGTGGCAGAGCTGGGGTGGGTGGGTTCGATCTCAAGACCCTGAGATCTCGACTGGAGCCAAAATCAAGAGTTCGATGCTCAACTGATTGAACCACCCAGGTGCCCCTGGGGTGTTTCCCAGCCCTGCTCTCAGTGATCAGTCACATATGCAATACTTTTGATGTCAAACAGCTTTGTAGCTGGAAGTTGGTGCAGGTGGTATGGAAGGAGGCCTCAGAGGGAGGCTATGTGGGTACAAGCTTGCATAACAGGCAGCAGTGTCTGTCCACTCCTGAACCCTCCGTGGATGGTTGGTATGCCTGACCAAGACCCATCAGTCTATAGTCCTTACCTCCAGTGGCAGGGACCATCTACCCTGAAATAAAAGTACTGCCCAGCTGATCTCCACCTGGCCTCTGTCTGTCTGTGGCTGGAAAGACCATAAATCCTGTAACTGTTTGTAACATTTTTGGACATGGGGCACCTTAGGTTTTAAAGAACCATTTATATATGATGGGCCATGCTGGGCTATTGGTTATCATCCTTTCCTGAATTCTGCAGCTGTGGGCATTGCCTTGAGAGAAACTCTCTTTTGTTCCTTTTCTTTTTCTTTTTTTCAATTTATTTATTTTCAGAAAAAAACATTATTCATTATTTTTTCACCACACCCAGTGCTCCATGCAAGCCGTGCCCTCTATAATACCCACCACCTGGTACCCCAACCTCCCACCCCCCCGCCACTTCAAACCCCTCAGATTGTTTTTCAGAGTCCATAGTCTCTCATGGTTTTGTTTCTTATGCTAACTTAGTGACAGCACACTCTGCTCCTCACTGCCAAGAATCCCTCACTAGAAATCATGCTTTGACTTTTCATTCTCTCTTTAATCTCCCAAATTGTCAGAAGTAAGGCAGTGGTGGTAGGGGTGGGATGTAGATGTGAGATCAAAAGCTGGGCTTGGATAACCCAGGGAACCCATGCCCTTGAGGTGGTCAGTAATACCTAACATTTCATAGGATCCACTCTGTGCCAGGTACTGCTCTAAGCTTTCTACACACATTAACTCATTTAATCCTCACAACGACTTTTTTGAGGTAGGCACTAATTCTACTGACATTTTGCATCTGAGGAAACTGTAACACAGAGAGGGTAAGTAACTTGTTAAAGGTCACTGAGTGAGTGGTCACTGAGAGAGAGGTCACTGAGTGAGTCACTGAGTGAGTGACTTAAACCCTGGTTGTCTTTAACCATTATGCAATCCTGCTGCTCAAGGCCTCAAAGACCAGACACCAACAAAAATGGAAGGCCCTAACGACACAAAGAGTGAGATCAGAGTTAAGCAGGCAGACAGTGCCCTTTGCGGGCGGTCAGAGCCCCACAGGTAGTTCAGAGAAGGCATCATTCCAATTTTAGTATATGTGCTGCCGAAGCGAGCACTCAGAGAAGGCATCAGACCAGGCGCTGCTCTTAGTAATAAGCTAACAGTCAATCAGATAGACAGGAACTGAGGACCAGAGGAGTCTGAGCAGCAGGGTAAGTGGAACCATAAGGACAAACAAATGCCTCAGGGCTGTTCTAACCTGGACATACTCTTGTGCATGTTTCAGGTCTTATGCATGTCAGATCAAGAATTTCTCTATCTTGGGGCGCCTGGGTGGCTCAGTGGGTTAAGCGGCTGTCTTCGGCTCAGGTCATGATCTCAGGGTCCTGGGATGGAGCCCCACATCGGGCTCTCTGCTCAGCAGGGAGCCTTGCTTCCCTCTCTCTCTCTCTGCCTGCCTCTCTGCCTACTTGTGATTTCTCTCTGTCAAATAAATAAATAAAATCTTAAAAAAAAAAAAAGAATTTCTCTATCTCAATGCATTGCTAGATTTATCAGATCTCTTCTCTGTCCACAATTGCTCCAAGTTAGACTTCAACACCAGACTTGTATTGTCTATAATTCTGTAGCTCTAGCTAGGTGAGTTTCCAATTTTTTTTTTATTCTGCTGACCTATGCAATGCTGAAACATAGAGAAGTAGGCCTCCCTCCTATCCTTGTTCCAAAAAATGCTTCCAGCAGCTGGAATGGCTTCTTTCATATTTTGGTTGTCTTTTTTTTTTTTTTTTTTTTTTTTTTTTTTGGTGAGAAGAAAAAAATTTCTAGGTTGAGTATTACCTTAAAAAAATTTCCCTACAGAACAGAAATGGTTGGCAAATGCATTATGTTTGCTAATAAGAAATAATGAATTATTCCATAAATAACTCTACAAACTCTCTGTGTGTTCTACAGCAGCAATAGTCAGAGGGAGCATTTAAGAAGAAAATAAGGCAGATTCCTTTTTACTTGGTGATTCGCTTTTGGCAAATTACCTTAGGTAATATGTAGAAAGAATCAGGGGAGGAAACACATGGTTATAGAAATGAGAATGAGAGAGAGAACGGGAGGGGAGAAAAAAGAGACAAAATAGAGGAGAGAATAAGAGACAAGAGAGAGAGGAAGAGAAAGGAAGGACCTTCCCTTCCTTTGAAGCCTCCAGGACCTTCAGTAGGTGAATGAATACACTATGGCACATCTAAGCAATGGAACAGTATTCAGCACTGAAAAGAAATGAGCTCTCAAGCCATGAGAAGACATAGAAGAAACTGAAACGCACATTACTAAGTGAGAGAAGGCAGTCTGAAAAGGCCACATACTGTATGATTTCAACTATATGACATTCTGGAAAAGGTAAAACTGTAGACAGCAAACAGATCAGTGATTGTCAGGGGTCGAGGAGCAGGGAGGGTGAACAAGGGCCTCACAGAGGATTTTTAGGGGAGTGTAACTACTCTGTATCGTAGTACAGTGCTGGATCCAGGTCATGTACGTTAGTCCAAATCCATAGAATATACAACATCCAGAGCAAATCCTGGTGTGAACTATGGGCTTTGGGTGATTATGACATGTCTGTGTAGGCTCATCAACTGTAACAAATACACCATCTGGGAGAGAAGACTGTGCATGTGTGGCAAATTCTGTGCCTCTACTTTGTTGTAAGCCTAATACTGCTCTAAATAATAAACTTTTAAAAGAAGAGAAAGAAAGGAGCCAGGGTAGGAAGTGAGGAGCTCTCACCAGAGGGCTGGGGCGGCCGAGCCCACTCAATGAAAGGATGGCGGTGTTGAATGATGGCTCTCTGACATTTCTCCACATCTCCATTCTGCTCAATCATGTCCACAATTTCCTGAATCCATGTGGTGCCTGGGGCCCAAGGGGAAAGGACAACAAGAAGAAGCTGGTTAGACAATCAGTCTTGAGTGTCCTGGAAAGGAAAGGGAATGTAGAGACTGATGGTGTTTGGTCCAACCTCCCCTCAGGTCAAGATCCTGTCAGCCACAACAGGTGGACATCCACGTGGGAAAAACCCACACGGTCTCTTATGGAGAGAAAGAGCAGCTCAGGCAAAGTCACACAACACTATCACCCAAGAGCAGTCCATGACAGAGCACAGCAGGCTGGGTTCTCTAATGCCATTATGTTTGACCCCGCATAAACCCGGGAACATGAAGCATTCCAGGATCGCCTTGTCATGGAACAGTGAGAAGGAGCAGATTTCCTTGAATGAGTGCAAACACCATATGAAGGGGGATTCTAACTGATGTGAACAACCCTTGCTGATTCTGCAAGCCAAAGTCTGGTTGTTCCCCAGGTCCCAGAGTCACCTGATTTAGGATAGGTACAGATGAGAAGATCATCCGGCTTGGCCTCAAAGTTCTGTATCTGGCTCCAGTTGTCCACTGTGCTAGCCTGCAAGGGGATCCCCGAGACCTCTCTCAGTTGTAGCTGTCCCTCCAATGCTGCAGCCAGGGCCATACTGTCTTGCAATGGGAGGGGCAGTCCCTGCAGGCAGAGGATGGAGGGGACTTTTAAAACAATTGTGGTAAAATACAAATAACATAAAATTTACCATTTAAACCATTTTAAAGTACACAGTTCAGTGGCATTAAGTACATTTCCAGTGTTGTGCAGCCATCACCAACATCTATGTCCAGGACTTTTCCATCTTCCCAACTATGTCATTAAACACTAACACTCCATTGCGCCTTTCCTACCATCCCCTTCTACTTTCTGTCTCTATAAATTTGTCTACTCTAGGTCCTTCAAATCAATAGAATCATACAGTATTTGTCCTTTTGTGATTGACTTATTTCACTCAGCATAATGTCTTTAGAGTTCATCCATGTTGTAACATGGGTCAAAATTTCCTTCCATTTTGAGGCTGAATAATGTTCCATTCTGCATATATGCCGCATTTTGTTTGTCCATTCATCCATACATGGACACTTGGCTTGCTTCTAACTTTTGGCTTTTGTAAGTAATGCTGCTATGAACATGCCTTTCAATTATTTGGTATTGTAATTGCTGGGTCATATGGTAATTTCACATTTAAGTTTTTGAGAACTTGCCATGCTGTTTTCCACAGCAGCCTACACCGTTTAACATTCCCACCAGAAAGGCACCGGTGTTCTAATTTCTTCACATCCTTGCCAACACTTCTTATTTTCTGTTTATTACTTTATTTATTAAGTACATGTTTTAAAATTTTTTAAATTTCTATGATAGTCATCTTAATAGGTATGAGATGATATTCCTCTGTGGTTTTGATTTTCATTTCTCTAATGATTAGTGATGCTGAGCGTCTTTCCATGTGCCTATGTGTCATTCATATTTCTCTTTTGGAGAGGTGTCCATTTAAATCTTCTGCCCATGTTTTGAATCAGTTTTTTTGCTTTAAATGCACAAAATGAGGAAGCCAGGAGTAGTGGGCCATATTACTCCAGAATAATTGGTTATTGAGATAGCCATGTGCTGGGCTTAGAGCCCAAACTCATTTTAAGTGTTGCATAAAATGACTTTAGAGCCAAAAGGATCTTTACAGGAGATGTAATAGTAAATACTTACTGGAAGTCAAATAAAAGAATCTGGCCCAGCCTTTCCAGGGAGTGGGTGAGAAGGAGTTAGTGCCACATTGTGAGGCTTGTTTTCGAGGTGGCTTCTACTTTTAGACTGAGTCAAGTCCCTTAGAATGGAGACTGTGTTTTCAGAAATGAAAGATGAACTATTTCAAAAAAATTTCAAGTGTTAAGTAGCAGCTGTGTTGACAATATGTCAAAGAAGTGGAGTTTGGATGATACTGAAATTACTGTGTGATCAACTTTAAGAGAGAGGAGAGAATTAACATTTTTTACAGTCCTTCTATGTTAGATCTCTTAAAGCTTTTTTTCCTCCTCTTTTAATTCATATTACAATTTTACTAGGAGGGAATAATTTACACTCATAAATGTGAGGGAGCTAGGAGTCATGATCAATAACTTGTCTAGGGTTGCAACCAGTGTCTTTCTGCAAACTTCACATTTAAAAAAAAAATTACCCCTCCTGTCTTTTATTGTGAGTGTATATATGTACCAGAAAATTTAGAATAAGCCCAAATGTACAAAGAAAAATTCATCACCTAGGAATTATTATTTTGATGTATTTCTATTTTTTCAAATATATATATATATGAAAACAAAAATCTACAATATAAATGTACCCCAAAAAGATGGGGCTCAGAGAGCTTCCAGGTTGATGAATACGTGGAGTTGCTGGGAGGGCAGTGTCCTTGGAGAGAGCATAGAATCTCTGTGTTCCTTCCCATATACATTGTCCTGTGCATCTCTTCCATCAGGCTGTTCCTGAGTTATATCCTTTTATAATAGTCTAATAATCTAGTAAGTAAAGTGTTTGCCCAAGTTCTGTGAAGCACTCTAACAAATTAAACAAATTTAGAAAAAGGGTCATGAGACCTTCAATCTAAAGGTGATTGGTAAGAAACACATGCTGTAACCTGAACTTCTGACTGACATCTTAACGTCAGGGTTGGGGGGCAGTCTTGTGGCACTGAGCCTTTAACCTGTGGGATCTGATGCTATCTCCAAGTAAAGAGTGTCAGAATTGAATGGCCGGCCGACATCCAGAGAATGGGAGATTGCTTGGTGTGGGGAACCCCCATCCTCTACCCCATATCTGGTCACAGAAGTATAAAGTTTGCTATCTAAGTAACATGAAGGAGAGCACAGGAAGAGTTTTTCCTTTACAGGCACAAAGGCACAAAAATTGCCACTTGAGCAACCAGCTGGAAGCTTTGTCATCCAGGTCAGATCATATAATGCATGGCCTCCTTTGTGAAGCTGTCTCTGACTCCATAGACAGAAAGAGTGCCTTCTCACAGGACCTTGTAGCATTTTGTATGTAGATTTTATAGTTCTTACTCCACTGTCCTAAATTACTTGTTTTTATGTCCAACTCTGCTGGAGCTCAGGGACCTGGTCCAATCCCCTTTGCAGGCTCAACATGTAGGGGAAGATCTGAGTGGGAAAGAGAGATGATATTACAGGACAGTGATTTTGGAGGTTTTTGCCTCTGGGTCCTGAATTTCTAGGCTTTATACTGTTAGGTAGGTATGTATTGGTTGCAAATATCTTCTATTTTTTGAGTTCCTTAAAGCACTCTCTGGCTTTAGTTAATCACTTCTATTTATACAGCAGTACATATTATATTACCATAGTAAAAATTAAAAAAAAAATCGGTGAGTTAAGGATTTCTTTTAAGCCATATTCTTACCTTCAAGCTCCAGCCGAGAATTAGCAGCCCAAAGGCCTGATCAAGGGTCAGTGGGCACGTAAAGTGCATTCCAAGGAAGCAGGAAAGTGTTACTTGGGTATGGCAATTGCAGAGGCTCAAATTAGTGTCAGAGGCACGCAAGGCCTTCAGCAGGTAAAGGCCCTTTGGGTGGCACTTTGCATCAGAACAGTAATATGGAGTCATTACTGTAAGTATTGATATTAAACAGGAACAAACCCTGTGACCTTGCCTAATGTGGAAAAATGTAAACAAGGTCAAATGTAGCTTTGACCTCTCTGCAAATTTCCCTTGAGTGTATGCAAACTTGAGGGCTGTTTGGATGAACATACTGTTCCTTCCTCTGAGTTCACTGCCCAGCATCTGTGCATGCCTGTTGGTAACTGAGCTTGGCAGCAGAACCTGGATTTCATGCTGTGGCAGCTCCTTTGTCTGGAAGAGAATCTAAAACACTTGGACCTGTGGGAAAATGGGAACTTGGCTTCAGGAACAGATGCATCCAGCTCCGAACAGACTCTCACTCCTTTAGTGTTCTTCCTTTGCTTGGCTTCTTAGCTTAACTCCCTTTCTGAATGTGGGTGACAGTTCCTGTCTCCCACTAATTTTTTTTTTTAAGATTTTATTTATTTATTTGACAGAGAGAGATCACAAATAGGCAGAGAGGCAGGCAGAGAGAGAGAGAGAGGAGGAAGCAGGCTCCCTGCTGAGCAGAGAGCCCGATGAGGGACTTGATCCCAGGACCCTGAGATCATGACCTGAGCCGAAGGCAGCGGCTTAACCCACTGAGCCACCCAGGCGCCCCTCCCACTAATGTTTTAAGATTAAAAAAACAGCAATGTTAATGAAAACACCTTGTCTAGTACATAGTAAGTGCTTTAAACTGCTGGTTCTTCTTGCCTTTCTTCCCAAAGTGTACTCAGCCAAACCTAAATGCACAGACAGAACAAAGTCTAGAGCCTAGCTAAGTGTGTATTTATTTATACTTTGCCTTGTCCTACAGAGGGTGTACCTTCATGGACACAGATCATATTCTCTCGTGTCTTTGGCTATCAGGGAATGGAATCTATGCCCGTGTTAAATAATCTCTGAGCTGCTACAGTTCTGCCAACTCCCAACCTGTGCTTTTCTTTTTGGAATTTAAGTATCACCAGGCACCCCAGCCACCCCTCCTGCCAATGTCTTCTTGTGTTCTTTGACTCTGAATCTCGTGATGCTTCTTCACTGACACCTCTTCCTCCTGTATCCCAAAGCTTTTTTTTTTTCCTCCCAATTTATTTATTTTCAGAAAAACAGTATTCATTATTTTTTCACCACACCCAGTGCTCCATGAAAGGTTTTTTTTTTTCTTTCTATAATCTCAATCCATTTTTCTTCATTCTGTCCTCTTCTCTTTGACAAGCTCATTCACTCCAGTGCTGTTAAATCTTGGAACCTTGGCTGACTCATAAGTTCTCGGCGCTAACTCACAATCTTTCTCTGTGAAGTCCCTCATTTCCAACCACCTGCTAAGGCTGTGCCAACTTGAGAGCCACTTGGCACTGCATGTTTCACCTGCCTCATGGTCTCCGCTGCTTATGGTAGCACCATCATCCACATCTGAAGCATCATCTTCAGGCGGAAGGGCCCCTACTTAACAACGTCAGTTATAAATTTAACATATAAGTACTGATTGCAACTGTAAGCAGTGAATAAACCCATGGTTCATTCAATCAAAGAATTTATCGATAGAAACTACTATGCATGTCTCCTTCTTCTGCATCCACAGCAGATAAAGTGTAACATTGCAGAATTTTCTAGGAGATCTGCTCACCTCTGGCCTCTTTTTTCTGGTCTCCCATGCACTTAGCATATAAATTAAGTTTTATGAGTTCAGGTCAAGTTATCTCCTGATTGTCTATGGTCCAAAGTCTGAATGATTTTAACTTAAACTACTTGATATCAAGATTTATTAAAAGAGGACATTAATTAAGGCAGTGTGGTATTTGTGCAAGGACAAATAGTCTGATGAGAGGGCAGAGAGAGTCCACAAATGGACCCACACAGAAACGGTCATCAGGTTTACAAAGGTGTCACTGCAATGGAGAAGAGGAAAGTATGACCTTTTCAACTAATAATGCTGGAAATTGGATAACCAGCTGGAAGATGCTGAATTCTCACCTCATCATATACCATACATGAAAATCAATTTTAGGTGGATTATGGATCTAAATGCAAGAAGTAAAACAATAAAGCTTTTAGAAGGAAACACGAGAGGACATTTCTATGACCTTTGGGTAAATTGGAAGGGGAGGTGAACCATGAGAGACTATGGACTCTGAAAAACAGTCTGAGGGGTTTGAAGTGGCGGGGGGGGTGGGCGGTTGGGGTACCAGGTGGTGGGTATTATAGAGGGCACGGCTTGCATGGAGCACTGGGTGTGGTGAAAAAATAACGAATACTGTTTTTCTGAAAATAAATAAATTGGGAAAAAAAAAAATGGAAAAGCCAAGCTTCATTAAATAGACTCAAACAAACATAGACCATAAAGGAAAACAATCACAAAATTAGATTAAAATGAAGAATTAGGTTTGTCAAAAACACATTAAGAGAGTAAAAAGGCAATCTACAAAGTCAGAGGAAGTATTTGTTAAAAGACTCATCCATGTTATACACAGAACTCCTTCAGATCCATGAGAAAAAGACTAACACGCCAAGAGAAAAATGGGCAAAAGATTTGAACAGATACTTCACAAAAATGACATGGCCAAAAAACACATGGGAAAATACTAACATCAATAATTACCAGAGAAATAGATCAAATCAATAAGTTGACAAATTAAAATTTAAAATAAATTAAATGAAAAATTACATTGCAAATGAAACTACCCAACCACCAGAATGTGTAAAAGTAAAAAGACAGGGGGCGCCTGGGTGGCTCAGTGGGTTAAGCCGCTGCCTTCGGCTCAGGTCATGATCTCAGGGTCCTGGGATCGAGTCCCACATCGGGCTCTCTGCTCAGTGGGGAGCCTGCTTCCTCCTCTCTCTCTCTGCCTACCTCTCTGCCTACTTGTGATCTCTCTCTCTGTGAAATAAATAAAATCTTTAAAAAAAAAGTTAAAAGACAGTATTTATCAAGTTGGGGGGATGATAAGCAAGTAGGATCTAATTATAGTTGCCCTTTCTGCTGCTCTGTATTTTCTGAATTTTCTACTGATTTTATATTATTTTTGTAATCAGAATATAATGATATTTTTCTCCAGATCATACTCTTTTTATTTATTTTTTAAATTTTTTAATGCATCTCAGCTCTGCGACTGAAACCAAGTTATCAGCAAAACTAAGGGATCTATGTAAATAAATAGGGTGGGTTTACCTTGGTTCCTCAGAGTGCATGGGGTTATTTCATAGAAACAGGTCTTGGAGGGTAACTGAAAGGTGGAATTTTTGCCTTCTGAAGGAAGAACTTTGGGAACATGTTTTGGGTTGGTGGCCTCACAAAAGGTAGAATGTGGATGACTCCCATGGTGGTGGGTCATTGTCCCTCTCAGTCTTACAGTTTATGGTGTTGGTGACAGGGTCTTGGTCACTGCCTCTGTTTCTCCGGCCTCAGTTTTTCTAGGACTTCCTACTCTGATATACTTCTCTCCAGAAACTGTTATAGTCATTGGGTGTTTCAAGGACACAGCAGACTTGCCTGGACTGGTATTTTATCTCTATGTACAACTCCATGATGTTGATGTCAGCCAATGTGAGTTGTTTTTCTTTGTTTTGTTTTGACAATATAGTTATAGTTCTTCAAGGTGTTTGTGTTCTGGTGAAGAAACTTGAAAAAGTACTTCAGTTCATTGTTAAGCAGTTTCCTTTCTTTCTTCTGTCACTTTTGTGACATTAAGTATGATGGCATAATAAGACTTACCGTATAAATGACACTGTTCAAGAATTTCACATTTTTAAACTATTTAATTAATACATTTTAAAAAAAGATTTTTATTTTATTTTATTTTCAGTGTTCCAAAATTCATTGACTATGCACCACACCCAGTGCTCCATGCAATACGTGCCCTCCATAATACCCACCACCAGGCTCACCCAACCTCCCTCTCCCTGCCCCTCCAAAACCCTCAGTTTGTTTCTCAGAGTCCACAGTCTCTCATGGTTTGTCTCCCCCTCTGACTTCCCCCATCTCACTTCTCCTTTCCATCTCCCAATGTCCTCCATGTTATTCCTAATGCTTCACAAGTAAGTGAAACCATATGATAATTGACTCTCTCTGTTTGACTTATTTCACTCAGCATAATCTCTTTGAATCTCGTCCATGTTGATACAAAAGTTGGGTATTCATCCTTTCTGATGGAGGCATAATACTCCATAGTATATATGGACCATATCTTCTTTATCCATTCGTCCATTGAAGGGCCTCTTGGCTCTTTCCAGTTTGATGACTGTGGCCATTGCTGCTATGAACATTGGGGTAAAAATGGCACTTCTTTTCACTAATCTGTATCTTTGGGGTAAATACCCAGTAGTGCAATTGCAGGGTCATAGGGATGCTCTATTTTTACTTTCTTAAAAAATCTCCACACTGTTTTCCAAAGTGGCTGCACCAACTTGCATTCCCACCAACAGTGTAAGAGGGTTCCCCTTTCTCCACATCCTCTCCAACATGTGTTGTTTACAGTCTTGTAAATTTTGGACATTCTAACTGGTGTAAGGTGGTATCTCAATGTGGTTTTGATTTGAATCTCTCTGATGGCTACTGATGATGAACATTTTTTCATGTGTTTGTTAGCCGTTTGTATGTCTTTTTTGGAGAAGTGTTTGTTCATGTCTTCTGCCCATTTTTTGATGTGATTATCTGATTTGTGTGTGTTGAGCTTGAGGAATTCTTTATAGATCTTGGATATCAGCTGTCTGTCTGTAGTGTCACTTATGAATATCTTCTCCCATTCTGTGGGTTGCCTCTTTGTTTTGTTGACTCTTTCCTTTGCTGTGCAGAAGCTTTTGATCTTGATGAAGTCCCAGAAGTTCATTTTCGTTTTTGTTTCCTTTGCCTTTGGAGACCTATCTTGAAAGAAGTTGCTGTGGCCGATGTTGAAGAGGTTACTGCCTATGTTCTCCTCTAGGATTCTGATAGATTCCTGCCTCATGTTGAGGTCTTTTATCCATTTCGAGTTTATCTTTGTGTATGGTGTAAGAGAATGATCGAGTTTCATTCTTCTACATATAGCTGTCCAATTTTCCCAGCACCATTTATTGAAGAGACTGTCTTTTTTCCACTGTATATTTTTTCCTGCTTTGTCAAAGATTATTTGACCATAGAGTTGAGGGTCCATATCTGGGCTGTCTACTCTGTTCCACTGATCTATGTGTCTGTTTTTGTGCCAGTACCATGCTGTCTTGGTGATCACAGCTTTGTAGTAAAGCTTGAAATCAGGCAATGTGATGTCCCCAGTTTTGTTTTTCTTTTTCAACATTTCCTTAGCAATTTGGGGGCTCTTCTTGTTACATATAAATTTTAGGATTGTTTGCTCCAGCTCTTTGAAAAATGCCGGTGGAATTTTGATTCGGATGGCATTGAAAGTATAGATTGCTCTAGGCAGTATAGACATTTAAACAATGTTTATTCTTCTGATCCATGAGCATGGAATCATCTTCCATCTTTTTGTCTTCTTCAATTTCTTTCATGAGTGTTCTGTAGTTTCTTGAGTACAGATCCTTTATCTCTTTGGTTAGGTTTATTCCCAGGTATCTTATGGTTCTTGGAGCTATAGTAAATGGAATCGACTCTCTAATTTCCCTTTCTATATTTTCATTGTTAGAGTATAAGAAAGCCACTGATTTCTGTACATTGATTTTGTATCCTGCCACGTTGCTGAATTGCTGTATGAGTTCTAGTAGTTTGGGGGTGGAGTCTTTTGGGTTTTCCATATAAAGTATCATGTCATCTTGAAGAGAGAGAGTTTGACTTCTTCATTGCCAGTTTGAATACCTTTTATTTCTTTTTGTTTTCTGATTGCTATTGCTAGGACTTCTAGTACTATGTTGAACAATAATGGCAAGAGTGGACATCCTTGTCGTGTTCCTGATATCAAAGGGAAGGCTGTCAGCTTTTCCCCATTGAGGATGATATTCCCTGTGGGTTTTTCATAGATAGATTTTATGAAGTTGAGGGATATTCCCTCTATCCGTATACTTTGAATCATTTTAATCAGGAAGAGATGCTGTATCTTGTCAAATGCTTTTTCTGCATCAATTGAGAGGACCATGTGGTTCTTCTCTCTTCTCTTATTGATTTGTTTTTTCACATTGATGGATATATGAGTGTTGAACCACTCTTGCATCCCAGGGATGAATCCCACCTGGTTATGGTGGATAATCTTTTTAATGCACTGTTGGATCCTATTAGCTAGGATCTTGTTGAGAGTCTTGGCTTCCATATTCATCAGGGATATTGGTCTGAAAATCTCCATTTTGGTAGGGTCTTTGCCTGGTCTGGGGATCCGAATAATGATGGCTTCATAGAAAGAGTCTGGAATTTTTCCTTTTGTTTCAGTTTTTTGAAACAGCTTAGGAGAATAGGTATTTTTTCTTATTTGAATGTATGATAGAACTCCAGGGAATCCATCAGGTCCTGGGATCTGGTTTTTTGGGAGATTTTTGATCACTGCTTCAATCTCATTACTAGATATTGGTCTATTCAGGTTGTCAATTTCCTCTTGATTCAGTTTTGGAAGTTTATAGGTTTCCAGGAATGCATCCATTTCGTCTAGGTTGCTTAACTTATTGGCATATAACTGTTGATAATAATTTCTAATGATTATTTCTATTTCCTTGGTGTTAGTTGTGATCTCTGCCTTTTGATTTATAATTTTATTAATTTGAGTCCTCTCTCTTTTCTTTCTGTTAGTTTTGCCAGTGGTTTATTGATCTTATTGATTCTTTCAAAAAACCAGTTTCTAGTTTTGTTGATGCGTTCTACTTTATCTCTAGTTTCTATCTCATTGATCTCTGCTCTAATCTTGACTATTTCCCTTCTTGTGTGTGGGGTTGGCTTAATTTGTTATTGATTCTCCAGTTCTTTAAGGTGTAAAGAGAACTGATGTATTCTGGATTTTTCAATTTTTTGAGGGAGGTTTGGATGGCTATGTATTTCCCCCTTAGAACCACCTTTGCAGTATCCTAGGTTTTGGACGGAAGTGTCTTCATTCTCATTGGTTTCCATGAATTGTTTAAGTTCTTTGATTTCCTGGTTGATCCAAACATTATTAAGCAGGGTGGTCTTTAGCTTCCAAGTATTCGGATTCAAAATGGATCCCAAGGATAATATTTATATACCAGAACAAAAACGAATACACAGAAACACAGACAGAAGAAGTAGATGGGAGGGTGATTATAAATCCTCAATGTGGGTGAGGAAGGTTATTTTGATTCTTCCTGGGTGTATCTTGATATCTTTGTTAAAGGACGCAACTTTCCAGAGATAAAGGGAGAGTAAACCTGGTTTATATAGAGGGGTAGTATTGATTAGGGAAAGAGGATTACCTTGAAACTTATATCTATATGCATATTAAAAAATAGAAAAGCAAAAGAAAAATGCAGGTATATGTATGAAAAAAGTTCAAGTTAAAAGGTTATTTTGGAATATGTTGTATTAAACCTCTAGTTGTAATGGTAAGTAGGTTAAAAAATTAAAAACAACAAGAATAGTGAGAATGACTTAAAAATAAAAGTTGTGGGGCACCTGGGTGGCTCAGTGGGTTGAGCCTCTGCTCAACATTGGGCTTCCTGCTCAGTGGGGAGCATGCTTCCCCCTCTCTCTCTGTCTGCCTGCCTCTCCACCTACTTGTGATCTCTGTCTGTCAAATAAATAAATAAAATCTTTAAAAACAAAAGTTGTTTTGGGGTGCCTAGGTGGCTCAGTGGCTTAAACCTCTGCCTTTAGCTCAGGTCATGATCTCAGGGTCTTGGGATCGAGCCCCATATCAGGCTCTCTGCTTAGTGGGGAGCCTGCTTCCCCCTCTCTCTCTGTCTGTCTCTTTGCCTGCTTGTGATCTCTCTCTCTGCCAAATAAAGAAATAAAATCTTTAAAAATTTTTTGTTTCTATGAAATATACAGGTTTTAGGGCAGTACTGGGAGCTTAATATCTTGTTTTCTCTTGATATTGGGGTTTTACAATTTTATGGGGAACCTGTTGTGGTCGTCCTCTCATTCTTTTGGCTGGCTTTCTTTGGGATGGATCTGCTGCGTTGTTTTTTTCAGGGAGTATTGCTTGGATTGAGTCCTCCTGCTCCCTATCAAGGGGCTGGGCTCTGTGGAAACCTGTTTTTCAGGCTTTTGTTCTCTGGAGGTTTTTTTCCTTTGGAGGCCTTTTGCAGCTTTTGGGAGGTTTAGTGGAAAGCACACTGCATCTGGACCTCCGTCTCAATGAGAAGCCTCAGTCCACTCCCTACTGGTTGGTCCAGAACACACAGACTCCCCTCTGTAAACTCTGCTGAACTTTGCAAACTCCCACAGGCAGCGCACATCTCCAACCACTGTCTCAGGGGTGGCCCGAAGCGCCCGCTTGTCTCTACACCCCCGTGCCACTAAAACTGGGAGCAATATTGGTCTGGGGAGTCTGCTTCCGGTGTCTGCCTTTGCCAGGACTGCTGCCCGGGATCCAGACCTCAGGTTGTCACCATGGGATCGCTACACTGCTGGTCCTAGAGACCACTGGCTAGGGCCCGCACAGATTTTCTCAGGTGTGGGTGGAGAGTAGGTCAGACCCCAGTTGCGCAGTGTGCGAAAGGTCTAGGGAGTGCAGGCTGGCGCCGTCACCAGACTCCCTCATGTGGGGGCGGGAGTGCATCATGCCCAGTTGAGCCATGATGCAAACCCACAACCCTGAGGGCTCCACTGCACTCTCTCTGGCATGGTTGGTCACCAGCCGTGGCCATCCTGGGTCCGTGGGCTTAGGCCCATGCCTGTGACTGCCCGATTCCACCAGTTGCCCCTTAAGATCTTTTGCTCTTTTTTTGTGCCTTTAACCAGACTCCAAGTTAATGCTGGTCCCCAATCACAGGGCACTTTCATATTGGGCTATTATTTTCCAGTGGGTCATTTCTGGTGGCTTCCTCCTCCTTCTGTTTATCCTCCGATATCAGTCTGATCATCCCCAGTATGCTTTACCTCTCCACTGGTGTCTTCTGTTCCCATGGAGATCCGAAGTATAAAATCCTACATCTCATGCTGATTTCATGGGTGTTTGGAGTGTTCTGGTTCTGGTATATAATTAGCTTACTTTAGGGAACTGGGCAAAATAGGGTCTCCTACTTCTCCACCATCTTGCCCCTCCATATCTAAAAAAAGATTTTTATTTATTTAAGAAGGAGAGAGTATGAGGGAGAGAGAGAGAGAGAGCACAAGAGCGGTGAGGGTCAGAGGTAGGAGCAGACTCCCTGCTGAGCAGGGGACCTAATATAGGGCTTGATCCTGAGACTCCAGGATCATGACTAGAACCTAGGGCGGACTATTTAATTTAGATCTTTAAATTAATGTGGGGTGGCTGCTACTGTTCTGTCATGGCATGATGACACTGAGGCACTTGAGAAGTAAGTACCCCACTCTGATCACAGCAGCAGGGCACAGTTTGAACCCTAGCAGGCTGCATCCCCAGTGAAGGCTTTTAAACACACTGCGCCATGTTTTAAGTCCATCTTCTATAGCTTAGTTTCCTGGTGAATGTAGAGTAGCAGCACTGATACAACATGAGGAATATTGCAGGTTGGATCCTTTTTTTTTTTTTTTGAGGTCAGAGCTCCAGGCTCAAATTTTGGACACAAAGGATCTCAGATACTTTCTCACAGAACAGGCTACTCCTGACTCCCTTCCCCATATGTTCTCTGGGACACATATTTAAATAACTTACAGTTCCTCTTATCCTCCAAAGGAATTGTTTGCTCATCTTTTGGGTCTTATATTTTAAGTGTAAAGAATACTTTGATAGTTCAGAGTGTGGAGCAATATCACTTTTTAAAAACATTTCTTTCCCAGAGGAACTGAAGAAACATCTTTCTTTCTTTCTTTTTTTAAGATTTTATTTATTCATCTGACAGACAGAGACCACAAGTAGTCAGAGAAAGAGAGAGGAGGAAGCAGGCTTCTTGCTGAGCAGAGTGCCTGATGCGGGACTCGATCCTAGGACCCTGGGATCATGACCTGAGCTGAAGGCAGAGGCTTTAACCTGCTGAGCTACCCAGGTGCTTCAAGAAACATTTTTCTAAATAAGACCCACAAATGGCCAGTAGGTACATGAAAAGATTCTCAACATCACTAATCAGCAGGAAAATGCAAATCAAAACCACAGTGAGGCATTACCTTATATCTATTAGAATGGCTATTATCAAACAGACAAGAAATAGCAAGTTGGCAAGGATGTAAAAACAAAGGACTTTTGTGCTCTGCTGGTGGGAATGTAAATTGGTGCGGTCACTGTGGAAGACAATATGGAGTTTCCTCAAAACATTAAAGATAGAACTACACTATGATTTAGTAATTCAACTTCTGGACATACATTCAAAGAAAATGCAAAAAGAAAATCGAAATGATATCTGTACTCCATGTTTCTTGTAGCATTATTCACAATAGCTGTGACATGGAAATGACCTAAGTGTCCATTCACAGATGAATGGATAAAGAGGATGGGAGATGCATGCGGGCATGTGCACACACACACGCACACATGCATGGACACACGCACACTGGAATTTTCTTCACTCATGAGAAAAGAAGGAAAGTCATTTGTGACAACATGGATTGACCTTGAAGGCACTGTGCTAAGTGAAATAAGTCAGATAAATAAAACTACCACCTGATCTTACATATATGTGAAGTTTAAAAAAACTGAACTCCTAAAACCAGAGTGGAATGGTGGTTACCAGGGACTACAGGGTAAACAAAATGTCAAAGGGTATAAACTTCCAAATATAAGATGAATGGTTTCTGGGAATCTAATGTACAGCATTGTGATTATAGTTAACAATAACGTATTATAAATTTGAAAATAGTTAAGAGAGTATGCCTTAAATGTCTTCTCCTCCAAAAGTAGTTATATCACATAATGGAGGTGGTAGCCAATGCTATGGAATAATCATTTTGAAACATATAAATGTATCAGATCAACATGCTATATGCACTTACACAATGTAATATGTCAATTATATGTCAATAAAGGTGGAAAATAATAAAATATATAAGAAGTTAAAAAAACTCATTTTCTCTCAGTAAGCAAGTCCACCTGAACTTTATTCTTGTTTTTTAAGTTGCTAACAATCCTACCACCCCCCTTAAAAATTAATAACATTTCATTTTCAATGTTTCAATCCATTTCATTTAAAGGACTAACTAAAGGAAGAGCTACAAATACATTCTCCCAATGTTTTTATGATTACTTACTGTTGGTGTTTAAAGGCAAGCAGTGTATCTTCAGGCAAGGAAGTCAAGATCAGATCTAGATTTCCCTTAGAGACTTTTACCAGTCTTCACCTTCAGGCTGTTTGAATACCTTGACCCAGGGTAAACTGGCAGCATTGAGGTCCAATCACCATTAGTCCCACCATAGAGAGATGTGGCCACATTCTTGGCAATGCTGTAGCCTGTATGTTGCTATAGCTTTCTTGTCCAATAATTTACTTTCTGCTATCACTCTCTGAGGGCCCTAACTGAAGAGTTTACTTTTGATAGCATTGACCGCACCTAAGTACAGAGTCAGGGTTGGGTTTCTGTTTGGGGTGCAACATAAGGTGAATTCACTCCCAACTATGGGAGGAAATGATTGAATGAACACCCTTCCATGAAAATCAAGTCACAGTGAGAGGACAGAGCGCTCTCTCAAACTTAAATCTCCATATGATCTGGCAATTCTCCTACTGGGTATTTATCCAAAGGAAAAAAAACACTAACACAAACAGCAAGTTCATGTTCATTGCAGCATTATTTAAAATAGCCGAGATATGGAAACAACCTAAGTGTTCATTGGTGGATAAATGGATACAGAAAATGTGACACACACATACACACTAGAATATTATTCAGCCATAGAAAAGGGAAATACTGTCATTTGTGACAACATGGATTGACCATGGGACTATTATACTATGTGAAATAAAACAGAGAAATACAAATACTGTATCTCCCTTCTATGTGGAATCTTAAAAAAAAAAAAAAAAGACAATTCAACAAACTGAACTCACAGATACAGAGAACAAACTAGTGGTTGCCAGAGGTGGGGCATGTGGGTTGGGGAAAGTGAGTGAAGGTGGAAGTGGTTAAAAGTCACAAACTTCTAAATATAAAATAAGTAAGTCCTGGAATGTAATGTATAGCATAGTGACTATAGTTACTAATACTGTACTGCATATAATTATGCGTGGTAATGGATGTTAACTAGATTTATTATGGTGATGATTTCACAATATATATGTGTATGGAATCATTATGTTGTACTTCTGTAAAGTACACTTATTACTAGTACAATGTTGTATGTCAGTTATGTCTCAATTAAAACAACTAACTAACCAACCACAAGAAAGGGCCTGTGCAGTTAGTCTTAGAACAGGTGTTGGGTCATACTTTCCATTGTATAACCCTGAGCAGGGATGAGCAGAGGTTCAAGTAGAGGGTGACCGCTGGTGGGAGAGATGCGACACAGAATTCTGGGGGTCTGTGTCCACGACAAGTACACTCTGCTTGTTTCTCCCTTATCAAATCTACTCTCTGAGCAGCAAGCAGAGTTATCATCTCAAAAACCTTCATCAGGGGTTAGCAAACTTTCTGTAAAGGAGGCAGAGGAGGAGGTGGTGGGTGGAGACAGCCCCTGGATTTCACTGTAAAGTTACTTTACAGAAGCTTTTTCTGTAAAGCAGTGCATATTTTAGGATTGGCTGATCATATGGTGGCCATTGCAACCACTCAGCTCTGCCACTGCAATGTAAAAACAATTCTAGACAACACTCAACAGGCCATGGTTGTTCCAATAAAATTTTATTTACAAAAACAGATGGTAAGCCATAGTTTGCTTACTCTGGTATCTAGAATAAAGAAAATTCTTGAACTTAAAATTAAAGCTAATTTTGATAAACTTCCTCCTACCTGTAGCTCTAGGTTTTTTATTGCCCTTCTTCCTCACTACACACTGGGCCAGCCATCACCTTCAAGGTGATATCTCTGTTCTTTTTGGTTCCTTTATGTAACAGTTTTATTTGGATGTAATGCAATACTACAAATTCATCTACTTAAAATGTACAACTTAGGGGCTTTAGTGACCACACACTTGTGCCACAATCAATTTTAGAGCATTTTCCTTTTCCATTTAGATACCTCCTCCAGTCTCACCTACCCCAGTCATACATGACCACTAATCTCTTTTATGTCTCTGAAAATTTGTCTATTGTGGACATTTCATACAAATGGAATCATCCAATATGTGGGCTTTCATGACTGACTTCTCATAATATTTTTAACCTTGTGATTTCAATTTTGTCATCTTTTCAAGGCTTGTCCAGGCTATAGCATGTGTGGGAACTTTATTTCTTTTCATGGCTGAATATTATTTCACTTTATGTATATACTACATTTTCTTTATCCATCCAGAAGTTGATGGACACGGGTAGTTTTCCATTTTTGACTCTTAGAAATAACGGTCCTATGAACATTCATGTGCAAGTTCTTGTGTGAACAGATCCTTTTCCTTTCTTTTGGGTGTTTACATAAAAGTATATAAGTGGGGAAGGATAATGCTAAACATTCAAATAAGATAAGTATTTAAAAGCAATAAAATAATAATTTTTAAAATTTTAAGTATTTCCTTAAGAGAATTCAACACTACAAGCTGAGTGTAATTTCTGAGTTGTTCATATCATCAAGGCAGTGTTTCTTCTTTTAAAATATCAGGAAATGCACTAAGGCTTATAAGTAGAGGCATTTGCCCTTAAGATTTCAATCTCATTGGTTTTCTTTAAATTAAAACTCAGAAGTGCATAATTAAGTTATACCACAAAACTAAATCTGTTACTGTAGCAAGAGGTTTCCATGCTTATTATTTAGTGGCTTATTTGACCAAATTAGGTCTTTTCGGGGTGGGGGAGGTAAGCCAATGCAAAACATTAAGTTTGAAATGTATTTTAATATTTTTTTAGAAATAAAAGTTTATGAAGGAAAGGGTTTATCACAAGGGAAAGGGAAAGGGACAGGGTTTATCACAAGGGAAGTGTTCATCACAAAGAGTTCATCACAAAGAAAAGGCAAAACATTAGAATGATCAAGAATTTTCAAAGAACTAGCACCACAAAGGATGCTTGCATTTTGTTCTGTAATATTTATCAATGTGTTTTTCTTACTCCAAGTAGTCTACTCCATCAAATTCTGAATCTTCTTCTGAATCACTGTATTTCATAGCAGTATAGCAGGATAGGATGGTAACACAATTTTCAATGTGTTTATGTCTAGCTCCTGGTTCCCACTGCTCTTTTACTTTACATGCTGGATACCTTTTGTATTGCTTCCAGAATTATATTCTTAGTGTTACAGGTTATGGGTATGATTAATCAGTGACACTTTGACTCAGAAGCAGGTGTAAATTGCAGTGTTAGGGTGGGGAGGCATTAAAGGAACATAGGGACTCGAGGCAGAGAGAGGTGACATTGGATATAGCCTGGAGGGAAGATGAGCAAGAGCTCCAACCATGACGGGTGAAGATGGTCAAATGCCAGGGGGAGGCAGAGGGGGAGGTGGTGGGTAGAGGCAGCCTCTGGATTTCACTTTGTGGATTGGATGGCTAGGACAGTCTTACATGCTGGGGTAGGTCTAGCTACTGGTGCAGAAGCCTGTACCAGGGGTGGTGTGATGAGGGAAGAACTCAGGGCAATCTGAAGAGGAGCTTGTTTGTAAGCAATAGCAGCTGACCACGCTTAAGTTAGACACAAAAATGTTTTATTTGAAGGATATAAGTTAGCTCACAAAGCCGAAAGAAAAGAGAAAGAACTAGGGCAGAGAGTGAAGCAGCTCTAGGAATCTAGGCAGAATACCTAAAGAAAAATTTTTCCTCAAGGTACTTCTCTCAAGTTGAGTGAGCATCAAATGAATTCAGTGTCTGCTCACACTTGGCCTGAGTTTCTGGCCGCCTAGTTTGGCTCATATTTTTACCCTTTGTCTAGAGAAAGGTGGGGTTCGTTGGTGGTTAATCCCATGAAATTGTATACACCTGGGGAGGAGCAGTTTGTCAAAGCCGGGAATAGTAGAAGGGGGAATTAGTATTGGAACAATGAAAACAACAGGTGTGTGCAAGGAAGGAGTAAGATAAATACATAAGCTGCATTAATGGAAGGGAACATGTTACAAGTACCATAGAAATTATATAAATAAAATACTTTGAAGAGTCTGAAGAAGGACACACACACACACACACACACGGTGGTGGTCCATCATGAAAAACTGCACAAAGAAGATAACATATAATTTCCTCTTTCAAAGGAGAAGAAAGAAGTGTTGTGCTGTGGATTAGACATAGTGAGGCAAATAGGACTTAGGCTAAGGAAACAGCCTCATTAAAGAGGAGGAGCTTAGGAGACGTGTGGTCTGTTTGGGGAAACAGAGACTAATCCTGTTTGACTTTAACAGTGAGCAGCAATTTCCCAACACATGCCCTGGGAATCCCTGGTGATCCCTGAGCCTCTTTAGGGGGTGTGTGAGACCAAAACTGTTTTTATAATAATAAATGATGCTTGCATTTTATTTATTTATTCTCTTTAGGAGTGTAGAGTGCGGTTTTCTGGAGCTCTATTATCTGTGATGATGCCATTACTTTGATGACAAAAAGGATGATGGGATGAATATTAGGTATTCCTGTGTTTTAAACATTTCTTGGTTTTATTTTATTTTTATTTTATTTATGTTTTAGTTTCTAATATGAAAAATGTTGCTAGATATAACCCACATAAATGAAATCTGTTTGGGGTTTTCAATAATTTTTTAATATTTAAATTCAATTTAGTTAACACATTGTGTATTATTAGTTTCAGAGGTAGAATTTAGTGATTCATCAGTTACATATAACACCCTGTGCTTATTACATCAAGTGCCCTCTTTAATGCCCATCACCCAAATTACCTCATCTCCTACCTACCGCCCCTCCAGCAAACCTCAGTTTTTTCCCTATTCTTAAGAGGTTCTTATGGTTTGCCTCCCTCTCTGCTTTTATTTTATTTTCCCTTCCTTTCCCCTATGTTCATGTTTTGTTACTTAAATTCCAGGTATGAGTGAAATCATATGATATTTGTCTTTCTCTGACTGACTTATTTCACATAGCATAATACCCTCTAGTTCCATTCACGTCATTGTAAACGGCAAAATTTCATTCTTTTTAGTGACTAATATCACATTGTATGTGTATGTGTGTACATATCTATCTATATCCGTATATCTCTATCTATCTATCTATCTATTTAATCACCTCTTCTTTATCCATTCATCTGTCCATGGACATCTGGGCTCTTTCCATATTTTGGCTATTGTGGACATTGCTGCTATAAACATTGGGGTGCATGTGCCCCTTCAAATCACAATGTTTGTATGTTTTGGATAAGCACTTAGTAGTGCAATTGCTGGGTCCTAGGGTAGTTCTATTTTTAACTTTCTGAGAAAATTTCATACTGTTTTTCACAGTGGCTCTATCAGTTTGGACTCCGACCAATAGTGTAAGAGTGTTCCCTTTTCTCCATATCCTCACCAACATCTGTTGTTTCCCGAGTCGTTAATTTGTTGTGAGTTGTGAGGTGGTTTTGATTTGTATTTCCCTGATGCTCAGTATGTGCATTTCTTCATGTGCCTGTTGGCCATTTGTTTATCTTTTTTGGAGAAATGTCTGTTCCTGTCCTCTGCCCATTTCTTGATTAGATTTTTTTGTTTTTTTTGGGGGTGTTGATAAGTTCTGATAAGTTTTTATAAGTTCTTTACAGATTTTGGATACTAGCCTTTTATCTGATATGCCATTTGTAAATATCTTCTCCCATTCCGTAGGTTGACTTTTAGTTTGTTGATTGTTTCCTTTGCTGCGCAAAAGCTTTTTATCCTGCTTAAGTCCCAATCTCTCATTTTTGCTTTTGATTTCTTTGCCTCTGGAGACGTGTCTAGCAAGAAGTTGTTGTGGCCAAGATGAAAGAGGTTGCTGCCTATGTTATCCTCTAGGATATTGTGGATTTCTGTCTCACATTTAGATCTTTCACCCATTTTGAATTTATTTTTGTGTATAGTGTAAGAAAGTGGTCCAATTTCATTCTGCATGTGGCTGTCCAGTTTTCCCAGAACCATTTGTTGAAGAGACTGTCTTTTTTCCTATTGGAAATTCTTTCTTGCTATGTCAGAGATTAGTTGGCCATAGAGTTAAGAATCCATTTCTGGGTTCTCTGTTCTGCTCCATTATCAATGTGTCTATTTTTGTGCCAGAATCATACGTGTTGAGGATTACAGGTTTGTAATATAGCTTGAAGTCCAGAATTGAGATGTCTCTAGTTTTGGTTTTCTTTTTCAACATTACTTTACCTATTCACTTTCTGGTCCATAAAAACTTCAGAATTGTTTGTTCCAGCTCTGTGAAAAATCCTGTTGTTATTTTGATAGGGATTGCACTGAATGTGTAGATTGCCTTAGGTAGTATAGATCTTTTAACAATATTTTTTTCTTCCAATCCATGAACCTGGAATGGTTTTCCATTTCTTTGTGTCTTCCTCAATTTGTTCCTTACTATTTATTTGAATGCACAAGCAGGGGGAGGGGTGGAGGGAAAGAGAGAAGCAGACTCCCTGCTGGATGTTGACCTTGATCCCAGGACACTGGGTTCATGACCTGAGTTGAAGACAGTCACTTAACTGTCTAAGCCACCCAGGCACCCCACCTCAATTTCTTTCATAAGTGTTCCATAGTTTTCAGAGCATACATCTTTTACCTCTTCAGTTAGGTTTATTCCTAGATACCTTATTGATTTTGGTGCAATTGTAAATGAGGTCGATTCCTTGATTTCTCTTTCTTCTGCATCATTGTTAGTATTTTGAAATGCAACTGGTTTTTATGCATTCATTTTATAGCCTATGACATTGCTGAATTCTTGTATCAGTTCTAGCAATTTTTGGATGGAGTCTTGGGTTTTCTACATACAGTTTCATGTCATTTGTGAAGAGTGAAAGTTTCACTTCTTTACCAATATGGATGCCCTCTATACCTTCTTGTTGTATGATTGCTGAGGCTAGGGCTTACAGTACCATGTTGAAAAAAGTGGTGAGAGGGGTCATGTTCCTGACCTTAGGAGGTAAGCTCTCAGTTTTTCACCATTGAAGATGATATTCGTTGTGGGTCTTTCATATATGACCTTTATGATGTTGAGGTATGTTTCCTCTATCCCTATATTGTGAAGGGTTTTTATCCAGAAAGGATGTTGTATTTTGTCAAATGCTTTTTCTGAATCTATTGAGAGGGTCATATGGTTCTTATACATTCTTTTATTAATGTGATGTATCATATTGATTGATTTGTGGATGCTGAACCACTCTGCAGTCCAGGAATAAATCCCATTTGGTCATGTTGAATAGTCCTTTTACATACTATTAGATCCAATTAGCCAGTATCTTGTTGATAATTTTTGTATCCATAGTCATAAGGAATATTGGTTTGTATTCATCAGGAATATTGGTTTGTGATTCTCCCTTTTAGTGGGGCCTTTGGTTTTGGAATCAAGGTAATGCCCAGCTCTTTTGGTATAAGGTTAGATGTAATGTGGGAACCACTGGTATAGACCAAATGGGTAGAGAAATGGAAATATGCTATGGTGGCTTTTTAAATAAGGGGATACTTTTCTTGCTTCTTGAGGAAGGCCTGTATTGCATATACTTCCCTCTTAGGACCACCTTTGCTGCATCCCAAATGTTTTGAACTGTAGTGTTTTCATTTTCATTTGCTTCCTTGTATTTTTAAAATTCTTCTTTAATTTCCTGGTTGGCCCATTCATTCTTTAGTAAGATGTTCTTTAACCTTCATGTGTTTGTGTCCTTCCAAGTTTTTTCTTGTGGTTGACTTCAAATTTCATAGCACTGTGTTCTGAAAATGTGCACAGTATAATCTCAATCCCTTTGTACCAGTTGAATGATGATTTGTGGCCCAGTATGTGATCTATTCTGGAGAATGTTCCATGTGCACTTGAAAAGAAGGTATATTCTACTTCTTTAGGATGAAATGCTCCGAATATATTTGTTAAGTCCACCTGTTGGACCAGTGTGTCATTCAAAGGCCTTGTTTCCTTTTTGATCTTCTGCTTAGATGATCTATTGCTATGAATGGGGTGTTAAAGTCCCCTAGTATTATAGTGTTATTATTAATGAGTTTCTTTAAGTTTATTATTAATTGATTTATATATTTGCTACCAAATAAGGGACATAAATATTTACAACTGTTAGAACTTCTTGGATAGACCCTTTTATTATGATATGGTGTTCTTCTTCATCTCTTATTATAGTCTCTGGTTTAAAATCAAGTTTGTCTGATATAAGGATGGCTACTCCAGCTTTATTTTGACTTCCATTGGCATGATAAATGGTTTTCCACCCCCCTCATTTTCAATCTGGAGGTGTCATTGAGTCTAAAATGAGTTTCTTGTAAGTAGCATATTGAGAAGTCTTTTTTTTTTTTTTAAATCCATTCTGATACCCTATGTCTTTTGATTGGAGAATTCAGCCCTTTTACATTCCGAGTAATTATTGAAAGATATGAATTTAACTACGAGGTTACTTGATTTTTTTTAGAATCTATAATCTTTGGTGGAGATCGTTTGGCCTCTAGTACATGAATGCTGGTTCCATTCACGAGATTGGGAAAATTTTCATGGACAACTTGTTCCACTATATTTTCTAGACTTCTTTCTTTCTCCTCCCCTTCAGGGATTCCAATAATTTTGATGTTGGAATGTTTCATGGCATCATTTATTTCCCTGATTCTGTTTTTGTGGCTTCTAAGCTGTTTGTTCCAGGCTTTCTCCTGATCCTTTCTCTCTGTTTGTCCTCCAGATCACTAATTCTATCTTCTGTCTCAGTTACCCTAGCTTTGAGAGAATTTAGATTAGATTGGAACTCATTGAGAGCATTATGAACCTCAGCCCTGGTAGCTTTAGCTCTGCCCTAACATTGTGAACATCATCTCTGGTCACTCTCAGTTCGGCCCTAATCAATTCCATTTGGTCATCCATGGCTTTCTCCAACCTAGCTATTGCCTGGATAATTGTTAGCCTGAATTCTCTTTCCGACATATTGTCTATGTTGATAGCTGTTAGCTCTGTTGCAGAAGGCCCGTCCACTGTATTTTTCTTCTGTTGGGCATTCCTCCTCCTAGTCATTTTGGTGAGAGATGACTGAATGGATGTAGCTGGATGTATCGACCGTGGTGCAGTCATGGTGCACCCTGGAACACTTCTGACCAATCAGGATTCCCTATCCAAATGAGAGACAAACGAAAAGAAAAAGAAAAAAAAAAAAAGAGAGAGAGAGACAGGAAAAAAAGGGAAGATAAAAAGGTTCAACCCAAATGGGCCCCAAGGTAAGACTGATGAAGTATACAAACAAATACAGACAAACAAAAAGACTGATAAAAGTATATGACAAGAGAAAAAAATATATATGCAAATAAAGGAAGAACCTCATCTAAAAGAACCCCAAGTAGAAGATTTATGTACTATCAGGACAAACACAAAAACACAAAAACACTGGCAGAAGAAAAAGATGGGAGAGTGGTTATAAATTCTCAGTGTGGGCAAGGAAGGTTGTTTTGATTCTTCCTGGATGTATCTTGATATCTTTGTTAAAGGACTCAACTTTCCTAAGATGAAGGGGGATTAAAAATTGGTTTACCTAAAGGGGTAGCTTTGATTGGGGAAAGGGGATTACCTTGAAGTTTAACTCTATATGAATATTAGAAAATTAAAATAAAAAAGGAATAAACTAGACTAAACTAAACTAAAATTTAGAAAAAAAATTTAAAAAATAGAAATGCAAAAGAAAAACACAGGTGTATGTATCAAAAAGTTCAGGTTAGAAGGTTATTATGGAATTTGATGTAGTGGACATCTCACTGTGATGGTAAATAGGTTAAAAAATTATCTATATATATAAAAAAAAGAACCAGAATAGTGGGAACGAGTTAAAAATAAAAATTGTCCTATGAAGTAGTGGTGGTTGTTCTCTTGTAGTCTTTTTTTTTTTTTTTTTTTCTTTCCTGGTTGGTTTTCTGGGAGAAGGGCCTGCCACATGGGTTTTCAGTCAGTGATGTTCCCTGAGTTAAGTCCTCCTGCCTGCCTCAAGGGGGTGGGCTCTGAGGAAAGGTTTTTTTCAGGCTTTTGTTCTCTGGAGGTTTTTGTTTGTTCACTTTTTTTTTTTTTTCTCGCCTTGACCGCTTTTGATGGTTTTTGTAGGTTAAGAGGAAAGCAAACTGCACCCTGACCTCCCTCTCAGAGAGAAGCCTCAGCCTGGTCCCCTGTGGGTGCTGCAGAGCCCATATAAATTCCCCCTTGTCTGCCGGCAGAGTAGGTTCCCAGTCGCAGTCCCTGGGGACGCAGGATCTTCTGCTTGTACCCAAAACCACGGCAGCAGCGGCTGTCTGGGCAGCTCCAGACCTCCAGAGAGGTTCAAAGCAGCGATCGCACACTGAGATTTTCCGGCTGGCCTGGGCTGGGAGTGCCTGGTCTTTCTGGGTCTAAGAGCACCCGGCTTGCATGCGCCTCTCTCAGGGGAGGGTGTGGGTCGTTCACGCATCTCAGGCTCTGAAACAATCCCGGGGGTCTAAGAGCGCTGGGGCTTGGCCTTCCTGCACCGCTCTCAGAGGAGGGTGAAGGGCGCATGCGTCTCAGGCTCTGCAGGACAACTCGGCCCTCTGCCGGCTGGTGAGGTTCCCAGCCCCTCACAGGAGCTGGACCCCACGTGTTCTCGGGCGCGCTGGCAGCTCAGGGACCAAGACCTGGTTTCTCCGCCGCACTCTCTCTGGCTCAGCGCCAGGGGAGGCTGTCCTGGGTCCGGGGACTTAAGCCCCTGTCCCTAGCCGCCCCAATTCCCAAAATCCCCCCCCCCCACGCGATCCTTTGAATTTAGAGTCATTGTATTACGTATAAAGTCACTGTTCTTGTAGGTTGTCTTCGTTCCTTTGTAGTCTTTGTTAGTTCTGGTCTCTCTTTCCACTGAGTCCCCTTCAATATTTCTTGCAGGGCTGGTTTAAGTGTTCATAAATTCCTTTAGATTTTGTCTTGGAAACTTTATCTCTCCTACTATTCTGAATGACAGCCTTGTTGGGTAAAGTGTTCTTGGCTGCATATTTTTCCCAGTTAGTATATTGAATATATCATGCCAGTCCTTTCTGGCTTTCCAGGTCTCTGAGGACAGGTCTGCTGCAAGCCTTATGTATCTATATTTGTGGGCTAAGGACCTCTTCTCCAGAGCTGCTTTAGAATTTTCTGTTTATCTTTGTAATTTTCAAGTTTCACTATGATATGTCATGGTGATGACCTATTTTTTAATTGTTTTAAAAAATATTATTTCTTTATTTTGACAGAGAGGGCACACCCATATGCAAGAGAGCACAAGTGGGTAGGGGAGGAGGAGCAGAGGGAGAAGCGTGCTCCCCAGTGAGCAGAGAGCCTGATGTGGTGGTCTATCCCAGGATCCTGGGATCTTGATCTGAGCTGAAGGCTGACACTTAACTGACTGAGCCACCCAGGTGCCTCTATTTTTTGTTGACTTTGTTGGGAGTTCTCTGTACATCTCGGACTTGAGTGCCTGTTTCCTTCCCCAGATTAGGGAAGTTCTCAGGCATAAATTGTTCGAATAAAACTTTGGCCCCCTTTTCCCACTCTTCTTCTTCTGGTACTTCCATAACACTGATATTATTTTGCTTTATGGGAATTGCTGAGTTCACTAAGTCTAGTTTGTGATCTAGTAGTTTTCTTTCAGCTTTATTATTTTCCATAATTTTATCTTCTGTATCACTGATTCACTCTTCTGCTTAATTCTTCCATGTTTTTATGGCCTAACTTGGGACTACATCTTGGTTGTAACATTTTAAATTTTGCTCTGACTAGATTTTAGTTGTTTTATATCTACAGTAAGGGATTCTCTATTGTCCTTTATGCTTTCTTCAAGCCTAACTGGTATCCTTATAACTGTTGTTTTAAATTTTGTTTCAGACATCTTACTTATATCTGTATTGATCAAATCGCTGGTTGTGAGTACTGCTTCCTGTTCTTTCTTTTGGGGTGAATCTCCCCATCTCATCATTTTGTCCAGAAAAGAAAAGAAGAAAGAAAAAGAAAAGCAACAAGAACAAAAACTAGATCCTGGGTGTGTTTTGGTCTGCTTGTTAAGAGAAACAAGATCTCAAAATAAGAAAAAAAGAAAATATACATGTAAATAAAATAAAATATAACAAAAGGAAACAAAAAATAAAATATGTGAAGTATATATAAAAATTAAAATTAAAAAAGAATAAAAAAGGATTAAAAAAAAGAACATAACTGAACAATAATAATAAAAAATGAAGATTAAAAGTACAGAGAATGCTATTACTGTTTTCTCCCAGAGCTGAAGTTTTGCAACCCTCTATGATCAGTAAACTTGGTGAGAGTGAGTTGTTTGTGCTGGTCTTCTGGGGGAGGGGCCTGTTGGGTTGATTCTCAGGTAGACTTACCCTCATGGAAATGGGCCTCCAGGGTGCAGAGGCAGGGCTCAGTGTATGTGGCTCCGGATTCCAGTAGGTGATACTGTTTTGCTCCCTGAATGCTTTCAGCATTGAATTGAAGGGATGAATATGGCAGTGCCCAGTTCTCTAGCCCTGGAGCTGAAAATTTGTCCTCCCCTCCCTACTCTTCAGTGAGCTCTAACAGAAGAGCAATCAACCACTCTTGTCAACCTGGTTTCTGTCAGAATTCTGTATTCATTCTGATTGTCTGAGCTTTTAAATCTCAGGCACAAGACTAAATCTCAAAACTCCAAATTTTTAGGACTCCCGTGGTGCAGACCCATTCTGCTCCTCCTGGGGGAGGGGAGACATCTGGCCATGCTTCTGCCTTTTGCTGGACCCCTCCCAAGAAAGGGGTGGCAGGACCATGCAGCAATTTGCGGTATATGGAAACAGAGAGCAGAAAGCCAGCACCTAGACATACTATTTTCAGCCACCTTCCCTGCTCCTGTGCCTGGGAACAATGCCGCACTTAGGCATCACCTGTTCTTGTGACTCTGCGGATCCTCCTGCTGTCAAACCTGGGATTCCACCCCACTTCACCACCTGAGCCCCTTTAATCCAGGCACTTCTTCCACCCTAGCAGATTTCTAAAAGATCCAGTTTTGCACTCCACTGCTTATAATACTTTGTGGTAGCCTCCTTAAGCAGGTTCTCTCCCCTCTGTCATATCCTCAGATATATCACCCTGAATTCAAGTCTCCACACCTTTACCTCCCAAAAGGTGGTTGCTTTTCTACTTGTAGACTTGCAGTATTTGTTTTCTCAGAACTCCAGTTGATTTACCAGGTGTTCAGAATGATTTGATAACTATCTAGTTGTATTTGAAGGATGAGACAAACTTAGGGTCCCCCTCCTCCTCTACCATTGTAACTCCTGCCCACCTGGAATTGGGTTTTTAATAATTTTTAAGAGCCTGTAGGGATCCTGAAATCAGAAAATGTGGGAACCACGGATGTAGAGAAAATGGGGGGAGAAATGGAAATATGCTACCATGGCTTTTTTAGTTTCTCATGACAGTGTGTGATTAGTTTGGTGGTCAGCGGGTTACTGTTGAAGGGTTTGAATAGAAGAACAACATACTTGGAGATGGTTTTTAAGAGTAATAAGAAATAGACTATAAAATGAGTTGGAGAAACCAGAGTAAAGGCTGGAATTTTAAGGCTGCTCTAGGAGTCCAGACAAGAGGTTATGTGCTACTGAAGCAAGAATGAGAGTGGGAAAGAGAAGACCAGCAGAGGTGGACATTACCGGACTCAGCATGTGACTAACATGGGGATTGTTAGAGTGAAATATGAAGAATGCATGACTTCAAATGCTTATGATGGTTAATTTTATGTGTCAATTTGATTGAACCATAAAGTGCCCAGATATTTGGTCAAATATTCTGAGTGATTCTGTAGGGTGTTTTGGATGAGATTAACATTTAAGTTGATAAACTGAGTAAAGTAAATTGCCTTCCATCATATGAGTGGGCCACATCTAATCAGTTAAAGGCCTGAATGGAATAAAGGCTGACTTCCCCTGATTAGGAAAGAATTCTCCTGCCTGGTGGGATTTGAACAGGGACACTGGCTCTGCAAGGTTCTGTGATTATATGTACCAATTCTTTTTTTTTTTTTCCAATTTATTTATTTTCAGAAAAACATTATTCATTATTTTTCCACCACACCCAGTGCTCCATGCAAGCCGTGCCCTCTATGATACCCACACCCTCTATGATACCCACCACCTGGTACCCCAACCTCCCCCCCCCCGCCACTTCAAACCCCTCAGACTGTTTTTTCTTTAATACATATACTGGTTCTGTTTCTCTGGAGAATTCTGACTAATAAAATTTTGGTACAAAGAATAGTTCTGGAGGAATAGAAAATTTTTAAAAATTTATTTATTTATTTGAGAGAGTTAGTGAGGGAGAGAGAGAGCATGAGCAGAGGGAAGGGCAGAGAGAGAGAGAGAGAGAGAGGGAGAAGCAGACTCCCTGCTGGTCAGGAAGCCTGACATGGGGGCTCTATACCAGGAGCCTGGGATCATGACCTGAGCCAAAGGCGGATGCCTAACCAACGAGCCACCCATGTGTTCATGGAGGAATAGAATCTTAGCAATGAATTTTCCAAATTGGCTCTGGGAGTTTCTGGAATTGGCTTTCTAATTTGATAAGATTTAAAGACAATAATGATGCTATTTAAAGTAGTAATGAGAAGATTGGCAGCCCATGGCAATATTTAGCTGTAGAGATATACAAAATATCACCATTGGACACACCTAATCAAACACTTGGAAGGAACAAAGATCTGAGCAATCATGCATGTGATATACTCAAACAGTTGTCATTATAAACTGGTGAGTATAATGAGACTGGCTGGTTGTTTGCAATGTCACTGGACAAAGATGTTGCTGGATGAAGTGGGGAATGAAAATGAAAATCTTAGGAGCTTGAATTTCCAGCTCAAGATCTGCATACCTGACCTGAAAGCTTCTATGTCTTCCTTTAAGAAGAATTTCATCTCCTTTAGGTGCAGGGCTAAGATGCTGAAAACCAGACCCAGAATCTCATCCAGCACATTGCTGGATTACAATGCAACCTGATGTAATTATTACAATACAAATTGAATACCCAGCTTCATGGAGTATCTATTGTTAAAGTGAGAGTATTGATGGGAAGGAATGGGACTCTGAAAGTTGGGAAGAGGATGTGTGGGGAGACCTTGGTGGAGCCAGAGACATCGAATCCCTAAATTCTGATGAAACTTCTTTCCCAGCTGAATGGTCTCTCTATATCTGTTGAGGGGATTGACCCTGCATTGCTTAAGGAAAACTGCATTGGCTTTCCCTGAGGCAGTCCTCCTGCAAGATACTGCCGTTTCTCCTCAGGACCCACTCTAGCTCCCTCTGTGCTTCTAGAGCTATAATTAGATTCAAGTCTCAGCAGGGCCTTTAAGGGGAGGCATAGTGTGACCCATGAGGAGATGATTACACTCTCAAAGAAGTACTGGAATTTTTTAACTTATAAGTATGGGGAATATCTGTAGGGATGGATGTAAGGGTGAGGAGTAATGGTGGAAGGAACATAAAGTTTAATTAAGCCAAATTCATGCATGAGGACCCACTAAGCAGATATTCTGCATTTACTGATGCAACTTCAGGGGTTAGGGAGGGCTGCAGCTGTCTCAGTGGTTGCCTAAAGCATGGCCCAAGGCATGGCCCACTCTGAGAGAATGGGAAATGCTGGACTTGCATTGGGGAATAGTTGGATTCTGGGGTAGTGGGACCAAGTGGTGGCACTCAACCACCAGAGACAAAGTGGGTGTGGTTGTCACCAATCAAACTATCACAGTCACTAACTCGGGAAACAAATGGGTGAGCCCTGATGCACTGCTACAGCCAACTTCTCTGACCTAGGGTATCCCAAGGGGGCTGGAGAAATGGAAAGAAGAGCACCTGGCTGGGTTTGCCAACACTGTTGCTGAACAAACTCAGATACGCTCGAACCAAGAGAAGCCAATAACTCAAGAGATAAGAGTTTGGAAAAGAGACAGGGAGAAATTTATTTTGGGTGCCAACAGTTGGGGGAGGTGGCAGGCTCAAGCCTGAACAACCAATGTCTCTAGCAGCAGGATGGACACCTAGAGATCATGCAGAGAATGCATGATCACCAGTGGGAGTTGGTATGTGTTCAACACAGGATCATGGGCAGGGAAGGGGACATGTTAGATGTGGTCTTCTAGGCATTCTGTTTCCATCAGGGCTTCTCTGGTCTGGTCATTGCAAAACATTTGACTTTGTCCATGTCTGAAGAAAGGGTGATAAGAAATAAACACAATGGGTTTCAGTTATAGATGAGTTAAGTGGTCTTCTCTCTTTCCACTTTTAGCTGTTGGGGGCTATTGTTGAGCAAGATGACTCACTGATATAGTTACCACAAAAGATAGCTGAGTCAAAGCAGCACTCAGAATACTCTGACGTGTAAAGACTTAATGGCATTGGCTAGTTGATTGCAGTGTCCCTAGAAGTGAAACACATAAGAATCCTGCTAAATTCTCAGTTGATCTGTATAAGCAGAAAAGTTCTAGGTCAAGTGAACAAAGTCTAACCTCATTTGTCAGAACAGAAAGTCAAGGTTTCTCAGCCAATTCTGAGATGTGCATCTGTTTGCAGATCTAGAATCCCATGGAATGAAGGAAGGCTAGGTTCCCTTGAAGAAGGACTCTGGTAAACTATCAAAAATATATCTTTACTCTTTCTCCCAGCCTTCCCCAAAGGGACCTGTAGCCATTTATTTATCAGGGTAACCATGCATCTGGAAAAAAGGAAAAAATCAGACCTTTCAGGGAATATTGGACACTGTCCCTGAACTGACACTGACCCCAAGAGACCCCAAATATCACCATGGTTCCCCCAGTCAGAGTAGGGGCTTATGGAGGTCGGGTGTTTGATGGAGTCTGTCTCATATCAGTTCCCTGAGTCCTCATACCCATCCTGGGGTTATTTTCCTAAACTCTGGACAATAGGCATAATGTAAATAGGCATAATCAGCAGCTGGCAGAATTTATCCTCATGTTCATTTTCTGATTTGTGGAGTGAGGGCTAGTATGGTGGGAAAGGCCAAGTGGAAGCCACTAGAACTGCCTGCACTCATGAAAATAGTAAACCTAAAGCATTATTACATTGTTGGAGACATTGAAGAAATTAATGCTATCATTAAGGAAAGAAAGGATGCAGGAGTGAGATTCCCACCATATCCCCATTAAACTGTCATATTTGGCCTATGCTGAAGATAGCTGAGCTTGGAGCATGCCAGTGGATTTCTTTAAGTTCAACCAGGTGCTAATTCTAATTGCAGCTGCAGTACCAGATGTGGTCTCCTTGCTTGAGCAAATTAATACATTGCCTGGTACCTGATATATGGCTATTGACCATGCAAATGTTTTTATCTCCATCCTTTATCTTCATAAAAACCACCAGAACATTTGCTTTCAGCTGGGAAGGCTGTCAATATACCTGCACTGTCCTACTTCTGGGGTATAACAACGGTTCTCTAGCTGTATGTCATACTTTAGTCCTTAGGGACCTTGATCACCTTTCTCTTTCTCAAGATAACACATTGATCAATTACATTGATGATATTATGTTGATTGGAACTATTGAGCAAAAATAGCAACCCCTCTAGACACACTGGTAAAACATTTGCATGTCAGATGGTAGGAAATAAACCAATGAAAATCCAGTGGCTTTCTACAGCCATGAAATTTCTAAGGGCCCAGTGGTGCAAGGCATGTTGAGAATTCCTTCTAAGGTGAAGAATAAGTTGTTGCCTCTAGCTCTTTTCTCAAGCAAAAAAGAAAATTTTCAGCTTTTTCTCAGAAGTTAAGCATTTAAGAGGTATTTAATATATCCAGAAAATAAAGCAGCATTTTGTCCCTTTAGTTTAAGTGGTGTTCATCTCTTTGGGAATTTTGCCATCACTGTACTTTAAGGTTCTGGTATTTCCCCCCCAAATCCTTCCTGATGCTCTCTTTCCCCACCCCTCTGTCCCCTTTCCCTGCTTCTGTGCTCCATCAGCTTTGTGTCTCAGTAGTGACCCACACTGGGGCCCTCTCCAGGCCATCTTCTCTGGACATCTTGTCTCAGTCCCTCAGACTTAACTCTTGACTCTGTTCTCTTGATGACAGTAGAACGTATAGTAGGCCACGTTTTCCACGGACCCCCACTGGGTGGGACCCCTTACCCTCTGCACCATGGAAGGGGATTAGAGTGTGTGTCTCAGGTTCCAGGTGGTTTCCACCTGAGTGGCCACACACCAGGTGTTAAGGAGCAGGGTGTGGTGGGAAAGAATGGGGACTTGCACTTGCAGCTGAAACCCTTCCAGCTTGGGTGGCAAAGGCCAAGGCGGGGCTCATGATGCTGAACTGGCAGACCAATCCCTTGTGTGCCCCTACTGCCCCCTTCCTCACACTGAACGTCCATCCTAGACTGTGTTCACCTGACTACCCAGTTCTCAGCTTCAGAATGAAGCATTCCAGTGATGTAGAGCTCAAGGTTCTTGGTGATACCCCATGGTGTGCTTTTCATATGGGACTCAGAGGTGGGTTCCTCCTCACTAAAGTTCTCTGGAAATGGAGCAGTGATTCTGGTGCTGTGCCTGGATTCCTTTAGATTGGCCCCACCAGCCTCTGCCTCATGTTACAGCTGTATGCTTCCTTCCTACAGGCCTGGGCCTGCTTCTTCACAGAAGGAAGTCTGCCCTTGGGCACTGGGACAGCTTTGCCCAGAGGCTCTGGGAGCACAGGAGTCTGGGAGTTGACATATCCCTGGGATGGGATGAGGGCAGGAAGTGAGAGCCCAGCTCCCTGCCCTGCCCCTAGGAGGGACTCTCCCAGGAACCCCTGAGAATGAGGCTGAGGCTGGGACTGTGTAGAATACCTCTCCACCTTCCTTCTTCACTCTCTAATGGTTTCTTCTGGAAACACTTTTTTGAAATGTTGCTTGCACAGGAATCCCCATCCAGGGTCTGCTTCTGGAAATCAACCATAAATAGAGGATGCCATGGGATTCAGGAGAGCCCCGAGAATGTCCTGCTTTGCAAGGCAGCCTGTGCTCAATTCTAGCAGGAAACTGCATCTTCCTACTTCTTCTGGAAGCAGGGTGGTAACCTGACATTCCACCAAATCCCATCTCCTTAGGACCTGAGGGGGCAGTGCTGGGACATGTTTTGTGCTAGCATCCTTGGCTCAGAGCACAGGGTGCTGGGGAGGACACTTGAACTTCTATTTGGGTGTCACAGCCAATCCTGTGCACAGACCTTCATGTGGGAAGCTTGTCCAGCCCACCTTTCTGCACACCGCCTCTCTTCCCTGCTACACATTGCTGATCTTGGTGATGGTCAGGGAGGAGCCAGTGACCTTCTGGTTGAGGCCATGATAGATTGTGAAGTTTTAAGCACAGTGTGGACCAAGCCCTAGCCAGTCCGTCCAACTTTTCCTACCAAACTTTGGACCTGAGCCTGACCCCAACAATGACTTCTCCTGGGAGACTGGTTGCCCATAAGACCCTGGCAATGCAGGGGTTCACTGGGGTGACCTAATACATAGAGAACTACCCATTAGCAACTTGCAGCCCTTCCTGATCCTTGACTTCTTGTGTTTAGGGACACTGCTCCCCCTACTGCCTGAAATCTGTTCCCTGTACTTGCTTCAGAATCCCTCCTAGCCTGGTCCACATCCACCATGGGTCCCTGCTATGCCCACTGGCTTACTCCTAGAATCTGCAACATGTGTACTGCTTCTTGGAGGTACATTCAGATGAGGTTGGCAGAGAAGACCCCGTCTCAGGGCCTGGACATCCCTGCTGACCTGGGCCCTCCCTGGGCCTATATGGATGGAAGTACTACCTGCCCAAGTCTCAGGTGGAGGTGGCTTTCCACCCCAAATGCACACACACCTATTGATGGAGGTGCCACTCACTGATCTTTGGGCAGCAAAGGCAGAAGCTCTGGTAATATCTAGATTTCTGGGGCTTCAGTGTGATCCCACTCAGGACCTCGGCTCTCAGGTTCCAAATGTGGAAGCCTGAGTCTTCACAAATATGGAACTTCAGGATGCCTCCAGACTCATTCACATACAGTCCTGGCCCAGCTAAAGCAGGCCCAGAAACTCAGCTTAGAGACTGGATAGTAGAGGATATTTCAGGCTTTGTGGGTCTCTTCTTCTTTGTTGATGTTTTTGCAATCTTTTTAAAATAGGAAAACCCTCTTAGCTCCTGGGCATACCAAATGAATATCAATTTGGCTCAGGAACTATAGTTTTCCAACCCCTCCATGACCCTATACTGACAATCGAGAAGGAAGAGAGAAGGGGAAGGCACTGACAAAGAGGGGATGGGTGCTTGTCCACTTAAGAGTAAACCTCTCGTAAGAAAGCTGGTCGTTAGACTTTACTAGTATAAACTTGAATTCCTCCAAGCCAAAGGAAAAAAAAAGGGTAGGTACCTAGAAAGATTTGAGTTTTTATTCCTATGACCTAACTTCCTATCTCCATCATTTGTCATTAACATTTAACATATTTGAATTCAGAATATTCCAGCTGAGACAGACTAAATTTGCCACAGATGTTTTGAAGTTCCATTACCAGCAAACCCCACACTTGTTTATTATGAATGAGATGGGAGAGGACAGACGGTACATAGATGCAGAGTAGGGAATGAAGTCCTCTCTCCTGAGGGCAGGCAATGGGCTTGTGCTCATTGGGTTAGGGAAACTGTAGAATACCTAGGAGAAAAGAAGGGCCCAGGAGCCCAGGACAACAGGTGGCTCTGAAGAGCGCATGGGCCTGGCAGGCTACACTCAAATTTGGAAAGGGTCAGTTTTTGCCCAGGGCTACCTCCTGCTCACAGACTTTTCCATGACAACGACATTCTAATCCAGGGCCCTCCCAGGGAAGAACTGCCTTTCTAAAGATATTTCCACCAAGGCTTGTTATTTTTCTTTTTCTAAACGTGCTAATTAGGAAGATTTTGAGATTTGTTAAAAAATCCGACAGGATTCCTTGAATCCCAGGTTGTGATGACACCAATATGAGTGTCCAGAGGAACAGCATAAGGGCCCAGTGGAGCCCAGGGGGAGGTGTGGACCATGGGCAGGGTTCCATGAGGGGGCTTCCTGGGGTGGGGACCCAAGTTCTCAGCTCTGCTGGTGCCAGCCTGTGGATTCGTAGTCTCATCCCAAGTGAGGTCACTGGATGGTGTGACCTGATTCTCCAATTTCTCGTTCTGAAGTTTCAGGATTCCAAGGTCAGTGCCATTTCCCACTGCTTTGTATTTCTCTCCTTCTGAAAGCTTGCCTTCAAATTCCCTTAACCGTGGACATTTATGATGTGATCTTGGATGCCTGTAGTATATAGAGGAGTGTGTGTGTGTGTGTGTGTGTGTGTGTGTGTAAATGTGTAACATGTGATTAGAATAAAAGTTATTTAAAATGTACCCATGGGGTTCACTTCATCACATCTTTCCTCAGAGCAGCTCAGCAGTCTGCAGAAATCCTGTATTGGATTATTTGCCACTGAGGTTAATGATTTTCATACTTACTTTAGAAAGGAGAACATGATAGAATGCAAACAGAGCTTTGTTCCTGGGTGGGGTTGTTATTTTCCTCTATCTTAAGATTTAGTGGCACAGGAAAGCACCACTCCCACAGGCTGCACCTTCCTGGCATTCTTTTAAAATAATACATTGATCTTCACACTACTTATGTAAACAATGCTGTCACTTTCTTGAGACAGGTTTTATTGAAAAAAAAAAGGCAGAACATGATTACATGTGTAGTTGAATAATTTAGCAATCCTGATAATTTTGAAAAGAGCCTCTTTTTTTTTTAAAGATTGTTTTATTTATTTATTTGACAGAGATCACAAGTACACATAGAGCCAGGCAGAGAGAGAGGAAGGGAAGCAGGCTCCCTGCTGAGCAGAGAGCCCGATGCGGGGCTCAGTGTGGGGCTCGATGCGGGGTTCGATTCCAGGACGCTGGGATCATGACCTGAGTCGAAGGCAGAGGCTTTAACCCACTGAGTCACCCAGGCGCCCCCCAAGAGCCTCTTTTTAAGAAACATGAAATGTGATCTTCATAGTTAAGATTTTCTTGAAGTGCATGTGGTGCTGGTATTTTATTTTATTTGGGGGAGGGAAGACTAATTTAAGGATTTTTTCCCCCCTTTCTAGCCCATCTGAAATATAAATATTTTCTGCCTTCCAGCTTTGTGTTGGCCTCAGAAGTGAACTGTTTATTGTTTGTCATGTGCTGCTCATCAGTCATTCCCACTCTGGCCCTTCTCTTTGGTCTTGAGACCATATCCAGCTTGAGACCACCTGAATCAGGCACAGCTCACTAGCACTATCTGTGTCTCATAACCTAATACCTCCAAGAGCTGGACCATCTTCTGTGTTTCATTCTTATTGGTTAAGGATAAACCCTGGTTCCCCTTATGCATTCTCCATAGCATTCACTTCTCCTCTGCTTCTCGTTCACTTTCTCTTGTGTTGAAGTCCTATTATTTATTTCTCTGCTTTCATGAATTCTGCGTCTGTACAGCCAGGCTTTTTTGAGCTAGTGATGGGGTTATGTCATGTGTCTTTCACACACCACCATCCCTTCACATGGTCATACCAGGAGCCCCACAGCACTGGAGGGAAAAAGAGAGAAGGAGGGGGGGACATCAATATCTACTTGAAACTTACAAAATGAGCATGGATATCTCAAATAAAAGGGACAAAGGCAGAAGACAAAGACCCTGGCCAGAATTCCTATTTGCAGAAGACAGGACTTTTTAATATTTAGGGAGAGAATAAAAAGTATTCTGAATTCCTTGGTTTATATTTCAGCTCTTTGATTTATGGCCACATGAAATATTGTGTAGTAGCCAGGAATCATAATCTTTCTTTCCCCTGCATCACTGCATGGTGCCTAGATTAGTGTTACACAAAAGATAATTGTCTATGTGAATGGACATGTTATTTAATTTTAAACTTCTACTCAAGACTTTATTTCATCAATCTTCTACCCAAGATTTGATTTTACTGGGATGAAGTATATTATAGTGGCATAGAATCTATGGGTAGTGTAGGAAAGGTCGGGATTAGAGGATGGGTGTATGGTAGTTTTAAGTATCCTTGATTATGAGGCTCACATGTCTAAAATCTAGGAAGGAAATCCTGACTGACAGATTATCCTCTTGCCCTCAGATCTCTGTGCGGAAGGTCAGGGTGCTCCCTGCCATCTTCTTCTGGTAGTCCTTGTCAAATTCTTCATTCTGGGCCACAGTGAAATAGTTCTTCCAATCCCCAGGCATCCCTGAAATAAGGCAAAATCTCAGAGGTTGCCGTAGGAGTACAGGGAGGAAGGAGCATGCATCCTTGGAACCAGCACAAGAATGGGGGAAAGAAGGAAGTTTGCCTCTGAAAAATTATGCAGTAGTGTCATTGACAGGAATGAATAATGGGGCATAAAACATGATTGGGAAATCTAAGCAGATGATGGATATCACAGAGTCCAATCTGGCACTTGAGAATATAAATCTTACATACCTTTCCTCATAAAAGGGGAGATAGATTGGTCCATGAGGATGGTGGGCAAAGTGGTGTAGTTGGCCATTGGGTTTTGCTTCATTACGTCGAAGGAGGTGTGATAGAGGATTTTATTCAGGACTTCTTCTGGCATTTCTTTCTCTAGGAACTTCAATATCTTCTGAATTTCCCTCTTTGGGTCCTATATGTAGAGCAATTATACAAAGCAAATAAATTTGGGTCTTCTATTACAGATGACATTCTGTTTGGACAAACAATATTTGGGAGGAATAAGTTAAAGGATCAGTTCAAATATATTCAGCAACTACTCCTTAGGTGATAACTATGCGCAAGGCACTGTACCATCTCAGTTGCTGCCATGACACAAAAATGAGAGCTGTTCCTGCCCTCAGGAGTTCACCCTGCAATAGAGGGATGAATGAAGACATAACTAACTGCAAAACCTCACCCAGTGCAGCAGCTCGCACACAGAGAGTGTCATGAGATTTGTTGAAGGGAGTAATTGTGTGTCTTGGCAGAGATCAGGAAAGGTTGAATAAAGGAGGGAAAAAGTTGCAGGTGAAGCACAGTATGATATACTCTTGTATTTGAGCTATAAAAGATGGCAAAAGTATCTTTGAGTTTAATAGAAGCTCAATAAGGGGATAGATACAAGAGATCTCAAGTTGACCCAGAAATGCAAATTATTGTGCACTGGTTCTTTCTGATCAAAGAGTTGCAGAAAAGGAGCTATAACACTTTTTTAAAAAAAGATTTATTTATTCACTTGATAGAGGGCAGGGGGAAGGGCAAAGGGGGTGAATCCTCAGCAGATGACCCACTTAGCATGGAGCTGGACACAGGGATCATTCCCATGACCCATGAGATCACAACCTGAGCTGAAACCAAGAGTCAGACACTCAACCGACTGAGCCACTTAGATGCCCCAGGGAGCTATAGTCTTTAAGTGTATTTCTCAGCATTGGCATGATCAGTAGTTTGCAATTCTAGGATACTAACCCTCAGAGCAGTGAGAGTGAATCTGTCATGCTTCTCATACACAGTGACTTGAAAAGCAGAAATCTGTCTTCTGCCACAGTATGTGGGACCAATCCTGCCAATGTTTATATGGACTAAACTTCATTTCTGATGTGGGTCTGGGTGTGGAACAGGGAGAAGTAAACTTTTCCTGAGCATTCACTGAACACAACTAGGCACTTTACAAATGTAATCTCATAAATCCTTATAATAATTTCATGAGATCAAAATGAGATGATACCCATTTGTAGCTGAAGACACATAATTCAGGAGTGTCAGGATTAATTCAACTATAAAGACATGTGATATTTCCTTAGGGGGAAGGATCTTCTGGAAACTGTGAACTGAAGCAAAGAAATTGAGAAGAGCAGAAAAGTAGCTAGAACTTTTGAGGATAACACTGAGTTGGGAAGAGTGTCATGGAGAGAAAGGACTTGCACTGAAGGCTCTTCTATGACAAGCCCACATGCCAGGGTCCCAAATGTGGTTTGCTGCACTGGAGAACATGGTGGGGCTAATGGAGATTGTACTGCCTTTCACCTCCTTCATGTCCTCATAGAAGAGGTAGAGAATACGATGCTTGTCTTTCGCATCCCACCATCCCTTCACATGGTTATACCAGGAGCCCCACAGCACTGGAGGGAAAAAGAGAGAAGGAGGGGCATCAATATTTACTTGAAACTTACAAAATAAGCATGGACATATCAAATAAAAGGGACAAAAGCAGAAGACAAAGATCCTGGCCAGAATTCTTATTTGCAGAAGACAGGGACTTTTTAATATTTAGGGAGGCAATGACAAGTATTCTGAATTCCTTGGTTTATATTTCGGCTCTTGAATTTACTGCCACATGAGGTACTGTGTAGTGGCCAGGAATCATAATCTTTCTTTCCCCTGCATGGTGCCTAGATTAGTGTACACAGTAAACACTGTCTCCTAGAGGGCTGATTTTCATTCTGAAAAATCTGTACTTACTAGATATTTGGGCACATTTACTCTCTGTAATAGTGACTTGGAGGAAGAGAGGTGCACTGGGTGTCTTTTGTTGGCCCTGCCAAATCCATTCTGCACCCTCCTCCACCCTGCAAGGTTGACCTCGAAGGACTATGTCAGTGGGCTCCTTTGTGCTCAGGCTTCCACCTGGGATTTGCCAACAAATGGCCCTGAAAGGCTTTGGAGGCAGGAGGAGAGTGAGAAGGATGTGTTTATTTCCCTGATGCCCTTCCTTCTGACTCACTGTGCTGGATTCTTTCCCCTACTGGAGGCCTCTGCTCCTATTAAGGGGCCTTGTCCTCTCTCCAGGGGGCAATGGCTCCCTGCTGGTGTTCACCTCAAAACCTGGTTTCTTTAAACTCTGCCTGTGCTTTCTAAATAGTCTCTTAGCTAAATTCTCCCCAAATGATCCAGTTTGTATATGTCATTGACATCCTCCCATGACCTTGATGACCACAATCATTCAGTGAAAACTCTTCCTTTCTGATGTCAGTAGTGAACAAGGAAACGCGAAAAATGAATGAGCAAACATGAGCCCATAATTTCCTTTAACTTACCTTTTCCAGTTTTGAATGACTCAATATACTCCTCCCATGTACCAGGGTCAGGCATCATTTTAGTCATTCTTGAGAAATGGTAGTAGGACACCAGACAGTCCTTTGGATTTCTAGCCACATAGATAATCTGAAATCAACCAGCAAGGCGATTGAGACAGACAGCAAACAAAATAAAGAAAATTATTGCTTAATGCAGAGGACCATGACATTAGAAGAATCTTAGATTATCCTATTTGAGTAACTGAACTTGCATGCATTTTCTGCGAGCAGGATGACCACATCTTCCAATTTGCATAGACAGTGTTCCAATGTATATCTGTTGTCTTAGATAATGATTAGGAGCATGCTTCCCCCCCTCTCAAAAGTATCCTGGTTTGAAGGAGATATACTATAGTTGCCCTAATTATGGTATTTCTGAAGGCTAACTAGGCCACTGTTGTATTTTCCAGTAAGTGAAAAGTAGGACTTCCCTGGCTCATACTAAGCAAGGACTCTAATTCGGTTATTGCACCGGGGTTAGCTAAAGCAGTCAGCCGTCTAGTCTAGTCTCCCCTGTACATGATGATCTTCAGCCTTATAGATGAATGATCATTCATACTTTTCATTTGTGGTAAGATTGTAGGATCTTTGAAGGCAGTGCTAAGTCTGCTTTTGGAACTGCTTGTGATGGTTCTTCTCATTGGAAAAACAGGGTTGTGGTATGGCTGGGGAGAGCTGACCTCTTGGCTTCTTATCCTGCTGTTTCCTGCCCACCTGTGTTGCTGTGTGCACTCTCAGCAGAGCTGGGATGGAGGTGCACATTAATGGTTTCTCAAGCATTTCCACATGATTCACTGAGCAGAATTTCTGTGTCCTAACAGAACCACTCACCCACTGACATTTCCTTCTTAGGCAATTGTCCCAAGCTCTTGCTTTCCCTACTACCTTTCCATAGACTGCTGCTGTATAGGAACATGGACCAGGTCTGTTTCTCTGCCTCTTTTCCTACTGCTCAATTTTTCTCTGATATTTATGAGAGCATGTAGGGAACCCAAAGGTGTGACACAGCTGTACCATCTTGCCATAATATAAATGTCTTTCTTTCTTTTTCTTTTTCTTTTCTTCTTTTATTTATTTGAGAGAGAGAGAGAGCAGTAGCAGGGGGAGGAAGAGGCAGAGGGAGACGCAGACTCCCTGCTGAGCCGGGAGCTGGATGTGGGGCTTGGTCCCAGGACCCTGAGATCATGACCTGACCTAAAGTCCGACGCTTAACCAACTGAGCCATCCAGGTGCCCCTGTAAATGATTTTCTTAATGCTTGTGTTAGTTATTGCCTTTTTGTAAGCCTGAGTAATTGCAAAGGGGAAGTCTGGGCTAGACAGGGAACATATTCATTGTATTTGTGGTAAGAGTCGGATGACCAGGTGTGACATAATGTCCAATACATTTTTTGCTGATCCATCTGTGTGATCCCCTCTGGTTGCAGTAACAAATTCCCAAAGATATTGTGGCTTAAAATAATAAGAAATTTATTTTCTTATGGTTCTGGAGGCTCAGGTCAAGCTGTTGGCAGGGCTGGTCCCTTTGGTGATGTTAGGGGAGAATCCCTTCCCATGCTGTTGCTAGCATCTGGAGGCAACCTACATTCCTTGGCTCTTGACCCAATCCCTGGCTTCACTTGTCACATCTCTAACTTCTTTCTCTGATCTTCTTGTGTCCTTCTTATAAGGGTCCTTGTGATGATATTTAGATCCACCTAGATAACCCAGGATCTAACCTTCCTTCTCAAGATCCCAAACTTAATCACGTCTGCAAGCCCATTATATCATATAAGGTCACATTAAGTTTCTGGTGACTAGAACATGGATATCTTTAGGGGATGAATATTTAGCTTACTACTGTATCATAAAATGAAAATCTTGGGCTAAGCTCTCTAAGGTAACTTCCTACTCAAATAATTCACAACACTGAGAAGATAAAGGGAGGTGGTGTCATTGAGATTTTTACATTTTTAGAAGGCCTAATTTTATAAAAAGAAGGTGCTGGTATGATGACTAACAAGATGTTGTTGTGTCTTCTGACATTGAGTCTACACTATCATTTGGAAACAATATTGCTTCTTGAGCAGCAACAGGCACATATGAGTGAAATTATCGATGTGTGGGCATAAAGCAGAAAGTTTTCACAAGTCAAGGTGATCTGGGTGTAATCCCAGGGAAGCAGGTCAGGAATGGGATAACACTTCGATATATGAAATCCCATTTAATTGTATTGTACCTTGTTTGGAGATGGGCAAGATGAAGAGCTGGTGATTCAGAGAATCCCAGAAAAAAGAGAGTAAAAAACAATCACTTGCACTGTGTATCGTAACACTGCATGGAGGAGAAAGTGTTTTGGCTCACAGACTTGACCCTTATGGTTACCTTGGTAAGGTTTCAATCTGGGTTTCTAAAGTAGCTTGTTCACAAGGAGAAGACATGCTGGTTTAATTGATATAAGCATTTGATTCGGCTGGATGGCTACACTTTTTATGGCAAATTTATAAGTCAATATTTGACTTATATTCCATATATCATTGACTTTAAGAGTCCCTGATGAAGCAGATTAAAAAGAAACACTAGTATATTTGATGTACATTGCACATCAAACCTGAATTTGAAAGTGTCAAAATAAATGAAAATTTTTGAAAATGGAGGACACAGTGGTATAACAGTTCCTAGGAGCTTTGCTCCATGAGATTTTCTCTAAGGGTGGCCAGTGTGGTACTATCTTCCTTTGTCTTGCTCTACCTTTCTCTCCACAGGTTTTCCCTAAATAAATCCCTTTTATGTCTTCCTTGGACTTGACTTCTGCTTCATAGATGATTTGAACTAAGGTAATATCCTTCTTCAGGAAATATGTGCTTTGTTTCACCTCTTGCTCTCTGGCTATAGCATAATCAGCAGCTAGTCAGAATGATTTTGCTGAAAACTTCCTAGTATGTACCCAGAAATAATATTTTGAAGGAAAGCTGGATCCAACATGGAGTATGTGGGAATGTGGGAGTAATCCCACCGTCTGCCCTATACCTCCACTGGTTATTTATCTTTCAATGTCTTTGATTGTTTCTAGTTAGATGGAGATATTCTCTGTCCTTACTGACTCAAACTGGGTTTGAAAAGTTGGCTTTTCCTACCTTTGAATTTTCTTTCCAGAAGGAAGGTGGCAGCAACTGAGCAGGCAGGTGAGTCTTCAAAGTTCTAGGAGAAGGCATTTTGCTGGCCAGATCCAGACCTGGGAAAGAAGGCCACACCATTTAGCTGAACACTTTTTATCAGCTCCACAAATTCAATATTATTGTTTTGTCAAATATCTGAAATGAGGTTTATGAAATAGCTGGCTCTACCTAAAATTATGGTTTTACATGCTTACCTCCTAATGACAACTTTACCATCTACAGATAGAGGAAAGCACTAATGAGATACTGGAAACCATTGAGACAACAGCACTCTCCTTATTTGCTGGGTATTGGTTATACTTGTGTGGGAAGATGAAGATGTTTTGGGAGGTATGAGGTTGGTGCAGCTGTGATCCCAACAAGCACTTGGATATTTTGTCCTTTGGGTTTTTCTATTACTACAATGGGAAGTAGGTTAAGGCTGCTGGAGAAGAGCTGGCTTCCTTAAGAGAGGTGGGTTATTGGTCAGCTCTATAAGGCCAGCAGTTCCATGTATGTAGCTTCAGGCTTTCTTTTAGACTTTAGTTTCCAGGCCAAGAACTGCAACAGCTGCCAAACACCAGCACTGTGCTCTGTGCTGGGATGTATTTTCAGATGAAAAATTGAGCCTTACAGTGGTCAAGTAATTTCTCCAAGTTAGTAAATGTGACAGCTAGGACTGGAAATCCATTCATCTGTGGGTGTGGAAAGCCATAGAGGGGGAGGCCTAAGAAACTTTATGGAAAGCAGCAGAGAGGCAAGGAACAACTAGGTAAATCACAGATAAAATCCTCCTTGGAAACAGAATGTCCAATGCTGAATGTTGAAATACCAAATACAGGCACACATGGGTGGCTCAGTCAGTTAAGTGTCTGCCTTTGGCTCAGCTCATGATCTCAGGGTCCTGGAATCAAGCCCCAAGTTGAGCTCCCTGCTCAGTGGGGTGTCTGCTTCTTCTCCCTCTGCCCTTGTGACTTCCCTGCTTGTGCGCACTCTCTCTCTCAAATAAATAAAATTTATTTCATACAAATAATAAATACAGACTGGGATTTGGCCACACGCAGCACCAAACTCAGGGGAAGTGGCTTGCAAATGAGGCAAACTGGCAGCCTTGGTAGGAGAAGCACAGTCTCTGTTGGAGAATCAGATATATCGAGAAGAGGAGACATCCCCTGGAGACCCAGTGGTGATAAGAAAGAAGAAAGTAAGACAAAAAAAAATTAAAAATCCTGCAGAAACAGAAGACATAGCCCCTAATTCCCCACCCCTCCTCGCAACCACCAATGAATAAAATGGCACAGCAGAGGACAGATTGGACAGAAAATTATGCTTTCAAACTAGGAACTATGGCAATGAAATGAATACAAACAGAAAAAAGCAGGTCTCATGAATGCAAAACTGCTATAAAAACCAGAAAAGGCAAATCAAGGCCTTAACCTGATAAACATTCTACCCCCAAACTCAACTATAAACCTAAACAAAATTGTAACACGATACTCTAAACTTAATTAAATATCCAAAACAAACATTTGGAAATATGAATAACTAACTCAAAAAAATTAGAAACCAAAATAAAATCCTCCACCCCTCTCCCCCAAAAAAGAGGAAAGGTGACAAATGAAAAAAGACTTGATGGAACTCAGGAGAGAAATAGAAGAAGACACAATAACATAATAAGTGAAGATTAAATCATAAGGTTGACAATGAAGGATAGGTTTGAAAGAAAATTTAATGAAAAGGGAGTTGAAGAAAAGCAAGAGATAAACAAGCAACAGGCAGTGAGGAAATAAAGGGGGAAAAATGGTCAGAGAGAAGGTGTCTGAGCTGGAAGACAGGCGCAGTGGCTATAATGTGAACATATACTGCAGTTCTTGAGAAGAAAATAAAAACAGTGAAATAGAACTAGTATTTCAATCTGCAATCTGAGCAAACTTTCTGAAAAGAAGACTTTAATTTGCCTCTCTTGAGATTTTAGCTAAACTACTCTACAATGTTGTCATCTGTTCTGTGTGGTCAAGCAGCCTGCTGAGGCGTTGAACTGAATCTGTCCCTCCTGCAGTTCATGCACCAGCACCAGCTGTACAATAGCCTGCAGAGACACCTCCATGGCCCTGGGATCAACAGTCTCCCCTGCCTCCCAGGGCCTTCCCTTGGAGCACTTCCTTGGATAAGACCTCTGCAGAGCTTACCAAAAACTTCTCCTTTTGGTTTGAATTGACCAATATGGACTTAGCCCAAAAACCCCCAAATTTTCTACATAGGGACACTGATAAGGGCATGTGCCTCATGTCCTGTCTCTCTGCCTGCACTCTGTCTCTACCTTCCTGTTTGGCCCCTAGAGGCATGCACTGTACTTCTTCCAAGATGTGGGAGCAGTAAACCTATTTCAATTCCCTTTGCCCTTTTCTTAAGCTGGGGCTCACCAGCCCACCTGGGGCTCTACTTAACAAATGTCCACATAACAAAGTCACAGTTGGCTTCACAAGTAGAATGGATTGAATTAGTTTGCCTTTGATAATGAAGAATGCATTTTAGCTGCAGAGGGTTTACTGACTAGCTTTCTCAGGTAAGTAGTCCGCTGGGGAGGAGTCCCTTGCCTGCTGGAATTTAGTCGCACTGCTTGTGCTGTTGCATGCTCTCTGTTCGAAGGGCTGCCTCAAGTTCCTAACCCAAAAGTGAAGCTCCAACAAACAAACAAAACAAAACAACCCCAAACCAACCAGAGTTCTCTCAAACCTCAAGACCTCAAGAGTATGGCTAATTGGAATTCATTTGAGAGGCTATAGATGTGTTTCCCATTTATTAATAATGCCCAGGTGGTATCCGCACTGGATGTTAGACTTTGAGTGTGATTCTCAACTCTTTGTACAGATCCAGAGGCTGACTGTTAGGGACAGCTGGCTAAGAATTTGGCAAGGTTCTATTGCCCTTAGTTAACAGAGGTGAACTTGTGAGTTGCAAATCTTGCCCAAGTGTGGGATAAGATAAAGGTGCATTGCCCCTACCAGGAGAGGGAGACTCTCCTGACCTGGTTTTGCTTGTGGGAGGCACTAGGATTCTGAGTTTTAACTTGGATGATAGGGATGCCCTCCCTGGGGAAGTCACAGTCCCTCAAAAAGGCAAGAGTGACTGAGACCTGTGGTCCTTCTGTCACTGGATACTTTGCTGCTGCGGCAGCTTGTCTCCTGACCCTGTGGAATATCGTGGGCCCCACTCCTGGTGTGTAGTCACACAAAATCTAGTGACTAATACAAATGACCTGAACACCTGCTGCCTGCACCAACTAAAATGTTCAAGGAAATTAGCGGGCTCCCCACTAAATGTAAAACACTTGGGGTGTACCAACACGCCAAGGAGCTGGTTCTATATAGTCTTGGGTTCTAGGGGTGAGCCTTAATGATCCTGCCACCACTGGGCTAGTGGAGGATAATCCCAAACCCAATGGGGTGGATTGGGACACTCTGGAGTGGAAAGAAGCTCACAATGACCACTGGGGATGGCTGCCACAGTGACAATTCACAGGGTCAAATCTGTGGGGAGTAATAAAGAATTAGAAACTGAAATTTGAAACTTTACATGACTTAAGATTAAAAATATTTTAGAAGATTGTAGGCAGGAGGAAGGAAAGGGGCTGACTGGCTGTTGAGAGTGTTTAATACTGGCTCTGAGCTATTCAACCCATGGATGTGAGTCAACTAGCCAGTATTTACAAGAACCCCCCATGCTTAACCTTTTAAAAGACCCTCAGTGAGCACTGGATGTTACACAGAACTAATGAATCATTGAACGCTACATTAAAAACTAATGATGTACTCTATGCTGGCTAACTGAACATAATAATAAAAAATAAGTTTAAAAAACTCAAAAAGGAAAAGTTTAGCAGTTACAAAATAAACAAACAAATAAATAAATAAATAACCCCCGAAGCCTGAAGGTCAAATTCTGTAGAGACGCGTGTGACCCAACCTCCAATCCCTCATAGGGACTGTTGCAGGACTAATTCATCCAGAGTTAAAGCAAAAGCTTGCAGCCGCGGATGATCTCAGTGTCATAATTGGGATTTCTAATCACAAGGGAGAATCCAAACCCAAAGACACAAGCCCTAAAGATATAGAGGGACAATCTTGTCTTCTGCTTACTTGGATTTTTATGGCTAGGCAGAGAGTCTGCCCTTCTATCCCCATAGTTATTAATACAAAGACTCAAAGCCAGTGGAAGATATTAGATGAGGCCCAGCCTCTTCCCCACATGACTGATATGGTCCAGTGGGTCTATCACTTCTTTGGATATAGCAACCCATTCTGGATTTCATTTCCAATCATTGAGGAGGCCCAATTGACCTTGAATCCAGAGAGTTCTTTTTCCATGGAGGATTGCCTCCCCTCATGGAATGACAGGGCCGAACTTCATTTTATGAGACCCTCCCATAATATTCAGGAGCCATGCTGGGAATAGACATGACAGCTCTTCATGATGGAGTCCATCTCCCAATTTCTGAAATTTTACAGCACATAAAACATGCCCTCCCTGCAAAATAGATGTGCCCACAACCTCAAGGCCAGCCTGCGGGTGCCAGCACCTTTCTCACAACCTTCCTGTAGCCCCCATTCCAGTCCCAACAGGCAGCAACACCCAGAATGGTCATAAATACCACAGGGATTTATCTTGGCAGCACTGTCAGCTGGGTGTCCCCAATGATCTCATATTTGGACAGTTCTGGCGCAAGTTCCTCTCAAAAACTAGTGATCATCTTGGAACAGAACCCAATTCCAATGGCCCAGATCCTTGCAGGGGGTCCCAAAGCTCTTTCTGCCCCAAACAACATCACTGGCCTGCAGGCCTGATAACCTCCCAGGGCATTATCCTAGAACTGAACAACTGCTGAGCTTGTCATCGCTTGGGGACAACTGCATATTTATGACTATGGTATTCCATAGGAACAAAGGCAATAACCAGATATCCTTGGCTCTCTTAAACATCAGAGACCAAGTCATAGTAATTCCAGGCAATCCTTCTAAATTCCCCAAAGAACCTCCTACAGCCTAGAGTCAGAATAGGTAAAACCACAAAGGTAGTACAAATAAAGTTGGATATGCCTACTGGCACCATATTTTCAAAACAGTTGCCAGTGGTGGTGGCCTTCCTGGCTCTTTTTTTCTATTATAGGTATGGATGCCCTTACCTCATGACATACCTGATGGAATAAAGATAGATTCTGGATTTCTTACAGGGCCTGCTAAAGGAGAACCTTCCGATTGCCCCTACTAAGAGAAACACTAAATACACCACAGTATTGACTCAAGCAGGGTACACAGGGTCTTTGGTCTGTCATTAGAGATATGCTTGACACTGGGGTCATTCGGCCCACCATGTTTCACATTCTGGCCAATGTGAAAACTGCCCACCAATGAATGGAGATTAACGATTGACTAATGAATCTTGAATGTTCAAGTTTCTGCCATTAAGACTCCCATTCTGCCATTATCCTCCCAATATTATAGGGAGGATAGACGACATCCAAGAAGCTTACGGTCCTTACTTTGCTCTCCTAGGTTTAGCCAATGTGTTTCACTTGGTCCTGACAATGGAAGACTGAGAACTTCAACTTGCTTCCAGTTTCAAGTGCACCTTGAACCTTTAGTTAGCTGCCATGGGTTATTTAAGCACACCTGCTATTGCATATAACCTATGCAGACAAGATTTAAATTCATTCAAACCAACCCGCTGCCATCTTTGGTATTATTTAAGTGGCATTCTCCCTCCAGGGCCCTTTGAGGATGCTATCCAGAAGATTTACACCTAGTAACACATTTATAGCAGAGAGGATGGGCCATTACCCTGTATATAATCCAAGGACCAGCCACTTCCTTCAAGTTTCTTGGCATCAGGTGACAGCTGAGGAGTGTGAAATCCCTCTCACATAAAACATCAATTCCTCATAATTAAGCCTCTTATTACATTATGGCGGGCATAGCACATATACGTGTCTTCACCTTTTGGAGGCAACATCTTCTATACTTACCATTTTACTGAAATTTGTGTTGTTTGATGCAAACCAGTTTCTTTCCATTTGCGAGAACCTTACCAAACTGTCTTGTAACTGGTCCAGCAAGCATACAGCAAGCTCTGTTCTTAGTCTCCCTGGGCTCAGACTTCTGATTTGAATCAGTGGAGACATCAAATTAGGCGTTCTGGAGTCTCTGGACTGAGCACAGCTTTAGTGGCTGCCCAAGGGGTTTGGACCAAAAATCTGCCCCAATGGCAATACATACCAAATGAGCAACAAATTTTGGCAGCCCACTAGGCCCTTTTAGAGACAGAGGCATTCACAACCCACACTGTTTTGCAGCAAATCCCCATCTGGCATTGGGTCAGGAATTCGACCCCATGGAAGCTTAGCTTGGCCCCCGAGGCTTCACTGTTAAAATGAAAATGGCACCTTCAAAAAAGGGCTCAATCTGATGTTAGGGGCCTTTTCAGATTACAGGAGGATGTGGCTCCCCCAAATTCAGTTTCTATCCCACTGATAATGGAGGTGCAGCTTGTGGCACCCCCGCTGTTGGCCTCTCTAGTAGTTTGAGAAGCTCCCGGCGACTGACTGTCTGACATGGAAAGGGACACAGTGTTCTTCATCAACGGCAGTGCCACCACTGTGCACAGTGCAACCATTGGCTGGCTGCAGCAAATTATCCTTCTAGCAGCATATCCCTAGTTGAGGAAGGCTCCCCTGGCTTGGTCCAAATAGCATATTTGGTGGCAGTGTGCCTGGCTCTACAACAGGCTACAAAAGGGAGACTCCCAAGGGCAGATGTTTTACTGACTCCTGGGCTGTTGGCCAGTGGGTTTGCAGTCTGGTCAGGATAATGGCAAAAGGATAATTTCATGATTCAGGAAAAGCCTCTCTGTGTGCCTCCATTTGGAGAGTGATATGCCAATTATGGTCACTCATGTCTGTACACATATGCCAACAAATGCCAGAAGCACATTATAATAATGTTGCAGACTCCTTATCCAAATTACATTCTTGTTCCGAAGTCTTGCATGAGCCACCTCCCAGAATATCAGACCCAGCCCCTATACAGCTATTTCTCCAGAGATGCCATGCGGCTATGAGCCCATCTCAAACCAGGTCACAGGGAAGTGACAGCACTCACCTTACGCATGCTAGCAACCTGTTCAAGGGTGGATTGTACAATATGACCCTCTTCTAATAGCCCAATGGGACAAATTTACCAAATTGCTTAGAAATCATGGCTCAGATCACGATCTAGTACCAGCCACAAAGCTAAGGCCACTGGCTTTGCTCATTATTCTGGTTATAAAGTCTATTTCATTAAACCAAATTTGTAAAAAGTTTTGTATGAGATTGGAATTATAGCTTCAGGGTTAACTAGTGGAACTGTGGATCTCAGAGAGAGGAAAAGAAGTGTTCTGCCTGGTGGATGCCAATCACATTAGGAAATGAAGTCCACAAAGGAGTCCCAGAATCCAGTAGTCACTCTCAATGGACACAGGTCAGGTCCCTACCCTGCCACAGATGAAGAGGTATATGATCTCTTGCTGCAAGCCAAGTGCACTCTTGCTTTGGTCGGTATCCAGATTGCTTGCCTTAAAGGACACCCCACAGGCTAGTCAAATGCAAAGGTTCTCCTTTATTGTGGCTAGCCTGGATAATAGGGTTGTTGGTAGATCACTCCAGCCTAGCCATATCTCAGGAAATGTGCTGGAAAAAAAATCAGCCAGGCACACTGTTGCACCAAAGGATGGCTGAGCACCAAAGGCTGCAGGTCCTATTAGAAGGGCTTCTTTTAGCATGCCACCAGGTATGGATTCTGACCCAGAGCTCATCTCCCTCTATATTATATGGTGCCTATGGAAGTGATGCTTAAAAGAGTCATTCCATCCTTACACCATACCTCAAATTATATCCCAGGCTGAATGGCCCTACTGGTGTAACCTAACCAGACCCATCTGGCTGACAGGTTTGTGCTCTAACCATTCTACCATAGTTCTAATCCATAGTTCTAATGGAACTATCTCTGGATTGTACAGCTGTCATCCACAAAATGTCCTTACGATGTGCCTGCCAGTGTGTCCAGAACCTATATGTATTGTGAATGGGGTCCTCACAAACTTTGTCACAAATTGTGTGCTCCTTTGTGAGTTGTAACCCCTATGGAGGATAGCACACACTAGTAGTCTTATCCAGAGCCAACCCTCTAATATACATACTTGGAATTTAACACCAGCAGCCACTCCTACCTTTTATGAATCTCTACCGGGGAAAGCACCCTTTCCTGGCCCCTACCAACCCCAAGCATACCAACGCTTCAGAAAACACTGCCCCAGCCCCAGAGCTCTTGCCACCATTGGAAGTGACTGCCCTACAAACATCAATGCCACCCCAAGGAAAAGATGAGGGAGACAATGTCCCTCAAATTCACGTGATCTTGGGATTCCTACCTCTAGATTGCCTTCACACTAGGAAGGAAATGACTGGGGTGACTGTCACCATAGAGGCCAAGTTGCAAAAATGCCTCCAGTTGATAGAACCTGAGGACCTCATAGAGTTCCACTTTATAAAACTCCAGGTACAGAATACCTGGAGAAATTTGCCTCCATCAAAAACAATTGTAAAACCATGACTGAGTCCCCTGCTGACTCCCTGGTAGCACTAGACATCATTTCACCTTTATGGGAAGCCAAACAATGTATTCTAAACAATTCTAGCCATATTATGGCACTTCCTTACAACATCTTCTTTTTAAAATTAAATTTAATTTTTTAAGACGATTTTATTTATTTGGAACACCTAGGTGGCTCAGTCAGTTAAGCGCTCTCCTTTCGCTAAGGTCATGATCCTGGGTTCCTGGGATAAAGGTCCCACTCAGGCTCCATGCTTAGCTGGGAGTCTGCTTCTGCTGTCTCCTTCTGCCCCCTTACTCACATGTGTGTGCATGCATGCATGCTCTCGCTCTCTCCCCACCAAATAAATAAAAGAGAGAGGGAGAGGCACAAGCAGGGGTGACTCACAACACCTTCTTTACCATGCTTATCAGAAAAAGTTGATTCCTGTTGATCAACTTTGAAACATACCAAAGTATGTATTATTGTATTTTAAGATAAAGAAAAAAAATCTTTAGTGCCTCCAGGTAAAAGAGGAAATGATTCATATAGTCAAGAAAATTAAACTGGCATCAGGTTTCTCTAAAAATAGCATACAAAGCAAGGAAAGAGCAGAGCAACATTTTAAAGAAACTTAGGGAAAGAAAGTGGGAATGGAAGATAAGATACCCAGGCAAGCTGTGCTTCAAGTGTCAAGATTATAAAAAGAAGCTTAGAACATACAAGAACTCACAGAATACAATATATATGTATGTTCCTGAGCAGTTTACCAGGGTGAGTTTGATTCTACCAAAAGATTACCAGGAAACCATTATTACAAAGCTTGATGATGAGCATTTCACAATATTTAGCACTAGAAGTAAAATTTAAAAGGGTGAAGGGATGAGTGGAAGAACATGTAAACCTTAAAGTTTCCAACAAAGCAGAAAGGATGAAATTTAAAATTTAGGGTAAGATTAATGATGGTTGTATATTAACAAGGAGAATAAAAAAATTTCCTTTGAAACTGGCAGATCAAGTAGTAAAAGTTAAAGAGAAAAGAGGATTAAATACTTACAAAAGGTGATAATAATACACAGGCAAACAACCACTAAGAAAAAAATTAAAAATTTCTTAAAAACAAAACAAAAACTCAAAATAAAAACAAAAAAATCCACACAAAGGCATTCAAATTGGTAAGGAAGAAGTAAAACTTTCACAATTTGGAGATGACATGATACTGTGTACAGAAAACCCTAAACATTCCACCAAGAAACTACTTGAACTGATAAATGAATTTGGTAGTGTCACAGGATGCAAAATCAACATACAGAAATCTGTTACATTTCTATACACTAATAATGAAGCAATAGAAAGAGAACTTAAGAAAGCAATCTGATTTGCAATTGCACCAAAAATAGTAAAATACCTAAGAATAAACTTAACCAAGGAGTGAAAGATCTGTACTCTTAAAACTGTAAAACACTGATGAAAGAAATTTAAGACAACACACACACAAAAGACAGTTATTCCATGCTCATGGATTAGAAGAACAAATATTGTTAAAGTGTTCATACTACTCCCCCAAATCTACAGATTTAATGCAAGCCCTATCAAAATATCAACTGCATTTTTCTCAGAAACAAAACAAATAATCCTAAAATTTGGTATGGAACCACAAAAGACCCAGAATAGCCAAAGCAATTTTGAAAAAGAAAAACAAACTTGGAGGTATCACAGTTCTAGATTTCATGTCATGCTGCAAAGCTGTAGTGATCAAAACAGTATGGTGGTGGCACAAAAATAGACGCATAAATTAATGGAACAACACGGAAAGCCCAGAAACAAACCCACAACTATATGATCAATTAATCTTCAACGAAGCAGGAAAGAATATCTAATGGGAAAAGGACTGTCTTTTCAAGAAATGGTGATGGGAAAACTGGGTAGCTATATGCAAAAGAATGAAACTGGACGACTTCTTATACCACACACAAAAATAAATTCAAAATGGATTAGGAACCCATATGTGAGACCTAAAACCGTAAAAATCCTAGAAGAGAACACAGGCAGTAATCTCTCTGACATCAGCCATATCAACATTTTTCTAGATATGTCTCCTGAGGAAAGGGGGGAAAAAAAGCAAATATAAACTATTGGGACTATATAAAAATAAAAAGCTTCTGCACAGCCTAGGAAACAACAGAAAAAATAAAAGACATCCTACAGGATGGGAGAAGATATTAACAAATGATGTTTCTGACAAAAGGTTAGCATGCAAAATATATAAAGAAGATATGAAACTGAACACTTCAAAAAAAATCTTATTAAAATTGGCAGAGGACATGAACAGACATTTCTTCAAAGAAGACATACAGATGGCCAACAGACACATGAAAAGATGGTCAATATCACTGATCATCAGGGAAATGCAAATCAAAACTCTAATGAAATATCACCTCATACCTGTAAGAATGGCTAAAATCAGCAGCATAAGAAACTACAGGAATTGGTAGGGTTGTGGGGAGAAAGGAACCCTCTTGCACTGCTGGTGGGAATGCAAACTGCTACAGCCACCGTGGGAAACAGTATGGAGGTTCCTCAAAATATTAAGAAAATAACTGCCCTGCAATCCTATAATCATACTACTATTTACCCAAAGAATACAAAAACACTAATTTGAAAGGATAGATGTACTCCTATATTTTTTGAAGCATTATTTACAAAGCCAAAGTATGGAAGCAGCCCAAGTATCTATCAATAGATGAATGGATAAAGAACTTGTGGTATACACACACACACACACACACACACACACACAATGGAACATTACTCAGCCCAAGAAAAGAAAGAAATCTGGCCATTGTAATGATATGGATGGAGCTAAAGAGTATTATACTAAGTGAAGTAAGTTAGTCAGAGAAAGATGAGCACCATACCCTCTCACTAATATGTGGAACTTAAGAATAAAAGCAAATGAACAAAAGAAAAATAAAAAGAGAGAGAGAGACAAATTGAGAAACAGACTTAACTATACAGAACAAACTGGTGTTTACCAGAGGGGAGGTGGGTGACGGGCTGGGTTAAATAGCTAAAGGGGATTAAGATAACACTTACCATAACGAGTACAGAGTAACATGCAGAACTGTTGAATCATTATATTATATACCTGAAACTAATATAACACTGTATGTGAACTATATTGAAATTAAAAAACTTAAGAAAACCCAAAACACCCACACTTTTTTTTGGTAGAAAAGATAAACAAAAAGGAAATGCTAAATAGGGAAAGAAACACAGTAAATATTACTTATTGCACATGATAATATTTTCACCAGCCAAACTCAAGGATGTAACCATGCTCACTTGTATCCACCAAACTGTCCCACATTTTTCTTTAAACTCTTCTTTTCAGCTTATCTCTTGACTCATACAAAAGACCTAGTGGGCATAGCATCCTGTGATGGAAAACAAAACTACCCCTCAAGCAGTAATGATTATCCTGTTGGTGAGCTCCAGCTGCTCCAAACCACCCTGACCAGTGTGAGCTAAACCCAAACTCACATCTGTGCAGGTGGATCATGCATTGACTCATAGGTTGACCAACAGTTACTTTTATTTTATCATAATATTAAAACCTCAACCCAAGGAGAAGCACAGGCTACATTAACATAATATGCAATGTATGTATAAGCATGCTTCCTTAAGGCACATGTGTGACCCAACACCTACCCCCCCATTTTTTCCTCACCATAACACATACTTTCCCAATTTCCATCACACTGCTATCCCATCCCTTCCACACCACCTCCCCTCCAGCATCCCTCTGTTTGTTTCCTGAGATTAAGAATCTCTTATGGTTTGTCTCCCTCCCTGGTCCCATCCTGTTTCCTTTTTCCCCTCCCTTCCTCTCACAACCCCCCACCCAGCCTCTCAAATTCCTCATATCTGAGAGATTATATGATAATTGTCTTTCTCCGATTGACTTATTTTGCTTAGTGTAATATCCTCTAGTTCCATCCACATCATTGCAAATGGCAAGATTTTGTTTTTTTGTTTGTTTGTTTGTTTGTTTTTGATGGCTGCATAGTATTCCATTATATATATCCCCCACTTCTTTTTTATCCATTCATCTGTTGATGGACATCTAGGCTCTTTCTATAGTTTGGCTATTGTGGACATTGCTGCTATAAACATTTTGGTGCACATGCCCCTTAGGATCACTACATTTGTATCTTTAGGGTAAATATCCAGTAGTGCAATTGCTGGGTTGTAGGGTAGGTCTATTTTTAACTTTTTTGGTACCCTCCATACTGTTTTCCAGAGTGGTTGTACCAGCTTGCATTCCCACCAACAGTGTAGGAGGGGTCCCCTTTTCCCCCTATGCCTCCCACTTTATATAAATGACAAAACTCTCTTTCTAAATATTCATCTTAACCCTAAATAAAATAAACCCATTTACTCTTGTTGCAAGAGTCATGGCTTTGGAAATTATTCCCCAAGATCTCCTTATTTGCTGCAAATAAAGTTTTCTTTGTGTGACAACTCCACCTGGTGTAATTTCTATCTGTGAATCACTAAGGAGTAAACTCATGTTAGTTTGGTTTCAATATGATATAATTGTAACCAAACATAACAATCATATCATAAATGTGAGTGGGATTAAGATAACTGTTAAAATTGCTCAAGGGGCACCTGGATGGCTTAGTAGGAAGAACATGTGACTCTTGATCTCAAGTTTGTGAGTCTTAGCTCCACATTGTGTATAGAGATGACTTAAATGAATTTTTAAAAATTGTGCAAACTGGCTCATAAGGGAAATACCAACCATATGCAGCATAGAAGACACACCTAAAACACAGAAGGAGTAAAAGTAAGGTGGTGGATAGTGATATAAAATGCAATTGTAAACTATAAAAGAGTATAGATTATGATGCTATCAGACAAAGTAGGATTCAGATCCCAAAGTATTATATAAGATAAAGAAGAAACTTTATATTGCTAAAGACTCCATTATTTCAATAAAATATAAAAATCATGAATATGTACATGCCAAATAACAGAATAACTACTTTTATAGAACAGAAACCACAGTAGATATAAGGAGAAATAGAAACACACTAAAAATTAATTCTCAGTATAATACAAGTGGACAAAAAGAAAAAAGATAATAAATTTAAATAAAATAAAGAATGTGTTAGATCTTTTAGATAATAGAGAATATATTCTTTAGATAAAAGAGAATATATCCAAGTGCACATGAAAAATTCATAAAAGTTGATAATATGGCATAAATAAGAGTTTTCAAAAAACGTGGAATATACAAACAATACTCTTTGATCATAAGTAAAATAAAACTAGAATTTAAACATAAAGTAAAAAAAAAAAAAAGGATGCCTGCGTGGCTCAGTCAGTTAAATGTCTGCTTTTGGCTCAGGTGTTGCTCCCAGGGTCCTGAGATTGAGCCCCACAGTAGGCTCCTTGCTCATCGGGGAGCCTGCTTCTCCCTCTGCCTACTGCTCCCCCTGGTTGTGCTCTCTCCCTCTGACAAATAAATAAGTAAAATAAAATTTAAAAAATTCCATCTGGAAATTAAAAACATTCATTAATATCTCTGGTGTAAAATTACAGAAATTCTGAAAAATGTAAAATGAAATTTTAAGAAAACACTACATATCAAAACCAAGAACATTTAAAATAGCAGTTAGAGAAAAATATATAGCCATAAACAGAAAATGACTGAAAATGAATGGATTAAATCCCCAGCTCAAATAACATTGACAAAATTCAACATTGATTTATGATTAAAAACTCTGACAAAATAAGGAAGGATATGAGCATCTACCAAAAGCAAAGCAAAGCAAAGCAAAGCAAAACAAAACAAAATAAAGCAAAACAAAAAACAAAAAGAAAACAAAAGCAAAACTGCAGCTAGCATCATATTTGATGCTGAATACTTTTCCCTTTGGACCAGGAACAAGACAAGGATATCTGCTCTCATGATTTCTGTTCAACATTGCATTGGAGGTCCCAGGAGGTACAATAAAGCAATAAAAAGAAATAACAAATATCCAGACTAGAAAGGAAGAAGTAAAATTTTCTTTATTCACAGAATATATGATGGTTCATGTAGAAAACCCAAAAGAATGTACAAAAATGTTACTAGAATCAATAAGCTAGGCTACAGGGCACAAGGTCATACAAGTATCAATCATATTTCAGTATACCAGCCACAAATAATTAAAAATTAAAATACAAAAATATGATTTATAATAGTATAAAATAAAAATATTTATAGTTAATTTTAACTGACACTGTGCCAGACGTAAGTAATGGAAGATATAAATTACTGGTGAGGGAAACTAAACAAGGCCCAAGTAGTTGAAGAGATAAATCGCATTCAGAGATCAGAAAGCCTGATTTTGTTAGGTTAATAGTTCTCCCCAAATAGATCAATAGATTCAGTGCAATCCCAGCCAAATAGCAAAAGATTCCCCCCCACCCCCCGTGGAAACTTACAGCCTGATCCTAGAGTTTACAAAGATCCTAAAATAGATGAAACAAATTTGAAAAAGAAAAAAAAATGAAGCGTTTATACTACTTAATTTCAAAACTTACAAACCTACAGTAATCCAAAGGTGTGGTGTTGGCATAAAGATAGACACACAATGGAAAGGAACAGAATAGAAAGTCCAGAATATACCCGTACATATGTAATTCATTGATTTTTAGAAAAGGAGCCAAAGTTATTCAATGGGAAAAAGATAATTTTTTTCAACTAAAGGTGCTAGAAATAGATGACCCAATCAATAATGGGTTTTCAATAGGTGTTACTTTACAAATGAATAAAACTTGAGGTTTGAGAGTTAATAATGTGCTCAGTGCTACCCAGATAAAATATTTGAAGCTGAATTGTTTCATTCCAAAGTCTGGGACTTTCACCACGAGGTTGTCTCCTATTATAAAAGCTACTGTTTGCTACTATTTACTTTATAAAAACATGTACTCTATTCTTAATTGACTTCAGGTTCTTTAAGGGTGCTGCATTTTATGTTTCTTAGTATCTTTGGTATGAACGATAATTATTGACGATAATGATATTATATATAATTTAGTTCATTCTGTGGTAGACAGGTTGTTTGAAGACAATCCTCTATAGGAAGGGAGCACAATGACAGAGGAATGTGGTTCTTCTTTTTTTAATTATTTATTAACATATAATGTATTATTTGCTTCAGGGGTACAGGTCTGTGCATCATCAGGCTTATACATTTCACAGCACTCACCATAGCACATACCCTCCAATGTCCTTAACCCAGCCATCGCCCAGCAACCCTCAGTTTGTTTAGTGAGATTAAGAGTCTCTTATGGTTTGTCTCCCTCCTGATCCCATCCCATTTCATTTTTTTCCTCCCTACCCCCATAATTCCCCTGCCCTGCCTCTCAAATTCCTCATATCAGCGAGATCATATGATAGTTGTCTTTCTCTGATTGACTTATTTCGCTCAGCATAATAGCCTCTATTTCTATCCACATCGTTGCAAATGGCAAGATTTCATTTCTTTTGATGGCTTCATAGTATTCCATTGTGTGTGTGTGTGTGTGTGTGTGTATTTACACACACACACCCCACATCTTCTTTATTCATTCATCTGTTGATGGACATTTGAGGAATATGGCTCATAATCACTGGATGCTAGGAGTGCTCACCCTGCCTTCTCTGTGTTACACATCCATGGTCACTCTGGAATTCCCCATCTCAGTAGGGAATCTGCGGTCTCATGCTACCCAATCATTCGTTTTAGAAGAGAGATTTAAAAGTCTTATTTCCAAGTTGAAGTGAGTACATAGACCTTTACCGCTTTCCCAGTGTCCTTTGGAAATATTTTTCAGAAGACTGATTATAGAAACAATTCTCTTTTCAGTTGCAAATTGACCTAGCAGAGAGGTTGTGGGTCTTCATTACAGCCTCATGGGTTTTATTTGGGCGAGCTTACCTGAGTTGAGGGGCGGAGGTAGAGTCCACTCAATGAAAGGATGACGGTCAAAGGTGTTGGCCCTCTGGCACTTCTGCACATCTCCATCATTTTGGATCATGTCCACAATTTCTTGAGTCCAGGTTGTGCCTAGAGCATCAGTTATTGTCAATTCCATCACTCACTGAACAATTTAATTCATTTCCTTGATTATTTATGTATTCAGTGAAATTCACATAGGCTGAATGTTAAGTGAAATCACCTCACTTATCACCTCCTCTTTAATCCCTAATGCCTTGCATAGGGCTTTGCACCTAGTAAATGTAGTCTGAATGAGTGAGTCTCGAATCAAATGAATGTAGGGAGATACAAAGATGAATTAACTACTGTCCATGTTCTAACAAGTTTATGATCTTTTTGGAAGAGGTAAGTTAGGACAGAGACTACCTCTTGCCTAGCTTATATCAATTCTTCCCTTCTTTCTCAAATTAATAGATCCTTAATTTTTAGCTGGGCGTACAGCTACTTGCCTCAAAGGTAATATTTTCCAGTCTTTCTTGCATGATGTGGCCATGCCATTTTGGGAAGTCCCCCTCCCCCCCAAGGGAAGGAACATGACCTTATTCCTCCATTCCTACCTTCTTGCTGCTTTTTGGAATGTGTGCAGAAAGTTAGAAAGACCCAGGGTCTTGGATGATCAATACAGACACCATTTCAGCCCTGACTACTAATCCCCAGATTGCTTTTCCTTTTGGGTTTTCTGACACTTGTAGCCAAATTGAATCCTAATGGACACAGAAGAGGAATGCAACTAGGCATACAGGTCAGCAAAGAACTAGACTGTGCTCACTGCCCACCGGATATCCATTGTCCTTTTTCCACCGAAACTATTCTGTGTCTCTCTGACTCTTAGCCAAACCTGCTGCTCACTTATACATATGATCACACAGATACAGAGATAAATATACAGATAACTAGAAGATGAACAGTATACAGTAAGAGCCAAAAAGGATGTGCAAAGGGTTGCAGGAGTTTGGAGGAGGCGGCCAATTTGCTGCGAAAAGGGTCAGTGAGGCTCAGTTCAGATGGTAGCTTTGGAGTGAAGAGTCAAAGCATGACTGGAATGTTCATCTGCATTGAGAAGCCAGGACATTCCAGGCTTCTGGGGTGGGGGGTGGGGCGGTGTGGGCATTGGGGCGTCTCAGGAACCAGGATAAAGACAGTCACATTTCCAGAATGGGAAGTGTAAGTGGGCTCACAGAGGGTAAGAGGTAGTAGGGGAGATGAGGGAATGACTGGAGATGTGGGGACTGTCCAGAGGGCCTTGGGATTGACTGCATAATTTCAAGGGTGAGCTGAAAAAAAGCTCCGGCTCTGAGGTATAATGCAAATTCAAGTTCAGTTCTGGGCAGAAGTGTCCAGTGCAAACCAGACAGAAACAGAGATTCTTGAGGAATTAAGCCCTGCTGACAGGAAGTCCCTGCCCTAGTTTTAAGTAATGTGAGTCATGAGAACAGAGTGAGGCTAAGGAGGGACTTCCCAGCCACAGAGAACAGAAACAGTCTGAGGAGGTTTTGAACTATGGTGAATGAACTCTTTTCTGAAATCTTTCTGGTTGTGTATACTGAGAGTTCCTCTTGTGAAGTTAAATGGCCACTGAGAGATCTTCTCAAACTGGTTACAGCTTCAAGTTCATCACCTCACTTGCTTGCATGCCTTGATGTTACAAATACAGGCAGTGCAGGGGGACGGTCCTTCTATTGGCCTCCCTGGTTAAGATGTTCTCTGTTCCTCCAGAGAAGGAAACAATGTTCCTCATGTTCCTGCACAAGCCTCGCAACCCCTTGCCTTTGCAGTCCCTCACTTTTGTCATAGCCTCCTCTTCATTTTATAAGATCCTGGTTAAGTGTCACCTCCCCATCCCCAGATCCTTCCCACTGTACTTGCAAGGGTGTTGGACCCAAAGCTATTAGAACATTTCATATTGGGGTAAAAGCCTTCATTCTCACATTGGTGTCACCCCACAAAGAGATGCTTCTTACGGGCAAGGAATGTGGTCACTTTCCAGATTGCTTAGCTGATGGGAACAAGGAGTGGCTGGGTTGGCAAGATGACTGTGAGAACTTCTGTATAATTTCTCAGACTCTGTTTTAAAATAATCATGTGATTAATTCGGTCCTTCAGGATCTGAGATTCTACCCAAGTAAACAGGAGGACCTTGGATCCTCAGGGATTGGTGCTCAGAAGCAAGTCTGGTTTCATTTCTCCTGGGGGCCAGCCCTGGGGAAAACCTGCATTTTTAAAATAGGATGGCCCCTCCAAGCATCCCTAGTCCTCTACAGCTGACTTCCCCACCGCCAGTTTCCCAAACCTACCTGACTTTGCATAGGATGCAATGAGAAGATCATCAGGTTTTGCTTGGAAATTCCTGATTTTGTCCCAATTATCACTCATTATCTTGGTCATAAGGACTCCATTCACTTCCGTGGTTTCTGGTTGTATGTATTTTCCCACCAGCTGGAGATCTTTCATTTCATCCAGGGACATCTTAACAGATGCTTAAAAGAAAAGAATGCTTGTGTTAAAGCTCAAAACAGTCATTCCTATCAAGAAAAATATTCTCTGAAAAAGGAGAGGTGTCATGGGCATTCATTATTATGCTTATTAATATTAATTTAGGTGCAAGAACTCAAAGAGGGGGAGCCAGCAGCATTTTCAATAGCTTCGTTTCAGGGTAACAGGATGGTAAAGGCACAAACATATTTCAGAGGAAAGCACATTGGGAAATGTGCTAGACCAGATGGGTTTTGATGGGCTTGTTAGAGATGGCCTGAGGCCTGAGTGACAGGAAGACTTCAGGTCAGAAGACCGGTAAGCTCACAGGCCCTTGTCAAGTTTGAGCAGTAAGAGAAGGTCAAATGGAATCAGCACTTAGGCTGGCTGTCTACAGATCAACATCAAAGCGGGCTGTGGGTGGGTTGGTGAAATCCACATCCGATCTAGAAATCCACATCCGATCTAGAAATCCACATCCGATCTAGATAGCTCAAGAGCTGGCACGAGTCACAGAGCAGGTGGGGCAGAAATACACTCACATCAGGGTTCCCTTTCCACACAAAGGCCATCAAAAGATTTCAGTGGGGCCGATCTGGAGTACATCAAAGTCTCTCTGTGTGTCAATAGCTCCAGGTGTCACTCTGCCCCAGATCTCTGGCTGAAGAGCAACATATGCTAGCTGAGGAGGTGACCCCAATTTGCTTGGGGAAGCAATGCCCACTGGCATGGCATGCCATAGTGGTTCCTTTCGCGGAGAGCTTTGTTTCTGTTTCTTTATTATAGAAATGTAGCACACTGAAGCCAACTACAGCATTACTAGTTTTCGGAGTAATCTTGGCACATTTAATAAGTACTTTTTATATAGGAGCAATGTTAACATATTGGAATATCCAACAGATGAGCTTGTAATTAGAAGTCAATGTATTATTGAGGATTTTAATATGGAGACTCAGGATTTTAGGTTGAAAGTTTAGTTAATTTTACTTAGCTTACAAATGTTTAAGAGAATTTAAGAATTAATTCATAAACTTAATTTTACAAGATTTGTGAGGTTTAGTGAAGTAATTAGAATTTCTTTCTCTTTTTGTTATTATTAGACAACTGAGGTCCTTAAAGAGAGTAAATGCAACTGAAAATATTTAGGGAATTTTATTAACTAGGTTGAATAAGCCTTTGTAAGTGGAAAACATTTACCCGTATGCCCCTGATACTCTGTGATCTGCTGTAGGGTGCAAGACTCTGGTTTTAATCTGAATTCTGAGTTTTGCTTTCCCCTCTGTAGAATGGCGGGGGAAGGGTCAGTCTGTAACTCTAAGTTGCCTCTGACGTAACTATATATCTAGTTGTACATATTCCTTAGCTGAAAGTCAAACAAAATAGTGACCACTCCCTTTACAGGAGGTTTTTGCTTTTTGTATCTGATTCATTTTGAATAATTTCTATTGTCACCTCTCCAAGTTTACTAATTTTTTCTTCAACAGTGTACAGTCTGTTGTTTATCCTGTTCAGAGTGTTGTTCATATTTGACATTGCTTCTTTTTTTAAGTTCTAGGAGTTTAATTGGGTCTTTTTCTTTTTTCTAAGATTTTATTTATTTATTTGCTAGAGAGAGAGAGAGAGATCACAACCAGGCAGAGAGGCAGGCAGAGAAAGAGAGGGAAGCAGGCTCCCTGCTGAGCAGAGAGCCTGATGCAGCGCTTATTGCCAGGACCCTGAGACCATGACCTGAGCTGAAGGCAGAGGCCACCCAGGCGCCCCTGGGTTTTGTTTTGGTTTTGTTTTTGTTTTTGTTTTCCTATCTTACATACATCTTCTATCATGCTTACACCTTATCTTTTTGAACATATTTGTGGGGGGGATTTTTAAAAATTTTATTTTATGTAACCAGAGTAGTTGATCCATTTCTCTAACACCTTCTTCTCACCTGTGACAACCACCAGTCTGTTCTCTGTATCTATGAGCCTAGTTTTAAAAATACATATTTTTTCTACATTCCACATGTAAGAGAAAACATATAGTATTTTTCTTTTTCTGTCAAATTTATTTCAGTTAACATAATGCCCTTGAAGTCCATCCATGCTGTTACAAATGGCAAGATTTCATTCTTTTTTTTTTTTTTTTTGTAATCTCTACACCCAGTGTGGGGCTAGAACTCACAACCCTGAGATAAAGAGTCACATGCTTTATAGACTGAGCCAGCCAGATGCCCCTCATTCTTATTTTATGGCTGAATAATATTCCGTTGTGTGTGTGTGTACATACACACTAAATGTATATACATATGTATATGTATATACACACAGATATATATGATAAATCCCTTATGTGTTTATTCTTTGAGGTTCATTTAAGTTGTTTCCGTATCTTGGGTATTATAAATAATGCTGAAGTGAACATGGGGATGCATATATTTTTTCAAATTAGTTTTTCATTTTCTTCATTAAATATGGAAAACGGAATTGCTGGATCATATGCTAGATCAATTTTTAATATTTTGAGAAATTTCCACACTGTTTTCCACAATGACTGCACCAAATCGCCTTCCCGTCAGCAGTTGCAGGCTCTCTTTCCTCCATATCCTCGCTATCGCTTGCTGTTTGTTTCTGTTATAAGCAGGTGAGCCTCCTTCACTCCTTCACTTTAGGTCTGGGCCTGATCTGTTGTCTCTGTGCTGGGACCAGGGTCAGGAGTCTGAGCACATGAGCCACTTAAGAGCTGTTTCTCAGTTCGCTATATGGTCTTGTGGGTCTTGGGACTGGAGCTTCCTTGGTTTGCAAAGTTAGATGTTTTGGAGACCCATCGCCCAGGTGTATGCCTTAAAAGTTGTGTGGCCCGATGTAGGGTGTGAACAATTTTCTCCTCAAGGAGAAGCTCTGGGTTTTGAGTTCCTTTCCAGTTGTGGGTTGTGGTGCCGAAGATAGGTTTTATGGTGAGATTGTGTCCCCCAGCCTGTCTCCCACTTCGATGTGGTCTTCTCATTTGCCTGATGTGTCGCTGTCACTCAGTCAAACTTTAGGTTTTTATAGAGGAAATTGTTCCATTTGTAGCAGTGGACTCATTGAGTTCATGAAAGGAGGTGAGTTCATGATCTTTCTACAATGCTACCTTGAGCCAGAACTCAATCTTGGATGAGGAAGCATATAAAAATAAATCCTCTCCACCCAGAATGTTCAAGTAAACTTGATCCTTCAGAGGTATGTAGTCTGTTTCAGGCACACCCTGGCCCACTGCACATATTTTCTGCAGCACTTGTGTTATTTAAAAATAAAATTAATAGGTTATGAGTATGGCAGGATGGCTTTAATAGGGCTTTACTCTTCTTTGTCTGATTCAACATTTATGGACTAGAACAGCCACTAAGAGTATAAAATTTGCCAATTTCTTCTTGTATTTCTCTCAATTTTTACTCTTTATACTTTGAATATGCTAATGAGTGCATACTAGTTCAAACGTTTAACCTTTTGAATCAATTTTTCTTTTTATTATTATGAAATGCCACCTTTATCTCTGATATTGCTTTTTTCTTAAAGTTTTCTGTGTCCTATACCAATGGCCACAATAGTAGCTACTCTTTAGATAGTATTTTCCAGGTGTATATATTTCCCTAGCCTTTTAATTTCAATCTTACTCATTTTATTGTTCTCTGGTTTCTTTCTGCTACCAGGAAATCCACTGTCTTAAACATGTATATTTTTTCTAACATGTCTTTCTTCCCTACTTTACAAAATAGTGTTTTATCTGGTGTTCTCAGATAAAGATATTGTCTGGTGGAACAATATCTATGCTTATATTTATTCTTATTTATCGTTGCTGGAGCTTGTACTTTCTGATATCAAGGATTTGTAAATTTCATAGATTTTGGAACATTTTCAGCTCTTCATATATTGTCTTTCTCTTACCTTGTGGAACTAACTGGCTTTGTGTCTGACCTGCTGATTCTGTCTTCATCTCTCTTGGTCTCTCCTTCACAGTTTCCTTTGCTTTGTTTCCCTGGCTCCAGTCTATTGGGGAGATAGGCGAGCCAGGTGAGCCCAGCTGATGAAATCACAGGGCTGTGATTTCTCTAGCCCTGCCTTTCATTTGATGAATTCCCTCTTCAGCTGGAGAGCAGCAGTGTGCCATCCTGCCCGAAGCACAACAGTTATCAAAGATGGCTTGCTGGGCTTGTAGTGGTACAAAGGGTTATGCAGAGTGGTTTGCCCATGACAGGCCTCTTCTCTAGGGTTTTTCTGACCATGGGCAGCTGTTAATGGTCTCCAGTTTGGTTAGGCTAATGGCAGCTGGACGATTTTCACATTCAAGGCCATCCTATTTGGGGGGTGTCTTAATTTGGAGGGAGATTGCCCAGAAACCAGTCACAATGAAGGTTACCCACATTTCGGCACATGTGAATGACCACACCAGAGGCTGTACTTAACCACAAGGTACATACATTTCCCTTAGTCCAGGTCACTGGCTGTGGGGACTCTCAACTTCTGACTTGCCCAACTACTCTGCAGGTTCCACCCTTCACCACAAAACTACAGCTTATGACCCCACCCTGGCCCATCAGTCCGCGGCTCTTCAGCTCCACCATTCTGGCCTGTCACAGTCACCACCCCAACACTCCTTATTGCTCCCATGTCTCTGCAGGTCATGTGGGGGCTGTTGCCACACTGGTCTGGGCTCACTGCGGCGCACTATACTTACGACAGTGCTTGCAAAATGCATTGTTTTGAATTGCAAATTATACTCTTAAACCATATTTTGCCAATATAAGCCAATAATTGCAAATTAAACTCTTAAACTAGAAACTGTCTGGTCATGCTTCTGCTCAGGGAGTTCAGCAACTGGTAATTTGATTTCATTGGACCACTGCCTCTGTAAGTGGCACCACTGGCTTTGCTATTATGTGTATGGATGCTATTATGTGTATAGGAACCAGCCTACTGCTTCCTATACCCACAAGGAACATCCCTGCAGAGCAGATAATCTTGCTTTTCTAAGGATGTCCTGCCCCCATTCAGCCTTCCTGACACCATTCACTCAGATCAAGGATCTCATCTTATTGCCCATATAACAGGGTCCTGGGCTCTCCTCTGGGACATCCAATGGAATTTTTACCTCCTGTTCCACCACAGACCTCTGGCATTACTGAATGCCTTGGTGGTCTTTTAAAATTATCATATGGTTTCACTTATTAGTGGAGCGTAACAAATAGCATGGTGGACATGGGGAGTTATGAGAAGGAAGTTGGGGGAAATTGGAAGGGGAGCTGAACCATGAGAGACTATGGACTCTGAAAAATAATCTGAGGGGTTTTAAGTGGTGGGAGGTGTGGGAGGTTGGGGGAACCAGGTGGTGGGTATTAGAGAGGGCACGGATTGCATGGAGCACTGGGTGTGGTGCAAAAACAATGAATGCTGTTATGCTAAAAATAAATAAAAAATAAATTAAAAAAAATAAAATACTCGCTTCTCAAGTTGCAGGGCAGTACATGGACTCCTAAATAGACTTCCCTGCTGCAGTGACACTTTAAACTCTTGGTCATATGGCCACCATTCTCCTTAACACCAATTGGACTCGCCTGGCTATGCTGCCTGATTATTATCAGAAGGGAATCTGTTGCCTTCATCTTATGGGAAGACATTCTTTACAAGTTTCCCAATACTTTTGAGTCCTCTTACCTATTTAAAATGTCAATCATGGGGCGTCTGGGTGGTTTAGTTGGTTAAGCATTTGACTCTTGATTTAGGCTCAGGTCATGATCTCAGGGTCCTGCATCAAGCGCCAAGCTCAGAATGGAGTCTACTTGAGATTCTCTTTCCCTTTCCTCCTCTCCCTGCTTGTGCATGCTCTCTCTCTCTCAAAATAAATAATTAAAAGTAATAATAAACCAAAGTAAAATGTCCATCATCTCTCCTTCCAATACTCATTGGTGATCTAATGGGGGAATGCATGGTTAACAATGACTCCCTGGTTGTAGACAGTCCTGGCCCATTAGACCACATCTGGACCACACCTACCCACTTGATATGCAAATTCCAGCTGAAATTCCAAAATTCAGTGGCTTTAGTGGATGGCTCATATCTCCTAACCACAACTCCCTATAGGAAGTGGAGGCAATTGCACTTGGACCCCCCCAAGGGAATGGCATGGATCCCTAAAAGGGGGAAAGAGGCCCTCAGGTTGGCTGACACCAGCACCATTAGAAGATGATGGCGTGGTGCAACAGTCACAACAGTTGGTCCTACTCCACTTTGGAGGAGACCATCAATGGGCTGCTGACACACAATGGCCCCATAGTAAATACCTACATGGGGTAGGGACTGCGCAGGCACAAAACTATAAAATGCAGATACTCACTGCTGCGGGCCTTATTCTGTGCCTCATGTGCCAAGTCATCTGGGTTGTGGGGATTCTCCTAGACCCCAGAGGGCAACTCCAGAAAGTTGTTGAAACCGTACAATCACTCGCCTGCATTTGCCATGTTTACCCTAGGCCTCCTTGCTTGTTGCTTGACTGTGATGCAGGCTGCTTTCTGTTGTGACTTGAAGCTGTGGAAAGCCAAATTATGTGTCCAGTCTTACAACATTGTGGGGCCCCTTTAAACAGTTTACTCAGTTGCTGTGCTCTCACCACATCTGTTAGATTGGTCCACATTATGTGTCCTACTAGGAGTTAGTAAATTTATTTACTGTTGAGAGGACCCTCCCTTGCTGCAGGTGACACCACCACCACGGAACCTCTATTTCAGGAACAAAGCTGCAGGGTTACCTTCTTAACCCCAACGGGACCCTTCCCCACAGTCACCACTCTGGGCTCCATAATCTCCCTGTTAATAATCCCTCTAATAGACTTTCTTGTCAGTGCATTCCTTTGTGATTTCTTAGTGCAGATGGTTTTAGATAACTATTTAGCTTTAGATTACTTAACAGGTCCAGCAAGGACATGTGTGTGCTGTAAAGGCCACCACCTGCTGCATACATGTGAGTTATTCTGGACAAATTCAGACAACCCAACAGGTGAAAGTGTTCTGCAATCTCATCCTAGTTATCAAACACCTACCTTCACGTTATCCAAGGGCTTTGATGTATTTTCTTGGCTGAACTCAGTAAATGAAGGGACTGGTTTGTCAGGATTTCAAACTGTGGTTTGTTTAATGATATTATTGATTGGCATTTATGCTTTGCTCACATGTTTCATATACTGTGTGACCAGTCCCTGTTAGCAGCTTTTAATATCTCTGCTGCCTGGACAGTGCCCATGATTTTCCCTAAAGTCTAATGCCTGGCCATCTCAGGGTCAATTGTGATGAGAAAACAGCTATTTTGAGTTGTGCATAGGCAATTTATAGTGTGACAACCCTGTTCACACCCAGGGTCTGCAATTCAGATAAGGACCTGGATTTAGGGTGCCCACCATAAGTTCCTGCTTCATTTTCCCCCGGGACATTTCTAAAATAACTACTTACAGTTAAGCCCACAAAAAGTCATTGACCTCCATCCTTGTAAGTAAGAGGTGCTTGCTACCCTGCTCTTGATCTACTTCTTGCATGTAACTTAGGACCAGAAGAATGCCCTTCCCCCAGCTCATTGCAACACCTCCCTTCTGGGATCGCTAAATAATGAATCCTGCGGCTTTATTTCGTTTGTGTGGGTGTGCTGAAACCATATCTTAATTCAAAATGAATCCAGGGTTTTCACTTCCTTGAAGTGGGAGCTCAGATGTCGAGGAAGATACCTGTTGCTCCTAAGTGGGTGGCGTGTGCCTCCTTATTCAGCAGGTCAGAGTTCAACACACTTGCTCAGACTTCTCAGCGCAATTCACCATCAGTAACCCTTTATATGTGGGATTCCTTCACTCTGTTTTAAAGGTAGGCTCCCCCAGAAAATATTTTTCCTTGCTCTGCTAGGCTGAGTGGCTGCTTTTTAAGGATTTCAGCTTATCTTCTTCAGGGAAGAATGAAGCTAGTAAATGTAAAAGGAATGATAGGTATAAAGACAGCACCAGTAGATGCTAAACACCCTTGGATACAATGTTGAGAGAAATGCGATATTCACAGAGTTTCAAAATATCCACTCCCAGCAGATTACAGAGGTGGAAATGTGCCTTCTAATGATCACCCTGCCCAAGTGTAAATTAGCCTGATAGCAGGATGACCTGTACTGCCAGATGTGATGCAGTGAGATATCAGAAGCATGACTTGGGGTATTTTCTGGTAACAGTGTTTTTCATTCTTCATCTAATCATGAAGAAACAATTGGATACAACCACAATGAGAGATGTTCTATGAGACAATTGACCCAAAAATTTCAAAAGCATCCCCATTAGGAAAAATAGACAACAAAAGAAACCAAAATGGTTAGGGCCAGGGGCATTCTTCCAGACTATAAGAGACAAAAGAGACATATCAAAATGCAATGCAAGGAGGAGAGGAGTCAAAATGGCAGAGAAGTAGCAGGTTGAGATGACATCAGGTAGCAGGAGATCAGCTAGATAGCTTATCTAACCATTGCAAACACCTATAAATCCAACAGGAAATCAAAGAGAAGAGCAATAATTTTAGAAACAGAAAATCAATCACTTTCTGAAAGGTAGGATCTGCAGAGAAGTGAATCCAAAACGATGGGAAGATAGACCGTGGGGGGAGGGGCCGGCTACCAGCAAGCGGCAGAGCAACGGAGCACAAAATCAGGACTTTTGTTAAAAGTCTGCTCCATGGAGGGACATCGCTCCAGAGGCTAAACTGGGGGGAAGCCCATGCGGGGTCAGCATAACCCCACATCCCATGGGGTCACAGAAGGACTGGGGGTGTCTGAGTGTCACAGAGCTTGCAGGTGTTAGAGTGGGGAAGCCGGCTACAGTGACAAAGCCGAAGAGTGAGCTCTCAGCTTGGGGTTACCTTGAACTGGTCACGGGCTGGGTGAGGTTGGAGCGCAGCCGGAGGCCACAGAGACAGAAGCAACCAAGCGCTTTTCTCCAAGTGTGACAGATTGAGCGCTTTCCTACAAGCACAACCAGAGGCTAGGGAGATGGCGGCAGATGGGCGCTTTTTTCTGAGGGCACACTGAGGGGCGGGACCCTGAGTTCTCTGCTCCTCTGTGCTGGATATTGGGAGACTGCCATCTTCATTCCCATCCTCTGGAACTCTATGGAAAGTGCTCAGGGAACAAAAGCTCCCGAAAGCAAACCCGAGCAGATTACTTAGCCCGGCCCCTGGTAAGGTGGTGTCCTTCCGCCTGGGGCAAAGACACTTGAGAGTCACTACAACAGGCTCCTCCCCAAGAAGATCAACAAGAAACCCAGCCAAGACCAACTTCACTCACCTAGGAGAACAGCGGAATTCCAGAGGAGGAGAAAGCAAATCTTATCTGGACAAAACGACAAGGCAGAAAAACTCACCACAAAAAAAAAAGAACAAGAGGTAGTACCAAAGGCTGGGGACCTAATCACAGACATTGCTAATACAACAGATCTAGAGTTCAGAATGATGATTCTCAAGGTTCTAGCCGGGCTCGAAAAAGGCATAGAAGATATTAGAGAAACACTGTCTGGAGAGAGAAAAGCCGTTTCTGGAGAAATAAAAGAACTAAAATCTAACCAAGTTGAAATAAAAAAAAGCTATTAATGAGGTGCAATTAAAAAATGGAGGCTCTTACTGCTAGAATGAATAAGGCAGAAGAAAGAATTAGTGACATAGAAGACCAAATGACAGAGGCTAAAGCAGCTGAGCAAAAGAGAGACAAACAAATACTGGACCACGAGGAGAGAATTCGAGAGAGAAGTGACACCATAAAATGGTACAACATTAGAATAAGTGATATTCCAGAAGAAGAAAGAGAGGAGCGCCTGGGTGGCTCAGTGGGTTAAGCCTCTGCCTTCAGCTCAGGTCATGGTCTCAGGGTCCTGGGATTGAGCCCCACGTCGGGCTCTCTCCTCAGCGGGGAGCCTGCTTCCCTTCCTCTCTCTCTCTGCCTGCCTCTATGCATATTTGTGATTTCTGTCTGTCAAATAAAAAAAAAAAAAGGAAAGAAAGAAAAGAAGAAAGAGAGAAGGGAGCAGAAGGTATATTGAGGTGAATTATTTTAGAGAATTTCCCTAATATGGCAAAGGGAAGAAACATCAAAATCCAGGAGATGCTAAGAACGCCCCTCAAAATCAATAAAAATAGGTCCATACCTCATCACCTGAGAGTAAAATTTACGTCTTAGCAACAAAGAGAAAATCCTGAAAGCAGCCCGGGAAAAGAAGTCTGTAACATACAAGGGTAAAAACATTAGATTGGCAGCGGACCTATCCACAGAGACCTGGCAGGCCAGAAAGAACTGGCATGATATATTTAGAGTACTAAACGAGAAAAACATGCAGCCAAGAATACTATATCCAGCTAGGCTATCATTGAAAATAGAAGGAGAGATAAAAATCTTCCAGGACAAACAAAAACTGAAAGAATTTGCAAACACCAAGCCAGCTCTACAGGAAATACTGAAAGGGGTCCTCTAAACAAAGAGAGAGCCTACAAGTGGTAGATCAGAAAAGAACAGAGACAATATACAGTAACAGTCACCTTACAGGCAATACAATGGCACTAAATTCATATCTCTCAATAGTTACCCTGAATGTGACTGGGCTAAATGCCCCAATCAAAAGACACAGGGTATCAGAATGGATAAAAAACCAAACCCCATCAATATGCTGCCTACAAGGTACTCATTTTAGACCCGAAGACACCCCCAGATTTAAAGTGAGGGGGTGGAAAACAATGTACCATACTAATGTACATCAAAAGAAGGCTGGGATGGCAGTCCTTCTATCAGATCAATTAGATTTTAAGCCAAAGACTATAATAAGAGATGAAGAAGGACACTATATCATACTCAAAAGGTCTGTCAAACAAGAAGACCTAACAATTTTAAATAACTATGCCCCTAACATGGGAGCAGCCAACTATATAAACCAATTAATAACAAAATCAAAGAAATACATTGACAATAATGCAGTAATAGTAGGGTACTTTAACACTCCCCTCTCTGAAATGGACAGATCATCCAAGCAAAAGATCAACAAGGAAATAAAGGCCTTAAATGACACACTGGACCAGATGGACATCACAGATATATTCAGAACATTTCATCCCAAAGCAATAGAATACACATTTCTTCTCTAGTGCACATGGGACATTCTCCAGAATAGATCACATCCTCGGACATAAATCAGGTCTCAACTGGTATCAGAAGTTTGGGATCATTCCCTGCATATTTTCAGATCAGTCTGAAATATGCTCTGAAGCTAGAACTCAATCACAAGAGGAAATTTGGAAAGAACCCAAATACATGGAGACTAAACAGCATCCTTCTAAAAAAATGAATGGATCAACAAAGAAATTAAAGAAGAATTGAAAAAATTCATGGAAACAAATGATAATGAAAACACAAAGGTTCAAAACCTGTGGGACACAATAAAACCAGTCCTGAGAGGAAAATATATAGTGGTACAAGCCTTTCTCAAGAAACAAGAAAGGTCTCCAAACCCTACACTTAAGGAGCTGGAGAACGAACAACAAAGAAAGCCTAAACCCAACAGGAGAAGAGAAATCATAAAGATCAGAGCAGAAATCAATGAAATAGAAACTAAAAACACAATAGAACAAATCAATGAAACTAGGAGCTGGTTCTTTGAAAGAATTAATAAGATTGATAAGCCCCTGGCCAGACTTACCAAAAAGAAAAGAGAAAGAACCCAAATAAAATCATGAATGAAAGAGGAGGGATCACAACCAGCACCAAAGAAATACAAACAATTATAAGGACATACTATGAGGAACTCTATGCCAACAAATTCGGCAATCTGGAAGAAATGGATACATTTCTAGAGACATATAAACTACCACAACTGAACCAGGAAGAAATAGAAAACCTGAACAGACCCATAACCAGTAAGGAGATTAAAACAGTCATCAAAAATCTCCAAACAAACAAAAAAGCCCAGGGCCAGATGGCTTCCAAGGGGAATTCTACCAAACATTTAAAGAAGAATTAATTCCTATTCTCCTGAAACTGTTCCAAAAAATAGAAATGGAAGGCAAACTTTCAAACTCATTTTATGAGGCCAGCATCACCTTGATCCCAAAACCAGACAAGGATCCCATCATAAAAGAGAACTACAGACCAATATCCTTGATGAACACAGATGCGAAAATTCTCACCAAAATACTGGCCAATAGGATCCAACAGTACATTAAAAGAATTATTCACCATGACCAAATGGGATTTATTCCAGGGCTGCAAGTTTGGTTCAATATCCACAAATCAATTAATGTGATACAATGCATTAATAAAAGAAAGAATAAGAACCATATGATACTCTCAATAGATGCTGAAAAAGCACTTGACAAAGTGCAGCATCCCTTTCTGATTAAATCTCTTCAAAGTGTAGGGATAGAGGGCATATACCTCAATATTATCAAAGCCATCTATGAAAAACCCACTGCAGATATCATTCTCAATGGAGAAAAACTGAAAGCTTTTCCGCTAAGGTCAGGAATACGGCAGGGATGGCCATTATCACCACTGCTATTCAACATAGTACTAGAAGTCCTAGCCTCAGCAATCAGATAACAAAAGGAAATTAAAGGCATCCTAATCGGCAAAGAAGAAGTCAAACTATCACTCTTCACAGATGATATAGGTATGTGGAAAACCCAAAAGACTCCACTCCAAAACTGCTAGAACTTGTACAGGAATTCAGTAAAGTGTCAGGATATAAAATGAAATACACAGAAATCAGTTGCATTTCTCTACACCAACAACAAGACAGAAGAAAGAGAAATTAAGGAGTCAATCCCATTTACAATTGCACCCAAAACTAAGACACCTAGGAATAAACCTAACCAAAGAGGCAAAGAATCTATACTCAGAAAACTATAATGTACTCATGAAAGAAATTGAGGAAGACACAAAGAAATGGAAAAATGTTCTATGCTCATGGATTGGAAGAATAGGGGCGCCTGGGTGGCTCAGTGGGTTAGGCCTCTGCCTTCAGCTCGGGTCGTGATCTCAGGGTCCTGGGATCGAGCCCCATGTTGGGCTTTCTGCTTGGCGGGGAGCCTGCTTCCCCCTCTCTCTGTGCCTGCCTCTCTGCCTACCTGTGATCTCTCTCTCTATGTCAAATAAATCTTAAAAACAAAAACAAAAACAAAACCAAAAAGAATAAATATTGTGAACATGTCTATGCTACCTAAAGCAATCTACACATTTAATGCAATCTCTATCAAAATCCCATCCATTTTTTTCAAAGAAATAGAACAAACAATCCTAAAATTTATATGGAACCAGAAAAGACCTTGAATAGCCAAAGGAATATTGAAAAAGAAAGCCAAAGTTGGTGGCATCACAATTCCAGACTTCAAGCCCTATTACAAAGCTGTCATCATCAAGACAGTGTGGTACTGGCACAAAAGCAGACACATAGATCAATGGAACAGAATAGAGAGCACAGAAATAGACCCTCAACTCTATGATCAACTAATCTTCGACAAAGCAGGAAGGAATGTCTAATGGAAAAAAGACAGTCTCTCAACAAATGGTGCTGGGAAAATTGGACAGCCACATGCAGAAAAATGAAATTGGACTCTTTCCTTACACTGCACACAAAAATAGACACAAAATGGATGAAGGACCTCAATGTGAGAAAGGAATTCATCAAAATCCTTGAGGAGAACACAGGCAGCAACCTCTTTGACCTCAACCACAGCAACTTCTTCCTAGGAACATTGCCAAAGACAACAGAAGCAAGGGCAAAAATGAACTATTGGGACTTCATCAAGATCAAAAGCTTTTGCACAGCAAAGGAAACAGCCAAAAGACAACTGACAGAATGGGAGAAGATATTTGCAAACGATATATCAGGTTAAGGGCTAGTATCCAAAATCTATAAAGTGCTTAGCAAACTCAACACCCAAAGAACAAAAAATCCAATAAAGAAATAGGCAGAGGACACGAACAGACATTTCTGCAAAGAAGACATCCAGATGGCCAACAGACGTATGAAAAAGTACTCCACATCACTCAGCATCAGAAAAATACAAATCAAAACCACAATGAGATATCACCTCACACCAGTCAGGATGGCTAAAATTAACAAGACAGGAAGTGACAGATTCTGGCGAGGATGCAGAGAATGTGGAACCCTCCTACACTGTTGGTGGGAAAGCAAGCTGGTGCAACCACTCTGGACAACAGCATGGAGGTTCCTCAAAAAGTTGAAAATAGAGCTACCATATGACCCAGCAATTGCACTACTGGGTATATATCCTAAAGATACAAATGTGGTGCTCCCAAGGGGCATGTGCAACCGAATGTTTATAGCAGCAATGTCCACAATAGCCAAACTATGGAAAGAGCCTAGTTGTCCATCAGCAGATGAATGGATAAAGAAGATGTGGTATATATACCCAATGGAATACCATCCAGCCATTAAAAGAAATGAAATCTTGCCATTTGCGACGACGTGGATGGAACTAGAAGGTATTATGCTTAGCGAAATAAGTCAATTGGAGAAAGACAACTATCATATGATCTCCCTGATATGAAGAAGTGGAGATGCAATGTGGGGGGTTGAGGGGAAGGAAAAGAAAAAATGAAAGAAGGTGGGATTGGGAGGGAAGCAAACCATAAAAGACTCAATCTCAAAAAAAGACTGAGGGTTGCTGGGGGGAGGGGGGAAAGGGAGAGGGTGGTGGGGATATGGACATTGGGGAGGGTATGTGCTATGATGAGTGCTGTGAAATGTGTGAACCTGGTGATTCACAGACCTGTACTCCTGGGGATAAAAATATATTATATGTTTGTTAAAAAAATAAATTTAATAAATAAAAGAAAAAATGCAATGCAAGGAACTTAACTGAATTCTGAATAGAAAAAGAAAAAAAAAAAACAGCATTAAAGGACATTATTGGGACAGTTGGGGAAATTTGCCCAGACTGTATGTTTAGTAATGTTATGATAAGAGAGGAGAATATCCTTACTTCTAGGAAATATCAGCTGAAGTATGCAGGGGGTGCAGTGTCAGAGTGACTTCAACTTACATCCTGATGTTTCCTTAAAATAGTGTACATTTATTTGTATATATGGGTGTGTGTACCTATACATATATGTAGAGGGCAGATGGAGGAGAATGAGTGCAGAAAAATCTTACTAGTTGCTGAATCTGGGTGAATGTTTGTAGGTATTCTTTGAACTATTTTAAAAATTTCTATGTAGTTTTAAAATTTATAAAGAAAATATAAGAGAAAAACAAGTCTCATTTGTTTTTCTGACACCTAGATAGTAGGAGCATGGGCTTCTAACACAGGTGAGAGCCAGCAGGTGTTTTTCATGAGCAGGGAGATTTCTCCTCCTTCTTCCCAACCCCCAAGCCAAGACCAGGGAGTTCTCTTGCTGCACCTCTTCTCAGGGTGGGCTCTTCTGGGAGTTCTGCCTCTGCTCAGACTCCCACCTTGTGTGACGCTGGGCTTTCTTTACTAGCTCTCCACTCCCATTGGTGTCAGCAGCAGAGCTCAACTTCGGACACCTTCCCCCCAACCCACTTTTATCTTCCTGGGGAGCTTTCGTGGTTATGGATTTTCCCTAAAGTTTTGCTGGATCAACAATACATTTTAAAATTCATATTTGAAAAATATTTTGTCTAGCTTTTTTAAAAAAAGATGTTCTGCCACTATAGGCTTGTTCTGGGTATTTACTTCTCTAAACATATAATTCTCCCTTTGGCTATGCCTTCTCTATACTTTAAAGTATTGATGGCTTTCTATATTTATATTTCTATATTAAAGTTCTAAGAAGTGTTCATATGCTTTTGTCCTTTCTGCTGGTCCTTTCTAATGAGTTTTTAATTTTGGGCTGTGAGTTCATTTTCTGTGGGGACACGTGTCAGAGTCTTCTGCGGTCTGGTCCAGGTTTTGGGTGTGCCCCTGCTAGGTGGCCCAGGGGTATTACTAATCTGTGATTTATTTTTATATTAAGTTATTGGGCCAAGTGTGTTGTATAATTTGATCTGTAGCACAGACCCATGCTTACAAATTCCAAGGGGACACTTCTTTTTCATCCACAACCCAGAATGACAGTAGTTAAGTTTCCTCACTATTTCCTGGTACAGAGGCCAGTTTTCTCCAGAGCACTTTGAAGAATCCAAGTTCACAAAAGAGCTGTATTTCAGGTTCCCTGAGGTCTCCATTCCTGACCTTCCTAAGCTTTAAGACAGAGATGGGCATTTTACCCACCACACCCAGAGCGAGTGTCCTGCTATGCCAAACTTTTTCCCCAGGTACTTTAAAATGTCCTGTTCTTTCTCTGTGCTCAGTTCCACATTTAATAGATTGTCTGTTGTATGTAACAGAATTTGTTGGTGTTTGCATTGGCGGGATTTTCAAGTAATCTTGTCTGTTATTGGAACAGGAAATTCCTTAATCTATTATTTTTGGTTTAAGTAAAAAACCATTATTCTTTAAACTGGCAGAAAAGACCTCCCTGAGTACATGTTTAAGCTTTTTAAGCTTTTTACATTGAGTAAAAAAATAAATAACATTCATTTAAAAACAAAATTATTTCTTAAATTAAAAGATCATCTAAACACGTTAAGTTTGGTGAAAATTTTCCACGACATAGGAAAACAGTGATACTGAAGCAAACTTTGCCCTGAAACTGTTAACAAACTCATTTCAGCTTCCTGGTCACAGGAAAAAGGTTCTATTCATCTTGGTGCCTCTAGTGCTGGTCTGATGACTGGCACAGGGTGGGAGCCTGATTTTTTGTTTTGTCATTAAATGGATTTGTACTTGTTTATTCACCCACCAAATTGGAAGACACATATTTTTCTTCTTGAATCACAGGTTGCGTCTGCACAATCCTGACCCCAAATGTATGTCATCCCTGCTATTACTTATAGACAAAGCCTTAGCCTGTGGATTTCCTTGGCGGAAAATGGAGTTGGCATGTGGCCTGTTCTCCTGTACCCTGTGGAGGTGGGAGTTTCATCCTGGTCCCAGGGGAGTTTCAGGTCCTCTGGGTACAATCTCAATTACAGCTAAGCCAGTGGAGGCATGTGTCAGGACTTGCCTGGAACACTTAGCCCATAGGTGCCCACCATAGACCCCTCGTTCTGGTCCCCCATCCTGGTAGAATATGAATGTGTACCTTTGGGTCAGGGATATATCTTGCTTCCCCATCTATCTATTTATTGCATTTCCATACAACTTTGTTGAGCTCCAAGACAAGGTGAAGTGCCCAGGAACCCACACTGTCCTACAGAATAGCCTTCTGTTACTGGGAGGCTACTGGGAGGCAGGTCCCTCCAGAACACTAGCAGTGCAAACTTGAGGGGAGAGATTCAGCTCTGGAAGGTGACAGGGCAGTTTTCTGACTTATCATGCTGGCCACACAGGGATTGCTCCACCACGCAAGTCCGGCATCTTCGGGTGCGTAAGGGAGTTTTTAGTAACAGGTCAACTAAGTTAAAGGGTGAGCTGTTACAGAAACTTTGAGTTTGGTTATGCAAGATGTAGATTATACACTCCCTTGGTCTCCTCAGCCTCAGACTCGGGTTTCTCCTGTGGCTTTGGAATGTCACAACTACCTGGGCTGAGCCTCCAAGATGCCTGGTACCCTCCTTCTGCTCATTGCTCTCCCACTCCCGTGATAAGGAACTTTGCCAGAACTTCAGTGATTCCAGAAGGTCAGAGCAAAGTGTCTATGATTGCCTAGCTGGAATCTTTTCTGAAGATGGTAAATTGGGGGAGGGAATTTTTCAGCAGCCACAGAAAAGAAAAGAAGGCCTTTGGTCAGCCCTTCAGGCTTTACCTGGCCTTCTGAATCTGCTGTCACTTTGCCCTTTGATTTTTTCTAAACAACTTTCAGTGAATAGGCTCAAGTGACACCCTTGGCAGAGAACCTGGGATCCAACTGTCCTTGGTTGGTCTGACCCCTGTCTTAGGGTGGCTGACATTGTCTGACAGACACAGATTGGGAACCTTTCTCCAGGGAGGTGGACCGGCAGTGTTTCCCACCTGCAGGGAGGGGAAGGACCTGGTAATAGTGTGCTCAGGGGGGATTTAACTTAACTCTGAGGAAAGAGTTATACTTTAATTTAATAAAGCCACTGTAGGACCAATGGACAGAGGCCTTGGGAAATTTGGGACTGGGGGCAGAAAAGTATTTTTTTCCCCTTTAGATCTTTGAAAAACATGTTTTTCCTTTATGAGCTGGAGAAAATGATCTATTTTTCTCCCATCTTTCTGACCTTTCTCTCTTTCCTCTTAGAAGGAGAACAAATCTAGTAATTCCATATAAGGACTTTCAGGCAGTACTTACAAGATTATTCCAGGCGAGTGGGTTTAGGAGACCTTGATCTTTTCTTTCTGTTTGTTGACACTTGATGACTCTGTTTCCTTTAGGCTTTTCCTCCAGAATGCTTTGTCCCTGTAGCCTCAGATTTGTGCCACAGATTAGGAGGGCCGTTGGAGAAGGACTAACATTGATCCTGCCCCTTCCTTCCCTTGATATAGGACCTGCTTAAGGCAGTTCAAGGATCAGGCTACATATAAGCACTTGGCAATGGAAAGAGGAGGTGAAGGAAGTAACCAATGAAAGCCTGGGTGATTATCTCCTGCAGATCTTACTGATGACACAGACAGACCTTGGATTCCAAACTGTTTTGGCTTTATGGCTGCCTATTTTCTGGTGCTGGCAAACTATTTTGGAATTGCAGATTTGGAATTACAAGGAGTAATTATGTGGTATGCACAGTGTCACTTTCCCTCCAGTACCTCAGTGTACTTTGATAATTGATTGGGGTCCAATGAACTCAGATGTGTTCTCAGAATCCTCCTTAAAAATTTTTCCAGAGAGTCACTTTCAGTTGATAATATTTGGCTAAAAGAAGAAAACTGCTTGCCATCCCTAGCTTATAGTGTACATAATGCTCTGATAGAATATAAGTTAAAGGTTAAAACTGCAATCAACTTTCTTTGTTTAGAATTCTATTTATTGATAATTGCAAACCAAGAATTTTTATTTTGTTTTGCTTGTTTAATTGAACTACCTGGGAGCCTCACATAATTCCATTATCATAAAATGTCCTTGTGGACACACTGAGTGGTTATCTTGCACATTTAAAAAAATCTGCTTGCTTTTATTTATTTCACAAAGGGATAGCTACATTGCTTAGGATTTTATTCCACTGTAAGTGGAAAAATGATTTTATTCCACTGAGTACCTTCGATGTCCCAGGCATCTCCTCCCATCCAAGTACTAATCAGGCCCGACCCTGCTTAGTCCCAGGCATCTCCTGAGTATTGGTGTGGTGGGATGAAGTTTCACACCTGGTACAGGGAGACAGACAACAAAGTGATAAGACTGTAGCAGATGTTGTGTTATGAAGAAATAAGGAAAGCTAGAGAGGGAGAACAATGGGGTCATGGCTAAGAAGCTGAGATTCATGGAAGTGCTCTTGAAGATGGTGGAATTCAGGCTTGAAGGAGGCCAGAGAATACCAGGTCGACAGAACTGCAAGTCCCAAGACTCAGGGCTTAACTGCTCCTGAGCCAATAGAGGGCCAGAGTCTCCAGTGTACTGACCAGGGGCTAGCTCAGAAATGTAGATGGGGATTAGGAAAAGTAGACTTTGGGACCGAAAGTGAGTGTGGGTTTAGTTCTAAATTAAGATGGCTCCTTTGAAGGGTTTGAGTCCCTTGCTTAAAATCAGAGCTGAGATTTACACCAGACAGGGAACACACTGGCTGCTGTTGGAAAAGGGTTATTAGGGGACAGGAGCAAGAGCAGCGAGAGCAAGAGCATCTCAGAAACTCTTCCGCAGTCAAATAATTAATCATTGGAATTTGTTCAACCTTGGAGTAATGCTACAGAGGCATTCACTTCATAGACTCATTCTGGAGGACAAGTTTTGGTAACAGTTATGGGAACATGCACTCTGGCTAATGCTATTACAAACTTGTGGTGTCAATGGGGAAAGAACCAGTAATAGATCACAGCTGCCTTATCTGTTGGCTTCTTTTCAATGAATACACCTGTTGGGGTGTATTGATTTACCATTTGGAAACCTGCAATGATTTTTAATTTCTTTCCACAATAGAAGCGTAGAGTCAAACTCACTACTCAGTTATTTGCGGGACGTCACATGATTTCATCATTGGTGGACGTAAGCTCAAACGTATACAACAACAAAAGGATTAGCGAATTTTTTTTTACCTGATCATGAGGAAATAGAGAGCATGTGGGAACCTGTGAACACATATATGGACTGTGGGGAGTGGCTGCTGGAGCTGCCCACTGACTTTGTCCTTCTTTACAGGTGAAGAGGAAAAATGCGGTTGAGTGAAACTCATTTCTCAGAAAGGGACAGGACTATAATTTAAGATAAGTTTGTATCTGAAACCAAAATGAAACAAAACAAAAAACTTTTTAGGGGAGGAAAGTAAACTTTTCTTAGAGATGAAGTCTGACTCCCAGGAAACTTGCTACCCCAATGTGTATTTCCTTAATAGATTCTTCTGTAATTACTGAACTTCTTGAGATAAGAGCCCTCCTATCTGCATGTCTCTAGTGCCTATTATTGGTCCTAGTTTTGAGGGGCGGTTATAGGACAGTGTGTAAGAGAGGGAGTCTGTGGGGATGGATCCTGGAGTTGTTCTAGGGATCTTGGGATTTTAGTGGGGTTCATGTCCCTTCAAGGGGAGACTCATGATTGTCAAGTTGGATGGCTGGCTTGGGAAAAAGCACCTGATTTGGCTCTAGAGTTGAACTAGAACCAAATAAGCCTTGGGTGGTTGGACACCCATGATGATGACATGGAGACTTTTCCCAGCAATGCTATAGGTAGGACTCTCTCTCTTAACCAAGCAGGAAAATGAACACAAAGAGTCTCTCCTGGATGGCTTGGAAGTGCCTGGCCCTCAGCTTGTAACCACCCTTGGCATGTGTAGCTGGGAACTAGCCAGTTTGAAAGAGATTTCTAGAAATAAATTCAGAGACATTTGCTAAAGGTCAAGAGAAAATGGTATTTTCATTGTGATCTTTAGCAAGATACTATTGCCTCTGCCTGGACCATCACCAACTTAGTTTCTGGCCAGGATCTTATTATAGGTTCAACTGTGTCTCCCCAAATTCACATGTTGAAGTCCTAACCCTTAGTACTTCAGAATGTGTATTTGGCGATGAGGTCTTTAATTAGTTAAAATGAAGTAATTAGGGAGGACTCTAATCTAGTCTGACTTGTGTTCTTATAAGGGAGTTGAGTAGGGCAGAGAGCACACAGAGGGAAGAACATGTGAGGACACAGCAAGATGGCAGCTCTCTGCAAGCCAAGGAGGGAGGCCTCAGGAAAAAACAAACCTGGTAATATCTTGATCTTGGATTTCTAACCTCTAGAACTGTAAGAAAATATATTATGTTGTTTGAATCACTCAGTGTACAATATTTTGTGTATCAGTACTATCAAACTACTATAGACATTCTTAAGACTCAGCTGAAGCTTCCTTTTCTTTGGTAGTCTTCCTTGACCGTATCCCCTGATCTAAGCTGTTTTGTGGCCTTCTCGTCATATAATTTATCACTTACTGGAGTGAAAGGGGATACTTTCAGCAATTCTCACAGGACAGTGGATTTAAAATGGTTATTTCCTGGGTAAAGAGGGGATGTAGGGTCATCCCTCTCCTCTCTGTGTTTCCATGACATTTTATGATATCATCTGTGATGTCACTTAACATGTTGTCAGTAAATCTCTTACTGAACATCTCTCCCTCACCAATAAGACCATAAGAATCTTAAGGGCTGGGTTGTGCTTTGGTGACTTTCTGTCCCAAGTCATTGGAACAGTGGCTGGCACATTGTAGACACCCAGCACATGTTTATTGAATGAATGAATGAATACATTTATGTATAAACTTGATAGCTTGATAGACTTAAAACATTAATAATATATATTCAGTTAAAAAAATCTCCAAAGTGCAGAAAAAAAAGGAAGTTGACATAATTCTATGGTCTGTAAACTTGTTAACATTTATTGAAAACTGAAAGTAAGAAAAAATTTAAGAATGCAAAGGCAATATAGGATGGAAAGTAATATTTCTCCCTTCTATTTCTACTCTCAGCTCTTCTCACTGAAGGTAAACAATTGTCCATGGTTTCTAGTGTATCTTTCCATTAAAAAGTTACTCATGAGGAATTTGAGAGGCAGGGTTGGGGTAGGGGTCATGGGGGACAAGGAGGGAAAAAATGAAACAAGATGGGACCATGGAGGGAGACAAACCATAAAAGACTCTTCATCTCAGGAAACAAACTGAGGGTTGCTGTAGGGGGGGAAGGATAGGGTGGCTGAGTTATGAACATTGGGGACAGTATGTGATATGGTGAGTGCTGTGAACTCTGTAAGACTGATGATTCACAGACCTGTACCCCTGGGGCAAATAATACATTATATGTTAATAAAAAAAAGTTACACATATATGTCTGTAGGTCTACTATCTATCTATTATCTATCACTTATCAATCACCTTTGTCTCTTTCTCTCCTCTATTTTATTTCATTTATCCAAAAGAGATCATCCTAAACACACTGCTCTGTACCTTGCTTTTAAAAAATTTTTATTTATTTATTTGGGGGGCAGGGGCAGAGGGAGAAGGAGAAAGAATCTCCAGCAGACATCCCTCTGAGCACAGAGCCCAACTTGGGGCTCAATCTCACAACCCTAAAATGATGACCTGAACCAACATCAAGAGTCAGATGCTTTACTGACTGAGCCTTCCAGGCGCCCCTATATCTTGCTTTTTAAAAACATAACATAGTCCATGTATCTTTTGATATGAGTGCTTACAGATGTTCCTTCTCAACCACTCTTTTATAGGAGTCGTCTTTATTCCATTAGATAGATGCACCCATAGTTTATTTAAGCAGTCGCCTATGCTGTAGAGGATTTTTTTTTATATGTTTTGTAAAGTTTCATGATCAGGTCTGCAATGCAGATTGCAGGGCAGGGAAATGTACCTTGAAAATTTTGAGGATGTCTGGCTGGCTCAGTTGGTTAAGCGACTGCCTTTGGCTCATGTCATGATCCCGGAGGCCTGAGATCGAGTCCCACATCAGACTTCCAGCTCCATAGGGAGTCTGTTTCTCCCTTTCGCCTTCTCCCCTTTTGTGCTCTCTCTCTCTCTCAAATAAATAAATAAAATCTTTAAAAAAACAAATAAAAATTTGATGGATACAGCCAAATTTCCTCCAAACAAAGGAGTATACTCTCACTACAGGATGAGCATGTGACGGCTTCATCATACCTCTTTTGGTACTTGATGTTCTCCAACTTTGTGATGTTTATCAGTCTCTGAGGAGAAACATACCTTGTTTGTAAAAGCCATTTACATCTAAGAAAGCAAATATCTTGCCCGTATATTTCAGTGTTTTTTTCCCCCCAGTTTGTTATTTGTCTTTTAGCTTTGTGGCATATCTATCCTGAAGTTATTATATATAAATATTTATATGCTTAAAGTGTCAATATTTTCCTTTATGGCTTCTGGGTTTTGTGTTCTGCTTTGGAAGAGCTTTTTTATTTTGAGATTTTAAATAAGTTAACTCTCTAATTCTTTGATTTCTTTTTACCTTCAAATCATTGGCTCCTTAGGAATCATTAAGAATTGATTCATTTTAATAGGAAGACTATGGTAAGATGTCTGATTTATTTGGTTCAAGTGTTAGCCCCTGATTTTTTTAAATTTAAATTCAAGTTAGTTAACATATATATCATTATTAGCTTCAAGTAGAATTCAGTAATTCATTGGGTTGTGTAACACCCAGAGCTTACTACATCAAGTATCCTCCCTAAGACTCCTCACCCAACCACCCCACTCCCGCACTCACATTCCCCACAGCAACCCTCAGTTTGTTCCCTATGGGGAAGAATATCTTATGGTTTGCCTCCTTCTCCATTTTTATCTTATTTTTCCTTCCCTTCCCTTTCCCCTATGTTCAAATGTCTTGTTTCTTAAATTCCAATATGAGTGAAATCATATAGCACTTGGCTTTCTCTAACTGACTTATTTCACTTAGCATAATACCCACTAGTTCCATCCATGTCATTGGAAATGGCAAGATTTCATTCTTTTTAATGACTAGTAATCCATGTATGCGTGTGTGTGTGTGTATTTGTATCCCTCTCTGGTTTCATTTTGTTTCATTATTCCCTCCCTTCCCTTATGATCCTGTCTTATTTGTCAAATTCCTCATATCAGAGAGATCATGTGATAATTGTCTTTCTCTGATTGATTTATTTTGCTTTGCATAATACCCTCTAGTTTCAACCATGTCATTACAAATGGCATGATTTCAGAGGTTTTGATGGCTGCATAATATTCCCACGTGTGTGTGTGTGTGTGTGTGTGTGTGTGTGTGTGTGTGTATGTACCACATTTCTTTATCCATTCATCTGTTGATAGACATCTAGGCTCCCTCAATAGTTTGACTATTGTGGACATTGCTATTAAAAACACTGGGATTCACGTGTCCCTTTCGATCACTACACTTGTATCTTTAGGGTAAATACCCAGTAGTGCAATTGCTGGGTTGTAGGGTAGCTATATTTTCTTTTTTTTTTTTTTTTTTTTCCAATTTATTTATTTTCAGAAAAACAGTATTCATTATTTTTTCACCACACCCAGTGCTCCATGCAAGCTGTGCCCTCTATAATACCCACCACCTGGTACCCCAACCTCCCACCCCTCCGCCACTTCAAACCCCTCAGATTGTTTTTCAGAGTCCATAGTCTCTCATGGTTCATCTCCCCTTCCAATTTACCCAAAAGCACATACCCTCCCCAATGTCCATAAGCCTACCCCCCTTCTCCCAACCCCCCTCCCCCCAGTAACCCACAGTTTGTTTCGTGAGATTAAGAGTCACTTATGGTTTGTCTCCCTCCCTATCCCATCTTGTTTCATGGATTCTTCTCCTACCCACTTAAGCCCCCATGTTGCATCACCACTCCCTCATATCAGGGAGATCATATGATAGTTGTCTTTCTCTGCTTGACTTATTTCGCTAAGCATGATACGCTCTAGTTCCATCCATGTTGTCGCAAATGGCAAGATTTCGTTTCTTTTGATGGCTGCATAGTATTCCATTGTGTATATATACCACATCTTCTTGATCCATTCATCTGTTGATGGACATCTAGGTTCTTTCCATAGTTTGGCTATTGTGGACATTGCTGCTATAAACATTCGGGTGCACGTGCCCCTTTGGATCACTACGTTTGTATCTTTAGGGTAAATTCCCAGTAGTGCAATTGCTGGGTCATAGGGCAGTTCTATTTTCAACATTTTGAGGAACCTCCATGCTGTTTTCCAGAGTGGTTGCACCAGCTTGCATTCCCACCAACAGTGTAGGAGGGTTCCCCTTTCTCCACATCCTCGCCAGCATCTGTCATTTCCTGACTTGTTGATTTTAGCCATTCTGACTGGTGTGAGGTGATATCTCATTGTGGTTTTGATTTGTATTTCCCTGATGCCGAGTGATATGGAGCACTTTTTCATGTGTCTGTTGGCCATCTGGATGTCTTCTTTGCAGAAACGTCTGTTCATGTCCTCTGCCCATTTCTTGATTGGATTATTTGTTCTTTGGGTGTTGAGTTTGTTAAGTTCTTTATAGATTTTGGACACTAGTCCTTTATCTGATATGTCGTTTGCAAATATCTTCTCCCATTCTGTCAGTTGTCTTTTGGTTTTGTTAACTGTTTCCTTTGCTGTGCAAAAGCTTTTGATTTTGATGAAATCCCAAAAGTTCATTTTTGCCTTTGCTTCCCTTGCCTTTGGCGATGTTCCTAGGAAGATGTTGCTGCGGCTGAGGTCGAAGAGGTTGCTGCCTGTGTTCTCCTCAAGGATTTTGATGGATTCCTTTCTCACATTGAGGTCCTTAATCCATTTTGAATCTATTTTTGTGTGTGGTGTAAGGAAATGGTCCAATTTCATTTTTCTGCACGTGGCTGTCCAATTTTCCCAACACCATTTATTGAAGAGGCTGTCTTTTTTCCATTGGACATTCTTTCCTGCTTTGTTGAAGATTAGTTGACCATAGAGTTTAGGGTCTATTTCTGGGCTCTCTATTCTATTCCATTGGTCTATGTGTCTGTTTTTGTGCCAGTACCATGCTGTCTTGATGATGACAGCTTTGTAATAGAGCTTGAAGTCCGGAATTGTGATGCCACCAACTTTGGCTTTGTTTTTCAATATCCCTTTGGCTATTCGAGGTCTTTTCTGGTTCCATATAAATTTTAGAATTATTTGTTCCATTTCTTTGAAAAAGATGGATGGTACTTTGATAGGAATTGCATTAAATGTTTAGATTGCTTTAGGTAGCATAGACATTTTCACAATATTTATTCTTCCAATCCAGGAGCATGGAACATTTTTCCATTTCTTTGTGTCTTCCTCAATTTCTTTCATGAGTACTTTATAGTTTTCTGAGTATAGATTCTTAGCCTCTTTGGTTAGGTTTATTCCTAGGTATCTTATGGTTTGGGGTGCAACTGTAAATGGGATTGACTCCTTAATTTCTCTTTCTTCTGTCTTGTTGTTGGTGTAGAGAAATGCAACTGATTTCTGTGCATTGATCTTATATCCTGACACTTTACTGAATTCCTGTATAAGTTCTAGCAGTTTTGGAGTGGAGTCTTTAGGGTTTTCCACATAGAGTATCATATCATCTGCGAAGAGTGATAATTTGACTTCTTCTTTGCCGATTTGGATGCCTTTAATTTCCTTTTGTTGTCTGATTGCTGAGGCTAGGACTTCTAGTACTATGTTGAATAGCAGTGGTGATAATGGACATCCCTGCCGTGTTCCTCACCTTAGTGGAAAAGCTTTCAGTTTTTCTCCATTGAGAGTGATATTGGCAGTGGGTTTTTCATAGATGGCTTTGATGATATTGAGGTATGTGCCCTCTATCCCTACACTTTGAAGGGTTTTGATCAGGAAGGGATGCTGTACTTTGTCAAATGCTTTTTCAGCATCTATTGAGAGTATCATATGGTTCTTGTTCTTTCTTTTATTGATGTGTTGTATCACATTGACTGATTTGCGGATGTTGAACCAACCTTGCAGCCCTGGGATAAATCCCACTTGGTCGTGGTGAATAATCCTTTTAATGTACTGTTGAATCCTATTGGCTAGTATTTTGGTGAGAATTTTTGCATCTGTGTTCATCAAGGATATTGGTCTATAGCTCTCTTTTTTGATGGGATCCTTGTCTGGTTTTGGGATCAAGGTGATGCTGGCCTCATAAAATGAGTTTGGGAGTTTTCCTTCCATTTCTATTTTTTGGAACAGTTTCAGGAGAATAGGAATTAGTTCTTCTTTAAATGTTTGGTAGAATTCCCCCGGGAAGCCGTCTGGCCCTGGGCTTTTGTTTGTTTGGAGATTTTTAATGACTGTTTCAATCTCCTTACTGGTTATGGGTCTGTTCAGGCTTTCTATTTCTTCCTGGTTCAATTTTGGTAGTTTATATGTTTCTAGGAATGCATCCATTTCTTCCAGATTGTCAAATTTGTTGGCGTAGAGTTGCTCATAGTATGTTCTTATAATAGTTTGTATTTCTTTGGTGTTAGTTGTGATCTCTCCTCTTTCATTCATGATTTTATTTATTTGGGTCCTTTCTCTTTTCTTTTTGATAAGTCTGGCCAAGGGTTTATCAATTTTATTAATTCTTTCAAAGAACCAGCTCCTAGTTTGGTTGATTTGTTCTATTGTTTTTTTGGTTTCTATTTCATTGATTTCTGCTCTGATCTTTATGATTTCTCTTCTCCTGCTGGGCTTAGGGTTTCTTTCTTGTTCTTTCTCCAGCTCCTTTAGGTGTAGGGTTAGGTTGTGTACCTGAGACCTTTCTTGTTTCTTGAGAAAAGCTTGTACCGCTATATATTTTCCTCTCAGGACTGCCTTTGTTGTGTCCCACAGATTTTGAACCGTTGTATTTTCGTTATCATTTGTTTCCATGATTTTTTTCAATTCTTCTTTAATTTCCCGGTTGACCCATTCATTCTTTAGAAGGATGCTGTTTAGTCTCCATGTATTTGGGTTCTTTCCAAACTTCCTCTTGTGGTTGAGTTCTAGCTTCAGAGCATTGTGGTCTGAAAATATGCAGGGAATGATCCCAATCTTTTGATACCAGTTGAGTCCTGATTTAGGACCGAGGATGTGATCTATTCTGGAGAATGTTCCATGTGCACTAGAGAAGAATGTGTATTCTGTTGCTTTGGGATGAAATGTTCTGAATATATCTGTGATGTCCATCTCATCCAGTGTATCATTTAAGGCCTTTATTTCCCTGTTGATCTTTTGCTTGGATGATCTGTCCATTTCAGTGAGGGGAGTGTTAAAGTCCCCTACTATTATTGTATTATTGTTGATGTGTTTCTTTGATTTTGTTATTAATTGGTATATATATTGGCTGCGCCCACGTTGGGGGCATAGATATTTAAAATTGTTAGATCTTCTTGTTGGACAGACCCTTTGAGTATGATATAGTGTCCTTCCTCATCTCTTATTATAGTCTTTGGCTTAAAATCTAATTGATCTGATATAAGGATTGCCACTCCTGCTTTTTTCTGATGTCCCTTAGCATGGTAAATTCTTTTCCATCCCCTCACTTTAAGTCTGGAAGTGTCTTCGGGCTTAAAATGAGTTTCTTGGAGGCAACATATAGATGGGTTTTGTTTTTTTATCCATTCTGATACCCTGTGTCTTTTGATTGGGGCATTTAGCCCATTAACATTCAGGGTAACTATTGAGAGATATGATTTTAGTGCCATTGTAATGCCTGTAAGGTGACTGTTACTGTATATTGTCTCTGTTCCTTTCTGATCTACCACTTGTAGGCTCTCTCTTTGCTTAGAGGACCCCTTTCAGTATTTCCTGTAGAGCTGGTTTGGTGTTTGCAAATTCTTTCAGTTTTTGTTTGTCCTGGAAGCTTTTAATCTCTCCTTCTATTTTCAATGATAGCCTAGCTGGATATAGTATTCTTGGCTGCATGTTTTTCTCGTTTAGTGCTCTGAAAATGTCATGCCAGCTCTTTCTGGCCTGCCAGGTCTCTGTGGATAAGTCAGCTGCCAATCTAATACTTTTACCATTGTATGTTACAGACTTCTTTTCCCGGGCTGCTTTCAGGATTTTCTCTTTGTCACTAAGGCTTGTAAATTTTACTATTAGGTGACGGGGTGTGGGCCTATTCTTATTGATTTTGAGGGGCGTTCTCTGAACCTCCTGAATTTTGATGCTCGTTCCCTTTGCCATATTGGGGAAATTCTCCCCAATAATTCTCTCCAGTATACCTTCTGCTCCTCTCTCTCTTTCTTCTTCTCTGGAATCCCAATTATTCTAATGTTGTTTCGTCTTATGGTGTCACTTATCTCTTGAATTCTCCCCTCATGGTCCAGTAGCTGTTTGTCCCTCTTTTGCTCAGCTTCTTTATTCTCTGTTATTTGGTCTTCTATATCGCTAATTCTTTCTTCTGCCTCATTTATCCTAGCAGTGAGAGCCTCCATTTTTGATTGAACTTCATTAATAGCTTTTTTGATTTCAACTTGGTTAGAATTTAGTTCTTTTATTTCTCCAGAAAGGGCTTTTATATCTCTGGAGAGGGTTTCTCTAATATCTTCCATGCCTTTTTCAAGCCCGGCTATAACCTTGAGAATTGTCATTTTGAACTCTAGATCTGACATATTACCAATGTCTGTATTGATTAGGTCCCTAGCCTTCGGTACTGCCTCTTGTTCTTTTTTTTGTTGTGAATTTTTCCGCCTTGTCATTTTGTCCAGATAAGAGTATATGAAGGAGCAAGTAAAATACTAAAAGGGTGGCAACAATCCCAGGAAAAATATGCTTTAACCAAATCAGAAGAGATCCCAAATCGTGAGGGGGGGATTTCTCCCCCCTCACGATTGGGTGAGGGATCTCCTCTGATTGGGATCTCCTTTGATTGGGATCTCCCAATCTCTTCTGATTGGGATCAAGGCAACTCCGAGCTGCGAGCTCACTGTCGGCCCCGTCCCTGCAGCCGGCTTTCCCGTTCCAATAACCGCAAGCTCTGCGACACTCAGACACCCCCGATCCTTCTGTGACCCCGCGGGACCCGAGGTCACGCCGACCCCGCGTGGGCTTCGCCCCCGTTCAGCCTCCGGAGCGATGTCCCTCAGCGGAACAGACTTTTAAAAGTCCTGATTTTGTGCTCCGTTGCTCTGCCGCTTGCCGGGAGCCGGCCCCTCCCCCCGGGGTCTATCTTCCCGTCGCTTTGGATTCACTTCTCCGCCAGTCCTACCTTTCAGAAAGTGGCTGTTTTTCTGTTTCTAGAATTGCTGTTCTTCTTCTCTTCGATCTGCCAATGGATTTGCAGGTGTTTGCAATCTTTAGATAAGCTCTCTAGCTGATCTCCTGCTAGCTGAGGTAGTCTCAGCCTGCTACTTCTCCGCCATCTTGACTCCTCCCCCGGGTAGCTATATTTTCAACTTTTTGAGGAATCTCCATACTATTTTCTAGAGTGCTGTACCAGCTTGCATTCCCACCAACAGTGTAGGAGGTTCCCCCGTTCCCTGCATCCTCACCAACACCTGTCATTTCCTGACTTGTTAATTGGTGGCCATTCTGACTGGTGTGAGGTGGTATCTCACTATGGTTTTGATTTGTGTTTCCCTGAAGCTGAGTGACGTGGAGCACTTTGTCACATATCTGGTGTCCATTTGGATGTCTTCTTTGCAAAAATGTCTGTTAATGTCTTCTGCCCATTTCTGGATTGGATTATTTGTTCTGTGAGTGTTGAGTTTGATAAGATCTTTCTAGATTTTGGATACTAGCCCTTTAGCTGACATGTCATTTGTGAATATCTTCTCCCATTCTTCAGTTGTCTTTTGGTTTTATTAACTGTTTCCTTTGCTGTGCAAAAGCTTTTGACCTTGATGAAGTCCTAATAGTTCATTTTTGCCCTTTCTTCCCTTGACTTTGGTGATGTTTCTAGGAAAAAGTTGTTGCAGCTGAGGTTGAAGAGGTTGCTGCCTGTGTTCTCCTCAAGGATTTTGATGAATTTCTTCTCACATTTAGGTCTTCCATTTTGAGTCTATTTTTGTGTGTGTGGTATAAGGAAATGGTCCAGTTTAATTCTTCTGTATGTGGCTGTCCAATTTTTCCAACACCATTTGTTGAAGAGACTGCCTTTTGTTTCCATTGGACATTCTTTCCTGCTTTGTCGAAGAGTAGTTGACCATAGAGTTGAGGGTCCATTTCTGGGCTCTCTATTCTGTTCCATTGATCTATGTGTCTGTTTTTGTGCCATTACCATACTGTCTTGATGATGACATCTTTGTAATAGAGCTTGAAGTCTGCAATTATGATGCCTCCAGCTTTGACTTTCTTTGTCAGCATCCCTCTGGCTATGTCTTTTCTGGTTCCATAGAAATTTTAGAATTATTTGTTCTATTTCTTTGAAAAAAGTTGATGGTATTTTGATAGGGATTGCATTAAATGTGTAGATTGCTCTAGGTACCATAGACATTTTCACAATATTTATTCTTCCAATCCATAAACATGGAATGTTTTTCTATTTCTCTGGTCTTCCTCAAATTCTTTCTTGAGTTTTCTATAGTTTTCTGAGTGCAGATTCTTTGCCTCTTTGGTTAGATTTATTCCCAGGTGTCTTATGGTTTTGGGTGCAATCATAAATGGGATTGACTCCTTAATTTCTCTTTCTTCTGTTCTGTGTTGGTGTATAGAAACGTAACTGATTTCTGTGCATTGATTTTATATCCTGACACAGTTCTGAATTCCTGTATGAGTTCTAGCAGTTTTGGAGTGGAGTCTTTTGGGATTTCCACATAAAATATCATACCATCTGCAAAAAATGAGTGTTTGGCTTCTTTGCTGATTTGGATAACTTTTATTTCTTCTTGTTGTCTGATTGCTGAGGCTAAGACTTCTAGTACTGTGTAGAGTAGCAGTGGTGTTAGTGGATATCCCTGCCATGTTCCTGACCTTAGGGGAAAAGTTCTCAATTTTTCCCCATTCAGAATGATATTTGCTGTGGGTTTTTCATAGATGGTTTTGATGATATTGAGGTATGTGCCCTCTATCCCTACACTATGAAGAGTTTTGATCAGGAAGGGAGGCTGTACTTTGTCAAATGCTTTTTGTGCATTTATTGAGAGTATCATATGGTTCCTGTTCTTTCTTTTATTAATGTAGTGTATCACATTGATTTTCAGGTGTTGAACCAACTTTGCAGTCTAGGAGTAAATCCCAGTTGGTCGTGGTGAATAATTCTTTTAATGTACTGTTGGATCTTATTAGTAGTATTTTGGTGAGAATTTTGGTATCCATGTTCATCAGGGATATTGGTCTGTAATTCTCCTTTTTGATGGGGTCTTTGTCTGATTCTGGGATTTTTGGATCCCAGGTAATGCTGACCTCATAAAATGGGATCAGGTTTTGGGATCAGGTAATGCTGACCTCATAAAATGAGTTTGGCAGTTTTCCTTCCATTTCTATTTTTTGGAACAGTTTCAGGAGAATAGGAATTAATTCTTCTTTAAAGGTTTAGTAGAATTCTCCTTGGAAGCCTTCTGGCCCTAGGCTCTTGTTTTTGGGAGATTTTTGATGACTTCTTCAATTTCCTTACTGGTTATGGGTCTATTCAGACTTCCTATTTCTTCCTGTCTCAGTTTTCATTGGTTATACATCTCTAGGAATGCATCCATTTCTTCCAAGTTCTCTAATTTTCTGGCATATTGTTGCTCATAATATGTTCTTATAATTGTTAGTATTTCTTCAGTGTTGGTTGTGATCTTTCCTCTTTCATTCATGATTTTATTAATTTGGGTTCTTTCTCTTTTCTTTTTGGTAAGTCTTGCCAGGGGATTATCAATGTTATTAATTCTTTCAAAGAACCAACTCCTAGTTTTATTGATCTGTTCTACTATTCTTTTGGTTTCTATTTCATCGATCTCTGCTCTGATATTTATTATTTCTCTTCTCCTGTCAGGTTTAGGTTTTATTTGCTGTTCCTTATCCAGCTCTTTTAGGTGGAGGGTTAGGCTGTGTAGTTGACACTTTTTTTGTTTCCTGAGAAAGGCTTGTATTGCTATATACTTTTCTTTCAGGATCACCTTTGCTGTGTCCCAAAGATTTTGAACAGTTGTGTTTTCATTTTCATTTGTTTCCATGAATTTTTCAATTCTTCTTTAATTTGCTGTTGACCAATTCATTTTTTAGTAAGATGCTCTTTAGCCTCCCTGTATTTGAGTTCTTTCTAACTTTCCTCTTATAGTTGGGTTCTAGTTTCAAAACATTGTGGTCTGGAAATATGCAGGGAATGATCCCATTCTTTTGGTGCCAATTGAGACCCGATTTGTGATCCAGAATGTGATCTATTCTGGAGCATGTTCCATGTACACTAGAGAAGAATGTGTATTCTGTTGCTTTGGGATGGAATGTTCTGAATATATTTGTGATGTCCATTTATGTGGACATAAATGTGTCATTTAAGACCTTTATTTCCTTGTTAATCTTTTGCTTGGATGAATTGTCCATTTGAGTGAGGAGGGAGTTAAAGTCCCCTACTATTGTATTATGGTTGATGTGTTTCTTTGATTTTGTTATTAATTAGATTACATTATTGGCTGCTCCCATGTCAGGAGCATAGGTAGTTAGATCTTCTTGGTGGACAGACCTTTTAAGTATCATATGGTGTCCTTCCTCATATCTTATTATAGTCTTTGGGTTAAAATCTAATTTATCTGATATAAGGATTGCCACCCCAGCTTTCTTTTGGTGTCCATTAGCATGGTAAACTGTTTTCCACCCCTTACTTTAAATCTGGAGGTGTCTTTGGGTCTAAAATGAGTTTTTTGTAGACAGCATATTGATAGGTCCTATTTTTTTAACCATTCTGATACCCTGTGTCTTTTGGTTGGAGCATTTAGCCCATTTATGTTCAGAGTAACTATTGAAAGATATGAATTTTGTGCCATTGTATTGCCTATAAGGTGACTGTTACTGTATATTGTCTCTGTTCCTTTCTGATCTACTACTTTTAGGGTCTCTATTTGCTTAGAGGACCCCATTCAGTATATCCTGTAGAGCTGGTTTGCTGTTTGCAAACTTTTTTAGTTTCTGTTTGTCCTGGAAGCTTTTTATCTCTATTTTCAATGACAGCCTAGGTGGATATAGTATTCTTGGCTGCATATTTTTCTTGTTTAGTGCTCCAAATATAATATGCCATTCCTTTCTGGCCTGCCAGGTCTCTGGAGATAGGTCTGCTGCCAGTCTAATATTTCTGCCATTCTATGTTATTATAGACCTCTTGTCCTGAGCTATTTTCAGGATTTTCTCTTTGTCACTGAGAATTGTAAGTTTTACTATTAGATGATGGGGTGTTGACCTATTTTTATTGATTTTGACTCGGGTTCTCTGTGCTTCCTGGATTTTGATGCTTGTTCCCTTCACCAATTTAGGAAAATTCTCTGGCAAAATTTGCTGCAATATACTTTCTGCCCTCTCTCTCTTTCTTCTTCTGCTGGGATCCCAATTATTGTAATATTGTTTCATCTTAATGTATCACTTATCTCTCAAATTCTCCCCTCGTGGTCCAGTAGTTGTTTGTCTCTCTTTTGTTCAGCTTCTTCATTCTCCATCATTTGGTCTTATATATCACTAATTCTCTCTTCAGTCTCATTTATCCTAGCAGTAAGAGGCTCCATTTTTTTCACCTCATTAATAGCTTCTTTGATTTCAACTTGGTTATATTTTAGTTCTTTTATTTCTCCAGGAAGAGATTCTCTAGAATCTTCCATGCTTTTTTCAAGTCCAGCTAACACATTGATAATCATCATTCTGAACTCTAGTTCTGACAACCTACTAATGTCCATTTTGATTAGGTCCCTAGCTGTTGGTATTGTTTCTTTTTCTTTGTTTTGAGGTGAGTTTTTCTGTCTTGTCATTTCATCCAGGTACTGCTAGATGAATGAGAGAACAAAATACTAAAAGAATAGCAACGACCCCAGAAAAACATACACTAACCAAATCAGAAGAGACCAGAAACTGGGGGTAGGGGGTGGGCAGAAGAAAGGAGAAAATATGTGTGTGTGTGTGTGTGTGTGTGTGTATGTGTGTGTGTATGAATAGAACAGAGCCACACACTTGATTTTGGGTGTATTTTGGTCTGTTAGAAGAAATTGCCTTCCAAAATTTTAAAGAAAGGAAAACTTTATATATACAAAAATAAGGGTAAACACAATGAAGAGATGGAATATGACTGTAAAGATGAAGATTAAAAAAGATTCTAAAAAAGAAATTGAGGGCACCTGGGTGGCTCAGTGGGTTAAGCCGCTGCCTTCGGCTCAGGTCATGATCTCAGGGTCCTGGGATCAAGTCCTGCATCAGGCTCTCTGCTCAGCAGGGAGCCTGCTTCCCTCTCTCTCTCTCTCTGCCTGCCTCTCTGCCTGCTTGTGATATCTGTCTGTCAAATAAATAAATAAAATCTTTAAAAAAAAAAGAAATTGATAAGATAAGAAGTTGGTTGAAAAAAGAAAAAAAAAGGAGGAAAGAATGTGATCAGGCTGGAGACTAGAACAAAAGCATGCACTGGATTTAGGATAAACGTTGATGTGTTAGAAGAAACTGTATCCCAAAATTTTAAATAAAGAAAAACCTATATGTATTCAAAAAATAAGTTTAAATACAATGAAGGGATAGAATATGACCATAACAATGAAAATTTAAAAAGGTTTTTTAAAATGTATTGATAAGATAAAATAATTTTAAAATGTTAAAATAGGAAAGAGGAAAAATAAGAAAAGATAAAATAAGAAAAAAAATTTTTAAATTTAACTTTCAAAGACTAAAGAATCATGGGAAAGAAGCCAAGAACTCTCTCTGCTGTATTCCTGTAACTCTGAAGTTTTGTAGTTCTCATGGATCAGTGAACTTGTCTTGACTGGATGTTCTTGTTGAACTTCTGGGGAGGGGCCTGTTGCAATGATTCTTAAATGTCTTTGCCCAAGGCAGAGTTGTGCCACCCTTGCCAGGGTCCAGGCTAAGTAATCTGCTCGGTTTTGTTCTCAGTAGCTTTTTTTCCTTGAACACTTTCCAAACAGTTTTGGGAGACAGGAATGAAGATGGTTGTTTCCCAGTCTCCGTCTCCAGAGAAGCCAAGAACTTGGGGCCCTACTCCTCAGTGCACCCTCAGAAAAAAGCTATCAGTCACTCCTGTCTCCCTGGTCTCCAGCCACACTCTGTGTTCACCCAGCCTGTGACCGAGTGTTTCTATCTCTGGCACATGGTCCCATTTGGGGTCTCCAAACCCAGCAGAATCCTGCAGGATGCTCCTGCTCCACTCCTCCTGAAGGAAAATGGAGGGGGTTTCCCTGGATCTGCCACTGCGGGGTCCCTGCTTGAAGAGTAGAGGCCCAACTGTACCTTGAATCATGGTTTAAGGTTTAAGGTAACCCCAAGCTGAGAGCTCAATCCTTGGCTCTGTCCTTGCAGCTGGCTTCCCCACTCCAATACCACCCTCAGGTATCAGACACCTGAGGGGGCTCTGCCACACTCAGACAGCCCCGTTCTTTCTGTGACCCTGCAGGTTCTGAGACCACGCTGTCCCAGAAAGGGCTCCACCTGCCACTTAGCCTCTGGAGCGATGCCCTTTAGTGGAATGGGCTTCTAAAAGTTCTGGTTTTGCGCTCTGCTGCTCTACTGCTTGCTGGGAACTGGCCCTTTCCACCATGGTCTACTTCCCATATATCACCTCAGATTCACTTCTTCACATGTGCTATCTTCCAGGAAGAGGTCGCTTTTCTGTTCCTAGAATTGCTTCTATTCTTCTCTTTGGTTTTCTATTGAGTTTGTAGGCATTCAGGATAGTTTGAGAACTATCTAGGACCTGATGATATTTAGGTCTCCTACAGAAATCTTAAAGCTGAAAAAATGAGGAGTGAACTGAAGAATTCAATAGAGAGTGCTAACATCCAGATTCAATGATGCAGAAGAAAGAATCAATGACCTAGAAGACAGGGCATTTGAAATTTCAGTAGAGGAGAAAAAAAAATATTGAAGAAAGTCTATGGACCTTATGGGACATGACTGAAAGGAATGATATCTGCAGTATGGGAATTTCAAAAGGATAAGAGGAAGAAAAAGGGATAGAAGGCATATTTAAAACAATATTGGCTGAAAACTTCCCAAACCTGTGAAGAATGGATATCTAGATCCATGAAGTGCAAAAGACTCCAATTACGCTAAATCCAAAGAGGGCTGCCCTGGGACACATCAGACAAAAATCCTCAAAACTTAAAAAAGAATGGATTTTGGAAGCAGCAAGAGAAAAGAGGGACAATAAATATAAGAGAACTTCCATAAGACTTTTGGTGGTTTTCTCAACAGAAACATTTCAAGCTAGATGAGAATGGGAACAAACATTCGAGATATTTTTAAAAATCCGAAACAACCTGTCAACCAAGAACCCTATACTAGGCAAGCTGTCCTTCTAAAACAATGGGGAGATAGACTTTCCTGAACACACAACAGCCGAGGAGATCATCAGTATCATACTTGCCTTACAAAAAGTGCCTGAGGGAATTATTTTAAGTGATATGAGTCACACAGGGAAATACAATTACTTATGATGTTACTATACCTGGAATCTCAAAGAACAACAACCAAACTCAGGAAAAGGCATCTGATTTGTGCTTACTAGAGACAGGGGGTGAATCACACACCACTTTTACTATATTTCAGAATCTAACTTAGACTACATATTTACAATTGCCAGAGAGTTTTGCCCTGCTTTTTTACGTTTTTATGATGTTAATTAGCACCTTTTTACTTACACTCAAAGAACTCCCTTTAGCACTAGATGAAGATGGTCACAAGGTACAAACTTCCAGTTATAAGATAAATAAATACTAAGAATGTAATGTATAGCATGGTGACTATAGTTCACACTGCGGTATGGTATTTATGAAAGTTTTTTAAAGAATGAATCCTAAAAGTTCTCATCACAAGGGCAAAATATTTTTTCCCTTTCTCTCCTCTTTCTTTCTTTCTTCTCTCTTTTTTCTTTCTTTCTTTCTTTCTCCATGAGATAATGGATATTAACTAAACTTACTACGGTAATCATTTCATGATATATGTAAGTCAAAGCATTTTGCTGTATGTCAATTGTATCTCAGTAAAACTGGAAAAATATTTCAAAAAGAAATGGGCTGAACAAAGCAATCTAAATGCTTCTCTGTTAACATATTAAATACAATCGAGACACAGGTCTATGACAACTACCATAATATAGGAGTAGTCGTGAACATGAATAATATTTTATAACTGTAAAGGGATAAGAAAAATCTGTGCTTTCTTTTCAAGACAAAGTCACAGATACTTCTAATACTACATTCATAAGAAATTGAAGGAAATTGTATATTTTGGTGAGGTAGTAGCACAAGTGAAATTTTTTGTCCCATATATCTTGATATATTTTCTCTGAATTATATTCCTGGTCCTTTAGGATGAAAGTGGAAGGAACACTTGACAATACTGTATTAAATGACATATATGGGAAAGTATATCCATGAAATGATGGAAAAATCCCAAGGCAGTTTAGAGCTGACTTGAGGGTTATCTGCTGGAAGTGATAATTTTCAAGCTAGAGAGAATCAGCATATGCCAGCCAAGTTTAGAAAGGGGGAGACAGTGATCTAGCTGGAGAAGCTAGATGCGTGAGAGGGCTCTGGCTGGGGGCGTGTTGTCACTGCAGAGGGGCCTGCAGAACAAGTGGACACAAAAGGGGCCTTTTCTGGATATTAGAAAGATGCCTATCTCTGGGGACACAGATTCGTAAGTCCCAGGGGTACATGGAAGTGATGGAGGTGGTAGTCTCTGCGGAATCAAAAAAGAAGAAATGTAAGGAGAAGAGAAGGTGTCCATAGAAGACCAGGACCATCAGAAAAAAGAGAGAGGAGGAAAGGGGGAGATCACGAAGGCCACATCAGGTGGAAGTACAAGGAGTCTGCACGTTCTGCAGAGTCCAGAGTGTTAGAGAACTGCTGAGACTGAGGACGCTGACCTGCCTGGGACACACTATGGGTTGAGGTGAGGATTTGTGAGCTCCTGTGTGGGGAAGCACCTGTAACTATGGGGAACCTGTTGAATAATACATAGAGATGTGTGGGGCCTCCTGTGCTTGGTAGTTTTATTAATAATTATGTTTCATAGTTTATATTTTCTAGCATTCTTGTCTTATTTTGTCTTATTTAATTTGCAATTTAAAACAGATAGTAGTGTTACAACTGTTTTATTGATTTTAAAATAAAGTTAGTGTCAGGATAGATGACCCATCAAACTCATAGTCAGGGTTAAATATAGCACTCAGGGGGTCTTAAAGCACTGACTCACAATGTGGCAGTTGGGGAAGCTCCACGGAGTCTCAGAACCTCTGGGCTCTGACATGTGGAACGCTGTCCTGTCCTGGATAAGATCCACCTGTTGACAGGCCCTAACTCGTTGAATATGGCTTTTCCCCTGGGTTGCTTTTCCCCCAAAGTGCTCCAGGCCCCAAAGAGCTTCATAGTAGGATGGGCCAACCCAGCAGAGTGAACCTGATCTCCCAGGAGCAAAGCCCTGAAGAATAAGAGGTTGGCTAGGTACATTAGTGTCTGGTCTTTGTCCAGGGCTTCTTGGTGGCTCCTTCTTGACTCCTTCTGGCTTGTCCTGAGTCAATGCTCAGGAACCACCCCTCCAGCTGGACCTCAGGCAGATGTTATACAGAACAGAAGCCAAGGTTTGTTAGTTTGTTTTAATATAAGCAATGTATGTTGTTCTTGAATTAAAAAATAGCCTTTCAGTACAATTACACTGCAAAATTAATATGCAGCTGTTCTCTGTGGACATTTACTTCATCTAATCTTTCTTTTGTGAGTTTTCTAATGCTGCTGCAAAGGGAATATGTGATTCCCACTAGTCTTGCTGGGTGCTGAGAGCTTTCAGAGGCCTCTATAATCAGCTCTCCCTTTACTGCCAACAGGTGTCCCAATTGCCCTGACACTGGAACTTTGTAACTGGAAGTTTTCACTAAACAATGGGAATTTCTTCTCCAGATCAGGCTGCTTTGCTTATTGATATTAACAATGCAATAGGTATCATTTATTAATGGCATAATCTATGCTAAACAATTTACAGAATTTTTTATTTTAAATATTAAGTGATTAATGTAGAATGTACCTCTTTTACAGAATGGATCTGAGACTCAGAGAGCTTGAGTCATTCACCTAATAAGAGACAAGGCTGAGATTTGAATCTTGGTCTGTCACCCTCCTGATGTCTAGCTCTCAATAACTAGTAGTAGCCCCAGTCTGCTGCCACAGCAAAACAGTACTGTAGAATACAATTCTTCTTTAAACATCTTTCATGCCATTAGGCAAAGACTTCAACAGAGTTAGATTTTATTGGTGAACTCATGAAGGTCAACAAGGTGTTTCACCTTGTTGGTGAAACAAGATCATGTCTCACCCAGGTTTCTACTCTGTGAAATAATTGTTTTATCACAAACATGAAGCCATTGTGTGTGTGTGTGTGTGTGTGTGTGTGTGATGATTAATGTGTGTTGAATGTCCCCACTTACTCCTGTGCCCTCATGCTGGCAAGATAGCAGAGAGATTTCGAGGGCTGGAAAGGCTTACCTGATGACTCAGGAACCAGAAGCAGCAGCACATTGGTCTTAGTTAAAATCAGCTCAGGTGAATCTGGAGCCAAGTCCTAGGGACACTGTGCAAGGGCACATTAGATGGAGCTTCAGCTGTAGAAACAAAGAATCCTACTTGGACACATGAGTTTATATGGCTAGTGGGTAGAGAACAGGCAAGGAATGCTCCTGATTCTCCAGAGCTTTTGAAGGAAGATGGAGGCTGCGGGGAGTGGGAAGTGTCTTGGCATGACTAGCAATCCTGAGGTAGGTCTTTGCCAAGAAGAACTTTGCATCCACTGGCTTTGTTCTGCCTCCACCAGATGCTGATATTTGCCCCAGCTGCAAATCTAATCCCAGCTCTGCTGTGCTCTGCTGACCTTGGCGACCACAAAATTTGTGGTCCCTGCTTCCCACATGGCTTCTGCAAACAACCAGTAATAGTGTAAATGAACAGGTGTAAATGGGTGAATAAAAGCCAATGATCCATTAACCATTGAAGTGACAAGGTTTTATGGGAGACTCACACATTGTATTAAGGGCCTCAATGGCCAGCTCCCTGGACATGAACTGCAACTATTGCAATTCATCCTCTCTGTTCCTGTGGAAGACACATCCATCTCTTTCTTCCCCAAACTGGCTGAGGAGAAAGTCCATTTTAGGGAATCAGAAGACCTATACCAAAATCATGGTCCCCCATTTCCCAATATGTGTGTGTGTGTGTATGTGCGTGCGTGCGCATGCATGTGTGCATGCATGTGTGTGTCTGTTTCCAGTGAAAGAATGTTGGAGTCAGTGGGCCAGAATTTGTTGAGACAAACTTATGGCTGTCATTGGGGGTGAGGAGGGTAGAATATAGTCTCCAGAGCTTCGGGTCTTGTGTCCCTCATCTGGTTACTAAATTTCTAATTCATGCTTTATACACAATACCACCTCGCATCATATATTTAAAAAAATATTTGTATAAAGTTCATTATTAAAATTCCATATGATTGCATCTGTCAGTCCTCCATTTTGAGATTCCTAGATACCATCCCAAACTACTTCAGTTGTACCTTTGAGACAGTCATGACTTCTTTATATCTTTCTTTAAAATTTAGTTCTTAACTAAGAAGCAGTAGATCAAAGCCTGTCAGAGCACCATCTGTGAGGCCAAATGCCCTGGGTGCAAAGACCGCACTTCTATTTATTGACTACGACCTTTGGGAGGATTCTCAGTCTTTCTGGGCTTCAGTTTCTTCTCAAGTTATGGACTGTTATTAAGGTTTACACTAACTTTTGGCAACTTGGTTCTAGGGGTTAAGTGACTTATATATAAAACACTTAGAGTACTGTCCAGAACAAAGTAAGCAAAATATAATACACATGCGGATTAATATTATTTTTACCTTGAATATAGAACTGATGACTTTGAGTACCCAAAGTTCGAGAAGTGGTATTTGACTCATAAAATCCATAATCACCTGCCCAGGATACTCACAGATGCTCTGTCCTGTGTTCCCTCTCCTGTTTTACATACATTTTAGGGGCACTGCAAAGTTTTCAATAAAGCCTGCAAATCCTATTTCTATTTTTTCTTGTATTATCCAATAAGTTGTTAAAAGCTAATTCAGGTTAATTCTATTGACAAAATGTCTTTGACTTACAAACACTGACCTAGCTATTAACTTACTAGAGAGAAAAAAAAATGTTATGCAAGTGTTAAAACAAAAGTTAAGATCTGTACACTGATTGTGTATGTTGTTATTATAAAGTTGATTTTTGCCCAGGTCTGTTTGTTGAAGAGGTAAATAAGTTTTTCCCTTGGGGTGTCTGTGTGGCTTAGTCAGTTAAGCTGGACTCTGGATTTTGGCTCAGGTCAGGTCATGAGATTGAGCCCTGTGCTGGGCTCCACACAGTGGGGAGTCTATTTGAGATTCTGTCTCTTCCTTTGTCCCTCCCTCTTGTACTCTCTCTCTGTAAAATAATAAATAAATCCTTAAAGAAAAGAAAAAAGAAAACTTTGCCCTATGGAATGTAACAGTTAATTTTGCTGTTAGGCCTGCTTTTTCTTTCTTCTTTGGGGAGAGGTTGTTAGCACACTTGCTTTTGAATATTTGTCATGGATATTTGCTCAGTTAATGGTCTACTAAAGGGGTTAAGTTATGAAAGACTTTAAGACAGGAAGAGAGAATCTCTTCCCGAAGACAATGGAAATAGTACCTTCAACGCTAACTACATTAATTAGCTTTTGAGAACTACTAGTTTAGTGTATCTCTGATCCAAGTACAGTATGGAAAACTTGGTTACTTTTCATGGATTCCTAAAGCTTTCATCTTAATTGTTATATCATAAATAGTAAGAATACATATATGTATATAAAATAAGAAATTATTATTCTCTCAGTGTATCCTGTTCAACTAAAAAATTGTATAGACAACATTAATTTTGTTAATTTAACAAAAATATTATTTTGTTAGGGTCTTTGTCAATGTATTTGATACTTCAAGATGTACAAATTTATGGTTTTGTTAAGTATATAGATTTATGATTATAATCTGCAGAAGTCTGCAAATAATTGATAAAGAAACCATTTCAAATAGGCTTTCTTTCTAGTTCCAAAGGTATAACATCATATGAAAAATTGACCTTATGAGGATCTCCTGATGGATCTTTCAGTCGTTAGAAATTCACAGAAACAGAACAGGATACAAATATGTACACAGCTCCAGAGATATTTACTGACACTGAGAACATTATGTACCTTAATCATGCCAAGTGAAAATTTATTTTTCTTTCTTTCTTTCTTTTTTTTTTTTTTGTCAAGAGTAGGATCTTTGTCCCATATCCATGACTTTCATTTTATTCTACATATTAGGAAATACTTTAGAGTAATTGGGTTTTAGGAAAAAATACATATTTGAGTGATTTTTCTGGCAAAATGCATTTCTGGGAAAAGAGCATGCTCATTTTCTTTCTTTTTTTTTTTTTTTTTGCATGCTCATTTTCAATAAAACAAGAATTTTTGTTATTTGTATTGACCTCTTTCTCACCCTGAAATCTTCAGGCTTCCTTTCCTTTTGTATTTTTTTTTAACAAATTATTACTATAGCAGCACCCTGAAAAATAAAAGTGTGGGTTGTTTATCTTTTTTAACTTTTCAATAAGTTTAAGATTATAGAAATTTAGGACAAACTATGGTGGGAAAAGCTATAGATCCTGGTGTCACAAGAGACACCATACTCTTTTATTGAGAATCAAGTTTAACTTTAACAGGACATATTATATAATCTTTTTTTCTGTAATTTTTAAAAACTTTTGAATTAAATTAAAGAAAAATTATGAACATGGTATATCTTTTTGTTTGTGTCATCTTCAATTTCTTTCATCAGTGTCTTACAGTTCTCAGAGTACAGGTCTTTCACCTCCTTAGATAAATTTAAGGAACTGGAAAAAATAATTTTTAATGAAACAAAAAATTATTTTATTTTATTTTTTAAAGTTCTTATTTATTTATTTGACAGAGAGCGAGAGAGCACAAGCAGGAGGAACAGCAGAGGGAGAGGGAGAAGCAGGGTCCCCACTCAGCAGGGAGCCTGATGCAAGGCTAGATCCCAGGACCCTGAGATCAAAACCTGAGCCAAAGGCAGATGCTTAGCCATCTGAGCCACCCAGGTGCCCCAAAACAACAAAAAAAATTAAATCAAAATTCACATAACATAAAATGAACCATTTTAAGGTGAACAGCTCAGTGGCATTTCATATGTTCCACAATGCTGGGCAACCATCACAACCATCTAGTTTCAGAACATTTTTGTTACCGCAAGAGGAAACTCTGTATCCATTAAGGTGTTCATTCCCAACTCCTTTGGCAGCTTTCTGAAACTGACCCGCATACTCTGGCAGGGAGAAACCTAAGAAAGAGGTAGTTTACTCCAGGTTGGTACGTGGCAGTTTTAATAAGCAAATGGGATTTACATGAGAGGCAAGACAAATGGATCCCCTCACCTGCCTATCAAATCTTAAAAGTTTATATAGAAACCTTCACTAGGTTCAGACACATATACTGTGCAGGTGTTCTCAACCCACATCATTAACTCAAGGCTGTGTCCTTGGAGCAGCTTCCTGGAGTGGGAAAAGCAAGAAGGACCTGCATTCCAAGGACTGGGAAGGGAGTGAGGAGCTCTGAGGTCCAGCTCACCAGTTAATCCATGGTCATGTCTTTTTGATGACCTCCCCCAACGTAAACTGTCATTCTCCATTCCCTCCTGCCAGTAGCTCCCGGTAACCACCAATTTGCTCTCTCCCTTTATAGATTGAACTGTTTGGGGTATTTCATATAAATAGAATCATACAATTCTATGTGACCTTTTGTGTCTGGCTTCTTTTGTTTAGCATAATGTTTTAGAGGCATATCTACATTATACTACCTATCAGTACTGTATTCCTTCTTATGGCTGAAAAATATTCCATTGTATGTATATGCAACATTTGTTTATGCATTCATCTGCTGATGGCCATTTGTTTTGTTTCTACCTTTTGGTTGAAGTGACTAGTTTTTCTATAAATGTTTGTGAAGAAGTATTTGTTTGAGTTCCTGTTTTCAACTATTTTAGGTATATGCTTAGGAGGGGAATTGCTAGATCATAAGATAATTTTGTGTTTAACTTTTTGAGGAGCTGCCAAACCATTTTCCATAGTGGCTGCACATTTTACTTTCCCACCAGCGATGTACAAGTGTTCCAATTTCCCACGTCCTCACCAACACTTGTTATTTTCCATTCTAAAAATTATAGTAATCCTAGTGAGTGTGAAGTGGTATGTCATTGTGGTTTGATTTGCATTTCTCTAGTGACTAATGATGTCAAATATTACCCTTGTCAATGAATGTATTATGAATCAATCAAAAATTTTAAATATGCTTTGCTTTTAATCCTTTTTTTAAGGACATGCAAATATAATGATATTTAGTAATTACTTCTGCTTGATTTTTTAATGTTTTAACTGGTATCTTGTATGGTTAAATATTTTTATATAGTGTATATAATATGTATATTTAATAATACATATATGTATTAAATAAGAATCTTTAATTTAGACCACTTTGGTGGGGGGAGGAGAGGTAAACGAGAGGTAAAATTACTTCAGAATTATCCTAGAGTGTTATCAATATATACACACCACTGCATTTTCAAAAGTTCCTTAATCCAAGGAAGTCAGGAATTGTAGAAATTCAGATAATATATGGAGAAAATGCTCCAGAATAGAATTTCCTAAAGGCAGTTCAGCAGATCTTTAAGGTTTGTTAAAGGCAAATAGGGCCACATAGTTAGGTAAGGATGGGAAACATGGAATTTCAGGTGGTCAAAGATACATATATGCATAATATGTATATATTTATAAGATATACATATATAGTTTTCTTATTTACTTTAAATTGCTTCAATTAAGTTATTATCAGAAAAGAATGATAGTCTCTTAAATGTTAGTAAGTACTTAAAAATTAACAACTGAATACTACTGAAGATGCAGTTAAATGGTCATAACTTACCCATTGATGAAGGGAGGGGAAATGGGTGTAATATTTTTTAAAACAATTGAACAGCATGAGAGTTAATGAGTTTAAGCTCGTTGAACCAGTAGTTACATATCTGGAAACAAACTTTAATTTACTTAGACACGAAGGCTTATGTACAAAGTATTTACTGCATTATTAAATTAAAATGGCAAAACTGCAAAATGAAAGATCTCATTGTGAGGAATTGTTAAATGAATAATCAGTCACTAAAGTTATGTGTACAAATAATTATTGATAAAAGAAGAAAGTGTTTGACAGGAGTTCATTATGAGTGTTTTCATGTTGCAGTCACTGAATACGCATTTTACATGGGTTATGTCTGTTAAGCCTCTCAAGAAGTTTGGTGCTATTAGCTTATTCTTGCATATATTTTATTGGTGAAGAAACTTCAGAGGCACAGTGGTGTTCAGTAATTTGCAACTAATAAGAGTTGAGGTTGGATATTTTTTTTTAAGATTTTATTTATTTATTTGACAGACAGAAATCACAAGTAGGCAGAGAGGCAGGCAGAGAGAAGGTGGGGGGAGCAGGCTCCCTGTCGAGCAGAAAGCCCAATGTGGGGCTCGATCCCAGGACCCTGGGATCATGACCTGAACCGAAGGCAGAGGCTTTAACGAACTGAGCCACCCGGGAGCCCTGAGTTGAAGTTGGATTTAAATCCAGATCTTATCATTGCAGTGCCTGAGCTTAACCTCCGTACCATTTTGTTTTTCTCTAGTTCGGGGAACTCAAGGATCTTGTCCAAAGTAACAAGGCCAATAATTAGTAGAAACTGACACTATGCCTGAACAACAGCAAATTTATAGATTGGGCCTGCAACCAGGTAGCTTATGGTGTCTCAAAATCTCTGATGAAGGGGGTCAAGTGGGGGAACATAATATCTTCAAATATTTTAAGAACCATAACATGGAGGACGGAGTGGACAGGCTTGATTATCTCCAAGGAGCAGATTGAAATTTCAAAGGAACTTCAGCAGACTGTGTGTAATTCATGTATTTAAACAATTAGAGTCATCTGGCTATTAGGCAGGAAGTCTTAAAAGAAAGTAACATTTTGACTAGAAGCTAACAGACCCTCTTTAAGGCTATTTTTCTAAGAATGTCTTTTTTTTTTTTTTAAGATTTTATGTATTTATTTGACAGAGAGAGATACAGTGAGAGAGGGAACACAAGCAGGGGGAGTGGGAAAGGGAGAAGTAGACCTCCTGCTGAGCAGGGAGCCCGATGATGCGATGTGGGGCTCCATCCCAGAACCCTGAGACCATGATCTGAGCCAAAGGCAGATGCTTAATGACTGAGCCACCCAGGAGTCCCTGTACTAAGAATTTCAGTATTGAGAAAGATGCTCCTTTTAATTTCAGGAAACTACTAAAATGCCATGATTCTTCATCAGAATGTTAACCTAATCATTAACATTATAAACTACTATTTGAAAAGCACTCGACATTGTATTTACCTTTAAAGACAAAATATATCAATGTTATAGGCATATATATATGCCTATATATATACAAAATGAATAATATAAATAATACTAATTATAAATAGATACAAAAATTTTAAAAATGAATCTTTTGAAAATTGGTAGTATCTTTCCTAGGGACCAACAAACTGAGTCTGATCTGTGTCTGTATGGTCAATAAACCAAGAAGGTTTTTTCAAATGGTTGTTAAAACCAAACCAAACCAAACCAAACCAAACAAAAGAAGATATTTAACAGAAACTCTATGTTCACTGTAATACCCAAAATATTTACCAGCTGTTCTTTACTAAAAATATTTGATGACCCTTGCCATGCATTAAACAACACATTATCACATAGCAACTTAAAATATTTTTCTCTAGAAGATTATACAATATGTCACCATCTGATTTTTTCATCTACTATCAGAGGTTGATACTTTTTTCATCTACTATCCAGCAGAACTGTGAAATCTCAGTTTGGACACTAGAGGGAGACTTGAACTGTTTTTCTTTTTCTTTTCTTTTTTTTTTTTTAAAGATTTTATTTATTTATTTAACAGACAGAGAGAGATCACAAGTAGGCAGAGAGGCAGGAAGAGAGAGAGGAGGAGGAAGCAGGCTCCCTGCTGAGCAGAGAGCCCGATGTGGGGCTCGATCCCAGGACCCTGAGACCATGACCTGAGCTGAAGGCAGAGGCTTAACCCACTGAGCCACTAAGGCGCCCTTCTTTTTTTTTTTTTTTTTTTTTTAAATTAAAGCATTTTCCACACACTGATAAAAGATGTTCAACTGAGGATCTGTTCAAACCTTGTGATGAGTGCAGAGTGATATGGTAGTATATTTCCGAAGATAAGATGTCACAGTGGCACTGACAAAGTTTTCCTCAGTTTGGCCTTCAATAGTTGCAGGAACAATGGTGTTTTTCTAAACCTGCCTGACAGCCTTGTGTCAGATTCCCTTAGTCCTCCTCAGACCCCCGTGGCTTCCCCAGTCTCTGGTTCTAGTTGAGGCTGGCTCTGCTGGTCCTTCTGCAGGCACCAACTAGCTGTCCTTTACCTTCTGCCCACATTGCACATAACTACCTTCTGTCTCAAGGGCTTCCTATCCATACCCAGGTATGTACAGCCCAGAAATAGAGAGGTTCTAAGAGATGAACCTCTGATCAATAAGAGTGGGGAAGCAGTGGATAAATTATTCCCCTTTGCCTTTTCTGGGAGACAATTCTGGCATGCTGTTTCTGTAGCTTTTTTGGAGGCGTTTTCATGGACTGAGTGATCAGTCGCATTTAGCAAGAGCTAGATGGGTAATGTGTCTTTGTGTTGGCTCTCCTGACCTCCTGGCTCCACTGTCTTGTCCATCACTTCTGCTGCATGAGATTATACTCTTAATAAGATAATAGTTCATAAGCTATTTTAATGTCTATGGTTTTTTTGTTGTTGTTGTTGTTGTTAGTTTGTTTTTGTTTTTGTTTTTGAGAGAGAAAGAGAGAAAGAGTGAACAAGTGGGGCTGGTAAAAAAGAGGGAGAGGGAGAGAGAATTTTAAGCAGACCCCATGATGAGTGACTAGCCTGACACAGGTGACTCTGAGATCACTACCTGAGCCAAAATCAAGATGACCAATCAACTGAGCCACCCAGGTGCCCTTAATATGGTCTTTTTAAAAGTAGTTTTTATTAAGCTATAATTGCCATACAGTACTGTATAAGTTTAAGAAGTTTAGCATGATGATTTAATTTAAAAATATTATGAAATAGCCATATATTCAGTCAACATCTATCATCTCATATAGATACAAAAAATGCTTTTTTTTTTTTTCCTGATTTTGGGGAAACAAGATGGCGGAGAAGTAGGAGGAGGTGTTGTTTCAACCTATCCCCTAAAGTGAGCTGATTACCTATCAAAGAACACTGATCACCCATGAAATCAGCCTAAGATTAAAATTATACACTTCAGGATTTCTACGGGGGCAGAAGACGCCAGTGGGCAGGTGGAGTGGGAACACCGGACTGATATTGGAAGGTAAACAGAAGGGGGAGGGAGCTATCAGAAGTGTCCCATTGGAATGTAATACCCCAATACGAGAGTACCCTGTGATTGGGGACCAGCATTAACTTGGAGTCTGTTTAAAAGCACTCAAAAAGAGCAAAAGATCTTATGGGGAAATTGGTGGAATTGGGTGGTTAAGGACAGGGACTTAAGCCCTTGAACCCAGTACAGCCTCCGCTGTCAGGGAACCAGAGAGCACAGCGAAGAAGCCAGGTCTTGGTCCCTGAGCTGCTGGTACACCTGGGACCGTCTGAGTGGTGGTGCCCATGAGGGTGAGGGAGCCTGCTGTGGACACCAGTCAGCAGAACAACAGCTTTTTGCACTCTGCATGTGCAACTGGAGTCTGAGTTATGCCTCACACCCTCCCTTGAGAGAGGTGCATGCAGGTGCCAGCCAGCACTCTCTAGGATCTGGAGAGTCTGAGTCCTGTCATGCCGGGGCCAGTGTGAAAATCTCAGTGCACTGTCTCTGCTTGGGACCTGTCTGGTGGTCTGGAGCTGCCCAGACAGCCTCGACTAGTGTTTCTCGTGGTTTCGGGTACAAGTGAGAGTTCCTGTGACCCCAGAGACTGTGACTAGGAATGTGTTCTGCTAGTGGCAGAGGGGGAACTTATGTGCTCTGGAGCACTCACAGGGGAACAGACTGAGGCTTCTCTCTGAGAGGGAGGTCTGGGTACAGTTTGCTTTCCTCTAAACCTCCAAAGAACCACCAAAAGCCGCTAAGGGGAGAAAAAACAAACTAACAAACAAACAAAAAAACCCTCCCAAGAACAAAAGCCTGAAAAATCAGTTTCCTCAGAGCCCAGCCTCTTGATGGGGGCAGGAGGACTTAACTCTAGCAAGACTCCCTGAAAACCCACACAGCAGGCCCCTCCCCCAGAAAGCCAGCCCCCCAAAAACAAAAACAAAACAAAAACAAGAGGACAACCACCACTACTTCATAGATACAACTTTTATTTTTAATTTGTTCCCACTGTTGGGTCCATGGTCAAAGGAGCAAGACTGATACAAAGCAAAGGTCAAGCAAAGCTTTATTTTGCACCAAGCATCGAGAATCAAACTGACCGGCCAATACCATCTCTTGCAAAGAGGCAACCCTTCCTGGCCTTACAGACTAACTTTTAAAGAGCAAAGTCCATGTGGTTGAGCCTGGCCACACACAGGGGGCCAATGAGATCAGAATACACAGAGAAAGCTGCACAGTCATGCTAGGTCCCACACAGATGGCCAATTGAATTACAATTCACCCCATAGTAGCTATTTGAACTAGCCTAACATCTTGGTGAGAATTGGCGCCCAAAAGGTGGGGCCCACACTCCTTGGTAGCTAGGGAGACAGTATGTACTCTCTACTGATTGGATGTCTCCAACTGACCTGACCCACTCTTTTTTTGGGGGGCTTTGTTACCTGGGACTGGTTTCCTAGACTTGCCTTTAAGGTTCCCCGGGGGGTGGGGGGGCAGGGTCAGTTTAAGTTTTACTGCATAAACAACAAAATGGTTGTTCAACCAAGGTGGGGCTGCTCTGGCTAGATAGGCCCTTACACCACTATTCTGGTTCTTTACATTTTTAAAAAAATAAAACTATTTAACCTATTTACCATCACAATGAGATGTTCAGTACATCAAATTCCATAATAACCTTTTAACCTGAACTTTTTTGATACACATACCTGTGTTTTTCTTTTGCTTTTCTATTTTTAATTGATTTTATTTTTTGTTATCATTTTTTTAATATTCATATAGAAATAAGCTTCAAGGTAATCCCCTTTCCCCAATCAATGCTATCCCTATAGGTAAACCAGTTTTAATCCCCATTTATCTCAGGAAAGTTGAGTCCTTTAACAAAGATACCAAGATACAACCAGGAAGAATCAAAATAACTTTCCTCGCCTACACTGAGAATTTATAACCACCCTCCCATATTTTTCTTCTGTCAGTGTTTCTGTGTATTTGTTTTTGTTCTGGTAGAATATAAATCTCATACTTGGGGTTCATTTTGATGGGGTTCTTTTATTTATTTATTTCTCTTGTCATCTATTTTCATCGGTCTTTTTATTTGTCTGTGTTTGTTTGTATACTTCATAAATCTTTCCTTTGGGGCCCATTTGGGCTGGGCCTTCTCTTTTACTTTATCTTTCCTTTTTATTTTCTTCCTGTCTCTCTCTCTCTCTCTTTTTCTTTTATCTTTCTTTTGGTGGGGACTCTCAATTGCTTAGAAGTGTTCCAGGGTGCACCTTGCTTGCACCATGGTTGATACACTCAGCTACACATCCATTGAGCCATCTCTCACCAAAATGACTAGGAGGAGGAATGTCCAACAGAAAAAAAATTAAGAGATTGAGCCCATATCCATGGGATAAGGAGATAGACAGTATGTTGGAAAGGGAATTCAGGCTAACAATTATCCAGGCAATAGCTAGATTGGAGAAAGCCTTTGATGACAAAATGGAATCGATTAGGGTAGAAGGGAAAGCCACCAGAGATGATGTTAACAATGATCTCAATGAGTTCCAATCTCATCTAAATTTTCTAAAAGCTAGGGTAACTGACGCAGAAGATAGAATTAGTGATCTGGAGGACAAACAGAGAGAAATGATCAGGAAGAAGCCTGGAACAAACAGCTTAGAAGCCATGAAAACAGAATTAGGGAAATAAATGATGCCATGAAACATTCCAATGTCAAAATTATTAGAATCCCTGAGGGGGAGGAGAAAGAAAGAAGACTAGAAGATATAGTTGAACAAATTCTCCATGAAAATATTCTCAATCTCGTGAATGGAACCAGCGTTCGTGTACTAGAAGCAGAAAGGTCTAACCCCAAGATCATAGAATCTAGAAAGACCTCAAGACACCTGATAGTGAAAATGATGAATCATAATTGTAGACAGGAGCTCTTGAAAGCAGCTAGGACAAAGAAATTCCTTACATACAGAGGAAGCCCATCAGAATAACGTCAGACCTGGCCATAGAAACCTGCAAGACAGAACGGGCTGGCAAGATGTATTCAGGGCACTAAATGAGAAGAACATGCAGCCAAGAATACTTTATCCAGCAAGACTGACATTCAAAATGGATGGAGAGACAAAGAGCTTCCAAGACTGGCAAGGTTTAAAAGAGTATGGGACCACCAAGTTGACACTGAAAGAAATATTAAGGGGGTTCTATAAAAGAGGAAAAAACCCAAGAATATCATTGAACAGAAATATATGGAGACAATCTATAGAAACAAAGACTTCACAGGTAACACGATGTCAATAAAAACGTATCTTTCAATAATCACTCTCAACGTGAATGGTCTAAATGTGCCCATAAAATGACACAGGGTTGCAGATTGGATAAAATGACAGAACCCATCCATATGTTGTTTACAAGAGACCCATTTTGAACCTAAAGATACACCCAGACTGAAAGTGAAGGGATGGAGAAGCATCTTTCATACAAATGGGCCTCAAAAGAAGTCCAGGGTAGCGATTCTCATATCAGATAAATTAGATTTCAAACTAAAGGCTGTAGTTAGAGATACAGAAGGACACTACATTTTTTTTTAAGATTTTATTTATTTTACAGGCGGAGATCACAAGTAGGCAGAGAGGCAGGAAGAGAGAGAGGAGGAGGAAGCAGGCTCCCTGCTGAGCAGAGAGCCCAATGTGGGGCTCGATCCCAGGACCCTGGGATCATGACCTGAGCTGAAGGCAGAGGCTTTAACCCACGGAGCCACCCAGGTGCCCTGACACTATATAATTCTTAAAGGGAGTATCCTCCAAGAAGATCTAACAATTGTAAATTTTTAAGCCCCCAATGTGGGAGCAGCCAATTACATGAGAAAACTGTTAATCAAGATAAAGAATCATACTGATATGAATACATTAATAGTAGGATATTGTAACATGCCACTCTCAGTAATAGACAGATCATCCAAGCAGGAAATCAATAAAAAAACAAGAGCATTGAATGACACATTGAACCAGATGGACCTCATAGATATATACAGAACATTCCACCCTAAAACAACAGAATACTCATTCTTCTCAAGTGCACATGGAACCTTCTCCAGAATAGACCACATACTGGCTCACAAATCAGGGCTCAACTGATACCAAAAGACTGAGATTATTCCCTGCATATTCTCAGATCACAATGCTTTGAAACTGGAGCTCAATCACAAGGAAAAGTTTGGAAGGAACTCAAACACCTGGAAGCTAAAGACCACTTTGCTTAAGAATCCTTGGATCAACCAGGAGATCAAAGAAGAACTGAAACAATTCATGGAAACCAATGAGAATGAAGACACTTTGGTCCAAAACCTATGGGATACAGCAAAGGCGGTCCTAAGGGGGAAATACATAGTCATCCAAGCCTCCCTCAAAAAAATGGAAAAATCCAGAACACACCAGCTGTCTCTACACTTTAAAGAACTGGAGAATCAACAACAAATTAAGCCAACTCCACACACAAGAAGGGAAATAATCAATATAAGAGCAGAGATCAATGAGATAGGAACTAGAGGTACAGTAGAGTGCATCAATGAAACCAGAAGCTGGTTATTTGAAAGAATCAATAAGATCGGTGAACCACTGGCCACACTAATCCAAAAGAAAAGAGAGAAGGCCCAAATTAATAAAATTATGAATGAAAAGGGAGAGATCACAACTAACATCAAGGAAATAGAAACAATCATCAGAAATTATTATCAACAGTTATATGCCAATAAGCTAAGCAACCTGGATGAAATGGATGCATTCCTAGAAAACTATGAACTTCCAAAATTGGACCAGGAAGAAATTGACAACCTGAATAGACAGATATCTAGTAACGAGATTGAAGCAATGACCTCCCAAAAAAGACCTCCCAAAAAAACAAGAGCCCTGGACCTGATGGATACCCTGGGGAATTCTACCAAACTTTCAAAGAAGAAATAACACCTATTCTCCTGAAGCTGTTTCAAAAAACTGAAGCAGAAGGAAAACTTCCAGACTCTTTTTATGAAGCCAGCATTACCCTGATCCCCAAACCAGGTAAAGACCCTACCAAGAAGGAGAATTTCAGACCAATATCCCTGATGAATATGAATGCTAAGATTCTCAACAAGATCCTATCAAATAGTATCCGACAGTACATTAAAAAGATTATCTACCATGACCAGGTGGGTTCCTCTCTGGGTTTTGTTTCAAGGATGGTTCAGCATTCACAAAACAACAAAGGTGATAGAACAAATCAATAAGAGAAGAGAAAAGAACCACATGGTCCTCTCAATTGAGGCAGAAAAAGCATTTGACAAAATTTAGCATCCGTTCCTGATTAAAATGCTTCAAAGTATAGGGATAGAGGGAACATGCCTCAACTTCATAAAATCTATATATGAAAAACCCACAGCAAATATCATCCACAATGGGAAAAAGCTCACAGCCTTCCCGTTGATATCAGGAACATGACAAGGATGCCCACTCTCACCACTCTTGTTCAACATAGTATTAGAAGACCTAGCAACAGCAATAAGAAAACAAAGGGAAATAAAAGGTATTCAAATTGGCAATGAAGAAGTCAAACTCTCTCTCTTCACAGATGACATGATACATTATATGGAAAACCCAAAAGACTCCACCCCCAAACTACTAGAACTCATACAGCAATTCAGCAACGTGGCAGGATACAAAGTCAATGTGCAGAAATCAGTGGCTTTCTTATACATTAACAATGAAAATACAGAGAGGGAAATTAGAGAATTGATTCCATTTACTATAGGACCAAGAACCATAAGATACCTGGGAATAAACCTAACCAAAGAAGTAAAGGATCTGTACTCGAGGAACTACAGAACACTCATGAAAGAAGTTGAAGAAGACACAAAAAGATGGAAGACCATTCCATGCTCTTGGATTGGAAGAATAAACATTGTTAAAATGTTTCTACTGCCTAGAGGAATCTACTCTTTTAATGCCATTCCGATAAAAATTCCACCAGTATTTTTCAAAAACCTGGAGCAAATAATCCTAAAATTTGTATGAAATCAGAAGAGACCCCAAATTGCTAAGGAAATGTTGAAAAACAAAAATAAAACTGGGCGTGTCACGTTACCCGATTTCAAGCTTTACTACAAAGTTGTGATCACCAAGACAGCATGGTACTGGTAGAAAAACAGACCCATAGACCAGTGGAACAGAGTAGAGAGCCCAGATATGGACCCTCAACTCTATGGTCAATTAATCTTTGACAAAGCAGGAAAAAATATCCAGTGGAGAAAAAACAGTCTCTTCAATAAATGGTGCTGGAAAGATTGGACAGGCACGTGTAGAAGAACGAAACTCAACCATTCTCTTACACCATACACAAAGATCAACTCAAAATGGATAAAAGACCTCAATGTGAGACAGGAATCCATCAGAATCCTGGAGGAGCACATAGGCAGTAACCTCTTCGACATCAGCCACAGCAACAGCAACTTCTTTCAAGATTTGTCTCCAAAAGCAAAGGTAACAAATGTGGAAATAAACCTTTGGCACTTCATCAAGATTAAAAGCTTCTGCATAGCAAAGGAAAGAGTCAACAAAACAAAGAGGCAACCCACAGATATTCGCCAATGACAGTATAGACAAAGGGCTGATATCCAAAATCTATAAAGAACTCCTCATACTCAATGCACACAAAACAGATAATCACATCAAAAAATGGGCATAAGACATGAACAGACAATTCTGCAAAGAAGACCTACAAATGGCTAACAAACACATGAAAAAAAGGTCATCACCATTAGCCATCAGGGAGATTCAAATCAAAACCACATTGAGAAACAACTTATACCAGTTAGAATGGCCAAAATTAACAAGACAGTAAATAACGTGTGGTTAGAGAGGATGTGGAGAAAGAGGAAACCTTACACTGTTGGTGGAAATGCAAGTTGGTGCAGCCACTTTGGAAAACAGTGTGGAGATTCCTTAAGAAAGTAAAAATAGAGCATTCTTATGACCCTGCAATTGCACTACGGGGTATTTACCCCAAAGATATAGATGTAGTGAAAAAAAGGACCATCTGTACCTCAGTGTTTATAGCAGCAATGGCCACAGTTGCCAAACTGTGGATACAACAAGATGCCTTTCAATGGATGAATGGATAAGGAAGATGTCGTCCATATACATGATGGGGTATTACGCCTCCATCATAGAGGATGAATACCCAATTTTTATATCAACATGGACAGGACTGGAAAAGATTATGCTGAGTGAAATAAGTCAAGCAGAGAGAATCAATTATCATATGGTTTCACTTATTTGTGGAGCATAACAAATAACATGGAGGACATGGGGAGATGGAGAGGAGAAGGGAGTTGGGGGAAATTGGAGGGGGAGATGAACCATGAGAGACTATGGACTCTGAAAAACAACCTGAGGGTTTTGAAGGGGCTAAGGGTAGGAGATTGGGTGAGCCTGGTGGGGTATTATGGAGAGCAAGTATTGAGTGGAGCACTGGGTGTGGTGCATAAACAATGAATTCTGGTACACTGAAAAGAAACTTAAGAAATTAAAAAAAAAATTTTTTTTTAAAGATTTTATTTATTTATTTGACAGAGATCACAAGTAGGCAGAGAGGCAGGCAGAGAGAGAGAGAGAGAGAGGGAAGCAGGCTCCCTGCTGAGCAGAGAGCCCGATGCGGGGCTCGATCCCAGGACCTTGAGATCATGACCTGAGCCGAAGGCAGCAGCTTAACCCACTGAGCCACCCAGGTGCCCCAGAAATTTAAAAAAATTTTAAAAAGTTTTTTTCCTCATGTGAGAACTCTTTGGAGTAATTCTACTAACAATATTCATTTATACCATAGAGCTGTGCTAACTATAGTTATCATGTTGTACATTACATGCTCAGGACTTGTTTATTTTATAACAGGAAATTTGTACCTTTTGATTTCTCATTCAATTCTCTTCCCCCTTCCCCCTGGTAACGACAAACCCAATCTCTCTTTCTATGAGTTTGTTTATTTGTGTTTAGATTTCACATACAAGCAAGATCATATAGTTTTTGTGTTTCCTATCTGACTTATTTCACTTAACATAATGCCTTCAAAGTTCACCCATGATGTCAAAATGGCAGAATTCTTTTATGACTGTATACTATTCTGTGAATACATATACTGTATATTCTTTATCCATTCATCTTTTGATGAATACTTAAGTTGTTTCTGTGCCTTGACTGTTGTCATAATGCTGCAGAACATGGAGGTGCAGATAGCATTTTGAATATATTTCTAGAAGTGGAACCATATGGTAGTTCTATTTTTAATTTTTTGAGGAATCTCCATACGGTTTTCCACAGTGCTTGCATCAATTTACATTCCTACCAAAAAATGTTCCCTTTTCTCCACATCAACACTGGGATTTGTTCTCTTGTCTTTTGTCTTTTTTCCTTTTTGATGATAGCCATTTTAATAGGTGTGATAGCCATTTTAATAGGTATGAGGTGATATCTCATTTGATTTGCATTTCCCTGATAATTAGCGATGTTGAGCACCATCATTTCATGTATCTGTTTACCATCTATAAATCTTTGGAAAAACGTCTATTGAGGTTCTTTGCCCATTTTAGTTGGATGATGATGATAATAATGATGATGATGGTGATGATGATTTGCCATTATTACTTGTTACAGAGTTGTAGAAGGTCTTTGCAAATTTTGGATATTAAGCCCTTAGTAGACATATGGTTTGTGAATTTTTTTTCCATTCTGTATTTTGTTTTTTCATTTTGTAGATTGTATCTTTTTGCTATGTAGAAGACTTAAGTTTGATGTAGTCCCACTTATTTATTTTTGATTTTGTGGCTTGTGCATTAGGTATCATATCCCATAAATCTCATGTCAAGGAGATTTTTCCTTTGTTTTCTTCAAACAGTTTTACATCTATGGTCTTACATTTAGGTCTTTAAACTGTTTAAAGTTAATTTCTATGAGTGACAAATTATAGAGGTCTAATTTCATTCATTTACAAGTACCATTTATTGAAGAAACTGTCTTTTTTTTTAAAATTGTATATTCTGGGCTCCCTTGTTATATATTGGTAGACTGTATTTTCACAGGTTTATTTGTTGGCTTTCCCTTCTGTTCCATTGAAGTATGTGTCTTTTTTTTTTTTTATGCCAGTACCATACTGTTTTAATTACTACTACTTTATATTATATATAACTTGTAATATACGTAATAACATATATTATGTCATTATATATGTTAATATATGTTATATATGTTAATATATAATATATATTATATTATATGTAATAACATATATTACAAGTTATATATAATATAAAGTAGTAGTACTTTATACTACTTCCCATGTGATGCTTCCCATTTTGTTCTTTCTTAGGATTGCTTTGACTATTCAGGGTTGTTCATGGTTCCATATAAATTTTAATATTGTTTATTCTGTTTCTATTAAAAAAAACCCACACTGGAATCTTGATAGGGTTTGCATTAACTCTATAGATGCTGTTGAATAGTATGGACATTTTAATAATATTAATTCTTCTAATCAATGAGTATGAGTACCTTTCTATTTATTTGTATCTTCTTTGATTTCTTTCATCAATGTCTTGTGGTTTTTAGCATAGAGATCTTTCATCTCCTTCAACTTATTCCCAAGTACTTTATTGTTTTCAATGGTATTGTAAATGGAAATCATTAAAATTTTTTTCAGGTAATTTATTTTTGGTATATAGCGTATACAACTGATTTTTGTAAGTTAATTTTGTATCTTGCAACTTTACTGAATTAGTTGATTAGTAACCATTTTATGGTGGAATCTTTAGAATTTTCTTTATATAGAATCATATAATCTATAAGTGAATACTACTTCTTCCTTTTCAATTCTAATGCCTTTTATTTATTTCTCTTGCCTGATCGTTTTTTTTTCAATTTATTTATTTTCAGAAAAACAGTATTCATTATATTTCACCACACCCAGTTCTCCATGCAAGCTGTGCCCTCTATAATACCCACCACCTGGTACCCCATACTCGCACCCCCCCGCCACTGCAAACCCCTCAGATTGTTTTTCAGAGTCCATAGTCTCTCATGGTTCATCTCCCCTTCCAATTTACCCAAAAGCACATACCCTCCCCAATGTCCATAACCCTACCCCCCTTCTCCCAACCCCCCTCCCCCCAGCAACCCACAGTTTGTTTCGTGAGATTAAGAGTCACTTATGGTTTGTCTCCCTCCCTATCCCATCTTGTTTCATGGATTCTTCTCCTACCCACTTAAGCCCCCATGTTGCATCACCACTCCCTCATATCAGGGAGATCATATGATATTTGTCTTTCTCCGCTTGACTTATTTCACTAAGCATGATACGCTCTAGTTCCATCCATGTTGTCGCAAATGGCAAGATTTCGTTTCTTTTGATGGCTGCATAGTATTCCATTGTGTATATATACCACATCTTCTTGATCCATTCACCTGTTGATGGACATCTAGGTTCTTTCCATAGTTTGGCTATTGTGGACATTGCTGCTATAAACATTCGGGTGCACATGCCCCTTTGGATCACTACGTTTGTATCTTTAGGGTAAATTCCCAGTAGTGCAATTGCTGGGTCATAGGGCAGTTCTATTTTCAACATTTTGAGGAACCTCCATGCTGTTTTCCAGAGTGGTTGCACCAGCTTGCATTCCCACCAACAGTGTAGGAGGGTTCCCCTTTCTCCGCATCCTCGCCAGCATCTGTCATTTCCTGACTTGTTGATTTTAGCCATTCTGACTGGTGTGAGGTGATATCTCATTGTGGTTTTGATTTGTATTTCCCTGATGCTGAGTGATATGGAGCACTTTTTCATGTGTCTGTTGGCCATCTGGATGTCTTCTTTGCAGAAACGTCTGTTCATGTCCTCTGCCCATTTCTTGATTGGATTATTTGTTCTTTGGGTGTTGAGTTTGTTAAGTTCTTTATAGATTTTGGACACTAGTCCTTTATCTGATATGTCGTTTGCAAATATCTTCTCCCATTCTGTCAGTTGTCTTTTGGTTTTGTTAACTGTTTCCTTTGCTGTGCAAAAGCTTTTGATTTTGATGAAATCCCAAAAGTTCATTTTTGCCTTTGCTTCCCTTGCCTTTGGCGATGTTCCTAGGAAGATGTTGCTGCGGCTGAGGTCGAAGAGGTTGCTGCCTGTGTTCTCCTCAAGGATTTTGATGGATTCCTTTCTCACATTGAGGTCCTTAATCCATTTTGAATCTATTTTTGTGTGTGGTGTAAGGAAATGGTCCAATTTCATTTTTCTGCACGTGGCTGTCCAATTTTCCCAACACCATTTATTGAAGAGGCTGTCTTTTTTCCATTGGACATTCTTTCCTGCTTTGTCGAAGATTAGTTGACCATAGAGTTGAGGGTCTATTTCTGGGCTCTCTATTCTGTTCCATTGGTCTATGTGTCTGTTTTTGTGCCAGTACCATGCTGTCTTGATGATGACAGCTTTGTAATAAAGCTTGAAGTCTGGAATTGTGATGCCACCAACTTTGGCTTTGTTTTTCAATATCCCTTTGGCTATTCGAGGTCTTTTCTGGTTCCATATAAATTTTAAAATTATTTGTTCCATTTCTTTGAAAAAGATGGATGGTACTTTGATAGGAATTGCATTAAATGTGTAGATTGCTTTAGGTAGCATAGACATTTTCACAATATTTATTCTTCCAATCCAGGAGCATGGAACATTTTTCCATTTCTTTGTGTCTTCCTCAATTTCTTTCATGAGTACTTTATAGTTTTCTGAGTATAGATTCTGTGCCTCTTTGGTTAGGTTTATTCCTAGGTATCTTATGGTTTGGCGTGCAATTGTAAATGGGATTGACTCCTTAATTTCTCTTTCTTCTGTCTTGTTGTTGGTGTAGAGAAATGCAACTGATTTCTGTGCATTGATCTTATATCCTGACACTTTACTGAATTCCTGTATAAGTTCTAGCAGTTTTGGAGTGGAGTCTTTTGGGTTTTCCACATAGAGTATCATATCATCTGCGAAGAGTGATAATTTGACTTCTTCTTTGCCGATTTGGATGCCTTTAATTTCCTTTTGTTGTCTGATTGCTGAGGCTAGGACTTCTAGTACTATGTTGAATAGCAGTGGTGATAATGGACATCCCTGCCATGTTCCTGACCTTAGTGGAAAAGCTTTCAGTTTTTCTCCATTGAGAATGATATTTGCAGTGGGTTTTTCATAGATGGCTTTGATGATATTGAGGTATGTGCCCTCTATCCCTACACTTTGAAGGGTTTTGCTATTCTCCTGAAACTGTTCCAAAAAATAGATATGGAAGGAAAACTCCCAAACTCATTTTATGAGGCCAGCATCACCTTGATCCCAAAACCAGACAAGGATCCCATCAAAAAAGAGAGCTATAGACCAATATCCTTGATGAACACAGATGCAAAAATTCTCACCAAAATACTAGCCAATAGGATCAACAGTACATTAAAAGGATTATTCACCACGACCAAGTGAGATTTATCCCAGGGCTGCAAGGTTGGTTCAACATCCGCAAATCAGTCAATGTGATACAACACATCAATAAAAGAAAGAACAAGAACCATATGATACTCTCTCTTGCCTGATCGTTTAAGGGAGGACTTCCAGTCCTATGTTGAAAAAAAAGTGGTGAGAGTGAGCATCCTTGTCTTCTTCCTGTTCTTAGAGGAAGAGTTTTCAATCTTTCACCATCGATTATGATATTAGCTGTGGGCTTGCCATATATGACTTTTATCATGTTGAGGTTCTTTCCTTCTATAACTAATTTGTCGAGAGTTTTTGTCATGAACAGATGTTAAATTTTGTCAAGTGCATTTTATGCACCTACTGAGATGATGATATGTTTTTTTTTCATTTTATTACTGTAGGGTATCACTTTGATTTATATATATTAAACCATCTTTGCATCCCAGGGATAAATCCCACTTGAACATGGTGAATGATCTTCTAAGTGTGCTGCTGAATTTGGTGTGCTAGTCTTTTAGTGAGAACTTTTGCATTTATATTTATTAGGGCTTTTGGTCTGTTTTGTTTTCTATTCTGATAGTCCTTTTCTGGCTTTGGTATGAGGGTAGTGCTGGCCTTGTAAAATGAGTTTGGAAATCTTCCCTCCTATTTTTTTTTTTTTTTGTTTGCTTGTTTTGTTTTGTTTTTGAAAAAATTTGAGAAGGATTGGGATTACGCTTTTTAATATTTGGTAGAATTTACCAGTGAATCCTGGACTTTTCTTTGTTGGGAGGTGTTTGATTACTAATTTTTAAATACAAACTTCAAAAAATAAATAAATACAAAATTTCTTATTATGAATGTTGCTTGCTACTGATTTTTGGTAGTTATCTTTTATAAAGTTACCAAGTTCCCTTTTATTCTGTTTTTTTTTTTTTTTAAAGATTTTATTTATTTGACAGAGAGAGACAGTGAGAGAGGGACACAAGCAGGGACAGTGGGAGAGGGAGAAGAAGGCTTCCTGCTGAGCAGGGAGCCTGATGTGTGGCTGGATCCCAGGACCCCGGAATCGTGATCTGAGCCAAAGGCAGATGCTTAATGATTGAGCCACTCAGGTGCCCCTTCCTTTTTATTCCTAACAAACACTTTTATTTTAAGTTGTGAATTGGTTTCAAATTTCATCACATTATTTTTATGCAGCTATGGGGATGATCATATTTTTCTCCTTTACTCTGTTAACAGTATTAAATTATTTGGTGTGGTTTGGGGAGGCACTTAGAACCACCTGAAAATTCCTTGTCTGAAAAATGAGACACGTTGAAAGGAAATTTACTAGCTGGTTCCTGGGGGTTGTTCACCAGTTTGTTAGTCCTCAAGGCCTGGCTGTTCCAATCATCACCTGGGTCCTGGTCCCAGGGTGGCTTCTCATCCATCCCACTCCAGCTAATTCTTCCCCACCCCTACCCCAACTTCTCAGGCAGCAGAAGGCAAGCATAGCTCCTTTGGTCTCTAGGTCACAAGGATAGTCCTCAGCAACCAGCCGATGTGAATCTGTATAGAAATGTCTAGGCATGTTTGATGCATAATTTTGAGATATGTAGACTTTTGATACAGGAGCCTCCATTTGTACTCTTACCTAAACACTGAAATGTTAAGGGCAGGACTACAGTCCAGGTAGAGACACATGCTCAGTTATAGATAGATGTCCAGACCCCTTCTGCAGAGGGCAAGCTTGAGATGCATGAACCATAAAGTCCCAAATCATATCTAGAACATTCATATGGAGTTGGATGCTCACTCTGGGACCTCACTGGGCTAGTACTTCAGATGCTGCTGTTTGCTTAAACAAGGGCATGTCTGCTTCTGCTCTCATCTTGTCTGTTTGAAACTATTAAATGAAAGTGAATGTGCACATTCCATTCCAGGATTCCAGGAACTACCTGGTGACCTAAGAAATTTTGAACTGTATTTTCAGCACCTTTCTCCAGTATCATGTGATAGAAGAATATGCACAATGGGTTGTTTTTTTATGTGAATAACTTCTCCTGAAATTTAAATCAAAGCTTCACCCAAAAGGATAATCATGTTCCATTTCATAGCTTTGTCCACATAGAGATGAAAAAAAGACTTTAGATTTGTTTGTTTTTAAGAGGAAGTCGACCTAATGTGAAAATAATACACAGAATGGAAGGATGAGGGGGTGAGAAAAGGCCAGGAGACCTTAGCTAACTTATTCAGCAACTCCAGGAGTTAACTGTGAGGCAGATCCAGGGCAAGACAACAGAGATGGGTATCACAGTGGTCTAGACAGTACAGGTCTCATCTAAATACATTAAAATTCAGTGTTTGCATTCTTTAGTACATTTTTATAGAATTATGAGAAGAAAAGGGTATAGTTCAGTGGATTTCAAAGTGAATGCCTCTGTGTAACTGACATATAGATCAAGAAACAGACTATTATCAACATTTCAAAAGTCCACCTCTGCTCCTTTAAGTCACATCCTCTCTATCCTGTTGCCCCTACCCTCCCCCTGCCCATATAACCACCATTATCTACTCTTTACACCACTGATTAGTTTTTTGTGGTTTTGAATTAAAAATAGAGTAAATAGATGGTATGTTTTGTGTCTACCTACTTTCATTCAGTTTGGGAGGTTCATCTATGCTCTATTTAGTTCTAATTTGTTCATTTTTATTTCTGACTATATTCCATGGTATGAATATATTGAAATGTAATTATTCAGTTCATGTCTGGATTTTTGGGTTGTTCTAGTTAGTGTGTACTACAGATAGTGCTATAGCACTTTTATGAACAATCTGGTCCATTTATTTTAGTATATATATGTATTTATTTATGTTAACTTTATACATAGATGTGGATTTGGTGGGCTATAGGGCAGATGTATTTTCTATTTTATGAAATCCTGCCAATTTTCTATAACTTTCAATTTTCTATAATTTTCATTTTTTAAAAATATATACTCCTCCCAGCAATGCCCAGGATTCTGGCTGCTCTATAGACTCACCAATTCTGGGTATTTTTCATCTATTACATTTGACTATTCTGGTGGGTGGAAAAGCTATTTGTGCTGTTTTAATTTGCATTTTCCTGAACACAGATGAAGTTGAGCCACTTAACATGTATTTATTGGCCATTTGGATACTCTCTATGGAGAAGAAGCTGTTTAAGTTCCCCCCGCCTCCTTTTGGGTTACAAAAAGGTTTATCTTTTTCTTATTGAATTATAAGAGCTCATTTAAAAAAATATATTCTGGGGACAGCTGAGTGACTCAGTCTGTTAAGCAGACAACTCTTGGTTTTGGCTCAGGTCATGATCTCAGGATCTCGAGATTATCCTGTGAGTCTGCCTGTCCCTCTCCCTCCCCCTTCACCTCTTTTCCTGCTCTTTCTCTCAAATAAATAAAATCCATATATATATATATATATATATATATATGTGTGTGTGTGTGTGTGTGTACATATATATATGTATGTATACACACACACACACATATATGTATATATATATTCTGGATATGACATCTTTTGTTGTAGATATGTATTGCCCATGTTGTTTTCCACCCTATGGATTGCTTTTTTATTGTCTTAACAGTGTCTTTTCAGATGAATGAAAGTTACTAATTTTAATGTAAACTAATTTATTAATTTTTCTTTTATAATTAATGGTATTTTGAGTCCTGGGTGAGAAATCTTTGCCTAGGTCTTTTAAAGATCTCTGTCTTATTTTTCACATTTAGATCTAGAATTCATCTGGAATTGATTTTTGCATATGGTGTGAAATGGTGGTTCTGTAACTCACTCTCTCCATTCTCATAGTGTTATTAGATTTGGGTTCTTGGACCCAGCAATGGCAAAAACAAGGCTGGACCCCAAATTTAAAGGCACAGGCAAGGCTTTATTGGGGTAATAACAGCTTACCCCAATAAAGGTAGCAGACTGGATCCTGGGACACTAACCAAGGAATTGTAAATTTCTTAGGGGCCTAGGGAGTTTTAAATTTTTAAAGGAGCCAAGGGAGGAAAGGAGAGCTGCTTAAACAAGCAGGGCCAGGGAGTCCCAGAGAAGTAGGTGCACAGGTATAGTAGACAGAACATTCTTCTGCATACATCGTATGTCTCATTTGGATGTTAAGTTTCCACCTCTGGGTGTGTGTTTTAGCATTAAAATGAAGAGAAAAGTCTGTGAAAGGTCAAATTCTATGCCATCCTCTCCCACCAGTTTCAACTGATCTGGTTTTGTTCCTTGGTCCGTGCTCTGCTCTGCAAGAATAACTCTAGCAGTAATCAGGACTGCCCTTTAGTGCACAGGGGTTTGTTCCCAACGTCTTAGACTGTCTCAGTAGGTTATATACATATATATTTTTAAAATAATTTTTTGTTATGTGGGGCGCCTGGGTGGCTCAGTGGGTTAAGCCTCTGCCTTCAGCTCGGGTCATGATCCCAGGGTCTTGGGATCGAGCCCCACTTCGGGCTCTCTGCCCAGCGGGGAGCCTGCTTCTCCCTCTCTGTCTGCCTCTCTGCCTACTTCTGCCTAATTGTGATTTCTCTCTCTGTCAAATGAATAAATAAATAATCTTTAAAAAGATTAAAAAAATAATTTTTTGTTATGTTAGTTTAGTCACTGTACAGTAAGTCATTCGTTTTTTTTTCTTTTCTTTTCAGTGTAACAGTATTTATTGTTTTTGTACTACACCCAGTGCTCCATGCAATATGTGCCCTCCCTAATACCACCACCTGGTTCCCCCAACCTCCCACCCCCTGCCCATACAAAACCCTCAGATTGTTTTTCAGAGTCCATAATCTCTTATGGTTCACCTCCCCTTCCAATTTCCCTCAACTCCCTTCTCCTCTCCATTTCCCCATGTCCTCCATGTTATTTGTTATGCTCCACAAATAAGTGAAACCATATGATAATTGATTCTCTCTGCTTGACTTATTTCACTCAGCATAATCTTTTCCAGTCCCGTCCATGTTGCTACAAAAGTTGGGTACCCATCCTTTCTGATGGAGGCATAATACTCCATAGTGTATATGGACCACATCTTCCTTATCCATTCATCCATTGAAGGGCATCTTGGTTCTTTCCACAGTTTGGCAACTGGGGCCATTGCTGCTATAAACATTGGGGTAGAGATGGCCCTTCTTTTCACTACATCTGTATCTTTGGGGTAAATACCCAGTAGTGCAATTGCAGGGTCACAGAGAAGCTCTATTTTTAATTTCCTGAGGAATCTCCACACTGTTTTCCAAAGTGGCTGCACCAACTTGCATTCCCACCAACAATGTAAGAGGGTTCCCCTTTCTCCACATCCTCTCCAACACACATTGTTTCCTGTCTTGCTAATTTTGGCCATTCTAACTGGTGTAAGGTGGTATCTCAATGTGGTTTTAATTTGAATCTCCCTGATGACTAGGATGATGAACATTTTTTCATGTGTCTGATAGCCAGACACATGTCTTCATTGTGTGTGTATGTCTTCATAGGAGAAGTGTCTGTTCATGTCTTCTGCCCACTTTTTGACATTTTGATTATCTGTTTTGTGTGTGGTGAGTTTGAGGAGTTCTTTATAGATCCTGGATATCAACCTTTTGTCTGTACTGTCATTTCCAAATATCTTCTCCCATTCCATGGGTTGCCTCTTTGTTTTGTTGATGGTTTCCTTTGCTGTGCAGAAGCTTTTGATCTTGATGAAGTCCCAAAAGTTCACTTTCACTTTTGTTTCCTTTGCCTTTGGAGACCTATCTTGAAAGAAGTTGCTGTGGCTGATATCGAAGAGGTTACTGCCTATGTTCTCCTCTAGGATTCTGATGGATTCCTGTCTCATGTTGAGGTCTTTTATCCATTTTGAGTTTATCTTTGTGTATGGTGTAAGAGAATGGTTGAGTTTCATTCTTCTACATATAGCTGTCCAGTTTCCCCAGCACCATTTATTGAAAAGACTTTTTTCTACTGTATATTTTTTCCTGTTTTGTCGAAGATTATTTGACCATAGAGTTGAGGGTTCATATCTGGGCTCTCTACTCTGTTCCACTGGTCTATGTGTCTGTTTTTATGCCAGTACCATGCTGTCTTGTTGATCACAACTTTGTAGTAAAGCTTGAAATCAGGTAACGTGATGCTGCCAGTTTTATTTTTGTTTTTCAACGTTTTCTTAGCAATTTGGGGTCTCTTCTGATTTCATACAAATTTTAGGATTATTTGCTCCAGCTCTTTGAAAAATACCGGTGGAATTTTGATCAGAATGGCATTAAAAGTATAGATCGTATAGACATTTTGACAATGTTTATTCTTCTGATCCAAGAGCACGGAATGGTCTTCCATCTTTTTGTGTCTTCTTCAATTTCTTTGATGAGTGTTCTGTAGTTGCTCGAGTACAGATCCTTTACCTCTTTGGTTAGGTTTATTCCCAGGCTTCTTATGGTTCTTGGTGCTATAGTAAATGGAATTGATTCTCTAATTTCCCTTTCTGTATTTTCATTATTAATGTATAAGAAAGCCAATGATTTTTGTGCATTGATTTTGTATTCTACCACATTACTGAATAGCTATATGAGTTCTAGTAGTTTGGGGGTGGAGTCTTTTGAGTTTTCCATATAAATAATCATGTCATCTGTGAAGAGAGAGAGTTTGACTTCTTCATTGCCAATTTCGATACCTTTTCTTTCTCTTTGTTTTCTTATTGCTGTTGCTAGGACTTCTAATACTATGTTGAACAAGAGTGGTGAGAGTGGGCATCCTTGTCGTGTTCCTGATCTCAATGGGAAGGCTGTGAGCTTTTTCCCATTGAGGATGATATTTGCTGTGTGTCTTTCATAGATAGATTTTATGAAGTTGAGGCATGTTCCCTCTATCCCTATACTTTGAAGCATTTTAATCAGGAACGGATGCTGGATTTTGTCAAATGCTTTTTCTGCCTCAATTGAGAGGACCATGTGGTTCTTCTCTCTTCTCATATTAATTTGTTCTATCACATTGATTGATTTGTGAATGTTGAACCATCCTCGTAACCCAGGGATGAATCCCACTTGGTCATGGCGGATAATCTTTTTAATGTGCTGTTGGAACCTGTTTGCTAGGATCTTGTTGAAAATCTTAGCATCCATATTCATCAGGGATATTGGTCTGAAATTCTCCTTCTTGGTAGGGTCTTTACCTGGTTTGGGGATCAGGGTAATGCTGGCCTCATAAAAAGAGTCTGGAAGTTTTCCTTCTGCTTCAATTTTTTGAAACAGCTTCAGGAGAATAGGTGTTATTTCTTCTTTGAATGTTTGGTAGACTTCCCCAGGGTATCCATCAGGTCCTGATGGTCCCTTTTCAAGGGAGAGATCACAACTAATACCAAGGAAATAATTAATAATTCATAATTTTATTAATTTGGGCCTTCTCTCTTTTTCTTTAGGATTAGTGTGGCCAATGATTTATTGATCTTATTGATTCTTTAAAATAACCAGCTTCTAGTTTCATTGATACTTTCTACTGTATCTCTGGTTTCTACCTCACTGATCTCTGCTCTAATTTTGATTATTTCCCTTCTTATGTGTGGAGTTGTTGATTTTTTATTTATTTATTTATTTATTTTGATTCTCCAGTTCTTTAAGGTGTAGAGACAGCTGGTGTATTCTGGATTTTTCTGGTTTTTTTTTTTTTTTTTTTTTTAATACCACAGGAAGGTTTCTTTTTTTTAATTTTTTTTTCAATTTATTTATTTTCAGAAAAACAGTATTCATTATTTTTTCACCACACTCAGTGCTCCATGCAAGCCGTGCCCTCTATAATACCCACCACCTGGTACCCCAACCTCCCACCCCCCCGCCACTTCAAACCCCTCAGATTTTTTTTCAGAGTCCATAGTCTCTCATGGTTCACCTCCCCTTCCAATTTACCCAAATTCCCTTCTCCTCTCCATTTCCCCATGTCCTCCATGTTATTTGTTATGCTCCACAAATAAGTGAAACCATATGATAATTGACTCTCTCAGCTTGACTTATTTCACTCAGCATAATCTCTTCCAGTCCTGTCCATGTTGCTACAAAAGTTGGGTATTCATCCTTTCTGATGGAGGCATAATACTCCATAGTGTATATGGACCACATCTTCCTTATCCATTCATCTGTTGAAGGGCATCTTGGTTCTTTCCATAGTTTGGCGACCGTGGCCATTGCTGCTATAAACATTGGGGTACAGATGGCTCTTCTTTTCACGACATCTGTGTCTTTGGGGTAAATACCCAGAAGTGCAATTGCAGGGTCATAGGGAAGCTCTATTTTTAATTTCTTGAGGAATCTCCACACTGTTCTCCAAAGAGGCTGCACCAACTTGCATTCCCGCCAACAGTGGAAGAGGGTTCCCCTTTCTCCACATCCTCTCCAACACATATTGTTTCCTGTTTTGTTAATTTTGGCCATTCTAACTGGTGTAAGGTGATATCTCAATGTGGTTTTAATTTGAATCTCCCTGAGGGCTAATGATGATGAGCATTTTTTCATGTGTCTGATAGCCATTTTTATGTCTTGATTGGAGAAGTGTCTGTTCATATCTTCTGCCCATTTTTTGATGTGTTTGTCTGTTTCGTGTGGATTGAGTTTGAGGAGTTCATTATAGATCCTGGATATCAACCTTTTGTCTGTACTGTCATTTGCAAATATCTTCTCCCATTCCGTGGGTTGCCTCTTTGTTTTCTTGACTGTTTCCTTTGCTGTGCAGAAGCTTTTGATTTTGATGAAGTCCCAGAAGTTTATTTTCGCTTTTGTTTCCTTTGCCTTTGGAGACATATCTTGAAAGAAGTTGCTGTGGCTGATATCGAAGAGGTTACTCCCTCTGTTCTCCTCTAAGATTGTGATGGATTCCTGTCTCACTTTGAGGTCTTTTATCCATTTTGAGTTGATCTTTGTGTACGGTGTAAGAGAATGGTCAAGTTTCATTCTTCTACATATAGCTGTCCAGTTTTCCCAGCACCATTTATTGAAGAAACTGTCTTTTTTCCACTGTATATTTTTTCCTGTTTTGTCAAAGATTAATTGACCATAGAGTTGTGGGTCCATATCTGGGCTCTCTACTCTGTTCCACTGGTCTATGTGTCTGTTTTTATGCCACTACCATGCTGTCTTGGTGATCACAGCTTTGTAATAAAGCTTGAAATCAGGTAAGGTGATGCCGCCAGCTTTATTTTTGTTTTTCAACATTTCCTTAGCGATTCGGGGTCTCTTCTGATTCCATACAAATTTTAGGATTATTTGCTCCAGCTCTTTGAAGAATGCCGGTGGAATTTTGATTGGAATGGCATTAAAAGTATAGATTGCTCTAGGCAGTATAGACATTTTAACAATGTTTATTCTTCCGATCCAAGAGCATGGAATGGTCTTCCATCTATTTGTGTCTTCTTCAATTTCTTTCAGGAGTGTTCTGTAGTTCCTCAAGTACAGATCCTTTATCTCTTTGGTTAGGTTTATTCCCAGGTATCTTATGGTTCTTGGTGCTATAGTAAATGGAATCGATTCTCTAATTTCCCTCTCTGTATTTTCATTGTTACTGTATAAGAAAGCCACTGATTTCTGCACATTGACTTTGTATCCTGCCACGTTGCTGAATTGCTGTATGAGTTCTAGTAGTTTGGGGGTGGAGTCTTTTGGGTTTTTCATATAAAGAGTCATGTCATTGTGAAGAGAGAGAGTTTGACTTCTTCATTACCAATTTGGATACCTTTTATTTCTCTCTGTTGTCTGATTGCTGTTGCTAGGACTTCTAATACTATGTTGAACAAGAGTGGTGAAAGTGGTCATCCTTGTCTTGTTTCTGATCTCAATGGGAAGGCTGCAAGCTTTTTTTTTTTTTTTTTTTTTTTTAAGGAGGCTTGGATGGCTATGTATTTCCCCCTTAGGACTGCCTTTGCTATATTCCATAGATTTTGGACCAAAGTGTCTTCATTCTCATTGGTTTCCATGAATTGTTTCAGTTCTTCTTTGATCTCCTGGTTGATTCAAGGATTCTTAAGCAAGGTGGTCTTTAGCTTCCAGGTGTTTGAGTTCCTTCCAAACTTTTCCTTGTGATTGAGCTCCCGGTTCAAAGCATTGTTATCTGAGTATATGCAGGGAATAATCTCAGTCTTTTGGTATCAGTTGAGCCCTGATTTGTGAGCCAGTATGTGGTCTATTCTGGAGAAGGTTCCATGTGCACTTGAGAAGAATGAGTATTCTGTTGTTTTAGGGTGGAATGTTCTGTATATATCTATGAGGTCCATCTGGTCCAATGTGTCATTCAATGCTCTTGTTTCTTTATTGATTTTCTGCTTTGATGATCTATTTCTGAGAGAGGCATGTTAAGATCTCCTACTATTAATGTATTTATATCAATATGACTCTTTATCTTGATTAATAGTGTTCTTATGTAATTGGCTGCTCCCATATTGGGGGTGTAGATTTTACAATTGTTAGATCATCTTGGTGGATAGTTCCTTTAAGAATGATGTAGTGTCCTTCTGTATCTCTGATTACAGCCTTCAGTTTAAAATCTAATTTATCTGATATGAGAATCGCTACCCTGGACTTCTTTTGAGGCCCATTGGCATGAAAGAAGCTTCTCCATCCCTTCACTTTCAGTCTGGGTGTATCTTTAGGTTCAAAATGGGTCTCTTGTAGACAACATATGAATGGGTCCTGTCGTTTTATCCAATCTGCAACCCTGTTTTGTTTTATGGGCACATTTAGGCCATTCACATTGAGAGTGGTTATTGATAGATACATTTTTATGGACATTGTGCTACCTTTGAAGTCTTTCTTTCTGTAGATTGTCTCTATATTTCTGTTCAATGATATTTTTAGGATTTTTTCTCTTTTATAGAACCCCCCCTTAATATTTCCAGCAGTGTTGGCTTGGTGGTTGCATAGTCTTTTAAGCCTTGCCAATCTTGGAAACTCTTTATCTCTACATCCATTTTGAATGTCAGTCTTGCTGGATAAAGTATTCTTGGTGGCATATTCTTCTCATTTAGTGCCCTGAATATATCTTGCCAACCCTTTCTGGCTTGCCAGGTCTCTGTGGACAGGTCTGACATTATTCTGATGAGCTTTCCTCTATACATAAGGAGTTTCTTTGTCCTAGCTGCCTTCAAGAGAGTCTGCCTACAATTATAATTCTTCATTCTTACTATTAGGTGTCTTGAGGACTTTCAAGAATCTATAATCTTGGGGGGAAACCATTCTGCCTCTAGTACATGAATGCTGGTTCCATTCGTGAGGTTGGGAAAGTTTTCATGGACAACTTGTTCCACTATATCTTCTAGACTTCTTTCTCTCTCCTCCCCTTCAGGGATTCCAATAATTCTGATGTTAGAATGTTTCATGGCATCATTTATTTCCCTGATTCTGTTTTCGTGGCTTCTAAGCTGTTTGTTCCAGGCTTCCTCCTGATCCTTTCTCTCTATCTGTTTGTCCTCCAGATCACTAATTATATCTTCTGTCTCAGTTACCCTAGCTTTGAGAGAATTTAGATTAGATTGGAACTCATTGAGAGCGTTGTGAACCTCAATCCTGGTGGCTTTCAGTTCTGCCCTAACCAATTCTGTTTGGTCATCCATGGCTTTCTCCAACCTAGCTATTGCCTGGATAATTGTTACCCTGAATTCCCTTTCCCTGATATTGTCTATGTGGATAGTCATTAGCTCTGTTGCAGAAGGCCCATCCTCTGTATTTTTCTTCTGTTGGGCATTCCTCCTTCTAGTCATTTTGGTGAGAGATGACTGAATGAATATAGCTGGTTGTATCGACCATGGTGCAGTCAAGGTGCACCCTGGAACGCTTCTGAGCAATCAGGATTCCCCACCCAAATGAGAGAAAGAAGAAAAGAAAAAGAAAAAAGAGAGAGAGATAGATAGACAGGAAAAAAAGGGAAGATAAAAGAGAAGATTCAGCCCAAATGGGCCCCAAGGTAAGATTTATGAAGTATACCAACAAAAACAGACAAACAAAAAGACTGATAAAAGTATATGACAAGAGAAATAATATATATATCTAAAAGCATAAAAAGGAAGAACCTCGTCAAAGTATAAGATTTATATACTATCAGGACAAACAGAAATACACAGAAACACTGGTGGAAGAAAAAGATGGGAGAGTGGTTATAAATTCTCAGTGTGGGTGAGGAAGTTTATTTTGATTCTTCCTGGATGTATCTTGATATCTTTGTTAAAGGACTCAATTTTCCCAAGATAAAAGGGGATTAAAAACTGGTTTACCTATAGGGTTAGCATTGATTGGGGAAAGGGGATTACCTTGCAGTTTAACTCTATATGAATATTAGAAAATAAAGATAAAAAAAGAATAAACTAGACTAAACTAAACTAAAATTTAAAAAAAATTTTTTAAATAGCAAAGCAAAAGAAAAACACGGGTGTCTGTATCAAAAAGTTCAGATTAGAAGGTTATTATGGAATTTGATGTACTGCACCTGTCACTGTGATGGTAAATAAGTTTAAAAAATTATCTATATAACAAAAAATGAACCAGAATAGTAGGAATGAGTTAAAAATAAAAGTTGTATCTATGAAGTAGTGGTGCTTGTTCTCTTGTCATCTTTTTTTTTTTTTTTTTTCTTTCCTGGTTAGTTTTTTGGGGGAGGGGCCTGCCATATGGGTTTTCAGTCAATGATGTTCCCTGAGTTAAGTCCTCCCGTCCCCCTCAAGGGGGTGGGCTATGAGGAAATTGGTTTTCCAGGCTTTTGTTCTCTGGAGGTTTTTATGTTTGTTCATTTGTTTTCTATGGCCTTGACAGCTTTTGATGGTTTTTGGAGGTTTAGAGGAAAGCAAACTGCACCCCGACCTCCCTCTCAGAGAGAAGCCTCAGTCTGTTCCCCTCTGGGTCTCCAGAGCAGGTTCCAAGTCACAGAACGCAGGAGATCCTGCGTCCACAGGGACCGCTGGCAGAGCAGGTTCCGAGTCACAGTCCCTGTGGACGCAGGATCTCCTGCTTGTACCCAAAACTATGACAGCGGCGACTGTCTGGGCAGCTCCAGACCGCCAGAGAGATTCCAAGCAGCAATCGCACACTGAGATTTTCCTGCGGGCCTGGGCTGGGAGTGCCTGGTCTTTCTGGGTCCAAGAGCACCAGGCTAGGGCTTGTGTGCACCTTTCTCAGGGGAGGGTGTGGGGTACGCGCATCTCAGGCTCTGATAGTGCGGCCGGGCATTTTGCTGTCGGCGAGTCTCCCAACCCCTCACAGGAGCCAACCCCACGCATTCTTGGGCGTGCTGGTGGCTCATGGACCAAGACCTGGTTTCTCCATCACACTCTCTCTCTGGCTCAGCGCCAAGGGAGGCTGACCTGGGTCTGGGGACTTAAGCTCCTGTCCCTAACTGCCCCAATTCCCAAAATTTCCCCCCACGATCCTCTGCTCTTTTTGAGCACTTTCAACCAGACTCCAAGTTAATGCTGGTCCCCAATCACAGGGCACTCTCATATTGGGGTAATACTCTCCAATCGGTGGCCTCTGGTTGCTCCCTCCCCCTTTTGTTTATCTTCCGATATCAGTCCGCTTTACCTGCCCATTGGAGTCTTCTGCCCCTGTAGAGATCCAGACATGTACAATTCTGATCTCAGGCTGATTTCATGGGTGATCAGAGTTCTTTGGTAGGTAATCAGCTCACTTTAGGGTACAGGTTGAAACGGCACCTCCTCCTACTTCCCTGCCATCTTGTTTCCACCTATATATATATATTTTTAACCTCAAACAAATCTCTGTTACACATTGGTGGGATTTCCTAGTTGGGCAATTCCAGGGAGACCGTTGGAGGATGCCAAATGATAAATTCTTATCCAATAATGCTTTAGCAGAACTATTTGATTTGATTAGATTGCTTATTATAGGTAAACCTGTAATTTATAACTGAACAGTGCACAGCTGTACTGGACAATGCAGGAGAGTCATGAGTGCCCTCTGGATGAACACTTAATGAGGTATAAGAGCCTGGAGACACTGAAATTGAACACCTTCCTTGAGCTGGTTTGCTACTGCTCAGAAAGTGCTTGTCTCTTACTCCCAAACAAAATATCTCCCAACAAAGAGAAACGGATCTTTACGATATAGCTTCTAATTCTTAATTAGACATCTATCCTGCCCAGAGCAATTTTCACTTTTGATGCCATCCCTATTATTGGCATTTTTCAAAGAGCTGGGACAAAAAACCTTAAAATTTGTATAGAACCAGAAAAGACCCTGAATTGCCAAGGGAATGATGGAAAAGAAAAAAAAAAAAAAAGCTGGGGGGTATCACATTCCTGACTTCAAACTATATTACAAAGCTGTGATCACCAAGACAGTATGGTATCGGCACAAAAACTGACAGATAGATAAATGGAACAGAATAGAGACTATGGACCCTCAGCTCTGGGGTCTATCAATCTTTGACAAACCAGGAAAAAATATCCAATGGAAAAAAAGACAGTCTCTTCAATAAGTGTTGTTGAGAAAATTGGGCAGCTACATATAGAAGAATGAAACTGGGCCATTCCCTTACACCATACACAAAGATAAACTCAGAATGGATGAAAGACCTCAATGTGACACAGGAATCCATCAAAATCCTAGAGAAGAACATAGGCAGTAACCTCTTTGACATCAGCCACAGCAACTTATTTCAAGATATGTCTCCAAGGGCAAGTGAAACAAAAGCAAAAATGAACTTTTGGGACTTCATCAAGATAGAAAGCTTCTTCAGCAAAGGAAACAGTCGACAAAACTAAGAGGCAGCCTATGGAATGGGAGGAGATATTTGCAAATGATGTATCAGGAAAAGGGCTAGTATCCAAGATTTATAAAGAACTTCTGAAACTCAACAACCAAAAAACTAATAACCCAGTAAAAAATGGGGAGAAGACATGACACTTCTCCAAAAGAGACATACAGATGGCTAACAGACACATGAAAAAATTGCTCAACATCACTATCCATCAGGGAAGTACACATCAAAACCAGAATGAGATACCACCTCAAACAAGTTAGAATGACCAAAATTAATAAGATAGTAAACAACAAAGGTTGACGAGGATGTGGAGGAAGGGGAACCATCTTACACTGCTGGTGGGAATGCAAGCTGGTGCAGCCACTCTCGAAAACAGTATGGAGGTTCCTTAAGATGTTACGAATAGAGTTACCCTATAACCCAAGAATTGCACTACTAGGTATTTATCCCAAAGATACAGACATAGTGAAAAGAAGGGGTGCATGCACCTCAATGTCCATAATAACCAAACTGTGGAAGGAGCTGAGATGTCCTTCAAAAGATGAATGGATAAAGAAGATGTGGTCCAATATACACAATGGAATATTATTCAGCCATCAGAAACAATGGATACCCACGATTTGCATTGACGATTTGCATTGACATGGAACTGGAGGGGATTATGTTAAGTGAAGTAAGCCAAGCAGAGAAAGACAATTATCATATAATTTCATTCATATGTGGAACATAAGTAAGAGCATGGAGGACCACAGGGGAAGGGAGGGAAATCCAAAGCAGGAGAATCAGAAAGGGAGATGAACCATAAGAGATTGTGGACACAAGAAAAATCTGGGGGTTTCAGAGGGGAGGAGGGTGGGGGAGGAGATAACAGGGTGATGGGTATTGAAGAGGGCACATGCTGTGATGAGCACTGGGTGTTATACTTAACTAATAAATCATTGAACACTATATCAAAAACTAATTATGTGCTATACAGTGGCTAACTGAACATAATAATAATTTAAAAAAAAAAGGAGGACTGGCCATTTGAAACCAAAGCCTGAAGTATATACTCTTTCTGCTAAGCATATGAAGAGGAGTCAGAGAGTTGCAAAACATTTTTAGAAATGTTTCTAAATATTTTTAGAATTTAGAAAATTTTTAGAAATAGAAATAGAAAATTTTCTATTTTTAGAAATAAGAAATAGAAATAAATGTATTTAATTGCTCTTGTTACTTTTGAAAATCTTTGCAAACCACTGCTGATCAACTGACCTAAAGAAAAAAAAATTCCCAAGTATCATGGAGGAGCAGCTCACCAGGAGGGTGTGGAAACTTCCCTGGGTCAGAGGCCACAGTGAAAGTGTAAGGTTCATGGACCGTAGGTGTTGGAGAGATCTTGAGGTTCTTGCGTGCAAATTCATCATTTCACTCTCTAGAAACTGTGATCCAGGGATATTAAACACTGTGTCTCAGGTCATAGAGGAGAGCTGAGATAAGACCTTGATTCCATGACTCACAGTAAGGTCAGTGATCATTTTACATTGCCGGTTCTCAGATTGTGGTGCCTTGACCAGCAGCATCAGCATTACGTGGAAACTGGTTAGAAATGCACATTCTTATGTTTGACCTCAGACCTGCTGAATCAGAATCTTTTGGAGTCAGGTGTAGGAATCTGTGTTAAAACAATCTTCTCCCCCAAGACATTCTTTTTTTTTCTTTTTTTTTCCCCATCCATTTTTTTCCCAATTTATTTATTTTCAGAAAAACATTATTCATTATTTTTTCACCACACCCAGTGCTCCATGCAAGCCGTGCCCTCTATAATACCCACCACCTGGTACCCCAACCTCCCACCCCCCCGCCACTTCAAACCCCTCAGATTGTTTTTCAGAGTCCATAGTCTCTCATGGTTCACCTCCCCTTCCAATTTACCCAAATTCCCTACTCCTCTCTAATGCCCCTTGTCCTCCATGCTATTTGTTATGCTCCACAAATAAGTGAAACCATATGATAATTGACTCTCTCTGCTTGACTTATTTCACTCAGCATAATCTCTTCCAGTCCTGTCCATGTTGCTACAAAAGTTGGGTATTCATCCTTTCTGATGGAGGCATAATACTCCATAGTGTATATGGACCACATCTTCCTTATCCATTCATCCGTTGAAGGGCATCTTGGTTCTTTCCATAGTTTGGTGACTGTGGCCATTGCTGCTATAAACATTGGGGTACAGATGGCCCTTCTTTTCACGACATCTGTGTCTTTGGGGTAAATACCCAGGAGTGCAATTGCAGGGTCATAGGGAAGCTCTATTTTTAATTTCTTGAGGAATCTCCACACTGTTCTCCAAAGAGGCTGCACCAACTTGCATTCCCACCAACAGTGGAAGAGGGTTCCCCTTTCTCCACATCCTCTCCAACACATGTTGTTTCCTGTTTTGTTAATTTTGGCCATTCTAACTGGTGTAAGGTGATATCTCAATGTGGTTTTAATTTGAATCTCCCTGAGGGCTAATGATGATGAGCATTTTTTCATGTGTCTGATAGCCATTTTTATGTCTTGATTGGAGAAGTGTCTGCTCATATCTTCTGCCCATTTTTTGATGTGTTTGTCTGTTTCGTGTGGGTTGAGTTTGAGGAGTTCATTATAGATCCTGGACATCAACCTTTTGTCTGTACTGTCATTTGCAAATATCTTCTCCCATTCCGTGGGTTGCCTCTTTGTTTTTTTGACTGTTTCCTTTGCTGTGCAGAAGCTTTTGATTTTGATGAAGCCCCAAGACATTCTAATGGATGATTAAGTTTGAGAAACACTACTATTAGGCTCATCATGTTTCTAACATGATTATGTACATTTCTGCATAGTGAGGCAAGCATGCAAGAAAAACCTGAGGATAAGGATGTGTACAAAAAGAAGAGAAAAACTGGGGTATTTTGATATTAACCAAGACAGACTGATATACACATACACATGGACTTTTATTTTTTTTCCTCACGACAAATATGTATTTGTTTTTTCATTTTGAGGTATCATTATTAAAAAAGCTGCTCTTTTGTGATTTATTGCAAAGATACAAGTATAGCCTCAGTTTCAGCATTATTATCTGGGTGCAGTAATGGACTATGAGCTCTTCCAACATGTAAATATAAATACACTAGAGACAGAAGGAAGTGTGTGTGTGTGTGTGTATTTATGTATGCTATATTTTTGTCTGGTCCATTTTGTTAATTTTCTTTAAAAATATTATAACAAAAAACAAATATGAAAGTGCCAAGAAATGTATGTTTCACAGCAAAGCCAAAATCTCTGGAATACTTAAACCATGCTACATGGAGCTGTCAATTTCTTCCCCCCATAGTGTCTGAGGGGGACACATGAAAGATATGGAGTTTAATATAATGCCTTTTCATGAGTCTGTCTGGACAGATCTTTCTTACTTGTCATCAAACCCTATATAAATGCTTGGTGATGTTTTAACTCTTGGAGTGTTTTGATGATCTAGGACAGAATTTTATAGTAAAAGTATTGAATAGGCTTCTAAGAGTCTCAAAACAAAAGAATGAAATAGTTGAATTATTTTTGGAAAAATTTGAGATGAACAGGCTTAAGGCATTGATGAACCTTGAAAAAAAATATGAGTCAGATTACCTTAGGTTCTGACTAGACTTGAAGGGGCTATAATTTCTATGTGAATGTCTTTACAATTCTGCTGTCATGAGGTGCCATTTTTATCTTAAATTGGAGTCTTAATCTTTAAGGGGGATTAAGGATGTGATCATTGAATTATGGGAAGGGTTACACATGTAGGGGCCTCTTTTATGTTCTCACACTTTGGTAGTCCTTACTTTTATTCTTGGTTATCTCATGATCATCAATATTATCATAGCTGATATTTACTGAACATTAGGGATGGGCCCGGCATGGTAATGAGTTTTCATGGGCCAACTTTTGTAATCCTCACCAGAACCTTAAAGGTAAGTACTACCATTGCCTGTTTTACAGATGAAGGAACTTAAGTAAGAAGTTGAGAAATCTGCTCAGGGTTACACAGCTCATAAGAGATTGAGTTAGGACAGAAATCCAGGTATTTGTATCCAGAGGCTACCCTCTTACCCTCTGTATAATGTTGCTTTTCATCCTGACATGTTAAATTATAGGGGTTATTATTTTCTCCATACAGATGAGAATAACTTGGCTCAGAGAAAGGAAGAAACTTGCTAAGGTCACAGGGCCAACCAGTGGCCAGATGGGTGTGTGTGTGCTATTTGCACTTCCCACGTTGCCTTCTGCAGTGCCTCCCACACATTTTCAGGTGTCTTGTGTCTTTTGTATTTTGCTTTTGGTGCCAGTGTGTGATACTTTTCACATTTGTTGAAGAACCAGACAGGTTTCTGATATTCTTTGTCAAGTGAAGAAATTGAGAATGTGGCTGAATTTCATGGGTTTTCTTATTCTCATTCTTACAACATGGTAACTAGACTATTTAACACTATTTCTTGTTGCTATTCATGTAATTTATCAATATAATGGATCAGATGATCAAGAACTCTGTCAACTATATAATGATAGAGGAGGAGAGTTGTGACAACCAGTATGGCCAAGTGGTATAGTTTGCTTCTGCTGTCTCTATTAGGTGAAGGCAAACTACTTCTAATTTATTATGACTTGCTGGGATTAAAAAAAATATATATATATACCAAGTCAATATCTGTATAACAGGTGCTAGGGGTTTTCTTGATTTCCTTAATAAACACATTTGTAATCATAAACATATAAATTATTATTTATAAAAACTCACCATCACTCTAGAAGTACTAGTAGTTTTCACCATTCTTGCATTTTTAATATCTTTTATAGTAACACTAAAGCGTGCTACTCAGAAATGCAGCATTACTTTTGGTTTACCATTTTGTCCAGAGAAGGAGCAGATGGTTCCAGGGGCTTTCACTTGGTCCTTCCTACCACACTAGTCCTCACTCTAGAGACCAGGGGGTCCGTGTGGGAACTATGTCAGTTATAAGCGTAATTATTCTAATTTACACATTCAGAAACGAGGCAAATGAGCCCAGGGTGGGTCTGGGAGCTCACAGAACACTCTGCAAGCCCTACTGTAATCATTTGATCACCATGGCATTTGTGTCCCCTGGGAGTCATGTCCATTCTGAGTTAATACCTATTACCCTGAAGATCTGGGCATCTCTCCTCCCATAGTCTCCTTTTTACATGACTGCAGGCTTCTCTGAAAAAGAACTGGGGAAGATTTATGTTATGTTTTGGGTCATTCCTATTGGTTCCCTGACTATCTGCTCACTCAAGGGCCTGAGGGTATGTGAACTGACTTAGGTCTAGAATCTGGGTGTGGATTCATACCAACACTTCAGTGTTTCGTTTTGTTTTGTTTTGATCATCAGACATAGTGATTTCTGGATTATATTAACCAAGGGATACCTTAGGAAATCACCCATCTATTTCATTAATAAGGAACCAATAATAAATCTGACACATTTCCAAGTGTAAATATACCCTGACTGCTACGGCTTTTCTGTGGTATAATACGTTAATTGGGCCAACTTTTTTTTTTTTTTTTTTTTTTTTTTGTCAGAGAGAGGGAGAGAGAGCGAGCACAGGCAGACAGAGAGGCAGGCAGAGGCAGAGGGAGAAGCAGGCTCCCCGCCGAGCAAGGAACCCGATGTGGGACTCGATCCCAGGACGCTGGGATCATGACCTGAGCCGAAGGCAGCTGCTTAACCAACTGAGCCACCCAGGCGTCCCTAATTGGGCCAACTTTGTCTCCAATAGTTTAGCCTTACAACTGGGTCTCTGCACCTGAGCTATAATTATTCCCATTGAAATTAGAACACCCCAGTCAATAGCAAAATCTCTCACCATTATCTCAAGGCTCCATAGGACAGCAATACAGAGGGGTTCAGGGATGCTGAGTCCCCTTATCAATGTGTCTGTTTTTGATTTGTCATGGGTTAAGGTTAGGAAGTAGCTACAAATCTTGTGCATTAGAGGTCCACTCCAACATCTCCATCTATTTTAGCTTCCATTTTCCTATAATTACAATATACCAGAGAAGTTTACATGTCTTGATTCATCGTTTGCTGGTCACTACTGGAACCAGGCTTCAACTAATCAAATAAACAGAAACATTCCCTGCTAGGTATGCTCATCCAACAGTGCACTCTTTGATCTAACACTGTTAGAATATATTCTATAATGCTTCTTATATGTATATAAGAATACATGTTATATGAGATTTATATGATATAGATATAAGGTAATATACATAATATTTTTAATATAGTAGACATTCCTATTATAAGAATATATATAAGCATATTGCATATATATTATTATACATAATACTTACTGGTATAAATTAATAAGACCTTCCACTTCCAGGAGGAGTGATTAGACCCTGAGAAATTAGCACTAGAATAAAATTGCTGAAAACCCTAGAACAAAGGGACACAGAGAATAGCTGTAAGAGCTGAAGCCATGGGAGAAGGACTACCTCATGACAGCTATAGTTGTGAAAAGGTATAGCTACTTCCAGAGTACAGGACAGATAGGGAATAAATACCTGATTTCTCTCTCTTTTGTCTTCTGAGCCTTGCGTGATGTCATTCACTGGCTTAAACCACCTGGAAACAAATCAGCAAGGGAGACCTGATAATGTCCTCTGTGGGTTACTCCTAGGGTATAGAGCAGGATAGGAAAGGTCAGAGAACATTTAGAAAGGAACAATGCAAATGGAGAATGAAGAATGAATGAAGAATTGGAAATTGCAGTTCTTACAAAAAGCCCTAAAGTCAATATAAAATGTCCTGGGGTGCCTGGATGCCTCAGGGTTTAAGGGTCCGATCCAAGTTGTGATCTCAGGGTTGTAATATGGAGCCCCACGTGGGGGTTCTTGCTGGGTGTGGAGCCTGCTTGGGATTCTTTCTCCTTCTCCACTTACCCTTTCCTCCCTGCCCCCTGCTTGGACACACTCGCTCTCTAAAATAAATAAATAAGTAAATGCAAATAAAACATCCTGAGTTTAAATTTTGGAGTCTCATAAATTATAATTCTCATTGGTAAAACATGAAAAATCTTTGGAATTTGTCAAAGACTTGTAAAGTTGTTCTCTGACCAAGGAAGATCCTTATTGCTTAATAGCCATAACTGAAGGTAGGATAGGTTATCCTGGGGTTGTAAACTTTCCAATCTACCCCCTGATACATTGGGAAGATGTTTATCTGGCATTTTCAGCCATTTCCCATTTTTGACATCTCACGGGGATGGCAAAATAAAGACACACATCAAGGGAATAATTTCCACCTGCACACTTTCATTATTTCTTTTACTTCTTTAAATCCATGCCTGATGAAAATCACATTCTGGATTTTCATCCAGTTTTCATCCTTCATCAAATAGTGATTAAGAATTGTCTGCTTGGGGTGCCTGGGTGGCTCAGTGGGTTGAGCCTCTGCCTTCCTCTCAAGTCATGATCTCAGGGTACTGGGATCAAGCCCCGCATCGGGCTCTCTGCTCAGCAGAGAACCTGCTTCCCTGTCTCTCTCTGCCTGCCTCTCTGCCTGCTTGTGATCTCTGTCAAATAAATAAATAAAATCTTAAAAAAAAAAGAATTATCTGCTTGTTAATGGTATTGGAAGCTTAAATTTATTTGGAAGCTCTCGTGTTCATAAGCCCTCAAGCCTAAGGAACTTCTAAGCTTTATAAAAATTATTGCTGGCATCCTCCCGTCTCTGCTGTGTAACACCAGGCAGCCCTCCACTAATACTTCATCCATACAAGGTCTTGATCCCATAGCTCTTTGGACAGCCCCAGACATGAAAAATGTGTTGTATCCATAATCTTATTAAATCTATAGATCTTATCTATACTGATACACATATTTGATATGAAACTGATATCATACAAATTAGAAATCTTTTTTCTCTGACTTATTATCCATACATATTTTAATTAATCTAAAATGTGATGTTTAATGATTTCATAGTGCTTCATTGCTTTAATTAGTTATAATTTGCTAACCAATTCTTTTTTTTAAGATTGTAAACAATATTACAACAAATTCCTGAATTTTATAATACAATTCTATGTATTTGGAATAATTCATTACTGAGTAATTACTGAGTTAAAAGGATTGTTTGGATTATTTTTTTTAAGTTGTATATTTTAGATATAAAAGAAACATCATTAGTTGTTTTCTCTGCATTCATCACGGATACTTTTTTATGCACTGGACATGCATCATGTCAGAAGGTTTGAAAATCTGAAGGATTAGTCTGGACAGAACATTTTCTTTTTTTGACAGGTGTGGTTGACTTCTCAAGCCTGTCTCTCTGCTTCATTGAATGGAAGAGCCTGTTATGTTTGACTGCATCCCTTTTGAAATTTCAAATGGTCACAGCCTACAAGACAGAGTGACAAAAGGCCATCAATCAACATAAATAGATTCTCAGCCCACATTTGGTCTGGTCTGGTCTTGGATTGGTGAGGTCCTCAGAATGTAAATCTGTCTTTTGCATTGAGATGGTTAAGCCAGAAATAGCAGGTCATCATGCATAATGGGGTCTCTGACATCAAGTGCGTTTTTTAAAACCTGAAATACATGTATGCAAATTGAATTTTCAGAGCATTCTATTTCCTCCTAGCAAGGCTGTTCACTAATTAGTAGGTCAATATCATTCTTGAAAGCATTGATTTTCAATGGCCATAGACCAATCTCTGTGTGCCTCCTGGTAGGGAGAAATGAAGCAGAACTCGGTTATTAATTCTGTTGTTGTTTTTTAGATTATTACGTTTGAACATCTGAAGACTGACCTGAAGAATCAGCTTTAAAATCAGTGCCAAAAAAGAGTCTCCAGCTGGACTTAAGTTTAAGCAATTTGGAAGACTCTTAAGCAATTTTCATCTTGGACGAATGTAAAGGAAAACATGACCTTTCCTGCATGCAATACTACCCATTCCTTCTGGGAGAAAATGTCTTGAGTAAGTGGTATAGGAGAGGGCATGCATGATCCTATAAGTACCTTACTGAACCTTCCTAGATGTTTCCTCCAAGCTGTCTGACAGAAGCGCTTTTATTCTGACTGACATTTTTTTTCTAAAAGAAGTAGCTCTGAGACAGAAGTTCTCTCTCCCTTCCCCGTCCCCCCTCCCCAATATTCTCTCTCTACTTCTTCCTTTCCTTTTCCTATTCTACTTGAAATTTGGAAAATATAGAAAGCCATAAAGATGGATATTATCAAAAGCATCTGGAATCATATTTCATAGAAAGAATGCTTTATATTTGGAGTGAAAATGAGTGTGGGTATATGGGTGCATGCAGAGTCATGTGTGCACACATACAACTACACACACACATATGTATGAATACACAATTAGCCAAAATGGCCAGCGTTAACTTTTGGTGTCTTAAGAAAAAAGAAGTAGGTTATTCTTAACTAATAGTTCAAGATATAGCTAATGGGAAATGCTAGTGTCATTTACAAAAATGGCTTTTCTGAAAATGTATTTCCATAGAGTGACATAGTCTCCTTCCCATTTTGAGACCTGTTTTGAGGGGGGTGAATGGGTAGGTAGTCAACATTTCTCCATCAAAGGATTGTTTTGTGTCATCTTTGATGTCCCTTCTCCTCTGTTCCCTCCATCCAGCAGTGGGCAGGTATCTCTAGCTGTGGAAAATGTTCCAATAGGGCAATTGAGAAACGTGGGGTTAAAGCTGAGGATGTTTAAAATGTGTTTAAGCATACACATTGATTCAGAGACTTCACTTGGAAGTATTTAAAATGTCTTCAGGCACAATGGCAGGCTCTGAGCACTGTAATGGCCCAAAGGAGCATCTGTGAGGACAGGGAAGATCCCACAATAAAGAATGCCGCTGCCAACAGAAGATGCTCTGCTACCACCATCTGCCCCCTCACCCTCAAGGGACACTCCTCTGGCCAGATGGGCGGAGCTGTCTGCATAAGGAGAGGGTAAAGAAGCCAGTTGTATATACAGAGCATCAGAGGTTAAAATGCAGTAGTTCCTACCCTGCTCTTACTCTGGGCTCACTATATTCTTATTTCACTGTAAATATGAGCCAGAGTGAAACGACCTGTGCCAGGGCTCACAAAGTGACATTACTTCCAGAGCTGTTACTATTTTCTCTCAGCAGATGGCACTGTTTTGAATGATTAGGATTTGGTTGAGTTTGGAAAAGTGGAATAGTGCAGTTCTTTAAATGAAGATTTCGTTGTCATGAATTCCAAAGCTTTGTTACTAAAGATAAAATAGTATAAGAGAATAAAGACTAGAGAATGTTTACCAGGTCCTAGATCAGCACTATCCCATGGAAATATAATGTGAGTCACAGATGTTTCTGAAGTTTCTAATAAAAAAAGGAAAATGAAAAGTGAAATGAACTTTAATAAAATATTTTATTTAACCCAATTGATACAATATATTAAAATATCAGAATGCAATAACCATAAAAATTTTTTCATAGGTGTTTTGCATTCAGATGAACAATATTTCAATTCCTCAATAACCTGTAACTAAAGGCTGTGTTTCCCCTTCCGTTCTTCCAGAAACAGGTGTGATTTTTCAGAGCAATTGGCTGTACAAAGGTTTCCTCACTTTGTTTAGGGTAAATTTTAGTGTTGAATTTGATCCTTGCTTAAGTAAAGTCTTCATTGATGCAAAAGATGTGTGTATGTGTATGTGTGTGTTTGTGTATAAATACCAATTTTTCCTCCTTCTAAGAAGAGGACAATGTCAGCATCCAGGATAACTGTTAGAAAGTTCTTTGTCATCCACTAAACAAATATCTATTGAAGTCCTATGATGTAACAGGCACTGCTCTGACAAGTGAGAATCATCCTCAAAGTCTGAGACCAGCATTAAGTAAAGCATTTGAATAGACACAATGTAACTTGTACCTTTTCTCATCTTTGCTCTCCTGTAAGTTCCTCCAATTAACATTAGTTACTAACTTCCTCCAGGAAGTTTGCTGGGTGCCATGCCTGCACTCATGAAGGTTGCTTCCCAGAATATCGAGGTCTAGTAGAGGTGGACAAGAAAACAGACAACACATAGGATGGCAAATGTTATGATTAAAACATGCTCAGGAGACTTTGGAAGAGGAGCCCAAATCTAGACAGGGGTCACTAATGGTGGAAGAGGGGAAGAGGTGAAGTTTCTGAAAGGGTTTGATATCTGAGCTGATTCACAGAAGTATGGGCAGGGCTAGAAGAAGTGGAGGATGGCATCTTCAGTGGGCTGAAGATGCATCTGGCAGGGAGCAGCACCAGCGTTTGCTGGGAAGCATGGGACATTGCCATGTGGTTGGGGAGCTCCAAGTAGGTGAGGCTTCCTGGTGTACAGGGCTAGAGGTAGTGATGAAGAACAGAAGGCTGGCTGAGGACAAAGCAAAAGCTGACACCTTCCAACCTTACCCCACCCCCACTCCTGGGTGGGACATATTATGACATTCTTTAGGAATCTCCCAACTATCTTAATGTTAATACCTTGCTAGAGGGAAAAATGATCTTGACAATAGCAAGGCCTCAAGGCCTCCAGTATCTTGTAGGGACTCTTTAGCATATAAAGTTCTATTGAAACCTCCTTTCTCCTTCCCCCACCCACATGGTACATAACCTGCCACCTCACAACCCCAGAGCAGTAGCTCTTCCTGCCCATGGGTCCTGTCCCTGTGCTTTAAAAAACTACCATTTTGCACCAAAGATATCTCAAGAATTCTTTCTTGGTCGTTGGCTCTGGACTTCACCCCACCAAACCTCATTTATATCCCAAAACTTCATCAGTAGAGTACCAAGTAGAAAGAAGGAGCCATGCTCAGATCATTAAAGTGTCTAATTCAACCTCTTTCCTGTTAAGGCAAAGAAACTGAAATCCAGAGAGGGCAAATAGATACCAAGAGCCTCTCTTAGTTTAGTTTTTCAAGTGACAGCTAAATATTGCAGATATAAGTCTCAGGCTTGCTGAAAAGAATATGGTCATTTATTCAGCATTTATTTTAAAAAGGATATCATCTCAACAGCTCTGATATTGGAGTTTAGAGTCTTGGAGGTGATATGGGACATGACTTAGTCAAATACAAAGCAAGAGGATGCTGTAACAGAATTCTTAATCCCAGAGGGGCATGAAACTGCTGACCCTGATCAGAGCTGAAGGAAGACAGTGCACATCACTGACCTGTTAGCTTAGATAGGCCCAGAGCTCAACTATGCTGCATGTTGATAGGAAACTGGTGCTCAGGTATTTACACTTCAGTTTTTACTGGCTGAAGAATGGAAAAAGCTCTTTCACCAAGGCCCTACGCCACTTGCTGTCATGGCCCTGTCCACAGAAGGATATAGAAAGTGACTTTCATTTCTGGGGAAAATATTCTGTGAAGACTCAATAAGGGGGGCAGCCCATGCAGTAGGCCCAACCTGCTCAGTTCTGACTTCATTTTTGTACATTGTCGGGTCCCAGCCTCAGTGTAACCAGAATAGGGAGAAGGGTGTAGTATATACTGGACTTAGATGTCTAGGAAAGAACTCTTCAAAAATATTGTAATATTTATACTTAATATTAATACCTCTGGGGTCCATGCTGACCACGTCTCATGTTTTCCTTTCAGATTTTACTCTTCTTTAAAGATCTAAAATAATTGTAATCTTTCTAACAAAATAATTATTTCTATTTTAGGGTACAAAGTCAGAATTTTTTGTACATTTTAATCTTTCTGTCTGACTTTTAACAAAGCTGGTGCTCTCTTGAAAGAGAAAATGACCTTGGTGTCTCTGAAATTCACCACTTCTCCCTTCTTGTTCTCTTTAATTCCAGAGCAGAAGGAAAAAGATTAAGACAGACGTATCCCTGCAGCCTTTTCCAATAAAAAAAATTATTTTTGTGACATCCTAAAAGCCAGAAATCATGTATAATTTTTCTTGGAGGTTTGGTTTGCTCATTTAATCTACAAGGTGTTGAATTATTGATGCTGTGCTTTTTTTCCTTAATTTTGTAATACTTCCTGTAAACTTGACTTCACTGTAGACTTTCACCGTGATCTCACATTTTACTTTAGCCTGTGTTGACCATTAATAATTTAACATCCAGAGTTACAAGTTATCAATCTCTTTTGGAGAGTTTCAAGGCAACACCAACTGAAATGAAATTCCCTCTGTATTCCTGGATGTTTGTTATGGAAAGACACAGCTGCACTATTTGTCTGAAGCGTAAGCACATAACCATAAATCAATATGGTTCCCCGGTGTGCACATATGTTAAGGTAGAGATGTAGCAGAATTTGTTTTTTACTTATTGGGTTTAGTAAGTGTATTATGATAGAGGTGGCCAGAGGGATTAGTGATAAGGCTGCTTAGGAGACTGCCATAGTTGTACAGTGCCAAGATACACACTCTCTGAAATATAAAAGAAATTGGTTTAAGAGAATTATGTCCATGATCATCTCAAGAGATGGGTATGGGTGACAGAAATCATTGAACATTTGTGTCTCTTCCAACAGCTAACGTGGATGATAGGTAATGGGAATGGGGAATTTGGGAGTGGTGCGTTTTTTCGTTTTCTGTTTTCACTGCAGTAGGCCACAGGAAAAATGTTTCCCTTTTATTTTGGAAAGGAAATTAAAGTTGCCAAATTTGAGAGTTCTGCAAATAAATACCTTAAATTATTAAAATTTCCTGTGTTGAATTTATAGACGTCAAGGGGCCATGAGCAGTTCCTTTCTTCTCTTTAACGTTTAGTCAAGTGGCCTTTATGGAGTTCTGAAAATAATAAGAGAATCACAAGCATCTGTGATTGTACTCTAAGGGCAGTTTGAGCCACTGGAAGATTCTAATGCTAGAAAGCTAAGCTTACAGAGTTAGGGAAGCTTGTTTTCTGTGGTAAAGCCTGCTGGGCATACTCACAAATGAATTCAGTCCAGTTACAACTCACTACACTGCAGTGATAATTTTCACCTTTCTGCCCCACAGAGCGTCACCAAGTACAAGGCTCAGAGTGGGGAAGAAAGTGCCTTTCTATTCATTATTCCTATTAGTTGTAATAATGTCCTTCTGTTTGCATAGATTTTAGCCAGTAAAGGCCACCTGTGTTATGCAATCTTTAGGAATTTGTTGAGGTCCTTACAGAAGTGGGGAGACATTATTAGGGAACATTCTCATGGTAAGTGCATGTGACTCCACCATCATTTTACTCGACCATGTACAATGCTGGACACAGAGGGACCACTGAATAATGATATCATTTTTAAATGAATAAACGAGTTCAAGACACTTAAAATTCCATGCCATGACTTGAACTAAATTGGTGACATCTCAACACTTATCCCGCTTTGCACTACAAGTATTTTCTCCAGGCTGGGTGTCAGACCCTTTCCACACAGTCCTTCTCTTTTTTTCTATATCTCATATTTTTGTTTATAAACACTTTATGAACCTTAGCCATGTTCCTGAAACTGGAAGGATGACAAGCTGTCTCCAACTGCCTGCTTTCTCTCTTGGTCTTTGGCTTCCTTCTCTACCCCTCCCCTCATGACACCTCCTTCATTAGAAGTAGTTAGGCTAGCTGTGACTTAGGTCCCACACCACCCTTCCCTGCCTCCATTTCTAGCTCTTCCTTCCTCACTAGGATGATGAAGTCCCAGATCTTACTAAGCCCTAGGTGCTCCACCATAGAACTTTAGGTTTCTGCATTGTGAAGTCTTTGTTAATGTTAGAAGCACCAGACTTTGAGATGTTAACAACTCCAAGATGTGCTTGAGATTCTCCTATTGAATCTCATTGGTATTCAAATGACTAAAGTCACTCAGGGAACAAACAGTAGTAATGGGCTGAAAAGAAGTTCTCTTGACTCCCAGGCACTGCTCCTCTGCTCAACTGTGCTGCCTTTAAGAGAGCTTTAATGGAATTGGGGCAGGTAATTCAAGTGTTAACACTTGGGCATCTGTTGGACTTGCCCTGCAAGCAAATCCGTAATTGCCCTGTAAGAAAAGGACGTGGGGGATAAAGAAAGAAAGATAAAAGGAAGGAGTAGAGGTAGGGAGGAGGGGAAAGAGATGGGAAAGTTCTGTAAAAAAAAGCAAGTCTGTGACTGGCTTATTTCACTTAGCATAATATCTTGAAGGTTCATCCATGTTGTCATACAGTAGAGGATTTTCCTCTGTTTTAAGGTTGAATAATATTACATTTCATGTATATACCACATTTCCTTTATCCATTCATCTGCTGATGGGTATTTAGGTTGTTTCCACATCTTGGCTGTTGTAAGCAATGCTGCAATGAACATGGGAGTGTTAATACCTCTTTGAGATCCTGATTTTAATTCTTTTGGAGAAATTCCTAGAAGTGGGATTCTTGGATCATATGTTCTATTTTTGTTTTTCCAAGGAACCCATACTGTTTTCCATGGCAGCTGTGCTATTTTGCACTTCCACCAACAGTCTAGAAGGGTTCTTCCAACTTCTGATTCCACTTCATGATATATCTAAAATAGTCAAACTCATAAAAGCAAAGAATAGAACTTGGTGATACCCAATGGCTGGGTAAGGAGTAAATGAGTTTGTTAATCAATGCATGTAAAATCTAGTTATGAAAGATGAACGAGTTCTAGAGATTTGATATACAGTACTGTGCCTAGAGATAACAATAATATATACTTAAACATCTGTTAAGAAAGTAGATCTTACATTAAGGATTCTTATGAAAAATAAAACAAACAAACAAAAAAAGAAGCCTCAAAGCACAATTTCACATGTTCTCACATTGAAATTGTTAGTATTTTCCAGTTACAGATGGTGTGATGATGTACTAGTGATGGCAAAATAATTCCCAGGCTCCTGATACAGTCTCCATTGTTATTTAGAATAAACTACAAAGAAAGTCTTGGGCACCATTCTATATGATCTGTTATCTAACCATATTTTCTTTCCTTATTGTTTTTAACTCAAAAAATATAGTTAGCAGGAAGATAATGGCTTCCACTTAGCTGGGATTTAGTATTTTGAAATGTGTGAGAACATTTTGGAGCTAGATAAGATCTATGCTTTTTCCTCTTTACATTTTGAGTCAATTATATATTTGAGTTCCCATTGCACAGTTGCATGCATGTGTTCCTGAGATTTTCCAGGTACTGAAAAAGAAAACTAAAGTCAAAACAAAATGGAAAAACAAAAAATCAAAACAAGAATAAAATGACTAAAAATAAGTGAACTGTTGACACATTAGTCCTATAGAGAAAGATTCTGCTGGTTAAAGCCATCTGCCGCAAACTTCATGTTCTAATACTTTAATCAAATCAATCAAATAATTCAATCACAAGCAGTTTCTCAGATTTCCATATTTTTTCTAATCTAGGTATCTAGCATGTATTTAAATCTGTCTTGTTCCTTAACATCTTCCTTAAGTTTTTAATTGTTTTTATGAGAATGTTCCAATTCCGATGAGAATTCCAATTTTATGAGAATGCCCAAATTCCGAGACCCCCCCCCCCAAAGACGACCACCAGAGTCCAGAGTCAAAGCCAAACAGCAAGGGTCGTTTATTACGAGTTCGAACCCGGACCTCTGCGCACTCATTGCCGTTGATGCTAAGAGGTCCTGAGCTCAGGATCACAACACTTTTTATACACTATTTTTGGGGAGGCAGGGACTTAGCATACATCATAGTATCTTGTAACAAATCACCACATACCGCGGGAAAATCAAAAAGGAACTCTATAATATGACTGGTGCACTACAGAGCGGGAGAAGGCTGGGAACAGATTATTGGTTAGGTTAAAGGGCTGTCATTCTTCAAACTGCTTGGTTGGCACCGCTAGGATTGGCCGGGGGTCTCCCTGTCAAGCCGCAGGGTGCCAGATGGTTATTATCTCTTGCACTGAGAGCTGGGTGGGGAGTCTGGGAGCAGTCATTTTGTCACGTCCAATTCTGGGTGGGGGTTTCTCTGGCACCAGATGACTGTTACCCTGGGCCCAGAGCCAGGTGGGGGTCCAGGAGTGGCCACTGCCAGGTTCAATTCTGGGCGGGGGTTGTGTGGTTACAGAGTGCCTATAGAAAGTTTGCTGGTATTTTTCCATCTCCTCATGGGTTAGCAAGCGAAGGTACAGAAGCAGAAATAGCGGTAATGGTTATAATTTAGGCATCTCAAGAAGAAATCATAAAAGCAATTTTAATAAATTGTGACACTATGGCAAGGCCCTATGTTTTTACAATGATAACTGTTTATATCAGTTTCTACTCATTTATAGGACTTATACATGAGATGATTTATCTGTGCTTCTGAGCAGATGTTACCACTTAGGGAAAAAAACATTTGTGCTTGCATAGTAAGTATACTCTGGAGACTTAAAAGTACTTTAACTGGATTTAAGAATCTGGCTCTCAGACCTCAGGAAAAAACATACATTAGTCCCATTATAAATTTAAAACTTTATTGAATAAAAGATGTTGAAATTCTTACTTACTATAAGCATTTTAGATATCTATCTATCTGGGTATGAGTAATTCCAGGGTTCCTGCTGACTGACATTGTATTTCAGGGTGTGTTCAATTTTTCTCCCTCATCTATGGCCAATGAGTGGCCTTATTTAAAAAATTTTTTTTGAGTGTTTTATTTTTTCCCCAGCTTTATTGAGATATAATTGACATATAACATTTTGCAAGTCTAAGATGTACAAAGTATTGGTTTGATATACATATAAATTGTTTAATAATTATCACAATAATGTTAGTTAAAACATCTACCACCTCACATAACATTTTGTGTGTGTGTGTGTGTTGAAAACTTTTTAAAAAAAATATATTTATTTATTTGACAGAGAGAGAGATCACAAATAGGCAGAGAGGCAGGCAGAGAGAGAGAGGGAAGCAGGCTTCCTGCTGGGCAGGGAGCCCGATGTGGGGCTCAATCCCAGGACCCTGAGATCATGACCCGAGGTGAAGGCAGAGGCTTAACCCACTGAGCCACGCAGGTTCCCTACGTGGTGAGAACTTTTAAGATCTACTCTCTTAGTAACTTTCAAGTATACAATCCAATATTGTTAACTATGGTCACTGATGAATGCATTAGATCCCTGAACTTATTCATCTTATAACCGGAAGTTTGTACTCTTTGACCACCTTCACTTCTTTTCCTTACTCTCACCTCTCACCTCTGGCAACCACCATCTACTCTGTTTTCACCAGCTGTTTTGTTCCACCACATATAGTGAGATCATATGGTAATTCTCTTTCTCTGTCTGACTTATTTCGTTTTGCATAATGTCCTCAGAGCTCATTTATCTTGCTGAAAATGGCAGGATTTCCTTTTTTATGGGTGAATATCCTACTGTCTAGATATGCTGTATCTTCATAATCTATTCATTTGTCGGTGGGCACTTAGGTTGTTTCATGACTTGACTAGTGTGAATCATGCTGCAATGAACATGGGATTGCAGATCCCTCTTCCAGACAGTGATTTCATTTCCTTTTAGGATTACTTTTTCTACTTTTGTGAACAATACCATTGGATTTTTGGCATTTTGGTAGAAATTACATGAACCCAAGGCTTTGGGTAAAATGAATATTTTAACAATATTAAATCTTTTGATTTATGAAAATGGGTATCTTTCCATTTATTTGTGTCTTTGATTTTTTTTTTCATTAGTGTCTTATAGCTTTCAGTGTAAAGACCTTTCACTGCCTTGATTAAATTTATTCCTAAGTATTTTATTCTTTTTGATACTATTATAAATGGGTTTGTTCTCTTTTTCACTTTTTCAGATATTTCATTGTCAGTATATAGAAATATAACTGATTTTTGTATGTTGATTTTATATCCTGCAACTTTAATAGAAATTTATAGATTAATTATAACACTTTTTGGTGGCCTCTTTAGGGTGTTCTAGGCAAACAGACACAATTTTACTTCTTCCTTTTAGATTTGGATGCCTTTTATAGATTTTTTTCTTGCCTGATTGCTCTGACTTGGACTTCTAGCACCATTTTGAGTAGGAGTGGTGAAGATGGGCACCCTTGTTATATTCTTGATCTTAGAGAGAAAGCTTTCAACCTTTCACTGTTGGGATAATGTTAGCTATGTATTGTCATATGTGGCCTTTATTATTTTGAAGTGTTTCTTTACTATCATTGATCATTCCACTCCACCTCCCTGAAATCTAAGTGGCTGTTAATTATATCTAGGACAGTTTTCATCTTAGAATTTAGAGTTTTCATCTCTGAAAGTTTTGGGGAGGGGGGGTGTCTTTTCTCTAACTTCCATGTCTGTACTCAACGTTTTGAACATATGTGATACAGCTACTAAAACTGTTTTAATGTCCAATTTGCTAATTCTAACATCTGTAACACTTCTGGCTTGATTTCAATCAATTGATTATTTTCCCCATATGGGTGGGTCATCTTCTCCTGATTTTTGCATGTTTGATAATCTTTGGGCGCCAAACATTATACATTTTACCTGGTTGTTTAATCTGGTAGGACACTGGATATGTTTATTTTTCAGTAAATCTTGAGTTTTTTTCTTTCATGATCCAGGGATATAGTGAAGTTACTTAGAAACACTTTGATCTTTTTGCTCTTGCTTGTATGATTTATTAGGTAGGTCTGATACAGTGCTCATTCTAGTGCTTATTATTCTCCCACTACTGAGGCAAGACCTTCTTGAGTACTTGACTCAAAGCTCTGTAGATAATAAGATTATTTAGTCCAGCTTGTGGGAGTAGGACTATTTTTGGCCCTCTGTGAATGCAGATACTACTCCTTCTAGTCCTTTCAGTGATTCTTGGCCTTAGATAGTTCCCTGGCAGACATATATTGGTCACTATTGCTGAACACTTAAGGAAAAACTTTTGCACATCTTTGTAGCTGTCTTGGTGCAGCTCTGTGGTCCCAGTGCTCTTACAAACTGTTGATATCTTGGTTCCTAATTCGCAGCTCCATGTCCTCCATTCTGGGAGTCTACCAGCTCCATATGTGTTTCCCCTCCTTGTGCCAATTTCTGGAAACTTATAGCAGGCTGTGACTGGGACTGTCATATGGCTTACCTTATTTGTTCCTCATATATTAAGAAACACTGCACTTTGTTGCTTGATGACCATGTCTTGAAAACCCCCTTTTTTTCTCTCACATATTTTTTATGCTTTTAAAAAGTTGTTTCAGGGGAAGATAAATTCATCCTCTGCTACTCTATATTGTCTAGGAGTGATATTCTTTTTAAACTTCTTTGTAAATTAGGGACTTTAGTCTCTTATTTGTAATATTCTGCTAATATTATCTCTTGGTCTGTCATGTCTTTTGCATATTGTTATGGTGTTTTTTAATATGCAATTTTTTTTCACTCATGTAGTAGAAGTTATTAATGTTTTCTTTTTCTTTTTTTTTTATTATGTTCAGTTAGTCAGCATATAGTACATCGTGAGTTTTTTTTTAATAGTGCTCAGTGATTCATTAGTTGTGTATAATAGCCTGGAATATTTGTGTATAATAACTCTGGAATATTTGTCATAGTTACGAAGGTTTTCTTTCTTTCTTTCTTTTTTTCTTAGAAAGGCTTCCTTAGGGGAGCCTGGGTGGCTCAGTGGGTTAAAGCCTCTGCCTTCGGCTTGGTTCATGATCTCAGGGTCCTGGGATCCAGCCCTGCATCTGGCTCCCTGCTCAGCGGGAACCCTGCTTCCCTTTCTCTCTCTGCCTGCCTCTCTGTCTACTTGTGATCTCTGACAAATAAATAAATAAAATCTTAAAAAAAAAGGCTTCCTTAAGTGTTCCCACTAGTGCGCTAGTATATTTTTAATTTTTGTGAACATTCTATGTACACTTGGAAAGAAATAATATGCTTTATTATTAGTAAATTATGTTTGGTGTATATTCAAAAAGTCAGTCTTATTGATTATTTTATTTAAATATTTTATATCCTTACTTTTTTTTTTTATCTACTTGATTTGTCTCCTACTGACAGTGGTATGTTAAAATCTTTATTATTACTGTGTTTGTATTTCTTTTTTTTTTTTTTCAATTTATTTATTTTCAGAAAAACAGTATTCATTATTTTTTCACCACACCCAGTGCTCCATGCAAGCTGTGCCCTCTATAATACCCACCACCTGGTATCCCAACCTCCCACCCCCCCGCCACTTCAAACCCCTCAGATTGTTTTTCAGAGTCCATAGTCTCTCATGGTTCATCTCCCCTTCCAATTTACCCAAATTCCCTTCTTTTTGCATCACTTAGTTTGTTGTGTTATTTAGTGCATAGTTATTCATGAACATCACATCTTTATGTAGAATGTGTCTTTTAATATTATAAAGTGTCCTTTGTCTAAATTAATGCTTTTTGCCTTGAAGTCTAATTTGTCTGGAATTAGGATTGCAGCCCTTGGTTTCTTATTGCTTCTATTTGCCTTGTACATATTCATTAATCTCTTTATTTTTAGCCTACTTGAATCACTACACATTAAGTGTGTCTTGTACATAGTAAAAAGTTGTATTTTTGTTTGTGGCCCAATTTGAAAATCTTTTGTTTTCATAAGAACATTATTCTTCTTTATATTTATTGATATGACTAATATATATGGTGTCAATTTTGTCTATTATCTTATGCAGGCATTTATTTACATATTTTATTATATATACCATTTCTATGTATTTGGTGTGGTCATTTGCTTCTTAAAATTTTTCTTTTGGTTTTTAAGAAGGTAAAAATATTGTAAGGGTTACCTTTGGATTAATATTTCTTATAGTGACTAATTTATTTTTCTTACTTTTCACCATCTGCCAGACTGAAATGGTACTCTTCCACTGACAACTTACTTTTTCTCTTTTCCCTTTCTTGGTTTTAGTTGATTTTTCTTACTTTGCCTGAACATAATGTTTACATATTATCTTTAATTCATGACCATGTTCTTTTATTGTTCTTAGTTCTTCAATTAAAAATGTGAAATACTCACTGAAAGTCCTTTTGTGTAGTTTTAAGGCCATCCTTTGGCTGGATGAAAGCCTTTCTCTGTTAGATTCCTATGGAAGTGCTCATGTATTCCCTTATTCTGGCATAAACTCTGTCTATGGCCTTACTACTTTTAGGAAATTTTGCTGGATAAATATTAAAATTTTTAAATTCCTTAAGTTTCTTGAAAGTTATAGTCCTCTGTTGCTTTTCTTTGTATGTTATTTTGAAATATCTCAGTCTGATTCCTTTGCTTTTTAAATTTTTTCTTTCCTTTCTTTCTTCCTTCCTCCTCCTCCTTCTTTGTCTGCAGATGATGGAAATTTTCTTTTTCTTTATCTCTAAAGTAATAGTTTTACTAGAATTTGTGTTGGGGCACTTCTTTATTTCTTGAAGATTTTCTTGAATTTATAGTTTTAAATATTAGTTCTGTTCGATTGTCTTTTTTTTTTTTTTTTAAAGATTTTATTTATTTATTTGAGAGAGAGAGAGACAGTGAGAGAGAGCACGAGCGAGGAGAAGGTCAGAGAGCGAAGCAGACTCCCCATGGAGCTGGGAGCCCGATGCGGGACTCGATCCCGGGACTCCAGGATCACGCCCTGAGCCGAAGGCAGTCGTCCAACCAACTGAGCCACCCAGGTGTCCCTGTTCGATTGTCTTGATAATCCTTCTTAAGTCTATCTTCCATTTCTATTCACTTTCTTTCTGATACTTTTATTCCCTTCTTTACCTCATATTTCTTCTGTTGTTCTTTAAAAAAATTTCTTAATGCTTTTAATTTTTTATTTGATTCTGTTCTCCACTGGGTATCTTGACATTTAATCTTAATTTTAGATGATTTTGTTTTATCTTCTATTTCTTTCCTGAATTCAAATTCATTTCTGTTTCATTTCTTTCTGCTTTATATACATTTTTTGTTCTTTGCTTTTATATTTCTGATTCAGGGTATTTTGCCATATCCCCACCTTCCTGATTGAGGATATTTGATATAGTTTGAAGCTTTCTACTACAGTTTTCTTCAATGTAATGTTTAGTTTGCCAGTCAAGTGTTTTCATCAGCAGAAAAGATTTTCTATTTATGAATATATTTATTTCCTTTCATTTTCTGACACACTGCAGTCATTTTATATGAAGGTGATCTGCTATGCTTTACTCCTACTCATTTCATGAAAGGGATTTTTAGTTTGACCATGCTCCATCTGTGCAGTTTATTTTGCAGATGGTAGTGTTGGTAGTGCACTCATAATAGGGAAGGGTTAGCATGCCTTTCATATCTGCAAAATTTTTAATTTTCCCTCTCATTTCTCCTTTTCCCCAATGAGTTGTCTTCAAGGTCTACCACTTCTGTTTAGTCTAATTCTTCCTAAAAGCTATTAGTTCTTCTCAGTTGTCCCTTCTGGTCCTTTTCCTCTTATCTAAGTCTATAAACTATGAAGTCCTGGTCTGTGTCCTTATTTGAGCATTTATTGGTATAATTTCTCTTCCTGGGGGCAGCCTTCTGCTTTCTTACATAGAATCTTTTATATTGTAAAGTGCAATTACTGGGTCCTATGGTAGTTCTATTTTTAAGTTTTTGAGGAACCTCCATACTGTTTTCCAGAGCATCTGCACCAGTTTACATTCCCACCAACAGTGTAAGAGGGTTCCCCTTTCTCTGAATCCTAATGGCCTTTTCATTTTTAATTTGTTTTCTTTTTTCTCACCTTACTCTTCCATTTAATCATCTGGATTTGGAATTTTTCAAGTTTTAGCGAGTTTGAATTCTGAAGTTCTTCTATAGTTTAAAGCATTTGTAGGTTTATTCCACCTATTGGGTTATTTTTTTTTCTTTTTTTTCCCCCAATTTATTTATTTTCAGAAAAACAGTATTCATTATTTTTTCACCACACCCAATGCTCCATGCAAGCCGTGCCCTCTATAATACCCACCACCTGGTACCCCAAACTCCCACCCCCCTGCCACTTCAAACCCCTCAGATTGTTTTTCAGAGTCCATAGTCTCTCATGGTTCGCCTCCCCTTCTAATTTACCCAAAAGCACATACCCTCCCCAATGTCCATAACCCTACTCCCCTTCTCCCAACCCCCCTCCCCCCAGCAACCCACAGTTTGTTTCGTGAGATTAAGAGTCACTTATGGTTTGTCTCCCTCCCTATCCCATCTTGTTTCATGGATTCTTCTCCTACCCACTTAAGCCCCCATGTTGCATCACCACTCCACCTATTGGGTTATTGTCCAGAATGAGTTTTTACTTCTCGCTTTTCTCTTGTTATCTCTCTCCCTTTTTTCTTCACATAACATTCCAGTGTCATTGGGCAATACAGTATTGTGGGTACTCTGGATCTTTAGTACCCTCACACTTATGGGGCACGTGCACCAGCTGTAGATGAAACCAGTGTGTGTGTCACTTGACAGAGAAGACGTGGTTAAGTTTCCTGTCATTTAAAAATGATTCTATAACATAGGCCCAAGGCTTACCTGCCAACTCATGGTCCCCAAATTCAGGTGCCATACCACAGGGAAAAAAAAATGTTCACAGCAAATAAGACAGACACAACATTCCATACTTTTCTGAACTCCTTTTTCAAGTACTACTGTGAGAAGAGGTTAGTTCAGGGCTGATATTAACCCTTTTCCCAGAATTGGATTGGTTAATCAGGAATACTAAGCCTGATTTTAATTTTAATACTATCAGGACCCAAACAAAATTAGGTGGGAATATGGAAGATGCTCTACTCTCTCTGCCTTCTAGGTATAATTGTGTGATGGCAGAGAATCTGGGATGTTTCCAGGAAGAGCTGAGGTGGCACCATCTTTTACAATGCTTGAGTTTTATAGTTCTAAGCATAGGTTGCTACCCATAATTGGGTGAACTTAGGGTTGCTCACATGTAAGTGATGATAGCTTAAACTGCCTTTGTTTTAGAGTAAGATGAAGTCTATTTATAATAGAGTTATGGTTTTGCTTTGTTTTGTTTCTGGCTCTCATCAAAAAGAGCCACATGAAAAAAGCAAAACCTCTGCTTGACTTACTTTCACAACATGCGATTGGTAAATTAATCAGAAGAAATGTTCTTGAGCTGTCTCTCTCCTGGTTTCTTAGTCCATGCCTGGCTGGGCTCTCTGCTGATCTTTCATTAGTGTTGATGAGCTCAGGGTGGAAAGGCACTTCTCTTTGCTCCTGAGAGAATCTCCCCTAGGTAGTCTCACAGTTTTAATCACTGCTAATAGCTATTTTGGCACACATTCAGAGTAGGCTCAGTGAGGGGCAGAGGAAATATTTTGCATTAACTGGATTATTTTAAGTCTCCAGCACTGCAATGTTGCTTTAGGACAAAATGGGTGGTGCTGGGAAATACAGCTTGCTTTCCCCAGAGTCTGTAAGGAAATGGCTCCTGTTATGCTAAGCCAGGTTGAATTCCACTTTGCTGTCTGCTGGATATTGTGCTTAGAAGGCTTTTCCTTCAGGTAGTCGAAGTAGCAGTTGTGGTTGGCATGTGCTGGCTGTATGGCAAGTATGGTGGTCTACTGATGACTGAAAAGAAAGGAAAGGGCACAAAAGCAGGTTTTGGTTACTCTTTATAGATGTAACACGTCAGACTTAAATACTTCTATGCTGGTTTACCTGCAGGACTTTCAGAAGAGTTTATGTTGTTCGTGAATATTGAAAAGACTGAGGACATTTAGAGGTTGGGTTTGAAGCTTCCTCCATAACCTGATTTGAGGATCTTACCTCCTTCCAGTGCCCAAAACATGACAGAAATGAGCATATCTGGGTTTGACAGGATCTGGGGTCAGGATGATTCTGACTGGTTTGAAAGCATAGAGTACAAAAGACATTCTGAAATAATGTCAAAGATGGACCCATTGCCTAGATTCAGTATAACATAATGGTAGAAAGAATAGGCTTTGGAGATCTGGCTTTAAATCTTGGATCCACTAGTTATGCATATTTTGGCAAACTGATCAACATTTCTGAGACTCATTTTCATCAGTCAGTAGAATGGGGGAATTAAATATCAATCTGATAGGATTACTTTGAAGACTAATTGTGATAGTGAGTGTGTACATTATGTGCCTGTGCATGCTTTCATGTGTGTCTGGATCTGTGTGAGTGTGTAAATCAGTGTACATGGTCATTCAGTAGATGAAAGCTAATACTTTCGATCATTTTGGGACTCTTTCTAGAACGTTACAGCTTCCTCTAGGGCTGCGTCAAGTTTCATGGTAGACTTTTACCTTTCTTACTGACAAAATCCTTGTTGAAAGCTGTCTTAGTCAGTGTAGGCTGCCATAACAAAATAGCATAGACCAGGTGGCTTAAACAACAGAAATTTATATTGTCATCCTTCTGCAGGCTGGAAAGTCCTAGATTCAGGTTCTTCCAGGGTTCCATTCCTGGTGAAGTCCCTCCTCTTCTCACAAGGTCACAGTCCTATTGCATTAGAGCTTCAAGATCATGGCCTCTTTTAACCTTAATTAACAATGGGCTTTGACATATGCATTTTGGGGAGACACAAATCAGTTTACAGGAAAAACCAAGCTTTTCTGGGAAGAGGTACTTAGTGAGGGCAGTGGGTCATCCAAGAGTCACAGAGAAATTTGATTCTGGTTTCTGGTGTGTTCCTTCCTATTTATTATTTGAGTCATTATCTTTTGTGATCCACCAGGCAAGGAGAGAAAATGGGCATATTAGATGTTTGAGATCTTAATATGAAATTATGGCTAAATGCCTATGTGTAACACATAAATTATTTTCTTTAATCAAACTCTTTCTCTGAGGCATGGGGAGATGGAACATGAGAAAATAAATTTTCAAGAGGTTGGAGGGTATGACACTTAAACCACATCATAGGTGTGGGTTTGGAAGATTATATATACAGAAGTTGATTTCTTACTTCTGGGTCCATGCCTGGAAAACTAATAGTTTTACCAGCTGGCTACTATCTCCATGTGAGACTCTAAGTGTGAGGTGGAGAGAGCCCTTATTTCCAGGCAATGAGAATTCTCTGTTGTTCCCGTGACTCCTTAAGTTAAAGCATCTTATTCACTATTAGGACTTGTGAGGCTAATACATGTGAATGATGGATCAGCTGATGTTGGAGGAAAGCACTCTGGACAGCACCTTCCTTTCCTCTTGTCCTCACTTTCCCAGCTTTTTCATGCTCACCTTCTTCTGTGTGTCTGTCCAGGCCTCTTGCTCTGATCCCATCTCTGCTTCCCTCTGCGTTGTTGATAGCCTGTGCTCTTCCATGGGCCTGTCTTCCCCAGCAGCCTTCAGCTTTGCTTACCCATTATGCTGAAGGCACCCTCTGACTTGGTCAGGAGTGGTCCATCTTATCTTATCAGAACAAACCCTGACTCCAGCCCTGCCGAGGTCAGTCCAGCCTTGCTTCTCTGCTGTAGACCAACTGAGAATAAAGGATGAAGACTGCAGGTTTCTAGTTCATTGGCCATTACTAAAAGTCAACATGCTTCCTTTTTGTGGAAATAATGGATAGAACCTTCTCCCTGTCTGGTTAATGAGTTTAAGAGTTAAAGATGTATAGATAATTTGGTAAAACAGTTTCTTTAATGAACTCAACTGTTATCCATGTCCAAGGCTCTAAATATTGACTTGCCATTCAGTTTTTAACATTTTTAATCTTTTTAATTTTTATTTTTAATTAATTTATTTTTTATTATGTTGTGTTAGTTACCATACAGTACATTAGTTTTTGATGTACTGTTCCATGATTCATTGTATGCATGTAACACCCAGTGCTCCATGCAATCTGTGCCCTTTTAATGCCATTCAGTTTTAATGATAGTTTTAATATTCTCCCCCAATGAATAGATGCAGTGCTCACCACCCTCCGTTCCAGAACTTCTTCTGTCCAGGACACCTCTCTGTGCCCCAGTTTCCTCCTCTGGGTGTCACTAGAGCCTCTATTTTAAAGGGTTACAGTTAGAGTGAAATGAGATGATGTGTAGAGAGGCTTAAAATAGTGTCTGCTAAATAGTTTTCCACTTCCCTACATTTAAATTTTATTTCCTCAAATTGAAGTTGGAATTCCCAGGGGCTCTGCAGTGAGGTACAGCTTCAACTCTGTGACATGCTGAGCAGGGGGAGTGGACCCATGGTGGCAATCTGTCTTCTGACTTTGGACTTGTAGAGGAGAGAGGGAAGGGAACTGGTATTTTCAGTGGCTCGCATTATGTCAGACATATGTATCAACTCCTGTGACTCTAATCAACCCAGAAAGGGTAAGACTTAACTTTCTGATTGTAGAGATGGGAGAATCAGGGTAAAATCAGACTTTGACCCCAGGTATCTGTGATCCCAGAATTCAAGCTCTTTCTACTGCCAATAATCTGACTTTTGGTCAAAGTAGAAAAATAAAACAGAGAATGGATATTGGCTTATCTCTGTTGGGTTATTTTCCTTCTGGTTAGAAATTTCCTAACAGCCATTTGTGCATATTTCCAGCTCACATATCTAACTTAGTGACCCTTCCCTTATTCAATTCATTATTACATTGGAGGAGTGATTTTTTTTTTTTAAATTAAGGTTAATGTTTTTTAAATTAAGATTAGTGTTTCAGCAATTTGTATGATTTTCCTGAATCCATCAGCATCAAACATTCTTTCTTAGAGGCCAGTTCCTTAAAGTGCTTGAGGTGGAAAGCCACAGGGCAGGTCTCAGTGGCTGGGGGCTTTACCAAGAGTCACTGAAGGCAAATTAATCATTAAAAAAGATTTACTTTTTACTTGACCCTGAATTTGTACTATCTTAATAATGAACTAATTTTAATTTTGAAATGTAATTAATATCAACTGATAATACTTAGATTTATAATTTTATATCCCTGAACCAAAAGATCCATTCTTTTACCAGGTTTTGTAAAATTCTGGTTTTTGAGATTCAGATTTTTTTGTGTGTGTGTCCCTCAGGATAAGAGGCCCACTGCTATAAACTTCTTATATTCATTTTTTATAACTCAGCGTCTTCTGAAATACATGTGCATTTTCTATAATTTGGAAAGTAGACACAACAGTAATGTTTTTGTTTGTTCTTTCAGTAATCTGTTATCTAGCTGAGGAGAAAGAAGATATATTTGACCCAACTGAACTCTGAAGAAAGGCAGTGATTGTACCTATTTCTCGTCTGTTACCTACTCACAATGAGCTCGGGGAGGAATGAACAACATAGACCAGGAGCTGAACACCTATGTTAACGTACTGCCTTTTGTTTCCTTGATGGGAAGTCTGCCTAATCAGGAGTCCTAATTCAAAGACAATCTGCAGATGTTAGTAATGCAAGACTGAAAATGATACACATAAACATTTCACCTGCTTAAGATCTGAATAAAAGCATGTTTTGAAAGAGAATGGTTTTAGTTTCCCTTAAAAATGACTTAGAAGGTAGTGTGTGGAGACAAGAAGCATTCTGGCTTTTGATGGAGAGAACCAACTTGGAGTCCCAGCCTTGCCACTTGGGGAGTTCACCATATCTTTTTTTTTTTTTTTTAAGATTTTATTTATTTATTTGACAGACAGAGGTCACAACTAGGCAGAGAGGCAGGCAGAGGAGGGTGGGGGGAAAGCAGGCTGCCTGCTGAGCAGAGAGCCCCATGTGGGGCTCAATCCCAGGACCCTGAGATCATGACCTGAGCTGAAGACAGAGGGTTAACCCACTGAGCAACCCAGGCACCCCAAGTTCACTATATCTTAATAGCTTCTCTTTCCTAAAGTATAATAGGGAATAATAATAGGTAGTTCATACAAGTTTAACAAAAACGAATCATGATAAAGGTGAAGTGTGGAACCATGGCTCTGGTTCTTAGTAAGGGCTTATTAAATGTTACACCAACTCGATTTTGCTAATTGATCTTAAGAATTAGACTAAACTCCTAACCTCTATACACATTCTCCCCCTGTTGGAGAGAGAAGTGAATCATCCACAATATACCCTAAACTAGTAAGTTTAGGAAAATAGGCTGAGCATGCTGTCCTCAGCTCCTGCTTTTCTCTAAGTCAACCTGCCTGTAAGGATTTACTTTCTTGCCTTGCCTATGGATTGGAGACACACATTTAATACAGCCCACTATGGCTATACACCTAAACTACATTTACACTCAAGGTTTTGTAAGTATTAAGCCTGTTACTTTGATTTCTTCTGTCTAACATTAATGAATAGCCTTCAATTTATCCAAGCCCAGTGGAGAATAATGTATTGTTGAGCCTCTTTAAATGCCATCATATGTAAATAATGGGAATGGTTTATGATATTTTATTAACTTAGCAAAATGGACGATCTTGGGAGAACAATGACAAGTGATCTTTGCATGATGATGTGAGAATTACTGGAAAAATTCAGAAAAATTTTAGTTCATGGTGAAATAGTTCATGGCAAGAACTTTGGCCACCATCAAAGTTTTTATGCCCTTAGAATCCTCTCTTATAGTTTTTTTTTTTTTTTAAGAAATATAAGTATCATGAGAGGGGATTAAATTCTTAAACCACACAGGCTCTAAGTATCATTAATGTTTTTCTTTCTCCCTTGGAATAATGCAGGGAGAGGGTGTACTTCTGGAAGACAGAGGGATAGAAAAAAAGAGGAGTGAGGAGTTCTGAAATCTGTTACCTAATGCATGATATTGCCCCTAGTCAATAATTCTGTTCATGGTTCCCATAACACTGGTACACAATAAATATTTGTGGCTGAATGAATGAACATTCTTACAGGTCTGCTTCATGAAAATACAAATATTTACTCATACTGTGATGACATTATGCAGAGTAGTTGGCTTGAGATGATGCTCCTATTTTACTTGTCCTCTTGCATGTGAAAAGAGAATGTGGGCCATATATATAAAGTCTTATTGTGAAATCTTTACATGATTTTATTATAACATCTGTAAATAAGATGAAAAGTTTGAATCAAGATTAAGATGACCATAAATCTGCAATAATAAAATACCAAAATATTTCATTTTTATCCTTCACACAGTTATTTCCAGTGGTAAAATAACATGTATCCTATATAAGCTCCTTGAATCATGGATGAGAGTTTTGTCCAAGAATAATTTTATATCTGTATAGATTTAATGTTAAAGATGATCTTAGTGATCTTACTTATGAGACCCAATGCCTGTTCATGTGAATAAGCTCATAGAGTTTCTTTCATAAATAAAAGGCATATTGAATGTGTACATGTGGTCTTTGGATGATGCCCTGATGTGAGATGGCCAGTGGGACTAAATTGCCTGTCAGTGCCTGCCCAGTGAAGTGATGCTCTCTTAACAAGATGATCTGCCATCCCATCAGTTTTTGTTTTGACAGTTACAGACAATGATGATGTCGAGTCTAGCATCAGAATGTTCTATTTTGATCCCCAAATGAATTCTCCTATTTGTTACCCATAAAAAATTAGTTGTATAAAAAAGCAGCACTTCAATCAAACTTTCCAATGTGTGCAGCATAGTCAGGCCCTGCTGAGAGAGCATGGAGAGCAGTTGGGAGTTCACATCAGGATTAATTTGGGTCCTGCATGATGAGTCAGTCTGCAGTGGGCAGGAGAGGGAATGATAAATACCTCCCAGGGTTCCTTTGATAATAATATTAAGTTTTAGTTCACACTATGGAAACTACTCCAACTGACTCTGGTTGCAGCTCCTGAGAAAACTTTATTATTCTGACTGAATATGTAAAGCCTGCCATATTCAGCAAGAGGTAAATATTTCTAATCTCTAAATGGATTTGCTGGCAACGAAATGTTCTTTTAACATAACTTAGGCTTAATTAAGTTCAATTTATCACAAAAGTATTTTGCTCCAGGAGCCAGATAAGAACTTTGGGAAAATTAAAGAAGGAAAGTAATGATGCACAAATTGGTAGAACACTGTCTTCCAGACCGGTCAGCAATTCCCAGAATTTCAGGTTGAGCTAAAGCGCTTTCCAGCAAGGGGACCTCCATGGCCTCCCCCAGCAGGTGCTAAAGAGATTTCACCCCATGCCCTTTTATGTCCTGGTGGGATTGTTCTTACTCACCACTGTTTTTATTGAGGATTTACTGTACACCTAGCAATTTCCAGTTCCCTATTTGCATGTGGCAGTCAAAAACAGTTAAAGCAGGGGTGCCTGATTGGCTCAGTGGGTTGAGCCTCTGCCTTTGGCTCAGGTCATGATCCCAGGGTCCTGGGATCAAGCCCCACATCGGGCTCTCTGCTTAGCGGGGAGCCTGCTTCCTCCCCTTGCCTCTGTCTGCCTCTCTGCCTACTTGTGATCTCTCTCTCTGTCAGATTAAAAAAATAAAACTTTAAAAGAAAAAAAGAACAGTTAAAGCAATAGTTACATAATTATAACCTGTCCTACTCATCAGCGACTTAAAAAAACCACCATCAAATTTGTGGGCAACGGTAATTTCCTGGTTTTTTCTAAAAATAAATTGGATCTTTCTTGGATTAGGTTACAGGAAAATCACCTATTGGATAGTAAAAGCATTTCATTTAACTTGCATTTTAATTTATTTTGATTTTTATTGTAAGCTTCCATGAAAAATTAAAGTCCTACATATTATTCACCTTAGCACTTGCTATATGTGGACTTTCATATGAAGAACTCCTTTAGAATTTTCCTTTTCTTGAGAAATTTATGTTTCTCATTTTATATTTAAGGATAAATGTATAATTAATTACTATCATGTGGGCACAGGCTAACAAGAAGGCCATCAGCAGAGTCTTACTTTGTAGTACTTTTTTTTTTGAGTCTTACTTTGTAGCACTTTTTTTTTTGAGTCTTACTTTGTAGCACTTTTGTATTTTCATATGGTTTTATATTACAATATTTCTTCACAGTGAGTATTTTTGGCAGACACACTATGTAGTTTCTTTTTTTTTTTTTAAAGATTTTTAAATTTATTTATTTGACAGAGATCACAAGTAGGCAGAGAGGCAGGCAGAGAAAGAGAGAGGAGGAAGCGGGCTTCTGGCTAAGCAGAGAACCTGATGTGGGGCTTGAAGGATCATGACCTGAGCTGAAGGCAGAGGCTTTAACCCGCTGAGCCACCCAGGCACCCCCACTATGTAGTTTCTAATTACTTTAGTTTTGACTACCTTAAAAAACACATACATGTTTTTATTATGTATTACCTCAAACAAGTGAGATACACTTGCAAATAAGTGAGATACAAATAGAAATGTACAAAATAAAACAAAATCTAATGTAGGAAATGACCACTGCAAGTGGGCTCAGCCCACTTGCAGGACATAAGGTAGAAGCACAAGTTGAGGCCCATATGCCATATATTCAAACATTTAAGTCATAAATCATGAATCAAGCTAGTGAACATATATTTGGATCCTATATGTTTGCATATGTAGAGACACATGTAGAGTCTTCTATCTTTATAAATCATATTTTTTCACAGCAATATGTGTATATATAACTGAAACTGCAAAATATCAATGAGAACAGAATTTCTTTTCTTTTTTTTTACATCAACTTATGTTTATATGGTGTAATATTAGTTTCAAATATACAATTTAGTGATTCAATACTTCCATATAATTCCCACTTTCTCCTTACACATGTCCTCTTTAATCCCCATCGCTTATCTCATCCCCTGGCCCCCCTCCCCTCTGGCAACCATCAGTTTGCTCTCTGTAGTTTTTCTTTCTCTTCCTCCACCCATGATTGTTCGTTTTATTTCTTAAATTCTGCATGAATGAAATCATATGGTATTTGTCTTTCTCTGACTGACTTACTTCACTCAGCATAATACTTTCTAGCTCCATCGATGTTGTTACAAAGGGCAAGATTTCATTCTTTTTGATAGCTGAGTAGTGTTCCATTGTATATTTATACACACATCTTTATTCATACATTAGTCGATGAGTTCTTTCCATAATTTGGCTATTTTTGATAATGCTGTTATAAACATCAGGGTGAATGTATCCCTTAAAATTAGTATTTTTTTATTTTTTTGGGTAAACTGTTATTTATTGCACATGGCTGGGTGTTCTGTCGATGGACCAGCAATGTTCAGACGAGTAATAAAATAAACATGTATATAATCCATATACTACTATATTTATAATATAAATTTTCTGGAGGCTTAACAGACCTTGCCACCCAGGTGTCCCTATACATATATTTATAATATAATTTTTAAGTGTTATATTACTCATTTAAGAATGCAAAACATTTCTAAGCTGCCGCATGTAACTGGTGTGAATACCGTGGTAATTTGTGATTATTTCTGGGAGCAGGAAGGGAAGCAAGGCAATGGGTGCTCAGTGTTTCTGGAAAATGGTAGTATCATAGGTCCTGATTTCATGCTATCTGAGAGGAAAATGTTGACAAGTTAGTCTTCTCTTTCCTGTCTTCCCTTCAAACTGTGCTTGCACTGTGGAATGGTGTTTGTCTCCACTAGCAGCGGTGGCACATCAACAAACCTACTCAGCATGTAGGAACAGTAGCCTTTTTAAAGGAACAGGACATGAAATGTGGAGCAGTGTTTCCTTGGGGCCTGACCGGTGTTAGTCACTTGAGTAGATTGCTGGGCTATGAATAGTGATGCCACCAGAGACCACTGGATCCCAAGTGACCAAGGGGGGATTTAGCCCATTTATCTTTTACTGATTTGAATGGCCTGTACAATTTGGGGCCTGGAGGATGGGGAATCCTCTTGCCTAGACTGAAGACTTATCTTCTACAATGCTGCCAATAACCCCACTGCTGTCTGTGAGATGTCCTGTAAAACAAACCTACCTGAATTCACCATTCCTCCAACACATCTCATAGAATGGCTTCATGAAGAACAATATTTATGATATCAAGTATGGTAGCAAAATGTTGCAAACAGCTTAAATTGATTTTTGAGGTCTTCGTTAAGGGTCAACATAAAAAACATAGATAAAAAGGATGAAGTTAGACTCCATTTTCCCCATCCCAAATCATCTGCAGAGCTCTGGAAGGGTACTAACCTTGTCTCAGTGGTAACCCCTAAAGAAGCTTCTAGAATTTGAGGAAGGATAGTTAAGGAGTACTTTTGCTTTAACTCTCTATTATTTGAATATTTTTATAAACTATTTGGGTCATTAGATAAAATGAAATAAAACTATTGTGATATTCCCAAGAGCTAGGGGAATCTGTGACAGAATAGGTGGTTTACAATAAACTGAGGGCTGGGGAGGGTGTGTGCTATGGTGAGTGCTGTGAATTGTGTAAGACTGAAGAACCACAGACCTGTACCCCTGAAACAAATAATACATTATATGTTAAATACATACAATACATACATATAAAGGCAAAGAAACCCCGAAACCCAAAAAACAAAAAACAAAGTGCCTGGGTTTACAATTCCCAGGCACATTTTGTTTTGTTTTGTTTTTACGATGACTATTTCTATTCCACCTCTCATTCTCCTTTCTCTCCCTGTGTCAGATGCTGAGCTATTCTCTTCCTTTGTGGTTGGTCTCCTCACTTCAGAAAAACCATTCTCTATAGCCCCCCTTTGTTTGATGTTATTCAGAAGGTCCAAGGTGCTGGGGCTATTTCCTCACAGCTATGAGCATTCTGGATCAGGTTTCACAGGTTTCTACTTATGATAGGCAGTTTTTTGACTTATAAATCTTCCAGTTAATTAGTTGCTACTGATTCATATTGTCTTCTCTCTCTAAGATGCTCCTAGAACTTAGAGTGGCCAGTATGGTTTGCCCTCTTTATTTAACAGAATTAAATTCTATGCAGCCTGGAAAAAGCCAAAACCCTCCCAGTGCATTTGATCACTCATGACCCTAGCATGCTCTGGGTATATTGAAAACAAATCCCAATATCTGTACAGTCTATGTAGCTACTGGGAATATAGGTCTTCTTGGACTGATATAATTTGATTCCTTTATTTCAGCAAAGGCACATTCCTACCAAAGCAATTGCATAAAATGAGAAGTAGAAGAGATTTTCTTGTGGATAAATGTCAGTGTTTCTGGACCAATTTCACTAAATAAAACGCTTTTTTTGATTCCCTTAAGAACACCTAAATCAAGCAATCTTTGATTAATATAGATAGTGTCAGTTTGGTTAAGGCATAACAAAATCTCCTTCCATCAGACAAATGATGTCTGGAGCAGGCTGTCCATCAGATTTATCATTCATACTCAGGGGAAATGACCATTTCTTATAATATGTCCCTTTCAGAATGGATCTATATCCAGTATTTCATTTAGAGACTCCGCAGCTGCTTCCCGACATGGTTGCTTTCTACTGCAGCCTGGGTCAAATGAGGCCAAATGTTATACATTCTAATTACTCAGGCCATGTTAGCTAGTATTTAATTTGTTAAAGATATATTTGCAAAGTAAAATACTAACAACTGTGGATACCATGAAACTAAGATGCCTTCACTGTGAGGACAAACCTGTATTCCACAATGACTCTGCAAACAGGAGCCTGAGATGCATAATTTGGAAATATCTCCATTCAATACTCCTCTACTCTGTCCCATAATGTAATTAACATTGCAGGTCTCAAGGCTCTTTTTAAGAGAATTAGAAACCATGAGTCATTTGGGCCTCATCAGAACAAGCTCTCTTAATGCAAAATGACTCAATCGCAGATATTGCTACCTGGCAGCATTCCCCAAGATATCAAGACCTGAAAGCCCGCACTTAATCTGATTTAGGGCCTCTTAAAATATTCTTCCAACTTGACTAAACATTGCTCTGGTGAAAAAGATTGAGAATTATTTTAGGAACCAGCCATGGCCTGAACTGTCTTAGCTGTGCTATTGATTCCTTTTAAGTAATTGCATTTAATTTGGAAACCTATGCACAAACAAGCTAATGAAGAAGAATGACTATGCTAAGTAAAGTTGAAGGGAATGTGTAGAACAGAGATAATGCAAAAATAGAAATTTTTAAATAGATATGCTGTTGTTCTACTCTACTGTTCTTAATTTTGGGACTTATTCATTTGTGTAAGGGCATTTTTATGGTGATTCTAGTAACAATGAAAATAAAAGCTTAGCAAGTATTCTAACAGTGTTCCGAGGGCTTATGAAAGTTAGCCCATAAAAGTGGTAGCCTTTCAGATTGAAGAATTGGTGTGGATGTAAGGTATTTAATACTTAAAATATTTCCAGTGTGATGCTACATGTGTCTTGTTGTTTTGGGTCATAACACCCCTTTTTAACTCACCCCCCCAGTCAAAGACACACAATGTGAGGGCAGTATGGCTCATGATTTTTTTTTTAAAGGTTTTATTTATTTATTTGACAGACAGAGATCACTAGTAGGCAGAGAGGCAGGCAGAGAGAGAGAGAGGAGGAAGCAGGCTCCCCACTGAGCAGAAAGCCCAATGTGGGGCTTGATCCCAGGACCCTGGGACCATGACCTGAGCTGAAGGCAGAGGCTTTAACCCACTCAGCCACCCAGGCACCCCTCATGATTAATTTTGACAGAATAGAATATGGGCAGATTTATAAAACAACCAAACAAGGAAGAAAAGGAACAAAATGAAACAAACATCCAAGTTTCATTAGGAAATGGTGATGATATTCCAGATTTCTCAATTGACACTAATGATGTCTTTCAGTGTTCAACAAGATTCTTAGTAGAACTTGTAAATTGATATCTTTGCCCACAAAATGATGTTTTCAACTTGAGTAGGATATTGTAGTTTCACAGCCATCTATTGAGGACATGTTCTATGAAAGTTCCCCACCCATTTCCCACAAGTAGTCTCCTTCTAAGGACTCCACAGACTCAGCTCTGATTCCCTCAGATCCCTATCAGGAAGACTTTCTTGCCTCCATGTAGAAGTCACAGAAAGAGCTTGTGTTAAAAAATGCTGTATGGTATAGTGAACTCTTTTTCTAAATGTTCATAAGGAAAGAGGAACAATAATATCTACCTTGAAGTGTCTTATCTGTTGATCCAGTTAATTTTTTTTTTTGAGAAAACAATAACAGAGTTAAAATTGCCAAACCAATGAGCTATTTTCCACTGGCTTGGCTTTTGGGTAATAGCCTCAAAGATCTGAAGTGATAGTAGGTAAAGAATGTAAGATGAAAACTTCTGGAAAATGTGAAGGAATTTTTGTTTTGAGAAGTTTTATCTCTAACTGTGTTTGGTCTGTCCAACTTTTATTTTTATTTGAGAAAGAGAGAGAGAGGGAGAGCACAAGTGAAGGGAAGGGCAGAGGGAGAAACAGACTCCCCTGCTAAGCAGGAGACCTGACACAGGGCTTGATCCCTGGTCCCTGGGATCATGAACTGAGCCATCCAAGTGCACCCCAACTTTTTTTTTTACAGGTTTAATCTTTAGGTTGAACATAAAGATGTATTTCTTCCCTATTTATAGAAGTTATTAACTGGAACTAGATTTTTATTGTAGGAAATAGAACTACCTGGATTGAAAATTGTCAGGATGATAATTCCCATAAAATTGGAACATTAAACTAGCTAAAGAGCACTGAAATGTTTCTGAACTCCAGCTGATGGTAGAATTATTTGAAACCAATGAGTATGATTAATTTTTTAAAAAGATTTTATTTATTTATTTGACAGAGATCACAAGAAGGCAGAGAGGCAGGCAGAGAGAGAGGAGGAAGCAGGCTCCCTGCTGAGCAGAGAGCCCGATGCGGGGCTCGATCCCAGGACCCCGGGACCATGACCCAAGCAGAAGGCAGAGGCTTTAACCCATTGAGCCACCCAGGCACCCCAGTATGATTAATTTTTATGTAATTTATTTGGCTACTATAAAATAGATATACACACATGAACACCAACTTTCAGTGGGAAGGGAACTCAGAAATTTAATCTAAAACATCCTGTCTCAAGAGATTGAGGTCCAAGAATGTAGGTTGACTTGCCAAGGCCACATTGCTATTTAGTATCAGTTCCAAGATTAAAACTTCACATTTCTTTGTCTTGTCCATTGTTCTTTGTTTGACATCTATTCTCTTTTACCATAACAATTAACAATATGTGGCCAAAAGCCATGTTTGGAATTAAAATCAACCAGAAGTTATTAACAAGAACCTGGGTAGAGTGGCGAGTTTCAGAAGCTCCTGTGGTACTTCTAAAAACATGTTTGGCTCCCAAGAGTCAGTCGCAAAGTTCTGGCCTAAGTTGGTTGATTCGACCCTATAGCATCTATTTTTAAACAGTTTAATGTGAAGCTAAAATTGAAAATCAGTGGGTCACAGCATGGAACGTTCCTAGTGTCCCATTAGTATTCTAGCAATTACAAAAATTGAACATATATATGGAATGTATGTGCACATTTCTTTATAGGTCACAGAGAGAATTATATTGCACTCAAAAAAGTGTTCATTAAACCAGTTAATATGATTCGTTATATACTAAACTTTCTCACGCTACTGATCTGTTGCTTGAACATCTGCTCATTTAATGATCCCTGAATATAGTAAGGTAAGGGTTAAATGATTTTTTAGGACTTTAAAGGAAAGTTTTAAATACATTTTCACAGTTTCTGGATGGCTGTCCATGGTGCTGAAGAAACACTTCTGCATAGTTATGTTATCCCTTCTTACACCCCCTCCTTGTACCCCCTTTCCCTGCAAAACGACACCCTAGAGCAGTGGAAGCAGACACTGAAGCTGGGACAAATAACAAAATTAATTCCTGGCCCCAAATCATCAGGCACTTGGTTTTTATCCAGGAATTATTTAGGAAGGCCATGAGAGTCATCTTTCAGATTTCTTATTTGGAGCAAGAATGGTTGGTGGTGTTGCCTGTACAAAGGGAAAAAAGGATAGGAGGTCTAAGACTGTCTTTATATGGTATTGATTTACATATCAGTAGGAAAAGGCCGTGAGTGGTTCTGTGGGCCAGAAAATGAAGTCCTGGACATCCTGAGAAACAGTGAATATATGATTGGGGGCTGTGAATTTCTTTGAAAAACCTTTGGGGTTTTATGTTGGGAGCAGTGGCACTCCTAATTAGCTCACATTTCTGCAATTAGGGACAGCAGATCCGTGTCATAGATGCCTTTATCTCTATCCCCCCCATTGCTTCCTCTCTCTCTTCTTCCTCATCTTCTCACCCCATCACATTTTCCCACCCCCACTATTAAGGAACTCTCAACTTGAGTATGATTTAAGAGCTTTCAATGTTATCTCCTCTTTTCCATTTGGTGGTTAAAATTTTCTTCAGAATCATGTGAATTTCTAATTCAGGGCCAGCTCATGACATTGTGGCCACTATCCCACATCAGGACCAGACAGATGTAGAAGCCAGACTGCCACACTTTACTTTGATGTGCACTTAGAGAGACCATGTCATCAAGAATGTATAACATAATTGTAGGTATGAGCTTCCTTGGGTCTAGTTGGGGGGTACTCTCCGTTTGGGAATCATTATAACAGTCCAGACCTCAAAAAGATTTCAATAAAATATGATTTTCCACCTGGTAGAGAATAACAGAATTTGATTGCCCACCTGTTGCCCCTGGGCTCTGAGACTATTAGGTAGCTGCCTTAGCTCCTGGTAACAGATGTTTTTGTGAGCAATTTGAAGCAGTCTAGTCACTGCTTTTTCTTTAGCAAAAATAATTGTCAGTAGAGCTTCAGGATGTGCAATGGCTATAAGATTATACCCAAAGGAAATATTGTGCCTTCAAGATCAGCATGGAATAGCAATTGCAACAAATGATGTCTTAAGGAGTTGTGAATTTATTTTCCAGCTGATGTTCTTAATCCAGAAGATTTTGAGATAGAAAACAGAAAGTCTAGTTGGTGGTAACATATTTGTTTGTAAATAAAATAATTTCCTGAATGTTTAGTCAACAATTATTTAATTTTTAATGCACCTTTGCCTCTGATAGATGCTGTTGGTCTCTGAAAGTAAAGAAACTGATGCAAAAGGTAAAGTCAGGAATGATTTTTATGTGAAAATTTTAATGAAGTAGTTCAAGATCTAAAGGATGGAAACAGATAGGACCCAATATGTCTGCTCTTCCTAGGCAGAGGGCAGGCAGTGGTAATGACTACGCCTGGGTCATTTGCATGTGGATCCAGCCACATTGTATTTAGAATAAGAGTGGTTTTCAAGCATCATGTTTCCTCACTTTCCTGTTCATTCCAGTATGTATCTAATCAAGCACTGGTTTGTTTCCAGCACAGATCAAGGCACCCTCAGCAGAAAGAGGGAAAAGTTTCTTCTGTGTTTTCTTTGAGGGACAAGGACATTATAAAATGAACAGATGCAAACTAACAAGAGACAAACCCTGAAGTGCCAAATAGGCCAATATGAGGGAGTTAATGGGTTAAATAGGATATATGAATAAAATTCAAAGTAAATAATTTTTTAGGGCAGGATACAATTAGTCAGGAAATGTTTCCTGAAAAAAATGAATATTCTTGCTTTTACTATATTATTTAATAAGTTAATAATCCTAAGAAAATTGGGATTTAGTCAAGATAATATAAGAAGAAATTTCAGCAACCAGAGCATATCATGGAATAAGCTGAGGAAGGGTGATGGTACAACAAATAATGACTTAGATATCTTGTATTAGATATCTACACCTTTTGGTGTAGGAATTGACTATTTCCTTTTTTACCATCCTTCTCCTCCTTCCCTCCCATTTACCATTCAATACATACTTATTGGGTTGCCCTGAGATAAACTAAAGTATGTGGTATCTCTTCTATGTACTAAGATGACACAATCACTGTAGGTAAGAAAACTTTGTTCTTTTTTCTTTTGATACTTATTATTGGAAATCAAGCTAACATTGCTCTAAAATGTTTTTGCTTTATTGGGGAATTGTATATCTAGTCAAGAAGTAGTAATCACTTGATTTCAGTAAAAACTAATGGTGTGTTTGAGCATGACACAGTGGTGCATAAAATTTAATTTGAACATCAGAGACCCAGAAAGTAAACACTGAGCATCCATAAATTGTTTTGCTCATTAAAAAAAGGAAAAGCTGGGGCGTCTGGGTGGCTCAGTGGGTTAAAGCCTCTGCCTTCGGCTCAGGTATTGATCCCAGGGTCCTGGGATTGAGCCCCGCATCGGGCTTTCTGCTCAGCAGGGAGCCTGCTTCCCTTCCTCTCTCTCTGTCTGCCTCTCTGTCTACTTGTAATGATGAGGGAGCAGGAGGCTGGCTGAGGACAGAGCAGAAGCTGGCTCCTTGCACCCCCTCTTCACCCGCTCCCCTTCATATGTGTAGCATTCCTCAGGCACCCCTGACTGCCATAAAACGATAAATAGTTAACTTGCAGGGATCGCAATCCTGCAGAACAGGAATCTCCCTTGCTCTACAGATGTCCTGGAGATCTAAACAGGGAGATTACCTTATCAATAGCACAAATTTCCAGAGGCAAATAACTCTCATTTCCTGAAGCCCTAATGTCCCCCTCCCCACCATAAACTGGAGGAGACTGAGGTAGAAGGGAATGTGAATGGCAGGGTCATAATACCCCACTAAGAATCTCCCAACTACCTTGATGTTAATGCCTGACCTAAAAATGACATTGATCAAGCCATAAGGGCAAGGACTCCCCCCAGCACCTTGTAGGCCCACCTTAGCACGTGAGAGCTCTGTCGAAATCTCCCATCCCTTCACCACCTCCCCCCAACCGCAAGGTATATAACACGCCTACCCTCACAACCCGAGCAGCATCTCCGCCTGCCCATGGGTCCTGTCCCCATGCTCTAATAAACCACCTTTTTGGGACGCCTGGGTGGCTCAGTTGGTTGGGCAGCTGCCTTCAGCTCAGGTCATGATCTCAGCATCCTGGGATCAAGTCCCACATCGGGCTCCTTGCTCGGCAGGGAGCCTGCTTCTCCCTCTGCCTCTGCCTGCCTCTCTGTCTGCCTGTGCTCGCTCTCTCTCCCTCTCTCTCTGACAAATAAAAAAAAAAAACAAACAAAAAAACCCCACCTTTTTGCACCAGAGACGTCTTAAGAATTCTTTCTTTAGCCGTCAGCTCCGAACCTCACCCCACTGAACCTCACCTAGGTTCTAGAACTTCATCATGTAATCTCTGTCAAATAAAAAAAAAAAAAAGGAAAAGCTCTCAGCAATATTTACTTATAATCTACTACATTGTTTTATACTCCCCATTGGATTGTTGTCCCCATTGGATTGAATCTCAGATTCAAGCTCCATGAAGAAAGAGTTAATGTCTATTTTTTATACTTTATTATCCTTGGAAAAGCATTTGGCAATTACTAATATTGCCAATAACACTGTGTAACAAATCATTCCAAAACTCAATTGCTTAAATAGCCATTTATTTTCACAGATCAGTATATTGGTTAGAGTCTTTTCTTCGGGCTGCAGTATTTGGGATGGTCTTCTTTACAGTGCAATTCTGCATGTCCAGCTCTCACCTCTATATTTCTCTCATCCTTCTTCTGGGACTTTTTTTTTTATTTTTTAATGGCAATTCAAGATATAAAAGAGCAAGAAGAACAGATAGGCTTTTTAAGACCTGTGTTCAGAATTGACACACTTTGACTTCCACCCACATGGAAGTCAAATAAATTTACGTGGCCAAATATAAAGTCAAGGAGTGGGGAAGTACAGTGTGTTTGTTATGAGGCCATGGCAAGGGTGTAAACAAATGACAAAGGGAAAATTGCATAAATTCTCTTAATTCTGTATTCTGCCCTAAACAGTAACTTCTGCAGTATAATTTTGAATTTTCTCTCACTAAGAGGTGAAGCTTATTTCTCTATTTCTTGAATCTGGGCTGACTTTTTGACTTGCATTGGCAAAAAAAAAAAAATGTGTCAGAATGTAATGTGCCAGTTTCAAGCCGAGAGTTCAGTGGGGTTTGAGTGTTCTTTACTCTCTCTTGGAACCTTGCTAGCACCATATCAATCAGCCTGTGCCAACCTATCAAATGATGAGAGACATGTGGCTCAGTCATCACTACTGCTTCAGGCAGGAAACTTCCAGTTGTGTAAGGTTGTCCCAGACCCGCCAGTTTTTAGATGACCCACCAGCTGTCCATGAATGCATGAGCAAGCCATTCTATGACCAACTAAACCTGGCACAAATCAGCACTATCCAGATGATCCATAGATTCATGAGCAAAAATAAAATCTTGTTGTTTTAAGCCAATAGGTTTGGGAATTTTTATTCTACGCCAAATTAATTAATTGATACAACAGCATCTAGCATCTAACATGGCACAGGATAAGGACTGACTATTGAATGAATCATAGAGCTCTCTAAGTTGCATATTATACAAGTCATAAACTCTCTCATTGAAAAGAATAACATGCATACAAACAGACAGAATGTTACATATTATATCAGGAAGTCATTGACCACCTGGGTTTGTCTATAGACTCCAGTGAATTCTCATAGACTTGACCAAGCCATCTGAATGCTGGATGATTTTTATAAGATTTGAATCCACAACATGGAGCCAATAAAATACAGATTTTGCCTTTTAAGTGTTGTTGGATTCTTTCCATAATTAAACATGGATGAAAACTCCACTCTATTACTTTTTTTCCCTGATGATTGTGTCACATCCTTTCTAACATATCAAAGAGTAAAAATTAGTTAATTAAGTGAGAGAGATGATAAAACAAGAACCAAATGAAAGATTTAGAGTTGAAAAATGAAATAATTACCATGAAAAATTTACTATTAACAATAGCTTTGAACTGGCAGGAGAATTAGTAAATTTGAAGATACATCAAATCAAACTGACGCAGGTAGCACCTCATACCAGTCAGAATGGCTATAATTAACAACTCAAGAAACAGCAGATGCACTACTGGGTATTTACCCCAGAGATACAGATGTAGTGAAAAGAAGGCCATATGTACCCCAATATTCATAACAGCAATATCCACAATAGCCAAACTGTGGAAAGAGCCAAGATGCCCTTCAACAGACAAATGGATAAAGAAGGTGTGGTCCATATATACAATGGAATATTACTCAGCCATCAGGAAGAATGAATACCCAACTTTTGCATCAACACGAATGAAACTGGAGGAGATTATGCAAAGTGAAATAAGTCAAACAGGAAAAGTCAGTTATCATAAGGTTTTACTTACCTGTGGAACACAAGGAATAACATGGAGGACATTAGGAAGAGGAAAGGAAAATTGAAGGTGGAGAAATTGGAGGGGAAGATGAACTATGAGAGACTGTGGACTCTGAGAAACAAACTGAGGGTTTTGGAAGGGGAGATGGTGGGGAGTTGGGTGAGCCTGGTGATGGGTTTTAAGAAGGGCAAGTATTGCACAGAACACTGGGTGTTATACATAAACAATGAATTTTGGAATTACATCAAAACCCAGTGATGTATTGTATGGTGACTAACATAACACCATTAAAAAAAAAAGCAGATGTTGGTGAGGATGTACAGAAAGGGGAACCATCTTACACTGTCGATGGGAATGTAAACTGCTGCAGCCACTCTGGAAAACAGTATGGAGTTTCCTCAAAAAGTTAAAAATGGAACTACCCTAGGATACAGTAATTGCACCACTAAGTATCTTAAGGATATAAAACTAATGATTTGAAGGGACGCATGCACCCCAATGTTTATAGAAGCAATGTCCACAATAGCCAAAATATGGGAAGAGTCCAAATGTCCATTGACAGATGAATGGATAAAGAAGATGCAGTATATATAGTCCATGGAATATTACTCAGCCATCAGAAAGAATGAAATCTTGCTATTTGCAACAACATGGATAGCACTAGAGGGTATTATGCTAAGTGAAATAAGTCAGTCAGAGAAAGCCAAATACTGTATGCTTTCACTCATATGTGGAATTTAAGAAACAGAACTGATGAACATAGGGGAAAGGAAGGAAAAATTAAACTATGATAAAGACAGAGAGGGAGGCAAAAAAAAGGAGACTCTTAACCATAGGGAACAAACTGAAGGTTGTCAGAAGGGAGTTGGGCAGGGAGATCCAGTAACAAGGTGATAGGCATTAGGGAGGGCAGTTGATGTAATGAGCACTGGGTATTATATGCGATTGATGAATCACTAAATTCTACCCCTGAAACTAATAATACACTACACATTAATTAACTTGAATATAAATAAAATCCAGGAATAGTGAAAAAAATAGAGAGTACATAATGCAAAGAGAAAAATAATGAAGAAAGTGAACAGATCCTCACAGAAATGTGACACACTATTAAACACAGCAATATATGCACAATGTGAGTAACAGAAAGAAAAGAGAGAAACAAAACATAGTTGAGGAGATAATAGCTGAAAGTGTCCCAAATTTAATGGAAGACATTAATACACATATAAAAAAGCTCAACAGAATTCACTTAGGATAAACACAAAATGATCTACACAGTGATATGTAGTAAAAATGTCAAAAGCAAAGACAAAGGAGAAAAATCTTGAATGTGGCAAAAAAATGACTTATGGAGGAACCCCAACAAAATTAATAGCTGACTGCTCAGCAGAAGCAATAAAAGCTAGAGGCAGTGAGATGACATATTCAGTGTGCTGAAGAAAAACTGCCAAGTGGCTCTCTTATATTCAGCAAAATGTTCTTTCAAACATGAAGGAAAAAAGACAGTCTAAGATAAGCAGAGATACTGAATTTGTTATGAATTGGCATGCTTTACAAGAAATACTAAATTTTTGTTTTGTTTTGTTGTTTGTTTGTTTTTCATGGCTGAAAGCAAGTGACCACAGACATTAATTCAAATTCACATGAAAAAGAAAAGACCTCCATTAAAGAAACCATATAATCATAGAAAAGAGAGTAAAAAATCATATTGCTTCCTCTTTTCTCAACTTATTTAAAAATGATTATATTAAAGTGCATATGATTGTATTGTTGGCATATAACATATGGAAATGTTATATATTTGCCAATATATAACAGAGGTTCAACAGAGGTGAGTAGGAGCTAAGTTGTACTGGAGTAAGAAATGAAACCAGATAGTACTTCAAATCTTCAGGAACAAATGGAGAGAACTGGAAGTGAAAAATAAGGAGGTTATTATAGTAAACTTCTGACAGGGTTTGGATTCCTGTATACATTGTATACTTACTCTCTTTTCATCTCTCAGATAACTTAATAGTTATAAAGTTATATAAATAATAAATACAACAATGTATTGATGGATTTGGAAATATAGAGATATAATATTTATAACAGTAATACCACAAAAAGAGAAAAGAAGGTATAGAGCTATATAGTAGTAACATTTCTAGATGATTTTGAGATTAAACCTGAAATTGATTCTGATAAGATATATGTTATATCACTAGAGCAAATATTAAGAAAATAACTCAGAAAATAAAGTGAAAAGCTGTTAAAGGAATTAAAATAACACTAGAAAACATTCACTTAATGCAAAATAAAGCACTAAAGGAAGAATAGAAAAACAAAAAGACATGAGGAACATGAAGAATAAAAATGAAATGGAAGATGAAATCTGTCAACAATAATACTACATGTGAATGTCATAAAAATCCAATAAGAAGACAAAGATTGGCAGAATAGATTAAAAACTAATAAGACCATCTATATTCTGTCTGCAAGAATAACACTTCAAATACACTTTAGATACAAACATACAGGTTGAAAGTAAAAAGATGGGAAAACTTTTATTATGCAATCAGCTACAAGAAAGCTTCAGTGACAATATTAATATCAGACAAAATAAACTTTAAAACAAAATATGTTACTATAGGGAAAGGGAGACATTTTATAATGATAAAAGGACCAATACATAAAGAAGATACATTTATAAACATATATACACCTGCAAATAGAGCCCCAAAATAAATGAAATAAAAACTGACAGAATGGAAAATAGGATACCCAATTCTAGAATAACAGATGGGGACTTCAAAATCCTAATTTCAGTAAAAGATAGAACAAGTAAATAGGATCTTCTGGGATAGAAGGATAGAAGGATAGAAGATGTGAATAACACTATTAACTAGACATCTGTGGAATACCCCACCCAGTAGCAACAGAACACACATTCTTTTCAAGTGAACATGGAACACTCTCCAGGATAGATGACATTCTTTGCACAAAACAAGTCTCAATACATTTGTAAGATCTGAAACTACACCAAGTATTGTTTCAAACTACAGTGAGATGAAATTAGAAATCAATTACATAAGGAAATTGGGAAATTCACGAAAATGTGGAAATTAAACCACCCACTCCTAAATAACTGGGTGGTCAAAGAAATCTAAAGAAAATTAGAAAATATTTTGAGATGAAAGAAAATGAAGACCTAATATACCTAAACTCCTGGAAGCAGCTAACCCACTGTTTAAAGGGAAATTTATAGCAAGAGAAACTGATATTAAAAGAGAAGGAAATATTCATTATGTCTTTCTGTAAGACATGGAAAAAAGTGGAGTAAACTAAAACTAAAGCAAAGAGAAATAACAAAAAAAGTAAAGATTAATAAAACAGAGAGCAGAAAAACAATAGAGAAAAATCAGTGTAACCAAAAGTTGCTTCTTTGAAAAGGTCAACATGTGGTGCAAAAATAATGAATACTGTTATGCTGAAAAAAAAAATTAAAAAAAAAAGATCAACAGAATGGGTAAACTCTTGGCATGACTAAAAGAGAAAGAGGTGGGGAGAGAATATGTGAGACATAGATCAAATTTCTAAATTCAATTGAAAGGAGATACCTTATGAAATTATAAGGATTATAAGGGAATACTATTAATTAGGTAACTTAGATGAAATCAACAAATTTCTAGAAAGTCACAAGCTATTGACTTTAACCCAAGAAGAAATAGAAAATTTACATAGATCTCTCCATTCTTATAAATGCACAAAAGAACGGAAAACAAGAACTAAAACAGTTACCTGCCTATAAATATTCATATTAGCATCATTTACATTAGCCAAAAGATGAAAACAAGTCAATGTCCATGAACCAATACATGGATTGACAAAACTGCAGTATATCTATACATATACAATTGAATATTACTCAGTCATAAAATGGAATGTGGTATTGGTATAAACTACAATGTGGTGAACCTCAGAAACATTATGCCAAAACATTATGCCATTTGAAAGAAGTCAGACACAAAAGGTTACATATTGTATGCTTTCATTTACATGACATATCGCAGTGATTCCATAGGGACATCACAGAGTAGCGGTTGTTAGGGGCTGGAGGAAGGAGGGTAATTTCTTAATGGTTATGAGGTTTTATTTTGGACTGATGAAAATATTTTAGAACTAAGTAGACGTGGTGGTGTCACAATGTTGTCAATATACTAAAAGCCACTGAATCTTTCACTTTAAAATGTATCATTTTTTGTTATGTGAATTTCACCTCAATTAAAAGAAATTAAAAACAAAAAACAAAAAACCTTTCCAGAAACAGATGGGTATTTGGGAAAAGAAGACATTCTAGAATTTGATTTTTAAAAATCTAAAGAATGTTTTCATCCTTTAGAGTGGGAAATAGAACAATGATTTACTAATTTGGTATTTCTGTGTTTTTGAGAGTTAGTTTGACATTGTCATTTTGGGATCACCAGTATCTTTTCAAGTACTAGACGTTTCTGGTTGTGAATGTTTGGCCCTGTATCCCTATCTGAAAAATGAGAGTAGTAACAATCATATCTGCCCTATGTACATCACTATGCATGTTTAAAGATCAAATGAGATCAGTACAGTGGAGGAAACTGGTTTGTAAGACTGTATGAATGCAGTGTGCTTCTCAGTGCTGCCATGTGGCCCAATTCCAGGTGTTACCACCTATTTAGGCCACTGTTAATGCACCCCTGCTTTTGTGCACTGCAGCCAACTTGACCATTACTGAATTGTATACCACATGTCACCGAAATGCAAATATAGCTTCAGTAATAAGTGAATTTAATATACTCCATTTTTATTTAGAAAATTAGAAGGCATTTAGAAACAATTATTTATTATTTATTTATTTATTTGATTTTTTAATTTAAAATGTTTTCTGTGTTCCAAGATGCATCGTTTATGCACCACACCCAGTGCTCCATGCAAAAGGTGCCCTCCTTAATACCAACCACCAGGCTCACCCAACCCCCACCCTCATCCCCTCCAAAACCCTCAGTTTGTTTCTCAGAGTCCACATTCTCTCATGATTTGTCTCCCCCTCTGATTTAGAAAGATATGTGTGAAAAGAGTTTTTCAGGCCATTTATTCCCTCCCACCTCAGAGCTTATTTTAAAGGATTCAAGGCTGTTTTAGGTCATATTTTAGTATGGTAGCTTTTGTCTTGGCTTTTATTTTCCTGGTTTCTACTACTTCTGCCACTAATTTATCTTGATCTGTTTAATGTGCTTTCTCCTTTTAAGAAGTGGAGCAAAGAGAGAAAAAACAGACTCTTTGGCCTCAGCTATAAATCTAGCCTTGCCAGTGACAGGGTTAAATTTAATGGGTGGGTTCACGTTGTTATTTTACCGTTGCCATTTTGAAAAACCCATGACTTTCAAGCTCTTTATGCCGTTCCATAATGCTAATGTGTGGTTAGCTATGGGCAGTGTAAGACTCTGCTTAGATGAACACCTGTTCCCACTTAGCCAGTGGGTATCCGTAGGTGGATCATATTAAGCTTTCTGAGCCAGGGTTATTTATTGGCAGCCTAACAGTAGTGATTTGGAGTTCAGAACAGCTTCCCTTAGGAAGGCCTCATGTATACCAAAAAATCCTCAGTCTAAGCAATTCTGTCATTCAAGATAGATAGTATCTTATTGATTGCACACAAATCTCTCCTCTTAGGATATTTTAAAACATATTTGCTTATTTCATAGAATTAACACATGTTAATTCTGAAAAAAAATCAGAAAATACACATAAACTATTAAGATAAGATGCTCTACCATTCAGAAGAAATCTGTTATCACACTGATACATGCGCACCTTCACACGTTTCAAAATTGCACCATAATTGAGTTATTTTTTTGGAGAATACTTTTTAAATCCAAAATATATAATTTGCATTTATTGTGTCCCATTAAGTATTTCTAGGCTATTATTTTTAATGACTGGCAACCTTCCATTGTATGGATATGGCACATTTACTCATGTGATTCCCTGTCTTGATATATTTTGGTTATTTAGTTAGACTGCCTTTGAAAATGTAAACATTTATTTCATTCTGGGATTGATTTTAAAATAGAAGCATGCTTTTTAAAGAAATGTCACCATGGACGACTTTTATATGCTTTGCCATTAAGAAATGATTCTTTACTTCTAGCATCTTTAACTTTCGCTTGGAGTATAGTTCTTGGAGGCAGATTTCTTCCACAGCAAGAACTCTAGCTTTTATAGCCTCATGGTCTCTAACACATTAGCATTCTTCCTTCTTTGAGATTCTGTTTTTTGTTGCTGTTGTTGTTGTGGTTTGTTTTTGTTGTTGTTTTACTTAGGCCCAAGAAGTATGGTAATTACGTCTTGCTTTTGGCACTCACTCTTGGGGAATGTCTCCTGAGCTTCCTGATGAGAATTATCTTTAACAAGAAGAAAATTTAAAGATGTCCGTGCAGTTGGGGCATGCTTGGAAGTAGCACTTTATATATTCTCAGATGTTTTTGAAAGTTCATATTGGAAATTTTGTTTTTCCATGGTTAATGAATGCTAATGGTTTCCTCCAAGATTGGTGAAGAGAATGGTTCATTGACTTCCTCTTTATTACAGTGATGCTAGACCTAATTCCCAGGAAAGGTGATTTGTGTTTTTCTACTAGGACTTTTCCTGGAAAACGTAAAGCTTTATTTATTCAGAAACATCCCTGGCTAGTCTCCAACATATGTAAAGACAGCTTAAGAAAAAATTTGGCATAGTGCCTGGGTGGTGCGGTTGGTTAAGTATCTGACTCTTGATTTTGGCTCAAGTCATGCATGATCTTAGCATCACAAGACTGAGCCCACATCAAGCCCCTCACTGGGTTCCCTGCTCAGTGGGCAGTCTGCTTGAGATTTTCTCTTGCCCTCGCCCTCTGTTCTTTCACCCCTATGCTCTCACCCTCTAAAAAGAAATACATCTTAAAAAAAAAAAAAGAAAAAAATGGGAAATCATGCCTTGGATTTGGACAAAACAAAAAAGATTCATAGCAGGTTGAGTGCTCATAGACTCATATACTTATAAGAATGGCAAAAATTAAGGGCAGTCCTGAGGTGGAAATACATAACCATCCAAGCCTCACTCAAAAAAATAGAAAAATCCCAAACACACAAAGTATCTTTATACTTTAAAGAACTGGATAATCAACAACAAATGAAACCTAACCATTCATGAGAAGGGAAAAATTAAGATTAGAGCAGAGATCAATGAATTAGAAACCAGAAATACAGTAGAACACTAGAAGCTGGTTCTCTGAAAGAGTTAAAAGATCAGTAAATTACTGAGCAGATTTATCCAAAAGAAAAGAGAAAGGACCTGAATTAATAAAATTATGAATGAAAGGGGGGAGATCGCAACTACAACAAGGAAATAGAAATAATTCTCAGAAATTATTATCAACAACTATATGTCAATAAGTTAAGCATCCTTGAAGAAATGGATGCATTTCTGGAAACCTATAAACTTTTAAGACTAAAACAGGAAGAAATTAACATCCTGAATAGACCAATAACCAGAAACCAGATTGAAGCAGTGATCAAAAATCTCCAGAGAAACTAGAGTCAAGGGCCTGATGGATTCCCTGGGGAATTCTACCAAACATGAAAAGAAGAAATAATACCTATTCTCCTGAAGCTGTTTCAAAAAATAGAAACAGAAGGAAAACTTCCAGACTCTTTTTATGAGGCCAGAATTACCTTGATCCCGAAACCAGGCAAAGGCCCCATCAAAAAGAAGAATTACAAACCAATATCACTGATGAACATGGATACCAAAATTTTCACCAAAATACTAGCCAATAGGATCCAACATACATTGAAAAGATTATCCATAAGGACCAGGTGGGATTTATCCCTGGGGTGCAAGAGTGGTTAAACATACACAAATCAATCAATGTGATAGAACACATAAATAAGAGAAAAGACAAGAACCACATGGTCCTCTCAATTGATGCAGAAAAAGCATTTGACAAAATACAGCATCCTTTCCTGATTAAAATGCTTCAGAGTATAGGGATAGAGAGAACATTCTTCAACTTCATAAAATCCATCTATGAAAAATCCACAGTGAATATCATTCTCAATGGAGAAAAGCTGAGAGTCTTCCCACTGAGATCAGGAAATCAACAAGGATGCTCATTCTTACCACTGTTGTTTAACATAGTACTAGAAGTCCTAGCAACAGTAATCAGACAACAAAAAGAAATAAAATGTATTCAGATTGGCAAAGAAGAAGTCTAACTCTCTTTCTTCACAGAAGACATGATACTCTGTGTGGAAGACCCCAAATCTCCACTCCCAAATTACTAAAATTCATACAACAATTCAGTAATGTGGCAGGATACAAAAATCAATGCCCAGAAATCAGCTGTTTTTCTATATACTAACAATAAAACTGTAGAAAGAGAGATTAGAGAATTGATTCCATTTATAATAGTATCAAAAACCATAAGATACCTTGGAATAAACCTAACCAAAGAGGAAAGGATCTATACTCTAGGAACTACAAAACACTCATGAAAGAAACTGAAGACACAAAAAGATGGAAAAACATTCCATGCATATGGATTGGAAGAATAAACTTTGTTAAAATTACTGTGCTGCCCAGAGTAACCAATACTTTCAATGCCATCCTAATCACAATACCAATGGCATTTTTCAAAGAGCTGGAACAAACAGTCCTAAAATTTATATGGAACCAGAAGAGACCCCAAATTTCTAAGGAAATGTTGAAAAAGAAAAACAAAACTGGGGGCATCATGTTGCCTGATTTCAAGCTTTACTACAAAACTGTGATCACCAAGACAGCTTGGTGCTGGAACAAAAACAGGCACACAGACCAATGGACCAGAGTAGAGAGCCCAGATATGGACCTTCAACTTTATGGTCAAATAATCTTCAACAAAGCAAGAAAAAAATATACAGTGGAAAAAAGACTGTCTCTTCAATAAATGGTGCTGGGAAATTTGGACAGCTATGTGTAGAAGAATGAAACTCGACCATTCTCTTACACCATACCAAAGATAAACTTGAAATGGATAAAAGACCTCAACATGAGGCAGGAATCTATCAAAATCCCAGAGGAGGACATAGACAGTAACCTCTTTGACATCAGCCACAGAAAATTCTTTCAAGATATGCCTCGAAAGGTAAGGATAATAAAAGCAAAAATGAACTTTTGGGACTTCATCAAGATAAAAAGCTTCTGCACAGCAAAGGAAACAGTTAACAAAACAAAAAGGCAACCCATGGACAATATTTGCAAATGACGCTACAGACAAAGGACTGATATCCAAGATCTATAAAGAACTATAAAGAAACTCAACATCCCCAAAAAACAGATAATCACATCAAAAAATGAGCAGAAGACATGAACAGATACTTCTCCAAGGAAGACATACAAATGGCTAACAGACACATGAACAAGTGTTCATTATCATTAGCCATCAGGGAAATTCACATCAAAACCACATTGAGATACCACCTTACACCATTTAGAATGGCAAAAATAGACAAGGCAAGAAACAATAAATGTTGGAGAAGTTGTGGTGAAAGGGCAACCATCTTACACTGTTGGTGGGAATACAAATTAGTGCAGCCACTTGGGAAAACAGTGTGGAGTTTCCTCAAAAAATTAAAAATGGAACTACCCTATGACCCAGCAATTGCACTACTGGATATTTACCCCAAAGATACAGACGTAATGAAAAGAGGGGTCATATGCATCCCAATGTTCATAGCAGCAATGTCCACAATAGCCAAAATGTGGAAAGAGACAAGATGCTCTTCAGCCGACAAATGGAAGAAGATGTGGTCTATATACAGATGGAATATTACTCAAGCATCAGAAGGATGAATACCCAAGTTTTTCATCAACATCGATGGGACTGGAGGAGATTATGCTAAGTGAAATAAGTCAAACAGAGAAAGTCAATTATATGGTTTCACTTACTTGTGGAACATAAGGAATAGTTTGAAGGACATTAAAAGAAGAGAAAAACGAAGGGGGAGAAATTGGAGTGGGAGACAAACCGTGAGAGACTATGGACTCCCAGAAACAAATGGAGAGTTTTAGAAGGAAGTGGGGTTGAGGATGGGTGAGCTTGGTGATGGGTATTAAGGATGGCACAGATTTCATGGGGCACTAGGTGTTATATGCAAACAATGAATCATGGAACACTACATCAAAAACTAATGAGGTACCATCTGGTGACTAACATAACACAACAAAAAGTATTAAAAAAAAAGAATGGCAAAAATTGATAGAACTTTTTACTGGTAGGGTCTCATAAGTTTCTTAGTATACCCCAGCATTTTATAATCAAGGAAATTGTGTCCCTATGATATTAAAAAGCTATTTCAAGGTCATGTAAACTATAACTAATCTTACTAAATCAGAATCAGGGTCTTAATTTTCTGATTTCCGTGTTGTCGTGTTTTTCTTCATGAAATCCAGTTATAGATTACAATGCAATTCAGACTACACTAAAAGATAGTTAATTGCCTAAAAAGCCAAGGGACACTTCAGGAGGAAATAAAGAATAATGGTGTTGGGAGCAGTGCATTGAGTAATTAAGAATATGGACTCCAGAGGCAGTAAAGTTGTAAAATTCCCAGTACCGCCACTAGAAAGCTGTGGCACTTTTGTCACCTAACAGACTCTGTGTCTCTGAATCCTCTGCTCAGTAAAATGGAAATAACACAGTTATATCAATATCAGACAAAATAAACTTTAAAACAAAATATGTTACTGTAGGGAAAGGGGGACATTTTATAATGAAAAAAGGACCAATCCATAAAGAAGATACAATTGTAAACATATAGGCACCTGCAAATAGAGGCCCAAAATAAGTGAAATAAAGACAGAATGGGAGGTGAGAATTGAGTTACTTAAAGGGGTTAGAAGAATGCCTGCATATTTAGCTCAATGACTATTGGATTTGTTTGTGCTGCTATTAGTTTGTCAAGGTGGTAGGGATTAAAGCGTCTGAACCCATATGGCCATGGGTTACTAATGCTCCTCCTCAGTTTACTAGTTATATGACTTAGGGGAAATCACAAATCCCATTAACCATCAAGTTTCTTCATTTTTAAAGTTAGTAAAATAATATAACTTAATATAATAATATATCACATGGTTCATAGGATTAAAAGAATTAAATCCATGGAAAGTGGTCATAAAAGTATCTTGCACTTAGTAAAATGTAAATTATTATTAATATTGTGACTGTCATTCATATTAACCTAAACATTTCCCAACCACTAGTAAGTAATTTTACTCATTAGCTTTACATCCTACAATTTAGAAATATCTGACAAAATAAATGACAGTTGAAGGCCATGTATACTTGCCATAAGAAAACAAGCTGAAAATAGGCCATATGGTTGGCAAAAATACTGGATTTCTCTCCAGATCACCATGCCTAGAACTCTGCAAGTACTAAGTGTGTAGCACTGGCTTATTTCTTCTTCTATTGATGATGAAGTCTGTAGTACTTTATGTTCATGGCCTGGCCAATGGCACTTCTACATTCAGAGAAAACATTACAATGAATAGGTCCAAGGTTGTTCTAATTTTAACAAATACTGGTATTCTGTCAGATAAATTCTGTGGCAAAACTACAGTCTTGTTATTGTTAACTAAATGGGGCTGAAACAATCAATCTCTTTAATTTTCTCTGAACGTGAAGGACAAGAGCCATAGATTCACACATTATCCCCTCTGATTATTATGCTGCCCACTAGGACCTGCTGGGAAATGGATAGCTTATTCGCCCTCCCTCCTACCTAATTTGAAATGCTCAAACATCAAAGGGTGAATATGATGCTTTAAGCATTTCTGGTCACAAAAAATGTGTCTGCTTAAAGCCCACTGTTGAGACAGTTTTATCACCAGAATAATTAATGTTTTTGTCAAGACGCTCATTCCATGTCGCTTCTGGCTGTGAATTTTGATTATATGTTAAGAGAATAGGATTTCATTAGCAGCTCACCAGAGATGTTGTTAGAGATTCAATTACCATGAAACCAAATAAGGTAGTTTCTGGCAGAACATGATTGCCCCAGGTTTGTTTGTTCCCCCTTTTGACCCAGATGGTTGGTTGCTAGTATAATAAAGAATAATACCATCTGAGGTACTTTAGTAGCAGACTTGATTAGGCCATGAAGGTTATACACTTACGTCATTAGATTCTGTTCTCGGCACTATGCTCTGACCCTGGAATTACTGATCACATTACTGGAAAAGACTCTTCCCTTGATTTATCATTGCCTAATGACTCCATTTCTTAGTTCTGAAAGAAATTATCCATCACAACTTGTTCCTTTTCAGTTTCCTTGAACAAGGTCGAAAGAGGGTCCCAGTGAAAGCTAAACAAAACTGAATTCTTGATCATCCTCCAGGTTATGACTTATTTCATTAGAACTCTCATTTATCTTTACTTTTCTATATTAAACCTTGATTCATAACATTATTTTAGCAATGTAGAAAATCCTTTGGAAGTGAAATTAGGCATTATAAGCCCAGAGTCCACAAAGTGTATGCTCTATAAAGAAGTTGGGGAAGGTATTGTCTACTCTGATTCTCATTTCAGAGAATGCTTTGTGGATATTTTTTAATGTACATTTGGGTGCATTATTTAAATATACTTATGTATGTAACAATATTTTTGGCTTGTATTTGTATTACCATAATCCAAGAGTTGTTTCAGATTTTTTTTGTTTCTGAAGCTTTTATGGTCCTTCTAGTTAATGAGAACCACCTCTTGAGTTCAGTTTTTTTTCTCTCTCTGAAAGTGGTGGTAGGCAAGAAGTGTGATAAGGAGAATGACTGTTGATTTTGTTATGACATTAATTTCTACCTACAAAGAAAGTCAGGACAAACCTATTTACTTAGGCATAGTAATTAATAAGTCTGCCTTATATGGTCAGTTGGCCATATGCTCCAAGTTGGTACATAAAAAGAGTCTATCTGTTTAGACTCCAGAAGAGCTTCAACTACTCTAGTGATGTACAGATTTCTGTCAGTTTGATAAAAAGAAAGTTGACGTTGGAAGAAATAGAAGGATGAAAAAGAACAGCAAGGGAGAATGCTGGAGAGAAAGAAAGAAAGGAAGGAAGGAAGGAAGAAAGAAAGAGAGAGAGAAAGAAAGGAAGGAAGGAAGGGAGGAAGGAAGAAAGAAAGAAGGAAAGAAGGAAGAAAAGAAAGAAGGAAAGAAAGGAAGAAACTACTTGCATGTCTACTGTGTGCCAGATACTATGCTAAGCACTTTGCTTGCATTTTGTCATCAAATCACTGCTCTGACCCTGATCACACAGTAAACCTTCAGGTAGGTTTAATTCCTATATGAACATAACTTGACCACTTTGTAAGAGTGACTGGCTTGCTCTGTTCCAATCGAACATGCTGTATTGTTTCACTAACTTAGATCTTCAATATTTCTCAACAATGTTCCTTAGTTCTTCATGTACAGGACTTCCATGTCTCTTATTAGATTTATTCTTAAGTATTCTATGGGTTTTTTTTGGCCACTACTATAAATTGAGATTCTAATTTCAGTGTCTAATTGTTTGCTTCTCATACATGAATGCAATACAGTTTTCTATCTTAACCTTGCTTCCAGTGGCTTTCCTAAATTCACTGGTAATTTTTGCATATATATCTGCTGATTTATAAAGTAAATAAACATATTATCTGCAAAATGGAGATAGTTTTACTTTAACATCTTCAAATTGTAATGCATTTAATTTGTTATGTTATTGTATTGGTTAACACTGGGGGGATTTTATCCCCTAGGGAACACTTGATAATATCTTTCTTTTTGGTTTTCATAACTTAGAGGAATACTACTGGCATGTAGGGTGGAGATTAGAGATGCTAATAAACATGGTACAATAAATTATCTAGTCAAATATATTTAGTTTAGAAATATTGCATCTATGATTTTTAGGATATTGATTTGTAGTTTTCTTGTAATATCTTTGATGATGGTATCTAGGTAATGTTGGTTTCAGAAAACTAATTAGGAAGTGTTCTATACTTTCCTATTCTCTGAGAGAGTTTCAGCAGAACTTACATTATTTTTTACTTAAACTTTTGGTAGAATTCACTAGTGAAGCCTTTTTTTTTTTTTTTAAAGATTTTATTTATGTATTTGACAGACAGAGATCACAAGTAGGCAGAGAGGCAAGCTGAGAGAGAGAGGAGAAAGAAGGGCCCCCTGCTGAGCAGAGAGCCCGATGCGGGGCCCAATCCCAGGACCCTGAGATCATGACCTGAGCAGAAGACAGAGGCTCAACCCACTGAGCCACCCAGGTGCCCCCTAGTGAAGCCTTTTAAGCCTGGAATTTTGTTATAGGAAGTTCTAAAATTGCAAAAAACTTCTTTAATCGATATAAAACTATTTATTTTTTTAATGTTTGGTAATTTGTGCCTTTCAAAAATTCATCCATTTCATCTAGGTTTTCAAATTTATTAGCATAAATTTATTGATAAAGTTCTCTTAATATCCTTACTTCTAGCTATAACTCTTATTTCATTCTTGATAGTGGTAATTTACATTTCACTTCTGTTTTTCTTTTCCTTTGTTTGATCAGTCTAGCCAGGAGTATCAATTTTGTAAATGGTTTCAACTAACCAGCTCTTGCATTGTAATTTTTGTTCTATCAATAGCCTCTTTTCGATTTTATCAATTTCTGATATTTTCACTGTCATTGTTTTCCTGTTATTTTGAATTTATTTTGCTTCTCTTTTTATAACATTCAAGATTTAGAAAAATTTTATTTGGATATTCTTTTCTAATGTAACTTTTTAGAGCTGCAAAGTTTTCTTTAACTATTGCTTCAGCTACATCCCCAAAACTGTGACATATTGTGTGAGAAACTGAATAATTGCTATTAAATATGTCTGGATCTTAATCTCCATAGATTTAAATATTACCTTAGGTGGAAAAAGGAACTTTGATGTCGTGATAGAAACTCAAGTTCATCCTAGATTATCTGCATGGGCTCCATGTGGTCACAAAGGCCCTTATAAGGAGGCACAAAAAAGAATCAAATTAGAGGTGAAGGCAATATGATGATGGAAACAGAGATTGGAAGAGCATACTTGAAAGTTGAGTAGAAAGCCAAGAACCAAGGAATATTGGTGGCCACTGGAGCATGAAAAAGGCAGGAAAGTGTCCCCCTAGAAGCTCCAAAAGGAACCAGCCCTGTTGATGCCTTGACTTTAACCCAGTAAAACCCATTTTAGGGTTCTGTGAACCTCCAGAACTGTGAGAAAATAAATTCATGTTGTTTCAAGCCATAGAATTTGTGCTAATTTGTTGCAACAAAAACAGAATAAAACATATTTTGGTATCTAGATATAGGTGTTTTTAGTCTGAACAAACTTTATTATTTTTTGTAGGGTAGGTATGCAAGCAATGAATTAACTCAAATTTTGTTTATACAGACATGTCTTAATTTTTTTCATTTTTGGTAGTTTAGTTGGGTATGGAATTCTTGATTAATATAATTTTTTCCCTTCACCCACGAGACTATGTCTTCCCACTGCCTTCTCATAGCTTCTGATGAAGAGCCAAAATTGTTTATCTCATTAAGTATTCCTTTTATGTGATGAATTGTTTTTCTCTTGCTGCTTTCAAGATCCTCTCTTTGTTTTTGGCTTCCAGTAGTTTGACTGTGATGTGTCCAGCTGTAGGTTTCTTTGAGGTTATCCTACTTGAAAATACTGAGACTTCTTGGATGTGTACAGCACTATTTTCATCAATTTGGGGGAAATTTGGAGCCATTATTTCTTCCAGCATTCTTTCGATCTCATTCTCCCCCTTTTCCCTAGGATCCCCATTATTACATGCTAGCTCATTTGAAGATATTCCACAGTTCTCTGAGGTTCCATTCATTTTTCTTCATTTCTTTTTCTTCTCTTCAGATTGGGTAATCTCCACCCATTTATTTTCAAGTTTCTTGATTCTTTCTTCTGCCACTTCAAATTTGCTATTGAGTTCACTAGTAAATTTTTCATTTTGGTAATTACAGTTTTCAAGATAAGAATTTCTATTTTTTTAAATAATTTTTGCCTTTTATGGGATTCTTTAATTCATGATATCATTTTTACACTTTAGTTCTTTAGACATCATTTTCTTTATTTCTTTGACTATATTTACAAGAATTGATTTAAAATCTCTTTCTAATAAGTTCACTATTGGGGCTCCCTCTTGGATAGTTTTCATTGCCTGTTTTTTCCTCCCATGGGGCCATACTTCTTTCTTTTTGCATTTCTTATTTTTTCTTATTATTGTCATTGATGTCTGGGCATTGAAAGTGATTCAATATGGCATCTCTTGGGGAGAGTCACCCCTGTCCCCCAGGGTTTTTGTTGTAGTTGTTTGGTTTTGGTTTTGTTCTTGGAAATGTTTGTTTAGTAACTTTCCTCAACTATTTTTTTTAAAGATTATTTATTTATTTATTTGACAGAGAGATCACAAGTAGGCAGAGAGACAGGCAGAGAGAGAGGAGGAAGCAGGCTCCCTGTTGAGGAGAAAGCTAGATGTGGGGCCCGATCCCAGGACACTGGGATCATGACCTGAGCCAAAGGCAGAGGCTTTAACCCACTGAGCCACCCAGGTGCCCCTTCCTCAACTAATTTTGTAACCTGTATGCTTTGATGTTTGCTGCCATTGAATTCTCCTCAGTTTGTGGTCAGCCAAGAGTTAGATCGAGATTTCCTTTAATGCTGTGAACGAATCAGACTCTCTGCCTAGGGACTCATATGACTGCTGTGGGTGTTCTTTCAATATTCCAGTCAGGTAGTTTACAACTCTGCCTTAGCCTTCACTTCCTGCTTGTGCAGAACCTCAAGCTCAGCCTGAGGTGAGAGATTTGAGGCTTGGTATTTTTTGGCATGTGGATGGTTTGGCATATGAATGTGGCCTTCTAGATCCCAAGAAACGTGACAGAGCTTTCAAAAGTGCCCCATGGACAGCTCATTCCCCAGTTTTCACTTTTATTAATTATTGTCTTCTTCAATTTCTTTCATGAGTGTTCTGTAGTTCCTCGAGTACAGATCCTTTACCTCTTTGGTTAGGTTTATTCCCAGGTATCTTATGGTTCTTGGTGCTACAGTAAATGGAATCGATTCTCTAATTTCCCTTTCTGTATTTTCATTGTTAGTGTATAAGAAAGCCACTGATTTCTGCACATTGACTTTGTATCCTGCCACGTTGCTGAATTGCTGTATGAGTTCTAGTAGTTTGGGGGTGGAGTCTTTTGGGTTTTCCATATAAAGAATCATGTCATTGTGAAGAGAGAGAGTTTGACTTCTTCATTACCAATTTGGATACTTTTTATTTCTCTCTGTTGTCTGATTGCTGTTGCTAGGACTTCTAATACTATGTTGAACAAGAGTGGTGAAAGTGAGCATCCTTGTCTTGTTTCTGATCTCAATGGGAAGGCTGCAAGCTTTTTCCCATTGAGGATGATATTTGCTGTGGGTCTTTCATAGATAGATTTGATGAGGTTCAGGAATGTTCCCTCTATCCCTATACTTTGAAGCGTTTTAATCAGGAACGGATGCTGGATTTCGCCAAATGCTTTTTCTGCATCAATTGAGAGGACCATGTGGTTCTTCTCTCTTCTCATATTAATTTGTTGTATCACATTGATTGATTTGTGAATGTTGAACCATCCTTGTAGCCCAGGGATGAATCCCACCTGATCATGGTGGATAATCTTTTTAATGTGCTGTTGGATCCTGTTGGCTAGAATCTTGTTGAGAATCTTAGCATCCATATTCATCAGTGATATTGGTCTAAAATTCTCCTTTTTGGTAAAGTCCTTGCCTGGTTTGGGGATCAGGGTAATGCTGGCTTCATAAAAAGAGTCTGGAAGTTTTCCTTCTGCTTCAATTTTTTGAAACAGCTTCAGGAGAATAGGTGTTATTTCTTCTTTGAAGGTTTGGTAGAATTCCCCAGGGAATCCTTCAGGTCCTGGGCTCTTGTTTTTTGGGAGGTTTTTGATCACTGATTCAATCTCATTATTAGATATCGGTCTATTCAGGTTGTCGATTTCTTCCTGGCTCAATGTTGGTAGTTTATATTTTTCCAGGAATGCATCCATTTTGTCTAGGTTGCTAAGCTTATTGGCATATAACTGTTGATAACAACTTCTGATGATTGTTTCTACTTCCTTGGTGTTAGTTGTGATCTCTCTCTTTTCATTCATAATTTTATGAATTTGGGCTTTCTGTCTTTTCTTTTGGATTAGTGTGGCCAGTGGCTTATCGATCTTACTGATTCTTTCAAAAAACCAGCTTCTAGTTTCATTGATACGTTCTACTCTATCTCTGGTTTCTACCTCATTGATCTCAGCTCTAATCTTGATGATTTCCCTTCTTATGTGTGGAGTTGGTTTGATTTGTTGTTGATTCTCCAGTTCTTTAAGGTGTAGAGACAGCTGATGTGTTCTAGATTTTTCAATTTTTTTGAGGGAGGCTTGGATGGCTATGTATTTTCCCCTTAGGACCACTTTTGCTGTATCCCATAGGTTTTGGACCGAAGTGTCTTCATTCTCATTGGTTTCCATGAATTGTTTCAGTTCTTCTTTGATCTCCTGGTTATTGTCAGCCTCTTATTAGTATAAAATGGTAACACCATTTTCGGTAGTTGCAATGCTAAATAATTGCCTCTGGTCTTTTTTGATAGATGCTCTGGATATAGAGCTCATCACAGTTACTGAAATCTAAGTCAGGTAGGGATAAGCACTGGCTTTTAGAATGAAGTTTCCAAGGGCTGCCTAAATATTCAAAACATAAGAATTCTCTGGGGTGGGATTTTGGTGAGTTTCGAATGTCTTATGCACCCTCCAATGCTTGTTGAGCTACTAGGTTTCCTACTAGTTGCAAGTTCTTGTAGTTGCCAGGCTGTCTGTTTTCAAGGCTAGTTGGAGAGAGGAGAATAAGGAAAGGGTAAGTTAGAATGCCAGGACGCTCACTGTTCTTGTTGAGATTTAGCTGCCATTTTTGAACAAAAACTCCTCAGATTGTTGCAACCTTGGGTTAATTTACAGAGTTATGTAAAAGTTGATTTTAATATTTTTTCCCCAGTGTTTTCTTTTTTATGAAGGGGCAGTATTTGGAGGTCCTTAATTTATTTATTCCAAAAGTGTTCCTTGTCTTTGTTCTTGAAGAATGGTTTTTCTACTTATAGATTTCTGGGTTAACATTTTAAAAAAGAACTTTAATAATACTGTTTCTTTGTGCTTTGACTTCTGTAGTTTCTGATGAATAGTAAGTGGACTTTTGAATCATTGTTTCCTTGTTTGCAATGCCCTTCATTCTAATTTCTTTCTTTCTTTCTTTCTTTCTTTCTTAGCAATTGATTATAATGTGCCTAGGCATTGTTTCTTTTTTTCCACATTTATCCTGATTATGTTTGGGTGAAATCATTAAATTTGTAAATTTATGTTGATCACAAAATTTGAGAAGTTATGACCATTGTTTATTAAAATCTTTTTTTATTTCTGTCTCATTATCTTTATCCTCTCTTTTGGAATTCTAACTGAATATTTTACGTCTTTAAAAAATCCCACTAATGCTTGAGATTTTGCTAATTAATTTTTTTCCTCCTTCTTAAGAGTGGGTGATTTCTGTCTTATTCTTCACTGAGTCCCTTTTCAGTAATGTCCATTTCTTTATTAAACACACCTAAGAGTTTTAAAAGATGTCAGATCTTATAATTTTTAATGATAAAATTTCTGATATATTCTTTTCATATTTTCTAATACTTGATTGAAATTTTCTATTTTTTATTTATTTGGAGCTTATTTGTCTTATTTCATCCATTTATGATAGTTCCTATAATTTTTTGTTTAATCAATCCAGATTGAATCATCTCAGAATTCACTATTTTGATTTCCTTTTCTTTTGGAGTGGGTCATATATTCCTTGATCATCCTGTTCAAGGAACTTTGGGTTGAATTCCTGACTTTGTGAATGTCATGTAATAGAATTCTGGATTCTTTTATAATCTTCAAAGATTAATAATTGTTTTAAGCAAACGATTGACTGCTGAACATGTGATGTCTGCAGAGATTAGGAAGAAGTGGGAATTCTAGGTCTTAGAGGAGTTCTTCTACCTTTAGTGGCAAGTTGCTTTCAGTTTATCACACACATCTGTGGCTCAAGGGTCAGATAGAGACCTAGTGTGAGCTTATACACAGACTTAGGAGCTCCCTTTCATTGAAAAATTAAACTTGTTCGTGTCTAAGGATTTGTTAGGTTTCATTGTAAATGTGTGTGTGTGTGTGTGTGTGTGTATGCATGTGTACACACTCTTGTGTCCTGTTGTCTTCTTCCTATTTCTAGAACTCAGATGTCCCTTTGGCCCAGCTACTCTGCTGACGTTCAGGGCATGGGACAGGGCTAGAACTTGAGGCAATGTGGATTTGCAGAAGATCTCCTGTGAGGACAGAACCTTGGTCTGGAATATGAAGGGATGGTGAAATGGTGGCATGTGACCAGATTCAAACTTTTAGTGTCTTACCTCCTGCTTTCTTATAAGATGTCCTTTATTTAGTTGATATCAACATTGATAGCCTGGATATCATAACATCTTATTTATGGACACTTCAAATATAGGAAGCACAGCGACAATGGCTCCTCTCTTCATGGGTGTACATTGCTGATAGCTTGAATGTGAAAAACTTGTGGAGCTCTTGATGGTTCAAAAAAAAAAAATAAAATTCTCAAGTCCAAATCCTGAAGGGGCCATGCTGATGTAAAGAATATCTTCCTCTTTTTGCCTTTCCTCTTCTCCCATTTGGCTTGTTGCCAATATAAGAAGCTTTGTCCACTCTAATTGTGAAGGTTAGATCAATAATTGAAACAAATGTGCTACTGGTAATGTAATAAAGTTAATGACTGCCTAAAATTATTCAGTATTGATCCTGAATTTCCTTATGTTTGACTATTTTCATATTAATGTCTGTTTCAAGAGAGTTCATATGGGCTCATAGCCAATTCAGGGGTATCAAGTAACATACACACATATATATGTATATGTTATGTACACAGATGCACATCAAAAACATACATTTGTATGCATATATGTGTTAGAAATGTGTGTGTGTGTGTGTGTGTGTGAGAGAGAGAGAGAGAGAGAGAGTTATGTTCTTCTAACAATTCCTCAAAGAAGGTTCTGATTATTGAAGAACAATAATCTGCCTCTCCCTTCCTTGAGATGCTTGTTACCTATGAGGATACATGTTTTTGCATTTTTTTAAAGATTTTATTTATTCATTTGACAGAGATCACAAGCTGGCAGAGAAACAGGCAGAGAGAGAGGAGGAAGCAGGCTCCCTGCTGAGTAGAGAGCCAGATGTGGGGCTTGATCCCAGGACCCTGGGATCATGACCTGAGCCAAAGGCAGAAGCTTTAACCCACTGGGCCACCCAGGCCCCCTGTTCCTGCATTTTTTGAGTGAGAAAAATAATCACACTACATTCTTATAATGGAAATTCAGTGACAAGAATGGGCAAGATGAGGATGTTGCTTGCTTTTGTGCTGATCTGACCACACATAAGAATTTCTTAGTAACATGATGCAAGAAGGTTGTGCACGGACCTAGATATTAGAAGAGAGAAACTGAGTAGGGATAAAGCCCAGTGCCAAAAAAATCTCAGGAATACACCTGTAGTAAAAAGTTTAGTTTATTAATTTGTTACAGCAAGATAGCACACGAACCATGGGCATCTCAGCAAGAGGAAGGAAGGATGGGTATATTGCAGGGATTATGTGTGTGCTGGGCGTGTTTGGGGAATCAAGTGTTCATTCTAGATTGGGTGTTGCAGGAAGCAGGTACAATTTGATGATCAAGGTATCTTTTGAATAAAAAAAAGTTTTATTGAGATATAATTCACATAACATACAACTCATCCATGGAAACATACAATTCAATGGCTTTTAGTATATTCACAGTGAGAGACTGAACATACAAGAGGACCATAGTCAGGCCATATATAAAAATAAAATTTGACCCACAGTCTTTAACAACCAGTCCAGGAAGGCAACCCATTATCTCTAGTAACTAGTCCAGAAAGCCAGCCTACTCTATCAGATTTGTAGGAAATCAAATGACTATTTCTAACAGACAGTACAGAAAACCAAATTTAAAAATCAGCCCCAAATGTCCAGGACTTAATTAGTAACTGACAAATTCTCTAATTTTTGTCCTTGCTTCCAAGTCAGGACCAACCAGACAAAGCCAAACATTTACCCCTAATATTCCCGTAGTATGTGCCTCACTTCTAGTTAGCCCACCTGTTACTGCCCCAGGCCAACAGCCTCCAATTACCATCCTTTCTTTTTCATGATAAAGTTTTCCCATTTCTTGACTACTTTTGAGTCTCTACCAAACACTGATGATAATGGCTGACTCCCTTAGTCTATTAAGCTCTGAATAATTAGGCTTTTTAATCAAGTTGGCCTTCAGTTATTTTCACAACAGATATTTATATCATCATCACAATCAATTTTATGACATTTTCATTACTCCCCCTCCCCCCAAACCCCTGTGCTCTTTGTTATCTCCTCCATACCTCAATCCTTCCCCAGTCCTAAACAACTCTTAATATACTTTCTATACCTATAGATTTCCCAATTCTGGATTTCTACATGAATGGAATGATATATCTATATCTATATCTATATCTTTACCTAATCTATATCTATATCTATCTATCATCTATCTATCTATATAGGGTTTTTTGTGTCTGCTTTCTTTCACTTAGAATGTTTTCAAGGTTCAACCATGTTGTAACATGTATCAGTACTTTTCTTTTTATGGCTGAATGCTATTGCATTGTGTGGATAAACCACACTTTGTTCATCCATTTGTCCTTTATTTTATTATTTTATTTTTTTTTCATTTGTCCTTTAATAGACTTGGATGATGTTGTTATAACCATTGAGGGATCTTAATTTTTATTTAAGAATCAGAATGAATAATGTGGGGCCAGTGTTGTCTTTGAGTTAAAAAACAAAAAAACAAAACAACAAAACAACAAAATAATCATTTGTGTTTGCAGGGGGAGAGGAGTTTTTAGGTATTTTGTGGTGCTATAGAAGCCTTGTCTTTTATGTTCAGACACAAATATGAAATGGTCTTGTTTTTGGCTTGTTTCATCATGGTCACAGAGTGACCTTGTCTGTTTACTATTGTGATTGTTTACCTATATTATGGACGATGACAGCCTACCTCCTAGTTATCAGCTTCCGGGGCAGGTTTTCTACTTTCTGTCTTGTTCTCAGAGGTGAATGTCTTGTATATGTGGTATGAATGGAATATGGAAGTGTGGTATGAATGAAATATATGAATAAAAAAATATAAATGATATTCTAGAAAAGATGTCAGTGAAAAATGAACACAGACACTGCACTCTGACAAAGAATAACACAGAACTGTTTGATTCTGAAGTATAAAACCAGGAACACAGAACTGGAAGTTGTAGGTGAGCTGATACAGGTCTGCTTGAAAAGCCTAATTTCTTGAAGATGGAATTGGCTGTTTTGGAAGCAAATTCCTTATTTTTATGTGTTTAAGTAGAAATGGGCTTTCCACTTGCTGATTTTGCAAAAGCATTTCAGGCAAATGGTAGAATTTTTAGCTCAAAATCTCTCAAAAGACCTTATTGGATCTAAGTATTCCGAAGTTACTTCTCAAGAAGTGCCCCATACCTGTAAGTGTTTCTCAGCTCCATTCTCCCTTCATAGTGGAGGAAAGAAAGACAGCCTTTGTGATCTCTCACTAGCGTAGACCAGGAGGATTTAAAGCTAAAAGGAATAGAATCAGCCTTCACTTGTGTGCATGAATACACTGTCTTCTTAATATTTTCTGGCACATTTTTGTAAGACAAAGAAGAGAAACACAGTAACAGAGTACTTGAGAGAAGGTGAGCAACCTCTGAGCATCGCTATCTGCTTGGGTGGTAGTTATTTTCTGGAGCACCTGTCCAAGATAAATTGCTCAGGGTTGTCACTTTCTTCTGATTTCCATTATCTCTGCCTCTGCCACCATTCACAAACTTGGAGACACCTCAGCACAATGTTTTATTTTGTTAGTGTTTTTGAACAGATATTCCTTTTAGACTTAGAATAAATAAAGGGAGTTTGACACTGTTTACTTGTTTTTGTGCAAGACCAAATTGACCATTTGATTCACTTCATTGCATTTTCTAGGTTTTCCTTCACTTTTCACAAAGATGTACAAGGAGGACAAGAAGAAGACATGAATCATGCTAGTTATTATATTATTAACTAGTTCAAATATTATAACTGGGTCATCCCTGGTGCCATTCCGGTCTCTGCCTTTTAATAAAAATGATGATTTTCCATTGAATTGAGTTTTTGCTACTTATATTTAAAAATATTGTTGCACTTTCTTTTAGATCATGATTTTTTGAGGCACACTGTCGAAAGGCACCTGGGAAAACTCAAGAGTTTTCATATTCTGAATAAGAATATGAATTTTTCCTTGGTCCAGCATTTTAGGTTCTGTATACTCTAATCCCAACTTGTCTATTTATGCTACTAATAATGACAACAATGATGATGATAATATCATTTATTGTTTTCCATGTTCAAGCACTATTTGAGCTCCACAGCATGCCTATAAAACAGAGAAGTTCTATTATATCTTTTTCATAGATGAAGAAACAGGTTCACATAAATTAAATAAAAATGTGCCCAAGGATATAACTATTAAGTGGTAGATTTACATACAAATCCAGATATGGTTTTAAAATTTATTCTTTCATTTATTTCCTTTTCATTTCTTTTCTTCTTCTTCTACTTTTTATCTGTGTTCTTCCTTACTTACAACCTTTGACTTCTGAAAATATTCTCTTTCAGTGCATGACTACTGTTCCTCCAGATACTGTAAGCTCTTTGTTCTTTCTGTCTCTGTTTGTGATATGTCCACTGTCTCTTCTCCATTGCATTAAGGAGCTCCTTTTCCAATTTAGGGAAAACATCAGGGCAAATTTTATCTTTAGGAAAGGAGTCTCAGCAATCACCTGAAACAATCTCTGAAACATAATTCATGGAAACCCACATGGTTGAAACAATGTAGGTACAGAACCCCAACAAAAGTAATTGTGTACAATGACAAGGAGCAGGAATTAATATTTACCAATAATTAAATATAATTAATATTTACCAATTAATATTTACCTATGAGATATATGACTTAATATTCATAGTAATCTCATGAGGGTGGAAACCACTTGTAATAGGGAAAATTTAAGATGGTCTCTAATGATTACCAACTGGTACTTACCTTCGTGAAGTCTTGTCCCTTGAGTTTGACTTGCTTTTAATCAACAGAATATGTCAAAAATAATGGGATGTCACTTTGTGATTAAATTACAGAAGATTGTGACTTCTGTTTTGCTAGATGACTCTATTGCCTTCTTGGCTTGCACACTTTGATGAAGCAAGCTGCCATGTTGGAGTTCATGTCTCAAGGAATGGAGGGAAGAAGCTGGTCAAAAGTTAGCTAGGAATGGAGGCTTTCAGTCTAATAACTCTTGAAAAATTGAATTCTGCCAGCAACCACATAAGCTTGGAAGAAGATCCTTCCCCAGTCAAGTCTTAGATAAGATTCCTTGGCTATGACTTTGGGAGAGTCCATGTTTCAGATGCAGATAGATCTTACTATAAGTACTCCAGTGTTTTTTAAACCACTCCGTATTTCCTTCTATACCAAACACCTTAAAGTATTTAACAAATCTCTTTATATGTTAATATATAACCATACATTTTGCTGCTCTGAAGACCAGATGAGGTATGGAAGAAGGGCAATATTTACTTAATAAATAATTTCCTTTAAACATGTAAAATGTTACAATGGAGTTGAAAGAAGAAAAGAGCAGACTAGAACTGTTGTGGAATCCGTTCCTTTAAAATGATTTTCATTATCTCTCTAGTCTCAGGTCACCAGATTTATTCCCTAAAGAAGATATTTGCCAAGTACCTCAGTAGAGAGATTTTTTAAAAACTTTTATTTGGAGACAGCATTGTCTATATTTATGAGGCTAGGACATTTGACTGACATTGGGTTCAATCTTTTGCCTTGTTTACAGATATTCACTGTTCTTTTTCTCTGATGCTTTACTTGATTGAGCCAAGCCAGAAAACTACAAACAATTTATTTTAACATTGGGCAAATTTCATGTTCACTGCCTTCCACAGGTTTGTTTGTCTTGCTATGACCTTGAGAAAAAGGAAATATTTCCATTCATCAAATAGAGATATGATGAAGCCATTTGGTGATTACATTCTCAAGGAAAAAGTGCAATCTATATCATATAATTGAAAAACATGTGCCCCCAAAATATTTCACTAGTTTGTGATGTCCTATTTATTGAAGTAAACATTATAAGCTTATAGTTCAATTATAAAAGTTACCTTCACTTTCAATTATAAAAGTTGTATATATTTAATTGTGATGAACAGAAAAATATTTTGATTATAAAACTTAATATTGAATTTAAATATCATTAATCTCAGAGTGAAGTAAAAAGTGTGTCCTTCTCTCTGTAAACATAATGCATCCCACAAGTACAGAATTCTTGTTAAATTCTTCTTCTCCCTTTTCCTACTGGCCTATGCATTTATTCTGTCTCAACAACAATTGCTACTGAAGCTGACAAATCTGGAGGCAGATTCACAAAGGAATCTTTTGTGTCTGCCTTGACAATTAACATTTACTTTGAATTAACTATTGTCCAGGGCACTCCTCTTTGAAAAGCCTCATCAATTTGCAGTAGATGTTAATGTTCACTGGCATATTTCATTAGGTGGGATTGCAGAGTGAAGTTAGGTCAGTCTAGTTGAACTTCAAAAGGAAAAAAATGCAGCATATTCAAGGATGCCATTTCTTCCCAGTTCTGAGAATCAATTTTCAGTTCTGTGTATTGGAATGGAACAAATGAATTCTTTGAATATTAGCCAGCAAAGTGAAATACTTGCCTCAAATTATTAAAGTCAGTGGTAAGTGCAGAATATTTTGCCTAAAGCTTTCCGCAGGTAACATTTCACAGACTATTGCTCCAGCACAGATTTTATAAATATAATTTTCCTGAAAACATAAACATTTCATGATGATTATTCACTTTCTATTGCACTTCTAATCTAACTTCAATTTTTTCTTGGATTCATCTTAGCTCTGTGGTTGGGAAGAGTCAACATACCTACGCCACATTAGCAAACTGCGGAATCAGAAGCCAAATCTCCCAGCATCCGGAGAACAGTGATGGATCGACCAGAGCTGTGCCACTTACATGGGGAAGAATACATGGTGTGTCCTATTTTCCAAGGAAACTTGAGCTTGCCAACTGATCTCTACCTTCCTTCAGGAAGCTAGAATTTCTCTGTTAATATTTACAGATTCAAGGGAATACATTTCTTAAAGCTAAATTTATGACTCGTTGTTCGAATTAACACTTTGTCTTCAATCATTAGGCTAAACCTCAATGCCTTAGGGCTCTCCCACCCCCAGCCCTTCCTCTGCTTTCCCTACTGTTACTTTAATGTTGATGAAGAGGTCATCACATCTTATGGGTTCTGTTCTCCCTGGCTTCCTCTACATCAGGATATAGCACAAATGGGAGTCTTCAACTCATTAAAGACAGCCGCTTTAATACTGACCTCATCAATCTAGTCTGTTTCCACATTAGAGATGCCATAAGAATTTCTACTTCAGAGAGTTCATCTTTATAGTTTTGCTATTGTGCGTGCACCCAGGTGAGAAGTTTCTAAGCTACTGAGACAGAACTAGGGAAGTTGACAAGTTATTGTGGAATTAATAGGAAAGCCTGGGGCACTTTACTAAGGATCTAAAGTAGATTAGATTTATAACCTGCCTACAGTTATTTAAAAATACACACACATCTCTTACAGATCGATATTCCTGAAAACACAGCCTGGTTAGTGTTTTCTTTTCTAAAAAAAGGAGGATAGATTGATGGAAAGCCCATTACTTCCAAATTTAATCACCTCAAGGCAATTAAAGCAATTTTGTGTTTTCTACTTTAGTGTTCCCCTGAAACGACAGCATCTGGACAACTTTAATTACCGTTTCAATTCAGAAAAAGGCACAGAAATGGCAAATTTTGTGCTTTAACAAACAGCTCGTTTCCCTACTGTTTTTTTGAATTTCTTGACTGTTGGGTTTTATTTTCTGTTAGTGCTAGGGGAAGCGACTACACATTTGAGGCTGCTTGTCCTCCCAGGGAATGTGGAGGGAGGAGCCTGAAGGAAGGAAACACATGAAGAAGCTGAAATGATGTGCTTTCAAATAGTTAATGGACACAGTGTTTTCGGTTGACTCTCTCACTGTGGATGCCATCACTGTAGCTATCTCTTCCAGTCCCCTGATCATATTCTGTCAGAACTAACAGTTTGAAAAGTAGTCCCTGGAATGTAACCAGAACTCAGTGGAGACTAAATGCCTGACACTGGCCATTAAGTGACTCGGTCACTGCTAATGTGTCATCACTCACTGGGTGCTGCTCTTCACCAGGCCGTAAGGTTGGGAGATCCCAGTAGGCCATTATATATCAGAAATGGTATATTATAGAGCACGTCTAGGCAGGGCCAGAGGCACAAGTAGTTTATGTGATAGGGGCTCAGATATTGTTGTCTCTGCTTCTATTATACTAAGGTGAAACTGACTCTTTGAGATAACCCATGCATGACCATTCTACCCCAAGACTATTCTGTTCATTATGAACCATTCTGACTTATGAACCAGCTGTGCAGAAAGTTGATCAACCACCACAAAACCAAGTAAGTAAGACTAGAAAAAACGAGGAAGAAGTCTTGCAGGTATGTAGGAGGAACCGAGAATGAACAAAAATAACCTCTGTGGGGACAAGCAGGAGATCTCCCCACGCTGTCACGTTCGTGCCATCCTGTCTACATATGATGTCACTAGGTGGTGCTGTACAGAAGCAGCAAAGTCTTTCTCCTTGCCTCACCTTTCCCAATGTCTGGTGACTTCCATCCACCTTCTAGATCCCTAACCCCTCATAAAATCCCATAAATTCTCAGCTCCCCTTATCCTAGAGGAGTCAGATTTTAGAAATCTCCTCCCTGCTTGGTGTCCTGAAATAAACTCTTGTTCTCTGCCGCAAGAGCCACTATTGGTGTTTGACTTAGTAAGCATTGGGCAGGACCCCTTGTCCAGTAATAAACACTTCTTCAACTAATAACTGTGGTTCATGGAAGATCCCTATAACCAACTGATAAAAGATTAAAAATTTCACGCTTACATCATCAATAAATCAGTTTGATATATTGACGTGAGCAGAAAATTGATTGCTGCCACATCATACTCCTACTAGCGTACATCTGAGAGACCCTAGATAGCGTGCATTCTTCCAATGAGCAGGAGCTGGAGCAGTAAATCTGACCATGGGTACATGATTACAGGATGAATTGTTTTACCAATTACTACATTATCCAGAAGCTGCTGGCCTGATAGAACATTGGAATTGTTTCCTTAAGATACAGCCATGAAATCACTTTAGAGATGGAACTATGAGGATCTGGATTCTGTTCTTTAAACATAATCTGTACTTTGAACCAATAACTTCTATACAATATTGGGTCCCTGATAGAGTACCTGGATTCAGGACCCATGGAAAGGAATTAGTTCTTACCTTTTTATCTCAGAATTGTGCTTCTGTTCCTGAGCTTTAATCTATTGAATTAGAGACCTTTGTTTCAGGTTTGGGGGGGTGCTTTCTAACCAAAAAATACAGTAGGAATTATACTAAACCGAAAACTGTGGCTGGTCATTTTGCATTTCTTATATCAGTATGCAATGAAAGAAGTTACAGTGGCAGGGGTAACGAACCTTTATAATCATGAGCAGGTTTCTGCTCCTTAATGTGGGTGGGCAGGAATATGGAGAAACATAGGTGATTCACTGGAACACTTCTTGGTGTTTGTACTTACAATGAAAATCATGAATGGGCAATTGTCCCAGTCATAGACTGACAAGGACATGGGAAGATGGATGGTTAAAGAGGGAAAGAATTAATATAAAACTGTTTCAGTGCTCCTGTTACTTACATTGTCTATGATCTGTCTCTGGACACCTTGGCCACACCCGGTACTGACATGTCTCATTCCCAGAGGACTCCACTTGACTGGAGATATCCTTAGCCCTTCCCAGGAACAGTATGACAGTGATGGTTGTATGAAACTTTATTCTATCCTTCCCCACTTTGCAAATGTTTACATTTACAAATGTTAGATCTTCTTAATGGCTAGATCCCTTAATTATAACATAATGCCCTTCTTTATCTTTTGTTACAGTCTAAACAAAAATCTATTTTGCCTGACATAAGTAAGGCTACTTTGGCTTTCTTTTGATGTCCATTAGCATGATAGATGGTTCCCCACCCCCTCACTTTCCATCAAAATCTATTTCAATGACATTTTCTGCTTTTGCAAAAGCTGCTGTGTCATGTGGCTCCTCTGTGGTGGACACTGCGAGTCTCATTCCTGGACTTTAGGAGTGTTCCTATATTGGAGAATGTGATTCTCTAGATCCGTAAACATTTTCATATTGAAGCGAATTGTATTTCCCTTATACTTCTGACTTGAGTCTTTCCAAAACACCACCATTCGTTATTTCTTCAAACGCAATAATGAAAACTTTAAAGTACCAACATTGGTGTCTTTCTGACCCCAACGAAATGACTGCACCGCAACTCACAGTTCTCTAAATACACCTGGGATATTGCTTACATTTTCTCTCCCACTCAGTTTGAGTCACTTTGTTCTAGAAAGCTGTTATAAGTAACAATAAAGCAAAGTGAGGTGAAAAATGCATAAAGCTTACTTCATTTGCCTTTTCTCAGACTGTGAGCTGTGTAATGAGTGACTATAAAAGTCATCTGATAAAGTATTATTCTATTAGACATATGGAATTATCAGGCACAGAGATTTATAAGCTGAAATAGTGTGCTAAAAGAGAGCTAATTAAATGAACAATGGAACTCTCAGCAATGTTTGTAGTTTTCAAAGTAGAGGTTGTTAAATACCGTTCATGAGGTATTTTTCTAGACTCAATTAAAATGAAATTTTCAAATTCTTTTTCTTTTTTTTAAATTTATTTTTTTTATTTTCAGCATAACTGTATTCATTATTTTGGCACCACACCCAGTGCTCCATGCAATCCGTGCCCTCTATAATACCCACCACCTGGTACCCCGCCCTCCCACCCCCCGCCCCTTCAAACCCCTCAAATTGTTTTTCAGAGTCCATAGTCTCTCATGGTTCACCTCCCCTTCCAATTTCCCCCAACTCCCTTCTCCTCTCTAACTCTCCATGTCCTCCATGCTATTTGTTATGCTCCACAAATAAGTGAAACCATATGATAATTGACTCTCTCTGCTTGACTTATTTCACTCAGCATAATCTCTTCCAATACCGTCCATGTTGCTACAAAAGTTGGGTATTCGTCCTTTCTGATGGAAGCATAATACTCCATAGTATATATGGACCACATCTTCCTTATCCATTCATCCGTTGAAGGGCATCTTGGTTCTTTCCACAGTTTGGCGACCGTGGCTATTGCTGCCATAAACATTGGGGTACAGATGGCCCTTCTTTTCACTACATCTGTATCTTTGGGTTAAATACCCAGGAGTGCAATGGCAGGGTCATAGGAAAGTTCTATTTTTAATTTCTTAAGGAATCCCCACACTGTTCTCCAAAGAGGCTACACCAACTTGCATTCCCACCAACAGTGTAAGAGAGTTCCCCTTTCTCCACATCCTCTCCAACACATGTTGTTTCCTGTCTTGCTAATTTTGGCCATTCTAACTGGTGTAAGGTGATATCTCAATGTAGTTTTAATTTGAATCTCTCTGATGGCTAGTGATGATGAACATTTTTTCATGTGTCTGATAGCCATTTGTATGTCTTTATTGGAGAAGTGTCTGTCCATATCTTCTGCCCATTTTTTGATATGAAACTCGACCATTCCATTCTCTTACACCGTACACAAAGATAAACTCAAAATGGATAAAAGACTTCAACGTGAGACAGGAATCCATCAGAATCCTAGAGGAGAACATAGGCAGTAATCTCCTTGATATCAGTCACAGCAACTTCTTTCAAGATATGTCTCCAAAGGCAAAGGAAACAAAAGCGAAGATGAACTTTTGGGACTTCATCAAAATCAAAAGCTTCTGCACAGCCAAGAAACAGTCAAGAAAACAAAGAGGCAACCCACAGAATGGGAGAAGATATTTGCAAATGACAGTACAGACAAAATGTTGATATCCAGGATCTATAATGAACTCCTCAAACTCAACACACACAAAACAGACAATCATATCAAAAAATGGGCAGAAATTTTCAAATTCTAATTTTTTAATCATTTGCTGCTAATATGAGGTACCATACTTGGTTGCTGCTTATTAACCCTGTATTTTGTGTCTTACTGTTGACTATTAGTTCCTTCAGGTGTTTTGTTGATTTCCAAGGGGTTTCTACGTGAACAAACATAATTCACAAACAGATATAGCTCTATATCTTAATTCCTAATTTATATGCTTTTTTTTTTTTTTTACCTTGTATTGACTTGGGTTAGTACATTGTTAAATACAAATGGAGTTAGTGGTCAGCCCAAACTTGTTCCCAGTCATAGAGTATAAATGTTCAGTATGTCAGTGTTATATATCATAGGGTTAAAGATTTTGTTGTTGCTGTTGATGGTCTTTGACAGATTAGGTTCTATTCCTTTCTTAGTTTCCTGAAGACAGGAAAATTTTTATTTACCTGTGATTGGATGATTGAATTTAGTCAGCATTTTGTCTCTTTGTATTTAAATTACCATATCTTTCTCCTTTATTCTGTTAATATGATAAATTTATTGACTTTCTGTTAAACAACCTGACATCCCAAGTATAAACCTCTCTTGGTCATGATTTTTTTTTTTAATCTTGGTCATGATATTTTATCCTTTTTATATATGTCTGGATTTATTTTGCTTACATTTTATTGAGAATTTTTATAATATGTTTTTATGTTTTATTAGTCACTGGTTTGTCCATTGAATTTAAATTACAAACTTTGTTTGCATAGAATTTTTAATAATTCTTTTAAAGATTTTATTTATTTATTTGACAGAGATCACAAGTAGACAGAGAAGCAGGCGATGGGGGGGGGGAGCAGGCTCCCCACTGAGCAGACATCCTGATGTGGGGCTTGATCCCAGGACCCTGGGATCATGACTGAGCCAAAGGCAGAGACTTTAACCCATTGAGTCACCCAGGTACCCCCAGAATTTTTAATAATTTTTTTTCCTATTCTTTTGAAGTCTTTAGGAACTGTAGTGATCATCTCTTTTCTATCCCTAATATCGGCAATTTGTATTTTCTCTTTTGTATGACTTTTTTTTTTTTTTAACTTTAGCTCTTATTTTTATTATTCACTTTCTTCTGAGACTCTGGGCTTTTTAAATATCATTTTTTCCTTCTTTCATTTAGAGTGAATGCTTCTTATTGATCTGTCTTCAAGTTTACTGATTTTTCCTCTGTCATCTTCATCCTTCTATTACACTATTTAGTTACTGTGATCTTATGTGCTAAAACTTTGGCTCTTCAAAAATTTTTTTTACTTCCCCAATAAGATTTTTTAATCTTTTCACTCAATATATTAAAAAAATAAAGATATGCATAGCTATACAACATATAGTACTATATATGCATTATGTATATGTAGAATACAATATATGTGTGCTATACACATACAAAAGACAACTAATACTAACTTCTAGATTAATCAGATTTGTAATTATCAGACAAAGACTTTAAAGCAGCTATTTTAGCTATGCTCAGTGAGGCAAAAAAATATACATAGCTATCTGGTTATAACAGCTACTTGTTGTGCTTCTTTCCATAGTTAGGGTGGCAGAAGCTCATATCTTAGCTCAGTTCTTCCTGCCTTGATTGCAAATCAGTTTCCCTTTTCCTCACACATGCGTGGTTTAGGAATCTTGAGTTTAAAGCATACTTGTTTTGGCATATAATTTTTCATAATATTCTATTGTAATTGTTTGTATTCCTGTGATGTTGTTTGTGATTTCTCCTCTTTCATTGGTGACTTTATTTATTTGGGTCCTTTCTTTTTTCTTTTTGATAAATCTGGCTAAGGGTTTATCAATTTTATTAATTATTTTGAAGAACCAGCTCTTAGTTTCATTGATCTGTTCTACCGAGTTTTTTGTTGTTTTTTCTGTATCAATTATTTCTACTCCATCCTTTATTATTTCCCTTCTTCTGCTGGTTTTAGGCTTTATTTGCTATTCCTTTTCTAGATCTTTTAGATTTATTTGTTTATTTGAGGCTTTTCTTGGTTCTTGAGGCAGTCCTGAATTATAATATACTTCCCTCTTAGGACCATCTTCGCTATGTCCAAAAGGGTTTGGACTGTTGTGTTTTCATTTTCATTTGTTTCCATGTACTTTTTAAATTTCATCCTTAATTTTTTGGTTAACCTATTCATTCTTTAGTAGGATGCTCTTTAACCCCCATGTATTTGTGGTCTTTCTGTGTGTGTGTGTGTGTGTGTGTGTGTGTGTGTGTTTGACTTCAAGTTTCATAGTGTTATGGTCTGAAAATATGCATAGTATGATCTCAATCTTTTTGTACTTGTTGAGTGCCAATTTGTGACTCAATATGTGATCTATTCTGGAGAATGTTCTGTATGGTCTCCAAAAGACTGCTTTGGGATGAAATATTCTGAATATATCTATTAAGTCCATTTGGTCCAGTGTGTCATCCAAAGCCCTCGTTTCCTTGTTGATTTTTTGCTTAGATGATCTGTCCATTCCTGAAGCAGGGTGTTGAAGAAACTCACTGATAATAATAGAGTTATAGTATGGGACTTTAAGTTTGGTATTAATTGACTTATATATTTGGGTGCTTCTAAGTAGGGGCATAAATATTTACAAATGTTAGATCTTCTTAATGGCTAGATCCCTTAATTATAACATAATGCCCTTCTTTATCTTTTATTACAGTCTAAACAAAAATCTAGTTTGTCTGACATATGTAAGGCTACTTTGGCTTTCTTTGGATGTCCATTAGCATGATAGATGGTTCCCCACCCCCTCACTTTCCATCTGCAGGTATCTTTAGATCTACAGTGAGTCTCTATAGCAGCATATAGATGAGTCTTGTTTTTTAACAAGGGTATTCCAATACCCTATGTCTTTTGATTGGAGCATTTAGTTCATTCACATTCAGAGTGATTATTGAAAGATGTGAATTTAGTGCCATTGTGTTACCTGTAAAGTTAGTGTTTCTGGTGATGTCCTTTGTTCCTTTCCAATCTTTGTTGCTTTTGTTCTCTTTTCTCCCCATTTAAAGAGTCCCCTTAATATTTCTGGCAGGGCTGGTTTAATGATCATGAGCTCCTTTAGTTTTTGCTTGTCTGGGAAGCCCTTTATCTCCCAATTCTGAATGACAGCCTTGCTGGACAAAATATTCATGGCTGGATCTTTTCCCCATTCAGCACAAAGAATATATCATGCCACACTCTTCTGACCTGTCAGATTTCTGTGGACAATCTGCTGTGAATCCAATCTGTCTTCCTTTGTAGGTTAAGCACTCTTTTTTTCCCTTGCTGCTTTCAGGTTCTTTCCTTGTCTGTGTATTTGTGATTTTGACTATGATATGTCTTGGTGGTGGCTGGCTTTTATTGAATTTAATGGGAGTTTTCTGTGCTTCATGGATTTTCATGTCTGTTTCCTTTCTCAGATTAGGAAAGTTTTTAGCTATTATTTACTCAAATAGAGCTTCTGATTTTTTTTTCTTTCTCTTCTTCTGGGACTCCTATGATAAAAGTGTTATTATGCTTTAAGGAGTTGAAGATTTCCCTAGATCTACATTCATATACTCATATCTTCATTATTTTCCATAATTATATCACCTATATCACTGATTCATTCTCTGCTTCATCTGTTCTCATTGTCATTGCATGCATTTAATTTTGCATCTTGGTTGGGGAAACTTTTTCAATTTTTTGGCCAGACTAGTTTTTAGTTCTTTTGTCTCTGCAGTAAGGAATTCTCTAGTGTCTTCTATGCTTTTCTCAAGCCCAGCTAGTATCCTTATGATTATTGTTTTAAACTCTGGTTCCTGTATCTGTATAGATTAAATCCCTAACCATGACTTGTTCTTCTTCTTTCTTTTGGGGTGAATTCCTCTGTCTTGACATTTTGTCTGGGTCACTCTTTCTTTTTATTATGTGTGTGATTTTTAGGAAAGCCCATTTTATCCCTATTCCTGAGAGTAACAAGTAATGCCTATATTAAGAATGTTAAGAAGTGGTTTTTTATTTGTTTGCTTGTCTGTTTTGTTTTGTTGTTAAGGAAGCTAGATCTTAAGTGTGTTTTGGTCTGCTTATTATAAGAAGCTAGGTCAAAAAAATATAAACAAATAAATTAACTTTTAGAAAGGAAGCTAGATCCCATTTTCCCTAGACCTGAAGCTTTGTACACTCTACAATGATTAGTGAATGTGAGAGGTTTGTGCTGGTCTTCTGGGGGAAGGTCCTGCTGCTTTGATTCTTAGACAGACTTGCCCTAGTGGACATGTTTGCAGGGGGAGGGGTTTGGTGTAAGTGGCTCTGGGCACCACTGGGTGAGGCTGCATTCATCCCTGAAGTTGGTCAGTGCTGACGGGTAGGAACTAAAATGGTATTGCCCCACTGTCTCATCCTTGGAGCAGGGGGCGTAGGCCCACCACTCTTCAGAAAGCCTGAAGAGCAAACAATTATCTCTCTTATATCCCCAACTTCCACCAGATTCCTGGCTTCCCCCTTCCTATGTCTGAGCCTTCCACCCACCAAGTGGCACAGCACCTCTGTGTTTTATCCCAGGCATGCAGCTGGGTTTCAAAACTCCAGATTTTGAAGATCTGCATGGCACAGACTGATGCTCATTCTCTGGGGGAGGGTCTTGCTGTGCTGTGGCCAGTGCTGGCTTATCCCAGAAATCAGTTGCATGGCCGAGCAGCAGTTCAGAGTTTATGGTAAAGCACAACTAAAAGCCAGCACCAAGGTTTGCTGCCCCCAGCCAGTGTCTTTGTTCCCATGTCAGAGAACAGGGCAGCATGCTGGCACTGCTGGCTCTTTTGCCCCCAGTGAGGCTGTGCTACCATTCCCAGATACACTCCAAATAGGCGAACTTCTTGTGTGTGACCCAGGGTATCCTCAAACCACACTGCCCACTCTCGGGTCTCTGCCCTCCTTTCCCACTGGAGTACTACCACACATACCAGGCATGACTCTGGTGATGGCTCGGACCTCCAAAACTTCAGTCTCTGTTCTACACTATTTATAAAAACTTCTGGTGTTCAGGCCCTCTCTCTCCCCCAAACAGTGGTTTTGGGTAAGAGTTTTTCTTGTGCAATTCCCTATGTGTGCTTTCGCTTTCTTTCACTCTCTCTCTTTCTCTTTTGCTCCTCTCTCCATGATCAGGGTTACCTCCTCTTTGTAGCACCAGCAGTACTCTTCTGTCCCCCACATCGACTCTCAGCAGTGCCTATCTTCCACTATGTGGTGGTGTTTTTCACTCTAGTGGTCAGCTTTTCTCTTTCAGTCCTCAAACCAATTTCTTAGGTATTCAAAATGATTTGATATTTATCTAGCTGTGTTCAAGGGACAAGGCAAGCCTAGGGTCCCCTTACTCCTCCACTACTTAATAATGACTTATCTGTGAAAAGTTATAATTCATTGTCAAGTGGGTCCAATTTGTCTCTCCATTCACCAGCCTCTTTGTATTTCTATTTGGTGTCACCATTGCTTCTAGGGCCCCAAGGAGAGCTCGCCACAGCTCCTCCTCCATACTGTGTTTTTCTTTCTCCATTTGACATTTCACTGAGGAGAAATGTGTCTTAAACTCAAAGGGTGATTCTGAATATGAGAATTTCTTCCTCAGTGATGGGCTAGTATAAAGAACTTTTGGCACACAGGACTTTGCAGTGACTTTCAGTTTACAGGAGATATATATCCTGGTTCATTTGCATGTTATTAAGCTCAAAGAACTGTGGGTCAATAATATGCAGCCCAGCTGGCAAACATGCATATATATGGCAATAAATTCAAACCTTTAAATTTCTAACAACATTTAGCTAAAGAATGCAAGCCATCTGATGATATATCCCCTAGTGGGCATTTTATAACTTTATGTACATATCAAATTGCTTTTATTCATTAAAAATTAATGAGATTCTGTATAGATAGAAAACTTGTTATTGTTAGCTCTTTGACATTTAAGGTCCTTAGTTTAAATTCAGGAAGCACTTTTACTTCCTTTGAAGGCTCATCAACTGTCTGTAGCCTTCTACACTCTCTTTTCTAGTCACATATGACTGCATTTCATTCATTCTTATTTCTGTATGCCTCTTCTAATCCCTCTGTCTTAAATTCTTACACATTCTTAAGCATGCGGAAAATTTCTAGCCTGGGCCTAAAAGTCACTTTCTCTGTGTAGTATTAATTTTCCAGAAAAGGAATGAATTGTCCCCTCTGTGTTTCCTTTGGAAGTCGTTCATATACTTGGCATAAAAGTGTAGTAGTAGGCGTGCTCTGGAATTAGACATATCTGGATTTGAATCTCTGTGTTATCATTTAGTACCTGTTTGATATTCATATTGCTATTGATACAACCTTTCAAAGTATTTCCTCCCTTGTGAAATGGAGGTAATAATTCTGCCTAGTTCATCGGATTGTTGTGACACTTAAATGAGATAATGTATATAGATTACTTGTTCTAGCTCCTCTATTTGGTAAGTGTTAGTGGTTGTTGATGTTGTTTTTACTATTATTACTGTTACCTTGTGATATAGTTAATGATATATTCCTTCAGTATCCTCCCCAAGTGATGAATTTTTTGGGAACAAAGACTATTTTCTATTCGATTTATCATAATTACTATCTAACACACCATCTTGTACATAGATGGGCAATAAGTATTCAGTATATTTTTGTCAAATAAGTTATTTAACAAATAATTCCATTACTAGTTATCAGTGCCTGTTTAATGTAGTTCATCATGTTATTAAAATAATTTTCTTAGCAACCATTGGTGACATCACACAATACTACTTGGTTTTAGAATGTGTACTTTATATATGAATACCATTCTGATACTTCAGGATTACTATGGAAAATAATGACATGGATTTGTGTTTTTAAATGCTTAAAAAGCCGTAAATAAGAATAGAAAACTCTCATGGGTGATTACAGTTTCAAGGAGGAAATGAACAGTGAGACCCTGTTCACTCAGTGGTTAGCAGTGTATAAAAGTTTATACAACCATTGAAATGGCTGGGGGATAAATGTCTCTTTTTTAAAGCATGGGAAAAGCACAAACTATTACCCTAGCTTCTGGAGCACCATGGTGAGTGACTCTCAGAAGAAGCCCTGAAGGCCAAGGGGAGCTACTGCCAATGATTTGTGTTGTCTTTCCTTTAGAGAACAATGCCTTTTCCTTCTCTTTTGATTTCCATATATTATATATGTCCCTCTTATTGACTAATTCTAAGGGCAAAGGAATTTTGGGACATAAAGTTTCAGTTTTTTCTCCTGAAATGCAGAAGTTAATACATTGCTAACTTGTGTCAGGCAATCTATTTTCAACACATTTTCTAGAGTAAAAAAATTAAGTGAAAAAACAAAATATTTGCAAATAATGAATTATCTGTGGAAAGTTATAATCCATTGTCAAGTGGGTCCAATTTGTCTCTTCATTCACCAGCCTCTTTGTATTTCTATTTCAGGTGTCACCATTGCTTTTAGAGCCCTAGGGAGAGCTCGCTGGTTAAAGAATAATAGATGATATGTTGGTTACATTATTGCTGATTTAAAATGTTGCCTATTCCTGATTATTTTCCATATTTGCATAGCCAAAAAATATAGCTATTGTGTCTCAAATGTATAGCATTTTGAGAGCATAGAGTAAATATCATCAATTTCTGTCAATTTCTTCTGTTTCTTTCTGCTATTTCATCACCTTCCATGCTTACCGCACAATGCCCCTAATCTGAATAATGAACATACTGCACTGATGCTGAAATTTTTTAACATGTGTACATGCACCTTTTTTTATCTACACATCTGTTACAGTAAATTTTTCCAGATGAAAACCTTATCTCTTTACTTTTGTGTAAAATAAGCTTTAAAATAACTCCTTAATATATCCCCATTCAAAAAATAAAATATTTTTGGATTATAAAATTAAGACAAGGTATTAACAAGTCATGCACAAAATTATAAAGAAGGAAAAATTCTGTTGTAAAAGTGTCCAATGCTAAAGCTATAGTGCATATATTTTAAATGTTTTTCTATACACTAACACATGCACACATTTCCGAGTTGGGTAGTAGTCAGTATATTCCTCAGGAAAGTCAACCTATATGTTTATACTTAGCAATTCATCATGAATATTTTCTGTGTCAATAGCTTATAGGATTAATATCACAATGTTTGATGACTAGGTACTTCATACTGTCAGATCATAGGGTCTTCTGCATTTTTGTCACTTCAAGCAATATTTTGAGTAGTGTGTACAAATGTACACAATGATGAATGAACGAGGTCTTGAGCAATGCATATGTAATGCACATCATTATGTTTTACAGAAGGTAGGATTAGGGTATTGATAAAACTAGAAAAATAAGCAGAACTGAATAGTGAAGAGTCTATTTGCTGTAAAACTGAAGAATATGAAAAAGGCTAAGTGTGATTTATGTTAATCCTGGCTATAATTTGTCCTCAATAATGTAAGTGCATATTTTTTAATAAAATTTATTCTTCTTTTGAGTTGTCATAATTTCAGTCATGTACATTTCTTATGGAGGTGAAATTCGCATAAAAGTAACCATTTTAAGGTGTGTGATTCATCAGCATTCAGCACTTTGACAATGTTATGTAACCACCACTTAATATCACATTCTAAAATATTTTCATCACCCTAAAAGAAAACTCCAAATGTATTAAGCAGTTGATTCCCATTCTCCCTGACCTCTAGTGCCTGGCAACTTATCAATTTCCTTTCTACCTCTGTGGACTTTCCTATGCTGATTATTTCACATAAATGGGATAATATAATATGTGACCTTTTGAGTCTGGCTTCTTTCACGCACTGTAAAGTTTTTAAGGTTCATACATGTTATAGCATATCTCAGTACTTGGTTCTTTTTTTAAATAAAAAAATTATTTTTTATTAACGTATAATGTATTATTAGCCCCAGGGCTTCGTTCTTTTTTATGGATGAATAATATTCCATTGTCTATACGACATTTATTGCTTCATCCATCTTTTGAGTAGAATTGCTATTTATAGGTTACTTGGATTGTCTCATTCTTCTTGAGTCTGTTTATGTAGTTTGTGTGTTTCTGGGAATTTGTCCAATTCATCTATATTGGTAAACAACTATTCATAATATTCTCCTATAATCCTTTATACTTCTAGTATGCAAGACTGGTAGTAATGCTTCTGCTTTCATTTCTGATCTTATTCAGTTTAGTCTTCAGTGTTTTTTCCTAGTCAGTATAGCTAAGGGCTTCTCAATTTTTTTGATCTTTCAAAAGAACAAATTTTGTTTTCCTCTATTTTTTTTGGTATTATCTATTTTATTTATCTCTGATCTAACTTTTATTATTATCTTCTTCGTACTGGCTTTGGTTTTAATTTGTTCTTGTTTCTCTATTTCCTTAAGGTGTAAAGTTAGATAATCAGTTTGAGACCTTCTTTTTTTTGAGAACTTCTTAACATCGGTGTTTATGGCTCTAAATTTCTCTGTGAGCTCTGTTTGTGCTGCATCCCATAGTTTTATTATATGTTTCTGTGTGTTCATTTTCCATCTGAAGGTATTTGCTGATTTCTCTTTGTGATTTCTTTGTTGATTCATTGGTAGTTTAGGAGAATATTGTTAATTTCTACACATTTATAAATTTTTCAGTGTTCCTGGATTGACTTTTATTTTCATTTCATTGTTGTTGGAGAAACTACTTTGGATGATTTCAATAATTTTTACATTTGTTGAGGCTTACTTTGTGGCCTAATATATGGCCTAATCTCTAGAATGTTTCATGTGTCCCATTATATTTAGGAAAAGGCAAATATCTTAACATGTCCTATCAAAATAAATAACCTGGTGCCTAACTACTCTACTTTTATTTTGTACCTAATTCTCCTTAGTCTAATTGCTTATGCCATACTACTTTCTTTTATGCCCTCAGATTTGCCTAACTTCCTCTCAATAATGGACTTAATATAGGCTGCTCTTTCTTCCTGGAATGCTGTTTCCCTCCTTAGCTAAAATCCACATTATAACTCCTTATTGAACCACATTCTTTTTCTTTAACAGAGTATTGCACAGTTGAAACAATACACTTATTTCTGATTATCTTACTAATGCCAATCTTCTCCACCAGACTGTAAATTGTGATAATAGGAACCAAGTTTATTTTGACTATTATTTTGTCTCCAGAAGCAGTAGGGTTCTTGGCACTATTAAGTTCTCTATAGGTGTTTGTAGAATACATGTATAAATGGAAGTAAAGGATGTGAATCTTTAATCCTCAAATTACAGCAACTATTCCAATTCTATTGAAGTCTGGTCACTAAAGCCAAACAGTCTACAATAAAGAAGGAAGTCTAAATGAGTAAATTAGCAGTTATTATTCAATGCTTTCTTAGAATTAATATACAACACAAGTCTGTTCCACTTGGAGGAATGATTTCTTGATGGCACCATTTGCTGAGTTATTTGATATGTTACATTTATTCTTATTGGAAATTTAAATGCCTATAATGTGCAAAGCATTAGACACAGCATATGAAAGACAATTTGTTAGTACATTAAGCATTCAGTTTTTCTCCCCACATTTTACTTCTCCAATCTGCATTTATGAACTATCATCACAGCTAATATAAAGGGGATGATTTTTGTATTTCTTTGAAACTGAAAAATCCATAATCTTATCTTTGTGCCAAAAAATACAAAGATATATCTCAGAAACACTTTACAGATAATCTAATTAATTTACAAATAAGAAATGTAAGGTTTAGACTGATTAAATAATTAATTGAAGTCACAGAGCTGGGAATTTAATCCCAAACTTCCAAAACCCTTAAGAAGTCTTATTCCATTATAATGTGTTGCTACATCATATTTCTCAATTCATTCAATGCATATTTATAAGAAGTTTGCTTTCCTTATATTAAAAGTAATGCAGGTGCTTCTTGTTTGAGCCATGAGGCAGTAATGGATATCAGAATTATCTTCTCAATATAGACCATTATAAAACGACCATATTCAGGCATTGGAGGAAAGACAGTATAGGGCTGGGGTTCTTGGAAGGAAGGAATCCAGACAAGTTTCACAAGTACCTGGTTTTCTTACTGGGGGTTCTCTGGAAGTCATGCCACAGGGAATTTGAGTCCAGAGTCCAGTGGCAATACTGGGTGGAGTCAGGGCCACCGAGGTGGCCACAATGTGAGAAACATGAAGTGAAAGAAGAAGGTGTCCGGAGGACGAGTTCTGTATAGGAGTTTCCTTGAATCTTTGCCCAAAAACTAAGTGCTACATACATGGGATAAGACTGGAGTCCAGCAGGGAAGACCTACTAGGGGCTGGCGGGGTCCCACAATGCTGACAGACGTTAGAGAGCGACTCTGCCATAGTGAACACCACAGGTATCCGGTTGAGAGCACAGCAATGCCAGAGCACGGAGCTATACTTGTCACAAAGAATGCTCTAGATCTGCCCCAAAATAGGCACAAATAGAAGGAAGCTGATCAGCCAGTAAATTAGTTAAACACAGTTCAATATTGTTCTAAGGAAGTGAACATAAACTCTCTGCAACCTAATATCTACAATTTTCAGAAAGCCATAGAAAATGACTATACCAAGAGATGTTTGAATTATAACGTAGGGCTTCTGAACAGTTATTACTGGGGGATCTGGGGGGCTTGTAAGTTAAGCATCTGACTCTTGGTTCAGCTCAGGTCATGATCTCAGAGTTGTGAGACTGAGCCCTACTGAGGCTCCCCACTGGGCATGGAGCCTGCTTAAGGTTTTCTCTGTCCCTCTTCCTTTGCCCCTTTGCACACCCCTGCTCTGTCTAAAAATAAATAAATAAATAAAACAAAATCATTATCATCAATATATTCAAGGTTCATGGGAAAGAGGGATTAAAAAAGAATGATAGGGACTCAGCACAGAAATTCACATTTAAAAGAAGAATCTATGAAAATTCTGCATTAGCAAAACAAAATATCTGAATTCAAGAATTTTTCTGACAAGCTCAACACTAAATAAATAGTACAGAAGAAAGATTAGTGGGATTTGAGATGGGGTAAGAAAAACAATATAGAGAAAAATGGCTGGAAATGTCAGTGGCACATCATCTAACATATTTGTGATTGAAGCGCCAGAAAAAAAGGAGAGAAAATTGGGGTAGAAAAAAATATTTATAGAAATAATGACTGAAAAGTTTCATATTTAATGAAAAACATAAACCTGTGAAATTGAAAAGCAGGAAAACACAAAGCAAACCACATAATTTCATACTGATGTTAAACCAGAGACAAAAGGAAATCCTGAAAGTAGAGAAAAAAGCCACATTGATATGTGATATAAGGAACAATGATAAAAATAACTGCTGAACACTCATTAGAAGTAGAATGATCAGGAAGAAAGTAGAATGACTCCTTTAAAACGGCATTATTAACCTAAAATTCTCTATCTTGCAAAAATGACTTTCAAAAGTGAAGTTAAAATAAGAGCATTTCAGATAAGCAAAGGCTGAGATCATTTGTCTTTGGGAAACCTGCACTATAAGAAATCCAAAAAGAAGTTGCTAAGCCTAAGTCACCTAAGGGAAATTATAGCAAATTGAGACTTAGATCTATAAGAAAGAAGCAAAGAGCACTAGAAATGATAAATATGCAAGCAAATACAAAGTAACTCTTTTCTTTTTTTCTGACTGTCCTTAAAGGAAAATTGACCATTTAAAACAAATATTAAACATTATTCTGGAGTTGATAATATAGATAGAGATAAAATACACATATGAGAGGCAGAAAAAAGTTCACTGCTGGAAGTTTTAAGTTACAGCAATATTATGAATTAAAGATGAACTGTAATAAATTAATATGCATGTTGTAATCTCTAGAACAATCTAAAAATTTAAAGCAAAGAAGTATAGCTTAAAAGCCAATAAATGTCATAAAATGAAATAATAGAAATTATTTCAGAGGCGCCTGTGTGGCTCAGTCAATTGAATGGCCAGCTCTTAATTTTGGCTCAGGTCATGGTCTTGGGGTCCTGGGATCAAGCCCTGGTTTGGGCTCCACACTCAGCAAGAAGTCTGCCCTTGCAGAGAGAGAGGATTCTCTCTCTCCCTTTCCCTCTGCCTCTCTCCCTGCTCTCCCTCTTTCTCTAAAATAAATAAAGAAATCTTATAAAAATTTGTCAAAGGAAGGCCGAGGAAAGAGAAAATAATAAATAAATATAAAATAAATTTAAAAAGAGAAAGATAGCAGACTTAAAACATATAAAGGCATATAAAAATCACATTGAATACAAGTGAACTAAATATGACATTTTAAAAACAGTGATTATTATACTAGATAAAAAAGTGGGACAATTAAATGCTATTTGAGGGGTGTCTGGGTGGCTCAGTCACTAAGTGTCTGCCTTTGGCTCAGGTCATGATGCCAAGGTCCTGGGACTGAGCTCTGCATCAGACTCCCTGCTTACTGGGGAGCCAGCTTCTCCCTCTCCCTCTCTCTCTGCTTGCTGCTCCCCGTACTTGGGCTCCCTCTCTCTTTCTCTATATCAGTCAAATAAATAAATAAAATCTAAAATATATATATATATGCTTTAAATAAAAAGACACAGATTGATTGTCAGGAATGAAAGGACAGAAAAAATACCATGCAAAAACCAGCCATAAAATTTTGGACTGATTTTATTTTTTTAAGACAAATTAAAATTCAAAACAAGAAAAATTTCTAGAGCTAGAAAGATATTTCATTATTTTAAAAGGGTCAATGAGTGAAAAAAGAAAAAAAATCCTAAATGTGTAAGCACCTAATAAGATACACAAACAAGTGTGAAGAAAGCTTTGGTAGGTCTATGAGAGAAAAATTCAAAAACCTGATGGGAGAGTTTTTTATACCCTGTTCTCTGTCATGAATGAAATATGTAGATAATAAATTCAATAAATAATCTGAGAATCTGAACCACACCACCTACACCTTGACTTAACTGAAAATTGTCCAACTCTATATATTTTTTTCTAGTTTACAAAAATACATCATTAGGCTAGGACATAAAACATAACTTGGTAAATTAAAAATGATTGAAATTATAGGGGATTTGTTCTCTGCTTGTAGCAAAATTAAAATAAATGCAATAAGAGAAAGATACCTGGAAAATTACAAATACCTGATAGTCAAGTAACATGATTCTAAGTACTCTAGGGTCCCAGGAAGAAATCACAAGAGAAATTAAGAACATATTTTGAGTTGAGAATTAATACTCAATCATGTCAAAACTTGAATTTATATTTCTGAATGATTAAAACAAAAAAATGTTTAAAATAAGTTATCTTAATCTAGGAGAAGAGCAAAATAACTCAACATATGTAGAAGGGAAAAGTAAGGATAAGAGGAGAAACTGCCAGGGTCCTCTTTGGTGGTTCATGCAAGCCCTATCCTCTGTGTCTCTGTGTTCTGTCTGGGCCACTTTGGTGAGTAGATTCAACCAAATATGGGAAGATCCCCAGTCAGAGGTCTCTGGACACAGTTGATCATCTATTTCTACCCTTCCTTTTGGACTTTCAAATATAAGAAAAAAAATGACTCTAAACACTCAGTTTCTTTAGGACCACACTATCAACCACAAGATTGTCTTGCCAAGGATCACCTCCACAAGGCAGGCAAAGCCTAAAACCCTGCATCTTTCTGTCTACAGCTAGCCCATTGACTCCTGCTGGGATCAGGGCCTGTAAGCACCGGAACTGACCTGAGGTTGGGGAGGGGTGATTGTCTCCTTTCCAGATGCCCTGGTGCTAAAGGACTATAGTCCAGGTTTCCTAGCCCCCAGTTCTGCAGTCTTGTTAGTTACCTCATGGATTTTGAGACATTAGTGCCCTGGTCCCAGGGATGGGGGAGTCAACAATAAGATAGTTATTAGCTAAGTTATCCTTCCTGGATCCAGAACTTGAGGTGCCTTAATTTATACCTGACAAGTGAATATTAATGTTTAGTGAATTATAAATAATAATTTAATATACTAAATTAATGTGATTATACATTAATATAATAAATCAATGAATATAATGTTAAATCAGTTGAGCACAAGTACTGTTTTAAGGGACCTTTAAGGAGAGACATGAAATGTAGAAGTTCCTGCAAGTAAAGTTCACTGAGGAAGATACTTGTGAGCAGGAGGAGTCTAAGGTTTTTTCAGTCATCCCGTAGGTGAAATTATCATCTACTCATAGAGAAGTCCTACTCTTCTCTAAATGTGGGCATCTTCACACTTGGGGCCCATACATTCACATTCCTACTCTTCTGCATAGGCTCAGGGGAGCCCTCCAGGTGAGGGGTGCACTGTGAAGACCTCAGGGCCCTTACATCCACACAGAAGTGGCCCCGCTTATGTGCCCCTTCATCATGAAGACCTTCAGGTTTAGGCCCTAGAAATATTTTGTGGGGAGTACAGAAGATGCCTCAGGTTAGCCTAGATCCCCATGATGTAAGAAAATCATATCTGGGAGAAGATGTGTCTTGTTTGGCTGAAAATATAAACCAAATGAGACTTACACTGAATGTTGTCTTCAGGGAAATGGAGGTGGCAGAGCTCCCCATGGAAATAGAAAAAAACCTGCTAAATGAAATGAATATTAGGAAGACAAAATAATTCTATTGGGATGATAGAGAAGAAATAGTAGTCTAGAAGTCTGAATACCTGAGCTTGAATTTTTTTGGCTGACATTTGACAAGTTACTTTATCTCTGTGATCCTCCCTTTCTTCATTTGCAAAATGAGACACTGGTCTGTATTAGGTGTTCCAACTCCCCCAGGTCCATGGGGAAATGACTATGATGGTTAAGTTCTCCGTTTGACAATAGACAAAACAATCTCCTTAAATGACTATGGGATGAGTGACTGTACCTCAGGCAAGTTTTTAGTGTTTATTCATAAATTGAATTTAATGCCTTAAAAGTGATGGCATTAATTTCCAATTATGTTCATGTCCAGATGGTGTTTAGATTTTTTTCTAATATCAGCTGGAGATAAAGAATGTGGCCTCTCCCCACTCCCTCTCCCACAACCCCTACAGTTTTGGAAAGAAGGAAAATAACCAGAGTATTTTGCAAACCTTAAAATTATGACTTATGTTTTGGCACTACAGGAATTTCTCCATCCTGAATAAGAATTTGTTTAATACAAGGGAAGCCTTAGGGGAATTCCAGTATATGTGACCATGTCTTAGGAATCTATAAATACCCAAGCTCAGAAACTTCATTTGAAGAAATTTTAGTTTGTCTTATCCTATAAGAAAGAACCACAATTAGCCTCTCGAGAGTGGGCAGTCTTCCCCAGCTTCACACTGCTACAACACACTTCCCACCTGTTGTTTCCTTGCTGTGGAGCATCTCTGGCACCATGGCCATGGGTGCTGTTAGGCTTTTGAGCATGTATGACTGTGGAGTCACCACTGAGTCACTGATTAATGCGACCAGCCCCCAATGTACAATTCTTCCCATTTCTTACCTTGGGGAAGGCAACCTCAGATATATTTCATATAGTCATGCAAGATGGAACAACCCATAACAGGAGATAATTCCATTAATCCTTCTATTAGTTTTACCCCCTTCCCATATTTAAGTCACCCAATCTTATTTCTGCTTCCCATGAATTACTTTCCTAAATAACTTACATGTGTAAAACCTTCCTCTTGGGATCTATCTATGGGAGACCTCAATGTTATTAAAAATCTAAAATATTTCATTGACACAGGCATCTTTACCATAATATTCCAGCTGTCCATCTAAAACTTTTGCTCTTACTTAGGCCCTGATAATGACAAAAAGAGAAACTCATAATTCCCTGAGACAATGGCTGTCCTTTGAGGGGTGGGGGCATTAGTTGTTAACTGTTGAGTGGGAATGAGAATAAATCTTTCATTCAAAATTCAGATATCTTCCATTCATATATGACTGATTTTCCAACATTTATTTAATACAATTAAATCATGGTCACATATCTTAGTCACAAACTTAAAATGAAGATGGTAATTAGTTCTTTCTGAGACCCTTCATAACAGGAAGCTTGAGTGTCCTTATAAATAGGAGGCAAAAAAATTCATTATGCCAAATAAAGGCTTAATTCTAGAACCAGAATTAACAAGTATTTCTATTCTATCATTTTTTCCTTAGGTATTTTTAAGTAAAAGATAGAAAATACCATAGTTAAGAGATTAAAAAATAGAATGATACAAATGCTATCAAATTATGGAAATGTTATGATAAAGACAATGTATTATATAGATGTAGATATATAGTAAAAGTGATGGTCTTTTAAAATAAGGTAAGCTGAAAAATGGAACACCATTTACCCAAATAATTCCTACCATAATGTTTGTCATTTTCCTAAATTATCTCAGCTATACTTTAACTATAGTGGGGCATTGGAATACCATTTTCATGAGACCAGTCTTTTTAATTTTTTAGTAAACATATAATGTGTTTTTATCCCCAGGGGTACAGGTCTGTGACTTGCCAGGTTTACACATTTCACACACTCATCATAGCACATACCCTCCCCAATGTCCATATCCCCACCACCCTCTCCCGTCCCCACTCCCCCCAGCACCCCTCAGTCTGTTTTTGGAGATTGAGTCTTTTATGGTTAGTCTCCCTCCTGATCCCATCTTCTTTCATTTTTTCTTTTCCTACCCCCCAAACTCCCCATGTTGCATCTCCACTTCCTCATATCAGGGAGATCATATGATAGTTTCTCTGACTGACTCATTTTACTAAGCATAATACCCTCTAGTTCCATCCACGTCATCACAAAAGGCAAGATTTCATTTCTTTTGATGGCTGCATAGTATTCCATTGTATAAATATATACCACTTCTTCTTTATCCATTCATCTGTTGATGGACATCTAGGTTCTTTCCATAGTTTGGCTATTGTGGACATTGCTGCCATAAACATTTAGATGCACGTGTCCCTTCGGAGAACCATGTTTGTATCTTTGGGATATATACTCAGCAGTGCAATTGCTGGGTCATAGGGTAGCTCTATTTTCAGTTTTTTGAGGAACCTCCATGCTGTTTTCCAGAGTGGCTGCACCAGCTTGCATTCCCATCAGCAGTGTAGGAGGGTTCCCCTTTCTCCGCATCCTTGCCAGCATCTGTCATTCCCTGATTTGTTAATTTCAGCCATTCTGACTGGTGTGATGAGGTATCTCATTGTGGTTTTGATTTGTATTTCCGTGATGTCGAGATTTGTGAAGCATTTTTTCATGTGTCTGTTGGCCATCTGGATGTCTTCTTTGCAGAAACGTCTGTTCATGTCCTCTGCCCATTTCTTGATTGGATTATTTGTTCTTTGGGTGTTGAGTTTGCTGAGCTCTTTATAGATTTTGGATACTAGCCCTTTATCTGATATGTCGTTTGCAAATATTTTCTCCCATTCTGTCAGTTGTCTTTTGGTTTTGTTAACTGTTTCCTTTGCTGTGCAAAAGATTTTGATCTTGATGAAATCCCAATAGTTCATTTTTGCCCTTGTTTCCCTTGCCTTTGGCAATGTTCCCAAAAAGAACTTGCTGTGGCTGAGGTCAAAGAGGTTGCTGCCTGTGTTCTCCTCAAAGATTTTGATGGATTCCTTTCTCACATTGAGGTCCTTTATTCATTTTGAGTCTATTTTCATGTGTAGTGTAAGGAAGTGGTCCAGTTTCATTTTTCTGCATGTGGCTGTCCAATTTTCCCAGGACCATTTGTAGAAGAGGCTATCTTTTTTCCATTGGACATTCTTTCCTGCTTTGATGAAGATTAGTTGATCATAGAGTTGAGGGTCTATTCCTGGGCTCTCTCTTCTGCTCCATTGATCTATGTGTCTGTTTTTGTGCCAGTACCATACTGTCTTGATGATGACAGCTTTGTAATAGAGCTTGAAGTCTGAAATTGTGATGCCACCAACTTTGGCTTTCTTTTTCAATATTCCTTTGGCTATTCGAGGTCGTTTCTGCTTCCATATAAATTTTAAGATTATTTGTTCTAGTTCTTTGAAAAAAATGGATGGGATTTTGGTAGGAATTGCATTAAATGTGTAGATTGCTTTAGGTAGCATAGACATTTTCACAATATTTATTCTTCCAATCCATGAGCATAGAACATTTTTCCATTTCTTTGTGTCTTCCTCCATTTCTTTCATGAGTACTTTATAGTTTTCTGAGTATAGATTCTTTGCCTCTTTGGTTAGGTTTATTCCTAGGTGTCTTAGTTTTGGATGCAGTTGTAAATGGGATTGACTCCTTAATTTCTCTTTCTTCTATCTTGTTGGTGTAAAATAATGCAGCTGATTGACTTTACATCCTGACACTTTACTGAATTCCTGTACAAGTTCTAGCAGTTTTGGAGTGGAGCCTTTGGTTTTCCACAAATAGTATCATATCATCTGCAAAGAGTGATAGTTTGACTTCTTTTTTGCTGATTTGGATGCCTTTAATTTCTTTTTGTTGTCTGATTGCTGAAGCTAGGACTTCTAGTACTATGTTGCATAGCATGGTGATAATGGACCTCCCTGCCGTGTTCCTGAGCTTAGCAGAAAAGCTCTCAGTTTTTCTCCATTGAGAATGATATTTGTGGTGGGTTTTTAATAGATGGCTTTGATAATATTGAGGTATATGCCCTCTATCCCTACACTATGAAGAGTTTTAATCAGGAAGGGATGCTGCACTTTGTCAAATGCTTTTTCAGCATCTATTGAGAGTATCATATGGTTCTTGTTCTTTCTTTTATTAATGTATTGTATTATATTGATTGATTTGCAGATGTTGAACCAAACTTGCAGCCCTGAAATAAATCCCACTTGGTGTGGTGAATAATCTTTTTAATGTACTGTTGGATCCTATTGGGTAGTATTTTGGTGAGAATTTTCGCATCTGTGTTCATCAAGGATATTGGGTCTGTAATTCTCTTTTTTAGTGGGATCCTTGTCTGGTTTTGGGATCAAGGTGATGCTGGACTCATAAAATGAGTTTGGAAGTTTTCCTTCCATTTCTCTTTTTTTGAAACAGTTTCAGGAGAATAGGAATTAATTCTTCTTTAAATGTTAGATAGAATTCCCCTGGGAAGACATCTGGCCCTGGGCTTTTGTTTGGAGATTTTTGATGACTGTTTGAATCTCCTTACTGGTTATGGGTCTGTTCAGGTTTTGTATTTCTTCCTGGTTCAGTTGTGGTAGTTTATATGTCTCTAGGAATGCATCCATTTCTGCCAGATTGTCAAATTTGTTGGCGTAGAGTTGCTCATAGTATGTTCTTATAATTGTTTGTATTTCTTTGGTGTTGGTTCTGATCTCTCCTCTTTCATTCATGATTTTATTTATTTGGGTCCTTTCTCTTTTCTTTTTGGTAAGTCTGGCCAGGGGTTTATCAATCTTATTAATTCTTTCGAAGAACAAGCTCCTAGTTTCATTGATTTGTTCTATTGTTTTTTTAGTTTCTATTTCATTGATTTCTGCTCTGATCTTTATGATTTCTCTTCTCCTGCTGGCTTTCTTTGTTGTTCTTTCTCCAGCTCCTTTAGGTGTAGGGTTAGGTTGTGTACTTGAGACCTTACTTGTTTCTTGAGAAAGACTTGTATCGCTATATATTTTGCTCTCAGGACTGGCTTTATTGTGTCCCACAGATTTTGAATGGTTGTGTTTTCATTACCATTTATTTCCATGAATTTTTCCAATTCTTCTTTAATTTCCTTGTTGACCCACTCATTTTTTAAAAGGATGCTGTTTAGTCTCCATGTATTTGGGTTCTTTCCAAATTTCCTCTTGTGATTGAGTTCTAGCTTCAGAGCATTGTGGTCTGAAAATATGCAGGGAAAGATCCCAAACTTTTGATGCCAGTTGAGAACTGATTTATGACCCAGGATGTGGTCTATTCTGGAGAATGCTCTATGTGCACTAGAGAAGAATGTGTACTCTGTTGCCTTGGGATCGAATGTTCTGAATATATCTATGATGCCCACCTGGTTCAGTGTGTCATTCAAGGCCTTTATTTCCTTGTTGATCTTTTGTTTGGATGATCTGTCCATTTCAGTGAGGGGAAGTGTTAAAGTCCCCTACTATTGTTGTATTATTGTTGATGTGTTTCTTTGATTTTGTTATTAATTGGTTTATATAGTTGGCTGCTCCCATGTTAGGGGCATAGATATTTAAAATTGTTAGGTCTTCTTATTGGACAGACCCTTTGAGTATGATATAATGTCCTTTCTTATCTCTTATTATAGTCTTTGGCTTAAAATCTAAATGATCTGATACATGGATTGTCACCAGCTTTCTTCTAGTGTCCATTAGCATGGTACATTGTTTTCCACCCCCTCACTTTAAATCTGGAGGTGTCTTTGGGTCTGAAATGAGTTTCTTGTAGGCAGCATATTGATGGGTTTTGTTTTTTATCCAATCTGATACTCTGTGTCTTTTGATTGGGATATTTAGCCTATTAACATTCAGGGTAACTATTGAGAGATATGAACTTAGTGCCATTGTATTGCCTGTAAGGTGACTGTATATTGTCTGTATATACTGTATATGGTGACTGTATAAACTGTATATACTGTATATTGTCTCTTTTCCTTTCTGGTCTACTACTTTTAGGTTCTCTCTTTGTTTAGAGGACTCCTTCCAATATTTCCTGTAGAGCTGGTTTTGAGTTTGCAAATTCTTTCAGTTTTTGTTTGTCCTGGAAGCTTTTAATCTCTCCTTTTATTTTCAATGATAGCCTAGCTCGATTGAGTATTCTTGGCTGCATGTTTTTCTTGTTTAGTGCTCTGAATATATCATGCCAGTTCTTTCTGGTCTGCCAGGTCTCTGTGGATAAGTCTTCTGCCAATCTAATGTATTTACCCTTGTATATTACAGACTTCTTTTCCTGGGCTGCTTTCAGGATTTTCTCTTTGTCGCTAAGGCTTGTGAATTTTACTATCAGGTGACGGTGTGTGGACCTATTTTTATTGATTTTGAGGGGCATTCTTTGCATCTCCTGGATTTTGATGTTTGTTCCCTTTGCCATATTAGGGAAATTCTCTACAATAATTCGCCCCAATATACCTTCTGCTCCCCTCTCTCTTTCTTCTTCTTCTGGAATCCCAATTATTTTAATGTTGTGTCATCTTATGGTGTCACTTATCTCTCAAATTCTCTCCCCGTGGTCCGGTGTCTGTTTGTCTCTCTTTTGATCATCTTCTTTATTCTCTGTCACTTGGTCTTCTATGTCACTAATTCTTTCTTCTGCCTCATTTATCCGAGCATTAAGAGCTTCCATTTTTAATTGCACCTCATTAATAAAAATTTTTTGATTTCAATTTGGTTAGATTTTAGTTCCTTTATTTCTCCAGAAAGGGCTTTTATCTTTCTGGAGAGGGTTTCTCTACTATCTTCTATGCCTTTTTCTAACCTGGCTCGAAACTTGAGAATCATCATTCTGAACTCTACATCTGTCATATTACCAATGCCCATATTGATTAGGTCCCTATCCTTCAGTACTGCTTCTTGTTCTTTTTGTGGTGAGTTTTTCCGCTTTGTCATTTTGTCCAGATAAGAATATATAAAGGAGCAAATAAAATGTTAAAAGGGTTGCAAAGACTCCAGGGAAATGTGCTTTAACCAAATCAGAAGAGAACCCAAATAATGGGAGGGAGAAAGGGGATAAACAAGAAAAAAAAAAAAAAAAGAAAACAAAACAAATAAGGAAAAATATTTTAAAAAAAGAAAATATATGTATATACAAAAAAATATAGTTAGATACAATGGAGGAGAAAATATGACTATAATAATGAAGGTTCAAAAAAGGATTATTATTATTATTTGGTAAGGTATTGTTAAGAGAAACTAGTTTAAAAAAAGTTAAAAGATGAAAGGGTAAAAGTTTAAAAAATTTAGCAGAAGAAAAAGAAAAGGAAAAAAATTAACTGCAAGACTAACGGATCATGGGGAGAAAGCCATGAATTCCTTGCTTTGCTTTCTCCTCCTCTCGAATTCCGCTGTTCTCCTTGGTAAGTGAAGTTGGTCTTGGCTGAGTTTCTTGTTGCTCTTCTGGGGGAGGGGCCTGGTGTAGTGATTCTCAAGTGTCTTTATCCGAGGTGGAATTGCACTGCCCTTACCAGGGGCGGGGCTGAGTAATCCACTCAGGTTTGCTTTCGGGAACTTTTGTTCCCTGAGCGCTTTCTGTAGAGTTCCGGAGGACGGGAATGATAATGGCAGCCTCCCAGTCTCTGGCCCAGAGGAGCTGAGAGCTCGGGGTCCCACTCCTCAGTGCGCCCTCAGAGAAAAGCACCCAATTGCTCCCATCTCCCTGGCCTCTGGTCGCATTTGGAGAAAAGCGGTCAGTCACTTGTTCTTGGAGAAAAGTGCCCAGTCACTCACTCACGCTTGGAGAAAAGCGCTCAATTGTTTCCATCTCCGTGGCCTCCGGCTGTGCTCTGAGCTTACCCAGCCTGCGACCGGTTCAAGGTAACCCTGAGCTGAGAGCTCACTCCTTGGCTTTGTTGCTGTAGCTGGCTTCCCCGCTCTAATACCTGTGAGCTCTGCGACACTCTGACACCCCCAGTCCTTCTGTGATTCCGTGGGGCCTGGGGTTACGCTGACCCCACGTGGACTTCCCCCAGGTTTAGCCTCTGGAGCAATGTCCCTCCATGGAGCAGACTTTTAAAAGTCCTGATTTTGTGCTCCGTTGCTCCGCCGCTTGCTGGGAGCCGGCCCCTCCCCCCGGGGTCTATCTTCCCGTTGCTTCAGACTCACTTCTCCGCTGGTCCTACCTTTCAGTAAGTAGTCGATTTTCTGTTTCTAGAATTGTTGCTCTTTTCTTCGATTTCCCATTGGATTTGTAGGTGTTCGCAATGTTTAGATAAGCTATCTAGCTGATTTCCTGCTACCTGATGTAGCCTCAGCCTGCTACTTCTCTGCCATCTTGACTCCTCTCTGAGTTCAGTCTTTAAAAAAAGAAAATCTTCATGTCAATGGAGATTTTGAGGTCTTGGATAAAAACTATTCAGTTACTCAGCAAAAAATCTATACAAATATTATGTGTGTGGGTGTGTGTATGAGTATGTGTGTGTATGTGTGTGTGTAATAAAAATCAAAGATCTTCATGGCATGACTTCTTCCCAGCAAAGATATGTTTTGTTATGCCAACTGCACAACAACCAATAAATCAGCCAGGGGAGGAAGAGCTGCTGATTTTATACTTAAAGAAAAAGGGACCACTTCAAAAAAAGTCAGAGGAGGGACGCCTGGGTGGCTCAGTTGGTTAAGCAGTTGCCTTCGGCTCGGGTCATGATCCCAGCGTCCTGGGATCGAGTCCCACATCGGGCTCCTTGCTTGGCAGGGAGCCTGCTTCTCCCTCTGCCTCTGCCTGCCACTCTGTCTGCCTGTGCTCACTCTCGCTCCTCTCTCTCTAATAAAAAAGAAAAAAAAAAAAAAGAGGATACTTAAAAAAGCCTTTCAGAGTAATTGTCAATACAGCTGTTTTATATTGGCATCCCGTTTCCTGCCTTCCCACATCGGGCTCCTTGCTTGGCAGGGAGCCTGCTTCTCCCTCCGCCTGCCTCTCTGTCTGCCTGTGCTCGCTCGCTGGCTCTCTCTCCCTCTATCCCTGACAAAAAAAAAAGAAAAAAAAAAAAAAAAAAGAAATAGTGTCCCAACACAAAGGATACCAAAGAGGTAATTTACAAGAATGCAGAAGCTCTTACTCTGTGAAAGACAAATACCATATGATCTCACTCATATGTGGAATTTAAGAAAGAAAACAGATGAACATTTGGGGCCAGGAAAAAGGTGGAGAGAGGAAAGCAAACCATAAGAGACTCTTTTTTTTTTTTTTAAAGATTTTATTTATTTAGTTGAGAGAGAGTGAGAGAGAGCATGAGGGAGAGAAGGTCAGAGGGAGAAGCTGATTCCTTACTGAGCAGGAAGTCCAATGTGGGACTTGATCTGACTCCAGGATCATGACTCGAGCCAAAGGTGGTTGCTTAACCAACTGAGCCACCCAGACAACCACAATAAGAGACTCTTAATGATAGAGAACAAACAGTATTGATAGAGGGATGGAATAGCTGGGCAGTGGGTATTAAGGAGGGCACTCGTTATGATGAGTACTGGGTGTTCTATGTAAGTGATGAATCACTGAATTCTACTCCAGAAACCAATATTGCAGGGTATGTTAACTGGCTAAAATTTTAATTAAAAAAAAAATCTGTTACTCTATAAACCCTTGCCCCTCCCCTTCACCCAGTTGGGTCTTTTTTAATTTTTTCATGCTTCTGTAGTGACTTCTTAGGTATCATGGGAAAAAACCTCTCCATATATGTTCTAAAAGGCTCTTGAGTGGCATGTCAGAGTCTTCTATGTTCACCTTCAGTTTCTTGCAAGGTCTGATGTGTTTTAATATGTTCAGATTCCCTTTATACCCTTTCTCCCCCTCTCAAAAGAAAACATTCATTAGGCTTAAGTTTCCCATTCAAATTCCAATCTAGTGAACATGTGATTACAAATTACATCTCTTGCACATCTTTTGCTTTTAGCTTCTGCACAAATTCAATATGGAACCCCCACTGTATTCTAGGGCATACACATGTTAAGACCAGTAAATATCCAGCATAAGGGGCAGAAAGGAAGAAAGTCATCATCCACACAGTACAGATCTTTCCCTATGTTGAGAAACAATTTAAAATATGGCTTTATCTTCCTCTAAGGTTTACCATTGTATTTGTTCAGGCCATCACCTTGATAAAGTTGCTATAGCCAAGAAGAGTTATGTGTACCCATGACACCAGGTGAAAAAGACTTTGAATCTATAAAGGTAAGGGAATGAAATGAAGACTTCAGACCTTAAAATAAGTCGGAAGAATTTTTCCTAATTCCTATGAGCAGCTCTGTTAATCAAATAATGGCAGAAAATACAGAGCTGATGGTTTTGCTATGGTACTTGGAAAGCCAGGCTTCTCTCAGTAAAGTACCTGATTGTAAGAGCCTATTTAGCCAGAGTTATTCCTTCTGGTTAAACAGTGATTTTGTTGTTTATGCAGTAAAACTTAAACTGACCCTGCCCCCCCCCCAGGGAACTTATTTAAAAGCAAGTCCAGGAAACCAATCCCAGGTAACAAAGTCCAAATACAAGGGCAGGGCAGGCCAGGTGGAGACATCCAATCAGTGGGGCGTGCATACTATCTCCCTAGCTACCAAGGAGTGTGGGCCTCACCTTTTGGGCGCCAATTCTGACCAAGGTGATAGGCTAGTTCAAATATCTACTAGGGTAAATTGTAATTCAATTGTTCACCTGTGTGTGACCTAGCATGACTATGCAGCTTTCTCTCTGTGTTGCAATCTCATTGGCCACCTGTGTGTGGCCAGGCCCAACCACATGGCCTTTGCTCTATAAAAGTTAGTCTGTAAGGCAGGGAGGGGTCACCCTCTCTGTAAGAGGTGGCCCTGACTGGTCAGTTTGTTGGTTGGTTTGATTCTTGATGCTTGGCGCAAAATAAAGCTTTGCTTGACCTTCGCTTTGTATCAGTCTCACTCCTTTGATTATGGACCTAACACTGATAAATTTAGGTGGTTGAATTTTTGTGGAAAATCCACTGTAAATGCACAAAAGTTGGCAACTTTTCTATCCTCAATTCCTGGCACTGTTGAGACACAAAGGAAAATGGTGAAGTTTCCTTAATCCCTAGAGATACTTTAGTTGTGGTGTTTTTAAAGGCCTTTGACCCTTCCTGGTACTGTGGGTAGTACCAGGGGTGTATAAAAGTGGGAGCTGTGGAGGGCCTCCACTAAACAGGGCTGCAGGCCCCTCAGATGTGAACATGAGACCCTAACCCAGTGAGACTTTTACATGGGGATTTTACACCTCATCTTGTTAATAAAACCTAATCTGTTTTTACAACAAAGAATTCTAGCACTGAAATTTCACATATGAAGGACTTTCACACATGAAGGATAAGAGTAGTTTATACAGATGCACAGCAAGGGGAGGCCGGGCTCTAAGCAGAGAGTTTTCAGTTTTTCCACAGTGACAGGGCTACCATCTCAGACTCACTGGGTGTTGTGGTTCTGCTCCTACCCGTCAGATGCATTGATAGGACAGAGGGGCAAGTCTTCTCACTGGATGACTGTGAGGAATGGGGAGGGTAGGAGGAAAAGAACATAGAAAGCTTAAAATGAACCTCTGTGCAGACACAGCTCCCATCAGGTCTTAAAGCATTGCTAACTTGAAACTTACATAGAGAGTGTTTCTTTTGTAAAAATAATTGTTTTGCCCAGTAATAACAATTCAAAAGAGCCAAATCAGATAACCCTGAAAAAGATTTTGCCTTCCCCTTCTTACCAGCCATATCTATCTATCTAGCTATCTATCTATATATATGGGAGATGAAAGTGGATAAGACCATGGTGAAGAGCCTGGGAGGTAAGGTATTAAATTTTTTAAAAAATTTAAATTCAAATGATTAACATATAGTGTTATTTGTTTCAGGGGTATAGGTCTATAACTCATCAGTCCTATATAATACCCAGTACTCATTATAATGCATAACCTCACCAATGTCTATCACCCAGCTACCCTTCACCCTCTTTTTTTCCAACAGACTTCAGTTTGTTTCCCAAGATTAAGAGGCTCTCTTGGTTTCTTTCTTCTCTGGTTTTGTCTTGTTTCATTTTACCACTCTTCCCCTATGAGCCTCTGCCTTGTTTCTAAAATTCTACATATGAGTGAGATCATGATAATTGTCTTTCTCTGATTGACTTATTTCACTTAGCATAATTACCTCTAGTTCCATCCATGTCATTGCAAATGAGAAGATTTCATTTTTTTTTTAATGGCTGCATAATTTTCTGTTGTATATGTATATACCACATCTTTATCAATTCATCTGTTGATGGATATTGGGGCTCTTTCCATACTTTGGCTCTTGTGGACATTGCTGCTTTAAACATTGGTGTGCATGTGCCCCTTTGAATCACTATGTTTGTATCTTTTGGATAAATACCTAGTAGTATAATTGCTGGGTTGTAGGGTAGTTCTATTTTTAAGGTTTTTTGAGGAATCTCCATATTGTCTTCCAGATTGGCTGTACCAGTTTGCATTCCAACCAATAGTGTAAGAGTGTTTGCCTTTCTCTGCATCTTCCCCAACATCTGGTATTTTCTCAGTTGTTCATTTAGCCATTCTGACAGGTGCAAGATGGTATTTCACACCTATTACGTGGTTTTGATTTATATTTTCCTGATGCTGAGTGATGTGGAGAATTTTTTTCATGTGTCTATTGGTCATTTGTATGTCTTCTTTGGAGAAATGTCTGTTCATGTCTTCTGCCCATTTATTGACTAGATTATTTGTTCTTTGGGTGTTGAGTTTGATAAGTTCTTTATAGATTTTGGATACTAGCCCTTTATCTGATATGTCATTTGCAAATATCTTCTCCCATTCTGCCCGTTGTCTTTTGGTTTTGTTGACTGTTTCCTTTGCTGTGCAGAAGCTTTTTATCTAGATGAAGTCCCAATGGTTCATTTTTGCCTTTGTTTCTCTTGACTTTGGAAAAGTCTCTAGCAGGCAATTGCTGTGGCTGAGTTCACAGAGATTGTTGCCTGTGTTCTCCTCAAGGCTTTTGATGGATTCCTGTCTCAAATTAGGGTTTTCTATCCATTTTGAGTCTGTTTTAGTGTATGGTGTAAGGAAGTGGTCCAATTTCATTTTTCTGCATGTGGCTGTCCAATTTTCCCAACACCATTTGTTGAAGAGACTGTCTTTTTTCCATGGGACATTCTTTCCTGCTTTGTTAAAGATTAGTTGACCATAGAGTTGAGGGTCCATTTCTGAGCTCTCTATTCTGTTCCATTGATCTATGTGTCAGTTTTAGTGTCAGTACCAAATTGTTGATGATTACAGCTTTATAATAGAGTTTGAAGTCTGGCACTGTGAAGCCACCAACTTTGGTTTTCTTTTTAACATTCCATTGGCTATTCAGGGTCCTTTCTGGTTCTATACAAATTTTAGGATTATTTGTTTTAACTATATGAAAAAATGTTGATGGTATTTTGACAGGGATTGCATTGAATGTGTATATTGCTCTGGGTGGCATAGACATTTTAATAATATTTGTTCTTCCAATACATGAGCATGGAATGTCTTTCCATTTCTTTATGTCTTCTCAATTTCTTTTATGAGTACTCTATGGTTTTCTGAGTACAGATTCTTTGCCCCTTTGGTTAGGTTTATCCCTAGGTATCTTATGGTTTTGTGTACAGTTGTAAATGGGATCAATTCCTTAATTTCTCTTTCTTCTGTCTCGTTGTTGCTGTATAGAAATGCAACTGATTTCTGTGCATTGATTTTATATCCTGCCACTTTATTGAATTCCTGTATGAGCTCTAGAAAATTTGGGGTGAAGTCTTTTTGGGTTTTCCACATAAAGTATCATGTCATCTGCAAATAATGAGAGGTTGGCTTCTTCTTTACCAACTTGTATGATTTTTATTTCTTTTTGTCGTCTGATTGCTGAGGTTAGGGATTATAGTACTATGTTGAACAACAGTGGTGATAGTGGACATCCCTGTCATTTCCTGACCTTAGGGGAAAACCTCTCAGTTTTTCCTCATTGAGAATGATATTTGCTGTGTCTTTTTTGGAGATGGTTTTTATGATATTGAGGTATATACCCTCTCTCCCTACACTGTGAAGAGTTTTAACCAGGGAAGGATGTATTTTGTTAAATGCTTTTTCTACATCTATTGAGAGGATTATAGGGTTCTTGTCCTTTCTTTTATTTATGTAGTGTATCACATTGACTGATTTGCAGATGTTGAACCACCTGTGAAGCCCAGAAATAAATCCCACTTCATCATGGTAAATAATCCTTTTAGTGTACTGTTGGACCCTATTGGCTAATATTTTGGTGAGAATTTTGGCATCCATATTCATCAGAGATATTGGTATGTAATTCTTTTTGGTGGGTCTTTGTCTGGTTTTGGAGTTAAGGTAATGCTGACCTCATAGAAAGAGTTTGGAAGTTTTCCTTCTATTTTTGTTTTTTGAAACAGCTTCGGAAGATTAGGTCTTAGTTATTCTTTAAATATTTGGTAGAATTTTTCTTGGATGCCATCTGGTTGAGACCCGATTTGTGACCCAGGATGTGATCTATTATGGAGAATGTTGCATGTGCTCTCAAGAAGAATGTGTATTTTGTTGCTTTAGGATGGAATGTCCTGAATATATCTGTGAAGTCCATCTGGTCCAGTGTATCATTCAAAGCCCTTATTTCCTTCTTCATCTTCTGCTTAGATGATCTGTCCATTTCAGTGAGGGTGGTGTTAAAGTCCCCTACTATTATTGTACTATTGTCAATGTGTTTCTTTGACTTTGTTATTAATGGGCTTATATAACTGGCTTATATAACTGCCCCATGTTAGGGGCATGAAGATTTACAATGGTTAGATCTTCTTGTTGAATGGGCCCTTTAATTGTGATATAGAGTCCTTCCTCATCTCTTAATACAGTCTTTGGTTTAAAATCTAAATTTTCTGATAAAGGATTGCCACCCCAGCTTCCTTTTGATGTCTATTAGCATGATAAATTGTTTACACCCCTCACTTTATATCTATAAGTGTCTTTGGGTCTGAAATGAGTCTCTTGCAGACAACATATCAATGGGTCTTGCTTTTTTATCCAACCTGATATGCTGTGTCTTTTGATTGGGGCATTTAGCCCATTTACATTCAGAGTAACTATTGAAATATATGAATTCAGTGCCACTGTATTGTCTGTAAGGTGATTGTTATTTATATTGCCTCTGTTCCTTTCTCATCTATGTTACTTTTGGGCTTTTTTTTTTTTTTCATTTACAGAATCTCCCTCAATATCTCTTGTAAGGCTGGCTTAGTGATCACAAATTCTTTTAGTTTCTTTCTATCCTGGAGGCTATTTATCTCTCTTTCTATTTTGAATGACGGCCTTGCTAGATAAAGTATTCTTGGCTGCATATTTTTCTTATTTAGCACCTGACTATATCATACCATTTTTTTTTTCTGGCCTCCCTGATCCCTGTGGATAGGCCTTCTGCTAGTCTAATGTTTCTATTCTTAGAGGTTACAGAGTCATACACTAGATTTGGCGTGTATTTTGGTCTGTTAGAAGAAACTCCATCCCAAAATTTTAAAGAAAGAAAAATTATATATATAAATAAGATTAAGTAAAATGAAGGGATAGAATATGACTGTGAAAATGAAAATTAAAAAAGATTTTTAAAAAGGAGTTGATAAAATAAGAAGTTGGTTGAAAAAAGGAAGAAGAAAAATTTTAAAAAAAGAAAAAATAAAGTAAATTAAAATAGAAAGACTAAAGAATCATGGGATAAAAGCCCTGAATTCTATGTACTGTATTCCCTACCACTGCAGTTTCTCAGTTCTCATTGATCAGTAAACTTCGTCTTGGGTGGATGTTCTTGCTGATCTTCTGGGAGAAGGCCTGTTGCATTGATTCTCAAATGTCTTTGCCCCAGGAATAATTTGCAGTGCCCTTGCCAGGGACCAGGCTAAGTAATCTGCTCTAGTTTACTGTCAGTGACTTTTGTTCCCTGAAGGCTTTCTGCACAGCCTTAGGGGATGAGAATGAAAATGGTAGCCTCCTAATCGCTGGCCCCAGAGCAGAAAGCTTGGAGTCCCATGCCTCAGTGTTCCCTCAGAGATAAACTATTAATTACTCCTGGGTTCCTGGTCTCTGACCACACTCCATGCTCACCAGGTGCTATGTCTCCTGGGGAGGAAAGGGGGTTTTCCTGGTTCTGCCTTACTATTTATAGCAACCTGAGCTGAGAGTCCATTCCTGGACTCACTCTTTGCAGTGGCTTCCCTCTCCAATGCCTGGGAGCTCTGCTGCATTCAGGAACCCCCCATCCTCCTGTGACCCTGAGGTTCCACACTGTCCTAGTGAGGGTTCCAACCCCCATCCACTTTGTCACCTAAGTGATGTCTCTTACCAGGACAGACTTCTAAGAGTTCTGATTTTGTGCTCCACTGTTCTATCACTTGCCAGTAACTGGCTTACAGAGGTTCCTTCCCCTCAAGGTCTATGTTCCTATATATTGCCTTGGATTTACTACTCTGTACCTCCTCCCTTGCAGAAAGTGGTCACTTTTCTATTTGTAGAGTTGCAGCTATTCTTTTCTTTGACTTCTGGTTGAATTTGCAGGTGTTCAGAATGGTTTGATAGCTATCAAGCTGAATTCCTTGGGACCAGACAGAATTAAGGTCTCCTACTCCCCAGCTGTCTTAGACTCCCTGGTAATAATTTTTTAAGTAAACTGTAATTAAAATTGTAGCTGAGTTGGATTTAGGGTTAGGTCAATAAGATATGATTCCTACTACTGAAAAGATGTTTTCAGGTCTTGTCTACACTTTGTGTAGATTTTCAGCAGCACAGTGAAATGAAGATGTATTTTCAGTAGATTTGCCAAGACAGAAAACCCCACTGAAGCATCTTTGGAGCACAGTGATATAAGTGGATTGAGGTACCCTGGTCTTACAGGTTGGGTCCTCTCTTTCTCCTTCCTTCCCACCTCCCTTGAAGAATCTACATTTTTTGATCTTTGAGGGAAGAGCATGGAATACAAACCTCCCTATATATGGGATGGTGGGGGAGGCAATGGGGGACATGGGAAGAAATCTCCACCCAATCACAGCCACAGAGATTGAGGCTGGTTTACCTTTGTTCTTTAGTGAGGAGGAACTGAATTTGGAAGGGAAGAAAAAAATTGTCTGTGAAATATTCTACCTGTAAGTAATTTTTCAGGGGATCCCTGAGTTATGAAAAGTTAGAGTTAAGAAAAATATCAGCCTATGTACTTTTTAAAAATGATTTGGTTCATATATACAATGCAGTATTACTCAGCCATCAGAAGGGATGAAAACCTTCCTTTTATATTGACATGGTTGGAACTGGAGGGTATTATGTTAAGTGAAAAAAGTTAGTCAGAGAAAGACAATTATATGGTTTCACTCATATGTAAATAAGAAATAGTGCAAAGAATCATAAAAAAAAGGGGAAGGAAAGCTGAATGGGAAGGGGTTAGAGACAGAGACAAACCATGAGAAACCCTTGACTCTGGGAAACAAACTGAGCATTGCAGAAGGGGAAGTGGGTGGGGGATGGTTTAATTATGTGATGGGCATTAAGGAGGGCACGCGATGTGATGAGCACTGGGTGTTATATGCAACTGATGAATCATTGGCTAATTTAATTTAAATCTTAAAAATATGCTTTCTTAAAAAAATAAAAATACTTCCTCAACATAAAAAAAGTGATTTGAACTACTATAAATCCACAAGCAATGGCTCAGACAAGGTGCTTCTGGGATGCCTGAGTGGCTCAATCAGTTAAGCAGCTGCCTTCTGCTCAGGTCATGATCCCAGGGTCCTGGGATCGAGTCCCACATCAGGCTCCTTGCTCAGCAGGGAGCCTGCTTCTCCCTCTGCCTCCACCTGCCACTCTGCCTGCCTGTGCGCTCTCTCTCTCTCTCTCTCTTTATATCTGACAAATAAATAAATAAAATCTTAGAAAAAAAATGGCCATAGTGCTTCTGAACCATTTCACCCCTCTCTACCAGGTCTAAGCTGCATGGAGGACAGAATGGACTCCCCCACCTCTGTTTAGGGATCAGAAGATGAAGGGGTCATTACTGTTGGGTGTGAGTGCCAGGAAGAAGTAACCCAAGGAGATTGATATCCACTGGTAAGCCTGCCAGAGGTCCAAGGGGTACAGCAAATGGCACTAAAGAAATCCCTGACACCATATTAGCACTACTGACAGATGTACTGCCACCTACCCCCGCCCCCCACATGCTAGTCAAGCTTATTCAAGTCTGGTCCTTCACAGCAGGGTGGAAATAGAGGTGCTCAATGGCCTTTCCTTTGGTGAGCCATGACCTGAAGTCAGATTGCCAAACCTTGTCCAGGAAATCCAAGACGTCAGGGCTGACGAGGTTCTGGTTTGCATTGTAGAAAACATGTTCCCATCATGTACAGGAATAACTGCCCAAGATATCATTGAAAGGTGGATCTAATTCCATGTTGTACTTGTCAGTATAGTCATACAACATATGTAATCTGACTCTAGAACCTTGGCTCTGTTCACTGGCTGATTATAATTATGTCCATGGAATAAGGGCTACTTCTAGAAGACCATACAACCCAATATGTTGCCAGCATACAACCCAAGCTCCACATATCCATCCTATGTATAATTGTATGTCTGATAGTCCAAAGTAGCTCAAGACCCTTGAAATATCAGGAAGCAACTGACCAGGATGGTAAAACTCAGCCAAACCCCAGTCTATTCACTGTAGCTTTCTGTGCTCATGACCAGTCATAACATTATGGACCTTCATTTCTGTGTGCATAATTCCCATGGAATGATAATACTCCAGGGCCTTTGGAATCTCACACATGTAAAATCAAGTATCATAGTCTGTTAACTTCTAGTACAATTGCTTGAATACTGTCATTCACATGTTCAAAAACAGAAGTAGGTTTTCGTGACACAGGGTGTTTCACAGTGTCTGCCAGTGTAATGATTTGGGGATCACCTCATAAATTCTCCAAAATTTTTATTTCACACTTGATTTTCTTTGTCTTTATTGGATTGAGAAAGTTTTTTAAAGATTTATTTATTTATTTATGAGAGACAGAGAGAGAACACAAGCAAGGAGGAGGGGCAGAGGGAGAGGGAGAAACAGACCCTTCACTGGGCAGGTAGCCCAGTGAGCTTGATCAAGGGCTTGATCCCAGGACCCTGGGGTCATGACCTGAGCCAAAGGTAGATGCATTTTTTAAAAGATTTTATTTATTTATTTGTTAGAGAGAATGAGAGAGATAGAAGACAAGCAGTGGGGGAGGAGCAGAAGGAGAAGCAGACTCCCTACCAGCAAGGACCCCAATGTGGGCCTCAGTTCCAGGACCCTGGGATCATCATCTGAGCTAAAGGCAGACTACTTAACCAAATGAGCCACCCAGGTGCCTTGGATTGAGAATTTTAACAACTTCTTCATTATTTTCAATGTCAGTGTTGGCACGGATCTGACATGTTAGACAGGGTGGCCAACAAAGCTGGACTTGACGTTTGGAGATCTGGTCATCCCCAGGTTCAGAAGCTTCTGCGGGCAAGACCTTGTTTCAGACCTGTTTTCTTCACACTTTGGTGGAAGCAGCAGCAGAGTTTTTGGAAACTTAGTTTTGAATCTCAGTTAAGTTAGTTTTCCTTCTATACCCAAATCACTTTTTTTTTTTTTTTTTTAAAGTATACCTGTTTTACAGAAAGTCACATATCCACACCTACCTCATGATTGTTCACCTCCCTCCCACACTGACTTCCTCTTCCTGGTTCTTGTCTCAGTGAAAGGTCCCCTTTAGTCACTCTGTTGTGCAAATGACACACTTGGGAATTGCCCCCACAGCCAGTCAAGGCCCATCACCGATAGCTCAAATCAGTCTGTGCCATTTCTACTTATGGTTTTCTATTACCATGAGGTGTAGTGACCAGCCATCTTGGTGTGCCCAAGGCAGAGGGGGTTCCCAGCATGTGGCCTGTTAACCTTAAAATTGGGATGGTCTTGGGAAACTGGTCCCCATTTGCTTGAGATAGAGGGGTTTCTGGAGATGTAATACTCTCAGAGTGCAGTCTGGAAAAATCTAAAGCAAGCTGGGGCAAGTTGTTCACCCTAGTTTTAAGACTACGTGGTTAACTTTCCTGAACACCCGACCCCTCTTTCCTCTCTTCTCCAAGTTCCATTCTATGAATGTGTCATCCTTCTTTGCCACCTCAGGGCCTTTATTTATGCTTTTTTTTTTTTTTAAGATTTTATTTATTTATTTGACAGAGAGAGATCACAAGCAGGCAGAGAGGCAGGCAGAGAGAGAGAGAAGGAAGCAGGCTCCCAGCTGAGCAGAGAGCCCGATGCGGGGCTTGATCCCAGGACCCTGCGATCGTGACCTGAGCCGAAGGCAGCGGCTTAACCCACTGAGCCACCCAGGCGCCCCTATTTATGCTTTTTTTTGTTATTGTTGTTCTCTTCCTTTTCCTGCAGATTATCTCTTCCCAACCATCAGATTTTAGCTATATATTATTTCCTTAGAGAAATTCCCCTGATACCTAAGACCAGGGCAGATGTCCTTGTGATAGTCTTTCTTATTATTTGTTCACTTCTTTATGACACCTATTAGAATAGTAATTATGCTATTCAATGTGTGTCTCTCTGGCTGAGGTATAAACACCTCAAGTGGGGACCACATGCACATGGTATTCTTTAACATGGTCCCCAGTGCTTGGCACAGTGCCTGCCACAAAGTAAGTGTGCATGAGTTATATATTGAATGAATGTCTCCTTTTTACCATCTTATGGTTATAGTGTCTGTTTCCACAGCCACAATATTTCCACGGCAAAATGGTCAGATGACTCTATTTTCTATAACATATATTTAATTAAATTATGTTTCAAGTGCCTGGAATAATTGGCCCCTCCCTTTGTTTGCACTACAATTCTTTCAGCAAATCAAACTGAATGATTCAATCCTCCTTCCCAAGAATTACATTCTAGGGAAAAACTATGGGCACAGAAATGTCTGTAACCATATGAACTGCTATCCATTAGGTAGCCTATTTTTTTTTTATCCTGTGTGCATTTTGAAGCAAGACTCTACATTTCAAGAAGTCTGAGAAATAGACCCACTCCATCACATATCACTAAATTAATATTTTACCAACGATACTATGGATTCATAAAGAAGAGGAGTCACACTGCAAAACTCATAGCAGGTACTCAAGGAACTATTACAAGAGATGGCTCTATTCTTCTCCTCTAGGTGTCTCTCTCTCTCTCTCTCTTTTTTTTTTTTTCCAAAAATTTTATTTATTTATTTGACAGAGAGAGAGATCACAAGCAGGCAGAGAGGTAGGCAGAGAGAGAGGGGAAAGCAGACTCTCCACCGAGCAGAAAGCCTGATGCGGGGCTTGATTCCAGGAACCTGAGATCATGACCTGAGCTGAAGTAGAGGCTAAACCCACTGAGCCATCCAGGCACGCCTACGTGTTCCTCTCTTGATGTCATTTTCCCCACCCCTTTCACCCGTCAGTGTGGCCTCTAAAATCGTGTTGCTTCAGGATAATTTGGGGCCTGCCCATAGTCTGTATACCTCTCACAACAAAGCAAAAACCCCAATCTAGGCCTGTAAGTCAGTTTCATGTGCCTTAAGCAAGCCTTGGGATGTCTCATTTCATTTCCTTCCCACACCTCCTTTTTGGGAAACTATATTTTTATACCCATATACCCATAAGGCCACAAGGAGTCTTAAGACAGTAATTATATCATTAGAAAAGGCAACAACTATCTATCGAGGAAAGGCAGGTGGAAGACTTTGGTTATTATTCTAATCAGAATTGAAAAAAAAAAACCCAAGGGTAATTGTGCTAGTAGCAATTTCTCTGCCAGGGAGGCTCTTCCCTCATGAACAAAGAGTCCTTTACCGCATGCTGCTTGATGGAACCCAGCTGTACCCCTGTGAAATCGGCCAGACAGAGAGGTGGTTCTGTGGATGAATGGAGACATTTTATCATCAGTTGTGCCTCAGAGGCTGCAGCTGGAGAAAACTGGCTGAAGGTTCTCAGGGCCCGACTGGGCTAATGGGGCAAAGAAAGGCAGAGGAGCCATCAAACATGCAAGAACTGCGAAATATGAACAGAGCACAAGTCAGTTACAGCACCTTTCAGAAAAGCCCTGTGCATGAGAAAACACATTGTCATGAGTCGACTGACATCACAATGCTACAGTTCCTACTCTGGTTATCTTTGCTGCTTTCTCTGTTGACTAAAAATAACCAGTCTTGGAAGAATCCTAGAGCCCAACAACATCAGGGTTGGCAGGGAACTGACAAATCATCTTGCTTCTCTCCGTCACTTGTAAAAGAATGAAGTCCAAGCTTAGAGGGGTTTAGACCACTTGCTGAAGGGGGAGTCACTTGGTTCCTTGCAGATAATGAAAACAACAGTCCTTCTGGTTGCTAGCTAATTGAAATCCAATCTTCAACACTACTCAATAAGGAATTTCCCCTAACATATATGGATTTATAGTCTAGAAAAGCAACACGATCAATGGTGTCCATTTTTGAAAACGAAAATCAGAGCTAAGTGAATTTTAAAATAAAGAGTTGATTAAAAAGAGACAGCGGAAACAGTTGTAGTCATTACTCTCCTGTTAATGGCTTGGAAACTTAAAGTGATTTTTAATCATTTATTTCTTTTCCAAAGGTTTTTATGTCCATCTTTAAATAAACAGCAGAATTTAATCAGTGGAGAATTTCTCTCTTGAGAACTAGCCAGTATTGAAGCTCACTGGATTTCATAGTTTCCAAACACAGCCTGTTTCAGTGGCCCTTGTATTCTTAGATATTCCTCAAGTAATTGTGGATAGCCATATGTTTGATCACAAGTTAGACTACTAAAGTCAAATTTGAAATATGTTGACCTCCTTTTAAAAGTGTAAGGGAACATATTGACCCCAGGAGATGTGACATCACAGAGCTCTCGTCTTTTAGGCAGCTGCTTTGCTGAAACCGTTCCATATGGGGACAGCCATATACAAGCCTGGAGGTAGTGAGAAATACAGTAAATTCATATAGCATGGGAAGACCGTTTATATTAAGCACCCATTTTAAGGAGCAACACATTCCTTCCTTCAAAGACTTTGAGGGTCTTTAAGAGCGCCAGTCCTTACTGTTGTCTCTCTTAACACTCTGCTGGACACAGAGCAAGACCATAATACATATGAACTGTCTGATCAGAGATCTACAGTGTGCTGTAGACTTTTCCTACCTTCTCCTATTCCATCTACATAATAGTCCTGAGGTGAAACAGAAGATGTGTTGTCATCACCATGTTACAAATGAAGATGTAGATGCAGAGAGATTGGGCATCTATGCTGAGGTTCAAGGCTGCACACTTACAGGGGTCCTGATCTCTCCGTATTACCATCACACCACAAGTCAAAAGGGAAGTGGTAGGGGTCTTACTTTGTATTAATTGGGTGAACAATTAGCAGGTAAAATGGTTTGGTTATTGGCAGAAGCTGAGAAAAAGAGTCTATACTGCTTCATACTTCCTTCCTCAGAGACAAGAGTCTTTGCAGACTGTAGTCTCACTAGTGATGCTGGGCCACAGGTCTCCTGGATATTCTAGAAGCATCTGTCTTAACTAGGCTCCAGAGCCTGGGCTGTCAGGGTTCTAGGTTCCCTGGTATGATGTCAGGAAATGAAGATGGATATTCCAAACAAACAACACACATCTCTACGGATTTCTTCAGTTTCAACATCTTATGCCTTCTAATACTTTTCTTCCTTTGCACATGGCCCCAGACACCAGGGTATCACCTGTTTGTCTCCAGGGCTAGGAGCAAGGTCTTTGGATTCAAGGTCAGTGCCATTTCAAAATTCTATAATTAGTGTGCTGGAATATAGTTTAGTATAAAGTTTGAACCTAGGCTTGAAGTATGCTCTGTCACTTACCAGCTGTGTGAATAGAGGAAATCACTTCTCCTCCCTAAAGCTTCCATTTTTTTCAAACTTAAAATGCCAAATGAAGCTTGTTGGGAGAATTAAGTGAGAAATGTGAAAAACAGTGTGCACATACAGAAAATTTATAAGTGGTAGCCTTGGTAGCTAATAGTGCAATTGCTAATATTGCCTTTCCTGGCTTGTGTTCAGCAGAAGAGGGAGCACCTGCCTAAAATTCCCTGAAATTTTGCTGGACAAAAAACTGATGGAGATTAGGAAATGCACCCTCCTTAACAGAGATGGGCAGAAATCAATTCATCAGCAGTGTTCTCCCTCAGTCCTGCTCTGTGCTGCCACAAAGGTGAAATCAATTACAGATGGAACACACCAGAGAGAGAAAGAGAGATCCTAAAATCCAGTGTGTGTTCTGCAGATTTCCAAATGAAATCTGCACACTTTTCCATGTTGTGTGTGCATGGAGGCTGACCTCTTTGGGTAGCATCAACTTGGCTTCCTTACTCATTTCGAACAAGTGAATGACAGCACCCACATCAGACATTCATTGGGGGAAAACTCAGGGAAATGACATCAGTAGGACCAGTGTGGTGCCTCATTTCCTGTTCATTCTCAAGCAATATACAGAAGTCTAATATGGTTAGATGTTGTTATACAACCTTAGGTTGTGGCGTTTTTAGCTGCATGATTAGGGAAGCACAGATCTCTTCACTGTGATTAGGGACTGCACAATGTGGCAAAAACTTTGACTCTAGTGTTTTCCTTTCAGCTAAGTGTGTGAGAAGAGCACCAGCTTTGGGGGTCAAATCTGTGACGTTGTCCAGGATATGTGGCCTGAAACATGGGCTACAGCAGCTTTCCATGGAAGTTAGAAGGAAACCTATTATTTTGCTTGGATATAAGTCTGCAGGGATCACTCTTGGACAAATTAACTTTACCTCTTGTTAATTTCTGGTTGTGTTTGTAGCAGTGAGAGGCTACAAAGGGGACAGACAGAAAGGAGGGGGCATATTTTCCCATTCCCCTGGGGCATCTTGAGTCTGGCCACGGCCCTCCTTCTTCTACCTGGCCCTCCTACAGTGATAACCTGTGGCATCTCAGCCCTTCCTCTTGCCCCTAAGAACCTAGAATGATGTTAGTTCTGGTGACTTTCACCGCCCTCTTGGGCTTCCCACACTGTTGGGATTAGTCCTGCCACTGAACTTCTTGTATTCACTCATGTGAATGACCATCTATTTCCTGCTACAACATTTCCTGGTACAACATGGAAAAATGTCTAACTTATTTAAGATGTGAACATTGTTTGTTTTAGTCACTTGGATCTATATGAGTCTCTCTATACCATCAAAATTTTTCAATATTTTTAGATGCATCTTTTACTCCAAAGAGAAAAATATAAGAAGGAATTTGAACTTATGTTACAAAGACAAATAACTAAAAATGCTCTCCTTTGTCCTATTTCACTATCTTAAGAGTGATTTAAAAAAAAAAATAAGTGTTATTGGAATTCCATAGCTTGCTGTGTAATCAAGGCAAATGTAGAAATAGGAAAGTTCCATTATTAGAGCAAAATCTCTCAAGTGGTTCCATTGCCCAAAATGACTCATTTAGACCTGTTACAGTTCTTTGTTTTTGTACCATACTCTAAGCAAGTACAAATAAAAATAGCCAAGGAGGAAGCTTACGTATAAGCTCTGGTACTAGGGTTTTTCCATGGGAAATTGATTTATTCTTCACAAGTCTATAAATTTAATTTATCCCCATGACTTCCTGTATTGATACAAATGCCATGGATTCAGGGAAGGCTTAAGCAGACATGTCTGGAAAACATTTCCCATTTTTCTTTCTCAGTTAGATGAGCTAAAATTGCATTACAGACTACTCTGCTCTGAAAGACCATAAATAAATCTAATACCCACCGTCTGGAGAAATATAAAATTGTGCAGGCAGCTGACCTCCCGACCCTGGCTTGTAATTTTTTCACATCTCCCACTGAAGCCAGTTTTCCCCATAGTCATTGTTAGCCGAGATCTGAAGAGACTGCATCTGGCTGTCTATTTTTATTTTACATGGCTGAAGAAGGGGTGGACTTCCTTTTGTCCACTCATATATGAATAATAAAGTTTTAACTTGGTTCACCAAACTTATGGAAACTGGGTTTTAAAGCTGATTTTGGAAAAATCATTCATTTGGTTATCATTCATTCATTCATTGTCAGGAACTCTCCATGAACATACTAGCTTCTCTTAATATGATTGCAAAGGAAATAAAAGAAGACAAAGTAAAAATGGATAATCCATCTCTAAACATTTGAGAGTGTGCCCAATACTGTGCTTTGTGTTGTGTTGGGAAACGAGTGACACAAAAAAGAATTAAAAACTATATCTGCATCTGCGGGGGTGTGGCATCCGATGGGAGAATGAAGCGGTAGAATCAATAAAATGCCACTAATCAAAATTGCGGCTTTATTCTGGTAAAAATATGAAATACTTCTCAGTGAATTTGTTATTTAAAATTTTGTCACTTTTCCACTGTCAATTGGAACAATTGCTTGAATTCCTGGTCTTGCTAGTGAGCACCCTGGGTAGAGGGCTGGTTTTACTCAGTATTTTTTTTTTTAAAGATTTTATTTATTTATTTGACAGAGAGAGAGAGATCAGGCAGAGAGAAAGGAGGAAGCAGGCTCTCTGCTGAGCAGAAAGCCCAATGCGGGGCTCAATCCCAGAGGACGCTAAGACCATGACTTGAGCCGAATGCAGAGGCTTAACCCACTGAGCCACCCAGGCGCCTTTACTCAGTATCTTTATGTCTTGGTCATCTTTGGACCATCAGAAGACTCTATCTGTCCTAAAAGAAGCTTGTTCTCAGTAAAACTGCTCACAGATTTTGATGAGTACATCAGGTACTCATCGGTGTTTATTGGGGGTATCAGTTTACAAGGGTCTTTGAAAGGAAATAGAACACAACATCCAAGAGCACAGATTCTAGAAGCAAATATCCTGAGTGTGAGTTTCTTCTACCACATGGTAATTGTGTGGACTTTGGCAAGTGACTTAACCTTTCTGGGATTCAGTTTCTGTGCATGAAAAGTGTAAATAATAACAGGACCTATGCTAAGCTTGTAAGGCATTTAATATGACCTCAGATAGTAGTCACTGAATATCAGCTGTTACTATTGTTACCAAAATTTTCTGAGGCTGTGGGACACTAAAAACTGGTCTATGTCTAAACAGTTGTTTGGTAAGCTGACAAAGTGCCTGAAAAATCACATGGTACTGTTAAATTTTTCGTTTTACATACACTGAAATATTTCTAGAAGGTACTTCAAACACTTAGTCTTTTTTTAAAAAAAGATTTTATTTATTTATTTTTGTGAGAGAGAGATAGAGAGAGAGAGTAAACAAGCAGGGAGAGGGGTAGAGTGAGAAGCAGATTCCCCACTGTGGGACTCGATCCCAGGACCCTGGGATCATGACCTGATCCGAAGGCCGACACCTAACAACTGAGCCACCCAGGTGCCACAAAAACACTTAGTATTATTTAAGGTAAGAATATACTTATCTTTATATAGTGAGGAAGAAAATTATAATATTTCTGCTCAGTGAGTCAGTACAGAGAAAAATAAATAAATAGACAATCTAGAGAGGAAATCTCTAAAGAAATGCTCATGGGATCTGACATAAAGTGGCTGAAGCAGGGGGATGATGAGGGCTGTAGTCAGGCCCTTTAACATGATGTCCATGAGGGAATGACAAATAAAAATTGAGAAAAATCAATACTGTAACCCCAGTAGTTAGTCCTAAAATACATTATTTTCAATATATTCTTGTTTGATTAAATATTGATAGTTTTAAGTAGATATTTTCAATGAAATAAAATGCCAATGCTTCTCATTCACTCATCCAAAAAAATGTATTAAGTCCGTGCATGAGACACAGCAAAAATTAATAAGCTGTGTTCTCCATGACCTTGCAATGCAGGAAGGAGAGACATCACATGGACATGTAGGTCAGGTTGGTCTCCAAAGTGAGGATTTTTAAAGAATGTGCAATATATTAATATATAACTAGAAAATAAAAGTAATTTAAATAAATTATGTAAAATATTCAGAATATATTTGACACTGCTTTTTCATTTGGTTCCTATGTCCAGCTGTTGCATATTATGTGATATATCACACAGCCTCTGTACTATGTATCGATGTATTGTAGTATGTATGCCTTGTGATATGTATGTGTCAAATAAAGCACTTTTATGCATTATGTTTCCTACTTTTAACTAAATCAACCTTCACAACATGGATGAGGCTTATGGTAGATTCCTCCAAGAAAGCTGCAGACTGGGGATAGTACCAGAACTCCCAGTAAAGCCACAAAAAAAAAAGGAAGTACTGGTCCTAAGCACCACCCCTTCCCCACTCCTAGTAGGACACTTCATCAGCCTCATTATGGATAAAAACTGTAACAATGTAGCAATGTCTGCAAGAATCAGATCAAAAGGAATTTTAAATAACAGAAAAACCTGTTTGATATGTATATTTACATCCAACATTATTATCAAAGAATCTCACCTCAAGTGTGTTTTAGGTTTTGAGATTTTGATTAATGATAACTGTCTAGATTTACAATTTATAAGCTCATAATTTTGAGAATGTGTGTTTCCAATTACTTAATGGTAGAGGCATGTGATCAAGTTTGGAGGCCACTGGATTTACGTGTTACAATTCCAGGGGAGCAGAAAAGGGAGACAGGCTTTATTTTCAACATTCTTTTAATCTGACTTAATTTTTCAAAAAAAATATTTTCCCCATTTTTTATGTTTTTATTTTTAATTGAAGAATAGTTGACATATAATGTTATATCAGTTTCAGATGTAAAATATATGATTTGACAGTTCTATGCATTACCTAGTGCTCATCACAGTGTATATAGATACCATCTGTCACCATACATTATTACAATATTATTGACCATATTCCCTATGCTGTACTTTTCATTCTTATGACTTACTAGTTTTATAATTGAAAGTTTGTATTTCTTAATCTTCTTCACCTATTTTGCCCATCCATCCATCCCCTGAAGAGACCTTTACCCAAAGAACACATACGGATGGCCGACAGACACATGAAAATATGCTCAACATCACTTATCATCAGGGAAATGCAAATCAAAACCACAGTGATCACCTCACACCCATTAGACTGGCTAGTATCAAAAAGACAGGGAGCAACAAGTGCTGGAGAGGATGTGGAGAAAAAGAAACTCTTGTTCTCTGTTGGTAGAAATCAAACTGGTGCAGCCCCTATGGAAAGCAATATGAGGTTCCTCAAAACATTAAAAATGGAACTACCAGCTTTGTAATAGAGCTTGAAGCCCGGAATTGTGATGCCACCAACTTTGGCTTTGTTTTTCAATATCCCTTTGGCTATTCGAGGTCTTTTCTGGTTCCATATAAATTTTAGAATTATTTGTTCCATTTCTTTGAAAAAGATGGATGGTACTTTGATAGGAATTGCATTAAATGTGTAGATTGCTTTAGGTAGCATAGACATTTTCACAATATTTATTCTTCCAATCCAGGAGCATGGAACATTTTTCCATTTCTTTGTGTCTTCCTCAATTTCTTTCATGAGTACTTTATAGTTTTCTGAGTATAGATTCTTAGCCTCTTTGGTTAGGTTTATTCCTAGGTATCTTATGGTTTGGGGTGCAATTGTAAATGGGATTGACTCCTTAATTTCTCTTTCTTCTGTCTTGTTGTTGGTGTAGAGAAATGCAACCGATTTCTGTGCATTGATCTTATATCCTGACACTTTACTGAATTCCTGTATAAGTTCTAGCAGTTTTGGAGTGGAGTCTTTTGGGTTTTCCACATAGAGTATCATATCATCTGCGAAGAGTGATAATTTGACTTCTTCTTTGCCGATTTGGATGCCTTTAATTTCCTTTTGTTGTCTGATTGCTGAGGCTAGGACTTCTAGTACTATGTTGACAGCATGGTACTGGCACAAAAACAGACACATAGACCAATGGAACAGAATAGAGAGCCCATAAATAGACCCTCAACTCTATGGTCAACTAATCTTCGACAAAGCAGGAAAGAATGTCCAATGGAAAAAAGACAGCCTCTTCAATAAATGGTGTTGGGAAAATTGGACAGCCACGTGCAGAAAAATGAAATTGGACCATTTCCTTATACCACACACAAAAATAGATTCAAAATGGATTAAGGACCTCAATGTGAGAAAGGAATCCATCAAAATCCTTGAGGAGAACACAGGCAGCAACCTCTTCGACCTCAGCCGCAGCAACATCTTCCTAGGAACATCGCCAAAGGCAAGGGAAGCAAGGGCAAAAATGAACTTTTGGGATTTCATCAAAATCAAAAGCTTTTGCACAGCAAAGGAAACAGTTAACAAAACCAAAAGACAACTGACAGAATGGGAGAAGATATTTGCAAACGACATATCAGATAAAGGACTAGTGTCCAAAATCTATAAAGAACTTAACAAACTCAACACCCAAAGAACAAATAATCCATTCAAGAAATGGGCAGAGGACATGAACAGACGTTTCTGCAAAGAAGACATCCAGATGGCCAACGGACACATGAAAAAGTGCTCCATATCACTCGGCATCAGGGAAATACAAATCAAAACCACAATGAGATATCACCTCACACCAGTCAGAATGGCTAAAATCAACAAGTCAGGAAATGACAGATGCTGGAGAGGATGCGGAGAAAGGGGAACCCTCCTACACTGTTGGTGGGAATGCAAGCTGGTGCAACCACTCTGGAAAACAGTATGGAGGTTCCTCAAAATGTTGAAAATAGAACTGCCCTATGACCCAGCAATTGCACTACTGGGAATTTACCCTAAAGATACAAACGTAGTGATCCAAAGGGGCACGTGCACCCGAATGTTTATAGCAGCAATGTCCACAATAGCCAAACTATGGAAAGAACCTAGATGTCCATCAACAGATGAATGGATCAAGAAGATGTGGTATATATACACAATGGAATACTATGCAGCCATCAAAAGAAACGAAATCTTGCCATTTGCGACAACATGGATGGAACTAGAGCGTATCATGCTTAGTGAAATAAGTCAAGCGGAGAAAGACAACTATCATATGATCTCCCTGATATGCGGGAGTGGTGATGCAACATGGGGGCTTAAGTGGGTAGGAGAAGAATCCATGAAACAAGATGGAATAGGGAGGGAGAGAAACCATAAGTGACTCTTAATCTCACGAAACAAACTGTGGGTTGCTGGGGGGAGGGGGGTTGGGAGAAGGGGGGTAGGGTTATGGACATTGGGGAGGGTATGTGCTTTTGGGTAAATTGGAAGGGGAGATGAACCATGAGAGACTATGGACTCTGAAAAACAATCTGAGGGGTTTGAAGTGGCGGGGGGGGGTGGGAGGTTGGGGTACCAGGTGGTGGGTATTCTAGAGGGCACAGCTTGCATGGAGCACTGGGTGTGGTGAAAAAATAATGAATACTGTTTTTCTGAAAATAAATAAATTGGAAAATTAAAAAAAAAAAATGGAACTACCATATGCCCCAATAATTCTACTTGGGTATTTATCCCAAGAAATGAAAACACTAATTCTAAAACTTATGTGCACTGCTATGCTTATTGCAGTATTATTTACAATAGCCAAGATATGGAAACATCTATCAGTAGATGAATGGATAAAAAAGAAGATGCATATACCTATATTAATAATATATTAATATTATTTATTACTCAGTCTTTGTATAAGGTACTTTAAAACAACTTTATCCTCTTTACATATCTCATTCCATTTGTGCATTGAGTTTTCTTTGTGGTAAGTGGGGAGGGACTATTCCAAAGCATCCCATCTAGGTTTGAAGATTTTACTTCTTAGAGATGATACATTACTCTTAATGGTGGTATATTGCTCATTGTACTGCTATTGTCAAAAGGTCCTGTCCTTGCAAAATAGAAATTTTCAGATTTTCTATTTTAGTTTTTGTATTTAGGCCTTGCCGCTAGTGTAGTAATATACTGTAATGTGCTGTTAATGTTAATGTAGACATTCTAAGGAGACCTGGAAAATACATCTTGAAATTTCTGAATAAAAGTATCTCTTTAAATATAAATGATTTAATTAAATTTTGGTACACCTGTTTTTGAGAGCTATGTTTCCTTTTTTGATCTGGCAATAGCACGGGGACATTCCTGTCCTTTTATTTTGATAGTATTTATAATTCTCAAAGCATCTTATGCACAGTGTCTTGCTTGGCCTCATAACTGTGCAGAGGAAGGCACAGGGCTCTGAAGTGAGGTTGACCCACTTGCAGTTCTGGTTCTTGCCAGCAGGAGCTGGGTCTGTGAATAGCAACCAAGCCCCAGGGTCACTATCCTCATCCCTCAACAGTGATGTCAGTCCTACTCCAACCAGGAAGGCTTCAAGGATAAATTTTTCTCGTATCTATGAATTACCATTCATTAGAAATTATTTAAGGACAGTTATCTCTTCTTTTCCATGCAACCGGGCAGGGTTGGTCTGTATGCAGAGGACCTGTGTGCCTGGACAAAGTAGAAGCTAAGCCACAGGGAGTGTAAAAATGACAGGAATAAGAGTAGCCCAAGACATTGAAAATATTTGCATGAGGTATTCATTTTAATCGTTCCCTCCTCATTTTGAAGAGAATGTATATTCACCATATAAAATACGGAAATTACAGAAAATGTAAAAAGGCGAAAGTCACCCAGTACCCAAAAGCTTTCACTATTAACATTTTAGTGTTTGATCACACTGTACATAAAAATTGTGTTCTGCCATTTTGCTGAATATTATAAAAAGTAGTCAATTTTGAACAGCCTTGGTAAATATTAATTTTCCAACTGCATTAATTATCCAATCTATACTTATTATGCAGATAAACCTTTTAAATACTGGTAGAATGTCCTTTTTGTGTCCAAGTTTTCCACCTTATTCTCTTAAAATGGTTTCTCAGAAATGGAATTACTGGGTCACAGGATGTGGACATCAGCCACAGAATTTCAAACTCACTTAATGATAATTTGGAGGTGACCTCTTTGGTTTCAAATACCAGTATTTCAAGGAAGATATGAACCTATAATTTAGTACTTTCACTGGGTTTATCATGTGCACAAATAATTTTAATAATATTTTAATAAATAAAATATTTTTTTATTTTAATACATAAAATTTATTTATAATAAATAAAATAATTTTTATATTTATAATAATACTTAATATAAATATTTAATATTTAATACAAATATTTAATATTTATAACAAATAAAATAGTTTTAATTTTATTTCTCACTAGATTTTTTTTTCTATTCATTTTAAGCAATTTAAAAAAATTAAAACAAAATATACAAATAATTATCAGGGAACAAAACTATTTTACTCTGATTTTCAATAGCTGAGTGTGTATCCTATATAGTCAGAAGGAAAACATGGTAGCTGAAACTTAGTAAATGTTATCGATAAGGCTATAGTAATTATTTCATTATATTAAATACTTCTTGGGACGCCTTGCTGGCTCAGTTGGTAGAACGTGCAACTCTTGATCTTGGGTTATATGTTCACCCAATACAGATGCTTTCTTTGGAACTCTGCCTATTCTGTTCTTGATACACTTCAGGTTCATAGATCTCATTGAGTAGTTTCTAACATTTCCAAGCAAGTCCTGAGGGGAAACGAATAGCCCTCCACCTCCCCAAAATTCTGGCCTGCAAAATCCTTGATAACTAACACAACACTCACAATGGATGGCCTCTGAATGCTTTGGCATGGTGCTCTGCAGAGCGACAGGTGCCCTATCTGATCCAGCAGCAAGCACTCAGGTGCCATCCTGGCTCCCTGGCAGCCTTAGTTAATTTCCCTGGTGTCAGTAGCTTATTGTCAGGGATGTGGTTCCTCCTGAAGCTTTGGCTCTAGACACCCAAAGCATACAGAGAGGAACAACAGCAACCTGTGAGGGTAGGTCCCTAACATTGTAGAGAAGAGAGGATAGACTTACAAGATCACTGAATGTAAAAGGAATAAAATAATAAGAACATTTTGCAATCTCTTTCTCTTCAGTCAGGCATCCTCAGAGTCAGCATGAAATAACTCTTTTCACGAACTGACCCCAGCTAGGTGATCTTCAGATTCCAAGGAGAAGGCACTGACACTGGGATTGCTAAGTGAGCTTGGAAGGGAGGAAAGGACACACACATTTTTCTCACATACCAAAGGTTAAAAAGAGGAAGGCAGAGAAGACAAGATAGAACCTTGAATACATGAGGTGCCTGGATGGCTCAGCCATTAAGAGTCTCCCTTTCACTAGGGTAATGATCCCAGGGTCCTGGGATCGAGCCCCCTTCGAGCCTCGTATCTGGCTCCCTGCTCAGCGAGAAGCCTGCTTCTCCCTCTCACAATCCCCCTGCTTGTGTTCCCTCTCTCCCTGTCAAATAAATAAATAAAATATTAAAAAAAAAAACAAAAAAAACAAAACCAAAAGTGAACTGTGAAAAGCACATGGCATTTTCTGGAAAATTTGTTTACTGCTAAGTTGTAGTTCAATTTGATTTTGATTTTTGACAGACTTTTTTTTTTTTTTTTTTACACTATCACAAAAATGCATTAAGATAGAAAGTAAACATCAGCAACAGCCACCACAGAGTATATACAGTTTGGGGTAACTCAGCCAGACCTTACCTTGCAGTCATTAGCCTCCAAAGACTTTCTCACCTCCTATGAGAACGTGTCAACTTTTGATTATGTCCAGCTTGCAAAGCATGACTTTCCTCCATGTATATGTTTCTAAATTTCCTTTGATCTTTTAATGCATCTGCTGTGGTTGATTGTGGCTTCTTTCTTGGTAGTTTTACATTTGAAAATATGTCAAAAAGCCCAATCTCTTTTCCCCTTTCCAGCCTCTCTCACTTGGCCCTATTTCTCCAACATTCCTGCTCTTCTCTCTCTTTCTCCCATTTGTGCTTGTACGTCATCTGGGTTAGAATTCCAGGGGAGGGTTTGGATGGAGTGGCCCTGTCCTAGGGCACAGTGAAGTGTCAAATAGAAGTACCTTACCCTCACACCCACCCCAGTGGTCCTCACCCCAGAGCTTCTACCCATACGGTGGTCATGTCCTAAGCACAGAGTTTTCTGCAGGAATGGTGGGGGAGGGGGTATCTGTATTCATGCTCAGGCCTGAAGGATTCGGCCTTTTGGATGCTTATAAACCCTGTTAAAGGCTACACAAATTGCCACAAGGATTTAAGACCTAGTGGTTCAAGTCAAAAAGTTTGGCTGAGGGTCTGCTACATGTCTACAGCCATTCCCAGGTCCTGGAGCCTCAGAGATTTGGGGGCCTTTCACAAAGTTATGGGGTAAGACTAGTTAGAGATTAAGCTGCACCATAGGTCTGCTCAAGTATGATTGGTAAAGCCTTACTGGGGTTTTCCTTATCTGTTAGCCTAGAAAAAAGATATTTTGATGCCTTAAAATGACAGAGGAAATTCTGGCCAGTACAAATCCAGAGCTGAACCTTTCTTCCAACTGCCTACCCAAGCCATTCTCTCCAGAGACAATGTCTAGGTGATCCCCTAGTTTCTCTTTCTACCTTCTGAGACTTCTGTACCATCCCAGGGCCTACTGGGAAACGCTTTATGAATACCTGTCACTTGCCATGTCGCAAAGGACAAGAAGACACCAAGAGACAGGCAAACATCTCTCCTGGGTGCCTCGCATCCCATGACCTGATATATTTAGGGTAGTCAAAGGAGAAGAGGCTGAGTACTTCCTTGGAGTATAGATAAGCTGATTGGTCTGCTTAGGGAAGATTCATAGACAGTGACTACCCCTTAGGTCTGGGCTTCCCTTGCTCTCTGCTCTGATCCCTCGAGATCTAAAAACCTGGCCTTCACTCCTGGTGCCAGGTACCAAGCCCTTTAGACTACCCTGTGGTCGGACTTGGGGCCTAACTCTGGGTTTCCTTCTCAGGAGTTTTCTTCTGGAATCACTCTCATATATTTAACCCACAGCCAGTCCCTTCATGGGCTTTCACCTACTTTCGACTGCTGCCCTGGATTCTGAGATTTTTTTGATGTATATGTATATTGGGGCAGTCTGGTCACTCCACTGGTTGCCTTGCCCCATGTGAAGAGTCCTGAAAACACTTTATGTCACTGAGGCTCCATTTTATAAACCCTATAACTGAATGGGTATCCCCTCTATCAGCTCTGGGTGACCATTTTGGTTACAGGTGGCTTGTCTACTCTCTGTGTGGGCCTGAGATATTTTAAATAGTGCTTGAAGCTTCAGAGAGAAGTCATTTCCCACCTGTTTAATTCAATTCTACTTGAAATTCCAAATTTAGTAGAAAAACATTTAATTTTCACCAATAAGTATGATGTAGGTTTTTAAATTTCCCTTTGAATGTTGTTAAATGCTTTTTCTGCATCTATATGATCTGAAAAAGGTCATATGATTTTCTTCTATTCTCTTTACCTGATAAACTTGGTCACTACATTATATTAATTTTTTTTCAAAGATTTTTTTCTTTCTTTTTTTTTTTATTTGAGAGAGAGAGAGAGAGAGGGTGCATAAGCTGGGGGAAGAGCAGAGGGAGAGGGACAAGCAGACCCCCCTCCCCCCGCAAGTGCAGAGCCCAATGAAAGGCTCAATCCCAGAACCTCCAGACCATAACCTGAGCTGAAGTCAGAAGCTTAACTGACTGAGCCACCAGGCACCCCATACATTGATTATTTTTTGATTTTCCAATACTTTGTTGAATATTTTTGTGTTTGTATTTATGAGGGGGGTTGATCATAATTTTCTCTTTTGTAATGATATCGTGTTATTTTGGTATTAGGTTGTGGCTTCAGAATATATGTTGGGTAGTGACACCTCTTCCTCCATGATCTGAAAGTCTTTGTATGAGACTGGTAGTATTTTTCCCTTCAATGCTTGATAAAATCTAGCAGTGACACCATCTCAGCCTGGAGGCTTCTCCACTGGACTACTGTTGGTTAGTTGCTCAGTAGATTTCTTTGACAGATAGTGCTGTTAAGGGTGTCTATTTCTTTTTCTGTCAATTTTGGTTCATTTTGTCTTTCAAGGAATTTATAAATCTTATCTAAGTTTTCAAATTTATTGTCATAAGTGCTCATAATATCCCCTTATTTTCTCTTTAATATCTTTGGGATCTCTGTGATGTCTCTCTCTCTTAATTATGATAGTAATTATTTGTGTCTCCTTTTCTCTTTTTCTTGGTCACCTTTTCTAGAGGTTTACCAACTTTACTGATCTTTTTGAAGCGCCAAAACAACAAATATTTTTATTTCATTTATTTTCCCCATTGTTTATCCACATTCTATTGGATTGATTTTTACTCACTTTAAGTATTGTTTGTCTTTTGCTTGTTTGGCGCTTAATTTCTCTTCTTTCCCTAATTTATTAAGGTAGACTCACAGACTGATTTAAAATTTTTCTTCTTTTTTATTATATTAATTTAAAGCTATAAATTTATATTTAAACACTTCTTTTGCTATATCCCACAAATAGTAATATATTGCATTTCCATTTTCATTCACTTCAAAATACTTTCTAATTTATATATAATTTGTTCTTTGACCTTGGATTATTTAAAAATCTTTTATTTGATTTCTGTTTGGGACTTTTGAGATCTCTCTCTTTTTTTTTTTTTTTTTTTAAAGATTTTATTTATTTATTTGTCAGAGAGAGAGAGAGAGCGAGCACAGGCAGACAGAGTGGAAGGCCTTGAGATCTCTCTTTTTAATGTAATTCAGCTGTGGCCACAGAACAGACTCTGTACCATTTTAGTCCTTTGAGATTTATTGGCACTTTGTTTAAAAATAGACATTGCTATTTTTCAAAAGATTCCAGATGATTCTTATTTACGAAAGGTGTTGAGAACAACGGGGCTAGATCATTTTGGGGGGTCTTTATTCAGAATCTAGGATTCCATGCTTTCTTTTGTTAGAAAGAGGTTTTTAAATAATGGTTTTTCAGGATGAGAAATAGTTTGAGAAACCTGACCCTGACCCATTTGAGAAACTTTGCCCCTTTGATACCTGTTTTGCTAGGAGCCCACCGACAGTGCATCAGCTGTTCCTCAGAGGAGGCATGGAGTCATTTTTTCCCAGCTTGCGTGACAGGCTCCAGTTATCTTGATTCATATCCTTTTCCATGCTGACTTATTTATGTATAAGGTATGTTCAAACAAGAGGCAGAAAGAGGCCTCACTAATAGCTTTTCTACATTGCAGACATGTGACTTGTGCTTTTAATAAAAGAGGAGCACTTAATGAACTTGATTCATTTAGCAGCCTCACAGGGTGACAGATCATCTGCAGAAAACATTAATTGGGTGTATCGAAGAGCGAAGGAATGAATACCAATGTTACTGCCAAGTCATAAAAATACGGCATTGGAGGGAGAGGAGATGTATATAGATCAAACCCATCTCAGGTGCTTGTAATGTGTGTTTCCTCTTTGCCTGCATTATTTTGAAGTTAACTCTGCCAAAACATCTATTTTGACAGGAAAGCCATTGACAGCCCCTGTGTAGCCTTTTTTTTTTTTTTTTTAATTTAATTTATTTATTTGAGAGAGAGAGACAGTGAGAGAGAGCATGAGCGAGGAGATGGTCAGAGACCGAAGCAGACTCCCCATGGAGCTGGGAGCCCGATGTGGGACTCGATCCCGGGACTCCAGGATCACGCCCTGAGCCGAAGGCAGTCGTCCAACCAACTGAGCCACCCAGGCGTCCCTGTGTAGCCTTTTTTGACAGAGAATTCGGGGAGAAAAATCTCACCAGAGTTTCTAAATTAGTATGAGATGAACTCAGGTCCTGTTCAATGGGAAGCTTTGTGATTCTTAAAATGATCCATGAGTTTGTTTGTGCAGAATTCTCAATAGTTGGGCTCTTTGTCTTTCCCTTATTTGTCCTGATACTCCAATTAACCCATTTCATTACCAGCCATAGGGACCTACAGGTACAAGCTACAGAAGGTAGAAAAGTTGATAGCTAACAGATTTGTTAATTGAAAGAAACTGTTTTTCTTTTCTCTTCTTGTTCTAGCCACAGTTCAACATTTTTCTTTTTAATTTGGACACAAACATTGCAAAATAGATATTATGATATATACTTTTACAGATAAGGTAACCAAAGCTTAAAAAATTAAAGATCATACTGCAAAGTTTATCTGATGCTAAGGTCAGTATTTTTTCCACATTGCTCTTAAAATAATACATATGTAGGAATCTATCAAAGTCCTAGAGGAGAACATAGGCAGTAACCTATGACATCAGCCACAGCAATTTCTTTCAAGACATGCCTCCAGAGGAAAAGGAAACAAATGTGAAAATGAACTTTTGGGGCTTCACCAAGATCAAAAGCTTCTGCACAGCAAAGGAAACAGTAAACAAAACAAAGAAGAACCCACGGAATGGGAGAACATATTCTCAAATGACACTACAGACAAAAGGCTGATATCTATAAAGAACTCCTCAAACTCATCACACACAAAACAGATAATCACATCAAAAATTGGGCAGAAGACATGAACAGACACTCCTCCAAAGAAGACATACAAATAGCTAACAGACAGATGAAAAATGTTCATCCTCACTAGCCATCAGAGAGATTCAGATCAAAACCACATTGAGATAATTTACACCAGTTGGAATGGCCAAAATTAACAAGACAGTAAACAACAAGTATTGGGGAGGATGTGGAGGAAGGGGAATCCTCTTACACTATTGGTGGGAATGCAAGTTGGTGCAGCCACTTTGGAAAAGAGTGTAGAGATTCCTTAAGAAATTAAAAACAGAGTTTCCCTATGACCCTGCAATTGCATTACTGGGTATTTACCCCAAAGATACAGATGTAGTGAAAAGAAGGGCCATCCGTACCCCAATGTTCAGAGTAGCAATGGCCACAGTCGCCAAACTGGAAAGAGTCAAGATGCCCTTCAATGGACGAATGGATAAAGAAGATATGGTCCATATAGACAATGGATTATTATGCCTCCATCAGAAAGGATGAATACCCAACTTTTGTATCAACATGGATGGGACTGGAGGAGATTATGCTGAGTGAAATCTGTCAAGCAGAGAGTCAATTATCACATGGTTTCACTTCCTTGTGGAGTGTAAGGAATAACACGGAGGACATTGGGAGTTGGAGAGAAGTGACTTGTGGGAAATCAGAGGGGGAGACACACCATAAGAGACTGTGGACCTGAGAAACAAACTGAGGGTTTTGGAGGGACAGGGGTGGGAGGTTGGGTGAGCCTAGTGGTGGGTATTAAGGAGAACACATATTGCATGGAGCACTGGACGTGGTACATAAACAATGAATCTTGGAATGCTGAAAAAAAAATATAAAGAGTTAAATCTCGAAAAAAATAATACATATGACTCTCAGGAACATTCTATCTCTTAGTGGCTATGGAGTACTATTCACCTGAAGATTCTCTCTAGCAGTTTTATACTTTGTACCACCCTGAATTTTAAATTCTAGGCTGGGGACTGCTTCCAGAGAAAATATTGTCTAAAGTTCCATTCTCTCCAGGTAGTAACTGGACTGTTACCCAATAATTTCATTTGAGTTGAGATTTTAGTGGCTACTTTTCAAAAATACAATAATACACAATAGCAGAGAATTCATAGAGGAATTCATAGAGATTGAGAGGTAATGAAGTTGCACACACATACAAAATATAGTTAAGATATAACATATAACATGTTTTGTTATATGTTGTTATGTATGTTTTATATATGTTTATATATAAAAATTATATATAACATATGTTATGTATATTATATTAATATATACAAGTGATGAGAGGAGGATTTATATGATCTAATAACCATATTCTTAGAGGAAGAAATACAATTTTTAAAAATTGTATTTTTAATAATGCTTTTTAAATTTTTACTTAGGGCAAATTTAAATGGTTTGTTCTAGAAATATCTGTTGATTCAGGAATGGTAGAAATGGTAGAAATATCTCTGTTGATTCAGGGATAATATTTCAAAAAACGAATGGTGTCTCTATTTACTCTCAAATGAAATACAGTGAAAACCAAAACAAAGAAAAAAGTTTTAGAGGCTGAAAATTGTTTGATGGGTTGTAGTCCTTGATAACATTTTCAGGAGAACAGGGAATTTCAGTAACTCTAAATAAAGTTAGTAATATGGAAATTTCAGATAACCAGAGAAGGCTTGCAAGGAAGATATATTTGGACAAAGATAGCAGACTGAGAAGGAGAGCAAACAAAGCTGAGATAGGCCAGGGCCTGGGGACCTGAATAGGCCTGCAACTACATAGATAAAGTGTGGTTCAGGCTCAAGTCTACTTCAGATCATATATGATATAGTGGTGGTGGGGAGAAGCGTATTTCAGGGTAAGAAAGACCCAACCATATCACATGATGGAGACACCAGTGCTTCCCTATAGCAGAAAATAGTTTCAGGACATCAGAAAGACCAGGAGAACCTGTTTTCAGTCTTAGACATTGGACTGAAGCTGAGCCTGATAATACTTCCTGTGATGGTCAAGAGTGTCCAAGAGGTGAGGTGAGCTTGGGCATACAGGTCAGCCATGACAGCCCTTAAGTAGACTGACTCACAAACCCAGATCACCTTCTCCCTGGATACAGAAACTGACTACTAAACGAGGCTGCTCTGTAGCTACCCAGCATGCATTCCATGTGCCTAAATGAATAAAGATGAAGATGAATCCCCATATCTCACATAACTCCTTGAATTTTGTGTGCAACTACCCCAAGTGGATACTTTGGTTTCTCCTAAGGGTTTCTTTGTTTACTGGCTCTAAATTGTTTATTTATTTGGACAGATTTGGGTAGTGACTAATGAGTTTATTGTTCTCTACAGTGATTTCTCATTTAATTTTTCTAAGTGCAAGGATTTGTTAGAATAGTCCTTATTTCTTTTATATATAATAATAAATGGGTGCTTAAAAATGGCTTTTGAATAACAGGTCATCTTCCTTCAGAGTGGGACATAGGATAATCTTGGAGGGAATCTACCATAACAGTGTCTATAAATAGCTTCCTGTGATCATCTACAGTGTCTGATGTGGTTAATGCATGTTTTTAGGCATCACCTTGCTCTAGGACAGTGGTCTTTAAGTTTAGTGTATGTACAATTACCTAGAAATATTGATTCACATTTCTAGCCCAACTCCCAGAGTTTCTGGTTCAGTTTCTGGGGTAGGACATAACTAATAGATTCCCTGAAGGTGCTGATACTGCTGGCTAGGGGACCACACTTTAAGAACCACTGTTTTAGGGAGTAAGCTCAGCATATGAGATAGGAGGAAATTGAGGTTGGCTAGCAAGTGGTTTAAAAACAGACATGGAAGCTTCTTGGGTTCCTCTCTTCAGAAGTTATGTATTCATTATTAGGTTCTTATAATTAAGGTATGTAATTATTATTTCATATTAAATAGATGGCTTGCCCTTTAGAAAATGATAAGGATGGATGATTAATTGTTAATTCATTCTGAAACATGTAATGCTATTAGCAAGAACCTGCCCCCGTCTTCACTAACCTACATTTAGGAAAGTTTCTTCTAGGTACAGGTAATCACAAATAATATATGGCCAATATTAATGAAAGATGTGACTATAATTCAGGATGGGCAGTAGTGCATCCAACCAGAAGTAATTATTCCTATCAATTCCACTGAGTAGCGTCAGCTGGGGTAGAGGATTCCAACTACAAAGAACACCCTTGGATTCCCTCCAGCCTCTTTGTTTCCCTATGTCACTATTTACTCATTTGTATTAGTCTGCTTGGCAACTATAACAAAATATTAAGGAGTGGGTGGCTTAGGCAACAGACATTTATTTCTCATAGTTCAGGAGTCTGGGAAATTCCAGACAAAGTGTGGCAAAGCAGGTTTCGTTCTAAATCCTCTTTTCTTGACTTATAGTTGCTACTCTCTTACTGTGGGCTCACATGGCAGAGAGAGAGAGAGATTGGACTCTATGATGTCTCTTCTGAAGACACAAATCCCATCACCAGTTGCCACCATTGCTTAATTACCTTCCAAAGGCCCCATATCCAAGTATCATCACACTAGAAATTAGGGCTACAACATTGGGGAGTGGGACATAATCATTTGTTCCATGGCAGAGTGACCTGAATTATTACCAACACCAAAGGATTGTGCATTTGAACTAGGAGGGGTAAAGGGCTTCCCTAAGTTAATGTAAAGTCCAAGTTATAGAAATTTTTTTAAAAATATTATTTATTTATTTATTTATTTGACAGACACAGATCACAAGTAGAGCAGCAGGCAGAGAGAGAGAGGAGCAGACTCCCTGCTGAGCAGAAAGCCCGGTGCTGGGCTTGATCCCAGGACCCTGAGATCATGACCTGAGCCAAAGGCAGAGGCTTTAACCCACTGAGCCACCCAGGTGCCCCTAAGTTATAGAAATTTTGAGGTATGCAGTTCAATATACAATAACAAATGTTACATCAATCCAAAAAATACATCAGGTGGTTTGAAGCATGTCAGTGTGCTTAGCAATAGCTTCAAAATCACCTTCCTTCTTAAATAAGTGAAACATTTGTTACTCCCCCTCAATTACATTATTGATCTGTTTATTATCTCTGGTCATTCCTAGATGTAATTATTACTTACTCCCAAACTATGAAGTAAGAAAAATTATATTTTATTGGTTTCTTGTATTTCTAATTTCTGAGTTTATTTCCTCTTCTGGGACATTTATCTTGCCTTCATGCTTATAAATATCAAGTAACAAAATAAAAACCAGATAGTGGGTGATGAGATGTTTTGTGGCTTCTCAAGTTAGACACATAAGTGCTTGTTAGTAGTTGGCCAGGGAATAATTCAAAATTTGACTTTGGTCTTGAAGTTCCATTTGGCTTCAGTCTGGTTATTTTAAGCCTTATGTACTTTGTGACAGGTTCTTGTAGGATGAGGACTTACTGTACATTTCTGGAACTTTTCCAAAATGATACTTAGCCTTGAATTTAAATACGCTATCAATAAAAGTAGTTTCAAAAGCTCATAAGTGTTAGTGCTTAAGCACTAGATCTACTGTTGTCTACTGGGAAAATCATACTCTAAGTTAGTTGCTTGGGGGGCATTTCTAGTAGTCTATCATATGTGAACATAGTATGTGCAAAAGTTTCTTTTCTTCATTTCTAGAAAACTCCAAGTCTTGTTGCTCGGAAAACATAAACAGATATGATTATCTTTGATTATGTGACATAGGCATCATGTTTCTAATATTGTGATGCTCAGAAAAATGCGGGTTCAGATGTTAGGTAGGACAGGGGAGGAAACCTATTATTTATTGAAAAGTTATTATTTGACCATTAGTGTGCTGGTCTCATTCACATACTCTCATGTAATTCTTTCATTAACCTTGTGAGACAAGAACAATTTTGAATTTTTATGGGTAAGAAAATTGTGGTTCAGAGAAATTAGTAAGTTACCCTAATTTATACCACAGGTAAGTAGCTAGATGTTTTTGAATTAAAAGCTGGAGAAATTTCTACTGCGTAATGGTTCTCAAACATGGTTTGAGAAATACAAAAATATTGTTGTATATTACAAATAACTGGGGAGTCTTTACCAAAAAAATGACCAGTGCCTGGCTCCACCCTCAACAATTTGGATTTGTTTGGCTTCGAAGTGGGAGACACTGGCACTTGGCTTGGAACTGGGCACATTTTAACACAATGCCTCATGTTCTAGTGGGTCTAATGAGCATGTGGTTGAGATGTACTGCCCTCCACTCTACTACTTCTGGAAGAATAGTATTATTGAACATTATTAGTTGGTGAGAATTTCAAAATAAAAGCATTTTTTTTTTTTTGGAAATTTGAAAATGGGCCTGTGATAAGGATGTCCTTATCATCTGATACACCTGATATCACCTGATACCTCCTTATCACCTGATACATACCTGGTATCCAGTTAGTAATCTAAAACTGCCCTACAGCATTCTATATAACAGGTGAGAGAGGACAAAGGTGGAGCCACTCCTTGTTGTAACTATTGTGGAAAGCAGATCACATGAAAGACACTTGTACTCAGAATCTCCATTATGAAGTGAAAATTCAATGTTCATGTTTTAGACAAAATTAACCAGGACACACATATGGATTACTAAAGACTTTCATATGGTTATTCTGAAGATAAATGATGTACCTGAATGGGCATTGTAAACTACAAGAAACTCTGAAGACAAATATAAGATACAGTAAATACTAATTTTAAAAATCACAAAATATTAGTGAAAATAACAATAAAAATAAGTGCCCCCCCATTCACTGAGTTGTATCAATCCTCCCATTACTAACTTTTTTTTTTTTTTTTTTTAAAGGAATCAAGCACTTAGGAAGGCTCTGTGAAGGAGAAAATGAAGAAGTGCAAGAACACTGTTCCTGTCGAAGCCTGTCAGCCAACACTTGTTGAGCTTGGTGAAGATTCCAGATTCAAGTTCCAGATTCAAATTAAAATGAGGATATTGAGTAAGGGATCTTAAGGAGGCAACATTTGTTGAGCTTGGTCAAGATTCCAGATTCAAGTTCCAGATTCAACTTAAAATGAGGATATTAAGTAAGGGATCTTAAGGAGGCAACTTTTAACATTAACAATTTTTGTTGTATTTCAGACATGGAAAGAAATTTTTTTTAATCAACTAATTATCGAATCAACTAAACAACTCAAGAATACTAGATAGTTGAGGCCAATGAAAAAGCAAACTATTAAAGCAAAAATCTGGAAAATAAGGGCAAATAATGCTAACTTATTAGAATTAGCTCACTTTTTACTTTAGTTATATAGATAGTAAAGTCCTAGATTTAAATATCATTGAAATGAGATATTCAAGAGCAAGAAAGAGATCCCATAAGTGGACTAAAGTAGTGAGCATGATATATGCCTTCAAAGGGTGAAATGAAGCGAGGTAAAGGTCAAAATAGAATTGAAGAAAATCATCTTATTAAATGGAGTTTGGGCTCCCATCTGATTCAGCAGTAAGTCAAAACATTCCCTCTCCTAGTGCTAATTATTCTCCTCACACCCCCTCCTTTCCCCACCCTGGCCACTTAATCCAGAGAATAAAGAAATGAGGGTAAAGCTGTGGCTCTTAGGCTGAATATGCTGATATCGTAGTGTGTTTAAGAAGGAAGTATAAGGAAAGACTTTTAAATTAAATTTATAAAATAGCTCAGATTATTTTAGATAATACCTTTTTCTCCCCTTGAAATTCTCTGAAATAAAATTCTATTCATGGTTGCCTTCAGAGAAACTGTCCATATGGTCACCCCTCATGCGATAGACTCAAAGCCTTTTATCGCCACAGGCACTCATGGGGAGTTTGCCTCTCTGATGACTGGAATATGCTCAAACAAAACAAAGCAAAGCAAAAAAAGCTTCCTGTCTTGGTACTTGCAAGAGATGTTTGCATTTTAGAAAGTTTTGCAATCAGAGTGCATGGCCATTTGTTTACTCTGTCAGCTGGCAAGCTCCTTGCAACCTGAAGAACAGTTGCAGGAGGTGGTACAAAGTACAAAGCAAAGCAGCTGTGTAATGAGCTAGCAGCACCCTGCTGTCAGAGAAAGCCTCATTTCAGGGAGAACCAGCCATCACAGCAGACTTTATTGCAGTTATCATCATCCCTTATTTGGTTCAGAATGATCAGAAAGGAAGGGGAAAAAAAAAAGAATCCTCATAAAAGTTTTCAAAAATCTGGTGGTTGAGAATTACACTAGCAAGTGTTCTTGGAGGCAAATGGGTCAGAAATCAAAATGATATGTGTGTTTCTTGATAACGTAAACCATGATCATCTTTCACTGCAGATCTAAGGTAAACAAGTTGAAAACTTTCTTCTTGTGCAGGGAAAGGAAACAACTCTAGGGTTATAGACCTATTTTTCTTTTTTTTAAGATTTTGTTTATTTATTTGACAGAGGGAGAGAAATCACAAGTAGGCAGAGAGGCAGGTTGGGGGCTGGGAGTAGGCTCTCTGCTGAGCAGAGAACACGATGCAGAGCTCCATCCCAAGACCCTGAGATCATGACCTGAGCCAAAGGCAGAGGCTTAACCCACTGAACCACCCAGATGCCCCTATAGACTTATTTCTTTTTGAAGTAGGGTTGAGCAAGCAAAATTGTTTGAAGGAGAGACAATTCTGAGGGTAACGGTGGAGGGGAGAGAAATGGAAACGTCTCAGCAACTTCTTAGGAGACAATGGGAAGCCCTGAATGTGGAGACTCTATGAGGCTGGAGCATAACCAATTCTAAGCTGGACTAGAAGAATGAGTGGAGTCAGAGGTTTCTGGGCTGGAGCCTGGGATCTGACCCCAACCAAGTTGCTTAACTTCCGGTAAGTCTTATTTCTCTCATTTACAAAACACGGATAAATAGTATCAGAGGGTTGTAAAGAATAGGTAACACAGAAAAGGGTTTAACATAGTGTCAGTCACAGAAAAAGCATGCACAATGTTACAAATCTTGAAAATTACAGAAAGGAGTGCTTCTGGATTATACATAATGCAGATGTACTTGGGGACGGTGGAATCTTCTGACGGAACCACAGCTCCCAGAATTGCCTACCCTCTCTGTATCTTCAGAATCTGCTGTCTTGTACCCTCTACCTGAATCTCCTTCATTCACATATCATTGACTAGATCACTGCTTCTCAAATCAATGGTGGGGAAAGGACCAAACTTCCAATTCATGGCAAAATAATACTTTTTTTAATAAAATACAATAAAAATTATTAGAAAATAACAAATAAAAAAGATAAAACATAAGCCTGCTGATCACATGCTTGGATGTCACAGTAATGTAAATTGCTATAGAAGCTTCTCAGTGCCTACTTTCAAGTTTGCACTTATCTTGCCTTGACAACACACAGTGAGTGGCACCAATGGGTAATCCCTATTTTGAGGATCACTAGCATAACTTCCCTATAACACCTATTCTTTCTTTAGGTCTCAATTGAGATGTTCCTTCCTTGGAAAGCTTTCTTTGATCTCCCCAGGATTCAACTAGTTACCTCCTGTGGGCTTCCTTTGTTCCCTGTGCTTCTCTCCCAAGCTTACAGGAATTTGTCTTATTCACCTTCTTGTTTTCACTGCTACCAAAATCTGATGCACAGTTGATGCTCAATAATAAATACTGAAAAGGCATACTTCTCTCAAGTAAGGTGAGAATTGAAGTGTCCCTTATTCAACTCCATGATTACTTGAACATAGGATAAGATCATTCCTGGCATTAATTAGATTCATTGCCCCTTTGGAAAAAGTGTTTCCTTTGTAAGAAAATGAAATTAATAAACCACAGTATATTTAGACCCTGTGCAAGTCTCAGAGATAGAATTTACTCATGAAGTGAATTTTATTCGTGAGCTTCAGAAAAGAAATTGAAGATTTAATTTGTATCTCTTCCTTAAAGGTGGATGTACAAATCTTTGGAAGCTTTTCCTATCTTTAAAATATATTGCTTTAGAATATTTGTCTTTGACAAGTCATGATTCTGATGACTCACAGAAGACTTACTAAGAGAGTAAACTGATGTATGCAATAGTTTCTCCAAAATTAGTAAGGAGTAAGGAATTACCAGTGACAGGCTCATCAAGGGAATAGATAAGGTTTTAATCAGAACTTCCTTTTTTTCCCCTCAGGGATAAAGGGGAAATGTGAAAATATGGTTTCTGTTTTATAAATGGAATTTTTACATTTCATCACAGAGAGAAGAAAATTCTGATCCTCACTTAATAAGAATATGACATTGTTTGGATGGTCAAAGGAAAGCACTGTTCATTTGAAAGATGACCAAATTGCTTTCCTCTCCATGGGGGAGGATCAGTTATTCCTTGACAATTGAGACTAAATAAATGTGCAAGATGAAAAGCACAGTGCAATTTGGGTTTGATCTGAGGAGAAAGGTGGCTTTCCTCCTCTTCTCTGGAGACTGACCTCATCCTTGCCCACTGTTCTCATCTGGGACATGGATCCAAACTGGCCACATGAACCTCTTGTCACTTCCCCAAAATCCTGTTTCCAGCAGGGGAAAGAGGACTAAGATTGTCTTCCTGATGGTAAACATCTTGGGATAAACCAAAAAGTTCTTATTACCAATGGGAAATCTGTCCACAGTCTAAGCACACAGACCCAGTAAGGCAGACACTTGTAGGACTGTGGGATCAAAACCAGGCATCTGGACCCCCAAATATGCACCATGCATGATCAGCGGATTGAACACATAACTTTATTTGGCCATATGTAGGGTTATTTCTAAAGATGTGTGGATTGTTATGCTTAATTCAACATTAACAAAAAAATTATTGAATAATCTCATAATTTTTCACCATTATGCTTTTCCTCAATCAACATATAATAAAAATATCATGGCTATAATCATGTGTGAATCTGAAAAAATGTTGAAAGAAAGGAGGACTCCTGAGTCTCTGCAAAGATTGGAAACTGTGATGTTTGCCACCTTGGTTTCTCTCTCTGCATCTGCACAGGCACGTGCAGGCAGAGAGCTTCCTGAGGCTCCAAGGTGGATCTGGCTGCTTCTGCATAACAGAGGAAGCAGGTTGAGGACAGACGCTGGAAGGAATCTTCAGGGAAGAGGAATCTCAGGGTATAGGGCAGTAACCCTGGTTCTGTCTTTCTGGAGGTCTTTATGTTCACAAACATCTCTCGTACCCGATCCTCAATGCTCTATGTTCCTATAATGAAGAGAGCTTGCCTTTCGCTACGGAGAATTCTGGTTTAAAATGAACCAGACTGGCTTAATGCCATTTGAAAATAACACATCTCTTGTCTTCTCTTTTTGAAGAAACATCTTGATCAGGGGAGAAATTGACAAGGTATGAAGTACAGGGAATCTGAAACATGAAGAGAGCACCAGGGAAGAAAGTTATAGGAAGGGAGGAAAGTCATTTGCATAGGAGGTTTGATTGCTCTGTGTTAACATAGAATGGAGGGGAGGAGGCAGGCGCTTGTCTGTAAGATGTTACCACTGAGGAAATTAATAAAGGGGAACTAACTAAAGTGGAATCCTGATGCTAGAAGGGGAGACCAGAACAGGTAACCCTGCCTCTCAATACCAATTATAGGCACAATTGTCAGCTACAGACCCAATAGAAGAATCCTCAATGGGAAAGAATCATCAATTACAAGCCCCAACAGGGACAGGTGTACATTGTATCTCTTATAAGAAATTGACTATTCCTATAAGTCAGTCCATGAGAAATTGTCATCACCTCGAAATCTTGGTTTTTTCAATGAACTTTCATTCAAAAGAATCCCTCCCAACTGGGGCGCCTGGGTGGCTCAGTGGGTTAAAGCCTCTGCCTTCAGCTCAGGTCATGATCTCGGGGTCCTGGGATCGAGCCCCACGTCGGGCTCTCTGCTCAGCGGGGCACCTTCCTCCTCTCTCTCTCTCTCTGCCTGCCTCTCTGCCTACTTGTGATCTCTGTCTGTCAAATAAATAAATAAAATATTTAAAAAAAAAAAAAAAAAGAATCCCTCCCAACTTTCTCCTTCTCTATAAAATTGGACTTGTTTATGGTTTTGCCATACCTTGCTTATCTTTAATTACAATTATCAAATAGACACATATTTTCTGGTAAAATAAACCACTCTTCCATTTTTCAGGTGAACACCACCCAGCATAACAGGAAAGTGAGAAATGGTGGATGGATGTGAAGGCAGGCATGCAGCAATGCAGGGAAAGCTTGATTGCCCAAACGTGAATGTTTGAAGCAGTGGTTGACTCTGGAGCTCCAATGTGGCTGTAACATTTAATGCAGAAGTAGAGAGGCATGAAGATATGTGAAATTATCTGTGGGCTTCAGATCATGATCCAGGAAATCCATTTTTGGAGATCAATGGTATTTGTTGTCAAGTAGCCTCTTAAGGACTGGGCTCCAAACACTATGAGGGGTGGATACAAGACTACAGTATCACAGAAATGACAACCAAGTGATGTCACAAATCCAAGTGGTTACAGGTAGGAAGTTCAGCAGAAAAGACCCCCTAAGGTCTAATATGGGAACCTATACTACTCATTACTGCAATATTAAGGTCTCGGATCAAAGATCAGAACTAAGCCTTGGAAGACTACTGAGAAGTGTACAGGATGTAGACAGATGCAGCTTAAATATAGTCAGTTACTTCCCAACTTGCATCCAAGTATGTTTACAATGCTCAGTCCACCTTAGGAAAATTAATTAAGGAGGGCTTTAGGCAGAGTGGTTGGTAGTGATGCCTTCAAGAGAAGGAAGTCCTCTGAACCTCCACCCAACCTACGGGGAGATGAACAGATGTGGTCTGCATCCTTCAGTGTCCTTAACTTGGAAAATGGAACCAGCATGGGTCCCTCTATAAGTTTCAGGAGTTTTACAACGAATCTAGGGACCAATATCACGACTGAACATAAAATGTTTCTTTGCTGTGGTTGCTTTCCTTGGTGCATAATGGCTCTCAGAAAGCTCATGGAAAGGAGGGTACAGTCAGCTCACACTAGGATTTAGGCATTCCTAGTTCTTTTCAACAAAATGTCATCACCAGACTGCTTCTGATTACTATCTCAACTGTAAAATTTGCTACAGATGAGGGATGAGGGGAGCAGGATCATCTGCAGCATTTCCTGACATGAGAGAAAAAGAAGTGAGAGGGGCAGACAGCAGGATGGATCTTGTTTTTCTCCCGTGTTTGGAATGGCCTCAAGGGAAGAGCTTCACCCATCCTGGCAGAACAAAAAGCATAAGAAGTAGAAAGAGAAGTAGAGGAGAACTTTCAAGGTTAAACCCTAGAACACTGAGATTGAAAACTCACCCTAACGGGTCACTCTCCCTCCTTCCTGTGGGTGGATTCCTACAGAGAGGTAGGAAGACAGGGAGGGCAGGGAGACAAATATGGAAGATTGGAGTTGCTTGGGGCAGAGACTTGGCCAACCTTGTTCAACTGTTCTATCACAAGAGCCAAACCCAGATCCTGATACATTAGAGGTGCATAATGAGTATTTGGTTACATGTTGAATGAATGATCTCTTTCTTCTAAAGGCTGGCAGGAACCTGTGTAGACAGGTTTACTTACTTGAGTTTTGCCAAAATGGCTTTTCTTCCACCCTTACTGACTCTGTCCGTTATCAGCGTTAAGGTTATCATTTGCAGTAGACCCAATAAAAAAACATAGCTTAAGATCATTATTTATCTCTGGAGAGATTCTAAAAGAAGCCAGTGAGAAATACTCTCCCCTTTTATACATAAGAAGATCCGTTGCCACACTTCTTCAGGATGCTAACAGGCATCAATACCCACATCATACTTGTCTTTTCCATGCTAGGTGTGTTTGTACAGTAAGGCTCGCAGGCACATGTTGGAAGCATTTTCATTGTATGGTATGAAATGTGCACCTTCTATTCATCATTCTGTTTGTGTGTGTGTGAGGAATGAATGAGACTCACGCCGTGCACCTCACGGAGCTCTAGGATGGATGGAGTCATCTCTGGCACCAGTCCCAGGGACACTGTCACTGCTCATTTACCGGAGATTGCTTCCCCCTTAACTTTCTTCTCATTTTATTATTCTTGTTTTTTCCCTCTCATTTTCATTCTCTCCCTCTTTATTTTAATTTTTCTTCTTCTTTATTCTATTTTCCTTTCCTTTTAAATTCAGGTCTGTTTTGGAATACCCCAACTCTTGCTCCCCACCTCCAGAAACACCCACGCGGAGTTCAGCCATAGAGGAGGATGCTCCGCTTTACAATTAGTATGCACCTGTTAAAGAAATCGTCTTTCCACGAAGGCAGGGGATTTTTCTCCGTGAGGTTATGCTAGCACAGCGTTATGTGTTTATTATCTGATTCTTACCACTAGACTTACAGGCTACATGAGAGCAGTTTCTGGAACTGTGCCTAGTAAAGACATCCACTGAAAGAGTATTTGTGGAATAAATGAATAGATACTGAATGGCCACACAGATAGGCGTGGGGAGTTTTATAGCTTGATGTAAACAGATGTGGCCTATATGCATTTGTGCCATCTGTATACGATGATCACCAGCAGCTTTGCAAAGACTCCATTGACTTTCAAGAAAGCAAACCCCTCACATTCTTTTCTTCTCCATCCCTAAGGACTTGCTCAGATTTCTCCAAATCCACCATTTGTATTGTGCCAGGCCATGACTGTTTATCTCTGGGATGAATACTTAATGCAAATGGCAAGCCATCCTGAGAGAGGCTGGCATCCGTACCCACTGAGAAGGCCAGCGAGCAGTGTGTGAGGCACTGATGTCAAAGGCCATTAACACAAATGAAAATTAACATTTTTCATCAAGGTCTAATAGTGTGCCACCAAACAGGCCAACCACTGTGCCACCTGTTTATAGAAACAGTGCTAATCAGTCAGTAAAATCCTGTAATATCTGTGCTTCTGCATATTTGCTTTTCAGCCTTTTGAGAGCATTAGATTAGTCTCAATTAGTAAAGCTAATGCGTGCAGAAATATTGAACATTTTAATTTAATGGAAAACACCCTGCTGGGTGAGAAGTATAATTTCTATCTGGAGCTGTAGGCTCTAGGTCTTGAAGTGTTAATCACAGGTTTATTGCAATCCAAGACACTGATGTTGACTTTTTTTTTTTGCATTTCTTACAAATCATTAAAAATCTTGATACTTATTTCTCCAGTGATGAAACGCTATCAAGAAGGAAATGATCTAATGTGTGCATTTGAATTTTATCTTATCTCCTGTTGAAGCAACAAAAGGGAAGTTGCTGCATCTTGAGTGTTCTTTATCATGTAAATAGTTTCCATACAAATAAAATAGTAAAATATAACCAAGCAACAATAATGAAACAGTTGCTCCTTTTCTTTGTGATAGCCTGTACATTCTTGGCTCTTTCATTGCTACTGTTAGCTCTGTTTTATTACTGTGCCTAAGGCCTGATTTCCAATGGGAGACCTTATGTAATGGAATGCCAGCAGAATTCTGGCTCCCTGTGATTTACATGCTGGTTTTACTCCTGATAATAGAGAGAACTAGACACACGTAATGAGAAAATACATTTTATTTACTGGCTGGTGTTTATATGTGGAGTATTGGAGGGGTTTAGGTTTTTAGCCATAATTAACCTTTCTGGAGTTGATGATGGACAATTTCTAACCTTTTGTGACAACAAGAGGTAGGCAGGTGGGATGTGGCAGGTAGAAATGCATAAAAAGCATACTACTGTCAAGAGATAGTACCTCAGTAATCAAATACAAGAGAAATTAAAAGTTGTAAAATGAAAGTAATCATTTATTCTCACCCATGTGATTGTGAAGTTCACAATAACACTTTGTTGTGTCTATGAAAAAAGATATCAAATAAAAATAAGGAAAAGATCTGATGCTGGGGCTCAGGGGGAGTGATGGATAGAGAGGAAAGGAACTGGACCATGTGGCTGTGCCCTGTGGGAATTCCTCATCTAAAAATAAGGAAGTCTGAATGTCTTAACACTCATCTCTGGTGAGGGTTGGATAATGGGGAGCAGCAGCAGGAAACAACAGCAGGGAGAAGGATGACCAGCAAGCCAACAGCACAGACAACACTGAAATCCCTTCCCACACCATTCCTCAGAGGAAACACCCATATGGTGGCCACTGGGGATATAAAACCCACCCTTTTGTGGATGGACACACACTTCAGTTATGGAATTGACTTCCCTACCATAGGTCTCCTGTTAGAAACACTATTCTCACATTAAAAGGAATCCTTATTCATTGTCATGCTACATTATTTCTGACCAAGGGATGCACTTCCTAACAAAGAAAGTGTAACATGGGCTCGCAACCATGGGATTCACTGGTTCTTACCAGGATCTTTGCTATGGTTCAAATGTCAGAGTCCTTTGTCTCCCAAATTCAAATGTTGAAACTATGATATCCAAGTAACTGCACTGGGAAGTGGGATCTTTGGGAGGTAATTCGATCATGAGAGAGGAGCCATTATGATGGGATTAATGTCTTAGAAGGAAGAAACAGGACAGAGCTTGTTTTCTGTCTCTGGTCTCTGCCATGTGAGGACAGTGAGAAGAAGACCATGGAAAAGCCAGGAAGAGAGCTCGCCCCAGGAATTGAATCGGCCAACAACTATCATATGATCTCCCTGATATGAGGGAGTGGTGATGCAACATGGGGGCTTAAGTGGGTAGGAGAAGAATCCATGAAACAAGATGGGATAGGGAGGGAGAGAAACCATAAGTGACTCTTAATCTCACGAAACAAACTGTGGGTTGCTGGGGGGAGGGGGGTTGGGAGAAGGGGGGTAGGGTTATGGACATTGGGGAGGGTATGTGCTTTTGGGTAAATTGGAAGGGGAGATGAACCATGAGAGACTATGGACTCTGAAAAACAATCTGAGGGGTTTGAAGTGGTGGGGGGGTGGGAGGTTGGGGTACCAGGTGGTGGGTATTATAGAGGGCACAGCTTGCATGGAGCACTGGGTGTGGTGAAAAAATAATGAATACTGTTTTTCTGAAAATAAATAAATTGGAAAAAATAAAATTAAAAAAAAAAAAAAACACCTAGACAGATCTATGAGAAATAAATTTTTGTTGTTTCAGTCACTGAGGATATGGCATTTGTACAGCAATCTTAGTTGACTCTTACGCTCCAAGAAATCTTTGGCTATTTAGGCTCCTTTGCGGCTCCATATGAATTTTAAGAGTGTTTTTTCTACATCTAATACTGATATTGTTCATGAGAAATTTACAGATCAGTATAGGATACAGACAGGTAAGCAGATAAACTGTGTTTAATCACAAACAAAATTACATTAAAAATAAATCATAAATATAAATGAAAAATTAATTATGCCTGGGAGATTGAGGTAATGTTTTAGCAAAGTTTAAGGTAAGTACATTCTCTGGCAAAGAGCAGAGAAGGACAAGACACCCTTGGACAAGGGAATAACATATGAAAGACACAGAGGCACAGAAGAGCAGGCTGTTTGGGGAATTACCAATTCTTTAGGTTTTCTGCTTAGTAAAGTTTGAGGAAGAAAATGATGAGGAGGGCATGAAGTGGCAGAATTTCTGGAATAAGCAGAAAACTTGGGTGTTTATTCTCAAGATTTGGAGCTTTTGGACAGATTGATCAGATTGGTGACATAATCAGATATGAATTTTTTGAAAGCTGTCTCTTGAGGGGCCTAACGTATGGGTCTGAGAAAGTTGAAACGGGAGAAAATGACCCAGGTGTGTGATGGTAAGAAGTGGAATTAAATCAGTGGCAAGGGGACTAGAGAAGCAAGGACAGCTGAGGAACTTAGGACAGAAAGACAGAAAGGGCTTGGCGGCTGCCGGTGTGGGACGATGACCCCAAGGCTCTGACTTGGGCGATTGCATGGATGTTGGTGCCACAAAATAGGAAAGGATATCCAAGAAGAGTATGTTTGAATAGGAGAAATTACACGATGTCTTCTGATTTGAATAGGAAATATTTGAGATGCTGTGGGAATTATCAGTGAAATGGAACTACCAAGGAGACAGCTAGATCAAAAATAAGGATTTGAGGAATATTGTAGTGTAGCTGGCTGTTAAAACCAAAAAAGTGAATACAGTGACCTAGTGTACAAGGGAAAAGGCCAATGACAGAATCCTGTGTTTAAGAGTGGGAGACAAAGGGACTCAAGCAAATATAGGATGGACACAAAACTAGAAAGAGAGCCAGAAAACAGTGCTGTCATGGAGTGCAAAGGAGGAGGCTACTCTGAGAACTGGTTTCAGGTGCCACAAAAAGATATCTCTGAAAAAGACCAAAGAAGGCAAAGATTGGAAGTATGATGAGATGTGGTTGAAAGGAGCTATGGTGGCCTGCCTAAGAGGTGTTTTCAGGGCATGACATTGCATGGCAGTTTCAGGCATGAAGAGTTAATAAAGCAGAGCTAGGATGAGCTAGTACTTTGGGAGGCTTTGATGAGGAGGCCGGGAGAGAACAGGCCCCTATTCCCACAAACACCACCAGACACAGTGCTAGATCCCTCCACAAAGACCGTGGTACTTGTAGGGGCCAGGCTGGCCAGAGGGAGCCGTTTCCTTGTAAGCTTGGATTGACCCTGCCCCTCACAGAGGAACTTACTTGCAAACCCCAGATATAGGGGCGGGCCAGCTGGATGGAGACATCCAATCAGTGGGGCACGCATATGTCTGCTATGGTGAATTGGAATTGAATTGGCCACCCCTATTGCTGACGGAGCGTGACTGTGCAGTTTTCCCTGTGTGTTGCAGTCTCATTGGCCACCTGTGTGTGGGCCGGGCTCAACCGCCTCTGTAAAGGTTAGTCTGTGAGGCGGGGGGTAGTTGTCGGGAGCAGTGCTGTGGGGAAGAGTAGTCATTTGTAATGTTGGGGTCGTGGGGAGCAGCATCGTGGGGAAGCCGCCACGTCTGGGAGCGGTGCTGCCAGGGAGCGGCCTTCGCCGGGTAGGGGAGCCATCCTGTCGGGGAGCCGTCAGGGTCAGTGTCCTGGTGGTTGTCGCCTCTTTGTAAGAGAGGGCCAGACCAGTCGGTTTGATTTTGGATGCTTAGGACGAAATAAAGCTTTGCTTGATTTTCGCTTTGTGTGGTTCCTTTGGTCACGGACCCTGACAGTACTAACCTCCCGCTTCCACTCTCCCTGTCTCCTCCTCCCACCCTGTATGACAGCATCACACTATTATTTGTAAAATAAGCAGGTAATTGTCCTGCTTCATACCTTCCCAAACTACATTCATTACTTGGAGGGGTTGGGCCAAAGTCTTCAGCTTCTCACTGAGCTTAGCTGCACGCCACTTCTCTAGATTTTTGGTAACTTCTCCCTTCTGTAAACATGTGAGGTCACCAAGGAGGTCTCCTTTCCATTCTCTGATAAGTTGGCACCCCCTTCCCTCTACATCCACATTGTATCATTCCTTCCACTGGGCATTTCAAAGAACTTCCTGACAACCTGTCCCACATTACCTTCTCTTTCCTCTCTCCAGAGCTGAGAATGGCCCCATTGAAAGCTGTTACTTAATCCTGTCCTTAAGGGGAATTTCCAGAACATTGATTTAGAAGTGAAATGAGTGTACAACAAATCCACTTGATTTTATAGTCGGATCTGCTCTAATAAAATGTATGCCCTTCAAAAAACAATATTTCTATGCATAACTGCACAACAAATTCCAAAGGATTTATGGGAATAATGAGATTAGGGATACAACACTCAAAACCGTCTTCTCAAAAGGGTAGGGGGAAAAAGTAGGACTCTAATAAAAATAGTAGAACCATTTTGTACATGTTCAGTGGTCAAGAAAAACATATAAACCACAATAAATATGGCATTATGCCTTGAAAAAGTCCCAGGCCAAGGTAGATGGGAGTGTAGTTTTGTGCGTAGGAACAGGAGAATGGTGGGGTAGAAGAAGGGTGATAGGAGATGAGAGGGAAAATTGTAACACAATGTGGGCCCATGGTGAGCAGAGGGCATCTGAGGCGTGTATACATACACATGGTGTGTCTTCCATTGTGGCTCCTTTCAGCTGGGGGCAGTTTTTTTTTTTTTTTTTTTTTTTAAAGATTTTATTTATTTGACAGACAGAGATCACAAGTAGACAGAGAGGCAGGCAGAGACAGAAGGGGAAGCAGGCTCCCCACTTAGCAGAGAGCCCGATGCGGGGCTCGATCCCAGGACCCCGAGATCACGACCTGAGCCGAAGGCAGAGGCTCAACCCCCTGAGCCACCCAGGCGCCCCAGGGGTAGTTTTTATATAAGTAAAAACAAAACTTGTCTTGTGCTGGGTTCCCTGATGTATCATCACATTGGAATAAACTTGTGTTTTCAAAACCTGAGTTACAACAGAACTTACTGTAATTTTTCTCAGACCCCTGCCACCATCTTGGTTACTAAGGCTCTGCCCTGTTCTTTGACACGTCCTCCAATTTACACATTTTGGATATACCAGGTGACTGTCTCGATCAGCTACTCACTACTTGAAACTTCTGTGTGTTTCTGAGCTTCTGTTCTGTGCCTGGGGCCCTAACTCTTCCTTCTGGGGTCTGTGATTATCATTGCCCACCTGCCTGTCTGCTTGGGTCTACAAATACTGCCTCCACCCTTCCAGTTTGCTCTTTCTTGCTGGATCTTCTTGTAGAGAGGATCATCTCTCTGGATAGAATGGGGCTCTCAATATTTTTTCAAATTAGAGTCTGATGAGGTGTTTTGAAAAATCCCAGGGCTCACTTGGTATCCCAGACCAATTAATCAGAATCTCTGGTGAAGAGGTTCAAGTCCAGGATTTTTTTTTTTTTTTTAAGATTTTATTTATTTATTTTACAGAGAGAGACCACAAGTAGACTGAGAGGCAGGCAGAGAGAGAGAGAGGGAAGCAGGCTCCCTGCTGAGCAGAAAGCCCGATGCGAGACTCGATCCCAGGAACCTGAGATCATGACCTGAGCCCAAGGCAGTGGCTTTACCCACTGAGCCACCCAGGCACCCTGGGATTTTTTTTAAAGATATAAAATTTATTAACACCTAAAAGCAAAGGAACAGCAAAGAGCTACTGAATGTGGGATAGTTCCTTATACAAGATTTAGTGCAGGAAGTATTTTTTTAAATTTTATTTACTTATTTGCCAGAGAGAGAAAGAATGCACAGCAGAGAAACCATGAAGCAGAGGGAGAGAAGCAGAGGGAGAAGCAGGCTCCCTGCTGAGCTAGGAGCCCGAGGCAGGGACTTGATCCCAGGACTCTGGGATCATGACCCTCTGAGCTGAAGGCAGACATTCAACTGACTGAGTCACCCAGGTATCCGAGGAGGTATGTTTTAATCACCATTTCCAATAATCAGAGGAGTACAATTTATTATTTTTTTTCTAGAAACAGCAGTATTTCACTGTCTGGGTAGAGGTCCACTGGAAACATTGAGTGACTGCCCCACTTAGAAACAGATAAACAAATACCTTAAAGAAATACAAAAAAAAAGGGTAACTGCTACTTGAACATGAATTGTCCCAAAATTATTGTTGTGCCTTATTCAGACAGTTGCTTAGAAAATGTAGCCCCCTCCAAAGCAATGCATGAATAGGTTTTCATTCAAGGACATGTTCTCAAGTGAGTTTTATTTTTTTTATTTTTCAAGATTTATTTATTTATTTTGGAGAAAGGAAAAGCACACAAGGCCAGAAAGGAGGGGCAGAGGCAGAAGGAGAGAAGCTCAAGCAGACACCCTGCAGAGCACGGATCCTGGAGGCAGGTTCAAACCCAGGATTCCGAGATCATGACCTGATCATGGTGACCACTGTATTTGATCTGCTGGTCACCAAGAGGTGCTCTGGATTTTTAGGAAGCAGGATACACTGTTGACAGTGGTATTTGTCCTTGCAGTCCTGCCCAGGGATTTAAAGACATTTGAACATTCTATGGTCTTCATATTCCCAATCCTCACAGAGCTATCTGTGGATGCCCCCAAATATAATGTTTATCTTGTCTAATGTTGCTTCATTGATGAAGGAGGAATGGATATGAAATTCCTTTTGGGTTTTCCCAAATTTTAAACCATGAATTTTAATTGTCTGATCAAAAGAAGCACTAAGGATCTGACAGCTCTCCTTAGAACAGCTCAGACAGGGGACACCTTATCTGTGGGCCCTTACAAACCTCCTTAAACACTGTTCACGCTAAATCTTCCTTCCTGTGATCTCTCCCTCTTGGGCCCCACCTGGTAACACTTTGGCTTCGCTGCTGAAGCACATGCAGAGGACAGCATTACCATCATCATAAAGCTATCCTCGGTCTGTTACTTGAGATCTTTCCTGATTTTTCCAGTAGTAAATTTCCAGACTTCAGTGAATCCAACAACAGAACCAGTGACCAAATACCATTTGGGGAAAATTGAGCACGCTCCACATGTGATTTCTGACCAGACTTCACATGCCTGTTCAGTTGTGTAGGAAACTTCTTCTTCCACACCTTTGACAGCTGCTTTTCCTCTGGACAAATTCGTGTTCATACCAGGAGCAAGTAGTCCCTGGTGCAGCTGCCCCTTCATTGCCTGTCCCAGGAATGCCGTGAGATGGGATGGATGGCCCACACTGACTTCCTCAGCTAGGGCCTGGGCAATGGCTGCTCTTGACTATTTCTCATTAGAATCAAAATAAGACCTGGCCAAAATGTTCTCCAAACGGCATACTGCTCTGGCTGTATGCCACGATCCTATCTCAGGAGTGACCTGGCAGCTCCTAGTTCACGCAGCTGTATCCATTCCAGAACAACGTATTCATAGAAGTCAATGAGGATTTTGTCTGGCAATTTCAGAGACTGGATAGCCTGAAAACACTATACCAATGGCTACTGTTAATGCCAGCCACTCTCAGTGGTATCCACAGTATTCAGAAACACAGTGGTTTCTTCCTGTAAGGTAGCTAATGCCTGAAGTCAATTGTTCTCCTTCAGATACTGCATGAGAAGATGGATCACATCTGAGGACTTGGGTTCCATTGACATAGTATTACCTTCAAGGGCACAGAACTCACTCCACTCTTCAAGACCAAGATTTTTGAACATTCTAATGTGCAGTCCAGTTCGAAAACTACTGGACTAGAATGATGTTGCTTAGACTTTTATGTGCATAAGGGTCACCTTGTATTTTATTATGTTTGGGATGGGGTCTGACATTCTCCACTCTGACAGTTTCCCAGGTTTTCTACTGGTGCAAGGGCCACACTTTGAAAAACAGGGTCTGCTAGGCAATCATGCAATGTCTTCCACCTTCTGTATCCACAGGGTGCCATGTTTTATTTGGTTTAAAGAGTTTCTTCCCTGTTACCTGCCCCAATAGGTGGCTGTGATTGGTGCATCAGGCCCTAGCTTCTCCCCATGTGGTCCTCAAGCTAAAGTCGTGTCCCGCATATCTTGTCCTCATTTGGTCTCCAGCTGAGGTGTCAGGTCTCTCTGGCATTCCGAAACACTGTCCAGGGAGGTAAGCTTATTTTTGACAAACCAGCAAGAACATTAGAGCTGGAATGCCCTATTATTACTGCTACAGAAAATCAGTGCCTTTTTCTCTTAGTTGCCATAGCCATGAAGGTTGTCATAGAATTTTCCTGTGCCGGTAAAGGGACCTTACTGTTTTCTCTCATTCTGGACACTGATCCAAGGTAAGTTTTTCTGCCTTGGACAAAGGGTGGTATTGAGCTTTGTTGTTCAGGGAAAATAACTGGATCACAGCCTCTTCACTCTCTGGCTGTCCCTACCTATCCCTACAGACCTATCTTTTAAAAAAATCCTTTAACTGCTAGGGTGCCTGGGTGGCTCGATCAGTTAAGCACCTGCCTTCAGTTCAGGTCATGGTCCCAGGGTCCTGGGATCGAGCCCTACATTGGGATCCCTGCTCAGTGGAGAGACTGCTTCTGCCTGCTAATTTGCCTACTTGTGCTCTCTCTTTCTCTGTCTCTCTGTCAAGTAAATAAATAAAATCTTAAAAAAAAATCCCTTAACTGTAGCCGTTCGTGATTAGAATCAGGGTACAGGCCCACACTAGCCAGGGCCTGTCTTGAATGAGGCTCTGAGCAGCAATCCTTTCACACTGTCATCATCACCAGGGAGCATCTGCTCCCAGACTTGGAAGTATATTGTACCCAGGACAGGGGAACCTGCTCTCAATGTGTCAGTCAGGTGGGTTCTTAAGTATTCTACAAGCAAAGACTCTGGAAGCACAGTTTTAATTTTACTCTGCTTTCTCCATAGAAAAGATGTAAACTCAGTCCCACTGGCACCCTGTGTCTGCATCAGTGGGGGCTGCTTAGTGACTCCAGGTAGGAGGTGAAAATCAATTGCAACTGGCCTCTTTACTCCCAGGGTGCCAGCTCATGCTAGCAAGAGAGTAAGGGAGATAAACTGTATTCTTACTGATTACCTGTGTATTACCTGAGATAGATTTTAGCCACGTTGAAATTTATTAGGGTAGGGAGGTTTAGACTTACACGGGAATTTCTGTAGGTAGCCCTTACCTGTCTATTCTAATAAGGGAGTGACTAGGCACCTAAAATTATGGAAAGGACCCTTAGCAACACTCTAGGAATTCAGCAACCTGGCTACTGTTGTCCTTTAAGTCAGAGCCATTGGTAGGTGTAGCCTGAGTTGGTTTGGGTGTACTCACCGAAAAGAAAAAGAAACAGGATGTCTGAGGTTTGGTCAAAAGCAGTTCTGAACGGTAGCTGTCAGATGTCAAGTATGACATTTAAGGGAGCTTATTCAAGAGCCAGACCCAGAGCAAGTAAGGCAGAACATGATCCTACCGTGACACTTGGGGGTTTCCCTGGGGTCAGGGAGAGGCATTAGATGACCCCTGTCCCCCATAAGAATACAGGGGTCTGGTAAAGCCACTGGTTTAAAAACTGACAAGAAAAAGTGAGCTGACACCCACTGCCCATCCTTATGGCAAACATGGTGGTGCATCCAGTGACTACTCCCAAGGCGAATTCTGATTCCCTCACCTCCTATCTGAGGGGTCATGGGGGATTTCTTTAACCTCTGTGACCTGCAAATTCTTACACGAATCAGGAGGTGTTAGCAGAATATATCATAAGTTAAAATATGTAAAAGGCGTGGCACAGAGTCTGGCATTATTTAATAAATTGCTTAATAAATACTAGCTATTTTGATTGCTTTTTGATTATTTTTTTAACAAGGGAAATATATTATCTACCATTGGTTATTATGGTCAATGGATTATGATCTTGCTTCACAAAATAAAACCCTTAAACCTCCAGGCTTGCCAGTGGAAGGAGACTCTCTGATCAGGAAAAGAAAGCTGAATGACAAGTGCCACCCTGTGCCCAGTATTTCTGGCCCCTGAGCTCACTTCCAGCCTCCCTTTAGCCCCTGGTAGGAGTTGAGTAGGGATAGTGCTTGTATCCTCAACACGTCAGCCACGAGGGAATCCAAAAGTTCCCTGATTCCTCTTGGCAGAAATAGTAATAACCTGTGAAAGCTTCACAAAGGGAAGAACAAAGGGGGAAATTAGGAGAAAAATCAAGAAATAAAAATAAAATATCTTAAAAGGATGATTTTCTCTCTGGAAGTCCTAAGTCCTACCATTCTGAATGAGCTATCAGGAAAAGAGTGAGATCCTCTTGCTGGGGTTCCTTATTCCTGGCCTGTCTCCCCTCTCTAACACTTGTCTCCCCAAAGTTCCCTCCCAGATGCCTACATTAGTCCCTCCCACCCACCCGGTGTCCACCCCCCACCCCCCCCCACCCCGCCCCCCCGCTTTCTCTCTTTCATTCTGAGCCATTTCTCTACGTAAGGGATCTGTATGCAATCCTGCTGTGCAATTCCCCGGAGCCCACAGAAACTGTATCATGTCATGGCGCCACACCAAAGCCACAGTGGTTATGCAGTCAGGATAACACGTACGCAACAACAAGCTGGTTTTCTCACAGAAGCCGGCTGGCTTTCTTTAGATAATTTGTTAAACTATTTGCATTATAATATAAATTTTTCATCGACATTTACAAGTTCCGACCCTAGCGATGAGAAATGAATTTATTCTTATAAACATATGTCCCCATTTCCACCCACATTTAGGGTATGGTCCAGATTTAAAGATATGGTCCACTTTTGCCCTGGCCCCCCTTGTCTGTGATGCACGTGGCTGTGTGGGTGACAGCTCAGGTTTCCTGGGGGCAGACTTTGTCACCAGGTGAACTTCTTGTTGAAACAGAACTGAAGTCCTGCTTGTTGATGTTATGCTCATTCACGGTGAATTCAATAGCTGTAGACCATCCGCTTGTGTCAGGCGTTGTGCACGGACATGCGTAATAAGATCGGGTGGACTTGGGTCATCTGTGGCTGGGGCACATGTTTTGCATATTGCCTCTACCCTTGATAATCTACACTTCTGTAATAATGTAATAATATGGAATCTAAACTATGTTTTCCTGACTTCCTGCAAACATACACCTTCTTTCTGACTTCCCTGGGAATAGCTGGAGGATTTGCTTTTCCCACAAATGGAGTATCTCCCATTTCTCTCTTCTGGGGTGCTGACATGAAGCCTCACAGATGCACTCCTCTTAGAACTCCATGGGGTGACTCTCAGCTCTTTAGGCTTTTGATGCCTGAAAGCTGATTGCCCTGAGGCTTTGATTCCTTCCCCAAGATCCTACTACTTGTCTATGCCTTTTATGTTGAATCCTTTGTATGTTCAGAAGATGTTTCTTCCACTTAACTTCTGATTCCTGTTTCTCCTTGAAAGACCCTACAGTCTTTTATTTATTTATTTATTTATTTATTTATTTATTTATTGGCTTTCTAGATTGCAAACTCCTGATTAACTCACACACCTCATGCTATAAAGCATAGAGAATTCATTAGCATTCTCCCACCCTCCAGGGCTGCTTTGAAACACTGTTTCTCCTCTTGGAAACTTTCTCTTTAAAGGTCAATAGCTACCTTTTATCATCATCCCCTCTTTTTGTTTCTGTAATTGACAAAACTTTCTGGAAGGCCTCTTTATTCACTGAGGACTTTCTTTTTTTAAAGATTTTTATTTATTTATTTGAGAGACAGCAGGAGAGCATGAGAGCGAGCACAAGCAGGTAGAGGGGCAAAGAGAGAAGGAGAAGGCTTCAGGAGGATAAGCAGGGAGCCTGATGCAAGGCTTGATTCCTGGACCCTCGGATCACCACTGAGCTAACGGCAGACAGACACTCCACCAACTAAGCCATCCAGGTGCCCGTTATTGAGGACTTACGGAGAGGAATCTACACCTTTTTTCCTTTTTTTTTAACTTTCTTTTTTTTCTTTTATTTTTTCAGTGTTCCAAGATTCATTGTTTATGCACCACACCCAGTGCTCCATGCAATAGGTGCCCTCCTTAATACCCACCACCAGGCTCACTGAACCCCCCAGGCCTCTTCCTTCCCAAACCCTCAGTTAAGTTTCTCAGAGTCGACAGTCTCTCATGCTTCATCTCCCTTTCCAATTTACCCCAATTCATTTTCCTTTCCTTTTCCTAACATCCTCCATGTTATTCCTTATGCTCCACCTTTCTTTAATGCTATAAATTATGCCTTCATTTTAACTTTCATATTATTTAATTGTTGCCTCCCACTCCTATAGCTATGTTCTGGATTTTTAATAACCCAGACCTTTGGCAGAACTTCTTAGATTAGACTTCTACACTGAAACAGTGCATGGCCAAATTGTTTTTCCAAATGTCAACCTTTCTTGCCATCTGTCTGCAAACTATAATTCTACTTGGAGATTGTAAACACTGAACAAAAATAACATCTCTACAATAATTAACTTCCACATTATATTTGAAGATACAAATAATATTTTTCTTTCAGGAACAAAACAGGCTTATTTTTAAGCCTCAGAGAAACTCATTCCTTAAGGCCTATTGCCAATGTTATGTATCATAATTTTGCTTCCTGATTTATGTACAGTTTTGCAGTCTGTATAGTAGAAACAACAACAGAACTAAATATGTTTTTTTTCTCATTTTGCTTATTTTACCTGGGATAAGCAAATATCAAAGATAATTAATATGTGCTGAAAGGTGACACTCTGCACCTACAAATTTAAAAAAATATATTTATTTACTTTAGAGAGAGAGAGAGGGGTAGGGAGGGACAAAGGGAGAGGGAAAAGGAAACTCCAGCGGACTCCCCGCTGAACACAGAACTGACATGGAGCTCGTTCTCAGGACAATGACCTGAGCTGAAATCAACTGACTGAGCCACTTGGGCGCCCCTTCACCTGCAAATTTTGAAAGCAACTTGAAGTATGTTTCCATAGCACAGCTATTCATACCTGTGAGATAAAAGATTTCCTCTGGAGTGTGTGTGTGTGTGTGTGTGTGTGTAATATATATATAACCTATATGTGTGTATAACCTATATATAACATATATAAGTAATATATATTTAAAATACACTCTGCAGAGGAAATAACATTTTTTATTTTTAATTTAATTTAATTTTTTTAAAAATTATGCTTCCTCACCTTACCGCTGGACACTTTTCCTGTCCATCTGAACTAAATTCTGATGAAAAACATTTTTTAAATCTTATTAATTTAATTTTATTTTTTCAGTCATTTTTTAAAATTTTATTTTATTTTACTTAAATTCAATTAATTAACATATGGAATATTATTGGCTTCAGAGGTAGAGTTCAGTGATTTCATCATTTGTGATGGAACTAGAGGGAAGTCATGTTTTGAAGAGAATCATTCTTTTGCTGTCCTGAAAGGACAGAGTTCAAATAAATTCCAATAAGGAATCATAATAAAGAAGGCTGGCTTCCCTGAGCAATTTGCATTCTCTATTCTCAAGTCTGTTAACATAAGATGTTGCTTTGGGCTAATGCAGCTTTAGTTTCACTCTGTCCCACTCTGCCATGTGCCCCCATGGACAGCACTCACAGAAAAATATCAGCTTTAGCCCTGAGAAGTTCCACAGAAAGAGAAATGGGTTCATGTGACAGCTCTGCCATTTATTCGTCTGTCCCTAGGCCGGTGTTCAGCCTCTGTAAGTGGTGAGCTTATTAAGGCTCTGCTCTTTCAAAGTCTCCCAGGGGACAGTTCTCTGTCTCTTTGGCATTCTGCACTCAGTAAGTTCCTGTTTAGCTAAGCTTCTGGTTGTGATCAGCTGTGTCCTTTGTTTTAGCCTGCACACCAGGTCTGGTCGGTGAAGGTGTCCTTCCATAAGTGAAGTCTTAGAAATGGAAGCTGTTGGGCCAGTGTATAATTCGTGCAGGCCTTTCTTCCTTGGCCTGGCTGACTTCAAGTTGAGCAGGAAAAAAAATCAAATGGAAGAAATTGCAAAATAATGCCATTCAGTAAATACTTGGAAGTGGAAGACGTTGACCTTACTGACTCAAGTCAGAGTTTGGAGCCACCTGTAGGTTTTAGTTTGGTGTTGATATCCCCTCAAAGTGTCACTGCTTAAGGCTGTGGTAGATTTCCAGAAGCTGGAGTAGATACTTTGTTACTAGAAGCTCAGAAAGTCATGCTATGTACCTCTCAGCAGGAGGGTTACTTCAATTTTTTTTTTGAAATGTATCTAGTGTCAAAAAAACACATCCAGTATTAACATATGGCAAAATTGGCTGCAGAAGCAGCTGAAGCCTCAATATTTTCTCCTTTGGACTGTTTCATTTTTTCAGTAAATTACCCTTGTGGAAGAAAACATATTATCACTACCCACATTTTGATTTACTGTCAATAAGATGACAGCCCAAGACTTACAAATAATTACAGTCATATCTCTATCACTTTATCTTTTTGCATTGCTGAAAAATAAGGAAACACAAGAATATATACATATATTGAAATTTGTATATATTTGTAGTTATATATTTCTTTGGTTTCTGGTTGAGATTATGTGTGCAATTTTATAGCAAATTATATGTAACAAAAGGGTGAGTTTTTAATACAGTAAAAAATTAGCAGAAGCCTGAAAATTAAGATTAGTTAAAGCCAATGTGACCTGTAGAATTAAAAGGAAACTTGCTACTTCTATTTGCCAAATACGAATTGACCATGCAATCTTAACCTCTCTGTAAATGTAATAAAAATGTTCTAAGAAGAAATAGCATCTGAACTAAGGGCATTTGTGAGCCCAGAGTAGTGAAATCTGTCTCAGGGTTCTATTTTGATTGAGCAGGTTTTAAAATGTGAGGAGTCAGCCTGAGGGAAGCTATAGTATTTTCTAAAGATTTAACTGAAAAGTCCAGGTTAAATTTTTTTTTTTTCTTTTAAACCAAATTGTGAGTTGCAGGCCTTTCTTGCATTAACTGGAAGTAACAAGTCCTGATAGTTTTGTTCGGGGAGTTTTACAAATTCCTGCTGAGAAATAGAACATGGGACCAGAAGCATGAGGTTAGGGGAAGTAGAGGGGACAGTAATACATAAGTATATATATTACATATATAAGTATATAAGTAACATATATATGTTACTTAATCATTATTATAATTAAGTAATCATTTATATATAAATATAATATTTGTTAACTAAATTTAATATTACATTATTCATATGCAATTATAAATATTATTTTTTATATAATGTGCATATTTATTTAAGTCTTTCATCTTAAGGCTATTTCTCCAATGGCTTTAATCAAGTCATTTTCAGTAGTCATGAATTTAGGGCTTTATGCTAAAGAGAGCTGTCCACTTGGGAGGCACTTTCAAAGCACTTCTACCCTGGAGGACAACTGAAAAGGACTATGACACTAAGAGCAATTCCCAGAGCCTCTGCAAACCATGACTTGTCTTCTGCAAGAGTCATTCCGGGCCCCGCTATGCAGTAGCTAGTCAGTGGAATTCTGCACTTACCTGAGAAGCAGCCTCTGGCCTCCACAATGACAGGATCAGAGATGCCTCAGACACAGTGCAGCTGTACACTTAGTAATGCAGAAGCAGCAAGCTTTAGGTTTCTCTTCTGATAAGGAAAATTCTCAATTCAAAAATGCCATCAAAGTCTGGCTCAACCTGGGGCACCTGGGTGGCTCAATGGGTTAAGGCCTCTGCCTTCAGCTCAGGTCATGATCCCAGGGTCCTGGGATCGAGCCCGGCATCGGGCTCTCTGCTCAGCGGGGAACCTGCTTCCTCCTCTCTCTGCCTGCCTCTCTGACTACTTGTGATTTCTGTCTGTCAAATGAATAAATAAAATATTAAAAAAAAAAAGTCTGGCTTGACCTAAAATAGTTTTCTTCTCTGAACTTTGAGCTTCTGTTGAGCACATAGCCCAGTCATAGCAGTGTCATTTTAATAATCAAATTCACAGTGTCATGCCAGCCACCTGTCCTTTTAAGTTTGGATTAGGCTAACAGTGGGAGTTGAAATAGGATTCATCTTCATCAAAGAACCAAACAACCTAAGACACCAGTCCCAGACCGCACAGTGGTGCTGGTGCTTTGTTGTGTTTTCTTACTGCAGAAACATCTCTCACTTGTAAATAAAAGTGCATGTGATGAACATTACAGAACATAAAATGGAGCTTCCAGTGTGCCAAGTGTTTCACTCATGACCAACACAGAAAGTGGGGCTCCGGATGGTGAAGAAACTTCCCAACAGCCAACAGGGGTTTGAATCATGATGCTCCCGCATCCTTGATCTTCACTGCTATGCTCTATGGAAAAGAATACAAAAACACACCATTTTTAAATTTAAAAAACATAAACCGAGCTAATTTTTGAAGCTGGTCATTTTATAAAGTTTGGCACTAAAACTTTCTAAAAGTCCTGTTCATTTTGTGTCCCTTAAAAAATTATAATCAGAAGTAGATCGGAACAAGTGAAAGGAAAGGGCAAAATACAAAATATCCACTGTGTGCATTAATAAGTGCATTCACCCAGGGGCTGTATCAGTGCATCACGCCCACGTGATGAAGTGAAAGCATTTTATTTGAAGGAGAGTGCTCTGTGCGTGATAGATCAGCTCCCTTTTGTCAATAACCTTGCCTTTAACACCAGGATTGATGGATAAGCCCCGACCTACTCTTCACTCCACCTCTACCCAAAATGAGTGAGTGACCTACAGCATAGTTCATCAAAGGTTGTACATTTAAAGAGCAAACACTTTCACTCAAGATTTAACTAGGGTCACAGTCTGTCACTCTGCCTCATGTGAAGAAATATATACTAAGGGTGCTTCATTGATGACTGTTTTTTCTCTAAAGAATTTCCTCTTTAGAGAAAAGTCTTTTGGAATCCTTGAAGATAAAATGAGTCCGTTGATAAGTAAATTGTAAATTTATTATATGAATTTTATGGAACTAAGTGACAATGTTAATGAAAATATTTGAGACCAATAAATCCTAACACGTGGGACCTAGGTAGGAGAGTCTGACTTAATGTCTTCTGGAGATGTGATAGGACCTTGGGTTCTTAAAAGTGTTCCCAGGAAATTTTAATGTGACCCAAGGTAAGAATCATGCTATGAAACTCTTCAGATTAAAAAAGCGGAATATCCCTTTATGAAACTAGAATTCTAGACAAAAGAGAAGAAAATACACAGAAACACACATACATGCACACACAGAGTTCCTAGTTTCCAATTTGTTCTTAAATGTATTATTACATTTCTTCTGCATTAAAAATTATAATTTTCCACTTTAAAAACATTGTTCTTGAAAAAGAAATAGAGAACCAATAAAAGAGTCTTGTCATCTGTAATTCTTTATAGTTTACAAATGCTCTCCATTTAATACTATCTTCCTAATTAATCTTCATGACGTCCCATTTAACAGACAGTAGAACTAAGAAGTTATAAGCTGCTTGTACATAGTGCATTAATCACCAATAGGTATTATTGAAACAGAAGTGAAAAATACAAATTTTAAAATCTCATTAAAAATTAAAAATTTTAATTCATAAGAAAGCTTATGAATATTTTGATTTTATTTTTTCAGGTATCCTTGTCCACTTTTGGTATCACAGTAATGCTGGCCTCATAAAATGTGTTTAGAATTGTTTACTCTTATTTTTTGCAAAAGTTTGAAAAGGATTGATATGAATTCTTTTTTGAATGACTAACCATAAGAGACTCTTAATCTCAGGAAACAAACAGGGTTGCTGGAGGGGAGGCATGTGGGATGGATGGGATAGTTGGGTGATGGACACTGGGAAGGGCATGTGCTATGGTGAGTGCTGTGAATTGTGTAAGACTGATGATTCACAGACCTATACCCCTGAAACAAATAATACATTATATGTTTAATGATTGTAGAATTCACTAGTGAACCCATCTGGTCCTGCACTTTTGTTTGTTTGAGGTTTTTGATTACTGATTTAATCTCCTTACTAGTAATTGGTCTGTTCAGATTTTCTATTTTTTCATGATTCAGTTGTGGAACTGATTTATCCATTTCTTATAGGTATCCAATTTGTTGGTATATAATAGTTCATAGAGGTCTCTTGGTGTCTTCTGCATTTCTATGCTATCAGTTGTAAAATTTCCTCTTTCATTTCTAATTTTATTTGAATCCTCTCTTTTTCTTGGTGAATCTAATGAAAAGTTTGTCAATTTTGTTTATCTTTTCAAAAAACAAAAACTAAAAAAAAATTAAAGAAAAAAATTCTTAATTTCATTGATCTTGTCTGTTATCTTTTTAGTCTTTATTTCATTTATTTCTACTCTGATCTGTGTTACTTCTTTCTTTCCACTAGCTTTGGGCTTAGTTTGTTTTCTTCCTCTAGTTCCTTGAGGTATAAAGTTAAATTGGTTTTTTTGAGGTTTTTCCTTGTTTCTTGACGAAGTATATATCACTGTGAACTTCTCTATTAGAACTGCTTTTGTTGTACCCCAGACTTTCAGTATGTTGTGCTTCCATTTTCATTTGTCTCAAAGTATTGTTTTTTAAATTTCTCTTTTGATTTCATCTTTGATCCACTCATGGCTTTAGTATGTTGCTTAATCACATATTTATGAATTTTCCAGCTTTCTTCTTGTCATTGATTGCCAGCTTCATGTCATTGTCAGAAAAAATACTTGGTATGATTTCAATCTTCTTAAATTTGCTAAGACATGGTTAATCAACTAAGATATGATGTATCCTAGAAAACATTACCTCTGTACTTGAGAAGAATATATACAAGCACACCTATGAGAAATTGAGGGTTTAGTTCCAGACCAATACAATAGAGTGAATATTGAAATAAAGCAAGTCATGTGATTTTTTAAAATTTTGTAGTGCATGTAAAAAAATGCTACTATATTGTAGTCTATTAGGTGTGTATTAACATTATGTCTAAAAAAAAGTACATATTTTCATTTAAAAAATATTATTTCTAAAGTGCTCACCATTATCTGAACTTTCAACAAGTCATAAACACTGATCACAGATTATCATAACAAATATAATAATAATGAGTAAGTTTGAACCATTGTAAGAACTGCCAAAATGAGACATAGGGAGAAGAAGTCAGAAAATGCTGTTGGAAAAATGGCACTGTTGAACTTGTTCAATGCAGTGTTGTCCAAAACCTTTAGTATGCAAAAAATATAGCATCTGAAATACAGTAAAGCAAAGTGCAATAAAACAAGGTATGCCTATATTCTGCTGCTTTGGGATGAAGCATTCTATTGGGTTCTGTTAGGTATGTTAGTTTCCTTGGTATAAATTATATGTCAAGTCCATTGTTTCCTTTTTGATTTTCTATCTGGATCCATTGTTGAAGGAGGGATATTGAAATTCCCTACTATTATTGTATTATTGTTTATTATTCTCTTCTGGTCTGTTAGTATTCGCTTAATATATTTAGGTGCTCTGATATTGGAGATATATTATATATATCATCTAAATGATATAGATAATATAATAATATATATATTAAAATTCTTATATCTTCTTGATGAATTGACTACTTTATCATTATCTAATTACCTTCTTTGTCTCTTACAGTTTTTTACTTTATGTCTATTTCTTCTGCTATAAGTATAGCTTCGCTTGCTCTTTTTTGGTTTCCATTTGCATGGAATATGCAAATTTTCCTCCTTTTTCCATCCATTTTCCATCCTTTTTCTTTGAGCCTATCTATGTTCTTGAAGCTGACGTGAGTTTCTTGTGGGCAACATATGGGTAAGTCTTTTTTTTTTTTAAATCCACTCTACTACTCTGTGTTTTCTGATTAAAATTAATCCATTTACACTTGATGCAATTATTAATAGGTAAATACTTAGGATTATTATCTTATTAATTTTTTTCTGTTTTGTAGTTTTTTTGTTCCTTTCCTCCTGGACACCATCCTTCGAGAACTGGTGAGTTTCTGTATTCATATACTTTGATTACCTTCTCTTTATCTTGTACATATTTACTATAGATTTCTGTTTTGTGGTTAGCCTGAGGCTTACTTGATTGACCCATCTTACTAATATAACAGTCTATTTTAAGTTAACAACTTAACTTTGGTTGCATAAAAATCTCTCCACTCTTATGCCCCTTACCCATTTTATAATTTTAATGTCACAATTTACATCTCTTTATATTGTGTATTGTTAAACAAATTATTGCATAGCTATTTTTAATACTTTTGTCCTTTAACATTTATATCAGTTAATTCTCCACCATACTACAGTATTAAAGTATGATAAATCTGACTTCATGCTATGCTTTACCAGAGTGCTGTATATTTTCATATGTTTTCTTGTTACTAATTGGCATCTTTTCCTTTCAGCTTGAAGAACTCATTTCTTGTAACGCAGGTCCAGTGGTGCTGAACTCCTTGTTTGTTTGGATAAGTTTCATCTTGCCTTCATTTCTGAAGGACACCTTTGTTGGATAAAGTATTCTTGGTTGGTAGTTTATTCTTTCAAATACGTTGTATCATCCCACTTTTCTGCTGAGAAATTTGTTTATAACCTTATGTTCCCTTATAAGAAAAATGTTTTTCTTTTGTTGTTTTAAAGTTTATTTTTGTCTTTGATTTTAGATAGTTTCATTATAATAGTCATTGTAGAAGGTCATTTTGGATTGAAATTATGGGGGATCTACTAACTTGGATGTCCAAATCTCTTTCTAGGGTTGGGAAGTTCTTGGCTGTTATTTCTCTAGGTAAGCTTTCTCTGTAAGAAAGGTAAGCCCTTTCTTCTCCATTTGGGACTCTGGTAATGTGTAGATTGTTTCTCTTATTTCTCTTGTTTCTCTTCCTATGAGTGCCATAGACTTTCTTTATGCCTTTTCATCCTTTTTTTCTGTTTGCTTCTCAGACAGAATAGCTGAAAATGATCTATTTTCAAGCTCACTGATTCTTTCTTCCCCTTGCTTCAGGTGGTTATTGAAGCTCTATTGTATTCTTCAGTCCCATCACTGTATTCTTTGTATTCTTAAGATCCAAAATTCTATTTGATTCTTCTTTATTTTTTATATTTTTACTGAACTTCTCATTTTGTTATATTGTTTTTCTGATTTTGTCAAATTCTTTATCTGTGTTCCTTTATAGCTCTCTGAGCATCTTCAGTAGTATTTTAAATTGTTTGTCAGGTAATTCATGTATCTCTATTTCTTTGGTGTCTATAAGTGGAAATTTACTGTGTCCCTTTGATGATGTCATGTTTTCCTGATTCTTCATGATCCCCATAGCCTTGTGCAAGTGTCGCAAGTGTCTGCACATTTGGAGAAACCATCACTGCTTCCAGACTTGATCGACTGACTCTAGTAAAGAAAGCTCTTCACCTCCTGGTGGGAGAACCATGAAGTGTACTGTAGCACTAGGTCTAGTCAAGCAGGACCATATGGTAGCTCCAAGTCTGGGGTGGCATGATGTCTCATTGGTCCAGGCCTCTGAAGTTCCCTATCAACAACTGCATGGTCCTTGGTGAGTGCTATAGGAGCCTAAAGTGGCTGTGAGGCCTATACATCTCCAGTCCAGTGGCTAGGAGCAATGGCAGGCAGCATTGGTGCCTAATGCTGGTGTTCTGTACATGTTTGGTTAAGAGGGCCAGCTGCAGATGCCTGTGTAATAGTTGGGGCTAAATGGAAACACAAGATCCTGGGTCAGCTGTGGGTGTGCTGGCAGCTGTGGGGACCCTACCTGTCAGTATGTACTCTCTGTGCTGCAGAGTCTCCCCATGGGTGCATGCATGGCAATTGAGGGTGGTGAAGGGATTTGGCTGCTGGAGGGGCTTGCTGGAGGCAAGTCCAGTGGTATGGGCCAGTGATAGGAGCCAAGGCTAGAGTTAGGCCTGCAACTGTGTGGGCTAGCTTCAGATGAGCCAATGGTACAGGCCAGGTATGGGAGACAGGGCCAGATCTGGGCCCACAAGCATCTGTTAGGACCTAGGTTTTTTGGGTGTACTTCTGTGTCTGCAGGACCTTGCCATGGGCACATACATGGTGGCAGTCTGGTGATGTGTAGTGCACAACTGGAGGGATTGCCCTTAAGCAAATACATGAAGACAGGGGTTACCTAACAAAGTCTAGGCTAGTGTTTTGTGCTCACACAGCTGCAGAGGCTTGGACTTGTTATTGGTACAGTTCCTGGGCTCTGGTATGGTGGTAGTGGATAGGGGGCAGGAGGGACTCAAATGACTGGCATCTGAGAATGCAAATACTTATGGGGAGAACACCTGGTAAAATCTGCAGTGGGTTCATGACTGCTGGGCTGCTATACATTTCTTCAGAGAGGAAAGCTACTGGGGTCTTCTGCAGAAGTCATGGGGACCTCAGTAATTCAGCATGGCTGGTACCAGTAGCCCTTGATTTTATTCCTTGATCTCTGTTTATCTTAGCTTTACCAGATTCTGAGTGGGGTAAATTTGAAGCAGGCCTTCATGTGGTTCCCCAAAAGCTGGGAAGCTGATTGTTCCTCCTGCTCTCCAGTGATGAATATTCTTTTTAGCTGGGGAGCTCCCATATGGTGCTCAGCAGTGCTGGCCTGGAGAATGGGATGATGCAGGCAAAATGAAATTGTTCTTCCTTACTTTTTTTGCAGTTATTCTTGGGTTTTCCCACTGTGTTCCTGAAGTTTCTTAAGTGGACTCCTGAGCTCTCCCCAGGCTGTTTTTATTCTTAGATAGATGCCTAATTATTGACCTTTGTGGGGAAATGGAGCCTGGGGTCTCCTACTTTGCCACCCTGGTGATGTCCTAGAGTCTTTTTGTAATATGGTTTATTAAATGAAATAGGAATGTATTTCTCAAAAATACAAACCCTCTGCTTTGTAATAATTATAGTTAGAAGTATTGCTGTAGCTGGTGCAACCACTCTGGAAAACAGCATGGAGATTCCTCAAAATGTTGAAAATAGAGCTACCTTATGATCTAGCAATTACACTATTGGGTATTTACCCTAAAGATACAAATGTACTGAGCCGAAGGGGCACATGCACCCAAATGTTTATAGCAACAATGTCCACAATAGCCAAACTATGGAAAGAACCTAGATGTCCATCAACTGATGAATGGATAAAGAAGAGGTGGTATATATACACAAGGGAATACTATGCAGCCATCAAAAGAAATGAAATCTTGTCATTTGTGATGACATGGATGGAACTAGAGGGTATTATGCTTAGCGATAAGTCAATGGGAGAAAGACAACTATTATATGATCTCCCTGATATGAGGAAGTGGAGATGCAACACGGGGGGTTTGGGGGACAGGAAAAGAATAAATGAAACAAGATGGGATTGAGAGGGAGACAAACCATAAGAGACTCTTAATCTCACAAAACAAACTGAGGGTTGCAGCGGAGAGGGGGTTAAGGAGAGGATGGTGGGGTTATGTACATTGGGGAGGGTATGTGCTATGGTGAGTGCTGTGAAATGTGTAAACCTGGCGATTCACAGACCTGTACCCCTGGAACTAATAATACATTATATGTTTAAAAAAAAATAAAAAAATAAAAAAATTAAAATTAAAATTAAAAAAGAAAAAAGAAGTATTGTTATACTTTGATTTCTACTAGTACCCAATAAAATTGTTGCCTGCTCTCTTAAAATTGACTAAATGATTCTATTTCCACCCCAGAAATAGCCTTAAGAGCCTCAGAGCCTTTTTGTTGGCTAACCAAGCATACTATTTTTGTACTAGGCAATATCTGGAATGATACTTCTGACCTTTGGACTTAACTAATTTTCTCAGAGGAAAATCTGAGTTCCACAATTCTCTAAGCATCAGTAAGTTTTCTTTGCATAACAACTGGGTTAATATGGACAAAATAATGTTTTTAGGGAATTGGGTTGGCTTCTGTTCACATCTGTTCTCCTATAATAAAAGCCAGAATGGAATATGTGTACAGTTCTGTTTCTTCTGAACCCTTAATTAGCTCCCTTAATATCTCTAGTAGGGAACTTCAAAGAGGCAAGGAATATCATGGTTTGCTTCCTCTCTATTCAATGCAATTTTTGATGTATCTATAAGGAACATAAATTAGGACACTTCCCCTGAATTATCTGAGTCCTTTGTAAGATATGTCTGAAATCAACAATATTGTTCTATAGGCAAGAGGCCAGATAAGATGAATAGCTTCCACATAAATGATAGATGAGTTCATGCTCTCATGGAAGTTATTCCTTCAGTGAAGAGGTAGAAATTAATTCACAGAATATGGTATCTTATAACCATGTGCATTATGACCATGGTCTTTGATAAACAATGGCTTTTGCCTGTAAAATTAAAAGCATTCTTTTATTTTCTGTTGTTTTAGTTTATGTTAGCTCTAGATTTTGTAGACATGCCTAAATATGGTTTTAGAGACCATGAGAATGTTGTGCTCTTAGAATATTAGCAAAGTTGACATGCCCAAATATTGGGAAAATACATTTTTAAAAATGGAAGCTATGTAGATAGCTTCTCCCTTTCTCCTGGCCTAAATAGGGCTTTGTAGGTTTGCCACCTTTATTCCGCTCATCCAAGTATAAAGAGAAGATACAGGCTTCAGGAAGAAAAAAAAAAAACTCCATGAGGACAAAAGGTGACAGGAATTTACTATATTAATCAGATCATTTGTTACTGCCCATATGGCATCATCTGTACCTATTGAGTGGCAAGAGTGTGACATTTCTGTTACATTTTTCCATCAAAATTGTGGGTAGAGAGGTTATACCACTTTGTGGTATAGAAAAATGTTTGTTTCAAGTTTAAGGGAAATGCAGATTTTGTTCAATAAAGCAAATACTTGTTAAATAGTAAGAACTTTGTAATATTTGAGTAGGCTGACTCAGCAGTTGGTGAATATCCTTCACCAGTATGTTCCAAGGTGGATTGAAGGACCACCTGGAAGGAGGGAATAGGTAAACATTATTTAAAGATCCAGAAATTTTAACCGACTTTTTCAAGAATGCAGTGGATCTCTTTTCCTGGGAAAGCTTGGAAAAGAAAAGAAAAGGAAACCAACTATAGCCCTACCAGGGCACGTGCTTTCAGGGCCATGGCTAACACTCATTGTCTCCCTTCTCTCCTAGACATCTTAAATGCCCTCACTAGCAAGTATGCTGGTGGTGACTCATGCATACTTCATTCCTGAGGGGTCTAAGGATGGGACTCCATGTCCATTTTCAGGTATATTTGTTGAACTTGCTCGTTTTTATCCTCTCAAGTGAGCAAGAGAATACCAAAAAGCACAGAGCAGTTGCTTGGGTGCTAAATGTATTCCTCCCTGCTCTCACTGGGTAAAAGCAGTTCTAGCTCCATCTCACAATCAGAACCAATATCCCCATTAAAATGATAACTTTTCTTCTTGCCTGCTAGAGCCTTGGTAAATGAGCTCAAGTGCCCAGGTGACAGCAGTAGCTTTTAATGCAATGAGATTCTTGCTGGTTTCATTGGCAAAAGTGATTTATCATTGGAGTCAGGATTTCCAACTATGCAGAGTTCAGAGCTATAGGGTCATATAGGGTTATATAGGTCCATTGGGTCAATAGGAGTATTGGTTAGTAGGATCAGTTCTGCTTCTCCATTCCTTGGTTTCCAGACACATCTATTTTTCCAACTGGGCACACAGCACCAGGTAAAGTTCTCTAATCCAAAGTATACACTGCATTTTAGAAGATGGCACTGTATTTTCATAAAGTCTTTCCTCTGAAGCAGTGTTTCACTTGTACTTTCAGAAGGTTGTTATATTCTGACAGGCAGGCAGCTTCTGGGTTATATGTTGTAGAATGTGACCAAAGAATCGCATGTACTTGCATACCCCCTTTGTTGTAAAGTAGGTCCCTTGGTTTGATGTGAGATTCTGAGGGATCCTGTGTCAGAGGAGCAACCACTCTATAATCTCTTAAATGGAGATGATATATATCATATATGATATATATATTTCTGGGTATGGGTTGACTTTCTTGACAGCATCTCCATCTAAGATATCTATATAGCTATATATATATATATATATATATATATATATATATATATTCTGACAAAATTCTGACAAGAATTTTATATATATATATAAAATTCTTGTCAGAATTAATTATTTACTCTTCAAGAGTGGAAGAAACCCAATGACATCAACTTGCCGTAGTGTGGCCTGTTGGTTGCCTCAAGGAATGATGCCATATCACACCTCTGTTATTCTCTGTTCCTGGTAGGCTAGATATGTGGGCGGTAGTATCTAGATCAGCTTGGCAAAAAGGAGCCTGTGTCGCCAGTCTTATCTATAGCTCTACTCTTGCCACAATAGCCAGTTCATTCATGTGGTCACCATGTCAGCACTTAAGTGGCTGATGACAAGGAATGTGTTGTATACTCAGTTATTGGTGTCTCTTCCAGACGAGAAGCTAATTGATGGGGGCAGTTGCCTAAGGTACAGGATGTCGGGCAGGGACCCCTAAAGATGGTGTGAACTCATTACTAGGATAGCTCTAGAAACATGAAAATGTTTGGGTCTGGCTCAGTGAAGTTGAAATGCCAGAATTGCCATATTAGATAGTAGAGGAAGGGATTAAAACATTCTAGGAAATGGGCTTACTGGGGTGGAATACATAGTAGTGCTGGAAATTCAGTGGTGCTTTCCTTTGTATGCCAAAGCAGATGGTAGCGGGGGCTCACTGAGAACGGTTAGAGTAAGGGGTAGGACCACAAAACCGTAGAGACCTTGGGGCACCTGGGTGACTCAGTCAGTTAAGCTTCTGCTTTCAGCTAAGTCATGATCTTAGTGTCCTGAGATCAAGTCCCGCATCTAGCTCCCTGCTGAGCAGAGGCTGCTTCTTGTCTCTGCCCTTCTTCTATGATCTCTCTTATTCTCACTTTCTCTCAAATATATAAATAAATATCTTAAAAACAAAGGAAAACAGACAAACAAAAAAGTAGTAGAGTCCAAATGGAGGTACTCAATTATCAGGAGGCAGGAGACACAATTATTGGAATAAGCAACAAGATTCAGGTGCTATTAAGGGTACCTCATTCATAAAAAGTATGGTAACAGTGTATGGCATACAATGTGAATACTCCACAGGTGAGAGATGAGGAAAATTACTTCTTTTTTACAGAGGTGAAGAACATAGCTGTCTCCTTGGAAGGAATTAATAGGCATTCCAAACTTTTTTTTTTTTTTTAAAGATTTCATTTATTTATTTGACAGACAGAGATCACAAGTAGGCAGAGAGGCAGGCAGTGGGCGGAGAGAAGCAGGCTCCCTGCTGAGCGGAAAGCCCAATGCAGGGCTCAATCCCAGGACCTGAGACAGTGAGTTCACTGAGCCAAAGGCAGAGGCTTAACCCACTGAGTCACCTAGGCACTCCTAATTCCAATCCTTTTGATATTTATTTATTTAAAGATTTTGTTTATTTGACAGAGTTTGAGAGAGATCACAAGTAGGCAGAGGGGCAGGGGTTGGGGGGGGTGGGAAGAAGACTCCCTGCTGAGCAGAGAGCCCAATGCATCGTTCCATCCCAGGACCTTGAGATCATGACCTGAGCTGAAGGCAGAGGCTTACCCCACTGAGCCACCTAGGCACCCCACAACACTTTTGACATTTAAAGAAAATCTCTCCAAAACTCAGAAAAACTCAAAATTTGGCTTTTATGACTTAGAGACTCTTCCACGTTCTGAACCTCATTTTTCTTGAAATGTAAATATGTAGTAAGAGAACTCTCCAGGGCTCCTGACATTTTTGGAGGTTATCCAGAACCCTACTGTGAGTATTCATTCGATATAGGAGATGTTTTGGTCAATTGGTATAAGAGAAATTTTCTTACACTTTGGGTCAGATCCATTACCTAGAAAAATGGCCTCAGAGCTAATGCTCATGGTATTTAGAGTTTCAGAAGCTTGTACTCTCACAGGAACACTGAAAGAAGGCAAGTCTTGTTTCCGCTGTTGTATGCAGCTGTGTCAGACGTATGCATTTTCCTAACCAGTGCCATAATCAAGTGAGAGGACAGGTCCATCACCACAATTTTCTCTTGCCATTCCCTTCATCCTTTGGTTCACAGGAAATGGGGAATTTGAGATCCAGGAAATTTGATCATTTGAATAGTTCCAGGATGAGTAATGAAGTATGTTTGAACTGATTTGGAGAGATGTATACTCATGTAGTTGTTAAATTCCAGGTCAGAGAGATACTCTAAAATCATCGTTTACAGAAAATTACTCTGCACCAAGAAGGGTCAATTAGCTTATCTAAGATTAAACCATGAATGAAGGGTAATATCTCCTAACTTCTTGTTCAATTAGGGATGAAGGTAAGAAAGTAGAATTCCTAATAGGTCAACAAAATGAATTTTGAAAACTTGTTTCACTTCAGCCTTTATTGCTTAAAATTCTCTATTTTTTTCCTTAAATTAGAAGGTAGAATGAGCTAAAATTAATTTTAAGGTTTTTTTCTAGCCACCTTTCTCAAAATAGTGATCTTAGAATTATTTTGTAGGTAATAGGTATAAAAACAATAGAAGACTGAATCAAACATGCAGAAGGCTACATAGTCAGATAGGTGGTTTTATTTTATATTATGTTTCAAAATCTCTAGTAGGAACTGGTTTGCTGGAGCTTTATAGCTTTCTCTGAAAACTGAAATGTGGAAAATACTAAACATAGTGTTATTTAATAGAAATTTTATTCAAAAACTAAAATGAAGTGAAAAACAAGTTGTTAACAAAATGGAAGCCTATGTGGGTTAGATTTTTTCTGAAGGCTAAATGTCAACTCAACATTGAGTAACAGAAAATAGTTCATGTGGCATCCATTGTATCTAATCACGCTCTGTGAACACAGACAAATGTGGTTGGGGCTGCAATTGCTTTGCGTGCGTTCAACCCAAAGTGCTTCCTACACTTAAGTCATAGCTTATATTTTATGCCCATGGCCATCTGTGGTCAGGACATCTTAACCTACATAGAATAATATGGTTTGCAATGCTTTCTTGATCCCAATATTTAAAATTTCATGTTAATTTCTATTGGTGTCTATCAGCACATTTCCACCCCTACCCCCAACAAACATTTATGAGCTTTGAAGGCCAGCTTCAAGTGGTTTTCAAAAAACAAAATTTCCTTTTTCAATCTCCTATCATTTTTTTCTTCCTTTAAAAAATTTTATTGAGTCATGTGATGCTTTTAAATGGGATGACCATAAATATACACAACAGCCAAATTAATGAAACTTTTGATTGACTTTTCCAAACTTTCCACAGACTTTCCATTTATTACTCTGATCACAAAGTACTCTTGGGAGTGGTATTGCCTGAGAATTCCCACACGAATAATGAGATAAATTTTCCCACGGACTTCATCACTCCTTCTTAAGTTCATATTCATACATCGACTACAACTGTGGTGCATGCTGAGCTGCACTAAAATTCTGCTACATTGGGTTCTTGGAAAGACAAATAAAGCAAATATAACCTATGTGTCAATGTATTTTAAAACACTACTCTTCTCTCTTCATCCCTAATTTAGAATCCAGACTTAAAAGTAGTTAAATATGACAACTTGACATATTGACAGGCAAAATAACTTCCCAAATAACTAGATGTGTTTTGTCCAATTATCCCACTTGGAGATCTAGTTTTATAGTTCCATATTTTTACACTTATTAAGTGTGTTTTATATACCATATAGCCTTTAAGGTATCCTATAATTTCATCCTAGTAACAGATAAATGCAATTCTCATTTGGAAAACTGAGGCTTAGAGGTTAAGTGCCTTGACTAAGACTATGACTGTTGTGATCCTCAGTCGGAGGCAGAGCTGCTGTTTGAAGCCATACGTTCTTCTTCTGCATTTCTACTCTTACCTGCTGTCTTCCAAGTGATGCTGCAATCAGGCCAGAGGCCAGTGAGTCCAAGCCATTCACTCACTCCAGCTGCACTTTGCAGGACCACTGGGAGGCTATTTTCAGTTATTCCTTTCATTAATATCCACTATTCTATCATGGTTAGCCTTTTGGTCCTATCTGGTTTATGTTTTTAACTACTTCTAGTTCAAAAATTCATAAATCAACAGCTTCAAAATGCATAAGGTGTTACTTATTTTAAATAGATAACCATAGCTTTCCAACCAAAAACCAAAACAAAGTTACCATATACTTCTTGATTATAAAGAATTTAAATACTAGAAGTTGGATGTTTTTACTGATTTGGGGTTCTTCTTCAGGTGATTGTATAAAACATGAGGATATAATCATTTATCATGATCTTGTAATTCTTTGGACCTCTCTCAGAATATCTGCCTTAGAGGAGAATGCTAACAATCAAATTAAACTCTCTTAACTCCAGGGTTAAAATGAAGAAAGCATACACAGGCTCCAATACACATTGTCTTTTCTAGCTCTGAATACTTTCCTCCATAGTATAGCTTTGTGATAAAGCAAAATGTAGGATCTCTGAAATGTGTCCGTAATGACAGACAAACTGGTATATTTCTTCCTGTAACTACTTATTCTTTCCTTCATTCATCCTTAAGCTCATTCTAGGTCCCTTCTCTCTATATATATCCAAAGGCAGAATTGCTTATGATTAAGGTGGAAGGGGCAAAGTTCTTCTGAGGATACATATAATTATACTTTTCAAGACTCTTAGAGTTAGTAAGATATATAAAGTATATATAGAACATAATGAAGACAGTTCTTTACTTAGTGATTGCTTGTGTATCCTAGATCAATAATTATCAGACAACTCTTTGGTTTTTAAGATGCAGATATTTTGATATTTATGGAATAGATATTCTGTCTACTGATATACTTGACTCAAAGAAGGTCCTGTGTGCAGTGACAGAACTTCCTTTCCAGGAATAGCAATTCATATTTTTTGAGATATAATATCATATATTTCCTTAAGATTTATGCAAGGTGAAACTTTTCCATTTCATATTGTTATATGTTCCAACAGTGAGGCGGTTTATTTTAATTCCATTGCATAGTTGTCTCCAAGCACCACTTATATTTGTTTTAAGAGAGGGCCGCAAAAAGCCACGCCTGGACAATGATCTCCTGAATTGCACCAGCACAATTTAATACAATACCATTACATTGAAAACATTTACATGTATAGCTGCAAATCTACTTATTTTAAGCACAGTTTATATAATATTTTGACAGACAAAAATATATGTTTAGAACCATTATTTGTATCTGTCTGTTCAGTAGCAAATTTACAATAAATTATACAGTATGCAGGAATAAATTTTCTCAGAGACTAAAAAAAAAGTCACACTTTATGTTTAAAATACAATGCAAATTCATTATTTCCAAATAAAACAGCTAATAGCCATTTAGCGTAGATTCACTTATTTCAAGCTTACATTCATTTGACATTCACATAAAATTCATTACTTTTAACAGTAGCAACAAAGTAGAATTTTGACATTGAGAGTTTGAAAGCTTGTTGACTTATCAGTCCAGCTATAAGCTTGATGTCTTGGAAAACGTGTATGGAGAAGAACACATTAAAATTACCCAAAAAAGCCATGGTACAATTATTGTAGAAGTATGAAAATAAAATATATGTTTTATCCTAATGCTTTATCCACAGGTATTGCCGCCAGAGGTTAATATTGCCAGTGTCTAAAATGTTTCTGTCGTTTTATTTTCATTGAGAATGGGTTTTTGAAAATTAGACTCACTGAGTGAAGCTGGAAGAATACAAAGCCACCAGCATTACCCGTGATGTCAAAACAGCAGAGATGAGCATAAGGCATTGTCTTCTGAGAGTCACAACTTTGTTCCTTCCTTGGAAATGGGAAAATGTGCATGTGAATGTGCCTAACAACTCTGTGATCATTGTTTCATTCCTTCTGATCAACATTTTTTGTCCTTTTAAAAAAAATCACCTTACTAATATTTAGCATATTTATTAGTGGATTTTATACTAAACTAGTTTTTTTGTAAATTTAGTTTGAGAGTAGTTATGAAATAACACATGAAATAAAAATAGGACATTATTTATTGATTTATATTATTTGTGACAGTATATTATTTAAGCGATTTAGTTTTTAATATTTTGGACAAGGTAAACCCTTTTCCCCACTTTATCTTTCTATTGTTACAAAATGAATGGAATGGAAGAAATTTTCACTGTTAATATTTATTCTATTTCCCCAGATTTAAATATGGTTATTGCACATATCTGAACATATTTGGACAACTGTTGCCCAGTAAAGTTGCAAACTGTAACATCTTCAGATAGACTAAATCCCTGTTGTATTTTCTTATGGGCAATGTTTTCCATGGAAGTTGCCACCTTAATAGGTTAAAACAAAAACTCAGGGTGATGGAGTGCATCAAAACAATTATTCAGGCAGTGTGTTGGAGAGCATGGCACATGTGAAGGATCAGAGGTACCAGGAACAGCAGTCCCCAGCAAGTCATCACTTCTGTGCCAAATGTTTCCATCATTGAACTTGGTCCTTTGTGAGCTTCCTGCCCTGGGTTCTTCTCTCCATCCATGTCGTAGAATCTTGGGATTCCCACCCTTACCATTTCCAAAAATGTGCTCCTTCCAAGTACTCCATTGGGCACTAGGCATAAAGAAAATTCTGAGCAAACAGAAAAGTGAAAGGAATTTTCTTTTCACTTAAACATAGATGATGTTCTATAAAGATTCTGAATGCAACATCATATTCTCCATCAAGCTTTTATAAAGCTTGAATTATAATTATAAATTATAATTTTTTAATAGGAATTCTAGCTTCCTGGACACAACTTTTATACTAATGCTGAACAGGGAATTAACTTTATTTTGTCTGTGAATTGCAAAACAAATGTTTTTGGACAATGTGCTTTAGTTTAAATAAGTCATGTTGCCTTTCCTTATTGGATCAAATGCTAAGATCATATTTTAGCTCATCAATTCACTCTGTTTTTATAGACACAGCTCTGGTTATTTCTATAATGTGGCCTCTGAGAAAGAATTTAAAATTCTAAAATGGATACAAACCATTGCATATATATATATATATATATATATATATATATATATTTATACACATATATATTTTTTAACTCCAGAAAAGGAGAAAAGTAATATTTAATGACCAACCTCATGAAAGTTATGTGGACACCAAATGTTAAAATTGATGGCTTTTCCCCCTTAGGACTTATTTTTACTTTCTGCTTTCTTCTGCATTTTAAAATTCACTATCTACTCTCCGTAGTGGTGATTTGTCTAGTACCTAAGACCGGCTTTTGCAAGATTTCCCGCAGAGTCACTCTCTTGACACTAAACCATCCTCATGAATGAATGTCCAAAATTAAGTGAGTTTTGTTTTTTTAGTGTTATCAGGAGGTGCTGTTTATCTCTCATTAACTTTAACTGGTGCTATGCTGCTACCTCACTTTCTATATGGCTCAATTTTACTTCCAGTACCAGGTTAGGATAGGAAGCCAAGACATTACTTCTTTTGTCATGAAGCAAAACTACAAAAGCTTCAGATGAAGGTAAAAACCCACTCTTCCTCCTGTCACTTTCTGCTTAATGGCCTTCTTGATTTACTCCTTTCAGGTTGCGAATTATCATGACTTCCATCCTCCAGGTACGTGTCTCAATGCATATGGTAGCTGTTAGACACACTCCAAGGAGATAGTGCTCTTCTACAAAGATGGAGTCTACTTTTCTATTACATTGTACCTCAAGAAATGACACAACACAATATTTTTTATGTGTTTGCTTTGTCTGTGCTCAGAATAATACATGCCACTACAAAAAGAGAAACGAATTGCATATTCAGCAAATGTTCTAGTTAAGAACATGAAAGAAGGAATTAATCATCACATCAGGACAATCAGTGGTTAATTTGTTGCACCATTCATTGGGGTGATGGCAAGTTCCTCTCCTGGCTTCGCTGTGACAATAAATTAGACCTACTAGTGCATTAGCAGACAAGGTCTTGATCAAGTCCACCTAGATTCCTTGGTTCTTTCTTATCTACTTTTTTTTTTTTTTTTCAGAATAAAGATAAATACTCTGTTTGGCCCTCTGTTCTTTGAGAGGGGCTTAATTCAATTTTGAATACTTAAGAAAACTAACTAGAGTCAGAATCAAGTGAGGATGAGAAATATTGATGAGAAAGCAAGCTGTTGCTTTTACAGATGCTTCCTTCTCGCTTGGCTTGCATTTGTGCAATTGCACTTCTATATGGATTTTGTCCTCCTGAATGCTGTTCACTTTTAAAGTATATTTTTTATATGCAGCAACCCATCCCTCCCGGACTAGCCTTCCGTGGTACTCAGTTTGTGAAAGCAGTATTTAATTTGAATGGGGGTTGTTACGCGTTATCTTCAGTCCCAGACCCCTCTGGGCTGGAGTCAATGTCAACGAAGGCCTCCTTATTGGTAAACGTGGAGCTGAGAGTTAGGCTTTGTCGGGGCTTCACAGGGGCAAGTTCATCCAATTTAATATTTTCATTTTTGACCAGAATTGTCTTATCCATGTTTTCTTCACTGTGCCTTGCGACAACAGCATCAAACACATCTAATTTGGGAGGCAAGCTTCCACTTTCAAATAGGTATTTGGCTAGATAGGAGATGCAAATGTTGGATAAGAACGAGGTAATCATGGCGAGGGTTTTAAATGGGAATCTCTGATTGTATATGCCGTTCTTATCAGAGTAGTAGCCAGGGTAAAAGATCAAGGGCTGAAGGTACAGATATGGCTCCCCACCGGTGATTCTCAAGAAAAGGCCAGACACGTAACCCGCCACAGCCCCGTACGTGTTGGTTCCCTTGACGAAGAGCACACAGAGCAGCTGGGGGAAGATGATGATGTAAACGAGGTCTGAGCTGAGGTACCAGAGCCCGTACACGGTCTTCGTGAGTAAGGCCATGGCTGTGGCGGATGCTCCAAACACAAACACCGTGATTCGCATGACCCAGATGATTTCCTTGTCTGATGCCTGCAAGAAATTGCCACAGTGACAGCTTTTCACACAGTGCATTGGTTCATTTAGGTGAAGAGTGAGATGCCTCTCTGTGCTTTAAAACTGGTCTAAACAGTTACCCTGGTTCATGTAGTTCAATGTGGGCAAAATCAGCCTAAACCACAGCAGAGGAAGTAAGCCATCTAGGTGGCCTCCCTGGTGGGCCTTTGGGAGGGGTTTCTGTGTGCCATGTGCAGAAGCACGGGCAGCTACATGTTTCCCTGAATATGCATGGGAGAGGGGCGTGAGCTACTGTGCCGTCATAGGGAAAGAATAATGCAAGAAAGGTCTTCACATAAAGGAGTTTACATATTAAGGAATAATTCCTAGGTGGCTGTGAGGAGGCACAGCCCACTCTTGCTTGCTGTCTCCTGGGATTCCCACCATCTTTAAGTCTAGCCACCTTAAAAACAAGTGGGACCATTTTGTTCACTATGACCTAGAAAAACTAAAAAACTAGAGAAAGACAAAGCCTTAGTGAAGGAGGAAGGTGAAGAGGTTTATTGGCTCCTCAGTGACACAACAGTGCTGTTCTGCACCGACTTGATTCAGTCAGGTCAATCACACCGAGAGGCAGTTTTCTTATCAATGTAGACTTGGGAGTTCAACTGCACAAATGCCCACAAAATAACTTGCTCACTATGTTCTGCTTCAAGTTCTTTTTTTTTTTTAACTTTGATTAAACTCAAAGTTTTTTGATACTTTAGGTTTCATGACACTTTCATTAGAAAGACAAGCAATGTAAATTATAGCAATATGAATGTACCTCTCAAAAAATACTAGTGTTGATATGTTCCTTTCCATATGAACATGAATGATAACATGCATTAAAAATGTTTATGTACAGCTTAAATAAAATTCAGCATTATTTAACCTTGTGTGCTTAATCAAACTAGGGTCTGATTTTAATATAGGATATTACTATATATACAATACTACAGACACAATAAATATAAAGGTGATAACAACAACAACAGCAACAACAACAAAACAACAACAATAATGTTATGTCTGAAAAAAAAACATTCTTACATTTTGTCTGAACGAAAGCTGGTAGATGTTCCGGGCAAACATGGAACTTGCTGACAAGATGGAAGAATCTGCTGAGGACATAACAGCAGCAGAAACTGCACCAAGACCAAAGAAAGAAATGTACACAGGGCAAAGGTACTTCAGAACAATTGGTAAAATCATGTCCGCTTCATTGTTGTCTTTGGGATCTAGAGGCCCATATGAAGTCTGGTTCCAGTCTGTTGAACAGAAAAAAAACAAATATAAAAACATCCAAAGAAATGTATATTCTTTATCCATCTGGGGGTCATCCTATCTACTAAGAGCTTTTGAAATTTAGAATGTATTAATAAGTCTAATTAGAGGAGAAGTCTATAATTAGGTCTAGAAATCTAACTAGGTATGTTGGTCTAAGTGGGTGGGAAGTCCATTGTCTTATATATAATCCTGGCTTCTGATGGGTTTGGGTACACTTAGCCTTATCCATACGACCTGTTATCTATCTATCTGTTTATCTATCTGTCATCTATCTAATCATCTATCAGTCATCATCTATCATCTATCTGCCTATCTATCCTTCAATCATCAGTTTTCTACCTACTTATCTACCTAATTATTACCTATTTCTCTTCTGTAATTATGACATAAAATTTTACAGAATCACAGAACACAAATGCTATAAGACAAAAGCATGGAGTGTTTCTTCAACCAGTTGGAGATGTGAGAGGACACTCAGTGATCCAGTCCACAGGCACACATGCATTAATGTTTAGGCAATAGTGGAGATATTCTCACCCATCCTCTTCCTGTATATAAACTTGGTTTTGGAGCACCTTCAGCATTATTTTTCCCTCAACTAAATTCCTTCTTGCATTGGATTCCACTTATTGGAAACAGGGGGCATGGTAGATAAAGGAAAGTCCTTGTTTATTGAGTAGAAAGTACAGGTGTGAGACTGCACTTCAGAAGGATTTTGGAAATCTGTGTAAAGGGACTCAAAACATAAAAGATAGAAAAAGTCTCAAGGAGACAGGAGGGCATGGGCACCAGAGATGCCCAGACAACAGTTTGCAGCGCATCTCTAAGTCTGTAGGCCAGGCTGTTAAAAACAATGTTAAAAGCAAGTTTGACATTGGGAGGATGAGAGAGAAATGGGCAGAAAATGGCAAGTGCTTGATTTTATTAAAGCAAGAAGTAGAAAGAAGAATCATCACTGGATTCATTCAGTGGTTCACAAGCCTTAATGAACATTAAGGCATGCCTTACAATGCAGAATATCCTGAAAGATTCTGATAGCGTAGGTCTGAATGATGATACGATTTGCCAAGTCTGGGAAGTCACCAAATTAAAGTTAGTGCAATATATTAACCTTTGGAGTAAAATTTTATTACAGAGTGTTACCAGTTTATTTTATCTCACAAAGTAACAATGTGAAGCTGATTTAGAAATTACATACATAAATTGTATAACCACTACATTTTTATAAAATAAATAATATATATGTGTCTGAAAATGTTTTTTAAAACCACAAAGCCAAAGTAAACAACATGTAGTTTCTTCAAATTATAAAAGGTTTTTTGAAAAAAATAAAATAAGAAAATGTGCTTTCAAGTTTTTAAGCTTGAAACTTAGGAACTATATATCTGATATTGATACTACAAGGAAAATAAGACACTGTTTTTTTTTTGTTTAAGAAAGTTTATGTCTTTTTATTGTAATTGAAGGTGTTGCATGATCAATTAAACACTGTCAGCATTATTTTCCAAAATTTTCCATTATTCTTTTAAATGCAGCCAAAACCCCTAGTGTTTTGACTTATACAAACCTATCCATTACCAAAGACTCACCAACATTAATTTATTCTTTTTCAACAGAATCTGAGTTGAACCACTAGTAAAATAAGGTATAAAATTATTTACATTTTATGATGAGTTGGTCTGCTGAACTCTAGAATTCATAGAAGAAATTACATCTTCAAACTGGCTTTTTAGCTAGTGCAATTCTGCATTGTGCTAATTAATCTGTTTTTTTTTCTTATTAAGTAGAAAATGGCCATTAAGATTTTATTGTAAAGGGTACAAAAATATCTTGTGCACCATGCAAGATAGAGAAAATCATGGTGAAAACAAACAAAAAAATAAGTTTATCTTTGAATATATAGTTCTTTTTTTATTGTGTTATATTTTTCACCATATAGTACATCATTAGTTTTTGATGTAGTGTTCCATGCTTCATTGTTTGGGTATAACACCCAGTACTGTTTACTCATACTATTGTGTACTGAAGAATACAATGGAATCTTTAAATGTACATTAATATTGCTCCTTTTTTATTTGCTGAACTTTGATGGTATAATTCCAGGAGCAAATAAGAGTTGTTTCCCTTGGATCTTACCACTTTTTTCTTCCTCCATTTTCTACTATGGTTGTTCAAAGCTACCCTTTGTTGAAGCCAATTTTATAGCATTCATTGAGACTATTATGGTGCCAGAAATAACAACCAAGAATGTGTACTCAATCCAAGAAAGAAACAGAGTTCACATTGGTTTTTTTCTGTCTGTTGTCCTACAACACACACACACACACACACACAGAAGTCAGATCTGTTTTCTGATTGTGACGTAAGTGCTATCTTTTACTCAAAGGCACACAATCACCTTTGTCAGTCATCTTTTTAAGTGTTTGCTTATGTCATGAAGGAACAATTGGAATGGAAAATATACACTATGAACCATGACTGCTCTTGTAAGGGTTACATAATCCAGTAAGTAGCTCTATTAATTGAAAATTAAAATAGCTGTGAGTTTATCACCCTGTATCATCTCTATAAAACACAGTGGAGTGAGGGGTAAACTTCTTTAGTTTGTTTTAATGATATCTACCTACAGGAATTCTTTGAATTCGGGTTACTGTGATGTATTTTCATGAATGCTCATGGAAGTTATGTAGCATAGATATGTAAGAGTCAGGAATAATTAACAATTTCAATTAAATTAATGGTGAGATTTAAAAAATGTTTTACATAGAGGCTAACTAGGAGATAAGCATCTTACAATGCTCTCTTTACCAAATTTGAATAAATTATTCCCTAAGTCTCAGTGCCTTAATTTTACCTTTACCTGCACACTTATTGATTTATTTCTCCAAGAAAGAAAACTCTTAATTAACAAACAATTACAAATGTAAAGCGAAAATCTCAAGTTCAAACTGGTCCTTAGGTGTCATTAAATTTCTAAGCCAGTAGATTTCAAATCAGGTTAAGTTTGACCAACCAAGGGGTTTTAAAAAAAACCCTGGTCTCTGGCTCCACCTTATATTATTAAAATAAAATCCCTGTGGGGTAGAATAGAAAGAGCTATTTTTTAAAGCATCTCTTCTCTTCCCCAGATGATGTCAATGTGTACTTTTGTTGAGAACCACTGTTGACAGAATTACATATACACAATTGATAAGTATATCAACATGAAGGCGTATGCTCACATATGTCTTACTGGTGGGGAGAGCATTAAAAACTGGAGACACTGAACTATGATACAATTACTTGAATGCTATAATAAAGGTCTCTATATGAATATGATGAGAAACATTCAACTAAGTGGAGGTAAGAGGATAAGTGGGAGAGGGAGGGTAGCTGGGTGGTAATTGGTCATTTCAGTGAAATCTCAGTGGGTCAGTTAGTGGAGTTGCAAGAGATATACCTGTTGATGCTCCAATGGCCCCAATGAGTATGGCTGGTAGAGCCATCACCAGGCATCCAAAAGCTGCCAGGAAAGACAGCACCTGAGCATAAGTGGCTGAGGATGAAGAGAGGACCCTCTGGAAGTAGGCTTGCCATGGGATTCCACCCAGCATCTGCATGGGAACAAAAGAGACTCAGAATGAATTGGAGCCGAGCAATATGTATTAGGATTTTTAAATAAGATTTTTTAATAGTCACATTCACAATAGTCATATGTATGATTCTTATGTACCATAAATGGTCCTACTGCCAAACACCTCAACTGCAATCACGTTGTTGTCCTGTTTTCAACTGCGCAGAATTTCCTGAAGTTTTTTCCTTCATCATTACATAGCCCAATCTTTTCTATTCTTTAATTTACCTACTTCAAACTGCACTACAACTATCCAGAACCCTTCAATTTGCTTTTACCTGGAGGTTTTAACCATCATAATTTTATTTTTAAAAAATTAAGATTCTGAAAGGAGTAACTTTAATTTGAATTAATAAAACCCAATAAATATTTCTGGACCAGGTAGTATGATGGTTTTGAGGGGAATGGTTCTTGCTCTGGAGCTCCCTGTTCACTGGAAGAGTCAATGAAATGCAGCATTTTCCAAAGCAGGGTGTGCAGGGTGCTCAAGACAATATAAAGAGCATCAAAGGAAATATTAGAATTTCTATTTATACTCAATTTTACCTCATACTTACATGTTACTTTTCCAATTAAACGATATAAAATATTAGTACACTATGTATAAGTAATTCATAACTACACATACCTACATCAGGAGTATGCTTAAAATTCTTATTGAGGATATGCAATCATAAAAGTTTTGGAGACAGTGAACTGTAATGTAATTATTTTCCTTCTATAAGGATGTATGAATGGGAAGAAAATTGAGAACAATTAATTAATTAGGGTTAACAGAGGTGGGGGAAAAGTGGGAGGAAGGACAACTGCATAGTAATCAGGGAAACCTACAGAATTGACATGGAGTCAGTTCTTAAGCATTGAGAGGGTATCACAAGGTAGAGATGGAGAGAGAAGAGAGCACCTAGCAGAGAATTCAGTGTGAAAAAGGAAGAAGATAAAAAGCAATGAAGCAGCGCTGAGACCACTGTTTCTTTAGTTTAATTAAAGGTTAAGGAGTGGTTAAAGAGGAGGCTGAGGAATGCCTTCCCTATGATTACAGCCATGGTTCTTTGACTTGCTTAGAGTCGGTGTTCAATAAATACTTATCATATGAATGAGTGAACTGGTGTATGAATTTCCATATTCCAATGTACTGAAGCTGTTTCTTTAATTGCCTGTCTTCGCTCACTGGGCTCTAAATTCTGGGATGTATTGTTTATCACTTCCACCTCTGTGCTGAGAGTGCTTGTCATGTATTGATTCCAGGATAATCTCCTCATATAAAAGCTATACATGTTCAAAAGTAAAAAAAAGTAAAAGAAGAAATTCTAAAATTCATAATCCATGCCTCAAGTCTATATTCTTCCAAAACTTTCCCTTTGGTTTGTAACTTGTTAATCAATATAGATCTTCCTTGACTTATGTTGGTGTTATATCTCAATAAACCCATTGTAAGCTGAAAAAATCTGAAGTCAAAATCCAAAATGCATTTAATACACCTAAACTATTGAATGCCATAGCTCAACCTAGCCTACCTTAATGTGCGTAGAACACTGACATTAGCCTATAGTTTGGCAAGTCATTTAACATAAATGTTAGATACTTTATAATGAAGTCTTGATTATTTTATATAATTCGTTGAATACTATACCTAAAGTGAATAGCAGCTTGGTGTATGGGTTCAGAATGTTTGTCAGTGTATCTGTTGTTCACCCTCATGGCTGACTGGGAGCTGTGGCTGGCTGCTGGTGCCCAGCACAACGAGAGAGGATCATACCACATACTGCTAGCCCAGGAAAAGACCAAAATTCAAAGTATGGTTTCTACTGAATCCTATCGCCTTCTCACCCCTGCAAAGTTGAAAACCTGTTAAGTCAAACCATTACAAGTCAGGACTGTACGAATATCACTAACATTTTCTATGCCAATGAATATTCACCAATAATTTCAATGTCTGTATGAATTGAAACACTCTAATTTTACATGCCAAACTCTCTGGACATTGAAGTCATCAGAGCTTTGTAAGAAAGGTAAAATCTGACCTTCACGGACAAACAGAAGCCCTGAAGTGAAAGGTGGAAGATGGATTAGGACAAGTGAGATGCAGGTGGGCTGCGACATGGAGACTGTGAAGGGCCACCACAACAGGCCAGGGGATGGAAGTTCAGGGAGACAGTTGGAAGATCGAGATCCTTGGTGAAACATTTCGAGGCATACTTCTACAGTTCACTCACTCATTCATTCAACATCGACTTTCACTACCACTTACGCTACATTTTGAAGAATGAACAGGACTTGGCCATATAATTTTCTGGGGATGGAAGAAACTTTAGCAGTCATTGGATATAATACATTATTTTGAAGATTAATAAATCTGAGGACTAAAGTGTAGTGTAGGAGAAAATGACTTCAGGGTCTTGATGCTTTATTTCAATCCCTCTCAGACAAGGGTGTGATTATCAACAGACTACCTATCTTCCCTGAGTGCCATAATCTCCTCCATGTCATCATAAATATACCCTGCCATGCAGATATAATTTCACATACGTGTTATATTTAACTCCTTTCTCCATTCAATTCATAATTATAATCCATTCTAGAAAAGTATCAGCCAATACATTTCTTAACAATCCTTGGGAAAGAAGCTCTGCCCTCACCCCACCACTGGAAACAACCTGTTTACATGTTTTCCTGTCTTCTTACCAGGAATTTTTCTTTTACTTTCTTTCTTTTTTTTTTTTTAAGATTTTATTTATTTATTTAACAGATGGAGATCACTAGTAGGCAGAAAGGCAGGCAGAGAGGCAGGCAGAGAGGGAGGGAGGAAGCAGGCTCCCTGCCAAGCAGAGAGCCTGATGTGGGGCTCGATCCCAGGACCCTGGGATCATGACCTGAGCCGAAGGCAGAGGCTTAACTCACTGAGCCACCCAGGCGCCCCTTACCAGGAATTTTTCTACTGGGACAGACACATTGACTTTAAGTGCTGAAATTTAGCAAAGTACAACAAATACAAAGTGAAATCACAAAATATCGTGAGCCCTTTAAAAAGGAAACAAAAATAATTTCCCCTTCACTTTGATATAAACATTAATCTATTTATTTTGAAATTAAATACAATGTTTTATTTTTGTAAGTAACCCCTCCAGTTAGCAGAATCACAAAATCTGGCAGGTTCTTTAGGCTTTCCCCTCTTCTGTCAATCTGTGATCTGCCTTTATTGTTTCTCTGCCCACGTCTCGCTAGCAACACCTTCACCCCATGTTCCTAAGCTGTCTCTGACTTCCCAGCGCTTCTTTCTTGGCATCTTTCTTGAATGACACCTCTTTTCCCAACTTCTATGTGCACTAAAGGCCTTTTGACAATAATTTGTTTATCCGTAATTAGGGACTAAATGGGTTACTTACTCCGAAATACAGATTAAAACTTTCAGATGGCGTGGCCCCAGGTTGGGGAAGTCTCTGGGGGTAGGGCATGCTGCTCCTGACTTACAGCACAACAGAAATATGGATGCACCATACATCATACCATAGACATTCTCCCTTTAAGGCTTCACTTTCTCTCCACTTTGACACTAGTCAGCTGCCACAGTAAGTGGCCCCATCTTCCAACAAGAAGCAGTCAATGCACAAAGAGATGTGAGCCAGTAGGTGAAATTTACATACAAGCCTTAAATCTTAAAAATGCATTTGATTTTAGGAAAAATGAGATTGCAGTCCTCAGGTAAGGGCATTACTTACCAACAGCAGAAAACTATCAAGCCAAGTGTAGACTTCAAATGATTCAATGGTCCCCAGCCAAGGCTTTTGATACTTGGTATGCATAGCAGTGTAGCCAATGTCAGTAACTGCAGAATGTGACAGGGCAAAAGGGACGCTGATCCACTGCAACCAAAGAGGGGCGTGACAGAGTTAAGCTACGACTTTTGCCACACATTTTATTTTTTCATAGACCACACAGCTCAGTTTTTCCTTTTGTTCAGACAGAGAAGAACCTGGAATCACGTTCTTTGTGGGACGCCATGAAATTCTGATTTAAAAAGTTAGAGTAACATATTTCCTATGCCTGCATTTATTTACACCATGTCCTATCAGTTATAGAAGCAGTCAGCCAACCTTTGGGAAGAAAACATTAAGTTTAAGAACATGAAGTATATCGATATATAAACTTTTCATGTTTTCTTTGAATTAGAGAAAGATGTCCGTTTATTAAAGTGACAAGGAAAGATCCGATTGAGAATTTGGTGGGGAAGACAAAACTCCAAGGATGAGCCCAGTGCTAATAAAAAATAAGGAAAAGAATGGGGAGGCCTTCTATGTGGAACAAGGTAAAGAGGAGAACGTATGGGGTGAGCCCTCAGATCTTTTGCATGACAAGGTGTGCTGACATGGGAGTGGCTTAGGGAAATGATAGATAAACATAAACACATGGCAAGAAATTTGAATTGAAAGCAAAGGGGTTTATATTTTGTTCTGTAGCAACTGGAGGCATTTCTCCTGAGTTGTAAAAAGATTTTAGTAGATTTCATCTGCATTTTAATATCGTAGATGTAAACAGTGAGCTTAGGAGAAGGAGGAGTCAGGAAAAATAGTAGGTGCACTGATATGACCCACATAAAAGCCTTAAATAGAGCCATCATATTAGAAATGGAAAGACACTGGTACTGAAAAGGGTTCTGAAGGGAGATTGAGCAGCCCTTGGATTACAGCAGGAAGAGATCAGAGAGAGAAAATGAACAGATGAACTTTAAGTTTACAGTGGTGGAGCTCCAAGGATGGTGATAAGATCAACAGAATTGGAGAATTTGAGAAAAGGAGATAGTTTAAGATGTGAATTGATTCATTAATTATGTATGCATGTAAGGCCATTTGCAGCTTGGAAAACAAACCAAGCTTGGCCTTTTACTCAGTCAAGTCAATTGTCTCTTAACTAGTAACCAAGACAACTCGATTCCTCATCAGTTTAGTCACATTTCGTAGAAGAAAACCACTCTAACATCTGTCCGCACAGGTATTTGTCCCATCACCTTTATGCAGGCATGCTTGATTTATAGTCCCATGTATTTTAAGTTCTGGTCTCATGAAAGGCAATGAGAAATTACATATATCATCAGTAAATAGCATCATCCCCTGGCATTGTCCGTCTTTCTTTCTTTCTTTCTTTTAAAATTTATTTATTTGACAGAGAGAGAGATCACAAGCCAGCAGAGCAGCAGGAAGAGAGAGAGGGGAAAGCAGGCTCCCTGCTAAGCAGAGAGCCTGATGCAGGGCCTGATCCCTGGCCTGATCCCAGGATCCTGAGATCATGACCTGAGCTGAAGGCAGACGCTTAAGTGACTGAGCCACCCAGGTGCCACAGCATTGCCTTTCTTAAAATACCAAGTACATCAGCTAAGAGATCTGTCATTGCCAAACCAAACTTGCTTCCAGTGTTCCGAACAGAGATCTATTTCTGGAAGTTTATGATGATGCTAAGGAGAATTCTGAATTTCAGCACTGTCCACTTGCTTCTCACAATTTAAAAATAAGAAAATAGGAGTCATTGAGCAAATTAAATTGACTTGAATTCAACAAAGCTACTAGTGAATGAGATTCCATGACATGCACATAGATGCTAAGGGAGAAAGAGGAAATGTGATCATCGCTAGCATATGTCAGTTTATGGCTAAGCTGTAATTTTAGCTGTAGTCCATTCTTTTAAAAATTTCTTCCCATTATTGAAGATGCTAGAAAATAAAAAAAAATGAATATGAGATTTGACTTCATTTTTCATTTCTGTCTAGTGTAAGCACGAAAATAAAGAGCTTTTCATTCTGAGAAAAAAAAGGAAAAAAGAGAAGTCTCAAAAGGTGTTTAATCATCCATGAGAAGGGAGTCATGATGTGCAGTCTCAGCTTCTCTCCATGGCCTTTCTCCAAGGGCACTGGCCCTACAGGCTGCACAGCCAGGATAACAATCATGTGTATGAACTCACTACAGTGCCCAGCATGGAGTGCTCATGCCATTTTTTTGGTTATGTCCTAGATGTTGGATATTATTATATGTGTGATAATACAGTCTTCACATTTAAGATGTTGAGTTTGCAAAGGCTCATCATTGACTAAAATGTGTTCATAATACACAAAGGTACTTTTAATGTAGTATCAATAATATGTCTCATAATTATGTAGCACTTTTTACTGAATAAAACACACATATATTACATAATCTAGTTTAGGACTTAAAAGCAATACATGATAAATCTTGTTAGTATCTTATATTATTAAACATTTTCTTTGTTTTTAGACCCTCCCAAATAGTAAAGGTTAATATTGAAACCCACAGTTTTTTGAATGGGATAATTTCTGTCTTATGTACAGTCTTATGGATCAATTAAAATGATTACAGGGAAAGGTTAAGAGACCAATGCAGGGGGTGCCTGGGTGGCTCAGTCAGTTAAGCATCTGCCTTCAGCTCAGGTCATGATCCTTGGGTCCTTGGATTGAGCCCCACATTGGGCTCCTTGCTCAGTGACATTTTAACTCTGAGTAAAATGTGTTGCCTTCAAACTCAAGGAAGGGCACACACAGGTTTCCTTCAAATGTAGGCATGAAGGAAAGGAAGCTCTAGACCTTTCTAAGAATTAAACTGAGAGCATATTTTCTGTCAAAAGAAAAGAAAATGACTACAGTTTTTTGTCCAATTAATTTGCTGATAAATCTGAAATTTCAAATGCTACATGACTTACTATGTATTAATCATGATGGAAAATAACATTTTTATTAATTTTTGCTGAGTTCATATAAAATGCCACATTACTGTTTAGGAAGAAGAAGGAGAAGAAAGTAAAAGAAGAAAGTCTGTGACTGGCTCCACTTACCAGGCCTATGAAGATGCAAAAAAGCTGAACAACATCGGTGTAGGCCACGGAATAGAGACCACCCACCAGCGTGTACAGAGTGGCGATCAGTGCCGAGACAATGACAGAAGCTTGCACGTTGACGTTAATGATCACGCTGATGGTGGCTCCTGAAGAAAGCAGACAAGAGAATTCTGTAGTCAAGGTACTCAAGTGGATTCCACTTTCTGTTCAAGGATATACTGAATGTTCAGTGACAGCAGGTACTTTCCCATGTCATATGAAATGTATTGGATGATAACAGTTAATGTAAGTTTTCATATAAAAATCTTAAAATCTCTATAACTTGCATATCTGTATATATTTATGTATATATATATACACACACTTATGTATATAATACATATATATTTAAAAATATTCTTTCTTTCTGAAATTGATGCTTTGGTAACTTGTTCATGTGGGACACCCAAAATCCATGACATGACTTTAAAATTCCATGATATATACTAGCTATATGCAATGTATTTATTCATATCCTCAAAATAAGCACAATCACCCATTTTCCATTTTGCATTAACTCTGACCCCGCTAGCTTTTTAAATTTATTTTTATTCTTTTAAAGATGTATTTATTTATTTGACACTCAGAGATCACAAGTAGGCAGAGAGGCAGGAAGAGAGAGAGGAGGAAGCAGGCTCCCTGCTGAGCAGAGAGCCTGATGCGGGACTCGATCCCACGACCCTGAGATCATGACCCAAGCAGAAGGCAGAGGCTTTAACCCGCTGAGCCACCTAGGCGCCCCAAGATGTATTTATTTATTTTTGAGAGAGAAATAGAGAGAGAGCAAACAGGGGAAAGGGCAGAAGAAGAGAATATCTAAGCAGGCTCCCACCGAGTGCAAAGCCCAACTCGAGGCTTGATCTCATGACCCATGAGATCAGGACCCGAGGTGAAACCAAGATTCAGATACTTAACCAACTGAGCCACCCAGGTGCCTCCTTGTTAGCTTTTTTTAGGTAACAGATGGTAAAAGGTTCCAAGGTTTAAGACAATTTTGTAAAAGAAAATAATAAAATTGTTAAATTTTATTCCAGTCCCACTGCTAGATTTTAACATCATCTTTCTAAGTAATTTTCATTAGCAGACCTTAGCAGAGTTTTAAATCTGCCTTATAAATAAAATTTATGTTTTTCCTATGTTATGACTTTGTTTATTGTGTTTGTTAGTATCTATATTTCCAGTGAGAATATTAGGGAATGCACAATTGGATCACTATGGTTCCTGGACTTTCAGTTTGGAATTCACTTGCTGGTTTACAAACCCTTTCCCATTGTTCTCAAAGTTATATAGTTTGTATGTTATATTACTAACACAGCAATTAAGGAATGTTAACATACACAGAACAAATATGTGATTTTTTTTGGGTATCATTAATTGCAATCTTATGGTCTGCTACCGCTACCATCCCTTAATTGCATGCTAACAGTGTATGCAACCTACCAGAGATGAAAATCCATTTTGTGAAGGGGCAAATAATATATATGATATCAAAGATAACAATATAAATACTTTTCAAGATTTTTTTCTTAGTACTTTGGATTTGGTTAACAAAATTATTTTCTTGAGTAAAGATAATTAATAAAAGGAAAAGTCTGGTAAGGAATTGGAGGATGAAGACAAGGGAATGCAGTCAATTATTTCAATTATTTAGAAGTAACTTTGGATAATTGAGTTATTTTTGTATAGAAACATAACAAGCTTTTTTTCCCTTGCAATTATTTACTTCATATTGAAACTTTAGTTGCAATTCTTTGCCATTCTTTTGGTCTGGTTTTCTCCTTTAATAACAACATTTCTAAGCCATATCTCATGAATTTTGAAAAGTACAATTATTATCCTGCCTCTTTGGGCTGCTGTTTAATTTTCTACCCATTGGTAAGTCTTACCTTTACTAATGCTACACCTCCAAAAGGTGGGGTGGGAGGCTACATGCTATAGAAGAAAGAGCACTAGACTAGGATCCTAAAGATTTAGATACTGGTAAATACTACCATTTAGTTGCAACTTAGTGGTTTTAAAGAAGTCACCAGCTTTCCTATCACTATAGAGATTGGGATAAATTTTTTTCTCAAAAATATTTTCTAAAGATTCCATCATTTGTAGTGAATAAAATAAGTTTATACTTCCAGATCTGTTATGAAATATTACTTTATTCATGCAACCATAGAAATAAACATACTATAAATAAAGTTATAAACATTCATTGAATTTGAGTTGTGAGAAGTATAAACATACATTTTTTTTAAGGTTTTATTTATTTATTTATTTTGAGTGCATGAGTTGAGAGAAGAGTGGAAGGAGAGGGAAAGAGAAATTCTAAACAGACCCTGTCCTGAGTGTGCAGCTTGATGCAGGGCTCAATCCCATGTCCCCGAGATCATGACCTGGACTGAAATCAAGCGTCAGATGCTTAACTGACTGAGCCATTCAGGCACTCCTAAATATGTATTTTCTTTAAAAAAAAAATGCATATAGGACCACCTGGGTGGCTCAGTGGGTTAGGGCCTCTGCCTTCAGCTCAGGTTGTGATCTCAGGTCCAAGGATCCAGCCCCACATCAAGCTCTCTGCTCAGTGGGGAGCCTCCTTCCCCACCCCCACGCCTGCCTCTCTGCCTACTTGTGATCTCTGTCTCTGTCAAATAAATAAATAAATAAAATCTTTTAAAAATTGTATATAAATGATGTGCATTTACGCCAAAAAAAACAGTTTAAAATTCTCCTCTAAGTTCAGTGGTGAACTAAGCATGTTCACAGGAAGGTGGTAATAGATCTTATATTTGTCTATTCTTAAGCATTCCAAGTTATTTCTAATAAACACTAATTTTGCATTATGTCCAACTATCATTTTTGAAGAAAATGTTAATCTAAAAATGCACATTCTCTTTACCAGAGCATATATTTCGAGGAATAGCAGCAGTGTTTTTATGCATGTTGTTTGAGATGTGTATGCATCTATGTAGAGAGGGATATATATAGCAATATATATATATATATTTACATATATATTGTCACATACACAGACATAGACACACACACATATACAAAAATAACTAATTGCAGCAAAGTTTAGAGTTTAGGTTAAGTTTATATTTCCAAAATACTTTAGAAATATTATTTGGGGCACCTGTGTGGCTCAGTCGGTTGAGTGGCTCTTGATTTAGGTTCAGATCATGATCTTAGGGTCGTGAGATTGAGAATTATGGCAGACTCCCTGCTGAGCAGGGAGTCTGCTTCTTTCTCTCTCACCTTTGCCCCTCCCCCTGCGCATGCTCTCTTTCTCTTAAAAAAACAAAACAAAACAAAGAAACCCAACCTTTTTAAAAAAGAGAAATATTAGTTTATTAATTCAATTCTCCCCTTAGGGCTCTATTATATAAATTGATCTTTATTCCATGAGAGTGAACATTTTGTATTCTGTTAGCTATTCAGCCCACTCCTTTTAAAATACCTCAGCGGGCAGCTTGTCTTAAAATCAGCATTTTTTAGTGTTGAAACTAATGACAAATAAACTACCCATTGCTTCTTGGCTAATGAGAACAAGGTGGGAAGGGAGGTATATTTTTACACATAATTTCATTAGGATATAAGTACAGTTGTAACTGTGGAGTATTATTATATTGCACCAAGAATGTGCAACATTTTCCACTGAGTTACACAGTATTTTATAGTTATCAAACTCTCTTCTTTTCTACATCAAATCATCCCTTCATTTTACAGTTGAAGACCAAGAAGGTAAGATTATATGGGAATCTGAAAAAGAAAGGAGTGAAAGGTAACATAAACAAATATCTGATATTATAGAGGTCAGATCTGATGATAATACTGAAGCCAGTAGACAAGTTTGTGGTCTGGAATATATACTGTGGAAGGACATTCATCTTACTTTTGGTTTGACCACTTGGGGTCTAACTGTAGGCTGAAGCCCTTTATCTTCCTTTGGAAGAAATGATGGGGAGAAACACACAGATACCTGTATGTCAAACATGCACATAGTTCACTGAGGAAGGTGGTGGAACTTCCAACCATGTTGATCTTCAAGAAAGAAATCAATGCTCAGTGAAATGGTTTATATTTCACCTTGATCAAAAGGCAGGTTATTAAGCCTGGCTGAAGATCTCCCAACATGCCACTGAAATCTCTCATTTTCTAAGCCTTACATGTGGGCTGAGAATCAGTGAGCCCAGGATGGGCTGTCCCTTAGTATTAATTGGAGTCTAAGTTCATTTTCTAGATCCCTAAACGTGTCTACAACTCAGTACTTTAGTATTACATTGAGAAAAGAAGTACCATTGTTTTTCTTCTCTTTTGAAGAAAGAGATAATTTGCTCACTCATTCATTTATTTGTGATAAAATTACAACTATTAACAAGACACAAATCCTGCCTTCAAGAAATTTATAATCCCTTTTGTGAGGTTGGTTTTGGGTTTGATACAGATAAACAGGCACATAATCACACAAAGTGACAAGTCCAATGAAAAGAGAATTCCACATGCCTAGGGAAGCCCACAGGAAAGTCATCCAGCAAGGTCAGGATTATGATTTGAGTAAATGAGGTCTAAGAGAAGACTGAAGGACATTTTCTGGTTGGTTAGGTGGAAGTCAAAAAGGCAGAGGGGGAACAAGTCCAAAGTAGAGGGCACCTGGACTTTCACAGTGTTAGAGGCAAGAGAGGAAGTGAAGTCTAGAGTTATGGAAGAAGGAAGGGAGGGATAGTGAGAGGAATCAGAGCCTAAGTCATAAAAAGCTTTATGCACTCACTTAAAAGTTTGGAAAGGAACAGTAAAGAGACTTGAGCAGATTTGCATTTTAGAAGGATGAGTCTGTACTATGTGTAGACTAGAGGAGGAGCCATGCACAATAAGCACGGAGATGGTTGCATTCATCAAGATAAGGGAGGATGCAGGTGGCCTGGCCTGTGGCTTAAGTGAGTAAAGTTGGGTATGTGATGTTCCGTTAACCAGAGAAAGGCAGAGGTCCTTACCTAAGGCAGAGAAAATGGCAGCAGCCCAAAACATTTCTCCCATTAGCGCAGGAATAAATAGGAGCCCACCCATGCGTTTTCCATAGATCTGCTGAAACGGGTCTAACATGGTCACATATCCCTTGGAACGCATAGGCTTTGCAAAGAACAAACCACCTAAAATAAATTAAACAAGTGTTTATGAGAAAATAAAAAAATTCATAATGTAATAGTCTTTGCCAACATTTTACTATGCTATAATTTCTCAAGGGAAATAATTTTTTTAGAACACTGATATGTGTGGAAGAACCAGTCTGAAATATACTGTGAGTACAGAACCAAGACATATGTAGCAACCAAACATGCATTTCTTAATACGTTTGTCATTGTACTTATCCAAAGGACCACTGAATGGTATCCAAGGCATGTGGGTTTCAACATGGACTGGTGTGACACTCACGAAAATGCCTTTGTAGCACCAAGCATAGCATTCAGACGCTGATTAAGCACACGATCAATGAATGTATTTTAAGTGCAAAAAAAAAAAAAGGAACTCAGTTATATAATATTTTTGACCTTTCCTAAGTGTGGCTACAAAAAGAAATTCAGATATAATTCAAGTTGATTCATTGTTAATGATACCTCTATACTATTTTTGAAAGGAAAAAAATCATGTGCTAAGAAATTCACTCTTGCCATAGATCAAAGGATTAAAAAAAAAACCATATTCCACAATCAAGGGATCAAATAATCTTAAGCATAGTGTTACTGATTTCTGGTAACATCTACTTGAGAGATCTCTGGTAACATTTTTTTTTTCACAATAGTTATTCACAGTTTGACTTGTTATTTCACTTGTTATTTGTACTCCTGTTCTTTATGCTTTACTGGTGGGTCACTAAGGTATAATTTTCACTTACCTAAAATCAGACTAAGAGAATATCCAATTGGTGCCTGAGCCCAAGCTAGACCATAATCTGGTACATACACTGCTTCAGCTGTCCCGTTGATGTAACCTCCTCCGACCCAGGTGGCTGAAATAGAATGAACAGTGAGGGAAAGACGCCACCATACCTATCATACCCTAGACCTGCTGAGTTTAACACAGTCCCCATTAGCCTCCTGTGACTATTGAGCTCCTAAAATATGGCTAGTCTGGTTTGAAATGTTCTGAGTGTAAAATACACATTGGATTTCAAAGACTGACTATGCAAAAGTAAATGTAAGCTGCCTCAATAATTTTTTTGTGTTAATTACCTGGTGAAATGAAAACATTTTCAATGTATTGAGTTAAATACATTCTATTATTTACATTTATTCCCCTATTTTTTCATGTTCTTTAAAGTGGTTTGCAGAAAACTTAACATTCTTTTTATGGCTCACATCGTATTTCTCTTGGACAGTGATGCCCTGGGTGTTTTCTGAGTCCATTTAGTCATCAATACTTTCAAACAATATTGTTATATCCCAAAGTCTGATATTATATTCAAAATATATGAAAATTTCTATTCTCAATAGTAGTACAACTTTTTTCCCCAGCTTCCATAACATGATGTCAAGTTTCTTTATTTAAAGGTCCTTCTATTTTAATCATATTCATCTTCTCACATTGATCACAATTACCTTCCTGGGCAGGGGGAGGAGAGGGGGTAGGGCAGGGTGGAGCAGGGTGGGAATGGAGAAGGGCACATGTGTGCAGTTATGGGTGTATGCGCTTGTTTTTTTTAATTTTATTTTTATTGATAAGACCACTTCTTAAACACCCTGAGTACATAGGATTTTGGCAGATCTGTTCTCCAACATAGCATATTAGTTACTTTCTTAAATTGTTAAAGGAGAGAGGACACTTCTACTCCAAGGTGTCCTAAAGTGGGTTTTCCCCTCCCCCTTCCCAAGTACCCAACATACACTTAGGCATAAGAAATAGCATTTAGTATTTAATGTAGACTGCATAACTACTTTCATTCTTTGTTTTAATCTGGGTCTTTTAGTAAGATATTTGATATTTCATGAAGCATAATAAGAAATACTATCTTCTTCAGGTATTATTTAATAGAATATCTGTAGCATAATAGTTGAAAGAGGAGGTCAAGGAACCAAAGAAAACACATGTTGGTTAAACAAGATTGGACCAAGAAGGATCTATAAACTTTACCATTTTCAGTGAGAAAGCAATACCACATTTGATTATTCTATTTGAATTTGATTATGATAAAGCTAAAGTTAATGGAACACTTAAATCTTTATAGTTTATATCCTTTGAAGAATATTGCCAAAATATTTTAAAGAATCCATTGTAGAATTTGTGTAAGATTATAAGGAACATAGGCTGGTTTACCATATATGAGTCTGAATACTAGGCGGTGTCATCCAATTGAAACTAAAACTTGACTCTGAAAAGTTTTCTGAAATCTCATAGAATGTAAGTAGAATAAATAATATGTCAAAGACAGGTGTCTCGATTGTGTTCATGTCAAAATTTATCTGACTTTTGATCCAAATACAAAGCAAAGAAGAAAATGTTGTAGGGTTAGTACTATTGTTTAAAAGTTAACATGAAAAGAGTTCCCTGCAAAGGAATTTTAAGCACATTTAAGGGGAAAGTTTATATACAAAACCTTATAGTGGACAAGTGTGCACTAAGCATCATCCATTCTCATCTGCTTGGGAGCTTTTACATGGGTGTTAACAAATAACAAATGCTATTACTTTTTTTCTCATTATAATCCTTCTTGAAAATTTAAACAGGCTTTCCCTGTGCAGAAGACATGAACAGACACTTCTCCTAAGAAGACAAACAGATGGCTAACAGACATGAAAAAACGCTCAACATCTCTCGGCATCAGGGAAATACAAATCAAAACTGCAATGAGATACCTCCTCACACCAGTCAGAATGGCTCAAATTAACAAGTCTGCAAACGATCAATGTTGGTGAGGATGCGGAGAAAGGGGAACCCTCCTACACTGTTGATGGGAATACAAGCAGTTGCAACCACTTTGGAAAAGAGTATGGAAGTTCCTCAAAAAGTGGAAAACAGAGCTACCCTATGACCCAGCACTTGCACTATTGGGTATTTATCCCAAAGTAGTAATCTGAATGGGTATGTGTTCCCCCATGTTTATAGCAGCAATGTCCACAATAGCCAAACTAAGGAAAGAGCCCAGATGTCCACTGACAGATGAACATACAAAGATGTTGTGTATATGTACAATGGAATATTACACAGCCATTAAAAATCGAAATCTTGCCATTTGCAATGACTTGGATGGAACTAGAGGGTACGATGCTAAGCAAAAAAAGTCAATCAGAGAAAGACTATTATCATATGATCTCACAGATATGTGGAATTTAAGAAGCAAAACAAAAGATCAAGAGAAGAGAACAAAAAAATAAAACAAGATGAAACCAGAGAGGGAGACAAACCATAAGAGACTCTTAATCATAAGAAACAAACTGAGGGTTGCTGGATGGAAGGGGGGTGGAGGGATGGAGTAACTAGGTGATGGACACTGGGGAGGGTATGTGATGTAGTGAGCACTGGGTATTTATGTAAGACTGATGAATCACAGACTTGTACGTTTGAAACAAATAATACATTATGTGTTAATAAAAACATATGATAAGAGTTAGAGAGGAGGAGGGAGTTGGGGGAAATTGGAAGGGGAGGTGAATCATGAGAGACTATGGACTCTGAAAAACAATCTGAGGGGTTTGAAGTGGCAGGGTGGGTGGGAGGTCGGGGTACCAGGTGGTGGGTATTATAGAGGGCATGGATTGCATGGAGCACTGGGTGTGGTGAAAAAAAATGAGTACTGTTATGCTGAAAATAAATAAATAAATTTTAAAAAAAGTATGATAAAACTAAAAAATTAAAATAAATAAAAATTAAAAAAAATAAAAGTAAATAGGGATGCCCCCTCCACTGGGTGTCTAACTGGGACTTGAATAAATGATTCTCACAGGTGCAGAATCAGAATCCTGCCAGGACCTGGAACTGCTAACAACATGCCAACAATGTTTCATTGCATAAAGTAAGTGGTCTTATGAGCACAAAGCTTATCAGTGATCACTTTTCATTGTGCAGGTCTCCTCTCCCTTGTCCAAAACAAACTCGGTGACTGAATGATTATCAACTTGGTTACTTATCATGTTAAAGTCCTCACATTTTTACCAGTCTTGTCCCTTCTACACCAGAATTTGCTTTGCATGTCTGTATATTTCATGTCAGATTCACCAGTGAGAACAAGAATTCTTTCAACCTATCCGCATTTTTTAATTTTTTAAACTTTATTCTTTATCAAATATATACAATCAATGAATCTGACCAGGTTTAGGTAATACGGTTCGTATTTTAAATGAATTATGAGACTGACCACGATTCTTTTCAGTCCTGGAAGACTGAATAAAATCTTTAAAAAATGATCTAGACCATGACCCATCATAGGAGACATTATGATTCAAATTTTTCTATATACCTTAATAGACTGTTACATCATTCTAGATGATGAGAGAACAAATTCTAAAATATTACCTTTATGAACACAGTAGATACAGCATTAAATCAGAGTAATAGAACATTATAAGAATGAAAAAAATCAGTCATAAAAGACTTTGATATAGAGCAGCTCATTTATTCTTTACATCAGTTTTTTGAGGGAGATAACTTTCTTTGTTTTATTTTGTTTTTCTTCTCATTTTCTTTGTACAGAAAAAACCTGAAGGGAGTACAATCACAATGTTTTAATTCCCTTCCAATGCCAGTATCACATCTGGATCTTTAGGGCAATGAAGAAATGTTTGCGGTATAAAAAACAATGAAAATGAAGATGTAAAGTTGTGTACACTGTTCATCAATAGGTGGATAATAAGAGAAACAACATCTGGAAATGTATACCAACGTTTCCGGAAGTGTATATGCCGGCTCATCTTATGGATGAGTCTCACTCTGTTTTTGTACTTATCTAAATGTGCATATTAAATTTCACAGAAAATATTTTGCATGATACAATTTGCTCTATGTATGTGTTTATGTAGAAAAGCTGAGAAACAGAGAGTAAAAAAGGACTTCTTTACATACGATGTGCCTTTATAAAGAAAGGGAATGCAGTCAGCTGGAGGTCTGCCTGTAGCGCAATGTGCAGGAGACTCAGGGCGTGGCTGCCAGAAGACCTGGGTTTGGTGCTGATTCTAGTCCTTGTTAACCACGTAACTCTGTGTCCTTACTTAACCCCAGAGTCCTTTCATGGTACTCAAATATAAAGAATTTCATGAAGATCATACAAAACCATATATAGTTGACAGAGTTAAACAATATAAAATGTTTATATCTGAAAAATAAAACCTATAGTCCATAAACTACTCTAGAATATGATAAGTTTCAGATGGCCAGCAGTGACGTAGTCTTCACGGATTGCTTTGGTGAACTACTCCATTTACAGATGAATCACCTAAATAGCACATCAGGCCTGAAACTGGGCATCATTTGGATATAATTTCTGATGGGATATTTTCCAATGGGCCCTCAGGGTTCCAGTTAGTGTGAATTAATTTGCTAATGTTTAAAAACCTAATAAGAATCAGAAGTGAAATGTGTGTTGTTAGTGAATATGTATCAAATAATGTTAAAGATATAACTGTAAATTGTTGTTTTTCAGAAATATTTTCTACAACCAAGAGGAGTATAAAAAAGAAGCAAGTTACCTCTTAAACAGAACCATGTTGGGGCATCAGACCCTCAGAACCCAGAGGCGGTTTGAGTGGGGCTGCAGTTGCTGGCTGGGGCATTTCTGTTAGGACACACCCTAGCTTTTCCCCTTTTATATCAAGGTTCTTGGAAATTTTTTTTTTCCCCAGTGCTGTGGATTCCTAATATGTGATTTTCTTCTCTGAGGGAATTAGTTTACTAAATGGGAGAATTAAGTTTCAAAACAGGGCATCTATCCGTTTGGAATTGTGTTGCCCCTAACTGATTTATTCAGTTGAAAGCCATCACGAGTTAATGTTCATTGACATCCATCATTTAAGACAACCCAAAGTCACAACTTTGTGCCGGTGTTAGTGAACGTGATGAGACGCTGACTTTATCGTATAACTTGTAAGACCAAGACACTTTTCTCCACCTCTTTGTTTTTACTCTGTTCCCACCCACCAACTGTCCAGATAGCCCAGATTCCTTTCATTGATATTCTGGCCAGCGATTTATTATAAACTCATTTTGTTCAAGTACTACTGAGTTGCAACCATTTTACCTTTGTTTTAAATAAATGTGAAATTATTTTTAAAATATATAAGCAGTGAACAAAAGGAAATCCCCAAAGGACAAAGGCTAAGGTCTGCTTTGTCACTCTGAGAAGCCAAGGAGGGGTGGACAGCACGGAGCGGAGGCATCAGAACCTACCTGTCATGGTAAATCCACCCACCAGCAGACCAATGTCTCGGCCACCAACTATGATGGCCTCGCTGCGCTCTTCTGAGCTGCCACTGTTTTTGGTTCTCCAGGCTGCCCATATTCCAACCAGCAATATTAGAAGGTAGAACACGATGATAGCTACCAGTCCTTCCACATGGAAAGTCATTTTTAGTTAGGGGTCCAGATTCTTCCACAGCTAGCTACTTCATTAAGATTTCTGAAGAAAACACAGTAATGAATTATAAACCAGCCAAGCATGCATAGGCAGCTGGGAATAAACCAGCTGGCTCATGAGAGATCCTGTACCACTTACAGGAACAGCACACTGAAATTATATATGACACTAGCAGTTGCCAACACAGCCCACTATTTTATTATAATTACTATTTAACAGTTTAATATTGTTTTGAGTTTTCAAGAAAAAGAAAAAAATAGAAAATGCTGCTGAACAAATACAACCACCATCACTTTTTGTGTTTAATAAATTCTTTCAATTTAAAATTAACCTTGTCTTGTAACTTGGTCAAGAAACCATTTCCAAAGATTATGTATTTGGCTTTTGGAACTAACTTACTATTCCATCTAGAATGATTCAGTAATGTAAAGGGTATTGTAAAACTACTCTGAGAATCTAACATAATCTTACATCCATTCATTCACTCATTCATTCATTCCTCTTCCTCTCCTTTCAAACAATTTCAGGGAATGGTTCCAAAAGTAATGTGGCATGCAAATACCCCGGGGCGGGGCGGGGGGGGGGAGGTTTAGGAACATCAGCTTCAAAAACACATCAATTCCGATTTTCAACAAGTGCCTGTGGTCCAAGTTACTGTACCAACTAAAGATGTTACATTGTTTGAAGAGGGCACCCTCTTGACCAGCTCTTTCTTCCTCATCCATTGTTCTTTGCTCTGTTATCTCTCCCCCACCCTCTTAATGGTAGATACAAGAAAACGACATAAAAATACAGAAATGCCTAAAAATATAAGAGGACGTCAAAGGTATTAAAAACAAGAATTTTAAGAGACAGATGTCAAGTTCTAACGCCTGCACTTTCCGGAATTCTTGTTCTCTGTTATTTTTCAGCCCTTACGATCATGGCTAGTTCATGCACTCGCGTTCACACAAGCCCGTTTTTAGGAGAAACACAAGTATTTGTTTCTGCAGGTGGGTGATGAGACCCTTGGGCGAAAGAACTAGCTAGCCTCCTTGGATTCAGGGGAAGCCAAAGAAGCGGCCTGGATGCGCACCGCTTTTGTGAGCATCGAAACGGGGAAGTTCTTTCTTTCCCCCGCCCAGCCCGGGGGATCCTCTGCTCCCCGTTATCCCTCCCGCGCCCCCGCGGTCTCTCTACAGCGCCCGGACTTTCCCGCCGAGGCGCCTCGAGGGCCATGGGTGCCAGACAGTGGACCCCCCACCCCCCCCGCACATCCCCACCGAGAGGCGAAAAAGCCGCGTCCTTGGGACCTAAAAACGCCGGCGGGGCGGCCACGGTGTTCCCGAGGTGCCGACTCCGAGGCACCCAGATGCCCGCTCTGTTCCTACCTGGAGTGGCTGCCGCGCCGGGAAGCGCTCCGCCGTCTGGGGCTCGTCCCGGGGCCGCCGCCCAGGCACCGCGGGGTTGGGCGCTCCGCCGTCTGAGGCTCGTCCAGGGGCAGCCGCCCAGGCACCGCGGGGGCGGGGGTCAGGGGTGCGGAGGGGCGAGGAGTAGGGCCAAGCAGCGGGGTTCCAGCCCCTGGTCTCCCAGAACCTGGGCGCGCGCAGAGTTGACAGGTGTGTGGGCTGGTGTGGAGGGCGCTGGACGCGGGCGAGGTGGTGATCGATCCCAGTATTGGCAAAAGTCCCCTTTATAAGGGCGACCGGCGGGGGCGATCGTCAGAGATGGGAAGGCGGACGTCAGAGCAAGGTGGTGCTGGGGCGGGTGCTGCGGGACAGTGCCCTCGCGCGCTAGGTGGCTGTGGGGGTGCGGAGGGACGGTGGCCGAGGGACTGGGGCAGAGCCCGGTCTCAGGGCTAGCGCCGCCGAGGTATCCCGCGCCCAGGCGGTGCGGGCCGAGTCCCCGCCACTCCCTCTCCCCTCCTCCGGGAAGGAGGGCGTGTTCCTGAGGGTCATTTCCCATTCTGCTTTCCCGTGACTCTAGTTGGAAGCCAAGAATGGAGAGGCTGGGAGGGTCTCAGAGCGTCGTGTTTTCAGATGGAGCAGCTGGAAGTCCCACGGAGAGGAAGGGGCGAGAGTTGTCTTTCAAGACTTTGCCCGAAATGGTTTCTTACATCTCTCGCGGAGTAGAGGGGCTCTCTCTCACTGCCTCCCATGCGCCCTGGGTAGAGGCTGGTTCCCACTGCCCTGGTGAGGGGTTCTCTGAAGATAATTCAGGAAGGTTTCCAAAGTCATTTTAAATTCATGTCCCTTCTGCTTAAAAATGGGGTTTAAAGGAAAGACTCTTAAGAGTTGTCCAAAACAACAACGAAGTTATCACCCAAGCCAGACAACGTAGTTTCCCTTGTAGAGCTAACTGTATTGCTTGCCTACCAAAATATCCAATTAAGCACCACAAAAAATCTACTGTATAAATTTAAAATGATCTATCATCTATCATATCTATTCCTAGAAATATATATTTAATGTCTAGGTTATTTATATATCCATGAACATAGTTCACATCCATAACTCTATTTATATATCTAGATATATAGCTAGATTGATAGACAAAGATATCTGTGTGTATTTATATATATCCATGAGTGTATGGAAAAAGAGAGAAGAGCCACAAGTCACAAAGCCACAAGTCCCTCTGGTCACTTTCTTCCTTTTTTCCATATTCCTCCATGGCAGTCTATTGAACAATGAAATATGTAAATCTAGTAGCTGATAGAATAAGTAAGAGTATTCTTTAATTACTGGTTACCTCTCTTTAGGTGAAATTTTTAGACCATCCCCCATTTTCTTTTTATTTTTTTAAAGATTTTATTTATTTATTTATTTGTCAGAGAGGGGGGTGGAGAATGCACAGCAGGCAGAATGGCAGGCAAAGGCAGAGCTCTCTCTCTCCCTGCTGAGCAAGGAGTGCTATGCGGGACTGGATCCCAAAACACTAGGATCCTGACCTGACCCAAAGGCAGCAGCCTAACTGACTGAGCCAACCAGGCGTCACCCATCCTCCATTTTCTTATGCTGGGTTTGAAAATGAACTTTCAAATTTATATCTTTCAAATTTATAAATACTTTTTTGCTTTGTTCTCTGTATAAACAGTAACTGCATCCAATCACCTTGTTTGAGATAAGAGGTCAATGGAATTCAAACAGAAATTAGGACAAAGGAGAAGGATCTGCACAGACAATTCTTTCATCTGGTTCAAATGATCAGCTCACTGATTTTCTGGAAAAGACTTAGAAAGTCTTTCAATGTAACTCCCATTTGTACATGGAAGGGTAATGCATTTAAGCAATTTTAAGGAACTGATATAGAGAAAACAGAGATGGAATTTCATATCATTACTCAAGTACTTTTCAACAGAAATTCATTCATTCATTCATTCTTGATTTTGTTTTTGACAGTCATATATAAGTCAATTTCTGATTCTGGACTTTGGCCACAGGTTAATTTAATGTCTTCCCTACAAGAATACGCTTAAGGTGATGATGACAAAAAACTCGTGTTGGTAGCAGAACAGATGTAGTCAATGAGAGTGTATAAAGTAGTGCATGAGGCTAAGGTCTAGGGGGCTAGACTCAAATTCAAAGACGTGTCTGTCCTCAGAGAAATATCGCTAGGGCTTTAGGATGAAGGAGTCAGGAATGCAGCCAGGACACAAAGCTCTCTGTGGGGCCCACCTAATCCACTTTAAGAGGACAGATTTGCCAGCCTCTAGATTCAGTGCCAGATCTGGCAAGGTACAATGACCTTGAAGGTGGCCAAAACAATTCTGACCTGGCGGAGCAGCTATCCTTCATGTCAGAAGGCACCAGTTGAAAATAACAACTGCTGATGTAGTGAGTCTACTTCTGTGGAGACATTTCCTCATTTGCTGAGCCCTTTGAGCTTCTGCGTCTGATCTAATGATGACGTCACTTGTAAATTTCTGTTCCAGGATGTACCTTCCCAGACACCCATTCCTGTTTTGTCCTCAATGCATACTCCTTCATCCACTCTCCTAAGAATATAAAAAGTATATAGCCGTGGAAGCTTAACTGGAGCTTTGGAAGACAAAAAGGCAGATTTTGCTTTTCTAAATCATTTATTCATTTAACAAATATCTCTTAAGTGCATCCGGTCTTCTAAGCACTGTCCTAAGTACTGAGAAACGTGTGGAAAATTATATTGTCCTTGCCCGCAGGCAGTTTATCATTAGTGAAAGGAAAGCAGGAACAAAAAACAAAAGCTCTACTTGAGTATACTATTATAAATGCTGGCAAAGATATTTCATATCTGCACACACAGATTTTATGGAAAGCACACAGAAAGGCTTTAACCAGACCAAGGTATTCTTGGAGGAGGGGGAGAGTCATTCATTCAACAGACACAATGTGAAGATCTACTGTGTGCCAGGAATTATGAGAGATGCCAGGTACATAGACAGAAACAAAGAGAGCCCTGTCCTCATTGAGCTTACAGTCTATGACCTTACTGCTCAAAGTATGGTCCATGTAACAAGTGTCAAACATCATCTTTCTCTCTCTCTCTCTTTTTTAAAATAACTTTGGTCATTTGAGAAGGATGTCACTTTTCATACAAACACTGAACATGACTCGGATATGAATAACAATGCATAATGAGATTTTGGGAGAATCCATTCTCCTTAAGTCACTTTCCTTCATAATGTCCTAGTGTCCTCATACAACTTTTATTTGAACGTTTCAAAATTTCTAATTGATTACCTTCAGCTTCAATTGCAATTTGGCCTACTATTTGAAAACCAGGGTGATCATCAGAGTCATAGAATACTTTTAAAATTGTAGAAACTAGGACCTCATGGCAAAAGTTCTGATTCAGTAAATCTTGGACAAGAGTTCAGAAATCCCTTTTTAAATAGACTATTTTTTTTTAAAGAGCAACTGAAGTCCTCAGAAAATTTGAGTAGAAGGTATTTTTTAAATACTACCTCCCCAACACATGCATAGTCCCTACCGTTATCAATGCCACCCATATCCTCACCCTTCCCAGTGGTACATTTGTTACAATGGATGGACCTACACTGACACATCATGATCACCCAGAGTCTACAGTTTATGTTATATTTCACTCTTGCTGTACTTTCTATGGGTTTGGACAAATGTATAATAACATTTATCCACCATTATAATATCATACAGACTAGATTTACTGCCCTAAATATTGTCTGTACTCTACTGATTCATTCCTTCTTTCTCACTAACCTGTGGCAACCACTAATTTCTTTACTGTCTTCATAGCTTTGCCTTTTTCAGAATGTCATATAGTTGGAATCAAATGGGATGTAGCCTTATCAGATTGGTTTCATTTGCTTAGTAACGTGCATTTATGTTTCCTCTATGTCTTTTCATGGCTTGATAGCTCACTACTCTTTAATGGTTAAGTAAAATTCCATCGTCTGGATATATCAGCTTATTTATCCATTCACCTACTAAAGAACATCTTCTTTACTTCCAAGTTTAGGAAAAAATATGAGCAAAGCTGCTATAAATACCTGTGTGAAGTGTGTGTCTCTGTGTGTGTATGTGTGTGTGTATGAGAGAGAGAGAGAGAGAGATACATAAGTTTTTAACTCCTTTGGGTAAATACCAAGGAACATGATCGCAGGATCACATGTTAAGAGGATGTTTAGTTTTATAAGAAACTGTTAAACTATCTTCCAAGCGTATGGACCGATTTTTATTTCCACCATCAATGAATGGGAGCTCCTATTCCTCCACACCCTCAGCAACATTTGGAGTTCTCAGTGTTCTGAAGTTTAGCCCTTCTTATACATGTGTAATAGTATTATATTTTTATTTTAATTTGTATTTCCTTGATGTCATATGATGTAAAGCACATATGCATATTTTCCATCTGTGTATGTTCCTTTATGAAGTGCTTTAAGGCCTTTAGCCCATTTTTAAATCAGGTTATTTTCTTGTTGTTGAATTTCAAGTGTTCTCTGTATCGTTTGGGAAAAAGTTCTTTCTCACATATGTGTTTTGCAAACATTTTCTTCCAGTCTCTGGCTTTTCTTCTTGTTCTCTTGACAGTGTCATTTGCAGAGCAGCAATTTTTAATTTAATGAAGTCCAGCTTATCGATTACCTCTTTCATGGATTGTGTCTTTGATGTTCAATTAAAAAAATTCGTCTTCATAGCCAAGACTACCTATATTTTCCCCTGTTATCTTCTAGGAGTTCTGTGTTTTGTATTTAGGCCTGAGATCCAATTTGTGTTCATTTTTGTGTGGGGTGTAAGGTCTGTATCTACATTCGTTTTTGTTTTTGCATGAGGATCTTCAGGTCTTCTAGGACCATTTGTGAAAAGGCTTTCTTTTATATATATATATATATATATATATATATATATATATATTAATTTTTAAAGATTTCATGTATTTATTTGACAGAGAGAAAGAGATCACAAGTAGGCAGAGAGGTGGGCAGAGAGAAAAGGGGAAGCAGGCTCCCTGCTGAGCCAAAAGCCCAATAAGGGGCTTGATCCAGGACCCTGGGATCATGACCTGAGCCGAAGGCAGAGGCTTAATCCACTGAGTCACCCAGGCGCCCCAAAAAGACTTCCTTTGCTCAATTATAAGGCCCTTTGTCAAAGATCAGTTGACTACATTTATGTGGGTCTATTTCTGGGTTCTCTATTCTTTCTCCTTAGTGTAGTTATTTGTTCTTTCATCAATACCACTTTGTCTCATTGTTCTAGCTTTATATGTCTTAAAGTTGAATAACGTGAGTCCTCCAAATTTCAATATTGTGTTGACTATTCTGGGTCCTTTGCCTCTCCATGTAAACCTGAGAATCAGTTTCTCAAATACCCAAAATAACTTTCTGGGATTTTTATTGAAATTTTATTTCAATCAATTTGGGAAGAACTGACATCTTTACAGTATTTTTTTTTTATTATGTTCAGTTAGCCACCATATAGTACACCTTTAAAATATTGAGTCTCCCTATCTTATCCATGAACATGGACTATTTTTCCATTTATTTAGTTCTTCTTTCATCAGTTATGTAGTTTTTCTCACACAGATTCTGTGTTTTGTTATATTAATATGTATATTATTTTGGGGAGTGCTAACATGTTACTGTGCTTCTAATTTCATATTCTACTTGTTCATTGTGTATATAAGTGAATATGAAAGCAGAATCTTTTTCTTTTCTTTTCCTTCCTTCCTTCCTTTCTTTCTTTCCTTTTTTTTTTTAAAACCTTCCTTGGTGAACGTGATAATCAGCTAAGTTTGGGGATACTGTTGTATTTCAGGGTGGAAAAAGTTTTGAAGTTAAAACACACAACGTTAGTTGATATTTGCTAGTTATGAGAACTTCAGCAAATTATTTTGCCTTCTTTGAGTTTTAATTCTCTTTTCTCTAAAGTGGAAATAAAAACCGTGCAAGGTTAGTGTTGATCTCATAGGAATGTGAGGATTAATTGAGACAGTATCTTTTAAAACATTATGTGCAACACATGTTTTCCCGCTGGTGCTCAGTATACAGTAGGTAATTGCTACCTCAGCAGCAACTTCTGTTATGTTGCTTGATTCACTGTTGAAGCCTGCTGATGTTCCAGCCTCTGGTGGCTGTTGATTACACAGCTAATGTGGTGGATAAATGTTTCTGCCCATTTTCTTACCCAATGACAAAGAAATGTTTTGCTAATAACTTCAGGGCTGCTTCAGAAGTTCATATATTCCATGAGCCACATCACAGACTAAGGCCTAGAGTCTACTTCTTGATCAATTTTTAACTAAATTCAGTTTATGCTTTTGTAGGTAGGGCTGGGAGGACACTGGCATAACTCACTTTCATAGAGACACACGTGAAGAGACATCCAGCTTCTTCCTCTGCCTGACACTCAGTCCTCACCAACAGTGCTCAGAAGCTTTTCAGTGACACCCTCCTTACCTTGTATAAGGCTAACACCTTTTCATTTAGATCCCAGCTCAGACATGCATCCAAGAGAAAATTCCATGATTCCTGTCTACACCCAGCCAAGGTGATGTGTCCCTCTTCTAGTCTGTTGTCCTGTGGCCCTTACTATTACTACCTATTAATTACCTACAGATCATAAGCTGATTTCTCTTTTACCCTCTGAACTCTGGGAAGGGAAAGATCACATTCCATACATTTTATATAGTCAGCACTCAGCACTGTGCCTAGAATATCACTAGTCAAAAGCTTAGTTGAGCTAAACTGCCTTATTATTTTACAGAAAGAAAAATTGAGATTCAAAATGAAGACCTGAGCACATTAGAATAGACCTCTATGTACTACAATAACACTAAAATTAATCACTTGAAAACAAATCAATTAGACTCAAATGCAATTGCCCAGCAAATGCCAAGATTTTTCTTCTGTCCTTATGATAAATGGCATATGATGACTAAATTTTCATACTTTTAAAACAAGAAGTCATATGGGAATTTTTTAATTGTATATCCTCATCACAGTTCTTTTAGAAAGTTTAACAGTAATAAAAAATGCATTTTCGGGTCACCCCCCATTGGCGGTGTCAAAGTCATTCTGTACAACCATTGCTACCATTCTTGTAGTTGCAGAAGATATCTTTCCTTCTTTTTTCCCCTAACATTTTATTATGAACATATTCAAATAAACATTAAAGTTGAAACATGTATCAGAGTTAACACTTGTATAGCCACCATTTAAATCCTACCAAAACTTTTCTATTTTTGTATCTATCTTCTATCTATTCATCCATTCATCTTATTTATTTAATGCATTTTGAAATAAATGACATAAGTAGAATACCCCCCAAGTAAGCATATCACTAACTAGAGTTCAATAATCATTTACAGTTTTTTTTCTTCCTTATAAAGGTAAAATTCACATGCAATGAAATGCATGAATCTTGAGAGTATAGTAGCTGAGTTTTGGTAAATGCAAGAACCAGTGTAACCCAAACCCTGATCAAGATATAAAACATTACTTGTGCCCTCAGAAGGTCTCTTTCAACCCTTCTGAGTTAATCCTTGACATTGTCCCTAAAAGGCAAATGATGTTCTGATACAGATTAATCTTGCCTATTTTAGAACTTCATGTAAATGGAATCAGTATGTACTTGTGCCCAGAATAGTCTTTTGGTGAGATTCATCCATGCTGCTGGCTGGGTAGGTAATGTGCTCCTTTTTTGCTGTCATTTTCCATTGTGTGAATATACCACAGTTGGTGATCTATCCTTTTATTTATAGGCAAATGGCTGTGTCCAATTTTTGACTATTATGTATGCTATGAACAACTATTTTTGTGGACACAAGTTTTTATTCCTCTTGTGTAGATGCCTAATGTGATATTTCTGGGTCACATAAAATGTATGTCTGTATTTTTTTAAATGCCAGATCTTTTCCCAAAGTAGTCACACCATTTTATACTCCCACCAATGACATAGAAAATTTTGGTTTATATCTTTGCAAGCATTTGGTGTTATCTGTCCTGTCTGAAAATAATTTATTAAGGAGGGCACATGATGTGATGAGTGCTGGGTGTTCTACACAGCTAATGAATCATTGAACACTACATCAAAAACTTTTGATGTAATATGTTGGTTAATTGAACAAAATAAAAGAAATAAAGATATTATAAATTTTTGTGAAATCCATATATATATATATATATATATATATATATATTTTTTTTTTTCCTTTGAATTGGCCAGTCTGGTGTTTATGTAGAGATATGTCATTGCGGGTTTAAATTGCATTTTCCTGATGTGCTTAGTGATTAATGCTGTGTCTTCTTTTGGGGCACTTCACTGGCTCAGTGGGTAGAGCATGTGACTCTTGATCTTGGGGTTGTGAGTTTGAACCCATGTTTGGTGCAGAGATTACTTTAAAAAATAAAATCTTAAAAAATAGCATGCCCTCTTTTGTGAAGTGTGTATTCAATTTCTTCCCCATTTGTGATGAGTTACTTGTTTTTTTAAAAATTATTATTAGTTGTAGACATTTTTAATATATCTACTTATTGAGGGTCAGAAGTTTTTAATTCTGATCAAATCTAATTATTTTCTTTAGTTTTATTAAAGTAATTGAGTAGTTTCTTTAGTTCCTAGTTTGTTAAGCTAAGTTTCTTTCATTTCTCTAAGAGATTTTAGCTCAAGTCAAAGAATATTCTCCAATATTTTCTTTAAAAAAACTTTATAACTTTATCTTTTCCATTTAGTTTTGTAGTCTATCTCAAATTAATTTTTGTGTGTGGTATCAGGAAATTATGTGTCATTAAAAAATTCCATTTCTGCCCCATTCTCTCTTTTCTCCACATCTGTGTCTCCATGTATATGTGTATAAAACTTTTTAAATTTGTCCCATGGATTCTTAAGATTCCAGTTGTATTTTCAGTTTTTTTTACCTCCGTTTTTCTTATTGATCATTCTTATCGAGATATTTAAGCTCACTGACTTTTGAAATTTGGGGGGATCAATCATCTCCATTGTGTTTTTACTCTATCCAATGTTCTTTAAAATTCACACATTGTATTTTGTAGTTCTGGAAATTCTGTTTGTTTTCTTTAAATTGTTATCTTTGCTGAATTTCATATCTTTCCGGTCAGCATGACATATTTTCTTTATGTAGTCAAACATAGTTCAAAATAGGTGTGCTACGAAGACATGAACAGACATTTCTGCAAAGAAGATATCCAAATGGCCAACAGACACATGAAAAAGTGCTAAACATCACTCAGCATCAGGAAATACAAATCAAAACATCAATGAGATACCACCTCACACCAGTCAGGATGGCTTAAATTAACAAGTCAGGAAATGACAGGTGTTGGTGAGGATGCAGGGAAAGGGGAACCCTCCTACACTGTTAGTGGGAATGCAAGCTGGTGCAGCCACTCTGGAAAACAGTATGATGGTTCCTCAAAAAGTTGAAAATAAAGTTATCCTACAACTCAGCAATTGCACTACTAGTTATTTAGCCCAAAGATACAAATGTAGTGATCTGAAGGGGCACATGCACCCCAAAGTTTATAGCAGCAATGTCCATAATAGCCAAACTCTGGAATGATCCTAGATGCCCATCAACAGATGAATGGATAAAGAAGATGTGATATATATATATATATATATATATATATATATGAATATTATGCAGCCATCAAAAAATGAAATCTTGCCATTTGCAATGATGTGAATGGAACTAGAAGGCATTATGCTAAGTGAAATAAGTCAATAAGAGAAAGACAATTATCATATGATTTCACTAATATGAGGAATTTGAGAAACAAGACAAAGGATCATAGGGGAAGGGAGGAAGAAATGAAACAAGACAAGACCAGAAAGGGAGACAAACCATAAGAGACTCTTAATCTCAGGAAACAAACTGAGGGTTGCTGGAGGAGGGGCTGATGAGAGGGACAGGGTGGCTGGATGATGGACATTGGGGAGGGTACGTGCTATGATGAGTGCTATGAATTGTGTAAGACAAAAGAAATAACATACCTGTACCCCTGAAACAAATAATACATTATATGTTAATTAAAAATAATAAAGACAAAAGTTTATATAAATTTACCTTTTTTTGTGGGAAAGTAAAGATAGTACAGGTGCTCAAAAAATTTGTAAGTCATTTATCTGATTAAAGACTTGTGTCCAGAATATAAAGAACCATCATATATTAGTCAGAGTTCCCCAGAGAGAAACAGAACCAAAAGGATATATCTATATACTCTATATATACACATACAGTTATATATTATATATGCACATATATAATTAATATATATGTTAATTATAATTAATATATATAATTCACATATAATTTGCATTAATATTTATATTTATAATTCGTATATTTTTATTTATAATTCATTTATATATTATTTATAATTATATTAATAATTTATATATTATATATAATTATATGAAAATATATTAATTGTAATTAACATATGTGTTAATATATAATTAATATATAATATGTATTTATGCATATACACATATATAATTATATGTAATATATAAAATTATGTCTAATGAGCCAAAAGGAAGGTTACATATTTTATATACATTTTCTCTCTCTCTCTCTATATATATATAATACATAAAATAATAGATTGCTATCCCAGCTTATGCAGTCAGGCAGAAGGCAAAGTCAATCCTCCTCTGACTTTTTGCTCTATTCAGGACCTCTGTGAATTGGATGTAGCCCACCCATTTGGAGAGGACTATCTGCTACACTCAACTCAGTTCACCAATTCAAAAGCTAATTTCTTTGGAAACACCGTCACAGACACACCCCACATTATAAGGGCATTCTGTGGCCAGTCAAACTGACACATATAATTAACCATCTCACTTAAACAACTCAATAATAAAAAGACAAATAACTCAATTTTTTAAATGGGCAAAATATCCAAGGAGGCATTCCACCAAAGAATGACTAACAAGCATATGAAAAGATGCTCTACATAATTAGTCACTAGAGAAATACATATTAAATACAAATGAAAACCTCAATGAGATACACACTATAATGACAGTAATAAAGATAATAGCGAGTGTTGAGAAGGATGCGTAGTAACTGGCATTTCAGATGTTACTGGGGGGAGCATAAAATGATGTAGCCACCTTGGAAAGTAGTTTGGCAGTTTCTGAAAGCTTTAAATAATAATCATAACATATAACCCAGCAACTTCAGACAACTGAACTCAAGAATCCACACAAAGATTTACATGTAAATGTTCATAGTCACATTATTCATAACAGTCTGAAAGTAGATACTTGAAATATCCATAAATGGTGAAGGAATAAACAGGATGGGGTATGATCATACAGAGGAATACTACTTAATAATAAAAGGAATGAACTACTGATACATCCTACTACATGTATGAACCTCAAAAACATTATAGTAAGTGAAAGGAAGCCAGACTGAAAAGATTACATGTTTGTGATTCCAAGCAAAAATCAGTTAATAGTGGCAGAAAAGAAATCATTATTTGCCTATGGCTGGCGACTGTGCGTGGGAATAAATTGCTTACTGGCATGCAGGAACTTCTGGGCTAAAGGAAATATTCTAAAATTCAAATGTAGTATTGTTGCCCAACTCTATATATTTACTAAAAATTACTTGAATTTTAACTCAAAATAGGTATTTTTCTTTTTTAAAAAAAGATTTATTTATTTATTTGACAGAGAGAGAGAGACAGCAAAAGAGGGAGTACAAACTGGGGGAGTGGGAGAGGGAGAAGCAGGCTTCTAGCTGAACAGGGAACCCAATGCAGGGCTGGATCCCAGGAGCCTGGGATCATGACATATGCTGAAGACAGACGCTTAATGACTGAGCCACCCAGGCACCCCAAAATAAGTATTTTTCTTAAATACAGAGAACAAACTGATGGTTGCCTGAAGCGAGGTGGGGGGATGGGTGAAATAGATAACTCTTATCTTGATGAACACTGAGAAATGCATAGAATTGTTGAGTCACTATATTTTATGCCTTACACTAATATAACACTACATGTTAATTATACTTGAATAAAAAAGAATTTCATCATACGCAAATTATACTCCAATGAAGCTGTTATAAAATTTCTGATCTATGAAACAGCATGATGAATTCCAACATCAGTTTGAGTGTAACATGCCTTCAGAAAAGAGTACAGACTGTATGAGAGTAGTTACATGAAGTTCTAGAACTGGCTGAACTGATTTGTGGTTAGTAGAGCACTAATTCCCTTTGTTGGGGTGGGGTGAGCACTGACTAGAAAGGAACATGAAGGAAACATCCTGTGCAATGGTAATATTTGATATTTTGACAGCAGTTTGCTAGTAGTTTGTGTATCTAGAGTTGCTAAAATTCTTTAAGTGTATACCTGAGAACCGAGACTTAAATATTTCATTTTGTAGGGCGCCTGGGTGGCTCAGTGGGTTAAGCCGCTGCCTTCGGCTCAGGTCATGATCTCAGGGTCCTGGGATCGAGTCCCACATCAGGCTCTCTGCTCAGCAGGGAGCCTGCTTCTCTCTCTCTCTCTCTGCCTGCCTCTCCATCTACTTGTGATTTCTCTCTGTCAAATAAATAAATAAAATCTTTAAAAATAAATAAATAAATAAATATTTCATTTTGTAAATTCTGTCTCAAAGAACATAATCAAATATAGATATTCATAATGAAATGCTTATATGTGAAATATGTCCATAACTTACTATGAGATCCAGAAAAAAAAATAAAGTAGAATGATTGATAGAGGGAAGGATGAGTAGATGTATGAATTTGCAAATATTGCAAGATGTTGATTGCAGAATCTGGGTGATGAGACGGTGCATGTTTACTATACAGTTCTTCCAATGTATTTGTATATTTGAACATTCTCATAATATAATGGAAAGTGACCCAGTAGATACTGTTCTTGCTAATATTATTTGGTAAAAGTCATAAGCCAATTATATTTAAGGCCAACATATTCCTTAATATATTTGGTCAATATAGGAATCTTCCCATTTTTATTGAGAAAGAAACACTTGTAATTTTTTTCTTTTTTTTTAATTATTAACATTATTTATGGTGAAACTTATGAATTCTTTACATAAAATACATCATTATTATTCCTAAATAATTCCTTAATATAAATGAAATATTTATGATGGCTATATATAATATATTATAATATATATAATATATAGGATATATAATGGGTCAATATATAATATATATATTTTTTCTTTTTCAATTTATTTATTTTCAGAAAAACAGTATTCATTATTTTTTCACCACATCCAGTGCTCCATGCAATCCGTGCCCTCTATAATACCCACCACCTGGTACCCCAACCTCCTACCCCCCGCCACTTCAAACCCCTCAGATTGTTTTTCAGAGTCCATAGTCTCTCATGGTTCACCTCCCCTTCTAATTTACCCAAATTCCCTACTCCTCTCTAATGCCCCTTGTCCTCCATGCTATTTGTTATGCTCCACAAATAAGTGAAACCATATGATAATTGACTCTCTCTGCTTGACTTATTTCACTCAGCGTAATCTCTTCCAGTCCCGTCCATGTTGCTACAAAAGTTGGGTATTCATCCTTTCTGATGGAGGCATAATACTCCATAGTGTATATGGACCACATCTTCCTTATCCATTCATCCGTTGAAGGGCATCTTGGTTCTTTCCATAGTTTGGCGACTGTGGCCATTGCTGCTATAAACATTGGGGTACAGATGGCCCTTCTTTTCACAACATCTGTGTCTTTGGGGTAAATACCCAGGAGTGCAATTGCAGGGTCATAGGGAAGCTCTGTTTTTAATTTCTTGAGGAATCTCCACACTGTTCTCCAAAGAGGCTGCACCAACTTGCATTCCCACCAACAGTGTAAGAGGGTTCCCCTTTCTCCACATCCTCTCCAACACATGTTGTTTCCTGTTTTGTTAATTTTGGCTATTCTAACTGGTGTAAGGTGATATCTCAATGTGGTTTTAACACTTGTAATTTCTACAGAATTCTTGATACCACTAGAGGTTTGTTTACTGCTGTTACTTAAAGCTTTGAGAAAAGTTAGGATTGCCACTACTTGTCTTTGTTTCCATTCCAGATTCTAAATAAACCATGGAAATAAGATGACTATTGGAGCAGAAAATAGCTTGGCGGTCTACAGCGTAAAATTTCAGAATCCTCTAACTGGTCCTAGTTTTCTGCTTTAGGCCCTGCTTGGTTTACAGAATTGAAGTGTTATCTGGAATGTGATACCTAGAACAAACATTCTTGGAACAATTATTTAATTTTTTTCCTTTAAAAATTGTAGCCTAGTGGCATCTGGTTGGCTCAGTCCATTAAGCATTGGAATCTTGGTTTCAGCTCAGGTCATGATCTCAGGGTCATGATACTGAACCCCAGGTTAGTCTCCACACTCAGCACAGGGTCTGCTTGAGATTGTCTCTCTCACCCTCTGCCTCTCCCCCCATATTCTCTTTCTCTCAGACAAATGAATAAATGAAATCTTTTTAAAAAATTGTAACCTACTACCAAAAAAATTATTAAGGTAGTTGGCTGTAATTCAAATAAAAACATGTGAGTTAACCAAAACTGTATGCTTACATTACATAAAATACTTGACACTTTTCCTTTTATAAACCTTTTCTAGTCTTCTTGCCAAAAAAGTAATTTTAATGAGTTTCAGTGCTACCTACCCTTAGAAGGATATAATTATATTTCATTCCACCCCTTTATATTTGCTTGGTTCTTTGACATAAAAAATTTGCAGTAAAACTATGAAACAAAATAAAGGCTTCTGTTATACTTAATAATAATATTAATTTCTTTCTCTCTGTCTACACATGAAACTGTATGTATATTTTATTATACATAGAGTTACTTAAAAGGTAGAAGGCTTTTATTTTTCAAAACTAGAGTAACATTTTTCTTGTATTCTTTTGAGAAGTTTTTCCATTAAATTTAAATTATGCTGTTTTGAAAGAATAGTTTGATGTGTACTTTTCATTGATTGCAAAACCTTCCATTTTCAAAGAACATAGGAACATGATATATGATGGATGGGCTGTCAAATGAATTTAATAAACTGTTGTTAAAGCAACTTCAAAATGAGTCAGTGAGCTGCCTGAATACATTTGACCTTGACCGGTTTGTGACGGCAGTAACACCACCAGATTTTTGGCCGTAACCACCAAAATGTTTCTTATTATTGCAAATATAATTTCAAAAATATTATGGGATTCACTTTCAGGTATCATCAGTAAGGATTTGGGGAAAAGTAGGCAGTGCAAGCCAGTTTATAGCACTGACGTCAATAAGGGATTGTAAGTGCCAAGAATATGGAGAGAAAACAATCTTTAATGTAGAAGAAAATCAAATACAAATTCTACTATTATCATTATTCCATAGGAGAGAAACCAATGTCATTTTTTTTCAGTGAACTTTTATTTTAGGATACTTTTAAATTCTAGAAAAATAGTGAATAGTAGAGAATATATACCACACAATTTCCCTTATTGTTAATATCTTATGATAGCATGGTACATTTGCCATCATTAACTAATATTGAAACATTATTATTAACAAAAACCCATCAATTATTTAGATGTCTTTAGTGTTTACCTAATGTCTTTTTCTGTCCCAGGACCCAATCCAAGATGCTATATTACAGTAAGTCATCATATCCCCTCAGGTTCTACTAGACTGTGACAGTGTCTCAGATTTTCCTTGTTTAACAGTCCCAACAGTTTTACAGAGTACTAGTCGGGTATTTTATAGAGTGTACCTCAACTGGGTTTATTCAAAGCTTTCTTCATAATTAGACTGTGATTATGGATTTGGGAGAGGAAGGGCACAGAGGCACAATATCATTCTTATATCATACCAAGTGTACATGTTATGAACATGGATTCTCACTTGGCTGAGATAGTGTTTTTCATGTATCTCCACTGAAAAGTTACTCTCCCTTCCGCTCCCTCTTTCCATACTATACCTTCCGGAAGGAAATTACTAAGTTACAATTTAAGGGTGGAGACTTACATTCCAATTCTTTGAGGGGGAATTTATTTACATAATCATATACATAATTATTCACATAAATTTAATTGTATATTTTAATTATTACATAATTTTCATAATTTACATAAATTATATGCATAATTATTTACATAAATTTCTGGGAAGTCTTCTGCATGAAATTATATAGACTAGTCTATTCTTCCCAATTTATTCATTTATTTGTTTAATCATTAATTTAGATTGGTGTTATCTCATGGATATATATTTTATGCTCTGTGATTATGAACCAAAACCAAATCATTTATTTTGTTGCTTAAATTGTTCCAGCTTTGGGACTGGATCTTTTACAATTGACTACTGTGTCCTTTTGACATACTGCCATTATTTTGTGTGGTACTGCCATTATTTTATATATCTCATGGATATATAAAACATATATCCATGAGATAACACCAATCTAAATTAATGATTAAACAAATAAAGAATAAATGTGTATACACACACACAATAATGTAAAATAATAAAAATAATAAAAATGTTTTAACATTTCTTTACCTTCTACCATGGCAAGATGGTCCAAGCTCATTTTATGTATTTCCTGCCCCAGTTGTAGAATAAGCCAGTTTACCAGGGAATTCTAGATCCTTTTTTTTTTTTTTTAATTCATTTCATTTTATTTCTTTTCAGTGTTCCAGCATTCACGGAGAATGGTCAAAACAAGTTATAAAGCAAGTTATGATCTCTGGGTGTGTTCCTTGTTTCTGAAACATCATTGTTTCTACTTCTCTTAGATAAGAGTTTGGAAATATGTATGAATACTAACCATGTTTACACACATATTTATAAATATTCTACATATATTCATCTCTATCTATCCATCTATCATCTGTTCACTTACATCCATCTATATGTAAGTATGCATGTATGTATCTATTAATCATCTATGTATATCCATCTGTATCTATTTTAAAACATGAGTTCATACTGTTGTCTCCAACTCGAATCCAGACCCAGCTGGATCATTCTAGCCGTTGTTACCTCTTTTCTGTAACTTCTCGCTTGAACAGTGATAAACCAGGTTTCCGTCATCTTCCATGTACTTACTTACTTAATTCCAGCGTACTTGTGTAGGAGTTTCAGAATTTCAACATTATATTTTAAGATTTTATTTATTTATTTGTCAAAAAGAGAGAGAGAGAGAGCACAAGCAGGCAGAGTTCAGGCAGAGGCAGAGAAAGAAGCATATTCTCGCGGACTCCATCACAGGATCCTGGGATCATGACCTGAGCCGAAGCAGATGCTTAACCAAGTGAGCTACCCAGGCGTCCCTCAACATCACCTTTTAATGATAAAACAAAATCGTGTTAGCCAAGGCCATTCTTGAACGCTGTATATTTTTCTATAGTAAAATAAAATACTCTGTACTGAGGACTCACAAGAAATATTTTATGAATTTAAGGAAGTTAAAATCCAGTTTAGATGACTAATTGAGAGTGAACCTTAGTTTTCGCCTCTAATTCGTGGGAATTATTATTAGTATTTGCTACTTAAAAGTGGAGAAGTAATTAGAGGAAAAGAAATAAGCCAATTCTTCATCCATCATTCTGGGGCCACAAAGAAGTAATGTTCCTAGTTTACTGTTGAGAGAAATGTAATACTACGATGAAGAAACCCAGCTTTGATCCATCAGACATAAAGACTTACCCCTGTCTACGGCCATACCACCCTGAACGCGCCCGATCTCGTCTGATCTCGGAAGCTAAGCAGGGTCGGGCCTGGTTAGTACTTGGATGGGAAGACTTACCCCTTAACCATGAAAGAGTTTCTTTTGTTCCCAGAACCTTGATTTCATCTAGGATATATATACTAACTATTGGGGATACTTATGTTTTGAATTACAGAATCCTAGATTTTTAGAGGACAAATATTTTAAAACCTGAGAACTATAGGTATACCTCAGATCTCTTTGCTTATTTTTTTCCCTGATGATTGGTATTGATTTAATTTAGGTATTTTAAAGATTAAAAACTCTATAAGCATTAACACCTCACTTAATTCAATTTTATAGGAAGTCTGTGAATGTGAATCTAATGGGCCATTTGGCGAGTCTTCTTTAGCTCCTAACAGTAAGAGACATTAATCATCTGTATTGTGTATCGTGTTCTTCATATCATACTTGATGATTGGAATCTGTTTCCTCTGTTCATGTTGAATGTAAATACCTTCTGTTAGTAAGTGTTTTTGACATTAAGCACTGCTGCTCAGTGAGGAAGAAAATGAAAATGAACATTATCTTTGCCACTAGTCAACCAATGATTCAAAAACCCTGTATGTGTGGCAGTTCAGAAGATATTTGGCATAAAAATTAATAGGAATTACTGCTGAAATCACTTATGTTACTGACTTCTTTAAGATAACAAATAGAAGATTTTCAAATTTTATTAAGTATAGGTGTTCTACCTGTATTTCCAAAGTTTTAGAGACAACCTGAGTTATTAAAAGGAAATTTATTTTGCATGCAAAGACTTTAACCCAAACAATAATAAAGCTATTTGACCTACAATTTCCATTTTGGATACTTTCATATTTCTATACAGATTAAATTTTAGTAGCTGCAATAAGTCTGTAATTAATTGTTTTCAGATGGTCACATAAGCAGATCCAATTATATGTTTCTGTTAATTTTAATTATAGATGATTGAGACACATGTGTGTGCTCTTGCTGAACATGGTAAAATAATCCATTTATTCTTTCAGCAAATATATATTAATCACATGCCATGTGCCAGGCTTATGTGCATAATAGCTTTTTAATTATTTTTTTTGTATTTGCCATAAAAGTTTAATACTAAAAGTAAAACTTTAAAGATGCCTGTAATGATGCAATTGTGGCTCTCTGGTGATAAGCATTTCTTCAAATTGTGCTGATATTGTGAATAAGCAAAACAAAACTCATTTTACCATTTGTCTTTTTTCTTTACTGAACTAAAGCAGCACAGACTACAGAATCTCACATTAGCAGCGTAATCCTGCTGATTGGCCTAGTATTTGTAACTGCACTCTTATTTTTTAGTTGCGTGGAGGGTGCTCCGGGAGCAGAAGCACGGCAGAGAAGGCAGTGCACAATGGCTTGTGGTAATTAGCTTCGCACGTGGCTGAGAGGGAGGGTGGAGGAGAGGGTGGGCCCCCGGGTCCTGGAGCAGAGCCTGCATTGTTGGTGGCATCCCTGAACATAGCTGGCACCGCTTTCACCTGGCCTGCTTATAACCCTCCACCCTGCTGCCCTAGGCGCTCAATAGGCGCTCAATAACAGCTTCATCCGCTCCTTCCCTGATTGCAGGGCCAATCACAGTAAGCCCCGCCCGCGCAAGCAGAGGGGGAGACTTCCTTTGTGTATGACCACGGAGGATGTGGCAAAGGGACTTCATCAGGGACTGTCATTTGAGCCGTCATGTCCTGATTCACACCGAGGGAAAGCCATTTGTACAGCTAGTGGCTCTTCTGGCAGTGAGGTAGTGTTTTCCATGAGCTGGATTCAATCTGCAGATCTGTTTTTGGTCTATCCCAACATCTTCAAATCAGATTTCATATAAAAATTCGGATTTTCCATGAAAGTTGAAAAGCCCGCCTGGCTGATTGTCAGTTCCCACCGGAAAATGCTGGGCCTGGCTGAGTGATCACTGCTCCCTTTACGTGTGGAGCCATAGACCTTTGTGACTGCTCTGGCTTTCCTGAGACCAAGGGCTCGAGTCACCTTGCCTTCATTTCTGAATACTTACTATGTCTTTCTCGGAGTGAGGGCTAGGAGAAAAATAAAGTAGTTGTTGAATTAGTATCTCTTTCAAAAATGGGAAAATAAAAGAGAGCGTCAATTGTTCCACCATTTCTCTCTTCCTTATTGGATTATCTGCCTGGAGCCCATACACAGTTAAGTTTGTGACGTCTAGTATACTTGAATGTTATTTTGAATAAATGTGCACTCGTGTATATACAGTCAGGTGTGTTGGGGTTTTCACTAGCCATATTCTGTACAGCGGCCATTGAACTAATGAGATACCAGGCACTTTGTTAGGAACTGAATTTACTTTAATGAGGGAGACATTATTATAAGGAGTGCATAGTTCAGGCAACTGCAGTGGAAGTCCATTATAATTGTTTCCTCTTTCATTCAACATTCTTTAAAATGTACTTCCTTTTATTGTGTGTTGCATGGTAATCCCTTGAGCCAGAGTTGCATTCCTCGTGTCATTAGATAGTACAGATATGTACTAGTCTTTAGATAGCAGCTAATATCAAAACTCACGTATTTCAAAGATACTCTCCATTTAAGTCTGCAAGAAGATTTCCCAAAGCTTATTGATAGTGTACAGTGAAAAATTTTTGATAACTGATTTATTGAGGAGGATACGATTATTTTTATTGAGGAAAAAGTAATTCCTGTAAAGAATTATAGAGTGTGCCTAGACCAAAGGAAAATATCCCTTAAAGAAAAATAAAACAATTCATCTGTCAGTGCTTGAACAACAGTCAGATCTCTGAATGGATTTATATATTGTCTGGGAGAGAAAGTAAAAAACAAAACAAAACAGCAGTATAAACATCTATAACTCCAGGCAGGTGTCACCATCACTAACTTTCAGCAATTCTATTGTACACACTGGCGGTTCGCGAAAAGATGGTGTCTGTTTCCTAATCCATCCACCAGGAAAGGCCCACCGGAGAGAAGTCAATTTATAAGTCACAATGGCAGTGGATTTAGCTGGTACCGTTACAATTTCAAGTCATAAGTGATTGCCCTGTTGAGAGTTTGATAATCCTCGAGATTACTATAGGAAGGTTGATGCAGTATTAAGGGTGAGGCTAAAGACTCCCCAACATAGAGAAACAAAATGAAGCTAAAGAAAAATCCTATGGCTTGATTTGTAAACTAGCTGTAAGGTAACAAGGGTGGACATTTGATAAATTCTTAGACATCGGAACTATGCCTTCCCACAGCACATTTGTATCCCTGTTAACTTTTTTTTTCTCTTAAAACTTTTCCTCTTTGAAAATGGTTAAAGCAAAACAGTTGTCATAATTGAGGACCATATGAGAAAATCACACATTTAATCTGATGTCCTTAATGCCTCTAGAAGGAAAAGAATGCTGTGATTTGATTACTTTTTACTGCCGACAGTCTTTTTGTCTTTAGAACACAGATCACGTTAATAATTTTTAAAATAATATGACTAAAATGTCATTTCTGATGTCTGAAAGTGGCAAATATTAAAAATCTTGTAAAGATTTCCTAATTTATTGTGTAAAATCTTTTCCCCACACTGCCTCTAACCACACTGGGAAATGATTTCTTTGTACTTCTCTTCAAGCAAATGATCTTGCAGGTAATTTTCTTTTATACTCAGTCTCATGTATGAGTTATCTGCATTTTGTAGCAACATTAATTAAGTTATTACTAGATTTCTGGGTGATGATCTAAAAGTACCACCTGAATAAAATGTCATATTAAAGGCTGAGTGATTAACCACTACTCAAAGACAGGTCTCCTTAATACACTTATTCTTTCTTCCCTGAGGATTATGACAAAACTCCTTTAAGGCTCAACATCTTCTTGAATATCCATGGTTTCCTTTTTATCATCATTACTACTAGATTGGACCATGACCTAATTATCCAGGTGATATGAACCAGCACAATATTGAGCCTGCTGACTATTGTTCTATGTTCTGCATGCCCAGGAAAAAAGTGGAGAAAGAATGAGAAGAAAGAATTGACTACTTATCAGCTTTACATTACTTTTAGTCTTCCTAGCAATATGAGGTGGTATCATTATTCTGATTTTGTAGATGAGTCCACCAAGTCTCTCTTGAGAGTAAATCATTTGCCTGAAGTCACACAGCTGGTAATAGAGTGTTGCAACCAAGATTCAGTTGTGATTCTCCCTGACTCCAAAGACCATGCTCTGTCCCTCTGTCCCTATACTGAATACACAGAATGGAGCATTTCCTCTTTCTTCCTTGGGTTCCTCCTCACTCAATAGGATAAGTTCTAAGATACATGGCACCCAAGCTACCACTCTAACTATCTGATCAAACAGTGGATATCATATTCAGGCCTTTGTCCCCCACCACAGGGATGGAAACTTCTAGATAGCTTCACAGGAAATGTCACATAAAAATTCTCCTGAGATAAGCATATCTTATAGAATATACTCCTACTGGGGACACTATAGGTCAATATTTAATAAATAATAAATGTAAGTACAATAAAAAGGATTAGTTCAAAAGATGTCCATTTGTTGAAGCTTGAGAATGAGAAGGGAAGTTAAAGTTTATGCCAGTTTTTCTCAAATTGATTTGTAATATGAGAAAAATAAAACAGTACTGTGGTCATGTAAGTTTAGGAATTCTGGTCTCAAAAAGTCTGAAGAGGTGCTCCCTAACCACTCTTTAGGAAACACTGGTTTATGCTAACAAAAGGAGAAACCATAAGTTGCTGTCTGTCTTTGCCTTTCATACAACATAATGCCGTTGCTGAAAACTATAGTTTCTCCCTACAATCTCTCATTTGATTCCCATACAATTTGTGACCCATTCTGAAACTTCTTGCCATTTTTTAGAAGAAAGAACCTTGTGGGCATCAATGGAAAAATTACTTAATGAATTGCCTTTGATTACTTGGAGAAGTCTTCATTTTACTGGAAAGACACCAGATTAAGCCAATCTGATCCCCTTCATTAGATTCTAAAGGTTGACGTCTTCTAATGACTACTCTGGGTTATGTGAATTAACTGTAAGTCAGACTTACCATTACTGGTGATAAAATATTTTCATTTGTTGAATAAGAATTATCAGTTGCTTGATGGCATTGAAATCAAGCAGTTGAGGAAACCGCAAATCCTTTTTTCAACACCAACTTACTATCTTCCCAATAGACCTCTGTGACAATGTATGGAAGCAGTTTTCCTACAGATAAGAATAGAATCCATAGAAAAAAACTGGCTCAAAGTTAGAGACTGTCAGTAGTAAACTCCAATACAATCTCTTAATCTTTACCCTTTACTTAAAACTATATTCATGAGACTGCAGGATTCATCGACATGTTTTGAGATATTGAACATTGTTTAGGAAAGAGAAATTTTCTTTGTTTTTGTAAATGAAAGAAAATGCTATAGTACTGGTATATCACTACTCTGGTATCTGAACTTATGTAGTTGTCCACAATTTCTTGCCCATAGAAATTTGTTCACATAACCATCCTACTCAAAACACTCCATTCCTCCTCCTCCTCCCTCCCTCTCCTTCCTCCTCGCCTCCTCCTTCTTTTCCTTGTCCTTCTTCCTCTTCTCCTCCTTCTCCTTCTTCTTTCCCTCCTTCTCTTCCCCCTTCCCCTTCTCCAGCCCTCCTCCTTACCCCTCTTCCTCCTCCTCCTCCTCCTCCTTCTTCTCCTTCTCCTCCTCCCTCTCCTACTCCTCCTCCTCCTTCTTCTCCTTCTCCTCCTCCCTCTCCTTCTCCTCCTCCTCTTTCTTCCTCCTCCTCTTCTTCTTTTCCATATCCATATCCCACTATTTTTAAGGGAGTAACTAAAATGCCAATTTATCCATGGAGTCTTTCCTAACCCCTTTAACCAAAAATAGCTGTCTTCTGAGTTCTCAAACTACTTCATCTGACTTCTCTGGTGTCACTTAGGATGTTTTAGGTTTGGGGAACAGAATCTGCCTTTAATTTAGGCCCAAAGAAAAGGTTTGAGGTAGCTCATTTAATCAATGAAAACAAGAGTTGTGTTGATCTGGAAAGCTAGGTAGTAAGAACAGAGGTTGAACATCTGCAAGATGCTCATTGGAAATACTCAAGCAGATTATTGTCCATTCTCATGTATGTTTATTAAAATCCTGAAGCCTCTGGAGAGAGTATCAGATTGAACTCACTGGGTCAAAAACCTTTAGCTTGGGTAGCAGGAGGGAGGGTACCATGGTGGATGTGTCTACCAGGAGTAGGAGTCCCACCAGAACAGTGGAAATGAGCTGCTTCTCCTGTGGAAAATAAGGTATTCAGTTAACATGGGAAAAAGAAGGGAAACCTGAATTATAGAAACCAGTGGATGATCACTACACTTTTGTTCTCCATTACTTTTGACCTCTAATGACAGATATGTTGATAAGTCTAACCTTCTGCATTTTATTAATTTTTGGATACTTACCACACAAGCACATAACACACACACAGACACATTTTTTTCAGCAATTATAAAAAAAAAAGGTGACTTCTTTTCATAGGACAGAGAAAAACACAAAGACAGAATGTCCTAAACAAAGTTTTGAGCAACATACATGGTAAATGTTAGATGAGTTCTTCCCCTTCCTGTACATTCATATTACTCTGTATTTAGGATATTTTTAAAAAATTAAATCTGTACCTTTATTATGTTCATATTTTTTAGTTTCTAGGGTACTTTATTTTCTGTTCTCAAAATATTTGCTTTTTTAGAATTTACTCAAAGGTATAAGAGGAGTAAAGTTCTTTCCCAGTGGGTGTGTCTCCTGATGTCCATGATGAAAATGAATAAAGTTATAAGTTGGGGACTTGGAAGAAAGGTTTACAACTTTTTGTTTAGATTATGATTTTAGTCACTGAGGCTTTATGGACAAAACTTTTAGTTTATTCATTTAAAAATTTTCATTGTTCAGTGATTAAAAAAAGATTTGCAAGCATTTCCAATTAGGAATTGAGGAATTTAAGTGGAAGGACAAAGTCCTTGCTGTGAATGAGCTTGCAGTCTGGTGGGGGAGCTAGGTGCTGAGTGGTAGGGGCTCTGTTTAGGGCAGGCACCAGGTATTGTGCAAGTAAACTGGCAAGCATGTCAATCAAAGAGTACAGCAAAGAAAGTGTCCTGGAGATGGAGGTCAACAGCAAATCTGGTCTTGAAGGTCACAAAAGTTAGCCAGGTACAGAAGGTGGGAGAAAATTTCAGGGAAGAATTAGCATGGGTAAAAACATGGGGACATGGAGGACATAATGTATTTAGGGAATTACCTATATTTCAGTTTTTATTTTATTTTATTAACATATAGATCCCAGGGTGTGTCAGGCTCTGTCCTAAGAGTTTTAGAAGTTTTTAATTCATTTAAGGTCCCTTAATGTATGTTTAGAATTGGGGCTGGCAAATTAACAACCTAAAGGCCCAATCCATCTCATCATTCAATTTCGTAAATACAGTTTTATTGGAAATAGTCATGCTCACTTATTTATATGCTATCTGTGGCTGCTTTCGTCTTACCATGGCATAGGTGAGAAATTGCCACAAAGGTCATATAGCCCACAAAGTCTAAGGTATTTACTCTCTGACCCTTGACATAGAAAGGTGCCAACTCCTAGTGAAACTGGAGAGGGACCACAAGGCTAGGGAGACAGGGCAAGATTATGGAGGTTGTTAGCTTAAGGTGATTCATTTACAATATAGGAGACCTGCCTTGTGAGTGTACTTGCAGCCCAAAACAGACATGATTTACAGTGATTTATTACAGACTGCTCAAGAAGAAAAGTTAATGTTCTACTGAAACTACAGCAATTTCTCTTGGTCTGCACAGTTCTGCATGAAGTGGGAAGCTTCATAAGCTAAGTGTTCACATCTACAGCTGAGGTTTTAGTTGACTTCTGAGCAGCAACAAAGCATTTCTGGATTGACAATCTAATTTTACGTAGATAAAATAATGCCTGGATTATAGGTGTTGTCTTAGCCAAAAGACAAATTTTAAAAATGTTTTTCATCATCAGTGATAATTAATATTTCATACAAAGATTCTGTTCATACATAGAACCGCATGCATAGGACCTCATTCATAGGTTCTTACTAATCTCTTGACACAGGGCAAATTACATAATCTTTTTGAACCCCACTTTCCTTATCTTACTGCAAGATAATGTTTTGAAGATTCAATGAGATAATAAAGGTAGAGCCCTTAGTACAGAGTTTAGTACACACAGTAAGAACTCAATAAATAATGTTTATTATTATGGAAACCACAAAGCTTGAGAGCTCTCTTTATGTAGCTCCTTAAAAGTGTTTTCTTAAAACCTAGTTTTTTATTGAAGGAAAGTTTACAGTTGGAAGTCAACAAACTTCATGTCAGCTAAAAGCTCAGTAACAGCTCAAAGATTGAAAACACAATAGAAGTGCAAACATAATATTTATTGGATTTCTTTTTTCAAAATTAACCTGAGTGGAAGGCCAAAATAATCTTTCTAAGAAGTCTGATTTTGGTGAAGTCTGGAAATATTATCAGAGGAAATTGTTTTTGTTTTCAATTTTCCAGATTCAATAAAAATAGTGAAGAATGGGAGTGTGAGTGCATGTGACTGTTTTGACGCAGAGAAAGGCAGAAGTGATAGAATCAAGGTGCCCTGAAATGCTCCCCTCGGGCACATGTTTATTTTCTTCAGTCCCAAATAGGAGAGCAAACCCTGTGCTGCCTCAGGGTCCCTAGGTCCACCCAGAAAGTGGCACGGTTTCTAGTCTCCAAGCTTGCTCATGTTTTCTGCATACTAGGCAGGCATCAAAATACCAAGGATTAGCCCTGGAGACCAAAGCATCAGAACTAAGGGAAGATATGTTAAAGTTTTCACCTTTGATAATTAACGCTAATTACTTATCATAATTAATGTAATTAATTATGTTCTGTAACATATGAATATGTTAATACAATTAACATCATTAAGGAAGAGAGTGAGAGAAAGTGGGGTGTGCGGTTACAGGCTCCTGATACTCAAGGCCTTGATTCAATGTTTGGGCAGAAGACTTTCTTCCTTAACAGTCTGGGAAAATCTTGGGAAAACTTTCTCCTTCAGGTTATTATCTGCTTCTTGAGAATCCCAAGAGATTCTCAGTTTACAGGTCCCCCAGACATAGAGTCCAGGAAATGGCTGTGTCATGTCTTCTTACCTGAGAAATGTGAGCTCAAAAGCTGATTCCTCAGAGTTTTACCATAATACATGCCCCCTCCCCCAACAGTACCTGTGATCTCTTCCCGTGAGGTTCAAGGGCAGTCATGCACCAGTGACGTTTCTAAGTCTCTGAGCTGAAGTTCTTGCAAGGGTTCTTGTACTTTACCTGCAGGAAAACCTGCCTGTCCCTGCTGGTTGTAAACTGGGGTGGCCTGCATAAAACTTCATGGTAAGTCTTCAGATAGCTTTGTAAGCTTCTTTGAGGGTGCCGTTTGCTGAGTCAATTTTCTCTGATGACCAAGGATGATAAGAGAACAGAGTTCCTACATGATAAGCCAGGTCTTACAAAGCTCTTTTACATTACTTTCTCTGTGACATTTGTAAAGTCTCTCACTACACAAACAGGAAAATAATCCCAATGTGAGAAATATGAAGTCTAGAGAAGACAGCTGATTTCTGTCAGGGAAATCACTTAGCCATCCAGAAAATAGAGGTAAGAACATACTTACATCCATTTGAATGAAGCAACTGTATAAAATTCACTGCAAATGTTCAAATAGATTTAGGGCTTTTGTTCTTTGCTACATGCCACCTTTACAGTTTTGCCAGGTTTATGGGTTTGGCATGTGGAACGTATGTCAGAAACATCCTCAGCCATTCTGAATGAAATTGCCCTGTCAATGTTGGCTTCAGATCACAGCCATGTTTTTTCTTTGCTCTCGTGATAAAATTGAACAGTTCTGGCTAATGAATTATGTTAGCCAGCATTATCAGAATGAAGAGAATGGAATCCTTTCTTTAGGAAAAACAAACAATTAATTTGGAAAGATGCAATCAATAATTATCCCCTGTATAAGAACAACTTATAAACAGTGAGACCATCAAAAATTTTATAGGGCCTTTTGGTTTATATCCTGAATCTTATGACTTTGTCTTTGATTGACAAGCTTTATCAAAGTTTATAAACAAATATCAATTTGTACCAGTCTTTCTGTTTAAATAAGGATGTTTGTTTAAGTGTGAGAAGTAGAAAATCTTTGAAATTATTTTAATACTTCTTATGCCACCAGTGATGTGGAATGAATTTCTCTTTAACCTATTGGGATTTTTTTCCTTTTTATCTTACTTTTGGTAAACAGAGAGTCAACCAAATCATCAATATCTTGTATAAATGTGTAACAAATAAAATTTTTTTCTGTTGAGCTTTATTTTTCAAGCCGTTACTCATATAGTGACAATAATCTCACCAACGGAGTCCCTCTCTCTTCCCCAGGGCTGTGTTAATCAGGTTCTATCATCACTCATCCCCACAGGGATTCTGAGATGTTCTTTGTCCATTCTGGTGTTTGGTTTTCATGGTCTTGGTACTGATAGGCTTGGCCCCTCCAATCATGGTGACTGCCTGGCTTGAGGGCTGGAAAATGTCTGTGACATCTTTGCCCTCTCATGTGGCAGAAATCTCTGTGAGGTGGCCCTTCTGCCTAGACATATTTGCAGCATTACCTCAGAACTTGTTCGAAGTGCGAATTCTAATGCTCCCTCTCCCCAAGAATAACCTCCTAAGTCAACAACAGATAAAAACAGTCAACAGACCAAAAATTCTCTGAGGCCCCATTCTCCAAGGCTCTGCCCAGGATCTAGTGGAAACAAGCATAACCATACAGTCTCTCCTTCCCTTGAGTGGGCGGTTTTAGAATTTTATTATATTTCTTCCTCTTTCCTTAAAAAAAAAAAAAAAAAAAAAAAAAAAGACAGACCTTTTATCTTGGAGCAGATTTAGGTTTCTAGAAAAATTAAGCAGATAGTACAAAGAGTTCCCATATGTCCTCTCTTTCTATCACTCAGTTTCCCCTATTATTATCTTGTCTCAGTGTGGTATACTTGTTAGAATTGCTAAACAAATGTTAATACATTGTTGTTAACTGAAGTCCATAATTCATATTAGGGCTTACTTTTCTGTTGTATAGTGTCATATAGAACACAAAACCGAATTTTAAGTAAGTCAAAATTCAGAGATCACAAGGTTTTCCCAGCGAAAATGAAATAGACAAAGTCCTTAATCACCACTGAATGCTTTGAGAATCAAAATCCAGTTTAGGAAACAAGACATTTTACAAATTTAGAATAGTTTGCTCCCAAATGAGACAATAAGATAGCATGCTGCATTTGTAAAGTTTAAATTTACTAATTAATAGTAGGCTGGAAGCCAATAACCTTCATTTAACTGGTTAGCTTAGACTAAAAAAAAATAGTAATCTTGGATTCTCCAACTCGACTGAAGACTAAATTCTGTTAACATACACAGAAATCAGATCCTTTAAAAAAAAAAAAAGCACTTTAATGTTAATTCTGAAACATCATTTGCAAGGATTTTCCTCTTAAATAAAGAGACTTTAACACGCTAGTTCAAATTTGTTACATTTGTTGAAGTAGCAACAAACTACCTACCACCTCTCAGCGAGTTGTCCAGAAAACAGCTTTGCCTCCTTTTCCAGGAGGATACACACATAGCGCTCTGTGCCATGAACATTTCTACTTGCTTGTAAGGAGGATAAGTGATCAATATGTCATATTCAAGTGGAATCTGATTTTTCAGGTCACTTGTTTAAATGGCTTTGTTTTGGGGGAAAAAGATAAAAGGTATTGGGGGGCCCTCTGCTGGTTAACCCATGTAAGAAATGAAAACAGGTTAAACATTTGGAAGGATAATATGACGTTCTGGCGGGGGGGGGGGGGCTCCTCCATCCGTGACATTTTGGGGGTCTTCCACCCTCCACCCCCACCTTCTCCACACTCAGTACTCTTCAAGCATTATAGGATCAGGAATCAGAAGCATAAGGGTCTACACTTCAGGAAAACAGGACTGGGTTGAGAGTCCAGCTATTAAACGCAGTGAGGGTGATAGATTTTTTTTTTTTTTTCCCAGCTTTATCAAGGCATAGTTGCCAAATAAAATTGTAATATATTTAAAGTGTACAACACAACTATTTAATATACATATCCATTGTGAAAAGGTGCCAATCATCGAGTTAAGGAATACGTCCATCACCTCACATACTTACTTCTTTTTTTTGTGAGAACATGTAAGTTCTACTCTTAGTGAACTTCAATTATACAATCCAGTATAATCAATTATAGTCACCATGTTATACCTAATATAATCGTCTCAGACCTTATTAATCTTGTAACTGAAAGTCAACCCCGAGCCTCTGGCAACCATCATATTACTCTTGGTTTCTAGGAGTTCTTTCTTTTTTTCTTTTTAAGATTTGACATGTAAGTGATACTATGCAATTTACATCTTTCTTTGTCTGTCTTATTTCACCTAGTTCATCCATGTTGTTACAAACGGCAGGATTTCATTCTCTTTTAAGACTGAATATTTTCCTTTGTATGTGTACACCGCATCTTCTTTATTCATCTCTCAATGGACACTTTGGTTGTTTACATACCTTGGCTGTCATGAATAATGCTACAATAAACATGGTAATCCAGATATCTCTTCAAGAGAATAATTTCACTTCCTTTGCATTTGAACCCAGAAGTGGGATTGCTGGACTATATGGTACTTCTATTTTTAATTTATTTTTCTTTTTTCTTTTTTTCCATTTTTAATTTCTTGAGGAACTTCCATACTGTTTTCCTTTTTGGCTGTACAGTCTATGTTCTCATCAACAATGTATAAGAATTATCTTTTCAACATATTCTCAGGAGCATTTTTATCTTTTGTATTCTTGTTAGGACATGTCCTAATAGGATAGAGGGGATATCTCATTGTGGTTTTGATTTAAATTTCCCTGATTATTAATAATATTGAGCATCTTTGTACCTGTTTACGGTTTGTATGTCTTCTTTGGAGAAATACCTATTCAGGTCTTTGCCCATAACATAATTTGAATTGTTTGATTTTTTACTATTGGTTTAGCTGAGTTTCTTATGTATTTTGGATTTTAACCTCCTATCAGATATGAGGTTTGCAAATATTTTCTCCTGTCTTACAGATTTGTTTGTTTCGTTGATTGATTCTTTTGCTGTGTGAACTTTTTTTTTTTTTTAAGATTTTATTTATTTATTTGACAGGGAGAGATCACAAGTAGGCAGAGAGGCAGAGGGAGAGAGAGAGGAGGAAGCAGGCTCCCTGCTGAGGAGAGGCCTGATAGGGGGCTCGATCCCAGGACCCTGGGATCATGATCTGAGCCAAAGACAGAGGCTTTAACCCACTGAGCCACCCAGGTGCCTCGCTGTGCGAACTTTTTAACTTGATGTAGTTCTACTTATTTATATTTGCCTTTGCTTTTGTTATCAAATCCGAAATCTCATTGCCAAGACCAGTGTAAATGATTTCTTCTAGGAGTTTTACAGTTTCAGGTCTTATGTTCAAGTCTTTGACCCCATTTTGAGTTAATTTTTGTGCAGCATGTAAGATAGTGGTCTTTTCCTCATTATATATTTACGGCTCTTTGTTGTAAATTATTTGACCATATGCAGATAGGCTTATTTCTGTGCTCTCTAGTCTGTTCTATTAATCTTTGTGTTTGCTTTTATGCCAGTACCATGCTCTTTTGATTATGATAGCTTTGTAATATAGTTTGGAGGTAGGAAGTGTGATGTCTTCAACTTTTTTTTTTATTTGAAGTCTTTGTGGCTCACATGAATTTTAGACTGTTATTTCTATTTCTGTGAAAAATGCCTTTGATATTTGGAAGATATTCTTTTGAATATATATGGACACTAGCAATATTTGATTCATGAACATGAAATTATCTTTCCATTTATTTATGTCTTCTTCAATTTCTTTTAATGTCTTTTAGTATTCAGTGCATAGTTTTTTTCATTTTCTTGGTTAAATTTATTCCTGAGTAGTTTATTTTTTTAGATGCTACTGTAAATGAGATTGTTTTCTGAATTCCTATTTTTGATAGTTTATTATTAGTGTATAGAAGGATAATTGATTTCAGTATGTTGATCTTCAATCTTGCAACTTTATTGAAGTGATTTATTAGTTCTAACAGTTATTTTGATGGAGTGTTTAAGGTTTTCTATATATGCATAAGATTGTGTCATCTGCAAAGAGATACAATTTTACTTCTGCCTTTCTCATTTGTATGCCTTTTAATTATTTTAATTATTTTTCTTATCTAATTGTCCTTGTTTGGACTTCCAGTTCTATGTTGCATAAAAAGGGTAGGAGTGGCCACCCTTACCTTGTTCCTGATGTCGGGAAAAAAACTTTCAGCTTTTACCATTGAGTATGATGTTAACTATGGTCTTATTATAGATGACCTTTATTATGTTGAAGTATATTTCATCTATACATAATTTGTTGAGTGATTTTTATCATGAAAAGATGTTGGATTTTGTCAAATGCATTTTTTGAATTATTAAGATCATCATTTTTTTTAATTCTTCATTTTGTTGATTGGTCTGTCACATTTATTGATTTGTATATGTTGAACCATCCTTATATCCAAGGAATAAATTCTACTTGATCATAATGTGTGATCCTTTTGAGGTGTTATTGTATTTGATTTGCTAATTTTTTAGAAAAGTTTTTATTTATTTATTTGTCAGAGAGAGAGAGAGCACAAGCAGGGGGGAAGGCAGGCAGGGGGAGAAGCAGGCTCCCTGTTGAGCAAGGAGCCCAAAATGGGACTCAAGACTCTGGGATCATGATCTGAGCAGAAGGCAGAACCTTAAATCACTGAGCCACCCAGACATCCCTGATTTGATAATATTTTGGTTAGTAATTTTGCATCTATGTACATCTCAGATACTAGCCTATAATTTCTTTTCTTGTGGTGTACTTGTCTCATTTTGGTATCAGGGTAGTGCTAATATGGAGAATCAATTTGGAAGTGTTCCCTCTTCTATTTTGGAAGAGTTTGAGAAGGATTGGCATTAATTTTTCTTTGGGTGCTTGCTAGAATTCACCATCCATCTGGTCCTGAACTGTTTTTGTAGGAGGGCGGAGGAGAGGTTATGATGACTGAATCAATCTCCTTAACAGTAATTGGTTTGTTCAGATTTTCAATTTCTTCATGATTAAGTCCTGATAGGTGGTATGTTTCTAACAATTTGTCCATTTCTTCTAGGTTATCTGATTTGTTGGTGTATAGTTGTTCAAAGCAGTCTCTTATGATCCTTTGTACTTCTGTGTTATCAGTTGTAATTTTTCTCTTTAATTTATTGTATTTGATTTTATTTGAGTCCTCTCTCTTATTTTCGTAGTCTAGCTAAAGGCTTGTCAATTTTGTATGCCTTTTCAAAAATCCAGCTCTTAGTTTCACTTCTTTTTAATTTTCTTTTTTGTATCTATTTATTTTCACTGTTATCTTTGTTATTTCCTTCTTTCTACTAACTTTGGGTTCCATTTGCTCTTCTTTTACTAGTTCCTTGAAGTACAAGCTTAGGTTATTTGTTTGAGAGCTTTCTTTTTTGAAAGTATGAATTGATTACTATTAACTTCCTTTTAAGAACTGCTCTTGGGGCATCCCACAAGTTTTGTATATGTTGTGTTTCTATTTTCATTTGTTTCAAGATTTTTAAAAAATTTCACTTTGATTTGTTTTTTTACCCACTGGTTGCTCAGGAACATGTTTAATTTCCACATACCTGTAAGTTTTCCAATCTTCTTATAATTGATTCCTAGTTTGTCACTGTGGTACAGAAAAATGGTTTATATGACTTGAATATTCTTAAATTTATTAAGACTAGTTTTATGGATTAATATACACGAAAATGTTCCATGTGTGCTTGAAAAGAATGTGAATTCTGCGGCTGTTAGATGGAGTGTTCTGTACATGTCTGTTAGGTCCATCTGGTCTAATGTATAGTTAAGTCCAATATGTCTTTAGTAATTTTCTGCCAGGAAAATTTACCTATTGGTGCAAGTAGGGTTTAAAATTCCCTATGATTATTGACTAGATGTCTATTTGTCCCTTCGTGTCTATTAATATTCACTTATATATTTAAGTTCTGTAATGTAGATGCATTAAGTATTTATAATTGTTATATTCCCTTGAAGAACTAGGCCTTTTGTCATTATATAATGATTTTATTTGCATCTTGTTACAGTTTTGGTCTAAAGTGTACTTTTGTTTGATGTTAGTGTAGCTAACACTGCTTTCTTTTTCATTCTGCTTTATGGAGTATTTTATTTCCATTCTTTCTCTTCCAGTCTATTTGTGTCCTCAAAGATTATGTGAGTCTTTTTTTTAATATTAATTTATTTATTTTCAGCATAACAGTATTTATTATTTTTTCACCACACCCAGTGCTCCATGCAATCCGTGCCCTCTCTAATACCCACCACCTGATACCCCAACCTCCCACCCCCTGCCCCTTCAAAACCCTCAGATTGTTTTTCAGAGTCCATAGTCTCTCATGATTCACCTCCCCTTCCAATTTACCCCAACTCCCTTCTCCTCTCTAACTCCCCATGTCCTCCATGCTATTTGCTATGCTCCACAAATAAGTGAAGCCATATGATAATTGACTCTCTCTGCTTGACTTATTTCACTCTGCATAATCTCTTCGATTATGTGAGTCTTGTGGGGAGCGTATAGCTGAGTGTTTTGTTTTATTTTTCTTATCCGTTCAGCCACTCTATCTTTTGATTGAGGAATTTAGTCCATTTATATTCAAAGTAATTATTGATAAGGAATTATTATTGCCATCTATTAATTGTCTTCTGGCTTTTTGTATTTCCTTTGTTCCTTTTTTTCTCTCTTGCTCTCTTTCCTTGTGAGTTGGTGATTTCCTGTACTGATATGCTTAGATTCCTATCTCTTTATCTTTTGTATATCTACTATAAGTGTTTGTTTCTAGTTACCATGAATTTTATATTGAAAACATTTCTATTTTAAGCTGATAACTTAATTTTGAAACATGTACAAAAACTATTCATTGTTACACTCCCCCCATATTTTATGTTTTTGATATTACAATTTACATTTTTAATATTGTGTGTCCCTTAATAAATTAACAAATTATTGTAGCTATAGTCATTTTAATACTTATGTTTTTTAACCTTTATACTAGTGTTATATAGGTGATTTACTCACCATCATTACTTTATTAAAGTATTCTGAATTTAACGTTATGTTTACTTTTAATCGTGAATTTTATACTTTATATGTTTCCTGTTACTAATTAGCATCCTTTCATTTCAGTTGGAAGAACTCCCTTTAACTTTTCTTTTAGGTTTGTCTAATGGGGATGAACTCCTTCAATTATTCTTTGTCTGGGAAATTCTTTATCTCTTCTTTATTTCCAGTGAGAGCTTTGCTGGATAGAGGGCTCTTGGGTGGCATACTTTTATTTTTTCTTTCAGCACTTTGAATATATCATTATACTCTCTTCTGGCTTCAAGGTTTATGCTGAAAAGTCTTCTCATGATCCTCTGGGAGGGTTCCCTTGTTTATAACAAGGTGCTTTTCTCTTGATGTTTTTGTGTTTCTTTGTCTTTAAGTTTTGATAATTTAATTATAATGTATTCATGTGGTCTCGCTAGGCTCATCGTTTTTGGCACTTTTTGGACTTCCTGGATCTGGATATCTGTTTTTTTCCCCAGGTTTTTGGTCATTATTTCTTTGAAAAATTTTTCTTTGAAAAAACTTTGTTTTCTCTTGTCCTTCTGGGCTGCTATAATGTGAATATTGGGCCCCTCAATGGTATCCCATCAAACCTTGAAGTTATCTTCCCTCTTTTTCATTCTTTGTCTCTTTTTGTGCTTCTGATTAGATGAATTCCAGTGTCTTTTTCATATTCATGGATCCTTTTTTCCACTTGGTCTAGTTTGCTGTTAAAAACCTCTTTTGAGTGTTTACATTCACTTATTCTATTCCTCAGCTGCATGATTTCTGTGCGGCACTTTTAAACATTTTCTCTCTTTGTTGAAATTCTCACGTTGTCCACTAACTACTCTTCTGACCTCAGCGAACATGCTTATGACTATTACTGTGCACTCTCTTGGGTAAACCACTCATCCCTATTCCACTAACACTGGTTTTTTGAGATTCATCTTGTTCTTTTGTTTGGGACAGATTGTTATATCTATTAATTTTACTTGAGTCTCTTTGTTGGTTTCTAAACATTAGATACAACAGACGTTTGTCTCAGTCTTGATTGACTGATAGTGGGGAGAGCTTTATCAGTCATCCTGGTTGCCATTCAAACTTCTGTGACTGTACGAACCACTGTCTTTGATCTAGTGGCTCCTAGTAGTTGAGAGTGTGACAGGACTTGCTGGTGTCCCAAAGGCAGGCTAAATCCTTATACACATTTTAAGGCTCCTGGAAGTTGACTAACTGCCCCTTCAGTTCCCTGATGCATGCTAATTAGAAACCCCACTTTTGTGCAGTACATGAGAAAGACAAGATGTTAGGTATATGGTCCACCCCTAATTTGGGTGAAACTGGAACCTGGGTGTTTTTGCTTACTTAATCTGTTCTGAGCTAGAGGGAATAGTCATGGGCTCCCAAATGGAGCTGACTCTTTCGTGTGGTCCCAGGGGATTTATGAATGTTGAGCCTTATCACTTCTCAGAGATAGGTGAATTGGGATCCTGCCCCTTGAGTGGCATCCAAAACAATTGGGGTACTTATTCTGGACAAGCTCCTTCCAGGGAGAATCTGGAGACTTGGTTTTAGTGTTGGAGCAAGCTGAAGGGAGAGACCAGGGGATATGCCCAGTAGCTCTAATAGATTTCTGGGTGGAATGCAGTCAGCTCCCATATGTAGGTAGATTAGAAGTCAGAACCTTAGACAGTTGTTGGAGAAGTTAGAAGTTAGAACCTCAGACAGTTGTTGGAGAAGTCAGTCAATGCATCCATTGGCTACAAGCTGATTACTGATTGAATTTGATGCCTTCTATTTTTATGCACTCAAATTCTTTTGGGGAGAAACTTGGAGATAAGAGTTTTGGGTCAATACCTGTGCTGAGCCCAAGGGGACAGCTATGGACAGCTTATGTGCCCATTTGACAACTGCTTCTTCATTTGCTATAGTCCTGGAGGATGCATAAGAATGTAAGCTCCATTGTTTATCAGGGATGGGTAATTTGGGGGCCAGTCCCTCTCATGGAAGCCATAAAAGTTGGGGTGATAGATATATGAACAAGCTCCTTCTAAGATGAAGCTGCAAGTTTGGTTTCACTGTTGGAATGAGCCAGGTGGAAAAGCTGGCAGAAGTGCCCACTGAATCTTCATTCTCCCTGGAAGATTACAGATAGTATCTAGGTGCATAATCGAAAACTTGACCCTCAGGCAGCAGCTTAAAAAGTATGTAGCATAACAAATAGCATGGAGGACATGGGGAGTTAGGAGAAGGGAGTTGGGGGAAATTGGAAGGGGAGGTGAACCACAAGAGGTGATGGACTCTGAAAAACAATCTGAGGGGTTTAAAGTGGTGGGGGGGTGGGAGGTTGGGGGAACCAGGTGGTGGGTATTATAGAGGGCACGGATTGCATGGAGCACTGGGTGTGGTGAAAAAATAATCATACTGTTATGCTGAAAATAAATAAAAAATTTTAAAAAAGTATGTAGTCAAACTCCTTCAGGGAAAGACTGCAAATGGTGGTGTGGTTTTGTTGTGTTGTGTTTTGCTTTGCCTGCTTATTCTGTGCAGAATCCTGGGAGGACAGCTCTGGAGAGTGCTCATGTGCCCATTAACAACTGCCTGATATTTTCAATACTCCTGCGGGACTTGTGCCCACAAATCCTGTTGGCTTTCAGAACTAAGTGTTTGGACACTTATCTATCAGCCTTAAAAGCTGAGGCACTGGATATAAGGCCCAAACCCTCTGGTCCTCAAGGAGAAGCTGGGAGTTGGGGTCCCTCCCTGTGGTAAGACACTGTGCAGGGCATGGGGTTTATAGCAAGAGTGTGTCTCAGCCTTTCCTATCCATTTCAATGTGGATATTTTCTGTTACCGTAGGTATAGGAGGCATTCAGTTGGTTTCCAGATTTCTTTCAGAAGAAATTTCTCTGTGTATGGTTGTATATTTGGTGCATCTGTGGCAGGAGGAAAATTCAAGAATCTCCTAGGTCACTATCTTGGTGACATCCACAATGACATATTTGTTGCTGCTCACTAAATCGAAGTTTCTGGTAGTCCCACATAATTATGTCAAAATAATTTCAAATTTTATCTGCTTACTATATTTATTCTAAACTCAGATGCTTAGCCTTTTTATAGCCTAGCTTTCATCTCAATAATTCATCCCTCACAGTTACCTCGAGCTGGCATATTTGAGTGTCAGTGGGAGGAGAAGTCTTTCCCATTTCCCATCCCAGTCCCAAGTGATTTGGCTTGGTGGGTCAGCAAAGACTTGGCTTCTACTTAACATTGGTTTGAGACTCAGGGGTGTGAAGAACATGCCCTCGACTTCAGCATGGGATAAGATTAAATACTCTCTTAGCAACAGGGACAATGGCATATTGTCATTTTAATGAATCATTAGTGTTTCTGGGTCTATATTTCCTTATTTATTAAAAAAAATGAATTAGAGGATTTAGATCTCTAGGTTTTAAAATACTGCAAACCTATTTTTTTCCTTTTTAAAATTTAAGATCTATAACCATACAAATATAAAACCATATTTATATCACTGGACATTTCTACTTTAGAGGGCTATTCTCTCTTTGCTCAGTGCCAGCTGGGAGCATCTAGAGCAACCTATATTCTTTAAAGATTTTCATTTATTTATCTGACTAAGAGAGAGAGAGCACAAGTAGGCAGAGAGAGAGAGAGAGAGAGGGAAAAGCAGGCTCTTTGCTGGGCAGGGAGCCCAATATACGGGACTTGCTCTCCCAAAACTCTCAGATCGTGGCCTGAGCTGAAGGCAGCTGCTTAACCAACTGAGCCAACCACACACCCCCCAGAGCAACCTCTTTTCTAAACAAGCCACCAAGAATACTCCAAGTTCAGAGTCAGAGCGAGTAGGAAAAAAACCATCCCATCCTTGCTCAACCCTCCACATCCTCCGAAAACAAACCCCACAGTTGAAGTGGCAGTGTTTTCACCTTCCCTCCCTGACTGACAAAGCTCAGCAACCACAGATGTAATACAAGTCATTTCCTGTTCCATTTTTTCCCTTCCTTTCAACTTGAAGCACAGACATTAAGAACTTGTTGAATTTGATTGGCATAGCGTTCCATTTGTCCTTTGGTGGGTTTGTTCTCCTTTGGTGGGTTTGGGATCTCAGGTTCTGCGGACCTCGGTAGAAACCTGGTGCCATGATTATCTTACTGATTTTTTAGGGTCCTTTCTCTGTGATTTCTTGGTCATTTAGATGGTGGACTCAAGAGCATGTCTTCCCTTCTCAGATATCTGCCTGGGTATTTCAAAACATGTTACCTGTATGGAAACCATCTTGTTCCAACAAAACCCACTCTGCCTTGATGAAGTTTTCTAGTCCTGACTTATTAAATAGCATTTTAAATATCTCAATCATGGCTATTCTGAAACAATCTCCACAAAAATAGAGCTAATCCAAACTGAAAATAATGTAGGCTTTTTAAGCATGTTACTTTTATCTTTAGCATAAGGGTCCTGAGGGTTTTTATTTTTTCCCCACGATTTAAACTTTTATTTTATTTTTTAAAAAAGATTTTATTTATTTATTTGACAGAGATCACAGCTAGGCAGAGAGGCAGGCAGAGAGAGGGGGGAAGCAGGCTCCCCACTGAGCAAAGAGCCCGATATGGGGCTCGATCCCAGGACCCTGGGATCCATGACCTGAGCCAAAGGCAGAGGCTTTAACCCACTGAGCCACCCAGGCACCCCAATTTTAAACTTTTAACAGAATGAGTTCTAACATTTCTTCTGTTTTATTGCTTTTGACTCACTAGAGGGGGGTAGAGGAAAAGGTTTCAAAGAAGCAAAACCAGAAATTACATAGAGAACCCAATACCTATTGGGTTTAACGTTCCATACTTTTCTAAAAACAACTTAGGTCCAAATGTCAAATCTAATGATGAAGTAAATTAAGATGCTTGTTTTTCTGTGCCCTCTTCTTGAGGGTAAACTTATTATGGATAATTCAGTCAATGCAGCCATTGGCTAGGAGCTGATTACTGATTGAATTTGATGCCTTCTATTTTTATGTTAATTAAAAGCATTCACAAGTATTTTTTTTCCTGCTTTTCCTTCTGTAAATTTTTGCTGGAAATATCCTAATGAAATCACTTCCTTACTAGTGTCCCAAATTTTGTCTTGCTTATAGATTAAAAGTTTTGAGTTGGTGCTCAGCCATGAACATTGTAAGGAATGAAAATATAAATACAGTTTCTGTACACTCACAATATTAAATAATATGGGAACTTTCTAGTTACGTGGTTCCCCTTATCCCTTTTGGGGATCGAATCACTGAGTATATTTTGAAAGGAAAGAGACCTCAATTCACCTGGCCTTAAGAGTTGGAGTCTGGAAAAGGAAATTTGGGTAAATTGGAAGGGGAGGTGAACCATGAGAGACTATGGACTCTGAAAAACAATCTGAGGGGTTTGAAGTGGTGGGGGGGTGGGAGGTTGGGGTACCAGGTGGTGGGTATTATAGAGGGCACGGCTTGCATGGAGCACTGGGTGTGGTGAAAAAATAATGAATACTGTTTTTCTGAAAATAAATAAATTGGAAAAAAAAAAGACCTAAAATAAATGGAGCAGCACTTCCTTCATGGGGAAAAAAAAAAAAAAAGAGTTGGAGTCTGGGATTGAGCACCCTTGTTGTTTTGCTCCTCCTGTCAACCCATCCCTTCCCCCACACACCCTTCTCCTCTCTGAAGAGGACACGTGCAATTGAAAACAATAGAGTGACTCCATTCCTTAAAAAGAAAAATAAATAAATGAGTAACATGGACTGTACTTATTCCAAATGGGGTAGAAATTTGACTTTAGGCAAGGATCTAAAGGAGGTGATATTTCTCTGCAGAAATAGCTGCTTCTTTTTCTCCTCCTGGGTACTAACAGATGGAGCAGTTTCTCTCTTTCTCTCTCTCTCTCATTCTGATAGCTCTAAGTTTGCCCATCATAATAAAAGCATTACAATGTGCATTGCACTTGATCCTTTAGATGTACCTATTCGATTCCTGCATTGTAACGGGATGCTCTTTAGTTAGATATGAAAGAAATATACATTTAATTGCTTTTGAAATTTTCCTTTCTGCTCCCTTCAATCAGGCCTTCGTCCAACCCTCATTCCAAGAACCTGTGTCCCAGTGCTTATCTGTAGTTACTAGTATATCCAACGATGTAGGAAATTTTGGGGTTTGGTGCCGACAGCCAAGAAAGAAATTTTGAGACATCTTTGGTGCAAAAAGTTGGTTTTATTAAAGTGTGGGGACAGGACCCATGGGCAGGAAGAGCTGCATGGGGAGTGCACAGGGGGTGGCCAGTTAAATACTTTCAAGTTTCCCACATCACCCATCATATGTACTATGCCCACCCATTATTCCTTTTGGACTAGAATCCCATGCCCTAGGTTTTCCCCCAAAAAACCCACTTGTTCTTTAGTTCCATTCTCCCAGAATCTGGTAAGTAACGTGATCGTGAAACATATTGAGGTATAAATGACTCATTGTGCTTAGAAATGTTGTTTTTAGTGGTGTCCGTGTGGCTCAGCTGGTTAAGCATTGACTGCAATTTTGGAACAGGTCATGACCTCAGGGCCATGAGATCAACGCCCATGTAGGGCTCTGTGCTCAGCAGAGACTGCATAAGATTCTCTTTCTGACTCTGTCCCTTTTCCCTGCTCACATGCTCCCTCTCTCTCTCTCACTCTAAAATAAATTAATTAACTAAAAAAATTTTTTTTACAGGTTTTGTACATTTCTGGGATCTCTCTGGACACACATACATGTTTACACAGAGGGCCAAAACATTAAAGGTGACCTTCTGGACACTGGGGCAAGCCACTGAGAACAGTTCTTTGAGTCAGGTTACTGAGGATGTTTATCTTATTTCTGTATCCAAACTAAGCTTCCATCCATTTTTTGACATATCTCACTCTGTTGAGATCCAGAAATGAGTTGTTCTGTATGACAAAATCTTGTTCTTCTTCCCACATCCAGGTGCTGGCAAACCTTTGACCAGTTCTGTCTCATGTGTGGGCCAAAACCCACAGAAGAATACAAAATTGGCCCTTGGAAAGAGAAGCCATGTGGACTTCTGGTATGAGCTCCCTGGGGTAATAAGGCAAACACATCTGGAATGGGCTTTAAATATTTGCTGACAGGTCTGTGCAAAGGTCTACTGACCTTGAAGAAGTGAACGTGTCCCTGCCCCCTGCCCTGCAGCTTTAATAAAGGATGGAAAGAATTGTGGCAGAAGGGGACCCCAGCAGGGCTTTCCCTAGGGTGCATAGCCATGGGAAAGCTGGATGGTGAAAAGCAAAGGCAGCAGTGGGCGTCCTCACCCTTCCCTTTAATTATAGAGCAGCCAGCATTTCATTTCATTCTGAAATGGAAAACTGTTCCTGCTTCATTAAATATGTACGTTCCATAAAATATGGATTAGCACTGGGCTTTGCTGGTGATCAGTGAGCTACAGTCTCCAATCTGACCTAAATTATTCGTGTTGGTTTTATGATCTGGAAAGCAAATGTATGCATTCCAAAGACTCTTTCTAAGATGTTTTAAGTTATTCCATTGTAATATGTAACAAATCCTTGCATTTCAATCCTGAAAAAAAAGCAAGCCCATTAGACTGCAAAAATTAGTTAGCCATTAATTCAAATAAGAACATGTGGCCTCATCCAGAGAACAATTACCCTCCGTTTATCCAATTATGCTTTGCCCATTCTAGTTTGAATCCTTCAGTTGTCTCTGACATCGTGGCTTATTGAAGGTTGGATGGCTTTATATATTGTTATCTTTCCTGTGCAAGCAAGCTGGGGTTTGTTTAAAATACAAGTAAATTAATAGTTGGTTCTGTGCAGAAATGATACATGGAAACTTGAAAATGTATGGCTTTCAGGGAGAAAAAAAATGGCATGCACAGAGACAATAAATGATACTTTTTATAATCATCAAATGTGATTAAATCCAGAACTGTGAGTTAAATACTAGTCAATGTAATCAGAATTTTATTTTTATGATCTCAAAGAAGAAAATGTGTTTTCTTTGCTTGAAGGTTTGTAATTTTATTGGCTTCATCTAGGTTTATCAAAATGTAAAATGTATTGGAAAGAGCCCACTTTCCCTACCTCCTGGTAAACTAACTCTAAAATATAAAATGCAGCTAAAGATTAAAAACACCGTCTGCTATATGGAACCATACCAAATCTAAAGTCATGCATCATTTCTAAGGATATGGAGAGAAATCCTAGGACATAATTTTCTTTGCTTTTATTAAGCTAATGAGTTTTTTATTTCTGAATAACATAAAGAGAGTTCACGTTCATATAAGGCACATATTCTCTACAGATGTATTGAGCTTATTCATGTTTAAGACATTTGTCTCTTTATAACTTCCTTTAATGTTTACATATAATTAACTTTTACATAAAGCTTTGTGTTTACCAGACAGTTTGAGATATGTTATCTCACTTAATCTTCACAATAACTTCAGAGATAGGAATCACCACCCCTTTCACAGATGAGGAAGCAGTAACTCGGAGAGATTAAATTTCTCTCCCAAACTCAAGTAAGTGACAAAGCAAGATACAAATCACAAGTTCAAGTCCGTGGTGTGGAGTCTGGCATCATTCAGGACCCCCAAATGTCAATCGCCATTTAGACCCTTCTCATGGTGAGCGCCATATGTTAACCATATGCATCTTTCCCTTCAATTCAAGGACTGTGCACACATTTATAGGTAACCCATACATTCTTTTTCTTACCTCTACACCTAGAGAGAGGTGAAATATAAAATTAGTACAATGTTTCCATTTTGTAACCTTGACAAGTTAGTTCCGCACTCAGCCCACACTCAGCTCTGCTTGCCTTCACCTGTTTGTTATGCTGGCACCGCACCTCTGGTCTGCTTTGCTAGAATGTAGACTCCTTGAAGGCATACCTTTGTTAGCATAATCTTTCCAGTGTCTACTTCAGTGCTTTCTCTATAGCTGATGTTCAAAATGTGTTTGTCAATGAAGATGCTTACAAAGCAAAGATAAGTAATCTTCCCTGGACACTCTACCATATAGATCTCTGTTCTATTTGAATGAATCTAAAATTTTATGACAAATATACAAAAAATGTGAACCAAATGAAACTAAATAGTGAAAACTAGATTCTTTTTACTGTAGTTCATGTTCAATATAAGCTTTATATGTTGATGAAATTAAAATTGAAGGAGATTTGAAAGATCAATTTTCCTGGGATCTTGAGGATTTTGAATGCCTGTATTCACTGAGGGGCTGCTAAACAGGAAATACTCAGCAGTACTCTTGTTGATGAATATTGCATCAGTGTTAACTCTGTCCCCACCCTTCCAGCTGTGTGGAGCATCAGTGTAACATGCCATCTCCAGCTCACCTCCAGGACAAGAGGAGGTGTTTTCTGAGAGTGAGCCCACTGGCAGTTATTTTTATAAAGCTGGAGTGGGATATCTCTAATTATTTATTTTTATATTTTAAAAAAAATTATTTATTTATTTGACACAAAGAGAGAAATCACAAGTAGGCAGAGAGGCAGGCAGAGAAAGAGGGGGAAACAGGCTTCCTGCTGAGCAGAGAGCCCGATATGGGGCTCGATCTCAGGACCCTGAGATAATAACCTGAGCCGAAGGCAGAGGCTTAACCCACCAAGCCACCCAGGTGCCCCGATATCTAGATTTAAAATATATTCTGTGTCCAGGAAAACTGGTGTTCAGGTTTGAATTATTACACAGAAGTAACTAATGATTTGAATGCTGCATTTAAAATTTTTCCACATGCCTTTTAATTATTAATCAGAAGAAGGCCTATCTTCTCCATGATACTTCATTAATAATTTCTTCTGTCTACTGAAACTTCCACCTCTCTTCTTCTGCCATGAGTCCATGAACTAGTGCCCTGTTCTAAAAATCTTTTCCACAATTCTATTGCCACCTCAGGAGTTACTCTAATTCCCACCATTTCTATGTTTCTAAACCTTCTGGAAGGATAACCAGCCTTCTGGTCCTCACTTACTCTACTGCCAATCTCACCGTATCTATCATGACTTGACACACATGCCTGCTTCTATTGTGGAAAGAGTTTCCATAAGGTAGCTAATGCCTTATAATTCCCTGATCTAGTCAGTGGTTTAATTTTTTTCATTTTAAATTTCTATTAAATTTTAATAATCACATATGACATTTCTATACATGTAGAAAGTATAGGAAAATACAAAATAATATATTATACCCACAAGTGTACGATCTAGATTTTATTTTATATTAATAGTTAATCATATTTTCTTCAGTATTCTTTAAGAAATAAAATGGTTCAGTCCATTTAAATACTCACCTCATCCTTTTCCCTTAACGTCAGTATCACTCTCCACTTCCTGCAGGACTGATGATGCTGATGGAGCCTTTCTTCCTGAACATCCTGCTTCTCCTCAGGGCGGCCATGTTTCCTGTATTCTCCTCTGACTGGGTCTGTGCCTCGTCCATGCTTTTCATTCTTCCTCCCCCACCTGCCCCTTAATTGTTGGTATTGCCATGGACTCCCATCTCAGTTCTGCCTTGCTGCTTTATGATGCTGTCCACCTGCCTTTGTTTCCTGTGTGCCCATATTTTCCAAATCTGTGTTCCCAGTCTTGACTCCCTTTCCTGGGCATCATTTTCCTGTGCACTAGACATAGGTCTCAGTATGGTGCAGCCTCCCCCACATCTGCTGGTCTGTAAGTCCATGTATCCTACACAGCAACCTCCATGTTTTCCAAGCTCTATTTCTTCTCACCTTTCATTACTTGCTAAACATTGCAAGTCTATTTCAGGAAGATTCCCTAAATTTTTTCTTCTATTCATTATGGCTACCCTTGCAGTAATGCTCTGCCTTATCATCTTATCTCAGCTTGACACTATCATCCACCCTCTAATTGTCTTCGCTCAGTAGATGTTTTGTACTCCATGTCATCAATCTCACACAATGTCAGAGTTTGCTTCAAAACAAAACAAAACAAACTTTGATTATACATTGTTAATTACTTAAAATTTCCATTCACCTCTGGTCCGACAAGGACAAAAAAGCATGAATTTCTTTTTGTGCTTTGTGAGAACCTTGACACAGTGTCTACCTCACCAATTCAACCTCCATACATCACATTCCTCATATGCATCTAGTCTCTACTGTGCTAACGTGGCTTTCCCAAACATGTTTGCTCTGCCACTGCTAGGAGACTCCAAGTCAAGATGGCAGACTAGACTGATGTATGCTACCTGACTTCTACCTCCATTCTAAACACAGGGAGGAGTTGAACAATTTATAACAACAGCACAAAATAAAACAATATAAAATGAAAGGCACAGCTGAGCTTAAAGTTAAGTAGGGGACATCTTCAGGTCATTGACAGCCAGGATACAATGTCCATTACATTTATAAAAACAATGTCCATTACATATAATGCATTCATATACATTAAATCTATAGATTTTAGAATTTGATCTCTATCTTAAAATGGCATTTTCACACCCATTCTCTACTGAAGAGTTAAGGCTGCATTCCTTGTGCTCCATATGAAATAGAACTGAGGTCCCTGAGTGGGGGAGCTGGGAAGAGGAGTTCTGTATGGGAATGGGAGCCAAAATGAAATTGTGCTCACCAGGCCAAAGATGTCCCATGGAGCATGCCATCTGCCTTGAACCATGAATGTGGAAAGAGCCTCCAGGAGCAAGAAAACAGATACCCAAATTATGTTCTGCAGGAGAATGGGATCCAATCTTGAATTTTGTACATGGTGAGGAAATAATGAACTGAGAAATTAACCTTAAATACTTGATTAGTGAGACTGATAAAACTCCAGAGCGCCTAGTGAGAGGCAAAAATTTCTCCATGCTAGTATCTTCATCACCAGAACCTAGCAAGACTCCCGTAGAAAATGATTCACATCAAAGATAAGTTCAGAGTCAAAAATTAAAAGTAAAAATGTAACAGAGAGAATTCACAATGAAGGAACTATAAATTCAGAGCAATTTGAAAACAATCTTAAAGACATGAGCTTAAATTATTCAAAATACTGAAGGTCGGGCTTGAATCTGTAAGGGCACTGTAAAACATTAGGAGGTAAACATAACGTGTTGATTTGAAAGGGAACTTAAATACTGAGAGCTGTTGCCCTGGCTCCAGGTGGGGGTGTCCGTTGAGGGAAAAGGAGACAGAGGTGTCCAGAAATTGAGAGATGGAAAGGAGAAGTGAGTTGGGAGAAATCGGAGGAGGAGATGAACCATGAGAGACTGTGGACTCTGAGAAGCAAACTGAAGGTTTTGCAGGGGACATGGGTGGGGGGTTGGGTTAGCCTGGTGGTGGGTATTACGGAGGGCAAGTATTGCATGGAGCACTGGGTGTGGTGCATAAACAATGAATTTTGAAACACTGAAAAGAAGTAAAATAAAACAAAATGGAAAACAACAACAACAACAACAAACCCCAAAAACTGAAGAGGCAAAGAGAAAAAAAAAAGTTTTTCCCAGGAAGGAAAAGCAACAAGAGGAGGAGCTTGCCTACTTCACTCCTCTGTTGCTTTGTCACTGTACCTGCCCCCCAAACTGCATCTGGTATGCTTTTCTTTCTTTCTTTTTTTTTTTTTTTTTTAAGGATTTTACTTATTTATTTATTTGAGAGCAAGAAAGAGAAAGAGAGAGAGAGTGACCACAAGCAGGGGAGGGGCAGAGACAGATACAGGGTTTCTGCTGAGCAGGAGCCTGATGCGGGACTCCATCCCAGGACCCTGAGATCATGACCTGAGCCTAAGGCAGACACTTAACTGACTGAGCCACCAGATGCCCATCTTGTGTGCTTTGATTTGGGCTACTCTTCCCACTGAAATAAAAATAACAGGATGGATAGACCTATGGGGGGACTTGTATAGACCAGTGCTCTGCCACCTGGCAATATTGCCCCAACAGGGGACGTGCAATACCCAGGGACATGTTCTATTGTTGCAGTGGAGGGGTTAGTACTAGTGTCTGGGGGACAGAGGCCAGGGACCCTGGAAATACCCTGCAGGGACAACACAGACCCCCAAACAAAGAAGTTCTGGTCCAAAACATCAATTGCACAAAGGTAGAAAAACCCTGCTATGGACAAAATAAAAGGCTTTGAATATTATCTTATGAATATTATACTACACTCTTCATGCCTTGATCTTGAGGCTGTATTCAGGATGTGGTCTATAGCATATCCCTCTGATCACCCCCACCCTTCTGAATGATCCCTCCCTAACGGAGGAGCAGTGCTGCCAGGACGGAGGCAGGAGGCAAAGGGGAGCTCATGGTGGGGAGTCGTTATTCCAAACAAATTTTTCATCTTTCTTAGTCGGGGTGTGTGTGTGTATGATTCTGTCCAAATTTAATAAAACCCAAAAGGATAAAACTAAAAACCGTTGGTTTTAGATCAAATTGTATTGAGATCTGAATATGATAATATAAAAAATTGCTAGAAGGGATGGAGAGGGAGGTGGTATACATGTTAGACTACTTATTTTATAGCATGGAAGTTAATAAATATAATTCAAATTTGATATATCAGGAAACAGAAACAGATTCTGTAGATTTATAGTGTTAACAGCAGATGCACAGAAAGAAGAATTTATTGAAATAACGGGACTGTTTGGAATTTCTTAACTATATGAATACACTATTTCTAAATTTAAAATAAAACAATTTTAATACTGTGTGTTAGCAAGAGTGGGATTGTGCATATAAATGGACCTATCTTTCTGGAGGGTATGTTGGCAATATGTACCAGAAGACTTACAACATTTTAAACCATCTTGCCCAGTAATTCTGCTTTGAAGTATTTATCCTAAGGAAATAATTAGAGATGCAAGTGTAGATGTGTATTCAAGAATATTCATCGAAGCTATTTTTTATATGTAATAGTTAAAAATTGTAATAATTGAAGCACCAGAGTAGAGATCAGCCAAATAAATTATGGAACATCCAGACAAAGGGATACAAGGTGCTATTAATATTCATGTTGTCAGTACCATTCAGTGCCACATAGTAAAAACAATCAAAATACAGTGCTGTGTGGTATTGGGGCTATTTCAAGACCAGGTTTTCAATTATGGTAAATATATGTGAATGGTAAAGAGGCAATTCTGCACCCTTTTCACACACAACTACTTTGTCCTAAGAGCAGAAAAAGCTTAAGTATCAGATTTTCTGATACACATTTTGCTCTAGGGGGAGTTAACAAGAGGACTGTGTTGGTACTTCTAAAAGCCTTCACAGAATAATGTTAAATAAAGAAAAGTACATTATTCAAGAACATGTAAATTTTAACTTTGTGAAAAAATAAAGCAGATTGGGCTACATTGGAAAAAAAATTTGTATCTTCAAAAGAAATACATCAAAATACTAATAGAATTTATTTCTGGATATTGGGACAGTGAATGCTATTAGATTTCTTCTTGGTTTAAATGTCAAAGTCTCCATAGAAGGTGAAAAAAAAATGTCTTTGTGTGAGCATGTTCTGTTCTGTTTTATCTTGTGTCCCCATGAAAAGGCGTTTGCTTGCTTTCTGGTAACCATACCTTCGTTTTCCTGTGGAAAGCTACCCTCTTTTCCATTCAGAGACTGCATGGCTTCAGTGGAGTATCTTAGCTAAGAACCTAAGTGTGCAACAAGGACCTGAATGTTGCATTTCCCTGGCTACAAGGGATTGATCGGGGAGAAGCACTTGAGCTGACTTGTGGGCAGAAGGAGATTTCTGAAAAGGACTTTCCTGTCACAGGGACATGAACTTGAAAGAATGTGAGATCTATAGCTTCTGTCTTAGCATCTGTAAGTACAAGGAGAGAGGCTGTGTTCGGGGAACCAGCCCCACGGAGGCCAGCAGAGAGCTAGCCTCCTCCCCTGACAGCAGCACTGTTGTGGGTGTGTCTGGGTCTGTCTGTTACCTGAACGGATGTGTTCCCTTGTGCCTGAGCCACAGGGGCTCATTCTATCAAGAATGATCTTGATAAAATGTTGTGACTTCTTCAATTTCTTTTCATTCATATCCTTGGTGGGTATTTTATCCTGGAAGTTGTGGTCCTCTGGTTGTAAAGCTCTGAAAAAGATCATAAAAATTCATTTTGGAAAATGATTTATTTTATTGGAGCTATTTTTCTGCTTCCATTTGTATAGAAATTGAGGTGCTTGTTTATTCTCATTAAGTAAATAATTAAAATTGTGGTGTTTCATTATTTCTCTGTAATATCCCCCCAAATATTTCTTCATTGAGAAAGCAAAGATGATTATAAAGGCAAAAAGGTGATTATAAACAAATTTTCCCTCTCTTTGAATCCAGGCCTTCATTCTCAAAGCAGTAAGAAAAAGATGAAATTTTCAAACATTCAGGCAGAAAAAATGTGTAGTGTCACTTTTGAACAAAAGTTTCTCTCTACTTATCTCTCTGTGACACAAATGACAAAACAAACCAGGGAAATCTCTAGAACTCCCATATCAAAAATTGACTTCCAGTAATTTTTTCCCAGAGAACGAGGAAGATTTCTTCTGCTTAGGCCCCAATATGGAACAATTGTCCTTCCCTTTATGTGACTTTTACTCAGATACAGGACAGAAACCTGACTGAGACAGAGAAAGTCTGACAATTGTATTAAAATTAGTCAAGCCAGAGTCAACAAGAACATTGTATACCAATACATTAATTACCAATTAGCATGAATTCTGAGGCTGTCTGGTATAATTGTAGGAGGTTAACTAACAAGGGGAAGATACAAATGAACCAATTCAAAATATTACCCATCTGCTAACCTTGGTAAAAATAATTTGGCAGTCCTAGAGGGCAATTTCCTGATGTCTGCTGGTATTTTTTTTTCTTCTTACTCTTTTTAATTTTTTCCTTAGAAAGAAAGAGAGAGAGCAAGCATACATGGTGGAGGGGGGCGTGGGAGGGAAGGGCAAAAGGAGAGGGGGAGAGAATCTTAAGCAGACCAGACATGGAGCTCAAGCTCATGCCCTGAGATCATGACCTGAATGGAAATCAAAAGCTAGATGCTTAATGACTGAGCCACTCAGGTACCCACTTCCGACACTTTTAATCAAAGAGATTTTAATCTCTTGAAAATTTTGCTTGATTTATATCATTAGAATTTTCCAATATTTCCTAGAAGAGGTCATGTGAACCCAGTGTCATGTGACCCTCTTTGCGCAGGTTCCTAGAGAAGTCTTTGAAATTGATGAGATTTCCTGCTCAGGAGTGGTAGGTAAGGGGGCTGTAATGAGAATTAGACTTTTCCTGATTGGCTGAGCTAGAATCCAAATCTGATTTTAAAAAGAAGTTAGTTCTTTAAGAACCTAATGAACTGAACAATACAGCTTGAAATTTGGCTCCCTGGTGTGACATGAAAGTAAGGGCAGGCTTTTAGCTGACTCTCAGTATGATTCAACTTGATTTTTACCTCATGCCATATCATTCCTGGTGTGGATGGAACTATTTTCCATTCTTTCTCTCACTCTGTTCAGTTTTAATTATGCTACATATGATAGTTCTAATTAATAAGTACCCATTTCCAAACAGTCTGGGACATGATACATATGAATAAATGCAATTTAAGCCAAATTGAGCTCAGTGCCCAGAAAAATTAGGCACTATCTCTTAAAAACAATTGAATATATATTTATTCATATATATTAAATAATACATGTTAATATATAGTAATATTAATATGTATGACATGTAATGTATGTTATATACTATGTTAATATAATTTCATTAATATAGTGAAAATATAAATACTAAAAATATAAAACACCTCAGTTAATATGTGGGATATCATGTAGCTTTTGGAATTTTTAAAATGTCACTAGACCATATGGAGTTTTAGGCATTTATGACAATGTTAAGCATGAGTTATGTGGACAATCTCTAGTGTAGGGCTGGCAGCAATCACTTTCAGTTTTGGATATTCCTGATGGGGAAGCTAAAAATAATGCTGATGGTAACAGTGATGAGGGTTTCATGTTAAATTTCCAAGTCACCCCCCTTGTCATTTTCATTCCCACTGTGTGTTGTCCTGCGTGCTTCAGTCCAACTGTTTTGTGTGTTTAGTGACCCTAAACAAATCAGTCAAACTTTTAGGATAATGTAAACCACTCTAAGGTTTTTTTGAAAATTAAAGGTACTTGAGAATGCATTTTTCCAGCTGGTATAGAGATAAAAAGTAAAAATTTAGCAAAGCATCAGATCATTTGATCACAAATATTTACTTTTTGAAAGACCAGAGGTATAAATGAGAATATATATTATCTGATATTTCTTCCTGGACACATTTTACATGTCAGTTATGTATCCAAAAGTGCTCATAAGTTAGCAGTCATGGTTAATGTTTTTGAACTAGGATATGATAAGGTAGGCTTACGTGTACAAGGTCAGAATTTGTCTTCAGCTTAACTACTGAAGTAGAATAGTAAAAAGCAGTTAGATTAATTGTTGGAAATAATGCAGGCTTATGATTTGAAAAGCAAAATACTATGAGCAGTAATGGATGTAGGACACTTGAAAACTTTTTCTAAATAGCAATTTAAAAATATACCTAGGCAACATTGGGGAGGGTATGTGCTTTTGGGTAAATTGGAAGGGGAGATGAACCATGAGAGACTATGGACTCTGAAAAACAATCTGAGGGGTTTGAAGTGGCGGGGGGGTGGGAGGTTGGGGTACCAGGTGGTGGGTATGATAGAGGGCACATCTTGCATGGAGCACTGGGTGTGGTGAAAAAATAATGAATACTGTTTTTCTGAAAATAAATAAATTGGAAAAAGAAAAAAAAAATAAAAAGTTAAAAAAATTGCATCATACATATCTAATATCATGCTCTACTTCAAAGAATCCAAAAATAGAAACTGTAGGAGATTCATCTGAGTACAGATTATGCAAGAAAAAGAAAACACCATTCTTGGATCCATGCTCAAAGACACACCCTTAGACTTATATCAAAACTAGCAAATAAATGTGCATATATGATTTAAGAATTAAAAAGCTTTTAAGGTTTCAGATACCATTTTTTATAGGTTCTTTGCTTAATTGACTTTTCGGTCCATTGAGAAGCAAGCAATCACATCAGACAGGACTTTTACTTTAAATATAAGAATGATGGGCGCCTGGGTGGCTGAGTGGGTTAAGCTGCTGCCTTCGGCTCAGGTCATGATCTCAGGGTCCTGGGATCGAGTACCGCATCGGGCTCTCTGCTCAGCAGGGAGCCTGCTTCCCTCTCTCTCTCTGCCTGCCTCTCCTACTACTTGTGATTTCTCTCTGTCAAATAAATAAATAAAATCTTTAAATAAAAAAAATATATATATACCTAGGCAAACTTTGCCAATATGCAGGATTTGATCTGGAAATGAGGAGAGATAGTACAATAAGATATCATCAAAAATTTACCTTTATCTCTATCATCAGTGGAATAATGTGAAGGAGGAACTCTTAAATTGACAAAGTGGGACCTTGCATTATTGTTTCTCCTTCAAATCCCTGGTTTCTTCCACTAGGTGCTATGTGGAAATTGCAGTAACTGTAATTACTGAAAAAAATATGTCAAATCATCTTTAGTTATAATGGTAAACATTTATAAAGCTATATATTTGTAAAATGTATTTTATATTGGGAAATCAATCTCATAAAATTTGGAAATAATCAGTAGAAGCAAGATTCATTGCTTAATCAATTAACAAATTATCAATTTTTTAATTGAAAGTGTAATATGTGCCAGGAATTTCCCACAAAGTGGAAGGGTGTAATTGTAAGGCAGAAGTCATCCTTGCCTTCCAGTTGCTTATGGACTAGCAGGAGAGACACACACTGGACCAATAGTTACAAATATGATGGGCCTTAGCAAAATGGAAGATCAGGGTAGCTAAAGAACTTAGAACTGGAGATTGCAACTCACTCCTAGAACTCAGGAAAACCTCTATTAAGGAGTGACATTTAGCTAGAAACCTATAGATTAGTAGATATTATTTGGTCAAAGACATATGGGAAGTATTTTGGGTCAAGAAAGCAACATATGAAAGGCCTTTTAGAATGACAGCATATCTGAGGCATAGAAAATAAATATTCTATCTGGCAAGAGCACAGAGAATTCAGGAGGGTGTTGAGTGAAATGAAGTTGGAGAGGTTGACCATGGACTTGGACTTTTATCAGATTATCAGGAAACCACTGAAAGGTTTGAAGCAAAGTTAGCTTTAGCTTTTCAAAAAAGAACCTTGTTTTAGTTCCAGCTCTGCAACAAGTAACCTCTCTGTACTCCACGGTTATCCATCAACACAACGTGCTGTTTGCAGACCCCTCTTACTCTGAGTCATGTGTGACTGTCAGAAACAAAGGGATAAAATTACTGATGAGAAGGGAAGAGGCATGAATGTTCTGTGACAACTAACCATCTATTTGTGTGTGTGTGTGTGTGTGTGTGTGGTTTATATGAGTGATACTGAATGTTGTTTATTGTGTTGATGCATAATAAAGTGAAAAATGTCTGTCTATTTTCTTCAATTGGCTGAGGCGCAGGTGCCATTATAATTGCTGAGATTATTTGCATATTGGCTTTTAATGATGCATTTAAAAATAGTCATCCCATTTACCAATTTAGGCAAACAATTTGTTTTTGCAAGTGAGGGGCAATATCATGGTTATTCCCAAGCAACCTTTTATTTAAAATGTAACACTCCAGTCCTTATTACCACCCCCAGCGCTCCCCCACTGAGGGGGAAAGATAGAATTCTGGTCATTTAGGCACTAACTAAACCAAAACCAAAACCAAAAACGAAGAAGAAGAAAAAGGAGAAGGAGGAGGAGAAAAAGGAGAAAGAGGAGGAGGAGAAAAAGTTTTTGTTATGAGATTCATTTCATTTCATCAAGAAAGAAGAAATAAAAGAAGCTGGTTTACAAGTGGTACACCTGGTGTTACTTTCTCCTAACTGCTTGTGCATTTATTAGCCCATAGGACACGTTTGGGCTTTTGTTGTTGTTGCTATTATTTAAGTCCTGTCAACAGAGACAGATCATCAAATGTAAAACAGGTGCTCTTTGAAAATACTGTTGTATTCCTTCCCAGTAGTAATTGGGGAATATACCCATTGATTTCTTGGTAACTTAGGTTTTCTAGTAAGAAGTGGGAAGAGAGAGAGCACAGCCATGGCCTCAGGTTGTGGAGACTCCCTAGTGATCTGAGAGCAGCCTTGATCCCCGAGGACGTGGAGGGCAAACATAATTCAGGTGTAAGTCCAAATTTAAATACAGCTACAGAAGAATGTAGAGTGACAGCAATACAGTGGCTATCGCCTTTCCAACCTCCAGAATATGGCAGTGCTTATATTGAACTTGTGACCTTTGGGAATGGTTTGAAGAAGAAAATATGTTGTGAAAACATATTTAAGGCTTCTCTTAATAAACTCCTATCACTCTCAAAAAAAGGATTGGAGTTTTAAAATCCTATATCTTCTCTACATGTACAAGCACTTACTGTTCTGTACTATTTCATAAAATGCATCTTGTGATTCTTTTAGCGAAGCTTCCGCTCTGAATCCTATTTGCATATGTTTGTTATTAGGGATATCAGAATGGCTATATTTTGTTCAATCAGTATTTGTTGTATACTTTATGTTCATAGCATTCATGTTCTACCACAGTCCATAAATTGGGATCTTTAGTTGGAAGTTGCCTTGTTTGCTGAGAATGATAATTGGGTCTTTTATGTTGAGGGGAGACATGGAGCAGAGGAGTTGGCCATAGAGTGTTATGGAGCCTGTGGAATTGTCACCAAGTTGCCCCGGCTATTTGAAATCTCCTTCTGGTCCAGATGATGACTGGAAGCCCAGCTGGGTGACTGGACTTCTGAGTCTGAAGCTGAGAATAATCCAAGGATAACATTCTAGGGTAAAATGGAAGCCTATAACCAGGAGGATAACAAAACTTATGTAGCAACCCAGTGACCCTTTCAGAGGCTGCCCTATAGAAGGCGTGATGGGATGGAATGTTAGCTGTCAGACTGGACAAGCGTGGGCAGCAGAGCTTGACTCTTCCTGAAGTTGGAGGTGGGAGATCTGTAGCTAGTTGCAGGTGCTGTAATGACAAGACTGCATTCTGAGCTCCATATGCAGAGGGAGCCTGACTTGCTGGCTTCCTGATATAGACAGCTGCCAAATAAATAGAGACACCTGGCCAGTGGGAATGGGGTAACTTTGTGTTTTGGGGTTGTGCAGTTATTGAGGCCCTGAAAGTGTAGAATCTGTACTCCTTGTAAAGTGCCAGCACTTCTGCATCTATTATGGAGCTGTAAGGACACCCCACTCCCATGCTCCACCATTTCCAACATCATGACAAATAAATAAAGGTACCTTATTTTTTAAATTGTAACCCTTATGTTCTTTATTTATCTTTTTAAATTTTTTAAAATTAAAATATAATGTGTTATTTGTTTCAGGGGTACAGGTCTGTGAATCATCAGTCTTACACACTTCACAGCACTCATCATAGCACATGCCCTCCCCAGTGTCCATCACCCAGATGCCCCATCCCTCTTACCCACCTCTCTCCAGCAACCCTCAGTTTGTTTCCTGAGGTTTCTCTCTCTCTCTCTGGTTTCATCCCATTTCATTTTTTTCATGCTAAGCGAAATGAGTCAGTCAGAGAAAGACAATTATCATATGATCTCGCTGATATGTGGAATTTGAGAGACAAGGCAGAGGATCATGGGGCAGAGAGGAAGAAAAAATTGACCTTCATTTTTTATCCAGAGGGGTCTCTCCTTGTGCTCTCTCCAAGAACATGTCATACAGGAGACACTGCTGTTGGCCTTTGGCTCCTTCTTGGCAACTGGAGTCAGGAGAAGCATCTAAATTTCCTAGAATCTAAAAATGGGAGGGTTGTCAGAATGAACTGCTGGGCAAGTAGTATCTGTGTAACTCAAAATGTCACATTTTATAAGGTAGAAGAATGAAGAACAACCACATTGATTGGATTCAGGAAAATCTCCCATGACACAGACCCTAAGTATTTCAAAAGATATTTTGGTAAGGTATTCACAGAAGGGAATGAAAGAACACAACAAAAGAAGAAAGGGAAGAAATAGCACAGGACTTTTTTTAATCCAGAAAAAAAAGTTACTAGAGCCTCTCTTTAGATAGGTACCAAAATCATGCTTACATTTTATTCACTCAAGTAGAATGTTTGAGAATATTTTGTTTAACTATTAATGAGGGGGATTTGTTATTATTCAGTTGTTTCATTAACCCATTTGCGGCACTGAAAGCAGGTTCACCAACTGACAAATACCTATTTTCATAAATAAGCACCAATAAAATGTGAACTAAAATATTGGACTGAACCTTTGCAGACATCTGAGCGATTTGAGATTAAGGCAAAAAATTGACTTCATCTCTACAAAGTAAGGTGTAGCCTGAAGAGAAAATAAAATACCAGATAATAAATACTTAATCTCATCCAAAAGAATATAGGTCTTTACTTTGTTCTAGAATAGCCTCATATGAATATTCATTACAGAGAAAAAAACACCCCCCCATAATTGTTTCAAAGCACAAAGTCAAGATTTCAAGATTTTTATAGAACAGCATATGGCAAAGTGAATGTAGTGTTTCTAAGGGAAAATTTCTTCTTAGTATTTCTCAGGAAATTTATGTCCTTCAGAATTCCAAGTTCTGAAAAAAAAAAGCCAAGAATTGAGAAAAATGAAAAAAAGTAGCATAACTCTCCTGTGGGAATTAAAAGTTAACAATCAACACAGTAATATTCTAAGAAATAAGTATTGAAAGCAAGTCCTGAAACTGACACTTTCAACTTCTGATTCTGTGTAGTGCTGCTGACTTTGCTAGAGGACCCAGATGTATGATTATTCAGATGACACTCAGGTTTGCTTGTGTTTTCATGTTAGAATATTCAGCATAGGTGTTTGTTCCTTAATAGAAGAAATGCAAAGAACAGATGGGACTGATAAGTGATACTGTGATGTAAAATCAGCAGCTGATCCAAAATCTGAGTTAGTCAGAACAATATCAATTGTAATGGCAAAACTAAAATCAAAGCAAGGAGACAAATATAGTACCATCTTTAAAAAGAAATGAATAAAACAAAAGAGAAGCATTTTGTTTTATTTTGGAATATTTGTGATGAAACAAGTCCAAAACTATCAGAATGATTAGATTTTTGTTTTAAGATTTCATTTTAAGAAGAACTTGAATATTTGTGGTATTATGCTTCAGTTTTAAGTGTTTTTTTTTTTTTTAAGATTTATTTATTTATTTTAGAGAGAGAGTGAGAGTGTGTGTGCTCAAGCCCACAAGACGGGGATAGGGGCAGAGAGACTCTCAAGCAGACTCCCTGCCGAGTACAGAACCTGAGGTTGGGCTGGATCTCATGATCCTGAGATCATGACTTGAGACAAATCAAGAGCTTAACTGACTGAGCCACCCAGGTACCCCTAAATGTTTTTTATTGGCATTTATTTTCTGTGAGTATTATTTTCTTTTAATGCTTTGTAATATTAAATGTCCAAATCAAATAGAGGTTTTTATACATTGAAATGTATAATATGTCTCTCTATATAATAATAAACAATTTATCTATCTTAATAGAAGCCTCTAAAACAATTAATTTCAGAAAACATATTCACTTTATTACAGTTACCAATCATTATTTTGAAAGACGTAAATGAAGTTTGATGAAAAATTCAGTGTAATATAATTTTAGAAATTCGTGAGCATTTCAGGAAATTCTGATGTCTCATTCTCAAATCCTAGATTTCTATGCCTAAGATTAATATATTTTGTGAATTTAGAAAACACTAGATGATTGGATTATTTTAACTAATTTTTAAAAATTCCTGAAACAAACTGAGGGTTTTGGAGGGGAGGAGGGTGGGGAGTTGGGTGAGCCTGGTGGTGGTTATTATGGAGGGCACTTATTGCATGGGGCACTGGGTGTGGTGCATAAACAATGAATTCTGGAACACCGGAAAGAAATAAAATAAAATAAAATGAAAAAAAATTCCATTAGTTAACATATGGTGTATTATTAGTTTCAGAGGTAGAGTTCAGTGATTCATCAGTCTTATGTAATACCCAGGGCTCATTACATCATGTGCCCTCCTTAAGGTCCTTCACCCAGTTACCCCATCCCCCCACCTTCTCCCCTCCAGCAACCTTCAGTCTGTTTCCTATTATTTTGTTTTGTTTTGTTTTGTTTCTTTCTTTCTTTTTTTTTTTGTTTCCTATTATTAAGAGCCTCTTATGGCTTGTCTTCCTCTTGGATTTTTCTTGTTTGTTTGTTTGTTTTCCATTTCTTCCCTTATGATCCTCTGTTTTGTTTCTTAAATTCCACATATGAGTGAAATCATATGATAATTTTTTTTTCTCTGATTGACTGATTTTTTTAAAAATATTTAATTAATTAATTTATTTGACAGAGAGAGAAACAGCGAGAGCAGGAACACAAGCAGGGGGAGAGGGAGAGGGAAAACAGGCTTCCTGCTCAGCAAGGAGCCTGATGTGGGGGTCAGTGTGAATATTGCTGCTATAAACAGTGGGGTGCAGATGTCTCTTCAGACCATTACATTTGTATCTTTGGAGTAAATGCTTCATAGTGCATTGCTAGGTCATAGGGTAGCTCTATTTTCAACTTTTTGGGGCACCTTCATAATGTTCTCCAGAGTGGCTGCACCAACTTGCATTTTCACCAACAGTAGAAGAGGGTTCCCCTTTCTCTGAATCCTCAACAACATCTTTCATTTCCTGACTTGTTAATTTTAGCTATTCTGACTGGTGTGAGGTGGTATCTCATTGTGGTTTTGATTTGCATTTCCTTGATGTCAAATGATGTAGAGCATTTTTTCATATATCTGTTGGTCATTTGTATATCTTCTTTGGAGAATTTTCTGTTCATGTCTTCTGTCCATTTCTTGAACTAGATTATTTTTTCTTTGGTATTGAATTTGATAAGTTCTTCATAGATTTTGGAAACTAGCCCTTTATCTGATAAGACATTTGAAAATATCTTTTCCCATTCCATAGGGTGACTTTTAGTTTTGTCAACAGTTACCTTTGCTATACGGAAGCTTTTTCTCTTGATGAAGTTCTAATAGTTCATTTTGCTTTTGTTTTCCTTGCCTTTGAAGATGTTTTGCAAGAAGTTGTTGCAGTTGAGGTCACAGAGGTTGTTGCCTGTGTTCTCCTCTAGGATTTGGATGAATTCCTGTCTTACATTTTTCTTCTATCCATTTTGAGTCTATCTTGTATGAAATGTAAGAAAATGGTCCAGTTTCATTCTTCTGCATTTGGTTGTGCAATTTCCCCAACACAGTTTGTTGAAGAGACGGTCTTTTTTCCACTGGATAGTCTTTCCTGCTTTGTTGAAGATGAGCTGACCAGAGAGTTGAGGGTCCATTTCTGGGTTTTCTATTCTGTTCCACTGATCTATGTGTCTGTTTTTGTGCCAGTACCATGCTGTCATGATGATTATAACTTTGAAATAGAGCTTGAAGTCTGGAATTGTGATGCCACAGCTTTGGTTTTCTTTTTCTACATTCCTTTGGCTATTCAGGGTCTTTTCTGGTTGCATAGGATTATTTGTTCCATTTCTTTGAAAAAAGCTGGTGGTATTTTAGTAAGAATTGCACTGAATATATAGATTGTTCTAGGTAGCATAGACAGTTTCACAATATTTGTTATTCCAATCCATGAACATGGAATATTTTTCCATTTTTTTGTGTCTTCCTCAATTTCTTCACAAGTATTCTATAGTTTTCTGAGTACAGATGCCTTGATTTGGTTTATTCTTGGGTTTCTTAAGGGGTTTGGTGCCAATTGTAAATGGAATCAACTTCTTAATTTCTCTTTCTTCTATCTCATTATTAGAGTATAGGAGTGCAACTAATTTCTATGCATTGATTTTATATCCTGCCACTTTGCTGAATTCCTGTATGAGGTCTAAAAATTTTGGGGTGGAGTCTTTTGGGTTTTCTGCATAAAGTATCATGTCATTTGTGAAGAGTAAGAGTTTGACTCCTTTGCCAATTTGGATGCCTTTTATTTCTTTTGGTTGTCTGATTGCTGAGACTAGGACTTGTACTATTATGTTGAACAATAGTGATTATAGAATCCCTGCCATGCTCCTGATCTTAGGGGAAAAGCTCTCAGTTTTTCCCCATTGTGGATGATATTACTTGTGAGCTTTTCTTAGATGGCTTTTCTGATATTGAGATATGTTCCCTCTATCCCTACACTGTGAAGAGTTTTAATCAAGAAAGAATGCTGTACTTTGTCATATCTTTTTCTGTATCTATTGAAAGGATCATATAGTTCTTATCCTTTCTTTTACTAAAGTAGTGTATCACATTGATTGATTTGTAAATGTTGAATCACCCTTGATGCTCAGGAATAAGTCCCACTTGGCTGAGGTAAATAAGTCTTCTAATGTACTGGATCCTATTGGCCAGTATCTTGGTTAGAATACTGGCATCTGGGGCACTTGGGTGGCTCAGTGGGTTAAAGCCTCTGCCTTTGGCTCAGGTCATGATCCCAGGGTCCTGGGATCAAGCCCCGAATCGGGCTCTCTGCTCGGCAGGGAGCCTGCTTCCCTTCCTCTCTCTCTGCCTGCCTCTCTGTCTACTTGTGATCTCTGTTTGTAAAATAAATAAATAATATCTTTTAAAAAAAAGAATATTGGTATCCATGTTCATCAGGGATACTAGTCTGTAATTCTCCTTTTTGATGGGGTCTTTGTCTAGTTTTTGCGATCAAAGTAATGTTGGCCTCACAGAAAGAGTTTGAAAATTTTTCTTCCATTTCTATGTTTATCTCTTAGTCTTATTTTAAAGGAAAATTTATTCCTGGATCCAGGTGAGATAATAACTTAATTAACATAAAAATTCATAATTTATTGAATTAAACAATTAAGCAAATGTTATGCATACTCACCAGATTGCCACATACTTGTGCACTCTGTTCATATATTTCTTCTTTCATTAGGCACTGGTTCAGACTCAGGGCAAAGGACTGAACCAAAGAGAAACAGTCCTTGCCTGGGAGGGGAGAACTGACAATGAAAATAAACAAGTACAATATCCCTGATGAATATGGATGTTAAGATTCTCAAAAAGATCTTAGCTAATAAGATCCAACAGTACATTAAAAAGTTATCCACCATGACCAGGTCAGATTTATCCATGGATGCAGGGTTGGTTCAACATTCACAAATCAATCAATGTGATAGAACAAATCAATAAGAGAAGAGAGAAGAACCACATGGTCTTCTCAATTGATGCAGAAAAAGCATTTGACAAGATACAGCATCTGTTCCTGAATAAAATGATTCAAAGCATAGGGATAGAGGGAATATTCCTCAACTTCATAAAATCTATGAAAAACCCACGGATATCATCTTCAATGGGGAAAAGCTGACAGCCTTCCCTTTGAGATCAGGAACACAACAAGGATGCCCAGTCTCACCACTCTTGTTCAACATAGTACTAGAGGTCCTAGCAACAGCAGCCAGACAACAAAGAGAAATAAAAGGTATACACATTGGCTATGAAGACGTCAAACTCTCTCTCTTCACAGATGACATGATACTTTATATGGAAAACCCAAAAAACTCCACCCCCAAACTACTAGAACTCATACAGTAATTCAGTAATGTGGAAGGATACAAAAGCAATGTACAGAAATCAGTTGCTTTCTTATACACTAACAATGAAAATACAGAAAGGGAAATTAGAGAATTGATTCCATTTATAAGAACCATAAAATACCTGGGAATAAACCTAACCAAAGAGGTAAAGGATCTGTATTCGAGGAACTACAGAACATTCATGAAAGAAATTGAAGAAGACACAAAAAGATAGAAGGCCATTCCATGCTCTTGGATTAGAAGAATAAACATTGTTAAAATGTCTATACTGCCTAGAGCAATCTATACTTTCAATGCCATTCCGATCAAAATTCCACCAGCATTTTTCAAAGAGCTGAAGCAAACAATCCTAAAATTTGTATGGAAGCAGAAGAGATTCCAAATTGCTAAGGAAATGTTGAAAAAGAAAAACAAAACTGGGAGCATCACACTGCCTGATTCAAGCTCTACTACAAAGCAGTGATCACCAAGACAGCATGGTACTGGCACAAAAACAGACACATAGACCAGTGGAACAGAGTAGAGAGCCCAGATATGGACCCTCAACTCTATGGTCAAATAATCTTTGACAAAGCAGGAAAAAGTATATAGTGGAAAAAAGTCTCTTCAATAAATGGTGCTGGGAAAATTGGACAGCTATGTGTAGAAGAATGAAACTCGACCATTCTCTTATATCATACACAAAAATAAACTCGAAATGGATAAAAGACCTCAATGTGAGGCAGGAATCTATCAAAATCCTAGAGGAGAACACAGGGAGTAACCTCTTTGACATCAGCCACAGCAACTTCTTTCAAGATATGTCTCCAAAGGCAAAGGAAACAAAAGCTAAAATAAACTTTTGGGACTTCATCAAGATCAAAGGCTTCTGCACAGCAAAGGAAAGAGTCAACAAAACAAAGAGGCAACCCAATGGGAGAAGATATTCACCAATGACACTACAGACAAAGGGCTTATATCCAAGATCTATAAGGAACTCCTCAAACTCAACACACGCAAAACAGATAATCACATCAAAAAAATGGGCAGAAGACATGAACAGACACTTCTCCAAAGAAGACATACAAATAGCTAACAGACACATGAAAAAAATGTTCATCATCATTGGCCATCAGGGAAATTCAAATCAAAACCACATCTAACTTACACCAGTTAGAATGGCCAACATTAACAAGACAGTAAACAACACATGTTGGTGAGGATGTGCAGAAAGGGGAACCCTCTCACACTGTTGGTAGGAATTCAAGTAGGTACAGCCACTTTCGAAAACAGTGTGGAGAGTCCTTAAGAAATTAAAAATAGAGCTACCCTATGACCCTGCAATTGCACTACTGGGTATTTACCCCAAAGATACAGATGTAGTGAAAAGAAAAGCCACCCCAATGTTCAGATCAGCAATGGCCACTGAAGCAGTTGCTAAACTGTGGAAAGAACCAAGATGCCCTTCAATGGGTGAATGGATAAAGAAGATATGGTCCATATATACAATGGAGTATTATGCCTCTATCAGAAAAGATGAATACCCAACTTTTGTATCAACATGGATGGGACTGGAAGAGATTATGCTGAGTGAAATAAGTCAAGCAGAGAGAGTCAATTATCATAAGGTTTCACTTACTTGTCGAGCATAAGGAATAACACTGAGGACACTGGGAGATGGAGAGGAGAAGTGAGTTGGGGAAAATCAGAGGGGGAGACACACCATGAGAGACTGTGGACTCTGAGAAATAAACTGAGGGTTTTGGAGGGAAGGGGCGTGGGGGTTGGGTGAGCCTGGTGGTGGGTATTATGGAGGGCACGTATTGCATGGAGCACTGAGTGTAGTGCATAAACAATGAATTTTGGAACACTGAAAATAAATAAAATGAAATGAAATGGAATAAAATGGAAAAAAGTTTATTCCTATTGATTTTATTATTTTTGAAGCAATTATAAATGGAATTTTAAAATTTCTTTTTCTAGTTGTTCATTATTAGTTTGTTAGAAACATGTTTTTATAAAAAAAAGAGAAAAAAAGAAAAGAAAAGAAACAAGTACATCTGAAACATCATTCCAGCTGTATTTTGGCCAGTGCAATGGTGAAATGTTAGCTTTTTGCCATTTCTTGTCTGTCCATATTTGATGGTAAGTATGTGGCTTCAGAGGAGACTCTGAGACTGTACTTCACATGGCAATATGCTTTATAGATGGATCCAAGTTTCATTCCTAAAGCTACTAGACTCACATGCACATGAATGTTCCCAGAAGGAAACTGGAATTTGTGGAGCAAAATTATCTTCCTTGTAATTGGGATAAACCTGAGGAGTTGTTCCAGAAAGGTTCTTTCTTCATCCCCTTCTGTTTTCTTTGCCAGTAACCTTTTTTCTCCTCCTCATACTCCCCCCCCCACACTTTGGTGTTCTTTGTCCTTCATATTCATTATAATTAATTTTATTTGCTGGCTTCATGTTATGATGTCCTGGGCATGTGTCTCACATTACCCAATAAGTAGGAATCTACCAATTCCTGGTTGGTCCTCCTCTAATTTTAGGTGAAAGTATGTAATAATCCTATAATTTCCAGGTACTCCATAGTTGTATGTCTCTTATATTTTGTATTTGCAATTCTAGTCTCACTAGGTACATCTTCTGATTTAATCATATTTTTCAGGATATTAACTGATAGTCTTTAAACTCCCTCTTATCTTTCTTTTATTTGGCTCTCAATTTTCAATCAATCAAGTAGTATATGAGCCCACAGAAATGTTGGGAGTTGCCGTTTTGAGAGTCATTGCTGATATCTCTTTGCTCACTTGTTGTGTGTTTGGTGCCATAACACACTGGCTTATCATTATTCATTGAGATGATGCCTTTAATAAAGCTATTCATAGGTCTCTTAGTTTAGAGAATTATTAAAATATACTGCAGTAGTTTAACCAAGGTTCCAGGTTATATGAAAGATCATTAACTCAAACTTGATTTGAGATTACATTATAAATAATTTTCTCAAACATAAAGAGGTACACTGCAAAACATGGCTACATGTTTCTCTAGTCTTTGTACATGGACTCCATTATAATGTGACCTTCTTTCTCCTTCCAGCAAAAGGTGATCTGTTTCTCTATTACCTTGAATCTAAGTTCAGCTTGCAACTTGTTTTGGCCAGGGGACCGCAGCAGAAGTGATGCTATGAAGTTCTAAGAGTCCTTCAAATGTCAATTTTTGCCCTCTTGGGATCTGGATGCCATATGAGAGATCCCAGTTGTATCCTGTTTGAGGGGGCATGGAAAAGAGAAGCCCCTATGCCCATAGCCCCAGCCCACTGTCTGTGTGTGGGTGAGGCTACCTGCTCTGAGCCGGCCAGTAGCAGGACTGCCAAGTGACTCCAAGTGCCTAAGAGACCTACTGGTGCTCACTCAACTGTACCCAAGTTGCCAGCTGAAGAGTTAGGGGGGATTACAAAGTTATTGTTTTAAACATTAAGTTTTGGGGTGGTCGGAACATAGAAAGAGCTAATGAATACAGAATTTGGTTCTTCAAGGTAGGATGCTGCTGTACTAATCATTGAAAACACACAGCCCTTGCTTTAGCTGTAGCCAGGGTGGATGCCAAATGCTGGAGAGACATTGAGGAAATTGTTAACCATAATAGAAAAAACAAGTAGCAAACTATTATGGAGGCTGAAAAATCTGTGAGAAAATTGTTACTGAAGGCTAAACATGGGCAACATATAACATTTAGTCATAGAAGAACTTTGATGGTAGAGAAAGTCTCTAACAAAACACGAGGATCTGGCTAAGCAACCCTCTGGGCAGAATTTTGAAAACCCAGTTAGGTTCTTCTAGCTGCATGAGGTCTATTAGATGCATGAGAGAGACAAACCAAAAAAGGAACTTTTCAGCTTGCAAGTAAAATTTAGAGGGAGTATAGTGTGTCTGACACTTGCTGGATTTGAGAATTAAACTGCCCAATTTGCCTACTTTGCAAAGGATGATCCTTGTAAAATACCATCTCTGAGAAGGATCAAGTCAAGGGTGTGGGTGCAAGACCCTTACGTACGACAGTGGTTCTGAAACTTTAGCATCTCTCAGAATTATCCAGAAGGCTTGTTAAAACACAGGGTCCCTCATCTTTCCTAAGAGATTCTGATTACATTGTTTCGAAGTGGGAACTAAAAATTTTATTTCTACCAAGTTCTCAGGTGATGCAGCTGGTGGGAAGACCACACTTTGTGAAGCACCACCTAGCTAGGTTTAAGTTTGTGGCAAGTAGACCTGCTAGACTGACAAAATGTGTTTTAAGATTTTTTTAAAAAAAATTTATTTATTTTAGAGAGAGAGAGAGAGAGAGAGAGGTGTGGGGCAGGAAGGGCACCCAGAGATGGAGAGAGAGAATCTCAAGCAGACTCCCTACTGTGTGGAACCTGATGCAGGACTTGATCTCACAATCCTGCGATCATGACTTGAGTGGAAATCAAGAGTCCAGTGCTCAACTGACTGAACCACCCAGGCACCCTGGCTTGTAAGAATCTTAAGCATGCTTACTGCAATAGCCTGACTTGCCCAGAATAGGTATCAGTCTTGCAAAGAGTTATGAATGTGGCTTTTGGGCATGGAGTCAACCCATTAAGTTTCAAATGAAGTTTAGAAAAATATATAAAAAAGATCAATTTGTGCCAGCCCTTATTGCTTGAACAAAAAGGGCCAGAAATATTTAAAACTGAAAAAAGATCTCTGGACTCCCAATTTTCCATGGGCAAGAAACTGAGAGAAAGTTTTGCAACTGCAAACATATATTGTAAGTATTTAAAAAATAAGAACAGTATCTCAGGGGTGCCTGGGTGGCTCAGTTCATGATCCCAGAGTTCTGGGATCAAGCTCCACGTCTGGCACTCTGCTTAACAGGGAGTCTGCTTCTCCCTCTTCCCCTGCCTGCCACTCCCCTTGTTTGTGCTTGTTCTCTCTCACTCTCTCTTTTTTTCTCTCAAAAAAAAAAAAAAACTTAAAAAAAAAAAGGAACAATATCTCAGAGGCTACAGTCAAGGAGCATAGGGGAAGGATGGATAAACAGGTCACTCTCGGGAACAGGACTGGGAACATTCAAGGAACATTCCTGATTTCTGTGGCCACATGTCTGGGCTGCACTTCAGAATTTCTTTCTTTCTTTCTTTCTTTTTTTTTTTAAGATTTTTATTTATTTATTTGACAGAGATAGATAGATGATAGATAGATAGATAGATAGATATCACAAGTAGGCAGAGAGAGAGGGGAAACGGGCTCCCTGCTGAGCAGAGAGCCAGAAGTGGGACTTGATCCCAGGACTCTGAGATCATGACCTGAGCCGAAGGCAGAGTCTTAACCACTGAGCCACCTAGGCACCCCTAGAATTTCTGTAGGCTAATGCAGCTTTAGGCTTCTCTTCCTCCCCAGTTTTTTTTCCAATTTATTTATTTTCAGAAAAACAGTATTCATTATTTTTTCACCACACCCAGTGCTCCATGCAAGCCGTGCCCTCTATAATACCCACCACCGGGTACCCCAACCTCCACCCCCCGCCACTTCAAACCCCTCAGATTGTTTTTCAGAGTCCATAGTCTCTCATGGTTCACCTCCCCTTCCAATTTACCCAAAAGCACATACCCTCCCCAATGTCCATAACCCTACCCCCTTCTCCCAACCCCCCCCCCAGCAACCCACAGTTTGTTTCATGAGATTAAGAGTCAGTTATGGTTTTTCTCCCTCCCTATCCCATCTTGTTTCATTTATTCTTCTTCTAACCACTTAAGCCCCCATGTTGCATCACCACTTCCTCATATCAGGGAGATCATATGATAGTTGTCTTTCTCCGCTTGACTTATTTCGCTAAGCATGATACGCTCCAGTTCCATCCATGTTGTCGCAAATGGCAAGATTTCGTTTCTTTTGATGGCTGCATAGTATTCCATTGTGTATATATACCACATCTTCTTGATCCATTCATCTGTTGATGGACATCTAGGTTCTTTCCATAGTTTGGCTATTGTGGACATTGCTGCTATAAACATTCGGGTGCACGTGCCCCTTTGGATCACTACGTTTGTATCTTTAGGGTAAATACCCAGTAGTGCAATTGCTGGGTCATAGGGCAGTTCTATTTTCAACATTTTGAGGAACCTCCATGCTGTTTTCCAGAGTGGTTGCACCAGCTTGCATTCCCACCAACAGTGTAGGAGGGTTCCCCTTTCTCCGCATCCTCGCCAGCATCTGTCATTTCCTGACTTGTTGATTTTAGCCATTCTGACTGGTGTGAGGTGATATCTCATTGTGGTTTTGATTTGTATTTCCCTGATGCCGAGTGATATGGAGCACTTTTTCATGTGTCTGTTGGCCATCTGGATGTCTTCTTTGCAGAAATGTCTGTTCATGTTCTCTGCCCATTTCTTGATTGGATTATTTGTTCTTTGGGTGTTGAGTTTGTTAAGTTCTTTATAGATTTTGGACACTAGTCCTTTATCTGATATGTTGTTTGCAAATATCTTCTCCCATTCTGTCAGTTGTCTTTTGGTTTTGTTAACTGTTTCCTTTGCTGTGCAAAAGCTTTTGATCTTGATGAAATCCCAATAGTTCATTTTTGCCTTTGCTTCCCTTGCCTTTGGCGATGTTTCTAGGAAGATGTTGCTGCGGCTGAGGTCGAAGAGGTTGCTGCCTTTGTTTTTCTCAAGGATTTTGATGGATTCCTTTCTCACATTGAGGTCCTTCATCCATTTTGAGTCTATTTTTTGTGTGGTGTAAGGAAATGGTCTAATTTCATTTTTCTGCATGTGGCTGTCCAATTTTCCCAACACCATTTATTAAAGAGACTGTCTTTTTTCCATTGGACATTCTTTCCTGCTTTGTCGAAGATTAGTTGACCATAGAGTTGAGGGTCTATTTATGGGCTCTCTATTCTGTTCCATTGATCTATGTGTCTGTTTTTGTGCCAATATCATGCTGTCTTGATGATGACAGCTTTGTAATAGAGCTTGAAGTCCGGAATTGTGATGCCACCAACTTTGGCTTTCTTTTTCAATATCCCTGTGGCTATTCGAGGTCTTTTCTGGTTCCATATAAATTTTAAAATTATTTGTTCCATTTCTTTGAAAAAGATGGATGGTACTTTGATAGGAATTGCATTAAATGTGTAGATTGCTTTAGGTAGCATAGACATTTTCACAATATTTATTCTTCCAATCCAGGAGCATGGAACATTTTTCCATTTCTTTGTGTCTTCCTCAATTTCTTTCATGAGTACTTTATAGTTTTCTGAGTATAGATTCTTAGCCTCTTTGGTTAGGTTTATTCCTAGGTATCTTATGGTTTGGGGTGCAATTGTAAATGGGATTGACTCCTTAATTTCTCTTTCTTCTGTCTTTTTGTTGGTGTAGAGAAATGCAACTGATTTCTGTGCATTGATCTTATGTCCTGACACTTTACTGAATTCCTGTACAAGTTCTAGCAGTTTTGGAGTGGAGTCTTTTGGGTTTTCCACATAGAGTATCATATCATCTGCGAAGAGTGATAATTTGACTTCTTCTTTGCTGATTTGGATGCCTTTAATTTCCTTTTGTTTGATTGCTGAGGCTAGGACTTCTAGTACTATGTTGAGTAGCGGTGGTGATAATGGACATCCCTGCCGTGTTCCTGACCTTAGTGGAAAAGCTTTCAGTTTTTCTCCATTGAGAATGTTATTTGCGGTGGGTTTTTCATAGATGGCTTTGATGATATTGAGGTATGTGCCCTCTATCCCTACACTTTGAAGCGTTTTGATCAGGAAGGGATGCTGTACTTTGTCAAATGCTTTTTCAGCATCTATTGAGAGTATCATATGGTTCTTGTTCTTTCTTTTATTGATGTGTTGTATCACATTGACTGATTTGCGGATGTTGAACCAACCTTGCAGCCCTGGAATACATCACACTTGGTCGTGGTGAATAATCCTTTTAATGTACTGTTGAATCCTATTGGCTAGTATTTTGGTGAGAATTTTCGTATCTGCGTTCATCAAGGATATTGGTCTATAGCTCTCTTTTTTGATGGGATCCTTGTCTGGTTTTGGGATCAAGGTGATGCTGGCCTCATAAAATGAGTTTGGAAGTTTTCCTTCCATTTCTATTTTTTGGAACAGTTTCAGGAGAATAGGAATTAGTTCTTCTTTAAATGTTTGGTAGAATTCCCCTGGGAAGCCATCTGGCCCTGGGCTTTTGTTTGTTTGGAGATTTTTAATGACTGTTTCAATCTCCTTACTGGTTATGGGTCTGTTCAGGCTTTCTATTTCTTCCTGGTTCAGTTTTGGTAGTTTCTATGTTTCTAGAAATGCACCCATTTCTTCCAGATTGTCAAATTTGTTGGCGTAGAGTTGCTCATAGTATGTTCTTATAATAGTTTGTATTTCTTTGGTGTTAGTTGTGATCTCTCCTCTTTTATTCATGATTTTATTTATTTGGGTCCTTTCTCTTTTCTTTTTGATAAGTCTGGCCAGGGGTTTATCAATTTTATTAATTCTTTCAAAGAACCAGCTCCTAGTTTGGTTGATTTGTTCTATTGTTTTTTTGGTTTCTATTTCATTGATTTCTGCTCTGATCTTTATGATTTCTCTTCTCCTGCTGGGCTTAGGGTTTCTTTCTTGTTCTTTCTCCAGCTCCTTTAGGTGTAGGGTTAGGTTGTGTACCTGAGACCTTTCTTGTTTCTTGAGAGAAGCTTGTACCGCTATATATTTTCCTCTCAGGACTGCCTTTGTTGTGTCCCACAGATTTTGAACTGTTGTATTTTCATTATCATTTGTTTCCATGATTTTTTTCAATTCTTCTTTAATTTCCTGGTTGACCCATTCATTTTTTAGAAGGATGCTGTTTAGTCTCCATGTATTTGGGTTCTTTCCAAACTTCCTCTTGTGGTTGAGTTCTAGCTTCAGAGCATTGTGGTCTGAAAATATGCAGGGAATGATCCCAATCTTTTGATACCGGTTGAGTCCTGATTTAGGACCGAGGATGTGATCTATTCTGGAGAATGTTCCATGTGCACTAGAGAAGAATGTGTATTCTGTTGCTTTGGCATGAATGTTCTGAATATATCTGTGATGTCCATCTCATCCAGTGTATCATTTAAGGCCTTTATTTCCCTGTTGATCTTTTGCTTGGATGATCTGTCCATTTCAGTGAGGGGAGTGTTAAAGTCCCCTACTATTATTGTATTATTGTTGATGTGTTTCTTTGATTTTGTTATTAATTGGTTTATATAGTTGGCCGCTCCCACGTTGGGACATAGATATTTAAAATTGTTAGATCTTCTTGTTGGACAGACTCCTTGAGTATGATATAGAGTCCTTCCTCATTCCTTATTATAGTCTTTGGCTTAAAATCGAATTGATCTGATGTAAGGATTGCCACTCCTGCTTTCTTCTGATGTCCATTAGCATGGTAAATTCTTTTCCACTCCCTCACTTTAAATCTGGAGGTGTCTTCGGGCTTAAAATGAGTTTCTTGGAGGCAACATATAGATGGGTTTTGTTTTTTTATCCATTCTGATACCCTGTGTCTTTTGATTGGGGCATTTAGCCCATTAACATTCAGGGTAACTATTGAGAGATATGATTTTAGTGCCATTGTATTGCCTGTAAGGTGACTGTATATTGTCTCTGTTCCTTTCTGATCTACCACTTGTAGGCTCTCTCTTTGCTTAGAGGACCCCTTTCAGTATTTCCTGTAGAGCTGGTTTGGTGTTTGCAAATTCTTTCAGTTTTTGTTTGTCCTGGAAGCTTTTAATCTCTCCTTCTATTTTCAATGATAGCCTAGCTGGATATAGTATTCTTGGCTGCATGTTTTTCTCGTTTATTGCTCTGAAAATATCATGCCAGCTCTTTCAGGCCTGCCAGGTCTCTGTGGATAAGTCAGCTGCCAATCTAATACTTTTACCACTGTATGTTACAGACTTCTTTTCCCGGGCTGCTTTCAGGATTTTCTCTTTGTCACTAAGACTTGTAAATTTTACTATTAGGTGACGGGGTGTGGACCTATTCTTATTGATTTTGAGGGGCATTCCCTGAACCTCCTGAATTTTGATGCTCGTTCCCTTTGCCATATTGGGGAAATTCTCCCCAATAATTCTCTCCAGTCTACCTTCTGCTCCCCTCTCTCTTTCTTCTTCTTCTGGAATCCCAATTATTCTAATGTTGTTTCATCTTATGGTGTCACTTATCTCTCGAATTCTCCCCTCATGGTCCAGTATCTGTTTGTCCCTCTTTTGCTCAGCTTCCTTATTCTCTGTCATTTGGTCTTCTAGATCGCTAATTCTTTCTTCTGCCTCATTTATCCTAGCAGTGAGAGCCTCCATTTTTGATTGAACCTCATTAATAGCTTTTTTGTTTTCAACTTGGTTAGATTTTAGTTCTTTTATTTCTCCAGAAAGGGCTTTTATATCTCTGGAGAGGGTTTCTTTAATATCTTCCATGCCTTTTTCAAGCCCGGCTAGAACCTTGAGAATTGTCATTTTGAACTCTAGATCTGACATATTACCAATGTCTGTATTGATTAGGTCCCTAGCCTTCGGTACTGCCTCTTGTTCTTTTTTTTGTTGTGAATTTTTCCGCCTTGTCATTTTGTCCAGCTAAGAGTATATGAAGGAGCAAGTAAAATACTAAAAGGGTGGCAACAATCCCAGGAAAATATGCTTTAACCAAATCAGAAGAGATCCCAAATCGTGAGGGGGGATTTCTCCCTCCTCACGATTGGGTGAGGGATCTCCTCTGATTGGGATCTCCTCTGATTGGGGTCTCCCAATCTCTTCTGATTGGGATCTCTTCTGATTTGGGGATAAAAGAGGTTTAAAAAGAAAGAAAGAATAAAAAGAAAAAAAAAGAATGAAAAAAAGAGATTGAATTAAAAATTCAATCAAGAATTAAAAAAAGAATTAAAAAAAGAGATTGAAGAGATTGGGATCTCTTCTCATTTGGGGATAAAAAGAGGTTCAAAAATAAAGAAAGAAAAAAAGAAAAAATAATTAAAAAAAGAAAACAAATAAAGAAAAGTATAAAAAAGAAAATATATATATATATATATATATTAGATAAACTAGTTAAAAAACATTAAAAAAGAAAAGGGTAAAAGTTAAAAAAAAGTTTCAGCAGAAGAAGAGAAAAAAATGAGAAAGAAAAAAATTAAATTAACTGCAAGACTAAAAAATCACAGGCAGAAAGCCATGAGTTCCGTGGTTTGTTTTCTCCTCCTCTGGAATTCTGCTGCTCTCCTTGGTATTGAAACTGTACTCCTTGGTAGGTGAACTTGGTCTTGCCTGGATTTCTTGTTGATCTTCTGGGGGAGGGGCCTGGTGTAGTGATTCTCAAGTGTCTTTGCCCCAGACGGAATTGCACCGCCCTTCCCAGGGGCCGGGCTGAGTGATCTGCTCGGCTTTGCTTTCAGGAGCTTTTGTTCCCTGAGCGCTTTCCGTAGAGTTCTGGAGGACGGGAACACAAATGGCGGCCTCCTGGTCTCCGGCCCGGAGGAGCCGAGAGCCCGGGGCCCCGCTCCCCAGTGCGCCCTCAGCGAACAGCTCCTAGTAACTCCCGTCTGCCCAACCTCCGTCCGCGCTCGGAGCTCACTGAGCCTGCGAACGGTTCAAGGCAACTCCGAGCCGTGAGCTTACTGTCGGCTCTGTCTCTGCAGCCGGCTTCTCTGTTCCAATACCCGCAAGCTCTGCGACACTCAGACACCCCCGATCCTTCTGTGACCCTGCAGGACCTGAGGCCACGCTGACCCCGCGTGGGCTTCACCCCGGTTTAGCCTCTGGAGCGATGTCTTTCAGCAGAACAGACCTTTAAAAGTCCTGATTTTGTGCTTCATTGCTCCGCCGCTTGCCGGGAGCCGGCCCCTCCCCCCGGGGTCTATCTTCCCGTCGCTTTGGATTCACTTCTCGGCCAGTCCTACCTTTCAGAAAGTGGTTGATTTTCTGTTTCTAGAATTGCTGTTCTTCTTCTCTTCGATCTCTCATTGGATTTGTAGGTGTTTACAATTTTTAGATAAGCTATCTAGCTGATCTCCTGCTAGCTGAAGTAGTCTCAGCCTGCTACTTCTCTGCCATCTTGACTCCTCCCCCACCCCTTCCTCCCCAGTTTTAATCGGAATGCCTGCTGTAGGTTTCCTCTCCCTGACTCCTTACCCATATGGAGAGCTTGGTCTATGAACATCATCCATATCTGAACCTGAGACAGGGCAAAGATTCTCAACTCGAGTTGAATGTTATAATTGGGATGGTACTTATGGGGTCTCTGGTATGTTATAAACATTTTGCAGACAGAAGAAACATTAATAATTTAGGACAGATCGTGGATTGTAGTAAATTACAGTATAGCCAAAAGTTCCCATGATCCCTATACACCGCCTCCCATTCAAGATGAAGTCTGTTTCTCTACCTGCTTGAATCTGAGCCCTGCTTGAAACTTGCTTGGGACAACAGAATACAGGAAATGGGATGTTGAGAGCCCTCCAAACTGAGATACCTCCAGAAGCCCTGTCCTCCGTTTTGTTTTCCTGGAATATAGATGCCATGAGAGGAAGTCTGAGCTGGCTACAGAAAAGGTTCAGGAGAAAATCTAGGCAATTTAAATTGTATTTTAAGACTAGAAAAAATTACCCATTTTATGCTGCTGCAGAACCAACTCTCTCCTGTTGTGATTTGGTTGATATAAATTGAATTTTGAGATAGGTTAGTACTTAGTTACAGATACACTGACATACACTAAGTCTATGTGCATTATAAACAAAAGATACAGAATTTTTAAGGTCAGAATTACTCCTGCTATATATCATTTTCTCTGAAGAATAGAGCATATCTTTTAAAAGCCAACAGAATTTCATAAAAAATAAATTGACCATGCCCAGAAGAGAGACGGTATATTGTGAATGATACCATGTAAGCATAGTGTTAATGCTCATATTTGACTATACCTCTAATGTGGTTTAAAGTATAGGAAAAAAAAAGGAGGTACCTTTTCTATTTTTCATTTACAAGTATTTATTTTAACAAGTGTTTATTCATAGCCTACTATGTACAAGACCCTGCACTATATATTTTGGACAGGATAGTAAACAAACAAAAATATTGTCCTGAAGGATCTTAGAATTTTGCTAGAGGAGAAAGACAATGAATAATATGTAAATAAAATAGTCTATTGGAAAACAGTTTAAGTGCTGGGAAGGAAATATTGAAGAAAGTAGATAAGAAGTGTTTAGGTGATAGTGGTTAAAATTTAGTCTTGACTTTCAGGAAGGCCCTATTCAGAAGCTGATTTTTTAATGAAAATACCTAGAAGGACGTGCTGGAGGGTGTAAGGATATCAAGGGGAACACAGTGAATACATACCTTGTATGTAAACATATGTGGAATGTTGGAGGAATGGCATCAGGTAGGTTGAACAAGGATGGTTGAGGTCATAAAGATAATGGAAGTGTGGTAGACTTTGAGCCATAGTCAGGATTTCGGCTTTTGCTCTAAATGAGATGGAAAGCCACTGCAGAGTTCTGAAAATAGGAGTCACAGGATCTGACTTAGATTTTTCAGATTATCTAAGATTGCCATGATGAAACTAGACTGAGGGCAGGGATGGAATAAGCCAGGTGAGAGTGAAGAAGTGGTACCAAGAGGTCAGGTTCAGGATATGTATGCAGTCAGATCCTTTGGGATTTGCTGTCTGATGCAAAGCAGAGCATGGGAGAATGAGAAGACCCAAGGATGACTCCAAGGTTTTTGTTCTAACCACTGAAAGTCTGTAATTGTGATTAACTGAGCTAAGAAAGAGATATAGATCCAAGTTGAAGGAACACCTGTTAAGTCTGAGGTGGCTAACAGACAGCAAGTGCAGCAAGTGGAGATGTCAAGTAGGCAGTAACATGCATCTAGATTTTGGGAGAGATGTCTGAGCTGGACATAAATACTTGAGACTTGTTTGCTGTATTGGCTAATTACAGCTTCCATAGCAAAGTACTACAGTCTGGGTGGTTTAGAAATAGAAATTCATTTTTCACAATTATGGACCCTGGAAGTCCAAGATCAAGACTTCGTGATTTGTTGACCCTCACAACCTCAGTTTAACTTAATTACCTGTGTAAAGACCCTATCTCCAACTAAGGTCACTTTCTGAGATACCAGAAGTTGGGGCTTCAAAATATGAATTGGCGGTGGGCGGGGGTGGGGAGAGCACAGTTCGGCCGATGACATTAGCATATGAGGTATTTAAAAACCTACTGGATAAGATCATCTAGGATGGTTCAGATAGAAAATCTCAATGGAGTGCCTGGGTGGCTCAGTTGGTTAAGTGCCTGACTCTTGATTTCAGCTCAGGTCATTATCTCAGGGCTATGAGATTGAGCTCTGCATTGAGCTCCTGTGGAGTATGCCTTACTGTGGAGTATGCCTGATATTCCCTTACTCTTCCTCTCCCTTTCCCTCTGCCCCCCTTCCCTCTCCCCATGCTCTCTCTCAAATAAATAAATAAATAAAGTAGCAAAGAAATAAAGACAAAACTTGAAGCCCTACAATATTTAAAGGCTGAAGAAATGAGAATATACCAGAAAAGGAGATTGAAAATGAGAGACCAGAGATGCAGGAAGAATGTCAGGGGGTGGGGTGTCCAGAAAGGCAAGTAGACAAAGATTCAAGGAGAAGAGAGTGATCGACTTTGCCAATTGCTCTCCAGAGATAAATGAGCAACCTTAAAAACACAATACTACTGCTAATAATAACAAATAACAATGACAAAATTCAAAAGTAGTAGCTTTTATTTAGCGCTTACTATGTGCTAGGGGCTTGACTACCTCATTTTTTCTTCAGATCATCTCTGTGAGATGAGTACTAGAATTATTCTGCAATTTACAGATAATGAAACTGTAATTCAGAGAGATTAAACAATTCACCAATCAGGATTGGCTACATAATTTGCAGAGCTCAAGGCAAAATGAAAAGGTGGGGTCCTTTGTTCATAAATTATTAAGAATTCCAACATGGTGACAGCAGAGAACTGGATCTGGTCATGGGACTCTTTGAAGTGTGTCTCTGGGCAGGGGACCTGCATCCACTAATCTGGGCCAGCACCCAGTTAGTAGTGGAGTCAGCCCTTGAAGCCGTGACTGTCTGAGTCCAATCTAACTTATTAAAATGACCTTTTACAAAAAATGTGAAGTGCCCTATAGTTTGCCAATAGTTTCACCTAGCACCAGGAGATATTTCTGAGGACTCTTTTCACTCTGCACACTCAAAAAAGCAAGCTCTCTTCTAGTTCAATCCAAATATTGCTTGGGTCTAGGGTTATGGACATTGGGGAGGGTATGTGCTTTTGGGTAAATTGGAAGGGGAGATGAACCATGAGAGACTATGGACTCTGAAAAACAATCTGAGGGGTTTGAAGTGGTGGGGGGGTGGGAGGTTGGGGTACCAGGTGGTGGGTATTATAGAGGGCACAGCTTGCATGGAGCACTGGGTGTGGTGAAAAAATAATGAATACTGTTTTTCTGAAAATAAATAAATTGGAAAAAATAAAAAAATAAAATAAAATTAAATTAAATTAAAACAAACAAACAAACAAACAAATATTGCTTGGGTCATCCCTGCAGGGAGTAGGGATAGGAGCTAGGAAGGTTGCCTAATGGGAACTCTTCCTTTGAGAATGAATTAAGAACTCTGTGACTTCCAGCTGGGACCATGAAATCCATGCTTCTATGCCTGAAATGAGGATGTGAGAAAAGTCAGCTTGCATCAAAGTTTGATACTTATTTGGGTTGACACTGTCTGCCCCTGGTGCTAATTTAAGCTCTTTTGAGTGTTTATTGGCAGCCCTCCTTTTGAGGCTCACATAGACATTACACCTGTGAAACCATTTGTTGATTGACATAAAACTCAGCATCAGGATCAGTGGAATTATATGCTTCTTTCTCACACCTGCCTTTATTTAGCCTCATTTTCAGGAAATATCAATTTTTTTCTTACTTTTTTTTTTCTTGGTCAGTCTTCCTGGAAGCACCACTGTGCCACTGTGACAGCATTTTAAATTAGTTTCACCACAGTCATCAGGTTTGTGATTATCTCTGCTTCTTGAACACCTGGTCTGACTTTAGAAATTATTTGCCATCTGGTCAAATACTGAGTAATTATAACAATTTAATGGCAGGATAAAACACTGTTAAGAGACTTGATAGTCTTGTCAAAGAGTTAGGTAGCATTAAATTAAGCTCTGCCATCAACTTAATAAATGTGTTCCTTTTACTGACTTTAATGATATCACTTTTAAGGGCATCCTTGTGGTTTCCTTGGTATTAGTCTCTGCAGACATATTGGTCAGAGCCTTGAGGGTCACATGGTTTCAGCAATTTCTATCACATATTAAAACAGAAGCGATCTGTAACTTCTATCTGACAAATAGACACCCAAGACTGCATACCACATTCAACACATCACTTGTTATTAGGATCATATACTTGTCTGGAATCCTGAAGCCCTTTCAGCATGGAACATGCAGGAGTGGAGCTCTTGTCCATGCACAGCATTGCGCTGTGACAAGTGTCTTCTGGGAATGTACTGGGAGGGAGGATGCATTTTTATGTCATCATGCACTTTGAGCTTGGATATTGGTCGTTTGGATGATTCCAAAGGAGAGGTGTCCAAATGCTTAAGAACATATAATCTGGAGCCATATTTCCGGCATGGACCCTGTTCTGCTACTTACTAGTTCTGTGTTCTTGGCCAAGATATTGTTTTGATCTGTTCTGTAATGCATAAGGCAGGGATGATGATAGGAATTACTTGGTAGGGTTATGATAAAGGCTGCACATAATAATATTATTAAGTATTTAGTGCTGGGCATATATAAGAAGTGCTTTGCAAGTATTATTAAATAAATGTGACTATAGGAAACCGTACATACATAAAATAAAAGCAAATAAACTTTCTTATTAATAAATGGATGAGACTGAAGAAGACTTGGGTACATAAAATGGCTCTAAGTCTAGGGTCACCTTGCAGATTCAGTTGGTAGAGTATGCAACTCTTGATCTCAGCGTTTTGAGTTTAAGCCTCAGGTTGATTGTGGAGCATACTCAAAAATTACCAAAAAAAAGGCTCTAGGTCTAAAACAAAAGAAAGACATGTATCCTATGTGTCCCCAAGCCCTCTAGTCTTCTGAGGTCAGCCTTCTTTAATATTCTAATAGGTTTCCATAGCATTTTCATCCCATATATAACATCTGGACATTCACAGAGGTTAAGTTGTGCTGAATTATTGCTCGCTGTTGCCTGCCTCTACAACCTCACTAGGCTCTTATTCCAGTTTTGGCTTTTGACTGCCATGTTTACTCATTTACATCCATGGAGCATGAGACTAGGCACTATTGGTAGAGAGGCGAGCAATATAGAAAAGAACACAGACACAAAGAAAGTTCAGGTAATGACAAATGGTATAACAACATAAGACAGGGTGACATGGAGTGAGCTGGGGTAGGTTCTTCAAATAGTGTGGTTCAGGGAAACTCTTGAAAAGGAGACATTTGAGGGAGAACCAGGTTGTTAAAAGGGGCAAGAAACAGAAGACCTCTGAGCAGAAGGTCCTGAACTGTTTTGAGAAGCTGAGAGGAGGCCAGGAGCTGGAGGACCTGGTGAGGGCTGTGGGGCAGAGAGGAAGTTGAAGTGCTAGATTTTTCTGTACTGCTCCCTGAGAGGCTGGATGTTCTCCTCTTTACTTCTTTCTTCCTCAACAACTCTATCCCAGGGCTATGGTGGTAGTGGGTTCTTGCCAAAGATTTGGAAAATGCCAGATGGAGTCTGACATGGTCAGAGAAAGAACTTACAACGGAAATCTGAAACTACTGTTCTGGAAAGTTCTTCACCCATCCTCACCTAGCATTCCTCCCTGGCTCTCCTTTCCCCATGGTGCCTGGTTACCCCCATGTTATTGGCTCACCTCCTTCTCTTCCCTTATCTCTCCATCAGACAGTGTCTTATAAACACTTTGTTCTGGACCACTTTGTATGTCTGAAAATATATGTTGTCCACTTGCAACAATATGAAAATCTAGCAGAAGCTTTGAAATTATAATTTTTTAAGTTCTTAAACATATCCAAGACCAAATTCTTCTAACCCATTCTGATAAGCAGAATAGAAGAATTTATTTCCCCACTTTTACAATAGATGTTCAGAAAAATGCTTCTTTCATTTGCTTGTTTTCCTCTTTGATCTCTAGCTTAAACTAGATGTATAAAGACTACTCCAGACATGATTTTATGTGTAGCTCAATTAAATAAACCATTTATCGGGCGCCTGGGTGGCTCAGTGGGTTAAGCCGCTGCCTTCGGCTCAGGTCATGATCTCAGGGTCCTGGGATCGAGGCCCGCATCGGGCTCTCTGCTCAGCAGGGAGCCTGCTTCCTCCTCTCTCTGCCTGCTTCTCAGCCTGCTTGTGATCTCTCTCTGTCAAATAAATAAATAAAATCTTTAAAAAAAAAATAAACCATTTATCTTTTAAAGTTTCCTCCAGCAAGACTTTGTAACAATTAGGCTTCTCTGTAGAAGCCAAAGCTTTCCACCATAAATTATCTTTTTCAGTTCCTCCCTTCTCAGCAACAACGTCTCCCTTCTCTCTTCTTTTTGTGTTCACATTCTGCCTCTAGAAGCAAGCAGCTTGGCACCCTCACAGAGAATTACATGAAAGAAATACTAGCTTCCTACTTGTGGCACAAAAAATGAGGAGTCAGGACTGTGTGTGGGTTCCTTATAGCTTTCAGGACTCCTCCTTCTTGACTTAGCTACACAGAAAGCACTTGCCATGATCAGAGGCTGCATGAGAGGGCAACATGTCTAGCAGGTAGGCGATACAGCTGAGATGATAGGGCCCACGGCCTCTATAATGCATTCCTGTTTGCTCAAGAAGCTTGAGGCCCAGGTGAACTGTGCACAAAATTGTTGTTCACTGGGACCGGGTTCAGCCCTCAGAGTGCCGCTTCTGGAGACTGACCTGGAGGACAGACCTCCTACCTGCAGCCAATCTCAGCTGTGCGAACACCACCAAACTGAGTTTCCGCAGGACAGTTGTCCCTTTATCGGGTGCTTTGCAAGTACAACTGTGAGCCCACAGAAATGTATCCCTGAACTAAAGCTTCAGTGCGTCCTCCTGGGAGCCTGCAAACACCCCTCTCCCTCTGCATGTCTCTGTGTCAAGTATTGACATTTCACACTGGAGTCAAGCTGCCAGGACCTCTTGTGAACACATAATTATATATGTATTATGTGTAAACCTAAGGTCCATTATTTCAGGCAGCTGCAACCCTGAAAATGTATTTTAAGTAACTCTTACTAACAAGCCCTGTCATTGTATGTGCCTTTTTGAGAAGGTTAACGGCTGTCGGGATGAATTATACCCATCCCAGAGCTGGCCTGACTTTTATCAAGTACATCAGTGAGGTCACTCGGTTGTCTGTATCTGAAAACTGATACGATGTACTTGACATTAAGAGGGGAACTTCTTCCTAATGGCCAACATAGACAACTCATGACCTGCTTTCATCATAGGGCCTTCTCTAAATATTAAACTTGGGGCTGTGCATCAGGATGTAATTCAGCCCACTGTTTAGACTGAGATGAGTGACATAACTGTACATGACAGTGGCTAAAGCAAGTGACCTGTAATTAACAAACTAGAAGTGTGTATTCACCAGTCAACACAGCTATGTTGGCCTGGTGCATCTGGCTTCTGTTGTAAGTACTGGTCAGTTACGCAGCCTGCAGCGAGTCCAACGGGGTGTGAGTGTATTAAGTAGTGCCAAGGGCCATGTGAAGGCACGGCTCAGCTGCCAGACACATTGACCATGCCACTGAGACGTGGCCCGACTGGGAAGCCTCTGCAGATGTCCTGCTGAGAGGCAGCAGGCGTGAACAGACCAGATTCCATGTCTCGGTGTATTGGAATCCTTGCCTTATCTCAAACACTTGGACGCTGTTAATACCCGGTGAGTACAGCGTGTGACTGTCAGATTGCTGAATTTAAAGAAAACACACACTGTATTTACTGAACTTCCACATTAACGGATGCTTTTCAAGAGCTTTATGATAATGATCAGTGTGCTAGAATTTCATTTTTCTGACATCCTCACATTTCGATAAGGCAAACTCAGGATGGGCGTGGACTGACAGGCCGAAAGTGAACTCTTAATGCAGAAGACTCGAACAGTTAATAAGTGCTGTTGTTAGAAGAAGAATCTGACTTGATAATGTAAACACAGGATCAGGATTGTTTAAAGAAAAATTACCTGGGAGGCATAGCCGCTAATAAAAGCCCTCTGTGGCTGGGCACGATTTCCTTATAAGCCATGAACACATTAGTGTTTTCCCCCAAGAGTTCCAGGGAGCTACATTTCATATTCAGCGTTCTTATCAAACTTCCCAGGGCAGAGTTTCCTGACAGGTTTCAGCATATTTGCTATCAACACTCTAATATATTCCAGTAACTTCCCAGAGCAAACCCCAAATCAAAGCTTCTCTTCATAAGAGGTACTAAGCATTTAAATGACCATCTGACCATCCTTAGTCCACAGAGGGAGGACGCAGACAGCTGGCTCCTCACAGGGAGGCTGCCTGCAGCTTTCTGATGCCTAGTTTGTCACAGCAGCTGGGCTGGACACCCCTGATTTAATATCTTCTTTTTTTTTTTTTTAAAGATTTTATTTATTTATTTGACAGACAAATCACAAGGAAGCAGAGAGGCAGGCAGAGAGAGAGAGGGGGGGGGAAGCAGGCTCCCTGCTGAGCAGAGAGCCCGATGTGGGGCTCGATCTCAGGACCCTGAGATCATGACCTGAGCTGAAGGCAGAGGCATTAACCCACTGAGCCACCCAGGCGCCCCTGATTTAATATCTTCTTGTGACAGCCATACTGCAGCCTTGGCATACACATCTCACTGGGAATATGAAATCACTGGACAAAGGTTACATAAAATTACCTTTTCTAGGGACTAAATCTGACCCCACTTCAAATTCCAAAGTTGGGACCCTAATCCCCAATGTGATGGTGTTAGTGGGCATGGGATTAGTGCTCTTAGAGGAAGAGATATCAGAAAGTTTGTTCCCTCTGTCTCTCTCAGTCTCTGTCTCTCTCTGCACACAAAGAGAAGGCAGTCATCCCACAGGCCATGAAGAGCATCACACCAGGAACCAGTCAGGTGGCACCTCGGTCTTGGGCTTTCAGCCTCCAGTACTGTGAGAATGTAAGTTTCTGCTGGTTAAACTCCTTGCCCATGCCCCCTCCCCAAACCCCGTCTGGTATTTTCTCATGGCAGCCCGAGCAGACTACGACAGGCATGTTTCATGCCAAACGTCACAGCTCATGATGTTATTTGTAATTAAAACAAAGTCTATCTTCACAGTCACTGTGCTGGCTCTTTGGAGAAAGGAGCAGATGAGATGGATATAGTTTAGCCGCCGTCCTCCTGGCCCTTATTGTCTAGGACTACCATAAGGACCTGACCTTGACTCCCCAACTATGTAACAGCAGATACACTGTACCCATATTAGGTCTTAGAAACATCAGCAGACAGATTCTTTTTTTGCATTTTTCACCTTCCACTGCTTTTCTTTTCTTTTCTTTCTTTAAGATTTTATTTATTTATTTGATAGGCAGAGATCTCAAGTAGACAGAGAGAAAGAGGAGGAAGCAGGCTCCCTGCTGAGCAGAGAGCCCAATGCGGGGCTCGATCCCAGGACCCTGAGATCATGACCTGAGCCAAAGGCAGAGGCTTTAACCCACTGAGCCACCCAGGAGCCCCTTCCACTGCTTTTCTATATAGACTCCTCCTCACCACAGAGAACATAATAAGTGAAATAATGCAAAACATATATGAAACAGAATTGGTTTGTGGAGCTAATGGAAGCATGGGGGTCTTGATATTAGTGGAGATGGTAGACACTGTGGTGAAAAATGGGGGCTCCAGACCATGCCACATGGGTTCATGTCCTGGTTCTGCTATTTACAAGATGGGCAACTTTGACAATTTTCTTAACCTCTCTGTGCTTTTGCTTCCTTGTTTAGAAAATGAGGACGATAATAGTACTTCCCTCCTAGGGCAGTTGTGATCTTTGAAAGAGGTAAGATATATGAAGTACAGGGTCTGGAACATAGTAAGTACATAATAAATGTTAGCCTTTATTACTTTCTTATATTTTATCTATATTTTATCATGACAATGGAAGGGAAAATAATTGCACTGGAGAAGCTTGCTGCCACTCTGAGATATAGGCCACTCATAATTAGCTCTTGAATCTATTGTACCAACATTTGAAGGGCCCACTCAGCACAGATCACAGATGGGCTTCACTTGACTTATACATTGCAGTGCTATGAAATAGGGCAAGGAGGATATTTGCTGGTGATAATGATGTTAATTAAAATTGCAGGTAATGTGCTAACCATTTCAGTGTTGTTAGAGCTGCCCAGATAGGGGGAAAAAGGCAGTGAGAAAGGTTTATCCTCTGAGATAGACAGGATAGAAATGCTTTAAAAAGAAAATTCAGTGTAAATGTTGGCAGGGGCAATTTATAATTCTCCAAATTTGCATTTTCCCCTCCCACCTGGACTCCCAACATCACCTAATTTTCTAATAACTTACGACACGTTTCTCACTACAATAAAAAGATAACAGGAATTAGAAAATATAAGAATTATGAGCCCAATCTTTATGTCTGAAAAACACAGGCTCAAGTCATGCCCATGGCACTTAACATGTTTTAACTTTGGGCAACTTCATCTGACCCTTGTTAGCTTGTGGCCAGAGGTATGACTTTAGCCAGTCCTGTAAAATAATGACTGGCTGACCTCAGTCCTCTGTTCCTAGGAGGGAGGTAGCTCTAAATCCTTGGAGCTTCCTGAACAACAGTAATGTGTGTTATTCATGGTGGACCCTGGTAGCTTATTTGTAAGAAGTGACGGAGGTGGGGGCCGGGTGGGTTGGAAAGTTGGGCTATGTGATTTGAGGGTTGGGGTTTTGAGCCACATGATAGCAGCCCAACCTCAGGGGAAGGGCAGGGACTGAAGAAACAGTGCAATCACATTTAATAATTCAATCAATCATACTTACATAATGAAACCCCAAAACTCTGGACAACAAAGCTTGGGAGAGCTTCCCTGGTTGGTAAGACTCAGTGGTATGGTTCACCCTGGTGTGCTAAGAAAGTGATGTGTACTGATTCCTTGAGAAGAGGACATTAGCAGCTTTGTGTTCAGGGTTTCCCAGACCTCACGGTAAGCATCTCTTCTCTTGAACAGTCCTGGGTTGAATCCTTTTCCCTACAAAAAAATGACCTATGGGTCATTCTAGCCTGTGGAAGACTGGGACCCTAACCTGGAAAGTGTTTTCTGCCAGAAGTCATTTCAGATAGTTACACTCTAGAATTCAGAAGGCAGGTTTAAAAAATCTGATAGCCAATGTAGTCTAGCAGAGAGGTTCTCAAAGTGTCAGTCCTGGAGGAGCAGCATTGGGATAATCTGAAAACTTGCTAGGAATGCAGATTCCCAGGTACGACCACTCAGGACTCCTGCATCAGAATCCCTGGCCTGGGGTCTAGCACTGTATGCTTTCTCAGGCCCTTCAGTCTGATACATCATGGTCTTAAGTTTGAGAACAACCACTCCAAAAGCCAGATACAGAATCTAGAACTAGATATAGCTTGAGTTTAAATCCCTCCCCCCTTATACTCCCCCATTTATTAGCTCTATAATCTTGGGCAGGCTGTTGAACCTCTCTGGACCTTGGTTTCCCACCTGGAAATATAGAGATAGTAATAGACTAAGCTATGCGTTGTCATGAAGGATAAATGGGTGAATACATGGAACATTGAGGGTTTTACAACTGTTGATGTCACCATCTATAAAACAGGGCTATCGCTGTTTGTACTGTGATGAACAGTAAGTGAGGTAAAGTCCATGATATACTCCCTGGTACATATAGCATGATCGGTTAATGATCATAGTTTTATTATCTACATCTTCAGCTCATTCTAGACACATAGTAAATATCACAGTTATTTTCCTAAAGAGCACGTGGAGGTTATAATCAAGCTGCTTGGAATTCCTTTCACAAGGTTGAAATGCCTTCCGGGGCAGTGTCTTCAAGGTAATACTGAGGAGAAAAAGGCAATTTGTTTCTCATCTTGACTCAGCCAGCTGTTTAAGGTGGAGAAATTCAATAGTTTCTACTTCTATTATCACTTATGATACTCCTTGTGACATTTCATGATTATTTTATAGTAAGAATTGTTCTGGTTAATTTAATTTTTAATTGAAAATAATATTTTTATTTCAATGTAGACATGTAGAAATGCAGTGTTTCTCAAAGGTGTTTTAGAGATCCATGTGCATCAGAATCATCTGGGGTGCTTATGGTTAAAAATAAAACAAACAAAAAAATGAATGAAAAACACAGGCATGTGTATAGAACTTCCAGAGCTATTAAAAATTTTAAAAAAATCAGAGTATAAAACAAAACTTAAAAAAACGCTAAAATTCCAAGAGAGGTTTGTAAGACTAGGAAGGGTAGTGTTGAATACATAAGTTCAGAAGAGGGACTGATGGCACCGAGAAAAGGGAAAGGTGGGATGGAATACATCAGTCTCAGGAGCCTGGACCAGTCTTTATGGAGATGACACATTATGGAGCCTCTTGTTAACTGAGTAACAGAACCGAACTCTTTATGACTGAGGCATGATGATTTTCATCTGTCCTTCTGCAGCACAGACCTCTATAACCTTCTGATTATATTTGCAGGGCCCATCAGGGTCAGGGGTTACTGTTCCTGAGGGAAAAATTAATTTTTTTAAAAAGATTTTATTTATTTATTTGTCAGAGAGAGAGGGAGAGAGAGCGAGCACAGGCAGACAGAGTGGCAGGCAGAGGCAGAGGGAGAAGCAGGCTCCCCGCCGAGCAAGGAGCCCGATGTGGGACTCCATCCCAGGACGCTGGGATCATGACCCGAGCCGAAGGCAGCTGCCCAACCAACTGAGCCACCCAGGCGTCCCGAGAAAAATTAATTTTTTAATGACATGTTCTAAATGGAACCACATGTCATGTGCCCTGACTGCCATTTTCCCCCTTCAGTCACTTTATATGTAAAGTGCAACGGGATTTTCTTGTTTCTACAGGACTGCTCAAGGCCAGGCACACCTTTGCAATCCAGGTTAACGTGGTTCTTCCTTCCCTCATTGCATGAAAAAACAAAGATAATCTGCTTGCTATTCTTATGGATCTGTTAATGAGCCTTTTTTTTTCCTTGGGCAGGTGCAATGAACAGAATAGAGAGACACAGTATAATGAAAGCTTGTCTATGCTAAAGAGATTTAGTGATTTCTAAACAATTTATAGCTAAAAATAGATACCAGATGACTTGATCTACAGTTACTTTGCCAAACTCTTGTTACTCTGCTACTGTTTTTGTTTGTGTGTTTTTACTAGTTATGATAAAATGAGACTTGTCAATGCTTATCTCATTCTTTTCTCTGCTATTCCTCTGGAGGAGGTATCAATGAATTACAAAATGGAAATACACACAGAAAAAGGAGCTGTCTAAATAATGTCCAAGAGAGATGATTGATTATTGAATAAATAGAAACTATTTCTGGTTTACCATGAGAAAACACAGAGTAAAGATACAACAGTGTGGGTCAAAGGCGTGTGTGTGTGTGTGTGTGTGTGTGTGTAAGGGGGAGGTGGAGGAGAATGGTAGGACCACTACATAAGCAAGTTGGCCAATTAGGTAATCTGAAATAATCCTGATACCAAGACACCTAGAAATGCTGGATATGATGCAGCAAATATATGTTTATTTTATTTCTTTAAAAAGATTTATTTATTTATTTTAGAGAGGGAGGTAGGAGGGTCAGAGAAAGATGGAGACAGAGTCCTAAGTAGACTCCACACTGACGATGGAGCCCAACGTGGCCTGGATCTGACTACCCTCAGATCATGACCTGAGCTGAAATCAAGAGTCAGACACTTAACCAACTGAGCCACCCAGACACCTTCAGTAAATATATTTTAAAGGCAGAGGTGAACTTGTAAGAAAGTAAGAGAAATTTCCAAGGACCCAAAGCAAGGAGAAAATGACTAACCATGGTCAGTGGGTACCCAGCACAATTGCCCTGGAAATGTCATAGTTTCAGTAACCAGGAAACATATATTTACTGGCCATTCAAAGGAAATTATGTGCACAATCAAGATGGGGGTGGAAACTGAGAACCTTGGTCCTGGTCTTCAAATGGAAGTCTTAAGTAAAAAGAAATTGTTCATTGATGAAAGGAGACCAAGTGGAAGATTGCTTATCATTATATGGGTTTGGTGGAAAAAAATTATTCATACTCTCTCTAAAAATCTATAATCACAAATCTCCCATGAAGATGGGTATAATGTTTGAATTTATATTACCTTATGATCCCAAATCTCCCAAATGAAAAGGTAACATAAAAGGCATCAGTGAGGTGCCTACAAAAGCAAATAATCAACTTATTTGGAGCCATACCTTTTGAATACAAGTGGCATGCTATTCTACAAGAACAACCTTACTGGAAATGTATTCACAATCCAAAATTATAAAACATGGGGGCACATGCTACAGTAAGCAAAAATCAATACAAACAACAAATAACAGGACATGTAGACAATACCAGGGTCTGTAGGTGCTTATCATCAGGCATTTACCTAAAGGAAGTTACTGGAAATCAGAGAAAATCCAAGTGACTTTCATATAGGTAGGAATGAACCTATAGTAACCCTGTAAACACATTTATTTCAGGATGTTCTACTGGTACCAATCATTCTGAAAAAAGGAAACAAGAAAATCATGTCCTTTTCACCATTTGTTTGTAATTAAAGCATTTAGTAATGTGCAGGGGGGCAGCCACTATTAGCACATTTGAAAAGAAAGCTTGTGGAATAATTTCTCAGACAGGAGGTTCTGTTAGATGACAGGATACCTTTTTCTTGCCTGAGAAAATGACACTTCTCAGAAATATGTAAAGACATGAATTGTCACAGGGAGTTACTTCCCTAGTAATTGTCTTTTAAGAGGTCAGCCTGAACAACTTTTAATAGACTGAGTCATGGTGGGAGAAGATGTTGCTGAGAGGATTCATACTAAATCAATGCAGTATTTTACTAAGGATATTTGTGAGTCTTTCAACAGTGAATCACTTATTTGCATTAGCTAAGCTTAAAATAAGGGTGCATTATGAGAAAACCTAGAAGATAAGGTGGGAAAAATAATTTTCATTTTCTCCTTTTGTATACCTGTCACTGGAAGCTGTTGGGGGGAGTGTTGCTATTTTTTTTAAAGATACTGCATGACTTTTTATAAAAAATCCTGGTTACATGTTTCTCAATGTCGAATTTTATGTAGCCTTCAGCATGTCTCACAAATTACTCAGACAAGAATAATAAATTTCACAAAATAATTCTTGCATAAATTGGTCTTTTCCTGCCTTCTGACTCCAGCTGAAACACTGGCTCCTCTTGGGTTGTGATTTGGCTGCTTTTCATCCCAGAATCTCTCAATCAATCTTCAATCCCAGTGGCTCTCCTGAGTCTCGAGTTTGTGCTGATTGCAAATCTTGGGGCTTCTCAGCTCCAAAATTGCATGAGCCAGTTTCTTATAAATCTCTTTATAGATATAGCTTCTGTTGTTTCTGTTTTTCTGGAGGACCTTGACTCATATAGCACTTATTACTGCCATTTGTTTTGTTTCATATTTATCATATCTTTTTTGTTCCTCACTTGTCCTTTTTTGTATATAATTGATTTTTTTCTTATGTACCATTTTCACCCTTTCCTTTTTTTTCTTTTTCTGTATACTTTTAAATGCATTTTCTTAGTAGTTATCCTGGAGATTATAATTAACATCCTAAGCTTCTAATACTGTAGTTTGAATCAATCCAACTTAACTTTGGAGGCATATAAAACTTTGCTTCTTGTTGAAGCTTTTTTAATCTGATTCATGTTGATGTTGGTAACAGTTGATTATATTTTTTCATTCATGTTGTAATTTTTTTGGTTCATGGTAAGATTAGTGAGTTTTCACTGTATTGGTGATTCTTGATTATTGAGTTTTGAGAATTCTTTATATATAATAGATACTAGTCCTTGCCAGATAAGTGATTTGGACATACTGAATATTATATTGAGAGAATCCTGATGTTATTTAAATATATTTTTTTTAATTTACAGTGTGAGGATCAGTGGGTGTGTGTTTTCAGCTTCTTGCTGGACTCACCAACATTACCCTAGAAGAATGGTTTACAGACTCCTGCTGCTTAGTGCAGACAAGTGTGTGGAGGTTCATCTACCTCCTCTACCTTGCAGGACATCTTCTGGATGAAAATAGCATCAACTAGCACCATCTCATTGGTTCTAATGAAGAAAAACTTCTCTTTAAGTCTGGCTGACACCAGGAAGGGGGAAAGGCCTAGTATAAGCCACTTCACTTTGTTGTTGCAGGGCTGGGACAGAAGCTCAGCTTCCCCACAAGGTTTTGCTGACATGAGAAGTGTGTGAAGCCTAGACCTTATACAACCTGAGTATGTTTTTTTATTGCACGTTCTCACTCTCTGTTGATACTCCTTTGGCTGGATTATCAGAGCCCTGCCTGTTTCTGTCATACCAAAGTAGAAAGATAGCACTTCCCAGCCCCACCAACACAATGACAGGGGAATCCAGCATCCTGCTATGTTAGGAAAATGAGAAGGAAGAACAGCTTCCTGCGAAGTGCTGCTAAAACGATGTGGGAGTGTGTGGTTTTCTGCTGGTATTTGGCTGGAGAAAGGTGGACGTTAATGTAAAAGTTCTCTGTTGTTAGACCATCTTTTCCAAGTCCTTTGAACAGGCTCTTTTTTGGAGGTGTTTTGTCTTTGCCTATTGATAGTTCCAGTTGGAAGCTCTAGAGTCCCTGTCCAGGGGGTGACAAGGAAACCCAAGGAATTTGAGTTTCTATTGCTCTTCAAATTCAATCCAACTTCTTTTTTCCACCTTTCAGCCTATTCCTATGTTCATTTGATGTGTTGAAATTCAACATTTTTAGTTATAAATCAGAAGTTCTGGAAGAAATGGGGTTACTCCATCTTGATGGGACTAGAAGTTAAGGTGGGATTTGTTCGTTTTAACAAAAGAAGCATTATGACAGTGCCCAAAAGAATAGAAAACTCTGTTCTTAAAAAATATCAACATGGTAATACATTATATGTTAATAAAATATAAAAAATACCAATATGAACACCTAAATATATGAAACAAATATTAACAGAATTCAAGTGAGTAACAGCACTACAATAACAGTGGACAATTTTAACACCCTGTTTATTTCAATAGATAGATCATCCAGACCCCCCCCCAAAAAAATCCACAAGAAAACATTGGCCTTAAATGTTAGACCATACAGACTTAACAAATATATATAAAACATTCCATTCAAAAGCAACAGAATTTCTCAACTGCTTTTGGAATACTACTCAGGATACATCATATGTTAGACTACAAAACAAGTCTTAACAAATTTAAGAATATTGAAATCATATCAACCATATTTTCTAACTGCAGGTATGGTATACAACTAGAAAATACTTTTTAAAAATTGGAAAACTCATGAATATGTAGAGATTAAACAACATACTACCGAACAACCAATGGGTCAATGCAAAAATAAAAAAAAATACCTGGAGACAAATGAAAGTGGACATTCAACATACTAGAACTTATGAGATGTAGCAAAAGCAGTTCTGAGAGGGAAGTTCATAACAATAAATGCCTACTTCTAGTACTAAAAGTCTCAAAAAACCTAACTTTACACCTCAAGAAACTAAAAAGAGAAGAACAAATGAAGCAAAAGTTAGGAGAATAAAGGAAACAACAAAGCTCAGAGTACAAATAAATGAACTAGAGATTAAGAAGACAATAGAAAACATCAGTGTAACTAAGAGCTCATTCTTTGAGAAGACAAACAAACCTTTAGCTAGATTCACAAAGAAAAAGAGAGGACTAAAATAAAATGAGAAATGAAAGATGAGATATTACAACTGTTATCAAAGAAATACAAAACAACATAAGAGCCACTGGGAACAATTATATGCCAACAAAGTGTACAAGTTAGAAGGAATGGATAAATTCCTAGAGACATACAGTCTATCAATACTGAATCATAAATAGAAAATCTGAACAGACCAATTACTGGTAAGGAGATTGAATCAGTAATCAAAAAACCAAAGTCCAGATCCAGATGGCATCACTGGTAAATTCTAGCAAACACTCAAAGAGAAATAATACACACCCTTCTTTAACTCTTCCAAAAAATAGAAGAGGATAGTACTTCCAAAATTATTTTGCAAGGCCAGTATTACTTGATACCAAAACCATGCAAGTACACCACAAGGAAAGAAAATTAAAGGCCAACATCTCTGATGAAAGTAGATGCAAAAATCCTTAACAAAATGTTAGCAAACCAAGTTCAAAAATACACTAAAATGATCATATATCATGATCAGTAAGGTCTATTCCAGGGATACAAGTATGGTTCAACATCTGCAAATCAACCAATATCATGCACTAAATTAATAAATGAAGGAAAAAAAATAAGAGCATCTCAATAGATGCAGAAGAAGCATATGACAAAATTCAACATTTATTTACTATAAGAACTCATAAACTGAATATAGAGGGAATATACCTCACCTCAATAAAGGCCATATATGACAAGTTAATAGCTAAGATCATACTCACTGATGAGAAGCTGGTAGCTCTTCCTCTAAGGTCAAGAACAAGACAAGGATGCCCACTCTTGCTGCATTCATTCTGCAAAGTTTTGGAAGTCCTAATCAGAACATGTAGGCAAATTAATTAATTAAATGAACAAACAAATCAATGGCAATCAATTAGAAAGGAAGAAGTAAAGCTGTCATTTGCAGATGACATGATATGACATATAAAAAATCCTAAAGACCCCACCAAGAAACTTGTAGAACTAATAAATTAGTTCTAGAAAGTTGAAAAATACTAAATCACTGTATAAAAATCTTTTGTGTTTCTACACACTAATAGCAAATGATCAGAAAGAGAAATAAAGAAAACAATTCGTCTTATAACTGCATTGAAAAATGAAATACCTAGGAATAAATTTAACCAAGGAGGTGAAAGATCTGTACATTGAAAACCGTAAGACACTGATGAAAGAAACTGAAGAAGACAGAAATAAATGGAACGATATTCCACGCTTATGGATTGGAAGAGTGAATATTGTTAAAATGTCTGTATAACTCAAAACAATCTATAGAGTCAATGTAATCCATACCAAAAGTTCAATGGCATTTTACTCAGAAATAGAACAAACAATCCTAAAATTTATATGAAACCACAAAAGACCCAGAATAGCCAATGAAATTTTGAGAAAGAACATAAAGCTGGAGGCATCACACTCCCTGATTTCAATCACTATTATAAATTATGTTAAGAATGGCATGTATTGGCAAAAAACAGACACACAGATCGATGAAACAGAATAGAGAGCACAGAAATAAGTCCATGCATATATTGTCAATTAAACTATGACAAGGTTGACAGGAATATATAATGAGGAAAGGACAGTCTCTTTAATAATTTGTGTTGTGAAAACTGGGCAGCCACAAGCAAAAAAATGAACCTGGACCTCTATCTTACACCATAAACATAATTAACTCAAAATGACTTGAAGATTTGAATGTAAGTCCAGAAACAATGTAGGTCCTAAAAGAAAATGTAGGTAAGCTTTTTGACATTGGTTTTGGTGATGAATTTTGGATGTGACACCAGAAACAAAGACAAAAAAACAGTAATAAACAAGGACATTACATCCCACTAAGAAGCTTCTGTACAGCAAAGGAAATCATCAACAAAATGAAAAAGCAGCATACTGAATGGGAGAAAAAGTTACCAATCGTATATTTGGTACAGAATTAATATCTACAATATATAAAAAACTCATACAACTCATTGCTGGAAAACCCATACAATCCAAATTTTAAAAAAATGAGAAGAGGATCTGATTGAACATTTTTGCAAAGCAGACATGCAGATGGCCAACATGTGTATGAAAAGATGCTCAGTTTCACTAACCATCAGGGAAATGTAAATCAAAACTACAATGAGATATCACCTCACACCTGTTAGAATGGCCATCATAAAAGAAACACAAGATAACAAATACTGGTGAGGATGTGGAGAAAAGGGAATGCTTGTGCACTGTTGGGAATGTAAATTGGTGCAGTCATTATGGAAAACAGCATAGAGGTTTCTCAAACAATTAAAAATAGAATTAACATGTGATCCAGCAATTTGATTTCTGGGTATTTATGAAGGAATAAAAACACTAAATTAAAAATGATATAAGCACCCCCATATTCATTGTAGTGTTATTTACAATATCCGAGATATGGACCTAAGTGTCCATCAATGGATGAATAGTTAAGGAAAATGTGTCACACACAGACACACACAGACACACACACACACACACGCGCGTGCACACATACACAGGAATACTATTCAGTCATAAAAAAGAATGTAATCTTGTCATTTGTGAAAACATGGATGGACATTAAGGGCATCATACTATGTGAAATAAGTCAGACAGAGAAAGACGAATACTAAATGATCTCACTTATATGTGGAATTAAAACAAAACAAAAAAAGGACGCACTCATAGATACAGAGAACAGAATGGTGGTTGCCAAGATGGGGGGTGAAGAGTGGGGGAAACGAGTAAAGGAGCCAAAGGGTACAAGCTTTCAGTTATAAAATAAATAAGTCTTGGGGATGTAATGTACAGCATGGTGACTATAGATGATAATACTGTACTGTATATATGAGAGTTGTTTAGAGAGTAGATCTTAAAACTTCCCATCATAAGATAAAGCAGTTCCATGACTATATATGGAGATGGATGGTAACCAGACTTATTTTGGTGATAACGTTGCAATATATGAAAATATGTGTATTTGTGTATATGTGGATATATACAATATATGTATATATGTGTACATATATGTGGATTTGTATACATGTGGATATGCTGTATATCCACAACTAATACGATGTTGTCATTTATGCTTCAATTAAGGAAAAACACAAAATATCAATAAAGTAATTTTTAATATAAAATAAATATATATAATAAATATGTAATAAATATATATTTATTTATAATATATTTATTTATATATTATATATAAATAAATATATAATAAAAAACTTTAAAAATGCTGGCACATTGAAAAACAAGTTGTGTTCATATAAAACATTAGTAATTTCCTTTTTTTATTTTTATTTTTATTTATTTTCCTTTTATTCATTCTACAGCAATGAACCCTAAGGCCATGTGTTGGTGGGGGGCAGGACTGCAGTAATTTTGCTTTTATTTGTTCTTTTTTGTCCACAGAAGTATGTGATGCTAACTATACCAGTAAGATGCCTCAGCTATATATAACTTGCCACCCCAAACTTTCTGACTAAACAATGCCTCCAATGTGTTGGCCACTCCCCTTTACAGTACATTTCTAGTTTCCTTTGAACTCACATGGCACTCCTTTGCTGGGTTCTCTTCCTCTATGTGGCATTTACATCCTGGTGTCCTCATGGCTCATTCTTGCACTTGCTCTTATCTCTGTATGTACTCTTTCTTTAAACTTACCTATTCTTAACCTTGAAAGTCCATTCATATAGGCTCATAATTCCCTGACATCTTCATTCAGACCTCTCCTCTAAGACCTAAATGGGGTAGAAAATCCTTTACTTGAGTTCATTATCTGTGGGCTTCATATTGGGCTCTCAGGTTCATAACTTCTGTCCTCAACTAGCTCGCTTTCTGAAAGTCTCATTGACAATAAAATGTATCACCAACTTCATGGTTTTTCAAAACCTAAACTTTGAAATCCTTCCCCTTCACTCATTTTATAGGTTTATTACGAACACAACTTGTTCAAATTCTACCTCCAAAATTTCTTGTAACTCTAGCAATCTTCTTCATCTCCTCAGCCATCCCCCAATCCAAGCCATCATTTACATTCACCAGGCAGACACAACTGTGTTCTAGTAGGTGTTGTTTACCTTTTTTTTTTTTTTCACCTAGAAACCATCCCCAACTCCCAATCACTTCTCCACAAAACAGGTAGGTATAATTCCCCCAAACATAAATCCAACCATGTTGTCTCCACCCTCATGTGAAGGTCATATCCATATGTTCCATATTGAATAGAAGATCCAGTATGCAGGAAATATTATGTCTTTGAACTTATTGTGTTTGTACCATTAATATCCTTTTCTTCAATTGTTTTCACAAAGGACAAGGAAATGTTTGCATGACAAGGGAAAAATATCGATTTTTTTCAATATCCTAGGTTATAAATTCTTTGAAGGTTAAAATAGCCTGTAGTTCCTTGTACATTAACTTGCCTCTATATATTTTTAAAGAATCTATTTATTTATTTATTTATTTTAAAAAGATTTTATTTATTTATCTGATAGAGAGAAGGATCACAAGTAGAGAGGCAGACAGAGAGAGAGGGAGAAGCAGGCTCCCTGCTGAGCAGAGAGCCCGATGCAGGGTTCAATCACAGCACCCCTGGGATCCTGACTTGAAGTCAGGAAGTGCCTTGTCAGGGAGGACTTCCCCTTAAAGTTGTTTTGCTGTTAGACAATGCCTTTGGCCACCCAGAATCCCATGACCTCAACACTAAAGTTGTAAAGTAGTCTTCTTGCCCCCAAACACAACATATCTATTTCAGCTTCCAGAGCTGGAGATCATAAGGACCTCAAAGATTCATTATACATGGTACTCTGTGGAAAGGATTGTCAATGCCTTGGAAGAACATCATGAAAGTCTGGAAGGATTATACTATTGAAAATGCCATCATCATAGAAAAAACCATGAAAGCCATCAAGCCCAAAACAATGAATTCCTGTTGGAGAAAACTGTGTCCAGATGTTGCAAATGATCTCACAGGATTTATGACAGAGCCAATCAAGGACATCATGAAAAAGACTGTGGATATGTCAAAAAAGGTGGGGATGAAAGCTTTCAAGGTATGGGTCTTGAAGAAATTCAAGAGCTATTAGACATCACATGGAGGAATTAACAGACTTGATGGTGATGTGTGCCTCCAAACCAGTGCTGGCCGAGAAGGAAGAAGACACTGAAGAAGTAGTACCAGAAATCAGACTGACATTAAACAATCTGGTAGAAAGCTTCCAATTATTCCAGATGCTTTCACCTGCTTTGATGACCTGGAACCTTCTCTGATACAGGCACTGGAACTAAAGCAAATGGTGGAAGAAGTATTGGTACCATATAGAACCGTTTTTAGAAAAATGAAAAAGCAAAAATGTCAGACAAATTACTGCCTTCCTGTTAAGGTGCCTGCCTGTCCCGCCCCCTCTCCCACTCCTCTGCCATCTCTGCCTGAGACAGCAAGACCAACCCTGCCTCTTCCTCCTCCTCCTATTCAACATGAAAACAACAACAATGAAGATCTCTATGATGATCCACTTCCACTTAGTGAATGGTAAATAATCTTATGTTGTATAGTTAATACACTTATCTGGTGTGCATGTGTGTGTCTTTGTGTGGAAATATAGTGTGGCTCTATTTGAAGAGCTGCATGAGACACATTTGTGTCACCATCATCATCATGGGCTAAGTATTCATCCTGTAGAACATCTTGTGCAAGACTTCGGTGGAAAAGAATAGACTATCCTTCCATAGGCATTAAGGTGAATGATGTTTAATACAAAATTAATGTGTTAATTTCTTATGGTTTTATAACTTTGCTTTCAAAGAACCATACAGTATGCCTTTCTCTCTTGAAATTGGAGAAACTTCATATCAGCCCTATCAGCATCACAGGTAAGTTTTCTTTAAATGTAACAATGTTCACAATGCTGTATTATGAATATGACTATAACACAGTATGTCATAAAAATTTTGTAATCATTCACTTATTAGTGTATAGTGTAGGCTACTATGAAGTAACTGTATCAATTACATCAGGTGACCATAAAGCAATCATATTGCTGTTTTTTCATGATCAATGCATAAATCATTATGCCTGTAAATAAATATGAATTTTTTTAAAGATTTTATTTATTTATTTGACAGAGAGGGATCACAAGTAGGCAGAGAGGCAGGCAGAGAGAGAGAGAGGAGGAAGCAGGCTCCCCGCTGAGCAGAGAGCCTGATGCGGGACTCGATCCCAGGACCCTGAGATCACGACCTGAGCCGAAGGCAGCAGCTTAACCCACTGAGCCACCCAGGCACCCCAATAAATATGAATTTTTATATTATCTATTCATTTATGATGTCTAGTGCTAGTAATATGTATAACATCTACACAGTGTTTTGTGTCATATAAGACAATATTGACAGTACTTACAAACAACTCATCTTACAAACAGATGAAATAAACTTATGGTATCAATAAAGACAGTATAGGACTGTACATGTATATTCTTTTCCTTATGATGTCCTTAATAACATTTTCTTTTCTCTGGCTTACTTTATTGTAAGAATACAGTATAGAATATTTACAACATACAAAATATATGTTACATGGTTGTTTGTGTTATTAGTAAGGCTTCTGGTCAAAAGTAGGCTATTAGTACTTAAATTTTTCAGGAGTCCAAAGTTATACTCAGAATTTTCAACTGAATGAAGGTGGAGGATCATTGCCTCCAACCCTACACTGTTCAAGCATCAGCTGTGTATTGAAAAATTTCTTACTATAAACCAGAAAAAGGGGTTTGGAAGTAAGTAAATGAGGGACTCCTCTGCATCAGAGTTAGTTCTAATTTCATTTACCAAAGCACACATGCAGCTTGAAAAATCTGGGATATGGCGATGCTTGAAAGGTTTCTTCTCACCTTGTTCCATAAACATTAAAAATTTTGTGCTTATCTTCCAAGATACTTAACTTCCAGACCTTTTCTGTGGTACTCCTAGAGATGCCTTTAGGTACCAGTTATAGACACTCAAAACAAAAGGAACTCCAATAAGTGGCTTAGGGCATCAGTTGTGCAGTACACAAGTTAATCATTATTTAAGTAAATCAATAATGAGGAAATTATTTTCTTTAAAGATGAGGTTGACTTTTTTTTTATACTGAGCTATAATGTTGCCTCTATTGCATTTGACTTTAAAACTGTGATTTCCTGAGCCTGTGACAAGCATTCAAGATATTCCGGAAATTATCCAAATGGCAACATTTTCTGCTGGCTTAGTTTGCAATGGAACTCGCATATAGGTAAGATAATAGGGCCTATATACTGGCACATGAGCAGCAGTTAATGGTGAACCCATGTTATCCCATAGCAGTGATAGGACAAAAGAAGTTGACTCAAGAGAACAAGCTAGGTAGAGTGGATGGGATTAAAAATTCTCTTTCATACAGAATATAAAATTAAGCTTCAAAAATCTTGAGTACTAGATACCATTCATCCTTTCCATCCAAACAATATTGGTGTTTGCCCTTCATGTCCCTAAATTCTATCCTGAGAACTTCCTTGTGGGTTTTTCAATGTCCTTTGGTTTTATTTGTGGTGAAGCAATAATTCAAAGAGTATGGAGATTGACAAGTAGTGATATTCTATAGTTTTCAAATTTCATATATATTTTTTCTGTTAACTTTACATTAGTTTAATGAGTAATTGATATATTTAATGAATTATAATATTATGAGGTGTGTGTATAGTTTCTTCCAACTGAAAAGTCACAACACTATCCTTAGCTATTAGGGCACTTTATAGCCAGACCTATAAACATAAAATATCTATGAATTAGATGAAAAATATGCTAGAATGTAGAGTTTTGGGAATCCAGTTTACTTTATGGTTATTTAAGAAATGGACTTCTTTTGAATAGCAGCAATGGCCACAGTCGCCAAACTATGGAAAGAACCAAGATGCCCTTCAACGGATGAATGGATAAGGAAGATGTGGTCCATATACACTATGGAGTATTATGCCTCCATCAGAAAGGACGAATATCCAACTTTTGTAGCAACATGGACGGGACTGGAAGAGATTATGCTGAGTGAAATCAGTCAAGCAGAAAGAGTTAATTATCATATGGTTTCACTCATTTGTGGAGCATAACCAATAGCATGGAGGACAAGGGGCGTTAGAGAGGAGTAGGGAATTTGGGTAAATTGGAAGGGGAGGTGAACCATGAGAGACTATGGACTCTGAAAAACAGTCTGAGGGGTTTGAAGTGGCGGGGGGGTGGGAGGTTGGGGTACCAGGTGGTGGGTATTATAGAGGGCACAGCTTGCATGGAGCACTGGGTGTGGTGAAAAAATAATGAATACTGTTTTTCTGAAAATAAATAAATTGGGAAAAAAAAAAGAAATGGACTTCTTTTGAAACAGGTTAAATTTAGGCAAAGACAAGTATTTGTTAATTATAGAAGCTCTACCTTGAAGATGCTCTCTTACATATTATCTCTTAAAACTTTATCTTTATAGCAGTGCTGTAGATGTTGATTTAAAGGCACTGAAATAGTACCCCTTTCCCACCACATTGTACAAGCTTTGCAAAATTTTTACAAAATCAAAATAGATGCCACCTGAACTGAAATCATTTTGAAATCAGAATCCTATTATGGCTGAAAAAGCCTTATTATAGGTGATCACTTCAATAGACTTTTGTGATGTTGTTTAGGGGATTGAAGAGGTGAATCCAGTCCAAAGAGGTGAATGAAGCCTTAGATGGGATGTGCAGCTAGTTGGTAAAAAAAAAAAAAAGCCCATAATCTTCTCTTTTCAGTATGTCTTCTTTTTATCTAAGAAAGGAAGAAACAAACAAATAACTGTGAATGCTAGGGAAATTTTGGAAGGTAAGATTGATTTATGAGTTCCAGAAAGATTGTTATGAGAGCTGTGAGGGAATATGTATCTGAATGGTGGGGCAGAAGGCAGAAGAAAAACAGTGAAGACTCAGTTGAGAAAGGCAAGAATGTCACAAAAAGGAGATTAATAACTGTCAGGTTTTAACTTAGAGAAAGAATCTTTTTCAGTGATTGCATATTTACTATCTGCCAGCATTGTAGCTGTCACCTTACATACATTATTTCATTTTATGTTAGTGAAGTGCTATTTACCTCCCTTTGGAAACTCTGTTAGTGAAGCTTGAGGAGACACCTGGCTGGTAAGTGAGAGGAATTTGAACACATCTGCTTGATTCCAGAGCTCCTAATCTCTGCCTCTTTCCGTATTTGTCTTCTGGCATTGAGTGACATCTCCTTGGGGGTAACATCCAACTGTATCACACTACTGGAGGAAATAACCCACCCAGGACTCCAGCCCCTCCATTTCCTGTGCTCACCGTCTCCAGTGACCTTCACCTCTGCCCCTCTTCATTTATCTGTTCCCATTTCCACAGTTTGGACCTTGACAGCTTCTGGACCTGCCCTCTTTCTGAAGCAGTTCTGTTCCATTTAGGTCTTGTTTTTTGAATTCAACCCACTATTTTCTACAGTAAGTTTGTTTTTTAGTTCTATTGATAATTTTGCTCCCCTGGTGTCTCTGGGCCCCTGGATGTCTTGTCTATCATCTCTCATTTACAGCTTGCTTCCCTCTTTGCTTTTTTCTCTAACTCTGCAGTATTTTATGGCCCCTCACTCCAATAACTGCTGTGACAATGTAGCAATCCCTATGCGTGGTTATGCTTTCATCTTATCTTGAGAAGTAAGCTTTGGATGAATCCTTAAATTACAGACCACTTTGCTCACCCTTGGACTTCTGATTGCTGCTGGAGAACATTAAAGGCGTTGCTCAAGTTGGAGCTGTAAAATTTACAATGTTCTTCAGAACAATGGGCCTCAACACCACCCAGCATCACTCATGCATTTCCCACTCTCTGTAGCTAAATGTTTATTTCTTGTAGACTCTCTTCAACCTTCTGTCCTTCCCATTCAGGGGGCCTCTTACCTCACAGAGAAAATAGCAGCACTGAATGGAAAACCAACTACAAATAGACAAACCACAACTAATACCTTCTCTTCTTTCTCTTCAGGCACGAGAGTAGAGCTGTCCTTTTACCTGTGGAAAGCTGACTCCTAGAGTCCAGACCTTACCTATTCCTGCCTTCTACAGACCCACAAACTGCTCAGCCCACTTGCCTACATTTTTACATTCTTCCTGTCTACCAGCCTTCCCAGCACCACTTCAAAATTAATTTTCATACTGTTTTCCTTTGACTACAACTCCCAAATTTGTTCTCACTCCAGTCCCTTCAGGGGTGAGTAATGTAATCAGTCTTGTGAATTCTGCCTTCTTTACATTTACATATAACATATGCAGGGACCCATGGAATAAGTAAGTGTTTTATGTGTGTCTCTAGGTAAGAATCTATGTTTTACATGAATCATATTATGAATTGAATCATACTGCATTCAAAAATATTAGTACATATGGGTCTCTTTCCCTTATTTTAGTCCTATTCCATAGTCTAGATAAATGACCACTTATTTAAGTGTTTTCCTACCGCTGAGTATTAAGGCATTAATTTTCTCAGCAGTTCTGTAGCCATTATCCTTGTATGTACCTCATTATGTACATATGCAAATGCTTCTCTAGGACAGATACCAAGAAGAGAAACTGAATCATATTGTGTGCACTTTAAGAGATTTGGGGGCTGGATTTCCATGACATAGGGCTGTTCCTAATTTATACCCATAGAAGTTTGAGAACCTAGTTGTGTACATTCCACTACTTGCTATGTTTTAAAATTTGCCAACATAATGAGTGAAAAATATTTTTATTGGCTTTAATATTTGGGTATTTTTGATCATTAGAGAAGTTTAATTTCTTTCACGTACTCATAAAAAGACCATTTTAATCTTCTAGTCTGTGACTTGATATTCCTGTTTTGTTCACTCCTCTATTGGGATTCCTCTCTATTAATTTTTAAAAAGATTTTATTTGTTTATTTGACAGAGAGAGATCACAAGTAGGCACAGAGGCAGGTAGAGAGAGAGGGGGAAGCAGGCTCCCCGATGAGCAGAGAGCCTGATGTGGGGCTCGATTCCAGGACCCTGAGATCATGACCCAAGCCAAAGGCAGAGGCTTAACACACCAAGACACCCAGGCACTCCAAATTTCTGTTAATTTTTTAAGAGTTGTTTAAATTGTGGATCTACTCATTTGTTATATATTATACAAATGTATTCTACCTATATAATTTTTAATTTTTCATCTGTTTAGAAACATGACATTTCTTTAATATCATAGTACAGTGAATTATGGTAAAAAATTTTAATATCCCCCATTTCTAAAATAAGCTTTTTCCAGCTTTCCAAAACATTTCCACCACTATTCTTTTTTTTTTTTTCTTCTTAAGATTTTATTTATTTATTTGACAGAGAGAGAGAGAGCAAAAGAGGAAACATCAATGGGGGTAGTGGGAGTGGGAGAAACTGACTCCTCACTGAGTGGGGAGCCCGATGCAGGGCTTAATCTCAGGTCGTTGGGATCATGACCTGGGCTGAAGTCAGATACTTAATGACTGAGCCACCCAGGTGCCCTCCACCACTATTCCTATGGGGGAATTTCTCACCTGTAGCTTCTTTCTGTTCTGAATGGAATTGAGACAGTCATCTTCATCACCTCTTTGCAACTAGGACACAGGTACATGTCTTACTCAAGTCAATCATGCACCTGGTGGAAGACACAGTCACCAGAGAGGGTAAGAAGAGACTGTGGAGTATGTCAGACTGGGCACATCAGATTTCAGGGAAAGCAGTGGTGGAGTTCCCTAGGTGTGGGGGCCTTCTTCCAGGTTTGTTAGTGTCGACTGCAAGTGTGTGTGCTCAGGACTGTATTATATTATATTATATATTGGATTATTACTTGGGAACTTTTCCTGATGATATATATTCCAAGCTTGATTCTGGGAATTAATAAATATCCTTTTGGAAGTTCCTAAAGAAATAATAAATGCTTTAACACCTTGGAGCAAGTCTGGTACTTATAATATCAAACCCTGACTGAACAGTTATGATGTATTAACATTTTAAAATACAGACTGATTTGTTCTACTGTTATAATGTTCCTACCTCCTTCTTTCCCTTCCTTTCTTCCTTCTTTTTTCATTTTTCTATGTTCATGAATTATATTCACCAACAGTTTTTTTTTCCCTTTCTTTTTCTTGTGCTTTACTAGTTGACCAGATTGTGCTTATCTACACCTAAACCTTGTAAAAAAAGTTTTGTGCTTTGTCAACTTCTAAAACAATTTGTGTAAGGGGAGAACAATAAATTCCTTGAGAATTTGGTAGAAATGTCCCATAGAATTCTCTAGAACAGTGTCTTTTGGATAGCAGTGACAAATTTTGATTACCATTTTAATTTCTCTATTGTTGTTGGCCAACTTAGATTCCTGGACCTAAAGTTTTTCAATTTAATTTAATATTTTTAATTTATTGGTATTAAGTTGAACAGAGATTTCTTTTATTAATTCTACAATCTCTTTTGTATCTGTAGCTATTGACATGCTCTCTGATTTTTTTTCTTTATTTATATCTTGTTTATTTTTTCTTTTCCTGATCAAACTTGCCAAAGTGTTTTTAATTTATTAATCTTTTTGCTAGCTGTATGATCTTGGGCAACTCACTTAAACTCTTGGTTTCCAAAAAATAGAGTAGAATAATGGAATCTATTTTGTAGGGTTGTTGAAAGATTAATGCAGTTAATATAGATAATGCTCAGAATAGTACCTGGGAAATGGTAAGCCCTGTATAAATAGTAAAAAATTGTTATTTGTTTTAAGGAGTCATACTTTGCTTTAAGTAACAGTTTTTCCTTTTTTAAATTTTTAGAAGATTTTATTTATTTTTTTTAAGATTTCATGTATGTATTTATTTATTTAGTATGAGTGTGTAATGGGGCAGAGGGAGAAGGGGAGAGAGTCTCTCAGACTCCCTGCTGAGCATGGAGCCCATCTGGGTTTTGTCCCACAATCCTGCGATCATGACCTGAGCTGAAATCGAATCAGATGCTCAACCAACTGAGCTATCCAGTCTCTCCAAAAATATTTTATTTTTAAATAATCTCCACACCCAACATGGGACTCAAATTCACATCCCCCAAATCAAGAGTCCCACCTTCTACCAACTGAACAAACCAGGCACCCCAACTATTTTTCCTTTGTAAAAGATTGCTATTTAAGTATTTGTTTTCATCTTTAGTTTTTTTTTTTTCTGTTCGGTTTGGAGATTGTTTTATCTCCTCCCAAATTTTTAAGTTTAAAGTTTTATTGAATTCCTTTTTCGCTTTTTTTAACTTCCTAATAACTCATTTAAGCTTCTGTCTTTCCCTCACAGGACCACTTTGTCATATGGTGAAACTCTTCAGATGATGACCTTAGTGTTTCGGGGTCCGGAAGGTTTGCGCCACCCATACTGTTTCTTCTCTCCTTTCTTCTCTTCAGTGCATGAGTAGATGGCATACCAGGCCTGGCTGCTTCCATCTCCTGGGCCCTGCACTCTGACTCTGCACTGCCTCTGTGTGGCCACTGTCTGATCTCCTGCCAGTCTGTCTCTTCTGTGGGACCTCACTGCCCTCCTAATGTCCCTTGACCTTGGGTTTCCTGTCCTCCATGTCATCATCCATGTACTGGTCATGGGGACCATTATAAAAATATAAGTTTGATCACATGACCCTTCTGCCTGAAAGACATCATGGCTTCCCACCAGCCACACAGAAGTGCTTGTGCATTCCATACAAAGACTTCACCATCTAGGATCTGGCTGCTTATCCAACTTTATTCTTACTATTATTGCATGCTGGCACTTGCCTTTATGAAACCATTACATTTGGGTTGCGTTTACTTTTTAGCTGGTCCCAGGAATAAAGTACATACTTTCACATATCTTTGTGTGTGTGTATGTGTGTGTGTATATAATATATATATATTATATATATGACCCAAATGGTCACCCCCCGGAGATTTCCAAGTTATACTACAAGTCTTAGGTCTACCTAGGGTTATCTTTTCAATCAGGTTCTTGTTGACCACTGACTCCATCCCCTCATTAAGGATTAGGTGTCCTTATGTGCCCTTCTAATTCATTAATTATAATGTATCTTAAATTACTACAGATTTATTCTTCATATGCTTTCCTCTACAGAATTTTGTGAGTTCATCATGGGTACAAATTGGCTCTGATTTTATTTTTGCAGCTCCAGCACCAAACACAATGTTTAGGTACCTGGTGGATGTTCAATAAATGTTTGTTGAAAAATCATCAAATAATGAACAAATGAAAATGCCATGAGTTTGTTTGTTTTCCATAAAAAATCCAGGGTGACAAATTTGATCTCTTGGATGTTAGGTTGATTCTATTACGATTCAGGAAACTGGTCCTCATCCATAAATGACATTTACTGAGCTGAGCATTGCAATAGATCATTGCATTATCATAAGTCATATGAGTATGTTTATGAAGATGAGACAGTCTGACCTAATCCATTTACCAAAAATAGTAACTTCATATCTTTCCTGATGTTACTATATTAACAATATTTTTCTCATTCTTCATGATGATAATGAGGAAATCTACTACACCCAGGAATGGAGAGGGAGTGGACGGCATTGGATATTCTTCTAGCTTTCTCATGGTGCTGGTAGTTAGAGTTTTATGAAGTTATATAGATTTTGCTTTTGATCTTTCCATGGTCAGTAGAAGATCTTTCAGTTAGGTCTCCTGGTCCTGAGCCGTCGATGCCCTGCCTGAATTTGCTCATCCATGTTCGTAGCTCTGCTCTCATGGTGTCCACTTTCTCTGAATCACCCCTTCAAAGGACTGAGGCATTTCATGCCTGCTTTTTTCCTACTTTCAGTATTTCCTTCTTGTAGCTTTAGGAAAATACCTGAAATTCATGCTGTTCTGATTTTTTTAAATTAGCATTCGTTAAGTGGATCACAGGGTGCCAGATGGTGAGTCTCGGCTCAACAGCAAACAAGAGAAATTGAAATGGAGGAGTTTATCACTCCCAGGTCCCCAGGTTCTGGAGAAAGTACACCCTGTACACCTCCAGAGGCTACGTGGGAAGGTCGAAGCAGAGTACAAACACAGAGAGGCAGGACATGGGGCACATGCATTTATTATGTCTGTGGGCAAAGTGCCTGGCACCTCCTGGAATATGGGCAGGTTGGTCAATACAAACCAAAAAGAGCAGGGTTTTGGTAAGATCTAGAAGGTCTTATTTAAGGTGCAAGGAAAGAGAAGGCCCTGGGAGGTGGGGGACACTCAATACCAGAGGTATACGGGAATTCATATCAAGAACTTACATTTACATGTGACCCTGTGTCTGGGGCATGAGCTTACATGAGGGGTTAGTGTCAGGGTCACGTCCCTGAAGGTCCCCTTGGCCACACAGAATGGATTCTAAGGTACCAACACCATGGAGAAGCTGAGCTAAACTGACAGATGTCTATTGAAACCAAGCCACAAGTGTACTGATCTATTAAAGAAAGCTTGACTGTATTTTTTTTTTCCTAGTGGCATGTTACCAGTGCTTTTCTTTACTATATATAGTTGGCCTGTTAGTTTTGCAAGAGGACCCCAGAATAAAATACTTTTGTCTTATGAGGATGTGCTTTCTCATTCTTCTCTTTCCTTCTATGGTCAAAATATTTTAGTCTGCTCAGGGGAGAGCAGGTTGGTTATAATAAGGTATATTCCAATAAGCTGAATTACTACATAGGTTCAAAGCCTTTCATAAAAAACATTCCGTGCAGTTGAAAGACTTCAAAGCCTCAGGAACAAATACATTACTGCAACATTTCAGCCCAGTAGCTGGTACATAGTAGGTATTCAATACTATTTTGGAGTCATATGGATAGGTTGAAGGTATAATCACTTAACTTGAGTCAGAAAAGCTCTCTCAAAATTTACTGCTTATTCTCTGCATGAATAAATGTGTCTTTAAAAATAGAAAAAAGAAGACCATAACTGAGAAACATCCTATTACTCATTCCCTGGATTCTCGAGACCCTCTTCTTTACATGTGTGACATTTCTGTGGTCAAAAGGCTGATGGGTGAGCTGGCAAATCTGCTGTCAGACTGGAGGTTGGAAGGTTTCCCTGCAGTCTGTTATAAAATGTCAGAACTGACACATCTCCAGAGGAGATTTTGAAGCAAATGCAAAAAGGTATTTTTCAATTATAAGGTTTAAAAAAATGCCTTGAATGTATACATTTTATGATTCTGAAATCCAAAATGGTTCATTATGAGATGTGATTTAGAACACTATTTGTTCGGTTGGATAATTTCATACCAGCTGCTGTTTGTTTCTTAAATTTATTATTCTTACTTTTTATTTGACATCCTCCTTATTGCTTCTCTTCCCCCAAACCTTTACATAGCAGAATGAAGTCATACACTCTGGGGTACAAGGGAAGTAAGTCAAAGAGGCCCTCTTCAAGTCAGTAATTATTTTCAAGTCTCATTTTTTATCTTAAAATTTCAGTTGAATACAATATTCTTTTTTCCAATATATCCTGTTTAGTAATAATGTTTTAAATTGCTTTAAATCAAATAAAATTGGGACATTAAAAATAAGTCAGGTTTCCCCTGTGGTTTCATGTTCTGCATGCCCTTTGCCCCGAGCACATAGCTAAGCAGGACAGGAAGTATGCATATTCCAGAATACCAAGCAGAAAGGAGAAAGAATAGCAGACTAATGTGAAGACCACCTTTTATAGAGTGCAAAAAATTACTCTTCATCTCTACATAGCTTACCTCCTGACCTCACACAGGTCTGACAGCCTGGCCAAGGCCATCAAGAAGTCTCTGTCTTTGGAGTTTGCACAGAATCCTACCTTGCCAGCAGCTCCCTGCATCTCCTACTCCACTTCAGATAACTCCCTCTTGCTCATCTTGTCTGAAGAGGAGAAATCTTCAGATTTGGGGTCTTGGTGGCCTAGATCTTGTTCTGTCACCACCTCACAGTAAAGCATGGAGGGAACCACTCGATCCTGGGATTCTACTTTTCTCTTTTGTAGAATTAGAGGATGGGTTGCAACTAACATACAAGATCCCTTTCAGGGCGCCTGGGTGGCTCAGTGGGTTAAGCCGCTGCCTTCAGCTCAGGTCATGATCTCAGGGTCCTGGGATTGAGTCCCACATCGGGCTCTCTGCTCAGCAGGGAGCCTGCTTCCTCCTCTTTCTCTGCCTGCCTCTCTGCCTACTTGTGATCTCTGTCAAATAAATAAATAAAATCTTTAAAAAAAAATCCCTTTCATGTATAACTTTATATGATTTCTTCTCTGGCTCCTGACACTTCAGCATTAGAAACTCCTACAAACGAGGGTGGGCAGCCAGGGCTGTCCTGAATGGCAAAGGGGAAAGGTGAGCTTAATAAGTGTAAAAACAGAACTAAAGGAGTTCAGAATTAGTGGATTTAGAAAGTGGATGGAAACAATGTAAACACAGGTAAGAATAGCTGAATAAACGTTTCTAGGAACTTCAGTTGCCTTTCTATTTCCACTTTGGCATATTCTGTAATTTCAGAGTGTCAACCTGAAAGATGTTCAGGAGACATTTGAAGGAATGAGGAATTCTATTAATCAGTAGGCAAGAACATTTTTTTCTAGGGCTATGAAAAACTACTGGTTGGAGTATTTGGCAGAAAATGCCAATACAGGGCTTTGAAAAGCGTTCTTGTCACGTCCTCTAAAGAGATGGGGTGGTAGGAGGGGGAAGAAGGAAGTGAAGGATGGTATAGAAACTAACACTGTATTCTGTCTGGTGGGCTAGTGGTATTTAGCTCAGTTGTATGATATGATCTCCAATTGTATCAAATTACTGTTCATTATTTATAGGAGAAATGATATAAAAACAAATGTGCTGTTTCATAATTTATCACAGAATTTGTGAACTGAAAAAAAAGGTGCTCAATATCCCTCCCTTTTGTCCTGTGTTCTCTCTCCTCCATTCATCCTGTCTCCTATCTGTTGTCTTGGGAAGGATGAGAAGGGAAAACATAAATCCTCCCCTACCCTCTTTTCCTCTGTGGAAGGTCTCACGATCCTATCTGCCCTTCTCTTGAATCTATTTTGTCTTCAGTTCTTTTTCGTCCTTCACCTTCCCTTCACTCATTTTGTACATCTAAATATATCTATACATCTATATACATCTATGCATCTATATACGTCTATATACATTATACATCTATACACATTTATATATATCTATACATCTATATACATTATACATCTATATATGCCTATATACATTATGCATCTTTATACATCTATACATCTATATACATCGATGCATCTATATACATCTATATACATTATACATCTATATACATTTATATATCTATACATCTATATACATTTATTTTTTATTTTTATTTTTTTAATTAAAAGATTTTATTTATTTATTTGACAGACAGAGATCACACATAGGCAGAGAGGCAGGCAGAGAGAGAGAGATGGAAAAATGTTCCATGCTCCTGGATTGGAAGAATAAATATTGTGAAAATGTCTATGCTACCTAAAGCAGTCTACACATTTAATGCAATTCCTATCAAAGTACCATCCATCTTTTTCAAAGAAATGGAACAAATAATTTTAAAATTTATATGGAACCAGAAAAGACCTCGAATAGCCAAAGGGATATTGAAAAAGAAAGCCAAAGTTGGTGGCATCACAATTCCAGACTTCAAGCTCTATACATTTATATATATCTATACATCTATATACATCTATGTACCTCTATACATCTATATACATGTATAGCTGTTTTCGCTCTTAGTTGCTCTTCCTTCAGCTTGGAACCCCACCCTCAATCCTCTCCTTGCTTGCCTAATTTCCTATGGATCAGATATCAGGTCACAGGTCATTTCCTTGGAGGACGCTCCTTGGCAACCCAGTAAATATAGCCCCAATCGCTTTCTACCACACCTCTGACAACAGGCTTGGCTACACCTAGACCCCAGGTTAGGGCTGTCAAGATTCTCCATAAGAAACTAAAAGATTCTGAATAGTAAATGCATCACTGTCTGGACTGGATGGGGTCTTGACCCTCCACCCTCTTCTGCCCGCCCTGGCCCTCACTTTGGCTTGTTGAATGGGCCTCTGCCTGTCCAACTGTCTGCACTGACACCCCCGTCCCTCCCTCCACCAAACCCCACACCACCAATCTCTGACCTTTCCTAAGCCATCCAGGCTCTCCTGGGGAAGTAGTAAATGAGGCTTTCACCACTGGCTCCTGGAACCTGATTACTTGGCATTGTGCATATGCCTCCTTCATTTATGCTGAACCCCCTGCTCAGAGGCCTCAGCTATATCTGAGTCCATGACTCAGACTTCATCAGGGCAGATTTATTCTGTCTTTGCAGGTGGCAGGTGTCAAAGATGACTTCTGAACTTGTAATGAGTTAGGGCAACTTATTACTCAGTTTTGTTGTTTTCTTAAAGAGATGTAGGTTTCCTTAATTGTGGTCATATTATAAGTGACCTCAGAACAAAATCAGAGTGGAGAAGGTGACAGAAACACCATCCCTGGCCTTTGGGGGATTGAGTCGGGGGGAGAATGGCTCCCACCTTAGGCAGCATATAAAAGGCTGTTCTGCTTTTAGCCAGGCAGTGTTGCAGAATTCTAAAATTCCCAATGATGAATTAGTCCTTGTTTCATCCACAGCTCTTAAGCCACTGAAGCCCATATAGCACTCTGGCTTCTGCTCCATGAAATACGGCCCGTGACATTTATTACAAACATTAACAGTAATTTATCCTTCATTAATCAAAGCAGTCAGCTACAGTTCTTTCAATCATGCATAATACTTACTTTCCTAGTTGGCTGGAATATTTTATTCCTCCATTAGTTTCAGAGGCTCTGGAAACAGCTTGTAAATTTAGACAGGGCCCCAAATCCTGAATAGAGCAGTGCCCTTTTTATGGCTAATTTATGGTCCATGTTTATATTTGTGTCAAGACTTAGGATTTCCCACTGATCAAGGTTTGAAATATGTAGCTATAAACTCCACTTTTGTATTGGCCCATCAGATGAAAAGGAACCTGCCATTTTCTCTAGCACCGTCCTTTATGGAGTTCTTCCTTCCTCATGGCTGACTTTGGTGTGATCATGTCTAAGGGCATCATCAGCACTCAGCTCCCTGGAATCAGGTATTTAATTGAATATGCTACACGGAGAAGTCTACTCTTCCCACTTTCTCTACTAATTGAATTCCTATTAAAGGGGCAGTTGTGAAGAGTTGAAGACATCTTCGATCCCATAGCATCATTTATACATAGAGATTTATTTTTCTTCACAAATTCATGACCTCTTGCATATATCCTGATGGGTTTGTCAGGTTTAAAAAACAAAAAACAAAAACCAAAAACAACAACAGGCCAAGTTTAAAAATATGCATCAACAAATGTGCATCAAGAGCGATATGTACAAAATTACTGAGAAAACAGAACTTGTGCCTAAGCAGGTTGCTTTTATTGTCACAATATTGTATTCTGAGATGTGCAGAATTGTTCATCTCCTCCAATTTAGATTTTTCTATCTTACAGAGTTTTAAATTGCCCTGGGTCCACACCAGTCACTCTAATTTAATATGTATTAAGATCTCTTTCAGTGCAATCCCACGTGGTAAAACCAAAATGCAAACCAAAATGATTTATTGCAGTTCTATTGTCCTCCTGATTCACTCATTTGGATTCCTGATTTTTTTTTTTTAATGCAGAATTCAAATCAAGATAGAGCCTTGAGTCCAAGAAAATTCTAAAAGTGACTGAGGCTCAGTGATGTGACATAGAAGAATCAAGGAAGTTTTTTTTATTTTTAATTTAAAAATCCTATAAAATGTTAAAATTTCAGCTGCAATAGCATCACACACTAGTTTTAGTAAAATGGCCCCAGGCAGTGGATTCTTGCTCTTTTTGCTAAATGGGCAGAGTGAGATGTTTGGAGATCAGTGACATATAGCGTGTAATATAATATGTAGGGGAAACTACACATGCTATGTTTTCCTCTAAGAGTTTCACATAAGCTATCACCTGGACAGCAAGAAAAAGCAGATTCCAGATGGCAAGGTGGACGTTGTGAGGACTGACCCCATTAAGGAGCATACCTGAAGACAGATGCCCTTGCTGGGGCCCTGGGTTTCCTGAGCTGTGTCTCTAAAAGCAGCCAGGTGCCAGATGTGGTCAGTTATAGTTTTGGGAGCCCCAAATGGTAGTTCAAATAAGAAGGTTGGGGCACCTGGGTGGCTCAGTGGGTTGAGGCCTCTGTCTTCAGCTCAGGTCATGATCTCAGGGTCCTGAGATGGAGCCCCACATCGGGCTCTCTGCTCATCAGGGAGCCTGCTTCCTCCTCTCTCTCTGCCTGTCTTTCTGTCTACCTGTGATCTCTGTCAAATAAATAAATAAAATCTTAAAAAAAAAAAAGGAGGTTGTGTTGGGTGCTGCAGCTGGTTTAAGAACCTGAAAAATCTATCCACTATGAAAAAATGGATTTCAAGGCACACACCAAAGGATTTTTCAAAGAAAATATTTTCCAAACTCTTGTGGAGTGTGTCTTTGCTAATCTCTTAGATTCTTTATTGTAATGTGTCTCTCTCCTCTGTGGTTGGCACATATCTTTTTACAAAGGTGATGAGAAGGTTGTTATCATGTCCTGGCAGTGTCATTTAACTTCTAGTAATCTTCTTTCCTTTGTTGCACTTTTTGGTTCTTTTGGCTACATTCTGAATTCATAAAAAATGGCTTATGGTAACGACTAGGTGCATTTTATTATGTTATAAGATATGCAGAGTCAGTTGTTGGACATATCCTGTTGTTTTATGAGTAAATTCAAGAGATATAGCATGAAAAATGAAAATTTACTTGGGATTTATTAGAAAGGAGGCAATTGTAGCTCCTTAATCATAAGTTGAAAAATGAAAAACTTTTCCTAATGAATTTAGATGACACATCAGAAAACCTCCAGGAGAGATTTCCTCTAGGCCTGTGGGTGGGAGTAGCAGGAATTTGGAGGCCTGACCTTGAATTGTTATGGTCTTATCTCTCCAGAAAATATAGTTTTAAACCTTCACCAACATCTGATTTTGCTTTTTTGGCATAGTAGAGTTATAATTTTAAGTAGTTTTAAGACAAGAGGCTGTACACAGAGATTCAGAGGAGACCATGGATTTTACTAGTTCCTATAAAGAAGAGAAGTTATGTCACAAGATACAAAGTTTTTCATAAGGGAACAGTCTGGGTTCAGTGAGATCATCTCCATTCCCCCAAGGTGCCTTACAGCCTTATGGATGCCCTTATTTAAGAAATATTTGAGTGTGTGAAGGCAGAACCTGGCTGTAGAAATGATCTTCACATGGCTTCTTGTCACCCTCAGTTTTATGATCAAGTAATTCATTGATATTAAATCATTGCACTTCTATAAAATCCTCTTTACTTAACGTATCCAAAGCACTGTAGGTATTCATGAAGAACTGGTGGACTGCCATAGGGATGGATTTTGGATTCTTTGGATTTAGCTTAGTTTGTGATTTTCTTACCTGTTTTTTAAATTATTATGGTACCTGCATTCAAAAGTCCCCCCAGTTTTGTCCAGTTTCCTAAGCTGACATTCTTTCAGAGCTCACTTCATAATTAATTCTTTTGATAGTTCGAATGCAAGTAAGTTAATTTTACTATTAAATCCAAACCTAGGATTAGCTTGGGTTTTCTGCATGTGCTCTTCTTATTGAAATAAATGTGAGCACATGACTCTTTCACTGACTTTCACAGCACAGTTTCCTAAGGACCAGAAAGAAAAGCAAAACTATGGTAATGGTAACATGAGTAACTATGGGATGACTTTGTATTTAAAGCTTTTTCTAGCAAGGCATATAAAAGTATTTTTTTCAGAAAGATCATTTTTTTGGATCCAATTTCAAGCCATCCTGATTCTCCCCTGCATCAGGATGGCATCGTGTTCCAGAAGCATATTGCTATTCCCAAGGGTTTAACATTCTTTCAATTTTACACCAGTTTTTCCCCTAAGCTGAAATAGTTCTTAAAAACAAAAAACAAACAAACAAAATCTTAGCAAGAGAAAAGAAAGAGGGAGGGAGAGAGAGAGAGGCAGTAGAAATCATTGTAATAACCTGTTTTCTATATTTTTTGAAAAAAGTTCCAATTCAGTATTCTTAACTAGTGCTTAGTTATAGTGATCCATTTGTGTTTTTTGCCAATTCACTGCAGTCTGTGTTCAGTACTGCTTATGAATCTATGCACAGAGATTATTATGAATTCTTTATTGAACAAAACAAGTAAAAATTATGCCTATTTTACTCTCAATCTGTATATTCCTCACTTTCAGGACTAGTAACTCCTGTGTTTCAAGGTTTTCCCAATTATATATGTAATAATAGATGATGTTATGAATATCATGATGATCTTGTTTGCCAGCATACATCAGTCTTATTCCCAAACTTCCTTCCAGAAAAATGTAGTTTGTTGGCAATTACATGTTATAATTTTATGTTTCAGTGATTTAGCTACCCCAGTCTTAGCTTTACTCAATATGCTTTCTTACCATCAAGTTTTATCCTCATTCTTCAGGATGGTCTTGCTGGCTCTTCCTCACTTCTTTAGGCTTCTTAGGAATCCTGTGGTGATGGTTTTCTGTTCTCTCTCCTGGTCCTGTGCATTTCTCCTTTCTCAGTTTCCATCCCTGATGTGCTATCAAACCCAGTGACAGCATAAATCATGATTTCTCTCCACGATCATTTTTCTTTTCCTTTACTTTAACCCTGAATGAATGGCTTTATCATTTTCTAAGGATTCATGAACTAATACATCAATCAATCATCAAATATTTATTAAATTTTATTATGAGCTCAGCACTTTGCTGGAACTTTGCAAGTATATAATAATATTTCATCTTACACCTATTTACTTTTATATAGCTGGGAACTATTTGTTATTTTTGTATGATATGATAAGTGCCTGCATTTTATAGATTGAGTGCTAAAATATAGTGGTAGAGACTTTGCCCTCAGCTCTAAGCTTTATAGCTTTCTAAATCTTCTTAGTTTTTCTTTCTTGGTGTGCCGTCACTACCTTTACATCCACTCTCCTCTCTCTGTTATTTTCTGGCCAAATGCAAGGAATCATATTCTCTCATTTCTACCTGAATGAGAACTTTGATCTTGGGATAATTGTCATCTTCCATCTCGTGCTTCTAAGATACATCTAACAATGTTGTTTTAGATTGCTCCATGCCCAATTATACTCTTCTAATTTTTCCCATTATTTACTGTTGTCATACTTGAAATGGAATTGCAAGAATTAGGCAGGAAATACTCTGTCTGTGTATTAGAGACAGAGACAGAGAAAGAGGAGAGGTTGGGGGAGAGGAAACTTAATGATAGTATGAGCTGATTTGGTCAGTACTAGCTGCTCCTACACACTCAGGATATGTGTATCTACACTTTAGTCAATATTTTTGCATTTGTGCATTACTTAATTCAACAATTATTTATTAAAAGCATGTTATGTGTTAAGAATTATATTAAGTGGGGAGGAGTCAAGATGGCAGAGAAGTAGCAGGCTGAGACTACTTCAGATAGCAGGAGATCAGCTAGATAGCTTATCTAAAGATTGCAAACACCTACAAATCCAATGGCAGATCGAAAAGAAGAACAACAATTTTAGAAACAGAAAATCAACCACTTTCTGAAAGGTAGGACTGGTGGAGAAGTGAATCCAAGGTGACAGGAAGATAGACCCTGGGGGGAGGGGCCGGCTCCCCGCAAGTGGCGTAGCAATGGAGCACAAAATCGGGACTTTTAAAAGTCTGTTCCGCTGAGGGACATCCCTCCAGAGGCTAAACCAGAGTGAAGCCCACGCAGGGTCAGCCTGGCCTCAGGTCCTGCAGGGTCACAGAAGGATCGGGAGTGTCTGAGTGTCGCAGAACTTACAGGTATTAGAACAGGGAAGCTGGCCACAGAGACAGAGTGGAGGAGTGAGCTCCCAGCTTGGGGTTACTTTGAACCGGTCACAGTCTGGGTGAGCTGGGAGTGTGGCTGGAGGCCATGGAGACAGGAGTAATTGGGCGCTGTTCTCTGAGGGCGCACTGAGGAGTGGGGCCCTGGGCTCTCGGCTCCTACAGGCTGGAGACCAGGAGGCCGCCATTTGTATTCCCGTCCTCCGGAACTCTACAGAAAGCGCTCAGGGAGCAAAAGCTCCCGAAAGCAAACCCAGCGGATTACTCAGCCCGGCCCCTGGTAAGGGCGGTGCAATTCCGCCTTGGGCAAAGACACTTGAGAATCACTACAGCAGGCCCCTCCCCAAGAAGATCAACAAGAAATCCAGCCAGGACCAAGTTCGCCTACAAAGGAGTGCAGTTTCAATACCAAGGAGAGCAGCAGAATTCCAGAGGAGGAGAAAGCAAAGCACGGAACTCATGATTTTCTCCCCATGATTCTTTAGTCTTGTAGTTAATTTAATTTTTTTTCTTTTTTAATTTTTTTTCTCTTCTTCTGCTAAATTTTTTTAACTTGTACCCTTTTCTTTTCTAACATTTTTAACTAGGTCTCAGGTATACAACCTAACCCTACACCTAAAGGAGCTGGAGAAAGAACAAGAAAGTAACCCTAAACCCAGCAGGAGAAGAGAAATCATAAAGATCAGAGCAGAAATCAATGAAATAGAAACTAAAAAAAAAATAAATTAAAAAAAAAATAGAACAAATCAACGAAACTAGGAGCTGGTTCATTGAAAGAATTAATAAGATTGATAAACCCCTGGCCAGAATTATCAAAAAGAAAAGAGAAAGGACCCAAATAAATAAAATCATGAATGAAAGAGGAGAGAGCACAACTAGCACCAAAGAAATACAAACAATTATAAGAACATACTATGAGCAACTCTACGCCAACAAATTTGACAATCTGGAAGAAATGGATGCATTCCTAGAGACATATAAACTACCACAACTGAACGAGGAAGAAATAGAAAACCTGAACAGACCCATAACCAGTAAGGAGATTGAAACAGTCATCAAAAATCTCCAAACAAACAAAAGCCCAGGGCCAGACGGCTTCCCGGGGTAATTCTACCAAACAGTTAAAGAAGAACTAAGTCCTATTCTCCTGAAACTGTTCCAAAAAATAGAAATGGAAGGAAAATTTCCAAACTCATTTTATGAGGCCATCATCACTTTGATCCCAAAACCAGACAAGGATCCCATCAAAAAAGAGAACTACAGACCAATATCCTTGATGAAGACAGATGCAAAAATTCTTACCAAAATACTAGCCAATAGGATTCAACAGTACATTAAAGGATCATTCACCACGACCAAGTGGGATGTATTCCAGGGCTGCAAGGTTGGTTCAACATCTGCAAATCAATCAATGTGCTACAACATATTAATAAAAGAAAGAACAAGAACCATATGATACTCTCAATAGATGCTGAAAAAGCATTTGACAAGGTGCAGCATCCCTTCCTGATCAAAACTCTTCAAATTATAGGGATAGAGGGCACACACCTCAATATTATCAAAGCCATCTATGAAAAAACCACCGCAAATGTCATTCTCAATGGAGAAAAACTGAAAGCTTTTCTGCTAAGGTCAGGAACATGGCAGGCATGTCCATTATCCCCACTGCTATTCAACATAGTACTAGAAATCCTAGCCTCAGCAATCAGACAACAAAAGGAAATTAAAGGCATCCAAATTGGCAAAGAAGAAGTCAAACTATCACTCTTCACAGATGATATGTGCTACTATATGTGGAAAACCCAAAAGACTCCACTCCAAAACTGCTAGAACCTGTACAGGAATTCAGTAAAGTGTCAGGATATAAAATCCTGACATAATTCTGTCAGGATATAAAATCCAGAAATCAGTTGTATTTCTCTACAGCAACAACAAGACAGAAGAAAGAGAAATTAAAGAGTCAATCCCATTTTCAATTGCATCCAAAACCATAAGATACCTAGGAATAAACCTAGCCAAAGAGTCAAAGAATCTATACTCAGAAAACTATAAAATACTCATGAAAGAAATTGAGGAAGACACAAAGAAATGTAAAAATGTTCCATGCTCCTGGATTGGAAGAATAAATAGTGTGAAAATGTCTATTCTACCTAAAGCAATCTACACATTTAATGCAATTCCAATCAAAGTGCCATCCATCTTTTTAAAAGGAATGGAACAAATAATCCTAAAATTTATATAGAACCAGAAAAGACCTCGAATAGCCAAAGGAATATTGAAAAAGAAAGCCAAAGTTGGTAACATCACAATTCTGGACTTCAAGCTCTATTACAAAGCTGTCATCATCAAGACAGCATGGTACTGGCACAAAAACAGACACATAGATCAATGGAACAGAATAGAGAGCCCAGAAATAGACCCTCAACTCTATGGTCAACTAATCTTCAACAAAGCAGGAAAGAATGTCCAATGGAAAAAAGACAGCCTCTTCAATAAATGGTGTTGGGAAAATTGGACAGCCACATGCAGAAAAATGAAATTGGACCATTTCCTTACACCACACAAAAAATAGACTCTAAATGGATGAAGGACCTCAATGTGAGAAAGGAATCCATCAATTTCCTTGAGGAGAACACAGGCAGCAACCTCTTCAACCTCAGCCACAGCAACATCTTGCTAGGAACATCGCCAAAGGTAAGGGAAGCAAGGGCAAAAATGAACTATTGGGATTTCATCAAGATCAAAAGCTTTTGCACAGCAAAGGAAACAGTTAACAAAACCAAAAGACAACTGACAGAATGGGAGAAGATATTTGCAAACGACATATTTGATAAAGGGCTAGTGTCCAAAATCTATAAAGAACTTAGCAAACTCAACACCTAAAGAACAAATAATCCAATCAAGAAATGGGCAGAAGACATGAACAGACATTTCTGCAAAAAAGACATCCAGATGGCCGACAGACACATGTAAAAGTGCTCCATATCACTCGGTATCAGGGAAATACAAATCAAAACCACAATGAGATATCACCTCACACCAGTCAGAATGGCTAAAATCAACAAGTCAGGAAATGACAGATGCTGGTGAGGATGCGGAGAAAGGGGAACCCTCCTACACTGTTGGTGGGAATGCAAGCTGGTGCAACCACTCTGGAAAACAACATGGATGTTCCTCAAAATGTTGAAAATAGAACTACCCTACGACCCAGCAATAGCACTACTGGGTATTTACCCTAAAGATGCAAACGTAGTGATCTGAAGGAGCACATGCACCCTAATGTTTATAGCAGCAATTTCTACAATAGCCAAACTATGAAAAGAATGTAGATTTCCTTCAAGAGATGAATGGATAAGGAAGAGGTGGTATATATACACAATGGAATACTATGTAGCCATCAAAAGAAATGAAATCTTGTCATTTGGGATGACATGGATGGAACTAGAGGGTATCATGCTTAGCAAAATAAGTCAAGCGGAGAAAGACAACTATTATATGATCTCCCTGATATAAGGAAGTGGAGATGCAACATGGGAAGTTAAGGGGGTAGGAGAAGAATGAATGAAATAAGATGGGATTGGGAGGGAAATAAACCATAAGTGACTCTTAATCTCACAAAACAAACTGAGGGTTGCTGGGGGGAGGGGGGTTGGGAGAAGGAGGGTGGGGTTATGGACATTGGGAAGGGTATGTGCTATGGTGAGTGCTGTGAAGTGTGTAAACCTGGTGATTCACAGACTTGTAACCCTGGGGATAAAAATATATGTTTATTAAAAAAAAGAATTATATTAAGCACCCCTAAGATGAACATATAAATCCTAACACCGTGTAGTATTAAGGACCAACTTTTTCCATTTGAAAAGTTTTCAATGAGCTCTTAAGTCATGAAAAGACTCGAAGGAAGCTTAAATGCATATACTAAGTGAAAGAGGTCAATCTGAAAAGGCTCACACTGCATGATTCCAACTATATAACATTCTGGTTAAGGCAAAACTGTGGAGACAGTGAAAAGACTAATAATTGCCCAAAGTTGAGGATGGGGAGAGGGATAAGTAGATGGGGCACAGAGGATCTTTAGGGCAGGGAAACTACTCTGTATGATACTATAATAATGAACACATGGACACGTGTCATTATACATATGTCAAACCCATAGAATGTACAAATGTTCACCAAAAGTGAATGTAATGCAAACTATGGGCTTTGGGTGATTATGATGTGTCAGTATAGGTTCATCATTGTAACAAAAGTACCGCAATGGTGGGGATATTGCTAGTGTGGAGACTATGCATGTATGGGGTGAGGAGATATGTGAGAAATCTCTCACATTCCCTTCACTTTGGCCAGCAATCTAAAACTTCTTTAAAAATAAAATTCTTCAGGGGTGCCTGGGTGGCTCAGTGGGTTAAGCCTCTGCCTTCAACTCCGGTCGTGATCTCAGGGTCCTGTATCGAACCCCACATCGGGCTCTCTGCTCAGTGGAGAGGCTGCTTCCCCCTCTCTGCCTGCCTCTGTCTACTTATGATGTCTCTCTCTATCAAATAAATAAATAAAATTTAAAAAAAAATAAAAAAGTAAAATTCTTCATAATAATAACAAAAATTTCCAAAGGAGTTTTTAATTATTTATTTATACTTAATAAATTAACATATAATGTATTTTTAATTATAGAGGTAGAGTTCATTAGTCTTATATAATACCCAGTGCTCATTACACCAGGTGCTCTCCTTAATATCCATCACCCAGTTACGCCATCCCCCACCTCCTCCTCTCCAGAAAACCTTAGTTTGTTTCTTGTGATTAAGAGTCTCTTGTGGGGGCGCCTGGATGGCTCAGTGGGTTAAGCCTCTGCCTTTGGCTCAGGTCATGATCCCAGGGTCCTGGGATCAAGCCCTGCATCAGGCTCTCTGCTCAGCAGGGAGCCTGCTTCCTCTTCTCTCTCTCTTCCTGCCTCTCTGCCTACATGTAATCTCTGTCTGTCAAATAAAATAAATAAAATCTTAAAAAATTTTTATAAAAAAGAAAAGAGTCTCTTATGGTTCATCTTCCTCTCTGATTTAATCTTGTTTTATTTTTTGTTCTCTTCCTCCATGATCCTCTGTTTTTTCCCCTTAAATTCCACATGTGAGTGAGATCCTATTGTCTTTCTCTGATTGACTTATTTCACTTAACATAATACCATCTAGTTCCATCCACAACATTGCAAATGGCAAGATTTCATTTTTGATAATTGAATAGTATTCCACTGTGTGTGTGTGTATATATATACATATATATACATATATATATATGACCTCAGCGACAGCAACTTCTACCTAACCATGTCTCCAAATGCAAGGGAAAAAGGCAAAAAACTACTGCGACTTCATCAAGATAATAAGCTTTTGCACAACAAAGGAAACAGTCAACAACTGACAGAACAGGAGAAGATATATATATATATGTATATATACACACACACACACACACACACAGAACATCTTCTTTATGTATTCATCTGTCCATAGACATCAGGACACTTTCCATAGTTTGGCTATTGAGGACGTTGCTGCTATAAACATTGCAATGCAGCTGCCACTTCAGATCAGTACATTTTTATCTTTGGAGTGAATATCTAATAGTGCAATTCCTGGGTCATAGCTCTATTCCCAACTTTTTGAGAAACCTCCATATTGTTTTCAGAATGGTTGCACCAGTTTGCTTTCCCACCAACAGTGGGAATTTCTCTGCATCCTCACCAACATCTATCATTTCCTGACTTGTTAATTTTAGCCATTCTGATTGGTATGTGGTGGTATCTCATTGGGTTTTAATTTGTATTTCCCTTATGCCAAGTGATATTGAGCATTTTTTCATGTGTCTTTTGGGAACTTGTATGTCTTCTTTGGAGAAATGTCTGTTCTTGTCTTCTGCCCATTTCTTGAACTGAATTATTTGTTCTTTGGGTGTTGAGTTTGACAAGTTCTTTATAGATTTTGGATATTAATCCTTGCTTGATATGTCATTTGCAAATATCTTCTCCTGTTCTGTCAGTTGTTGACTGTTTCCTTTGTTGTGCAAAAGCTTATTATCTTGATGAAGTCGCAGTAGTTTTTTGCCTTTTTCCCTTGCATTTGGAGACATGGTTAGGTAGAAGTTGCTGTCGCTGAGGTCAAAGAGGTTGCTGCCTGTGTTCTCTTGTAGGATTTTGAAGGATTCCTATCTCACATTTAGGTCTTTCATCCATTTTGACTCTGTTTTTGTGTATGGTATAAGGAAATGGCCCAGTTTCATTCTTCTTCTGTGTGGCTGTCCAATTTTCCCAACACCATTTGTTGAAGAGACTGTCTTTTTTCCATTAGGTATTCTTTCCTGCTTTGTTGAAGATTAGTTGATCATAGAGTTGAGGGTTTATTTCTAGGTTTTCTATTTCATTCCATTGATCTGTGTGTCTGTGTTTGTACCATACTGGCTTGATGATTATAGCTTTATAATAGAGCTTGAAGTCTGGAATTGTGATGCCACCAGTTTTGTTTTTCTTTTTTAACATTCCTTTGGCAATTGAGGGTCTTTTATGGTTCCATACAAATTTTAGGGTTATTTGTTTCAGCTCTGTGAAAAGAAGTTGATGGTATGGGGATTGAGCTAAATGTGTAGATTGCTCTAGTAGCAGAGACATTTTCACAATATTTGTTCTTTCAATCCATGAGCATGGAATGTTTTTTCACTTATTTGCGTCTTCCTCAAATTCTATAATATTCTGAGTACAGATGCTTTGCCTCTCTGGTTAGGTTTATTCCTAGATGTCTTATGATATTTGGTGCAATTGTAAATGGGAGCGACTCCTTAATTTCTGTTTCTTCTGTGTCACTATTAGTGTATAGTAGTACAACTGATTTTTATACATCAATTTTATATCCTGCCATTTTGCTGGATTCCTGTATGGGTTCAGAAATTTCGGGGTAGAATCTTTTGGGTTTTCTGCATAAAGTATCATGTCTTTGTGAAGAGTGAGAGTTTGACTTCTTTGCCAATTTGAGTGCATTTTATTTCTTTCAGTTGTCTGATTGCTGAGACTAGAATTTCTACTACTATGCTGAACAATAATGATAGGATAGTGGACATCCCTGCTGTGCTCCTGAGCTTAGGGGAAAAGCTCTCAGTTTTTCTGCATTGTGGATGATATTAGCTGTAGACTTTTCTTAGATGACTTTTATGCTTCTGAGGTATGTTCCCTCTATCCCTACACTGTGAAGAGTTTTAATCAAGAAAGGATGTTGTACTTTGTCAAATGCTTTTTCTGCATCTATTGAGAAGATCATATGGTTCTTTTTTTTTTTTTAAGATATTATTTATTTATTTGACAGACAGAGATCACAAGTAGGCAGAGAGGCAGGCAGAGAGAGAGGAGGAAGCAGGTTCCCTGCTCAACAGAGAGTCCTATGGGTGGCTCAATCCCACGACCGTGGGATCATGACCTGAGCCAAAGGCAGAGTCTTTAACCCACTGAGCCACCAGGCGCTCCTAGATCATATGGTTCTTGTCCTTTCTGTTACTGAAGTAGTGTATCACATTGATTGATTTGCAGATGTTGAACCACCCTTGAAGCCCAGGAATAAATCCCACCTGGTTGTGGTGGATAATCTTTTTAATGTACTGTTGTATTCTATTGGCTGGTATCTTGGTGAGAATTTTGGCATCATCATGTTCATCAGGGATATTGGTCTGCAATTCTTTTTTGGTGGGATTTTTGTCTGCTTTTGGGATCAAAGTAATATTGGCCTCATAGAAAGAGTTTGGAAGTTTTCCTTCCATTTCTGTTTTTTGAAACAGCTTCAGAATATTAGGTATTAGTTTTCCTTTAAATGTTTGGTAGACTATCTCTGGGATGTCATCTGTTCCTGGGCTCTTATTTTTTAGGAGATTTTTCATTACTGCTTCAATTTTCTTGCTGGTTATGGGTCTTTTCAGATTTTCTACTTCTCTCTGTTTCAGTTCTTTTACTTTAGATATCTCTTGGAATGCATCCATTTCTTCCAGATTGCCTAGTTTATTGGCATATAGTAGCTTAGAATATGTTCCAATAATTGTTTATAATTCTTTGGTGTTAGTTGAGATCTCTCATCTCTCATTCATTATTTTATTTATTTGGGTCTTCTCTCTCTCTCTCTCTCTTTTTTTTTTTTTTTTTTTGGTAAGTCTGGCCACAGGTTTATCAAACTTATTAATTCTTCCGAATAACCCTCTCCTAGTTTTGTTGATTTGTTTTGCTGTTTTTTTGGTTTCTATTTCATTGATTTCTGCTCTAATCTTTATTAATTCTCTTCTCATGCTGGGTTTAGGTTTTCTTTCTGTTTGTTTGTTTGTTCGTTTGTTTTGTTTTGTTTTTCTCCAGCTCCTTTAGGTGTAGGGTTAGGTTGTATATTTGAGACCTTTCTCGTTTGTTGAGAAAGGTTTGTAGTGCTATATACTTCCCCTTTAGGACCCGTTTTGCTGCATCCAAAAGGTTTGGAAGAATTGTTTGTTTATTTGTTTTCATTTTTATTTGTTTCCATGCATTTTAAAAAATTCTCCTTTAATCTCCTGGCTGTCCCATTCATTCTTTAGTAGGATGCTTGTTAGCCTCCATGTATTTGAGTTCTTTGCAAATTTCCCATGTGATTGAGTTCAAGTTTCAGAGCATTGTGATGCAAAAATATGCACGGAATGATCCCAGTCTTTGTGTATCAGTTGAGACCTGGCATGTGACCCAGGGTGTGATCTATTCTGGAGAATGTTCATGTGCACTTGAGAAGAATGTGTTTTGTTGCTTTAGGTTGGAATGTTGTGAATATAACTGTGAAGTCCATCTGGTCCAAGTTGTCATTCAAAGTCCTTGTTTTGTTTTTGACCTTCTGCTTAGATGATCTATCCATTGTAGTGAGCAGAGTGTTAAATTCCCCTTACTACTATTGTATTATTATTAAATTTGTTATTAATTGGTTCATATAATTGGCTGCTTCCATATTAAGGGCATAAGTATGTACAATTGTTAGCTCTTCTTGTTGGAGTGACACTTTAAGTATGGTATTATGTCCTTTTTCATCTTTTATTATAGTTTATGGTTTAAAATCTAATTTGTCTGATATAAGGATTGGTATCCCAGCTTCCCTTTGATGTCCATTAGCATGAAAAACTGATTTTCACCTCCTCCCTTTACATCTGGAGGTGTAGACAGCATATGCAGACAGCATATTGATGGGTCTGGTTTCTCTACCTGACCTAATATCCTGTCTTTTGATTGGGGCGTTTATCCCATTTACATTCAGAGTAACTATAGAAACATGAAATTGTGTCACTGTGTTGACTATAAGATGACGCTTACTCTATATTGTACTTGATCCTTTCTGGTCTATGTTACTTTTGGGATCTCTCTGCTTACAGAACCCGCTTCAATATTTCTTGCAGGTCTGGTTTAGTGGCCACAAAATCTTTTAGTTTCTCTCTATCCCGGGAGCTTTTTATCTCTCCTTCTATCTTTTTTTTTTTTTTTAAAGATTTTATTTTATTTATTTGACAGAGAGAGATCACAAGTAGGCAGAGAGAGAGAGAGGAGGAAGCAGGCTCCCTGCTGAGCAGAGAGCCCATGTGGGACTCGATCCCAGGACCCTGAGATCATGACCCAAGCCGAAGGCAGCGGCTTAACCAACTGAGCCACACAGGTGCCCCTCTCCTTCTATCTTGAATGACAACCTTGCTGGCTATAATATTCTTGGCTGCATTTCTGACTTGTCAGGTCTCTGTGGATAGGTCTGCTGCCAGTCTAATGTTTCTACCCTTCTAGGTTACAGACCTCTTTCCCCCCTGAGCTGCTTTCAGGATTTTCTCTTTGTCTCCGAGATTTGCAAATTTCAATATTATATGTTGAGGGGTGGACCTATTTTTATTGATTTTGAGGGAAGTTCTCTGTGCCTCCTGGATTTGAATGCCTGTTTCTGTCCCCAGATTAGGGAAGTTCTCCACTATAATTTGCTGCAGTATACCTTCTGCTCCCATCTCTCTTTCCTCTTTTTCTGGGACCCCAATTATTCTTTTTTTTTCTTTTTTTCTTTTTTGACACAACTTATTCCCCCAATTCTCCCCTTGTGATCCAGTAGTTGTCTATCTCTTTTTTCCTCAGCTTCTTTATTCTCCATCATTTTGTTTTCTATATCATTAATTCCCTCTCCTGCTTCATTTATCCAAACAGTTAGTGCCTCCATTTTTTTTTACTGTATCTCATAAGTAGCCTTCTTAAAATTTGAAATTGATTAGATTTTAGTTCTTTTATTTCTCCAGAAAGGGATACTCTAATGTCTTTTATGCCTTTTTAAATCCCAGCTACTATGTTTATAATCATTATTCTGAACTCTAATTCTGACTTACTTATATCCATACTGATTAGGTCCCTGGCCATTAATACTGCCTCTTGTTCTCTCTCTTTTTTTTAAGGATTTTATTTATTTATTTGACAGACAGAGATCACAGAGAAGCAGGCAGAGAGAGAGGAGGAAGCAGGCTCCCTGCTGAGCAGAGAGCCCTATGTGGGGCTCAATCCCAGGACCCTGGGATCATGACCTGAGCCGAAGGCAGAGGCTTTAACCCACTAAGCCACCCAGGTGCCCCTGTTCTCTTTTCTGCGGAAAGTTTTTTCATCTGTCATTCTGTCTGGAGAAGAGAAGATAAACAGGATCATTGTTAAATGATCTCAGAGAAATATACACTAAACAAATAAGAAGAGACCCAAAACTGAAAAAAAAAATAAAAATAGAAAGAAGAATATAACCAGACAAATGAACAGAACAGGGCAATACACTAGATCCTATGTGTATTTTGGTCTCTTTGTTAGAAAACTAGATGCCAAAATTGTAAGGAAAGAAAAATTTAAAAATCTACAAAAATAAAATTAAATATATTTAAAAGATAGAATGTAACTATAAAAATGAAAATTAAAAGACAATATATGCATAGATCATTATTGTATATTTCCAAAATTTTTCATAATCCTGAACAAAAGCTCTGCACACATTAAGCAATTTCTTTTTTTTAAATTAATTTTTTTAAGATTTTATTTGTTTATTTGACAGACAGAGATCACAAGTAGACAGATAGGCAGGCAGAGAGAGAGAGCGAGGGAAGCAGACTCCCCGCTGAACAGAGAGCCCGATGGGGGACTCGATCCCAGGACCCTGAGATCATGACCCGAGCCGAAAGCAGCAGCTTAACCCACTGAGCCACCCAGGAGCCCCTAAATTAATTTTTAAATAAATTCTTTATCCATGAATTCCATTAGCACTTTCAGTATATTTAAGACAGTTAGTTAAAAAAACTTGACTATGTCCAATATCTGGGCTTCCTCAGAGTTAGTTTCTACCAATTTATTGAAATAATATATAGGGACAATTTGATTTGTTCCCTTTAATATTTCATACTTTCTTTGTCTTCCTTGTGATTCTTTGTTTAAAAACTGGACCTTTGAACATTCTCATGTGTTAATTCTGTAAATCAAACTTTTCCTCCTTCCTTTGGTTTTGCTGTATTTTTTATTCTTTACAGTTATGGTAGTCCATTTGTTCAGTGACTTATTCAAACTATTTTGCAAAGACTATATTCCTCATCATATGCGATCTCTGAAGTCTGTTTTTTAACTTATATTCAGCTAGTGTTTTTGACAAAGATTCTCTTAAACACTTCCTAATGTGTGTGTGAGAGAGAGAGAGAGACAAAGAGAAAGAGACCAAAAAGCGAGAAAAGCATATACACAAGAAAATAAAAAAACACACCTCCCAATCTTTTCAAAATCTGTTCTGGGACAGTCCTTCAAAACAGGAGTTTTACAGAGCATAGCAATCAACCCAGTCTGAAGGCTTAAGATCTCAGGCTTCTTTGAGCATGTGCATGGCTTTCTAAATTCTCTTGTATACAGGGATGATTTTGAGCATCCCAATTTACCAAAGAAACGCTCCCCACCCCAAAGTTGTTCCTTGGGATTTTAAGTGGTTATTGCAGGTCTCAATCATCATCTTTTGCTCCAGACATTTGTAGATCACTAGTTTGCCGTCAATGTTTTTGAATAATGCCCCTAGCTTCTCCAGCCTCAATGAATTCCAGGTTTGTGTCCATCCTTCAGGTAGTCCCTAGGTAGATTAGAACAAATGTGTGCAATAGTTTGCTAATGAGATTTTTTCCTGCTTTTTTCAGAACCAGAGACCAAGGTGCTACATACATTGGGAATATGGGCACCTTCTTCGTGACTTCCACCTAGCCAAGGGTGAGAGCAGGGCAAAGGCAAATAAAAATGTTACTAAGCTGTCTGAACATTTTAAGTTGTCTTTTTTCTGGGATGCAGCAAACTATTGACTGTTTTCTAGAATTCTGAAAAAAATGGTTCAATTTATTTCTTTTGATGTTTTGTGGAGACAGAAGCTTCAAGCTTCCTACTTTGCCAATTTGCTGACATCACTTCTCTATATTTTGGATTACATGCAGTTTTTGTATTTAAGAAATCCATTGATGTTTGCAGGGAAAGTTTGCCCTAGAAAGAGGATTTATTAAAAAGGTATTTTATGATTATAAAAACTTCAAAAGAATTTTTGTATGTGAAGAGAAGTCAAATAAATAAAAATAATTGTAATATTATGAAACCCAAGAGAGCAACCCTGTGTTGCTCTATTTATCCTGGTGGGTATAGCAGAGGAAGAAGCAGAAGAAACTGAAATAGCTCCTGAAACTGCAAAGTCTCATGAAGGGATGCAGATAGCTATGACACAAAGAAAGAAATCCTGAATTACTCATTATAGCTACCATCATCATATTTTTTAAATGTGTTCCTAGAGAGCCCTGTGTTAAGTGCTGGTAATACAGAGCTGAACAAGGCAAATTCCTACTTTTGAGTTGCTTCAGTCTATGTTAGAAAACAATATATCAGGAGTGCCTAATCCTGATTGTACATTAGAATAATTTGGCTTTTATTTTTAATAATATTAACATATAGACACCATCCATAGAAAAATGGATTGTATTGATTTGAATGTTAAGTGGGCAAGTTTGTTGTGACAAATAGGTCCCCAAATGTTGTGGTTTAATAAAAGAAAGTATTTCTCATTCATATAACAGTCCAAAGTTCTAGGTCATCTGGTAGGTCTTTCTACATGGAGATTCGTGGAAGCAGATTGCTTCTATCCTGTGGCTACTCCACTTCCTAGAACATTGCGGTCCAAGAGATTTTCCAAGTGGTGGGAATATTCTATACTCATGCTCTCCAATATGATAGTCACTCACCATATGTGTTGCTTTGGTGCTTAAAGTATGGCTAGTGTGACCTAACTAAAGAGGTAAAAGATCTGTACTTGGGGAACTACAGAGCACTCATGAAAGAAATCGAAGACACAAAAAGATGGAAGACCATTCCATGCTCTTGGATCGGAAGAATAAACATTGTTAAAATGTCTATACTGCCTAGAGCAATCTATACTTTTAATGCCATTCTGATAAAAATTCCACCAGTATTTTTCAAAGAGCTGGAGCAAATAATCCAAAAATTTGTATGGAATCAGAAGAGACCCCGAATCACTAAGGAAATGTTGAAAAACAAAAACAAAACTGGGGGCATCACGTTACCTGATTTCAAGCTTTACTACAAAGCTGTGATCACCAAGACAGCATGGTACTGGCATAAAAACAGACACATAGACCAGTGGAACAGAGTAGAGAGCCCAGATATGGACCCTCAACTCTATGGTCAAATAATCTTTGATAAAACAGGAAAAAATATGCAGTGGAAAAAAGACAATCTTTTCAATAAATGATGCTGGGAAAACTGGACAGCTATATGTAGAAGAATGAAACTCGACCATTCTCTTACACTGTAAACAAAGATCAACTCAAAATGGATAAAAGATCTCAACATGAGACAGGAATCCATCAGAATCCTAGAGAAGAACATAGGCAGTAACCTCTTAGATATCAGCCACAGCAACTTCTTTCAAGATATGTCTCCAAAGGCAAAGGAAACAAAAGTGAAGATGACTTTTTGGGACTTCATCAAGATCAAAAGCTTCTGCACAGCAAAGGAAACAGTAAAGAAAACAAAGAGGCAACCCACGGAATGGGAGAAGATATTTGCAAATGACAGTACAGACAAAAGGTTGATATCCAGGATCTATATAGAACTCCTCAAACTCAACACACAAAAAACAGACAAGCACATAAAAAAATGGGCAGAAGACATGAACAGACACTTCTCCAATGAAGACATACAAATGGCTATCAGACACATGAAAAAATGTTCATCACCACTAGCTATCAGGGAGATTCAAATTAAAACCACATTGAGATACCAGCTTAACACCAGTTAGAATGGCCAAAATTAACAAGACAGGAAACAACATGTGCTGGAGAGGATGTGGAGAAAGGGGAACCCTCTTACACTGTTGGTGGGAATGCAAGTTGGTGCAGCCACTTTGGAGAACAGTGTGGAGATTCCGCAAGAAATTAAAAATAAAGCTTCCCTATGACCCTGCAATTGCACTACTGGGTATTTACCCCAAAGATACAGATAGTGAAAAGAAGGGCCATCTGTACCCCAATGTTTATAGCAGCAATGCCCACGGTCGCCAAACTGAAAAGAACCAAGATGCTCTTCAACAGATGAATGGATAAGGAAGATGTGGTCCATATACACTATGGAGTATTAGGCCTCCATCAGAAAGGACGAATACCCAACTTTTGTAACAACATGGACTGGACTGGAAGAGATTATGCTGAGTGAAGTAAGTCAAGCAGAGAGAGTCAACTATCATATGGTTTCACTTATTTGTGGAGCGTAGCAAATAGAATGGAGGACAAGGGGAGATGGAGAGGAAAAGGGAATTGAGGGAAATTGGAAGGGGAAATGAACCATGAGAGACTATGGACTCTGAAAAACAATCTGAGGGTTTTGAAGGGGTGGGGGAGGTGGGAGGTTGGGGGAACCAGGTGGTAGGTATTAGAGAGGGCACAGATTGCATGGAGCACTGGGTGTGGTGCAAAAACAACGAATACTGGGGCGCCTGGGTGGCTCAGCGGGTTAAAGCCTCTGCCTTTGGCCCAGGTCATGATCCCAGGGTCCTGGGATCGAGCCCCGCATCGGGCTCTCTGCTCAGTGCAGAGCCTGCTTCTCTCTCTCTCTGCCTGCCACTCTGCCTACTTGTGTTCTCTGTCAAATAAATAAATAAAATCTTTAAAAAAAATGAATACTGTTTCTCTGAAAAAAATAAATAAATGAAAAAAAAAGTAAAAAAAAAAGTATGGCTAGTGTGAGAAACCAAATTTTAAATTTGATTTAAATTTAAATTACTTAAATTCTCATGGCCACATGTAGTTAGCAATTACTGTTTTGAGCAGCCTGGACCTATTCTCCTTTAATTATCTGCATAGTCAAAGCTATATTTCTATGCCCAGCTTCTGGTCAGTTAAAAAAAAATAATTGCTCTGAGAGACATAGCACATGAGTGGACCAAGGTGACACATAGCACTTCTGCTCATATTCCAATAAATAACTGCACTCACTTCATTGTAAAGAAGGCTGGGAAGTACAATCTTTTGTTTTTCAGCCATATAATGACTATAACTACTATGGAAGAAGAGCAGGACAGATATTGGTGTGCAACTAGTAGATTCTGTCACATTTGCTGTAAGTTCAATGATTATGTATATTTTTTAAAGCTTCCAAAATGATTCTAATCTTCAGTCATGGTTGACAACCAATGGTTCACATAAAAGTATTTAAAGTTATCTTTTATTTATTTCTATTAGACACATCTATATGGAGAGGTTAAGTAACATACTTAAGTTCTCATACCAAATGAGTACTTCATAAATGCTGTACATGTTATATAACACAAAACTCACAGAACACAAAACAAAAAATTAACATCACAATGCACTCATAATGTTTGGAATTTAAGTAAATGTAAATCAAAGATGTTTTGCCTCTTTGCATCCATACAAAAGTATGGAGAGTCTGGGCTTCCTAGAGCACTGCTACTACTGCTTTTTTAAAAATTTTCATCCTGTATTTTTTGTATAATTATATTATGTTCTGGCTTAAGTCAACATATATGGTCTTGGGTACCTGGATAGCTCAGTGGGTTAAGCCTCTGCCTTCAGCTCAGGTCATGATCTCAGTGTCCTGGGATCGAGTCCTGCATCAGGCTCTCTGCTTGGCAGGGAGCCTGCTTCCTCCTCTCTCTCTGCCTGCCTCTCTGCCTACTTGTGATCTCTCTCTGTCAAATAAATAAATAAAAAGTTTTTAAAAAAATAAAATAAAATCATTTAAATAAAAAAATATGGTCTCAAAGAGATGTGCATTCACAACATTTACACATAAGAGATGTTTAAGTTATGAAATACCTTCAGATAGCTGCATAGTTACAGTGACCTTCAGATATATTCAGAGTTATCCAGGGAGCTATATTTCATAAATGCCTACAGTTCCTTACTATTAGTGATCCTACATAACCAAGTGCATCCTGATGAAAACATCCCACTGGTAAGGACTCTCCTACTAGCAGAAACTGTTAATTTGTTATTAGCCTTGTCCTAGATTTAACAAGGTCACATTTTTCCTTCCCAGTGGTATTGCCACAATCCCCAAAAGGAAAGAACAAGTTATACATGTAGTTCTTCTATGCATCTAAGGATTTCACATGCTCTCATTCTGCAATTCATTCAAACCATGGATTGAGCCTTCCCACATTCCAGATGTAGTGTTAAAGTCCTCTGATGGCTTGGGTTTTAAAAGGCCAGGGATTCCACTCTATGTATGAAGGTTTGGACCAAATCAACCTCTGTAAGTCTTTGTTTATTATCTGTTAAGTTGGGTTGATGACACCTACATCATAAGGTGGTTGAAAAGAATTGCACTAATATAAGCCACCTAGTGAATTTTTAGTAACTATTCAATAAATTTTAGCTCTTATTTACTGTTGTTATTGCTACTGATCACAATTCCTCAAAGATGGACAGCTTGCTCTCCTATTTCTCTGTTAAACATTAATATACCTGAAAAAAAGAAATAACATATTTTCTAGGTATTGTATTATGTAGAAATTTCCTTCACATATTTGACCTCTCTACAATTTTTTACTTTATTTATGCTCCAATTACTTAAAAAACAGAAAACAAAAAACATGGAATTCTATCTTATCAAAGTATTGAGAAGACAAAACCCCCAAACTCTAAGTTCAAAGAATGCTTATATAATTAAGATATGAAATTTTTTCTAAGTGACACATGGTCATAACTGGTGAGATTGACATTATCTGATAATCATGCTACAGAATGTTAATGTTATATTTAAGACATGTGCAAAGGAGTATGGGTGGATAGGGATTGGAAGAACGAACTGCTTTTCCAGATTACATCATTTCACATAGGAAATGACATTTGTGTAGAATCCAGATTGCTAAATACTCTCACCAGGCAGAGAAAAGGGAAAAACCTTTGAATTACTATAATTCTCTGCAAAGTAACATGCTCTGCTTATAGTGAGTGTTAAAATCGTCTCTTGATAATTAGTGAAGGGATTGCAACATCTCATATATAGCAAGCTATTTAACAATCTACGCTGCTACAACATGTGATTCCTAATCAAACTCCCTCAGAGGGTGGGGGTGGAGGGAACCGCTGTTGACACTGGCAAAGCTCTATTTTGGCACTTCTGACTATCCCTTCTCAGTAGTTTCCAAATGTGTCTGCCTCAGTGTGGATGCTGAAAGAATGTCACCTCTCAGTTAAATGAATTCACTGCTAGATAGAGCAGAAGACACCTAGTTTACCCCTTCAGACTGGCAACAATAAATAATAAATGGTAATCAGAATTCTGGCATCAAATAGAATGCTATTAAAGGGTCTGGCTTAGACTCCTTATTTTTCATGAGCCAAATAATTCAGTACAGTTGAGTGATGGTTTCTAAAAGCCTGTAGAAGTGACAACTTAGTTAGATGTGCTACAGAAAACAATTCAATAAAACTTATGTAAACTGATTGTTTTGATAACATGAACCTTTTCCTTTTCCCTCTCTACTAAAACAAAACCCAAGAAGGGGCATCAACAATTTTTATTTTCTAAGAGCATCTCTTCTTGTCAAAGTACAAATTACACCTCCTAGTTTTTGTTGTATCAAGGGACCTGCATTTGTGTTTATTAAGATTTCATTTTCCCACTCCAGAGATTTAATATGTACCATTTCGAACACCATCTTACCAATATCATATTACATACAGTTGCACACAAATGCACATGCATACATTATATATATTGTATATGTTATACATACCTAGATATAGTATATGTAACATAAAATTTACTGTATCTGTATTTTTATAATAAGACATTCTCATACCTCAGCCTTTGGCTAATAAATTGTATACTCATTTCTCCTTCAGTGCTTTCCAAAGTGGAATTCTTATTTGGCTTTGTAAATGAAAGCACCTGAACACTAGTTATCATAAATTCCATCAAGGTTAACGTGAGAAAACTGAGAATTTCTTCCCAGTACATTCACAAGTAGTTTAGGTGATAATGGTCCTTTTTCCCTGCCACTACTCCACACCTCCCACTAAGATCATCAGTCCAGGAATCAGACTACTCAGGTTTGATTCCTGACTCTCTCACTTCCTAGCTATAAGACTTATGTACAGTTTCCTGAGCCATTTTGTGTGTCTATTTTCTATAAAATAGAGACAACTATTATAGGGTTTTCATGGGGAATAAAATGAATTATTGATCTTTGACAAAGCAGGAAACAATATCTAATGGAAAAAGACAGTCTTTTCAATAAATGGTGCTGGAAAATCTGACAGCTATATATAGAAGAATGAAACTTGACCATTCTCTTACACCAAACACAAAGATAAACACAGAATGAATCAAAGACCTCAACATGAGACAGGAACCACTAAAATCCTGGAAGAGAACACAAGAGTAACCTCTTCAACACATAAGTGACAACAACTTCTTTCAAAACAAGTCTCCAATTTAATAATTTATTTGACATAGACAGAGGGAGAGATAGTGAGAGAGGACCAATAAGGCTGTCTGTCAAATAAATAAATAAAATCTTAAGAAAAAAAAAAAAAAACCAAGTCTTCAAAGGCAAGGGAAACAAAAGCAAAAATGAACTTTTGGGACTTCATCAAGATAAAAAGCTTCTGCACAGCAAAGGAAATAGTCAACAAAATGAAGAGGCAACCCACAGAATGGGAGAAGATATTTTCAAATAATACTACGGACAAAGGGCTGACATCCAAGATCTATAAAGAACTCCTCAAACTCAGCACACACAAAACAGATAATCATGTCAAAAAATGAGCAGAAGATATGAACAAACACTTCTCCAAAGAAGACATACAAATGTCTAGCAGACACATGAAAAGAAATGTTCATCATCATTGGCCATCAGGGAAATTCAAATCAAAACCACACTGAGATCCAACTTACACCATTTAAAATGGCAAAGATTAACAAGGCAGGAAACAACAAATGTTGGAGAGGATATGGAGAAAGGGGAGCCCTCTTATGCTATTGGTGGGAATGCAAATTGGGGTAGCCACTTTGGAAACCAGGGTGGAGATTCCTCAGAAAGTTAAAAATAGAGCTACCCTATGACGCTGCAAATGCACTACTGGGTATTTACCCCAAAGATACAGATGTAGTGAAAAGAAGGGCCATATATACTCCAAAGTTCATAGCAGCAACATCCACAATAGCCAAGTTGTGGAAAGAGTTGTGATGTCCTTCAATAGAAAAATGGATAAATAAGATGTGGTCCATATATAAAATGTAATATTACACAGCCATCAGAAAGGATGAATACCCAACTTCTGCATCAACATGGGTGGGACTGGAGGAGATTGAAATAAATCTGACTGAGTGAAATAAGTGAAATAAGTCAAGCAGAGAGAGTCAATTATCATATGGTTTCATTTACTTGTGGAATATAAGGAATAACATAGAGGACATTAGGGAAAGGAAAGGAAAAGTGAATTGGGGTAAATCGGGAGGGGAGAGATGAACCACAAGAGTCTGTGGACTCTGAGAAACAAAATGAGGGTTTAAGAAGGGGAGGAGGGTGGGGGGATAGGTGATTCCGGTGGTGGGTATTAAGGATGGCACATATTGCATGGAGCAGTGGGTGTTGTACATAAACAATGAATCTTGGAACACTGCATCAAAAACTGATTATGTATTTTGTTGTGAATAACATAACAATCAAATAAATATATAAATAATAAAATAAGATGAATTATTGAGTCTATAATATGTAACAAACCCTAGTACTTAGTAAGCATTCAACTAATGTTAGTTGTTGTTTTGTTACTATTATCTTTAGACTTCTAAGTTCTGGGTCATAATTTAGGGAAGTGGGGTATTAAGTGAATATAGAATATCACAATCCAGTAAAGTTCACTATTTATGGTACTGTTTTCAAAGCCAGTAAACAAGTGTTTAGTTACAAGGTTTTAAACTTGTATCTTATGTAACTTATGTGATGATTCATTTTATGTCTCAGCTTGGTAAGGCTATGGTGTCTAGTTTGGTCAAAATCAGTATAAATGTTCTGTGAAGGTATTTTTTGGGATATATTTAACATTTAAATCAGTAGGCTTTGAGTGAAACAGAGTACCCTCCATAGTGTGGGTGGGCTTCATCTGATTAGTTGAAGGCTTTAAGAGCGAGGAACATGATTTCCCAAAGAAGATGCAATTTTGTCTTAAGAATGCAACACTGCCTGTTTCCAGTGTGGTTTCCTTGCCCTGTGCACTTCAAAATTAAGACTGAAACATCAACTCTTACTTTAATTTCCAGCCTATTGACTAGCCCTACATATTTCAGACTTGTCAGTTCCCACAATCATATGAGACAATTCCTTAAAATAAATTTCTGTTTAAAAATATATTCTTTGTTATTTTTCTAAAGAACGCTGACTAATATATACTAATAAAGGTTTTTCTGAGATTTATTCTAGAAGTAAAGAATCTAAAGGATGAGTTCTCTGAGTTAGTTCTTCTGTTTCTAGAATTGTTTTTTTTTTAAATCTGATTACATTTGATGACATAATAACTTTGTTTCCAGTAGTTAAGAGAACACTGTAGACCATGGTGTGGTGTGGCAGTAGATATATACAAGGTATCACTCCTGGATACTCTTAATCTGATATTTACAAGAAGCAAGATTCTTAGTGACCATGCAACTGATACCTTAGAAGACTTTTATCAAACCAACAAGCATAATGAGATTGGCTAGTTGCTCCTGACTTAACTGAAGAAAAAGAAAAGAAAGAGATGAGCTCAGGGATTCAAATTCCCAGTCCAAAAGCTGCATAAATGATTTGAAAGTTTCTATGTCTTCTGGAAAGAAACCTTTATATCCTAACACCACAGAGTTGAAATCAGACCTAGAGTTTCATCCTACAAAGTGACAGACTTAAAATACAAAATGAATTTTCTGCTTGTCAAGGTATCTGTGATTAAAGTGAGGGCATTTGATTGGGATGAAATAGAATCCTGATGATTGTAATGGGGATATTAGGAAGATCCTAATGAAAATGAGGAATCTGCTAAATTCTGTGGAATCATTTTTGCCAGTAGAAACAGCCCTTTTAGTCCTGTTTGAGTAGATTAATACTGCTTTGCCTTAGGAATATGTAATGGTATCACCTGAGGTATTTTCCTTGCAAAATACTTCTGATTCTCCTCAGAACCTGCCCCATCACCCCTCTTTGCTTCTATACATATAACTGGGCTGAAGTACCAAAAGGCTATGAAAGGTGAGGTATAAAGTATGATCCATGAAGAGGTGCACCATACTCCAAAAAACTACATTATTTTTCCAATTTATATAGACAGATGCGCAAGGAAAATGATAAGAATGGATATTAAGGGTGTGGGATAATGGTGGAAGAAATACAAAGTTGGATAAGGTCACATTTATTGTTATGGGATTCTAGATTTAATGCTGCAGTTTAGTGGGCTAGAAGGGGCTCTAACAGTTTGTTTGTTTAGTTGGATGAAATATGGACTAAAAGATGGCGTATGCTAAATTAAGTTGAAATGACTAACTTACCTTAATATACTACATCAGAAGATAGCCAAAGGCTTAGGTAGGTTGAAAACTTAAAGAAAATTTATCATGTGAGCTTGTTCACCCACCTGAAGAAATCCAGAGGACCCACCTTTCACTGAAACTGATTTGTGAGGTGAACCATCTGCAGTCTTCTAGAGCTCTGTGACTCTTCTCTGAGCCCACTGGTTCTGTTTTCTGGAGATTCTTTACTGATATAGTGTGTGATTAAATTTTAGGCCTAATTGTGAAGAACTCAGAGACAAAAAATTGGAAGACAGAGATTTGGGTTTGGAGTCCAGCCTTGCTATTCATTTATGTGACTTTTTATCCATCTTCCTCAGTGTTTTCAAGCCTCAGTGTTTTCATCTGCTTATCGGGGATACATGACTAGTGACATTTTGTGGATCAGATGGAAAGAATATGCTGTGTCACCTAAGAAATATTCTTTTTTTAAAAGATTTTATTTATTTATCAGAGAGAGAGATGGGGAGAGAGCGAGCACAGGCAGACAGAATGGCAGGCAGAGGCAGAGGGAGAAGCAGTCTCCCTGCTGAGCAAGGAGCCCGATGTGGGACGCTGGGATCATGACCTGAGCCGAAGGCAGCTGCTTAACTAACTGAGCCACCTAGGCGTCCCAGAAATATTCTTAATGGATGCAGTTAAACTCAGAAAAATTATTTCTTTTACTTTCCTCAAATACTGATATCTAATTCTCATATCATGATGTTTATTTTGGGCCATTCCCATGAGTTTTGGGGGCACTTCATGAATTCATGATTTAATGAGACCAAGAACTGTATACTGTAGATTATTTAAATGAAGGATGGTCTAATAGAAATATAATGTGGTGCACATTAGAAATGAAACAGGTAAAATTAATTTGATAGCATATTTTATATGACCCAAAATATGTAAAATAATATCATTTCAAAAGTAATAATATAAAAATTAATGAGATATTTTATGTTTTTATACAATATCTGGAAAATCAGTGTGCATTTTATATTTACAGCAGACCCCAACTTGGACTGGCCCTATTTCAGTGCTCCATAGTCATGTGTAATGAATAGCATAAGTCTAGGCTATTCCACAAGGCAAATTCCATTGTCCTTCAGAGTAAAGGACAGAGTGTACCAAGCACTACCTCTTTTACATTTATGTTGAATAGGCACAGATTTGTTTAAAATTCCATGTAAACTATGGAAAGAACCAAGATGCCCTTCAACGGATGAATGGATAAGGAAGATGTGGTCCATATACACTATGGAGTATTATGCCTCCATCAGAAAGGATGAATACCCAACTTTTGTAGCAACATGGACGGGACTGGAAGAGATTATGCTGAGTGAAATAAGTCAAGCTGAGAGAGTCAATTATCATATGGTTTCACTTATTTGTGGAGCATAACAAATAGCATGGAGGACAAGGGGCGTTAGAGAGGAGTAGGGAATTTGGGTAAATTGGAAGGAGAGGTGAACCATGAGAGACTATGGACTCTGAAAAACAATCTGAGGGGTTTGAAGTGGTGGGGGGATGGGAGGTTGGGGTACCAGGTGGTGGGTATTATAGAGGGCATGGCTTGCATGGAGCACTGGGTGTGGTGAAAAAATAATGAATAATGTTTTTCTGAAAATAAAAAAATTGAAAAAAAAAAGAAAAAAAATTCCATGTAAAAATCACTAGTTGTTTGTCTTACCATGAAAGGCAACAAGAGACTAGGGGGAATCTTTTTTTTTTTAATAAAGATATAATGTATTTTTAGCCCCAGGGGTACAGGTCTGTGTATTACCAGGTTTACACACTTCACAGCACTCAAAACAGCACACAACCCCCACAGTGTCCATAACACCACCACCCCTCTCCTGACCTCCCTCCCCCTGCAACCCTCAGTTTGTTCTGCGAGATTAAGAGTTTGTCTCCCTCCCGATCCCATCTTGTTTCATTTATTCTTTTCCTACCTCCCAAACCCCCCACATTGCATCTCCTCTTCCTCATATCAGGGAGATCATATGATAGCTGTCTTTCTCAGATTGACTTATTTCACTAAGCATGATACCCTCTAGTTCCATCCACATTGACACAAATGGCAAGATTTCATTTCTTTTGATGGCTGCATAGTACTCCATTATATATATATATACCACTTCTTCTTTATCCATTCATCTGTTGATGGATATCTTGGTTCTTTCCATAGTTTGGCTATTGTGGACAATGATGCTATAAACATTCGGGTGCACGTGCCCCTTCAGATCACTATGTTTGTATCTTTATGGTAAATCCCAGTAGAGCAATTGCTCAGTCACAGGGTAGCTCTATTTTCAACTCTTTGCAGAACTTCCATGCTGTTTTCCAGAGGGGATGCACCAGCTTGCATTCCCACCAACAGTTTAGGAGGGTTCCCCTTTCTCCACATCCTCGCCAGCATCTGTCATTTCCTGACTTGTTAATTTTAGCCATTCTAACTGGTGTGAGGTGGTATCTCATTGTGGTTTTGATTTGTATTTCCCTGATGCTGAGTGATGTGGAGCATTTTTTTCATTTGTCTGTTGGCCATCTGGATGTCTTCTTTGCAGAAATGTCTGTTCATGTCTTCTGCCCATTTCTTGATTGGATTATTTGTTCTTTGGGTGTTGAGTTTGCTAAGCTTTTATAGATTTTGGATATTAGCTCTTTATCTGATATGTCGTTTGCAAAAATCTTCTCCCATTCTGTCAGTTGCCTTTTGGTTTTGTTGCCTGTTTGCTTTGCTATGCAAAAGCTTTTGATTTTGATGATATCCCAATAGTTCATTTTTGCCCTTGCTTCCCTTGCCTTTGGCGATGTTGCTAGGAAGAAGTTGCTGCGGCTGAGGTTGAAGAGGTTGCTGCCTGTGTTCTCAAGGATTTTGATAAATTCCTTTCTCACATTGAGGTCTTGAATCCATTTTGAGTCTATTTTCATGTGTGGTGTAAGGAAATGGTCTAGTCTCATTCTTCTTCATGTGGCTTTACAATTTTCCCAACACAATTTGTTGAAGAGACTGTCTCTTTTCCATTGGACATTCTTTCCTGCTTTGTTGAAGATTAGTTAACCATAGAGTTGAGGGTCTATTTCTGGTCTCTGTATTCTGTTCCATTGATCTATGTGTCTGTTTTTGTGCCAGTACCATACTGTCTTTATGATGACAGCTTTGTAAGAGAGCTTGAAGTCTGGAATTGTAATTTCACCAACTTTGGCTTTCTTTTTCAATATTCCTTTGGCTATTTGAGTTATTTTCTGGTTCCATATAAATTTTAGGATTATTTGTTACATTTCTTTGAAAAAAAAAAGAATGGGATTTTGATAGGGATTGCATTAAATGTGTAGATTGCTTTAGGTAACATAGACATTTTCACAATATTTTTCTTCCAATCCAGAAGCATGGAACATTTTTCCATTTCTTTGTGTCTTCCTCAATTTCTTTCATGAGTACTTTATAGTTTTCTGAGTATAGATTCTTTGCCTCTTTGGTTAGGTTTATTCCTAGGTATCTTAGGGTCTAGGGTGCAATTGTAAATGGGATTGATTCTTTAATTTCTCTTTCTTCTGTTTTGTTGTTGGTGTAAAGAAATGCAACTGATTTCTGTGCATTGATTTTATATCCCGACACTTTACTGAATTCCTGTACAAGTTCTAGCAGTTTTAAAGTGGAGTCTTTTGGATTTTCCACATATAGTAGCATATCATCTGCAAAGAGTAATAGTTTGACTTCTTCTTTGCCAATTTGGATGCCTTTAATTTCTTTTTGTTGTCAGATTGCTGAGGCTAGGACTTCTATCTAGTACTATGTTGAATAGCAGTGGTGATAATGGACATCCCTGCCATGCTCCTGACCTTAGCGGAAAAGCTTTCAGTGTTTCTCCATTAAGAATGATATTTGCAGGGGTGCCTGGGTGGCTCAGCGGGTTAAGCCGCTGCCTTCGGCTCAGGTCATGAACTCCGAGTCCTCAGATCGAGTCCCGCATCGGGCTTTCTGCTCAGCAGGGAGCCTGCTTCCTCCTCTCTCTCTCTCTGCCTGCTTGTGATCTCTCTCAATAAATCTCTCTCAAATAAATAAATAAAATCTTAAAAAAAAAGAATGATATTTGCAGTGGGTTTTTCATAGATGGCTTTGATAATATTGAGGTATGTGCCCTCTATCCCTACACTTTGAAGAGTTTTGATCAGGAAGGGATGCTGCACTTTGTCAAATGTTTTTTTAGCATCTATTGAGAGTATCATATGGTTCTTGTTCTTTCTTTTATTAATGTATTGTATCATATTGATTGATTTGCGGATGTTGAACCAACCTTGCAGCCCTGGAATAAATCCCACTTGGTGAATAATCCTTTTAATGTACTGTTGAATCCTATTGGCTAGTATTTTGGTGAGAATTTTTGCATCTGTGTTCATCAAGGATATTGGTCTGTAATTCTCTTTTTTAGTGGGATCCTTGTCTGGTTTTGGGATCAAGGTGATGCTGGCCTCATAAAATGAGTTTGAAAGTTTTCCTTCCATTTCTATTTTTTGGAACACTTCCAGGGGAATAGGAATTAATTCTTCTTTAAACATTTGGTAGAATTCCCCTGGGAAGCTGTCTGGCTCTGGGCTTTTTTGTTTGTTTGGAGATTTTTGATGACTGTTTCAATCTCCTTACTGGTTATGGGTCTGTCCAGGTTTTCTATTTCTTCCTGGTTCAGTTGTGGTAGTTTATATGTCTCTAGGAAATCATCCATTTCTTCCAGATTGTCAAATTTGTTAGCACAGAGTTGCTCAAAGTATGTTCTTATAATTGTTTGTATTTCTTTGGTGTTGGTTGTGATCTCTCCTCTTTTATTCATGATTTTATTTATTTGGGTCCTTTCTCTTTTCTTTTTGATAAGTCTGGCCAGGGGTTTATCAATTTTATTAATTCTTTCAAAGAACCAGCTCCTAGTTTCATTGATTTGTTCTATTGTTTTTTTGGTTTCTATTTCATTGATTTCTGCTCTGATCTTTATGATTTCTCTTCTCCTGCTGGGTTTAGGCTTTCTTTGTTGTTCTTTCTCCAGGTCCTTTAGGTATAGGGTTAGGTTGTGTATTTGAGAGCTTTCTTGTTTCTTGGGAAAGGCTTGTAGGACTGCCTTTGCTGTGTTGCACAGATTTTGAACCATTGTGTTTTCATTATCATTTGTTTCCATGAATTTTTTCAATTCTTCTTTAATTTCCTGGTTGACCCATTCATTCTTTAGAAGGATGCTCTTTAGTTTCCACATATTTGGGTTCTTTCCAAATTTCCTCTTGTGACTAAGTTCTAGCTTCAGAGCATTGTGGTCTGAAAATATGCAAGGAATGATCCCAATCTTTTGATACTAGTTGAGACCTGATTTATGACCCAGGATGTGATCTATTCTGGAGAATGTTTCTTGTGCACTAGAGAAGAATGTGTATTCTGTTGCTTTGGGATGAAATGTCTGAATATATCTGTGATGCCCATTTGGTCCAGTGTGTCATTTAAGGCCTTTATTTCCTTGTTGATCTTTTGCTTGGATGATCTCTCCATTTCAGTGAGGGGGAGTGTTAAAGTCCCCTACTATTATTGTATTATTGTTGATGTGTTTCTTTGATTTTGTTATTAATTGGTTTATATAGGTGGCTGCTCCCATGTTAGGAGGATAGATATTTTAAATTGTTAGATCTTTTTGTTGGACAGACCCTTTGAGTATGATATAATGTCCTTTCTTATCTCTTATTATAGTCTTTGGCTTAAAATCTAATTGATCTGATATAAGGATTGCCACCCTAGCTTTTTTCTGATGTCTATTAAGATGGTAAATTATTTTCCACCCCCCTCACTTTAAATCTGGAGGTGTCTTCAGGTCTAAAATGAGTTTCATGTAGGCAGCATATTGATGGTTTTTTTTTTTATCCATTCTGATACCCTGTGTCTTTTGATTGGGGCATTTAGCCCATTTACATTCAGGGTAACTATGGAGAGATATGAATTTAGTGCCATTGCATTGCCTGTAAGATGACTGTTACTATACATTGTCTCTGTTCCTTTCTGATCTACTACTTTTAGGGTCTCTCTTTGCTTAGAAGACCCCTTTCAATATTTCTTGTAGAGCTTGTTTTGAGTTTGCAAATTCTTTCAGTTTTTGTTTGTCCTGGAAGCTTTTTATCTCTCCTTCTATTTTCAATGATAGCCCAGCTGGATATAGTATACTTGGCTGCATGTTTTTCTCATTTAGTGCTCTGAATATATCATGCCAGTTCTTTCTGGTCTGCCAGGTCTCTGTGGATAAGTCTGCTGTCAATCTAATATTTTTACTCTTTTATGTTACAGACTTCTTGTCCTGGGATGCTTTCAGGATTTTCTCTTTGTTGCTAAGACTTGTGAATTTTACTATTAGATGACGGGGTGTAGACCTATTCTTATTGATTTTTGAATGGGGTTCTCTGCACCTGCTGGATTTTGATGCTTGTTCCCTTTGCCATATTCGGGAAATTCTCTACAATAATTTTCTCCAATATACCTTCTGCTCCCCTCTGTCTCTCTTCTTCTTCTATGAAATTCCAATTATTCTAATGTTGTTTCATCTTATGGTGTCACTTATCTGTCAAATTCTCCCCTCATGGTCCAGTATTTGTTTGTCTCTCTTTTGCTCGGCTTCTTTATTCTCTATCATTTGGTCTTCTTTAACACTAATTCTTTCTTCTGCCTCATTTATCCTAGCAGCAAGAGCCTCCATTTTTTATTGCACTTCATTAATAGCTTTTTTTGATTGCACTTCATTAATAGCCTCCATTTTTTATTGCACTTGGTTAGATTTAGTTCTTTTATTTCTCCAGAAAGGGCTTTTATCTCTCCAGACAGTGTTTCTCTAATATCTTCCATGTCTTTTTTGAGCCTGGCTAAAACCTTGAGAATTGTCATTCTGAACTCTAGATCTGACATATTACCAATGTCCATATTGATTAGGTCCCTAGCCTTTGGTACTGTCTCTTGTTTTTTTTTGTTGTTGTTGTGGGTTTTTTTTTTTTTTTTTTTTTTTTTTGTGGTAAGTTTTTCTCCCTTGTCATTTTGTCTAGATAAGAATATATGAGGGAGCAAATAAAATACTAAAAGGGTAGCAAAGACCCCAGGAAAATGTGCTTTACCCAAATCAGAAGAGATCCCAAATCATGACGGGGGGAGGAAGGAGATAAAAAGGAGTTCAGAAAAAGAAATTAGAAAAAGAAAACAAAAAAGAAAAATATAAAAAAGAAAAATAAAAAATATATATAAAAAGAAAAAAATATATATATATTAGACTGGTGACTAGAACAGGGTCACCCCGTTAATTTTGGGAGTATTTTGGTCTCTTAGAAGAAGCTACCTCCCAAAATTTAAAGAATGAAAAACATATATAAGGGTAAACACAATGAAGTGTTGGAATCTGCCTATAAAGATAAAAAAAAAATTAATTTCTAAAAAAGGAGTTGATTAAGTTGGTTGGGAGAATAAAGAAAAAGAAATTGGAGAAAATTTGCTCAGGGTGGAGACGAACAAGCCTGGATCTAGATTTAGGTTATATTTTGATCTACTAGGAGTTGTACCCCAAATTTTTTAGAAGAAAAATACCCACGTAATACAAAAAATAAAGTTAGATAAAATGAAGGATAAAATATGACTATAATAATTAAGTTTCAAGAAAGGTTATTATTATTTTTTATGAAGGGTATTGTTAAGATAAACTGGTTAAAAAACGTTAAAAGAGGAAAGGGTAAAAGTTTAAAAAAATTAGCAGAGAAAAAAATAAAATTAAAAAATATTAATTAACTGCAAGACTAAAGAATCATAGGGAGAAAGCCATGAATTCCATGCTTTGCTTTTTCCTCCTCTGGAATTCCGCTGTTCTATTTGGTAAGTGAACTTGGTCTTGATTGGATTTCTTCTTGATCTTCTGGGGGAGGGGCCTGTTGTAGTGATTCTCAAGTATCTTTGCCCAAGGCGGAATTGCTCCGCCCTAACCAGGGGCCAGGCTAATAATCCCCTCGGGTTCGCTTTCGGGAGCTTTTGTTCCCTGAATGCTTTCCATAGAGTTTCAGAGGATGGGATTGAGAATGGTGGCCTTCCAATCTCCAGCCTGGAGGAGCCAAGAGCTCGGGGTCCCACTCCTCAGTGGGCCCTCACAGAAAAGCACTTAATCACTCCCATCTCCCTGGCTTCTGGCTGCACTCTGAGCTCACCCAGCCTGTGACCAAGTGTCTTTGTCTCTCGCACACAGCTCTGCCTGGAGTCTCCAAACCATGCAGATCCCCAAGATCCCCCAGAGGGTGTCTCCCTGGATCTTGTGGGGACCTCACTCACAGAGCAGGTGGCCTATGCCACGCATTACGGTTTAAGGTGACCCCGAGTTGAGAGCTCACTCCTCAGCTCTGTCTCTGTAGCCAGCTTCCCTGCTCTAATACCTGTGAGCTCTGCGACACTCAGACACCCCCGATCCTTCTGTGACCCTGTGGGACCTGGGGCGATGCTGACCCCACGTGGGCTTCACCCCGGTTTAGCCTCTGGAGCGATGTTCCTCAGTGGAGCAGACATTTAAAAGTCCTGATTTTGTGCTCCGTTATTCTGCCACTTGCCAGGAGCCGCACCCCCGCCCCCTCCCCCAGTGGTCCGTTGTCCGGTCGCTTTGGAGTCACTTCTCCACCGGTCCTACCTTATAGAAAGTGGTTGATTTTCTGTTTCTAGAATTGTTGCTCTTCTTCTCTTTGATCTCCTCTTGGATTTGTAGGTGTTCGCAATGGTTTGATAAGCTGTCTAGCTGATCTCCTGATACCTGATATTCTCTCAGCCTGCTAATTCTCCACCATCTTGACTCCTCCCCTCAATGCAATCTTAATTAAAATCAAAGGAGAGGTGATTTGTTTGTTAGAAAATTAAAAGCTAATTCTCAAATTTTGTGGATTCAAAAGACTTTTGAATAGCTAAAACAATCTTGAAAATGGGGCACCTGGGTGGCTAAGATTCTTAGGCCTCCAAATATTGGTTTCAGCTCGGTTCATGATCTCATGAATCACAGGACTGAGTCCTGTGTTGCGCTCTCCACTCAATGGGAGTTCCTACGGCGAATCATATTTAAATATTACTGCTGCTTTTGTCATTTCTGAGTTAGAAGTAATAAGAGGTACATTTTTCTCCTTTCTTCCCCTGCATTACATATTGGATTTATCAATCCTCCATATCACTTTCCTTCTAAATAATTATGTCACTCCTTTTTAAAAATGCTGCAATTACTATGAAATAGTCAATTAAACTGTTTTTTTGTTTTTTGTTGTGTTTTTTTTTTTTTTTTTTTAGATTTTAACACACAGTGTAGAGTGTAATTCTTGTGTAATGGTCCCCTATTCTGGTCATATGCTTTCATTTATAAAGAACAGCTATGCAATATCTGTGTCATCACACATAAGTGCCTAATCACCACTGACAGGTGTGCCAGAGTTCACTGAATTGAAAAGCATTTTTTCCATGTCCCAATTTAGCAACAAACTGTTTTCTGAAAAGTGATGCAATGTTAAAACAGTGTGGGAACTATCCTAAAAAGAAGTTCCCCCAAGTCTTGCTAAATGAAGTTAGGCAGCTCTAAGTGTCCTCACTCTGTTTTTGAGTTCTCTTAAAGAGCTCAAGGCCATATTAATAAAATTCTAAAGATAGCATTACTTAACCTTACTGATATTGTCTGGGAACAAAGTGGCCTAAGTAGTAAACACAATGCTAAGATTTAGGTAGAAAGAGGCAAAGGGAAAGCTATTCATTTCCTAATTCCCTAGTTTAGTTAACAAGTGTTTTAATAAACATTTACTGCATGTAAGCCAACAATCTATGAAAGGTTAACATAAGTTAGAAGAATATAATATATTGCCCATAGAACTTGAAATCACATAAGAAAAGAAAGGAAATCAATACAAATATCTATAGTGCAAAGGAGTATGAGACGTGTATCAATAAGAACTAGGTGTTCAGACAAAGGAGAAAATATTACTTTTTAAGTAATCAGGGGAGACTTCAAGGAGGAGGGAGCATGAGAAGTGGGTTATTTCAGATGGATAAGAATTAGAAAATCAAAATTTCACTTTGGGTTTAACTAGAAGAGTGATTTTAAAACAGATTAAAAGGGCAGAATAGGATGATTGAATACTAGAGAAGGGGAGTGGAACCTAATTTGGCAGATTATAGGAAAATGAGGCTCAGAGCAGATAAGTTGCTCAGGAAGGTCTGTTTTGTGCATGATAGACAGGGTGATTTAGAAGCATTTGTCTGGTAGTGGCATCCAGTATAAAGAAAGGTATCAGCTGTAGCATTAATAAGAGTTTACCTAAATGGGCCAATAAGGGAGAATTAGGGACCTGAGCTAAGTTAGCGGAAGTGAGAACAAAGTCTATGAAAGAAAGACAAAATATGTGTCTGGATGTAAGCACTGAAGAAGAAGCACAAGAGGGGCTGAGGTTTCAAGCCAGGACGCTAAAATGTCACTAGTAGAAATACTCAAATCTTCAGAATTAGATTTTAGTGAAACCAGTCATACACATTGAGTTTGGGATGTTCCAGACCACCCTGAGTGAAGAGTTGGAGGCTAAAAAATGAATCTCCCTAAAGATATTCACATTATTCAGGGAAAGTGAGAGCTGATTCTTTGAAAAGATAAACAGGATTGATTAACCTTTCACCAGAGTCATCAAGAAAAAAAGAGAAAGAGGAGAATTTAAAATGGACATCGCAGAAATACAAAGGATTATAAGAGACTACTACAAACAATTATATACGAAAAATTTGAAAAGGATAAAAAAACAGATAAATTCCCAGATACATAGAATCCTCTAAGATTAAACCAGAAAGAAATAGAAAACCTGAAAAGACACACCAGTAATATATATATTTAAAAAAAAAAAGAAATTCCCAACAAACAAAAGTCCAGGATCTGATGGCTTCACAGGTGAATGTTACCAAACATTTAAAGAAGATTTAATATTTATCCTCCCTAAACTATTCCAAAACATTGAAGAGCAAGGAATATTTACAAATGTATACATGATACCTAAGCTGACAAATAAAAAAAAAAGATAATTAATAAAAGATAATTAATCAGGGTCAATATCCCTGATGAACATAGATGCAAAATCCTCAATAAAATATTAGCAAATCAAATTCAATAATACATTAAAAAGATCATATACCCTGATCACGTGAAATTTATTCCAGCGAAGCAAAGATTGTTCGATATTGGCAAATCAAATAATATGATATACCACGTTAACAAAGTGAAGCATAAAGTCATGTGATCATCTCAATACACGCAGAAGAAGCATTTGACAAAATTTAACATCCATTATGATAAAAATTCTCAACAGAGTGAATGTAGAGGGAACATACCTCAAAATAACACATATATGACTCAATGGTGAAAAGCTCAAAGCTTTTAATCTAAGATCAGGAACAAGATAAGGGTGCCTAGTCTCACTTTTATTCACATGGCACTGGGAATCCTAGCCTCAGGAATCAGGTAATAGAAAAAAGTAAGACATCCAAATTAGTTAAGAAGAAGTAAACCTGTCACTATTTGCAGATGACATACTATAAATAAAGAATTAGAATTACTAAACAAACAGAGTAAAATTTCAGGATACAAAATTAATATACAGAAATCAGATGTCTTTCTTTTTTTTTAAGATTTTATTTATTTATTTATTTGACAGTGACACAGCAAGAGAGAGAACACAAGCAGGGGAAGTGGGAGAAGGAGAAGCAGGCTTCCTGCTGAGCAGGGAACCTGATGTGGGGCTTGATCCCAGGATCCTGGGATCATGACCTGAGCCAAAGGCAGACACTTAACTACTGAGCCATCCAGGCATCCCAATCAGTTAATAATGAACAACCAGAAAGAGAAATTAAGAAAACAAACCCAGGGCACCAGGGTGGCTCAGTGGGTTAAGCCTCTGCCTTCGGCTCAGGTTATGATCCTGGGGTCCTGGGATTGAATCCCACATCAGGCTCCCTGCTCTGTGGAAGCCTGCTTCTCCCTCTGCCTGCCTCTCCCCCTGTTTGTGTTCCCTCTCTCACTGTTAAATAAATAAATAAAATCTTTTTAAAAAAATCTTAAAAAAAAGGAAGAAAGAGAGAAAGGAAGAAAGAAAGAAAGAAAACCCAGAGGTTCCTAGACTCTTGACTTCGGCTCAGGTCATTATCTCAGAGTTCTGGGGTCAAGAACAACATCAGGCTCTGTGCTCAGTACAGAGTCTGCTTAAGGATCTCTGTCCCTCTCCCTTTGCCCCTCCTCCACTCATGCAACTCTCTCTCTCAAATAAATAGATAAATATTTTTAAAAAGAAAAGAAAAGAATCCCACTTACAATCCCAATTACAATCAAAAGGAATAAAATATCTAAGAATAAATTTAACCAATGAGGTAAAAGAACCAATACTCTGAAAATAATAAGATATTGATCAAGGAAATTGAAGATAGTATAAATAAATGGAAAGATATAACATGCTTACGAATTAGAAGAAATAATATTGTTAAAATGTCCATACCACTCAAAGTAATCTACACATTTAATTTAATCTCTATCAAAAGACTAATGGCATTTTTCAAAGAACTAGAACAAATAATCTGAATTTTTTAAAATTTATTTTTTATTTATTTTCAGCATAACAGTATTCATTATTTTTGCACCACACCCAGTGCTCCAAGCAATCCATGCCCTCTATAATACCCAACACCTGGTACACCAACCTCCCACCCCCCGCCCCTTCAAAACCCTCAGATTGTCCATAGTCTCTCATGGTTCACCTCCCCTTCCAATTTTCCCCAACTCCCTTCTCCTCTCTAACTCCCCATGTCCTCCATGCTATTTGTTATGCTCCACAAATAAATGAAACCATATGATAATTGACTCTCTCTGCTTGACTTATTTCACTCAGCATAATCTTTTCCAGTCCCATCCATGTTGCTACAAAAGTTGGGTATTTGTCCTTTCTGATGGAGGCATAATACTCCATAGTGTATATGGACCACATCTTCATTATCCATTCATCTGTTGAAGGGCATCTTGGTTCCTTCCACAGTTTGGCGACCATGGCCATTGTTGCTATAAACATTGGGGTACAGATGGCCCTTCTTTTTACGACATCTGTATCTTTGGGGTAAATACCCAGTAGTACCCAGGGTCATAGGGGAGCTCTATTTTTAATTTCTTGAGTAATCTCCACACTGTTCTCCAAAGAGGCTGCACCAACTTGCATTCCCACCAATAGCGTAAGAGGGTTCCCCTTTCTCCACATGCCCTCCAACACATGTTGTTTCCTGTCTTGCTAATTTTGGTCATTCTAACTGGTGTAAGGTGATATCTCAATGTGGTTTTAATTTGAATCTCCCTGATGGCTAGTGATGATGAATTTTTTCATGTGTCTGATAGCCATTTGTATGTCTTGATTGGAGAAGTGTCTGTTCATATCTTCTTCCCATTTTTAAAATGTCTATACTGCCTAGAGCAATCTATACTTTTAATGACATTCTGATCAAAATTCCACCAGTATTCTTCAAAGAACTTGAGCAAACAATCCAAAAATTTTTATGGAACCAGAAGATACCCCGAATAGCTAAGGAAATGTTGAAAAACAAAAATACAACTGGGGGCATCACACTACCTGATTTCAAGCTTTACTACAAAGCTGTGATCACCAAGACAGCATGGTACTGGCATAAAAACAGACACATAGACCAGTGGAACAGAGTAGAGAGCCCAGATATGGACCCTCAACTCTATGGTCAAATTATCTTCGACAAAGCAGGAAAAAATATACAGTGGAAAAAAGTCTCTTCAATAAATGGTGCTGGGAGAACTGGGCAACTATATGAAGAAGAATGAAACTCGACCATTCTCTTACACCGTACACAAGGATAAACTCAAAATGGATAAAAGACCTCAACGTGAGACAGGAATCCATCAGAATCCTAGAGGAGAACATAGGGAGTAACCTCTTCGATATCAGCCACAGCAACTTCTTTCAAGATATGTCTCCAAAGGCAAAGGAAACAAAAGTGAAAATAAACTTTTGGGACTTCATCAAAATCAAAAGCTTCTGCACAGCAAAGGAAACAGTCAAGAAAACAAAAAGGCAACCGACAGAATGGGAGAAGATATTTGCAAATGACAGTACAGACAAAAGGTTGATATCCAGGATCTATAATGAACTCCTCAAACTCAACACACACAAAGCAGAAAATTATATCAAAAAATGGGCAGAAGATATGAATCTGAATTTATTTATGGAACCATGAAAGACCCCAAATAGCCAATGCAATCTTGAGAAAGAAGAAAAAAGATGGAAATACCACACTCTGCAACTTCAAGCTATACTACAAAGTGATAGCAATTAAAAATTATGGTGCTAAAAATAAAATAAAATAAAAAACAAACTTATGGTGCTGGCACAAAAACAGATACAGAGATCAATGAAACAGAATAGTTATACCAGAAACAATCTCATATTTAGATGTTCAATTAATATACAACAAAGACAGTAAGAATAGAATGGTAAAAATAAAAAACAGTCTTTTCAATAAATGGTGTTAGGGAAATTGGACAGCTATATGCAAAAAGAATGAAACTGGATCACTGTCTTATACTATGTATAAAAATAAACACAAAATGGATTAAAGATCTAAATGTAAGACCCGAAACCATTAAACTCTTAAAAGAAAACACAGACAGTAAACTTTTAGACATCAGTCTGAACAATATTTTTTAGATCTCAGGCAAGGAAAACAAAGGCAAAAATTTAAAAAAAAAATGGGACTACATCAAACTAAAAAGCAAGAAAAACTGCCAACAAAATGAATAGGCAACCAATATAATGGTAGAAAATTTTTGTAAATCATACATCTGATATGGGTTTAATATCCAAAATATATAAGAAACTCATACAACTCAATGATAGAATAACACATAGCCCAATTAAAAAATGGGCAAAGCAACTTGAATAGACATTTTTCTAAAGAAGACAGGGTGTCAACAGGTACATGAAAAACTTCTCAACCTTACTAATCATCAGGGGAATGCAAATCAAAACTACAATGAGGTAACACCTCACACTTGTCAGCATAGCTAGTACCAAAAACAAGAAATAAGATGTGTTGGTGAAGATGTGGAGAAAAATGAACCATGTGCATTATTGGTGGGATGTAAATTGGAGCATCCAGTATGGAAAACAGTATGGAGGTCGTCAAAGAATTAAAGATGGAACTATCATAAGATCCAGCAATCCCACTTTTGGGTATTTATCCAAAGAAAACAAAAACACTAATTTGAAAAAATATATGCACCCCCCATTCATTGCAGTATTATATACAATAACCAAGATATGGAAGCAACCCAAGTATATATTAGATAAAGATGAATGCAGTATCTACACATGAATAGATAAAGAAGATGCAGTATATACACATGATGGAATATTACACAGACAAGAAAAAGAATGTAATTTTGTCATTTACAGCACAGATGAACCTAGATGATATTAAGCTAAATGAAATGACTCAGACACAGAAAGACAAATACTGTATTACTTTAATTATATGTGGAATCTAAAAAACAAAAGACAAAACAGAATACATACTGACTCATAAAGACAGAGAACAAACTGTTGGTTGTCAGAGGAAAGGCCAGAAAAGGGATGGGTGAAATAGGTGAAAGGGATTAAGAGGTGAGTGCTTCAATTTATAAAACAAGTCAAAGGGTTATGTTATAAAGCATAGGAAATATGGCTAATATCATTGAAATAATATTGCATGGTGACAAATGGTAACTAGACTTGTCATGATGATCCTTTTGTACTGTATATAAATGCTGACTCACTATGCTATAAATCTGAAACTGATAAAATACTGTACATCAACTATACTTCATTTGAAAAAAGGAAAAGGTATCCACATCCTAATTCCTAGAACCTATAAATGGTACTTGATACAGTAAAAAAGAAAAAAAATACATATATTAGCAAATGTTACTAAGTTGCATATACTGAGATCTGAGAAGAGACCCTGGATGATCAAGTTGGGCTTTTATGTGTGTATACATAAAAAAGACAGGTAGAAGGAGATGGAGCACACACAGGAGAGAGAAGATAGTGGGTGAGTCCGACTAAGCAGAGAAAGACTTAAAGATGCTATATGCTGTGGACCACAAAGTTGGAGGAAAGGGCCATGAGATCAACTATGGCTCACGAGATAGAAGGCATGCACCTCTAGATGCTGGAAAAGGCAAGGTGGTGGATTTTTCCGTAAGGTCTCCGGGGGTAGTTTTGACCAGTGAAACCAATATCAGACTTCTGTCCTCCAGAACTCTAATAGAATGAATTTGTATTTTTTAAACCACTCAATTTGTGGCACTTTGTTACAGCAGCCCTAGGAGATTAATGAAGAAGACATTCCCAGAATGAGGGAAAAGGCGGGCTGGAACACAGAGGACAAGCTAGGGTCTAAGAAACAAACAAGGGTCTGGGCAGTTGGGGGTGTGTGAGCAGGAATGAGAGACAGGGGAAGGAGGGGAGGAAGTGAACTTTGGGAGTTGTCTGCATGAGGAGTCAGTAGAAGAAAAAACAGGTTAGAAGTAGTTGTTGAAGACCTAAAAAGAAAGCCAAAGCAAATGAAATTTTTCATGAAGGATCAGATCATGAAGCTTTAAAAATAAACAAAAACAAAACAAAGAATAAAGATCTTTAAAAACTGTCAGAGGATCTAGCAGGGTGGAAAGCTGGTGGACATTCCTAGAAATATTCACACAATACCATTCAAAGTAGCTGAGGCTGGAGGGTATTATGCTGAGCAAAGTAAGACAGTCAGAGAAAGACAATTATCATATGGTTTCACTCATATGTGGAATATAAGAAACAGTGCAGAGGATCATAGGGGAAGGGAGAGAAAACTGAAATCAAAGTAATCAGAAAGGGAGACAAACCATGAGAGACTCTTAACTATAGGAAAGGGAGGTGGATGGGGAATGGGGTAATCAGGTGATGGGCATTAAAGAGGGCATGTGAATGTGATGAGCACTAGGTGTTACCCACAACTGACAGATTATTAAACTCTACATCTGAAACTAATGTTGTTGGCTAACTGAATTAAAATAAAGAAAAAGTAGCTGAGGCTAAGGAAAGTATCTGCTTTTGGAAGTAGGAAATACCCCAGGATTGCCACCTGACATTTCAGAAGGATTTTCTGAGTGCTAGAAATTGGTTCTTTTTAGCTGTCAACTATCAATATATTTGATACTTGCAAATAACAAGAGGTATTTTTAAAATTAAAAGTGATTAAGTAGAATTCATGCTTTTCAGGAATCAATTTTTAGTGAATTTGAGCCCACTTTGAGGTTTTAAAAACAAGATTCAGCAAGTAAAATAGGTTCAGGAAGCCTAAACAATTTTCTTCATTTTTTATTATTATTATTATTATTTTTACCTTTTTAGATTAAAATTTTCACTCTATTTATTTTAGAACATGTGATAGTCAACTTTATATCCAGCTGGAGGTGGTAACTGAAACAAAAATTTCATTTGTATGTCATTTAGTTTGAGCCAAGAATTCATCTTTTTCCACAGAAATTTTATTATGAATAATGGTTGGGGTACCCAAGCCAGTACCCTCAAATCTTAACACACATATTGTAGGATGAAAGTGAACTGATGTAACATAGCCTCAAGCTGGGGACCCTGTGATCCCTAAATACAATTGAGCCCCTGGCCTAAAACTCTCTTAATCCTTGATAGAAATTCCACACCATCTGAGTAGGAAGCACTGTCCCCATAAAGACTAGAGGACAAAAGTGTTGATTCAGGGCCATTCAAAACCACCACTGCAACACAGTAGAGTTCTAAGATGGAATCTTCTAATAAAGCAAATAGAGCAAATCCCTGGGGGCTCAGTGGTGCTCTGGCTGCAGTCATTCTATCAATGACCAGGGGCTGGTATCATGAGGAAGGAGGAACCCTTCCAGGAAATCTCCTGGAAGCAAGGAGATGGTCACCATCAGAGATGTTCATAGTCCAGGCTGCATATGAAGTGTCCTCAGGGGCTGAAGTTGAAGTACCTTCCTCCCACTGCTGTGTACATGGATTCAGGGCCTCTGCCAGGGGCTAGGTCTTTCTTTCTTTTTTTTTTTTCTTTTATTTTTTTTTTGCTTACAGCTCTTGCTGAGCAGCCCCTGCTGTACTCCAGTAAAACTATTTCCTTTATCTACTCCTCCTCCTCCTCCTACTGCTCAGGGTAGGGTTGGGTAACTGCCGGTTCCTGGGTGTTTCATCACTTGTTTTTCCCTTGAACCTACTCACGCTTTCATATCTAGTGTCTAGTCATTTCATTAGCATTTCTTCATTTGAACCCCTTAGGTTGACATATGTTTCCAGCTGGGGCCATTCATAACCAAATGTTAAAGGGCTGATATTCACAGTCTCCATCCTCCATCCTCCACCAGCCCATCAGAGAGAACCCCAGAATACCCCTTCTTTCCCACCTCCTAAATGGGAGATACTCTTCAATGCCTAAGAAATGTTGCTCTGAGCCAGGTAGCTAGGAACAGAGAGAATGGGAAGAAGCTGGAAAGGGAGAGAAGTGCTGCCATGGAATTTCATTTGTAGAATGAAATAGTATCAGAATGTGGTAGGAGTGGGTGAAAAAGGAAAGGACATTTTTGCGGGCTTGCTGTAGACTCTGAAGCTAGATACCCTCTGTGAATTTTTAGAAGACCATAGCTGAGTCTCCACTTATCTCGACTGTTGATCTGTTCTGTTGTCTTAACACTTTGATCTCTGAGTAAATCATAGGGACTTGAGATGTGTCCAGAGTTCATTTTGGGAATGGCATCATTCTCCCTCTCTGGAAGAGAAGAGTTTTTCTGGATAAAATTATGTTTCTCAATGCCCCTTGCCCCCTTTCAACTCTCTACCCCTCCGTCCCCAAGAAAAGAGCACACTTCGATTTCGATTGCAGCAACTGACACTTCCTCATAGTAACCCTTTCTGAATGAATGGAGTGTAGGGTTAGAGGCCTGTTTTCCAGCAAGGTCCATGGGTTCTAAATGCCATACTTGCACTATTAGTTGGCCAGACTGCCCTGATATTCAGCTGACACAAACTGAAAACATTCACATCACTAGGCATCTCCTCCAGCATCACCTTGGGTTTAATTTCAGGCTCATCCATCACTCAGTGCTTTTTTTACTGCTTGATTTTTGATGTCCATCAAGAAGGATCTTATTCATTTGCTCCCTTAGGCAGCTGTTTCCAAGGCTTTTGCCATTATAGTTTCCTTATTCTAGGACTCCAGATGGCATCCTAACATTATCAACATCTGATGACCAAGTAATTTTTGCTATTCCTTAATGCCTTTTTGGCCCTCTCTTATTTTTACAGTCACACATTTTTCTTATTGTCAGTTGATTTTTGTTTTTATGTTACAAGCACAACTTTGGAGCTGAAAATGACATGAAAGCTCATCGCTCAACCATTCCACCTACCCTCCTGAATTAGCATCAGAAAAACAGAGTCTCTGGGGCACCTGGGTGGCTCAGTCATTAACCATCTGCTTTCAGCTCAGGTCATGATCCCAGGGTCCTGGGATTGAGCCCTGCAACTGGTTCCCTGCTTGGAGGGAAGCCTGCTTCTCTCTCTCTACTCCCCCTGCTTGTGTTCCCCCTCTCACTGTGTCTCTGTCAAATAAATAAATAAAAATCTTAAAAAAAAAAAAAGAAAACAGAGTCTCAGACTAGTTAAATGATTTTCCCAAGATAAGACAATTATTGAAAAATTCAATGTTAGAACCTATTCTTCCTACGTCTCAGACCAACATTAAAAAAAAAAAATACCTTTCTGATATAGGATTTTTTTTCTTCTTTCAGAGTTTGCCTTACTGTACCTGCATTTATACCTTTAACAATACAAACAACAACAGCACAAAACCTGGGTATTAACCCTCTGGGAGTTTGTTTTGTATTCAGGACATTTACTCTGATCTTTTCATTTCCTATGAACTGTATTTAGAGTAAAAATAAACAGATTTCTACACCTTGTCTCACCTGTCACAAATAGAAGTCAGAGATCAAGGAAGTGATGGATTTGGGAACCAGAACAGGCAGGATACCTCAAATGTGTTCTGAGAGTTTCAGTAAACAAGTCAGTCTGTAGAAATTTATTGTGCAGCTATGAGAGAGCAGCTCGGTGCAGCAAGTGCAGAAGAACTGCTAATGGGTGACAGAGATAGGAAGCATTTTCTACAGCTCAGTCTTCCACAAGCTTAGAGTCTAAAAAAAAACCTGAGTGTTAATTCCATCAACTTGAGACCCAAAAGGACAAAAAACACATGCACACACAAGCTTATAAGTGTAATAAATGAACTAAATATATGTGAGGGATGAGAGTTTGTTTCTTAAAGAAAGCCCAAATGTTAATTCTATCAATTTGAGACCCAAAAGGACAAAAAAGCACATGCATACATAGGCTTATAAATGTAATAAATGTGACTAAATATATATGAGAGATGAGAATTTATTTTAAATCCTATAAAGAGAGATTAAAGAGACACAATGACAAGATAGTTAATATCTAGTCATGTATATATTATGGATATGTAAATAGATGGATAACAGATGGATATAATATGGATATGTAAATATTATGGATATGTAAATCTATGTAGATCTGTATTTTTTTTCCATTTTATTTCTTTTCAGTGTTCCAAAATTCATTGTTGTGCACCTCCATTTCTTGACTCTTTTTGACACTGTTTTTATTTTTAAAGATTTATTTATTTATTTTGGAGAGAGAATGCAAGCGAGTGTGTGTGTGTGTGTGTGTGAGAGAGAGAGAGAGAGAGAGAGAGTAGGGGATGGGGAGGGGCAGAGGAAGAGGAAGAGAGAATCCTCAAGCAGATTCCCCACTGAGCGTGGAATCTAATGCAGGGTAGGATCCCAAAACCCTGAGATCAAGACCTGAGTTGAAATCAAGAGTCAGCCACTTAACCAACCAAGCCACCCAGGAGCCCCAGACCATGGAGGCAGCACTTGGATCTTTTCTAACCTAGATCTGGACCCTAATTCTTCTGCATTTCACCCTGCCTTATCAGAACATAATGAGTCAGGTTCCGATCCCTGTGTTTTGCTCTCTTTTGGAGATTGCACCCAAGTAACTTCCAAGTGCCTACCTGGATTTTTGGATAGAGTACTACTAAATAATAGAGGCATCAGACAAGCTTTTGTCAACACAATGATTTATTATTACACTCTTATCTGAGAGTACTTCTACCCCAAATACAGGCAAGAGCAGGAACTCCAAACGATTGAGCCTTGATAAGTAATTCCACACATCTTTGTCACCTCTTGCTCAATTTTTAATAAGTGTCTATTTGCAAGGCTGCCTCTGTGTTGTACTAGTGAAGACACATTTTTTAGCTTCCCCAGATCTATCCTCCATACTACTAGCTCTCCATTTTTGCTCTGGAAGGCTCTCTGGATGGATACATGACTAAGTTCCCTTGTCTTCCAGTTCCTAGTTGATTCAACCAATGGACAGTCAGCAGATCAGAGAAGAATGGGAGTGATGTTAGGATACATTTTTCCCCTAGGTCCATTCCTACAGGGTTGGTTTGGGTTGATGAGTCCTTTGATAAAGTTCACTGCCCTTCTCAAGACACTCCTGTCTATAAACTCTCTCCATATGTTCATATGCTTTCCAATAACCTCGCCCTCCTCTCAGCCTTTTGAGACTAGGGGTGGTTACATTTCCATGAATACTAGTTTTGAGCTACTGTGCTATCTCTTGAGCTATGCCTCCTGCTCATACTGCTGTAAATAGTGTCTTATTAAATTTACCTCAAATTATCCTAATTTGAGTACATCATCACTTTTTCACTATGGGCCCAGCTAATATACCTCTCTTAAACTATCCTAGCCCTTGTACAAGAAGTAATTGTTTCACTTATTTTTCAGTTTTCACAAATACTCAGAAACTTTAGAGAAAATCTTTATGCTCGATAGCTTTAGGTGAGAACTTGTGAATTTTTTTTTTTTCTGCTGTTAAATTCTCTTGGCAGAGAAATAACTCTGTAGAAATAACTCCACTATGGAGACACCACTATAGTCCACTGTTCTCTAGACATTTGAGGGTAAGAGAGTGGTGATTCAATTTTAGAAAATATTAAATCTTATGCTAAAAAAGGTGAAGTGAGTAGATATAGGCAAATGAACATTAAGAATATGTTCCAGTTTTCTTCAAGTCTTTGATTCAGACTCTTAATCTCACAAAACAAACTGTCTCAATGCTATTATTAAAAAATATGGGGGGCCTTGAGGACACAGTGAAATGGTATTGGGGGTCCTCCAAGAGTTAATTTTTTTTTTTTTTAAGTTTTTGAAACGATGTTTGGAAATTTTTTTTTTCCAATTTATTTATTTTCAGAAAAACAGTATTCATTATTTTTTCACCACACCCAGTGCTCCATGCAAGCTGTGCCCTCTATAATACCCACCACCTGGTACCCCAACCTCCCACCCCCCCGCCACTTCAAACCCCTCAGACTGTTTTTCAGAGTCCATAGTCTCTCATGGTTCATCTCCCCTTCCAATTTACCCAAAAGCACATACCCTCCCCAATGTCCATAACCCTACCCCCCTTCTCCCAACCCCCCTCCCCCCAGCAACCCACAGTTTGTTTCGTGAGATTAAGAGTCACTTATGGTTTGTCTCCCTCCCTATCCCATCTTGTTTCATGGATGCTCTCCTACCCACTTAAGCCCCCATGTTGCATCACCACTCCCTTATATCAGGGAGATCATATGATAGTTGTCTTTCTCCGCTTGACTTATTTCGCTAAGCATGATACGCTCTAGTTCCATCCATGTTGTCGCAAATGGCAAGATTTCGTTTCTTTTGATGGCTGCATAGTATTCCATTGTGTATATATACCACATCTTCTTGATCCATTCATCTGTTGATGGACATCTAGGTTCTTTCCATAGTTTGGCTATTGTGGACATTGCTGCTATAAACATTCGGGTGCACGTGCCCCTTTGGATCACTACGTTTGTATCTTTAGGGTAAATTCCCAGTAGTGCAATTGCTGGGTCATAGGGCAGTTCTATTTTCAACATTTTGAGGAATCTCCATGCTGTTTTCCAGAGTGGTTGCACCAGCTTGCATTCCCACCAACAGTGTAGGAGGGTTCCCCTTTCTCCGCATCCTCGCCAGCATCTGTCATTTCCTGACTTGTTGATTTTAGCCATTCTGACTGGTGTGAGGTGATATCTCATTGTGGTTTTGATTTGTATTTCCCTGATGCCGAGTGATATGGAGCACTTTTTCATGTGTCTGTTGGCCATCTGGATGTCTTCTTGGCAGAAACGTCTGTTCATGTCCTCTGCCCATTTCTTGATTGGATTATTTGTTCTTTGGGTGTTGAGTTTGTTAAGTTCTTTATAGATTTTGGACACTAGTCCTTTATCTGATATGTCGTTTGCAAATATCTTCTCCCATTCTGTCAGTTGTCTTTTGGTTTTGTTAACTGTTTCCTTTGCTGTGCAAAAGCTTTTGATTTTGATGAAATCCCAAAAGTTCATTTTTGCCCTTGCTTCCCTTGCCTTTGGCGATGCAAGAGTTAATTTTTGAGTGCCAATGGCTTGGACCGTGACTTCTACCTCCTTAATAACATTCTATTTCTTCAGAACTTTGTAGACATTTCTTCAGTGTTTTGTGGCACTGTTACTTTGGAGGCAAATTTTGCCTGTGTTCATTTTTTTCTACACCTCTTGGGTTCATTTCCCCTATACTTCCTCACAATTACTGTCATCTCCTTCTTGATTTATCTTGCATTAATATACATAAAAACTTCTTTCTTTGTTCTTGACATATAATTGCTCGAACAGGATACATAAAAGTGACTGGGAAATTTTCTGCTATTGCATATTTAAATATTTTTCTGTTCTATGTGTTGGCTTCTCTTCAGGGAAATTATCACACACAAGTTGGGTCATCTTTGCTGTCTGTTTGTATTATCATCTCTCTAATTATATTAATTGCTATCTTTTTCTCATTGCTTCTACCATGGTTACCTTGAGACTTTCACCTCTATCAGAAATCCAGTTTTTCAGCCATGTTGGTTCTGTTCCTTGTTATTTCTAATGTATTTGTTAGCTCAGTACTTATATCATTTGCATCCTCAGTTTGAACTCTTAGCTTTGAAATCTTTTTTGTGTTATTGTTTTATCATTTTTGTCTCTGAGATTACATCTTAGCTGATATACTGAAATTAGACCTCTATTTTCATGGGTTTCACTGATTAATTTACCTGTAATCCTACTCACCACTTTAGTCCAGTTTTCTCTGGATTGAAGGATATTAGTTCAGTTGCTCAGGATTTTTGTCATATCAACTTCTTCCCTTACTCTCATTCTGGAGGAGGTGTGGGAGAGGGGCAGAGAATTTCCAGTTTTCCCAGAGTCATTCTGGAATCTTCTTTCTTTAGTTACAACTTTTAAAAGAGACACTATGGGTTTATATCTAATTTCCTTGCTTGCTGCTGCTATTGAGTTGTTTGGTTTTGTTGATAGTTTTATGATGTTGCTTTCTTCCCTCTTATTATTGCTCATCCCATTAGACATTAAGGACAGATAATCTGTCCATCTAGGTTTACTCCATTGTATTATACCTCTATTAGTCTTTAGTAGGACTGCCACACTTGACTAAACCTTCAGGGTGTATACAACCATTCCATGACAGTTTACTTGATGGGGTATTGAGGCACCTTTAGCTGTTTTCAATTATAGCAGTTCTCTATTTTCTAGGTTTTGAGTGACTCATTTCAACGCCCATCTACATATAAAATTGCACTATCTTCTTTTTTAAAGTTGCCTCTTATTTGGCAAATACCTTGTAAATCTCTTTACAGCTTCTTTCTGTTGGATTGATCAACTGAGATAAATATCAAGAGCTGTGATTTTAAATGCTATGAATCAGCTCTTCTCCTGTGAGGCTTTAGATTCTCTTTTGGTGTAAAAATTTAAAACTTCCATAGGAAGTTTCTATGTGCAAAACTGATCTCATGAAGGGGTGTGTATGGTCTGATAATTCTGAAGACTGCAGATTCAAACTTTTTAATAGGATCTCAGCAGAGGTAGATCAAGGTTTTACAAGGCCTGATGTTTATTTTAGGACCCTTTTTGTGAAAAGAGATACATTGTATATTTAAAAATAGGTATGGGGCTTTGGAACTAACCCGTAAAATTGAACAGCCCTAAACTTAAACTTTATTGACTTCTTTTAAACTCACCTCTGGAGCTCATGGAAAAATTGTTCCAAGAAAACTCAGCCCCAAGCATATCTCCTGACATTACTTGCAAAATGTGGTAGTGTTTGAGAAAACTTGGAACAATGTATGTGGGCTGTGTATTTGATTGGTTTACCTGCTCTCGGGTTCGGATGTATCTATGCATAACAAGCTGCCACTTTCCTCTGGTCTTATATTGTCTCGTTACTTGTCTTTTCCCCTGATTTTCTGATTAATCTACTACTTATCTGTGGATTTGGATCCCTATTTTGAGTCAATCTGGTTGGATAGCATTAGACATTGGACTTGGGTTTTCCATTTCCAGTTCTTTCATAAACGGGACTCTTTTCTTCTCACTTTATAAGGGAAACATTCGTCATACATGACACTGACATTGAATGTAACCACTTTATAGAAGTATTTCCTAAAGTGTCTTGCTGTTACACACCAGATCTTAATCCTCTGGAGATAGATGCTGGCTCCAGTTATGAATTTTGGTTCTCCCTGCCTTCTTTGTAGTGTCATATGGACTTCCTATTGAAAATCAATTCCTGCTTTTGAAATTTTATGTCTAGATAGGATTCTACCCAATTTATACTGCTGACTCTTCTTTGTTAGTCCAATACGGTTGTAATTGCCTTGAGATAAAGCAAATAGATTTATGGCCAGAAGATCCATCTTTGCATCATGGCCATCAGTGAATTTTTATATAAATAGTGAGGTATATGACATATCTTATCATGGGACTTCTGAATATGATAACAACTCCTGGGATTCTCTGCATGTGTAGTCAAGAATCCCTAATAGCTGATGATCAGAAAAGCTGTGACATTTCTGAGACATATTATAATGAATTTCAGACTGACATATTTTTCTCAAGGCATCCTTCATTTTAAAGAATCTGAAGGGCAGAGAATTGATGTGGCCCTCCAAAGCAGAGTAGGGGGTGAAATGTTTAGATCAGTTTGTAAATATAGAGAAGTTGCACATTTCCAGGCTGACAATTTTTTTTGATTTAACGATTCTAGAGGGTAATCATATTAAAATCCATTTATTTCATTTCTATAAAGTGTAATGATGCAAGTTTAAAGTTTTACTTTGGAAATGGTGGTTCCATGGACAAAGAAGACACACTGAACTTCTCAGTAAGGCAAGCTTTTCAATTCCATGGTGAGGCATGAGAGAACCAGGTGATAATGTACCTATTTTACTTTTAGGAGTGGTGCATCCTATGCATCAGTATAATGGACCATTTAAAAAGTCCAGAAGTACCCAACAAAACTCAGAGGGAATGTATAGGTCAAGTGTCAGAGCTCCTTCCTTTGGAGGGTTCTTTAGCTAAGTAAAGAAATTTGGCTTTGCACATATTCAAGGTTATTTTGGCCATGCAATGAAAACTACTCATGAATATTTGTCCTCCCATTTGTAAATTAAAATATACACACCGGGATACGATTTGAATAATGTCTACCAATAATTTCAATTATGGCAGCTCTGTTTTACAGTCCTTTAAAGGAGGCTGGCAAAAATAGAAATTAGTAATGAGACAGTATAAAAACAAAAGTAACTCATCCAGAACTAACAGAGTAAATCACTGAAGGGAACATTAAGTCCTAATTGTAGAGATAACACACATTAATCACTCTCTGGTGCCACCAGGGGATGGTTTTGCTGATGGGCATTCCATGGCCTGGCACAAGGAAAAGCAGATACAAATGCAATCCAAAGATCTAAGTTTCTGATGTGAAACTGTGCATTTGGAAGCCTGGGTGGGCGTATGGCTACATCATTTCTAAATTTGTAGTTGAGAGAAAACCAGCAACACAGTATTAGAGTTGTAAATGCAGACACACATAAAGGAGGAAATTCACTTTGGAAAGCTTTTTTCCTGGCATCATTTCAAAGGTGTTAAACATAAAGCAAAGTTCAACTGGGAATTGTTAAATGTTTACATTTACCTTCAGGGTGGGAAGCAGGAAAGTTTCAAAGTAATTGAAATCTCCAACTTTTCAGTAGAGTAGATTTGGCCAGTTATGACCACTTGTTCTCCTATAAAAGGCTCACACTTCAACTTTCAAAAGTTGAAATAGAACTCAAGAAACATGAGTAATAAGAACCCATGATATGTCCAATATGACAGGTGTCCCGGCCTAGTCTCCTGGAAAAAGCAGAGCCTGACACGGGAATTTCCATGCTGGTGACTTGTTTTGGGATTGATCCTAAAGCACAGGAATGGGGTACAGGGATGAGTTAAGTAATAGAAAAGAGAAAGCCGCCCCAAGGACACATTGTGGATCTCATCATCTTGGTCTGTCAGCAACAGGGATTTTATTTCTATGGGGTCTTTTTGGAGAGCTGTGTATAATACATCTGTCACAGGACAACAAGGGTAGAAGACAGGGAGTACTCATGTATTAGCTTCCATCCTTCTTTGGTAAAGGCTAAGCCCATGGATTGTTAACACCCTCGTCCTTCCACTTTGAACCATAATGGCTGAGGCGAGTCCATGAAGGAAATGCACATAAAGGCAGAAAAATCCATGGGCAAAAAGTGGGAGAGATACAGTGTCCCCAAGGGGAGATACTGTAGGGTTATGCCTGTGCAGTCCAGGGACAGAGCACAGGCTGGGATAAAGGCAGGCTGAGGTGTTTTTTGAGGGGCCCAAAGAAAACTTGGATACATTGTGAAAGGATCCTCAGGACTTGCTTTTTTATGTATTTTGTTATTTTAAAAAAGAAATCTTATTAGTAAGATGGAGGGAAGATGGTTCCCATCCTATCTACTACGGACTGGACTAGCTGGAAATATCTCATTATGGTGCTTTGCATACCTCCTCTGTAAGTAAGACAGAGGCTCCACCCTGCCCCTGTATGATTGGACGATCCAGGTTTTCTTCATTTGGTGACCTGTGCAGTACTATGGTGATAGATACTATTTTGTCTCTACACACATGGATGAAGACAGAAGGAAAATTGAACCGGATGTTGAACTAGATGCCAGGATTCCTTTGGCTGACTAACTCCATCTGCTGGTGGAGAGACACCCAGAGTCTGCAGCCTTCTCCCCACGGAGGTGAGACTATTGACATCTCCTCACTTCAAAGGTTCAACAAAGACTAGATATACATACAGACACACTCACACACATTCAAGTAATACATACACATACACCACTCTCTCTCTCTTTCACTCTCCGTGTGTCCATCTGTCAGAGACCAAAGTTCTTTTAGCTCCTTGTATATGAACTTTTGTGGTGGACTATGGAGACATGGAATGGTAGATCTGTGCTGATCTCAGAGAAGTTTATCTTAGTATAAAAGATGAATATTAAAGTCTTCTTAGGCAGTTGGAGGGTGAAACTATCAAGATGCTACATTTTTTCTTATTCTTCCCAAAAGGAGAGGGCACTATTTTCTCTCCCAGCCACTTGCACTAAAACCTGGTTAGGAAATCAGTTGTTAGATGATCTGCATTGCTTCTCCCTAAATCACTTGCTTGTGTTTTTCTGTCATCGTAGAACAAAGGGCTTTGTCCCTTGTTCTAGTGAATCGGATCTACAAAGAAAAGGAGAAATTAAGAATAGATTTGCACCTCTGAAATTTTACTGCGTAGGAAATAACCAATTTTGATATGTCACAGGGCATATTTAAAAATCACTTGTTAACCTGGTATGTTGAAGTCACCTAGCATGAATGTGATTACATCTTAATTTAGGGGAAACTCAACAGAGGTTTGAATAGATTTAATATTGTATTCACTAGTTATTTTGTCTTAGTTGCAAAATAAATTTATTTCAACTTTCCCTAAAACATGCTGGATGATGTGTGGAGTGGGCATGGCAGGTTTGGAGTCAGGAAGACCTGTGTTTCCATTTTGTTTCTGCTGCGTATTAAGTGGGATAGCTTGAATATCCATTAACCTCTATGTCCTCCTCTGTAAAATGGAAACATTAAATATCTACCAGGCAAGGTTGTTATAAAGATTTCTGGAAATGTACATAAAGATTCTAATATAATATATAACACTGGTCATAGGTAAGTGACAGTGATGAGTTAGACTCTCAGAATTACTGCTGGTCTGTGGAGGAAGGGAGACTGGTACCTACAGGCAAATATTTCCCAATCAAATCTAATTCATTGGTATTCCCCTAAGCATTTTTGTGTAGCCCATCCATCCCTGGACAATTTTCTTATGTACAAGTTCCCAGAAGCAAGAAAGAGATAAATGCAAAGTAAAATGTGGACCTCCAAGTGAATTAAAGCATCTGTCAGTGTGATCAGCTCCAAATCGAAAAGTAAACTTAATTAAAAAGAAAAGAAAACTCTTGCTGCTGCCAGAATGAAATTCAGGGTTTCAAGGCTGACAAAGAGAAAGCTGTGCTGAAAGGTTCATAATTAAATGATGGGGTAAAATTATCACAGGATGTTTACTCTGCATCTATCCTCATATTTATTTAGTTATTTTTTTGCCTTCTAAAAATAAAGGCTATAAAATTGAGCACACAATTAAATTATACCTGTTGTGCCCCCAATTAGCCGAATCCTGGTCCATTTCAGATTGTGTGTTCCAGCTGTGTGCATCAAAAATTGAAGGAGCTAGGAAATGTCTCCTCTAAGCTCGTTTTCTGGCACAAGATTTAAAGACCTGGCTGGCTAATAGCTCTCTGAACTCCTTCTGGCCTGTCTTGCTGGCTTTGAAGGTCAAGCAAGAGGCTGCAATGTGAATTTGCAAATGAAATATGAAATATGGACCTTGAAGTTTGGCGAAGAGAAGGATGGTGGCCAGCACTGAGAGGAAATCATCATGAGATTATAAAGGGTCAGCAATGATTAAAATGGTTAGAATTCAGTGGCAGCATTGCTTTCTAATGAGTAAATGTTTTAAACATGCTGGCAATAATAGACTCTCTGTCATCCACTGCTCATTGAACATACACTAACATTTTGGCATATTTTGTTTAGTATTTTTAAAGAAATACAATTTAAAATGTTTAGTTTAAGCTTCACCATATTTCCATCCTTTATCCCTTCCTTTCTACTCAAAGTGCTATTAGAAATCAGTATATGAGATTACCATGCATGTTGGAAGAATACATGTTTGCATTCATGCATACTATGTAGTGTGTTCTTATGCATGCATTCATTTATATAACTGAAATGCTCCTATATGGGCACACAGAGATATAGAGGATGCTCAATGCAGCCTCGCTTGTAATAGGTACAAATGGAAAATAACCAATATGCTCACCTATAAAGCCTTGGTTAATTAAACTGTAGTGTATTCATACCATAAGATATTTTATAATAGTTTACATGAAAGAACCAGATCTATGTGTAGTAATAGAAATATATTTCTAAATTGCAATTTTGAATGAAAAAAATGCATTTTAGCTTTTTAAGTAAATACCATCAGGAAGAAAATAGCAGTTGGGAAAACTCCTTGGGTCTGTCTATGTGTGTGTGAAAGACAGGTAGAAGCTCACCAAACAGAACACACAGATGGCACCCCCCTAGTTGTCCTTACAGATGGGTGCGACCATGTGACTTGTGTTCTGGTCAGAGTTATGCTGGAGAGATCCCCTTCACCATTTTCCAACTTGATCCATTACAACCTCTTGCAGGATCCTCCACACATGCACCATTTCCCACCCCTGGTAGAAGGTTCTACAGCCCTAGGGGATAATGGAGCCACTGAAAGAGGGGAGCCCAGGGCCTTGCCTATAACACACACTATTGTGTGACATGGGCAAGAAGCAAACCTTTATTGTGTCAAGCAACTAATATTTTGTGATCATACCTTATCCTGCTATGTTCAGTGTGTTTATCGTAAAGCTGTTTCTGAGTCTTTTCTCAAGGAGCTGCCATGACATGTGAGGAGTTGGATAAAGAGAGGGCATTTCTGAAGACAGATAAGACCTGATTCTTCTCTCTGAAGGAACATTGTGTCATGTTCCAAATAGCTTCTGGCTCTGCCTTTGCTTTTGTTTTCCATCACCTTCCTTGGCTACATCTGAAGTAGGCCTATGGTTTCCTCGGGCCTTATATAGCATTATTGGCCCCTCTGTTTATGAAAAATTGGGATCAGAGTTTCAAATAATCATAGGCTTTTAAAATTCAGAATTACACTTCCTCTGGCAATGCATTTCTCTAAAAAATTTAGAAGGGATAGAGTGTATTTGCATCCAGTCAGTTCTATACACCATCGCATCTTCAAATATATATTTGAATTCAGTTTATATTTGAATACATATTATATAATACATTATATATAATATATATGTCTTCTCTAATTGATTTTGTTTTTCTGCATACCTCACTTTATTTATGAAGGCTCCCTTAAGAATAGGGCTTTAATGCGAAGGCCACAAGTTTAATCTAATACTTTACCTAGGTGATTTTGTCTAGCTGGGATTTTTTAATGAGCTATTTTCACTCAAATTATTTTTTTAAATGAGCTCGTTTAAAATAATAATTTTCAGCTTGCAGAAATGGTGGGGAATTTCCGCATAACTTTTACCCAGGTTCTGCCAATGTTGACACCTTATATAACCATGGCACAAGTATGGACACCAGAAATTAACGTTGACATTGTTAAGTGGTGTACAGAACCTTTTAAGTTCACGAGGTGTTCCAGTAGCATCATTTTGTCTGGGCTGGGACCCAGTCCAGGATGTCACTTGCACGTAGTTGCCATGTCTCTTTGATATCCAACCATCTTTATTTGTTTTTCAGGTTTTTCTTTTATGATCTTGCACTTTTTGTACAATACTATCAGCTATTTTGTAGAATATCATTGAATTTAGCTATGTCTGATGTTTTCTCATGATCAGGTTCAAGTTATGCATTTTTGGCAAGAGTATTTCAGACAAGATGTGCATCTCTTCAGTGCATCATCAAGGGGGCATGACGGAAACGGAAGATAGTAACTTTCATCAGGTGGTTAAGGTAGTATTTTCAGGGTTTCTCCACTGTGAAGCTACCATCTTGCTCTTTTCAATGAATTAATACTCGGGAGGGGAAGACTCTTCTTCTTCTCATCATGTGTTCACCCCCTTACATTAGTATTCATTAATAACTTTTGTTTGTAGTAATTATTACTATGTATTAGAGTAATGGTGATTTTCCCATTTTCTTCATTCCTTCTATATTTATTTATTGTAATTCTATTTTGAGTAAAATCTGTCATTTTCTCCTCAAGTGTGTAGTCAAATACTGATTAACATCAGTAATTGAGTCATGGATATTTATTCTAACTCTAGGTATAATCCAATACTCTCACTGTTTATTTTGTGGCTCGGATTATTCCAGCTTTGGCCACTGAGAGTTCCTTCAAGTTGTTTCTGCGTCCTTTTAATATGTCCTGGAAATTTGTTGAGCATCTCCTTAATTTAAGATAGCACATAATGTTTGGGCTCATTTTATATTTTGCTTTTCCCAGTTTCAGACCTAGTCATTTCTACAAGGAGCTCTGGTTTCTTTGATCAGATATTTAGACATATATTTAGAAACCAAGATCTGGGTGAAAGACGTATTTGTTGCTGTGTTGAAATATCATTGCTTCTAGGCCTTCCCAGTAGAAATAACTAGGAAATGTATGTGGTTTTTCCGACACATGCATAGACACACATCTCTATTTCTGTTTCCATATATCTGCATATATATTAAAACCATAAATCCATACTGGTACCTCTGACTCTGTTCAGTGTAGTACTTCACTGTTGTGACATTTTTCTGTAACAGTGAGACATCTGGCTTTTATTATCCAAAATATATTTGTGTATTTGTTCAACACTAGCATACATGTAAAACTGACTCTTTGAGAAATATTAACTGTGTACAGTTCTTTTTGTCCTAAGCCTTGGAGTACACAATTGAACTACTGTTTTCCATAGTTACTTAGGCTAGTTCTTTTCCTTCCCAACTCCTTTCATTGTGATTATGTGATTATCTGATTTATTTGCAAAACAGATTCATTTGCTACAGCTGGTATTCAACTTGAGTTCCATCCACATCCTAGTTAAGTTTATTTTATTATTTTGAGTGTATGTAAACATTACCATCATTCTAAAAGTCAGAGCCATTAGAAAAAGATGCTTTGAGAGAAATGTCACTACCCCTTCCTATCCCCTCTCTCTGCAGATAACTAATCACATTAATTTCTGACCTATCCTTCCTGCAATAGTTTTGCACAAAATGAAAAGACACATGTAAATTTTCATATATCCCCTTCTTTCTTACATGAAAGAAGGCTCAATACAAGCACTTTTCTGGACTTTTATTTTTCATTTAATAGTACATCAAAAAAATCTTCCATATTTTTTATAGCTTTATAGTGCTTCATTCTGTAGGTGTGTCATTGTTTATTTAACTATTATTCCAAGTGTGGATATTTAGTCTATTTCAGATATTTTGCAAATAAAAACAATTGCCACAATGAATGGCTTTGTGTATATCTTCACTTTGCTGAAGGTGCATTTTTAGTGTAGATTCCTAGAAGTCATATTGCTGGTTCAAAATGGAAGTGCGTTTATAGTCTTGCTAAGTATTTGACAAATTCCTCCCCCCAGTGATTATACTTGTTTACATTTCTGTCAGCAATATATAGAGAACACTAATTCTTCACAGCCATGCAAACAGGCTATCTTGTCATATTTTTCCATATCCACCAATCATTATTTCAAGTTGTCAGTGTTGTCTTATTTTACATTTATCTAACTGTAACTTTGGATATTTTTGAAATGCACAATTTTTATAATTGTGTGTGAATGCATGCCTGTGTGTGTGTGTGTGTGTGTGTGTGTGTGTGTGTATGTGTACCTGTGCATGTGAATTTCTGTTCATGTTTTCCCTCTCTCTCTCTCTCTCTTTCTTTTTATTTTCCCTGTCAGGACTTTGGTAATTTGTCCCTCAAGTTTTTTTCCTCAGATTTTTCACACAAACAAAAAATGGTAGTACAATGTAGAGATTCATTTGACAAATTCTTACTTAGCAGGTACATTCCCAGCAGTATATGATACTATAAATGAAGGCATAGTCCCTTGTAGAGCATTGGTCTGGGGGAAGAGACATGTTGAGCACTTTACTTTTTTTAATTAAACTTTTATTTTGAGATAACTGTAGATTCACATGCAGTAATAAGACATAGAGAGAGATCATGGGTGCGTGCTACCCTGTTTCCCGCAGTGGTACATCCCTCAGAACTGTAGTAAAATACCACAAGCAGAATATTGGTATTGATAGAGTCAGGATACAGAACATCACTACAAGAATCTTTGTTGTGTTTTTATAGCCATGCCCGCTTTCATTCCATCTTCACACCTGCTTTCCTCCCTAAATAACCTTTCATTTTGCCATTTCAGTAATGTTATATAGATGTAATCATATAATCTGCAAACTTCCTGGGTTGGTTTTTCCACTTAGAATAATGTTCTGGAAAATTCAGTTTCTTGCACATATCAATATCTTATGTCTTTTGATCTGCAGTTAAACGCTATACCCTGAGCCCGATCCCTTCGTCTAATACTATATTTCTTTTTTTATCTTCTCAGTAGGTTTCATTTTTTAATTTAATTTAATTTAATTTAATTTCTTTTCAGTGTTCCAGCATTCATTGTTTATGCACCACACCCAGTGCTCCGTGCAATACTTGCCCTCCATAATACCCACCACCAGGCTCACCAAACCTCCCTGTCCCCTCCCCTCCAAAACCCTCAGTTTTTTTTTTCAGAGTCCACATTCTCTCATGTTTTGTCTCCCTCTCCAATTTCCCCCTCATCACTTCTCCTCTCCATCTAATACTGTATTTCCTTTGATTGCTGAGTAGTAATCTATCAAGTATATTTAATCATTAACAGCCTATTTAGCCTTCTTCCATTGAAGAACATCAGATTTGTTCTGAGTTTTGGGCTATTGTGAGTAAAGCTGCTATGAATATCCATGTTCCAGTTTTTCTGTTAACTTGTCTTCATTTTTCTGGGAGGAATGCCCAAGAATGCAATTCTGGGTCATTTGGTAGTTGTGTGTTTAGTTTCTGAAAACACTGACAACCTGTTTTCTGGGGTTGTTCTACCATTTCTATTCCAACCAGCAATATACGAGTGATACAGTTTTTCCACATTTTTACCAGTGTTTTGTATCCTGCTGCTTATTTTTGCCATTCGGATAAGTCTGTAATAATATCTGATTGCATTTATCTATAGGCTGGTGATGTTAAACTTCTTCTATTGTGCTTATTTGCCACTCGTAGGTCATTCTCAGTGAAATGTCTCCTTATGCCTACTGTCAATGTTCTCAAGGAATTGTTTGTTTTCCAACAGTTCTGTTTTGAGATGTCTATATCTCTATGTATGTCTAATCTTTATCACCGATCTCTATTTATAGCTATGGATATAAATAGTCTAGATATTGGCCCTTTGATATGTAGCTTGCAAATATTTTCTCCTACTCTATATTTCATTTCTTCGTTGTATTCATAGTATCTTTCTCAGAGCAAAATTTTGCATTTTAATGAGGTCTTTTTTATCAACTTTTTTTTTTTTTAAGATTTTATTTATTTATTTGACAGACAGAGATCACAAGTTTGCAGAGAGGCAGGCAGAGAGAGAGGGGGAAGCAGGCTTCCTGCAGAGCGGAAAGCCCAATGCAGGGCTCCATCCCACTCTAGGATCATGACCTGAGCTAAAGGCAGAGGCTTTAACCAGCTGAGCCACCCAGGTGCCCCTCAACTTGTTGTTTGACTGATGATGATTTTAGGGTCAAGCCTAAGAATTTTTCATCTACCCTTAGATTCCAAAGATCTTTTATCTTTTTTTCTCCAAAAGTTTTATAGTTTTATGTTTCACGTGAAGTCTATGACTCACTTATCCATTTGGGGCTAATTCTTGGATAAAGTGTGAATCATAGGTCAAGGGTTTTTGGTTTTGCTTTTTGGTTGTTGTGGTTTGTTCTTGTCTATGGATGTCCCATTGGTTCCAACACCATTTGTTAACAATCCTTATTCCTCCAGTGAATGGCTTTTGCACGTCTTTGAAAATCTTTTGGACCGTTGGTGTGGATCTATTTCTAGACTCTATCTCATTCTATTTCATTAATCTCTGTGTCTATATCTCTGCCAATTCCACAGTTATAACTGTAGCTATGTAATAAGTCTTAAAACCACATAGACTAATTACTTTCATTTTATTCTTTTCTTTAAATTATGTTAGTTTTAAATTATGTTAGTAGTTCCTTTGCCTTTCCATATAAATTTTAGAATACTCTTGTCTATACCTACAAAAATATATTTTTGGGATTTTGATAGAAATTGTGTCAAACTTGTATATTAATCTGGGGAGAAATGACTTCTTTGCTATGGTGAATCTTCCAATTTTTGAACTTGGCATGCCCCTCAATTTGTTTAGCTCTTCTTTGAGTTCTTTCACTAGTGTTTGTAGTTTTCCATGTAAGTTATATACATGTTTAATAGGCATATATATATATTATATATATATATATATTTTATTTATTTTGAGTGGTTGTAAATGGAACTTTTAAAACACTGGGTGTTATATGTAAGTGATGAATCACTAAATTCTACTCCTGGAACTAATATTATACTGTGTTTTAACCAACTGGAATTTAAATTAAAAACTTGATTGAACACAAATTTTAAAAAATAGATAAAACTTTAATGTCCACATTTATTGCATATATACATACATAATCTATAATTTATATTTAAATGTATTTCATACATTCAATATACATATTAATTATATGTATATGCACACACACAATTTATTTCTAAATGTTTATCTTGAACTCTGTGAACTTGCTAATCTCACATATTAGTTCTGGAAGGCGTTTTTGGTAATCTCGTTGGAATTTTCTATGTGGACGATCATGTCATCACCAATTACAGACAGTTTCTTTGTTCTTTTCTCATCTGTATGCATTTTATTTCCTCATCTTGCCTTATTGCTCTGGCTACAACTTCCAGCACAATGCTAAATCAGAGTGATCCTCTATTTTCTGTAAGGCATTATATGAGTTCATGTTAATTCTTCATACATTAGGTAGTCTTCTGTGATGAAACCATTTAGGCCAGAAAAAAAAATGGGGGAGATAGTATTTAAATTATAAATTCAATTCTATTAATATTTATAGGGCTATTTTAAATTGTTTTATATTGGGTGAATTATGTTATTTTCCTGATTTAAAGGAGTCCTGTAACTTCTCCTTCAAAGAGGCAATAAAGCAGGAATGGAGTGTGATTTCTCAAATGGAAGATGATGGGAATGCAGACCCCCTTGAACCAGGAAAATATAAAGAGTGAAAGGGAACTAGAGAAAATTATGGAAGAAAATTGTCTCCCGAATGAACACTTTTCATCTTTCCCAGATCAAGCACAGCTTTCTCTAGCATACTCCCTTATCATCCTACTTGCTTTGAAGTCTCCATATTGGCTCTGTTCTAATTCCAGCATTGCTACTTGTGAGCTGTGGGACTTTAGGCAAGGTACTAACCCCTGTGTCCCTCAGTTTCTTTTTTCTAAAAATGGAAATAGTAGTAGTATTTTCCTCATGTGATTGTGTGAGAATTCAAATGAGTCCATAAATATAAAATACTTTAAAAGGTGCTAATGGATATCTTATGTTTCTAACATTGTTAATTGAAAAGACTTCTTTTTGTCATTGAATTGCTTTCACACCTTTTTTTTTCTTTTCTTAGAATAACCTATGACATATGTGTGTGTTTATTTCTAGACTCTTTCCATAGCCACTGATCTGTTTGTATTTACTTTTGCAGAGAGCACATGATCTTTGTTACTGTTGCTTTAGAATAAGTCTTGAAATCAGGGAATGTAAGTCTTCTAATCTTATTTATCTTCTTCATGATTGTCTTGTTATTTGAGGTCATTTCCATTTCCATGTAATTTTTGAGAAACAGCTTTCCAATTTCTATTTTCAAAAAAGACTGATATTATTCTGATTGGAGTTAGTTGCATTGAATCTATAGATCAGTTTAGAAGAAAATTGACATTTTAACTAAATATAGAGTTTTTCAAAGCACAAGCATGGTTTATAGGTCTATTTACTTGGGTCCTTTTAAATTTCTCTCAGCACTATTTTCTAGATGTCTTGCACATCTTTTGTTAAATGTATTCCTTGAGAGCTTTCTAAATGCTACTAATAATTAAGATGTTTTAAACATCATTTTTCACTTGTTTATTGTAGTTAAAACAGAATCCAATATTTTGTACATTAATCTTTTAACCTGTGATTTTGCTAAATCGATCTATTAGTTCTGGTGTTTGTAATCTATAAAATCATAAAATAATTATTTTTTGCTTCCCAGTCTTTGTATCTACTTACCTCTCTTTTCTTTCTTTTTTTTAAATTCTTTTCCTCCTTATCTCTCTCTTCCCTCCCTTTCTCCCCCACCACCTTAATTATGCTGAATAGGAATTGTGATTCATTTTGAATAGAAATGGTTAAGAGTAGACATTCTTGTCCTGTCCCCAAATTTAAAGGGAAAAGTTCAATATTTAACCTTTAAGAATAATGTTAAGAATATGAATAACAATAATAAGAATAATATTAGAATAAGAATATTAGCTGCAGGTTTTCATAGACACCATTTGCCTTTTATACATTTCAGACTACATCCTTAAACTTGCTTTATTCTCTTGATATTTTAGTTGTGAGGTTCATTCACATTGGTCGGTGTATATCTATGCCTTCTTTTTCACTGCTGCATGTTTCACTCTACAAAATTTTCACAAGTTTTGGGGCACCTGGGTAGCTTAGTCAGTTAAGCGTCTGACTCTGGATTGTGGCTCAGATCATGATTTTAGGGTCCGGATATCCAGCCCTACATTGGGCTCCATGCTCAGTGGGGAGTCTGCTTGGGATTCTCTCTCTCCCTCTTCCTCAGCCCCTCCCTCCATGCTTTCTCTCTCTCAAAAGGATAAATAAATCTTCAAAATTGTCACAAGTTCTTTATTCATTCACCTCTTAATTAATATTTCGAATATACTCATTGTTTAAAAATACTTATAATACTCCTTTTATAATTCCTCTACAACCTCTGTACACTCATGAATTTATTTTTGGCATATTCCAAGAGTTGGAATTGTTAAGTAAGAGGTGTGTTAACTGTTGACTTTAGTGTTTTTAGACAAAATTTCTCTGCAAAATGTCTGTCCAACAGATGCTATATGAACTGTGTAAAAGTTCTTATTGCTTCACAGAATTACCAACCCTTATTATTCTCAGGTAATTTAATTTATATTTTAGCCATTTGACGAGTATGACATTGTATCTCTTTGGACTTCAGTTTTACTTCCCTGATTACTTCAGAAACTGAGAATTCTTCTATTTTTAAATTGATCTTTCAGGGGGCGCCTGGGTGGCTCAGTGGGTTAAGCTGCTGCCTTCGGCTCAGGTCGTGATCTCAGGGTCCTGGGATTGAGCCCCGCATCGGGCTCTCTGCTCAGCAAGGAGCCTGCTTCCCTCTCTCTCTCTCTGCCTGCTTCTCTGCCTCCTTGTGATCTCTGTCTGTCAAATAAATAAATAAAATCTTTAAAATAAATAAATAAATAAATTGATCTTTCAGGTTTTCTGTTAATTCTGTCCAGTTATCTACATGATTATTTGTATTTCCCTTATTGTTTTAAAAATATATAACAGATAGAGATTCAGTAATTGACACCAATTATTTCAGTCTATATCTCTTCTGTGTCTCTTCTTGATCAGTCTCTCTTTCGCACACACACACACACACACACACACACTACACACTGGGTTTTGATATACAGAAGCTTTTTAGTGTTTAGTTATTTTAGCTTTTATTTTATTTTATTTTATTTTACTTTTATTGACCAAATTTGTCAATCTTCTTTTGTGGTTTTGTATCTGTTTAAAAAAATCCATTCTTGAGATAACAATGGTGTTATCCTCTATTTTCTTTTTAAAATTTTCAGGTTTGATTCTTCACATGAAACTCATGTTAGTTTAATTTGCAAATGAAAGATCCAGTTCCTTGTTTGGCCATATTTATGTAAACAGTTGCCTCAAATCCTGGTATTGAATGTTCCATCTCTCCATTGTAGGCAGCCAGGCTCTGCCAAGTGACAAGGGTTACAAAGATCTTGTGTGTTTCTAGTCCCCCACTTGTCATTCTCTGTGTTCTGTCTGTCCATTCCTGCTGCAGTCCTTTCCTACTGTTCCATTTTAAGAATCTCTGTGGGACAGACTCCTGACTGTATTGTTTCATCTCAAAACTGCCTTAGCTTTTTTTAATCATGTGCCCTTACACATAAATTTTAAAATTCATATGTTGATTTCAGGAAGTTCAAGAAAAACACTTTGGAATTTTAATTGGGTTTGCATTGAATTTTTTACATTAATTTGAGGAGAATTTACAACTTTAAGACATCTCTCCATCCCTACACATGTCATTTTATTCTATTTATTTAGGCCTATTTTAATTTATTTCAATTCAGCACTGACATTTTATCCACTGAATTTATACATTTCTTTTGATACTTCATTGTTTACCGTATATATTTATACATCATATATCAAATTAAAATTATATCAAGTTAAAAATATATATCATATTCCTCATGATATATATAGTTATTTTAATTGTGTTGTCTAAAATTACATTTCATTCTGCTGATGAGGTATAGAAATGCCATTGATTTTTAATATATACATCATATCTATCAAACTTGCAAAATTCTCTTATTTCTATGTTTTCCCTATTAATTATCTCAGCTATTTTCTGAGAAAACAGAATGTGTGAATAATAATGGTCTTGTTCCTTTTCTTCCAATTCTTATACATTTAGGATTTTGTTGCCTGTTTAAAAACCTTTTGAGGCTTCTGGCTGGTTTAGTCAGTAGAGCATGGGACTCTTGATCTCAGGGTTGTGAGTTGAAGCCCCACAAAGGATGTAAAGATTACTTAAATAGATAAAAACCAAAAAAAAAAAAAAACTTCTGGGTGGTTATGACCTATAGAGCAATGAATTCGGGTAAAAAAAATGAGCTATGATTTTTTGATGTGTGTGGGACTTGAATTATGGTATGGGCATAGTCATCTTGTATACTGTTCCTGTGTGCTTGATTGAAATATGTTCTCACTCATTACTTGTGTGCTTTTATTAGACCACCATTACTAATTGCTCTTTTCTGATTTTCTGTATGTTACTAAATTCTTTTGCCTACTTGAAAGATATAGTCCATTAAGGTAGTGAATTAATCAATTTCCTCTACATTTCTGTAAATTTTTATTGCATACATTTTATTTTATTTATATGAAAACTATGCTAAAAAAATCCTTTTATCTTCTCAAGATATTAAGCCTTTGTATAGCCAACAAGGGCTGCCAGAACACAACACTATAGACTGATGGCTTAAGCAGGAAAAATTCATTTTTCACAGTTCTGTAGGCCAACATGATTGGATTCTGATACGGACCCTCTTTCTGCCTTGTAAATGGCCACACTTTCCTGTGTCCTCACATGACAGAGTGAGGGAGCTCTCTGGGGTCTTTTCCTACAAAGGCACCAATTCCACCATGAAGGCCCCATCCTCATGACAGTACCTGAAACTTACAACGTCCCCAAGGCCCTAACTCTTAAAACTATCACCTTAGAAATTAGAGTTCCAAAATATGAATCTTGGAGAACACACAATTCAGTCCATAACAACAATGTATCTGTCATTACCCTCTACCTTTCTTCATTTTTTTCCCCCTAAAATATGTGCTTCCTCCGAAAGTCCCCATGGTACTTATGTCACGGTAGTAATATAGTAACCAAAGGTTTAAAAAAAATAGGAATGCCATTTTAATGAGTGTTTACCTATTTACATTTACTGTGATTACTCATATATTTGAAAGAGCTTGATTTTTTTTTCTTTCTATTTAGTTATTTTGCTCTTAATTAATCTGTCTCTTTTTTTATTGGGGGTGGAACTTCATTGAGGTCTCATTGTGATGTTGTATTTTCCATCCCTGGTTGGGAATTTAAACAAGGTATTTCAATTGTCATTCTTTTAATCATAAGTGGCAGAATCAGTGGAGTATGAAGTTGACTAGTTCCTTTAACTAGTCAGTGCCTTTCCAACTTGTATGCTATTATTAATCAGTGTTTTAAGTATTTTGTTTCATTGATCATGAAATCTGCAATATTATTTTTTATGCACTCAGTATTTATAAAGATCTACCCTCATGATGAAAATTTCTTGCTGACTGTTCCTTTGTGCATTTCAACTATTTCTTCTGAGCTTCATTCTCTCCTTCTGCTATCCTTATTTTTTTATTTTCTTTAATAAAAGACAGTTATTATACTTGAAAATAGAACACACTATCATTTGTGAATAACAGCTTTACTGTTATTATACTTTGGACTGATAATTATTTTCTTTCCACATGTTGAATGTTGTGTTCCACCATCTGCTGACTTCCTTTGATCTATTAAGAAGTCAGCCCTCAATCCGTTGCTTATCTTTTTAAATTCTATTTTATTTTTAAATGGTTTTAATAATTTTAATATTTTAAAAAAATTTTAATAGTTTAATAAATTTAATAATATTTTATTTTTTACATAATCTCTACAGTGTGGGGTTGGAGCTCACAATCCTGAAATCGAGAGTCACATGCTCTTCCAATGGAACCTGCCAGGTGCCACCATTGTTTATCTTTCATGGTTAATAAGTCTTAAGTCATGGGCAATTTGAGTTCTCTTTTCCTTTGTTGCTCTGCAGTTTTATTGTCCTATTTGTATATATATTTTTTTATTTACTCTCCTAAGATTGTAGCTATCTTTTTTAAAAGATTTTATTTATTAATTTAGAGAGAGGGACAGTAAGCAAGTTTGAGGAGGTGCATAGGGAGAGGGAAAGAGAAAATCTCAAGCATACTCCTTGCTGACCCTGAGATCAGGACCTGAGCTGAAATCAAGAGTCAGATATTGACTGACTGAGCCACTCAGGGTCCCCCTAAGATTGTAGTTCTTATTGAACCTAAGATTGCATGACTTACTTAAATGTGGAAATGTCTCATCAATACCTCTTTAGATATTTTATCTTCTACATTCAATTTCTTCTCCTTCTGAAACTTATATTCAGTCTTTTCATTCTATCTGACATGTCTCTCCACCTCTCCTTCATATTTTCACTTCTATCTCAAATTCCTTCTTTGTATCTTTAAAAACACTTGTTACTTCTCCCTTTAGCAGCACCTAGTTTGTCTTTTAAGTAATCCATAAATTTTTAAATTTTATTTATTACAGGATTTTCATCTCTATAGTGTTTATGTGGATAGTTTTCAAACCTGCCTGTCCTTGTATAATATCTTACTTTTGGGTCATGTTATCAATTCTCTGGTTTATTCCTTTCAAAAATTTATTTATGCTTATTTTTAGTTGGTATGCAACATTCCTAATATATCATGTCCCCAGGGATCTTTCTTCACTCTTTTTTCATTTGGTCATTTATCGGTTGTATGTTTCAAAATTTCAGATCTGGGGTTTATGCTGACCTGAAATCCACAGTTTGCTTTATCATTTGTTTGTCAGGTATCTTGCTATATCTGCTGGCGACTTATTGTAATTTTAAAACTTTGTGTTTCCTAGACTGAATAGAAAGTATAAATTCAAACCTCAAGTTCACCACTGCAGAGCTCTGACCACGGATCCCAGAGATAGACAAAGTTCTTTTTCATCCAGTTGGTTGAATTTAAGTTGTTTTTTTGTTTTTGTTTTTGTTTTTTGACAGAGAGAGGTCACAAGTAGGCAGATAAGCAGGGAGAGAGAGTGGAGGAAGCAGGCTCTTTGTTCAGCAGAGAATCCAATGCAGGGCTCAATCCCAGGACCCTGTCCCAGGACCCTGGGATCACGACCTGAGCCGAAGGCAGAGGCTTTAACCCCCTGGGCCATCCAGGCATCCCTAGTTGGTTGAATTTTCATCTTCTGATGAAAGCTTTAGCTGTCTAAGTGTCCCAGTTACATGTAAGCATTTCAGTTCTCAATCTTCTTCTCTCTTGGGCCCAAGCCCCTGTCTCTTATCCCTCTCGTGGATGGTAAAAATCCAATACTTAAATTTACTAAAATTGGCAAATTGCTTTGGGAGCACTTAGAGCTTTAGTGCACTCTTAAAAAAAAAAATTGTTTGCCTGCCCTTTCTTTGCTGTAGACTCCTAGAGATTTATCTTAATTCCTTGCCGTTTCAGCTTAGGGTTTAAATGTTTCCTTTGTGTTTGTTCTTATATTTCCTAGGCCTTCAATGTGTTCTATAGAAAGAATTTTTCAAGATAATCGTGTTTTTTGTGTTGCCAGAAGTGAAATTTAATTAAACATGTGTTTATTCAACATCTATGATATATAAGACCATGTTACAGTGTCTGCAGTAAGAGGAGGTACAGGGAAAAGCTCTGGTATTAGAAGTGAAATAGGTATTGTTAGGATAATTGATCAGATTTTAGGCAAACAAAACTCACCCTATTGACATGTCACTGAGAGCTTTAGCTAACAGGACTAATTTCTGGTAGCCCAATTTATGGTACTTCCCCAAGCTATTGAATATAGCATTTTCCTATGTGAGAGAGAGAGACAGACAGACAGACAGGCTAGAGGCTGACTGCCTACATTTGAATCATAGCTCCTTCCATTGCTATGTATGTGGTCCTAGAAAGCTACTTAAACCTTCTGTACTTCAGTTTTTTCATCTGTGAAACTGGAACAATAATCGTGCCTGTTTCAACGGGCTATTCTACAGAATAGGTAAGTCAGTACATGTAACTTGATTAGGATGTCTGGCACGTAATATTTAACATAGCTATTTTTATTTTTAACTATTACTTATGGCTCGGTACTATGCAAAATGCTGTGGAAGCAGAAAACAATGGCAGTCCCTGCTCTCCAAGGGTTCAGTCAGGTCACTCTTTAGAGAGAGACTAACATGCAATCTGTACTGTATATTGCTTACACGTAAAAGTTGGCAATTAAGGTATCGGTGCAATAAACAAGGTGTAGAAGTAGCTCAGAAGATGGATTGATTAATTCTTTCTCCTAGGATGCAATGAAGTAGAAAAGAGTAGAATCACATTTGGGAAAAAGATGATAAAGTTCTTTTATTGTCATGATCTATTCAATAGCCTTTTGGAGATGACCATCAGCCAGTTAGGAAGGAAGGTCTTAATTTATTAAAGACAGCTTGAGTTCTTTGTGAGTTCTAGGTTTCTGATTCAAATGTTTTGAATGTTTTGACACTTCTCTTATTATGTGGAATTAATCACAAGGTGTTTGAGAAGACTGCTTCATGCTAGATGGAATATAATGCTTGCTTCAAGATCCTCACAGATTGCCTTGAAAGGGCAGTCCTCATTTCTCTTATTTTCCTTCTATTTTCTGTATGCCCCCAACCCCAATTAAGATGAAAAATGACTAATGTGTCATTGTCCTTCTGTTGGATACAAAGGACATGAGAATTCCTGTGAACATTAACTTTCTACTTCATAGAGCTGAAGGCTTTGTGCTCGGGATGCGCTCAGGCTTGTCCTTTTAATGAAACACTTGGTCCAAACACTTTTATCATTAAAAAAAGTAATAATGAATCCGTTATGAGGCCACAGAAGGAGGGTGGAAGGTTAATACATGTTAGAGAACAAAAAACAATTCCGCCACCACGGACAATGAATACAAATTTTCTTTATTCTCCTTGAAGTCATCCACTAAATTTTTTAAATACCTTTCTCTTCTCTTCCTGACAGCCATATACTAAGCCTAAATGAGAGGAGTTCAAACTGACCCTTCAGCTGGAAATCTCTATTACTTTCACAGGTATGGCAATGATGATGAATACTTTGAACACTGACCCCCAAAGCTCTGCGAGATCTTGCTGAATCATCAAAGATTAAATTCCACTGAAAAGCAGGTCTTTTAGCCAATCCTGCTTCCTTGAAATCTAAAAACCCACAGATAATTGCAATTGTTAAGTAAAAAGGCAAATTCTTCCAACCACTCACATGAACCCATTTCATTCCTGCATTGTCTCATCTCACCTGTCATTGCTCTCCATTAATTAGAATATTTGATTAACTAAAATAATTCAATTTTTCTGGCCAAGTTCAATGACAACATATAATTTATATAGGAAATATTATGACTTGGGTGTCCTGAGGACACCCCTCAATTCCCTAATTTAAATAGAACCATGACCCAAAAAGCAGGCCCAGCTCCTCATGTAAGGGATAGAGAGGTGCCATCCAGTCAATGTTATGGGGAGAGCAGACCTCGGAAAATATTGGGAGTTTATGGAGTTCTTTCAGGGACAGCTGTTATAGAGCTGCTCCTGAAAGACACCCAGTTTATTTCACGAGAGGCAACCTAGCACAGTAGCAAGTCATAGAATGCAGTTATTTTCCATACCCTCCACCCCCAAATACACATCCATAACTCAAAATACTTAGCATAAAATTTCATGGAAATTAGTCGAACTCCTGAAGTTCATACAATGACCTCACACTGAGAACCTCCAACTGTGCATTCTACATGCCAGAATTGGTGAGGATACAAAATTAAATAGCACATGGTTTTGAACTTCAAGGAGCTTATAGTCGACTGGAAGAGACAGTAAAGTAAGTAGACAATTAGAACACACAAGGAGTTGGGAGAGAATAAAAGATGTGATAGAAATTCATTGTAAGGATACTTAGAATTATCTTGAGAAAGAGTTGATAGACTTCCCAGAGGCAGAATGGCTTACTCACAGCTACTTGAAGAATGAGTAATTACCCAAGTAAAACTGATGAGGAATATGCCCTCAGTAGATGGGAAAGAATGTGCAATGGACTATTCAAGGCAAGATAACACACAGAGGTGTTCCAAGAAATAAAAGCCGTCTCATACAAGTAGAGTACGTTGAGAGGTGGTCAAGGATTAGGTTAGAAGCTGAGCTAGAATTCTTCTGTGTCATATTAAGGAATTTGGAAGTTTACCCTGAGGGTAAAAGAAAATGTTTATAATAGTTTAGACTTAGTGTGACAGAATATTTTGAAGGGATAATAAGAGCAAAGGAAGCCTTCCTAGTTACAACGTGGTGTTTAAGAGGTTGGAGTTTGTTGCCATGTTGGCTGGACTTAAGTCCTCACTTCACCACTCACGGAAAATTATTTAACTCTTCTTCCCTCACCCGGCACATGGAGAAAACTGTACACCTACTTAGCAGAGTTATTGCCAGGCTAGTAGGAATTGGTATGTGGAAAGCGTGTGGGACATTTCTTGGCACATAAATGTTGTGCACATTCTGCTCATTGTGTCATCACCATCATCACAATCGGTAGCACTATTCAAGGTGAAGATGTGGCAGCATTTGCTAAAGGGTTTGGCAAAGGAAGTGGAGGGAAGTATGTGACTGGGCAGGTGCATTAAGTAATATATGGTGACCAATTAGAAGTGCAGGTAGGAGGCAGATCTAGGTGATTGCCTGGGCTTCTACCTCAAATAGTTATAAGAACTGAGGAGTAGAGAGATGGATTCTTTCTGTGCATGTGAGTTTTGACATACCTTGGTGTAGGTAAAGACAAACTGTAGTTGGTTATAATTACAATCCAGGGCTGGGGCATTGACATGTACCCATCGATTCCTACCTGAGTCTGTCAACTCTAAATGCCTATCATTCTAACCAGGTTTTAGATATTCTAAGTGTACTCATTTGATCTGTATGTGGTTTCTCTAGGCTGGGTGAATCAGGTAGGATTGTGCCTGTTTTATTAATGGGAAACTTGAAGAATAAAGGCTCTATTTTCTCCCATGAGTAAAAGGGCTAATTGGCGAAAGAACTGGCAGGAAAAAGAACCCATTTCTCCTTTCCTCAGACACGTACTCTGAAAGTATGCTTTCCTCACATACTCCAGGCATAATGAAGCATCAACGAAGGTACTTCATGTTTTTAGATTCAGTGAAATTGGCTCAAATTCCACCCTGTGTGTAACAGGAGGCTTCAGTTATTCCCAGCCTCTCTTAAGATTTTAGGGTGAGTGATAATGGTTTATGGACTTCCTGCATACTATCGTGTTTTTCTTCTGAATCAATTTTCCTTTAAAAGAGCTGTGTTTCTGGACCACTATTCCTTACATGCTGGCATTCTCTCCTGGGATCATACCTACCCTGAAAGTCTAGTTATTTTCTGATTTGGAGTGGTTTTACTCCATTTTTGTCCTTGTTTCCTGTTAGCGAGGCTCTCAGGTGTCAAATTACGGAGCAGCTTACCTAGGTGTCCTGGCAGCTGTTAGATTTGTTATTTTTCCACAAACTCTACACTCTATTGATAGCGTGATCTCTCTGAAACTAATATCTTTCTTTACCTTTTTGAATAAGTTACAAGCTGGACCCTAAGCTCAGGATATTCTCTAGATATTATCACACTGGAAGGAAGGAAACTCATTATCTTTCCCCACCCACGAGGTCCTCCTGACAACACCAAGCGTGACCAGACATTTGTTACTAAGAAAGAAGGAAAAAAAATTTTTTTTCCGTTCAAACATATTTTAATGTTCTTTGGCCAATATTATGTTTCCTGTCTCTCTCTCATTATCATCGTGCTCATTCTTTTAACCTGCTAATTGAAATCTTCAGAATAATTGAGTCATCAAAGGAGAGAAAAATATTTGGTGTGGATCCGATTAGACTTCAGATGAAAGATCAAAAATGCATGAACTCAACACACATGAAACAGGCAAACACATCAAAAAATGGGCAGAAGATATGAACAGACACTTCTCCAATCAAGACATACAAATGGCTATCAGACACATAAAAAAATGTTCATCATCATTAGCCCTCAGGGAGATTCAAATTAAAACCACATTGAGATATCACCCTACACCAGTTAGAATGGCCAAAATTAACAAAACAGGAAACAACATGTGTTGGAGAGGATGTGGAGAAAGGGGAACCCTCTTCCACTGTTGGTGGGAATGCAAGTTGGTGCAGCCTCTTTGGAGAACAGTGTGGAGATTCCTCAAGAAATTAAAAATAGAGCTTCACTATGACCCTGCAATTGCACTCCTGGGTATTTACCCCAAAGACACAGATGTCGTGAAAAGAAGGGCCATCTGTACTCCAATGTTTATAGCAGCAATGGCCACAGTCGCCAAACTATGGAAAGAACCAAGATGCCCTTCAATGGATGAATGGATAAGGAAGATGTGGTCCATATACACTATGAAGTATTATGCCTCCATCAGAAAGGATGAATACCCAACTTTTGTAGCAACATGGACGGGACTGGAAGAGATTATGCTGAGTGAAATAAGTCAAGCTGAGAGAGTCAATTATCATATGGTTTCACTTATTTGTGGAGCATAACAAATAGCATGGAGGACAAGGGGCGTTAGAGAGGAGTAGGGAATTTGGGTAAATTGGAAGGGGAGGAGAACCATGAGAGACTATGGACTCTGAAAAACAATCTGAGGGGTTTGAAATGGCGGGGGGTCGGAGGTTGGGGTACCAGGTGGTGGGTATTATAGAGGGCACGGCTTGCATGGAGCACTGGATGTGGTGAAAAAATAATGAATAATGTTTTTCTGAAAATAAATAAATTGAGAAAAAAAAATGCATGAGGACAAATAAGTCCAAACAAACAATAACAAAGAATATAAATTTATGCCTATGTGCATCATAAATTAGGTATACAATTTATTTCTTTCTGTGTTTTATCCTATCTTCTGAAGGTAAAAGTAAAACACATGAAATATCATTATGTATCAGGTTGATGTCAGGGAAGTCTAATTATTACCTTGGAAAAATACTCACCACAGAAATTAGGAAAATGGATTTTTTAAAATGTAATCTTGTTTTTGTAAAGACTCAAAATTCACAGGTTTATATGTATTACTGTAAGAAAAAGAATCCTGAAAGATATGCCTGCACATCAAAATGTTAACAATAGTTGTCTATTTAGAGAAACATAAAAAAGAATGATTTTTTAAAAATTTATTTAGCCTCATTCCCACGTTTTGCAATGAAGACTGTGTCTGGAGATGTTGAATTTTTCCAGTACAGAATTTTTATTCCTTTCAATCTTTACACATTATATTATTTCATCTTATACCAATATATATGTAACTATATACATATTATATAGTTAATATATAACATCCCCTTAACCAAGTAAGTAAAATTAACATTGCAAGCAATAGCCTCTTGGTGTGTTGGAGTGAGAAAAACATTACATTACTTGTGAAGTACTCCTGCCCCAAATGCTTAATTTAAATCAAATCCTGAGGACAAAATCTGGCAAACGTAAATATTTTGAAATTTATAATTGCACTGTGGTTGTATAAGAAAAACATTCTTGCTTTGGGAGGTACAGGCTAAGGTTTTGTGGGGCAGAGGATGAGGATCTCTGCAGCTTCCTCTTAAATGATTAGGAAGGAAAGAAAAATAGGAGGGAGAGAGGGAAGGAAGAAGGGAGGAGGGAAGGCTAAAGTCTTTGAGATTACCGAGCTCAAACAGACTGAGGGTTGCTAGAAGGGAGGAGGGTGGAAAGGACAGGGAGTTGGGTGATGGACATGGGGGAGGGTATGTGCTTTGGGGAGTGCTGTGAATTGTGTAAGACTGGTGATGCACAGACCTGTACCTCTGAAACTAATATTACATTATATTTTAATTAAAAAATAAATTTAAAAAATCTTAATCCTAATTTGTAACACATGGATTGAAGTTTACTGAAAAAAAAAAAAGGCAGGATAACTGAATGGGTGTTTTAAAAGTAGACCTACATAATCTTCTTGTCACCCCTGAGAAAATGAAACATATGTCCATGAATGACATTTATAACATGCAGAGACGCTTTATTCATAATAACCCCAAACTGGAAACAATCCAAATGTCTATCAGCAGTAAAATAGATGCATCGTGGCATATTCATATAATAGAAAACTGTATGGCAACAGGCAAGAAAAAAATAACAACTATTAGACATCAACATAAATGAATTTGATCGATCGTATGTCAAATAAAAGGAGCCAGCCACAAAAGAGTATGGATAATTCAATGTATAAGAAGCTCAAGAATAGCAGCATTTACATGGCTCAGTCGGTTGAGTGTCTGCCTTCAGCTCAGGTCATGATCTCCAGGACTTGGGATCGAGCCCTGCCTCAGACTTCCTGTTCAGTGGGGAGCCTGCTTGTCTCTCCGCACCTGCACCTCATGTTCTGTGTGTGTGTGTCTCACGTTCTCTCTCCGTGTGTCTCTCAAATAAATAAATAAAATATTTTTCTTAAAAAAGAAGCTCAAGAACAAGAAAAATATATTTATGGAGATAGAAGTAAAATAAATTTCACTTTGGGGAGGAGGAGGAGGATGACTGGAAAGGGTCCTGAGGATGCTTTCTACTATGCTAGAAATGTTTTATACATTGATTTCAGTGATAATTACACAGATATAAGCATTAATCTTGCTGTATTCTTAATATTAGTACATTTTACCAAATGTATATTATATCAAGCTTCATCTTATTCTGTTCTCACCACTAATGAACCTTCTTTTTATTGTGTCTAGCCTAGAGACTTGCCTATGGCAGATGTTCAAGATATATTTTTGGAATGAGTAAAAATTTTACCTACCTTGGGTCCTATTTCTTTGGAGTACTGCTAAATGTAATAACAGATGCTGATTTGTATTTTATTTCTTAGTTAAATCTTTTAGAATGTATCAAAGAATATAGCATTCATTGAAGGAACAGCTCTGAGGACCAGAATTTGAGAAAACCTAGGTAGTCTGATGAGAAATGCAGGAGGGTGGGGGCCATTCTTTGAAGAATAATGGCTTTCAAAAATCCCACATGTTGTGTGGTTTCAGTGTGTTAACTCACATGGACCCAGGTGTGCGGCAGGCTGGGTTGTTCTTTGTGGAAGGCATGAAGAAGTCAGTTCAATGCAGCACAGAAGTGGTCTTTTATCCCCCCTGATTTATTTATTTATTTCAGAGAGAGAAAAAGAGCACAAGTATGAGGGCAAGAGGGAGAAGGAGAGAGAATCTCAAGCAGATTCTGCCCTTAGCGTGCAGGCCAACACGGAGCTTGATCTCACCACTTTGGGATCAGTACCGGAGCTGAAACCAAGAGCCGGATGCTGAACCAGCTGTGCCACCCAGGTGTCCCAATGCAGAAGTGGTCTTTAACAAGATAAGAGGTTTCCCTATTCGGAGGCTAGAGCTAACTGCAGACTTTTCTGGACTGGGTGGACATCTATATCCAACAGGGTGGGGGAAGAGTTTGGCGATTCAAGTTTCTAAGCAGCTGTGATGGGGGAGGGGAGGCAGTGAGGGGAAATCAGTTCTGTTCTGGGATTACTGATCATGAGGAATTCAGGAATTTCAGAAGCAAGGACTTCTCTTCAGGGTGAAGATACTAGCTAGGACCAAGAAAGGAATTCTGGAGTTCAGTTGGCTAGATTTCTGTTTGAAGAAGAACTACAGCCCTAAGTCAGGCCCTGGGAGAAAGACTCAGGGCCAGAAGTCCCTGAGAGGACCTCAGGGACTCTGTGTTCAGCAAAGTGCATGTTGTGGCTCCATGCATCCCAGACATTCTAGACTTTCTCTGACCTATTCCCATTCTTACAGGGACAGATGGAGTTCCAAACACCAATGCCTGGCTTTTATTCAACAAGGCCTTGATGAAGGTAGAACTCTACATGTGTTTCTGTTATTTGAGAGTGAAAGTTTTAAAGGCATGGATGAAAAACAGATAACTGTGATTCTACCTATGTATTAAGTCAAATCTATAAGGAAACATCCAATAATACATCACATTACATTTTTTAGTTAGCTCCAGAATATTAACTTTCCTGGGATAGCTTAATTACATTTGACAGCAAATGTTTCTTTTAAAGTGTGAGCATGTACACTACAATGTTCATTTTAGAAAATAAGCTGGTAAGTTTTTGGGATCCTATGCCTATAAAAGGAATCCTTAGACATAATATTTCTAATATTAAGAACACTAAGATGTTTGTTTAATTAGTTTCCATCTTGATGAGTTTCTTTTTAAACAATAATTACCAGAGATAAATTGTCCCTTATATTAATGAAGATATTAGGGCAGAATAAATATTGAGAAAAATCAAACATTCCAGCTAGAAAAATGGAAATCAGAAAATGAGTACTTCTTCAGAGTTTGGAATGCTTAAAATGTGAGTAAATTTCTAATATGTAATAGGACTAGGTAATTTAAATGCAGAATAATTGGGGCACTGGGTGGCTTAGTCGGTTAAGTGTCTGCCTTTGGCTCAGGTCATGATCCCGGGGTTCTGGGATCGAGTCCCCTGTTGGCCTCTCTCTCTGCCCCTCCACCTGCTCGTATTGGTGCTCTTTCTCTCTCAAATAAATAAATAGAATCTTTAAAAAAATAAATGTGGAATACTTTTTAATTGCTTAGAAATACATTTTTTAGTTTATTTCTCTAGTCAATTATAAAGATGACTTTGTCAATAATTAACCAAACTCACGTCAGCATATTCCATTAATATAAGTGCATCTATGGAGAAATGTATCAGCTATAGAAATTTGAATTAATTGGGTAAATTGGAATGTTTCTTTAAATCTACTGCCTGGGGGGGATTGCTAATAGGGCCACTTTACTTTGGTTTGAAAAGAAGGCATAGTTCATCTCTATGTTCTTGCAAAAATAAATAAATTATTGCATGTATATAAACATAAGAATACAGATGTATAAATTATAGATGTTATTGTTCTGTAACTGACTATGACCCTGCCTGGGTGTGTCAGCAGGGTCCTGCGTCCTCGTCCTCGGTGTTTCACTCTGCCTCTCCTCTCCTCTCCTCTCTTTGTAAATGCTACAAAATGTTACAACATCCCACATTTTTTCAATGCCCACTGACAGGATTTTATTGCTCAGTTTAAAAATACCTATATTAGGCCATTTGCTTGTTTGAAGACTTTTATTTTTTTCTTTCATTTCACATTTTCTCCTGTTTCCCACTATTATCTTTTTTGAATATTAAAAAAAAAAAAAAAGCTTTTCTGTATTCCTCTTACCACCCTGGGAGACAGCCCAATCTCTGTGCCACTGCAGCTGTTAGACTTGCATACTCTTCGTAGCTACATCATCTGCCGTAACCACTAGCTCTGGCACTGACTCTGCATGGAGTTCTCACTCCAGGAAACCTCGTTGTTGAGGAGTGAGAAGAGGACCTGCTCAGACAGTTCTACAGAAGACTGTCCTCCCTTGAAGCAAAGTAACAAGGGTTCTGGTGTTCCTGACCTATTGTCATTAAGGTCAACAACTGGCCAGAACTAAGCACTAGACTTCAGAAGATGAATATCAGCAGAACAAGGCCCTAAAATTTCCTTTACTCTTTTACTGTGATTGAAGTAAGTGTTACACCCATCACAAGCTGACTCTTCATTTTACTCTTAAGTGAATAACGTAGTACCATGCATACATGCACATGCTCATGCACCTTCACATACACACGTGTGGACTCACACAAGCATACACGTGCTCATGCACACACCTTCATATACACATGTGCAGGCATGCACAAGCACACACATGCACCTTCACATGTGTGCATAAGAACGCACACACACCTTCACATATACACATAAGGACATGCACATGTGTATGCACCGTCACACACACGTATATAAGTACACACCTGCACCTTCATGTACACACATACAGACATGCAAGGCACACATACGCACATGCACATTATACATGTTTGCACAAGTATGCACATGTACCGTCACATACATGCAGACATGCACAAGCACACATGCACCTTCATACACACACATGAACAAGCACACACATGCTCATGCACCTTCCTATGCATGTAACACTCAAACATGAGCATGCACCTCATATACGAGCATATACATGCACAAGCATGAGAGCACTCACACATACACCCACACACACGTAGAGTTTCTGGCCCATAGAAAGGTATGTACTTCTTCTGGGCCTCAGAAATGCAATAAAAATATTTAGTTGGATGTCTAAATTCTATGCTTGGAAAAAAAAACACTATCACAAGATAATATTTTAAAGATGAGTTGCAAACAGCTACTCAGTATAGGACATTATGTCTGTAAATACAACACTTTAAAATCTCTCTATGAAACTTATTTTCTAGAGACAAAATCAGGTTATTTATTTCATATTCCTTTTTGGGAAGAATGAAAATTAAAGTATGTTCAGAGACTGTACTAACATGTCAATTCCAACATGTTCTCTCTAAATAGAACCTGGAAGTTCTTTCCCTTTATTCAGTCTAACTTGTTACATTCTGTTATATTCAGGAGAGTTTTGAAATTTTCTTTCCTTTTTTTTTTTTTTTGTTGTTGTGTTCTGTTTATGCCTAGGTATAATGTTCACATGTGTTTCTGAGCCACTTAATACTTTCTAGTATGACATTTTCTAATCTATGACATTTTTTTTAAGATTTTATTTGTTTATTTTGAGAGAGAAAGAGAATGCGAGCAGGGGGAGGGGCAGAGGGAAAGAGAATCTCAAAAAGACTTCACATAGAGCACAGAGCCCAGTGCTGGGGCTGGATCTCACGATCCTGATATCACACCCCGAGCTGAAATAGAGTCAGATGCTAAACTGACTGAGCCACCCAAGCACCCCCTGATCTATGACATTATTAGGGAGTACAGTTTTAATTATTTTGTAAAGATTTCTTAATTTATTCATTTTAGTTGGAGGTCAGTCACTACATGATGATGAAACTTGAAAATACATTTAACTTGTTTCAAAGCATAATATAATCAATATTCATAAATATTCCATTTTTAAACTTGAATGGATGTTAATTTTCCTATTACTAGCATTCCTATCAGATGCTAAGCAATGGTGTAGTCCAAATATCCTGTAGCTCACTAAAGTTTTGTCTGATAAAATTTTCAGGGACTGATATAAATACATAAGCATCTATTCAAGTGGTGGTTGTGACAGTCTTGTAGCTCTGTCGACACTTATGTGTGTATATATATATATACACATACACACACACACATACATTATATATGTATATCTACATTATATATATATACACACATCATATCATCCTAGTCATTTGAAAATTTTATCAGAATATATATTTTCTTACAGTCTGTTTTATCTGGTATTAATGTAGCCACAATGTCTTTCATTTGATTAATTTTTCACATGATTTGGCTATTTTTATCCTTTCATCATGCTGGAATTTAAAAATCCACATTCAACCACCTTTATATTATAATGGAAGCACTTTCATCAAAGAATATTAATGTGATTTCCAAAATATGTAGATTATATTTCTATAGTTTGCAGTTGCTTTCTCCTCTCTCTTTTTATATAATCTCCATGATTTCTCATCTTTTGGGAGTGCTTTCTGTTCATTCACATTTCTTTTTCCTTTGTTATTCTGGAAGGTGCATTCTCTGTTTCTGTTCTGCAGGGAGTTACTATATAAATTTTAATAATTTCAGCAGTATCTCTGCCCTGCTGAAAAATACATGGACCTCAGGGTCATTAATTTCTGCTCTCTGCCCAAACTATATGGTATCAATATCAAGTGTTCTATTTCAGCATTGTTTTTAATCTCCATTCTTTGAACACAATTATTGTTTCATAGTCGATACATGCCAGATTTACCCATATGCTCAACACTTACTATTTCTCTGCTCTTTTATTCCTTCCTCACATCTTCCATCTACTATCATTTTCACTCTTCTTGCAGTGCACCCTTTGGAAGTCTCTTTAGTAAGCATCTTTTGTAATCAGACTTTTTAGTTAACTCGTGTTTTTGATTCACATGGTTTTGCAAAAAATAGCTTTTCCCTATATATGGCTCAAAGCTGATGGGCAATTTTTCTCATCGCTTCTGTTATTTCCTTGACTCCTGGCATTTATTGCTTTGAGAAGTCAGGGGCCATACTCAGTGTTTCTCTTCTCGTATGCTGTTTAGGGATGGGGTTTTGTTTGTTTGCGTGGATGACTTTCCACACCTGTGGATTAGAGTCTCTGATCATTTCTGCAAAATTCTGACCCCTTATTTGTTTTGTTCTGTTCTCTCCATCCCCACTTTCTGGAGTCCTGTTAGACATATGTTAGATCCCTCCACTCAACCTCTATATCTGCTTCTCTCATATTTCTATATTTCATTAACCTCTGTAGACTGCAGTATTCCCTCAGAGGCACATTACAACTTAATTCATGTTCTTTTCTGCCATTTGCAGTCTGTTGTAATTTTTTCCCTTGTGTTCTAAATTTTATTTACTAGAATGTTTATTTCTGGTAGCTCTATTTAATCCTCTTCAAATTCTCTTGACCATGCCCATTATCCTTTTGACAAATATGACTAGATATATTACATATCTATGTTCTTTATCTGTTAGCATCTGTAAAATTTTTATTCTAATTCTGCAGTGAGTCATTTTCTCAACATTTGCTCATTATGCCTTATTTCAAGTGTTTCACGATTTTTCCATAAGTGAATTTTCTTGTATGTATCATTAGTGGAAATTATTTTGGATGCAGTTTAAGGGAGTATCTTATTAGAGATGGTTCACTTCTTCAAACCATTTAGAACAAAACTAAAATTAATCGAACTAAATTTTTGGCTACTACTAATTAGAGCCATATAGGTAGTATTTATTCCATCCTTATAGCCATATGAGGCTGAAATGGTTGTCAGGGATCATCAGAGAAGGCATTTCTCTCTCTTTTCCTCTTCTTTACCCAGAGTTAAGATCAGGAAAGAAACATCTTATAAACTTGTTCTGGGAGTAGAGTATTTTTCCTCAGTTTACCCATGAAACAAATTGCCTCTCAGGGGTCTCAGCTATAAATGGGAGTCTAACACAATTTCTCTCCTTGGGATAACCCTTAACTCTGTCTTCATTCCCTCTCCTTAAAAAGTAGCAAGCAGAGGTGCCTGGGTGGCTCAGTTGGTTAGGCAACTGCCTTCGGCTCAGGTCATGATCCCACGGTCCTGGGATCAAGCCCCATGTCGGGCTCCTTGCTTGGCAAGGTGCCTGCTTCTCCCTCTCCCTCTGCCTGCTGCTCTGCCTGCTTGTGCTCTCTCTCACTCTCTGTCAAATAAATAAATAAATTAAAAAAAAAAAAGTAGCAAGCAGAGGTGCCTGGGTGGCTCACTCAGTTAAGCATCTGACTCTTTTAATTTTGGCTCAGGTTATGATCTCAGGGTCCAGGAACCGAGCCCTGCATCTGACTTCTTGCTTAATGGAGAGTCTGCTTAAGGATTCTCTCTCTCTCTCCCTTTGCCTCTCCCCCACCTTGCGTGTGCATGTGCACGTGCTTGCTTGCTCACTCTCTTTCAAGTAAATAAATCTTAAAAAAAAGAAAGAAGGGAAGGAGGGCAGGAAAGAAGGAAGGAAGGAAGGAAGGAAGGAAGGAAGGAAGGAAGGAGAAAGAAAGAGAAAGAAAGAAAATAAAGAAAGAAACTAGTTACCAGACCACGAGAGTTCCTAAACTTCAGGGGAGTAGATAGATAAACTGAAAGTCTATTTGATATAATTTGTACTTTTTAATGGAACTACACTGTGAGCCTAGGACTCTCCTGATCCCGTATGACTGATTTTCGGCATTGGTGCTCTGTGATCATTTGCTTATCTCTTTGATAGGAAGTATTGTTTTTTGTATTTACTAGATATTGATATCAAAGGATGAGTATTATTAACTAATTTTTTCTTCTTATTCATAATTTACATAGCTTAATGTCAAAGCCATAGTGGTCAGTGTGAGTTTGATGGAAAATCAGGCAGAGAGGACAATGAGGGGCATGATAATACTATGAGAGGTAACATACCCTCTTGGGTCTGGTGACCTCCACCCTCTCCCATTAGCAGATAAATGAGAGTTGAGTAAGAATTTTATATTTTGAGTCTGTTAATATTAAGAACAATAAAAAAAATGAACGTTAAATTTGATTTTCTCATCATGGAATTATTACTAATCTAGAATTATTATTAATCAATAAGAAAAAAAGTATTATTCAGAGGCTAAAGGTTTGGTTTTTTATTTCTTTAAAAGTTAGTCTTTAAAAAGAAATCAAAACTGGGAATTAAAACAGAATGAACTAAATCCCCATATGGACTATGTATTAGATTGCTAAGGGTTCTATAATAAAATGCCACAGATTGGTGGCTTAAACAACAAAAATTCATTTTCTCACAGTCCTGAGCCTGGGAGTCCAGCATCCGGGTACCAGCACAGTGGGTTTCTCCTGAGGCTCCCTCCTTGGCAGATGGCTGCCTTCCTGCTATGCCCTTGACCTTTTCCCTGTGTCTTCCCCTCATGAGGATACCTATATGGAATTAGGGCCTCACCCTTATAATCTCTTTCTGAACCTGATCTCCAAAGGTAAGGGTTTCACCATATGATTGGGAGGACACAATTCAGCCTCTAACTGACTATAAATAATCTTAATAAACTTTTAAGTATTTTGGCCTAATTATGCAAGGGGATGTGAAAGAACTACTGACTTTTCCAGAGGTAACAAGTAACAGCAAAACAATACCATAGTGGATGTGGATATGAAGTAAGGGTTTAATTATTGGTCCTGATAGTTTGTTTTAAGCCCTGTGCCATTGGTTTTGTGCATTAAAAAAATTAAACAAAGCTATAAGCACTTTCTGAAACCCACCTGTGCTCTCCACAATAATGAATGCAATTATAATTTTTGAAATGCACTGGGGAAAAATGAAAACCAGCACAAGCAGAAGGATTGCAAAAGCAGAAATGTTGTGGAACGCTCAGGCTAGCCGACATCTGTCCAATGCAATCATATCCATCAATGCATCTGGAAACTGCAGAATCCATCCAGGAATGCATGTTGCAAGAAAGCCGAATCCTGAAATCTAACCTCAAGTTTGAGGTAGATATATACTTTGTGGTCTCATCCTAGTCCCCATTTGTTATTGTCGCAAAACCACCCTGCAGTTCAACAGAATTCACTGCAGCCGCTGGTCTTCAGTCAGGGAAGGCCAGGAACAGGAATAGAAAGAGTTATGGGATATAGTAACATTTTGATTATATATAATGTTGGATTGGAGTCCACTCAAAAAAATTGGAATTATAACAGCTTGAAAATTTACACCTTACCTTCTCAGCCTGGCTTCCGGGAATACCCAACCTTTAAACAACAAACCATGAGGAGATAATTCCTTCATAAATCTACACATTTTCTTAGGCATCCTGCAGGGGAAATGGTATAAGAAAGAGGGGCACTTTAAAGGGTGAAGGGATCAGAATTACAGAGGCAAATCCTTGAAAGTTCTTTTGGTCAGGTGCATTTGAACCACATATTCTCATGATGTCTCACTTAAGAAATGCTATTTACATTGCTTTTACCGACTGGAAGTAGCAGAAGGAACAGAACCACTTGACAATAGGAAAGAACATAATCAGTACCAATTGACTATATAATTACAACCTGGTTCTGGAATGGGAGTGTTGAGGAAGAATTCAGATTTCAGTTTCACCCTATTTAGTGCTGCGTGGTGGCTTGGATGAACCAGATAAACCCAGAATCCTAGAATTTCTGAGTTATAATTTCTCATTGTTTCCAATTTTGTAAACACTACAAGCTTATATAAGCAAATTACCTTTCAGTGAGATGACCGTTCTAAAAGCATTAAATTCGAAAACGGCAAGAATTTTTTCCCCCATATTTATACACAGGATTGTATTCCTTACTACAATAACATTAATATTCATTACTACTGGGAGGTCTTGTCTGGTCTGGGACCACACCAGAATAGCTTCATGGTGAATACAATGAATAAATGCATGGCAAGGACCCAGGAAGTATACATGAATTCTGTTTTAAGAAAAGCTCACCTCCAAAAAAAAAAAAAAAAAAAGCTGACCTGGAAATTCATTTAACCTCTATTAGGTTGGGCAGAAATTCTGAGGAGCTGATCTTCTAAGAGCTTCCTTTGAACAGCTTTTGAACATAATTGAGACATTCCACTCAGGAATCAGAAACTCAGATATCTCAGGATAGATACATTTTTAATCGAAGTTCTTCACAGGTAGTTCTCTAATATTCGGAGTAAGTTACGTATATAAACTAACTGTCCAACATGAAGGGGATCAGTACCTACCACCCCAAAGTATACTGCTTTGGCATATGGATTATTTGCGCTCAAAACGGGTAAGAATCAACGGATATAAGAAGAGTGCTTTTCCTCCCTCCGCCCCACCCACAGCCCAACCCCCATTCCTTACCTGCCTAAGCAGGGCACAAATTTCTTTTTGCGATGGCACGCCCCACACAGTAGCAGGAAAAGAAGAGTGACTCTTACCACCAGAGATGCAGAGTCTACACTGAGTTTTCATAAACAGACCTTGCTAAAAATCACCATTCTCTATTAGGATCCTTGCGTGTTTCCTAGTCACTCTCCCATGATTTATCAACCCTTCTTTTCCTTTGTTACAATAATGTGTAGCTTCAGATTAACCATTTCTTGGGGCTTTTCTCCTTTTCATTGAACTGCTATGCACATAAATCTTAGTAATAACAGTGAGGCCTCTTCCTTTGTTAATTTCTTTCCTCTGTTTAATTTGCATACCCTCAGGCAAAAATTCAAGAAGGTAGAAGACAAGTTTTTCCTCCCCCACAAATAGTAGCCAATAGGGAGGCCAACAAGAAGACACCAGTCCTAGTTTGAAATTTTCAATGACATTATCACAGTATTTTATTGTATGTAAATTTTCAAGAAGACAGGGAAACAACATTTTTTGAGCTCTTACTTGTTGATCCTTGTGTTTCTAAACATGCTAAAGCCTTGAAAGGAAGCCTTATTTTACAAAGGTTCATTTTATTTTCCTAACTAATAAATGAGAAAATGGAAGCCTAGAGAGCTTAAATAACTGGTCCTGGGACAAATAGACTTCTCTTTGTACTAAGCTCTTGCTTTTTCTGCTGGACCTCCCTGACTCCCTATTGCAAGCAGCTTAAACGAGTGCCCTCTCTGTTGTGTGTGTGCAGCATAGGCTGACAGAAGATTCCATAGCTTGTGTGGATGTTGACTCATGCACTTTTCCCCAGGTCCCCCTTTGATCCAGTTTATATGCCTTGAATGGGTAACCATTCAAAATAACCATTACTAGTGAGAAAGCATTTAATATTGAGCTTTCCAGATTGTGATACACAAATGTTGGCTTGAATTATTCTATTAAATCTAAAAAATCCCAAATCAGTTTCCTTTAGAGTTTTCCCTTGTTTTGCATGTTGGCACCTCGGGTTTTTAATGCAACCCAAAAAATCTTCAACCTGCTTTCATTTAAGAAGCTGAATATCTTGTACTATGAAGATATGTATCTGTTCACTCTGTGATTCCATAACTTTCTAGTGAATATTGCATTAAGCTTGTCCCGTCTCCTTATTATCACAGATGAAATGAGTGATGCTGCCTTCATGTTTATTTTCCCTCTGATTGTGAGGGAGATCCTATCCCCATGTCTCCCTTCCAAGATGGATTTCTGGCTGGTAAAAAAAAAAAAAAATACTCTTAAAAATTCACAATACCGTCATATGGCTCTATCATGGCCACCAAGCACCACCCGTTTGCCTCTCTGTTCTGTCATGGGATAGCAGATCCACATATCCCCTCCTTCTTTGAAGTATTTTTTCCCAAGAAAAAGTGCTTCTTTATAAGAGTTGAAGAATAAGGATATCTGAATCCTAGGTATACTTCTGTGCATTGATTTCTGTACTGATCAATCTTTGTTCTGACATTTCACATATGCCTTCCATCTTAGAAATATCTTGAATTACAGTAACATATTTCTCAAAGGAAATATGACACATAAAACCTCAGTTATTTAAATTCTGTGCACATAGCAAAAATATTTTGGTCTAAAAAATCATTTCTTTTGGGTTCCTTGGAAAGGCTGGAGTATTGGCTCATTTACCTGTATCTTTGTGAATCATTAAAATTACCAGAATTTGGGAGTAAAAAGGAGAAAGAACTAACTCCCTTCAAGCAAAAGTCATCAATGTTTAAATATTTCGGAGTTTTTCACTGCCACAAGGTTGATTATTCACAACTTGGCTGAATAGGGAGACTGAGGCTGGGACCCATGTTCTCCCAAGGGAACAGGTACAGAGAGCTAGGCATGTCCAATAGCTCGGACGCCATGGACAGCAAAGGCCTGAGTTCTGGTTCTGGGAACTCCATTACAGTTCAGGCCCCAGGATTCTCCAAAATCAGATATTGGTGCCTTCTGATGAATGAGCAGAACAGAAGGATATCAGAATAAATAATCAGAAGTGGACTCAGGCAACATGTGTCTGACAAGAGACAGAGACCTGTATTCGGAGCCTATCACTGTAGATGAGAAGCATGTAGTGTATGTGTGTATGTGTGATACATAGTATGTGTGTATATGGGGTGGTGTGCATATATGTACATGTAGGTTGTGGTATACATGTGTCTGTGAGGCAGTCATGTGTGTGTTTTGAGCATACATGTGTGAGGTGGTATATGTAATGCATGATGTAGCTATAGTGTGCATTTGTATGTGGGTGGGTGGTGTGCATGAGTATGTCTGTAATATGTGTGTGATTTCAGTTACGTTTGTGAGTGTGTGTGTGTATCTAAGTGCTTATTACTGCAGTTATCATACGATGGTACAGTAGAACCAAGTATTGGGACTCTAGAAATAAGGAATTCCAGTGGTCAGTGCATTCTAAATAGGATCAACAGAAGAAATCCCATTAAAGACTTTCCCAACACCTCCACAGATAACCCAAGAAGAATGGTTTGATTCAAATTTTACCTAATAAGAGACACAAGCTTATTGAAGCTCTTCCTTCTGGCACTCAGGTGGGTGTGCAGATAGGAGTGGGCTGTTCTCATAAAAAGAGTGAATCCAGGTGGCACCTGGGTGGCTCAGTGGGTTAAAGCCTCTGCCTTCGGCTCAGGTCATGATCCCAGGGTCCTGGGATTGAGCCTCCCATGGGCTCTCTGCTCAGCGGGGAGCCTGCTTCCTCCTCGCTCTCTGCTTGCCTCTCTGCCTGCTTGTGATCTTTGTCAAATAAATAAATTAAATATTAAAAAAAAAAAGAGTGAATCCAGACAGGGTAGCAGTCATGGTAAAACAGAAGAGGGGCTGGATAGACACTGTAAGCACAGCCGAATGAAGTTCTGGCAGTCTGGGCATAACGGCATCTCGTGTTCTTTAAGTGTACAGTATAGGAATATGATCACTTCTAAAAATGCTCACATTCTAAAGTCCTAAAGGTAAATCTGTCATATTATTTTGTGGTCATTGGGGAAAATCGATTTGTTACACAAATGATGTTGAGAACTTCCTAAGGCAGAAAAGTGAAATAGACCTAAGTCTGCTTCTCTCTCTCCCTCTGCCCCTTCCCACTGCTCATGTTCTCTCTCTTTCTCTCAAATAAATATATAAAATCTTTTAAAAAAATAATGGGAGCCTGCATCTCCCTCTCCCACTCCCCCTGCTTGTGTTCCCTCTCTTGCTGCCTTTCTCTGTCAAATAAATAAATAAAATCTTTAAAAAAAAAAAAGTTAGATGCTTAACCAACGGAGCCACCCAGGCACCCAATACTGTGTTGATTAATACAGCTTTGTAGAATGTCTTAAAATCTGGGATTTTGATACCTCCAGTTTTGCTCTTCTTTCTCAAGATTGCTTCAGATATTCAGGATCTTGTTTGGTTCCATACTAGAACTGGGGTTTTTCTTTAGAGATTTTATTTATTTATTTGACAGAGATCACAAGTAGGCAGAGAGGCGGAGGGAGGGGGTGGGAAGCAGGGTCTCTGCAGAGCAGAGAGCCCGGTATGGGGCTCGATCCCAGGACCCTGGGATCATGATTTGAGCCGAAGGCAGAGGTTTAACCCACTGAGCCACCCAGGCACCCTTAGAATTGTTGTTTTAATTTCACTTTTTAATAACTTACTGTTAGTGTCTAGAAATGCAACTTTTATATTTTGATTTTGTGTCCTAAACTTTATTGGATTCATTTATTAGTTCTAAAAGTTTTTGGTGGAGTCTCTTTGTGAAGCTAACTAGATCTCAGTTATAATGAACTAATCCAACAAAAAAGTGGAAATTTATATACTTTTTTTTCTTTTGCTGAATTCCAGTGGGTTTACAACCTAAAAAGTAAGGTAAAATATTCCTAGGTTAAGAAATTTACTATGAATAACTTAATTATTTCATTCATCCAAGTTCAACAATTGTTAAGACACTTTAAATAGTTTACTCTTAGTTGTGTTCTGTATTATCACATTTATTTTCAGACTTGATTTCGTCCCAAGAGTGGTAGACTTGCCACCTATCTCACTTGAGTAATTTTATTTAAATAACTTGTGTTTTCAATCTTTATATTAACATGGGCCTAGAGGCTATTTAACAAGCTTGCATTTGTAAGTGTAATAAGAAATAAAATTTAACAAATCACAGCTTTCATGACTTGGATAGATTTATTGGTTTGATTTTTTCATATGCCCACCCACATATTTTGAGCAGAGTATAGACAAATGTTTTCCTGGTTAGACCCTGGTTGTTTCTTTTTTCCTACTTTAAATTTCAACTGCTGCTTGTCGTGGGATTCTCCATTAGAGTTATTGCATCTTCTTAAGGCAAATACAGGTTCTTATGAGCATCAGGCGACCTGTGCCATATCTTGGGTGGAGAAGGTAAAAGTGTTTTCCAGTTCATTTCTCTGCTACTGTCTTATCTTTGCCATTCTGATTTTACCTTCTTTTTACCAGTTCAGTACAAATGATGCTGAGTTAGTGTTTGCTGGTATCATCTCCAGTGAAGAAAAACAAGAATCATGAAGTTTGGGTTGCATCATCAACTGACCTTTTTTCCTTTGAGATTCTGAAACTTGGAAAGGGAGGTAATTCTAAATAAAAAGAACAATTTAAAATCATCCTTCCAGCCATTTTTGGTCCTTGCTTGTTTTTTTTCCTTGTGTGTTTAAATATATACTTCTATCTAAAAAAGTCTTTAATGTCATTTGAGACAAAGGAAAGATATATACAGTTCTGGGTTGTTATTAAGTTAGATGCTATGTTAATTGATGCAAAATTATCCAAGTTATCTTTCTCTTCAACAGCACTGACCAAAGAGTGTTACAGAACTGCAAGATATTCTTAGAAGTCAGTTGCATTCAGTGGTCAAGTTGGTTTGGCAAATGCTTGCAGGCGGAGCCCTCTCTTGGAACCACTTTGCCCCTGAGCATATATAAGCTTGTAGAAGGCCCTATGCTAAAGTAATCAACTTTGTGCCAGGGTTTTCCACTTTCCTGACCCATTGTTTGTGTATTGGTGTTTGATCCTGTCTTTATTTGATACCTATTAATATTCTGAAGAGTTATTTTATCATGGAACACACTTTGAAAATACTATTCTAGTAAATGGCTGGTATAGCTCAGTCTCAGCATTTCATGATATTTTCTTGAGTTGTGAGAAAAAGAATGTCAACCATAATTTTGATGTCCATATATTTATATATTTCCTATTTTCTCTTTTGTTTAAGTTATAGTAATAATGACAGAAAGTAAGGAAATGTGACAGGTGCTACCTAAGGGCTCAGCCACAATTAGATGCAACATAGCAGGTGCAGGAACAGTGTGAAAATGCTGCTCAGACAGACGGTGACCTTCTACAGGAAGAGAAGGAGCTGGCCGGCTGAAAGGCTGTGCCCACTGTGGCTTGACATCCCAGACAGGGAGGGGAAACCGGGACTTATGGGAGAGAATGGCATTAAAAACTGGGGTAGTCCTTGCCCATCCGTGGAGTATGATGGAGAAGGGGTAGGCTATTTGTTATCCCATTGTTTCACCTATGCCTGGGGCAGTCATCCCTTTTTGGGAAAGGAGAGCAAACACATTGAGAAGTAGAAAGTCCTCCAACAGTGTGAGTAACCTGCCCCTCAAATAGAAATGTCAATGTAATGTCAGATCCCAGGAGATCAATAAAATCAATCTACACAAGAAAATACTGCCTTTTTTTATTATTAGCTTTGAAAACTCAATTCAGCCTGCTAATCATATCTCACAAGCCTTGTTCCATTCACTGACCAGAGCTACCACTGAAGGTCCCTTCTTCAAAATCACCAAATCAAACATATAACTCATTCTGAAATGTGTTCTATTTTCCTGCATGATGTCCTGCCTCTTTCTGTACCTCTAATGACATGTCCAGTCACTACAATGAAAAAGTTTGTGTCTGACCCCAAAGCTACCACTCTGATATCTAAAAACATACCATTCTAAAGTCAACAGTAAAATCAAAAAAGGGGATCCTTTCTAAATGATCTGAGATATGGTAGTGTTTGTAAACAAAAAAAGCAAGACAAGTACAGTAAAGTCCTTCTTCCATGTTGGGGACATATTGGAAACATATTTTAGAGACAGCATTCAATCATTAATTTGCACATTCAACAAATATTTATCATAAGTCTGTGGTTATTGTGCGTTGGGATTACATCAGTGAATAAAACAGATAAGACTCTTGCCCAAAATTATTATGGTATGGTTGGATCCAAAATATGTAATTAAGTGAATAAATGTATACTGTTTCAGAAGTTGATAGAAAATCTTTGGGACATTGAGTATATGTGTTGTGTGTGTGTGCAGGTGTGTGCGTGTGTGTGCGCGCGCATGTGCGCACAAGCACACGTAAATGTATGAGAGAGACAGAGAGAAAACATATATAGAGAGAAAAAACTGTCTTCAGAAGTGGCCAAGTAGAGTGCCTGACTTGGGTTTGGCATCTTAGGGAGCTCTGCTTCTTTGAGTATCTTTCTTAAAAGTCTGTAAGTCCCTGTGGTGTCCAGAACAAGTTGGGCTTGGCAGTGCCATCCAGTTAGAATATTTAAAATTTGAAAAGGGACTTTGGCCCCAGATCCATACTTTGGGGCACTCTTTGAGTATCTATCTCTTGCACAGGATGAGTCAAATTCCCTGAAAAGGCCTGCTACTTACGTGGATAGGGTTATTGGAGGGCCTTATAACCAGATTCCAGTTCTAGGAGGGTACCACTGGTCATGGCAGTATATCTTTCATTGAGTTGCATGAGATTGGGTTGTCAAAGTGGCTCTGACATGCCAATTTAGGGTCAAATGGTTTATGTAGACAAGGGCCTTATCAAAGATAGTTGCCCAGGCCCCACAAACTTATGGGAAACCCTGTAATATTAAATACTAATATTTAGTGGTATATGAGATTTTCAAAGGTTGAAAGGGAAGGCCTATAAGATAATGGACATTTGAATGAAATCAGAAGAAAGTGATGGAGTGGACTATTCCATCAACAGGCAAAGTGTTCCAGGTAGAAGAAAAACAAAAACAAAAACAACAGTACAAAGTCACAGGGGAAGGAGAATTTGTGCTATATTTGAGCAAAGACAAAGCAGCCAGAGCAGAATGAATGCATAATAGGGACATGGTAGTAGATAAGGACAGAGATGTAGAAGAGGGAGCCAGATTAAGTAGTGTCTTATAGCTCATGAAAGAACTTTGTCTTTTACTCTGAGTGATCTGGGAAAAAGTTTGGGTGTTTTAAACATAGAGTAACATAATCTGACAAATTTTAAAGACTGTTTTGGGGCATATGGTTGTTTGTAAGAAGCCCAAGTGGAAAAGCAGAGACCAGTGAAGAGTATTGCAATAACTCATATAAGACATATTAATGGCCTAGAGTCAAGTGTTAGTGGTAAAGATTATGAGAAATTGTCAGATTCTGTGAACATAAAGACAACATAATTTGGTTTTAGATGGAGTGGATATAGATACAGTAGAGATGTATCAAGGTTTTTTATCTGAACAACTGACAGAGTCAACTTGTCTCTTATGGAGACGGGGAAGCCTGTAAGAGGAACAATTGTGTGGAAGAGTTATCAAGAGTTTGCTGGAGAACCTGTTATATCTGAGATGCTTCATTCACCTGGAGATGTGGATTGACAGCTGCATACATGGACATTTGGGAGATATCAGTGCAGATTTTACCTGGGGAGTGGGTGTAGATAGAAAATAGAATGGGTCAAAGGGCTGAGTCATGGCTGGGTGAGACCACCTGGGTGGTGGGCCTGGGTGGAGAAGAGAAGGGGTCCAAGGGCAAAGCCATGAGCCACTTCAAAATGGGAAGTAGGAAAAGAGGACAGGAACAGGAAAGGAGACAGAAAAGAATGGGGCAGTAAAGTCAAAAGATAACATTCTGAATGGCATGATGGAACACAATGGAGATACTCTTGCAAGTGCCATTGCTGCCTGGTTCTCCTACAGAGAGCTGAAGACTAACAGTGAGGTTTAACGGAGCTGTGGTTGCTAATGACCTTGACAAGCCCACTGTAGGCATCATGACAAGAACAGAAGCCTAATTGGAGTGGGTTCCTGAGGGAATAGGAGAAGAGGAAGTGAAGTAAAAAGTCAAGATGATCGTTTTGAGGGTTCTGCTGTGAATAGGAATAAAGAAATGGGGCAGTTTCTAGAAGGTGACATAGGTAAAGGACACATTATTTTAAGCTGGCATGGATAGGATCATGTTTATATAAGAGGAATGATTCATTAGAAGAAGAAAAACTCCTCTTCCTTTTTGAGGATGTAAAATTTTGAAATTCAGAAGGTAAGAAAGGAACAGCTGACTGTCTGTACTAGCAGGTTAGTGGTCAGTGATGGGACAAGATCAAGGGGAGGCACCAAGAAGGAAGGGAAAATGTCTTGCTTGCTTAGAAATTGCCATCCTCCTAGGTAAGGTACTACACTATTTCGTGGGATCTAGTGGCGCATGGCAGTGCCAAGCACTTCAGGAGCTAGAGGTTGTGGGCCTTCTCATCAGAGCCCTTGATATTTCCAGGTTTGTGTTTCAATTCGAAATTTCATCACACAGAGAACAGGACTGATACACCGTGAGTCTGGTGTCCTCCTCTGGACCAATCCTTTCAGACAAGTAGGGTAGGACCCCATGGTATAGGCATATGTATCTGGGGATACTTCTACTCCAAAGCAATTTGGGGGGAGTGAGGCCATTACCCCAGATGGCATTTGGACAAATGCCTTGACATTTGGACAAATGCCTTGACCTCTCTGCCTCATTGGTCTTCAGGCCTCATCTCAATTACCCACTAAATTCTAACTAACAGGAAACATTCATTCCCCTGGAGAAAGTACATACATATTTTAATTTCAGTAGCTACCAGCTATATTTACCTAAGTTCAGGAACTTGGAGACAAGTTGGTATTTTTCCCTTTCCTGGATAACCCATTATTATGAAGTTTTTCACAGGGAAGAAATGAAGCAAAATGCCCCAGGTGTGAACACTAGCTGTTAGCAAATACAATTATGACAGAAATAATAGCTTTAAGCTGTGCAGTGATTTATAGTTTAGAAAGTGCACTTTCATTCCCATTACTTCAAGCCTCACAAAAGATTTGCAGGTTAGGTTTCCATAGCAGGCACTTGGTTTCCTGACCAAGTCCTAATTCCTTCCTTCCTCCTTACTGTCGGAGTCTGGATTGCATTCAGGTGTGTGACGGTGTTGGCCTGGGTCCCAGGAAATGAATCCTGCTCATCAGAATCAGTCATGCTGGACCCCCTCCTTTACCACGGGCAAATCTAGAGGTAGGTGCTGGGACCCAGTTCCAGTTTGACCTGGGAGCCAAGAGGATGATGGGGAAATGATAAGGTAAATGAACAGGTAAATGCTGACCATCTCCTCCGCACTTTTTACTCTGGGACATTGCCGTGTGAGGATTGAATTTTTGGAGCTGGGGAAGCCATATTGTGGCTTCTGTGGAGACACTTCTGACACCCTGAGAATGGCAGAGCTGCGAGGTGGGAGGGTCCAGTGTCCTCATCATCAAGTTGCGGAGTTCACCAACTCTAGAATGACCTACTTCCTCACTTCTGGTTAAAGGAGATAACACATTATTTTTTTTAAGCCATCTTTAGTGTTTTTATTATTGACTGTTGAAAGTTTTCTCCCATAATACTTTTTTTCAAATAAAGATACTGAGGCTCAGAGAGGTTAAATGACAGGCCCAGCGGTGCCTACTTTGAACTAAGAAACAGCCATCTAGCTCAAACTCAGGTCTTTGGGCACCACATCTCTTTTCAGAGTCTGTGACCTTTTATGAAGTCTCAGTAGTTTTCCTGCTTGGTTAATATTTGATCTTAGGTAAACTCATTAATTTTTAAATGCCGACCTTACCCTGAGCATCTGCTGGAATGCCTTGCCCAAAATAGGTGTTCAGCAAGCAGGGGCTTATTTAAATTTCATGTGTGGTGCTTGAACCTCCACTCCCTCCAGCTCAACAACCAACACACTCATATCTTCACAGGGCACTCACCACTACCCAGCACTGGGACTGTTTCCTAACCCTGGCACAGTCCTAGAATGCCTGGCAGTTCAGGCAATCACTACTGTACCACCTTCTTTCTTTCCTTCCTTTCTCTTTCTTTCTCTTTTTCTTCTTTCTTTCTCTTTTTCTTCTTTCTTTCTTTCTTTCTTTTTCTCTCTTTTATTTATTTGATAGAGAGAGTGAGAGAGAGAGCATGCAAGCAAGGAGAAGGGCAGAGGGAGAGGGAAGAAATAGGTTCTCCGTTGAGCAGGGAGCCTGATGTGGGGCTCAATCCCCAGATCCTGGAATCATCACCCAAGCTGAAGGTCAGCTCAGACACAAACTGACTCCAAAGGAAATGTGAAGTCAAGTATAAGAGGCAGCCTTAGGGCAGAAAGAGGAACAGCATGGGGAAGCAGAGAGGTTGCAGTGATCTAAGTTCTGGCATCAAGTCTGCTACTCAAGTAATGTATTTATTAAGGAAGCGACTACATTCCTCATTCGTCAGCGCAGACTAGATTAAGATTTTTTTTCACAGTTGGTTTGGTGTTTCTGTAAATTTAGTCTTCATATTTATTAAGCATTCATGTAACAAGCAATAATTAAGTGCCTATTATGTGACAAGTACTGTCCATATGCTGGGGCTATAGAATTAAGTAAGATAGAAAAATTCTCAGGAAAAGAGCAGTTTGTTGGAAGAAACAAGAATATAAGAGAATATAAGACCAAGGTTAAAATGGTTACAATAAAGCCAGACCTAGTCAGTACACAAGAGCGGGTAAAAAGTGAGACCTTTTATGGAAGGCACACCGATAGCACCCGACAGCTTCTCTTTCCCTCACCCTCTCCCCTTCCAATAAATAGCTGCAAGAAGCATTGTTTCTCTTGAAACAAATTATCAACAAGTCCAGGTACTGAATTTGTAATTATAACTTAATAACACTTAAAAAAAAAACAACCCATCACTGTATAAAACAAAGACAAACTGAAACTCGACAGCCTATATTTTATATAGAGTAGGGCACCTGCTTTGGAAATTACAGAATGCACGTCACCAAAACATGTCCATTCTCCCATAAACTGGAAAAGCTGATTTAACCTGAAATTTTGGGCTGATTTGGGGATAGAAAAAATACTTATATAGTGAGACTAATTCCTCCCTGAGAGTGTTTCTACAGGGTAAAATCAAGACCAGGTAACCAATTGTCATTGTGATAGTTCATTAAACTTGAGGGCTTTTTGTTTGTTTGTTTGTTTGTTTTTTGCCATAGGAGTGGCTCCAACCTATTTAATTAATAAGGAATATTTGGAGAAATTTATACACTCAAGCCCGACTTGGCATAGGTGTTATCATTATTGATGCCTCTCATCTTAGAGAGTCAACACTTCACAGAAAGATTAAAATATGACCATAGGATGAACCAGGTCTCAAAAGGTCTCCAATTATCCCCCTTTTGACACCGTGAGCTGTGCCCCCAAAGTCCCCCGGGCTGCCACCAGAAGAGCCACCTTGACTCCAATCTGAGGCTCTGCACCCCCCCTGCTTAGATAAGCACAGCTGTTCTCATTGACCAGCGTGGGAGGAGGCTTTTGAAAGGAATGTTGAATCAGAAAAAGGGACAGAAATGAATCCATAATGGATTAAATACCAGTGTGGAGAGTAAACGTGTGCTATTTTTACCAAGGTTGTGTTTTCATTGCTCCCATCTTTAGCAGAGCCAATGTGGCTTTACGTGTTTCTAAACGAGGGGTTTGCTTTAAAGCTAAAATGCTCTGAGCTGGCTCTGCTTCCATTCAGTTCAGCAGGCACACTCCCTCCCCACCCCCTCACCACTCTCCGCTCATCAATGAAGCTCAGAAGACAGAGCATTAGGGCAAATCAGAGCACTCTGTTTAGTGAAAGCCTAAGCCTCCAACGAAGAGTATGTTTTGTTCACTGAATGCACCTGCTGTGTTTCTCCACTAGTGTAATTGCACATCTACATGCTCTCACTCTTTTCTGGGAGCAGATGCATCGGATATCTATAAGGAACGTCCTAGAATCAATATGCATGAAATAAAAAGAGCAAGTGAGATGAATTTGCCCGCCGGCCAGAATGCAATAGCAATGTTCGGTGAAGGTGTTTCCTTTTGCACCAGCCTTTAATTTGTTCAACAACAGGTAAACTCCTAACATTTTTATGCCCTGGTGGTAAGTTAAGACTTTTGTGAACTTGGGGGTTTCCTGAAAGAACCAGAGAAGAAAAGGTGGGGCTGAAATAAAAACAAAGAAACAGGAAAAACGAAACAATCACTGGAAACCACAGCAACAAGAACAGCCAGGAACAAAAGAACTGTTCTGTCAAGATGGGGACAGTTATTTCAAAGTACTAGAAGTGTTTTCTTCTTCAGGCACTGTCCTTCTCATTATGTGCCTGCACACACACCTGTACAACACACACACACACACACACACACAGCAAAAGCATGCCAAATTAACCCAATTTCGTGGTCTGTAGCTTTCCTAGATTTTAAAGGAGAGCACTTGCTTAATCTAGAAGCTGAGTAATGTTGATTAGCATAATCAAGCTCTCCTCGCGCACACACAGTTTAAAAAAAGAGAATAAAAACAGAACCTGTTTCTTAATTGGAGAAGATGTTGCTGTGAGGACCAAAAATAAACATTCTTTGCCTGTAACAGGATCTGTGGGTGGAAGGATGGATGTGTTAACTGAAAAGCTTCCCCAGAACTTGACTGTCATGAATGGGGAGTTAGCGTTGTATCAGCTCCTTCAATGTAGGAGTCTTATATTATCAGGAGTCTGTATTCACTCAACATTTCCTAAGACAGAGATGTGAGCATTTTAGATGTTTGAGTATTGTTTGTGGAGTAAGTCTCTGCCCAAGCCCTGTGTAAGGGGAGCTGTACTTCCTCAAGATAAGGCAGTCACTGCAGTGGACACCAAAGCCAAGGGATCTCTTGAGCCCCAGATGGCTTGAATTCTCAGCGGTGTTTGACATGATATAACTTAGTTGTTAAGAACATGGTCTCTGGAGAGAGACTACAGGCTTAAATCCCAGGCCCCGCAGTTATAAACTATATGAACCTGAGTTAAATTTACATAATTTATACAAAATCCCTATTTTGTCCATTTTGGAAAATATGCATAATAGCATTAACATCAAAAGGAGGAAGAATGAGTTAATATATACATAAAAGGACATTCCACAAAACATGACAAGAACTCAAAAATTTTACCTCCTCTATGATTACTGATCAATCCCCAAATTTTCTTCCCTTGACCTTTATGACACCTTTTTCTTGGATATGTCTGGGTTCTATGTCAGGCTTTCTTTCCTTATCTTCCCAGACCCTTTTTGGACAAGCTCAAAAACGTCATGGCTTCAATTCTATCTATATGCTAATGAGTCGCAAATCAAGAGTGCTCTCTCTCTGTCTCAATGGAGAAATAAAGAACTGAGAATCTGGTTTCTTCCACCGTAGAACATTTAACTAGTTGCCTAAGGTTGTATCTATATATTGAAGTGTAATGCATTTTCATTTTGTATCTAAATAACACATATATCATTGGAATAGAAAAAAGAAAGATGGAGCTTATAATAAAAGAAAGCTATCTCTTTCTACCTCTGCCTGAGCTTGCCACTTCTGCTATTCTTTGTTTCATCAGTTTTAGCCATTATGTATTGACTTCCTGCCCTGATGAATGAAGACTTAGCCATATAGAGCATCCCATTTCCTCTCATGCTCCTCCTCATAGTTTTGTAATTACCATTAATTAATCAAGATTTACCTCATTTTGACTGCATAGATACTGTTTATAGCAACATCGAGTAGTGTTTTCTGACAACACTCTCTCACCATTTTTTTAAAAATTTTGCTGGGTTTTATATAAATTTGCTTATTTTCTGGCATCCCTAACTGCATTTACCCCAGTTTTATTGAGATATATTTATTGAGAGATATTGACATATCACATCACCAAAGTTTAAGGGGTACAGCGTGAGATTTGATATACATATATATTGCAAAATGATTACCGCAATAAGGTGAGTTAAGATCTGTCAACTCACCTGTTTAATTGCCTTTCACTGCCTGATCTAAGAACCTGTTTGACTTGTTCAGAGTTTCAAGAATAGTAGAAAGTTCCTTAAGTATCATTTTTTCCTGGATATGATGCTGTTAGAGCCACTGTCTCCCCACATTATCCTGGACCAATTGGTCTATTAGGCATATTGTGGAACTGCCCCTATGGCATTTACATTTATTTTATTCTAGAGAATCACAGTCTTGCCTAGAATTTCTTTCCCCCATGCCCCCACATCCCTGATCCTGCTCAGGATGTGCTGTCTTTTTTTTTTTTTTTTTTTTTTTTAATGGTGTGTTCCTTCATTTTGTTGGAACAAAAAAATCCAGTAACCTCCTAATAAAGGCTGATGTAATATGCATTTTCTCCATCCTCATGTCTGAAAATGTTTTATTTTAAGGTTCTGCTATTTTTTTTCTGACATCCAGTGTTGAGATTGAGACATATAACGCCAACCTAATGCTATTTTCCATTGTTAAAAAAAAAACAGCCATTTCTCCCCCTGGAAGCTGTAAATATATCCCTTTTATCCTTGGTGTTCTGAAATTTCACAATGATGCACAATTATTCTGCCTATATATTTTGAGTTTTCTTTTTCACATTGAAGATTTGCTTAAATATCTTGAGAGCCTTGATTTTCATTCATATGTTAAATAAGGTAATAACCCCACAATGCCAAGACTGTGGTTTCTTTTCTTTTTTTAAAAAAAGATTTTATTTATTTATTCGACAGACAGAGGTCACAAGTAGGCAGAGAGGCAGGCAGAGAGAGAGAGGAGGAAGCAGGCTCCCTGCCAAGCACAGAGCCCAGTGCAGGGCTTGATCCCAGGACCCTGGGATCATGACCTGAGCCAAAGGCAGAGGCTTAACCCAATGAGCCACCCAGGTGCCTCTAGATCTTGGTTTCTGATACCATTCTCCAATAAAAGGTGCGAGGACTCCTCGGAAACATGGCCTATCGAAGCTGGTACAGAGAATATACAAGATAAGCATTTTATAGTGTCAGAAAGTGAGAAAATGCTCAAAAAATAATCACAACAATGGGTGCATACCAAAGGGACATAGGAGCCAACTGAGAGAACACTCAGTGGCCCAAACTGGAACATTTGAGCAACAAAATAAATAACTCAGTAGTAAATTATGTCCTAATGTATAAAATAAATACACATAAGTTTATACTGATATAAAATAAGTGACTGGGTAGATAGACAGCATAGGTAGATGATAGGTAGATAGATGATCGATTGATACATCTCTCATGTAGAAGAATTTAAAATAATTCACATTACTAATCTGCTCCCAAGGAAGAGGAGCACAACACCTCACTCTTAAGCATGAACTATGCACGGTGACTTCTTCCAAAGAGGATAGTAAGGGAGGAAAAAAAAAAAAAAAAAGGGTAACTTTCTACTGGTGAAATCTGAGAAACACTGCTTTGGCCAGGTGATCAAGATTAACACCATCAGTGATAAGCCATGTTGATAGCATGTATTCTTAATATACTGTGATAAACACGGCACTTTGTTTCTGTGATCTTTCTCCAGACACACCATAACTTCAATCTAATCATGGGAACAACATCTGAAAATCTTATTTGAGGAGTACTGTACAAATACTCAACCTGAAAATGATCAGTATTGGACATTATCAAGGTCATCAAAAGAAAAGAAAGTCTGAGAAACTGTCCCAGCCAAAAGAAACTTAAGGAGACATGACAACAAAATGTAAGGTGGGTATGATCTGGAACAGAAAAAGGACATTAGGTAAAAACTAAGAAATATAATAAAGGATGGGCGTTAGTTAATAAAGATGTATAGATGTACAGATGTTAGTTCATTAGTTGTACATATGCACCACACTAATATAAGATGTTAATAAAAGAGGAAACTGGTGTGAGATATAAAGGATTTCCTTAGGCTAAATTTGCTACTTCTTTTTCCCCCTAAAGTAAAACATATTGTAAAGTAAAAAGTGGGTTTTGTTTTGTTTGTTTGCTTGTTTAGAGGTAATATAAAAGAGTATTGAAACTATGTGTCTATGAACACAGCACATGCGGGATCTTTACTGCAGGGAGAGTAAGCAAGGAAGTCTTTTTTGAAGGAACGTTTAAAACCTTTTGAAAATACCTCTCCCACTTTTTTATTGAGGGCAGGCATCAGTTTTCTTGAGTAAGGGTAAGGGAATGTGGTGGAAGGACAGGTTTGCTTTATATAGATTTTTAAATATCATTCTTATTTCACACCAAACTCTCACAGTTATCTTTGGTATTTTGAAGCTGAAAGTATCTCTGAGCTTCTGTGGGGAAGATCAAGTCACACAAGTCACACTTTGCAATTTTCCTGATGATGCTTACACAGGCTGTGAACTTCTCCAGCTTCTGTATTACTTCTCGACCAGTTCTCTGTCTTCTAGAGGTTTTATTCATTTTTTATAAGTTCTACCTCCTGATGATCCTTTATCCTTTGTCCTATGTATGTGTGTATCTCCTTTCCCATTGTTTGTTACTGTTTTAGGGAGGAGGAGATGAACGTGGTGTTCATTATGGCACCTTGACTCTAGCTGACTTAGACATCTGGAATTATTTCTTTCAAATAGAGAAATAATGTTTTCTTCAATAAATCTTGTTGCTTTCAGTGCAATTTTATAACTACATTGGAAAGCAATCACAGAAAAGGAAGGAACTTTATACCAGGAATATTTTGTGATTTTTTCTATTGTGGGTGATTGCCAAATTGACTGTTAAGGTTGAAAGTCAAGGTACTTGCTACATAAACAATGAATCTTGGAGCACTGCATCAAAAACTAATGATGTATTTTATGGCAACTAACATAACACAATTAAAAAAAGATGGTAGACAATTATGAGTTCTATGTGCAACATCTAGATCTACCTTTTAATCAATGGGCCCAGCCTCTTACCTAAGTCTACGCACCTCCTTCTTCAGGAGATAAATCCAGCAAACATTGGTTTATCAGAGACATTTTCTAATTTTTCTCAGTTCTAGAAATAAAAAGACGCTGGTGCATTTTCCAGTCAGATAAGGTTTCTGTTCTACCAACATCAATCAGCAAGGTTACTCTTTTGAAATTTATATGAGTGAGGTTTCTTCTGCCCTTCATTTTAGAACATTAGTGATAGGAGTCTAAGCACAGTTAGTGATTCTCATCAAGGAGGTAGGCAATTCTTCACCCCTACATTGAAGAGGTTTCGAAATCGTCAGAATGGCATTTACTAAATTACACACCTCTTTCACTGAAATCTTTCTATATTTCCTTGAGGGTATATCTCTCTCTTCCTGCCCTGGGAAATCACCACTGTCTTTTTGTGAGCCATGCTCACTGGTGGGGAATAATACACTTCAGATGATATACCCATGAGCACAAGTAGCTCTAGAGAGATAATCACCATGATCATGAACAAAACATTTAGTACTATAAATATTATATAAAAATACTTATTTTCTTCATCAGTAAAATGGGAATAATAGTGTGTAATATAGGATTACCGTGTTAAGTGATTCACTGAATATAGGGAGTCTGGCATATAAATGATCAATTCACATTAGTTGCTACCACTTTTTTTTTTATTTAAAAAAGATGGGTACCCACAAATATAAACAGAACATTAAGATGTATTATATATTTCAGTTCAACAAATATTTACCAAGTAACATCCGTATATTAAGGATACAAGGTAAATAAGATACTGCCTTTCCAAGATACTAATAATCCATGGGAGAGAGCCTTACATGGAAGGATAGTTATAGTTTGGTATTACAAGGTTCATGGCTTGCTAGATGGTTGCATAGGGTGATTTAGCAACAAAAAGTAGAGGAGAATAATTTAGAGGAAGGAGCATGGGTTTAGGAGAGATTTTTCAGTGGAGATAGTGTCTATATTTGGTGTTGCATGCAGGTTGGAGGCTGAGTACTAGGGGACAGAGTATGCACATAGCATCGGAATGAAACAAAACAGGAATGTATACACTAGTATTGCATTTTTTGTTTTGTTTAATTCAGGAGCCAGTATTTGTGAAAGACATGGAAGATCATAGGAAGAACTATTTTAACTGGAGAAGCAGAAATCTAATTTAAAGAACAAAGTGTGAAAGCTTTATTAGTCTTTTTAAAATTACATTTAGTTTCTTAAAAACATCACATTTTCTCTTATTTTGAGTCTTCAACCTCAGTCATTTGGTGGAAACGTCTTTGAGAAACCTTAAATTTCAAGAACTTTTGAAACTTTTGAAACTATTTATTCAAGTTATTGAATTATTCAAATATTCAAATTAGTGAATTTCCACCATTTCTTCTCTGACTTCATCTTTCTTTTTCTTATTTTGTAAATCTCTGCCTTCATCTTCCCCTTCTCAATTCCATTTTAATATAGACATCACAATAACCCTGTTCCAATTTCATTTGCCTCTCCTCCTCTGGATTGCATGTGAGTCCTGTACTCACTGACAGTGTCAGCCCCCTACTCTGTAACACTTTTAATTCTCTCATTACTTCTTCACAATTTCCTACTGTGTATTCTTTGTAATATCCACTGCCTGGTTTCTATGGTATTGGAAGTCAAGGCACTGATGGTCAAAGGGATTAAACTATCCATTAGGTTTACCACAAATGCATTAGTGTTCCATTATATTATGGATATTCAATACTGCTCATGGTAAATTTTGACTTTTCTACAAATGTCACTTTTTCTACTAATCTCATCATTTTTTTTTATTACTAGTTGGAAATCCAGCAAAATGTTACTTAGTAAAAGCTGGCAAAGTCATTGCATATACTTTCATTCTCTAAACTTTAAGCCTATGTTAAATGTACATGCTTCTAATTTGCTAGGTGCCCTCAGTCATTTTGTTGGATTCTTTCCTATTTGTTGACCCTTATCCTTGGCTACTTTCCACATGCATGTGTTAGTATGCTCATATATCTTTTATCTTAAACACAGACTACCGTATATTCTCCTGATTATACTCAAGCCTTCCCAAATTATTTCAAATCTTCCAGCCATTGTTCATGCTTCTCCTTTTGCTGGAACACAATCTTCTTCCTCATCTGGATATTATTTTATTGATCTTTAAGGTGCAATTTGGAGATGCTATCTCCTACAAGAAGACTCTTTTCCCCCTTATTACTGTCAAAGTCAGATTCTTTCATTGCTTTCTCCCATAACCCTTTGGTATTACCTCCATGTATCCTCCATAGTCTCTGAGATGCTCCTCAGCAAACCACAGTGATTGTTATCCATCACTGCATTCCCAGGAAATAAAATAGCCTGAGCTATATCATGTACTCACTATAGTGAAGGAACGATTTAATGCATAAATTAATGAACCAGAAGGCTGCTTAAATGTGCCCTTTTTTTCCAAATCTAAAGACCCATGTTGTCTGTTGAAAAGCCACAGATGGTAGCACCAAGTGGAGCAGTCCTTTGGCACAGGCCCTGGAGCAAATATTTCTCTAACAGAGGCTGTATCATTTTGGCTGTTGTGGTTAGTCTGAAATAGCTGTCTTATTCTTAGCTCTGATCCATGACATATTAGCAGTAATTGATGTGGAAAGCACAGAGCTGCTAAATCAGGAAAGACTTTTAGCATGTTTAAGTACCATCAGTGATTTAAGAAAATAATTCTTTCTTAACCAATAATCTATAGTTTTAATAATAACAAAAATGCATTTTGTATGTTTGAATGTTATAAATCCATGGTTATTGCACATCAAGGTAGCTTAGTTCTACTCTATAGCCATTTGGTGAGAGGATTAAAAGTCGTCATAATTAATTCTCAGACAGTATCACAGCTGGGAGGCATTCACCTTCTTATTCGAGAACTCAATGGCAAAGTAGAATTTGGTGACATTGTATACATTTCCAAGAAAAATGAAATAATGCTTAACCTAGAAAAATGCATCTTAGAACACCTTGAGAATCGAAGTACCCCATAGAGATACTATTAGAAAAAATGATCTTGAGAGGCAGTTATTTTGCTTATAAAATAGAAAAGCCTGAATGGCAGCACACAAAAAATTGCAGAGTAAGCTTATAATTTTAGGGCAATAAAAGCTAATGTAATTTCAGTTTGCACATGCCCTTTGTTTCATGGATCAGTGAGGTAATATCATCTTACCACAAAGAATTGGTAAGCCCATGGTAAAAAAAAAAAAACAAAAATCTACATCAGAGGACACTAGAGGTCTAGGGATCTATAACAAAAAGAGAGGGATGATTTTAAACATGAATGCAAATTTAAAAAAGAAAAAGCATAATTCTGCTTTGGCCAGTTAAATACTCAAGGCATATGTAACTTTTTTTCCTGTAGTTAACACGAAAGAAATATTCACAGAAGTCAATGGAGAATTTTAACCATGAAAAATTTTATATATTTTTTTCTTTTTTTTTTTTTTTTACTTGACATAAGCCTTTCAGGCTTTCTTAATATTATCAATCAGTAATCTGAGTAAGCAATGATACATTTCTAACCATTCTTTTATAATATTTACTTTCTTGTATGAACAACATGCAAGAAAAAAAGAAAGTGAGAAATAAAGTAGTAAATTTGGGTATGACATAAGCTTTGAAGTCATCATTCACTTCCTCACAACAAGAAAAAATCTAAACTGAAAATCAACAAATTTTTTAAATCTTTCATAAAACTGAGGACACAAGGCAAGCTACTGCTCCCAGAATGGAAGAAGCAGCTGATTAAGGAGAGTCATAGCCTACTGGAGCAGAAGCCCACCCATACCGTGGGTAGAAGCTTGAACTGGAATTGGTGGGTTGCTGGGGACTCAATGTGAATAAACTTGAGATTTAAAAACTCCAGGGGGCCAGGCTAATAGGAGCTCTCACACTTCCATGAATTTTAACTCCAGGAGTCCTACTGCAATCCAGTGAGAATTGGAGAAAAATTCCCTTGTACTTCTGACAAAGAGTGGTGGCGGGTAGCTATTTTGAAATAAGTCAAGAACATTCTTCTATACTTCTCAGCAAGGCCTGGCCTCGAGAGAAATTATTCCACAAAAGACTGAGTTGAGTTTCACTAGAGTCTAATCAAACTGGGGAAAAGGAAATATCCAACTCCAACCCACTCCAGCCTTTGATATAGGCATGAGAAATGCCATATTCTTAGGGTGAAGACCAGAGAAAAATCCCCTGTTCCTCTTATAGTGGGGGTGAGGATAGGAGTTGGAGGCATGGGGGGGGGGTTGGGAGTTAGGGGATGTATAGAAAATAACCATTTAAAAATAAACCTCACTTCAGGGAAATACAAATCAAAACCAAAATGAGGTAAAACATCATGCCAGTCAGGATGGCTAAATATATCTAAGATGAAACCTCTAGAGAAACTCAAAGACAACAGAAGAGATAAAACTAGGACACCTGAAGAAATGTTAGCCTCTGACACGTACAACTATAGCACACCATAAACCACAGCCTAACTCCTAGCCAGATGAACATAAAGTTTCATTCTAAATGCCTATTTACCTCAGTTTCTTTTATCCAGTATGCGTGGTTTTTTTTTTCCAATTTATTTATTTTCAGAAAAACAGTATTCATTATTTTTTCACCACACCCAGTGCTCCATGCAAGCTGTGCCCTCTATAATACCCACCGCCTGGTACCCCAACCTCCCACCCCCCCGCCACTTCAAACCCCTCAGATTGTTTTTCAGAGTCCATAGTCTCTCATGGTTCATCTCCCCTTCCAATTTACCCAAAAGCACATACCCTCCCCAATGTCCATAACCCTACCCCCCTTCTCCCAACCCCCCTCCCCCCAGCAACCCACAGTTTGTTTCGTGAGATTAAGAGTCACTTATGGTTTGTCTCCCTCCCTATCCCATCTTGTTTCATTTATTCTTCTCCTACCCACTTAAGCCCCCGTGTTGCATCACCACTTCCTCATATCAGGGAGATCATATGATAGTTGTCTTTCTCCGCTTGACTTATTTCGCTAAGCATGATACGCTCTAGTTCCATCCATGTTGTCGCAAATGGCAAGATTTCGTTTCTTTTGATGGCTGCATAGTATTCCATTGTGTATATATACCACATCTTCTTGATCCATTCATCTGTTGATGGACATCTAGGTTCTTTCCATAGTTTGGCTATTGTGGACATTGCTGCTATAAACATTCGGGTGCACGTGCCCCTTTGGATCACTACGTTTGTATCTTTAGGGTAAATTCCCAGTAGTGCAATTGCTGGGTCATAGGGCAGTTCTATTTTCAACATTTTGAGGAACCTCCATGCTGTTTTCCAGAGGGGTTGCACCAGCTTGCATTCCCACCAACAGTGTAGGAGGGTTCCCCTTTCTCCGCATCCTCGCCAGCATCTGTCATTTCCTGACTTGTTGATTTTAGCCATTCTGACTGGTGTGAGGTGATATCTCATTGTGGTTTTGATTTGTATTTCCCTGATGCCGAGTGATATGGAGCACTTTTTCATGTGTCTGTTGGCCATCTGGATGTCTTCTTTGCAGAAACGTCTGTTCATGTCCTCTGCCCATTTCTTGATTGGATTATTTGTTCTTTGGGTGTTGAGTTTGTTAAGTTCTTTATAGATTTTGGACACTAGTCCTTTATCTGATATGTTGCTTGCAAATGTCTTCTCCCATTCTGTCAGTTGTCTTTTGGTTTTGTTAACTGTTTCCTTTGCTGTGCAAAAGCTTTTGATTTTGATGAAATCCCAAAAGTTCATTTTTGCCTTTGCTTCCCTTGCCTTTGGCGATGTTCCTAGGAAGATGTTGCTGCGGCTGAGGTCGAAGAGGTTGCTGCCTGTGTTCTCCTCAAGGATTTTGATGGATTCCTTTCTCACATTGAGGTCCTTAATCCATTTTGAATATATTTTTGTGTGTGGTATAAGGAAATGGTCCAATTTCATTTTTCTGCACGTGGCTGTCCAATTTTCCCAACACCATTTATTGAAGAGGCTGTCTTTTTTCCATTGGACATTCTTTCCTGCTTTGTCGAAGATTAGTTGACCATAGAGTTGAGGGTCTATTTCTGGGCTCTCTATTCTGCTCCATTGGTCTATGTGTCTGTTTTTGTGCCAGTACCATGCTGTCTTGATGATGACAGCATTGTAATAAAGCTTGAAGTCCGGAATTGTGATGCCACCAACTTTGGCTTTGTTTTTCAATATCCCTTTGGCTATTCGAGGTCTTTTCTGGTTCCATATAAATTTTAAAATTATTTGTTCCATTTCTTTGAAAAAGATGGATGGTACTTTGATAGGAATTGCATTAAATGTGTAGATTGCTTTAGGTAGCATAGACATTTTCACAATATTTATTCCTCCAATCCAGGAGCATGGAACATTTTTCCATTTCTTTGTGTCTTCCTCAATTTCTTTCATGAGTACTTTATAGTTTTCTGAGTATAGATTCTTAGCCTCTTTGGTTAGGTTTATTCCTAGGTATCTTATGGTTTGGGGTGTAATTGTAAATGGGATTGACTCCTTAATTTCTCTTTCTTCTGTCTTGTTGTTGGTGTAGAGAAATGCAACTGATTTCTGTGCATTGATCTTATATCCTGACACTTTACTGAATTCCTGTATAAGTTCTAGCAGTTTTGGAGTGGAGTCTTTTGGGTTTTCCACATAGAGTATCATATCATCTGCGAAGAGTGATAATTTGACTTCTTCTTTGCCGATTTGGATGCCTTTAATTTCCTTTTGTTGTCTGATTGCTGAGGCTAGGACTTCTAGTACTATGTTGAATAGCAGTGGTGATAATGGACATCCCTGCCGTGTTCCTGACCTTAGTGGAAAAGCTTTCAGTTTTTCTCCATTGAGAATGATATTTGCAGTGGGTTTTTCATAGATGGCTTTGATGATATTGAGGTATGTGCCCTCTATCCCTACACTTTGAAGGGTTTTGATCAGGAAGGGATGCTGTACTTTGTCAAATGCTTTTTCAGCATCTATTGATTCTTTTTTTTGTTGTGAATTTTTCCGCCTTGTCATTTTGTCCAGCTAAGAGTATATGAAGGAGCAAGTAAAATACTAAAAGGGTGGCAACAATCCCAGGAAAATACGCTTTAACCAAATCAGAAGAGATCCCAAATCGTGAGGGGGGAGATCCCCCCTCACAATTGGGTGAGGGATCTCCTCTGATTGGGATCTTCTTTGATTGGGATCTCCCAATCTCTTCTGATTGGGATCTCTTCCGATTTGGGGATAAAAAGAGGTTCAAAAAGAAAGAAAGAAAAAAAGAATTTAAAAAAAGAGATTGAATTAAAAATTCAATCAAGAATTTAAAAAAGAATTAAGAAAAAAAAGATTGAAGAGATTAGGATCTCTTCTGATTTGGGGATAAAAAGAGGTTCAAAAATAAAGAAAGAAAAAAAGAAAAAAAAAGAATTAAAAAAAGAAAATGAATAAAGAAAAGTATAAAAAAGAAAAATATATATATATTAGATAATCTAGTTAAAAAAACGTTAAAAAAGAAAAGGGTAAAAGTTATAAAAAATTTTAGCAGAAGAAGAGAAAAAAAATGAAAAGAAAAAAATTAAATTAACTGCAAGACTAAAAAATCACAGGCAGAAAGCCATGAGTTCCGTGGTTTGTTTTCTCCTCCTCTGGAATTCTGCTGCTCTCCTTGGTATTGAAACTGCACTCCTTGGTAGGTGAACTTGGTCTTGCCTGGATTTCTTATTGATCTTCTGGGGGAGGGGCCTGTTGTAGTGATTCTCAAGTGTCTTTGCCCCAGGCGGAATTACACCGCCCTTACCAGGGGCCGGGCTGAGTGATCTGCTCGGCTTTGCTTTCAGGAGCTTTTGTTCCCTGAGCGCTTTCCGTAGAGTTCCGGAGGACGGGAATACAAATGGCGGCCTCCTGGTGTCCGGCCCGGAGGAGCTGAGAGCCCGGGGCCCCTCTCCCTAGTGCGCCCTCAGCGAACAGCTCCTAGTAACTCGCGTCTGCCTAACCTCCGGCCGCGCTCCGAGCTCACCGAGCTTGCGACCAGTTCAAGGCAACTCCGAGCTGCGAGCTTACTGTCGGCTCTGTCTCTGCAGCCGGCTTTCCCGTTCCAATATCCACAAGCTCTGCGACACTCAGACACCCCCGATCCTTCTGTGACCCCACGGGACCTGAGGTCACGCCGACCCCTTTTGGGCTTCGCCCCAGTTTAGCCTCCGGAGCGATGTCCCTCAGCGGAACAGACTTTTAAAAGTCCTGATTTTGTGCTCCGTTGCTCCGCCGCTTGCCGGGAGCCAGCCCTTCCCCCCAGGGTCTATCTTCCCGTCGCTTTGGATTCACTTCTCCGCCAGTCCTACCTTTCACAAAGTGGTTGTTTTTCTGTTTCTAGAATTGCTGTTCTTCTTCTCTTCGATCTGCCGATGGATTTGCAGGTGTTTGCAATCTTTAGATAAGCTCTCTAGCTGATCTCCTGCTAGCTGAGGTAGTCTCAGCCTGCTACTTCTCCGCCATCTTGACTCCTCCCCAGTATGCGTGGTTTTAAGCAAAAGATTAAAAGGCATACTGCTATGATCTGAATGCCATGTTCTCCTCAAGTTATATGTTGAAATCTTATACCCAATGTGATGTAATTAGGTGGGACTTTTAGGAGCTCATCTGGTCATGAGGGCGGAGCCTTATAAAGTAAACTCCTTATAAAATAAACTTACAGTGTCCTTATAAAATAAACTCCATAGGGCTCCCCTGACTTTTCTACCTCGTGAGGAAACAGTGACAATTTAACAGCCTGAAATCCAGAAGATGGCTTTTTTCAGAGTGCAAACAGGCTGGTATGCTGATCTTGGGCTTCTGGTGTCCGAACTGTGAGAAATAACCGGTTGCTGTTTATAAGATATCCAGTCTGTGGTATTGTGTCATAAGAGCCTGAGAGACTGAGACACTTACAAAAGGCAGAGTGTGTTTGACACAGTGTGAAGACAAAGCAAGCAGCAGAGCTAGACTCAAATACAAGAGAGATGTTGAAATGGTCAGACCAAGAATTTAAAGTAACTATAATTAATATGTTAAGGGTCCCAATGACAAAAGTAGGCAACATGCAAAAACAGGTCATTAACATAAATAGAGAGATGGAAATTCTAGAAAAGAATCAAAGGAAGGGTGCCTGGGTGGCTCAGTGGGTTAAAGCCTCTGCCTTCTGCTCAGGTCATGATCCCAGGGTCTGGGGATGGAGCCCCCCATCGGGCTCTCTGCTTGGCAGGGATCCTGCTTCCTCCTCTCTCCCTCTGCCTTCCTCTCTGCCTACTTGTGATCTCTGCCTGTCAAATAAATAAATAAAATCTTAAAAAAAAAAAGAATCAAAGGAAATGGTAGCAATAATAAACAAGCAAATAAGTAAATAAATTTATTTTGAAAGACTGTAACATAGAAGAAGGTACATTGATGGGTGGATAAACAGAAGGGACATAGCTGATGTAAGAATCAGTGAGCTTGAAGATAGTCAATAGAAACTTCCCAAAATGAAATGCAAAGATTAAAAAGAAAGAAGAAAACAAAGAAACAGAACAGAGAAGGGCAGGGTAATGGCAAAAGATATAACATCTCCATAATAGAATACCAGGAGAAAAAGAAAGAGAAAAGAACTGGGGAACTAGTAGAGATACTAACGGCGGACTTTTCAAAATTGACAACAGATACAAAACCACAGATCCAGGAAGCTCAGAGAAAACCAAATAAACACCAGAAACTACACCAGGGCATATCATATTCAAACTGTAGAATATCAGAGTTAAAGAGAAAATCTAGAAAGAACCTGGGGTGGTCAAGGAACACCTTATCTAGAGGATCAGGACTAAAAATTACATTAGACTCCTTTGCATCAAGAGAATGGAATGATACTTCATGATACACTTGTTTTCTTGGTGAATTTTATTATGTAATGCTCCATTTTATCCTGGATAATTTTTATTTTGTGAATTCACCTTAGTTTAAAATAAATACTGAAATGAATACTGAAATAACACTCCAGTTTTCTTTTTTTAGCCTTAGCGTGGTAGATCTTTCTCCATTCCTTTACTCTAATCTGTTTGAATCTTTATATTTAAAGTGAGTTTTTGGAGCAACACATATGGTTAGATTTCATTTTCATCCACTCTGACAATTTCTGGATTTTCACTGGTACATTTAGACGACTGAAGCTTAAAGTGATTGTTGATATAGTTGAATTAGGATCTACCATACTTTAAAACTTTCTATTTGATGCATTGTTCTTTGTTTTGTTTTCTCCCCATCTTTCTTTGTCTTTTCTGGTTTTGATTAAACATTAATATTATTCCATTTTATGTCATCTTTTAGTATATCTATTATACTTCTCTAACAATTTTTAGTTTTTGTCTTAGAGTTTCAAATATAAATTTTAAAGTAATTTATGTCCACTTTCAAACAACATACCATTTTAATTGCAATACTGTTACCTGATAAGAGTATTTCAAATTTTCCCTCCCATCTCTTATCACATTGTTGTCATTTATTTCACTTATTGATATTCTATAATTATCAAATACATTGTTACTTTTTATTACTTTTAAATTTATTTTTTAATTAATTAAGAATAAGAAAAATAAACTATTTTATATTCCTTCTTTTTATTCCTTCTCTGATGTTCATTTCTTTATGTAGATCTAAGTTACTGACCTGAAGGAAGTATTTTTCTTCGTCTGAAAACTTCTTTTTAACATTTCTTGCAGGGTGGTCCTGCTATTGATAAATTCCCTTGGTTTTTGTCTGCCAAAGAAAGTCTTTATTTCTCCTTCACTTTTGAAGAATAATTGTGTTTTTATAGAAATCTAAGTCAGAGAGATTTTTAGCATTAAAATGTTTAAATTTAATATTTCACTGCAATTTCATTTGCTGTATCTGTGAGTTTTATTTTGTATTGTTTGTTCATTTGTTTTGTTTTTTTAGATTTTATATGTAAGTGAGGTCATATGATATTTGTCTTTCTCTGTCTGACTTATTTGACTTAGTGTAATACCCTCTAGCTCCATCCTTGTCCCAAATGGCAAGATTTCATTCATTTTTTAGTGACTGAAAAGTATTCCATTTATTGATAGATACTAAAGTTATTTCCATATCTTGGTTATATGTAATACTGCAGTGGACACAGGAATGCATGTATCTTTTTGAATTAGTGTCTTCAGTGCAACAATTTATAATCTCCCCAGCAGTGCATGAAATTCCTTTTTCTCCACATTCGTGCCAACACTTACTTCTTGTCTTTTTGATAATAACCATTCTGATAGGTATGAAGTTATATCTCACTGTGGTTTTGATTTGCATTTCCTGATGATTAGTGACACTGAGCATCTTTTCATGTGTCTTTTGGCTCTCTAGATGTCAAATATTTTATCCCATTCAGTAGGTTGCCTTCTCATTTTGTTAATGGTTTCCTTTGCTGAGAAGAAGTTTTCAGTTTCATGTAGTCCCACTTACTTACTTTTGCTTTTGTTGCCTTTGCTTTTGGTGTCAGATCGAAAAATCATTGCCAAGACTAATGTCAAGAGCTTACTGGCTGTGTTTTTTTCTGGGAATCTAACTCTTTCAGGTCTTACATGCAAGTCTTTAATCCATATTGAGTTCATTTTTGTGCATGGTTTGAGATAATAGTCTAGTTTTATTTTTTTCACATTGTTGTCCAGTTTTCCAAACACCATTTATTAAAAAGTTTGTCCCTTCTTCATTATATATTCTTGTCTCTTCTGTTATAAATTAATTGACATATATATATATGTGGGTTTATTTCTGGGTTTTCTATCCTGTTCCAATGAGCTGTGTGTCAGTCCCCCCCCAAAAACAATAACTGTTTTGATTACTATAACTTTATAATTTAGTTTGAAATGAAAAAACAACAACAAAAAACCCCTGACACTTAAAGAAGCTTACAATGTTATGGAACTACAGGATCTCTCATTCACTGTCACAGGGAATGTAAAATGGTACAATGACTTTGGAAAATACTAGTGATTTCTTGCAAAAGTAAACATACCTTCTTACTATATAAGCCTGCACTGGTACTTTCTGGTATTTAGTCAAATGAGTCAAAAACTTCTGTCCACACATATCTGTTCTGAACTTGAATATTTATTGCTGCTTTACTCATAACTGGCAAAACCTGGAAGACTACATTTAACATCCAACTATACATCTGGAAAAAGACAGAACTATAGAGACAATAAAAAGTTTAGTGGTTGCCAGGGTTTGGGGAAGGAGGACAGGAGGAATATATAGAGTACAGGGTATTTTTAGGACAGTTAAATTATTTTGTATGACACTGTAATGACAGATTCATGGTTATTATGCATTTGTCAAAACCCACAGAACATAAAACACAAAGAGTTAACCCCAATGTAAACTATAGATTTTAGTTAATAATGTATCAATATTTATTTATAAATTAGAACAAAGTATCTCACCAAAGAAAAAATATTAAAAATAGGGGAATTGTATGCAGGTGCATGAGTATAAATGAATTTTTTTTTTACTTTTGTAAATAAAAGAAATTTTATGCTAGGTTTGCTCTAGCTTGACTGATTGTGAAAGCATCACATAACCTGCAAGTTTTTGTTTACTTACTGAGAAACTAGGGCATATCCCTGTGAAGATTTTAAATTGTTATTATTGTTCTTTTTTTCTTGAAAATGTTAAATGGTACTGTTACTTTCACTCAAAAGGGGGCCTTATTAAAAACAAAACAAAACAAAACAAAAAACTACTTTGGGAGAACCTGAACTGGGAAAACTGGTTTTGCTTAGGATATCAAAGAACATTCACCGTGCATGGAACTTAGAAGGGGTCAGGAGACCATTCCCCATGTTCTCTCTTCCCTTCTGCTGACTGGATGCAGAGGACCTAAGTATAGCCATTCCCTCAGCATAGCCTGAATGCATGGAGGAGAACTGGCTGCCTAGCAGAGTCAGCAGCCTGTCAGTGTTAGCTACACGAGAAACAAAGTTTGATTGAATTTAATCCATTTGCAATTTGGGTCTATTTATCAGAACTGTGGAGTTGCTCCTAACTAGAAAAGTTACATGGAGGGGTCCAGTTGCCATTGCTCAAGAGAGAGCTGTGAAGGATGAGAGAGAGTGTCCGTGGGGGAAGAGTGACATTTTGTATTTGTTGAATTGGGAACATATGTTAAACATTGGATACTTTCCAGGACTTCTGACCCTGCCACATTTGAGAGTTTCTACCCAGCCAAAGTTTGTGTTCAGACTTTAAAATAAGCAATAGTAACTAACCAGTCCACTGCAGTGGGCACTGCTCAGAGTCATTACGCTCCAAACATTGGCTTAGTCTTCAATTATCTCTTCCACACAGAAGCTCACTTTCTCACCCTCTGCCCAAACTTTCCATCAAAGAGAACTTGCCTTACTTCAATATTTCTAATTAATGTTATCTCAGAGTTTCCCCTGGGTAGTTTGGTCTATTGCCCAAATATCCTATTCTTTTTACCAAAATACAGTTAACCTAAGGAGATTAAAGGCCAATGCCTGTGGTCACACAGCCATGTGATTGAGCAGCTGTTTCCTGGCCTGAGAAACTAATAAAAGATTGGATTGGAGTGCAACTTAGGTGAAAGACCACCTGTCTGTGCTGCTTCTGTAAACACTTTGCCTCCATACGTGTGTTGTTTGAGATTTTTATACTCTTTCCTTTGCCTTACACCAAGAGAATTTAAATGCTTGTCCCAGTGGGGGTTTGTTTGCCAACTCTCATAGGTTTTTATACTTAGATTAACAAGGAAAAACTGTATAAATAGATTTTTTGCTTCTTAAAAAAATCCAATAAACTGAATAACATTTTTATTCAAATAGTAGAAATGTTCCAGTGCATATACAGAAGGAAATGTAGGGCTTTAACTTTTGATAGAAATGAGTTCATGCAGAACTATTAAGATATACTTCCAAAATAACCAATGTGCTGCACCGATTTCATGAATACATAGCTCCTAAAGATCTCCTGGAAAATAAGGCTAGTCTTTTACGGTCATGTTTTATTTAGGTAATAAGAATAATTATTCTGGCTATCAACAGATATGATTATCATATTTATTCTAATTTTTTATTGAGATATTGAATAAAAATCTTAAGAAATAATTCAGAGAAGGGTTAACATCTTCCATATATATATATGTGTGTGTGTGTATATGTGCATATATACATATACCTATCAATCACCATATATTTAATGAGAGACCTTATTAGGTGACGAATAGAATAGGGATATTTGAAGACCTCTGATGATAAAATAGTATATAGGCAGAAAGAGATTTAATACATAAATTCAGTGCTTGTGAATAGTTGAAATGTTGAAAGCATAGTGTTCCAGACTAAGCCTCCCAAATTTACTGCTAGACCAATATGCCCAAACTGTCCTGCCTTTTGAGCTTCTATCTCTGCCATAAACAGGGGTCTGGGGATCGCAAAACTGCTGTGGCAACTATTGTCTCCAGGATTACACCACCTTACCCCAAATCCTGGAATGGCTCCAGGACTGGTTGTACCTTTAATGATGCACACTATGGGGAGAAAAACAGATTTGGAAGTAGTAGATTTAAAAACAGATTTGGGGACAGGTATTCTCCTCCTATGCCTGTATCTTGAGATGAGAGAGATCAGCAACAACATAGAATACCCCTTGGTATTTTGGAGAATGTAGGTGTGCAGGGGACTTGTAATCTACTTTGAAGGCAGCAGGCTCACAAATGCAATAACCCAGGCCACCAAGGTAAGAGCAGAAGCCAATGGCCCCAAGTCTGCCCCAGCCCCTTGCTGGAATGGGAGAAGAACTGACAATTACCATGGGACCTCAGCAGGATCCTGAAGTCAGCGAAGAGAGAAGTATCTTAAGAAGTCACTAGATAGGAACATGAGAAAATCTGTGATGTGAGTTGTTGTTCAGGGATGCAGGAGAAAAACCTACTGCACCTTGAAGTACAAACAGTACTGGGAAACAAAGTGCAGGTGGTGGGGGTTGGACAGCCTGGCAAGACCTGATGGAAGAAGTCTAGACTAGAGGATGTTGCATGGTACCCACATGAGAGAGACACCACCTCTTCATAGTCTGGATGGGGTGGGGTCACACCAAAAACCCAGCCCAAAGGGTTTAGAGACTATCCAGAAAGGAAGGGATAAAGGAGAGATTTCTCTTGGTCTTTTTTTTCTTTTCTCCTCTCTTCTTCCCTCTTTCCCACTTTTCTTCCTTTTTTTTTTTTTTTTTTTAAAACAAATATCTAAACTCTAGGCCTGAATTAATGGAGGGATCCCTGAATTGTTAATGAAAATAAACCCAAAGTTGATTAAGTTGTCTATCTGGCTGGGACCTAGAGCCAAAACCTAAATTTAATTATGTTAAATTACGTGAAATTATAACTAACTTTGAACACCTCCGTTTTCAGGGCTTGTTGTACCTACATAATTCATACCCACTAAATAGATTTCTTGATAGTAAATGCATGTACAGCTTTGATTTTCTCCTAAGATTTTATTCTCCAAATTTTCAGACATCTACAATAAAGTTGGAAGAATTCTGCAGTGAAGATGCATATGCTGGCTACCTAGATCCTACTATTAATATAATCACTTTATTACATATTTGTATATTTATTTGCTCCTCTGTCCATCCACAAATGGACACATAAATAAATACACTTCAAAGTAAATTTCACATATGCATATAATTTTCCTAAGTGTTTCTTTCAACATTTGTATTGTTATTGACTAGAGTCTAAACTTTGTTTGAGTTTTGAATTTCTTTTTGATGTAAAATATACATAAAATGAAATGCCAAGCTCTTAGGTGTACAATTTCTAAGTTTTGAAAATGTATACACTGGAGTAACTCAAACTCATATCATGATGGTCCAAGAGTAGACACCCTTTTCCTGTCAAAGTCCAGAAAGTATTTACTTTGTTTTATAGGGCATTTTATCACATATTCTTTTTTGTTTGTTTACAAACTTTTAAAAATGTGAAAAAAAAACATTTTTAGCTTGTGGGCACACAGAAGAGGTTCCCTATTTTGAGGAAAATAAAAAATAAAAAATAAAAATAAAAACTAAATAAGTCAAGCAGAGAGAGTCAATTATATGGTTTCACTTATTTGTGGAGCATAACAAATAGCATGGAGGACAAGGGGAGTTAGAGAGGAGAAGGGAGTTGGGGGAAATTGGAAGGGGAGGTGAACCATGAGAGACTATGGACTCTGAAAAACAATCTGAGGGGTTTGAAGTGGCGGGGGGTGGTGTGGGAGGTTGGGGTACCAGGTGGTGGGTATTAGAGAGGGCATGGATTGCATGGAGCACTGGGTGTGGTGCAAAAATAACAAATACTGTTATGCTGAAAATAAATAAAAATAAATTAAAGAAAACAACAACAACAAAAAAATCAAACAAAAAATAAATAAAAACTAAAAAATTTTTTTTAAATAAAATAAATAAAAAATAAAAAACTGAGGCTAGGTTTTATTGAGGACTGCACCTGATCATCTATGTTTCTTCTACCTCTGCATTACCTATAACTTATTTTTTGTCAGCCTGTCCTATTTGGCTATTATATTTGGTTGAAAAGTTCTCTTCATAATTTTATTCTTTCTTTCTGGATTGTTTCACACTGACCAACTCTTATTTGAAATAGCAATCTATTTCAGGTCCCAGAAGATAAGCAATTAGTGAAATGTAAATGTAATTAGATACAATGGATTATTTGCCAAGAAACGATAATGCTGTTAACTCCGTATTTTTGCATAAGAATATTGACTTTCCTAATATGAACTATAGTAAAAATAAATAGAAGTAAATAACTTGTTTGGTTGCCATAGTTGCCATTTGTATTAGTTATCTATTGCTGTAACAGATCACCAAAAAGTTAATGGCTTAAAAACAACATACCCGCAGGGCCCCTGGCTGGCTCATCCTTAAAGCATGTGACTCTTGACCTCAGGCTCATGAGTTCAATCCCCAGGTTGGGCATGGAGCCTGCTTAATAAAAACAAAACAAAACAAAGTAAAAAAACAAAAAGCAAAAAATCATACCCCCACTGTCTCACCATTCCTGTGGGTCAGAAATCCAGGTGTAGCTCAGTTGAGTTCTCTGCTTTAGGAGTTTTCATGAGGCTACAAGCTGTTATCAAGGTGATGGTCAGGGCTGGGGTCTTTCATGAAGGCTCAACTGGACAAAGATTCATTTCTAAGCTTACTTACATGATTGCTGGCAGCATCCCGTTCACTTATTTGTGGAGCATAACAAATAGCATGGAGGACATGGGGAGATAGAGAGGAGAAGAAAGTTGGGGAAAATTGGAAGGGGAGGTGAACCATGAGAGACTATGGACTCTGAAAAACAATCTGAGGGGTTTGAAGTGGTGGGGGTGGGGTGGGAGGTTGGGGGAACCAGGTGGTTCATGCTGTTTGATGTAGGGTCTCAATTCCTTCTGTTGGCCAGAAGCCACCCTAAGTTACTAGCCACCTGGATCTCCCAAACACGGTGATTTGTTTCATCAAAACCAACAAGAGAGAGAGAGAGTCTGCTAGCAAGATGGAGGTCACTCTTATAATCTGGTCATGGAAGAAATGTCTCCTAACACTGAGAGTATGAGTTAAATGCAAGGTACTCAAGATGGGGGATTATACAAGCCGGTTGCATCAGGAGGATGGTTGGTACCATCTGAGAAGTGGCACACCACCCTGTTTGATTCTGTATGTCAAATGAATCGAATGTAAGTTTGTAAATCACTGCATAGTAGAGTAAAAACTGATGCTTAATTAATTGTGTTTGTACACTAGCCATAGCATAAACATACGCTGTGAAAAGACTTCCTTTTATGTTTAAACAGGTAAATGTCATTCTCAGGAATTACAAACAAATACTGAGTGCCTTCTTTCTCTTTCCCCTGCTGGTTTACCACACTACTGAGAAGGAGCTTGGAGCCTATTGTGCTTCTGTCAGAATGTTTCAAGAAAAATCACTGAAGGACACAGCGACATCTTGCTTTTTCCTTAATAGGCAACTCTTTCCCAGGAAAGTATTTCAGAATTTCATAGCTCTTAAGGTTTCTTTGGAAGTCTTCATTTAACTGAGCTAATTTTTTCCTTTCTGTCTTTATGCAGTCAGTTTCTAAATCAGCACAGTGTGTGATAATTAATGACTACATAAAAGCACAACCCAAGTGACAATTTGTCTGCAAGTATTGTTTGAAGGGGCTGCAGACCGAATCAGAATTAGCCTTCAAAACCATTGAAAACAGCAAAGAGGAAGAACAGATGAGGAGTCAGCAATGTTATCCTTGCCTGGCAGGTAAAAAGAAAACACCCTGTATTTCAGGAAACGTGACTCTTACTAATTCTCTAATTTTGGATGAACTACCACTCTCCTCACTCCCTTCCTTTTGTTTACTCTTGCAGTTTTTGCTTTACTGAGAACACGCTTTTATTCATTTGCTTACATCTTCCAGTCCTTGGCATGTAACAGGTACACACATTTTTGTTGTGTGAACAATTAATGAACCTATCGATCACTGATGGCAGAACTTTCTAACATTTTCTGTGTAATCAAATACTTAACACAAATGTCTCCTTTTTTCATTGTTGTAGTACTTTGATCTGTAAAATCAGGAAAACACAAATCAATTATCTGTATTCTGACAACACATATGTTACATTGTCATTCAGTCTAACCTGTGGACTTGTTAGTTATACAAACTAACCTGACAGGGTTTATGCACAGTAACTAGCTGTCATATAATTTATTCATATTCTTCTGAGGGCTTTCAGTTGTGTTTGTTAGTATTTTTTATATTGTCACCTGAATTTCTGGACTGGCTAACTCTCTATAAACGTGGGGTATAATTGCTATGAATTTTAAGTCATAATACTTATGCACCTAATAATATAACTTATTTTTTCTGTTCCAAAAAGTAAGTGCTATCTTATGCTGCTAGACTACAAGATGGCAGACAACCTAATCTAACTCTTCCCAGGTAATTCAATCATTTTAGAATTTGAACTCAAGTGATTTAAGGTTTGCCATCCCAGCCCTGGAGAAGGAGGTTTCCAGAACTGATCACTTGCAGTCCTCTCCTCACACTTAACCAGGTGTCTTCCTCAGGTCTCTTCTTTGCAGTAATTGGCATCTGTTCTCACTCTCAGGCACTGCTGATGTCCACAGTCTATCATGGCCTCAACTGCCAACATCTTTCATGTTCCTTACATCTCTCTGCCCTCCTGGATCCTCCACTAGGGATCAGGAACTCCAAGCCACTTCACTCATACAGGGCTGGAGTACATAGAATGTCATCCCCTCCACATGGCCAACTCTTTCTTCCATTGCTATCCATTGCCTCAACCCACGCTGGATAAGACACTTGGCATTTCCTTAATCCATACTTGGGAAGAAAGCTGCAGATGTGGGATTCTGCCACAAGGTTACCAAGGCTGTAGGTGGTTCCAGATACCCCAGGCCTTAGCATGGGGAATGCCTAGAGAGAGGATCTTTTCTGAGAACCCAACCCCAAAGAATGGTTGTCTAGGCTCCCATCTCATCTCAGAGGAAAAACAAATTCTTTTACAGTCAGAAAGCCTTTTTAAAAATTTATTTTATTTTATTTTTAATATGTTCAGTTAGCCAACAAATAGTACATCATTAGTTTTTGATGTGGTGTTCAACGATTCATTAGTCATATATAATTTTATTAAGAAAAAAAATTGTGGGGTGCCTGGGTGGCTCAGTGGGTTAAGCCTCTGCCTTTGGTTCAGGTCATGATCTCAGGGTCCTTGGATCGAGTCCCACTTCGGACTCTCTGCTTGTCAGGAAGCCTGCTTCCTCCTCTCTCTCTGCTTGCCTCTCTGCCTACTTGTGATCTCTGTCTGTCAAATAAATAAATAAAATCTTTAAAAAAAAAAGAAAAAGAAAAAAATTGCATGCAATGAATGCACCTATTTTAAGTATATAATTTGATGAATTTTGACAAACACACACCTGTGTAACCATAACAACACTGGAGACCCAAAATATTATCCTAAGGCATTCCCTGTGCCTCCGGTACTGTATCACCTTCTATCCCTGATCCCAGGTAACCACTACATTTTTTAAAAATAATTAATTAATTAATTGATTGCCACTACAGATTAGTTTGCATTCCCTGGAAATTTCTTTAAGTGGAATTATACAGAATCTCTCTTTTTTCTTGTCTGTATTCTTCACTCAGCATGATAGTTTTAAGTCCTATCCATGTTAGGCATATCAGAATTTTTGTTTGTTTTACTACTGAGGTATATTGCATTATATAGATGTACCAATATTTGTTAATAGATTCACCTTTGACAGATCCAGTGTTGATTGCTACCAGTGTTGGCTATTATAACTAAAATAATTATGCATGCAAATATTTTTGTGGACACGTGTTTTAATTTGTTTTGGGATATACACCTAGAATAAAATTGTAAGAAACTGCCTGTGGCAGAATAATGTACTCCCAACGATTTTCACGTCCTAATCCCCAGAACCTGTGAGTACATGACCTCAGATGGCATAAGAGATTTTACAGGTGTGATTAAATGATTTTGAGGTGGAGAGATTATTCTGGGTTGACCAGATAAGCCCAATATGATCACAAGCGTCCTTTATAAGAGGGACACAAGAGGGTCAGAATCAAATAGATGTGATGACAGAAGCAGAGGTCAGAGTGATGCAAGCCAGGAACGGTGTCGTGTAGGCAACCTCTATCTAGCAGCTGGAAAGGCAAAGCAATGTACTCCCCAGGTGTCTCTGAAGGGATGCAGTTCTGCCAACATATTGACTTCAGCCCAGTGAGACCTTATGATCTCCTTAATGGTGAGATAGTAAATTTGTGTTTTTTTAAGCCCCTAAGCTTGTGGTAATTTGTTACATCAGTAATAGGAAACAAACATACTGTCAAACTGTTCCTAAAGTGATGGTACCTTTTGCATTCCCACGAGCAATATATGACAGTTCCAATTGCTTGACATCCGAGACGATTATCAGGTCTTCTGATTATAATCATTACATAGAGGGTGCAGTGGTAACTCATTATGGTTTTAAATGGCACTTCCTTATGACTAAACTATGTTGAACATCCTTTCATGTGGCTTTTGGGTATCCATACATCTGTTGTCAAATGTCTGTTAAAATTTTGTCTATTTTTATAGAGTGATTTGTCTTCTTGCTATTTATGTAGATTCTATTACTATCTGGTATCATTTCTCTTAGGCTTGAAATATCTTCCTGTAGCATGATTCATAATGCAGATCTGCTGACAATAAATTTCCTTAGTTTTTGCTTATATAAAAATGTATTTTTCTTGTCTTCGTTTATGAAGGATAATTTACTGGATAAAGACAGAGGTTTTTGGTTATAGCCCTACAGGGTTAATTTTTAAAATTTTTTCTAGCCCCTCTACTATAACATTTGTATGCCCCTTAGACTCCAATTATTTTCTAAGAAATCAGTCACTAATCATAAAATTATTCTGACATTTATAATATATAATTTTTCATCCATGCTTTTAAGATTATCTTTTTATTTTTGACTTTTGGCAGTTGAACTACAATATCCTAGAGATGGATAGCTCTATTCTACTTGGGATTTATTAAGTCTTTTAAATTTCCAACTATTTTTTAATCAATTTTGTGGATTTCTGGCCATGATGTCTTCAAATTTTATTTCTGTCCTTTATATTTCTCTACTGGCTTCTTCTGGATCTCCAGTTACACTTGTGTTGGACTGATTGACATCCACAAGTGTTCACTTTTTTCTGTGATATTTTTTCCTTTGGCCTTTGGATTGGGTTGTTTCTGTGGATTTATTTTCAAGTATCCCAATTCTTTCCTCTACCATGTTCAATCTGTGGTTGAGGATTTTGTGTTAATTTTATATAGTTATTACACTTTTCATGTTTAGAATTTTTATTTATTTCATTTCCATTTTTTTCCTGTTACGATTTCCTTTATGTTAACTCATTGAAACCATTTTTATTTTGATTATTTGAAACATATTTATAATCACTGCTCTGAAAACTTTGGCTGGTAAATTTTTACTAAACCTGCCTTTACTGAGGCTCAGTTTTTATTGACCATTATTTGTTCCTGAATATAGGTTATATTTTCCTGTCTCTATGTATGTCTAGTGTTGTTTGCTTTCATTATAGACTTGGTTTCACTGGACACTGTAGATAATGCCTTTTAGTGACTCTGGATTTTTTTTTTTTTTTTTTAAATCTGAGGATTGTTGCATCATTGTTTAGGTAACCAAAGAAATTGCCTGGATTCAAATCTCGAGCTCTGTCCCCAGTGGCACACAATAACTATACTAAGTTCTTACAGTTTCTAGCTTCTGCCTCTTTTTAGTCACATCCCCTTTACATTTATGTTGTGCATGGATTTTTGAAATCCGTTAAAAACACAGAAAATTCACAAACTTCTAGTTCAAGGATATATATTTCTATGGTCTCTATGTACCTTTTCAATGAATCCCCTGGGATCTAACTAGGCATGTACATTTAAGCAGTAAGGTAAGGATTTGGGTGAAGTTTATACTCACATTATGGATCTCACCACTTCGGTGGCTTTCCATAAAGTTCCTGTTTCTTTTCCAGCCCTGATTTTGTCCTCTGCCACCTCAAGCTGATAATGGTATGGTTTTCCACAACTGTAGTCTAGTATAGTAGAATGCCCTCAGGTAAAAATGATAGAAGCCACTATTCTTATCTGTTGCAGTGACAATTTTTCAAAAGTAACCTCTCCTACAGATTCTGAATTTTCACCTTTCTAGCCAATTGTTCATATTTCATCCAAGTTTTCTAATAATTATCTGTAGGAGGTCATACCCACCCACTCTGGCATCCTTACTGGAAGATCCTCCCCCTACCCACAAAGAAGTTTTAATCTTCTCTTGGTAAGGTATGTGCATGGGTGGAGGAGAAGGTACTTGCACAAGTGCAGTTAAGGACATATAAGGGTAGTTATCTTCAAAACGTCTTTAAAAAAGAACTGTACATGAAGAATACTTAGGATTTGAGTCTTGATACTTTAAAAAATGAAACTTGAAATTCTCTCTCAAATAATAGGCTTTTGATATTATGATTCTGCTAGAAATTTTTTTAAAAATTATATTCAAAAAGTTAGTTGACATCATTGCTTCCCTAAGTTTGTACTGTATTCTCCCACCTGGCCAATGAATGCCTGCTGAGACAAGGAAGCTATTGAATCCATGACAGAAGACCATTATAGTAAAAGAAACAATGGGGTCTTAGTTAATATATCCAGATTCTGTCCTGATACAAATAGTATTCACACATGTTCCCCTGAAGCACATGATGCCATTCTGGCACATTGTTCGGTTTTAAAATATTTTTCTTTTGGATGCACTCAGGTATTAACCTCTCCTTCATGCAGATGGTATCTCCAGGGTGGCTGTGTTCTCTCTAGAGTCCCAGCTTCTCTCAGACAGCCCCTCCTTCAGTAGTATCAGTTTCCTGCAGCAACCACACATCTGGGAGCTGATAAGCCGCCACTTCCTGGGACACTTCAACCAGACTAGGGGGCAGGCCCTTGCTGTTAACAGTCTCTAAGGTTCCTTGTTATTCCCTTTTCAGACCCATAGTCATCTCATCACCAATTTCCTATTTAAATTCTCTCTGGAACACATAAAGTTTCATGCCTTCTTGATTGCCCTGGAAAGACATTCCTCCTAAATAAGTTGCTTTGCTGGAATGGAAATAAGCATGCAGACAGGCATAGATAAGTCAATTAAACAAAGGGATTGCTGTAGGAGAACCTACCATATAAGTGATTCTCAGTAAGTGATGTCCACTTTGACTCAAAGCGAGCAGCACAGAAGTAGGAATTAGGCCAACTAGGACTTCTGTTCCTTTTGGCTTGTCCACATTTTTGCAGACATGGTTCACCAGCCTTCTCTCATCCAACCGTCCTCACCAATAGTGGGTGATGGTAGGTGTGCTCCAACTGAAAGTAGCTGACCTTTATCATGTAAAAAGTGCATCACAGGGACTTGCTAATCAGTTTGTTACGTGACATTTCTGAGCTCTGAGTGTGGAATTGTTTAGACAGATTTACCTACCATTTAGTCCATAATCTAACAATCTGTCTGACAAATTGTCATGTATTTCTCCTCAGGATTGTCCTCTCAGCTTTACAAACTCTTAATGTCCTTCCCAGGTATGCTTTGAGAGCGTGGACCCATCTCTGGCTACTGTGGGTACTGGGCGGTGAAGTGCAAATCATTGTACTCTTCTCTGGGTTATGAAAGTTTTCTTGCCCCTGACAACTAAGAATGATCAAAACAGGACTTTAAAGCCCTAGTGTCCTCACCTCGTGGCAGGGCAACTCTATTATACTTTTTTTTAGGCTCTCGGGCTCCTGTGGGATCCGGCTGAGGGCAAATGTCAGCTAATACCAAATTTTAGCTTAGCTTCTTTCGCTGTTCCATCTTGTATTTCTCATTTGTTTTACAGGTTCCTCCTGAGAACATTCTTTCAATAAATCATTACATAAGAACTTCTGAGTACAGATTCTAGGGAAACTAGTCTAAGTTGTGGGGATGGGGGTGGGGAATGCAATTATTCCTATAGCCAGTTAGCACTGTTCATATCATACATGATTCAAAAATAGATTTTCTCTGCAGGATGTTAAAATACTGGCCATATATTTGATTATGACACTTTATAAAAATGTAGCTTTGCCTGTGAAAAAAACTCCAAAAATATTTAAAGTGCCAAAACTGTATGCTTGTCTTACAACTTCAGTTTTCAGGCAACTTCAGTTTTTTATTATGTGAGATGGAGATCACATCCTATTAAAAATATTTGTGAAGAGTGAGTGAGATACTATGAGTGATCCCAAGTGACAAACTGCTCAACAATAGTTGGTGTTTTTAACAGATACATGGCCATATTAGATTGAGATTTCCAGTTCCTGATAATATTGAATTTGGAAGAAAGCAGTACAGAGAGAGCTAAGTCCATTAAAAAAAAAAAAAAAAAAAAAAAAACCAAAAACAAACCCACTTTTTTCTACATTAAGAATGATATAGAAAAAAAAAGGCACTAACTTTCAAGGTAAAAATGCATCTGCAACTTTTTTTTTTTCTAGTGTGATTAGAACTAGGTAAGAACGCAATGAGAAAAATAATTACTTGGGATTTTAGAGATTGTTCAGGAGAATGAGCATCCATTCATGTCAAATGGGCTGGAGTACCTGACCTTGGACATAGGGATTTGACAAATGAAGGTGGTCATCATTCTAAAATATAGATTTGAGTCCCTGGATAACTTTCTTCTTGCTCAATCTTTAGAAAACTAGACTTTCTAGTCTCATCACACTTAGAATGTTTTATTTGCGTAACAGCTCTATATGTCACCCTTCTTATTGTGCTTCTTAACCGAGTGCCTCTTAGATGTCTTTCAGGTTCAAATTTCATACAATCCCTGAGTGGAAAATGAGTCCCTGACTAGTCTTAGTACAACCAAAAGTTGGTGTCTGGGTTTGTCTTACTGTGGTGAATTTGATATCAACTCAGTCAAGACTGACCCTGTGGAATTGTGGGACAGTCACCTAATTAGCAAAACTAGTCCTCCTGTGAAACCCAATGTTGAAACCTAGGACGAAATACTATAAGGGTTTTATTTTCTCATCTGTGGGTACACAACATAACTTTATTAATAAGTAAGTAAAACTATATAATAAGCAATATTTCACCTACAAAGAAGTTTGAAGCTTAATCCAGAGGCAAACACAGCTAGCTAATAAAGATAATATTCTGCCAATGCAAATGTATTATTAAAACAAGCTTAGAATGATTTTTGTGGTGATTTACATTATTGTAATTAGAATCTTTTTTTATAACTTCTCTTTTTCCGTTGCTTGAGTCTCTACTGAGTGGTTCTAAATCTGTTAAGTTTTACTGCTACATATAGTTCTTTAAATAATTTTTAATTAGTTTTAATTTAGGAAAGGAAGGTTTTGGTATTCTGTGGTGGAAACTGTCAAAATAATATGATACACTTCATCTGTACACACATGGAAATTTATCGTTACTCTCACTAATTTATAAGTATTTTTCCCCCATTTTACTTTTTAATTATTTTACACAAAGTTTTAGTCATATTGGTAACTATATGACAGGTGACTTGCAAATTTATTTTGCATCTCTACTGCAATTTCTGCAATGGGCTTTTCTTCCAATTGTGTTAATTTATTTGGAGTCATGAAACATGTCAGTAGCTCTACCATATTCTACATATCTTACATTAGTTGGGCAGACATTATATCATGTGCATTATAAAAAGTAATATGCTAATGATGTCTTCCCTTAGGAGTTGCTGCTAAAAATCTGGGCACATCATTGATCAAGGGGAACCTAGACCAGGAGTTGAAACTCCTTCACTCTTCTCCCCAGACTGACTGTCCTGCAATGCACAGGTTTTATAAGGTGTGTTGTTAGATTGTCCCACAAGATCTAGTCATCAGTTGTTCTTGATATGAAGTAGTGTTCTGTTCAGTAGGTGCTCTCCCTCCTTCCCTGTCTCCCTCAGTTTTGCTGTCATTCCAGCCTCCCCATGATTTCATTTCACAACATTTTAGAAGCACACAGGCTTTTGTGCTTCCTGAGAAGGCAGGTTAGAAGAGCCAGTATCAGGATTGGTCCTAGAAAGCAAAACCTCATGGTGAGATTTTAAGGTTGTGCAGAGTGAAGGTGAATTTTATGTGTCAACTTGACTTCGACATGGAGTATCCAAATATTTGGTCAAAAGTTACTCTAAATGTGCCGAGGAGGGTGTTTTTACTTGAGATTAACATTTTAATTGGTAGACTGTTTAAGGCAGTGCCCTACACTATACAGGTGGGCCTTATCCAATCCACTGAAGGCCAGCTCTCCCCTGAGAGAAATCCCCTCCCTGAAGGAAGTGCTGGGACATCAGTTTTTCTTGCCTTCAGACTAGAAATAAACATTGGGTTTTTATAGATTTTAAGCCTGCCAACAGTTAGACTGAAAATATACCATTAGGGATCCTGAATCTCCAGCTTGCTGACTATATATATGTGTATATACATATATTTGGGGAATCTGACAAGTTTGTATATATATATATATATATATATGAACAAAGTTTTAAGAATATATTTTCTAAATTGGTTCTGGGGTTTCTGAATTTCTCTAATCCAATTAGGCTTAAAGACACTCATGACTCTATTTCCAGTAGTAAAGAGAGCACAGATAATCCAAGGAATGATCTAGCATTAAAGAAACACAAAACATCACTATTAGATACTCCTTATCAAACACTTAAAAGAAGGATTTCAGTGACCACATATATGACACTTTTAAACATTTTCATGAAATTAATAATAATGATGAGATTAGTTGGTTACTCTTTTTTCTTCTTCTTCTTCTTCTTCTTCTTTTTTTTTTTTTTTTTGTTAAATTTTTTTTTTAGCTGGTTACTCTTAATGTCACTGGCCAAAGTGGCAAAAAAAAGAGATGAGGTCAAGGATTTGAAAATGCAGCTCAAGTACGACATAACCTACCTGAAAACTTCTGTCTACCCGGAAAGAGACCCTTAATCTCCTTAAGCAGTTGGGCTGGGATTCTTGCCAACCAACTCAGAAGCTAACTTCACAACTGGCTGAATTGCAAGGCACACTGAACTCCCAGTCTCACAGTGGGTTCAGCAGTTCCTTGAAACAATTCTGTAGTTTTTTGTTTTTGTTTTTTTTCCAGTTTTGGAAAGCATAATTGGAATAGATACACTCAACAGCTGGAAGAATCCCCATATTGGTTTCCTGACCTATGGAGTAAGGTCTTATGGTCAGAAAGGCCAAACGAAAACCACTAGAACTGCCAAGGAAACCATACCACAAGCTTGGAGGAACTGAAGAGACTAGTGTCACCAACAGGGACTTAAAAGATCCAGGAGTAGTGATTCTCACCACATTCCCATTCAACTTGCCTATTTGGCCTATGCAGAAGACAGCTGGATCTTGGAGGATGATGGTGGATTATCATTAGCTTAATGAGGTGGTGACTCCAATTATAGCTGCTGTAGCAGCTGTGGTTTCATTGCTTGAACAATCTAACACATCCCCTGGTACTTGGTGTGCAGTTATTGATCTGTCAATTGGTTTTTTCTCTCAATATCTTTTAATAAGACCCACCAGAAGTTTTGATTTTAGCTAGCCAAATCAGCAACACAACTTCACTCTCTGCTTCAGGGGTACATCGACTCAACAGTCCATAAGTTAGTTCATAGGGATCTTGATCACCTTTTTATTTCACAAGATGCCACACTTGTTCATTACATTAATGACATTTTGATGAGTCAATCTACTAAGCAAAAGGAGCAACTTTCCTAGGCTTATTGGTAAAACATTTGCCTGTCAGAAGTTGAGAAATAAATATGACAAAAACTCAGGGTCCTTCTACCTCAGTGAAATTTCTAGGGGTTTAGTGATGTGGGCAAGTCAAGGTACTCCTTCCAAGGTAAAGGATAAGTTGTTGTATCTGGCCCCTCCTACAACCAAAAAAGAGACACAATGTTTAGTGTCCCTCTTTGGATTTTGGGTGTATTCTTCTGACCCATTTATCAAGTGAACTAAAAGGTTATGAGTTTGGGTGGGACCCAGAAACAAGACAAGGCTCTGCAATAGGTCCAGGCTGCCATGAAAGAGCTCTGCCATTTGGGCCATCTGATGATCCAGCAGATCCAGTTATACTTCAACTGTCAGCAGCAGATACAAATACTGTTTGAGTCTTTTGACATATCCCCATAGGTGGATTAGACTGTGGCTCAGGCTTTAGGATTTTGCAGCAAAACCCTGCCATTGTCTGTGAATGGCAACTCTTGTTGTGAGAAACAGCTCTTGGCCTCCTATAGAGACTGAATGTTTAACAACCAGTCACCAAGTTACTGATTGACCTGAATTTCCCATCGTGAACTGGGTGTTATCTGACTCACCAGGCTATGAAGTTAGGCATGCATCCCATCACCAAACGAAAGTGCTAAGGACAAATGTGGTGCCAGACTTCAGCAAGTCCTAAAGGCACAAGTAAGTTACATGAGGAAGTCATCCAAATGCCCATGGTCTGACATCTTCTACATGGCCTCTGCCTCCCAACCAGCCACTATGGCCTCATAGGGAGTTCCCTATGATTGGTTGACAGAGTAAGAGAAGACCTGGGCCTGCTTTACAGATGGCTCTGCAGGATATGCAAACACCACTCCAAAGTGAATGACTGCGTTATTACATTCTCCTTCTGGGATATCCCTGTAGGACAGTGGTAAAGGAAAATCCTCTCAATGGGTAGAAATTTTGGCAGCACACCTGGTTGCTCACTTTCCTTGGAATGAGAAATGGCCAGGCATGTAATTACATACTAATTCATGGGCTGTGGCTAATTGTTTGGCTTGATAATCAGGGACTTAGAAGAAACAGGATTGGAAAATTGGTGACAAAGATTTGGGGAAGAGAAATGTGCATAGACCTTTTGACAAGGCAAAAAGAAACCCCACATAAAGTGATTAAAGTTCTGTGTAAATGCTTGCCATAGGGTCACCTCCATAGAAAAGGTTTTAATAATCAAATGACTAGGATAATGTGTTCTGTGGATGCCAGATGTTCTGTGACCCCAGTCACCCAGTCATTGTGCAATGGACTAATGAATAAAGTAACTATGAGTGGAGGGAGGGTAGTTATTTGTAGTCTCAGCAATATAGACTTGTATTCACCAACACTTACCCAGCGAAGGACACTGATGAGTATTCAGTTTGTCTGCAACAGATATCCATACTGAGTCCTCAATATGACACCATTCCTTGGGGTGATCCTCCAGCTACCTGATCATGGCTGACTACACTGAACCACTTTCATCACGGCAAGGAGAGTGTTTTGTTCTTACTGGAAAAGACACAGTCTGGATATGTTTTTCTTCCCTGCATGCAGTGCTTCTGCCAAAACTACTTTCTGTGAGCTTATAAATGCCCTATCCTTTGTCATTGTATTTCAGACAACATTTCTTCTGCTCAATAAACTCACTTCATGGCAAATAAAGTGTGGCTATGGGCCCATAATGATGTAATTCCTTCAACTTATCATGTTCCCCACCATCCTGAAGCAGCTTGCTTAAAAGAATGTTGGAAAGGCCTTTTAAAGACTCAGTTATAGAACCAGATTGGTAGCAATACCTTGCAGGGCTCTCTAGGATAATGTATATTCTCTGAATCAGCATCCAATATACCATACTGTTTCTTTCATAGCCAGGATTCACAGGTCTAGGAATCCAGGGGTAGAGATGGGAATGATATCACTCACTATTACTTCTAGTGACCCATTAGCAAAAATGTTGTTTCCTGTTCCTGTGAGTGTATACTCTGTTGTCCTAGATGTCTTAGCTCCAAAGGGAGAAATGTTTCCACCAGGAAATGCATAAGTGTTCCAATAAACATGGAATGGCCACCCAGCCTTTGTGAGTTCTTTATGTCTCCAAGTCACCAGAAAAAGAAGGAAGTTATGGTGCTACCTGGAACACAGAGTTATGGTCCTGACTATGGAGAAGTTAGACACCATGATGGAGGTAAGTAAGAGTATGTCTGGAATATAGGAAATCCCTTAGAGTATCTCTTAGTATCACCATGCTATGATTTATGACAATGGAAAACTACAACAACCTAATTCAGGCAGGTTTACTAATGTCACAAATGAGGGTTAAGGTCACCTCACCACAGAGAGAAACACAAAATGCTGAGGTGCTTGCTGGAGATAAAGGGAATATTACATGTGTAGTGAGAGCAAGTAGTTCTAAATACCATCTATGACCTTGTGACTGCTACAGAAATGAGAAATGAAGGGTTTCTCAGGTTGTCATGAATATTTGTTCCCTATTTGGTTATGGAAATGTTTTTTATGTGCATATATATAACACAATACCTTTGTTACATGACAAGATGTATTGACTTTGTATTTGGTATTTAAGTGTTGTTAACTTTACATCAAAGTATTTAGGGTCTGAGGTATCAGTGAAAAGAGTAAATGTCCCTCAAGGATTTTACCTCCTGTTCAGGGGAAGAGGTTAGTAAATTGTTTATTGCATGCAGGATAGCTATGTCATGGTTGGAAGAATTGTGACTTTATTATTGTCTTTAATGGAGATTAATAATTTTAAGGAGATATGTATTGATGTAAAGTTGTCAAGGGGTGGATTTGTGATGGTTAATTTTATGTTGCAACTTTAATAGACCACAGGGTGCCCAGATATGTGGTCAACAATTATTTTGGATGTTTCCGTGAGGACACTTTTAGATAAAATTGACCTTTAGGTTGGTAGATGGAGTAAAACAGATTGCCTTCATAAAGTGGGTGGGCCTTATCCAATCAATTGAAAGACTGAATAGTACAAAAGCACAACTGTCCTCTGAGTAAAAGAGAATTCTTCTTGAAGCCCTTTAAACTGGAACATTGGATTTTCCTATTTCTATAACAGACTGAAGTCCTTTGAACTCAAACTAGGACATTGGCCCTGTAGATTTTTGACTCACTAGCCTCCATAACTTCATTGAATGATTTCTTATTTCATATATTGTGTATATATATGTATATACATAAAATATTATATATGTGTGTATAAGTGTATCATATTGGTTCTGTTTCTCAGAAGAATCCTGATTAATATAATATTCAAATCAAAGGCAGAGAGGAAATCTTAAAAGAAGGCAGAAGGGGGAAAACATATTACCTTGAATACCTCATCAGAAACCAAGCAAACAAAAAGTGAATGAAATAAGATAAACTATTGGAAAAAGTATCCACACACACACCCCAAACTAGAATTCTATATCCAACAAAATATCCTAGAAGGAGAAATAAAAAATTTTCTTAGACAATAACTTAGTTAATTCATTGAGAGCTGATCTGCCTGCAAGCAATATTAAAGTAAGCTCTTCAGGGAAAGAAAGAACAAAGTTCTCCAAGAAAAACAAAAATGATATTAAATAAAATAATATAAAATGTTCAAATAAACCCAGAGAAAGACAGAAAAAAAGGAAGAAAGAAACAAAGAATACATGCAATGAATAAAAAATAGTTACAAACATGGTACATAATGATCTAAGTATATCAATAGTCAATTTAAGTGGGAGTTGTATAAATACACCAACTAAAAGTCAAAAAGTAACATATGGATTAAAAAACAGATTAAACTATCTATCGTCTATAAGAAACTCACTTTAAAGACTAATAAATTAGAATAAAGGAATGGAAAGAGATATATCATGCTGATACTAATCAGAAGGAAGCTGATAAACCTATGTCAGTATCAGACAAAGTAGATTTTAGAGCAAGACACATTAACAGGGATAAAAAGGGCATGACATAATGATAAAGGAGTTATCAAAGAGGATATGATAATCTTAAAACATGTATGCACCTAACAACAAAGCACCAAAATATGTACAACCAAAGCTGACAGAACTAAGGGGAGAAATAGACAAATCCACTATTATAGCTACAGACTCCAATACCCCTCATTCAGTATTTGATAGATCAAGCAGGCAGAAAGTAAATAAGTTGACCTGAGCATCCCTGTTAATCTTTTTGACATTTACAGATATTCCATACAACAACAGTCAAATACACATTTTTCTCAAGTGGATATGAACCCTTCACTAAATAGACCATATTATGGGCCATAAAAATACCTTAACAAACTTGAAAAATAAAAATCTTAAAAATTATTTTCTTAGGGAATCAGGAAAATAAGCTAAGAATCAATAACAGAAAGAGATGGAAACTCCCAAAGTATTTGAAAACTAACCATCAACCTACTAAATAATATATGGGTCAAAGATTTCTCAAGAGAAATTTTAAAATATATTGAACTAAAATACAATTAAAATGCAACTTATCAAAACTTATAGAATGCAGTGAAAGCAGTACATGAGAAAATCAAGACTCAAACTATACTTCTACCTTAGGAAATTAAAGAAAGAGGAGCATATTAAATCTAAATTGTGCATAAAAAAGAAAATAATTATTACAGCAAAAAATCAATATAATCTTAAATACACACCTCCAGATGTAAAGGGAGAGGGTGGAGAACAATCTATCATGCTAATGGACTTCAAAAGAATGCTGAAATGGCAATCCTTGTATCAGACAGATTAGATTTTAAGCCAAAGACTATAATAAGAGATGAGGAAGGACACTATATCATACTTAAAAGGTCTGTCCAACAAGAAGATCTAACAATTTTAAATATCTGTGCCCCTAACATTGGAACAGCCAACTATATACATCAATTAGTAACAAAATCAAAGAAACACATAAAAAATAATACAATAATAGTAGAGGACTTTAACACCCCCTTCACTGAAATGGACAGATCATCCAAATAAAAGATCAACAAGGAAATAAAGGCATTAAATGACACACTGGACCAGATGGACATAACAGATATATTCAGAACATTCCATCCCAAAGCAACAGAATACTCATTCTTCTCTAGTGCACATGGAACATTCTCCAGAATAGATCACATCCTGGGCCACAAATCAGGTCTCAACTAGTACCAAAAGACTGGGATCATGCCTGCATATTTTCAGACCACAGTGCTTTGAAATTAGAACTCAATCACAAGAGGAAAGTTGGAAAGAACTCAAATACATGGAGGCTAAAGAGCATCCTTCTAAAGAATGAATGGGTCAACCAGGAAATTAAAGAAGAATTAAAACAATTCATAGAAACAAATGAAAATGAAAACATAATGATTCAAAATTTGTGGGACACAGGAAAGGTGGTCCTAAGAGGAAAGTATATAGCAATATAAGCCCTTCTTTTTTTTTTTTTTTAAGCCCTTCTTAAGAAATAAGAAAGTTCTCAAAAAATACAACCTAACCCTACACTTAAAGAAGCTGGAGAAAGAACAGCAAATACAGCCTAAACCCAGCAGAAGAAGAGAAATCATAAAAATTAGAGCAGAAATCAATGAAATAGAAACCAAATAAACAGAACAAATCAATGAAACTAGGAGCTGGTTCTTTGAAAGAATTGATAAGATTGATAAGCCCCTAGCCATTCTTACCAAAAAGAAAAGAGAAAGGACCCAAATAAATAAAATCATGAATGAAAGAGGAGAGATCACAACCAACACCAAAGAAATACTAACAATTTTAAGAACATATTATGCCAGCAAATTAGACAATCTGAAAGAAATGAATGCATTTCTAGAGATGTATAAACTGCCAAAACTGAACCAAAAAGAAATAGAGAACCTGAACAGACCCATAACCAGTAAAGAAATTGAAGCGGTCATCAAAAATCTCCCAAAAAACAAGAGCCCAGGGCCAGATGGCTTCCTAGGGGAATTCTATGAAACATTTAAAGAAGAACTAAGACCTACTCTCCTGAAACTATTTTCAAAAAATAGAAATGGAAGGAAAACTTCCAAATTCATTTCATAAGGCCAGAATTACCTTGATCCCGAAATCAGACAAAGACCCCATCCAAAAGGAGAATTAAAGACCAATATTCCTGATGAACACGGATGCCAAAATTTTCATCAAAATACTAGCCAATTGGATCTAACAGACCATTAAAAGGATTATTTATCACAACCAAGTGGGATTTATTCCTGGGCTGCAAGGGTGGTTCAATATCTGCAAATCAATCAATGTGATACATTAGTAAAAGAAAGGAGAAGAATCATGTGATACTCTCAATAGATGCAAAAAAAAAAAAAAAGCATTTGACAAAGTACAGCATCCTTTCTTTTTTTTTTTTTTTAAAGATTTTATTTATTTATTTGACAGACAGAGATCACAAGTAGGCAGAGAGGCAGGCAGAGAGAGAGAGAGGAGGAAGCAGGCTCCCTGCTGAGCAGAGAGCCCAATGTGGGACTCGATTCCAGGACCCCGAGATCATGACCTGAGCCGAAGGCAGCGGCTTAACCCACTGAGTCACCTAGGCGCCCAGTACAGCATCCTTTCTTGATTAAAAATCTTCACACTGCAGAAATAGAGGGTACATACCTCAATATCATAAGAGTCATCTACGATAAACCCACAGCCAATATCATTCTCAATGAGGAAAAACTGAGAGCTTTTCCCCTAAGGTCAGGAAATGACAGGGGTGTCACTATCACCACTGCTATTCAACATAGTACTAGAAGTCTTAACCTCAGCAGTCAGACAACAGAAAGAAATAAAAGGCATCCAAATCAACAAAAAGTCAAACTCTCACTCTTTGCAGGTGATATGATATTATATGTAGAAAACCCAAAAAACTCCACCCCAAAACTCCTAGAACTCATACAGGAGTTCAGTAAAGTGTCAGGATATAAAATCAATGCACAGAAATCACTGACTTTCTATACACCAAAAAGACAGGAGAAAGAGAAATTAAGGAGTTGGTCCCATTTACAATTGCAATGCAAAACCATAAGATGCCTAGGAATAAATCTAACCAAAGAGCTAAAGAATCTGTGCCCAGAAAACTATAGAATACTCATGAAAGAAATTGAGGATGACACAAAGAAATGGAAAAATGTTTCATGCTCATGGAATGAATGGACAAATGTTATGAAAATGTCTATGTTACCTAGAGCAATCAACACATTCAATGTAATTGCTATCAAAATACAACCAACTCCTTACAAAGAAATAGAACAAATAATCCAAAAATTTGTATAGAACCAGAAAAGACCCCGAATAGCCAGAGGAATGTGGGAAATGAAAAGCAAAGCTGGTGGCATCACAATTCCAGACTTCAAGCTCAATTAAAAAGCTGTAATCTTCAAGACAGTATAGTACTGACACAATAACAGACAAATGGATCAGTGGAATAGAATAAAGAGCCCATAAATGGACCCTCAGGTTTATGGTAAATTAATTTTCGACAAAGCAGGAAATAATGTCCAATGGAAAAAAGACAGTCTCTTCAACAAGTGATATTGGGAAAATTGGACACTCACTTACAGAACAATGAAACTGGACCATTTCCTTTACCGCACACAAAAATATACTCAAAATGGATAAAGACCTCAATGTGAGAAAGAAAGGAATCCACCAAAATCCTTGAGGACACCACAGGCAGGCTGTGACCTCAGCTGCAGCAAATTCTTCCTAGAACATCACCAAAGGCAAAAAAAAAAAAAAAAAAAAAAAAAAAACAAAAAAAACAAGGGCAAAAATGAACTATTGGGACTTCATCAAGATCAAAAACCTTTGCACAGCAAAGGAAACAGTCAACAAAACCAAAAGACAACTGGCAGAATGGGAGAAGATGTTTGCAAGTGACATATCAGATAAAGGGCTAGTTCCAAAATCTAGAAAGAACTTATCAAATTCAGCACCCAAAGAACAAATAATCCAGTTCAAGAAATGGGCAGAAGACATGAACAGACATTTCTCCAAAGAAGACATCCAAATGATCACCAGACATGAAAAGGGCTTAGCATCACTTGGCACCAGGGAAATAACAAATCAAAACCTCAATGAGATATCACCTCACACCAGTCAGAATGGCTAAAATTAATAAGTCAGGAAATGGCAGATTTTGGCAAGGATGCAGAAAAAGGGGAACACTTCTGCACTGTTAGTAGGAATGCAAGGTGGTGCGTCCACTCTGGAAAACAGTATGGAAGTTCCTCAAAACAATCTGAGGGGTTTGAAGTGGCGGGGGGGTGGGAGGTTGGGGTACCAGGTGGTGGGTATTATAGAGGCCACGGCTTGCATGGAGCACTGGGTGTGGTGAAAAGATAATGAATACTGTTTTTCTGAAAATAAATAAATTGAAGAACAAAAAAAAAAAAAAGTTGAAAATAGAGCTACCCTATGACCCAGCAATTGTACTACTGGTATTTACCCTAGAGATACAAATATGATTTGAAGGGGCATGTGCACCCCAATGTTTATAGCAGCAGTGTCCACAATAGCAAAGAAAAACTATGGAAAGAGCCTAGATGTCCAGCAACAGATGAATGGATAAAGAAGATGTGATATAGATAGATGATAGATAGATGATAGAAAGATAGATGATAGATAGATAGATAGATATAGTGGAATATTATGCAGCCATCAAGAAAATGAAATCTTGCCATTTGCAATGGTGTGGATGGAACTAGAGGGTATTATTTTTATAGCCAAATTACCTTATAGCTAAGGTAAATAAGTCAACCAGAGAAAGACAATTATCATATGACCTCCCTGATATGAGGAATTTGAGAAACAAGACAGAAGATCATAGGGGAAGAGAGGGAAAAATTAAACAAGATGAAACCAGAAAGGGAAAGAAACCATAGGAAATTTAATCTCAGGAAACAAATTGAGGGTTGCTGGAGTAGGGGGCAGGGTGGGAGAGATGGAGCAGCTGAGATGGACACTGAGGAGGGTATGTGCTATGGTGAGTGCTGTGAATTATATAAGACTGATGAATCACAGACCTATACCCCTGAAACAAATAATACATGATAGGTTAATAATAATAAAAAAGAAATGAATGAGGTTTCATTTCTACTGATCCTGTAGTTAAAAGAAAAATAAAGGAGGGGCACCTGGGTGGCTCAGTCAGTTGAGCATCTAACTCTTGTTTTGGGTCAGGTCATGATCTCAGGGTCATAAGACTGAGCCCCGCATCTCAACATGGCATCTGTTTGAGATTCTCTCTCTTTCCCTCTCCCTTTTTCCCTCATCTCCTGCTCACTCTCTCTCTTTCTCTCTCTCTCTCTCTCTAAAATAAATAAATCTTAACAGAAATAAAAGAATAATAAAGGAATACTCTAAACAGCTCTATGCCCAGAAATTTCACAACTTAGAGTTTGAAAGTACTCGAGAAAGTGGATCAAGTCCTTGAAAAACACAAAGTGCCAACATTACACAAGGAGAATTGGATAATCTGGATAGCTTGATTTGCACTGAACAGTGTTCCCAAAAAGATAAGTTGACGTCTCAAACCCTGGTATCTGTGAATGTGATCTTCTTTGGAAATAGATCTTTGCATATGTTATCAAGTTAAATTGAGGTCATTAGAATGGGCTAGTTCAATAGGACATGTGTCCTTATGAAAATGGAAATTTGGCTATAAAAATAGAGAGATAGAGACTGTCTTTTTTCCACTGTATATTTTTTCCTGTTTTGTCAAAGATTAATTGACCATAGAGTTGAGGGTCCATATCAGGGCTCTCTACTCTGTTCCACTGGTCTATGTGTCTGTTTTTATGCCAGCACCATGCTGTCTTGGTGATCACAGCTTTGTAATAAAGCTTGAAATCAGGTAAGGTGATGCCGCCAGCTTTATTTTTGTTTTTCAACATTTCCTTAGCGATTCGGGGTCTCTTCTGATTCCATACAAATTTTAGGATTATTTGCTCCAGCTCTTTGAAGAATGCCGTTGGAATTTTGATTGGAATGGCATTAAAAGTATAGATTGCTCTAGGCAGTATAGACATTTTAACAATATACAGTGGAAAAAAGACAGTCTCTTCAATAAATGGTGCTGGGAAAACTGGACAGCTATATGTAGAAGAATGAAACTCGACCATTCTCTTACACCGTACACAAAGATCAACTCAAAATGGATAAAAGACCTCAATGTGAGACAGGAATCCATCAGAATCTTAAAGCAGAACATAGGCAGTAATCTCTTTGATATCAGCCACAGCAACTTCTTTCAAGATATGTCTCCAAAGGCAAAGGAAACAAAAGCGAAAATAAACTTCTGGGACTTCATCAAAATCAAAAGCTTCTGCACAGCAAAGGAAACAGTCAAAAAAACAAAGAGGCAACCCACGGAATGGGAGAAGATATTTGCAAATGACAGTACAGACAAAAGGTTGATATCCAGGATCTATAATGAACTCCTCAAACTCAACCCACACGAAACAGACAAACACATCAAAAAATGGGCAGAAGATATGAACAGACACTTCTCCAATCAAGACATACAAATGGCTATCAGACACATGAAAAAATGCTCATCATCATTAGCCCTCAGGGAGATTCAAATTAAAACCACATTGAGATATCACCTTACACCAGTTAGAATGGCCAAAATTAACAAAACAGGAAACAACATGTGTTGGAGAGGATGTGGAGAAAGGGGAACCCTCTTCCACTGTTGGTGGGAATGCAAGTTGGTGCAGCCTCTTTGGAGAACAGTGTGGAGATTCCTCAAGAAATTAAAAATAGAGCTTCCCTATGACCCTGCAATTGCACTCCTGGGTATTTACCCCAAAGATACAGATGTCGTGAAAAGAAGGGCCATCTGTACCCCAATGTTTATAGCAGCAATGGCCACAGTCGCCAAATATGGAAAGAACCAAGATGCCCTTCAACGGATAAATGGATAAGGAAGATGTGGTCCATATACACTATGGAGTATTATGCCTCCATCAGAAAGGATGAATACCCAACTTTTGTAACAACATGGACGGGACTGGAAGAGATTATGCTGAGTGAAATAAGTTAAGCTGAGAGAGTCAATTATCATATGGTTTCACTTATTTGTGGAGCATAACAAATAGCATGGAGGACAAGGGGCGTTAGAGAGGAGTAGGGAATTTGGGTGAATTGGAAGGGGAGGTGAACCATGAGAGACTATGGACTTTGAAAAACAGTCTGAGGGGTTTGAAGTGGCGGGGGGGTGGGAGGTTGGGGTACCAGGTGGTGGGTATTATAGAGGGCACGGCTTGCATGGAGCACTGGGTGTGGTGAAAAAATAATGAATACTGTTTTTCTGAAAATAAATAAATTGGAAAAAAAAGTTAAAAAAAATTGAGAGATAAAAGTCATCTGAAGAAACAGAGAGAGAAGGGCATGTGAAGCTGGAAATAGACTGGACTTAATACTATCACAGTCAAGGAAAACCTGGGCATACCAGAAGCTAAAGTGGCAAGAAAGAATCCTGTCCTAGAGTCTTCAGAGGAAGCACTGATATACCAATGTCTTGATTTTAGACTTTTAGCCTCTATGACTGAGATAATATATTTCTGTTGTTCAAGCCACGCTATCATGGTCCTTTGTTATGGTGGCCCTAGGAAACTAATACAAATAAATCTTCATCTATTTTCAACATTTAATCCCTAACTAATAACCTTCTTAAAATAAACCCAGATGAATTCATCGCTAAATTTTATCTAACATTTAAAGAAAAGAATCATACAAAATCTCTGTAAACTCTTCCAGAAAATAGAAGCAAAGATAACTCTTCCTAATACATTCTGTGAGTCTATCACTACCCTAAAATGAAAATCAGATGGAAATATAATAAGAAAGTAAAACTACAGATTAGTCTCTCTCGTAACATACATGTACAATCTTTAAAAAATTATCACCAAATCTAATCTAATCATGTATAAAAATAATTATGCACCACAACCAAGTGGGATTCATTCCAGGTACACAAGTCTGGTTTAGCATCTGAAAATCAATTATTGTACTCTACCACATCAACAGGCTAAAGAAAAAAACGGCATATCATATCAATTGGTATAGTAAAAGTTTCAACAAAATCCAATATACATTAATGCCAAAAATCTCTTTGCAAACTAGGAATACAGGGGACTTGCTCAACTTCATAATATGTCCAAAAAATCCTACAATTGACATTGTACTTCATAGTGACAAACAGTACTTTCTCCCTATGATTGGGTACAAGGAAAAGATGTCCTCTTGTACCGCTCATAATCAGCATATTACTATAAGTCCCGGCTAGTGCAGTAAGACAAGAAAATAAAATAAAAAATACTTCTAAAGGTTAAAGAGAAAAGCAAAACAAAGACCTAAATTAGCCAGCAAATAATGAAGATGAATAGATAGGAAAGATTCACACCACTTAATTTCAAGACTTGTATAGAACAATACTAAGCAATACAGTATGGACTGAGTGACAGAATAGAAACAAAGATCACCGGAACAGAATAGAGAGCCCAGAAATGGACCCATGTAAATACAGTTAGTTGCAGTTTGACAGATGAGCAAAGGCAATTCAACGGGGAAAAAGCGGACTTTTCAACAAATTGTTATGAAAAAATTGGACATCTGTATGCAAAAACAATTTGCAGACATTATACCTCTCACAAGTGTCAAAATGAATCATAGACCTAAGTGTGAAATGCAAAACTATAAAACTTCTAGAAGAAAGTATGGGGAAAGTCTAAGTAGCCGTAGGTTTGTTAATAAATTTTAGGAATGCAGAAAGAACAATTCAATAAAAATTGATATGTCAAACTTTATTAATATTAAAGTCTTCTGCTCTGTGAAAGATGCTATTTAAAAAATAAAAAAATAAGCCATAGACTGGGATATAATATCTGGAAAACACATATCTGACAAATGATTTATATCCAAAATATGCAAAAACCTCTTAAAACTCAATAATAAGAAAACAAACAACCTGATTAAAAAATAGGTAAATCTCTGAACAGACACCTCTCCAAAGAAGTTATACAGATGGCACATAAGTGTATGAAAGAATGTTCAATATTGTCATTAGGCAATTGGAGTTTATTTATTTATTTATTCTATAAAGAGTTTTATTTATTTATCTGACAGAGAGACAGCTAGAGCAGGAACACAAAGGAGGGGTGGAGGGAGAGGGAGAAACAGAGCTCCCCACTGAGCAGGGAGCTCCATATGTGGCTTAATCCCTGGACCTGAAGTTTAAACAAAAATGTGATACGACAGCTATTAAAATATTAAGTATTAAGATACTATCAAAATGGATAATACCTAAAAAGTTGACAGTACCAAATGGTGGAAAAGATAAAAAGCAACATGGATTTTTATGCATTCATGATGAGAATGCAGGATAGTAGAGCCACTTCGGAAGACAGTTTGGAGATTCCTACAAAACTAAATACAGTCTTATCATATTATCCTGCAATTATACTCCTAAATATTTACCCAAGTGATTTAAAATGCATGTTCACATGAAAACTAAAACATGAACTTTTTTAACAACTTTATTCATAATCTTCTCAAACTTGAAAAAATGTAATACTCTTTAATAGGTTATAGATAAAGAAATGGAATATTATACAGTGATTAAAAGAAATTAGCTATCAAGCTACAAAAAGACATAGATATTAAATGCATATTGCTACAATTAAGAAGTCTGTCTAAAAATACTACATATGTAGGATTCCATTTATATGACTAAAGGCAACACTATAGAGATCACTCTTTGCCTTGGGTATAGGAGAAGGAGGGGCAGTTAATATAGGTAAAGTACAGAGATTTTATCTGACATTGGAAATATTATGTATGGTACTGATTTGTTGGATTACATATTTTTCAAACCTCATAGTACTTTATAGCACAAAGATTGAATGGACCTCAAAAATTCAAATAAAAGTTATTTAGGAAATTTGGGCCTTTGGGGATTGAATGCAGAATGTGACAAAACAATCTAGCTGTATTAAAAATATAGGAACTAACCTCAGTCAGGGGGTAGGTGAAACATTTCTGACCTAAGAAACTTTGCAAGTGAGTGGGCTGTATAAAATATAAATAAGATAAACGGGACATAGCATGGCACCCTACTTGAAAAAATAGTTTCCCATGGGGTTTGGGTTAACAGTTCTGTTACCACTACACACATATACTAGAGTCAAGGAAATAAGCACATTAATGACAGGTGATGGATTCCAAGTTTCTCACTGCTGGAGTGGCAGGTCACAGAAAATCTAGTGAGTAGTCTAGAATGATCCACATGGTAACGCATTAGAGTTGAAGACATCAGTATGAACTCCTGTTTAGTTTAGAATAGATCCACTCGGTTACATACAGAAATAATTATAGATAATTCTGTATGCTGGAGTTCTTTGCTCTTTCAGTTGAGAGGGTCTAGAAACAGCAACACCCAAGTAGTAATGAGCACATCTACTACTCATAACTTGGTTTTTAATATCATACTATAATAAAAACAAAACAAAGAGCAAAAACAAAACAACAACAACAATAACAAAAATCCCAGAGCTTCTTAGAGAGATAGAGGATTATAGGACAAAGGCAAAGAGACATACAAAATGAGCTTAGAGTTTTTAGCATGAAAAAGTGAGGAAATCCCTGAAAAAATTTTTAAAATAATTAAATAAAAACCCAAGCTCATGGTGATGGAAATGTCAAAAAGATACAGGATCCAACTGAAACAGCTCCCAGCAGTCAAAGCTGAAAAATATTTCATATACAATATATAAAATTATATATATAAAATTTTATAGCCCAAATTATAAAATAAATACCCATGAGTCCATACTAATATAATAATTGGACAAATAGGTGATAGATGATGATGATAGATAGATAGATAGATAGATAGATGATTGATAGATGATGATAGATGATAGATTAGAATGAGAGAAAAATGATGATAGATAGGTAATAAATAGATAATAGATTGATAGGTGATAGAGAAAGTAAATGGGGGATAAATAAATTTTCCATGCAGAAGAATACCAAATAATGTATGGAGATTCTCTGCCCTCAAGCTGGTGGATCATATGTCTTCACCCTTGGAGTGTGGGCTGTGCATAGTGACGTTCTTTCATTTTTTTTTTTATTTTTATTTTTTTAAAGATTTTATTTATTTATTTGACAGACAGAGATCACAAGTAGGCAGAGAGGCAGGCAGAGAGAGGAGGAAGCAGGCTCCCTGCTGAGCAGAGAGCCCGATGTGGGGCTCGATCCCAGGACCCTGGGATCATGACCTGAGCCGAAAGCAGAGGCTTTAACCCACTGAGCCACCCAGGCGCCCCATGTTCTTTCATATTTTTTAAAGATTTTACTTATTTATTTGAGACAGAGAGAGCACAAGCAAGGGATAGGGGTAGAGGAAGAAGGAGAAGGAAACTCTCCGCTGAGCAAGAATCCCCATGCAGGACTTGATCCTAGGAATCCAGGATCATGACCTAAGCTGAAGGCTGATACTTAACTGACTGAGCCACCCAGGTGCCCAGTGATGTTCTTTCAAACATGTATGTGAAGCAGGGGACAAAGAGTAATAAGTTTAGAGTAGTGCCTAATGTCAAACTCAACAGTCCTAAGTCATGTTGATAGTAAGTATATTTAAAATGACAATATGTGAATGCCAATTTATCCTTATGGTCTTCCCCCAAAAAAACATATAACCCCAGCAGAATTCTGAGAACAACCCTTAACAAATCTCACTTGTGAGACTTTCCATAAGATACCTGACCAGTCCTCATCAGAACTGTCATGGTCTTCAATAACCTGAGAAGTCAATCCAAGAGTTGCTTAAGGAGACATGATGACTAAATGGAATGTGGTGTCCTGGATGGAATCCTGGGACAGAAAATGGACATTAGATAAAAGCTAAAATGTGAACTTTAGTTAATAATAGCGCATCGATATTGGTTCATTGGTTGTAACACATGTACCACACTCAAGCGAGATGTAGGGAAACCGGTATGGATTCTATGGAGATTCTCAGAGCTATTTTTGTAGTTTTCTGTAATTTTGCCAAATGCTTCTAAAATGAAAAGTTTATTTAAAAAATAACAACAACAAAAAACTTTGGTCTTGACTAAAAGTCTACTTCCTTCAGCAGATTGGGAGGGTGTGCATATCCATGAAAGAACACAGTAAGGGTAGGTACCACAGCTCTGGAAGCTGCGAGTACTTTCTGGCCATTTAGGACATTACTTTCCATAGATAATTCCACTGTAAAAGAGTAACCGAACTGGACAGAGCTGGAGGAGTAAGTCTATAATAGGGGATCCAAGGAATCATCATTTTAATTTACACATTCTTACAAATTCTTTTGAAATTGGTCCTTCTCTTTTTTTTTTTTTTTTTCCAATTGGTCCTTCTCTTTTATAGTCCTCATTTCCCTTGTTCTTGCCTTTTTAAAGGATTATCAAATATTTATTACAATTCCATTTTCTTCAATTAACTTTCTAGAAATCCATTACTTTACTATTATTTTCATGATTACCATATACATTGTCACACATGTCCTTGACTTTTTACAGCAGGACATAAATTTTTACTTTTACCTCCATGTCTGCATTGCAAGAAGCTCAGAACATTATAATTAAATTATTAATTAATTTAATTATTTAGAGAGAGAACAGAGGCAGGGAGGGGCAGGGAAAGAGGGGGAGAGAGAATCTCAAGCAGCTCCATGCCCAGCACAGAGCCTGATGAGGAGCTGGATCCCATGACCCTGATCGTGGCCTGAGCCCAAACCAAGAGTTGGATACTTAAGCAACAGGGCTACACGGGCACCTCTGAACCTCAGAACCTTTACATAACATTTACCCCGCTGTTGTCATATCATCAGTCAGGCATTTTAGTTTATGCATATTCTGAAAAGTCAGTATTAGTTATATTTACACACATTTTTGTCCAGTACTGTACTCCTTATTTTTTCTTGAACTTTCTTAAAGTTGTATTTTCAGGTGTTATCATTTTCCTACAATCTAAAGAATTTTCTTTGATAGCAGTGCAAGTCTCCTGGTTTCTAATTCAACCTTCATTTACATGAAACATTTTGAAGGTTATTTTTCTAGGTAGCCAATTTTAGGTTAGCAGCTCTTTTTTCCTGCTCCAGTACCTTTTTTTTTCTTTTTTTAAGATTTTATTTATTTATTTGATAGAGATCACAAGTAGGCAGAGAGGCAGGCAGAGAGAGAGGGAGGAAGCAGGCTCCCTGCCAAGCAGAGAGCCCGATGGAGGGCTCGATCCCAGGACTTTGGGATCATGACCTGAGCCGAAGGCAGAGGCTTAACCCACTGAGCCACCCAGGCGGCCCACCAGTACCTTTAAAAAAAAAAAAAAAAGCATAACTTTTCTTCTGGCCGCTATCAATTCTTCTCAGAAATCAGTTATTCACTTTATTGTTTCTCCATTGAAGATGGTGTTTCCTTCTATTTTCTTTAAAGATTTATTTATTTACTGGTGAAAGAGATATCATGAGCTGAGGGAGGAGCAAAGGGACAGGGAGAGAATCCTCAAGCAGACTCCTTGCTGAGCACAAAGTTCAAAGTGCAGCTCTATTCCAGGACCCTGAAATCATGACCTGAGAAGAAATCAAGAATTGGCCGCTTAACTGACTGAGCCACCCAGGTGCCCTGATACTGTATCCTTTCATTCTGACTGCTTTTACTTCAGTATTTGGTGTTAGATGTGTTAATTGTGTATGTGTGTCTGTGCATGTGTATTATTTAAGTTTCCTGGTGTTTATAAGACTTAATGAATCTGTATGCCAAATATTCCATAAATTTGTGAAATTCTTAGTTATCCTTTGAATAATAGTTTTTCTGCCTTTTCTGTATGCCAAATATTCCATAAATTTGTGAAATTCTTAGTTATCCTTTGAATAATAGTTTCTCTTTTTAATCCTGAGATTTGTACATGTAAGAATGTTGGAAACTTAGGGGGTTTTATTTTATATGGATTTAGGATATATTCAGCTGTTTTTCCAATATTTCTCTCTCTTCTTCAGTTTGAATATTCTTAATTCTTTCAGTTTACTGATTCTGTAATCTGTTATATCTAATCTGCTGTTGAACCTATCCACTGGATTCTTAATTTTGGTTGTTACATATTTCATTTCTACACTATCATTTTAATTCTTATGTTTTCAATGTTTTATAAAAATTCTTTCTCTTTTCATGTATTTTGTCTAGTTTTTCTCCTCAATTCCTTTAACATATCAATCACAGCAATTTTAAATTCCTTGGATGCTGCTTCATTATCTGGATCAATTCTACATTTGCTTTTACTACCTAGATTTTTTTTTCCTTGATTTGTGGTTTGTATATGTTTCTAAATGTATTTTTACATTTTTACATTTTTCTGCCAGACATTGTACATATAAAACTGATGATGTTGCCTTCCAACAGAGAAGATCCCTCCTTTCTTAGTAAGTGTAGACAGTACGTTTATCTGGTCACTAATTGAGACAAGCTGGAGCTGAGTAACAGCTTGAATTAAATTCAGTCATCCTCTGTTACCTCTGCTATAAGGACTTTTGACTGAGGTTCTGGTACTTTTCTGCCTATGAAGCCCTGAAAGGCTGCAGGATATCCTACTCTTCCCTTTAGATGCTCTCAGCGTAGCTCCTAGGTCTGCATTATGTGCAGCTTCACAAATTATAAGATATATTCAGAGAATTGAGCCATATGTTTGAAGCAAGCCTCTCCCTCTGGTTTGGCTTTTTGCATCCTCGTTTTGCAAGACCATGCAGGGTTTTATTCTGCTTTCCAGCAGTGTGTTAGTTTTCTAATGCTGGGGTAACAAATTACAACCTTAGCAGCTAGTAACAAAGGAAATCTACCATTCCATAGTTCCACAGCTCAGAAATCTGGCAGGCCTGTTTTGTTTCTATGCTCCAGATCCCATAAGACCAAAATCAAGATATTGCCAAGCCAAGGGGATAAGTTTCTTCTAGTCTCATTCAAGTTATTGGCAGAATTCCGCTCCTGGTCGCTTTAGGACTGAGGTCTCCTTGCTGGCTCTTGGCCAGGGGCTGTTCTCAGCTTCCAGAAGCTCCCCACAGGACCTGGCTTATGGCCCCATTTCTCCATCTTCAAAGCCAGAAACTGTGACTGAAGTTCTTCTCACATTCAAATCCGACTTTCACTGACCTGCCTTTCTTTCTCCACTGATTGCCTCTTACTTTTTTATCTTTCTGGGTGTTCAGGGAAGGATTATAGAGTCACAATGTCAATGTTTTCTTGAGAACACGCTTTCCAGGCATCTCTTAATTTTAGAATCTTTGTCAACTAAGAAAGAAAGCGAAGAATTTCCTAAATTACCAAATCCTGATGACTTTTTTTTTTCCTTGCAGATATTCCTTTTATTCTACTCTTCTTTCATTTTACTCTAAGTGGCAAAAAGAAACCAGACTGCCTCTACTACACTTTGCTGGAAATCTCCTCAACTGAGTATCTAATTTCATTATTTACATGCTCTGCTTTCCCTAGAACTGCAGGGCATGATTTCTTTAAGCTTTCTGCTAGACTCCCCTGTGCCCAATTTCAAATCCACTTCCCCATTTTTAGATATTTGTTATAGCAACACCCACTCATGACATGAAAATTTGTATTTGATTCCTATTGCTGTCATTAAAAAAAAAATCACAAATTTAGCAACTTGAAATAATACCCATTTATCTCACAATGATATAGGTTACAAATCTAGGCCCACCATGGCTCACGTAGGTCTATGCTTTGGGCTTCAAAAGGCCAAAATCAAGGTGTCTGTCGACCAGTTCTTTCCTGGAGGCCGTGGGGCCTCTTTCAAGTTGATAGCAAAATTCAGGCCCTTGGAGCTGTAGATCTGAGGTCCCTGTTTTCCTGCTGGCTGTGGGCAGGGGTTGCTCTCAGTTTAAAGGGTGTTGCACTCCTTGGCTGTGGCCCTCTTCCTCCATCTTCAAACACAGCAGTGGTGGGCCAGGTCCTTGCATATGCAAGACACTCTCCCACCTCTCTTCTGCCTCACCTACTCTCTGCATTCCGGTTTTGCCATATTTGTTTCTGACAGAATCTTCTGTCTTGCTTTCCTAATATTATGAGTTTAGGTGATTGCACTCGGCTCATTTGGATAATCCAAGATAATCTCCCTTCTTTAAGGTCAGTTTATGTCTAATCTTAATTACATATATCAAGTTCCCTCACAGTAGCACCCAGATGGGGATTTGATTGAACAACCAAAGGATTAGAGCCACAGAGGTCTTTAGAATTCTGCCCACCCTGAAAGCCTCCACCTTCCCTCTTTAGCCTCCAGAGCAGGCTTAGAAATTAGCAAGCATTTCATGAATAAGATGAGACACTTTTTCTAGGTTGCTCAGAACCCCACCCCACCCACCATGTCCCCTCCCACCCCCACGCCCGCCATTCCCATTTGACTGCCCAAAATTTGTTTGCTTCCTCCCCTTCCCTCTCCACCACACCCCACCTCCAGGGCTTTTTAAGGCTAAGCCCAATTCCTGTCCCTCAGGCCCGTAACTGACAAGTGACCCTGGGAAGGTACGAAGAGAACTAGCAACATCTCACTCATAGCTCATCTGGGAAGGATTTTTCTCTCTGGAATTGTATTTCATCTAGTTTTCATTGATTCCCTAACAACCTGAAGCCTTTAAAATTAGTTTTTGTAAATTATCTGCTTTTCCCCCTAGAGGTTACAAAAGGGACCTTCTCTGGTGCAATCAACTCTATCCCACCCAGAAGGGATCCTCCACAAAAAATGACTTTTTTTTTTTTTCTTAAGCTAAGTAGAGCAGGTCTCTTAGTGCTGACTTGTCAAATAACTTCAGGGTACTATTAGCCTAGTTATGAAAGTTTTCCTCTAAATATAACTTTCTTTTAAGTATTAAGGGCACCCATAAATAATGTTTTTTATTACTAAAAATACTAATTAGGTTTAGGCTCATAGATCTTTCTCTCTCCTGCTTTCTGTAACTTCCATGCCAGTGCAGGCTTTTTATCTTAGAAAATATATATGAAATAATTTCCTTGTAATCCTCCTGGCATTTAGCTTATGTCCAGTATCTCCACAAGTTTTCAAACACAGTTTTATTTTTTAGTGCAGCTGAAGAAACAAAGATTTATTAGGACACATGGAAGAAAGGGATGTTACCTGTATATTTTCTAATATTTTAAGAAATGTTTTTGGAGGCTGTTGTACTTCTGAGTACAAAATCTGAAGACTGATTGAAGGTATTCATGTGAAATAAAGTTTTTGGTAATCATCATCATCATCATCATCATCGTCATCAGAGCTGTTAAGAGAAAAGAAACTACTCAATGAAGAATTCACAGGAATCTGATTCTGCCAACAAGTAAAATTTTGCAGTCACTATCACTGGAATTGTCACTGCTGGTCAAATGGGTCCACATCACCTATGTGGTTTTGACTAGCAACCTACACTAGTTAAACACTAGGAATCTTCCTAATCTAATATTTTATGAGTTATTTATTAAGCACAGGGTGTTGCTAAAGAAAGAGGGTTGTACCAATTGCAGGTGGGAAAGGAAGGAGTGGGAAGAAATAAAATGCTCTTCAAAATGCAGAAATATGTTGAATATATATTTATGCTTAAAAACATATATTTAATTTATTTAATATATACATATATGTGAGTATATATGTATATATGCATATATATGTTTACCCACACATACACATGCACATATATGCATACCTTACAGTTTACTCTTATATGCAAAAGAGGTTAAAGTTTACATTTATTCTGTGAACTGATTTTCCCAGTCAATACACAGAGTTCTCATATTATCACATATTTTTCTATAACTTTATTTTTAGTGGCCATGAAATACTTTATTGGACTGAATTTTCCATAATTTATTAAGCAGAACTACCTTAATTGGATATGAGGATTATGTGTAATTTTTATTTTTTAAAGAATGGTAAAAATTGACAGACTTTACAGATATCTTTATTTATCCAGAAACTTTGCTATTATAGTATCATTTTCAAACTGCATTATCCAAGTGGATTATAATGGAGCATTTTTCACATGCCATTAATAATTTTTAACAGATTATTTGAACAGTGAATAATTCTTTTGAATCATATGTAAATGGCAGGCCCCATGAGCTCTGGCTCCCTTGAGACACACCAGATTGTGCACAGCTGACCCATGAAGGAATAAGACCTGAACACTTCACACTATCAGGCAATAGCCTTGGTATTCCCTTGTGAGGAACTGATACTCACACGAAAAAAGTTTATTGCTTTTATTTTAGTATTTTATGTACTTAACATTAACAAAAAACATTTTCTGTATAAAAGGACTTTTATACATAAATTATTTCTACCTAATTTTCATGAAACTGCATTATCACCATGAACACAGAGTTTCCAATTAAATTATTTTTTCCCCTGGTTTAACATTACATGAAAGTTTCTATGAGTGAAAGGCTAAAACTTTTGCTTGGGTTTAGTGCTTCTCTAGTGTCTGCTTGAGGTTCAGCCTTTGTTAATCCACACATTTGATCCCATAACCATCCAGGAGATTGACAGAACTAAAACAATTCTGAAGAAATTGAGAACTGAGACATAACTAAAATGTGGAAACCCATTGTCTTACATCTAATTTCCTGAAAGAAGAGCCTGAGACAGATTCTTGAGTAAGTAATTTTGGAGAGGGAGGGTGAAGGAAACAAGATAGGAGGAAGAAAGTGAGTGAGAATATGCTCTCAATTCATCCTATTAACGGTGCCAGAAAATTGCTTCCACCCTGAGTGAAGGAACTTTTATATCTTCAAGTCAACCAGACATTGGCAAGTGGCTTCTTTAGGGGTGAGTGAAGGGAGAGTAGCATTGCTGGGGAGGTGGTTCCTATTCAGCAAGAGATGGTTCCTCTGGAGAACAGAGTTTCGGAGCTATTGGCCCCCAACACTCAGTGCCCTACCTGAGCAGAAAACCGATAGCAACTACTACAGTCCAAAATTTGCTTCACTTAAATCCACCTTTTTCTTAGATTGGGTTTATTTCAGGATTCCAGTTAGTTGTAATTTCTCAAAAACCTAAAGGGCAAGTGTTTCTGGGACAAACTACAAGCACCATTATTACATTCCTGAGACCATAATGGATACTCTTAACTCTTCTGCCACCCATTCTAGATTCCCCGTCTCTATGGCTAGTTGATCAAGTTGTCTTGCTTCATGGAATGACCCAATCCTTTATTTCTGAGAGGTCTGAGTTTGGGACATCATGCCTTTATCAGTCATGGTTCTTGGATTTGCCCATATATAGTTATAATAGGTTACAGAATAATCAAAATATTATCTGTACTTTTTTTAAACATTCATAGTTTATTAATTCTCTCATGAAAACCTTCCCTATCACCACAGATAAAGCCACTGCAGCATCTTTACTCTATTGTCCAATATTCAGCTCACTTTTTGCCAGCACCAACATTGGCTTTTGCAGTCCTCTGACTTTCTTTATTCTGTTCTTGCATTCCTTTTGCTGTTTTCTTCATCTCTTTTTCTTCTCATATAGGCCATGTCTTGCAAGTCTATGTTTGGGTCCATTTTTCTTTGCATAATCCAAGGAATAATAAATCGTGCCAAAGTCAGTTGTCTTGCCACCACCAAAATGGGGAGTCAATTATCATATGGTTTCACTTATTTGTGAAGCATAACAAATAGCATGGAGGACAAGGGGCATTAGAATGGAGTAGGGAATTTGGGTAAATTGGAATGGGTTCTGAATCCAAACACAAATATGACATCTGGTGGTGGTCTTGAACTTTTTGGCTAGTTTTTCCTGAATTTCTGTCTTAGGTACTGTTGCCTTTCCAGGGTGAAGGACATCAATGACCATCTGTTTCTGCTGAGACAGTCCATTGCTCATGAACTTCCCGGTCCCAATAGTTACTCTGTCATTCATGACAGCAGCTGAATGTCAAGCAGCTGGGGAGGAAAAGAGATATAATCTCCACTGTTACCGGGGAGCCTAGTTCTGTCACAGTGTCTCCTACCATCATGCCTGTCCTGTAGAGAATAGCTGCCTTTGAACTACCAGTGAACAATGGCAGGTCATTCATCTGTTACATTTCTTATTGCCTTGGGACACAGAGTATCTCTGGGAATTATTCAGGAAGAAAGTTACCTGGTAGAGTCTCTGAACTTACATTATAGATACATTATAGCATGCCTACTGCGTGGAGTATTTTGAATCCTTCCTTCACAGTCTCCCACAGTTTCTACTTAATGTGGAACATTGCTTCTTCTAAGGTTTTAAGTGTCATTCCAGTGGTGTATGAAATCCTTTACCCGAGGAACTTGCCAGCGTGTTAAATCCTATGTCATAGTATAGTGCCCCCATATCAACACATTTGTCATCTAGATTTATATTCAGCCTCCCCTGAAACAACGTCTATACCTAGGCACTGTCTCCTGGTTCCTTATGGAACATGCTACCCAAGGACTACAGTATCTTTGGCATATAATTCCCTCCTCCTTTAGCAAGTAGGCCAAACATTTTTAAAACAGTCTTACTGAGACACACTTGACATTTAAAAAACTGCATATTTTTAAAGAGGACAATGTAGTAAGTTTTGACACATATATAAACCTGAGAAGCCATCACCATAGTCCAGATAATGAACATATTTATCATACTCAAAAGTAGTCTCTTTCCTGATTGTAATCCTACCTACAAATGTTTTCTAGGCTGCTTGATAACCACTATCTGCTTTTTGTGACTGTATTGTATCTTGTACAGTTTTATATAAATAGAACCATAAGCATGCCTGAGTTCTTTCACTCAGTGTAATTATTTTAAGAATCATCCATGTTGTCCTAGATATCATAAGTTTATTCCTTTTTATTGTTGGGTATTAAGTATCCCATGATATATATAGAGAGACCACTCTTTGTTCACACACACACACACAAACACACACAGAATTGGTTATATTTGTCTCTAAATGTTGAACCTATAATACATATTACTATTATATGTAATTCCATTAGATATTACATAAACCAATGGAATTTTATAAAATAAAAGAATTGTTTTTTCTATGAAAAACAAATTATAGCATTCTTGGAAAAATAAATAAAAGAATTATTTTTATTTTTTTTTAATATCCCTTCTAAATGAGGAACAGGCAGAGGCAGACGTAGCATGAAGGAAATGAAGCTTAGTTTTTAGGGTCTCTCATCTGTGCAAGTTCCTGTCAAGTCCTGAAGGAGGCCGTAGCAGTGTGATTGTGTAAAATTTGTGGAAGTAAAATATTTCAGGTGCAAGTGGTTAGGACCTCCATGTGTTCAACAAATTACCTTTGATTGTGTTTTACCTTTAAGTGTATGGTGTTGGAATGGGGCAGACATTGAAATCTAGCTAAGGGGTTGTTTAGTTGGGGGCACATTCTTTTGGGTTTCAAGTAGTATATTTGTGTTGTCTGAAGTCAGACTCTGCAAAAATGTGGAGTTATTGTTAACTACCCTGCTGAAAGGATACTTCCAAGAAGAGTACTTTGTATTGTCTCACCACGCATCACAAAGACATGGGGATTTGTCTCCTGGTGCTTGGAGCCAGAAGTATGTGGGTAGATCTGAAATGTATAAAGCCAGAAGCTGGTAGGTAGAAAGACTTCCAAGTCCTTAGACCTGTCAAAAATCCTATAATCTCACAATCACAAGAGCATACTGAAAACGTGGTTAATGTATATTTACAATTCATAGAGTATTTAAGATTAATCATTTCTCCAGAAAACTCAAATTGTCCTACATAAATCTGAGAGTAATGCTAAATATGTTTATGCCATAACCAATAATGAATTGTAAAGCTAAAAGCTCCATAATAAAGAAAAAATTTCAATTAATAATTCCAGAGGAAAGATTAGTGATCTATCTATTCTCTTTTCAATCAGAGATACTACAAAAGTATTGTCATATGAAGAGGTAATCAAATTATGTAGCCCAAAATATAAAACCAAATATAGATTTATGCTGAAAAGTTGATTATTTAAAAATTACTTTTGGGCAATTTAGTAATTCTGTAGTATTTATCAGCTCCATGAAAAATTCTAATTTGCCGTGATTATTTTTCTCCTTCTAAATAAACATTCACTTTCTTACCAAATTATGTTTCTACAAATTTGTATTAGTTTTCTTTTTTTTTTTAAAGATTTTATTTATTTATTTGAGAAAAAGAATGAGCTAGGGAGTGGGGGAAGATAAGGGAGGGCCAGCGAGGGAGAGGGAGAAGCAGACTCCCCACTGAGCAGGGAGCCTCCTGCGGGGCTTGATCCCAGGAGCTTGGGATCATGACCTGACCTGAAGGTAGATGCTTAACCAACTAAGCCACCCAGATACCCCTGTATTAGTTTTCCTAAACAGATCACACAATTATATGAGTTTCAAGACCCATAAAATTTGCATTCACTCTATAAACAGGACAACAGTAAATGTTTGGGAAGAAAAATTATAACATTATGAAGGCATCTATATTCAGCAAACTTCACAGGTCTTTAAAATTCTTATTCTACTTTAGGTCAGTAAAATTTTGATCAACAGCAATATTCAAAAAAAGTCTTGACTCTGTAACACAGGATTCGTAAATGAACGAAGCTGCGGGGCATATTGTCTTTCTCAAGCTTCTGTTACACAGAATTTGTGAACTTCCACTGATTTAATTTAGTTTTTTTAAAACCTAAAGTTGCACAGGGAGAAAGAAACTGAAATGTATAGGTTACAAAATAACTTGCTCAAATTTATGACAGGTGGAGGAAAGATAAGCTGGAATTGGACTACAGGTCTGCTTGACCCCAAATGTCATTCTACTTCTGAGGGTCTCCCCAGTTCCAGTTTCCCATGGTTCACCTCACTGGCATGTCCTTATCCTTCTATACCTGCTCAACATGATTTGGTTTCATCCTTAAACAACCACCGAGTTTGGTTATTTTCCTTGTTTTAGTCAGTTCCAGCTGCTGTAACAAAGTATCACAGTCTCAGGGGCTTATGAACAACAGAAATGTATTTCTCACAGCTCTGCAGGCTGGAAGTCTGAGATCATGGTGTCAGCAAGGTTGGGTTTTGGTGAGACACCTTTTCTGGGCTGCAGACTGATGGCTTATTATGTCCTCACTTAGCAGAGAACACAGAGAGGGATCCCATGTCTTGACAGTTTTAAAAACTAAGGGCATTACCAAGGGGAGGTGGGTGAGGAAATGGGTGAAATAGGTGAAGGGAATTAAGAGTACACTTATCATGATGAGTGCTGAGTAATGTATGGAATCATTGAATCACTATGTTGTACCCCTGAAACTGATAAAACCCTGTATGTTAACTATACTAGAATAAACACATTTTAATTAATTAATTAATTAATTAATATCAGGTCATTAATTCCATTCATGAGGTCTCTACTCCTATGACCTAATTACCTATAAAGGCTCTACCTCCAAATACCATCACATTGGGGAACATAAAATTTCAACATATAAATTTTGCAGGGACTCAAACATCCCATCCATAAAAGCTTTAACACCAAAATTGGTAAGAGTGAACTCAATGAAATAGTTGGATAACTTGGGATGCCTGCATGGCTCAGTTGGTTAAGCTGCTGCCTCTGGCTCAGGTCATGATCCCAGCATCCTGGGATTGAGTCCCACATCAAGTTCCTTGCTCAGCGGGAGCCTGCTTCTCTCTCTGCACCTGCCTGCCATTCTGCCACCTTGTGCTCTGTCTCTGTCTCTCTCTCTCTCTCAATCTCTGATAAATAAATAAATAAATAAATAAAATCTTAAAAAAATATATTTGGATAATTTTTGTTGATATGATATATGTCTTCATGTTTTCTTGCATTCTAAGAGAATACGGAGAATATACCTGCATACTTGATATATTCACAAAGATCTTCTACCTTCACCTCTAACATCTTGAACATTTCTTGCAAATACAAATTAAATTGAAATAAGATGTTAGAATAGACAAAAAAGCCACAACTATCTCAAATAGCACAAATATTTATTAGACATTTCTTTGTGCTTTCATTTAAAACACTTTTCCACTTATTGATAAAAATTGCTATCATTCATTTATAGAGCTCTTACTACATTAGAGACTCTATGCTATATACTTTATGCAAATCATCTCAGTATTTTAGTAATATTTATCAGTATTTTGGTGATCTAGCTAATAACCTACTGACAATGAGGATCAGGTTTTCTGATTCTAATCTTTGAAACATTTTACAATTCAGTAAGTTGTAAATAACTGACAACAATGCAAATTCTGTCTATATACATACAAATTCGTTTTTCTTTCCTTCTCCATCATAAAAAAGCCATTTTTGTATCTATGTGTAAATTTATTTCAACAGTTACTCCATTTTTCCTTAAGAACTTCCATATGATATAACCTTTGAATTGGACACAACATTGTATCAATTTCCTCATTACTGAATTAAATAAAGTCTTTAATATGTGTTCATCTTATATATGAGTTGTGACTTGATTTCTTTTTGAAAATTATTCTTTAACAAAATGTAATCTAGGCTGTATGTTTTAAAAATAAACGTTATAAAATCTTCTCCTGATTTCTGAGCTCTCTCACTCCCTCTCACTCCCTGTATAATTTCTGTCTCTAAACACAACCCTGTGTTGCTCCCAATTCTAACCGTTGGACCTCACTGATTCTCCTTTGTATTAAAGCCCATGAATTTGTGACAGTTATCTTTCCTTTTGAAGAGGAGAACATTTCAAACTTCCTTTCAGGTAAATAGTTGGGCTTTGTTGTGCTTTATTTATTTATGCCTAAATACATTTAATTACTCCTGTTTCACGTATTTAAAATTTTATATTGTTCCCTGAAAGAGGAGCCACCTATGATATTTGAACACTTTGGGAAAGTCAATGAAATCTGAGTATTTTGAGTCACAGCTTGCCGTATGACTGACAGGAATCGAACTGTGAGGCAAAATTTTGCTAGGAGATAGTGAGAAGAAGGCAAATTTAAGAGTCCGATTTAAGGAAATACCTGATAATGTGTCTTTGTTAACAGGCTCCTAATTACTGAAATGGATTTCCTTTAAGTCTAGCTAAAAAACTGAAAGAAGATAGAAATCTGTACAAAGTGCTGTTTTTTTAAATATATAATAGAACTAATAATAATTGGGGAAAAAATCAATTCCAATCCTCCCCATAAACCCATCACATTAACATTCATTAATTGCTCAGGAAGAGCCTTGATGTGTATTAACTAGAAGTACTGTTTTTCCTGGTCAGTTCCTATTGCTATTAAGGTGATGCACATGTTCCCCTTCTGCTCTTTCTTAACTGTGCGGCAGAGTGGTTTAGCCCCTTGTTCGCATCCTGTCGCTACTGCAACAAGAAAGGTTAGGCAGGATTTTTTTTTAAAATGATGTTATAGAAAAGTTTCTTAATGAAGCACACACTCTAACAGAAATAGACTTTAATACCTTGAGGCTTTGAGCCAAGAAGAAATGGTGAGATGTATTTTCATGGCTGGTTGGTTTCATTTTTTTTTTTTTAAGTCAGATATGCCAATAGGAAATTTAAAGTGTTCCTCTTGATGTAAAAGCCTAGAGCCTAAGAAGCTATTCTTACCTTTTATGCAAGACATTTCTTTTTCTGAGAAGTCTATAAAATCAGGTTGATAATTCACTAAATGCCCTGTTTAAATTGAAATCTTTTCCTGCTTTAAAGTACATCATGTCCTAGAGTCTTCTTACTTTCTTTGAGTTAATGACAACCTCTTTTTTATCTGTTGTTTCTTCTTTTTTTTTCTTTTTCTTTAGCTTTAAGCTTGGTGTCTAAAGTGTCCAGCCAGCTATCTGGGAGTTTGCCTTTTCCCCTCTGGAGGTGAGAAATGGTTCGCTGATAGGTTAGCAGGTGAAAAAAAACAGTTGTTAGGAGAGGACAAGTGAGCGGAGTGGAACCAGGCAGCTGGGGTGGGAGGAGGTTTGTGGCTTATGCAGTGAGAGAAAGGACCTTTATGGTCAATAAATACCCTGTGCATTGCCAGTGCAAATATGGTCATAAAATCAATCTTACCAAAGATTTCCCCTTACCAAAAAGCACTGAAAGGTGGTACTTTTCCATTTCCTTGTCATCAACAGCATCAAAAGATTTGATTCTTGAAAGGGAAGCTAAAATAAAATACTTAAAGTCTATGACCATATTTCATGACTCTGGTTTGATTTGTTCTATTTCAAAAATAATCTGCAAGACGCAGACCAGTTTTTGAGAAAGGAAAATAAACATTACCTACTGTCTGCTTACCAAAGAGTATGGGCCCCGCCCTTTGGGCACCAATCCCAATCAAGGTTGGTTCAAATGTCTACTAGGGTAAATTGTAACTCAATTGGTCACCTAGCATCACTGTGGAGTTTTCTGTGTGTGTTACAATCTCATTGGCCACCTGTGCATGGCCAGGCCCAACTGCATGGCCTTTGCCCTTAAAAGCTAGTCTGTGAAACAGAGAAGGGTCGCCCTCTCTTGTAAGAGGTGCGGTCCCAAACGTTCGGTTAGATTCTTGATCCTTGGTGCGAAATAAAGCTTTGCTTGACCTTCGCTTTGTATCATTGTCGCTCCTTTAATCACAGACCCATTATTGGGGCATAACACCTCCATGTTATGAACGGGCTGTTCAACGGAGTAATTCCATTACAGTATTGCACTATAGACCATCATTCCTCTGGAAAAAATAAGTCCTATCAATAGGAAGACATTCTCATTTGAATAGTTACGTGTTAAATAGATGGAGATGAAATTCTAGCAGGAAAAAGTGATAGCAAATTAGGAAATGATGCTTTTAATGCCCTACTCCCCTGCAACACCCTGCAGGAAATGTTCAGATCTGCATGGATCTTGTCCTTAATTGTAGCTTATGGTATTTACTCTTGCTTCTTTTTGTTGTTGTTCGTTTTTCATCTGAACACAATCTCAAGGACTTCCCTTGAAGTAGAGGACTACCCTGTTCTTTCAATTGTAGGTGAATAAGCAGCAAATACTTTTCACTGCATTTTCTTTGCTCTCCTCTGTATACAACACAGTGGAGCTAAGATCATTGCTTCAATGTCTTTTTTCCCCAGTGCCCACCCCTAAGAAAAGGAGTGACTATATTTTCTTTTATCATTGCGTGTTGTAAACTGAGTCACTCATCTGCTTAAGAGGATGGGAAATAAGACAATGTTTAAAATAAGAGCATTTTCTCCTAAACAACATAGTGTTAGCTCAGAAATAGGGCTATATGAAGCTGGCTATTAACTTGCTATTTCGTTGTATTTGAATGTCAATTGTGTGAATTTCTTCCCAGGTCTGTATTCAGAGACTTTGAATTAGTAGCTTGAAATTAGCCACAGTGAAATTATCTACACTGCAGAAATTGACAAATACTATAAATTAGAGATTCCCTTTCCCCAGTGGGTAACCAGCACACAATGGGCTACAACCAGCTCTGTCTCTTAAGAACTATCTCAGGTAGAAGTAGTCTATTTTATGAAAATAAGTTTCTATAACCCACAATAATTCCTCTAGTAAAATTCTCTTATTCCCTTTACCAGAGGCACTACTTTTTGATTTCTCTTTTGCCCTTTGGTCAGTTGGCTGTCTTTTTTTTTTTTTTTTTTTTTTTTGGTTTCTTTTAATCTCCAATAACCTTGCCTTTTCAGAATTTATCCATTTCTGTCTATTTAAAAGAAAGTAAAAACCAAAGTTTCACACTAGTGAGAAACCAATATGTCATCCTCAGAAGCTGGGACAGCACTTGTCTTAACAGATTTGAAATACTCCTCCTTAATTCTTAGTTCTTTCTATTCCTGTTGTGGGAGTGGTGGCTATATTGGTCAGTATTGTCCAAAGAAACAGAATTAATAAGATTAATATAATATAATATAATATATAACTTTTATGTATAAATTATGTATTTATTATGTGTGTGTGTGTGTGTGTGTGTGTAATTTGTGTGAGAGAGAGAGAGGATTTAAGAACTGACTCATACAATTGCGGGAGCTGACAAGTCCAAAATCTAAAAAACGCCTTCACAGCAACATCAAGACTAGTGTTTCACAAAATATCTTGGTACTATGGTTAAGTTGACATTTATAATTAACCATCATTGTTAGACTTTAAGAAATATGCTTTATATTTTTAAATGAGTTAAATCCTTTGTTAAAAACATGTAAAACAGGCTTGTTTTAATTGCTTGTGGCAAATGAATGATAAACTGTATCTTTAAGATAAGGTGCTTTGGGATTTGGGTGTGTCTTCTATGGACTTACTATGGACTTTACACAGGTCACTTAACTGTCTTACCTGCACTTGCTGATAAAGTAGACCTTGCTAAAAATGGTCTGGGCAAAAATTGCTACTCAGGGTTAATGGAGTTTATTTATGTCTCTTCACACTCCTTTGAAGAAATGGGCTGAGATCACAAATGTGATTATTTTAAGAGATTTAACTTTTCCATTGAGATAAAAACAGGTATTTCTGAATTTCTTCTTTGGACTTTCAAATTAAAAGCATTTCTGAGCTCCTTGAAGTACTGTATTGAGAATAATTACTAAATTTTTTCTTTAGCCAGGCACTTCTATATTCTCATAATTACTATTGTTTTCCTGGCAAACAATCACATCAGATGTTGAAAATAATATATAGGACAAGATTTCTGATTAAGAAATAGTGACCTTGATAAATGTTACAATTAAATATGTCCTTTTATTTCTCCTCCAAAACTTAAAAAAAGTTTTCCCCAGACATGGAGGAATAATTAGGGGGAAAATACTGAATTTTGAAATTTCATGTTTGTATTACTGACTATAAGAAAAATATAGTATTTAAGGCTTATCATCATGGTAGTCTACCTAGTGACGTTGTTCATTATTATACATAGAATTGTATGTTGCTTCAGACAAGGAGAAGTGGTTAACATAATTATCTGAATAATTCTATAAAAACAAATGTGTATTTTTTAACCATAAGAGACTCTTAATCTCTCAAAACAAACTGAGGGTTGCTGGGGAGAAGGGAAGTATAGAGGGGGTGGCTGGGTTATGGACATTGGGGAGTGTATGTGAAAGGGTGAGTGCTATGAAATGTGTTAGCCTGAAGATTCACAGACCTGTACCCCTGGGGCAAATAATACATTATATGTTAATAAAATAATTAATAAAAAATGTGTATTTTTAAATCAAATTTTCTGAGGTATCTAATAAAGTGGGGGGAGCTTGAGTTTAGAACCCACTTTTTCAATGAGATTACTATAGAAGAGCTGCATTTCTTTGCACAGCTAACAAATACAAAGACTTCTATTTCCCCATGGTGTAAGGTTTTAAACCTCATTCTTAAACAAGTTCTCATAAGGAGCTTACACTTATTTGAAAGCCACTTCTATTTTGTTCGATGGAGGAGACTGGAAAATTAATTTCTTGCTGTCATAAAGTACAAGCATTAATATGGACTTAATTGCACTTAATTTTGTATGGACCTTGAGAGAGTTGATCATCATCAGTGTATCAAATGAGCCTTCTTATGTCTATGCGTCCATGAGATTTAGAAAAATATCCTTCTATTCTTACAAGCACAAAGAAATGTGCAAAGCCTCTTCACTGATGAAATGCTAAGTACCTTTGATGATTTTGTTTACTCCATACTCACATAATTGATGACAAGTTGATTGTTTTCAGTGCTGACAAACTAGTTCTCAATACAGACTGCAAAATATAGTTCAGACTTTAAGACAGTACATCTTACTCTGTGGGCTTTCTTCTATAACTTATCCCTTATACTTATCCTCATTATTTTGTAACTTCTCACACTAACATCCTGTGTTATTCTGCTCTACAGATTTGTAGAAGGATTGACTTCTGACCTTAACAAAAAATTTTTTCAGGACTTAGAAATAATTTTTATTAGAAATGGGAATTATCATAGAATTCACTAAGAATATGGGAATTAAAACTGTGGAAAGAATATTATAGGTTTTTAACTCCATTATTTTAGCATTAAATAAACTGAGGCTAGTAAGAAGTTCTTATGGCTAAGGTCAGAGAGGTTTGTGCCTGTGTTCTTCTCGAGGGTTTTGATGGTTTCCTTTCTCACATTAAGGTCTTTCATCCATTTTGAATTTATTTTTGTGTATGGTATAAGGAAGTGGTTCAATTTATTGATGAATGGATACCACAGAAGAAGTGGTGTGTGTATATATATATATATACACATATATATATATATACATATATACAATGGAATAGTATTCAGCCATAAAAAAGAATGAAATCCTGCCATGGGCAATGATATGGATGAAATTAAAATATATTATGTTAAGTGAAATAAGTCAGTTGGAGAAAGACAAATACCATATGATCTCACACATGTGGAATTTAAGAAAGAAAACAGACTGGGCACTGGCTACTTTATGAGACAGAACCAGAGAATAACACAATTGGAAAGAGCTCTTCTAGAGTCAGAATAAGTACCAAACATGGACCTTAGAAGCTATTCCTTTAAAGATGCTAAAATTTGGTTGGATTGGTTGATAGAACAATTTATGCCCGAGGGCATTTCTGAAAATAGTAGAGCAATCAACCAGTAATTAGTGGAGTTCAAAAGCTGAGGAGAAAGAGAAAGCCAACTCCATCAATACTACTGTTATCACAGGGTAACTCAGAGCATACTAACAAGTAACATCAGTAATTTCAGATGGTTGGGGGATGGACAGTAAACTCCACAAAAATAATCCAGCCAGTCATGAAAATAAATAAATAAATAAATAAATAAATAAAGTAAATAACAATAATAAGCCCTGAAAGGCAAGGGATGCACAACCCAGAGTTAATGCAATATATTAAATAAAATGTCCTATTTTGAGAAAAAAAAATACAATGTGTGCAATAAAACAGGAAAGTATGATCCAAATGCCAGAAAAAAAGTATTTAAAAAAGCCATTATAAATATAGTTACAGTTAAAGGAAAGCATTATTTAAAGAGTAAAGTGATGTATGATGACATTGTTTTATTTAAATAAGATTTTATTTATTTGACACAGAGAGAGAGGGGAAAGCAATCCCAGGACCCTGAGATCATGACCTGAGCTGAAGGCAGAGGCTTAACCTACTGAGCCCCCAGGCACCCCAATGACATTGTTTTATCAAATAGGAAATGCCAATAAAGAGAATGTACAAATAATAACCAAATGGAAATTTTGAGTGAAGAAATAAAATAATAACAATTTCACTAGAAGGACTCAATAGATTTGAGTTGACAGATGAAAGAATTAATGAACTTGTAGATTGATAGAGGTTATACAATCTGAAATGAAGAGAGCATTAGAGAAATATGACACACCATTAAGCACATCAACATATACCTAATAAGAGGGGCAGAAAGAAAGAGATAAAAAGGAGCAGATAAACTATTTGAAGGAATAATGATAGAAAACCTCCTCAGTTTATTGGAAAATAATAAACTCTATTAGCTCCACATAAGATAAATACAAAGAGAATGACAAATGGACACATCATGTAAAAATGTTGAAAGTCAAAAACAAGGAGAAAATCTTAAAGGCACAAAGAGGAAAAATAGCTTCTCACTCACAAGATAACCCCAATAAGATTTTCATTGATGTTTCAGCAGAACAGTGTAGACTAGATGGCAGCAGGATGACATATTCATTCAGTGCACTCAAAACAAAACTGTTAACCAAAAACTCTCTATCTAGCAATGCTACCTTTCAAAACTGATGGTGAAATAATCACTTTTCCGGATAAATGAACACTAAATTTGTAGCTACTTGACCTACCTTAGAAAAATATACTAAGTAAAAAATATTAATTCTTCAGGCTAAAAACAAGTAACTCTAACCCCAGAAAGTAATTTGAATCCATGTGAAAAAACAAAGAGCACCAGTAAAGACAATTAGCTAATCATAAAGAACAATAGTAATGTATACATTTTTTCTATTTTTCTCAAAACTGATTTTAAAAATAATCACTAAAATAATATATATATATATATATATATATATATATATATATATACAATGTTACATTGGACCTATATAATATAGAAATATATGTAATACTGTAATTGCCAAAAACAACAAAAATGAGATGGATAGCAACAAAGCTGTATTAGGTTAAGAAGATGACTATAAATGGTAAAATAATAATTATAACTGTGTATTGTTGGACTTTTAACCTTAAGAAATATAATATGTATAACAAGATTACCATAAAAGGGGAAAAAAGACTGTATAGAAGTAGCATATATCTATTTCATCAGAATTACATCAGTATATATTGGGAACTTGGATGGCTTACTTGGTTAAGTGTCTGCCTTTGGCTCAGGGCATGATCCCAGAGTGCTGGGTTGGAGCCCCACATCCAGCTCCCTGCTCAGCAGGGAACCTGCTTCTCCCTCTCCCTCTGCTTGCTACTCTCACTGCTTGTGCTCTCTCTCTCTCCTGTCGAATAAATAAATAAAGTCTTTTTTAAAAAGTTAATATATATCTGAAGTTTATTCTGATAATTAATGATAAATATGGGAAACCCTAGAATAACTGCTAAAAAAATAATTAAAAAATTGGGGCTTTTGGGTGGCTCAGTTGCTCAAGTGTCCTACTCCTAATTTTGGCTCAGGTCATGATCTCAGGGTTGTGAGATCAAGTCCCATGTTAAGCTCCACATTGGGCATGGAGCCTGCTTAAGGTTCTCTCTCCCACTCTCTTAAAAAAAAAGAAAGAAAAGAAAACTAAAACATATAGTGAAAAATCACTGATAGAATTAAAATATTCACTCAATGCAAAATTAAAAAGTTAAAGGAGTAATAGAGGAGCAGAAAATGAGACATAGCAAAAATTTAAATGGCAGATGTAAATTAATTATATCAATAATAATATTAAATGTAAGTGGTTCAAACAATCCAATCAAAAGGCAGAGACTTTCAGACTAGATTTAAAAAAATGTGATCTAAGTACACTTTGTCCGTAAGACACATCCTTTAGACTCACATATACAAATAGATTGAAAGTAAAATTTACAAAACCAGGGTTAAATCTGTTCTTTGGCTGCCATCAGGATCAGCGCTGATTCATTATAAAGTTCCTGTATGTGCAGTGTTGTAGAAAATGTGAAGATAAATAGCCATCAGTTCTACCCTACAGAAGCTTCTAGTTTATACAAAGCAGAAAAATAAACTAATAACTCAACTCCAAAGTATTATCAGATAAGTACCCAAAATGTAAAGCAGAAGTTGTTCTAAGAAAGAGAATTGAAAAAAAAAAAAAAAGTCATAGAATTGTGATGTATAAACATGAGGAACACTCAAGATCGCAAATGCATAGTTTATAGTTTTTGGACCAATCAAGGATCTTGAAGTTGTTTTGGCAAAAAGTTAACTCTACTTATATCTGTCCTTTAGAAATACCAATCTAGATTAGAAAATGGTAAAAATGAACCCATATTCAGTTTCATGTTTCATTTTGTGCACACAAAATAAAGAAAAACACCCTGTAATTGGTTGAACTGAGTTGTCTTTATTATTGTTTTCTGCCTCCTACCAAGAATGCCACCCTTTATATTTTATATGGCAAGGTGGATACTATCCAGATGGGCTCTTACAGAAATCAGAAGTGAAATACTGCTAATGCACTATAATGTCACTTTTAACTATCTTTTTTTTTTTTTTTAAGAACAAGCATGGTTTAAAAAGAAATAAGCATGCATATCAAAGTAGAGTACTTTGCGGGGGAAGACACGATGGCAGAGAAGTAAGAGGAGGCACCGTTTCAACCTGTCCCCTAAAGTGAGCTGATTACCTATCAAAGAACTTTGATCACCCATGAAATCAGCCTAAGATTAGAATTATACACTTCTGGATCTCTATGGAGGCAAAAGACACCAGTGGAGCACTTTACCAGCAGGTAAAGTGGAGTGGGAACATCGGACTGACATCAGAAGATAAACAAAAGGGGAGGGAGCCACCAGAAGAAACCCATTAGAAAGTAATACCCCAATTCAAGAGTGCCCTGTGATTTGGGACCAGCATTAACTTGGAGTCTGGTTGAAAGCACTCAAAAAGAGCAAAGGATCCTGGGGGGAAATTGTGGAATCCAGTGGTTAGGGACAGGGGCTTAAGTCCGACCCAGGACAGCCAATGCTGGCACTGAGCCAGAGAAAGTGTGGCGAAGAAGCCAGGTCTTGGTCCCTGAGTTGCCGGCGTGCCTGAGAGTGTCTGGGTAGCGGAGCCTGTGAGGGTGAGGGAGCCTTGCCAGCCAGCAGAACCGTAGCCTTTTGCGCTCTCCACATGTGTGCCGTGGGACCAGAGTCTGAGTAGTGCCCTACAGCCTCCCCTGAGAAAGGTGCGTGCAGGCACCAGCCAGTCCGCACTCTCTCAGACCCAGAGAGTCTGAGCACTCCCAGCCCGGGCCAGCATGAAAATCCCAGTACTCTCTCTCTGCGTGGGACCTCTCTGGTGGTCTGGAGCTGCCCAGAGAGCCATGGCTAGTATTTCCTGTGATTTTGGGTACAAGTGGGAGTCCTGTGACCCCAGAGACTGTGACAGGGAAAGTGCTCTGCCAGCAGCAGAGGGGGGAATTTATGTGCTCTGAAGCACCCAGAGGGGAAGAAACTGAGGCTTCTCTCTGAGAGGGAGGTCTAGGTGCAGTTTGCTTTCCTCTAAACCTCCAAAAACTGTCAAAAGCCACCAAGGAGAGAGAAAACGAATGAATGAACAAACAAAAAACCCTCCAGAGAACAAAAGCTTGAAAAACCTGTTTCCTCAGAGTCCACCCCCTTGATAGGGGCAGAAGGACTTAACTCAGGGAACAATGCCTGAAAAACTTCACGGCAGGCCCCTCCCCCAGAAAGCCAGTGCCCCGCCCCCCCCAAAGAAAGACAAGAGGACAACCACCACTACTTCATAGTAGTGAAATAAAAGAACTGCTTTTATTTTTAATTTCTTCCCACTATTCTGTTATTTTTCATTTTTAAAAAATATATAACTTTTTAACTTATTTACCATCACAATGAGATGTTCAGTAAATCAAATTCCATAATAAATAGGCTTTTAACATGAATTTTTGATATATATACCTGTTTCCCTTTTTCTTTTCAATTTTTTAATTTTTAATTTAATTTAATTTAATCTTTTAAAATATTCATATAGAGATAAGCTTCAAGGTAATCCCCTTTCCCCAATCAATGCTAACCGGATAGGTAAACCAGTTTCAATCCCTCTTTATCTCAGGAAAATCAAGTCCTTTAACAAAGATATCAGATACATCCAGGAAGAATCAAAATAACCTTCCTTGCCCACACTGAGAATTTATAACCACTCTCCCATCTTTGTTTTTGTCCTGGTAGTATATAAATCTCATACTTGGGGTTCTTTTTGACTAGATTCTTTTTTTAAATTATTATTTATTTATTTTCTCTTGCCATCTACTTTTGTCAGTCTTTTTGTTTGTCTGTTTTTGTTTGTATACTTCATAAATCTTACCTTGGGGCCCAGTTGGGTTGGGCCTTCTCTTTTATTTTATCTTTCTTTTTTTTTTCTCTGTCTCTCTCTCTCTCTTTTTTCTTTTTTCCTTCTTTTTAGTGGGGACTCTTGATTGCTCAGAAGCATTTCAGGGTGCTCCTTGCATGCACCATGGTCGATACATTCAGCTACACATCCGTTCTGCCATCTCTCACCAAAATGACTAGGAGGAGGAATGTCCAACAGAAGAAAAATTCAGAGACTGGGCCTTCTGCATCAGAGCTATTGGATATAGATATAGACAGTATGTCAGAAAGGGAATCCAGGCTAACAATTTTTCAGGCAATAGCTAGGTTGGAGAAAGTCATGGATGACAAAATGGAATTGATTAGGGCAGAAGTGAAAGCCACCAGGGATGATGTTCACAATGTTCTCAACGAGTTCCAATCTAATCTAAATTCTCTAAAAGCTAGGGTAACTGAGACAGAAGATAGAATTAGTGATCTGGAGGACAAACAGATAGAGAAAAAGGATCAGCATGAAGCCTGTAACAAACAGCTTAGAAGCCACGAAAACAGAATTAGGGAAATAAATGATGCTGTAAAATGTTCCAAGGTCAGAATTATTGGAATCCCTGAGTGGGGGGGAGAAAGAAAGAAGACTAGAAGATATAGTTGAACAAATTCTCCATGAAAATTTTCCCAATCTCGCGAATGGAGCCAACGTTCATGTACGAGAGGCAGAAAGGTCTACACTCAAGGTTATAGAATCTAGAAAGACCTCGAGACAACTGATAGTGAAAATGATGAATCATAATTGTGGACAGGAGCTCTTGAAAGCCGCTGGGGGGAAGAAATTCCTTATATACAGAGGAAAGCCCATCAGAATAACATCAGACCTGTCCACAAAAACCTGGCAAGCCAGAAAGGGTTGGCAAGATACATTCAGGGCACTAAATGAGAAAAACATGCAGCCAAGAATACTTTATCCAGCAAGACTGACATTCAAAATGGATGGAGAGATAAAGAGCTTCAAAGACTGGCAAGGTTTAAAAGGGTATGTGACCACCAAGCTGACACTGCAGGAAATATTAAGGGGGTTCTATAAAAGAGGAAAAATCCTAAGAATAGCATTGAACAGAAATATATGGAGACAATCTATAGAAACAAAGACTTCACAGATAACACGATGTCAATAAAAACATATCTCTCAAAAATCACTCTCAACATGAATGGCCTAAATTCGCCCATAAAAGACACAAGGTTGCAGATTGGATAAAATGACAGGACCCATCCATATGTTGTCTACAAGAGACCCATTTTGAACCTAAGGATACATCCAGACTGAAAGTGAAGGGAATGGAGAAGTATCTTTCATGCCAATGGGCCTCAAAAGAAGGCTGGGGTAGTGATTCTCATATTAGATAAATTAGATTTTAAACTAGAGATGCAGACAGAGATATGGAAGGACACTACATCATTCTTAAAGGGACTATCTAATAATTGTAGATCAAGAAGATCTAATAATTGTAAATACTTATGCCCCCAATATGGGAGCACCAATTACATAAGAAAACTGTTAACCAAGATAAAGAGTCATATTGATATGAATACATTAATAGTAGGAGATCTTAACATGACACTCTCAGTAATAGACAGATCATTGAAGCAGAAAACCAATAAAGAAACAAGAGCATTGAATGACACATTAGACCAGATGGACCTCATAGATATATACAGAACATTCCACCCTAAAGCAACAGAATACTCATTCTTCTCAAGTGCACATGGAACCTTCTCCAGAATAGACCACCTACTGGGTCACAAATCAGGGCTCAACCGATACCAAAAGATTGAGATTATTCCCTGCATATTCACAGATCACAATGCTTTGAAACTGGAGCTCAGTCACAAGGAAAAGTTTGGAAGGAATTCAAACACCTGGAAGCTAAAGACCACCGTGCTTAAGAATGCTTGGGTCACAGTCAAAAAAACAAAGAGGCAACCCACGGAATGGGAGAAGATATTTGCAAATGACAGTACAGACAAAAGGTTGATATCCAGGATCTATAATGAACTCCTCAAACTCAACACACACGAAACAGACAAACACATCAAAAAATGGGCAGAAGATATGAACAGACACGTCTCCAATCAAGACATACAAATGGCTATCAGACACATGAAAAAATGTTCATCATCATTAGCCCTCAGGGAGATTCAAATTAAAACCACATTGAGATATCACCTTACACCAGTTAGAATGGCCAAAATTAACAAAACAGGAAACAACATGTGTTGGAGAGGATGTGGAGAAACGGGAACCCTCTTACACTATTGGTGGGAATGCAAATTGGTGCAGCCTCTTTGGAGAACAGTGTGGAGACTCCTCAAGAAATTAAAAATAGAGCTTCCCTATGACCCTGCAATTGTACTCCTGGGTATTTACCCCAAAGATACAGATGTCGTGAAAAGAAGGGCCATCTGTACCCCAATGTTTATAGCAGCAATGGCCACAGTCGCCAAACTATGGAAAGAACCAAGATGCCCTTCAACGGATGGATGGATAAGGAAGATGTGGTCCATATACACTATGGAGTATTATGCCTCCATCAGAAAGGATGAATACCCAACTTTTGTAGCAACATGGATGGGACTGGAAGAGATTATGCTGAGTGAAATAAGTCAAGCTGAGAGAGTCAATTATCATATGGTCTCACTTACTTGTGGAGCATAACAAATAGCATGGAGGACAAGGGGCGTTAGAGAGGAGTAGGGAATTTGGGTAAATTGGAAGGGGAGGTGAACCATGAGAGACTATGGACTCTGAAAAACAGTCTGAGGGGTTTGAAGTGGCGGGGGGGTGGGAGGTTGGGGTACCAGGTGGTGGGTATTATAGAGGGCACAGCTTGCATGGAGCACTGGGTGTGGTGAAAAAAAATAATGAATAATGTTTTTTCTGAAAATAAATAAATTTAAAAAAAAAAAGAATGCTTGGGTCAACCAGGAAATCAAAGAACTTAAACAATTCATAGAAACCAATGAGAATGAAGACACTTCTGTACAAAATCTATGGGATACAGCAAAGGTGGTCCTTAGCGATCCTAGCCTCCCTCAAAAAAAAAAAAAAAAGGAAACATCCAGAATATACCATCTGTCTCTACACCTTAAAGAACTGGAGAATCAACAACAAATTAAGCCAACTCCACACACCAGAAGGGAAATAATCAAGATAAGAGCAGAGATCAATGAGATAGAAACTAGAGGTACAGAAGAATGCACCAATAAAACTAGAAGCTGTTTTTTTGAAAGAACCAATAAGATCAATGAATCATTGGCCAAACTAATCCAAAAGAAAAGAAAAAAAGCCCAAATTAATAAAATTATGAATGAAAAGGGAGAGATCACAACTAACACCAAGGAAGTAGAAATAATTATCAGAAATTATTATCAACAGTTATATGCCAATAAGCTAAGCAACCTGGATAAAATGGATGCATTCCTGGAAAACTATAAACTCCCAACACTGAACCAGGAAGAAATTGACAACCTGAATAGACTGATATCTACTAAGGAGACTGAAGCAGTTATCAAAAATCTCCCAAAGAACAAGAGCCCAGAACCTGACGGATTCCCTGGGGAATTCTACCAAACTTTCAAAGAAGAAATAACACCTATTCTCCTGAAGCTGTTTCAAAAAATTGAAGCAGAAGGAAAACTTCCAGACTCTATTTATGAAGCCAGCATTACCCTGATCCCCAAGCCAGGCAAAGACCCTACCAAAAAGGGGAATTTCAGACCAATATCACTGATGAATATGGATGCTAAGATTCTCAACAAGATCCCAGCTAGTAGGATCCAACAGCACATTAAAAAGACTATCCACCATGACCAGGTGGGATTCATCCCTTGGTTGCAAGGATGGTTCAGCTTTCACAAATCAATCAATGTGATAGAACAAATCAATAAGAGAAGAGAGAAGAACCACATGGTCCTCTCAATTGATGCAGAAAAAACCTTTGACAAAATACAGCATCTGTTCCAGATTAAAACGTTTCAAAGTATAGGGATAAAGGGAACATTCCTCAACTTCATAAAATCTATCTATGAAAAACCCACAGCAAATATCATCTTCAATTGGAAAAAGCTCATAGCCTTCCCGTTTAGATCAGGAACATAAGAATACCCACTCTCACCACTCTTGTTCAACATAGTATTAGAAGTCCTAGCAACAGCAATCAGACAACAGAGAGAAATAAAAGGTATCCAAATTGGCATGAAGAAATCAAACTCTCTCTCTTCGCAGATGACATGATACTTTATATGGAAACCCAAAAGACTCCACCCCCAAACTACTAGAACTCATACAGCAATTCAGTAATTTGGCAGGATACAAAAGTAATGTACAGAAATCTGTTGCTTTCTTATACACTAACAATGAAAATACAGAAAGGGAAATTAGAGAATTGATTCCATTTACTATAGCACCAAGAACAATAAGATACCTGGGAATAAACCTAACCAAAGAGGTAAAGGATCTGTACTCAAGGAAATACAGAACACTCATGGAAGAAATTGAAGAAGCCACAAAAAGATGGAAGACCATTCCATGCTCGTGGACTGGAAGAATAAACATTGTTAAAATGTCTATACTGCCTAGAGCAATCTATACTTTTAATGACATTCTGATCAAAATTCCACCGGTATTTTTCAAAGAGCTGGAGCAATCAATCCTAAAATTTGTATGGAATCAGAAGAGACCCCGAATTTCTAAGGAAACGTTGAAAAAGAAAAACAAAACTGGCAGCATCATGTTGCCTTATTTCAAGCTTTACTACAAAGCTGTGATCACCAAGACAGCACGGTGCTTGCATAAAAACAGACCCATAGACCAGTGGAACAGAATAGAGAGCCTAGATAGGGACCCGCAACTCTATGGTCAAATAATCTTCGACAAAGCACGAAAGAATATACAGTGGAAAAAAGACAGTCTCTTCAATAAATGGTGCTGGGAAAATTGGACAGCTATATGTAGAAGAATGAAACTCGACCATTCTCTTACACCATACACAAAGATAAATTCAAAATGGATAAAAGACCTCAACATGAGGCAGGAATCCATCAGAATCCTAGAGGAGAACATAGGCAGTAATCTTTTCAATATCAGCCACAGCAACTTCTTTTAAGATACGTCTCCAAAGGCAAAGGAAACAAAAACAAAAATGAATTTTTGGGACTTCATCAAGATCAAAAGCTTCTGCACAGCAATGGAAACAGTCAACAAATCAAAAAGGCAACCCACAGAATGGGAGAAGATATTTGCAAATGACAGTACAGACAAAAGGCAGATATCAGATATCCGGGATCTATACAGAACTTCTCAAACTCAACACACACAAAACAGATAATCATGTCAAAAAATTGGCAGAAAACATGAACAGACACTTCTCCAATGAAGACATACAAGTGGCTATCAGACACCTGAAAAAATGTTCATCATCACTAACAATCAGGGAGATTCAAATCAAAACTACATTGAGATTATACCAGTTAGAATGGCCAAAATTAATAAGACAGGAAACAACATGTGCTGGAGAGGATGTGGAGAAAGGGGAGCCCTCTTACACTGTTGGTGGGACTGCAAGTTGGTGCAGCCACGTTGGAAAACAGTATGGAGATTCCTTAAGAAATTAAAAATAGAGCTTCCCTATGACCCTGCAATTGCACTACTGGGTATTTCCCCCAAAGTTATAGATGTAGTGAAAAGAAGGGCCATCTGGACCCCAATATTGATAGCAGCAATGACAAAGGTCGCCAAACTGTGGAAAAAAACAAGATGCCCTTCCACAGACAAATGGATAAGGAAGATGTGGTCCATATATACTATGGAGTATTATGCCTCCATTAGAAAGGACAAATACCCAACTTCTGTATCAACATGGGTGGGACTGGAAGAGATTATGCTGAGTGAAATAAGTCAAGCAGAGAGAGTCAATTATCATATGGTTTCACTTATTTGTGGAGCGTAAGAAATAACACGGAGGACATGGGGAGATGGAGAGGAAAAGGGAGTTGCGGGAAATTGGAAGGGGAGGTGAACCATGAGAGACTATGGACTCTGAAAAACAATCTGAACATTTTGAAGGGACGGGGAGTGGGAGGTTGGGTGAGCCTTGTGGAGGGTACTATGGAGGGCACGTTTTGCATGGAGCACTTGGTGTGGTGCATAAACAATGAATTCTGATACACTGAAAAGAAATTTAAAAAATTAAAAATTAAGAAAAAATGGAGTAATTTAGATTAATAATAACTCTGTATTTCCCTTTAAAAATTGTTGGCATAAAAATGATCTAATCCTCTAAAAAAATGATAAGTTTATTCCAATCAGAAATAACTTACTGTTATATTCCTTATAAAGAAAAAAAAAGCCATTGATATTTTTAAAAAATATGGTTCCATGATATCAAAACCTGATTCATGCAGTAAGTTTTCAGAAACTTATTTATAATATAAAGTAAGATTCTGTGGCATTTTTCTTCGTAGAAATACGTCCTTTAAGATTTAAGCCATTTTCCAGTTAGCAGCTTTTTATTCTTCACAGGTATTAAAAGCAATCAGTATCAACAGTCATAGAAAAGAGTTGACCTCTTGATGGAGAAGTATTTAGGCATACACTATCCACTTTTCACCCTAGTTGTAAGAAAAAAAACAAAAAACAAAACAAAGAAAGAACAGTCTGTCATAGGGAAAACATATATCAGATTAAAAGATCAAGAATTTGCAGTCCCTTCCATGCACAGAGGGAGTTCTTTCTGACATGCCTTACTCTCCTTTTTTCTTTTTTTTTTTTTTTTGGTAGCAAGTCTCTTTTTATGATTCCCTATGACAATTCTTACTAACTAACTAATGGAACTAGAACTATCAAATGATTTCCTTAAGGATGGAATGCCAATATTTTGAAGATTAGTCTGCTTACAGAGAAACAGATGGCTGTGCAGATGAATTTTAAGTCCCTGATTTCAAAATTGGGATCATTGCTTTTGTCAGTAGTGGGCAAATGGAAATCTGTCATTAGAGATGTTCTGCTAATTGATGTGTTCACATACTTCCCACATTTAGTTGTTGTATATTCTCCCTTAAAGGAACAAATTATGTGACTCCTCACATGTCCAACATCCAGTGTTTTATGACTTTTAATAAGACCAACTAACATACTAAGGATAAATAATAAGTCCTAAATAATTGTCTTTTAAAGTCACTGAAAAAATCCATTCAGACATCTATTCCATATCAAGTCCAGTGGGTACTAGTTAGGAGAAATCAGAGAAAAAGACTCCATTCCATGCTATATTTAGAATTCCTCCTCTTGTTCTGGTCTGTTAGGTGACTCTAGTTATGTTTTCCCTTAAGCCTAAATCTCTTAGGAGGCCTTCAAAGACTGATACTACACACTCCAGTTGATGAGCAAACTTCCCAAGGGATCTAGGACTCACGCCATGTGACCATGGGTACAGGAGAGGCATATTTGAAGACACGACCATAGCATACCAGGGCTGGCCTAGCATTGTCTCTGAGAACGTCCCAGCCTGAAAGCCTGCCTATGGAGACTTCTCTTCGAAGCCAGGTCTTGTTTCCCTTGCTTGCCCCTCGCACAGCGCTGCTGTCCAGGGCTTTGATGGATGTCAACTCCAGCGATCCTCATGATGACTCTCAAAGGCAGATTACTTGCAAAATGTGCCCTGTGGCTGGTGGTTGTTTTTTTGCTTTTGATTTTTTAATCTGGAAGCTGATAGAGTAAGCTTGAAAAAATTCCATGAATCCTTCAAGAAATGTTTCTTTTGAGATGCAGTGACCAAGTAAAAAGGCATTGCTGTTGTGGGAACACTGCACTGGGCTCTTTTGTGTTGATTTATCCTATATGATCTACACAGTGTCACTTCAGGGGAGCAGGAGAGACTTTTTAACAGATTAGGGAACAGGAGGTCTCAGGGTTCAAGTGGTTCCTTTATGTCTGTTCTGACAGTAAGTGGTAGGAAGATAGCAAACTATCATGCCACGTATCATTAATGAAGTTTTGAGGTAAAAATAATTTCTCACTAGTTTTTTAACGAGGAGTAAACTTGTTTTTGCAAATGTCAGCTATCGTCTTGACAGGGCACTTTTTCCTTTAAGGAAATCTCAGGTTTACCTCAGAGTATACTTAGGGCAACTTAGTATTGCTAATAGTATTTTTTGCTAGTATTGCTGGTAGTATCTGCTAGTAGTATTTTTTATTGGTGCCCATTATCATCTGGGAAAACGAGCACAGAATACAGAACATTGAAATGCAGCAATGTGAGTGACAGACACAACAATTCTTGCACAACATGGGAATATTCTTCCCTGCTGATTTTAAAAACAGTACTTTCTTCCAGGTAAAATAAAGGGCATTCTCCCAAGGCACTGCAAACACTTCAGAAAAGAAAAGGAAAATAAATAAAACAAATGCAATTGCTTTGCTTCGAACTTAGTGGACTGAGAGGGATGTCCTAGCAAAGCATTGCTGTGACATGTGTATTTTCATATTTTGAGTTGCAGGGTCAGCATCAGATTGTAACTCACACATAATAAACAAAGAGCTCGCATTTCTTCAGAACCCACCATGTCCCAGGCAACATTCTAGAGGCTCTGAACCAGCAGCTGAACCAGCGAGAGCTTTGAATGATTAGTGCTGTTACAACCACCTCATGGAAACTTCATCACAGAGTATGTGGTATAATGGTTATTTTGTGGATGAAGAAAAGACAACTTAGAGAAGATACCTAACCATTTCAAGGTCACACAGCTATGAGGCACTCTTTTACTCAATGTATTTATTTTAATCATAAGGAAAACACTTCACTCCCATTGTTTCTGTTTCCATTTGAAGCCTGAGGAGTTGCATCTGGGAATTCAAGTGACTTATAGCCATGGTCACATTTCAAGCAAATGGCAGAGCAGATTGATATACCTTTCTGCTCTGCTGCTGTACCAGGGGGTCTCTGATCCTTTGTTCCTTCAAGGGTGGTCCAGAAAGGTTGCATGGTCGTCCTCTGGGAGCTTGTTAACAAAACAAGGTCTCAGGCCCTCCCCAGACTATTGGTCTAATAAAATACAGGATCTGTATTTTAGCAGCCCCCCCAGCCCATCAAGTGATTGTCCTACACAGTAATATTTGAGAAGCACTGCCTTCATCACACTGCTCCCCTCAGACAGCCTGGCAAAACATTGAATATTCTGGTGTTTCTCAGCCAGCTGATGACTCTTCCCTGTCGGAGCCATCGACACCTTCCAGAAGCCACCTGCGTCGATGCACACCCCTGCTCCTGCTCCCCCAAGCCGCAGCCCTGCCTCCTTCTCCCCCAGCCCCTCACCCAGACAGCTCTCTCTATCCCCTCTAGAGACTCTTCAGTTCCAGGAGGAGATGAATGGCTAAATTCTTTCAATTCAACTTAACCACACGAAACAGCACTAACCATTCAAAGCTCTCGCTGGTTCAACTGTGGAGAGGCTGATCATCCATTTCTTCCCAGAGAGGCTGCCAGAGAGCTCTTCAGTTCCCTGAAGCTCGCCATCTCACAAACAGGGAGGCATGCGCTTGTGATCGGGTAGCCCTTTGTGCTGCGCACCTGGCATTTTGCTGAATGGAGTGTTTACTGAAAGACTTCATTATTTCTATCTCATTATCTCTCAATATGCTTGTTATCATCTGGATAAGACCTGATTGCAAAGCCTCTTCTGTGTTCACTCTCTTTCCTGTCATTTTCTGTAATGTACATACTATAATGTGTAAATATGATTGGTCATGCCTCCTCCCCTCCCCCCCACCCATCAGATCAAAACTCTCAGAAACACACATGCAACCTGATGGAATGCTGGGTGGGGGGCGCCTTCACAGGGAACACTTTAAGGATTTTATATGTAGATATAAAGCAAATTCTTGTTTAGCAGTTTGTACAAAACAAAACACTTTTTCACTGTCAGTTGCAACAATCTTGCAATCTAATATGTAGTACTTCATTATTCTAAAGGCAAAAAAAAATGCCACTAATAAGCAAAATTTCAGTTTTGGCTTTGTTAATGAATCTAATGGTAAAACAGTTTCCTTAGTGGACAAAAATGGCTAAAGATACATATGACTTATAGTTTCTTCCCTGGATTTGTTAAAATCATAGTGGTTAGACCATAAAATCTGTTTTGTTATTTCTTGTTTTTCTCTCTCTCTTTTTTAAAGATTTTATTTATTTATTTGACAGAGAGAGATATCACAAGTAGGCAGAGAGGCAGGCAGAGAGTGAGAGGGAGAAGCAGGCTTCCCACCAAGCAGAGAGGCCAATATGGGGCTCGATCCCAGGATCCTGAGATCATGTTCTGAGCTGAAGGCAGAGGATTAACCCACTGAGCCATCCAGGTACCCCTGTTTTTCTCTATATTATTGAAGTTATTTTTAAATTTATTTTAATGGCTTCATCTTTTATTGTTTCTTTGGTTCAGTGTAAAAGATACAGAAAGTGAGAGGTCATTCATTCCAGCTTTCTCATTAATCCTCTTGTCTAAATATTTTAAACAAATACTTTATAACTTGCTCCAATTATTTAGAGGTTGCCCTTAATCAAATTATTCATGTTTGCATTAATGAAAAATTTCTGCAGAACTGCTATTCAGTTATAATTCTAGGCATAAGAATGATTTCTGTAGATTGTTATTCTTGTACCTTTAAGCCAAAAGCTATTCTAGCCACTTAAAAATATAATTATCAATAGATAGTATGCTTCAAAATGATAAACGCTGTATCCTCAGTGTACATATAGTATCTAGCATGTAATATTTATTTGATAATTCATTTAATAAATATTTATTGAGCATCAGATACTACAATAGTTTCTAGAGATGCTGTGGAAAACAAGATACATATTACTCATTGTCTCTCCTACTAAAATGTGAACCCTGTGGGGTCAGGGTCTTTTTATCTTGTTCATTGCTTGTTCATTGACATAGTACTTAGAATAGCACTTGGCACATAACTGTTGCTCAATAATTATATTTTGAATGGATGATTGAAGTAAATGAGTAATGTTAGTGGTGTAGTAGAGGAGATAAGTGAAAACGAAATACATGAGATTAAGAAAAACAAACAAAACGAATTCTTGATCAAAAATAACAGAGGAAGATGTTCTTTGTTTTTGTGGTTGGTTGGTTTGTTTGTTGTAAAGATTTTATTTTTTTTCTGACAGAGAAAGCAAGAGAGCAGAAGCAGGCCTAGCGGCAGAGGGAGAGGGAAAAGCAGGCTCCCCACTGAGTAGGGATCTCAATGTGGGGCTCCATCCCAGGAGTCTGGGATCATGACTCTAGCTGAAAGCAGTCGCTTAACCAGCTGAGCCACCCAGGTACCCAAGGATGTTCTTTGTTTTTTAATATTTGTCATAACCACTTTTGGTATTGTCTAATTATGGCTATGGAAGAAGTAATGTCATTTATTGCTTTTTACAGCAGAGAATACTTCTTTTTATAATTTGAAACAGTGGGATAGATTATTGAAAGAGTTTAGGGGGCGTTCTTTTAAAAAATATCGAAGACTTATTTATTCAGCCATGTGTAGTTAACACCAACTGGTGGCCGGCACTCTCAAGATTCTGGAGTTACAGCAATGGACAACACAAGCATTGTGAGGCTCCTGGGCTCTCCTGCTTCCTCTGGGCATCTCAGCCATAGAATCTTGGGTTGCTTTCCAAGGTTATTTTCTATCAGTATGGGAATCAGGATAAGCACAGATTTAGGGAGTTGATGTAGACCAGAGATGCCCTAAAAAGTGAGGACTTAGGGCAGATACATGATGAAAACTCTTTAAGACATATTCAAGGTCCAAGATCTTCAAAAAGATAATAATAATTCAAAACCCCTGTATCTTAGACATAGCCCAGTGCATATTTTAAATTTTTATTTAAAATGTCTGGGCTTTAATTTTATAATGGGTAAAACAAGAGTGTCAAAATAGTCATCACTTGACTCTGGGGCATTTTTAGAAGTATTTTTTCAGCATGGGTGAGTCTAATGTTTTAACTATCCCTTCCTTGCATGAAATACTTAGTATATAGTTAGTATTTACTGTATACAACTATATAGCCGTATATAGCTTATATGCTATATAACTATATAGTATATATTATAGATAGTATGAACTAACATGTTAGTATAAATATCAAACTTATGAACAAGGCATTAGTTAGGTTTGGCAGAGAATGGACAGAGTACAAGTTTTCTAAATTCCCACATATTCCTATGCTATCACAATCCCCTCATTAACCTTTCTTGTACGCTCAATTTCCTTATTCTTCTGCTCACCCTTTCTATGTCACACTCACACCTTCTGATAAGCATACATCTCTAAGATTCCATTTCTCCTTTTCTTCTTTTAAATAATCTCTTTAGCATCCTCAAATATAGATTCACTTTGAGCTTCACACAGATTAATTTTTACATGCCTCACTATAGAGGTACTCAGTGGGTAAAATCTGCCCCCTCCAAAGTAGCTTGGTTTAACTTTCTTCCTCTGCAAATCTATTATTTAACTCAACAATTATTAATTCAGCATTACCATGTGCCAGAGACAGGGTATAAATTGGTGGGTGCAATGACACAGCCCCCATCTCCCCAGAGGTGATAGAAAAAGAAGATCATCAGTGAATGTTTAGGCAAACAGGATTATTGAGATAAGGGCTCCAAAGAAAGTAAACAATGCAGAAAGGAGAAGACTGCCATGGGAATGGTCAAGGTGCACTTTCTTAGTTTCTGGTATATAAGCAGACACTGGAAGGATGTGAAGGAGTCAGCCATACAAAAGCCAGATTTAAGTGTATGCAGGGAAGCCACATCAGCCTGTATGAAGCTTTGGGGTAGAAAAGACAGATCTTTTCAAAAACTGTCTACTGAGTCAGATTTCAATGGGAAAGTTAGAAGAAGGGGGATATGAAGATATGCCTAAGATACAAGAAGTTATCTCTCCTTGAATTTTGTATGTACATTTACACCAAGATGATAGAGTAGTATATGCATTTATAGATCTGATCACATCCTGGGTTCAAGATCTGTATCTCTTTTTTTAAGGTTTATTTATTTCGGAAAGAGAAAGAGCAGGTGGAAAGGCAGAGGGAGAGAGAGAGAATCCTCAAGCAGATGCACCACTGTGCTCAGGTCCCCACACAGTGCTCAATCTTACGACCTTGAGACCATGATCTGAGCTGAAACAGAGGCACACAGGTGTCCCTAAATACCTGTATCTTTTCCTGATGTTCCACAGCTAAAATCAGACTATCCAAACAGGGGTTCACTATCTTCTCTTGACACGCCCACTGCACCTCCAGTTTTCTCTTGCCGGAGGCACTACTGCCATAAATAAAAAGCATCCAGTTGAGACACTTCATTTATTCCTGACATTACTTCTGTCAGTTGCCTACATCAGTCCTACATTTTTACTCCTGAACACCTTAGGATCTGATATCACTTTCTCCACCTGCATTTCCTCTGTCTTGGTTCTGGTTATCCTCAGCTATCATGTGGGTCATTGTAAGTAATGCACAAGCTGTCCTTATCCTCAGATTCTTTCCTCTTCAATCTGTTGTTCTCAGATCATCACCAGGGAAATCTGGTGTCTTCTTGCTGCTGCATAAGATTACTCCTTAGAAGGACATGCAAAGTACCTTCCAAGTCTTCCAATCCACTGTTGCAGCATCATTTTTCTCCCCCAGGATATACTTCATGCTCATGTACAATGTACTTTTCTGTGACCTGGGCATACTGCTCTCTTCAATATTACTGTTCCTTTGTATAGGCTCTTCTATTTCAATGATGTCTTACCTTGCTCTGCCAGAAGAGTGCCTATTCTACCTTGAAGACCCAGTTGGAATGTTTTTTCCCCTGTACAGTCTGTTTTTGACTCTCCATTAATTGTCGGTGAGAGTTCATTTCTCCCTCATCTATACTCATACTCTGTCTAATTTATCATGTCAGTTTTCTTGACTGAATCTTCCCCAATAGACTGACTGTATAGTCCTGGATACTGTGTATTTATGTATGTATATAATATGTATGTATGTATATATAAAATAAATACACATTTATTTTTTGTGCCAACACCTAAAATAGTGTCCAATCTGAAATAAAATTTAATATGTATTTAGTGAATTAATAACAAAGAATTAGGTTGTCTGCAGGAAGTAGAAATTTACTGGAAAATCTCCTCCCAAACTGTTATCCAAGCAGAAGTCAGCCATTTCCCTATGTCATTATCAAAATGATACAAGGACATAATGATCATATATATATATAGTGCCCTGGTAAAAAAAAAAAAACTAGAAAAAGTATTTTTGTCCCTAATAACCTCAGCAAATTCTGAGATTCCCTGTGACTCAGTCTACTCAAGGAACTGCATGCAAAGAGGCATAGTACAGAGACATAGAAACAGTAAAATGACATATATGCTACCCTCTGCCTGAATCTCTTAGAGAAAAGTGAAAAGGATTTAATTCATAGCAGAGCTATATTTCTCAAATCTCATGCTTCTGCTTCCCAAAAATCCCTACCTTGGTCTTCCACATATTCAATCCATTTCAGTCCATTTAAAAATATTTATTCCACTTGCAACACCTGCTTCTTCTCTTTAGGTCTATTTGGTATAGAATAATTTTGCCTTTTAATGCCTTCCATTTATTTCCTATCCTCTCCTGACTCTAAATTGCATGTAATCTGGAAACCAAACTAACAACAACTTTGCATTATGTGAGTGAGAAGAACCCAGAAATAAATACATTTGCTCAATTTTTATACCCCTTAAGCATTGCAGATTAAGATAGGTGTTTGGGAAAAAAAAATAGGTGTTTGGTTGGCTGAGCACAATTTGATTTTTTTAAATGAAATCAGCTGAAATTCCAGATGAGAGAAGGGTAAAATTCAAAACATGTGTTGAATCTGATTACTTTGTAAATTGGGGACAATATGTTTTTAATTGGTTGACCACTTCTATTCCTTATCCTAGATTTAAATGATCTCACATAAACACTTGGGTGCAAATTTTTGGTTATTTTTCACTAATATGACTCCTAAACAGAGTTTTTGTGGACAGAGTCACTGAATGTGGGTTTTTACTCATCTTATTTATCTCTTCCTTCCTCTCTCTCTCTCTCTCTTTTTTTTCTGTTAACCAGTGGAAAGCAGAAATCAGAAGGGTTTTTGCTAATGTTTGGTTAAGTCCCCATCATAAAATTCCTTTTATATAGCAGACCATTTAAGAAAACAGCAGGCAGACACTTAAAATCAGTTGATAATTGCTTTCAGCTTTAGTGACTCCCACTCCCTCCCCCGGAAGTACTCTTTGTTTTTTAGATTTTAATTTTTGATTGTTTAAGCTGGCCTAAAAGCTTAGAGGTGAGCATAAGAAATCTGGCAGTATGTAGCATGTGTCGTTTGAAGCCATCTGTTTCCACGGAATAAAAGATAACTCTTCAGGTGTCACTTTCATCACTGTTGATAGGCAGGATAGCATTTATTCTCCCCAGTCATCTCCTGGCATTGCATTTTCCATCAGTTCTTCCATTCAGTGGATGATCCAATTAATGTCAGGGATGGAGGATTTGACAGCTTGCCAACACAGGTGTGCTGCAACTGCTCTCCTTTCGTTCTTATTTTTCTTTCTATCTAAAGAAAGAGGATGAGCACATTTTCAATCATAGGGCAGAGAATCTGCCAGAATGTTTCTGATGACTTTTTTGGAAAAATAAAGTTGGAAACATAAAAAGAAAAGTACTTTATTATGTGAAGCATTTTTCATTCATGACTTTACTATTCTGTCCAAAATTATAATTACTCACTAATCAATCTAATGATAAAGATGGACTAAATGCATGTCATTTTTCAGCAGATAGATGTATGTCATATTAAGGATCAAAGACAAACAAGACCTATCTTCTGACATCAAAGGGCTCACTGATCAGTGATGAAGAGAGCGCTCCATAAATAAAACACAAGCAAACAGGAATAGAAACACATAACAAAAATCATAACAGAAGTACTAGAGCAAAATGTGTATGATGTGCTATGGAGGAAAGAAAAAGGGAAGCATGTGTTCTTTTAAGACTCATGAGAAAAGTTTGTGTGGTAGAGTTGACATGCAGCTAGGTTGTATAGGAGAAAAAGTGTTCAGACACAGAAGATATTAAAAAACAGCATGGGCAACATTCAGAGACACTCAAAGACATAACACACCAGTGGCAGGTATTATTTTATTGACTCTAGGGCTAGGAAGCAGTGGGAGATATGACTATGAACTAGTTTGAGCCAGTGGTGATGACTCTATGCCATATTAAGTAATTTGGTTCTTACACTGAAGGCATTGGAGAACGACCAAGGGTTTCTGAAACACTATCTGAAGAGTTCTAATGTAGTAGGGAAATGAATGCAAATGAAGGGAGTTATATAGTAATGGAGATTTGGGAACATAAAGCCCAATAATGAGATACACCATTAGTTCATTCTACAAAATTTTTATTGATACCTCCAATGTGCCAGATGCTGGGGATAACAAATGAACTTAACAGGGTTTCTGCCCTTGAGAAATTCACAGATGAGTAAAGAAAGCTAGACACGTAAACATGAGTCTAACAACATAACTTGGTAAATTACTTACTGGAGTTTTGAAAATAATGCTGAATATAGAGCCACTGATTGCTATGAACTGCCCGAGAAATGTAATAGAGGAGGTAATATTTGAATGTTCCAGGTCAGAAAGAAGTTTTCAAATGTAAAAGTATGGGCGTGGGGGGTATGGAATGGAAAGTTACAATTCAGCCTGGATGGACAAAATGAAAAATTAATTCCAGGGATTCTGTCTGGAGAAATAAGAGTATGACACCCATAACCATTATGGGAAAGAATAAATTTGGAATGAAGGAAGAAAGGTGCTGTGTTTAGTTCAATATTGAAGTTGAAACGACAGGAGATGGTTGAGCAGCACTCTCTAGTACGTAGCTAGATATGTGAATTTGGAGTTCAGAAGAAATGAGAGACGATGAAGATACATATTTGGGGATCAGAATCATATGTAGAGTCATGGAAAAGTAGGGGATCAAGTAAGGAAAATGTGTAGGGTAGAAACAGAAGAGAATGCCAAGAGGATATAGAAGCTGTAGGTGAGGGATATTTGGAGGGGAGGAAAGGCCTGAGAAAGCATGCCACCAATGCCAAAGAGGAGAGCCTTTGAGAAGTGGGCCAAATAGTTGCTTTGCAGTTGGTCACAGACCCATCTAGAAAAACCACTTCCATGAAATTGGAAGCACAGGATACTGAATTTTAATGGCAATTTTAACTAAGAGAGAATCTTTTTTAACAGAGTAGAAACAATATATTTAGTAATGTTTTAAGAACTTTATTGGTGAAGGAAAGATAAATAAGGGCGATTACTTAAGGATTCAGGGTTTTTTTTTTTTAAATGTTATGTTAGTCACCATACAGTACGTCATTATATTTGGCATAGTGTTCCAAGATTCCTTGTTTGCGTATAAGACCCAGTGCTCCATGCAATACGTGCTCTCTTTAATACCCATCACTGGACCAACCCGTCATCCCATCCCCCTCACCTCTAAAACCGTCAGTTTGTTCCTCAGGGACAACAGTCTCTTATGGCTCATCTCCGCCTCCGATTCCCACCCTTCATTTTTCCCTACCTTCTCCTAATGTCCTCCATGCTATTCCTATGTCCACAAGTAAGTGAAACCATATAATAATTGACTTTCTCTGCTTGACTTATTTCACTCAGTATATCTCCTACAGTCCCATCCATATTGATGCAAAAGCTGGATATTCATCCTTTCTGATGGCTGAGTAATATTCCATTGTATATGAGAACTACATCTTCTTTATCCATTCATCTGTTGAAGGCCATCTTGGCTCTTTCCACAGTTTGGCTATTGTGAACATTGTTGAAGGAGCCAGGTTTTATTTATTTATTTTTTAAAGATTTTATTTATTTATTTGACAGACAGAGATCACAAGTAGGCAGAGAAGCAGGCAGAGAGAAAGGGGGAAGCGGGCTCCCTGCTGAGCAGAGAGCCTGATGCGGGGCTCAATCCCAGAACCCTGGGATCATGACCTGAGCCGAAGGCAGAGGCCTTAATCCACTGAGCCACCCAGATGCCCCAGAAATGGTATTTTTTTATTGCAAGTAAAAGCAGCAATTTTTCATAGTTAAAAAGAATAAGAAAATAAAACAATTGCAGCAGGAAATATTAGTGTTAGATTTTTTTTAAAAAAAAGAACTTTCTAAGAGTAAAGAAATGTAGTATATCCAACCTGATGTACATTAAACTTGTTTCTTTTAACCGTTTTCTACCAAGTTATTTTAAGTGCAAGCTCTATTTAAAAAAAAAAATGCTACTTATTATCTGAGAAGTTAATGACATATGAACAATTTAAAACAATCTTTCTAGAGAGGGATGAAAAATTTACTGAGAGTCTATACCTAAAAAAATCTAATATCATGAAACATACTGTCAGCTTGAAATTGGAAGCTTAAGCTACCTCTGTTAGGGGAAGGATCAATAATGCTGCTCTCTGTGTACAAAGTCTGGGTGAAAAACAGCAACAGAAAATCACTTTAAAATTTCCATAATATCCCTTCTTACTGACGGGTTTCTGTCATTATTGGTTTTCATCAAATGAAGAAGTAAACATAATAATTGCATCTCATATGAATAGCCAACCAGCATCCGAACAGCAGAGTCATTATCTAAATGTATTTTGCATCGACTTGCCAGAAGTCCTGCAAGGACTCTCAGGACCATGAATTCTAACTCTGTTAAAATCCAAGGTAATAAACAAAGGCTCTGAAGGTGGTCGTGGGCCTGCTGCAGGGTGTATTTGTGTCTTGAGAAGAAATGGGATTAGCAATTTTTGAGAGGTACTGATGAAAAAAACAACCCGAAAGCAAATGTATTAAAATCCTTGAACCTTGTTGAAATGTTAGTTTCAAGCCAGTAGTGTTCTGATGGTTTGGTAGTTGTTGGAGCCTATGAAAACTGAAACCAATTTTTTGCCTTTAGTGTTCAGATACTTCAGTATTACTGAATATACATTGTCAGTCTCCCCAGGATAAGAGACATTTTCTGCCTGAAAAACTCTTATTCATCTTCAAAATAAATTGGTCACCTAGAGGACACTCAAAGATTTACTGTTCCCTTTGGAAGAAAGCTACCAATATGGTGACATGCTTTCTAATTTTGTTCTCATTTAGTTCAGATGTATTTCTTATTATAATTAACAATGCTCTACATTTCCTGAACACTTTATATTACAAAACATTATCACATACATTATTATAGTGAATCTTAACAACAGTCCCTGCTGTTTTATACTCCATTTAACATATGAGGGGAAAAGTTTAGAAGTGAAGTACATTGTGTAAGATAAGAGAGCTGATTAAATATCTCATCAGAAAAATATTGGGGGGGACCTAAAGAATTTATAAGATTTTTTCCCTCCTTGGTGAAATTTATGTGGCTTGAAGACCAAGAAGCATCAGCCTTAAGTAAAAGGAAGAGAAGCTGAGCTTGCATTTAAACTTCCCTACTAGTTTCTCTGCTTTGACAAGCCATTAATTCAGCCCAAACGTGGTTACTGAGAGTCCTCCAAGGTGCCAGGTGCTGGGTTAGATCACTTGCCATTCTTTCTTGCACAAGTCTCAACCTACTCAACAGCTCTACTCAGCAGCTGGCCAGGACTCTCATACACCCAAGACCATTCCCCAGGGCAGCTATGTACCAGGCAACTTGTAGTAAGAAGAGTAAGAGCTATCAAAACAGGCTTATGATCACTTCTTACACTTATCATTTATTAGCTTTCAAGTCATCAGTATTTACTCAGTATCTTTGGGCTACTGATTCTTCAATTGTGAACTGAATATTAAAATGACTCTATTGCAACATTTTTTTCCAATTTACTTATTTTCAGAAAAACAGTATTCATTATTTTTTCACCACATCCAGTGCTCCATGCAAGCCGTGCCCTCTATAATACCCACCACCTGGTACCTCAACCTAACACCCCCCCGCCACTTCAAACCCCTCAGATTGTTTTTCAGAGTCCATAGTCTCTCATGGTTATACATGTAAGAGAATAATGTAGCAAATCACCCATGAGGTAACAGGAAATACAATTGGTCTCTGCCCCTGGTTCCTGCTGCAGAGTTCCTGAAGTCCTTATGATTTGCTCATTGATAAGAGCACTAATAGTTGGTCTTTGACCCTAATTCCTAACACAACCCTCCTAGAACCCTTGTAATTTCCTGGCTGATAGGACTATCTTTTGTTCTATTAAGGAAACACTGGGTTTCTGGATGGCTCCTGGATGGAGGCTGGTCACTGGAAAGACCAAGCCATAACTAGAAGCTTGAGATTTTCAGGCCCATTCCACCCTCATTCTCTTCAGAAGTGAGAAGAGTGGGAAATAGAGTGAATAATTATATGTCTATGTGATGAAGATTTCATAAAAATCCCCGAACTTTGAGGTTCAGAAAGTTTCCAAGTTAGTAAAGGGATCTATGTTCCAGGAGGGTGACACACCCAGTTTCACAAGGACAGAAGCTCCTGAGCTCGGGTCTCTCTCACACTTCACTCAATATATCCTTCTTCTGGCTGTTCATCTGCACCCTTTATTATATCCTTTAGTAAACTGGTAAATTTGTTTTCCTGAGTTCTGTAAGACACTTTCACAAACTAATCAAACCCAAGGATGTCAAGTGAATCTCAGATTCATGGATGATTTTGTCAGAAGCCCAGGTGACAACCTGGACTTGCCATTGGCATCTGCAGTGGGAGTAGCAGTCCTGTGGGACTGAGTCCTTAACCTGTGGCATCTGATGCTCTCTCCACATAGTGTGAGAATTTAAGCAAATTGAGTTAAATCATACCCCACTGGTGTTGCAGAGTTGCTTGGTGTGCAGAAAAAAAATCCCACACATTCGGGGACCAGAAGTATCAGAAGTAGACATATTCTGTGTGAAATTTAAGGAGACATGGGAAGAAGATGTATTTCTAAATACATCACAAAACCACAGCCCATCCTTTCTTGGTCAGTGAGATGCAAGCAGGCAACTAATCCCCAACCAAAGATAAACAGGTGACAAGGATCAAAAGGATGTCCTCCCTTCATTTTAGAAGGGAATGTTGAAGGCTCCAAAACCTTGGCCCCCTTTTAACATAATTTTATTCTTCTTAGCAGGGATGGGGTCTCTGATGGTATCATTCATTCCTATTGAAAATCTATATTGGGCACCTATGCTGTCAGGCCTTGGGCTAAAGAAGAATAAGATATGGTCGCCAACTTGGAAGAGTTTATCACATCAATTTATTATTTCGTCCACCATGGAGCATGGTGACCAACTGTTCTCCAGCCCCACCATCTGGTCTCTTCTAGAACACCTTCCCCACGGGTTCTCTGACAAGTGAGGGTCATTCTTTACTGATTACCTGAGAATTCATCCTTTCCAAAAATATTCTATCATAGAAGCTTATGGGACATAACTCCCATCCTTATACTTGATACCCCACAACATGTTGCAAATTCCATTACTTTCACTCACATTTGCTTTGTGTGCCCTGTTACATGCAGGTCCTGTCAGCCCAGCCCTAGTACAGGTTCACGATGTTCTCATAGCACCTTGTGTAGTGCTGCCCAGCCTCCATCCCTCACCAGCAAGCATGCATTTGTGATGAATGAAGCTGAACTGGACTACATGAAAATGTGCAATATTAAGCTTAGACTTCAGACATTTCTAATAGGAAAAACTGTTAAACATTAAGAGACTGATACTCAAATTAGGTCACACAGTCCAGTCCCTTTGAGAAAAATCCATCTGGAGATGATTAAGGTGTGGTATTGTTACGGAAACCCAAGTCTGGCTGCCTGTCACTCAAAATGTTAATACTCAAGGGAACTGTTTTGGCTGGAAAGGAATATGAACTTTATTCAGGAGGCCAGCCTTCTGGGGAGAAGGCAGACTCTTGCCCAAAAGCCAACTTCAAGGTTTCTGGCCCTCAGATTTTTAAAGGGGTTCAATCAGTTAAGGAAGAGCAATGGTCTATGATTGTTTCTTGATTACGTGCAGACTCCATGATGCCAGCTATAGTGTTATCTTGGTGCTCAGAGGTTGTGCGAGAAGTTCTAGTTCCTTGGTGCCCCAGGGGTTGTGCAAGAGTACTCTGCTCTTTCTGCAAAGGAGGGCACAAAGGGAGATCAGTAAAGTCATCTGTGTAACTTAAAAAAGAAAAAAAAAAACATTTTGCTCAAAGATGGCTGGGCTAATCAGAAAGCTAAGGGGGATTAGAAACAGACTTGCTGGGCTCTGTGGCCTTAGAACATTGTGATCCTTTATTCCCCAAAGCCAGTGATCTGCAGGATCTCTAAGAAAGTAAATTAGTTCTATTACAGATGAAGGGCCTCAAGTCAGAAACCAGGAGTGTGCTGATTTTGAAGGAAGTTAACCCTTAAGGCATCAGAATGCTGTTACAGTGATCAATCTTAGAAAAAATGTTGGTGGACTTGCCATACTCTTCATCTGGGGTAACCTTTATTGTTCACCAATTAATCTCTTCTTTGTTACTGTCTTAGCAGTAGCAAGACCATACATATTTTATCATAAGCTAGAATCCTCAGTCCTTAGCAATAGAGTTGTGTTTTTTTTTTTTTTTTTAAGATTTATTTATTTATTTGAAAGAGAGAGAGAGCAGGATGGAAGGCAGAGAGAGGGGGAGTTTTAAGCAGACTTTGAGTGGAGTACAGAGTCCAACATAGGTCTCAATCTCATGACTCTGAGAGCATGACCTGAGCCTAAATCAAGAGTCCCGTGCCCAGCTGACTGTCACTCAAGCACCCTTAGAGTTGCTTTTTTTTTTCTTTCAAGATTTTACTTTATTAATTTGTCAGGGAGAGAGAGCATAAGCAGGTGGAGCAGCAGGCAGAGGGAGAAGCAGAAACTCCCCACTGAGAAAGGAGCCCCATGCGGCACTCCATCCCAGGACTCTGAGATCACAATCTAAGCCAAAACCAAGAGTCCATTGCTTAACTGATTAAGGCACCCAGGCATCCCTCCGAAAGCTGGTTTTTAAAGGAAAAATTTTTGCCGAGTTTATAAAATATATTGTATAAAGCTATTGTTTTAATAAAATACTCAGCAGGATAACTGCTTGTCTGTGTCTGTGAAAAGAGCAATTTTTCTAAAAGTTTCTTTTATACTGACTCACCTTTTAAAAGATATCACATTCAAGATCTAGAACCCTATTTTCCACATTAAGGTGCTCATCCACACAAACAGCCTTCTGAAAGCTACTCTGCTGTGAGTGTAGCTTGACAAAAACCACTCAGACATGTCTTGCCTTTCTAGCACATCTGTGCTTAATTAAGAGAGCAAAGCAAATACCGGAAAAGAAAACCATAAGCTACTTTTAAAGTAATTTTTTTGTTTTTTTTAAAAGATTTTATTTATTTATTTGACAGACAGAGATCACAAGCAAGCAGACAGGCAGGCAGAGAGAGAGAGAGGGAAACAGGAAGGCAGGCAGAGAGAGAGAGAGGGATGCTCCCCGCTGAGCAGAGAGCCTGATGTGGGTCTCGATCTCAGGACCCCAGGATCATGACCTGAGCTGAAGGCAGAGGCTTAACCAACTGAGCCACACAGGTGCCCCAAGTAATTTATTTTTAACTATAAGCTACTTCTTCCATTTTTGTATTTAATTCTTAAATATTTAATTTTAATTTAATTAGGAAACTATCACAGCAAATGACCTCAAGTGTAGTTGAATGAGAAGCTAATTCCATGTCTCTACTACTAAGTATTAAAAGTCAAAGAGGAAAAACTTACCACCATGTTCTTTCAGTTTATTGTATCAGTTAATTTAAAGAGTTAATCAGTTCATTCCTGAAATGCTTAAATCAGCTTGTCTGTTCTACTTTGTGTTTTCCCTCTGACACTGGCAACTCACCTTGAACCTGAGTGCACCATACAAAGGCTATCAACAGGGCTCATGGCACATTAGTGATGGATGGATGAAAGCCCTGTACAAATCTGTATTGCTTCCAGCTTATGATTCTTCTCTACTCATTTTTCACTGTTACATGCTTTTGCTATTACCACACACAACTAGAGAAAGGTCAAGTCAGAAACAAATAGGAATTGAAGGCAAGTATTCAAGGACTGAACATATTTTAAATAAACAGTACAAATTTGTCTTTTCTCTGCTGACATTCTTAGGATAATTCGTGTGAAAATGTATCTGTTAAATTTGAGTTTCAGATGATAGATAATTAAAGGACAAGCAAGGAAAGCATTTTAAATTTGGGTTATTGGGAAGGTAAAGAAGGTTTAAATGAAAACTATTCTCTGATAGGAAATTAGGTTAGGATTTAGTCTGGAAAAAGTTAGCATTTAGCATTGAATATTAAGGTGTTCAGATAAAACACAGACTACCAAATCAAATTTGTATTATAGATAATTGTTTAGGATCAATAGGTCTCAAATATTGCATGTAACATACATCCACTTAACTTTTGTTATTTGAAAATCAAACTTAACTGGATATCTTGGTATTTTTATTTGTTAAATCTGGTAACCTGAATTAAGATATTGAAAGTTAGGCAGAAAAAGGAAATAGGCTAAAGCTGAATTCTATGACTTAAATTTTTGTGTGTGTGGTCACTCAATAAATATTTGGTGAATGAGTCAATATATTTAAAACATGCAGGAAAAGCCCTATTGGAGAGGAAAGATAATAGCATTTAAAGTCCTCAGGACTCAAGTTGGAGAAGAAATTATTATTTGACAAGAATACTTCTCAGTCTCTTGAAAAAGTTACTCGAATAACTTTTACTCCATTTCTAAAATTGGGACCATGCTTCTCTCCATAGGGGATGATTCAAAAGTCACCTTGTCAAACAGCAGTGGATGATAAGCATTATAATACTTAGAAAATATGTAAGAGAAATAAGGCTGACAAATGTGAAAGGTAAAATTCAAACACCTTGCTCTGAGTGAGGAAAATGAAGAAGGAGATTCTGTCCAAATAATTCAAATTCAATGAAGCAGATGAAACACGGCTATCACTTTCCAAAAGCAGCTTAAGTTTTAGACATCTTGAGACCCCACTGTCCCATTGAGAATTGCAGGGCTAACCTGGTCAAAACAGACCCAGAAGTAACCAGAGAAGAGGGAGGGTACCTAGATCAGGCTACAAAATGGCAGTGAAAAATCAAAGTCTACATTCCAAGCTCGTGGAGAGGCTGGGATGCCAGAGGAAAAACAAGGTAAGGAGGACTTAGGAGCTTGGTCCACACAGCTCTGTAGGTAGCATCTATTTTTTTTTTTTTTTAAGTGCTGAATCGAAGAGCCATGTTATTTTACTTTATCTGAGAGTTGAACACCAGCTAGAGTTTGATTGCCATTAAATGATAACGGGGTCTGGACGCACAGCCATCAGAATCTGTAACACAGCCATTACAGTTGACTCTAACTCAAGGGAATGTTCAGATCCTGAAGCTTATTTTCTTCTTCTTTATCCTTCTTCCTCTCTGCTAGATCCTAAGAGGCATTACTGGCTTTTAGGTAAGTGACTGGTGTCCTTGACATCCATGCGGAGAGACTACCAAAAAGAATTCTTTATCTCTGTTTCTATTTCTACTCTTAAGGTGAGAGGATTTTATTATTATGAGTTCCAGCAAGGCAACTTTATTGAACAAAATGCCACAAGATAATGAATTCACATTTTTAGCAGTATTTTCTATCATTAAACATTTGAAATGGTATCAAAATCAAAGATTTTGATTTTTGGTGGAGAGACCAATAGGATTAAACATTCCACAGGTTTTGTTTTTTTTTTTTAATATTTCATTTATTTACTTGAGAGAAATACAGAGCACAAATGGGGGCCGGGGAGGAGCAGAAGGAGAAGGAGAAGCAGACTCCTGGCAGAGCAGGGACCCGGACTGGGGCTTGATCGCAGCACCCATGAGATCATGGGCAGGCACTTAACCAATTGAGCCACCCAGAGGTTCCTAAAGATTCCATAGTTTTAAAGTGTGTGTGAGTGTGAAAGCTTCTGGAGAAGTGATGTATGTCATTCTGTCCTTGTGCACTGTCGATACCCCGGACACAGACACTAGTGGCAATAAATCATGGTGAACATCTCTAGTTATCTATCTCTGAAAGACACGTGCTGAGAAAAGGAAACACTTAGGGTTGGTTATAGAGTAAGAGATGAAGTGGATTTCACGTAATGATCATAAGGGTGCATGATAGCGAACACTGATTGAGCACTGTCTGCGTGGGGGTCTATCAATTACTATTCCCAAGAATTCCTTGATGCAGGTATGAGTTCTTATTCCCATGTGCCTCAGGGAAAACTGGATTTCAGTGGGTGGCCGTCACCACTTCCCTCAGTTCCAGAAGATGAAAAGGATGCCAAAGGACTACTTCAACGTGCTTATTTTATGTATACTCATGTTTAATTAGTAAATATTTTCTAAGATTTTAGAAGTCAATAAACAGTTCATGGAAAAAAAAAATAAACCATATTGCAACTTACAACCCCTTACATATGCAAGGATAGACAGGTCTAAAAGCTTATTTCATGGATACTGAAGCCGCTTTCAACTTAAAAATAAAAATAAAAACAAAAACAAAAACAAATCTGTCAGAAGCATCAGAGAGGCGCTTTGCCCGGCTGCAGCTGAATGTGGCGCGGAGATAATGTAGCAGAGTTAAAACGCTCTGACAAATACGGAGTCAGCATGGCAGTACAGCAAGCTCCGCGTATTATGAATTTATAATGATTCAAATAGGATCCTATGGCGGAAGGCGATTTAACGGGTATTCTCAATACACAGCAGCCCGCAGTGCCTTTGTGAGGCTGATTTGTTTATCTTCTGTGCAGCGAGCCTGAGTGCACCGGGTACGGCCTGCAAAGCAAAGGTCCCGTCAGGTGTGGGAGGCTGAAGAGCCCCTACGCCACCCTCGCCAGCAGGGTGACCTCAAAGACACCGCGCTTACACTTGAACCTTCCCACTTCCCACATCGCCATGAACTCCGATGCAAGAACTCTATTGTTTACTAAAGATTGAAGGCAAATCCTTCATCCGCAAAGAGCTGTAGTTCTAATGACTTTACATGACCCTCCTAAAGAGAATTCCCTAACAACCGCAAGTCTAAGGCTTCAGCAAGGTTTCTCTTTTCTGTCACAGTTCCTGAAACAAAAACCGTGTTGAACTAGCTGGAGACCCTTTGTTTCATTGCCTGTCACCACTTCACAGCAAGGGGATTAACTGAGAATTCCCTAAATTTAGATCCAACCTAGATCACTGCAGACAGTAACCTACATAACTCTTCCAATGGGTTGAGATATGTGCAATTGCCAATTATTGACTGGTTTTGACCCACAGAAATAGTAATTTCTTAGGGTTCAACTGAAGGCTTGTAAGATTCCAATTTCTTCTTCTTTTTTTTCCCCCACATGCTAACTTTGAGACAGACCTGCTATTGTTAGAGAAGTCAGTGAGAAAGTCTTTGTCATCTTCAAAATCAATCTCTAAAATCCCCTAAAGTCCTCCCACAAAATCTTCAAGGGCAAACTGCCACATGCACACTTCCTATGATCCTGTTTTAGGGACTGTATTTATTTTTAGTCATTCAAGGCAATTTTAGCATTTGAGGTTATGGTGCCTGAGGCAGAAACTGTTGATTTTGTATACTGTGCGTGGGCACAGAGGCCAGGGTGAGCCTGTGCGGTACTCTGGGGAAGGACCTCACTTAAATTTGAAACGGAAAAGCACACTCTTTCCATCAAGCACATATGCTGCCTTAGGAGCAGCACCTTGTCCCGGCTTAGCATCTGCTCAGGAAGGAAAAGCACCAGCAGGTCCTATTCTGGGAGAGCTTGTTTGTGAGCTTGTTGGTTTTCTCTCTCGGCAATGTGGGACACTGTTTAAAATGCGGGGGCTGCGACTGGGAGTCAGTTTCCCAAGATCACCATCATCCAGTCCAGTCCAGGGAGGGAAAGCAGGGTGAGCCTGCCCCAGAAAGCTGCACGTTACTGTTCCTTTCATTTACATCCCTCCTGTTGCCTCTCCAGTGACATTGCGTCCCTGCTTTCCCTCCCCCACACACAGCTCAGCCAGATTTTTGTTATAGTTACTGTTGAAGAGAAGCTAGTCTGTGGGTCTATAGGTCGAGCCAAAGCTGGCCTGTCTCAGCAGCACCAACAGGACGGTCGCAGGTCTGTGTTCAGAGACAAGAGGAATCCAGCTAGCCATGGTAAACAGAGGTGGATCTCCTGAAAGGCCACAGTCACTTAGACTAGTGTTTTAGGGGTGCATGAGGAGAAGAGATTGTAAAACATATCCGCAAGGACTTGAGCTTGAACGTGTTCTGCCATGGAAAACCCAGGTTAATTTTTATCAAATTAAGATGCAACACTGTAAGATCTCTTTCCCTTACCTCTCTTCCTTCTAGACATGAAATTAATGTGGGACTGAAAACATTCCAAAGTGAATTTTAAAATATAGACATATATTTTAGGATGCATTTATCTGAGAAACATTTGTTATTTTAATAACAATCAGAAGATATAACATCCTTGGACTTATTTACTAATTGTGCTAATGGCTTTGAAAATTCTTGGACTTTGTATCTTTTTCTTGATTCTGTCTTGATGGGTTGTATGTTTCTAGGAATGTATCTTTTTTTTCCCCCTAAATTGTCCAATTTGTTGTGTAATTGTTCATAATATTTCTTTATGATCATTTTTAATTTCTGTGGCATCACTTCTAATGTTTCCTCTTTCTGATTTTATTTGACTCGTCTCTCTTTTTTTCTTTGCTGGTATAGCTATGGGTTTGATGATTTTATCTTTTCAAAAGATCACTTAACTTTCATCATTTTTTCTGTTTCTATTCTCTATTTCTGCTCTAATCTCTATAATGTACTTTCTTCTATTAACTTTGGGCTTAGTTATTTTTCTAGGTCTGTGAGCTCTAAATTAGTATGATTTATTTGAGAGCTTTCTTCTTTTTTTAATATTGGCATTTATAACTATGCACTTCCCTCCTAGTACTATGTTAAGCTGCCTCACATAAGTTTGATGTGTTGTGTTTCATTTTTACTTGTCTCAAGATATTTTCTAATTTTCCGTGTGATGACCTAATGGTTATTCAAGTACACATTATTTAATTTTCATGTCTTTGCGAATTCTCTCATTTTCTTTTTGTTATTGATTTCTTATTTCTGGTTTCATTCCACTGTGGTTAGAAAAGATACTGGAGATGACTTCAATGTATTTAAATTTGATAAGACTTGTTTTGTGACCTAGTGTGTGAGTATCCTGAAGAATATTCCATGTATGCTTGAGAAGACTGTATATCCTTCTCTTCTTGGGTGGAATGTTCCATATGTTTGTTATGTCCATAAGGTCTCAAGTATTCTAGTATTGTTTAAATCTACTGTAACCTTAGTGCTGCATGTCTTGATGATCTATCCATTATTTAAAGTAGGGTATTGAAGTCTCCTTCTATTATTCTATTGCTACCTATTTCTCCCTTCAGATTTCTCAATGGTTGCTTTATATATTTAGATATTCTGATATCAGGTGCATGTATGTTTGTTATATTTTCTTTTGGTCCTTTTATCATTATGTGAAGACCTTCTTCATTTCTTGTGAGTTTTTTGTGTTTGTTTGTTGTTGTTGTTGTTGTTTTGGTCCAAATAATTTTGTCATTTTATTTGCTTATTTATTTTTACTTTTTCAGTGTTCCAAGATTCATTGTTTATGCACCACACCCAGTGCTCCATGCAATACATGCCCTCCTTAATACCCATCACTGGGCTCACCCCTCCACTCCCGTCCCCTCCAAAACCCTTTGTTTGTTTCTCAGAATCCACAGTCTCTTATGCTTTGTCTCCCCCTCCAATTTACCTCAATAGTCTTAAAGTCTATTTTATTTGATGTAAGCAGAGTCAACCCTACTCTTTCGGTTTTCATATGTATGAAATATCTTGTTTTCATTCCATCACTTTCAGCCCATGTACGTTCTCACAGCTAAAATGAGTCTTTTGTAGACAGTTGGATCTTGTTTCTTATTTATTAGCTTCTTTATATCTTTTGATTGGTGTGTTTATTTCATTTATATTTAAAGTAATATTTAATAGATGAAGACTTTCTCTTGTCATGTTTGTTAATTGTTTTCTATTTTGTGGTCCTTTTTTGTGCTTTTCTTCTCTTGAGCTCTTCCTCTGTGACTTGATTTTTTTGTAGTGATATATTCTGATTATTTTCTCTTCATCTTTTTTTTTTTGGTATCTACTATAAGTTTTACCTTTGTAGTTATCATGAGATTAACATAAAAAATCTTATTGCTATAAATAAATAAAATCTTAATAAAGAATTTACTTTTTAATATTGTGTATTCATGAAAAGATTTGTGTGGTTATAATTATTCTAACAGTTCTATCTTCTAACTTTTACACTAGGCTTAAAGTGACTTATGTACTACTTCCATAGTGCTATAATATTTTGTATTTGTCTTTTTTTAAAATTTGCCTTTACCACTGAGAGTTATACTTTACTCAAAAGACCCTAAATAACCAAGGCAATCTTGAGCAAGATGGACAAAAAAAGAAACATCACTTACTGTTTCAAAATATATTGCAAAGCTATAGTAATCAAAACAGTTTAGTACTGGCACAAAAACAGACACACAGATCAGTGGAACAGAATAGAGGCCCAGAAATAAACTCACACATACACAGTCAACTGAATTTTAAAAAAGAGGCCAGAGCACACAATGGGGAAAAAAGTCTTTTCAATAAATGTCCCTAAAAAAACTGGGTAGTCACATGCAAAAGAATGAAATTGGACTTTTATCTTACAACATACACAAAATGTAACACAAAATGAATTAAACGCTTACATGTAAGACCTGAAATCATAAACTCTTAGAAGAAAATATGGAAGAAAAATTTCTTGATGTTGGTTTTGCCAGTGATTCTTTAGATGTGACATCGAAAGCAAAGACAATGAAAGCAAAAATAGACAAGTGGGACTACATCAAACTAAAAAGCTTCTGCACAGCAAAAGAAACTATCAGTAGAATGGAAAGACAATCTATAGAATAGAAGAAAATTTGATGAAACTTTAAATTGTGCTAATTCCAAAATATACAAGGAACCTCCACAACTTGATAACAAACAAAAAAAAAATAAACAACTCAAATAAAAAAATGGGTAAAGGAACTGAATAGACATTTTCCTGAAGAATATGTACCAACAGCCAACAGACTTATAAACTGGTGGTTAACATCACTAATCATCAGGAAAATATAAATCAACACCATAATGAAATATCATTTCATTCTCTTTAGGGTGATTATTATAAAAAATAATAATAATAACTAGTGTTGGCGAGGATGTGAGTAAAGGGAACCCCTGTGCACTGTTGGTGAGAATGTAAATTGGTGCAGCTACTAAAGAAAACAGTGTGTAGATGCCTCAAAAAATTTAAAGTAGCACTACCATGTTATCCAGAAGCCCCACTTCTGGATATGTATCCAAAGGAACTGAAATCAGGATTTTGAACAGACATTTGAACTCCTATACCCATTGCAGCAGTATTAACAATAGCTGAGACATAGAAACAAACCTAGTGTCCGTTGATAGACAAATGGATAAAGAAAATGTGGTATAGACATATACTAAAATATTATTCAGTCTTTAAAAAGAAGGGAATTCTGTCATTTCTAATGCAATGGATGAATTTGGAAGATATTAATGATAAATAAAATAAGCCAGATGTTATAGGACAGATACTACCTGATACCACATATAAGAGGAATCTAGGCACTCTTGGGTGGCTCAGTCAGTTAAACATCCAGCACTTAGTTTGGACTCAGGTCATGAACTCATGGGTTGTGGGGTTGAGCCCCATGCTGGGCTCTCCACTCAGAGGGGAGTCTGCTTGAAGATTCTCTTCTTCTGCCTCTCTCCCCAGTCTCTTTCTCTCTCGAGTAATTTTTTAAAAGATTTTTTTTATTTATTTGTTTGTCAAAGAGAGAGAGAGAGAGAGCACACACAAGCAGGCAGAGTGACAGGGAGAGGCAGAGAGAGAAGCAGGCTCCCCACTGAGCAAGGAGCCTGATGTGGGACTTGGTCCCAGGACCCTGGGATCATGACCTGAGCTGAAGGCAGCAGCTTAACTGACTGAGCCACCCAGGCATCCCATTTTTTTTTTTTAAGAGGAATCTAAAAAGGTCAGATTCATAGAAGTGGAGAGTAGAGAGGTGGTTGGCAGGGCCACGGAGCAGATTTTAGTAAAGGGTATAGAGTCAAGAAGAATACATCCTACACTTGTGTTCTATAGAATAGTGCCCAGAGTTAATATCATATTATATACTTGAACGTTTGCAAAGAGGGTGGACCTCCTGTTAAGTGTTTTTTTATCACAACTAATAATAAATATATAAAGAAGGCAGGAGGAACCTTTTGGAAGTGATGGATATGTTCATAGTATAGTCTGTGGTGATATCTTCACAAATGTATCCTTACCTCCAAATTCATAAATTTGTATACTTCAATTATGAACAGCTATTTATATGTTGATTACATTTCAATAAAGTAGCTTTAAAAACTTAGAAACTAAGGTTTTGAACTTGCATTTTTGAAGAGTTACTATTGTCCCTTTAGCAAACATTTATTTTCAGTTTATCTCTGAAAAAGGCATGAAGGAAATGATAAACCAGAAAGGTTTCTGGCTTTGGTAAAAGCTGACTAGTGCCTTTTTGTTATTAAAGCATCTACTGGTGGTTAAAATAAAAAAGCAAGACTGTCCTATATTACATCATCTTCTATGTTATTTACAGCAAATAACCTTGGTCCAATCAGTTTTCCCATTTCTTTAGAAGTTTCCAGGATATGAATATTCCAAAGCAAGGTGAATTTTGTATTTTGGCTATTGTCCAGGCGGTTTGTTCCCAGACCATCTCACACAAGAAGATGCTTCAGATGCAATGCCGTCTTGATTTGAAATCGAGTAGACTCAGAAGCTCCAGAAAAAGGATGCCTTGTGGGTAAGAATACTGAGCAATGCTGGCAATTATAGGAGATTCTAGTGCAAGGGGTTCCTCAGCAGTGTGGCACGGCTGCATGTCAAACCTAAACCACGGCACCATCAGGGAGAGCGCACGTGTCAGACGGCACTCCATGCGTCCTCCATGCAAGAACAAAGCCCATTCCCTGTAACTCGGGGTCTAAAGGCCAACTGGGTATGTTCTTCTTTCTTAACTTAGAGGCTCCCCTTGCCCTCTAGGATCTAAGATCTTTTTTTATGTCTAGTAGACATTTTAAATGTTTTCTTCACCTTCTAGAAGGCTTCATGGTGACCTTCCAGGCCCAAGTAGCACATTCAGTTGTGTGTGTTGAAAAAATAAGTAACTAGAACAATAATTTAAAAGAAATATATATGTATATATATGTATATATATGTGTATATATATATATGTATATATATATATATATATTCATATAGGGGTACCTGGGTGGCTCAGTCATTAAGCATCTGCCTTTAGCTTGGGTCATGATCCCAGGGTCCGGAGATCGATTTCCACATCATGCTCCCCACTCAATGAGGAGTCTGTTTCTCCCTCTCCCACTCCCCCTGCTTGTGTTCTTTCTCTCGCTGTCTCTCTCTCTGTGTCAAATAAATAAATAAACTCTAAAAAAATTATATATATATATATATGTGTGTGTGTGTGTGTATATATATACACATGCATACATACACACACATATAAATAGAAACAAATGATTATATATGTTATTTAATTTTATTTTTGAATTTTTAGAGCCTTTGCTATTGATCTGGGAATTAGATTCCATGAAACAGCTTTTCCCACTCGTGACACCAAACCAGCCTGCAGTGGATGGTTGTGGGGAAGAAACCACTGCTCCCATCAAACACAATTAAGTTAGACAGTTGAAAAGTCTTTTAAATACTGTTCATCAGATTTTACTTACTTTTAATGACCACTATGTAGCCTGTGAATCTGCAGAAGGTCTTTTAAACAAAACAGTTAGCCCTCCCAGGGAAGGGTATCACCTGAAAGAGATGGAGAGTAACCTGGAAAGGGCTGTTGGTCTTCAGCATGGAGTCTGTATATTCCAGGTGTGGGGGGAGAGGAGGGTGTGCCAGAACACAGAGAATTAGGAACACAGGATGTATTCAGTATACACAGAGGATGCCAGCCCAGGAAGATCCAGCAGGGGATGGCCTGGGGCAGGCAGCAGTGGAATAAAGTATTCTTTTTTTTTTTTTTTAAAGATTTTTTATTTATTTATTTGAGAGAGAGAGACAGTGAGAGAGAGCATGAGCGAGGAGAAGGTCAGAGAGCGAAGCAGACTTCCCATGGAGCTGGGAGCCCGATGTGGGACTCGATCCCGGGACTCCAGGATCACGCCCTGAGCCGAAGGCAGTCGTCCAACCAACTGAGCCACCCAGGCGTTCCGGAATAAAGTATTCTTGATAGGAGGCCAGCAGGGTCCCTTTCACAGGCCCTGGCTATGAGAAACCACACTATCCTGAGAACTGGTAGGTATGCTTGCATTCTACAAGGGCAGACAGCAGGGGGCGACAGGAAGGGGTGATGCAGTGCCAGAGGGCAAGGCAATGAGACAGAGAGGACCAGACACCCATCTGAGAGGGACAAGCTGGGGGCAATGAGACAGAGAGGAACAGACACCCATCTGAGAGGGACAAGCTGCGGACTACAACCATGTAGCTCTTTCTCTTGGAATCAGTATATTCCCTGCAGGGAATATACTGTTGGGAAAAGGCACGAGACTCTGCCAGGAGAAACCCAAATGCATAGTGTTCTCACCTGGAGTTGCCCAGAAGGCTGAGTGAGAGTTTCTGATTTCAAACAACATTTTGCTAACCCCATTCCCCAGAATGTGGCTTATGAAATATTCTGTCAGCTCCAAGGACTGTCTGTAGCCACGGGTGGTACTAGATGATGATGATGATGATGGTGGTGGTGGTGGTGGTGATTTCACTAAGTAATCAAATATCTGCAAAGTTCTACAAAGGGAACATTATGAGTGGTACCAGAAAGTAGAAGCTGCCTCCATCTCTCTATGTGTAAGGATGAAGGTACCATTTGGTATCCCCCACCATGTGCCACCACTCTTACCTCACATCCTGTCTCCTTTTGTTCATGGGTACTACCTGGGACCAGGACTCAGCCCAGTTGCCTGCACACATGGCATTATGATTGCCAAGCAAACAAAGGAGAGCTACAAGGTATCACAGGGAGTTTGGCTCCTGGGTAAGTTCCTCAACTACCTAGAGCCATAACTGTTCAGAAGAATCTTTTTTTTCTTGCTGGTAGAGGAAATAGAATATGTCCTGGGGCGCCTGGGTGGCTCAGTTGGTTGAGCAACTGCCTTCAGCTCAGGTCATGATCCCGGACTTCCAGGATCGAGTCCCACATCGGGCTCCCAGCCCCTTGGGGAGTCTGCTTCTCCCTCTGACCTTCTCCTTTCTCATGCTCTCTTTCACTCATTCTCCCTCAAATGAATAAATAAAATCTTAAAAAAAAAAAAAAAAAAAGAATATGTCCTTATTGGCATCACCACTGGTGTATTGACACCAGAAAGTATTTAATGTCATTGTAGAATTGAGGGTAATAGGCTCAGGTCTGCACACTAGGCAGCTGTGAAAAGTTAGTACACGGCTAGCTCAGACATATCCCACCTACTACTGGGGTTTACTCTGAGCTGGTGCCGCCAGTCAGTGATTGCCCATTTCCTCCTTAATCCTTAGTGTTTCCAGAGCAGAGATCCACAGTTCCACTATTGCTTGAAAAACCCATATCCCTCAACTTAATCTAGGATGCTGTGGTCAGTATTGTCTGTATTATTTTAGTTCCTACTAGGAAAGATAACACCTGCCTCACCAAACTATATTCTGCTGCAAGTAATTTTCATTCTAAAATGTAAAATAGCTGCTCCAGGATCACAAAAACCACTGGCCCCAAGCTCCTTCCAAAAGGGTATGTTGGGATGTTAAATCCGAACCAGAGACTTTGCCTGGATTCACGAGCATTACACTTGCCAGCACTTCCCAAACAACTTACCCACTCTGGGCGGGAGGGTGGTAAGTTTAATGAAGATAAAGAGGGAGCTTGGAACATGTCAAAAGACACAAATCAAGGCACTGGATGCTAAGATGAGACTTAATAACACCTCTCGAAGTTTCTTCTAACAAAATTTGGGTGCTCTGGTTTATCTTGATTTATCTTGACTGCTTTATTACCAGGAACACTGGCAAAGGAGAATGTACCAGCAGAGGTGATATTTATGGTAATAATGATATTGTGAAATCTCTGTGAAAATGTGCTTGAAAAGATCAATGTGCACTTCTAGCAACTAGTATAACATTAAATAACAATACATGTTGAATAACTCTTTTTATACATGCAAAAGAATATCAAAGATAAGAAGACATGCTAAAACTGAAAATAATTGTCTTTTGTCCTGTTTTAGAGTTCCTGTTTGATTGCCTCTCAATTTAAGTTAGCTAATTCCAGGCCAGGTAGATTGGACACTATAGCTTTATTGTTACTAATAGCCAAAATCTTTCCCATTCCCCATGCGAGGCTGGTAGCCAAGCTTTACTCAAACATTAAATCCTCACCTCGTTTATTACAGAGAAAATAGAGGCAATGAATTCCCTTGATTCATCATATTCCTGTGTTCTCACTTTCAAATAGATCTATGTGACCCTTCCTTACCCCTCTCTGCCCTTCCTCAGAGGATTTCCTCCACTTGTCTAAGATGAGTTGCTTTGCCTTCCCATGCTCTGGAAATCACGGCTTTCTTGCTTGGTCTGTCAATTATCCATTCTGCTTTGTGTATCTTAACTCTCTAGATTCTTGTCTTTACCATAAGATGTGAGACATCTTAAAAAATACTATCATATTCAAACTCCTTTTTCTGATGAGATCTTGGCTCTCTTCATCTTTTAATAGCTAAAATTCTTGAAAGGGTTTAGTATGTTTGTTCATTCCAATTCTCCAGTGTCCACTCATTCCAGAAACCATTGGAATTTGGTCTCTTTTCATCATGTAAGAACAACTTTTACAAATATCTCCATTGACCTCTCTGAGGTCAAGCAACATGAGCAGGTTCAATCCTTTTTATGCAGAGCCTCTTTTCATATTTGGCCCTGCTAATCTTCCTCTTTGATTTTCTTTAGATTTTGATGTCATTCTTTTTTTATTCTTTTTCTCCAAGTCTCCATGATCTTCCTGGAACTTATTATTCATCACCTGCAGAAACCACCCCCCGCCACCCCCCCACACACACACCAGTGGTTTTCTCTAAGTCCCTTACTGTCCATCTGTTGGCTTCAGGCACCTTCCACATACCAGTGACTCCTAAAACTGGATCTCCAGCTCTGTTCTCTCCTGTATCTAATCTATGGTCCCATACCCTTTTGGGCTGAAATTTAATCCATTATCTCACCACAAATATCCCACAAAATAAAAATATTTTGCTTCTTATCTTGATAAATGATACAACCATCTATTTGTTTCTTTTCTTTATGTAACTGTTTTTTCACTCATCAGTTCCTGTTCATTCAACATCTGAAATGTCACTCAATCCTTCCTTCTTTTCCATTTACTCTTCCTCGCTGATTCCCCATCCCCTCTTGCCTAGACACTACCAGTCTCTTAATTCATCTCCTGTAAGTAACACTCTTTACTACCATTTGCCAGCCTACTGCCAAAAGTTTTTAAAACCCCTGTCAGATCATGGTATGTCTATTCCTGGATGGTTTATGAGAAGATAAGAGGCAAAAGTTGGCGCCTGTCTTGGTGGCTTCAATGACTCCTTTCTTGCTGCAAGAGGGCAAGAGATGGGTTTAAAGGAATTATTTTGAGTAGGGAAGAAAAGAAAAATAATAGTAATTACTACTATTACTACTACTACTACTACTACTACTACCACTACTATTGTTTTTATTATTATTGTCTCTACCTAGTTTCTTTAGTTGCAGATTTGGTTTCACCCACTGATGTTGGAATCCTCTTTCCCCGGAAAACCACTTTCAAGTTTCCATTGTCACTCAGCCCACCCACTCCCTTCCTCAGTTATGGACACTCTATCAGCCCCTCATGATACCCATCCTGGACTGTAGCCTACACCTGCTCCAGTATAGCAAGTATCAACACATGTTAAGGGAAAAAAACAGAATTGCTAAAAATTGTCAAGAATAGTGAAAATCACTATACATTCACTAGTATTGGAAATATCTTCCAATACTCTGAAATAAATTAAGAGTGTTTTACAAAAGTAATAAAATATAAAATCAATTATAGTCTTGGATACAACCAAATTTCTTAAAGAAGACTAAACCATTTTATATTTTGATAAGTAAAAGAGAGTTAATAACAAAAAGTGGATAATACAATTCTAATTTTGTAAACTGAGAAATAGAGTGTATATTTATGAGTAGCTGACTAAAATAATATAAACAAATTGTTGAGAATAATTATCTCTGGGTGATCGGGTTATGGGGATTTTATTTTCTCTTTATTGTTTTGCTGATTTCTCTAAATGTTCTACAAAGCTGTAGTAATTGCATAATCTGTAAAAAAAAACAATAAATGTGAAAGAAGACTTGATTGCAATACATGAACATGTGTTATTGATAATGGTGGTTATTTATGAGTGGTGGAGTTGTACATGATTTATACATTCATCTTTATAATTTAGGGAGTTGTTTGATTTTTAATTGCTTATGAAATGAGGTATTTATAATTCATTAAATATATTTTAAAATACAATTTTAAATTAAAAACATTAAATATTATTTTTATACAAAATTTTAGAATTATTTTATCCAGGGTTTCATGGAAAATTAATTTCTGAGCTAGTGGAACTACCTAAATTGCTGAGCCACTTTTTCTGTATTCTTGGAATTTTCTTTGCAGATCAATTCCTGGAAAAGCCCAGGAATGATGGAAAAGAAAGTGAAAATGGTGAATATGGGGCTTGCTGGAGGATTTTAGGAGTCATGAGATCCCCGTAGGTAGATAATTTATATCTTTTCATGTGCACTTCTTCTATGCAACGTTCTGTAGGCTGACTTCTGGAAACTAAAACTCCTCACTGGCTATTCTATTCACCCACCACTGGCCTGTCTCTATCTACCATCAAAGTGAGAAAGGAGTTTGCAGCCTCTGACTGTTCCCCAGACCAGGATCTCTCCCTTACCTCAGTGCCACAAGATTGCATGTAAGTGATGAGGCAATATCTCAGTGTCATTCCTTATGGGAAGGAGGACAGTGCTTTCTGTCTTATGACCAGTGACCCAAGAAGCAAATCACATTCCTTTTACCTACGGTGTCCTTTTCTCCTTACTGCCTTCAGGCATGGCAGAACACATTCAGATTTCACACATAAATCTTTTCTTGGTGTAGGACGCAGGGAAAGTGATTCTCCATAGTGACTTAATTTGTGGCAGATTGTCAACCTAGCCTTACTTCTCTGTTTCACTATGCACATGTATAGGGTATCAGCCCCAAATCTGGATAGTTGAGTGTTCAAAGAATGCAAATAAATTTTAATGTTTAGCCTTAAGACATAACTAGAAAGGTGAGCTGAAAAGTGCACCAATATATTATATACTGATAGAATAATGCTTCTTAGGCAATGTAACAGAAAATTTCCTCATCCATATAGATCAATTGTCCTATAATTTAAACATAGAGACATTATGAACATGGAAAAAATTGATTTGAAGTATTTTTATTGATTTCTCCCCCAAACACATGATCCTATAGTATAGTGCACAGGGAGAAAGTTAACCTTTTAATGGCCATAAAAGCTTGATGATGAACACAAATTCATGGACTAAGTTCTAATGCAGTGTGTCTCCTTCACAGGTTATTGAAGAAGAAGAACTTCCAGATGCCTGGGTGTTTAGTTGCTTAAGCGACTGCCTTAGCAGTGATCCTGGAGTCCCGGGATCAAGTCCCACATCGGGTTCGCTGCTTGGCAGGGAGTCTGCTTCTCCCTCTGACCTCTCTCCTCTCATACTCTCTCTCTCTCTCAAATAAATAAATACAATATTTTTTTTTTTTAGGAGGAAGAACTTTCAATTACTGCCACATTCCCAGGGAAAGGGGGAACTTGGTCACCATCATATTCATCCAATGTAGCCATAATGCATGTGGGAGTGACAGAGGTATATTATAGGTATATAGGGCTATTTGCTCATAGAGCTATGATAGTAGATTGCTTTTGGTTAGTTAACATTCGGTTAGTTAACATTTGGTTAGTTAACATTTTTCCTTCCATAGGGAGTTCCTTAGTGCAATGTCTTAACACTGCTATTACCAACAACTTAATTTACCCTCTTCTCTTCTAATCATGTTCATGGCTATGCCCATTAGTTCTACTGCTTGTTGTGCCTTTTCATGTTCTTTTCCCTGTCACACCTCTCTCATTCTTACCCATGTGATTTCTGCTGCATGTCTCAGCCTTCCCCAAAGTGAATCTTCATAAAGATCTTCATATATCCTTCCTGCCAATGAGATCCATTTTTTCTTAGTGAAATTAACATGTATGTCACATCGTGGGCTATCTTTGACTTGCTGATAATTTTTTTTAAAGATTTTAATTTATTTATTTGACAGATCACAAGTAGGCAGAGAGGCAGGCAGAGAAAGAGAGGAGGAAGCAGGCTCCCCACTGGGCAGAGAGCCCGATGTGGGGCTCAATCCCAGGACCCTGGGATCATGATCTGAGCCGAAAGCAAAGGCTTTAAGCCACTGAGCCACCCAGGTGCCCCTTGCTGATAATTTTAACAATATTTGGTGTTTGAAGGTTCTGTTATTTTCTCAAGGGTATTGGTGTTCTAGTGGTTGGTATTCTCAGAGGTCTGACCTCCAAATGAGGGTGTTCTCCAAAGAGTAACCAATAAAATATCAATGTTTCATGTATCATCATAAGTGATATACAGAAAAGTAGGTTCTTCCTTGGGAACCTGAGGCTAAGTGCATAGAAATGGGTGTGTGATGGAAAGGTTTCTCAAACACAAGGGTGTCCACGATGGGTTTCCAGCATGAGTCATGGAGTTTCCCAATGTGCATTTGTGGAAGGTTTTATTGAATATCTCTAGGGCACCATTCAACATTTGATGATTGAAGTCAATGGGTATTATGGCATTTTTCCTGGTAGATAGCAATAAAGTGTTTTGAGGAAACAGACCTTTCGTTAAGTTATAAAAAGTGTTGTAATCAATAACTGCAAGCAGAATTTCCCAAAATTCCTTTAACCAAGGAACATCTATAGAAAGGTGTTTTGGGGACAGCAATTTGGGAAAGGGGCTGCAATGCATTTCAAAGCACATGTAAACATTCCTTTTCTTATCTGATGACTGCTACCATCTCCTTTATAGCTGGGTATGAATTTTACAGAAAAAGAATAGAGTAGGCAGTAGCTACATGCCATTGTGAATAGTCACAGGCAGGAGGAGATAAATTTATCAATTCTATCCTGTCCACTATCTGCTATCAAATTTTCTATTCATTGCTATCTAAATTTAGATGTCCAGCAGCTTTAAATCTAGGAAACATGGGTAGTCAATGCTACACATGCCTCCCCTCCTTAGAGGTTCACAATGCACAAGATCTGTAGCAGAAGCTCTGGGATTCTGCAAACCATCCCAATTCTCTTTAACCCTGGGCTTTCCAAATGTTTTATTATGGAATATTGTTATGTTCACTGTTTAATACTTCATTATAGCTTGTGGCATTAGTATTCATTTTGGAAACATTGGCACAATGTATTTTGCCTCCTTTCAAATTAACTTATTTTATGCTCATTATCTGAAAAAATGCACTGCTTTCTACCATATAGTGGCACTTCAGGATACTTTTTATGCATAAGGAGAAGAGATTTGGAAATTCCTAGTTAGCTCATGTGACTTTGGATTTCAGGGTCATGAATTCCACCACACTTTGGGCATGGATTGGACTTTAAAACAAAAAAGAAGAAGGAATAGGAGGAGGAAGAAGGAGAAGGAGGAGAAGAAGAAAAGATTTTCTATTTACTAGAACAAGAAAAATATTTCAAAATGAAACTAATTAATCTCTTTGTAGGATGACTTGAAACTGTTCCTGCCTGATGAAGACAATTGTTTTAACTTTCACATCCAGATATTTTCAAGTCCTGTTGTCTTATGGTGAGGTGCTTTGGAAACATAGAAGTGAATTGCTGCACAAATTTTGCTTATAAATTTAATCTGCATTTGTAAGTATTGTGAGGAAAACTTATCTCTTCAGAAATAATACCGACTTAGAACACTAAGGAGGAAATATCTTGACTAATAAGTTAAGGTTTGTGGAACAGACAGGTCATCAATATTTCATGATGTGCTTTTCGTATTCAAGTCTCCAAAAGCTTTATAAGTATTAGTGCAGTCTTTATAATATCTCTCTTAGATAAGGAAATGGCAAGCACGATTTAATAAGGCGTTTCAGTTTGGAAAGCTGAGCTACCTAAAAGCTCATTCTTTGACTCTTTAGTTGAGAAAAATTGGTTGCAGAGATGAAGTTTGAACAGAGGGTGAGGTGCAGGTCTAATGTAGAGTTAAAGAAATTTAACTTTTAAGAAATTTCTGTTAAGAAATTTCAAAAGAAGAAGGATGTTTGTGCTCATGAGAGAGCAGTGTTTCTCAAGAAAGGCCCTAAGCAAGGTCACCTAGGGAGTTTGCTAAAAACGTGGTGCCTTGATCTAATCACAAAGCTTGATCACATGGGTCTGGGTGTAACCTAGCTGATGAAACAAGCTTTACCAGTGATTCCCTGTTACCCTGAAGCTTGAAAACCCACAATAGAAAAGGGCTCAATGATCACGGGGCCTCTATTAAGTACTGATCTTAGAAACTCAAGACATGACATGAACATCACAGCAGAGGAACAACAAAGGGATTTCTTGCATTTTCTGAGGTAAAGGCAGAAGCAAGTTCTGGGTCTGGCCAGTATTTACTCTCCCATTATAAAGGACAAGGATGTAAGAACTAAGGATGGAACCTTCTTAAGATGATTCTGAGACCAGAAGTCAAAGTGGCTTTGACATAAGAGGAAGACATGAGCAAAAACACCAAATACACTATTGGAACTGTGGTCCTAAAGAAAGGCCAGCACCAGGAACATTCTCTGGAAGATGCAAGGCCCAGTGAGGAATGGGAATTACTCCAGTCTAGGGCTCTTTACCCACCAGCTTGTGCTTTTCCTGGTATAAGTCACTCTGGGTTAAGCACTACACAGGTTATAGATGAAAAAGATGTTAAAAATAAGTCTTTCTGAAGCACCCAAAATCTGAGGACTCATCAGGGATGCCAAATACTCCCATCATCTAAAGTGGAGTAGCAGGCCACTATCCAGACCTTAGAAATGAGGCAGTTCTTGGACAGCTGTGCCTCAGACAAGGGCTTCACTGGGACACTTCTCTCCAGATTTCTTGAAGCTGATGCCAGGGCAAAGTCCATGGTTGGATAAGCCTCAGGGGGGTGTTCTGTAGTAAGAATACTCTGATGCAGCATGAAGGGGCCAGTGTTAGAAAGTCTTCCCCTCCCAGCATTCTCCTAGGCCATTCAAGACTTCAGCTAATAGAATTCCATTGTAACCTTCATAATAAACACATTTAAATGCAAGGAAGCTATAAAGTGGAGAGTACTGAACCTATAGTAATTAGCCCTTAATGAATCAGTAAGTTAGACTTTGGGATGCTTGGGTGGCTCAGTCTGTTAAGCCTCTGCCTTTGGCTCAGGTCAGGACCCTGGGTCCTGGGATTGAGTCCTGCATCACGCTCCTTGCTCAGCAGGGAGCTTGTTTCTTTCTCTGTCTCCTACTCCCCCTGCTTGTACTCTCTCTCTGACACATAAATAAAATCTTAAAAAAAAAAAATGACAAAAAAAAAGACTTTTCTTGCAGAATCTACTATTTAACTTAGTAACTATGCAACCTTGGGCTGATAATATTGGTTTGCTGGCTCTTAGTACCTTTTTGGACAAAGTGAGATAGATGGTTAAGTTTTTGATGAGCCTAGCTTGTCTGCAAACCACTATTGCATTATAACCTGAAAGAGCAGCTAAACAAGGATTTTAAAAATGTCCTTCTACTTGAGTTTAGGAACCTCAGATATAGACAGCCCTAAAGCCACTTTCTATGCTCAAATTCTATCAAATTTTAAAATCAGATTTATCACCTTCCAAACATACAGCTTATAAAGTGCATGGCACCAGCCAAAACAGCACACAACTTGGGTAGGTCTGGTTAGTGGTTAGTCTGAGAATAGTGTTGGCCAGTTAGGACCAGAAGGAAACAGGCTTGAAAAGAACACTCCCCCTTGGTAGCCCAAACCATCCTGTTTGGTAATATTAAAAATTACCAAGAATGTAAGACTGTAGCATAGGGTTTAGAGGAAAAACAAGAATGTACTCTTTTTCATCTGTGTTCTACTTGAGGTGACAGCAAGCTATTCAGAAAAAAACATGACTTTTGGCAGGTTTGATCATTTGGACAAAGGTTGGACAGTGAAGCACAAAATAATATCCTTTGTGAGCCTGGGGAGGTAGCTAGGGAGCCAACATGAATCTTTAGCCTGTCCCCATCAGGGAGTCATTCCAAGTTATGACGTCTCTCCCTTCACAGTAGCAGAAGTAGTCCATACCATGTGCCAACCACCAGCCATGGGATCATCTGGTCTTGCCATCATTGAGCAGACATGTCCATGGATAATTCAGTCATGTGAGAGCATCATTCAGCCTTTACCGTTGTTACAAGGAAACCGTGATGGCAGAGAGGAGGTCCCTCCCCCAGCCTGCAAAGAACAGCAGAGTTTCTCTGCCCTTCCTTTCCCTATCTTTACATGTGGACCTCTCTTAGGCCTCTGGTGTTAACCAGGCATGAAAGCCTCTGGGTGCAGGCTTATACCATCAGTCTTAGAACAGGAGAAGCTTTGCATTTTTTTTTCTAATCCCCAAACTACAAATCAGCAATAACTCATTGATGGGAAATAAAATTTGGAAACTTTGGGACAAGTCTGGGGAAATTTGAAATCAGTGAGAATTTCCCCTAGGTTGGGAACATGCTCTTTCTAGTTTCCCTGGACAGGGAGGCTGTGTTTTTCTTATTTACCCTTTATAAACAAGTAAGCTTTTCAAATGTCTGGGCATTTTGCAGGAGTTTGGGTCTTGCTGCCTGCCTTATACAATCAAATCCACACTGATTTCCTCACATGGGCACTAAAGTCAAGCTCTGAGGTCTGAACACCAATGGCCACCATAAGGTCAGCTCCCACTTAACATTTTACCATTGATGGACATAAAAATACTATATAGAACTGCAGTTAACAGTGGACTTTATTTATTTATTTGAGAGAGAGAGACAGTGAGAGAGAGCATGAGCGAGGAGAAGGTCAGAGAGCGAAGCAGACTCCCCATGGAGCTGGGAGCCTGATGTGGGACTCGATCCCGGGACTCCAGGATCACGCCCTGAGCCGAAGGCAGTCGTCCAACCAACTGAGCCACCCAGGCGTCCCAACAGTGGACTTTAGTTAGTGTGTCAATATTGGTTCATTACTTGTTATAAATACCAAAGTAAGATATTAAAAATAGGAGAAATTGCATGTGGGTATACAGGAATTCTCTGTATTATATTTGCAATTTTTCTGTAATGGAAAATGATCTTAATTAAAATAAAAAGTTATTTATTTATTTATTTAAAGTAATAGGAAAAAATCATGAAGAAAATCCTCTTTGTTTCATCTAACTGACTATTCTCTTTTCTGAAGGCCTTGACAATCACTGGTCTATTTTTGATCTCTACAGGGTAAGGGTTTTTCTGGAACATCATTATATTGGAAACATACAGTAGTTTCTTTAAAGCAGTAAGAATCTGAGATTCCTCCATTCCTGTAAGGGTTGATAACACATTCTTTTTTAATGCCAAATAATATCCTATTATTATGGATTCTATCCGTTCACTTTTTGAGGGACATCTGGGCTGCTTCCAGGTTTTGGCAATTATGGATTAGGCTGCTATAAACATTTGCATGGAGATTTCTGTGTGGACATCAGTTTACAAATCAAGTGGATAAATACCTTGGAGCATAATTGTTGGGTCATATGGTTATACCTGCTTTAGAATTATAAGAAACTGTCTTCCAAAGAGAGTGTATCATATTGCATTCCTAGCAACAATAAAATAATTCCTATTGCTCCACATCCTCGCTAGCAATTGGTAATTTTAGTTTTTTGAGTTTAGCTATTCTAATAGGAAGGTAGTGATATTTCACTGTTATTTTCATCACAGGTTTTTTGTGAGAATCAAATGAGTGGTTGATATATAAGGGTTTTTTGTAATTATTATTATATTTTATTCAAGATTTCTTTGTGTTTCAGTGGATTGAGTCCCATTCCAACATATAGGTTTTTCTTTCAGGTAATGTTCTGCTTCCATTTAGCATGAGTTTAAGCAAGGTCATTTGTCAAAGGCAATTCTCACATCTCTCAACAAGTTATGATTTCACTGCAGACATACCCCAAATTAAACATTGGGGATACTTGCTATTTATATGGTACCCAGTTCTCTAAAACTTATCAATAGATGTTTTCTGGATGATCTAGTTAATTGATGCAGTAATATATTTTTTAAATTTATCCTGTCTTCTTTCCTCATCCTTTGTCTTACATTGAGTAATTCAGAGTATTTGGGCTTCTGAAAATTATTCGGGTGAATTACACAGATGCAGGAAACAAGGGACGCCATTGAATCTGCCTGTAGACATGTTGATGCAATGAATGTCACCTTTGTCTTTGACTAGTTTGTGATGAGTCATTAAAATGATTGAGTTTGTTAAATATGCCATCTTGTCTTTGAAGTTTTAATTTACTCAGAGCTAGAGCAACACACCACAGTAATCTTATTGAAACCAGCATCAGTATAACTCTCATATTCCTTTATATGTTTTTATTCTGACAGCTATTTTAAAAATGCTTTCAGTCAAGCAGAGTTTTGATCAACAACTCCAGAGCTCAGTTGAGAGTGGTAGGATTTGGAATTTGTCTACCCACATTTAAGAAATGAGAAACCTGTGACAATGTGAAGTCTCCAATGTTAAACAGTGTAGTGTCCGAGTTTATTGAGCAATTATGAGCATTCCTTACCTGTGATAAAAGATGTGGAAACAACAGCAAAATAACACAAGCTGCCGCTGTTAGCCATGACAAAGCAGTGGTATGGGAAATCCTTGTTGACCTCTCTCAAGGGAAAAAGAGAAGAAAATAATCCCCTGATTCACTGTAGCCAAATAAATTTAGAACATTATGTGTGCTTCTGTAGTTAGTGAGAAAGCTAATGTTTCCCACTATGTCTAGGCAGATCTGTTACAGGGAGTGAAGGCTAAGTCTAGATTCTAGCAGGACTTTATATCCACAGCAATTCAAACTTTCTCTTCATTAAAGTCCTAGTGATATGAGTTCCCAGTGTTCAAAGATCTTATACGAACAGAAAAGAACACTGTATCATGGATATTAGTTAAAGCGTTACATTTCAGGTGATGAGATGAGCTTCCTTCTATCAAAAGACTCAAGCCAAGAGATAATATACTCAGAAATAGCATATAAAGGAATTACCAGAAAACAAAAGATAATCAACACCACACTGATAAGGCTACATCACCTGTTATCCACACAAATAGCACCAACTCACATAAACATTTTAAAAGTGAATAGATCAAAAGCCGAAAATAGAGAGGGACTTTTTATTCCAAGGAATAGTATAAGCTGGGTTGGAAGACACCAATCTATTATGTTTGAAGTCAGATCAAAAATCATTTTTTCACATACACTTCTCGAATTAACTCTGGTACTGCTGATATATTACAGAGATCTTTGAAGAAAGTGACCAACATTTCTGTCTTTAGTTTGGGTGACCTACTTTGGACCCAAGTACATGTATAAACAGATGAAAAAGACAATATGTGAAGGCAGTATTATAGTTGAGATTGTGTACACACAAAACCTCAGAAAATCAAATTTATGGTTCCCATGGCAACTGTAACTCTGCCACACTGCACATTATAGTAATCACTGCACTGAGCTCTGTAGTTATAGTTGCAAGATATTTGCGGTAGTAACTCCTTATTTTCCATTGCTTGTAATGATTTTCAGAAAATTTTTCATTCAGGGCTCTAACTTTTAACACTTATCTCTGTTGAATGGTGAATAATGTCGGAAAGTGTGAGAAACATAGTAAGAAGACTTGTGGAAGACAAGCCTTGAAAAATTAGTTTCTTCAGTTTTTTTTCAATTATATAAATTATAATTGAAATATTCATAATTTTATATATGATTATATATGACATATATATGTATATGTGTTGTATATATGTATATATAATTGTATATATGTATTATATATATATATAGTTGGGTGTGTGTGGTATGGGAAATCCTATATAGATACAGGATTTCTATATATAGAATCCTATAGATAAATAGATAGTCACAAACTGTAATGCTTTGTATGTGTGAAAAAGAGAGAGAAGCTAAACTGAAGGAGCTGGGAGATAAAGTTATAGAAAAGGACATAATAGGATAAGAGGAGGTGAATGGGGGGAATTATGAAAGGCTAAATCTTAAACAAATGGAGGGTATATTTTTCTCCAGGATGCAAAAAGGTATGTTAAATTTTGGCATAGACATGATATATTTGTAAATGAGGTGGGGAAGCTGTTGAAAAACCAGAGATAAAGTCATCTAGGAAAAAATGTAAATCCAGAATAGTAGAGAACCAATGTAAAACCAAATCAAATGCATAAAATGAATCATTTACAACACAGAGGGAGAGCCAGTGAAAGCAAAGGCAGACAAGCAAGAAATGTAAGATAAACTGGTGCCATGGAACCTAAAGGTAAAGTTAAAAAGGAGTTTTATTTTTGTTTTTGTCTTTGTTTTTGTTTTTTTGAGGGAAAAACAGAGAGAAACAGAATGCAAGTAAGGGTGTGTTGGAGGGCAGAGGCAGAAGGGGAAGGAGAGAGAGAGAATCCCATGAAGGCTCCAAGCCCAGTGCAGAACCCAATACAGAGCTTGATTCCATAACCCAAACTGAAATCGAGTCCCATGCTCAACCACCCAAGTGCCCCAAGGAAAAAGGTGCTTTAAGAAGGATGGTGCGGTCCACTGGAGAAAATGCTGCAGAGAGGTCTGTTAAGGTTAGGAGAGCCAGGAGTGTGTTAATCAGGACCAGCTTTAGAAGCTACTACCCAGGCAAGGACAGCTAGATAGTAATGGGTAAGAAGATAATGGAGAAAAATTCTAGGGAAATTCAACATGCGTACAAGTAACTTTGTGGCATAACTGGGTGACAATGGTTTGCTGTCTCCAAAATGAACCTCATGTACTAGACTCTTCCTTCTTTGCTGACATCACACCTAATAACTGAGAGATTTTCCCCTAACAGATAATCCATTCACATTTCAATTAAGGTCTCCAAAGGTGGAAGGAGATAAACATTTGGGCCAGGTCAGAGAAATGTTAATTATTTCATATCTAAAATTCTACCAGATGAATGTCTAAATACTTCAAATAAAGAAAACATGAACTCTGTGTGTATATGGGACAAGCTCTGTTAACTCAAGAGTGCTTCATCCTCAGGTACAGTTTTTGTAGTATCTAAAATAATCTATCTAGAAAAGACCTGTAGGTCTTTTCTGGTGGTCTCATTTGATACCATCAGAAAGAGTTGTTCATTACTTTAAAATGATATCTTCTAATTATTTAATCATTTCATAGTTATTTTTGTTCTTTATCTGACATTTCAAGAAATTGAAGTCCTCACCAGAGTGAGAGTAGGGAGGAAGGAGGATACTTAAAATGGATCTGTGTTGTTTTAGTGAACTGTCACTCAAAGTGGATCCTCTTCTCTCGCTCTGTATGTGTGTGTGCGTGTGTTCATGTTTATTAGATTCGACCAAAAGATAACTCATGATTCTAATTTCAGGAGGCCTAAATTGAAGTTTTCTCCTCCAATGATTTGCATTTGCTTCAGATGAAAGCCAGAGGGTACAACTGGCTTAGGCTGACATTGACCTCTTAAATGATCTATCTAGGCTTGATGGAGTAAGTCTCAGGCTCTGAGCAGACTACAGCAAGGTGAGGTATTTTGCCCTGAGCAACAGCAGCATGCCTATCTACTCACCTTTGCCTCTGGGCGTGCCACTTACTGTCCACTTATTCTTTCACAGATGTCAGTATTTATTATTGACACTAGAAAGTTTGTTTCCTTCAGATGAGTCCAGAAATACATTACAAATTATATTTTATTCAAGATCTAGATCTATTGTAGAAAGAATTTTTGAGTATCTAAACTGTCACAAAGATCTAAATTTTCTAAATTCTGATATGAAATCTTTGTCTTTTAACTAAGAAGTTTGTCTTTGTGTATTTATTATATTTAGGTGGATCTCTATCATCTTTAGTTCTGCTTCATTATCTTGTGTTTTGTATCTTTTTCTTCCTATTTCATGAAATTTATTTTGTGCTTTGTTTTTATTTCATTCCCATTTCACCTCCACACTCCTATCCACTCACATGCAATTTTTGGAAAATATACACCATCTATTTCCATTATTTTCATGATTATCATTAAGATTTTTATTATCATCAGGGTGCCTGGGTGGCTCAGTGGGTTAAAGCCGCTGCCTTCGGCTCAAATCATGATCCCAGGGTCCTGGGATTGAGCCCCACATCGGGCTCTCTGCTCTGTGGAGAGCCTGCTTCCTCCTCTCTCTCTGCCTGCCTCTCTGCCTACTTGTGATCTCTGTCAAATAAGTAAATAAAAATGTTTAAAAAAAAAAAAAAGATTTTTATTATCATCTGATCACATGTGAAGTCTAAAGTTAATCAGTATCTCCAGTTCAACTCCAGAATAATTACTGAATTTTAGAATATTTTAAATCTAGTCAAACCCTATATTTCTTACATTTGCATTCACTAGTACTTTCATTCCATATTATTTTTAATAAGTTTTATTGAAGTATAATTTACATATGATTTAAGTGTATAGCTTGAATTTTAACAAATGTACACAATTGTGTAACTATAAACCCATCAAGATAAAGAGAATCCCCAAAACCCTAGTTCTTTGGGGCCCATTCCCAGTCAGTTCCTACCTACTTCTTGACCCCAGGTAACTACTGCTCTACTTTCTGTAACTCCAGATTAGGTTTCTTTCTTAGAGTTGATGTAAATGGAGTTGATCATAGAGTAGAGACACATTTTTTGTGACTTCTCTTACACACCGTAATGTTTTTGAGATTCATCCATGTTTCTACTTTTAACGATGGTTCTTTCTTTGTATTTGCTAAGCAGAATTCCATAATATAGATACACAAAATATTTATCCGTTTACCCATTGATGGATATTTCACTTGTTTCTAGTTTAGAACTGTTATGAATAAAGCTGCTGTGAACACTCATAAAAAAGTCACTGATTAGACATATGTTTCCATTTATTTTCAGTAAAAACCCAGAACTGGGTTTTGGGTCATATTGTCAGTCTATGTTTAACTCAAAAGAAATTGCCAAACTGACTCCCAAATAATTGTATCATTTTATATACCCTCACCAATATGAGAGTTCCAGTTTCTCCATACTAATGTCAACACTTGAAAATTTCAGACTTTACATTTTAACCATTCTACTGAATGTACAGTTTTATCACATTGTGGTCTATGTTGAATTTCCTTAATGATTAATGCTATTGAGCATATATTTTGAGTCTGGCATTCCTGTATTTTCGAATGTTCATATTTTTTGCCTATTTTTTTATTGTGTTATTTGTATTGTTATTATGCAGTTGTAAGGGCTTTTTCAACCTTGATATGTCCTTTTTGAGATAATATATTGTAAATACTTTTTCCCAGCATGACTTGTCTTTCATATTTTTAAACAAAGTGTCTTTTAAGGGGTAAACTTGTAATTTTATAAGGCTTGTTTTATTTTTTTATGACTCCTGATTTTTATATCTTATCAATGGAATTTTCCATATGCCAAAGTTACAAATACTTGTTATATTATTTCTACTATTGTAGTTTAACTTTTATGTTTAGAGATATGACACTTTTAAAGCATGACCCTTTTAATTTTGACATTTGGTATGACATAAGGTTCAAGGTTTAATTACTTTCTGTATGGATATCCAGTTATTTCAGGACCATTTGTGAAAAGACAATTCTCCATTTGTGGGAAATCAATTAAATGTGTAACCTACATCTGTTTCTGTACTCTCTATTCTAATGTTCTAGTATTTATCCTTATACCAATATCACAGTTCCTTAATTCCCATATCCTATAATATGATTTGAAATTCAGGAGTGAAATTCTTCCAAATTTGTTCTTATTTTTTTCAAAATGGTTTTGACTGTTCTTGATCATTTTTATTTTCATATACATTTTAAAATCAGTTTAATAATTTCTAAAAACAAAATCATCTGGGATTTTGATTAAATAGCATTGAATGTATTAATCAGTTTGGAGAGAGTTGACATCTTAACAATGTTAATTTTCCTAGTCCATGAAGTTTGTATATTTTTCTCTCTTTGGATCTTTTAATATTTTTCTCAGCAATATTCTGTAATTCTCACTATGTAAGTTGTATACATATATATGTGTGTGTGTTAAATGTATCTTTACTTTATAATTTTATTCTATTATAAGTCTGTTCTTTCATTTTAATTTTTAATTATTTATTGTTAGTGTATAACAATATGAATGTATGAATGTAACATATGAATGTATGAATGAGTGTATAACGAATGATGTTTTTGCATGTAGCTGTTGTATCCTAGCTTATTTTTTACCTACAAATAACTTATTATTCTTTTATTCATTTAGTGATATTTCAGATTTATCTTCATATTTGTCAATTACTTTACTCTCCTTCTGTATATAAGAGAATTTCTGGGATTTTTACTCTTCTTGCTACAGCACAGTTTTTGATGTGTTTGCTGTTGTAAACTCAATTTTGATTTGATTAAAACCAAATTTATTTAATCAGTTTCTAGTGAAACTTTAACTGGAAATGAAATTCAAGAACTTACTCCTTTATTAAATCTTTCTAATAAAATGTATCTTAAATTAAAAAGTAAAAAAAAAAAAGACAGATATGTACAATTGAAGGATAGTAATAAAATGAATACATAAAATTGTTATTGAACTAGAAGAAAAAGAATATATTGTCAGTACCATAGGAGTTCCAGGTTTGCACCTGTTGTACCTCTCATCTCCAGTCAGGCTAGTTTAGGTTCCTTGGAATGATTTTAGGGTTCTAAGTTATACAAAAAATCAAGCCCTACTTCTCAGACACTTGTCAAGCTTCTGTTTGTATTACATGTGATAATGTTCCATTGACCAAAGCAAGATACATCCTCATTTGGATTAACAAAGGTGGAGATATGGACTCATGAGGTCCATTAAATATAGTGACTCATGGAGTATACGTATTATATATAAAAACAGAAATGTATGGAGCACTTGGGTGGCTTAGTCAGTTAAGCCTTTGACTCAGGTCATGATCCTTGGATCCTGGGATCTGGTCCTGAGTTGGGCTCCCTACACAGCATGAGCCTGCTTCTCCTTCTCCTGCTCCCCCTGCTTGTGTGCTCTCTCTCAAATAAATAAAATATTAAAAAAAAATAAATAAAAGCAGAGATATAAACATATTTTTTTATGGAAGTAGAATAATTTTTGTTTATTTTTGACAATCACCACCACATATATTCATTCATAAGTATGAATGTGTATGTATATGTAAGTTATATATACATATATGCATATATATACACATGTATTTTTTAATTTTTTTTTATTAACATATAATGTATTATTAGCCCAAATGGTACACGTCTGTGATTTGCCAGGTTTACACACTTTACAGCACTCACCATAGGACATACCTTCCCCAATGTCTATAATCCAGCACACATATGTATGTGTAAGTGAGCTAAAAACATACCAAGTTTATATGTATTTAGATAGAGCATGTTTTGAATTTCATTTATATAAAATCATGTTATATATAAGATTCTATGATAAGGTTCTTTCACTTACATTATATTTTTAATAGTTACCATGCTGAACTTAGCTCTACTTTGCCTTTTTTTTTTTTAAGATTTTATTTATTTATTTATTTATTTATTTATTTATTAGAGGGAGAGAGAAAGCACAAGCTGCAGGAAGAGAAAGAAGCATGCTCCCTACTGAGCAGGGAGCCCATTGCTGGACTTTATCTCAGAACCCAGGATCATGACTTGAGCTGAAGGCAGATGCTTAACCAACTGAGCCCACCCAGGCTTCCCAGCTCACTCTGTCTTTATCTTTGTATGATATTTAATTAATATGAATACATTTTAGTTCATTTTTATGTTCTTTTATTTATGGAAGTTGACTGTTCCAATTAATTATATTCTCACTCTAAAGTGTTTTCAGACCAAGAGAAGTTTAATTTTTTTTTAATTATGAAAAGCTTGAATTTGCCAATCTTTTGTTTATTGTTTGGATTATTTTTTATTTAAGAAATTCTTCCCTGCATTTAGTCACAAAGACATTCCCTTATATTGTCTAGCAAGCATAGTGTACATCATTATATAATTTTATTTTTATGTGTAAGCAGTATCATGACTACTGAGTAGCCCACTGCTTTTCTAGTGACAATGTGAATTTTGCACAGCTCAAATTTCTATTGTGCATACATGTATCTACCTTATACATTTGCTAAGAAAAATCTTTTAACATGTCAATTCTTTATAGTATAAATATTCATGTTTGCATTAATTTCAACTAATTTATTTCCTTCTGTTATCTTTACATTCATCTTTTTGTTATTTTATGAGTTCATTAATCTACATCTTCTTTTCCAATAAAAGACATTCAGTGTATAAATTTTTTTCTAAATGTTATTTTTGCACATGCCCCATATTGTGTACAAATTTTGTAACTGTTGTTATAAATCTTTTCCAAGTCTTATTATGATTTCTCTTATTAACTTAAATTTCCACATATATGGAAGTTCACTAGTTATTTATGTTATTGTGCTATAATTTATTAAATTATAATCTAAGAATGGATTTTTAGATGATAATAATACTTTAAAATTTGCTAAGATTAACTTTATAAATATTTCTTGTTTACTTGAAAATAATATTATGCTTACACCTATATAATACAGTTGAATTTATTAATCTTTTTGAATAAAGGCAAAAAAATAGATAGAGGTATTCACTATTCTATGTAAGTCTGTGAGATAAAATTTCATAATTTGCTTTCAAAATTTTTTATATTCTTAACTGAATTTTTTAGTTTGAATTTTCAATTACTGAGAGACAGGCTATCAAAATATTCTGCAAACATTGTGACTTTTTCCATCTTGTAAATCTGTTCTTGCTTTGTATATTTGGAATCTCTGCCACATAGGTTTGGAATTTTTATATTTGCCTGAGCAGTGGAAACTTTTATCATTGTATGATGACCTTCTTTTCAATCATTATTAACATTATGAATACATTTGACTTAAATCTATTTTTTCAGATATTAATATAGTTGTCCCAGTTCTTTGGTAAGTATTTGTAGTTATGCCTCTTCTGTGTTTTTATTTTGAACACTTATCTCTTAAAAACAGAATAAATTTGTAAAATCCACCATGCTAACTCTTGTCTTTGACATAAAACATTCAGGCTATTTACATTTATAATGATTACTGGTATATTTGGAATTCTTTCTTCTTTCATCTTATGTTTTTGCTATTTATCCTGCAAAATTTACAAATTTCCTTTCTTTCCTTCTTTCAATTATAATATTTATTCCTTTATCTTTCTCACTCAATTATTTTTTCTTCTACTTGCTTGGAAACTATTATTGTCTGTACATTATTTCAGTGATTATACTAGAAAATTCACCAAGCATATTTACTAAAGTTCAGTGTTTTTACCTAACTAAGGAAGGATGCAATGATCTTAGAACTTAATTCTGGTCATCCACAACTTATTTGCATTTTCCCAGTATTTTTGTGGTAACCTCCTATCTTGTCATATTTTAGACATAGTCATTATTGTTTTATAATGTCAGTATCTGTTATTCACCACAACAGGGCTGTTAGCATCTGGCTCTACAGGCACATTCACTGCTTGGAATCCCTTTGTCACTTACTAATTTTGTAATCTTAGACAAATTAAACTTGCTTAATAATAGGATCCAGCTCATAGTGCAGGAGTGAGGATTAAATGAGCTAAATCATGTGAACGGCTTAGAAAATTGCCTGGCACATAGTAATTGCACAATGAGCATTTATCATTGTCTTCGGTATCTAAATTGCTTCTTGTAAATCAGATCTTGCATCTAGAGCTATACACTGTTCTGAAATACGTCCTTTAAGAATTCCTTTGGAGAATGTCTTTGGTGATTTCTGTTTTTATTAGTCCTAAAGTGTCTTTATTCCACCATTCTTAAAATAAAGACTTATTATGAACAGAATTCTAGGTTATCAACTCTTTTTTCTTAGTATGATTGAGGATACTGCTCTTCCAACATCTGTCTTCCAGCAGATGACCAACAGCACCGTAAGCCTTTTTTTTGTAGTTGAGACCTGTCTTCTCTCCCCTGACTGCTTTTACTCTTTGTCTCTTTTTCTCTCTCTCTCTCAGTGTCTTTTCATGTTTCATATCTAGGTGTAGGTTTCTTTCTATCTGAAGTCATTAGACTTCCTGGATCTGACAATTGAGGGTTTTTTTTTCCTCCTGCTTATATATTTTCAAACACTTCTCCCTTATTCTTTCAATTTCTTTTGTCCAGAATTCCAATTAGATGCGTATCAAATCTATGAACTTTATTTTCCATTTCTTTCTCATATCTTCTCTCTCTGTCACTCTAAGCTGCATTATGGGCAAGTTCTTCATAACTAACTTTCGGTTACTCCTTCTGTTTTCATCTATATCCAATTTTATGTGTAGTCATCCCCTGAGGCTTTCTTCCAATGTAAATGTATCACTTCTAGGAGTTGTATTTGAATTTTTTCCTGTTAGGCTTGGTCATTTTTTTTTATAACAAATTGTGCCTTGCTCATGTGTCTTGTCTCATCTTCAATAGCTTCAAACATTTAATTATATTTCTTTTATTTAGTACAACATAGTTCCAAAGGCTGAATCAGTTGGGTAAGGTGAAGGTCTTTGTGTATGGTGTAAGCCAATGGTCCAGTTTCATTCTTTTGCATGTAGTTCTCCCAATACCATTTGTTGAAAAGGCTGTGTTTTTCCCATTGTATGTCCTTTCCTACTTCATGAGCGATCATTTGATCATACAAATTTGGATGGAGTTAGAGACTATCTAACTGAAAAAATCAAGTCAGAGAAAGACAAATACAATATGATTTCCCTCATATGTAGAATTTAAGAAAAAAACAAATGGGAAAAGAGAGAGAGAGAGAGAAATCAAGAAACGGACTCTTGGGGCACCTGGGTGGCTCAGTGGGTTAAAGCCTCTGCCTCAGCAAAGGTCATGATCCCAGGGCCCTGGGATCGAACCCCACATCAGGCTCTCTGCTCAGCAGGGAGCCTGCTTCCCTTCCTCTGTCTCTGCCTGCCTCTCTGCCTACTTGTGATCTCTGTCTGTTAAATAAATAAATAAAATCTTAAAAAAAAAAAGAAAAAAGAAACAGACTCTTAACTATAGAGAATAAACTAACGGTTATCAGAGAGGAGGAGGGCAGGTGAAAGGGTAAAGTAGGTGAACGAGATTAAGAGTATATGTATGATGAGCTCTGAGTAATGAATACAGTTGTTGAATTACTATATTGTACACTTGCAACTAATATATGTATGTTAATATATGTATGTTAATTATACTGGAAATTTAAAAATTAATAAGAAGAAAATTTAAAAAAAAAGAAAGAGAAAACAAAGTGATCTAACTCCACTTTTGTTGTTTCTTCCCTCACTCAGGGTGGTTTGTTCCCTTCTTTGTACATGAGCATGTGTGTGTATGTGAGTGTGTGTGTGTGTGTGTGTGCGTGCATGTGTGTGAGATATTGGATTAAGAGTTCATTATATTCTGCAGTCTCTTTTTGAGTTGAGCATGCAAATCTACTGAGGTTTTTACCCTTCCAGTCCAGAAACGTGCTCTGATCAGTAGATATGTAAATTTAAATTTTAAAACCACACTTAAAAGCCTGCAGTTATACATAAATTCTTAGGTAGATTTTTCCCTTCGGAGGCAAACCCAAATGGATGAATGCTATTGGAATCTCTCCACATTGACAAGAAGATTTCTTTCTTTCACTCCTTTACTGAAGGTGTGGCTTGTCAACATTCCCAGCTCCTTATAAGGTTTCTATTTTGAATCGTCATTTTGCTGTATGTAGAAGTCCTATCTTCTCTACCCTAAACAGCTGCTGAAGTCCAATCAAGGGCTACTATAATCCTCATACATCTGATGTATGAGGATTTCTGGCTCTTTGCAATATAAAATGATCTCAAACTTGCCTTTTCCTTATTGTCTTCCTTCTAGTAAGTGGAGTAGTAATGCTTCCAGAATACTAAACCCAAGTATTATATAATCCAAAGTATTAATATCTAAGTGATTATAATTAGTATCTATCCAACCTTTCTAGATTCTTTTCGATGATAAACTATAAATTATTAACCTGAAGCCAAAAGAATTTCTAACAATAACATTTCTTTGAGAAGGAGATTTCTGGAACCCACATATTTACCAGCTAATTCTCATTGTAAAAGTAATGCTTTACTGAAGCCATCCCATTTCTCCTTCAGACTTGCTATACTGAAGATCATGACATCTCTCTTTCAAATGTGAATTTCTTCATTCATTTGTTCAGTCAGTCAATATTGATCAAGTGCCTGCTATGGGCCAGGCATTGTGCTGGAGTGGCACAAGAGTAATTATGAGACAAGCAGAACTGATCCCTTCTCTCATGAGGAAAATGGCCTAGCGGGGAAACAAAGAGTCCACTAATCACACAAATACCAAAAATGTAAAAACACATCTAAGGGAATACTTTGAAGTAGGCACACCTGTGGGAAGAGAGCCCATGATGACAGAGATGAGTCACTGAAGGGGCAGATCAGGTCCTGCCTGAGGGAGTGATGTCAGTGGCTGAGAGGGAGGCATGACTGAAGCTGGTGAGTGCGGAAGGAGGCTGGGAAGCTGGTGGGAACAGAAAAAAGAAACAGAGCTGCCAAAAAATGTTGCAAAGACAGGCAGGGTCACATAATGAGAAGGGAAGATATTTTTCTATTTTCACTTTCTATTTATTAGGACACAAGTGCAGAATTCTACACTAGAGAGATAGGATAAGGAAAAGAAATCGTGGTGAACATCACCAAGAATTCCTTCTAAAATAATTTGTGTATCTTACTCATGTCTTAGCTGTGGCTAAACCATAATACCCTCTGCCCTCTCTTTCTTATATTGTAAAATCTCTTGTAAAACTAAAATCTTCAAGAAATTACATTAACCAGTCAAAACAGTTTCATATTTTTTTCATATCCAAATTCTGCAAAACCAAACCACCTCAGCTTTGCTGAGAAGAACCACTTGAAGCCCATTTCATTCCTCAAGTAATGTATAGTCAAAGACGCTGTCTCAGTCAGCATCAGTCCCTATCCAGATGGTAACCAGAACAGTTAACCTATTGGGCCACTGCGGAGGTGGGGGGGGACCCTAGCTAACATTTAAGGATAATAAAAGCACCAGTTCTACAGTAATTGTGCATTTATTCATTGATTTATTTAGTGAAAACTTATGAAACATCTCCTATATGACAGGTTCTATTCTCTAGTCTATGAAAGGAAAATTAATTAACTTCTAACAGGTTTATTTTTATAAGCAAATGTATCAAGGTGCTATCTGAGCTGTCATCCATCTGAAAACAGATTGTACCAAATCTCTTTCAACCCACATCTAGTGAAACAGTAACTAATGGACAGCAGGAAAACAGAAGCCAAAGCAGTTTAGAAAAGTATAGATGACTGCTTTCTTTTTTCTTTTCTTTCCTTTTTTCTTCTTCCTTTTCTTGTCTTCTTTCTTTTTTCTTTTCTTTTCTATTCTTTTCTTTTTTCTCTCTTTCTTCTTTATTTCTTTCTGAATTGCTGTACTCTAAGAGATAGTAGGACATTATTTCTGTGGCACAGAGGTAATTAGTGACTAATCAAGAGCACCCAAGGGACGGTTGCCTGGGTGGCTTAGTTGGTTAAGCATTGGACTCTTGATTTCAACTCAGGTCATGATCTCAGTGTTGTGAAATTAAACCCTGCATCAGGCTCTGCACTGGGTATGGAGCCTGTTGAGATTCTCTTTCTCTCCCTCTCCCCCTCACACACCCCTGTAAAAAAAAAAAAAGAAAGAAAGAAAAGAAAAGAAAAGAATGCCCAAAAGACACCTAACTGAATCAGTCAGCAGGGCATGCAACTCTTGATCTCGATCTCGGGGTTGTGGGTTCAAGTCCCAAGCTGGGTGTAGAGATTACTTAATAATAAAATCTTAAAACAAACAAACAAACAAACAAAAACACAAGAATTGCACCAGTCTGAGTTCTACCTCATCTCACTTTTGGAAATATTTCTGAAATAGTCTGCAGTTGTGAAAAAAAAATTGTACAGGGGAGGGAATAGAGTAATGCAGCCTTTTATAACATTAACAAACAGGCTCAATTCTTAGTCTACAAATGTTTTAAAAAGTTGTTCCAAATGGACCTTAGCCTCACCTTATTTTTGTATAAGAAATGAGTTGAAATTAATATAGGACAAGTCAGCTTACAAGTCAAAAAGAAGAGATACCAGGAACAAATGTTTTTTTAAAAGAACACAAAAAGATACCATTATTACCTATGATGCTACTGATTTTTTTTTAATTTTCTTGTCCCAGCCAAAGCAAATTAGAGATGTGGTGCTACTGCAACAGAGCATTTGGATTTAACTACTTGTTTTTCTAACTGTAAGTAGACTAAATTTCAACGTCTTTAATTCTGGCTGCTGATTGGGGACAGAATTGACTAAGCTTCTATAGGATAAGTCATTTCTGTCTAGGAAAATCTTATGATATCTTATAGTTAAACCTACCTAGGATTTTAAATCTTTCAGCAATGAAAAGAAATCAGGAATGCATCCTTTCTGATTACTCTAAGGAAATTAATACTTGTCAGCTCTCTGAAACATTTAAAATAGAAAATGTTCTCATTTGCAGGGAATAGTTTATATGGAGCCCTTCTTAAAGGCAGGGAGAGGGTTTGGATGGCTCCTCTTATTCCTTTTCAGCAGCAGTAAACTTTCCTGGTAAGTCTAATGGGAAACTTTTCTTCCTCTGTGCTACTTTGTGTGAAAGGTAATAAGCTATGACACCTATGGCGATTCCAGAAATGGAATTGCTGCCCACTGAGTGTTGTTTTCTGTCTCTTTAGGGGGGTAGGCTCTTGCCTTAGTGGTACTTTGTAGTAATGCAGATAACTGCAAAGAGGTAAATGCTTACCAAGATTTTTCCCTATCACAAAGTCCTGGCCTTTGGCAAGATTATTTTCCTCCTACAGTGATGAAATAGAATATTAAGTACATATCTCAAAATGAAAAATATGATAAAAATCCCTTCTTATCAGGCTGTTTATTAAGACTTTTCATTCTGGGTTCACTACCGATCTCCCTATTTTTAATTAATGGCAGATAAAATTACGAATGGGACAAACCATGGCAGAGAATGTCTTTCTCTGAAAAGTGGGCAATCCAAAACTAATGGCAAACAGAAAACACTTTCCATATCACAGATAACACCATTTTTAAATTTATATCTTCATAAGCTAAAAGAACTGCAGATATAGTCACTTATGGATGTTATCAGCCAGTGGACAGCTATGGTATAAAAGAAAGACAAAGGATAAAGATAAGGTAAAAGGGAGACACTTTTTACTCTATAGTCTATTTTTTACTGTGAGTATCTAATGTAATATTTATGGTGGCAGAAAAACAGCTGTACAAAACAGAGTCTCCCATGTGGGGCGCTGGTGAAATTGCATGCGTGGTGGCTGGCCATGAGTTAAGCAGTTGGTGTGAATATGTGCACATGTGAACAAGAAAGGTGAGAAAATTGACTTAAGATTAGTTCTAGGGGCGCCTGGGTGGCTCAGTGGGTTAAAGATTAGTTCTAGAACTTTCAAAAATATAGACTGGCCTTTATGGTAGTTTTTTGGGTTTGTTGTTGTTGTTTTATCCTTTAAAAGCCCAACACAAAGCATTACCAATGGCACTCTACTCTTACTGCTGAGAAAGAAACAAGCTTACCAAGTGGCAAGACGGGCTGGCAAAAAGCCATAGCTGCACCAAAGGTGAAGTAGTTGGACCAATTCCAGAGGTATTAGTAGGAGTCTTTTGGGGGTTTCCACTTACTGAGGTATGTAAACTCATGAGAGGAACATGTTTGGGTGGGAGTTGTGGATTTTGGACAGGTTGTTTTAGAGATGTGGATTAGCTATACAAGCGGAGAAGGCATTGTTGGAGGTAGGAACTCAGGGCAGAGTCCTAGGCTGTAAATATGAATTTGGAGGTTGCTGATGTAGAAAACACATCTATAGACATGAGGCCAAATGAAATCATTTTAGGAGAGAGACTATGTAAAGAAGAGGGGAGGCCTAGGAACAATGTGTTACATTTGTTTTGAAAGCACAAATACCATCCATGAGGAAACAAGGTAGAGAATTCCTTGAAACAATTATTCAGTATTACTGCATCTGAGAAACAAAGCCTGTGCAAAACAAACCCCAATAGGATCAAGTAGAAGATCCCAGAAATTAAGATGAACTATTCATATAGGGATGAAAATTCAAGTGAATTCGTAGAAAATATGAGGCCACATTTTTATTACAGTTTCTTTGGTAATAGGGAAACACATGACTCAAAAAGGTAAAGTTTTAGGTGTTATAGTCTCTCTAAAAGGCAAATGTTTATCAGATGAGGTTGAAGGACAAGGTCCTGCCAACAAAATTTCCTAGGGTACCTGCTATAAATTTGAATTTCAATTCATTAATTTCTTTGGAGTTTAAAGCACTTCCTGGAAGGGTTAATATTGTAACCTTTTACCAGGTAAAATCTTAATGAGGGTTAGGTTTTTTTGGTGGGAACTTTTTCTAGCTCAAACCAATTCCCTGGGAAGAGATTAATCTGGAAGGAAGAAAAGGTGAGAAGGTGACTCAAACACATCTTAATTTTGCTGACTGCTGGTAGGACCCTCCATGGCTTCCACCTGCCTCAATGTTTGGATGCATCCGGAAGGCCCCATGAAATAGAAAGCTATTGGGGAACTGAATCAAAGCACCACAGGGATTTCAGTAAAAAGTACAGGAGAAAGGAATGTTTGTCATATCATGAAATTTATAGCCTTCCAGAAGGATTTTCTCATGCTTTGAAATGAATCTGCCAGAAAAATAGTTAAGTTTGCATAGCATTGCAATAGATGACTAGAGAAACTTCACAAAAAAGAACCAGAAGAATAATATTGTTCATCACTTGTGTTTGTTTTGTTTTTCAAATTGTGATGGGATTTTTTTTTTTTTTTTTGAGTCTCAGAACAAAACCTTGAGCCTGAGAGAGGTATCATGCAACAGACATAACTCCTTTCAGAGAAAATCAAATGTCCCATACCTTATAATAAACAATATAGTTTGCTTCTAAAGGAAAAAAATACCTTGAATTGTATATGTTGTTTATGGAGCTTTTCAATTCATAGATCATTTTCTCTCCCATCTTTACATTTCCGATCACTTTTAATACTCATCTTGATTTTGCCTTCCTTCCCTCTTTTCTCTTTGGCTTCAGTGTTTCCTCTTGGTTTGCCATTACTATATTCAACTTTCACTTACTTTTCTGCATTCTGGTTTTAACTGAAACCTCTGATGTTGCATCAAGTAATTATACCAACTGTAAGTTATGTTCCCTGCTCGCAACAGGACCTGTAGGCAACACTTCCATCATGTTTATGACTATTTTGATCTATGATGCAGGCAGTTCTACTACTTTTGTTTATACATAGTGTCTGTCAAATGCCTGTAGTACTTAGATTCTTCTATTCTACCTTGATGAAAGTACACTTTGGGGGTAATTCCTTATCGACATGTTTCTTTCATTCTATGGGGCTCCTTCTTCCTATAGAAAAGATTACACTTCTGTCAAAACATATAAGAAACCAATCTCTTAAGAAGAGCAAAAAGCAAAAATAAGGCAGAATGTCCAGTTCTTGGAAGAAGAGAGTAAAATACTTTATTTTAATACCAGGTTCTTGTTTTTTAACTAATATTTGGAAGGTTGAAATATACTGTGTAGCTTGATATTTCTCCTTTCCTTTAAATGTTATAATTTTCTGTTTCCACATTGCTTACCACATTTTTTCCCTGATTTCTTTTATCTTCTAAAAGAATGCATCTTACAGGGGCACCTGGAGGGCTCAGGTCATGATCCCAGGGTCCTGAGATCAAGCTCCCTATTGGGCTCTCTGCTCTGCGGGGAGCCTACTTCTTCTCGATTTGCCTGCTTGTGCTCCCTCTGTCCAATAAATACATAAAAAAAAATCTTTTTTTTTTTCAATTTATTTATTTTCAGAAAAACGTTATTCATTATTTTTTCACCACACCCAGTGCTCCATGCAAGCCGTGCCCTCTATAATACCCACCACCTGGTACCCCAACCTCCCACCCCCCCCGCCACTTCAAACCCCTCAGATTGTTTTTCAGAGTCCATAGTCTCTCATGGTTCACCTCCTCTTCCAATTTACCCAAACTCCCTACTCCTCTCTAACGCCCCTTGTCCTCCACGCTATTTGTTATGCTCCACAAATAAGTGAAACCATATGATAATTGACTCTCTCTGCTTGACTTATTTCACTCAGCATAATCTCTTCCAGTCCCGTCCATGTTGCTACAAAAGTTGGGTATTCATCCTTTCTGATGGAGGCATAATACTCCATAGTGTATATGGACCACATCTTCCTTATCCATTCATCCGTTGAAGGGCATCTTGGTTCTTTCCATAGTTTGGCGACTGTGGCCATTGCTGCTATAAACATTGGGGTACAGATGGCCCTTCTTTTCACGACATCTGTGTCTTTGGGGTAAATACCCAGGAGTGCAATTGCAGGGTCATAGTGAAGCTCTATTTTTAATTTCTTGAGGAATCTCCACACTGTTCTCCAAAGAGGCTGCACCAACTTGCATTCCCACCAACAGTGGAAGAGGGTTCCCCTTTCTCCACATCCTCTCCAACACATGTTGTTTCCTGTTTTGTTAATTTTGGCCATTCTAACTGGTGTAAGGTGATATCTCAATGTGGTTTTAATTTGAATCTCCCTGAGGGCTAATGATGATGAACATTTTTTATGTGTCTGATAGCCATTTGTATGTCTTGATTGGAGAAGTGTCTGTTCATATCTTCTGCCCATTTTTGATGTGTTTGCCTGTTTCGTGTGTGTTGAGTTTGAGGAGTTCATTATAGATCCTGGATATCAACCTTTTGTCTGTACTGTCATTTGCAAATCTCCCATTCTGTGGGTTGCCTCTTTGTTTTTTTGACTGTTTCTTTTGCTGTGCAGAAGCTTTTGATTTTGAAAAAATCTTTTTTTTAAATGCATTATACAGTTTCTGTTACTTTTAAGGATTTCACTCTTGTTTGGCAATTTTTCCCTTAGAGTCCTCATTTGTCTCCTCCATCCTGCTGTCCATCTCCCAACACATTCCCGCATAATCTATATTTGTACATTCTGGCTGGACACTCAACAGTCCAACATAGCACGTTCGGATGAACATCATCATTGACTCCTCAATCTGGTTACTTATTTCCTTATATTTGTCATTGTCACATAGGGAGAGGAGCTGAACAAGTGCTGCCATCATTACTACCAACAAAACACACACCCTAAAAACAATGTTTGCCTCCAGGATGAAGCAAAGAATGTAGCCTACTGGTGTAGAAGCTCTGACACTAGAAACTCTTGGTCTGGAGCAACCAGAGTTAGGTGACATATAGCCATGGGAAGTACAGGGAGACTCCCAAACTAGAAGATAAACCATATGTGAATTCCAACTTCATTGGCATCACATTGGTCTCCCGGAATCACCAGATGTGGTATTATTAATGCGAAACTTTATCTCTTTCCAGAGACCATCATTGTGAATGAGAAAATGGATTACACCTTGTAATATATTCAACTTGGACCCTTATCTATGAGTCTTTATGGGAACACAAGAATCAAAGCCAAAGAAGGAGGCATCAAATGCAAAGTACAGATCAAAACCTAAGGAAAAATATTAATAGATAGGAAAGGAAAATCTCAAAATAAACAGTCCTCATCAAGAATTGAGATATGATCCATTAAAAAAGAAGCCAAGATGAAGGAGAAGGGAGAGGAAAAAAAGAGGAAGGAGGTGGAAGAAGAGGGGGAAGAAGAAGAAGAGCAGAAACAGGAGGTAAGAGAAGAAAAGAAAGAAAAAAAGAAATATATGTTAAGGAATCAGTTACAGGGAAAAAAAGAAACCCCTCAAGAGTTCTTAGAGTGCTCAAGTATTGTCATGGAAACAAAAGATTAAAGACGAACTGAGTGACATAATTAAGAGTCCTGGTGAGAATGTAATTTTTAAGGTAGAAACTTGTGTGAGGGAAACAAAAGATGGATATTTGAAAGAAAAGCTGAAACATGGAAGACAAATCTAGAGGTTCCAAAATCCATCTCATAGAAGTTCTACAAAGGGAGTAAAAATCTTTGGAAAGCATGAAATCATTACAGAAATTAAAGAAAGATAAGACAGCTTTTTGTTGCAGAAGAAATAACTTTACCTTTAAAATAAAAAGACAAATAGGGTGCAGAACAGACTAATCAGATTCATATCACTTGTAGAGTCTAACTCTATGACAAATAATAGGATTATGAAATTTAAAACAGTTGCTACAAATTGTTTCTAAGTACTTAGAAGCCTAATGCAAAAATTGTTATCTAAAACTGAAATATCACAGGATTTTAAGAAAACACAGAAGGTGGTGAGTTTGGAAACACGTCAAAATAGTGTCCTCCAGTGTGCAGTGTGAAGAGATACAGACAAAGGAATATATAAAGGGAACATATTTTGTTGAAAACTTCTGGAAATGATAAGCAAAAGAAAAATAAACTTTAAAAAGACAAAATGGTAGGAACTCAGAATTCACAGAAGTTCAAAAGGACAACAAATTAATAATCAAAGGAATGGAAAGAATATAAAAAGTAATGAGAGTACTTTCTGCAGATTTTCAAAAATTAAAAAACAGTACTACTTACTTGAAAGTACTACTTACTTTCAAAAATTAAAAAATAGTACTGCTTACTGGTGCTTATTATGTATGTGATACTAGAATAAACACTTTGAAGAGATTATCTCACTCAGGTCCCATAGTAAGTCTGTAGAGAATGTGTTATTAATATTAACATCCCATCTGTATAAATAGAAACATTGAGACTTTGAGAGATTCCCAGAACCTTCTCCACTCCTCTAGAAATCCTTTGTTACCTCCTTTTACACTTAAAATTCTTGGAGGTTAACCCTCAACACATTATATCTACTTTTTCAAATTTTTTTTCATTCATCAGTCTACCTTTACTACTATTTGATTATTCTGATAGCTACTATCCAGTCCTCATCTTCCCTGGGATGTTTGACATTGTCAACCACTTTGTTTTCTCTTGAAATCCTTTCCTTTCTTTGACTGTGGCCTCTGTGTTTGCAAGTTTCTTCTGGAACTCCATGCTTAAACCTGCACATCCCTCTCTTGCCTTATCCTCCCAAGCTCCACAGCACTCTATAAGAATTAGTTATGAACAACTTTCCTTAAAATATATATACTCTCTTACAGATAAATGATTGTATCTAGATCTAAAATGAAGTTACACAGAAAACAAATTTCTTAAAATAAAATGATAAGCATGGAAGCTATCACTCTGGTCCACAAAATTAAACTCTCATATTGTATTTGTTCATGTTCAAAAACTATACCCTTAATTATGGTAGTTTTTTGGGTTTTGATTTTTGCTTTTTGTTTTTTGTGTGCATGTGTGTGGGTCAATGTGACTAGGGAAAGCGTACAGTGTAGTAACTTCCTGCTCTGCACCAGAATAATAATCTAATAAATACTGCAAGATAAAGAAACTAATAAACAAGAACAACTATCCTAAAATAATGAAACACTCAATTTACTTCCATTTTTTCCAAACTGGTCATGAAACTGATTCAGTCTTGTGAAATGATTGCCTCATGGAACCATCTAATACTGTATAGTGCAATTCAAGAATACTATATATGGGGCGCCTGGGTGGCTCAGTAGGTTAATACTCTGCCTTCAGCTCAGGTCATGATCTCAAGGTTCTGGGATCGAGCCCCACATTGGGCTCTCTGCTCAGCGGGAAGCCTGCTTCCTCCTCTTTCTGTCTGCTGCTCTGCCTACTTGTGATCTCTCTCTCTCTGTGTCAAATAAATAAATAAAATCTTTAAAAAAAAAAAAAAGAATGCTATCTATATTGGTAGCAAGCTTCGGAGACTTTAGAATCTTATGCATTATTGACTTGGTTAGAGCCATACAATTTGGATAAATAAAATACCAAAGCAAACTTGTAACAAAGGGTAATCATTGCTTCTGTCATTGATCAAATTCCAGGTTAAGGGTTGGAAAAATGTTTGAGAAATATTTGCCCTAGAAGAGAGTACGATAAATAATATTTAGGGGTAAAACTGCACGTTGATTAATTATATTTCATGCTTCCAAATCCCCAATATTAAAATTGAAGATTCATGAAAGAGAAATTAAAATTCCCAGAGATTCTTAATACTAAAAATTGGTCATTTTTCATAACTATTTTTGTGCTTTAACATAGCAAGTGACCATAATACTAAACAGGTCACCATATATCTGTGGCAGGATTTCAATACCATTTTTTATGCTGTTATTTAGAAGTCTCCCTAAATATAAATATATATGTAAAGTGCCTAGCACATTACTATTAACAAATATATTTTAAAATATTTCAAAACACTAAAGAACATACAAATATACAAAATATTCATAAATATATAAAGTGATCTCTATTTGACAAAGACATTTGACAATAAAAGTAGCAAAGAAAGGGAATATAAATACCAAAGAAAATTTTGTAAAAATTGAAATAAAATACTACAAATATTTAATATTAAAATTTTTATTCTTAAAATAAAATTTAAAAAACAACATATCAATTGCCCTATTCCACAATCTTAATCTTTGTTTCATGATAACTATTCCAGGTGTAGAAAATGTCTTTCACTTTGTGTTGAAGTTGGTCACATCATTGTTTAATGTGTTCCACAGTATTTTGGTGTTGGGTTTTGTTGGCTTGTTCTGTCACTGGTTTTTTTGGGTTGGAGTCACTATTGCTGCTTTAATTCAGATTTTAGATTAGTTCATAACTCCATGTCACGATATTTCACAACACTATCATCTTGTTTTTTGGTTTTTTGTGTGGTTTTTTTTTGCATCTCTTCTGTTAAACTGTTTACCAAAAAATGTAGTCTATAGCTAGCAAGGTTAATAGCACACCACAAAATCTCCTTATAAAATTGCCAACTTAAGGACTTTTTTCTTGCCTCCAAAGCTTGCTATTTGTTAGAACAATACTCACAGGATTTGTACAAAGTATGCTGTGCATATAAATGTATTAATATTTATTTTACTTGCAAAAATGCTCATGAGTAGCAGCACCCAGATCCAGGAGAACACATAATATGGCAACAAGTACCAGTGAGACTGATTCAAAAATGTCAGCTCCTTTCCTTCATTTTTCTTTCCTGGACCATGGAACTGTAAACCTTAGCCCTTGACTGACTGTCAGCTTTTCCTGTTCTTGCTTTCAATTTGTTATCAATAGATTTCTGTGAACTGGTATGTCTCTCTTTTGCTTATTAAGCATTAATTTTCACATGAGAATTATAATACATTTCCTATTCTCCTGATTTAGCAAATGATTTAAAAATTTGGAAAAGCATAGAAAGATCTCAGGAAGGAATTCCTACACAAACATATTTAAGTATATTTAAACATATAAAGTGCAGCTGAAAGAAACATAATATTTAACTTGGAAACCACTATCGTAAAAACTAATATTTCTTCCTCTTTCTTCCCTCTTAACAGGTATTTTTCAAGTACCTGTATGTGGAAGACATTATTTCAAGTACTTACATGAAAGGAAAAAATAGAATTCAATGAGTACTTGACCTCTGGTGACTGAAAAAGCAAGGTGACATAGTGGTACAAAAATTAGAATATAAATTAACATAAAGAATCTGAGCAAAGAAAGAAGTGAAGATAAACATAATAGGATATGAGTGGAAGGTGAGTTATTCCAGCTCTATCTATTCCAAATACCTGTTTCAAACTAGATCTTAGATAGTGATAGATTTAGTGATATAAATGATTCAAAATAGTTTTAAGTCTCTCACTCTTTCTCCATTTTTAATCCATTCAGTATTAACTCTTAAATGCCACCCCTAGATCTGCTTTTGTTTCTGTCATAGTAGCTGTTAGCAGACTAACAGTCCCAGTGAAAACAAATAGAGAGCTGATAAAAACTAACATAATATGTATATAATATTATATGCATAAATTACATAATTTATATATTGATTATATAAAGCTATATAATTTATATGCTAAATATTACATAAATAATATAATACATCATATATAACATATAAATTATTAATTATATATGTGTTTTACTTTTATAGATCTAGATATCCAGACTAGAGGACCAAGACTGCTGAGAGGCAAAACCATGAAAATGAGCTCACACTTCATAGATAATTTTTCTGTGGAGTCATTTCCTGATTGCAAGAATGGATCAAGATACCGACATTCTAAGCTTTGCCCAGGTTACTTGGTGTGGGAAATAGATAAATAAACAGAACTTTGTCAATTATGGAGCTGAAAAGAAAAGGAAAAAAAAGGGGGGGGGATTGTCTGGCCAAGATCTTGTTGACTGAAGAAAGGTGGAGAAGTAAGCTTGGCACAAGTAAAAAAAAATGTATTTCTATATACTAGTAACAGATAATTGGAAATATAACTTTTTAAATATCATTTTCAATACCTTAGAAATCATAAAATACTTAAGAATATATTTTGCAAAAGATATATAAGAACTTTCATCACTGAGAAAAGAATGAGAGAGAGAAACATTGGTGAGAGAAATTAAAGAAGACTGAATCAATGAAGAGGCATATATTATGTTCATGATTTGGAAGAATCAATACCATTAAATTATCAATTTTGGTTAAATTTACCTATAGATCTTAATCTATTCAATCTTAATTCACCCATGTGTTTACAGAAATTGACAAGCTCTTTTTAAAGTCTGTATCAAATGCAAAGAAACTAGTATATTCAATATATTCTTTATAAGAGTCAGATTATTTATATAATCTGACTTCAAGACAATATAAATCTATATTAATCAAGACAATGTGATTTTTTTTTCAGGCACAAGAATTAAGGAATAAATAAAATAGAATGTAAAGCTTAAAAATAGAAACAAACTGGGTCATTTGATTTTCAACTAATTACCAAAGAAACCCAAAAACAGTTGAAAACTTGTTAAAAAATGGTGATGGTAAACTGGAACATCCACAGAACAAAAAGCAATGCTCCTTGATTCATGCCCTATCCTTTACCCAGAAATTAATTTGAGGTTGTTTATATAATCTAAATATGAAAGCTGAAGTTATGAAGATTTTAGAAGAAAACAGGAGAATTTCTTCATGATATGGGGGGGAGGCAACAGTGTCTTAGGTAGGACACAGAAAGCAATAAACATTAAAGAAAAAAACATGTAGAAGTTGTACTCATGAAAACTAAAATCTTGGGGTACCTTAGTGTCTCAGTCAGTTAGGTAGCTAACTTGGTTTTGGCTCAAGTCATGATATCAGGGTCCTGGGATTTAGGCCCACATCCAGCTCCACATTCAGTGGGGAATGCACCTGAGGATTCTCTCTCTCCTTCTCTCACTGTCCCGACCCATGCTCACTCTCACTTTCTCTAAAATAAATAAATCTTTAAAAAAATTAAAATTGTCTGCTCATCAAAATACATTATTAAAATAATGAAATGGCATGCCAAAGACTGAGAAAGTATTTTCAAAAAACATCTGACAATGGATTAGTCACTAGAATATACAAAGACTTCCTATAGTTCAATAATAAAAAGATAAACAAGCAAATATAAAATCTTAACATAATATTTGGACAGACTTTTCACAAAGGAGGATATATATTTAATGAGGTTATGAAACATTAGGAAACAATAAGTATAAGAAAAATGAAAATTAAAACTGTAAAAATATAACAATGTATACAACTCAAATGGCTAAAATTTTTAAGAACTGGAAGTACCAAACATAGATGAGGATATGGAATATGAGAATTTTATACATGTTGGTAGGAATGTAAAATGCTCTGCCTATTTTGGAAAGGGCCTGGAAATTTCTTATAAAAATAAGATATGAATAGACTTGAAAGAAAAGAAAATTTTCCAATTAGCCATAATGGAGTAACAGATGTTAATTTATCTTTCTGCCTGAAACAACTAAAAAGCAAACAAAATATGTGACAAAACAACTAGCAGATGCTGGAAAACAGGCAACACAGACAGTAACTTTTTAGAGAAGGCCACCATATGACTTTTTTTTTTTCTCCTCCACCATATGACTCTTAAGATAAACAGCTTACTGCCTCAAATTTCCAGACCAACTTGTAGAGAAAAGAATCTGAAAGTGAGACTAGCAATCCATTTGAGTTGACGAGACCGTGTCGACAATTTAAAGAAGCCACAGGGGACTAAAATTCAGAGGGCACTTAACAGGAGAGAGCTGCAAAAATAGAACTACCGAGGTCTTCAGGGTTTTCCCTCTAGCATGAAGATGAGAACAGTCAGTCCTTACTTGTGAGGAAACAACCAAGGCCAGGAAAAGGAAATAGATCACATATCACGCTGACAACCAGAAAAAAGAAACCCTGCACATCTTGGAGCTCCAGCTTGAGTACTCCGAATTCTGAATATCGCCTCTGTAATAGGGCCCAAATAACCCCAGACTAAAGACTGCTCTGGTATTGACCAACAAATGTAAAAGCAATTCTCAAAAAAGTTCGAACTAATTCTAAAAATCTTCATTCCATCTTAAAATAAAACCAAAAAATAATTCAAGGAATGAATGAATGAGTGAAAGAAACCTGGGTTTCAACAATGTAAATTTCAGTGTCCAGTATCCAATTCAGAAAACTACCCCAGATTCAAAAAAAAAAAAAAAAACCAAAGAAAAAATATTTCATAATGAGGAGAAAAACTAATCATTAAAAATCAGTCATGATCGGTGTGCCTGAGTCAGTCAGTTAGGGGTCTGCCTTCAGCGTGGATCATGATGCCTGGGTCCTGGGATTGAGCCCCCTTGTGTTAGGCTCCTTGCTCAGCAGGGAGCCTGCTTCTCCTTCTTCCTGCCACTCCCCCTGCTATTGCTCTCTCTCTCACTCTCTCTCTCTCTCTGTCAAATAAATAAATAAAATCTTTTTTTTAAAAAAAAGTCATGATAAAGTTGGTAGAGAAAGATATTAAACCAGCTATCATAAATGTACTCTGTTATGTTCAAGAAGACAGGAGTCATAATGAGCATGTTAACAGGGGGCATGTTAGATATTTAAAAGACTTAGAATGAACTTCTAGAGAAGAAAAATACACGGAAACACATTAATATAAATTATATAAACTCCAGTAGAAAACATTAGCAAACTGGAAGTAACAGCAGTACAAATCATTCAAAAAATAAAAGTAAAACAAACAAACAAACAAAAACAGAAAACAACTTTAAAAAGGGAAAAAGAGATAAGCAGGCTCAGTGAGACAATTTCAAACACTCTAATAAGTGTATAACTGGAGTCATCTAAAGAGAACAAGTGACAGAAAAAGAAAAAAAAATTTGAAGGAAAAATGGCCAAATATTTTCCCAAATTTAATGAAGATCTTCTGACCTAAGAAGTTCATCAAATTCCAAGCAAAAGAAGACTGTATCAACTCCTTCCGTAATCAAATTGCTTAACAGTAGTTATAAAGAGAAAATCTTAAAAGCAATGAGGAAAAGATACAGTATATGACAAGGAACAAAGATAAAAATGACATCAAAATTTTTATCAGAAAACAAAAACATTTGTATGCTTGGTTGGCTCAGGCAGTTAAGCATTGGATTCTTAATTCCAGTTCATGTCAGGATGTCAGGGTTGTGAGATTGAACCTGGCATAGGGCTCTGTGCTGGGCATGGAGCCTACCTAAGAGTCTTTCTCTCCCTCTCCTTCTGCCTCTCCCTGCCCCCACTCTCTCTCTATATTGCTCTTCCCCTCCCCAAAGAGAGAGAGAGAGAGTAATAAGCCCAAAGAAGCAGAGAAGAATAAATATTAAAGATAAAGGAAGAAGTCAATTAAATGTCAAACAGAAAAACAAGAAAATCAGTGAAATTGAAACATATGTTTAATAAATATGATAAAGTACTAGCCAGACTAATCAAGAAAACAAAAGAGAAGACACATTTAAAAATATGAGTGATGAGAGTGTAGACACCATTACACATCTATGACAAGTACAATAAGGGATGCTATAAAAAAAATTTATGCCAATAAATTTGACAAGTTAAATGAAACGGCTGAATTTCTTCCAAGCTCACAAAACAAAAAATAGATAATTTGAAAAGTCATATCTCTATAAAGAGATTGATTTTTTAGTTAAAACATTTTTAGGAAAAAAGAATGGCTTAGAGGCTTCATTGCTGAATTAAACCAAGCACTCAAGCAAGAAAAAAATATCAATTTTACACAACAGATATTAAACAAATATAAAAGAAGAAACACTATGTTTCATTTTATAAGGTCTACATTACCCAAACTAGATGAAAAGATTATAATAAAAGAAATTTAGAAGCTAATTTCCTCCTAAACATAGAGGTAAGAATCCCCAAGAAAAACTGAGAACTTAAATCCAACTATATACATAATACAAAATGCATCATGAGCAAGTGTGAGTTATCCTAGGAATTTAAAGCTGGTTTAAAATTTGAAAATCAATTCATGTCATTCATAATATTAATGAACTAAAAAAAATTAAAACCATATGATCATCTTAATTTATCTGGAAATAGCATTTGACAAAATATAACATGCATCCATAAAGAAAACTCCTACCTAGTTTTGGGATAAGTGGGTGGCTCAGTCGTTAAGCGTCTGCCTTCAGCTCAGGTTATGATCCCAGGACCCTGGAATCTAGTCTGACATTGGGCTCCTTGCTCAGCAGGGAGCCTGCTTCTCCCTCTGCCTATCACTCCCCTTGCTTGCTCACTCTCTCTCAACACTCTCTCTGACAAATAAATAGGTAAAATCTTAAAAAGAAAAAAGAAAACTATTTTTATCCTCAGTAAACTGGGAATAAAATTGACATTCCTCACTCTGATAAAAAAAAAAATCACTAGAAATAATAAGTGACTTTAGCAACATTGCAAGATTTGAAGTTTGTATACAAATATCATTCTACTTATATATCCTGTAAATGAACAATCAGAAAGTGAAATTAAAAACAGTTACTTTTGGGGGTGCCTGGGTGGCTCAGTGGGTTAAAGCCTCTGCCTTCCGCTCAGGTCATGATCTCAGGGTCCTGGGATCGACTCCCACATCGGGTTCGCGGCTCAGCAGGGAGCCTGCTTCCCCCCTCTCTCTCTGCCTGCCTCTCTGCCTGCTTGTCATCTCTGTCTGTCAAATAAATAAATAAAATCTTTAAAAACAAACAACAACAACAACAAAAAAAAAAACAGTTACTTTTGTAGTTTAATTAGAAATTATGAAATGCTGGGGTGCCTCGCATGGCTTAGTCAATTAAGTGTCTGACTTCAGCTCAGGTAATGATCTCCGGGTTCTGGGATCAAGCCCTAAGTCTGGCTTCCCATTCAGCAGGGAGTCTGCTCTTCTCTTTGCCATTCCTATTGTTTGTGCTCTCTCTCTCTCTCAAATAAATAAATAAAATCTTAAAAAAAAAAAAAAAGTAAGTATGAAATGCTTATGGATAAATTTGAAAAATTTGTGTAGGACTTGTACAATCAAATCTATAAAATATTTCTTAAAGGAGACAAATGGATTGAAGAATCTGTATTTTAACTGTTGTTTCTTCTAAAAATTATATATGTATCTGTGGATTCAATGTTACATTAATCAAAATCCCAGCAGGCTTTTAGACAATGACAAGCTGATTCTAAAATTTATATAGAAATGCGAATCATCTAGAAAAATTAAAACAATTTTGGCCGATAGAACAAATGCAGAAAGCCTAAAACATCTATAATACTTGATTTTCAGATTTTTACTTTTTTAAGATTTTATTTATTTGTGAGAGGGAGGGAGCACAGCATGGAGAGCAACATGCAGAGGGAGATGCAGGCTCCCTGCTGAGCAAGGAGGCTGCCAGGATCATGACCTGAGCCAAAGGCTGACACTTAACCGACTGAACCACCCAGCATCCCTTTAAGACTTATTTTTACACTAGAGTAATCAACACAGTATGACAATGGGTTAAAAATAAATGTTTAAGTGAAGGGAACATAATAGGCAATTCAGAAAGAGGCCCATACATGTATGGTGATTTGATTTCTGACAAAGGGTCTAAGAAAATTAAACAGGGAAAGAGTATTATTTACACCAAACTCTACTGGAGCAATTAGATGGTCAGATGCAAAAGATCTCAAACTTTACCTCATGCAATATACAAAAATTGACACAAAATTGATCATATATCTACATAGATGAGTTAAAACTATAGAAGTTCTAGAAGAAAACAGAAGGAATTTTTAGTAATCCTGTCTTCGACAGCAATTTCTTAAATATGACACATAAATCTTAAAATATATAAAAATAATTTGGGCATTGTCAAATTTAAGGGCTTTTGTCCTTCAAAATATATTTTACCAAAAAAAAAAAAAAAAAGAGAAAGAAAGCAATAGAATAAAATATTTACAAAACATGTATCTTACAAAGTAAAGGCCTTGGGTAATGAAAGGCTTTGTATTATTAAGGTGTATTGTCAGAGTGTGTGTGTGTGTATGTGTGTGTATACATATTTAATCAAACATTACATTTGAAATACATGTCACTTGTCATATATCAATTATAAACCAATAAAACTACAAAAACATCTAAATACATGTCTGTTCTAAGATCCATACATGTATATATACAAACTGACAACTCATAATAGGAATAAACCAATAAAAAGCTAATAAAAGATGAACAAAAATATTTAAAAGACACATCACACATTTAAAAAAGGTATATGGTTGGTAAATAAGCACATAAAAAGTGTTCAACATCATTAGTAATGAGAAAAGTGTAAATTAAAACCAAAATTTTGTCACTATACATACACCCACTAGATGAACTAAAGTTTAAAAAATAGCCCATACCAAATGTTGGCAGGCATATGTCACTATTGAAAGTCTAATATTGGTTATGAAAATGAAATACAGTACAACAATACATTATTTTGTAAAAAGATTCTTGAGGAGTTAAACATATCCTCACCATGAGATTGGCATTCAATCTACACCTAAAAATTTAAATGTAATAAAAATAAAGCACATGCCCACACCAGGACTTGTGCAAAGAATTGTACATATCAGCTTTCTTTGTAATAGCTAAAACAACTTGAAACAACCCAAAAGTCCATGCACAGGTGCATGAATAAATAAATTATGGTGTATCCACACAGAATGTTGTTCTGCAAAAAAAAGGTGAGGAAACTATTGATAATTATTTGATTGATGATTGATCATGATTAAAAATAACAATGATCAATATTAATATTAAGACAAATCTTAAATTAATGATGCTGAATGATAAAAAGACAAAGGGAGATCACATATAGTATGATTCCATTTATATAGAATTCTAGAAATTGCAAACCAATCCATAATAAGAGAAGGTAGAGTGCCCAAGTTTGGAGGAGGAAAGGAAAACTTACAAAAGACACATAAGGAAATTTCCTGTTTTGACGAATGTGTTCTTTATCTTGAGCCTAGTGAGGGGTTTACTGGTATGTACATATATCAAAACTCATCAAGTGAACTTTATATAGGTACATTTGTCATATATCCCTTATATATCATTGTAAAGCCACAAACGATCTACACATATCTATCCTATGACCTTCATTTCTACTCTTAGCTATTTATTCCAGGAAAATACATGCATTCATAAGAACATGTGTTTAAGCATTGCACATCAGCTCTGTTTTTAATACCTCAAAACTGGCCATAGCTCATGTGTCCATCAACAAGAAAATACACAAAAGAACAGGAGAGCGTACATAGTGACAAAAATGAATCACCTGCTGACGCATGTAAGTTGAGGAAGGATCTCAGGAACATTATGCTGAATGAAAGGAACTATTCACTAGAGCCCGTGTGTAATCGATTCACTTTCGGGTCCACCTATTACTAGAACACACAAACCTCATCTATGATGAGAAAAATCAGAACAGTGGTTGCCTCTTTGGTTGTAGGGGTAAGGAATTAGGAAAAGGAGAATGAGAGAAATTTCTGGGGTGTTTGATTACCCTTTGTCGTAATAGGAGTTTCGATGGTATTTGCTGGATTTGTTGAGACTTATCAAATACTACACTTAGGAATTGCACATTCCACTGCAAATCTTACTTCAGAAGAACAAGAACAAGGATGAATATGGAGCTCTAAATAATGATACATTTGTAAGAATGTATACATATGTCTGCAACCTATTTCAAATTATACTTAAAAAAAAAGAATGTTGTATGAATAGAAGATCCATAAATGGGTAGATGTGTGATATAGCAAATGCAGTAAAATATTAACTACAAAAGCTAGACAGTGGGAATGTGTGTGTGTTCTCTCTAATATTGTTTTAACTTTCCCATGTTCTCAACTTTTTTCCTTAATGATCTGTTGTAACTTTGCCCATCCTCCTATTAGGAGGTAAAGTCTATTTTCCACCCCATGAATTGGTACTGGGTCTGTGACTTGTTGAAAACACGTGGCAGAGAAAATACGTGGTTTGAGAGAGACGGCATGTATGGAAAAAAAGTCCAAATGTTGCAGCTAAGACCTTCTAACTGCCCGTCAACACCAAACGTGAGAGAACCCAGGCAAGTTCACAAGAGTCACCTACTCCTTGACCCTCAGCTGACCACATGCATGGGTGAGCACAACCAAGACCCAAGATAGTTTATGACACAACAATAGCTAATAATACACATTGATCTTTGGTATATTACATAACTTCTCTCAACTTCCATTTTTCATAATATCGATTACATATGGCTATGGAGAAGATTAGATAAAATAATCCAAAGGATTTAGAACAGTTGAAAATGCATGCATGCTTAAAATTACTGGCTATTAACACCATCTCAGAGAACTTCCATGATGACCAGCTCAAAACCCTGCTGGCAAATTGTTCATAAGTATAAAGAGAAAGTGTAGACATGGTTTGTTAATGTTTGCCAAGCCATTACTCTTTTGTCTTGATGCCAATCCAAATTGAGACTTGTCATACATAAATCAAATTTGGAGTTTAGCCACTTGCCTCCATTCCAGAAAGTTAAGAGTTCTTTCAAAGAGCAATCCAGGGAATCGGGTGGTTTTCTGTTATGCCATGTCTTATTACATTGTGCCATTTCTGAGACTAAAGTCTGCAGTCATATTTTATTTAAAAAAAAAAAAAAGTCACCTAAGCTGAAAGCTTGTCCAAGCACCTCTCCCCACCATATGCAAACATCTGTTTTCAAAGAACTTGGTCGCTTAAGTATGCTTCCTAAGCAAATTCATCAGTTGGCTTGGCACAGGAGAAAGGACCCCTTAAAATTATAAAAGCTGTCTGTGCTTCAGACAAAGGTGGCAGCCAACAGTTCTCGGGTTTATGCAAACTCTCCATCACTCAGTTGGGGCAAATGAATGGGCCTCCTCAAACAGAAAATATTTAATATCCAAAAGACTGCCTCAAAAGAAATACTGTTTTTACAGCTGGAGATGAAGAACGGGGCACACATGGGGACCTCTGCTCCATGGGAGGTCAATGGCAGCAATTTTACCTTGTTGGGTTAAGAATCAATCCCCAGAAGGTTGGGATCAGCAAATCTGGGCTTGACATTTCAATGTGAATGGGGTGATCACAACCACCTCTTTTGTTTTACAGAGTGTAAACAAAATGTACTTGCTCAAAGCACTGCTTTGAAAACAAATGGCAGGTATTGTCCCCATTTCTTTGACTGAGGGAGACTATGATATAACTCCAAATGCATTTCTTTCTCTAGATTATGGCTAATTGAGAAATGGTAGCAACAGCTGGTATTCAGTCCCCTGTGGTATGAGGACACCTGAAGGCAAGCCTGTGTTCTCTGGGGTGCCCTGGTGCTAAATCAACCATCCTTCCATATGTGTGTGTGTTTTGGGTGGGGGGGTTCTCCTTGGGGGTGGGATACGTACAAGGACACCAGTATCAAGCAAGGATATTAGAGTTCTATGGCTGGGGTCTGTGTCTTGGCTAGGACATTTCTGTCAGCACTTTTTATGTTTTCTTTCTTTCTCTCTCCCGCCCTTCCTTCCTTCCTTCCTTCCTTTCCTTTTTTCCATCTTTCTTTCTCCCTCTCTTTTTCTCCCTCTTCCTCCCTCCCTCCCTTTCTTTCTTTCTTTCTTTCTTTCTTTCTTTCTTTCTTCCTGTAATCTCTACACCCAGCATGGGGCTCAAACCCACAGCCCCAAGATCAAGAGTCCCATGGTCTACCAACTGAGCCAGCCAGGCAGCCTTATCAGCACTCTTTTAAAAACAAAGATAAAAACACAGCAAGGGTATCCTTCCACTACTTCAGGAGAGATAGGAGAGTTCTCCTGCGCTTAGCTTAGTGGAAAATGTATTAAATGTGGAGCTGGGGGTTTGATAAAGCATAGGCTCCAGAACATTTAGTGCAAACCTCATAGTTGGGGTATACACTTCACCTCAGAGTTCAATAGTCTCAGAAGAAGAGGCTATTAATACATGAAGAAAGGTCTTAAGCTGTCATCTGTGCTAGCAAACTAAAGTAAACAGGAGCAGAAGCTCTTAGAACCTTAAAAATGGTAAACACATAATGCAGTTGAAAGGGGAAATAAAGGGGCGCCTGGGTGGCTCAGTCATTGAGCGTCTGCCTTCAGCTCAGGTCATGATCTCAGGGTCCTGAGATCGAGCCCCACAACAGGCTTCCTGCTCTGCAGAAAGTCAGCTTCTCCTTCCCACTCCCCCATCCTGTGTTCCCTCTCTCCCTGTGTCTCTCTCTGTCAAATAAATAAATAAACAAATATTTTTAAAAGAAAGAAAGGGGAAAAGAGAACATGCAGTGGTCTCAACTCGCTTGATAATGACACACATTTTATTCCGCAAAGCATCACATTTAGTCCTCAGAGAGTATGGTGTGGAATACAGACCATGGAAGACTGTAAGTGAATAGTTCATATAGTCCCACTAATAGATACAGGCTTTAGTCAACTGGAATGATTGAAACCACAGGCTCTTTAGCATGTCCCCTAGATCCCAAATTGGAAGCTGCCTTCTATAACCACAAGGAAAGAGAAAACACTGTCAGGATGAACATTCTTGGGTAGGAGTGAGACCAAGTCTCCCACAGATGTCCAGGAATGCCCCTAGGCATACCCAGGAAAGCAGAAAGGAGGTTGTTGTTGTTGTTTTTAAGATTTTACTTACTTGACAGAAGGAGAGAAAGCACTAGCAGGGGCAACAGCAGGCAGAAGGAGAAGCAGACCCCTGCTGAGCAGAGAGCCTGCTGCGGAGCTCAATCCCAGGACACTGGGATCATGACCTGAGCCAAAGAGAGATGATTAAAGGACTGGGCCACCCAGGTGCTGGGAGGTCCGGTTCTAACTCAGTTCCCATGCTCATTTTTTCCTCCACCTGCTAGTTGTCTAGCTGCCCACAGAGCCCCAGGTCCCTAGGTACATTCTCTGCTCTGATAGGAGGAACAAGGGACGCTTCTGGCCACTTGGACAAAATGAAGTGCAGAGAAAATGTTGTTACTAATGATATCAAGGAGCCAGAGAAAATTAGATTCTTCCTTGGGCAGCTGTCTATGTAGTGGGAAAAACCCGGGACTTGGCTTGAGGAAACCAGTGATCTAGACTGAGAAAATGAGTCAGCTCTTAACATTGTCATTTCCTGATATTTGTGATGAGAAGATCAGTTAATCTCCAGGGTACCACTAAAGTGAAAAATCCAACAGCTTGCGTTTGTATCAGACAACATTTGCTCACTTTCCCCTGTTCAACACCCCACTGATATTTGTTGAGAAGTCGTTATCCTAGAGTCTCTAAGGAAGGAAGAAAAGGGAATAAGAAATGTGAGCACCTGCAAGGAATTTCTCACCTCTATGCAGGGATGGCGTACTTCCAGAGGGTTGAAAGATGGTTTAGGCATCATGGCATTGATTCTATCAGCAATTCTTGTCTACAATCGTTGCCCTTTGGGGTGCTTAGATAACATCATGAGTTGTCCCTCCCTCCCTCCCTTCCTGTCTTCCTTCTTTCCTTCCATCTTTCTTTTCTTCCTTCCACCATCCTTCCTGCCTTCCCCTCTGCCTGCCTCCCTACCTCCCTTCCTTTCTTCTACCTTCCTCATTTCATTCAATGAATAAAATACACCTATAGGAAATGATGCATTTCTTTGGGTGTAATGTGAAATTCTGTATGCGCTTGATTAGGGCTTGTGCCAGATTTTGATGTGAATTGAAGTTTTTCCCTTGGCCTAAGGTTCATATTTCTTATTCCCAAATACTATAAAGAAATAGGTCATTATGACCCTGTTAATGTTACCAAAAATAGTGGACTGAGTAATTTAGGATCAGATTGAAGTGTGACAAATGGTACACAGCTTTACAGCTTCTTGGCCATAGCCACGTCCGCAGCAGCACACAATAAAATTTACCCAAACACTGTTCTTAATGATAACGAATGCTGGTAATAACACAAGTTGTGTTTCAGGATCACCTTTTAGCTCAAGACTCCTCTTACTGTGAAATCTAAATGGCCATATATTCTTCCAAATGGTTTTAGCACAATAGTACTAAGTCGTTGCTTGCTCTTTTTTGCACTGTGTTGCCAACAATGTTCCCATACTGTTGAATTACTTATTTTGCTATTAATATGACCATGACACACTCCACACATAGTGCTGCTTACATGATGCTTGTGCCGCTTTCCAATTCCTTGCTTAATGGGTATGACAATCTCCTCCTTAAAGGTTGTTTCCAATTATTGGCAAAAAGGATCATACTTAAACATTGGATATAATTGCTCAGATGTGCCCGTGAAATTGTATCATCCAGTAGTCTCTGCAGAAATGTTTTGTAATAAGGCAGTCATTTTCAAAGGGGTATGTGTTTTCTCTCAGAGTGACTCCATATGCCATACTTACCTCAAAAAATAAAACTGAACTTGAGTCTCAGTAATAAACAATTTTGGGAACAATTCCCTAAAACTTGTGAAAGAATAAAATGCTTGAGTCATTTCTCTGTTACTGTAAGGGCCTATTTAGCCAGAGCAGCCCCACCTCGGTTGAACAGCCATTTTGTTGTTTATGCAGTAAAACTCAAATTGACCCTGCCCCCCCACAAGGGGAACTTACTTAAAAGCAAGTCCAGGAAACCAGTCTCAGGTAACAAAGCCCAAATACAAGGGTGGGTCAGGTCAGGTGGAGATAACAGCCCAATGCAGGGATGAGTCGGGTCAGGTGGAGACATCCAATCGGTAGAGCAGAGCACGTACACTGTCTCCCTAGATACCAAGGAGTGTGGGCCCCACCTTTTGCCCGCCTTTTGGGCGCCAATTCTGACCAAGGTGATAGGCTAGTTCAAATGTCTACGATAGGGTAAATTGTAATTCAATTGGCCACCCGTGTGGGACCTAGCATGACTGTGCAGCTTTCTCTGTGTGTTACAATCTCCTTTACCACCTGTGTGTGGCCAGGCCCAACCACATGGCCTTTGCTCTATAAAAGTTAGTCTGTGAGGCAGGGAGGGGTTGCCCTCTCTGTAAGGGGCTCTGACTGGTCCGTTTGACAGTTGGTTTGGTTCTTGATGCTTGGCATGAAATAAAGCTTTGCTTGACCTTTGCTTTGTATCAGTCTCACTCCTTTGACCATGGACCCATTATTGGGGGACCCACCATTACCACCATCTAAATCACAGGACTTAACCTTTGGGTCGGGTTGACAGAGTAGATGTCCACTTCCATGAGGGGATCTGAGAAACCAAAGAGGGCAATTATCACTTGCCATGGGATGTGATTTTACCTTAGAAGTTCATTCTATGAGATAAAACTGCCAAGGTTATACTGTAAGTATACTGTACTTACAGTATAAATTTAAATAGTTTTTAAAACATTCTATTCATTTAAAAAAAAAAAAGTAATATGTGATGGTCCATTCTAACAACTTAGTCTGGAATTCCTATGTGTTTTGGAGCCAAAGAGAGAGTATCATGCCTGGTCAGCTCAATCCTCTCCCCCAAACCTTCTTTGCAGGGTGGTTGCTGGACAGTTTATCAAACAAGAAAAGCACCCTACCCGCAGCCAAACTTCCAGGAGTGAAGGGACCTTTGACCTTTTGAATGACACAGACAAAAGGATAAAAAGTGCATGTAGTGTGACAATACAACAGCATTCGGCTAGAATGCAGGCTGCAGTCTGTAAGTGGTCTTCACTGGGAATCAGAACACAGGAAGGCACACCGTGGCCCCTTATGGGGAAGAGGAACAGTCAGACGCAGGAGGAGGGATGCACCCCGTCCCGGATCCTCTAGACAAATGAGTTTCTCTCTTCCTACTCCAGCTCTTGCTAATTGATACTTCAGGTAAGATAATTAGGCTCCTACAGACTTTGCAATTTGTAAATACTCAGCTTTTAACTGGGCCCCTCCCCTGCAGAGAAACAGAGCCAGAGAATGGTATTTCTTTCCTATGATTTTTGCCTCTGGCTTCCTGGAGTTCTTAAAGTCTCTTAATCTCTTGACATTAACTTGGAAACACTGTTGCCAACAGAAATCTCTTTTGCTATGTCTTTCTATCTCTCTGCTTGCAAGGCAGTTAAGAGGAGGTAAAATGTGAGAGACTGCTGGAAGATTCTGCTAGGCTGTGGTGGAAATTTGTTCCATTAGCTTGTTTGTGTTTAGAGGACATCACTGAAACCCACGAAGAAGGCGGCTTTCATTCCTTCACGCAAACCAATGTCTTGCCAAGGAAAAATGACAATCTATAAAAGCCTCTCTCTCTCTCTGCACACAAAAGACATTGTCACTGAGTCAAGAGAGGATTTTGATCTCCCTTGAGGGGGAAAAAGAAAGAAAAATGTCTGGATGTGCTAGCATCTTAAACCCGCTTTGCCTTCCTCCTCCCGGGGACTATGGGTTCCTGAGGCTTCCGGGTATGGAACAGTGCCAGGAACTACTGAGGAAGGACAGTAAAATTTAACAAGACACAGAAAAACAAGAGGGGAAATTATGGTTTTTTGTTAAAAGCCTCTATTTAAATATCAAAAGAAAGAAAGGATTCTGGAATCCTCCTCAGGACCCTGAGGTGAGGCCTCAGGAGGAGAATGTACACTGAGAGAGCCCAGGGCAATCTGTAGGTTTGCTGGTTGTATTTTCTCCTTCCATTTCCCTCCACTCCAGTTTCATTTCAGAACAGGCTGAGTCATGTCCCAATTCGTGGAGATGTTCCTTTGAGAGTGCTCCAAGCTGCCAAGAATATGGCCTCCCTTCTCCTTTCAGAGTGGTGCTCTGGTTGAAGGATGCCTCAACTAACCAGGAGGCATCAACTGCTCAGAATCCTATCAGACTGCGGCAGCCTTCTACATCCATCTCTGATACTAAAGATTAATAAAATGACAAGTGCCTGTGATAGTCCCCGGCTCATTTTCCTGACGTTAGCCTGTCACGCAAAGATCTTGTGAGATGCTCCCCTATGCAGGGTTCAAACCAAGATCCCACGCTGCTCTGGGCAAGGGCCCAGCAAGGACCCCACAGCTGTGGGCTGTCCTGCTGGACGTAAACCTCAGCGCAAAAGCAGATGGTGGCCCTACTGCCAAAGCCGTGTCACCTTTCCTTTCTTCCTGTGAAGCTCCTCTCTCTTGGCCAGTCCAACTTACCTGCTTAGACACAGTCTATTTCAACATTTATGAAATTCAGAAAGTGGAAGTCATCTTTTTTGTCTCTGGCTACTGCAAAAGCAAACGTGCTGTTGTTAAGAGAATAAGAATAAAATGCTTTGTTCCAGGGACAGAAGGGAACATGGTAAAGGTCTCCTGTACATGGAATATAAAAGAATAAATAAATAACGTTGCTGGTTCTGAAGAAGGAGACTCAGCAGCTGAAGAGTTGGGGAGGTGAATTGAAAAAAAAAAAGAAGAAGACAGGTGTTTGCTGCAGGACCCTGGGAGCTCTTTATCCGGCTCTCTTGTTTTCTGTTTTGTTTTCTTTTCTCTTTTGATGAGAGGGAGGATTTGAGGGAGGGTAACACTAAGGAAACTGCTTTAACAACCTCAAAACTAGAATACTTTGCCGGGGAGTTACACAGTACTTCGGTTTGCTTTTGCTTTCACTTTTATTTTTGCTTTTTGACATTGTTTCCAAAATGTTCAATTAAAATACATGGCAAAGAGATTCCGTTCGTACATCTCCTCCACTGTGATGACAGATCCCAGCTTCAAACCCGCAAGCTGAGCTCTTCGGAAACCATTTTTTGTCCTAAAAGCATTTAGTTGCTTTTATCTCTTTAGTTTTGACTTAAAAAGAAAAAAAAAAAAGAAAGAAAGAAAGAATGTTTCACTCCTTCCATGTGAAATTTCGTTTTACAGAAAAGGCTGATGGCAGACATTGAATCAGGAAGCTCTTCCATCCGGAATGACAAAAATAAAAAGTAATGTTGAAAACTGCACCACGTGAAATGCTCTCTCTTCCCATTCTTTGCCCTAAACCCTAACTGGCTTTAAAAGATATTCTGGGAACAGAAACTAGGCATTGAGCTGACTGGCTTTCATACAATAATAAAGTTACACCTCGTCTCCTGCATTGTGCACACAGACAGGAGGGCTGTGTTCTCAGAAGTGAAAGAAAATATTGGCAACAATCTCACATTATCTGGTCACTCGTAGCCCTATTTTCTACTGCTTCCTGGAAGCCTATGGGATGACCTCAGAGTGTAGTTAAATAGCCTTTAAATGAGAGACAGTGGTCACCAAAGGTAAACTGCTGTGAGACTTGGCCAACTCAGGCCACTCCAGGCTTCTTTCAGGATGCAGATAAAGAATTAAGTCCCTTTGTTACAAGTTGGTAGTTGATGTTGGCATATACATGAAAATAGAAGGAATGGCACATTACAAAGAAAATGATCACTTAAGATGTTGCTGTTCAGTTGGGGAGTCTACAAATTAGACTATTAATGCTAAATTGGAGTAAAATCAGATCTCATGCATAGTAATGAGCCTGGAAGTTTAGAGTTAAGAGAGACCCATCATTTTATGCTAATGCAGGCAGGCCAGACACAAGGGAAGACAATGGGAAGATACACAAAGTAAGTGAGCACAGAGAAAAGCTTTTCCAAGCTATTCACACCAAACCCAAACAGAACTGAATGCATGGATTTCTTCCAGAATGCTCACATTCAATGGATGTCACTGTCTACGAAAGGAATAATGGACAAGTCTGAAAAATTGCCTGCAGTTCTCTTGCTGTAATTACTTTCCCTGAGGAGGGACATGAATCAACAAATGGGGGACCATGAGGGACATGGAAGATGCCTCTTGGTTAACATGCATAGTGATTTCCTAAGTGGAGACATTTCCTATGTTCCCTTATATTTGATAATTCCATGAAAATCTATTTTTAGATTTTAATGCCCTGAGGCTGACCTGTAGAGTCTATAACCTCCATTAACATTATGTGGGCAGTGTGTGACTGCCTCAAGAATGAATACCTAATAATCTAGTGTTTCATAATGATCAGGCCTTGGCTATTAAATCCTTGATTTCAAATAATAATGGCTAACATGTATTGAGCCCTCCACCAAGTGCCAGTTACTATATGAGATACTTACATAGAGCTAATGTCCCAACATCACTAAGAGTCGCTATTTTATTTTGATCTAGCAGACTCTGAAATGGACGCACATGGGATATACCACACAGCCAGAAACCAGCAGAGTAGGATTTCAAACCCAAACAATCTGACTTTAAAGCTCATGTTCTTAATGGCTACATTAAATTTCCTGTCTTCACAGCTATACAAACTTCCATGAATAAATGTAAAATTTAAACAAAATTTTGTGAAATGCTTTCATTTTAATTTTCCAATGTTGCCTTGGATTAATCAATCCAATGAATTTAATAAATCTCCACATTATCTCTATTGGTTAATTGGACTACACTGGGTTAGGCATTCATGACAACTGAACTGCTCTCGCCAGATTTTCTCCAAAACCTTGGACTTCTTAAAAGAAATCGATGAACACCCCCCATTGACCTCATCATTATTTTCACTGCCTGCTCACTGAGCTGAAAAATAGGCTAGATTTTGGTTACCAAGATCTCATAGACTGCTTGCTGATGAAGTTTATCCACTTTAATGCCATATGAGGTTTGAAAATGTAAAAAATGTAGTATCATACAAATGGAATTAAATTATCAGGGACTAGTCTTATTTCTTTCATCAGTCACAATCACTTATTCAGTAGCAACCCTTTTGAAAATGAAGCACGAGGCTGCAGTCTTTGAAAGATGGTATGAGCTATTTTTCTCAGTATTTCCCAGCCTTGATGCCTGTACTGCACTTTCCACAGCAATTTGCGCACTTAATTGACAATGGGCTACATTGAATATTTGTTCTTCTTCAACAAAGGGATTCAGGATACTCTGTTGCTCTAGCAGATGGCTTCATTCATCCTGACCTTTTTATGCAACTAAGGCACCAGGAATACTGGGCTAGGTGAGTCTCTGCGTAAGTAAGCCCAGATGAAGCACTTAGCGTAGGGGTGAGTGTTGTCAACAAGACTGGAATGGTTGACACTTCGGTGTGACTTGTGTGGATGGAAAGAAGCAAGATGGAGAGGGAGGAGCAGAGTTTTTCTGAAAGCCGTTCAATGAAAAGTGGTAGTCAGTAACTGAGAGCAATGAAAAGAAGTGGGTTTTTTCAGGGATTTTTGGTAGCAGTTCTGCAATTCTGTTTTTCATTATAGGCAAAGCAAGATAAAGAGTTTTGACATCAGTCATTAGGCGCATACAGAAGACACTCATGGACAAACTGAGCTTGCCTTAGGATTTTATCCTTTTGTTTTCTTCCTATTTGCAGATCAAAAAGCTATATTTAAAAGAATATTAATAATACCTACTTACCTAGGGATTATTATACCAGTGTGGGCTAGGCACTAGACACTAAAGGGAGGAAGAGAGGGAGGTTATTAATTCATGCAATTAACTTAATTAGATCATCTTATTTAATTCTCTCCCTAAGAGTATGTACTCTCAGTGTCACCAAATACAGGTGATGAAATGGAAGCTCCCATAAAGTAGGTGATTTGCCCATTCCCGTAGATAAAAAGTAGCATAACCAACCTTAAAACCTGTTTGACTGGCTTCATAATCCCTGTACCGTCTTGACCATTATTGCCTTGCCTGCATAATACAAGGTATTTCCTATGCGGTAGAGAAGAATAAGCATTGAACAATTTCAAAGCTAAGGATATATTTGCTTTTTAATACAGCAGATATTTATTTGGATACTATTACATGCAGGCTGTATGCTACATGTCCAACGGATAAAGTCATAGCAATAAAAATAGCTAATAGTCACTGAAAACTTACTATGGGGCAGACATCTTAATCCACTATCATTTAAATCGTACACAATACTAGTTACTATTATTTCCCACACTATTTTGATGAAAAAAAAACCTGAAGATTAGATACTTTTGGCCACTTGCTCAAGGCAAAGGAAGTGGTAAAATCAAATCTCTGGAAGGGCAGAACCCAAGTCTTTAAACTTGTAATCAACAAAATGACAAGTAAGGAACTGACATGACAGACTTATGGAGCATCGTAGAGTTGGAAGTGCAGAAAACTGGATGGGTATCTGGAGAATGATTAACGTAGAAACTAAGACTTGAGTCTGATTTAAAGTATGTTTTTATCAGAAAGCAAGCAGACCCATCAAAGGGTGCAATGGAGTTGATAGGTTCTATGTTTATTTTTTTATGTTATTGCCTTATGATTAATACAGCTTAAACTGTAAGTTCTTTGTTCAATGGTGGTAATAGATTTTTACAAGTCTTCATCCCTCTACTGGAGACCCATTTGTACACAACTGTATTAATCAAAACTCTTCTAGTTGTCTGTAATATGTATCCCTCAAAACCACTTAAATAAAGGAAAAAAAATCATCTGAGGATATCGGTCACAAGTCAAGTGCTATTGTTTCAAGGATCTAAATAGTCACTGTGTAAGGGCCTATTTAGCCAGAGCGATTCCATCTGGCTAAACAGTGATTTTGTTGTTTATATAGTAAAACTTAAACTATCCCTGCCCCTCTTCCCCCCAGGGGACTTACTTAAAAACAAGTCCCAGAAACCAGTCCCTGGTAACAAAGCCCAAATACAAGGGTGGGTCAGGCCAGGTAGAGGTATCCAATCAATGGGGTGCATACTGTCTCCCTAGCTCCCAAGGAGTATGGGCCCCGCCCTTTGGGCACCTTTAGGGTGCCAATTCTGACCAAGGTGATAGGCTAGTTCAAATATCTACTATAGGGTAAATTGTAATTCAATTGGTCACTTATGTGTGACCTAGCATGACTGTGCAGCTTTCTCTGTGTGTTACAATCTCATTGGCCACCTGTGCGTTGCCAGGCCCAACCACGGCCTTTGCCCTTAAAAGCTAGTCTATAAGGCAGAGAAGGGTCGCCTCCTTGCAAGAGATGGCCCCAGCTGGTTGGTTTGATTCTCAATGCTTGGTGAGAAATAAAGCTTTGCTTGACATTTGCTTTGTATCAGTCTTGCTCCTTTGATTACAAACCCAACAAAGAGTTAGCTAGATCAGGCATCTCTGTATCTGGGTGCTCAAAAGGTGTCATCAAAAATGTGTCTTTCTGGGGTTCCTGGGTAGCTTAGTCAGATAAGCATCTGCTCTCCTCTCAGATCATGGTTCCAAGGTCCTGGGATCAAGTCCCAAATCAACTCTCTGCTCAGCAGGGAGTTTACTTCTCCCTTTCCTTCTCCATCTGCTTTTCCCCCTGCTCATCCTTTCTCTTGCTATCTCTTTCTCTCAAATAAATAAATAAAACATATATATTTTTTTAATGTGTCTCTCACTAATTCTATCTCTCATCTCTGCTTTGATCTGCAAATGGAGACAAAGATGATTGCTCAGGCTTGCCTGGTCCTCATGACCCGAATCAGATAAGCTCCCCAGGACCCTGGCTTTTGTAGTCCTACCAAGTCAGGAAAGGGTAGTTCCCCAAACAAAACATGAATTCTATTCCCTCACAATGAAAAGGCAAGATGTGTAGATGAACAAATAAATGTCCCTATACTAGTGCAAATGCCTGTGTGAGCCCATGGGAAGAGCAAGGGAAAAAATCCCATGACTCACCTCTATCTTCCCATATGATCTTCCTTGGACATGAGCATTCCACTGTTAGCAACTCTCTTAGGATAAGATATTGAAGGTTCCTCTTAAAAATGACAAGTATTGTAAATTGGAGTCAAGATGGCAGAGAAGTAGCAGGCTGAGGCTACATCAGGTAGCAGGAGATCAGCTAGATAGCTTACCTAAACACTGCAAACACCTACAAATCCAACAGGAGATCGAAGAGAAGAAAAACAACAATTTTAGAAACAGAAAATCAACCACTTTCTGAAAGGTAGGACTGGCAGAGAAGTGAATCCAAAGCGACGGGAAGATAGACCGTGGGGAGAGGGATTGGCTCCCGGCAAGTGGCGGAGCAACGGAGCACAAAATCGGGAATTTTAGAAGTCTGTTCCGTTAGGGACATCGCTCCATATGCTAAGCTAGGGTGAAGCGCACGCAGGGTCAGTGTGGCTTCAGATCCCGCAGAGTCACAGAAGGAACGGGGATGTCTGAGTGTTGCAGAGCTTACAGGTATTAGAACGGGGAAGCTGGCTACAGAGACAGAGCCGAGGAGTGAGCTCTCAGCTCAGGGTTACCTTGAACCGGTCGCAGCCTGGGTGAGCTCAGAGCGCAGCCAGAGGCCAGAGAGATGGGAGTTATTGGGCGCTATTCTCTGAGGGCGCACTGAGGAGTGGGGCCCCAAGCTCTCGGCTCCTCTGGGCTGGAGACTGAGAGGCCACCATTTTCATTCCTGTCCTATGGAACTCTACAGAGAGCGTTCTGGGAACAAAAGCTCCTGAAAGCGAACCTGAGGGATTACTCAACCGGGCCCACGGTAAGGGCGGTGCAATTCTGCCTGGGGCAAACACTTGAGAATCGCTACAACAGGCCCCTCCCCCAGAAGATGGACAAGAAATCCAGCCAGGACCAAGTTCACCTACCAAGGAGTGCAGGTTCAATACCAAGGAGAGCAGCGGAACTCCAGAGGAGGAGAAAGCAAAGCACTGAACTCATGGCTTTCTCTCCATGATTCATTAGTCATGCAGTTAATTTAATTTTTTTTTAATTTTTTTTCTTCTGCTAAATTTTTTTGACTTTTACCCTGTTCTTTTTTAACATTTTTAACTAGTTTATCTTTTATATATATATATATTTTTTTCTTTTTTATATTTTTTTCTTTATCTGTTTTCTTTTTGTAATTGTTTCCTTATTTTTCCTGAACCTCTTTTTATCCCCTTTCTCCCCCCCACAATTTGGGGTCTCTTCTGATTTGGTTAAAGCGTATTTTCCTGGGATCTTTGCCACCCTTTATATTTTACTTGCTCCTTCATATACCCTTATCTGGACAAAATGACAAGGCGGAAAAATTCACCACAAAAAAAAGAACAAGAGGCGGTACCAAAGGCTAGGGACCTAGTCAATACAGACATTGGTAATATGTCAGATCTAGAGTTCAGAATGACAATTCTCAAGGTTCTAGCCAGGTTTGAAAAAGCATGGAAGGTATTAGAGAAACCCTCTTGGGAGATATAAAAGCCCTTTCTGGAAAATAAAAGAACTAAAATCTAACCAAGTTGAAATCAAAGAAGCTATTAATGAGGTTCAATCAAAAATGGAGGCTCTCACTGCTAGGATAAATGAGGCAGAGGAAAGAATTTGCGATATGGAAGACCAAATGACAGAGAATAAAGAAGCTGAGCAAAAGAGGGACAAACAGCTACTGGACCACGAGGGAAGAATTCAAGAGATAAGTGACACCATAAGACAAAACAACATTAGAATAATTGGGATTCCAGAAGAAGAAGAAAGAGAGAGGGGAGCAGAAGGTATATTGGAGAAAATTATTGGAGAGAATTTCCCTAATATGGCAAAGGTAACAAGCATCAAAATCCAGGAGGTGCAGAGAACCCCCCTCAAAATCAACAAGAATAGGTCCACACCCCATCACCTAATAGTAAAATTCACAAGCCTTAGTTACAGAGAGAAAATCCTGAAAGCAGCCTGGGAAAGGAAGTCTGTAACATACAATGGTAAAAATATTAGACTGGCAGCAGACTTATCCACAGAGACCTGGCAGGCAGAAAGAACTGGCATGATATATTCAGAGCACTAAATGAGAAAAACATGCAGCCAAGAATACTATATCCAGCTAGGCTATCATTGAAAATAGAAGGAGAGATTAAAAGCTTCCAGGACAAACAAAAACTGAAAGAATTTGCAAACACCAAACCAGCTCTACAGGAAATATTGAATGGGGTCCTCTAAGCAAAGAGAGAGCCTAAAAGTAGTAGATTAGAAAGGAACAGAGACAATATACAGTAACAATAACCTTACAGGCAATACAATGGCACTAAATACATATCTCTCAATGTTACCCTGAATGTTAATGGGCTAAATGCCCCAATCAAAAGACACAGGATTTCAGAATGGATTAAAAAAAAAAAAAACAACCATCTATATGTTGCCTACAAGAAATTCATTTCAGACCCAAAGACACCTCCAGATTTAAAGTGAAGGGGTGGAAAAGAATTTACCATGCTAATGGACATCGGAAGAAAGCAGGAGTGGCAATCCTTATATCAGAAAAATTAGATTTTAAGCCAAAGACTATAATAAGAGATGAGGAAGGACACTATATCATACTCAAAGGGTCTGTCCAAAAAGAAGATCTAACAATTTTCAATATCTATGCCCCTAACATGGGTGCAGCCAACTACATAAACCAATTAATAACAAAATCAAAGAAACACATCAACAATAATGCAATAATAGTAGGGGACGTTAACACTCCCCTCACTGAAATGGACAGATCATCCAACAAAAGATCAACAAGGAAATAAAGGCCTTAAATGACACACTGGGCAGATGGACATCACAGATATATTCAGAACATTCCATCCCAAAGCAACAGAATGTACATTCTTCTCTGGTGCATATGGAACATTCTCCAGAATAGATTATATCCTGGGTCCTAAATCAGGTCTCAACCAGTATCAAAAGATTGGGATCATTCCCTGCATCTTTTCAGACCACAATGCTCTGAAACTAGAACTCAATCACAAGAGGAAAGTTGGAAAGAACCCTAATACATGGAGACTAAACAGAATCCTTCTAAAGAATGAATGGGTCAACCAGGAAATTAAAGAATTGAAAAAATCCATGGAAACAAATGATAATGAAAACACAATGGTTCAAAATCTGTGGGACACAGCAAAGGCAGTCCCGAGAGGAAAATATATAGCAGTACAAGCTTTTCTCAAGAAACAAGAAAGATCTCAAATACACAACCTAACTCTACACCTAAAGGAGATGGAGAAAGAACAAGAAAGAAACCCTAAACCCAGCAGGAGAAGAGAAATCATAAAGATCAGAACAGAAATCAATGAAATAGAAACCAAAAAAGCAAGAGAACTAATCAACGAAACTAGGAGCTGGTTCTTAGAAAGAATTGATAAGATTGATAAATCCCTGGCCAGACTTATCAAAAAGAAAAGAGAAAGGACCCAAATAAATAAAATCATGAATGAAAGAGGAGAGATCACAACTAGCACCAAAGAAATACAAACAATTATAAGAACATACTATGAGCAACTCTATGCAAACAAATTTGACAATCTGGAAGAAATGGATGCATTTCTAGAGACATATAAACTACCACAACTGAACCGGGAAGAAATAGAAAACCTGAACAGATCCATAACCAGTAAGGAGATTGAAAAAGTCATCAAAAATCTCCAAACAAACAAAAGCCCAGGGCCAGACAGCTTCCCAGGGGAATTCTACCAAACGTTTAAGGAAGATCTAATTCCTATTCTCCTGAAACTGTTCAAAAAATAGAAATGGAAGGAAAACTTCCAAACTCATTTTATGAGGCCAGCATCACCTTGATCCCAAAACCAGACAAGGATCCCATCAAAAAAGAGAACTACAGACCAATATTTACTCTTAATCAAAAAAAAAAAAAAAAAAAAAAAAAAAAAAAAAGACAAGTATTGGGGTGCCTGTGTGGCTCAGTGGGTTAAAGCCTCTTCTGTCTTCAGCTCAGGTCATGATCCCAGGGTCCTGGAATCAAGGTCCACATCTGGCTCTCTGCTCATCAGGGAGCCTGCTTCCACCTCTCTCACTGCCTGCCTCTCTGCCTACTTGTGATCCCTGCCTGTTAAGTAAATAAATAAAATATTTTTTTAAAAAAATGACAAGTATCTTATATGGGAAGACAGACACATTAAGCCATTACCATCCATTAACAGTTTATTAGGAAAGAGCTTTTCAGATTGTCCATTTTATCTTCTAGATGTGCCCAGGGTGGACTCCGAGTAATACATGTTTCTGAAATAGTGAGTTGAGGTAATATTCAAAGGAAAAAATCAAATGAATTGACCTTTGAGGAGATCAGTCATACAGTGTAGACGCAGTAGCAGATGATGATGAATTCAGAAATCTTGACTGCAGGTTACCCCTAAGTTATTGGATTGACCTCAGGACAGGAGGACTGTCCAGATACTGAGAGTAATGATGATGACAACTTAACATTTAGTATTTGGCACGATGCTAGGCATGTTACCTAAATTATTTAATCTAATCTGTTCCAGAAAGTTATAAGGCACATGCTATTATTATCCCCATTTTATGACAGAGGAACTCAAGTTACTTACTCAGGTAATTTAGTCAAGAAACTTAAGTAACTTAGTCAAGTAACTTAATAATTTTTCAGACTGGATGAACACCCAAGACTACTTCACTTCATGGTCACGTTGATGTCATCAGGCTATATCACCATAGATGTTATGGAAGAAGTGAGTCCATCGAGTGTGTGTTCACATAGATAAAATTTGGGTGACTTTCCCACTCTGACGGCCATGAAGCCTCTGGGGTCTTCGAAGATTATTATTAAATGTCGGCCATAAATGTCATGGTATGCGGCTCTCTCAGCACTCCTTAATTGTTCCTCCCCCAGGTACTGGTGTTTACATGCATTGGCAACTTCCCTAAAGGAGTATCTCCTGGGCATAGAAAGATTATTTAGCTAATAAGTAAACTGCGTAGGGAAAAGTAATCTACAGCTAGTCACCTAGGCCAAATGAAGTCTAGAACCTAATCTCCAGGCTACCTTTGTCCTTGTTGGGGCATTCATTGTAGCACCATAGGCCAAGCATCTGCCTGAGGACTATAACAAGGCAGGGCACTGTGTCTAGGTAGAATAAGAACTTGCCTGAGAACCTGTCCTCTCCATAAGTGGGAAAGTTCTGTTGAGACTATACTCAGTCTATTACCTACCTTCATTTGCTAACCTTGGGATTAGGGAAGAGAGAGGACTTTTCACACACACACACACACACACACACACACACAAATAGACGATAGATTTAGGTGTATTGACCTTGAGAATTTGGCTAGAAGCCCACAAACCTGCATCACCTAGAAAACCTACACCCCGTGTTTTGTGTGTTAACACTGTCTCCATTTTTCTAAAGTCTTGCTATGCCTGCCCATACCCCCATTTTTCACTTAGAACTGGAATCCTGGACAATTTTTCTATCAAATAACAGATGATTTTTAACACCCAAGTGAGTTTTGTGTCATAATTAACCCAGGGCTCACAAGCCACATCCTTGCCAAGCAGGTGTACTGGTTGTGCAAACACTAAAATGTATGTATATACTGAAGTTGAATCAAATGTTTGCAAAGCATCAGCTGGAAGAAAAAAATATTTAAGACCCACAGAATATCTGGATCCCTACCTCACTCCTTAAATATACACAGAATAATTCCAGGCAGATTTGAGATTTAACTTAACATTTTAGGTCTTTCTGTGAGTTAAAAAAATCAAGGACCCAAAAAGTAAAAGATTGAGAAGTTTGATATGATAAAGAAAATTCAAATTGGAAAAAAAAAATAAGGCAAGACAAAGACAGTAATAAAAATGGGAGAAAATACTTTCTTTTAAACAGGCAATTCATACAAAAAACTTAAATGACTAATAATATCAAAAGCAATTAAGTGGAATATTACTCAGCAATAAAACTGGCACGTGATTGATGTGTGTATCATGTATGACTATGTCCTATGACATAAGGGCCTTCCTTACACTGAGGAGGAGAGCTGATCTCTAAAGGTATGTGCTGTATGAGAGCACATTCTGGAACCTCCTTGAACTGTCAGAACTAGAGAGACAGAGAGTAGCCTCATGATTGCTGGGGAAGAAGAGAGACGGTAGTGTGGTGGAAGTGACAGGGGAGGAAATTCCCTTATTGCTTCTGTGCCCTGATTGTCGGGGTGATTATATTGATCTGTACATGAGATCTACAGAGAGGATGAAATTGCTGAGAATGACTACGTGCAGTCACCACACACAGAAACATGGATGCAAAATCTGCTGAAAACTGTCTAAAATCTGGAGTGGGGTGAAAACCATTATACCAATACCAATTTCCTGGTTTCAATACCATACTGTCGTTATAAGAGATGCCATTTTTGAAGACAGTTAGGTACGGGACTCTAGTACTACTTTCATAGTGAGTCTATATTCATTTCAAAATAAAACATTTTAAAAAATACTCAAATCTAACTTAATTAAAGAAAAACCAATAGAAATTATCAGACACTATTTTTACTTTCATATTGGAAAACTTTAATAATAGTCAATGTTGGGAGATGCTACGGGTTGAATTGAGCTCCCTTAAAACATGATGAGGCTGTAACCCCCGGTACTTGTGGCTGGGACCTTGTGTGGAAATAGGAGTCCTTGCAGATGCTCAAGCCAAGATGAAGTCATGAGAGTGGGCCCTAATCCAGTAGGACTGACATTTTTATGCAAGCGGAAATTTGGACAAAGAGATTGACATGTATGTATAGATGTAAAGACACAGGGAGCAGACAGCCATCTATAAACCAAGGGAGAAGACAGCCATCCACAAACAAAAGCATGTCTCAGGCTACCAAATGCTGGGAAAGAGGCTCAGAAGAGAATGCCTCTCAAAGCCCTCAGAAGGAACTAACCTTGCCAGAACTTTTTTTCTTTTTTTTAAGATTTTATTTATTTATTTGACAGAGAGAGAGCGAGAGCAGGAACACAAGCAGGGGGAGTGGGAGTGGGAAAGCAGGCTTCCCGCCAGGTATGGAGACCGATGCAGGGCTCAGTCCCAGGACTCTGGGATCATGAGCTGAGCCGAAGGCAGATGCTTAACCATCTGAGCCCCCATCTAAGCCCTGAGCGCCCCAAAACTTTGATCTCAGGTGCAAACTTCTTTGAAAGGCTTTTGGCAATTATTTGTTGAAATGTAAAATCATGTGCCAACTGACCCTTCATTCAACATATCAATTCTACTTCTGGGAATTCATCATAAGGATATGTTCTTGTATTTTTCCAAAGATGAATTGTCAAAAAATAGTCATTGCTCTATTGTTTTTAATAACAAAAACTCCAAAAATAACCCAAGTTCCCTTTATGAAAATGGATAATAAATCATGTGATTCTGTGTAGTGAGAGGCAGATCGACAATACCTTATCAGAGCTTCAAAAATGCAAAAGCTCTGGAACACTGAAGTTTTAGAAAGAATTTGCAGCAAACTTGTTTGATGGAGAAATCTGCTTTGTGTTGTGGATAGTCTGTTCATTCCGGTTCTTGTAAGTATTCCTTTGTTACGTTGCAGAAATACCAGTACATTTGCATAAGAGGCTCCTCCCCAGACCCTTCTGGGAGTTTCATTATATAAAATATTATCCTTCTAAAATCTGAAAAAAATTATGAATATTGAAATACTTACGACTCTAATGATTTAAAATAAAGAAATGTGAGCATATATTCACAGCTCTTGAAATATATGTGATAAAAATATATATTGGAAAAATAGATACTTCAAACTGGAAACATCACTAGGTGATATTATTATGAGGAAAAAAGCAAATAGATAGAATTGTATATATAAAATGTTCTTTGGGTAAATGCTGGTAAATGCCTAAGCATAACTGAAAACATATACAAAAACGTAATTACCATGTTTTACTCTAGGAATTGAAATGGATTATGCCCTAATTCCCTGCCAAAGCTGTCCTAGTTAATGCCCAGCAGTAAGACAGATAGCTTTTCAGGTTCTGACATCGGTAGTAAGCTCTTAGCGGCTAAGACCGCTCCATTTTGTTTTACCCTGGCTAATTTTAACCCGATTCATCAGACAATACATAATTTCTAAACAAGTCCCTTTTGATACACTGCCTGCTTTTGGCATTAATGCAGATTAAATAAACATCTCTGAAGAAGTAGAAACATATACTATTAGCATGTAAAAGAAAACAGTTTATTACGTTCAACATCACCAAAAAGTAGAATATGTATCTGAAAGATGACTGCAAATAGCAGAAATCATGTTAACAATAACTACAAATATACACACACATCAGGAGATGGTATGAGTTCACTAGGAACAACAAAATCACATTCCTTACTACTTTGCCTTTACATTTAGTAGCTGGTTAAAGACTAACTTTAATTGAATTGAGCCCTTAGAGACGGTCTTTTAAGGAGGCACGTTAGGGGTTATTAAATAGATACAAGGAAGCAAATTTACTTTGGAGGTTTAGAACAGGAAAGGATCTTCAAGGTAACATAGGGCAACCCTCTCAATTTCAAGATAAGGAAACTGAGGCTCAGAGTGGCAGGGACTGCCTCAGGACACAACCCTACCTAACCAGAGAAATGAAGCTAGAGCCTCCCCCGCACTTACAACATTTAGTTCTGCTACTGCCCCCCTAACACTGCCTCCTGCAAACCTGAGCTCTGGAAACCTGGACAAACTTCTCAGCCACTAAACCATTACTGCCCATGCCACTTAATCTCCAGGTGGTCACCTTGCACCAGTGGGTCCCTACTCCACTGCTGTGGGTGGGCTAGTTCTCACTCTAGTGTCTATGAACTCAAATAGGGATTTTTGTTTGTTTATCTTCCAACTTACACTCCAGGATCTGGGATGGCACAGAGAACAAGTTTATAATCTTACATGGAATCATGATACTGTTTGGTTGATACAGAAATAAAGGGGGGTGGCATTACCTTATTGTACCCTTTTATAGGAATGGGGGGACAGAAGCTAGTTGTTGGCTCAAATTCATATTTCGTAGTTCCTATCAGTGACCTTCTTCATGAAGAGGGTCAGGAAGTTAATTATATTAATTGTATTCCTGTACTTGCCTTCCTGGTTTTGCTATAAGAATCTTCACCTCCACATTGCGTTATTAAGATACTCTATGATCTGTTATCTTTTCCTCACTGATATATACATAATGTTTATTAACTCCCTTCCCATAAATTCCTCTTCAGTCCAGTTACGTGGTTTTTTTTTTTTTTTTCCTTCCTTATTTCTTTATTGTATAGACCTATATGCACTGGCTGACCCATCTCCTGTCTTATCCTTTGCCTTCCCTATCCATTCCGCTTTTCCCTTCCCTTCCCTTCCTCTCCCCATTCCCCATCCCTCCATCTCCCCCCCAGGCAACACCTGTGCCCTGAGGGCCCATCATGCACTGGGCCCTGACTTTAGCTCTGGGAGGGGAGGATGTTTATCTTTCTTCTGCTCCTTCTGTTTAGTTCTTTTACAAGCAGATTTCATAAAATCCGCTAAAGTCCAGCTTGATTCTTTCATAAATCAAACAAAATTCTTGTATTATCTGAATTCTTGTATTATCTGAATGCTTAGATTTCCCTACAGTACCAGGTAATACTTTTGTGTAAGAACCACACCGGCCCGCGAGCTTTCCAAGGAGCACTGCTAATCAAAGTGCCGATGTGATCGCAGGGATCACCAAGCTACTGGCCTGCACCTAATTCCCCCTGGGTGCCCCAAAAATTTCTCCAGATGTATGGATTTTATGAAAAACATTCCTTGAATCTGAACATTTCACTGTGCTAGAAATATATCAGACGCTGAAGACACTTTGGGACTCAGGCCTCATTTTCTCACAGCTGCTTATCCAGGAGGAGAAAAGGGGCACTACTGTAACCAGAACAACCAAGCTTCCAACACAAAACGTTTCCTCCTTGATTCTTCCTTGCCTTTGCCTACCAGGGTCCTGTGATGCCCTCAAGGAATCTGATCCGCAGTGTGCCCACATTCTTTCTCGAAATGGCTAAGAAAATCGGCCCAAAAGAACTTGAAAGTCAAACTGCTAGATTTTATACCCAGCCTGTCACGACTTCCTTCATGGCTCCCTGACTCTAGTGAGCTCTGATTTCCTGTAAAGAGGCTTCTGTGGGCTAAAAGCTGGGGAGTCCCAAAATCAAAGGGCCGTCTTTGCTCTTATAAATGAGAGCCTCCAAGTTAAAATACCTAATTCTTCTCTCCTGGTACCTCTTCAACTATTTTCCTATTGCTCTGAAGGTTGACAGTATTTAGGCTTTAAAGAGACACCTGGGGAGAAAGCAGCCAAGAATGGTATTTTGAAAGCTTGCAAGACTTGGGAAGTAGACCAGGTGCAAAAGGAACTCAGGGTAGGTTAGCGACTCCTACAAATTACTACCTGTAAACATTTTATCCTAATGTAAATAAATGAAGCTTATAAATTTGATTGTAGGTTAAGTATCATTATAAGGATGTTTTGATGACATTGGTAATTTATTCAGTTGATTGATATAAAAGGAAGTATCAGACATTTTTGCCCCCCCCCCCGCTCCTCCCTCAGCTGCTTTATATTTTCCTTGGATGTAAAGCTCGAGTCTAGGTGTGTGCAGACGATCGATTCTGGTTTTCTTAGCAAGGGAAGTGAATGCCGAGAAGGGAAACACACCAGGGCTTGTGTTCTTTATTCAGTTGCTTTTTTCTTTCTTTGCTCCCCTTGAAACATTAAATCTAATTTTTTAAAGCTGTCATTATAATGTGTATGAAATGTATTCTCTTTTTTCCTCTTCCTCTCTGTTCTGATTGCTGGAAACCACTAAAGCCAGTCAATGTGGTGGAAATTAAGTCTTGGGGGAGGATATTCAGCTGATGTATTGATTCCAAGTTGCTATTTAGGGAATAATTAAGCCATGATTTTATTGGTGATTTTATTTGTCTGCTTTGTGTGAAGGACATTTATTTGCATTAGTTGAAAATTAACTAATAAACTTCTATGCTTTTATATACTATGAGATTTATCTAATCAAAAAAGGATGGATTCACTGATCTAACTAGAAATGATCCATTTTAAAGAACAACAACAAAATTCCTAATCAGCAAAGAATTTATTTCAAGTCAATGGGTTCTAAAAAGTCTGACAGTCACTTACGGTTTCCTTTTCTTTCTTTCTTTCTTTCTTTCTTTCTTTCTTTCTTTTGTAAGTTCAACATTTAAATGTTTTTCTTCTTTTGCCTTACATTGTCATTGGAGTTCATATTGTGTTACTTTTATTATGACGGAGGCTGCAAATATTTATTTTTAATATTCTAGTCTCAGAATAAGAAATGATATTCAGCACCAGGGTATGCATACTTACTTAGCATAAGAATGTGCCCTATTTTAAAAGCAATTGCATAAGAAACAGCAGCACTGGAGCTAGAATAATTTATATTGGGAAACTTGGCTAGATGGTAAAACATTGACTCTTAAATTATTGCTGTAATCCTGAGAGCAGGGTGGTGCCTTCTTATGTTTGCCTTTCTTTACCTCCTTCTGCCAAGGTCATATTGTAGTCATATTTCGATGATTTTGAATTTCCAGCATCCTGGCATATTTGCATTTTCCCTCTTTTTAGGAAAGAAATCGTGCTATTTTATAATATGTTATATGGTAGTGTCAGAGAAAAAAAGAAAGAAAGAAAGAAAAGAAAACCAAACAACTTCCCCTTTTTTATCCTTGATAGTTTTTTTTTCCTTTTTTCAAGTGGAGGACAAAATAGTAAGGATGGATTATAATTTCTTTGATTTTTTAAATGATGAAGAACATGTTTTATAAAAGGCATTTAGAGCTACAAATTAGCACCTGTACCTATCATTTGATTTTTAAAAATTTATTCAAAATAGGATTTGAGGAAGGGGGTGAGGGAATCTAAAATATGAGTCATTTTATTCTCTAAATAATGAGTTAAGGAGTTCAGTGCAATTTCAATCTTCAAAGAAAAACAAAAGTTACCATTTCCAGGAAAGATGATGTCATTTTCTTAAGATTCCATTCCTTTCTTGTTTACTGACTTCCTCTGGTGAACTCTTCTTTCTATTAAAGTATAATGTCACCAGGACCCAGGTCAAAAAACAGACTATACCTAGTGTCCCAGAAACCCTCTTGAGCTCTGACAGTCACTAGACTTCCACAGCAGTCAGCACCACTTCAAATTCAGCCAGCATAGATTATTAGTTCCACCTGTGTTTGTACTTTTCATGAATAGAATCCTATATAATCTACCTATAGTTGACTTCAGGACTATAACCCTCTTGACGAGGGCCTGAGGTATGTGGGACATCTTCCTGCAGCACATCCCTTTGTTCACCCTGAGATTATTAACAAATAGTGCATCACCCTGCTCACTTTAAGTCAATCGAAGTATAAAGGGGGAAAACAATCCAAAAAGTTTTATGTTTAAATGAAGTTTGCAGCCTAATTGCTTTCAAGCTTTGAGGTCTTGTTACTCACAAAATAATTTTTAAAAATGCATCTTAGAATCCAATTTTAGCCTAGGTTGAGACTGAGTAGTTTTATTCCTCCCAGTCTTCCCTTTTAAAACTATAAAATGCCTGATATAACACCACAGATAATCACAGACAGAGTCTGAGGTAGAAAGAAGACAGATGGCCTGGGAGCTCGGGACTTGAGAACTCACCCAGTACAGAGTTCCCTGCATTTTCTTTTCGGCCCTCATGCATCTGGGACAGGGCTCTGCCGAATCTCCAGTGGCACCCACAGGCACAGGCAAAAGAAGTGCCTGGCACCCATAGGCACAGGCAAAAGAAGCTCCAAGGAAAGCCTGTTTCTGTCAGTGCTAGCACTGCAAAAAGAAAACTTCTTGGGCAATATCTTCCGGACCCGAGCCAAACACCAGCAGAACCCTCCCATGCCCCGTGGTTTCAGCAGGGTTGAAGGGACTGCTGACCTTCTACCCTGCTTTCCTGCCCCCCTGTGCAGGCAGCACTCTGAAGTACCCCCCTACCCCCCGCGGAAGCAGGCAGTGCTTTAATTCTTCACCAGGGTTAAGTCAGGAGGATCCAGCTGTGAACATCCCTCATCAAGCAGCAGGGAGACTGAACATAGTGACATAATCACCTCTCAGTTCATTTCCAGGCACTGTCAGTGGTATGGCTCAACTTGCTCACTAACTTGACATCAATAAGGGGAACGGAGTAGCGTGAGACAGAGCTCTACTGCCCCCCTCTTCATCCCGGGGAGGAACTGTGCTTTTGCCTCAGTCCTGTAGCAAAAAAAAAAAAAAAAAAAAAAAAAATAGTTTTGAGTCAGTCCTCAGCTTTCCTTTCCCTTATATCATGGGGCCCAGTGGGGAGCTGAGCATATATTCCCACCCAAGAAACAACAAACAGGCCAAGCAGGTGTTCACTTTTGCTGGGAAAAGAAGGTATCCTAGGAGCCTGGGGAGAAGCTGAACTTGCATTCATTCCTCCATCTTCAACCAAGCAATGTGAGCCAGAGTTTTATGTTCATTGTGGTGATGTCGATGGGGCCCAGCATGAAGCTGAATACACCTGTAGGTCACTACAGTATACACTATAGGTCACCTAGAACTAGAGAACTACATCTCAACAAGGGGACTGTTTGCCAAAAAAAAAAAAAAAAAAAAAAAAAGTTGTCCAGGATACAATCACTCATCATGTCAAGAATGAGGAAAATCAGGTGCCTGGGTGGCCCAGTGGGTTAAAGCCTCTGCCTTCAGCTCAGGTCATGATCCCAGGGTCCTGGGATCAAGCTCTGCATATGCATCGTGCTCTCTGCTCGGGAGGGAGCCTGCTTCCTCCACCCTCTCTGCCTACTTGTGATCTCTGTCTGTCAAATAAATAAATAAAATTTTAAAAAAAAGAATAAGAAAAATTACAACTTGAAATAAAAAAGTCAATCTCATTCAAAGTTGGATGACAACACTGAGATAACCAGATGTCAGAATTCTCTGACAAAGAATTTAAAACAAACACTATAAAAATACTCCAATAATATTTAAAAATTCTCTCGAAACAAACAAAAGTTTTATCAGAGAAATTGAAGTTATGTATTTTAAAAAATAACTAAATGAAAAGTATAGAAATGAGAATGCCAACAAATAGGATCAAACCTGATGGATGGGCTGAATAGTAGAGTGGAGATAGCAGAGGATAGGATCTGTGATCTTGAGGACAAATCAATTGAATTTATCCAATTTGAATAACAGAAAATAGAAAATAGGAAAAAAAAAAAAAAAAGTCCTGGAGACATGAACAAGAAGGTTTGCATTCAGATAAAAAATAGCCCTAAGTGGGGCACCTGGGTGGCTCAGTGGGTTAAGCCTCTGCTTTCGGCTCAGGTCATGGTCCCAGGGTCCTGGGATCGAGCCCCGCATCGGGTTCTCTGCTCAGCGGGGAACCTGCTTCCCTTCCTCTCTCTGCCTGCCTCTCTGCCTACTTGTGATCTATCTGTCAAATAAATAAATAAAATCTTTAAAAAAAAAAAAAGCCCTAAGTGAAGGTTGCAGATGGTGGCAAAAGCCTGTGAACACAACCCAGTGGTGATTACTGAAGATTTCACTTGAGGTTGTCCATCTGAGGGGCATTTACTGCCTTGCTATTGGATATTAATTAAAGGTCCTCCAATGACTAAAAGCCAAACTGACCTTCAAGCATGAAATACCATCTAGGATGACGTCAGAAAAAGGTCCTAATGGGGGTATAGTGTCCAAGAGAATTCCATTATGCCATGGAAATGGCTTGTACCAGATATTATTTTTTTTTAAAGATTTTATTTATTTATTTGAGAGAGAGACAGAGAGAGAGAGAGAGCATGAAAGGCGAGAAGGTCGAGGGAGAAGTAGAATCCCCACTGAACCAGGAGCCCGATATGGGACGCAATGCTGAGACTCTGGGACCAAAACCCAAACCGAAGGCAGTTTCCCAACCAACCGAACCACCCAGGCACCCTGTACCAGATATTATTACTGAGAAAATGCAAGTAGGACATTCTCACAAGCAGGGAGCCTCTTTTCCTTAGGTCTGACTCTGGAACTGTGTGAGGAGAGGCTGGATTCTATTGTCACTTGGGCTGTGTCCTATGAAAAATCCTTGACTAACCAACAAAAAGCTGCTCTGTGGAGAGTAGTTCTGAGGTGAATGGACATCTTGTTTGGAAGGCCATATTCTGAGAGAGAAAGGTAAACACAGCAACCTTGTATGCTGCTTTCCTAGCAGTGGTGGAAGAAGTGAACAGTGGTAAAAGCTTCTATGTTTGGGTTTTATAGATTTAGGGGCAGGGGCCAATAACCTGGACACATGGTCAGGCAAAAGGACAATGGAAACCAGGCCTATTAAAGGGATGCCCATATGGAACACAGCCCTTTGGAAATCACTGTGAAACTATGGGAATATGAGGGTGCACTTAAGCAGTGGGACAGTCGGGAAACTTGGGAAACAGCCCCTATGTACCCTGGAAACTTCTTGCCACTTTTTTTGCAAAGCAAAGCAGGAACCAAGGAGTAAGGCCAGAGCAGTTCAGGCTCATCTGAGATAAGATGCCTACCAAACTTCACCTTTCACCAAATTCCTCCCTCATTATAATGCTAAAATTCATGCCCAGAAGTGAAGACTCAACAGACATATAAAACATATGATGTATGAGGAAGACTGTGCTGTCAACTGTGCCTGCGTGCCCAATTCCCTGTATTTCCCCACCCCAACATGCCTAGTCATCACTTCTTGCCCACTTCAGACCCTTTAAAACCTTCCCTGGCTATTTTTAGGAATGTTGGTCTGACATTCTTGTTGTAACTGTGTTTCCCTTCAGCTTGAGCTGTTGTGTCTGTAACACCCTACCTATGTCTGTACATCTTGGGTCCAGTCTCATTTGTACCATTGGTGGGTCCAAGCACCCAAATACAGTAACAATAAGGACATGTCAACACTATCAGAAGAACTTTGTTTTGGAAGGTGGTGGAGCTTGGCAAGCAGATATTCCCATTGGTTTCCTTGAGAAGGCCACCTAGGCCCCTGAAATGAGTGCATTTGGGGGTACTGCAGCATTGAATCCAGACTTTCTTCTTGTACCCTCTGAGCACAAAGTGCCAGTAAGAATTGTTCTGTATGCCAACAGATGGAAGAGAGACTGCTAGAGACTGCATTAGCTATGTGGCAGATTCCTTGGTGAGAAGGCCCTGAATCTGGCTGGCCAACCAGTCAGACTACAGCTAGTAACCCTGGAAGGTTACAAATAGGGCCTGACAGGAGCAGACATTAGACAAGGATTTCCTTACTGGTGGTGCATGCAACCAAAAGCATGCTCTGAATGTATTGTGTAAGACAACCAGAAGGGAAGACACTGAATCGGTTTGGATGGCTGATCTCCATTTCTTCAGACTAAGGAACACACTTTACAACCCATAATATCCTCCTCAGAATAATAGTTTGATAGAGAATTGAAATGGGATATTAAAGCATTAGTTGTCTAAAATGGGGTCCATAAAGAAATGAAGGGCTGGCTTACATGCCTTTAAGGATATGTATGCATCCTCAACATGAACATGAATGGGGCTAAAGGAGTGTCCCCACAAAACAGATTTCTGTTTTTCTGGTGGATTGGGGCAAGAGGGTTTAAAGGAAGATGTTGGTATTCTTTCTTCCCCACATCACCTCAAGTTTTTTCCTAAAAAGTGATATTGTCAATTATACTATCTCCCTGAAAAGAGTGAAATCATATATTGCTGACACTACACTAGTTTTTGGAATGTAACAAGCTCAAATAGAAGCTTATAAATTTGAGTGGCCTCATCCTGGGAGACATTATCATATGAAAGGTTGACAGACCGGATAGTTATTAATGACTGAATAGGAGACTAACAAGGTGACAGTATCTTTTGATTTTTGCGATTATTTTGGTATTAAGGATCCATGTTCGAAGACCAAGGGGTAGACTGTTATATTATGATTTGTAATAAAGAATATGTATTTGGTCTTGTCCCTGGTTCTGGCCCAAAGCTCCTAAAACCCTTGGAATTTCCAGTGATGAGATCTGCAAAGGTATTTTTTGTTATGTCAATGAGATAACCCTTGGGAAATCCCTAGATAACTTAAGGAAAAGGACTAGTTGCCAGGGGAGCCAACCATGTGGTTGATGGGTTGGAACTTTCATTTCCACCCTGGAAACCTCTGGGAGCTGATAGGGGTTGGAGATTGAATTCAGTCACCAAAGACCAGTGATTTAATAAATTATGCCTACTTAATGAAGTTTCTATAAAACAACAACAACAGGGGAGGAGTCAAGATGGCGGAGAAGTAGCAGGCTGCGACTACTTCAGGTAACAGGAGATCAGCTAGAGAGCTTATCTAAAGATTGCAAACACCTGCAAATCCATCAGCAGATAGAAAAGAAGAAGAACAGCAATTCTGGAAACAGAAAAACAACCACTTTCTGAAAGGTAGGACTGGTGGAGAAGTGAATCCAAAGTGACGGGAAGATAGACCCTGGGGGGAGGGGCCGGCTCCCGGCAAGCGGCGGAGCAACGGAGCATGAAATCAGGACTTTTAAAAGTCTGCTCCGCTGAGGGACATCGCTCCAGAGGCTAAACCGGGCGAAGCCCACATGGGGTCAGCGTGGCCTCAGGTCCCGCAGGGTCACAGAAGGATCGGGGGTGTCTGAGTGTCGCAGAGCTTGGGGGTATTGGAACGGGAAAGCCAGCTACAGAGATAGAACCGACAGTAAGCTCACAGCTTGGTGTTGCCTTGAACTGTTCGCAGGCTCGGTGAGCTCAGAGCGCGGCCAGAGGTCAGGCAGACGGGAGTAACTGGGCGCTGTTCTCTGAGGGCGCACTGAGGAGTGGGGCCCCAGGCTCTCGGCTCCTCCAGGTCGGAGACCAGGAGGCCGCCATTTGTATTCCCCGTCCTCCGGAACTCTACGGAAAGTGCTCAGGGAACAAAATCTGCTGAAAGCAAACCCAAGCAGATTACTCAGCCTGGCCCCTGGTAAGGGCAGTGCAATTCCGCCTGAGGCAAAGACACTTGAGAATCACTACAACAGGCCCCTTCCCCAGAAGATCAACAAGAAATCCAGTGAAGACCAAGTTCACCTACCAAGGAGTGCGGTTTCAATACCAAGGAGAGCAGCAGAATTCCAGAGGAGGAGAAAGCAAAGCACGGAACTCATGGCTTTCTCCCTGTGATTTTTTTTAGTCATGCAGTTAATTTGACTTTTTTCTTTTTCATTTTTTTTTTCCTTTCTTCTGCTAAATTTTTTTTAACTTTTACCCTTTTCCTTTTTTAACATTTTTTAACTAGTTTATCTAATATATTTTTTTGTTTTTATATTTTTCTTTATTCATTTTCTTTTTTTTAATTCTTTTTTTCTTTTTTTTTTTTTCCCTTTCTTTCTTTTTGAACCTCTTTTTATCCACTTTCTCCCCCCTCACGATTTGGGATCTCTTCTGATTTGGTTAAAGCATATTTTCCTGGGGTTATTGCCACCCTTTTAGTATTTTACTTGCTCCTTCATATACTCTTATCTGGACAAAATGACAAGGCGGAAAAATTCACCCCCCAAAAAAAAGAACAAGAGGCAGTACCGAAGGCTAGGGACCTAATCAATACAGACATTGGTAATATGTCAGATCTAGAGTTCAGAATGACAATTCTCAAGGTTCTAGCCAGGCTCGAAAAAGGCATGGAAGATATTAGAGAAACCCTCTCAGGAGACAGAAAAGCCCTTTCTGGAGAAATAAAAGAACTAAAATCTAACCAAGTTGAAATCAAAAAAAGCTATTAATGAGATGCAATAAAAAATGGAGGCTCTCACTGCTAGGATAAATGAGGCAGAAGAAAGAATTAGCAATATAGAAGACCAAATGACAGAGAATAAAGAAGCTGAGCAAAAGAAGGACAAACAGCTACTGGACCATGAGGGGAGAATTCGAAAGATAAGTGACACCATAAGACAAAACAACATTAGAATAATTGGGATTCCAGAAGATGAAGAAAGAGAGAGGGGAGCAGAAGGTATACTGGAGAGAATTATTGGGGAGAATTTCCCCAATATGGCAAAGGGAACGAGCATCAAAATTCAGGAGGTTCAGAGAACGCCCCTCAAAATCAATAAGAATAGGCCCACACCCCATCACCTAATAGTAAAATTTACAAGTCTTAGTGACAAAGAGAAAATCCTGAAAGCAGCCCGGGAAAAGAAGTCTGTAACATTCAATGGTAAAAGTATTAGATTGGCAGCTGACTTATCCACAGAGACCTGGCAGGCCAGAAAGAGCTGGCATGATATTTTCAGAGCACTAAACGAGAAAAACATGCAGCCAAGAATACTATATCCAGCTAGGCTATCGTTGAAAATAGGAGAGATTAAAAGCTTCTAGCACAAACAAAAACTGAAAGAATTTGCAAACACCAAACCAGCTCTACAGGAAATATTGAAAGGGATCCTCTAAGCAAAGAGAGAGCCTAAAAGTAGTAGATCAGTAAGGAACAGAGACAATATACAGTAACAGTCACCTTACAGGCAATACAATGGCACTAAATTCATATCTCTCAATAGTTACCCTGAATGTTAATGGGCTAAATGCCCCAATCAAAAGACACAGGGTATCAGAATGGATAAAAAAACAAAACCCATCTATATGTTGCCTCCAAGAAACTCATTTTAAGCCCAAAGACACCTCCAGATTTAAAGTGAGGGGGTGGAAAAGAATTTACCATGCTAATGGACATCGGAAGAAAGCAGGAGTGGCAATCCTTATATCAGAAAAATTAGATTTTAAGCCAAAGACTATAATAAGAGATGAGGAAGGACACTATATCATACTCAAAGGGTCTGTCCAACAAGAAGATCTAATAATTTTAAATATCTATGCCCCCAACATGGGAGCAGCCAACTATATAAGCCAATTAATAACAAAATCAAAGAAACACATCAACAATAATACAATAATAGTAGGGGACTTTAACACTCCCCTCACTGAAATGGACAGATCATCCACGCAAAAGATCAACAAGGAAATAAAGGCCTTAAATGACACACTGGACCAGATGGGCATCACAGATATATTCAGAACATTTCATCCCAAAGCAACAGAATACACATTCTTCTGTGGTGCACGTGGAACATTCTCCAGAATAGATCACATTCTCAGTCCTAATCAGGACTCACTGGTATCAATAGATTGGGATCATTCCCTGCATATTTTCAGACCACAATGCTCTGAAGCTAGAACTCAACCACAAGAGGAAGTTTGGAAAGAACCCAAATACATGGAGACTAAACAGCATCCTTGTAAAGAATGAATGGGTCAACCGGGAAATTAAAGAAGAATTGAAAAAAAATCATGGAAACAAATGATAATGAAAATACAACGGTTCAAAATCTGTGGGACACAACAAAGTCAGTCCTGAGAGGAAAATATATAGTGGTACAAGCCTTTCTCAAGAAACAAGAAAGGTCTCAGGTACACAACCTAACCCTACACCTAAAGGAGCTGGAGAAAGAACAAGAAAGAAACCCTAAGCCCAGCAGGAGAAGAGAAATCATAAAGACCAGAGCAGAAATCAATGAAATAGAAACCAAAAAAACAACAGAACAAATCAACGAAACTAGGAGCTGGTTCTTTGAAAGAATTAATAAAATTGGTAAGCCCCTGGCCAGACTTATCAAAAAGAAAAGAGAAAGGACCCAAATAAATAAAATCATGAATGAAAGAGGAGAGATCACAACTAACACCAAAGAAATACAAACTATTATAAGAACATACTATGAGCAACTCTATGCCAACAAATTTGACAATCTGGAAGAAATGGATGCATTCCTAGAAACATATAAACTACCACAACTGAACCAGGAAGAAATAGAAAGCCTGAACAGACCCATAACCAGTAAGGAGATTGAAATAGTCATTAAAAATCTCCAAACAAACAAAAGCCCAGGACCAGATGGCTTCCCAGGGGAATTCTACCAAACAATTAAAGAAGAACTAATTCCTATTCTCCTGAAACTGTTCCAAAAAATAGAAATGGAAGGAAAATTTCCAAACTCATTTTATGAGGCCAGCATCACCTTGATCCCAAACCAGACAAGGATCCCATCAAAAAAGAGAGCTATAGACCAATATCCTTGATGAACACAGATGCGAAAATTCTCACCAAAATACTATCCAATAGGATTCAACAGTACATTAAAAGGATTATTCACCACGACCAAGTGGGATTTATCCCTGGGCTGCAAGGTTGGTTCAACATCCGCAAATCAGTCAATGTGATACAACACATCAATAAAAGAAAGAACAAGAACCATATGATACTCTCAATAGATGCTGAAAAAGCATTTGACAAAGTACAGCATCCCTTCCTGATCAAAACTCTTCAAAGTGTAGGGATAGAGGGCACATACCTCAATATCATCATATCATCAAAGCCATCTATGAAACAACAACAACAAAACAAAGGACAAGGTTTAGAAAACTTCCTGGTCAGTGAACACATGGAAATTTCAGGAGAATGGCATGCTAGAAGTCATGGAAGCTCTGTGCCCTTGTCCCACACTTTGCCCTAGGTATCTCTTCCATCTGGCTATTCCTGTGTTATATCTTTTTATGATAAACCAGTAATCTAGTGACATGTTTCTCTGAGTTCTGTGAGCCACTTTAGCAAATTAATCAAACCCCAAAAGAGGGTCATTGAAGCCTCCAATCTATAGTCAGATAGTCAGAAGCACGACTGATAATCTGGAGTTTTGACTGGTGTCTAAAGTGTGTGTGGGCAGCAGTCTTATAGGACTGAGCCCTACATGTGGGGTCTGATACTATATCCAGATAAATGGTATCAGAATTGAGTTGAATTGTAGGACACCCAGCTTAAGCCAGGTTATTGCTAGGTCGTCATGCGGGAACCTCCAACCCCATATGTTAGAATTGGAATTAGAACCATCAATGTTCATAGCAGTATTTTTCACAATAGCTTTAGAGTAAAAGTAATCCAAATGTTCATCAATGGAAGAATGGATAGCAATGTGGTATCTGTCCAAAAAATACAATATAATTCAGGTATGAAAAGAAATGATACATAATGCTACAACATGGATGAACCTTGAAAATGTAATGCTAAGCAAAAGAAGCCAGACATAAAAAGTCACATAGTATATGATTCATTTAAATAAAATATTCAGAATAGGCAAATCTATAGAGGAAGAAGAGTAGTGATTGCTTAGTACTGGAGGTGTTGGGGGTGGGGAATAATGGTTAAAGAGTCTGGTGTTTCTCTGAGGTGATGAAAATGTTCTAAAATTGTCCACGATGATGGTTGCATATGTTTATGAATACTAAAAGCTATTACATTTTATGGATTCATTAAATAAATGAATTGTATGGTATGTGAATTATATCTCAATAATATTATTTTAAAGTTATATAAACAAACAAAAAAACTCAGAATGGATTCTAGACTTAAATGTTAAATGTAAAACTATGAAATGACAGGGAAAAAATTGACAATCTTTGCATCTAGGGCCAAGCTAAATGTTTTTAGGAGTGACACCAAAAGTATCATCTGTAAGTGAAAAAAATGATAAATTAAATTGATTGAAATGAACTACTTTTCTTCTAGAAAAGGCCTTTTGAAGAGAAAAGAAACTAAGCCACAAGCTGGAAAAATTATTTGCAAGCTATCCAGCAATAGATATGCATCTAGGAGTAAAAAGCTCAAAATTCAATAGTAAAAATAAACAGAAAATCCAATTAGAAAATAGGCAAAGTACAAAAATAGACATTTTCCTGAAGAGGATATATAGATGGCAAATAAGCACATGAAAGATGTTCAAAATCATTAGTTATTGGGGAAAATGCATTTTATATCCACAGCATATTATACACTAATTAGAAAAGCTAAAACTAAAAAAAAAAAATAGTGACATCAATAAGTAAATCTTCCATCCATTGTTTATACTCTTGAGTTCACACAAAATCCTATTGTGAATGTTCAAAGCAGGGTTATTCATAATTGCTAAAATCAAGGGAGTGGGTGGAATGTCCTTCAACAGATGAATGGTTAAATAAACAATGGTAAGTCCATATTACTGTATATTAGAATATTCAGTGAACATTGAACATTGAATATTGAACATTAGAATACTCAATGAACATTGAACACTGAAAATTGAATATTAAAATATTTAGAAATGCAGTTTTAACCTTGTTGATGTTGTTTTCTTCAATGATATGAATTATAGCTGAATTCCTACTAAACTGAGTTAGTATTGATTTGGAATTCTGATTAATTATGACAAATTTATAAACTTTTCAGGTAGGCAATTCCTTCACTTGAGAAAAGTTAAATGTAAGGGAACATCACTGCAGTGGTTTTTAGATATCATAGCTTAGTGTTTATATTTAAACTAATTACTACCTATGTTCCTTATCTTCCTCTTAGTAACATATGGAGGGAGTCATAATCACAATGAAATGAGAAACTAGGCAATTGAGGTAGAGAGAGTGTTCTGCTTCAAGGCAAAATCAAGTACGAGGAACTGGGTTTACCACCTTGTCCTAAAAATAATATAAAAATAGCTGAAATAAATGAAACAGTATTTTGCAGACATGGAGCATTGTCAACACAGTATTGTGATCCCTGATGTCTCTAGGCTCATTACAGGGGCAGGGTCTGAGCATAGCCCAGCAATTTTGTTTAGCTGAGGTCAGTACTGGGAGAGAAGGCAACTGGAAAGGGAAAAAGAGATAACTACAGAGCACAAAAGCACCAGAATACCTTGGGAAACTTTGGCTTAGTGCTGATCTGCCCTTGCATGAGAGGAAAATATCCAAGGCTACAAAAAGAACTATCAGAAAAAAGTATACAGAAAATTTTCTGGAGATTACCAAGGACCAGGAATAATTTCTATTCCTATGACTAACAAGTAGAATTCTCAGAAGTACATTGTCTGGAGACAAATTAATCCAAAACAGTGCTGGGCCAATCCTAAAACAATTAAAACAAGAACAAAACTCAATACTATTTATAGGAATATAACAAAATCTAGGAATCAACAAGGTAAAATTCCTAATATCTGGGATCAAAAAAAAAAAAAATTACCAGGTACACAATGAGGTGGGAAAACAGAACTCATAACTCAAAGGAGATACCAATCGCTAAGACCAAAACAAGAAATAGACATGATGGAAAACAAGGACACAAAAATATCTATTACAAATACACTATTTATGCCCAAGAAAGCAAAGGAAAATATGACCATGATAAGAAGAAAAAAAGATGTAAAAGTTATTTAAATAGTTTCAAGAGATAAAAATATAATATCTGAAGTGAAAAAATATATATATACTGAATAGGATTAAGAGCAGATATAACAATATAGAAGAAAAGATTCTTCACTGAACTTAAAGATACAGAATATATGCACAAAAAAGTACAATGAGAAAAAAGACTGACAAGATAAACAGATGCCTAGATACTTGTGGAGCAATGTCAGGCAGACGAGTAGCTGTTTAAGTTCCAGGAAGAGGCACACATTATATATGTGTGATTCCAAAAAATTCCAGAAAGAGAAGGGAGAGAATAAGGAACAGTAACATTATTGGAAGTAATATAGCCAAAATTTTCAAAATGTAATGAAAATTTTAAACCTATAAATTCAAGAAGCTTAAAAACCTCAGATGACATTAATATAAAGGAAACCAAACAAAGGCACATAGAAATCAAATAGCAAAAAAAATGAGGAATAAAGAGAGAAAAAGAAAGAAAGAAAGAAAAAAAAAAAAAGCCAGGGAACAAGGACAGAGGACCAAATACACACAGATTTCTTTTCAGACTATGTGAAAGGACATCTTTAAAGTACTAAATGGGGCAAGGGAACCTGTCAATCTAGAATGCTTTACTAGCAAGAATCACTTTGAAAACCAAAGGTGAAATAAAGACTTTTGGGGACAATCAAAATTTAAGAGACTTCATTGCCAGCAGACCTGCTGTAAGAAATGTTAAAGAAATTTTATCGTGAAGAAGAAAAATGATGTCAGATGAAAATTTGGACCCACAGAAAAGATCAAAAAGAACTGCAAATGATAAATATGTGGAAATATATAAAAATGTCTTATTATTATTCAATATCTTTCACAGTTGATCTGCTAAAAATTTAAGCTAACAATATATTTGTATTTATAAAATATACAACAAAAATATATCTTTCTATACATATATATGAATGCATTTATAGCATATACAAAAGTAGAGTATAAACCATTAACTTAAAGAACACAAAATAGAAGTCTGTTATGCACAAAATAGAAGTGAAATTTTATTATCTGTAGGTAGATTGTGATAACCAAAATTGCGTCTTGCAAATTCTAAAATTACCAAACAAATATAACTAATAATCCAAAAGTGGACATAAAATGTAAATATTGAAAAACAACAACAACAAAAATAAGCCTTCAAATAACCCAAGGAAAGACAGGAAAGAGAAAGAACTAAAATGGTTAAAAAAAAAAAAAAGGCAATATGTTTTAAAAGTCTGTTTGTTTATCTCTACACCTGACATTGAGCTTGAACTCATGACGCTGAGATCAAAAGTTACATGTTCCACCAACTGAGCCACCCAGATGCTCCCAGAGTGGACAATATTAATATCAGACAGTATAGACTTTATAGAAAGAATCAGGAAGTCAGGAAAGTGGTAAGTTACTTAAGAGGACATTACAATCCCAAATATGTATTCAACTAATAATAGTGTTGAAAAAAAAAAAAAACGGGAACCAATAACAGATGAAAAGGAAAAAAAGAAATAGAAAAAGAGAAAAGAGGATAGAAAAGAAAGAAAGAAAAAGAAAGAGGAGAGGAGAAGAGAGGAGAGGCAAAGGAGAGGAGAGGAGAGGAAAGGGGATGGGAGGGAGGGAGGGAGGTAAGAAAGAAAAGGAAGGAAGGAAGGGAAAGAGGAAAGAAAGAAAGAGAGAGAGAGAGAAAAAAGACAGGCAAAGAAATGGAAAAACAAAGAACTGGAGAGAAAGAAAAGGAGGGAGGAAGGAAGGAGATAAGGAAGTAAGAGGGAGAGAAGTGGAGAGAAATCTTTCATTATAGCTGGAAAATTCAAATTTCCTCTTTCAGTAATTGATACAACAATTAAACAGAAAATCAGAAAACTATTAAAAGCTTAAACATTACCAACAATTAAACCTAATTGATATTATAGAAAGCTCTATCAGGGGCGCCTGGGTGGCTCAGTCAGTTAAGCGGCTGCCTTCGGCTCAGTTCATGATCTCCACATCCTGGGATTGAGTCCCACCTCTGGCTCCCAGCTCAGTGAGGAGTCTACTTCTCCCTCTCCCTCTCCCTCTCCCTCTCCGCTTCTGCCTCTCCCCCTGCTTGTGGTTTGTGTCTCTCAAATGAAAAAAAAAAAAAAAAAAAAAGAAAGAAAAGAAAAGAAAACTCTATCATACACTTTCAAGAGCATATGGAGACTTCATCGAAATGGGCTATATTCAGACCATAAAACAAAACTCAAGAAGTTTTAAAAATAGGCATTCCAAAATATTAACAAGTGAAATCCCAGCAGTGTATGGAAAGAATCATACAACAAGACAAAGTAGGATATATCCCAATTATACAAGGCTGGTTCAAAATTTGAAAATCAAATAATGGGACCTATCAGATCAATAGGCTAAATTTAAAAAGGCCCATTATCATACCAATATATGCAGAAAATGCTTTTTACAAAAAAAAAATATTTTTTATTAACATATAATGTATTATTAGCCCTAGGGGTACAGGTATGTGAATCTCCAGGTTTATACACTTCACAGCACTCACCATAACACATACTTTTGCCATTGTCCATAACCCCACCACCCTCTCCCTACCTCCCTCACCCTGACAACCCTCAATTTGTTTTGTGAGATTAAGTCTCTTCTGGTTTGTCTCCCTCCAGATTACATCTTGTTTCATTTATTCTTTCCCTATCCCCCAAACTCCTCATGTTGCCTCTCAACTTCCTCATATCAAGGAGATCATATGACAATTTTCTTTCTCTCATTGACTTATTTCACTAAACATAATACCCTCTAGTTCCATCCATGTCATTGCAAAAGGCAAAATTTCATTTCTTTTGTTGGCTACATAGTATTCCATTGTATATATATATATATATATATATACCACTTCTTCTTTATCCATTCATCTCTTGATGGACATCTAGGTTCTTTCCATAGTTTGGCTTGACATTAATGCTATAAACATTCGGGTGCATGTGCCCCTTGAGATCACTACATTTGTATCTTTAGGGTAAATACCCAGTAGCGTGATTCCTGGGTCATAAGGTAGCTCTATTTTCAACTTTTTGAGGAACCTCCATGTTGTTTTCCAGAGTGGTTGCACCAGCTTTCCTTCCCACCAACAGTGTAGGAGGGTTCCCCTTTCTCTAAATCCTTGCCAGCATCTGTCATTTCCTGATTTGTTAATTTTAGCCATCTGACTGGTGTGAGGTGGTATCTCATTGTGGTTTTTATTTGTATTTCCCTGATGCTGAGTAATGTGGAGCACTTTTTGATGTGTCTGTTGGCCATCTGGATGTCTTCTTTGCAGAAATGTCTGTTCATGTCCTCTGCCCATTTCTTGATTGGATTATTTGTTCTTTGGGTGTTGAATTTGATAAGTTCTTTTTAGATTTTGGATACTAGCCCTTTATCTGATATGTTTGCAAATATCTTCTCCCATTCTGTCAGTTGTCTTTTGGTTTTGTTAACTGTTTTATTTGCTGTGCAAAAGGTTTTGATCTTGATGAAGCCCCAATATTTCATTTTTGCTTTTGCTTCCCTTGCCTTTGGTGATGTTTCTAGGAAGATGTAGCTACAGCTGAGGTCAAAAGTTTGCTGCCTGTGTTCTCCTCAAGGATTTTGATGGATTCCTTTCTCACATTGAGGTCCTTCATCCATTTTGAGTCTATATTCGTGTGTGGTGTAAGGAAAAGGTCCAGTTTCATTCTTCTGCATGTGGCTGTACAATTTTCCCAACACCATTTGTTGAAGAGACTGTCTTTTTTTCATTGGACATTCTTTCCTTCTTTATTGAAGATTAGTTGACCATAGAGTTCAGGGTCTATTTCTGGGCTCTCTTTTCTGTACCTTTTTATCTATCTTTTCTATCTGTACCTTTTCTATCTTTTCAGATCTAGGTGTCTGTTTTTGTGACAGAACCATACTGTCTTGATGATGACAGCTTTGTAAACAGCATGAAGTCCGGAATTGTGATGCCACCAACTTTGGCTTTCTTTTTCAATACTCCTCTGGCCATTCAAGGTATTTTCTGGTTCCATATAAATTTTAGGATTATTTGTTCTATTTCTTTGAAAAAATGGATGGGATTTTGATAGGGATTGCATTAAATGTATAGATTGCTTTAGTAGCATAGACATTTTCACAATATTTGTTCTTCCAATCCATGAGCATGGAACATTTTTCCATTTCTTTGTGTCTTCCTCAGTTTCTTTCATGAATACTTTATAGTTTTCTGAGTATAGATTCTTTGCCTCTTTGGTTAGGTTTATTCCTAGGTACCTTATGGTTTTGGGTGAAATTGTAAATGAGATTGACTCCTTAATTTCTCTTTCTTCTGTCTTGTTGTTGGTGTATAGAAATGCAACTAACTTCTGTGCATTAATTTTATATCCTGACACTTTGCTGAATTCCTGTACAAGTTCTAGCAGTTTTGGAGTGGAGTCTTTGGGTTTTCCACATAAAGTATCATATCATCTGCAAAGAGTGATGGTTTGACTTCTTCTTTGCCGATTTGGATGCCTTTAATTTCCTTTTGTTGTCTGATTGCTGAGGCTAGAATTTCTAGTACTATGTTGAATAGCAGTGGTGATAATGGACATCCCTGCTGTGCTCCTGACCTTAGTGGAAAAGCTCTGTTTTTCTACATTGATAATGATATTTGCTGTGGGTTTTTCATAGATAGCTTTGATGATATTGAGGTATGTACCCTCTATCCCTATACTTTGAAGAGTTTTGATCAGAAAAGGATACTGTACTTTGTCAAATACTTTTTCAGCATCTCCTGAGGGTATCATATGGTTCTTGCTCTTTCTTTTTTTAATGTATTATACCACATTAATTGATTTGTGGATGTTGAACCAAGCTTGCAGCCCTGGAATGAATCCCACTTGGTGTGGTGAATAATCCTTTTAAGGTACTGTTGGATTCTTTTGGCTAGTATTTTGGTGAAACTTTTTGCATCTGTGTTCATCAAGGATATTGGTCTATAGTTCTCTTTTTTGATGGGATCCTTGTCTGGTTTTGGGATCAAGGTAATGCTGGCCTTATAAAATGAGTTTGGAAGTTTTCCTTCCATTTCTATTTTTTGGAACAGCTTCCAGAGAATAGGAATTAATTCTTTAAATGTTTGGTAGAATTTCCCAGGGAAGCCATCTGGCCCTGGGATCTTGTTTTTTGGGAGATTTTTGATGACTGCTTCAATCTCCTTACTGGTTATGGGTCTCTTCAGGTTTTCTATTTCTTCCTGGTTCAGTTGTGGTAGTTTATATGTCTCTAGGAATACATCCATTTCTTCCAGATTGTAAAATTTGCTGGCATATAGTTGCTCATAATATGTTCTTATAATTATTTGTATTTTTTTTTGGTGTTTCATTCATGATTTTGTTTATTTGGGTCGTTTCTCTTTTCTTTTTGATAAGTCTGGCCAGGGGTTTATCAATCTTATCAATTCTTTCAAAGAACCAGCTCCTAGTTTCATTGATTTGTTCTACTGTTTTTTTTTTTGTTTGTTTTGTTTTTGTTTTTTTGTTTCTATTTCATTGATTTCTGCTCTGATCTTTATTATTTCTCTTCTTCTCCTGGGCTTTGGCTTTCTTTCTTGTTCTTTCTCCAGCTCCTTTAGGTGTAGGGTTAGGTTGTGTACTTGAGACCTTTTTTGTTTCTTGAGAAAGGCTTGTATTACTATATATTTTCCTCTCCGGACTGCTTTTTCTGTGTCCCACAGATTTTGAACTGTTGTGATTTCATAACCATTTGTTTCCATGATTTTTTAAGATTCTTCTTTAATTTCCTGGTTGACCCATTCATTCTTTAGAAGGATGCTGTTTATTTCCATGTATTTGGGTTCTTTCCAACTTTCCTCTTGTGATTGAGTTCTAGCTTCAGAGCATTTGTGGTCTGAAAAGATGCAGGGAATGATCCCAATCATTTGATACCGGTTGAGACCTGATTTATGACCCAGGATGTGATCGATTCTGGAGAATGTTCCATGTGCACTAGAGAAGAATGTGTATTCTGTTGCTTTGGGATGGAATGTTCTGAATATATCTGTGATGTCCATCAGATCCAGCGTGTCATTTAAGGCCTTTATTTCCTTTTTGATCTTTTGCTTGGATGATCTGTCCATTTCAGTGAGGGGAGTGTTAATGTCCCCTATTATTATTGTATTATTGTTGATGTGTTTCTTTAATTTTGTTATTAACTGGTTTATATAGTTGGCAGCTCCCATGTTAGGGGCATAGATACTTAAAATTGTTAGATCTTCTTTTTGGACAGACCCTTTGAGTATGATATAGTGTCCTTCCTCATCTCTTATAATAGTCTTTGGCTTAAAATCTGATTTTTCTGATATAAGGATTGCCACCCCAGCTTTCTTCTGATGTCCATTTGCATGGTAAATTGTTTCTACTCCCTCACATTAAATCTAGAAGTGTCTTTGGGTGTGAAATGAGTTTCTTGTAGGCAGCATATTCATGGGTTTTGTTTTTTTATCCATTCTGAAATCCTGTGTCTTCTTATTGGGGCATTTAACCCATTTACATTCAGGGTAACTATTGAGAGATATGAATTTAGTGTCATTGTATTGCCTGTAAGGTGATTATTACTATATATTGTCTCTGTTCCTTTGGATCTACTACTTTTTTACTCTCTCTTTGCTTAGAGGACCCCTTTCAATATTTCCTGTAGAATTGGCTTGGTGTTTACAAATTCTTTTAGTTTTTGTTTGTCCTGGAAGCTTTTTATCTCTCCTCCTATTTTCAATGATAGCCTAGCTGGTATACTATTCTTGGCTGTATGTTTTTCTCGTTTTGTACTCTGAATATATCCTGCCAGTTCTTTCTGGCCTGCTAGGTCTTGGTGGATACGTCTGCTGCCAATAATATTTTTACCATTATATGTTACAGACTTCTTGTCCCAGGCTGCTTTGAGGATTTTCTCTCTGTCACTAAGACTTATAAGTTTTAGTATTAGATGATGGGGTGTGGACGTATTCTTATTGATTTTGAGGGGGGTTCTCTGTGCCTCATGGATTTTGATGCTTGTTCCCTTTGCCATATTGGGGAAATTCTCTCCAATAATTCTCTCCAATATACCTTCTGCTCCCCTCTCTCTTCTTCTTTTGGAATCCCAATTATTCTAATGTTGTTTCATCTTACAGTATCACTTATCTCTCGAATTCTTTCCTCGTGGTCCAGTAGTTGTCTCTCTTTTGCTCAGCTTCTTTATTCTCTGTCATTTGGTCTTCTATATCACCAATTCTCTCTCCTGCCTCATTTATCCTAGCAGTAAGAGCCTCCATTTTGATTACACCTCATTAATAGCTTTTTTAATTTCAACTGGTTAGATTTTAGTTCTTTTATTTCTCCAGAAAGGGCCTTTATTTCTCCAGACAGTGTTTCTCTAATACCTTCTATGCCTTTTTTGAGCCCAGCTAGCACCTTAGAATCATCATTCTGAAATCTAGATCTGACATATTACCAATGTCTTTATTGAGTAGCTCCCTAGCCTTTGGTGCTGTCTCTTGTTCTTTTTCTTGTGGTGAGTTTTTCTCCCTTGTCATTTTATCCAGATAAGAATATATGAAGGAGTGAATAAAATACTGAAAGGGTGGTGAAGACCCCAGGAAAATGTGCTTTAACCATATCAGAAATGACTCCAAATCATGGGGGGAAGAAGAGGTTAAAAGATGTTCAGAAAAAAAAATTTTTAAGAAAAAAATAAAAAATAAAAAATATATATTAGATTGGTGAATAGAACAGAGTCACCCACTTAATTCTGGGAGTATTTTGGTCTTTTAGAAAAAACTACCTCCCAAAATTTTAAAAAATGAATATATATGTGTGTGTATATACACACACACACACACACACAAAATAAGGGTAAACATGATGAAAGGATGGAATATGACTATAAAGATGAAAATTTTAAAAAAATTCTATAAAAGGAGTTGATAAGATAAGTTGGCTGGGAGTATAAAGAAAAAGAAAGTGGAGAGAATTTGCTTAAGCTGGAGACTAGAACAAAGCCTTGTGCTAGATTTAGGGTATATTTGGTCTATTAGAAGAAGTTGTATCCCAAGTTTTTTCAGAAGAAGAAAACCTTATGTGTATATATAAAATAAAGTTAGGTACGATGAAGGATAAATTAAGACTATAATAATGAACGTTAAAAAAAGATATTTATTTATTTATTTATTTTTATAAATATATATTTATATATGCAAATATATTTTTATATTTATAAATATTTATATATATATAAAAGAGATATATATATCTTTTTTGAACCTTCATTATTATATTCGTATTTTATCCTTCATTGTATCTAACTTTATTTTATATATATATATATTATGAAAGGTATTGTTAAGATAAACTAGTTAAAAAATGTTAAAAGAGAGGGGGGCATCTGAGTAGCTCAGTGGGTTAAGCCTCTGCCTTCAGTTCAGGTCATGATCTCACAGTCCTGGGATCAAGCCCCACATCAGCTTCTGCTCAGCAGGGAGGCTGCTTCCACCCCCTCCCCAACCCTCCTGCCTCTGTGCCTACTTGTGACCTCTGTCTGTCAAATAAATAAAATCTTAAAAAAAAAAAAAAAACTTAAAGGAGGAAAGAGTAAAAGTTTAAAAAAATTAGCATAAAAAATAAAAATTAATTAACTTTGCAAGACTAAGAAATCTTGGGGAGAAAGCCATGAATTCCATGCTTTGCTTTCTACTCCTCTGGTATTCTGCTGTTCTCCTTGGTAAGTGAACTTGGTCTTGGCTGGATTTCTTGCTGACCTTATAGGGGTGGTGCTTATTGTAGTGATTCTCAAGTGTCTTTGCCCAAGGCAGAATTGTACCACCCTTACCAGGGGCCTAGATAACTAATCCGCTTGGGTTCATTTTGGGGAGTTTTTGTTCCCTGAATGCTTTCCATAGAGTTTCGGAGGACGGGAATAAAAATGGTGGCTTCCTAATCTCCAGCCTGGGGGAGCCGAGATTTCGGGGCCCCACTCCTCCGTGTGCCCTCAGAGAATAAATAGCGCTCAATCACTCCCATCTCCCTGGCCTCCGGGTTTGTGCCGAGCTCACCCCTGTGACTGAGTGTCTCTGTCTTTGGCACATAGCCCTGTCAGTAGTCTCCAAACCCAGTAGATCCCTATGCTTTCCCGGGGGGGAGGGATTCCTCCCCAGATCTTGTGAGGTCCCTGCTCACAGAGCAATGGCCTAACTGTGCGACAGATCACAGTTTAAGGTAACCCCGAGTTGGGACCTCTCTCCTCAGCTCCATCTCTGTAGCCGGATTCCCCGCTCTAATACCTGTGAGCTCTGTGACACTCAGACACCCCCCCATCCTGTGACCCCACGGGACCTGAGACCATACTGTCTCCACGTGAGCTTCACCCCGGCTTAGCCTCTGCATCGATGTCCCTCAGTGGAGAAGACTTTCAAAAGTCCTGCTTTTGTGCTTCGTAGCTCTGCTGCTTGCCGGGCACTGGCCCCTCCCCCCATGGTCTATCTTCCTGTTGCTTTGGATTCACTTCTCAACCTGCCCTACCTTTCAGAAAGTGGTCGATTTTCTGTTTCTAGAATTCCTGCTCTTCTTCTCTTTGATCTCCTGTTGGATTTGTAGGTGTTCGCAATGGTTTGATAAGCTATCTAGCTGATCTCCTGCTACCTGATGTCGTCTCAGCCTGCTACTTCTCCACCATCTTCCAGATGCCTGCAGAAAATGCTTTTGACAAAATCTTTGGCCCTAACAAAAATTAACCCTATGAGATCGACCACAGACTGAAATATAAGCCACACAAATATAAAACTCCTGAAAGATAGCATAGGAGAAAAATCTAGATGGCCTCATGTATGATGATGACTTTTTAGATATAGCACCAAAGGCAAGATCTGTTTAAGAAATTACTGATAAGTTGGACTTTCACAAAATTAAAAACTGCTGTCTTCAAAAAACCATGTAATGAGAATTATAAGAAAAGTCACAGCTTTGGAGAAAATATGTGTAAAAGATGCATCAGACCAAGGACTACTATCAAAAATATATAAAGATGTCTTAAAATTCAACAACAAGAAAGTAACTAAAAAAAAATAATAAAGTTGCGGGGTGCCTGGGTGGCTCAGTGGGTTAAGCCTCTGCCTTCCACTCAGGTAATGGTCTCAGGGTCCTCGCATCAAGACCCGCATCAGGCTCTCTGCTTAGTGGGGAGCCTGCTTTCTCCCCTCTCTCTGCCTGCCTCTCTGCCTACTTGTGATCTCTCTCTCTCAAATAAATAAATAAATAATCTTTTTTAAAAAAAGTTGAATATCTTAAAAGTCACCTCATGAAAGAAGATATACAGGTGGTAAATAAGCATATACAAAGATGTACAGATGAAAAGATGCTCAACATCAGTAATCATCAGGGAAAGTAAACTGAAACCACAAAAAGTTATTGCCTTATGCCTGTTCAAGTGGCTATTTTTAAAGAGAAATAACAAGAACTGGAAGGATGTGGAGAAAAGGGACTCCTTGGGAACTGTTGGGAATGTATATTGGTGCAATCACTGTAGAAAACAGTACAGAAGCCCCTCAAAAAATTAAAAATAGAGCTACCATACAATCCAGCAATTCTAATTCTGTGCATTTACTTAAAGAAAATGAAAACACTAATTTGAAAAGATTAATGCACTTCTATATTTATTGCCACATTATTTAAAATAGCCAAGATACAATGTCCAAAGAGGAATGAATGCATAAAAAAGATGTGGAATAAAGAAGAATTTATAGGTAAAATGGATGGAGGGGGTCAAAAGATATAAATTTCCAGTTATAAAATAAGTTAAACACAATGGTGTAGAACATATTTGAAAGTTGCCAAGGCAGTGCATCTAAAAAATCTTCATCAAAAGAACAGTTTTTGTAACTATGTATAGAGACAGATATTAAATAGTTTTATTGTCCTGATCATTTTGCAATATATACAAATATCAAGTCATTATGTTGTTTACTTGAAATTAATAGAATGTTATAATGCCAGTCATACCTCAATTTTAAATAAGATATATTTTTGTTTACTATAGGTCATGGTAAAATTAAGAAAAAAAAAAAACTTTCATAAAAGGAGTCTAACCACACTACACTGTCCACTAGCCAAATATGGCTATTTAAACTGCAATTAATTAAAGTTTAATAAAATACAAATCCAATACCTGAATAATATTAACTGTATTTAAAGTACTCAATAATTACAACTGGTTAAAGGTTATTATTTTGGACAGTGCAGTAATAGAGCATTTAAGCCATTGAAGAAAGTTCTATTGGATAGTGTTGGTCTAACGTCATAGTCCTAAGTAAATATTAAAGAACTGATTTTGCTCCTGACTTCTTTTTGTTTATTTTATCTCGCTACATAATATTCGGTAGGAAATCGAGTTAAGAACTAAGTGAATATTTAATAATTTGGACAAAATATTGTCAAGTCAGATGACTGACTTATAGATTTTAATAAATTTGGGGCACCTGGGTGGCTCAGTTGGTTAAAGCCTCTGTCTTTGGCTCAGGTCATGATCTAGGTCCTGGGATCTAGCCCCACATCAGGGTCTCTGCTCAGCAGGGAACATGCATCCTCCCCTCTCTCTGCCTGCCTCTCTGCCTACTTGTGATCTCTATCAAATAGATAAATAAAATCTTAAAAAAAATAAATTTAATGTGCTACTTCAATAATGTATTGCACATACAAGTATTGTAACTTTTTTTTTAGAAAGGACATAATTCATTTTAAACAGCTGCAATAATTAACCAATAATTATTATAATTTATTTAATACTTATCCCAGTTTTGGGATACTAGGTTGGTGATTTACACCATGGGGATATATTAAGTTTGACTGAGGAAAAGAGCAAAGGAATTTAACCTTTCAATAATGAGAGGAGAACAAGTACTTATCTTATTCCCCTCTGTAATATCATGTTTTATGAAAACTTTCTATGTATTTGATTTGTGGAGTTTTCTTCAGAGCAGAACAATGATTCCCTCCAGGAATTTCACCTCATCTATGTTTCACTTAGAGTTTACTTAATTTGATTTTTTAGAAAATTCAAAATAGAAAATGGAGAAAACCATACGATAAAGTATGAAATATTGAAATCTAAAATATCTAAATTTTGTTTACAGTTCTTTTTGCCACAGAAAGAATATTATTGGACTGTTTGTAATGTGTATAAAGGCATAATTACTACTTCAGATTTCATAATTTTTATGTGAATAGACCTATTTCAGAAGTTCATATGACATATGTTTTTAAATGTTCAGGGCGCCTGGGTGGATCAGTGGTCCACCGAAGCCTCTGTCTTCAGCTCAGGTCATGATCTTGGAGTCCTGGGATCAAGCCCCACATTGGGCTTTCTGTTCAGTGGGAAGCCTGCTTCCCCCTCTCTCTCTGTCTGCCTCTCTGCCTGCTTGTGATCTCTCTCTGTCAAATAAATAAATAAATAAATAAAAATAAATAAATAAATGTTTAGATAGTTCTTTTGTCTTCACTTATTTCCATTTTAAAATATCTTTTTCAATTTAAAGTTGTTTTTATTTTAATATAGATTTATATATTTATTTATTTATTTATTTATCTGAGAGAGAGACTGAGAGAGAGAGAAAGCACATGAGAAGGGAGAGGTCAGAGTGAGAAGCAGACTCCCCACTGAGCAGGGAGCCCCATGTGGGACTGGATTCAAGGACTAGCCCAAGTCAGTTGCTTAACCAATTGAGCCACTTGGCGCCACTCAATTTAAATTCTTAATGAAAGCAAAACAGAATATTCATGCATAGAGATGAAATAATGTCATAATAAAATGACATTGATTAGTTTTTTTTTATGTAAGACATAGAAGATTTTCACAAATTTTTAGAAGTTTTAGTCTGTCTTTGTAATTTATGCATGTTATTTCTAGAATATGTCCTGTTTATGATCTCAATTCTTGTCCATGTTCCTGTCATTTAGAAGACACTAAGTACATAATTTCTATTCATTTAATAAATGAATTATCTGAGAACAGTTGCAGGAATTTAGTCAAGAAAATAATACTTAACTATTATAACTGGAAAGTTAACTGCATATAACATGAGGAGGCATCCTCTGTATTCACTCAGGAGGAAAACTTTCCCTTTGGTGATTATAGGTTAAAAGTGAGCAACTCTAAGAATAGAAATAGGGTCAGGGAGATATAATCAAGGAAATGTTATTTCTTTATTAGGGAATATATAGGTATCTATATAACTTAAGGAAGCTAATATGATTCGAACTATGGTAGGCAGAATTTTGGCTCTGTTACTTATGCCACCTGGTGGTTCTCCATGAATATGTGTGTGGGGGGGAATTTTGAAAAAGTCTTCTACATCTGTCCTCAGGGAAATGCCAAATAATACAACAATGAATACTACACTGCACCTATTAGAATAGTCAAAATCAGGAACATTAACACCAAATCCTGGTGAGGATGTGGAAGTAAAGAAACTCTCCCTCAGTGCTGATGGCAATACAAAATGGTACAGCCACTTTGGGAGACAGTTTGCTAATTTCTTGCAGAACTAAACACACCTTTACCATCTGATACAGTAATCTCACTCCTTGGTATTTACTCAAAGTATTTGAAAACCTAGGTACATGCGGAAACCTGCACATGGATGTTTATAGTAATTTTATTCATATTTGCTAAAACTTGGAAGCAACCAAATGCCATTCAGTTAGGGGAATGGATAAATAAACTCTGGTACTTCCAGACAATGGAATACTATTCAGTGCTTAAAGGAAATGAGCTGTCAAGCCAAGAAAAGACATAGAAGAAGCTTAAGTGTATATGACTAAGTGAAAGAAGGCAAATTAAAGGCTACTTACTGTATGATTCCACCTGCATTACATTGTGGAAAAGGAAAATTATAGAGACAGAAAAGAAATTAGTGGTTGCCTTGCATGGGATGGGGGAGGGATGAAATGGGGGGCACAGAGGATTTTTAGGCCAGTGAAGATATTCTGTATATCATCATGATGGATATTGCCATTATACATTTGTCCATAGCCACAGAATGTGCAAGACCAGGAGGAAACTATAATGTAAATACAAACTCTGGATGATTATGACATGCCAGTATAGGCTCATGACTTGTACCAAACGTGCCACTCTGGTGTAGAATGCTGATAGTGGGGGAAGCCATGCATGTGTGAGGACAGGAGGTATATGGGGATATCTCTGCACTCTCCACTTAGTTTTGCTGTGAACCTAAAACAGCTCTGAGAAAATAAAGTATTTTTGAAAGATAACAAGAAAATATTATGTATAAATTTTTATATATAAGTATTAAAATGCAAAATTTCCTTGAAATGAGTTGCCAAATCACATTCAAGAAAAGCCTTGTGTATCTATTAAATAAATTGTTGTTCTAATTATGAACTTTCTTACAAAGACAATTCTTTGCCCAAAGGACTTTACTATTGAATTTACCAAATATTTAAGTAAGAAATAATACAAACCCTGTATACAATCTCCCAGAATAGGGTAGGAAACACTTCCTAAGGGTGGCATTAACTTTGCTATTCACCAGATAATTTTTTTTCAAAAAAAGAAAAAGAAAACTACAGACTAATATTCCTTATGACTGTAGCATCAAATAGTTTTAGAAAGGGCACCTGGGTGGCTCAGTGGGTTAAGCCGCTGCCTTCGGCTCAGGTCATGATCTCAGGGTCCTGGGATCGAGTCCCGCATCGGGCTCTCTGCTCAGCAGGGAGCCTGCTTCCTCCTCTCTCTCTGCCTGCCTCTCTGCCTACTTGTGATCTGTCTGTCAAATAAATAAATAAAATCTTAAAAAAAAATAGTTTTAGAAAATGTTAGCACATCAAAATAACCAATGCATTATAAAAATGATATATAATGACCAAGTGCAGATTTTTCCAGAAATGCAAGGTTGATTTAACAATAGGATATCAGTATAATTCATATTAACAGATTAAAAATAAAAATTATGATTATATCAAATGATACAGATCAAGCATTTCATAAAATTAAGCAAAATTCAGTTGATGAAAATAAAATTCTCAGCAAACTAGAAAGACAAGAGAATTTCCTCAGTATATGAAAAGATATTTTGAAAAACCTACAACAGGCATCTTATATAATGTTGAAATTGACTGCTTTCTTTTTAAGATTAAGGTCAAGGTAAGACTGTTCTCACCACATTTTAAAAATTCTATTGTGGTAAGAGCTAACAAGTGATAAAAGGCAAAACATAATAATTAAAGGCATGCAGCTTTTTTTTTTTTAAGGTTTCATTTATTTATTTGACACAGAGAAAGAACATAAGCAGGAGGGATGGCAGGCAGAGGGAGAAGACCTGGAGCTTGATCCCAGGACCCTGGGACCGTGACCTGAGCTAAAGGCAGGAACTTAGGGACTGAGCAATCCAGGCGTCCTAAAGACACATAGGTCAAAAAGAATATATAAAATCTCTCATATTCACAAATAGAATAATCATCTGATCAGAAGACACTAAGGTATCTGCATAAAAGCCATAGAAATAATGAGTTTAGCAAGGTCACAGGTTAATTAAAAATAGATCTAAGTGTAAGTCCCCAATGATAAAACTTCTAGAAAAAATAAATAGGAGGAGCTATCTGTGGCCCTGGGTTAATCAAAGATTCTATGGGTAACATAGAAAAAGAATAAACAACAGAATAAAACATTGATAAATTTGATCTCCAAAGTTAAAACTTTTCATCTCAAAAGACACAAAGTAAATGACTTGGAGAAATATCTCCAAAATACATATCTGATCAAAACTTATACCCAGAATGTAGAAAAATTTCTTATAACACAAAAAAGATCAACAATTTGATTTTTTAAATGGAAAAAAGATTTCAATAGAATACCTTGATCAAGGGACACGTGATAAGACATAGATAAGATGCTCATTTTGTGTTGCCATTCTGTAAGCAAGTATTATTTGAGCTATACTTGAGCAGTAAAAAGTAAGTAATATATTTGTGGTAATTTCTAAAAAATATATATTTTTAATTCTCATTATTCCCAGTGTTCTAAATTACACTGTACTGTACTAAATATTACTAATTATTACTAAATATTACTAAATGTTAATAAATATTAGTTTCGTTATTTTTTCTTTTCTTATACATCTATAGTTAGCAGTAAGAAATTTTTAATGTTTTGTGAAAAAAATTAGAAGTTATGAAATAATCATAATTTTTCCTACTTACTATTAAGTTTCAGCTTATGCAATCCTTTTTATGATCTTGATCCCTCACGCAAAGTGAGAACTACCTGCACACAAATGACAAATAAGAAATTTAAAGATGGAATCCTCAGAATTTAATAATCAGATGAGAAATATTTGCCATTGCCATTTTTAAAAAGTTCAACAGTTTCTTAAATTGTCACTTGTATATTTTCCATATGATCTATTTAAAGAGGGATTTAAACTTTTAAATTAAGATTCCATAGATATATAACCAAGAGAAATGGAAAGCTATGCTCATGTAAAGCTTTCTACATGAATGTTCATATTAGCTTCAGTCACAATAGTCACAAACTGGAAAAACCCAAATATGGGTAGTTTGTGTTCATCAACCAATGAAAAGATAAACAAGTTGTGAAACATCCAGGCAATGAGATACTACTCAGCAATAAGAAGAGATGAACGATGACAGACACAACCATGTGGGTAAGTCTCAAACGCATTATGCTAAATGAAAGAAGCTAGACACAAAGAAGACTACACATATGTGATTATATTTATACAAAATTTTAGAAAAAGCAGTAATAACAGAAAGCAAAACACTGATTCCCAGGGGACAGTGACAGAGGGAGAAGACTTTGTTGCTTGCAGTGATAGAAAGTCATCATTTTTATGCAGTTATATAATTATGTGCATTTTTCATAATGCATTGAATTATGCACTTAAAATGATTGGATTTTATTGTATGTAAATTATACATCATTAAAACTCATTTTTAAGTAGAACTAATCATAAGAAATATATAGATTTTCAAACTTTCCCAACAGATGTATACAACTAAAAATATTAAAAATACAGAACTTATATTTGTATTTGTATTTTGTATTTCATATATTTTAATTAACATTTAAAAATTTTTTAATTTATTTTTAATTTTTTAAAAATTCAATTAGCTAACATATAGCACATCATTAGCTTTGGATGTAGTGTTCAATAATTTATCAGTTGTGTATAACACCCACTGCTCATCATATGACATGTCCTCTTTAACATCTATTACCCAAATTCCATATACCCTCACTCACCTCACCTCCAACAACCCTAGTTTGTTTCCTCTAGTTAAGAGTATCTCATAGTTTTTTCCCTCTCTGATGGCTTCCCATTCAGTTTTCCCTCCCATTTCCTATGATGCTCTGGATTGTTTCTTATACTACACATATGAGGGAAACCATGTGATAATTGTCTTTCTCTGCTTGACTTACTTTGCTCAGCATACCACCCTCCAGTTCCATCCATATCGATGTCAATGGTAGGTATTCAGCCTTCCTGATGGGCAAGTAATCTTCCATTGTATATATGGACCACGTCTTTATCCATTCCTCTGTTGAAAGACATCTTGGCTTCTTCCACAGTTTGGCTATTGTTGACATTGATGCTATGAACTTTGGGGTGCAGGTGCTGCTTCAGATCACTACATTTATATCTTTGGGTAAATCCCTAATAAACTTTTTGAGGAACCTCCATACTATTTTCCAGAGTGGCTGTACCAGTTCGCTGTACACTACTAACATTTTTTAAATGAGAAAACTACAATGAATAAAAAAATAAGTCATCTAGGAATCTCTATTTAAAAAAATCTCTATAAATCTCTGTAAATTTTATTTTGCTGCAGTATTTGTATCTTTACAAGTATTTGGCCATTAATATTTTTATGGTAATTAAACTATTATAAGCTAGCACACATGTAAATTCTCAATGATGCATCATGATGTGTATATAGAAATGAGAGAAAGTGTCAGCCCTTACAAGAGATACATGTTCTTGCAGAATACTTTAGCACATAGCAGAAAATGTACAACAAAGTGACTTTGAAAATCACTGTGTTGATGATATAGTTCTTCCCAACAAATATTTTCTATTAGAACTCTATGAATCATTAAAGACATGGGTAATGAAACCTTGAGGAAGAGCAATCAATAAGACACCGGGCTTAATTGATGAAACACAGCATTTCGTGTTTACCGATGGAACAATGAATAAACAAGGAGAAGGAATCATAGAATCACAGATAAAAACTCATCCAATTTTTAACAGAAGGCTTGAGATAAAAGAAAATAGAAAACTACAGGAAATAATTCATGTTATTGATTGGTAATACAGAACGCAGAAAAGAAACACAATGGTTAAGAGGGTGAGTTAAATCCTGACTCTGAGCTTAGTGGAGTCGTTTAAACTGTCTGAAGCGAAGTTCTCTCAAATGCAAATAAAATGGTGATAGAGGTAGTTTGTGCCTCAGGTGAGGAGTAGATGCACATTGGTGTCTGGTGAATATAAACACTCAATAGATCTTAACGTTAATGTTACCACAATTTGTACTATTGATCCCCTGCACATAATGCTGTAATAAGGCTGGTAGTTTATTTCTGTTTTTTTGTTTTTTTTTAAACATATAATATATTACTTGTTTCAGGGGTACAGCTTTGTGATTCATAAGTCTTACACAATTCACAGCACTCACCATAGCACACATCCTCCCCAATATCCATCACCCAGCGACTCCATCCCTTCTACCTGCCTCCCCTCCAGTAACCTTCAGCTTGTTTCCTAAGATTGAGTCTCTTATGGTTTGTCTCCCTCTCTGGTTTCATCTTGTTTCATTTTTTCCTCTCTTCCCCTACGATCCTCTGCCTGTTTCTTAAATTCCACATATCAGGGAGACCATGTAATAATTCTTTCTCTGACTGACTTATTTCGTTCAGCCTCATACCCTCTAGTTCCACCCACATCATTTCAAATGGCAAGATTTCATTTTTAATGGCTGTGTAATATTCCATTGTGTATATATATCACATCTTTTTTATCAATTCATCTGTAGATGGACGTCTGGGCTCTTTCCATAGTTTGGCTATTGTGGGCATTGCTGCTATAAACATTGGGGTGCAGATGCCCCTTCAGATCTCTACATTTGTATCTTTGGGGTAAATACCCAGTAGTGCAATTGCTGGGACAGCTCTATTTTCAACCTTTTCAGGAACTTCCATACTGTTTTCTAGAGTGGCTGCACCAACTTGCATTCCCACGAACAGTGTAGGAGGGTTCCCCTTTCTCCGCATCCTCGCCAGCACCTGTTGTTTCCTGACTTGTTAATTTTAGCCATTCTGACTAGTGTGAGGTAGTATCTTGTGGTTTTGATTCGAATTTTCCTGATGCCAAGTGATATTGAACACTTTTTCATATGTCTTTTGGCCATTTGGATAGGTTAAAGAAAAATATGGACACATAACCTTGGACATGAAATAAGTGAAACCACATCTAAGAAATAAACCTTTCTTACATGCATACATGCTGTGAAACCCATGATCTCATGGTTGAACACTTGAAGTAAAGAGACTACCAATAAAGAGAGGACAAATAACAAAACCTGTTGAACTTCTTCCGTATGTCAAGCCATAGATATTTCTATCTATAGGATATTTCTCTTGAGGTTTAAGATATTCTGAGGGATCTGTGTGAGAGCACACTTCACCACCCAGGATGTGTGCAAATATCAGCAATAATCAGAAATTAAAACTCACTCTAACTGTTCATATAAAGCAAATGATCTTATTCTAAATACATGAGGTGATGACAAAGTAGCCATTCTTTCAAGTGTCATGCTGCTAGAATTTAATACACCTTGTAGATACCACAAGAGAAATGTAAAGAGTGAGCAATAGTCCCTGACATTATGTAATAAAACTTCATAGGGCATCATGATAATGTCTTCTGAGCATTTTCTTAGAAATAAACAACAACAACAAAACAACAAACAAACAAAAAGAACTCATAGATTTCAGAAATTAAAGAATGTCAACATGTAAGAAACAATATTTTTTTTTTATTTGTTTAATGGAGAGAGAGACAGTGAGAGAAAGAACACAGGCAGGGGGGTGGGGGAGGGAGAAACAAGCTTCCTACTGAGCAGGGAGCCCCAAGCAGGCCTCAATCCCATGAACCTGGGAACATGACCTGAGCCGAAGGCAGATACTTAACAACTGAGACACTGAGGCGCCCAGAAACAATATTTTCTAAGGATGTCTTCTGCATTCTACTACAAACTCCCCTTAGTATGTTGAAATCAATTCCCTCTGATTTGTTTTTCTTCCATATTCAATTCAAAATGTGTACATTGTTCTGTTCAAAATGGCACTTTTATATTTTCTCTTTGCAATTTCTTGGAGCTCTTATTAGATCAAACTGAGATATTTGAAAGTTATTGCCAAGTGGATGTTTTAAAGGAGTTATTCATAAAAACCAGTGTCTTATGGAAAAAAAAATTAACACACAAAAGGGCTCTACCATTTGCAGAAAAACTTTTTTCCCCTTCACATAAGAAAAAAAAAAAACTCATTAAAAAGCTTATTCATTGTACCATCTCTTTGATAAGAAATGATAGAATTGTCTTCTTTGGCAATATTAATGAGATGATTAATCTTAAGATTTCTCATGGAATATTCTTATGATTTCATAGCTTCTTCCTTTATCTTTTCCTGGACTAGCTCCCAATTAGAAACCATGCAGTGTTTTTCATTTTATTTTCGAATTTTCTAATATTTGGCTGCTGTTGCAAAGTATCTTGTCCTGAAAACTTACACAAGACTTACACCTGTCTCTTGCCATTTTCCCAATCCACCACAAGAAACATAGGTGATATAGACTGGTATAGATAAAAATTTAGCTATAGCTATAAATATAAATATAGATTTATAGATATAGGTACATATAATCAGAGAGGAACACAGAGATTTAATACATCTAGATACCATATGCATTTAATTAAGAAATTCCCTTCATAAGTTTCTAGTACTAAAATACATTACTTATTTAATGGCCTTCATCATCAATCTTTGTACTGGCACCTTTCTTTAGATGATTGAATTGTCTTAGATGTTAAATTTGAGTTTTAAATATATTCAGTTATCTTGATCAAAATAAGTCTTCTGTGAACCTGCTGTCACTGAATTTACTTAATAAGGGATGTGTTTTTCTCTCTCTCTCTCTCTCTCTCTATATGTATATATGTGCATGTATATATATACACACATACTTACATGTATGTATGTATGTATGTATGTATATATGTTATATATATACATATATATAACACACATGTGTATATATATGTATATGTTCGGAAAATGGGAATACGTGAAATAAAACTGAAGGTTTGCTAACTGGAACAAAGATGAATGCCCAGGATAGGCTATCTGGCTGGTGGAAAAGCCTGCTGTAAGGGTAGTTACTCCAGAAAGATTTCAGGTAAAGGCTAAAGGCAGGGTTAGCAAGAGAGAACATGTAGATCATATTTGGTTGGAGCAAATGACTGAAGGGAAACTTTATTCAGAGCAATAGTAGCTTTGCCCTTAGCACAACGTATCAGGGAGTGGTCAATTCCAGAAATTTTGAGCACAAAGGACAAAGGCTACAGATGAGTAGGCATTTAGGGAGACAATCCATAGGAAGAAAGGGTGGAGGTACATATCCCATTATGGGTAAATGCAAGAAAAGTCTACATTTAAAAAAAAATAGATTAAGCTGTAAGAAGAATATGCCAAAAGCCTAATGGACAACAAGTTTGATAATGCCACACACAAACACTAACTATACCTGGTGATTAAACAAAGGCATCTTTACTAAAGGTATAATTTACCTTGTTCTGACAAGTTACGTGAGAACAATCTTCTTGATTTTGTTTAATTTGGCATATTTTAGGAGATGAGAGAAAAATATCTGAGCTCAAAAGTCAAGTGATCACTTTTTCAAGAGATATTGAGAATTGTGCAATTGTTCAATTGTAAGAGAATTAATTGCAAATATTTTCTCACATTGTGTGAACTTTCTTTTAACTTCCTTGATAGTGTTTTTTGAAGCACTAAGCTACTTAATTTTGGTGAATTTCAATATATTTTCTATTGTTTTTCCATCTTGAATTTACTTATACTACCATTATTATTTCCTTGTTTAGGGACTTTGTTGAGCTAGTTCTGTGAAGTTTGTATTCTTTGTTCTTTGTGACCACTGACCACTCTATTTGGTTAGATTAGTAATCATTTACTGAATGGACAGAGATTTCCTTCAATTTCAGGACTCCATAAGCCTCAGTTTTTTGTTGTAGAGCTATGTGTGTGTGTGTTGGGTCATGTGGGTGACATTCAGATAGGCAGTTTGTAATTCTGCCTTACGTTCACTTCCTGCTTTAACAGAGACTTGGGGTCAATCAGAGCACAGGTTCTCCGTCTTTTCTCAGGATGTGCACAGTCCTCACATAGGTGTGATATTCTAGATTTCAAGGAATGTGCCAGAGCTTTTCAAAGTCCCCCTACTGGCATCTAATTCCTCAGTTTTCCTTTAAATTTTTGGTTAGCTTGTTATTTGCACCAATTGCCCTCACCTCCTCAGGTACCTGCAATATTGAACAAGTGCTGATGATTCTTTTTGCTGAACACCTCTGAGGAAGAGGCTATTCTCACTAAAGGAGCCTGAGTTAAATCAAATAAAGACAAGTCTTTGACTTTTTTGAGGAACCTCCATACTGTTTTATAGAGTGGCTACATGAGCTTGCATTCCCACCAAAAATACACCAGCATTCCCTTTTCTCCACATCCTTGCCAACACCTGCCATTTCCTATGTTGCTAATTGTAGCCATTCTGACTGGTGTGAGAAGATCTTTCATTGTACTTTTGATTTGTATTTCCTAGATGATGAATGATGTTGAGTATCTTTTCATGTTCCTGCTAGCCCATTGGTATATCTTCTTTAGAAAAATGTCTATTTATGTCTTCTGCCTATTTTTTAACTGAATTATTTAGTTTTTGGGTGCTGAATTTTGTAAGTTCTTTATATATTTTGGATACTAACCCTTTATCAGATATGTCATTTTCAAATATCTTCTCCCATCCATAAGTTGCTACAATCCATCAATTGCACTACTAGTATTTGCCCAAAGGATATAAAAATACTGATTCAAAGGGATACATGTACCCTGATGTTTCTAGTATCACTATCAACAATAGCCAAATTATGGAAAGAACCCAAATATCCATCAACTGCTGAATGGATAAAAAAGATTATTAGAATATAGTAAGAATATTAGCTATAAGAAAGAATGAAATCTTGCCATTTACAGCAACATAGATGGAGTTAGAGAGTATTATGCTAAGGAAAATAAGTCAGTTAGAGAAAGACAAATACCATATGATTTTATTCATATATAGAATTTAAGAAACAAAACATGAAAATTGAGGAAGAGAAAAAAAAAGAGAGGAAAACGAGGAAGCAGACTGCTAACTATAGAGATCAAACTGAGGGTTACTGGATGGGAGATGGCCAGAGGATGGATTAAACAGGTGATGGGTATGTAGGAGTGCTCTTGTGATGAGCACAGAATGTTGTATGTAAGACATGAACCACCAAACTATACCCCTGAAACTAATATTACACTGTAAGTTAACGAACAGGAATTTAAATAAAAACTTGGGGGAAACAGTCTTTGCAAGTGGGACGGACATTTTAGGGAAATTCCAGAAAAGCCAAATAATGATAATTCTCTGAAAATGGGGTTTTGAGAAAGCTCCCATTTATATTGAGACTTCCAATGACCACTAGGCTGCTGGTTTCCTGTATTAAAGGTGTCAATTTCTTAGGATACCAAGGAGCTGGAGAGTTCTTGAGTATAGGACAAGTAAAATTGCCACGAAACTCATGTTCTTACTGAGATTTAGCTTTTTTTTTTTTTTAAATAAATTCTCCCAGCATAATTTAAAGCCTTGTGCTGGGCCCATAAAGCCTTTGGCTAATCATCAGAGTTCTGGAAAAGCTGATTTTGACAATTTTTGCCAAGGTTCTCTCTCTTTTTATGAAGTAGAGGTTTTTTGGAAATTCATACTCTTTCCTTCCCAGTGATATCCCTGAGAATTTTTTCTATAATTTGGAGTAGGCTAAGATGAATTAAATAGGACACAGGAATCATTACATGTAAAAGAAAAAAAAATTGACAGAGTAAACATGACCAATATTTACAAGTTATGCTCATTCAAACCCATACCTAAAAAATAATAGTTATGCCACAGGTTTGGAAATTAGATTGATAAATAAATAATTATATGATTATTATCATCTATTGAATAATAAAAAACCATTAATACATATTGATATAAATAAGACAAAGAGCCATATAGCACACAACAAAATGAAGAACTGTAAGCTCTTCCTCACAATAGAGTCAATTAATATTTTAAAAAAAGGTAGAGGAAAATATTATAAATCCGTCTTAAAACTAATAGCTGAAAATTTAATGTGTAATTGGATATTTGCTTGTTGAAAATTATCTCTTCAAATTATCACCAAACATTACCTAAAAGGAAAAAGAAGTCACTTTACTGTAAAGAAACCTGGCAATCACCATCTTAACTGGCATCACGTGCCTTCTAATAGGATATCCTGAGAAGGATGTAATATCACCTTGATGCTATTCCTGCCAAAAGTGCAGAATCTAATAATGAGGAAACATCAGACAAATTCAAATTTCAGTACATTCTAAAAAATAATTGGTCTCTACCCTTACAAAATATCAAGGTCAGGAAAGATATGGAAAGGCTGAGAAGCTATTCTAAATTAAAAATATCTGTAGAGGCATGACAGGTAATTGCAATGTCTGATCCTGCATTTGATCTTAGACTAAAAAATAATAACTATAAAAGATATTTTGGGGACAATTGAAAAAATGAAAATAGAGACAACTGATTAGATCATCATATATTCATATTTCTTAAGTTAGTCATCTTAATCAACTATATCATCATTGTATAAAGGAATATACTCATTCTTAGGAAATAATTACTGAACTATTTAGGAGTAAAGGGACACAATGTTTCCAAAACATAAATAAATAAATATATGTCTATATATTTATATATGGAGGTATAGACATCTCTCTCTATGTGTATTTTCACTGTTACATCTCTTACAATAATAAACATTAAATATTTGTTGAATAAATGAATAAATGAATAAAATACTCAAATTCATTTTTACCTTTTAATTTCATGAACTTGGACTATTGTAACAGACTTGACCTTAAGACCTTACCTCCTCAGTGATCTGATTAATAAGCAGAGTAAGACCCATATCCTTCATGAACCCTACCACAATGACCTTTCAAAATAATCCAATAGCCAGTTTATATGTTTCTATCAGGTTTAGACACTTGCCAGATGTTAGAAATAAAATATAGCCAAGACTCAGTCTTTGTCCCTACGGATTTTATAGTCTGGCGGCAGATGAGACTAACAAGTGATATACAGCAAAACCAAACAAACCAAAACTCATAAAATGGAAGACTAAGATGATGTATTCTTCAGTACTAATGACTACCGCCTCCAAGGTCTTGTCACTTAGGTTGCCATTGCAATTGATGTTGAAAATATAACATTAGATTTCATTTTTATGGTCTAATTTTCCAGTATGATGTAGTTGTTGAGTTTGAGATGATCAAAGGAGAGTCAGGAAGCAGTGGTTCACTCGGCTGACCTTGAATGCATTGTCTAAAGGAGAAGGATGTACACAAAGAAGATAAGTCATGACTGAATCTGCTCAACATTCAGTCAAAAGGCTTTTGCAGAATTGAATGGGAAATACTGCAACGGTGGTGCATATTTAAGTCCTTCCTCATCTTTAAAATAGCAACTACCTACAAGAGTGCTCAAAAACAAATTAGCAAGGTTTCTGGGTCCCTGATCTGCCAAGGGGCAGAAATTCCCCCTTAAAGGTTATTGGAACCTCAGCTCCATAGTGGTAAGTGGAGACCATGCTAAATAAATTGTAACTTCAATTTCTTTTCTTTCAGCTTTGTTCTATTAGCTTTCCAAGTAGAGCAGAGTTGAAGTGATCAAACCAGTGCATTCTGTAATGTATCTGCTGTTCTGAGAAATAAATGCATGAATATATATAAGTGAGCACAGTGCATTGGAAAGGCTTCCAACACTACTCACGGGAATTGCCGTAGTAGCAGCATGGAAGCATTGTCTATATGGAAATCCCAAGATAAGCCCAATGTTTCATACTATAGACACAACCATGTGCTGCACTTCCCAGTTGACCCAATAAGAGCTAAACTGACAATAGGAAATACAGGAAAGCTGAAAGTACATAAACAAGGAGGAATGCTGGAGAGAAGGTCAGAAAAACAGAGCTCCTTAGTAATTAGTGCTAAATTACCTGCAGCGGATTTGCATGTAGTATTTTCATGCTGATAGCCAGCACTACACTAATTTAACACTAGATTATTCTCTGATCATGATTTTTCCCCTTCCTGAGTTTTTGTAGCTTCTGTGTGCTGTCTTATTAATCTACACAAACCTTCCTCTTCTTAGGGGGAGCGGCTTTCCCCAGAGTGTGCAGGTCAAATTATTTCGGAGCTGAAAAGTCTATTTCCATTTCAAGCCATTGTGCTCTCCAGCATCCTGCTTTAGAATGGCCTTGACTTCACATGTGTACAAATAAGGTAGTTTATGGGAGATCATTGAAACTGTAGAACTGGAGCAGGGCAAAAAGTGAAATACAATCTCATCCTATAATATGTCTAACATCTCATTATTTACCTCCTGTTTTTCTGACTTTCTACTTCTTGATTCCTGGAGCACTCTGAGCTCCAGCTCAGAGGACAAGTGGTACGTATCCATTGACTCCCACAGTGTTTTGAACCAGTGGGCCATCCCATGCTCATTGTCTTCCATCTGCCTGATGTTGTGTTGTGCTTGGACTGCTGGAATATTTTTTTCTGCTCACTTGGATAGGAGGAATGTGCACTTCCAGAACATTAACATTGCCCTTGGCAAGCAGCCTCTTCGAAGCCAACAAATGGTCTCTTTGTTTTAGGTTTGAGAATGCTCAGCAGAACAGACTGAGTGGAGTACTTACTGGTATTTAGTAATCAGAAAGAGTTTGAAAGTGAAACTGTGCTTAAAAAAGAATGAATGTGCCTTAATGGAGACAAATAGTTTGTCTAGAAGCAAAATAGGTCACTGGTGTGAGTCCCGGTTTGCAGAATGGTTTAATGGAGACTTTCAGCTCATCTTACATGTATGATCAGAGCTAGGGGAATCAAGCATTTTGTGTACACAAGTCCGTACTCTTTGGGTTGGAGTCAAGAGGATAGAAAAGCAGAATGAGAGCAAATAACTTCACGGTGTAGGCATTTATGATGTGGCCCATTAACTGTCAAAATCCTGTCCAGAATGTCCCACTTGGGTCTTTCTCTTCATTCTTCTCCCTCTGCTTGGTCTCTCAGAGCTTTCATTGCTTATTTCCTCTGAAGGCCCTGTCCCCTCTACCTTTCTCAGTGTGCTATCCTTCCCTAAGCAGTTAGCCAGTATCAGAGCTCTCATGTGCTGGAAATTTTCCTTGCCTTTGGTGTGGATGGAGTGTCCTAACCACTGTCTTCTCTATCTGATCTAGCTACTGCATAAGATGAGAAACTTATACTTAACTAATGAATTGTTTAATACTGCATTAAGGACCAATTATGTACTATACAGTGGCTAACTGAATGTAATAAAAAAAAGATTTGAAGTTAGAGAAAGAAGCAAGAAGTGTGCACATTTTTCACATGGAATTAAAATGTGTGTGTGTGTGTGTGAGAGAGAGAGAGAGGCAGAGACATCTTCATGCATCACTAACTTTGTGGTTGTGTTTATACTCACAGACACATATGGACAATTAACTGTATGAAGTAAAAGAATTGGTGATATATTATTACCAATTAGGTGGTATCACCAGGGGTTAGATGGAGGACAAGTGAAGTTGGGAAATTTCTAATTATATTAGGTGGTCAAGGAAGATCTCACTGATAATGTTAAATGTGATCTGAGACACAAATGACTGAAGGAGCAAGCTATGTGAAGAAAGATCTGGGAGAAGTGTCAACACAGAAGAAATCACTTACACGATAAGCCCTAATGCAGTAGAGAGAGTGATATGTTCAAACAGCAATGAAAGGCCAAGAGGACTGAACAGTTAGCAACAGCATTGTCAGAGAACAGTCTGAAAAGACGGGTAGAAACCAGGTCATGGAAGATTTTTGAGACTGTATTAAGGATTCTGATTTTTTTTTTAAGTCCAAGAAGAGAGTTATCACCGAAACATTTAGACAGGTTTGGGACATGCTCTTACTTGCAATAAAAAAATACCACTTCTGGGGCGCCTGGGTGGCTCAGTGGGTTAAAGCCTCTGCCTTCGGCTCAAGTCATGATCCTAGGGTCCTGGGATTGAGCCCCGCATCAGGTTCCCAGCTCAGGGGGAAGCTTTCTGCTCAGCAGGAGCCTACTTCCCCCTTTCTCTCTGCCTGCCTCTCTGCCTACTTGTGATCTCTGTCTGTCAAATAAATAAAAAAAAATCTTTAAAAAAAATACCACTTCTGCAGCTATGTGAAGCAAGAAGAGAAGAAGAAAGATTAGTTAGGAGACTTGTCACAAAACCCCATGTTGGCTTAGAATAGGGTGGCAACTATGAGGAATGAGAGAAATTGCCACATAAGAGACATTTTATGGGGACAGCCTTCCAGATGGATTGAATGGAGAGAATGAGGAAAAGAGGAATAGCCTGGCTTCTGGATTTCTGGACTAAACAACTGAGCAAATGGTAGCATTTACGGAGACAGATAAGGCTGTGGGGGAGGCAATTCTAAGGGCTCAGGTGTGAAGTTAAGTGACTATTTTTGGTATGTCAAGTTATTGGTATCTGTTAGCCATTCAGACTGAGATCTCAAATAGGCAAGTTGGATACTTGAGTTGGAGATTTGTGTTAAAGATGGAAATCCAGGCAAATCTGGGCACCATCAACAAATATGTAATATACATCTTAAATGCTGTGGTTGAAATTACATAAGGAAAATAGATGAATAGATAAGAGAAGGGTCTTAGGAATAAACATTAACATCTAGAGATTGAGTGGAGAACAAACCAAGTAAGAGACAAAGAAGTGGCTCCAGTCATGTTGGTAGAAACCAGGATTGTGGGCTGTCACAGAAGTCTAAGGAGAAAAGTAGTCAGTTGCACTGAGAAAGACAACAAGGCAGTTATTGGCTGCCCAACCAAAACAGACCCATGGTGGGTAGAATCAAAAACCAGGTTGCAGTGAGGCGGGCAAGAATGGAATGCGACAACGAGGTGGAATCAGCAATTATACATCATTCTTTCAAGATGTTTGACTGTGTCAGGGAGGGGAGAAACATTTTCCAGCCATCCTCTTAGGTTTGGTGATTGAATCCTTGCAAACTGAACTGACAAAATGGATTAACAGGATAAAAACATTTATTTCATATGTTTGTGGGTGGCTTCACTAAAATGAAATGAAAACCCCAAAAGATAGTTGTGACTGGAGGTTTGGATACCATTTTAACAAACGACAATACATTTATGGAGAAGTGACAAGACAAAGGGTGGAGCTTCTAGAAGTAGGAAATTGTGGGAAAGTGAATGTATGGGGAAAGTAATATAAGATAAGGATAAATGTATGGGGAAATAATATAAGATAAGGATGATTCTTGTAAATTTTATTTACCTGTGGAGCCCCATTTTAGTGCTGACTTTCTGTCCTCTTCATGGCTATGAAGCTCCCTGGGGAGAAGGGATTTATGGCAGTCTTCACTGCTCAGAAATTTCTGCTCTTAAATAAGGGAAGCTCCAAGGAGGCTTAATTCCTATGTGTTGATTCCCGGTTGCCTTGACTCAAAATAATCCATATGCGAAAGTGGCATACTTGGGGGTAGCATAGTGTAATCCCCTTCAGCTGTAAAGAGGGACCAAGAAATGGGGCCATGACTATGAAGGGTTAGGAAGCGTTTAAATATTTACTCGCAAATGAGCAGCTATCACCCCACAATGGTGCACCACTCTGCTGTACCACAACCAACAAAGAGAAACTGAGCATGTAAAACACTAGAGTAAGAGGATGGAATGCCAGAGCAAAATCCATGCTGGGTGAGAGGGGATGCTTTCCACCATGTAGTGAGGAATTACAGCCACATAGACATGGAGTCCCTCCTCTCAGAGGAGGAGGCAGATGTAGGAGGCTTGGTAGATTCCATGGAAGGAAGGTGAAGTTTCCCTTTGGTTGCTTCTATTTTCTTAGTAGAAGGCAGTTATCATCTGAGAGGGGAGACATGTGGTGTTTATGATGAGAAGACAAATCATGAAATAGTCTGATTAGACCACTGGGAGAACAATTGTACTATGAAAATGTACTGAAAAACTGTCAGATAGTGACGTGGTCCAGTAGGAATTGCCTCTTCCTTTAAAAACAATCTTAGGGACACCTGGGTGGCTCAGTCGTTAGCATCTGCCTTCAGCTCAGGTCATGATTCCAAGGTCCTGGCATTGAGCCCCACATGAGGCTCCCAGCTCAGGGGGAAGCTTTCTTCTCCCTCTCCCACTCCCCTTGCTTGTATTCCTTCTTTTGCTGTCTCTCTCACTCTGTCAAATAAATAAATACAGTCTTTAAAAAAAATTAAAAAAACCATAATCATTTCAAACACTACCTCTCCTCTCTCAGCCTTTACTTCGCTACCACTCTGTGCCGTTACTCCAACTACACTACTGCTTCAACACAGAGGAATAGAACAAAAAAGGATAGATTAAGTAAAAACATGTCAGGATCATTTGTATGGTCTAAAATGCATGATATGATTATGTTTAAATCGTTGGCAGAATAAAATCATTAATTAATGCCACTCTTTTCCAACCCATGCCTTGGCCTTAAATTCTGCTAAATTAGATATTCCATACACACTAGGCATTTTCTGAAGACATTTGGACAATTTGATCAGCCTGTTTTCCCCTGTTGGTCAATATCACCTTGAAATGGCCCAGGACAATCACAATAGGACTATAAAAGATATCTTTCGTAGATCTGTGTAAAAAATAAGTTTATTTCATATTGACTTTATTCATTCACTACACCATTCATTGACTGCTATATGCTGTCATGCTGCTAAGCACAAGGGTCATAAAATTAGATGGTGTCTGTTTTCCAAAAGTCTTCAATGACAAGAATATAGGCAATGGCAATGCAGCGAGACATTGGCTATAATAATAACAGACTGACAACGGTAGCGGGTAGAGCCAGGGCACACAATCCAGCCTGCAGAGAAAGGGATGGCTCCTCAGGGAAGGTGGGAGAATGTGACACCTGACTTGGGTTTGAAGGATGAGTGCAGACAGTCAGCCAGGTGGAGAGATGGAAGAAGTCTATTCCAGGCACACAATTGAATGACTCCTGGAAAACGCACAAACATATGGGAACACAGCAGGACGTGGGAATGCAGTAAGTTCCATATGCCTTGAGTATATGGTGGTAAAGTGACAAGCAGTGAGGCAGGAGACTAGGTATGGGACAGAAAGCAGACGCCCTTCTGGAGCTCACGGAGGAGGTTGGAGTTGATTATAACACCATTGGAAGCTGTTCAAGAGTGCTAAGCAAGAAATGTTTTAAGAGCATTAAGAAGATTAAGAGGAATGGAATCTGTCAGATATGCAGTTTGAGTGTGTGGTTATAGTAATCAAGGAAGGCTGTCCATCAGAGTAAAATTTTTATCTATTTACTCAGATTTTGAAAATGAGTACAGAATCTATCTATTGCAATTAGGGTGATATTCCATTTGAAGCTTTCTGAGGTCATTTCAGAAGAAAAGGAATGTGCAAGGGGACCACTGTGTTGAAATCGTAGCCCAGATTTATCAGTTTAGGATGGCACTTAATGTGTCATACATGGATCAGCTAAGTAAGATGAAGCTAACATCGTTAGAAAATATTTGCATATTTCGAAACACAGCTACAATAAAAATGTCCAAGGAAAATTGCTGGATTTTTCCATTTCAAGTTTCCTAAGTGTGATCTAAAGCATCCCATGTAGTTTAGGAGTTCTATTTCCCACACAACCATTACATTAAGATGAGTCTGCTTCATATGATAATTACCCGATAATGCATTATAAGTGTGATGCACAACAAACCACTTTGTCTGTGATGTTGGTTGTTGCTACCATTAAGCATAGCTTTTTCTATTTGGACTGAATTGTTTCCTATTACTGCCTACAACCACTCCCCATACAGACACATGCACAGACACACTCACAGACACACACACACACACACACACAGCCACCATTTTTCAATTCAGTCTAACCTTTGAATCTGCCATCTGAAGGAAATGCCATTAACAGCATTAGCAAGAGGTTGTCAAACCTTTGCCAATTTTCTGCTTAATAAAATTTACTAATCTCTCCCTCTGTCTGAATGGAGCCTCAGGTTTCATAGATAGCATTTTCTCTTGCAATAAGTTTATGGCACAAATGAACTTCTTTTTGTGGGAATCAACTATTGTGTCACTACAGCAGCTTGCTGAGAAAAAACAGAAATTACTTTCAAGAGAATTTGGATAATAATTTAAAAAAAACAACAACAAGCAGTTCGCATACAATTTCTAAGAGGAGGATTTCTGTTTCCCAATTTCTAAGGAAAATAGCTTCTATGGACTTGGTTGTCCAATTATTCTGGGTCTACCCTACTCTCTGCATGTCAGTCAGGCTTTTGCAGCTTTGATATCCAAATATTTCAACCTGTGACTAGTCACAGACCATACCTATTATAATAATAGAGAGGAGAGAAAGTTCAGGAATGAGGATGGAACCTATTCCATGGGCACTTACTATGGCTTACTGTTTGGGTTAATCCAGCTTTGTAAGCCTTACTTCTATCACCTATAAAAAGGAGTGATATTGCCTTAACTACCTGAACTGCTTTTACTCACATTTCTACTGCCAAATATGTGGGTTTTCTTTTTTCTTTTTTTTTTTAAACTCCATACCCATCAATTTTCCAACTCTCCAGATACCAACCGGAAGCCCTACCATTCAATTCAATTCAATTTTCACATTAACTACTCGGAGTTAGTGCAGATCCCACATGTTAAACAGCCCCATTTCAAATGTCAATTGTCACCTGTACTTCTGACCAAATTGAGGGTTTCCATGACCCTCTCTTCAGTTTCGATAATTTGCTAGAATGGCTTTCAGCACTCAGGAAAATGGTTTGCTTACTATGATGAGTTTATTATAAAGGATGTAATTTAGGAACAAATGAAAGCAATGCGTAGAACTTCCACCCCCTCTCTGGGTGTGCAACCCTCCCTGCTCCTTAACATGTTCACCTTAACATGTTCAGCTGGAAGCCTTCCAAATTGTGTTTAAGTTTTATAGAGTTCAATCCCCTCCCAGCCCCAGTCCCCTGTCCTAAGAGGTTGGTAAGTGTGCCTGGAAATTCCAATCCTCTAATCTCCTGTTGTCTCAGATGACTGACCCTATGCTGAGTCTACCTAGAGGCCCCTCCTTAAGTCATCTCATTAGCATAAACTCAGGTGTAATGGGAAAAGTGGGCTTCCTGAATAACAAAAGACATTCCTATCACTCAGGAAACACCAAGCTTTTTTTTTTTTTTTTAAGGAGCTCTGTGTCAGTAACATGGGACAAAGAACAAATATATTTTTGTATTATTCCACACTTCCACACAGAACTATAAGGAATATTAAATAGGAACTCTATTGGAGAGTGTTTTATAACTTCTAAAATAACAGATGGTGCGAATATTTAGAATATTTTCAATAATGAAAATGTATATAGGACACTGGTGCAGCAGCTCTCTTACATTATCGAGTCTACTGACTCTAATGAGCAGAAGGCTTTGGTTTTAGTGGTTTTAATTATTCTGATCTGACATTTATTTCTCCTATTGTCCCCTTGTAATTTGGGAGAAAAAGTTCCCAAATATTATTCCTGATACTTGAACTAACTGATGTGTAAGGTAAATTATAATAACCAAATTAATACATTATTGCCAGATAAATAGTTATCAATGAAATCCATCAATCAGTAGCCTGCCAAAGACCAACAACTGTCATAACCTTGATACTAATGGGAAAATTAATAAAAGATCTCATTTAGAATGGAGTAGGGGTGCCAGCAGGGGGAGCTCTCATGTCCTATCATCATTCCTCATCAATTTTCAGACCCAATAGAAAGAGACCCACCTTGCGGGTGGATGAGTACTACTTTACTATCTCAGCAGGAGGAAGACCGGCTTTCCTCCTCCCCAGCAACAGCCTAGAAAATGAAAGACTGTCACAACTCAACCAATGAGAAGCCGCGCTGCTTCTAACTCCCAGTTTACTTTAATGGGCCATTTATAACAGCCTTCTTAATGTCCCGTTTTCTCTAGAGAAGGCTAATCCTCTCCTTTATTCTTTAGACTTGGCTATGGTTTTGCTCTACCTTGCTTGTCCTAGATTGCAATTCTCTGTTATTCCTGCGTAAACTCATTTTCCCTGTTTGGTTTTTAAGATTAACACTAGAGATTGATGATCCAGTCATGGCAGGTGGTTAATATGTTTGGTTATAAAGAATTAATAATGTGAACAGTTCTGCCCCTGAATCACCATGCTGCACATTTCAGATTGATGGGGAAATAGAGCCAAACATTCAGACATCGTATCAAGTATTCAGCTATTTAAAAACATTTGGGGTATTTTTATTGATATGATGTTTGTTTGGGTTGTACAGCTTCTTTTTGTTCTGACATAGGATGCACAGCATTACGAAAGCCAGTATATAGTCATTTCCTGTCTGCCTTATTACAAAAAATTCCTAACATTTTAGTCTTTCTTATTTTGGGTGCTTTATCTGTCTGTCTGTTTATTTGTTTGTTTGAGAATCAGCATTCTCCACTAAGAATTATTAAGTTTTGGAGTGCCTCATGCAACAGCTGTTCTGACTGAGAAACACATCTTTTTTAGCTACAGATTTAAGAAGAATCTTTTTTTTTTAAATTTAGAGATTACGTTTTATTTCTCCATTTTCTATCAGACCCACCAAGACCTTGATATAAATGTCATGAAGTGGGCACTATTCATATTTGCCTACAATCTCCCACTGATTGGATTTCTGTGTAAGCTTTTACCATTTTCTGTCACTTAATGTTATCAGATGACCTAAGATACCCACTGCAGCATAGAATCCACATTCTGTCTCTCCTAACATTCCTGTAGACCACAATATCCCACAGTAACTCATTTTCTCCCCTACTAGTCACGTTCCTCTTCCTTTTCCCTTGACTCTTTACTAAGGAAAGCTGCATTTTCTTGATATATTTATGTTTCCCATTTTAATTTTCCAGGGAAAAGTAGTAGTACATTCTGGATGTCTCTGTTTGGCTTCTTCTGGCTCTGGACTTCTCTACTGAAGGAAACACTTGATTGCGGCTCCTGATTGAGTGGACCACCAACCAGACTCCCTCCCATGCTCCAAGGAGAGGTCTAGAAGAAATAGACACAGACCAGGGGTCAGAAACACAGAAAACACAAAATCTGACCCTTTTACTTCTACCAGTCTACCAGCTGTGAGACTGAGTGAATCATTTATCCTGCATGAGTTTTAGCCAACTAATGTTTAAAACGAAAGGTGGATCTTAAGTGCTCTTCAGACTCTTCCCTCATAGGGGCTAAATGCTGAGGAAAATTATATGTTCCAGACAAGTGTTCGTAAGGGCCTGCTGAGATTACTGGCCACTGTCTTTACTTGTCACACCAGGAACGTCTGAGTCAGAAAAGTCCACACAGTTAAGGGTCTGAGCATTAACCTTCTCCTACAACTTGGCCTCAAGCTGTGCTAATTTCCGTAGACTGACAATTGTTTAGATCAAGAACTGTTCTATAATTCACAGTCTTGTCAAACTCAACCTGGACGCAATTCTATAAAAATATTTCAGCCAATTATGAATAAGTAGTTGAAGTAACTTGTAAATAGTTCCAGGACTGTATATTCCTTTCGGGTGCAAAATAAATGAAATATCTCCTTCACTGAAGAGCTGGATTCTAAATGTTAAACCAGAGAAGGGCAGCATTCTGAAAAACAGAATCTTTAAATGAAGAAGCTACATTAAATAGAAAAGGGAACAATTTATTCATGGTAAAAGCAAATTGTGAATTGGGAAAACTCATTTATTTAAGGAATTTTCCATTATTGTCACAAGGTTTATTTTAAAAAATATTTTTCATATTTAGGATTGCGAATTCCTCCATGAACCTCTCATCCCTCCTTTCCACTTCTCATCTCCAAAGATGTATAGGTTGAATGTAGGTTCTTCAGTTACAAAATATTTTCAAGTCACAAATCCACTGAGACTCATTTTTAAAAGTTATGTATAAGAACCACCATGTAGTAGAAGTTCTGAGAGGCCATATATCTTACACGGTGGTACATCTAGATAAGAAAATGGGGTTACTATGGAGCCCAGCTGGAAATGTTAAATCTAAGAACATGAGTACAAGCCTCTCTCTCTCATCAATGGCAGAGGCATTTTTCACTTAAAAAACAAAGTCAATTTTCATATAGAAAGAATTTAATCAGTCTTATTCTATGCCAGGAGTTTTCAAGCAACAGCAAATTTGCCCTTCAGGGGACATTTGGCACTATCTGGATACATTTTCTTTGTTACAAGTGAGGGTTGGAAGGCACTTCTGGAATCTAGTAGGGAGAGGTTAAACATCCTATAATTCATGGGGAATTATCTATCCATAAATCGATAGTCAAAATGTCAATAATGATGTTCTTGAGAAACACTGTACACATTGCTCTTGATAGATGGTACACAATTCAGATGCCTGGAAGGTGATTGAGAATTTGAGATGATACCAGTGTTAAAATGTTACAATCTGATGTGTCATGATGTGAACATCTATACTAATCTCAGAGATAATTTTTTCTTTTTATTTTTCTCTTTACCTTTTCCCAATTTGTCATTTACCCATAATTTTTTTTCTTGTGTCCCACGCCATCAAGATTCAATAGCAAAAGCTAATCAGAGCAAGAGAGAAAGGATGAAATGAACCAATTGTTACAGGATTAGATTCAGAGACATCAGTATGAAGTCATGTTTAACTTAATATAGATACAGATAGATTTTTTAAACATTTACATATGTGTGTTTCCATGGGTTAGTGTGCATACATATATTTTCTAGTTCTGTCCACTGAAAGAGCCAGGAAGCAATGATACTGCATTAGAAATGAGCACACCCAGTGCCTAGGACTTGGTTTCAAATGTCATTTTTCAATAAAACGAATCAGGACTCCTTGGAGAAACAGCTGATGCTAGGGCTGGAGTAGGGAATGTACAAAAGCCTGGCTATCCTTATAGTTCCAGAAAGTAAAAAAGTGTTCAAATGATGGGAACATGTAAAAGAAGCTTACAATGACCAAGGCTAGAATGCTTTAAACAACAAAATAAACAAAGAAGTGCTGAATTCTAATCCAAAGTATAAAATAAATGTCCATGTGGGCTACTCTTAATAAATTGCTTCCAAAGAGTAGAGTGAGGTCTGTGTGTATGGGTGGGGGTGATTTTACAGTGGGGAAACCTACCTCAGCCATATGATCAATATTTGTTGTCATGTCAACAGCATGTACATTTAACATAATAGTGAGAGAATTGGGCTTCACCTCTGTGATCATTCTCCCATTTCTTTCAGGGCTATTCAATGAAGCATTTTTTGAAACTGAAAAATGTTGAAAGTAATCCTACATGCTAATAAGTAAGAAAGTGAATCAGTAAACTCTGTATCACCATGTGGTAATAAAAAATAATAATAATGAAGGAAGGACAAAAAGAGTGAGTTAGATATTCATGAATGGATACAGAATGATTTCTGGATTATAATTTTTAAAGGAAAAAGTGCAAAATGCCAAGTGCACCTGTGGTATATTACCTTTTTTGTAATAGTTAAAGAAATACAAAGGAGATATACATTTATCTGTTCATTTATGCACAAGAAAATGTAGGAAGAATAAACTTGAAATGAAGGCAATTAGCTACAAATGAGTTGTACTGAGTACTTGGGTATACATATGGTGGAAAAAAATGAATCCTGACTGGACATCCACATTCAAAAACATGATTTTAAACAGAGACTTCCCATATGTCACAGAAATTAATTCAAAATAGACTATCTATTTAAAAACTGTAATAAAGCTGCTAGAGGATAACATAAGAAGGAAATATAGGTGACCTTGTACTTGATTCTGATTTTTAAGATATAAGACCAAAAGCATGATTCATGAAAGAAATGAAAGGTAAGTTGGACTTTATGAAAATGAAAAACTTCTACTATGCAGAAGACACTACACAGTGAATGAAACGACAAGTTACAGGTTGGGTGAAAATCTATGCAAAACACGTCTTATGCAGGGCAACAATATAAAATATAAAATTAACACTCAGAACTCAACAATGTTCAAAATGAATGTTCAAAAATGAACAATCAAAAGTTTTAAATAGACAAATATCTGAAGATACACCTCATCAGAGAAGATATCTAGAAGGCAAAGAAACATAGGCAAAGGTGTCCAACAATGTAGGTCATAAAGAAATCATGATTTAAAACAATGAATTCCCTCTACACACCTATTAGAATGGTTATAATCCAAAACACTGACAACATCAAATACTGGTTGAGGACACAGAGGAACAGGAGCTCTTATTTATTGCTGATGAAAATGCAAAGTGGTACAGACATTCTAGAAGATATTTTTATTTAGCAGAACTAAGCATACTCAACCATATGATTAGCAATTACACCATTTCATATTTATTAAAGGAGTTGAGAATTTATGTTCCTACAAAAACCTGCAGAGAAATGTTTATAACAGCTTTATCCATAATTGCCAAAATTTGAAGGCAAGATGTTCTTCAATAGTGAATGGATAAACAAATTGTGGTACATCCATACAATGGAATATTATTCAACAATAATAAGAAATTGGCTATCAAGCTATAAAAAAGACATGGAAGAAATACATTCTGTTAAGTGAAAGAAGCCAGTCTTAAAAAGTTACACACTTTATATTTCCAATGTATATTATAGTCTGAAAAAGGTACAAGAACATAATAAAAGTTCTGTGGTTCTGGGAGTTCAGAGGAAGAGAGGAAAGGCATGATGTGGAGAACAGGAGATCTTTAGAGAAATGAAACTATCTTCTATGTTACTGTAATGATGGATTAGTGTACATTTGTCAAATTCATAGCACATACACCACCAAGAGGGAACCCTAATGTAAATAATTTTCCTTAGTTAATAGCATTGCTTTATTGTAGTAATTACATTATTGCAATATTGCATTGGCTTATCAATTGTAACAAATGTGCTACAACAATGAAAGATGTCAATAACAGGGGAATCTATAGGAGGCTTGGGGGATATATGGGAAATTTGTTCTTCCTACTCAAATTTCTATAAACCTAAAACTGCTCTAAAAAAATAAAGTGTATTAATTTACTTAAAAATTGAATCTTGACCGCTATTAACACCATACATAAAAAATAATTTCTTTGTTGATTTATATTTAAAGGTAGAAGGCAAACAATGTTGATATAAAATAAGAGATTTTCTTTATAATCTAGGTTAGGAAGAGATTTCTAAAATAGGACACACAAAGCACTAACATAAAAAATTACTGATGAGTTGGATATACTTAAGTGCTCTTGTTTATCCAGGGGTGCTTGGGTGATGCATTCAATTGAGTATCTAACTCTTGGTTTCAGCTCAGGTCGTGATCTCAGGGCTGTGGGATTGGGCTGTGTGTCGTGCTCTGCATTGGGCATGAAGTCTGCCTGAGATTCTCTCTCCCTCTCCTTCTGCCTGGTCCCTCGTACTCATGCTCTCTCTCTCTCAAAATAGCAAAAGTGAAAAACAAAACAGCAACAACAACAGAAGTCTCATTCATCCAAATATATCATTAAAAAGATTAAAATACAATCCACAAAATAAAAGAAGATATTTGCAGTTTATATTGAACAAAAGAGTCACATTCAAAAAATTACAGTTTGGTTTTAAAAAAGGATGAGGATAAGGAAAAAAATTTTAAATGGACAAAGACTTAAAGAAGAACTTAGAATGGGTGGGATATCCAAATGACCAACAAGCATATGGAAAAGTGCTCAATCTCAGCAGTTATTAAGGAAATGTAAATTTAAACAATAGTGCAACACCACAACACACCCCCCCAAAAAATGACTAAAATTAAAAAGATTGAAGTGTTGGTGAGAGCATGAAACACTTACACTCTTATATCCTGCTCATTTACTGTGGAAATTAGTGAAATCAATTGTAAAGCAATTGGTAATATCATGTAAATGAGCCTATGCATTCCCTATGAACCAACAATTCTACTCGTAGATATTTATGCTGTAGAAATATATGTGTGTGTGTGTATGTGTATATATATATATATAAAATCTCCATATCTATATATAGATCAAAAATCTGCATTAATAGAATGAGTAAGTAAACTGTCATAGATTATAAAGTGGAATACTATACAACAATAAAAGTGAGTAAACTTCTGTTATAAAAATTAACACTAATGAATCTTATGCAAGCAAGATATTAAATGAAAGAATCAAGACATAAAAGAATATATGCTCTATGACCCCATTTTTATAAACTACAAAAGGCAGCAAAGTCAATTCAATACAAACAGAGAAGAGATTAAATTTATCTTTGGGAAGAGGTCAGGGTGTATCCTGGAAGAGAAAATGGTGTCCCCTGGCTGGTTTGTCTCTTCATCTATCATTACAAGGTATGTTCACCTTGTAAATGTTCATCGGGTGCACACAATGATTTGTACATTTGCACATATGTAAAATTATAATAAAGGTAATGAAAAGGTTAATATAAAACAAAATTGACCTTTATCCACATATTTTTGAAAAGTAGTTTGTGTTGGTATTTAACTTTATTTGGGCAATGAAATTGAGTGATTAGTTGCCTTAGATAAGATTAACATAGATGCTATTTCACTTTCAGTGTAAAATACTTCAGAAGAAATTTTGGTTTTGAAATAATAAAAAAATAAGAGACTCTTTGTGGTCAATTTTTAGCAAAATGATGTATTAAGTAAGATAACATGAAAGACAAAGAAAAAGCAGAAGAAAAAATGTATATGAAAAATTAGGAGTAGAAGAGGAAAAACAAAGAGAAAACCAGGAAACCAGCAAAATCTCTTCCCTGTCTCTTTACCTCGAAATTTATTAAAGTCAACTAAATTTCTATTTCTTCTAAATATAGAAAATTGGTTTGACTTGGTATATGTTTAATTTGCAGAGCTGATATTTTGAATTTAGAAAACAAGTATGAACGAAAATCTTCCTAGAACTCTGGTAACATTGTCCAATGTTTTTCTCCATCTCTCAACAGGGAGTAAAAACATCTTAGGGAGTTAATCTTATTACCAGGTCATAAATCTTTGTGTTTTGTTTTGTTTTGTTAATAAACAACTTACAACTATAACAAATAGTTAAATATGACAAATGGTTGAGTAGTTGCATTGTTGAAAATTACATCATGGCCAACTTATTTAACTCTGGCAAATGTAGCCCCTCTCAATTATTTTTTCTTAAGCTATTCCCAAACAATCTAATATGCCTGACACAGAGAAAAGAGAAAAAAAAATTCGTTTCTCTTTCCTTTAATCTTTTTAATGTCTAAAGGTATTAAGAACATAATGGAAATTACAATGAAGGATTTTCAAAGACTAACAAAAAAGGGCTAAGTAATCCGTGAGTGATCAAAGAGAAAAGTGTATTATTTCCATTAAAATTTGAAAGACAAAAGTTTCAAATCCACTATCTGAAGATTTTCTAAAGGAGTCACTGTTTCATTGCATTTTTTCGTTAAGGAAAGTTACTGATGGCCACATGGGGGGAAAGTATTATCTCTTGGACAACATGATGAAATAAATTTTCTCTCAAACATTTAAGTCTCAAATGCAGCAATTCTTTAATATGTAGTTAATGTTTACATTATCCAAGGAGAACATAAAGGACAGAAGAGCAGAAAGGTACAAAAAGATAAAAAATTAAAAAAAGACTCTGCTTCAAAATACTGATTAAACTGAGTAAATGAATATTTGTTTCAATTTAACTCACAGACTTCTACACTTGATCTCTAGCTGGAGGCCAAGAAGCAATCAACTCACAGACTTCTTAAACAGCCCACTAACCAATCAGAAATTCCCTTCCTTGAAATTTTGACATTTTCAAATATCAAATAGAAGAGAAAGGATATGTGTTTTCCACCTTATTGGAGGCCATGCATCCATTCACTGCTGGTGAGCCTCTGCTCCTTTTTCAGCATGCAGAGCTGTACTTAGAATTTGTGCTGGTTCACTGGAAGGTGCTCACAGGTTGCTAGACTTTAGCAAGAACACTGACCTGAAGTAGGATGAAGGATGAAATGAACAGAGACAATGTCATTCAGTATCTGATAATGATAGCTCTCAGGGAAGGCTGGACATATGTTGTACCAGGTGGGTCTCTCCAGGGTTACCATCTGTCCTGCAAGAGGGCAGAAAAAATTCCTCAACATCACACCATCACACAGCATGGATTAAGAAATGCTTTATTGACAAAAGGGAAAACTCACGAGGCCAAGGTCATGGAAGCAGCGATGCAAGCAAGCCATCCTCACTGCTCTCATACTATCATTACCCCGCAGAGATGCCAGCAAACCAGGACATCTGCCTGGCACAGTCTGGGTTTCCTTCTGGCACAAAGACCCATGTCCCCATTGAAGGTCTGTCTTCTTATTCTGCAGCCCTGAGAAAGCAAACTTGGCAGTCAGGAAATAGACCTCTGGGGCCCCGACCGCCTGGATTGGAGTATCAGCTGTTTCTAGGACTGACTGGAAGGACAGCTGCCAGCTCCTGGAGGAACTGGGATTTAGGAATATCATAACATTTCCACTAGAGGAAGAGAGCCAGTCCCGGCCACCACCACCCCCAACCAGGTGACTGGTCACCAGCCAAATCCATCAGTTCCCAGGGTCACACTGTTATGGGGCAGCTCCTTTACCACAGGGTAGATTCCTGCTCTCAGCCTCCCCTTACTTAATCTTTTCTTCTCTGTACCAAAATCCTTCATAATTTTGACTATTTATCCATCTTCAAATTAATTATATGTTTCCATTCACAGAGTCACCTACAACTCAAAGTGATGTCTATGTTCCAAGAACATCCTGTGATGGGTGGCAGAATGAGAATCTAAAATTCAAATTCCATGGAATCACTAAACATCCCATGACTTTAAACTGGTCCCACTTTTGAAGTTTAGCACATAATATACTACTGAATATGGCCAATCTATTCCTTGCACAAATAATTCTGTTTTCCATGTTTATACTGGAATTTCATCTAATCTTGCTTTTGAATCTACCTATTTTGGCCACACCATTCTTCACAAGTTAACTAATCTCTCTGAATACATACTCCTTTTTCTCTGTATAAACATTTATTTAGTCTGTTCCAGGCACTTTGTTAGCAGCAGGGCACTCAGGGATGGGTAGACTATGTTGTCTTCCCTCCAGGTGGATCTAGTCTAATGGATGAGAAAAACATGAGCAAATGGCTGAAGGAACATTTCTTGTCCTAAGCCCCATGTCCTTCTCTAAGGCTTTTTTTTTTTTTTTAATTAAGTAGAGGCAGGAAATTAGTTATAATGCCTATAAACATCTTTCCATTTTTTTAGGTAGTTTTATCAGATAGTTTGTGGTTTTCCTTATGTCAATCTTATATATATTTTGTTGGATTTATGCATAAGCATTTCAGCATTTTGCTGCCAATGTAGATAATTTACTTTCAAATTCCAATTGTCCATTCTATTATGCTGTAATTAAGTTTATATGCTAATCCCAAAAACTTCCTAAAATCACTTCTTAGTTTCAGGAAGGTTTATTTTGTCAATTTTGCATGTTTTTATATAAATAATCATGTCACTTATGGGCACAGTCTTATTTCTTCTTTCCCAGTCTCTATGCCATTTATTTCATTTTTTTCATCTTACTGTATTAGTTAGGAGTTCTAGTACAGTCTTGAAGAGAAGTGGTGAGAATGAATATCCTGCTTTGTTCCAGATTTTACAGGAAAAATATTTAATTTCTAAACATTAAGTATGATGCTAAGCTATAGAGTTTGTTTAGCTATAGGGTTTTATAAACTTTTTTATTAAGTTGAGAAAGTTATTCTCCATTCTTGATTTGCTGAGAGTTTGTATAATAAATAGGCATTAGGTTTAATCAAATTATCTCTTTTCAATATAATATTTTTTCTTTAGCCTGTGGTGTGATGAATTATATTACTTTTTGTATCTTGATCCAACCATACTGTGAATAAACGGCTATTGATTATGAGTGTAATTATTATTTTTTTATTTTAAGATTTTTTTAAATGTATTTGACAGAGAGAGAGAGATCACAAGTAGGCAGAGAGGCAGGCAGAGAGATAAGGGGCAAACAGGCTCCCTCCTGAGCAGGGAGCCCGATGCAGGGCTCGATCCCAGGACCCTGGGACCATGACCCGAGCTGAAGGCAGGGGTTTAACCCACTGAGCGACCCAGGCGCCCCGAGTGTAATTATTTTTATACATTGTTGGATTTGATATGCTAAAATTTTGTTGAAGAGTTTTGCAATATTCAGAGGAATATTGGTTTGTAGTGTTCCTTTCTTGGAATATCTTTATCTGGTTTGATTATTAGGGTAATGCCTGTCTCATAGAATGAATTAGAAAATGTTCCCTTTCTTCTATTATCTGGGAGAAATTCTAGACAACTAGTATCATTTCTTACTTAAATATTTGATAGAATTCACCTATGAAAACTTTGTTCTTTTGGGGGAGGAGTTTAATTATTGACTCAATTTCTTTATTAGATATAGGCCAATTCTGTTATTTCTCTTGTGAGAAGGAGTTTATATGCTTGGCATACAAAATTCTGATAAATTGTATCTTTATAGAAATCGGTCCTCTTAATTTTCAAATTTGTGAGCATGAAGTTATTTGTAACATTCTTTTATGGTCCTTTTAATGGGCATAATATCAGTAGTGATTATCCCAATTTATCATATTAATAATTTGTGTTTTCTCTCTTTTTCTTAGTTATCCTGACCAGAAGTTTATCAATTCTTGTGTTTTTTTTTTTTTAAGATGTATTGATTTATTTGAGAGAAAGAAAGAGAGCACACACACGTGTGTCCATGAGGGGAGTTGCAGAGGGAGAGAATCTCAAGAAGGCTCCTCACTGAATGCAGAGCTTGACGCAGGACTTGATCTCATGACCTTAACCAAAATCATTAGCTGGATGCTTAACTGACTGAGCCACCCAAGCATCCCAGAAGTTTGTCAATTCTGTTGTCATTTCCACAGAACTGGTTTTAGGTTGCATTGATTTCCTTTATTGATTTGTTCTGAATGTCATTGGTTTCTGTTCTAATTTGTATCTTTTCCTTTATTCTGCATGCTATAATCATAGATTGCTTTTCACTCTAAGGTAAAAGTGTGTTGTTTAATCTCTAAATATTTTCAGGTATTTTAGCTTTCAGTTATTTCTAGTTCAATTCATTATGGTCTGCAAGAAAACTTGGTATGATTTCTAATTTTTTTAATTTTTTGAGCTGTGTTTCATAACTCAGAATGTGGTTATCTTGGTGAATAGTCCATATAAATTGCAAAGAATGTGTATTTTGCTATTATTGAATAATATATTCAAGAAATGTCAATTACATCCAGTTGATTGATAGTGCCATTCAGTTCAGTTGTATCATTACTGATTTTCTGCCTCCTGGATCTATCAATCACTGATAAGAGGTGTGTTGAAATCCCCCACAATAATAGTGGATTTGTCTGTTTGTCCTTGTAGATTTATCACCTTTTTTCTCACTTATTTTGACACTTTGTCATTAGATGCATACATGTTAAGGATTTTATGTCTTTTTTGGAGAATGCACCCCTTTATCATTATGTAATGCTCCCTCTTTTTAGTAATGATCTCCCTTGTTCTGGATTGTGCTTTGTCTGATATTAGTAGAGCTACTCCAGCTTTCTTTGGATTAATGTTAGCATGGTATATCTTTCTGTATCTGTTTACTTTTAATCTGTGACTTTATATTTAAAATGGATTTCTTGCAGACAGCCTGTAGTTGGGGTTTGACTTTTTTATTCACTTTGTCAGTCTTGGGCTTTTAATTAGTGTATTTATACCATTCATATTTAAAGCGATTATAAATGTGATTAGATTAATGTCTTCCATGTTTGTGACTGTTTTCATTTATTGAACTTATTATTGTTCCTTAAAAAGATTTCCTCTTTTTTCTGTCTTCTCTTGTTTTGAGCATTTTATATGATTTGATTTTCTTTCCTCTCAGAAGAGTTTTAAAAATTTATGATGGTTTCTCCAAAGTTTTCAATATCTATCTAGAACTAATCTACATCTATTTTCAAATAATTGTGTACTGCTTCATGGATAATGTGGAAGCCTTATAGCAAAGTATTCCTAATTCCTCCCTTTGATCCCTTATAACATCACTTATTTCACCTATCTGCATACGAGGTCATCCAATAGTAGTAGTAGTTGCTGTTACTACTTGAACAGGAAGTCAACTAAAAATAAGAAAAAAAATAAAAACATTTAATTTTACCTTCATTTTTTCTCCCTTCTCTAATTCTCTCTTTTTATTTACATCCAAGTTTCTTAACTATGTCACTTTCCTTCTCTATGGAGGACTTATTTTATAGTTCTTGCAAGGCCCATCCACTGGTGATAAATTCCTTCAGTTTTGTCTGAAGGTCTTTGTTTCTCCTTTATTTTTGAGGGATAATTTCAATGGGTACAGAATTGTTTTGTTTTGTTTTTCCCTGTAAACATATTAAATGTATCTCATTCAGCTCCCCTTCTAGATGAAAGGATTTTAGATGAGACTTTCAATGTAATTCTTATCCTTTTTCCTATAGAGTTACATTTTTTTTTCCTTCTCTTGACAAAATAGGATTATTTTCTTCCTACAATATTTACCATGAAAATTTGGTAGAGCAAAAATCTATGTAAGTTTGGGGATCTCCCAACATTGAGCCCCAGTAGTGTTTAGTTCTCATGCCAGTCCACATTCAACATTCAAAATTCATTAAAGTGGGAACGAGAAGGAAGGAGAGAAAATGGCGTCCATGGATTACAGTACATACAGCCAAGCTGCAGCCCAGCAGGGCTACAGTGCATATACCGCCCAACCCACTCAAGGATATGCACAGACCACCCAGGCATATGGGCAGCAAAGTTATGGAACCTATGGACAGCCCACTGATGTCAGCTATACCCAAGCTCAGACCACTGCTACCTATGGGCAGACCACCTATGCAACTTCTTATGGACAGCCTCCTGCTGGTTATACTATTCCAACTGCCCGCCAGGCATACAACCAGCCTGTCCAGGGTTATGGCACTGGTGCTTACGATACCACCACTGCTACAGTCACTACTATCCAGACCTCCTATGCAGCTCAGTCTGCTTATGGCACTCAACCTGCTTACCCAGCCTATGGGCAGCAGCCGGCAGCCACCGCACCTGCAAGACCGCAGGATGGTAACAAACCCGCTGAGACTAGTCAACTTCAATCTAGCACAGGGGGTTACAACCAGCCCCTAGGATATGGACAGAGTAACTACAGTTATCCCCAGGTACCTGGGAGCTACCCCATGCAGCCAGTCATGGCACCACCATCTTATCCTCCCACCAGCTACTCCTCTACACAGCCGACTAGTTATGATCAGAGCAGTTACTCTCAGCAGAACACCTATGGGAAGCCGAGCAGCTATGGACAGCAGAGTAGCTATGGTCAACAAAGCAGCTATGGGCAGCAGCCGCCCACTAGTTATCCCCCCCAAACTGGATCCTACAGCCAGGCTCCAAGTCAATATAGCCAACAGAACAGCAGCTATGGGCAGCAGAGTTCATTCCGACAGAACCACCCCAGTAGCATGGGTATTTATGGGCAGGAGTCTGGAGGATTTTCCGGACCAGGAGAAAACCGGAGCATGGGTGGCCCTGATAACCGGGGCAGGGGAAGAGGGGGATTTGATCATGGAGGCATGAGGAGAGGTGGGCGGGGAGGAGGACGCGGTGGAATGGGCGCTGGGAGGTGGCTTCAATAAGCCTGGTGGACCCATGGATGAAGGACCAGATCTTGATCTAGGTGCACCTGTAGATCCAGATGAAGATTCTGACAACAGTGCAATTTATGTGCAAGGCTTAAATGACAATGTGACTTTAAATGATCTGGCTGACTTTTTAAAGCAGTGTGGAGTTGTTAAGATGAATAAGAGAACTGGACAACCCATGATTCATATCTACTTGGACAAGAAAACAGGAAAGCCCAAAGGTGACGCTATAGTGTCCTATGAAGACCCACCAACTGCCGCTGTGGAGTGGTTTGATGGGAAAGATTTCAAGGGAGCAAACGTAAGGTGTCTCTTGCTCGGAAGAAGCCTGCAATGAAGAGCCTGTGGGGTGGCATGCCACCCCGTGAGGGCAGAGGGATGCTGCCACCCCTCCGTGCAGGTCCAGGGGGCCCAGGAGGTTCTGGGGGCCCCATGGGTCGCATGGCAGGCCATGGAGGAGACAGAGGTGGCTTTCCCTCAAGAGGGCCCCAGGGTTCCCGAGGGAACCCATCCGGAGGAGGAAATGTCCAGCACCGAGCTGGAGACTGGCACTGCCCCAATCCGGGTTGTGGAAACCAGAACTTTGCCTGGAGAACAGAATGCAACCAGTGCAAGGCCCCAAAGCCTGAAGGCTTCCTTCCGTCACCCTTTCCACCTCCTGGCGGTGACCGTGGCAGAGGTGGCCCTGGTGGAATGCGGGGCAGAAGAGGCAGCCTCATGAACCGCGGTGGTCCTGGTGGGATGTTCAGAGGCGGCTATGGTGGAGACAGAGGGGCTTCCGTGGTGGCCGGGGCATGGACCGAGGCGGCTTTGGTGGAGGAAGACAGGGTGGCCCCGGCGGACCCCCTGGACCTTTGATGGAACAGTTTTGGGAGGAAGAAGAGGCAGGTGCGGAGGAACTGGAAAAATGGATAAAGGCGAGCACGGTCAGGAACGCAGAGACCCGCCCTACTAGACGCAGAGACCCCGCAGAGCTGCATTGACTACCAGATTTTTTTTAAATCAGAAAATGTTTTAAATTTATAATTCCATATTTATAATATTGGCCACAACATTATGATTATTCCTTGTCTATACTTTAGTATTTTTCACCATTTGTGAAGAAACATTAAAACATTAAAAGTTAAATGGTAGTGTGCCGAGGTTTCTTTTTTCCTTCTTTTAAAGATGGTTGTTTAAGAGTAAATAATGGGAACCCCTTGTGAGCATGCTCAGTATCATTGGGGAGAACCAAGAGGGCCTCTAACTGTAACAATGTTCATGGATGTGATTTTTTTTTAATAAAATTCCAAATGTTTATAAAAAGAAATTCATTAAAGTGGCCATATGAATGTCTCTACCCACTGTCAGATCCAGTGGCTTCTAGGTCAAGTTAACAGAGCTTAATTTTGACTCTTTTTATCTACTTTTTCCCCAAGTTTTGGATGGGTGCTTGCCATGTGATTGCAAATCCCTAGAGAATCTAAGAAAAAATGTTGGGTTTTAGTTGTTCAATTATTTTTCTTCTTGGGAGTACAAGAATAACAACTTCCAAGTTCTTTACATGTTGGGACTAAATCATATTTTAAAATCTGTCGACCTGTGGTCAGATTTAGTAATTATATTTTCTTTGAAAATTATTTATGACATATTTCCTTTATCAAACTAGATTTTGATAGTTATAGCAAACTATAAAAATTTTTTTAAAATTTCTTCTCTGCACTTATTGCATCCTTATCATTTATTAGGTTGTGTCTGTTTTACCTGAGTTTTTCTCTTTTTAAATTAATCTTTTATTTAGTTCATTGTTTCTTTGAGAAATAGTTCTTTGGAATATTTATGTTTTTTTACTTTAATTCATTTTTTGTGTCTTCTTTAAAATTGTTTTAATTCTTCTCTAACATCTGAAATAGGATGCTAAATTCTTTTATTTTCATTCTTTCTTTTATAAACATAAGTGTTTATAAAACACTTTTTTTTTAAGATTTTATTTTTTTTTTTTTTGAGATTTTATTTATTTATTTGTTAGAGAAAGAGAGAGAGCACAAGCAGGAGGATTGGCAGGCAGAGGGAGAAGCAGCCTCCCTACTGAGCAGGAATCCTGATCAATCCCAAGACCCTGAGATCATGATCTGAGCCAAAGGCAGACACTTAACTGACTGAGCCACCCAGGCATCCCTGAGCACTGTTTTATCTGACTTTTTATATATTTCAATGTGCAACATTCTAATTAGTTACCTAATTGCTTTCTGGATATTATATCATTTTTAATTTTTATTTCCTCTTTGACCAAATATTTATTAAAGAGAACTTTTATAAATTACTTTTTGTTGAGAAAAAGTCTCTTTTTCTAGATCTTTCATATTAAAATCATATTATACATTATTACTTAAATCATTTTATTTTTATCATCATTTTCTATGATAACATAAGGACAGTGTGTATGTGTGTGCTGGTGAGATGAAGGTTTTTCTTATTCTTTTGTTGATATACTTTACATTATTAGAATATCTTATAACATGTTATTTTTATATTATATAGATTTTTTTTCATGAACTAGAAGAGGTGAATTGTGTTTTTGCCTATTCCTTTTTTCTTCTATCATCATCAGTGCAATAGGATTAAGTGTTGCTTAATTTAAGATAAATTTGTTCATAAAAAATATTTCCCTCCTAAACAAGGAATAGATTACAAATAATAAACAACATTTCTAAGTCTAAATAGATCTCCTTCATGTAAATGACCCAGCAATGCAAGGCGACTATAACAAGTATGCCAGTCTTTGTTAAATTTATTGCCAAGCCTGTTGATCTCACTATCTGGTATCAAGATAAAATGATGACACAAGCGCCATATTTGGTCCTGTACTTATAGGAACCTAACTCGTTCCTACAGTCAAGTCAATTAGAGCTGGAAGTGATATTATAGCCTTCTAGTAGTCTCTCTAGTCTCATTTACAATGGAGGGACATAATGTCATATAACCACGTGGTAGTATTGTCAGGACTGGTCCAAAATGTTCCTCTTAAAACACACACACACACACACACAGCAAAACAAAAATCTTCTCACTCTCTAGAGCAGTCTATTTACACCACAGTTTGTTCTCTAACCAGGTTACCAGGAACCAACTCCTTCCAACCTTATCTCAGAAAACAGATTCTGTCAAGAGTTCATACTAAGTGGACAACATATCATCTAACTCTACCCCTCAGGCTATAGCCTATTGAATCAGTGACTTTATAGGCTAGATTTGTAAAATGAGCTTAGGCAAAATAGATTCTTTCTCAGGAACTTGAAGTAAGAGATGCAGAGAGAAGTTGAGGAAGAGCAGTGGGCACTGCAGTGAATACAAGCAAGATAAACATGCTCCAGAATCTTGATTGGTAGGTGGAGAAGAGACCAGAAAAGATGCACAATGAGAAATAAAGATGGGAAGACCCTAGCCACAGTGGCCATGAGACTGAGAGAGAAGTGAAAATGAATCAGCCTCTAAAGCCTCAGTTCCACACATTTGCAAGACCTGATGATTCAGCCCTCTCTAGATTTTTATGAGACTGCTCTGAATGCTTGATCCTCTTCCTCTGTTTCTCAAAATACCTTAAATCGGTTTATTATTTTTCTTGCAATGAAATGAGCCCTGTTGAGCCATAGTATACTAAGCCAAAATAAACCAACAAGAGACATGTGCCACATTTCTCAGCCTTTCTCCAGTAGGGTGAGGAAGATTTTGAACCTCAAAAATATAATTTTTGCATTTGGTGTAGGATTTTATTTTATTTATTTATTTATTTATTTATTTTAGAACCAACAAAGCTTTATGAAACTTGCCAGCCAAGTCCCTCTGATCGATCTGCTTTTTCAATATTTAAATGGGGGATGGGCAGATCCCAGTACCCAGGCATCCCACAAAGTAGGCGGGTCACCTTAGGGGCAACCTTTACCTGCTCAAAAATTCATCTCACATTAGCAGTGAGGATTAGGGCATCACCCTGAATCGTTATTTTCCTTACTCATAAGTTTAAGGCATTGGTGTAGGATTTTAAAGTAATATCAAAACTGCTTGGAGAAACATATGAAAGGTAAAACTCAAGGCATCTTTTATTACTATTTTTAGTAACCAGTCTATTTTCCATAAGTATCTTGGCAATTCAGGCAGAATAACACTGGCATAAAATCCTCCCTGTTCCTTCCTGGATATGCTTGATGTGTCTGACAGCTTAAACATGAAACCAGTTTCACTTCTGCTTGAGTGTATCTTTCAAAATAACATTAAATTTACAGAGTCATCATTTTCTATGTTCTCTGATAGTAGATGGACATATCAAGATGGCTTCACATCAGGCTCCTGGTATAGTCAGTAAATAATCCCTGCCAGTATGAGATCTAAGGTTAAAGCAGTGACTCTGGGCTAAGAGGTAATATACGTGGCTCTTGACTTTATCTCTTCCCGTGGCTCACCAAACATCTGGCTACACTTGAAGTTGCCTCAGAGAAATCCAGATACTAGTTGAGTCACTCTGACATGTCGGACAGCCAAATGGTATCCAACCAAAATGTTTAAGAAAGGCTGAGATTCACTGTCACCATAAATCCCCCTATCCAATCAGAAGGGAACCCCTAATTCCCCATTTCTTCCTGAGAAGTGAAGGATTTGGGTGACATCTATCTAGTGCTCCAACTATAAGGCTGTCATCCCAAGAAGAAGCCCCCAAATAACTTAGCTCTGAAAGCCTGTGGAGCTTCCATTCAGAAGTCCTGAGGACCATAGTAAATAAAGTAGCAGTTGCTAGCTGGTACGCCAGCTCACTGTAGGTATCTCCCTGGGGCTCCGCACAAAGGACTCAGGTGAAAATGACGATCTACTGGAAGTGGTTTAACTGCATACATTACAATTGTTACCTGAAGGTCTGGTTTCTAATTAGTATACATTTAGGTATTGACCAGGATCCTTCTCAGAGCCTTAAAATAGTCACTAGGAACTTCACCCACTTTCTCCCTCTGGTTCATTCCAGCAAAAGACACAAAGTTATGCGTTTCTTTCTGGAAGAAGCTTGTCCACAAATCTCAAGCTCCAACTTCTATCATTCTTCTTTGAATGATAGCTTGCATCTTCTTTGCAAGCTCCAAATGGCTCTGATGGCCATTGGAGCTTGCATTCATGAGCCGCACAGGACTATAGCAACCAAAAAAAAAAAAAAACCAGCTTTAAACCAGGAAAGTAGAATCCCTTGCTCCTATACCAAAGATTAGGCTCAGCACAGAAGGAGTCAGCAAAAATGCCCATTTTCCACTTTCTTCATGGAAAGGGTTTGTGTGCATACCGTACTAGCTGCTGCCTGAGGCTACAGCTTCTATTCAGCCTCAATCTAGATGCTGACTGTGACCTTCACCTTTAAGACTTGGATGCATCTTCAACCTGAACTACTGGGAGACATTAAGAATAAATACAGAGGTTTGGATGATCCCAAAGCCTTGAGAAGAAGCAGGAACTCAGGCTGGGCTAGATGATGAGGTTTATCTTCTGCATGAGACCAGTCTGTCAAGACTGGGAAAAGTGGCCATTTTATTTAATACACAGACATCAACCCAGAATGCCAAGACAAATGAAGAAATAGAGCAGGTCCCAAACAAGAGAACAAGATCAATCTCTAGAAACCAACCTTAATAAAATGGACATCAGTGCTTTATCCAATAAATACTTCAAATTAATGGTCAGAATAATACTGAGTCCAGGAGAATAATGCACAAGCGAAGAGAATTTCAACAAAGAAATAGAGTGAGAGCGTATTTTGGTGAACCACTAGAAGTTTGTAGCAAAAAATCATGGTGTGCAAACTAAATACATACAATTCTTATTTTTCAATCATTCCTCAGTAAAGCTGGAAGAAAAAACACAAAAGGTAATAAATAATTTTTTTAAATAAGAAGGGATTACTAGCATTCCTACTGTGCCAGTTTAATTTAGTGCCCTCAGCTGGAAATTCACCCTTCAGTACCTGCTCTGTTAGAATGAGTTTTTCCTTTATGGTTAAGCACAGTGTGAAGCTTTGTCTGTAGAGAGAGCTGGAGGGCACTTTGGAGAAAGGGAGTTCTTCCCGGTGCTGGTGCACTGAGATTTCACTCTTCCTTGTGCCTGCTGCACTTCTGGTCAGCCCTGAAAATCTGTGAGGACATCCTACTACATTCTGCCCTAACCATGCCCCAATATGCAATCTCTCAGTGACCATATAGCCCTGACCTTGTCTTGGCGGTTGCTCCTTTCAGCTCCCAGGCCATGGAAACACCATGTCCTGTGTTTGTCCCTGTGGTAGATCTCAACTCTACACAACTCCCACCTGCCTCAGTTCACCTGTGTTTAAGGGAATACTTCTCAAGGGCCTCACAGGAAGAACATTGGTCACCACAGGTCACGTGGCAATGCTGTTCAACAGTGAGTAAGACTTCCTCTGCATACCTTACCACCACCTACACTCATCTGTGGCCCTGATGGTAACTTTCTTCCTGTGACTATGGTCCAGCTCTGGCCTGAGTAGCTTAGCAAATGTCTGCACTACTCAGTACTATACTTATCAAGTGAGTTCTGCACCCCAGTCTTAAGGGAAACACCCCTTCTAGGGTTTTTCTTTTTTAATCATTCCCTTCAGTTTTTGGTTATCCATTCACTTTCTTTTATGTCTCTATCCTCCTATAATTGCTTTATAATTCCTTATATTAAACTTCCTCTCTTCAAATTATGGTGGTGTGGTTTCTGTCTCCTGATGGGACCCAGACCAAGAAATTAACATTTTAATGATTCTGTGAGGATTTAATAAATTAACTCAAGCTAAGCACCTACTGCAGTTCCTGGCCTATAGTTAGTTTCTGATAAATGTTAACACTATCATCACAATCATTATCATCAGCATCACCAAAATTATCTTCATAATCATTAAGAGCTGCAAAAGTGGCATGCATCCCTTTATTCAAAGATTATTATTCATGGTTTCTCAAAAAAAAAAAAAAAGTATATGTTGAGAGCTACCTAAACTTGGCTTTCCTGCACCAGACCCCTATTCTAGCCCCTTAAGTCACTGTTGATACTGTGAAAATCTGCTCTAATCCCACTAAATCTGAGGAATTTACCTCTTAGTGTGACCAAGGCAAATCTACCTGTGCTATATTTTAGTAATTTCATTTAAAAAAAAAAAGGATTATAAAACCTGCCTTTCCTACCCAGTGTATAAAATAAGTTAATCCTTTATGTTACAAAGCATATATAATTCTTTATGTAATAAAACTTAGAGTCTGAAGTGCTGTCCCTAAATGAGACCTTATTACTATGGTAGGATAGTTCATTTAAAAAAGAAATGTTCCCTGTAGCAAAAAGAGTTCCCATCCTATCTACCTTTTGATTAAAAGTCAGTATAATGGATTTTGAATGGTTCACTTTTGAATACAAATCAGCTGTACTAGGAATCACTCTTTCTTTTTCTTCCTTCAAAGTTTCACCTCGTGTTTCTGTGTATGAAGAACTCATGAAACCTGAGTAAAAGAAAGAAAATTCAGTCTGCTTGTGGCCTACAATGCTGGAATTTCTGTGAATATTATAGGGAGATTAATAGCTAAAGAAATGAAACACTCTCTTCATTAACATAAGAAAGGCAAGGTCATACCCAGTCCTTCCAGGTGAATAAAGAGGGACCAGGATGGATCAAAAGGAGATATTTGCTTCCACAGTGTTCAGTGGAATAGAACATAATGTTCAAGCTAACTAGGTCCTTAACAAGCATCCTATCATTGCCTTACTACTTTTGTAAATATTGTTTATACTACAGCAAAAGTTTCCTCTACCATTCAGCTCTACCAATAAATTGCAGTATGTGCTTTTTGTATTTATTAAGTGAACTAACATAATCTACATTATTATTCTTAAAAAGTATTTATTCATCCCCTGTTATATATTGAATACCTTTTACTCACTTAAAAAAAAACCTTATGGTTTAGAATAACTTATAGTTAGAGGAAAAGCATAAGTGACTCTACCAAACTAATTATTCCATGATATAAAAATGCGCTATAGGAAAACATTTGTAAGGAGGAAGAGCAATGGTACCCCATGTACAGAAATGTGAATGTGATCATTTAACAGAAAAGGAGAATAATGTGAATTGATAATTGCCTCCAAAGGAATTTAAACTTAAAAAAAGGAAGCCTTTTTTGTTTTTATAAACATTTTGATGAGCCTGAAGGTGAATTAGAGCATTAGATCTAAAGAGAACTGAATATTCCATCAGATTGTCTAAGAATCAGAAGACATTAGTGGAGATTCAGCAGAGAAATTATAGGTAGGAAATAGGAATGTGAGAAGAGAGAAGGCCCAGCCAGATCTTAATGGCTGGTGCACCTTAGAATAGGCAGTTGCCACTGGGGGCCTGGGTGGCTCAATAGGTTAAGCATCTGTCTTCCGCTCAGATCATGATCTCAGGGTCCTAGGATTGAGCCCCACTTCAAGCTACCTGCTCAGTGGAGAGTCTGCTTCTCTCTCTTCCTCTACCTCTCTTCTACTCATGCTCTCTTCCTCTCTCTCTCAAATAAATAAAATCTTAAAAAAAAAAAATAAGCATTAGCCATTAGGCAGTGAAAATCTCTGATGAGGATAAGTCAAAGATTTTGAGAACTCTGTAGGGCTCAGTTTGCTTTGGGTACACACTTTTGATATGAGCATGTGCAAATTGAGAAATTCTAAATTTTACTTCAAAGTCTAGAGTGATGAAATGAATATTAGAAACAAACCAGAACAAAGGAAACACAACTGAAAGAAACAAAGACAGAAAGTCTAAATGTCTTAGTGCTGACAGAATATCAATAAAAAAGACAGAAACCAGGAGTCCAGAAGGCAGTGATTAACTTATTAAAAGCATGAAAGGGAAAAAAAAAAGTCAACCAAGAATTTTGTATCCAACAAAGTGATCCTACAAAAAACTAAAAAGAAATTTAGAAATCCCAGATAAATAATAGAGTTCATTGGTAGCACACTGGTCCTACAAAGAAGACTAAAGGCAGTCCTTTATTTTGAGAAGAAAGAACACTAGGCAGTTATTTGGAACCACATGAAGAAATAAGGAATACTAATAAAGATAACCACATAGGTAAATATAAAACAGTATTAATATTTTTTTATTTGTAACCCTGTTTTTCTCTATTTGACTTAAAATGCAAATGCATACTGTAATAACTATAAGTCTGAGTTGATGGGAATAATGCATAAAGATATATTTTGTAACAAAATGGAGAACAGATCTATAAAAAGACCAATTTTTTGTATAACATTGAAATTATTTTCTTAGTAATCCAAACAAAATTATAATAAATTAAGTTGTTAGCAGTAATCTTCAAAGGAACCATTAAGAAATGTGTAGTAAAAGAAAGGACAAGAAAATTCAGTGTTTCACTGAAAAAAAATCTACTTAACAATAAAAAAGGTAATAATGGAGGGGAGAACAACAAGATATAAAAGAAACACAAACCAAAATGTTATATTTAAATCTGACCTTATCAGTAATTACACAAAATGTAAAACTATTAAGCTCTACACTTAAAGATTACACACAGACTACACTTAAAGATAATACCCAGATTAATAGAATGGATAAAAGGACAAAATCAACTATGTATTACATAGAAGTAATGTAGTTTAGATTCAAAGACACAAATAAGTTGAAAATGAAAGGATGGAAAATGATACACCATGCAAACAGTAGCCAGAAGAAAGCTGGAAGAGAGACACTAATATTGCAAGATAGACTTTAAGACAAATATTATTACTAGAAACAAGGGTATATTATCATATTTGTTATGTAATAATAATGATAAGTAAATATAACAAGTATAAACATATATGCACCAGACAACAGAGTTCTGAAATATGTCAAGCAAAGACAAAATTATAGGGAAAAATAGATAATTCAACAATAATAATTAGAGATTTCAGTAAACCACTTTCAGTAATAGAGTAACTAGGCAAAAAAACAACAAGGAAATATAGAACTCAACTCTACAAACACAGACCTAACAAATACCAAAACACAAAACACTGAATAACAACAAATGCGCATTCCTGTCAATTGCACATGGACTGTCATCCAGAATAGAGCATATGTTATGCCATTTTTAAAAAAAAAAAAACCTCAATAAATTCAAAGGGCTTTAAGTCATAAAAATTATGTTCCCTGATCATAGTGGAATGAAATTGGGAATCAACAGCAGTAGGAAATTTTAGAAACTCACAAATTTGTAGAAATAAGCAGTGTATTTCAAAATAACCAATGAATTGAAGAAGACATCACAAGGGAAATCAGAAGACATTTTGAGATATTTTAAAGCAAAGATACAACATACCAAAATGTATAGGACACACCAAAAGTGTTGCTAAGGGAAATTTGTAGTGTAAATGCCTGAATTAAGAAGAAAGATCTTAAATGAATAATCTAGACTTCCCACTTCAGACATTAGAAAAGAAAAAAACAAAGCAAAACAAAACAAAAAAACTAAAACCAAAGCAAGAAGTAGGAGAGATATAATGAAGACTAGATTAGAAATAAATAAAACAGTGAATTAAAATAGTAGAGAAAAATTTTGATACAAATCTTGTCTTGATGATCACTGAGTAATGCATGGAACTGTTGGGTAGTTTTATTGTACACCTGAAACTAATAAGGCATTGTATGTGAACTGCACTGAAATTAAAAAAAAAAAAGATCATCCTTCGTTACATTATTCAATATCCTATATATACAGATATATTGAACAATTTCTCCTGGAGTCCAGCATGTAGAATGTATTTTTAAAAAAATAAATAAATAAAAATAAAAATAAAAAATAAAAAATAGAGAAAAACAAAGAAAACCAAAGTTTGTTTTTTGAAAAGATCAGCAAAACTGACAAATTTTCAGCAAGATTAACCAGGAAAAATAGAAAGAAGTCTTAAATACTAAGACAGAAATGAAAGTAGAGACTTTACTACTAATATTCTGGAACTAATAAAGATCATCATCAAATACTCTCTGAAACACAAGGAGGTATCAGTTTGCACCCAAAAGGAAAGTGATACTTAAAATTGGACAATAACGCTTATTGACAAGGATGTGGGGAAACTGAAACTCCCACAGAGTACTGGTGAGGATATAAAATGGTGCAGCTACTTTGGATACACTTTCACTCTTTCTCAAAAATGAAACAATGAATTATCACATGCATTAGTTTGCTAGGACTGCGGTAACCAAGCAGCACAAACTAGGTGACTGGAACAACACAATTTTATTCCCTCACAGTGGGGGCTAGAAATCTGAAATCAAGGTGTCCACAGGGTTGGTTCCTTCTGAGAACTGTAAGGCGAATGTTCCAGGCGTTTCTTTTGTGTTCCATCGTTTGTAGACACATCATCCCAATCTTTGCCTTTTTGTTCACATGGCATTCTCCCTGTGTGTCCAGATTTCTCCCTTTTTGATGGACACCAGTGCTCTTGGATTAGAAATTCACCTGACTGTAATATGAATTTGTCTTAGCCATATCTTAATTGTAACTGTAATAACTCTATTACCAAATCAGGTCACATTCCGAGGCATGGGCACTAGGACTTCAACATATGCATTTCTGAGGGGAGTGGAAGAAGCAATTTCATCACTAAAACCACAGGATCCAGCAACTTCATTGTTGACATATACCTAAAAAACATGTTTATAAAAAAACTTGTACATGAATGTTTATAGCAGCATTATTCATAATAGCCAAGAAGTAGAAACAATCTAAATGTCTTTCAGGTGATGAATACATAAACAAAACATGGTATAGATGTACAATTGAATTTTTATTCAGCTATAAAAAGAAATGAAATCTTGATACTTGCTACAACACAGATGTATCTTGAAAACATTTTCCAACTGTAAGAAGCAAATGCAAAAGACCTCCCACTGTATTATTCTGTTTTTATGAAATGCCCAAAATAGAAAGATTTATGGAAACAATAAAAACATTACTCTTTTCTATAGGATGGTGGATAGAGGAGGAGGGGGTACCTGTAAGAGTTTCTTTTCAGGTACTAAAAATCTTCTGAAATCAGCCAATGGTGATGGTTGCACAGCCTTGTAAACACACTAAAAACCACTGAGTTATGCACTTTAACACGGTGAACTCTGTCGTATTAGAATTATATCTCAACACACATAATTAAATACATAAATACATTGATTCTTTATGATTTTCATTCCTTAGAGCAACCCTCTTCAAGACAAACTGTACTTTTTGCTCTGTGTTTTAAATACATGCCTGTACCCTTTTAATATATTTCTCCTTTGCATAAAATGGTTTGTGAGAGTTATCTGGTTGCAATCCAATAATTGTAATTAAGAAAAGAACCATTGGGCACATGTTTAAGGCAGTTTAAATTAATGACTGGACATTTCAGTGATCAGTGCAAAAGGAGTTGTGTATGTAGTAGGAAGTGTTTTGAGCAAGAATCTAGTATGCCCCAAACAGACCTTACAGGAAGCTTCACCTAGTGTGTGGCATGAATTACAGGCATACCCTTCCTGCCCTTAAACTGCTGTAGGAGCTATTCGTCAAATACATTACTTTCCACAAGTGCCATATGGAATTTTTTTTATCTGGAATATTTCTAGGGATCTGATTATGGGTGAGGAAGAACTATCTACTTTTTTTGATGAAAGAAAATTCCTGACTTTCTTTAGATGTCATTTTCATCTGATGGGAAATTCTGTCCTAGAATCATACCACCCAATTTTAGAGGAAGAAGAAAAAGTTTAGCTCAATTTTCTCATTTTTTTCCAGATATTTTAGTTTCTCAGGGTCATAAAATGAATTAATTTTTTAAATTCAGCTTGGGGAAAAAAACTTGTTAGAAATTTGTATATATATACAACCCACTCTTATTTCCTCTTTATTTTCAACTTTGAGTCATTCTGCATAATTTATGTTTCTTTTTATTTAGTATGCTTGTATGTTATTTTTGCTTCTTGAATACATTTTTATTTTTCTTCATAGATTGTAATCTTCAGAGTTAGACACTTTTATTGTACTCATTTATTATTTAATTGTTTATAATGATAGAAAATTTATTTGTGCCTTCTCCATGAAGGCTGAATTAATGAGTGAATGGATACAATTCATGTCATTGGATACAATTCCAGAAGGTCTAGTTTTAATGCCTGTATCCTTGGTGCCTTACTCTCCTGAACCATCTCAGGAGTGTCTGATAGACGAGCAGAACACTGGAGAATACGACATGTTCCAGGTTTACAGTTATGAGAGGTGGAGTTTTGAAGTTAACTATAAGTGGACAATATCTGTATGAACAAAGGGCATAGGCACAGCAATTTCTCAGAGCTGTGATAGCCTGACATGCATTGTGATTCTCCACAAGTCATGATCTGACTCAGATCACTTTATTCAACAACTTCTGAAAGGACTGCTTTAAGTAACATCTTTTCTGAAATGTTTATCTACCTTTTAACTTTTTAAATCTTCATTTCCAGATTTCTGTCTCTGTTAATGATGGTGGCAGCAAAAGTGTCTGCTTTTATCTTTCCCAGTTTCCAGTGACCCTGTTCATTCATCTGGAAGGAGTAGAGCTTCTAATGAAGATAGGTTTGTTTTGTTGCGTGTGTGTGTGTGTGTGTGTGTGTGTATTTCATTATCTGAATTGTTTCCTTTAATGTTGCCGAGTGAAGTGCCAGCCCTTTAAAGCAGTGATTTCCACAGAGGAATAGAACTACACAGGCCATTTTGCAGTAAGGTTTTCATCTCTCATGAAAGAACTTATAAAAGAAATCAGAAAAATACATTGCACTTCTCATAAAGCTAATACCATTAAATTAAAAAATATATATTTTTCTCAGACCATGTTCTTTCTTTTATAAATTGAGGATGAGAACTCACAGAAGGGCTTTCTGTTCGTTTGGTGGTTGATTTTGCTTGTTTTTGCTTACTTGGTAAGATAAAAAGTTATTCCTCTGGTTCGATTCCTTTGAAAGCTTTGTCAAGGTGTTTCTGATCTGTGATTCCTCCAAGCTGGAAACCACTGAAGTAGCTCATGACTGGGCATTACTTTTCTATTTTTTCTATTTGTACCTTTGGTCTTATAAAAATTTTTATATTTTTAAAATAAAATCCTGGTATTAAAACCTCCAGAAAAAATTTCAGTGAGACTTACTAAATTTTTAAGTTGAATTCTTTAAGGCATATTCAATAATTTAATTTTTAAAATTACTCTTTAATTATAAGTAATTAAAGAGTTAATTCCTTAAAGCATATTCAATTGACATAATATTAAGAAATAAAGGTTTCAGACTTACCTCCAAGTATCAATGTAATTTCTTCTTTCTTTTTTTAAACTTTTATTTTCCTTCTTCCTGTATTCTCCTGCCATTTATTGACAGGTTGTTTTTCTTTAAAGATTCATTTATTTTATTTGAAAGGGAGAGAGAGAGAAAGATCAGGGGGAGGGGTAGAGGGAGAAGGAGAGACTTTTTTTTCTTTTAAGATTTTATTTATTTATTTGACAGAGAGAAATCACAAGTAGGCAGAGGCAGACAGAGGGAGAGGGGGAAGCAGGCTCCCCACTGAGCAGAGAGCCCGATGCAGGGCTCCATCCCAGGACCCTGAGATCATGACCTGAGCTGAAAGCAGAAAAACTTAACCCACTGAGCCACCCAGGTGCCCCTAAGGAGAGAGAGTCTTAAGCAGACACCACACTGAGCACAGAGCTGGACCCAGGGCTTAATCTCATGACCCTGAGATCATGACCTAAGATCAAAATCAGAACCAAAACAAAGAGTCTGACCCTTAACCTACAGTACCACCCATGCCCTCCAGAAGTTTTTTTGCTTGTTTGTTTTTAACGAAATAAGCTGTTTGGGATTATATTTTCAGAAATTGCAAATAAAATTGTAAAAATCATAATAGAGAAATATATATGCATGTATGTGTGTGTATATACACACACATACATGCATATACATACACAAAATGTAGTTCTTTCATTAAGTGGATCCAAGAATGTTCATTTTTAGAAAAAGTTAATTTTTAGTCTAAGCAATAATTATAATTACAAGCATGATCACTTTAATACACAAAACAAAACATTTTATTTGACCTGTCAACAAATGTTGCAAAAAAACCCTCAGTAAAGGAAGGAAAGTTTCCTAAAATGAACAATTAGTAAACAAACCTTAAACTAAAGCAATTAATATTCACTGTCAAATAACCAAGGAACATTTCCACATATTCTGTAGGAACCATGAATTGAGTTTCAATGACATTGGCAGTTTTTAAATATCTTGAGTCATTAAGAGTTAGACCAAAAAAAAAAGTAGAACCCATATAATAATTAAGTAATTTTGGTCTTTATTTGACAAAAGCATACCAATTGTACTTCAAAGCCATTTGGAAGCCCTAATACTGAATTTCACTTTCTCCTTGTGGTGAAGAAGCGGCAGTTTTATGGCTCAGCATGTTTCCCTAATATATTAATAGTGAAAACTAAGGAGTTCTTTCTCCCATCACACACACCCACAGGTATTGAGAGGAAAGCAGAGTAGCATTTAGGCAATAGGTAAAAGGATACTTGGAAACAGTTAGGAGCCTAATCTCCCTGGTGGTAAACAGCAGTGGCGACCATGGCCCCCTAGTGTGTGGCCACATCTCAGGAGATGAAAATCCTTGGTATAATCAAACAGATGCTGATGCCAAATCCAGTAAAAAATAACTCATTCTTGATAAAAAGTAGAGAAACATAATAGATTTAATTGATTCACAAATTATCAAGGAAATGTCACTCAATGGTCACTCAACAAGATTTGGGGGGAAAAAACATGAAAAACAGGGCAAGATGGTGTAAAAAACATAAATGTCATGACTTCCACTATACAGTTGATAAAGTCCCTGATGACGTCTTATGGAGAAAATTGAGAATAATTAAGTTTTCCCTATGTGATTTACTGACAAACTTCTTTGATAGCAGCCATTAGTATTTATCTCAATGTTCACATACTACCTATTTCTCATCTTCCCATTACTACATCCTATGACTTGTCATTTGAAACATGTCTCCTTTTCTCCTGGGCTTGGATGATTAGTTTCCTATTGTTTCCATGTCCTGTGCTCTTCCTTGTTCATTTTATGTATTAAGTGTTAAGAATGAGCTGGGGATATGTAGTAACTCAACTTGCTTTGCTGGAAGAAAATTATACCTTAAAATACCTTAATTTTCATCCAACTTTAACACATGGTTTTACATTCTGAGTCTCAGTAAGGTTTTGTTAGAAAGAAGGATATTACCAGTGGTATTTATCATGATTTTTGTCATCCTACCAACATTCCATCTTTGTAAGTCTTCAGCTATGTGCTCTCCAGTGGCAGTGAGTGATGATTCCCCATGAAGAGAAATGTTTTGACATGGATAAAGTACACCGAGAAAAGATGAACAACAGCTGAGAGGTTCAAAATATCATTGTTTTAACCCTGCATTATACTGTGAGACAAAATGCTGGATAGTATGCTAAAAAATGAATTCAATTTATTGCAATACATTGCCAGATCAAATTTGAGTGCAAAGATTTGAGTTGGTTAGGATATTTTAAATATTGGAATAAGACAATAAAAATCAAGCTTTCAGGATTTTGACTAGTTCAATAGTGGAGATTACTGTCTCTCACCTTTAAACACTACCCACCACCTCCCACCCAAACACACACAATGACCAGCAAAGTTTTTGAGACTTCTAGTGGTGGTTTGCCCTCCATTTAGTTCAGGTATCTAGCAGTTCTTCCCACCAACATGGACTAACATTACAAAATTAACATCTGCTAACATTTGTCAATTAAGTGTTATTTTTGTAAATGAACAAAGGAATAGGAATTTTAGCACATAAATGAAGGCAAAGCTACTTGGGAGAGCAAAGGACCTTGTCCCTGCCAACTTTAATTCAGAATGTAAATGTTTGATCAAGATTCTCTCTGTCCCCTTTTCACATGATAATTTCAGCTCTATTATATTAGTCTATTCCATTAATAATACTTTTATTGTACTCTAAAATGGAGTGGGAAGTATTAAAGTATGGCAAGACATAATCCAAGGGAGAGGACAATCAGCCCATGAGCGTTATAGTGGCCCCTGGAATGCTCTGCTGCTGTCACTCAAGCAGTGAGGGAGGGGAAGGACACTCACCTAAACATCAAGTCCATGTGGAAAGACACATGAAAATTTATTTAGGTTAGCAAGGCAAGAAACAACAAATGTTGGAGAGGTTGTGGAGAAAGGGGAGCCCTCTTACACTGTTGGTGGGAATGGAAGTTGGTGCAGCCACTTTGGAAAACAGTGTGGAGGTTCCTCAAAAAATTAAAAATAGAGCTACCCTATGACCTGGCAATTGCACTACTGGATACTTACCCCAAAGATACAGATGTAGTGAGCCAAAGAGTCACCTGCACCCCAATGTTTATAACAGCAATGTCCACAATAGCTAAACTGTGGAAAGAGCCAAGATGCCCTTCAACGGACAAATGGTTAAGGAAGATGTGGTCCATATATACAATGGAATATTACTCAGCCATCAGAAAAGATGAATCCCGGAGAAAGGAGTAAAGATGGCGGGGCCGAGGCTATATCAGGTAGCAGGAGATCAGCTAGATAGCTTATCTAAACATTGCAAACACCTACAAAACCAATGGGAGACCGAAGAAGAAGAACAGCAATTCTAGAAGCAGAGAGTCACCCACTTTCTGAAAGGTAGGATTGGCGGAGAAGTGAATCCAAAGCGACGGGAAGATAGACCGTGGGGGGAGGTGTCAGCTCTTGGCAAGTGGTGGAACAACGGAGCACAAAATTGGGACGTTTAAACGTCTGTTCCACTGAGGGACATCATTCCAGAGGCTAAACTGGTGTGAAGCCCATGCAGGGTCAGCGTGGCCTCCAGGTCCTGCGGGGTCACAGAAGGATCAGGGGTGTCTGAGTGTCACAGAGCTTGCAGGTATTAGAACGGGGAAGCTGGCTACAGAGACAGAGCCGAGGAGTGAGCTCTCAGCTCGGGGTTACCTTGAACCGGTCACAGCCTGGGTGAGCTCAGAGAATGGCCAGAGGACAGGGAGACGGGAATTACTGGGCGCTGTTCTCTGAGAGCACATGAGGAGTGGGGCCCCAAGCTCTCGGCTCCTCTGGGCTGGAGACTGGGAGGCCGCCATTTTCATTCCCATCCTCTAGAACTCTACAGAATGCGCTCAGGAAACAAAAGCTCCGGAAAGCGAACACAAGTGAATTACTCAGCCTGGTCCCTGGTAAGGGTGGTGGAACTCTGCCAGGGGCAAAGACACTTGAGAATCACTACAACAGGCCCCACCCCCAGATCAACAAGAAATCCAGCCAGGACCAAATTCATCTACCAAGGAGTGCAGGTTCAATACCAAGGAGAGCAGAGGAATTCCAGAGGAGGAGAAAGTAAAGCACTGAACTCACGGCTTTCTCCCCATGATTCATTAGTCTTGCAGTTAATTTAATTTGTTTGTTTGTTTGTTTTCAATTTTTTTTCTTCTTCTGCTAAAGTTTATTCTTTTTAACTTTTACTCTTTTCTTTTTTAATGTTTTATAACTAATTTATCTAATATATATATATTTCTTTTTTATATTTTTTCTTTATTCGTTTTCTTTTTTTAATTGTTTCTTTTTTTTTTTTTTTCCTGAACCTCCTTTCATCCCCTTTCTCTCCCCCCCATGATTTGGGGTCTTTTCTGATTTGGTTAAAGCATATTTTCCTTCGGTCATTGCCACCCTTTTAGTATTTTACTTGCTCCTTCATATCTCTTATCTGGACAAAATGACAAGGCGGAAAAATTCACCCCCCCCCAAAAAAAAAAAACAAAACAAAACCAAGAGGCAGTACCGAAGGCTAGGGACCTAATCAATACAGACATTGGTAATATGTCAGATCTAGAGTTCAGAACCATGATTCTCAAGGTTCTAGCCGGGCTCAAAAAAGGCATGGAAGATATTAGAGAAACCCTCTCGGGAGATATAAAAGCCCTTTCTGGAAAAATAAAAGAACTAAAATCTAACCAAGTTGAAATAAAAAAAGCTATTAATGAGGTGCAATCAAAAATGGAGGCTCTCACTGCTAGGATAAATGAGGCAGAAGAAGGAATTAGTGATATAGAAGACCAAATGACAGAGAATAAAGAAGCTGAGCAAAAGAAGGACAAACAGCTACTAGATCACGAGGGGAGAATTCGAGAGATAAGTGACACCATAAGATGAAAAAACATTAGAATAATTGGGATTCCAGAAGAAGAAGAAAGAGGGGAGCAGAAGGTATATTGGAGAGAATTATTAGAAAGAATGTCCCTAATATGGCAAAGGGAACAAGCATCAAAATCCAGGAGGCGCAGAGAACCCCCCTCAAAATCAACAAGAATAGATCCACACCCCGTCACCTAATAGTAAAATTTACAAGTCTTAGTGACAAAGAGAAAATGCTGAAAGAAGCCCGGGAAAAGAAGTCTGTAACATACAATGGTAAAAATATTAGATTGGCAGCTGACTTATCCACAGAGACCTGGCAGGCCAAAAAGAGCTGGCATGATATTTTCAGAGCACTAAATGAGAAAAACATGCAGCCAAGGATACTATATACAGCTAGGCTATCATTGAAAATAGAAGGAGAGATTAGAAGCTTCCAGGACGAACAAAAACTGAAAGATTTGCAAACACCAAACCAGCTCTACAGGAAATATTGAATGGGGTCCTCTAAACAAAGAGAGAGCCTAAAAGTAGTGGATCAGAAAGGAAGAGAGACAAAATACAGGAACATCCACCTTACAGGCAATACAATGGCACTAAATTCACATCTCTCAATAGTTACCCTGAATGTTAATGTGCTAAATGCACCAATCAAAAGACACAGGGTATCAGAATGGATTAAAAAAAAAAAAATCTATATGTTGCCTACAAGAAACTCATTTCAGACCTGAAGACACCTCCAGATTTAAAGTGAGGGGGTAGAAAACAATTTACTATGCTAATGGACATCAGAAAAAAGTAGGGGTGGCAATCCTTATATCAGATCAATTAGATTTTAAGCCAAAGACTATAATAAGAGATGAGGAAGGACACTATATCATACTCAAAGGATCTGTCCAACAAGAAGATCTAACAATTTTAAATATCTATGCCCCTAACGTGGGAGCAAGGGCTCCCCTGCTATAAACCAGTTAATAACAAAATCAAAGAAACACATCAACAATAATGCAATAATAGTAGGGAACTTTAACACGCCCCTCACTGAAATGACAGATCATCCAAGCAAAAGGTCAACAAGGAAATAAAGGCCTTAAATGACACACTGGACCAGATGGACATCACAGATATATTCAGAACATTTTATCCCAAAGCAAGAGAATACACCTTCTTCTCTGGTGCACATGGAACATTCTCCAGAGTAGATCACATCCTGGGTCATAAATCAGGTCTCGAACAGTATCAAAAGATTAGGATCATTCCCTGCATATTTTCAGACCACAATGCTCTGAAGCTAGAACTCAATCACAAGAAGAAAGTTGGAAAGAACCCAAATACATGGAGACTAAACAGCATCCTTCTAAAGAATGAATGGGTCAACCAAGAAATTAAAGAAGAATTGAAAAAATTCATGGAAACAAATGATAATGAAAACACAATGGTTCAAAATCTGTGGGACACAGCAAAGACAGTCCTGAGAGGAAAATATATAGCGGTACAAGACTTTCTCAAGAAACAAGAAAGGTCTCAAGTACACAACCTAACCCTACACCTAAAGGAGCTGGAGGAAGAATAACAAAGAAACCCTAAACCCAGCAGGAGAAGAGAAATCATAAAGATCAGAGCAGAAATCAATGAAAGAGAAACCAAAAAGCAATAGAACAAATCAATGAAGCTAGGAGCTGGTTCTTTGAAAGAATTAATAAGATTGATAAACCCCTGGCCAGACTTATCAAAAAGAAAAGAGAAAGGACCCAAATAAGTAAAATCGTGACTGAAAGAGGAGAGATCACAACCAACACCAAAGAAATATAAACAATTATAAGAACATACTATGAGCAACTCTATGCCAACAAATTTGACAATCTGGAAGAAATGGATGCATTCCTAGAGACATATAAACTACTACAACTGAACCAGGAAGAAATAGAAAACCTGAACAGACCCATAACCAGTAAGGAGATTGAAACATTCATCAAAAATCTCCAAACAAAAGCCCAGGGCCAGACGGCTTCCCAGGGGAATTCTACCAAACGTTTAAAGAACTAATTCCTATTCTCCTGAAACAGTTCCAAAAAATAGAAATGGAAGGAAAACTTCCAAACTCATTTTGACGCCAGCATCACCTTGGTCCCAAAACCAGACAAGGATCCTATCAAGAAAGAGAACTACAGACCAAAATCCTTGATGAACACAGATGCGAAAATTCTCACCAAAATACTCGGCAATAGGATTCAACAGTACATTAAAAGGATCATTCCCCACGACCAAGTGGGATTTATTCCAGGGCTGCAAGGTTGGTTCAACATCTGCAAATCAATCAATGTGATACAATACATTAATAAAAGAAAGAACAAGAACCATATGATACTCTCAATAGATGCTGAAAAAGCATTTGACAAAGTACAGCATCCCTTCCTGATCAAAACCCTTCAAAGTGTAGGGATAGAGGGCACATACCTCAATATCATCAACGCCATCTATGAAAAACCCACTGCAAATATCATTCTCAATGGAGAAAAACTGAAAGCTTTTCCACTAAGGTCAGGAACACGGCAGGGATGTCCATTATCACCACTGCTATTCAACATAGTACTAGAAGTCCTAGCCTCAGCAATCAGACAACAAAAGGAAATTAAGGACATCGAAATCGGCAAAGAAGAAGTCAAACTATCACTCTTCGCAGATGATATGATGCTATACGTGGAAAACCCAAAATACTCCACTCCAAAACTGCTAGATCTTACACAGGAATTCAATAAAATGTCAGGATATATAATCAATGGACAGAAATCAGTTGCATTTCTCTACACCATCAACAAGAAAGAAGAAAGAGAAATTAAGGAGTCAATCCCATTTACAATTGCACCCAAAACTATAAGATACCTAGGAATAAACCTAACCAAAGAGGCAAAGAATCTATACTCAGAAAACGATAAAGTACTCATGAAAGAAATTGAGGAAGACACAAAGAAATGGAAAAATGTTCCATGCTCATGGATTGGAAGAACAAATATTGTGAAAATATTCTATATTTTCTAAATATATAGAAATATTTTCTAAATATTTTCTAAAATATTTCTATATATAGAAAATAGTCTATACTACCTAAAGCAATCTACATATTTAATGCAATTCCTATCAAAATACCATCCATTTTTTTCAAAGAAATGGAAAAAATAACCCTAAAATTAATATGGAACCAGAAAAGAACTTGAATAGCCAAAGGAATATTGAAAAAGAATGCCAAAGTTGGTGGCATCACAATTCTGGACTTCAAGCTTTATTACAAAGCTGTCATCATCAAGACAGCATGGTACTGGCACAAAAACAGATAAATAGATCAGTGGAACAGAATAGAGAGCCCAGAAATAGACCCTCAACTCTATGGTCAACTAATCTTTGACAAAGCAGGAAAGAATGTCCAATGGAAAAAAGACAGCCTCTTCAACAAATCGTGTTGGGAAAATTGGACAGCCCCACGCAGAAGAATGAAATTGGACCATTTCCTTACACCACACACGAAAATAGACTCAAAATGGATAAAGGACCTCAATGTGAGAAAGGAAGCCATCAAAATCCTTGAGGAGAACACAGGCAGTAGCCTCTTCGACCTCAGCCACAGCAACATCTTCCTAGGAACATTGCCAAAGGCAAGGGAAGCAAGGAAAAAAATGAACTATTGGGATTTCATCAAGATCAAAAGCTTTTGCACAGCAAAGGAAACAGTTAACAAAACCAAAAGACAACTGACAGATTGGGAGAAGATATTTGCAAATGACATATCAGATAAAGGGCTAGTGACCAAAATCTATAAAGAACTTAGCAAACTGAACAACCAAAGAACAAATAATCCAATCAAGAAATGGGCAGAAGACATGAACAGACATTTCTGCAAAGAAGACATCCAGATAGCCAACAGACACATGAAAAAGTGCTCCACATCACTCGGCATTAGAAAAATACAAATCAAAACCACAATAAGATACCACCTCACACCAGTCAGAATGGCTAAAATTAACAAGTCAGGAAATGACAGATGCTGGTGAGGATGCAGAGAAAGGGGAACCCTTCTACACCGTTGGTGGGAATGCAAGCTCGTGCAACCACTCTGGAAAACAGCTTGGAGGTTCCTCAAAATGTTGAAAATAGAACTACCCTATGACCCAGCAATTGCACTACTGGATATTTACCCTAAATATACAAAGGTAGTGATCCAAAGGGGCATGTGCACCCGAATGTTTATAGCAGCATTACAATAGCCTACAATAGTCTACAATAGTCAAACTATGGAAAGAACCTAGATGTCCATCAACAGATGAATGGATCAAGAAGATGTGGTATATATACACAATGGAATACTATGCAGCCATCAAAAGAAATGAAATCTTGCCATTTGTGAGAACGTGGATGGAACTAGAGGGTATCATGCTTAGCGAAATAAGTCAATCGGAGAAAGACAACTATCATATGATCTCCCTGATATGAGGAAGAGGAGATGCAACATGGGGAGTTAAGGGAGTAGGAGAAGAATGATTGAAACAAGATGGGATTGGGAGGGAGACAAACCATAAGTGACTCTTAATCTCACAAAACAATCTAAGGGTTGCTGGGGGGAGGGGGTTTGGGAAAGGGGGGTGGGGTTATGGACATTGAGGAGGGTATGTGCTATGAAGTGCTGTGAAGTGTGTAAACCTGGCGATTCACAGACCTGTACCCCTGGGGTTAAAAATACATTATATGTTTATAAAATATTTTAAAAAATAGAAAAGATGAATCCCCAACTTCTGCAACAACATGGATGTTGAGGATATTATGCTAAGGGAAATAAATCAAGTAGAGAATGTCATTTATCATATGGTTTCACTTACTTGTGGAACACAGGGAATAACATGGAGGACATTAGGAGAAGGAAGGGGAAAAAATGAAGGGGGAAGAATCGGAGGGGGAGAAGAACCATAAGAGACTGGACTCTGAGAAACAGACTGAGGGTTTTAGAGGGGAGGAGAGTGAAGAGATGGGTATCTGGGGATGATGGCCCAGTGATGGGTATTAAGGAGGGTATGTATTGCATGGAGCACTGGTATTATACATAAACAATGAATCTTGGAACACTATGCCAAAAACTAATGATATACTGTATGGTGACTAACATAACATAAAAAAAAAAAATTAAAAAAGAGAAAAATTTATTTGGGGACATAAAGTTGCCATTTCTTGCTTTCACTTTCTTTATTTTTAATTTTTAAATCTTTTGAAAAGTAATACAAGCATGTGGTTAAAAGATCAAACAGTAAAAAAACATACTAAATAATGAAAATGAGCAGTATTTTCTGTACCACTCCTTCCCAAAAACACCGCTCAAATGACCACTTCAAGTTTTTTTGTCATTTGTTTCTTCTGGTACTGAACTTCATGTTTCTAAATAATGTGCTTCTCTGTTATCTTGGATTTATGTTTTAGATTTTATCAGGTTCTGGGGAGAGACTGCATGGGTGACTCTAGCCTAGTGATTTAACATTTCTATATATACATTCATCATCTATAAAAGGATTCATACCAATACCATATTTCATGAGATTTTATTAAATGAAACCCCACATAAATAGTTTGGACATGCCTGGCATGTAGTAAGCACTCAATACATGTTTTGTTAATACTGCCATTAATCACAATTTCATTATTTTTTTCTAGTCGATTCACTTTATAACTGATGAAAATGGATTTTTCTAACACCATTCTCATGATGTGTATCTATTCAGCACTACAGACAACTGCTTAGGGCCTATGGGATTTTCAAGAGCTTATTTTTTTTTTTTAAAGATTTTATTTATTTATTTGACAGAGAGAAATCACAAGTAGATGGAAAGGCAGGCAGAGAGAGAGAGAGGGAAGCAGGCTCCCCGCTGAGCAGAGAGCCCGATGCGGGACTCGATCCCAGGACCCTGAGATCACGACCTGAGCCGAAGGCAGCAGCTTAACCCACTGAGCCACCCAGGCGCCCCATCAAGAGCTTATGTTTGAAAAAACAAACAAACAAAAACCTTGTTCCAAAAATATAAGAAGAAAAATGCAAAAGTAAAATTCATAACTCTTCAGCTGATTGAAAAATATAACATTATTAGTCAACTGTAAACTCTCTCATACTTATCTATAAATTCTTTGGATGCATTCTACTGTATCATAATATGGATTAGGGTTTCCAAAAGCCACATCACATTCTTCCAACAGAGTCATGTATCCTTTCATAATTGAATGATAAGAAGTGTTCACATTATTATCTCTGATAATAATTGTGTGTGATAAAATTTTTACCAAGTATATAATTCCTTTCTATAGTGAGTAACTGCCGACTCTTTGACTTGCTTAATTTTCTCTGCACCTTTTCTTTTCAGATCTGTCCCATCATATCATCTTATCGTATGTTTTGAGAGATGTCCTTCCTTGATCTCACCCCTGCCTCACTTGTGACCTATATCATCCCTAGAGCCGCTGCCCAGCGGCTGTCCCAGGATGTCCTTATCTCATGAACTGGGTTGATGGACCCAGCCTGCACTGTATCTTCCTCTTCCTTGTTTGAGGCCCATATTTCTTTAAAGGCACATCTTTTTATTTACTAATTTATTTGAGAAAGCAAGAGGTCATGAGCAGAGCGGGGAGGAGCAGAGCCAGAGAGAGAAGCAAACACCCCACTGAGCAGGGAGCATGTGGGGCTCAATCCCAGGACCCTGAGATCATGACCTGAGCCAGAGGCAGATGCTTAACCATCTGAGCCACCCAGACACTCCATCTAAAAGCACATCTTTAAGTAACTTCCTAAAAAAGAATATGTGGGAGGTGAATTTAATGAAAATGTAAATGTGAAAATGTCATAGCCTTGCATTTCAAAGTGCACATGTTTCAAGGATAAAAATATTTTTCCCTCAAAATTTGGGAGCTATTTTTTCATATGTTCAACATATAGAAATTTTGATGAAAAGTTGACTTTCGTTGTGATTATCATTTCTTTGTAGATGACCTATTTAATTTTCTCTTGAATGAAGGTTTTAGAACTATAACTTCATCTTTAGTATTCTGAAATTTCTTGATAACCTTTGTTTCCCCTGATTCAATTACAAATATTTCTTTTTCATAGAGAAACAAACCCAAGTGCAAATGAGCTTAAACAATAAAGGAGTTCATGTGTTCCAATAACAGAAATGTGGATTTCTTCCTGTCTCCACTCAACCTCCCAGAGTCAGATCTTGGTACCAAGTCGGCTGCCAGCAGTTTCCTTCTTCCTTGTTTGGACCTAGCATTCCTCATTAAAACTGGTTTGCCCCAGCATTTTCAGAAAAACTACTCAAAGTCACTAATTGAGGTTACATGAGTAGCCTGCTCACCTTAGAACCAATCTTTGTAGTCAGGGGGTGAAATACGCTATGTGGTCAAGCCCTAGGGCTGGGGTTGGTGTCTGCTTCCCAAGAACCATCAAGTCCCTGGTCAGACATAAGGGATTGTGAGGAAGAAAAGAGGGGAACTGAGTGTTGGGGAGGCGATCAGCTAATATCAGGGATATGCTGGTCTTCCTTCCTTCCTTTTTCTCCCTCCCATTTTTTTTTTTTTTTTTTAATGCAGGACACTCAATGGGCCCTTATTAAATGTAGAAACAAAAAAAAAATCTAACTTCTTAGAAAATATCTCCTGCTCCTTTTTTCCCTCTTGTTTCCATTTGAAATGCTTAGCAACTCTTTCTAATTGGTCTTTCCTCCTCACCTCTAATAATGTGTCTCCTGGTCCTTTCATGGCTAAAACAGTAGTGCGTCTAGAGTCCTCTGGCCTTTTCCCTTTTTCATTCTTTATATTCAGCTCTAAAACCTAGACAGGTGAGGTTGATCAATGGATAGGAACTGCAATTACTTTTAGTCATAAGGGAAGGCATCGGATTTGTTTCATACAAATAAATACAAATTAATTTGCCCCAAGCAGACAAATTGCCCCATCTTAGTAAGTATGTTAGCTGTGGATTCCAGGAAACACTCAGTACTCGGGCTCTTAGATTAGATCGTGCTGGCTCCTGAGTAATTACTTCACATCTTGCTGTTGTTAATTAGTAGCTCAGAGGATTCAAGATGGGGTTATGCTCCCATTTTGGCTTCTCCACATGCTGGAAGTATTTCCTATTTCTGTAATTATGTCTAAGTTAAGTTGGCAGTGGTGGGAATTCTGATACCATTTGTTTTGTCCATGGTGTTATCTGGGTGCCAATCAGTAAAAAATGATTTTTCCCACCAAGTTAATACACACTTGCTCTCCAAAAGGCACAGATGAAAAGTGATCAGAGTTGCTGATTGGAGAGGCTCTGAAGAAAATGGTTGCATTTCCCTCTTTAAGAGTGTGAAACTCGGGTGCCTGGGTGGTTCAGTGGGTTAAGCCTCTGCCCTCAGCTCAGGTCATGGTCCCAGGATCCTGGGATTGAGCCCCACATCGAGCCCAGCATTGGGCTCTCTGCTCAGCAGGGAGCCTGCTTCTCCCTCTCTCTCTGCCTGCCTCTCTGCCTACTTGTGATTTCTCTCTCTGTCAAATAAATAAATAAAATCTTAAAAAAAAAAAAAAAGAGAGAGAGTGTGAAGCTCAACCTCAAACCTGATGGCTTTTGTGTTTTTAGATGAGTCCCAGAATATGAACTTGCTGAAGGAAGTCTATTCTTAACTTCTACATAGGATCTGCAGGTGTGAAAATAACAGGATAAAATTATCCTCTATAAAGAGATATCTAAATTTTTTTTTCTTACTTTCCAGTATTCTTCCTTACCTTCTTTAAACATGAACTCTGTAAAAATATTTTATAATCTCAACTTAGTCTCTGGACAAAAGATGAATTAAAAAACAAAACAAAACAAAAAACATAAAAACCAGACAACCATGGATATAGCTAAAATCTAAAGCTGTTGGATGATTTTCTCTGAAAAAATGTAAAAGAAACTTAAATAAATTATTCTGGATGTCAAAACGACTCCTTACTTTCTGAGAGGGCTAGCTAATTTAATTTATGGTATATTATCAGAAGTTTCTAAAATCCCATAAAAATTGCACATAAAAATACTACTGATTACAGTAAACCTGTCAGTCCATGGTCCAATGTTGCCAGCCCCAGCTTCTCCAATGTTGTCAGCCCCAGCTTCTCCAGTGGCACTGGTGTGGCAGCAGAGGTTGCAGAACCCAATGGTGAGCTTGGCAGACTCCAGCAAAAGAGACGTTTCCCACACCACAGAATGAGAAAGCTTCAGGCATGGAATCTTGAAGATGGTGTTCATGTCTCAGCCAGTAAGAAATTGGTGGGGTGATGGACATTGGGGAAGGTATATGTCATGGGGAGCACTGTGTATTGTGTAAGACTGATGAATTACCTACTTCTACCCTTGAAGCAAATATAATACGTTGTATGCTAGTAACAAAAAATTTTAAAAAAAGGTCACAGCAAAAAAATAAAAAAGAAATTAAGCAAGGCTATTACCTTCCAGTTGGCTTTCCTCGTGGGGTGATATAACGTTTTGGTCATGAGAAGATGCTATGTGTATCAGAAATTACACGCGTAATGAAACCCAAACCACTCAAGATGGACAGAGGGCAATGATAGAAAATAATAAACAATCAAAGTATTATTGGGGGCTACATAAGCTTATGGAGGAAAATGATCTGTGGTACTAAAACAGAGTCCACTCTGAAGTGAGGGATGTGCACGGTTATGAGAGTACCAGCAGGTTGTGCCTTAGGGCAGACAGGAAATCCCTGAGCCTGACTCTGGTTGGAAGGCCTAGCAGCTGCAGTTGATGGTCCCAGCATCTGACTGTAATGCTTCCTATCATTTGTGCATGTGACTCTCTGGATAAAAGCCTCAAGCCACTCCAGGATGATCTTTGAGTTTGACTACCCAGTCCGGGCTCTTCAGGAGTCTTTCTCTTCCACTGACTGCTCGCAGACCAACCGCACTTGCCTAAGCAGCATGCCTGATGCAACCTGTCGTTCCAAAGGCCCCCTTTCTCTCCCACACAAAGTCTTACAACTTACTCACTCTTGGTATTCTCCCAAGAACTTAAGTGGTTGAGTAAGGCAAGGAAAAAAGGCCAAAAAACCTGCCTAGAGAATTGTTCTTTGTACTTCTAATTCTGCTTCTTAACTGGCCTTTGAGTAAAACAATCTTTTGGGGGAGGTGAGTTAGGGCCCTAATTAATGTTTTGAAATCCTTTTCCAAACCAGGATAATAAGGTTCTAAATTTCCAGCTCTGTCTCTGAACTAAATCCTTGAAATGGTTTTGAGTGGTTTCTTAATGTCTTTGTTCTCTACTCTTCAGCATTAATTCATTCTCTTTGTCTAAATTAGTCTTATTACTCCAAGGTGTTTTCGGAATTTGGAGTCTCTCAGAAGATGTGACTATACAGTTTCCAAACAGGAAGCCTATCAGCTGACCTCACCTCTTATTTAGCTCGTAGCGTCCTCCAAAGAAAAAATAAATCCACTGCTCATTAATGTTAAAGAAATGAACAGGCAATGGCTTCATGTAATGGGTCACAATTCTGTGCTCTGGTTTTCTCCAGCCTCCATAGCAGATGGTGCTACTAGTATACGGCTACTTTCACGTCTCCTGGAGGTTGACTAAAGAGGGTCTGTAGGTGTACCATGTTGTTAAGCACACAAGGGCCCTTGATACACCAAGTGTTACTTCTAAGCTTCTTGTCAACATGCAGCTCATTCATATATGTTCTTCTTGGGCCAGAAACAGAATATATCTAAGTCGAAGAACATATAACATATAACATTGTATCATCCAGCTCCTCCCCTCAACCGAAGTAGGTGCTATTAAATCTATTTTAAAATATAAGCAGTATATATATATAGGGCGTTTGTATTTTTACTGTTGAGCCCTGTTGAGTCTTCTGATTTCCTGGTGATTAATGATACTACTGACATAGATTAGGAAATACTCCCTAACCCACAACCTTGCTGTGGTGACACAATTAGCTGGAGAACCGACAACCCCCAAGACTTTTCCCACCAGGCAGTGCAGTGTGGGCACAGCCAACAATGGTCACTGGGAATCAGAAATATCCTCCATAAATTCCCAGCACTGAAAGAACAGAACACCTTAAACATACAGCTTTTTAAAAATATTAATCCACTTCATTAATAGGAGGAACAGGATAATTCACTTTTATTAGTTATTAATTGCAAAGACAATTCACTGATGACCAAGAAAAACAGGATCATTGTAGTGGAAAGGTCTGACAGATACCACATTAAACAAGGTATTCTACTGAATTTCACTAAGAAGGGACAACTAGCATCATGTTTCAAGCTATGATGTATTATCACCAATAAGATATTCTTGCCCAAAGTGTTGAACATGAACCTAAACTTAAAAAAAAAAAAAAAAAAAAAAAACCCGCCCCCAAAACCCCCACAAAACTCAGGGCACATTTGAAAAAAATAATGGGCCTTGACTCTTTAAAACTGTCAATGGCTTGAAAGATAAAAGGAGAGGGAAGCTGTCCTGGAGAAAAAGATATTAAACACAATATAGTGATTATGTCCTGGATCTAAAAACTAAAAAACTGAAAAGTGTGTTGTTGCGAAAATCAGGAAAGCGTGATACAGACTGTCTGTGGTAATTGGTGTGCTACAGATATTCTTGCTGTGGATCTCTTGCCTGAGCATGGCCCTGTGTTAATGTATCAGAATGTCCTTGTTCTTCAGAGACCCATTCTGGATCTGGAGAATTTGATGAGAGAGTATCAGTATCTGTGACTTACAATCAAATGATTCTGAATACACACACAAATGATTCTGAATACACACACACACACAAATGCAGTAACATGTTCATAATTGTTGAACATGGATGCATGTCTGTGAGTGTTTTTTGCACTACTCTTCCAATTTTTTTGTGGGCTTGAAATTTTAAAAAAAATTTTTGGGGGGATCTATGACTGCCACTGCTAATTTAATTAAGGAAATAAATGGCTATATTTATTCAACTTTCCAAAACTTTAATCTTCTCAGGGCTTGTGGTAGACCATAACACTTTTGCAGCTTGGGACAAAAATGACATTTGCTCAATCAAAAAAGCAAAACAAAACAAGTTGACAATTTTATTGAGATGCAAGTTATATACCATAACATTTATCCTTCTTAAGTGTGACTCAGTGTTTTGTTATTTATTCTTAGTAATAGAATAGTAAAGAATTACCTGATTTTATAAAAATTTCTTCAGTTAAGAAAGAAATCTCACACCATGTGTATGTATGAATCTTGTCTTTTTCTCCCCTTCTCCGTAATTCTCAACAACCACTAATCTACTTTCTGTTCCTACAAATTTGTTTATTTTGGAACTGTAATTGGAAACATACAGTGTGGACTTTGGTTACTGGATTCTTTCACTTCCCATGATGTTTTCAAGGTTCACACATGTTATACTCTATATCTGTACTTTATTCTTTTTAATTGCCAATTATATCCCTTTATATAGACATACGGTATTTTGTTTATATATCCATCAGTTGGTAGATATCTGGTTTGTTTCAGTTTTTATTTTTATTAATAATGCTGTTAATAAATATTTGTGTTCAAGTACTTTAAGAGGAACATTATCCATAAAAAAGAAGCAAATCCTACCACTTGTGAAAATATGGATGAAACTTGCAGGCACTATGCTAAGTGAAATGAGTCAAACTGTAAAAGACAAATAGTACATGATCTCACTAGCATGAAGAATTTAAAGAAATGGAACTCATAGAAACAGAGTGGAATTCTGGATACCTGGGACTGGTGGTGAGGGAAATGGGAGATACTGGCAAAGAGTACAAACTGGGTCATAAGATGAGCAAGTTCTGAGGATCTAATACGCAGCATGGAGGCAATAATTAACAACACTGTCTTGTGTACTTGAAAGTTGTTCAAAGAGTAGATCTTAAAGGTTCTTGACACACACACACACACACACACACACACACGAGAACAGTAACTATGTGAAGTGACAGACATGCTAACTAATCTTACTGTGGTAATCAGTTCACAATATAAATATATATCAAATCGTCACATTGTACACCTTGAATTTGCACAATGTTATATGTCAAATATATCTCAGTAAAGGTGGAAAAAATTAGCAAAGAGTTGAATAGGACACTTATGCAAAGAATATACACAAATGGCCAATAAGCACATGAAACGCTGCTCGAAATGATCAGCATTAGGGGAATGCAAATCAAAACCACGATGAGATACCACTTCACACCCATTTAGGATGAATAAAAAAGACAAACAATAACAAATGTTGGCAAGGACATAAAGAAAATGGAATCCTCATACAATGCTGATGGGATTACAAAATAGCACAGCTGCTTTGGAAAGCATTTTGGCTCTCCTTCAAAATGTTGAACACAAAGTTACTCTATGACCAAGCAGTTCTGTTCTTAACAGAAACAGCAAATTGATGAAAATATACCTCCACTTAAAATTTGCTTAATTTTGTATGTAAATGTTTCCATAATTTTGTTAAATAAGTCAGGCAACATATAAGTACAAGAATTGTCAACCTTTTAAAGAGAAAAACATTTTATTTGGGGACCTTTTTTTAATCTTCATGATTTGTTTAACTAGATATTAATATATACTTCAGACAAGAAGGCCGTCATGTGCTCTGTCAAATAAAACCCAGATGGCAGTATTCACAGAAAAGACCCTGCAACTTTGTGAAGGCACATCACCGGCAGACACTGGGACTGACCGAATTGCAGGTAGTTTCAAACAGTTAGTAATTCTCTGCTCCCATACTAACTACATCCAGGGTGACTTGTTTATACCAGTAATTTACAGTAATTACAACTCGGAAACTTAACAATAGGAGTCACAGATATCAAGGATATCTGGGGGGCTCAGTCAGTTAAACATCTGCCTTGGGCTCTGGTCATGATCCCAGGGTTCTGGGATCAAGCCCCACATCAGGCTCTCTGCTCAGTGAGGAGCCTGCTTCTCCCTCTGCCTGCTGTTCTCCCTGCTTGTGCTGGTTCTCTCCCTCTCTCTCTGACAAATAAATAAAATCTTGAAAGAAAGAGAAACCAATGGAAAAATGGACTGACCACTTAGTAACTAAAGATGAGTAAGTATACCTATTGCCAAAAATTCATGTAGGAGAAGGAACAATAAAACACAAGTATGAAACATACTACATAATAAGAACAAACAATGGACCTCTGAAAGGCTGAAATGTGGGTCCCAAATGTGGGTCCCAAAGGCAGGCTGTGCACATCATGTGACCCCCTTACCCACTCCTGCCCCAATCCAGAACAGCCTGACAAGGAGGTGGTCTCCACAGCCAGATGACTCAAGTTGTTTAACCCCTCACCCCAGCCCTGACAAAAATCCTATGTGAAAGCCCTAATTTCCAATGTGATGCTATTTGGAGTTGAGGCCTTTCGGAGATAATCAGATTAGGTTTAGATGAGTTCATGAGTGTAGGGCCCCCTGATGGGTTTAGTGAGGTCTTTTGGGGGGATTGGGGGGGGGGGCTAAACACCATAATGCCCTCCCCTTTCTGCCCTGTGAGGACATAGCAAGATGGCCGTCCACAAGCCAGGAAACGAGCTCTCACCAAACCAAGTCAACTGACACCATGTTCTTGGACTTTCCTGCCTCCAGAACTATGAGGAATGAATGTTTGTGTTTGAAGTGGCCAGGCTGAGGGCATTTTGTTGTGCCAGTCTGAGCTAACTAAGACACCAGATAAGGAAAAGCTGGTGTTATTTTATGACAAATACAAATATCAGTTTCTGGAAGAAGTACACCTAGTATGCTCTCCTCACCTTGTCAAAGCCCATTTGAATATATATAGGTGTATATACATATGTGAATGTATACGTGTGTGTGTATGTGTATACATATATATGATGAGAAAACAGAAGGCAAGCTGAGGACAAAGCAGAAGCTGTCACCTCCAACTTCCTCCCCCACCTCTGTGGGATACCTGTGACATTCCTCAGGCACTCCTCATTGTTCTAAAGATGGACGGGACTGGAGGAGATTATGCTGAGTGAAATAAATCAAGCAGAGAGAGTCAATTATCATATGGTTTCACTTATTTGTGGAGCATAACAAAAAGCATGGAGGACATGGGGCGTTAGAGAGAAGGGGGTTGGGGTAAATTGGAAGGGGAGGTGAACCACAAGAGACTATGGACTCTGAAAAACAATCTGAGGAGTTTGAAGTGGGGGGGGGAGGGGAAGGTCTGGGTACCAGGTGGTGGGTATTATAGAGGGCACAGATTGCATGGAGCACTGGGTGTGGTGAAAAAATAATGAAACTGTTATGCTGAAAATAAATAAATTTAAAAAAAATTAAAAAATAAATAAAGCTAAAGAAAGGAAAAACAAATAGTTAACCTATAGAGATCACAATCCTGCAAGACAGGGAGTGTCCCTCCCTCCCTCAGTTTACAAATGTCTTAGCAATTTATAAGAACAAAGCATTTCTATCAATAACCTAGCTTCCAGAAGGAAATATAGTTACATTTAAATGTCCTTTATAACCTGCAGCCTATTGAGAGATACTTGAAGCAGGCCAAGTGTACTGTTGCTCCTGGAAGTTCCCACCTATCTTCATGTTAATGCCTTGCTAGAGGGGAAAAACAACCTTAACTTGGTAATGGCAAGGACTCCTGTGGGTCTTCTTTAACATACGAAAATCCTTTTGAAACTTCCCTTTTTCCTTACCTCCCCCAACCCTATAGTATATCATCATCCATCCCTCACAAACCTGGTGCAGCAGCTCTTTCTCCCCATGGGTCCTGCCCCTGTGCCTTAAAAAACCACCATTCTGCACCAAAGACTTCTCAAGAATTCTCTCTTGGTCGTCAGCTCTGGACCTCACCCCTCTGAACCTCATCTATATCCCCAAACCCCATGATATATGGACTGGATTTTCAAAGTTGAGTCTTCCATTCAAAAAAGATGCTCAGGGAACTTGTCTAATAAAAGCTCATTAAATATCAGAACAGTACCCAGCGGCCATGGTAACACGAATACAAAAGAAAGCATCATAAAAGAGCACACGAGCGTGGGCTTGCAGTCTGAAGGCCAGCTGAGAAATGAAGGGCTCTTCTTGCTCCAAACAAAACAACTGCTGGACGGTCTCAGCTCAAAGCAATCGGGATTTTCCAGTCATTGGACACTGAATATTGTAATTTATTTGTAATTGCTTATTGGCCCAGCAAATTTAATGGAGAGCACTGTTTTGGAAGCCCAGCTATTCACTGAGAAGAGGCTCTGTTAGTTCTCGCTCCTGGTGAATGTCCTGCTGACAATGGCTTCTGTAGCAACCTCCACCATGATTCCAAATGTGAAAGCAGGTGCCTAAGGTCAGCATCTGACATGGCCCCTCCCCTTGTACATTTCACATAGCAGATCATTTAGCTCTTCAGTGGAAAATCTGTATTACTTGAATCGAGAACATTGAATTTTATAAACTGAAAAATGTGATTTTTAAAAATTACAAAAGTGAAATATGTTGACTTGTAAAAATTTGGAGCTTATAAGGAAAACAAAAACAAAAACAAGAACAAAAAACTCATGGGGCTCCTGGGTAGCTTAGTTGATTAAGAGTAAGCATCTGACTTCAGCTCAGGTAGTGATCCCAGGATCAGGGCTCTCTGCTCATCAGGGAGCCTGCTTCTCCCTCTCCCTCTGCTGCTCTGTCTGCTTGTACTCTCTCTCTCTGTCAAATAAATAAATAAACAAACTCATATAGAATTCTCCTGCAATCCCATTAAAGGGAGAAAGCATTATTAAAATTTAGATTTAGAAACTTCTACTCTTCTCTAGCATCAATTACCTTATAAAGTTCAAATTTCACTGAACTTGGAAATAAATCTGCTTGCACCAAAGTCAAATCATTCAGAATGATTATATTACACTGATTCATTTTTCTATGCTCTCAAATGCCACTTTCACCATGAAGGATCCAGGGGCATTTTTTTCTCTGAGTACAGAATTAAGCTCCTAAGCTCCCTTGCAGGATCTCCCTGGTCAAGGTTATGAGCCCTCTTGAAAGTACCTAACATGTCTAAGCACTGGAGGTGTATAAAAGCACAGCTCTGACTGAAATGCTAAATACCAGCGGGACAGACACTACGTGAACTCAGTCTCCTTACATTGTCTAAGACTGTTTCCGTTTTGGAGCCCAAGCCTAGTGAATATATAAGACCAATAGAATAAATGTAACAAGGACAAGAGGTATTTTAAATGTAATGTTCGCTCTGTCTGAAACTGAATTCCTGGTATTTCACCTGCTCCCTGCCCACTCCCCCCGACCCAGTCCAGTTTCTGGTCCAGGGTTTCCCATCTGGGTGGAAGTCGACATCCCCATCAGGTACACAGGATAGAAACCTGAGAAGCCTCCAAGACTACTTCCCTGCCCTGCCTGCTGCACATTCTCTCTTGTCCAAATGCTCACCACCTCATGTCACATGTGTCTCCCAATATCACTCACTGTTTCTACTTCTCCATTATCACTACCTTGATCCAAGCCTTTCATGTCTGTCCTATACTGCTCTCCTGCCTGCGCCTTTTACAGCTTGACATCTCTGCCTTCTCATCTAATGTTAACACTGTGACCCCAGGACTCTGTGCGAAATGCGCATGTGATCTTGGCACATCCTCACCGGCTTCCCCTGTCCACACCCTCCATGTACCTCTCACCACCACCTGCCACTGCCTTGCCACCTTTCCCTTCACGTTCTCTCTTCCTTCTGACACTTCACACACACCACTCCCTCTGTAATGCCCCTCCCTTCCTTTCTGATGATATTTCAAGCTGTACACCCTCTGGGAAGCCTGCCTTGCCTTCCCAGGCTAGGTCAATTCTGATGGTTAGTAGGCTTTCAAAAAGGAAAGAAGTTTCCTTCCAGATGTTTACATAGTTGTTATTACTCACTCCTTTGCGTGATAAATGGATTACTATCTCTGTCCGACTGGTCTACACCCATCTTGAGAGCATGGATAATTCCTGCTGTTTTCTTTTGTCTTCCCACAAAATCCCACATTCTGAGCACTGGGTCTAGAAAACAGCAACTGCTTAACAATGTTGTCTCATTTTATGATCATATGAACAGTTCAGTAGAAAGTCCATGATTAATTATGCTGAGATCTTTGCTCATTGCTAAAATATGTGATTGATTTGGCTTAAACAATCAATCATAGGTAAAGTGTTATTTCAGATTAACATTTTCATTCATTGACTTAGCCATTGTTCCATTTATTTCAAAAATACTTATTTGCAAGAGACAGTGACAAATCCTAAAAAAAGAGCAAAAATAAAGCCTTCAATAAACCTGCAGTTGAGTAGGGAAGAGTATGGATGTCCCATATCTATAAAACATATCTATAACAGGGGGCAATTTGCAATGAGTTCCTAAAGGTATACAGCGTATGTCGTGGGAATTTAGAAGAGAAAAACAGCTTTATTCTTTCCTGTTTGATCTAAGAAGTCCTCATAAAGAAAGATGCCCAGAAGTGGACCATGGAAAATGAGTGGGATTTCAACAAGGAGCCGTGGAAAAAGAAGAACAGCATCATGCTTTCTCAGAAAGTAGAGGGATTTCATGGATTTTTTTTTTCTTTTTTAACATACTTCTGGAGCAAAGAGTAACTTTTATATATAGTTTTAATGCTCAAACACTGGACTTCTAAGACATTAGAATGGTGTATAATTTTATGAGAATAAAGGAACAGAATGTTTGGTCCCAAATGATTTCTGAAAATCTTGACATCATGATCAGTGGGAAGGAGGACATACCCGGGTAAGGCAATGACACACGAGGAAAGAAATGGAACTTAACAGTGGAAAATCTCTAAAGACACTTTAGAAGGCACCCTATCAGGAAAAAATCCTAAAATATCATTTGGGAGGCTGTGGATGTCCAAGGATTATGCCTGGGATGGGACCAACAAGAGTGAAGGGAAAGAAATGGATCCGGTGGAAGGAAGCATGGCCACTCAGAGTCTAGATAGGATCAGAAAAAGGAGAGGATCCAGCCTTCCTGTCCAAGTTCCAGGGGGAGAGGTGGTGATAAGAGAAACAGTAAACCCAGAGTATATTCTTTTGGGGAGGTGAAGTAGTCTCCAGTCGCAGATAATTTTCGTATCTTGTCAAGTCATAGCTAATCTGCTTCTTTCTTTATTTCTTTTTTTTTTTTAAAAGATTTTATTTATTTATTTGACAGACAGAAATCACAAGTAGGCAGAGAGGCAGGCAGAGAGAAAGGAGGAAGCAGGCTCCCCGCTGAGCAAAGAGCCCTATGCGGGGCTCGATCCCAGGACCCTGGGATCATGACCTGAGCCAAAGAAAGAGGCTTTAACCCACTGAGCCACCCAGGCACCCCTCATCTGCTTATTTCTGCAGCAGGCTGATTGATGGACAGGAATCGAGAGTGAGGTATGGGGGCTCCTGCTCCTGGAGAACCTGGTCATAACCAGATAGAAGTTCTAACCCTTGGCTCCTGCAGTTGTAAAAGCTGGTCTGCCCAGACTAACACTGCCATTTGTGACCCATGTTGTTGGAGTCCCCTGGGAGTGGAGGGTTGGGACCCAGTAGACAGTTCTTGCCGTGGCTGATGGAATTCTCCCAGAGCCCCTTCACCCTCACTGCATAGTAGAAACAGCTGAGGATCTTTTAAAAATATGCCTGGGATCCTCGCCCAGAGATTCTGATTCAGTTGGTTGGGGATGGGGCCCGGGAAGGAGTTTTTCTATTACGAGTCCTATGAGAACCACAGGGTTTAGACATTGGTGGTATTTGAACAGAGCTATCAGGCCATGAGTTCAATGGAGATAAACCACACACCATCTCCAGGGAAGAGCTGAGCAGGCAGATAAGGACCAAACGAAGTAGCAAGGAGAGGGCTTCCCATGTCTAACCTCTCATTGCCCCAGTTTTTAATTAAGTATTTATCTTTTTGTTCTTTGTCTGCATCTCCCATTAAACTGTAATCTACATGAGAGCAGGGATCTTGGTGTTTTATCAACCACTGGGTACCTATTGACAAGCCCAGTGCTAGACATGTAGATGATACTCAATAAGTATTTATTGATGAAAGAATGCACAAAGGCAATTAATTTCCTGACAACAGAGTGACCTGAGGGCTCTGCACACTGCCGTCAAAAAGAATCCTACTCAGGCAGTTTAAAAAGAAAAAGTCCCTTAACATCCTAATCCCTGAAGTGAATAGCTGCAGATTTCATTTGTAAATGGATGGTCCACCAGCCCAGAATAGAAAAACTGGCCACACATTGATCTAAACCCATCAGTCTTAAAATTTATGCAGGTGCAAAACACCTAAGGTCATGTTGCTTTTCAGCATCAAGCAACTTAGCCCTCTTTATATTCAAGGAAAATAATTTTCTAGCAAAAAAATATAGTTCCCCTTAATACATATCTTTTCATTTAAAAATGTTTAGTATGTGAAATATTTTTAAGAAATCACATTAAAATTGCCCTTCAAGTTTTGGGAGTTTTGTTTGTTTGTTTTCTTGTTTCTTGTTTTGTTTTGTTACAACTGCCGTTGGAGAACAGCTCCAGAGAGGCACACTCTGAGAGGATTTTTTTCAAGTTTTGTTTTGTTTTGTTAAGATTTTATTTATTCATATGAGAGAAAGCGTGCATGGGAGAGCACAGGCAGCAGGAATAGCAAAGGGAGAGGGAGAAGCAGACCCCTCCCGAGCTGGGAGCCTATCAGGGAATCCATCCCAGCACTCTGGGATCACAGCCCAGACGAAGGCAGACCTTTAATGGACTAAGCTACCCAGGCCCCTAAACACCCTGAGAGTTCTTAAAATGTGGTAACTAGAAAGCGGAAAACTGAGGGATGATTATTTAAGTTTTCATTTCCTTGCAAATTTCAAAAAAAGAAAATCCATCCTGATTTAATAGTCTAGCTCTTGGTGCAGCTTGTTGAACACAGGGATTCCTCAGGACACTGGAGAGAGGGAGCCATGGATCTTCTTCTTGGCCTCCTCCCATAGAATTGCGAAGTACTCTCTACAGTAGAATGAGCCAGAGACCAGCTCCTTCTGGCCTTCTGGTCTTACCTGATGCCCATTAATAGTCCTAAGTAAAACTTCAGGCTGAGCCTGTTATGCACTGACAGAAGGTGCTCTGGGTGAAGCTGTAGATTTCCTAGCTTTAGGATTTTAAGCGAGCTACTCTTTTTTCTTTCTGCTCTTTAAACTTCATGGCCTTAAATTTTTAACTTGTTTCATATAAATGACATTATAAATTACAGATGCTTCCAAAATATATTCTCAATCAATTTTGCTTCAGTTGTCTCACTTAGAAAAATAACCTGAGAATAAGTTATAAATACTACTACTGTTACCAACTTTGGTGTATATTCTGATCTCAAATAACTTGTGATTTTCAAAGACAATTGGAAGTCACTGGACATCTTTATTTTTGGAAAATATGTGTAGGCTAGAAAAACGCTTCCCAAACTGTGTGTGTGTTGAAATAACATTTTTTTAAAAAAATTTCCACTTTTATAAAATACATAAAAATCAAATTACTGGCAAAAAAATAAAGTCCCAATTTTTAAAATTAGATTCAACCGATATAAAATTACTCTCAAAAAAATTACTCTCAATTCTCAAATGACTGTAAAAATTTCCAAGACTCAATTTTTTGGCTTACAAGCCACACTATAAGTAACACTAGGCTAAAACACTTTCTAGAATTAAATGAAAACACTCTTAGGAAAAAATGCTTGATTCTTTTTAAGAAACATATATTTAATTCATGACATTATTTAGCTGTCACAAAGAAACCTGTTTCCACATTTAATCCATTATCTGGTTGCTTTTACATGTTATACCCAGATTCAGTTCTACAAAATGACTCATCAAGAACAAAGATTTGGAGAGTTTTATGTGAGCCAACAGAAGACGTAACACTCATGGTAAAAAATGTTCTAAAATTTCTGATAGCTTTGTAGAAATTCCTTATTCATTTTTTTTCTATAATTTGACAGTTGAGCAGAACATCAAATATTCTTAAAGGAAATAAAGGGTAAGAACATTTTGATCCAGATTTATTTGACCACACTTGCAAAAAAAATGATCCCAACCATCTTTTATCAAGTTTGTTGGTTCTGGCAGAGGTATTTCCTGTTCAATTAAGATTGATTTCGCTTTTTTAACATTTGTGGTTCTATATAGCAAATGCCAAGAGGAAGATTTTTAAATAGGCTGCTAAATTTTGAACAGTCTAAAATACCAAGCCAAATAGTTTAAACACATTCCTTTTGAGACTGAATAATATTTAATAACTCTTGGGATTAAAAATTTGCTCAAATTTTAACCTTTTTATTCGATGGGTAGACCTGTCCCAAACAAGAATAAGTCATGGACCACATCTGTTCAGTTAAGAAGGATTCCTGGTGAATGTATCCCAGAAGGCTATATTGAACTCTGCAGACCACATCAGATGATACAGTGACACTGAGCTTGTCTCTGTCCTGGTATTTCTACCTAATCCATGTGAGTGACAGATGCAGTTACATTTGATACCCTTTATGGTGGTTACTAAATTTTCAGAGTCAGCACCAATCTATGGCAGCACATAAAATCTGTTACTGCTAGTCATGGTTGAGTATAAGTTCAGCAGAGAAAAAAAAATCGCGTGGGTACTCGAGCGTGCGCACACACACACACACACACACACATTCTTAAAAGCACAGCAAATAATATCTGCTTGACATTAAGCCTCTCAAAATCTTTTTCTTACTTTTTCTCTCAGCTTTCACTCAGCATCGAAGAGAGGGATGTTAGGTGAGGGTTTAAAACTGAACATCTTTCTGTAATGCAAAAGACAATGTTCTTGGCCGCACCTCGCCTTGTTCACATGTCTGATGATAACGATTGAAAGTAATCTTTGACCTTTAAGAATTTACTAAATGTAACTTATAACATTTAGGTAGATCATGATCATAGAATCTCTCTTTTCTTAATATCTAAAGACTGAAGTTCTGAAAATGACTTTTCTTAAATTTCTTCCTTCTGGAAGCTCTTAAAATGATTCTTTTATTAAAGTAAAAATTACTTATATTTCTTTTATAGTGATAACACCACTATGTGAACCCAAACTCTGGAGACATGAATCATTCCTACTAACATTCTAGATTTTCTGTCTCTCAGCACTCGTGAATTATGTGGATTTCTCCGTTCCCTGCTCCTGTTCCCAGTTTGGATTAGTGTGGTTAACGATGGAGACTGATACTCTACTTTCATATATTTGAAAGGCTGACTGCAGTGTCATGGTGCTATCATTTTTCTCCCTATTTATCAGGCTGCTGGCTCAGATTTGCACAATCGTCACACATTGCCTTATTTTGCTCATAATTTCATCCAGATCCTTCTTAGGAAACACTCTATCTTTCCTTATCCAGCACCCACCTTCCCACAGAGGTTGCCTGTCAGCCCAGTCTGTGTAGGCCTTTACTTTATAAAGCGTTGACAGACATAATTTCAGCTCTGTGTGCTGTTTAGGCAGAACCGCAACCATAATTAGATCCTTGGGTCCCTTTGACCCTTAAAGATCTGCCAGTGAAGCGTGAACCCCAGACGACCAAATGTCTAAAATCACTCAAGGATACCTATATGTAAATACTTTGCTGATATATTGTGTGAACATACAATTTGTTATTCAAACCAGGACATGTCTGGGAGTCAAAAGGGTCACTGTTAATAATTATACTGAGTCAACAGGGAAAATCCAGACGGTCCTGTTTGAAGTAGGACGTATGGTCAGCCTACAAACGTCAGCATAAAAGAAGCTACCACACTGCTCCTGTGAAATTTATTATCTGCCATATTTACACATAGAGCCTATTTCTTACGGAACTTGGGTAACCAGTTTATTGAAGCTGCTTTGAAGTCAGGAGTTAGGACCGTAGGGCATACACGAACAGCTCTCGAAGATTTCCCTGGACTAACTGATACAGCTTTTAGTGTGCACACAGGTCATTGGCCGTTTTATTCTTAATCTAGCACGTTGTCATTTCCCTGAGCTGCTGTGGACACTTGCCCCTTATAATGACCAACTTAGTTTTCCACACATTCTGAATTCCATTTCAGCTGAGTTAGTGTTTTTCAGAAAGTTCTCGAAAAGTAATAAAGAAAGAGAGAGAGAGAGTGAAAGGAAGGGAAAAGTTGTTGTGTTTTGTACAAACATCGACTATGAAGAGCTCTCAGTGGAATGTCAGCCATCAGCAGGGGAACATAATGAAATAAAAATAAATCATAAATTGAATTTCCCTTTTTCATAAGCAAAGTACCTCTCAGAAGGCATTTGAGAGGTTATATGTCTTTATTTACTTATTTATTTACAAAGCACCGTTAATCAAAATGTGACCATAAAAAAGAGAGAGAGAGAGAGAACACTTGTAAGATTTATAAGGTACTTATGTTAATGTAAAATATTCCAGAATGCTTAAGCTTTACCACAGGGTCAAGGAAAGCACTACTTTTGTAGCCTCCTGGACTTGAGGGAGATAAGGCTTCTCTTCTCTTTTCTCCCTTCTCCCATTTTGTCCCTGTAGAGCTTGACTGACACCATTTTGTATCAGAAAATGAGAGAATGATCTCCCCAGTGTTAGACAATGAAGGCGGCTACTGTTAAGTCTACTTTAATGTTTTTTTTTTTTTTTTAGAGTGTGTGTGTGTATGCATGGGTATGACTAAGGAGAGGAGGGGCAGAAGAAGAGGGGGAGAGAGAATTTCAAGCAAGCTCCACATGCAGTATGGAGTCTAACGCAGGGCTGAATCCCATGACCCTAAGATCATGATGACCTGGGCAGAAATGAAGATTTGGGCATTTAATGAACTGAGCAACCCAGGTGCCCCTTGTCAAGCTGGATTTGCCAGCTGCCTTTCCAGCAGCTGGCAAGTGGCATGTGAACTTCTCATGGCCACCATGCCCATGTGCTCCTAAGATACCTCCACTGCTTCTTCTTTCCAAAGTGAGTCATCTCGGGCATGCCTGGACACTACTGAGAAGTAACAGGAAACAGAGTGCACCTCGTCCCAGCATGGAGGGCCACTTCTGTCCTGCCCATGGGAACCTTCAGATGCTGCCTCTCCTGCTTTCTGATAAACCCTGACCCCCAAACACACACAAATATACACAGAGTAACTAACACATCATAGGAGGCATAGGGGTCTACTGACAAGAGTAGTGAACCAGAAAGAAAGATTTGAAAGGAAGTCTTAGTAACTCATGTGCCCTGTGATCAGGACCCTTAACTTCTCTGAATTTTAGTTTCCTGATCTGTGAAACAGAGACAATTATTTCTCTCCTCCTACCTTACACATTTGTTTTAAACTGCACAAGTGACAGGCACTGTAACTATAAAATGTAATACAAAGAAGTTTTAGCAGTTATTCTTTGAAAAAATACAGTAGCTACCATATAATGCATGTATTATAGAATCACATTATTCTGTCATACAAAGTACTATGCAAAAAAGAGCTAGCATGATGGGCTCAGGGCCTCGGACGATAATCTGGAAGCAAATCCACAGCTGAATTGTACAAATTACACTCTTCTTAACTTTATTAAAGAAAGAGAAAAGAGTGTAAGACTTCAGAATCTTCAGTCATACACAATGACTAGTAGGAACTAGAAATAACCTTATAAAAACATGAAATTCTAGTTTGTTTAAAGATAGGTATACTTAATGCACAGTGGTTTAACCCAACCACACAATATGACAAGTGGAAAAGTTTTATCTGACTATAGATAAAAACAATGGCTATAACCAAGTACTTTAACTTTTATTTCACCATTTAGCCCTTAAATACAAATTAACAATCAAGGATTAATATAATGCTCTGAATATTAAGACAACAAACAGTTCTGTACATATGGATATCAGCAGATCAATACATTTTGGCCAGCAGCCCACATAGTTTGTTAATTTTGTTTATTAACTCCGGTGAAGGAAGGATAATAGTGGCATTTCTGTGCCACGGGCCCAGATATCCCAAGAACATAGAAATGAGATAGGAGTGACTGTCAATGAGACATAAGGGATGTCAGAAATAGCCCTTTGCATCAAGGAAATACAAATCAAAACCACAATGAGCTACCACCTCACACCAGTCGGAATGGCTAAAATTAACAAGTCAGGAAATGACAGATGCTGGCGAGGATGCGGAGAAAGGGGAACCCTCCTACGCTGTTGGTGGGAATGCAAGCTGGTGCAACCACTCTGGAAAATAGCATGGAAGTTCCTCAAAAAGTTGAAAATAGAGCTACCCTGTGACCCAGCAATTGCACTACTGGGTATTTACCCTAAAGATACAAACGTAGTGATCGAAGGATCAATGTCCACAAGCAGCAATGTCCACAATAGTCAAACTATGGAAAGAACCTAGATGTCCATCAACAGATGAATGGATAAAGAATAGGTGGTATACACACACACACACACACGCACACAATGGAATACTATGCAGCCATCAAAAGAAATGAAATCTTGCCATTTGCGATGACGTGGATGGAACTAGAGGGTATCATGCTTAGCAAAATAAGTCAATCAAAGAAAGACAACTATCATATGATCTCCCTGATATGAGGAAGTGGAGATGCAACATGGGGGGCTTGGGGGTTGGGAAGAGAATAAATGAAACAAGATGGGATTGGGAAGGAGACAAACCATAAGAGATTCTTACCGTCACAAAACAAATGGAGGGTTGCTGGGGCGAGGGTGGTAGGGAGATGGTGGTGGTTTATGGACATTGGGGAGGGTATGTGCTATGGTGAGTGCTGTGAAGTGTGTAAACCTGGTGATTCACAGACCTGTAACCCTGGGGCTAATAATACATTATATGTTTATAAAAATATTAAAAAGTTTTAAAAAAAAGAAATAGTCTTGGTTGGGAACTCTACAACTTCTTTTTAAAAAACTTGAATAACTTTGAGTTCACCATACACCCTGGGTGAAATTCAGGTATCAGGGTTTCCATGCTATCAAGGGAAGGAATAATGCAGACAAGAGACATACACAGTTTGAAATGGCTCAGTCTTCATTGTTAATCAGGTAATTAAGAGAAGAACAAAACAGCAAGATGTTGATACTATTCCTGCATTGGCTCTGGCCAATTCTGGAAAACCCTTCTATTAGGTTCATCAGCCAGGTGAGAAGGGACTGAGAGCTCGGTTGGAAAAAGCAGGGTCTCAAGTGGCTACCTTTCTTTAGTCTGGCAATCAAGGAGAGTCTTACCACCACTTCAGACACATCCATCCACTGATTTGTTTCCAGTTATCCTCCGCTCATGTCAAAGTACCTTGTAAAACCTTGATAATTCACAGGATTTTCTGTACTACCAACCTTTTGGTCATTTGTTTATTCCTATGGCAACTAGAAAGATGGGCTTTCAGATGGTGTTTCCCACACTAATACCACCTCTCTGCACATCCCTCCCCACCCCCACCTTCCTAAGCAACTTGGTATGCGCGGCCACTGACCCCATACTGATTGGCCACCTCCATTTGTATAAACATCCATTTAAAAGGCTAAAACAAATCTCAAGGTGACTGAAGCTAGCTAGTTATTCCTTGGAAGTCCTAAAGAGTGAAGAATATGACATCATCTCATAATGCAGATTCTCTCTATATTTCACACAATTAAATATTTCATCAAAGTGTTTAGCAAAGATTACATATTGTGACAATTTTTATTATCTTTTAAAGATTTTATTTATTTATTCGACAGAAGAGAGAGAGGAAGCAGAAACAGAGGGAGTGGCAGGCAGAGGGAGAGGGAGAAGCAGGTTCTGCACTGAACAAGGAGCCTGACATGGGACTCAGTTACAGGACTCTGGGATTATGACCCAAGCTGAAGGAAGACATTTAACTAACCGAGCCACCCAGGTGTCCCTGTGACAATTTTTAGATGAAATATTATAAATAGCCCATTATTAAAATAGGTCTAGCCCGTGTGTTCTATATTCTTATTTTACCTTACACTTTTTTAAAAAGATGTTATTTATTTATTTAAGAGAGAGAGTGTGCGAGCAGGGGAGGAGCAGAGGGAGAGGGACAAGCAGATTCTTCTCTGAGCATAGAACCTGATGCCAGGTTCCATTTCATGACCCCAAGATCACGACCTGAGCAGAAATCAAGAATCAGAAGTTCAACCCAATGAGCCACCCAGGTGCCCCTTTACTTTATACTTCTAAATTTAGTAATAGCAAGCTGCCTGTGGTCAGGTTTTACCAGACTCCATATTCTTCCTGGATTGCTGTTACCAGCTTATCCACTTGGTTAACTCATTGTGGAAAACCCAGCTTACATCATCACCTCCTCTGCAAAGGCTATTCTGAACCCTGCAATCAAGAGATGTGGATTGCCTCCAGTTTTCCCTCAGCCCTGGAACTAATCTCTACCTTTGCCACACTGGACAGAAATCACCTGTGTGGTGAGCTTACCATCAGACCATGAGCTCCTCCAGGAGAAGGACTGTGGGTTCTTCCCCTACCAACGCACAGCTAACATGGTGCATGCCACATAGGTTGTTCTCAATGAAAACTTGTTTACCTGAACAAAACCAAAGTCAAGGGCAAGGTAGTTGACCCACCACCAATAGCATTTAGCCCACCGCTGTCTCTCTAGCACCATCAATCATTCCAGTGTGATCACTGTTGGAGGTCCCACCTTTGTGGGCGCTGGGCTTACAGTGGCCACTCCAGGTCTCACTGATGTTGTTCCTTTCCCCTCTAAGAAAGAAACTTTAAACATGATGTAGAGGATAAAGTGGATCTTATAAAACTCTGTTCTGCCCTGCCCAAGGATCACGTCTGCTTCAGGAAAAGGGATTCTTGGACAGATTAGATGGCACTGACCTTCAAAACCATCCTCTGAGAAAAAGGTGATATTTTACTGGAATGAAATCCTTCTGATTCATGTTTCTTTTTCCTCATCCCAACACTTAATCTTTCAGTACGAATTATTTCAGTCGCTTCTTACTTGTATCCTAAAATATTCTCCAAGTTTCTTTGAGTTGCAATCCAGTTAATAATAATAATTGATAATAATAACAATAACTGGTCTAATAATTTCATAAATAATGAATAAGACAACTCATATAGAAAGTTATCTTGTAATTCAAAATTTGGGTTAAGAGGTCTTAACCAGTCTACCAAGAAAATAACCAGGTTTCCAGTGAGCTGGGGTCTGTGACCAACTTTCACATTTAACTTTGTCCTCCCTTGCCCAGTTGCTCTGTTGTAGAATAGAAATGGCAGCGCTGCCTTCCTACATACATCTATGGTAAATCTGATCATTTTAGCCCCTGGCTGGCAATCGTCATTCTTGGGGCAGCCTTAGGCACATGGTATTGTCACGGCTCTCAAAGTAGACAGAAAGATTGACTGCTATTTGTAATTTAAGATTATGCCACACAGAAGGGCATGGTCAATACCTACTGAGATTCAAGCATTAAATGATTCACAAATGGGAGATTTTCAATAGTTATTCTGTTTTAGCTTAATTTTTGAAAGTAGATAAAACACATGTGGTTCTAAGGCTTTTATAGAGAAAAACTAATGAATACTAAGCATTGAATAATGCACAGAACACTCCAGAGAAGAGTCAGAATCAAGAGTTTTCCACTGACTGAAAGCAGAAATATTGATTCCATGGGAAATGCAAAAAGAAATGACAGGCTTGACTTCTCAATCTTTCTATGTAGTTTTCCCTAAAATTTCTAGATTTTAAGACAAACATTAGGGTAATACAAAATAATAGCTTTTTCTTCAACTTGACAGGGTCTTTTCTTGCCTGCACAAACCTTCCTGATTCCCTTTGAGGCATTTTTAACAGCATTTAGGGTTCATGGAGTGGTTAAACAAAATTGCACAAAGGTCTGAGAAAGCCATATAATTCTTTTTTGTGTCAATCCGCTATTTTCCCAGAAGTACGGCAGACCGCCTCTACCTTATTTTAGGATCACCTGCAGCAAAATCTTCTTCCCTTTTATTCTTTGTTAAGAACTAGCACTCAGAATGTGCTTGGCCTCATTATGCTAATGAACTGGCAGGCAGAGTTCACTGTTCTTACCCCGGCACCCAACCAAGGACTTTAAGAATAATTTTTCCAGGTTTGTTCTTATTCTCGCCACAGTTTCTTGGAGTCTGGGTTTTTCTCACTCTTCCTGGGGGATATAGTTCTTTCCAGGTTACTTCATAGCAAGTTGAGAGTGAACATCACCTTCTACTGGAATTGGCAGCTCTAGGAGGAGGTTCGGTCTATGACTAGGCTTTCAGTGGATTTGCCAAAGAAGCTTTACCCAACTGGGCCCTGGAATCTTCTTAGGTGCCCACTAAAGAGAATTTCCATGAAGGCTCAGACTCTCAGACTATCTCAGAAGTATTAACAAAGAATCTTAGTAAATTGACTCTCAGCCCTATTATCCAGCTCGCTCCATCTCCACCAGGATACCCACACAAACAGCTTACAGAGAGAACAAACCTCATGGGCTTGTTGAGCACAAACTCAGCAGCAGGAGGAGGTATGGAGGAAGGATACTATTAAACACTCAGAAAGAAAGGATGGAGACGATGATGTGACTTATCAAATGTCAGAGCTCCCAGGTGCCTGGGTGCCAGAGTCAGTTAAGCCTCCCTCTCTTGGCTGAGATCGTGATCTCAGGGTCATGAGCTTGAGCCCAGTGTCCCACACTGTGCTCAGTGCCAAGTCTGCTTAAGACTCTCTGCTCCTCCTGTGCACCCCCCACCCCTATACTCATACCCTCCCTCTTTCTCAAACAAATAAATCTAAAATAAATCTAAAAATAAATAAATAAATTCCAGCACTACCTGAAACAGCATTCTGTGTTTCACAGAGAATCACAGTGGGAGGAACTTGAGGTTGAATCAAGAATAGAGAGATTCAAATGTAGCTGTCATTATTGCCTATGTCATAGAGGATGTATCAGAGGATACCAAGCAGGGAGGATAATTATGACAGGGAGTCGATGTAAACATAAATCTTATTCTTGTACTGTTTTTTCTTGCTGGTAATTTTAGGATGATTATGCAGCAGCTTGGGAAAGCTGCTCTATCTTAGGACCAACTATAGTATTTTGATAATCTATGGTGTGTGTTCAGTCTCTTTTTTTTTTTTTTTTAAGACTTATTTATTTATTTATTTTTTGAGAAAGAGAGTGTGTGTGCCAGGGGAAGGGGCAGAGGGAGGGGAGAGAGAAGATCTAAGCAGATTCCATGCTGAGCACAGAGCCACACTAGGGTCTGGGTCCCTTGACCCTGAGATTAAGACCATGGGGTCGAGTCCTGAACTGAGACAAGAGTTGGATGCCTAACCAACTGTACCACTCAGGCACCCAAAGCTTCGTTTTTTTTGTTGTTGTTGCTGTTTTGTTTTGTTTGTTTGTTTTGTTTTGTATCTTTTCTACCTTGATGCCAATAATTTGTGAGGAATTGTGTAGTTTGCATTTGAATGACTTCAGTATGGGTTGGTTCCACTTTTTGACTTGACCCAAGGAAGCAATAATAGGTTTTGAGTGTTGCCTATGCATTTGAGAAGGCTGAAGTCATTAAGATAAAACTGAACATCAAAAATTGGAAGGCAAGTAACTTGTGCAGAAGGAATACACAGAAAACACTGGGTGGCTTGGCTAGACCGTAATTAGGGCAGGGTGCGTAAGCTAGATTTTCTGGTTTTCAAAAACTGGAATTGTAATAAAATTTTTTTGATGTGCTATTTCAATTTTTCAGTATTAATGTGTGAGTAGAGGATCTTATTAAAACTGAGATTTGAATAGCAAAAAAAAAAAAGAACACTTTTTCCAAATGGTGCATGACAACTTCACGCTTCCCTTCATACTTGTACCATATACACCTATACATCCTGTATTACGAAGTAGATTTTGTTTCTTCCAATTAAACTGTATTGCTTCATTTATTTATTTATTTATTTTTAACGATTTTATTTATTTATTTATTTGACAGAGAGAGAGAGAGACAGAGTGAAAGAAGGAACACAAGCACGGGGAATGGGAGAGGGAGAAGCAGGCTTCCCACTAAGCAGGGAGCCCGATGCAGGGCTCGATCCCAGGACCTGGGATCACGACCTGATACAAAGGTAGACACTTAACGACTGAACTACCCAGGTGCCCCAAGCTGTATTCTATTAAAGAAGTAATTCAGGGGGAGCCTGGGTGGTTCACTGGGTTAAAGCCTCTGCCTTCGGCTCAGGTCATGATCCCAGAGTCCTGGGATCGAGCCCCGCATGGGGCACTCTGCTCAGCAGGAAGCCTGCTTCCTCCTCTCTCTGCCTGCTTCTCTGCCTACTTATGATCTCTGTCTGTCAGATAAATAAATAAAATCTTAAAAAAAAATTCAGACTATGTGGATTAAAGATTTCTTAAATAAAACTAGGGTGATAATGAAGAAGAAGACTGTTAGCATGTGTGTAACTATCTGTAAAATGACAGAAGAATAAGGTTATATCTGATCATAACTCTCATATAGGTCAGAGGAATACCCATGAAGGACACAGCTTGAAATGAGGTCAGTTCTAAAAATTCAGGTCAGAATTCTTGCAGGAAATTGTACAGTTGTGAAATCTCCAAATAACTGATTCAGATAAGTAATTCTAGCTAAATGTGTAGCTCTGGAGAATTTAGATCAATGAATTAGGGGATTCCCTAGAAAATATCACCTGTAAAGATTATTTAACTGCGAATTCAAAACCAACCCATGCACCGGCTCTGTAATCACCATTTATTCCAACTTTCCTGTGTGTTCCCAGCACAGAAGAAAGCTGCAAACTGCATTTCACTGAACTGCATGAAGCTTGGGTCTGCTAATTCATGCATTCTGTCAAGATTTGGAACTTGGAAGCCAGGTATAGGGATACTTCTTTTCTTCTGGGTAGTTTTTGCATGCAAGGGTCATTTTGGAGATGCTGGGGTCCTCTGAGCACTGCCCCAGTGCCCCTTACTCCCTCCTTGTATGTCAACGGGCCATGGTGGTGAGAAGCTTCCTGATCCTCCTGGCTTCCCAGTGATGGCAGGGTGCTCCTGTCATCTGTGGAGGCTCCTCACTACCTTCTTCCCTGTTACGTTGGTAGTTTCCCCTCAGTCAGACAGTGTTAGGGGACAGTCTGGAGCCTGTCCTGAAGGCCAGCCCAGAGTTCAGCCCTCTCACCCACTTGTAGGTTCTCAGTTCCTTACCTTAGAACCACTGCTCCTCACACAGATTTCCATTTCTTGCAAACAAACCCCAACTGATTGACAACAGTAACACAATAGAAAATACAGAACTTACAAGATTTTTTTTTTATTAAAGTGTAGTTGATGCACAATGTTACATTAGTTTCAGATGTACAACTCAGTGGTTTGATAAGTCTCTATGTTATGCCATGCTCAACCAGCTATGGTATAGCTACCATATACCACCATACAAAGCTATTACCACACCATTGACTATATTTCCCATACTGTGCCTTTCATCCCAGTAATTTACTCATTCTATAATGGAAGCCTATATGTCCCAGTCCTCTTCACCCATAAAACTTAGCAGGTTTTAAAATAGGCAAGGACCCTACCAAAAAGGAGAATTTCAGACCAATATCACTGATGAATATGGATGCTAAGATTCTCAACAAGATCCTAGCCAACAGGATCCAACAGCACATTAAAAAGATTATCCACCATGATCAGGTGGGATTCATCCCTGGGCTACAAGGATGGTTCAACATTCGTAAAATAAATACACAAAAACCTACAACACCAAGATGCCCAATGGAACAAATGATAGAGCACAAGGAAGAATTAAAACAGAAAACATATGATAAAATTTTAGAACTAAATCAAACATTGTTTTCTATTAATCAAAGTAAAAGAAATAACATTAGCAATTTAAGGAAAAATATTAGGTCAAATATTAGGTCAAAACCTGGTACATAAGAAATATCAATAAAACACATTGACTTGAGGCTATAAGACAGAAAAAAGTATGTAGACATAATATCAAACAAGACTGATTTTAAGAAAGAAATGATGCAAAAAGACAAAAAAAACCCACTCAAAATTAATGATAAAGTGTATACATAGTGGATAAAAGAGATATAAATCGTTATGAATCAGAATTGTAGGATTCAGATTTTTTGTTGATGTTATTTATGCAACTGAGTAAGTTTCATTCAATTTCCAGTTTTCTGAAGAGTCTTACTTTTAAGTAATCTTTATTCCCAAAGTGGAGATCAAACTGACAACCCCAAGATCAAAAGTCTCATGCTCTACCTACTGAGCTAGACAGGCACCCCTACTGAAAGAATTTTATAATAATTGGGAGTTGAATTTCATCAAATGCTCTTTCTGCACCTATTGAGGTAATTGTACATGTTTTTCCTTAATTACATTAATGTGATTAAGTATATTGATTGATTTTTTTCAATGTTGACCCAACTTTGCATTCCCAATTTAAACCACATTTGGCTGTGATTATGTTTAATGTATGTTTGATTTTTCTATGCCAACATTTTATAGAGATATTTATATTAAAGGGACATACTTCATATAGTAACTGAGTAGGCATTCTTCCTCTCTCAAATTTCTTTAAAAGTTTGTATAACACTGGTAAAATTTTTCTTGAAATATTGGCACAATTCAGCATTGAGAAGATCTGCTTTGGAATTTTGGAGGGAGAAAGTTATTGATTAAAAATGCAATTTCTCTTAGAGATAAACATTCAGATATTTTCTTATGTTGGTTTTATAAAATTACGTGTCAGGTACTTCGTGTGTTTTTTCTAGATTTTTAAAATTTCTTGGCATGAAGCTATTTACAATATTCCCTTCTTGTCCTTTATAACTATAGTGACATCATCTTTTTAATTCTTGATATTTGGAATTTGTATTTTATTTCTTTTTATTAATAGAAGTTTCAAGAGACTATTCTCATGAATTCTTCCCAAAAACACCTTAGTTCATTTTGTTTTTCAGTTTACTGTGCTGGTTTCACCTCTCATCTGTATTATATCCTATCTTCTACTTACTTTGCATTTAATTTGCTCTTCTTTTTATAACTTTTTAGAGGAGATACTTAGAATCATTGACTTGAAGCCTTTTTTTTATTACTGACATAGATCTTTTAATGATATTTTTCTTGCTATACACACTTTGCTAACATCCCACAAATTTTGATATGTTGCATTTTTGTTATCATTTTTGAGTGATTTTTTAATTAGACCCACATGTTAGCTAGAAATGCTTGGTTTAATTTCCAAGTGGTTGGATGTTTGCTAGATATGTTACTGCTTTCCATTTTTCTATTTTTAATTCAACTCTGTGCAAAGAATATATTCTGTAAAATTCAAGTTACTCGAGTATTTGGTATTCATTTTATGCCCAGTATATTATCTGTCATCATGCATCTTCCATGTACACTTGAAAAGATACATTTGACGTATCTTCAAGTATGGCAACATTTTGCCATAGTTGGTTGTAATTTTCTGCAAAAGTTGGTAGATCAAGGTTGTTGTCTTTGTTCAGATCTCCAATTTCCTTATAGATGTCTTATTATTATTATTATTATTATTATTTTTTGGTTGAATTATTAGATGTGCCATAAAAAGATACCCAACTTTGACTGTGATTTCCTTTATTTTCCCCTTTAAATGTTCAGTTTATGCTTTGTATATTTTGAGAAACTGTTCCTAGATGTCCACAAAATTACTATTGCTATATCTTCCTGTTGACTCAATCTTTAGTTATTATTAAATGACATTATTTATTTTGGTAATACTTCTTGTCTGATTGATATTACCAGTAGTATCAATACTGACATTAATATTGGTATTGTCTAATACTAATATAACCATACTAGGTTCCTATCACTTGCTATAGGAATGGTTTGCTGTTCCTCTTTTACTGTCAACCTATCTGGGACTTCATGTTTATTGTACATCTCTCTTTTTTTTTTTTTAAGATTTTATTTATTTATTTGACAGAGAGAGAGAGAGATCACAAATAGGCAGAGAGCCAGGCAGAGAGAGAGGGGGAAGCAGGCACCCTGCTGAGCAGAGAACCCAATGCAGGGCTTGATCCTAGGACCCTAAGATCATGACCTGAGCCAAAGGCAGAGGCTTAACCCACTGAGCCACGCAGGAGCCCCTTATTGTACATCTCTTATCGATAGTCTATAGTTAAGTAATTTTGATCCAGTCAGATAGTGGCTACTTATAAAATGGAATGTCTGATCCATTTACATTTCATGTATGATTGGTTTTTTTAAGTCTATCATCTTACTATTTGTTTTCTATTTGTCCTAACTGTTGTTGTTGCTGTCACTGTTTTTGTTTGGTCTCTTATCTTTTCTAGACTTCTTTATAGTTCAACAAATGTTTTTTGTTTTCTTTTTTTTTTTTTTAAGATTTTTTTATTTATTTAACAGACAGACCACAAGTAGGCAGAGAGGCAGGCAGACAGAGAGAGAGAGGAGGAGGAGGCAGGCTCCCTGCCAAGCAGAGAGCCCGATGTGAGGCTCGATCCCAGGACCCTGGGATCATGACCTGAGCCGAAGGCAGAGGCTTTAACCACTGAGCCACACAGGCGCCCCTGTTTTTTGTTTTCCACTTTATTTCTTCTCTTGGCTTTTTAGCTATACTCTCCCCTTTATTAATTTTTTAGATTAATGGACTCAAATATGCATTCTTAAATTATCACTACTTATTTAAAATAAGATTGTACATATCAAACATCACAGAGTTTAATGATATGTACCTATTTTTTGTATTTACCTATCTTTTATAAAAATGTTGTATATTACTGTACTATGTAATGTTGTAAATTATAAATTCCATCTTAGTATAATTCTTTTTTTTAGTTTTCTTTTTATTTTTAAGGAAATTAACTTAATTTGCACCCAAGGATTGATGATATCTAAGGAAACTTGGTTTATGTTCTAATATTCTTGGAGAAAGTGGAACACTGAATTATATTCAGAGTGAACCACAGAAAGAGCCAGGTCATGCACTGAAAGTAACCTTTTTTAAATTAAAAAAATTATTTATTTATTTTTTTTTGAGAGAGAGGGAGATAGCAACAGAGAGCAAGAACGGGGAGGGGAGGGAGAAGCAGGCTCCCCACTGAGCAGGGAGCTCAATGCAGGGCTTAAACCCAGGACCCTGGGATCATGACCTGAGCTGAAGGCAGATGCTTAACCACTTAACCAACTGAATCACCCAGGCTTCCCTGAAAGTAATCTTTATAAAGAAGGTCCTAGCAGCAGTTGGGAGGAGTGGACACGCATGGAGAGAAAGGGGGCGAAAGGATTTTTTTACAAACACTGCTTCTTCCTAAATTTACCAGGACAGAATCTACATTTGCATATTCTCCATTTGTTTCATGTGTACAGCCTTCATATTTTTTTTTTTTTTTTTTTAAGATTTGGTTTATTTGTTTGAGAGAGAGAGGGAGCACCGAGGGAGAGGGAGAAAGAGATTCCCTGCTGAGTGAGATTCTGAGACTGGATCCCAGGACCCTAAGATCATGACCTGAGCTGAAGGCAGACACTTAACCAACTAGGCCACCCAGGTTCCCCAGACACTTTTTGTGAGATAACGTGTATTATAAGGTTAGTTGTTCTAAATGGAGTTAATGGTGATGAACAATATTATAATTTTCTGAAATGGAAATAAACATCTTGAGAAGCAAACATTTCATTTTGTTCCCCCTAAGATCCCTGTGGTTCACCCAACAGTGGTGCAACCCATCTTCATTTCTTGAGAAACCTACAGGAAGAAAGGCTTTAAAACTTAGCACTAATTATTACATATAGTCACTATATGCAAACCCAGGCATTAACTTAAATTATGATTATTTAGCATTAACAAGACCTCTGGGTGTGCAGAAATCAGCATTTTGTACATATTTCCCATTTGTCTAAAGTGCTGTCTGGAATAATATCAGATCATTTTTTTATTAAACTAGGTTGTATGGAATTATGGGTGTCCTTGAATACCAAGAAGGAATCTCTTTATTTCTTGCTACAAACACCTTATTTAGATAATGTTCAGATGCTTTTAAAAACTAATGGAGAGGAAATATTGCCTTGAGAATCCTTAATGGGTTAGGAACAGAAAAAGTGGAAGCTTTCATAGTCAGGGTTTTTCAGTTCATAACATGATCAGTCCTAGTCCTCATTTCCAGAATTTATGTTTCTGTCTATCTGTCTCAGCTAAAGGCCAGGAATTCATATGTTTAAGAATGGCTAAGGGTCTCTGTTGTATGGTGTTCCACTGTCACATTTTCAGGCACATATCCTCGAAAATCTCTGTGTAAAGTTGGTGGGTTGAAGTCAGATCACAGAACCCTCCCACCCAGTACTTAATGAAAACAACATTCTGAAGCATATACCAGGAGCACACAGACAAGGAACATAAGCTCACATGGCGAACTTCTGGGACTGGCCGTCAAGAACAGAAGCAAGCATAGTCTGAGAATGATGACCTCTAAGCCTAGGAAAGTGATCTAAAGTAAATTTTAGGAGTGAAGGAAATACTCTTTTTTAAATATATAATTTTATTAATGTGGTGAAAATGCTGCCCATGAGGTAGATGAAACAAATAAGGAACCAACAAGCTGACTCGGTCTTAAAGAAGCAAACCCTTCGGACTTATAAGGTTTGGAGAACGATTCAAAGCCAATAGGTATTACCATCTAAAAATAAGATACACATGCCACCTGATAAGCCAAGGCCTGAAGTCCTTAACACCATCTCAGAAGTGAGAATAGAGCTTAGTCTTTTAACCATTTCCACATGTAATCTGATCTGAGCTCCCCACCTCCCTACTCTCTAGCTTCCCAGCTTAGACTAAAAAAATGGATGAAATCAAAAATAGCCAGCCTGCAATCAGCCACAAGGAGAATGATGAATTTACATGCAGTAAGTGAGAAAAAAATAGAAACTCTGGACCAGACAGCCTGCTTTAGTGCCTGATTGCTTGATCAAGATGACAGGAAATGTCATGGCAAATATCTCACACTCTAGAAAGGGAAGGGAAGGGAAGGAGAGAGAAAGGGCAGGGATGGGGAGGGCAGGGGAGGGCATGGGAGGGGATGGGAGAAGAGATTCTCTGGAATGAGAATCAAGGATTTGGTCTGGAATAACATGACAAGGAAAAAGGAAGTATTTCATTGTGTTTTTCATGTTCAAGAAAATTTAATGGAAACATAATATCGTGAAAATTGGAGCTCAAAGGAGCCGTGGTTAAACCATAGGATGAAGCTGAAGTGAGTTGCAGAGAGTTTTGAGGACTGACATCAATACTTTTATAGCACTAGTTGCATAACTTAGACGTTGCTAGACAGAATAAAAATGTTAATATTCTAACCTATTAAGACAGCAGAAAAATGCAATAATTGTGATTTCAAAAGAAAAAAAAAGAGCAGATCAAAGGAGATAAGAAATCTAAAAAAAAGCATGACATTATACAAAAGGGTAATTTGGGTTAAGAGAACTCAGTACATGAAATGGAGAAATGTTGAGATGTATAACTGAATAAAAATCTCAAGGAAAAATTGAAATAAAGGATAAAATCTGAGGTTGTTTTTCAAAGCTCTTTTTTAGGGGGAAGAAATTGAAGAGCTACCTAATGTAATACTTATCCTAGTGAAGCTCTGAATTTGAATAAAGACAAACTTTTCAGGCATTCAGGAAATACAAATAAGTCAACTACGTGGAGGACAGACTTGTCAGATTTCTTCATATCATCACACGAATAAAGAGTAACTTTTGCTCTGACCCACAGGAATAGGTAGTTATGACGTCCACAGGTGCTGTGTGTTTCTCCGCCTCCCTTTAGCTAGGTTGAGGTCCTCTGACAAGTTCTGGCTGAGTGACAAGAGATAAAGTAATGTGCCTCACTCTAGAGCCAAGGCAGTTGAATTCATCTTCTCTGTGCCCTGCCCTGGGCAACTTGACGGCCATGTACTATAGAAGAAACAAGGACAAGATGTGGACTTCTGTGGTACTGGGCATCTAAGCAGAGAGAAAACTTTGCTGTGTGAAGCTACTAGTATATTGACTTAGTTTGTTTCTGAAATGTAACCTCCCCTCCATGAGCATGACCTAGTGTCACTGTAAGTAACCAAGTTGTCCAAGAACAAAGGCAATGCCACATAGTCTCCACTATGATAAACCTCAACCAATAGAGTCCCAATGAGTACTTTTAACCAAAACCACTACATGATGAGATCCATTTAGGGCAGCAGCTAAAGATTCCAGCTTAATACAATTATTATATCTGGGATTTGAGTGATTCTTTTTCTCTTTTACATTGTCTGCATTGACTGAATTCTTTTATATAAAATGTGTGCTTTTCTATTGCAAATATTATAAAGTAAATGATGAAGGAGGGGGGAGATGCAGATAGAGGAAGAGACAGTAAGTTGAATCATAATGTGCAAGGCAGGAAAAAATACTGTCAGATTTTTTGTTTATTCTGAAGCAAGACAAATTGATCATACAGCTCATTTGGAAGGGCAAGCAAGCCAGCATGGCCAGGAAAGCTTTGAATGAGAAGACTAGTACCACCAGGCATAAAATAATATAAAAATACTATCATTAAAAATGTTAATATAAAAAAAAAGTTAATATCATATGAATAAACAGAAATCTCAATGGAACAAAATCCATAATCCAAGGGAAGACCCTACTGAAAATGGAAATTCCTGAAATACGATGATATAAAAAGATTGCATCTCAAATCAGTGAAGGAAAGAAGGATTTCTGAACAGGAAATGTTTGGATAACTGTACAAGTGATGTGGAAAAAGATAACATTGGAGCAATTTCTCACAGAAAAAAGATGATAAACCAAATGGCTCAAAGAATTAATGCCAAAAGAAAAATGAACCAATGAAAAAACAAACAGCCCCATGTAAGTACTGGAAGACACATGAACGAATCTCTTAAAAACCTGGAAATAAGAAATCTTTTCTAACTATAACTCACAAATCAGAATTAAGAAGAGGAAAAAGAATACATTAAGCTACTCAAAATCCCCAAACATTTGTATTTGGAAAAAAGAGCAAAATAAACAATGGAAAAAATGAGATATGTGAAAATCTGTTTGTAATCCATTTCACAGAATTTTGCTGGTCCTAAAATATTTTCCATTAATAGATCAGAAAACTATAAAAGTAGAAGAAAAACAAGTATAGAAAAATGGACAAAATATAAGAACAAACATCTCACAAAAAAGAAAATGCCAAGTGGCCTTTAAAAAATAAAAGATGTGCATACTAGTTCCTTAAAAGAGAAAGTAAATTTATTAAGTAAATGTTAAGATATTAAGACAATTTTAAAACACCATGGAAGAACCTGGCTCACAATCATTTCTGTACAGAATCTTGCTGCTTAAAAAAGACCAGAGTATTAGCTGGGCCTCTTTAGACCAGAGCTTAAACTATGGACTTTGTTTTGGAATGATTTGTCAAATGGACAAAATAAAATCCTTAAGTTTATAAAGGAAAGCATTTTTTTTTTTTTTTTTGTAAACCACACTGATATCTTTTTTTCAGCACTGTAACTGAACAAAATCTACAAGTATGTCATACTTGTTTTGGTACACAGCACTCTCATATTTTAGGATGCAGTTGCAAATTGATTGAACCACCATGGACAGGAGTGACAATATCTAATAAAATATTAGAGAGAGCAAAAGACAGAAGGAACTGACAATGACATCTTAAACTACAACCAGTAATGAAATCTTCATAATAAAATTATACTGATGTTTTGAAACTATTATATATATAATAGGATAAGGCAAATAAATAATTATGTAAATGATATTAGGAAACAACATCCTCAGCATAAAGTCAAAGAAGTAATGTAAAAACACTACATTCTTAAATTTGAATTGGAAATACCAATATAAACTCATAATATAATTTTCTTTTAAAAATATGCATTTTCTTCCTCTCTTTACTGGAAAGGCCCAGAAGCAATGATTAATTCAGTTATGAGAAGCATAACTCATTTTCAGTCTATGGTTTCTAAATAGTACTTCTCACTAAAAAGAACCAGGGCTGCTTTTTTTTTTTTTTTTAAAGATTTTTTTGTTTATTTAACAGACAGAGATCACAAGTAGACAGAGAGGCAGGCAGAGAGAGAGAGAGGGAAGCAGGGCCTCCGCTGAGCAGAGAGCCCCATGTGGGACTCAATCCCAGGACCCCGGGATCATGACCTGAGCCGAAGGCAGCGGCTTAACCCACTGAGCCACCCAGGCACCCCAGAACCAGGGCTTCTTGACAAATGACTGATTTCAGGTCTGGGGCCGAAGATGTCTAAAACAAGTCCAGAATATCTTGCAACTGAAACCAAAGGCACTAAGAAAGAATTCTGGGGCAAGTATATAGAAGCCAACTTGAAAGAGCTCCAAGGGACAGACTCAGGACAATTGGAACGTGAATTGAAACTCAACAAGGATGTTAAAATCCACGAGATGGTAATGAAAGCAAGAAGGCCCAAGCAGGTTAACTAACTCTGGAGATTGTTAGGCCATCATTGTATTTTGAGAATTTGCAAATAAAAGGAAAGATTCAAGGATTTTCCTTGATCCTCCTCTAAAACTGGACAGCAGAGTAACAAAATACATGATAAGGAAAGTTCTTCTTAATAGAAGAACTGCAATTGATAAAAACAGAAGGAAGGGCAGAACATCATCATTTTGCAAACCCAGGTAAAAACAATTGACCCATTCAGCACATCTTTAAATGAAAGGCTGAGGCAAAGTCTACAGGTATTGGGCCTAACATTGATACATGAATCCATTGTTCAATCTTAATACCACAAGTGAAGAGATAAGACGACAATGGGTACTTCCTGATGGCATGTAATGGGAGGTACACAGCACCACCAATGAAGTCTTTTTGCAAAAAGAAAAAAAAGAACCTAAGTCTGATAAGGCCTCTAGAACCTAAGTGGCATTTTAAATGACATGAAAGGATTAATATATATGTATAATAAATATGTAAATATATATAGTTTATATAAATGTATAATATATATAAATATCTATCTATCTATATACGTACATACATACATGTAAAAATAACATCACAGGGATGCAATTAGCAAAATCTAGTTGTGAAAACACAAGGCAACTGGCCTGGTTTCTTCAATAAATGGAAGAAAGAGTAAAATACAAAGGACATAGAATCTTGTTCTATTGTTGTTTTATGTTACAGAGAATGACCAATTCTGTTTGCCAAAGGGAGTCACTAATGATCTCTGTTTATTCGAGGTAATTGTGATATCACCACTGATCACCCTCAAAATATTTCTGTGATGATAATATGGTCATCCTACTCATCTGCCTGTATCAGTTAACAAGTACATGGCCAAACTATCCCACACCCAGTGGTATTTGGTTTTTATAAAGATTGTGAAGGAGTAAGAAATATCCTGGATAACCACTGCATTAGTCAGTGTGGGTGGCCATTACAAAGCAGCACAGATTGGGTAGCTACCTTATTTATTGTCTCTCAGTTCTGGAGTTTGGAGGTCTGGGATGAAGGTGTCAGCAGGTTTGGTTCCTTCTGAAGGCTGAGAGAGAATTTGCACCAGGGTCCCCTCTCTGGCTTGTAGCTAGCCTTCTCCCTATGATTTTGCATTATCTTCCCTCTATATAAATCCATCTCTAAATATTCTCTTCTTCCAAGGACACCAGTCCTGTTGGATTAGAATCTACTCTAATTCACTTCTCTGTAACTTGATTACCTCTGTAATGACCTTTACCCCAGATAAGATCACATTCTGGGGTTCTGAGGCTTCGTCTTCCAACATAAAATCTTGGCCAGTGGCACATTCCAATTCACCATAATAAACAGGACTCTAAGTGAAACAAATTAGGTATTTGGTCAAATAATGGAGGACATTGAGATCTACAATAGCGATTTACAATGTTCAGATGAAAATCCTCAAACCTTATAATCTCTGAGGAGAGTCCAAGAGTGCCCAGATCGCTTTCCCCAACTGATGGAGGTTGAAGATCCATTTTGAGACATTGATCACTGGGGAAGGGAACTCCAAGATTCAAACCCTGTGGTTCCTCTTTACAACCTTCTTAGCCCTAGAACATTTTTGCTCCCAATTTTTTGCAAGCTTGTCCAATAAGATGACAAGAACAAGATCACTATTTGTTTTTTTTTGTTGTTGTTGTTTTTTTTTTAAGATTTTTTTTTTTTTTTTTTTTTTTTTGAGAGAGAGAGACAGTGAGAGAGAGCACGAGCGAGGAGAAGGTCAGAGAGCGAAACAGACTCCCCATGGAGCTGGGAGCCTGATGCGGGACTCGATCCCGGGACTCCAGGATCACGCCCTGAGCCGAAGGCAGTCGTCCAACCAACTGAGCCACCCAGGCGTCCCACAAGATCACTATTTGGAAAGAAGTTTCTGGTGGAAAGAAAGTTCTCTCCTGTCCCACTGAAAATAGCATCAGTAGCTCTAGGGTAAGACCCCCCCCTCCCCCTCAAGACACAGGCAGCCACCAGCTTTCACAGTAGACCAGCAGAGGACAAAGACACTAGTTATGACTGGTAGGGCAAGGAAGAGATGAAGCCAAAAATCAGTGTGTAGCAGCTCCAGGAAACGGCCCTGCTGAGGGATGAGGGAGGGCTCGAAATATCCCAAGGTCCAGGAACTCCATTGGGTGTAGAGTTGGCACCTGATATAATTTCTCGATTTTTATTGTAATTGCTACTGATGTTTGCTTGCTTTCCATGGTGTGGTTTGACTGAGAGAATCAGGATTTTGCAAAGAAGCATAAAAACTCTAATACAGAAGGAAATTAGTCTTTTCCTTCTCTCAGTGCTAAAGATTTTTACATCTGGTACCTTTATGGGCACTTCTTTTTAATCACTGAAAGGTATGATCATAATCTTCTAATGTGACTGAAGTTCTTTCTACAGTTCTGAGCTTGGGGCATAATTCAACTCACTGGCAGATATTTTAATTGCTTGTGTTAGTCTATCATTATTTCTACTATATATTAATGCTGGCTACATAGAAGAGTGGGCTTAGTGAGAAAGATGAAATGTAACGTTCCCATCATAGTTTTATATATTACAGGAAAATCTCAGATACTCTGTATCTTATCACATCTCGTCATATCCAAAAAGAATAGCACTTGCTTCAAGTGAATGGATGAGCTACTGGAGTATTGGTGTTTTAAAAATATCTCCCCTTTCATGAACAGATACTCTGGCTGACCTCAAGCTTGCTACTTTTGAAACAATATTGACATTACCTCAATGTTTCAATAGAGGTAATGTTTCAACTTCAATGTTTCAACTTCACTGGGGTGAGAGTTAGCAAATTGTTAATTCCTTCTCAAATCATTTATTCTTTCAAAGTTATCTCTTCATCTAAAATTATTTTGTACTCTCAGGCAGCCCCCAATGTCCCATGCATCTCAAAATCAGTCTCACTTCTTGCCCACAGGGAAGGCAACTCAGTGCCTGGTCTTTACTCATCTGCCGGGCTGTACACTTGCAGATGGGGCACTGCAGAACCCCTGCCAGAGACATCGGTGTCCACTGACAAAACACTAAACCTTGCAATCAGGTGGCATTATAAAATAAATACATAAGATGCTATAAAGTTGCTGAAGGAAAAGGTGAATGCTGGCGGGCAAACTGCCTCTGTGAAGGGCCTCTTTCCGACCAGAATGTGATCCTGAACTCAGCTGTAGGTTCTTTAATCCAAAGTCGGCAAGAGGGAGAGGAGTGCTAGGAGACACCTCCACTGATTTACTTCTGAACGTGGGAAATTGGGAGCAATCCTGCTCTATTCCTCTGTGTAAATGGAAGAGATAGAGGCTTCTGAAAGCAGGATGTAAGAGGAGGATGAAGCCCCTAGAAAAGAGAGAAACAGACAAGTGAAAGCAAGAAAGTCTTCTCCAAAACTTTTAATACGCTCCTAGGTCTGCTTATAGATGGTTTATATATTTCTTCTTTCCCGGCAATATTGACAAATGATGGTTAAAGTTTCCCTCACTTACAGCATGAAGATTATATTAGCTGTCAGCTGCCTACCAAATAGGGACATTGAGAGGATTAATGAGGATCCCGGTGCTACACTGTTCGTTGCCATAGAAATGCATAGTGAAGTAGGGCGCTCTAAAAGATGTGTCAAATGCAGTACTTTTCAGCCCGTGGCAGACTATAATGGGAAGACAGAGTGTCTCTTCGCATGGAGGAGCCCAATGGATTAGCATGTCCACAGTGTCCAAGCTGCTCTCCTACTCCATTGTGTGTGTGTGTGTGTGAGCGCACATGTGTGTATTTGAGCGCACCTGTGTAACTTTTAGCAGACCTGTCAGTCTGAATCTAAAAGGGCAAGACCCTGGCAGAATTGAGACAACCCAACAATTCAGTGAACTTTAGTGACCTCAAACAAGCTTGTAGCTCAGCAAATGACTGGGGCATAAAATCTTCTTCGCTGTTAACATAGGGCCTTTTTAAGTAACACGCCGTTTATTCTGCTTCTCTTTCCTGATCAATAGGAGCGTGAAGGGCATTTCTCTTCTTTTTTCTGCTGTTTTCTTTTCTGGAAAATAAACCTAACCACCCTGCTTTTTCATCACATATCCACATAAGTCCATTTCACATGCCTACCCCAAGTTTTACACTTACACCTACTGATTTTAAAAGGGTGGGTGTCAAGCCAGTCCAGGAAGAAAGGAGAATGTGTGTGCATGTACAGATGCCCCTACCCTGTCTTAGGAAACTGTTGGACTTAGACTGTCCTCCACAACTCAGGCTGCACTGTACTTTGGGAAGAGATATGGTTACAGTGGTCCAGGAGTCCCAAGAAGAGAGATGACAGGACCCAGCAGCAAGGATGATGCATGTTGAGTGCTTTCAAAGAGAGAGATAAAGAAAGGGCAGCTCTGGCTGGAACCACAGAGCAAAGCTGGGATGAGCTTGCATTATCTACATACAATACCAAAGAGCAAGAGCTGTGTTTTCATGTGCATGTGTCTGGCATGAGAACATGGGGTTTGGGACCATCACTGTCTATAGCAGAGGCAAAGTCTTCGCCAGAACAGGGAGAGCAAGACTGGGGTCATAGGGACTCCTCATTTTGGGTCATAGGTGAGTTACAGCTGCTAGCTGAAGACCACTACAGAGCCAGAGGGCTAGGGTGAGCTTTCTCCTGCTCAAAGAAAGCAGCCTCACTGACATCCCATCTAGTGATGTACAAATTTGAAAGAAGCACTACTTCCTCTGAACATTTCAGTCCCTATCAGCTGAAAATTTCTTGGAGTAAATATATGAATCTCTGGAAGGAATGAGATGAATGTTACTCCTTGGAGTTGTGCAGTGCACAACCTCCACTACCTGACATGGCAACCTGGAGTCATAGTTACTGCTGTTGCTGTTCCAAGAACCTGGTTTCTTTGGTGGGCACCTATGGGACAGAGCCAATGTATCAGGAAGAATTGGACACCAACCCCATTGTTTAGGAGCACTGAGGCCAGACATGAGAGTACCAAATGGCACTGAGCAAGTCTGGCTGGCCAAGATCATTGCTGGCCTAAATCAACCCTGAATAGGACTTGCCAGGTCACACAAGGATCCAGGCCCATCTCTGTGAACATTTGGAGGTGACTGGTCAGCCTCAAGAATTAAGAACCTGGTTATAGAGAATATATGGATGCTTTTAAAGCCCTATCTTGGGGGGGGGGTGGGGAAAGAGTTTGGAAAGCAATATGCTAAGTATTTATCTCAAAGATTTAGTAAAAGCATACCTGAATAACCCTAAGGTAGGGTGAGAGAAATAATAAAGAAGATAAAAATAATAAAATAATAAAGAAGAAACTGACCGAGTCAGGAAAAGTCAGTTTGTTGGGTCAACCAAGGGTCCAACAGAAAGAGTTGTGTTTCTTTCTTTCTGTCTCTGTCACTGTCTTTCTGTCTCTCTCAAGAACCCATTCTCTCTTTCAGAAACATACTCACACCCACACATGTGCTTACATTCTCAAAACCTGCCGTCCATGGTTTAAGGGAGGAAATTTGCAATCTCTGGCCTATTTCCCAACATTGAAATTGTATAAAAATAGAAATGTCTGTACATACTCTCTCAAGGAAATTTTGGAGATGATCTGTTTAAATCCATCATTTCTTGTTCTAAGCAGACTAAGCCTCACTGTGGCTTTGGAGCCACTGCACATGACCAGGAGAACAGTGTGCCCCTGTCCAGCCAGCACGTGCAAACTCCTCAGCATCCTTTATGCCCTGAATAAAGCGTGTGTGGCATTTGCTATGTGGGCATCCTGTGTGATATTCTTAAGTTCAGTGCTTATAGCTCTGGAAGCAAAAAATAATAGCCATCAGGATGCTGGAGTTTTCCTCACATTTTGTATTAGAAAGGGAGGAGGTAGATTTTAGGAGGGGACAGCAATTATACGACAATTTTTCTGGGTTACTGTCATTCAACACCCTAGAATAACACATTGATTTTAAAGTCTCCCCTCCAAAAATAACTTCTCCTATGCTGCTGAAGATAAATGCGAAATATCTAGTCAATCCAGGCAAAAATAAAGTCCATTAAGTGGAAGCAAATCACTCAAGCTGAACTGGCCTCGTGTGGCAATGACTCAAGAGTCAAGAGAGGAAGCACGTACTAGAATAAGTATTATAAGAAAATTGCTTCCATGTAATCAGGGTCCAGATGGGCTGAAGTCAGAATACAGCTCCCTGATTTGCATAACTTTTTGTTCTCTGAGCCACAAGAAAAGGCTGTTCCAATATCCAAGGAAGGCTCTGAATTCAAACAAATCATTTTGGTGACCTATGGACAATCCTTCAGCCTCGCGCAGATGTCTCCCCTCATGTACATAGAAGGAATAATCATATCACTCAAGCTCAGATGTTCACTTGGGGAATTAACTAACATTTCAAAAGCTCATCTTAGAAGAGCCATGCCATGCAAAGGGAATGTAGCTTCGCCGTACAATACAGCAGTTCATGAAAGGAGGCTGTGCTGTGTGGCAGAAAGAATGTCTCTAGAAGGCAAGACATCTGGATTCCAGACCTGTTCTGCCACTGTTTCATGATATGACCCTGAATGCATCACAAACACACTCAAGACTCATTTTGCTCAACCTCAAACCAAACAATCTGTATCTGAGGAGCTTGCCTTTGCTGACATCGTCTCTCACCATGACCACTGCACACATGTACACGTACACACGATAAATAAAGAGAGAGATGGGGAGATAGAGAGAAAACAGAGTTGGTTGTTGGTTTCCCCAAACTTGCTGAAATGAAGAAGGGTTTGACACACAGATTCTCTATGTTATTGAAAAGTAAGAAATATACTGATTAAACTTAATAAAAATGCTACTGAGCAAAAGTTGTCGCTGCTAAGGGACAGCTGCCTAAGCTGAGGTCATTTGTAAATGCAACCAGTTAATGAGGCCCTACCAAACCTTAAAAAATAGAATCTTTTGAAACACCTATTGGAATAAATAATGCACTAAAAGACATCCCAGAACCACATTTTATTTTTTTTTAAGATTTTATTTATTTATTTGGGAGAGAGAAAGAGAGAAAGCATGAGAAGGCGGAGGGGCAGAGGGAGAAGCAGACTCCCCACTGAGCAGCGAGCCAGACACTGGACTCAGTCTTGGGACTTGAGATCATGACCTGAGCTGAAGGCAGACATTTGACTGACCAAGCCACCAGGGAATCCCAGAACCACACTTGATTTTTAAATGAAAGTTCAATAAAACAAGGCTGTCAATTAATCCCAACACATGTTTATTCCCTGGTTCATATAACAAGTGTCTATGCAACAACACCTACCATGTGCCAGACACTATGCTGACGGCACCACGGGGACTTAAACAAAGTCCACTCCCTTGTTCTGTCTGATGGAGTATGAAACCTAGGGGGAGAAAGACAACCAAAAGTAAACCTCTACACCTATCCCTGACCTTGGACTGTGGGTTCCCATTGCCTTCCCCAGTCCCAGAAGCTGCTCCAGGGACACAGCCTTGAGATAGTATTGCGGTTCTGAGAACACATTCACAGTACATGTGACCGAACCCAGATAAGGCTGCTTTATAAACTTTTACGATTTGGTGGGTGGGTGCAGGAATCCACTAACCTTGCTACAGCCACCAAGACAAGCCTCGAATGTCAAGCTTTCTTGCTGAATAGACCTGCCAACCTGGAGTGATGGCCTTTCTTCAGTCTCTCTCTGACCTCTGCACAGGGGACCTGTTTCAGATTATACCCAGGAAGCTTGGAGGAGGTTGCAAACACTAGAGCAGACACGTGCTGTGAAGCTAAACCAAGTGAGTCGGAGGCAGCGGGGGCAGTGCCTGGGTGGGTCAGCCTGGCGAAGCATCTGATCTCATCTAGGATTGTGATCTCAGGGTCCTGGTTGCACTGGGCTCCCTGCTCAGCGGGGAGACTGCTTGTCCCTCTCCCTCGGCCCCTCCCCAGTTCATGCTCTCTCTCTCTCTTTCAAATAAATAAATAAAAGCTTTAAAACCAACAAACCAAAAAGAGGCAGCTGGGGACTATTGTAAGTAGCATGGTGGCATCAATGTTGCTACCCAGACCATATGCCCTTAGACTTTCTTCTAAGCTCCCAGGGCTGGAACAGAGAATGTGCATTTCCTTGTGAAGTTTTCTCCCTATAGGAGCACACAAGGTCTCTCTGATGAGATGCTTGAATCAGTGATAAAGTGAGACATGCGGATATGTGAGGTGTTTCCTGTGCAAAGCCAGGAGTGTGTGCAAAGGCAGGATGCCAGGAGTGTGACAGACCCCAGGGGAAGAAATAAATGGACACTATCTTGAAAAAGGAGGAGGCAAAAACCCAAGGAAGCCAGGGGCAAGTTTTCCTTATAAGCTGGAAGGACAAAAGAGGAAGAAATCAATTCACCTGCCTGGGCAAGGCAACATGTGGGATCGATGTTGAAGAACATTGGCAGGATGCACAGAGACTATGTGGAGAGAGCACCATGAACAAAGGCCTGGAGAGCTTGTCCCACTAATTGTAAGGTAGGACAGAGAAGTGATGTGTCACTTCCCCTGCCCCAACATGCATATGACTACCATCACTTTACTTCACTATGCCTTCTGGAAGAGTTGAACGAGGACTACACAAAGCAAGGATGCACAGCACAAAATAGAAATGGAAGAAAACAGAACACCTGTTTCTACAGAAGCTCTTGCTGTAGCTAAACAAAACAAAACAACAACAAAAACAACAACAACAACAAAATAAAACCCCCCAAAAACAAGCTATGCATGCATGAAACAGACAGAGAAGATGCAGGGTCAGATCAAACAAGGACCTGCCTACAATGGCTCAGTCCTGTAGGGGCCCAAAGGAAGAGGACCATCACGGTGTGAGAATGCAGAGGAAGGCTTTGTGGAGAGTTAAGTGTTGAGCTAAGTCCTTGCCTGTTCACAAGCACCTTTCACTAACACCTCTATGTGTCCAGAAGTGTTCTATCTAAAGGTTAGGATGCCTGGGTAGGAGTCCCTGCTTGACCACTTCCTGGCCATAGCTTCACTGGTGTTCCTCTACCTCTGTCCTGTTTCCTCATCTGTAAATGCAGAAATGTAATACAAGCATGTCATTTCCCCTGCAGGCACTCAGAGAATGTTAGTTATCACTGACCCTTCTTTTCCCTCCATTTCTCCTTTTCTTTCTCCTTTATTATTATTATTACCAGAATGCTTTTCCTTTCCAGAAGACATAAGTTTTAATTTTTGAACAAAGCCAAAGCCGGTTCCTGGCTTATTGTTCCTCGTAATCCATCTACCTCTTCTACCAGAAGGTTCCTCTCACATTTTTGGTTGTGTAACTGACATCATGGGGAAATTTCTCCAACTACATTTGACCCTTGAGAACATGGGTTTGACCTGTGGGTCTACCTATAAGCAAATTTTTAAAATAAATATACTGGAAATTTTTTTGGATATTTGTGACACTTTGAAAAATCTTGCAGATGAAACATATAGCTTATAAATGTTGAAAAATTAAGAAAAATGGTATCATAAATGCATAAAATATATACAGATGTGATTCTAATTTTATCATTGATTACCATAAAATATCTACAATCTATTATAAAAAGCTAAAATTTATTAAAATTTAGGCACACAAATACTGTACATTATTTTTGCATTTTTGATGCCCAGTACTAATAATACATGCACTATCTATGGTGTTTTGTATCATACTAAGACAATACTGATGCAGGTACTAATAGATGATTCATCTTACAGACAGCTGATGTAAATTTACGATAGAGCTAAAGATAGGACAGTACAGTAAATAACATTTTATTTTATCTCTAGCTTATTTATTTATTTTTTAAAATCCCCCGTGAAGGTGCACCATTCCCAAAAGAATTGCAATACCAGGTCAATGTATGGGGCAGACAGAGTAATATGCTCCTATTCCATCTCCTTGTTCCAAAAATTCAGGTAGTATATTGTCCTTAGATTGAGGGCTTTTCAGATATTAAACTTATAAGAACAGACACTACCCTTGACTTTAGCCAAAAGGCCAAGAAGCCATCTAGCTTACTTTATTATAAGAATACAGTATATATAATGGAATGTTATGCAGCCATCAGAAAGGATGAATACCTTACTTTTGTAGCAACATGGATGGGACTGGAGGAGATGATGCTGAGTGAAATATGTCAAGCACAGAAAGTCAATTATCATATGGTTTTACTTAATTGTGGAACATAGAATAACATGGAAGACATTAGGAGAAGGAAAGGGAAAGTGAAGGGAGGTGGAAATCAGAGGGGGAGATGAACCATGAGAGACTGTGGACTCTGAGAAACAAACTGAGGGTTTTAGGGGTGTGGGGGATGGGTGAGCCTGGTGGTGGGTATAAGGAGGGCTCGTATTGCATGGAGCACTGGGTGTTACATGTAAACAATGAATCTGGGAACCCTACATCAAAAGCTTATGATATATTGTGTGGTGACTAGCATAACACAATAAAAAAAAGAATACAGTATATAATATATATAATATACAAAATGTATGTTGATCTACTGTTTATTTTATCAGTAAGGCTTCAGTCAACAGTAGTCTATTAGCAGTTAAGCTTGTGGAGGGTCAAAAATTATATTTAGATGTTTGATTAGGTTCCATGCCCCTCATTCTCCTGTTGTTCAAGGGTCAACTATGTTTGCTTCTTCTTGCCATCTGCTTTCTGCTAATATTCTGTAACAGGAGCACACACACACACACACACACATACACACCCCCTCGCTGTGTTTCTAAAACACACATGAACCTAGAAAGATTATTAAAGCAATTTAACAGTGATTTTTTTTTCATCTATAAGATGTGGATAATAATAGTACCTCTCTCAGAGGACTGTTGTGAGGATTTAATTGACATAGGTAATGCTTTTCAAATATCCCTGACCCATAGCATTAGCCATTATTATTAGCTTTATTATTCACTCATTTTAAGCTTGAGGCAATGCTATGTTCATAAATTACTGCCATTAGTGACCTCTAATATAAAATTATTAACTGGTTCTATTTATTCAAAAGTCATTGCCATAATCCTAGGGGTGGGAATATCACAGCAACAAAAATACCCAAGTAGACTATTAAATCCGCAGGATCTAGATTGACAGAGCAATCATCTTGTCCCTAAGTGGACATTTTCTACCAGTTATAAAACCATCCCATTCATGCCCACTGTTTTCCACTCAATAGCTTTCATATTTCATCTGTCTTCTTGTGTTTCATGTGCCACTGCATCATATGTGTTTGTCAGTTAAAATAGTCAACTACATAACACCCACATTGTCATTGTCATTAGCTGAGAATTTCAGTTGAAAAGACTTTTTTGCAAGCACATTGCTCATATTTTCAACACTTTGACTTCTTTTTCTTTCTTTCTTTTCTTTTTTTTTTTTTTGTCTCTGGTAATTAGCAACATTTTAAAACCCACCAATGATTTAAAATTTTAGAAAGGAACATAAGGTTTGATCTGAAAGCCAAAACCTATAATCGGAGAAATAAATAGGTCTGAAATTTTCACATCCTTTGGAGAATCTCTTGGCATTTCTTTCTAATCTGCAGAGAAGGAAGTGTTGCAATCCATCTAACTAGGAAGGATATGATCAAGAACTGAGGACAAAATAGTGATATGGAGCAAATTCTGGGTAGTCTGTGGACATTTCTAACTCAGGACAACTTCTCACAGCCACCTGGAGCATTCTAGCTTTTATTACTCTTCTTTGTTGAACAACTGAATTTTTGGCTTCTTTGTTAGAGCAATTAAGCCTGTTCCTTAACTTATATTATCACCTTGTATCCCACTGTCTTAAAAATGACCACCTGTATGATTTTGACATGTTACTATCAGGTTGATTTTTAAAGCACCTAAAAATAAATATAGCTGAGCTCTGACTCTTTCTACATCATTTTGCATTCTTCTAATTAATTTGACATTTTACTTAATCTACTTTCCATTTCATTAGCAAACCATCCTCTTCATCAATCTTAGAGCTCATCATTACAAGGGCATTACTCGTTCTAATTTTAAGGATATTCCCTAATGTTGTGCGATAATGCCAATGGAACATAAATTTGAGACTATTTCCTAAAAATACATTCCAAGGAGGAGAGAAGAAAGAATTTACAGACCCACAGCCAAAGTGGGGCTGTGGCAAAGTTCCCAGGGGTGTGGTGTTCCCTTTTCTCTAACCAGACCGCATGTAGTCAGTCTGTGGTGTGGCTGCGAGCCTTGCCTTCTCAAAATGGCCTTGCTCAGTCTTGGGCTGCACCAAGGTTTCCAAATTCCTACTTGGCCCTCCAGATCTCACCGAGGCACCTTTGTTTGTGGAAGCATGTCAAATTATTGTTACTTGATATTTGGCCATTTTGCTGACATCACTCCTCCTACTATTATTTTTTTCTTTTCTTTTCTGCTGTAATTTAGTATAGCAGAGTAAATATCTGAGGTCATGCAGATTTCTTAGAAATAACATTTTCTATTGCTTTCGTTTTGTTGTGTTTTCTGGCTGCTGGGATTCCTGCATGACTTTCTCTCAATCTCTCTCTCTCTCTCTCTCTCTCTTTTAACTTTCTCTTTTGGGTTAAACTTGAAATTCTCCCCCCCCCTTTTTTTTGGTTCAAAATATGGCCAACTTTTTGAATCAGTGTATTTGAATACTTTTAAAGCTCAAAAAGGAAGCAGGGGGGACGCCTGGGTGGCTCAGTGGGTTAGAGCCTCTGCCTTCGGCTCGGGTCATGATCTCAGGTCCTGGGATCGAGCCCTACATCGGGCTCTCTGCTCGGTGGGGAGCCTTCTTCCTCCTCTCTCTCTGCCTGCCTCTCTGCCTCCTTGTGATTTCTGTCTATCAAATAAATAAATAAATCTTTAAAAAAAAAAAAAAAAAAAAAAAAAAAAAAGAAGCAGGTTCCCTGCCGAGCAGAGAGCCTGATGCGGGGCTCGATCCCAGGACCCTGGAATCATGACCTGAGCTGAAGGCAGAGGCTTTAACACACTGAGCCACCCAGGCGCTCCCAATAAATGAAACAAGATGGGATTGGGAGGGAGACAAACCATAAGTGACTCTTAATCTCACAAAACAAACTGAGGGTTGCTGGGGGGAGGGGGGTTGGGAGAAGGAGGGTGGGGTTATGGACATTGGGGAGGGTATGTGCTTTGGTGAGTGCTGTGAAGTGTGTAAACCTGGCGATTCACAGACCTGTACGCCTGGGGATAAAAATATATGTTTATAAAAAATTTAAAAAAAATAAAGCTCAAGAAGGTTTCTATGTTTACGTATTTATTCTCTTTTCTAGATTGCAGTTCCATGGTCCTTCCTCCATATCTATCAACTTCTTCCTCAAAAGCTTCATCTCTTTTCCTCTCTCTCTCCATCCCCTGCTCCCTACCTCCTTCCGTTTCTCTCTTCCTCTCCCTCAGTCCCCTCCTTCTTTTTCTGTGTCTTTTAGCTGCTTAACACATTTATTATCTAACAATTTCTGTGAGTCGGGAATTTGAAAGGGGCTTAACTGGTTGTTTCTGTTCCACCAGGTTGGCCAAGGTTGCAATTATTTGAATCCTAGAAGATCTATTTTCAAAATGACTATTTTTTTCTTGTCATATAAAATTTGTTTTTAAAACGTTTTTATTTAAATTTAATTTGGTTAACATATAGTGCATTATAAGTTTCAGGGGTAGAATTTAGTGATTCATCAGTTGTGCGTAACACCCAGTGCTTATTACATCAAGTGCCCTCCTTAATGTCCACCACCCAGTTACCCCACTCCCCCCACCCACGACCCCTCCAGCAACCCTCAGTTTGTCTCCTAGAGTTAAGAGTCTCTTATGGTTTGCTTCCCTTTCTTTTTTATTTCTTATCTTATTTTTCCTTCCTGTCCCTTTATTCATTTACATTGTTTCTTAAATTCCACATATGAGTGAAGTCATATGCTATTTGTCTTTTTTTGACTGATTTACTTTGCTCGTTCCATCCACATTGTTGCACATGGCAAGATTTCATTCTTCTTGATGGCTAAGTAATATTCTACCATATATATATACTGCGTCTTCTTTATACATTCATCTGTCCATGGACATTTGAGCTCTTTCCATAGTTTGGTTACTATGGATACTGCTTCTATAAACATTGGAATGTAGGTGCCCCTTCAGATCACTGCATTTTTATCTTTGGGGTAAATACCTAGTAGTACGTTTGCTGGGTCATAGCGTAGCTCTTTTTTCAACTTTTTGAGGAACCTTTATACTGTTTTCCAGAAGGGCTGCACCAGCTTGCATTCCCAACAGTGTAGGAGGGTTCCCTTTCTCTGCATCCTCACCAACACCTGTCATTCCCTGATTAAATCCCTTGTTAATTTTAGCCATTCTAACTGGTGTGAGGTGGTATGTCACTGTGGTTTTGATTTGTATTTCCCTGATGTCAAGTGATATCGAGGATTTTTTTATTCCGTCTGTTGGCCATTTGGATGAGAAATGTCTGTTCATCTCCTCTGCCCGTTGCTTGATTGGATTATTTGATCTTTGGGTGTTGAGTTTGATAACTTCTTTATAGATTTTGGATACCAGCCATTTATCTGATAAGACATTTGCAAATATCTTCTCCCATTCTGTCAGTTGTCTTTAGGTTTTGTTGACTGTTTATTTTGTTGGGCAAAAGCTTTTTATCTTGATGAAGTCCCAATAGTTCATTTTTGCCTCTGTTTCCCTTGCTTTTGGAGACACATCTAAGCAAGAACTTCCTATGGCCAAGGTCACAGAGGTTGCTGCCTGTGTTCTCTTCTGGGATTTTGTCTCACATTTAGGTGTTTTTGTGTCTATTTTTGTATATGGTGTGAGGAAATGGTCCAGTTTCATTCTACTGCACATAGCTGTCCAGTTTTCCCAGCACCATTTATTGGAGAGACTGTCTTTTTTTCCACTGGATATTTCTTCCTAGTTTGTCAAATATTAGTTGACTAAAGAGTTGAGGGCCCATTTCTGGGGTCTCTGTTCTGGTCCATTGATCTCTGTGTCTGTGTTTGTGCCAGTAACATACTGTCTTGATGATTACAGCTTTGTAATAGAGCTTGAAGTCAGGCATTGTGACACCTCCAGCTTTGGTTTTCTTTTTTAACATCCCTTTAGTTATTTGGAGTCTTTTCTAGTTCCATATAAATTTTAGAAATGTTTGTTCTATCTCTATGAAAAATTCTGGGTGCTATCTTGATAGGGATTACATTGAATATGTACATTGCTTTGAGTAGCATAGACATTTTAACAATATTTTTTCTTCCAATGCATGAACATGGAATGTTTTTCCATTTCTTTGTGTCTTCCTCAATTTCTTCTATAGGTGTTCTATAGTTTTCAGAGTATAGATCCTTCACTCTTTGGTTAGGTTTATTCTTAGGCATCTTATGAGTTTTGGTGCAATTGTAAATGGGATCAGTTCCTTGATTTCTCATTCTTCTGTTTCATTGTTAGTGTATAGAAATGCAACAGACTTCTGTGTGTTGATTTTATAATCCTGCGACTTTGCTGAATTCCTGTTCTAGCAATTTGCTGGTGGAGTATTTTGAGTTCTCTACATAGAATATCATGTTGGAAAAAAAAAAAAAAGAATATCCTGTTGTCTGTGAAGAGTGAATGTTTGGCTTCTTCATTGCCAATTTAGATGCTTTTTATTTCTTTTTGTTGTCTGATTGCTGAAGCTAGGATTTCTTGTTGAAGAACAGTGCTGGGACTGGACATTCCTGTTCTTTTCCAGACCTTAGGGGAAAAACCTCCCTGTTTTCCTCATTGATATTTGCTGTGGGTCTTCCATATACAGCTTCAAAACAACTATTGTCGGAATATCCCAGCCTTATCAGGTGGATTTCCCCATAGCGCTGCTTGAAATGTCTTCAATGATACAGCAACTGGTTTTTCCTAGAGCAAGTGATCCAAGAGAGACAGCAAGTAGCATTCTCTCCTTCAGTGAGGTTGTTTCATGCATTTTTAAAATGAAGTAAGATTGTTTTCCCTGCGGTCTACATTCCTTCCTGGGGATGATTTTTATTTTTTACTCTGCATGTATTAAGCTTCATTCTTTGTTCTGTAAAGTTCTACAGGTTTTGAAAAATGTGTAATGTTACATATTCACAATCACTGTATCACACAGAATTATTTGCTGCCCTAAAAATGTTCTGTGCTTCATCTGTTCAACCTTTACCTCTTCCCCTCAAGCCCCTGGTCACCCTTGATCTTCTCATTGCTTCTTTAGTTCTGCTTTTTTTCCAAAATATTATACACTTAGAATTACACAGTATGAAGCAGTTTCAGCCTGGCTTCTTTCACTGAGCATGCGTTTAATTTCATATCTTTTCATGGCTTAATAGCTCATTTATTTTTATTGTTGAATAGTAATCCATTGCCTGTACCACAGTGTGTTTATCCATCCACCCATTAAAGGACATCATAGTTGTATCCATTTTTGGTGATTGTTTGACCAAACTTCTCTAAACATTTGAATGCCAGTTTTGTGTGGACATAAAATTTCAACTCATTTGGCAAATGTCTAGGAGTACAAATGCTGGATTCTATAACAAGACTATGTTTAGCTTAATAAGAAACTGCCAACATGTCATCCAAAGTAGAATGTGCCATGGGTTCGCTTTTTATATAGGAAAACTGAAAGATTTTTTGGTCTGTGTTCACCATATTAGTGATTTAGTTTTCCATGGATTCATTTGTGCTCATTAGTGTAACCAATGTAAGACACTTTATGATTCCACTTTTCAGTTTACACTCATCCTTCAAAACCTCCTTCTTTATAACTTTTTTCCTAATCTATTCTCCCTGTAACATTCTGTTTCTATTTCATTAAGGCTGTTTTTTTTGTTTGTTTGTTTGTTTGTTTTGTTTTGTTTTCTGTTTCCATTGAAGATGCTGAGGTCCGTGAGTGGATGATGGTGTCAAAATGCTTTCCTTGTCTTCCTCGCACCTATGAACCACTGTGTTCCTCTCGCGACTCCCCACACTAACTGACTTTCTCTACTCAAAGAACACAATCCAGGAAAAAAAAAAAACTGGGCCAGAACTATAGGAGACCAGTGGTAGGGCTCTAATCTAGGAGAAGTCTAACTTTAGCACATACAGCATTGCAGTGGAAACAATGGTGAATCCTGGTAGCAACACATATTGAGAAGTGTAGATTTTGGAGAACTCTTTCTGTACAAAATGTGAGAGACCCAGGGACTTTGGGGGGATCCTTTAACCCCAACTCACTCATGTATGGAAACTGCAGATCTCACATTAGAGATTAGACTAGAAACTGGACAAATATCCCTGCCACCCAGCCATAGATCTAGACAGTGGGGCTGAGAACCATCCAAGCATTCTGTCCATTAGCTACACCAATCTCTGCTAATTCACAAGGAATACAAATAGAAAGAGAAATTATCATCTTGAAGATCCAAATGAAGATCAGACTTCCGAAAATGACTTATCCTGGTAAATGGAAGACAACTTTGGAAAGCTATACATTTCAGAACTAGAAGAGGCATGTCGTAATGAGAAAACATAAATCTAGAAGAACTAAGGTGAAGAAAGTGTTCAAATTCTAGGCAGATAAGAAAGAGGGTAGCTGGGAGTCACTGGTCAGGGCAAACAGCAGGTATGATTTCTAGGCAGGAAAGATTAAAATAGAGCAGCAGGAAGCAAAGGTAGCTCAGACATACAGCAGATGAAGGAACTGAAAATAAGTGGCCCATGATGAACAATAAGGGACACTAAGTCATCTATAGACATAAGGTGACTCTGACACAAAGCCAAAGTTCTCTCCAGACAGAGCTTTTGAGTGCTTGCTTTCCATAGTACTAACCTGTTGTGAGCACAGGAACCTTAACCTAATGCAGGGCAAGTATGACAGTGGAGAAAGAAGCACGGAAACCATATCCATTCTTCTTTCAACACACATATTTTCTGTGTGACCACTGTACACCAGTCACAGTGGCAGCACAGAAAGGAGTAAAAATAGCAAACCCAGGGCCTGCCCTGGAAGAACAGACCTACAAAGGGCTCTCTACAACACACAAAGAAAATGGCAGTCATGGAAACAGAGGTACAAAGCAGAGGGAAAGGCTTTTAATTCTGCTTGTGGGGTTCAGGGAAACCTCCACAGATAAGGTGATTGCTATTTTAAAGACTAAGGATTCCGTCTGAGCCTGGAGAAAGGAGGGGTTGCTGATGGAAGGCATTGCAGCTGGCTGAGTGGCAATGACAGCAAAGGCTCAGAGCTGGGAGAGTCTATGAAGCCGTGATGGCCAGACTGCAGAAGCCACAACATGGAACTGGAGAGAGATACCTTGGGGTGGGGGTGGGGGAGTCGCTGAGCACCAAGTCTTGCTTTAGGAATTGAGATTTGTTTGTTTTTCAGTTAACATATAATGTATCATTAGCCCCAGGGGTACAGGTCTGTGAATCCTCAGGCTTACACACTTCACAATACTCACCATAGCACATACCCTCCCCAATGTCCATAAACCAACCACCCTCTCCCAATCCCTCCACCACCCCCCAACCCTCAGTTTGTTTTGTGAGATTAAGAGTCTCTTATGGTTTGTCTCCCTTCTGATCCCATTTTGTTTCATTTTTTCCTTAACCCCCAAACCCCCTACTTTGCCTCTCAGATTCCTCATATCAGGAGATCATATGATAATTGTCTTTCTAAAACAGGCAATGGGGGGCACCTGGGTGGCTCAGTGGGTTAAAGCCTCTGCCTTCGGCTCAGGTCATGATCCCATGATCCCAGGATCCTGGGATCGAGTCCCACATAGGGCTCTCTGCTCAGCAGGGAGCCTGATTCCTCCTCTCTCTCTGCCTGCCTCTCTGCCTACTTGTGATCTCTGTCAAATAAATAAATAAAATATTAAAAAAAAATAAAACAGGAAATGGATTGAGTGAGCTGAGGGTCACGATGTTATCTGACCTGTTTAGGAAAAACAACAACCCAACTACAACAAAATAGTCCTCTGGGTTTCATTGTACATGGTTCAAATAATAGCCTTTGCTGTGTGGTTTCTACTATCAAAGATTTTAAACAGCCTATATTCTCGTCAAAGGGAGGATGGTTAAATATATTTTCAGTTTGGGTTATCTGTGCTATGAAATAATGTGCAAACACCCACTCCTCAAAAAAATTAAAAAAGATTGAAGACTTTATTTAAACTAATATTCACATTATCTTCAAGTATATGAAATATAAATAAACAATTTTTAAAAATCCAATTGTCAAGTAATGGGTAGAGCATTCTATCTTTATGTTGGAAGGGAAGAGGGCTCAGTGCTTACATGTGCACATGATATCCTCTGGAAGGAAAGAAGGAATTAGTGACTTGAAGATCTCCTGGAAGAGCAATGAGTAGTTGTGAAACATGGAAACTTTTTGTGAAATTTTTTTTTTTTAAAGATGGGATTTGTTTGTTTGTTCATTTGTTTGTTTGTTTTTTAAGAGAACTTTAGGGTTCACAGGAAAATCAAGACGAAGGTTTGGGAATTTCCCATTTTCCTGCCCCAACACATGCTGTATCACCACCCCTGCCAGAGCAGTGGCCTGTCTGCCCCTCTCACCTCCCCTACTCTGCTCCTGTCACTCATGTCATAGGAAGCCTGGAGCCACATCATTTTCTTTCTTGTATCTTGAAATGGAGGATAATATCCTTGAGGGCAGTTCCAAACTCCTGGTGTCCAGTACTGAGTAGGGGGCATACAAGACATCTCTAAAAATAGCTTCTTTTCTTTCTTTCTTTCTTTCTTTTTTTTTTTTTTAAGATTTTATGTATTTATTTGACAGAGACAGCAAAAGAGGGAACACAAGCAGGTAGGGAGAGGGAGAAGCAGGCTTCCCACCAAGCAGAGAGCCTGATATGGGGCTCGATCCCAGGACCCTGAGATCATGACCTGAGCTAAAGGTAGATGCTTAACGACTAGGCCACCCAGGTGCCCCTAAAAATACTTTCTGATGAGGATGAGGCTTTTGTGATTTAAGGATAATTAATTGCCATAATTTTTATAATCTTCTCCAGAACAACAGTTTTCATATTTTATAGTCATCCTCTATCTGTACAGCATTTAAAGCCCCATAAAATCAAACCACATCTTATAGTTTTAAAATGTAGGATATAAAAAGGATGAAAATGTAATTAGATATGATTTTAAAAATAGCAAACATGGCAGCAGAGCACAGGTCTGAATAAACAGTGCGTTCCAGCTATAAAAAGTTGTGGTAAAGGGAAAGTAAAATTCTGGCCCACTAAGTTTAAAGTTTTCCACACAAACCGCAAACGCCAACCAAAACTTTATCTGAAAGCTTAATATGGAGAGTTCAAGCCACTTTCAGAAATGAGTCTCCATTAAAATATGTACTGCATTCCCCATTTTATTCCCTTTCCTGGGAAAACAAAATCTCAGCTGAAATGTGATTTAATTTTTTTCCAGCCAATTTAAATAAAGGATTAAGAGTCATCTGCATCATTTGCAAGAAAAGGGAAGAAGGAGACTCAGAAGCGAATAGAAGTAAATTATTTTTATATGCAAAGTTAGACAATTACATCTTTCTAACGTTCACCCTCCCATCAAGACAGGGCATTTTCTGACATTTTCTGTAATAGTGTAGGTCATCACCATTTAGTGTGTAAGTCACTGTGCAGTATGGTGTGTATTTCACCATATAGTGTGGGGTGTAGATCAAACTGCAGTGTGGTATGTAGGTCACTGTACAGTGTGGCATGTCGGTCACTGTGCAAGGCTGTGTATTCATCACTGTATTTGAAATTTTATCTCCTCATAGAGTTTTTCTGGTCCTACGTGAGCTCTTTCCTCTCCAACTCTTCATGCCCTTTCATGAGGCTTTACCACCTCCTACTTCAGCTGTACACACAAATCTATTCCACTCTCTGGGCAGGGGGCAACCTGAGAGTGAGTTCTGCTTTCTCATCATCACTGAATTCCTGTCTGGAAGCCTAAAGAACATTTGCATATATCAGATACACAATAAATGTTCATCAAACTAAACTGGACTTGATAAATCTTTATAGGTTCAATATGTTCTGCATGATGAACAATAGTGAACTACCTAGCTTACTGAAGGCATGAATAAGTCATCAACAACCTCACTGAAATATGAGGAACTCACACCACTCACTCACCTTCACTATCAGAGCAACATTCCCCCTCTTTGTGACCTGATCCCCCTGACTTGCAAAGTGGACTCAGCCCTCCCCTGTCTCTTCACACCGTCCTTTTGATCCATCAAGCCCAACAGATCTGCAAATACTCAGGGAGCATGAAAGCCCAGGCAACTAGTCTCTGTGTCTAGATACGGGGCTGTTCAAGGAAATTGCATATTCAAGGTACCAATAGGTGTCAGACAAGAAAGCAGACAAAATGATTGATTGCCCTTTTCTCCATGAGAGCACCACTTGGAACAAAAAAACCTGATTATCAAACCACTGACACAAAAACAAAGCAAGTTGATGGCATCTTATGATTATGAACTAAAGCCTGTGCTGACTTCATCCTGGGTCCCCAGGCACTGTGCCATTACACCTGACTGACAGGTCTTAGAAGCAGGGCTTGCTCATTTATAAGTTAGCACCATAATGCATTATGAATGGGTTTGGGGGCTCTTCAGGGTATAAGTCTTCAGGAGGACTACTAGGTTTGAGAGAAATTATTCCATCAGCTCAGCACAATGTAGGGAAGCGTGTACAGGCTTTGGAAAGCTCTAAGCACCTCCGACTGGCTCATCTTTTGACTGAATTCAGAAATCATCTGTTGCCTCCAGCTGACCATTTCTAAACTTTCTAACTATTGTAGCTTATTGAAGCCATGAGCTGGAATTGGTGTGAACAGGAAAAAGACAAAGCATATAAATCTTCATTCCTCTCATGAAGAACCGTAGTGCATTTTCTCGGCAGGCAAATACATGAAGTATTGCAATGGGGATACTCCAGTGAGATAAAAAATATAGTTCTTGCCTTTTTCTTTTTTTTAATACCACTTTAGCTGCAAGCATACAGAAAGATGAAAATAATTTGTGCAAGCAACAAAGAAGGTCAACAGTTCTTTAAATTACATTTGCCCTTTTTATTCATCTAAACACAAGAAACAAGGAGTTTCATCTGACTTTGGGGCAGAAACACTCGGCTCTCTTTGAAGGAATTGGTGCAAAGATAAAGTTAAGACGGAAGGAAATGAAAATACCTAGAATCAGGAAGTGCTATGGATCAAAGGATGTTCTTACTCTGGGTAGGGAGATGGATGGGGCCATCTGTTAGGTCCTCCCACTGCGCAGGTCTGTGGGGTGGGCAGTGGTCCCCACTGTCACCTTGACCCAATCTACTGCTCAGCCTGATACATGCTGCTAATCACTCCTTCTCAGTCTCAGAGAGAGCGTAATAGATGTTATACCTTGATTTTACATTATTTTTTCACATTTCCCTGTAGAATACTCTCTACTTTAGATAAAGGAAAAATAGAGAATATGGTAGGGATTCATTAAAGCTGAGGGTCTCTGGTTAGAGGATTAATCAGACAAAATTTTGGAAAGCAGCTTTTAGAATGGTGGTGAATTTCAGCTTAGGAAGACTGTCTAAAAATGCAGCCAAAGGAACAAACCCAAAATGTGATTAGATGTTTAGTAACAATATGCTCATTGGAGCATCTGAGACCCTGCTGCAAGAACTTCTCACCAGGGCTGTCCAGTCACTGAGGATTAGCTGAGGGGGGAAATCAATAATCATTATGTTGATAGTCAGTGTGTAGGAATGATTCCTTAAGTAGACATGGAAATCAACACGTATGTGTGTGTCAGGCACTTTGGAAGCTATAGTCTCTTTTATCTCTACACCAGCATTGTGGTGAATAAGTGACCTTTGAACAACTCAGAGGTTAGAGGTGCCAGTCCCCCCATAATCAAAAATTTATGAATAACTTTTGACTCCCTGAAATTTAATTGCTAACACCTACTGCAGAAACAGCTGATCGACACATATTTTGTATATGTATTATAACTGTATTCTTATAATAAAATAAGCCAGAGAAAAGAACATCTTATTGAGAAATTTATAAAGGGGAAAAAAAAAAAACCAGTAATGTATTGTATTTTGGGGGCAAAAAAATCCACAGTAAGTGGACCTAAGCAGTTAAGCCCACGTTGCCCCAGGGTCAACAGTATTCACAGTTACTACTGCCATTTCCCTGTTGACAAACAGGCACAGAAAGGTTAATTGAAACCTAAACAAGCTAACAAGCTGGTAGTTAGCAGAGCAGAGCTTTGCACTTCAAGTCCAAAGCTTGAGTATTTTTTTTTTTAAGATTTTATTTATTTATTTGACAGAGAGAAATCACAAGTAGACGGAGAGGCAGGCAGAGAGAGAAGGAAGCAGGCTCCCTGTTGAGCAGAGAGCCTGATGCAGGACTCGATCCCAGGACCCTGAGATCATGACCTGAGCAGAAGGCAGCGGCTTAACCCACTGAGCCACCCAGGCGCCCCCAAAGCTTGAGTATTTAATGACTGCTTTTACTGCAAGAGAATCCCCCCAAAGTGCATATGCAAATGCACCCCATTCCTCATGGAGACCCACTGCCATCAGGAGCCATGACATTCTCCCAGAGGTAGGTAGAGCCCTTGGCATTGAAAGTAGAAAATGGCTAAGAGCCATTGGTGTAATCAGGGAAGATACAGGAAGGCATCAGGTCCTCAAGGTCCCTGGGACTCCCACCCCAGTGCAGTATGATTGGTGACTGTCTTCCTTACTGGGATATGCCCACCTACCTACCAGTCAAGCTGGTAACTTACAGAACTGACTTATTTTTTTTTTTAGGTGAATGAGAATCAGGATATCTGGGTCATTTTTGCTACGAATTCATTCCTAAAACCTGTGAGCCAGACACTGTGCTGTGGCTTGGGTCTACAGGACTTCACACATCCCAGGGCCAAGGAGTTTAGAATCCAACATAGGAAAAAGACAAAGTGATTCTGGTCATCATCAGGGAATTTGAAATAGATAGGAGGATACAAATAGTCAGGGCCTGCTGTGGTCATTAGTCCATATCATATTCTGAATTTTTTTTCCTCAATGCCTTGCTCTTAAAATCTATTCTTACAAGATAACATTTTTGTCAAAAGAGCAGAGTATACTTTAATGTCTCATTAATGGAGAATTCTGGTTAGTTGATCTTGACATAATTGTCTCTTTTAGTACATGTTCTTTGTATGTTAATATTTAAATCAATTGCTTCTCCACTAAGCATTTATAATTAAGCCTTTGAGAAAGAGAAGGAGCAAAGAAAATCTAAGCTGAATTTTTCTTTCTTCTTTTCTGGGGAGAGGGATCATACATAATGTACCTAATGAAGTACAGGGTGAAAATATTTTGGGGGGTGCCTGGGTGGCTCAGTGGGTTAAGCCTCTGCCTTCAGCTCAGGTCATGATCTCAGGATCCTGGGATCCAGCCCCTCGCACTGGGCTCTCTGCTCAGGGGGCCTGCTTCCTCCTCTCCCTCTGCCTGCCTCTCTGCCTACTTGTGATCTCGCTCTCTTCAAATAAATAAATAAAATCTTAAAAAAAAAAGGAAAAGAAAATATTTTTTTTAAAAGCACATTAAATGGACCAAAATATTTGAAAAAATATTTGTATCACATGTAAATGTAGTATATCATATACTTTAGAATTTCCAGGTCCCTTAAGGGGACATACAAAGTTAGAATATTTACTTTATCAGGAAAACCTACATGTTTCTATCAGAATACATTATTAACAAAACATTACTTTGGTTAATTTCCAAGTAATACTTTTATAATAGCAGCTTGAAAATAAAGCCCTCATGAATATAGAGGGTGTCAACCTGTTGTCCTTTTTATGCTGTGCTGGTATCTCGCGCCATGGGTTTGCAAAACACTCTGTGGCTTAAGGGCCCTCAGCACCCTCAGTATTACTTAGGCTCTTTCTCCCTTTTCAGAATTTGAGAAGCAGTGAAGGGGATTAGAACATGCCGCCTCAAAATACATCACTTTGGCATAAGGATTATCTTGAGCTGAAGGCAGTTGAGAAATGGTGGACACAAGGAAAACTCTCTCTCCTCCCTCTTCCCACCTAAAAGCAGGGCAGAAATTTCCCTTTGTGAAGGTGTTCTTCCTCCTCTTTCCCTCAGGAGGAGAATAGCCATTAGTACTGGAGACAGAAAGCTGGCACTGAGTTGGATTCATAATAATAATAAAAAAAATCCAGCTCTTTGAAAAATACTGGTGGAATTTTGATTGGCATGGCATTGAAAGTATAGATTGCTCTAGGCAGTATCGACATTTTAACAATGTTTATTCTTCCGATCCATGAGCATGGAACGGTCTTCCATCTTTTTGTGTCTTCTTCAGTTTTGTTCATGAGTGCTCTGTAGTTCCTCGAGTACAGATCCTTTCCCTCTTTGGTTAGGTTTATTCCCAGGTATCTTATGGTTCTTAGTGTATAGTAAATGGAATCGATTCTCTAACTTCCCTTTCTGTAGTTTTATTGTTAGTGTATAAGAAAGCCACTGATTTCTGTACATTGACTTTGTATCCTGCCACGTTGCTGAATTGCTATATGAGTTCTAGTACTTTGGGGGTGGAGTCTTTTGGGTTTTCCATATAAAGAATCATGTCATCTGCGAAGAGAGAGAGTTTGACTTCTTCATTGCCAATTTGGATAACTTTTATTTCTCTCTGTGTCTGATTGCTGTTGCTAGGACTTCTAATACTATGTTGAACAGGAGTGGTGAGAGTGGGCATCCTTGTCGTGATCCTGATCTCAACAGGAAGGCTGTGAGCTTTTTCCCATTGAGGATGATATTTGCTGTGGGTCTTTCATAGATAGATTTTATGAAGTTCAGGAATGTTCCCTCTATTCCTATACTTTGAAGCATTTTAATCAGGAACAGATGCTGGATTTTGTCAAATGCTTTTTCTGCATTAATCGAGAGGACCATGTGGTTCTTCTCTCTTCTCTTATTGATTTGTTCTATCACATTGATTGATTGATTTGCGAATGTTGAACCATCCTTGTAACCCAGGGATGAATCCCACCTGGTCATGGTGAATAATCTTCTTAATGTGCTGTTGGATCCTGTTTGCTAGGATCTTGTTGAGAATCTTAGCATCCATATTCATTAGTGATATTTGTCTGAAAATTCTCCAAGACAGGAAACAACGTGTGTTGGAGAGGATGTGGAGAAAGGGTAACCCTCTTACACTGCTGGTGGGAATGCAAGTTGGTGCAGCCTCTTTGGAGAACCGTGTGGAGATTCCACAAGAAATTAAAAATAGAGCTTCCCTATGACCCTGCAATTGCACTACTGGGTATTTACCCCAAAGATATAGATGTAGTGAAAAGAAGGGCCATCAGGACCCTAATGTTTATAACAGCAATGGTCACAGTCACCAAACTGTGGAAAGAACCAGGATGCCCTTCAATGGATGAATGGATAAGGAAGATGTGGTCCATATACACTATGGAGTATTATGCCTCCATCAGAAAAGATGAATACCCAACTTTTGTAGCAACGTGGACGGGACTGGAAGAGATTATGCTGAGTGAAATAAGGCAAGCAGAGAGAGTCAATTATCATATGGTTTCACTTATTTGTGGAGCATAACAAATAGCATGGAGGACATGGGGAGATAGAAAGGAGAAGGGAGTTGAGGGAAATTGGAAGGGGAGGTGAACCATGAGAGACTATGGAATCTGAAAAATAATCTGAAGGTTTTGAAGGGGTGGGAGATGGGAGGTAGGGGGAGCCGGTAGTGCCTATTAAGGAGGGCACGGATTGCATGGAGCACTGGGTGTGGTGCAAAAACAATGAATACTGTTACCCTGAATAGAAATAAATAAATAAATAAATGAGGGAAAAAAAATCCAAAAAACAAAAAAACTTACTAAAAAATGCCCCTTGTTTTCCATTAGTTTCCCCCTTGTTTTCCATTAGTTTCCCCCTTGTTTTCCATTTCCCACGACTTACCACCTCCAAGAAGCACAAATCCCCTTTCTTTTGTCTTTTCACCCCTCCACAAATTTATTTCCTTTTTCTAAGATAATATCTAAGCTCCAAATTCTAACCACCCCTTTGAGTTATTCGTCACTCAAGTTCTCCCATGTGTATATGCTTTGCATGCATAAATAAACAATTGTTTTCTTTCTCCAGTTGCTTTGTCTTTTAACAGTTTGATTCACTGGCCCCAGCCACTGAACCTAAGAGGGTAGAGGCAGAATCTTCTTCTTCCCTACATCAGCAAAAAATCTTTCCAGCCAACCCAAGAATAAAAATACTTGGGTAAGATTACTGTCAAGAGAAAAGACAATGGGAAGCTGTCAAGTTGCCTCCACTAGAGAAACACCTCGATACATATATGCATACACCATAAGGTGGGATCACAGAAGTAGCACTACTGGGCTCTTAGAGAAGCATTGTCCAGAATAAGTAGGAAAACCACAGAGAAATTATTATACCCTTTTACACCCTGCTATGTTCTGGCTCTGTGGCTTTGGCCTTCCTATCCTGAGCCGTAGTATCTTCATTGGTAGAAAAGTTAATCCTATTTACATCATAAGATTCTAAGAAGGACTGAAAGTATACACCATGCTTAATATGAGTTAGACTGCTTTCTCACCTTCCCACATTTCCTGATTAGGCGGGAGTCCCAAGACATGCGATGAAGGAGAGCAGGAGGAGAACCCTCACTGTGTTCTAACACCAGGCAAGAAGCACCGACTGTGGAAATTATGAGCTAACAATGCAAACCCACTGTTCCCCTGTAGACTGTTCATCACTTTTCAAAGGAGTGCCATGTCTATGATATCCGCCGTCTGATCCTTAAAGCAATCCTGATCCCAAAAGACAAACGGCCCACAGATGAAGGGCTGGATTTACAGATAAAATGGGAAAAGATGTGGGCACTACTAGGCAGGAAGATGATGAAGGACTTATACTGAAGAAAGGGAGGAAAAATCCTTTGAAATGTTTTATTTCCAGGGAGGTGATCATGATTGCAATGTCTGTGCATGTACGTGTGCATGTCTGAGACACTCACAGAATGAAAGAGCACATAAGAGGCCGGGGCAAGAGCTCATAGAGCAGAGACCCAAAGATGCCCTTGAAGGAAAAAGCAACGCTGCAGTATCTCTACTGTCTCAATATGTATTACCTCTGGTTAGAAATTCATCACAGGTCCCGCCCAGTCCCTTGCACTGCCCCACCCCTAGCGAAAGCGCCCACAAAGGCCCTTTTCGTGGAGAAGGCAGGCAAAAGCAGGCAAGACTGATGACGGGAAATTGAATGTCAGGGGAAATGAAGTGGCCAAGGATATCCCAAGGCTGCCTGTGTCTGATAGAAAATTACAGAAAAACTTTAATTTGTTCATCCTTGACAGCCGCAGAAGTGTGAGACCCTGAGTCGACAGGCAGCAATGAGAATTACACGGTCTTGTTTCCAGAGCTTGAGAGACACTGGGGGTGGGGGGAGACAGTGGAGCCAGTCTCCCCACTCTGCACGATCAACGGCAGTGGAATTGAATACGTCCGCTCTACTGCAGCCAGTGTGAAGATCCTTCCAGAAACCCCCTTTTGAAGACAGGGGCTCAATTTGAGTAATAGCAAATTGGAAGAATGTGACAAAATATATTTTTAATATCCAAAACAGAGAACAGAAGGGGTACAAAAGGTATAAACTTCAGTCATGAAATAAGTGAGTCAAATGAATGAGAAGTAGAACACAGGGAACACCGTCAGTAATATTGCAGTGATACTGCCCAGTGACAGCTGGTGACTCCGCTCACCATGGCGAGTGCCGAGGGATGTACAGAATCGTCCAGTGCCTGCGCTGCTGGCCTGAAACTAATGCAACATTGCATGTGAAGTGTAGCTCCATAAAAAAAGTTAAAAATAAAGCAGAAACTATCCTGTCGGACTCGATTTCTCTCACTGCTTCATCAAAGCAGATTATTTATGAACCTGTGGATTTTAAGTAGAAGAAAATGTCAGCGATAAGAGCGAGCATATGAGCATGCACAGTGCCCTCCCCTTCCCACTTGGGGGCTGCATTGCCTTGCCCTGCGGGCTACAGGAGCTCTGCACTTGCTGGCAGAAAATTCACATTTACATGTTCTTAATTGGGTCCCCTAAGTGCAATGCCTCGTCGGGCATTCGTGTGAGTACAGATCTTGCCACTCCGTCGTGCTTAGAGGTTATTTTTTTTTCTGAAAAGTTGCAAAAGGCAGGTATGTATCTGGAAAAGGCCACACTTCCTCACAGAGAAACATCTATCTTTTCTAAAAGGAGGAAGCAGGGGCACCTGGGTGGCTCAGTGGGTTAAGCCTCTGCCTTTGGTTCTGATCATGATCTCAGGGTCCTGGTATCGAGCACCGCATTAGGCTCTCTGCTCAGCGGGGAGTCTGCTTCTCCCTCTTTCTTTGCCTCCCTCTCTGACTACTTATGATCTCTGTCTGTCAAATAAATAAATGTAATCTTATTTAAAAAAAAAAAAAAAGGAAGCAGCAGTGACTGGGTGGCTGGGAAGATGAGGATAGCCCATCCTTTCTCTCGGTAACATCATAACCGCAACTCACCAGAGGAACCAGCAGCCCTGTGGCTTACTGCCAGCTTGCCCCATCACTTTCTCTCATTTTTAACTGTTTTGTATTTCTTTTACTGATTGTAAATGCAGGGCACGCTCATTATAAAAAATCTTCACATATATAATATATAAATTGAATGTTCAAATGACCCTGCTACCCAGGGATTATGACAGCTGATGAATTGGGTGGATTTTTGTCCAAGTCTTTATAATTATTCTCTCTAAATCTCTAAATATCAGCGTCAGGGTAAATCATTTGATCACTAGGTTTTTTTGGTTAGTTTTGTTTTGTTTAAGATTTTATTTATTTATTTATTTGACACAGAGAGAGAGACAGCAAGAGAAGGAACACAAGCAGGGGGAGTGGGAGAGGGAGAAGGAGGCTTCCCAGTGAGCAGAGAGCCAGATGCAGGGCTCGACCCCAGGACCCTGGACTATGACCTGAGCCGAAGACAAACGTTTAACAACTGAGCCACCCAAGTGCTCTGTGATCATTAGTTCTTAACTGAACTCCATATCAAGAGTAATTTTCTATGCTTTCATATATATATATATTTTAACACAGCATCAGTGTTAAAGGCTGCACCATATTCCATGTATCCACTGAACAGATATATCAGCATGAATATGACCAATACCCTCCCTGTGTTTAAGTTTTTTCTCTTTTTTGTTTGTTTTTTCTCCTTTTTGTTTTTTAATATATTTTTCTATAAGCATGTGTATATGTGAATACTTGCCTCATTTTCCAATTATTTCCTTAAAGTAGATTTCTCGAATTGGAAATGCAGGATCATACATGTGGGGATTTTCCACTTTATGGTTCCAATGATTCCTCACAGACACAGCTCAGTTTCCTTTCTCTTGAGCAGGATGAGGAGAAGCAGGTACTCAGGCCGATTCAGGCCTAAGTAACTGCTTCACAATGACCGGTTAAGAACTTCCAAATCTGACCAAAATTCTTCCCTTCACTCTTCTGTCATCTGTTTCTTCATGCCAGAAATTCCTTTAATAACCCTTTCATTACAAAATAGACATAAGCCTAATGTTTAAATAGCTATGCAGAAGAAATATTTTAACTCGAATTCCTGAGTTACATGTGATTAAACCACATGCCCCAGTCCAATCCCCATATACTAGCAAAATTGTGTACATACAGAGACAGCAATCATTTAAGACAGCAAGTGATTTAAGAATCTTTTAATTCTTAAAAAAGGAAGATGTATGAAGTTTAAAAACTGGGCATGTAGAAGATAAAACTCATACCTGTCATCAGCACTCCCCCCGAAAAGAGTCATCTTATGCTTCCCCACTTTGGAGACCGCTGGACTAGTCACTGGCGTTTAAGGAATAGTTGGAGAAAAAGGAAATGAGATTTAATGGTCACCTGACTATGATACCTGACCAAAAACGATGGGGAAACTGACATACCAGCAATAATAGAGGAGAGAAAATAACGTCCATCACAACTTCGCTGAATTTGAACAATTAAAAGGGCATCTGCTTTAGCTGTTCCAAAGGTATATCTGGGATCTGGTGCATGAGAAAAAAAGAGGGAGTGATTGCTTTCCTCTTCATTTTCTCAGTTAGATCAATTCTGTCTTTGCTGAACTTCACTAAGTAGCCATCTGCAAGCTCACTTCTTATAAACTTTGGATGTTGTAACAAGAATTTTATTAACATATTTACTTATGAGTATAAGGGATGGAATTCAGTGTTAAATAAAGAACTCCACATCTAAAGAAATGTAGTCTTTAATCTCTGCTATAGCTTCTAACTTTAAGGCAAGCATATAAAGTATGGAACGGGAACTGAAATCTTTCAGAAAGTTCTTTACACTTTGGGACTCTTATTTATTTATCAAGCTTGGCTTTGTATTTGTTGTGCAAAATCTCCAGAAGGAAATCTCACTTTTTTACCAGCCACTTTCAGGCTGAGCTCAACTCAAACGAACTTCTTCGAGCTTTATGAGATACCTTGCTGAAATCAAACCAGCATGTCTGCATTAGTCCTGTGACCCAACAACACAGAAGCCAGTTTGTCATTAAGATTAATTGAATTCAAGGTCATGGAGATGATCTGGGAGATAGATGATTGTCAGCTTTGGGAATTCTGAATATGTAAAAGATCGAATATTGCATTTTATTACTTAATGTGTTACAATTTATATAGCTAGATAAATTGATAGAGTGCTTAAGACACAATTTTTTTTTCACTTTTTTAAAATTTCTATTCAGTGTTCCAGCATTCAGTATTTATGCAGCACACCATAATTTCTTCTTTTATAGACTTGTTTGTATGGTCAGCCTTTAGTTCTTAAGACATCTGAGGTACAAAGGAGCAAGCTAAAACAAGTAGAGAGTGCTTGTCCCTTCATTATATTTCCAAAAACTGTCTTGTTCTTCTCTCTCTCAGTGAGCAAAGTCTACTCTTGGCTGGGGACAGTGTTGCCTGAGCTATGTGGTCTTCAAGGTCACTTTGTCCCCAGCTGTCCTCACTCGTCTTCCTGTCCAGCCATGTACACTCTGCCCCTTGTTCCTATCCTCATGACCCCAGGCTGCACACTCCCTTACCCCCAAGGATCAGAACTGAGCTTCCTCCTCTCTGCTTTTCTCCTCTATCCTCCTTCTACTTCCTCTTTCCTCGGCTTGTAGGTTGCTCTAGAATGAACTCTTGGGTCCCCTTAGGTTTCATACGTTGACACTTAACCTCCAATATGATGGCGGTATTAAGACGGAGGCCTCTCACATACGTACAAGGAAAACAATGCTTTTTCCCTTGTGATGAGAACTCCTAGATCTACTTACTCTCTCAACTGTCATTTAAATATAACATAGAGCAGTGTCAGTGACAGTCATCATGTGGTATATTACATTCCTGGTGCTTATTTATGTTATAATTGGAAGTTTGTACTTTTTGACTACTTTTATTCAATGATTTATTTTATTTATTTTGATGTAGGCTCCACACCCAACATGGAGAGCAGCTCGTGATCCTGAGATCAAAACCGGAGCTGAGATCAAGAGTTGGGTAACAGGGTGATGGGTATTGAGGAGGGCACGTGCTGTGATGAGCACTGGGTATTATACTTAACCAACGAATCACTGAACACTACATCAAAAACTAATTATGTACTGTACAGTGGCTAACTGGACATTAAAAAAAAAAAAGAGTCAGATGCTTAACCAAATAAGCCACTCAGGCACCCCCAGTGATATTTAACTAACCCTTAAGTGTTAAGCCGAGAAAGAAACATGGTCAACAAAGTCAACATAAATATGGATTACCTCATAATCCTACCTACACAATTTGTCTTAATAACATTTTCATGGCTATAGACTTAATCTTAGTTTTAAGGTTTTGTGTATTTCATTTAAATCCTTATTTATTTGTTATGTTGTCATTTGTTTTACCCACTGAGTACTGTTACCTCTTAATCGTACTTTCTAGCGCAAACTTCCCTGTTGGCCATATCCATACACCTGGACACAACTCAGCTTGGATTTTGTGGAACAGTGCTTATCTATGTAACTTTGTTCTATTACATTAATGGAAGTTATTTCAGTTCATACTCTGATAAGGTTTTGATATGAACAAATAGATTAGAAAAAAACCTCAGAAGTCATGTATTGTGCTTGGTTATAGATAAATATGGTTGCTAAAAAGAAGGAAGAAATTCCAGGACTTTAAGATATTCTGGATCTTCATGGTGAATCTGAAGAGGCAGTATGTCCTCATTCCTCTTATTATAGACCAATAAACTAAGTTTTTTTATTTTTTTCCCTAAAAACATAAAAATAAATTAAATACAAGTTACAATTTGGTAAAGAGATTAAATAAAATTGGGGAACAAAAAAGAGTTCCTTGTTATTAGCAGAAGCTAAATAACTAAAAGGAAATATCAAAATCAGGTATGCTACAGGAAATTCTCAAACAAAGACAATCCATTTAGAGGGAAAATAGGACAGAGTGAAAGAAAAGGACACTGTGAGGTAGATGGTATGATCACTAAAAATGAACCTTTGGGTGCTGTGGAGTAGGAGACAGGACTCTAAGTGTAGACAGCTGCTTCCCTTTAGGGACAGAAGTATTTTTGAAAGTTTATTCATTTTTTAAAAATGATTTTATTATTTATTTAATTATTTATTGACATAGAGAGGTCACAATTAGGCGGAGAGGCAGGCAGAGAGAGAGAGGAGGGGAAGCAGCTCCCAACTGAGCAGAGAGCCTGATGCAGGGCTTGATCCCAGGACCCTGAGATCATGACCTGAGTTGAAGGCAGAGGCTTAACCCACTGAGCCACCCATGCACCCTTGTTTATTCATTTTTAAAAGCCAGGTGTTATCCCATTGAAGAAAAGAATCTTCTTCCTGAGGAGCACTCCTCTACCATATACATATATGTTTACAAAATATGTAAAAGGAGAAGAGAAAAACATGTTGTGCACACTTTCTTAAGAAACTGAACATTTCTAATTTCTAAGAATATTCAAGAATCTGCTTATCTTTTTAAAAAATACTTTATGCAATCCTATTGATTTCCAAAAATAAATAGTCTGTTTAAATGCATCCAATCTTCCAGAATTGAAATATAATATGCTGAGCTAAAACAGTAAATAGTCATCTCGCTATACATACTCCAATATACCTTGCATGCTGCACGATAGCCTGGTGGGGAAACAAAAGAAATAGAACATATGATTATTGCAGTCAGAGTTTATAGAATGTTAAATAGTTAAATAGCAATGCAAGGGATGTAATGAAGGAAAATATGATTAAATGCCAACAAAACAGTAGAGGCTATACATGATAAATCCGGCAAACTGGAAAGAGAACAATATTTGCTGTAGGGTAGAACAGTTATGGGTGTGATTTGCATAAGCTGGGAGAGAGTTTGTTTAGTGTTAGAAAAAGCGTGAAGAAAGGTCTGGTGGTGTCCGTACAGGGAAGGGCTGGAGGACAACCATACTGACTATTCCTTCCATTTGGAGAAATCTTGTAATGGAGAGTTGGACTGAACGAAGAGATGGATTGTAGAGACAAACCCAGGAGTCTAAATTAATTAGAGTCAATTATTGATTCTCTATAAGCTCCTTCTCTTCTCTAACCACAGAACAAACAAAAACAACACAGATATTTCCAAAGGAACTATATCTCATCCACGGTGCTGGGATGAAGACATCGCTAGATGTCCAAAAAGCAGCCCAAATGGTGCCCTCTGGGATTTTTAGATCTTCCAACACTTTAGTCATCATGTGTACAAACAAACCAGCTACAAATAAAGAGAAAGAATCGCTAGATTAAAATTGCTGTTATAAATATTTCAGAGACAATCTCTAATTAGTAGATTCCATACTAGCTGTAAATTCTGCTTTGCTAGCCATGTAACTAACTAGGCGATTTGCTTCATTGTGACATCCAGATCAATACAATGAGGTTCCCAGTTTAGCATGGTTGTTTCTGAAAGTGGGTGTGGTTCAAGCTGCTCTTACCCTGAGAGAAGACAGCACTGCAACAAAGTTAGCTGTGTCCCTCAGGGCTTTGGGAGTAGGAGGTGGAGCCCAGGAATCTGCTTTTAACAAGCATCTCAGTTGCTGTGGGCCTTTGGGTACAAATTCCAGTCATCAAGGTAATAGAGGGGCTCCTGGGTGGCATAGTCGGTTCAGCATCCGATTCTTAATTTCTGCTCATTTCATGATCTCAGGGTCATGGGATGAAGCCCCACAGTGGGCTCGCACGCAGCACAGTCAGCTGGAGACTCTTCCTCTCCTTCTTCTCCTCCTGCTCTTGCTTTCCCTCTCTGTTTCTAATAAAGAAATAGATCTTAAAAAAAAACCAAAAAACAAAAAACCAACGAGGTAATACAAGAGGAAATGCTGTACCACATCACTACTAAATCACCAACAATGAAGCGGGGTTATTAATAGGGGGTATGTGTTTCAACATCTGGTCAGTTTCTAAACTTAGGGACCTCTCAGTACCTGCCATGGGTTATTACCATGCTGTCAAAATAAATCAACAGGTGAAGAACCCAAAACAATGAATGTACATTGTGACTACAGCTGTAGATCATGGTGTGTAATTTTAAAATAGCTCAAACATTGGCCCAGTTTTTTGCTTTTCCACCTGGTCACAATGAGCTTTAAAAATAAGTGATAAATAGAAATAAACCTTCCTAACCAAGTTTTTACAGAAAGAAACCAAATATTATATTGATTTCTTAAATCACTTACTGCTCTCAGGAAACGGCTCCAACCACAGACTTAACTATTTATTCCAAACCCTATGCTGTTCTCCCTCGAGCTCCTTTCTCCTTTTCCATTTGCCCTTCTTTCAACCTCCAGGTCCACGTGGAGCCTCTTTAAATAACTTGAAGAAGTCATCAGTGGGAAGGTAGAGATGCTAACCTTTCACGTGTTCAAGCAGGACTCAAGCATTTGAAAAGATAAGTATGGGCCAAGGGCCATCTACCAAAGAACCAGAAAAACAAAACAAACAAAACATGTGAAAAGGAAAATGGACACCAAGGGAAAATGGGCTTTCCTAGTTCAATACAACTGCTTTAATGCTTTCCCAAAGATTAAATGAAATTGCTTCTAATGTTGAGAGAGAGAGAGAACATCTTACGCAATACAGGATTCTTTTCTAAGCTCCTCACCCTTAACAGAACTGACACCAAAACTAACCCCTGCCCCACCCCCACCCCGGCCTGGGTTTCCTGCACCTCTTTGGATAACTGACACCTGCCCCTTCCACCCTCTAGCATTTCTCTTCCCTATGCAGATTCCTCTGGTCCCCAAGTGCCTGGAATGGGCAGTTTCGTCAAAGTTGACAGCTTTGGAGAGAGAGAGCGTGGACTGGGGGCCCAAAGTCGTTTGTACAAGGTCACCCAGAAGTCTGGGGACAGCAGCAGGGTCAAAAATCAACTTTATCTCCTCTCTGTTCTAGCAGAGTGGAAGTCGCAGCTGAGAGGCGACGTCTGTGCTTGGACCATCCAACCAGCCAACACCGAGGTACGTTTGCTTTGTCTGCAAAGCTACCTACTTAATAGCCTTTCCCTATTTATAATTTTTCTCTTAATATTTTATATTTAGGGACTATATTCCTAAGTATACTGCTTTAAATTGGTTGTGTCTTAAAAGCTTCTACAGGACAATTCTTAGAACCTCTTTGACAAAGAGTCATGGTAAACCTTGGCAAGTCAAATCGGCTGTGCTTTGGAGAGGGACGCTGTCATAAGCGGGACACCTGCGGGTTTCCGTCAGCACCCACACACCCAGCTCCCAGGACTGCGCCTGCCTGGCCACGGGCTCCTGTCTTTCCTGCTGCAGCTGTTGTCAAACCCGCTCTACAGATGATGATTTTGCTCAGCTGGGAAATGGGCTTCTGTCTGCCTCGGAGGCATTTTGCTCCCAGCTCCAAGTAGCACGGTCTGGGAAGCAGACACCTGCCCCCACAGTTGTCGCTGTGGGGTTTGCCGTTAATAGTCCTGAACAGCTGACAAGGCAAGAATGTCTAGGATGTGGAATCTTTTTTATTTCTTCCTGTTCTGCTGGGCTCGGTGAGCACACATTCACATGTATATGTGTATACATGTCAAACGCAGCTGTGTGCAAACAGTGATTTCTCCCAGAATGGAAGCTGTACACTAAGGAAAAATGGGCTTTCCTAGTTCAATACAACTGCTTTAATGCTTTCCCAAAGATGAAATGAAATTGCTTCTGATGTTGAGAGAGAGAGAGAACATCTTACGCAATACAGGATTCTTTTCTACTCTTATTTCACGTTGTGGAAGAGCCACAATCCTCTGCTTTTGAGTTCAATCTCACAGATAAGTTTTGAGAGGAATAAAGACCACACAAAAAAGGAATTTGCTCCATGTGCATTGTGTTGGGCAGGCATTTAGCCATGATTCAATATTAATGAAAGAAGAAATATTTATTGGGTTCCTAGTAGGTGCTCATTATTTAAAGGCTAAGTCACAATCTCTGATTAGAGATTACTCCTTAATCAAGGAAACAAAAAATTAGTAAACAAGTAAATGTCCCCCCTTGTAACAATACACCTCAATGACTATAGGTCAATGGGGAATCTAAGAAGGACAGGAACTAGAAAGTCTAACAACTTGACCACCTAATCAATCTTTTTTTCCAACTCTAAGGATCGACCCGTAGGTGAACTTTGTCACACTTCCAAATCTGACTTTGTATTTAAGTCTCACAACCTGGATGTCCTCCTGATTCTCAGGGATGTGTCTCCCCCGTGCTGGCTTCCCTATCTTGGTGGCCTTAATAATGGGCTTGGCAATTCTGTAGCAATCCTTTCTCTATGCCTCCCCCCTGAACATGAACTGAAGCCTAGCACTATGAAGGAGACTGATATTTTTGGTTTGACTGCTTAATTCTCATGGTCTGCCTGGATCTGCTCCTATTTTTATCTGGATTTGATGGCCTCTATGACTGTGGGCCTCCCTCCAGCCTCTGCCTGCCAGCATTGTCCCGGTTAGACTTATCAACCCCAAGGTCATTCCTCCTGACTTACCCTGCAGGTGGGCATGCAGCTGAAAATGCCCCCCAGCATCTCCCCTGGCCTACTGGGCAGGCTCAGCTTTCCAAGTGAAGTACCTCGTCCATGTCCAACCATGATCGTCATGGTCACAGGTAAAATAACATCAGTGTAAGTGAGATCAGTCAGGAAAGACTCCATCATCTGGGCCCTATAAGGTGGGCAAACACACAGCTCTCAGGAACAAATACAAATATGTCTAGATGCCTTATGGTGCAATGCTCTGTGTTAGCCATTCAAGTCCTCCTTGAGCCTTCTCCTCATCTTGAACTGGGAATTTTTCAGATACAAATTCTGTCTGACTTCTCATGTGTAGGCCAAGTCTAGTGGGAACCTGCGTCTCCAAATAAACATCTACCTCCAGCCCACCTCATGTCTTAGAAACTAAAATATGTCTTCAAATCAAGAGGAGAATTTTAAAGTTACCAGATACTGATCTGGGGTTTCTAACAAAAAGGTGAATCTGTGATTTGCATGCAGACCCCTGAAAGTCTTTATCTCATTATTCTTGGTAATATCTTTTTACAATTTACTGACATGCCACATACTCAGAGCAGTCATTCAGGATCTCCATTGGATGCTTGACATCTGCTGATGAATTTAGCATGACAGTAGCTGGTCCAGTGGTTCTAAATACCAAGCAGGGTATACTCAGAAGGATGCCATCTACTGTCACCAGGAGTCACCAGTTATCATTTCGCAGATGTATATTTATTTGGAATAAGATTAAATCATCAATTTCTTCTTCAAGCCTCCTCCTCCTTCCCCACCTCATCCTCCCCCCTCCCTCCTCTCCTCCTTCTCCTTCTCCTTCTTTTCCTCCTCCTCCTCCTCCTCCCTCCCTCCTCTTCCCTCCTTCTTCTCCTCCTCCTCCTCCTTCTTCTTCTTCTTCTTCTTCTTCTTCTTTTTCTTCTTCTTCTTCCAGTAGGGTCCATGCCCAGTATGGAGTCCAATGTGGGGCCTGAACTCACAACTCTGAGATCCAGACCTGAGTTTATATCAACTGTGAGATGCTTAACCAACTGAGCCACCCAGGTACCCCTCACTTTCTTCTTTTTTAAAAAATTATTATTTTTTTTTTATGTAGAACATAAAGTTTATCATTTAACTATTATTTTTAAGTGTATAGCTCATTAGTGTTAAGTATAATCATAGTATTATTCAACCAATCTCCTGAAGTTTCCATCTTGCAAAACTGAAACTATACTCATCAACTACTCCCCATTCCCCTTTTTACCTAGCCCCTGACAACCACCATTCTACTTTCTGTGTCTATGAATTTGACTACTCTTGATAACATATATATGGAATCATATAGTATTTATCTTTTTGTGACTGGCTAATTTCATATTATGCTATGTCCTTAAGGTCTGTCTATGTTTTAGTAAGTGTCAGAATTCCATTCCTTTCTAAGGCTAGCATTCTATTCTATATGCATACTACATGTTGTTTATCTAGTCATCCATTGACAGACTCCTGGATTGGTTCCACTCTTGGCCATTGTGAATAGTGTTCCCATGAACATGAGTATGTACATATCTCTTTAAGACCCTATTTTCAGTTTGTTTGGATATATACCCAGAAGCAGGATTTCTGGATAATATGGTAGTTCTATTTTTAACTTTTTAAGGACGTGTCATGTTGTTTTCCATAGTGGTTGTACCAGTGTACATTCCTACCAACAGTGCATAACGATTCCAATTTCTCCATATCTTCAGGAATCCTTCCTTCCTTTCTTTTCTTCTTAATATAGTAACCATCCTAATGGTGTGAGGTGATCGCTTTCTGTGGTTTTGATTTATATTTCCTTAAGTATTAGTGATGTTAAGTGTTTTTCATACGCTTGTTGACCATCATCTTTGGAGCAATGCTAAAGATGGACTTGAGTAAGTCCTTTACCCATTTTTAATCAGATTATTTTTTGTTGTTGTTGTTGTTGTTGTTGAATGTCTCTTGCTTCTCATGAGGCATATACTTCTGTGATATATGAGGAAAATAAAGCATGAGGGGCTTCAAAATATACATCACAAAGGGTATTATTTCTCCATTAGAGTTATAATTCCAATTATTATCACCATAACGGCAAAAATCAAACAATTTACCCTCCTTTCATTTATCTTCAAACCAATCACAAGAGAGAAGGTGAAAGCACATTTGCCTGTTTTCTGAGGAAGGCAGGCCTCCTGCAGGTAAAACTTCAGTATGAGTCTTTTTGGGGGCTCTTTGCTAGCTAGTTCACTGCTTTTTCTTCAAGGCCCTGAGGTTTTGACCTACTTGCTTCTCTTTGTTCACTCTCATCCTTTACTTTCCCGCATGAGTTCTTCAAGTCCAAGTTTGTGCCTGCAGCTTAGAAGAGGAGACTATCCAGGTTTTTTCCCAACCAGTTCTCTCTGATGCAAACATACTATTTTATGTCTCAGAAATGTTTTTCTTTTTTAATTTAACACAAGATAATATCCTGGGGTAAGTCAAACTGAGATAATTGTAGAAACTTGACATAGTACCAGAGATGTCTTTTCTTTTTCTTTTTTTTTTTAATATTTCAATTTTTAAAAAAAATTTTATTAACATATAATGTATTATTAGCCCCAGGAGTACAGGTCTGTGAATCGCCAGGTTTACGCTTCACAGCACTCACCATAGCACATACCTTCCCCAGTGTCCATAACCCCATCCCCCTTCTCCCTACCTCCCTCACCCCAGCAAACCTCAGTTTGTTTTGTGAGATTAACAGTCTCTTCTGGTTTGTCTCCCTCCTGATCCCATCTTGTTTCATTTATTCCTTTCCTACCCCCCAAGCCCCTCATGTTGCCTCTCAACTTCCTCATATCAGGGAGATCATATGATAATTGTCTTCAGAGACATCTTTTCTAAGGTCAGCACTCTCAAGGCTCCCTTAGACAATGTGGTGTGGTATGGGCAATTTCTAAGATGTGTGTGAGAAACCTGACAAACCCTATCTGCTGTGGATGGCTCTTATAATGGCACTAACTAGTGCCAAGATACTAATTAGCTTATCTCTGAGATGTGATCTTAATCTAATCCCCTTTCTTGGGAACCCCCCCCCAAGCAACACCACCAATACAGAAGATATCTGAATCTTGGATTCATTTACACAGTAATGATTGTAGCAGAATCACCGTGACTTCAGTCTTTGGTGAGTCACAAAAACTGCACGAGGTGGGTTGTCTCACAGAGAAAACTTCTTTTGCAGCAAATAAGGAGGTGCCTGGGAATGACCTCAGAGCTGTGACTCTCTGAGAGCAGGTGAATGGGTACCTTTTGTTTAGGGTGAGGGTGAATATATTTTTTAAAGATTTTATTTATTCATTTGACAGAGAGATAGAGACAGTGAGAGAGGAAACACAAACAGGAGGAATGGGGAAGGGACGAGCAGGCTTCCCGCCAAGCAGGCAGCATAATGCGGGGCTTGATCCTAGGACCCTGGGATCATGACTTGAGCTGAAGGCAGATGCTTAACAACTGAGCCACCCAGGCACCCCAGGATGAATAGATAACAAAGCCTTTTCATCATCAGAAGCAAACATTAGGTTATACCTGCTCCTTAAGGAAACACTTCACCTATACATACATCGTGTGTTTTATAAATGAGGCTGGGGCTCCCCCTTGAGCAGAGATTTTAGTATTATAATGACCTGAAGGCCAGTCAGTCCAGGGGTCACTCCAATGTCCATGTGTGGAGGCACGGGTGAGGGGTTTAGCTCAATGGGATGATGGGGGGGAGGTCTTGTCAGCGCAGTCCATCACCTGAGAGGAGGTTTCAGGGTTTCATTTGCCCGAGTTAAGAGGTAAGTCAGAAAGAAGAGCCTAAGGACAAATGTAAGATAAGGGTTCCTGAGTAAAATCAGGTGGGCAGTAAAAGTCAGGTCTTGGGGTCTAGCTGGTGACACAATAAGTACACACTCTATGTTAAAAAACCACCCCAAGTGCTGGAGATTCAGAAGGAGTAAGTCACCATGACACCTGCCTGGTCCTCAAACTGAGCTCCTTGTGTCTTTAGAACTCCCTGAACTACCTGGCAATTATTTCTTGATGTCCAAATGGCCCTTACCTCTAGAACCCTTCACTGGTCTTACCTTGACATGCTTTTATTCCTATGCAGTTTCACTATAGGTGGGTCTTAGCTTTCTCCAGCCTTCATAAATTGTAGCTTAGGTTTTTATTTCACTACCATCTCTGTGGTATCCTGGAGTTCTGACTGATTTAATCAACTTTCACAGTAGTTTTGATACCCATCTCTTCTTATTTCAAAGCTCTATCCTTTCTGGGGCTCCAACTGAGTTCCTATTTCAGATCTGAGGGGCATCCCAGATCTCAGCTCATGATAAGAACAGAAATGGTAGACTTTTGAGTCCAGGGAAAAAATATGCACTTTGTGGCTCAAGTTGCATCCCTATGTTTCTATGGACTCAACCCAAGAGATCAACTCTCCACCTTGTTGTCCCTATTCAGTCTTCTAGAATAATCTTCAGAGATTGAAGAAGACAGGATACAATAAACCAATAATAAACAAGCAAATAATAACAAAGAGAGAGTATAAATTCTCATAAATATCTTCTATATGTCCTGAAAAATGTGTATCATCCATACATCCTAAAGGTTTATAATGGGTTAAAATTTTTTAATTACCCAATCTCATGCACAATAACAATTTGGACCCCCCTCATCCTAGGTGATGGCAATGAGACAAGAGAACTATCAAGAGAACCTACATGGTTGTAAGTCTCCACCCTTCTGATGGATAAGGATAAAAATAATAACCAAACTTCATTCAGAGATGATGTTTAGCCCCAGAAATAAGAGCTAGCTATTCTTTACTTCCCCTGACAATAAACCAAAGTACCATATTTTACTACATAGCATAAACACGTTGGAATCCTTAACATGAAAATATCTGGACACTGGAGAATTATGAAGTCTCCAACATTGTTTAGACTTTTCAGTTATTTAGAGATGACTGAAGTGTACTTTCATCCAGAAATAGATTGGTTCACTACTCAAAATTCCATGTAACATGTGCTAACTATTTGGCAGTCATTGGATTCCATTTGCTTGACTCCTTGATTTTGCACTGTTGGGGTTTTCAGAGCAGATTTTTTAATTGCTTGCTATAGCTCAATATTTTCTTCCCATTCAGACAGGTTACCTAGCCAGAGGTGGCTCTCAACCATGTTGAAGATGAATCTAATTTAATGAAAATTAATCTTCTACAACTTGGGAGCTCTAGGCTGGACCAGAGGTAAAAGCTATGGAGAAACCTGAGAATAAAGCATCTTAGCAGCAGCTAGATAGCTCTGAGGGAAAAGAGTAATGGACGTGATTCTCTTTATATCCCATTGGTGTTGTTTCTAGGATGTGTGCTTATTTCTGGACCGGTGCATGTGGGACAGTCAAAAAAATGGATGGACATCGATATAGAGGATGGACCCATTAAATGGCTCTTGTTTGTTTATTTCTGGTTTCTTCAAAACTGTTATTCTTAGCTCGTTTTTCTTACATAATGACTTGGAATGCATGAGTCCAACTGTGTTTAGTTGCTACTATAAATTCAGGAAATTGTATCTTTTTTTCCCTAATTGACAATAGCAAGGAAAAAAAACTATTGTCTTCACCATCTGTATGAGTTCAAATTTAGCCTGCTTCCCTCATTTCCTCTTCCATAATCCTTGATAGTTCTCTTGTCTTTTGCTGTCACCTTGGATTTAGGGTCCAAATTGTTATTGTGCATGAGATTTGGTAATTAAGTTTTTTAACCCATTATAAACCTTTAACATATGGTATGACTATTGACATTGAATTATATATCATCTTTCAAAAATGTTTTTTATTTGCACAATATTCTTTTTTTTAATTTAAAGATTTTTACTTATTTATTTGACAGAGAGAGAGAGAGAGAGTGAGAGAGAGAGCATAACAGGGGGAGTGGCAGGCTTTCCACTGAGAAGGAGCCCAATGAGGGGGTTGATCCCAGGACCCTGGGATCATGATTTGAGCTGAAGGCAGATGCTTCACTGACTGAGTCACCCAGGCGCCCTTATTTGCGTAATACTTTAACAATGCATATTTGTAATTCACTCTTTATATAACTGGCTTCATTTGTACCTGCTAATTTTTTTCTACTGTATTTTCCCATTCTTGAATTAGCTGGTAATTATTTCAGTTGGGTAAAATATACATTTTCCAGGAAGGGTCCAGGAGGGGTCATGCTTCATGCGCCCTCCAAAAGGGAATTCTAGTTTTCATATTCATTTGCATATGAATAACAACTTGAAAATATTGAAATAGACACTATTTGGTAATGAAGAAAGAAGGTCTAAGGCTGGCCAGTTTAATCATAATTGAATATCCATGATTTATTTTTTGTATTAGAATGAAAATTGTTACCAATTCATTTATTTCTTTTTAAAGATTATTTATTTATTTATTTATTTGACAGACAGAGATCACAAGTAGGCAGCGAGGCCAGCAGAGAAGAAGGGAAGCAGACTCCCCACTGAGCAGAGAGCCTTAGTGGGGCTGGATCCCAGGACCCTGGGATCATGACCTGAGCTGAAGGCAGAGGCTTTAACTCACTGAGCCACCCAGGTGCCCCACCAATTCATTTATTTTAAATGGTAGTTTGTGAGCTGTTGTACCCTGCACTCTATTAGAAAAAGGTTATTTTATTAATTTGGCAATCCTATAAAACATTATCTCTATTTCCAGAATCAATATGTCTGTCACCTTTCCTCTCCTTTTTTTTTTCTTTAATTTCCTTTAAATCCCTTAAATCATCAAAATGTCCCAGATAAAGTAATTTCACAATATTTTTAATGCAGAATTCCTTTTTTTAAAAAATTTTCATTTGGATTTCTCTGACTTCAGATATTTTTCTTTTCAAAATGAATGCTCCTTAATAATCTTGGTGGGAGGACTACTCAGCAATTTTCTAATTCTTCTCCTGTTTCTTAGAGTGAATCTATTTCAGAGGGACTCTATTTCAGAGGGAATCTTCACAATGTTCCCCTCCTTTGACTTACTGTCTCTCCTCATAGGCACAAGACACTTGCTTTGTTTGCTTCCTTATTATGGAGATCTATGACCATCTCATTGTTTCTAATAAGTAAGAGTCCAGAGTGTGTCAGAAACTGTTTGGTTGATCTCTGCAGCTCCAACTGAGGTAGAAGAAACCAAGGATCTGTTTTCTGCTCATTGTGACTGACAAACAGGGGAAAGCATGTCTGCAATGACATTTTTGTTTCTTATCAGCATCCTTACTATATCCCTTGGTTTCTTTCACAGGAGGCAGATTTATGAAGAAAAAGAGAATACACTGATCAATAAGGAAGTTCTTTTTAAAATTCGACATCTATAGGTAATTTTAGAAAAGCCCCAGTAGGTTTTTCATGTGCCAAATTACCCTGTTAACCTCCATTATGGACTTATTTTTGTCTCCCTGAAATACATATTGAGGTACTAAGTCCTGCCACCAATAGATTGTAACCCTACTTTAAAATAGGGTCTTTGTAGGTGCAATCAAGCTAAGATTAATTATTCTAATCCTGAACTAGGTGGAACCTAATCCAATGACTAGTGTCCTTATAAGAAGAGGGAATTTTGCACACAGAGACATGGGGAGAAGGCCACCTAAAGACAGAGGCAGAGGTTAGAGTGAGGCTATAAGCCAAGGAATGCCAAGAAGTGTCAGCAACTTCCAGAAGCTAGAAGAAGCAAAGAAGGATTCTTTCCTTGTATCATCACAGGGAATACAGCTCACCAATACCTTGATTTTGGACCTCTAACCTCCAGAATTTTAAGAGAATACATTTCTGTTGTTTTAAGCTACCTCGTGAATTCTTGCTTTCTCCTAGATCTCTTACGTGGGTAAAGCCAAATGCCATGTCATGAGGTAGTCTTGTACATAGTTTCTCATGGCCAGGGATTGAGACCTGCCAACAGCCACTTGAGTAGGCTCAAAACTGCCTTACCCTGCAACATTAGAGCCTTCAGATGAGGTCACAGAGCAGGCCACCTTAATGCAACCTCATGAGAAACATGGAACCAGAGGTCCCCACCTAAAGCACATCTGAATCACTGGCCTGTAGAAACTGTGCCATAATAGTGTTTGCTGTTGAAAGCCATTAGGTTTGGGTGTAATTTATCATGAAACAATATATAACTAATATATCTAGGTACACCTGCCTGCCTTCACTTACTCATCTATTTCTGTGACATAGACCTGGAATGAAATCAATAGCAGATGAGTCTTCATTCATTCATTCATTTACTCTACTTTGTCTTGCCAATTACACTCTTTACTATACCCATAGTAATGAACAAATCCCAACCCTTATGGTGCTTAGGGTAAACTTACTCTGTTTACTATAAAGCTTAACATGCTCTTCTGCTGAGGAAAAAGAGTGAATAAATAAAGAAAGGAAAGCAACAGAACCTAATATTTGAGTGCCAATTGTGCAAAGTACCGTTTTAGGAATTTTCACATATTTAATAGTTGCTTTACAAGTTTCCACAACTAATAAATAGTGGATCTATAAGCCAAATCAGGCCTATTTTATTTACTTGTACATCATTCATTTGTGAAAGTACTGCCAAATTAAAATCCTACATTTTTGTTAATAATGTGAATGCTAACTAGCGTTTTCTGAGTATGTACTATGTAACAGACATATTCTAGCAGAGTTAGAAATTATGCACCCATTATTTCACAAACAGATTATTTTTATAAAACTGCCATGGCAAGGTAGAGATAAGGAAAATCATACAGTTTTTAACATAATTCTAGCAAAAAGTGATTGTGTCAAGATGGCAAATATTTTCAGAAAGGACAATGCAGTCAAATCCCATTCATCTGTGTATATTATCAATATGTTATAAACTTAGATATTCATTAAAATAAAAATAACATGAAGAATGGTCTACAGGACATGGCACCAGAGGATTTAAGAGGAATTTATTAAGCAAAATTGAAAGTAGCAACAATCTTTATATAATTCTGAAAAGTCTCTCTCTGAGATGGTAGAGAGGAAGTGGGTTTGATGAAAATTATATTCTTCCTCCAGATCTTGCTTTCATTAAAATGAGTTTCCATGGTGCCCTTGTGCCCATACAGATGGTTTTGATTGCCTCCTTGTAATTTTCTGCATTTTCCACAATAAGCTATTAAGTTGATAATCATAGAACTAGAACTTAAAATTAAAGTGGAATCATGTGGGGTTTTTCTGTTTGTTTGAGTTTTCCATCACTGAAATTTCTAGTGAAAACGTGCGTACGGAAGGTGAGTCATACGACGGGTCATTCCACACTGTCCTCTGAGTTACTACAGTTCACTGATTTCAGAACAAGTGTCTGTCTCCATTGCAACATCTCTCCATTTTGAATGTATATTACAATAAATGTCATGGCATAGTAAATTAGCAGCATTTATGTTTTTTCTCAGTGGTGCATAAAGTGATGCTATGTCTTCCAACTCTTGGCATCTTAGAACTGATAAAATTTGAGAAACTTGTACCAACCTTACCCTCCTTTTGGGAAATTTCTTGCATATATAAACTCTGCTAGCTGTTTACTACCTATTTCAACCAGAGCAGATTTGGCCTATGAGAACACCAGACCAAGGGCTAAGCACATCAAAATACTGATCTAGAATTTGCACAGCCTTGCTCAAAATGATGATTTTAGAAAATCATAATACCTTTGCCACTTAGTTAAAATCAGTTGTCAGCAAAGCTAATATCTATCTGGTATGCACCACGATGTCCCTACCACTTGCCTAGACTAGAGAACCTTCTGAGTTGTGGTGTCCCAGCATCTAGTTGGGGAATATTTAGAATGTTACTCCTTGGGTGTTAGATATTGTCTATTGCATATTCTCTCTGTTTTCTTCCACTGGCATGCCCCTTCCAATGACCTTGTGAGTACCTATTTTCCGACCAGACACAGCTTTCTGCTTGACTCTCTGAGTAGTGTGCTGGTGTCCTGTGGCTACTGTAACAAACTACCACAGACTCCAGGGCTGGAAACCACACAGCATATTCTCTCACTGTTCTAGCAATCAGAAGTCCAAGATCAAGGTCTGGGTTAGCATCGGTTCCTGCGTCTTCCCCTTCCAGCAACTGCCGGCATCACTCCCATCTCTACCTTGTCTGCACATCACCTTCTCTCTGGACTTGGGATGGTCCACCCTGACAATCCAGGATGATCTACTCAGGTAAAGATTTTTAATTTCATATCTCTTTTTCAAAATAAGGTAATTTTCACAGCCTCCAGGGATTGGGATGTGGACACATTTTGAGGAACCTGCTTAGCATACCATATCCCTCTCTGCTTCCTAAATTAAATCCTGATTGCTAGCATTTGTATTACTGCATCTGTATTAGTGTATTAGTTTCCTAGGGCTGCTGTAGCAAAATCTTACAAACTGGGTTGTGGCTCAAGGCCGGGGAGCAAATCTCTACCTCTCTGTCCCACACAGCTATCTTCCTCTCTCAATGCTTATGTATAAATTTCCCTCTTCTTAAATGGACACTATTCATTGGATTAGGGCCCACCTTACTCCAGTCTGATCTCATTTTAATTTGATTACATCGGCAAATACCCTATTTCCAAAGAAAGTCGTGTTCACACGTCTGGGTGGACATGAATTTTGGAAGGACACTATTCAACCCAGTAGAGTCACAAATGCATGTGGCATTAGGGCAAACATTATATGCCATGGTAAATGTGTAAAATCTGTGCCAAATAAGAAAAGAATGGCCTTGATCCCTTTCAATTTTCATGAAGCATGGTCACATGCTATTTCACATCTTTAAATTCCTCTGAGATTCTGGGACCCTCAGACAAGCAGTTCACATGCTGGTTCTGCCTCTTACTGCCTGTGTAATATCAAGCTATTAATTAATCTAGTCATGTCTCTGCTGCTTCATCTCTAAAATGGGTATAATCACTCTTACCTGCTTCAGGGAGGTGTGAGGAGTAAGTGAATGAATGTTTTAAGCACTGCTATCAGAGAGTAAGTATCTGAAAATTATTAAAGGAAAACCTCACTCATGTGGACTGAGAATGCTAGAAAGGAGGTTGGGAAAGACAGAGCCAGACCACTCACTGTTAATTACAGGAACAGTCGTCAATGACAGAGTCCTAACAGAAGAAGCTCAACAGGAAAGAATCATCAGTTAGAAGCCCCAACAGGGAATGGTGTACATTGCCTTAACCTGCAAGAAATCAACCACTCTTGCAATTCCTCCAATGAGAAACTGTCATCACTTGGAACCCTCGCTTCTCTCCAGTAGATGTTTGTTCAAAACACCTGCCCCCTCCTCTCCTTGGGATGCCTGGGTGGCTCAGTCAGTTAAGTGATGGACTCTTGATCTCAATTGAGGTCTTAATCTCAGGGTGGTGAGTTTAAGTCCTGTGCTGGGCTCCATGCTGGGTGTGGAGCCTACTTAAAAAAAAAAAAAAAAAAGGCAAAACAACAAATAAAAAACTGCCCCTAACTTCCTCCTTTTTAATCATAAAGTAATGTTTCTCTTTTGTTTGCTGGACGTGCTTATGGTTTTGCAATAGCTTGCGTGGCCAGGATTGCAATTTTCTGCTTTCCTACGTAAAACAAGTTTTGCTAGTAAAATAACTAGCAGCTTTATTTTTAAGGTTAACATATCCAGTAAATGTTAGCATCTATCATTGTTGCTATTCTCCCTTTGCTTTAAAACTGCTTAATTTGGTCTCTGTTTCTTGTAGTAAAAGAAACACTGAGTAAATCACGAGTGGTGATTGCCAACCTCTTAGTCACCCAAGAAGCACAGAATTCAAAGTTTTGAATTACAGCATATACTGCCTTTGTTACTAGTGACTTAGTTTAGATTTCAATGCTGAAAATACCGAAGGGTGGTTTGTGTGTGTTAATATCTGTCTCTGGGTCTGTTTATTTTAAGCAAAGTCACAGTGTGTGACCTTGGAATCTCTGGAAATTACAGGAAGGTCTGTGGGTCAGTTAAGATACTTCAGTGATAAAAGGAATTTGGGAAATTGGGGGTACAGAGCTTAAAAGATCCCATGTTGCCAAATAGCACATCAATATTTTATATTTATATAACTGCTTTCTTGAAAAAGAAAACATCTTCGTCTGCCCCGCTGGAGACATCAATGAGACAATGTAGTCTTGTAGGAGCCAAGGGCAGGCTGCCCCTAAACATGCTTCTTTAGCATGCCGATTATTTAAAACCAAAGTTATGGTCCCCTGGGTGGCTCAGTTGATTAAGCATCTGCCTTCGGTTCAGGTCGCGATCCCAGGGTCTTGGGATGGAGCTCCATGTTGGGCAGCCTGCTCAGTGGGGAGTCTGTTTCTCTCTCTGCCCCTCTCCTTCACTTGTGGTCTCCCTCTCTCAAATAAATAAATAAAATCTTTAAAATAAATAAAAGTTACATGAGAAACAGCCAGTGCAATGACACCTAGACCCTCCTCTGTCCCCCTGAAAATAGGGAACAAATCTACATGAATAATACTCTCCCTGTGCTAATAAATAAAAATAAAACTTTTGAAAAAAATATATATATTTATTTATTTTTAAGATTTTATTTATTTATTTGACAGACAGAGATCACAAGTAGGCAGAGAGGCAGGCAGAGAGAGAGGGGGGAGGAAGCAGGCTCCCTGCCAAGGAGAGAGCCCGATATGGGGCTTGATCCGAGGACCCTGGGATCATGACCCGAGCCGAAGGCAGAGGCTTTAACCCACTGAGCCACCCAGGCGCCCCTATTTATTTATTTTTGAGAGAGAGTGAGCATAAGCAAGGAGACAGGGAGAAGAAGCCGACTCCGCACTTAGCAGGAAGCCCTACACGAGATTCCATCCCAGGGACCCTGGGATCATGACCTAAGCATAAGGCAGTTGCTTAATCAATGGAGCCACCCAGGTGTTCCTAAAAAAACATCCTTGTCATCAGAGACAGGGACTTTAAAGCCTAGAAAGCTGTGGAAACACACTTTGCTTTTGTTTTTGTTTTTTCTGATTTACCACCTCAGCCTAAATTCTGCTTAGAATTTCCTACTAATTGGGGCACCTGGGTGGCTCAGTGGGTTAAGCCGCTGCCTTCGGCTCAGGTCATGATCTCAGGGTCCTGGGATCAAGTCCCGCATCGGGCTCCCTGCTCAGCAGGGAGCCTGTTTCCCTCTCTCTCTCTCTCTCTCTCTGCCTGCCTCTCTGTCTACTGTGATCTCTCTCTGTCAAATAAATAAATAAAATCTTTAAAAAAAAAAAAGAATTTCCTACTAATTAAGGCTCCCAAATAACCCTTTTCTTTATCCCGTCAATTTCTCACAAATCTATTGTCTCTTTGTCTAGAATGTATATAAACTGCCTGCCTTTGTCATTTCTTTAGGTCTCAATTTCATTATTGGGCCTCCTTGTGCCTGTAATAAAACTGGGATTTTTTTGGTCCTGTCTTCTATCTATCTATCATTCATTCATTCATTCATGAGAGAGAGAAAGGGGAGAAGGGCATCAAGGGAGGGAGAGAGAGAATCCTCAAGCCCACTCCATGCTGAATCTGGACCCCAGCATGGGGATCGATCTCATGACCTTGAGGTCATGACCTGGGCCAAAACCCAGAGTCAGGCACTCAGCCCACTGAGCCAACCAGTTGCTCCTGTCTCATGTCAATTTAGTTTTTAGGCCAGCTGGACGATCTTGAGGGTGGAGCAAGAATTTTTCCCTTCCTTACAATCTCAGCACTCTCACACTAATTCTGGCCTTCCCTTGCTTAAAAAAAAAAAAAAAAAAAAAAAAACAAAGCCAAACGCATAATGAGTTTCATCTCTATCAACCAGGAGAGTTAAAGAGGCACATTTCCTTAAGATTTTCTTCAATCATTTGGCAAAACAAGAAGGATTTCATGGGGTTAAAGCCCTCCCCCTTCTTTCTTCGCAGCAGTGAAAAGTGGAGGTGTCCTTCCTCACTCTCCTTGTTCAAGTTCAAAATACAGTCATGTAAAAACAGATAATCACGTCAACAAAATGGACAGAAGAAATGAACAGACACTTCTCCAAAGAAGACATACAAATGGCTAACAGACACATGAAAAAATGTTCATCATCACTAGCCATCAGGGAAATTCAAATCAAAACCACATTGAGATACCACTTTACACCAGTTAGAATGGCCAACATTAGCAAGACAGTAAGCAACATGTGTTGGAAAGAATGTGGAGAAAGGGGAACCCTCTTCCACTGTTGGTAGGAATGCAAGTTGGTGTAGCCACTTTAGGAAAGAGTGTGGAGATTCCTTAAGAAATGAAAAATAGAGCTTCCCTATGATCCTGCAATTGCACTGCTGGGTATTTACCCCAAAGTTACAGATGTAGTGAAAAGAAGGCCCCCCTGTACCCCAATGTTCATAGCAGCAGTGGCCACAGTTGCCAAACTGTGGAAAGAACCAAGATGACTTTCAATGGACCAATGTATATAGTCCATATATACAATAGAGTATTATGCCTCCATCAGAAAGATTGAATACCCAACCTTTGTATCAACATGACGGGACTGAAAGAGATTATGATAAGTGAAATAGGTCAAGCAGAGAGGGTCAATTATCATATGGTTTCACTTTTTTGTGGAGCATAAGAAATAACACGGAGGACGTGGGGAGATGGAGAGAAGAAGTGAGTTGGGGGAAATCGGAGGGGGAGACAAACCATGAGAGACTGTGGACTCTTGAGAAACAAACTGAGGGTTTTGGAGGGGAGAGAAGTGGGAGGTTGGGGGAACCTGATGGTGGGTATTATGGAGGGCACGTACTGCATGGAGCGCTGGGTGTGGTCCATAAACAATGAGTTTTGGAACACTGAAAAGAAATTTTAAAAAATTTAAAAATACAATAGTGTAAGGCACTTAGACTGCTTACCAGGCTCCCCAGAAACTCTGGGAGTCTGTGGGGCCACTTTTGCTTCTCAGAAGGAAAACAAAAAGTATCTTTTGAGAGCTGAGCAGTTGTTAGATTGTAAACTATTTGTCTGGCTGAAGTAAGGAACATTCACTGAGAATAACAGTATTCTATCCCCTAAAAGTAGTCTTCCTGCTTGTAGAGTTGACCTTTAGACATGCCTCAGGGACAGCGTATTAATATTTTAAGAACTTCAGAATGTTTTCAACATTCCTTCCCACCTCTGAAAAATAGCCTTGCCAAGCCCTTTTAAAACACAATTTTTTTTGTACCAAATAAGATTTTAAAACTAAGCTCTTTGGGTTAAAAATGTAAAGTTTGGTTTCACTCATTTGTGGAGCATAACCAATAGCATGGAGGACAAGGGGCGTTAGAGAGTAGTAGGGAATTTGGGTAAATTGGAAGGGGAGGTGAACCATGAGAGACTATGGACTCTGAAAAACAGTCTGAGGGGTTTGAAGTGGCGGGGGGGGTGGGAGGTTGGGGTACCAGGTGGTGGGTATTATAGAGGGCACAGCTTGCATGGAGCACTGGGTGTGGTGAAAAAATAATGAATACTGTTTTTCTGAAAATAAATAAATTGGGAGAAAAAAAAATGTAAAGTTTGGCAAGTTGAATTCTTGTCGAGAGTATTTTTCAATCCCCCCTCCCTCCCTGCATGGAAATGTGAGACTATACAGACAGGAGCTGACCAGCCTCGCCAAGTAGAGGGCAGAATCACGGCGCTAGGATGTCATCAAAATGTCTTGTCTGTATCTGAAGATTCCCTGGATTTTGAAGCTTAGTAATTCAGAGTTACCTCAGTGTAGAGGGAATAGACTACTAAATTGAGACCACAACTGACTCATTCCAAAAAAGCAAGACACTTGTGATTAACAGAACTTGAACACTCTCCAAGGTTAATATTCTTTGGCCGCAACTAACTCCAGAGAAGCTGAGACCCTCCCTTCCAGTTAGGGACTAATGATTAATGTCTTTGTAAACTTGTGTGCAGCTAAATACTCTCTTTCTCCCTGTCTCTCTCTCACACACACACTCGCCCGTTTTCCTTGCTCTTTGCTCTGCTGTGCAAGCCCCTATTGCCACGTTTTCCCCCATGCTCTTCTCCCTTTAAAACATTATCTCCCCACTTATCTCCCATGCTCTTCTTCCTTCAAAACATTCCACAAGGTCCTACAGAATACCCATTGAATGATGTACACATTCCCTTACCACCTTAAATTTCTCATCAAACGTTCCTTTTAATTTCTGATCTCAGCAGGAAACCTGCCTCTCCCTAGAAGACACCACATTCATTCTAGCCTCCCAAGTGTAAACGGTTCTCTCCTTCCTATGGTATTTTCTAAGACAGGGCTTTCCTGTGGGTTCTTCATATATCAAGTCTTCATTGCATAAAAAAGACTGGGTACAGGAAGAAATATTTGACACCACCATCCTGGGGAGGGGTGGCAGCAAAGGCACTCCTTCGATAGCTATACAATTTATGTCACTCTTTGTCCATTTTCATTTTGAACCTCATATGATTTCCCATTCAGTGAAGACTGGGGCTCAAGGTCTACAATCTTTCTTGATACCCCATGTACTGCTATTAACAGAGTGATGTCTGTGCCGACAAGGAAACTTCACACAACACAATGAACTGCTGGGCCCTTGATTCTTCATCTCCACAGGTCCTGTCAACTCAAGTTTCACCACACGTTACTCCTCCCTCCTGCCCCTCAACAACCGGGTTGAGAAGACACAGTGCAGATGGGAAAGCGGAAAGGGCTGAACGTCTCCTTCTCTTGGGACTCAGAAGGGGAGCATGACCATGACCAGGATCTCTCTGTATTTGTCATAAATCATGTACCCTTGGGCAAATCAACCTCCAGTGCTCATCTGTGAGATCCTAGAATTCCAGGGAACCATGCAAAATAGGCTCTAGTCTGCAACTGAGCAATAGTTATTGTATTTCTTTTATTCCAGATTTGTTAGAAGAGATGGAACAAAAGGAAATGGTGAGGAGCAGAGAGGAGGGGTGGAGCTACTTGATGTAAGACAGTCTCATTCACTGTCTTATCATTCGCTCAGCAGTCTCATTCACTGCTGAGCACATAGGGTTCAGGCCTAACAGATGTTGGGAGGTGGTAAATCCTAGTGGTAAAATCCTATCCACATGCAATCTACATGTTTTTTTAAGATTTTATTTGTTTATTTGACAGACAGAGATCACAAGTAGGAAGAGAGGCAGGCAGAGAGAGAAGAGGAAGCAGGGTCCCCACTGAGCAGAGAGCCTGATGCAGGGCTCCATCTCAGGACCCTGAGATCATGACCTGAGCCAAAGGCAGAGGCTTAACCCACTGAGCCACACAGGTGCCCCACAATCTACATTTTTTAAACGTTACATAAGCTTCAGCCCCCTTCTCTAATATAGAGATAGTGGGACCTGCCTCAGAGAGTCATGCATGAATGAGACGTGGTGTGTAAACATACAGCATAGTGTCTGGAACACACAATGACCTGCAGAAAAGTTTGATGGTGAGGATGAAGATGATCATGGTTTCCAGACCTTGGAAAAGTCTGTGGTTTTATGAGTTCTGTAACTGACTTGGATTCCAACCTTGTCTTTGCTGCTAGTTACTCGATTTAGTTACCTTCTCAGAGTTTCATATGCACCCTGTTTAAAATGGAGATAATGATGCCTCTGCACAGAGATCTGTGTGGATTAAATAAACAGTGCAAGGGTGCCTGGGTGGCTCACTGGGTTAAGCTTCTGCCTTTGGCTCAGGTCATGATCTCAGGGTCCTAGGATGGAGCTTCACATCGGGCTCTCTGCTCAGCGGGGAGCCTGCTTTCCCCTCTCCCTTTGCCTGGCAGCTTGTGACTTCTCTCTGTCTGTCAAATAAATAAATAAAATCTTTAAAATACATACATACATCCATACATAAATACATAAGCAAACAGACAGTGCAGCACAGGGCATGGATCTATAGAGTTCAGTAGGTATCTCTCCCTTCCATCTCGAGCTCTCCACCAACACCAAAACATACACAGAGCTGGTATTTCAGGCTGGTGGTTGAATTGGAGTCACTGATATCGAGGCAAAAATAAATAGCAAATGCCTTCTTTAGGTGCGGGGGCAAGAGCACTCCCTGAAAAGCATGGCTGCTGTTTATTATGTTCATATGTTTCTATAATTGTTCTGTAACCACGTCTACTGCTTTGCAATTTTAAAGTCCTCCATAAAGAACCAATGCAATTATTTTGTTTTCACATCATGATTCACAACACTAGAAGTTTGTGGGTTTTTAATAATGAATCATATCTTGATGAATCAAATCCTAAATGCGGATGTTTAGCTTTTATGCCATAATAAGTGTGTTCCTGGGAAACCGTATGTTATTTTTGATGTCAAATCAAGCCGTGTTTTAAATGGACTTCAGTAACAAATACTATCAAATTATTTTAGAATGCAAGAAATCATCCATTAAGTTCTGTTTCCTCTAATCCTGGGCTTTACATTCTAGTTTTCTTTAAAGTGAGGTTTGCTGTATTGCACATTATTATATTGGTGGTTGATGTAAAATGTTCTTTACGTAAGAACTGGAAGTAGCTTTTCTTCAAAGAGAAGTGCCTTCCTCAGGTCATGAAAATGCGAAGAACTCAGCACAAAATCTGCCTTAGCATCCATCGACTCGGGAGTTATCTGCTTATAAAGATTTGCTGATCTATTCCATCTTCATAATTATTAATCTTATGCAGATATGCAAATGTCAACCCATGCTGTTTGTTTATTCAAGTAGTCAAAATAAGTATAATAGGAAAGCTGCAATGTTTAAATCTTGTTCAATTTATTTAACAGAGTTCATGTTCCATTGGAACCATCACCAGGAGTAAAAGGGTAAAAATGACAGCAGGCTTGGGATTTGATTAATTTCATTTTATGGCTTAAATTAAGAATTAATCCATTTCTCTCTTGATAAATATGCAGAGAAGATTATGAAATGACACTTGATTTTCTCACATCTTAAAATTCACCTATTTTCTGATTATTTTGAATGAGGCGCTGAAGGGGCTTAGATTTTCAATCAATCTTCATTCCATTGTTAACTTCCTTGCCAAAAAAAAAAAGAAATGCATAAAACATGAGTTTCTTACTTATTTAAAAGTTCATCCTTACACTGTCAGCTACTTGATATTGGTTGTTTGTGCCCCTTTCAGGTACTTGCATCCCCAGAATGGTGTTCAGTTTCCCGCCTCAAACTATATAGTCATTAATCAGTTGTCACTTCTCACCTACGACAACACTTCTCACCTTTACAATGACTTCACCCTGGCAAAATTACACAACAGAAGGTCTCCATTTTACTTCTATTCAATGTCCTTTGTCTTAGCTTTCCTGGCCATCATTTTAAATATCTTTTATATTAAATAAGCTGGTGAGAATTGAGGAATGTGGATTCTATATTCAAGTTCTTTCTTAAAACTTGTGTTGGTTGTGGACGATGCAATTTGCTGGTCCAAAGATTTTCCTGGTAAGATTTCTCCTCCTTCTCTACCCCCAGCAAGAATGACTTAGGCTTCCTGTAATGTGTCAGACAGTGGGCACACGGAGATTAATAAAATGGGATTCCAGCTTTCAAGCTTGGTTGTAGTTTTGTAAACAAGGCATACACAAATTATAGTGCAGTATGATAAGTTCTACAGCTAATATTTGTCCAAAATATTAAGGCACCAAGGAAAAATAATTCACTGAAATGTTACTTGAGTGTAATATTTGGCTTGGATTTTAAAGTGTGTGTAGGGACTTGTCAAGTGAAAGGTTGAAGAAAATGTTTCTAACAACCTATGTTATTAAAAAAAAAAAAGAAAACTAGAAAGACAGATTTATCAAGTGGAAACTGAAGCCACCTAAGAATCAGGGTTTGGAATCAGTTTGAGTGGGATATAAATACTATTGAATCTCATGTTCCTTTGGATTTGTAGCATGTCTGCATATCAGAGGATTCAAAGATGAGATTGTCTTTCTTATGAGCCTAAGTTATGTATGAATCATAGCTTCTCTATGTTGTTGAAGATTAACATTTTCCACAAAATTGTTAACAACCACAAGAACCAGGTTGTTTAGGTTAAAAAAATGATTGGCTGAGGTTTTTTTTTTTGGTCAGCATTTCTTCATGCCTTTGGCTATTGACAAATGTTTACCAGACACTACTATGACACTACTGTAACAGTCTACATTCCAGACATAAGAGTTAGCTGTGAAGGGGCCCAGTCAGTAGAGTGTGAGAGTCTTGATCTCAGAATTGTGAGTTCGAACCCCATGTCGGGTGCACGGATTACTTAAAAAATAAAATCTTAAAAAAAAAGTGTAGTGAGAAAGAAATGCTCTTCATGTATTTAAATGAAGTCATTAAGGATCGGCACTGCGTTGCAAAACTAAATGAATGTCTAGAAGCATCTCCCTGTGATTGAACAATGAGTCACGTGGTGTACTTTGAATTAAAAGACAAATCTGAGAAGAAAGTAGTAATGATAATTTAACAATACTAATAATTAACAGTAATAGAGACTTTTCCATGTGTCAGGACTATGATAAGTGTTTTATTTGGGTAATTTATCCTCACAATCTATATGGAAACTCTTGTTATTGTGTTTTAGTTTGTTAATAAGAAAACTAAAACCCTTTGTGAACCAAAATTCCACCCAAGAACTCTGACTCCACAGTTTGAGCTAATAATATGTCTGATCTAACTGAACTGCTACATGAGTTATATTCCAGATACCATAAGGTTAGTATGAATTAACAACATGAGGTAGCCACCAGGAAGAGCTAATATAACCATTGTTCCGTCCTCTCGCAGTGAAGACTTCCAACAAACTCCCCTGCCTAAAATCTTTCTAGGGCTCCAAACCCTCTATTCCATACCAGCCAAACACCAAATTTAATTCTCAGATTCTCTCTCCTCCATTGCTCAACCCAAATGAATTTCTCCTTTTTTTTTTTTTAAAGTAACTTCTATGCCCAACACAATGCTCAAACCCATGAGCCTGGGATCAATATTTGCATGCTCTATGATGGAGCAATGATGTTCCCCCTTACCCAAATGAATTTCTAATTGAAATTTTAGGCAGAGTCCCAAGGAAGAAGAAAAACCATTCTCTGATCATCTGGAACCAGCTTCTTTAAAGTTGTTAATCCACTTTAACTGTTTTTCTTCTTTTTTCCAAGATTGAAAGCACAAATTCTTGAGAAATACTGAGGTATTTTTATAACTATTAACTCACTATTGGCATTGTGTCTCCCCATTAATAATGCTGGGTGGCACAGCTGTCACATTTATTTTTCCCTGGATTTGTTATTCAGTAATGGACATTAGGAGCTACAGGGGTTTGGAGGAAGTCAGAAGGCAGATGGGAGATGCAGAGTAGAAAAGAGGTTACACCTCTTAGTGGGACTGTGGACCTTAAGGGACCTTAGGGTAAGGGTCCACAGTACCCAGGCAACAACTAGAACCTAAGAGTATGAAATCCTTAGTGTAAAAGCTAGAGAAACAAACAAACAAACATAAAACACCTTTTTATTTATTTCTTAAAAGATATTATTTATTTTGAGAGAGAGGGAGAGAGCAGGGGGTGGGCCAGAGAAAGAAGGAGAGAGAAACTCTTAAGCATGCTGAGTGCAGAGCTCCATGTGGGGCTCCATCTCATGACCCTAAGATCGTGACCTGAACTAAAATCAAGGGTCAGACCCTTAACTGACTGAGCCACTCAGGCGCCCCAGGACCTTTTTATTTAAAGCTAAAAGAGATCTGCGAAAATTGTTAGAGGGACTTCTTTAAGCTGAAAACAAAGGGTGTTAATTAGGAACAAGAGTACATAAGAAAGAATAAATCTCACTGGAAAAATAAACATATAGTAAAGGCAGTGCATTAATTACTTATAAAGTTAGTATGAAGGTTAGAAGACAAAAGTAGGAAAAATAATCATTATAATAATCATAATTAGATAAGGGATACACAAGATAAAAAATGTAAAAAGTGACATCAAATATATAAAATGTAAGGAGAAGAGTAAAAATGGTGAGCATTAGAATGAGATTGAGCTGAAGCTGTTATCAACTTAAAATAAGCTGTTACAAACATGTTGTCGTGTGTAAGCCTCATGGTAACCACAAAGCGAAAAGTTACAGTAAATACACGAAAGATAAAGAGAAAGGATTAGGGGCACCTGGTGGCTCAGCGGGTGGCGCTGCCTTCAGCTCAGGTCATGATCTCAGCATCCCGGGATCCAGGCCCGCACGGGGAGCCTGCTTCCCCCCCTCTCTCTGCATGCTGCTCTGCCTACTTGTGATCTTTCTCTGCCAAATAAATAGATAAAATCTTAAAAAAAAAAAAAAGAGAGAGAGAGAGAGAGAGAGAAGATGATAAGCATACCACTAAAGAAAGTTACCCAACTTCAAAGGAAGTAAGCAAGAGAAGAAAGAAACAGAAAGGAGCAACAAAAACAAGTAGAAAACAGTGGGGCACCGAGGTGGCTCAGCCCATGGAGCAGCCTACTCTTGGTTTAAGCTTGGGTCATGGTGTCAGGCTCCTGGGGTAAAATTCCATGCTCAGTGCAGACTCTGCTCAGGATTCTCTCCCCGTCCTTCCCCTTTGGCCCCACCCTATCTGAAATAAATAAATAAATAAATAAATAAGAACTTAAAAAAAAAAAAAAACCATCTAGAAAATAATTAACAAAATAGCAAATACACACCTACCAATAATTACTTCCAATGTAAATGGACTAAATTCTTTCATCAAAAGACACAGAGTGGTTAATGGATAAAAAACTAAAATCAATCTACATGCTTTCTTTCAGAGACACACTTTAGAGGTAAAACCACATGCCAACTGCAAGAAAGAGAAATTCCCTGCAAATGAAAACCAAAGAAAACTGGAGTAGCTATACTTCTGTAAAACAAAATAGACTTTAAAACAAAGACCAGGAGGGGCGCCTTGGGTGGCTCAGTCAGTTAGTTAGGTGGTTAGCTTTTGGCTCAGGTCATGATCCCAGGGTCCTGGGATTGAGTCCTGCATTGGGTTCCCTGCTCCATGGGGAGCCTGCTCCTCCTTCTCCCTCTGCCTGCTGCTCTGCCTGCTTGTAGTCTCTTTCTCTGTCAAATAAGTATATAAATAAAAGTCTTAAAAAAAAAAAAGACCATCATAAGAGACAAAGAAGACTTAAATAATGGTAAAGTGGTCAACTTAATAAGAGGATATAACATTTGCAGGTATTTATGCACCCAACATACAAGCACCTAAATATATAAAACAAATATTAACAGACCTAAAGGGAGAAATAGACAGCAATGCTATAGCAGCAGAGGCTCTAATACTCCACTTACATCTATGGATAGATCATTCAGACAGAAAAATCAATAAGGAAGCATTGGCCCTAAACAACACATTAGGAAAGAAAGACCTAACAAACATATACAGAACACTATCCACAAGTACACACAGAACATTTCTTTTTTTTTTTTTTAAGATTTTATTTATTTATTTGACAGACAAAGATCACAAATAGGCAGAGAGGCAGGCAGAGAGAGAGAGAGAGAGAGAGGAGGAAGCAGGCTCCCCGCAGAGCAGAGAGCCCGATGTGGGGCTCGATCCCAGGACCCTGCGATTGTGATCTGAGCCAAAGGCAGAGGCTTTAACCCACTGAGCCACCTAGGCGCCCCGTCACACAGAACATTTCTGAGATGGATTGTATGTTGAGTTGCAAAACAAGCTTCCATACATTTTAGAGGATTGAAATCATACCAAACATCTTTCTAGCCACAATGGCATGAAACTGGAAATTAATTACATGACAAAAATTAGAATTCACAAATATGTGGAGATTAAATAACATGCTAATAAAGAAACAACAAGTTGATGAAGAAATCAAAGAAGAAAAAGCCTTAAAAACAAAGGAAAATGAAAATCTCAAAAAACCTAATTTTAGAAGTGAAGGTACTAGAAAAAGAAGGAACAAATGAAACCCAAAGTTAATAGAAGGAAGGAAATAACAGAGATTAGAGCACAAATAAGTTAAGCAGAGACTAAAGAGACAATAGAGATATTGGTGAAACTAAAAACTGATCCTCTGAAAAGATAAACAAAATTGACCAGCCCTTCACTAGACTCACTAAGAAAAAAAAATAAAAAATAAAAAAAAGGTAAAATCAGAAATGAAAGTGATGTCACAACCGGTAACACAGAAATACAAAGGATCACAAAATACTATTATGAAAAATTATACATCTACAAATTGGAAAACCTGGAAGAAACTTCAAAAAAAAATTACAAGCACACCAAAAGACAAAAACAAAACAAAATGAAACAAACAAACAAAAAAAAACCAAAAACCAAAAAACGGCATAGTCTGACGAAAAAACCAAGCAAGCCCCAAAACCAGACTCATACATGGCAGAGAGAGTGGAATAATCAGACCCAGAATTAAAACACTAATGACTAAATGCTCAAGGTAATAACAGAAAGGTCAGATAACATATAAAAGCAGGTATATATAATGTAAGTTGAGAGCTGCAAAGATAAAAAATACAAAAATGCTAGAAATCGAAAACACTGCACAAAAATTAAGAATGTTTTTGATAGGCCCATCAATGGACTGGACACAGCAACTCTCCCCACCTGCAAAAAAAAATAAGTGAGCTTGTAGGAATGACTATAGAAACTTCCAAAACTGGAAGACAAATAGAAAAATTTCTGGAAAATACAATCTTCCAAAACTGAATCATGATGAAAAAGAAAATTTGAAAAGATTGATCTCTAGCAAGGGGATTGAATCAGTCATCAAAAATCTCCCAACAAATGAAAGTCCAGGTCCAGATGGCTTCACTGGTGAATTCCACACAACTTTTAAAGAAGAATTAATACCAACCCTTCTCAAACTATCCCAAAAAATAAAGGCAGCTTGAGGAGGGCTCATCCAAACACATTTCATCTTTTTCTTAAGAAAAGAAAATTAGAGGTTTTTTTTTTTTTACTTTTTATTTATTTGTCATAGAGAGAGAAGCGAGAGCAAGCACAGGCAGACAGAGTGGCAGGCAGAGGCAGAGGGAGAAGCAGGCTCCCTGCCAAGCAAGGAGCCCGATGTGGGACTCGATCCCAGAACGCTGGGATCATGACCTGAGCCGAAGGCAGCTGCTTAACCAACTGAGCCACCCAGGCGTCCCTAGAGGTCAATATTCTTGATGAACATAGATACAAAATTCCTCAACATAATTTTAGCAGAGTTCAGTAGCACATTAAAAGGATCTTACACCATGATCAAGTAGGATTTATTCCAGGAACGCAAGCATGGTTCAACATGTGCAAATTAATCATTGTGATACACTACATAGACAAAATGAGAGATAAAAATCATATGACTATTTTAATCGATCCAGGAAAGAATTTCAAACAATTCAACATCAATTTATGACAAAAATAATTCTCAAGGAAGTGAGTATGAAAGGAACATACCTCAATGTAATAAAGGCCATATATGACAAGCCATGGCTAACATCATACTGAATGCTTTTCCTCTATGATCAGGAAGAAAACAAAAATGCCCACTCTTGTTGCTTTTACTCAACACAGTAATGGAAGCCCTAGCCAGAACAATTAGGCAAAAAACAAAACAAAAACAAACAAACAAAAAACAATTCATCCAAATAGAAAGGTAAAGGATAGAACTGCCTTTATTTGTAGATAATATGATGTGATATACAGAAAACCTTAACAACTTCATCAAAAACCTATTAGAACTAATAAACAAATTCTGTAACGTTTTGGGATAGAAAACCAATACACAAATGGCTGTTGTGTTTCTTTATAAAAATAATGAACTCTCAGGAGAAGAATATAATGAAATAATCCCATTTACAATTGAATCAAAAAGAATGAAATACCTAGGAATAAATTTAACCGAAGAGGTGAAAGGCCTGTACTCTTGAAAACAACCAGACATTAGTGAAAGAAATTGAAAAAGACACAAAGAAGCGCCTGGGTGGCTCAGTGGGTTGAGCCACTGCCTTCGGCTCAGGTCATGATCTCAGGGTCCTGGGATAGAGTCCCGCATCGGGCTCTCTGCTCAGCGGGGGGGCCTGCTTTCCTTCCTCTCTCTCTGCCTGCCTCTCTGCCTACTTGTCCTACTTGTGATTTCTCTCTGTCAAATAAATAAATAAAATCTTTAAAAAAAAAAAAAAAAAAGCTATTCTTTGTTCATGGAGTAGAAGAATTAATATTTTTAAATGTCTATACTACCCAAAGCAGTCTGAAAATTGAATGCAATTTTTATGAAAACTTCAATGGCATTTTTCACAGATATAGAGCAATCTTAAAATTTGTGTGGAGCCACAAAGACTCTGAAAAGCCAAAGCAATCTTAAGAAAGAAAAACAAAACTATAATCATCAAGCTACATTATAAAGCTATAATTATTATTATTATTTATAAATTTTATTATTTATTTACTTATTTTAAAGAGAGTGGGGGAGACAGGATAGGGAGGAGGAAATGGAGAAGGGGGAAGAAGATGGAAAGAATACCAAATAGACTCAGCACCCAGAGAAGAGCCTGATGTGGGGTTCAATCTCATGACCCTGAGATCATGACCTGAACTAAAATCAACACTCAAATGTTTAACTGAGCCACCCAGGTGATTCCAAAGCTACAGTAATTAAAACAGTACCATATCAACATAAAAACAGATACATACATCAATGGAGCAGAATAGAGGACCCAGAAATAAACCCAGACATATATGGTTAATCACTTTATAACAAAGGAGCCAAGACTATGCAATGAGGAAAGGACAATCTCTTCAATAAATGGTAATGGGAAAACTACATGCAAAAGAATGAAACTGGACCGCTATCTTACACTGTAGACAAAAGTTAACTCAGAATTTTAAAAACCTGAATGTAAGATCAGGAAACACAAACTTCTAGAAGAAAGTATAGATGGTAACCTCCTCCATATAGATCTTGGTGATAAGTTTTTGTATCTGACACCACAAGTAAAAGCAAAAAAATAAAAATTTAGCAAGTGGGACCACATCAAACTAAAAAGCTTTCACATAACAAAAATGATTAATAAAATGAAAAGACAGCCTATTGAATGGAACAAGATATTTGGAAATAGTATATCTGATAAGCAGCTAATATCCAAAATATATAAAGAACTTCTACAACCCAATAGAAAAAAATGGGGCAGAAGGTCTGAACAGATATTTTTTTCAAAAGACATACACATGGCCAACAGGTACATGGAAAGATGATCAATATAGCTCATCATGATGGTAATGCATATCAAAACCACAATAAGATGTCATATCACACCTGTCAGAATGGCTACTATCAAAAAGACAAGAAATAACAAGTGTTGGGCAGGATGCAGAGACAAGGTGACACTTATGCACCTTGGTGGGAATGTAAGTTAGTGCAACCACTGTGGAAAACAGTATAGAGAGTTCTCAAAAAAATTAAAAATAGAACTACCATAAAATCCAGCAATTCCACTTCTGGATATTTATGTGAAGAAAACAAAAACACTAATTTGAAGTTATATATATTCAATTTCAAGCATATGTATTTCCATATATATATACACTTCCTTATGTTCATTGCAGCATTATTCACAATAACCAACACATGGAAACAACAGAGGAATCCATTGATGAATGAATGAAAGACATTTTGGTACAAACACACACACACAGAGGAATTCATTTAGCCATAAAAAAGACTGAAATCTTGCTTATAGCATCATGGATGGACACTGAAGGCATTATGCTAAGTAAAATCATCTTACAATGGGATTACCTCCCAACAAACTTAAGTTGAAAAACGGTGTCAAAAATTTATTGAAAACACCGAAACCACCAAACATTATAGCTTAGCCCAGCTTACCTTAAACATGCTCAAAACACCTAGTAACTTACAGTTGAGCAAAATCATCTAACACAAAACCTATTTGATAATCAAGTGTTAAATAACTCATGTAGTTTACTGAAAACTGTACACAAAGTGAAAGACAGAATGACTGTCTGGGTACAGAATGTTTGTTAAGTGTGTTGGTTGTTCAGCTCCCAAGTGCCTGGCTGACTGGGAGCTGTGTTTCAGTGCCATTACCTGGCATCATGAGTGTATCCCTCTTCATATCACCAACCCAGGGAAAGATCAAAATTCAAAATCTGAAGTATGGTTTCCACTGAGTGAGTACTGCTTTAACAGCACCATAAAGAAAAAAATCGTAAGTTGAAGTATTGTAAGTCAGTGACCTTCTGTAAGTCAGACAGAGAAAGACAATTATTGTATCTGCTCTCTTATGTGCATCCAAGAAAAAGAAAAAAAAAAAAAAGAAATCAAAGCTCATAGACAGAGAAGGCAGATGGGTGACTGCAAGAGAAATGGGGTGGGAGAAACAGGTAAACTGTTGTTATTTGCGTAGTTTAAATAAATTGAGTAAAAATTTTAAAATACAGAATTATACAGATGAAAAAAATTGTTAAGTCTCCACAATTCCATCACCAACACTACTAGCTACTAGACACAATTACTATTTAAAATTTATTGTGTATCCTTCTAGATCTATTTTCCTATGTATGCATATATCTATATATGTATATCCACAGAATTGTTTAAAATGTATCATTTTGAAACACAGAATCTCTGACCAAAAAATAAATAATATATTTTTTAAAGATTTTATTTATTTATCAGAGAGAGAGAGAGGGAGAGAGAGCGAGCACAGGCAGACAGAAAGGCAGGCAGAGGCAGAGGGAGAAGCAGGCTCTCCGCCGAGCAAGGAGCCTGATGTGGGACTCGATCCCAGGATGCTGGGATCATGACCTGAGCCGAAGGCAGCTGCTTAACCAACTGAGCCATCCAGGTGTCCCGAAAATAAATAATATTTTAAAAGAATCACTTCCTTGTCATTGAAACATCACCCAATGAAGCTTCTATTAATGCATTCAAAGCAATGACCCTTCGTATAACAGATATAAAGTTTCAGATAGTTAAAGGTGTTTTGAATTTTTTTTAAATAAAAAGAACTTGAATTTAAAAAAATAAATAAATAAAGCTGTAGGAGAACTTTCTCTTTCCAGTCTGGCATATAAGGAGCTTGAAAATTGTTACTTCCATCCCCACAACAAGAGACAAACTAAATGCCATGAAAATCAATAACTGTTCATAGAGCCATTAGAAAATTGAAGTCATAGGGGGAGCTGCTACCCCCTAAATTGGCAGGTATAGAGAATCATGACTTACCAGAACAGAAGTTCAAAAGCAAAAACCTCCATGGGCTCTGGTACTGGGCTGGGGGTGGGGAACTGGAGCTGATGGGTTGCTAGAGTTTAACTTAAGTTTGTGAGTTAAAAACTCCTGGAGGGATATAAAACTTAGGAGAGTTTTATCTCCAGGAACCCTTTTAAGTTCTCACAATAAAGACAAGACATGCTTCCAGCAAAAAAGAGTGGAAAAGCAGTCATTTTAAAATATACCCAGAACATTCTATTCCTATCAGGGTCCATCTTCAAGGGAAATAACTCTACCTGAGCATAACCAACTGGGGTTTCATCAAAGCCTAACCCTCATGGAAGAAGGGAAATACTCAACTCCAGCTGTGCTAACCTTCTTGTCAAATGTAAGGTGGGTGTGGGGGGCCAGCCCAGGGCACTGGCTTACTGAAAAGCTAAAACCTAACCACAAAAAGATAAAACACTTCCCCCATGCCCCCATACGCTAGCACTTCATTAGTAAGGATCTGGATAATAACAAGGTATTACACTCGAAAGAAGGATCTCTAGAGAAAAGCTCTAGAGAAACCCAAAGGAAACAGATAAAACATGGACATCAAGGAAAAATTTCAGCTTCTGAAAGCTACAGTTATAGTAAACAGTAAACAGCCTAATAATGCAAAAAACAATAAAACATCACATTAAGGTCCTAGTTACTTAAATTCCTTTTACCCAGGACATCATATCTGACTTAAAAAAAAAAAAATTTACAAGGCACACCAAAAGACAAAAACAAAACAAAATGAAACAGACAAACAAAAGAAAGGAGCATAGTCTGAAGAACCAAGAAAGCCCAAACCAGACGCAAATACGGCAGAGACGGTATAATAATCAGACCCAGAACTAAAACACTGATGACTAAACACTCAAGGTAATACCAGAAAGGTCAGATAACAGATAAAAGCAGGTGTATATAATGGAAGTCAAGAGCTCAACACTCAAAGAAAGAATACAAAAATGCTAGAAATCAAAAACACTGCACAAAAATCAAGAACGTTTTTGATGGGCACATCAGTGGACTAGACACAGGAATCTCCCCAACCCCCCAAAAAATAAGTGAGCCTGAAGAAATGACAATAGAAACTTCCAAAACTGGAAGACAAATAGAAAAAGAATGAGAAAGCTGAGAGAGATTATCCAAGAACTGTGGGACAATTACAACAGCTGTAACATACACAGGACAAATACAGCAAGCACATCCTAATGCAAGATGTTAAAAATAGGGAATATGAGGGGTCACAGGAGAACTCTGTACTTTCTGTTCAATTTATCTATAAATCTAAAACTACTTTAATATAAAGTTTATTAATAAAAAAAAACCTTAGAAGCCAGGATTATAAATCATCACGTACTCTGGTTTCTCTTCAGATTGCATAACTCTTTTGCCTTTAACAAATAAAGCTGTAAACGAAACAACTCATTGACTGAAACAATAGCACTGAGAATCTTTATAACATTACTCTGAGTCTAAAACCGAAAGAAGACCGTAAAAAAGCAAGAAAATAATCTGAATATTGTCATTAATAATGATTATTTAATTAACATATTTGACAAGTTTATCCTTGAAATGAGAATACTCATTCTTTTTCAAGGTTTATGGAATATTTACACGTATTATTTGTCTACCAGACTACAAAAATGATTTTAATAAATTACCTAAGTCCTGGAGTTATAGGTTATATTATTTAATTAAAATGAAATGAAACTGGAAATTAATAGCACATGTTTTAAACTCCCCAAATTCCAATTTCTTAGAAGCTTTAAAACACATAAAACTCTCTTAAATAACCTAGTTGAAAGAGGAAATATACAACTTCAGTCTCTTTCAATATTAATATGGAATATTAATATTGAATATGGAATGTAGACAGATCTGTACTCAGAGGGATAGTCCTAATCATACTCATAGACTTCAACTTCCCTTCCTGCCAACATATAGCATTTCCCAAGTTACAGCCACTGCTAGAAATATGTGGATAAATTTATAAAAATAGTTTTCAGGTAACAAGTGAAATACGATATTTTGGAAATAGAATAGAACTATGTGTGTTTCCATACATTATAGTAAACATCTCCTTATCTAGAAACTGTGGAGGAAAAGTGGAGGTTCAAGTAGAAGAGGAAATTAAGGCTCAGCTACATTCCTCAAGAATAATCTTATTTTGAGATGAGGCCATTTGAAACTTCAGCACACATATTTTTACCTCCTTTCTCTTTCCCTGCTGAACTGGTAGTCAGACCCTTTAGAAAGTCTCAAAAGTTCCCTGCTTGAGCCCGTACTGCAACTGATCCATGGTACATGAGAAGGAGGAAAGCAGCAGCTTGCAGCAATATCTTAGACTGTGGGAGTAAAATAGCGGTGGGTTCCTGCCAGGAGCTCAAAGACCAAAAAATGAGGTGGCAGAGGATTCTCAGCTCATGCCTGCTAAGAGGGCCCAGCAGAGTTTCAGCTCCCCTCAACCACTCTGCCAGCCCTCCCAGCAGCACCTAGGACAAGCAGTCCAGAACCTTGGAAAGCAGCAGCATGTTTGGGAGAAGAGCTTGCATGTGCTGAGTAGAAACTGACAACAAGGAGGAGGAAATCTTCAGGCCAGTAGCACAAACCAAAGACGATGGAAAGAACCTGGAGGTGAATGAGACGGACCAACAACTTCACAGAATTTTACACATGGCCCTGGGAATCCAGTTCCTATAGGGATCCTGGTCAGTCTTGGCCACAACACTCCATTCTTGATTGCTTTTCCCTGGCATGCGGGCTGTCCCATTCTCAAATGCTTGATCTAGGAGACAGTATAGTGAAAAGGGGGGGATCAGTATCAAGAGTTTGGTGTGGGATTGAATAGCTCTTATCGTGCAAAATGCCAAGACTCTCTGGGGTGAAGGATGTGAGATTTGGGAAGGATAGTGACGAGCTCAGAATCATGAGTGGAGATACTGGCTTCTTGCCTCCCACAGCCATTTTTCTTTTTCTTTCTTTCTTTTTTTCTTTTTCTTTTTCTTTTTTTTTTTTTTTTTTTTTGTTCCCATTTATTTTGGGTCTGGTCCCAGCAAATCCTTTTGCCAGATAAAGCACTGATGTAGAGAAAGCAGGATTTCAGCAGCATTATTGAAAAATGTTCTTTCCGACAGCCAAAACTGAGACAGAAATGCCAAGACGTTTAGACCCAAAGAAGAACTGACCAGGAGCCAAACACGTGCTCAGTTTGCTTGGTGTGTGGGGGGGTGGTGAAGGGAAGAGAAAGAACATTCACACAGTATAAGAGGACACCAGACAACACTTGCAAAGCAGAATTTGCAATATTAAGCACACTTCTTATTACCCAAGGGAACCTTCAGAAAAGATAAGCTGCTTGAAATTTCAACAACAAGATTAAGGTATTCCAACTGGCCTTTCCCCCCAGAGGCCCGAGATGTCCTGTTTTCTCTGCAGCAGCTGTCCCCTTCCACAAAGACCCAGTATCTTGGAAAAGGGAAAACACAGTGGCTTTTTGCCAGAGTTCACTTGTGTCTTTGGCTTCTCCTAAGGACCAATTTGTGATTAGCCAGGGAAAGGGAATAACAAGGACAGCTTTAGAAAATGAACCACATTGATTAGCATGTCCTTACTGGGAATTTGGATCACACCAGAGCATCCCCAGTTCACTTCTGGCAGAGCAAAGCCAGTGAAAACCTACTCTGATTTAAAAGGAAAAATCTATGCCCAGTGTCACTTGAAAACTTGGAGAAAGGGAGAAGGTCTGGTGGAATCAAGTAACCATGAAATCTCGTATGTGGCAAATGCTGAGATCTTATAAAACTCACTTAGATGAGAATAATTTATTGAGAAGTACAGAAATCACTATACGGAGGACATGGGAATTGAGAGAGATGAATACATTAACTGCTAACGATGAGTGACAAACTAAATTGATTGTTTCTTGAAAGAGAGAAGGAGAGGAGGAGGAGACAAGGGGGAGGAAGAGGGGAAAACGGGAAGGAGAAGGTATAGAAGGGAAGTGGAAGGAGGAGGAGGAAGAGGAAGAAGAGGAGGAAAAAGAAGAGGAGGAGAAGCAGGGAAAGCAGATATCATTTCTGTAAAATTTCAAGAATCTTTCCTCTTATGTCTTCTCCCTTATTTGCCCTCTTGGTTTCTAGATACATGATTCTTCTGTTTAAGTGTGTGGTTGTCTTTAGGTTGGATCGACACAATGTTGATAGTGTTTGATCAGATCAACTCTGGATGGAAAATGCCTCGGAGGTAATATGGGAACCAGCCTGAGTTTCCCAAAGGAAAACCCCTCCAGCTAGCTTCTCAAGCTCCCTTCAGGCAGGAAATGTTCCCCCAACATTCCTTGCGGGGAAGAACGCAGCAAGAATAAGATTTGCAAAGTCGTCCACTAGGAATATGCCAAGTATGTTCTTGGGAAGTGTCCCCAAAGCAAATGTAATCAAATACCATGAGCAGCTACTTCAGCCTCCTCCTTCCTACTGCTTCCTGTAGCTCTCACCCTCTTTTAGAACCTCTCTCTCTTTGAAAGCTCTGTCTTCATCTTCAGCCGCTGCGGTTCAGAAGGGAGGGACAAATTTGGGGAAAGAAAAGAACTGTTGGAATAAAATGAAGTTCTAGAGCTTCTGCCATGGGTGGCTCTGAGAGCGTGAAGTCCGTCTTGCAGATTTGCACGGAGTGGCCCACCAGGCTGAGCTAATTGCCTGTGAATTGCTCCATTATACCCAACACCACGCCAATGCACAGAATATCTTCATTCACAGCCAAGTATTTATGATGGCAGTGGTGTTGGGAAAACACTGATAGCTTACAGAAGTGAAGTATGAGGATCATTTCATATGGAATCCCATTAAAGGGCAGGTACGATGAGAATCGAAGCAAGGAGGGTAGCCGGGAGATAGAGAAAGGAACAGAAAGGAATTTTATTTTAATGTTAAACAGTAATATAAGTAAAGGCAAGTGCCATCCTTCAAAAGATGGAGAGTGCACAAACTACTCTTACTTGGAACGGCAGTGAGACTTGTATGAGGAGGTGACTACGCCATGTGCCCACGAAGGCTCCGAGCCCACATTTCAGTCACTACCGCCCACGGCTGAAGACATTACTGTAGAACTTTGGATGGAAGACTCCCCCCCACCCGCTGTGTCCCTATGCTGCCCCCCGGGGTCTCCTCCCCACCTCCTTTCCTGCCTGCACTTTCCCTCCTCATCCCCACAGCTGAACGCCCAACGATACCCAGTGGGACACACTTGTGAGTGCACGTTGGCCAAGTTGACACAGATCGTCTTGCCAGACTGACAAGTCTTCAAGATTTTGAACAATATGTTCATCTTGAGTTGTTTCCACGTTCCATGCTTAGAAAGTAAGACAGAAAAGAAGGCCCAGCCTTGTGGAACTGGAGCAGGCACACTGAGATCTGCTCGTGCTTGAAACAGTGGTTCTCAAAGTGTGGTCCCTAGACAGACAGCATCGGCATCACACAAAACCTTGTTGAAGGGTCGAGTCTCGGGCCTCAGTCTGCATTTATGGGATCAGCTACTCTGAGGAGACCAGTAATTTGTGTTTTAGCAAACCTTCCAGTTTAAGTTCCAAAATCTCTAGTATAAAAGATCTTTCATAGGCAATGTAGCACCTCTGACCCATTCCTCTGTTTGGAATGTGCTACCCCTACTACCTGTTCAGAGGTGGCAGCCGAGGTGCCCACCAGTTCTCAAAATGCAGCTCAAGTTTTGGAGTTTTTTTTTGTTTTTTAAAGATCTTATTTATTTATTTGTTAGAGAGAGCACAAGCAGGGGGAGCAGCAGGCAGAGAAAGAAGCAGGTTTCCTACTGAGCAAGGAGTCTGATGTGGGGCTCGATCCCAGGACTCGGATCGTGATTTGAGCTAAAAATAAACATTTAACTGACTGAACCACCTGGGTATCCCAGCAGCTGCAAGTTTCAATGATGAATTCTTTTCTAATTCTCCATCTTCATTCTTCTTATGGTGACCTTCTGTCATTACGTTTAAGAAGGGTTTTGAAAGTCTTTGGTTTCCTGCCTGGGTATTCCTCAGTATCCCCACAACCTACAAAGTAGATTGCTTATTTTTAAAACCTGAGTAGATTTGAAATAAAATAGACCCTATAAATATGGAGCAGTTATGTTCTATTTTCTTGGCACCGTGATTAGAGTTGATACTTTGCAGCTTTAGGACAAACAGAGGTAGAACAAATAAGTAGATAAGATAAAGGTAGATAAAGGGGTATGGGACAGAGATTTGAGAATAGCCTTTGATAGGTTAAATTGTTGAAGAGTATTTAGAAAGAGCTGTTCTCACAACCAGAGTTAATAAGCTCTCTGAGAAGTAATAAGCTCACCCTCACTAGGGTGTTCCAAGTGCGGATAGTGGATGATAAATATGAGTTGACACCACAGATAAAAACCAATCGATTGGAGGAAATTGCTTGGGGCGCTGTGTTAAGAAGCTCTATAATTGGATCAGGGACTAGCTGGACAGTTCCAGTGTGGATTAGTAATGTCTGCCCTGAGCATAAGAGCGGGGACTGGGGTGTCATGAGATCAGGTTATCATGGCCAGTGATGCTAAAGATGTGCTTTAGGTGGCCCATGGTAGGACGAAATTAAATGACCTCTTAGAAGTACACCTTTCCCTTGTCAACAATGAAAACAAGAATGGCTAGATGGAAGGCACCCTGAAAATACAAGGTGTTATTCTTAGCACACTGGTAAAGATGAGCCACCATAGATGAAGGGAGATGTGAAGGATGACTGCCTTAAGCCCAGGATGGGACAGGGCATGACGGTCCTTGTTCACAACGGCCAGGCTTGTGAGTAAATATTTAATACCCTGACACACTTCACAAGACCAGTAACTAACAGGCAAGCAGAAAATACTTGGTGAATATAAATAATTAACAGGAAAGTAATTAGAGGTCTTTTAAAAAACAATCTATCTTGATTAATCTAAAAGAGCTTAAATGAAGGGTTCTCTATAAAACCAAGTAATCATCGTTTCCATCATTGCCACCTGCTAGTGATGTGTTTACTCCAATTATTCATAAGCCACAGGAGGACTGGAGAGTTGCAGGTGGCTACTACGGGCTACCCATACCTTGAACAGGTATTTTGACACAAGCAGGCAGAGCAGCAGAGGGAGAGAGAGAAGCAGGCTTCCCACTGAGCAAGGAGCCTGCTGCGGGGCTCAGTCTCAGGACCCTGGGATCATAACCCGAGCCGAAGGCCATAGCTCAACCAATCGAGCCCCCCCAGGCACCCCTTGAACAGGTATCTAAATAAACAGTTCCCTTTCAGCTTATTTTCCCTTTTGGAAGGAGAGATAAAGTTGTAAAAATGTCCATGTTACACGTTTGTTTTAGAGGTGGTGGTAAAATGGGCATTTTCTAAATGTGATCTGGAGACCTCAATGACCCTGTTGATATATTTAGATGATTATTTTCTACACTGAGTTTAAAACCATTCACACAGTAGTTCCCAGGCTTTGAGCTACAAAAACTACCACCATTCAATATTTATAGACACCGGGATCTCCCTGTGTCAGACCCATCCCTCATCCATTCCCAACACACAGGGTTTCTTCCCTGACAAGTCCCCGGGTCAGGTTATTTTTGAGTATCATCAGCTCCTTAATGCAACACAGATAAAACACATTTTGCCATGAATCACCTGTGATCAGTAGCAGGAAATGTTCTAAGCAATCCCTTGAATACATGTACTTTTACCCTGCCATTATTTAGGACAGTCCAGAAACCACCTTTTGGTATCTTGGCCTGATGTCAAAATAAAAGGAAGAGCTTCATTTCAGCAGAAATGGATAAAAGTGCCAGAAGAAACTCATCTTTAAAAACCGAGATTCTTCTTCAGAAAGAAATATGAAGAGAACCGTTACATAGATTTTGTGCATGTCTTTGAACACGGTGTATCGGTGAGTTTCCGCAGTAGTAAAAGGGTTTCGAAAGTAGCAAGTAGCTCACAGAGCAGTCCTAAGGGTTTAATGAGGAAAGATAGCAACAATGTAGGACTGTATCAGCTACAACACAAATACCCGATAAATATTAGTTATCCCTCTTGATTTCTGTCTTTCCCATTTATAGAGTGCTGGGCCATCCCACTGGGGTGTTCAGGCCTCGTCCAGTCCTTAGGGGGAGAGTCTATGGGAACAAGGCTAGCACTGAGGCTCCACAATCTCTCCCACTGCAGGGCCACTCCCGACTTCAAATTTCAAGACTTAACAACCTGGGGGCGCCTGGGTGGCTCAGTGGGTTAAAGCCTCTGCCTTCGGCTCGGGTCGTGATCCCAGGGTCCTGGGATCGAGCCTCACATCAGGCTCTCTGCTCAGCGGGGAGCCTGCTTCCTCCTCTCTCTCTGCCTGCCTCTCTGCCTACTTGTGATCTCTCTCTGTCAAATAAATAAAATTCTTTAAAAAAAAAAAAAAAAAGACTTAACAACCTGAATTCTACCTTGTTATTCAGGGTCTGTCTCCATTTTCTGAGGTCTGATAACCAGATTCCTGAGTAGGTGCCATAATTTCAGTCCCATGAGTGAGAATGCCCGTCTCTCTGGGACATCAGTCCTCCCTCCCTCCATCATCTTCTCCATTTCACCCTCCTAAGTCCATCCTAGAGCCCTAGCTCTGGGATTGTCCAAGGGCTGGGTGGTGTTCCTTGATGCTGAACACCTGCCTGGCTTTCTGATATATCCCGTATGCTTCTCCGCAGCATTCCACCCTTCTCTGAAGATAACTCCATGACATCTGTTAGATGACCTGGTGTCAACAATCTAGAATGCACCTGCTGTCTGTGCTCTCACTGTTGCCTATGCAGTTTCTGAGGAATGAATTAGATGTATTTCTAGAAACTAGCCCTGCCTTTGTCTCTTAAGTGTTTGCTTCTCTAGACTGCTTGTTTTTGCCGGCTCCACCATCTCTTGGCTGGCTATGCTAGTCAAACACACTGAATTCTTTATCAGATGTTTCTGAAACATTTACTATATGGCAGGCATTATTCAAAGGCTGCAGATAGAACAATGAGCAAAATAAAATTGCTACTACTCTGTAGCTTCCTTTCTAGCGGGGGAGACTGACAATGGCCAAAGGTTCTGTGTATGTTCCATGACCTCAGTCAGATCTACTCTCCACCCTCACCACCCATTCTGTGCACCCCAGATACTGTCTGTGGACTGCTCTAGTGATGGTACCTCAGTCGGGCTGCCCCAGGTTCTTGGTCATGCCATGGCCTCCTTTGATGCTGCCCACCTCTTGTAAATAGCTCCCTATTCAACTCTCTTGTATTCACCTATTTGAATGCACCATCTGTTTACTGCAAAGGCCCTGTCTACTACACCAGATGAAGAAATACATGCTGTCATGTCAGGCAGTGGCCTGTATTGTGAATTCAAGGTTGAAGTGGAATGGGGTAGACATTGTGATAGGAAGTGCTCAGTCTTTTAGATTAAGAATGGTCAGGAAAGTTCTATCATAGCTGGTGACGTTTGGTGAAGACATGAATGACTTGAGATAGGGTTGCCAGAAAAATTATGGGTCCCCAGTTAAATTTGCATTTCAGATAGATGACAAATAAGTTTTTAGTTTAAGTATGTCCTGAATACTGCATGGGACATACTTACACCAAAAAATTATTAATTCTTTAAATGAAGGGTAACTCTAACTGGATGTCCTGTGTTTTTATTTGCAAAATCTGGCATCCCTAATTTGAAGAAAAGAACAATATGAATAAATGTTTGGAGGAAGAACATTCCAGGCAGAGCAAATACCAATTACAGAGACCTGAGGAGATGGGTCCACAGTTGGTGCATTCATGGAATATTTGGAAACAACGCCTGCTGTCTTAGCTATTGTGCATTGTTAATGGGCCATAAGGTATTAGTGGAGGGATAGGGGAGTGAGGTTTACAATGCCGGGCCATCCCCTGTGGCCTGTGCTTTCTCTCATCTCTCAATTGCCCAATTCAGTTTTTTATGTTAATTACAGTCATGGGGGAAAAGGAAGACAGAGAAGGAAATCAAAATGCCATAGCCCTCAGTGCAGCAATAACAAATGAACCTGAAAATCACTTGAAAGTAGCCAATATAATTTTATGAATAAATACCAACTCTTATGCAAATCACATGCAAATTACCTTAATGCTCCTCTAACTCCTGCCACTGAGTACAATTCCTGGAAGCCCTGGGAGAGCTGTCCTGTTTGCTGTACTCTTGCTGGTGGGTGAACCACCAGGCAGAGGAAGGCACGCCATCCATACTGACCCATAGCAGACAAAAACTATTCATTAGTGATCAGGTTCATAATACCCTCCTCTGGCCCAGATCTTGACCCTGACTCTCCTGCATGCCTTCTCATTCTATTTTTCTAAAAACCTTGGCTAAGGAGGTACCACTATCCACATTAAAAAGAAAGAACAAGGCTTTGCCCATGACATCACACCTATGGGATTGATTCAGGGCAGGAGCAAACCAGTAGTTTGACTCAATGTACTTAATGGATTTAGCAATTTAGCATGAACACTCTGACTTAGAGCCCTGTGTAAACACTTCAAAGAAATGAACTCAAAGTCAGACATTCACTACAAGGCATTCTTAATCATATGTGTGTTTAAGTGACTTAAAACATGTAAAAGATAAATCTTAGAAAGAAAATCATTCCTTAAAGACACACCCTATTTGCAGGCAACACCTCTACTAATGTTTAAGTTCTGAATATTAATAAGTGTGGCCTTTAACATTTGTGTACACTAAGTGAGCAGATCATATGGAACAGAATATGTGAATGGGGACCCACAAGAGGATATATTTGCACAATAAAATAAGATTTACTACCTATAGATAATTACTTTTTCTAAGATAGATAGAGGTATTTTCTGAGATATACAGTAATAATTTTGAAAAAGGATATCTCTTTCTTGCCATTTTTCATGTGACCCAAAATCAACAAAACAAACACAACAGAAAAGCATAATGAATTGATTTCCCAGTGGTATGGTGTACCAAGACAACAAGAGGAGCAGACGCCTAGACTGAAGTTTGCAGCTAGGAAGTTTACAGTGAGAGCTCTGGAGGGCAACGTGTGTGGAACAGCATTGAGCTATGACGCCATCACACCAAAGGGCTACTGGTCCCACTGGGAGCTCTGGAGGAAGCTGCAGAGATGCCCCTCATTGCAGCATGGGGCTCAGGCCTTAAACCCTCACATCAACCAGACATCAAATGTAGGATGCCCACCAAAATTAGTCATGACCTTGGGCAAGGCAGCTCTTTAAGTCAAAAACAATTGCTGTGAGAAGATGCTCAACTCAAGCTGCCAGTTGTAATGACCTTTTTAAATTAAGGTATAATGGACATATAACATTATATTAGTTTAAGGTACGTAACAGTGATTTGATATTTGTGTATTTTGCTAAATGATCACCAGAGTAAGTATGGCTAACATCTGTCACCTTACATAGTTATGATTTTTTTTCTTGTGATAAGAAATTTTAAGATCTACTTTCTTAGCATTTTTCAAATGTGCAATATGTTAATCTTAATTATAGTTCCCATGCTGAACATTATATGCCCATGACTTATGTATTTTATAACTGGACGTTGTATTTGACTACTTTCACCCATTTCTCCCAACCCCCACTGCCGCCTCTGGCAATAACAACAAGTTCTTTATATCTAAGAACTTGTTTTTGTTTCTGTTTTATTTTGTTCTTTAGATTCCACATGTGAGATCATACAGTATTTGTCTGTTTCTATCTGACATATTTCACTTAGCATGATGCTCTTGAGGTCCATCCATGTCGTCACACATGGCAAGATTTCACTCTTTTTTATAGCTGAAAAATATCCATTTTTCCTTTATCCATTTATCCAGTGATGGATACTTGAGTTGTTTCCATATCTTGGCTATTACAAATAATGCTGTAATAAATGTAGGGTTGTGTAGGTCCTTTTCAGCTAGTGTTTTCGTTTTCTTTGGATAAACACTCAGAAGTAGAATTGCTGGATCATTGGGTAGTTCTATTTTTAACTTTTGTGAGGCAACTCCATACTGTTTTCCACAGTGGCTGCACCAGTTTGCATCCACACCAATGGTCCAAGAGGGTATCCTTATCTCCACATCCTCACCAACACTCGTTATTTCCTTTCTTGTTGATAATTGCCATTCTAAGAGGTATGAGGTGACATCTTACTGTGGTTTGGATTTGTGTTTCTCTGATGATGAGTGATGTCAACTATGTTTTCTTGTACCTGTTGATCATTTGTATGCTTTCCTTGGAAAAATGTCTCTTTAGACCTTCTTATTTTTATATCGGATTTATTTATTTTAGTTTACTTTTTGTTATTGAGTTGTATGAGTTCCTTATGTATTTTGGATAGTAATCCCCTATGACATATATGATTTGCAAATATGTTCTCATATTTTGTAAATTGCCTTTTAATTTTTTTTTATTTCCTTTGCTGTGTTGTAGTTTGGTTTTTGTTTTGTTTTTAGTTGATTTAGTCCCACATTTTTATTTTTCTTTTGTTGTTTTTACTTTTGGTATCAGGTTAAAAAAATAAATAAATAAAATAAAAAAAAAATAAAAAAAAATCATTACAACACCTTTGTCAAGGAGCTTACCACTTATGGTTTCTTCAGGGGGTTTTACGGTTGCAGCTGTGAACCAAACCTGAAGCCGGCCCCTCTGGCTGAAGCAGATATCTGCTTATCTGCTGTAGGATAAGCAGATAGGCCTCTTTCACAGAAAGACCGGCGATGTGTTTCTCTCTGTTTTTGACAGCACTGTGTTGGGGGTAGCCTGCTAAGAACTTCCCAACGTTGTAGTCCCATGAGACGCTGGAACAGAAATTCCCCTGCTACCAGTGCTAGGCAATCAAGGGTTGTCCCCTGGGTAGTAGCTGCAAAATCAGGGTACCAGGTACGCGGAAAAGCTTTTTTGTTTTTTTTTTTTTAAACATTTTATTTATTTATTTGTCAGAGAGAAAGCGCACAAGCTGGGGGAGCAGCAGGCAGAGGGAGAAGTAGGCTCCTTGCTGAGCAGGGAGCCTAATGTGGGGCTCGATCCCGGGACGCTGGGATCCCAGACCTGAGCCGACTGAGCCACCCAGGCGTCCCAACGGGAAAGCTTTCTTCCATGAGATACTGGTGGTCAGAAAGGCAACAGTAGGGGAGCAGGAAGAGGGCCTCTGCCAGTCTCTGCCTCAGAAACTGTACCAGCAGGTTTTAAATATGTCTGTTAATGTAGCTGCCTCTCAGGCCAGTTTTAATGCAAACAAATGAAACTCTTTCCCAGAATATAGAATGTAAATGGCTGCCTCTGAGCTGGGCGCTGGGGTGGATGAGCCTGAGTGCGGGAGCTATTGGTAGAGCCCTTTCTTGGATTGCTACATAGTCTTGTGGGTCTCGTGGAAGCAGTCTTCATTGGTTTTCAAGGATGTTTTGGGATTCCGTTTCTCAGGTGCAGGTTTTAGAAGCTGGGGTGGCTGGTGTGGGGTTCAAATCCTTCCCTCGGTAGGAAGAAGCTCCATGTTTCGAGCTCCCTCCCAGTTGTGGGTCAATGTGGGGATTTTATGGTGAGATTGTGTGCCTCCCTCTCCTACCCTTTTAATGTGGTTTTCTTCTCATTTTCCTGGTGTGTGTCATTACTCAACCAGCTTTTAGATTTTTTTCCAGAGGAAAGTCTTCCATATGTAGCTGTAGACCCATTGGGTCCATGGGAAGAGATGAGTCCAGGACCATCTTGTAGCACCTTCCTGAACCAGGGCTTCATTTCTTCTATTACAAATTTAAAAGCAAACATTCTATTTTAAAAGACTTTATTGAAGTGAGTTATAATTATACTTTAAAATTGTATGTGGAGGGGCGCCTGGGTGGCTCAGTGGGTTAAAGCCTCTGCCTTCGTCTCAGGTCATGATCCCAGGGTCCTGGGATAGAGCCACACATTGGACTCTCTGCTCGCCAGGAAGCCTACTTCCCATTTCTCTCTGCCTGACTCTCTGGCTACTTGTGATCTCTGTCAAATAAATAAATAAATAAATATTTTTAAAAAAAATTGTATCTGGCAACTTAAATCAATGTACACTAACAATAACTTTTGATGTTCTTAAAGATAAATAGTAATGGTAACAATGGCTACTATTGGATGATAACGAGGTGGTGTTCACTGATTCTATATATACTCTTCCAACTGTATCTTTACATTACTCCTGAAACACCTTAGCCCTTGAGAGAGAAAATGAACAGAATGTTAATTTGCATACTGCATCCCTCCCACAGGGGCAAGACTTCCTCTTTAGTCCTACTCAAGTCTAATCTGGCTCCTCCAAAAACAGAGAACAACATAAAACAAACAAAAGGGATGTTTAGACCCAACAATCTAAGACCCCGCTTCTGAAAGCTAGAAAAAGAAAGTGTAAATTAAACGTAAGTAAGTAGATGGCAGGGAATAATATGAGTAGCAACTGAAATCAATGAAATTTTTAAAAGAGACAAATAACAGCAATATAAACATAGCCCCAAATTGTTTCTTTGAAACGATTAACAAAATTGATAAATCCTAGAAAGAGTGACCAATGAGTAAAAGCACTTAGTTTGTTTTATGAAGTTAGATAACCTGATACAAAAGCTGATAAGGACCTCATGAGGAAAGGCACCTATAGACAAGTTCCCTCATGAAAATAAATTTAAAAATCTTCAACAAAATATTAGAGAGTCAAATTCAGGACATAGGTATATTTATTTAATTTTATTTGTATTATGTGGAAAATAATTATGTCATGCTTTTATTATATAAAATTTTGTATTTTATTTAAATATATGTATTATATATGTTGTTATAATAATACATATTATTTACTATGAATTATATATAATATATATTATTTTATATGCTTATATTATATTATTATAAAGAATTATAAGTGTGTGATATACAGGCAAACTTAGAGACAATGTGGGTTCCATTTCAGACCATCACAATAAAACCAAGCATCACAAACAAGTGAATTATTTGGTTTTGCAGCACATAAAGTTTTATTTACACTATACTGTAGTCTATTAAATGTGCAAAACATGACTCTAAGATGTGTGTATATACTTGCCTATGTGTATATATGGAATATGTATATATTCCTTAATTTAAAAATCTTTATTGCTAAAAAATGCTCACCACCATCTGAACTTTGAGCAGGTTATAATCGCTTTGCTGGAGGACGGTCTTGCCTCCATGTTGATGGTGCTGAATCTTCAGGGTGGTGCCTTCTGAAGGTTGGGGTGGCTGTGATAATTTGTTAAAATAAGACAACATGGGGGCTTAAGTGGGTAGGAGAAGAATCCATGAAACAAGATGGGATAGGGAGGGAGACAAACCATAAGTGACTCTTTTTTTTTTTTTTTCCATAAGTGACTCTTAATCTCACGAAACAAACTGTGGGTTGCTGGGGGGAGGGGGGTTGGGAGAAGGGGGGTAGGGTTATGGACATTGGGGAGGGTATGTGCTTTTGGGTAAATTGGAAGGGGAGATGAACCATGAGAGACTATGGACTCTGAAAAACAATCTGAGGGGTTTGAAGTGGCAGGGGGGTGGGAGGTTGGGGTACCAGGTGGTGGGTATTCTAGAGGGCACAGCTTGCATGGAGCACTGGGTGTGGTGAAAAAATAATGAATACTGTTTTTCTGAAAATAAATATATTGGAAAAAAAAAAAAAGACAACAATGAATTTTCCCCATCAACTGACTCATCCTTTCATGAAAAATTTTTCTGTAGCATGTGATGCTGTTTGTTAGCATTTTAACTACAGTAGAACTTCTTTTTGAATTGGAGTCAGTCCTCTTGGACCCTGTGGTGCTTTATCCACTAAGTTTGTGCAAAGTTCTAAATCCTTTGTTGTCATTTCAGCAATCTTCCCAGCATCTTTCCCGGGAGTGGATTCCATCTCAAGAAACCACTTTCTTTGCTCCTCCTTAAGAAGCAGCTCTGCATCTGTTCAAGTTTGATCATGAGCTGGCAGCAACTCAGTCCAATCTTCAGGCTCCACTTCTAACTCTAGTTCTCTTGTTATTTCTACCACGTCTGCAGATACTTCCTCCACTCAAGTCTTGAACCTTCAGAGTCATCTGTGAGGATTAGAATCAACTTCTTCCAAACTCTTGCTAATGTTGCTATTTTGACCTCTTCCCATGAATCACAAATGTTTTTAGTGGTGGATCCTTTCCAGAAAGGACGGTTGGTCTGTTGCCAGGTTCTTTGTTTTTTCAGAAATGAATAAAACCACTACAAACATGCACATACAATTCTTTTTATGGACATATGTTTTCATTTACCCTAATACCGTATGTATCATAATTATGTATGCTTTCTTATGCTGACACGTCTCCTGATCCCCACAGAAGGGAGCCAAAAATAAGGAAGGATTAAACGTGGTGCCAAGACTTTGATTTCTAATAACCATTATCCAATAGAAAGAACCAAGCTTTCTTAGAGAAATGGCTGAGTCTAAGATTGAGAAGGAAATATACAAGTCTCAACCATCTTGTAATCTCAGAAGGTAAGGAAGTATTTAACACATACATGTGCAAACACACACAGAGTTATGGGTGTGTACCAAAGAGACATAAAGGCCAAGCTAAAGAGTTTCCAATGTCCAGATCTGGAATAATTTGAGCCACAAGATAAAGTAGTATTGCAGTATAATTCAAAGTATGAAATAAATATTCATGAGCTCTACTGATATAAACAAGTGATTGCATGCATTGAATAAATACATAGATGGGGAAAAATAGATCTTCTATGTAGAAGAATTCCAAATTATGTAAGGACTCTCACCTCAAAAATTTGTAGCATAACTTCATACTCTCAGTTGTATGCCGCACTAGTTATTTCCTCCCAAGAAGTGAAATATAAAAGAGTAAAGAAAAATTTAAAATTTTACAGTAAAGAAACCTAATGAACACCGCCTGAAGCAAGTAATGAAAATTCACACAAATGATAACTCCCATGGATAACATGTACCTTTACCATGATGTGAAAAAATGGAACCTTACCCTTGCAGTCTTCCCCCAGAAAAAAACCCATAATCACATACTAATGATAAGGAAAACCCAGACAAATTCTAACCAAGGGACATTTTACTAAACACATGATCAGTACTTTTCAACACCATCAAGGTCATCAAAAATAAGGAATGTCTGAGAAACTGTAACAATCTAAAAAAGTCTAAGAGACACTATACTAAGTGTAGTGTTCTAAGAACAAACCTTTTAAAAAAGATATTAGGTAAGTACTGAGGAAATCTGAATAATGCATGCATTTTAGTTAATAATATGTATCAATATTGCTTCATTAATTGTGACACATGTACCGCACTGATGTGAAATGTTTCAGAGGGGAAAGTGGGTATGGGTTTATAGAAACTCTGTATTATCTTCACAGTTTTTTCTCTAAATCTGAAACTGTTCTAAAATTAGAAGTTTACATAAAATATAAGAAGAAAAACTGGGTATATTTTTAAACTCCTTCTTTACCAATATATCTTCGTTACTTAAATGATAGGATAAATTTAGATACCTAAAAATAGTCACATCAGGAATGAATCTCTTCAACTAGAGCACTGGTTTTGGTTCACTTCCAATAAAACTAGATCATGGTACAGGAAAAATGTTTGTTGAATGAGTTAGTTTCTTAAGTGTCTGGGTATTGAGGACTTCTCCCATATGCAAGTCACATTACTCAAGGTTGAGAGGTCCACGAAATAACAAGCAAGTCAGTGATAAAGTCAAGCTCATGTCATAAAATCACATGCAATGTGCAACAGGGTTTTACATTGCAGATAAGCAATTTTTAAATGGTATTTCAAGCAGTTGGTGTTGGTTGTGTTAAGAGGAAGATATGAATGTTGACCAAGTTTGTAGGGCAAGAATTTAGCCAAGAACATATGACCTGACATAAGTCTTGAGAGATCAGAAAATCTGAAAAAAAGGAGAAGGGGGGAGTGTCCCTTGACATGAAAGTTTAAGAACAAGCAAGAAAACGAGTATGATCTTCACTTGTTCAAGAAGAAAGAAAATGTAAGACTCATGTCATGCAAGTAAGTTGAAATGAGTGAAACAGTCTAGACCTGGTGCAAATTAACAATCTAGGAATAGTAAGGGTCTTCAATAGAAGAGTAGTAGCCAGAATCTGTGTTTAGAAAGAAAATCTGGGACATGGGTTTTAGGTATAGAATGAGATTAAGAATGTAGAGGACATCAGGCAATTGCTCGAGCATGGAGAAGAAATGGGAAGGAAGAGGTGGGGGCAGATCTGACAGCTGGCCACCCATAACTCAAGTGGAAACCAAGGTGACTTGGTGCTAGTGTTGGAAGTGCCGATGGCAGAGGACAGAAAGGGGTGCATATATACCATCAGCCTGTGTAACAGGAAGAATGTCCATAACATATCCAATTTGTATAGTCATTGACTCACTCAATGATTTACTTATTTAATTATGTCAGAAATAAGGGATGGATTGCTTCCTTAGGAGGTAAAGTAATGAGGTCACTTTGATTCCCTGGAAAATCTCAGAAAATTAGTGGTGGTTTAAGGAAGAAGGTCTTAGAAGCGATTTTGAACCATCTGTTTCTTCCTAGAAGCTTCTTGAAGAAATACTTTGATATGTATAAGAAATTACGGTTTCACTCTCTTTGGCTCACATTCTAAGGTTTACTGAATTCCTATAAAGTGACTCAGAAATAGGTCTTCTTTAAAAGTGATTAAGGTCACTAGATAGCAACAGGAGATGAGTTAGTCTAGTGCTCAACTTGTTAAATGAAAGCAAGTGAAACATGACCTAAATCTTCTCGAAGTCCATGATTGAGTTTAAACCTTCTCAAAGTCCATGACGCAGTTTATCCATGTGTTACAGCTATTTCTTTCAACTCTTAGGGCATTTAACCTGTATTTATTTATTTATTGCCCATGGCTTTAAATTTTCTCTCTCATTTGGATTTTCCCCAAAATTCATCACTGAGATGGCCTTAAAGACAGAGCTCATGTTGCCAGACTATGAAGCTGGCTTATAGAATTGCAAAGAATGAGAAACATTCAGGATATCATTCCTGACCTTGTGATTCAAGGAAAATGTACAAGAGAAACTATTTCTAGACCTTATTCCTTGAAAATTGTTTCATTTAATGGTGGAATTAGATCAAAGACCATTAGCTGAACAAAGAATCTGAATTAGAATAAGCTGAGATAAATATCACACAGGCACACACCCATATATCCATAGGTAATGAGGTAATAAAACAATTTTCAGTGAGCAGAGAAGAGTTTATAAATCTAAAGTGAATATTTTTTGTTCATTTAGTGGGAGGGACACATAAAAGATCCATTTCTTTAAAGTTCCAATGTCACTAACCTTACATTCAAGCATGACATCCCACACATCCAACAGGAAAAAAATAAGGTTTTGTAACTGATTGAAATTTAATAAAATGTGAAAATCGAGACTATCTGAGTCAGTGATGTAAAGTGTGAGACATAATTACGTTTCTTTCTGGGAACGGTGTATGGTTACTCAGAAGACGCAAGGAATAGGCTAAAGTAGCCAGTCGGTGCTCAGCCTCTTGAATAGAGCACTGGTTTCCCACCCTGAGTGTACCTCTGAATCACCTGGCCACCAGAGCCTCTGTCTGGTCCCCATGGTCATGCGTAGGGCCTACAATGTATTTCTAACACTCTGCCCAAGTGATGCTGTAGCTGCCGAGCAAGGTGCCAATTTCACCTAAATGGTTTGTTAAAATGTACGTTGCTGGTCCTGCTTTTGGAATTTTTGACCCTGTAGAGCAGAGCCCGGTGATCTGCTTTTCTGAAATGTTCCCAGGTAATGCTGGCCCACGCAGGAAGCACGCTTCGAGAACAACTCCTTCAAATTCCTGAGCAGCCTGTATACATTGTGTAACTTCTGGCAATATGTAACACTATTTCACACCTCTAAGTCTTAATTTATTGTAAAATGGGTAACATGATAGGACCTGATCCATTAGGGGTTGCTATGAGAATCTAGTGATCAGCTAGGAATTTGCCAGCCACAGTCTACATCTGGCCCATTGCAAGTTTTGTGCCTCTGTGAGCTAAGAATGGTTTTGATAGTTTTTGTGTGTGTGTTTGTTTTTTAAGATTTTACTTATCTGACAGAGAGAGTACAAGCAAGGAGAGTAGCAGAGGGAGAGAGAGAAGCAGGCTCCCCGCTGAGCAGAGAGCCTGATGCAAGGCTCAATCTCAGGCCCCCTGGATCATGACTTGAGCCAAAGGCAGACACTTAACCAACAGAGCCATCCAGGCACTCCTGGTTTTTATAGTTTTTATGGTCTGCTTACAAGAAGAAGAAGAGGAGGAAGAGAAGGAGGAAGGGCAGAGGAAGAGGAGGATGAGGAGGGGGAGGGGAAGAAATGGGAGGGGAAGGAGGGAGAAGGAAGAGTGGGGGGGAGGGAGGGCATAGGGGAAGCAGCAGCAGCAACAGAGACTATATGCGGCTACAGGCCAAGAATATTTACTATTTGAGATTTAGGGAAAAAAAAAAATCTCCAGCTTGGGGTACCTGTCTTCTGCTCAGGTCATGATCTCAGGGTCTTCGGATCAAGCCCCAACTCAGGCTCCCTGCTCAGTGGAGCCCCTATAGGCCCCTCTCCCTCTCCTTCTGCCCCTCCCTCCACTCATGCTCATGATCTCTCTCTCTCAAATGAATAAATAAAACCTTAAAAAAATAAAGTCACCAGCCCCTGCGTTGTAACACACAAAGAGTACAGAAGCCCCCATAATATTACAAGCATTGAATGAATGTTAGTTGTCATCACAATGAATTCCCTCTTAGTTCAGTCTGTTTTCTTCATGCGTTCAAAGAGAAATGCTTCCTGCTCACTCACAGAGCTAATATAGGCAGCCTATGGAAGGGGTAAACACTGGTCTGGCAATAATCATAACAACAATGGCAGTGGTCATAGTAATAATAGATGAGGGACAGAGGTGATTTCATAACTGGCCCTTTAACTATTTTGGCTTTGGAAGTAAAAATACATTTTCTAAACAGATATCTCTGCTTCAGAACAGTTTTATCATCCCTCCTTAAGAAAAGACTTTCCATCTATTGGAATTGTCCTCAGAGCCTTGGGGTAGTCTTGGAAATGCCCCCCATGATGATATGTCTCTCTTCTCTGCAGGTGGAGGCATTAGCACTTTTAAAACAGAGGAATTACTTCAAATGTATTACTTAAAACCAAGTATATTTCCAAAAATCCCCCGAGGAAAAGAAGGGAAGATCACATTAGAAGAGGTGGGATAATATCTTGAAAACCAGGAAACTCCTAGAATGTAAGTTTTTTTTTTTAATCTATAGTTTTTAATTAGTTTCAGAGGTAGAATTTAGTGATTCGTCAGTTGCATATAACACCCAGTACCCATTACATCAAGTGCCCTCTTTAGTGCCCATCACCCAATTTCCCTTCTCCCCATCAGTCTCCCCTCCAGCAACCCTCAGTTTGTTTCCTGGACTGCAGCATCTCTTAGGGTTTGCCTCCCTCTCCGTTTTTATCTTATTTTATTTCTCCTTCCCTTCCCCTATGTTTATTTGTTTTGTTTGTTAAATTCCACATGTGAGTGAAATCACATGGTATTTGTCTTTCTCTGACTGACTTATTTCGCTCAGCATAATACCCTCTGGTTCCAGCCATGTCATTGCAAATGGCAAGATTTCATTTTTTGATAGCTGAGTAACATTCCATTGTATAGCTATACCACTTCTTCTTTATCCATTCATCTATCAATGGACATCTGGGCTCTTTCCATAATTTGTCAGTTGTAGACATTGCTGCTATGAACATTGGTGTACATGTGCCCTTCAAATCACTAAGTTTGTGTCCTTTGGATAGCTATATTAAAAAAAAAAATGGAACCTCAATCCTTATCTTACACTAAACACAAAATTACCTCAAAATGCATGATAAGCCTAAGCATAAAAGCTGAAACTATGACATTTCTGGAAAAAATATTACAGAAGGATGTCTTTGTGACTTTGGAATAGACAAAGATTTCTCTAAACCATAAAAGAAAAAGTTAATGTATCGGACTTTATCAAAATTTAAAACTGCTCTTTGAAATACAGTGTGAAAAAAATAAAAGGCAAAACTTAAGTTTTTAAAAATGTTCTGGGCGGGGCACCTGGGTGGCTCAGTGGGTTAAAGTCTCTGCCTTTGGCTCAGGTCATGATCCCAGAGTCCTGGGATCAAGCCCCACATAGGGCTCTCTCCTCAGTGGGGAGCCTTCTTCCTCCTCTCTCTCTGCCTGCCTCTCTGCCTATTTGTGTTCTCTGTCAAATAAATAAATAAAATTTTTTAAAAAAATTTAAAAAAATAAAAATGTTCGGGGCATTGGCAGCTGACTAGCCCTGTGCATGGTGCCCCACTATGATAGTTCAGGAAGGACACCATGACTGTAAGACAGGGAGACACGTTTCCCTCCTTCACTCCCTCCTTCACTTAGCAAACATTTCATGATACCTTTTAGTAGCCAGGGTTCTCCAGAGAAATGGAGCAAGTAGGATGTGTCTGTATATAGGGAGATCATTATTTTAAGGAATTGGCTTATGCCATTATGGAGGCTGGCAAGTCTGAAAACCATGGGATGCCCTGGCAGACTGAGATATAGGGAACAGCCCGTGGTAAAGGTCAAGTCAGGATGCTGTCTGCATTCTTTCTTGCTGGCAGAGATCCATCTTTGGTTCTGTTCAGGCCTTCAAGTGCTTAAACAAGACCCACCACACTGTGGGAGACAATCTGTTTTAGTCAAAGTCCACCCATTCAAATGGGTATCTCATCCAGAAACACCCTCATAGAAACATCCAGAATAAAATTTAATTAAATATCTGGGCACTAAGGCCCTGCCGAGTCAACACATAAAACTATCGTAGACCTGATTTTTGCCAGGCATAAGAGGTACAGCAATGAATAAAACACAATCTCTGTCTCTGATGAGCTCACATCCCCCAAAATCAAATCTCATTTTTGTGTTAATGTTTGGGAGGGGGCTTGAAGGTTTTTGATAGCCCAGGTAAAGCTATGAACTTTCTTCTTTGAAGAATGTTCATGCACATAAACCTTTGCGTATAATTTCAAGAGGTATGGTGTCACGGTGACATGCCTGGCTTCTTAGGGGAAACTTCTAGAGTCACACATTCCCCAGGTACATGCTGTGACAAGTGTGTTTGTGTCTCTGTGCTCTACGGTTGCTTCCTAGCTAGCTATTAAAGATACATAGCCTCAAACAGCTACACGTTTGTTTTAGATATAGGCTAAACATTTCAATCACATTTATTATTGGGATTTTTGAAGGCTGTCAGATGAGGGATCTTTTAATAAATAAAGGTTCTCTCTAGTAGATTTAATAGTGTTAAAATCCCTGAATATCTGTCAAATAATAAGATACTGTGACATTTTCTAATACTCTTATTTCATTTGAAACAAATCTCAGATGTGACTGTTTCTTGAGACTTCAGTCTGCAGTCTATGTATCTATGAAGGCATTTTAAATTCTTATTATGCTTTAGTCAAATGATTATCGTCTAATTACTCATAAGAATTTTTTTAGTGGGTACTCCATTTAGTCATGTTTTCAGAGGGCAGACATGTTTATTAAATCATGGCCTCCTTAAATGACAAATATTTCTATGTATTTCTTTGTATTGTAAATAAAATATGTGCATGGCATTATTAAGCCAAGCTTCTTGGCCCAATGGCTATTCCTTTTAAAATGCTATTCCAGTTAAAAATTCTTCTCATTGGGCGCCTGGGTGGCTCAGTTGGTTGAGCGACTGCCTTCAGCTCAGGTCAGGATCCTGCAGTCCTGGGATAGAGTCCCACATCGGGCTCCCTGCTCAGCAGAGGGGCTTCTCCCTCTGACCTTCCCCCTCTCATGTTCGCGCTCTCTCTCTCTCTCAAAACAAACAAACAAACAAAAAAAAAAAACAACCTTTAAAAATGCTTCTCATTAAACTGTCAGCTCTGGGGTCATAATAGAGAGAGTGCCTCTCATAAAATCCCAGTAGAAACAAAAACAATTTCCTTATGAACACATCAGTGACTTCATTCCCCAGAGACCATGCTGTTGTTTATCCTTTTCTTTTAGAAAAAAGAAAAACAGGACACAGTATTGGGGTTTTTTGTTCATTGGCTCCCTTGGTTGGTTGGTTTCTTAAAAGGGTTTGTTGGTTTGTCTGAAGAGTGCTTTCTAAACATACAGTCTTAGCAGAAAGATGCGAGGATTAGTGCAACAAAGTATTGATTTAGGTAAAGAACGGCGTTTCTTGTTCTTTTGAACTGTGCCACTTCATGGCTCGTGCTCCAGGTACATCTGTGGCTCTGGGAGGTGTGGGTGTTACTGGGGTCTGAGTCCGTGGCTCATGGGGTGGGGGGCATGCAGAGCGCAGGAGAAGCGGAGTGAACCACCTGCGCAGCCACTGAGAGTAAGACGCTGCCCTCTCAGCAGCTTCCCCCAGCAAGCCCGTGTGTTTGTGTGAGCAGCCCCTCTGTCTCCCCATCCAGAACCCTAAGCCCCTTGGCTTAGCAGCTTGCCATTGGTTAACCCCAGGAAAGGAGATGGAAGCTGCCAGATGCTGCTTTTAGCCAATTACACGTTGAATATTGATGAATTAAATGTATTGTCTATTTTCTGACTTGTTGCAGTGAAGAGAACCCCTGACCTGTTTTGCTTTTTCTAGAGCAAAATTGAATGAACTTCTCAGACTGAAGCATGGTCAGCACTACCCTGAGGACAGTATATCAGCTTTCCAGACCCACAAACACCTTTGCTCCCTGACACATACCATTCCTTCAGTTTCCTTGCTGATTGTACGGAACATGCCTGCGGGTACGAAACACAGTGACTGCAGTCCCTCATTGGCGGCTAGCTTTTAAAAATTGGAAGTTCTTGCTTTAAATCTGAGTGGAATACTGGCAAGTATAGTTCTTGTGCCTGTTCTGAAATGTTTCCTGGGCTCCGAGAGAACAAGAGAAGAAAACCCCAGCAGATTCAGCAGATCTCGGCCAGTGACAGTGCAAATGCTGCTGAGTGTTCTCGTTCCTCAGGCTACTTTAATGTGTCAGGGGTCCTCACTCATTCTCAAAGGACTCTTTCCTCTGAGAAATTTAGGCTGAAGGAGCACACTGGCAGCCAGCTCCTCTGACATGCTTGGCCCAAGGGTGCAGAAGGAAACCCTCCAGACACACATTTGCATCCTCAACCTCTACATTTACCCAGGGCTCATGGATGGTGTGGGGCTGCTGCAAGGCAGCAGAGCACTGTAATCTAATATCTGATACATGATGTATGAAGATTGGGGATGGCTTCTAGAAGTTTCTTTTTAGAACAGTGCTGATGGTGTGTCTATCAAGTTGCTGTTTAACTAGCACTCTGACAATCTGGGGCTGTGCGCTAATGAGGGTCCCTAGAATGGTTGCTGGGTGATAAGCACAATGTGGAGAGCAACAGTTGGAGTCATTAGTCTCTCCCAAGAACCAAGACCATGTCCGTCCTCCAGGAACCCCAGGAGCTGGCTCATCATTTCCTGTCATTTTGCATAGCTCTGGGTCACTGCCTATATCAGAGATCATGTCAGACAGTGCCACTTTTGTACCTGCCCAGGGGAATGGGTGGGCTTCTCATGGTATTTAGATGATGTAAGGAATATTTGTAATCCTACATATCACCACCCAAAGAATCCTACATATCACTACCCAAAGAATCCTACATATCACTACCCAAAGAATCCTACATATCACTACCCAAAGAAACAAAATATGATTTGTTTTTAAGTTGGCCAAGTTGGCTGTCAATATAGTTCAGTTAGAATTTATATCCTAGTTTGGGAACTACTTCTGGGGATTTGGCTTTTGTGGGTTTCTTTTCTTTCTTCCTTTTTTTTTTGGCTTTGTTTTTGCTTTTGTTTCTTTGGTGGTAAGCTATCTCTTCTTTACTGATAATAAGCTTCCTTATGTAGCTTGACCTGAACATAATTTTGTTCTTGTGAGTTTTTCTGTTATAAATTACAAAGTTCTGTGATTTTTGGCTGGGAAGCAATTAATTCAAAAGAAACATGTGATTAGCCAGTGAGCTCACAAAAACAGCCTGGCTTTGTCAACTTCAAAGAAAAAGAGAGTAAGAAAGAGAGAGAGAAATGGTTCAAATCACATTGTAGCCTCTAGAGTATTTGAAAAGTAGCATATGGAATTTACGGGGGAAAGTATCATCGCAGGGTATTTTTCTAATCATTTATACTTGTTGTCAGTAAACTCCCGAATCAATGCAGAGCTTTCAAGATGTCATGCATGAAAGAATAATGCTGTGTTTTGGCTGAGCAGTTTGGAACAAAAGCCTAGAAGAGAAAGGAGAGAACCCAGCATCTGGGGTGACTAAGTTTCTGCTTGAGTTTGTTTCAATGAATCACCCCACCGAGTGACATTCCTTGGTGCAGTGGCTGCTTGCCCACATAGCCCAGTAGGACTGAACTTGGGACTCGCTTGTGCTTCTCATGGACACCTGGATGTCTATGGAACATAAATAATTTAACCCCCCTCCTTCTCAGTTCTAGATCTGAGTGTCAGTGACATGCATGCCCCCTGCAACAGGGTGCCCTGAGAAGAGCCCTGAAATCTAATATCTGATACATGATGTCCTCTAAGGGCTCAGTCTGAGTCCATTTGGAATGGGGAAGCTACCAGGCTTCCTCCCTTAACAAAGACAATGCAAACCTGTCTGGAAGTCACCTGGTTATTTTTGACCCTTGTCAAAATTCAGATCCATTTGATGGAAAATGATCTATCAAATACTTCTGAATTTTATTTCTAATTTGTTTAACCCTTTGTAAGATGCCCTTTATAGTGCCAAACCCATAATGATGTTATACATCATTATGCAAGAATGATGTACATTTTAAATCGTAGCCCTCAATTCTGTAATAACTCACATTGCTAGTCAAATTTTGGAAGCATTTTTTTTTTATTTGTTTGCTTGGAGTTTTCTGTCTATGTTATAAATCTTAAACAGATTATTTGGGGGGGGTTAGGCAAGTGTAGAACAATTATCAAGCAGCATTCGAAATGTTTCCTTCTAATACATACCGGCTTTGCATATTCTGAACGGAATGAATTTATCAACCAAGGCTGAATTCATAAGATGATTACAATCCATACATTCATGTACTTTTCTCAAAATAAAACAACATTAGTGCATACAAAGCAATATGTCTCAACCATAAACTCTCAAATCTAGAAAATCCAGCTTGCCTGGCTGATCAAAGACTACAGCTGTACTTGGAGCCTTGTGTATTTTTTTTTAACAGAACTCTGGGATGAGCCACTTATCCTTCAACACAGAGTCCATCCCATTAGCAAGCAAACCAACATCCCATAGAATGAAGCAAGGGTTTTGTTGCTCTGGTTTTTTGTTTGTTTGTTTGTTGTTTTTTTCCCATTATGCCCCCAGGATTCTGGGGGAAATTAGGAATAAGACCAAAGACTAAACAGTTCCATATCCCAGTTCAAGACCATGTCCAGTGAGCTATCTCAAGGAATGGCAACATGCGCTAGAAAAGGGTTTTTAGGAAAACTATATTTCTCTTTCCTTTGAAATGTGGCACAAGTAATTCCCAGTATTCCTGAATTCCTGCATGAGCAAATATTCTAAACTTTATTATTCTTCTTCTCACTTGTCATGAAATATATACATGTATATATGCACACACCAACATATATATATACACACATTGGCATATATATATGATCTGTCTGTGTGTGTGTATATATATAGTCAATTATATATATAGTCGATCTGTACATATGTGTATGTATGTGCACTATACAAAGCTGTATCTTTGTGTGCATATATATACAGTTAACATATATGTATATGTGTGTATATACATACACAATTATATATAAATATATATTTATATAATATATAACTATATTATTAGTTATATATAATAATATAACTATATATATAATATATTTTCTCTATATATTAAATATATATAAATACACACAAATCAGCAAAGGGGCTGACCTGAAGTCCATATATATGCACATATATACAAACACATATATAGAACACATGCATACACATATACATGTTCACACACACATGTTGAAACACATATTTTGAAAACAATTGCAACATATGCCCTGCATTTCTAATGTAGAATCTGGTATCTGTTTCCCTGCAACCCACCCGGCCCCAACTCACCCACTACCAAGGATATTTTCATTCACACCAGAGAGTAAAGATGGAGTTCGTGAAAGAAACAGAGCATGAGCCAGGCTTTTAAGGAAGCCCTAAATCACACCAAAGAAAACAGGAAAGACAGAAGGACGCTTTTACAGCACGCATACCTCACTAAGGGTTAATATGAGAATTATGAAGAATACTTAATAGGGAGCAGAGCAAGACCAATTCTAATTACCTAACAGTTCAAAAACATTCACAAGTGAACTATATATTATAAAGGAGACAAAGTCGTAAAAAAAAGGAGTAAAAATTTTAAAATCTAAGGGTAGTTGTCTTTGAAGAGGGATCAGAAAAGGAAGGGGTTGTGCTGGTACCCTCCTTTTACAATTTGAATTGAGCCCCTGAGTCAGGGGAGGAGGGCAGCTGACTCAAAGTCCATACTTCACAAAGCAGAGTTAACAAAACAAAAGCAAGGATACTGATCAAAGCATTTTGGGGTGTAAATCAGCTGGCTGGCCTCTAGAAGGGAGGACATCCAACAGAGTGTCTGAAACTCAGCTTGGTGGTGTTTCTAAGATACAGTGTAGTAACTTTGCCTCTCCCTGTGTGTGAAAGTAACCAAAGTGACTGAACATTCTGGGAGTCAAGCAAACTTCAAGAATTGTCAGTTGCTGGGCGCCTGGGTGGCTTAGGTGGTTAAGTCTGCCTTCTGATCAGGTCATGATCCCTGGGTCCCAGAAACTGCTTCTCCTTCTGCCCCTCCCTGCCCCCTCATGCACTCTCTCTTTCTCTCAGATAAATAAATAAAATCTTTTTTTTCTTTTTTTCTTTTTTTTAAAGGAGTTGTCACTTGCACTCTGCTGTTGGCATTAATACCAACTCTCACATGTTGTTTTTTGTTTGGTAAGTAAGAAAAAAAAAAAAAACACTAGAGATTCTGAAAAGATTTACTTACTTGATGTTCATCATCCCTTTTTACTTATAATCTGTTGTGAGATGAATTCTGTGTCACAATGCCATAAGGATGCAAGCTATAATCGTGTGCTTTCTTGTTCCAAAATAAGAAGTTAATTAAAAATGTTATGCATGGGAAGCATCGCTCTTATCCTTTCTGGAAGATTTTACATATTAATGCCTTAGCTGCAAAACCAGAAAATAATGCTTCAGGAGTCTTTTTTCTAAGTTTTATTTTCCAGGAAGATAACAACTTTCCCAAGTATGGTATTAAGAGAGTTGGTTAAAGCCACATGAAAACTTCTTTGCTTTCAGGAGCTTAAAAAAATTTATTATGTCTTTGCTTCATCAAATGATGATTCTACCTGATTCTCTAATACCTATCTTTTTATAGCCCATATTACATATTCCCTATACTCATATTTTGATACCATAGCAAAGGTGAATGTTGTGGGCTCCATGAACAGTGCAAGTTATTGGAAACTTATATGAGACATGGGTTTGCATGTCATGTGCATGAATACTGTCATTGACAAGACAAAGTAAGGGCCTTAACATTGGCCATGCACCTGGACACAACCAGCTTACTCCTTGGAATGGATCATTAAGAGAGAATTAGAAATGTGATTAAACACTTGTAAGTCAACATAGGTCTCTTAAGTATTTATGTACTAGCAGAAAATATGGACAGCTAAAATATGCACCAGTAGATGAATAACAAAATAAGTTATTGTATATTCATACAAAGAAGCAGTTTATAGCCTTTAAAAATAGCCTTCAAGAAATATTTACTGATATGGAAAAGGTTCCTGGTATAATATAAAGTGAAATAAAATAGTAATCAAAACTCCATGGACCTAAATGAACCCAATTCTGTACAGGACAAAAAGACAATAGACTAAGTGAAATTTAATAAACTGGCAAAATCTTCTAGGTAATAGAATTATAGTGATACTGATCTTTCTTTTTTCCTAGCATCATTTCCCAAATTTATATGGAGAGCCTTGTTATTTTTCTAATAAATCATTACTTTAAAAAGATAGTACCATGGATAGAATGAAACAAACTTCTGCTATATATTTAAGGATAGGTATTAAATCTAACATAAAATCTAGTTTTTTGATACAGAAATCCCACATTAGTATTTCCAAACTTACTGTACCAAGGCCCTGGATAGAATCTGCTGTATCTGTGTGTATGTTTGTGCTGTGTGTGTGTGTGTGTGTGAGTGAGAGAGAGAGACAGAGAGAAGGAAAGAGAGACAGACAAACAGATAGCCAAGAGACGGTAGGAAAAAAGGATGATGAACATAAACTTTGAAATAAGCCCGACCTGACTGTTAATTCTCATTCTATTGTTTTCTATCTCTGTGATCCCAGACTAGTCTTCATTTGTAAAATTGGGATAACTGCAATTATTAAGAAGATATTATAAATGGCATAGGCGGTCCTTAGTATAACAGGTGGTTCAAGCTAAGTTTGCAGCTGGTGGGACCATCACTCTGCTGAGGGGAGGCAGGCCAGTCTAGTGTCCAGCTCCTCATCATGGTGGACGTGACTGGGTGGGTGTTAGTGCAGTCACACCTCCTCCTCTCATCAACACCTTGATAGTGTTCTCATGGGACTCTTTTTTTCCCCCTGCCTGGACTTCTGCAGGACAAGCTGACATTGAGCTGAACCTCTTGGGGCAGGCTTATGTGGAAGAAGAGATAGTGACCAGGACAAACTCCATGGGCAATTCCTAAGGAAAAGCCCATCTCCAGCTCCTGTGATTGTGGTAGGAGGCAGACGGGCCACAAAGCACTAAGCAGTACAGAATGTAGACCGAAGACTTTACAAGCACTTAGGAACATGTAGGGTCATAGCCTAGCTTTAAGAATACATTGAGGGGCTGCCTGGGTGGCTCAGTTGGTTAAACATCTGATTTCAGCTCAGGTCATGATCTCAGGGTCCTGGGATCAAGCCCTGAGTGGGGCTCCCTGCTCAATAGGGAGTCTGCTTGTCCCTCTGCTTGCTTTTACCTCTGCCCATCAATCCCCTGCTGATGCTCTCTCTCAAGTAAATAAAATCTTTCAAAAAATAATACATATAGGAACATCTAAAAGGGTAGATTTTCAATCACATGAGCTAAAATACAAATTATACTGGAATACAGATAAAAAGTAAGATTTCATTAATTTGCATATAGATAGTAGAATAATATCTCATTCATTATGTGATCCTATACCCAAAAAATTATTTATCAAAACACATAGCTAAGACCTAGAGTACCAACAAATGTTAAGTCCAAGCAGGACAAAAATGCTTCCACAAAATTTGAAAGCCATGCATGGATATTTATGAAGTTTATCACGAACTCTCCTGCTATACTCTGTAGGTAGAAACTTGGGTTTCTGGTGAGGGGGGCACACCAGTGTGCCATCAGAGTCCCGCAGGACTGAAGCCTTCTCTCCACTGGAGGCTGACAGAGCTCAGCTAGCCCTCTGTCCACCTGGAGGGCCTTGCTCAGGGTCAGTCAGCAACCAGTGAACAGTCAATGAGAGTGTATAAATATTCTGTTGGGGTTAACTGAAATCTGTGCTGCTCCAGGACACCCTGTAGGGCCTACTGAGGCCCTCGATATGACGGTGCTCGCTCCCCATTTCTGGCTCTGCCCCCTCGCTGCCTTCATTCTCCCACACACACTGATTCAACGGCACTCCTCAATAAATTCCCTGCACATGAAACTGTCCCAACCTGGGACATGTGACCTGCAACATCTGATTCCCACTCCATGTGAAATTAGAAGTATTGTATTAGAATGGTCATGTTCATACTTCCAGAAGCAGGAAATATCGCCTAGAATCCTGTGGGTGAGAGCAGGACAGCAATTAATAAAAATGATGAAAAACATACATACAATATTAAAAAAACACCTGACACCATTTTGTTCAGCTATAAATAGCTTTATATAATCCAGTTTTCGTTGAGGAGTTATAAAGTTTATTGGCAATAATTATTGAGCCTGAGATATAAAGAAATGATTTAATTATATTCACTTATGTTTGAAAAGGCAGGGAGCTCTGTGATATTCTTTGCTTACATTTTCTTCAGAAAATAGTTTATGAAAAATATGCAGGATAACACTAGTATAGCTTTAAAAAGGATGATTTTTTTTAAAAGATTTTATTTTATTTATTTGAGAGAGAGAGACAGTGAGAGAGAGAATGAGCGAGGAGAAGGTCAGAGAGCGAAGCAGACTCCCCATGGAGCTGGGAGCCTGATGTGGGACTCGATCCCGGGACTCCAGAATCACGCCCTGAGCCTGAGGCAGTCGTTTAACCAACTGCGCCACCCAGGCGTCCCAGGATGATTTTTTTTAAAGATGATGATTTTTAAAAGATGCTAGATTAACTGGATATTTATATGGAAAATATAATAGGCTTGACTCCTACCTCACAGTGTACACAAGGATCAATTCCAGTTGGATTATAGATCCAAACATGAAAGAAAAAAAAATAAAACCTTTTGAAAAAAATCATAAAAGAACTTCTTCATGGCCTTGGGAAAGACAAAGATATTCTTTAACTAGAGGATGAGAAATACCAATTATAAAAGAAAAAATATAATTATCTTAGACCACATTAAGAAACACAACTTGGATTCACCAAAAGTCATCGTAGGGAGAACAATAAGGCAAGCCATATACATTTGACAAAGGACTCAGACCCAGAATATATAGAGAGCTCCTACAAATCAGTAAGAAATAGCAAATCCAGATAAGGTTACTGAAGTACCCACTAAGCCTATGAAGAAATGTTCAATTACATTAGTCATTAGTGAAGAGGGAATTAAAACCATAATGTGATACTAATAAAATTGAAAGGACAAAAATAATAAATATTGTTAAGGATGTAAATGGAGCCCTCAGACACTGCAAGTTCTGGTGTAAATTGCTACTCATTTAGCAACTGTGTCTACTACAGCTGAACTCTTTCATACTCCAGGACTCAAAATCGAGGTCTTAACATTAATATTCCAAGGTGTCATACAGGTTTTCATCAATCGTAACTAATTGTAATAGCCAGAAACTGGCAATATCCTGGCTATCCATCACCGGGGTTTGGTTGAAGAGGTTGTGGTATAGTCACACAGTGGAGTACTATAATATGATGTGAGTAAGAGCAATAGGGACAGATCTCATAAGCAGTTAAGTGAAATCAGCCAAGCAGACTAGTCTACAAGCATTCACAAAAATTACAAAAATAGGGAAAGCTAATCTAAGCTGCTAGAAGTCAGAACTGTGGTCCCCTTGGTGGGAAGTAGTGATTACAAGAGGGCACCAGGAGGGTTCCTGGAATTGCTGGTAATATTCTGTTTCTTGAAATGTTGTTTACATGAAGACCTTATATTTATGAGAGTTTCTTTACTACGTGTGCAATTTTCTGCATACAATATACTTCAATAAAAGGTTAAAAATGCAATGGCCCTTAAATGATTAGAATTTGATTTCTGCAAAACTCATTTAGAATGAGATGTTAAAGTAATTTAGGTGGTATTAGATTGAGAAAAAAGGAAGGGCAGGACAAGGGAGAGTGGGAGATTGACTCTGAGATCAGCATTTACTCTCCTTTCTTCTTCAGTGCTCCCAAAAAGGCTGTGTGTGTGTGTGTGTGTGTGTGTGTGTGTGTGTGTGATGTTTTGGAAGGTCACTGAAGGACAAATGTCACAAGTAGAGTTTCACAGAGAAATCCTGATCCAAGCCAGGCAGGCTTATCTGCTAGCAGACTGACAAACTTTCTTTAGTTTGGACAAAATAAAAACAAAACAAAAAAAACTAAAAAATTATCATTAAAAAAAATAAAATTAGCCTATTATAGAAACTATCAATTGACCTAGATATCACACTAAATGCTTCATGATTACTAGACTCCTTTCTCCCTGCCTCCCTTCCTCCCTCCTTCCTTCTCTCCCTCCCTCCCTCTCTTTCTTTCTTTCTTTATAATCTTCTTTCTTTGAAATCAAGTTTGAGGTTCAGGAACCTGTTTAAAGAGTGTGCACATGTGCATGTGCCTGTGTGAGAAATCTTTCTTTGAAGACACTGGGATCAAAGTCCATTTTCTCTTTTTTGTTTTTTCTTTAGGTGGAAACTCCACCAGGGATGGAGGAGTTTCCCTGTTGCTGGCATTTTGGAGACATTTTGAGTGGATGCTTCTTTATAGTGTCTTGCTGGCACAGGTATGATCATTTTCAAAGGACAAGCCAGGTTTGCAGCACCAAGCCCAGTCATTCAGTAGCGAAAGCATTCATCAGGAGAGGCAACTAGGACCTGATTATGGCTGAATTCCCTGTGGCCATTATTTGCAGGTATAGAAGTGAAGTTTGTCAAGATAGTCATGCACATTGGAACTTCAGAAAGCTCAACTCTGGGGGCGCCTGGCTGGCTCAGAGGGTTAAGCCTCTGCCTTCGGCTCGGGTCATGATCTCAGGGTCCTGGGATCGAGCCCCGCATCGGGCTCTCTGCTCAGCGAGAAGCCTGCTTCCTCCTCTCTCTCTATCTACCTCTCTGCCTACTTGTAATCTCTGTCTGTCAAATAAATAAATAAAATCTTAAAAAGAAAGGAAGGAAGGAAGGAAGGAAGCTCAACTCTGGAGCAAAAAGATAGGTGTGGTGTAATGTTCCAGAATGAAAAATGGAAAATCAGTTTTCCCAGCATCATGAGCAGTGTCTGCTGCTGGTTAGATGCTGCCCCAGTGGGAACCATCCTAGCAGAAACCCACAACAGTACCATCTAACTACATTCTTACCCCTCTGAGTCTTCCCTACACCCATGATGCCAGGGGGGACTTGCCCACTTTTGCTTTCTTCACTGAAGCTTCCCTTCTGTAGCCCCTCCCGACCCTCAGTGCACACACGGCTCAGACCAAAGAGGCTGCTCTGTCCTCTAAGTGGTCCCTGGACTGCACTGGATATTTTCCAATCTAAATATCTCCCTGTAAGAAAACACTCACCTATTGCAGGGGCATCTTTTATTTTTTCCAGCAAAGGGCTTTTTTTTCGTTTTCTTTTTCTTTTTCCTTTTCCTTTTTTTTTTTTTTTTTTTCCTCCCCTGAGAAGTCTCTGGGAAAGGGGATAATAAAAATCCACTCAGTTTCCCAATATCCTATCTAGGGCAAGAAGACAGTTGGAACTAAATCTTGGCAAGTGAAACCTCTCTCGGTGACACAGGTGGTGACCCTCTCTACTGTCCCATTCGCAGTGTGGACCCAGGAGGAGTCTCTTGTGCAATGGGTACTTTATACAGATTGAGCATCTTAATTTTATGGTGAAAGAGCTCTCTAGACTCAAAGATGTAGTTCAGTGGCTATTGAGATTATTAAGCTCCTGAAGACTTTCCAGGTGGTATTGTTTCAATCAAATGGCCATGTCCAAGAGTAATGTGTCCAGTCACATGGAAGAAAGCATGAGAGGCAATCTTTTTCCAGACCCCCAAAAAGTCTTCTTTTTCCCAGTGATGTACCTGGAGAAGATGAATGCCAGATGACTAACAGCGACCGTGTGATTTGAAAGCACTTAGCTGTTTACAAAATATTTTCAGGCATTGTCTTCCTCTCATCATCTCTGGTGTATGGAACCGTTATCCGCACTTTGCAGATGTTGAAACTGAGGCTTAGAAAGGGTTGATTTGTTTAAAGTCACACGTTGTAAAGCAGAACCCCAACCCAGACTTCTTTTGTAACTCAGGCCTTTTTAGCTTTCAATATACTAATTTCCTCATATCAGCAGAAATGCAGAGAGAGAAAAAGAAAACCATTTTGTTTACTAAAGTTTCCTTCACTATTCTGGTACAAAGAAAGGTATTTAATCAATATATTTTTTTTAATTAAAAAGTTTCCAGCTGGTTCAATAGATGTATCTTTGGGAGAATTAGTTAATTTTCACTACTTTTTTTTTTTAAAGCCGGTTGTATAAACCATGTTTTTCCTATGTCTTTTATTTACAGTAAGCAGTGTTTATAAAACTCCCATCAAGATCATCACCCCAAGTTGGATCACATCACTTTTAAGTAAGAAGATTTTGAAAAGGAAAGGGTTATTGTTGAAGAGAGCAAGATAGGGCAAAAAAGGAATTAATTAGGGAAAAAATAGAGTGAATGATGGGAAATGACCACAGGCAGCAGCAATTCTTGGGATCTTCAGTTTCTGTCAACTATCAGATAGAAGACAGGGCTTTTTTTTGTTCTCCCTGTGTTTTTCTTGCTGAAGACATTAACTTCATATTCAAAGGCAGCACTTGACCATTCACAAAGTGGTTCATACATTGTTTCACCCCAAGTAACCCCATACAAAAATTTCAAGTCAATTACAACAGCTAATCTTCTGGTAAATCACTGCTTCTCTTCAACACTATCTGCTTTACTGCTTAGTGTCTCAAACTTCAGAGAAAGGCTTTTCTAAAAAGGGAGAGAAAAGAAAGCACAGGAGGGGGAAGAGAGGAAGGGAGGGAGAATTAATCAGATTCAGAATTAATCCTATAAAGTAGTATACTGGCTTTTTTATTGCCTTACTTGATTCTGTATTAAATCTCTAAAAGCAGGATTTAAACTTTTTTTTTCTCTTAAAAAAGAATTTGGTGTAGTAATTCAACTGACAGAAAAATGCTTTCTATTTTGTTCATTTTGTACTGTGGTTAAAAAAAAATAATAGGGAAGACCCATGTCTTTCTTAACTCTAGAGAACGTGAGAGGTCAAATGATGGGAATTTTTTTTTTTGGTAGATTGTATAATAAAAATTGAATCCATTATCATAACCTTGTGGTGTTGCAAGAGTATATACTGACTTTTAAGTCAGTATTGAGAACATAATGGTGTTTGGTGCATCTTGAGGTCTAAAATATATTTTTCTATATTTTAAATCTTTAATTATCACCCTGTATGTAGAAAGAATCCTGGTGTCACGTTTAGTTAATTAGAAAATGTGATTACAACAGTACTTAATATAGATAAGGGAGAATTGATTTCAGTATAGATTCATAGTGTGCTAGTCAGTGGAATGGGGGGTGGGCGAGCCCTGATTGTAGTTTTGCCGAGGTCCAAGGGGAAAATTCTCTACCCATGGCAGAGCCAAGAAGAGACATGCAAAAACTCATCACTGTATAGCATTTCTACCATGTATATGCGATAAATAGGAATAACATTAAGAGTGGAGATATGAGCAAAAAATAAAATAAGGAGGAAGTCATGATTTTCTTAGCATATATTACTTTTTAGTAAAATGCATTTCATTATAAGCATATGTAATTTAATTTTGAATAATGGCTGTGTTTAACACGGGGCTCACAAAATTTCTGAACGTTTTACAAACCCTCTCATGAGTCACCAAGAGCTGTTTGCAGGCACCACTGATTGCAGAATGTGTGTAGAAAACAGAATATAAATGTTAACTTATTAGTTGAGAAGCTCTACGAAGCCTCCAGTGTTGACAACTGCATTTAGTTGTCAAGAGATACAAATATGGATCAGAAATGGCTTCTGGCCTTGGATACTCAAGATGCGGAGAAGACAGCAGTGCCAGGCAGATAGTCCAGGGACACACACACACACACACACACACACACACAGAGCACCTGGCAGGGACCCACCCTGCCAGGTGGGACTCTGAGGAAAGCATTATAGCTAGTCTATAAGGGATGGGCAGGATGAGAGATTTCAGACAGAAAAAAAGAGAAAAAGCATTCCTGTAGGAGACACAGCATATGCAAGCTCAGAAATAATACTTTTCTCATTTTTTTTTTCCAGGCAAGGAGACTGTGGTTAAAATAATAGCTGAGACAGTAACTTTTAAACTTGTTACTTACCCCCTAGGTTTGATATTGATTTAATCACTCTTTTGTAGAAGTGTAACTAATGAGCCTCTGTATGTAGAACTTAGCTTTTTCCTTGCAGTGGGGATCAGTTCAACAACCCTGGGAAGGGAAGAGGAGAAAAAGCAGAAGGGCAAGAGGGCAGGAAAAGTTCATTGCTCCTAAGGAGCCAAATAATAAAGCCTGATCTGTTTCAACAAGAAATGTTTGGTTGGGGTTAGTTATTATTTGGCGGGGTGTGGTGGAACAATGGCGCTCCCTCCTTTCAGGTCTCAAGTTCATCAGAAGTTTGAAGACTTCAAATGTGAACCGTTAGCTTCCCCGTTTTCAAATACCTGCCATCCTGCCAGATTCCCAACCCAGTTGGATTTCCACAATTTTCTTTGTGGAATAGGCCAATATTTGAGGGAACTCTTCTGAAAAGAGATGTTTAATATTCACATGTGTTTTCCTAGACAGTCTGAAATATCTCCTGGGGTTCCTTTGAGTTCTTTTCCAAGGAGACATTAAATGATTTCCAGGTGGCCAGTTTGAACCTGAGGGCTGAATACCATTAGCACATTACAATGTGGCTCATGGTAAGTATCGCAGTCACTCTCAGCCAATCATACTCGCGCTTTGCCAATTTGTCACTTGGGTATAACTGCATGAATTTTACTTGTACATCAATGCAACAAAAGGTGCTTGTGTTTACTTTAACAAGGACCAGCCAAATTAGATGAAAGCGGATAAATAGAACTGAGTCCAAATTCCTTGGAAGCAGCCGTGATGATCCATTTCAGGATTCACACTGCTTCCCTATTATGGAGGGGTTCCCTGATCATATGGTCATGCTGAAGCACTGAAGTGCCATAAGAGGTCACATCTAAAGTTGTTTCCATCTTCAAATTTAGCAAATGGTTATTTTGAGTGTGCTGTATTTGGTCAAACCTGAGGAATGCCCTTCCTTTGACAAAGTAACTGAAATGTCAAAACTGTCATCCGAGACACAGGAATACGTTCCAGGTTCAAGTTCTCCTTATGGGAAGTCAATGCCTTTGGCATGATGTCCCTGGCTCTTTTTTTTTTTTTTTCTTTTATTTATTTTCTTTCTTCTTTTCTTTTTTTTTTTTTTTTGATTTTATTTATTTATTTGAGAGAGAGAAAGAGAGAGAGAGGAAGTGAGAGAGATCACAGAGGGAAAGGTGGAATCAGACTCACTCCTGAGCAGGGAGCCCAATGCACGGGTCCATCACAAGATCCTGAGATCATGACCTCAGTGGAAGGCAGACGTTTAACCAACTGAGCCACCCAGTCACCCCTGTACCTAACTCTTAACAGAGAAATATCTTTTTATACTATTCCACATGGGACATAGTGTTCTAAACGTTTTAAAATTGATAGGTACTCTATCTTAATTTCTGTGTTAAAATCTTCTACAGAAAAAAAAGTTTAATGTAATGGATAATTTTAAGCTAATGATCATAACATTATAAATAAAGAGTTAAGTAGAATTGAATATAGATAATATATATGTTATATATATATTGTGTGTATATATATGTATATATACATATATATATTACACTTGCAAACATTGCATGTGTTTTTTCCCCAACTTTATTAAGCAATAATTAACATGACACTCTATAAGTTAAGATATACAGTGTGACGACAATACACATATTTTCCAGGATGTTTACCAAAATAAAGTTAATTAATACATCCTTCACTTTGCATGATGACCATGTTGTCATTTTGGTGAGAACATTATAAGCTTTCAAATATACAATAAAGTATTGTACTAACACACAACTCATGTGTTGTGTGTTAGATCCCTGGAATTTGCTCAACTTATAGCTGAAAGTTTGTCCATTTTGACCATCATTTCCCCTTCCCTCCAGTCCCTGGCAACCACCATTCTAATCTGTTTTAATGTATTCAGCCTTTTTTTTTTTTTTAATTTCACATAGAAAGATAGTGTGTCTTTCTCTAGAGGCTTAGTTCACTTAATATAAGGTCTTTAAGGTCACCAATGGCAGGATTACCTTTTTTCTAATGGCTGAATATTATTCATGTGATACTATACATATGTTTCATTGTATATAATACATAGTTCAAATATGTGTTTATCTTGGCCTATGAGCTCTTTGATGTGTGATTGAAATTCATTTGTCATTTGAATTTAATTTTGTTAAGATTTTTTGTATCTACATCCATCAAAGAACCTATAGTTACTTTTTCATAGTATCCTCACCTAGTTTTGTTATCAAGGTTAATACTGGCCTCTTAGAATGAGTTTGGAAGCATTCCATTTTCTTCAAATTTTTGTAATAATTTAAAGGGAATTTATGTTAATTCTTTTTTTTCTTTTCATGAAAATGAGTACTTTTGTGTCACTTTTTTTTTTTTTTAATTACACTTGGAGTATTTTGACCTCACGTACTTGTCAGGACTGCTACTCAAATGAACTTAAGCAGGACAACTTATGAACTTCAAAAATACCTAGTCCCTGTACAGTATCGGGTCCAGTGTGGACAGTCCTCCTTTCCTTCCCTAGCCCCTTAAGAGCTTTTGTAAATGTATCTTCTATTTTGTGCCCAGAATCCCCTGAAAAGAATCAGGGTATTTTATCAACTTGTACAGAATACCAAGATCTTCTCTCCTGCTGTAGGTTCTACATCAAGTAAGGTTGAGTTGGGTTTCCAAACAAACTGACCAGACAGGTTATATCACATAGTGTGCCACATAAAATTTAAATTTCGAACAAAATATGTCTCTTCTCCTTTGCTCTAGGCATCCATACTGCAGTTCCAGAGAAGTGGGTAGAATGTTGCCCTTGGACATCTGGAACTGGCAGAGCCAGAGGAAGAGGAAATACTGGAGCCCAAGGAGGATTTCCAGCAGTCCCTGCTTCCAGTCATCAACAAAAAGTGGGAGGACATCATGGCCTTTGTCCAGGAGCAACAGAAAGCACACATACAGAATAGGAGGAAGTTGTGGGAGATGGACAATATGTACATCTGAATAAAAACACAGGAGAAGAGAGCCCTGAATCATCATCAGAATCCAGATGATGGAGTCGAGGACAGAATGACCTAATGGTCTGAAAGAGCTGAAGAGAAGGCCAAGGAGCTCACTAAAATGGCAGAGATATTGGTGGAGCTGGTCTGGCAGAGAAAGAAAAAAGAATCATTCTGAAGGAGGGCCCTCTGTTTACAACCAATGGATTCTGGTCAACTGATGGAGGCTGGCTAGTATCTGAGAAGCTGAAGCCAGAGAGCATTTTTTTTCTTTCTTTCATTTTTTCTTTTTCTTTGTCCACACTCTGTCCTTTCTCACACTATGCTTCTGCTACAGTCTGGTTAATGACCTCAATATATTCTGACTCCTAAATATTTTTATTTGGGAAGTAACTTTTCTTCCTTCCTTCCTTCCTTTCTTCCTTCCTTCCTTCTTCCTTCCTTTCTTTCTCTTTCTTTCAAGATTTTTTTTGAGCACAAGCACAAGCAGGAGCAGCAGAGGGAGAGGGAGAAGCAGACTCCCCGCTGAGCAGGGAGCCCAATGCTGGGCTTGATCCCAGGACCATGAGATCATGACCTCAGCCAAAGGCAAATGTTTACCTGACTGAGCCACCCAGGCTCCCCAGGGGAAGTAACTTTTATTTGGAAAATGCTCTCCCAAGAGAATTAGTGCCTAGATTGTAAGCTCCTACAGCAGTCATGTGTGTTTCTGGCTTTGGTTATTTCTAAATTTTGAGGTGCTTTGCTCTTTTTTTTTTTTTTTAAAGATTTTATTTATTTATTTGACAGAGAGAGATCACAGGTAGACAGAGAGGCAGGCAGAGAGAGAGAGGGAAGCAGGCTCCCTGCTGAGCAGAAAGCCCGATGCGGGGCTCGACCCCAGGACCCCGAGATCATGACCTGAGCTGAAGGCAGTGGCTTAACCCACTTAGCCACCCAGGCGCCCTGCTTTGCTCTTTCTTGTGTGACTTGATACCTCCCTGGAATTTTGAGTCTGTGTCACATGAGACTCCGAGCTACAGTTTTCCAGCTCTGGAGGTCTGAAGGAGCTGCGTTACTTCTAGAAGTTTACTTCATGCAGCAACAGCTAAAGAGGCTGGAAAATGGATCAGATGTGAATGGGCCTGATTTGGCTAGACTGTTGAATCAGAAGAAGAGGCAGAGGGTGGTAGCATCTGTACGTCAGGACTTTAATTTCTGTCTGAGGCCAGATGTTAATTCTTTTTTAAAGGTTTGGTAAAATTCAACTAGAAAGCCATCTGGTCCTGGGCTTTTCTTTGTCAGGAGGTTTTAAATACTAATTTTGTTTCATTCCTTGTTTATTAGTTTGTTCAGATTTTCTATTTCATCATGATTCAGATGCGACAGATCACATGTTCCTAAGAATTTATCAATTTCTTCAACATTATCTAATGTTCTTTTTTTTTTAAGATTTTATTTATTTATTTGACAGAGAGAGAGAGAGAGAGAGAGAGGAAACACAAACAGGGTGAGTGGGAGAGGGAGAAACGGGCTTCCCATTGAGCAGGGAGACCGATGTGGTGCTCAATCCCAGGATCCCAGGACCATGACCTAAGCCAAAGGCAGACACCTAACAACTGAGTCACCCAGGTGCCCCAACATTATCCAATTTGTTAGCATATAATTATCTTAGTATTCTTTTATGATCCTTTGTATTTCTGTGGTATCTGTTGTTATTTCTCCTCTCTTATTTCTGATTTTTCTTATTTGAGTCCTCTATTTTTTTTCTTTGTAATATACCTAAAGGTTTGTCCATTATTTCTTCTTTTCAAAAAGCCCACAGTAACTTTGCTCACATTTCCTGTTTGTCATTTATTCTCTATTTCATTTCTGTGCTCTGATCATTGGTATCCTCTTCTTTCTGCTAATTCTTGATTTATCTTTGGTCCATTTGTTCTTGTTTAATTTTCACATATTTGGGGCACCTGGGTGGCTCAGTAGGTTTAGCCTCTGCCTTTGGCTCAGGTCATGATCTCAGGGTCCTGGGATCGAGCCCACATCTGGCTCTCTGCTCAGTGGGGAGTCTGCTTCCCCTACTCTCTCTTTGCCTGCTTCTCTGCCTAATTGTGATCTCTCTCTCTCTCTCAAATAAATAAATAAAATCTTAAAAAAAAATTCCACATATTTGTGAATTTTCCAGTTTTCCTCCTGCTAATGATTTCTAGTTTCATATCATTATGGTCAGAAAAGATAGTATGATCTCAATCTTTTAAAAATTGGGTTACTTGTTAACCAAGTTTCTATCATGAGGTGCCTGGTTGGCTCAGTCAGTTAAGCATTTGCCTTTGGCTCAGGTCATGATCTCAGAGTCCTGAGGTCAAGCCCTGCACCAGGCTCCCTCCTTGGAGCCTGCTTCTCCCTCTGCCTCTGCCTGCTGCTCTCCCTGCTCTCTCTGTGTCAAATAAATAGATACAATCTTTTAAAAAAAGATTTTATCATGAAAGGATATCTATGTTCTGTGATTTAACATGTGACCTATCTTACAGAATGTTCCACGTGTGTTTGAGGAGAATGTGTATTTTGCTGCTGTTGAATGGAGTGTTCTATATGGTCCAAAGTGAAGTTCAAGTCCGATGTTTTCTTATTGATTTTCTGAGTGATCTGTCCATCGTCAAAAGTAGAATATTAAAGTCCCTTGTTATTATCATATTTTTATCTACTACTTCCTTCAGCTCTGTTAATATTTGTTTAATATTGAAGGACTCTGATGTTGGGTGTGAATGTATTAACGATTATTTTATCCTTTTGATGAATTGTCCCCTTTATCATTATATAGTAACCTTTGTCTCTTGTTACAGTTTTTTACTTAAAGTTGATTTTGTCTAATATAAGTACAGGTTCCCTGTTCTTATTAGTTTTAATTTGTGTTGAATATTTTCCCCATCCCTTTATTTTGAATCTATGTGTGTCTTTGAAGCTGAAGTGAGTCTCTTGTGGGCCTTGTTCATTTATCCAGAAAGCCACTTTGTGCCTCTTGATTGGAAAATGTAATCTATTTACATCTACATTAATTACTGATAGATATAGACTTACTATTGACATCTTATTGCTTTCTGGCTGCTTTTGGTTCCTTTGTTCTTTTCTGCCTTGCTTGCTGTCTCCCTTTGTGAATTAACCATTTTCAGTAGTAGTAAACCTTTTTTATTTCTCTGTGTGTAGCTTTTTGTTTTGTGAGACTTACTTACTTACATAGATATAACTGTCTATTTAAGCTAAAAACTTAGCTTCAATCACATGCAAAAAATCTACCCTTTTACTATCCTCCCACATTTTACATTTTTGATGCCACAATATACATTTTTATATCGTGTATTCATTAACAAATTATTGTAACTATAGCTGTTACAATTTCTAGTTCATTAACAAATTATTGTAACTATAGCTGTTTTAATATCTTTGCCCTTTAATCTTTACACTAGAATTAAGCACAATACAATTTCACATTACAGTGTTAGAATATTCTGAATCTGATGATACACTGCATACTTTTACCACTGTGTTGGATAATTTTATGTTTTAAAGATACAGTAACATCTTTTATTTCATTTATTTATTTGACAGACAAGAATCACAAGCAGACAGAGAGGCAGAGAGTGAGAAAGGAAGGGAAAGCAGGCTCCCCGCTGAGCAGAGAGCCCGATATGGGGCTCGATATGGGGCTCGATCCCAGGACCTTGAGATCATGACCTGAGCCGAAGGCAGAGGCTTTAATCCACTGAGCCACCCAGGTGCCCCACATCTTTTATTTCAGCTTGAATAGTTCCCTTTAGCTTTTCTGATAAGGCAGGTCTAGTGGTTTTAAAAAAAAAAAAAACTCCCTCATTTTTATTTGTGAGGCAGTCTTTATCTTACTGTCTTTCTGAAGGACAACTTTGCTGGAGAAAGTATTCTTGGTTGAGAGCTTTTCCTATCAGCACACTGTATATACCACACACTCTCCCCCTGGCCTGTGAGATTTGTGCTGAGAAATCCACTGACCTCATGGAGGTTCCCTTGTATGAGATAATTTTTTTTCTCTTGGTGCACTTACAATTCTCTCTTGATTTTTTATTTTAGGCAGTTTTATTACATAATGCATCTTGTTGAACAGTGCTTCAATTTGAGATTTTGGCATGATCTATTAGCTTGAATATCCAATCTCTCTCTAGGTTTGGGAAGTTCTCAGCCATTATTTATATAAAAAATCTTTCTAAGTTTTTCTCCCTCACTTCTCCTTTGGGGACTCCAGTGATGTGGAGAGTGTTTCCCTTAATAGTGTACCATAAGTCCTGTGGGCTTTCTTCATTGCTTTGGGTTGGGTTTTTTTTGTTTTGTTTTGTTTTGTTTTTTAGGCTTCTCTGAGTAATTTTAAATGATCTGTCTTCAGGCTCACTGGTTCTCTCTTCTGCTTGCTCCAGTTGGGAGTTGAAGCTCTATTATGATCTTTGCATTGGTCATCATATTCTGCTGCTCTTAAATCCTGTTCAGTTCTTTTTTCTATGTCCATCTCTTTTTTGAGCTTCTCATGTCATTCTTCTATTGTTTTCTCAATTCCATTAAATTTTATCTAATCTCTTCTCTATCTCTGAGAATCTTCATTTTGGGGGGATAGTTTTTGAAAAATTTTTTTTTGGAAAATTGAAATTTTTTTGTCTGGCAATTCCTGGATCCCTCCTTCTTTGAGATCAAGTACTGGATGTTTAGGTAGAATTATGGGTCCTTGATTCTTACCAGTCCTTGTAAGTTTGCTGAGCTGTCTGCGCATTTGGAGATGGAATCACCTCTTCCAGATTTTACTGACTTAGGTAAGAACGGATTTCACCCAAAGATCGGGGCATGCTAGAGCATGATGTGACCCTCTGTCTCATGGCACTCATCCTCAGTTGTGGCTATGTGTGGCTGCTCTAGGTCTGGAGGGTGTGGTGACTTGCTGGCTCAGGCCACTGGGATCCACAGCACTGTTGACTGCATGTTCCTTGAAGAGTGTTGTAGTAGATCCATGGAGGCTGCAAGGATTGTTGGTTTCCTCAGCAGCATGGCCAGTCTTAGTGGCTAGGGGCCAGGGCAGACAGTGGTGTGGCCCACAGACTGGGGCTTCTGGTGATTCTGAAGACTATAGGCAACAGTGGCAACAGCTTGCATCATGGCAGAGGCTGGCCTCAAACTCATGTATCATGGTGGAGGCCAGAGTGGGCAAGGGTGGTACCCAGCATAAGCACCAATACCGTGGCTGCTGGTGTTTGTCATGTGTGCACAGAAGTCAAGGCTGGTATTGGGAAATAGGTCAGGAGCCTGCAGGAACACTACTGGAGGGCTAGTTCAAGGTGAGCTCAGTGATGCAGGCCAGTGTGGGTCACATTCAGGCCCACCAGCTGCTGTGTTGGCTATGACTGTCAGCATGTTCTCCCAGGTCTGTTTGGTCTGCCCAAACAGCAGTGAAGGCTAGTGGCATGGCTCTAATGTGGGCGTGGATTGTTCCAAGATTGATTGTTGATGCCCCACACCCAGTGCTCCCTGCAACCCGTGCCCTCCTTAAGACCCAACAATAGGCTCACCCATTACCCCCACCCCCCTCACCTCCAAAACCTTCAGTTTGTTTCTCAGAGGCCACAGTGTCTCAAGGTTCATCTTCCCTTCCAATTTCCCCCAGCTCATTTTTCCTTTCCTTCTCCTAATGCCCTCCGTATTATTCCTTATGCTACACAAGTAAGTGAAACCATATGATAATTGACTCTTTCTGTTTGACTTATTTCACTCAGCATAATCTCCTCCAGTCCCGTCCATGTTGCTACAAAAGTTGGGTATTCGTCCTTTCTGATGGAGGCATAATATTCCATTGTATATATGGACCATATCTTCTTTTTTTTTTTCTTAAAATTATTTATTTATTTATTTGACAGACAGAGATCACAAGTAGTTAGAGAAGCAGGCAGAGAGAGAGGAGGAAACAGGCTCCCTTCTGAGCAGAGAGCCCAATGCGGGGCTCGATTCCAGGACCCTGGGATCATGACCTGAGCTGAAGATGGAGGCTTTAACCTACTGAGCCACCCAGGCGCCCCTGGACCATATCTTCTTTATCCATTCATCTGTTGAAGGGCATCTTGGTTCTTTTCACAGTTTGGTGACCGTGGCCACTGCTGCTATGAACATTGGGGTACAGATGGCCCTTCCTTTCACTACATCTGTATCTTCAGGGTAAATACTCAGTAGTGCAATTGCAGAGTCATAGGGTAACTCTATTTTTAATTTTTGAGAAATCTCAGACTGTTTTCCAAAGTGGCTGCACCAACTTGCATTCCCACCAACAGTGTAAGAGGTTTCCCCTTTCTCCACATCGTCTCCAACACTTGCTGTTTCCTGTCCTGTTGATTTTGGCCATTCTAGCTGGTGTAAGGTGGTATTTCAATAAACCTTTATTTTTAAATACAGAGGTTTTTTTTTTTTCTTAAGCTATGCCAACTAATATAAAATATAGGATATAGTTAGTACAGGTTGCCATACACCCCTGGCCCAGGTGAGGTAGATTTCTCTAATTGGTTGATAAATTTTGACAATTTTCAGTATTTTTGTTCAAACTACTTGACAGCTTTAGATATGAACAAATCACCTACTCTTCCATGACCACACCCAGAAGAGCTGCAGGAAGGAGATGAGATGGGACATGAGATGGGAGATGAGAGCAGGGATTGTTTATGTCTGCAAGGAAAGAAACCGGCGTGATAAACAAGTGGATAGGAGGCAGTATAAAACAATGTCAAAGGCAGCCACCAGGTAACCAGGCCCCGGATAACAATATATAAAGGAAAAAAGCACATCCCTAAACAGACAAACGTGGAGAGAGCAAAGAAGGGAAATACGGAAATGCTTTGGACCACTGAATAAAAACGTGGCCACTTCAAACATTTGTCCGTACAATACAACAATCACTAGCCATATGTACCTATTCAAATTTAAGTAATTTAAGCGAATTAAAAAGAAATTAAATTAAAACTTAATTTCCTTAGTAATAGTTGCTCCATTTCAAGTGCTCAGTAACCACCTCGGCTATTGGCTTTTATAGTGAACAGTAGTACAGCAGACTATTTCCTTCGTTTCAGAAATGGGAGCACATTGACTGCAGCAGACTCTATTCCATAACCAAAAAGTCATAAAAAGATAACATTTAGCATATATTATGATCACCAAGTGTGCACATTTCTGCAGCTAGTTTAGTTGGGGGGCGATGAGGAAGTTTTGGCGGAGACTCCAGGACACGACTTCAAGGTGTCACACTAGAATAAATCATCACGGAGAGGGATCTGTATGTCTGAACAATGGCAAAACCATTGTGAGAGTGCAGCATGGAAGGAACTCTCCTTGCCTTCACCCACATGGAAGAGAAATTTATCCTGCAAACATTTTCCGTCAAGAGGCTGCAACAATCTGAGGGGTTTGAAGTGGCGGGGGTGGGGGTGGGAGGTCGGGGTACCAGGTGGTGGATATTATAGAGGGCACGGATTGCATGGATCACTGGGTGTGGTGAAAAAATAATGATACTGTTATGCTGAAAATAAATATATTTAATTTAAATAAATAAATAAATAAATAAATAAATAAAAGAAAGCGGTGATTCGAGACTTCCATACACCACCCAGTGTTCACCATAACAGGTGCACTCTTTGATCCCCACCACCTATTTTATCCATTTCCCCACACCCTCCCTTCTGGGGGCCATCGGTCTGTTCTCTGTATTTGGGAGTCTCTTTCTTGGTTTTTCTCTCTCTCTTTTGTTTCCCTTGCTCATTTGTTTTGTTTCTTGATTTCCACATTGAGTGAGATCACATGGTGTTTCTCTTTCTCTGACTTATATTGTTTGGCATGGTACTCTACCTCCATCTGTCATTGCAAGTGGCAGATTTCATTTTTTTTTAAAGATTTTATTTATTTATTTGACAGAGAGAGATCACAAGTAGGCAGAGAGGCAGGCAGAGAGAGAGAGAGAGGGAAGCAGGTTCCCTGCTGAGCAGAGAGCCCGATGCTGGACTCGATCCCAGGACCCTGAGATCATGACCTGAGCCGAAGGCAGTGGCTTAACCCACTGAGCCACCCAGGCGCCCCAGATTTCATTATTTTATGTCTAAGTAATAATTATATATATATTATGTATATATTGATTTGAATATATGTATATACATATATGGCATATATATATATATATATATATATAAATATATAAAATTTCTTTATGCATTCATCAGTCAATGGACACTTGGGCTGTTTCCATAATTTGACTATGGTAGAAAAGGCTGCATGGCTGTTCATGACTTCTCCCATTTTTAATCAGATTATTTTTGGATGGTGAGTTTTATAAGTTTTTATAAAAATATATTTTGTATATATTATATATATAATACTATATATTATTTATATATATTTATGTATGTATATATTATATATTTACATATATATTTTACATATATATATAATGGAATATTACTCAGCGAAAATAAGTAATGAAATATTGCCAATTGGAATGACATGTTGAAGCTAGAGAGTATTATGCTAAGTGAAATAAATCAGTCGGAGAGGGACAAACATCATGTGATTTCATTCACATGTGCAATTTAGAAAATGGGATGAATGAGACAGGGGAAATAAAAGAGAGAGAGATAGGCAAACCAGGAAGGAGACTCTTGGGTATGGAGAGCAGTCTGATGGTTTCCAGAGGGAAGGTAGGTGGGGGTTGTGTGAGATAGTGGTGGGAACTGAGGGGTGCACTTTGTTGTGGTCAGCACTGGGTGATGTGTGGAAGTGTTGAATCACTGTTTTGCATGCCTGAAACGGATATTACACCATATGTTAACTAATTAGCATTTAAGTAAAAATTTGAAAAAAAAAGAATGTCTTTATCCTGATGAGCATTTTAGTCATATGTAGAATTTTTGAATCACTGTCTTTTATACCTGAAACTAATATAACACTGTATATTTTCTATAGTGGAATTAAACCAAAATAAAATTAAAAAAAAAAAAAGAGGCTGCAATGCCACATAGGATAGTCAGCATGGGGAGAAAGCAAAGCCTTTCCTAGTAAATAATCAATAAGACTGTACTCAAAGCAAGAGAGAAGCAAGATCTAGCAAGTAAGGGCTTGAAGCCTGAACCAAAAATCAGTCACCCTACCATATGTGATAAAAGACTTGAGTAGCTAGGAATTAAGAAGAGGATCCAGAAGGCCAAGACAGCCCTGAGCAGAAACCTGGCTAAGGTCTCTGAGGACATGAGCACTTAGGATGTGTCCTTTCTCTTTAGTTAAGCAGAGATCTGTGTCTTGAATGGCACATTCAAGGGTCGGTTCAGTCATTCTGTGGCAAAGTGTCTCAGCTTGTCTTGCACATTTGCATCAATACAAAACTTTTGAGTACTTCAAGCCAGACCCAAGCCAAGCCCATTTAAGCAGACTCCTTGGGTGGGACTCAGGTATCAGCCTTTTTAGAAACTCCCCAGATGATTGTAACATGTAGCCAAAGTTGAAAAGGAATAGCCGTGGAAACTGACGTGGAAAAACTTCTAGACGTATTTATAGACAAGGGCAAATCAGGGACTTAGGGTTTCCAGTCTGCCTTAAGACCTTAGAAATCATCATTCTCAACCTCACAAGAAAAATGCTGAGCAGACTGAAAAGTACTCTTCTTAGATCCATCAGAGGACTGAGGTCACAGAGCAAAATGTCACTGCAAAGCTGGAAGGATAGATATGGAAAGTCACAACCTACTGGGGGCAAATAGAGTCTCTGGCACCAGCCACTGGTGGGAAAGCTGCAGGGATGAATGACTGATTTGCTGCAGACCAGGTGAGGGCCAGCCTGGCGGACACAGACACCTGGGGGCTGAATCTGGGGGAGGAAAGTTGTGGCTGGATATTGGGAATTTTACCACCAGGAGCCCTAACAAATTCTAAGGGTGAAGATCTGAAGATCAGGAGAAAACCATCTCCTGTTTCCAGATGTAGGAGGACAAAAGCAATTGTTCTTAAATCCGTCCAGAACACTCGGCTCTCTGTTTCACAGAGCTTGTCCCCCAGGGAAATTATCTTACCGGATCTTAACTGATTGGAATCTTATTAGAGACTAACCACCTGGGCTGATGGACTATTGGGAGTGGGCATGGCTGGTGAGAAAAAGGGATGAAGTCTGAATTCTGGTTTGGCTGGCCGTAACTGCGTGAACAACGGGACATTCAGAGAAGACGGTGCTTCCCGGGGCTGGTGTGCCTTGCTTGGGAAACCTGGACACGACGTACCTCAGTGTGATCACTTGCCAGATGAATGTCAGACAAGAAATAGATCTGACGCAGAGGTGGCAATAACACTCTGGACTGGGATACACAGTTAAAGATTTTGGAGAAGGTAGAGTCCGACGCTGGTCCTGAATCCTGATATCTGACTTTTCAGTGGAGAACAACCTAGAGGCAGTGATTTTATTGCAGGTGAGCAGTCAGGACAGTCCGATGTGCTGAACCCTGTCCAGTGCTCCCCCTCTCACAGCCATCTATGGTTTTGGAAGTACAGAGGAAAGTACAAGGTCAGGAGAAGCACAGGTGAGCGGACAGGAGCTGCGGGTTGGGGGAGGAGGTGAGGGAATTCGGTGGGATGAAGTGCGCAGAGTTCTCCGGGAGGTCCTGAGAAACCACTGGTGATATTCTTTCTCTTGGAAATTGTGCATGAAAGTGCAACCAGCATAATCTACCATCATTTCGGTGGATCAGCTCATGAGCTAAAGACCAGGGACTAGGGTCCCCAGCAGGAGAGTTTCCCACTGGCTCTTTTATTGGACATACTGCTTCTCCCTTTAAAAGTAAAACCAAAGGCAGTCTCTGTTGTTACTCTGCAGTTGCTTCACAGGGTAACAGGACATGGACCTACGACATTGTTATGTGGTTGTTTGGCTTGTATTTTTTTCTGTTTTTCTAATGGCAATCACCTCAAGGATGTCCCTTAAAATCCAGCCTACTTTACTTTTTTTTTTTTTTTTAAGATTTTATTTGTTTATTTGAGAGACAGCAAAAGTGAGAGAAATCACAGAGGGAGAGAGAGCAGGAAGCCTAACATGGGGCTGGATCCCAGGACCCGGGGATCATGACCTGAGCCAAAGGTAGACCTTTAATTGACTGAGCACCCAGGCGCCCTGACCTTTTGGTTTTCAATTTTTGTTTTCTAATCTATTAAAGTCGATTTTATTTGATTTTTTTTCCCCAGTGACTGAATGATTTCATCCCTTATTGATCTTTGTTGGGCGGTGCCTTCTAAGATGTGGCCCAGCTGTCCCTGCACTCTTTAGTGCTCTATAGACCTGGGTGTGGGCACAGCACTCACCTTCTCCTACCTTGTCTGCTGCTCTGTTTTTTCCCCTGACTGCTGCTACCTGACTCCATTCATTCCTCTGCTCAAAGGTCACAACCTTAGAGAGACATTCCCCTTCATGCTATTACAGCTCCCCATAGCCTGTCATTTTATAGTCCTGTACCCAGCTTTACTTTTCCTCCAAGCACTTATCATGACTTGAAAACCCAATACTTATATGTTTGTTTGATCACATATGTTTGTGTGGTTTTCTCCACTAGAATATAAACTTTAAGAAAATATAGACTTTGTCAATTTAGTTGATCACTGCATTCCCATAGTCTAGAAGAGTACTGGTACAGGGTAAACTTTGAACATTTAAAAGAACTAAAGAATGAATGCTCAAGGGAACTGCTTTATTAAGCAAAGAGTTCTTTTATATGCAAATAATCAGCTTCTAATCTATTTTACTCATTAGACTGAGTCAGTTGAAGTTGGAGGTGTCTTTTTTCAGAAAAGCCACAAGTTTGTTCAACTCATCAGAACAAAGGCAGGAAGCTGCTGCTGGTGAAGACTTGACCTACTTGTGGTTGGCGGTGGGAGTTTATGACGGAATTGCCAAGCGGACAAAGAGAGGTGACCTGAAACTAAAAGCTCAGGTCTGATGTGGATTATAGCCAGATTAGCCATGAAGTAAGACTACACACTGGGTGAAATTTCAGAAAAGAAAAAAAGCCTTACCTGTCACATTCCCATTTTGACCAGGAGGTATATTCCTCCTGGAAGAGTGAACTGATTAAAACAAATTGTCACATTCTGATTATTAAGGGTCATTGTATAGTAGCCATAAAAAAGAGGAAAACAAGAATGGGGCTCAGTAAAATTCAATGAAGTGTGTTTTATTTGCATAACGTTTCTCAGTGCCTCATGGGACAATGCTGAAGAGCAATTTGCATTGCTGGACAGTCAGAGCATGATCCCTTAAAGAAGAGGTTTCAACTCTATTCTAGAGTATGAAATGAAGGTCACCAGGACTGGATAATCTACAGCTCACATGGCAAATATGCTTTATGACTATGGCCATCATCATAGTCCAGGTCAAATTCCAAGCAGACTTCCTCAACATTTATAATGATAAAAATTTATTAATATTTTCTAGACACAAAGTCTTATATTTCTACAAAGTAACTGTGGAAATTAAGGATTATATTAAATATATAAAACTAAGAGATATGTAAATATCTAAAACTATATTTTTCAAACCAAAGATGCTAAAATCAGGGGGATATTTCCTATATTCAAGTCAATGAGCAAAGAAGTTACTGGCAAATGAAGAGGTGACAATCAGGAATGCCTTGGTTAAATGTCTGCCTTTGGCTAAGGTCATGTTCCCAGGGTCCTTGGATCCAGTCCCACGTCTGGTTCCTTTCTCAGTGGAAAGCCTGCCTCTCCCTCTGCCTTCTGCTCCCCTTGCTTATGTTGTCTCTCCCTCTTTCTGACAAATAAGTAAATAAAATCTTAAAAAAAAAAAAAAGGATGACAATCATACCTGAAGGTATTAATGGACTCAATAATTGAACACAGTTATTGTCATCATCACTTCCTTCTTTTTCATTTCACTTTCACTGTAAAGAAAGAAATCAATTAACAGAAGGCATCTTTCATAGCAAAAAACCTCACTGGTAAAATCTGTGAGGCCCAGGTAACAAGTACTGTTGAAACATTGAAACATAATGAGACATACTGGGTTCACATTTTTAGCCTGATTTTGCTTAGAAACATCTCTCTCCTTATCTCTGTTTTGCTCATATATATAAAAAAAAGCTGACTCATACTTTTAATGAATATTTTCCAATAGCAATTTCTGTGCTCATTGGTCAGCCAGTCTCCAGTTAGGTTTGGCCAAGGAAAGGTATGAGAGACCCACCATGGTGTTGGATTCTACTGGGTTATGCCAGCTCCTAGGCTTTGGTGACACCATCTTTGCCTTAGTTCCCTCTAGCATTAGGTCACAACAGTGTCCAGCTGTCGCTAGCTTCTGGTGGCAGCTCCAATCTCTTTCTGGCATCGTAACTTGATTCAACTTCCAAGGCTTACCTCTAAATGTGACTTTCTCCATGGGGTCTTCTGAGATTATTCCCTCTGTATCTCAGGTTTTCCATAATGATCTACTACTATCAAGTTAAGCTTTATCCAACCGTTAAATGAGGAAATTGGACTAAGTCACCAGTTTTCAAAGTTAGTGGCAAATCAGTTCACTATGATAAGTTCATTGATAGTACAGATTTCTAATCTCTACCCCACTCCTAATGAACCCAAATTCCTCAAGAAATACAAGGGAAGAAAGGGAAGTGAGGCATGAGAAGCTTCACATCTAATGAATGATTTACTCTTATGCTGCCTGTCCCACAGTCTGAAAAAATATGAAGGGCCTAAGACAAACTCAAACCTAAACATGCTAGTTTTTCTTCTTCTTTTTTTTTATTAGCTTGTTTTGAATTGTTGACAGAACTAGATCCCAAACTGTTAAGATTGCTTCATTTTATGGAACTGATTTAAATTGGATATTTTCTTGTAGTATTATCCTAAATCTTCAAATAGCCTAAGGACATGGCAATAAAATATAAGGTAAGGTATAGACATAAAGAAAGAATGCAGTCTTTCCAACAAAAAATCTTGTCCAGACACTGACAGCAAAAGACTGTGAGCTTTTTTTGACAGGCCAACACGTTCCAATATGATGGGGATGCTATATCCTCAGCGGTCCAGGCTGCAACCTATAAATCATATCCCTGCTCCAGGCAGACAAAGAAACAGTTAAAATCATTTGCTCAATGAAAACAATTTAATACCAAAATGGGAAAATGCAGATAGAGGGTTTTTTGTTTGTTTTTTATTGTTTTTTGTTTTTCCGTGCAAGGTGGTATAGATCCTTGTAACTTCTGAAACCACTACTTACTTTTTTCTGGAAGACTATGAAATCCTAAAGGTGAAGAGCATGGATGCTTTTTCGCCACTACCCCAAACCCCAAAATCAGAAGGAAAGAATGGGAAATAGTCCACTTACCTGCTGCTGTGACGTGCACTGCTTCCAAACCGGTTTTGTAGAAGCTCTGCTGACTGGTAATCAAGTCGCTTCATGATTTAATGTTCCTTGATTAGCGGAGCAATTTGCTATAGCTTCCTCAAAAAGCGCTAATCAATTTTAGCAACTAGTAGAGTGAAAACACCACACAAATTGCTCTCATGGCCCCAAATTACTAATCAATTTTGAAAACCTAAATCAATCTGCATTTTATGCTGTCATTCCTCACTTGACATTTTTAATAGCTCTCAGAACTCTGAATTCTGAGGAATGAGTTTTCATGGCAAATAATGGACTGAAATGATACTACATTTTGGCTTAAGGATTGTCATTTTTTGCTCCCGACACATACGCCTCTGGCTCCTAAAGCGTTGATGTGTGTGTGTCCAAGAGAGCCCAAGTTATTGTAATAATCAAGGCTGTGGTGAAATAGCTGAACTTCTCTTCCTCACTTGAGAAAGGAAACTGCTACATTTATAACAATGTTGATTTAACTATATGAATGAGATACTGATGCATTATTAATGAAGTGGTAAGAATATTAAAGCCACAGCATTTTAGAATTGGGAAGGGATTGTAGGAACCATCTATCCCAGTCTCTGCCTTGGCTGGAGAGGAGACGTGACCTCTGTATTCGGCATCTGCCCCCAGGCCTCCTGGATCCAGACCCAGGCTAATGGCCTCTACCACGCTTGGAACTTGTCCTCCAGTACCATGTGAGTAGGTAGGAAATTACTGCTAAGGGGAACCGAGAGGCTTCTAATGCACCACATTAGCCATATGCCCTGCAAAACTGCTTCTCCTAGGTGATTTTAAGATGCACTGAACTCATCCAACCCGTCAAAATGTTTGCAATATTTTAAATAGGGTAAACCTGCTTCCTAAATTGAGATTTCTTTGTTTCAGATAGGAGTAGATTAGACTTTTTTTTTTCCCTCCCTTGCTTAGCAATTGAATTAAATCAGCAACCATCTGGATCCTCCAGCAATAACACATTTATTACAGAAAGATTGAGACAGCTCTTTGGAAATGAAGTCGGACGACCAAAGTTCTGCATATAACAGTTCATTCATTAGCAGGGTCTGGAGATAAAAAGTGCTATGAGATGTTCTGCTTACTTATAAAGATCTGAATATCAAATTTCAAATTACAAATCGTTATGTCTCAACATAACAGCTGTGGATTACTGACTCAGGGCAAGTGGGCACCGCCGCCGGGAAAGCCAAGACAAGGCAGGGATGGAAAACAAGGAATGAACAGACTGTTGGGTCAAGGATTCCAAGGCACCAGATACCCAAGACATCCTCCTGCAGTTAAGCAATATACAGGTTCCAAACATGGGGGTGAGCCAAAGGGTTGTAAATCAGGCTGGCAAGCATGTCAACGGAACTTGGCCTTGCATGGTTGTGTCACAAAGCAATGGTGGTGCTTGCGACTCTCTGAACATGGAGACCGGAGTTAAGTGAACACTACCTTTCCATGAGCATCTCAAGGGAATGATCATTTTTGTTCTAAAAATGACTTTTCAATGAGCTATATACTTCAATCAATCAATCAATCAATCAATAAAATGGCAGCATGCCATTTTCATTCTTCCCGGATATTTTCCCTCTAAAGAATTCTAGTTTGGCAGCTATCTCTTTCGGCACTAAAGATTATTCCACTGCTTTCTGGCCTCTACTATTTCTGTGGAGAAGACAATGCTCTGTCTGATACTGAGGGGTAATCAGATGTGTATAGTCCTAGTTACCTCATCCCAGGTACTGACTAGTTGTCAAGGGGACAATAGTAACATTACAGTGGGGAAATTTCAGACACCATCATAGTGAAGGGATTCAGGTTACCTTTCCTCGAAAGGAGGCATATCGTCATCCTGTGTCTCCTGATGTAGAGTAACTGGTACAGCATCTCTTCTGTGGTGTTTTTGTCTAAAAGACAAAGCCTGCATATAATCATGAGGAAACAAACCTAACCTGAAGATATTCCAAATAACTGTCTTCTTTTGTTCAAGATAGTATCATGAAATGTACAGGAAGAGGGAAGAATTCACCCACATCCAAAGAGAATAAGATGAGGAGACATGATGGTCAAGTGAAATACCTGGTCCAGAACATTCTTCTACTATAAAGCACATTACTAGGCTACTTGGTGAAGTCTGAATAATTTTGATAGAGTAGAAAATACAATTGCATTAATTGCATCAATGCCCTGGTTTTTGGTAATTGTACTACCTTTATGTAAGAGAATTTCTTTGCTTTAAAGTCACAGTGAGATATTCAGAGATAAATGGGCAACACATGACAATAATAAACTGACCCTTAAAAAATTTCTGAATGTGATATGTGTGTGTGATGAGTAGGAAGGTGAGAGAGACAGAGAGAGCAAAATAAAGCCAATGTGGTAAAATGTAAGTACTTGAGGAATCTATATAAAGAAGATATGGAAATTATTTGTACTCTTCTTGCAATTATCCTTTAGGTCTGAAGTAAAAAGCTCAGATATTAAAAAATAAGGAAAACAATAAAAAGAATAACAAATCAGAGATCCTAGAAGATGTTGCTCTTTTTACACTAGTAACAATTGCTATACCTTATACATTAATAAAGACATTAGTAAAATCTTTAAAAAAAGGTCAACTTGTGAATAGATATCATTGAATATTACCTATCTATAATAATATGTGGAGGATTTACAATAGGTATAGAATTAAAATTCACTACAAGTGTAGTATAAGGCCTCATACTGATATACATGAAATTAGATTTCTAAATTACTTATTTTTTTCAGGAAAGGGTAAGAGTACACGATTGTGTTAGATTTGATAATTCAAGGATTTATTCAAAGATAAGATCCTATTATCTTAAGTAATAGCTAAGCTACTATTACTACTAATAAAAGAAATTGACTTAAAAATACTCAAGCTTGAATAAGCAAAAAAGAAGAAAAAAGTAATGCAGAATTAGCAGGACAAATAAAATCAAATAGTGACATGGAAAATTGACATACAATTTATCAGTAATTATGTTAATTTAAATAGATTAAATGCTGTAATTTAAAGAAAAAATTATAAGACCATTTTTCTTTTTAGAATTCAAGTACAGTTGACATACAATGCTATATTAGTTTCAGGGGTACAACACTGTGATTCAACAATTCTATATATTATATGTGCTCACCCATGAAAAGTATGGTCACCATCTGTCACCATATAATAATTAGAGTGTTATTGACTATGTTCCTTATGCTGTTCTCTTCATCCCTGTGACTTATTTATTTTACACCTGGAGGATTGTAACTCCTCATCCTCTTCACTATTTCTCTCATCCCCTACCTCTTCTTTGGCAACCACCAGTTTTTTCTCTTTATTTAGGATTCTGGCTCTTTTACTTCTTTGCTCATTTGTTTTGTTTTTTTGGATTCCACATGTAAGTGAAATTATATGGTATTTGTCTTTTTCTGTCTGACCTATTGCACTTAGCATAATACCCTCTGGGTTCAACCATACTGTCACAAATGGCAAGATTTTATTTTTTATGCCTGAGTAATATTCCATGTGGATGGAGATATATATATATATATATATATATATATATCACAAACATTGAATATAAAAGGATAGTAAGAATATACTGTCTAAAAGAGTATAGATAGATATAAGAATACAAGGTTTTTAGGCAAAATTTGTAATAGTTCAGCACATGTATTTCACAATGATGAAAGTTTCATTTAATAGGAAGATAAAATAATTCCAAATTCTTATGCACTTAATAATGTAGCCTCAAATACATAAAGCCAAAATTAACAAATATAAAAGATAGATACATGAACACTCAGTAACCTCTCGGTATTGTAGAATGCAAGCAGACCAGAAAAATAATCACTAAGATTTTGCACAATTATACAGAATTTGAACTTCATGGTTGACAGAGCTGACCTCATTGACATTTATGGAAGCCTGCAGTGGTTTATTGCAGAACACACACTCTTTTTAAGCGCATGCAGAAAATGTATATTGACAATTTACAGGTATGTAAATAATATCTCAGACATTTGAGGTGTCAAAAATAGTAAAGTGCATAACTGACTTCAGTACAAGTAAAAAATGAACCACAAAATGAAAAGCATTTTAATTTCATATATTTGGAAAATAATATACTTTTAAGTAATCTATAGATGAAAAAATAAATTATAACAAAATTAGAAAATATTCTGAGCTAAATAATAATTTAAATAGAATATACTACACATGTATAAAGCAGTTAAACCATTTTCAGATGGAAATTACAACTTTAAATCAAGTACTAAAGAAGAAATGCTGAAAATAAATGTGTCTCAAAAAAGTTAGAAAAATCATAATTAAAATAGTTTATAAAAACAGAAGGAACAAAATTTTAGATATGAAAATAAATTAATGAAATCATAAACATACAATAAACAGAACAAAGAAAGGTTATTTCTTTGAGAAAGTGAACAAGACTAATAAATCCCTGAAGAGATGAATCAAAGAAAAAAAAAAAAGAAAGCAAAGCTTCAAAAAACTTCCAGTAGTGAGGAAGAAGGAGTCATCACTACCCATCACACAAATAATTAAAAGTCATAAGAAGATATGATAAATTGTTTGATGCCAATAAAATTTAAAATTTAGATGAAATCAAATTCCTGGAAAAATAAGATATATCTAAAGTGACACAAGAAGAAATAGAAAATACTAATTATTTACTAAAGTAGTGAACCCACACTTTTTAACTCTCCCACAAAATAATGTCTAGAGTTTAATGGCTTGCATCACTGTTGGATAATATTAACACTTAAAGAAAATATAACACAAATCATACATAAACTCTTCCAGAAAACAACAACAAAAAAAGAGGGAATAGTTTCCAACTTGTTTTGTGAAGTCAACATAATTTAATATCAAATTCCGCTAAGGTCCTTCTCTTGCTGCTACTTGGCTCTATCCTCTGCTTTTTTGCAAATTGCACCCATACTTCACTGTCTAGTTCAAATCCTGCCAGCCTCAGGAAGAAGTGTTCCACCTGCAACTAATTCAGACCGTGCTGAATTTATATTAACTTTTAAAAATTCTGTCAAATTCGTATCATATGAGAGCTCTAAGAGACTTTGAGATCATTTCATGAAGTCCTAGTAAGTCTCAGGAAAGAACCAGAAAACGGGTCTTCCAATTTGTGTTGTTTTCATTACAATATCAAGTGACCCTTAGATATGCCAAAGCCAATGTTAGCAGGTGGGAAAAGAGTACAAGTGTTTTGTTGTTGTTGTCTTAATTTTGAGTATTCTTTCATGGTTTCTTCAAACAGTTTTGTATAGCAGCATGAAGAAACACTTTCATCCCTTAAACTTGGAATGATATTTTATGCACATCAAAAGACCAATCCAAAGATCTCACCCTAAACATTAATATTTCAAGCGTGGTCCTATCTTTTTGTTGTATTGGCTATTCTATAATATGGGAAAGGAACTAATGCTTACTAAGGTCCTACTAAATGTAGGGAAGTCCTGTAAACCTGGTAAAGTGCTAAACAATTTACATGCCTTCCTTTACTTAATCCTAACTGTAATGCTACACCCCAGGTAGTCGGTCCATGGTGTGGGCAGGAAACAGGGGGCACACTCACATGAATGGTTAAAGGGACATAATGAAGGAACAACTTACAAAGGGGCCATTAAGATTAAAGGGACAAAAGAAGGGGGTGAAACACTCAGGCACTAAATTTAAGAGACCAAGTAGAGGCATGATGTCACCAGAACTTGAACTCAATGGCTGAGGGAGAATGCTGGGCTCTCCGTGAAGACTACAGCCAGTATCCAGTGGGTAGGGAAGGAGGGAGAATAACCACCCCACCATCTCCAGTCTTCTGATCCTACTTCCCTTTGGCTGAATCCAACCAAAGATCTAAGGCAGAGGGTCAGGGATGACACAGGTCTTAGAGGGCATTATCAAGCAGAAGGTGAAGGATGGAAAAGGGTCCAAAGGAGGAAGTAGAGAACAACCAGCACACCAAGTGGGACTGCCTCACCCCTACAGACAAAGAATCTGAGGCTCCTGGTGTCTTAACCAGACATTTCAGATTCCAAGGCCATGATGCCTTTTGCCTGCTGACTGAGCCAGTCTTATTCTTCAAGTATTTTTAGCTTTCCCATGAGATAAAGCCTTGGTAAAGCAAGTTGTGTGTCCCTTTAATCAGTGCTTAATAGAAACAGGTGACCCTCAAAAGGTACAAAAAAGACTCTTAAGCAATGTTGAGTGTGACACAACATTGAGTGTGTATCTGTTGTGAACAGACTGAGACCAGGATGAAAACACATCCATAAAAACAGACATTCCCACTGCAGGATCCACCAACTTGTGCCTTTTTTCCCCTCTGAGTTATAATAAAGCAAGAGTGCTATTTTTTCACTCTAGGAAATAAAACTACTATAGATTAGGGGTAAACAACAACAACAACAACAACTGAGCATTGGTTTCTCTAAGACCCACTTATCACACAGTAAAGTGGGATCAAGAGATCACAAATCAGCACTGGCTACAGACACATGAAAAGGAAAAACAAAACAAAAATGAGTTCTTATTTTCAGCCATACTTTCCAATATTTCAGTTGATTCTCATTGGGTGCATTAGTTACAGCAAATATTTTTAAAAGAAATATGGTGAATATGAAAAATAACAAGCTGATGCTAATAAGAAATGCCATTTTTTTAACATAACCTTTACAGTTCTGCTTATTTTCCAATTAGAATGATTGCACATAAAGGTGATGTTGGGATTCCACAGGCCAAGCGACTCATGGCTGGAGTCTTGTTGGCCAAGTTCTCGGTAGAAGCGCCCTCACCAGAAGCTGGGCTTCTGCTGCAGAAACCAATAGGCCTTGTGACTCCAGACAGAAGCTGAAACAGAGTGGGTGGGAGGAGAAAATTCAGGGCCTTTTCTCAAGACCCTGGACAGTTCCATTCCTTTGGGCTTCTGGATGGATCTCCTGATGGTTCTGCTGAGATTCTTAGGTTTACAGCCAAAGAAGGTCAGTACGTGTTTCTTGTATGAGAGAATGAATGAGGGAAGGAAGGAAGGGAGGAAAGAAGGAAGGGATGAAGGGAGGGATGGGAGGGGGAAGTGAAGGGGACGGGTTCAAGTGCCATTGATTTCAAAGCTTGTTCTTCCCTTTCCTGCTTCCGGGAAGGTGACCAGCACTTCTAAATCACATCGAACACAAAAATACTTGCATGTGAGGAGGCAGACTTCTAGTTTTCCACAGGCACATGAAACCTATTTACTAAGCTTGGTTCTGGTGTCTCTCCTGGGCCCTGAGAAAGAGCTAGGCCTCAGTGGCCCTGCTGTCTATCAGGCCACTTTTCTCATACACCCTGCCGCCTCTTTGGCTTCTACCGAGGCCTGGCCTCTATGTCTGTGATTCTAAATCACCGTCATAGGGTCCTGGATGGACAGTTAGCTCCCACCCCTGTTGTCCTACAGCTGATGCTCTATTTAACAGCAAGGGAAAGCCTATTAAACCATAAGCGAGGGGCGCCTGGGTGGCTCAATGGGTTAAGCCACTGCCTTCCGCTCAGGTCACAGTCTCAGGGTCCTGGGATCGAGTCCCGCATCGGGCTCTCTGCTCAGCAGGGGGCCTGCTTCCTCCTCTCTCTGCCTGACTCTCTGCCTACTTGTGATCTCTCTCTGTCAAATAAATAAATAAAATCTTTAAAAAAAAAACAAAAAAAACCCCATAAGCGAACTCATGTCATGTCCCTGCTCTAGCTGTCCCTTGGGTCCTCAATCTTCTTACAGAAAAAGCCGACGTCCTCATGGTGACTCCCAGGGGTCCGTATGGCCAGACCCCTGGCTAGCCCCCAACTTAATTTCCCGCGATGCTGCTGTTGTATGTACCTGTCCAGCTGGGTTGGCCTGCTCACCGCCCCTGAACACCAGTTGTGCCCCTACCTCAGGTCCATGGGCAGGACAACACTCATGCCTTCAACTCCTTAAAGTCTGTGCCCAAATGTCCACCTGTTCCATGAAGTCTACCTGGATGACCCCATGTAATTTACAACAGCCTCTTCCTGAATTTCCAAACCCTTACCTCATCTCCTTTTCTTTTTCCATATCACTTAGCGCATTCTCCTGTATGATATAATTCACTTATGTGTTCTTTCTTTGCCATCTCTACCCCTACTGCCTAGTCTCTGGAATATAAAGCCCACAAAAGCAAGGACTTTGGCCTGTTTGTTTACTGACATATCTTCAGAACCTACAACAATGTACAGCTTGTGAAAAGCGACTTCGGTATCTTTGTGAAGAAAATGAACAACTAAGTAGAGGGATAATTATTAACGCTCTTCAGTTCTGTTAAGAACAAGTGGGATGTCTATACCGCTGAAAACCTGAACCACAGATTGGCGAAGTCCATGGGCCTGGTACCTGGTCAAGTCATGCCAGCATACTTAGCTACAAAAAGATGGGAAAAAGCATTACTCACGACCAAACATATGATCAACAAGTCATTAACCATGTGGATGATTCCAGAGAAAATAACCACAGTGGTTATTAATCAGATACAATTTTGTACCTAAGGGATATTTGGCCACACATGGAGATAGTTTTGGTAGTCACGCTGGGGTTGCTGGTGTTATGGCATCTAGGTGGTAAAGGTCATCCACGTTGCTCGAAATCCTAAGTTGCATGGGGCGGGCCCAATGACAAAGAGTGCCCCACCCCCAAACTCATTTCTGCTGAAGCCGAGAACCTGATGTTCCAATACATGGTGAGTATTCCCAAGTTCGTTAACTGTGTTCATTCATTTGTGTGGAATTGTATATGTGATAGGCTATTACTGCACTTATTCTAAAACGTAAATGATTCACAAAAATATTTAAAAAAAAAAACAAAAAACAGTGCATTCTCCAAAAGAAGATTCAGAGGAGGCTGTATTCAATAAACCAGAATGTATTACACTTCTTCTAGAATAAATTGCTTTCCTTCCTTAAACAGGGTGCTAGAAATCATTTCAGGGCTACATATTTATATTTACATAATATGTAAGTATGTGAGATATCAGACAAGTGAGAAAATACAAAAACAAATGATTAAAGAAATAGTCTCCTATGGGGACATTTATTACCCATGTGCTCACTAATTCATACATGTTTTTAACCCCATGTTTTTTATTCTTATCTAAAGTTTGATTTTAGAATCTTCCAGGTCATTGAAAATGGCTTCACATCCCTTACTATGCTCAGGGAATTTTTAAAGAAATGTTTACAATAGCCATCAGTCTGATAACACCTGGGGTCTGGGATTATTCATTTTTCAGGGACATATCTGCGAAAAGAAGTGGATGTTTTCACAGAATTTAGGAAGGACGGTGGGAGCATACTCAGAATTCTGGAGTTTGTGTAAGATTTTTATAACATGCAGCCTGGAGTGCAATGAAATGACTGTCTCTCTATGATAGAAAGCTCAAAAGTGTTATGTGCAAACCTACACTAGTCCTTGTATCCTCAAAATACAGTCATACAGTCATTTCACATTTCTCTTTAAGATACTTCCTGTTTCCTCCATATTTCTGGCTTCCTTTTTTACTGTTTTTACTTTTTTTTTTTTTTTAGAAATTAAAGTTTCCCAAAATAAAAGAAACACATTGAGAATAGGCTCGTGTTTCATTTAGTCTAATTATGCACGGAGAAAATTTTCCATTTCAACAAGCTTCATTTATATTCAACTGCCAAGTACTCTGAAAAGGAAGAAAAGGGAAGATTTTGCCAATCAGTTGGCTTTACCACCACTCCCCACAAAGAGTATCTGAAGATCTCAAATATTTTTGTGTACCTGTGTGTATGTGTGAACACCTGTGTTTTCCTTCCTTCCAAAGAGCGGGCAGATAGGCCTTTTGGAAGGGCTGGTGACATGAAAGCATAAAATGATGGCTTTTTGAGAGTTTACTTGGTCCAATATCAATATGAACCATGAAGATTTAGGGTAAATGACATGCTAACATCTTTTAGCTTAGTAGCCCTCAGGAAGACCACTTTCTGGTACAATCTATGCAATTAAACTCTTCCATGATCCTGCTCTATGCATGGAAGCAAATTCAGTACGATGGCTCTAAAGGGAGCCAGAGCTCTCATACAGCAGAACCGGAGAGCCACACTGAAAACTGAGAAGCGGAGCCACCCCAGAGAGGGTGCGAATGCACAGTCTCCTCGGACTATTTCCAGATGATGTGAGTGGGCTCACATCTGCCAAATATCCGCTTGCTAGCACAGTGAGCACCAAGATAAACACCTTAGAAATAAGAAAGCCACAGATCCATGGGAGCCCCAAGGCAGGCCGGGCTTTAGGCACAAGAAACAGTCTTATGCGGGTGGGAGGGCTGCCATTATGCAGAGGTGAGGAAGAGTGGGCACTGTCATCATGCAGAGGTGGAGAAGAGGGGGTGCTGTTATTATGCAGATGTGGGGAAGAGGGGGACACTTTGTATGCATAGGTGGGGGATACTGTCATTATGCAGAGGTGGGGGGGGAGGGCACTGTCATTATGCAGAGGCAGAGAACCCAAATTTACAATTCAGAGAATCAGACTGAGTGGATAAGGCTCTGTGCCTGAACCCAGCCTCAAAAGAACTAGCTTGTGCCCTCGCACCCTCTCCCTTAGCTGGTGTTATGCTCAAATAAATAACTATTGAGACATTAAAAAAAAAAAAAAAACCCACAATTGTTTTCCCTCAGAATGGACTTCAGCCTACAGTACATTTACTAGACAAGAAAGGGCAGAAAGGCCATGAATACATGTTTTTCACTTGATTATTCATGTCACCCTCTAAACAATTCTACGAGGCAGCCCATTATCCTGTCTCCAGATGAGCAAGTGGATACTAACCAACCCCCTGGGATCTGAGCCAGATCACAGTTCACTCTGGGGTATCTCTTGGTCACAAGACATGCAAACCATACCGGAAGATCCCATGTCTCAGGATGGAGAAGGAAACACACATGAACCATCCATCATCCCAAACAGAGCATCTGCCCCCATCTTCCTTCATCTCCACGTGGAACTTGAGAAAATATGACCAGACTGTGGCTAGCATTAACTCTCAATAGTGGGGTGCCTGAGCATATGGAGGAGCTTCTATAACTTCTTTCAGATTTCTATTTGACAGGGGTTAAAATGAATTTCTGGTCTTCGTTGGGCTGAAAAAAAAATAAAACCTCCATTTTTAGATGTTGTGATATTTTATTTGAATCTTCTGGGGAACTGTTGGACATTACAGCTGGAGTGAGTGCCTCTTTGCTGTCATTAAGGAGTGTGTGCATCTTGGTTAATGTGTGCCAACTGTATTAGTTTAGTTTCTCCAAACAGTTTTTGTGTTAAACATTAAAGTTGCAATTGGAGAACTGAATTTGGAAAGCAGGGTTTAAAATAGGACAATCCTTTCAACTTCTGAAACCATCTCCAGAAAAACTTAGTGCTGAAATAGGACAGGATAATAAAGAATGCATCTATGTAACAGCTCCTACTGCCATTCCCCAGCCCCATATAAACGCTTCGCTGATTTGAACAGATCATTGAAAAGGAAATATTTCCTTAGTCTGGAAGTCAAAAAGGAATCAGATACTTAGCGATTCAGGAAGAACTGGGTTTGCTGAGATATAATATATTCAATGTGGATGCTCAAGGGTCTCCTATAAGACACACATTTATTACTTCCACTCATTAAAATATATATATCTGAAGAGAAGAGGCCATCTCACTTTTACATGGCACTTCCTAGCCCAGGACGGCTGCTTGCAGTCCAGCCGTCACGTCCACCTTCTAGTCTACAGGAAGGAGAAAGTGACCAAAAATAACATGCTCAGTCTTCTAAAAGAGCACTTCTGAGAGAATGCCCATTTCATTCTCTTATATTTTGATGACCAGAATTTAGGTACATGCCCACACCCAGCTGCAAGGCGGCCTGGACAGGTTGGATTTATTATGTAGTCTCACCAGGTGCTATACTCAAAGCTAGAGTTCTGATATAAAAGGAGGGAAATAGGTGGTCAGGAAGGTGTACTTAGCAATTACTTTCATGTCCGTGCTACTCCTGTGGGACAAACCACTCACCTATAAATGCAGTTCCAGCAGAAGTCAGGGGGATTGAAGCAGGTCTAACAATTCTGGTGACCCGGCCCCAGGTTCCCCTTAGTGAATCTTCACACTCTACCCTATGCACAGCCTCCCACCTTTGGCATGTCTTATTCTGTCTGTGTCTCCCAGTCTAAGACCTGAGATTTTGCTTGCCCACCCCTCTTACCATCTCTAAGAACTAGAACCAGGATCTGGACACAGCCTTCTCCCAGGGCCAAAACCCAAACCTGCCAGGGACCATTTCCTCCCTGTTAGACCACCACTTGCTTATCTCTCTTCTGTATTGTACTGGAACAGAACCCCTGCTGGACTCTGCAGAAATTTGCAACAGATTGGTCCACTTGAATGCATTTGGCTTGGAGCCTCTACCCAGCCCACCCCATTGCAGTTGGCTGGGCCTTGTGGGGCCCCTCCTGGGATATTGACAGTATGACCAATTTGCACAGAGCAAGTGCTGTTTAGAATCCTGTCTCCTGGACTGAAGGCAGCTTCTGCTTGGGCATCAGTGGCAACTCTCCAGAGCAGTCAAGGGCTATGTCTTGAAAACCTTCACCTTGAAAGCCATTCTGCCATCCCTTGGTGACAGAAGCACCCTTCCAACCATGCTTGCAAGTTTCACGACGGTCTGACGACTTGAGGTAGACATGTGTCTCAGCAACTCCGTGGAGCATAAAGCCAGAGAACTGCCAAAGTAATGTGACAGACACTGCTTAGTGACACAGATAACATCCAGGAGAAGTCAGCCAGAAAGATCTCACTTATGCAGTTAAGTGCTAGCTCTACCATTAACCAAAATATGCCTGGCCCAGAGATCCAACCTGCTACAGAGAAGAAGAGTCAGAGTGGTTGGCAATATTCATTTTGGCCATTAATGACGCTTCTTAATTTGTCTTTTAAAAATTTTTGTGCATTATTTTACATGCTTTGCAAGTTTCACATATTTTATATGTAATTTTATCCATCTCCAAAGCATCTCCTTATATCAGGTTTCCAACATTGCTTCCTCCAGTTAAAACCATAACCTCCTCATCAGTCTCACAGATCCTGGCAGTGCCATTTCCCATTAAGGCTTTGGCTGGAAATGCGGTTCAAAATGTCAACCGAATCCTGTCACTCCCTTGCTTAAAACCTTCGGGGGATTCCCACTGACTTCTGAATGAAGTTCAAAGTCTTTAGCATGACACCAGTTCCAAGATGACCTGACAGATCCTTGCTTCCATGCTTGTCCCTCTTCTGTATGTCCACACACATGTAAACACACACACACACACACACACACGAGTAAACACCAGCTGTCCTGAAGGTCATGTCATGTAGCTAATCAACATTCTTTCTCTCACCCGTGAACCTGTGTACCTGTTCCTTCACCTGCAATTTACCCACATCCTGTCACTGGTTATCTTCTGTCTCTTTCATTCCAGTCTCAGACATCAAATCCTCTAGAATCTCTCCTGACCGGTGCTTCTGGGTTGGAAACCTCTTCCATACAATGCCATAGGGCTCAAGCTTTCTGCTCTGGTCTGAGCTATCTGTCTCCACTACTATTTGTCCTCTACCTACATATTTTGTATCAGTTATCTATAATCCCCAAGTAATGCCACATATCAAACACCTCAAAACCCTCACTGGTATACAGCATCAGACATGCATTTTGTTCGTGAATCTAGGGTTGGTTGGACAGTTCTGCTAGTGCCTGGGTTTATTTACTTATGCACCTGCAGTCAGTGGCCCCAGCAGACAGAGACTGGCTGGCTAGGATGTCCTCTGACAGGCTAGCTCAGATAGTTCTCCTGGTGGAAGTGAAGTTCTTGGAGAGAAAGCAGAATCACAGAAGGAACACAGCTTCAGAACTAGAACACAACTTCTGCTGCATTCTTTTGGCCATGGCAAAGCCCAAAGCTAACCCAGGGCAATAGATTCTACCTCTCAATGAGAGGAGGTGGAAAGTCATTTTATAAAGATCCTACATTTAGGGAGACCATCAATCAGAGCCATTGATTCGATCAATCTATGACTTATCCGACAGAGCCTACTGCGTACATGGCTGTGCAAGAAAACTCTATTGAATGAATCAAGTGTGGGAAAACTAAAATAAGTGTCCCAAGGTTTAAATGTCACCAGTGATTTTCATATAGCAGCTGAGACTGGCAAGTCCCTACAAATGAACTTGGCTAGTCAAGCTGGAACCAGACAACAGGTGCACCCAGAATGTACCCCCCACCTACTCCTGGGGTCCAGGATGAGAAATGAGCATTGTTCTATTACCACCCTAGTCTCTGTATTAATCACGTTTATTTTCATTTCCTGAGTTTTATGATGCTTGGGCTTCTTGGAGCTTTGAAGACTCAGGAAGACTGTTCCTCTCAGCATTAGCTAATTCCTAGAGACAGTCTGCACAACTTTGGTATGCAAACCAATCAATCCTGGGTCCATACTTTTACTTGTCTCCTTTTATCAGGATCCTAAAGTCTGGGACATCATCTTCCTGTCCTAAATCGCCCCAAGGCCAAATATCAGACAGCTAGATACCACCCAGATCCTCCAGAGCCCGATGAAATTATTCAAACCACCCAATTGTAACCCTGCTCTCTTGATCTTGCCCATTTCATCCCACCAAAATAAAGACTCTTGCCATCAGTCCTTTCTTTTCCCTCTACCACCCAACTGACCTGGTGATTCCCCATGTGGCCCCATGTGGCATGGTGGATCTGTGAGTAACAAGCTGTCTTTTTAGTGGCAGTCATCTGTTGGCCTCACCATTCCAGAATAAAAACAAAGCTCAGGTACATATAAAACAAAACAAAACAACAACAACAAAAACCCACAACAACAAAAAAACAGTCTTAGTATCTGCCTCTCCAAGAACCCAGACAGAGGGAAGGTGGAGAAAGGAAGCTAATGGGGTTGACTAGGAAATGCTCTAATATAAAGTTCTTCTGTGCCTGAAGGAGATGGTGATGTGCGTAGCCCTCACTGGTGTTTCCTGCACCTGTTTCTCCACTTCCCATCTTCTGCCCTCTTTCCTCTGCTCCGCTTACCTACAGTCCTCCTTTTCACAGCAGGGAGGATCGTGGGCTCATTTTCAGCAGGGCGACTGCCCAGCAACGCGTCCATGGAAATACAATGACATTTCACAGCATCTATTCCCTGTCTCTTCTCGCTCCTACTTCTCTACCCTTACTCTGAATCCAACTCTGCTTTTTTCCAGTGTTTCTCCTGAGGGGTTACAATTTGCATCTTGCAGGAGATCTGGCTGACCTGTGGATTACAGGACAGTAACAAAACGTGAAGTAACAAAATTTGACCCACCCCACGAATTGTCAGTGGCATCTGCAGTTCAGCGGGACGCCTGAGGAACCGTGGGGGCACATCCCTTAACTCCCCCTGGAAAGCCAGTGCCACAGCTCAGGTTGAGAGACAGAGCACCTCTGACTTCCGGCCAAATCCTCCCCCTTAAGCTAAGAAAACTCATCAGTCTCATTCTGTCGGGTCACTAGTTAGTCCCCACTGTTTGGACACGTGGGTTTCTTGAACACAGCTCCACGAGGCGAACCTGCGTAGGAAGCTGACATATCCAGGAGGGAGAGGAACTGCCAGACACAAGTGAGCCCCTCTTCCCGTGGCTCTGTGTTGTCTCTGCTGCCTCTGCCCAGGCCCCCCCTCTCCAACCCTCCTCTGCATCTCTCTCACCTCCTCCTTTGTTTTCTCACCTTTGTCTCCTCACGCGGCTTGCCCCTCTCTAGCCTTTGCTGACTCTCTCACACCCTCAGAACCTCTGTTTCCCCCGCTGTTTCCACGCGGATATGGAAAACATTCCCTCGATGTGGTTTTTCTGATTTCTATTGAATTTTTCAAAAGAAACATTGCTGAGACATCAAGGGACAGAAAGAACCCTATGAAGGATGGATTTGCTGCTCTCATTCTTATCCAGAGACCACTCAAGTGTAGTGACCACTGGGCCACAGAACCCACCAGAACCCGCTTTCCCGTCCTCTCTTGGAATGTTTCTGCCGGCCTCCACTCCTTTCCCCAAGCTGTTCACTTTGGTTCAGGTGTGCGGCTGCTTTCATCCCTGTGGATCCCAACGCCCTGAAGACAGAGGCACCCAGCCCGCGGCCCCCTTCACCCACCCGCCGGTCCTCCACACAGCCCGCTCTCTCCACCACCACCACCACCACTTCTTCTTCTTCTTCTTCTTCTTCTTCTTCTTCTTCTTCTTCTTCTTCCTCTTCCTCTTCCTCTTCCTCTTCCTCTCCTTCTCCTTCTCCTTCTCCTTCTCCTCCTTCTCCTTCTCCTTCTCCTTCTTCTTCTTCTTCTTCTTCTTCTTCTTCTTCTTCTTTCTATTTATTTGAGAGAGAGAGAGAGAAAGATTGCGAGTGTGAGTGGGAGGAGGGGCAGAGGGAGAGGGAGAGAATCTGCAAGCTGACTCCTTGATAAGCACGGAGCTGGTGCAGGCCAGGATCTCAGGATCCCGAGATCATGACCTAAGCTGCAACCAGGAGTTGGAGGCTTAACCCACGGAGCCACCCAAGTGACCCTCTCTCCTCCACTTCCCCTTACTCAGCCCGACCCATCTAAAGGGTTTTCTCTGGTTGGGTGTTCAAACTGGCTTTCTCCTGGTTTTGTGTAGTGTATTGTTTTGTATTGTACTATATTGCATTATATTCTGTACAATACAGTGTATTGTACTACACTGCCTAGTGTAGTAGAGGAAAAAAATCCCTTGTATTTTTAACCATAATTTTGTCTTCTCTGGAGAAGTAAAGTCATCCATTAAAATAAATAGTTTTTTGTTTAGCAAATACATGGGTGAGTCATGTACTTACAGGAAAAAAGGATATTTAGGACATAGCTCTCCCGAAAAAAGTAAAGAAACAAGAATAATTTGATCAATGTAAGAAAAATCATCAGTTGGGGTTTCTGGGATTAAGGGAAGAAGTTGGAAATACTCAGCAAGAAAGTGGAAGGCAAGGTCTTAATGAGGGTTTGGCCCGCAAAAATGACTGAGGGGGAATTTTAGGGATGTAGGATTTTGTTGTTCCTTTCACTTGATGCTCCTGAATGTTCACGGAGCCACAGAAAATGAATCTGGTTGATAAAAGCAGAAAAAAAAAATTTTTTTGTTGCTCTTACAAGTTGGGTTGATCACAGAATGACAGAGTCACCAGGAGAAGAAGGCTTCAAGAAGGAGTGGCAACAGAAAGCCTGGGCAGGAGATACCATCTCAGCCAAATCTGCAAACAGGGCCATATGGAAAGCCCACGGAACCCCGTGCTTCCCTGTACCTGTTACTGCACCTGCCACCATGTTCTGCTGCAGCATCCCTGCTGGGCCAGGACTCTGCACACCACTGCCGGAGCCCACACTAAACTGTCCTTGCCATCTGGATGTCGTGGCTGCTGTGACCTTCACCACCCACCACCACACACTGTCTTCTCTGCTTCCTCACTGGCTCCCTGTACAAACTCCGTGCCTCTCAAGCCAAGCCCGAGTCCTATGTATTGGCCCAGAGTGCATGAGCGACTGGAAAGCCAGCATCTGACCTTTTTACCTGCTCTGGTGGGAGGTGAGCTCGGCCTTCTCCACCACTTATGAGGTCGAGGCTGCCTCCTAGACAAAAGTAGGGCTTAGATGCTGGGCAGGCAAGAGAGCAAGAAATGCTTCATGTGGCGTAAGCATGAGTGTCGTGTGCTGCTTGCATCAGCAGTGAGCCACAAGGGGAAGCTGCCAGTCCCTGATGCTGACATGGTTGGATAATTAATCATCCAAACTGAGATGCCCGAGATCATACAAATTCAATACTACTGGTATATTTATTCATTGACTGATTACTTGGTCTTAATCTATTATCATATCGACCTATACAATAGTTTTGTTCTAAATCTATTTTTAAATAACTGTGACACCTGGGTGGTTCAGTTGGTCTAACATCTGACTTCAGCTCAGGTCATGATCTCGGGGTCCTGGGATCAAGCTCCGCATCAGGCTCTCAGCTCAGTGGGGAATCTGCTTCTTCCTCTCTCTGCCCCTCCCCCTGTTCATGCTCTCTCTCTCTCTCTCTAAATAAATAAAATATATAAATAAACAAAATCTTTAAATAATTTATTTGAGTATGTCTGCAAATATTGTCATAGTAAGTAAAGTTTAAAGAACTTTAGAGTGATTATCTGATTTTTTAAAAAGAGATATAGACAAAGCTTGAAACATAGTCAATACTTCAGTCGGTTTCTGAGCCAAATATCTCTCTTGTATCATGTCACTGTTAATTTTCTGGAGTTGACAATTTCAACACTATCTTAATTTTTAAGTGCTTTTCACAAAATTACCTGTGATTTTTAATATAGGTTTATGGTTAATATATTTGAAATTGTTGACACCTTTAGGTGGCTCATCCTCGGAGACAATGGTATTTTTATTTATTTATCTTTAAGATTTTATTATTTATTTTAGAGAGAGAGTGAGTGAGAGGGAGCAGAGCAAAAGCCAGGGGAGGGGTCAGAGGGAGAGGGAGGAGCAGACTCCCTGCTGAGTGAGGAACCCTATGTAGGACTCCATCCCAGGACCCTGGGATCCTGACCTGAGCTGAAGGCAGACAATTAACCTACTGAGCCACCCAGGTGGCTGACAATGGTACTTTCAAAGGAGAAAATAGTCTTACCAGTGCTCAGATACTTGAAAAATTTAGATAAAAATCCACAAAATGGAAGACGTGCAATTAAAATCATTTGTGTATCGAAAAGTATACAACGTTCAATAAGTAATTTAAATGTTACTTAGTATTTAAATAAAGTTTTCTTCTAAATGTTTTTAAAAGACAAAACTCTCATGAAATTTATTTCTATGATGTTTTGGAATATTGTGTCCAATTTGATGATATAGAATTGTAAATCTTCCTGTTTCTATTATACACTAGTTCAAAATACAAAGTTTTCTATTAAAAATAAGACTATCAAAATATTCTTCATATCATTCAAGGTATTCCAAAGGTATCAAATGCTGAAATCATTTCTTATAAACTATGTGATTTCTTCTCTTCTTCTGCTTTTGTAGGAATAAACTGGATTACCTTCCTATTTGCAAATTTTGTTCTTAATAATGACAATTTACTAAAAGCTTTGAAAGCTGAATTTTTTCAGTGCTCCATTTGTCAAATTATTTAATTAAAAATTTCCAACCAGCTTTGAATAAAGTTCAATCAAAATTTAGAAGACCTATTATAAAAAATGTTCAATATCATACAGGACACTTAGGTTAATTTAAAAGCCTTCCTTTGTATCATCTTCAATTTCTTTCATCAGTGTTTTATAGTTCTCAGAATGCAAGTCTTTCATCTCTTTCATTAGGTTTATTTCTAGGTGTCTTATTATTTTTGGTGCAATTGTAAATGGGATTGTTTTCTTAATCCCTCTTTTTGCTGCTTCATTACTGATGTATATAATGCAACAGGTTTTTGTAGATTGATTTTGTACCCTGCAACTTTACCGAAGTTATTTATTAGTTTTAGCAGTTCTTTGACATCGGCTGTAGCAACTGTTTTTCTAGGTATGTCTCCTGAGGCAAGGGAAAAAAAGCAAAAACAAACTATTGGGACCTCATCAAAATAAAAGCTGTACAATAAAGGAAGCAATTGACAAAACTAAAAGACAACCTACAGAATGGGAGAAAATATTTGTAAATGACATACCTGATAAAGGGTTAGTATCCAAAATATATAAAGAACATATACAACTCAACACCCCAAAACCAAATAATCCAATTTAAAAACGGCAGACATGTCTCCAAAGAAGATATAAAAATGACCAACAGACACATGAAAAGATGTTCATCACCACTTACCATCAGGGAAATTCAACTCAAAACTACAATGAGATCATCTCATACCTGTCAGAATGGCTAAAATCAACAACACAAGAAACCACAGCTGTTGGTGAGGATGCGGAGAAAAAGGAGCACCCATGCACTTTAGTTGGGAATGCAGGCTGGTGCAACCACTGTGGAACACAGTAGGGAGGTTCCTCAAAAAATAAAAAATAGAACTACCCCATGATTCAGCAACTGCACTGCTGGGTAATACAAAGAATATGAAAACACTAATTCAAAGAGATGCATGTACCCCTGTGTTTACAGCAGCATTGTCCAGAAAGCCAAGCTATGGAAGCAACCCAAGTATCCATTGATTGATGAATGGATAAAGATGAGGTGGTATATATATATAAAATGGAATATTATCAACCATAAAAAAGAATGCAATCTTGTCATTTACAACTACATGGATGGAGCTAGAGAGTATAAAAGCTAAGCCAAGTAAGTCAGGGAAAGAGAAATATATGATTTCACTCATTTGTACACTTTAATAAACAAAACAAATGAGCAAAAGGAGAAAAGAGAAATAGAAATCAAGAAACAGACAATTATAAAAAAAAAAACAAAAAACAAAAAACTGATGGGGTGCCTGGGTGGCTCAGTGGGTTAAAGCCTCTTCCTTCGGCTCAGATCGTGATCCCAGGCTTCTGGGATCAAGCCTCGTATTGGGCTCTCTGATCATCAGGAAGCCTGCTTCCCTCCTCTCTCTCTCTGCCTGCCTCTCTGCCTACTTGTGATTTCTGTCAAATAAATAAAATCTTTAAAAAAAAATTTAAAAAATTAAAAAAACTTGATGGTAATTAGAGGGAAGAGAGGTATGGTGGTAAAAATAAAGGAAAAAAGTAATCCTTTGTAAAGGCTCAAACATTTCTAAAATAATACTCAATGCACAGCGAAGAGAGAAAACTTATACGGTAAGCCTTAACTTTTATGTATTTTTATTCAAGATGAATTTTATCAGAAAAAAAGTTGTGGCTCAGATGCATATATATATATATATATATATATATATATATGTATATATACTTTGACATATAAATGTTTATAAATTTTTATCTGTTTCAGTTGGAAGAATAATGTATACTGTTTGGATCCATTATAGATTATGTTTATGCTACAGTTAATTTCAAGTACGTGTCTGCTCTGTGTTTTTTTTTTTTAATTTAGTTAAGAACGTTATTTGTTTGATATTATGACCCAGTGAAATTGATATTCATAATGTAAAATCACAAAAATAAATAGTTTTATCTTCAAAAGTTCAATTTTACTTAAATTTAAAACGGCATGCACAAATTGTGCCAGATATTGTCACAAGAAAAAAAATGTGTAAAAGGTTGACTTTTGCTTCATGAATTGGGTTAAAAAAATAAAAATATCTTCAGCTTTACCTTATTTTATATTTGATGCCTCTGACATGCCCGATTAAAAGTGGAAGAATTTAACTGTTTGCCAGGTTCTTTCCTAGTAACCTATCGAAAGCTATCAGCTCTCTTTGCATGCATGTATAGAACCTTGTAGAGAAAAGTGTGCACAACTAATTTAGAACAAGAGACATGTGACCTAAATGCAAAGCCATGTTTCGCTAAGTGAGATACAGAGTACCTTCTGCAGTTGGACTCATTTAAGCCTCATCTCTGGGCACGGACTTTGCAAAATGACTACTAGCTAAGGGATGAGGAACTGATGTTTCATAACCAGATGCAGATGTGTGTCTTCTGGTTTTTGAGCATCTACGAAATCACTACATCCCTACGGTACATTGTAAAGATTAAAAAACATTCTGTACAGATTACATGTCTATCATCAACTCTCTTGAGAAACGATTTCCTATTTTATTTTTCATTAAACTTGCATTTTCACTCTTGAAGCTCATGACTACTAAAAAGATGGAGTGCAAAATTAAAAAGCAAACAATAAAAGACATACCGTTGCATTCTACACTACATGAATGACAAAACCCCTGGAAAAAGAGCCAACCTACTCTCTGCACTTTGGGCGAGAGGCTGCTCAGACCCAACCTCCTTTGCATATTTCATGGACCCTTGTGAATGATGTTCCCAGGCTCTCAGCAACTGTGTCACGGCACGCCGCTGTATGGGGCCGCACCCTCAGGATTAGATGTTTTTCCTGGCGCCCAAGACCAGAAAGAATAGACCTTACCTAACCGCTTTTGTCTTTCTCTGGGTTTGGTTCTAGCAGGGAGCACTTGTGCGTGGACATTGAAAGGAAGGCGCTAATTCTTATGCAACCAGAAAGGGGTGGGAAAAGAAACATAAGTGATTACTGATGATCTTCTATATTTAACTGCCTAGTAAGAGAGCATCCCTGTCTTGCACGTGATCTCACACAAGACCGGGGCAGAAGTTTGAAGGACAAAAGAAAGGTCTTCAAAAACTTGGTCTGAGTTATTGCAATGCAACCATTAATACTAATGGTTTAAAAATGAGCTAATCTGGGAAAAGTATGAGTTGATGGAAGGGATAGAGTTTACAACTTCGGCAGAAGTTCACTCAATTTCCAGCAAGTTTCTAGCCTGTTGTAGCCTCAGGTGAGACCCTGACTTTCTTTACATTACTATTGGGGCTCAACCCTGGGGGGCTGGGAATCCTACTCTCCAAACTGCCAATACCTGAGAGCCAAGATGTGCAGGATTCTGAGCTAGGCTTCCTTGTAACTGCCCACATGTGCCCTGAGCTCCCCACTGCTGGGCTGGCAAGGGGTCTTCCAAGGATTACCACATACAAGCAGCTGGTGAGTTAATCATCCTACTGTGATTAAAATTACTTTTATTTTTTTTTTCCCCTTAAGGAATCTTGGCTGTTGTACGTTAAAACACATTTCGATGGCATGACTGGTATTATTCTTTGATTATCGAAATGATTATTCGTGGGTATGTTTGGAATGCAACGAATAAAAACAGGAGTGACTCGGATGAAACTAAAGAAAAAATTTGACCTTCTTCAGAATCCACATGCTTTCACATCGCATTTCACTACTATTTTTCCCGTCTCCAGCAGGATTGTTTTTCCTGAAAAACTAATCTGGAAAGAGAATTATAATGTCAAGACGTTTTCTCAAAAACTTCTTCTTTATAGCTTATAACCAATTTTTTTAATTTCCCACAGCCTGAGAATACCCCATGTATGCTGGATGCATTTCACAATAGGATCTACTAATTACAGATAGTTTTAGGGGTTTGCTGTTGTTGTTGTTTTTCCCCCTCAGGCAGATAATAGTCCCAGCATGCTAGAAAGGCTTTAGGCTGCAGTAAGATTAGTGGGAAAAAGACAACACTTTTAGGCACCATGATGAGTTTTATATATACATAAAAACAAAAAGATCTTAACTGGGAAAAGCATCCACGGAACTTAGAATTTGTCTTAAAATTACCATTAAGACTTGGGGTGAGAAGGTAACTTTGTGATAGCATTAATTTTTAAAATTCTACACATTTTCCCTACTGTCTCTGCCCCAGGTCCGAAATGTGTCTGACAGAGATACAACACATCACAACACGGGCGACTGCAAAAATGCTCCAAGATTGTCATTTAACTCCTGACTCTAAATAGCAGGGAGCACAAACAGCCATCTCAGTAATGTGCAAGAAGCTGTGGGCCATCCTTTTTAAGCCAGCTGGAGAGTTTAAAAAAATATAATACTTCCCAAAAACATGCATGCAAAGTGCCAGATTACAGACAAAAAAAAAAAAAGTATAACTGCTGTTTAGTTTATCTCATGAAGTAGCCACCAATCAGATCTTAAAACCAAAATTTCTTTTAAAGGGGACTAGCATATGGAAAGAAAGAATCCTGGGGGATCCTGCACAATGTTTGCAAGTTTTGGGCACCCTGTAAGTTGTTCAATCGATTGCATTGAGGGAAAGGGCCATTTAGCATCATGATGTTTTGTGCACAATTGTGGGGACAAACTCAAGGGTCGGAGACACAAACCAGCTCAACTGTGAGTAGATGGAAGTGCTCCTGGGAAGAACAAGGTGTAGATAAGAAAAGAAAGGAGCACAGTTACAGAGATGGAGAGTGGAATGTTGAAGGAAAGAACGGCGTGTTGAGAAAAGGAATGGCAGAAATCACTAAAATGGTCCCCATCATGATTTTAGATCTGGGAAAGGCCGTGGATGGTCAAGGATGCCAAAATGAAAGGGTGGGGTTGAAGTCATACAGAACTCAACCATTTCGCCCAAAGCAGGGCCCAATGGAGGCCAGTAACATGAACCTCCATTTTTCAATGATTGTCCTCCTATGACAAGGCTTCTGTCCTACTTTAATGGACAGAATTAAGACTCCAACCTCCTTTATGCTTTCATCAAGGAGAAAAATCTTCAAAACCGTAATCACTAAAAATCCAACTTTCTATGATCAAAGGAGAAAAAGAACTAGCTTTGTTGTATCAACCATCAAAATGATACCTAAGAGCTGAAAATGACCAAAGAGTAATTATCACAATTTAGTGAGCCCTGCTATGGGGTTAAGAATATGTCTGCATGCCCATTACGAATCTTATTCAGTGGTTCAGAGCCCGGGCTAACAATCCACTCTGAGCTGCTCACAGCTCCAAGTAAATTACATTTGGTACATTTTAGAATAAATTGTAAACTCATTTCGAAGTTAATGAAATGTAACAGGGCAGCAATTGCAGGTTTGGAGATATATAGATTTGAATTACGTGGTGTTTGCTATCTCGGTTTTTGTTGTTTCTTAAAGTTACAGATTCCTTTTTACTCTTAAACAAGAGCTTGCAAATGGCCCAATACAGCTGGTTCACTGTACTTTGTAGAATTAACAATCCTAGTCCGAAGCAGGGCAAGCTCTTCCCTATTTTTGACCCTTAGATTTGTCCCCATTGCTACTTGGTTTTGCAAGAATTTTTATAAATAGGAAGCACAAAGCTAGTTCTTTACGAAGTGGGAAAACACCAGTGGGATCCTTAATCTGTGACGGCAAACTCAGAGAGTTCATTGTATATATGGTTTATCTAGAATGGCTTTGGGCCTTCTCTAAGTGAACTGATCAAAGAGTCAACATGCCACCTTTTTATTTTATTATTAGTATTATTATTTTGCATTCATGATCAACTTGAAACACATGATGATTTTCCAGCCATTCATTTTGCTTAAACCCATAGACTGTATTTCTTGAGATTAGAGTCTTAATATGTAATAACAATTTGAGAAGTTTGTACTTAAGGTGATTCATTTTAGTTCATCTTTAAGGTAACTTTTCCCATAAAAGAAAATCTGTTGTGGTTCTCCAAATTTTTGCTGCTAACTTTGGTCAGAAGAGCCCATGCTCTAAAGGCCCATGACCTTGCCCAACATGCTGCCAAGGAGCAAAGGATAGATGGTGTACTTTGTTGCAGGGGTGAAGACTAATTTACCTCTTTCTCAATGTCTGAGATTTTTCCCTCACCCTTTGGACCTGGTCTCCTCTAAACGACTGCCAATCAAGCAGTGGAGACCCAGAGAAGTCTGGAAAATATATTAAACATTTCTAACCTTTGCTTTATCTACTTGTTATACTCTAACTGTGGCAAATGCAGACACTATCTCCATATAACTCACCTCACGGAAACGTTACTAATATTCTACTCCCTCACTTGGCTCGAATGACTTTTGTACTGAAATATTTTTGGAAAATGTGTTCATCCTCTTTGTCATTAATTTCCATTCTTTTAGGATTTTTCCACCCCTCAAAAAAAAAATCCTGAAAAAGTTATACTGAAATTTTTAAGTGATTTTCTTCCAAAGTAGTAGCTATTTAAAAAAAAAAATGCTTTTCCTTATCTAGTCATGTCATACAATTTATTTTATGAACATTTGCCTTATGAAGCATCACACAATTTCCCCAAAACTGAGTGTAAATGAAAGATGACTCATCACCTGAGCTGGGAATGGTATTCTCCTCCTATAGATGTAAAAAAGCAATAATAAAACAAACAAACAAACAAACAAAAAAACACTGGCAGAAGAAAAGAGGGGGATAGGAATAAGGGGGAGAAAAGACTAGTGTAAGAGAACTCCAGATTCCAGTAAGAAAAACACTAGCTCACTAGTTTCCTTTACTGTCACCACTACCATGCTGACATCTGACTGGGGAAAACCCACACAGAGCCTGGCAGGGTGTCCCCCAGGTGAACTCAGTTCTGAAGGTGTCTGCCTAGATAATGTCAGATCCCACAGGTGAGGGGCTTAGTCCCCTGAGCCTGCTCCCCCCACATACCTCAGATACTAACTGCAAGTCCCAGCTTGTCACCTGTACTTCTGACCAACTCGCTATCAATTGGGGTTCCCGTGAACCCCGCCTTGGGTTCAATTACTCGTTGGAATGGCTTACAGAGCTCAGGGAAACACTTCCTCATAGTTACTGGTGTCTTATAAAGGACATATTAAGGGGCATAAATGAAGAGCCAGATAAAGAGATACACAGGTCAAGGTCCAGAAAAGTCCCCAATTCAGGAGCTTCTGTCCCAGTGGAATTGGGCTGTGTCACCCTCTTGATATGTGGTTGTGTTCGGCAACCCTACTCTTGGGGTTTTATGGAGGCCTCATCACAGAGACCTGGTCAACTATTAACTCCACTTCCAGCCCCTCTTCCTTGTTTGGAGAATGGGGGGCAGGGCTGAAAATTCCAAGTTTGTAATCACAGCTTGGTCCTTTTGGTGGATCAGCCCCCATCCAGAAGCCCACCAAGAGCGGAAGGGACTCCTGTTAGCCAAGAAATTCAAAGGGATTTAGGACCTGTGCATCAGTAACTGGAGGTCCAAGATCAATTTTAGAACAAAAGATTCTCCTAGCCTTCTTACCGTTTAGGAAATTACAAGGATCCTAAGGGCTCTGTGCCAGGAACCAACAGTAGAGTATCTATTTTTTCTATTACTTTACAGGGCCTTAGAAATGAATTCTAGGATTTGAATTGCTACAGCAGACAAAAGTCTCTGTACCTGACTCCTGCCTCACCCTAGAACTTCTACAAGAACTGACACCTGGGACCTTTTCTTCTCTTATCCAGACAGAGCAGCTACTATGCTGGGTAGAAAACAGGGGCACTAGCAGAGACTCCAGGAATGGGGGTGACGTGACTCAGCTAGGGCATGGCAGGCTTTGCGGCCTCACCAAGGGAGGTCTTGTTGCAACAAAGCTCCTCAGCCACCCTGAATTTACCTCCAAATTATTGGCATTCCCAAGATCTTCTCAAACATTTCTGAGAGGCTCAAAATTACTCTTGCTAATGAACTAGTTGTTCACAGCTGATGAGGCATTATTTTTATGTTGCCCTTCATTAAATGAGATGGTTATCTTAACCAGAAGAAAAATCACATCTATTTTTCTAAAGATGATTTTGTTTTTGCTTATTGATCAAAAATCCTTCTTCTCTTTAATAGCAGATCTCAGAGTAGCCACAAGAAAGGGTTGATCTCTATCAAGAGACTGGGACGGGATAGGATGGGCATAAAATTTGTGAGCAAAGGTGAACCAGACAAGAGGTCACTTAGTACAGAGATTGGTTCATGAGGCATGCCTTTACATCAAAAACAGGGAGATCAGCAAAGCAGAGATGTGTTTCCCAGGAGAGAATTCTGTGCAAGGCCAGGGAATCAAGAATCCTGGTTATGCTTTTGGAAACGAGGATAGTGGTACCAGCACTGGGTTGGAGGACTAGGGAATTGAGTAGTTCTAGAACTCAAACTAACAGGAATCATACACAGCCGGTATCAGGTTTCCATGTCTGTTAAAAACTTACTACAAACATTGAGGCTTAAAGAAACACCCATTTATTATTACAGTGTCTGTAGATCAGAAATGTCTATTCAGTTTAGCTGGATCTTCTGCCCAGGGTTCAAGAAGCTGGACATCTGGGTTTTCTTTTGAAAAAACAAAGGTTGTTGGCCATTGGCAAAATTCAGCTCCTTGTAGTCATGGGTCACTTCTTTCTTGTTGGCCATCAGCAGGGGCCTGTGCTCAGGTCTTAGAGGCCACCCACAGTTTCCCACCCCATGATCCTCTGTACAACATGATAGTTTGTTCTTTCAAGGCCAACAGACAGCATCCACTGTAGTTTGGAGTCTCTCTGACTTTTGTCGCCGACCTGTAACCCTTTTTTAAGAGTGTTCCCCTAATTAGGTCAGGCCCACCTACATGCCAGGCAGAGGGGATTGCACAGGGCATGCATACCTGGGGCTGGGATCTTGGGGAATATCTTAGAATTCTGCCCAGCACAAAGCCTTAAAGAAATGTGTGTGGATAATAAGTCAATGAATAATCATGCAGGATCAGACAAAAAAGATTGAGAAAGAAGGCACCCAGGAAGAGAGGCAGATGATGGGAAGGCAGAAAAGAAGACATTCAAACATCTAAGAAGGGTTGGGGCCTGATTAGAGAAACTTTGTGAACAGAGCAGAAGATCCCCACAGAAGGGACACATAGAGCCACCCACTGATCTCTAGGAACAAGGGTTACAACCACTGACTGGGCCCAGAGAACTCAGCCTTGTGCCTTGGCTGCTGTGCCCTCTGAGCTAGGGAAAGAAGGGGAGTGGTGGGTGCACATCAGCTGAAGCAGAAAGGAAGTGGGAGGAGTTGATGCTACTCTGCACTGGACCCGGTTTGATAAGCTCTCACATGACCTCGTGCAGAGCTCCCCATATTCCCATTACGTATGTTCCCTATTTTACAGATAAGTAAGTGGAGGTTTAGAGTCAGATACAAGTTTGAATATGCACAGCGGAGCCCATATTCTACACTGGGCTCCTAAACTTGTGCATCTCAAGCTTGAGCAGTATTGTCCCCTCCAGTGGAAGAATTCTCGCCAAACACCAGCATCAACTTTTATGATGTTAAATATGTAAACATAACTGATGAAAAAATCCCCTTATATAAAAGCAGAAAGGAAAATTCTTGTGGCCTTTAAATATCCCATGGATAACCTTGCCTTTTATGGTTATTTATATTTAGTTGAAGTTCAGTCAATAAGTGTATGTTACCAGCATCAAGAAAAAAGTAAAAAGTCTAATGTGTCTATCTCTCATATGGCAACAAAGACAAAGCTAATTTACAAATCCCATACAAATACGATGAGATAACCAATAGAATTAAAATCTCCATTTAAAAAAAATATCCAATTTTTTTATGGGGCACCTGGGTGGCTCAGTGGGTTAAAGCCTCTGCCTTCCGCTCAGGTCATGGATCCCGGGGTCCTGGGATTGAGCCCCGCATTGGGCTCTCTGTGCAGCGGGGAGCCTTCTTCCCCCTCTCTCTCTGCCTGCCTCTCTGCCTACTTGTGATTTCTGTCTGTCAAATAAATAAATAAAATCTTTTAAAAAAATAATAAAAATCTAATTTTTAAAAAATGAAACCAAAGTTGATTTCAATAGAAGAAAGACTCATCACGTGTCTTCTGTTTCATGTTATCAACTTGATTGTTTTGCTTTTAATCACAAAATGGATTAGGATTCAAGTGATTAAAATTCTTTTTCTTACTTTATAATAAATTTTTTTTTGATCTTTGGGGTTTTTGTTTCTGCTTTGTTTTGTTTAGAGAGGGAGAGAGGAGAGAGAGAATCCCAAGCAGATTCCACACCCAGTGCAGAGCCCAGTGTGGGGCTCGATCTTAACAACCCTGGAATCATGACATGAGCTGAAATCAAGAATCTATGCTTAACCAACTAAGCCACCCAGGAGCCTCTGATTTTTTACATTTCAGTCCATTTTATAGACCAATTTGACTCAATATCAGAATTTTTTTTGAAAAAGCAGCAAGAAAGACTAGTCACAGAAATGGATTTGAGCACTCGTTGTAAAATTGCTACTAATGTCCTGTGGTCAGTTGGTACAGAGGACTCATGTGCTTCATAGAGCTTAGGTCCTTAGAGGCCGTGCACAAAACAAAATTTACTTTCAGCCAAAATTACTCTTTAAAAGGACCTCTTTAGGCTCAGTGCACCCAGATGCTCATTCTACGAGAGGCTTCTGGGCCCTGAGACCAAATAAAGGGACCTGGACCTATATCTCCATGTGATGCTCCCTCAGATAAAAGCTCACTGTATGGAATGAAAGGGGGGGTCTCCTCTATTATTTAAATGTTCTTTGGGGTAAATACCCAGGAGTGCAATTGCAGGGTCATAGGGAAGCTCTATTTTTAATTTCTTGAGGAATCTCCACACTGTTCTCCAAAGAGGCTGCACCAATTTGCATTCCCACCAACAGTGTAAGAGGGTTCCCGTTTCTCCACATCCTCTCCAACACATGTTGTTTCCTGTTTGGTTAATTTTGACCATTCTAACTGGTAAGGTGATATCTCAATGTGGTTTTAATTTGAATCTCCCTGAGGGCTAATGATGATGAACATTTTTTCATGTGTCTGATAGCCATTTGTATGTCTTGATTGGAGAAGTGTCTGTTCATATCTTCTGCCCATTTTTTGATGTGTTTGCCTGTTTCGTGTGTGTTGAGTTTGAGGAGTTCATTATAGATCCTGGATATCAACCTTTTGTCTGTACTGTCATTTGCAAATATCTTCTCCCATTCCATGGGTTGCCTCTTTGTTTTTTTGACTGTTTCCTTTGCTGTGCAGAAGCTTTTGATTTTGATGAAGTCCCAAAAGTTTATTTTCGCTTTTGTTTCCTTTGCCTTTGGAGACGTATCTTGAAAGAAGTTGCTGTGGCTGATATCAAAGAGATTACTGCCTATGTTCTCCTCTAGGATTCTGATGGATTCCTGTCTCACGTTGAGGTCTTTTATCCATTTTGAGTTTATCTTTGTGTACGGTGTAAGGACATGGGGAGTTAGAGAGGAGAAGGGAGTTGGGGTAAATTGGAAGGGGAGGTGAATCATGAGAGACTATGGACTCTGAAAAACAATCTGAGGGGTTTGAAGTGGCGGGGGTGTGGGAGGTTGGGGTACCAGGTGGTGGGTATTATAGAGGGCACGGCTTGCATGGAGCACTGGGTGTGGTGAAAAAATAATGAATAATGTTTTTCTGAAAATAAATAAATTGGAAAAAAAAAGTTCTTACTCTCCCTCCCCTTCTGCCTCCCTGATTCCTTCCTTCTGCTCTCCTTCCCTTCCTCCTTCCTTCCCTTTCTTCCATCCTCCCTCCCTCTCTTACTGCCTTCCTGCCTCCCTCTCTCCCTCCCTCTCTTCCTTTCTTTTTAAAAGCATTTATGTATGAGAGAATATATTTTTTAAGAAAATATTTAGGAATGGAGGGTCATGATCTATGTAACTTACTCTCAAGTAGTTCATAAAAAATTAAAATTGCAATGTGTTCATACATATAAAAAGGAGAGAGAGATAAGGGAAAATGCTAAAAAGATGTGAATCGAGGAAACAGATATGTGAGTTCTTTGTAATATTCTTACAAGTTTTGTGTAAGTTGTAATTTTCCATTTAAAAAGTTTAATTAAATTTTAAAGCTACCTAAAACTCTTTTTTTAAAAGATAAAATGTCACAGCGATATTATTCAGAAAAACAAAGGCGTTTATGGGAATGCTTCCTACTTCTTCCATCCGGATCAATTCTCTCTAGTGCTGCTGCAAATCAAAATGTATTATTTTTTTTACAACTCAGATAAATTGTAAATAAATTACACTTTTACTCATAATTTACTGGAGTGACAAAAAGTTTTATTTTTATTTTTATTTTTTTGTCCATGGTTCTCTAAAATCACCTAGTTGTTAGCCAGCATGGTAAAAAAGAAATGGAGAAAATATATGTTACCACCACGTCCAAAGAGGTATTCTTACTCAGAATCTGCAGACCTCCATTAATATCTACTGTATGGAATATACATGCCTCATTGTAATGCGTTTCCATTAGATCTTGTTGTTTTTGTTATTTCACAATATTTGAAGCTCTGAACATTTCTCTTAAAAACCCTGCACACCTGAACATACCCATCTTCTCCTGCCGACTCCCCCTTCCCCCCACCCCCTGGCCAATTTCCATTACTATCACCTCCATTCTCATTGACAGGAACTTTCCAAGGCATCTGTGATTCATCCTAAAACCAGTGTCTCTAGGTCTGGTCCCATTTTTCAGTGTCTTTCTAGACCCAGGTCACTACCATCCCATAATGCACTACCCTGCAGATAAAGCAAAGGCCTCCCTTGCACAGGGGGAGAGTTTGGAGAGCAGACAGCAAGCTAGTTCCAGATCCCCCATCCCCTCGGCAGAGCTCCATGATGTCAGGCACAGGGTAGGCAGCCATGGCCCCTGACAAAAGTCCCTTTGGTGTGTCAGTGTCCTGGTCACCAGGCTGTGAGTCTCTCTACTAGATTCCTTTCCCACATCACAGCCTGTCTGCCTATCCATTCCTGCTGAGTGTTCCACCTCTGCCAAATAACACGAGCCCTGATCTATCTCCATCTGCTCTTGGCCATTACCAAGTCTTCATCTTGCTCATTCGTTTTGGACTCAGGGCTTTGACTACAGCAAACATCTCCAGTTTCAACCCCTACCATCCATCCACATCTAGCAATGCTCTTGAGCTGTTCTGTGGACATGAGCGGGATTTCCCCTCTCAACTTCACTGGACAAAATCTTAGGCATGCTTCAAGGCCCTTCTGATGTCCCACCTTGTCCATCCTTTGCATGGACGTGCACTTTTTTCCTTTTCCATCATGGCACGGGGGTTGTACTTCAGTTAGCATGTTTCCTTCTGCAAGCTTCACTGTAGCCCTCATTCCTTTTTCCTTGTGGAGATTTATCTACCCAACTCTGATACCACTGTGGTAATACTGTGGGCTCAGGGACTGCTGTGATTATTTTTTTTTTAATCATTCAAGTGTTTTCCTGTTAAGTTATGGTAAAAAAATAACATAATATTTAGTGTTTTAACTATTTTAAAGTATATAGTGTAATAGTGATAAGTATATTCACATTGTTGTGCAACAAGTCTCTAGAACTATTTCATCCTGCAAAACTGAAACTCTGTACCAATTAGGCAGGAACTTTCCATTGCCCCCTCCCCCTAGTCATGGATAAGGACCATTCTAACTTCTGTTTCTACAAATTTGACTACTTTACATGGCTCATATAAGTGAATCATACATCATTTGTCATTTTTGGACTGGCTTGTTTCACTTAGCATGATATTCTCCAGGTTCATTCATACTGTAGCAGGTGTCAGAATCTCCTGCCTAGGGCTAATAGTATATCGTATGTATATATCACCTATCCATTTTACCGTTTATCCATTTTACCTATCCATTCATCCATTGATGGACAAGTGGCTTGCTTCCATGTTTTAGCTACTGTGAATAATGCTGCTATGAACATGGGTGTACATTATCTCTTTGAAGCCCTGCTTTCAGTTCTTTTAGGTAGATATCCAGAAGTGGAATTGAGGGATCTTATAATTTCATTTTTAATTTTTCAAGAAATTGCCACACCATTTTCCACCATGGCTGTACAGTTTTGCATTCCCACCAAGAGTGCACAATGGTCCCAATTCTTCTACATCCTTACCAGTACATATTAGTTTCTGAGTTTTTTGCTTTTTATAGTAGCCATATTAATGGATGTGAGGTGATAGCATATATTTTTAAAGATTTTATTAATTTACTTGGCACAGAGAGAGACCACAAGTAGGCAGAGAGTCAGGCAGAGAGAGAAGGGGAAGCAGGCTCCCCACTGAGCAGAGACTCGATCCCAGGACTCTGAGATCATGACCTGAGCCGAAGGCAGAGGTTTAACCCACTGAGCCACCGAGGCGCCCCTCATATTTTGATTTTAAGTGTATATATATATATATATATATATATATATATATATATATAGTGAATTTGCATATATTGTGAAATTACTACCACAATACATTTAGTTAACATCCATCACCTCATTGAGGGAAAAAAGGAAAAGAAAAAATGTGTTTATATCCTTATAATGAGAACTCTCAGGGTCTACTCAATAATTTTAAAATATACCTTACAGCAGTTTTAACTATAGTCATCATGTTATACAGTATATCCCCAGTATCCATGTATCTTAGAACTGGAAGTTCGTGCATTTTGAGCATCTCATCCCATTCCTCTTCCAAATCCCACCCCTCCCAGCATCGGGTAACCACAAATCTGATCCTTTTTCTTGAGTTTGGTGTGTTTTTAAAAAATATATTCTATATAAAAACAAAATCATCCAGCATTTATCTTTCTCTGTCTGACTTATTTCATTTAGCATAATACCCTAAAGGTCCATTCCTGTTGATGTCAATGATAGGTTTTCATTATTTGTATAGCTTAATAGTATTCCATTGTATATATACACCACAATTTCTTTATCTATTCATTAGTCAATGAACACTTAAGCTGTTTCCAAGTCTTGGCTATTGCAAATAATACTACAATGAACACGGGGGTTCAGATATCTATTTGACATAGTGATTTCATTTCCTTTGGATATATGCCCAGAAGTGGAATTTCTGGATCATAGAAAGAAAGAAAGAAAGAAAGAAGAAAAGGAAAGGAAAGAAAAAGAAAGAATTTTTAAATTTAATTTTTAATTTGTTGAGGAACCTCCAAACTGTTGTCCATAGTGGCTGCACTAATTTACTTTCCCACCAACAGTGCTAAAGTATTCCCTTTTCTGTAAAGCCTGGTCAACATTTGTTACCTTTTGTCTTTTTGGTGATGGCCATTCTAACAGGTCTGAGACGATATCTCATTGTGGTTTTAACTGGCATTTCCCTGGTGATTAGTGATGTTAAACATCTCTTCCTGTGTCTGTTGTCTATCTGTATATCTTCTTTGGAAAAATGTCTATTCAGGTTCTTTGTTCATTTTTAAAATTAAATTATTATTATTATTATTTTGCTATTGAGTTGTATGAGTTTTTCAATATTTTATGTATTAATCCTAATCAGATAATATGATCTGTAAATATTTTTCCCATTCTGTAGATTGCCTTATCATTTTGTTGAGCATTTATCTTGCTGGGAGGAAGCTTTTTAGACTGATGTAGTCTTACTTGTTTATTTTATTTTATTTTATTTTTTATTTTGTTGATTGTGCTTTAGATGTCATATCCAAAAATTCATTTCTAAGACCACATCAGGGAGCCTTTATTAATGTGTTTCTTTTAGGAATTTTAGGAATTTTCAGGGTTTTCGTTTAAATATCTGATACATTTTGATTTAATTTTTGTGTATAATGTAAAATAGAAGTCTAGTTTCATAGTTTTACATATGATATCTGCTTTTCCCAGCACCATTTATTAAAGAGAGTATCTATTCTCCATTGAGTATTCTTGGGGCATTTGCCAGATATTAGTTGACTGAATATGCATGGGTCTGTTTCTGAGATCTCAGTTCTGTTCTATGAGTCTGTTTTTATGCCAGTACCATACTGTTCTGTTTACTATAGCTTTATAATATACCTAGAAAACACTCATTTTAAAAATGGGGTCATTTTTGTTGTTGTTGTTGTTGACCCAAAGGAGTTCTTTATACATTCCAAATATTTGTTTTGCAAATATTTTCTCCCATTTTACATGTTTCATTTTTCACTCTGTTCATTGTGTTTTTTGATGCAAAGAAGTTTTAAAGTTTGGTGTAGTCCCAGTTGATTATTTTTTCTTTTGTTGCCTGTGATTTTGGTTCCAGATCTATGAATTCGTTGTGAAATCCAATGCCATGAAGATTTCCCCCTATGTTTTCTTCTTATAAAACCTATGCTTTGGGTCATACATTTAAATCTTTCATCCACTGAGTTAATTTTTGTTTATGAAGTAAAATAAGAATCTAACTTCATATATATATATATATATATATATATATATATATACCATTTTTCCAGCACCATTTGTTGAAAAGACTATCTTTTCCCCATTAGCTAGTCTTGGCTTTCTTGTCTAAGAGCACTTCACTATATGTATGAGGGTTTATTTCTGAACTCTATAGTCTATTCCATTGATCTATAGGTCTATTTTTATGCCAGAACCATACTATTTTGATTACCAGGACCTTTAACTTTGTTCTTTCTTTTCAAAATTGTTTTGATTATTTGGATTCCCTTAGAATTCCATATGAATTTTAGGATTTTTTAAAAATTTCTGCAAAAATACCATTGATATTTTAATAAGGATTACACTGAATCTGTAGACAATTTCAGGTAGTATTGACATCTTAACAATATTAATTCTTCATATATATATATATATATAATGCCTTTCAATTTATTCATGTCTTCCTAAATTTCTTTTGGTAAAATTTTGTAGTTTTCATTGTACAAGTCTTACACCTCTGGTGATTTTTATTGTTAAGTATTTTATTCTTTTTGATGCCACTGTAAATGGGATTGTGTTCTTAATTTTCTTTTCAGGAATTTTAACTGTTAGTGTATAGAAATAAACCTAATTTTTACATTTTTAACCTATAATTCCACTGAATTCATTCATTTTTTTTTTTTTAAGATTTTATTTATTTGACAGAGAGCTAGAGGGCACAAGTAAGCAGAGTGGCAGGCAGAGGAAGAGAGAGAAACTGGATCTCTGCTGAGCAGGGAGCTCAATGTGGGGCTTGATCCCAGGACCCTGGAATCATGATCTGAGCTGAAGGTAGCCACTCAACCAACTGAGCCACCCAGCACCCCTTATTCATTAATTTTTACAGCTTTTTCTGTGGAACCTTCAGGGTTTTCTAAATATAAAATCATGTTGTCTATAAACAGATAAAATTTTACCATGTCCTTTATGATTTGGATGAGATTTATTTTTTTTTTTTCTTGCCTGGTAGTTTTGGCTAGGACTTCCAATACTGTGCTGAATAGAAGTGGTGACAGTGACATCCTTCATTTGTCACTACCTTAAAGGAAGTACTTCTAGTCCTTCATTGTTGAGTCTGATGTTAACTCTGGGTTTTTCATGTAGGGCCTTTATTATGTTGAGGTGATTTTCTTTTGTCCCTAGTTTCTTGAGTGTTTTTATCATGAAAGTGTGTTGAATTATATCAAAGAGTGTTGAATTATATCATATGCTTTTTCTGCATTTATTGAAATAATCATATGGTTTGTCCTCATTCTGTTATACTTCATTCACTGATCTTCATATGTTGAATCATCTCCACATTGCAGAAATAAGTCCTTTTTGGTTATGGAGAATAATATTTTTTAATGTGCTATTGAATTTGGCTTTTTAGTTTGTGGTATCAGTTGCAAACCCCCCCCTTTTTATGATTTTAGTTATTTGAGCCTTTTTTTCTTAATCTAAATAAGATTTTGTCAATTTTGTTGATCTTTTCAAAGATTTTTTAGATTTTTTTCTACTGTTTTCTATTCTCTTTTGTTTCTCTCTGCCATAGTCTTTATTGGTCTCTTCCTTTTAGCTTTAGGTTTAGTTTGTTCTTTTGTGTAGTTCTTTGAAATGTAAGTTATATTATTGGTTTGAAATCTTTTTTTCTTTTTTCATGTAAGTATTTATCATTATAAAATTCCTTCCTAGTACTCCTTTCACTGCATCTCATAAGTTTTGTTATGTTATGGTTTTGTTTTCAATTGTCACAAAGGAATTTCTAATTTTCCTTGTGTTTCTTCTATGAGTCTTTGGTTGTGAATGAATGTATAGTTTAATTTCTGTGTATTTGTGGATTTCCCAGTCTTCCTTTGGCTACTGATTCCTACTTTCATTCCAGTATGATCAGGAAGATATTTTATATAATTTCAATCTTTTTACTTAGGTAAGACTTATGTTGTGGTCTCATATGTCTGTCTTGGAGATATGCTTCATATGTGCTTAAGAATATTTATTATGCTGATCTTGGATAGAGTGTTCTGTTAGGTCTAGTTGTTCTGTAGAGTTGTTCAAATACTCTATTTTCTCATCGATCTTGTGCCTAATTTTTCTATTCATTATTGAGAGGTGGTATTAAAGTCTCTATTATTATGCTGCTATTTCTCAATCAATTCTATCAATGTTTGCCTAATATATTTAGAATTTCAGATGCTTGGTGCATAAATATTCCACCAAGTGGACTAGTGTTTCTAAGCATAAAATAGCAGGTTTTCATTAACTCAACCAGCCATAAAAAGAAAAACAAGATTAATTAGACAAAAAAGAAGAAAGAGACAGAAAAAGAAAAGTAACCTGTACAGCACAAAGAATTTACATAATGAAGACTGAAAAGACAAGGGTTTGAGCTGTTTTTCTTTCCAGAGTATTTGTCAATTCTGAAAGGAATCCTTAAAAGGCTGAGCAGTTGAGCAGAATTTCCAGCTGAAGGGGAAAAAGTGGAATCAGGAAATGCCAAACAGGAAGTACCATTTCGATATCCCAGACTTACAGCTGAAACAATGAAAGGCTATGTTTAGGAGTAAAAGTGAACCAGAAATAAATTTTCTCTGGGTCAGAACCCATCTCATTTATCTCAGGTCCTAATTAGATTAAGATACTTGAGGATTTCTAGATTTACAGCCTAAAAGTCATTGGGAGCAAAAGTAAAAACTTCCTTTCTTTCTTTCTTTTTTTTTTTTTTAAAGTAAAAACTTTCTTAAAGAAATAAGATTATTCAAAATCTCAGTTTGTCTCTAGAACTTTTATACACAAGGTTTGGCATTCAATAACAAATAACAAGACTTAGAAATAACAAGAAAACAAAATGACAGAAGTTAGGAGAAAAGGCAGACAAAAGAAGAGATATATAAAAAGTTAGATAAGATTTTTCAGAGCAAAGCATAAAATAAGTATAGTGAATATGTTCAAGGAATTAAGAAATAAGAATATTTCTGTGGGTAATTGAAACTATAAAAAAATCAAATGAAATTTTAGAACTAAAGAAACAATTAAAACTCTTATATATGGAACCAGAAGAGACCCTGAATTGCCAAGGAAATGTTGAAAAAGAAAAACAAAACTGGGGTTATCATGTTGCCTGATTTCAAGCTTTACTACAAAGATGTGATCACCAATGCAGCATGGTACTGGCACAAAAACAGACATATACACCAGTGGAACAGAGCAGAGAGCCCAGATATAGATCCTCAACTCTATGGTCAACTAATCTTTGACAAAGCAAGAAAAAACATCCGATGGAAAAAAGACAGTCTTTTTAATAAATGGTGCTGGGAAAATTAGCTATATGTAGAAGAATGAAACTCGACCATTCTCTTACACCATACACAAAGATAAACTCAAAATGGATAAAAGACCTCAATGTGAGGCAGGAATCTATCAACGTCCTAGAGGAGAGCATAGGCAGTAACCTCTTTGACATCGACCACAGCAACTTCTTTCCAGATATATCTCCAAAGGTAAAGGAAACAAAAGTGAAAGTGAACTTTTGGGACTTCATTAAGATCAAAATGTTCTGCACAGCAAAAGGAATACTCAATAAAACAAAGAGGCAACCCACGGAATGGGAGAAGATATTCGCAAATGGCACTACAAACAAAGGGTTGATATTCAAGATCTATAAAGAACTTCTCAAACTCAACACACACAAAACAGATAATCACGTCAAAAAATGGCAGAAGACATGAACAGACACTTCTCCAAAGAGGACATAGAAATGGCTAATAGACACATGAAAAAATGTTCATCATCATTAGCCATTAGGGAAATTCAAATCAAAACCACATTGAGATACCATCTTACATCAGTTAGAATGGCCAAAATCAACAAGACAGGAAACAACATGTGCTAGAGAGGATGTGGAGAAAGGGTAATCCTATTACACTGTTGGTGGGAATGCAATTTGGCGCAGTCACTTTGAAAAACAGTGTGGAGTTTCCTTAAGAAATTAAAAATAGAGCTACCCTATGACCCTGCAATTGCACTACTCAGTATTTACCCCAAAGATACTGATGTAATGAAAAGAAGGGCTTTCCATACCCCAATGTCATAGCAGCAATGGCCACAGTTGCCAAACTGTGGAAAGAACCAAGATGCCCTTCAACAGACAAATGGATAAGGAAGATATGGTCCATATATACAATGGAGTATTTTGCCTCCACCAGAAAGGATGAATACCTAACATTTGTGTCAACATGGACAGGACTGGAAGAGATTATGCTAAGTGAAATAAATCAAGCAGAGAGAGTCAATTATCATATGGTTTCACTTACTTGTGGAGCATAAGGAATAACATGGAAGACGCTGGGAGATGGAGAAGAGAAGGGAGTTGGGGGAAATCAGAAGGGGAGACAAAACATGAGAGACTGTGGACTCTGAGAAACAAACTGAGGTTTTGTTAGGGGAGGTGGGTGGGGGGTTGGGTAAGCCTGGTGGTGGGTATTATGGAGGGCAGATATTGCATGGAGCACGGGGTATGGTGCATAAACAATGAATTTTGGAACATTGAAAATAAATAAAATTAAGTAAATTTTTTTTAAAAAAAAACAGAAAAAATATCTTACATGAAGAATTCATTGGATGGGGTTAAAAGCAGAGGAGACACACCTCAAGGCTGGAAGTTCTACAACATCTGTAGTTGGGATTCCAGAAGGAAAGCAAAGAATGAATGGGCCAAAGAACTATTTAAATATTTAATGACTAAGAATTCTCCAAAACTGATAGCACTGTATCTAGAAATGAGTTCAGAATGTTTTACAAACCCCAAGGTAAGATAAATACACACAAGAAAATAATAATAAAACAAAATAAAAAACTATACCTAGGCATATGCTAGCTAAACTGCTAAAAACCAACAGCAAAGAACAAAAATATAAAAGCATCCAATTAAAAACAGAAGAGAAACAATAAGACTAATATCCAACTTTTCAACAGAAAACCAGGAAAGAAAAAGACAGTAAAATATCTTCAAACTGCTGGGGAAAAAAAAATAGCAGCAACCTAGAGTGAAAACATCCTTTGAAATTGAAAATGGAATAAGAACATTTTGTTCAGAAAAACAAAAAAGTCAGATAATTTATCACCAGCAGACCTGCACTAATGGATATATTAATGATGAATTTCAGGCGGAAGGAAAATTTCCCAGATGGCAACTCAGAGATGCAATAAAAAGTGACAGAAAGGGGAAATATATATAAAAATATCTGTATGAATACTAGGAAATACAATAATAATAATGTGGCATTTAAATGATAAAAGAATGAAAAGCACAGACATAATAAGTCGGTGGAGAAGAGTAAATGTAATTATGTTTATTAAGGTCCTCCTATTGTTCAAAATGTCACAAAAATGCATGTGGAAATGCTTAGGGTAACAACTAAAAAAATAATAAGCATGTATATAACAAAAAAGACCATAGAGCTAGAAGAAAAATACATACTGATAAAATATGCTTAAATAATCCCAAAGAAGGCAAAGAATGATAGCTATAGAATATTGAACAGATGGGTAAAGTAAACATCAGGTAGAAAGATAGAAAGTCTACAACCAACTATGTGTCATTAGGTTCAATTTAAACAGACTAGACAAAAAGATGAGAAATGTACATTTGCTTGTGCTGTCAGGTAAGATGAAATAGGTCATGGCATTCTAACAGACCCAGTGAGAACAACTGATTCCATTATAAAAATAAAAAAAAAAAAGTTTGAAAGTTGTTTGCACAAAAGCTAGAGGAGCACAGGTCCAGAGAAAGAGGAGAAACTTTTAGAGGTGACTTGACGACCTTCCGTTGCCCTTTGGCTGCACTGATTCTGGGCATTTGGACTTGACCTCACAGAGGAAGATTGGAATTTTCTGGAAGAGTGAAGATTGCCCAGTTCTAGGGAGACCAAGATCCTCCATAGACAAGGGTCTAAACTTGGTGAGAGTTGAAAACCCTGGAAGGAATGCTGAAATGATAGGGACAGCTGCGGCTTCCTTGACTTTATGGTGCCCTTGGATGGGTAATGAGGGCGCGGAAGGACTGTTGAAGTGCTGGTTACATTTTACTCCTTCATTCAAGACATGGTAACACAGGTGTGTTCCATCATGGTAATTAAGGAAGCCGTAACCTTTTACAAATCTAATTAATTAATTAATTAGTTAATTAATTAATTTTTGGATTTTATTTTATTATTACTTTTTAAAATTCCAGTGTCAGTAACATACAGTGTTACATTAGTTTCCGATGTACAATATAGTGGTTCAGCAATTCTGTACATTACTCAGAGCTCATCATGTTAAGAGTAGTTTTTAATCCCCATCCTCTGTTTCACCATCCCTCCTCTCACTTCCCTCTCACAACCAGCACTTTGTTCTCTATAGTTAAAATTCTGTTTTCTGGTTTCTTTATCTCTCTTCCCTTTGCTTGTTTGTTCTGTTCCTTAAATTTCACATTTGAGTGAAATCCTATGAAATTTGTCTTTCTCTGACTGACTTGCTTAGCATTATATTCTCTAGCTGCACACATGTTTTTGCAAATAGCAAGATTTCTTCTTTTTTAAAAATGGCTGAATAGTATTCCATTGTATGTATCACATCTTCTTTTTTTCTTTTTAAATATTTTATTTACTTATTTGAGAAAAAGACAGAAAGCAAGACAGAGAGTATGAGGAGGAGGAGTGGTAGACGGAGAAGGACAAGCAGACTACCCATTGAGTGAGGAGCCTGATGTGGGCTCAATCCCAAGACTCTGGGATCATGACCCGGGTCGAAGGTACACACCACATATTCTTTATCCATTTACCTATGGATGGACACTTGGGCTGCTTCCATAATTTGGCTATTGTAAATAATGCTGCAATAAACATAGGAGTGTATGGATCCATTTGAATTAGTGTTTTTGTATTTTCTGGGTAAATACCCTGTAATGTGATTACTGAACCATAGGGTAGTTCTATTTTTAACTTTTTGAGGAACCTCCATAATGTTTTCCAGAGTGGCTGCATCAGTTTTCATTCCCACCAACAGTACAAGACAGCTCCCTTTTCTCCACATCCTTGCTAACATTTATTGTTTCTTGTGGTTTTGATTTTAGCCATTCTGACAAGTGTGAGATGGTATCTCATTGATATTTTGATTTGTATTTCCCTAATGATGAGTGATGTTGAGCATCTTTTCATGTGTCTGTTGGTCATCTGAATGTTTCTTTGAAGAAATGTCTGCTCATGTCCTCTGCCCATTTTTTAACTGAATTATTTTTTGGGGGGGTGTTGAGTTGTTTAAGTTCTTTATATATTTTGGATATTAACACTTTATTGAGTATGTCATCTGCAAATATCTTCTTCCATTCTGTAGATCACCTTTTAATTTTGTAGACTATTTCTTTTGTCATGCAGAAGCTTTTAATTTTATTTAGTCTCAATAGTTTATTTTTGTAGAAACCTATACACTTTTTTTAAAATTTAATTTTATTTTTTCAGCATTCCAAAATTCATTGTTTATGCACCACACCGAGTGCTCCATGCAATATCTGCCCTCTATAATACCCATCACCAGGCTTGCCCCACCCCGCACATCCCTCCCCTCCAAAACCCTCAGTTTGTTTATCAGAGTCCACAGTGTCTTGTGGTTTGCTTCTGCCTCCAATTTTCCCCAACTCATTTCTCTTCTCCATTTCCCAATGCCCTCTGTGTTATTCCTTATGCTCCACAAAAAAGTAAAACCGTATGATAATTGACTCCCTCTGCTTAACTTATTTCACTTAGCATAATCTGTTCCAGTCCCGTCCATGTTGATACAAAAGTTAGGTATTCTCTCTGGTGGAGGCATAATACTCCATAGTGTATATGGACTACATCTTCCTTATCCATTCATCTGTTGAAGTGCATCTTTTACTACAAAACGGTGATCACCAAGACAGCATGTTACTGGCACAAAAACAGACACATAGACCAATGGAACAGAGTAAAGAGCCCAGATATGGACCCTCAAATCCATGGTCAAATAATCTTCGACAAATCAGGAAAAAATATACAGTGGAAAAAAGCTATACACTTCTGTTGCAAGCTCTTTTCTTGTATGTAAGTTATCCTTAAGTAAAACATATTAAAGAAAAGACAAAGATTGTCAGACTGACAAGGCTCAAAATTTTAGAAAACACAACCATATGCTACTTGAAAATATTAGGATATAGAAAGGTGAAAAGTAAAAGGACTAAAAAGAAATAAAGTTGGTGTGGGTATAATTAACGGAAAACCAAGTAAATACTAAAGCAGCATGTATTACTAGAGAAAAAAAAAAGAAATTTCATAACAATAAAATCATTGAACCACTAGAAAGACAAAAAAACCCTCCAAATCACTCTAAATATATAGGCACTTCATTATATAGCCTCGATATATATTTAGCAAATATACACAGAATTAAAAGAAATAAACCCACAATTATGGGAAATTTTAATAAACACCTTTAGTATATGATAGGATGATTATGGGAAAAATACAAATAAAAGATTTGAAATATACCATTAACCAACTTGACCTTACAATTCCTACTATAGTACACTTACATAGAAGACAGAAGTCCACAGGGACACATGGGTGCTCAGTCAGTTGTGTCTAATTTCAGTTCAGGTCATGATCTCAGGGTCCTGGGTTTGAATCCCGCTTCCGGTTTTCTAACTCCAGCTTTGGGCTTCTCACTCCGTGTTAAGCTTGGGGGGTGGTCTTCTTCTCCCTCTCCCTCTGCCTCTGCCTCTGCTTGTGCTCTCTCCTCTCTGTTTCTCTCACTCAAATAAAAAAATAAATCTTGAAAAAAAGAAAACTGTACACAACTATTGCACAATATACATTGTTTCTGCTGCACATGAAACATTTACTGAAACCGACCCTACTTGAATCAGGAAGTAAGCTTCTTCAAATTTGAAGGATTGTATCATATAAAATACAATTCTGATCATAGCAAAAATAAGCACAATTATTAAAAAGAAATTAACACAAACTTGTCAAGAAAATATCCATGTTTTGCAAAATAAAACACAGCAGTTTCAAATAATCCACAGGTAAAACAAGCACAATGGAAAGTGGAAGATACTTTGAAGTGGATTATAATGGTAAAAATATATCAAAACTCCATGCATATAGCTAAAGCTGTATTTTGAGAGAAATGTTTGAACTAAAATGCATATATTGGAAAAAGAAAGGCCAACAGGGACCTAATTTGCAACTCAAGAAGCTAGAAAAAAAAAGAAAAGAAAGAAACAAAAATACAATAAATTAAATCCATAGAGAGGGAGAAAACGACGGAGATATGAATGTAACTGAAGAAAAAAACCGAATGGATAATCATGATGGGAGAGGCAAAAATCAATTATTTGGGGGGTCAAATAAAATTGATAAACCAGTTTAAAGACTTATTAAGTATAAATGAAAGAATGCAAAATTACCAATATCAGGAATAAAAAGAGAGGTAGTCTATGAAACTTAAAATGTAATAATATGATGTTATAAAAACTTTCTTACTCTCAATTTAGTAAAATTTTAATATAAACAAAGTCCTGTAGTAGCACAAAAAACCAGAATCTGAGAGTTGCTGTATCTATTAAAGAAATTGAATTTATAATTTAAAACATTCTTACAAATGAAACTATAAACCTAGCCGGTTTCACTGATGAATGGCACCCAATGCTTTAGAGAGATATCATACTAGTCTTACCTAATTTCATTAGAAAATAGAAATAAGTGTTCATTTATCAAATTATTATGAGTGCAGCATAACCTCGGTACCAATCTCTGAAAGGACATTCTGTGGCTGTTAAGAAAGTAAAGGGAAAAAGATAAAGAGAAAGAGACAAACCTAGAAACAGGCTCTTAACTATATAGAACAAACTGATGGTTACTAGAGGGGAGGTGGGTGGGGGGATGGGTGAGATAGGGGATGGCGATTAGGGAGTGCACTTGTGATGAGCACTGGGTGATGTATGGAAGTGTTGGATCACTCTATTGTACACTTGAAATTAATTACACTCTGTTAAATAACTGGAATTTCAAGAAAACTTTAAAAAATCAAATGCTTAAGTTCAGGTGACTTCTTCCAAAACCATATGGAAATGACTAAGGAAAATATTAACAAACTGAATATATTATAATATAAAAATAACAATACATCAGAACCAAGAAAGATACATTCCTCAAGTACAAGGTTAGAAATCAATAACTATATTTCACCATTCACTAACTCTGTATGTATGTGTGTGTGTATTCATTGCAGTGATACAGAAAAACAATTTTGATAAAGGATACTTTCTTAATTTAATAAAAGTTATACACAAAACCCCTGAAGTGAACATTATACTTACTGGTAACTATTAAGATCTTTTCCCTTAAGCCAAAGAATAAGATAAGATGGTCTGACATCATAGTATCTCTTCAGCATTGATTGTACTGGTAGCCATAGCCATTACAGTAAGACAAAAAAAAAGGGGGGGGGGAAAGAAATGACACTTACAAGGAAAATATATAACTGTCATTCTTCACAGAACTAAAAGTTCATGCTTATATAATAATCTCAAAAGAATTCATAGGTGTACTGCTAAAATTAACACATGAATTAAACAAAAGTGCTAGATATAAGATCGAGATACAAATGGTAACTATATTTTAATAAAGCAGAATCAATTCGAAAATAAAAGTTTTTCTCTGCAGAAAAAAACTTGAAACAATTATTAAAAAAAAAAAAAAAACTAACTAAATAAGGGCACCTGGGTGGCTCAGTCAATTAACCATCTGACTCTTGATCTCAGGATCTTGAGTTCAAGGCCCAGTTGGGCTCCATGCTGTGCTTGGAGCCTACTTTAAGAGAAAAAATTTTTGAAGGAAAAAAAAAAAAAAACAACTAAATAAATAGATCAGTAATCTGTGTTCACCTAAATATAAAAGTGTCAATTCTCCCCGAATTAACCAATAGAGTCATGCCATTCTAATCATAATATCACCAAGGATTTTTTTTATTTTTACAAGGAAACTTCACATGGAAATAAAAAAGGCAAGAATTATCTCCAGTTTCCTTGTGCCACATTTTTTCTCACACAAACCTTAACTAATTTATCCTGTGATTCTACAATTAGATTTCTGAATATGAAATCAACAGAAATGTGTATATTTATACCCAAAAGATAAGTAAAAGGAAGTTCATTGCCACATTACTTGTAGTACCTTAAAAATGGAAAGAGCATAACAGATTTACTGAGGGTTGATATACTCCTACAACAGTGTACCACCCAACAATGCAGATGAGCAGACTGCTGCTACATGCAAAAGTGTGGATGAATCATGCAAAATACCGCTTGAGTAAAGGAGGCTCTTTACAAACATGTAATGCATGAACCCACTTCTGGACATCTGGGTGGTTCAGTCAGTTGGGCGGCTGCCTTTGGGTCTGGTCGTGATCCCAGGGTCCTAGGATTGAGTCCCACGTCAGTCTCCTTGCTTGGCCGGCAGGGAGCCTGTTTCTCCCTCTGCCTCTGCCTGCCACTCTGCCTGCCTGTGCTCTCTCATTCTCCCTCTGACAAATGGATAAATAAAATCTTAAAAAAAAAAGTTCAAAACTAGGGGCAACTAATCTATGGAGTAAAATATCAGGATGGTGGTTATTTCCAAAGAAGCTTGATAAATAAGAATCAGAAGGGCATCAGAGAGTACCTCTGACATCCTGGTTATTTGCCTTCTTGACGTAGGTAAGGTTATATGAATATGGTCACTTACAGAAAATTCATCAAGCATATTTTTCTCTAATAAAATTTATTTACAGTTTAAGTAAATATAATACATTGGGTTTTGTTATTGCTGTTGTTTTAATAGAGTTAGATATTCTGGACTTTATTTTATTTTTATTTTTTAATTTTTTGTTTTTGAGAGTAAGAAACTACATGCATAAGTGAGAGGAAGGGCAGAGGGAGAGGGAGAGAGAGAAGCTCAAGCAGACTCCCTACTGTGTGCAGAGCTGGACTCTAGGCTCAATCCCAGGAGTGTGAGATCATGACCTGAGCAGAACTCCAGAGTCAGACACTTAACCAAGGAAGCCACCCGGGTGCCCCTACGTATCCTGCACTTTGGTGCCTCATGATAAAAAGTTGAAGCTCAGACAGGTCACTTGGCTCCAAATTCCTATTCTGTAAGATTACCATAAAATTTTTATTTTTTTTAAAGAGTAGACTCAAAGACTAATATGAAGTAGTAAGTCATTTAAGGATACAGGGAATTGTGGAAAGCATGAACATAGAATACATACATAATGACATGATTCTAGGGGAATGGGGTAGGAAATGAAGATCATTGGCTATTGCCTTTAGTAACACTGAAACCAGCTGCTGTTCTAGCCTAGGGCAAGGAGGTAGGGAGACACCACGGTTTGAAGTGTGGGTTCTAAAGCAGTCATACCTGGATTCAATTCCAAATATTGGCTAAATATATTTTATTTGTTATTATGCATTTAAGTAAAATAAATACAGGTAAAACTCTCTAACACATAGTAGATTTCTTTAAATAAATGAATAGAAATGTTAGCTAAAATGATCTCATCTTATTTCTTTTTATCCTCAAATATGATTAACTGATATAATTAGTTGGATCAGACTCAAATTTCTGTTTTCTGTATTTCACTCAACTGAATTTTTAAATTGAAAAAGAATCTTAAAGCATACTATCTATCCTAAAAACCCAGCAGGAGAAATAAAACTCCTGTAATTAATGTAAGTAAAATGGTTATTAATAATATGCCCAAAACTCATTATGCAATCAAAAATGATATTTGCTTCAAATGTCTGTCAGCTTTGTCATTTCATGCTTGAACAATATTAGAAAGGAATCTCCCTAGTTACCTGCCCTATCAAGATTAGAGGATAATAAAACAGAAAATTCCTTCTCATGAAAGTTTTCACCATTTACCCATCCTTCTTAACTCAGTATCAATGAATTAAACTTTCTTGTAAATCCAGGAAATTAAAATCAGAGATTTTGGAGGGAAAGAAAAGGGGGGTATTTTTGGGACCATTGACCACTTAAAGTATTTCAGTAAGGTACTTCCAAAAAAATAAGCTCATAAGTCTGTCTATTGATTTGCCAGAAAAAAATACAAGATGCCCTGTTAAGTTCATTTTTCAAGTAAACAACATTTTTTTTTTGTTTTAGTAAAAGTATGTCCTTAATATTGCATGGAACCCACTTATACTAAAAAAGTACTTATTGATTATCCAAAATTCAAATTTAACTGGGAGTTCTATAGTTTTATTTGCTATATCCAGCAACCCTACCTGTGTAATAATCACAAGCAAACCTGGAATACCAGTAATAAATTTCATAGTCTAATGCTGTTCAGCCAAAGGAAAAAAAAAAAGACATGTCATTTTATTGTTTCATTATTATAAGACTATTGCCTCTCAACATACATCCTACCGGTTGAATTATCTATGAAGTAAATTTTTAAGTGGACTTATTTTAAATATTCTAGTGCAATACTGCTCAAAAATGTGTTCTGTAGACCATTGCCAATTCGTCAATGGTTTGCTACTGCCAACTGGTTTTGTATAAATCAACTGCATTATGAAGCACCTTCTTTATTTTTCTGACTATTTTTTTGGTAGAAAGGCCTTTCTGATGCAGACAGTCACATGTTGATTGCAATTCTGACCCAAGTCCCCTAACTACACATTAATCAGGATCTCAGACTTTAAGGATTTGATGCTACTCTGGTAGACATGGTAACTTAGAGAAATCCACAAGTAAATTTTCTTGGTAAAATATTCTTTGGTTTGAGCTATATATTTTTAATTCTTGGATTCAGTACATAAGGCTTCATGGACAATGATATTTCTTGAACAATTGACATTTAAAAACATTATATTTAACTCTAGTGTAGATTATGACAATACTGTATGAAGGGTCATAAATAATGTGGGATAGAATAGGAGAACGATCGGCAGAGTCATTGTGTAGATTCCTGTTCTATTGTTGTTAAAACAATTGTATCCATCATTAAATGAAACTGTGACAAGCTTGCATAATGTGAAAAGCCAATGGAGTAAAAAAAATATTATTCTAAGAACTAGCTGTTATTGAGCACTTATCACATATCAGGGATTGTTCCAAGTATTTCATTCAGTTAATTCATTATTCTGTTAGAAAGTCAAGTTTCCTGCACTAGCACATAGTGAAAAACTTGAGCATACTACTTCTCATTAAGAAAGCTTAAGAATCACATTAAATGTAGGAGAATTTGGTTCAAATAAAATTGACAGTAAGAATGCAAACATGACTTTAGTTAATGAATTTCCTAGTACTGATTCTCTGTTTTGTTCCCTAACTCTCATTTAGTTCTGACATTGACACAAAAGAATAGTCTAAACATGATAAATGCAAAGGAAGCAAAGGGGTTACCCAGTTACATAAATTTTATTTCATTTCCAATGTTTATTTATGAACAGTGTTACCTGATTTGTAGAAGGGTTATACCATGCTGTTTTGGGAGATCAAGTGACAGCAGAAATCAAGTGCAGCAAAAGAATTCAGAGAAGAGGGATTAATTTGATGTTGTAGAAAAAGATAATGTATCTGAACAGCAACAGTTTGGAAAGAAGAAGCAACTGAATTCTCAGGTTATGGTTCTCCCAGTTAGGAGTGAGGGTATATGCACGCAAACAGGCAAGTCACAGACATTAGCTGGAAAAGCAGCCAACAGGGGAATCCACTGACTGGTCCAAGGAAGACAGTTGGAAAACTATGAAGAAACATTTGGACTAACAAAGAAGGAGGGCTTCAACACTGCCCAAGAAGAATATAGAAAGAAAGAATTAAATGATAAAAAATGAAGGGAAGTATGGTCCTAAGGAGTCACAAAATAAAAAAAATCTGAAATCACCAAACCAATGGTTCAAAAATACTTCTTAGAAGTTAAATTCAGAACAAAGATAACAAAGACAGAGATGTCCCATTGTTAGAAGAAGTCTGATTGATGTCAAAAGAAAACTTGGATCTTAACAATTTTTTGATAACTTCCGTGTTGAGGAAAATGACTTGGAGATTGGAGGGAATGAAGCAATAACTTATAAAGGAGATTTGAAATACAAGCTACATGGAATAGTTTATGCACATGTGTGTGTACCTATGTGTGATTGTATCCAGTAACCATCAACAGGTTGATGTCAATACCAAAAATGGATTATATGCCAGCCACTAAGGAAATTGTGAATGAAATCATCACCCCTCTATTGACGATCCCTGTTGGAGGGTGAAGAATGGGAAAGACACATCATAGCAGCTGATGGATAGATGTGGCTTTGCCTTTGAAGAAGGAGACAGTGATGGCCATAAACTATAACGAAGTTAATGTCCAGGACATTTTATGAGTAGTAGAAAAGGAAAGAGGGATTGGATTAAAATTTGGAGAAGTGATCATCACAGCCCTGGTCTTTTTAAAAGTTCAACAGGATAGCAAATGTTTTGGCTGATAGGAATAGAGTTCCCAGGATACAATAATAGGCAGAATCTGACAAGTTGAAATTTAATAGGGAAAAGGGGACATGACTTGCACTTGGGTCCAAAAAATAGTCCTAGAAATGGAAGATGGAACAAATATCGCTTTGCTGCAACACATAAAGACAAAGGTTGTGTTTACTGGTGAGGTGGTGCCAAGAAAGATAATGAGCTCATGGGCTGCATTAATTAAAATATAACACCTCGTCAACAGACTCTATCATTCTGCACATGATTAGACAGCTCTCACATGTAGTTCAGGGAAATGGCTGGGGCCTAGCCATAAGAGGGAATAGAGTTGGTAGAGAGACAAATAAACAGGAAGCTAGGATGATTCACAATCTAGGTATGTGAAGATGAATGAAAGGTGAAGGCATGCCGCTGTGACATCCCCAGTACCCTGTTCTGTCCTCTGTAACTTGCTAAGGAATCACCGATACCTCCAATTCTTCTTCTGAAAATGCACTTGTCCAAAAGCGCACCCTGTCCCAGAGAGTCATTTGCTACCACACCTGCCCCCCACACCACAACCCTACGGGAAAGCCCACTGCCTGCAACTGACTGACCCAGAGGTACAAAGTCCAGACCCCTTTCTCAATATGGTGGCCAACACTGTGGTATCATTTATTTTTACTCTTCTAAAACTGCCCAGGTACTCAATGGGACTCGTCCATGAGCCATGGATGTGGTGCATTCTTAGTCAGTTGAAATACACAGGAAACATTAATATTACAAGAAAACATTAATAATACAAAATAGCTTGCCATCTACCGATCTCAATTAAAGTTAGTCCTTTCTGGTATTACAAACGTGCAGTGCAGTGAATTTAGAGGCAGTCCAGCCACTGGGGATGCTCAACATTTGTTCCTGGACCTAATGCCCACCTTAAAAAAACAAGACCACTGGGGATGCTGGGTGACTCAGTGCATAAGTCTCCAACTCTTGATTTCGGCTCAGGTCGCAATCTCAGGGTTGTTGAGATTGAGCCCTGAATGGGCGCTGGGATTCTCTCTCTCCCTCTGCCCCTCCCTCCACTCGTGCTCAATCTCTCTCTCTGAAATAAGTGAATACATAAAATCCTTTAAAAATATGGCCATTGAAAGGTTTATAATAAAAAGAGAATTACATGTTTTTAAATTAAGATTTATTCATATATATCAGAAATTTATTTTTCACAGTGTCATCAAGTTTTATCTCATTCAGCTAAATACTGATTTTTAACAGTTAGCAGTTTGCCAAAAGAAAAGTGCTTTACTGAGCTCATATGTACAGGTAAATACACATGCACATGGTATAAACACATGCATGTAAAGGAAATGGAAATTTCTTTAAACAATATGTACTTTTACTATGGGGGAATGAATGCTGGCATTTCCTATTCTGTTGTGTTCTTTGATGACCCATTAAACCCATTTTATAGTCAATGAATGACTGAGACCATTATGTGCAACAACATTCGATCAAAGGATCCCAATTTGTTCCCTGAAATCACAAGGCCTTTAAAACTCTACTTCTCAGTAAAAATTTCTGAAAGTCCACGAGGGCCAAGATCCTTGAGTACTTGGTAAAAAACAAAATGTTTGTGCCATCTCTTGTCAGCTATGGCTCAGAATTTCTTGGAAATCTAGACTTCATTAGATTTGATCATCCACCCCCCTTGAAACTGCCTTTTCCAAGCCTTCCCAATCCTCCTCCCTAATCCTCCTGTTTTGGTTTCATAACCTGCTTTCCTACTTTTGCAAACTCCTGCTTGCTTTCATAAAAGAGCTTTGGTCCTACATGCAGAGCTTCCTCCCAAATAGCCCATTCCCTCAAAGCCTGCCTAATAATGCAATATTTGGGAGGAGTTCTGAAAAGGCATTACTCTTAGAAATGAACTGTTGTCATCAAGAGTGACACGATCTGAGACATGGTAGCTGTCCCACATCAGGGAGTGACACTAGTTGCCACTACCCTTAGCCTTTCTCCATCTTGGAAGCTTCCTGGCTTCCCCTTTTCTAGTCCTAGGGCCTCTCGCCCCCCTAATTCCCTTCCCTCCAGTGCCTGCTGCTAAACTTACAACCTCCCAGTGACCTTCTGCGCAGGTTACGATGTCATCCACCCATGAGCTGTCTCTGCCTGAGACAGGTGAGGCTACAGCAAAAGGCCAACACTGCTGGCCTTTTACATCTTGGGGGTCTTCTAAGGTTTGATAGAGAGAAATGTGTTTAGGAGATAAAGAACCAACTGCCCTAAAATGGACCAAGAATGCCTTTGACAGACCAGAACCAGAAAAGAAATACAAGAGGCATCAAAACCCACGGGTGGGCTGAGCTGAGCCAGGAGTGATGCAGTTATCCTGAGGTGTGGAGGTCGATCTGGTGGGGAGACATGGTGCAGGTAGAGGTGAGATCCCAGCTACTGATTTGAGCCTGAGGGCCAGGCAGGAAGGACGCAGTACCAGGAGCAATAGAAAATGAATGAGAATGGCAGGGGTGTGGCAGAAAGTGAGAAGTGAGCTGGAGAGTAGAACTTCCCCAAAGAGCAGCCAGAATGTTCCCAAGGCTGACAGTGAGTGTCCACCTGTTGCCAGAAAGGAGTGGACCCTGGCATGACCTGGGTGGGTCTTTCAATCGGTTTTACCAAATAGTCATTCAAGGAGGAAATTTCTGGCACTCCCTTTGTGTCTATCATAATAAAGGAAAGAATGGAATTTTCTTCCATTTCAAATAAAATATGCGGGGCTTTAGAAAGTGTCTGAAAACAAACCACTTTGTTTCTCAGCCTCCATTATTTTTCGTTTTCTTTTTTATTCTGCACTTGCTCCTTTTAAGATTCTCTCCTGTATGTTTGCTCACCTGTCACGTCTCTTTCATAGATTTTTGCACTGTTTCAAGCTGTCCATCACAGCAGCATATTAAGGCACGTTTTTATTCCAGTGATTTACCAGCACGTGTTGAACATTTGCTTTACGTTAGAATTTGTTGTAGGCCAAGCTGGATGAGAAAGTACATCAAGATGGGGCCCTCCGCTCACAGAGAACCCCTAGGACAGAGGGGAAATGACTCATATGCACAGATAACATAACATGAATACAATACCAGTACAAAAAAGCCCCCTTGATGTGAAGAAGTAATAATCCCATAGTTCATATTTAATCCTGATCCTAGTTACCTATCATTTCTCTCTGAGGAGGACAGGGAAACCCAGAAAAGTTTCTCTCACCAGCTAACCCTGCACAGGTCTTACTTTTTATTCCTGAAATAAACTGTAAGAGATTCAAGCTCTCACTAGTTTTCCAAAGTCCGGTGGACACAGACAAAGCGTGAGCCAGGGTATAGACACGAACCAACTGCACGGCATTGCACTGAGACGCCATTGGTTTTTGATCGATAAATACTCTAGTTGAGTTTCATAAAGTATTTTTTAATGTGTTACATTCTTCACAGAAGCTAGGCGAATGGCTCTCAGGAAGCAGGAGGAAAGCAATCTAAAGACTTAACATTTCCCCTGAGTGTGAAGAAGGGCAGTTTTATTCCAGCAAATGGCGAAACAAATATTTTCCTCTACTCAAACAGTCATCAAGTAATTTCAACAAAGGAAATCACAAGTTTCTTTTCCAAACAATACATGACTAGTGAGAGAAAGAAGTCTAATTAGATCTGAGAGAAGGCAACAAATGATGCTCTTACAGTCTGAGGTTCTGGGGTTGCAAAATCCTTCTGTCTTTTGTTGCTGTGCATTTAGGCTAAATACAATATTCAATTTTTTTTCCCACTGTAACAAGTAGAGAGGGAGAACGTCACTTTAAATCAATTAACAAACTCAGGATACCTTCTAAAAACTACCTAGAATATTCTTTGGTTGAAACAAATGTTTTACTATAAGAAGAGCAATTGATTTTATACTGGCTAAGCACAAACACCATTTGAACAGGTGGAAATGACAGGAGGTATAAAGATTCTTAAGGACATCATAAAAGGATGACACTAGGTCATGCGATAAAGCTTAAAAAGGAGACAATTCTATGAAGTGCTTAGTCCAGAGCAGTGTTTTTCCAATTTTGGGTCATGAAACTAAATGCCAGTGTTAATGGATTGGAATTTTGGTTTAAAGTGGTCTGATTTCTTTCTAAGATTGTACTAACAGAATTTCTAACAAAATTTCAAATGCCTTCCATAAAAGTTTTGAGAGAAAGCTAGGAATAAAGAATGACTGTGAATGTTTTGTCTAAACATTCTTTACAACCAGTAATTACTTAGCATGAACAATTAGCATCCTTATTGTCCAAAAAACGTAGTCACTTCTTAGTCTGGCTCCCATCTTCATGTCAAGAAAGGTGTTTGTATATTTCTCCTGGACGAAGCTGGAAAAAAGTCTGTGTCTTACGTCTTCTATGTCTTCACTTATGCATTTTTACCTTTTACCTTTATTCGCTTCTGAGTCCTTACTCCCTTTTTAAGATCCTTCTCTGTAAAGAAATTAACTTTTAAAAATCTCACATAGCAAAACCATTTTCTGAAGATGTGTTGGAGGCCACTCAACATCTACCTGTAACCTCAGAAATCCTCAGCCCTCCCATTCAGTGGTCCAGTGTTGAGTAATTCATTTGAACCTTGAAAATGGATATCAAATACTTATTTATAGGTGCAACTACAATGTACAAAAACTAATATTTCTTCAATGATCATTTATCTGAGTCTTTTTGGAAATGACTTTGGAGGCTGTATTCTTAATTCAGTTACTCTCTCTTCTCGAATACTTTTGGAATTCTCCATGGGAACAGCCCTAGGACTGAGCCTCTGAGTCACATGAGAAAACCAGCATAAGTATTTTTAGTCCAGCTTGATTTCAGAGCAAAAGAATATTTTCATTCATATATTCAATAAACATTTTTGAACACCCACCACGTGCCCAGCACTACTCTATGTATTAGGAACTCCACAGTAAAGAAGTTTCTGCTTGAAATATCTTTGACCTGTTTCCAAAATTTAAATCACATCTCAAAGAACAAAGATGTGCCAGCAAAAATAACTTTCAGAAAAATATACTGAAGACTTAGAACCAGTTTTGGCAGAGGTGATCCCAAATTGTATGGAAGCATGACGGAGTCCCTGGAACGAGTAGATAGCCTCCTTAGACACTGGTTGTGCACAGGCATCCACATTAGAACCACGCCTGCAAACAAGGGTTGGAGGATTTAATAAAAAGTTGAAGGAGAGCCTGGGCAGCTCAGTCAGCTGACCATCGGACTCTTGATTTCAGCTCAGGTCATGATCTCAGGGTCATGAGATCGAACCCCACACTGGGCTTTGTGCTGGGGTGAGGCCTGCTTGGGATTCTATCTCTCCCTCACCCCCTACCCCAACCCCCTGCTCATGTGCACTCTCTCTCTCTCTCAAAAAAGAGAGAGAGAGAAAGAAAGAAAGAAAGAAAAAGAAAATAAAAGGAAAAAAAGAAAAAAGAAAAAGGAAAAGAAAAGAAAAGTTGGTGTTCTGCATTTGTCTTCCATCTTTCCCTTTTCTGGTGGACTACCTCCATGATCGTTCAAGACCCATGTCCCACATCATCTGTCCTTCCATCCATTCAACCAACAAATATTCACTGTTCCCATTGGGCTCCCCCCCCCCCAGCACAAGAGATACAAAACTGAAAAAAGTAATTGTCCCCTGACATTTCTCTGTTTAGTTTGGGAAAGCAACCATAAACAAACACGGAAAGGAGAGTGAGAACCTGAGAGAGCCCTGAGGGTTCCATGAGAGAACAAGGGAGGAATAGATATGGAGCTGGACAAGGGTAAGTTGCATTCAAAGAAACCTCAGTCCAAGCAGCCCAAGCTGTTCAGAGTTGAAAAGGAAGAGAATTGTCTAATTTGAAACAATGAAGCTAGCTGCTGGTTAAGGTCACTACAAGTGAATGAGTTTCCTTCTTTCTTTATTTATTTGTTTACTTATTTTTAAGTGAAGTATAATTAACATACAATATGATGTTAGTTTCAGGTGCACAGCATAATGATTTAATAATTCTACACGTTACTCAATAATTCTCAGGTATGTGTAGCCACCATCTGTCACCAAACGTTTTAATGGTATTATCAACTATGTTATACTTTTCATCTCAGGTGTTATTTATTTTATTGCTAGAAGTCTGTATCTCTTAATCCCTTTATCTGTTTCAACCATCCTTCTACCCACCTCCTCTCTGGCAACCACCAGTTTGCTCTCTGTATTTGATTCAGTTTTTTGTTTCTTTGTGCATTTTTTGTTTTGTTTTAGATCCTTCATGTATGTGAAATCATATAGTATTTGTCTTTCTCTGTCTAACTTATGTCACTTAATATTGTACCCTCTAGATCTATTCGTGTTGTCACAAATGTCAAGATCTCATCCTTCTTATGACTGAGTAATATTCCATTGGGTATATATCCAACATCTTCTTTATTCATTCGTCTATCAGTGGACATATGGGCTGCTTCCATATCTCAGCTACTGTAGATAATGCTGCAATAAATATAAGAGTGAATATATCTTTTTGAATTGATGTTTTCATTTTGGGGGAGTGATAAATAATGAGCAATGGAATTACTGGATCATAGGGTATATCTATTTTTAATTTTTTAGGGAAACTGCATACTGTCTACCACAGTGGCTGCACCAATTTATATCTCATCAATGGTGTACAGAGGTGAGTTTCCTTCTTTAAATAACCTGGTCATTGTGTGTTAGAATGAGTGGTATATGAGTACGTCATAACAAACATTTTTCAACCAAGAAAGTGGTTGTTGCAATAGTATTTCCAGAAATAGAGGTTAGTACTGAATATATGATGAGCTTTCTTAGAAAAACAAGTAAAATAAAAAGTTTTTGTCATTGGTTGTAAAGCCACTGAAACCATGAAATTACTTGAAAGCATTATCTGTAACTCCAGCAGTCTTTACATATAGGACTGAATTGATTATTTCTTGCTGATTCCTTCTTTTTTGACCACAATGCTACTTTATCCAGAGCAACTGACGCAATCACGCTCTTCTGTCATAAAATGAAGGAAGCATACCTTGAGCCAAATGTTGAACTTTGCCATTGGCAAAGCTTTGTCCATTTACCCATTAATGTATTCAATTTTTTGAGCATTTACACCTATGTGCCAAAATGACATGATGCATGGATGGGAATGGAAGCTTGGCCAATATAGGACTTGACTCAGGAAGTGTGGGATCAGGTCTCTGAAGGGATTTCCAGAGGGTAGTTTGCTTGATATTTTAAAAAGATCGTGTGGACACCTATAAGAAGGGTGAGCAGAGCCAGGAGACTGGGGACTCCTTCCCACCTCTCCTTTTATTTTTATTTTTATTTTTATTTATTTATTTATTCATTCATTCATTCATTCATTCACTCATTCATTTGAAAGAGAGAGAACAAGCAGGAGGAAGTGGCAGAAAGAGAGGGACACTGAGTATGGAGCCCAATGCAGGGCTAGATCCGAGGACCCTGAGATCATGACCAGAACTGAAGCTAGATGTTTAACTGACTGAGCCACCCCAGCACCCACCCACCCCTTTTAAATAAAATTTTATTTCAGCTCCTTTTAAAATGAAATTGCAACTGTACCGTGAGCTTCCACATTCAGTACTCTGAGGATACAATGTCACTTACGCAGTATTCCTGTCTGGAATGCACAAACTGACTCAGATGAGGGGCAAACATCAGACAAGGCTGAGACGAGGCATGTTCTAACGAAACCAAGATCAGAGGTACTTCAAAAGTGTCAATATTGTAAAGAAAAAAGGCTGAGGAAGAAGTCCAGATTAAAGAGACTAGAGGACATGACAACCATAACAAGGAAAGCGAGAGGATGTTCTGAAGGTCACTAGTGGGTCAATGAGCAAAACTGGAATATGAACAATGGATTAGATGAAAATGTTGTATCGGTGTTAAATTTATTGAATTTACTGAGGTTGTTAACTGTATTATAGTTATGTAAGAGAGTATTTCTATTTGCAGAAAAATATACCCTGAACTATTTAGCTGGGAAGGGCCAGAATATAACTTGTACTCAGGTGGTTCATAACATGCTACATGAGTCTCTAAGCATGTGTTCACATACACAGATGTACACGCATCCATGGAGAAAGAGAGAAAAAAGATCGGCAAAGTGAAACCTGAGTAAAATGTATATAGGTGTTGCTTATATTATTTCACAGCTTTAAGTAAAATGTTAAAAACAAAATAAAATAGTAACAATTCATTGCATGTAGTCATTCCTCCATTTTCTCCCTTGCTCCCTCCTTTCTGGATGGAGAGAGAGCAAGCCGTGGAAAGCTTCCCAGGACCCACAGGATGGGAAGAAGCCAAAAGCACTGGCTCAGGAAAGGCAGGACCTCTCCTACACATTCCCTGCCCCTGTCCTCCCCCAACTGGGGTCCCATGGTCTTCCTTCCCACTGCCATGGTTACCTCTGCAGTTTCTAGAAGCCCCACCTCAACACATTTGGCGCCATAACTACACTCAGCCAGCCACAAAGCATATACCCTAGGAATGCTTCTTGAGTGAGGAGTTTGGACCAGGGCCTAGGCTTTCCTCTGTCTTTTGTTAACCATGTTCTTGAGCTCCCAAGAAGGCTGTCTCAGATGTTTGATGGGTATCTTGGGAATCATAAAAGTAGCTATACAAAGGTTGCGGTGAATGAAAATGAGGTATTGCCTGGAAAGGCATTCTGTAAACACACTGGCTGTTCACATCCAGTCATCTGTTTGATTGGCTCATTGTCTGTCTTTCTGTTCTAGGCCATCCGTGCAGGGACAAGTGTTTTCAATCTGGCTGAGTTGTTTGCAGTGCATGCGTTCTCTCCACTCACCTTGTTTGCATTGTGCAAGGAGGTCACAAACACTAAGGGGTTCATAGAAGGGAAAAGAAGAATGCCCCCAGAGACCTAGGTCCCAGGGACAGCATCTTGGGGAATTTAAGAGGATTGCATAAAGACATTCTCACTTTCTCCAAAACCTTTTTGTCAGTAGATGCTCTGTCATTATCCCAGCTTCTGGAACATTTGCAGATTCAATGGCCAGATCCTGGGATGGGCCAGTGTTTGACAATTTACCAAGTCACAAATTGCATTTTAGAAACTGGTGTGCTGGAATGACCATGAACACCGCAGCTTCTCCCTTAGCATTGTTTTTCTCCCAATAAGGAGGTCTTTGTAGGGTTTATACCGGAGAAACAAGAAAGCCTTGCTCAGTGCTGGGTAGTCTATTAATATAATTCAGCATATCAACTAGGTATAAAGAAAATAACCTCATTTTATTATCTGCACCGATGGCAAAAAGGGTTTTGACAAAACTCAATATTCACTCTTGATCTAAAAGATTTTATTAAAAAAATATTTTATTCCATAAAACAAATAAAATATAGCTATTTTATCCCCAAAGCTAGCATACTGTTAATGAGGAAACACTAGCAGTTATCGCCTTCAGGTCAGGATGGAGACATGGATGCTGTTTGTGTGCAGTCTAACCCATTCTGGAATGTAATTCATAGATGATAATCTACTTCTGCACAAAAGTTCAAAAGAAAATGTCAATCAGTCTTATGTGCACACTGTGATAAAATTTTACATTTAAAAATGGATTATATTTTATATGCAAATGGGTAGTCACTCTTCTAGTCGAAGACAAATGGAATATTCATAGGTACATGCCTAATTATAATAAATAACTTGTAAATGGAAAGAATACAAATATTGAACTCAATATGGTCAATCATTTTCCTTATATTTGACATTTTGATGTAAGGGATAAGTAAGTGTATTCTTGTCCATGTAGGTATAAGTGTCTATGACCTTGCACTATGACAGCCAGGAAAGGCAGTGACTCAAAAACCCCAGGGATCAGCGTCACTGGAGATACGAGGTTCCAAAATGATAAATAAGTCAAGGAAATTCCAAGCAACACAAAGTACAACTTTATCTCAACTTACTTGACAGTTGTTTTCTTTGGACACCCAAAGTATAGTAAAATTACAAAAATGTTTTAAATATGTATGCTAAATGGAGTTAGGTTCTAGACTCAGATCCTTTCGGGTAGGTTTCCAACCCTGTGATTGCCTAGGGACCACAGCCATTCATGATATGTGGCACGGACGAATGTTTATCATGTGAGATTCTTTCTGCACATTCAAGATGTTTGGTATCTCTGGAAGACCACCACACACAAAATGCCAATCACACCCCAGATTTATTGGGACAGTTCAAAACACATTGACACAGTCTCCAAAATAGGCCTGGGGTAGCACTCTGTAAACCACTACATTGTTATGTGCTGGCTTCATGGACCAAGGAATCAATGTAGACCCACTCCAACTCAGAAGAGCCTCACGCTTGGAGTTTAATTATCTAATGGTCACCATCTTGAAATTCTTAATAATATTATCTTTGAATTTGTGTTTTGTAAGTTAAGTCTGTTGAAACAGTGGAGCATATGGTAGAAGTTTGGAGCCTTGGAGCGGTTTTGTTTGCTATAGCCTTGTAGCGTAATTGAAATCAGAGAGCAAGATAGTTTCAGCTTTGTTCTTTCTCTAGGTAGTTTTGGCTGTTTGGAGTCTTTTGTGGTTCCATATAAATTTTAGAATTATTTGTCTTAGTTCTTTAAAAAAGTCATTGGAATTTTGATAGGGATTGCATTGAATCTATAGATTGCCTTGGGTAGTATGGACATTTTAACAATATTAATTTTTCCAATTCATGAGCCCAGAATATCTTTCCATTTATTTTGTATTCAATTTCTTTCCCCAAGGTCGTTTAGTTCTCAGTGCTTTTAATGCTTTTTCTGCGTCTATTGAGATGATCATATTATTTTTAAATAAATATAAATGTATTCTTTGATATTTCATTATCTTTGATGTGACTATAACTGAAAGGGTTTTCTTTATTTTTCTTTGTGATCATTAATAGTGTAGAGAAACACAACAGATTTCTGTTTATCAACTTTGTATCCTGCAACTTTACTGAATTTATTTTTTAGTTCTAACAGTTTTTTGAGCAGTCTTTGGGATTTTCTACATATACTATCATGTCATCTGCAAATAATGGCAGTTTTACTTCTTCCTTTTCAATTTATATGTTTTTTTATTTTTTTTCTTGCCTAATTACTGTGATTAGGGTTCCTAATACTATATTGAATAAAAGCGGGGATAGTAGGCACCCTTGTCATTCCTGATCTTACAGGAAAAGCTTTCAGCTTTTCACCACTGAGTAGGATATTTGCTGTGGTTTTGTCATATATGGTTTTTATTATATTGAGGTACTTTCCCTCCATACCCACCTTTTTGAGAGTTTTTATAATAAATCAGTGTTGAGTCTTGTCAAATTTTTTCTTCTGCATTTATTGAGATGATCATATGATTTTTATTTTTCATTTTGTTAATGTGGTGTATCATGTTGATTCATTTATGAATGTTGAACCATCTTTGCATCTCTGGAATAAATCCCACTTGATCTTGGTGTATGTTCCTTTTAAATGTATTGTTGAATTCATTTTGCTAATATCTTGTTGAGGATTTTATATCTCTGTTTAATAGTGATATTGGCCTATAATTTTCTCTTTTGTGATATCCTCATTTGGTTTTTCTATCAAGATAATGTTGGTCTCATAAAATGATTTTGAAATGTTTTCTTTTCAGTTTTTTGGAAGAGTTTGAAAAAAATAGTCATTAAATCTTCTTTGTTAAAATTCACCAGTGAAGCCACATGGTCCCAGACTTCTGTGTGTTGGGAGGTTTCTGGTGACTGATTTATAACCTCCTTATGATTTCTATTTCTTCATGATTTAGCTGTGGAAGTTTTTAAATTTCTAGGAATTTATCCATTTCTTCTAGGTTGCCTAATTTGTTGATGTGAAATTGTTTATAGTAACCTCATGGTCTTTTGTATTTCTGTGGTAATCAGTTGTAACTTCTGTTTTGCATCTGATTTTTATTTATTTGAGACCCATCCTTTTTTTTTTTTCTGTTGAGTCTAGATAAGGATTTGTCAATTTTGTTTATATTCTGAAAGAACCAGTTCTTAGTTTCACTGAATTTTCTTTAGTTGTTTTAGTCTTCATTTCATTTAGTACTGCCTTGAATTTTATTTTTCCTTCTTTCTTCTCACATTGGGCTTCTTATGTTCTTTTTTAGTCCTTTTAGGTGTAGAGTTTAATTGTTTCTTTGAGATTTCTATTCATCTTCAGGAAGGTCTGCATTGTTAAGAACTTTCCTCTTTTTTTTTTTAAAGATTTTATGTATTTATTTGACAGAGAGAAATCACAAGTAGATGGAGAGGCAGGCAGAGAGAGAGAGGGAAGCAGGCTCCCCGCCAAACAGAAAGCCCGATGCGGGACTCGATCCCAGGACCCTGAGATCATGACCTGAGCCGAAGGCAGCGGCTTAAGCCACTGAGCCACCCAGGCACCCCAAGACTCTTAAGTCCATATTAGCAAATATCTACATCATAGATTTTGGTATTTTGTATTTCTGTTTTTATTTGTCTTTAGATATTTTACCTATTTTGTCTTTGATTTATTCTATGATCAAATAGTTTGTCAATAACATGTGTTTAATTTCATGTATATGTAAATTTTTCCAGTTTTTTTTTCTTGTAATTAGTTTCTAATTTCATACAACTGTGCTCAGAAAAGATGTTTGATATGATTTCTATCTTCTTGAATTTATTGAGACTTGTTTTGTGGCCAAACATGTGATCTATCTTGGACAATGTTCCATGTGCACTTGAGAAGAAAGTGTATTCTGCTGCTTTGGGGTGAAATGTTCTATATGTATCTGTTAAGTACATTTGGTCTAATATTTCATTTAAGGCCAATGTTTCCTTGTTTATTTTCTAACTCTATGTAAGAACTTGTTTTTCTCTTACTGCTTTTTATCTTTAACTTCCAACATTTTATTTGCAATGTACCTTGTGTGGTTTTCTGTGGCTTCTTATTTGGAACTCTCTGGGCTTCCTGGATCTGGAGGTCTGTTTCCTTCCCCAAGTTAGGAAAGTTTTCAGCCATTATTTCTTCAAATAAGTTTCTGCTCCCTTCTCTCTCTCTTCTCCTTCCAGAGCCCCCATAATGCTATTCCCTCTTAACCCTTTCCCATAGGCCTCTTCATTCATCTTCATCTTCATAAATTCTTTCTTTTTTTTTGTTTCTCTGTCTGGATGAATCCCACTGCTTTATCTGCCAGTGTGCTGATCTGTTCTTCTGCTTCATCCAGTCTGATGTTGGACCCCTTTCATGTATTTTTCGGTTCACTTATTATATTTTTCAGTACTGTGACTTCTGTTTGGTACTCTCTTATATTTTCTTTAAAACAATATTTTATTTATTTATTTGACAGAGAGAGAGAGAGATCGAGCACAAGCAGGCAGAGCGGGAGGCAGAAGAAGAGGAAAAGCAGGCTCCCCGCTGAGCAGAGAGCCAGATGTGGGGCTGGATCCCCAGACCCTGAGATCATGACTTAAGCTGAAGGCAGATATTTAACCAACGAGCTGCCCAGGAACCCCTAGTGTTTTCATATATATATATATATATATATATATATATATATATATATATATTTTATATGTTATATCTTTCACTTCCTTATTGAAATTCTCCCTGTGTTTACTCACTCTTCCGATTTCAGTGAGCATCTTTAGGATCATTGCTTTGAATTTTTTGTCAGATAAATTACTTACCCCTGTATCATTAAGGTTCTTATCTTGTTGTTTCATTTGGAACATATTTCTCTATGTTTTCATTTTGTATGACTTTCTATGTTCTTATGTACTAAGTGAAAACAGCTACCTTTCTCTGTCTTGAGGGAATGGGCTTGTGCAGATCACGATCTTTCTCATTCAACCTTTCTCCAGCCCTTGGTTGTCTCTTGAACCATTGTGATTGTTTAAACCCCCTGATTTATTTTTGATACACCTCCGTTGTTGAGGGTGTGCCAAGAACTGTGAGTGATCCAAGGGGAGAAATCTCATTTAGCACCTAGTTTCGGACTGATTGGAAGTCAGACCCTCAGGCAGCAGGCTTTTAATATATGCAAATATATACAGTCCTGTGGGGCTGCAATTATAATCCCTGCTGGCATCCAGACAAGGTGATTTGGAGGTTTCTCCTGGGCGACAGTTGCAAAATCAGGGCTCCAGACAAGTGTATAAGCTTCTTTCTGGGAAGTCTGTCAAGCTGTAGTGAGGCTAAGGGAGTACATAATCATGGTCTCTCCCAGTGTACATTCCCTGCGAGCACCTCCTTAGCCTCTGGAGACGTGGGACACCTGAAGCCTATCCCTCAGGCTGAAGCTCCATGCGAGGTAAATCCTTTCCACAGGAAGACAGTAGTTGTGTTTTAGCTTGTCTATGTAGAGCCCTGATTGTGGCAGCCTGCCACAACTATTTTTCCAATTGTCACAGTCCCATGGAGATCTAGAATGCTAACTCTTGGTCACCAGGGCCAGGAGATCTAGGGTCATCCTCTGTGTGGGCTGTGCACTCCTGCTGGCTTTAGCAGGGCAGCTGGAGAGTGTATAGGGTAGGACACATTTGCCAACTTCAGAAAGACAGGGGGAAATTATCTGGGTGGTATGGCCTGTAGGCTTTAGGAAGGCAGCGGGAGAGTACCTCGTCTGTGCTCGAGTACCAGGTGTGGGCTGGAAATGGAGAATGCTGCTACCATTCATGTTTGCCAGCCCCTGCTGGGGACGGGAAGTGTCACAACTGTCTGAGCTCACAGACTTTAGCTAGGGAGTGAGAGAATACCGGGGTCATGTCCAAGTTTGTCAGCCTGTGCTGTCAGGCTGTGTAGAGTTTACAGCAATGCCATATGCCAGTGTCTCCATCTCCAGGGAGCATTTCAGTTATCCCTGCCCCTCCAGATGATGTCCTCAGATCAGCAAATGACTCTCTCTCACTTACCATCCTGGCATTTTAAACTGCTGTTTCTTTGCTGAGCCTTGGGGTGAGTGAGACCTCATATGAGTCCTCCAAGAGAAGAATCTCAGTATCCTTTAGCATTTTGGGGTCCCTGGACATCAATCCCATTGTTTTTCCAAGCCATATGTTCTAGGGGGTTTGGCTTTTCAGTGCAGATCCCAGTGGTCTAGGTTTCTGATGTGCAGCATCAACCCTTCTCTCTTTCTGGAGGAATAAATGCCTTCCTTACTATGTGTCTCTATGCAGAGAGTAAGGTTATTTTTGTGAGGTCATATCACTTCCTCTCCTACCTATCTTGACATGCTCCTTTGATAATTTGTTGTAGAGAAGTAGTGCAACTAGTTTTCCGATCTTTAGAAGACAATGATCCGTATATAGTTGTAGATTTGTGTGTCCATGGGAGGAGGTGATAGTATGCCACCATCTTAGACCTCCATTATTACTTCTCTCCTCTCAGTTTATACTGCCTCACCACCCCCATTCCCAGGCTTCTGCTCCCAGTATGCTGTGATTCACTCTAATTTGTTTTTCTACTTTGGGGATGGTACTTTGCCCTGTAACCTCAACTCTCTGGTTGATCTCAGAAAAGTGTTAATTTGGTTTGTTCTTGATTTTTAGTTGTTGTTAAAATATGAATGATTTCCAAGCTTTTTGTCTATCAAAGCAGAAACTGAAAGCCTCAAATCAGTTGATTAGGAGTCCATCAAAAGGGTGAAGACCCTGGCTTGGTCTGAATTAACAAGGCAGAATACTGAAAAGAGAGAATGAATCCTCCCTAAGAATTAAGAAGACTTCCTTGCTGGCTTTGTAGTCACGAGGTATCATGATGTGAACTGCTTCTAGACAAGACCCTGTGCTAGGGCTTCACACAGCCCCTCAGAGGTAAGGCCCACAGAAGCACAAGCAACTGAAGTCTACCTACAGCCATGAGTACTCAGAGAAGGGCTCCAAGGTCCCAAAACATTCTGGCTGAGACCTTGACTACAGTCTTGTGAGCCTCTGAGTAGAAGACCCAGGTCAGCCATGTCTGGTCTCCTGACCCACTAACACTATGAAAATACATGTGATTATTTAAGCCGTTGCTATAACAGCAGGAAAAAACTAATCATATGAACTTATGTGTGTCTGTGAGGTTGTGCACGTATGTACGTATGTGTGTACATACTATAAAGGCTTGCATACACAATTATACAATAAGAAACTATGAACTATGATCCTATGAGGGTATTGAAAACTGAACAGTTAGGGAACATGGGGAGGGTGGGAAAGGAGCCTTTTATTGTCTTCGTTCTTATAATTACCCATCCACAAAAATTAAAAACACAGGAAACTTACACCATTTCAAGACATATTTTTGTGAGTGGTGGATGTGCTCTCTGGGCTCTAATCTCTGGCTTCTATCTGGGCGATCAGTTCTGACCGAGAAGAGGGCAGGGTAATGGGAGGTTTGTCAAGCAAGGTACAGATGACTGGAAAGGAATCAGGCCCAAAGCACTTTCATTCTGTTTTCTTTTTATTTTGTTAACAATTCCAGGATCACTAGGGGAACAGGGAAACAAGGATGGCACAAAGGCAAATCCCTGATCAGGCTGCAAATGCACTTGCACTTTATAACTGAAAGTTTCACTCTAAACACGAAGCTAATTCTGAGCAGTTTGTTCCACTTTATGATTTGAAAGGAAAATTTAACTATATTATTTTGTCCCAAATTTTACGAGTGGATTTATGTCAAGTGCTGGACAGTATAATCGCCATTTTCATTCACTGTATATTTTAAAAATGCTATTTATTCTAAGTGGAAAACTGGATTGAGCTAAATATGCAGCATTTAAATGTAAAGCATTTTTGGAGCGGTGCAAGGAAACATTTATCTGTTAGTATAAGTGAGATTTGAAACAGAAAATGTATGAGGCATGCTATAAAGTAAGATGACTGACTTTTTTCTCCCTGCTACCTTTTTTGTTTGTTTGTTTTAAAACAAATGGGCTTGATTTTTCACAACCAGAGAGATTTTGCTCCCTTCCTTGGGTCACCTTGAGGAGATGTGCATCTTGTTCTAATGGAACTACAGCTTCTTAGGATTTTGAATTGCTTATTTGAATGCTGCCTTTAAAAATTTATCATGCATTTCCTTCTATTTCTTTATTGCTGTCCATACTTTGAAAATATATTTATTATTTGCCCATAACCCAAATTGGTTTGGACTGCCATCTTGGGGTGAATGGATGATGATGGGGAATGAGAAAGACAAGTATTAACTCCATCAAAAGGAAACTGACACTTAGAGACCAGTAAGTAGTTTCCTTTAGGCTATGTACTCTAATGGTCCAATCAGGATTCATATCAGGTCTGTTCAAGATCATATCACCATCCTATGTTGCCTCCTACAATGTTGACACACATTTACAGTAAACAGAAAAACAAACAAATGAATGGTAGCTGTGAATGAATTATAAAAGCCTGGGTGGTGGGCAGTTGTGAGACAGTATGGGGAAAGCAAGAGCTTAACTCCTGTGACATAACTGATCTGAGGCAAGGGTTAAAAATTTCCATAGGCTTTGAGACAAATATACCTGGGAAAGAGAAGAAAAGAGTGATAACAGCCATGAGTACTGATTGTCTGGGAAAAATTAGAAGTAACAATTTAGAGCCTGCTTGTACAAGTATTCCTACTTTCCAGGAGCCCTAAAAGAATGCCAACCATGGAGGAAAGCATCCTGTAATTGTCTTGTGTCCACTGGAAAGTAACAACCACAATATAATGACAGTAGGCTTGAAGGATGCTTGCCTACTCCCAGCCCATCACTCCATGGAAAAGTGCCTTCCTAGGCCTTGCATACTACCCCTTTGGGGAGTGACATTCCTCTTCCTTGTTGGTTCCCTCGTACACAGCTATTTTTTTAAAATTTTTAAATTTTCAAAATTTTTTAAAAATTTTTATTTATTTATTTGACAGACAGAGATCACAAGTAGGCAGAGAGGCAGGCAGAGAGAGAAGAGGGGAAGCAGGCTCCCTGTCGAGCAGAGAGCCCAATGTGAGGCTCGATCCCAGGACCCTGGGATCATGACCTGAGCTGAAGGCAGAGGCTTCAACCCACTGAGCCACCCAGACACACCTACACAACTATTTCTAATAAACATTTCCTGCTTTCTTTCTCTTGAGTTCAGTGCTCATTTCTATGACATTAAGACTCAAGAACCTGGTCTTGGGGGTCCAATAACAGATGGATAACTGCCTCCACTGAGTAAACTGCTGTTAGCAGAGGCAGACAAGTAGGCTAAAAAGGGTTAGGAACCTCCAAGCAGCAACCTGGCTGCACAATGGTAGGGACAGACACAAATCATTTCCTTGGAACACCTGGAGAGAACAGCCATCTTCAGAAGAGCATTAAACCATGCTGGGTACACAGAGGTCTGACCCCCTCCCTAAGCCAGCCTATACTCTGAGATTCTGAAGAAAAGTAAATAAGCCAGCATGCTCCGGGGTATTGTATAACACTAGTGGTGAACACAAGGCATTACAGGAGCCAGGGAAGGGGACTACACAACACGGGCTCTCTGGCCTGGTCTATGCAGAAAGATAGGGTCACTCGCCTTCTACAGCAGAAACATCTTGTCCTCAAAAGCCCATGCCAACGAAGGCAACTGCGTCATCCCCATCAGTTCCATACTAGCCTTGAGAATTGCCCACTCAACTAGAAACTGGCCATTTTCAAGGGAAGACCCATGCCTTCTTCACTGGGATGTCTGATTTTGGGGTTTTGTTTTCCTTGTTTGGTTTTGTTTGCTGTGTTTTGTTGTTAATTCTAAAGGCTGACAGGCTTCAGCCTTAGTATTTATTCATCCATCCAGTTCATGCATATCTTTCTATGCCTGCCCCACATTCAGGATGTTAGGTTAGTGGTGCTGAGTCTCCCATCTGCTCAGAGAAACTCTACCTCCTATCTGTTTTAACTGCCTTTTGTTCAGATAGGATATCCAGAATCTACCACTGGCACTGTCTTTTCAGACTCAGCGAGCATGTCCTGCCCTCTCTGGTCCTACTCTGTCCCACCGAGGTTAAGTCTCGGCCACCCACTAATGCACTCAGATGGTATTGGTCTGCCAACATAAACTCAGTAGACAAAGAAGGAATTTTTGAATGTCCCCCAAAAGCCTCACACACCAGGACCTTCCTCCATGACTGCAATCTAAAAAGCCCTGATTAACACAGAATGAACTGTGTACATTTCCTCAAAAAGTTCTTCAACACTTTCAAACATGAATACCAGAATAAGACAGTTAAGTAACTAGAAATTGCCCACTACTTTTGAGGCATTATTTCAAATTGTAGAAATATAAAGATGCTTCAGAAAGTTACATTCTAGTTGGAAGAAACAAAAGGACTAATATAGAAATAAATATGATAATTTTGGGTAATGACAAATATCATGACAAAGACAAAGAAAGCAATTTGGCGGAGGGACATAGTCCTGTTTATGCATTAGCTTCCTGTGGGCTTGGGTAGCACAAATCAGTCCCCAAGAGCAGTCACCTCTGTGCCTTGAGACTGGTTTCATCCCACTTGAGGAAATTAGTTTTGAGGCAGAGAGGATGTCACAAGAAAATGAATGCAGGGATCTTCTTTGGTCCCAGTCACCCCTTGTATCTTCTTGACCATCTAACTACTAGAGAAGGTAGAGGAAGTGGCCTAATCCTGACCCTGATTTTACCTTCACATACTCACTGCTATCCATAAAGGAACATAGCTGGACAATGGGAGGAAGTCATCCACAAAATCCATAGAAAGAGTGGATTCCATTTTCACGTGATCTATCTAGTTGCTAAATTAAGTATGTATGACCATGAGAAATAATGTACCTGTAGTTAAGTATTACCACTTATGCCCTGGGTGCACAGGAGACTGGATCACATGCATAGCAAAGGGGAGTGAGAACTGTGTTCAGGGCCAACCTCTCTGTTAGGCACAGGACACAGTACCTAGGGCCCTCCATACTTTTTGGGTCCACAAAAAGATTTTCATTTAAATTTATTTAAAATCTGAAGACAAAATGAATATAATTGTAATGGATATATAATAATTGATCCAGTCTGGATTATGTCTTTTATATCAGCAGAGTTGTAAAATAGAATGTTTAGATTTTTCCCCCCCAATGGAGAGAATAAGGGCTCATGATGACAAAAGTGACAAGGACTCCTAAAAGTCCAGTTGCAGCTCTAATGGTGGTTTTAGTCACATTAGCTCAACGATTATTTACTGAGTGTAGGAGTGAATCAATGTCTTTTGAGTAATAGTCATAGTAGGACTGAAGGATAATAACTATATATCCCTTTTAAGGAAAAAAATAAAAATCTTCCTAGATACCAGGACTGTGTCCAGTGGGTTGGTTTAGCCCACCTGAGTCTCCCTCCCTCCCTTGAAGTCACTGAGCTGCTCTCTGGCTTAGAGAAAAGAAGTGTAATGCACACAGTAGATGTTCAGACACATTTAAGTGCATTCTTGGATTTGTCATGGTGCTTCCAAATAATCCCGTCCACATTTTACAATTTTCTGGTTTATCAGCAATCAAGAAGGCATATACTTAATGGGTCTTCACTACAGTGCAAGATGCCCAGCCTTACCCTCCCAAACTCCTGAATTTTCTTTGGGATCAACCAGAAAATGTTGGTCAAAAATCTACATTGACTTTTCTTTTTTGGATCCCTCTATGTAAAGAACTTAATCTAACAGATTTCCCTATTGAAACTGCTCCCTGTTATCCTGGTTACATCTCAAAGATCACCTGTACAATCACAGTGTTTCCATTTCCATGCACAGCATATATTGACACACATGGTGGGCTGTGTCCATAGCTCTGTAATTATCCCAAATGAAACATCCTCATTGTCCAGCAAACAGATTCACCCACACTGCCTGACGTGCTATTCAGCTTCCCAGACATCGCCTTAATAACATTACTCTCTACCATGACAAACCCTCCTCCATCTATCTACCTCCCAGATGATGCCAGACTTTTAGGAACTACCCCAAATTCCCACCCTTTTGGGAACAGCAGAGGACTGGATACTCTAGGGTATTCAAAAGTTAGCAGACTGTGGGCCCTACCTTCATGAACCTAATAAGCTTTGAAATGACTTTCATGCACATTGCTATAATTCAAGATAAGATATTTTAAGTAAAATGGTAGAGAAACAATTAAGGAGTGTTCTATAGCACTCGGGGAGGGGGGAGGTTCTTATTGTAAAATGTAATCACTTGTCGGTTTGCTGAAAATTCTCTGCCTTGCTTATAGATAACAGCCTAATTTTGTGTGTAACAAATAATTGTCCTGATTGTAGGTATCAGTAGAATATTGTATATGAAATAAAGGAATGGACTCCCTCTTAAATCTTTCCTTAGAAAATAAACATTTTAGATTTAAATACACTTGCTGAGTATCCTTACTCTGTCATTTGCTTGTGAATGTTATCAATTTTAAGGAAAGTAGACATTTTTTTCCCTAAGAGAAAGAAGAAAAAAGACCACAACAAGAGAAATGCAAATAGCAGATGAGAGAGTTTCCTAATTGTGTTTTCCTCATCCCCAGTAGTTTAATGTACTGTGAAGAGCAAGTCCTCTGGAGTCAGACCTTCCTGAGTTCTGCCACTTAATAGAATGTGAAATTGAGCAAATCCCTAAGATTTTGTAAGCTTCGGCATTTGAGGACCACACTACTTATTTCTCAGGATCGTCGAGAGAATAAAAAGGATTATGAATATAAAAGATACAGCACACAGCATATGGTCAATAAATGGTAGCCACTACGAGTCTGTTTCTCTTTTTTTCTAAGGCACATGTGCTCAGACTGGTTTGATATGCACTCCAGTATCCAGATGTTGAATCTCTAGAGTATTTTCAAAATCCCACGGGAGACATCCTTTGGCCTCATTTGATATAATCTAAAGGTGAGATATATGTCTGTGTGTTCTTGAAATCAAGATGGGTTTACATTCTTTGAATTTTGTTTCTATTGTATTTTATTTTTCCAATTTTATTGATATATAATTGATTGTGTATGTTTACAGTGTACAACAGGTTGATGTGGTATATATTGCAAAGTATTTTAATGTATATATTATGATATATTTAAATATATGTATTTTAAATATTTTTAATGAAGAGAACATTTAAGATCTACTCTCTTAGCAACATTCAAGTTTATAATACAGTATTATTAGTGATAATGACCATGTTGTAACTTAGACCCCCAGAATTTGTTAGACTTACAAGTTTGCACCCATTGGCCAGATTCTTGTCATTTCCCCAGCTCCCCAGCCCTTGGTAACTACCATGATACTCAGTTTCTCTGAGTTCATCTTTTATATTCCTCCACATATAAAGTAATATCACAGAGTGTGTATTTTCCTTCCAGGCTTACTTCACTTAGCGTAAGATTCATCCAAGTTACCCCAGTTGGCAGTATTTCTGTCTGTCTCAGGCTGAATGATAGTCCATTGGATGATATTCCATTCAATTCCTTTGAATATATACCTAGAAATGGAATTGGCAGATCACTTATTTTTAATTTTTTGAAGGACCTCCATACTGTTTTCCATAGTGGCTATACCAGTTAGCATTCCCTCAAACAGTGGCTGAGGACTCCCTTTTCTCCACATCCTTATCATTTATTATTTCTTGTATTTTTTATAATAACCATTCCAACAGGTGTGAAGCAAAATATCATTATAATTTTGATTTGTATCTCTTTAATATCTAGTGGTGCTGAGTACTCTTTCCTGTACATGTTGGCCATTCGAATGTCTTCTTTGGAAAAGTGTCTATTCAGTTCCTGTGCCCATTCTTGAATTGGATTATTTGGGGGTGGGGGTTGTTGTTCTTTTTCTTTTTGTGGGTTGGTATCTTTGTTGTTTTTTGGGGGTTTTTTGTTTGCTTGCTTTTTGTTTTTTGTTTTTACCATTGAGCTGGATGATGAGTTCTTTATATATTTTGGATATTAACCCCTTATCAGATACATGACTTGTAAATATCTTTCCCTATACCATAAGTTGCTTTTCATTTTGTTGATGATTTCTGCACAGAAACTTTACAATTCAACGTAGTCTCACTTACTGATTTTTCATTTCATTGTTTGTGCTTTTGATATCATAGCCAGAAAGTGCTGCCAATACCAATGCCTATGAACTTTTGCCCTATGTTTCCTTCTAGGAGTTTTACAGTTTTGAGTCTTATGTTTAAGACTATAATCCATTTAAAGTGAATTTTTGAGCATTTCATTGAGTATTCTTGGCTCCTTTATCAATTATTAGTTGACCACATATGCAAGATTTTACTACTGGACTCCCAATTCTCCCAATGAATGGAAATTCATTGATCTATGTGTTTATTTTTACACCAGTGCCATGCTCTTTTGATTATTAGAGCTTTATAGTATGGTTAGAAATCAGGAAGCATGATTCTTCTGACTTTGTTCTTTCTCAGGATTGCTTTGGCTACTAGGGTCTTTTGTGGATCCATAAAAATTTGAGGACTTTTTTCTATTTCTGTGAAAAAAAAATCCCACTAAAGTTTTGATAGTGACTACACTGAGTCTATAGATTGTTTGGGTAATGTGAACATTTTTAACAGTGTTAATTCTTCCAATCCATAAACACAGGCTATCTTCCCATCTGTTTGTGTCTTCTTTAATTTCTTTCATCAAAGTCTTATAGTTCTCAGCATACAGATCTTTCACCTCTGTGGTTGAATTTATTCCAAAGTATTTTATCATTTTTAATGTGACTGTGAATGGGACCGTTTTCTTTATCTCTTTTTTAGATATTTTGTCATTGACATACAGAAGGACAACTGTTTTCCATATGCTGGTTTCAAATCCTGTAACTTTACAGAAGTTGTTAATTAGTTTTAGCAGCTTTTTGTTGCATTTTTATATAAAAGATTGTATCATCTGCAAACAAACACAGTTTCACTCTTTCCACTTAAATGCGTTTTCTTTCTTTGTCTTGCTTGATTGTTCTGGTTAGGGCTTCCAGTACTATGTCTAATGAGAGTGGTGAGAGTGAGCACCTTGTCTGGTTCCTGCTCTGATAGGAAGGCTTTCAACACTTCACCATTGAGGATGATATTAGCTATGGGCTTGCCATACATGGCCTGCATTATGTTGATGCATGTTCCCTCCATACCACTTCATTGAGAATTTTTATCTTGAAAGTATTTTGTCAAATACTTTTATTGCATCTTATTGAGATTATCACATGATTTTTTTTTCTTGCTATGAATATGTGTCACAGTCAATGATTTGTCTATGTTGAACTATGTTTGCAGTCTGAGGTTGATCATGATGTATGATCTTTTTAATATGCTATTAAATTTGGTTTTCCTATATTTTGTGGAGAATTTTTACATCTGTATATATTAGGAATATTGGTCTATAATTTTCTTTACCTGTAGTGTCCTAGTGTCAAGTCTCATGGTAACATTGTCCTTGTAAAATGAATTTGAGAGTAATACCTCCTCTTCAATTTTTTTGGAAGAGCTTAAGAAGCACTGGTGTTAATTCTTTAATCTGGTAGAATTTACCAGTGAAAACTTCTGGTCCTGGACTTTTTGTTGTTGAGGTTTTTGATCACTGATTCAATCCCGTTACTTATTATGGGTCTGTACAGGTTTTCTATTTCTTCCAGATTCAGATTCAGTAGGTTGTTATCCAGTGTGTTGACATATAATTGTAACATCTCAGAATTCTTAATATATGTATATCAGTTGCAATGGCTCCTGTTTCATTTCTGATTTTATTTTATTGAGTCTTCTCTCTTTTCCAAGTTAGTCTCACTAAAGACTCGTCAATTTTATTTGTTCTTTCAAAACATCAGTTTCTTAGTTCTATTGATTTTTTTTATTTTTTTAATTTTTTTTATAAACATATAATGTATTTTTATCCCCAGGGGTAAAGGTCTGTGAATCGCCAGGTTTACACACTTCACAGCACTCACCATAGCACATACCCTCCCCAATGTCCATAACCCCACCTTCCTTTCCCAAACCCCCTCCCCCCAGCAACCCTCAGATTGTTTTGTGAGATTAAGAGTCACTTATGGTTTGTCTCCCTCCCAATCCCATCTTGTTTCATTCATTCTTCTCCTACTCCCTTAACCCCCCATGTTGCATCTCCACTTCCTCATATCAGGGACATCATATGATAGTTGTCTTTCTCCGATTGACTTATTTCACTAAGCATGATACCCTCTAGTTCCATCCATGTCATCACAAATGGCAAGATTTCATTTCTTTTGATGGCTGCATAGTATTCCGTTGTGTATATATACCACCTCTTCTTTATCCATTCATCTGTTGATGGACATCTAGGTTCTTTCCATAGTTTGGCTATTGTAGACAATGCTGCTATAAACATTCGGGTGCACGTGCCCCTTCAGATCACTACGTTTGTATCTTTAGGGTAAATACCCAGTAGTGCAATTGCTGGGTCATAGGGTAGTTCTATTTTCAACATTTGAGGAACCTCCATGCTGTTTTCCAGAGTGGTTGCCAGGTTGCATTCCCACCAACAGTGTAGGAAATTTCCCCTTTCTGCGCATCCTCGCCAGCATCTGTCACTTCCTGACTTGTTAATTTTACCCATTCTGTCTGGTGTGAGGTGATATCTCATTGTGGTTTTGATTTGTATTTCCCTGATGCCAAGTGATATGGAGCACTTTTTCATGTGTCTGTTGGCCATCTGGATGTCTTCTTTGCAGAAATGTCTGTTCATGTCCTCTGCCCATTTCTTGATTGGATTATTTGTTCTTTGGGTGTTGAGTTTGCTAAGTTCTTTATAGATTTTGGACACTAGCCCTTTATCTGATATGTCATTTGCAAAGATCTTCTCCCATTCTGTCAGTTGTCTTTTGGTTTTGTTAACTGTTTCCTTTGCTGTGCAAAAGCTTTTGATCTTGATGAAATCCCAATAGTTCATTTTTGCCTTTGTTTCCCTTGCCTTTGGCGATGTTCCTAGGAAGATGTTGTGGCTGAGGTCAAAGAGGTTGCTGTCTGTGTTCTCCTCAAGGATTTTGATGGATTCCTTTCTCACATTGAGGTCCTTTATCCATTTTGAGTCTATTTTCATGTGTGGTGTAAGGAAATGGTCCAATTTCATTTTTCTGCATGTGGTTGTCCAATTTTCCCAACACCATTTGTTGAAGAGACTGTCTTTTTTCCATTGGACATTCTTTCCTGCTTTGTCGAAGATTAGTTGACCATAGAGTTGAGGGTCTATTTCTGGGCTCTCTATTCTGTTCCATTGATCTATGTGTCTGTTTTTGTGCCAGTACCATGCTGTCTTGATGATGATGCATTGTAATAGAGCTTGAAGTTAGGAATTGTGATGCCACCAACTTTGGCTTTCTTTTTCAATATTCCTTTGGCTATTTGAAGTCTTTTCTGGTTACATATAAATTTTAGGGTTATTTGTTCCATTTTGAAAAAGATGGATGGTATTTTGATAGGAATGGCATTAAATCTGTAGATTGCTTTAGGTAACATAGACATTTTCACAATATTTATTCTTCCAATCCAGGATCATGGAACATTTTTCCATTTCTTTGTGTCTTCCTCAATTTCTTTCATGAGTACTTTACAGTTTTCTGAGTATAGGTTCTTAGCCTCTTTGGTTAGGTTTATTCCTAGGTATCTTATGGTTTGGGGTGCAATTGTAAATGGGATTGACTCCTTAATTTCTCTTTCTTCTGTCTTGTTGTTGGTATAGAGAAATGTGACTGATTTCTGTGCATTGATTTTATATCCTGACACTTTACTGAATTCCTGTACAAGTTCTAGCAGTTTTGGAATGGAGTCTTCTGGGTTTTCCACATACAGTATCATATCATCTGCAAAGAGTGATAATTTGACTTCTTCTTTGCCTATTTGGATGCCTTTAATTTCCTTTTATTGTCTGATTGCTGAGGCTAGGACTTCTAGTACTATGTTGAATAGCAGTAGTGATAATGGACATCCCTGCCGGGTTCCTGACCTTAGTGGAAAAGCTTTCAGTTTTTCTCCATTAAGAATGATATTCGGTGGGTTTTTGATAGATGGCTTTGATGATATTGAGGTATGTGCCCTCTATCCCTACACTTTGAAGAGTTTTGATCAGAAAGGAATGCTGTACTTTGTCAAATGGTTTTTCAGCATCTATTGAGAGTATCATATGGTTCTTGGACTTTCTTTTATTAATGTATTGTATCACATTGATTGATTTGCGAATGTGGAACCAACCTTGCAGCCCTGGAATAAATCCCACTTGGTCGTGGTGAATAGTCCTTTTAACGTACTATTGAATCCTATTGCCTAGTATTTTGGTGAGAATTTTCCCATCTGTGTTCATCAAGGATATTGGTCTGTAGTTCTCTTTTTTGATGGTATCCTTGTCTGGTTTTGGTATCAAGGTGATGCTGGCCTCATGAAATGATTTTGGAAGTTTTCCTTCCATTTCTATTTTTTGGAACAGTTTCAGGAGAATAGGAATTAGTTCTTCTTTAAATGTTTGGTAGAATTCCCCTGGGAAGCCATCTGGCCCTGGGCTTTTGTTTGTTTGGAGATTTTTGATGACTATTTCAATCTCCTTACTGGTTATGGGTCTGTTCAGGTTTTCTATTTTTTCCTGGTTCAGTTGTGGTAGTTTATATGTCTCTAGGAATGCATCCATTTCTTCCAGATTGTCAAATTTGTTGGCGTAGAGTTGCTCATAGTATGTTCTTATAATTGTCTGTATTTTTTTGGTGTTAGTTGTGATCTCTCCTCTTTCATTCATGATTTTATTTATTTGGGTCCTTTCTCTCTCTCTCTCTCTCTCTCTCTCTCTCTCTCTCTCTCTCTTTTGATAACTCTGGCCAGGGGTTTGGCAATCTTATTAATTCTTTCAAAGAACCAGCTCCTAGTTTCATTGAGTTGTTATATTGTTTTTTTGGTTTCTATTTCATTGATTTCTGCTCTGATCTTTATTATTTCTCTTCTCCTGCTGGGTTTAGGCTTTCTTTCTTGTTCTTTCTCCAGCTCCTTTTGGTGTAGGATTAGGTTGTGTACTTGAGACCTTTCTTGTTCCTTGAGAAAGTCTTGTACCACTATATATTTTCCTCTCCGGACTGCCTTAGCTGTGTCCTACAGATTTTCAACCACTGTGTTTTCATTATCATTTGTTTCTTTGAATTTTTTCAATTCTTCTTTAATTTCCTGGTTGACCCATTCATTCTTTAGAAGGATGCTGTTTAATCTCCATGTATTTGGGTTCTTTCCAAATTTCCTCCTGTGATTGAGTTCTAGCTTCAGAGCATTGTGGTCTGAAAAGATGCAGGGAATGATCCCAATCTTTTGATACCACTTGAGACCTGATTTAGGACCAAGGATGTAATCTATTCTGGAGAATGTTTCATGTGTACCAGAGAAGAATGTGTATTCTGTTGCTTTGGGATGAAATGTTCTGAATATATCTGTGATGTCCATCTGGTCCAGTGTGTCATTTAAGGCCTTTATTCCCTTGTTGATCTTTTGCTTGGATCATCTGTCCATTTCAGTGAGGGGAGTGTTAAAGTCCCCTACTATTATTGTATTATTGTCAATGTGTTTCTTTGATTTTGTTATTAATTGATTTATATAGTTGGCTGCTCCCATGTTGGGGCATAGATATTTAAAATTGTCAGGTCTCCTTGTTGGAAAGACCCTTTGAGTATGGTATAGTGTCCTTCCTCATCTCTTATTATAGTCTTCAGCTTAAAGTCTAATTGATCTGGTATAAGGATTACCACCCCTGCTTTCTTCTGATGTCCATTAGCATGGTAAATTGTTCTCCACCCCCTTACTTTAAATCTGGAGGTGTCTTCAGGTCTGAAATGACTTTCTTGTAGGCAACATATAGATTTTTTTTTAATCCATTCTGATACCCTGTGTCTTTTGATTGGGGCATTTAGCCCATTAACATTCAGGGTTACTATTGAGAGATATGAATTTAGTGCTATTGTATTGCTTGTAAGGTGACTGTTACTGTATTTTGTCTCTCTTCCTTTCTGATCTACTACTTTTAGGGTCTCTCTTTGCTTAGAGGATCACTTTCAATATTTCCTGTAGAGCTGGTTTGGTGTTTGCAAATTCTTTCAGTTTTTGTTTGTCCTGGAAGCTTTTTATCTCTCCTATTTTCATTGATAGCCTAGCTGGATCTAGCATTCTTGGCTTCATGTTTTTCTCATTTAGTGCTCTGAATATATCGTGCCAGTTTTTTTCTGGCCTGCCAGGTCTCTGTGGATAAGTCTGCTGCCAATCTAATATTTTTACCATTATATGTTACAGACTTCTTTTCCAGGGCAGCTTTCAGGATTTTCTCTTTGTCAGTAAGACTTGTAAATTTTACTATTAGGTGACAGGGTATGGACCTATTTTTGTTGATTTTGAGGGGGGTTCTCTGTGCCTCCTGGATTTTGATGCTTGTTCCCTTTGCCATATTAGGGAAATTCTCTCCAATAATTCTCTCCAGTATACCTTCTGCTCCCCTCTCTCTTTCTTCTTCTTCTGGAATCCCAATTATTCTAATGTTGTTTCGTCTTATGGTGTCACTTATCTCTCAAATTCTCCCCTCATGGTCTAGTAGCTGTTTATCCTACTTTTGCTCAGCTTCTTTAGTCATTTGGTCTTCTATATCACTAATTCCTTCTTCTGCCTCATTTATCCTAGCAGTGAGAACCTCCACTTTTTATTGCACTTCATTAATAGCTTTTTTATTTCAACTTGGTTAGATTTTAGTTCTTCTATTTCTCCAGAAAGGGCTTTTATATCTCCTGAGAGGGTTTCTCTAATATTTTCCATGCCTTTCTCGAGCCCGGCTAGAATCTTGAGAATCATCATTCTGAATTCTATATCTGACATATTACCATTGTCTGTATTGATTATGTCCCTAACCTTTGGTACTGCCTCTTGTTCTTTTTTTTGTGGTGAAGTTTTCTACCTTGTCATTTTGTCCAGATAAGAGTATATGAAGGAGCAAGTAAAATACTAAAAGGGTGGCAAAGACCCCAGGAAAATACACTTTTTCCAAATTAGAAGAGACTCCAAATCATGGGGAGAGAAAGGGGATAAAAAGAGTTTCAGAAAAAAAAAGAAAAGAAAAGAAACAATTAAAAAAAGAAAACGAATAAAGAAAAAATATTAAAAAAGAAAAAATATATATTAGATAAACTAGTTAAAAACGCTAAAAAAAGAAAAGGGTAATAGTTAAAAAAAAATTTAGCAGAAGAAGAAAAAAAAATGGAAAAAAAATTAAATTAACTACAAGACTAAAGAATCATGGAGAGAAAGTCATGAGTTCAGTGCATTGCTTTCTCCTCCTCTGGAATTCTGCTGCTCTTCTTGGTAGGTGAACTTGGTCCTGGCTGGATTTCTTGTCAATCTTCTGGTGGAGGGGCCTGTTGGAGTGATTCTCAAGTGTCTTTGCCTCCGGCAGAGTTGCACTGCCCTTACCAGGGGCCGGTCTGAGTAATCCACTTGGGTTCGCTTTCCAGAGCTTTTGTTCCCTGAACGCATTCTGTAGAGTTCTGGAGGACGGGAATGAAAATGGTGGCCTCCCAGTCTCCGGCCCAGAGGAGCCGAGAGCTCGGGGCCCCACTCCTCAGTGTGTCCTCAGAGAATAGCACCCAATAACGCCCTCAGAGAATAGCACCCAATAACTCCCGTCTCTCTCCCCTCCAGCCACGCTCTGAGTTCACCCAGGCTGCGACCAGTTCAAGGTAATCCAGAGCTGAGATCTCACTCCCCAGCTCTGTCTCTGTAGCCAGCTTCCCCGTTCTAATACCTGCAAGCTCTGCAACACCCAGACACCCCCAATCCTTCTGTTACCCTGCAGTACCTGGGGCCACGCTGACCCCACGTGGGCTTCACCCCAGTTTAGCCTCTGGAGCGATGTCCCTCAGTGGAACAGACTTTTAAAAATCCCGATTTTGTGCTCCGTTGCTCTGCCACTTGCCGAGAGCTGGCCCCTCCCCCTGCGGTCTATCTTCCCGTCGCTTTGGATTCACTTCTCCGCCAGTCCTACCTTTCAGAAAGTGGTTGATTTTCCTTCTAGAATTGCTGTTCTTCTTCTCTTCAATCTCCCGTTGGATTTGTAGGTGTTTGCAATGTTTAGATAGCTATCTAGCTGATCTCCTGCTACCTGATGTTGCCTCAGCCTGCTACTTCTCCACCATCTTGACTCCTCCTCCACTATTGATATTTTCTGTTGTTTTCCCAATCTCTATTTCATTTATTCCTGCTCTGATTTTGCTGTTTCCTTCCTTCTGTTAATTTTTTTTAAGATTTTTATTTATTTATTTGAGATGCAGAGATCACAAGTAGGCAGAAAGGCAGGCAGAGGGAAAGATAAATATTCCCCTTAGTGGGGAAGCAGGATCCCCACTAAGCAGAGAGCCCAATGTGGGGCTTGATCACAGGACTCTGGGATCATGACCTGAGCCAAAGGCAGAGGCTTTAACCCACTGAGCCACCCAGGCATGCCCCATTCTGTTAACTTTTGTCTTAGTTCTTTTTTTTTTTTTTTTTTTTTACTTTTTTGAGGTGTAAATCCAGGTTGTTTAGTTGTTTATTTAGGTCTTTCTTGTTCCTTAATATAGGTATTTATCCCCATATATGTCCCTCATTTGTTTCAAGATATTTCTTGATTTTCCTTTGGATTTGTTTTTTGACCCATTGTTTGTCCAGGAGCATGTCATTTAGCTGCCACTTGTTTGTATATTTTCCATCTTTCCTTATGTTATTAACTTTAGCTTCATACCACTGTGGTAAGAAAAAAATACCTAATAGGAATTCAATATTAAACTTGCTAAGGTTTGTTTTGTGAGCTGTCATGTAATATATCCTGGAGGATGTTCTGTGTGTGCTTGTAAAGAATGTGAATTCTGCTGCTTTTGAAGAGAATGTTCTGCAAATGTCTGTTAGTTTTATTTGGTTTGAAGTATGGTTCAAGTCAAATGTTTTCCTGCCAATTTTCTGTGTGGATGATCTATTAATTGTTGAAATTGTTGAAAACAATTGTTGAAATTGTTGAAAGTTGTGGATGATCAATTAATTGAAGTCCCTTACTATTATTTCATTATTGTGTATTTGTATTTGTATTTATACCTATTTGAAGAAAAAATAGATCAGTTAGCATTTGCCTAATATTTTTAGGTGCTCTGATGTTAGAAGAGTATATACTGTTATAACTTTTTGATTAACTGACCACCTTATTATTGTATAATGCCCATCTTTTCTCTTGTTATTATTTTGTTGCAAATTCTATTTCATCTGATACCAAGATAGTAGTTCCCCTTCTTTTGTTTTCCACTTGCATGGAAAATCTTTTGCCATTCTATACTTTGAGACTATGTGTGTCCTTAAAGCTGAAGTGAGTCTCTGATAGACAGCATACAGTTGGGTCTTATGGTTTTGTTTTATTTTTTGTCCACTTTCTGCCTTTTGATTAGAAAATTGATCCATTATTGTTTGGATTAATTATAGATGGTAATGACTTACTAATGCCATCTTACTTATTATTTTCTGCCTGTTTTGTAGTTCCATTTTTCTTTTCTTCCTTTCTTGCTCCTTCTGTAAATTGGTGATTTTCCGTAGTGATGTGTTTTGATTCCTTTCTCTTTATTTTTGTGTATCTATTGTAGATTTTGATTTGTGGTTACATGAGGCTTACTTACATAAAGCATTTTATAGGTAAGAAAGAATTTTCTTATTATTTTACATGGATAAATATAATTTTGATCTCATACAAACCTTTCTCCTTTTACTCTCTACCTTTTATGTTTTTGATGCCACCATTTTACAACTTTCTTGTTGTGTATGTATCAACACATTGTTGAAGCTTGAGCTATTTTTAATATTTTGTCTTTCACTATCATATAGAGTTAAAAGGTAACACATCATAAAATTACAGTATTTGGGTATTCTGATTATGATTATATGTTTATGCATGTTGTATATTTTCATGTTTTCATATAATTATTATCCTTTTGTTTCAGCTTGAAGAACTCCTTTCCCTATTTCTTATAAGATACTAAGGTTTATGATGAATTATTTCATATTTTATTGGAGAAAGTCTTTGCATCACATTCACATCACATTTTTATCACATTCTGACGACCAACTTTGTTGTGTGTTCTTGGTTGGCAGCTTCTTTTCTTTTCTTTTTTCTTTTTAATCATTTTGAACATATCATTCCATTGTTCCCTGGTCTATAAGATTTCTGTTAAGAAATCTGCCAATAATCTTCTGTGTTTTTTTTTTTTTAAAGATTTTATTTATTTATTTGACAGACAGAGATCACAAGTAGGCAGAGAGGCAGGCAGAGAGAGAGGAAGGGAAGCAGGCTCTCCACTGAGCAGAGAGCCCAACGTGGGGCTTGACCCAGGACCCTGGGATCATGACCTGAGCTGAAGGCAGAGGCTTAACCCACTGAGCCACCCAGGTGCCCCTGGTTTTGTTTTGTTTTGTTTTGTTTTTTAATGAGATGTTTATTCTCTTGCTGCTTTGAAAATTCTTTGTCTTTGGTTTTAGACAGGTTTATTCTAATGCAGCTTCAAAAATATAATTTTGGATTGAAATTTGGAGGTCACCTATTAGCTTCATGACTTTGGTGTTCTAATTTCTTCCCATGTTTTGGAAATTGTAAATTATTATTTCTTTAAATAATTTTTCTACCAACTTTCCTCCTCTCTTCTATTTATGGGGCTCCAATGATGCATACATTATTTCTTTATGGGTGCTCACAATTTCCATAGACTTTTTTTAAAAATTCCTTTTGTTCCTCTGATTGGATAATTTCAATTAGTCTTTTAGCTCACTGATTCTCTCTTCTCCTTGTTCATGTCTGCTGTTGAAGCTCTCTATTGAATTCTTCATTTCAGTCATTATATTCTTCAAATCCAATAGTTCTTTTTTTTTTTAATTTTATCTGTATCTTTGTTGAACTCTTTTTTTGGTCTTGTTTTATGATGTTATTAAATTGTGTGTGTTTTCTGGTAAATCCCTGAGCATTTGTAGAACACTTATTTTAAGTTCTTTGTGAGGAATTACTGGAATAACCTTTCTTTGGGGGCAAGTTACTAGAATTTTACTGCATTCCCTTGGTGGAGACATGCTTCCCTGATTTTTTGTGATACTTAATGTCTTGCATATGTTTCTGTACATTTGAAGAAGTAGTCACTTTTTCCCAGACTTTGTGGACTGATTTAAATAAAAGAAGCCTTTCACCTGTGGCTGGGGGCATTCTGAATCATGCCATAACCCCAGATCTAGTGTTACAGGGTCCCAAGTGTGGGGGCATGTGGTGTCATCAGGTCTTGGGTGGGGGGCATGGTGCCTCTTTCACTCAAGCCACTGGGATCCATAGTTTCAAAAACTGTGCAATTCTTGGTGAGCACTATAGGAAGTCTGTGGTGGCTACAAGGCCTTTGGGATCCTAAGCAGGACCAAAAGGTCAGCTGCTAGAGACCAGTGTATGCAGTGATGTTGACCAGAGCCAGTGGCGTGCACACACTTTGCTGCAGGGACCTGCTGTAGGTGCCTATGTAGTGGCAGGGCCTAGTTGCAGACACACTATGGTCTTACTGGTAGCTTGGGGGCCCTGAATATTGATGTGTTCTCCAATGACTGCATGCTCTCTCTCAAGGCATGCATATTGCAGTGGAGGTCGATGATGGGGGTCAAGTTTGGAGTACGCAGTGGACAGCTGTAGGAACAAAATACAGGTTGACACAGTGATGCCAGCCAGTGGCAGAAGACAGTGTGTGATCCAAGCCTACGAACATCTATCAGGGTCCTGTCTGTTGGTATGCTCTCCTGTTGCTGCACGCTTCACATCCAGGCATGCACACTGCAGTGGAAGCCAATGACAATGGTTGGATTGGGGCATGCAGGTAAACAGTGAGAAAGACTAGCTACAGATGGGCACAGTGGTGGCCAGTGAGAGAAGGCGGAGCCTAATCTGGGCTCACCAGCAGCAACAGGGGCCCTGGCTCTCAGCATGCTCTCCTGCAACTTCACACTGTTCTCTCATGCTTGTGCACCAAATTAGAGATCAGTGAGGGGTGTTAAGCTGCCAGGGTACTTGTGCACAGCTGGAAGGTCTAGTCCAAAGCATAGGCACACTGATGGAAGTCAGATGTTGGGGCTAGGCTGGTGTCTGACACTCATGTATCTGCAGAAGCCCAATCTGGCTGTGAGCATTGCTCCCAGGCTCTGGTGAGGGTAAGGGAGGACTCAGGAGGTTGGCATCCTACATTTGCACAAACCACAGAAAACTTGGACAGCTCCTGGTAAAGGTCCTACACTCCAGTAGGGGTGGAGGGAACAAGGAGTGTTACAGGGCTCAGATGGCTGGTGTCAGCAAATGTGAATAACTGTGGGGCAAAAGCTAGTGAGATCTGCAGGGCATCTATGGGGGCCGTGCTGACCACTGGCTTCATCAGTGACAAAATCTGCTGAGTCTGTCTGCACGGCAGGTCACTGTGAACCACAACTGCTCCCACTACATGTCTACTAGTAAAAAGCTCTGCTTTTCTTCCTTGTTCTTACCCAACTCAACATATCCCAGCCTTGCCAGTCTGAATGGAGTAAAACTAAAAGGGGGACCTTCACACAGGGCCTGGAGAGGCTGGACAAGCTGATGGCTCACCCTACTCTTCTTATCCCTGTAGGAGGCACTCTTTCTAGATGGGAAGTTTCTCCCTGGTGCTGAACAATGCCAGTTTGGGAGATGAGATGATGCAGGCAAGACATTTTATTCTTGTGCCATGATTCTCAGTAATTTGTTTTATGGGGTGGCTGAAACGTCTGAAGTAGACCCTAGAGGTATCCTAGAACTGTTTTGGTCAGTAGCTGCTGTTTAATCCTTGATCTTTTGTGAGGGGACAGGGAAGCTGTGTTCTCCGGCATCTCTGTTTTCCCCACAAATCTCTATGTATTCATTTTTTGAATTTAGATAATGAGCAGCGTATCTCAAAATGTATCCTAAATGATTGTGGTCAAGAGTTTAGCTTGGCTCCTCCATGGTGTCATTGCCTAAGTTTCCATTCTGTGTGGCCAAGGGGCCTGCAGGGATGTGACACTGACACTAGCCCCTCATGCAAGTTCATGTCCTAGACAGCAACTGCAAGATCACAAGTAAATGTAGGTCCCCGAGAGAACCTCCCCAGTGGTCCTTGTGACCAAGTTTTCGCTGCCTTCCAGGACTTTCCTTTTGTGTGCCCCTTAGGTAAGACCCCATGGAGCTTACCAAAACTCCATTCTTTTGGGGTTTTGGTCATTCTGGCCTTATCCCAGGAACCCCAAAACAGTTCACCCTTGGCCCCAGGATCTGCCTTTATCTCTGCCTGCACCCTGCCTTGACTTCCCCGTATGGCCCCTCAAACATACTGTTCCGTTAGGACATGTGAATAATAAACCTCTTCATTTCAATTCCTTTGTCATTTTTTCTTGAAACTTGATTCATCATCCCATACCCCAGGGCTATTTTTTTAAGCTTGTAATTTATTTATATGACACAGAGAGAGCGAGCAAAACCAGGGCGAATGGCAGGCAGAGGGAGAAGCAGACTGCCTGCTGAGTGGGGAGCCCCATGTGAGACTCGATCCCAGGGTCCTGAGATCATGACCTGAGTTAAAGGCAGACCTTTAACTGACTGAGCCATGCAGGCATACCCCCAGGGCTTTTTTTCTTTAACATGTTTATTTTTAAAAACCATAACATCTGTACACTTACATTTATGAGAAAAACAATATATGATGTTGAAAATATATGCAGATCTTATCAAAGGAATTATATTGCCGGTTTCACCATTGTAACTTACTATTCTTAATCAAGCCACACAGATGTTTTAAAATCTTTGCAGCCTTAAGGACAGATATGTACACTGGTTACTCTAGGGGTGAGGTCTTCTTGCAAGAAAACACAGGAAATGAAAAATATTAAGATGTCATCTTAGCAAGATTGACGAAAACTGATCCTTTTTCAGTATAGAACAGGAATCAAGTAAAGAGGCACAAAGTAGTTTTACACCAAATCATTAGATTTTTATAGTTTCCCAAGATGATAATAAGAGATTACGCTTATTTGGATGCGTGCATTCTTTTTAAAAAATGTGTAATTTTTATTTTTATATTGCAAAATTTCTACTTCCTTACTAAAGAAAGAAGGAGAGAGAGAGAGAAAACTGGGAAGACAAATGGAGCAAAGGAAACCCATCCTTCAACCTGCCACTGACATGGTGTATATGCTTTCAGACTGTTTAATATTTTTTGATGTTACAATTTATGTAAAAATAATATTGTGCTGCAGAGCTATTTTAGAACTTCTTTTTTTTCTAGTATATGCAATCAACCTCTTTTCATGTCAATAAATAAGTTTCTGTAAGTTCATTTTCGTAGCTGCCCATCACCTTGTTAGATCATTCTAGATAGTCTCACCATAGCCATCTCTGCCCCAAGCATTGTCGCCACCAGAATTTTTGCTGCAAATGTTCTTGCCACATGGCTAATCGGCTGAAAGGCAATTTTGCTATAAAGGTAAAATCATGAAAAATAAAAGAGGGCCATTCATTAAAAAGGACATAATGAAACACAAAAAATGAATAACAAAATTAAAAAGATTTTATTGTGAAATGCAAGATATTTGGATATAGTTATAATGTGTGCAGGTTCATGGCAATGTTTCTCAAATAACTGATTTTTTTTTTCAAATAATTGGTTTTATTTTGGGGGTTGTACCTAGGCACTTGCTTTCATTATAGTTTCATACCTTTTTCTTTCTTTCTTTCTTCCTTTCTTTCTTTGATTGTTGATTCTTCTCATTCAGCATCTCACTTTTTATGTTTTTATATTAAGTTTTTTGTTTTAATTCCTATGTAATTAGCATACAGTGTTATATTCATTTCAGGTGTACAATATCATCATTCAACAATTCTGTGCATTACTGAGTGCTCATCACAATAAGCGTTCTCTTTCAGTAAAAATTTCTTTCTTTGTTAAGGGAGGTCTCCATTTCCAAATATGAGGATATGTACTTGTAACTAAGCTTTGGACTGTACTGTGAAAGACTTCTACACTGCTGTTCCTTCTTGGCATATGGTCACATGTCTGTTGCTGGATATTCCAAAGTTCTACAGGAAATGTGGGTTCGAAAATTTAAAAAGTACCACCCTAGAGACCATTATAAGGGATAAGATTTATATCATAAAAATGGGAATACTACATCAATGGAGAAATGAAATCAAACTATCCAACCAAACTGTTGGCCAGTTACTTTTTATGTCATTTTATGGGCACAAAGTAGTTTTTGTTAGTTAGTTATGTGATGGCCAGTTAGTTATGTGATGAAAATATTTGTGGTGAAATGCTTGGAGATGTCTACACAAACTTGTTTACTGCGGTTACCTGACCATGGTACTGTTATGTGACTGTACCGTCATTTTTCAAACCAATGTCCCGTCATCACAGCTTTAGGATCCTCTTCATTTCTTCTCCTCTCAGAAATATTGTGATAGAAGAACATTTTACGTATATACACTCTGGGATCTTGTTTAACTGATAGGTGGAGGAATTTTCACTCCCATAGAGCCCTACCCACAGACTGAGAAATCACCCTTGGCAGGGCTCTGAGCTCACCCCAGGTGTGGAAACTGGCGTGTGTCTCCCACACCCTCCCCATGGTGGGATCTCAGAAGAAAATAACTGATCCTCATGGTTGAATCAGCCTTTTTCTGGTTTCTAACAAGGCTGGTATGTTTGTGTGTTTATTACCTCTCTGTGTTTAATCTGCTTGATTATGTTTTTCACCCAACCTTTTTGAACTAGGGTGCACACTATTTTCTGAATTCATACAGACGCTCTACAGATCAGGGAAGGGAACACGTTATTGTGCATGTTACAATTTGATGCTGGTTTTCCATCTGACTTTCATTTTTATATATTTGAGTTAACTCTAAGTTTTTAATTTTATTCCTTTATATAGGGTGCTGTTCTTTAAAGCGGCACAAATGTAGTCACACTGCATATAGCAGCCATTTAAATTCATGAGGAAACACGTTTTGAGAACTCTCAGAGTGAAGTGCCAAGGTGACACCTATTATCAAACAATCCACACCGTTGCCAAAACACACAAACTCTGCTGTTTTTTTTTATAAAGATTTGCTTTAAGTCTCAGTCTTTTGCAGGGCAAGCAAATGAATATACATAATAATACCCTCCACAGATCTGTGATAATCCTTTGGGCACATATTGGAATGTCTGCAAAGCAGCTAAATGTGTCTCCAGGATTTAAAAATGCCTAATACATGAATCTGGAAACACAGATGTCTATCCAGCCAAACAAAAGAATACTTAATAAAGTTTTCAGTGGAGAAATTAGGGTCCAATGTCTTTTAGAGACCCTAAAAAGATGTAGATCATCAGTAGTAAACAGCTGAACATATGGCTCTAGAATTCTGAATATCTAAATGCCAGGAAGTCACTCTGTGTGAGCCATTTTGTTTTAATTGAATGGCCTTGTTATAGTAAGAGAAATGTGTTCAATGGGTTTAATGCATAACATTTTTTTTGGTTTAAAAGGCAAATCATTAACGAGGCTTTGTCTTAACAATCTATCATGATAGATATGGGGCAAGATGTAAACGTTCATCCACAAAGGCTCAAGAGTGACATGTAACTAAATGATCAGAGTCACTTTGTGCTGGACATTCTGCACACAGCTCAACTGAGCACTATACTTCCACACTGCAGGTGGAGGGCAGCTTTACAAGCTGACTTCTGCAACTTTGATTCCCCTCACCCAATTAATATGCCAGGACTGGTGAAGTAGAAAGAAAACAATGATCTGAACTGTTAACTTAACCAAGGTGAATGTTGCTTATAAACCCACAAAACTGGAATAAATTATACCCAAAGGAATCATTCTCTTTCCCATTACTCCTACCTGGACAATCTAAGATCATACGCTGGAACCAATTCTTTATAAAGCAGGCATTGATTTCATTTTTTTTTTCCAGTATGAAGCAAGGTGGCATAAGAAATGATGGTTCACTACTTTGTTTATGTTAATTATACACAGGCACTGAAAGCTGATAGTGTAAGATTGATTGTAATTGAGCCATAAATTTAATGCAGAGAAACATCATCCATTTACCTGGACAGCTATTTGGTGAAATATATTTCTAGAGTTGAGATAGGAGGTGGAGGGTCTAAAGATAACAAATGATAAATGTCTCCTACTTATGGCCAAGAGAAGCTCTCCCTAGTGTAAACCGGTGTCTACTTGGCTAGCAAAGTTATTCTCTAGTGATAGGAATATTGCAAAGTTTAAACATTTAAAGAACTATTTATCACCCAAAGTTTCTATATTTGGTAAATATACCTGAGGGATTCTAAATTTTTGGAAAGAAAATAGCTTTTATTAGCAACCTCTGTGCAGTATCGCTAACATTCTGCTTCTCCGTCCAGATGGATAAGATATTTGCAAAGCCGATTCAGGTGCCAGAGAGTGTCCACTCAACAGCAGCGTTGGGGTAGAAATGTCCTGGGGCTTCTGTGAGCTACAGTAGTCAGAGAAGAATCTGAAAGGAAGCTCAGGTACGGATGAAGAGAAATGCCACTGGGCCACGGAGACAAGTACTTGCAGCCCTGGAATTTCGTTGAGTTTATAACTTTATATTGGGACAATAGAACAAGGCAAACTCAGCTTTTGATACAGAAAGTTGAGGAGGAAACAAGAAAGGAGGAAGGTGAGCACCCATTCTTTCATACTCCTTCCAGCTCCAGGCCAGCAAATCTCCACCCAGACGAGCAATCCTCACTGGGGTGAGGATGAGACCCAAGGACAATGATGACCACGTTATGAACTTGGTCTGAGGAAAGGGGTACGAAGGGTAAAATCACAGGGATACTGAGGTTTTTGGGTTATGAATTGATCTACAGGGCATGTCCAGGCTGGAGTAGAAACTATGACTTTGACTTCTGTTTGGTGCTGGGAAAATAGAGAACATTTGGGAGAGTAATGGCATGTTGGTGGACCCCAAGGCAGACAGCATGCTAAATTAACAGTGTTAATTTAGCAAGATTTCCAGCTGATCTGGATTGGGATAAACTGAGGAATAGCTTTACTACTCAGTTTCAAGTATAATTTGTAGTGCGTTTACAGATGGGCTGTGTCTAAGAAGTATAGGAAAGTAGTGAATTACATGCACTACGGGGCCTCTCCCAGATCTCACCAAGGGATCCTTTAAGGGGGTGAGGATGGGAAGCATAATGCAATTCCTAGCCAGAACCTCAAGAAAGTGCCTGTACCCAGGAGACTCCCCCCAGAGGCAGAGGCACCTGGTGACACAAGGACTGTCATTTTCAAAGGGGTTGTCTGTGCCTTCTGCCACCCCTGCCACAGTCTAAAATGTAGATAAAGTAAAAAACTGAAAATTAATGAAACAAATGACCTTTACTGTATATCAGATTAGTAACTTAACCATAAAAAAATCTTTTCAGCGACTCTAAAATATAGTGATTTTACAACAACATATTCTAAGGACAAAACACAAAGAAATTTCAAACTCATTTAGCAATTAGAGTTATAGCATTGATGTCATTTTGAAATTCATACATCTGTGAACAAATATTTAATTGTGCAAATAATTAAACATGAGTGAACAAGTAAGCAATTATGTTAATACACTTAAGAACAAAGATTTTTAGTGCAAAAGAGGTATAAATACAAATCAATAACATAAAAACTCCATTTTAAATTTGAATTAGAAATATTTCTATGGGCTTGATTTATTTTCTTGTTCTTATAAAACAAGGACATATTTTCTAGCTCTGCCCCCTGTAAAGGCCAAGTAGATATAATGACAATCTAGTAGCATTTAGCAAACATTGCACACAAATGTGGTCTGTAAGTCCCATTTCCTGCTAAAAGGAACACACTCCAAGGCTAAAGAAGGAATATTCAAGATATGCCCAGCACATTTTGTGTGGCCAGAAAGCACGAGGGCTAACAACACCTGTGAGGATTATGCCAGGGACTCAGCTTAAAGGAGTTCTCAACAATCAAGTGACATGTTCTGTGCACTGAAAAAAAAAAAAAGTTTGCAATTGATTAAAACATCAAATCCATAAAAACTCGTGCTTTGTAATGATCTAGAAATAGAATCGTAAATACTTGACCATTGTCAGAATCTGTCAGGAAGGTCTGAGCTCATGATTTTGAGAACTGGTCCATAAAGGAAAAGAATTAAGAATCACAAATTCTACACTGTTTTGTACAAACATGTTTCAAGTATGCATATAGTTGAAAGTGGAAAATTCTTCAAAGAAAAATTCGAATTATTAAGTAAAGAAGGAGTGACGGCCTTAGAAAAGCACCACTTGGCCAGGCCTAACGAGGCAATGGAGCGAGACAACAGTCTCAGGTGGTTGTGACCACCATTCAGTGAGAAGTTGAAGGGCAGGGGCACCTGGGTGGCTCAGTTGGTTAAGCCTCTGCCTTCGGCTCGGGTCATGATCTCAGGGTCCTGGGATCGAGCCCCGAGTCGGGCTGTCTGCTCTGTGGAGAGCCTGCTCCCTCCACCCCATCCCACCCTACATGCCTCTCTGCCTGCTTGTGATCTCTGTCTATTAAATAAATAAAATCTTAAAAAAAAAAAAAGAAGTTGAAGGGCAACATTAGGCCAACAACACTTGAATTCACTGCTTAGACCCACATCTATGAAGGTAAGACAATGAGGTATCATGTACCCCCCTACCTCCCCTGTTGTGATGCAGTTAGGAAGCACACCAAGGCACCTGAGATGTATTCTTGCCAAAAACAAGGAAGGGCTTTATTCTAATCAAGGCTCTAGAGCTAATTACCAAGCACAAGTTACAACATGTGGAAAACACCCTCAGCAGTGCAGAGTGCGGCCAATTCTACTTTGTTTAAATCATCTGCTTCCCATCAGTGACTATGCGGCCTGGGGACCAGAAAGATGGAAAAGCAACTGATACAAAAAGAAAAAAATATACAAGAAACATGGCAACCAATGCCATGTAGAAACCTTTGGGGCTCAAATTCAAGCAGGCAACTCTAAAAAAAGACACTTTTCAGAAAATTGGAGGTCTGTACAGAGACTAGATATAAAATAATAATAAGGAATTATTTTAAGTTCTGTTGAGTGTGAAAATGTCATTATGGTTCTGTCTTAAAATATCGTCTGTTAAAGCAGCAGACTGCAGTATTTATAAATAAAGTGATATTATGTCTGAGATCTGCTTTAAAAAACACTTTGGGGAGGAGGGGTAGGTAGGGAAGGCAGAGTCTGGGAGAGGGTTCTAAATGAAATGGGGTTGGCAAAACAAATTACTGAAGTGGGTGATAGCTATGCTCCTTACATCATCCTCTACTTTGGTTAACGTTTGGAAATTTTATTACTATAAGATAAAAACAAAAATAAAGCCCATGGTCAATTCCAAGCCATGCTGCTCTCCGAGTAGTAGGAAAAAAATGTCCTGGAGATTCTAAATCGCAACACTCACACTTTTTGCTCAGCTTGTTTCTGGCTCCATCCAGGAGCCAGAAATGTGATTTGGTCATAGCTATCTCTGACAATATCATTCAGAAACCATGATCTTAATCCACTGGGGCCCACTGGGCCTCTGGGCAAGGTGCGTTGTCAGCCTCACCCCAGATCTTGAGGAAATTGGAATAATACCTGCATCAGTCCCCAAAACGAGTAAGTCATATTCAGATTATGTCATCCATGGTCTTACAGTAACTCTCAATTATTACTGGCATGATAGAGCGAGCACATGGCAGCTGGTGAGCGGAAGGTACCACCCCTTGTCCCTGGGAAACTCATCTCAGGGTGAGGGATAAAAAGCAATAAAGTTGTCATCGCAATAATGCTTCACTTTGTCAGGCATGGATGCTTTGATGCCTCAATATATTTTGTTTAGTAAATTATCCCCTTGTCTGCTAAGAATAGAAGCCACAGCTGCTTAGGCATGACAAGAAAGTTGCTCTTTTTTTTTTCTTTTTTGCAAAGTGCTTTCTTCCTTCACATATGCATCTAATTCTAGCAGAACTGGCCCAGACCTTTGTGAGGTCCTCCAAAGTAGTCATGATTAAAGGTACACTAACGCTATGGGACCTATATGCTCATAATTCATAAAAAGCATTCTTTTTCCTCATTTTCCCCAATTTTAAGAGAAAGTACAGGCTTTGCACAGCCATCTCAAGTATGATAGTTAATTTTAGGTGTCAACTTGGAGAGTGTTTATGGATTAGATTAACATTTAAATTGGTGAACTTTGGGTAAGGCAGATTGCCTTCCATAATGTGAGTGGGTCTCATTCAATCGGTTAAAGACCTGAATAGAACAAAAAACCTGCTTCCCTGAGCAAGATGGAATTCTCAACCAGACTGCTTTTGGGCTTCCTCTGCACCCTCAGCTCTCCTGGGTCTACTCTGTCAGTACACACACAGGTCTTGGACTTTCCAGAGACCACAGGTGTGTGTGCCAATCCGTTAGGCATAATGAACAAATCTCATGCATATGTGTCCGTATGTATATCCTCTTAGTTCTGTTTCTCTAGGGAACCCTCACACATCAGAGAAAGATCCCATTTCAGATCTTCACTTGATATAGAAATATTGGGAAGCCATGTACCCTTCTGCGATAATTTCTTCCAGCATTCAGTTGCGTACGAGGTGCTGAGCTCTGAGCCATGACACGAATGACCCTCCACCCACAACACTCTATCTTCACCTCCAGCCCTCTCTTCATTAACTCGCATGCATTTGCGTTTGCTTTTTAGCAGAAGTGATGTGCCTACCTTTTTCAGGAGAATATTAATCTTCAAATTAGAGATACAAATCTGACCTGAAGTTTAACCTCCAGGCTAATTACTAGCTGTGAAATCCTGAGCAGGTTTCTGTGCTCCAATTTCCTCATCTGCAAAATGAGGATAATTAAAATTCCTACTTCAGAGATTTACTGTGAAGATGGAAATGAAATTATAGGGTGCCAGGAAAGAATGCAGACTGTGATAAAATGGTTTAACTGAGTTACTAAAGTGTGACAACCTCACTGAAGGGAATGGGGGAGAAGTGCTGACCTGAGTAGCTTTGGAGAGGGCAGAATGTGTAAGACCAAAGGCCAAAGGATCTGTACATAAGCTCTGTCCTCCAGATGGTAAAGTTTTCCCCACAGACGCAGGAATTGAACAATTCTGGAATTGAACAATTACATAAATTGATGGCTGATGTTATTTATGGGTAGCAAGGAGAGGAATTTAGAATGATCCATGTGGTAGTGGATTAGAGCTGGAGACAACTTTATGAACTCACGTTTAGCTTAATAGAGATACAGATGGTTACCTAAGAAATAGCTATAAGTATATGTACACACAGACGTTAGTTTACACAAGTCTATTTCTTTCCTCTGACAATTGAGAAGGCTTAGAAGCAATGAGTTCCCAATAATAGCAGCATAGATAAAGCCCAAATTTTGACTCCTAGTACTATTTTCCAATAAAAGGAGCCAGGGCTCATTTGGAGCAATGGTAGCCTTTAGAACTGAAGCAGAAAATACCCAAGAAGATCCTGGAGCATCTTGTGATGGCAGAAGGTAAGGATATGCGCAAAACCAAGAAGAAAAAGATAATAATACCCCTTAAAGGTAGACTGCACATAGTGACTTTCTCCCAAGGAGGACAGTAGGGAAAGTGGGGAGATTGCAGTCACTCTACAGTGGAGAAACCTGAGAGACCCACCTCAGCCAAGGTGATCAAGACCAACATCAACTGTGATAAGTCGTATTGATAGCATGTACTCTTGAGATGGCAGGATGAAAATGACAGTCTATCCCTGTGCTTTTCCTCCCCAAGACTCCCAACCCCCGTCTAATCATTAGAAAAACATCAAATTCCAATGGAAGGATATTTTGCCAAACTCCTGACCAACACTCCTGTCAAGTCGTTGAAAACAAGGAAAGTCTGAGCAACTGTCACAGCCTGGAGGAGCCTAACGAGATGTGATGAATAAATGAATCATGGATGTGATCCTAGAACAGGAAAAGGACCTCGGAGAAAAACTATAATATTTAAAAACAAAAGCATAGATTTCGGTTAATAATAATGTATGATTATCAATTTATTCATTGTAACAAATGTCTATCATGATGTAAAATTTAATAAGGGAAAGTGGGTGTGGGGTATATGAAAGCTTTCTGTGCTATTTTCATGATTTCTCTGTAAATCTGAAACTGTTCTAAAAATGTATTTTCTTTAAAAATAAAGTCATATTTTAAGTTCTTGACACAATGAATGGTTACTCAATATTATCATTTTCCAACACTCTGACTGCTATTGAATTTCCTGGGGAAAACTAAGTAGATCAAAATAAAACAAGTCTTAAATTCTAGCTCAGTTTTCATAGTGTTGATTCGAGGAGGACTGAGAAGATTCCCCTGTGAACTTTCTCCACTGATTTTGAAGTTAGAGGACCAAATAAAAGGGGGGATGGGAGGGATGACCATTAAAACCTAAATTAGTTTACAAAGTATGCACTAAGATTGTGGGATTTTTTAAAAAAAATAGTTTCTTCTGATTATGAAACTTAAATAGAAGTATTCAAAATTGATAATAAAATGAAGAACTATTTCCCACTATTTATATTTAGTACCAGAAAAGAGTTTAAAAGATACATGGCAAGTGTCCATTTCTCCTGCTCAGAATTGAACCACATACTCTGCTAGACACTATGGTATATTTATTTGCAAGGACTACCCTAACAAAATACCACAGACTGGGGCTGTTAAATGACAGAAATTTATTTCCTCACAGTTCTGGAGGCTCAAAGTCCAAGATCAAGGTGTCAGTGGGGTTGGTTTCTTCTTAGGCCTCTCTTCTCGGCTTGTAGAAGACCACTGTTGCCCAGTGTCTTTGCGTGGACTTCCTTCTGTGTGTGTCTATGTCCTGATCATCTCTTCTTATAAGAACACAGTCATATTGGATCAGGGCCCAGCTTCATGACCTCATTTTAATTTAATGACTGCTTTAAGGATCCTGTCTCCAAATACAGTCACACTCTAAGATCCTGGGCGTGAGGGCTTCAACATGTGAATTTTAGGGGGACATGATTCATCCCATCACCTGTGGCATAGAAGAAAGATCATGAAGTACTATGAAGATTAAGTGAAGTGATGTCTGTCTCTCAACAGAGAACCTGGCCCAAAGGAAGCATCCAGTAAAGAGTGGCTGGTATTTATTTCTTCACGACCTTGCAGACAGGTCTAAAACAGTCCTATCCAAGTGTTTTTGTCCCCTTCTGACTTCCACACCTGAGGTTGGCCCAGTCTTAGAGTAGGGCAAATGGTAATTTGAGTGTATGTGTGTGTGCCTGTGTGTGCAGGTGTGTGCACATGTGACTGAATGCGTGTATTGGGGGAAGATGGGAGTGAGCAGAGAGGGAAGCGGACCATAGTTAAGAGCAGAAATGATCCTGGCTACTCCCAAATCAGAATAGGTATGTGGTTGCCTACACTACTTTAAGACCGAACTCTGGGAACCTCATTTTGCTTTGTGCCCCAGCCTATTTTTTTTCTGAAAAGCCATTTCCTGAGTCAGATGTCCAGGTGTGAGTTTGTCTGAATTTCTCTATTCATGTATTGCTAATTCCTCAAAACTTTTAAAAACTAATGATAACATGTAATTATAGATGCATTTAACTTTTCACAGCACTTTTATATATATGACCTAATATTCTTCTCTAAACAGCCATATAACGAGAGTCATATAAATAATATTAGCCTATTTTACAAAGGAGAAAATGGACCTAGGGAAAATTCTACTCACTTAGAGCCAAATAATGAGGTCAGATATCCAGGTCTTCTGAATTTTATCCCAGAAAACCAGATATTGTTTCCTTAAGGTAGTATAATGAGCATTGCTTTAAAATTGAATAATTAGACTCTTGTTTCATCATGACTGATGCATTTTAACGTTGAATTCCCAATAATTATACCCATACCACAGTTTTATACTGTTTGAATTTTATTTCCAATGCTAATATAAAAGTATGTGTACCTGCTATAAAATTTTGCTAGGCATGACTATACTTATGGCCCTGTGATATAACAGAGTCAAGTATACAAACCGAGCTTCAGTAGGCTTACTTGCTTGGCTTCTTTTTGTGCCTTCTGGGAAATTTAACACGGTGTGAAATCACAAAAGACTTCCAGATTATATAAAATATAATACAGCATAAAGAACTACATAGTTGTGACCATTCATCTCGTTTCTTAGCAGTCCCCCATTATGGATTTATGAAGAGAGAACTTCAGTCTATAAAATAAAGTAGTAGATTCTTTCAAAAGTAATTTACAAAAAATAGTGCCTTCCGATTTGAAATATTATAGCTTTAAAACAATTGATTTCAGATTCCATTCCTGGCCATGATAAGGCAGTTACAGGAGACCAGCACTTCCACTAAGAACAACTAAGAAAAGTTGGATAAAATACCAAAAAAGAAAGAAGAAAAAAAATTTGTAAGTATTGATGACTAACTGAAATGATCAAGGGGTTAAGCAGCCAAGTGCCTGTAAGAGGGGATCTCTCAGAAAGGGGAGCTGAAGCTCTGCAGCTGCTCTTACCTTCTCTGGGGGTGTTTCTAATTCTTAGTAGGAGTTGGGAGGCTAAGCATGCAGCAAAGGACTGGACACGTGGCCACTGCTAGGAGGAAAAGAAACTAGTGGAAATTCTGGTAAATTCATGATGCAGGAGAGTTGTAAATTTGAGATTTGAAAATTTGAGATTGCCAAGCCAAGCAATACCTGGGATCCAAACCCAAGTGATAAAGGAGGTAGTGGGAAGTGACCATGCACTTAGTTCATTATGTTCCTTGAGACATGTGCTAAAATCTGGAATTGCAAAGAGCAGGAGGATTTTAAAAATAGGCTGATGAGTAGAATGAAGTTTTTTTGTTTTGTTTTGTTTTGTTTTGTTTTGTTTTTTCCTATTTCAGTGAAGTAGGAGAATCCCAGCAAAGAAAAGAGGTCCAAGTAGACATGTCAGGAACACAAATGAAATCTCTAAACAGGGCACAGATGAATTAGAGGTAGATGTGTCTTCACAAAGCTATAACCTATTTCCAGTCAGATTAGTTCCTATTTAGAATAAGATCATCTATCCCTCATCTACCTGCTTTCCATATAAAATAAGGGCTCCCCTCTGGAGTAAAATAACATCATCAGACACTTTGCAACTAAAAAACTTATAAAATGTCCAACATTCAAAACAAATGTTTAAGCATACCAAGGAATATCACCAGGAGAAAGAAAAGAAGTTTAAAAAAAGTTGACTCATAGATAGTTCTAATAACATTAATAGTTTAAAAATGTGTTAGAAGGACTTTTGGGAAACAATGGAAAGAACACTTATGTCTACATAGAAGTGTAGGACCAAAGTTTCACTGAGGAGATGATATTTGAGTAGAATCTTTCAGAAAGAATGGCAAAGGCTCAAAAGGACACCAGAGCATTTGACATCCACAGTCCAGAACAATCCCAGGGTCAATGGCACCTGGGTGTATAGGCTTTAAGCCTGGTGGGATATAATGGGACCTTTGTGAAGACTTCTGGTTTTTGTTGTTGTTGTTGTTGTTGTTTTGTTTTTCTATTTGGATGCTTAGATCATTCATTTTCAGACCTTTTTTTAAGATTAATTTCTTTTCACTGTAACAGAATTCATTATTTATGTACCACACCCAGTGCTCCATGCCATACGTGCCCTCCATAATACCCACCACCGTTGTGAAGATTTCTTAAGGTGACACTAGGAACTGAAGAACTCCTGTCCTTCAGGAAACACAGATCCCAGAGAGGTCATTCTGGCTGTTGTAACATGGTCAGATGGTTTTAGGCAGACGGTACATGGAGTTTGCTCAAGGACAGGGAGTTTTAGTGACAGATATGCCCTTAGGAGCATGCTTTGGATCTGTAGGAGATGCAGTCAGCCTGAATTACTCAGTGGCCCTGTAGATACAGTGGTGGGGTCAATTTTAGAAGGTGACATAATCAGAAGTTGGAACTGTTGGGATGAGTGGAGGATTGATAAGGGATGACCATGAAGCTTTATCTTGGAAGTTTGGATGGATGTGGTTGACAAAAGTCAAATTAGTGAGTGTGCAACGGGAATAACCTTGGGGACAGGGTGTGAAAAGACCTGATATAATAAATTTGACAGGGAACAAGATGAGCTGCCATGACTACAGATCTTTCAAATAAATATTTCTAGGTTAGAAATATAAGTCAGTGCTCCCAGGGAGAGAGACTTGGGGACATGGATCTATGAGTCGTTAGCATGTAGGAGGGATTGGAAGCCAGGGCAATGGGCGTAGTCATACAGGGAGAGTCAAAAGACTGGGGAATGCTAAGATTTAAGGGCCAGAGAAAGCAAGTGAGAGTTTTATTGTTTATTATCTGCTATTCTCTGTATTGTTATGTCAGATGTCTACTTTCTCATGAAGCTGTAGCACCTTCCCCCGCTTGCTTCCTCATGTGTGTGCCACCCCAGCTGTTAACTACTGCTTACCTCCCCACCTCCTTCTTCGTCACCTTAGCTGACCACGGCTGACCTAATTGCCTTGGTAACCAAAAGACACAAAAGCCTGAAAAGACCCAGGGAATGAAAGCACTACAGAGGCAAAAGGTGAGGTCATTGTTCTGCTTTTCTGGTTAGCAGGAGGAAGTTAGGACTTAGGACTTAAGGACGTGGCCTAGTAAGTTAAGGACTTGTGTCTGGATTTGGACTTTTAAGTAAGTTTTAACTTAAGTAAGTTTTAAAGTAAGTAACTTTTTAAAGAAAGTTTTTAAGTAAGTAACTTAAGTAAGTGTTAAAACTTAATAAGCTTTAACACTTACTCTTTGGTGGGCTTTTAATGGTTTAAACTCTCTTGGCAAGGCAGTTTAAACTGCCTTGCTTTCATGGGGATGGTTTGTTTACTCAGCAAAAATGTATCAGGCACCATGTATGAGCTAGGAGTCAGCTTGACATGAGGATACATGCCCATGAAACCAACAAGAATCCTTGCTCAGTGCAGCTTATGTGTATGGTTCCCAGCTATCATAAGGATAATGTGAAATAAGGCATGGGAACTTAAATCGCAGGTAAACTCTCATTAAATGGTGGTTCACTGTATTATGTGAAGGCATTAACCAAAGCTAAATTCTGACTATTTCCTGGGTGTTTCTAGCATTAGAGCAAGCAAATTAGAGCAAGACTTAAAAAACAAAAAACCAAAAAAAACCAAAAAACAGAAATATCATATTCAGCTGCATTGTTTTTACTCATAGACTAACATGAACAGCTATGTTATCAATTATAAATTGTCAATATTGAAAATAAAGCATTACCATTTAAGTATTTCTCATTGGCCTTATTCATTCTAAGAAGAGTGAATCTCAACTTAAACTGATGAAGTAAATTATTAAAGCTTTTATATGCTAGTGATTTATTTTAATGGATTTCTTACCAATGATTAATTATATTTTGTCACAGTGTACTGAAAGAACTGAGACTGGCTGAGGTGTCCACAGACGAGCACCAGGGAACGCTCAGCAAGCAGGCGCCAGTGCAATGTGGAAAGGCACCAGCTGTGTCCTCCCTTGGGATGACAGCTTCATCAAAGATTCTGAGAGAAGCCCCAGAAACAAAAACTTTAAAAACTTCCAAACTAAATTATCTTTCCAACTTCTGGAAAAGGGAATAAATGTAACAAATATAGAATAGGTTGTGACATAACTCACTGAACTTCTCTTTGATTTTGGAAGTATAGAAAGAGTACCATGGCAGAAACCTAGAATTCAAAAGGCAAGTGGTGGGAATTTCTCAGGGTGTTATTAGCATTGTTCAGAGCCCCTGACCTAACACCCCAAGTATTTTGGTATCCCTGCTGTGCCCCTTGGATGGGGCTGAGGCAATCTGAAAGCAAGAGCATTTTTGTCCACTTGCCAGTGACTTTTCTAATTATGAAATTTAATGCAATATCTTATTCATCAATTTCCTGTGCCTCTGGTTAAGTGACTTATTTCTCTAAGGCCTGATCACTCATGGTTAAATTGTCAATTAGTTCTGTATGTATGCATGAGGGCATATCCAGACCACTTGTTGTTCCCAAAAGAATATGAGAAAATGGTTGTACTGAATCTTCTTATTACTTGGTAAGTCATTGAAGTCTGACATGGTCTAAGGGAAATTCAGGGGTGTTTGTGTCACTATGGTAAAGCAGCAATTTGCTGTGTTTTGTGTTATATCTAATCGACAATGATAAAGAAAATTCACTAGCTTCTTTTTTTTTGAAACTTCTAACTAATAAATAACTGAAATGAAATAAAAAAAACCCCAAAACAATAAATACCTGTTTTGGTATGGGTATTCATGCAAAAATACCAAATTAGTGGTTATTACAGTACAGAATAAATGGGTTAGTTTTATTCCTTTGGCTTGTAAATCATCAATTTATCCACTAAACCCTTTCAGGTAAAACAGAAATGACTCATTTCAATTAAGACAGGTAAATACATACATACATACATACATACATATGCACAGTGGATGGCACATAATAAGTGAAAAAGAAGCATTTACTGATTTCCTATTCTATGCAAAGAACTGTTCTAGGTACCAAGGTCTAGAGGTAACTCAAAGTCCCTTCCCCCCTGCTGCTTCTGTTCTGACAAGCTCATATTGCTAAGTCATTTCATTCAATCCTTGCCATTCCCCACTAGAGATTACTCAGAAGTTCTGTCCAGCTCCAAACTCCATGTCCTCTCTACCTTGCCTGGTTATTTTTCAGATTAAGTTCATAAGTGTTAGGCAAAATCAAATTTAAACTAAGCATTTTCATAAGAAAACATTGTGGGTTTTTTTGTTTGTTTGTTTTTAAAGATTTTATTTTATTTTTTCTATGACAGAGATAGACAAAGCAAGAGAGGGAACACAAGCAGAGGCAGAGGAAGAGTCAGGAGCAGGCTCCCCACCAAGCAGGGAGCCCAAGGCGGGGCTCAATCCCAGGACCCTGGGATCATGACCTGAGCTAAAGGTAGATGCTTAACAACTGAGCTGCCCAGGCACAACAGGAGAAAACATTGTCAAGAGTAATATCATCAAAGTGGCAACATAAGTCATTCCTGACTTCAGTCCCCCTCACAAAACCAGTTGGCAAATTTCCATACACAAGGGCACACCCTGGAAATCTCAGAATGAGGGGATAAGGCTGAAGCACTGCCATGTCACAGACATTAAGAAGGACCACACGAGAAGGTTAAGAGGAACAGCTGCACTATGCCTTCATTGTTCATCCCCCAAATTAGCACACCCATGAGAAGGGCCCCCTGGGCCTAATGTTTCTCCAGTAGGAAAAAGAGAGGGCAAGATGTACATCCATCTCTCCCAGCATTGTGGGTTACTTCCCAGGAGGCCCATTCAGGTCTCACCCCACAGAGATTGCTGGGAAATCCACAGGCCTTGATCAGTAAAGATCAGACCAGATTGGAGGAGAGCAGACTTTACAGCAACTGGCACTAGGATCTTGGCAGATAAAGTTCATCTTTGCAATAACATTCAAGCAGAAATCCCATCCAATTGTTCTACTTAACTGAAGAGCCAAACCAGTGGTTCCATCTGGCCAGGGACCTCAGTATATACTTCTCTCTGATTTGGGACCCCAAACACTGAGCCTGCTGGCTTTACATCCTATTTTTCTACACTTTCTGGGCCAGGGAAGTTAATTTATAGCACCATCTGCTGCTTGCTGCAGTCCTCAGCCCTACCCAAACAGAAAACCTTTCCAGAGCACCTGGCAGTTGTAGCCCAATAGCTCAGCCTGGTTACAGAGCTAAGCCACAAAAGGAAAACAGTACATCATATACAAGGGAACACCCTTATGACTACAGGAAGATATTTCAACAGAAACTTTGTAGACCAAGAGAGAATGGGACGATACATTCAAAATGCTAAAAGAAAAAAAAAACTATCAACCAAGAATACTATACCCAAAAAAACTGTATTTTATAAATGAGGGAGAGCTAAAGAGTTTCATGAACAAACAGAAGCTGAAGGAGTTTAAAACCACTAGACTTGCTTTAGAAGAAATGTTGAAGGGAGTTCTTCAAGTGTACATAAAAGGAAGCTACTTAATTTAGTAAAGATATATGAACATAATATAAATCTTGCTGGTAGTCATAAATATGTAGTCAAAGTCAAATTCTCTAATATTGTATTGATGATGTCTAATTTATTTACAATTCTAGTTTAGAAGTTAAAATAAAAACATATTAAAATAATCATAAAGATAATATTTTGAATGCACAATATAAAAAATGGGTAAATTAAAATGTAACATCAATAATCAAAAGTTTGAAGGGATAAGAACTAAAATTATAAAGTTTTTGAATGCTATCAAAGTTATGTTTTTATCAACTTAAAATAAGATGTTACAAGATATGCTATGTAAACACAAAAGAAAAAGCATTCCACTACAAAAAGTAATCAAATCACAAAAGAGGAGAGCAAGATAAGAAGCAAAGAATAGAGCATCTGCAAATCAGTAAGAATAAAATTAGCAAAATGGTAATAGCTTATCTATCAATATCTACTTTAAACATAAATGGATTAATATAATTAATACAATTACAACACATAGAATGGCTGAATGGATAAAAATCAAGATCCAATGATATGCTGCCTGTAAGAGAATCACTGCAGCTTCATAGGCACACATACACTGAAAGTAAAGGGAGAGAAAATAGATTTTAAGCAAATGGTAACCAAGAGGGAGAAGGATAGCTATATTTTTTCCAGACAAACAGACTTTAAGCTAAAAATGGTCAAAAAACCCAAATAAAACCATTATATAATGATAAAAGGGTCAATCCATCAAGAAGATAACAACAATTAGGAGCACATGGGTGGCTTAGCTAGTTAATCATTTGCCTTCAGTTCAGGACATGATCTCCAGGTCCTGGGATCAAACCCTGCATTGGGCTTCCTGCTCAGCAGGGAGTCTGCTTCTCTCCCCCTCTGCCCTTCCCTATCACTCATTCTCTCTCTCTCTCAAATAAATAAAATCTTTAAAAAAAAAAGATACAAAAATTGTGTATATATACCCAGCATATTATAGCACATAAATATATAAAGAAGATACCAATAGAACTAAGAGAAGAAATAAACAGCAGTGCAATAATAACTGTAACCCACTTTCAACAAGGGACAATCATCTGAACAGAGAATCAATAAGGAAGCAGTGGATTTGAACAAAGCTATAGACCACATGGACCTAATAGACATATAAAAAATGATCTATCCTACAACAGCAATATACACATTCTTCTCAAGCACATATGGAACACTCCTCACGATAAAAAGTACATGATAGGCCACAACATTAGTCTTAGCAAATTTTAGAAGACTAAATTTGCATTAGGTGTCTTTTCTGACCACAATGGTCTGAAACTAGAAATCAACAATAGCAGGAGAACTAGAAAATTCACAATATATGAAAATTAAACAATGAATTCCTGAACAATCAGTGGATCAATAAAAAAATCAAAAGGAAATCAAAATGTATCTTGAGACAAACAAAAGGGAAACACAACACAGTAAAACTAAAGAGAAGCAGCAAAAGTAGTTCCAAGGGGAAGTTTATAATGATAAACACCTACATTAAGAAACAAAAATATCTCAGGCGCCTGGGTGGCTCAGTGGGTTAAGCCGCTGCCTTCGGCTCAGGTCATGATCTCAGGGTCCTGGGATCGAGTCCCACATCAGGCTCTCTGCTCAGCAGGGAGCCTGCTTCCTCCTCTCTCTCTGCCTGCCTCTCTGCCTGCTTGTGATCTCTCTCTGTCAAATAAATAAATAAAATCTTTAAAAAAAAAAAAAGAAACAAAAATATCTCAAATAAATAAACTTTCTTTACATCTCAAGGAACTATGAAAAGGAAGAATAAAGCAACCCCAAAATTTACAGAAGGAATGTAATATTCATGATTAGAGCAGAAATATATATTTAAAAAACAGGGAGTAGGAAAAAATAGAAAAGATAAATCCAAAAGAATCCATCAAAAGCTGTGTTATATTCAATCAATTAAGTAAGTAAAGCTGCAGGATCAAATTAACACATAAATCAGTATCATCAGATTAACACACAAAAATTAGTTGTGTTTCTATACAACAAGCGCAAATAAACTAAAAAAGAAAACTATCTCACTATATTAGTATCAATAACAAGAAACTACTTAGAAGTAAGTCTAACTTAGGACGTGAAAGATCTCTACATTGAAAACTGTAAGATGCTGACAAAAGAAATTAAAGAAGAACACAAATAAATAGAAAGTTATTAGATATTCATGGGTTGGAAGAATTAATACCATCCAAATACCCATACTACCCAAAGCCATCTACAGATTTAATGCAACTCCTATCAAGATTCCAATGTCATTTTTTACAGAAATTTAAAAAAAATTATAAAATTCATTTAGAACTATGTAAGACTCTGATTAGCCAAAGTAATCCTCATAAAGAAGAACAAAGTGGAACACATCACACTTCCTGATTTCTCACTGTATTAAAAAACTATGGTAATCAGCCACAGCAACTTCTTCCTACAAACATTGCCAAAGACAAAAGAAGCAAGGGCAAAAATGAACTATTGGGACTTCATCAAGATCAAAAGCTTTTGCACAGCAAAGGAAATAGTCAACAAAACAAAAGACAACTGACAGAATGGGAGAAGATATTCACAAATGACATATCAGATAAAGGGCTAGTATCCAAAATCTATAAAGAACTTATCAAACTCAACACCCAAAGAACAAATAATCCAATCAAGAAATGGGCAGAGCAGGGCATCTGGGTGGCTCAATGGTTAAAGTCTCTGCCTTCAGCTCAGGTCATGATCTCAGGGTCCTGAGATCGAGCCCCGCATGGGCTCTGCTCAGCGGGGAGCCTGCTTCCCCCTCTCTCTTCCTATTTGTGATCTCTGTCTGTCAAATAAATAAATAAAATCTTAAAAAAAAAAAAGAAAGAAATGAGCAGAGGACATGAACAGACATTTCTACAAAGAAGACATCCAGATGGCCAACAGACACATGAAAAAGTGCTCCACATCACTCAGCATCAGGAAAATACAAATCAAAACCACTATGAGATATCACCTCACACCAGTCAGAATGGCTAAAATGAACAAGTCAGGAAGTGACAGATGTTGGCAAGGTTGTGGAGAAAGCAGAACCCTCCTACTGTTGGTGGGAATGCAAGCTGGTGCAACCACTCTGGAAAACAGCATGGAGGTTCCTCAAAAAGTTGAAAATAAACCCTACAATCCAGCAATCACACTACAGGGTATTTACCCTAAAGATACAAATGTAGTGATCCAAAGGGGCACGTGCACCCGAATGTTTATAGCAGCAATGTCCACAACAGCCAAACTATGGAAAAAACCCAGATGTCCATCAATAGATGAACAGATAAAGAAGATGTGGTATATATACACAATGGAATACTATGCAGCCACCAAAAGAAATGAAATCTTGCCATTTGCAACAATGTGGATGGAACTAGAGGGTATTATGCTGTACAAAATAAGTCAATCAGAGAAAGACAATTATCACATGATCTCCCTGATATGAAGAATTTGAAAAGCAGAGTGGGGGGTTTGGGGGGTTGGGAAGGAAAAAATGAAACAAGGTGAGATTGGGAGGGAGACAAACCATAAGAGACTCTTAATCTCACAAAACAAACTGAGGGCTGCCAGAGGGAGGTGGGGGGTATGGAGAGGGTGGTTGCATTATGGACATTGGGGAAGGTAAGTGCCATGGTGAGTACTGTGAAGTATGGAAGCCAGACAATTCACAGACCTGTACTCCTGGGGCAAATAATACATTACAAGTTAATAAAAATAATTTTCTTTAAAAGAGAAAGTTCTGGTCTGTGGAAAGCACCTATGCCCTTTCTTATGACTTAGCCATTAAAAACTTCATTGCATATGATATAAAAAGAGAATAAGAGCATGTAAAGTTATTTCTTCCCTGTGAGGTAAAGAAAATGCATCTGTCATTTAACATATATTCATGATTACTACTGCATTCCCTATTTAGATATCTGGAAACCTAAGTCTAAATTGGTATCTGTTACCTCTATCTACAATAATTTACAAATAAATATATATGTATTTAAAAAAATGATGGTAATCAAAACAGTGTGGCATTGGCATAAAAGCAGATACATAGATCAATGGAACAAAATCAAGAGCCCAGAAGTTAACCCATGCATGTATGGTCTACTGATATTTGACAAGGGAGTCCAGAATACTCAACGGAGAAAAGACAACCTTTAATAAATGGCACTGGGAAAATTAGACATTCACTCTCAAAAGAACCCCCTGTCTCATATCACTTACAAAAATTAATTCAATAGAGATTAAGGACTTAAAATGTAAGACCTGAATCCATGAAACTCCTAGGAAACATAGAAGAAAAATTGCTTGACACAGGCCTTGCCAATGATTTTTTTGAAGAACACAAACAACAAAATCCTGTTCCTGGATAGGCAATCTAGGCACTAGTACCTGACAGTAATAACCCCTGCGTAAGGGAGATCACTGAAGAGCAAGAAGTTCTCTCTCTCTAGATTAGACCCACCTGTGGGAGCAGAACCCATGATAATATTACTACTACAAGTCTTTCTGACAGCCTCATCAAACTGAAGAGCAAAACCAAATCTTATCATCATGGAGCAGCTGTCAGCAGATTCGGAGCCCTCTGGGCCCTGCTTGCCATGGCAATTACCATCCTTGGAAACATCCAGATAGCGCAGCCTTCCCTAAAAAGGACTTTGCACCTAAAGCAAAAAGAATTGTGGCTTCATTTGTAAATCTACACCATGACTCAGGAATACTAAAGACACTTTATCAATAACCCATAGCAAAAAGGAGCTCGGTAAATAACTTATTAATTTTTCTGGTACGATTTGACATATTCCAGAATAAATGGGATTAAATAAGAATTTTTCCTGCAATCCAACTGAATTGATTTCCGAGTAGAGCAAATTGTTTCTGAAACCAGGAATTCAGACAGAGGTGGACATCCTTCCTGTACATTTGGCTGAGTCTCTCACAGCGTGAAGGATAAATAAGGAGAAATACATGGGGTTGCGAAGATGTTTGTGACAGGTGGATATTACAGTGCCCCGAGGACAAGGGAGGATGAGAGGGGCCAGTGAGTAAACACCCACCAGAATAGAAAGCAGTGCTTCAGCAAAAATGATTTTGTTATCTGGCTCACCTGCAGAAACAGAAAAATGCCAAGAAAAACAGTTCATGTGAGGAACGGATGCCCATGACTTATCCTGAGTTTAACAGTCATTTGGTTTTATGTCCTTCACCTTCCCGTAGTTACACACTCGTGCATAATTACTGCACAGAGAGAAGAGAAGCCATGGTATCCCTGGGCATTACAAGATCCTGAACTGTCACAAATCCATTCATGATCACTAGATCATACTTACTCTAAGCACACTAATGTTTTTTACAATGATTCTCACACTATATAAGGGGAATGAAAAGAAAGAAACAAAAAAAGATCCTGTTTACCAAAGTAGTTGATGATGAGATCACCTGTACTCAAGAATTCCATTTCATTATGATTTTGATACATGGGGAAGTACACATCAGAGCAATTTAGAGCTTTGCCCCCCAAAATGCCTTTTAAAACATTCGTGTGTGGTTTAGATTACCTTATAAAGGTATGTGGGTATTCATTCAGTTCTGTCATGTTCCTCCATCCTGTAACTAGTTCTAATTATATAAAAATAATTTTTAATCGCAGTGGGAAAAAGCTGCCAATTTTTATTTTTCCCCTTTTTTAAAAATTGCACTTGAGTAGAAAAGAAAAAAAAGGAAAGAGAATTCTTAATAATCTTTACTTTCTTTGTTTGGTTACTCACTGAGTTATTTTTGGTGGCTCATTTTAAGAAGATGCATAATGCATTTGTCTGGCTCTAGGAGTGTGTTCTTTGAATTACAGAGAAGGAAGAAAGGAGCAAATTATCATCACTTTACATTCACCCAGATAATGCTGGCACAAAATGGGGACACATTGTTGCCTGGAGCTGCAACTCATGGTCCCTTAACCACCAGCTTGAGCTTTCCCCCTCCTCTTCTTATAATTTGAAGGGTAGCACACCTGAGGAAATGCATTTTACCCCAAGGTGCTAGACAAATATGTACCATTCTTATATGTTCATGGCGCACCATCCAAAATGTGATTTGGAAATTCCATGGATTCAGCATTGTCAAATGGGCGGTGTTGAGTGAAGGTGGACGTGGGTCTTAGTAATGGTAGTGCGTGGTAAAACCATGAACCTAAGCCCTCAACCTCACCCCTCACCCTACCTCTGACTGGCTCCCAGAGAAAATTTCACCTTCTTGAAGCCCATGGCAGTTCTCTGTAACTGGGCGATTTGCTGCTTCATCACTGGCACTGTTTTCCCTCCAGAGTTACTAATTTGCATCATGCCAACCACTCTGCGTATCCCCAAGTCTGAAATGTTCTGCTGAAGAGTGAAGAAAGGATCCTCACCACCAAGTCCTACAGTTGTATTATCAAGCCTTTGTTTAGAAAATATTTTCTACTTTTTAATATATTTGCTTATTTTAATGAATAATCAAATAAAATGCCTGAGATTTGATTAAACTCTGATGCAAAAAAATCTGTTACAAAAGTATTCTTTTTCTGTCTGTCTCTCAATCACTCTTGACACTTTGAACATGTGTTTCTTCTTTTTGATGCTCTAATTTCTTCAAATTTGGCCAATAGAACTCACTTCAACATGGCCCCTGTGTTTTTTGAAACATTCATATTAGTCTTAGAGCACTTCTTGCTTTCTGGTATATCAAAATATTCCAAGTTCATATTATGCTTTTTCTTCTCCAGATTAGGATTCAGCCATTTTTTTAAAGAATTTCTGGTCCTTTAAGTGGAGAAAGGAATTTAGAAACCAATATATGGGTAAAAGGTGTGTCCAACAATATTGGGGTATAATTTATGGTCTTTTCAGTATTGGTTCTGGGGTATCACAGACACACCCACACACAAATTCACATGTATACGTACACACACACACGTGCCTTTTCTTTATAATCTCACTGCACTTGACAATTCACGGGTGGTGACAATCAACAATAGGGAGATACTGATTTAACAAATATAATAGCACCTACCATGAATAGTTATTAGTAATAGCGACATAACAATGAAAACATCAAAGCCCTCATAAAACTATGTCTTAGTATGGGAGAGAGATGATAAGCTAACAAACGTATAACATAATATCAGATAATTACAAGTGCTATGAAAAAATAATTCAGCACAAAGGGGAATACAAAGCACAGGTTTGCCAAAAGAAGAAACTGCATTTTAGATAAGCCAACCAGAAAAGTTAAATTTGAGGAGAAACTTGAATTAAATGTAGCCATGAAATGATCAAAACAAAGAGATTTGCAGGCAGACAAAGCAGCAAGAGAAAAGACCCAGAGCTGGAAATAAGCTTGAAACTTTCAACTACTGGTGAAAAAGACCCAATGGAATAAGGGGGAAGTGGCCAAAAATAAGGTTGGAAAAGTAGGCAGGATTATGTCATTGAAGGAATACACTACACTAAAGCCTTATAAAGATTTCGACATTGTATCTCAGTGTGAGAGAAGCTATTGGGTGATTTTTAACAAAAAAAAAATTGAATTTTTAACCTGGCTGGTAATTGGAGAAGCCACTAGTCAGAACAGGAAGTCAGCCATGTTGCTAGTGCAGTAATCCATGCAAGGGACATCAGTAGCTTCGAAGGGAAGTGACTGGATTCAAGATGTATTGAGAATGTGGAGCTGTCGGAAGTTGCTAATGGATTTGATGAAGTTCTGAAAGAAAGGAATTAGGAAAGATTCTTAAGTTTTTGGTACCATTTGTTGAGAAGAGGAATCCTGAGACAGGAATGATTAGTGGGGTAGATCAAGAGTTTGGGTTTGGAACATGAAGAATTTGAGATGCCTATTCAATTTCCAAGTGGGAAACACAGAGTGAACAGACTGCTGGATATGTGAGTCTGGTGCTCAGGGCAGAAGTTGGAGGCCCAGGGCTCAGGGCTGTGAATTTGGGGGCCCTAAGGCTAGGGATGACTTTCTTTCCAAGTTTTTATTTTAGTTCCAGTTAGTTAAAATATAGTGTAATATTAGTCCCAGAAGTAGAATTTAGTGATTCATCACTTGCATATAACACCCAGTGCTTATCATGAGTGCCCCTTCTAATACCCACCACCAATTTAACCCATAACTCTGTTCACCTCCCCTCTAGCAACCCTCAGTTTGTTCTCTATGTCTGTTTTATGGTTTGCCTCTTTTCCTCCCATGTTCATCTGTTTCATTTCTTAAATCCCAAGTAGGAGTGAAATCGTATGGTCTTTCTCTTTCTCTGACTTGTTCTGCTTAGCATAATACACTCTAACTCCAACCACATCATGGCAAAGAGGACAATTTCATTCATTTTTTTAGCTGTGTAATATTCCATTGTGCATATATATCAGATGAGTAATATTCCATTGTATATTCTAATGTAATATTCCATTCATCAGTGAATGGACACTTTGACTGTTTCCACAATAGCCACACTTGGCTATTGTTGGTAATAGGAACATAAACATTGGGGTGCATGTATCTCTTCAAATCAGTATTTTTGTATCCTTTGGGTAAATACCAGTAGTACAATTGCTGGCTCGTAGGGTAGTTCTACTTTCAAACTTTTTGAGGAACCTCCATACTCTTTTCCAGACTGGATGCATTAGTTTGCATTCCCACCAACAGTGTAAAAGGGTTCCCCTCTCTCTACATCCTCACCAACATCTGTTGTTTCCGAGTTGTTCATTTTAGCCATTCTGACTGGTGTGAGATGACATTTTAAAATAAGGGACTGGGCAGTGAGGACAAACTCAAGAACTAAACTTGGAGACACTCTACTATTTTGAGTTTAGGGCAAAGAGGAGACTCCACTAAAAGAGATCCAGGGGAGCAGCCAGTGAGATGGGAGGAAAATTGAGAGGGTGTTGTGTTCTGGGAGCCAAGGGAGAAAGGTTTAATGAGGGAGTGGTCTCACGTGACAAATGGCTGAGGTCTGGGAAGTAGCCCCTGGACGAGGCAGAATGTGAATTATTGGTGATATTGGTAAGGAAAATATTAGTGGGGTAGTGGGCACAGGAACTTGGGTAGTAAGTATCTGAGGAGAAGGCAGAGGAGCAGGTTGATATAGAACAAAACAATCCAGACAGCTTCTGCTATAAAGCGAAACAGAAACGAACAGAAATGATCAAATAAGGAGGAACAAACTTGAAGAGCTGAATACAAGTGGGCTATGCCTCCTGCCATCATCAATAACTGGCACCACTCCAATTAGGGTACGCACTAGAGTTGCCAGATGGTTTTAACAAAAATACCTGGCACATTGTATAAAGGCTCCTTATGTGCCAGCTTTACTTATTAAGCAAACTGTCATAACAGCAAATGGTGGAAGTCAAGAGAGTGAGCAATAACATTAATGTTCAAGTTATGTTAAACTATAACAATAAAAACTTTTCTGATTTGGAAATGTCAAGCATCAACTGTGAAATGTTTTTAAAACTTTTTCCTCGGTAACAAGCTCAAATACCAGGCAATCTAGTTCAAAACTGGACAAAATGCAGCCCTGACAGTAGCTGCTTTCACTGTGGCTTTCTGTGTACCAGTCTATGCAATTTGGAAGTGAATATTCAGTTGCTTGAGATGGTGTATATTTCATTTGAACATATGCTTCATATCAGCAAAACTTCCTCTCATTTAAAATTCTACTAAGGGTAGACTAGAACAAATGATCCAAAATTTGTGTGGAACCACAAAAGATTCTGAGTAGCCAAAGGAATGTTGAGAAAGAGGAACAAAGCTGGAGGTATCACAATCCCAGATTTCAAGATATATTACAAAGCTATAATATAAAGGACTATGGTCCTGGCACAAATACAGACACATAGATCAATAAAAGAAAACAGAGAGCCCCTAGATAAACCCATACTTGTATGATCAATTAATCTACAACAAAGGAGGCAAGATTATATAATGGAGAAAAGATAGTCTCTTCAATAAATTGTGGGAAAGTCAATAAATTCTGGGAAAACTGGACATCTACTTGCAAAAAATGAAACTAGACTACTTTCTTACAACATATAAAAATAACTCAAAGTGGATTAAAGGCCTAAATGTGAGACCTGAAATCATAAAACTCCAAGAATAAAATATAAGAAGTAATCTCTTAGACATCAGCCTTAGCAAAGTTTTCCTAGCTATGTCTCATCAGACAAGGGAAACAAAAGCACAAATAAGCCTATTAAGACTACACAGAAATAAAAAGAAACCATCAACAAGACAAAAAGGCAGTCTACTGATTGGGAGAAGATATTTGCAAGTGATGTATCTGTTAAGAAGTTAATATCCAGGGGGGAGGAGTCAAGATGGCGGAGAAGTAGCAGGCTGAGACTACCTCAGCTAGCAGGAGATCAGCTAGAGAGCTCATCTAAAGATTGCAAACACCTGCAAATCCATTGGCAGATCGAAGAGAAGAAGAAGAGCAATTCTAGAAACAGAAAAACAACCACTTTCTGAAAGGTAGGACTGGCGGAGAAGTGAATCCAAAGCAACGGGAAGATAGACCCTGGGGGGAGGGGCCGGCTCCCGGCAAGCGGCGGAGCAACGGAGCACAAAATCGGGACTTTTAAAAGTCTGTGCCACTGAGGGACATCGCTCCGGAGGCTAAACCGGGGCGAAGCCCATGCGGGGTCGGCGTGACCTCAGGTCCCGCGGGGTCACAGAAGGATCGGGGGTGTCTGAGTGTCGCAGAGCTTGCGGATATTGGAACAGGAAAGCCGGCTGCAGAGACAGAGCCGACAGTAAGCTCGCAGCTCGGAGTTGCCTTGAACCGGCCACAGGATCGGTGAGCTCGGAGCGCGGCCGGAGGTTAGGCAGACGCGACTTACTAGGAGCTGTTCGCTGAGGGCGCACTGGGGAGCAGGGCACCGGGCTCTCGGCTCCTCCAGGCCAGAGACCAGGAGGCCGCCATTTGTATTCCCGTCCTCCAGAACTCTACGGAAAGCGCTCAGGGAACAAAAGCTCCTGAAAGCAAAGCCGAGCAGATCACTCAGCCCGGCCCCTGGGAAGGGCGGTGTAATTCCGCCTGGGGCAAAGACACTTGAGAATCACTACACCAGGCCCCTCCCCCAGAAGATCAACAAGAAATCCAGGCAAGACCAAGTTCACCTACCAAGGAGTGCAGTTTCAATACCAAGGAGAGAGCAGCAGAATTCCAGAGGAGGAGAAAACAAACCACGGAACTCATGGCTTTCTGCCTGTGATTTTTTAGTCTTGCAGTTAATTTTTTTTCTTTTTCATTTTTTTTTTCTCTTCTTCTGCTAAAATTTTTTATAACTTTTACCCTTTTCTTTTTTAACGTTTTTAAACTAGATTATCTAATATATATATATTTTTCTTTTTTATACTTTTCTTTATTCATTTTCTTTTTTTTAATTATTATTTTTTCTTTTTCTACTTTCTTTATTTTTGAACCTCTTTTTATCCCCAAATCAGAAGAGATCCTAATCTCTTCAATCTTTTTTTTTCTTAATTCTTTTTTAAATTCTTGATTGAATTTTTAATTCAAACTCTTTTTTTTAATTCTTTTTTTCTTTTTTTTCTTTCTTTCTTTTTGAACCTCTTTTTATCCCCAAATCAGAAGAGATCCCAATCAGAAGAGATTGGGAGATCCCAATCAAAGGAGATCCCAATCAGAGGAGATCCCTCACCCAATCGTGAGGGGGGAGAAATCCCCCCTCACGATTTGGGATCTCTTCTGATTTGGTTAAAGCATATTTTCCTGGGATTGTTGCCACCCTATCAGTATTTTACTTGCTCCTTCATATACTCTTAACTGGACAAAATGACAAGGCAGAAAAATTCACAACAAAAAAAAGAACAAGAGACAGTACCGAAGGCTAGGGACCTAATCAATACAGACATTGGTAATGTCAGATCTAGAGTTCAAAATGACAATTCTCAAGGTTCTAGCCGGGCTTGAAAAAGGCATGGAAGATATTAGAGAAACCCTCTCCAGAGATATAAAAGCCCTTTCTGGAGAAATAAAAGAACTAAAATCTAACCAAGTTGAAATAAAAAATGTTATTAATGAAGTTCAATCAAAAATGGAGGCTCTCACTGCTAGGATAAATGAGGCAGAAGAAAGAATTAGCAATATAGAAGACCAAATGACAGAGAATAAAGAAGCTGAGCAAAAGAGGGACAACAGCTACTGGACCATGAGGGGAGAATTCGAGAGATAAGTGACACCATAAGACGAAACAACATTAGAATAATTGGGATTCCAGAAGAAGAAGAGAGAGGGGAGCAGAAGGTATACTGGAGAGAATTATTGGGGAGAATTTCCCCAATATGGCAAAGGGAACGAGCATCAAAATTCAGGAGGTTCAGAGAACGCCCCTCAAAATCAATAAGAATAGGCCCACACCCCGTCACCTAATAGTAAAATTTACAAGCCTTAGTGACAAAGAGAAAATCCTGAAAGCAGCCCGGGAAAAGAAGTCTGTAACATACAATGGTAAAAGTATTATATTGGCAGCTGACTTATCCACAGAGACCTGGCAGGCCAGAAAGAGCTGGCATATTTTCAGAGCACTAAACGAGAAAAACATGCAGCCAAGAATACTATATCCAGCTAGGCTATCATTGAAAATAGAAGGAGAGATTAAAAGCTTCCAGGACAAACAAAAACTGAAAGAATTTGCAAACACCAAACCAGCTCTACAGGAAATACTGAAAGGGGTCCTCTAAGCAAAGAGAGAGCCTACAAGTGGTAGATCAGAAAGGAACAGAGACAATATACAGTAACAGTCACCTTATAGGCAATACAATGGCACTAAAATCATATCTCTCAATAGTTACCCTGAATGTTAATGGGCTAAATGCCCCAATCAAAAGACACAGGGTATCAGAATGGATAAAAAAACAAAACTCATCTATATGTTGCCTCCAAGAAACTCATTTTAAACCCGAAGACACCTCCAGACTTAAAGTGAGGGGGTGTAAAAGAATTTACCATGCTAATGGACATCAGAAAAAAGCAGGAGTGGCAATCCTTATATCAGATCAATTAGATTTTAAGCCAAAGACTATAATAAGGGATGAGGAAGGACACTATATCATACTCAAAGGGTCTGTCCAACAAGAAGATCTAACAATTTTAAATATCTATGCCCCCAACATGGGCGCAGCAAACTATATAAACCAATTAATAACAAAATCAAAGAAACACATCAACAATAATACAATAATAGTAGGGGACTTTAACACTCCCCTCACTGAAATGGACAGATCATCCAAGCAAAAGATCAACAGGGAAATAAAGGCCTTAAATGATACACTGGATGAGATGGACATCACAGATATATTCAGAACATTTCATCCCAAAGCAACAGAATACACATTCTTCTCTAGTGCACATGGAACATTCTCCAGAATACATCACATCCTCGGTCCTAAATCAGGACTCAACCAGTATCAAAAGATTGGGATCATTCCCTGCATATTTTCAGACCACAATGCTCTGAAGCTAGAACTCAACCACAAGAGGAAGTTTGGAAAGAACACAAATACATGGAGACTAAACAGCATCCTTCTAAAGAATGAATGGGTCAACCGGGAAATTAAAGAAGAATTGAAAAAAATCATGGAAACAAATGATAATGAAAATACAACGGTTCAAAATCTGTGGGACACAACAAAGGCAGTCATGAGAGGAAAATATATAGCGGTACAAGCTTTTCTCAAGAAACAAGAAAGGTCTCAAGTACACAACCTAACCCTACACCTAAAGGAGCTGGAGAAAGAACAAGAAAGAAACCCTAAGCCCAGCAGGAGAAGAGAAATCATAAAGATCAGAGCAGAAATCAATGAAATAGAAACCAAAAAAACAATAGAACAAATCAACCAAACTAGGAGCTGGTTCTTTGAAAGAATTAATAAAATTGATAAACCCTTGGCCAGACTTATCAAAAAGAAAAGAGAAAGGACCCAAATAAATAAAATCATGAATGAAAGAGGAGAGATCACAACTAACACCAAAGAAATACAAACTATTATAAGAACATACTATGAGCAACTCTACGCCAACAAATTTGACAATCTGGAAGAAATGGATGCATTCCTAGAAACATATAAACTACCAAAATTGAACCAGGAAGAAATAGAAAGCCTGAACAGACCCATAACCAGTAAGGAGATTGAAACAGTCATTAAAAATCTCCAAACAAACAAAAGCCCAGGGCCAGATGGCTTCCCGGGGGAATTCTACCAAACATTTAAAGAGGAACTAATTCCTATTCTCCTGAAACTGTTCCAAAAAATAGAAATGGAAGGAAAACTCCCAAACTCATTTTATGAGGCCAGCATCACCTTGATCCCCAAACCAGACAAGGATCCCATCAAAAAAGAGAGCTATAGACCAATATCCTTGATGAACACAGAGGCAAAAATTCTCACCAAAATACTAGCCAATAGGATTCAACAGTACATTAAAAGGATTAATCACCACGACCAAGTGGGATTCATCCCAGGGCTGCAAGGTTGGTTCAACATCCGCAAATCAGTCAATGTGATACAACACATCAATAAAAGAAAACAAGAACCATATGATACTCTCAATAGATGCTGAAAAAGCATTTGACAAAGTACAGCATCCCTTCCTGATCAAAACCCTTCAAAGTGTAGGGATAGAGGGCACATACCTCAATATCATCAAAGCCATCTATGAAAAACCCACTGCAAATATCATTCTCAATGGAGAAAAACTGAAAGCTTTTCCACTAAGGTCAGGAACACGGCAGGGATGTCCATTATCACCACTGCTATTCAACATAGTACTAGAAGTCCTAGCCTCAGCAATCAGACAACAAAAGGAAATTAAAGGCATCCAAATCGGCAAAGAAGAAGTCAAATTATCACTCTTCGCAGATGATATGATACTCTATGTGGATAACCCAAAAGACTCCACTCCAAAACTGCTAGAACTTATACAGGAATTCAGTAAAGTGTCAGGATATAAGATCAATGCACAGAAATCAGTTGCATTTCTCTACACCAACAAGAAGACAGAAGAAAGAGAAATTAAGGACTCAATCCCATTTACAATTGCACCCCAAACCATAAGATACCTAGGAATAAACCTAACCAAAGAGGCTAAGAATCTATACTCAGAAAACTATAAAGTACTCATGAAAGAAATTGAGGAAGACACAAAGAAATGGAAAAATGTTCCATGCTCCTGGATTGGAAGAATAAATATTGTGAAAATGTCTATGCTACCTAAAGCAATCTACACATTTAATGCAATTCCTATCAAAGTACCATCCATCTTTTTCAAAGAAATGGAACAAATAATTTTAAAATTTATATGGAACCAGAAAAGACCTCGAATAGCCAAAGGGATATTGAAAAACAAAGCCAAAGTTGGTGGCATCACAATTCCGGACTTCAAGCTTTATTACAAAGCTGTCATCATCAAGACAGCATGGTACTGGCACAGAAACAGACACATAGATCAATGGAACAGAATAGAGAGCCCAGAAATAGACCCTCAACTCTATGGTCAACTAATCTTTGACAAAGCAGGAAAGAATGTCCAATGGAAAAAAGACAGCCTCTTTAATAAATGGTGTTGGGAAAATTGGACAGCCATGTGCAGAAAAATGAAATTGGACCATTTCCTTACACCACACACAAAAATAGATTCAAAATGGATTAAGGACCTCAATGTGAGAAAGGAATCCATCAAAATCCTTGAGGAGAACACAGGCAGCAACCTCTTCGACCTCAGCCACAGCAACATCTTCCTAGGAACATCGCCAAAGGCAAGGGAAGCAAGGGCAAAAATGAACTTTTGGGATTTCATCAAGATCAAAAGCTTTTGTACAGCAAAGGAAACAGTTAACAAAACCAAAAGACAACTGACAGAATGGGAGAAGATATTTGCAAACGACATATCAGATAAAGGACTAGTGTCCAAAATCTCTAAAGAACTTAACAAACTCAACACCCAAAGAACAAATAATCCAATCAAGAAATGGGCAGAGGACATGAACAGACATTTCTGCAAAGAAGACATCCAGATGGCCAACAGACACATGAAAAAGTGCTCCATATCACTTGGCATCAGGGAAATACAAATCAAAACCACAATGAGATATCACCTCACACCAGTCAGAATGGCTAAAATCAACAAGTCAGGAAATGACAGATGCTGGCGAGGATGCGGAGAAAGGGGAACCCTCCTACACTGTTGGTGGGAATGCAAGCTGGTGCAACCACTCTGGAAAACAGCATGGAGGTTCCTCAAAATGTTGAAAATAGAACTGCCCTATGACCCAGCAATTGCACTACTGGGAATTTACCCTAAAGATACAAACGTAGTGATCCAAAGGGGCACGTGCACCCGAATGTTTATAGCAGCAATGTCCACAATAGCCAAACTATGGAAAGAACCTAGATGTCCATCAACAGATGAATGGATCAAGAAGATGTGGTATATATACACAATGGAATACTATGCAGCCATCAAAAGAAACAAAATCTTGCCATTTGCGACAACATGGATGGAACTAGAGCGTATCATGCTTAGCGAAACAAGTCAAGCGGAGAAAGACAAATATCATATGATCTCCCTGATATGAGGAAGTGGTGATGCAACTTGGGGGCTTAAGTGGGTAGGAGAAGAATCCATTAAACAAGATGGGATAGGGAGGGAGACAAACCATAAGTGACTCTTAATCTCACGAAACAAACTGTGGGTTGCTGGGGGGAGGGGGGTTGGGAGAAGGAGGGTAGGGTTATGGACATTGGGGAGGGTATGTGCTTTTGGGTAAATTGGAAGGGGAGATGAACCATGAGAGACTATGGACTCTGAAAAACAATCTGAGGGGTTTGAAGTGGCAGGGGGGTGGGAGGTTGGGGTACCAGGTGGTGGGTATTATAGAGGGCACAGCTTGCATGGAGCACTGGTGTGTTGAAACAATAATGAATACTGTTTTTCTGAAAATAAATAAATTGGAAAAAAAAAAGAGTGAAGGGGATTAAGAGTACACTTACCCTGATAACCACCGAGTAATGTATAGAACTGTTAAATTGTTATATTATACATCTGCAACTAATATAACATTGTGTGTTAATTATACTTGAATAAAAAAATAAGTCAAAAAATGTTAAAATGGGGAAAAAAAAGAAGTTAATATCCAAAAAATACAAAGAACTTAATCAACACAACACACACCAAAACCAAATAATCTGATTAAAAATGGGCAAAGAACCCAAAGAGTCATTTTCCAAGGAAAGCATACAGATGGCTTAGAGGTACATGAAAAGATAGTCAATATCACTCATTATCAATTTAAATCAAAACCACAGTGCAATGTCATTTTACACCTATCAGAATGGCTAGAATCAAAAAGACAGGAAATAACACGTTTGGTGAGGATATAGAAAAAAGGAAAAACTCATACATTGCTGGTAGAAATGTAAATTGATAAAGCCACTATGGAAAACAGTATGGAGGGTCCTCAAAAAATTGAAAATAGATCTCTGTATGATCTAGAAATTCCACTACTGGGAATTTATAAAAACTTACAAAACATACCCCCCCAAATGAAAACACTATTTGAAAAGATATAGATCCTCTATGTTTATTATAACATTATTTATAATAGCCAAGATATGGAAGGAACAGTGTCCATTGATAGACAAATGGATTAGGGAGATGTCATATCTTATATATGATAGATGAATGGGTAAAGAAGATGTCATATCTTTGTCTCCTACCTTTTCCACCTGTTCTCTCCCCTTGCTCATTTGGGGTTTGGGGTAACAGCTCTTGGATCTTGCCAGATCATTTTTGTAAATAATCCTTTATTAAGTCTTTCATTGAATTAATAAAAATCCTTTCTTAAATTCTCCTAAAATTATTTTATTAGAGTTAGCCAGATGTGTCTTTTTGTTTTTTGGGTTTTGTTTTGTTTTGTCTGGATCCTGACTGTCTTTAATTAGGCCATCAAACTTAATACTGAAACTCATCTCTCTTTGAAAATTTGTGGGCTTTTTAAAGTTTGTTTCCTTAATCTTAACTATGGTATACAGACCAATATAATAAAAAATAAATAAATAAAACAAATAATAGAAAAATAACAACAAATATGTCAGACACTCTTGTAAAGCACTTTGTACTCTGTTTCATTTAAATCTCACCAAAATCCTTTGAAGTATAAACTATTATCATTCCTGTCTCACACATGAAGAAACTGAGTTTTGGAGAGTTGATGTGGATGGCAGGTGGAAAGTTCTAGATTAACATGCTGTGCTTGGTGTCTCTGGCAACTCAGACAGAGAGAGTTGGGACCTGGAAAGTAGGGAAAGGGTCAACTGAAAATGAGAGATGGAGCCAGAGACCAGCAAAGCCAGGCGGGAAAGCTTTTGTTGAAAGAAAAGAGGAGAACAGCGATGCAGAAGAGCGTAATCAGTGAAAAGAAGTACAACTGCATGGTTGAAAACCAGTAGCGAGGGAGACACACTGAGAAAGGGAGGGGTGACTCAGGAGAACGAGGGAGATTAGGAAAGTTCTGGAAATGGCCTCATCATGTAACTTGGCCTTGTGGTTCTTAATTCCTCTCACACGAAACCAGAAGCCAGAAAGGAAGCCAAGAGGGGCAGGAGGGGAGAGGGAGAAGGAAAGACAAATGATCCATCAGGACCATTTTGGTGATTAAAACTGTTGATGTTTGACTTTTATTTGTCTTTTCCAGCCAAACATAGCATGAACACTTAGCCATAGTGTAATTTTATTTATTTAACTTTTAATTAATTAATTTTTATTGAAGTATAGTTGACACACCATGTTACATCAGTTTCAAACGTATAACATTGTAACTCAAGAACTCTGTATGTCGTGCTACACTCGCCGTGAGCATAGCTAACATCTGCACCGTGCAACGCTAGTATGGAGCCATTGACTATGTCCCAGTGCTGTGCCTTTCGTCCCTGTGATTTTATCCTTGAACGTTTTCCTTACTGGCCAAACCCAACATGGGGGCCAGCTTCCTGGGACACCCACAGATGAGGAAGGGCGAGAGACCATCTAGCACAGCAGGAGTCCTGATTTGGAGGTAATTTTTTTTACATGAAGCTAGGACTGTTAGTCTAAATCTACCAGTGGTCATGCTGTACAAGCTCAGTTATGATTTATACTATTTCTAGGTGCAATGAAATGGATTGATGAAAAGTTTCATCTAGACATTTTTTGCCATTTTAGTGATAATCTCCATCTAGAAATCTGAACTGATTCTTTACATGAATTATTCTAGTCACTCTCTACAAATTCATAACCACATTTATGACATAAGACTACAGCTGCAATTGCCATTCTATTTACATATTTATTATAATGACTATGCGATAAGTATGCCATAATTAGATGATGATATTGTAACTGACAACCCGTACCACTTAATTCATAAAGAAGATTAGCAACAAAATACGTGTATTTACTTTCAAGTTCATACCTATATAGTCTGCCAACTTGTTTTAATTAGCTCCTTCTGAAACACCTCAGGCCTTTGGTTATTATTTGCAATTCAGGCAATTGTTGTTTGAAGGATAAATCTGTGGACTTAATACATATATTTATTCGTCATTATTTAAATTATCAATGGCTACATGGAGCCACTCATAAAAAGATACTTGTCTCTTGCAAGGAAAACCACGTTTCTTCCTCTCTGATACTTGAGTTACATAATTTGTCACATTTCCTACTCGCCTTGAAAGAGAGCTGAAGGCCCAAGTTTTTTATTCATATAAAGCTACTATTTAATAACTACAGTTGACACACATTGTTTTCTTCATTATTTTGCTTCATTTCCCCACATTATGTCCCAATTTTAAGGTTCTTATTTTATGTTGTTTTAAGCAAACCTGAAGTTTTGAGGGTTTTGGCAAATATGTCATGCACAAAATAATTTTTAACATCTGGAAATGCCATAGTGATCATGTTTTTATAAGCTGTGTGGATTATTTCCTGGTAGGCACCAGTCTCCAAATTGCAGAGCTCATTTCTTCACGGAAGATTGATTTGCTTATCAACTTATATCAAAATTGATGCATTTAGTGTCTGTTGCTCTTCTACTGAACTGAATTCAACCACAAACTCATTTTTATGGTTGCACAATTATAATAACAATAAAAATATATAGGAATAAACATCCAAATAATAAAGCCTTTAAAAGAAATCCTCTGATGGCTCAATGCAGAGCTCAGTAATTTCACCCAGATGCTATAATCAAGGAGACCAAAGTGCTTCCGCGGCCAAGTTCACCAAAAGGGGAAATAAAGCTCTCAGGAGAAGAGAGTTCTTCACTCTTGCAACATTAGACATGTTGAGAACAAATTTCATTTGTCACAGTTCCTTTGCCTTGGCACGAAATGATATGAAACTTGTTCATCATATTAATAATCAAAAGAAATGCTGATACATCTAGAGTAATTTAGACTGGAAAGTCACTGGAAGCTGCAAAGCGTTGATGAGTTGGCCAGATGTTCCGTGATGAATTATTCCAAACAAAGGAACCCAAAACATTTCATGTTAGTGCTGTGAAATCAGCTTTCCTTACTGATGGGAAGGGAGAAGGTGTTAAGTCTGAGAATCTCTACAGATACATCCAAGCCCATGAGCCTCTGCTAGCGCTGCTTTAATCTGGAAGGATGAAAGTGTAGACACTGAAATATTGTAAGTAGCCACATTAATTCTCTGAAGGAAAAGCCTTTGCAAACAACTGTAGGCGGGTCCTCCAGGAAAAGTGAGAACCGATCTCCTTCTTAACTGCCCAATAAAATATAGCTTGCCTCCCCAGGATCTGGCATTTACTGAGTGCTGAAGCAGCCCAGTAAAGAGCTAAATGCTTTGAGAGCATTGACCGCTTTTAGTATTAGGCCATATAATCCTGATTTTGAAAACTTTCCACAAACACTCCCTAAAGGAGAGGGAAGATTGAGGATTAAGGTTTATACCAGTGCGTGGATGAAACTGAGATATAAAATATGCATTAGACCGTACTCCACCGATTTTGTTCCAAAAGAAGTTGATTATTTTAGGCTTCTCGTGTCAGGATAGATTTTTCAGACTTTTGGGGTGGTGGATTAATGGCTTTAATGCAGAAAATACATTACATGAAGCAAAAAGCAGCCATCCCTTGCCTGGTATAAAGCGTAAGATAGAAAAAGACTCACGTTCTCAGCTTTTAAAATGTTTAACTGTTTTTTTTTTTTTCATAACCCTTGTTAATAGGAAAATGGGTTGAAAGGTAATGAGATCATTTCTAATAGTTAATAGAAGTTTGAGCAGTCAAGGTCTGCTTGTCAGAGTGTCTGTCCCATGAATGTCCAGCTTTTGACTAATGAGGTGACAGTGACTTGCAGCCTTCTCTCTTAGCTAATGATTAACTGTCCCTGGAGAAAAGAAAAGAAAGGAGGTTTTTGTAGGGTATAGGGTTGACTCCAGCCTATTTGTGTTGCCCTGTTGATTTGGGGGAAGGTGTTACACTCCTTTAAGATTCACTTCAGCGTTCTCATTACAGTTTACTTAAAAGGAATTTCCTACTCCTGACCATAGCTCTCATTTGGAGTGGGAGTTTCCTATGGATGTGGCTACCAGGAACGTTGTTTCAAATATATAAATTCTAGGAAGGATTGGAAAGAACATTTGAAATCAGGAGCAACTTGGAAAAAGCCCTTAATTCACCTGATGTTACAGTTTCTGACCAGAGTACTCAATTTATGATACTGATACCAGAATCTTGCTTTGCTTCATGGCCTTCTAGTCAATGTTTCATGTTTGCTTGTCCTTTTTGGCTTCTTCTGGGATGTACAGTAATAATTTCCAAGCATAAACAAACAAACAAACAAAAGGGTCATCTTAAAACAATCAGTGTAAATCACTTGAGAATGAATAACCCTAGAGCTCACATCTTTGAGCTCTTAGTCTTGGCAGGCAATGTGTTCGGTGCTGTGCAATTATTAAGTCATTTAATCTTTACAAGGCTATGGCATAAAAACTCCCCAATGTTATAAATGAGAAAAACAGAGGTAAAAGGAGCTCATAACTTGCTCACCGTCATGCAGCTAATACGGGCAGAACCAGGATTTGGACCTGAGAAGTTTGGCTCTAATTCATGCCCTTAAACTCTATTGTGTGCACCGTAATGGAATTCTTTTTATCTTGAGAGTCAAAGGATTCACTTGACATCTTTTTACAGTGCTAACGATGTGCCGGTGCTATAGCTTATAGGATTAAACATATTATCCTCCCTCAAGAATTCAGAGATCTGCAGGTAGCCAAATATTGAACCTGCAGGTAAAAGGTAAGGTTATTATACTCTGGCAAACACGGGGTGTTGTGAATACATGTATGTGTGTATGTGGATACATAGACACATGGTAAAACCCATCTGCATGTTTTATGTTTAACTACCACAAAGATGATTAGTAATATAAAAGCTGCCCATCCCTTGTGTGAATGAAGACCCAGTAGCCAACACTGACATGTAAATCATTGCCAGAATCTTCCAGGCTCACCTGGAAAAGGAGTAAAGCAGTTGCAGGGACTGATTATTCATACAACAGAGCCACCAAATGCTGAAGGAGTGAAGCAGATAATTCCAAATATGGCATATACTGAATCTGTGAATACGGATTAATAAATTTCAAGGTTATGTAGGAAGTGATTTTTAGTGACAGCTCATTGGCTTTGGTATCATGTAAGTGGCCTAAGATTTGTTCCCTGAGCATATCAGCTGAGCCCTGGCAGAAGAAAATCATCAACACATTCTCCATTTGAACGGCAGCTGCCCAGGGCACAGCCCCAGCACGGTGGGACCCCCAGCAACAGAGAAGGTGCCTAATAGGACAGCAGTGGTCCAGGAGGAGATGGGGGCATCCAGTGGGAACAGCACTGCGTATGCAACACTGATGCAACCCTCCTCCTTGGGGGCCCCTACTGTGGTACATGGGCTCCACGTTGTGTCAACAGCGTGGAATCTGGACGGCTATAAAGAGGACAGAAGCAACAGAAACGGCAGTGTGCTCTGTGTTGTAAGCCCTGGGCACGTCCACCTATTAGCTGCGTGAGTTATCTTTCAAGACCAGTGTGATGGGAAAGCTATTACAAAATCCAAAGCTTAACGTAAAAACACCACATTCATTCAATTCTTTTAGAAAAGGATAATTTCCTATTAACTTTTGTATTCTGCTGCTATGTTATCATTCAAAAACACTGCGGAAACTTAATGGTGGGCATGCAGCTGAAACCGGGAGAAATCCCGAAGTCAAAAAATAGTTAATATGTAGCCAAAGGGCAGTTATGCAATCAGTCATTGAAAAGGACATTAAGCAGGCACAGAATCTAGATGGTGGTACCAAGGGGGACACACATGAGCTCCTGGTTCATTCCTGCCCTGGAGTATCAAACTCTTCAAGCTTGCAAAGCTCTCTTAAAACTTGCAAATGAGGTACCAACCCTACAGAGAGAAAGAAATCCTTGACTGTTCCAAGGAGAGAAATGCTTACATTTTCAAAGATTCCCTTGGCCTTGGGAGTTGAGGGCTGGCTGAATCTCCAGATTGCTTATAAAACGAGAGATGAAGACATCCCTTTTTATTTCAAGTAACAGACTGAGCTAAAACCATTTCACGATTTGCAACATTTTCAACATCTTACTCTCGATAACCATCATGACCTTTTAATAAGTTATGTACAACGACTATATTCATTAATCACTTTTTTTCATAGGTTGAATTAATTAGGTTTTAAAGCTGATATAGCTTCATAGCTGCTAGTCATAATTAGTTGCTTAAAAGGGTGTGTGTGTGGGGGGGGTGATTAGTGCCTCATTAGTACCTCTGTGTCTTCTAAAATGCTAGCAAGTTATTAATGCAGCAAAAGAGACCATTCTGGAGAAGCTGACCCATGCTAATACGTACTTTTAAAATTTTACTTTGTCTTTCTGAACATACATCGTTGAGCTAGAGATTGAGACTGTGGCTTTTCTCTGTGTGTAAAACAAAGGAAAGCATGGCACAGCTCCATTTCCTTAATTCCAATCAACAGACATTTATTGTGTCCTTGTTTCCCGCCTACATCTATGCTTCTTGTGGATGATAGAGGGGAATGCCAGCACAGAAAAGTAGATGCAAGGAGCAAAAACCTGTCTTTGAGAGTGTATGGAAATGCTAACATCCAGGAAGCAGTCAGGAAATGGCAGAAGGCTTACACTGAATTCATCATTATTAAGCTGGACAGCTCCGCCTTGCAGGACCGGCAGAGGACAGGCTCCTCAGAGCAGCTGGGGGTCAGCCTTATTTGTAATCCTAGTTCTGCAGCCCTACATCACCTCCGACTCTGTTCTTCATTTTCCAGAGTCTCTTTTTGCCATTTGTAAAATTCAAGCACTGAGAAAATGTGTGGAAAGCCCTCCGTGCACAGTGCCTGACAAAGGAGAGCTTTGGCCAGAGAGCAGTACAGGTCTGAGTTTTATTAGAAGGGCTGTGAGAGGTGTCCTTTAGGAAGGTCAGTGGAATCTCAGTTGGTGGCACTAGCCATGAGTCCAGCACTCATGGAATCTGGGCCCCATCCTTGGCTGACTCCCTCCTCCAATCTGGGTATCATGTTCACAGTCAGGCCAGTTGATGAATGAGTGATGTCGATAACAAAAGACATCTGTGGTTAGGTCCTCGGAAGGGGTGTGCTGAGCACTTAACAAGCTAATATGTGAAAAGCCATAGCAGATGCCAGGCACACAGGACACATTCAATAAATGTCAGCCATTATCTTTCTTGTTATTATTTAATAGAGTATCTGGCTCAAAATAGGCATTCAAAATATAAGAGCATATTTAATGGGAAAATTTATGAGAGCCTTCAACTATATAAAAAGCTTACCATAGAAAGGAGTGGTGAAGAGGATTCATTATTATTAAGGAAGACAGATTTAGGACTTTTTAACCAAGAAAAGGGTGTGTTCTACAGGAGGAAACTCTTTTCTGTGATTATAGCAGGCTCATAATTCAATGGACAACCTTGAAGTACAGGGAACTCTCATCTCACTCATCAGAAGAACCTCCAGCATGCAGCAGGGTGTTCTGGATGGCCGCTAGCCTCCCTTCCACCTGACAGAGGAGAGTTGCTCTGCAAACACAAGTCAGGTAAAGAATGAGTGAGGCTGTATTCAGGAAAATCTGCACAGGCAATAAAAGATGGTGGTTCTGAGTGTGTTCTCCAGCCCCAGAAAGGCTGAGGTTGGTCCTCAGCTGGGTTGTAACCGATTGCACTGGCTCAGTCTCTCCTGAGCCTCAGTTTCCCCATTACACAGCATGGGGAATAAAAATACATTCTTGTTGTGAGACATTAATGCAAAACACTTTGAATGGCCAATGGTTAATGATACCGTTCATGCTGATGGGATAGGGAAGAGAACTTTGTAAAGAAGAAAATAATGACTGCAGAGCAGTGTGGCACATGGGAAGCATTTAAAGGGTGTGCTTCGGCTGAATCAGAGGGAACAATGGGATGAGTGGATTGACGGGGGGCTGCATGGCCAGAGAGATGGTGAGGGTCTTATTATTGAAGGTCTTGGAGGCTGGGGTAGGGATTACAGATTTGACTTTTATTTTTATAAAAGGGGGAGATAGAATGTGTCTAAAGAACAAGTAGTAAGATAAAAGCATGATTTGAGGACAATTCTTCTAAAAAAACTCATGTTTAAGAAACATAGTCATATACACATCCTCCCCTGACCTGCACAACCTCCCTATGAGGTCAGTGTAGCAGCTGTTAATGTCATTATTACCAATTTTTACAAGACAAACAAAAGCTCAAAGGAGTGAAGTGCTCTGAGCTAATGGCGGAACTCTTACGTAACCTCAGTTCATGTCTCTTGATGTCCCATTTTGTATAAGTCATCACAGGGCATCTCAGAACACAGAAAGGACTGCAGAGGTGGAATTCAAGATCTCAAAAGGAGTTAGTGGTTCAATAGTAATATTTTTATTTCTTTGAAATTTTAAAACTCATTATTGTAAAAATATCACTTATTCTATAGCATTTACTTTTACTTTTACAAAAGTATATACAATACTTTTGAAAGTACTTACTGAGCAAGATAAAGGCAATTCTCCCTTTCTTCAATTTCTGTAATTCTGAAATTAGAAGAGGTCTTTATGAAGTGCTTCTGTCAATTGATCTAGCTTTTTGCTAAATCTCTCCTAGTCAAACCTTCCAGGATTTCTATTTTTAATCCCAGTTCTATTACAATGATTATATAATACAAATGGGTTCATTTTAGAACTCTACAATAAAGTGGTTAACAAACATTGAGCACTTACTATAAATAAGGCACTGTTCTAAGTTCTGTGTATATGTGATAAGCAATTTAAAACTTGCTACAACCTTGTAAGGTATGTACTGTTATTACCGACACTTTACAGGAAGGGGGGCTAACACCCAGGATGGCTATGAAATTCACCTACAGCCATATGGTAAGTGACAGATCCAAGGTTGAAGCCCAAGGCAGTTCTCCAATATGTATGCAGATAACCACTGCGTGTGCATTGTGGCTCAAAGTGGGAGAAAGAACCTCTGATGGAAACAGGGTACATATGTGTGTATGCACATGTGTATGCTTGCGACAGAAAAATTAAGAACAACAGTGTGATGTCTGCCAGAAGATTGGCCCTTAGGCCAATGTCTACAGACTCCCATCTGAGCTCTCTGAAAAGAAGATCTGCAAAGAGAATTAGAAATCACAGTGTTGGCACTCAGATCTCTGGGGCACTTTGGGACTGTACCTAGCCTTCCTTTCCGATCTTGGTGGTAGTATGGCACTGATGGGTGTTTTCATGTTAGAAGCAGGCATCCTTTCATGGTCACGAGCCACAGGGTTTCAGGCATAGTCCAAGGACAGGGGACACTACAGAAAAGAGCAAGAGGGGAGAGCAGGCACCCCCTGCACGGAATTCTCTCACTGGGCTGCATCACCAAAGGGAAGGGATAAAGAATGGTGGATGTTGCTCAAGGACACATGTTTGGACCTTTTTTGGGACGTCTCAAATATATATGGTAAGATTTGGAGACTAGAACAAAAAGTGACCCCATAGTTGCTGCCTGATGGAAAAAGACAAGGCAGTTCAGTCACCACTGTTCCACCATCCCCAAGACCAAGTACCCACTGTGTATGATCCCCTTTTTTTTAATTTATTTTTCTTCAGTGTTCCAAAATTCATTGTTCATGCACCACACCCAGTGCTCCATGCAATAGGTGCCCTCCTTAACACCCACCATCAGGCTCACCCAAACCTCCACTCCCCTCCCCTTCAAAACCCTCAGTTTGTTTCTCAGAGTCCACAGTCTCTCAGTACCCACTGTGTATGATCCCTTTTGTGCCTTTTTAAAAAAATATTTTATTTATTGAGAGAAAGAGAGAGCACAAGTGAGAGAAGGGACAGGGACAAGCAGACTCTCTGCTCAGCACACAGCCCCATGAGGGAATTGGTCCCAGGACCCTGAGATCATGAACTTAGTCAAAAGCAAACACTTAACCAACTGAGACACCCAGCATGCTCCTGCCCCATCTTTGTGTCTTTTCAAGTGAGCCAAGGAATTCACTGCCTGATGTACTCTCCAACCCAGCACTGAAGACCAGCAAACATACCAGTAATATTCAGTCATAGATTTAGAGAGAAACGATAAAGCTTTGGGTCTCTAAATTAACATCGAAAATAACATTGTTGATTCAAAGACCTTCCCCAATATAAAGAAATCACTTTTTTAAAAGAGCAGGCTTTGTTCGGGCTATTTGACAGGAAAGCTATTTTTGTCTGGGAAGACAGAGATTAATCAGTTCCTATAGAGGGTATTTCTAATGTTTGACAAATCTAGATAAACCCAAAGCTTGATTAATCAGACAGGAATAATATACCAGATGTCTGTTGTTTTAGAGATGTGTCCTCATTGTTTTTATGAAATGATGAGAAAACGGTTTTGAGAATGAGATTCTAAGAAATGAAAAGAGATGTGTGACTCTTTTGAAACTCAGTCCAGCTGGAGGGACATTAAACTACTCTGGTAAGCCGTAAACTTGACCCCAGACTCCTGTGTGCCATGCCAGGCCCCTCAGCCAACCTGCCCCCAGTTCTAATCAGGGCCATGGGTGAAAGAAAGGCTATGTGTACACACAGAAACACACAACCACACTTATTCGCTGGGCCCAAGTCCACAGAGTGCCCCCAGCTGAGTGTCTCTGGGAACCCTTGTTCCTGTTCTCTCTGGGGATTGCAGTGTCACCAAAGCCCATGCTTCCCAGAGCTAGAGGACCCAGATAGGGAGGAGGATGGCAGTGGCGACTGTACAGGAAACAGGGGAGTTGGCAGTTGCTTCTTTGATGAGATGGGAGGAACAAGGGACTCTGCCGGAAACATTTCTCCAACCGACTTTGTCCTAGCCTCTGGATTTTCCTCTACATGCATTTTGGTCTGGACGGTACTACAAGCCAACTTGTTAAATATATAAACCCTGGGCTCAAATCTGTCTTTCAGCTTTCAATAAATTGACCCTCCCTACTCCTGTCCTCTCCTGCTTCAAAGAACCCAGAATTTCTCTATTGCCCCAGCCTCACTTCACATAGTGTCCCTTTCACTCATGCAAGTATCCCAATTAGGATATTTGCAAGATCAGCCTCACCTGTCATTGCTCAGAACAGACCTGAGAGCACAGGAGTTAGACAAAAAACGTGTTAGTCATGATCAGGAGGATAAAGAAGGTTTTCTTAAAAAGCAGACACAGGGGGCACCTGGGTGGCTCAGTGGGTTAAGCCGCTGCCTTCGGCTCGGGTCATGATCTCGGGGTCCTGGGATTGAGTCCCGCATTGGGCTCTCTGCTCAGCAGGGAGCCTGCTTCCCTTCCTCTCTCTCTCTGCCTGCCTCTCTACCTACTTGTGATCTCTCTCTATCAAATAAATAAGTAAAATCTTAAAAAAAAAAAAAAAGCAGACACAGACCCCACCCAAAGCAGTTAGGTGGGGAAAAAATTAGGTGAAAAACAAGTACTTTTAATAAGACATAGCTTTTCTTTGGGTGAGGCTGGATGGGACCCCCACACAGTTAAGGACTGGCGAACTGGTTGTGAGGATTGACCACTGTGTTACGTAATCTTCTGGGTTACGTGGGTGTACTCTGATTTGCTCGTTTTCATTGATTTTTAAAATTGCAACGTTCTGTCCACTATTTTGAATTGGAGGACCATAAAATCTTAAGTAAACTCAAATGAACTTTACTTTGAAAATATTTTAAGTGTTTTACAAAATCTGTGCAACAGCCGGGAACAAGACCATCTAAGGCGTTACAAACCCAGTTACAGTTGGGGGAGGGGGAGGCAGGCTGTGGGTCCAAGATCAGGGAGCCAGCAGGTCCATTTGACTATGCATGACAGAGTGCTATGTAGCACCTAGAAGCAGCAGGCCAGCTGTGTGTGTCCCAGTATAGCTGGTCTGGAAAATGGAGTGCTGGGGGGGAGGGGCTGAGAATCAGATCAATCTATTTAATGTCAATTTGCTATTTGCATTAATTTAAGATTTATATGCATAAACAATTACACATGATTTACAAGATGGATGCAAAATAATATGAATCTCACCGAACACCTTGGAATAGTTTGTCGTGGTGGGTGGGTGGGGAGTGGGCTATGGGAATAGAAGTAATAAGTAAATGAATAAAACATGAGCCTAAAAAGTGGTGAAGAAGGTGACAAAAACAGAAAGGGAGGGGGCATCACTTTATTGGAATATGCACATTAATTAACTAACATTAATTAATCTTACAATCTTGAGCAGAGAAGTCGCATCAGATCCAACGTATTTTAATGAATTTTCTCTCTTCGACCCTCAACAAAATGAAAGACAATATAATTACTATCATAAATACTGCACACAGCGAAAAAGTTGGGAATATTGTTTTTCAAGATTTTTGCCGTTCAATCATTAAAAATGAGTTGAGCTTGAAATGCAGCTTGTTTGATTACACAGGGAAGCATTTGTTGGTGCAATTTCTAATGAGATGTGAGCTTAATAAATTTTTATTCCAGAACTGGAAATAAACGACAAAGATAGAGATAGGTGAACAGTGGGAGAAACTAGTGTGTAGTGGTTATTAAATGTCAAAGGAACAGCCCCAGGAAGCTGTTGACAGCAGAGGTGATGGACACACTCTGGAGAGAAGATGGGAGAAGGGAAGGACCCTTGCACAGTAGGGCCACTGAGTTCAGAACAGCCAACCCTCCCCCACAGCTGCTAGAGAGACGCCTGGTTCCAGGTACCCTTTGTGCATAAGCTGATAAATACAGGCCCTCCCATACCCAACTTTTCCCAGAGTAATGGGAATGCTTGTTTGAATTTATGGATAATAAGTCCTATTAGGATGTAGAAGCAGAGACGACACAGGATTTGGAAAGGGGCAGGAGCAGACAGAATGCGGGGCATGGAAGAAGTCAGGGAATTCACAGGCCCGCTTTGGATCAAATGTCAGGAATTTCAGCCCTAGCCCCACATCAGACTCCCTGCTCAGTGGGGAGCCTGCTTCTCCCTCCCTACTGCCTGCTCTTCCCCATGCTTATGCTCTCTCTCTGTCAAATAAATAAATAAAATCTTAAAAAAAAAAAAAAAAGACTTTCAGCCCTAGATTTCCCATATAAGTGAAATCATTTTGCATTTGTCTTTCTCTGCCTGACTATATACAAATGAACAAATCAACAATGACCACAGCAAAAAGGGCACAGAAAGAGACTGGTGGTTGCCAGAGGGGAGGTGGGTGGGAGGGATGGGAGAAATAAGTGAAGGGGATTCAGAGCTACAAACTTCTAGTTAAACAGGTAAGTCGTGAGGATGGAAAGTACAGCACAGGGAATCTAGTCCATAATATTGGAATCCAGTTTCATGGTGACAGATGGTGACTACACTTAGCATGGTGAACATAGCATAATATGGAGAATTATTGAATAACTGTGTAGCAAACCTGAAATGAATATAACATTGTGTGTCAACTGTACTTTTCAATTAAAAAATATAAAGCTGGGGCACCTGGGTGGCTCAGTGTGTTAAGCCTCTGCCTTCGGCTCAGGTCATGATCCCAGGGTCCTAGGATCGAGCCCTACATTGGGCTTTCTGCTCAGCAGAGAGCCTGCATCTCCCTCTGCTGCTCCCCCTGCTTTTGTTCCCTCTCTCTCTTTCCTTCTTTCTGTTAAATAAATAAAGTAAGGTAAGATGGTGGAACCAAGAAAGGAAATGTAGTGCATTGGGGGAAAAAGCTAGAAAGACCTTGAAGGGAGTGGGACAAACAGTGAAACATCCCATTACTATATTAGGTAAAATAAATCCATTCCATTAGTATATTAAGTAAAATAAATCCAATTTTGAGGTAGAAGGTTTAATGAACAAGAGAAGATAATACATTTAATTTCACATATCCAGCTCTATAATTCTCAGCTCTGCAAAATGCCAATTCCTAGCTTCTTAGTGTGGTACCATTATTTTAATGAGTATCACACCATTTTTTAAAGTCCTCACAGTTTCCCTCATACGTTACAACACTTTAACACAAAGAGTGTCCCCCAAATGCTATTTTCCCCATAAAATATATAAGCACTTAAGCCATGAATTCTTCTGCTAAAGGATTTTCAGAGACATAACACTTGTCATTGGAGAAGGAATGTTTTTTCATGACTTCACAATGGTGAGAGAGATATGGCAACATCATATGCACATGCATACACACACACACACAATTAGTGCGTTTCGTGTGGAGAAAGAATTGTATGCTACACTTAAGAAATATTTTTATAAAATTTGATAATACCTTTCACGTCATGAAAGGATCATTGCAGATTATGGAGGGAATCCACCTACAATGATACATTCACAGCCTCTCATATCACACGGGCTTTACAGACTTGCGGCACCTGGTCTTCTAACGGCCATTTTATTGCACAGAAAGAAGAGAATCCTACCAGTCTCAGACATTGTACCTGACACGTCCATAAATGTTCCCTATTCAATGTTCACAGATAATATAAGATAAGGATTTTGAGTCCTGGGTTTATAGAGGTTAAACTGAAACTTAGATTAGTTAAAAAAAAAAAAAACAGGCTATGTTACTGTAGCTCCAAAGTTTCCCTACGGGATAGCCTTGGGGCAACAAGCTGGTTGAAGAAGGATTTGCAGAATGTCATGTTTGCACAGCAAATAGGCCCTTACATAGATCATCAGTTCAAGCAAAAGAGCCTGCTGCAGGACAGGGCTGAGGCAGAAATGTGAGGTCTCTCCCAATGATCCCGTTCCTCCCACCACCCCAAATTTGCTCAGCCTTGCCAGGATGAAAATCTGAATCTACCAGACTCCAAAGTCAATTCATTTCCTAGAGAAGAAATCTGCAGCTAGAACCAAAGGAAAGGGAAGTCATTTCACATTTTTATGTAAAATTCACCTGCAGTATTTTTAATCCTTGTTTTTTTTTCTTTTTTTAGATTTTTTCTTTATTTATCTGACAGAGATCACAAGTAGGCAGAGAGGCAGGCAGAGAGAGAGGAGGAAGCAGGCTCCCTGCAGAGCAGAGAGCCCGATGCGGGGCTCGATCCCAGGACCCTGGGACCATGACCCGAGCTGAAGGCAGAGGCTTAACCCACTGAGCCACCCAGGCGCCCCGAATCCTTGTTTTCTTAAGATGGGGATAATAAAAGGTACTGGCAGCTGACACTACTTTTCTAAACACCATCATGTGAGGACAATGTGAAGCTGAGATACTCGGCCAGTGTGAGAAGCATGCAGGATCTAGGATCCTTTCAGCTCGAACGTTGTCAAGAAGCGAGGCACAGGCTGCTGTTTCTGGAGGTGGTGCAACCTCGGATTTCCATCCCATCTTTCTACCACATTTAGACATTCTTCGCCATCAAGGTCACTGCCTTGAAGAATGACCTAAAGGTTAAAATAAAAGTTACAGGCAAGAGAGAAAGAGGAAGGGGTGGGTTGCAAGGAGAAGCAGTGTTCCCGGGCACTCCAGAGAACTTCACGAAGGATAAGACACTCGCCTGATGAAGATCAATGATGCGGGTCTCACGGCCATTAGTATTCGCTGGCAGTTCATCTCGAATGGGGAGATGGATAGCACTGGCTATTTATTTGAGAAGAGTTACACAGCTTGACATATTCTCTGTTTCTCTTGTCCTCCAGAGGATCCGTAATGCCACAGTTAGGGAAGACTACTGTGTTAGAGGCAAGCAGTACAAATACCCGATTTTCTTCATGCCTTTGGCAATCCCACTTGCTCTCTCCTCATTCATCTTACCTATGTTCTAGAAAGAAAGGACCTAATTTTCTAACAAAACTCTCCTGACTAATTTAATAGTGAATGCTGTATCAAGGCAGTCTTAGTAGATTGATAGGCTGCTTTACTTAGTATTTTTTAAAGATTCAAGATAATGCATGCTCTCAAAACCAAGTATAAGTACACGAAAATACAACCAAATGTTATACATAGTGTTCAGTTCCAGAAAGTCTTCTTGGTTGTTTTGGTAAAGTCTGAAAGTTTTTACTATCCATATTGTGATTCTCATGTGTTTAAATGTTATTATCATGGCCAAGTCAACTCAAAATTAAGTCAGAGTGATTTGACTGTCTTTTTTAACTGATTTGATTACTGTGCTCTCACATTAATCTCATAGACGATCCTTCTTTGTCTGATTGTAAAACAAAAAGTAAGTCTAGGATTAGCAGATAATAAGGGGGACAGTGGAGATTAAAACCAAAAGGAAACAGAGGAACTGCAAAGAGCAATGGAGAACAGTAAGAAGGCAACACATGGAGGCAAGATGGCGGGAAAGCAGTACTGACCACATAACCTGTGGAGCCCAGTGCAACATAAAAATGTGGGATCTCTTGTTTAAAACATATTAAGAATTTCAAGATAGTGGGGAAAAAAAAAGAATTTCAAGACAGTGGAACATTAAGTCCAACACAGGGCCCTTCCCGATTTAGAGCTCTGTAGGACTGCATAGGTTACTCAACCATAAAGCTAGCTCTGCGGGGCAGGGATGAGAAATGAGTGCACAGTCCCATCTCCTCAGCTCAATGGAAATTTTACCTCTGGTGATAGTTAATTTTCTGTGTCGACTTGACTGACTGTAGGGTGCATGGGCTCAGCATCATTTCTGGCTATGTGTGTGCTTCCCGATGATATTTGATTCAGTGGCATTCGTAGTTGCTCTCCCTAGTGTGGGTGGGCATCATCTAATCCATGGAGGGTCTCAACAGGACAAAAGAAGGAAGAAGGAGGAATTTGCTTCTTTTCCCCCACTTCCAAGCTTGAGTAGGACATCACACCTCACCTTCTCCAGCCCCTGGACTAGGATTCACACCATTAGTCCTTCCTGGTTCTCAGGCCTCAGACTCAGACTGAATTACACCACTGGCTTTCCTAGGTCCCCAGCTCGCAGATGGCAGCATGGGACTTCTTGGCTTCCATAATCACATGAGCCAATTCCCCATAACATATCTCCTCCTGGTTTTGATTCTCAGGAGAACCCTGACTAACACATTTCCCCAGTAGGATTATGTTGTTTGGGTATTGGGCATAACATATGTTTTCTTAGAAATCCAGTTTCTAAGGATGAGGAAAAAATGTGCTCATGATATCTGGTCTCCCTTTGGACCAAACTTTCTGTTGAGTTTCAGCCCACGCCATTTGGGATTCTAAAGAACTTCTAAATTTAGGGGTGGATCATTTCTTCCGTATGACTTCCCAAGTTTTCTTTCACCTCCGTAGCCTAAATTGGTGAGAGAAATGGATGAGGATAGTGTTTCTTCTAAGAGACCTTTTCATTCTCAGCGTCAACCATGAAAATTATATCCTTTGGTCTTTTTTATAAATATAAATATTGGTCACCTTGCAACCTGGTTGTCTTCCACCTACACACTTAGCTTGACAAAGTATTTAGAGCAGACTTTACTGAGGAAAGGAGTATATTCCGATTCCAGTTGTGATAATTTGGAGCAAACTGAATCAGTTTTGCTATTGTAAATGCAGTATCTATTCTGTGGGAGTGATCCCAGGGCTCCTTTGCCACCCGCTTCCCCAAAACGGGAGTGTCCTCTAACCCTCATCTTGACAGAAGCTTCAGCTTCCAAATAACAATCTCATCTTCTTGTGAAGACCAAGACCTCCCATGAACTGTGGAACACGTGTCTCGAGCAGGTTCTCCAAAGTGATCCTTTGAAGCACAGAAAGAAAGCACAAAAGCTTCCATTTGTATTTACTTTTAGATTTGATCCTTTAAAAAAAAAGTGTTCTATCTTTGTGCTTTTCTTTTATGATGTACACATATGGTGTTTTGTTTTAAGAGGTAGGGTAGAATACTTATACAAATATTTAGTTAAAAATAAATGAATACAGGTACTATTTTTTTAAGTAGGTGTACACAGTTAAATATATTGGAACAACTAAGGTACTGGGTCTTTGCCAAGTCTTTGGAGTTCAATTTTGTCCTCTGATGATCAAGGGTTGGCAGAAATCCTGCTTCCAATAGAATGGACCACCCAGGATCATGGCTTTTTATAATATTCTGCTGCTCTGCTCCAGTCTTCAGGTATGACCCTATTGGATGTCAACATCTGACAACTGAAACTAAAGTTTCTATATTTTTAGTGATTTATTCCCCACTCCCAACCCCCAGTAGAAAAATAATTTGATAACCATTAGATTTGTTAGTTAGCTCTTCTCTTCACATCTGGGATTCTGGGACCCCAATATTTCTTAACAAGCCCTTATAAATTGTACTACACCTTACAGGCAGCTGTGTGTGTGTGTGTGTGTGTGTGTGTGCGATGGGGGTTGTGAAATGAAGTAAAGCAAGAAATAAGGAAATAGATTTCAGGTAAGGGGAGCATGTGGCCATCCTTTTTCTTCTTTTCAATACTCTCCTAGTTAGCTCTTGTAATTGTGCCGTTAAAACTCAGCTCTCACATCCTGTTCCATCTGGGTTCCCCACCTGGGCCACTCTGAAGGGGGTTATGGGATGATTGAGGAATCAGAAGTTCTGCCACTGAAGCCACCTGATTGCTAACCCTGGCCTCATTTTAAGCTCTTAAAAAGAGAAAATTAATCCCACCATCAACCAAATCCCTGATTCAAAAGCATAGTTTATTCATTTTTGTATGTCGGCATGCAAAATCTTCAAGAAAGGAGTACTAAATTGTGTCAGTGAGTGTTATATCTATTCCTTTTATCTGATACAATAAATCCTACCAGATTACATATGACTGTACCATTCATTTCCAAGATATAAAACCCATAAGAATCCATAAGAAGCAGCAACAAGTTAATCATTCCTGAATCTACACCAAGATGTGGGCAATTTGGGGGTAAATTTTGGTGAAGAAATTGAAAAATATTTTTGTTTCCTATCTAATTTTCAGTTTTGACCAGCTATTGGAGCCAGAGTCAGGTGAATGGAAGACTTTCCTGGCATCAAAATAAGTATGGAGAATAAACTGAGAAGGAAGGCGATGATGTCCTGGCTGGGATGTGCCACTCTTGAATTCTGACAGGTTTTGTAGCTAGGTGATCCTTGATGTTAAGGAGGAAAGAAGACATCTCTATGTGGTGGTTTTTTAATCAGCCCCTGTCTACACCTCTCTGTACTGAGGGCATGTTGTCCAACATGGCATCAGCTGTTGATTATCCTTGGGGAAAATGACGGGATAATTAAAATTATAAATTACAAAATTATAAATAATCTCAAAAGGTCATTTGTAGACAGGTATTTAAACTTATCAGAGTTGAAAGTTCAAAATGATTATGAAATTTCATAATTAGTCTGTAGCACCAGAGAAAAGAACTGAGTGGATGTCAAACATTGGTTAGGTTGGGCCATCATGCTGGACCTGGGCCTCATGCTCAGAAGCTTATTCCTGTTATCTCAAGTAACACCCCATGAATCCTCTAGTAAAGTATCATTCCTCTAATTCTTAAATGCAGATACTGAGGCATAAACCTGTACCTTGCCCAAGGTCAAGTTCTTAGTAAATTTTGAGGATTTGAGTCTGTCATGAAAATCAAAAACCTTTTTGCTACTGGACTGATTCCAGCTGTCAAGCAAAACTAGAGCTGGGAAGAGGACCAAAACAATAAGCAGTTGGCACAGGGAGATAACAATGGGCTTACCTAAGCCACAGAATATATCTGGGAAGATTCATCTCCTTTGAAATAAGAAAGGAATAGAGTTAAAGAAATCTAAAATACACTAAAAATATTACTGGATGCTGGTTAAGGCACCAATGAACAGAGCCAGAGCTGCATTAGCGGACACATCTCGAACAAAGGGGTTTCTCAGACTCCATGATAGAAATTCAACCTGGCAATATTTAGAATGAATTGTTTTATCTTCTTAACCAATAAAAACAGAAGTAGGACATTTCTCAAAAGGGAAAAAAGATTCCAGATGAAGCTATGAAGTCAAAAAATAATCTATTTATAATATCTATACCATCCTATGCTCATTTGAAATGCATACGTATTCTCCCGGAGCATGAAAATGCATCAGTGCAAAAATAGAGCTGACTTCTGCGAGGCTGAAACTTGCTAGTGTGTTCATGATTGGGATAGAAATACCTGCCATAAACCGTTGGAGGACACTCAAATTACACCATTTCAAGAATGGTGCAGACCATAAATATTCAGTAATAGGCCCTAATGTTTAATAGCTCTAGCTTGAGCTTGCCAAGTGCCCTATGTTTTTTTGGCAAGTATGTGCCCTAGATTTAACATCTACTTATGAACATAACTATTTCTCACTATTTTATTGGTTTCAAGAAGCTAGGAGGTTTCCATCTTCTCTACCTTCACAAAGAATAGACTTAGCCAGTTTGTTTCTAAGAATTGTGCTATCGGTATGAGGCTGCTTTTCAATTACATAAAAACCAAGGCACAGCACAGAAAACTGAAGATCACTCTCCCGTCTTTGGGCTGGGCCCCAACCTACCTCACCAACTTTATTTTGCACCGTTCCATTCTTGCATCCTTTGCTTCAGCAAGTAGAACTATCCCAGGGTCCCTATAAAATCTACATGTGGCTAAGCCCAGGCTTCTGAGATCCCCTGTCTCAGAACATTTTTTTCATTTTCTCTGCACATCTCATTCTAAGTCTCCTTACCCATCATGAAATGTTTTCTTTTGCTCCCATGGAGCCTTTCCATATCTTGATGATGTTTGGTTGGAAGTCACTACTCTCCTTAGAATTTCTTTTTTCCTCTTTGTAATTGTAATATTTGCATACCATCAAAAATTTGGAAACATATAAAGAAACAAGAAAAACTTGGTGGCATAGGAACTGTCTCAAAGGACCACTCTAGAGCATAATATTTAATGGCTTCATAATTTTCCACCAAAAACCAATATCATCACTCACATACTCATTTTCCCTTTTGTGGAGCATGCAGATAATTTCCTATTTCTTGTTTTTTTTTAATTACTTTGTCTGAAGTTCTCTTGTGGCACTGCAAAGTAGTGTTTAGAATTTGGAATTAGAAGATCTGCGTTCAATTTTTCAGTCTGCCACATAGTGGCTATGACTTTTGATAAACCACTCACCTCCCTCAGCCAGAGTTTCTTTATTTTGTAACATGAGGGTAGTAATTAATATTTTCACTAGGCACATTCAATCATATCTCTGACTGCAGAAACCAATTTGTTAGTCAACACGTAACTGCTGAGTAGCTGTGATATTCCTGCTCTATCTCCCAAGGTTGTGAAAAACATCAGGTAAAACTGCATATTATCAAAGTAAAAAGCAAACAAACAAACAAACTTTTCTGCTTATAGCTTATATTCCTTTATATACAATTGTCCCCAGGATCTATGTATCTATCTGCATTATACCCTCATGTGGTGGCTGTTTGGTAAACCCTCGAATAAATTAGTAGAATAAATCATTTGCTAAATAGCATAGTAGCAGCAAAATAGATGTTAGTAAATAAATATATGTGTATATAAGTATATATAAAGAAAAAAGGAGAGAGAGAATGGCTGCCCAGCATCACAATCCATGCTCTTGCAAATTTCTGCCTGCCTATCTACAGTTCCACATTTCCCTTAGTTTCTACAGCACTGTGGTTTAATACAGAAAATTAACATTTCCTAAAGTGACCACAACTCTGAAGTTCGAGGTGATAATAATATTTGAATAGCATTTTCTATCACATATTCTTCCATTGAAAAGACTTTGTGGTAAAATTCTTTTTTTTTTTAGACTTATCATCAGAGATTATTCTTATTTTTTTATGTTATGTTAATCACCATACAGTATGTCATTAGTCTTTGATGTAGTGTTCCATGATTCATTGTTTTCATATAACACCCAGTGCTCATTGCAATACATGCCTTCCTTAATAGGATGGGCTCACCTATCCCCCCCCCCCACTCCCTTTCCCACTGACACCCTCATTTTATTTCCCAGAGTCCACTGTCTTTCATGGTTTGCCTCCCCCTCCAATTTCCACTCCTTCATTTTTCCCTTCCTTCTCCTAATGTCTCCATGCCATTCCTTATGTTCCACATATGAATGAAACCATATGATAATTGTGTTTCTCTGCTTGACTTACTTCACTTAGCATAATATCCTCCAGCCCATACTTGTTGATGCAAATGGTGGGTATTTATCCTTTCTGGTGGCTGAGTAATATTCCATTGTATATATGTGGTGACTTTCTTCTGAGTTCTGTCGTTCAGTCTTGGAACTTTAAGAAGGTTTGAAGAAAATCTAGGGCTTCTCAAAAATGTCCATCTTATGACTCTTGCCTTACCATGGTAGTAAGATCCCCTCCTAGACCTGTTTTTTTCCTGATGACCTAGCAACCAATTTTCATGCTCATTTCCCTCAGCTATGTGAGGCCCAGAGATGGACTGTTGCATTACCTCTGTCCCAGAATGGACAAGTCAGGCCTTCACTTAAAGGACACTTCATCCTTTCAAACTCTGATCTGTGTGACTGTTACTGTCCATGACTACCACAGGCTGCTCAAGCTGCTTGCTGGTGATGGCAAAAATGTGAAGTCACAGATGAAACACTCTATTTAAAATGGAGTGACTGGAACTGACAGCTGCAGCAGATTAAAATTCATGGAACTGCAGAAACACAGAGTAGAAATCACATTTAGATAATTCATCATTAAAATTCAGATGACGGCTAATGCTTGCAAGAAGAGATGCAAAAGCTCTGCAGAAACCAAATGCAAACACCCTTCAGACAGACACCCCCATCAGGTATTCCCCATCCTGGGGAATACCTGATCAGTAAGGCAGGTCACATAGAAGAGGCCAAGCTGGAAGGATGCTTCTGACAATTCTCGGTAGTCCAAGGAGCCAGGTCTCCTGGCCAACAACACGTAGAATGTTGATTGCCAGGTGGAGGCCAATATAAAAATTATTTTAAGACCTACACTTCTATCTGTGCAGTCTTATCTAATAATAAAAACATGAACTATATCCGATGTATAGATTAGAAGCTCACAAATTATTCCTATGCTGACCACTTAGAAAATTCACTTGAAACCAGTGAAACAATCCCTTTTTAATTCTGTAGCTGTCTAGCCTCTGAAAGGACAGCTCCCCATAGATCTCTCACGTGGAATGTGAACTTCAATACTCTCTTATTTAATCCTAGAAACCTGGAAGCTAAGGTGGGATTCTGATGTTGTCTTTAAACCCTTAACAATCATTTAGCCTTTTATCACTTATGGCTGCTTACTTGTACTCATTTGCTATTTGCATCTTCTATTAAACTCTGATACTGTAACAATAAATTAAACAATCCAGAATATCTGTTTGATAATCTATTCTGATTCTTAATTAGGTGTTTTGAAAATTTGTAATTAGGTGTTTTGGCAGTCACAATGTTTGAGAGGCATCACTGGAAGTTAGTGATAGAGATTCAGGTGTGTTACGCTTCTTGTAAAATGCAGAACAGTCCCAGAAAGTGAAGGGTTATTCTGCACCTTGCAGAACTTTAAAACATCCCAAAGGAAATTCATGTAAGTAAAAACTTATTAAGTGAACTAGAACCTACTTTTTCAAAACTTAAAATCATAAAAATTTTGCATGTTTTGATTTACCCTGAGTTTTCCAGGAATGTAATACAGTATAAAGAAAATCTCTATTTGGTTTTAATCAGAACTTTTAAAAAGATATTTGTTGTTTTGAAAAGTCATATCACCCAGAGTAGCAGCACTGGCAGTATTGGGATATTGCTAACTTTCCTACTAGCTTGATTATATGCATAAATGTGAGACTCACTACCTTGTTGTCTTCTAATGTAATTATACCTAAGCTCTTGTACACTGTACTTATATTATTAAATCATAAGTTGCTTTCATTCTTTCCTCAATATGCTGTAATTGGGGGATTTTGAAATTAAGAGGTAGATTTGTTTTGCTATCAACGATTTTCATTTCAGCATAGTAAAGGGCTCATTTATAATATAGGGATTTTCCACTTTGGTCATTAATTCATTTCTGAAAATCAGACATTTCTTTGCAAAACACTAACCAGGAACCTTTCTTCATTATTTTAAACAGAAAAAATTACAATGTGTTATAAGTACCCCAACCTTAACCAATATTTCTAACCAACTTCCTAAAATAAAAAGAAACATTTTCCATAAACAAAAAACTGCAATGTTAGAATGAAACTTCCTACAGCATTGCTTTCTGATCACAAAATAACTAATACTGTTGTTTAAAAATGCAGTTGCTTTGTTTGCAGTTACATATATGCTTTGCGTAAAAACCATAAATACTATCTCTATGATGCAGCAAAGCCAGTAACAGACAATAATAAAAAAAGTAGTGAGAAAGTGCAGGAAAGAAATTTAAAAATTACATATAATGAACTTGTTTAGCAAACAAAGTGGAGGCTTGGAAAATGAAGAAAATTGAAAGGAGAGGAGAATTGAAGTAATCAATTTCCCACTGGTTAAGAAAGATGAGAGAAGTTGAATGTTGAAGGTGTGATGTCAAGCAAACTAATGGAATCAACATTGTATCAGCAGCCCCTGCCCATGGATTCTTGCAGGGGGGAGAAATGCAACCAGTTATAAACGACTACCATTGATAAGTAAGTTTAGCAAATTGGTTGTATTTCAGGTCAACTACCAAAAATCCAATGCATTTCCATGGGTAAACAACAGACAATTATAACATGAAATTTTAAAGTAATGCCATTTAAAAAATCATAGAGAAACATTAACTATCTAGAAATTAATAAATAAAATCGACTTCAGAGAAACCTAAAAATCCCACTTTTGCCAAAATTAAACAAATTAAAGACATACCATGTTGAGAGATTGAAAGACTCAGTATGCCAAAGATATTAATTCTCCAAAAAAAGTCAATTCTTCCCATCAGTAATTTGTGTTGGGAAATTGACAATTCTAAATTTCATGTAGAATACTTAGATGAATGGAGATCTATATTTATTAAAGCTGCAGCAATCAAGACAGTGTAGAATTAGTGCAAGGACAAACATATAGACAGATGGAACAAAATAGAAAGTCTAATATCAGACACAGAAGTGGTCACTTGGTTTATAACCAAGATTCTACTGCAGTGCAGTGAGAAAAGGATGGTCTTTTAAATAAATAAGTAATAAAGGATCAATTGGATATTCACATAGGGGAAAAAATGAATTTTGACTTTACCTCACACTCACTAAACTCCATACCAAAACATAAAAAGTAAAAACAATGAGATTTCTAGGATATAATAAAGAATAATCACAACTTTATGGTATCATTTTGACCTTGGGATTGGAAAAATTATTTTTCCTTCTTTTTGTATTGAAGTAAAGTTGATGTACAATGTTATATTAGTTTCAGGTATATAGCATAGTGATATGACAATTCTATACATTATTCAATGCTCACCACAGTAAGTATAGTTACAATACCAAATTATTACATTATTGACTATATTCCCTATACTGTGCTTTTCATCCCCATGACTTATTTATTTTATAACTGAAAAACCAAACAAATTTAAAAACAAACATACAGAAACTGACTCGTAAATACAGAGAGCAAACTGGTGGTTGCCAAAGGAGAGAAGGATGGGGGGGATGTGCAAAATAGGTGAAGGGGATTAATGGGCAAAGTTTTCCTAAATTAAACTTTCTAAAAAGCAGGAATATAATAGAGAAACTTAACAAACTGGATTTTTATAACAATTATGAACTTCTTTTTATCAAAAGATGCCAACAAGAACATGAAAAAGTAGATTAGAGAATGGGGATAGTATTTGTTCTACTTATACCAAAAAGCTTATATTAGAGTATATAAAGAAATCTTAAAAATCAATAAGAAAAAAACAATCTCTCTAATTTTTTAAATGGGTACAGGACTTGAGCAAAAAATTTCTTAAAAGGGTTTGCCAATAACATAAAAAAAAACATGCCTTAAAAGTTTATGCCAATAACATAAAAAATTGGAGCACCTGAGTGGCTCAGTCTGTTGAGTGTCTGCAGTTCAGGTCATGTCCTTAGGGTTGTGGGATCCAGCTGGTAGTGGGCTCAGTTATCAGCGGGTAGTCTTCCTGAGATTCTCTCTCTCCTTCTCCTTCTGCCCCTCTACTCTCCATGCTTTTTCTCTCTCTCTCTCTAAAATAAATAAATCTTAAAAAAAAAAAGTTTTCAACCTCATTAGTAATGATTAAAATCCAAATAAAAAACCACATTCTGGAAAACAAATTGAGGGTTACAGAAGGGAGGGACATGGGGGGGTTGGGATAACAGGTGATGGGTATTAAGGATAGTATGTGTTGTGATGAGCACTGGGTGTGCACAATTAATGAATCATTGAATCACTGAATGAATGAATCATTGAATGAATCATTGAATGAATCATTGAACAGTACATTAAAAACTGATGATGTACTATATGTTGGCTGACCAAACATAATAACAACAACAACAACAAAAAAAAGAACCCAGAATGAATACCACTTCACACAAGGCAACTAATGAATATTAAAATAAAAACAGGGGTACCTGGATGGCTCAGTGGGTTAAGGCCCTGCCTTTAGCTCAGGTCATGATCTCAGGGTCCTGGGATTGAACCCCAAATCAGGCTCTCTGCTCACAGGGAGCCTGCTTCCCCCTCTCTCTCTGCCTGCCCACATGTGATCTCTCTCTCTCTCTCTGTCAAACAAATAAATAAAATCTGAAATAAATAAACAAATAAAAACAAAAAGTGATAATATCAAATCTTGGTGAGGATGTGAAACAATAGAATATATATAAATTATGAATCATTAATTCCAATACTAGGAAAGTACCCAGCAAAGATACATACATATGCTCACCAAATGATGTATGACTAGAATTCTCACAGCTGCATTATTCATAAAATGATAAGTAGAAATTAATACATCTCCAATAATAGCAGAAAAAATTAGTGATATATTCATATAATGAAATAGTATTCCACAGTGAAAAAGAATTACCATTACACTCAACATAGATGAATTTCATAAACATAATGCCCAACAGAAAAGAATACATGATGTAATTTTTCCATTTATAAAAACAGGCCAACTTGACCTTTATGTGAATGCAGATGGGTAGGTAGTAAATAAGTGAGGAAAAAGAATAGGTTCTGGGATGCAAGTATTATTCTATTTCTTTTTTATTTGACCAGGCTTAAATGGGTGTTTTCGTTTTTAAAAAATTCATAAAGATATATCCTTATGATTTTCTGTATGTATTATATTTCAGTAAAAGTTTACATGAAAATATGTATAGATAGATGATTGATAGATTAGATAGACAGGTAGATAAATGATAGAGCAGAGATCTTTGGGCTGGGTTGAGACTATATGTCAGGTAGCTTTATCTTTCCTCAATGCTTTATGAAAAATTGCATCTAGTTCACTTTGGTCACTGACATTAGTATCACTCTTGAATGTAGGTTGACATTCAAAAAAGACATTTTCCTTCTTGAGGGGCTCCCTGGACTACTTTTCCAGGTCATCTGTACATACCAATCTAACCATAAGGATTCTCATGGGCACTTCATGTGCTATGAGGTCTTTGGCATGGCTGGCAGAGGAATCATGGTAGTGCACCAGAGCATCTGATAAGTGGACATGTAACTCAAGTGTCTTCCTGTAAAGGATACGTTCTCTTAACTAGACTTGTCTCCTACTTTATATTAAAATGTAAGTTTTACATTAATTTTCATGAAAATTAATGCATCTTCATTCACCTGACATTTGGTCGTTACATCACAAGAGTAATATGTTGAGAGATCCATGAGATAATGGGTAAGTCATCAGGCCCAATTTGAATGTTCATCATTGGTTAATGTATGAAGTATTCTAACTGGGTTTTTCAACTCAAGGTCCATGGAAATGGGGATGCAAAAGTAGGTTTCAGAGGATTTGCTAGTTAGTAGAAACTATATGTCACGAGAAACTATGGACTCTGAAAAACAATCTGAGGGGTTTGAAGTGGCGGGGGGGTGGGAGGTTGGGGTACCAGGTGGTGGGTATTATAGAGGGCACAGATTGCATGGAGCACTGGGTGTGGTGAAAAAATAATGACTATTGTTTTTCTGAAAATAAATAAATTGAAAAATTTAAAAAAAAGATTTAAGAGAAAAAAAAAGAAACTATATGTCAATTTTGTGTGTATACATACATGCAAGGTTCTGGCAAGAGATTTATGGCTTGTGTTTGATTGTTAAAATTATCCATAAAAAAAAGTTTAGGATATCTAGAGAATTTTGAATGCAACAATTATCAAGAGAGTGCCAAGAGATAAATAGGTTTGGATAGTTTGATTAATAGAATGGTGAAGTAGCTTTGGGACATTTACCTGCACCTTGAATCACTTTGAAATCAAATAACAGCTACTCTTGCTGCATAAGTTTTTAGACAATTTGAATATACAGTTAGCTTGACCTCTGGAAGATGATTTACATATGTTGGCTCGTGGGTCATCATTGTTAGGATGCCAGAGTTGGTGGCCTGGAGCCCTTTGTTTTCTCTCTGTCTTCTCTCTACCTTGGTGCTCCTTCTTGGGACAGGCCTCAGGCATGTTCCAGGGTTAAGAGAATCAGGAGACTCATTCTCCAGAGCTGTTTGTCTTTTTAGGGCAGCTTTAACTCCAATTCAAGCACAGGTTCCTGCAGCGGGGGAGGCCAGGGGAAAGATAGTAAATATCCAGCCTATGTCCAGGTATTAGACCAGGCACCAAGGATGGGAGATGAACCCAGTACACTTAATGCTACTTCCTGGAATTTAGACATAAACAGTAATTGAGCAGCTTTTATGAGCAACTAAATGCCACATGTCTTATGGATGATACAGAGATGAAAAAATAAGAAGCATAAGGGACATAACTCCCTATCAGGAAGTTAAGCCCCAGATGTGCATCTTCTGCCACCTGAGGGCTGCCATGTGGTTAGGGACATTGGCCATTTACCATGCACTGTGCCAGGTGCTTTACACATACTATCTGACTTAATCCTCACAATAGCTCTGTGAGATAATAATTACCTCCATTCCACAGACATAAAACAGATGTTCAGACTAATTATGAAACCTGCCTGAGAATGCTAATAAATGCTGTAAAGAAAATGTCACTATCAGGAACTTGGCTAAGCTGTGTACCAGGTCACATGTTACTGAGTCTCAAGGAAGAATGAAATCAGAATCCTGTGAGATTAGAATGGGATCAATATAGCCTAGATCCTTCAGGAGAATGTCTGATATTTATACAACATGATTGACTATTACTGTTGGAGATGGTGAGAGAAGTGAGGGGTTGGGGGAAGACTGTTCTCAGGGGCTAATGCAGTCCAGATGCAGTTTCCTTTAAGCAGAACCTGTAAAACAAGAAAAAAAAAGACAATTTTCTCAGGTGGTGAGAAGCTGTGCCTAATGAAAGATGGAGTGAGCATTTAGCAAAAAATGGGAGGAGGTAAGACTTGCATGCAGGCGACAAGAAGGTCATATTTGATCCTATAGATCCCTGAAATGATCAAATTGAAGTATGATGTCTTCTAAGTCTCCACTCATGGAGAATTTAATGGTTAAATAAATATATATCTTCAGACACAAACATCTAAGGCTTTGTAGTCCAAGAACTCATTTACTTAATCAGAAGTCTGAAATTCTTTGTACCCCTCTAATAAATTTCCTTTCACTCTATTTCCCCTTCTTTCTTTCTATTCTTCTTCCCATGTAGATGACTTTAGTCTCTGAGACTGTACCCTCTCCTCCCACCTCTTCCTTGACAATCTGTTCAGGTCTTCTTTTCATTCCCTAGTTCTGCAGCAAAATCTCTAGGAACCAGACTGTAAGAGTAAGACTCTCCTGGGGTTAGTTTGACAGGGGTGTGGGCAGGAGCAGGAAAGGAAACAAAGGTTGTGGGCAAAGAATAATCTACATGTTGGAGGAGTGAGAAAAAAGAAAAGCTAGAAATATTACATGTTAACAACACTATGCGAAGGACTGTAGTAAAAAAGCTAGGGATATCCAAATAAGGTTTGGAGTTTGGCTAATACTAATATATTGAAGTTAACTTCTTAGTTTTAACAAGAGTTCCATAATTATGTAAGACATTAACATTAGAGAGAGTGATGTCACCAAGATGGTGGAGAAGGAAATCTCAGCCTCCAGCTCTTCACAAAGATCAATAATTAAACACCTACCAGTGAACAAAAACACCTCTGGAAATGCTCAGGAATCCACCTAAGAAACTTCTGCAACACAGTGGAACAAAATACTGGAGAATAACTGCAGGAAAAGGAAAGGAAGAACAGAGCACCATCACATCCCCAGGACAGCACTGCTCAGCTCCAAGAGGGAACTATCCAATTAGAAAGAATTTCCCATGTCAGAAAAGTGAAAGCCAGGTAAATAACTGGCTTCCTTGGGCTTTTGAGGTCTCACATGAGGACCTGCTTTGGTTTTACTCCATCTGGAGACCAGAACAGCTGAGACATATTGAGCTGTCTTGGAAAAAGGAAGAAAAGCAGCCAAGTATCAATATCCACTTTGAAATGTGAGGGACTGCAGTTCCCAGGGACTAGCTCTGCAGAGGATCTCAGCAGCTTTCACCAGTGAAGAGGAATCCATGCCCAGCACAGCAGTCATAGTTCCCCCTGTAGATTTCACTGATTTTTGCCCCACAGGTATTTGCCTTTGCAAATAGCAACCACCTGAGTTCCTCCCCAAACCCTAGGCTAAACATCATTTCTAGCAGGGTCCATGGACCCCACACAGGGCTCACCAAAGACCACACAGTTGTCAGTTCTGTGAACCCTACTGTCCTGATCCAGTGGGTCACCATGCCTTCCTAGACCTGGAGCCACACCCCACATACCCACACTTAATGCCTACATCACAAGACATATGGTCATAAGATGTGCCAACCTGCTCACGCACAGGTGATCTTTCTCTACCAAAGTCAGTCCATAACATCTGGAAAAGCTGATTGCCTCTTCAAATGAAAAGACATCTACACAAGGCTACAGGGATCCTGAAGAATCAGGATAAAATAACTACTAAGAGAACACAGTATATTTCCAGTAACTGACCCAAAAGAAATGGACATATAGAATTTCCTGTCAAAGAAGTTAGAATAAAAAAATTGTTCTAATTTATGGAGCATAACAAATAGCATGGAGGACATGGGGAGTTAGAGAGGAGAAGGGAGTTAGGGGAAATTGGAAGGGGAGGTGAACCATGAAAGACTATGGACTCTGAAAAACAATCTGAGGGTTTTGAAGGGGCAGGGGAGTGGGAGGTTGGGGTACCAGGTGGTGGGTATTATAGAGGGCACAGATTGCATGGAGCACTGGGTGTGGTGCAAAAATAATGAATACTGTTATGCTGGAAATAAATAAAAAATAAATTTTAAAAAGTTGTTCTAAAGCTGCTCAGTGAACCACAAGACAGCACAGAATTCAAAAACAATAATAATAATAAAATCAGGGAAATAACACAACAAAATAAGATTTCAACTAAGAGGTTAAAAACATAATAACATTAAAAAACCCTGCTAATAAGTGGTAGACCATGGATTCAAGCTCTAGTCTTCTGATGCCACATCTTGTTCTCTCTCCAACTCCCTTCCTTGATTTCAAATGGCATAGCAAGTCTTTGGGCTTCTATTTCATCCTCCTACCTATGACATTATATAACTTATTGAGCATTTACTATGTGAAAATAATAGCCCATGTCAATTATAGGGATTATAAAGCAATAGACACAAAGTTCTTCTCTCAAATAATCATAGTTTAAATGGGAGACTAACTATAAATGAGGCAATTAAAATACATGTAAAGTTGCATATTTAGAAGTCTAAAGTCATTTAGTATTTCCAACATGTCCATAGACTCTCTGTAACCTACCAACATATAGTCAGTACTTTACAAGCTCTTGATAATATTTTTAAATTCTGCAAATTTGTTTTGGGATAATATTTTAAATAATACATCATCAAAAAAAATTTGTCCCAGCGTTTATGTTTGATTTGTATTTACAAATGTATTGTACCCAAATAATCACCTAGGGCAATAATGTTTAATTTTTAACATGTTGAAGAGCATATCAGGCTGCCCTAGGTTTGTTTTGTTGTAATGTCCAAAGGACACAATCATCCTTAATTGGTCATTGAACTCATTGACTTATTTTACCAGATATAAACATAACAAATATAATGGAACCAATTCACAATTGAAAGATACATTCATGTAATAAAACTTAATTTCTTAAATTATTTAGTAAATTGAAATGTTGATTTGATACCATAGAAATCATATAGTGTCTCTGAGAAACACAGTACTTTACTAGTGGAAGGCTAATGAGAAAAGGACAGAAGGACTTGATAAGTAAATGATGCATCCTCTCAAAGTGAAAGCCAAATAGCGTATCAGTGTACTGTACAAATGAAAATTGAAAGTTTATTTGCATAGTAAATATGCTGAGAGAATTGAGTCCTTCTCCAACTTACAGTAGTATAGACACCCTAAACTAATAAAAACCTGTATCATAGCAATCGGCATTCTATTTACATTGCAAGCTAACATATTGTTCCACTTATATTTATTTGCAATCAGAATATCAGTAAGAGAGTAGTCAATGTGCAATGTGTACTCTTTTGAAGAGCTAGCACACAAAACTCTCTTGGAAGAATTACTCTGGACTACTGGAGACATTTTGTCCACGCCTGTGCGGAACCATAAGTACATAGGTGTGGATAGTCCCTGAGCATCCTTAAGCAATGCATAAGTGGTTTAGTGAGAATAAAAGCCCAGCTCCCCAACCTCAACTCTGGACAAACTCTGAGGTATACTTTACACTTCCAGGATCAGGCTCAGGCTAGAACTTCTGGTGAAAACAAACTGTTACTTAACTTTTTTCCTCTCCCTATTTAGTTTCCACCCTTCTATTCAGTTTCTCCTGATAACATGTCCTAAATAAATCGATTTTATGGGAATCTTTATCTCAGGGACTGCTTCTGTGGATCCCAAACTAAAAAAAGTTATAATGGAAATGACTGGCCTTTACATATAAAAAAAACTATTAGCTTATTCAACAAGCTTACTGTCAAAAAGGAAAAATAAAAATGGCAATAATCATGATCCAAAGGAATCATTTTCAAAATCAAAAATCAAATCAAGTTATTAAGAACTAAAATCAGGTAAGTAATTTCTCCACTTAAAGACAGCATCACCAATTTTATCTCATCAAAAGAACCTCACATTAAATCAAGTTGTTGATTTTAGCCATATCAACTTTCTAGAGCTTTTTGACTCCCTTTAAAATCTGTTTTTGTTTCACAAGTTTGTGATTTCTATAAGTACAAAAATTTTATATGCAACTTTGTACATATTTAAGTAACATTAAATGGAAACCTGTATAATTAAACAGACAGGGGTCCACCAGGCAGCACTTACTTTAAAAGAGAGTCTGCAAACTTTTTCTGTAAAGGTCCAGGGAGTCAATATTAGGCTTTGGGGACCATACATTTTCTGTTGAAATCATGCAGCTTTGCTGTTATAGCATGAACAAAGCTATAGATAATACATAAGAAAATGAGCATGGCTATTCCAGTAAAATATTTTTAAAGCAGGCATCAGGCTACAGTGTGATGTAAAAGCTATAGTTATTTTTCAACTCCTGCTTTCAAAATAAACCTGGCACCTTTCTTTGATAAATAAACAAACAAACAAACAACAAACAAAATACTACTAGAGTGGATGTCGGCAAACTGGAAGAGTAGACCGCTTCAAGTTCCTGCCCCACATCCCCAGAAACATTAAAAAACAAGCAGGGACTGTCAGAACCAACATTGCTAGAATTCTGGAAAACAGTCAAAGTTTTGAAGCTGTGAAGAGACTATAGAATCAGAAAAAGAGCAAGTTAAAAGTGATAGGAAAGCTTTGTGGCTTTTTTTGTTTCCCTTGTCTCATGCCTTTCATGAATCAGTAACTTTCAAAGATGACAACCTCCATTCCCAATGTGGGATCTGGTCTCTGGTTCCAGAAGGAATAGAGATCTTACTTGCAAATTTTTGTTTATGACTATTCTAGGCCACTTGCAAAACAGAAGCAGTTTTTGTTTGTCTAATGTGGAACCAACACAGGGCAGGAAAGTGTCAGGCTATGGTTGAATATATGTAAGACTAACTAACAATCTGCAATGATTTCAGACAAAATATTATGATTGAGGCATGAAATAGACTGCCTACATCCTAAAAGGAAATGTTGGAGATAATTTCTTGGGGCATTAGGAAACTCAAAAGCACCATGTATACAGAGGAATTTAAAAAGCCATGTGCAAGGTGCATGCTCAAAAAAATACTGGAGACCCTAATTTTTCACCTGTTACTGATTTCTGGGCTCAGCGTAAAACTTCCTAACTGTTAGAGAAATGCCTCAGCAAGAGACAACCTGCAAAAAACTGAAAGATTAAAAAAAAAAAAAAACCTCCTAGTATTCAGAGAGATGCAAAGATGGCAGAGGAATAGGGGGCCCTATTTCAACGGGTCCCCTGAATTGAGCAGGCTATCTATCAGACCACTCCAAACACCCACAAAATCAGCCTGTGATGTAAGAAGATATATCTAGAACTCTACAAACAAAATATCTCAGGCAGTTGATCTCAAGGTGTGAAGCAGAGAGCCATAATTCTGTGGGCAGATATTGAAAGATAAATGGAAGGGAGAGGGGGCCTCTGGGAACCTACACCACCTGAGCACAAAAGCCTCCCAAGCTGGGAACTGGGCACAGACTCGCAGACCAGTAGTGGCAGATTTTGCCAGGTGAAATAAGTCAAGCAGAGAAAGTCAATTATCATATGGTTTCACTTACTTGTGGAACATAAGGATTAGCATGGAAGACATTAGAAGAAGGAAGGGGAAAATAAAGAGGAGTAATCAGAGGGAGAGACAAACTATGGGAGACTATGGACTTTGAGAAACAAACTTTTGGAGGGGAGGTGAGTGGGGGGGATGGGTGAGCCCTGTGATGGGTATTAAGAAGAGCATTTATTGCATGGAGTACTGGGTGTTGTATGCAAAAAATGAATCATGGAACTCTACATCAAAAACTAATTATATACTGTATGTGACTAACATAACAACAACAACAAAAATTCCCCTGGTATCCAAAGAAATATGTCTCAAATTATTAGCTGAATATAAGCCAAAGGAATGGAGACTTCAGTGACCACAAACAAGGAATACAGTCTTTTCAAAAATTCCTTCGGAAAAGTCACTACATGAACTAAATTAGACAACCTTCCACAATCAAAAATGAGGAAATCCTGGGTAAAGGAAAACTGATTTCCAGAGTATCTACATCATAATATTAAAATTTCAGATATCAACAACAACAACAAAATTACAAGGCAAGCAAAGGAACAGAAAACTATGATTCTTTCAAAATAACAAATTAAATGGAAACAAACTAACATTGAGGTAGTCCAATCATTAGATTTACTAAACAAAGATTTTAAAAGAACTCTCTTAAGCTCAAAAAGCAAAAGAAAACACTAATCAAAGAACTACAGAAAAAGGGGATAACAATGCATGGGAATGTCAATAAACATAAAAAATAAAGAAGGGAACAAAGCAAATAATCTAGAGCTAAGGTATACAATAACTAAAATGAAAATTTTACTCAACAGCAGATGTGAACAGGTGGAAGAAGAAATCAGTCCACTAAAAGGTAAGACAATTAAAATTACTGAGTCTGAGGGACAGACAGGCATAAGAATGAGGAAAACTGAACAGAGCCTAAGACATCCGTGGGATACCATCAACAAGATCAATGGATGCCTTATGGGAATCCCAGAAATGGAAGTGAGAAAGGAATGAATACAAAGAATATCAGAATAATAATGTCTAAAAACTGTCAAATTTGATGAAAGGTATGAATCCATGTATCCAAGAAGCTCAATGAACTCCATGTAATAAAAACTGAAAGAGATCCACACTGAGACATATTATAATGAAACTGTTGAAAACTAAAGTCAGAGAGAGAATCTTAAAACAAGCAAGAAAGAAGCAATTTGTCACATATTATGTATTCTCAGTAAGATTATCCTTCAATTTCCCATTAGGTACCATGAAGGCCAGGGGCAGTGGAATGATATATTTAAGGAGCTAAAAGAAAATTTAGGCAGGAAAAGAAATAGAAGGCATTTGGAAATAAAGAATTAAAACTATTCACAAGTGAACATGATCTATACACAGAAAATTTCAGAAGAATCCACACACAAGGAAAAATAGATCTATAAATGAACTTGGCAAAGTTTCAGAGTACAAGATGAACCCATAAAATTAGTTTTGTTTATATATATCAGCAATGAACAATCAAAAAAGGAAGTTAAAAAACTGATCTCACCTACCATACCATCAAAATAATGAAATACCTAGCAATAAATTTAACCAAAGAGATAAAATATTTGTATACTAAAAACTATAAAATATTGCTGAAAGAAATAAAAGAAGACCTAAGTACATGAGAAGACATTGCATGTTTATGGTATGGAAGACGTAATGCTGGTAAGAGGTCAATACTAACCAAAAGATACCTACAAATTCAATGAAATTCCTATCAAAATTCACCCAATAATGATTTTTGCAGATATTGAAAAGCTTATCTTCACATTCATATGTAATTGTGAGGGATCCCAAATAGCAGGGGGAAAAACCTTGAAAACTAAGGACAAAGTTGTAGGACTCACACTTCTTTTTTTCAAAATACACTACAAAACTAGAGGAATTAAGGAAAAAATAAATTAGTACTGATATAAGAACAGACTCACAGACCCAATAGAATAGAATGGAAAGCCAAGAAATCAATCTATACATCTATAGCCAATGGGTTTTCCACAAGGGTGCAAAGATCATCCAGTGGGAGAATAGTATCTTCAATGATGGTACTGGGATAACTAGACTTCTTTAAAATTAAAGAGTTTTGTGTATCACATGACATTATCAAAAAGGGGGAAAGGCAATCCATAGAATGAGAAAATTTTCAAATCATGTATCATCTACCTAGAATATATAAAGAAACCACTCAACAAAAAGCCAAGCAACCCATGTAAACAACGGCCAAGTCTTGAATAATCAGTTCTAAAAAAAGATTTACAAATCCCTCATAAGCACTTGAAAATATTCTCAATATAATCAGTCACCAGGGAAACGCAAATCAAAACCACAGGGTATGAGATACTCAGAGGAGGAAGACACCATCTTGAATCACACGTAAATGTAAGTAAGCAGATTTATAAAGAGAAATTGAAATGGACATGGGCAGCTCTGAGAGATGGATTTCCACCTCACTCCTGATTGTTCTCCAACACACCACGAAGTACAGCTACTTGTCCTTCTCTCTTTTAAGATTCTAGGAGATGGGTACACCTACAGTAAGCTCCCATTTTGTACTTAAGTTTGTTCAAGTTAGTTTCTGTTCTTTGCACAAGGAATCTGAATAGAAGATTGAGATCTATTGGTTTAAATTGTAAAATATGCATAGTTTTTACAACTTCAAAGTCATTTTATGCTTATGGAGAGCCATTTCATACCTCTTACCTTACAGGTAAATAATCTCCTCAGCCACTCTGGGGCTCATTGTGAAATCACATAGGAAACACTAAAAGTCTCACCATTCATGTGTGCTAATACTTCATCTACAAAACCTAGAGCAAAGAGTCCTCCAGCTTCCACATGAATTTTCTCAGCAACACATGGCTCCCAAAGGCTGAAAGTGATGATGCACACTTTCCTCCCCAAAGGAAGCAACATCTTCCATCTAGGGAGCAGCAAGCTCAGAGCAAGTGAAAACAGTACAGCAAGCCTTTCACAGGAGAAGCCAGCTCTGCATCTTTTGGGGGGAGGGTTCACTTTTATAGCATACCCTCAAACTGCAGTATGACATATACCTGATAGCTTGCACTTCCAAAGAGACAAATAAACAGGCTCTGGCTCTAAAGCACCTTTTCAAAATTGCAAGGAGGCTTGGGTAGTGTGGTGTCAGCACAGTCGTGAAAAATCCCCAATAGATGAACTGGGCTTTTCACCTTGTCCATTTTGCTGTCAACCTGATAGAATATTTAGCAAAGCCTAAAAAGTTGTATCCCACCAGATTAAGCAAGAAGATTTGTCACTGCTTCTCTGACAGCAGCATCAGTAGGAAGTGTAAATCATTATTAACTGAGTGTTGCGCATAAGAGAAAATAGCTATATTATACCCCTGCTGGTGATAGTCATAAAGGACTGAAACTCAGAACAAGGAAAGATATGCAATTAGCCTGGAGTTCTCTCCTTCTGTTGAAGAGGAAATTCAATCATATATTTCTAAGCATTAAGAATGTGCTGCCCAACTGACACAACTGATAGAGATAGCTTGTTTTATTTTCCCCCACACTTTGTAGTTATAACATTTTAAAAGACAGTACTGTCATGTACAGCCATGTTTGTGGATTCCCAGATTTCTCATGTTATCTTCATGGCAGAATGAGCTAAAAGCCCACAGTGGATGTTTTGGATGAGAATGACTAGGAATGGCCATGCCATGATCCCTCCTTGGCCCAGATGCCTGTATCTGTTGATGATCCAGATCAGTAAATCCATCCTCTTTTGCTTGGTTAGCTTGGTACTGGTTAAGCGTCTCTCCTAAAAGCAAGACAGATTCTGCTGAGGCATTAGTTTGCCTTCTAATGAGACATCAAATAAACTTTCATGGGGACATTTGCCTAAGTCACAATATTGCTCCATGTTCTTCTCATGAAATAACATTCAAGAAAGAAAAAAAAATATCTCAGAATTTGTGAGGAAACATGAGGCTTTATTTTCCTTCATGCGAGATATAAAATCCTTATTTTTTTCTAAGTTGAATCAGAGACAGAGAGTCCTGATGGTGACCAGTGGCATAAATATTGTCATCTCCTGATGCTGTTTAGGGTGACAGAAAAGAAGAGGCTCTCCAGGGCAGACCTCTGGGGCACCAATACCATCTGACTTCTGCAACTGAATCTGTGTATGTGTGCATGCATGTGCACGTGCGCACGTGTGTGTGTGTGTGTTTCCCACCCTCCAATTCCGTTTGCAAGTTCTACTGATTGAAAAGATCTCCAACCAGGAAAATTTAAAATTTTCTTGTGTTTATAATATTAGTCAGGAAGTAGAGGTGACACTCTGGTTGCCTGCCATAAACTTAAAGGGGAAATTAAACTACCTAAACCTATCCACAAGGAATTCTTTCTTTAGTCAGGATGAGGGCAAAAGGCATCAGTGGGTGAGTAATGATCAGAGAGAAAGAGAAATGAGAAAGGTGTTAAATGAGGAGAAAAGCCCATGGGGGTTAACAAAAGAATAATATCTTTTAGTACACCCCTCACCCTAAAGTACCTCCATGGAATGTAGACTTTGCATTCTTAAGTCCTATATCCTTATTCTCAACTCCTCAACACAGAAGTAATTATAATCTGGGGTCATTATTGCCATTTTAAGTATTTTGTTCTTTTGTCCATCTATTCTTCTCTGGACAGAAGGACAAGAAAAAAATGTCACCTCAAGAAGAAAAAAAAGAACAAAAGTCAGTAGTGACTGTCAGGGACTTAATCAGTATAGACATAAGTAAGATGTTAGAACTAGAGTTCAGAATAACAGCCATAAGATACTAGCTGGGCTTGAAAAAAGCATAGAAGACACTAGAGAATCCCTTTCTGGAGAAATAAAAGAACTAAAATCTAACCAAGTCAAAATCAAAAAAAGCTATTAATGAGATGCAAACAAAAATAGATGGTCTCACTGCAAGGATAAATGAGGCAGAAGAGAGAATTAATGATATAGAAGACCAAATGATGAAGAATAAAGAAGCTGAGAAAAAGAAAGATGAACAACTACTGGATCATGAGGGGAGAAATAGAGGGATAAGTGAAACCATAAAGCAGAACAATATTAGAGTAATTGGGATCCCAGAAGAAGAGGAAAGGGGGGGCAGAAGGAACAAATTACAGATAGAACTCCCCTAATCTAGTGAAGGAAACAGGCATCAAAATCCAGGAGGCACAGAGAATCCCCTCTCAAAATCAACAAAACTAGGTGAATACCCTGATACTTAATAACAAAACTTACAAATCTCAGAGACAAAGAGAAAATCCTGACTCAGGACAAAGAAGTCTAAACCTACAAGGGTAAAAACAAAAGACCTATCCACAGAGACCTGCCAGGCATAATACTTTTCCACAGACACCTGGCAGACCAGAAAGGACTGACATGATATATTTAGGGTGCTAAATGAGAAAAATATTCAGCCAAGAATAGTTTATCCAGCCACGCTGTCATTCACAATAGGAGTGATAAAAACTTCCAGGACAAACAAACTAAAAGAATTTGTGACCATTAAACTAGCCCTGCAAAAAATATTAGAAGGGCTCCTCTAAGGAAAAAAAGAGCCCAAAAGTAAAATAGACCAGAGACAATATACAGTAACAGTCACTTTACAGGGAATACAATGGTGCTAAATTCATATCTTTCAATAGTTTCCCTGAATGTAAATGAGCTAAATCTCCCAATCAAAAGACACAGGCTATCAGACTGGATAACAAAAAAAGCAAGACCCATCAATGTGCTATCTGAAAGAGACTCATTTTAGATGCGAAGACATCTCCAGATTGAAAGTGAGGGGTGGAAAACAATTTATCATGCTAATGGACATCAGAAGAAACTGGGGTGGCAACTCTTCTTTTTTTTTTAAGATTTTATTTATTTATTTGACAGAGAGAGATCACAAGTAAGCAGAGAGGCAGGCAGAGAGAGAAGAAGGGAAGCAGACTCCCTGCTGAGCAGAGAGCCCGATGCGGGACTCGATACCAGGACTCCGGGATCATGACCTGAGCCGAAGGCAGCAGCTTAACCCACTGAGCCACCCAGGTGCCCTCTTCTATCAAACAAATTAGATTTTAAGCCAAAGACTGTAATAAGAGATGAGGAAGGACATTAGGTCATACTTAAAGGGTCTATCCAAAAAGAAGATCTAACAATTGTAAATATTTATGTCCCTAACACGGGAGCAGCCAATTACATAAACCAATCAATGATAATAATACAATCATAGTGGGGGACACTCCCCTCATGGCAAGGGACAGATCATCTAAGCAAAAGATCAACAAGGAAATAGGGGCTTGGAATAACACACTGGATGTGATGGATTTCACAGATAAATTCAGAACATTCCATCCTAAAGCAACAAAATACACATTCTTCTCAGGTACATATGCAACATTCTCTAGAATAAATCACATCCTGGGTCACAAATCAGGTCTTAACTGGTACGAAAAGACTGGGATCATTCCCTGCATATATTTGGAAAAGAGTGCTTTGAAATTCAAACTTAATGACAAGAAGAAAGTTGGAAAGAACTCAAATACATGGAGGGTAAAGAGCATCCTACTAAAAAATGAATGGGTCAACCAGGAAATTAAAGAATTTTCTAAAAATCATGGAAATGAATGAAAATGAAAATGCAACTGTTCAAAACCTTTGGGATACAGCAAAAGCAGTTCTAGGAGGGAAGTATATAGTAATACTACACTTTCTCAAGAAATAAGAAAAATCTCAAACACACAACCTAATCCTACACCCAAAGAAGCTGGAGAAAGAACAACAAATAAATCCTAAACCGAACAGGAGAAGAGAAATAATAAAGATTAGAGCAGAAACCTGGAGTGCCTAGGTGGCTCAGTGGGTTAAAACCTCTGCCTTCAGCTCAGGTCATGATCCCAGGATCCTGGGATTGAGACCCACATCGGGCTCTCTGCTCAGGAGGGAGCCTGCTTCCTCCTCTCTCGCTGCCTGCCTCTCTGCCTACTTGTGATCCCTGTCTGTCAAATAAACAAATAAAATCTTTAAAAAAAAAGATTACATATCTTGAAAGAAGTTGCTGTGGCTGATATCAAAGAGATTACTGCCTATGTTCTCCTGTAGGATTCTGATGGATTCCTGTCTCACGTTGAGGTCTTTTATCCATTTTGAGTTTATCTTTGTGTACGGTGTAAGAGAATGGTCGAGTTTCATTCTTCTACATATAGCTGTCCAGTTTTCCCAGCACCATTTATTGAAGAGACTGTCTTTTTTCCACTGTATATTTTTTCCTGTTTTGTTGAAGATTAATTGACCATAGAGTGAAGGGTCCATATCTGGGCTCTCTACTCTGTTCCACTGGTCTATGTGTCTGTTTTTATGCCAGTACCATACTGTCTTGGTGATCACAGCTTTGTAATAAAGCTTGAAATCAGGTAACGTGATGCCGCCAGCTTTATTTTTGTTTTTCAACATTTCCTTAGCGATTTGGGGTCTCTTCTGATTCCATATAAATTTTAGGATTATTTGCTCCAGCTCTTTGAAGAATGCCGGTGGAATTTTGATCGGAATGGCATTAAAAGTATAGATTGCTCTAGGCAGTATAGACATTTTAACAATGTTTATTCTTCCGATCCATGAGCATGGAATGGTCTTCCATCTTTTTGTGTCTTCTTCAATTTCTTTCATGAGTGTTCTGTAGTTCCTCGAGTACAGATCCTTTACCTCTTTGGTTAGGTTTATTCCCAGGTATCTTATGGTTCTTGGTGCTATAGTAAATGGAATCGATTCTCTAATTTCCCTTTCTGTATTTTCATTGTTAGTGTATAAGAAAGCCACTGATTTCTGCACATTGACTTTGTATCCTGCCACGTTGCTGAATTGCTGTATGAGTTCTAGTACTTTGGGGGTGGAGTCTTTTGGGTTTTCCATATAAAGAATCATGTCATCTGCGAAGAGAGAGAGTTTGACTTCTTCATTACCAATTTGGATACCTTTTATTTCTCTCTGTTGTCTGGTTGCTGTTGCTAGGACTTCTGATACTATGTTGAACAAGAGTGGTGAAAGTGGGCATCCTTGTCTTGTTCCTGATCTCAATGGGAAGGAAGCAAAAATAAACTTTTGGGACTTCATCAAAATCAAAAGCTTCTGCACAGCAAAGGAAACAGTCAACAAAACAAAGAGGCAACCCACGGAATGGGAGAAGATATTTGCAAATGACAGTACAGACAAAAGGTTGATATCCAGGATATATAATGAACTCCTCAAACTCAACACACACGAAACAGGCAAACACATCAAAAAAAAGGGCAGAAGATATGAACAGAGACTTCTCCAATCAAGACATACAAATGGCTATCAGACACATGAAAAAATGTTCATCATTAGCCCTCAGGGAGATTCAAATTAAAACCACATTGAGATATCACCTTACACCAGTTAGAATGGCCAAAATTAACAGAACAGGAAACAACATGTGTTGGAGAGGATGTGGAGAAAGGGGAACCCTCTTACACTATTGGTGGGAATGCAAGTTGGGGCAGCCTCTTTGGAGAACAGTGTGGCGATTCCTCAAGAAATTAGAAATAGAGCTTCCCTATGACCCTGCCATTGCACTCCTGGGTCTTTACCCCAAAGACACAGATGTCGTGAAAAGAAGGGCCATCTGTACCCCAATGTTTATAGCAGCAATGGCCACAGTCGCCAAACTATGGAAAGAACCAAGATGCCCTTCAACGGATGAATGGATAAGGAAGATGTGGTCCATATACACTATGGAGTATTATGCCTCCATCAGAAAGGATGAATACCCAACTTTTGTAGCAACATGGACGGGACTGGAAGAGATTATGCTGAGTGAAATAAGTCAAGCAGAGAGAGTCAATTATCATATGGTTTCACTTATTTGTGGAGCATAACAAATAGCATGGAGGACAAGGGGAGTTAGAGAGGAGAAGGGAATTTGGGTAAATTGGAAGGGGAGATGAACCATGAGAGACTATGGACTCTGAAAAACAATCTGATGGGTTTGAAGTGGCGGGGAGGTGGGAGGTTGGGGTACCAGGTGGTGGGTATTATAGAGGGCATGGCTTGCATGGAGCACTGGGTGTGGTGAAAAAATAATGAATAATGTTTTTCTGAAAATAAATAACTTGAAAAAAAAAGTTTACAGCATTAATCAATGAAATGGAAACAGAAAGAACAGTAGAACATATCAATATAACTCAGAGCTGGTTCCTTGAAAGAGTCAGTAAGATCAATAAACCTCTCACCAGCCTTATCAAAAAGAAAAGAGAAAGGACCCAAATAAATAAAATCATGATGAAAGAGGAGAGATCACAACCAACACTGAAGAAAAACTAACAATTATAGGAATATATTATGAACAATTATATGCCAAAAAATTAGGCAATCTGGAAGAAATGAAAAAATTCCTAGATATGTATAAACTACCAAAACTGAACCAAGAAAAAATAGAAAACCTGAACAGACCCATAACCACCAAGGAAATTAGAAGTGTAATCAAAAATCTCCTCAGTGGTGGGTTGGGCCGCTGCCTTCAGCTCAGGTCATGATCTCAGGGTCCTGGGATCAAGTCCCGCATCGGGCTCTCTGCTCAGCAGGGAGCCTGCTTCCTTCTCTCTCTGCCTGCCTCTCCATCTACTTGTGATTTCTCTCTGTCAAATAAATAAATAAAATCTTTAAAAAAAAAATCTCCCAACAAACAAGAGCCTAGGGCATACAGCATCCCAAGGGAATTCTATGAAATATTTAAAGAAGAATTAATACCTATTCTGATGATGATTTACAAAAATTGAAATGGAAGGAAGACTTCCAAACTCGTTTCATGAGGCCAGCATTACCTTGATCCCAAACCACACAAAGACTCCACCAAAAAAGAGAATTGCAGACCAATATCCTTGATGAACATGGATGCAAAAATTCTCACCAAAATATAAGTCAATAGGCTCCAACAGTTCATTTAAAAGGATTATTCACCATAACCAAGTGGGATTTATTCCTGTGCTGCAAGTTTGGTTCAACATCCATAAATGGAGCAACATGATACATTACATGAATAAAAGAACCTCTCAATAGATGCAGAAAAATCATTGGTTTATGTACAGGATCCTTTCTTGATTAAAACGCTTCACAACATATGGATAGAAGGTACATACTTCAGTATCATAAAAGCCCTCTATGATAAGCCCACAGGAAATATCATTCTCAGTTGGGAAAAACTGACAGCTTTTCCACTAAGGTCAGGAACATGACAGGGATGTCCACTATCACCACTGCTATTCAACATAGTACTAGAAGTGCTAGCCTCAGCAATCAGACAACAAAAGGAATAATAGGTAGCCAAATTGACAAGGAAAAAGTCAAACTCTCACTCTTTGCAGATGTTATGATACCCCATGTGGAAAACCCAAAAGACTATACCCCAAAACTGCTAGAACTCATACAGCAATTCAGTAAAGTAGAAGGAGATAAAAACAATATATAGAAATAATTGCATTTCTATACACAAACAATGAAACAGAAGAAAAAGAAAATAAGGAGTTGATTCCATTTACAATTTCACCAAAAATCATAAGACATCTAGGAATAAGCCTAACCAATGAGGCAAAGGGTCTGTACCCAGAGAACTATTGAACACTCATGAGAGAAATTGAAGACACACACATACACATACAAAATGGAAAAATATTCCAGGCTCAGGGATTGGAAGAACAAATATTGTGAAAATGTCTATACTACCTAGAGAAATCTACACATTTAATGCAATCCCTATCAAAATACCATTAACTTTTTTCACAGAATTGGAACAAATAATCCTCAAATTTGTATGGAACAAGAAAAGACCCTGAATAGCCAAAGGAATGTTGGGGGGAAAAAAAACTGGTGACATCACAATCCCTGTCTTCAAACTTAATTACAAAGCTGTAATCATTAAGACAATATGATACTGGTATAAAAACAGATACACAGATCGATGGAACAAAATAGAGAACCCAGAAATAGACCCTCAACTCTATGGTCAACTAATATTTGACAAAGCAAGAAAGAATACCCAGTGAACAAAAGACAAGTCTCTCCAGTAAATGGTGCTGGAAAAATTGGACAGCCACATGCAGAAGAATGAAATTGGACCATTCTTTTATGCCATACACAAAGATAAACTCAAAACTGATGAAAGACCTAAAGGTAGGACAGGAATCCATCAAAATCCTAAAGAACACAGGCAGCAACCTCTTCAACTTAGGCCACAGCATCTTTTTTGTTAGACACATCTCTAAAGGCAAGGGAAACAAAGGCAAATGAACTATTACAACTTCATCAAGATAAAAAACTTTACACAACAAAGGAAACAGTCAACAAAATCAAAAGACAACTGACAGAATGGGAGAAGATATTTGCAAATGACATATCAGATGAAGAGCTAGTATCCAAAACCTAGGAAGAATTTATCAAACTCAACACACAAAGAACAAATAATCCAATCAAGAAATGAGCAGAAGATATGAACAGCATTTTTACAAAGAAGACATCCAAATGGCCAACCAGACATGAAAAATGCTCAACACCACTCCACATTAGGGAAACACAATTCAAAAACCACAATGAGATACCACCCCATGCCAGTTAGAATGACTAAACTCAACAAGTCAGTGAAGGACGAGTGTTGGTGAAGATGCAAAGAAAGGGGAACCCTCCTACACTATTGGTGGGAATGCAAGCTAGTGCAGCTACTCTGGAAAAAGTTGAAAAAGAGCTACCTATGACCCAGGAATTGCACTACTGGGTATTTAACCCAAAGATACAAATGTAGTGATCTAAAGGAGCACCTGAACCCCAGTGTTTATAGCAGCAATGTCCATAATAGCCAAACTATGGAAAGAATCCAGATGTCCATTTACAGATGAATGGATAAAGAAGATGTAGTGTATATATACACACACATACAGATACAACGGAATATTATGCAGCCATCAAAAGATGAAATCTTGCCATTTGCAACAACAAGGATGAACCTAAAGGGTGTTATGCTAAGCAAAATAAGTCAACCAGAGAAAGAAAATTATCATATGATCTTACTGATATGTGGAATTTAAGAAACAAGGCAAAGGATCATAGGGGAAGAGAGGAAAAAATGAAACAAGAAGAAACCAGAAAAGGGGACAATCCACAGGATTCTTAATCATAGGAAACAAACTGAGGGTTGCTGGAGGGGAAGTGAGTGAAGAGATGGGGTAACTGGGTGATGGACATTGGGGAGGGTACGTGTTATAATGAGCACTGGGTATTATATAAGATTGATGAATCATGGACCTGTACCCTGAAACAAATAATACATTATATGTTAATTAATTAAATTTAAATAAAAAAGGGAAAAAAGAATTATATTAATTCTCATAAGGGGAATTAAAGAGGCGTTGTCTCTGCACCATGTGAAATGTAGAGAATTTTAGCTCATCACTCATCTACTTGAAGGTATCTTAATGGGTTACATATCTAAAGGTAAATGTTGCATGGCTGCCTCCACCCAGATCTTTTGTTGCTGTGTGTAAACAGCCTTAACAATTTTACAAGACTTAGCTTGTCTTCTTTCAGAGAAAATACTGAAATTCTTTAATAGCAATAATAGCAGTAGTTGCTATTTATTAAGTGCTTACTCGTTGCCTGGCATTTAACACATAATTCTTCAAGGTCTCCGCATGCATCCCAGAGAGATCTCCTCTTATTCAATAGAAGAGTCAGAGAGATGAAGAATTGCCCCCCCATCACACATCTGAAGATAGCAGAGCTCAGACTGAGAGACCCTCACTCAGCTTTCACTACCACAGAGAATTTGCTTCAACAAAAACATTTATGAAAAAACTATCCAGGTTGGAAGAGTGGGAATTAATTTTACTTCAGAGACACACTGCTTTTTGTTAAGGTCCCTTAAGAAGTAATCATTCAGATGTTCCTGCAATACTGTGTTTCAAATGAACTGCAGTCTTGTGGGTCCAGGTATAGGGTTTAGAGAGAGACATATTTTGTTGGCATCTGAATTCATCACTTAGACCCTACGCAACATGGACTAGTCACTTGACCTTTATAATCTTCAGTCTTCTCCTGAGTGGAGTGAGTATACTAATCGTACCACTTCCCTGAGGTACTGGAATTATTAGACAAATTAATGCATATTAACTTAGTTTGTGAATCATAAGCATTCACAAATTATTATTATTGCTTTAATGTAATTCTTAGAGTGATTGTTTTGTTCATGGGTGTCAAATACGTATGAAAGCTTAGAAGATGTTGTATTCTTCTCTTTCGATATTGATAAAGATTGGGTTAAGTCTTTCTGTGAAGACTTGCTCTCCAGAATTTGGATCTGATCATCATGCGACCCAAATGCATACATTTTTCTGCTTATAATCTACACTTATACATACTCACATATTTATATATCCCCACTGCATTAGTGTTCTGTTAGGTTTTAAATCCATAGGTATCTTATTTATTCTGCATTTACTGGGAATGTACTTCGATTGACCTAACACTGTTCTACTTGCTTTCCCTGACAGCACTTGATTCTAGGAGGATTTGTCTTAGCTCCAGACCCTGCTACCCAAATGACCACATTATAAATACTAAAGAATTTCCAGCCAAACAGAAATAGACCATTAATGATGCCCCTTAATGAAAGGCAAGAACCCAGATTATAACGGGTCATCTAACTAGGGCTAGCCTGAAAAAGTGAGTTGGTGAATCCAGTTACAAGTTTTGAAGAATGTGCTCGCAACAGGACAAAAAGGCATTAACATGTTTGTCGCCCAGACTTCTCTTACCCACTTTCAGGTGTCTCTTTTAGTCCTATAATCCCTTCCCCTCTATAAAGAATCCTTCCTTTGCTAGAAAGTTCCTTTCCCCTTTCGTGATGAAGAATTGAAAAAAGTAATATCAAGAAATCAAACATAAAAGAATTTTTATGGGTGGATTTTTTTTTTAAACAGCAGTAGGAACAAAAGGTCTAAAAAGTAGCAGCCTTTGTGAGATGGATGGGGAGCAGGAAAGGAAACAAAGGAAATGTTCTTTGGGGAAGAAAGTGAGAGATTTTTCACAGGTGCAGAATGGTAGTAATAAGAGAAAAAAAAAATCTTTTTTTTTTTTTTTTTTTTAATAATCATTGCTGAAAACTCTGTGGGGTCTGTCTGGGCAGATACCCTTACTGGATGTGGGGCTGAACTATCTGGATCATTGGCCAGCAGAGGATGTGCTCTCAGGAAGTGTGTGAGACCCAGAAAGAATGTCACATTAACAATGAGATCTGATGTAAAATAAACCATAGGGAAGCCATGGGTGGCCATCATGGGCCACAAGCAATCTGAGAAGGTAAGAGACAAGGTCAAGTCACCAACCAAGGAAGGGAGTTGGCAGAGAGTAGGAATCAAGCAGATGGCCAGAGAAAGATTGTCACCAGTCCTGCTGGATTAAGGAGTCCTCAAAATAAACTCCCATTTTGTGGAGGTGATGTCAAAAGTCTCTGTATTTTGGTACCCAAAAAAAGACTATTAGAGAGCGCTAAGGACTTCAAGATGCCTTGGGGCTAAATCCCTGCCCTTAAGGAGCTTCTCTCTAGAGTACCTGGTTTTGCAATAACTCAAAGCAGGTATGGCTAGCACCTCTAAGACAGAACCCGATGATTCCTCTTCCTTTGTGCTATTGCCTCCCCTGAATGGTAGGTTGGTCCTGGTGACCTGCTTCTAATGAAAGAATACTGGAAAAGTGATGTGATTTCCCCTCCCTTCTAAGGTAAGGTTACACAAAGAGTGTGATTTCCATCTTGGGTGCCAGCTGCCCTATTGTGAGCTACCCCGTGGAGGATCCATCCAAGATGATATATGGAAAATTCCATATGTCAAAGAACGGATGGCACTGACCACAGGCAGTGATGACCCAGGCTGACCAACCACCTTGTGTGAGTCTGGAAATGGATTATGCCCCCTTGAGCCCTGATGCAGCTGCAGCACAAGCAGACATCTCAGTGGCTAAGCTGCACCTAGATTTTTGACCTACAGCAACTGAGATGACAAATGTTTATTGCTTAAGCCACTAAGTTGTGGGGTCATTTTGATACAGCAAGAGCTACCTAATAAGCAGGGCTCATCCTCTAAACAATTATGAAGCTGATGGAGGAAGAAAAGACAGGTGAAGGGAAAAGCGTGGTTGGCTTTTCTGAGAACAAGATTTGGCCTTAAATTCAAAGCTGGTTGAATTTGCCAAATGGACAGGATGGCGACATCACATGCTTCATGCTTATGTGGATGATGTCTTTACTGCAATCTCCAGGACCTTTTAGGATCCTCTAAACTCTCAGTGATCCTTCAAAGGGTATTGAGGAGAGTAGAAAAGGAAACAAGGGCCCAGAAGCAAGAAAGACTTTTTATCCTTATTTCCTGTCCTGGAAAGAGATGAAATAGCATCATCCATAGGCATCTAGTCTAATGTCCTTTTGGCCTTATGGTAACTTGTTTTCTTTCTCCCACTTGTCGATTTTGAGTTTATTAGTTTCACCTGATGAATGACAAATGTTCTGTATTGATGCAGAATAAGCTTTGAAATCTGTGTTTTTTTTCTAAAGAGAGAGAGAGCATGAATGAGGGGTGGGGGAGAGTGTGAAGTCTGAATGGGGCTCAAAATTACAACCCTGAGATCATGACTTGAGCCAAAATCAAGAGTCAGATGCTTAACTGACGAAGCCACCCAGGCACCCCTGAAATCTGTTTTAAGTCTTACCTGATTAATCAGGCCCTTACCTAAAAATCTTTCTTTAAGAAGAAATGGGGATACCTATTTGTATGCTGACAAACAAAAGCAGGATGAAATGAGGACCAAGGAACAGAGAGAGAGAGAAATTAACAGAAAATTACTAACTGGAAACCTATCAAAAATATGGAAGACAGAACTGATACACCTTAGGCCAGTTGTATGACCTACAAAAAGCCATAAACTCCCTGGATATTTGGGCCTTTTGTCAGGTTTTTCTCTATCAGCCCAAATGCAAAGTTTTATTTAGTAAAATAAATCAGTGCACTCAGCATCAGTCAGCCTGAGAAACAGTGGAATTGACTCTTAAAGAAAGCCAATAATAATCAACTTTGACATGATTTCTATTTATTTTTTCTCCTACCCCTTCTTTTGATTAAGTACTTTTTGAATTTTGAAAAGAGCTTCATGAATCATTCTGTGGCTGCTTAATATTAATAGTAATAGGATTTATTCTATTGAAATGGGCTCATTATCATGCCAGCTGCCGAGCTTGCGTCTCCAAATAGGCTTCTGGAAATAGAATCTTCTAAATACCTTTCTTGCAGGAGAACTGCAGACTGAAAATGGGAAAATATACAAATATTGTCTAAGTTCATGTTAAGATCGATGTAAACTGACAAGTCAAGCTTACCAAACACTCAAGGCTCATCCCTTATGCTCTGGCTATGCATGTCTTCAACTACCTCATCTCCACCAAACTTTCTGTAAACTCAGAACACTCCCCTTCTTTAAATGATCTTTGAACCTATCTAAATCATGCCCCTTCCATTAAAACCTTGCTCATTCTTGTTAGTTAGAAATAATCTTTCTCTGCTTCATGCATGTTTGTTGCATCCCCATCTGTCCTCTCTAGAACACCGTAAGCTCTTTAAACATAGAGTCAGTATCTGTGTTAGGTGTGTTATACCTAGCACACAGCACCTGGAGTAGAGAAATCATTCAACATACCCATGTGGAGTTCCATCAGCTCCGGCCTTTGTGGCTGGTACGAGGCACAGCAAGTAACAGGGAAGCTAGAATGAGCCTTTCTAGGTACGTTCCCTCAAATGAAGCAAACCCAAAACCACAGTTCAGAGACATTATTGAGCCCATCAAGTGGGTTTAAGAAAACGTTCTAAAAAGGAAGGTCACAAGAGGAAGAATGAGCTAATTTGCATAATAGCACAAGCCTTGAACACTATAGGATTTACTGCTTAATCACGTGTGCCTATCTCCAGGTCCCACATTTCCCAAGGCAGGGACCATGCTTCATATTTCATTTCATCTCAATAGCACCTCATATAGTGCTGAACACATAAGAGATTCCCACTGACTGTATTTTTCATAAATTAGTGATGGCCAGAAAAAAGGAAGGAAAAGAAGAAGAAAAAGCAGACCTGAAATGCACAGGGCATGACAAATCCAAGTAAAACATCATCCTCTTCCCCGGATATTAAAGCAACTGATTTCTTGGCAAGTGACAGACTAACTTATTTGTCTATGTGGGCATGTGTGTGCTTGTGTATATGAGTGTGTAAAGGAATGCAATCACGTTTAAAGTGTGCAAGAAGAGCTGAGTGTTTAGAGAAATGCTTTATCCTTTGTGTAAATCTGAATTTCCCCTCAGTGGACTGGCTTCCTGTGTGAGATTCCCAAATCCATTTCCATTCTTAGTTCCATTTACAGGGAGTGGAGAATCTGTGGATTCCTTGGGGGGAAGCATTTGCCTCACTTATCCTGATCCTTGTATAGAGGGATCATGCAAAAAACAGTGCCAGATGGCTACCATGAGGAGAAACTTAAATTTCCAAGGGCAAATATGAGGAAAACGCCAAAATTCTGCTCCAAAAAAATGAGTGGAACAGAACCCAGCAGCTGGCCTGGCCCTGAGCAGTGTTAAGTGGGCCGGTTGGATACCTGGTATCCTCTTTCTCTAAGGAAACAAACCCCTGTTGTCATCTCTGTCCCAATCTTTTTCTTGTTTCTCTATTTTTCTGATTTTATGAAGAGAAAATTTTTCTCTCAAAAAATATTAAAAACGAAACTCTTATGTGTAAACTCTTTCAAATAGACACTTGCTAATGGCACTTGGCAGAGTACCACATTGGCTCTTTCCCTCCTGAGTTCCACTGCCTCTCTTCCACCCTTATGTCTTCTACTTGGGAGGCCAAGAGATTGATCTTCTTCCAATCTCATTCCATTTCTTTGATCTTCTCCTCTTCCCCTCTCTATTTCTTTCTGTTCAAAGAAATGAGAGATTAAAAAAGAAAAGAAAAGAAAAGAAAAACTCCCTCTTCAGGAAAAAGGCTTTCCTGAAGAGGGAGTAGGATGACATGAAGAAATGGAAGAAGAAATTGGTAGAAAACCTTTGCAGTGCTGCCTGACATTGGTTTTGTATCTTTAATCCTACAGCACTCCTTTCATTGGGTACAATGTTTCTCAGATTTTTAAGAAAGTATTCTCATTAAGTAAATCTCTGCAGAACTACCGTGACTACTCATATTGAAAAGTCTGTTTGCAATTTAGTATTATTTATTCACTGTCCACAGGAATTCATCTTAAATAGCTGTACAAAACAGAATTTGTATAAAATATGGTACATAAACAAAGAAGAAAAAAACAAATGTTTATTGAACACTTACTCTGTGCTCCGTACATTATCTTGTCAACCAGTACCATCCTGTGAGACCAATGTTATCATTATCATACTCACAGGAGAGAAACAGGAGCTCAGAGGACACATGGATATTAAGGATATTGTTTAAGTCAACCCCGTTAAGAACTGGCAGCGTGATATTTCATATTTGCCTCTATCTGACCTCAGAGGCTATTTTTGGTTTATGTTATTTATTTGCTTGTTTCCTTAACAAGTATTTACTGGGCACCTACCAAATATGTGCCAGGTATTTCTGGAGACACAATGGAAATCCAGAAAGACAAGATTCATGAAGGAGTCGACATTTACTTGTACGTGGCCTCAATTCAGTGGGTTATAAAGATGAAATGGTTTTATTTCTTTCTGTCACTGCCTTTAGCTACTCTCATCCCTTTTCTACATGTCAGACAGATCCCCAGTCTTTTTTTTTTTTTCTTTTAAGTCCACTGGATTTAAATCTCAATATTATATCCAATTGAAAACCTACCTTCCTCTCTCCCTGCTGCACCAGCCAGGCTTGAGGTCTGGGTAATTTAGAAAGGATTGAGGATATAGTCTCCAGTTCTCACCTTTTCCTCTTTCTCCCTAAGGAGGTCCTAATGCGAATGTTGGTATTTGTCTTCTAAAACTCCTAGAGAGGAGTTTTCCTAAACTCTTCTGAATGGCTGGAATATCTGCCAAAAAGCCAGCCAAGCACTTCCTGCAGCCAGATGCCTACCCTGCCCAAGCCTCAGCCAGATCTGTATGTGAAAGCTGCCTTGTCCTGGAAGAACCATCTGCCCAAACCAAAGCATCAGACTTGATGGGCCATTACAATGAATGAATTCACTCATTTGGCTCAATCTTCCATGAGAAAAAAGGAACAGAAAAACAGCAGATCAAGAGCAACAACAGAATCAGAAATATAATCAAAACTTTATCAAGTACTTTTTGTGCATATTTTAAATGGTCCAAATATATTCCATTTACCTCTGCAACTTCTAAAATGAATTTTCAACTTAGGATTATTATGTACTAGATGGTTACATGTTTAGATCAGTTGACTTCTAAGCAATAAAGTATTTTTTGTAGCTGGTCAGAGAATAGAAGCAGAGGTGTAAAATCTCAAAGGAATTTAATGAGGTGCTAATAAAAAAATTAATGATAATGATGTGAATTTCAGTAACAATGAGTAAGTAACTACACAGTCTTGAAAACATCAGAACATGCCCCATGGGGACTCTGTGAGTTCTAACCCACAGGAATAAATAGGGCCCCATTACAGTTGGGGAGACAAGTCTAGGATGGAGTCATAGGTCAGAGAACAGCAGCCTGAGAGAAGGATCTCCAAAGATACAAAAAAAGCACAAGAGTTATGTTGACCCAAAAGGAGCTGATTCTCATGACTTTTAAGAAACAAATGAAGAAGGTTTTTTATTTTTTTTTTGGCTTTTTAAGGAAATTTTTAATTGTGGTAAAATACACATAACATAACATTTACTCTTGCTGAAAGACACATGAAAAGATGCTCACCATCATTAATCATCAAGGAAATGCAAATCAAAACCACAATAAGATATCACCTCACACCTGTCAGAATGACTAAAATCAAAAACAAAAGTAATCACAAGTGTTGGCAAGGATATGGAGGAAAAAGAACCTTCATGCACTGTTAGTGGGAATGAAAACTGAAGCAGCCACTGTGGAAGACAATATGGAGTTTCCTCAAAGAATTAAAAATAGAGCTACCATCATAAGATCCAGTACTAGGCGCCTGGGTGGCTCAGTGGGTTGAGCCGCTGCCTTCGGCTCAGGTCATGATCTCAGAGTCCTAGGATTGAGTCCCGCATCGGGCTCTCTGCTCAGCAGGGAGCCTGCTTCCCTCTCTCTCTCTCTCTGCCTGCCTCTCTGACTACTTGTGATTTCTCTCTGTCAAATAAATAAATAAATAAATGATCCAGTACTTTCACTACAGGGTATTTACTTAAAAAATAAGATAACACTAACTTGAAAAGATATGTGCACTCCTATGCATATCACAGCATTATTTACAGTAGCCAAACTATGGAAGCAACCTAAGAGTCCATCACTAGATAAATGGATAAAGAAGATATATATATCTTATATGTATATATATATATAAGATATATCTATCTATCTATCTATATATATATAGATAGATAGATAGATATATCTTCTTTATCTATATATATAAGATACATATTATATATATATAATATATAATCTATAATGGAATATTACTCAGCCATAATAAAGAAAGAAATTCTGCCACTCACAACAACATAAATGGTTCTAGTGGGTATAATGTTAAGGGAGAGAAGTCAGAGAAAGACAAGTAAGATATGATTTCTTTCATATATGGAAACTAAGAAACAAAACAAAGAAGTAAAAACAGACTTTAACTATAGAGAATAAACTTATAGTTACCAGAGGGGAGGTGGATGAGTGGATGGGTGAAATAGGTGATTGACATTAAGAGTATATTTATCACAATGAGCAATGAATAAGGTATACAATTGTTGAATCACTATATTGTACACATGAGACTGATACAACACTGCATGTTAAGTATACTGGAATTAAAATAAATTTAAAAATTACTATTTTAACCATTTTTAAGTGTACCATTCAGGAGTTTTAAATAGATTCTAGTTGTGCAACAGATGTACAGAATTGTTTCAACTTGCAAAACTGAAACTCTTTACCCACTGAACAATAATTCCCATCCTCTAACCCCCCAGCTCTTGGTAAACACCACACTACTTTCTATGAATTTGACTCTTCCAGGTACCTCATATAAGTGGAATTATACAACATTTTCCGTGTATGACTGGCTTATACTAATGTCCTAGGGATCTATCCATGTTATAGCATGCATCAGAATGTCACCCTTTTTAAAGACTGAATAGTATTCCAGTGTATGTATATATCTGAAAAGCTCTCTTTAAATAACAATCATGATGATAATTTTTTTTTAATTTTTAAAGCAATTTTTAAAGCTCTTCTGCATTTGACTTCTTGAATTCCACTAGGAAGAGAATTCAGAAAAAAAAAAACACTTTATCTTGTCCTTAAAGTGTCCAGATTATTCAGCATCTTGTCAGTCAGTGAACACCATCTCACAGTCTTTTTTTTTTTAACTTATTTTATGCCTACAGGACTGAACAGCTATGAAGGGAAAGGCCAGCTGAAAAAAGTATCTTGCTCTCTGTGCTCTGGTTGGACATGGATACCCAATAGCCAGGCAGCCATGGATGACAAGATGTGCTGGACTCCCCTGGGAGCCAACACCCAAGGGGGTGATGGACACTGTGTACCTGGATTTAGACCAATGTTGGCATTTCCAATGACTGGAGAAGTATAGCCAACAGAAAGGAGCCAATATAAGGGGTCAGGGGTCTCTGAGAAGGAAATCATGAGGGATGGATGGAAGTCTGATGGCACAGTGAGACAACAGCAACAGGAAGGCCAGGAGCAGTAGGGGTTGTGCTCAGACACACCCTGAAGTGCATGTGTGTGTGTGTGTGTGTGTGTGTGTGTGTGTGTATGTACACACACAAGGGAAGAAAGAGCTGTGGAAATCAAAGAGGTATATTGTGAGCGGTCCAGGTAAGTCTACTGAAGCATTCCCTTCTTCCACAGTCTACAAAAGAAAGAGGGACATGCAGACAATGGATGGATTTTTATGACTGAAAGAATGAGAGTCCGAGCCAATCAGGGACAGAAACTGGGAGAAATCAGGAGAGGTGCAGAACAGGAGCTACAGATCTAGGGGTTGGGAAGCAATTGGCAGGGGCCCCAACAGTGCTGAGGCAGACCCTGCAGAGCAGTGGGGCAGGCAGGGAAGCAGCATAGAGTCATCCTGGACAGTAACCACTGCAGGGCATGTGAGCTGAAGGCAGAGGCTCTGATGGGATATAGATATGCCTTCCACCTTGAGGTCCTACAAAGCGACACAAGAGGTGATAATGCTGAGGTCCCCCTACACTGCAAGTGGCTATCAACCAAGCTGACTATGTTGATCAAAGGCCCAGGAGGTAACAAATGTTTCTACTGGGTGATTAAAGAGTCCAGTAGGAGACAAACCAAGCCACACACTCAACTAGAGAGAACAAACTGATAGTTACCAGGAAGGAGGGGAGAAGGATGGGGAAAAGAGAGGATGGGAATTAAAGTGTGTACTTGTCATGAAAAGAAAAACAAGGAGTAAAGTTGAGTAGGGGCTATTTACCAACAAGATGGAAACTTACCAGGACTGGTGCAACTTTTTGGAAGTATAGCCAGCCCATCTTCAGCCCTCCACCCGAAGGGCGGAGAATGGTTGTCACTTATATGAGAGCTGGAACCTTTGTGTGATGACACAGCAGATTGACTGGATCTCACAGGGAGAGAGCAAGAGGAAGAAAACATAGCCCCTCCTTCACCCTCTCTCCGAAGTCTGCCCATGTGCCCCTTTGCGGAACCCAACTGAAGCCACCGGGTAGATTGATGTGGCCCATACTCCATGAGCCTCCCAGAATATACAGCATGCTAGAAACAGGTGAGGGGTAAAGGGGTAAACCAGAGGAGCAGATGGAACACGCAGCAGCACAGACGGTCACACAGCCCTACCTGGGGTTCTGGGTCAGTGTGTCTAATGGATAATTGCATTACATGAATGAAATACCTCTTTGGGATTCCCGGAACAGGCAGGTCGTTGGTGAGGCGCTGAAAGAGCCCCATAAGGCACCAGACTTTCTGCCTAAGCAAACTAAGTCTCAGAGATGACTTGGAGTTAGCAAGTTCCAGCAATTACTATCAACCTGACTGCATTTATGTCCTCACACTCATACTGCGGGGATGCTTGAGATACATGAACGTATTGATTTTCTACAGAGGTTTAGTTCCATTTATGTGCAAAAGTGCAGCCTCAGAGCCAAAGTTTTATGTTCCTCATAAGAAGGGTCTCCTCCTCCCAACTCCTCTGCCAGAGCTACAGTCCTCAGATGGATTCCGTAACCCAGTGTCTGAAGAAACCTTGTCACCCGCATTCTGATGCTTATTACATGGGAGCCAGAATCTTCATGGTGAAACACAGCCATCCCTGTCTCACAGGCTGGTTAAGAGGATCCAACAGGCCAGGAAATGTGAAAGTACTTTGTGACCTGTAGGGTATGACAGGCATCATGACCCAAACAGGGATGACAGCGGAGAAAACATGGTGTCCTGCATTCTCTTCATAGTCATTACCTGCTCCAAAGGTTTCTTAACAGTACCTAGGCATGTAGTACTTTATCCAGGTACTTTTGAAAAAAGTTAATATGTTTTATACTTTCATATTAAGCAAGAAAAATACAAGATACAAGAAATGCACAGTCTGGCTCACAAGGTACAGGTTTCTGGTCTGCCACACCTGATATCTCTTCTCGTCTTGAGGCCTAGGGGGCCAGGAGGTTTGACCGAACCCCTCACGCATGCCTGTTGGTCAGCCTTGACAGCCACATGAGGTCTCTGCCTCTCACACCACCCCCGAGGACACTGAGACCTGCGGGAAAGGATCCCTTTATCTTCATCCATCTGCACAGAGCAGGAGCACTATCCGCCGTGATGGAAACTGTCAAGAAGCCGGGCCCTTCTGGGCCATCTGGGAGGAGCTCGGTGTGATTATGGGGCTGCGTGATGGGTGAGTGTGCTCAGGACAGGGACAGACTAGGCCTGCGGATTTAACTTGGCTCACTGTGTTAGGTGGTGCCGTGGCTATGGGTTTAATCCGGTACATGCCAGAAGCACACACCCAGACTGGTGCATTTTTAGAGCCTTTCCAAGCTCCTTCCTATTCCATGCCATGTCTCCCTTAGTTCCCTGATGCATGAATGTCACCACTTGTTACCTATCTACCCCAGACAGAAAGTTAGAGTCGTTATCATTTTTCCTCACAGCCTTACCTTGGTCCCACGCAACCACTCATCATTTCCAACTGGGTCTCCTTTCTTAATATGGTATTTCCAAAAACTTTCGCTTCTCCCCATTCCCACTGCCCCTTTCTGACTCAGAGATCAGACCACAGTTCTGATAAATAACCCTAAATGGTCTCTCTACCTAGACGCTCCACTCTTTTATCCATTCAGACCTCAGCTTGTACTAGCCTCCCCTCAATCCTCAGGATGAAGCTCCAGCCTCTTAACTCAGAAGCAGGAGGTCTGCAGGATCAGGCTATGAGTGAGCCCCGGCCTCATGCTTCTCCTTAACCACCTCTCACTCCCCTCCAGAGGTGGAGCTACTTTCTGCCCTTAGCCTGATTTTGCCTTGGGGTCCTTTCTACCCACAATGCCTGCTTCATTTTATTAGCTAATATCTCCGCACCTCCCAAGCCTCAGATCTGTATCAAATCCTTCTTCTGCACATGTTTCTGTTCTCCCAAGAGAATCTCCCTGAGATCCTTCTTGGTGATACTACAGTACTTTTCTTGCCTTTGCCATTCTGTCTTGCAATTCTGTGTTTACTTATCTGTCTCTCCAGTGGATTCTTCCCATTCTGAGGAAGAAATCTATGACCTTTTTACTATTTGATTCTCAATAACTTGTTTAATAGCTTATACACAACGGAGAACTTATTTGACTGAATTATTGAACAGGTAAGGCAACGTTTCAGAACATAGACTAGAGCCAGAATGTCTGAGTTTAAGTCCTTGCTCTGACACTTAGCAGCTTTATGAACTCCACCAAGTGCCTTACCTTCTCTGTGCCTCAGTTTCCCCATCTATAAAAGGAGAATTCAGTATTAAAGAGAATTGCATTTAAAAAAACTCTATACTGGATACTATGAGTCATTTAGAAAGATGGTTAGACATCCACTAATATACCTGAAGTTCATGTCTTCTCTCTGCTGTCCAAATCCTATTCATCACGATTCCATTATTAAGCTATTCTGCTATGAAACCGTCCCTCTGAACCACTTGGTAAGGGACTTTCTTCACCTGCACGTTGATAAGACTCTTATCTCCTCTTCATCTTGTGTGTTTCCCTGTGCACATGGCCTTGTATTTTATAGTTTGATACATGTGTGCATATTTTTGCTGATCCTTGAGCACAGGAGTCATATCTTGTATATTTCTGTGTCCCCACAGTGCGTAGCCATGTGGATTGGATATGAGGCACCTCATACATGCTTCTGAGTTGCATACAGATCTCCATTAATGATATTTACTTCCCATGAGGTATAACCAAACTCAAACTGGTCACTTTCATTTGTATCCATCTTCAAATGCTGAAAGAGAGACTCGTTGAATAAGGAGAAGTGAAGAGAATAAGCATAAGAATAAGAGAATAATAAGGAGATAGCGAATAAGAAATGAATAATATTAAGTGAATAATAAGGAAAAGTGAAGAGAATAAGAATAAGAGAATAAGAATAAGGAGAAGAAGGAGAAGAGAAGTGAAGCCAAAATATCATATCCTTAGCAAGCAAGAACAGGTCTCTTTCTGAGTACTTTGGACTTTTAACATAGAGGGAAGTCAAAAAGACATGAAGAAAGAGAAGAGGGTGTGTGTATATGTGTTAGTTTATGGATTTTAGCTCACCTTCCATGTAAACATCTGCATGAACGAATCAGTCTTCTCTGATCATCAAGTCCTATGATAAAAAGCAAAAAAAATAAATAAATAAAACAGGAGTCACTGTCCCAACCAGCACTGCAAAGAAAGTAGTCTACTGGGGATTCCAAACTCACATTTCTGCAAGTTTGTAGCTTTCAAATGGACCTAATATAAAATTAGACCATAGCTATAGGTTCAGGGGACATCTTGGTCATTATTAACTGTTGTCTGTCCACTTACAATTAAGTCCACTACTTTGCAGTCCCTCAAACCAAGTAGACTTGGGAAAGCATGCCAAGAAATTGTTCCTTCTCAGGAAGTATATTTTAAGCTTGCTTACTATTTCTCCCTTATGAAATATGTACAAGAAATATTTAATACCTTAAAGGCCTCGAAAATTCTATTGCTTGTTCTAACTAAGGCTTCACAATGAATAACATTGATTGATTCTTTTAATTCAATATTCTACCAATTCAAGAATATTAGCACCTTGATCCTTGGATACATCTCCTTGAACAACAGAGTAGTCATGCAAAGAAATACCCGCATGCACACTGGTGGACAGAAGGTGAATGACTCTATCAATATGCAACGTCTTCTATGGAAGTTGAAACCCGTGGTAGGAAGGTGGCCTGTATGTTGGCCTTGGCTATGAAATCACCTGTCTGAAAATTTCCAGGAACATGTCTCTCTAACTGGCCGCATAAGAAAGTGATGAAATACATTGCTCTAAAATAAGTCCGCCAAACAGAAGTGTCTCCTGACAAAGGTCACGAGTTAGCTTGAGGAACTTTCTAGAACACCCTTCCACCCACACTGCAGAATATCAAAAATGCAGAGGGGCCATATTTTTCATGTTACCCATCTAACTGGATGCTGCCCCTGGGGCTCCATAGCTTCAGTGCACGTGGCTACCATTCGTCCGGACCCAATACCGAACAAAGGCACTGAAATTTTTCTCACACACATCACATCCATGTCACGAAGGCTTAAAGTTTCTTCTTGCAGATCTTTCATTTCTGGAAAGCCCTGGTCTTTCTCCATCAAGAAAGAGTTCAGGTCAAAGCTGACTTAGCCTTTCCTCTGTGCCTTCAACACTGCCCAGAAGTGGGATTTTTATTCCCAACCATACATATTTATCAGTCCACAGCATGGGGCCTCCACTTGTCTTGCTCATCTCTGTCTTTTGAAAAACCCTCTCTGACAGGCCAACTACAATCCCTCTGTATCTCTCAGCTTTCTCAGAGGGCCAGTCACTTTTATTGAATCCCTGAGTTCTCTAAAGATCCCAAGTGCTTCTAGGGCTTTTAGATTTTAAAACTGGAGACTTAAATCTGCCTTCCTTTTGGGATCATTACCCTTTGCTTTCCATCTGCTATGCCCACTAAGAATATAAACCCTTTCCTCTCTGAACCTTCCAATTTCTCTTACGAAAGCGGTTGCACAGAAACTATAGGAGGATAAAACACTTTTTTTTAAAACCTCACAATCTCAAGGTGGCTTTAAATCACAGTGCATTTGTTCACTTGGGAGTTCTCTGGAGATGTGCTAAGGAAGGGGTAATGAGCCCAGAGATAAGGTACTATGGCATGCATCTTGAAATTCCACTTCAGTCTAGTTACCCATGAGAAACCTAGCCTAAATTATTAAGATGTAAGAAGCAGTGGTGTGTTAGACCTCAAACAACAAATCGCATGTGGTATTAAACAACTGATTTTAAATAAGCATCTTACTGGAGTATAACATATACATAGGAAAGTCGACAAATCTTGTGTGTATGCAGCTCAATCAACCAACACAAAGTGAAAACATACATACGACCACTCCACTGTTCAACAATGGAACATTATAAGCCTCTAAATATATTGCCTCACACACTGTCCCCCAGTGACTAATCCATTCCCTATGTCCAAAAAGATAAGCACCATAGGTGTCCTGTGACGGTGCCGGCTTTTCCTTATTATATAAAAAGACAATAATATAGGTGATTCATTTGTCTCTGACTTCTTTTGTTCTGTTATGTTTGTGAGGGTCATTCGTGTTAGTTGGCACAGCAATAATTTTTTCGGTTTTATTTCAGGGTCATGGTCTGCTGTATGTAAATAACACAATATATTGATCCATCAGTTTATTCTCAACTTTTGGCTATTTTGAATAACACGATGTGGTCAGTGGCCTCTGAGATAACCCCTAATGATTTCTGCCTCTTGATGTTCACATTATTGTATACTTCCTTCCCAAAGCACTGTGTCCTTTGCCTTGCTCACCCTTGCTGGTTTGCTTGGTGAGGAAAACCAGCTTGTGGGTTGTGAGCTTCCTTCTGGATGGGCCCATGGGGCAAGGAAGTGGCGGTAGCCTTTAGCCAATAGCCCATGAAGTTGAATCCTGCCAACAACCCTGATGGTGAGCTTGGATGCAGAGTCTCTCCCAGTCCAGCCTTCAGTGAGACCACAACCCTAGACCCTCATGAGAGGGTCCCTTGAGCTGAGGGACCCAGAGAAACCACACACAGATTCTTGAACCACAGAAAATGTGACACTATAGTTGTTATTATTGTAAAGTGCTAAATTTGAGGTATAACTTGTTATACAGAAACAGAATTAATACAGGATTATAAATATTTTTGTACATATTTTATTTGCATATTTGTTTTGGGTTACACCCTATGCATATGTTAAGCTTAATTGATCGTACCAATTTCCAAAGCATTTGTAGCAATTTATTCTTCCAAAAGCAAAATATGAGCATTTTGGCTCCTCTGTACCCTGACCCAACTTGGGTCTTGTAGGTCGGAAGCTGGGCCAGGTAAGTAGGGTCATCTTCTCAGGGTTCTCTACAAACAATAAGGTTGAGCAACTTTCCAGATGTTTGTGGCCTACCTGCGTATCTCACTTTATGAATTGCCTACTTGCCTGTTGGGTCATCTTTTTCTTTTTGATAAGACCTCGTTCTTTTTATATTTTGTATATAAGGTCTTTGCTTAGTATATTTAGTATATATATCCAGGTGTTGTTTCACAAAGTGAGGGAGATGGTCTTTCCTTGAGTTTTGTTTTGTTTGTTTTTTTGTTTTGTTTTGTTTTTTTGCTAGATATCAGTTCTTAATTTTAGTGTAGTCCAGTTTATTATTTAAAATTAGTATTTTGGTGTGTTCTATTTAACAACTCTTCCCCTACCTCAAGATTGTGAAGCTATTTTCTTATGTTATCTCCTAGAAGTTATGTTGTTTCACCATTTACATTTACACCTATGATCTACTTGAAAATGATTTTCATGTGTGATGGAAGGTGGGGGTGAAGATTCATTTTTTGTCTATGAATAAACAATTAACTCAGCACCACCTTATGGGAAAAGACCTTTATTACCCCCTGCACTCCAGGGCTTCCTTTGCCATCAATCAAGCTCATGTATACAAGCACCTGTTTCTAGGTTCTATTTTTCTCTGTTGGTCTATGTGTCTATCCTTGAAACAAAAGTGTGTGGAATTAATTGTTGTGGCTGTAGAATCTGTCCTCATAGCTGGTAAAATAAGTCCTCCCACTTCTTCAAGATTATCATGGCTATTCCTGACTCCATCATTTCAGCATACATTTTGGAATAGCCTTGATTTTCATACACACACAAAATCAATCTTTAAAATTTTCTTGGAATTGCATTTAGTCTGTAGATCAATATGAGGTTCATTACTTTCCTTTTAATATTGGGTCATCCAATTCAGGAACATGTTATAAGAGTTCATTTATTTAGGTGTTCTTTTTTTTTTTTTCAATAAAATATACTTTTCTGTGTAGAACATTTTTCTATATACTCCCTCTTAGGTATTTGACGTTGCTTGATGCTTTTGTAAAGCTACTTTTCTATCAAATTTTATTTTCTATTTTTTACTTATATTAAAAATTAATTTACTGGTTATAAAGTGGCCAAGTGTACAGAAGTCTTACCAAATTAATTTATTAAGTCTAAGACTGCATCAAGTACATTTCTTTGGATTTTATACATACATAGTACTATCCGTAAATAATGATACTATTATTTCTTTCTTTCTAATCCTTACACTTTATTTCTTTTCTTACCATATTGTGCTATTATCTCCTTTAGAATGTTGAATACATACAAGGGTAGAGAACATGTGTAGCCCTTCCTGATCTGTGAAGAAAAGCTTTCAACATTTCACCATTAAATATAATGTTTGCTGTAAGTTGTGTGTAGATAATCATTATAAAATCAAGAAATCTGCCTTTTATCCTGAGTTTGCTGAGAGTTTTTTTGCAATCTTGTCTAATATTTTTCTAAAATTAAATAAAAATAAAATAATAAAATAAAATAATATTTTCTAAAATAATTTTTCTTAGATCCCATTGAAATGGAATTATATTAATATAATTATATTGATTAATATAATTGATTAATTTTTGAACACTAACTCTAACTCACATTACTAAGACAGACACAACTTATTCATAATGTGTTATCTTTTTTATATTGTTGGAATTTGTTTGCTGCTATTTGGGGATTTTTGTATAGATATTCCTGAGAGAGATTGGTCTGTGATTTTTCTTCCTATTGGATATTCTTGTTAGATTTTGGTGTCTAAGTTTCCTTGATCTCATAAAATAAGGTGAAAACTATCTAAAATATTCCTATTCTATAGAAGATTTTGTGAAATATTAGAACTATTTCTTCTTTTATTATTTGTACATATCATGAGTGAAGCCAATTAGGCTTCTGACTTCCTTTATGGGAAGGTTTTCTAATATGAATTTGATTTTAATAGATATAAGATTATCCACATTCTTTTTTTTTTTTGTGCCTTCTCAGTTTTCAAATGTATTGGCATAAACCCATGCATAATATCTTCTTGTATGTAATATCTATACATTCTGTGGTGATGTCCCATTTTGTCATTCCTATATTCATTTGTCATTTTCTTATATTCTTAATCAGTTTTGCCAGGTGTTTATCAATTTTATCACTCTCTTTGAAAAACCAACTTTTAGATTTGTTGATACTCTTATTGTCTGTTTGTCTTTTATTTCACTAATATCTGTTCTTTCAGCCATTCTCTTGAATATATGCCTTTAAAGCTACAAATTTTCTTCTAATATGTGCTTTAACTGCATCTCACAAGTTTTAGTATATGGATTTTTTTTTTCATTTGTCATTTCTCCAGTAATATGGATGTTTACAAGAGCCATTCCTCCTTGATGGACCATGGACATCAGTCTCTACCAGCAATATTTTATCAGGATATTCAGAGAGCTGACAAACATTTCAGCTTCTCATACCGAAAGGAAAGGGAAAAGGGGGCAAAATAGGCTCATTTTTTTTATTTCCTTTTCTAAAGCTACCAGAAGTACAGCATATATATATATATTTTTTTTTAATTTTTAATTTTATTTATTTATTTTTTTTAGTTAACTCTATGCCCAATGTAGGGCTTGAACCTGACCTGGAGATCAAGTCCCAAGTTCTACTGACTGAGTCAGCCAGGTTCCCCCTTCTTATATCTACTTTTGATTTACTACTAAAGTAAGAACAAGAGTCTGCACTTAGTTGTTTAAGGTGGTGGAAAAGCTAGTTATGAGTGCCTGGGTGGCTCAGTTGGTTAAAACCTCTGCCTTCAGCTCAGGTCATGATCCCAGGGTCCTGGGATTGAGCCCGCATTGGGCTCTCTGCTCAGCAGGGAGCCTGCCTCCCCAGTCCCTCCGCCTACTTGTGATCTCAGTCTGTCAAATAAATTAATAAAAAAAGAAAAGCCAGTTATTTCTGAAAGTAAAATAGCTATATGTATAAAAAATCATCCCAGTGTTATCAGGTAATATACTGTCATTTTAAAAAAAGATCACAAGATTTATGAAATTTGGTGTCAGGAGATATGAATATAAAGTTCAACTTGAGATCTTTACAGAAGTTAATAAACTATCAGAACATCACCTAGGTGGAGAAAAATACTACCTTCTTCATAGTCTTGTTGAAAGGATTATCAGTCTTGTACAGATAATAACAATTATTTTTGGTTCTAATTTTTGCTTCTAAAGGTGAAGCTTACAAACACACACCAAAAATACTATTTTTCTTCACTTCAATACATAAAATTATAAACATTTCTCTTTGAAATTTAGGAAAATTTTATATTCTTTGGCCCACCCTTAAAATATATTGTCCTAAGCCTCATGTAAGCCTTATTGAATGTAACTGCTTTGCTTCTAATGAGATAAGCTCTCATGAACTGAACTAAGCCATTATAATTTGTCAAAGGACAGCATGTCCATATTCATCTATTCCCAGCCTAAGCAATCAGGAATGAGTAGCATAAAGCCATAATTGGCCTTCTGAAGTTTCAAAGTTAAATTATTCATTGGTTTACCTTAAAATGATCAAAATGCAGTTGTCTGTATAATAATTCATTCCACTGCCAAGAAGACTCTGGATTTTTAAAAAATGATGCAATAATCCTGGCTCATTTAAACAGGTTGACTAGCAATGAGAAAATTTTCCTAAAATAAGATAAAGATTATGGACAACAATTAATTACTCTAATATCTTGAAAGTTATGAAATGAACTCTAGGTAATTCATAAGCATGTCTCATTAAATATCATTATGCAAGTTACCTTTTTTTATTGCTTTGCCACAAGCCACAATAGTTTAAGCAGTAATTCAATCTAAGTTACTACTATATAAATATATTTAACATTCATACATTTTAATGTGTGTGATATATTACCTTTGTTTGATATATTTTCTTCCATTTCTTTTCCAATTAAAAAAAAACAACAACTATACTTTTAAATGACATTTCAGTTGTTAGAAAAACATTTTCATTTGTGATATATAACAAGCCACACAGGAATCTATATTTTACACTTTGAAAGCTGCTCTATCACAGCGCCTGTTTACATCTCAAACATCTGCAAATCAAGTGATTAGACCATTCATTTCACCATTCCCCAGTACTGTTTGCTTGGGCCTGAAGTCTCTTGTTAGCTAAATCATTCTTTTTTTGCTTATGAACCGTTTGACAAAGTTTTGCCATAGCAACTAAAGAGACTTGTGGAAGGATTTGCAAAATCCTGTCATTTTCTCCTTTCTGAATGGCCCTACAGTGATTCAAAAATCAGGAGAAGCATCAGAGCAGGGTGTATATAGTACAGACATATGGGAAAATATTCCTGAACCTACAACTTTCTATTCCACACCTCAAGTCTCTGATGTGCATTTCATCGTTAAGGGTCAGATCTGGACTCCACAGTTAGCTTTTAGAGTCTTTGCCTCAGGATTTCAAGCAGCAGAGAGGTTTTAATGAGAGGTATAAACAGAATTGCAGCCCAAGGCAGCACTTGGAATGTAAACGAAGCCTGTCTTATTACTAGCTATTGTGACAAATTATACTTTACTTAGACTTTTGGTTTTGGACCAATTACTTTTGCCTCTCCAGCTTCCCCATGTCATTAGAATTCTCTCTCTCTCTCTCTCTCTTTTAAAGATTTATTTGTCAGAGAGGGAGAAGGAGAGAGAGAACGCATCCACACAAGCAGGGGGAGGGGTAGGCAGAAAGAAAAGCAGGCTTCCCACTGAACAAGGAGCCTGATGAGGGACTTGATCCCCAAACCCTGGGATCATGAACTAAGCTGAAGGCAGACGCTTAACTGCCTGAGCCACCCACGCATCCCTAGAATTCTTTGACACTTCTAGCTGGAGTCTGGGGTCTACTGAATTGTGAGGTCAGCGCATGAAGTTAGAGCTTGTACTCTAGCTGTCCCCGATTTCAAATATGCTCCCCCGTCTATGTTCCCTTTCTATAAAACAGAGTGTAATTATGTGTTCTTGTGCATGCTGTTTGATGAGGGATAAATAAATAGAAAGGAGAAGAAAAGGACTCCAATTATTTGCAAAACAGGATTTTTACCTTTAGATGTGTGCATGGTGCTAATAATTCTGTCTTGAAGCCTGTTTCCTCGTGCTCATTTGCTATTTTCTTCTTCTTTTTTTTTTTTTAAGATTTTATTTATTGGTGCACCTGGATGGCTCAGTGGGTTAAGTCTCTGCCTTCAGCTCAGATCATGATCTCAGGGTCCTGGGATAGAGCCCTGCATCGGGCTCTCTGCTCAGCGGGGAGCCTGCATCCTCCCTCTCTTTCTGCCTCTCTCTCTGCCTACTGTGATCTCTGTCTGACAAATAAGTAAATAAAATCTTTTTTTTTTTTTAAATATGACACAGAGAGAAAGAGCACAAGCAGGCGAAGCACCAGATGGAGACGAGAAGCAGAACACCCGCCAAGCAGGGAGCCCCCATGTGGGGCTCGATCCCAGGACACTGGGATCATGATCTGAACCTAAGGCAGCCATTTAACCAAATGAGCTACCCAGGCGCCCCTTATTTGCTATCTTCAAAGCTCATTTTTAATCCTTTTCTGCACCTAAATATTCAGGACATTTCAGGAGAGGCTCTCCCCAGCCCTCTGAACCTGCCAGGTGCTGTAATTCCCTCCACTCCCTCTAGCTGGCTGCCTTCTACCCTTCAGTCCTGCACCAGCTTGAGCTTTGCTTCTTTGAAGATTTCTCCCCAAAGTTAAGTTAAATGCTCCTGTTACCAAAACCATAGCATGCAGTCCTCATCTCAGCACTTTGTATGCTTGTAAATACTTACTCATATTTACATGTTTCCTGTATGCGCCACTGCTGAGGCCATCTCCCTCCCCAAGCTCCCCTAAGTGTCTGCGGGCCTGGCAGCTGCTCACCACAGTGACCTGGAAGCAGCCCTGGGGCTTGGAGAGGTTTTAATTCTCCAATCCAAACCACCGTTAGAACTCACCCAAGCCATATGGGACAAAAATAATAAATAGTTAAACATCTCCTGGAAAGTACGAATGCATCAATCATTAGAGAATGTTATGATGTTTATTGATCTCTTACATACACTGTAGTGAAAACCCTGTGCAGCCAACAAATACAGATTAAGAGAAGTCTTCTTCCCTGCCCCCCCCCCCAGCTCAATAAGACCCTGGAGATTTCCTGTAAGGAGGCTGCTCCTAAGCCAATCTCAGACTGACCCAGGTATTTCTTCTCCTCCTTGTTTACTAACGTTTAATCCCTCCCTCCTAGAATTACCGCTGCACCCCTGTTTTTTCTTTTTACATCCAGTCCACAACTTCACAAACTGGATTTTACAGCTCCCCTGAAAAAAGATATGTTGTCCAACACTTGCAGGATATGAATTAATACATTTCTGAAAAGTAAATTGGTCATCTGAAAATGTTCAGACCGTTTGCTTTAAGTCTCACAGTTTCAAATTCCAAGAAATCATCGGCTCTCTCTGTATGTATATTTTGCCTACCATAATATTCACAGCAATAACATCTATAACAATAAAAATTAGGATCCAAAAAGGCCCAACAGTAGCAGAATAATGATATTCATGTGCACATTGTCTGAATAGTTTGCTCAAATCATTATTGGAAATGGTTATATAAAGGAAATGCTTATAATGTAATGTTAGGTAAGGAAATGCAGTTTCCAAGTTGAGTACGCAGTACAGAATTGACTACCGTAAATGATTCTTTAGCCAAAAAAAAAGGGCGGATAAGAAATTCTCTATATGAAGTTCTGACTGTACCAGGCGGTCCTATCAGATCTTAACATTTATCAATAAAATATAGGAATTCAGCGTATCCGACCCTGTCTCGCACATAACACAGCGGCGCCTGCATTGCACCGAAGCCCCTCTATGTTGATTCCGGGCGGACGGCGGCGCCGCGGACTTCAGGGAACCGGGAGCCGCCGGGAGCCGCCAGCAGTTCCCTCTCCCGAGCCCTCTGCTTCTTCAACACCCTCTGTTCAGCTCTACCCTCCCAGCATTTCATCTCTGCTCAAGAACTTCTTCTACAGAGTCTCCGGATTAATAGACGCAGTACAATGCATTTTACACTTTGCACTTTGAAACCTTTGACTAATTAACTGAACCCTGGAGATTTTCAGGACTCACGTGAGTTTCCTGTGGCCGCTGCAACCAAGTGTGACCAACTCAGTGGCTTTGACACAACACAAATATAATCATCTTATGGTTCTCAGGGCCAGAAGTTTGAAATCAGTCGGATGGGCTTCTCAGGTTCATGTGGTGTCTGCGGGGGCAACCTTCCTTCTGGGGGTCACCTATAAGTGTTGACAGGTGGTTTGGCCACCCCTGTTCATTGCTTGGCACAGACACATAAACACGAATCCAGAAGGAACAATATCGCTCAGCATTTTTGGAATAACTGTATTTGTCTCTGGATCATCTTTTCCTGCTTTTTCAGACTTTCCAGATTTTCTAGTAAGTGTATACTGCTTCTTATTTAATAAGAAGGATGGTTATTAAGAGAAAAAAAAAAGAGAAAAGTAAAAACTGAATTTTCCATTGGTAATGAGTTAGAGAATACCAACCCACCAATCTTTCAGGACCAACGCAAATCTGGTCTCGGGGAGCCTTCCTAAGACCCTGACCACCACCTCTCCCCTTTGCCATCCATGGCTTGAAATGGAATACCACCCAGCCCTCTACCCCCTCCCCGGTTATGCCCCTAGTATCTGGTCTGTACTCTGAGAGCATGGTGCAGGATTAGCTTGTATTCAGAATGATACAATGTGATCAAAGCTTTCCATTGTACTGTGGAGCACTGCGAGAGAGACAATGCATTTCGATCACTCCTAACCACTCAGGTGCCACACACATCCTGAGTCTTCCTCAGGGCTCTGATTGCTTATCAGTAAGTAATGGATAATGGAGGTAAGATACATGTATGTTTACATGTGTATATCATACACAGCTCATATTCATGTATGTGTTTTTATTTTTTTATTTTTTTTAAGATTTTATTTATTTATTTGACAGAGAGAGATCACAAGTAGGCAGAGAGGCAGGCAGAGAGAGAAGGGAAGCAGACCCCCTGCTGAGCAGAGAGCCCGATGCGGGACTCTATCCCAGGACCCTGAGATCATGACCTGAGCAGAAGGCAGCGGCTTAACCCACTGAGCCACCCAGGTGCCCCATGTATGTGTTTTTATATTAAAATCACAAACTCTGTAAGTCAAAACGTCCATTAAATGCAAGAAACATGGGATATTGTGTGTGCACTGACACCTCTCTTCTCCATTTAATGATTTGTTTAGATTGTTGCCCTTATTAGGGGACCTGAATTCATTAAAAGGGTGCTTGTTTTTTCCTTTACAAATAGCCTTGGGACAAAATAGTAAACTAAAGCAATTTATCACCTTGCCAGGCTAAAAAAACATTGCATATGGCACGGTGAAGAATCACTAATTAGGCCTAATTGAGAGAAATTAACACAAAGTCCAAATTACCAAGTATTTTAAAAGAAATGGAATCTTATGGTTTTAAATACAGAGGGAATCCAGCTAACTCCTGATAACAGGCATCCAAGTGGCAGACCTACTGAGCTTGTTTAACAAATAAATAAGATAACATTCTACTGAGCATATTATTGGTTTGGGTTCAAATTAAATCTGTTAAAACACATGAAGTTCTCCAGGCTCCCAGCTTCCTGCTTTTTTGCTTGCGAAGATGTTCTGTTCTCTGTCACCACCGGCTCTCTGACCAAGGGATTCCTACGGTGCCCTTTGAGGTCATTCACATTACAGTCCCTTGTCTCCATCTGAGACCTATCTCTTCATACTGACCCCTATGCACCCCACCTCCAGCCTTTCCAGCCTCCGTGCAGGGTGTCCCCTTGAAGATCAGACCTCCCTCCTTTCCCACAGTGATATGTTCCTGCCACTGAGCCCTCCCTGTGTTCCAAGAATTCTTTAGATGCATTATGTAGTTTAATCTGTACATCAGCCTGTCAAGTAGGTGTAACTGTCTATCTGGCAGGAGAGGAAACAGAGCTTTGGGAAGTTAATAACTTGACTCATTCAGAGAGCCAGGCAACAACTCCAGTTCTGTCTGGTTTTAAGTCCCAGCTCTGACCTCTGAGTGGTTTCCGTATCCCAGAGGATACCTGCTTCTCCTGTGTCCACTTAGAAATCTTCTTCTCCCCCATCAAGGCTTCCAGAACCTTCCCAAGAAGTCCGTCACTCAGTTCTCTACTCTCCCCACGTAATGGGAAAGCCCTTCCACTCTGGCGTTACCAAAAGCACTTCTGAACAGGAATGAGCAGATGAAGACCACAAGGATAATGCTGATCTGATTAATCTCACACTGAGTGAAGTAATCCAGCCCATACAGTGGGCGGAGAACTTCACGTCCGACCCCTGCACAGACTCTTTGGCTTGGGGACTTAGAATAAAAATAGCCCATTCTAAGTTAGAAATCAATTAATACTATTTTTTATTAATGAGAAAAGGATGCTCTACCATATAAAATGTCGTTAACCTAAGAGTAATTATATATCAGACACTATAAATGGCATCTACCGGGCGTGGTGGTAAACTTGGTTTTCCCTCATGAAGATGTTGGTGAAATACCCGCGTGCCGCAGTAATGACGATCATGAGGAACCCAGCTCTGTTCTATTGCTCTGTAAGCAGGAACATCTCTAATGCTCACACTTCTGCTTTGTCCAGGTCTGATTCAGAGTGTTCTCATGCCGTGGAATGAGGCGGGACGCGTCTCTTCCATGCTCTTCGCTGTAAGAATAGCTTCCTTGATTGGGGACAGCCCTTAAATCAGGGAGTCCATTTGTCAGGGCCACAGGCAAAGTGACATTTTCCTCACGAAATCACTAAACAGCCTCCCTGGCTGCTGTGAGTCAGAGCTATTGCTTGCAACTATATTACTCCCAATTTTGTGAGGACTATAACAGAAATCAAGTTAGGATCTCTCTCTTTCCAGACTATGGGCTTCTCGGGCACAAGGTTGATTTTCATTTTCCCTTCAGGTTCCAGGGTCTAAGTTTGTAGTAGAAGTTGCCTGACATTTCTGAATCAGCTACTGGGTGAGCAAATGAGTAGAATGACTTGGGAAGATGCAGAAAAGGCTTCGATCCCTGGACCAGTGAAGCCATTTGCTTACTCAGTCCCTGCAGGGCCTCTATTTTACTTCCCAAGAACTTAAAAAGGGGGAGGAGGGATTGAACCAAAATAGACACAAAGTTCTTATGGGACTGTCCAAAGCCTCATCTGATTAAAAAAAAAAAATGCTTTCCTATGCATTATTACCAAAGATTTACTTAACTTAATAAATCCCTTTAAAAAATAGAGGTGTCATTTGCATATAAATGAAACCTCTATTTTGTACATGTAAATTACAAATGTGGCTGTAAAACTTGTTCCAGGTATTACAGGTTAAATTACTTTCTGTATCTTCTTACAACTTGTAAGTTTGATTTTTCAGATTTCCTTTTGCCCACTTGAAGAATGTCAGGAATTTAAGAATTTGTTTAACTTAGGTCTATCTCCCCTACCACATAGTATTATGTCACCATAATGAACAATTGGTATTTAGATAGATAAGCATTTTCAAACATATTTTTGGATTTTCTGTGAAGTTGAATAAATATGAAACCTAATATGTTTTTTAAAAAAAAAAAAGAGTTGTCCCTCAAACCAAGTCTACACTAGTAAATACTAAATAAATGCCAAACCAGGGGCCAGTGGGGACCTGGGCGTGACATGTGGATTAAGTGGGGGAAATGTTACGGTTGGAGGAGGGGTTTAAGGGAGGTAGAGTGATTTGAAGAGCAGCGAGGGGTCACATGAGGCTGACTGGAAGTTAGGAACAGACACTGAAATCTGTTGTTCTACTCTGGGGGCCATGCATTGACCACAGGAGGCTGTGACCAAGATGGGGATGAAAGACCACACACGTTGGTGGCCCAGCACAGCCAATCCAGCCAGGTTAGACCAGCCTTTGCACTCCCTGTGTTTATCCCATGGGTAGATGCCTTCCAAGACTCAGCCTGCGCAGCTCAGGCTGGAAGAAAAAAAGAAAGAAGAAGAGAAGTGAGAAGAGGACAAGAGGGTATGGTGCTCCCACACCTCTTCTGTGGCCCTGGCTGAGACACAGAGTGTGTATGACTATCCTACTTGACCCTGATTCTTCACTGTGCCCCATGACATATCATGCATATATTTTTTTAAGATTTTATTTATTTATTTGACAGTAGGCAGAGAAGTAGGCAGAGAGAGAGGAAGGGAAGCAGGACCTCTGCTGAGCAGAGAGCCCGATGTGGGCCTCGATCCCAGGACCCTGAGATCATGACCTGAGCCGAAGGCAGAGGCTTAACCCACTGAGCCACCCAGGCGTCCCTCATGCATATTTTTAATGTAAAAAAAAAAAAAAAAAGTCACATAAAACTGGGTCCCAGGATGAACATGCACTGAATTTCTCCTTTCTCATCTCTTCCTTTCTGTTATGACACCAAGTGGCTTTGCGTCATTTAGTCTAAGAAATTCATCAGTACTTGGGGGAACCTGGGTGGCTGAGTCAGTTAAATGTCCTGACTCTTGATTTCGGCTCAAGTTATGATCTCAGGGTTGTGAGCTTGAACCTGGCATTAGGGTCCACACTGGGTGTGGAGCCTGCTTGAGATTCTCTCTCTCCCTCTCCCTCTGTCCCTCCCTACCTGCCCAGCCCCCACCCCACACAGTCTCTCTCTCTCAAAGGAAAAAAAAAAAAAAAGGAATCGATCAGTACTTCATGTTTTGGCATTTTTCTCATTTGCGTTTCAATGAGAAGAAATCTGCATTCATATCAGGAGGATTTGATACACTTGATGAGTTCATTTCTTAGTTAATCTGAACACCCTCCTTTGAATCTTGTCCCTACTCTCAATGAATCCAATAACATTGTCCTCAGGGACAAGCTATCGATACACTCAACACACAGATGAATCCCAAAGAAACCCCGAAGACTGAAAGAGGCCAATCTCCAAAGGTTACCAACTGCATGATTCCATTTATATAACATTCTCAAAAACCAAGGCATTTTCAAAGACAAAACAGCCAAAAGGCCAAGAGACAAAACTATGGGAAACAACTGAGAGCAGATCAGTGGTTGCCAGGGAAAGAGGTGGGGAGGTTTTGGCCAGGAAATGTCAGCACGAGGGAATCTGCTTGGGTGCTGGAACTCATTTCACACAAATCTCTGCACGTGCTGAAGCTCAGAGAAGGGCACACCTACAAAAATGTCAAGTTTACAGTGATGAGGTTTTAAAAATTTAAATTCCCCCCTGCCAAAAAGACAAGGGCAAACAATAAGAGCGTGAGTCAAATGATAAGATGGTTCAACGTAAAGCCAAGTTGAGTTTAGGCCACATTTGGATGCCAATGGCATGATGGGGACAAGTGGAGAGAAATACTACGAACTTGGCACACTTTCTCATTGGCTCGCATGTAAATCTTCAGGGCACAGATCAAGAAACCCAGACCTGGAGAAGTTAATTATCCTGCCAAAGAACATCCAGTTATTAAGCGACAGAAAGAGATTCTAATCTATGTCTGGGTTTCTTTAAAGCCTGCAATCTTTGCAGTAAAACACCAGTGGAAGGACATCACTCTACATCGCCTGGAGAACACAGACAAGTATGGACAAGGCTTGAGGTGTCCTGTTTGCTGTCCTTTGGGTGGTTTGATTTTTATGGTCACTCTTGACGAAAAGTCAGATCTTATAAGGCTATCTTTCAAAAAAAATGTATTTAGAAGGATGTTTCAAAAATCAGCTCATGGTCAAATTGTTCTAAAGCTCAGTGCAAAAGGATTCCAATACAATCAGAAAATTAAAACAGGGTTTCCACATTGGAAGAATTAGGGAGCGAGTGCTACTCCAGCACGACAATGGAAAAGGGGTGACGAAATGTTTTGTAGGGAATTCTCTGCAATTTCCCAGGCCGTGCCAAACCAAAAGGACAATATTGGTTATAGGTGAGTCCAAGAAAGCAGACTTTGTCTTGATGATGTGGAAATGATCTTTAAGTCCAAGACATTAATGTTCACAATTTCATATCACCTTTTTAATCATTCTGTGGAGGAAAAAAATGTATAGACTTTGCTAAAGCAAAAATGGCTATTTGACTTCACCTAAAATAATTATACAAAAAATCAAATTTAGCTGCTGACCCCTTCTGAGATAAGAAACTGGAAAATCTGCAGATTAAAGGTGCTAAAAGAACAGCTTGCTCTCTCCCCCACAGCATTTTTTTTTTTTTAAAGATTTTATTTGTTTATTTGACAGACAGAGATCACCAGTAGACAGAGAGGCAGGCAGAGAGAGAGAGAGAGGGAAGCAGGCTCCCTGCTGAGCAGAGAGCCCGATGCGGGACTCGATCCCAGGACGCTGAGATCATGACCTGAGCCGAAGGCAGCGGCTTAACCCACTGAGCCACCCAGGCGCCCTCTCCCCCACAGCATTTAAATCTTTCTGTTCATCACTGTACAAGGCTATATTTTCAGATGCAAGCATGTATCTTACTAAGTCTTAATTCAAAATAGCATCTGGCAGGTGGCTCAGGGAATGGCCTAGAGAGAGACCCAGCTCCTGACCGTACTAAACCAGCCCCTCTCAGAGAGTTCTGAACACTCAGACAAGCATTTCTCATGTCAGGGGGACAATGTAACGAACTTTTAAATATTCTGTTCATTACCTGAAGTCTACTGTACTTTTTCTGAATCTTTTTTTTCCCTCTACAACCTTAAATGTTTTCACCTTGACCCATAAAGGTAAGGCAATGCTTTGCTGTGATTCCATAATGAATATTGTTTGCTTCTCTATGCGTGCCTCTCTTACAAGGATGTGCCCGGACAATCTGGAAGATATGAGAATTCAAATACTCCACCTCAGCCTCTCTTAGAAACTACAGAATCCATTCCTGGGTGGAACAGTTCATCTCCATGGCATTCTTTCTCCACTGCGTCTCATTCACTAACATCTTACATTTTTGTTCTATTGAGATTTTTTTTTTAAACAGTCTTATTGAGGAATAATTCACACACCATCGCATTCACTCATTTTCTGTGTACAGCAATGGTTTTTCTATTATATTTCTTTCTGTGCATAACAAATTGTCATTCAATTGGCAGCCTGAAACCAAACAAATGTATTAACAGACAGTTTCCATAGCTCCAAAGACTAGCCTGGTTCCACTGGATCCTCTTCTTGGGTCTCTCAGGGCCAAAATCAGGTGTCAGCAAGGCTGTGTTTTTCACTGGAAGGGCTGCCAGGAATCCGCCCACACGCTGAAGCAGGCTTCTGGCCAAATCCTGTCCCTCAGTCATGGGACCGAAGAAGAAGGACAAGACTTCCTCTTAGAAACTGGCCACTTTCCTTCTCATCTCTCCACATGGTTTCCTCATCGGCAATGGTTTGTCCAGTTCTCCTGACACTTGCCGTCTCCCCATCTCCTTATCTACCTCATCTCTCTAATTCCAGTCAGAGAAAATTCTCTGCCTATCTGAATTAGTGCAGGATAATCTTCCTATAATCTTCCTACTTAAGGTCCATGCTTTAATGACTTTTGCAAAGTCCCTTTTGCCAGGTAATGTAACATATTCACAGCTGGCAGGGACATCTTGGGGTATCATGCAGTCCACGGCAGAGTTATTTCATCCAGCCCCTCAAAGACCCAATTAATGGGGAAGCTTTTAGTGTTCATGAACCAACCTTGCATGTGGACCACCCCAGCATCAGGGTGTTCATAAGATTTGGGGCATTTTGATTTAAGGCATATTGACATTGTTAGGGTAAAAGAATAAGAAGTTGAATTTTGACTACCATCCTATGCCAAGAACTTTCAAATCCATTTTCTGACTTAATCCTACTACCTCTGTCAGTGGGCATCATTGTCCACCACACAGACGAGGCTCAGTGAGATTAAGGAACTTGCCCCATGTCACACTGTTGGGAGAGAAGCCACGATTTGAAGTGGGATCTTCTCTAAAACCCAAATTCTGTCCAGGTGAGGTAAAAGATGGGCCAAATTTTCCTATCATTTCTCATGTCTTAGATTTACCACCTAGCGAGATTCTGTCAGAGAAATTCTTGCTTTCTTTCGTCCACTCAGCAAATATTTCCTGAGGTCCTACTACCTGTCAGCTACTCTTTCAGGACACTGGGGATTCAGCCGGGGGGGCAAAAAACAAATGTTCCTGGTTTCATGGGGCTCACGTTCTAGTGTTGTAAGCCAGACAATAACCTAACAAAGAAAGAAGTTACATGGCCACTGGGAAAAAATAAAGTGGGATATTGGACAGGGCCAGAACCAGGGTGGGATTGGATGAGTTAGCAGGACTTTAAATTTTTAATTTATTTTTTTAAAGATTTTATTTATTTATTTGACACACTGAGAGATCACAAGTAGGCAGAGAGGCAGGCAGAGAGAGAGGAGGAAGCAGACTCCCTGCTGCACAGAAAGCCCGATGCGGGGCTCGATCCCAGGACCCTGAGATCATGACCTGAGCTGAAGGCAGAGGCTTAACCCACTGAGCCACCCAGGGGCCCTACAGAATTTAAAATTTTTAAATAAAATAGTCAGTGTCAGCCTCACTATGAAAGTGACTTTTTTCTTTTTCTTTTTCTTTTTTATTAAATTTTATTTTATTTTTTCAGTGTTCCAAGATTCATTGTTTACACACCACACCCAGTGCTCCATGCAATACATGTCCTCCTTAATACCCATCACCAGGCTACACTTCCTCCCCTCTAAAACCCTCAGTTTGTTTCTCAGAGTCCACAGTCTCCCATGGTTTGTCTCCTGCTCCCAATTCACTTTTCCTTTCCTTCTCCTCATGTCCTCCATGCTATTCCTTATGTTCCACAAGTAAGTGAAACCATATGATAATTGACTCTCTCAGTCTGACTTATTTCACTCAGCATAATCTCTTCCAGTCCTGTCCATGTTGATACAAAGGTTGGGTATTCATCCTTTCTGATGGCTAAGTAATATTCCATTGTGTATATGGACCACATCTTTATCCATTCATTTGTTGAAGGGCATCTTGTTTTTTCCCACAGTTTGGTGATTGAAGGTGACACTTAAGCAAAGAATGGAAGGAGGAGAGGCAGACACAAAAGCAAAATGTACACAGGAACAGAATATATCAATGTGTCAAAGCTAGAAACATGTAGCATCATCAATTTAAGTCTTGTTCTTTCCTGAAGAAGGGGATTTAAGGGACCGTCAGGTAAGGTGGAGATAAGGTGTGGCCATAATAGCAAAGGCCTGTTGAGACTCACAAAGTGGACAGGCTAAATAGTTTATATGCCTCCCAACTCATGAAAGAGAGGACAGATGAGCATATAGGGTCTTACAGTGCTTAACCAACTTTCCAAGGTCACTGAGCTGGTCCCCATCCCAGAATCATGGTTTCTGGCCGTGGTGCCCTATTTTCTTTGAGGAGGGACAGACAATAAGAAGAGAAGTGATGCCCTCAGATATTACAAAGAATACTCTGGGCTTCTCTGCATTCTTCCACTGGTGCAAAAAATCCCCCTAAACACAGACATGTAAAATTGCATACTGATGTCTAAACACATTCATAAACTTGAACCAACATGCAAGAAATTTACTTTTTATAATGTGCTTTTCAGAAGGAGGAAGTGTAAGAGGCCTGAATGCAAGAGGGAATCCCTATAACTTGTTATATGGATCAGGACAGCTAAGTGCAAGGCAAGGGGCACGACAGTTTTGCAAAATCCTAAATTCTTCAGGGCAGCTTTAGCATCATGGTGATGGCCTCAGACCTCTGCAGGTCATTTTTGGTTTTCATTGCTTCAGGAAATATTCCCCGGCTTCCTTGTCACCACAGAGCAGATCCCATCAGATAAGGCAACGCAAGGGAACAGTTCATGAATTCATCCTGGGTATTAACTCACATGAGAGTTTCAAAATTGCACTAGTCTTTTTTTGAAAGGAGGAGAAAGAGGAAAGCAGAGATAAAAAGAACGAAAGGAAAGAGAAACGAGGGGGAAAGAACAAACGATCAAAAGATTCCATTTCCATTACGGTTTTCCACTTGCAACTTAAATTTGCCCAAAGCCAAGAAAAAAAACGCCTATTTCTTATCTCAGATGTTGAGATTATAATGTTTATTTCTTTGAATGCCAAGTCTCATATCTTTTTTTTTTAATATTACTTTTTATCAAAGATCTGGTGAGGGCAGCTCCCTAGACTTGTTTCTGCCTTTATTCATTTTTCTTTTAATAATAGCTCAGAAATCCAGCCATTCTTTGTTTGCCCAAATCCACTGGTTTTCATTCAAAACTGAAATATTTCTGGGATGAAACGTGAAAGAGCATAACCTGTCCAGCTTAAGTTAACTCCATCATTATCCCCCATAAGCTGTGATAGAAATCTCCAAGTTTTGTTTAGACACTTTTCTTTGATTTTGGAACAAGCTCCCTAAGAAAGATTATGGCTTTAAGCCCCTGCATTCACAATGGCACTCTGACTACCTTTTAAAGGTTATAAATTCAAGGTCTAGCTTGAAAAGCACGTCATAGTTTAAAAGAATACGATTTTGAGTTCATTTATACTGACCATGCTCAGAATTGGGGGGCAGCTAGACCAGTCCTGGGGCTAAATTGAGTAATTGCAGATTAGATGTCAACAAGATTGACCTTTGCCAGATCTGTGCAGAAATAGACATTTAGGCATTTCCACTGAGTAAGGCCCCGATATTCCTACTCCTTCCCCAGTAAACACATTGGATGCTTTAAGGTGATACTGCATGATACCACTTTCCTCATGGGTCTTTTTTCTTATAATTGTATTTATTGAAGTATAACATCAATACAGAAAAGTGTGCCAGTCGTAAGAGTGCAGATTGATGAATTCTGATGTAGTAAACGTCCCTGGGTAAACAACACTCAAGTTGAACAATATGCAGCTTTTTGCGTGATCAATTTTATGTGTGAGCTGAGAAGTCGCCCATTTAAATGTTATTTACATTACTCGGATAGGCTGAGACGTCCCTGAGCAGGGTCAGCATGCAAGGAAGTGCCAGGTGTGTGGGTCCAGGGTTGGGGGTGGTGCATACTATTCACAAGAAAGTGGAAAATGTGTCTGACAGTGCAGGGGGTGTTGAGATGGGTCCTACAAGTGGGGATAGCCATGTGCTAGGACCCAGGAGGCAGCTCCCTCCAACCTCCCTAGCTTGGGGACAGGACCTGGGGCAACCTCTGAAGTCCTTGACACCTAGGGCTCTTATTTTGCTGTGGAATCTCCTGTCTAAACATAATGCATACACAAAGGCAGCACTTTTCACGAGCTAAAAGAGAAACTGGACTTCAGCATCTCAAACATTACAGAAATCCCCCTTTATGGGTTGCTAGCAACGTGGGGAGTCAGAACAGCCAAAAAGAGAATCAGAATTATATAAGCAGTCTCCAAATCTTGGAGTCAGGAGAAAAAGAAAAAAAATCAATGAAAATGTTAAGTTTAGGTCAAACATGCAAAGCACCACAAAATAATACATAATTATTTTACAATAAACAAATGTGACTTAAATGTCACAAAACATCCTACTCAAATATATACCAAGAGGTTGAGACACCTGGGTGGTTCAGTCAGTTTAACACCTGTCTTCAGCTCAGGTTTTGATCCCAGGATCCCGGGATAGAGAGAGAACTGCATGAAGCTCCTTGCTCAGGTCCCTTCCCTCTGCTCCTCACCACACTCATGCTAGCTTTCTCTCTCTCTTGCATGCATGCAAAAATAAATAAAATCATAAAAATATATATACACCAAGAAGTTCTTTATCCATTACATTATAATATTGATTAATACCATAGGTTTTTTTGGTTTTGTTTGTTTTTTGGAAATAGCTACTTTCTACATAAAGTACAAGAAACAATTTTACATTTTTTACCTTTTTAAAGATTTTATTTATTTATTTATTTATTTGAGAGAGAGAAAGCATGCCTGTGCATGAGTTCGGGGAAGGACAGAGGGAAAGAAACCCAAGCAGACTTCCTGCTGAGTGGGGAGCCCCACACGGTGCTTGATCCCAACCCTGAGAATATGACCTGAGCAGAAACCAAGAGTCTGGGGCTGAACCGAATGAGCCACCCAGGCACCCCTACATATTATATTTTTAACAATATCTCTAATGAGCTGTGAAAATTAATAAAAGGAAACCTCCTTCGAAATGGAGCCAGGGGGTGCCTGGGAGGCTCTGTCAGTTAAGTATCTAACTCTTCATTTCAGCTCTGGTCACGATCTCCCAGCTTCCAGGTAGAGTCTCTCGTGGGGCTCCACACTCAGCCTGGAGTGCATCCGATTCTCCGTCCCTCCCCTTCTAGGCACCGTCCCATCTGCCACCACCTTGCACTCTCTCCCTCACTCTAAAATCAATAATTAATTAATTAATTTTAAAATAGACATAAAATAAAATAATAAAATAGAGTCAGGAGACAAAAAGGGGGTGCTCTCCTACCCTTCCCACTCATCCCCATTTGCAGACCTCACAGTCAGAGACTTAACTTGCAAGAAAGGTTTCCTCCTTCCCCTGCCTACAGCACGGCCAATAAGAAAGAATCACAACTCAGCCAATGACAAGCCACTCTACTTCCAACTCCCTGTTTGCTCTAGTAGATTTTTCCCTCATCACTGCACTCCCAGCCACCCTCCCCGCCCTTTCCCCTACATAAGAGCCTTCCTCTACTTAGTTGCTAGGACTTGTCTATAGTTCTGCTGTAAACTGCTTGTCCCAGACTGCAGTTCTCTGTGATTCCTCAATGAACCCATGTTTGCTGGTAACATAACTGGCGGCTTTATTTTTAAGGTTAGACTAACTTAGAAGTTCCTTGAAGGATAAGAGAAATAAGCAATACACAAAACAAGGGAAAATAGAAGGCAACGTTCACGTGCAGAAATACCTCAACAAACACAAAGTTTTCTTACAGAGTTTTCATGTCCAACGTAGTTTTTCAGGCTAGAATTCTTTTGAGAAGTTAACCAATTTGCATCATTAACAAGTGACACAAATTATTTTCCCAAATATCAGCGAGGAAGAATACAGAACAGATGCCATCAGCAGCTATAGATCTCCCGTGGGAGGAAAGACAAGTAGGGAAGAAAATCAGAAGCCAGCACTAAGGGTTGCACAAGAATTCCTGCCAGGCTTTCTCTGCACAAATGCGTCCACAAGATGCCAGGTTTCAGAAGGGGCCAGAGGCACTGGCCATGGGTGCTGCGTCCCAGCGGAAAACATCTGGATTCCTGAAATCTGATCTTTCCTGCCCTGAGCCCCCTCTGGTGGGTAGTGGGTAAGACTCCAGAGCCAGGCAGCCCCCTGTCAAATTCCTCCGGTGCATGGACCTCTAGGTGGCCTGGGGCAAGTTAATCAACCTCTCTGGGCTTTCGTTTCCTCCTCTGTAAAACACATCTACTCCAAGTTCCTCCCTCCTAGCGCTGCCCTGAGGGTTAAATGAAACAATGAACGTCTGGAACAGTGGCTGGCACTCAGCAAGTGCTCCCTGAAAAGAGATTTTGTTGGGATTAAGGTCTGCAACACTTGCTTCTTCGGCAAGATGGCATTCAAAGCCTGTCATTCCTCACAAGCTGCCAAGTTTGGGGAATAGTAGAAAGCATTAAAAGCTGATGAAGACCAGCCTGGGGCAAGGAATAGGAAATGAAGGGACAGAAAATGCCAGCGTGATGAGGGTTTTCAAGACATAGGGTTGGGGCGGAATAGTGTCAAAAGTGTGTACCAAGAGCATGCAGGCCCGGCCTCTAGAGCAGGATCCCTGGGGGGAGTCAGGTGGCCGGGCTCTCTCTGAGTGTGGGCCTGTGGGCACTCTTCGTACTGGTGAATCACCCAGAGTCACATTCGTGATTTGGAAATGGATGCGGGGAGGACGTGAGGCCCGGCTGATGAGTCCCGTCAAGAGGGTTGACCTGAGCCAGGACACAGAAGAGACGGGAAGCTGTGTGGTCGCGACACTACATCACCCACAGGCGAGCCATGCAAGTTAAGCCACTGGGAACTCAGTTTCCTCACTAAGAGTGTCCACAATTCAATTCAAACAACAAGGCCCAAGAAGTGAACAGACCTCAAATCACTCACCCCAAATGTGCTATTTTTCATACATCTCTGAGCTCGGTCTGGGTGTGTCGACACTGGCCGTCCCTTCCTTCTCCAGAGCCATGAATCAGGGATAAATTCTCACCTCCTCCATCTTCTGGTCCCAACACGGCACTAAGAAGGCAACACTGAGCTGTCCGACTCCACAGGTTTGAGCCGTGGACAAGAGAAGGTACTAGAAGCTGTCAGCTGCCACAAAAGTGATCAGAATCCCAAGAGAAAGGCCATGCCCAGGCAATGCCCAGGCCAGCGGGAAACACCACTGTGGGAAGGGGTGGGTGACAGGAGGTGCTGGGGAGGGAGGTAACCACACTGCACCAGCACCAGAGAAACCCCAGGCACTGAGCAGAGCTCCCCCACTCGGAGGAGGCATGCGCATCAGCATCCAGCATCGCCTTCGTGGAGACCCTACTAGGAGCCAACCCCTATGGTTGAAACAGGGTCCTCCCATAAAACGTCCCTTACTTTCCAACATAGTTCTCACGTTGAGTAGTGGAGAGAGTAGCCACCCCCTTCTGAGGAACAGGCGGTATAAGGATGACAAACACCTTGGGGCAGGGAGTTAACTGTGCTGACCTGATATAGCGATCTTAAATTTCCAAAAGACTGTAGCCAAGAGCAGGGGATGGCAGCAAAAAGGCAGGAGAAGCTGGGCTGCAGAAGATAGTCCTCTGTCTAAGCTTCGGTGTTGCTTACCAGACCCAAAGGTTCAGGGGAACCTTTCTTCCTCTTTAGGGAGGCAATTCCACAGGGTTCCGTGGGCTCTCGGAATAAAAGAAGCTAAGAAAAATATTGAGTATTAGGTGTGTATACAGTGGGCCAGACATAAGTAATAAAGCAGGGACGCTTTGATTATTCTCAAAACCTGACACAAATACAATTAGCTATGCCCACCTCTGGCTGCTTCTTCTGTTTCATTCTGTGCCTGCTAGCAACGTGCTATTCCGTTGGAGAAAGGGCAGTGGGCTCTTTCTGGCGGAAAAAAATAATGAAGATGACAAAATGTTCCATCTCAGGACTCCCATGTCATTTTTTTTTATATGTATATAATGGGGGTTTGATTTAAAGAGGTCAATTTTCTTCCTCTCCTGCTGCACATGGCTGAGTGAGCAAGTCCTCATTAAGGACACACATTGAACACTGCTCTGAGCTGTGCGAGTCCCCATACCTGCGAGGGGCACAGAGGATGGCACTAACACCAAGACCATTTTTTTTTAAAGATTTTATTTACTTATTTGATAGAGAGAGAGGGATCACAAGTAGGCAGAGAGGCAGAAAGAGAGAAAGGGGGAAGCAGGCTCCCCACTGAGCAGAGAGCCCGATGTGGGGCTCGATTCCAGGACCCTGAGATCATGACCTGAGCTGAAGGCAGAGGCTTAACCCACTGAGCCACCCAGGTGCCCCCCAAGACCATTTTTGTTGCACGGAAGAATGTTCCGACTTTGGATCAGGCGTACAAGACGCTCGGTCCTGAGCGGTTACGTGCATGCCCCACTATTTAGGCTCAAAGCAGAGTTTGGGGGACAATTTGAATGTCTCTCTTTCAGTAGAGCTTTGTTGAGGGTATAGGCATCTAAGTGTAGAGCTTATCCCATGGTGAATTCCATCAGCTAATTACTACAGAGCCATTCAGCTGTCTCCTACCATCATTTCTTGACAAGGTTAGAAGATTTACCAGAATAATTAAGACTTTGGCATCAAAAACAAAAGTTGCTTTTTATACAAGTGTGCAGGCTGTTTCCCAAGGCACTTTTTATCTCACTCACAGGGAAGCTGAAAAATGAATGTGAGTTGAATCTAGCAAGAAAAGAGTCCTGGGACCAAGAAAGAAAGACAAATATCTTGCCATGGTCTGTGTTTATATACGACTCCCACAGAGTGAAGAAGGGGTGCTTTCCTGTGAGACGTGCTGTGAAGGAAGAGGCGGTGTGGGCCAGGATGTGGGTTTGTTCTCTCCTGCCAGGGAAATGAGACCAGCAGGGCATCCTAGAGCAGCCTCGCTTTTTCTAGAAGCCGTACACCAGCGTCTTTGGAACGCTCCCCTTTTGCACAGGAACACAGCTTTGGAGAACCTCTGTCAATCTTGACTTGCTTCTCTCTCCACATCCTTAAAACTCCTTTTTCTTATTTCTTCACGTTTTGCACACGTCCAAAAAAGGTTCATTAAAGTTAAATTCTATGAAATTAAGTAAATGAGAGACAGGAGAGGAGGATTGGGCCCAAGAGAACAAAGGAACTGTTTTTAACCTGTAGCACCCTACCCTGAAGGTTTATTCAGAGGATTCTACTCTCATACTCCAAAAAGGAGCCCCCAAATTAAGAATGCCTCATTTCCTGGAACGGTGATTTTTCATTGTTTTTAAGCCCTTGACCATTCGAATCATTTGTTCAACAAATATTTATATTTTGTGTCAGGTGTTTTTCTAAGTTCTGGGGATCCAGTAGTAAACAGAACAAACAAAGAGCCCTACTCTCCTGGGGCTTATAATTCCAGTGAAGGGAAACAGGCAATAAACAAAGAAGCAGGGGAAATCAAGTTTGCAGATCAGAAGGAGAGAAAAACAAGCAGGCACTGGGGACAAGTGTTCCCAAGGGTTTGGTGCCCAATATCCCTAGTCCAGGAATCGCCTCAGTCTGGGCAAACCTGGAGGGCTAATCACCCTTACTGAGTCAAGAATGGCCTTTCAGTCAAGCAGGGCCTGAAAGGGGCGAGGGCTGGCAGAACCATCCAGAGTAGCCAGTGAAGGCCTTGAGGTGCAAGGCTGGGGACCACCAGGACCTCTGGGCTTCTGGTAGTGCTGAGGAGGAAAGAGGGGCAAGCTGCAAACTCGGGGGTTGGGAGGGTGACCTGGTGGTGCGAGGGGAAGGGGCACGGAGGGCAAGGGGTAGGGAGGAGAAGAGGAGAGGCAGGGGAGGACAGCAGAGGGAGGGGAGTGGGGATGGGAGAGGGTCAGGAGTGTGGGAAGGGGAAGGCATAGCTCACCTTTGGCAGCATGAAGATGTTGGCTTTTACCTTGAGGGTGGCAAAGCCATAGGGAACACACAGCTCCGTGAAAGAGAAATTACAGGAGTAAGGATGGAATGGGAGAGATGGATTATACAAGCACAATATTTCAGGAAAGCCTAAGAGCAAAAGGCAATGTCCTTCTGGCTCAAGGGTCATATCCCCTTCTAAGAACCTCTGAGGCAGACAATTCCCAAATTCTGAGAACACGTACTGAATGCTGACCAAAAGAACAAACACCCAGATTCACCCATGTTCTTCTATGAACTGATAAAGGAGATTTTCAACTTGTAATGTGTGTGGGCCCTGCTCTTGGGCTCCCAGGGAAACTATACTTTAATATTTACCAAGGTCAAGGTCAAAATGACTTGGCAAAACATCAAAGCATGGGCTGTATTTCTGCCCTAAGCACACATTGTACGTCTGCTTTGTGAAAGAAAGAAAGAAGAAAGAAAGAAAGAAAGAAGCGGAAGGAAGAAAGAGAGAGAGAAAGGAAGACCAAAAAAGAGCATCCCAAACATAAAGATTAAAAAAACAAAAACAAACAAACAAACAAAACACTTCCCAGGTTTTTTATAAGTTTAAAGTCATGCAGCCTTGCACATGCTAAAAACTTATGTTCTATACCTAGAGATGGAATAAAGTCATGTATGTAGTGATACATACTTTGTTACTGAATAAACATTCCTTGAACTACTCTTGCACCATTCAGATAACCCGCCTGTGGTAAGTAGGCTCCTGGGGGGCACTAACATTCCCTCCTCCCTTGGTCCCTGACCTTGACACTGTTCTTTCTCCATACGAGTGACCCTCTGCCTCCTCCACCTTCATGCAGGCCTCCAGTGCCATCTGCTCCCCTTCTGGATGGCTCTCTCCTATCACAGTAGACGGCAGTGAAACCACTGACTCAGAATTCAGTCATTCTATCTCCTTATGATTTAGATCGGTCACTACATTATATTTAACCCCCCAAGTGTGTCCCTTTGTCCCAGCTAAATTTTAAATCAGACTAGAACAGGGATTATGCCATACATATCTTTGTATGTCCCATGGAATTTGCTTGGGATGGGGCAAGGCCTGGGAATCTGCATTTCTGCGAGTTTTCAAATGAGGCAAACACTGCTTATCCCTGAACTACAGTTCCAGAACCCTGCGTCTGGCCAGAAGTTTTCTTTGAATCCGTTAACCTGGGATATCTGAAAGGGTATTTAGGGGAATAAGAATTTCTTCAAAATGGTGTATAATTTTCTGAAATAGACATAATATCTACATCTGTATTTACAATTTTCTAGGAAGAAAATCCATAGATTTCATTAAATATTAAAAGGCTGCAGGGCACCCCCCAAAAGATCAAGGACCATTGATTCCAGGCTCAGTGCCTCATTTACAAACCAAGTCCCAGACTTGTTAACTGACTTAGACCATGTCATTCTGCAAGACCTTAACCAATGATTGTTAGATAAAATATATTGTTGCATTCTCAAGGATCTATATTATAAACACATTTTTAGTATTCAGTTAGATAACTTTGCCCTCTAAGTCCTGTCATTAACAAAGTAAAAAAAAAAAGAAACAAAAAATCCCTTCTCCCAATCAGTTCTCAATATTATGATATTTTCTCTAATAAAATATCAGTGAATTTCATTTTGACGTGAATATTGTGTCTCTTAAAAAGAATAAGAACACCTACTAGCATTGGAATCTTTTCTACAAAGAAATGACAATGACAATAAGAACACTATTAGACTTTGCTTCAACAATCCTTAATTCTAGTAAACATGGAATAACACCTCCAGTATTTTGAGGAAATTTTTATTCTAAGTCCAGAAATCTAAACCAAATCAAACTGTCAGCAAGATTGTAGAGGCAAAACAAAGATGATTTCAGACATGCAAAAAATAAGGAGGTTTTACTTGTAAATTTCACTTGAGGTGTACTCTGTTAAAATAAAAAGATAATCTAAGAAGGAATTTAAAGAATCCAAGAGATATGAGTGTATGATCAAATTTATCAGAAAAAAACAAAAAATGGGAGCTAAAGGAAGCAATCAGTCCAAATTAGGACTGAGGTAGAGAGATCTAAGGAAAAATATTTTCGAGGAAAAAAAAATATGAATTTTGTTGAACAGATAAGACAATTAAGATGCAGAAGATACTGTTTGTTGAAGATGTAATCTGTCTTCTGTTAATAGGAAATAAAAAATACATAATTATGAAATCAAGGAAAACAAAGCATCTTGCAAAAAAGCATTGTATAAACATAAAGAAATTTAAAAGATGGAATAATGTTAAATAACTGAAGAATAGATATAATTTCACCGTACTTTTACAATTTCGTATTTAAGCAGGTTTAGTGACATGAACTTACATTCATTTATATTAGGATTCAATCATAAAACATCGTTCTAGAGTGAATATTATTTTGTAATCATACTATTTTAAGGGTTATTATCTATTTTCAGATTTTATGATCCATTAGAAGCAAAAACATTGAAGAATTAATTTTAGTGACCAAACATAATACAAATAAGAAACTTTGACAATGTAAAAGAAATCTAAAGATGACAGAGCTGGGAGAATGAGTGAAAAAGTGATGTTTGTATCATTTTATATTGGGGAGCAATGGAGATTATCCAGAAGTATGTGAATAACCTTCAAGAAAATTCATCATTTACTGTGGTTTACCACTAGAAATCTTTTCAACTAGTAATAGAATAAAACTTCCCTAAGTAGTGTTTAGCAATACCTACAATAATTATCATACTTAAGAGAAAAACTAAACAGGGACGCCTGGGTGGCGCAGTTGGTTGGACAACTGCCTTCGGCTCAGGGCGTGATCCTGGAGTCCCGGGATCGAGTCCCACATCAGGCTCCCAGCTCCATGGGGAGTCTGCTTTGCTCTCTGACCTTCTCCTCGCTCATGCTCTCTCTCACACTCTCTCTCTCTCAAATAAATAAATAAAATCTTTGAAAAAAAAAAAAAGTTTGAAAAAAAAAGAGAAAAACTAAACACATGTAGTTTAATATCCTTTAATATCGAATCTTATCTTCCTATTAACATTAATGTTTAAAACCAATGGATGCAGCCAACACTCTAAGGAAAGAAAAAGAAATAAGACATGAAAAAGGAGGAAGAAAAGAGATAAAATTATCATTTTATGGAAGGAAATGAAGTTAAAATATTAGAGATTATAAGAAATTCCAGCAAGTTACCAGATAAAATATCACCTTATAAAAATCAACAACATAGTCCTATAAAGCAACAACCAACTAAAAAAAAAAAAAATGATTAAAACAAGATCTTAGTGACAATAACCACAAAACAATAAAACACCTAGAAAGAAAATCTTTAAATGTGAAGGTCCAAGTCTTTATAGAGTAAAAGTTTTGATAATATCAAATGACATAAAGGAAAATCTATTCCATATTCTTAGATTGGGATGTCATGATGTCAAATTCTTGCCAACTTCATCTATAAAATCATTCAATCTCAATGAAAATTCCAGCTTAATTTCATATGTTAAAATAGTTTAATTTGGGGAAAGATTAAATAAATACCCTTTGTCTTTCTAGATACATACATTTACACTCTGGCTATAAACACCTGTTTTTCAGACTAGCACTGCCATTTTTTATTTACATCTTTTTCCAGGTTTTCAATGTGTTAATTCCCATTACTTTTCTCCTTTTTTTTTAATTCAACTCTGCAGACTCATAAATATTGTAATAAGTGGCTTCATACTTTTTACAAAGGAAGGAAAGAAGTGATTTGGAAGGTGACTATAATTAGGATTCAGTTAGGCTGTGTGTAACAGAAAACCCAAAATAACAGTGATTTAAAGGAGTAACATTTTTTTTCTTCTCATGTAAAATAAGCTCAGAGCTGTCACTCAAGGCTGGTAGGAAGCTTTCCAACTGCCTCAGTTTCTCAAGCTGCTCTAGCTGCTCTGCTCTCCCCAGCTCCCGGTACACAACCACAAGGTCACAAAGTATTTACTGAGACTCCAAACATCACATACCCTTCCAGACATCAAAAATTGCCAAGTGGGGAAAGAGAGGGTAGGAAAAAGGACACTCCTTCCACTTTCATGGAAATCTAACTTTCCAGAAATCTCATGTAACACTTCCACTTCCATCACCTTGCCCACTACTTTTTTTTTCTTTTACATTTAAACTAAAATTCTTCCCTCTGGCCAGATAAATTTCATGTATTTCTGTTAGCATCTTGAAATGTTATAATCTTAAAGAACAGTCTCTATGTTTAAACTGAAGCAGTATGAGTATTGATTTGACTTTTTAACACTCTATAATTTGTTAATCCCAGAATACTCCTTGAGATTGAAACACACAAATTGAGAATTATATCTAAATATTGTTAGGCCAAGGACTCCACTCATGATGAAAAGATTTTTTTAATCTAATACTTTTAATTGACCTTCACAACAAGAAACTCTATAAGAATTAGTATCTAATAACCTATAACGGTGGCTCTCAATTCCACAGAGCTAATTCTCCCTTTTAGGACAAATATTTTGTTTTGCACACTTACTGTCTTTGTATTCTTTTTTAAAAATTTTTTAGGGCACCTGGGTGGCTCAGTGGGTTAAGCCGCTGCCTTCGGCTCAGGTCATGATCCCAGGGTCCTGGGATAGAGTCCCGCATTGGGCTCTCTGCTCAGCAGGAAGCCTGCTTCCTCCTCTCTCTCTGCCTGTCTCTCTGTCTGCTTGTGATCTCTGTCTGTCAAATAAATAAATAAAATCTTTAAAAAAATAATTTTTTTAAGATTTTATTTATTTATTTTAGAGACAGTGAGAGATCACATGCCGAGAGGAACAGATGGGCAGAGAGAGGGAAAGAAGAGAATCTCGAGGAGACACCACACTGAGTGTGGAGCCTGACACCGGACTCAAACTGATGACCTGAGACGATGACCTCAGTTAAACACTGGGCTTAACGAACTGAGTGTTTAACTAACTGAGCTACCCAGGTGCTCCAGGGTATGTGTATTCTTTGTAAATTTGCAATTCTTTTACCAGAAGGGGCACAGCTGTTTGTCCATGTAATTTTTTCCAAAATAGTGAACAAGTATTAACATCCTTTAATGTCTTTAATAGATGTATTTCAAGTAAATTATGTCTGGTGGAACAGTTGAAGGTTGCAAATTGACTGAATGACTGTCAAGCCTACCCACTATACACTGATGCCGGTGGTTGTCCCTCAAGCATTGTGACAGAAGTTTTCCAGGAAATTTAGAAAATGTCATCTATACTGGCAAGGAAATACGATAATACATCAGGTAAGGACCATTTCCCTAAAGAAACCTATATACAAGCCTTTACAGTGGCCATTTAATTACAATCTCGGGGGAGGAGTCAAGATGGCGGAGAAGTAGGAGGCTGAGACTACCTCAGCTAGCAGGAGATCAGCTAGAGAGCTCATCTAAAGATTGCAAACACCTGCAAATCCATCGGCAGATCGAAGAGAAGAAGAACAGCAATTCTAGAAACAGAAAAACAACCACTTTCTGAAAGGTAGGACTGGCGGAGAAGTGAATCCAAAGCGACGGGAAGATAGACCCCGGGGGGAGGGGCCGGCTCCCGGCAAGCGGCGGAGCAACGGAGCACAAAATCAGGACTTTTAAAAGTCTGTTCCGCTGAGGGACATCGCTCCGGAGGCTAAACCGGGGCGAAGCCCACACGGGGTCGGCGTGACCTCAGGTCCCGCGGGGTCACAGAAGGATCGGGGGTGTCTGAGTGTCGCAGAGCTTGCGGATATTGGAACGGGGAAGCCGGCTGCAGAGACAGAGCCGACAGTAAGCTCGCAGCTCGGAGTTGCCTTGAACCGGTCGCAAGCTCGGTGAGCTCGGAGCGCGGCCGGAGGTTAGGCAGACGCGAGTTACTAGGAGCTGTTCGCTGAGGGCGCACTGGGGAGCGGGGCCCCGGGCTCTCGGCTCCTCCGGGCCGGAGACCAGGAGGCCGCCATTTGTATTCCCGTCCTCTGGAACTCTACGGAAAGCGCTCAGGGAACAAAAGCTCCTGAAAGCAAAGCTGAGCAGATCACTCAGCCCGGCCCCTGGTAAGGGCGGTGTAATTCCGCCTGGGGCAAAGACACTTGAGAATCACTACACCAGGCCCCTCCCCCAGAAGATCAACAAGAAATCCAGGCAAGACCAAGTTCACCTACCAAGGAGTGCAGTTTCAATACCAAGGAGAGCAGCAGAATTCCAGAAGAGGAGAAAACAAACCACGGAACTCATGGCTTTCTGCCTGTGATTTTTTAGTCTTGCAGTTAATTTAATTTTTTTCTTTTTCATTTTTTTTTCTCTTCTTCTGCTAAATTTTTTTATAACTTTTACCCTTTTCTTTTTTAACGTTTTTTAACTAGATTATCTAATATATATATTTTTTTCTTTTTTATACTTTTCTTTATACATTTTCTTTTTTTTAATCCTTTTTTTTTCTTTTTTTTTCTTTCTTTCTTTTTGAACTTCTTTTTACCCCAAATCAGAAGAGATCCTAATCTCTTCAATCTTTTTTTTTCTTAATTCTTTTTTAAATTCTTGATTGAATTTTTAATTCAATCTCTTTTTTTTTAATTCTTTTTTTCTTTTTTTTCTTTCTTTCTTTTTGAACCTCTTTTTATCCCCAAATCAGAAGAGATCCCAATCAGAAGAGATTGGGAGATCCCAATCAGAAGAGATTGGGAGATCCCAATCAGAAGAGATTGGGAGATCCCAATCAAAGGAGATCCCAATCAGAGGAGATCCCTCACCCAATTGTGAGGGGGGAGAAATCCCCCCTCATGATTTGGGATCTCTTCTGATTTGGTTAAAGCATATTTTCCTGGGATTGTTGCCACCCTTTTAGTATTTTACTTGCTCCTTCATATACTCTTAGCTGGACAAAATGACAAGGCGGAAAAATTCACAACAAAAAAAAGAACAAGAGGCAGTACCGAGGCTAGGGACCTAATCAATACAGACATTGGTAATATGTCAGATCTAGAGTTCAAAATGACAATTCTCAAGGTTATAGCCGGGCTTGAAAAAGGCATGGAAGATATTAGAGAAACCCTCTCCAGAGATATAAAAGCCCTTTCCGGAGAAATAAAAGAACTAAAATCTAACCAAGTTGAAATCAAAAAAGCTATTAATGAAGTTCAATCAAAAATGGAGGCTCTCACTGCTAGGATAAATGAGGCAGAAGAAAGAATTAGCGATATAGAAGACCAAATGACAGAATAAAGAAGCTGAGCAAAAGAGGGACAAACAGCTACTGGACCATGAGGGGAGAATTCGAGAGATAAGTGACACCATAAGACGAAACAACATTAGAATAATTGGGATTCCAGAAGAAGAAGAAAGAGAGAGGGGAGCAGAAGGTATACTGGAGAGAATTATTGGGGAGAATTTCCCCAATATGGCAAAGGGAACGAGCATCAAAATTCAGGAGGTTCAGAGAACGCCCCTCAAAATCAATAAGAATAGGCCCACACCCCGTCACCTAATAGTAAAATTTACAAGCCTTAGTGACAAAGAGCAAATCCTGAAAGCAGCCCGGGAAAAGAAGTCTGTAACATACAATGGTAAAAGTATTAGATTGGCAGCTGACTTATCCACAGAGACCTGGCAGGCCAGAAAGAGCTGGCATGACATTTTCAGAGCACTAAACGAGAAAAACATGCAGCCAAGAATACTATATCCAGCTAGGCTATCATTGAAAATAGAAGGAGAGATTAAAAGCTTCCAGGACAAACAAAAACTGAAAGAATTTGCAAACACCAAACCAGCTCTACAGGAAATACTGAAAGGGGTCCTCTAAGCAAAGAGAGAGCCTACAAGTGGTAGATCAGAAAGGAACAGAGACAATATACAGTAACAGTCACCTTACAGGCAATACAATGGCACTAAAATCATATCTCTCAATAGTTACCCTGAATGTTAATGGGCTAAATGCCCCAATCAAAAGACACAGGGTATCAGAATGGATAAAAAAACAAAACCCATCTATATGTTGCCTCCAAGAAACTCATTTTAAACCCGAAGACACCTCCAGACTTAAAGTGAGGGGGTGTAAAAGAATTTACCATGCTAATGGACATCAGAAAAAAGCAGGAGTGGCAATCCTTATATCAGATCAATTAGATTTTAAGCCAAAGACTATAATAAGAGATGAGGAAGGACACTATATCATACTCAAAGGGTCTGTCCAACAAGAAGATCTAACAATTTTAAATATCTATGCCCCCAACATGGGCGCAGCAAACTATATAAACCAATTAATAACAAAATCAAAGAAACACATCAACAATAATACAATAATAGTAGGGGACTTTAACACTCCCCTCACTGAAATGGACAGATCATCCAAGCAAAAGATCAACAGGGAAATAAAGGCCTTAAATGATACACTGGATGAGATGGACATCACAGATATATTCAGAACATTTCATCCCAAAGCAACAGAATACACATTCTTCTCTAGTGCACATGGAACATTCTCCAGAATACATCACATCCTCGGTCCTAAATCAGGACTCAACCAGTATCAAAAGATTGGGATCATTCCCTGCATATTTTCAGACCACAATGCTCTGAAGCTAGAACTCAACCACAAGAGGAAGTTTGGAAAGAACACAAATACATGGAGACTAAACAGCATCCTTCTAAAGAATGAATGGGTCAACCGGGAAATTAAAGAAGAATTGAAAAAAATCATGGAAACAAATGATAATGAAAATACAACGGTTCAAAATCTGTGGGACACAACAAAGGCAGTCCTGAGAGGAAAATATATAGCGGTACAAGCTTTTCTCAAGAAACAAGAAAGGTCTCAGGTACACAACCTAACCCTACACCTAAAGGAGCTGGAGAAAGAACAAGAAAGAAACCCTAAGCCCAGCAGGAGAAGAGAAATCATAAAGATCAGAGCAGAAATCAATGAAATAGAATCCAAAAAAACAATAGAACAAATCAACCAAACTAGGAGCTGGTTTTTTGAAAGAATTAATAAAATTGATAAACCCTTGGCCAGACTTATCAAAAAGAAAAGAGAAAGGACCCAAATAAATAAAATCATGAATGAAAGAGGAGAGATCACAACTAACACCAAAAAAATACAAACTATTATAAGAACATACTATGAGCAACTCTACGCCAACAAATTTGACAATCTGGAAGAAATGGATGCATTCCTAGAAACATATAAACTACCAAAATTGAACCAGGAAGAAATAGAAAGCCTGAACAGACCCATAACCAGTAAGGAGATTGAAACATTCATTAAAAATCTCCAAACAAACAAAAGCCCAGGGCCAGATGGCTTCCCGGGGGAATTCTACCAAACATTTAAAGAAGAACTAATTCCTATTCTCCTGAAACTGTTCCAAAAAATAGAAATGGAAGGAAAACTCCTAAACTCATTTTATGAGGCCAGCATCACCTTGATCCCAAAACCAGACAAGGATCCCATCAAAAAAGAGAGCTATAGACCAATATCCTTGATGAACACAGATGCGAAAATTCTCACCAAAATACTAGCCAATAGGATTCAATAGTACATTAAAAGGATTATTCACCACGACCAAGTGGGATTTATCCCAGGGCTGCAAGGTTGGTTCAACATCCGCAAATCAGTCAATGTGATACAACACATCAATAAAAGAAAACAAGAACCATATGATACTCTCAATAGATGCTGAAAAAGCATTTGACAAAGTACAGCATCCCTTCCTGATCAAAACCCTTCAAAGTGTAGGGATAGAGGGCACATACCTCAATATCATCAAAGCCATCTATGAAAAACCCACTGCAAATATCATTCTCAATGGAGAAAAACTGAAAGCTTTTCCACTAAGGTCAGGAACACGGCAGGGATGTCCATTACCACCACTGCTATTCAACATAGTACTAGAAGTCCTAGCCTCAGCAATCAGACAACAAAAGGAAATTAAAGGCATCCAAATCGGCAAAGAAGAAGTCAAATTATCACTCTTCGCAGATGATATGATACTCTATGTGGAAAACCCAAAAGACTCCACTCCAAAACTGCTAGAACTATACAGGAATTCAGTAAAGTGTCAGGATATAAGATCAATGCACAGAAATCAGTTGCATTTCTCTACACCAACAAGAAGACAGAAGAAAGAGAAATTAAGGAGTCAATCCCATTTACAATTGCACCCCAAACCATAAGATACCTAGGAATAAACCTAACCAAAGAGGCTAAGAATTTATACTCAGAAAACTATAAAGTACTTATGAAAGAAATTGAGGAAGACACAAAGAAATGGAAAAATATTCCATGCTCCTGGATTGGAAGAATAAATATTGTGAAAATGTCTATGCTACCTAAAGCAATCTACACATTTAATGCAATTCCTATCAAAGTACCATCCATCTTTTTCAAAGAAATGGAACAAATAATTTTAAAATTTATATGGAACCAGAAAAGACCTCGAATAGCCAAAGGGATATTGAAAAACAAAGCCAAAGTTGGTGGCATCACAATTCCGGACTTCAAGCTTTATTACAAAGCTGTCATCATCAAGACAGCATGGTACTGGCACAAAAACAGACACATAGACCAATGGAATAGAATAGAGAGCCCAGAAATAGACCCTCAACTCTATGGTCAACTAATCTTCGACAAAGCAGGAAAGAATGTCCAATGGAAAAAAGACAGCCTCTTCAATAAATGGTGTTGGGAAAATTGGACAGCCACGTGCAGAAAAATGAAATTGGACCATTTCCTTACACCACACACAAAAATAGATTCAAAGTGGATTAAGGACTTCAATGTGAGAAAGGAATCCATCAAAATCCTTGAGGAGAACACAGGCAGCAACCTCTTCGACCTCAGCCGCAGCAACATCTTCCTAGGAACATCGCCAAAGGCAAGGGAAGCAAAGACAAAAATGAACTTTTGGGATTTCATCAAAATCAAAAGCTTTTGCACAGCAAAGGAAACAGTTAACAAAACCAAAAGACAACTGACAAAATGGGAGAAGATATTTGCAAACGACATATCAGATAAAGGACTAGTGTCCAAAATCTATAAAGAACTTAACAAACTCAACACCCAAAGAACAAATAATCCAATCAAGAAATGGGCAGAGGACATGAACAGACGTTTCTGCAAAGAAGACATCCAGATGGCCAACAGACACATGAAAAAGTGCTCCATATCACTCGGCATCAGGGAAATACAAATCAAAACCACAATGAGATATCACCTCACACCAGTCAGAATGGCTAAAATCAACAAGTCAGGAAATGACAGATGCTGGCGAGGATGCGGAGAAAGGGGAACCCTCCTACACTGTTGGTGGGAATGCAAGCTGGTGCAACCACTCTGGAAAACAGCATGGAGGTTCCTCAAAATGTTGAAAATAGAACTGCCCTATGACCCAGCAATTGCACTACTGGGAATTTACCCTAAAGATACAAACGTAGTGATCCAAAGGGGCACGTGCACCCGAATGTTTATAGCAGCAATGTCCACAATAGCCAAACTATGGAAAGAACCTAGATGTCCATCAACCGATGAATGGATCAAGAAGATGTGGTATATATACACAATGGAATACTATGCAGCCATCAAAAGAAACGAAATCTTGCCATTTGCGACAACATGGATGGAACTAGAGCGTATCATGCTTAGCGAAATAAGTCAAGCGGAGAAAGACAACTATCATATGATCTCCCTGATATGAGGGAGTGGTTATGCAACATGGGGGCTTAAGTGGGTAGGAGAAGAATCCATGAAACAAGATGGGATAGGGAGGGAGACAAACCATAAGTGACTCTTAATCTCACGAAACAAACTGTGGGTTGCAGGGGGGAGGGGGGTTGGGAGAAGGGGGGTAGGCTTATGGACATTGGGGAGGGTATGTGCTTTTGGGTAAATTGGAAGGGGAGATGAACCATGAGAGACTATGGACTCTGAAAAACAATCTGAGGGGTTTGAAGTGGCGGGGGGGTGGGAGGTTGGGGTACCAGGTGGTGGGTATTATAGAGGGCACAGCTTGCATGGAGCACTGGGTGTGGTGAAAAAATAATGAATACTGTTTTTCTGAAAATAAATAAATTGGAAAAAAAAAGAAAAAAAAAATAATTACAATCTCAATTACTTTGGTGGGGGGAAATTAAAAAAAATGAGTAGAAACTTTCTTTGTGATTCCAAACTATCTCATCAAATAAGCCTTTAAAGTTTGGAACAGCAAATGATATCCAGGATCTATAATGAACTCCTCAAACTCAACCCACACGAAACAGACAAACATATCAATAAATGGGCAGAAGATATGAACAGACACTTCTCCAATCAAGACATACAAATGGCTATCAGACACATGAAAAAATGCTCATCATCATTAGCCCTCAGGGAGATTCAAATTAAAACCACATTGAGATATCACCTTACACCAGTTAGAATGCTCATGTATTTCCAAGCCTCTGTTAACATTTACCTTTTTAGCTACTTATTAATTTTTAAGAATTTTTATTGAATGCAAACATGATAAAGATAGAGCTTACTTGGAATCCTAACATAGCCCCCTTATCTCTTCAATATAGTTAATTGCCAGTTTTTTAGTTAAGTATCAGTAAACAATTTTCACATACTTACCACAAGGTAAGTATTGTTCAGGGTAGAAACTAGCCCATATACAGATTTTCCCTGATTTAATAATTTACCCTTTTTCATTTCATCATTATCATCATTATTATTATTTTATTATGTTATGTTAGTCACCATATAGTACGTCATTAGTTTTTGATGTAGTGTTGTAAGATTTATTGTTTATATATAACACCCAGGGCTCCATGCAATATATGCCCTCCTTAATACCCACCACCAGGATCACTCATCCCCCTACCCCTCCCCTCTAAACCCCTCTGTTTCTTGGAGTCCACAGCCTCTCATGGTTTGTCTCCTGCTCTGATTTACCCCAATTCATTTTTCCTTTCCTTCTCCTAATGTCCTCCGTGCTGTTCCTTATGTTCCACAAGTAAGTAAAGCCACATGATAATTGATTTCCTCCACTTGACTTATTTCACTCAGCATAATCTCCTCCAGTACCCTCTATGTTGATATGAAAGTTGGGTATTCATCCTTTCTGATGGCTGAGTAGTATTCCATTGTGTATATGGACCACATATTTTTCATTCATTCGTTTGTTGAAGGGCATCTCAGCTCTTTCCACAGTTTGGCTACTGTGGACATTTCTGCTATGAACATTGTGGTACAAATGGCCCTTCTTTTAGCTACATCTGTATCTTTGGGGTAAATAACCAGGAGTGCAATTGCCAGGTCATAGGTTAGCTCTATTTTTAGTTTTTTGAGGAAACTCCACACTGTTTTCCAAAGTGACTCTACCACCTTGCATTCCAACCAACAGTGTAAGAGGGTTTCCCTTTCTCCACAATCTCTCCAACATTTGTTGTTTCTTGCCTTGTCAATTTTTGCCATTCTAACTGGTGTAAGGTGGCATCTCAATGTGGTTTTGATTTGAATTTCCCTGATGGCTAATGATGATGAACATTTTTTTTCATGTTAGCCATTTGTATGTCTTCTTTGGAGAAGTATCTGTTCATGTCTTCTGCCCATTTTTTTTACTTGAATATTTGTTTTTTGGGTGTTTTGGCTGTTGAGTTTGGGAAGTTCTTCATAGATTTAGATATCAGCCCTTTCTCTGTACTGTCATTTGCGAATATCTTCTCCCATTCTGCGGGTTGCCTCTTTGTTTTGTTCACTATTTCCTTTGCTGTGCAGGAGCTTTTTATCTTTTTTTTTTTTTTAAGATTTTATTTATTTATTTGACAGACAGAGATCACAAGTAGTCAGAGAGCCAGGCAGAGAGAGAGGAAGGGAAGCGGGCTCCCGGCTGAGCAGAGAGCCCGATGCGGGGCTCAATCCCAGGACCCCGGGATCATGACCTGAGCAGAAGGCAGAGGCTTTAACCCTGAGCCACCCAGGCACCCCAGGAGCTTTTTATCTTAATGAAGTCCCAAAAAGTTCATTTTCACTTTTTTTTTTTTTTTAACCTTGCCTTTGGAAATGTGTCTGTCCCCTTATTCATTTGCAAATGCCATTAATCTACTTATTTCTTTCCAGGTGTTTTACTCTGTCATCTGTGGTACTGTCTGAGCAATAAAGACTAAACTATCCAGAACTTCTCTTGTAGTCTTCTCTTCTGTTATAGCTGGACCAATTGCTGTTTAGATCTATTGTAGTCCAGTCATTCCTCCCAAATACTTTTCTGTCTAGAGTTGTTTCCTAGAGCTCAGGATCCTTGTCCTTCTGTTTTTACAAAATTATTATTAAATATTTGTTTAGCTAGAAAAAAAACTTCCAGTATTTTTCTAAAAAAGCACACCTCATAGGTAAACTTTGAGTCCTTACATATGAAAAAAATCTTTAATCTGTTTTCTTCAGCTGATTGATTGCTAAGCGAGGTATGGCATTCTAGTGGAAAATCATTTTGCTTTTCAGCATGTAAAGGGATTCTCCAATTTAGTGTTCTTTTGAGGACTGTGCTTATTATTTCTTTCAACTGTTGAAGTTCTTAGAATCTTTTCTCTTCTATGTCCATAATATGAAATATTATAATCATGAGCTTTGTTGTTGGATTTTTTTCACTCACTATGCTTGGCACTTGATGATTCCACTAAATTAAATAACTGACTAGCAACCAGTCCTTCATAATCAAGAATCAGATTTCTGTTTACTAAAAGCTTTTAAAGCTATGTATTTTTTTCCTGATTTTAGCTTTGACTATATTCCCTAAGTGTTTATATGAAGTAACCTCCTCTTTAGATATTTTGTTCAGTTCTTATTATAAGATATATATACACATACATAAGGGTTTGATATAAGGGTTATTTAGAAGTCTTGAGTCTGAATTTCCAAGCAGTTAAGTTTTATTATTATCATTGGTTTTGTTTGTCGGGGGGGCAGGAGTATTTTATATTATTTTATTTTATCTTATTTTATTTCTACTTCTAACAAATATTTACTGTTGATTTTTGTTCTTAGGGTGAAAAATGCAACCTGTGAATCTCAGCTTTTTGGAAATCATTAAAGCAATACCTCTCAATTTTTTTTTTAACATAATGGTATACATAGAAATTATAATATTTATATGGCACACTGGATAAATGAGTGAGATTGCCTGGAAGTGGGGTCTCAGTCTTCCCCAGGTATTGCCTATATTCTGGATAACTAAGTGGACATATCTCAGCAGATCTGTAAGCCACTGTGGAACGTTGACAGGGAAGTTCTGCATTAAAATTTTCTTTATGGCCCAGTGAATATACTTCCTATATTCTATTGACAGAATGCAACATTTTCTATGGATGTGACTGAGCAGAGTATTGCTTCAATTTTCTATATGCTTCTCTACTTTTTGTCCTCTTATTCTGTCAAATTCTGAAAGAGTTCTGATTGCTCTTAATGTTGAGCATCTTTTCATGTTTTTAATTGTCTTTCTAGGTTTTTCTTCTGCAAATTGTCTGTTTATGTCCTTTGACCATTTGTACTCAATTTTCTATTTTTTACTGATTTGTGTGAATTATTTACAACTGCAAACATTAATCTTTTGATATATCTTCTTCCAGTCTGTCGCTTTTAAATGTTATGTGTGCTGATATTGTTATACAGATTTTTAAAAATTTATACAGTCAAATGTATCAATTTTTACCTGTGGAATTTTTTTGTGTCTCTCACTGACATAGTCCCATGTATTTTATTTTGATAATTTTAAAGTTTTTTTTAAATAATTAAATCTTGATATGTCATGTGTCTATTACATATATATATGGTGTGGAAAAGACCCTCTTTTTATTTTCTACTTATAAAACCACTTATTAAATGGTTAGTCTTATTTTCAAAGATTGTAATGCTGCTTCTATCATATACCACTTATACACTTGAGTCCGATTGCTGGTTCTCTATTCTCTTGTAGTATATTTATCTACTGTGCATATCTATACTTATTCATCTAAATAATGTGCACTATAAAAAATCTTAATGTACTAGAGTAAATCTCCTTTTGTCCTTTTTAGAATTTTTTTAAAATTTTGTATTATAGAAAATTTTAGGAATTCTTGCTCAAGTTCAACAAATAATCTTGTTAAGATTACTTTCAATTTGCTCTGAATTTATGGATGAATTTACGGAAAACTGATGTCATTATAGTAATGAATCTTCCTATTCATGAATGTGGTATATGCTGCCATTTATTTAGATCTTAGTTTATGTTGTTTTATATTATTTTGTAAGTTTCTCTGTAAAGTACTCTGTAGTCTTTTTGAAGACCTAGGTATCTTTCAGTTGTGTTGCTATTATGAACATTGTAACTCTAATATATAGATATTCCATTTTCTAACTAATTGCATGGTAACATGATTAATTTTATATATTTATTTTTTAGCCAGCAATCTTGTTAAAGTTTCTAATTTGTCCTAGATATCTGTCTATAGTTTTGTGTATACAATGTTAATATCTGAAAAAATGCTAAATAATTTTCTTTCTCATACTTAACACTTTGTATTTCTCTATTGTCTTTTTGCATTTCATGATATCTCAGGCAGAACATTACATTGTAAAAGATAAGAGGATCTATAGCCTTGTTTCATTTTTACTTGTTTTTAACATCTTTTTCTTAAGTAATCTATATATCCAATATGGGGCTCATACCCAATATGGGGCTTGAACTCAAACCCAAGATCCAGAGTCACATGCTCCACTGATTGAGATGACCAGGTGCCCTTTGCTCTAGTTTTAATAAAATCTAGTTTTAATAAAATGAAATGTTATCTTTAAGTATGATGGTTACTGTACATTTTCTATAAATATCCCTTATTTCTTTTGGTTGGTTGCAGAACTTTATGTGTCTACCTGAATCCTTGTGTTGTTGAAACCACTAAAGTACTTCTGTGCTTCTGATAGTTTGATTTACCATTTTTTTGAGAGAGATTTAAGTCTCCCACTTGGTGAATTTGTGAGTGTCTGCTTATAATTTGATCTGGTTTCACTTGTTTAATTAGAAGCTATGATCTCAGGTTCATAACTAGTTTGCAGTTGTTTTACTTTCAATGGTTTTTCATTTTATCTTCAATTCCTTTTGATTTAATAAATAAGCTTTCTTTCAACTTTCCTTTAACCAACACACATTTTTTATTCTAACTTTTTGAACTTGTGTAACTACATAAACTGATTTTGTTCCTGTTATTTTGTCAATCTGATTGTGTTGTTGTTATATTTTTGTGTCTTTAAATATACAAACTTAATTCTTAGTGTTCTGTAATTTCACTGTGAGAGTTCTAAGTGTAGATCTGTAAATCCATAGTTTGTACCAATTTGTCAGAATACATTTCTAAGATATATTTGAATTTTTGAATTGAAAAGTCTTTTTTTTTATAATGTTTTTTTTTCCAATTTATTTATTTTCAGAAAAACAGTATTCATTATTTTTTCACCACACCCAGTGCTCCATGCAAGCCGTGCCCTCTATAATACCCACCACCTGGTACCCCAACCTCCCACCCCTCCGCCACTTCAAACCCCTCAGATTGTTTTTCAGAGTCCATAGTCTCTCATGGTTCACCACCCCTTCCAATTTACCCAAAAGTCTTTTTTTTTAATTGTTAAAAACCTTTAGTCATTAGATCTACACATGTTACTTCTTCATTTTGTCTATTCAGTATACTTAGACATATCTGGATCCTTTTAATATGCCTCCATGCCTTTTAAATATGTTTTTATCTCTTTACCTCTTTGGATATAATTTGCATATGGTTTACTTTCTCAATACAATATTCCAGCTCATAATTCCCTCTTTGAGTGTCTAGTTGAAACTTTGTTAAATTCAAGTTTTTCTTTTAAATTGAAGTACACATTTTTTTTTTGAAGTACACATTTTATTTGTCAGTTTTACCACTACTGTTATGGTTTTTGTTGTTAGTATGGTTTTCTAATTTTGCTTACTTTATAAGCAAGATGATACCTGGTCATTATATATGTGTGAATTCCTTTAATTACTCATGAAAGAAGCTACTTTTGTGTTTATTAACCATTTCACATTGTTTGTTTGTTTTTTTTCCTGTGAAGGTTATATTTATACCCAATGATGTCTTTTGTAGGTTTTCTTTTACCTGTCTGTGGTCAATATATATACTATCTCTTGCTTCAGTCAACTGGGGTCAGAAACAATTGTCTTGATAATGTGGTTGAGAAGGCTGAGTAAGCTAATTTATGCAAATCTTTTAGAACAGTGTCTAGCTAATAAAGATCACTAATTATTTCTTATTTTTGTTAATAACAGCATTTTTGTTTCATTCATAATCTTGGAGATAAAATTTCAGTGCAGTCACACATATCATTCCTGGTGATGGGGAAATTGGTCCATTCTAATGTGGACCATTCTAATGGTCCATTCTTTTTTTTTTTTTTTTTTTAATTTTTTTTTCCCAATTTATTTATTTTCAGAAAAACAGTATTCATTATTTTTTCACCACACCCAGTGCTCCATGCAAGCTGTGCCCTCTATAATACCCACCACCTGGTACCCCAACCTCCCACCCCCCCGCCACTTCAAACCCCTCAGACTGTTTTTCAGAGTCCATAGTCTCTCATGGTTCACCTCCCCTTCCAATTTACCCAATTCCCTACTCCTCTCTAACGCCCCTTGTCCTCCATGCTATTGGTTATGCTCCACAAATGAGTGAAACCATATGATAATTGACTCTCTCTGCTTGACTGATTTCACTCAGCATAATCTCTTCCAGTCCATTCTATTGCCTATTAGAGCAAAATGTCAAGAGTCAAATTTTGCATGGAAATTTGTTAGGAAATTACCATTTTGTAGACCAGCACCCTCTGAGTCTAAATTGGTCCAACATTTCAGGGTTTCTACAAACACGGAAATGATTCACATCGATTTGCATTCAGGGGCCTTATTATAATCCCTTTCCCCCCAAAACTCAGATTTAAACACCAAATCACATTCTCAGCAGAGGAATACTCACTCTGAAAAGCTCTTGAGAATGAGGTAACAATTGATTCACATCTCATGATGTTCACTTTGCAAAACTGTTGAAAAGAATGAAACTTTTTTTTTTAGTTTCCTCTCTGAATGCATAAAGTTTAATTTATAAAATGTATGTGCACATGGCACGTATTCAATAAACATTTATTTTGTGAAAGATAACTAAATATACTCCTTTAAAAACCAGTCACAGTATCTTAAACTTATTCCTGCATTCTTGGGTGTCATAATTTCAAATAATTATATCTTTCAAATATGTATGATACATTCCAGGACAAGCCTTTTTCTCTAGAATTAAATTTATAATGAGAATTTCCCCACTTATATATCTTCTCTGTATGTATATTAGTAGTGCAAGGAAAACACAATGCTAGTGAGTACTCATCTACTGACTCAATTATTATAAAGTTATGTAACCAAGTTTATTTCCTAAATTTTTAAAATTATATCCTGCCTCTAATGTGGACACTGTGATGTTTGTCCTTATGATATAGCTTGTTCTACAAAGGAAAACTAATCCATTAAGACATAGCACATTGTCAGGGAAAGAGGTAAATTATCAGGTAATTGAAGTTTATCTCTCTAGTCACAAAAACTCCTTTTACACTATAACCCATTTTGTTATATATTATGATATTTATGGTGTACAGTCTTATTTTATTACACTGAGTATATATGACACTGGGTTTAAAGACCAAGCCTATATTAGCCATGTTTCTTTTATTCTACACATGATCCTTCCTATTTAAGAAGCTCTACCCAGCAAATCGTGATGTTCTAGTAATGCCAAATGGATGTTCCAGGAATTCCTCAGGTGTGAATAACTGGCAGAGCATAAGTTTGTGAAAAAAATAGAATTTGTGTAAAATGTGAAGATGAAATACTGTTTTTAAGATAACAATATTAATATTTAGTAAGTAATATATTCACCAAATTACAAATTTAGGCAATATAAAGTAATATTTAAAGATATGAAATTATTTAAATTTGTCACTAAATGAATTTTAATTAAGCATGTAGATTTTAACATTAAAAAGTATATAGCATACAATTCTCCAACTTACATTACTTAACAATATTTCATAAATATTTTTCTAATCATTACTCTAAATGAAAATAGGTTGACTTCTTCAAACAAAAAGCATGGAGTGGTTGGATGGATTTAAAAAATCAAGACCAAACTGTATGCGCCTGCAAGAGACTCACATCAGCTAAAAAAGCACATGGTCTTTAAGTCAAAGGATATTTCATGCAAGAGGAAACAAAAACAGAGTGAAAGGAGCTATAGTTATATCAGACAATTGAACTTTAAGCTAAAAATGGTAACAAGAGACAAAAAAGATCATTATATAATGATGAAAGGGTCAATTTATAAAGAAAATATAATAATCATAACTAGATATACACAAAACACGAGAGAATCTGAATATATGAAGCAAATATTAATAGGTCTGAAGGGAGAAACAAGCAACAATGTAATAATAACACGGAACTAAAGTACCCTACTTTCAGCAATGTCTAAATCATCCAGACAAAATCAATAAGGAAATGTTGGACTTGAACCATACTTTAGACCAAATGGACCAAACAGACACATTCAGAGCATTCCATCCAACAGCATCAGGATACACATTCTTCTCAAGCACACATGGAACATTCTCCAGGACAGATCACATGATCACTTACAAAATAAGTCTTAGTAAATTTAAGAAGGTTGAAATCAAGCCAAATAACTTTTTGACAACAATGATATGAAAATAGGAATCACTAATGAGGAAAATGGGAAGATTCACAAGTATGGAAAGTAACATGCTTTTGACCAACCAATTGGTTAAAGAAGGAATCAAAAGGGAAATCAAGAGATATCTTGAAACCAAAATAGAAACAGAACATTGGAAAAATTAAGGTACTCCTCAAAGCAGCTAAAAGGAAAGTTCATAGTGATAAATGCCTATATTAAAAAACAAGAAAAATCTCAAGTAAGTAATTTTGCACTTCAAGAAACTAGAAAAAGAAGAAAAAGCTGAGTCCAAAGTTAGCAGAAGGGAGATAACAAAGATCAGAACAGAAATAAATGAAATAGAGACCAGAAAAATGATCAAAGAGACTGACAGAACTAAGACCTCTTAAAAAAAAAAAAATTTACAAAGTTGACCTTAAGCTGGACTAAGAAAAAAGAAAGGATGCTTAAAGAAATAAAATCACAAAAGAAATATAGGCATTAAAATGTACACCACAGAAATACAAAGAATCATAAGCATTTATGAATATATATTGAAGCATTACACAATAATAAATTGGCTAACTTAGAAGAAATGGATAAATTCCTACAAACATGAAACCTACAAAGACTGAATCATGAAGGAGTAGAAAATCTGAACAGTTCAATAGCAAGTGAGGAGAATAAATCAGTGAACAAAACTATCAATAACAACAACAACAAAAAAAAGTCCAGGACCTGATGGCTCTACTAGCGAATTCCTCCAAACACTGAAAAAAGAATTAATACTGATCCTTTCCAAACTCTTCCAATAACTTGAAGAGTAGGAAACACTCTCAAACTCATTTTATGAAGCCAGTATCACACTGATACCTAAGCCAGATAAAGATACTACCAAAAAAAAAAAAAAAGAAAAAAGAAAAACCAAAACAAAAAAGACAACCACAGACCAAAATCTCTGATGAATATAGATGCAAATTTTTAAAAAAGTATTATTAGCAAACTGAATTCAACAGCACATTAAGATGATCATACACCAGGATCAATTGTTTCAGCATACATAAGTTAATAAATGTAATACACCATATTAACTGAATGAGAGATTAAAAAAATGATCATCTCAATAGATGCAGAAAAAGCAACTGACAAAATACAACATCCTCTCATGATAAACACTCTCAACAAATTGCATCTAGAAGAAACTTACTTCAACTAATAAAGACCATATAGAACAAGTCCACAGGTAACATCATATTCAAGAGTGAGAGGTTAAAAGCTTTTTCTCTTTGATCAGGAATAAGTGTACCTCTCTCACTACTCCTAGTCAACATAATAGTGAAAGTCCTAGCCAGAGAAATCAAGTAAGAAAAAGTAGTAAATGACATCCAAATTGGAAAGAAGAAGTAAAATTGTCTTTGGAGATGATATCATCTAACATAGAAAATTCTAAAGACCCGATCAAAACACTGTTGCAATAAATCACAAAGTGCAGTAAAGCTTCAGGATATGAAATCAAGAGAAATCAGCTGTTTCTAAACAATAACAATGAAATATATGAAAACAAAATAAAGAAAATCCCATTCACAATATCCTCAAAAAGAATAAGATACTTAGGGATAAATTTAACCAAGGAGGTGAAAGATCTGAATATTGAAAACTATAAGATTTTGATGAAATACTGACAAAGACACAAGTGGAAACTTATCTGATAGTCATAGATTGGAGAAATTAATATTGTTAAAATGTCTACATTATCCAAAACCATCTGTAGAATCAATGGAATCTCTATAAAATTTCTAATGGCATTTTTCTTTTTTTTTTTTTTTAAGATTTTATCTATTTATTTGACAGACAGAGATCACAAGTATGCAGAGAGTCAGGAGAGAAAGAGAGTGGGGGGGAAGCAGGCTCCCTGCCGAGCAGAGAGCCTGCTGGAGGACTCAATCCCAGGACCCTGGGATCATGACCTAAACTGAAGGCAGAGGCTTTAACCCACTGAGCCACCCAGGCTCCCCTCTAATGGCATTTTTTTTAAGGTTTTATTTATTTATTTGACAGAGAGAGAGATCACAAGTAGGCAGAGAGGCAAGCAGAGGAAGAAGGGGAAGCAGAATCCCCAATGAGCAGAGAGCCCGATGCAAGACTCAATCCCAGGACCCGGAGATCATGACCTGAGCCAAAGGCAGAGGCTTAACCCACTGAGCCACACAGGCTCCCCTCTAATGGTATTTTTCAAAGAAATAGAAAAATATCATAAAATTATTATGGAAGCACAAAAGACCCTGTATAGCCAAAGCAATCCTGAGAAAGAACAAAGCTGGAGGCATCACAGCCCCTGATTTCCAGCTACACTGCAAAGCTGTGGTATCAAAACAGTATGGCACTGGCATAAACAGACACATAGACCAATGGAATAGAATTGAGAGCTCAGAAGTAATCATATACACACACACACACACACAATCATATATATGTATATATATAATATATACTATATATATAATCATATATATACACACATACACACATGTATATGTGTGTCTATATGTATATATACACATGTATATACATGTATACATACATGTATATATGTATGTATGTGTGTGTGTGTGTGTATATATCCCTTGTCAGACATATGATTTATAAGTATTTTCTATCATTCAGTAGCTTGTTTTTTGTTTTGTTGTTTGTTCTTTTCTCTTCTCTTTTTTTTCTCTTCTTTTTTCTTTTTGTCCCTCCCTCCCTCCTTGCTCAGTGGAGAGTCTGCTTTTCCCTCTGCTTCTCCCCCTCCCAACCTGCTCATGTGCTCTTTCTCTCAAATAAATAGATAAAATCTTTTAAAAGATAAATAAAAATAAAAAATAAAAAAGAACTTTGATAATCGTCATATTTAAATAGCAACCCACACCCTCCCTATTCTGTATTCCAAATCCTTTTTGACTGCCTTATTTTTATTCCATAATATTTATCACTATATGACATACCATTAACTTTCAATTTTTTGTTTAGTATCTCTTACTCCTCTATTGCAAGAGTTATTTTTTCCTGTGTTATCATCAGTGTGTAGGAAAAAAACTTGATACACACTATGGACTAAATAAAATTTGTGAATAAGCAATAGTGAGTATTTATATTCAAACACATATAAATAGTGAGTATTTATATTCAAATGTCTCTAAATTTAACTACCTTCATTGCGGTCTTTCAACAAAGTTTTCCTATAAGTCTTCCTGTTTCTAGGTGAAAGGGATGTGTTTTCTATTATATCGTAAAGTGGTTTTAATAGGGTATAGAAAAGGTGTTGGTTTTTGTGTATTGATCTTAATCAGCCATCTTGCAGAACAATTTCATTATTTTCCTTTCAGTGTCAACATAAATCACATATTATCTGCAACCGTTGCCAATTTTTCTTTTTGTTTCCAATATTATTATTCCTAATGTATTTGTCTTTTCTTTTTTAATTGCACCTTCCATTAATTACAATGGTGACAATGAGCCAGTTATCTCCTTCCAGGCTCCGAGGGAATGACTCTCTGTTCCATGATTAATGTGATATTTTCTGCAGTTTTTTGACAGTCTTTGTGAATTTAAAGAAATTTCCTTCTTTAAGGTTCACTAAATATTTTTATCAGAAATAGAAGTTTGATCATTGCTTTCCTGGAATTGAGATAATTATATATATTTTTAATCCTTTAGTAAGTAATGTAGGGCTACATAAATAAGTGTGTTAATACTGAACCACTCATGTGTTCCTTGGTTAAGTGCTAGTTGGTCATGAAATATTATTCTTTCCGAAAATGTATATGATAGTTAGTATATGCATCTGAAGAGAGAGGGGGAAACATAGATTATGAAACATTATAATAAAGCAAAGAACCGAAGCCCTGTTTCTTAAGAATCATTGCATTGAGTCTTGTGCTCTTTTCTATCTCTCTGGCTTTCCCTACTGTTCTCAATTTTGTAACTATTATTCTTTTCTTTGTTTTTTAATAGTCTCTTTTCATATATGTATATTTATATTACATAAGATAGTATGTATATGTATATGATATATACAAAAATGTGTATGTACACACACACACACACACACACACACACAGATCCTAAAGGAAGATTTCAGATTTTCCAATTTGTTTTTATAGGACCCAGTTCAGCATGAATGAAGATCTTTGAGGGTCACAGGGGTAGAATAATACATAAAACCAAGGGAAAAATCATCCTGTGTAGCAGTAAGGAGTGCCTACTTTTAATTATGTCCTTTAAATCCTTTCATGGAAAGCCAAAGATCTGCAAGAAAGGAAGTTGGTATTATTCAGAGGTGGATAGTTCAAAACAGAACCTTAGCCAGTTTTCTTTTTTCTCTCCCTCTTTGATCTGTGACTTGGCTCCAACCTTGCTTATATGGAGAGACAAAATTTTGGTTCCCTGCCAATTTCTTTTATCTATGTACCCTGGGCAAAGGTCTTAAAAATGAACCCCAGGATATTTTATAGACACTGCGTGAGCCCCGCATATGTCAGCATGGGAAGGATATTGTTCTAGGATCTTCAAAAATCACCACAGGTGTTTTTTACAGAGGCAGACCAAGCTGAAGTGGAAAAAATGAAACTAAAACATGATTTTAAGAATTAGAAATAGATTAAGAGAATGGCTAATTAACCTATAAGTGGTCTAGACAACAAGTCCTTGCAGAATATTACATAATAAAATCATATGATCTCCAGAAAAGCATGTAGTTGAAGAAGAGTTTTAGGTGATTTAATATGCTTCAATGTTTGCTCTCATATGGGGAGAAGAATAAGCTCCAAGTATTTGATCATCAAGGATCAAATCAACTGGGCAGGAACTAAGAAAACAGTCTTAGGTTTTCTTTCTTTTCTTTCCATAGTGATAACAGTTGCCCATCACTATACATGTTCAAAAATCCATTGAACAGCACGCTGACTTCTATAGTATACAGATTATTTCTCAATAAAGGTCTTAAGAAAAAAATTAAGAAAGAAAAGAAAAAAAGTTGAATTTCACAGCATATAATGCCAGAATTACATTTTGGGCAAAGTTTTTTCAAACTCTCCCTATCAATATTGGAATGCCAGAAGGAAGAGCCTAATAATGTTTTAGTAGAACACCGTATTTGGAAGTCTATATTCAGAAAGAAAATTGAGTTTGATTCTAATGTCAGCACTGAGCCAGCAGTGTGGAGCTGCTCAGAGTTGCTTGGGCAATTATTGCCCTTGTGAACTGTGGGATGAGAGATGGCTGTCAGTTCCTACCAGCTCAGCAGAATTCCTTTCTTCTCCAAAGGCCAGCCCAGCAGAAATATACAAGGTCAAAATGGAATATCAGCCTAAAGATTGGAAATAACTAAACTGCAGGTAAAATTCTTGAAAATACAATTTAAAATATATGAAAATAATTTAAAGTTTTCAAATACAGAGAGATTTGTGTATATTTATGCAAAAATCACCAAAACAAGAAATGGAATGTCTCCTGAAAGGACAGTTAGTTCTTTTAAATATACAAATTCATAATCTCCATTCCCAAACCGATGTAAAGGACCAAAGCCCCACAGGAGGCCAAGAAGGACAAGGTAAAGGCAAGAAGTAGGAAAGACAATTGTGATGGCAAAGTGGGATGAAAGAATTGCTCAGGATTAGACTCGGTCTCGACATATAAAGATTTATGTTTCCATCTTCAACTTAATTTGAAAACAAAGCAATACTAAACACCCTGATTCTCAATTTATTGAGCATGCTATACTCAAGACTAGCAGAAGACCAAAGAACTTAGTACCTACAAGAATTTTTCAGGATTGAAAATCCTCCTAAATAAACCTCCCTTTATTAGATGCCTCCTACAACCTTCCTGACAAATGATGACCCTGACTTATCCATTGATTTTGGCCCCCAGCATTTGTTCTGATTTTGGGAACCAGCCCTTTCAGCACATGAGAATGAAAACCTCTAAGCTCTGCAGTGCATAACCTATGCAACTATACCTATGACCCTCTCTTGCCCTGCATGATATAGTCAAAGTGAATAGGCTTTAGGAAAGCCATGTGATCTAAGCTCAGAAAATCACATGCTTCTGCTTAGAACTGAAATCTTAAACTGAGCCAAGTAACACATTCCATCCAAAGGTGGCTCCTGAAAAAGCTATTAGTTTCTCAGTTTCTTCTATGTAGGTCCCTGTCCTTTTTTCTGATTTGAGACTCTAATTCATCTTTTCCTGGATGCTGTGGGTTACTTGAACTCCAACCAATATTTATTTATATTTATATTTATTTATATTTATATTTACATTTATGTTTACATTTACACTTACATTTATGTCATTTTCCTATTTTTAAAAATTATTCAGAGTGTTTCAACTTCTGGCAACCTAAGAACCTTGGCTGACACAGTGCCTACGCCCTGACGGAAACTACCATTTCCCCATCAACATTGTTCTTTGAACAATTCTGGCCATAACATATGGCTCCAGCATACTGAGTTGGCATTTGCCTTCTCCAAGCCTCTACCTGTGGTCCTAACTCTGCTCTCTGAGGCTGCCAGTCATACTGAATCCTTTTTCTATAAAATAGGTCTTTAGATTTTTAAGGATTGGTTCTATGTTCATTCCCTCTGCCCAAAACTTGGCTAAATGCTCCTGTTTCTTAACCGTTCTTGTTTCAACATGTCAGGTCCTAGGTTGCTATTCCTATCAGGCTCCTTAACTTTGCATGTAGGTAATGTGTAATATATGGCCCCAGTTATAGCTTAAATCTTAACAAACATCTTACCATGTATATTCTTGGTCATAACTGATACTGAACAAATGACTGTGGGTGTTTTACAAGGTGCCCAATACCCCACCTGGAAATACACTGCAAAGTTAACAGTAAGCTAAAAACAGATGTGTGGCATTGTGTTGTCTTTTGGTTTGTTTTCTATGCTGTTACATCTCTAGAAAATTCCTTCTTGCAAAATAAACAATTTATAAGTTGTCCCTGTACTTAATCAGAGGTGTTTATTTCTGCATTAATTCATTTAACTAACTAGTGTGCGTTCAAGAATTTCCCTAGAAAGAGGAACGCTCTGTTGAGAAATGATGTCCCTTGTTTGCATTTGCTGAGGTTCCTGGCTAAGTGCCTGCTTTCAGATCTACCTGAAGAATTTACAATTCTTTCTGACAGTTATGATCAGTCAACACATCCTGCCCACAGCTCCTGAGCACCATGCCTGCTACAGTAGACACAGTGACTCAGTGTATTACTCAGTGACTCCCCTGCACCTGGAAATCCCAGGCCTACCTCAGCCAAGAAGATATGAGACATGGAATGAGAGGGCTGGCCTCTGAAGTGGGCCTAGCCCAGGTAATTGCTGCCCTTCCTATGCCATTTTGTATTCTAGGAATTTCAATTAATGTTTTAGTCTATGTGCTTACATACTGAGGAAGTTACAAAAGACCACAGTTATAAAAGTCAAGTTGATAATCATGGTAAATACCAACGAAACTAAAATATCACACTAGGACAAGCTAATCAACACTTGCTCTGTGGAGATTCTGCTTGTGCATTAAAATAAGAAAACCTTTCTAATTTAACTATTGGTAAAACCTTTACTTAAGCAGTCTTGATTGGCTGGAGTACACATAGGTTGTTGTGGGGTTGCCAGTAACTGTGACTAGCCATGGTCCCACTGCATACCTATCAGGCTCTGTCTTCTGTATTTTATGTACTAAGAATACAAAGAGGTGATTCTGGCTCTTCTTCCACTGGCTGGGCCACCACCCCATCCCTCCAAGGCTCCAGGAACACCAGGTCCTACAGTCCCAAGGAAAGATAAACCACATTTCCTTGGCAGCAGGCCCCTTGAGTTTATGAGTGTCCTGTCCTTGGTTATGGAAGGTGTGCCTAGCTCCACCCTATGATTGGGTAGAGAAAACCCCCAGCTAGAGTTTATGGAGGGTAGGGATGAGATATTATAAAGAATTCAGGATTAGTGGTCAAGGTTTCTAAGTGCTCTTCTTAGAGGTTCAACTATGTAGGTGTGTTACCTTGGACAAGATATGGAACTTTACCAGGCATTAGATTTTCATCAATAAAACACAAAGGATGGCCCCCTCCCCCTTCTGAAACCATCTACTAGGATGCCACAGAGACTCCCCAAAGAATGAAAAGAAGGTGGAGTTGTACCTGCCTCTCTCTGCCCATGCATGTGTGTGTTTATTACAACACTGACAGCTTCAAATTGATCAGAGAAGTTCAAAGACCCACAAAAGAGAATTTTTCCTTCCTTCATAATCTTGAAACTATTAGTTTATGTAATCATAAATCTACTTAATGGAGGCTTTATTGTTTGTAGCTTGGTTCAGCAGGACTACTATTTCTGAATTTCCTTCTCTCTATGTTTCTGGTTACGGTGGGCCGTAAGAGCCTTCCTTTGCAAGATCTGGAGGGTGGGAGTGAAGTGGCAGCCATTTGGTAGCTGGTACATGTTGTCCCTTATATTCTAGGTCACCTTGTTGGCCTACGGCAGCAGACAGGACAGAAACCTTGTTGGCCTAGGGCAGCAGACTGCCCCACCTTTTCCCCAGATCCTCCTACAGTTGTTCCAACTGCCGGGCCTGTATGTGTTTAGCTACCCAACAAAGGATGCTAACTTGTCCCTCAGGACCCAGATTATCAAGGTCAGAGTCAATAAGAATGGGCAGGTGCAATACATCCCCATGGGCTCCAGCTAGTCCTGGGTCTTCCCTGCTTTACACCCATCTTGCCTTCCATCTGCCTGCTCTGTGGACTTTAAGGTCTGGTACCAGAGACAAAGTCAACAGGCTTACGGAGACCACTGATCCAGTTGCTTAACGTCAAGTCCCTGTAACAAATCTCTTTTCATATGTTTGTGAATCAATGGTTCATAGTGGTTCCCTTACTGAATGCTGCCTAATACACACTTTATTAAATACTTTTTAAATGGAATATTATCATGTCTGCCCCTTTTAAGCCCTTTTACAGACATTCGATTGGTAAGAATCTTATAAAGAGATCATGAAAGTCAACTCCCTTATTTTGAGTATGAAGAAACTAAGGCTCAAGTAATCCAGATACATTTGGAGGCCCAGGGACCAGAACACAGGGATTCTGACTCAGTCCCATGATCCCTACCACAAACACCTAATACTTTGAAAATAACAAAGGTTCCAGCACTATTTAAAATCACTTTACTGGGCGCCTGGGTGGCTCAGTGGGTTAAGCAGCTGCCTTCGGCTCGGGTCATGATCTCAGGGTCCTGGGATCGAGTCCCGTGTTGGGCTCTCTGCTCAGCAGGGAGCCTGCTTCCCTCTCTCTCTCTTTCTGCCTGCCTCTCTGTCTACTTGTGATCTCTGTCAAATAAACAAATAAAATCTTTAAAAAAATAAAAATAAAATAAAATCACTTTACTGTTTTTCATGCTCTTCTGAGATAATTAGCATTCCAGAGACATTCCATTGAATCCTAGAGGGAAGACAATGTAATCTTCAAAGTTTTGGACTAATAACATGATTTTATTTTTAAGAGAGAGAAAAATAAAGTGTGTGTAAACAGGGGTAGAGGAGGGGTGGGGGTGCCAGTGGGAAGGGGCAGAGGGAGAGAATCTTAAGGGAGAGAATCACTAAGTATGAAGCCAACTCCGAGCTCGAGCTTACAACCCTAAAATCATGACCTGAGCCAAAATCAAGAGTCAGATGCTTAACTTTCTGAGTCACCCAGGCACCCCTATTCTTTTGCTGGAAATCTGCTTTGAGCACACTATGTTCTAAGTGCTGGGAATAGAGACAAACACAACGGATAAGGCCTCTGACCTCATGGACTATTGGGGAAGATAAAAACAGACAAATAGGAAAATATGTAGTAACAACAGATTATCTCCAGGAAGAAAAATAAAAATGGCAAGAGTGTAGAGGTTATCCTGAGCTTGAGGGGGAGTCTTTTAGATAGAAAGTCTGGAAAGGTTTATTTCAGGAGCTGACATTGAAATACACATCCAAATGAAGTGAGGAAGCAAGCTCTATGCATTTCTGGGAGAAGACAGTTCCACTTGGAAAGAACCACAAGTGCAAAAGCCCCCATGGAGCTTTTTATGGGCAATGACCATATTGATTATGAGGGAGAATGACAGGAGATTAGCTCTTTATATGTGAGAAGCTTGGATTTTATTTTGAAACTTATAGGAAATCATTGACGAGCTAGAGCAGGGAAATAAAGGATTTAATTTCAGTTTTAAAAAGCTCACTATAGCTGCTATATGAAAAATTCTCAGGGTGGGGGAGGACAAAGTAGAACCAGGGAGCTATATTGATGGTATCTTGGACTAGGGTTTTAGTTGTGTAGTAGACGAGACATAATTAGATGCAGAATATATCCTGAAGGTAACGTGGAAGAATTTGAAGATGGAATGAATGTGAAGCATGGTAGGAGAACAGAAATCCAGGGGGTCTCCTAGATTTTGGCCTGAGCTACAGATTGCTCATAATGCTGTTCACTGAGGTGGGGAATAGGTATTGAATGTTGTGGGAAATCAAGGGCTTCCCCCACAATTAAGTTTGTGTTGCCTTTGAGACATCCAAAGGAAGATGTCAAATAAGTGATAGGTTGTGTTCATTGAGTCATATTCACAATATCTCTGGGATGTACATAGTTTAAAATTTTAGCATCTGCATTTTGTGGACACAGGAAGTAATATATACCATGGGAATGCATATCAAGGAGGACATGGATACACCAACTTACCTTATACCAGCTAAAGAAAATAATTGTCAGCCCACTGGTGCTCTTTCCTGACCTATACAAGGTACACATATAAAACAACGAATGATATCATCAGGATAAATTTTATCTAATCTTAGTAAATGAATCCCAATACCCTTTCCCTCCTCTTCACACGTCCAAATCTCACTGGTTTTTAAGACAAACTCGAATTTTATAACAAATGTCAAATCCCACCTCCTCCAGAAAGACCTTTCCTACTTAATCTAGCCCACCATAATCTTTTGCTCATAGCTTCCCTAGCATCTACCATCAGTGCTGTACCATTTAGCGCATGATTATTCTTAGATGGCTTCATAAGTGTTATTCTCATCTCTTTCACTAGCTTATAACTTGAAAGCAAGTGCCATATGTCTATTTCTTTCATATCATCCACTGTGGTAAATACTGAGGAGATGTTCACCAATAATTTCTTTTTTCTCTTGGACATAGCCAGGCTACAGTTTCTGGGCTCCCTGACTGTTCATTGAACAGTGACAAAGGACAAGTGGATGGAAATGGTGTATACCATTTCCAGGCCCATCCCATGAGAATTTCCCAAATGATCCTCCCTTCTCTCTTCCTACCTTCTAACAAGATGCTCATGTCCAGGATAACCTTGAAAGACACGTGTCAAAGATGGTGGATTTTCTGTCACCCTGGGCCTCTGAATGACTGTGGAGCAGAGCCTATAAAGCAAATGAACTTTCAGTGAGTGAGAAATAAACTCTACTTGGTTAATCCACAAAGATTCGGGGGTTTACCTGTTGCAGCAGTCAGCACTTAAACTTCAGTACCTTGTGCCCAGGACAGGTTCACAAAGACTTAATTTGCAAGGCTGATGAAACCTGTACAAAGAGGTACTATTTTTGCCAGGTGAGTGAAGTGACTTGTTCAGGTCATGCAGTCAACAAGTGGTAGAGACAGGGCTTTCTGTTTCTAAAGCCTATGCTCCTAACCCTTACCTTATCCTGAATCTCCAATACCACTGACAATTGATGTCCCAGCAATAAGAGCATTATTACACCTTTAGATGATAACACAGATTGCCCTCCCTCCAAAACAATCTTCTGATGTAAATTTCAGTAGGAAAAGTGGCTTGGGTGAACCATGCAGAGAATGGGGGGGAGAGAACACAGAGACAAACGGAGCGTACTGCAACACATCTTCTCTTGAACACTGTAGTATGCATGATAAACTGCCATTGGCTGTAAACAGATCACCGTGTTCTGATTAATTGTCAGGCAGACCCCACTCATCAAGAGGTATAGAGCAAGGCCTCCAACATTTCATTCCAAATGCCTTACACAAGATAAAAACCCCCACGTAATTGAAGACAGAGAAGAAAAATGTAAGAAATAAGCTAATAGACAAGCAGTAAACCTTCTGAAAATTGAAGGAGAATCAAACCAAAAAGTACTTCTCAGGAACAATATTTTAAAATGAGTGTATATATGCATATATCACAACAATTCCACGTCCATTAACTTCACCAAGATTGCAAAGCTATATATTTCAAGTTCAAAAAAAGGAAACAGGGTAAAAACACCTCCATACCACCAAAATTTAATCTTGAAAGTCTATCTTATATATACCATGTTACTTATATGTTAATATAAGTATCTAAGTATATACATACAGAGTCCCTGACACTGGGAAACAGAGCACAACTCAGGACACCAGCCCCCGCCCTTTTATTAGTGTGGAGGTACAATCTGAGAATAGCTACTCATAATGCTATTATGAAATGTCTGGTACAATTTATTCCATAAAAGCAGAAAGTAAATAAAGTAAAACTTCTTATGTTCAAAGGTTTGGCCTGTGTGTCTCCATTTACTCAAAGAAAGCTACACTAAATAGATTGACCACGCCCACAGTCAAGATCATCACTTACAAATCTAGGTCACCATTCACAGGGGGGCCTGAAAAAGATCATGGATCATTTATCATTTTCTTCAGGTATGTGAAATAAGTCAGAATTTATAATCATGAGGGTATTAACAACACCTAATTTCTCATTAGAGCTCTTAAGTCACTTTCTTATGCATTATGTAATTTTACCTCAAAACAACGGATACTAGTTCTTCATAACTAGCATTATCTATATTTTGCAGAGAAGGAAAAACAGTTTAAGTCAATTCCCGAATGCCATACAGTCAGTTCCTGAATCCAAGTCTTAGGAGTAAACCCTAAGTGAAACCCTCTTGTTGCTATGCAGCTTCTTCCATGATAACTTACATTTCTAAAGCAAATAGCATTTACAAAGCTTTGAGGCAGGAGGGGCAGAGAGAACAGTCTCAGATTAGAAATGAGGAAACGGGCTGTGAATGTTTCTATGACTTGCCTATGAAACCTCTTTAGTTTGTAAGTGAAAAAAACTGGGTAGATGGATTAATTGATTTTTTTGAAGATTTTATTTATGTATGTAAGAGAGAGAGAGAGAGAAGTCCAGCAGGGAGAGGGGCGGTGGAAGAGGGAGAGAGAATCTCAAGCAGACTCCCTGCTCTGGGCTAGATCTCAGGATCCTGAGATCATGGCCTGAGTTGAAATCATGAGTCAGACACTCAAGCAACTAAACCATCCACACACCCTGAAAAAAGCTAGATTTAAATGAGAAAGTCTTGCGTTCAAGCTCAGCTTGCCTTCCCTTGTCACACACCACACTACAACCATAGGACAGCCATAAATTCTGGCTCACAGGAGACCCATGTTCTGGAGTCAGAACCAGGCTCTCACTCCAGCAGTAGCATGAACCCTGAGCTATGGAATGGAGCTTTCTCAGGGCCAGCCCCCGCATCCACCTCCTGCAACACCTCAAGTCAGCGCAGGTAAACTGAACTTGTGATGAACTTGGTTTGAACTGCCACTCTCCCAAACTTGCAGTTTTACTGTTGTCTCTCTTTACAACTGGTCCCAGGACCTATGCAGTGTAGTCAACTGTTAGCCTCCATAGCCTCCATAGCCACTGTTGTCAGACTCCTGCCTCATCTCTTCTCCACTCTCTGGAGCCCCCACACAGGTCTCCCTAGTCTTCCTCCCTTCCAGTCTCTTCTCAACCCTACAGAGAATCCAGTCTTTTCAGATCACATCACTTTGCCACCAGAAATCGGTCACTTGCATGGCCCTCCCTAAGACGGACCCAACCCCTTCCTCTGCCACATCCCACTTCCTTCCCCCCATCTTGTGCCCTGGGGCCCATGCTGACAGTCTGATGCGCATTATCCTAGCAGATTCTCAAAATCTCCACCAGCCACCCAGGAGCATTACACACTGTGCATTAAACCTCCCTTACTGTACTGTTTCTTATATATAAGAAGGAAAGTCAAATAAATACATTTTTGAACACATTTTTTAATCCATTCTTTGAACATTGAAGATTTTTTTTTGGTCTCCATTTCCAAGTTTACTCTCTTAATATTATATAAGCATATGCTGTTAAAACAATGATTATTAAATCAAAGTAGATGTGTTAACCTAGCGTACCAGTATAAAACATGAGACTTTTGAAAATGCAAACACTTTTGCAGAACAATAGAGATATGTACTTTTTAATGGTTGTAAGAAAACACATATTGGCTATAAAATTCTAAATTAAAATTTAACTCATGGATATGAAAATTGTTCTTTCTTCAATAGGTGTTCTAATTCAGGTTTGTTGTTCATCCTGACACACATACGTATCTAAGTATATACATACAGAGTCCCTGACACTGCGAACCAGAGCACAACTCAGGACACCAGCCCCCGCCCTTTTATTAGTGTGGAGGTACAATCTGAGAATAGCTACTCTATACTTTTTATAAGACTTAAACACATAAAGGAGTTTGGTATTCAGAGTTTAAATTTGGGTAATTCAGTTGGTGGTATAAAAATTTAGATTGGCCCTGCCTGGGATCTACCTTCAGTCAAAGTACTTGTTTTTTCAACCAAGGCAAAGAAAAAGAAAAAAAAATCCTTTCAAGTTTCTGAAAGATCTTAAAGGATGGGAAGGGAAAGCTGAAGAATATGTGTGGGATGAGTTAGATAATTGGATCCTAGTTACTTTAAAGTATGGGAAATTTATTATTTATTTTCAGGGAAAACAAAATGCTGCGTGCCCCACGAAAGCAGAGACCATTAAAGTAAATGACAGCCAGTGGGGACCAAGATTTTACTTTTTTTACCTTGGAATATCTAACCTGTTTTAAATTTAAAAAAAAAAAAAAAAAAAAAAGAATTGAAAGGAATTAAAAAAAAATGACTGCATGAAGAAACAACTTCATAGATATCAACACATGCCTGTGTACTTTTAAATGATATTACTTATACAATTATACATATTTTGTGTGAATAAGAGCACTATTAAATCAAATTACTGGTTTGGTTGATAAAAACATAAATGTCAGCATGTAATAGCGGTGTTTGCTATTCAGCTAAACTCCCCACTTGACTACCAAATGAAGATGCCAAGGAAAAACAGCAGCATTTATGACAACTCAGGTGCACAAAAAGAAATGCTAGGAAGAGCAGGATCAGCGAGACCACTCTGCCCAGCTGATCCTCCATGACCGACCACACTGGGGATAAGGAGATAGTTAAAAGAGACAACAGGCCCAAAATGGAGTCCCTTGCACTAAGCCCATGTCACCAAACCAAGACTTAATACCTAATTTAATTACAATTTCAATCTCTCTTGAGAGTGAAATCTTAACCAGTGTATCCAGAATCACCTGTTCAGCACTAGTGAGGTAATCTGCATAATCGACCCCCACTGTCTCCTAAAGCAAGGTGACCTTGCCACAAACAATCCGCTCTTTGCCCGTAACTTTTATCCTGCTCACTTCTTAGAAAAATCTTTCATTTTATATAGCTATTCTGTCTAATATATATTCATGAATGACTGAATAAAGTCAATTAAATGATCTTTAACACTTCAATTTTGTTTTTTAATAAGGTTTTGTTTTCTCAAAGGTACAAAAGAAACAATAAACACTTGCTTAAAAAAATCACTTAAAGAGCACAGGCAACAACAACATATATACACAAAAGCCAAATATATATATATATTTATATATAAATATATACACAAAAGCCAAATATATATATATACACACACATATATATATGTGTGTGTGTGTGTATATGTGTGTATGTGTATATATATATATATATATATTTGGCTTTATCAAAATGAAAAACTTCTATGCATCAAAAGACACTATGAAGAGAGTGAAAAGACAATACATGGAATGGGAGAGAATCTTTGCCAAACATACATCCAATGAGGGATTAATACACAGAATGGATAAAAAGTTTCTACAACTCAACAACAACAACAAAGAACAAAGAACCCAACTCAACACTGGACAAAAGACTTGAACAGACATTCTCCAAAGAAGATACAAAGATAGAGGAATGACCAGTAAGTACATGAAAAGATACTCAACATTATTAACCATTAGGGAACTGCAAATCAAAACCACAATGAGATACCACTCCATACATTAACATGGCTATTGTATTTTAAAAAAGAAAAAGAAAGAAAAACAAAGTGGGTATCTGGGTGGCTCAGTCCTTAAGCAGCTGCCTTCAGCTCAGGTCATGATCCTATAGGGTCCTGAGATGAGCCCTGCATCAGGCTCTCTGTTTAGTGCAGGAGAAGCAGACTGCTTCTCCCTCTCCCTCTACCTGCTGCTTCCTCTATTTCTGCTTTCTCTCTGTTAATAAATAAATAAAATCATAAAACAAACAAGTAGACACAAAATAAGAGATGTCGGTAAGGGTGTGGAGCTATTAGAACACTTATGCGTTGCTGGTGGGAATGTAGAATGGTATAGCCACTGAGGAAGTTCCTCAAAACATGAAACATAGAATTACCATATGATTCAGCATTCCAGTTCTGCATGTATATCCAAAAGAACTGGAAACAGGGACACAAACATATTTTTGCATAACATTATTCATAGCAATAGGTTTGGGCTCTTTATTTTTCACAATAGCCAGAAGGTGGAAACAACCCAAGTGTCCATCAGAAGACGAACAGATAAACAAGATGTGGAATCTACATACGATCCAATGTTATTCGGGCTTAAGAAGAAATGAAATTTTGATATGTTATGATATGGATGAACTTTAAAAACATTCCACTAGGTGAAATAATACACACACACACACACACACACACACACACACACAAATATTGTATGACTCCATGTATCTGAGGTACCCAGAGTAGTCAAATGCGTAGAAACAGAAAGTAGGATGGTGGTTGCCTGCTGCAATATTATGATTTATGGTAAGAAGTGTATATTATGTCCTTATTGTTTTGGAACCTAGCTCCTAAAACCTTTGGAATTTCCTGAGTGATGAGAACATTAAGGTATCTTTTGTTATGCTAATAAAGTGACTTCTGCAAAACACCTAAGGATATGGGGAGCTGGTTGCCAGGAGAACTAACCTTAAATAGGATCTTTCAATCATATCCCCTGATTTCTTGGGAGGGAGTGGGGGGCTGGAAATTGACTCAGTTATGCTTATGTAATGAAGTCTCCATAAAAACCCAATTTGGAGAGCTTTCAGGTTGGTGAAACAGAACACTTCCAACGAGCTTCCATGCCAGGTCCCAAACTCCAGGACCACAGAAGGTCCTTTGTTCAGAACTCGGCCCTGTGTTGGGGAGAAGGGGAATGGGGAATTGTTCAACGGGTAGAGTTTATATTTGGGATAATGAAAAAAATCTGGAAATGGATAGTGGTATTGGTTATACAACATTAGGAATGTACTTAATGCCACTGAATTGTACATTTTAAAAAGCTTAAAATAGCAAAGCTTGTGTTGTGTATATTTTATCACACTCTTAAAAATCACTTATAATGAAACAACTTAGAAGAGCTTATATCTCTAAAATGTTGACAGTGTGAACTCTCTTATTTAAACATTAGGTATGAGGGTTAGATGAAATTAAGCCAAGGGCCAGATTATGGCTTCTCATACCCAAACATGAAGCAGTGTAAATGATCTTCAACAATGCTGACTTTTCCTAACTAAGTAGAAGGAAACTAATTACAATGTTGGGATTTAAGGAAAATAATGTAGTGGGTAGGAGAAATTATTACACTGAGTATATTCAAACAAACATTTACAATCTGTGCTTTACAAAAATTTACCAAAAAAGGAGAGAAGAAAATTGAAAGAACATTTAAATAACTTGCCAACAAATGCACAGCTAGAAATGATCAAGCTGAGATTAAAACCTAGTCTTCTAGGATTAAAAGTCCACTGTTTGCTCCACTTCGCTATATATGGTAAAATAAAGCACATGGAGACATATGCATGTGCGTGCACATGCACACACACACACACACACACACACACTTGCTTTAAAAGAATCACATTTCCAGCTTCTTTCACTCCTTCTGATTCTGATTCATCTAATCCTATCCTTGGCCCGCGTACTCACATGCATAAACCCATATAATATGTGGATGTGTGTGTCTGTATAAATATTTGGTAACCAACAGAAGGAATGGAAATTTCAGCTGCTCTCATCTGCTGATAAAGGAGCCCACCAACCTTGCTTGGCAACCCTGCCAGAATTAGTTGAGGTTAGTGCTCATGCCCCTGTGGATCAGACCTGCCCTATTCATCAAAATGTTTCCACTGGGACCTCAGAACGATCCACCTTTAGTCTCAAATTGCAAACGGCTGCCTATTTCAGGCCAAGCCAACAACATCAGAACAAAGGGGGCAAACCACCACATCCTCAGCTCTGCTGTTACTGCTGAACCTTTTGCCCCCTGCTTTGCCTTTAATGGATCAGGTTTTAAAGTCTGGAAATTCAAAGCCTCTGCTGCAGTGCCAAGGACTGTCTGTGCTGGTGGTCACTGAAGTCTCTCTCGTTTGGCTGTCCTCTTTGGCTATGCCAGCAGTACCCTGGGGGGACCAGGACTGTCCCAAGAGCACTGCTGCTCGCCTAGGCAGCTTTCCTTCACCCCAAAACAGTGCTGTCTTCTTTACCTTTTCTAGTACGGTGGTCAACCTGTGTTGGTGTGTTATCAACTGAGAGCGGAGTTAACGGAGTCGTTTTTGACTTTGCGAGCTTCACACGATGCTGATCTCTTTCTGGGGCTAATGGAAGATCGCGGATGGCAGGCTGCCCTGTCACACCTTGCTGTATGTGTGTGCGGACCTGGCGGTCCAGACACCGCGGGAGTTACTGCCCAACAGCTGCCCGGAGAACAAACCCTCAAAAAGCCATAAATTCACCCAGCCTTCATAAGTGCCTTCAAGCCCATCACACACAGATACTTGTGTGTTTTCCTTGATGGTACAGTTGGGAAACCATACTTACCACCCTGTCGGCTTTTAAAAGTTACTACTACCCTGAAACCTGCTATTCCTCCTTCTTATCCTGTTAAAGAAAATCCCATTTTACATGGGATCTATGTGTATTTATTTTCTTTCTTTTATGGGGGGTGGAGGGCGGGGAGGTGAACAGTCAACAGAGTTTTGCTTTGTCGTTTTATAAATAGCCCCTTACTGTCCCACACCATCACCCTTTCTAGCTCTGGCGACACCCATAAATATGATTTACACAGGACCACCCAGTAGTTACAAAAGAAGACAGCGAATGCTCTTCCTGCTTTTGTCTTCCCTTCCCACCCGTGCATCATGGACATGGCTTTAGGCAATCCTAAGGCATCATGCCAGTGTACCATGCCATACAGAAGGGGAAGTTGGGTTCAACGATAACAGCAAAAAGCATGGGTTTTTTAGCTATCCCTCCCGGTTTCTAATCAAGCTCCTTTCTATAATCCCTCGAGCAGATAAGGCAACTCCTATCACTATCTTTTCAATCTTGTCATGTGCAGCTTGATTTATGAGGGCTGGCTTCTGCTCGCTGAAAGCTGAGCACGCAAGTGTGGCAAACCTAATAGCGATCTTAATAACAGAGGGGGTGCAAGTCCTTCTCAGGGCAGTGCCCATGGGAAATGCATAGTCACAATAGGCTCTCCGTATTGTTTGGGTCCATATCAACTCAAGTCTGCACACACGCATGCTGATCCCACACACCTATCTATGTACGTGATGCCTGGGACCCCGAGATGACTTGTACTACTGCCGAATTTTCCATCACAACTGGAGACCGCAGCTACCAGGCTCACACCAGCACAACCATGCAATGACCAGTTCACGGGAGAGGCCGAGGGCATAGCAATAAGTATTGTGAAGATCCCAGCTCCTCTTCCTCACAGAGGAAAACCCAACGTGAGGACAGGTGGCCATAGGGCTGCCCCTCCTCAAGGGCACGAGGATGCGAAGACTTTGCTGCCGACACTCACCCCTCCTCCTGGAGAGCGTTCAGCTTACATGTAAGGAGGTGCCAATGCTTCATTCCAGGCATTATGTGCCAAGTGCTAGGGGTAGTAGAATGAGGGGAGAGGGAAGGGGAAATTGACACATAGAACTTATAATTGGGAGAAACAGACATTAACTTTTAAAATTTACATATCAAATAATAACCTTAAAAAGGCACTATTAAATCAGAGTGACAGGGTGTTCAAAGTGGCAGTGATACTGAGGATCGACCTAGTTAGGTCAGAAAACATCTGTGGAAAGTTGCAATCTCCTTCTCCTTATCTGGTAAGACCACTGCTTCTCTGGGAGTGCGTGTGTGTGTGTGTGTGGCTCCTGGAAGACTTATCTAGAACCCAAATGAAGACCACAGATCCAGTGAAATAATTGAAAAGTCTCATTTGTTTCACCTGTAATGTTGTGCAAGGCAGTTATTAAAGGACTTGAGAGGTTTTATTCATCTTCTGTTTTCAAAGTGATGTTTAGCGATAGGTCCCCACAGAGGACTGGCTATTGAGAGATCAGCATCCTGTCTATTATGCAGGAAGAGCTCGGCCAATGGCAGATTTGTTACTACGTTGGGGCCCCGGCAGTAGTCAGTGACTGATGAGGGCCTATCCCGAGCCCTGTTCTAGCACTGGGGCTCCTCATGGCTGGGATCACGGAGTCTCTAGCCCGGGAGCCAGTCCCCCGTCTCCCTGACTCGCCATGGGGATAAAGGTGTCTGTAGGCAAATCCCTTCCGCACACTCCAAGGCTGATGTCTGTAAGAAAATGCCCCCAGAAAAGTGTTCCAGGAAGCAACAGGAGTTACAACATCTGTGGCCTTCTCCATCCAAAATGGCTTGTCATCTGAAATTTTCTCCTGTTCCCTCTACTCAGTTTCCTATTTCCATTCTCTGGTGCTGGGGTCCTCCTCCCCCCCCAACCCCTCCCACCACCCCCCACCACAGATGTTCTTCATTTCTCCAACTTTCACATCTCCTGGGTGGCTTTGTAGGTTTAAGAAATTAAATACAAATATTACTTTCACTTCATGATTTTAACGATGTGAGAAATTGTATGTTTATGAACACACACACACAAAGGTGGAAACAGCTGACATGTGAGAGTGTGAGGGGTTTTGTTGTTCTTTAATGCTTACATGGTTTGAAATCAGCTTTTATTGGAGTATACACAGGAGTGTATACCGAACCTCATTACCCATCGTCAGCTTGAACAATTATCAACATTTTGTCATCATGTTTCTTCTATTCCTCCCACTCACATTTCCAGGAGTATATCAAAGGCAAATTCTATACACGTAATTTCATAGTACATAGTTCCCTATACATCTGTCACTGAAAAGGATGATTTTTTTAACACAATAACTGTGCTATTATCCACGTAACACAATTATCAAAATTTCTCTAATTTCATTTGCAAAGTACATATTCAAATGTCCCTTGTCTCCAGGGTGTTTTCTTGTGATCCTTTTATTTGAAGCAAGATCCAGACAAGGTCCATGTGTTGAATTCTAGTTGTCAAGTCTCTGTACCCTTTCCATCTATAACTTACTGCTCATACCCACCTTTGTCTTTTCCAGACCTTCCATTTGCTGGAGCAATCCTGTAGGATGTTCTACATCTCGAACTTGGCTAAGGGCTTCTCATGGTGTTGTTAACTTATGACACAAAGATCTTCTTCTGATGCATATTCATAATTACAATATGTATCTCTTCTACTGTTTACCAATTTCCCCACTGAGTTCCCCAAGTCCCACTAATGATATAGTCCCTGGTGTCGACGGAAATTTACCAGAGGGAGAACTCTAATATAAGAAGAAAATAGAGGGTTTTATTCAAGTCCAGGTTAGCGACAGCTGCCCAGAAAATACACTCTTCACAGGGAAGAAAGTGTTCCAGAAAAAGAACAGTTTTTACAGGGTTATATACTTTTTTACATCTTATAAAAGTTGAAAAGATGATAGATTAGCATATACATAGGAAATACGAGTTTTAACATCAAGGAATGCAGAGAGCAGGAGCTCTGATCAGTATCTCAAGGACAAGACGGTTTTCCTTTAGGCTACTCACTCACAAAGCAGGTGTACAATGTATGCGTGGAGGGCCATAAATCAGACTTCGGGTTGGAACAAAGTTTATGTACAGTCATGCTGACTGAGAAAGAAATCTGAAATGGCTTACCTTGTAGATCAGGCCTTTTGAGAGTTTCTCTCTCATCTGTGGACATTCTGAGATTACTGGAGGAGGGTGCTGGATGCTATCGTTCGTTATATCTTGCCTCAAGCTTCAAGCTTCTGTCCTACTTCGTGCAGTGAATGTGGGAGAGCTACGAGTAGGTCACACCTGCACCTGGACTGGCCCCTTCATAAGGTTTTGGGGACACACATTTTCTTCCTTTTATCTAAAAGGTAATTCCAGTTCCTTATTGCTTTGCTGGTGATGCTGAACTTTGGTTGTCCCCTTAGGGCTATGAGCCTGACAGTACTGCTCTTACTGCTGGACCAGGACTATGCGGAGTATTTGAGACAGGAGGAAAAAGCTGGGGATTTCATGTAATTGGTACCTTCCCAACCAGCATGAGGTGGCTTCCTCCAGCTGTGACCATTTCCCTACTTTTGTTTTTTTTCTAATCTAATCTAATCTAAGCATAAGTATCATACTCTGCAAAAACCACTACTCATTGTATTCAAATTATATAGAGAAACTTTGTTTTTAAAGGTATTTTAAAAATGGAGTAAAACTTTCTTCAGAGTTTTTCCATGTGTTTAATTTTAATTTTTTTTTCCTTTTAAAAGACTTTCTTGTTGTCATTAATATGTTAAGTATACATTTTGTAATTGAACCCAGACTACATTTTACTATACAAAAATGGGCAAACAAGAAACATAACGTGATTATATTATGTAATAAAGGGAAGGAAGATAGTTCAATATTTCTATAATTGGAATTTTTTTCAAATCTAAGAAACAACATAGAGGCAGGATTTCTAAAAGTATCATGCATTTTTCCACCCACCAAACCTCAACGCATGTCTTTAAGAAGTGCCCAGGTAGGGACACATGAATCCAGAATTGCTGAGTCATACAGAACCTGAACCATCCTGGACTGTTATCAAAACAGCACCTTGCCTTCACACAAAGGAAACAAAAGCGAAAATAAACTTCTGGGACTTCATCAAAATCAAAAGCTTCTGCACAGCAAAGGAAACAGTCAAAAAAACAAAGAGGCAACTCACGGAATGGGAGAAGATATTTGCAAATGACAGTACAGACAAAAGGTTGATATCCAGGATCTATAATGAACTCCTCAAACTCAACCCACACGAAACAGACAAACACATCAAAAAATGGGCAGAAGATATGAACAGACACTTCTCCAATCAAGACATACAAATGGCTATCAGACACATGAAAAAATGCTCATCATCATTAGCCCTCAGGGAGATTCAAATTAAAACCACATTGAGATATCACCTTACACCAGTTAGAATGGCCAAAATTAACCAAACAGGAAACAACATGTGTTGGAGAGGATGTGGAGAAACGGGAACCCTCTTACACTATTGGTGGGAATGCAAGTTGGTGCAGCCTCTTTGGAGAACAGTGTGGAGATTCCTCAAGAAATTAAAAATAGAGCTTCCCTATGACCCTGCAATTGCACTCCTGGGTATTTACCCCAAAGACACAGATGTCGTGAAAAGAAGGGCCATCTGTACCCCAATGTTTATAGCAGCAATGGCCACAGTCGCCAAATATGGAAAGAACCAAGATGCCCTTCAACGCATGAATGGATGAGGAAGATGTGGTCCATATACACTATGGAGTATTATGCCTCCATCAGAAAGGATGAATACCCAACTTTTGTAGCAACATGGACGGGACTGGAAGAGATTATGCTGAGTGAAATAAGTCAAGCAGAGAGAGTCAATTATCATATGGTTTCACTTATTTGTGGAGCATAACAAATAGCATGGAGGACAAGGGGAGTTAGAGAGGAGTAGGGAATTTGGGTAAATTGGAAGGGGAGGTGAACCATGAGAGACTATGGACTCTGAAAAACAATCTGAGGGGTTTGAAGTGGCGGGGGGGTGGGAAGTCGGGGTACCAGGTGGTGGGTATTATAGAGGGCACAGCTTGCATGGAGCACTGGGTGTGGTGAAAAAATAATGAATAATGTTTTTCTGAAAATAAATAAATTGAAAAAAAAATAAATGTAAAAAAAAAGTGTAACTTTTGGAATATCTGGAAACTTGATAAGCACAACTTTTCTCATTCATATGTAAAACTCCAGTTGAATTAAATTTCTAAGACTGGAATAGTGAAATAAGGATGCAGGGAAGAAATGTCCCCACCTCCCAAAATACTTAGCCCATGATAACTCTGAAAACAAATGCATATGGCAATTACCTAGATTGAAGGGATGACCCACTCCTTTTTCTTTCAAGCTGGAATACCATTCTTCCTTTTGAAGCAAAGTCTTGTCTTATGACGTTTCTGCTTGGGTTTTGTGGACCACAATTACACTGAAGATAACACAACTAAATATTTCAACTGAACAACATTGTAAGCAGGTAACACTAAAATGACATACTATAAATCTACTACAGTGAGTTACCACTTTCTAGGGAAATGGGTTTTTTTATTTTTGTTTTTGTTTTTGTTTTTTGAGGTGAAATATGATGGGTGCCTGGGTGGCTCAGTCAGTTAAGTATCTGCCTTCAGCTCAGGTCATGATCCCAGGGTCCTGGGATTGAGTCCCACATCAGGCTCCCTGCTCAGCAGGGAGTCTGCCTCTCTCTCTCCTTCTGCCACTCTCCCTGGACTCATGGTCTTTCTCTCTCTCTCTCCTGCTTAAAAAATAAAAAAATTTTTTAAAGTGAAATATGACCAATACATGAGAACTAATTAAAGTAAATCCTCATTATTTAAGAATTCACTAGCTCAAAATTAGTGGTCATTTAGACTTCCCATAATTCAGCTACCTTTACCTTTTTGATATATTTGAAATCTTTTGACCAAAATAATAATAAATAGCAAGAAAAATAGAGTGGTAGAGTTGATGTGTGAAATCAGTATTTCTTCAAGCCCCTTTCATTTTCTTACACTCCCTATCTCAGCAAACAGCAGTGCCAGTCATTCAAGGTTAACCTTTCAGTCCTTGGTGCAACAAATGTTTACCAAATGCTTGCCTTGTGTTGAGCTCTGGGCTTGACCACAGGGAAATGAGGATAAACAGACCCAGAATATGCACCTGACAAAGCCCTAGTCGTCTACTGCTACCCATTCTTCGACCAAAAAAAAAAAAAAAAACAAAAAACAAAACAACCCAACATAAGACATTGTGGGAGGAAAGGTGATCAAGACAAGTATTTGGGGAGCTGAGATTAAGGGCAAAGAAACTCATTTCCAGGAGAGAGTCAGGAAAGGATGCATACAGAAGGTGACATGAAGCTGACCCTCAAAAAATGAGCTGGAATCCTTCTGCCTACACATGGGCCCTACCATGTCTCTCCTGCACTGTGGCCAGCCCCTGTTTTCTAGTCTCGTCATCAAGCATTCCCAGTGGAGCCCCCACATCACTTACAAAGTAGTATCATTGAAACACACCCTAAGTACCTCTTTTCTCCTCCCCTTGGCTCATGGCCTATTCTCAGCATATTATACTGAAGAATCCTGAGACTAAAAGATGAGGAATCCACACACCAAGGGTGTCTACTGGCCGAGGCCCAATCTGCCAGCTGCCTCTACAACATGTCTGCTATGTTTTTCCAACATATACACAATTTGAATTCTAGTTTATGTTATACCCATGCTTGTTTTAATATATAAGTAGGGTTTTTTCCCCTCAATGTGTTAAAAAAATGCATAGCTCCAGGAATATGGGTCATGCTAACATGGTTACCTCTCATAGCCCTGTGAATGGGCACCAACCCCTTCAGAGGGACAGCCAAGGTGAAAGAATGAAACCCAATTCCTCAGCACAACTTGCAAAGTCTTCACAGTCGTAAAAGTCAGAGTTCTCTAGGGAACCAGAATCATTATCATATGTATACATATGAAGAGATTTATTTAAGGAATTAACTCAAGCAATTATGGAGCTAGACAAGTCCAAAATCTGCAGAGTGGACTGTCAGACTGGAGACCAATAAAGGGCCAATGTTGCAGTTCTAATCCAAAGCTGTCTGCCAGCCGAATGCTTTTTTGTTCCATTCAAGCCTTCAACTGATTAATGAGGCCCATCCACATAATAAAGGGAATCTGATTTACACAAAGACTACTAATTTAAATGTTAATCTTGTACAAAAATAGTGTCACAGACACATTCAAAATAGTGATCGACTATCTGGCCATTGAGGTCCAGGTAAGCTGACATAAAATTAACCATCATCACTTTAATATCTGTACCTCTCAGACTGGCTCTTCCACCCACTTTGTCTAACAGCCATGTCTTTGGCCTGCTAAGTGCTCCCATAATCATTAATTTCTTCAACATTTATTATGTATATGATAGAGCAAAAATAAAGTCAATTCCTGACTTCATGGAAAGTCATATTCTAGTGAGGAAATTGTAATGACACTGGTGAGACATAAAATCAAACAAACACAAAAATGAATGTAAAATTGCAAGTGTGATAGCTGTTATCAATTGGAAGTAGAATGGTAGTATGAGGTAGTAAATTAGAAATCTGATCAAGTCTGGGAACTGAGAGAAAGGTTCCCTGAGGAAGAATTGCTTGAATGGAGCTAACATAGAGCATAAGTATGCTAGACTCTGCCTTACCTTCCTACTTTCTCAGTGCTACCACAGGGTCTTTAAAATGCCACAGCAACATATCACATATTAATGTTTAAAAAATGACAAGCCACCTTTCTGAATGTGCTCAAGTTCTCCCTTCTAACTCCCTTTCATCTCTGGAACTGTTTCATTCAATTTGGAGGATGAGAAACAGGAAGACAACAAAAATGCATCCTAGAATGGGAAGAGGATTTGAATAGGCGTTTTTCCAAAGAAGAGATGCAGATAGAGGGTCAACAGACACATGAAAAGATGCTGAATATCACTCATCACCAAGGAAATCCAAATCAAAACCACAGTGAGATATCAGCTCACACCCCACAGAATGGCTAGTATCAAAAACACAAGAGGGGCACCTGGGTGACTCAGTCAGTTAGGTGGTTGCCTTAGGCTTGGGTAATGATCCCATGGTCCTGGGACAGAGCCCCATATCAGGCTTCCTGTTCACGGGGGAGTCTGCTTCTCCCTCTCACTCTCCCTCTGCGCATGCTCTCTCTCTCTCTCTCCCTCTCTCAAATAAATAAATAAATCTTAAAACATACACACACACACACACACACATACACACACACACACACACACACAAGAAACAACAAGTGTTGGCGAGGATATGGAGTAAGAAGAACCCTCATGCACTGTTGGTTGCAATGCAAACAGCTTTGGTAAGTGCAGTCACTGCGTAAGACAGTATGGAGGTTCTTCAGCAAGTTAAAGTAGAACTACCCTACGATCCAGCAATTTCACATTTTGGTATTTACCGAAAGAGAACAGACACCCTAATTTGGAAAGATGTATGTACCCTTAGGTTTATTACAGCATTATTTACAGAAGCCAAAATATAAAGACAACCCAAATGTCCATCAATAGATGAATGGATAAAGAAGATGTGGTGCAGGGATCACTGGCTTAGTCAGTTAAGTGTCTGCCGTTAGCTCAGGTCATGATCCCAGAGTCCTGGGATCAAGTCCCGCATTGATGGGTTCCTTGCTCAGCGGGGAGCCTGCCTCTCCCTCTGCCTACTACTCCCCCTGCTTGTGTGCTCCTTCTCTCTAACAAATAAATGGATAAAATCTTTAAAACACACACACACACACACACAATGAAATATCACTCAGCCATAAAAAAGGATAAGATCTTGTCATTTGTGACAACCCAGTAGAACATAGGAGGAATTATGCTAAGTGAAATAAGTCAGACAGAGAAAGAAAAATACCATATGATTTCACTCATATGTAGAATTTAAAAATCAAAACATGGGAATAAAAAAACAAGTAAACAAAAAGCAGAAACAGACCCATAAATAAAGAGAACCAATTGATGGTTGCTGGGGTGTGGTGGGGGGAATGGGCAAATGGATGACGGGGAATAGGAGGAACAGACTTCCAGTTAGGGAATGAGTAAGTCCCAGGAATAAAAGGCACAGCATTGGGAATATAATCAATGCTATTGCAGTAGTGCTGAACGGTGACAGATGGTAGCTACACTTTTGGCAAACACGGCATATTGTAGACTTGTCAAATCGCTATACTGTACACCTGAAACTGAAAATGCTTTCTAAAGTTTTTGAGGCTGTAGCTGATGACTTCAGTTAACATGAACTGCATTGAGCTTATTCTGTGCTGAGATTACACTGCTGCCACATATAAAGATACCCTACTGATGTTCAAGGAGCTCACCATCAAGGAGGAAACCCCACAGGTGAACAGTATACATAATATAGTTCTTTGATTTCAGCACCAGCCCCACCTGGAATGCTGGGGCAACCCTGGGGAAGGCCAAGGTAAGAAGTAGTATGTGGAGAGACAGAGAAACTTACCAGAAGGCAATCTGAGTTAAATCTTCAATGATGAGTTCTAATCATCTGAGTGAAGGATAGAAAGGCAGGGTGCTTGTAGAGGCAGAAAGCATGAAGAGAGACCCAACAGGAAGGAAAACATCCTAACGTCTCCAGAGAGCTGCAAATAATTTGACCCATCTGGGGAGTTGATTGGTCCCGGGAGAAGCTGTCTTTGACAACAGAGGGCTGTTGTCATCAACAAGCTGTCTTTGACATCAGAGGACTGCTAAGAAAGCATTCTCCAAACTTATTTGACCAGAACCCACAGTAAGAAATACATTTTGCCCTGAGACCCTGTCCACATTCATATGTGCATATCAACGTATAACACAACTTGCAAGAGATATATGATTTGACCTCCTTGCAATATGTTCTAATATTTTCTGTTCTAGTTTATTACAGCTTTTGTAAGATGCTGAGGGTGACCAAGTAAAGTGATTCTGTGACCCACGTAATGGGCATTCATAGCATTTTCACAACACTATACTAAGATGAACTAGAAAGTTTCAAATTCATCTTGAGAATGCCTTTAGGCATTAGAAATTACTCAAGGATTATTAAACTGGGTGGTTGACATACCAAATATTTTGGAAAGATCCCAGCAGTAACAGGGAAAAATGGAATAGAGGAAGACACACCTAGAGGTTCAAAAGTCATGTGTGAATGCTGCTGAGTAATTCAGGGGACCCAGTCTGAGGGCCTGAACTAATGGATAGAGGTGGAGATGGTGGAGTATTAAGTTGGTACAGAGCTTGGGACCTGGAAACTCATTGATGGTAAAGAAGAGGGGAGAAGGCAAGCCAAAGTGACTCTTGTTTTCTGGGTTAAACAAGGCATGGGATACAGGAAAATGAGATGTGTTTGGAGGAGGCCAGCTTTAGACATGTTGAAGCACCTGTGGGACCTTCCAATGGAAGTCCCACAGGCAGTGAACCACATAGTTGGGGCTCAGGAGGGAGATCTGTGCAATAGGTGCATTAGCCAACCCAAAGAACAATCGAGAACATGGTATATGCTGGCTTACCTAGGAGACTTAGAGAGGGAACTTGGGGAAGAACCTGAGGAAATACAATTTTAGAGAAGGCTATGGTATTCTGCTCATACTATCCCTTCTACCTAGAACAGCTAGTTCTCAAAGTGTGGTCTGGGGAACCCCACATATCCCTTTGGGGGTCTCTGAGAACCTCTCACATGGTTTAAAATATCAAAGCTATTTGATCATAATGTTAGGATAACATTTGTCTCTGAACTCTCACATTCGTTCATAACTACACAATGGAGTTTTCCAAAGGCTTTGTAATAAGTGATATCACAATAGAGAATGCAGGAAATGATGTGAAAATCCAGCCATCCTCTTTTAAGTGGGACAGTAAAGAGATTTGCCGCAGCATAGAAAGGCACAACCCTCCTCACTAATTTGTTGTTGTTGTTGTTGTTGTTTTGGAAAACACATCAAATGTTATCAATGACATGGAATAAGTTTGCTAATTTTTTTAAGGAATCAATAAAGAAATCTTTTAAACTAAAAATTCCCACTTTTAATTTCTAGTACTTTAACTATCAGTAGATAAAACACACCTAAATAAAAGCTCTTTGGGATCCTCAATTGTTTTTAAGATTGTAAAGGAAGACTGGGACCTAAAAATTTGAAAATCACATACATGACTAGAATACCTCTCAGTCACAACTACCATGGGCCCCAAATCCAGTTTTCCTTCAACTGGCACATGGCATCACCATTTGCCCAATATTTGTTACGATTTAATGTCTAATGCAACTCAACACTTCAGTTCATGACGGCCTTACAAACAAAACTTCATTTGGTGGGGGATATATATATATATATATATATATATATATATAGTGAATTCCTTCAGCTTTTGAACCTGGAAGTATGGTGTGATAACCAAATATTTGACTTTCTATCCACAAAATGATGAACTATCCCATAGCTGAAATATTATTCATTCCAACCCAAATTCTGTACCCCTAAAGTCTATAAGGATTTTGCCTATCATAGGGTTATTGTTCTGATACTACTATTAGTTGTCAGAAAATTCCTACTGCAATTCAATTTATTTTCAAAGACCTATCTAAGAACTCACAATTCAGCCTCCACATTTTTCAAAACTAGGACACAGTATCAGAGGACTCCACTCAGGCAAAGTCGATTGCTCTTCCAAGAACAAAATGGCTTTACAGTTTGTACTGAACTGCAAATTAAGAGATTAAATGATACAAGCTAATTTAAAGCATGTCATGTACCACTATTTTGTCATATTGTAAGGCGATAAAAGGCCCTCAGTAAATCATCAGTGAACTAGTCAGGAAATAATACACAAAACTGCCAATGAGATTTCTAGTTCCTTATTCACAAAAGAAATGTGCAAGGTTCAGCTCACCTGCTCCCTCAAACAGGTAAAGTCAGGTTCTGGGCAGTAAGACCTGGTGGGTCCTGGCTCACGTGAAATCTTTCAGAGAAAAAGATTTCTTAGTAAGTTATACTGTAATGAAGCTCTGGATATTACCCTAAGTCCTAAAGCTTCCAGAGTGTTTCCAACACTTTTTGCTAATGTAATCAATTATGTAATTAATGTAATTCACTCTTCATAATTTTATGATATTTTATATAAATAAGTTTACAAACTGATACATACCTTTTAATCCAAGTATGAATCTTAATTGCAGATCCTTGGAGTATAGTCAACATTCATATAAAATGGACCTTGGATCTCAGGGGATGGGATCCCTAATCAGGCAGAGATTACAGGCTACCTCCCACCTTTCCTGGACCTATTAAAATCTTTTAGGGTCCCTACATAATTATCTGCTCAAAGCAAAGAACAGGAACGTGTTATGCTTCCTTTAAAATGTTGTTATAGTAAGAAATTTGAAATGGTTCAGATTCTCTCTCTGATTACCTCATCCTTCCTTTATAGTAAGGCTCATGGAGAAAATGATTCCAGATTAGGGAGAGCCAAACCACAACCCATGAGCCAAATCCAAGCAAGCCACTTGTTTTTGTATGGCCTGAGGAATAATAAGAATAGTTTTTATGTTTTTTAACAGTTTAAAAAAAAAACCTGACTAAATAATTCCATGAGACATGAAACATCAACTTCAGATTTCAATGACCATAAATATGATTTCATTGAACCAGCCTAGCCTGTGCATTTCCATATTGTCCAAGGAGACTTCAGGCTACAACAGCAGAGGTGAGTAGCTGCAACAGGGACCATAGAACCCACAAAGCCTTAACACAGTAGTTCCTCCGCCCCCAGCCACAGTTTCACTTTGCAAGGTTTCAGGTTCTTATGGACAACCAAGGTCTGGAAGCAAACGATTCTCCTTCTGACTTATCAACAGAAGGTCATTAGTAGCCTAATGCTCCACTGCAGTGCCCACGTCATTCCCCTCCCTTCATCTCATCATGTAAGCATTTTATCATCTCACCTCATCACAAGAAGATGTAAAGACCATATAATCAGGTATTTTGAGAGAAGCCACATTAGCCTAGCTTTCATTACAATGTATTATGATAATTGTCCTATCTTATTATTGGCTACTCTTGTTAATCTCTTATTATGTCTAATTTGTAAGTTAAGCTTGATCATAGGTGTGTATGTGTAGGGGAAAACATTTGTATCATATAGGTTGGAACTGTCCATGGTTTCAGGCATCCACAGGGGTCTTGGGACACATTCTTCATGGATAAGGGAAGACAACTATATCTGCCACCTGACCCTTGATGAAAAAGGTGCGCCAATCCTGGTGCTAGATGATACTAAGAGCTAATGCCGGTGCTAGTGATGGAACAGTTCCTGTCATCTCTCTTCTTGTCACTAAATATCTGGAACTTGTGAAGATGCTACCAGACTTATTTTTTCAAGATAAGCACTCTACACCCTGACAGATACCACCTTCTTCCTCTCTTCTGCAACATTTACATTGCCCAGTTAAAACAAAACTAAACAAAACAAAACCAAAAACAAACAAACAAACAAAAAAGGCTCATCTCCTTCGATGGCAATAACCCACATGAGTCTTAAATTAAAGAACATAAGCTTTTTATTTTCTTTCCCTTCCCAATTCCTTCCGGAACATCTTTCTCATCTTTCTCACTTTAGGGCTTAACACCTTAAAAGGGATGTGGAAGTTTGAGAAAGATTCAAAGAGATTTCAAGAAGAGGTGGAAAGTTGATTTATAAAACCAATAATCTCTAAATAAGGATTAGGAAAGATACTAGAAAAGCCTAGGCAGGATTGGTGTCTATCAAGGTTATAAAAGGTTCTTCTGCAAGCAAAGTATATGGCTTTTCTCTACAAACATAAGGACCAGATAAAGAGAAAACTGATGAACTACAGGAAGGAAACTTGGCTCTAAGGGACAGAACTTTCTCGGAGTGGCTGCATGTTTCACTATGTCTCGAAATTTCCCTACTGGATTGTTCCTAAGTGAGGGAGGTTTCGTAACTTGAGGGCTTGCCCAATGGCAGAGAGATGAAACAGATGCCTGCTTTCTGCACATCTCAGGTGTGACTGTGACAAAGAACAAGGTTGATTTTTTTTCCTTTTATATAGTACTAGACAAGATTTGGACACCTTCCAGAGGAAGACTGAAAAGAAGCAGCAGAAAGGAGCACTTTACAAAACTGCTTGTAGTGGATGAAAAAAGTTCTTCTGTTTCCCCTATATATCTCTGTTGGGTATATTTAATTCTGTCTGAGAACATTACTCTCCTCTTCTAGAACTTCTTTTTTTTTTTTTTTGTAAGATTTTATTTATTTATTTGAGAGAGAGAATGAAAGTGAGAAAGAGCATGAGAGGGGAGAAGGTCAGAGGGAGAAGCAGACTCCCTGTGGAGCTGGAGCCTGATGTGGGACTCGATCCCAGGGCTTCAGAATCATGACCTGAGCTGAACAATCAACTGAGCTTCCCAACCAACTGAGCCACCCAGGCACCCCAGAACTTCCTTTTCTAGAACAGGTGTCTATGATGACTCAGAAAACATGAAGAAGGTGGAACAGAGGAAGTAATTTTTTTTTTTCTGAAATCCAGTGGAATCGCCCTTCTTGGGTCTGTGCATGAGCCCATTGGCTTGCTCACCTGACTGGTCTGGGAGCCAAGTGCAAGGGTGTGTATCTTGGGGTCATCACCAAGGCAGACGGAATGGATCAAAAGCTGGGCATTTTCTCTTTGCCATCCTTTTTTTGCTGTAAAACCAGATTCTTTCATCCAGGATAGGGTAGGGAAAAAGGAAGGTAGATAGATGAAATAAGACTGACCGATGAGCTCATGATTCTCAAAGATTCTCATTGGGCTTATTATATTATTCTCTCTACTTTGTTATATGTTTATATGTCATATATTTGAATATATGTTCCATAATAAAGACTTAAAGTATTGCAGTCCTAGTGCTTGATAATGTTAGTAGATTTCCTGTTTCCAAAATTGCATTATTTTATCATATCATTCACCCCAGTGTTTACACCTTTACATATCTTGAGCAAAATTTGATACACACGACTTCAGTTTCACTTGCTCTTAAAAATAGAAAAATGTAGGATTCCTCTTTAAAAGTGATAAGATGTCCCAGATGGTTTGGGTCAGACTTACTAAGTCCTTGTTAGAAGCAGGAATTCACATCTGCCAGCCCAATGTTAAACTGAATTTCCAGATCTGAGGGAAGTTTGTTGTTGTTGTTTGTTTGTTTGTTTGTTTTAAGATTTTATTTATCGATCTGACAGAGATCACAAGAAGGCAGAGAGGCAGGCAGAGAGAGGGGGGAAACAGGCTTCCCGCTGAGCAGGGAGCCTGATGCGGGGCTCAATCCCAGGACCCTGAGACCATGACCTGAGCCAAAAGCAGAGGCTTAACCCACTGAGCCACCCAGGCACCCCCTGAGGGAAGTTTTGAGGAGCCCAGGTAAGGTATAGGAAAGGCAGAATTCAGGGCACCTTCAACTTTAACTGATACAAAAAGAAAAAGATGAACACTGCTTCAACATTTTCACAGGAGAGGCATTGGTCCACACCAACGGTTCAATGATTTCTGGTCTACTGGTGTGTCTGGTCCCCTATACACCAGGACCCTATGAAAGAAAAGGCCCCTCTAGGACGGATCTCAGTTTGGCAATGTACATTATATATGTCCACCATTTTCTGGAAATTATAATTTTGGGTTTCCGTGTGTCCTTTAGGCTTTAGGTCGATTTTTTTATTACAATGCCTGTCATATAGATGTCATTTCTCAGTGACCTAGTGCCAATTGGTGTTGACTCCCTGATGCTTTCTGAGTTGCCACCAGCTATAACCACACCACAAAGAGAGCGGTCAATGCCTAAGCACCCTCTCTCAGGTTGTGGGAAGCTGTTCCTTGGCCCCAGGTACGGATAAGGCTAGATGAGTCTTCTACACTATCTAACAAATGATCACAAATTTAGTGACTTAAAACAATGTAGTGGTCTAGACGAAGCTTAGCTTGTCTCTCTGCTCAGGGTCTTATAAGGCTGTAACTAAGGCATCAGCTGGGCCTCACATGAAATTCAGGATTTTCATTCCAGCACACATGGTTGTTGATTGTTTGCTTCCTTGTTGCTCTGTTTAGTCTCTTGCTTCATCAAGGCCAGTGGGAGAGACAAACTCTGTTGCTTCAAGTCTCTCTGCCTCTTTCAAAGAGCCTGATTAGGTCAGATCCTATCCCTTTTAAAAAACTTAAAATTAGTTGATTTCAGGACCTTAGTGCTATTTGCAAAATCCCATCACTTTTGCTATATAAGTTATCTAATCAAGGGAGCAACTCCCATGATACTCACAAAGTTCCCCCATACTCTAGGAGAAGGATTACACAAGGGATGTACCTTAGGGGTGGGGATGCTGAGAGCCACCAGAGGATTCTGCTCTCCTACAGAGTTCCATACTTCTTAAAGGTTTTGAGTTCTTTGACACAGAGGGAAAAAGGTAGCGCTGCTGACAGCCTAGGACAGTTTTTAACTGGAGAGAGGTCAGGAATGGTAGTTCTAAATCACAGCTACACATTGGAATCATCTGAGACTTTAAAAAACTCTGATCTCGGACCCCACACCCAGAGACTGTGATGTGATTCGTCTGGGATGCAGCCTGGGCCTCAGGATATTTTAAGCTCTCTGGGTTATTCCCCTGCACAGCCCGGGATAAGAACCTGTGGTGTAGACAGGTAAGAAACCTGTTTGCTCTGCCTCAGTCCTAATGAAAGAGAACATTCCAGCAAGCAGAGCCCTCAACACTACCACAGTCACAGGGACCAGCCTTTACAACATGGAGATGTTTATCAAGGTAGATTTTAGAAAACTGCATCTCAGACAAAGTCAATTCATCCCAGTGATATAAAATTACTGACAAAGGGAGTCTGTTGGGATAGGCAATCTTCCTCACCATTTTTTTTTTTAAGATAAAAAGTATGTGAATCAAAGATTCTTGCTCAAAGTCCTACTGTTGCTAAGTACGTGAACAAGACTGAAAATTTATTTCTCAAACTTACCAGCTGTGTAACTTGGGGTGAATGGCTGAATCTCTCTGCTCTTTTGTTTCATCACCTGTCAAATGGGTAATTTTAATGCCTAGCTCATAGCATGGTTGGGAAGATTAAAATGAATTGTTCTGTGGAAAGATATGATCTGAGTGGAGGAGCATGCACGCATGTCCCAGAGAACCAGTTAGAGTAGAGTTCTTATAATAAAATAAACCAGTTAGAGGAGAGTTCTTATAATAAAATAAATAAGGTTCTTATAATAAAATAAAATAAAAACACTCCCTCCAGTGTTTTTCTAACAAAAAGAGGGCTCTCCTGCCCTTCACTCTCAGGAATTCACTGTCCCCATCATCCCACCCTTTGTCTTTGCCCTGTTCCCTCTGCGTTCTCTCTGTGGGCCATCACTGAATTTAAATATCACTTATCAATATCATTCAGCAATATCTTTTGTGAAAGTGATGTCCCCCATGTTGCAGTGTCCAGATCCTCCCCATCTTCAAATACTAGCTCTGCACTTTCAACCCCTTGCAGAATATTGTCCCATGTTCCACAGGCACCTCAAACTCCACAGCTAAAGACGCATACCCCCTTCTCAGTTAATATGCCTTCCCTCTCCTCCAGGACAAATCGGTCCCCTGGAGGCAAACTGGAATCCTCCCCTTCTTCACCCCGAATACCACCTAGTACCCAAATGCTGTGGATTTCTTCTTTTTTTTTTTTTTTTTTTTTTTTTTTTGCTGTGGATTTCTTCTAAGTACTACCTTCTCAGGCCCCTCCCACCCGCTGGCTGACGCTTCAGGTGTCCAACCAATCGGCAAATGCCTCTGTCTCCAGCCTCGCCATCCTCTGCCCACTTGCCCCCACACAATGGCCCCTTTCCCTTCTAAAATATAGAAACCTTCCAAACCCTTCCCGCTTTGAAAGATCTCACTGGCTCTCTCAAGAGTTAAGACAAATGCTCTTCCCTCCCGAAGCTTTCCATGGCCCAGTACCTGTCGTGGAGTTTGCCAGCCCTCCCAGGTCCCCACACCACCTGACTCAGCATCCTGCAAACTTGACCTCTATTGCGGGAATGACGCCAGTGACTTCTACTAGACTGTGAGCTCCTTGAGGACACGAACTGTACCCACTTCTGTGCCTGCATATAATATAACTAGAGGAATATTTGCTGAGTTTATTGGCTCTACAAAACCAAACTTCTTCTCAGAGTATCTGTGGTTTAAGCCTTAAACTTTTGATGAGGTAAAATATACTGACTATTTAGTTTCCAGCTGGATTAATTTCCTCCCCTGTTCTTCAATAAAATATCTATCTATCTATCTATCATTGATCACAGGCCACTTTTGTAACTCTGCCTCAATCGTTCATAAAATTCTTCCAAGTCAGTATTGCTTTGCTATTTAATATATGGTGAAATTATGGACATTCAGACACGTAGTGGAGATCGCTCTCTTTTCCTCCTGGAGCAAAGCTACAGATTATGACTCTCATCTCTAGAGGACCAGTGAAAAGAAAACAAAGGCAAGGAGGCTGCCTCAGACCTTCCAGGGTCGAGGCAGGTCTGAGCAGCTCTGGGCTGGTGGGGCAAGGGGCTGCCGGCAGAATATTTCCTGTCTGAGGGTTGTATGCCATGAATAAAATGTCTTCATCTTGGCTGTGCTTTCCTTCCATTAAAACGAATAAAAATTTTGTTTCCAGCATTAAGAAAAAGCTCCTGGAGCCAAATCTACTTTCATTTTACAGGGCAGGAGAGGTGAGGGACAGGGGCAGCTGTGCTCCCCGGGCAGCAGGGAAAATGCAAGGCCCAGGTTTGTAATAATTGATCCCACACCAACTGCGGGGGGCCTCTCCACTGGGTTGCCGCTGGGTACAGCAAGATTTCGCAGAGGCGGGTGACTGAGTTTCTGCCATCTGGCTGAATTTGTTCATCATGAGTGCTTTCAGATATAGAACATGTTTCCAAAAATAAGTGTCCTATATATCTCAGGGCTGGGGACTCTGTCGGCAGCTGTAGCGCATCTGGGCGGGCACGGAAGAGGTTAACACAGCCAGCAGCACCCAGGAGGGCAGAGCAGCTTCCTGGCTCTCCTGGGGTAGCCTCCACCTTCTCACCTCTTTCCTGAGCCTTCGTGAGGATGGGAGGACCCCATGCAGGCTCGCTCTGCAACATAAGTCCTGCTCCCACTTATTTACAGAATGGAAAAGCTTCCGAGGGGTTTGCATATCTGCAGCCACCTGCAAGAGGAAATTCCTGACAGCCAGGCCTTCAGGAAGGTAGGATGGGGTCTGGCTTGTTCTTCAGTTTCTTTGTTCGTCTTGTGGGCCCCCCTCTCTCCTACTAGTCTCCATCCGGCTAACGGTATCAAAAAATCACTTGGGGCAGAAAGAAATGTAATAAAAGGCATAGGAAGAATAACAAGGGGATAAAATCACGCATGATGAATGGAGGCCTCCAGCCACGGGTGTGGGGGCCACAGATGGGCTCTGGACATCGAGAACCCGCTTCATGAGGAAATCAGGATGCAGAAACCCAGCGTTACTCTCCCCCCTCCACCAGCATTGTCTCCGTCTGTCCGGATCTGCTCTGCTGGAAAGCCCAATGAAGAGTCATTTGTCTTTGTTCCGACTTCTATTGTTTTCCATTTGAAGGCACCCACCCCAGGAGACTCAAATTTCCTGTCGATGTTGATGTGCCCATATCTTCAGTGACAAATAAGCCAGTAACGTATTTTTAGAGATCTGGTGTTCACACTGCAAGAAGGAACTCCTTTTTTTTTAAAGGGGAAAATAAATTACAAATATGCTTTAGTCATCTCTCTGAATTGTACAATGTCAAAAATTTGTGATTTATTACCCTGCTTTCTCCCGGCCTATTATATTTCCCTGAGCCTTCCCCCAAGGGCTGCTCAGGACTAGATTAGCCCACAGGATTATTTCAAAGCACATCACGTTGAAAGCAGTTCCCAGGAAACCCTGTGTTTCTCAGAAGGGAGCTGAAGGGTCACAGTGAGCTGGGAATAGGTCAGAGCAACTGAGGCTGCTACATTTGACTGGTTTCAACAGTGAACTTCAGGTGTCCACACAGGCCCTGGTACCTTCTGGCTCTATTCACTGCATTCCCTTTCTTCATCTTCCCACTTACAAGCCCTTCATTGTCTTGGTGCTAAAAAGGGCTCAAGGTTTGACAAGAGCAAGGCAGAGGCATTTATGGTGGAAAAGGTGCCTTGAGACATAGTAGGTTCTAGAAATCTTTGGCAAGAAATCCTTAATTCAATAAAAATAAGTTTGTGTGAGTTCTTTCAAGTTCTAGGTATTTTTAGAGCCCAGACTAGTGTCTACCTCATAGTAACATGGCAAGTAAGTGGCTTTATTAACCTTGTTATTGTGGATTTTATCCATTGCCTGCTACACACCATACATTCTAATCGCTGAAGCTATTGGAAGGCACTTGGTGTTCCGTTCTTCCATTTTTTTCATTCTTTCAATAAATATTTATTGAGCATCTCTTTTTCTTACCAGCCACTGTTAGTCTCAGAGATTTCAGTGATGGATAAAACCTAGTCCCCAAGTTAGTCACAGTTTTATGAGAGAGGCAGATGCAAATAAAGAAGTATGAATCATGTGGTGAGGGCTACACAGTGTTACCCAGAAAGTGTTACAAGAGTCTCTGAGTAGAGAGTGACTAATGCAGAGCTGGAGAGATTTTACAACTAGAGTAATATTTGAATTGGTCCCTAGAACCAATAAGATGTGGGTATATATAAAGAGAGAGATTTATTTTAAGAAATTTGGCAAGTCCAGTATTGGCAGGGTAGGTTGCCAGGCTGCAAACTCAAGGAAGAATTGAATTTCCAGTCCAGACTCTGCTGGCAGGATTTTTTCTTGTTCAGGGAGGTCACTTTGGGGTTTTTGTTTTTGTTTGTGGTTTTTTTTTTTTTTTTTTAGTTGTTGTTGCTCTTGTCATTGTTTTGAAAGTCTCCAACTGATTGGATGAGGCCCACCCAATTACCATGACTGATGGTAATCTGCTTTACTCAAAGTCTAGTGATTTAATGTTAATCCCAACCAAAAAACGCCTTCACAGAAACATCTAGAGGAGTATTTGGCCAAAAACTTGAGTGCCATAGATCAATTTTATGTGCCAAGCAAACACATAAAATTAACCACCCCAGGTAGAGATAAGAGTTTGAAGGTCAAAAGAATGAAAACCAGACTGAAAAATCTTTCACAGCTCCTCCTGGACTTCATGATAACCTCCAAGTTTCTTAACAAGGCGGTCAAGGCCAAACACAGAAGCTCCTTGGCAATCTCTCCTTGTCATGATTTCTACTCCTCATGAGGGATTCATGCACCAACCAGAGCCACAGACCTGCAAATCCCCAAAGGGGATCAACGCCTTTGATCAACCCTACCAGCCTGGATTATTCCCACTCCAGAACCTTCTCTTATGGGGAGGCTGCTCTGCTCCCCGGCCAAGTTGGAGGCGAATCGGTGCATGTGAAACTCACTCATCTGTGGCAAGGAAAGCCTAGGTATGACCACTTCTTTCCCGCAAGCTTCCTGAAAGTGGTATTTCTCCTGCTATGATGTGCATTTGCAACTTTGTTTAAGAATACCTGATTGTTAGAACAAGAAAAACAGGAAAGGTGGAATACATAAAAAGAGATAGTGAGCTAAGAGTTCATAAGATGGAACTTACATGTGTAGTGAAGATAGTAAGTAAGCAAGGGACATGGGCAAAAGTCATAAAATTGGTTACATGATCCATAATCTCTTAGACATGCCAAAGACTCATGAGTTAATGGAAAATATGATGGAACACACAGAAATAGTACTTATGGACCAAAGGAATTGCAAAAGCCAAATCATGGTCATGTCACTTGTGACTGGATAGCTCTGTCTCCCCTAAACCAGCCATACACAGGTGGCTTCAGTGGGATCCCATCCTGGCCCCACAAATGCAGCCCACAGCTGAAGTTCAGCACAGTGATGTGTGCGCTATAGCTGGGACCAGCAAATGTGCACAGGTCCCTTCAAAACAGCAAAAGTGTGTCCTAGTTCCTGGCCTATCTCATCCGGGGTCCCCCTTACTGTAACCTCAATCTGGGCCTCATGACCACATCACCATGAGGAAAGCTAATGTGCTAGAGAGAGGGGAGACCTGGGGTTACCACACAACCCTGGGGGCATGGGCCTCACAACTTCCACCATCACACTCATCTTCCTTGCCTTGACCTACCTCCTCTCTCCCCTTCTGTTCTCACTGTAGGTTAGTAAACTCTGTAGTAAGACCTTTAAACTAGTCTGTGAGAGGTTTTGTTCCCTGACCTCCAGGCAAGTTGCCTGGTAGTGTGTTTGGGGGAGACACCACATCAAGCTTATTCCCCATACAATATGTGTTCATATACTCATATTTGTTGTGTGTCTTGCATAAATTAAACACTGACCCAACAAATATTCTTGTAATGAGTGGGTGAATAAATGAATGAATTAGAGACAGGAAGAGGACATCCTTGCCTGAATCAGGAAAAACAGGAAGCATGCAAGTACCTTTCCTTCTTACCTGGCCTCCTGGAGTGTAGAGTTTGAGGAAGGTATGACTTAGGTCTAGATAAGCAGGCAGGAGTTGCTTTATGGACCCTAAATTCCATATGGAGGCATTTCAGCTTTATCTTTTGGTCAAAAGGAGCCATTAAAAGTTTTTAAGTAGGTCAGATTTTTTTTTTTAAGATTTTATTTATTTATTTGACAGACAGAGATCACAAGTAGGCAGGGAGGCAGGCAGAGAGAGAGGAGGAAGCAGGCTCCCTACTGAGCAGAGAGCCCGATGTGGGGCTCAATCCCAGGACCCTGGGATCATGACCTGAGCTGAAGGCAGAGGTTTTAACCCACTGAGCCACCCAAACACCCCATAAGTAAGTCAGATTTTTAACTCAGATCAGATCTGACTTTCTGCAGCAGCAGAACAAAAATGGATTCGAGAATAAACTAGAGGCAGAAACAGGTAGAAGTGCAATGAACTTCGAAATTACTTGGGGAAATAAAAAGATAATTAACCCAGTAGAAAAGAAATAAAGATGGAAGATGAGATCACAAATTTATACCATATGAATTCAGGTGAGAGAAAAGAAAATGAGCATTTATTGAAACCCTACTATGTGCCAGAACCTCATTCACACTGCCTCATGTAACCTGCATAATAACCCTGTTAGGTGGTACACTCTCAAGCTAAAGAAACTCTAGCCGGAGAAAAGCTACCCTAATTCTCACACGAGAATAGACCCAGGTTTCATGGGGTCTGAAGCTTTTTAAAATTTTTAAGCGCCCTATGATACAAAAATCCTGAACACAGAAGTTGGTCTCAAAGTGAATGTTTATTCAAAATGAAAAAAGAAAGTACCATTTTAAAGGTGAGCATCACAAAAAACCATAAAATCCAGCAAAATAACTCATTCTCATGAATTAACTGCCTAGCAACTTTTGTAATACTTCCTCCCTATATTTTTTTATCCATATGTTCCCTGACTTCCACTTTGTATGGTCATGACTTTGGGTTTTCTATTGAGAGGATAGAAATAGAATTTTATCTCTTTTTCTTAGCATAGTTGAGGAAATTTGTTTTTACCACTGATAGTTTAGAAAAGTTTCATCTTCATACCTCAATATTGTTAGAGTTTTAGGATTGTTGTCTCAATAGAGTTTTAGGATTGTTGTCAAATTCAGAAAAAACTTTTATTAAATTTCTTCTGAACGTGAGCTGTAAATTTCCAGGGCTTTTCAGATTTTCTTACACAATGGCTAATCTTGGATTCTCTTTCAATTGGAAATCGCGGGCCCTTCTAGCTCCATTCCTTTGTCCTTCCCATGGTAGGTACCCAGGATGTAATCTTTTTGCCTTGTGACCTCTAGTCCTCACCTCTCTGTGACTATCCTGGTAAGGTTAATTGTCCCAGGGAATATGCCTTGCAGTCAATCTTATTCTGGGACACCTAGAAATAAGCCCTCCCTCAACTTCTGCTTCTCCGCTTCCCAACATTGCCTGCTCCCCGCCAATGGCATTCAACATGAAATTATGACAGTAGAAGAAAACAAAGTAGAGAGAGAAAATGGCCTTGACCAACTGAGGAGAAAAGTTTACTTTTGCAGATTTTAGAAAATATGTGACTTGGTGAACACATTACTGGGGCCCCTCCAATACCTTGGAAGTAGCCTGTGCAAGAAAGGGGGCCCCCATCAAAGTCAGTCAACCAGAAAATCAAAGTCAAACCTTTGATGCACTGACTTAAAAGCCCATTCTCTTCCTGAGACTCTGAATGAACCTCAAAGCTACTATTTTTTTAAATTACCATCTTAGCCATTTTTAAATATATAGTTCAGTGACATTTAGTACATTCACACTGATGTATGACCATCACCACCATTCATCTCCAGAATTTTTTGTCTTCCCAAACTGACACCATGTCCCCAGTCAATGACTGCACATTCCTCCCTCCCCCCAGTGCCTGGTAAACTCTATTCTACTCTCTCCCTCTGAGTACCTCATGTAAGTGGAATCATGAAATATTTGACCTTTAGTGTTTGACTTATTTCACTAAGCATAATGTTTTCAAGGTTCATCCGTATTGCAGCATGTATTAACATTTCATTCTAAATAATATTTCATTGGATGGATATAAACATTTTATTTATCCACCCATCATTGATACACACTCAGTTGCTTCCATTTTTTGACTATCATGAATAATGCTGATATGAACACTGGTGTACAAGTATCTGTTTGAGTCTTTGCTTTCAGTTCTTTGGGGTATATACCCAGGGCTGAAATTGCTAGATCATATGGCCATTCCAAGTTGAATTTTTTGAGAAACCACAGTATTATTTTCCACAGTGGTTGGACCATTTAACATTCCTACCAACTGTGCACAAGGGCTCTGATTTCTCTGCATCCTCACAAACACTTGTTTTCAAGGGTTTTTAAAATAGCACCCAAAAGGGTGTGAAGTGATACCTCATTATGGCATAGATTGTCATTTCCCTAATGATTAGTTATACCAAGCATCGTTTCATGAGCTTATTGAACTCGAAGTCACTTTTATCAAAATTAGCCAATTAATACATTGGAGCTCTCATGAAAACTTTGATTTTTTTTTCATTCATTAGTTAGTACACTCAATAAAATAAGATTAAATAACTTTCAATGGGTCAGACAGCAGAGGATTTTCTTGGGAGTTGAGGAGTGGACTGTAATCAGCTGAAAATTTAAAATTTTCAGAGACTTGCAAGGATATCTGAGCTGCAGGTAGCATATGTCAGGGATAGAGGGAATTACTGCTTTCATGGGTTTGCCATGACTAAGGGGCATTTAAATTGGGAAGGGGTGGAATACTAACCATCTCTAAATTTTTATAATCACGATTGAAAGGATGCTTTCAATCCTAAATGTGTCTTCTCCTACACCCACGCACACCCGCCCAGATTTCCATATGTGGTAACCTAACCCCATATAGAAAGGTTTTTGGAAGTTGAGCCTTTGGGAAGTGATTGTCACGGGTAGAACCCTCATGGATGGGATTAGTTCTCTTGCATGAAGAGGCCAGAGTTCACTCAACCTTTCCACCTTTGCATGTATCCATGCAAAGGCACAGTGAGAAGAAGACTGCCTGTGAATGAGGAAAAGGGCTGTCACCGGACACCAGATCTGCCAGAGCCATGATCTTGGACTTCCCAGCCTCCAGAACTGTGAGCAATAAATTTCGGCTGCTTATAAGCCATCTAGCCCATGGCATGTTTGTTATGGCAGCCTGAATAGACTACAGATCCTCAGGATCTCTAAGGATCCTTCCAGTTTAGTCTAGAATCTCTATGTCCGATCGTGACAGCTTCTGAACTCTGCCATAAATATGTGTGTCTAGTCTTAGAGCATGCTACCATCTCCCTTACTAATGTGTGCTAATGTTTGACAAATGTTTGCTGTCAGGAAACATTAGGCCACAGGCATTCATATTAGGCCTCTTCACAAACATGGATTAGAGCCATGGGCAATGTCACTGTTCCCATTGACATCCTTCAACAGAAAACTCATAATTATGGTCATGTTTTAGCAACAGTCATCTGTAGGCCCTCTTTGTTTCCAGCAGCTTCACAGAGTGAATCAGACACCAGATGGGAGACTGTGCGAATTGATTCAATCTGACCTCCTGTCTAACCATCCATTTGGCAGACACGATCAGTGTAATACTGTCACAAAGGAAGAGTGTAATAGGCAACTGTGCGTGGTATGACAGTGAGTACAACCTCCTAAGGTATTAATTGACCTATAAATCACACTATATGTCCCAAAGCTGGGAACTATTTCCCAATCGATAACTTCAAATGGCATAATGGAAATGGTGCAATTCAGCCTTGATAATGTCTAAAACAAGTGATCTAACACATCTATGGAATGAGGAACCAAGTACATTAGCCTATGACATGGCCACCAACATAAATTTCAGAGAATATTGTTGTAATTAGGAGAAAGAGAATGGTTAACTTCTTCAAGGGCAGGGGCCCATTTTTAACACAACAGGTATAAATTGAAAGCTGAAGTTGGGTGTAGGACTATGATGTTTACCAGAATGTTTGAAAGCCTTCAACAAGATTTACTAATGCAGTTATGAAACACTAACACCCATTATGTATTGCAGGATCTTGCTTATGACTAGGCTGTTAAAATTGAATTATTACAGTGCTTATTCCAAATACTACTTTGTGATGATTTATACCTCAGTCAGTTTATGACACTCAGAACCAATTCTGTTCACGGCCTCAGCTGAAAAAGAACTTTATTTATAATATTTAAAATTGCTTTAGTCAAGTGTTAAAAACAAGTTGCCCATAAAAAGTTAATTTTTAAATAATTTCAAAAGAACCTTCAAAAAGTTTTGCTTAATATAACTTTTAATGCCTTAATTTTACTGGTGGTTTTAAATGCCTATTTTTAATGTTGGATATAGTTACTAATTTGCTAAAACCAGCAGTTGCACAAGTGTCAAATCATGTCAGTTCCAAAGAAAATGAACATCGTTATAATTTGAGATTATTATAAACTCAAAACGTGCTGCTGGTGTTTATGACAGTTTTTGTGATTTATATATGGATTTATAGCAAGAAAGGAATCATTTTTAGCTGAATGCTTCATTTTAAGTGATTTTTCCCCATCTTTTAAAATACTCATAATGAATTTCCACCCTCTTTGAGAAACGGCAAACCACTTTGTCATCCTGGTCTTCCAATTTTGAACACTAACAGTATGAGTTAACCACCTCTTAGAACTTCACAGTAAATGAAAAAAAAAATGTTAATGGTGTTCATATTTCCTGCAGTGGTGTTTTGTTCAGAGCAAATTATGTCCAGAGACTGAGATTTATCTTCCAATAATTTATTTAACACACGTTCATGGTGGGAATTATAATTTATAATAGTAATATTTCACAAGCCAATAGCATACAGGATAATGTCTCTTTATAAGCCAATAAAAAAATAACATACTCCAAACCAGTGATAGATTAATTACACTATTGTTCCAGGAAAAGGGAAATTGAAAGAAATAAGGTCCACATTTGTTGAGGTGTACCTTTCTGCAAGTCTGGTCATCATAGAGTCAGTCTTCCCACTTGAAGCTGGGTATCAGCTGCCCACCAGTTCCCTCCCTGCTGGGACATGTAGCTAGTGGGTGACACCATGGTTGGCAGGCGAGGTGGCTGCTCTGAAGTTTATTATCCAGGGACCCCACCATTGCTTGCACCACTTGCCCATAGGGAGGAGCCTTGCCAAGGCAGGAACACATGTCCCTTCTCCTCCTTAGACTACTGCTCAGTTTAACACCAATGCCAACCAACAGTACCCAGACCACAACAGGAGCAAGGGTCTCAAGATCTTCAGAGAGCTATTCAGATCCAGAGAGAGCAACCCTCCCCAGACTAAACACTTCAGGGAACCCCTCACAATGCCAAGTTTAAAGGTCCATTGTGTTATGCTTGGCTCCTTCATATGCACGTAGTGATTAAGCGCTCAGTAGCTTACTTCTGCCGCTATCACCCTGACACAGCCTCCCGAATTCACCCTCAATCATAATAACTCCGTGCAGATCAAAACGACTTCACTTAAGTCATGGATAAGTAGATTCGAAATCATAACAAACCAATACATATAGCAAGCACAAATCCACTGAATTTTCCAATGCAAAACATAAAACCAACCCCAAAAGATTACGTGCTTTCTCTGAATTTCTCAAATGTATACGTAAGAGTTCAAGTATATTGGACAGTGATATCATCACCCTGCAAAACAGTGGGCAAAATCTAAATCCAAGTAGGAAATAGATGCCATAAGTCAAAAGTCTTTATCTCCCTAACCGGTAAATCAGAAACCTACCACTTTAGTATACTTCAACTGAAGATGAACACTGCAATTCTCCTGCTTTTGATTACTGTAAAGATAGTTCAGAGCTCAGAGGTTAACATGACAAAACATAGAGGAAAATGGAAATTAGAGGAGGAAGAAGGGTTCATATCAGGCATAGAGAGAGCAAGGTTTTGAGCTTAGAGTTCAATCATCTTTTTATCTCAGCAATCTATTCTGAATTAATATTCTGCTTACTAGAAGACAGAGCAGAAACTTGATGTAATGAGCACTGGGTGTTGTATGCAACAATCACTAAATTCTACCCCTGATATTAATAATAATAAATAATAATAATAATAATAATAATAATAAAGCATAAGACTGTTGTTGCAATCCTTTAGAAATGCAGGTAAAAGTTTTCTTTTTAATTAGCAGACAACATGGAATTCCAGCAGGGAGAATGGCCAAGGCTTCATCTCTCTGGTACTTTTGAATATGCACGGAGCATCATTGACAGCAGCACTACCAACTGAATTCCTTTAGATAGAACTACTTGCTCCCAGTGGTCTGAGATAGGGTAAACAATAGATATGCAGATTGATTTACTTCCTTTTCTGGTTCCTTCTAGTGGGAATAAATGATTACCTTTAATCTTTGCCTCTTCCTATTGGAGGAGGATTTAAAGTTAAGAGGATGGGTGTTAACTAGTCTTATTGTGGTGACTATTTCAGATTATGTACATATAATGAATGGTTATGTTGTACACCTGAAACTAATATAATGTTCTGTGGCATTTCATCTCAATAAAAATTAAATAAATAAGCAAAATTAAGAGAGGAGCCCTTCTCTGCTCCTCAGAGCTCCAGAACGCTTTCCATCCAGAATCCCAGAGTTTTCATTGTCCCAGATTGTTCCCTTATCTCCCTCTTCCCCTGGTCTATTTCTATTTATGTGATTACTCTTCCCAACTGAACACATGTATGAAAAAGGTTTCTTCCCTGGAGACTCAATATTCTATGTAAAGAAATGTCCATAGTTTATAATTCCATGTTCGAGACTTTTTAGAAGAGCCATTCCTTGTGTCCTTGTAAGAAGCCCTAAATAGCCAGGCAGGTGGGCAGGTGTCTCCCAACACTAGGCTGAGAGTCACTGGCCTTTGCTCTGTGAAAGACCCTGCAAAAAAGATGAAAAGAGAAGTCTCCTGATTTAACACCTGTAGTTCTGCCCACCCCTCATCTTAGACCATAAGGTTTTAAAGTCTTGGCCCTTATTAATAGCACTAGTCATCAATTTTTGTGTCCTATCTTGTGTCCCCTATTATGTCTTATTATCTTGTGTCCTATTATGTCCCCATGGGGCATTCTTCACCCATTACTTCATTTAATTTTCACATGGCTTTACCATAATAAGCGGTTATTATTCTCATTTTTACAAAAGAGGAATTACAGCCGAGATGGCAGAACCAATACTGAAACTCAATCTATCTTCAATATCTTCAAATCCCATTGCTCTCCCTGGCCACGCCCCACATTGTCCTCCACAAGTGTTCATAGAAGGAAGGTAATACAAGGGAAAACCTTTGTTTTTGGTTCTGTTCCAGTTATGTAAACAATGGAGGCCACAGCCTCCTTGAATTATTCCATCTGCCCAATGAAGTGGTTGACTCCACGTTAAAAAATCTTATCCAGAAAAAAAAAAAAAAAAGATCTTTGATTGGCTTTTATTCTGGCCAGGTCTGAATTTTTATGTGAGGGGAAAGGATGTTCAAGCCCTCCTTTTGACAGTATCTCTATGAACTTTGTTTCCTACTGAAATTAGTGCTTCTTGCAGTTTTCCCCTAACTCTATGATGTTGACTTTACTCCATGGTTCTGGCTTTTAAATATTTTGCTTATTTATTTGATAGAGAGAGAGCACAAACTGAGGGAGAGGCAGAGGGAGAGGCAGACTTCCCAAAGTGGGGTTCAATCCCACGACCCTGGAATCGTGACCTGAGCTGAAGCCAGACATTCAACCGACTGAGCCACCCAGATGCCTCGGACTCTGGATTTTATTTGTGTTATCCCAGAGCTTGCCATTCTCTTTGTATTCTGTCATGAAATGTGGCTTCCAGTAGACATCTGAGCCCACTTACTATGACTATGATCTTCAAGCTACGTGGTTTTATATTCTTTGTATCTTCAAGCGATGGTCTATAGACCACCCCCAGAAGCAGCTACCAGGTGCAGATATGAGGGCCAAGATGCTCTTGGAATTCTCATTTTTCAAGTTATTGGTATAATCTGAATTTGAGAAACAGATCTAACTGCCAGTGAGTAAAGGACTGATCTAGAGAAATCATATTTAAAACAGCTTGTGTGAAAAATTCTCAAATTTAAGCCATTGTCTAAGTATGTGCCAGTGTTTAGTAGCATGCTGTTCCACTAGGAATTCATACCAGTTCAACAACTGAGGTTGGAAACACGAGGGAAAGTAGAGAAAGTGACTGAGATTTCACTAATAGAGTACCTACTTCTGGAAGAATTAGAAAAAAAGAAAAGAAATGAGGACCATGCCATATACAGTACACTGTGTCTTGACATTTTATTTGTCCCTCACCCGCCTCAAGATCATTTCTATACATTTAATTTATGGTAATTTGTACATCCCTACCCTACGAAATATAAAAAGATGTTATAAATTGCTTACAGTGTTAGTTGAAGCATAGATTTTTATAAAATCCCATTGAACCATTTCTTCTCATTTTTACTACTCAATAAAAAAGAAATTAAACCAACAATGGCATTAAAATAGCATTGAGATTCATAGAACGAACCAAATCCTAAGGAGCTCCCAAAGTTTTGCCCTAGGTTGCATATCTATCAAGAATCCATCCTCCATCTGGTTAGTCAGTATCCCCAGATGTTCCATTTGAAGAACACTACCATTAACATAATCTCATGTATAATTTTTTAAAAGGCAATGATAGCATCACTAAATACCTTTTTGACAGGAAATTGTACCTTAAATCTAAAGGATCAATGGCTATATAACACCAACTGTGATTTTGGATGCCAAATAGTTGTCCTCGAGAGAGAAATTATTTTCTAATCGTTTGTGAAAATAGGTTGAATGCTCACTTTTTTTAGTTAAAACAAACAAAATTCTAAATGAAATCAATATACCAAAACCAAGATTTGCAAAGCGGAAGGGGAAATGGAGGGGAAGGAGAAGAAAGAGAAAGAAAAGAGGACTTCACTCCTGAATTTATAACAGGATATTTTTTAACATTTCCCATGAATCATTGAAATATGAATGAGGTCTGTGCCCTTTGTTTACATTTTTCTAAAGAATAAGATAAACCCATATGAAAGTTATGTAATTTATTTGTTAAGAGACTTAAACCATAACTAAAATCCAAAAATCCAAAATTCTCAGCCTGATCTTCCAAACCCTCCACAGTTGTGTCTCACCTAATGTTACCAACCTCCTTTCCTGGCTCAGCCCATCCCTCACCCTTCTCCAACTACATCTCACTGCTTGCCCTTCTCCAAAGAAGATTGCATTTCCATCTCCACACTTAGTTCCTGCTTTTCTTTCATCCTAGAATCCCATTCTCATCTCTTTCTTGCCAAAAGAACTCACACCTGACATATTCCAACCCGATTTACAAAATTCTCCCCTTCTGTCCTTAGAAAGTATTTGCTCTATTCTCTGAAAGTCTGTCACTTTGCTTGCCCTGTCACTGATGACACTTCAGTTGTTTATAGCATTGTCTCCTCCCCTGAACTGTGAGCCTTCAGAGGCAGATGTCCAATAATCATCTTAGTCTCACCAGAGCCTAACGTTAAGTGTTGGCCATTATCAGTGCTTATTGCAAAGTAGAGCTATTCAAGAACTGGCTCACTGAAGTCATCAAAACCCCAGTTCTTTCCATTTTTTGCTCTGCTATTTGTAGCATGGCATCTTTTCTAGTAGGTTGTCATCAGGATAGCTACTAGTTGCAACCATCATAGTCAGATGTGATATCACTCTTGGTTTTCACCTAAAAGTTCTTAATAGCGAGAACTCAAGTAAGGGTAAGGCAGGGCACATGGTTACAGTATGACAAACTCATGACAAATCACAAGTTTTCATGTATTATCTCATGAATAAGGTGATGTTTATGGGAAAAAATCCCCCCCATTTTGTTTTCATTTCACAGGATGTCATGCTATATATGAGGTCCTAGGATTCTTCCTAAAAAAGTGAACCACACCTAACACCCAGGTTGGTTTCTACCCCTATCCTCCAATTAAAGGAACCCCATCTCCCTGGATAACTAGCTGATTCTACTGTGGCATGGAATATGCAAAATGAGTCTGGACCAACTAGAAATGTCACAAAATAAAGAAGTATTCAAAAGATAATGATGGAGGCATGTCAAAGAAACAGGAGCCAGCCTGAAAGAGCTCCTAACAGCAGGAGCTGAAACAAGATGAATAACATGGTATTAGATTATAAAGCAAAATTAAAGTTATCCATGAATATATATAAATATGAAGAAATGATTGAATAAATAAATAACTGGGGGAAAGAGAAAAACCTCCTGTATAAAAAAATTCCAGATCATAATCTATATATCCACCACCACCACCACCACTGCCAAGAAGGTGTATTCAGTGACTTGCTTTCAAAGAGTGCAGAAGGGGATGGAGGCCTTGTGGTGAAGAAAACTGGCAAACACTACCTTAGCCAGCCAATTAAGGTCAACATCATCTGTGTTAAGTGATGCTCAGAGCACATACCTTTAATATAATGTGATAAGAATGGCTCTTCACTTTTGGAGTCATTTTCTCCAAACCCATAACCCCAGTCTAATCAGAAGAAAAACATCAAACATGAATGGAAAGACAGGGCACAAAATATGTAACCAGTTCCACTCAACACTGTCAAGGTCATCAGAAACAAGGAGAGTCTAAGAAACTATCACATGCCAGATAAGAGGAAGGAGATGTGATTTAAATGAATAAATCCAGTATGATATCCTGGTTGACATCCCATACCAGAAAAAGGTAATTAGGAAAAAAGTACTGAAGTCAAATCAAGTGAAATCAAGTGGTTATGTTGGTTTTCTTGCTGTGACTAGTCTAATTGTGACAGTAATACAGTCACAAAAGCAGGAATTGGATGAGGTGTATACAGGAACTCTCTGAACTAACTTTGAAGCTTTCCTATAAACCTGAAACTATTCTAAAATCAAGTTGTAGTTTGTTTGTTTGTTTTTTTAAGTAAGCCATCTATATTGAAAGCATGATACATAATAGGAAAAATTGATAAACTGGATCTTACCAAAATCAAAAAACTTTGCTCTGTGAAAGACCCTGCAAAAAAGATGAAAAGAACAAGACACAGACTGGAAGGAAAATTTGCAAGCCACATATATGACAAAGCATTCATATCTACAATGTATAAAGAAAACTCAAAAGTTAACAGTAAAAAACAAACAACAACAACAACAACAAAAAAACCAATCCAATTAGAAAATGAGCAAAAGACATCTCACCAAAGACATCTCATTGATATACAGATGTCAAATGGAAAGATATTCACATCAATAGCCATTAGAGAAATGCAAATTAAAACCACAATGAGCTATTACTATACAACTATTAGAAGAGCTAAGATAAAAATAACTCCACCAAATAATAATGAGAATACAGAGAAACCGATTTTTTCATATACTGTTAGTGAATGTGTAAAAGAGTAAAGCCGTTCCAGAAAAGAGAAGGGTACTTTCTAGAAAATATGCATGTACTTATCATCTGACTCAGTGGTAGCTCTCTCAGGCATTTAATCCAAAGAAATGAAAACTTAAGTTCACCCAAAATCCATACACAATTGTTCATAGGAACTTTATTAGTAATGGCCAAAAATCAGAAAAAACCCGAATATCTTTCATTGGATGAATGGCTAAACAAACCATTTATATCCATACCACTGGCAATAAAAAGGAGGGAACAACTGATAATGGGCAATTACATGAATGTATGCCAAGGAAATTGTGCTGAGAGAAATATGCCAGTTTCAAAGTTTGTGTATTTCAGCATTGCTGAAGTGACAATGTTACAGAGACAGAAAACAGATTAATAGTCGCCAGAGGCTTGGGGAGGGTGGGGACTGGGGGACAGGGAGGTACTGTGACCATAAAAGTTGACACGAGGGATCCTTGTGATGGAACAATTCTGTAGGTAGTCTGTGGTGTAGGCCACACAAACCTTCAGATGTGATAAAAATCCCAAAGAACTAAACACATAAACTGCACATAAATGAATGTGTATGAAACTGGTATAATCTGAGTAAGGTTGATTGCTTGCTCCTATCAATGTTAATTTCCTGACAATTATATTATACTATAACTATGCAAGATATTACCAATGGGGGAAACTATGTAAACAGTTTCTTCTCTCCATGTTATTTCTTACAACTCCATGTGAATCTAAACCTCAACACTTCTTGTTTTATTATTTTTAAAATTTATTTTCAGCATAACAGTATTTATTATTTTTGCACCACACCCAGTGCTCCATGCAATCCGTGCCCTCTCGAATACCCACCACCTGGTTCTCCCAACCTCCCACCCCCCACCCCTTCAAAACCCTCAGATTATTTTTCAGAGTCCATAGTCTTTCATGATTCACCTCCCCTTCCAATTTCCCTCAACTCCCTTCTCCTCTCCATCTCCCCTTGTCCTCCATGCTATTTGTTATGCTCCACAAATAAGTGAAACCATATGATAATTGACTCTCTCTGCTTGACTTATTTCATTCAGCATAATCTCTTCCAGTCCCGTCCATGTTGGTACAAAAGTTGGGTATTCATCCTTTCTGATGGAGGCATAATACTCCATAGTGTATATGGACCACATCTTCCTTATCCATTCGTCTGTTGAAGGGCATCTTAGTTCTTTTCACAGTTTGGTGACTGTGGCCATTGTTGCTATAAATATTGGGGTACAGATGGCCCTTCATTTCACTACATCTGTATCTTTGGGGGAAATACCCAGGAGTGCAATTCAGGGCCATAGGGTAGCTCTATTTTTAATTTCTTGAGGAATCTCCACACCGTTCTCCAAAGTGGCTGCACCAACTTGCATTCCCACCAACAGTGTAAGAGGGTTCCCCTTTCTCCACATCCACTCCAACACATGTTGTTTCCTGTCTTGCTAATTTTGGCCATTCTAACTTGTGTAAGGTGGTATCTCAATGTGGTTTTAATTTGAATCTCCCTGAGGGCTAATGATGATGAGCATTTTTTCATGTGTCTGATAGCCATTTGTATGTCTTCATTGGAGAAGTGTCTGTTCATATCTTCTGCCCATTTTTTGATATAATTGTCTGTTTTGTGTGTGTTGAGTTTGAGGAGTTCTTTATAGATACTGAATAATCAAGATTAGAGCTGAGATCAATGAGGTAGAAACCAGAGATACAGTAGAATGTATCAATGAAACTAGAAGGTGGTTTTTTGAAAGAATCAATAAGATCGATAAACCATTGGCCACACTAATCCAAAAGAAAAGAGAGAAAGCACAAATTCATAAAATTATGAAGGAAAAGGGAGAGATCACAACTAACACCAAGGAAGTAGAAACAATCATCAGAAGTTACAATCAACAGTTATATGCCAATAAGCTAAGCAACCTAGATGAAATGGATGCATTCCTGGAAAACTATAAACTCCCAAAATTGAACCAGAAAGAAATCGACAACCTGAATAGACCGATATCTAGTAACGAGATTGAAGCAGTGATCAAAAACCTCCCAAAAAACAAGAGCTCAGGACCTGATGGATGGATTCCCTGGGGAATTCTACCAAACTTTCAAAGAAGAAATAACACCTATTCTCCTGAAGCTGTTTTGAAGCAGAAGGAAAATTTCCAGACTCTTTCTTTGAAGCCAGCATTACCCTGATCCCCAAACCAGGCAAAGACCCTACCAAAAAGGAGAATTTCAGACCAATATCCCTGATGAATATGGATGCTAAGATTCTCAACACGATCCTAGCAAACAGGATCCAACAGCACATTAAAAATATTATCCACCATGACCAGGTGGGGTTCATTCCTGGGCTACAAGGATGGTTCAACATTCACAAATCAATCAATGTGATAGAACAAATTAATAAGAAAAGAGAGAACCACATGGTCCTCTCAATTGAAGCAGAAAAAGCATTTGACAAAATCCAGCATCCATTCCTGATTAAAACGCTTCAAAGTATAGGGATAGAGGGAACATTCCTGAAATTCATCAAATCTATCTATGAAAAACCCACAGCAAATATCCTCAATGGGGAAAAGCTTGCAGCCTTCCCGTTGAGATCAGGAACATGACATGGATGCCCACTCTAACCACTCTTGTTCAACATAGTATTAGAAGTCCTAGCAACAGCAATCAGACAACAAAGAGAAATAAAATGTATCCAAATTGGCAATGAAGAAGTCAAACTCTCTCTCTTCGCAGATGACATGATTCTTTATATGGAAAACCCAAAAGACCCCACCCCCAAACTACTAGAACTCATACAACAATTCAGCAACGTGGCAGGATACAAAGTCAATGTGCAGAAATCTGTTGCTTTCTTATACACTAACAATGAAAATACAGAAAGGGAAATTAGAGAATCGATTCCATTTACTATAGCACCAAGAACCATAAAATACCTGGGAATAAACCTAACCAAAGAGGTAAAGGATCTGTACTCGAGGAACTACAGAACACTCATGAAAGAAATTGACGAAGACACAAAAAGATGGAAGACCATTCCATTCTCTTGGATCGGAAGAATAAACATTGTTAAAATGTCTATACTTCCTAGAGCAATCCATACTTTTAATGCCATTCCGATCAAAATTTCACTGGTGTTTTTCAAAGAGCTGGAGCAAATAATCCAAAAATCTGTATGGAATTAGAAAAGACCCCGAATCGCTAAGGAAATGTTGAAAAACAAAAATAAAACTGGGGGCATCATGCTACCTGATTTCAAGCTTTACTACAAAGCTGTGATCACCAAGACAGCATGGTACAGGCATAAAAACAGACACATAGACCAGTGGAACAGAGTAGAGAGCCTATATATGGACCCTCAACTCTATGGGCAAATAATCTTTGACAAAACAGGAAAAAATACACCGTGGAAAAAAGACAGTCTCTTTAATAAATGGTGCTGGGAAAATTGGACAGCTGTATGTAGAAAAATGAAACTCGACCATTCTCTTACACCGTACACAAAGATCAACTCAAAATGGATAAAAGACCTCAACGTGAGACAGGAATCCATCAGAATCCTAGAGGAGAATATATGCAGTAACCTCTTCGATATCAGCCACAGCAACTTCGTTCAAGATATGTCTCCAAAGGCAAAGGAAACAAAAGCAAAAATGAACTTTTGGGACTTTATCAAAATCAAGAGCTTCTGTACAGCAAAGGAAACAGTCAACAAAACAAAAAGGCAACCCAGGGAATGGGAGAAGATATTTGCAAATGACAGTACAAACACTTCTTTTTTTAAGTGGCGGGGGGGTGGGAGGTTGGGGTACCAGGTGGTGGGTATTATAGAGGGCACAGCTTGCATGGAGCACTGGGTGTGGTGAAAAAATAATGAATACTGTTTTTCTGAAAATAAATAAATTGGAGAAAAAAAAAGAATTAGCAAAAAAAAAAAAAAACAAAAACACTTCTTTTTTTAATAATGAAAAAAAAACACAGGCGAAAACATCAAGCTATGGCAGATTTTTTCTTTTCAATACTGAAATATCTGAATCATTGCCACCTGGTTTGTCTAATCAATTCAGGCAAAAAATAGAAATAAAAAATCTAAAAATTAAAATGGAACAGGTATATAATCCAACCAGTTCTGTTGTGTCAGATCAGTATATCCCAGAAACCACAGGCTAAACTAATGAATGCTCTACTATAAAAATAATTAAGTACTCAGCATTTGTAGAATTCTGTTGTTGCCCTGCTGCAGAAGTGAGAAACTTTCAGTACCTTACTCTGTGCAGGAGGGAGCCAGAGCCTTGTAGTGTATCTCCAACTTTCCTGAGGTTGATGTTGGTTTATCAACCTCTACTCTTTAGACCCTGTTGTTCAGTTATAAATTTATCTATTGATACAGTTATTGAATACATTTTTTTCTTTGTAACTATAAGCATGTTAGTTTTTTTGTTTTTTTTGTTTTTTGTTTTTTAAATCTCAAGCAATATGTTGACATCAAGATAGTCTCTGTCTACAACATTCCCTAATCGGTATTTGTCATGTAGGAAACCTTCAAAGGAAATGTGGTTAATGAGGCCTTACATAATCTATTCTGACTCACAAAGATCCCTCTATTTGAAAAGCTGGAAATATACAGAATGTTGAGGAAGTACTCAGTTTTCTAATCTAGAATCTCAAGATTTTCCTTTGTTGAATTTTTTGGAAAATTGGAACAATGGTAACATTGTTACCACTACAATGCTCATGGTCCAGGAAGACACAAAAATGTATAAACAGGGATATGGGAGACAGGTAGGAGTGATTCTGCCTTAGTTTAGGGAGTAGGAGTTTTAGGCTTCATGGCACAAGTAAGCTTTAAGCAGAGTCTAACAGTTAACAAGTACTTAATAAATAGATGTTGGATAAATAGATGAAAAAATAAATTTGGAAATAAACATATTTGCACAAATATATTTGAAAATATGTTTTTTTGTTGTGTGGATAAATTCAAAACCTCTAAGTAACATTTAAAAGGAATTGATTAAATAAGGCATACAGCTGTAACACATCTATTAAAATAAATGAGAAAAGGTTTTGTGTATGAATATGGAAAGATGCCCAAAAGACCATATTAGATGGGATAAGCAGAAAATTGTAAGGATATATTCCTACGAATTTATATATACACACACACACACATATATATACACACACATGTATATATACACACACGTATATAATGTATATAATTATATATGTATTTAAATTATATACATACAATTTTATTTAAATATAATAGTATTAGTGCACACTGAAATCTAACTAAATATAAATTAAATTACTAAAAATTATTAGTAATTATCTAGATAAAGAAGGGTAACAGGCAGTTTTATATTCTATTTTTCCTTTAATGTTTGATTTTCTTTTTTTTTTAAGTTTTATTTACTTATTTAGTAATCTCTATATCCAAAGTGGGGCTCAAACTCAGCAGAGTAAGAGTCATATGCTCTTCTGAAAGAGCCAGCCAGGAGCCCCAGTGTTTGATTTCTTGGTATAAGTACAAACTGAGGAAAGAACCTAAGAAGAAGAGCAGGCACCACACTATCCAAAAAACAAAGGATGCTATGGACTGGGAACAGCTTCTGTAAATGTCACGCTTAGGGACTCCATGCCCTCTGATACATAGGCGGGGTGTTGGAGATGGGGGAATGGTGTTGAACAGCATCTTATTACCAAGTGAACTAGTTTGGGCTTGTTTTCCACAGAGAATGGGACTTCAAAAAGGACTAACATCATCAAGCCTGAGTTTTAAAGGATAATACATTTGTTATCTTTATCCTTAATTATGACACCTCTGTGCATTTTAGAGCTATGCTTTGGGATCACACAAATCACACTTTTTTTTTTTAAATGTCACTTCTCTGCCAATTCCACCTCTATTTCTCACTAGGATGTGTTATAATTGTGTGGTAAGAACTTGCCTTCAAGAGCCACCAGCTCCCCCGAGCCGTTTCTTTCAGAGCATAGTTAGCTTCGTGTCCTTTAGCTCTTCTCTGAACATCTGGGAAACTAAATCCTGCTATTCTGGTCTCTTGAGGTCCCTCTGAGCCTATAAAACACAGCGGGCAAAGATTTCCGGAGGGATAGTTCTCCCTGTTCTTATCTCCCTATTTCTCTACAATACCTTCCCTCCCCATATCTCACCACCACCACCATAGGAAAATATTAACTTTAGTAGAGACATTTCAGGGGAAACTAACTTGTCCACAAACCTCGGATTGTGTTAAAGCCTTTAGGAGACTTGGCCATGCCCCATGCAGACGTGAGGAAATCACTGGAAATCTATAAAGCATCACTGGAACTTGAAGGTAGAATTCATACATGCATGCGTGCTGTGTCCTCTCATAGTATGAGGCTTTGCCAGGTCATGAAAAGAAGTCACCAGGAGAAGCTATCAGCTGAGCAAGTGAGGAGGCTTGGTGTTTGCAGCTGCGGCTGTGTGTGACCCATATATAGGCAATCTCGGGAGCTGGAAGCAAATTCAAAGTTGGCCTGGAAAGACTGGGTAGGTGCCTGCGCTATTTGTGCCACAGGGAGAGGTCAGGGGAGCTGCTGCAGTCTGTGGGATTATAGGGACTTGTACAGACTTGAGTTACACATGGACGTGCAGCAGAGCACATCAGAGGGAACAGTGTTCCTCCAACCACCTGCTCTCATCTAGTCAGGAAAACCCTGCAGAAGTATCTCCCCAGCCCCCAGATTTGTGCAATCGGTGTTTGCCAGACATAGGTGACAGAGAATGAAAGGTCATTCTCCCTATCTACTTAGAACACCATCACTTTGAAAAATGCCGATGAAATTTTGATCGGGATGGCAGTTGAAAGTACAGATTACTCTGGGCAACATAGACATTTTAACAACGTTTATTCTTCTGATCCATGAGCATGGAATGTTTTTCCATCTTTTTTGTCTTCTTCAATTTCTTTCCTGAGTATTCTGTAGTTCCTAGAGTACAGATCTTTTATTTCTTTGATTAGGTTTATTCCAAGGTATCTCATGAATTTTGGTGCTATTGCAATTGGAATCGATTCTTTAATTTCTCTTTCTACAGTTACATTGTTAGAGTACGAGAAAGCAACTGATTTCTGTCCATTGATTTTGTATCCTGCCACATTACTGAATTGCCATATGAGTTCTAGTGATTTCGGAATGGAGTCTTTTGGGTTTTCCACATAAAGTATCATGTCATCTGTGACGACGGAGAGAGTTGGACTTCTACTTTGCCAATTTTAATATCTTTTATCTCTTTTTGTTGTCTGATTGCTGTTGCTAGGACTTCTAGTACTATGTTGAACAATAGTGGCAAAGAGTGGGCATCCTTGTCATGTTCCTGATTAAGGAAAAGGCTCTCAGCTTTTCCCCATTGAGAATGATATTCACTGTGGGTTTTTCATTGATGGATTTCATGAAATTGAGAAATGTTCCTTCTATCCCTATCTCCTGAAGAGTTTTAATCAGGAACAGATGCTGTATTTTGTCAAATGCTTTTTCTGCATCAATTGAGAGGACATTCTTCTCTCTCCTCTTATTAATGTGTTCTATGACACTGATTAATTTGAGAAGATGTGGTCAATATATACAACAGAATATTACTCAGCCATCAGAGAAGATGAATACCCAACTTTTGTATCAACATGGATGGGACTAGAGGAGATTATGCTGAGTGAAATAAGTCAAACAGAGAAAGACAATTATTATATGGTTTCACTTACTTGTAGAACATAAGGAATAGCATAGAGGACATTAGGAGAAGGAAGGGAAAAATGAAGTGGGAGAAATTGGAGGGGAAGACAAACCATGAGAGATTATGGACTCTGAGAAACAAACTGAAGGTTTTGGAGGGCAGGAGAGTGGTGGAATGGGTGATCCTGGTGGTGGGTATTAAGGAGGGCATGTATTGCATGGAGCACTGTGTGTTATACATAAACAATGAATCCTGGAACACTACATCAAAAACTAATGATGTACAGTATGGAGACTAATACAACATTAAAAAAAAAAAAAAGAACATGGTTGCTGCTCCTTACCCAATGGCAACATCATTATTTAAAGCTTAATGACAGTCAATCCTCATGGTTCCATGAAGCACAGTTTGGAGTATGGGACCACAGGATTTTAGATCTGGAAGGAGCCTTTGAATTCGTCCCCTGCCATTCCATGCACACATGGAGATACCAAGTCACCTGATCAGGCCCCAGGACCTTGCCATCAGGCTCCTCAGTTTGAAACAATTGACAATGTTCCTGTTCTTCAAGGGACAGCCTAAGGGTTACTTTCTTGGGAAGCCTTTGAAGCTCTAAGTGTCTTCATATATATCTTTCTCGTAACTCCTAAAGCACCATCCTAATTATTTTTCAACTTCCTCTCTCCCCACTTGTGTAAAAATACCAACAAAGGTATGACTCATTTGAGGACAAGGATTTTATCTCATATTTTAATCACATTTGGAGGTGGATAGAGGAAAGGATAAAGGAAAGAGAAGAATTTGTGATCACGAAACCAGAGTAGGTTTCTCTAACTCTGTAGATGCATACATAAATGGATGCTTTATGTATCAATCTTCACCATGCTTTTCTGTGGTAAAGATGCCATTACCTGACTAGGGCTATTATTTTAGCCATTCACAATACTTTTTAAAATAGAGGCCTATGAGAGAACAGGAAGGGTTTTCAGATTCTCACTAATCATTGCAAAATAAAAGAGGAAAGGTAATTGCGTGGTTTTTTTAGTTAAGAGGCTTTGCCATTTCAAGACCGAGCCTGGGAGGTGTGGTTTAAAATGGCTTCTGAGAAGCAGTTCCTGGTGCAGCCTCTCCCTTCTTTCTGCTACAATGCTGAGGAATACACAGCAAAGGCAGAAAGCTTGCACTCCTCTCTAAGATCTAGATCTGACAGTCCTTGTGGGAAAATCTGAAGTAAGGGAGTAAGAGATGGAGCCCAGAGCACCAGGGAAGGAAAAATGGCTTCTCAAGTGCTAAAAGTGAACATAAAACCTCCAAAATGCATTGTTTCAGGTCTCACAAGCCACTCTTCTGGCTCTGCTTTTCTCTGCCTTCCTCTGTCTTCCAAAGGCCCCCTCTGCATGACCTGGGATGCCTCCTGGGACCCTCATGACCCATGACTTCCCAACTCAAGAGTTTTGCAGAATCTGGCTCTAGATCCTACCTCTGCACATCCAGAAGGCAAGCCTGGAGCAGTCCAGCACTGATCGGGGCCACAGCATGGTAGAGAGGCTGGGGCTGCAGAGCTCATCACATGGGCCATCCCTGATGGGACAGAGAACAGATGTGGGCAGTCTCCCTGACCTTCCAGAAAACAGCTGTGCAAGATAAAAAGTTGCATGGGACACATCAGGCTCTGAGATGATATGTATTAGTTTGCTAGGGCTGCTGTAATAAAACACTGATGGCTTCCATAGCAGATAATTACCATCTCACCATTCTGGAGCCTGGAAGCCCAAGATCAAATGATCAACAAGGTCGGTTCCTCCAAAGAGCCATGCGGCAAGGATCTCTTTGGCTTGTGAATGGCTGTCTTTCCCACATCGTCTTCCCTCTGTGCGTGTCTCTGCAGCCAACTTTCCTCTTTTTGCAAGGACTGTTATTTCATTGGATTAGGGCCTACCCTAATGGACTTAGTTTTAATTTTTAACTGAGATCTCATTGACATATAACATTATATTCATTTTAGGTGTACAACATAATGATTTGATATCTTTGCATATTAAAAAGTGATCAGTCTAGTTAACAGCCATCACCATAGTTGCATTTTTTATATATCATGAGAATTTCTAATATCTATTATTTTAGCAACCTTCAGTTATGTAATACAGTAGTATTAACTATAGTCACCATGCTATACACAACATCTCCGTGACTCATTTATTTTATAACAAGATGTCTGTACCTTTTACTCCCTTCACCTATTTTGCCCACTCCCCATCCCCCACCTTGGGGCAACTATCAATCTGTTCTCTGTATCTATGAACTTGGTTTGTTTGCTTGTTTTCAGATTCCCTTGTAACTGAGATCATATGGGATTTGTTTTTCTCTGTCTGACTTATTTCACTCAGAATAATGCCTCTGAGGGCCACCCATGTTGTCACACATGCCAAAATTTCTTTGTAAATGGCTGAGTAATATTCTATTTTTGAAAGCTAGTTAAATAGGTAGATAGATATCACATTATCTATGTATCGATACATAGATATCACATATTTTCTTTAGACACTTACCCATCAATAAACATGTAGTTAGCTCCCATATCTTGGCTATTGTAAACAATGCTGCAGTGAACATGGGGGCACATATATTATTTTGAGTTAGCATTTTCACTTTTTTTCTTTCTGCTGGATAAATACCAAGAAGTGGAATTTCCAGATCATATGATAGTTCCATTTTAATTTTTTTTTTTTGTAAAACCTCCATACTGTTTTTCATAGGGTCTACAGCAGTTTATATTCTACCAACAGTGCATAAGCATTCACTTTTCTCCACATCCTCACCAACAATTGTATTTGTCTTTTTGATGGCATTTTTACAGGTGTGAGGTATCTCACTGTGGTTTTGACTTACATTTCCATAATGATAAGTGGTGTTGAATACCTTTTCATGTACCTGTTGGCCATGTGAACATCTTCCTTGGAATACTGTTTATTCAGATCCTCAGTCCATTTTTTAATTTGGATTGTTTATTTGCTATTGAGTTGCATGAGTTCTTCATATATTTTGGATATTAACCCCTTATCAGGGGTTAATATTTTCTGTAAATATTTTGTCCTATTGAGGGAGTTGTTGCCTTCTCACTTTGTTGATGGGTTAACAGATTCACTTTAATTTGATTATCTTGGTGAAGATCCTAACTCTACATAAGGTCTTATTCTGAAGTACAGAGGGTTAGGACTTCATTATATGAAATTGGGGGAGGTGGGGAAGACAGAGTTCACTTCAAAACAATACAGTTCTGGGGCGTCTGGGTGGCTCAGTGGGTTGAAGCTTCTGCCTTCAGTTCAGGTCATGATCCCACGGTCCTGGGATCGAGCCCCACATCAGGGGAGCCTGCTTCCCTCACCCACACCCCTGCCCTGCCTGCCTCTCTGCTACTTGCTATTTCTGTCTGTCAAATAAATAAATAAAATCTTAAAAAATATACAGTTCCAAAAACATAGACATTGAGCACCCTGGGAAGTGTAGTATTTGATGTTCTATCTTTGCAGAGCAGCGTATTCTCACAGAACATCGAGAGCTGCTCAGTGTGAACATGCATCAGAAATTCAAAACGAGGTGAGAGATTACATGGGCACCAGTCTTTTCTATAGGTATGGGTCTGGGAAGACCATTTATAAGAACACTCAAACGGCTAAGTCTGCACTAGTCACTAAAAGAATGTGAAACAAGACTACCAAATCACATTTAGTTCTCTCACTTTGGCAGAAAGTTAAAAACCATACTCCTTTCTGAAAAGAATGTGGTTAGATGAACACAAACATGCATTGCTGAGGGGAGTGGAAAATTGAACCACATTTCTGGAAATAATTTGGTGATTTAATCAAGGACCTTTAAAAAAGTTATGTAATTTGACCCAATATTCCTGACTTTAGAAGTGCTTCTTCAGAAACTAACAAAGCCTATATTAAAATTTTTTGTAAAACAATGTTTCTCCCAACATTGATTAGAATGGTAAAACAAAACTGTAGAACAGCCTCAGTGGTCAATAAAAGAGGAAAAAATTGTATCAGAACTAAAAGCAAGAGTCTTCAAATAATTTGTTCTTATAAAAATATTATGATATGATATTAATGAAATGAACCTTACACAAATAATTAATAAGATAACTAATTTTGTTTTGAATATACTCATAAAAGAAGTCATGGAGATCTTAGCATTTTTTTTTTTGGTGAAAAGATTAGCGACTGTTTTTCCTTTTTTTTACTTTTTAATTTTTATATTTCCAAAACTTCTTACAAGATAGATGTGTATTTATCAGTTACTCCTATACAGCAAAAAAATAGAATTTCTTTTAACATTGTATATCTTTCTATTTCATGTCTCCTCTTCCTTTATGTTCCACCAGGGCTATAGATTGAACGGTGCCTAAGTGCTCACAAAGTCCATTACCCTCTTTTATTCATTAGCTTTAGATCTATTTCTCATTACTATTGCATCCATTATAACTCTATCCATATCCTGATGCTCATGAAACTTACATAAGAATCTCAGTTTGTTTAACTTGCTATGACTAGGTAAGAATGAAGTTCCTTCTTTGCTTCAGCTACATCATGGCTCTGGGAAGAAAACATTTTCGTGAATGGAAAATTGACTAACAATGGAATTATGTTAAGATGTATGAAAGCTAGAAATGGAAATAACCTGGCTGAATTACTGTCATTTAAAGACTGCATTTTTCTATATATGTGTTGTAATTCCTACCTTGGAGTTTTTCCATGGTAGAAATATGTTATCTTTCAAATATAAATATGAATAAACATAGATATAAATATAAATAGTATAGATATGAATGCAAATATGAATATAAGTGCATTTATTAGTGTGGCATTATCAATTTGTCATGAACTCTTTTAATCCTTTCTTCTCACTTATGACAGGATGATTATTGCAAAGAAAGAATTTGATTATGTTAATTTCCCAATTTGAAATTCTTTAAGTGGATCTGTGGTGTCTGACCTTGATCTGCCTTCAGGACTGAGCACTCATTCCCCCAATTGCCAGTGGTTTGGGAGCTAATGGCTCTCAACTGAGTGACCCTCCAGGAGCTGCCCTCCACCAAAGACAGCAGCTTTACCCAAAGTCACCCCCACCAGAGGTACAGCCCACATCTGATGACTAGTGAATGCAGGGATATAAAGGCCTGACCACCTTGCCTCTACTCAGGACAAATCTGAAGGGCATCTCTGCTCTAGAGTTTACTACAGGATGTACCTGCCGTTCATTTCTTCCCTCTGCCTGCTCCTATTTTGTTCATTTCCCTACAGATGTTGATCCTGGAACTCCTTCTAATAAATATTTCCACACAGAAGAATCTCTGTTTCAGGGTCTCTTTCCTGAGGACTTAACCTAAGAGCTGGTGACAGCAGTGGTCTGAAGAAGCTGATTCTCACATGGGATTTTGGAAGTAGATTACTCCTAGTCATCTGGCTATGAGAAACCTGTCACTGGTGGTTGGTGGAGCATAAACAGCCCCAGGCAACCTGTAGCTATGAAATTCACTTTCACTAATAGTGCACTGGGATGGGGTACCATGGAAAGCATTGCACTGGAGTGAGAAATATCTCAGTGCCTGAGAATTTCAGGAAAATAGAAATGAAGGACTACAGAATCAGGTAGCCATGCTTGGGTGCAGTTAACACATTAAAAGAGAGAGAGAGAGAGAGAGATAAGGCCAACAGTGACTAATCTGGGTAAGTCTAAGATTCGGAGAGCTTCTTTGGCATGATATAGAGTGACTTTCATCTTCTATAGCTCACAGGCAGGAAAAGCTTAGGCTCAAATCCAGGACATACTTAAAAGAGTAGCAGAGCTGCAGAGAAGGTTAAATTTTTATCCCCCAAAAGTCAAAGGTCAGAGCCCTTGGAAAAGAGTGGGGTCCTGTGACACAAAATCAGAATATCTGGTCTCATGCACTTGAAAATTTTGAAGGTAGACCCCTCTGAATTCTCTGGGCCTGCTAGCATAGCCTACTCTTTTCTGTTAATTGCTTGAAGACGGTGAGCAGGTCTGTGGCTTCCAAGACAATACACACCTCCTTTAGGACCTACCCCTAATTCTTCTCCTGGACACAAACTAATAACTTAGGTTAAGTCATATCAAGAACTTGCAAGGAAGGGGCTAGGCCTACTGAGAGGAAAGTACTGTGTCCCAGAGAAGTGGCAGGACCTTCCAAACATGAGCTAACGAGAGATGGTGTATGGAACTGTATGTTGAAGTTGTGAATCAAGGGAGGGAAAAAAGCTGTACAAAAGTTTAGGCATATGGAAATACAGTCCCCTGATACAGGATTTAATATCCTGGCCAAGACCTCAGAAGACGGTGCTGATGCCATGCTTGAATGTTTCTTAGAAAATTGGAGAAAGCAATTGTTCATATCTATGAAGTCAACACACCAAAAGGACCATGACAATTGAATAGGGGATCAAAGTCTCAGGGAAAAAGACCGGCTAGAAGGAATGTTTTATGCATGCCTAGAAGACCAACTAGCTGAAAAGGTTCTGTCAGAGGCATGGAAAATACCACCAAAGGAGTTAAAAAAAAACCCCTCTGGTTAGGGTACCTGCGTGGCTCAGTTGGTTGGGCATCCAGATCTTCTCTTCAGCTCAGATTATGATCCTAGGGTCCTAGGATTGAACTCCACATTGGGCTCCCTGCTCAGCAGGGGAGTTTGCTTCTCACTCTCCCTTTGCCCCTGCTCCTGTGCTCTCTCTTTCTCTGTCACTCACTCTCTCTGTCAAATAAACAAACAAAATCTCAAAACAAAACAAAAAAAAACAAAAAACAAAAAACAAAAAAAAAACAAAAAACACTGTTTAGAGGGGCAGTTGCATCACCAAGAATCTCAGAGATGATTGTGCTCTATAGACCAGGGCTGATAGTAGGAGATTATGCTACAGTCCTGTGTTCTATGACAGCAATAAGGATGATAAAAACCTAAAATAATAGAGGTTGGGTACTGCACTTAAACATCAAAAACAAGATGGTGCAATTTTCATGGTAAGTGCAAGGTCATTGTAAACCCCAAAACTATGGAGATAACATACTATGTCATACTTTCAAACAAGATAGATGGTTAGACAACAAGGGTAAAGTTCAGTCCAAAAATAAATGAAACAAAGATAGACAATGAGAACACTGAGAATTGGTGCCCCAATAAGATATCACCATCATTTTCCCAGTTTCTGAACCTAAATGTGCAGACCCAGATCCCATAAACTGAAAAAAAGGCCAGGTCCCTAGAGGGAAAAACCCTGCAATACTGTGTAAGTATGTTCAGCAATATCTCCAGTCCTTCTCTAAAAGGACATATGGCCCATTACTTGAGTAATAGGGAAAGGAAAACACCTAAATATTTCAGTGATTGTAGTACACAATGTCTGAGTTGATGCACCGAGAGACTCAGGTTATCATCATGGACTTCTTGTTAGACTAGGAATATATAAAACCCAAGTAAGAAATGGAGTCCTGTAAGCTCAGATCTAGCTTACAAAGATCCTTGACCCACCCTAGGGTCATTTCCCCTTCCACCCAAATCATAATTGGAAAGGACATAAGTGAGGTTTGGTGAGATGCACACATGTCTCCTTGATATGCAAGGAAAGGGCTATCATTGTGGAGAAAGGCAAATGGAAATCATGGAACTGCCACAGCCCCCATCTGCCTGCCCTGGCAGTATAGTAAATCAAAGCAGCTCTACATCCTGTACAGTTTCAAAGATTGGTATTACCCTAAAACCATACAGGATATAGCCACGCTGGTCGTTGATATAACCACATTAAATCACCAGTTTAACCCTTAAAATTCCAGAGACTTAATGGAGCATGGCAGTTGTTTACCAAAATCTCAGTCGAGAAGCAATTCTAATTGCACTGTGTGCCTCATGTGGCATCTTAATACTGACCCCCCTGCTTCAAAACATTGGGGACCCCCTGCACTTCTGACCAACTGGCTATAAATTCAGGGGCTCCTGCAACTCCCGTAATTTCAATAATTCACTAGAGCAACTCACAGAACTCACCTAAAACGCTATACTGACAATTAAATCTGTATTATAAAGGATACAGACCAGGAAGAGCCAAATGAAGAGACATATAGGGGAAAGTGGGGGTGGGGTACACAGATGTTCCTGTCCCCATGACAGGTGCATCATCCTCCCAGCACATTAATGTGTTCATTAGCCAGGAAGCTCCACTAAGCCTCCATGTCCATAGATTTTTCTGGCCATGTTTGATTAAATGATTGTTCACATGATCGAACTTAATTTTCAATCCCTCCACACTCTCTCAATTACTGTGGCTGGTATTCTAGGGACAGACCCCATCCTGAAGCTATCTAAGGACCCACCTTGAATTACCTCACCAGCAGAACAAAGATAGCCTTATTACTGAGGAGATTCCAAGGGTTTGAAGCTCTATGCCAGGACCTGGGAACAGATATCAGGTATATTTATTGTACCACACAAGGTGAGTCCCTGTACTTGAGAATAGCCTAGCCTATATCCAGTGATTGGTAGGTATAGGAGATGGGAGTTTGGTATAAAGGCAGGACTATTTTTCTTCAAGACAGGACAACTCTGAAGGACCATCCTGGCTCCAGATCTCCCCTGGATCAGCTGTAATTCTGTTATGGTTTACATTCTGCCTTCAATACCCCACAAGGGTTGATCAATAGGAGCACTCTCCAGTAAGCCTCTTCCTTGCATGTTCCCTGTTTATTCCACTTCATGGGCAATCTAAGACATTTTTCTATAACTGGTAAGATAAAATTCAAACATCTATGCAGATAAGGTCATTGCTACTAAGTCTTTAATATCAACTTATAGAATTGTTGAACCTTCTACTCCTGCCATTTTGAATTCCATTCTGTGGTCCCTCAATTCTTTAATTTAGCTGATGGGGCTGGCTTAGCTGGTGACACTCTCATCCTTCTGTAAAACAGACTGATCTGCAGCAAACAGGATACTTCCTCACAAGCAGACCCACAAAACCATGCTTCGCTAACTGTATTGGTGAACATCTAGAGAAAGTTCTTCCCAGAGTTGTTTATGTTAGCACTTAGTGTAATAATGTAATTTAATTAAAAACTGTATCAATCAGTAAACTGTAAAGACAAAAACAAGTTGTTTCTGTGAAAACTAAATTGAATGTTTTGGAAAGACTTGATAAAGGGGAGTTCATAAAAATCATTGCTCTCTAATTTGGATAAAACCACAGTAATAGATTGAAAGAGGATAAATCTACAGAAATTTTCTCAAGAAAGTTGTTTCCAAGTGACTTCAATTTCTCATTTTACCTGAAAAAGGAGAATAGGAATCCAGAGGATGAATTAAGGGCATAGCTCATGCATGAAAGAAAATATGAAATAGTATATAAGCAAGAAAAGGCATCGGTCCTTTATTTAAAAATTGGTCAAACATAAATACACTATGGTTCTAATGTAAACGAAAATGTTTAAAGTACACGTGTCCATTTTTATAATAACTTGCATTAACCAGTCGTCTGAGCCTGATAAACAGCTCAGGTAATGACATCACATGATTCACTGGACTAGCACTTTGAATCTACTAAGGCCCTTGCATTCCATGTGATGCTTTTCTCCACATGTTGCTTCCTCCACCTGGCAGTCCTGAAAGCTTTCCCTCATCCTTTTTCAAAACTCAGCTCAGGAAGCACTTCCTCCTGGAAACATTCCCAAACTCCTAATATTTCACAGGCTCCTCATTACCCTAGAGAGGTAAACTCCTAAGTACACAGAGTACTGTACCTACCCACTTATTCGTCTTCTCCCTGAAACCATAAGCAGTGCCTGGCTCTTACTCAACCTTGCCAACCCTGTGCTCAGCACAGTCTGACACTTGGGAGGAACTCAATAAATTTTTTTTTTTTTAAAGATTTTTTATTTTATTTATTTGAGAGAGAGAGACAGTGAGAGAGAGCATGAGCGAGGAGAAGGTCAGAGGGAGAAGCAGACTCCCCATGGAGCTGGGAGCCTGATGTGGGACTCGATCCCGGGACTCCAGGATCACGCCCTGAGCCGGAGGCAGTCATTTAACCAACTGCGCCACCCAGGCGTCCCCAAGGAACTCAATAAATATTTATTGGGTTAATAAATTTATGAGTAATTCACCAATGTTCCATTTTCTTTCCATGACAAATTGGCTTCAGATGCCCTTATCCTCTACTGCCCTCTCTGCTTTTTGCATATGAAATGGGTTTGTCAATATCAGGGGTGTGTTCTGATAGCATGATGTAGAATAGAGGCAACTGTAAACTTCAGAGATCAAACCAGAAAACTTAAATTCCTAAACATTTTCCAAGCATCAGTCCAAAAATGTAGTTAACACAAGGCTTACAATGACGTCCTTATACAATTTTTAAGTCAATGAAAAGGAACTGGAACTTACCTCAATGAAATCTGTCCTAGAGAATATATATATATATATATATATATATATATATATATATATATGGTACTAGCTGAGGGAAAAAACATATAAGCATATGGTGATTTTTCCAAGCTTCCTTTTTTTGGAAATAAAGCTCATATTTCCCTCCACTTAAATGCATACAACTACTGGATATTTTTCTTTAAAATTTTTTTTTTCTTGCAAATGTCTTGACTTGGAAAGATATACAATGGCTATAATAATCCTCATATGCCATTTCCATATAATCTAATTAACATAAGGGCTCTTTATTGATCAAGGAAGAAAATTATAGTTCTTCAAAGAGATAGCTGATCATTGCCTTTAGCAATGTATTTGTAAACTACTGTGACTCTAGTAGCAAATTGTATTAATTATTTTACCTTCCACATACACCATTTCACTGTCCCTAGAAGCACCAACAACCTTTGGCACATTTTGTATGAAACTGGTCACCTGATGATAAATTACCATAGTAGCTGAGAATCCCATTTGTATTCTTGACAATGTTGCAAAGAAAGTCATGATGATGACACTGTGCTAATTGTGTTTCAGCTGGAAGCTAACAAGAAGCTACTACCATTTGTGACTCAGTGTTTGCAGATAACAGAATCCTGTAAGACCCCATTTTCCTCTCCTCTAGCACAATCTCATCCAGGAGAGATTGCACTACAGGAGGTTCCTGGCAAGGTCCTGACTGGGAACCTGTGCTCCTTGTTTATCAGACAGTACCACATTCAGCTATGTCAAACCATCAGTACAAGGAACAAAACAAACAAACAAAAAAGAATTCTTCAGTTTCCCCACATTCCGAGAACTTTTAGAATTCAAGAAAAATCCTCAGAGGCAATGTGGGTTTTCATCCTCTTGTTACCAGGGTGAAGACTGAGTAAAGCGTTGTAGCCAAGGCAACCAGGACTTTGCCCTGTCCCCTCCATTCCTGTAGCAATTGTGCCCACGGTCTCTGGCATCTGTCCCTCCAAATTCCCTCCTGCCCCTTGTTGATAAAGCTGTTCTTATTCTACCAGCCCCACTTTGCCTGGGTGAGAAGCCAGAAGTGCCTAGAAATTGGGAGATTGGCCCTTCATCAACAGCTGAGTGATGCAGTGGTATAAATGCCCAGCCCCTTTGGCCCCAGGATTTGAGCCAAAGTTACCTTCTATGGGGTCTTGCTGACAGCACATTTAGACTGATCGATCTCCTTCCTTTCCCCTCTCAGCTGGGCTGACCACATACCCTGGTTTGCTTGGGACTGTACCGGTTTCAGCACTGAAGTTCTGCATCATGGAAACTTTTTGGTCAAACTGGGCCAACTGGTCACCTTTCACTTCCCCACACCTCTCCCAAGGCAATTTTCTAGGAAAACTTCCCAATAAATTACCTTTACATGAAGCCTCATCTCATGATCTGCCTCTAGGACACCAAACCTCTAGGACACCAAACTCTAGTCAGTTTGTAGCAACACTGGCTTCATAATACGGAAATCTTTTTAAGCTTCAGCTTGTCCACAGCACAATAAGGGGCATTCCAACAACCAGAGTCAGCCTACAGCACACTTTCAAAAAGGTGAGGAAGGTCTTTCAAGGAGATGAAGAAGGAAGTGAGGAAGAAGTGGGCAGACTCACTGTCCACCACCTTTACTGCCACCTCCCAGCACCAAAGCTTTGTCATCACCTCTCAGTGGGATCTTTAGTGGCCTTTTCACACAACACATCTCCTTTCTTCTCCCCTCGCACCCTGTAGTTTACTGTAGTTGAATTTAGTTAAAATATAAGTCAGACCATGGACTGGTACAAAGCCCCAGTGACTGCCCCGCTCACTCAGAGCCAAAGCTAAAGTCTTCCCTCTGACCCAAAGCCTCTACAACAGTCTGGTCCAACCTCTTCTCCTGCCATTCTCCCCTCGTTGGCCCCCAATGGCTGCCCTGGCCTCCTCACTCTTTTCTTCAGGTATGCCTACCCACCCCACTTTAAGGCCTCTGAGCAGGCTCTTGCTTCAGTCTAGAAGGTGATTCACTTCCTTCAGGCAGGTCTGAACTCAAATTGGCCACCTCAGTGAGCCCTCCTCTGATGCCCCCTCTGAAATGGAACCCCCCACCACTGATATGCCATCTCCCTCTCTTGTCCTCATTCTTATCCTCAGCATGGACTTCTTTGCCTTCTTTCTTTCCTGTATGTTCCCTAGAGTGCAAACTCCCACAGGCAGTCTTGGTCTATTCTGCCCCCCTCCACCCCTGCATGTGCGCCCACCCCAGACTCTCACAGTAGATGTTCATTCATTATTTGATGATTGTCCTTGTTGTGTCCCCAAGTCTGCTGCAGCTGTGGGAGACCTGGACTTGTGGGCAGCTAAACTGAGTTCCACTTTGTTCATGGCTCGTGACCAGTCAATGATCTGTGTGATACCTGAACTCTTAGACCTGAAGAGCTCTGGCCAGAACCATGGTGGAAAAAGAGCCACCTCATGGACATGGTCCCACTCTGTTGGGATTGTGTAAACTAAGAAGGTTATCTTGCAAGTGTGGCTGTTGTTTTCCTCCCAGATGCCAACTTCCCTCTAGACACGTCTCTCTTATCAAAGGTGATAAAAAGGCGATGCCCATCACCTCAGGAATTGTGGCTGGACAATGAAACACAACAACAAATCAGAATATCTAAAAGATAAAAATAGAGCTCAGTGTGGGATATGAGCATCTGAGTAAGGCATTGCTCTTGCCATCCCAAAAGCATGTGCTTCAAAGGTGCAACTTTAGCCTTCTGAAGCCAGCTGAACCTAGCACAACAATTCTCAGAGTGAGGCCCCCAGATCAACAGTGGCACTATCAACCAGGAACTTGATGGAAATGTAAATTATCAAGTACCCCCAAAGCCTCTGACTCTACCAAATCGGAGATTAGTGGTGGGCCCAGGGATGCCGATGCATACCTGACATTGAGAACCACTGGCCTACCAGATAGACTTTACCAGGGACTCTTTTCCCCAGAAAACACCTGCATGAATCATTCCATTGGAAGCTGTTAGAGCAGGGTTTCTCAGCCTTGGCACTGTTACATTTGAGGCTGGATGATTTGTTGTGTGTGCTGTCCTGTGCACTGTAGGATGTTTAGCAGCCTCCTCAACCCGCATCCTCTAAATGCCGTAGTATCCCTACCTCTACCACCCCCTCCACCAGTTGTGACCAACAAGAGTATCTCCAGACTTGGCCAAAATCGCCCCTGGTTGAAAATCACTCCCTTGGGCAGCATGGAAGACGAGACAGCTTTATGATATGATAAAGCTGAGCCTGCCAACATCAAAAATACATGGCAGTCTCCCATTTTCAACAGATTGAGCCTGGAGTATCTGCTGCATTTGGGCTTCCTGGGAATAGACTTTCAGGTTGGCAAGCAAGAGGTTTCCGGGGGAGTATGCCCAGGGACCACTTCAGCGGGGGGTGAGGGAAGCAGGAAGGGCAGATGGAGAAGCTGAGCTACGAGGCACTTGAAACAGAGGCACCACCGGAAGTTATGGAGTCCCACGGCCCTGCCGAGTTGTCCCAATAGAGGCAAAGGAACAGGCCTCTCCCATTGAACGGGACTGCCGTCTACCCCCTTGGGCATAAGTGGAGATGAGGCAGCTTCCTGCACAGACACAATCTCCGGAGTACTGAGTTGATTGTGAGTTGCCGGAAGCCAGCACTCCAGGCCGCAGGGACGAGCACAGGTCCTGGGTGGTGAACCACAGATTCCACAACAGCATCTGATTGTCGCAGGACTGGGACCTCAATGATAGCTGAAAATCTACAATCCCAGTCCACATTACTAAGTACCATGACAGAGGCTTAAATCTAAACAGCAGTTGTCTAAACTCCTGAACAAGAATCATTTACTGAGTCAAAATACATGTTACTCTTTCTAAAGCCTATTGTGCACAGACCCAGTGCTCCCTGCTGTACCGTTCTCTCTTCCCCCGGAGCGCTGTTTGTTCTCATAAATACATCATCTGCGAAGTTGCCCTCCCTGGATCTCCATACCGGAGCCAGCGTCAGTCAGGATCAGCAATTGATTTCTTGGCTCCAATAGAACTCTCCTCATGAGGAGCTAATTATAGATGATGAGAAGTTTTCAGGGTATGCAGTCTTGCCTTCTCTTTGATTTCTGTTCTGAATGACAAAACATAGAACTGTCATTCGTATTTGTCACTGGCCAGCTCTGCTCTCCGGTCCACGGTGCCCAAGGACCTCAGCCTGCCACATCAGCACTGCCTGTCTCTGGGCCAATCAGAATGGAACCCTCAGTGTTCTAGACATCCCATCCTCTTTTGGAGGACACCCTGTCATCCGTCTGACGTGTCTATCCATTAAGCCATCACCTCTCATACATTCAACATCTGCTGAGTTCCTGTGAGAACTCACCTAAAAGGCTGTTCAGCACGTCCATTCCGACCCCCATGCCCTGCCAAGTGATGTGGGCTGAGCCTACCACTTGTCTACAACACTGGTCAGCCTGGAGTGTGGGGAATGTCTCTGTGAAAACTTTGATTCTTTAACACCACTTATTTCCAGGACTTATAATCCCGAGAAGGGCATCATCAGTAGAAATACTAGAAAGAAAAAAAAAAAAAATCGTGCTTTAAATGTGAAATCTCTCAGTAATCACCCGAGTTAAAAAATATAAATTAAAACTGACATGACCTGCGAAGGAGGAAATGTTTAACGAGTCTTTTTCCTTTCAGGAATTTGCCCCTCACACAAACCTTTTATTGAGATGATGATCTCATGGAGCTCTTTCTATCCTAGACTTACCTGGATGACAGAAGCCAGGATCTTGTCTCTCTTCTGATTGTGGAAAATTAGAATCTAGGGACTGGGGGTTGAGGGGATGGGATCCCAGACTGAGATGGGAGAAGAAAGGGGGTCTATTAGAAACCTCACCCCACCATTTGTCTAAGATTTTATCAGAGAGCCTCAATTACAACAAAAAAAGCAAAACACTCTGTACTTTTGTTAGACCATATGTCTTCCAATGCTCCTATTTATAGTTCAAAAATAGGAAAATATTTGCACAAAAGGTAAAAATGTAGTGACAACCCTGCACTTAGAATCTTCTCCTTGTGAGCATATGTGTAGAAACTGTGGTTGTTCACCTATTTGGATCACACACACAGTGCTATGAGTCTGACTCATTCTCCTCCCCACAACCAGACTGTTTCAAGGGTTTCAGCAACCCCAGAAGTCCTCCCCCTGCTTGGAGCTCAGAAAAAGAATCCCAAGCTCCCAGAGAGAAGTCACATTTTTAGCTCTTCTTGCCTCTCCCTGGCAAGTGAGCTACCTAACTTTCTCGGAAGTATGCAAGAAGATAGTATCCTCATCCACTTTGCCAGATGGCTGCATCAAGATAACACTGAAACACATTCTGCGGGGGTCGGGGAGAAGGAAAGCACTCCCGTGTGACAGTGTGACATACGACTTCCATCACTCAGCCTGCATCTCTTCGTGCTGCAGCAATATCTGGAGGTGCAATGGCCTGTAAATATATTTAGGTGCTTGATCATTGAGTTTCACAAGCTACTGTCAATTTCACCCGTCAATTTCCATAGAACATTGAGTGTGTCATAAAAACCTTCTGAGACATTTTCCTCCCTGTAATATAGATTTTAAAAAATAAAAATCAGACAAAATAAGTATTAACTCATCACTCATCACATAACTCATAACTCATCACAATGGACTGTGATATGCTATTGATGGTATTTACATAATCAATCACATTGCAGAAATTCATGACAGGTGTGATGTCCAGTCTCTTCCTAATCCAACTCTTACTGATTTTTCATTGTTTGGGAAAATGAAAAAATTTTACCTTGGGCTCAAGAATTGACATTTGGTTTTGGCTTACCCATCTTTGAAGAAAGCTCTTCAGATATAAGGAAGGCTATTTAGAGAATAAAGCACAGGACATGATTTTACCAGGCTTGTCACTCAAGAAACTCCTATCATTCCCCACTCATGAAATGTCCTCCCTGACTCTTATTAGCTATTTTCATTATTAATGTGATGATACAAGCATTGCCCTAGTGAAGCTGAGCTATATTTTAGAATGGTACAAATTCAACTGCCTCCCATGGCCATGCAGGAACAGGCGATCCATACACTGACCCTTTCTTTAAAATCTCTACAGCACCCAGAGTTCATAACACTCCTGTAAATATTCAATTGTATAAAACTTGGTTTCAAAACCAGGTACCATCAGCCCAACCCACTTGTGTATCTCCTGAAAACTGAATTCCTAGCTATGGGATTTCCATTTCAGGGATTTTTAATGATTGCAAATAAATTTCTGACCATTCCAAGATTTATCAAGAATGGAAAATAAGATCCACAGTGCTATCCATCTATGTTATGAACAATAATTGTGTAATTTATTTCTGTGTGTGTAAAATTCTTATCATAACAGGTATGAACACTTGTATACAGTACCAACCAAAGTTGAATTGACTTCTAAAACCATTGTTTTAGTACAATTTAGTAAAGCCATAGATAGATAAATAGATAGACAGACAAAATGTCAATTCAATGATAGTCATTACTGTATATAAGTATTCATATCCATTATAAGAATATAATATGCTAAGTGAAATAAGTCAAGCAGAAAAAGTCAATTATCCTATGAATTCACTTATTTGTGGAACATAAGGAATAGCACAGAGAACATTAGGTGAAGGAAGGGAAAAATGAAGGGCGAGAAATTGGAGTGGGTAAAAAACCATGAGAAACTATGGACTCCAGGAAACAAACTGACAGTTTTAGAAGGGAGGGTGTGGGGGAATGGGTGACCCCTGGGATGGGTATTAAAAAGAGCATGGATTGCATGAAGCACTGGGTGTTATACACAAACGATGAATCATGGAACACTACATCAAAAACTAATAATGTCCTGTATGGTGACTAACATAACTTAAGTAAATAAACAAACAAATAAATCCAGAAGAGTAAAAAAAAATAATAAATATATATATATGTTTGTATAGAATGTATTTATGTAAGAATTCTTTTATATATATGTATTTATGTAAGAATATATTATGTAGAAATATATTTATAGAAATATATATATATATATATATATATGGAAGAATATATATGTGTGTGTGTGTGTGTATATATCCTGGTAAGCACAGGCTAGAGATAGAAAACTAATTGGGTTCTGAATTTGACAACCTACTAAAAAGTAGTAATCTATTTATATAGCATTCTGGAAAGCTCCCATCCCTAATTTTAAATTATTAAAGCATGCTATTTATAAACCAGTTTATAGAAAAATAAGAAAATACTTTTTTAAAATTTTAAATGTGACTTGCAATATACAGAGATAAGCTCAAAGACTTATGTATAAGAATATTTGTTGTCAGATTACATATAAAATTAAAAACTGAGAAATATCATAAAGTTTCAAGAAATAGAGACAATAAATTTAATATTATACCTTCATGAAAAGAATGTTTTAGGAGAATTATTAATAGCCTAGAAATGTTCAAAAACATATTGTTAAATTTTTAAAAGCAAATTATAGCTTTATGTACAATATATTTTCTTGTTTAATGTATAAAATTTGAAGAAAAAAAGGATAAATTTTAAAAATGTTAACTGTGATTAGCACTTGGGAATGAGAACTAAACTGTTTTGTTTCTTTATTTATACATTTCTCTATTTAAAAATTTTTCCACAGTTCACATGTATCACTTTTGTAATCAGAAAAAGGAAATAGCTTTTTTTTTTTTTTTTTTAATGTGATACTCTGTACCGGCAGTACTGTTTTTAAATAACATCTTGTTCTGAAGCATAATTTTTAATAACAGCAAAAAAAAAGATGAACTAATAAAATTATCTCTGAGATTCTGTTTTAAATAAACTATAATTCACCTAGCACTTTGATTTTGTTTTCCAGATACTATTCTCCAATTAATAAACAACTACATACATATGTGCATACACATAGACATACATAAATGAAAAACAGAGATTTCCAAAGGTAATGACAGAATTCCTGGCCTGAGGCAGAGAAAGCTAGAGATGAATTTTGAACATCTTTTCTTTTTATTTTGGCAAAGATTTTTGTTGTTGTTCTTAATCTTTAAGCATTACACACAGAAGTGGTGTCTTGCCCATGATCTTTTCCCATTTTTCCTGGTACTAATCATAGCCTATTCTGAGGTTCAGGTAGAAAGCTCCCTTTTCCACAACACTTTCATTGACAAGCTAGAAGTATCCTAAGGCACCAAAGAATAAGGCAGTGCTCAAAGAATGACACTGTCATTGATAGCAAAAGGACATGTGAAATATCTTGAAAAGTCTCCCAATGACCAAATTTGGGACAATTTGAGCAATTAAATAATTATAGAAAGGGATTCTAAAAAAAATCTGAAAAATCCATATTGACACAGGGACAGGTGGGAGGGATAGATAGATAGGTAGAGGAAAACCATCTCTATACTGTAGAATTTCAATGCATAAATTAGCTTTTAGGGGCACCTGGATGGCTCAGTTGGTTAAACATCTGCCTTCAGCCCAAGTAGTAACTCCAGGGCCCTGGGATCAAGTCCTGTAATGGGCTTCCTGCTAAGCAGGGAAGCTGCTTCTCCCTCTCCTTCTGCCTGTGGCTCCGACTGCTTGTGCTCTCTCTCTCTCTGTGAAATAATTAAATAAAATCTTTGAAAAAAAAATAAGCTTTTATTAATTGTACTGTGGTTATAGAAAACATTAACCCTTGATGTGGCTTGATGAAGGAAATCAGAATTTCTTTGTTCTATAGTTTGGCAACTTTTTAATAGATTTAAATCTGTTGCAAGATGGTGGCACCTGGATGGCTCAGTTGGTTAGGCACCTGACTCTTGTTTTGGCTCAGGTGATCTCATGGGTGGTGAGATAGAGCCCTGTGGCTTTGGGCTTTTCCAAGCTCAGTGGGGAGTCTGCTTGAAGAGTCTGTCTCTGTCCCTCCCCACATTCATGCTTTCCTCTTTCTCTCTCTAAAATAAATTAATAAATCTTGAAAAAAAAAAAAAGCTATTGTAAGATGGAGATTTAAAATTGCAATAATTTAAATATTAAGGTATATATATATATAATCTGTTGTGGTTGAAGAAAACTGAATAGAAGAAAAGGAAAATATCACAACCCATAAATCCATCATACAAAGAGACATTTCTATTGTCTTTGCTTTTTAATGGATATTTTTAAGGGCATTTAAGGGCAAAAAGGTAGACACTTACTGTGCCTCCTGGATTTATTCCTACATGACCCTGAACTCTTACAATGAACACTGGACAGACATACTTCTAGTGCACTGACTCAGAATTAAATCCACATGCTGAAACATGGGAGGACAGTGGGCCAGCATCAGACATGCGAAAGAGAGCCTCTTACTCATCAGTCAAAGCAAGCTTCCGGCCTGGCAAGCTTCCAGCCTGGAAACCACCGTCAGCCCATCCCATCTGGAGAACATTAGCAGGAATTTCCATGGGTAGCATCAGAATGTCCCTCCAGGCATAATGAGGCCTGATGACAGCGAGGAAATGGTAACAAGATTCCCAGCAGCAGAGAAAGAGCAAAACTGATGTTTAAATGATGTAAAATTGCTTTTTTAATATAGATTCTTGATCAAAAACCAAAGCACCAAGAAGTCATTATAAGGCCTCTACCTGGTATGGCATCATTATGGAACTTGTAAGCAAATAAACACAATGCTGCAGAAAGGCTCTCTGTTCATGGCCACTGGACCACATTTCCTGGTAGATGTTATGCCCCACCAACTTGAAATGGCGGTTTCTGCCCTGACAGTGGAGGAAAGCGAGCCTAGAGTTCGCTGTGAGCCAGCAGAGTGATCCTGTTCTCTGGAATTAGGCTGTTGCTATAGCAACCACCAAATGATGGACAGATTTTTGAATGTGCAGTGGTCTACTGTGATAAGAGCTTCCAGGATACCCACTAAGTATTTTCAAACCTGCTATGTTGCACACACTGTGTAATGAAACTAAATACTATGTTTCAAGATCAATTTTAAATGGCTTGCTTTTAAAAATTGAAATAATAGACAATCTGACCTATTTTTAGCGCTAAATAACCATTTGTGCTAATACCAGTTTTATTCACTAGCATGCCAAGTTGAAACTTGCATTTTGTGTGTGTGTGTGTGTGTGCAGCTCTGCTTAGCCACTTTAAGGAAAGTTGGATGGAATTAATGAGAAAGTACAGTGTCCCCCAGATAACAGTAAAGTTCTTACTAAGATGAATTTAATACCAGAAGTTGGATGGGTTCTAAGAAACCAACACAGTAAAAACTCAGTAAGATGCTTTTGGCCTTCATTTGATGTATATATATATTTGGTTCATTCCCTTAAGAAAATACTCTATCTACAGAGCAATTTCATTTTGGTGGGAGTGGGACTGAATAATGCCCACATGACGGTAACACTTCCAGGAAATCAAACTTCAATTCTCTACCTGATTTTATGCAAAATCCCCTTGACTTCAATACATCCAAAATGCTTTTGACAGCCCACATTAGAAAAAAAAATGCCATGAGATGCCTACAACTGCTGGAAATTAGAGCAAGTTGCTTCCTCTGATCGCTACCCAGCAAAGATCCTCGTAATCACTTAAACCATAGCTGATGTCTAAAGGAACAATCTTAAAATCCAGGCGAGTTTTTTAATGTGTTTATAATCACCATTTAAGTTTCTTGGATAGAATGTGGATTGACTCTACCAAGAACCTTAGGCAAAAAGTCATCTCCCTTGAGGCAAAGACTGTCAAAGCATCTTAATTTTTTTTTATTAAATTATGTTATACTCAGAGAGAAGTGCTCATATCTTAAGTACAATCAGCTCAATTAATTTAAATAACACCTGTGAAACCAGCAAGCAGATTAAGACAGAAAATACTATGAGAACCACGGAAAACTCTTTGTGTCCTCCAAACACTATCTCCAAAGGGTCTCACCCCACCCTGACTCCATAGATTAGTTCTGCCTGTTTCTGGGCTTTATACAAATGGACTCACACAGTGTGTTCCATGTCTGGCTCATTGAGCTCAACATTATGTCTGAGATTCATTCATGCTGCTGCTTGCAATGACTGTTTGTTTTCCCAATGCTGTAGAGTATTTTGTCTATCATTTTCATTAAAAAGATGATCTGGATCTACTTGAACATGGTCAATCCTAGGAAATAGCTACAATTTTCAAGTAACCTTTTCTCAGTGCTGAACATCAAAAGGGATCACAGAGAGTTGGCAGGCACAAATGTGTTTTTCCTTGAAATCTGAGTGATCACTCTCTCATTTTATTGCTTTGATGGTGTTAGAGGATTTCTTTTCCTTCAGTGCCTGAGGTCCTCAGTCACGCCACTTCCAAGCATGAAGAGGCAGACCAGACAAGGGATGATGGGCAGCAAAGCCAAGTTTACTGAGCGGTCATACAAAGCTCTCCATGAGGGAGGGGACCTGAGGCGGTTGCCATCAGGAGTTTCTAAGTCTAGGGGTTTTTATGGGGTTTTGACAGGCTTTTTAAATCTGATTAAGCCTTCACGTGCCTGTCACCAAATCAGGTTTTTGTCATCTACCTATCACGGGGGAAAGGGTGGAGGGTTCCTTCCAAGGTAGCGTAAAATCCTTTTACAGATGGTTTCCTCTTAGGGCAAGGGCCCCTTGTCCCTACCTGCCTTTCTTCCAGCTATCCTTCATTAATGAGAGTTAGTCTAAATATCAGACGTGATTGCCTTTGAGGACTGCAAAACACTGAGAAATATTAGTACTTTTAAAAGTCACCCTAAGTTTTTGTGTACAGCCATGTCCGAATCCTAAATATCTTTTTTTTTCCACTTCTAAAACGTATTGTGAGACTTGGTGGGATTGTTTCAGAGAGGTGCTAATTGATTTCATACTCTTTTTTTTTTCTGTCTAAAAACTCTAAAATGATTTTTGGAAAAGAAAAAATAACACATTGCCAATGGGTATTTGCATATATACAGCCACACAGAAGAGTCAAGAATTCCACACCCTTACACCAGCAGTATACTTTCAGAGATGTTATTGTTGTTGAGACTGCCAAGGAACGATTTGCAAACGCTCTAGAGTAAATATATAATTTTGAGAGCTTGCAACGTCTTATCTAAAACACAACTCTAAATTCAGATGGATTTCTTGGAGTTTTTTTTCTAAAAATGTTACCATATCATCCAGATGGGGGTAACTTCACAAGGTCAATGATTCATTCAAATGTATAACATACTCAGGCCCATTTTGATGAAGAAAAACGTGACCCTTGTTTCTAAAATACAGACCAAGCCTTAAAAAATCAAAATTAATTCTATTTTTCACACTCTGCTGCTTTAACTAATGAAGCAAACACAGGCTTATCTTCTCTTTTGGAAAAGAGCTGTTGGAGTTTAAGTGGCCAAGGAGAAAGAAACTGAATAAACATTTTATCTTCTATTTACTCCAAAAGATTTGGAAAAATCGTTTCAGATATTCAAAAAACTGGAAGTGTGTCTTTTTTAGCCCATTGTTTTCCTCTACTCCTCGTCGAGTGTTCCCCTTTTGGTAGCCTTGAAGAAAATACTGCAAGGTACAAGAGGAGACAGATCTCAAGCTTCACGGATGTAGACACAGGGGCACACCCCAACACACATGCACCCACAAGGTATGTAACACATATAACATGAAACCTAAAACAGAGCTGCTGTCAGGATTGGCCGGGTGATCCAGAAGGGGCCAAGCTTCCCCTTGATACCAGACCAGGGGTCAGTTTGCCCATAAGATCATGACTAGCACTAAGCCCTCCATTTCCCTGGATCTCAGTTTCCTGAAATATATATTGTGAAAGAATTCAACTATGTGATCCAAGTCTCCTTGCAGAACTAAAATGCTTTGATTCTTCTTCAGAAATATATCAAGTGGTGAGAGGCAGGAGGGAGGTCAAAACAGAGGCCAGGAATGTGGTGACTATGGTTACCGGGAGCTGGCAGCCAGGCCCTAGGTTGGGAATAAATAATTAGATCTCCAGGGATTTCAGGAAGAGAGTGAGGATCTAGGAACAGCAATAAATGTTCCAAAATGACCCTGGTTCTGGTGCCTTTGAAGTTCCTGCCAAATGAGGACGCAGGCAGGGGACTGAAACAAGACACAGCGTCTGCCCAAGTTGACATGCGCTCAGGGAACAGTCATCACCGGACCACAGGGCACCTGACCCACTTCAGAGAAGGCAGCAATTTGGGGCAGGATATGGGATTTGGAATATTTTTAATGAACTTTTTAAAATTTTTGAATACTTTCAGATTAACACAAAAATGACAAAGATGGTACAGAGATTGGCCGTTTACCTCCTCCTAGCTTCTATTATTAACATCACACATTATTACAGCACATTTGTCACAATGACCCAATGTCACCACAGTATTATTAACTTAAAACCATGCTTTATTCAATTTCCCTTAGTTTTCACTTAATTTCCTTTTTCTGCTCTAGGACTTCATCTAGAAGAATGAGATACATTTGGCCCACCTCTTTTTCGGCTCCTTTGTGCTATGGCAGTTTCTCAGACTTGCCTTGTATTTTGAAGAGCTTGACAGTTTTGAGGAGGCTGGTCAGGGAATTTGTAGACTGTCCCTCAGTTGGGGTTTGTCTAGTATGTTTTTTCGTTTCTTTTCTTCTTCTTTTTTTTTTTCCCCTCTGATAAAAGACATATCAGATACTAAATTGATAAGAACAGATACTACAAAAGTCATGAAGTGATCCAATGTTTTTCTAATGGCTGGAGTGGAATTATGGTCTTTGGAGAGAAGATCACAGAAGAAATGGTGCCCTTCTCAGCACCATCAGATCAACAATGCATGCCATCAACATGACTTACCACTGTTGACCTTAACCCTGCTGTTAACCGAAGTAGTGGGTCCCCATTGTACAGATACTCTTTTTCCCCTTCTATACTGAAATCTTTGGAAGTAGGTCACTACATTGCAGCCCACACCTAAGGGTAGGGAGTTCAACACTTCTTGAATTTGTTAAAAGTTCAACACTTTTATCTGGGTAAATTATTTGCAATCCTTCTGCATGACAAATTTGTCTCTTCTCTCTCATTCCTTTATTCACTTATGTATATCAATATAGACTTATGGAGATTTATTTTATACTTTGAATTATAACCCAATGTTACTTTATTTTCTTATTCAACTTGTCTTAGCTTTGGCCATGGGCATCTCTTGCAGTTAGCTCCCTGTGTCCCATTGGCTTAACACCTTCATTGTAGATTTGAGGTTGACTTTAGATTGCTTTGCTTTGTTGAGAACCTCCTGATTTTCTGGGATTTGGGTTGTGACAAAAGTGGCTCACCTAGAACAATTCAGCCCTTTGCCAAACCTCTTACTCTGGTTAACTTTACAATCATCTAGATAGTATTTACATGCAGATTTTTTCAGAGTTCACTTAGCTATCAGGAAGCAATATAGGACATTGCTTTTTACTTGCCTTGGCCCCAGGACTGTGTCCTGACTACATATTATACATTCCTGTGGTCTTGAAGAGATAACTCTTTTCAGCTCAGGGAATGGTTTTCTTTCATGTATTTAATACAATTCTTCCTACATTTTCTTTGTTTTCTTTTTTCTGTGAACTCTTAATAGTTGGATAGCCTTCTGGATTGATCCTCTTGAGTTTCAAATTTTTTGTCTTTTCAATTTTCTTGACTTTTTGTTTTATAGTCAAAGAGATTTCCTCTCACCCTCCCAAGATATATATACAATCTGTCCCTGTCTCATGACATGCAGTACTTGTTTCTTTTATAATGCAATCTCCTTAAATCATTCTAAGAATGCCAATTAGAGCTTTTAAAAGTTTTCTTCATTGCTGATTTGCTTCTGTTTTTTACAGAGTGGAGGGGAGGGGAGGGCTAGTGTACTTTAATTTAGCATGAATAACCTCATCAAACGTCCTGCTCACATTTTGGAATGTGGAAATAGGAAGAATGCCTAAAAGTTCTCTGCATGTGGACAAGGCTTTCCACCTTTAGGCTTAATTTTATGCTTCAAAAGTCGTTCTTGTGAGACGGAAACTTCTGCTCTGAGCACCAGTCCCTCTCTTTACTGTCCTTATTTTTTCCAGAGTGTAAATCCTATTCCTTTAAAGAAGAAGTGTCAAATAAATTATACTGGGGTAAGTGTTTGATATAGGCAAAGGTAAGTGTAAACTATTGACAAGCCTCTAGTTGGCACATTTTCAGCCCAAATCATAATATTCACCTTCCGTTCTCTGTTTAATCAGTTTTAATTTCCTTTTGCTCCTAGGCCCCTAGGTATGTGCATCTCCAACAGCAGACCCTCTGTACAGCACTGGGCAGTTTCTGTAGCATGCCCGTCTGTGTGGGCTTGCCACGTAGCTCCTTTATTTCACAAGTGATTCAACTTATCTGCCAGATAAATGCCTAGAAATTAAGTTGTTAGTACAATATACACAGGAGTTTGTCATTTTAATAGGTAGTGATAATTTTGCCTACAGAGGAGAAGATCCAGTCTACACTCCCACAGGCAAAAAACATAAGCCTCTCCAAAACATTTGTGTTTTGGAATTTTATCATTGTTTTGAACAAAAATGGTATTTCAGTGTAATCTTGCTGCATTTATCTTACATGAATGAGGGTGAGCATCTTTTATTTTTTAGGAGCAACCTATAGTCCCTTTCTGTGAACAATCTGTTCAGTTCTTTACCTAAGTACACTGTTGGTCCTCTGCTTTACTGAATTATAGAAACATTTTATATATTAGGGACATTAATGTTTTGACTATGTCATAAATTATAAATACTTTTAACCATGTTGCAGTTTCTCTTTTGACAGAATTTATATTTTTTTTCCACAAGAAAACGTTTTTGGTGTTGATATAATAAAATGTATCCATTTCTTTAGTGGCATTTGGAATGTAGTTTGTAGTTACAAGCAACTGGCCTACTCTACATTAAAAAAAGGATTATTCCATGTACCTTCTAGTACATTTTATAGTTACATATTTTTCTTCTTTTTTTTTTAAGATTTTATTTATTTGACAGAGAGAGACACAGTGAGAGAGGGAACATAAACAGTGGGTGTGGGAGAGGGAGAAGCAGGCTTCCCACTGAGCAGGCAGCTGGATGCAGGGCTCGATCCCAGGATCCTGAGATCATGACCTGAGCTGAAGGCAACCAGCCACTCCTAGTTTCACATTTTTCTATTAAAATCTTTGGTCCATTTAAAATGCAACCTTGAGTCTAGAGTGTGTTATCTAGTTCAGACTATAAGACTATTTTACAATATTTGGTGCCTTTCCCTCCCCACGCTCTGGACACTAGATTTGACCACGTGACCTGTTTTGGCCAATGAAATGTGAGCTGAAGCAGTCTACATTGCTTCTGGTCAGAAGCTTTAAGAGATAGTCCATACTTTGCTCTGTTCTCTCCCTTCTCTCCAGCAAGGGAATTAGCAATGGTGTCACATAGACTGCTGGGATTCCAGAGTGACAGTAATGATGACCTGTGCAGAGTACAGACCTGCCCACAACAATAAATAACGAGAATAAAATCTTTGTTAGATAAAATTAAGCCACTGAGATTTTAGGGTCCTATTTCCTGGAGCATAACCTGAACTTTATTTTTGACATAGGATTTAACTTCATTTTTTTTTTTTTTCCAGATGCCTGCCTCGTGGTCATATCCCAGATTGTTGAATGTTTTATCTTTCCTCATTCATCATATGCAACATCTGAATTAGGGTCAATTTCTAGAGGGTTTTTTGTTGTTGTTGTTGTTTTCTTTGTTGTCCCTTGATCTGTCCTGCCATGTCCCCGTGCATTTTCATCTCTTTCTCAGTGTCACACACCTATGGCTAAATCTGTCAGTTTTAACATTTATCCTTTGATTCCAACTAGTACAAGTAACATGGTTATTTTTCATCAATTTCTTTCCCCTTTGCATTTATGCTTTGTATCAGTTGTGTCATATCTACATTATCAGGTTATTTAGGACCTACATTTGTGTTCATCTTTGCTTCATTGTTAAATATGCTATACTTACCGAAATTCTTTCTTCGTAGTTTCTCTTCAGGTTTTTGGTTAGCTAAGGAACATCTTCTTGCAGGGCGCCTGGGTGGCTCAGTGGGTTAAGCTGCTGCCTTCGGCTCAGGTCATGATCTCGGGGTCCTGGGATCGAGTCCTGCATTGGGCTCTCTGCTCAGCAGGGAGCCTGCTTCCCTCTCTCTGCCTGCCTCTCCATCTACTTGTGATTTCTCTCTGTCAAATAAATAAATAAAATCTTTAAAAAAAAAAAAAAAAAAGAACATCTTCTTGCAGCTTCCTTAGATGAACTCACAGAGATTTTGCTTAAGTTCAAAACTATTTGCGTGTTGTCCTTATATCTGAAGGATGTTTTGATTGAGTATCAAATCCTCAGCTTACTCTTTGTTTCTTTGGGCATCTTTGTCATACGATGCTGTGAAGAGAATAAAATAAGTTGATTCCCCATCTACCTTTGTGTCTTATTTTGCTCTGCTGCATGAAAATTTCTTTCTTTAACCTCGAGCTCCAATGGTTTTACAAAAAAATGACTCGGATTGATTGGCTAAATCTAGTTTGAGATTTGGTGTACCCTCTAAATAAAAACTTAAGTTGTCTATTGATTCAGGGGAAACTTTCCTTTTTGTAAGATTTTATTTATTTATTTGAGAAAGAGAGAGAGAGAGAGCATGAGAAGAGAGAGGGTCAGAGGGAGAAGCAAACTCCCTGCCGAGCAGGGAGCCCAATGAGGGACCCAAACCCAGGATTCCAGGGTCATGACCTGAGCTGAAGAAAGTTGCTCAACCGACTGAGCCACCCAGGTGTCCTAATTCAGGGGTAACTGTTAATGTATTATATATTTAAACATTTTTCAGTTCTGCTATTTTGCTTCTTTTCTTCAGCAACTCATGTATCACATGTCTTTGGCCTATCATCTATATTATTTTTCTCTTACTTATTTTGATGACATTTCAAGCATACAGAAAAGTTGCAAGAGCAGAAAGTACTTATTTTCTCTTTTCAAAGAATCACCCATTGTTTGTATTTCACTCCATTTGTTCATGACTTGCCTGTGTTCCATCTCTCTCTCTACACATACTCATGCACGCAGTCACACATGTTCATACATTTTTTTAACCAGTTGAGAGTATGTTGTAGACATTACACCCTTTTGCCCTGAATATATCAGTATATTCCTTAACAAGGCTATTTTTTTTACATGGTCAAGAGCAATGTCCAGCTTCAGAAAATTTAGTGTTAATACACTTCTATTATCTAAATCCCAGTCTCTAGTCAAATTTCATGATTATCTCAATAATGTCTGTCATGGCATCTCCCTCACCCAATCCAAGATTCAATAAAGAGTCACACATTATATTTAATTATCACATCTCTTTAGTCCCTTTTAATCTGAAGCACTCTTTACACTTTGTTTTCTTTAATGACTCACCAGTTATTTTGAGAGTATCACTCAATGTGTGTAATTGGGTGTTTTCTCATAATTTGTTGTAGTTCTGTGTTTTTGACGGAAATGCTATGGACGTGGTGCTGTGATCTCAAGGAGTCAGAGCAAGATCTTGATTTGTCTTAAAGTAACTTTGATCCCTTGAGGGATATGGTGTTCGAAAAGTTTCTCTGCTCTAAAGCTACTATTTATTTTTTCTTTTTTCTCCAAAATATATAAAGAACTTATTTCTTTTCCCTTGTAACTAATAACTGTCTTGTGGAGAGACACTTGAATGGAAACAGGATGTTCACATAGTCTCACGCATCCACCCACCAGTTTTGAATCAACAACTCTATACCAGTGATTTGTGAACTCCTTCATTCCTTCTACTTTTCCTCGTTGGTTTTCACAGTAAGGAGAAGCTTGTCCTATTCATTCATTCATTCATTCATTCATATCAGCATCACTGATTGATTCTCATTCTATCCAAGAAGTTAAAAATTCCCTTCTGTCATTTATTTTCATGCTTACATTTTTCCAGAACTGACCAGTAGGCACAGCTTTGTAAGCTGGTTCCTGGGGCCTTTTGGGGAGTCTGCCTCATTTTTAAAAATTACTTTCTTGCTTCCCCACAAAAGGATGCTCTATTACTCATCTTACACTTTCCTTGTCACAACCTTAAAAATCAGCCCTTTCTCCAAGGGATACATTCCCAGAGCCACTTTATTAGAGAGTGATATTTAGATCTCAACATCCAGGTACTGATTGGTGCTGAGGCCTTTTGCTCCTAGGCCCCTTCAACCAGGAGCATTGGAAACATATGGATGGATGAGGGTGTGTGTGTGTGTGTGACCATGAGATTATACAGACACCTCCAATTCCACTGTCTATCACAGGGTTCATTTCAGGTTCATCATGCTTGTAACCCAGTTCCCCAATAGGAGAGGAGAAACTTGAAGTCAATTATCTTCAATATATTTATGTATTTGTTCAATTCTAGTATGCCCAGAAGTAGTTTCAGAATTACTAACCCACAGGACGGTGGAAAACAAAGCTATTAATTAGAATTCAATAAGTGTGTATATATTATTTTTATCTTTAGTCTGAGGTAGATGGTCAAACCACTATCTAACATAAGTTATTTGGGCCAGTTTCTCTGTTGCATGTTCTCTAATATTTTTAACACTCTTTGCCTGTTTCCTTCTGAGTGTTTCTAGTTCTACTCTCCATACTGCTTGATTTTTTTTTTTTTTTAATTTATGTTTGGACCCTATTCAGTTCCATCCTTATTCTGGTGATTGTTGGTTGTTTTGTCATGTTTCTATCCTGTTCCTCTAGGCTATATTCCATACCCACTCTGTCTTCCTTCTCTTTCCTGAGTTCTTGCATTCCTGCTTCATCATATACCTTTTAAAATGGGATTTATTTTAAATTTTTGAAAATGGTATTTTTTTTTAAATTTCTATCTCTCTCATTACAGTAATTTTCTGGAGAATACCTTTTCTCTGTTGGTGATCTTTGCTGCTCATTTCTTCCCTTTCAAGTATAGCATCTTTGTTCAGATGGACGTTGTAGACAAGAGGGCATAGCTTCTTCTCTACGACAGCATTCATATGACTGGGCAGTTCGGAGCCAACCTATCTGCAAGATACTTTTGTAGGAAGGAGTGAAGCTGGTCTAAGTTTCCAGATTGGCTGCTTTCCCCAAAGCGCATGCTCTCTGCACCTCAGCCTCCGCATACAACTGCTTCCTACAGAATCACTACTTCTGTGCCATTCTACATGTAGATCAACTCCTCCACTTCCTTACCTTATGGTGCCATTCCATTTCTATACTCTTCTTTCACAATTTTTCCCTCAGGGTGGGAGCCACATTTCTCAAACTTTACTTTTGTTAACACATTTAAAGATCTGCTGCCATGGGCTTCTACTGTTAAGAGCTTTCACAGAAACTGTTAGATCTTCTAAAGGTCTGGTCTTATAAAAATGATATTTCATATGATAGAGGTCAGGGTCTTATTTCATAAGACCCTGACCTCTAATTTTTACAGCTGCCCACTGCCAAGAGCTAATTTCCTGAGGCACCAGCTGGAATGTAGTCAATGGATTTCTCTATAACAGTGCCAAGTATATTTTTTATAGATGTAAGCATTCTGGATTTTCTTAGCTTCATGACCCAGAGAACAGAGCCTTAAGACATGGGCTTTTCTGGAAGTTCAATCACATGAATCAAGAGTGAAAGAAAGGGAGAAGAAAGCAAGGGATGAGGAACAACTGCCCACCACTTCACAAAGAGCATGCCTGACTATTCATTTGCCCATTACATCTTTGAAGAGCTCTTTATGCAGCTACCACTTACATAGTCTGTTCAAGGAAACAGGGTAGACAGTAGCCACCTGGTTCCTATTTCCCACTGATCAAAGGTTTGCTCCATAGAATAATAATTTTCTTACACATCTAAGTTGCACCTGCTTGGGCACCAAGCAGAGACCAGAGTTCTTACTCCTTAGAGTCAACAGAGAAGCCCTGGTAATAGGTGCAGAGGGCAAGCAGAAGTCACTGTGAGATGATGACCACCAGAAGTTACTTGTTCAAACTTAGCTTGTCTATATATTCTGATTGAACAGACACTGTCCTTGTTCAAGTCTATGGTCAAGGCATAATTGTTGAAAGCACCTCCTTTTACTTTAAAAATTGTTTTGGATTGAATTCAAATTAAATATTTTATAAAGGACCCAGGACAACTGGCCAAAGGCGCTGGACATAGGTGAATCTGAGAAGATCTGGAGTAGATATAAGAGACATATAAGAGACACCTGATACACAGTCTGGAACATTTTTTTCTGGATATCTCCCACCTTCAGCAAGTTAACTAGTCAGTAATGCTCTGAGAGAACAGAAATAGCTTTTTTTTCCTTTTCTGGGGACCTCTTTTCACCATTTGCCTGTTAATATCTTCAGATGTTCATATAAATAGAATGGCAAAATCCATTAGAGGGTAGGGATGGGAATAGAGCTGAGCTGATACCCCAAAAGGAGGTGATAAGGTATCTGAGCAGATGAGATGTGGAGATTATAATATTTAACCCAAGGATTATCGACTTTCAGTACCATTTTAATAGTGACATGCATTGATTGTGTTTAATTAACTGGCCCATAATATACTATTAAAAAGTCTGCTCAAAACAACTTCCAGAAAATGCATGTACTTTAGAAATTGTCAGGGTGCTAAATTCAGCCAAACCTGTTGAGCATTATCAAACAAAATTTATCGTCCTAAATAATCTCTAAATATTTTCAAACAATCCAGACATAGTAACTGATGTACTGCTCCACTCATTGTAATTTTGGCTTCAAAGATAAAATTTAATTGGATATATTGAAAATCTCAGTGAAACTCCAGAGGTAACACAATCCATTTTAATTAAGAAATGTTCAGAGTACATCATGCAGGCTGTGGTCGGCAAGTATCTGAAAGGTAGATCATGAGTTGTTCCAATATGCAAATCACAAAGCGAGGGGCAAGATTTTTCAAAATATTTTCTCTCCCACAGACTTTAATTTGCATTTAAAAGCACAAGAATAAATTTATGAAAGATCTGGTCATAACACCAGCAAGGAAAAGCATACCAAGAGAAACATTAGCTATTAGCTGCCAAAAAGTTCTTTGCTGAGGCATGAAAGAGAGTAAGGATAAGTGGACCATGGAGACACTTAACCAATGAAGTCAACAGTTCAAAAAATTGGGATATGAGTTTAAAGGAAAATGATTATAGGTAAAATATCGGAAAATAAAAACTATGAGAAGAATCCGTGCTTCCTTAATCTAATATAGAGGTAAACTATTTTCTTGATTCTGTAACACCATCAAAGAGAGCTGCCTTAGGGGCGCCTGGGTGGCTCAGTGGGTTAAGCCTCTGCCCTCGGCTCAAGTCATGATCTCAGGGTCATGGGATCGAGCCCCACATCGGGCTCTCTGCTCAGCAGGGAGCCTGCTTCCTCTTCTCTCTGCCTGCTTCTCTGCCTACTTGTGATCTCTGTCTGTCAATTAAATAAAAATCTTTAAAAAAAAAAAAAGGAGAGAGAGCTGCCTTATCAACTAAATAATAAGCCTTTAAAGAAAAAAAAAGTGAATGTGTTTGTTTTGTGTACTTCTTTAAATAAATATAGCATACACATCACATGCTATGTCATCGTTCTTTCTTTCTGTTACTACAAAAGCCTTCCTAACTTAGAAACTAAAGATTGTTCCAGTAAGTTTTTGGTCATCAGTAACCTTAAGGAGACACATAGTCCTTCAAAATCCATACTTATTTGTGTTCTTGACATACTTAGCAACTTTAGAATCAACAGCATAATTTTGGAGCATATAGGATAATATTAGGGTTTTGACTGTATTCTCTATGATTAAATGCCTGACTAGGATCATATTTCATTGAACATTAAACAGTTCCTCTTAAAGTCAGACAGATATCTTATAGATAAATATTCACCGTCTGAGCAACAGAAAGATGAATTAATTATACCAACCATTCCAAGCTCCTACTATGGGAGTTTTGGCATTATCTATACCTTTGATTATATTGCCTGGAATGTGACAAGCATTTTTTGGCATACAAAATGGTTGTATTCTTGAAATGATAGTTATAAAGTTACGTTTCTAATATATCTTGAGGAATGAATTACAGATCCAAAACTGAGTTAAATTTAAAATTGTTTCTCCTATTCCTATTCATTTCACAATATATACATATATCAAATCATGATGCTGCTCATTTTAAACTTACACAGTGTTATATGCCAATTATATTGCAATAATACTAGAAGAAAAAAATCAAAGTAAATAAGTAAGCCAACACATCTAACACAATAAAGTACATTAAGAACACAAATGAAAACAAATCCTCTCCAGATAGAAAAAATAAAACAGAAACAATATCTTGCCTATCTATAAACCTATGGAGAATCTCTACTTGCAGCAAATGGTCAGCTTTTATCCCTGTCCTTCAAGAAAAGGAAACTAAACTGAAGATTTATCAGAGTAAGAACAATTGTAATGATTTAGGGGGTGGAGTAGGCTAAACAATTAAAACCGCCCAGGTGGGAAAGTCAGAGACTGAGTATATGAACAGTGGCCAGACCGTAGTCAGCAACAGAATCCTGCTCCAAAATCTGTAGCCACCACCTGGGAAGTCAGACCTCAACACCTGTGGCAATCGACACAGTACCTTCAGGACTGGATCAAGGATGACTGACAGCTTCCTTATATTTTGGCCTTGCTTCCAACTCAACACCAACCACAGAAAGCCAAATATGCTCCCAAAACAATCACATTAAGATGTCCCAATTCTAGTGACCAGACCTCCAACTTCCCCATGCTACGAAACTCCAAATGGGCCACACCTGCAGCCTTCCATTCTATTCCACAATAAAGCTTCAGCACTCCCCAGCCTGGTTTGGAGCCCTCCAAAATACATGTGATGGTACAGGATCCTAGCTGTGAATAAATACCTTCTTTTCTTTATATATAGTGACTTTCATTCATTTCCACAAGAAAAACAAAGTTTAGGAGTTAAGATGATAAATAGCTATAAAATCAGGAAGGAGGTGCACCTGGGTGGCTCAGTGGGTTAAAGCCTCTGCCTTCGGCTCAGGTCATGATCCCATGGTTCTGGAATCGAGCCCTGCATCCGGCTCTCTGCTCAGCCGGGAGCCTGCTTCCTCCTCTCTCTCTGTCTGCCTCTCTGTCTGTCAAATAAATAAATAAATAAATAATCTTTTTAAAAAATAAAATAAAATCAGGAAGGATATGCTCAGGCCAAGTGGAGGCTTAATCACCAAATTTTGTCCTTTGAGAAGGAAAAAATAAGTTATTTAGTGTCATCTAAACACTAAGTCCCCTATGAAAACAATTATGACAAAGTAAACATCAGATTAACTATAAAAAAAAAACTCATCTTAGGAAATTATTTGTAAAGTTGATATTGCTATGTATAATATTACCTCTGTCAGAGTCAGGCTGTCAGGCAAATTTGACAGAGACCAGTCAGTAACTAAACCCGCAGTGAGATGCAGAGATGTTTGAGGGTCAGGACGAATCCAGTTCCTACCTCTTCTGTGAGGTTGTTCACAGCCCGTGCTCTCCTACCATCATACATTGTGCTCATAAACGATAGTCATCCATGACCTTTTGAGTAACTACTGTGCGCCCACTTTGCCAGTGTGTCATGAGTTAGTGTGACTCCATGAAGCAAATGTGAATGTTCTGAGGGAAGGAGCACACAGTGTGCATTTCCTGGACTTCTTACTGTCGTAACAACACAGATGGACTGGCCGCTAGGTTGACATCCTGTCAAATGTCCTCGCGGGGTGCCAGTGGTTTCTCCCGTCACAGCTCTACCCACAGTTGTGTCATGGTTGCTTGTTTTCTTACCTGTGTCCCCCTTTCAACTGGAAAGACTTTAGAGCAATGACATTTTTCGTGTTGTAGTTGTTCATATTTAAATCCCCTGTGTCTAACTTTGTTGCAGGCTTCAAATAGGGCCTTGTTGAATGTTTTTTTTGGCTGTCAATTTCTATCTGAGGAAAAAACTGTGTATGAATCAGCAATGATCTAATGTGTCATAGTTGCTGCATTTACTGTACCAGGGTCAACAAAGTTTTCCTTAAATGGACAAATGGCAAAATGTTAAGCTTGCAGAATATAGGGTCTCTGTGGAAACTAGCCAATTCTGTCTCTGTCAGACAAAGCAGCCCTAGACAGAAGTAAAAAAAAAGGGGGAGGCATAGCTATGTTAGTACCATGTTGTTTTTGTTTTTGTTTTCCTTTTTCACAAAAACGGGCAGAGAACTGGATGTGGTCTTAGACCCACAATATGCCTACCTTCACCATAGAATGTCAACGCTTCAAAAAAAAAAAAAAAAAAGAGGTGGGACTGAAAAACAGCCAATAAATCTAAGCAGTATTTCCCAATAACCACAGGCTCTGCCTCTGGACCAGTCTCAAAAGTGATGTTATTTGTTGCCTACATTCAGAGTGGAAGAAAACATTAAATTTCAGTCAGAGGTTAGTCAAAACAAAAGCAGGCCCCGGGGGAAGAGCCCTGCTGTAGGGGGAATGGGGTCTACGCTCAGACACTGGTCTTCACAGGAAAACCTTTCCTCCCACCATGGGCCAGATATTTAAGACATATCTGTCGACTTGTTTAATCCTCAAAGAACACTACAGAGTAGGCGTCATTGTTTCTGCTTCATACCTAAAGAAACAGTGATGAATTTTATTCAAATGTTTTCTTTGAGAACCCAAGGCTTGTGTGGGAAAAAATTTCAAGTCCTAATCTGCCCACCTGCAGACACTCTGTGTTCTTCAGACTCTGGGGAGGGAGACAGAGAAGCCAATGTTACGGGAGGGGTTTTATGTATAGCTTCTAACAGTGACCCGCAGAGGCCAGATAAACTTAACTTCTGTTCAAAATATGATGGGAATTTAACAGCTTGGATCAACAATTACATTGAAATTATATGTATTAAGCAAAAGGCAAAAAAAAAAAGCACATTTTTAAAAATATTTATTTATTTTCGAGGGAGAAAGAGAGAACATGAGCACATGGTGGGGAGGGACAGAGGGAAAGAATATCAAGCAGATGCCGCACTGAGCACAACCCTGAGCTCATGACCTGCGTGGAAACCAAGAATCGGATGCTCAACTGACTAGCGACCCGGGCGTCCCCAAAGTGCACATATTTGAAGAAAGAAGTCTTCATATTAAAGCAGTGTTAGTATTTCAAAAGTAGAAACTACAACTTTTCCATAATGCAAAGGACTATTTTTATTTGAACACACTGTAAAAGTGTTTAAAAGTCCTAGTTTTCAAGTTCTCATTAGCATGAAATTCAATTTTTAAAGTGTAAGGTTGATCTATAACATTCATACAACTTGCTGTATGTTCTACATCTGCCAGGTTTTTTATCTCTTCTTTCTTAGCCACGGCCTTCCACTATATAGGTTTTATTAAAAGGAAGCAGAAGAGTTTGGGGAGCGGGAAATCGTGATAAACACGCCTGGCTTAAAACATGCGCTAAAAAGACTGCAAGAGGTGATTTGTTCTCCTTTGACTTTTTGAACTAAACTCACTAGCTGCCTTCTTTCAAAGGATGGAAACTTTACAGAGGCAATGCAGAAATAATGACTAGATTTTTAGGTGTACCCCTGGAATTTTTCTTTTTGAGATGCTAATAAAGAACTCCTTTCTTTTTGTCAGTTTCCTGACTTGTAAACACACTCACAAACAAACACACACAACAACAGTTTGAATAAATTCCTTGTTGAGGTTCAAAAGCCTCCAGGCCCTCACCCTCTGGGTTAAAAAGTCTCTGCCCTTAGCTCTGCCCCCATGGATGCTCCTCCTCTCCTAGGGCATCTCAAATTCTTTGCCCTTCCAAGATCTCCTTGCCCTGTTAGCCTGTCCTGGAGATGTGAAGAAATTCTTAACCTACAGTGTATTTCCTCTTCTTTTACAAGGGTTTTTAAAAAGTCAAAGTTTAAAAAAAATTAGCAATTTAATATTCAGGTTATTTTGAAGCCTCCACAATCAAAGGCTGCCCAAGTAAAGGATCTGCTAGCACATTCACCCACATGGTCCATATGTTATATTTTGGATAGGCATGATGTTAAATATAAGCTTTAATAAATGCAGTGAGGCTAAATGAAGTCAGGAATCGTGATAGTTGCGTTTACTGTTTAACCGTGATTTTGCCTCACTGTACCAAAGACAATCTTGAGCAGGAGAGGGAGGGGAGTCATTGTATACATGGTTTTTTGCCAATTTGTAGACATAGAATCTAACTTTCAACCCCACCATCTCACTCCTGGTCTTGTTTTCTTCTTTATTTAACTATTTACTCATCTCCTTTTTTTTTTCCTTCCTTCATAAACTCATATCATGTCTCAAACAGAGAGGGAGGAAGTACAGAGAGTATATGACTGGGTAGTAGCTCTCACGTTTGTTTGGAGAGAAGGCTAGGCTGTCTTGGATTTATAATTCATGTGATGCAAGTTGCCATCCAGATGACTGTTGTGGTTGGCTTTGTAATTCAAGAATACTAATACGATTATATAGTGAAAAGAAAAGCTAAGGAGGAATATATCTTTGTTATTTGATTTCAAGTATATTCACAAATAGCTTTCAACACTGACAAAAGAGCGACATGCAGGCACTCTGCTTGTCAAGTAACACCAAACATCTGGATGAAAACTCTAAAAGAAGAATCAAGCAAATTGCCTATCTTTGAATAGTCATGAAGTGAAGCACTCAGGTCTTTGGAGCATCACACACGAACTTTTGATGAATGTGTATCCTTCTTTAAAACAAAAATTCTATGAAAAATGCCTTGGGTTTCTTGCAGATAAATCATAGTGTCTTATCTCAGAATGAGAGAGTGTTAGAAACGGGAAAACACTGGAAAGGGGGTTTTCAGGACTGGTAGAGAAGGAAAGAGGGAGTTCATCAGAAATGGGATGGGACAAACACCATGAGAGGGACAAACAAACAGTTACCCTTTATTTAGGACTCTTTCTACCAGGCATAGGCCACATGCTTCATATACATCTCCTTATACAAGCCTCAAAACCACCCCAGGATGTAATTTGTCCTACTACTATTCTGTTCCTAATGTGACTAATAATACTAGTTACAACTTACTGAATGATTTTCTTGGGCCAATAAGTGTTCCAAGAATTTACATGTACATTGACTAATTTAGTCCTCACACCAACCTTTTCATGGTTGAAGTCATTGAGAACTACGGAGGTCAGCTTGCCTAATCAACACTCCTAGGGAAGCCATGTTCTGTGTGAAGGGGGCGGTCATAGAGAGGACTACAATGTGCGATGTCTCCTTATGTCTCCGAAAAGCTGGGATAGTCTCAGTCTCCAGTGTTTTGTCTAGAAATCCTTTTTCATCCACTCAACAAATGATTATTATGAATAGCTGTCCTTCATGGAATGGTCACTGTATAAGACCCTGTTCTAAGTGTGGTACGTGCATTCCATCTTTATAATTTATTATTATTATTATTATTAATTTTAGAAAACTGAAATCCAGAGAGGTTAATTAACCTGCTCAATTCAACAAATGTTAAATAGAGGAGATTAAATCCATACTGTGAGACTGAAGTTCTGTATTAAATACTGCAGTAAGCATCATCCACAAGAGCATTTCTGGGCACGTGCCATGGCAATGTCAGGGTTAGAGGTCAGCTATGTTCTGATGAAAGGCCAGACTCCTTGTCAGAAAGGAGCTAAGGGTTGGTTGAAAAAGATATACATAAACCAACAATCAAAGTACTTTTAAAAATTTGTTTTAATTAAGTGAAAATCCATCAGAAAGCACCTATATAGGGCATGGCACTTGATCTGCCATTTACGGGATGCGTGAGATGTTAACTGGTAGGGTAATACTGGGCTTGAGGCAAAGAAGACTCTGGCTGAGTGTGAGCATATCCCTTTTTGCATGGAGCTCTAAAGATGCCACAGCTACAAGAGAGCTACTGAACATGCAAACGATATTTCACCATAGAGCCAGAATCCCCTGCATAGACTTTCACTGCTTGATCCAGAATGTCCCTTCCTCCCTCTCTGCACCTTTCCATCCCACCCAACCTCAATTTCTACACAGTTTTAATACTCAGTATTCCTAGGCAGATTTAAATCACACTTCCTTTCAGGCAAATCCTACTATAATCCAATATCCTGCTAAACTATAATTGTTTACTTCCATCTCTTCTACTGAATGGTGTACTCATATTTTCTTTGCCCAAGTGCCTACCTTTCCCCCATTCCAGTGCCTCACAGCCACGGAGTAGGTGGTTAAGGGGAAGCTTTGGTTAAGAATAGAGCCCATCCTCCTTTGTGCTCACAGAAGATGAACTTGCCCAAAAACATTTCAGTAGTAAGAATTGGGGCTAGGATTTAGGTCTTTAGCTCTCTGACCTAGCTTTCTCTTCATCACAACATGCTGTCCCTAAATCAAGCAGAGACTGCTTAACTGTTGACCCATGAATACAACACTAATAATCTGAAGAATTAGAACTCTGATTCAAGTCTATTGAGTCCAGATTTAATAATTGTCACAGAAAATCAGCTAGGAGTTTTTGGCAAAAACACAAGGTTATATCAAAATGACAGCTGTTAAGCCATGATGTGGAGACATGAAGGAAGTAGCTGGCAGTACAGTGATTGTTTTATCGGTGATCAAACTAGAACCAGCTAGGGGCGCCTGGGTGGTCCAGTCAGTTAAACATACAGCTCTTTATTTCAGCTCAGGTCATGATCTCAGGTGTTGGGATCAAAGCCTGCATTAGGCTCCTTGCTTGGCATGGAGCCTGCTTAAGATTTTCTCCTCATCTCTCTCTCTCTCTCCCTCTGCCTTGCCTTCTCTAAAAAAATAAACAAACAAAAACAAAATAAAACAAAACCCTAAGAACAGCGAAGTGATGGAAAACAAGGCATTATATGGCTGACTTCCCCAGAAACCAAAGGTCCATGCCAGGTCCTCACACTGGACTCTGCCTTCAAGCTCCCACATTCTAGGTTAGTCTTGGCTAGTCTTTTCCTAAGCTAGCAAAGCTCTTCTGTCTCTTAAAATCCTAACAGAGGAGGGTTACCTGGGTGACTCAGGCAGTTAAGTGTCCACCTTCAGCTCAGGTCATGATTTCAGGGTCATGGGATCCAGTCCTGCAATGGGCTCTCTGCTCAGCAAGGAGTCTCCTTCTTCCTCTCCCTCTGCTCCTCCCCCTACTCATTCTCTCTCTCTCTCTCTCAAATAAATAAAATAAAATCCTTATTAAATTAAATAAAATCCCTAAAAAAAATCCTTACAGACGCAACTTAAGATCTCAGCACCAGAAGAATGTAAAAGGGTTTCCAGGTTCTGGTTCAACATATAAAAAGGTTGAAAGTTATCCCTCCCATTCATGCAACAACAAAGAGCTACAAACCAAAAATCAACAACTCTTTATAGATCGGCCTCCCCAACACTGGAAAGACAGCAAGGAAATACAGAGCCTCACAGCTTAGCAGAACCTGAAGCTACTGAAGCCACAAACTGATAGAAAAACTTAAACTGTAATTGATGAATTGTTACAGGCTCAGTGTGGACAAGCTTGAGAGATAAATATGGAGGACCCACATACATTTGTTAACTCTAGTTCCAAGAACATTATCAGATTCTCACAGTGGAGCTCAGAGAAAAATCCCCTCCTTTCTCCGGCAGGTGAAAGGGAAAGGTAACCCTTATTTTGAACCCAAAGTGATGTTATCCTAAATACTCAACTCAAGAGAAACTATTTTACCAGAGCCTAACATATTTCAGTTTTACTAGAGTTTAAGGGAAATAAAATATCCAAACCCAGCCTCAGAAAACTTCCTGACTCACCTAAGAGGGAAAAGATGCTGAGAAATACTCATCATGAAGGCTATAGCCTGAGGGCAGAGACTCACTAACATATTGAGACCTGATCATAGGGCTATAGAATTCTTTCTATCCGCTGGACATCTGTACCATATCTATAGATATTGAGAGTTTAGAATCCATTTAGTTTGGCCAAGTGGCCTGTAGAGACTTTAAACTGACGCTAGCACCTGATGCAAGTTCTTGCCCCAGATAGTAGACCAGAGGGTCACAAATAAATATAACTCTTTGATATGATTTCACCAACAGCCCTTATGATCAAGAGTCTCCCCCACCTCACAGGGCCTTCCCCTTATGTGCCCCCTTGGACCTCTAAGGGACTTACCAACCCCCTAGTCAGCTGGTTTGAACTGACCAGTCTAGCTCTGGCCTGGGAACCACAACCACAAAGCACTCAGCCTATGAGCCGTAATAAAGGTATACACTCCAGGTCCTATCACTCTATTTGCACTCCACCTTGACCTTCCCTTGTAACCCCTCAAGGCATTCCCTGTATTTCTTCCAGGACCTGTGAGTAATAAACTTCTTTATTTCAGTTTCTCTTGTAGTTTGTTGTTGAACTACAGTCCACCATCCAGTGCCCTATGCTCCACTAATACATGCTAACCTAACAAAGTCATTACAGTAGTATAATAATGGATCACAGAGCAAAGAACTGCAAGCCTCAGACCCTGTTTAAGAAAAAGTTTCTAGGAAAACAAAAAGACAATAGCGAAGACAAAAACAAGGACAATAGAGGAAAGTTTAGTCACTATCACTATAGCTAGAACACAGAGTAAACAGAATCAAACTCCTAGCCATAAAACAAACCCTCACACTAAAGGCCTGTTATCTCAATTCTTTTCACCTAATACATGATTTTTCATGTATAACAACAAATTGCATATAGCATGTTAGTAGGCAAAACCATACTTTGCAGAGAAAGAATAGATATCAGAACCAGTATGACAGCTGGGGTACCTGGGTGGCTCAGTCTGTTGAGCATCTGACTCTTGATTTCAGCTCAGATCATGGTTTTGGGTGGTGAGATCAGGCCCTGTATTGGGCTCCACATTCTATGTGGAGTCTGATTGGGATTGTCTCTCTCCCTCTCCCTCTGCCCCTCCCCCTGCTCGCTCTCTCTCTCTCTCTCTAAGAAGAAGAAGATAAAACAAAAGAAAAGAAAAAAACAGTATGACGAATATTTTGGAATTATCAGATTAAGAATTTAAAATAACTATGATTGATATGCTAAGAATCAAATGGAAAAAAGTGGACATGTAAAAACAGATAAGTAATATATCTGTTATCTGTAACAGATGGAAACTTTAGGATCAACAGGAAATCAAAAACACTAGAAGATAAATAGAAAATGCCTTTAGCCGGCTCTTAATAGACTAGAAACAGCTGACAAAAGAATGTGAGCTTAAAAATATATCATTAGAAATTTTGCAAACTAAAAATTAAAGGGAAAACAGAAATGGAATCAAGGAAACAAAATATCTAAAAACTGAAAGGCAAATACAAAAGGAATACCATGTGTATAATAGAAATATCAGAAGGAGGAGAAAGAAGGGAATATAGGAAATATTTGAATGACTAATGGTTGAGAATCATCTAAAGTTAATGAAAGGCATTATATCACAGTTCTAGGAAGCTTAGAGAACCCTTAATGGTATAAATGGTCATATATATATATATATATATATATATATATCCCTGAGAATATCATATTCAAACTTATTAAAAAAATCAAAGAGAAAAAGACTATCTTGAATGAATTTAGAGGGGGAAAATATCTAAGATGTAAAGAAACAACAAAAAAATTACATTAGATTTCCCTTCAGAAACCATGTAAGTAAGAAGAGACACATTAAAAGAGAAAAAACATATAATTACACAAATAGATGTAAAAAAGCATTTGCTAAAATCCAACACACATCTATGATAAAAATCCTCAGCAAACTAGGAATAGAAGTATTCACAATTTGACAAAATACATCAGTGAAATGCCTACAGGTAACAACTTACTCAGTGGTCAGAAACTTTCCCCCAAAGACCAGGAATAAGGCAGGGATATATGCCTTTTAACCACTTCCTACTGAAAGTCCTAGATAATGCAATCAGATTTAAAAAAAAGAAAAGATATACAAATTGAGAAGGAATATGTACTTGTGCACAGACAAGATTGTTTTTGTAGAAAATCCCCAAGAACCAACAACAACAAAAACAACAAAGATCCTGGAACTAGTAAGTGGTTATAGCAAAATTTCAGACATGAAGTTAACATACAAAAGTCAATTATGGAGGCACAAGATGGCAAAGGACTAGGAGACCTAAATTTCATCTGGTCCCAGAGATTCAGCTAGATAGTTATCAAACCATTCTGAACACCTATAAACTCAACAGATCAAAGAGAAGAATAGAAGAAATTCTATGAACAGAAAAGCGACCACTTTCTGGAAGGTAGGACAGATGGAGAAGTGAATCTGAGGTGATACATGGGAAGATAGACCAAGGGGGAGGGGCTGGCTCCTGGCAAGTGGCAGAGCAGCAGAGCACAAAATCAGAACTTTTAGAAGTCCTCTCTGTGGACGGACATGGCTCCAGAGGCTAAGGCAGGGTAGTGGAGGGGGCCTCGCTGGGACATTGTGGTCTCAGGTATCTCAGGGTCACAGAAAGACCAGGGGTGTCTGAGTGTGGCAGAGTTGCCAGGTATCAGAGTGGGGAAGCTGGATGCAGAGATGGAATTAAGAAGAGGGCTCTAAGCTCGGGGTTACCTTAAACCGTGATCCAAGGCACAGTTAGGACACTACCCTTTGAGCAGGGACTCCACAAATGGCAGATCAGGGGAGACTCATCTTCCTCCTCCAGGAAAAGTGATGCAGGAGCACACTGCAGAAATCTTCTGGGTTTAGAGCCTCCAAAGGGGGCCATGCACCAGAGTTAGAAAAGCTTGGTCACAGGCTGGGTGAGCATGGAACTTGGCCAGAGATCAGGGAGACAGGAGGGATTGACTGCTTTTCTCTGAGGGTGCACTGAGGAGTGGGGCCCTGAGTGCTCAGCTCCTCTGGCTGGAGACTGAGTGGCCGCCATCTTCATTCTCCTACTTGAAACTCTAGGAAAGAATTCAGGGAACAAAAGCTACCAAGTGCTAACCTGAACAGATTACTTAGCCTGGTCCCTGGCAAGGGCAGTGCAATTCCACCTCAGACAAAGACATTTGAAAATCACTGTGCCCCTCCCCTAGAAGATTAGCAAGAACATCCAGCCAAGACCAAGTTTTCTGATCAAAGAGAAATGCAAAACAGAAATGTTAGGGGAATACAGCACATAGAATTCATGGCTTTTTTTTCCCATGATTCTTTAGTCTTTGAAAGTTAACTGTTTTAAATCCTTGTGTTTTTTTCTATTTTTTTAATATTTCTTCTTCCCTATTTTAATGTATTTTAACTATTTTATCTTATCAATACCTTTTAAAAAATCTTTTCTAATTTTCCTTTTTGTATTCATTTAACCTTATTTTTTTATACATGTAAATTTTTCTTTCTTTAAAATTTGGGGATACAATTTCTTCTAACAGAGCAAACTATATCCTCAATCTAGCATATGGCTTTGTTCTAGTCTCCAGGCTGATCGTATTCTCTTCTTTTTTTTGGTTCTGTCCTTTTTTCAACCAGCTTCTTACTTCATTAATTCCTTTTTTAAAATCGTTTATAATTTTCATCTTTACAGTTATATTCCATACCTTCATCATATATATATATATATATAGATAGATAGATAGATAGATACAGATATAGATATATGCTTTTCTTTAAAATTTTGGGAGGCAGTTTCTTCTAACAGACCAAAATATGCCCAAAATCAAGTGTGTGTTTCTGTTCTATTCACCAGCCTAATCATTTTTTTTCCCCTTTCTTCTCCCCCAGGGTTTAGGTCTCTTCTGATTTGGTTAGTGTATATTTTTCTAGGGTCGTTTTTACCCTTTTAGTGTTTTGTACTCTCATTCATGTATTCTTCCCTGGACAAAATGACAAGGTGGAAAAACTCACCTCAAAAAACAAAAACAAAACAAAACAAAAAAGGAACAAGAGGCAGTACTGACTGCTGGGCACCTAATCATTACGGACATTAGTAAGATGTCAGAACTAGAGTTCAGAATGACAATTATAAATATAATAGCTGGACTCGAAAAAAGCACAGAGGATACTAGAGAATCCCTTTCTGAAGAAATAAAATCTCTTTCTAGAGAAATAAAAGAAAATCAAGAAAACCAAGTTGAAATTTAAAAAAAAAACTATTAATGAGGTGCAATAAAAAATGGAGGCTTTTACTGCTGGATAAATGAGGAAGAAGAGACAATTAGTGATATAGAAGACCAAATGATGGAGAATAAAGAAACTGAGAAAAAAGAGAGATAAAAAACTACTGGATCATGAGGGAATAATGCAAAAGATAAGTGATACAATAAGACAAAACAATATTAGAGTAATTGGGATCCCAGAAGAAAAAGAAAGAGAGAAGAGGGAAGAAGGTATATTGGAGCAAATTATAGTACAGAATTTCCATAATTTGGGAAAGGAAACAAGCATCAAAATCCGGGAGGAACAGAGAATCCCCCTCGAAAACAGGTAACACTGCATCATCTAATAGTAAAATATACATGTCTCAGAACCAAAGAGAAAATTCTGAAAGCAGCTCAGGACAAGAGGTCTATAACTTATAATGATAGGATTATTAGATTGGCAGAAGATCTATCCACAGAGACTTGGCAAGCCAGAAAGGACTGGCATGACATATTCAGAGCACTAAATGAGAAAAATATGCAGCCAAGAATACTATATCCAGTAAGGCTGTCATTGAAAATAGAAGGAGGGGACACCTGGGTGGCTCAGCAGAGCAGTAGCAGGCTGAGACTACCTCAGCTAGCAGGAGATCAGCTAGATAGCTCATCTAAAGATTGCAAACACCTGCAAATCCATCGGCAGATCCAAGAGAAGAAGAACAGCAATTCTAGAAACCGAAAAACAACCACTTTCTGAAAGGTAGGACTGGTGGAGAAGTGAATCCAAAGCGACGGGAAGATAGACCCGGGGGGGGGGAGGGGCCGGCTCCCGGCAAGCGGCGGAGCAATGGAGCACAAAATCAGGACTTTTAAAAGTCTGTTCTGCTGAGGGACATCGCTCCAGAGGCTAAACCAGGGCAAAGCCCACGCGGGGTCGGCGTGGCCTCAGGTCCCGCAGGGTCACAGAAGGACCGGGGGTCTCTGAGTGTCACAGAGCTTGCGGGTATTGGAACGGGAAAGCCGGCTACAGAGACAGAGCCGACAGTAAGCTCACAGCTCAGGGTTACCTTGAACCGTTTGCAGGCTCAGTGAGCTCCGAGCGCGGCCGGAGGTCAGGCAGACAGGAGTTACTGGGCGCTGTTCTCTGAGGGCACACTGAGGAGTGGGGCCCGGGCTCTCGGCTCCTCCGGGCCCGGAGACCAGGAGGCCGCCATTTGTATTTCCATCCTCCGGAACTCTACGGAAAGCGCTCAGGGAACAAAAGCTCCTGAAAGCAAACCCGAGCGGATCACTCAGCCCAGCCCCTGGTAAGGGCGGTGCAATTCCGTCTGGGGCAAAGACACTTGAGAATCACTACACCAGGCCCCTCCCCCAGAAGATCAACAAGAAATCCAGCCAAGACCAAGTTCACCTACCAAGGAGTGCGGTTTCAATACCAAGGAGGGGAGCAGAATTCCAGAGGAGAAAGCAAAGCACGGAACACATGGCTTTCTCCCTGTGATTTTTTAGTCTTGCAGTTAAAGTAATTTTTTTTTCATTTTTTTCTCTACTTTTGCTAATTTTTTAAATTTTTTTTAATTTTTTTTTAATTTTTTTTAACTTTTACCCTTTTCATTTTTAACGTTTTTTAACTAGTTTATCTAATATATATATTTTTCTTTTTCATACTTTTCTTTCTTCATTTTCTTTTTTTAATTCCTTTTTTTTTCCTTTCTTTTTTTTGAACATCTTTTTATCCCCTTTCTCCCCCCTCACGATTTGGGATCTATTCTGACTTGGTTAAAGCATATTTTCCTGGGATTGTTGCCACCCTTTTAGTATTTTACTTGCTCCTTCATATACTCTTATCTGGACAAAATGACAAGGCGGAAAAATTCACCACAAAAAAAAGAACAAGAGGCAGTACCGAAGGCTAGAGACCTAATCAATACAGACATTGGTAATATGTCAGATCTAGAATTCAGAATGACAATTCTCAAGGTTCTAGCTGGGCTTGAAAAAGGCATGGAAAATATTAGAGAAAACCTCTCGGGAGATATAAAAGCCCTTTCTGGAGAAATAAAAGAACTAAAATCTAACCAAGTTGAAATCAAAAAAAGCTATTAATGAGGTGCAATCAAAAATGGAGGCTCTCACTGCTAGGATAAATGAGGCAGAAGAAAGAATTAGCGATATAGAAGTCCAAATGACAGAGAATAAAGAAGCTGAGCAAAAGAGGAACAAACAGCTACTGGACCACGAGGGGAGAATTCGAGAGATAAGTGACACCGTAAGATGAAACAACATTAGAATAATTGGGATTCCAGAAGAAGAAGAAAGAGAGAGGGGAGCAGAAGGTATACTGGAGAGAATTATTGGGGAGAATTTCCCCAATATGGCAAAGGGAACGAGCATCAAAATTCAGGAGGTTCAGAGAACGCCCCTCAAAATCAATAAGAATAGGCCCACACCCCGTCACCTAATAGTAAAATTTACAAGTCTTAGTGACAAAGAGCAAATCCAGAAAGCAGCCCGGGAAAAGAAGTCTGTAACATACAATGGTAAAAATATTAGATTGGCAGCTGACTTATCCACAGAGACCTGGCAGGCCAGAAAGAGCTGGCATGATATTTTCAGAGCACTAAACGAGAAAAACATGCAGCCAAGAACACTATATCCAGCTAGGCTGTCATTAAAAATAGAAGGAGAGATTAAAAGCTTCCAGGACAAACAAAAACTGAAAGAATTTGCAAACACCAAACCAGCTCTACAGGAAATATTGAAAGGGGTCCTCTAAGCAAAGAGAGAGCCTACAAGTGGTAGATCAGAAAGGAACAGAGACAATATAGTGTAACAGTCACCTTACAGGCAATACAATGGCACTAAATTCATATCTCTCAATAGTTCCCCTGAAGGTTAATGGGCTAAATGCCCCAATCAAAAGACACAGGGTATCAGAATGGATAAAAAAAAAAAAAAAAAAACCATCTATATGTTGCCTCCAAGAAACTCATTTTAAGCCCGAAGACACCTCCAGATTTAAACTGAGGAGGTGGAAAAGAATTTACCATGCTAATGGACATCAGAAGAAAGCAGGAGTGGCAATCCTTATATCAGATCAATTAGATTTTAAGCCAAAGACTATAATAAGAGATGAGGAAGGACACTATATCATACTCAAAGGGTCTGTCCAACAAGAAGATCTAACAATTTTAAATATCTATGCCCCCAACATGGGAGCAGCCAACTATATAAACCAATTAATAACAAAATCAAAGAAACACATCAACAATAATACAATAATAGTAGGGGACTTTAACACTCCCCTCACTGAAATGGACAGATCATCCAAGCAAAAGATCAGCAAGGAAATAAGGGCCTTAAACGACAAACAGGACCAGATGGACATCACAGATATATTCAGAACATTTCACCCCAAAGCAACAGAATATACATTCTTATCTAGTGCACACAGAACATTCTCCAGAATAGATCACATCCTCGGTCCTAAATCAGGACTCAACCGGTATCAAAAGATTGGGATCATTCCCTGCATATTTTCAGACCACAATGCTCTGAAGCTAGAACTCAACCACAAGAGGAAGTTTGGAAAGAACACAAATACATGGAGACTAAACAGCATCCTTCTAAAGAATGAATGGGTCAACTGGGAAATTAAAGAAGAATTGAAAAAAATCATGGAAACAAATGATAATGAAAACACAACGGTTCAAAATCTGTGGGACACAACAAAGGCAGTCCTGAGAGGAAAATATATAGCAGTACAAGCCTTTCTCAAGAAATAAGAAAGGTCTCAGGTACACAACCTAACCCTACACCTAAAGGAGCTGGAAAAAGAACAAGAAAGAAACCTTAAGCCCAGCAGGAGAAACGAAATCATAAAGATCAGAGCAGAAATCAATGAAATAGAAACCAAAAAAACAATAGAACAAATCAACAAAACTAGGAGCTGGTTCTTTGAAAGAATTAATAAAATTGATAAACCCCTGGCCAGACTTATCAAAAAGAAAATAGAAAGGACCCAAATAAATAAAATCATGAATGAAAGAGGAGAGATCACAACTAACACCAAAGAAATACAAACTATTATAAGAACATACTATGAGCAACTCTACGCCAACAAATTTGACAATTTGGAAGAAATGGGTGCATTCCTAGAAATGTATAAACTACCACAACTGAACCAGGAAGAAATAGAAAGCCTGAACAGACCCATAACCAGTAAGGAGATTGAAACAGTCATTAAAAATCTCCAAACAAACAAAAGCCCAGGGCCAGACGGCTTCCCGGAGGAATTCTACCAAACATTTAAAGAAGAACTAATTCCTATTCTCCTGAAACTGTTCCAAAAAATAGAAATGGAAGGAAAACTTCCAAACTCATTTTATGAGGCCAACATCACCTTGATCCCCAAACCAGAAAAGGATCCCATCAAAAAAGAGAGCTATAGACCAATATCCTTGATGAACACAGATGCAAAAATTCTCACCAAAATACTAGCCAATAGGATTCAACAGTACATTAAAAGGATTATTCACAACGACCAAGCGGGATTTATTCCAGGGCTGCAAGGTTGGTTCAACATCCACAAATCAGTCAATGTGATACAACACATCAATAAAAGAAAGAACAAGAACCATATGATACTCTCAATAGATGCTGAAAAAGCATTTGACAAAGTACAGCATCCCTTCCTGATCAAGACTTTTCAAAGTGTAGGGATAGAGGGCACATACCTCAATATCATCAAAGCCATCTATGAAAAACCCACCGCAAATATCATTCTCAATGGAGAAAAACTGAAAGCTTTTCCGCTAAGGTCAGGAACACGGCAGGGATGTCCATTATCACCACTGCTATTCAACATAGTACTAGAAGTCCTAGCCTCAGCAATCAGACAACAAAAGGAAATTAAAGGCATCCAAATCGGCAAAGAAGAAGTCAAACTATCACTCTTTGCAGATAATATGATACTATATGTGGAAAACCCAAAAGACTCCACTCCAAAACTGCTAGAACTTGTACAGGAATTCAGTAAAGTGTCAGGATATAAAATCAATGCACAGAAATCAGTTGCATTTCTCTACACCAACAACAAGACAGAAGAAAGAGAAATTAAGGAGTCAATCCCATTTACAATTGCACCCAAAACCATAAGATACCTAGGAATAAACCTAACCAAAGAGGCTAAGAATCTATACTCAGAAAACAATAAAGTACTCATGAAAGAAATTGAGGAAGACACAAAGAAATGGAAAAATGTTCCATGCTCCTGGATTGGAAGAATAAATATTGTGAAAATGTCTATGCTATCTAAAGCAATCTACACATTTAATGTAATTCCTATCAAAGTACCATCCATCTTTTTCAAATAAATGGAACAAATAACCCTAAAATTTATATGGAACCAGAAAATACCTTGAATATCCAAAGGAATATTGAAAAAGAAAGCCAAAGTTGGTGGCATCACAATTCCGGACTTCAAGCTCTATTACAAAGCTGTCATCATCAAGACAGCATGGTATTGGCACAAAAACAGACACATAGATCAATGGAACAGAATAGAGAGCCCAGAAATAGACCCTCAACTCTATGGTCAACTAATCTTCAACAAAGCAGGAAAGAATGTCCAATGGAAAAAAGACAGCCTCTTCAATAAATGGTGCTGGGAAAATTGGACAGCCACATACAGAAAAATGAAATTGGACCATTTCCTTACACCACACACAAAAACAGACTCAAAATGGATGAAGGACCTCAATGTGAGAAAGGAATCCATCAAAATCCTTGAGGAGAACACAGGCAGCAACCTCTTCGACCTCAGCCGCAGCAACATCTTCCTAGGAACATCGCCAAAGGCAAGGGAAGCAAGGGGAAAAATGAACTATTGGGATTTCATCAAGATCAAAAGCTTTTGCACAGCAAAGGAAACAGTTCACAAAATCAAAAGACAACTGACAAATGGGAGAAGATATTTGCAAACGACATATCAGATAAAGGACTAGTGTCCAAAATCTATAAATAACTTAGCAAACTCAACACCCAAAGAACAAATAATCCAATCAAGAAATGGGCAGAGGACATGAACAGACATTTCTGCAAAGAAGACATCCAGATGGCCAACAGACACATGAAAAAGTGCTCCATATCACTCGGCATCAGGGAAATACAAATCAAAACCACAATGAGATATCACCTCACACCAGTCAGAATGGCTAAAATCAACAGGTCAGGAAATGACAGATGCTGGCGAGGATGCGGAGAAAGGGGAACCCTCCTACACTGTTGGTGGGAATGCAAGCTGGTGCAACCACTCTGGAAAACAGCATGGAGGTTCCTCAAAATGTTGAAAATAGAACTGCCCTATGACCCAGCAATTGCACTACTGGGTATTTACCCTAATGATACAAACGTAGTGATCCAAAGGGGCACGTGCACCCGAATGTTTATAGCAGCAATGTCCACAATAGCCAAACTATGGAAAGAACCTAGATGTCCATCAACAGATGAATGGATAAAGAAGAGGTGGTATATATACACAATGGAATACTATGCAGCCATCAAAAGAAATGAAATCTTGCCATTTGCAACAACATGGATGGAACTAGAACGTATCATGCTCAGCGAAATAAGTCAAGCGGAGAAAGACAACTATCATATGATCTCCCTGATATGAGGATGTGGTGATGCAACATGGGGGCTTAAGTGGGTAGGAGAAGAATAAATGAAACAAGATGGGATTGGGAGGGAGACAAAGCATAAGCGACTCTTAATCTCACAAAACAAACTGAGGGTTGCTGGGGAGAGGGGGGTTGGCAGAAGGGGGGTGGGGTTATGGACATTGGGGAGGGTATGTGCTTTGGTGAGTGCTGTGAAGTGTGTAAACCTGGCAATTCACAGACCTGTACCCCTGGGGATAAAAATATATATTTATAAAAAATTTAAAAATTTATTAAAAAAAAAGAAACAAGAAATGTGTCTAATACCCAGCCTCACCCTACACCTACAGGAGTAGGAGAAAGAACAGTAAATAAAGCTTAAACCCACCAGGAGAAAAGAAATAATAAAAATCAGAGCAGAAATCAATGAAATAGAAACAAACAAAAAACAGTAGAACAGATCAGCAAAACTGGGATCTGGTTCTTTGAAAAAATTAATAAGATTGATAAACTCCTGGCCAGACTTATCAAAAAGAGAAAAGAAAGGGCACAAATGAATAAAATCATGAATGAAAGATGATAGATCACAACCAACACCAAAGAAATACAAACAATTATAAGAACATAATATGAACAACTATACACTAGCAAATTTGACAATCTGGAAGAAATGGATGCATTCCTAGAGATGTATAAACTACCACAACTGAACCAGGAAGAAATAGAAAAACTGACAGACCAATAACCATTAGGAGATTGAAACGGTCATCAAAAATCTCCCAACAAACAAGAGCCCAGGACCAGACGGCTTCCCAGGGGAATTCTACCAAACATTTAAAGAAGAATTAATATCTATTCTCCTGAAACTGTTCCAAAAAAAAAAAAAAAAATGGGAGGAAAATGGGAGGAAATGGGAGGGAAACTTCCAAACTCATTTTATGAGGCCAGCTTTACCTTGATCTCAAGACCAGAAAAAGACTTTATCAAAAAGCAGAATTACAGACCAATATCCCTGATGAACATAGATGTGAAAATTCTCACCAAAATACTAGTCAATAGGATCCAGCAATACTTTAAAAGGATTATTCACCACGACAAAGTAGGATTTATTCCTGGGCTGTAAGTTTGGTTCAACATCTGTAAATCACTCAATGTGATACCATACATTAATGAAAGAAAAAAACAAGAACCATGATAATCTCTTAGATGCTGAAAAAGCATTTGACAAAGTATGGCATCCTTTTTTTTTTTTTTTTTTAAAGATTTTATTTATTTGTCAGAGGGAGAGAGAGGGAGAGAGAGCGAGCACAGGCAGAGAGAATGGCAGGCAGAGGCAGAGGGAGGAGCAGGCTCCCTGCCAAGCAAGGAGCCCGATGTGGGACTCGATCCCAGGACGCTGGGATCATGACCTGAGCCGAAGGCAGCTGCTTAACCAACTGAGCCACCCAGGCGTCCCATGGCATCCTTTTTTGATCAAAACTCTTCACAATGTAGGGATAGAGAGTGCATACTTCAATATCATAAAAGCCATCTATGAAAAACCCATGGTGAAAATCATTCTTAATGGGGAAAAGTGAGAGCTTTTCCCCTAAGGTCAGCAACACAGCAGGGCTGTCCACTATCACCACTATTATTCAACAAAGTACTAGACGTCCTAGCCTTGGCAATCAGACAACAAAAAGAAATAAAAGCATTCAAATCGGCAAAGAAGAAGTCAAACTCTCACTCTTTGCAGATGATAGTATACTTCATGTAGAAAGTCCAAAAGACTCCACTGCAAAACTGCTAGAACTCATAGGTGAATTGAGTAGTGTCAGGATATAAAATCAATGCACAGAAATCAGCTGCATTTCTTTTTTTTTTTTTTTAATTTTTTTTTTTTTTTACCATGGGAGACTATGGACTCTGAAAAACAATCTGAGGGGTCAGCTGCATTTCTATACACCAACAATAAGACAGAAGAAAGAGAAATTAAGAAGTCTATTCCATTTAAGTTGCACCCAAAACCATAAGATACCTATGAATAAATCTAACCAAAGAGCCAAAGAATATGTTCTCAGAAAACTGTAGAGTACTCATGAAAGAAACTGAGGATGACACAAAGAAATGGAAAAATATTCCATGCTCATGGATTGGAAGAACAAATATGTAAAAAAGTCTATGCTATCTAAAGCAATCTACACATTTAATGCAATTTCTTTCAAAATACCATCAACTTTTTTCAAAGAAATTGAACAAATAATCTTAAAATTTCTATAGAACCAGAGAAGACCCCTAATAGCCAGAGGAATGGTGAAAAAGAAAACCAAAGTTGGTGGCATCACAATTCCAGACTTCAAGCTCTATTACAAAGCTGTCATCATCAAGACAGTATGGTACTGGCACAAAAACAGACACATAGATCAATGGAACAGAATAGAGAGCCCAGAAATAGACCCTCAACTCTACCATCAACTAATCTTTGACAAAGTAGGAAAGGATGTCCAATGGAGAAAAGACAGTCTCTTCAACAAATGGTGTTGGGGAAATTGGACAGCCACATACAGAAAAATGAAACTGGACCATTTCCTTACACCACACACAAAAATAGCCTCAAAATGGATGAAAGTCCTCAATGTGAGAAAGGAATCCATCAAAATCCTTGAAGAGAACACAGGCAGCAACCTCTTTGACCTCAGCTGGAGCAACTTCTTCCTAGAAACATCACCAAAGGAAGGGAAGCAAGGGCAAAAGTGAACTACTGGGACTTCACCAAGATAAAAGCATTTTGCACAGCAAAGGAAACAGTCAACAAAACCAAAAGCAGCTGACAGAATGGGAGAAGATATTTGCAAACGACATATCAGATAAAGGGCTAGTATCCAAAATCTATAAAAAACTTGTCAAACTCAACATGCAAAGAAAAAATAATCCAATCAAGAAATGAGCAGAAGACATGACCAGAAATTTTTGCAAAGAAGACATCCAAATGGCCAACAGACACATGAAAAAGTGCTTAACATCACTCAGCATCAAGGAAATACAAATCAAAACCACAGTGAGATACCACCTCACACCAGTCAGAATGGCTAAAATTAACCAGTCAGGAAATGACAGGTGTTGGTGAGGATGCAGAGAAAGGGGAATCCTCCTACACTGCTGGTGGGAATGCAAGCTGGTGCAGCCACTCTGTAAAATAGTATAAAGAATCTTTAAAAAGTTGAAAATAGACCTACCTTATGACCCAGCAATTGCACTACAGGGTATTTACCCTAAAGATAAAAACGTAAGGATCCGAAGGGGCATGTGCACTCGAATGTTTATAGCAGCAATGTCCACAATAGCCAAACTATGGAAAGAACCTAGATGTCTATGAACAAGAATGAATAAAGAAAATGTGATACACACACACACACACACACACACACACACACATACATACAATGGAATATTATGCAGCCATCAGAAAAACAAAGTCTTGAAATTTGCAATGACATGGATGGAACTAGAGGGTATTATGTTAAGTGAAATAAGTCAATCAGAGAAAGACAATTTTCATATAATCTCACTGATATGAGGAATTTGAGAAATAAGACAGAGGATTATAGGGGAAGGGATGGAAAAATGAAACAACATGATACCAGAGAGGGAGACAAACCATAAGAGACTCTTAATCTCAGGAAACAAGCTAAGGGTTGCTGGAGGGGTGGGGGGTGGGAGGGATGATGTGGCTAGGTGATGTACATTGGAAGGGTATGTTCTGTGGTGAGAAAAATAAAAATAAACTTTAAAAATTTTTCTAATATAAAAATTTTTTAAAAATTCAATTGTTCATATACCAACAATAAATTATTGGAATTTAAAATTAAAAGCACAGTGCAATTTACAACAGTTGTCTCCTCATGGATGCAAGGTGACTAGAAAAGTTCTGAACATCTCATCTTCATATAGCAATATCCAAGACATGGGCAAATAATCATCCTTATTTGCATCACTTTAATAAGGAAGAAAACCCTTTTAGAGACAAGAACTTCCCCCCTGCCAACATACACACACCCACTACCACCAATGATGAATTCTGTTCAGACCTTTGACCCATTTTTTAATTGGATTCTCTGTTGTCTTATTGAATTTTTAAAGTTCTTTGAATATTTTGGATACCAATCCTTTATCAGATATGTTTCTGCAGAGATTTTCTCTCAGGCAATGAATATCTTTACATTCTCTTTGCAGAGAAAGAAAGCTGAAGATTTCAATTTTAATGAAGTCCAACTTATTAATTTTTTTCTTTCATGGATCATGCTTTTAGTCTTGTATCTAAAAAATCATCACCAAGGGTACCTGGGAGGGCTCAGCTGGTTAAGCATCTGCCTTCAGCTCAGGTCATGATCCTGGGGTCCTGGGACCCAAACCTCTCTGGCTCCCTGCTCAGAAGGGAGTCTGCTTCTCCCTCTCCTTCTGCTCCTCCCCCTGCTCATCTTTCTTGCTCACTCTCTGTCTCTCAAATAAATAAATAAAATCTTTAAAAAATAATAAAAAATTAAAAACCATCACCCAACACAAAGCCAAATAAAATTTCTGCATTGTTATTCTCGGGAAACTTTATAGTTTTGCATTTTGCAATTATTGCTATTTGCATTCTTACAGCAATCTCTGCTAAGAGGAATGGAATAACTCTAATTGGTTTTGGTTATTGATTTTCAAACTCCTTTCACCACTGGAATCACCTGATGGATTCGTCAGGTCAAGGTCCCCCAGAGAAACGAAATCAATGAGAGGGATGTGTGTGCATGTGTGCACAGGTGTGCATGCCTGTGTGTGTGTAATAAGGAATAGGGTTACACATTTATGGAGGTCAGTGAGTGCAAAATCTGCAGTATGGGTCAGCAGACTGGAGACCCAAGGTGGTACACTTCCAGTCCAAAGGCCTTCTGAGGGAGAATTTCCCCTTGCTTGGAGAGGCAGTTCTTTTGGTTCTATTCAAGCCTTCATCTAATTGGATGAGACCCACCCACATTATGGGGAGCAATCTGCTTATTCAAAGTTCACTGATTTAAAAGTTAATCTCATCCCCAAACACCCTCCAAGCTGACACATAAAATTAACCATCAAGAGTTAACCTCCTATCAACTTGATCCTCTTTAAACCAGTGTTAATCTCCAAGTAGAGAGACCAGCAAGATCTTACTTCCACTTAACATTTCTGCAATAACCAAGAACTCACAAAATTCTTTCACCAGAGAGGATACAAAGTCCTTGCATGATATTTACCCTTCTCTCTGATATGCCATAACTAAAACACTATGATGTCATGCTACAATATTTTAAATAATGTGATAGAAAATCAATGTAACATAGTTACATAATAAGGGAATAAGGCAGGCAAGAAAACAAAGTTATTTATTTAACAAGCAAACACACATTCATAAAATAAGAAGGAGAAAATACTCATGACAGTTACATCTCTCGTTCTGTACATGGTCACATGGTCTCAGCTGATATCTGTAACTACCTTCTTCTACCACTCACTCTATATTCTCTTTGCCTTCATCAAACACTTTACCCAGTTGTGGTTCTTTACCCAGTGGGATGACCCAAACTTTCATCTCTAAAAAGTCTGGGCCATTATAGTCCTGCCTGAATTGTGTTGTTGTAGTTATCCATGACTTTAATCACAGAGCACAGTGGTATTTAGAGATGCCTAAAAGATCTCCTGTATTCCAGACACACTCTTCCTTACCTTTACTGTGGAGTAACAGTCTAATTTCCCAATCAAGATCAGTCACTGCAGCCAGCACTGTAACTCCCTTCCTTCTTAGCAAGTTAAATCAGAAGTTTGAGGATTTCTAAATGCCTGGGTAGCAGTCTGAACTTCCAGTTCAATTGAATCATTGCTGTGCCTCCTGGAGGAAACATTCTTTCCTTTAGAATTAAAACCTTTTGGGGGTGCCTGGCAGGTTCAGTCAGTAGACCATGTGACTCTCTATCACAATCATATTAGTTTGAGCCACATGTTGGTTGCAGAGATTACTTAAAAATAAAATCTTAGAAAAAAAATTTAGAAATAAGTCCTCTACACCAGCAGAACCTAAGATCACAGGGATGGGAAAACAAAAATTTTGCTAGTGAGACAATAGAAGTAACAGTGAGTGATACCTCTCACATTTCCACCCCTCGATTCCTGGACCCATGAATTCTGGCTATGGAAGAAACACCACCATCTATTAGAGGCTGACTTAGAGCACACAGAACCTCGTCGAGAACCTTGTCCCAGCTTGGCAAGGTATTTCCACCTAGTTTACAGTATAAACAAATTTTCAAAGGTCATTCCACCATTTTTTCTAGCCAGCTATTTCAGGATGGTGGGGAACATGGAAAGACCATGAGCATGGGCCCATGACCACACTTCATTTGCTGTGCAATGAGTTCCTTGATCAGAAGTGATGCTGTGTGGAAAAGTATGATGATGGATAAGGCATTCTATAAGTTCACAGATGATAGTTTTGGCAGAAACAATGTGCAAAGGGAAAGCAAATCCATACCCAGAGTAAATGTCTATTCCAGTAAGAACAAATTAATGCTCCTTTAACTATTATTCCACACCCATATCCATCCCCACACATATTCCTTGGATTTTGTGTCTGCATAAATTAGCTAACTCAACCCTTAGAATACAGCACATTTTCACATGGGTCATACTTTGTACCTCACTTTTAGAGGCCTGCTGCAACTCAAGTCTAGGTATAGGTCTAGAAGTATAGAGGGTGCCAAAGTGGGTCCTGAGGAAAATTGGCAGTGTCTTAGATGACAGCTGTCTCAAGGGAGGCCAGTGCAGTGTCCCTAGGCAATGCAGGATCAATCCCTTCTGATAGAGATGGAGAGTCTGCTTCTACTGACAAAGAAGATTCACCAGAATTCACAGGCTTTGTCTCCAGTTTCATTTGGGTCTTCTCACATCCCTATTCCAACTTCTAGGATCCTGTTCTTTCTCAGTTAATGCCCTCACTTTAACCCTAGACATCCTACAAGGTTCTGTAACTCAGAAAACTTGCACAATGAAATTTTGAGTTTGGTTTTTAGCAGTCTTCCCAGCAGTTACAGGAAGTAACTTTCCTCCTTCAGAAAAGACATGGAAGCTCTTGGGTCATTGATGCTATGCTTAATTTGGGATCCAAGTCCTTGGGCTTATCCTTTTCTCTTCCCACTTTGTCCAGCAACACTAGGAGCAACCAGCCTATACCATTATACTAAAGCATTTGATGATAGAAAGTGTTCAAAAATAACATATGCATAGTCACCCGGATCCTTGCTTCTTATAACTACTTGATTAGGAGTATCCAGTGGTGATATCTTGAGGATCTCTACTGTCAGATCATGCTATGGACTGTGTTCTATTTAGTACTTGAAATCAAGTCATCATTGTCTTTAAATCTAATCAGATTACAGAGCTAATTCCAGAAATCCCAGAATAAATTCTGAAGATTTATCCTTAAGACTTTGTTCCTCTAGAACCTCTCTCTACCAAAATCTGTATTAGTCATCATTCTCCAGAGATACAGCACCAAAAGATGTGATTTTTCTGAGACTGCAACTGACTCATGAGATTATGGAGGCTGGAAATTCAAATTCTGCCGTGTGGGCTGGCAGACTGGAGGCCCGGAAGTGCTAATGGTGCAGTTCCTGGTTGAAGGCAGTCCTCTGGGGAATCTTCTATTGCTGGGGAAGCCAGTTTTATGTGTGTGTGTTGTATTGTTTTGTTTGGTTTGGCCACTCAACTGATTGGTGTGGCTCACCCACAAAATGGAGAGCAATCTGCTTATTTGAAGTTTATCAATGTAAATGTTAATCTAACTGAAAAACACCCTCTGAGTTGACACATAAAATTAGCATAGGCCCCGGGAACTAAAAAATACTGAAGCCTGAGTCTCATCGCCAGTGATTCTAATTTCATTGACCTTATATGAATTCTGAGCATCCAGAAGCTTGAAAGTTCCCCAAGAGATACTACTGTGCTGTCAAAGTTAAAAATCTCTGTATTAGGTCAGTTAAGATCTATATTGCTGGGGCTAGAAAAGATCCCTGAAAGCATAAGAAACCTTGATGGCTGAAAAAATTAGTTAGCAAGAAATCAACAAGTGGGGTATTAGACCAACTAGTTTGGGATTAGGAGCCTATCATCTCTCCCACAAAGTACCAAAGAAAAATTCCTTTTCTATTGCTTTTATTATTCATTAATATCCTCTTTCTTCTTATTTTATATGTGGTCACTTCTTTTCTTTAAGATTTTATTTATTTATTTATTTATTTATTTATTTATTTATTATTTGATAGAGAGAGAGAATCCCAAGCAGACTCCATGCTGAGCACAGAGTCTGACATGGGGCTCAATCTCTTGACCCTGAGATCACAACCTGAGCCAAAATCATGAGTAAGACTCTTAACCAACAGAGCCACACAGGCACCCTTATATGTGACCATTTCAATTTCAATTTATATTAATTAAGAATAAATAAAATACAAAGTTTACTTCCATAATCACACTGGCCTTTTCCCAAACATTCAGTAGACACTAATGTCTGGTATCCACTTTGTTAGGCAACATGGATAAAGGATATTTCTATCTTCACAGAAAGTTCTGTTGGTCTGTTGGGCACCACTTACCACTTATCTGGAGTAACAAACTTAGCAAACTTGGTTGAGTTTTGTGTGTGCCAGAAACTAAAAACAGATATTATTTTTTAAAAAGATTTTATTTATTTATTTGGCAGACAGAGATCACACGTAGGCAGAGAGGCAGGCAGAGAGAGAGAGGAGGAAGCAGGCTCTCCACTGAGCAGAGAGCCTAATGTGGGGTTTGATCCCAGGACCCTGAGATCATGACCTAAGCCGAAGGCAGAGGCTTTAACCCACTGAGCTACCCAGGCACCCTAAAAACAGATATTATTAAGATACAATCCTCACAATCTTCACAAAGTTTACTATGAAGCTGAAGCAGCATTATATTATGAATACACAATTATTACAAAATACTATAATATTATATATAATATATTATTGTATTATATATATAAAAATATAATAATATTAACAATCATAAAATATTCATTGTGCAAGTTTTTCAGAGGTAAAATGTATCAGGAGCCACTGAATTTTTTTAACAATCTGCTTTTTAAAATATTTCAGGCCATGAGAAACACTGGACTCCAGAAAAAAAACTGACATTAACATATGGGTGGGGAGTAGGGGGATGGGGTAACCAGGTGATAGATATTAAGGAGGGCACATGTTGTGATGAGCACTGGGTGTTATACACAACTAATGAATCATTGAACACTACAGCAAAAACTAATGATGTACTATACTATATGTTGGCTAACTGAACATAATAAAAAAAATCTTTCAGGCCATTTTTCCCTTATACTTCTTTTGAAAAGGAATATTTATAAGCATAGAAAATAGGGATATGCAGGTAGAAGACACATCTTTTAAGATATTTTCCCACCCCACACAAAACTCCCCCTGCCATCACTGTCAGTGGGTACAGGAGTTGACCCAGAGTGGCTGTGTATATACAGTCTGACTCTAAAGTCTCAACCATCTTTGATAGAACAGGAAGGACTCAAATTAAATTAATCCTCAAAAATCGTAAATGGAAGTGAGAAGCATGACTCCTGAAATTTGACCAGAACTGGGGATGTTGGTTCTCCCTTGGAAAGCTCACAAGACACAAAAGCATGCAGGCCAGCTCTTACATTTACAGCCAAGCAGACCATAAAATTATTTCAGGCCCGCTATTGAATTCTCTCCCAGTAGGAAAACTGCATGGGAAGCCCAATCATCAAAAGTTTGTTTGCGCGCATGGCATCAGAGTTAGTCCATTTGAGCATGAAGTGGTAGCAACCCCAGGTGGCCTGGAGTGTCTACAATCATAAAAAGGAATTACTTGTCAGGCTATCTAGACATACCAAGGAAATATGTGGAAATGTGGAGAAGATCGATTTTGAAAGTTTGGTTTTAGATCAGCTAAGGAAACATTCTCTCGCTCTTTCTCTAGTAACCACCCTCTTCCACTAGAATCTCTAACTGAGAACTGTTTTCAGAAACTGTGGTAATGCCATGCTTTTCCTTGCTTAGCATCTTTGCTCACTGGGTATCCCCTTACAGAGATTGAGAGGGGGTAATCACATGCCCCTGGCCATGCTAATCAGAGTCTTTCCACCTGACTAGTCTGCAGGAGGTGACCAGAGGTCTCTAACCTCTGAGATCACAGAGCTGACTGAACGTGAAGTGGTCCAACTCTTGAAGCCCTGTCACCTTGTGAAGACTCCTTCTTGTACTAACAGAGAATGGCAGGCATTTAGAGACCTTTAGAGGGATTTGTAAACCTTTAAGTGGATTGGTAAACCTTTAAGTAATTTTGTCTTCTCAAAGAGCTGACATGCTAGAAAGGAAACTATGAATAAAGAATGAAAAGGTATTTGTTTTCCTGAGATAGTCTTAATTTTACAACACTTTTAATGCCACGAAAAACATTTTTTAAAAAAAGGGATAATGGGGTACCTGGCTGGCTCTATCAGTAGAGCACACAACTCTTGATCTCGGGCTCATCATGAGTTTAAGCTCTACACTAGGCATAGAGCTTACTTAAAAAAAAAATAAAATTAAAAAAAGAGATACTGTAGTGGATTATATAGTGGTTCCTAAAAGGATGTGTCCACGTCCTAAGCTCTGAAACCTACAAATGTGACTTTATGTGGAAAAAAAGGTTTTTGAAGATGTAATTAGGTTAAGGATCTTCAGAGAAGGTCATCTTGGATTCTCTTGCCAATGATCAGTGTCCCAGAAGAGAAAAACAGGGAATCGGGCCATGGGAAGGTGGAGGCAAAGAGTGAGGCCATGCAGCGACAAATAAAGGAAGGCCTAGAGCTCCCAGAAGCTGGGAGCGGTGAGGAAGGTTTCCCCCTAGAAACTTCAGCAGAGAGACAACCCTACCAAGACCTCAATTCTTGGATTTTGGTCTCCAAAACTGTGAAAGAATACATTTTTTTTTTTGTTGTCGTTGTAACCCATCACATTTATGGTAATTTGTTACAGCAGACCTAAGAAACTAATACAAATGCTAAATAGAGAATACAGTTTGCTGACTCATTCAAAACTTTGGCTATAGGAGGTATACACCTAAAACCAATTTCTTGTTCATGTTAATTCTTGGTTTGACATTAAAAGAATGTTAAACAAAATGCTTTGGGGTTTGTCCAAAAATATTTTCTTTCAAGCTAAGCCAAATTTGGGGAAAGTCCTGGACTGATTTCACAGACTGGCTTTGAATCCTATTTCCTAAGTCAAAAGCAAAGTCATTTTTAACTGCCACTAGAAGTGACAGAGAAATATCATTCAAAAGGGAATCTTTATCTTCAAATACATTTCATATTTCTTATGTGGGGTGGGATGCTTCTAACCATGTGAGTGTTTTGACAGGTACATTTAAGGCATTTAAGAGGGTTTTCATTGTTTGATTCCATATTCTTACATTTTGAGCCTAGATAAAAACATGAGGAAAGGATAAAATTGCTATCATCCTTCAGGAAATAAGGGATATGATCTCCTCCATTCATTTAAATTAGTTTGTTCATATTTTTTCATCTCTCCAAGGTTCAAAGAGCCAAAGAGCAGAAGTGACACTTCCTTCTTATAAAGCATCTTAGGGTCCCAGCAAGGAAAGCATCCTATGTGATTATAGGAAAAACTAAACAATTATCTTTTCAATTGATTCTTGCGATGCCCCACTGAGACAGTTCAATATTATTTCTGATTTCCGGACTGATGAAGAATCCAAGCACTAAATTATTTTCCCCCAAAAGCATTCAGTGGCTCAGGAAATGGCAGACCTCTTCTTCCCAGGCATCTGCATTGGAACACCAGGTCTAGAATTAATGTATTTGTCCACATGGCTCCCTTCCAAATCAAACCTTCAGAGGGGTGCTCCTTATCCTTAAGCTGAAGCCAGAGGCGAACTGGTTCCAGAACACCTGCAAGTGGTAAGCCAAGTACAGTTGCCTTTGTGTCTTATCAAGGCTGAGAAAAGGGCAGCCGGCATCGCCCTCCAACTCTACCAGAGGCAGCCTCTCTTGGAGGCTCAGGTGCCAGAATTGCCCATTAGAAGCTCATTCATTTTCCTGGTAAGAGTGTAACTCAAGCTGGAATGACACCACACTCAATTGCTAACCTCTCATCCTGCATTTGCCCAAACTATCTTAGAGAGATGAGATTCAGGGTCAGTAGACAACGCTGATGACTGCTTTTTCAAGAAGGCTGAAATAGGAGAAGTTCTTTAAAAAAAAAAAAAAAAAACAGTGAAGATGGTGAAACAAGACACAAGGAGAATAAGGTCCCCTCCTGAATAGTATTCCTGAAACCTATAAAGAAAAAGGAGAGAAGTCTCCAGCTAAGGGACCCCCCCTTTTTTTTTCATCCAAGTACCAAAATGTGCTAGTTGAGAATTACAGATAACTTGTAGTTAGCAGCTTAGTTAGTGTTGCTGATACTGTTGGTGCTCTGCCATTCTCCATCAAGCCTTGTCACACTAGTGCACCAGGCTGACTTCCAACCACCATCGTTTAATCTCTGTGCCTGGGGACTTTCTGTGACAGCTGGAGGCCTCTTGGCCAACATCAAAAAATGAACGCCCCCTCCCACCCCCTCCCACACTCCAGGCAGCCCTTTAGCAGAGACTGACAGGAACTGATGGATACAATCCCAGCTCCCTCACACCCTGAGCTGTGTGTATTATGCTGGTGCCCACAGCACCCCAGCAGGACTGAGCTCAGAGTGCCCACACTGGTTATTTGCTTCACAAGACACTCTTTATTGGCTGCCTCTACTTACAGTCTTTTTTTTCCCTCCCCTCCCCCACTCCTCCTCCTACTGATGTTTCCTTGGAGCACCTTCAAACAAACTTGCATTTGTCTCAAGGTCTGCTTCTGGGAAAACCAAACTAAAACAACTAGCACAGTTAGCTATAACCAGAACTTTCCTCTGCCTAAATGACTGCTGGCTTTACATTCACAAAGGTCTTTCCTGACAGGAGTGATATCTTACCCTCTCAAAACGAACCAACCTGAACAGTTATCAGATCTAAATACATAGTTTCCTTCTTGGCTTATGATTTGATTATTGACAGAGAATAATTTTAGATCTATCTTTATTAATATGTAAGAAAAGAAAGTACACCAGGCTGCCAAGGTGGTATCAGCAGAGGCTTATTTCCAACCCAGAAATACCAAAGAGTCCCACCTGTCCCCACAGAGGTCAAGGGGAGAAATGAGACTTTTACCCCAACCTAAGAGAAACAAGGTGGCATTCCCTTTCCCCCACTGGAGTAGTGTCAGAAGAACCCTTCCAAAATGCAAGAGTTAAATAAGATCTTGACTCCTATAATATCTAAAATATCTGGGTTTCAAGAAAAAAATCACTTGTCATAGAAAACATTAGGAATATCTTAAACTAAATGAGAAAAGAAAATCAATAGATACCAACAGTAAGATGACATAGATGGTCTAATTATCTGACAAGTGTTTAAAGCAGCCATCATAAAAATGCTTCAATGATCAAATATGAGAATCTGAAACAAAGTTAAAACATAGAAAATCTTGGAAAATATATAGAGGATATAAGAAGAATCAAATAAGAAGTTTAGAACTAAAAACTACAATAGTTGAAATAAAAAGCTGAGTGATGGGTTCAATATTAAAATGAAGAGGAAAGAAGAAAGAAGAAGTGAACTTAAGATAAAACAAAAGAGATTACCAAATCTGCAACACAGAGAAAAATATACACCAAAAAAGAAGAAGGAGATTGAATAGAGGCCCAGGGACATGTGGAATAATAACAAAAGATCAAACTTTTATGTCATTAAAAATCCCAGAAAGAGATCAGAAACGAGACGGGGATGGAAAAATATTCAAAGAAATAATGACGAAAAACCTGCTAAATTTGGCAAAAGTATAAAACTACAATTCAAGAAGTGAGCAATCTTCAAACAGCATAAAAACCAAAGAAATTCATCTTAAGATACATAGGCAAATTTTGAAAACTAAAAACGGAGAAAAAAATCTTAAAAGCACTCAGAGAGAAATGACACATTATCAACAGGGGCAAACAATTCAAATGACAGAATTTCTTTTCTTTTTTTTTTTTCAGATGACAGAATTTCTGATCAGAACCACGGAGGTCAAAAGGACATGGCACAACAATTTTTCGAATACTTTTTAAAAAGGAACTGTGAGTCTATAATTCTGTATCTAGTGAAACTATTCTTCAGGAATGAAGGGGACATCCAGACTTTCGCACAAAAATGAATGTTAAGAAAATTTGTCACCAGCATATTTACGCTGAAAAAAAAAATGCTAACAGAAGTTCTCCAAATGGAAAGAAAAATATTTAAACAAACAAGCAAACAAAGAAACAGAATCTTGAACATCAGGACAGACAAAAAAAAACAGTAAAAGCAAAAATTAGGTTAACTACAATAGGATTTCTTTCTCTTCTTGAGGTTTCTAACCATGTTTGATAGGGGAAGCAAAAATTATAATACTCCCTAGTGTGGTTTGCAATAGGTGTAAAGGAAATATTTACGACAATTATAAATGGGGAAATATATAGATGTAAAAGGAAGTAGTTTCTACACTTCACTTATACTAATAAAATACTGATACCAGTAGAATTTGATAAGTATGTAACTGTTATATAACATCTATAGCAACTACTAAATAAGTTATAAATGAGATAAACTCAAAAACACTATACTCAAATGAAAATAGAATTATAAAAAAGTGTTGATAGCTCACAGAAAGTAAAAGAGAAACAGAAGTGAAAAAGAGAGATAATCAGTCAAAAACAAAATATAAAATGTCAGACTTAAATTTTAACATGTAATCATTTCATTAAATGTAAATGACTTTTGAAAGTCAGTGATTGGCTGAGTGGATTAAAACATTACCCAAGAATATGCTTTCTTCAAGAAACTCATTTCAAATAGGATGGCATACATTGATTGAAAGTAAATGGATGAAATATTATATACTTAATATAATAATACATAATATAAAATATATATTATATTATATATAATATATAATAATATAAATAAATATTACATATATGCAAATATTAATCAAAAGACAGAAAGTTGGCTCTATTAATATCAGATGAGATAGCTTTCAGAGCAAAGAAAATTATCAGAAACTGAGAGGGATATCACATAATGAAAAGAAGTTTAATCCATCAAGAAGACATAACAATCCTAAATGTGTGTGAACCAAACAACAGAGCTACAAAATGTGTGTGAGTGTAAAAGAAAGGAGAAACAGAGAAATCCACATTTACAGTTGGTAACTTCAACACCTCTCTCTCCAACTGACAGAACAGCTAAGGAGAAAGTCAATAAGGACATTGAAGAAGTCAACTACTTCATCAACCAATAGAATCTAATTGATATTTTAAAACACTTTACCTGACAATAGCAAAACATTATTTTCAAGCAGCCAAGGAACATACATCAAGGTATACCATATCCTGGAATATAAAACCAACCGCAACAAACCTAAAAGAATTAAAATCATGAAGACCAGGTTCTCTGACTACAATGGGATCAAAACAGAAATCAATAAGAAGACGATAACAGAGATATTATCAAAACATAGAAACTAAAAAACTTTTTTCCAAATAATCCATTAGTCAAGAGGAAATATCAAGGGAAATAAAAAATATGCTGAACTGAATGAAAATGAATCTACAAAATACCAAAACTCATGACATGCAGCTAAAGCTGTGGCAAAAGTGAAAGATATACACTAGCATAGAAAAGAGCAACATCCAAAAATCTGTTATATATCTATATATTAACAACAAACACATGGAAACTGATATTTTAAAAATGAATTTCTGAGGAATAACAACCCTTGTACTGAAAACTACATAATGCTGAATAAATAAATGAAAGGAAGATATAAATAAATGGAGGGACATACCAGATTCATAGACTTACAGAAGTCTCAACATACTAAAGAAGTCAATTCCTCCCAAACTGGTGACCAGTTTTAACAAAATTCCCATCAAAATTTCAGAAAGAATCTTTTTTTTTAAAGATTTTATTTATTTTATTTGACAGGCAGAGATTACAAGTAGGCAGAGAGGCAGGCAGAGAGAGAGAGAGAGGAGGAAGCAGGCTCCCTGCTGAGCAGAGAGCCCAATGCGGGACTCGATCCCAGGATCCTGAGATCATGACCTGAGCCGAAGGCAGTGGCTTAACCCACTGAGCCACCCAGGTGCCCCCAGAAAGAATCTTTAAGAGATGAGTAAGAGTATTCTAAAATTTGCATGGGAGGGTAAAGTAACTAGATTAATTAAAATTATTCTGAAAATGAAAAATTAAGTTGGAAGAATTACTCAACCCAAGTTCGAGAGTTATTATACAATACAGTAATCAAAATCATGTGGTATCAGAGTTGATAAAAACACATAGGTCAATGATTCTGATTTGATAGTCCAGAAATAGCCCTATACAATTATGACCAACTAATATTTCACAAAGACATGAAAACAATTTGATAGGAGAAGGGGGTAATTTTTTCAACACGTGATTCTGGAGTAACTGGGTAAATATGGGCAAAAACATGAACTTGGGCCCACCTCATGCTTTATACAAAAATTAAAATAGATTTAAGCATAAACCATAGGATTACTAAATTTTCAGAAGAAATGTGGGTAAAAATCTTCAGGACCTGGGGGTCAGTGAAAAGTTCTAATATGTGACACTAACAACATGATCCACCAAAGAGAAAAGATAAATTTAAGTAAATCAAAATTTCAAAATTTGCTTGGCAAAGGACCCTGTTAAGATGACAGAGAGACAAGGTAATATTAGCATCACATGCATGACAAAGGACTCATCTAGATTATGCAAAGGACTCTCAAAAATCAAGACTGAAAACAGAACAATCTGGTTAGAAAATGCATAAAGATGTGAGGAGAAAGATGGATGGCAAAGAAGCACACAAAGGCATATTCAAGATCATTTAACCATCGGGGAACCTGGGTGGCTCAGTGGTTAAACTGCTGCCTTCAGCTCAGGTCATGATCTCAGGGTCCTGGGATTGAGTCCCACATCCAGCTCTCTGCTTGGCGGGGAGCCTGCTTCCCTCTCTCTCTCTGCCTGCCTCTCTGCCTACTTGTGATCTCTCTCCATCAAATAAATAAATAAAATCTTAAAAAAAAAAAAAAAAAAAGATCATTTAACCATCAAGAAACCACAAATTAAGACCAAAGCGTGATATCCCCACATGTGTATTAGAGCAACTAAAATTAAAAATTAAAAAATGGTGACAATCCTAAATGCTGGAAAGGATGTAGAAAAACTGGATCCCTCATGCATTGCCAGTGGGAATGGAAAAATGGTAGATCCATTCCCAAATACCATGTATTCCTTTGTTTCTGAACCATTTATTCAACACTGTGTTTGTGAGACTTTTCCATATTGTTGCATGCAGCTACAGTTTGTTCATTACTATATAATACTCCATAGTGAATAGACCATAATTTATGTGTGTTTTATGGTTGAAGGTCTTTGGAATGCTTCTAGATTGGGGAAATAGAAATGATACCGCCGGGGCACCTGGGTGGCTCAGTGGGTTAAATCCTCTGCCTTTGACTCAGGTCATGATCTCAGGTTCCTGGGATCGAGCCCGGCATCGGGCTCTCTGCTCAGCGGGGAGCCTGCTTCCTCCTCATTCTCTGCCTGGCTCTCTGCCTACTTGTGATCTCTGTCTGTCAAATAAATAAATAAAATCTTTAAACAAAAAAAAGTAAAAGAAAAGAAATGATACTGCCACACAAATTCTTTTTTTTTGTTGGTATTGTCAGTCTTACTAATGTTAGTTATTCTGGGGTAGAAAATAATTACAGATTTAAGACACATTTCTCTGATTACTGAGAAAGTTGAACATGTTTTCAGATTTATTGGCCATTTGTATATCTCGTTTTATGAAGCACCTGTTCAATTCTCTTTTTTTATTTTCTACATGCCTATCTATTTCTTGCTTATTTGTAAATGTTGCAAGTGTCTTCTCCCATTTTATGAATTTCTCTTTCGTTCTCTTAATAATATCTCAGATAAAACTTTTTTAAAACAGAAATGTCCTATCCCAAGATTATAGGGAGGCCAATATGCTGTCTTGTTCCAATGACAATGGCATCATTTGGGGAGAAGAAGGATGATGTCCCTAAGATAAGGGAAGATGCTACCATGGGGCTTCCTTGGCACTGGCTGCTTGAGAGAGTTAGTGCTCAGCAAGGGCTGAAACACAGAAAAGATTCATTTTTAAGTATAAATGAGATCGTTCCTCCATTCCTTCAAACCTAGAGAAACTGAAAATAAAATGGGAAAGACAGTGAGACAATTCACAGTGTCTAGCAATGGAGAACTAGAAAAAGATCTGGCAAAATTCTATTTGTTACTATTGGCAAAACCAGGACTTCATAGCCTGAGGCGGGGAAAAAGACAAGGAATGAAATACTTTCCCAGATATCAGAGTTAGCGGTCTCATGACAGAGATGGATCCTTTGTATGGTGGAAAGTGGCATCACAACACCCCTTACCACTTGTGATATCAGAGCCAAAAGAGAAAGGGACTGGTGCTAACTGAAGGCAGGGAAGAGTCAGATAAGAAGGGAGCACCAAGTTGGGATAAAAAAGAAGACCAAATGACAATAACCTGAGAAGGGGAAAAGAAAACTAAAAAACCAAGGTTCTCAAAATTTCTCAGTTTACAGTGCCCACGGTGTCTCAGACATTTTCTTTCTTTCTTTCTTTTTTTAAGATTTCACTTATTTGAGAGAGAGGGCACCTGTGCAGAGAGAGGAGCAGAGGGGGAGGGAGAGGAACAAGCAGACCATGGTAAGTGCAGAGCACAACATGGGTCTCCATACCAGGACCCTGGAAGCAAGACCTGAGCAGAAACCAAGAGCTAGCAGCTCACCCGACTGACCCACCCAGAGGCCTCTCAGAAAATTTTCAAGATGCCTGTAGGCCAAAAGAAAAGTCTATCTGTTTTGATTCATGTATTCATTAATCAGGTACAAAAAACTTTCCCAAAGTTTGTATAGTCTGACATCTTAGTGAATCCTCATTATTTGTGGCTTCCATACTTTCAAATTCATCTACTTGCTTAAATGTATTTGTCACCCCCAAATCGATACTCATGGCACTGTCATGGTCATTTGCAGACATACACAGAGCAGTGAAAGTTATGAGTCAAAATTTGGATAATGTGTTCCCTGTTTCAGTCAAACAAGGTGGCATTCTGCCTTCTTGTTTCAACTCTCATACTGTAAACAGGTGTCCTTATCATGGCCTCTTAAGTACCATATTTCTCACAGTTCTGTGCTTTTTTTTTGCAGCTAATATTCATGTTTAAAACACCCCAAGCATAGCACTAAAGTTCCTAAACACAGGAAGGTTCTGAGGTGCCCTGTGGAGAAAAGACGACGTGTGTTAGATAAACTTCCTTGGGCATGTGTTATAATGTTGCCAGACGTGAGTTCAATGTTAAGGACTCAACAATATATATTAAATAAGATGCCTTTAAACAAAAACACTAGTAAACAAGGTCATGAACTGGTCAGTTGATGAAAATGTTGTGATCAGGAGCAACCAACCCTGTATTTCTTCTTGGAACAATGATCCAGTATTTGCAAATTCACTGTTTACAGACATTCTGGAATATAACTACCACAGATAACAAGAATAGCTATTTCAAAAGCAATTCATATAAATTGAAGGAAAAAACAAAAAAATTGTACTTCATTCTGAAATATCCAAAATTATTTAATAATAGGTGTTCCTGTTGAGCACGACACAACTTCTCAAACTTGGAATCAGATTGAATGCTGCTGCTTTGGCTTCTAGTTCCACCTTAGTTTATACGTGGTATGTACCTTTTAGTCACAAGAAGTGCTGGAAACACTATTTCAAAGAGATGTGATATAGTAATAACAATGTAGCACAATCTCATGTCCAGAATGCCAAATTGCATCATCCTACAGGTATCAAGTATTACTGTGCTTCCCCTGAAACTCTAAAATACCCTGCAACATCTCAGTGAGTTTGCTGTGGCATCCTGAGCAATTCTGCTCACATTTTGAGAACCAAGGGTCTAATTAAAGAAAGACTAAAGACACAGCGAAATGGAATTTTTTTTTTTTTTCAGGAATAACCAACTTGGTTATTTTCCAGTATGTATAAAAATGGCATACTTGGGGTGCTTGGGTGGCTCAGTCATTAAGAGTCTGCTTTCGGCTCAGGTCATGATCGCAGCAACCTGGGATTGAGTCCTGTATCAGGTTCCCTGCTCCACGGGAAGCCTGCTTCTCCCTCTCCCGTTTCCCCTGCCTGTATTCCCTCTCTATCTCTCTCTATATATCAAATAAATAAACAAAATATTTTTTTAAAAATGGCATACTTGTGAGAAATGGTAGAAAATGAGGCTGGAAAATGAAATTTGAACTAGCAGAGGAAGACTGTGAACGCCACTTCAAAATTCTTTAGCTGCTTATTCTCAAGACATTAGAGAGTCAAAGAAGATTTTAAAGAGGGCCAATTGGCAGATCTGTATATAGATATGTTTAAGTGATATGTAGCTATAGCTATGCAAAGAGGTAGATGATTTCATATACATTTATGAAAGAAAGAGAGTGTGAGAGTGGGAGAGGAGGGGCAGGGACAGAGGGAGAGGGAGACCATACAGGACTTCATCTCACAACCCTGAGGTCATGACCTGAGCCAAAATCAAGGGTTGGATGCCCAATCGGCTGAGTCACCCAGGTGCTCCCACATATATATTATACATACATACATATAGGGGTGCCTGGGTAGCTCAGTTGGTCAAGCATATGACTCTTGGTTTCCGCTCAGGTCAAGATCTCATGGCTGTCCACATCAGGTTCTGTGCTCAGCAGGGAGTCTACTTGAGACTCTCTCTCCCTCTGTCTCTGCCATCCCACCCCCACCGCCACTGTGTGCTCTCGCTCTCTCTCTCTCTCTCTCTCATTTAAATAAATAAATAAATCTTCAAATATATATATGAAAAAATATATTTTGTATGTATATATATCTAAAGTTATAAAATTATATAAAATTCATGATATAAATAAATTAATATATCATATAGTTAACATAAATTATAAATATATTATAAATTAATAGACATATTTATATTTAATACATATATATATGAACACAATATGGTGACTATGAAGGATGGATTGAACAGGGGAGAAATTGGAGGTGGAAAGACAAGACTGTAAACCTCTTTCAGCCCAAGAACATGAGAATCTGACCCAAAGCAACAGAAAAGGAAAGGAACACTTTAAGAGGTGATGCAAATTCAAGCAAGAGTTAAAGAAGTTAACTATTTATTAGGGATAAAGGTGTATGTGTGTTGTGTAACTTCCAGTTTCCTAGCTCAGGTCACCAAGCTATATTCAGACTTGAGTTTGGAATTCTTTTGCCCACTGTTAGGTGAGAGAATGAATTAAAGCTCAGGTTTAGTCCACGTCCCAGTAATCTTGAACACTGCTGCTGGTCTCCATCACTGTTTCACTTTTCTGTCAATGATAAATAGCAAGGACTGAGAGAAGGATCTACAAAGATTCCCGAAATAGCAGTGATTTCAGGAACAAGTGCTAGGGGGAACCATGGTGGACAGTGGCGGGGGCTGAAGGGTGGAAGATGGTGAGGAAGAGACAGAGTTGGGACTGTTGATTCGGCATACACCTATTAGGTATTTGCAGAGAGCACACAACAGATGACATCTTGCTCTTATTTATTCAAACAGGGGAAAGGACTGCACAGAAATTAGATTAACTGTGCTTTAAAACTGTATACTCCTTTATAATATTTCATAAATGAATAACATCTATTATTATAGTACTTGCTATTCCCTCTTCTAACCCTTTTGGGGCCTTCTCCAGATGGGTTTGCTCTTTCTATTTCTCTGTGAAGCTTTTCCTGATCATCCTTTTGAAAATAGCAACCCTCACACTCCCAGGATCCTCTATGTTCCTTCCTTGTTTTATTTTTCTCTAGAGCTCCTATTACCTGACATACTATATAAATTTATCTATTTATTTGCTTATGGCCTGTCTCCTACCATTCTCCACCAGAACATAAGCTCCCCAAGTTCTGGGACTCCTTTTTATGCCTTTCACTGATTTGTTTCAGCACCTAGACCAGGCCCTGGTATTGGATATTGCCATTGGATATTGGAAGACATTGGATAAATATTTGTCATATTTGAATGTGATTATAGTTTTGTTATGTGTAACAGAATTAAAGTACTATGTATTTTTTTTAAAGATTTTATTTATTTATTTGACAGAGAGAGAGAGAGAGAGATCACAAGTACACAGAGAGAGAGGAAGGGGAGCAGGCTCCCTGCCTAGCAGAGAGCCTGATGTGGGGCTCGATCCCAGGACCCTGGGATCATGACCTGAGCCGAAGGCAGAGGCTTTAACCCACTGAGCCACCCAGGTGCCCCTAAAGTACTATGTATTTTATGAATAAGTTTTTCCCAAGAAAATGAGATGGAAACTGAGATGTATAAGTTAGGAAGTGACCAAGCAAAGGCCCAGGGGCCAGAATACCCCACAGGGAGGGAGCCAGGGAGCCGTCTTGTGTTAGGAAGACGAATGTAGCTGGAAAAGTAGGTCACACAAGCCCTGAAGGACCAGCCCAATGTAGACCAACCTGGGCCTCACCATATGTCAGAGCATTTTCATGGTCAAATGTGTTTCAGTGCCCTAGCTTAGAAGTTCTTGACTCTTAAATTTCAGGACTTCTTTCCACTCTTCACAATGACGGAGGACCCCAGAGACCTTTTCTTTCCATGGATTATATCTATTGTATATTTACCAAAGTTAAAACAGAAAGTTTTAAATATTGAATGCATTGAAAAGTAACAGTAATATAACTAAAATAAAAAACCCAAGAAACAAGCATTGACAAGGAAGTGGAGGAAAAGGAACCCTTGTGCACTATTGGTAGGAATGCAAACTGGGGCAGCAACTGTGGAAGGCCGTTTAGAACTTCCTCAAAAAGTTAAAATATAGAATTACCCTACTACCCAGCATTTGCTCTCTTAAGTATTTACCCAAAGAAAATAAGAAGAAGAATAAGAAGAAGAAGCACCACATGCCTCACACTTTTGCAAACTGCTTTCATGTCTGACTGAATTCTCAGAGCTGCTTCTGCAGTCTGCTGCAATATACTATGTCTTACAGCCTCTAGAAAACTCCATGGCACACTCATGATGGAATAAGAATGAGAAGGGACAATAATATTTAATATTACTAGGAAAATCGTTTTGACTTCAAGAGCCCTTTCTAAGAGGGTCTTGAGACCCCCAGACCTTGGGCCACACTTAGAGTAGGCTGCTCCCTCATTCAAGAAGAGGACTGTAGAAGGCAACCCAGCTGCCCCCAGCACAAACCCTGGTGAAGTCTTGGAACTCTTCCTTCAAGAGTGTTCTTAAGTTATACATCCCCCCCAAAAAAAGTAGAATTATGAATGTGTATTTTTTACTTTTAACATATCTTGGTGAGTTCATAGACAGGAACATCTTTCAGGACCCATGAAAAGAAAGAAGGAAAGAAAGAGAGAGAGAGAGAGGCAGGAAGGAAGGAAGGAGGGGGGAGGGAGGAAGGGAGGGAGAAAGAAGTTAAGATTTCAAAGTGCTAATCTTTTCAGAAGAATAAATTATTCATTGTATCTCATCAACAGTGCAGCAACAGGGGGCACCTGGGTGGCTCAGTTAGTTTGGCAACTGCCTTTAGCTCAGGTCTCAGAATGGAGTCCAACATCCAGCTCCATGGGGAGTCTGCTTCTCCCTCTGACCTTCTCCCCTCTCATGTTCTCTTTCACTTTCTTTCTCTCTCTCAAATAAATAAATAAGCAAAATCTTTAAAAAAAGAAATACTGCCACAGTAAGTTTCAACTGAATGAATAGGGCAAAGGAGTTCGATTGTGTCCCTCCAATATTTTTACATGTCATTGGATAATTGGTAATTGGTTCCCCTTAGCCAAGTCAGTCAAAAGTCCTTATAAAAATTATTTCCTGCAAGAAAGAGGGCACAGTTTGCTTTGGTGATTCTTTTTACTTTTGTTGATTTTGGAATTGAGAAATGTAGGACTATCTAAAATTGTGCTATTTAATACATAACTGACAATCAATCCTGGTCATGTGAGAATTCCTTTGGGAAGCACACATTGATTTTTAAACTGTGTTAGATGAGAAATATGTTAGAGAGAATAACTTGAACCAAACAAGAGAAATCTCAGACGACTTAGCACTTCTTTTGAAAAACTAACAGGTAGGTTTTTTAAAAGAAAAATTTGATCCAAAGTTTCTACTTTGTATTCAAGCTTCTGATGCCTCTTAAATTAGTGCCATTATTATCCATTAGTTTCTATAGCTGAAGCTATTTTGTACCATTTCTAGCATTGACTGAAAAAATGTAAATTGCTGTAGGATTTAGGCTCTGGAATGGAGTAGTGTTTTCACCTCTGTTGTAATTGTATGCCAGGACAGGCTGCCTCACCTTAAAATGATTCATGTTTTGAGAGAGATGTGTAGCAAATTGCAAGGCTAATCAATGGGAAAATTACCCAGTAGTTGAGGTAGGTTTTAATTAATGATATTGCTAGTTTGTTAGAAGAGAAGGCTTTGAACAGGTAATCAAAGAAACATCACATATGGGCATTTTGTTCCTGTATCACTATGTTTAAAAAGGAAGTTTTTTGTTACCTCCATAGCCTGCCAAGGACAGGGAAAAGAATGAGGTGTCCTTCTGGCCACTGGCTGATGGGTCTTCTCTCTCCTTCTGTGGAAATAAATGAAGACCACTCAAATGAGAGCCCACAAATCCTATTTATTCAGAGCTGGCTCTAGCAAGAAAGTCAACCACCATCATATGCATTTGGCAGAGACTCCAAAGCAGACAGAGGAAGGGCGAAAGCTTTATGAAGGACAAAGGGATGGTTTCAGGTGTGCCCTGAGAGAGACGGTTGGTGTGGAGAAGATGCAGGCGGTGTGTTTTCCTGCTAGGGTCACCATAAGAAGATCCCACAGTGTGGGTGGTTTAAAAATTAATTAATTTTCTCACAGTTCTGGAGGCTGAAAGTCCCAGATGAAGGTGCGGGTATGAGTGATTCTTTTGAGGCCTGTCTGTCTGGCCTGCAGGTGATTGACTTATGACTGTGTTGTCATATGGTCTTTTCTCTGTGAGAAGGTACCCCAGGACCGTGGTGTCTCTCTGTGTGTCCTAACCTCTTCTTGGAGGACATCAGTCAGACTGGATTAGGACCCGCCCTAATGACTTCATTTTAATCTAATCACCCCCTGAAAGGCTCTATCTCCAAATACAGTCATATGCTGAGGTACAGGGTGTTAGGGTTTCAACATATGAATTTTGGGGGGACATAATTCAGATGAAACCATGGGGTAACTAGACATGGGACTTCCCATGTAATTGGTTAAGGGAGCATACCTAGCTTTCCACATATGGTAGTAAATTGTAAATGGGGACAAAATTTGAAGAAGCTGGCAAGCTATTACACCCTGACTGTTTGGGATGGATTGTACTAACTGGTTTGGTTGCTGCTGATTGAATCAGAGTTTCATTGTCATATACAATCTGGCTATTGTTGGCTTATATGTTTAGTCTCACCTGGAAAAAGTAGAATGTAGTGAGAGCAGGCATCTGTTCTGTCATTGACATCTTTAGCCATAGCTCCTAGAATGGAGTCTGGTGGATAGCTAGCTCTCAAAAAATAGTGGCTGAAGGACTGGATTCAGGTCAGAATGTTCTTTGGTAACAAGTATTTACACATTTCTTTACCCTCTATAACCAGATTTTCTTATCTACAAAATGGGGATACTCCCATCATTTTAATGATAGTTATTGTTTATCACAATTACTATATGTTCAATTGAGATAGACACTTTGAGGTCACCATCTCATTTAATTTTCTGACCAGCCCCATAACATGCTTTATTGTTTTAATTTTACAGATGAAGAAGGAGATCCAGAAATGCTATCTTGCATGAGTGACAATTACTAGATGTGTGACATCAGTCTGCTTCCCCTCTGTGATCTGTCATTTCCTCTTCTTTAGAAAGAAGGGGACAAAATATCCACATCAAAACCTTGTTATAAAATCAATGAATAGGTAAAAGGAAAAGCTCTTCCTGTGGCAACATGCCCATCACTAAGAGTAAAGAAAAAATGGCACCATCATCACACGTCAGAATATATACATGGCCTCATAGTATTTTCACACAAATCACTTTGTAATAAAGGAAGGAAGGTATCTTCACTGGAGAGAAAGGTGGTAGACACCACCTTAGCCAAGTAATGAAATTTAAGCCCACCACTATTGGAACAAAGGCACAGAATGTAAAACTTCATAATGATGATGCTCTGAGAGAGACATAACACTCTGATATTCCGGGCCAAAAGAAAAAAAAAAAGCATACCTGAATCTAATCTGAATTTAATTGTGAGGAAACAATAGACAATCCTATCTGAGGGTATCTGAGGAAATAAATAGACTGAACTCTGCAAAATGTTAAGATTAAAGAAACTCTAAGGAAATGTTCCATATTAAAGAGACTAAAGAGACATAATAACTAAGTATAACAGATAATTCTAGATTGGATTCTGAGCATTATTATTATTATTATCATTATCATTCACTAACACCCTGCGTGAAGGAGGAGGAATACCTTGCCCCCTGTCCCTTTCAAGAATTTCCTGTCCCTTTTAAGGTCCTTCTAGCAGGACAAAAAATAAAATCAATGAGAGACAGATTAACAGAAGAAAATCAAATGTAATAGACCTATGTATGGGGAATCAACATAAACATAGAAATTCTAAAGAGAGTACAGCAAAATGAGAGATATATGTCATTCTGAATTAAGAAGAGGGGGACAGGGGTCTGGGATATCAGAGAAAAGGAACATACTTCACAGGACAATAAGAAGGGCATATGTTTGGTAATTAGATGTTTGCCCTGTCATACAGATGGGTCACTCACATAAAATTTATCTTTGCTAATAATCCTGTTTCTGGTAACATCCTCTAATTTAGATTTTTCTCTGTAGTTAAGGGAGGGGCAAAAGTTTCTCTGGAGCCCATAGGATCTCCACTGTCTTCAGCTCAAAATAATCCACATGCCAAAGTTGTACATTCTTGTGGGGGTGGGCCTGTCCTAAGCCCCTCCACCTGTTATAAAAGATATTAACAGACAATGAGCAAAATGTGGATAAAATCTGAGATTAGAAAACAGTATTACAAATTTTATTAGGGAGAGGGGAGCTCTACTCTGGTTATGTAAGAGAATATCCCTATTCTTAGGAAAATAAAGGGGAGAATTTGGGTGCAAAAGAGCCATGATGTACGCAATGTACTTTCCAGCAGTTCAGAAAAAACAAATAGAAGGTGAGGGAACAATAACAAACACAGTAAAGTGCCCATATGTGGGGAATGGTTGGGGGGAGGTATTATTTAGCCAATTTTCCTGTAAGTCTGAAATTGTTTCAAAATACAAGGTTAAAAATGAAAAAAGGTTTTAAATCCCTTGCCATAAGGATTGCATGAGTTAATACTTCCAAAGAAGGTAGACCCTAAAATTTTAGTGACTACTTATTCTTATTATCACAGAATCAAGAAGTGATGGCCACTTCTCTGGGCACCTCCATACCTTCCATTCAGAGTTGTGGAGAATCCAATGAGATGATTGACAGGAAATCCTTTACATAAACTGTGAAGTGCTGTACCCTTGTGAAGGGTTCTACGCTTGCAACGTGAGCTCCGAGGCTTGTGGGTAACTTTGAAATGGGTTAATCAGTCTTTTTCGTGAGGTAGTTGAGGTACAGAAATCTCAACCAACTTCACTAAGGTGACAAGCTTGGAAGTCAAGGCCTGGCTTTCAGTCCTGTCCTTTAGATAGCAAGGAAAATTTAGGGAAAGAAAATTTTGCCACCCTGACATTTTTCATCCAGCTCTGAAAGGTACAGATTGGCTATGAGAGGTCAGGTTGCAGCCCCTTAACCCAGCCCTGAGGCCAACCCAGTCACCTTGCCTGGAGCCCAAGGATGGACTGGAAGTAGAGGGCACTATGGATGGGGCAAGCCTAAGGGCAACCAATTGATTTGTATCCTCCCTTCTCTATCTGATGCTGAAAAGACACCTTTCTTAGCCTCTCAAAGATTTTGTTTTCTCTCCACCTGTAAATATTGAAGGAAAGTTTTGGGAGGGGGACAGAGGGGTACTCCTGCATATCCAGGATTCTGACCTCTGTACACATCCAAATACCCCAGGTTGTTTCTTCTTCATACTGGTCTGTTTCCTTATTAACATTTCTAAAGAGTAAATTAATTAAATTTATAAAGGAATCTAGGAGGAGGAGTCGAGATGGCAGAGGAGTAGCAGACTAAGATGACATCAGGTCACAGGAGTGCAGCTAGTTATCAAACCATTCCAAACACCTACAAACCCAGTAGGAGATCAAAGAGAAGCAGAGCAGCAATTCTAGAAACAGAAAATCGACCACTTTCTGAAAGGTGGGGCATACAGAGAAGTGAATAGGGAGCGATGGGAAGATAGACTGCGGGGCCAGCTTCCAGCAACTGGTGGAGCAGTGGGACACAAAATCTGAACTTTTAGAAGTCTGCTCCTCTGAGGGACATCGCTCCAGAGGATAAGCGGAGGTGGAGCCCTCATGGCGACAGGGTCGTCACAGGTCCCGCGGGGTCACAGAAGGATCAGGGGTATCTGAGTGTAGCAGAGCTCTCAGGTATCGGAGCAGGGAAGCCAACTACAGAGTTGGAGCCAAGGAGTGAGCTCTCAGCTTGGGGTTACCTTAAGGGGGGTTCCAAGGCACAGTGGGGCCACTGCTCTTTAAGAAGGGAGCCCACAACTGGCAGATCCAGGGAGACTCACCTTACGTCTCTGAAGGCAGGAATCTGCTGGGTTTGGAGATTCCAAACAGGACTGTCTACCAGAGATAGGAACGCTTGATCACAGGCTAGGTGAGCTCAGAGTGTGCTGGAGACCAGGGAGAGGGGAGTGATTGACTCCCTTTCTCTGAGGGCACACTGAGGAATGGGGCCCTGAGCTCTCAGCTCCTCTGGCTAGAGGCTGGGAGGATGCCATTATCATTCCCATCCTCCAGAGCTCTACAGAAAGCATTCAGGGAGCAAAACCTCCCGAGAGGAACCTTAGCAGATTACTTGGCTGGCCCCTGGGGAGGGTGGGGTAATTCAGATCTGCAAAGACAATTGAGAATCACTGCAACAGGCCCCTCCCCCAGAAGATAAGCAAGAACATCCAGCCAAGACCAAGCTCACTGACCAAGGAGAATAGCAGAATTCCAGAGGAGGGGAGCACAAAGCATGGAATTCATGACTTTCTCCACAAGATTCTTTAGTCTTGCAGTTAATATATTTTGTTTTTTCTTCTGCTAATTTTTTTTAACTTTAACCTTTTCCTCTTTTAACTTTTTTCTTTTTTAACTAGTTTATCTTAACAATACCTTACCCTCCAAAATAATAATAATAATAATAATCATCTTTTTTGAACCTTCATTATTATAGTCATATTTTATTCTCCATTGAATCTAACTATATTTTTTGTATATACATATATTTTCTTTTTAAAATATTTTTTCCTTATTCATTTTCTTTTCTTATTTTTTTTTCTTTTTCTGTTTATCCCCTTTCTCCCTCCCACGATTTGGGGGTCTCTTCTGATTTGGTTAAAGCACATTTCCCTGGGGTCTTTGCCACCCTTTTAACATTTTATTTGTTTCTTTATGTATTCTTATCTGGACAAAATGACAAGGCAGAAAAACTCACCACAAAAAGAAGAACAAGAAGCAATAGAGAAGGCTAGGGACTTAATCAATACAGGCAATGGTAATATGACAGATCTAGAGTTCAGAATGATGATTCTCAAGGTTCTAGCCAGGCTCAAAAAGGCATGGAAGATATCAGAGAAATCCTCACCAGAGAAATAAAAGCCCTTTCTTGAGAAATAAAGGAATTAAAATCTAACCAAATTGAAATAAAAAAAGTTATTAATAAGGTGCAATCAAAAATGGAAGCTCTTAGGGCGCCTGGGTGGCTCAGTGGGTTAAGCCTCTGCCTTCGGCCGGGTCGTGATCTCAGGGTCCTGGGATTGCCCTGTGTCGGGCTCTCTGCTCAGCAGGGAGCCTGCTTCCCCCTCCTCTGCCTGCCTCTCTGCCTACATGTGATTTCTCTCTCTCTCTGTCAAATAAATAAATAAAATCTTAAAAAAAAAATGGAAGCTATTACTGCTCAGATAAATGAGACAGAAGAAAGAATTAGTGACATAGAAGACCAAATGACAGAGAATAAAGAAGCTGAGAAAAGAGAGATAAACAAATACTGGACCACAAGGAGAGAATTTGAGAGATAAGTGACACCATAAGATGACACAATATTAGAATAATTGGGAATCCAGAAGAAGAAGAAAGAGAGAGGGGAGCAGAAGGTATATTGGAGAGAATTATTATAGAGAATTTCCCTAATATGGCAAAGGGAACAAACAACAAAATCCAGGAGATGCAAAGACACTTCAAAATCAATAAAAATAGGTCCACAGCCCGTCACCTGATAGTAAAATTTACAAGTCTTAGCGACAAAGAGAAAATCCTGAAAGCAGCCCAGAAAAAGAAGTCTGTAACAGGCAGGCCAGAAAGAACTGGCATGATATATTCAGAGTACTAAACAAGAAAAACATGCAGCCAAGAAAGCTATGTCCAGCTAGGCTATCATTAAAAATAGAAGGATAGATAAAAAGCTTCCAGGACAAACAAAAACTGAAAGAATTGCAATTACCAAAACAGCTCCACAGGAAATATTCAAAGGGGTCCTCTAAGCAAAGAGGGACTCTAAAAGTAGTAGATCAGAAAGGAACAGAGACAATATACAGTAACAGTCACCTTACAGGCAATACAATGGCACTAAATTCATATCTCTCAATAGTTACCCTGAATGTTAATGGGCTAAATGCCCCAATTAAAAGTCACGGGGATATCAGATTGGGTAAAAAAACAAAACCCATCAATATGCTGCCTACAAGAAACTCATTTTAGGGGCGCCTGGGTGGCTCAGTGGGTTAAGCTGCTGCCTTCGGCTCAGGTCATGATCTCAAGGTCCTGGGATCGAGTCCCGCATCAGGCTCTCTGCTCAGCAGGGAGCCTGCTTCCCTCTATCTCTCTCTCTCTGCCTGCCTCTGTCTACTTGTGATCTCTCTCTGTCAAATAAATAAATAAAATCTTAAAAAAAAAAAAAGAAACTCATTTTAGACCCGAAGACACCCCCAGATTTAAAGTGAGGGGGCTGAAAACAATGTACCATGCTAATGGACATCAGAAGAAAGCAGGGGTGGCAATCCTTATATCAGATCAATTAGATTTTAAGCCAAAGACTATAATAAGAGATGAGGAAGGACACTATATCATACTCAAAGGGTCTGTCCAACAAGAAGACCTTACAATTTTAAATATCCATGCCCCAACATGGGAGCTGCCAACTATATAAACCAATTAATAACAAAATCAAAGAAACACATTGACAATAATACAATAATAGTAGGGGACTTTAACACTCCCCTCACTGAAATGGACAGATCATCCAAGCAAAAGATCAACAGGGAAATAAAGACCTTGAATGATGCACTGGACCAGATGGACATCACAAATATATTCAGAACATTCCATCCTAAGGCAACAGAATACACATTCTTCTCTAGTGCACACGGAACATTCTCCAGAATAGACCACATCCTGGGTCATAAATCAGATCTCAACCGGTATCAAAAGATTGGGATCATTCCTTGCATATTTTCAGACCACAATGCTCTGAAGCTGGAACTCAGTCACAAGATGAAATGTGGAAAGAACCCAAATACATGGAGACTAAACAGCTTCCTTTTAAAGAATGAATGGGTCAACCAGGAAATTAAAGAAGAATTGAAAAAATTCATGGAAACAAATTATAATGAAAACACAATGGTTCAAAAACTGTGGGACACAACAAAGGCAGTCCTGAGAGGAAAATATATAGCAGTACAAGCCTTTCTCAAGAAATAAGAAAGGTCTCAGGTACACAACCTAACCCTACACCTAAAGGAGCTGGAAAAAGAACAAGAAAGAAACCCTAAGCCCAGCAGGAGAAACGAAATCATAAAGATCAGAGCAGAAATCAATGAAATAGAAACCAAAAAAACAATAGAACAAATCAATGAAACTAGGACATGGTTCTTCGAAAGAATTAATAAGATTGATAAGCCCCTGGCCAGACTTATCAAAAAGAAAATAGAAAGGACCCAAATAAATAAAAGCATGAATGAAAGAGGAGAGATCACAACCAACACCAAAGAAATACAAACAATTATAAGAACATAGTATGAGCAACACTACACCAACAAATTTGACAAACTGGAAGAAAGGGATACATTTCTAGAAACATATAAACTATCACAACTGAACCAGGAAGAAATAGAAAACCTGAACAGACCCATAACCAGAAAGGAGATTGAAACAGTCATCAAAAATCTCCAAACAAACAAAAGCCTGGAGCCAGACAGCTTCCCAGGGGAATTCTACCAAACATTTAAAGAAAAATTAATTCCTATTCTGAAACTGTTTCAAAAAACAGAAATGAAAGGAAAACTTTCAAACTCATATTATGAGACCAGCATCACCTTGATCCCAAAACCAGACAAGGATCCCACCAAAAAAAGAGAATTACGGACCAATATCCTTGATGAACACAGATGTGATAATTCTCACTAAAATACTAGACAATAGGATCCAACAGTACTTTAAAAGGATTATTCACCACAACAAAGTAGGATTTATTCCAGGGCTGCAAGTTTGGTTCAACAGCCACAAATCAGTCAATGTGATACAATACATTAATAAAAGAAAGAACAAGAACCATGTGATACTCTCAATAGATGCTGAAAAAGCATTTGACAAAGTACAGCATACCTCCCTGATTAAAACTCTTCAAAGTGTAGAGATAGAGGGCACATATCTCAATATTATCAAAGCCATCTATAAAAATCCCACAGCAAATATCATTCTCAATGCAGAAAAACTGAAAGCTTTTCCACTAAGATCAGGAACACGGCAGGGATGTCCATTATCACCACTGCTATTCAACATAGTACCAGAAGTCCTAGTCTCAGCAATCAGACAACAAAAAGAAACTAAAGGCATCCAAATTGGCAAAGATGAAATCAAACTCTCACTCTTCACAGATGATATGATACTATATGTGGAAAACTCAAAAGACTCCACTCCAAAACTGCTAGAACTTGTAGAGGAATTCAGTAAAGTGTCAAGATATAAGATCAATGCACAGAAATCAGTTGCATTTCTTTACACCAAAAAAAAGACAGAAGAAAGAGAAATTAAAGAGTCAATCTCATTTAAAATTGCACCCAAACCATAAGATACCTATGAATAAATCTAACCAAAGAGCCAAAGAATATGTTCTCAGAAAACTGTAGAGTACTCATGAAAGAAATTGAGGATGACACAAAGAAATGGAAAAACATTCCATGCTCATGGATTGGAAGAACAAATATGTGAAAATGTCTATGATATCTAGAGCAATCTACACATTTAATGCAATTCCTTTCAAAATACCATCAACTTTTTTTCAAAGAAATTGAACAAATAATCTTAAAATTTCTATGGAACCAGAAAAGACCCCTAATAACCAGAGGAATGGTGAAAAAGAAAACCAAAGTTGGTGGCATCACAATTCCAGACTTCAAGCTCTATTACAAAGCTGTCATCATCAAGACAGCGTGGTACTGGCACAAAAACAGACACATAGATCAATGGAACAGAATAAAGAGCCCAGAAATAGACCCTCAACTCTATGGTCAACTAATCTTCGACAAAGCAGGAAAGAATGTCCAGTGGAAAAAAGACAGCCTCTTCAACAAATGCTGGGAAAATTGGACAGCCACATGCAGAAAAATGAAATTGGACCATTTCCTTACACCACATGAAAATAGGCTCAAAATGGATGAAGAACCTGAATGTGAGAAAGGAATCCATCAAAATCCTTGAGGAGAACACAGGAAGCAACCTCTTCGACCTCAGCCACAGCAACTTCTTTCTAGGAACATTGCCAAAGGCAAGGGAAGCAAGGGCAAAAATGAACTATTGAGATTTCATCAAGATCAAAAGCTTTTGTACAACAAAGGAAACAGTTAACAAAACCAAAAGACAACTGACAGAATGGGAGAAGATATTTGCAAACGACATATCAGATAAAGGGCTAGTATCCAAAATCTATAAAGAGCTTATCAAACTAAGCACCCAAAGAACAAATAATCCAATCAAGAAATGGGCAGAGGACATGAACAGACATTTCTGCAAAGGAGACATCCAGATGGCCAACAGACACATGAAAAAATGTTCCATATCACTCGGTATCAGGGAAATACAAATCAAAACCACAATGAGATACCATCTCACACCAGTCAGAATGGCTAAAATTAACAAGTCATGAAATGACAGATGCTGGTGAGGATGTGGAGAAAGAGGAACCCTCCTACACTGTTGGTGGGAATGCAAGCTGGTGCAGCCACTTCGGAAAACAGTGTGGAGGTTCCTCAAAAAACTGAAAATAGAGCTACCCTATGTCCCCAGTGATTGCACTGCTGGGTGTATATCCTATATAATCGTGGTGCTCCAAAGGGGCACGTGCACCCAAATGTTTATGGCAGCAATGTCCACAATAGCCAAACTGTAGAAAGAACCTAGATGTCCATCAACAGATGAATGGATAAAGAAGATGTGGTATATATATACAATGGAATACTATGCAGCCATCAAAAGAAATGAAATCTTGCCATTTGTGATGACGTGGATGGAACTAGAGGGTATTATGCTTAGCGAGTGAGTTAGTCGGGGAAAGACAACTATTGTATGATGTCCCCGATATGAGGAAGTGGAGATGCAACATGGGGGGTTTGGGGGTGTAGGAAAAGAAAAAATGAAAGAAGATGGGATCAGGACAGAGACAAACTATAAAAGACTCAATCTCAAAAAAACAGACTGAGGGTTGCTGCGGGAGTGGGGACAGGATAGGGTGGTGGGGATATGGACATTGGGGAGGTGTACCTCCGGGGATAAAAACACATTATATGTTTATTTCAAAAATTTTAAAAAAGTAGAAATGAGAGGAAAACTTCCAAACTCATTTTTATGAGGCCAGCATTACCTTGATCCCAAAACCAAACAAAGACCGCTTCAAAAAAGAGAATTACAGACCAATATCCTTGATGAGACATGAAAATTCTCATTAAAATACTAGTCTATAGGATTCAACAGTATATTAAAAGGATTATTCACCATGACAAACTGGGATTTATTCCAGGGCTGCTAGGTTGGTTCAACAGCCACAAATCAATCAATGTGATACATTAATAAAAGAAAAAACAAGAACCATATGATACTCTCAATAGATGCTGAAAAAGCATTTGACAAAGTATAGCATTTTTTCTTGATCAAAACTCTTCACAATATAGGGATAGAGAGTACACACCCCAATATCATCAAAGCCATCTATGAAAAAACCCACAGCAAATATCATTCTCAATGCAGAAAAATAGAACTTTTTCACTAAGGTCAGAAACATGGCAGGGATGTCCATTATCACCACTGCTATTCAATAGTACCAGAAGTCCTGATACCAAAAGTCCTAGCCTCAGCAATCAGACAACAAAAAGAAATTAATGGAATCCAAATCAGCAAAGAAGAAGTCAAACTCTCACTCTTTGCATATGATAGGATACTTCATGTGTAAAACCCAAAAGACTCCACTCCAAATCTGCCAGAACTTGTACAGGAAATTAGTAAAATGTCAGGGTATAAAATCAATGCACAGAAATCAGTTGCATTTCTTTACACCAACAACAAGACAGAAGAAAGAAATTAAGGAGTCAATCCCACTTAAAATTGCACCCAAACCATGAGATACCTATGAATAAATCTAACCAAAGAGCCAAAGAATATGTTCTCAGAAAACTGTAAAGTACTCATGAAAGAAATTGAGGATGACACAAAGAAATGGAAAAAACATTCCATGCTCATGGATTGGAAGAACAAATATGTGAAAATGTCTATGATATCTAGAGCAATCTACACATTTAATGCAATTCCTTTCAAAATACCATCAACTTTTTTTCAAAGAAATTGAACAAATAATCTTAAAATTTCTATGGAACCAGAAAAGACCCCTAATAGCCAGAGGAATGGTGAAAAAGAAAACTAAATTTCGTGGCATCACAATTCCAAACTTCAAGCTCTATTACAAAGCTGTCATCATCAAGACTGTATGGTACTGGCACAAAAACAGACATACAGATCAATAGAACAGAATAGACCCAGGGTCTAGACAACTAGACAACTTCTGGGTTTAGACAACCCAGAAATGGACCCTCAACCCCATGGTCAACTAATCTTCGACAAAGCAGGAAAGAATATCCAATGGAAAAAAGACAGTCTCTTCAACAAATGGTGTTGGGAAAATAGGACAGCCACATGCAGAAAAATGAACTGGACCATTTCCTTACACCACACACAAAAATAGCCTCAAAATGGTTGAAAGTCCTCAATGTGAGAAAGGAATCCATCAAAATCCTTGAGGAGAACACAGGCAGCAACCTCTTTGACTCAGTTGGAGCAACTTCTTCCTAGAAACATCGCCAAAGGCAAGGGAAGCAAGGACAAAAATAAACTATTGGGACTTCACCAAGATCAAAATATTTTGTACAGCAAAGGAAACAGAACCAAAAGCACTGACAGAATGGGAGAAGATAATCGCAAATGACATATCAGATGAAGGGCTAGTAACCAAAATCTAGAAAGAATGTATCAAACACAACACCCAAAGAACTAATAATCCAATCAAGAAATGAGCAGAGGGCATGAACAGACATTTCTGCAAAGAAGACATCCAGATGGCCAACAGACACATGAAAAGTGCTCCACATTACTCAGCATCAGGGAAATACAAATCAAAACCACAATGAGATACCACCTCACACCAGTCAGAATGGCTAAAATTAACAAGTCAGGAAATGACAGATGTTGGCAAGGATGTGGAGAAAGGGGAACCCTCCTACACTGTTGGTGGGAATGCAAGCTGGTGCAACTGCTCTGGGAAACAGCAGGAGGTTCCTCAAAACATTGAAAATAGACTTACCCTATGACCCAGCAATTGCACTACTGGGTATTTACCCTAAAGATACAAATTTATCTTTACCCTAGAGGTGTATGTGCACCCAAATGTTTATAGCAGCAATGTCCACAACAGCCAAACTATGGAAAGAACCTAGATGTCCATCAACAGATGAATGGATAAAGAAAATGAGGTATTTATATACAATGGAATACTATGCAGCCATTAAAAGAAATGAAATCTTGCCATTTGCAATGACCTGGATGGAACTAGAGAGTATTATCCTGAGCGAAATAAGTCAATCAGAGAAAGACAATTATCATTTCATTTCCCTGATATGAGGAATTTGGAGAAGCAAAGTAAGATGTTTGGGGGTAGGGAAGGAAAAAATGAAACAAAATAACATCAGGAGGCCATAGGATACTCTTGATCGGACAGAACAAGCTGGGGGTTGCCAGGTGAAAGGAGGTGGGGAGAGGATGGTTGGTTTGTGGATATTGGGAAGGGTGTGTGCTGTGGTGAGTGCTATGAAGTGTGTAGGCCTGTGCCCCTAGTGCTAGTAATATATGTTAATTTTTAAAATTAGAAAAAAATAAAATAAATAAGTAAATAAATAAATAGAAATCAATAGGTTGGGTAGAAAACAAATGTTTCTTCCTGATCTTAGCATTGTATAATGGGCTCTAAACAAATGAGTACCTGAGATTCATTTTTAGCTGACTACATACAGATTTGTTTCACTGATTAAATATGAAGAACACATCTATAGGTGATGTTCCTTCCTGAGGGGCTCAATGCATTTTACAGAACGGCATCACAGGTAAGTCAAAACCAGAAGAGAAAATGTTTAGAGCAAACAGTCCTAAAAAAAAAAAAAAAAAGTTAGCCTCTGTTTCCCAACTTGTAAAAGAATATGTGGGTTTATTGTCACAGCTGAATGGCAAAATAAACAGGAAGAAATATTTTCTATAAACCGTATTTAAGCGAAACAAATGCCCCAGATTCAGCAATGGTACCTTTAGGAAATATTTACTTTTTAGTTACCCCCCAAACTCAAATACTTCTCAACTGGGAGATTCACTGAGCCTCCTGATTTGACTGCTAACCAGTAATGACTTCCTCACAGGAGTGTTTCCTGTGAAACAGCCCATCATGGATCAACAGTGGATGGGTCAGTGGGAGAGCCATGAGTTTAAAAACTGAAAAGAAAATTGAAGATGGTATGAGCAAATGGTAAGAGCAAGCAGGTTTCTGATGCAGGAATTTTCTTATTTGGGGAAGTAATTTTATTTTTATTTATTTGTTTGTTTGTTTGTTTTGGTTGTTGTGCTTTGTTTTGTTTAAGGAAAGGGATATAATGTGCCAGGACAGCCCAGGAATGTCTTATAAATTCGTAGATTCATAAAAGACATTAATAATCTGCTTCTATTTGATGTTCCTCTAAGCAATTAAACTAAAGGATGTCAAAATATTTTATTTACCAGGCACCTGGGTGGCTCAGTGGGTTAAGCCGCTGCCTTCGGCTCAGGTCATGATCTCAGGGTCCTGGGATCGAGTCCCGCATTGGGCTCTCTGCTCAGCAGGGAGCCTGCTTCCCTCTCTCTCTCTCTCTCTGTCTGCCTCTCTGTCTACTTGTGATTTCTCTCTGTCAAATAAATAAATAAAATCTTAAAAAAATATTTTATTTACCATTACACTTCGAAAGAAATAAGCATCAATTGATAGCTTCATGTACATCAACTAGATTTCTGATTTCTTCAGGAAGCAATAGATTAAGCCACTCAGGTACCACTTCATTCACTATCTCCAATCATAAATAATAAACTCCATCCTCTTAAAATTTTACAACAGTGATTTGCATACTTGCCTTCAGGTGGTAATTTGTCTACAAGCATCAAGTTAATTGTTATTTGGCCACTCTTATTTAACTTCTCATTAAGATTTCTTTAATGTAGCCAACGTGTCAACTTTAGATCTTTCATGCAAAGAAACAAGAAGTATATAAAATACAAATACAAAACAAGTGTATACAAATTGGTTTTTTCCTTCACCATTGAAGTGCTTTAACACCATTATTTATTAATTACTATAATTTATTAAGCATCAGATTTCAGGCACTAAGGGAGACACTTTTTTTTTTTAAAGATTTTATTTATTTATTTGACAGAGAGAGATCACAAGTAGATGGAGAGGCAGGCAGAGAGAGAGAGAGGGAAGCAGGCTCCCTGCTGAGCAGAGAGCCCAATGGGGGACTCGATCCCAGGACCCCGAGATCATGACCTGGGCCGAAGGCAGCGGTTTAACCCACTGAGCCACCCAGGTGCCCCAAGAAAGACACTTTTAACTCGAGATCTCTACTTCTTAAAAGGAACCTTGAAGGTTGGTACTATTACAAACCCTACACAGAAGAGAAAAACCAAGGTCCACAGTGGCCTTTCAGCTGATAAGGGGGTTACTTTTCCCCTTGCACCCTTGCATTACTTCCTCCCCTTCTCCTCCCCTCCCCCAAGGCCACTGGACTCTATCCTGCCCCCCTCTCCCCGCCACTTCTTTAAACTTACTTTTAGCCTCACTATAATATTTCGCAGTAGTGGAATACAGTGGTCATTGCTGTTAAATCCTGTGACACGTTATCCCTTCATGCAGTTCTGGACAATTCTAGGTGTCAGAAACCATTAGCAAAACTGGGGAAATACTGAGTACGCTTTTTTAACCCATGCTTTTGATTGAGTACAATGCATATTGCCCAGTCAGTTTTAGTTGAACTTCCGTGATGTTTTAAATTTCTGCAAACCTTTTGAGGGTAGGAAAGAGATTTTATTCACCTTTACTTATCTGCTGCTGAACCCGGAGTCCCCAGCACACAGTAGGCAGTCCATAGTACTGAATGAATTGGGTATCTAGGCAATCGTTTTATTCTTAAAAAGACTTATTTAGGTAATTGAACATTATACAAATTTTTAAAATGGTATATTTAGTGGAGACTTTGTGTCTTCAAAATGATACTACCCATTAAGGGACCTAGGATTGAAAGGACAGCAGGTAACTTGTCCCTCTGGGATGGATGGGCACTATGTGGTACTATCACCCACCTCAAGCTAGTTCTACTTGGGAGCGCCCCCACACCTGTACAGCTCTCAGTCAGGGACAGGACCCCCAGGGGGACGGGGTAGGGGAGCGGGGACCCAGCGCCACCCCACGCACTCGGAAAGACACGTTTTAGTTCAAAGGAGCGTGTTTATCAGCAAACAAAGGGCGGCGCGGTCTTGGGTCTTGGGACCAGCTGAGGCCGCGCAAGAAGGGCAAGAGGGCCGCGGTGACAAATGGACATTCCGCACGCGAGCAAAGGGACACTCGATCTGTGGCTCCCGGCGGCCCCACCCACCAGCTCCAGCTGCCGGGCCCAAGTCGCAGCCCGCTCCCGCGGCGGATTCTCCACGCGCCCAGAGGGCAGCCTCGGGCGCCACCGTCCCGAGAACTTTCCCATCCTTCCGGGATAGGGGCCGGCGGTAGGGAGGGGCGGGTAGGTGGGGGCCTCTACGGAATTCCTTCCCCGGACTTGGTGGGCGGCCCTTCGCAAGTGGAAGGTGGCTGGTCTTCAAGTCCAACCCCGACCCTAGGGCGCCCCGGAGAAGCTCCGGGGAGCGAGGACCCGGCGGCGGCGCGGGAGGAACAAAAGGAGCCAGCGGGCCGGGGAGGATGCTGCGCTCCCCTGCGCCCCACCCGGCTGGCTCGCAGGCGCTGCCTCCAGCGCAGGTAGCCCGGCCTGCGGCGCGGCGGGAGGGTGTGTTCAAGCGGGGAACACAAAGACTCACTTCCGCGGGGCCAGGCGCCCGGAATCCCCTGCCCGCCACTCACAGCCTGTTCACATTTCGCATCCCTGCCGCCCGCGGGACCTGCGTGCCCGCCGAACGCCCCGCGCAGTGCCGGTGCAGGTAACCCTGGTAGGAACTGGGGCTGGCTGCAGGCGGCGGCCGGGAAGAGGCATGCCTTTTTAGGCAACCGCGCCGCCCGCGCAGCCCCACGCAGCCCAAGTCTGCAGTCGCTCTCTGCCAGAGACAGGGTTCCGCGCGCAGTCGGGGAGCGCCCCGCCGTGCACCCCGACTGGCGGGCCGGGGGCGCGGGGAGCGGACTGTGCAACTTCCCAGCGCCCGACGCCCGGCCGCTAGGTGAGCCCAGGCCGGGAAGAGGGAGGACAGAGGCGCCGGCAATGGGAGGGGGACCCGAGGCGGGCGGGAGGGACGCGCGGAGCCCGGGGGCGGGGCGCGGCGCTAGCTCAGCTCGGGGGCGGAGAGCCACCGCCTAGCCCCGGGGCTCCGGGCCGCGGTCCCTCCTGCCGCCCGCGCCGCTGCTGCTGCTGCCGCCGCCGCCGCCGCCGCCGCGCTGCCGGGAACAATGAGGCGCGCGGCGCGGGGCTGAGCGCAGCGCCGCGCCGGCCCTGAGACCGAGCCACACGCCGCGCCTGCAGCTGCCGCCCGACGCGGAGCGGCTCTGGCCCCGTGGAGGTGATCCCACAGGCCTCCCGGGACGCGGGCGCGGTCGTTCGGGGCCCCCGAGGTGGCGCGGGGAGGCTGCTCCGCGGAGGCGGGGGAGGCCACCAACAGGAGGATCTTAGCCGCGCGCTCGGCGTCCGCAGACCCCAAGTTCTGCGGCGTGCGTCGGGCGTCCCCGGCCCGGGCTCCCGGCTCCCGGCTCCCGCGGGGGGCCGAGGGAGTATGGGAGCGCGTGGCGCGCGCGCCCGAGCGGCTGCCCGGGAATAAAATGTGACACGCGCGTCTTCGACTCTAGCGCCGCGCGGCCGGGGAGCGCCAAGCACCGCGGGGTCGGACGCTGAGAGGCGCGGCGTCCGGAGAAGGTTGGTCCAGGAGAGCTTGGGATCGGGCGGTAGGAACACGTCTGTCTCGGAGTCGCTGCAGGCTGTGCGCTGCCCTGTAGGGAGTTAGGCTTGGCGACCTAGAGCCAGACAGACCTTGAGAGGGGGAGGTTGAGTGTTTTGGGGGAGAAGCAAGACATTCTTCGAGAGGGTGAGCGAACAGGAGGGCTTGAGCTTTGGGGACGGGCGGACACAGCTGTGCTCCTGCGGTTCAGTCAATAAAACGGCGATCTTTCTTTTTTTTTTAATTTGGCTCTGGGAAGGAATAAATTGCCTTCCTCCTCCCCACCCCCATGTAAAGCTGCACTTCCTAAAGCTTGAAGTGTGTTCTATCGATCTCTAGTTTACTGTAGCTATATGTAGGGACAGAAGGGATCCTTAGAATCCCAAATACCCGGGTGTTCATTCTAGGCACTTGTACAGGGAAAACTCTTGCTTTTAAGTTGTACTTTTCTCCGTGTATAGAGAAGATATTTGATGCATTCTTTTGGGTAAGCAACGTTAACACCCATTTCTTTAGGATTTGACGGTGCCGGGGCACCGAGCGAAGATAAACTTGTGGCTCGCAGCAAGTGATGCCTTCCAAAGAGAGCTGAATAGCTGTGTTTGGAGAAGCCCTGCTTTCCAGGAATTTAAATGAGACTTTTTGTGGTTGCCTTCCAGGTCTCTCCTCCTAGTACCATATTTGTTTTGTCAGGCTGAACTTTCAAAGCTGTTTTATAATCCGAGAAGCACTTGGGGAGAAAAGTTATGCTTGGCTGGTTTTTTGTGAACTTATTTTTACAGGGTCATGCTGAAAATTTGACGAAAAGCAAACCATATTTGGTTGAAATCTTTGTTTTCTGTGCCTTTTGCGTTCTAACAGTGCAAGGGCTTGCTGATCCTCTGCACCGGGAACTGGCTGCTTGGGTGAGGGTATTGTTGGAGCATTTGCAACAGATTTTGTCTTAAGCGCTTTGGGCATATTTAAAAAGCCTCATGCATGTTACTCGATAATTACTTTTTTTTGGAATTTTGCTCAATATATTTGCCATTTCGAGATAATTGTGACCAATGAAGAATTTCAAAAATCGAAGTGCTGTGTATGTGATTGTATTGTTGCAAACTTAGGGCTAACACTTCCTTTCAAAGAAAAAAAATGATGTGTGGCCTTGAACTTATTTTTACCCACTTTCCTTCTCCCATTATTTTTCTAAAACTAGCAGCCAGAGTTTTTGCAGCACTCCAAGGCTTGCATTTTCTACTAAAGCTTGAGAAAAACTGTTGACAATGGTGAATGAGTATTATGATCAAAACGGAGAACAACCTAAAATAATACGTGAATTGCCTTGAATTTTACAGTTACGTTAAAAGCAGGAGCACTCAGACATGTTGGAATCTTGATCCAGTTTTTATGGTGCTTGATGTAAATTTAGCATTTTACCTTTTGGCTTGGTGCAGTTGGACCTTCTGGAATTTTAAGTGAATTCTCTTGGCAAAATTGTGAGGTGAGCCTTGGCTCTTGTGGAATTCTGAGCCCCACAGTTTAGACAGACAGTAGAGACTGTTGGAGAGTGGTCAGAGCAAAGGCCAGCTTTTGATGGGTTTCTTAGGTGATGCAATCTATCTAGGAAGTAAAGATAATGAAATGAGGATGTGCAGACTGGAGGGTTCAAGGCTGAGATAATTTAATGTTTAAAATAAGTGAATGGGGGCACCTGGGTGGCACAGTGGGTTAAGTGTGCGCTTGACTTTGGCTCTGGTCATGATCTCAGGGTCCTGGGATGGAGCTGCATTCACTGAGGAGTCTGCCCGTCGCTCTCCATCTGCTCCTCTACCCACTCGTTCTCTTTCTCAGCCTCTAAAATAAATAAATAAATCTTCAAATTATATATATATATATATATATATATATGGACTTATTGGGCAGAGAAGGGCAATCAATCCACTACGCTCACTTTCTGGTGAGGAGAGTTAAGAAGAAAAGGAAGGGTTTATTTACTCTGGGGGTGAAGACTTAAGTTGGGGCTAAGGGAGGATTTGTGGTCAGCCAGTGAGATACAGGTTAAATAATGAAGGGGATGCTGAGAAAGCCCTGGAGGTGCTTGCTTCCAGAGCTTTTTCCCCAAGGTTCTCCTCTTTCCGAGATGATTCAAGTATGTCTCTGACCTATTGCTTATACTAACTGCAGTGGTATAATACTGTAGGTCCAGAATGTACCCAAGCGTTTGTTTGCCAAGGACTCCTTACGTCTTTCCTAAAATGACAAACTCATCCTGAGTTTTCTGCGTCTACTGCTGAGATCAATTAAATGCTGAGTTCCTTTCCACAAACTTGGAAGTATTTACCCTTTGAGAAACAGTTGATTTTCGATTTAATGCCTCTTTCCCAATACTTCTGAATAAAATGTATTAGGCATCGATAATGGGGACAGTCTTTAAATATTCACCCTCTCTTGATTTGTGATGTGTTTTTCCCCCTCTTGGATCTTCTCTTATATGATCTTAAATCTTGACTGATTAAGTTAAATAAAGTACTTCATCTGACTTGCTTAAATGTCTAAGCATAAAGTAGTGCCCTCATGACAGGTGTTTAAGTTTTTAAGCATTGAAAGCTCTTCCAAAAAGAACTATGGGATGAAGTTCACCACTGAGTGTAAAAGAAATAATTACATAGAATCAGATGCTAATTTTGGAATCAGGAAAGTGCAGGTGTACATTTACATAGCAATTTTCAATGTTCTCAACAGGTGGAGGTCAAGGTCAAGATTGAGTGTGCTGTGCAAGCTGACCAGCTACTGTTAGTGGATAAAGTCAAGACTTTCAGTTTAATGTATCTCCATTTTTCTGAAAGCCCTCCTTCCTACTTTTGAGAGATTTGTCTGTAAACATAATTAAGTACACAAGGCACAGACAGAAGTATCAGAGAAATATGGATTTGTTATGCCCCTTACCAAATCCCATCCTAATCTACAATTCCAAGTCCAACCCCCTCCCCTCACGCTGAATTGGTAGGAAAGAGTTGCAGTGCTTGGAACCCACCCCACCTGTGGGCGAAGTGGAGGCCATGCATTTCAAGGGTGTGAGGTGTGAACTGGACGTCATAAGGTTTTCCAGACAGCAGTGGTTTGGTCCAGCACTAGCTTAGGTCCTAGACCTGCTGCCGCTGTGTAAAAGCCGGTTACCAGCAGTTGCCTTTCCACTGTCTTCACTTGGCCACTGGCAGGTTCTGGGTCATCCCACAGTGAGTGCCGAGTCACTTCTGATTTGGGGAGGAATTGCTCTCTGGATGGAAATGATATCAGAGAAATGCACCCACACTCCCCGGGATTTCTCTGCCCAGAACTGTTCTTTGTCCCTTCTGGGTTCTGCTGCCCCCTGTAGTCTTCCCTAGGAAAGAATTCTGAATTCAAAGTAGACATGGGCTCTAACAAGGGGGTGTGTGGGTTGGTTTTGCAGTTCTTCCTCAGAGAGCGAAGAAACAGCAAGGAAATCTCTTGGCCAGTGCCCTCAAACCTGAGTCCTAGGGAGTACTGTCCCTGCAGAGCAGGTCTTGGAAGCAAGTCTGAGCTGGACCGGCTTCCAGGGCTGGGAAATGAAGCCATACACAGATTAAATCCTCTCCAAGGTGGCTTCTCTTGCTGGGATTCCATGCAGTTGGAATTGTATACTCTCGCATACTTAACAGCAAATTCCCATGCTCAGAGGCGAATCACCCTTTAGTTAACATGCTGGACATCCCTCCAAACACCATGTGACCCCAAGAGAGACTAGTAACTCCAAGGATAATCACAGCGATTGCTCCAGACTGACTGTGGACCATACCCTGCCTCTTGCTCTGCCCAGCTTATCATAGTACACCTAGCCCCATCCCCCAGGAGGTATGGCTATTCCCATTTTACAGGTGAGCAGACAGAGCTTTACAAAGATGAGATAATTTCCTCAAGTGTCCCCTAGTAGGAGAGTGGCAGAGCTGGGTTTGGGACCTGGGTTTGTGTGTTCGGAAGTCTGTGCAGTGAAGATTGAGCTCAGACTCCATGGAGAAGCAGGCATGACTCCTCTGGTGGTCATTGTCTTGGAGCCTGAGAAGGGCTGTGACCGTGAGATTTCATGTCTCAGACCATGGCCGAGGTTGCTGGATGAGGAAGATTGTATAGGATGGAAGGAGATGGCAGGGGAACTCATCCAGCAAAGCCTATGGATTCAATGGAATATGGAAGCAGAAAGGGGCATGAAATGCAACCTAAAAATGGTCCCCATAGGTGAGACTATCTGGGCAGTCAGTATTAGAATGAAAATTGGGCTTGTATGAAGGGTGTCTTAGTAAGTGAAATTTCCAAGCAAAATGTTAAGCTAAGATTTGAGAAAATTATCCCTACACTCTGAGTTATCAGGTCAGTGAAGAGAGCAAAGCTCAGAAAGTAGTCTCTCGGGACATTTAGAAATACATGGCTAAAGCATGAGGTGATACTCTATAAAGAAAAATCCTGTGATATCTTGATTAGAAACTGCTGTTTTCGGAAGTTTATAATTCACACATTAAGTTCTATTCTAGGCTGTTCCTTGTATTTGAGCCTGAGAGGGAAATGCATTATTAAATTTAAAACAATTGGTTTTCCATGTTCAGATTATATAAATTTTTCAAGGAGAGGTTCTTGCGTGTTGGTAATTGTGGTTTCCAAAATGACTTAGCTTTCAATTAAATTGGGAAAAGGGTAAGTCTCTTAGATAATCTGAGAGCTTTCATTATTCAGAGATAAATTTGAGAAGTAGCTTCCTCGAAAGTGTAGTGATGACTTTTCTGAAAGATAAGTATGTTACTATGTGCTAAAAACCTGTGTTGGGCCTCTGACCACAATCCAGTAGAAAAAGATATAGTTTGTACTGCATTTGCTTCTTAAGTGATAGAGTCAACCCAGTTAAGCTATAGAAAGGGAAGCACGTGATTGAATGGATGAATTTGGTTGTACTATGAGAAGAGGGATCTTGCGGTGTAAATTATATTTTAAAATTAGGAAAACTATATCGCCCATACAGAAAAGAGATCTGTCCTTAGAAAGAACATGTACACACACACACACACACACATGCACATGTATACACATACATGTGCAAATACAGGAGGTATACGTCCCTGCATTAACAAGGCTTGCCAGTCGTAATTAGGAGTGAGAACCTGAATTAAGATACTTATGCATTAATTGTTGGGATTCACAACCATCAAATAACTTAGAGTGAGTGGCTTAGAGTCCTGACCTTCTGACGGAGAGAAGAACATCCTTTTTCCTGTATTCATATTTCTGAGAGAATCGCATGTTCCATATTGTCAGTGGCTTGATCGAAAGTTATCAAAACATGCAGGGTTTCAACTTTACTTTTGATTTATTATTAATAGGATAGATATAGGAAAACACAATTTATGTGTGTGAGTGTGAGTATCTGTAACACAACAACAGCATCTTCAAGGTACCTTTAGTGGCTTGCAGAATTTTTTTTTTAAAGATTTTATTTATTTATTTTACAGAGAGAAAGAGATCACAAGCAGGCAGAGAGGTAGGCAGAGGGGGGTGGGGGAAGGAGGCTCCCTACTGTGCAGAGAGCCCGATGCGGGGCTGGATCCCAGGACCCTGGGATAACAACCTGAGCTAAAGGCAGAGGCTTAACCCACTGAGCCACCCAGGCGCCCCACAGAATGTTTTTGACTGTTGACACTAACTCCCAAGGGAGGCCTCTCAGGCAGGGCAGCCAGGAGAACCCATGTGGGGCCCTATACATCACTTAGCTATTCGATGGCCTGAAAGAAGTAGAGCTGTGTTAGGGGTTTCAGGTGACCTGAAGTTGGCCTAACAGTGCATGTGACTTAGACTCCCTCTGAGAGAACAGGTAACTAGTTGAAGTTACCCTGAATTGTAATGTCTTCGATCTTTTTAAACTTTAGGTAAAATAATTAGGACAATAGCAAGCTCAAATGTTTGATTTGGAAAAAAAATATTGATACCCTCTGGTGCTCAAGATATTTTGGGGGAACAATTGATGAATAATGGGAAGCTGACCAGTGCGACATCATTACTTTATATTAGTATGTGTGTATCAGTGTGTATGTAATAAGTATGTAGGTATCTGATTTACGTTTTTCAAAGGGCAGTTTTCTTCCTTGGAATCATGGTGTAGTTAAAAACTATAGTCCTCTGCCCTATGTTCAAAATTTGTAGCTGAGAGAGTTGGACCAATTAAGTAATTTGCCCAACTAAATACTTGATACTTTATAATAACATTCAGAGAATGCCATTAAATAGATTGATTGCTTCATTAACTATTTGAGGCAGGAGAGTTTCAGAAACTGACTTGATAGTAGTAGGAAAACATCTACAGTGTGACTGGAAAATAATGGGAGTGCTTCCATGACTTAAACCCAAACATGTCTCTACTGGCCACACTCTGTAATTTTCACATAATTAAAACGTATCATTAATGTATTATAATCATACCCCAGAAATGCCCCACATATCACTGTGTAATACATACACAGAAAGAGCAGAATTAATTTCTTTAAATTGTATTTAAAAAATGTGCTTCATGAGGGGTAGTCAAAAAACTCCTGGAACAGGGAATCCTTGTTGTTCCTAGTGGTATTTATAACCCAAGGATAACATGGAACTCTTGTGAGTATGATCAGATAGAGGATAGACAGGTTTTACAGGCAAAACTAAACTCTGCTGACCCCAGAGAGCCCCCAGTGGGTCCCTGCCTCTCAGTTGCCCAAATTAGATGTATCTTGAACTCACGATATTGTATTGGAAATGAAAGGGGAGTTTATAATATACAAAATTATCCTGCATTATGGCCCACACGTTCGGTCTGGCAATTGCCGTATCCACGTAGAGCCTACCAGGAACCCTGGATGCTTAGTGCATTGGGGCAGCTGGCAGCCAAGGGTGGGGGTTGCCCTCCGCCAAGTTCAACCTAGAAGGTGGCAGCCTGGTAGGAAGGTCATTTCTTAGAGCCATTCCTTACTGAACTGAAAGACATCCATAGATTAATTAATTGGCTTTCCAGAGTACATATTTTCTATGAACACACATAGTCTTTTCTCTCAGGGAAAAAATTCAAGTTCTGCATGTGAGGAAAGGTAGACAGAGAATGGAATCATAGGGAAAAGGTCATGTACATTTTTGTTTGTTTGCTTTATAGTGTGCGTTTTTTTGTTTTGTTTTGCTTTTGTTTTCTTATGTTGTGGCTAGAAAACAAGGATTGATCATTGCAACTATGTATTTAAACATTCCCCTTGTTTGTTCTTTGTAGTTGCTAAGCAAATCTTTTTTTCCCGAGATAAGGGGAAGTCCCTTGGACTGTTCACTTAGGTGTGTACTTCAAAATGCCATTTCCTTCGCTTGGACCTGATGGTTTGTAGAGAGAGAAAAAGAAGTGACTGGGTCAAGGACTCCATTTCTGGCATTGGTAGAATGGGAGATACATGTTCACGTTTTACTAAGAGAAGCTGATGCCATAAGCATTTTTTCAGCTTGGGGATCTTGGAGTGACATCATTGAACAAAGCAAGTCCAGAGCGTATCTTTTTTTTTTTTCCCCAATTCATGGGACTACATTTGCTTTCATGTGACACTATTCTTGTCACCTACCCTCATGCTCACAAAACAGATTTCATCAACCTCAAATACAATAGAGGTAGAACAATGCCACTAAACCTCCTTCTAGGATCTCAAGAGGATACAGAAAAGCAAACTTAGCCATTCCCTTGCAAATCAAATAGGTCCTCAGAGATTGGGCTAAAACATCCAGGGTTGGAAGACACTAATCAGTAAGAACTGGCTCACGTCATGTTCATCTTGAAAACAGAAATGGACGGCATCAGATGGAATCTGGGAGGAGAAAAGAGATACACAGAAACCTACCATTTCCACCCCCCACCCCACGCCACTTACTTATTCCTCCAGAGAGGTCCGTTCTCCTATCTTCTTCTTTTTCTAACGTGTCCTTGTGCGGCGCATGCTTCTTGTGTCTGTGCAATGTGGGAGGCAGTGTCGCTTCTCCAAGTTCAGTTTTACTCTGGCTTTTGGGCAACAACTTTACCTGTCTTGAGTTCTTCCGCTGTATTCCTAACCCGGGAATTGCTGCAAAGACAAATAATTATTGAATCTTTAGCCAGTGTCAACTGTGCGCAGATCGTAAGCGAAAAGTTTGATGAGTTTTCATAAACCGAATACATCCACAGAACCAGCCAGCACAAGAATCAAATATTACCAGTGTCCTGAAGCTTCCAAATTCTCCTGGTCACTGTCTTGCGGAAGGTAAACACTATCCAGATTTCTCACAGGACAGATTAGTTTTGAGTCACCTGCTTATGTTAAATTTTAAAGAAAATAACATTTTAACAGTTTAGTATATATATTTTTTAGGGTTAGAGCAGCGTTACCCAGCAATGAAATACAAGCTGTGCTTTAAACTAGAGAAGTTTACTATTTGTTCCAGTCACTGAAACTTCCATGTTGCATAAAATGCATTTTGTTATTAACAATCAGTTGTTAATAACATTAGCGCTTAGTTTTGCCATTTGTTGGATACTATAGTTCTTCCTTTCCGTTCATTGCATGACAGGATCAGAAATAAATTTTAAACTGTATTAAAGGCTAGTAACCTTATGTTTTAAATCTCAAAGATACATTTTAATATATTTCAGTTTATTAGACATAAAACCAAACATATGACAGTTCTATGGGAAAAAATCTTCAAAATGAAACTTCCTTTACTAACTGAATTTAATTTCATTTGGCAACTCTCGCCCCCCCTGGCTTGTGGATTGCCATACTTCAGTACTGCAAGTGGATGCCGAAAAATGGATAGTTCTATGAGATATTTTACATAATACAGCTAGACTTTCTTAGGAGATGTTTTTTAAGGAACTAGCTCATAAAAATTCAGCAGACGTGGACGATTAAAGTCACATAGATTTCTTAGAGTTTTTGTCTTCATAGAGATATTCTACATCACAATTTGGAAATAATAAAAAAAATCCATAAACTAAACAAACAAACCAAAAAAAAACCTAAAAAATCCAGGGGTGCCTAGGTGGCTTGATCATTAAGCATCTGCCTTTGGCTCAAGTCATGATTCTGGAGTCTCAGGATAGAGCCCAGCATCAGGCTCCCTGCTCAGCGGGGAGTCTGTTCTCCTTCTGCCCTTTACCCTGCTCCTGTGTTCTCTTTCTTTCTCTCTCTCTCAAATGAATAAATAAAGTCTTAAAAAAAAAATCTAAAAACTCAGTTCCAGGCTATCCCTTGCCTGGTCTGTACTTGCAGTGGGCACTGACCAACTTGGGGAGAGGTTTTCACTACACCAAGCAACTAATGTTCAAAGGGATGTAAAGAAAAGGTAGAATGGTATCTCAGAGTTTACCAAAAAGGAAAAGAGTAAAAATTGGAAATGTGATTTAAAAGCAAAAATGTTAACAGGCAGATTGCTTCATAATGATCCAATGTCCTCAGATTATATTGTGTCAATTCAGGATTTGCCCAAAGCCAGATGCTGATGGAACCAGTGGATAGAGAGCAGGGTATTTTGGCTGCCAAGCTCACAAGGCGAAACAAGTTTTGTGATTTGGTTTCTGTCTCCTGAAAAGGAAGCTGGATCTCTTACCTGCCTCTGAAAATGCAGCTTTTGTTCAGCACGCCCTTGGGCATTTGCTACTTAAGTGGCTCCAGACTTGGTGATTGTACTTCCTGTGACTGTCCAGAGTCTCTCTCCTGACATTGACTGTTTCTGGAAGGCAAAGTGTTTTTTGGGCGTAAGCTTCTATTGTTTGTTGTGTTCCTCACAGAAAAAAATGGAGGGATGCCCTGCCCGATTAGCTCAAGGAGCATTTTATAAGAGGAATTCATTTTACAGATGGCTCCATTCCCTCTTGCTCACCTCCTGAACCCCCGTTCATTGTCCATATTGGCAGAGTCTTCTTTCCTAACCCTAACCTCCTCTCCTCTCCTTAGGTGCTCCAGTGCTGACCCCCTAATCCAGCCTCCCCCCTGCATTGCATAAAAGACACAGCCTGGAATTTTTAGAATATCATGTGCTTCTGGATTGAGCCCCCCTGTTTTGGTCTACGCTTTCCCACTACTAAGTTCTCTCTGACCGTTTTGGGCTGTGTCTAAGGATGGACCTGCTTCTTTTTCTTTCTGTCTCTGTCACACACGTGCATACACACATGCACGGATGGTGCGTGGTATCCTGGGCTACAACACCATCTCTCCTTGTTGTACTTATTACCCCACTTTATAATTAACCTTTCCTTTCTCTCTCCCCTGCTTAACTGTAATGTCCTTGCAGGCTGCCCTGTGGCGCTCTGACCCCAGTTCCTTAGCACATCTCAAGGTACTGAGCCCAGTAGGTGCATGATCAATGTTTGCTGAATGAATGGAGCTATAAGTATTACTAAATTTGAAAGGATTACTGACTGCTCTTAGTAAACATGATTTCTAAAACTGAAGGGGAGAAACTAGGATCTTTTCTGCCTTTTTTTTTTTTTCCCAAGCTGAATCCTCATGTATATAGCTCCCCCAATTCTAGCCAAGCATTTATAAAGAGGACATTCTGAAGACAAGGAACCATGGACCAGGTGGACTGTTCTGTACATGCATAATCTTTAGAGTTACTATTAATCATTCTGGGAAAAAAAAACATTTACTTCCAATGTTAGGAAATCAGAGTTAAACCATTCAACCTTCTAATTTTTATGCCTCTTGTGAATCTCACAGAGAAAACTGGAAATTCACATTTCTTTTCATCAGTGTTACAAATGTGGTTGGGCATCTTTGTTCCCCTCTTTAACAAAGCATTCAGAAGTACGGGACACGTATAATTGGTAAGTGATTAGTAAATAAATTGGGTAGGAACTGCCCAGGGAGGTTTTATAAAAGCTCTTTGTCTAGGATTCATAAATGTTGTATCAAATTCTAACAATTAGAACTACATACGTTATCAGCACCTGGTGTGATAATAAAGGTTGGTCTGGAGCGAATGGGCTCAGCAGCATTTTGTTACTGTGCTACCTTATTTTCTGGCTGCCCATGAATCATCTACGAATAGGCATTAAAACTTGGAAAGGTACTGCTCAGCTATCCATTAGGAATTATAAACGCAATCCCCTCATCCTGAGATCAGCCCAGCCGAGTGCAAGTAGAAAGGTATGCACACTTTCAGCTGAAATTCTGGGGAAGACACTGTGCAGTGTTCTTCCTGTGTCTGTCACATGCGTGGCCCTGACCTTGTTCTGCCAGCTATCCCTGTGGGAGGCAGCCCCAGGGCTGAGGAGTGCCTTCCCAGGACAGAGGGTCAGTGTGCAGCCGAGGTCATTAAAGTTTTATGTGGAATGTAGTGTATCTTCACAGTAGCTTCCCAGATGCCTGTCCTCTTGAGTACCAAGCACTGTGCATTTCTCTCCCCACTAAGTAAGGGAGTTTTGTTTTAAAGTTTGCAGTCTCCAAAAATGTTGAGTTAGAGCTAGGCATGCCTGGGATGAGTCATTTAATTAAAGGGACTCTTTCCCTGACTCCAAATCCATACTAGAATTAAAATTAAATGTTACCAGTGGTTGAAGTTAGGGACCTTTGGCAGTTCTCGGTGGTAGATAGGCATTGCAGGCATAATAACAAAAGCACAAAGAATTAAAAAAAAAAATGCATGGGACATTTGAATAAACTGTTTCCCTGCTCCATTTACATATGCTTAAGATACAAGGGACCACTTGGGAGTAAAGAAAGAAAAACCTAACTGTGGATTTCTTCTCACCCATGGAAATAGCTTTAAATCACTTTCATAGTCAAGTTAAGTGGATTTTAATGACTTCATGTATGTTGGCTATTAGCAGTTGTTGGTGCTGCTGACTGTGGCAGTTCATTCTGGAGACCCCATCACCACCCTTGGCTATGGGTAAAACTCTGCATCATCTGCGCAGATTCACATCTGTCCCTGTGTTCACACACCAGGCAAAGGAAGCTGTTCAAGTAAGAAGTACTTGTATCCTGGTAGATAGTGTGCTTTAGGTCCCAGAGCATCTGGGCATTGCTGTTATTTAAAGTAATATATTCAAATATCTGTTGAAATTATTTCATTTTTCCTTAATGACCTTAGATCTCTACACACCCCCAAGCCCTTTTAATTTTCCTTATGAGTCGTGTTATGCCAGCTTAATAAGGCTGCTAGGCCAGCGGGTTTCCCTGCACTTTTTAATTATGTCGTTGTCCCGGACATGGTTTTCACTAACTGGATGTGGTTAGAAAATTCTCTTACAGTGCTCTATTACTTCCTGGTGCCAGCCGGGAAGGCCTACCCCTGCCGTAAAACCAATCCACCAACTTTGGTTGAATCCTCATAATCACTGGATATTGGAACTCTTTTCAAATGGATCCCAGGTTTTTGGGGGAGGCGGTGAACATGGCCTGTGCCTTCAGTGATGAGTTTGGTGGTGTTTTGCTTATTTATTGGTTTGGTTTTCTTTTCTTTCTTTCCCCCCCCCCCAGCTGCTTTAGACTCCTTGATAGGGTTTACTCTCTGGCAGAAAGCCTCAAAGTAAACACAGTTTTGTTGGCTTTCTAGAAATTGCCAGTTTTCATAATATGAATCTAATAAGAAGTGTTGCATTCACCATGCTTTCATTTCATGCAGATCTGAAATAATTCAAAATTTCAACTTTTCAGGCCCTCTTAGGGAATTACTATTAAACATTCCATTTGCACACCAAAATAATGGTCTTTATTATTTTTTAATTAATTTTTTTTTTTTTTTTTTTTTTTAAAGCCTTCTCCCAGGAAGGGAAGACTAGCACCCTGCAGGGGGATCTCATTAAGGCCTCCAACTCTCTCTGCGGAGGGAAAGGTGGAGATGTGACCATGTAGTGATCGGGAGGATTCCTGGTCCGAGCAGTGGCGGAGTACAGGGCTCCCCCAGATGACTGCCACACAGACCTGGCTCTCCCCACGTTCCCCTCTGGCCATCTTGCTGATGGGTCCCTAGCAGTCCCCAGGGATGCATCACATTACCTGCAGCAGGTGACGTGGAACGAGACTGGACACAGAAGTCAGCCCCATGAGGGCCTTCACAAACAGCTAGGCCCTCTGTTCGGTCCTGCCATTACTCAGGAAGGTGTGAGGCACAGGTGTGAGGAGGAGCTGGGACCCCCACGGAGCTGGGGGAGGGGGCTTCAGCCCTGCATCCTTGCATGACTGGACCCCTACCTGGCTGGACTCCAAGGGCAGCCTCAGCTATCAGTTAATGAGAAGGGCTTAAAAGCAAACAAATCCTTTCTTCCTTCCCCAGGGTTCTTGAGTGTTCTGAAAGGGTCTGACTGACAGATTTGAAGACCCCACTTCTGCCCAGAGAAGGGAGGCAGCGGGAGGGGTTTCTGCACGGTGTCACCTCTCAGCCTTTCCCCTCCCTAATCCAGGAAACAGGCAGGAAAACGGTCCCTCCAAGCCCCACTTCTTGAGCAGGCTTCAAGGTTATCCTGAAGTTCAAAGGGCAACTGCTGTTTGGGGGTTTCTGGAGGACAAGGTGAAGAAATGAGACGAAATATGTTTTCTGTCTGCGGAAGGAAATTGTCTGGGGTTGGTGTTTCCTGGAATATGTGAGTAGAAGACGTAGGTTCTGTACAGGAGGGGAGCTTCCAGAGATCCAAACTGTACTCTCCCTCCCTCAGGGGCTGCACCTGCCTGCCCAAGAGGAGACTTTGCAGTCCCTGATGTCCCCTGAGGCACGACTCCCTCCCCCGGGTAGGTTCTGTACAGGAGGGGAGCTTCCAGAGATCCAAACTGTACTCTTCCTCCCTCAGGGGTCGCACCTGCCTGCCAAAGAGGAGCCTTTGCAGTCCCTGATGTCCCCTGAGGCACGACTCCCCTCCCCCGGGACTTTCTCAGCTACTTCTGTCTCCTGCGGTGGCTGTCATCCTGGGCTTCTGGTTACCACCCACACACCTTCACACACATCCCCACCCCGAAAATTCTTAAATGCGGGGGTTTTTCTCACTTACCTTTGTGTCACAGGGGCTAGCCAATTCCTTCTAGACAGGTGTTGTATAAACGAGTTTTCTGTCATGCTAGACACGGCCTTGTTGCCCTCTACCAATGGATCACCCACCATCCACTTTTTATCCCACTACAAACCCCGGGATGGAATGTGTGTGATGGCATTCCTTCCACGAACAATGTATTTAAATTTTTTTTTCTTTTGTACTCCCTAATTCATGCTCTTCAGCCATAATGAACACAAATGGGGACCGAAATTTACAGAAGAAAAGTACATTCTGAGGTTAGAAATTTCCTTCTTAAAAACGGAAACACGTTGGTTTATTCTGATTGTCTCTCAAGCCCCCACCTCCACACTGATGATAGATCAATAATTTTTTTGCCTGTGGGATTCTCTCCCCACCTATCCTCAGCTTCTGGGCTCCCATCTCTTTGTGGGGCATGTGATTTCAGGACTTGCGCATTAACAGCAAGCGCTACTGAACCACGGCTGGAGGTTTTGGGGACAGTTATCATTGCTCTGGGACTTGTACACAGATATTTCGTTTATTATGGCAGGTTCTAAAAATTTATGACCTGTGAAAAGTTTATTTTCGGTGTAACTGAGGTCAGAATTGGATATTTAATCCAAAACCCATATGGTGCTGAGTTACGCACTGTGCAAAAGTGCTTTGTAAACCGTAGAGGGCGGCCTGAGAAGAGAGATGGGCCTGAACTCAGCTGACCAAGCCTCAGATTCCAGGACCTCCACTTTGCTGGCGCTGGGGTGGGTGGGTGGGGGACAGTGGGTGAGAGGGGTTGTAGGAATTATTCTTCTTTTCTTTTATTTCTACATTTTTGACATTAAGACCTCCAGAGCAGTTTAGGTACAGATCCCCCCACCCGCCCCCCTACCCCTGCAGGTGCACAACCTTCCCCACCAGCAGTCCCCACAGTCAACCCACACGGACATATCGCTGTCACCCCAAATCTGTGGTTCACATTGGGGAACACTCCTGGGGTAGTACCTTCTGGAGGTTTGGACACATGTGTGTTCCTGTGAACCCACTGTAGGAGGACCACACAGAGTATTTGTTCGCCTTAAATATCCTCCCCCAACTCGCACAACCACCGATCTACTGTTTCTGTAGTTTTGCCTTTTTCAGAATGTCATATCATTGGAATCATACAGTTTGTAACCTTTTCAGACTGGCTTCTTTCATTAGTAGTTAGAGCATTGAAGATTACTCCCTGTCCTTCTATGCCTTGAGAGTTCCTTTCTTTTTAGTGCTGAATAACAGTCCTTTATCTGGTTACCACAGTTTATCTGTCCATATTATCCAATAGATTATTCATCCATTTAGCCAATGAGGGACAACTTGGTGGCTCCCGAGTTTGGGCAATTGTGATGGAAACTGCTATAAACATTCCTGTGCGGGTTTTCGCGTGGACGTGAGTTTTCAGTTCCTTCCAATAAATACCAAGGGACATGATTTCCAGAGTACTTGGGAAGAGTATATTTAGTTTTCAAAGAAACGGACAAACTGTCTTCCAAGGTGGCTGTCCAGCTTTTGCATTCCTGCCAGCGATGAAGGAGAGCTCATGTTGCTCCTCACCCTAGGAGACGTTCAGTGTTCCAGCGGTTCTGATAGGTTGTTTATGGGTATATCGCGGTGGTTTTAACTTGCGTGTCCGTGAGGACTGAGGGCTTGGAGCATCTTTGCATACACTTACTTGGCATCTGTATATCTTCCTTGATGAGTTGTCTGTTGAGGTTGTTCACTTATCTTTTAATCAGGTGTTTTACTTTCTTACCATTGAGTTTGAAGAATTCTTTGTCTAATTTTGATCACAGTCCTTCGTCAAGTATGACTTTTGCAAATATTTCTTCGCACTCTGTGGCTTGTCTTCTCATCCTCTTGCGATCGTCTTTCAGGGAGCCATAGCTGTTTGTTTTAATGAAGTTCAGCTGATCAGCTCTTCCTTTCTTAGATGGTGCCTTCCGTGTTGTATTTAACAAGTCCTTTCCAGCCCCAAGGTTGTCACGGTTTTCTGTGTTATCTTTTAGGCATTTTATAGTTTTGCATTTGGGGTTTAGGTCTGTGGGTTCTTCTTCTTCTTGTTCCTAAGTTTCTTCCCTTGTAAAATGAGAGTAAATCATCTGGGTCTTTTTTGACAAACGGTATGCATATCTCTCCTGGACAGGTATCACCTGTGGCTGTTATTAGCAGAACCACAACACCATAGTTAAAGGCCATGGGCTTGCTACAGGTCTAGCAAATTTTTTTGGTGCTTACTTAGTGAGGCTTCATAAAGGTTTGGGGGCTTTTGTTGTTCCGATGGTGGTTTTGCTATTGCATTTCCTTCTTCTATAATATAATACCTTATTCTTTGAAGTAGGTTTTGGCTGAGGGAACTTAAATCCAGTAAGTGGTTTGTTGGGGGTGGGGGTGGGGTTTGAGATCCTGGGGTGGAAATTCCCTGACTTTGAGTTCACCGTGGGACTCGGGCACACAAAATTTTAGTCTGCTGCTTCTCATCCACATTTGGTGTTCAACCCAACATGCTGCTTCTGCACTAGAATGCCTGTTCAGTAGCAAGTGCTCATTTCGGACCCTCCTCCTTCCTAACCAGCCCAGTCCCCTAAAGGATTGCACTTGCCATAAAATGCAGCCTCTGGTTATGGAGGTAATTAAGTACTGGGGAAAAGAACCAGAAGGACTTTGAAGTTACATAAAACTCCTCATTTATTTGTTTTTATTAAGGTTCTTAGAAATGACTTCGCCCTCTTCGTCTCTAAAATTATACGCTTTGTGGAGACTCTGTTGGATAACAGTTATGTGTTCCTGGCTCAGAGTGAATACAATACTTGCCTAGTGAATGGAGAAAATACAGCCTAAATGATTGAGAGAAAACAAGAAGAAAAAAAGAAAAGCCAAAGGGAATAAACAATTAATTGTCAGATGTCCAGATTGCTACCGATGGAATAATGACAAAAATGTTCTGAAACTGTGGGAACCCTGTTGCTTTTAATGAGAGGCTGACTGAGACGCTGTCAAAGCGCAGAGCTCTGGAGTCAGCCCAGGTTCAGATCCCGACCTGCCACATCGTACACACTACCACACTACGTGACCCCCACAGCTGGCTGAGGGACTCCATGTGAAATTTAAATGTGGCTGCAGGGGGTGGGGTGGGGGCGGCAAATGCCCTTAACAGGATCAAAACAAAACACTTTTTTCTTTCCTTACCTTTTTTCCTCTGTCTTGACTTGTCATGGTGTGTCTAATCTTTTTTTTTTCTTTTTAAGATTTTATTTATTTATTTGACATAGAGAGAGAGAGATCACAAGTAGGCAGAGAGGCAGGCAGAGAGAGAGGAGGAAGCAGGCTCCCTGCAAGCAGACAGCCCGATGTGGGGCTCGATTCCAGGACCCCGAGATCACGACCTGAGTCAAAGGCAGAGGCTTAACCCACTGAGCCACCCAGGCGCCCCTGTTTCTAATCTTCTAAGTAAAGAAAAATTCAAATGTAGTGATCAGCACAAATTTTACCATTCATCTTTCTGTTGCACAAAGCCAGTCTTAAATGCCAACGTGAGAGCATTCAGCACCCGTGCAGAATCGCCAAGATCACATAAGGTACAGTCCTTGGTGACACGTGCTTACGTGTTTTGTTCTTACCGGAACAATGGAAACAAAGCTCAGAACGACCTGAGCTGTTTTCGTTTCACCTCATGACTCACATCCATTTTACCCACTTCAGCTTTCCAGCAAGGAAGGAAGGGCTTTTCTATACCCATCATTTTTATCATAGGTAGATGGCTCATCCAAGGAAATAAGAAAGGACATGATAGGGCCCTTGGTCCACTGTGTTTCTTATTTTTGCTTCTGAAGCCAGTTCTAGCAAAGCATGGCCGCTTGGGGCTGCCTGATTCCCCTACTTAGTCACAGAGGTAACACGCTTACCATGTCCTAACTGTGAGTCGCGCTAAACTCCTGTGCATCGTGGGCTCATGGGGCATCACACATGCTGTGTGTGAGTGGCATGGGAAGGCAGGGTGGACACACACATCACACGCATTTTATACCTACCTGCTCTGCTCATACACACGCTCCTGTTGTCCTATCATCCCCTGTTCCCATCAGTTTTTACTTGAAATACACAGACTCAAAAGACAAATTTATTTATTTATTTTTTTAAGATTTTATTTATTTATTTGACAGACAGAGATCACAAGTAGGCAGAGAGGCAGGCAGAGAGAGAGGAGGAAGCAGGCTTCCCGCTGAGCAGAGACCCCGATGTGGGACTTGATCCCAGGACCCTGGGATCATGACCTGAGCCGAAGGCAGAGGCTTTAACCCACTGAGCCACCCAGGTGCCCCAGAAGACAAATTTATTATTAAGAACTTTAAGATCGTGGCAGGAGAATGTGAATGCAGACCCGGTCCTTCAGAACATGGGGACCTATTGCACGGCTCTAGTCACACGCCTGGGAGCCTGGCCCTGGTGGCTGACATCCAATGGATTTTTCACCTCAAGGAACCTGTTTCTCATGATAAAATCAAGCAATAATATGACCCAATTCATAGGCTGTATTCATGTTTCAATATTTACTAATTACCACACTTGGTGCATGGTATGCCTTTACTAAAAGCTCATTCTTAAGCCACTTCTCCCCATCTTCAAACAGGACAGTTCTGTTGTTGGAGAGATAAGCTAGTGTGGAGGCAAGCTGGAGTCATGAAACACTACTTCTAGAATTGAGCAGGTGGGAAAAAAAATTATAAGTCACAAATACATTTTATTATCTCTGTTGAAATGATTCAGTGTCTGTACAGATGCCTAAGAAAATAAAATGTGCCTTGACGGCTTTGAAGAGCAAAGTGGTTTTATAAAACCATGAAACACGGCTTCCAGCTCCACACCTCTGTCCCTGTGGGCAGCTTGCTTCCTTTCTCTATGCCTTCGCTTTGTCCTGGTTAAAGGGAGTGTCAGACGTCCGACACGGATACTAAAACTTGTCACATGGTAGTGCGGTGTCTTAAACAGAAGAGACGGAAGGTAAAAACAGAGACTTGCGAATGTGTATAAAAAGGACATGATGGAAAGAAGAGTGATAATAAAGCCGTTTTGTTATTACCAGCATGCTGACCGGGTGCTGGCCGTGCACAGGACACTGTCAGCTTTCCTTCCTGACAGGCTTGTCTGGCGGAACTCATGCACCAGGCACGATATCAGCCCCATACAGATGTGTACTGTTCTGTAGCCATTTGTCACCTTTGAAACTCTAAGCATACCCTTGCCACATCTCTTTGAAGGGTCCTGCATAATTAAGTCTTCTAGGGGCTCCTGAGTGGGCCAGTGAGTTATGAATCCGACTTGATTCTAACTCAAGATCCCAACATCAAGCCCCGTTGCTGGCTCCCCACTCAGCGGGGAGTCTGTCTGCTGGAGATTCAATCTCTCTCTCTCTCTCTCTCCTGCTGCCCCTCCCCCACCATGCATGCACATGCATGCTCTCTTTCAAATAAATAAATAAATCATTAAAAATAAATTAATTAAATAAAGCCCTTTCTATAATCTGAAAAACCTAGTGCCCTGGAATTAATACCCCCAGAGTCTGCTTTTTCTTGATGAGGTAAGATACAGTGTATGAGAGCGGGCTCCTGAATATTCAGGAATTTTGTGAGCCAATTTTTGTTGTTGTTGTTAAAGATTTTATTTATTTATTTGGCAGAGATCACAAGCAGCCAAAGAGGCAGGCGGAGAGAGAGGAAGGGAAACAGGCTCCCCACTGAGCAGAGAGCCCAATGTGGGGTTTGATCCCAGGACCCTGAGATCATAACTGGAGCTGAAGGCAGAGGCTTTAACCCACTGAGCCCCCGGGCACCCCATTGTGAGCCAATTGTTAAACTACGTTGAAAACAAAAGTAGTCCATTCTCAGCACTCATCGTTTCCTAATTATTTCTATTTCCTATCACCTCTGCTCTCGAAGTTGTTTACATCTGCTGTGTCTGGATGGTGCCTATACTAGCCCACGATGAGCTGCTGTGCATCTCTTCCCAGCTCTATGTTTGTTGATGTCACCTTAGTAGTTTAAAACTGGCCATGGCAGAGGTATGTCCACCAAGGAAATGGGCAGTTGCCGAAAACCTGCTGTCCACTTACCATTTCTCTTTCCCAAGAGCCAACTGTTAGACATTTATTGGCACATTACTAAGTAGAAATGAAATTGGCATAGAAGTTTCTTTCGGAAATTTGTTACGAGCTCTGTAGGCTACTATAGACCACTGCAGAACCAATTAGAAAGTGTGCAAAAGGAAAAAGGGAAGGGATAATCATTTTTGAATCACCCATGCCCCGCAGTACATTAATTGATTTTCATATAGAGGTCAATTAAAATCCTCCTAAAGGCTGGCTAAGCTATAAGATGTTACCTCAGTCTTGCAATTGAAGAAACTGGTCCGGGTTTTAATAACTTAACCCACGTTGATATGGTTAATAACGGAAGAAACATATTGGAGAAGTATTTGAATGTAGGTGTCTGTAATTCAGTTCATTATCTTTTCCCTATAGGATGGAAATTCCAATGCCTTTTGTAAAAGAAAACAGTGTTGCTAATTATATGGTAATATTTTTGTAACTGTAATGAATCCATATTTTTTTCTTTGTTCATTTGTGTGCACATCAAGCATTAAAGTCAGCTATGTGCTGACCAACCTTATCGTTGGTCACGATAAGGATCTTTTTTTTTTTTTTAATGTTATGTTAGTCACCATACCATACAGCATTGGTTTTTGACGTACTATTCCAAGATCACTGTTTGCATATAACACCCAGTGCTCCCTGCAATACGTCACTCCTTAATACCCATCACTGATCCAGCCCATCCCCCCACCCCTCTCCCCTCTAAAACCCTCCGTTTGTTTCTCAGAGCCCACAGTCCATCATGGCTCATCTCCCTCTCTGATTTACACCCCTTCATTTTCCCCTTCAATGTCCTCCTTGCTATTCCTTATGTTCTACAAGTAATTGAAATGTATGATAATTGTCTTTCTCTGTTTGACTTATTTTACTCAGCATGATCTCCTCCAGTCCCATCCATGTTGATACAGAAGTTGGGTATTCATCCTTTCTGATGGCTGAGCAGTATTCCAGTGTATATATGGACCATATCTTCTTTATCCCTCCGTCTGTTGACATCTCTCTCTGCTCTTTTCACAGTTTGGCTATTGTGGACATTGCTGCTGTGAACATTGGGGTATACATGACCCTTCTTTTCACTACATCTGTATCTTTGGGGTAAATACCCAGTGGTACAATTACTGGGTCACAGGGTAGCTCTATTTTTAACTTTTTGAGGGACCTCCACACTGTTTTCCAAAGTGACTGAACCACCTTGCATACCCACCAACAGTGTGAGAGGGTTCCCTTTTCTCCACATCCTCTCCAACATTTGTTATTTCCTGTCTTGTTAATTTTGTCCATTCTAACTGGTGTAAAGTGGTATCTCAATGTAATTTTGATTTGAATTTCCCTGGCTAATGATGATGAACATTTTTTCCATGAGTCAGTTAGCCATTTGTATGTCTTCTTTGGAGAAGTGTCTGTTCATGTCTTCTGCCCATTTTTTGACTTGATTATTTGTTTTTTGGGTGTTGAGTTTGAGAAGTTCTTTACAGATACATGAAGAGGTTCTGCCCGAGGGAGGAATGGATATGTACAAAATCCTGGGGAAGCGCAGGGAGTGAGGGAATGTCAGAGAGGAAGGCCAAAGCTGGTTCTGAAAAGGTGAGGCTCTTCAAATACCTGTAGATGAGTGCGCATGACCCCTGGTCTAATGTGTCATGTAGGTTGGCTTTGTTTGGTGTGACAGAATTAGGAGATTGTGGTCAGACCAGCCTCTGTAAGGAACCCAGAGAATTTCTACCAAACTGCCTCCTGCAGCACCCTTGGAATGCAGCACCTGCCCTTTCCAGTCTCCCCAGCTTCTGCTCACTCACCACCCAATGCCCACTCACTGCATCCCTGGTACTGCCAAGGGCAAGGACGAGTAGCCTCAGGGGACGTATCTACAATGCCAGCTCCAAAGCCCTGCCAGCTGATTTTGGTTCAGCAGGTTGGCAGTGGAACCTGGGAAGTTTCCCCTGTAACATGCAGCCCTAGAGACTCCGAGGCTGCCCCGGCATTCGTTCTGTAGTTCCTGTGCTGTCCGCACCAGGAAGAAAGCTCACAGACATGATAATAATAACAGCTCTTCTGGCTTCCCGTTTCTCTCATACCAGTCTCTGTCTATCCCCACATTCACCCTATGAGGTGTTCAGAGCAGTTGATTGCTCTTCTTGGAATAGAGTTTTGAGAAGTGAGAATGGCAGAGGTTAATCGAGCACTGCGGGATCCCACCATCAGCAAACTGAGGACCCAGACTTCGTGGGACTTGCCAGTGTATCTCCCTCGGGAGCCCAGAGCCCGTGGGGGGCCCAGGGGTGACCTTGTGGTGACCCGCTCTGCAGCCCGCCTCAGAAACGTGCCTTTCACAGGGGACCACCTGTGCTCTCCAGAGTATTTTGGACTCCATTGGAACAATTCCACAGACATTTACAATGTAGTCGTTTTACTCTCCAGATTCCTCCTTCTTGATTTCTGCAGCATTCTGTTTGGCTGTAAACTTTAAAATGTTCTAGAAGTAGAATCCGTGATCCGATCTAGTCAGTATCATTAGATGACAAGGAATGTATTGTGTGTAGTCTGCCTTCAGCTAGCTTGGCAACACAATGCACTTCATTTCCCCACACCGTGAGTTCCTCGTTGGTGAAAAGAGAAAGTTGGCATCTTTGTAAGGCCTGTCCCAGTTCTTATGAAAGCACTCGAGTCTCCAGCATGGAGCGAGGAAATGTCACCACTGATTTCATGTTCTTTGGCTTTTCCAAGACTAATAACATTGACATGGTGAGCTATGAACTCATGATTCTATTATTGTAGTCGTTCATTGTGCGGTTGGGGGAAAACAGAAATGCATTTTACGTGTCGCATTAATTAGGCTTAAAATAGCTCAATTATTTGTTTACTCTAACGTGCAGTCACTTTTCTTGACTGCCCTGTCTCCATCTAGAAATGTGGTTTTCTTATATGTCCTGCCTCTTTTTAAAGCCTGCGCCATAAAGCAGGGTGTAATTACACTCTTTGGCACATGCCTCTCCGATGTTTCTACAGAGAGCTGATATTTCATTCGCTTATAGAATGCGATTCTTACTAAAATGAGAGGAGCAACCAAGTCACAGATGCTTTCATAGCACACGATGCGATGTAGACCCACCGTTGCCCACATGGCTTGACGTGAACTTCACATTCTGAGACCCAGATCCTACTTGAGGGTATATTCTTTCCTTTTAAATCAAAGTAATCACGCCACACTGTTCAGAAATGAATTCCTGCTATAGATTTCTATCGAACACATCTGACATTTTAAATAAATTTTAGAGTGATGAATTCAGTGTTTCTGTGACAGAGATCATAAACATTTTCCTTTTTCCAAAGCAATGTGAAGCGCGTATATTTGTACTGTAGTTAATGCTGTTAAGTCAGTGGAATATAGTTGCTGCAAACATTTGTAGAGCAAAGGAAAAAAAGCCTTTATTTAAATCTTGCCAAGAGCAGAGATAAAATGAGCAAATGCACAGTGGAGTGAAGGAAAACATAAAGATCCATACGGTTTTATTGCTGTGGTACCCTGGTGTGAGCATCTTATTTAAGCCTCGTGGAATGTATGGTACGGTCGCTAATAATTTCATGTCTGAATGTGTAGCTTATAAGAGATGTTTGTTGAGTGAATAAGTGTTGGATCAGTCTTTCTCCCCCGCCCCCCCCCATTACGGACCTTTCATTTCCTCAGCATGGAAATTAGATACAGACACCCTAAGTGTAGTACTGTTTGTATATTTTCATAAGAGTAAGAAATAAAATAAGCAAACATAAATTCTCTTTAATGGTGAAATGCTCTTGGCTAACACAGGTACCCTGAAGACAACTTTAGTAGTTATTTCCATTAAATTATAGAATCATGAAGGAGAAGATTGAGTTTCATTGTTCTTTTAATATCCACCACATAACACAGTGTCTGAGCATACAATAAAAACTTAACACATGCATTGTGTGTGTGTGTGTGTGTGTGTGTGTGTCCCCACCAAGGGCAGGTGAGCAGCCACCTAGCCATGGCTTATTTACAAATTAGATAAAAGGGCTTTTTGCAGACCAGAGAAGAATTAGAGCCAGAAGGAAAAGAGGCTGGGGAGGATTGGGGAGGGGGGGTTAGATAACAGGGCACTGTTTAGCATAGATATTGGGCTCTAGAATTCCTCAGAATGATTTATGATTCATGGTGCCAACCCAGAGACACACAGTCTTCAGATAGCCTCCTTCATCGGCTTTGATGCACTGTGGTCCTGTGTCATCCTGATCGCTTTAAGTTCATGTTCTGACGATTCCACCATGACTCTGGATTCACCTTTCCATCCCTCCTTCCTTTACTGTCCCTGACATTTCATGAGTGGGACCTGGCCTCTCTACAGGGAAGGTCTGAGTTTCCAGCATTGGCAGTGGTTCCTCATTAGTGGTCCTAATGAGGCCTTTCAAAAGTTTTGTGCGATCCCTCAAACCTGGGTGGATGTGGGCATATTATTATTTCCATGTTTCTCTCTTTTTCCTACCTAGTTCCATCCGTCACAAAGTAAATTCCAGAACCCATATCCAACTGCATGTGGTTGAGTCTCAGCTAAAACTGTCTGTGAAAGAAGGTTTTTACGGAGCTCTCATGGGGAGGCTGAAACCCACTGCTTTTTATTTATGTCATTATGTGTGATAAAGACATTAAAATTATAGTGTTTCTCACAAGTTCTGGATAGTATATTTTATAGAAGCCAGCATTTCCGTCTCACGGTGTGTTTGCAGATTAAGTAACAAGTGGTTTGATCTTTGTAAAGAGGATCTATTGTACATTTATGCACTCAGCCAAATTACAGTACAGATGTGCAAATTCCCACCTGCTCTATCGCTCCCAGCTCCTGTCCCTCCTCTTGAAAGGCGCCCAGCCCCCCAGTACATAACTTCTCACCGTCTGTTTGTTTTCAGCTTAAATGTCCCTGCCTCCACATGACCTGCCTAGTCTCCTCAGCCTAAATTATGCCCCTAAGTCTTGTGTCTTACAGTCCCTCAATTCCTTCCCCAACTCGTTCCTGGAATGGCCAAGCCCTGACTATGTGCCATTCACTATCTAAGGACCGAGGAAAGATGGGTCCTCCTCCTGGAGCTTAGGGGCTGTTGGAGAAGAAAAGCACTAAACATACAACATATCAAGCAGTGAGGTGTACCAGAAGTGAAGATAAAGGCAGCTGAGTGAAGTCAAGGGAGTTTTGCAGGGAAAGCCCTTCTGAATAGAGTTGAGACCTTAATAAAGCCAGGAGGGCGACAGTCAGATTCTAGAGGATGGTCCCAGGCAGCAGGAAGGGCCTGGACACAGGCCCTAAAGCAGGTGGGAGCTGAGCGAACAGGATGTCCCAGGGACCATGGGGAGGGAGGAAGGCGAGGGACCAGTGGTAGGAAATGAGGTAGCGAGATAAGTGGGGACACACCAGGTACATGAGGGAAAGGGAAGAGAAAATTGACAACAGGGACCTAGCGAGTCTGTGGGAATTAATTCCCCCTCAAAGAGTTTCACTCAGCCTCCTGGAGCATCCACAGAGAGCAGGCAGGATGGAAGCAGGGAGACGGGTCCCAGGGTCGTTGCGCTGGTGCTGGTGACAGGTGGCTTGGACCACTTTGGGGCAGTAGGGAAGGCAACTGCTTGTGCGAGTGTAGGTATTTTTTAGGGTTATGGCTGTCTATGTCAGGTTAGGGCTGGTGGTTGGAACTGGGTATAGGTTTAAGTAGAAAGAAGCAACAAAAATAACACCAAATTCTTTGACTTAAGCACCTGGGTAAAGGCCTGCCATTTACTGGATGGAGAAAGGCTAAGGGATGAAAAGAGAGTAACGAGGGTTTGGTTTGGACCCGTGAAGCTTGAGATTGCTAGGAAAACTCAAGGGGAGCTGTCACACAAGTAGTTGGTTGGATGGGTTTGCAGTTCAGAGACGTCAACATGATGGATATAAATGTGGGCAGCATCGGGAGGGAGAAAATGTAGCACGCTTCTAGCTTACGTAGCAGGTGTCCACTCTCAGTCCACATCCAGAAGTGTTCCAGAAACGCAACTCATCTCAATTCAACTTAAGCTGTATTTTGAGACCTTATACCACTCAGCGTTGGAAAAATCTAACTGCCAATTTAACCATTTCTAGTTAATTAAATTAACCAAAGTTGACGTTAACATGGGTTCTTAATTTAGGGCCCTTCCCCCACAACTTAGCTTCCTGACCTCAGGGAAACCGTCTAGTCCTCAGCATCCAGGTTCATGCATTTTGGCCTGGGCACTGAATTAGCTGCCTGGCCTTCTGCCTTATAGTACATTTCAGGACGGTGCTCTCTATTGTCCCCCTTTGTCCCCCTGCCCACGCTGCATGTCCCCTCTGTGTCTGTGGATTTGCTTTACTTTGGGGGACACAGTGGTTGTTTTTTCCTGCCATTCTGGGTGCAGAAAACTCAGGTTCCCACAGCCATCCCTGTGCTGCCTCCACAGCCTGAGGTTGGAGGTAAGAGTGCGGGAAGATCTCTTCTACAAACTAACCTTGAGTTCTGCTGTCTTCTTCCTCTTAGCATTGACATTAGAACCATCTTCAGGGGCCCTGGCCAGTGGCCAGTTGCTCTGTTTCAGTTCCCACTCTCCTTTTCCATCAGCCAGGAGATCTTTTCATTCTCCCTTTGGGCAAGAAAAAACTGGGTCAGCAAGTATTCTTCCCAGTTTTTGTCCTGCCCTCCCCACCCCTTGAAATACAGCTTTGGAACTTTATATTTTATTTATTTACTTATTTATTATTAATTATTTATTTTAGAGAGAGAGCATGGGGAGGGGCAGAGGTACAGAGAGAAGCTTAAGCAGGCTCCATGCCCAGTGCAGAGCGGACGCAGGTGGGCTCGACTTCACGACCCTGAGATCATGACCTGAGCAGAAATCAAGAGTCACAGGCTTAACTGAATGAGCCACCCAGGTGCCCCACGTTTTTGAACTTTAAAGGTAAGAATTGACATCACCGCCTCTGATTCCTTTGCAACAGTTTTCCTTTAGACCTGGGAGGTCTTCTGTGTATCTTGGTGAATGGAGGAAGGTTGTGGGGTAAAAGGGAATGTGGTTAAAAAAAAAAAAAAATCCAGTTAAGACTGCACAACATCGTGCAAGACTGGTATACCTGACTTTTGTCCTTCCCATACGGTAAGCTCGATGGGGGTCAGGCAATATTTGATTTGCTCCGCATGGTAGACACAGTAGAAGGTAGTAGATGCTCAGTTATCTGTGGAAGGCATGAATGAGGGCAGTGATGGAAGACCATTGCTGTGCGCCTACATGCGCAGGCTCACGGGTACAGAAGGCATCTGTGCTGCTGTGCGCAGGGGAACCGTGATTTAGTGGTCATGACTGCGGTGTTCTGGCTCTTCGAGCATATTCTAAGGGTGAGCCAAACCTCAGAATTAGAAACCTCAGAAATCATTTCATAATATGGAAATTTTCTACAGACTTAAAAAAATGCAACTAGAGAAGCATACTAGAGAGGAAACATTTGAACTTTTCCTAGGTTAGTCTTCAGGGCGCTGGGGCCCTTACGTGCCCATCTCATCCCAGCAGCTCAGATCTTACCTTTAAGGGAACAGGCAATCAAGCTTCAGAAGTTCAGAGGACAGTGTTGAAAGCTCCACACCGAGAAATTTCTTTGAAGTCTCATGTTTTCTATTAAATCTTCAAGTTGATTTTGTATTTGACTCCATAATGGGTGCGTGTATGTGTTTTAATATAAAAGTTCATGCATTTTGAAGACAGTCTGCCTTATCCTCTTACTGTGGTGGAAAATGTGTCCCATCGTTAGGAACTTGGTGTTTGGGTATTAACAATTTGGCACTTTCTCTTAATAACGTTTTAAAAGTTCCATTCTTAAAGCCAAATTTCAACAGTGTTAAGGCCGCATTAGTAAAGCCACTAAATAGCCTTACAAAGCAAACTATTGGAAAAATAGTCACCATCTACAATTTTCCCTGGCAGGGTGATTTTTTTTTTTTAATATATATAATGGGATCATCTTTTTGATTTACACAATTTTATGGGACATAAAAATCATCTAAGATAACTTTGATATAATAATGGAATCTATAGGGATGCCTGGGTGGCTCAGTTGGTTAAGCGGCTGCCTTCAGCTCAGGTCATGGTCCCGGCATCCCGTTCGAGTCCCACATCGGGCTCCTTGCTCGGCAGGGAACCTGCTTCTCCCTCTGCCTCTGCCTGCCTCTCTGCCTGTGATCGCTTGCTCCCTCTCTCTTCCTCTTTCTCTCTCCCTGAAAAATAAATAATAAAATCTTTTAAAAAAATAATGGAATCTATATGTTCATAATTATATCATGAAAACAATGAATTTGTAGGACATCTAATTTTAAGGTTCCTACTAACACATTTTTTTTGAGTATTTTCTACAACCCTGGCAGGTAAGGAGAGCAACCATTATCCTCATGTCCTCATTTGGACGGCCTACAATTTAACCAGGTACTGTCCTGACTCCAACACATGCTAGCAGTGGGACTTTTAAGTAACTTCAGTGTGATTCGTATCTGTCATCCATAGAACGCGATTCACCGTAGCTCCCAGGTCATAGGTTTCGAGACATACTAAAATTATAACTGTTCCGTGCTTTAGAAGATATCACGAATGTCAGACAAATTGGAGGTTAAATTATTATGGGCATTACTGAGAGCCATGTGTAATTTGTGACCTTGGTGGGGAGAATACTTTGTTTGGATTATCAATCTCCCACCTTTCTTCCCACAACTACCAAATCTAGACTTAAGGCCAACTCAGTTTGGCCTACAGAGATTCATACCATGATCCTTATTTCTCAGTAGGCTGAGAACTCCTTCTATGTGGGAAAATCAAGAGGGGAAGCAGAGATCAGAGATGTCGTTCTGGAGATGTCCCTCAGCTTAACCAACACAGGACTCAGAGACAGTCAGTAAGATGGCACCCATCAGTGCTTAACACAGAGCCTGGGGCCACATGGAATAGCTGTTTTTAGATACTAAATGGTAGCAACAATTGAGACTTTGTTGGCATTTTCTCATTAAAATATATTATTCTGTATCAACCTGTTAAAGTTGGGATTATTTTCAGCTTCATCTGATGAAGCTGAGAATCCAAAAGGTAAAATAACTTGCCCCAAATGACGTACCTGGAAAGAGTGAGGGCTAGAATCTCAGTCTTTTCTGTGCTTTCATAAATCACTCTAACTGTAAGTTATTCTTTTCTGGATTGATGATGGTGTCACATGAGAGTCTTAACCAAGCTGGAATCCAGTTGTAGAATCTAAATGTTAGATTTATATTTTGTGTGAAGAGAGTAAGCAGGGATTACTAGCCAAACAGATTAGGAAATAGAGATGTAAATATAAACACAGTTAATGATTTCTCTTTCTTACTTTTACAAGTCTTTCAACAACGTCTATTTTTCATCATTCATTACGTGTAAAATTGCTATGTTTAAATCCGTTCAGAGAGAGAGAGAGAGAATACAGGTGCACGTGGGTGGCTCAGCTGCTTAAGCATCCGACTCTTGGTTGCAGCTCAGGTCATGATCTCAGGATCATAAGATCAAGCCCTGTTTTGGGCTCTGCACTGGGTGTGGAGTCTGCTGGAGATTTTCTGCCTCTCTCTCTCCAACTGCCCCTCCCCATCCCTGTGCACGCTCGCTCCCCTCTCTCTCTCTCTCTTGCTCTCGCTCTCTCTCAGATAATAAAATCTTTTAAAAAAACACAGAGAATACATAAGAAGTGAGTTTATATACTCGGATTTAGTATTTATTAATATTCTGCTCTACTACTTTGGATCTTTTCATTATAAGAAAGGACATTTTTGAGCAACGATGCGAGTGTTCTCTGTCCCTCCCACTCCTCCAAATCTCAGTCTTTCTTCCTCAGAGGTAGCTGCTAGCTGAGGTTGTTCAGGCGTTTTAAAATCTCTCGTGAGTTGGCTTCTGCAGCTTCTGTGTTTTTCCCCCAGCTTTCCACTTGAGATCTCCTGGTGCTGATCTATGGAGATGGATCTAAAGCAGTTAGCCTTTTTTATTTTTGTAATTTGTTAAGATGCGGCTCTTGCCACAGAAAACACTTTCTTTCCCCTGATGGGCAAAACAAGTGCCCCGCGGGGCCTTTGAAGTTTTCTGAAAGGGGGTTTCTTCTAAGCGCTCTTTCTTCCTGGGCTCTTGTGAGAGCCAGCCCCATTGTCTGGACTGAAGACACATGTTGGACTTTGAATCTACTCCATGCTTTTGGGGTTCAAGAATTTAAATCTTACTTTCCCCAAGAACTTCATCCAGTTCCCCCAAGGCCCAAGTATCATAAGTTATATAGTCAGCCTGACATTAGGTCTATAAATATTCGTTGAATTATAGCAACGGAAATTAAAATAAGGTAACACGATGAACCATTAGAAGATAATTCTCGGGCATCCGGTCCCTGACTGAATGGGACTGAGCAGAGAGAGGTCTTTGTGGAGACTGGGTTTATTACGTTCTTATTAGCTTGAATCAGGTGCTGGTGTTTATCAAAACAAGGGCACGTCCATTTGGGACCATGTAAAGAGAGGGTTGCCTACCGGTGAGTTTCAAGTGTATACTCATGAGGCCAATACTTGAACAGTAAAGTCCATGCTGGTTATACCACTTTTTTACTTTTACAGACTCTCAGAGCCGGGATTGAAAAATCATATTTATGTGGCTTTCATTTCGGGCCAGGCACCGGGCCAGTCACTTCGCACGCAGAGCCTTACTCATTCATTTCACAGAGCTGTGAGCATCTCAGCAGTGTGATGACTCACATTGGATGAGGAAACTGAGGCTCAAAGGGTTGAACTGGAATAACACAGCTGGCAAAGCATCTGAACAGGCTGTCTGACCGCAGGGCTTCCTGGTCAACCGTACATCGCCTGCCTTCCTCATGGGTAGAGTCGTCAGTATCACCCTGTAACACTGGGTAAGCCGGAGATGGTGGCTGACATGTCCCCTGAGTGGTGCCGGCTCTCCCTTGCCATCACACACGCGTCCCCTGCCAGCCCACACTGAAGCTCTGGCCCCTCTTGGGCAGGGTCGTACCGAAGTCCCCTGTAAGAACCACCAGCGGGGGGGGCACCTGGGTGGCTCAGTGGGTTGAGCCGCTGCCTTCGGCTCGGGTCGTGATCTCAAGGTCCTGGGATCGAGTCCCGCATCGGGCTCTCTGCTCAGCAGGGAGCCTGCTTCCTCCTCTCTCTCTGCCTGCCTCTCTGCCTACTTGTGACCTCTCTCTGTCAAATAAATAAAATCTTAAAAAAAAAAGAACCACCGGCGGACCACCTACAATTTTACCTGGAAGCCCACTTTATGTTTGTGGGAACAGGGTAGAACTTTCAAATCTCAGTGGCAGGTAGGCAATATCTCATCTTTGTGACTATTAAACATCACTGCTGAAGCCAATTTACAGCTTCAATCATGAGCCTTGGCATATTATTGGTGTAAAGTGTAAATATTTGAATGTTAATTATCGTAAAACAAACAGGCCACTGTGTCCAAAGCAGATGAATGCTGTTTCAGGAAGCCAGCAGACCCTCGCTAGTAGGCAGCTTGTGTTGTCTCTGTAGGACCAATAATAGACGTCTGGAATCATTTCCACCTCCCTCTGCCCCAACAGCACCTGCCACCTCATTCCAGAATGTTCTGAAAGCTAAAAGCTGCCCAGAGTGGCTCACATATGTGCATCCTTGCCTTTTAAACTATTTCCCATCTGCCCTACTACTTGAGGAAAAATCTCTGTTGCTGAAATGATTCACCCAGAAAGAGAATACGATAGTCTTCCTGAGCCATTCCTGTTTACCTGACTTTGCACCCTGCAAATTCCCACCCCAGGCACACTTAACCCTGTTGTGCCACTGTTGGAAATGACTAAGGGACTAAAGGGACTGTTGGAAAGTCCCTTTCATACCCATGTGGGCTTCAGTGTCCAACCCTCGTCCTCCTCCTCTTTAAAGTAACCCATGATTACTTTCATCTGTATCGCTCCTCTGTACAGCCACTTGTCCTGGGACAGAGAACCAAGCAGTCAGAATTGTGGTCTTCCTACCAAGATGACAGATTCCTTGAGATCCTGGACCTTCACACCTGTGGCCTCACTGGAAATGTTAGTGAATTGGCACCCTATTCTGACAGGGCAAAATCCATTCGGTTGGCCCGCCAAGGCTAAGCTGTCTCTGGCGATTGCCGAGCAGGTGAATTCTGGGGAGGTGTGGATCCAAGGCCTAACTGGGAGGATCAATTTCTCCAGCGTTAAAAAACATGTTAGGGAAGATGGGATGTTAGGGGATCATGCGGCCGAGTCAGAGTAGGGAGCTAGCCCAAAATTTGGCATAGTACTTTATGGCCGAAAGAAAAAGAATCTCATTAAAATCTCAAGCACTGGGTGTGGTACATAAACACTGACTGCTGGAGCACTGAAAAATAAAATAAAATAAAAAATTTCAAGCACGGTGCAGCGTCCCTTGGTTTTGTGATCTAGTTAGTACAAAAAGACGGGGGTTCTGGAACAAGGTGCATGAAGCAGACCACTTAGAGCTTCCGTTTCTCCATATACCAAAGGAGAATAATAACATTTATTGGGGAGTTTGAGGTAAAGATTACACTGGGAATGCAGAATTAACAATGAGACTGCACAGAGGAGGCACTTGGTATAGTGCCTGGCATGGGGCAGGCATCTGAGACCGCTGCTGCTGGTTCATTCCATCTCCCCAACTGCTCCTGACTGCTGTTCCTTGTGATAACCTAACCATATGACCACTGCTTACATTTGCTGCACTCCCCCCATACACACCCCCTCTGGCCTGGGAAGGCTCGCAAGCCGTGCATCCCCTCCCTTTGAGCCCAGCCAGGAGCCCTATCGAGGCAGTCTCACTTATTTTGTTTTATGAATTGTAGTCATTCATTTCATTTATTTAAAATATTTGTCGGGAACCTTCCATGGAACCACCTCCACTGTTTGCTGGGAACACAGGCTGAAAGTGATATGGTCCCACCCTCAACTAGCCCCCGCTGTTCCCAAGATTATTCAAGCTTCCAAATTTGACATTCAACAAGAAGCCACGCCACCGGTGGTTTAAACTCAGGCCTTGGCCAAGCAAGCTCATGTGAGTTGGCCAGCCCTCACGGAACAGTGTCCCTCTTCGCACAGCGGACGGCTACCCCTGTTGCCTGAGCCAGGCCACCTTGCCCTCGGGGCTCCCAGTGCGCTCTTGTAGGGCAATGAAGCCACCGATCCTCCAGGACCCATTAGAAGGCCGGGCAGCCCTCCACCACCCAGCCCTACTGACCGGGCTGACCTCCTTCTTTCTGTTCTTCTGGACATTAGCTTAAGAATGGGCTGAAACCAATCCCAGAGAGAATTAAGGGGGGGGGGCATCTTGGAGTTCTGCACACAGCAGTCTGGACACTAGCTCACTAGCTCACATTCACAGAAAATGAGAAAAGGAAAGAAAAGGGATTATTTGTGAAAGGAGCCGATGGGGCTGTGAAGAGATGGAGAGGCATTCCAGCTGGGGATGTCCCCTCCCTCTTCTGAAGGATGAAGAGTGTTTTCTTGGGTGTGTGACAAAAGCTAATTTTAGAAAAATGAATCTGGGGAGAAAATGACTCCTGAAGTCTATTAAGACACATGAATGTCTCACTATAGCTCACAGACTAAATCTTCTTTATTATATCAATGTTCAAGTAAATACTTAGATTTAAGATCCTTTAGACAACTTCTACACCAAAAAAGAGACACGAGCGTTTCTCAGACCAACAGAAAACCCCGGCCAGATGGCAGCTGTAACACACACATCCATCAAGGTGGGTTAAAAAAAACACTCTCCATTCAGGAAAACCAGGGAGCCAGCCTGTGAACCTCCAGGCATAAGAGGGACGTCGTTCAAGTGGCAAAGGCCAGAATTAACTTCTCTTTCCCCTTGAACAAAATGAGACACTGGCGTATTAACCCTTTGCTGCACTGTTGTCAGGTTCTCCTGTGGCTTACACTTTCCAATTTCACCTGACGACTTGTAATAAATGGTACCTTTTGGAAAATGTGATGTCTCTCTGAACAATTTCAAGGAGAGTTAACACTCTTTTGTATTATTTTGGACATCCATGCAGAAAAGTGACTCATCCCTTTGAGAATTAATACCTAAGAGGCACTGAAATTCCTTAGCAAGTAGGACAATCAAAATAATTTCAGAAGATAAATTCTGAAATAATTTATTTCAAAATAATTTCTGGCCGTGGGTCATTTTTTCATTGCGTCAGGGTTCATCGCTTTAGTGTTCCCATATAGATTTCCTAGAGGCTTGGCTCGAAAGGCCACAGAAAATGGGACAGAAGTGGGAATAGACAAACAGTAGTTCAAGGAGGCAGAAAATATCCATCTGCTTAGAATGCAAACCTTAGCACGGCCAGGTACTAGTGCTAGCATCGCCGTGGAGAGAAGAGAAGGCCACATCACACACACAGACTGTGCTTATAATCTTGCCAGTTGTCTTCCCAGGGGAAAACTGGCAAGAACTCCACTGCCCCAGTCACTTAAACTAGCCCCGACAAAGCACACATGAACATGAGATCAGGGAGCACATTGTCATTGGCATCTGGGGACAGGTGACTCCCCTGATGCGTGTCTTATGTCTCCCTGATGCAATTTATATCACAAGCTAACGATGAAATAGAACAATGAGCATGCGTTACTTTGCTTAAACCGGATCATTATAATATTTCAGATACACTACATTAGAGGGGGAAAATGTGTTTTGTTTCTTTCTTTTTCTGTTTCTTCATCTCTTCCTATTAGGCTGTCTGGTTCTTTTAAGGACAAGAATGACCAATGGATCTGACAGTGACGATATCCTCCATTTCTCTCTCTAACCTGAGTTTTTGTAAAGATGCCGATGACGGGACCAATGATACGTAAAATGATTTCTGTAGCATTTTGCTGGCAGAGGATTTGCTCTCGCCTTGCGTTTAATCATTTTGGAGAATATTCCCTTAATTGGCAGCAGAAGGTTTGCAGCGACGGAGGTTGCGGGGAAGGCTTCTGGATTATTATAAGTTCAGCCTAATCATAAGTTGAGACAGGAATCCCACTCCTTTCTATTATTACTGTGCATCAAAAGCCACAAAATCTTACCTAATGAAAAATCCTCATTATTGCTTTGGGATCCCTATTGCTTTCACAGTGCTCAGAGGGCTTCACAGATCCTACCCTTCTACTCCCCAAAAAAGTGGGCAGAGAGAACCAAATCTGCCCTCGTCTCCTGGCCCCATTGCAGCTCCTCTCCTGCTTTTCCTTTTAGGCTTTCCTTTTCTCCAGACTGCCTCACTCCCTCCCTTTCATGTCTGTCATCTCCCCACAGAAAAACAAGTCTTCGGCTGCTTCCGTTGGGAACTAGGCATTTCTGTATAATGGGGTCTGTATGTCTGATGTTTCCACTCTGTTGCTTTGAAACAGCCAAGTGTCATCTGTCATCTGGCGGCGGGTGGGGGGGTGAGTTGCGGGGGAAGGTCAGAACCCTCAGTTCTGATCCCAAAGGCCAGAGGTTTCCAGGTTGTCCGCCAAGGATCCAGGCTTCCTCTACATCGACGCACCCCCAGCAACCTGGTACACACCCCTTCCCTCCTGACTCTGCATCTTAAAAATAGTCCCTCCAGCAAATGCCCCACAAAGAACCTCCACTCCCCATTCTTTAATAATCCACCAAGTAAGTGCCCAGAGCTGTTGCTCAGTATGGAGCAACCAAGTAATAAGGACTTCCAGCCAGAAGCAAAAAGACTGCCTTTTAAATGAGCAACTACAGCCTTGCTGAGGTGTAATCATTTCTCTGGTCTTTGTCCTCGGTTCCTGGCAGGAGCTTTTAAAACTCTGGTCATTTCCTGAGTGACATCAGTGTCTTTGTTATGTTCATGAGGTGACTCTTGGTGGGTCTCTGCTTGGCTTCAGGATGGGGACTGATCCCCAGAATGGTCACCAGAAAGGCCCAGACTGGGGACTGAACTCATCACACGGTTAAATCAGTGATTCAATCAGTCATGTGTAGCAAATGGAACCCCAGAAAAAGCTCTGAATGCCAAGGTTGGGTGGAGATTGTGTTTCATGAACACAGGGATGTCGGGAGAGGGGGAAGTTCCCTGCCACCGAAGACAGAGGGCAGAGATTCTCTGTTTGGGACCCACCCCCCTGAGACCTCAAACTACCTGTATACCTTCCCGAAAACCCAGTAGTCATTAGTGTAGGGCCTTTCTGAATTCATCCTGGCTGATTATGGAACCTGGGAGCATCCCGGATTGCTAGCCAAATGCTCATTAAGAGCAGGGAGCTCATAAGGCTCTCCCTTAAGGCTGCCGTCTGAAGCAGAGGCAGTCTTCTGGGCCTGAGTCCTTAACTCCTGAGCACCATGCTAACTTCAGAGGTTGGCGTCAGAGTTGTATTCAGTGCTCAGTGCTCAGTTGGGGCGATGACAGAAAAATGGTCATTGAGGGTGGTTTTCTAATTTCTAATAGAAATGTCGAATCCTGGAACTAGGCTCTAGATCTACAGAGTGGGCATCACAGTTTGAAGCATGTGCTCCGGGATAGGACTAGAAAGATCACTTAGTGGATTCTTCCTCAAAGTGTGGTCCCGAGTCTATGCATATCTGCACATGGTTCATTACCAGGTACTGATGAGATGTGTATGGAACTAGCTGGTCAGCATTTAGCATCTCTTACAGCAATCAGGCTTTGCCCAGATGCTTGGGAATGGAAATATAAAAGTATCAGGTTGTGACAGTTTGGAGGGAAAAAAAAAGGATCCTTCCCCTACAGATAGTATACTTCAGAATGGAGTCAGAATTTAACGTTAAAAGTATGAGTCTTAGAGTCAAGCAGATGGGTCGGTACGCAGTCTCTTCTGCTTGCTGTCTTTGAGGCTTTGGGCAAGTTACTCAATCTCTCTGAGCTTTTGTTTCTGCATTTCTGGAGAGAGCAGTCTTTCCTAGGAGCAAGTGAGGTAGGTAGTCCAGAAAGAGTGCTAAGCGTGGGGTGTGGCACAGGTTAACGGCTGGCATCATTTCTTCTTTGTAAATTTCATTTCTTCTTTGTAAATTTCATGGCATCAGCGTGTCTGGCTTGGCGAATGCATGTTCTGTCTATGTGTGTTTGCTTTTTGACTATAAATGAAACCAACAGCCTTGTCTTTATGTGATTATACGGTAAAGCAAACATTTTTAAAAGTCACAACTTATACATGTAAATGAATATTGCTTTTCAAATCATCTCTGAGAGGCTAGACCCTCATTTCAAGGATGCCCCCGTGTTGGAAGATTCGGGGCTCTTCTCATTTCATATTTCTGTTAGCACCTGTCCCAGGGAGCTGTTCTTATGTAACAAATAGCTTCAAAACCTAGTGGCTTAGAACCACAATCTATCACTATCACTCTGGCTCTGTGGCTAGACCAGGCTCTGCCGGGTTCTCACTTGAGGTCTTCCCTGCAGTTACCGTCAGAGGTTGGCCAGGGCTGGACCATCTGAAAGCTCAATGCACCTGGGCATACAACATGGTGTCTTCACTCTTCATGTCTCTTGTGGGGCCTGGACCGCTGGAACAGCTTGAGGGTGTCTGGGCATTGCTGAGTTTGTGTGGCCTTTCCCCATGGCTAGCTTGGGTTTCCTGGCTGTATGGTGGACTCAGGTCCAAGAGATATCTTTGTTCGTGGCTAGTCTCCTCCTGAAGGGGTGTCTTAAGAAGCAGGAAGCAGAAGCTGCTGGACCTGAGCTGGGTAACTGATCAGAGCAGCTACAAAGCCCCTCCCAGAATGCGAGGACAGGAGCCATAGACTCCAGCTCTCCATGGGAGAAGGTCAACAAATCCATGTCCATATTTAATTGGCTACAGAGCCACAAAGTAAATGTGGTTTTCTTACATTGGCAGATCTTTTTAACCACCAAAGACAGTGTGTAGCTTCCACGGTAACTACAGATATGTAGGTATCACTCACATTGATAGGACTTATGTGAGTACAAACCCTAAATGCTGCATTTTGGTCACACCTCACGTGCCTTGGATTTTTAGTAACATCCGTCCGCCTATGCCAGGGAAGGAGTCCCCCCCCCTCCCCGAGCTCCTCCCTCTCTACTTTGAGTGTCTGATTTCTATTAATGACCCCCTTGAACCCCACATGGCCCCCCTTCACACCTCCCTGTCCCCCTTACCTGCTATACAGAAATCTGAAAGCCCATGCAACCAGCATGGCATACCCCCTTGCTCAGAAAACTTCACTCCTCCCCATTTCTCACAGAGCCTGTGGCTCTGGCATCCAGATAGGTCTTCGAGGTCTCCCATGCCTGGATGGGCATCACTATTCAGTTAAGTTTTTTCCTACTTCCAACCCCATCACCCAGACATACAGTACCCCCCACAAACACACACGCAGACTCATATTCTTCTTCTGTTTTTTTTTTTCTTTTGTTTATTTGGCAGACAGAAATCACAAGTAGGCAGAAATCACAAGTAGGCCGGGGGTGGCGGGGGAAGCAAGCTCCCTGAGCCTGATGTGGGGCTCAATCCAGGGATCATGGGATCATGACCTCAACCGAAGGCAGGGGCTTTAACCCACTGAGATACCCAGGCGCCCCACTCATGTCATTCTTTTAGCCATTATTACTCAGTGTCTCCCTCTGTTGGGCACTGTGTTCATTGTTAGCTCCAGTAGGCTCCAGTATTATTACACATGCCTTGTGTTTTTTCCCTTTGGGGGGCTTTGCTTACATTCCTGAAGGCTCAGTGCATTTCTTAGTACCGTCTTATCCCACACAGCAATGTCACAATACACACAGATTGCGGTACTCTATGAAGGAGAGGCTCCTTCTGCCTTACATTTTATCTTATACTTTTCATCTCCGCCTCCTTTGTCACCCTTTCCCTGTTGGAGGCTCATCGACAAACAGCAAGCTCTCTCCTCATCTCCTCCTTTATTTGAAATGTTAACGCACCTCCCTCCTAGTCCATCAGAGATTCATGATGGGGATGAAGTAGGAGGGCGTTTCTCGGGGTGCATTTTTGAAGTCTACAGGTGCTATGGTATAACATTGGTCCACGGCCACAGTCTCTGAAGCATTGCTTATTCAGGACCATAGGTGAACTTCTGGTATATTCCGGGAAGCCTCCAGAGCCTGGGGGAGACTATGAAGACTCTGATATGGCTGTCAGTCCTTAGAAATTGAGCCTTTGGTGTTCTGATAAAGCAGGGAAGAGAGGGCCGACTCTACTTCTTAATTCAGCTGCTTTGCTTTACCAAATGGAATTCTGTAAAGGCAGTTGCAGAGAGAGGTTGTTGGAATTGGCCCTGATCAGCCCCAGGGTGGAGAGGTGGTTATACCACCAGAAGTTTTCCAAATATACAGCCACTCCTCCCCTCTCTCCCAGGATTCTCAGTGAGACCCCTTGTCTTGCAGAGGTCCGGTCTGTGAAACGGGGATGTGACACTGGAATTTAGCCAAAATTCTCAGATGATTCTGGTTTCTAATGCCTCCTTTTAACTCTCCCCTGCAGAAACGCTGCTTAGGCCAGATTGTCCCCAGCGCCCCTGCCGTCGGAGCAGGTGTCTTCGGGTGGCTAACCGTAGACCTGGCTGTTTTTCAGGTTCATTTGGCCTCCCACCACTTTAAGACACAAGGTGCTGACCCCAGAGACCTGCCATGAAACCACACTTGAAGCAATGGAGACAACGAATGCTTTGCGGGATATTCGCCTGGGGCCTCCTCTTCGTGGTGATTTTTATTTACTTCACTGACAGCAACCCCGCTGAGCCTGCGCCCAGCTCCTTCTCCTTCCTGGAGACCAGGCGGCTCCTGCCCATGCAGGGGAAGCAGAGGGCCATCATGGGCGCAGTGCAGGAGCCCTCCTTGCCTGAGAGCCTGGGTACACACAAGGGGATAATGAATGGACGCCCGCCTGGCCCCTTCCACGCGGGGCCGGGAGATCTACCGCAATGGGCCCAGGTGCAGGACGGGTTCGAAAATGACGAAGAGTTCTTTTCATCCCAGATCGGGAGAAAATCGCAAAGCGCTTTCTACCCGGAGGACGACGACTACTTTTTTGCCGCGGGTCAGCCAGGATTGCGCCGCCACACTCAGGGCACGCCGGGACCCCCCTCCTCCCACGGGGACCAAGGCCGGCTGGAGAGGGCTGCACCAGCCCGCCAGGCGCCAAGAAGGCGGGCGAGGAAGAGGCAGCGGAAACCCGGCGGGGGCCTGGTGCTGGAGGACGGCGAGGACGGGGACAGGCTGTACTCATCCATGTCCAGGGCCTTCCTCCACCGGCTCTGGAAGGGAAACGTCTCGTCCAAGATGCTCAACCCGCGGCTGCAGAAAGCCATGCAGGACTACCTCAGCACCAACAAGCACGGCGTGCGCTTCCGCGGGCGGCGGACGGCTGGGCTGAGCCGCGCGGAGCTGCTGTGCGCGCTGCGGAGCCGGGTGCGGGTGCGCACGCTGGACGGCAAGGAGGCGCCCTTCTCCGCGCTGGGCTGGCAGAAGCTGGTCCCCGCCGTGCCGCTGAGCCAGCTGCATCCGCGCGGCCTCCGGAGCTGCGCCGTGGTCATGTCGGCCGGCGCCATCCTCAACTCCTCCCTGGGCGAGGAGATAGGTGGGTCGCCGCGGTGCGCACTCGGGCTGACCCTCTGCATCATCCCTCCCTGGGGCAGAATGAGCCTGGTGGAGAGGCCAACAGAGGTCTTTTGGGGGACGATTTTAAACCAGAAGTGTTTCTCCACAAGTTGGGTGTTAGGGGAGTAGGAGGCCGGTGCCCTGGCCCTTCCAGGTGCTCAGAATTCGTCTCCTACAGACCCTGTGTTCTACGTGGACAGGCTCCCAGCCTTGCCCACAGTAGGCCTGATGAACCCATACATGGTAGAATCATGGGATGAGAGAGAGAGGACCAGAGAGGAAAGCAGAACTCCCACGGGGGCAGCGACAGTTAGGGATGTCGCCTCCAAAGAGAAGTATAAATGATGGTAATTTTAGTTAACCCCGGGATTAAATGGATGTTGTGGGCTCAGAGGAGAGCACTTCTGGTGAGAACAGGGAGTTCTGACCTCACAAAGCTTGGCGCACATCCAACGGTTGGGTGATGGCCAGCGCACCTAGCAGGGCCCTTCTCCAAGATGGTAACTCACAGGAGCACACCTGGGTCGTCCATCTTTACTTCTGAACTCTGCCTTCAGAGCCATGTCAGGAGCCCAGGAGCACATCTGGGTCACAGTTCCTGTATTCGGCCTCTCCGGAGAAACAGACTGACGGGATGGGGGGAGAGAGAGAGAGATTGATTTATCTTCTTATAACAACTTGCCCCTGCAGTTGTGGGGACTGGCAAGTCCGAGATTGGTAGGTCAAGTGAGTAGCCTGCAAACTCAGGTAAGAGCTGAGATTGCAGTCTGGAGACTGAAGCCTGTAAGGCAGGCCAGCATGTGGGAAACTGAGGCAGTGTCTCTCTGTTGCATTACAAACAGAATTCCTTTTCCCTGGGAAACGTCAGTCTTTGCTTTAAAGCCTTAGACATCCCTCTGCGCCCAGGTTCATTCCATTGCCACCCCAGTGAGGAAGCATTTTGATCCTTCAGACTCAGTCACTCATTTAAGAAACACGTGCTTAGTCCCTACTGTATGCAGGCTTCTGTACCAGGTGCCAAGGAAGAAAACTATGAGTCAGACACAGCCTTGGCCTCAAGTCCCAGTGTAAAATATCTGTGTCTGCTACATTCTAACTGTAGATGGTGTTAGTTATAGCTCATAACTCACTTAGACGTGACAGTTAAGGGGCATTGCCCACTTGTTACAAAGGAATAACCATTGTTTCTTGGGTCCATTAGTGTTCTGTGTTCCTGAGGAATGATTTGAAATGCCATTGTAATCAGGCTTCACAACCCAGACCTCCCTCAGACGTTCTTGGGAATGAAGCTGAATGTGAAATTTTTAAAAAGTTAAAAAAAAAAAAAAAAAAAAGTAGGCAGGAGTACGGGCTTGAGGTCTAGGGTCCCAGGGTCCCTGTGCTGACATTACAGCCAGCTCATAATAACAGTGTCCGCATGCCACATGCCGCCTGAGTTGGAGCGGAGCAGTCTGCAATTGATTAGGGAGGAACAGTGGTTTAAAGCTCCCTGGGGTGAAGTTCTTCCCCGTTTCCGAGGACCATTATTAATAATGTAAGAAGGAATTTAAGTGTCATGCTTTAAAGCAGGCGGCAACTGGCTTCTGGTTTGGTTTTGCTTTATTTTAAACACCTCTGCACAGTCGCTGCATATTTGGATTGCTCGTGGCATGTCACGGAGATTTCTCTTGCTCTTTCTTCTGGCATCAATATCCCTGACCAGAGTCTTGGAAACGCTCTTCAGAATTTGGAAGAGAGCGTGAAAGACACCAGGAATTACACATTTCCGGGGAATGGGAAATGTCATTTACATCTTTGTCAGTTTCTAGCATCCAAATTTAATTTATATTGTCTGCACTTACATGAAGCTCCGTGATTAGAATTATAGACTCAAAGAACACACTCAGAAATGAAGAACATAACTCAGAAATTTTAAGAAATTCTCTCTATTGTTTTGCCTTGGTTCCTTTGACTCCAATTGCATACTACCATTTTATGAATACTTAATCAGGGGCACCTGGGTGGCTTAATCGGTTAAGCAGTCAGTTCTCAATTTCAACTCAGGTCATGATCTCAGAGTGCTGAGATTGAGCCCCGCTTTGGCTCTGTGCTCAATGGGGAGTTGGCTTCAGGATTCTATTTCTCTCTCCCTTTGCCCCTTCCTCACTCGCGTGCTCTATCTCTTTCTTTAAAATAAAGATTTAAAAAAATCCATAATCAGAGCATAGTTCAATGTTTAAAAACAACAACAACAAAAATCTTTCCTTTTTATAAGCTAGTATGTCTCTTAGTCTCAGCATTTGTGCATGCCAGGTGCTGACATTTCTCCTTCCTACTCCCCTGATATATACGTGCTTCTTAACACAGAGTTGTTAATGGTACTCCTGATAAAAACACATTCATGCCATGGGTTCCTTCAGGCGACTTGGGATATCGGGGCGTGCTCTGCTAGTCAGCGAAAATCATGGTCCTTAGATTTCGTGGCCCTTGGATTTCGACTTGTGAAACTGGCTAACGGAAGATCAGAGAACTTACAGAAGGCCATGGTGTCATGAAAAACTGACGAAGAAGCTAAGAAGGTACCGGAGGCTAGCTCCAGGTCAGCCCTGCCAGGAGGCCCCTCCAGGCTGACCCTCGGCGCGGCCACCCCGGGGTTCTCCGAAAGGGAGACCCAGTTGCGCCTCATGTTTGCTTAGGCTGCCCTCTAGCTCCCCCTGCTGGTTGCTCCGCGGACGATGCAGTCCTGTTTCCCTGCTCTGTAATCTGAGTCTTACACCGTGTTCATTGTTTTTGAGAATGATGCAGCAGTTGTAAACACCTCCACTTTGAATATGTTATTGAAAAGCAAACGGAACTGTTTTGGAAACATGGAACAATCTTTCCTGGAACCGAGAGATAATTTTTTTTTTCAGCCGTACATATAAACCATAATAATTTGGTAGTGAGTACCAGCAGTCTTGTGCAGACACACAACAGAGGAGAAATGTCCAACAGTAGTAGCCTTGGTATGGGAAATCAGGATCTGTGTGCTTGAAACTCAAATTCTGAGAAGTGTGTGGAGGGAGAGGGATGGGAGGGTGCAGAGGTCTGTGTGTAAGAAGAGGGGCATATAGTACTTGGTGGTTAAGAGGTTGGGGTTTGACATATCCTGTTATCTTAAAAGGTGAGAAAGCAGATCATATAGTCATTGAACAGGCATCGATTATTTATTGATCCCCAACTCACCAAGGCCTGATTCTATGTTGGGCAATAGTGATGCAAAGATGAGTAAGGCACAGAGCTAGACCTCAAGTCCTCGGCAGTCTAGTGGGGGAGACTGAATGTAATGGGCAATTCCAGTCCCATGACTGGAAGAACAGAGAGATATGCAGACTGACAGGGAAGAAATGACAACAGAACCATAAGCCACCATGAGGGCTGATGGCCGGTAGGTAGAGGAGGTTAGCAAGGACTGCTCAGAAGAGGGAAATCCAGGGCAAAGACCAGGGTAACAAGCGAGATAATGTGAGGAGTTCTGGGAGTGGGGGTGGGGGTACACAGAGGGCACCAGGGTAGGGGAGCTGCGGGGGTGGTGAGAGCTCCAGCGAGCACAAGCGGCCTGGAGTGGGGAGGGACCTAAGCTGATAAGCAGGCAAGCGGGCAGCTCGTGATGTTCTCACGCATTGCACTCCAGAAATTAGACTTCATGTAATCATTGTAATAAAAGGTGCCCCTTCTAGGTGTCTACTGCTGCAAAGTCCTCTTCTAAGCGCTCTTGTGTTCCCTGTTGCAAGCCAAGGATACAATGATTCCTGCTTTATGGAGGCACCTAGAGGCACAGGGGGTGGAACCTGGACTCCATTAAGCCCCACTCTCCCTCTCCAGAAACTCCCAACTCGGACCCCGTGCCCCTAGTGCAGAGCGAGGCCTTGCGATCTTTGAAGCAGGGAAGTGATGGGTCAGCTTTTCATAGGAGAGAGAAGGTTCCAGAGCCTGGATCACAGGGCACAAAGAAAGTCAGTCACTGCGGCAGTCCCAGGGAGAGGTGAGACAGGCCAGGCGGTGGAGTCTTGAGAGGGATGAGTTATCGCTGGCAGGCCCTTCCCTAGACTGAAGGCTTTTGCTCCTTTGCTGGTTCAGATTTTGTGTTCTGGAGGAGCGCAGAAAAGGAGGAGGGGATGAGGGGGCCCAGTACCCAAGGCAGGGCAGTGACTTAGTGCTCGTGCACCTCCGGGCTGGCTGCTCCTTAAAGGGTTTTGATTTTTTTTTTTTTTTTTTTAATCTTTGTTCAGTGAATGCCTGCAGCCTGGCTTGGTTCTCAAGGTCAACACGAAATGGCTTTACCCTGGAAATGCCTTCTTCAGCAATGAGGCTTTACTTTATTCCCCGTGTGCTTGCTGTCTGATCCATTCCTCCTTTTGTAAATATGAATGGACAGCTTAGTTTTTCAGGCACACTATCAAGGAGATGCATAGCCAGGCAGAGGGTTTACAAAACATGTCTGCCTGATAGACACACTCTGGGCTTGCCCTGCTCACCCGCACCTGCTTCCCCCTCCTATCCTGCTCCTGCTGGCAGCTCTGGGGAGGTTGTCTCTCCATCCATAGCAGCCTCCCTCTGTCTCTACCTCCCTGCCTCCTCCCTGAAAAGTGACCTTTTAACTCGTTCCACTCCCACCACTTCCAAAGGAACAAAGCCAGCTTCCGTTTCCATGCCCCGTGCTGTTCGTGGAAGGCTTAACACACCCCAGGGTAGAATCCTGGCATTTCTTTTCATTTTTTTTCTTTTCCTTTTTTTTTTTTTTGAAGATTTTATTATTTATTTGACAGACACAGTGAGAGACAGCGCATAAGCAGGGGGAGTGAGAGAGGGAGAAGCAGGCTTCCCGCAGAGCAGGGAGCCTGATGTGGGGCTGGATCCCAGGACCCAGGGATCATGACCTGAGCTGAAGGCAGACGCTAAGGACTGAGCCACCCAGGCATCCCAGAATCCTGGCATTTCAAAGCTGCGACACTTTCGGGGGCCCTCCAGGGGATTTGGAGCATCCACCTCATTAATCTGCAGTACCCAGCCCCAGCTCAGGAGCCTTGGCTTGTTCACCTTGGCTTTAGACAGAGCCTGTGTCCAAGGGCGGCATGGTTTAGCGGGAGGGCTGTGGCTCAATGTGCTGGCCTCACGCTTCTCGTCCTTGTGTTGTCCTCGTTATCTTCATTCCTGAAGGTCACCTCACGTCTGGAGTCTCTCGTCCCTCAGAGAAGGTCACCCCAGATCAGCAGTTCACGTAGTGTGTGTGGTTCTCATTTGGGGTCCCCAGTACCCTTTCAGGAACTCATAGAGTGAAAACTATTTCTTATAATAATGCACCGGGGTCTTCTGAACTGTTGGACCTTCACTGGTGATGTAGAGGCAGAGGTAGGTAATACTCCTGGTTAGGGTAGTTTTAGGCAGTCGTATCCAACATTACTTACTGGTCGTACTGGTTTTCACAGCCTCGCAGGTGGGGAAAGAAGAGAGTGCCCGTTTCACTTACAAATGTCCTTGATGAAGTAGGAAAATGTTTGTTTTACTAAATATCAATCATTGACTCGTATTTTTTAAGACAAAGTGGGCAATAAAGTGAAAACACACTTCCGCATACCAGCGCACAGCAGAGAAGCCCTTGTGTGGTTCAAGTCATGAGCAGCACTAGCCACTTTCGTCATGAAACACAATTTTTACTTGAAACCCATGACTGATTAGCATACTTTATTCAGACCTGCCTATTTGGTAGATAATTTCTCAAAAAGGAATTGAGTAAGCCTGTCACTTTTAGGAAAAGAGCTGACAGTATTTTTTGCCAGTGATAAAACTCAAGCTTTCAACCATGAACTTGGAACTGAACCCGAGTTCCTCTACCCGATGCACCGCAAAGCCGATCCCTGAGACATCAGGCATGCAGCAAGGGAATGGTTTATTTAATGCAGCCAAACCAGGACACAAGCCTCAAATCTGCCTCCCCAAAGGGGGAGAGAAAGAGTTATTTATAATCACAGGGGTTGAAATTGCATACATATGGATGAAAAGGGCAGCGAAATTTATGACAGCTCCTGAAGAAAGATGGAAGATGTACACTGAGCAAACGTACATGTAACAAACATCCCGTGTTCACTGGGGCAGAGACTTCACATCAGAACGAGGCAGCATTCGGCCCCTGACGTCAGGATGTTATCTTCAGACAAGGAGGAGGGGCTGTGGGTTTGCTCCAAGAACCATTTTAAACTGGATGGGGTCTTGGCCTTGTTATCTTGGGTAAGGAATGCGGGACCTCGTTTGTTCCCAGGCTGGAGTCAGTTGACCTTGAGTCCAGGCTTCTGCAGAGACAGCCAGTGGGCTTGTTAGAGGGGTCTGAAAAGACACAATAGCTGATTAGGTGGAAACAGTTTTCTGAAAAACAAGCTTTAAACTTTCTGCTGGCTTCAGCCTTATCAACCATAAGACACATGGTTTCCAACTTGGAAGCTTCCCATACTTAAAACTGATGAGATGTGTGGTAATTTAACTGATGTGATTTGGGGGAATACTTTGTAATGAAATGCATCAATATTTGGAAGATCTGCATTATCGATCGAACTCATAGCCCCAAATGATCATTGTGCAATGCTACAAAATCATGCCTGGGTGAATAATCCATTTTAAGAGCAAGATGAGGTCTTTGGATGGATTTCAGTGGAATAGAGCATGGAATGTTCATTTACATTGTTTCACATTCCGTATTACAGAAGTTTTTCTTGTTTGTTTGTGTTTTTTTAAGAAACCAGCACTTGTCAAGTTTTGATGAAGTATCAAAGAAGGATATTTCCCATAATCTGGAAAGACTTAAAGTACTCCTTACATTTTCAACAATATATCTGAGCCTTGACATAATTCAACTAAATCAATACATTGCAGCAGATAGAATGCAGAAGCAGATAAGAAAAACCAGCTGTCTTTTGAAAAGCCAGGCGTTAGAGAGATTTGCAAACATTTAAACCAGTGCCAGTCTTCTCACTATTTTTTGAAAATATGGTTATTTTTCATAAAAATATTTTATTTTAAAATAAATAATAATACATAGATAATAAAATAAATAAATAAATGTCTTACTTCCTAAGGTGGCATACACTGAAAAATATAATCCAAATAAACAAAAGAACTTTGGGTTTTTGATAATTTTCAAGAGTGAAAGTGTTCCAAGACCCCCAAAGTGAGAACCACTGGTTTGGGAAATCTAATTTTTCCTTAAATATCATTTGAATTTTTGTGACAAAGTACTATTCAATAAAAATAAATAATAAAACAATTCATTACAAAAGATGTGCAAACAAGTACTTATAAAGAAAATAGAAGTGTTCATGTTTTTTGACATCGTTTATGCAAAGCAATGGATCACCTAGAACATCAAGATTGGCAAACTTCTTTTGTTTTCTTTTTATTTTTTAATAAGAGCCAGGAAGTAAATATTTTTGGCTTTGGGAGTCATGGGGTCACCGTCACCACTCACCTCTGCCATTAACAGACAGTAGATAAACAAATGAGTGTGCCTGTGTCATGGTACAGCTTTAGTTACTAAAACAGGTGGCTGGTCATAGCTTGCTGACCCCTGGGACATTTCCCCTAAAAGGACACTGTAGAACTTTTTAAAAAAATATTTTATTTATTTAACAGAGAGAGAAAGAGGGTGTGCACAACCGGGGTGGGCAGCAGGCAGAGGGAGAAGCAGACTCCTTGCTGAGCAGAGAGCCTGATGTGGGACTCGATCCCAGGACCCAGGATCATGACCTGATCTGAAGGCAGACACCTAACTGACTGAGCCATCCATGTGCCCCAACACAGTAGAATTTTTTTAATGGCATAGCCAGGAATCCTTTATGCATTCTTTGTGTTCTATTTAATTCTGGTGCTTGAAACTGGAATACAAATTCTTTCGAGCTCAGAGCTCAGAAGCTCAAGAAAGGTACCTAATGTAACACTGTTTTGATGGTGACATGTGTGCCTGAGGAGTGTCTACTGAGGGAACAGGAAGGTCTCTCCCAAGGAGACTGCTCAGGAGGGGTAGCAGGACTCAATGAAGAAGATGGGCTGCTTTAGCGACTTGCCTGGGGTATGGTCACAGTAAACGCAGTAAACACAGGGTACCTCCAAAGGTTTTTCGGCAAATCAGAAATATGTAATCTTACCTGTCTCTTTCTCTCACACACATGGCATTGTTGCTGCTCCAACCAAGTTAAACTTGAAATGTGCATGGAATTTTTGAAGCTAAAGATAGCCCATAGAAATTCCCTTATTGCTGATTAACTCTGGGTTCTGGGCAACACAGTAGCTGGCTCAGGAAATTTCCAGATATAGGTATGCATATAGACTCCTTTGTGGGAAGGGAACATATCCCCATTCCCATCCCTTAATCGGGTGAGCTCACTCTCCTCTGCCTCCAGCTGTTTGTGTCCCTGTCAGCCTGCAGGAGATGGGAACTTTGTTTTCACCCAGGACCTTTAGGAACTTGAAAAAAATCTGTCCTGTTGAATGGAGAGAGACATAGATTTATGTTGTACTTGAGGCTCGGTGAACCAAGGCATGCCCTTACGGAGTGCAAAGTACCCTGGCAGCCAGTACCATTGGTGGGGCTTCCGGTCCTCCAGGGCTGCAGCAGGAAGTCACACCATTGCTGGGGATGCAGAATGCGCGCGATTGCTCTCACCTGGGTCCTCTGGGCATCAGCAACAGTATGTGAAACACGGAAGCCATGGCTGGTTTTATTTTGTTTTGTTTCTAACTTTTCAGTTTTAATTCCAGCATAGTTAACATATGGTGTTATATAGGGCTGTGGTTTTGGATTTTTTTTTTTAAGATTTTTATTTGTTTATTCAGGAGAGATGGGGAGAGAGAGAGAGAGAGAGAGAGAGGCAGAGAGAGGAGAAGCAGGCTTCCCACGGAGCAGGAAGCCTGACATGGGACTCGATCCCAGGACCCCAGGACCATGACCCACCTCAGAGGCAGACACTTAACCGACGGAGCCACTCAGGCTGGTTTTCTTTTTAAGTACAAACCGGTACCCTAAGGAATGGAAGTTGCATTAAAGGCTGTGGCTCTTCCTCTGTGAGAGACGCCCTTGGTCTCAGTGCAGGCAGCGGCATTAGTGGAACCGTGGGAAGCCTCCATGCTCCCAGCAGTAAGAACCACACAGGAAGCCCCTGTCTGCAGCATCCTTCCCTGCTCCCACAGACTCCATCTGTGAGATATTCTACAATCGTTCAGAGAACGGCTGCACAGAGCAGGTTACGTTTAAAGAATGTGAACACATAAGGAGTATCTAAATATAGCTTCATATATAGATGATATAGGACCACCTGTCATGGATTCCTATGTTTCCATATGTCCCCAAGCTTGGGACCCCACCCTATAAACACACTATCCTGAGAAATATGTGTATAGGTATCTTAACTTAATTGGCTGTTTCTTATTAGCTTCAGGTATTGAAAATTTTGCTTTAATGCTTTTTCTAAATTACGTTGATTTGACAGCAAAAAATACAGTTAGTTTGTCACTTACGTACCCTTAGATTCTCATGATGCAGTTTTGAGATTCAACTCTGCTCCTACACGCGGCTATGAGAAAGATGTTGGAAATAAAACCACCGTGCGCATCATTAATTCCCAGGTAAGGTGGATGGGGTGTCTTCATGGATGTACATCTAACTGGGTGAGTGAAGAGAAACTACCCAGTTTTCATGAACCGTGGTCTTGCTTATTTCTATGGGTCTTGTAATTAAAAGAATTGAGAAAAAATACAGATAAATAGGAACTTATGTGTGACATGAATAGGAAGACATGAGTAAATAAGGTTAAAAGGAAAGATCAAGACTGGAAGAGATTATGCTGAGTGAAATAAGTCAAGCAGAAAGACTCAGTTATCATATGGTTTTGCTTATTTGTTGAGCATAAGGAATAACACAGAGGACATGGGGAGATGGAGAAGAGAAGTGAGTTGGGGGAAACTGGAGGGAGAGACAACCACGAGAGACTATGGACTCCGAGAAACAGACTGAGGGTTTTGGAGGGGGGAGGGTGGGGGGTTGGGTGAGCCTGGTGGTGGGTATTATGGAGGGCACGTATTGCATGGAGCACTGGGTGTGGTGCATAAACAATGAATTCTGGAACACTGAAAGAAATTTTTTTTTAAAAAAAGGAAAGATCAACATACATGTGAAAATATGTGTGTATATCCATACACACGTGTATGTACATAATCATAGACTTAGCATATTGCATTTTAGGAATGGAGGAAAAGACAGTTAAATTTAAAAGAAATCACGGCTATGAGAAAGGCTGGCGATAAAAGCGAGAAAACCAAGGGTTACAAAATCCAAGGGTCAATAGTGTGGCTTGCAAACTTTAGTCCGTCATTTGAAAATTTTTAAAAAGTAAATGGATTGTTTTGTTAAAAACGGGAGTATTTTTTTTTCCTGGTGTTCTCCATAAGAATGTTTTCCAAATTCAAAGCAAAATTATTCTGAAAACCACAGCAGTTCCCAGAGTTTCAAACTATAGAGAAAGAATGTGAGATGATGGATGATTTATGACAGGTTGCTTGCAGGAGGAAAGATTAGCTTTCTGCGTGGTACCCTGAGCCGGGCAGCCTGCAGCAAAGGAAGAAACAATCGCTATATTTCCTCACTTCGTACATGCCATCGATCGTAGGAGCCACCATTCACTGAATCCCAGCTTCCCAGCTTTTCAGCATTAGCTACCCCACCGAAGGAAAATATGTGTCCCCTGTAAGATACACCCTGACTTGAGAAAACTTCAAATGTGAAGAAAGAAAGTATATCTCGAGAACTGAAAACTGATGACAACCAATCCTTTTTTTCCCCTCTAAAATTGTGGTTAAAAAAAGATGATTGGTAGGTGAGATCAAAGGACTCCTCCAGGACCGGATAAGGCCACAGAAGGAGGAAGTCATGTGGCAGCTGCATCGTCCACCAGCTGGCCCATCATAAGACGAGTCACCCAAAATGGCACCTGCCTCTCCAGCCCCTTGTGAAAGCAACTGGAGAAGACGTTGCAGGTGCTGAATTAGCTAGGGCATTGCATCTTTTGGGAGCTGATTCGATGCTACGGGCTATGAGTACAGTGCTGGTGAAAATAGAGGGGCTGGGGGATTTTATTTTTAACCTTCATTTCCCCCAGACATTTTTTTTTTAAGATTTTATTTATTTATTTGACAGACAGAGATCACAAGTAGGCAGAGAGAAAGGAAGAAGCAGGCTCCCCACCAGGCAGAGAGCCCGATGTGGGGCTCGATCCTAGGACCATGGGATCATGACCTGAGCCAAAGGCAGAGGCTTTAACCCACTGAGCCACCCAGGCAACCCTCCCCAAAGACATGTCTTTACTCACATTAACATGCGACGCTCACCTCTCCATCCTGCAGAGGAAAAGACAAAGTCTGAACAACTTCCTTTTTTTCTTGCTCTGATTCATTTTTTAAATTTTCATTTTATTTTTAAGATGTGATTCTGAAGAACAAAACACTTGTTTTGAAATGCCTTTCATTTGTATTTGCAGATTCTGACCAACCCCAACCATCATTTCATTGACAGCTCATTGTATAAAGATGTCATTTTGGTAGCCTGGGACCCTGCTCCTTATTCTGCAAATCTTAATCTGGTAAGTGTTTTCATTAGGGTAAGTGCCCCTATCCTAGCAGTCAGACAGTGCCACTGACTGATTAATAATGGGAGCAGGTCAGGGATTAAACTTTCACAGAAGGAAACCAATCATGGGAGCTACTTAAATACATGCGTATCACACCATTTTGATACCAAGTTCCCAGAGCATACTTGGTGAACATGGTCTATCTAATGAAAAAAGGGCTTTTGCTCTCAAGGATTTAAAAACAAAAACAAATTACAGTGTCGAAATGTTCAGATATTCCTCGTTACCCGAGAGGCTGGGCCAGGTAAACTCAGATTGTTTCCATTGCGATAGGGTTACTTCACCTTCCTAGTTATAAAATCTTCTGAAGTAAATTCAAAGTGCTTGGCAAGAGAATTTAAACTTTGTGACTCAGCAGCTTATTATTCTTTAAGTGTAACCTATTACAGGCTTTTTTGGAGTGTGCCACTCTTTGGCTTCTGCCTCTAAACCTTTTTTAATCTTACATGGTATAGTGTAAACAAGATTATTACTAGGCATCAAAATATAAGTGAGTTACATTCATGACATTCTGGCAAATCATTGCCCATCTAAAGGAGCAGCTAGTTACTTTTGGCCAAAACTTGGATGAAAAGCCAGTGCACTTGTTTTTTAAGGAGGGCTGGGAAAGATGTAGGACAGTTTAGTTTCATGAAAGATGCTGTGAGCTGTGCCAAAAAAAGCATCTTTCAACTCGTTCTTCCATGACCTAAGAGAATGCATCCTTCCTTAAGATGAAAGTGGGGGAATAGATCTTGGCTCCTCCAAGAGGTAACTTTCCAACAGACCAGTTGTCCAAGGTCAAATGGGTCCCTCCGGGGATATTCTGTCACAGTGCATCTTGAGACTGAGGCTGGACATTTACCTAGCATGATTGCTAACTGGTTCTTAACTAGGAGTATGAACCACAATCATCTGGAGAGTATTTTCCAGATGTATCTGTCAGAGCCCCATTTCCAGATATGTAGCCTGCAGACTGAGTGGGTATTTTTTGAGAAAGCTCTCCAGCTGGTTCTCACAGGTACTGTCTACCAAGAATCAAACATGAAATTCATGTTGGAACTCTTCAGCTTCCTTTCCAGACTGAAGTTCCCTGGCTCTAAGTTCTGACCAATTTCTTACTGTTTGGGACAGACTGAGAGCCCTAACCATGGGACCTTATTTCTTCCTCCTTTGGAAGAAACCAAGCCCAGGGCACAGTGCTGTCCAACCCAATGACATGAGCATGATAGTGCCAAAATCCAGGTGACAGGGCTATTTTCTGTGTGATCTGTGCTCTGGACGGGGAGGGAGGTACAGAAACTGAGACCCATACTCTTCTTGCTTCCCCCTGCTATGTCTTGGCCTGGGGGCAACGTTTACTAAAGATGACTGGGCCAAGCCCTTCTCAAAAATTGTTGAAGCCACAGAACCCATACAACCAGGGAATATTACTTTGGATCTTAATATATACCTACTATCTCCCCAAGGTGTCTATTCGAAGGGATAATGGGGTCCTCAGAGCCTTATGATCTAAGTCTCTTCCCCACAGACCTCCAAATCCCATTTCATGATGGCATGAATGCATTCTAAAGACATTTAAAAAACAATCTAAAGACATTCTAAAGACATTTAAAAAAGACATTCTAAAGACATTTAAAAAACATTCTAAAGACATTTAAAAAACAATCAACATTATTGTGCATTTTTCATACCATAATGTATGTATAATCATGTATGTAAAATCATACCATAATGTATGTATAAAAATGTATACTTTTAGGAGTATTAGCAAATTTATATAGTCATGTATCTATCACCACAGTTAGGAAATGGAGTATTTTCATCACTCTAAAGAATTCTGGGCGCCTGGGTGGCTCAGTCGGTTGAGCGTCTGCCTTGGGCTCAGGTCATGATCCCAGGGTCCTGGGATTGAGTTCCGCATCGGGCTCCCTGCTCCATAGGGAGCCTGCTTCTCCCTCCCCCATTGCCTGCTGCCCCGCCTGCTTGTATTCTCTCTTCTTCTGTCAAATAAATAAATACAATCTAAAAAATTAAAAAAAAAAAAATCAAGAGTTCCTGATGTCCCACCTGTCAGTCTTCCCAGTCCCACCCCAGACCTAGGGAATAACTGGCATGCTTTTCTCACTGCACATTAGATATGGAACACATGTTTTTGAAATATACTGATGGATCCCAGGGGTCAGCCAAATATGGCCCTTTATAAATAAAGTTTTATTGGGACACAGTAATGCCCATTTGTGCTCTATCGGCTGTGACTTGTCAGTACAATGGAAGAATTGACTAGTTGAAGAAGACTGTGTGGCTCACAATGCCTAAAGTGTTTACTGTCTGAGACTTTACAGAAGAGTCCAGCATCCCTGCCCTACCTCACTTCCCATATTTCACTAAAGAACAAAGCATCCGTCTTCCAGAGCTAGAACCCTATTTCTCTTTGTTCTGGTTTCCTTGTCCAGTGAGGCAGCACCTGAGGAAGTGACAGTCATCACCTCTCCATCCTGTTCCCTCAGCCTGGAAGTAGCTTCCACTTCCCCCCACCCCAGGTGCTGCCCAGTTTCCTTTTCACAGTGTGAGGCTCTGTACTTGATTGTGTTGATTTTTTTTTTTTAAGTGGTACAAGAAGCCAGATTACAACCTCTTCACTCCGTATGTTCAGCACCGTCAGAGAAACCCAAATCAGCCATTCTACATTCTTCATCCAAAATTTATATGGCAGCTTTGGGACATTATCCAGGAGAACACCAAGGAGAAGATTCAGCCCAATCCACCATCTTCTGGCTTCATTGGTAAGTGTATATAAAAATGGATAATCAGGCTGGCAGGGTTAGACTTAATATTTAGTGAATGTACAGTTGCATTATTTAATCGGAGCAATTAGAAGGTGGTTTTAGAGGAAGAATAGATTAGCTGAAGATAGTAGAAATACTCTGTTCTGATTATCTCTTGGTGCATAACAAAGTACCCCCCAAATTTCAAGGTGTAAAGCAAGAACTGTTTTATTTTCTGTCATGATTTTGTGGGTCAGGAAGGGCTTGGCTGGGTGATTCTTCTGTTCCACAGGCACCAGACAGAGTCACTTGGTGGTATCCAACTGCTTCCTGTGATGTCTTCCCTCCCATGGTTGGCCCCCTTGGTGTGGATGGCTGGGAGGGTGGGCTCAACTGGAACTGTTGACTCTGTGCCTACATGTGGTCTCTTGCATGGTGGTCTCAGGGTACTTGGACCTCTTAAATGGATGCCTGGGTCTCCCAGCAAGTTTCTTAGGGCAGAGGCCTAGAGACATACACAGGGTCACTTGCACTGTATTCTGTGGGTCAGAGTAGTCAGGGCCCCATGGGATTCAAGGGGAGGACACCCAGACCCCACCTGGGTCATCTCTGACCCACCACCCACTCACCCATTCACTTTGTCCACGTGATGCCAGAGTAAGGAGCTGAATTTGTGAAGGTACGACAGTGTCATGTGCTGTAAGACAGTAGGTGCAGGCTCTGATGAGAATAATTCTAGGACCTTCTACACCTCTTGCTACCAGAGTGCACTAGCTCTAATTTTAAAAATGGATTGTTTTATCTAACAGGATCATCACACTTGGCTTATTATATATATTTTTTTGCAGCCAGGCTTTGATCCTCAAAATGTGTGGTCTTAAACCCCATTTCTTTACCTATGTTTCAGCTAATCATCCCATTATCTTTTTGATTTTACCCAAGTAGGGTGATATCAAGGAATATCTCTGATCCCTTTGGCAATATGATAGCTGCAACAGAACCAAAAGATATTAGTTTTGTCCACAAAAAACTGTGATGTTCTCCACCCTAATTTCAACGAATTTCCAACCCTTTATCTTAACTTGGGCCACACAGTGGGTCCCTGTGAATAAAGGAGAGATTTATGGAGATGACAGTGGTTTAGTTATGGATACAAGAATTTCAGGTGGATTTTGGAGTGAGTTTCTGTTATTACAATAATGTGAAATATTTTACATAGAATTCAAAACAGAATTTACGATATGACTGCAGATTATCCTCCTTAGGCGTAGCTAACCCCCCTTCTAACGTCATGGCTTCGACACTCTATTTCCAAATCAGTCCTGAAATGCTAAGTACTTTATCTTTTGTGCAATTTCATGGGATCCTGTTGATTTAGGAAAGAAAGTATAATCTCATTTGTCAGCAAAGGTTAAGTCGGATAGAATCATGCTTAGACAGCATAATAGGATGTGGCAGAAGTTTAATAAAATCTTTTTCATATTGTTGACTTCTCCTGAATTCATGGGGCTATCTCTTGCTTGGAGCAAAAGTTTTCAAGCACAGTGAGGGCTGTCAAATACGCTTACCGCGATGTGTAGTTCGAAAAATTCAAGTTAGAGCCTCATAGCTGTAGAGAAACCTTTTCCCATGTGTTTTTGTTGAAAGGAATCCTGCCACATATAGATAGCTTCCTTTCATAGCTCTTTACTGAGAATTTGGAGTTTTCAGAGGCTGACACTTGCCTTTGAGACTTCTTTGACTTGAAGAAGGGGAAACACGCTTCGATGGCATTGCAGGAGTGCTGACTGGGTCTGGAGAGGTGACGTGTGAATTGTTCTCTGCCATTTAGTACCTTTTTGATCGTGGGCGGGTCTCTTCCTCCTGCAAGCCTCCCTGTGTTCTTGAGGAAATGAGAATGATAAAAATCTTCCTCAAGGTGAGTTGGTGCATGGATTTATGGATTTATGAGGATTCCCGTTTTCTACCACTGTCCTGTCCGGAGTGGCAGCCAACCACCACCACCATGTGGCTATTTACATGTAAATTAATTAGGATTAAACAAAAGGGAAGATTTGGTTCCTCAAGCCCCGATTTCCTTTCAAGTTCTAAACAGCCCCGCGTTCTGGCAACTGCTGGCTTCCATAGGCAGTGCAGAGGGAGAACATCTCCATCATCACACAGAGCTGTACAGGACAGCACTGCGAGTTCTGCTAATCCTGGAAAAATGAGAAAGAGCAACCAGGTAATTACAGAAGTCTTAAATTCCCACTGGGTGAGCTGTGCTGGGTGACTGGGGATACCAGTGTCTCAGAAGACCTGGCCAGCCAGCATCACATTCAATTGCTGCTCTCGTCCCCAGACAGATTTTAGTGTGAGCCCTCATGAAGAATGGGCAGGAGAGGCAGCCCGGGCGAGATGTGCCCAGAAGGGCACTGTTCGCCCTCTGAAGACCCTGCGGATGTTGCCATTGGCCTGCCTCCTCTTTGATCTTGCTCAGAAATATGCTAAGAGCCAGAGTCTGTTTGATAAATTCTCTGATGTTCCTAAGTATTGGTAAAATGATGTCACTCACATCTCCAACTTTCTGCCACAAGAATTTTTAAAAATCCATGAGTTGTTTTCTGTTCTAAAAAGTGTTCTCCATGGGCGCCCAAGTGGCTCAGTCAGTTAAGCACTTGATTCTTGATCTCGGCTCAGGTCGCCATCTTAGGGTCATGAGTTCAAACCCTGCCCTGGGCTCCACACAAGGTGTGGAGCCTGCATTTAAAACAAACAAACAAACAAGCAAAGAAACAAAAACTGTTCTCCAAATACTCCTTCACGTTCTAAAGTGACATTGAAAAAAATTATTGACTTCTTAATCTCACCACCTTAGCATTTCCAGACGCAGACGCTAACCTCTCCTGTCCCTTGTTGTACAGAAGAAGCCATAATAGAGACAGTCAGTGAGATCAGGAGGTTTCTGGGTGCACAGTGGAGGGTTCTACGCAAGTTTGGGGGTCAGTAGGATGTCCTTTCTCAGAGATGAACAATTTCCTGATACTCTGCTTTCCTCATTAGCACAGGGCTCCACCTGGAGGTAAAGCAAGATGAGTCCCTGTACTTTATTGATGTGATCATCCATACAGGAAAATAGTCTCACATTTAATTACTTATATTTCTAAACCCACTGCATATATTTCCCTTGTATGTGTTTATGAATCTGCTTGTGTAATATAGACGGGCTCTAAAAATTGACTGTTTTGAACATACAAGACATTTCTTTCCATGGAAATTTATAGCCAATGGCCATGCGCTTTCCACAGGATCACACCTTGAATGCCTTAAATGTCTTGTTATTGGTTGCTGTTCCTGGGGCCTCAGTTCATCGTATTGGAGGAAGATGGGGAAGATGGAAAAGAAAAGGCCACCCACCAAGTGGATATTAATTAGGCACCTCCCATGTAGCAGGCACAGGGCTAGGCACAGGCAGGGATAGAGGGAAGGAAACTAGGCAAAGGTCCTGATCACCACAAACTCAGGGTGCAGTGGGTGACCCACATAAGTGTGTGTTCCCTAAATAAAATAAAATCACAAACTCTGCAATAAAGGAAAAGAACAGGGTGCATTGAGGGCTGGAAAGTGTCTGTTTTGTCCATCATGTTCATGCTCTAGCCTAGCACATAGGAAATATGAGAAATAATTATTTGGAGAATGAATGGATGTTTTAGTTCAGTGGTTCTCAAGTTCAGCATGTATTGGAATCACTGGAGGGTTTGTATATTAGTTACCTACGGCAACGAAAAAAATTACCCCAAAACTCACCTCTTGGAAGGAATCGGCTTTTATTACTCTGTACAGTTTCTGTAGTCAGTATCATGGGAGCACATTGGCTGAATGGCTCACCGTGCTGTCGTTCATGAGGTTGCATTCCAGTGTCTGGATGTAGTTTGGCTGATCTGTTTTCTAGATGGCTCACTCACAAGTGAGTGATGACCGGGCACCTCAATTCCTCACCACAGGGACCTCTATAGGTGTACTTGGAAGTCCTCACAACATAGCAGCCAGCTTCCCTACAGGAAGTGATCCGAGAGAGGGCAAACACGAGGCCACAGTACTTTTTATGGTGTCCTACACTATCACAGTGCTATATTCTGTTTGTTTCATCAGTCAGTCCCATTATTGTGGGATCGAGCTACCCAAAGTAGTGAACACTAGGTAAGGCACCATGCTGAAGGCTCACTACCACACCTTTCTAAAACACAGACACCTGGGCCCACCCTAGAGTTTCTGAGGAGAAGGAAGTGGCAAGATTTTGCATTTCTAATGCATTTGCAAGTGATGTTAATGCTTCTGGTCCTCGTTCTGTGCTTTGAGAACCACCCTTCTAGTGTTTTTGAATCTTGAAGTTAGAAGGAACTTCAGGAGTCTAGTCCGCAGATCCTGTATGGATAGATGTGCCATCAAGGTGATAAGCATTTGGCTCAGTAGGAGAACAGAGGATGTGACCAACTCATTATTCTTTTTGCTTCTTTGAGGACGTAGCTAAAAAATTTACTCTTATCTTTACTGATGGACGTCTTTCGTGTCTTGAAAACTCGCAAAATGTCATATATAATAGCTGGCTGTAAATGACTTCTTAAAGGTGGATTTTTGTTTGGTTGATTGGTTGATTCTATCACCTTGGGACCCAGATTCTTTAGATATACTGATTGTTTGGGTATAAGTTTTGGCACCAATAAGCAAGGTCCCAACTCTCACTGATTGCAGGAAACCATCCCCAGTAACATTCAGGCAGATGGTTCAGCCAACATCTCCCATTCTAGAAGCACGAAATCATTTTTGGACCTTCCTTAGGAACCCCTAACCCTGAGCCAGGCGTCTCCTTGATAGCATGTAAATCAGGAAGGTTTGCCTGGTAGATAGGAGCTGTGGTGGGTATGTGTGCTTCTTGCAGGGAAAAGAGACGCAATAAATACATATCCTCCCCCTTATCTGCAGAGGATACATTCCAAGACCCCCAGTGGATGCCTCAAACCTCAGATAGTGCCAAACCCTATTTAGACTGTGTTTTGACCTATACATACATACCGATGAGGTAGTTGAGTTCATAGATTGGGCACAGTAAGAGATGAAGAACAATAACTGTAATAAAATAGAACAGTTATAACAATCTATCACAAGAAAAGTTATGCAAATACTGTCTACCAAACTCTGTTATTGTACTGTACTCACCTTTCTTCTTTGGATGGTGTGAAATATGATAAAATGCCCATGTGATGAAGTGAAGGGATGATGTGGCCATTGGGACTTGGTGTTAGGCCACTTACTGACCCTCTGATCATATGTCAGAGGATCTGCTTCCAGACTCCAGGTGACTGTGAGTTGCTGAACCTGCAGGGTAAGGGGAGACTACTGTGTTGACGGGAAGAAGAGTCTAGAAGCTTCTGTCCACTGCACCCCTCTGAATGTTCCTTAGAGAAGGCTTGGAAATATTTCTGCATCAGTGTTGTCTTTGATCACAGTACCCAAGTACACATTGTACTTTTTCCTGAGTTTCATGGGATCTGTGTATTATCAGCTCCTATGGAGAAATTTTCTTATGGGCAAGATGTCCTAGTAAGATGAGATTAGGGCACAGATATTGAACTTGGATCTAAATAAATTCTTCTTGTTTTATCTACAAATAACAGGAACTGCCTTTTCTGATTTTAAAGACAAAGAAGTAAGTTGTAAGACTTGATGAACACATTGACCTAGCATTGAAGAAAACAAACTCTGAGACTGTCTTGACTGAAACTCCTTTTATTGCTGGAAAAACATCCCAGAAGTTTCTTTTGTTTGTTTGTTTTTTAAAGATTTATTTATTTTAGAGAGAGAGAGAGAGTGCAAATGGAAGGAGGGACAGAGGAAGAGGAAGAGAGAGAATCTCAAACAGTCTCCCCACTGAGCATGGAGCCCGATGTGGGGCTTGATCTCAGGACCCTGAGAGCATGACCTGAACTGAAACCAAGAGGCAGACACTCAACTGACTGAGCCACCCAGTCATCCCCAGAAATTTCTAATTCACATACCTGAAGGACTTACCAAAGCTAATAATTTTAGTATGCTTTCTTTATAATTAAACTAAATTAGAGAACATATGTTAATAAATTCTATAATAGTGACACAGTGTCAATACATTTTAAGATCAAGTAAATTAAACTATACTTTCATTATAAGCTTTATTTAATAAGATACTTATTAAAGATTTAATATCTATGATACACACTGAAGCTAGTCCTCTCAAGTTTCTAAATGAATGTTTTTAAACTATGATTTCTCCTTTTTTTATAACATTAATCTGATATTACGACCAAACTACTCTCTCAAACAAAATGTTTTGAAGAGTCACTGCTGAAGAGATAAATATTCACTGTAATTAAACATGAAAACTAACTCAAAGTTGGACATTGATTAGCGATAATTGTCTTTCAAAATATTTTAGTATAACTGTGAAAATATATTCTGACTTTTGTTAACAAGATAATTATGTGAAAATCAGTGAAAACTTAACTAAATTCTTTTTTTAAAAGATTTTATTTATTTATTTGACAGACAGAGATCACAAGTAGCCAGAGAGGCAGCCAGAGAGAGACAGAGAAGCAGGCTCCCTGCTGAGCAGAGAGCCCGATGCGGGACTTGATCCCAGGACCCTGGGATCATGACCTGAGCTGAAGGCAGAGGCTTTAACCCACTGAGCCACCCAGGCACCCCCAAAAACTTAACTAAATTCTTAAGAAATCTCATTATTAACATATGTAAATCCAAGGAGATTTAGGGATTATTTGCCGCAACATAGATATTGGTCCAAAGCTTTCAACAAACTTTAAGGAAGAGACTCACTGTCATGCTGTATAAGATTTTTCTTTTAGTCTTCTTTGTAGGCCTTATACAGAGGGGAAAATAACATTATAACTAAATATTTAAACATTTTTTTAAAACAGCAAATAATCCCACCACTAGTACTCCAGGACTGCCATCTAAATGTATTTTAGTCTAATAGTCTTCCAAATCTGGACCACAGAGTTCTGTTTTCTTAACACTGTTGCACTGTTGCAGTGAGGGGCACCTGGGAGGCTCAGTTAATTAACATCTGACTCTTGATTTTGGCTTGGGACATGATCTCAGGCTCATGGGATCAAGCCCCTCATTCTCCACACTCAACAAGGAGTCTGCTTAAGATTCTCTCTCTCCCTCTCCTTCTGCACCTCCCTCTGCTGGTGTGCACTCTCTCTCTCAAATAAATAAATAACTCTAAAAAAAAAAGTTGTAATGAATGAGCTTCCATCAGTGTGGGACACTTCATAACAGGTTCACAATAAATCTTTGCTGAATGAATGAAGGGATGAACAAATGAATGGGAAGTTGTGATTTATGGTGCCCACCTCCACCCATACCACTCCATGTGTTTGCTGTATTATGTGGTTAAGACCCTGGGCTCTACAGAGACCAAACCAAACCTTGGTTCTACCAGTCAACTAAATATGTGATCTTGAGCAAGTTACTCCAAACCTCCAGGCCTCAATTCTTTCAACGAGAAAATGAAGATCCCAATAGCGCCTTTATGTTTGAATTCTCATGTGTGAATTATCATGTGCTTAGCACAATAGCTAGTGTTTACTATTCACTGTTACTGGGATGCTTCTCATCTAAAACTTCACGCTCAGTCAAATAAGACCATATTCGCAACTATAAAAAACACTGTTCTTTCATTATGATACATAAATCAAACAAATAAGCTTGTTCTTTTTGATATTACAGAGGCCATATCCATACATCAAATAAGAATATCCTAACTTATGCCTCTCTGTAGTTATTAAGTATTTGGGTTGTTTCAGAGTATTTGATATATTCAAACAATTACATTGATGAGTCATCCCTCTATCTATGTACAAAAAATACTAGGGTTTATTCTGTATGTGAATATGTGACTTTTCATCCCTTAAATCATTTCTTAAGATAGAGTCCCAGCATATTAGTGCCGAGCAAAGGATATGTATGACATTTTGATGATGTTGGTTAAATGTTGACATACTGCTTTGTCTTTGACTTTCTGATTGGAGCCGTCTTTGTCCTTACAGTTCCCAGAAAGAGGCACACTAGTAAATACACTGGAAATGTGCTACATGTACCACCCTCTTCTTTAAAGAAGCAGTAAAGGGATTCTTGCACCTGGTGGACTGCACATGCATTTTTTAAATTAAAAGGAAGTAACATGGATCAAGGTAATTTTGATGATCCATAAAGACTTCTCCGGAACAACTTTTTCATCTAATTAGGTTCCTTACCCTCAGCCCACTGGTGGGGGGGCTATTCGTGCACATATGAATAGCATTTCTCTCTTTTCATCCCTACTTGGATACTAGACATTTATCTTGTTATTTGGCACTTTGAAGTCATTTTGACTGTATTTTAGCCTGATTGAAGATAAGGAATAATTTACTTGGAATCCCGTGGCTTCCATTTTGTTCTCATAAAGACAGGTATTTTTGTAGAGAAGGTCAGTGAACTCCCTTGGGGGTCATCAAGCATGGCAGGATTGGTTTGTCACTTACATGCAGTAGGGCATTCAGCCAAGCCAGGAGGCACCGGCTTCACCATCCCTGGCTCATAGCCAGGACCAGCAGGCAGATGAGCCTGGTAGCCTGGGTCCCAACCAGTAGCACACAGAGGAGACGCTCTAGTTAAATCTATAATTGACCAACTGACAGTATTTTTTTTGCAGAAACCACCAACACATCCTGCCACTTCTTAAAAGGCAACCACTACTGGTTACATTATAACTAATATTTCTGGAATTCATAAATGCAGACACTATAATTTCAGGTTATTTAAATATGCACAAGAATAATAGGCTGAAAAGCAAGCCATAGCTTTTTTTTTCCATTTTGTATTGTTTTGGGGGGTTCTAATTTCCCAATATATCACCCACACTTAGATGTTTAGTACAAAGTAGTCCACTTAACATTCATATTTATGATTTTGTAAAAATGTCACAATTTTATGGATTAGGTGCATTTCCTCATGAATAGTGAATCCTGAATGTGTATTACCATCAAATAATACAATATAAATCGGGGAAAATTTGGTCTTCAAGTATTACCCTTGCATTATATGATTTTATCTAATAAGGTAGATGCTTCTTTAACTATTGTTATATTGCAACAAGTTTAAGTCTCCAAACCACCTTTTAGTTACAAATATTTTCTGGAATTCTCCCTTGAAGAGTTGCTTTTGCTCTTAAATATTCCCAAGTATGATTCTCATGATTTCCTATTTCATGATGAATTTATGGGGGAACCTGACAGAGCTGCTAGATTTCTATTAGGCTGGCATATTCCATACACTCAGGTTTCCTTTCACTCTAACCACTCCTTCAGAAATATGTTTTGCAGTGTTGTGTTGGTCATTCTCAGAAATTCCTACTTTACCTTATGTATGACTGACATCCAAATGTTAACTGGAACTGATGTCAGCCAGTATTTTGCCTGTGGGATGCCTGGGTGGCTTAGTGGGTTAAAGCCTCTGCCTTCAGCTCAGGTCATGATCCCAAGGTCCTGGGATCGAGGCCCAAATCAGGCTCTCTTCTCAGCGGGGAACCTGCTTTCCTTCCTCTCTCTTTGTCTGCCTCTCTGCCTACTTGTGATCTCTCTCTGTCAAATAAATAAATGAAATCTTTTAAAAAAAAAAGGTTTAATCACAATTAAAGTCAAGGATATAAATGATTACTCTATACTAGATGTGAAAACACATCAAATCCAAAGCTAGAGATGCAAAGTAGAGTTTTATAAGGAAAACCTCATTCATTCAGAATTTGTGATACCCTGTACATTGGTTTTCGGAATACTTTTTTTTTTTAATTTTTTTTCCAATTTATTTATTTTCAGAAAAACAGTATTCATTATTTTTTCACCACACCCAGTGCTCCATGCAAGCTGTGCCCTCTATAATACCCACCACCTGGTACCCCAACCTCCCACCCCTCCGCCACTTCAAACCCCTCAGATTGTTTTTCAGAGTCCATAGTCTCTCATGGTTCACCACCCCTTCCAATTTACCCAAAAGCACATACCCTCCCCAATGTCCATAACCCTACCCCCCTTCTCCCAGCCCCCCTCTCCCCAGCAACCCACAGTTTGTTTCATGAGATTAAGAGTCACTTATGGTTTGTCTCCCTCCCTATCCCATCTTGTTTCATGGATTCTTCTCCTACCCACTTAAGCTCCCATGTTGCATCACTACTTCCTCATATCAGGGAGATCATATGATAGTTCTCTTTCTCCGCTTGACTTATTTCGCTAAGCATGATACGCTCTAGTTCCATCCATGTTGTCGCAAATGGCAAGATTTCGTTTCTTTTGATGGCTGCATAGTATTCCATTGTGTATATATACCACCTCTTCTTGATCCATTCATCTGTTGATGGACATCTAGGTTCTTTCCATAGTTTGGCTATTGTGGACATTGCTGCTATAAACATTCGGGTGCACGTGCCCCTTTGGATCACTAGTTTGTATCTTTAGGGTAAATTCCCAGTAGTGCAATTGCTGGGTCATAGGGCAGTTCTATTTTCAACATTTTGAGGAACCTCCATGCTGTTTTCCAGAGTGGTTGCACCAGCTTGCATTCCCACCAACAGTGTAGGAGATCATTTGTTTCCATTATCATTATCATTTGTTTCCATGATTTTTTTCAATTCTTCTTTAATTTCCCGGTTGACCCATTCATTCTTTAGAAGGATGCTGTTTAGTCTCCATGTATTTGGGTTCTTTCCAAACTTCCTCTTGTGGTTGAGTTCTAGCTTCAGAGCATTGTGGTCTGAAAATATGCAGAGAATGATCCCAATCTTTTGATACCGGTTGAGTCTTGATTTAGGACCGAGGATGTGATCTATTCTGGAGAATGTTCCATGTGCACTAGAGAAGAATGTGTATTCTGTTGCTTTGGGATGAAATGTTCTGAATATATCTGTGATGTCCATCTCATCCAGTGTATCATTTAAGGCCTTTATTTCCCTGTTGATCTTTTGCTTGGATGATCTGTCCATTTCAGTGAGGGGAGTGTTAAAGTCCCCTACTATTATTGTATTATTGTTGATGTGTTTCTTTGATTTTGTTATTAATTGGTTTATATAGTTGGCTGCTCCCACGTTGGGGGCATAGATATTTAAAATTGTTAGATCTTCTTGTTGGACAGACCCTTTGAGTATGATATAGTGTCCTTCCTCATCTCTTATTATACTCTTTGGCTTAAAATCTAATTGATCTGATATAAGAATTGCCACTCCTGCTTTTTTCTGATGTCCATTAGCATGGTAAATTCTTTTCCACCCCCTCACTTTAAATCTGGAGGTGTCTTCGGGCTTAAAATGAGTTTCTTGGAGGCAACATATAGATGGGTTTTGTTTTTTTATCCATTCTGATACCCTGTGTCTTTTGATTGGGGCATTTAGCCCATTAACATTCAGGGTAACTATTGAGAGATATGATTTTAGTGCCATTTTATTGCCTGTAAGGTGACTGTTACTGTATATTGTCTCTGTTCCTTTCTGATCTACCACTTGTAGGCTCTCTCTTTGCTTAGAGGACACCTTTCAGTATTTCCTGTAGAGCTGGTTTGGTGTTTGCAAATTCTTTCAGTTTTTGTTTGTCCTGGAAGCTTTTAATCTCTCCTTCTATTTTCAATGATAGCCTAGCTGGATATAGTATTCTTGGCTGCATGTTTTTCTCGTTTAGTGCTCTGAAAATGTCATGCCAGCTCTTTCTGGCCTGCCAGGTCTCTGTGGATAAATCAGCTGCCAATCTAATACTTTTACCATTGTATGTTATAGACTTCTTTTCCCGGGCTGCTTTCAGGATTTTCTCTTTGTCACTAAGGCTTGTAAATTTTACTATTAGGTGACGGGGTGTGGGCCTATTCTTATTGATTTTGAGGGGTGTTCTCTGAACCTCCTGAATTTTGATGCTCGTTCCCTTTGCCATATTGGGGAAATTCTCCCCAATAATTCTCTCCAGTATACCTTCTGCTCCCCTCTCTCTTTCTTCTTCTTCTGGAATCCCAATTATTCTAATGTTGTTTCGTCTTACGGTGTCACTTATCTCTCGAATTCTCCCCTCATGGTCCAGTAGCTGTTTGTCCCTCTTTTGCTCAGCTTCTTTATTCTCTGTCATTTGGTCTTCTATATCGCTAATTCTTTCTTCTGCCTCATTTATCCTAGCAGTGAGAGCCTCCATTTTTGATTGAACTTCATTAATAGCTTTTTTGATTTCAACTTGGTTAGATTTTAGTTCTTTTATTTCTCCAGAAAGGGCTTTTATATCTCTGGAGAGGGTTTCTCTAATATCTTCCATGCCTTTTTCAAGCCCGGCTAGAACCTTGAGAATTGTCATTTTGAACTCTAGATCTGACATATTACCAATGTCTGTATTGATTAGGTCCCTAGCCTTCGGTACTGCCTCTTGTTCTTTTTTTTGTTGTGAATTTTTCCGCCTTGTCATTTTGTCCAGCTAAGAGTATATGAAGGAGCAAGTAAAATACTAAAAGGGTGGCAACAATCCTAGGAAAATATGCTTTAACCAAATCAGAAGAGATCCCAAATCGTGAGGGGGGATTTCTCCCCCCTCACGATTGGGTGAGGGATTTCCTCTGATTGGGATCTCCTTTGATTGGGATATCCCAATCTCTTCTGATTGGGATCTCCCAATCTCTCCTGATTGGGATCTCCCAATCTCTTCTGATTGGGATCTCTTCTGATTTGGGGATAAAAAGAGGTTCAAAAAGAAAGAAAGAAAAAAAAAGAAAAAAAAGAATTAAAAAAATGAATTAAAAAGTATAAAAAAGAAAAAATATATGTATATATATTATATAAACTAGTTAAAAAACGTTTAAAAAGAAAAGGGTAAAAGTTTAAAAAAATTTTAGCAGAAGAAGAGAAAAAAAAATGAAAAAGAAAAAAAATTAAATTAACTGCAAGACTAAAAAATCACAGGGAAAAGCCATGAGTTCCGTGGTTTGTTTTCTCCTCCTCTGGAATTCTGCTGCTCTCCTTGGTATTGAAACTGCACTCCTTGGTAGGTGAACTTGGTCTTGCCTAAATTTCTTGTTGATCTTCTGGGGGAGGGGCCTGTTGTAGTGATTCTCAAGTGTCTTTGCCCCAGGCGGAATTGCACCGCCCTTACCAGGGGCCGGGCTGAGTGATCTGCTCGGCTTTGCTTTCAGGAGCTTTTGTTACCTGAGCGCTTTCCGTAGAGTTCCGGAGGACGGGAATACAAATGGCGGCCTCCTTGTCTCTGGCCCGGAGGAGCCGAGAGCCTGGGGCCCCGCTCCCCAGTGCGCCCTCAGCGAACAGCTCTGACTCGCGTCTGCCTGACCTCCGGCCGCGCTCCGAGCTCACCGAGCCTGCGGCCGGTTCAAGGCAACCCCGAGCTGTGAGCTTACTGTCGGCTCTGTCTCTGCAGCCGGCTTTCCCGTTCCAATATCCGCAAGCTCTGCGACATTCAGACACCCCCGATCCTTCTGTGACCCCGCGGGACCTGAGGTCACGCCGACCCCGCGTGGGCTTCGCCCCGGTTTAGCCTCCAGAGCGATGTCCCTCAGCGGAACAGACTTTTAAAGTCCTGATTTTGTGCTCCGTTGCTCCGCCGCTTGCCGGGAGCCGGCCCCTCCCCCCGCGGTCTGTCTTCCCGTCGCTTTGGATTCACTTCTCCGCCAGTCCTACCTTTCAGAAAGTGGTTGTTTTTCTGTTTCTAGAATTGCTGTTCTTCTCTTCGATCTGCCGATGGATTTGCAGGTGTTTGCAATCTTTAGATAAGCTCTCTAGCTGATCTCCTGCTAGCTGAGGTAGTCTCAGCCTGCTACTTCTCCGCCATCTTGACTCCTCCCCCCTCCACTTCTCGGTTTTCGGTTTACTTTTTATTCTGGTTTTGGAGCAAATAAATAAGTGTATATATTGCTAGTATGCTGAGTCATATAATGTGACATTTTATTAAGACCAGTTGAAATGCTTTTTAATTGGTTTGATAATTACATTGCATTATACAATACTTAAGGACATGTAATTTGGCAAATGAATGCTTTTTGAGTCATAATTGCCTGGAAAAATGTGCACCTTCTTTTTTTCTTTAAATGAATCCCTAGTACGGACTCATTTATAAAAACTGGCCAAAGAAACTGAATGTTAATTGAATTATATTTAAAGATTTTAAAAACCTGGCTACATGCCCATCTGATTGGCTTAGAAAAATACATTAAGAAGTGTCTGAATACTAATCTGCCTATCTAAAAGTCTGGCTTCACGGTGAAAGCAGAATTTTTTTTAATTGAGGTTTAATTGATATACAACATTATATTAGTTTCAGGTATAGACCTTGATGATTAGATATTTGTTTCTATTGCAAAATGATCACCACAGTAAGTTTGATTAATGCCTGTCAGCATGCTTGGTTTGCAGAAATTTCTTTTATGTTGAGAATTTTTAAGATCTATGTTCTTAATAGCTTTCCAATATGTAATAGAGTGTTATTAACTATAGTCTCGAGGCTGTATGTTACATCCCATGACATATTTGTTGCATAACTGGAACTTTGTATCTTTTGGCCCCCTTCACCTGTTTTGTCCACCACCACTCCTGCCATCCCCCCCTGCCCACCACCTCTGGCATCCACCAGTCTGTTCTCTCTATCTATGAGGGTGTTTTTTGTTTCTTGTTGTTGTTTCTCTCTTTTTATTCCACATATAAATGAGATCACATGATATTTGTCTTTCTCTAACTTATTTCATGTAGCATTATACCTTCTAGGTCTACCTTTCTTCACTTAGCAATGCCTTCAAGAACTTTTAGGCTGTTTCCACATCTTGGCTATTGTAAATAATGCTGCAGTGAACACAGGGCTGCTCATATTTTTCTAGGTGGTTTCTTTTTCTTTGGGTAGATACTGAGAAGTTGACTTTCTGGATCATAAGGTAATTCTTTTTTTAATTTTTTGAGGAATCACTACAGTGTTTTCTTTAGTGGGGCTGCACCAATTTACATTCCTACCAACAGTGCACAAGGGTTTCTTTTTCTCCAAATCCGTACCAAAACTTGTTATTTCTTGCCTTTTTGATGATAGACATTCTAACAGGTGTGACATTGTATCTCATTGTGGTTTTAAGTTGCATTTCCCTGATGATGAGTGATGTTGAGCATCCTTTCGTGTACCTCTTGGCCATCTGTATGTTTTCTTTAGAAAAATATCTATTCAGTCTTCTACCCACTTTTTAATTGGATTGTTGGGGGTTTTTCCTATTAAGTTATAGGAGTTCTTTATGTATTTTGAATATTAATTCCTTATCAGGCATGTGATTTACAAATGTTTTCTCCTATTCCGTAGGTTGTATTTTCATTTTGTTGATGGTTTCCTTTGCTTTGAAGAGGCTTTTTAGTCTGATGTGTCCTACTTGTTTCTTTTTTGTTCCGGTGTCAAATCCAAAAATTCATTGCCAAGATCTGTGTTAAGGAGCTCACACCTGTGTTTTATTCTAGAAATTTTATGGGTTCAGGTTTTACATTTAAGCCTTTAATCTATTTTGAGTTAATTTTTCGGTACGGTATAAGATGGAACTCCAGTTTCATCTTCGGTACGTGGCTGTCCAGTTTGCCCAGGGCCGTTTATTGAAGAGACTGTCCTTCCTCCATCACATATTCTTGGCTCTGTTGTTGGAACTTGATTGACCATTTAAGTTTAGGCTTATTTCTGGGCTTTCTACTCTGTTCCATGGTGTCTGGTTTTATGTCAGTACCGTACTGTTATTTTTTTTTTTATTAGTGTTATCATGGTATATTTTTCTCCATACATTAACTTTTTAAAAAAAATTTTTCAATTTATTTATTTTCAGAAAAACAGTATTCATTATTTTTTCACCACACCCAGTGCTCCATGCAATCCATGCCCTCTATAATACCCACCACCTGGTACCCCAACCTCCCACAACCCCGCTACTTCAAACCCCTCAGATTGTTTTTCAGAGTCCATAGTCTCTCGTGATTCACCTCCCCTTCCAATTTACCCTAACTCCCTTCTCCTCTCTAACACCCCTTGTCCTCCATGATATTTGTTATGCTCCACAAATAAGTGAAACCATATGATAATTGACTCTCTCTGCTTGACTTATTTCACTCAGCATAATCTCTTCCAGTCCCATCCATGTTGCTACAAAAGTTGGGTATTCATCCTTTCTGATGGAGGCATAATACTCCATAGTGTATATGGACCACATCTTCCTTATCCATTCGTACCATACTGTTTTGATTACTACAACTTTGTAACATAGTTTGAAATCAGGGAAGGTGTTGCCTCCAGCTCTGGTCTTCTTTTTCAAAATCGTTTCAGCTATTTGGGGTTTTTTTTGTGGTTCCATACAAATTTTTAGAATTGTTTGCTCTATTTCTGTGGGGGAAAAATGCTATCGGGAATTTGGTAGGGGCTGCATTGAATCTGTAGATTGCTTTTGGTAGTATGGATATTTTAACAATATTAGTTCTTCCAATCCATGAGCATGGACTGTCTTCTCATTTATTTGTGTCTTCTTCGGTTTCTTTCATCAATATAGCTTTTCATCAGTATAGTTTTCAGTGTTCAGATCTTTCACCTTCTTAGTTAAATTTATTCCTAGGTATTTTGTTGTTTATAATGTAATTGTAAATAGGATTGTTATCTTAATTTTTCTTTCTTATAGCTTGTTATTAGTGTAGAGAAACAAAACACATTTTTTATATTGATTTTATATCCTGCAACTTTACTGAATTCTTTTATTAATTCTAACAGGTTTTGGTCTAGCCTTCAGAGTTTTATATATCTAGTATCATGTCATCTGCAAATAGTGACAGTTTTATTTCTTCCTTTCCAATCCAAATGCCTTTTATTTCTTTCTCTTGCCTAATTGCTCTAAGACTTCATACTATGCTGGATAAAAGTGGCAAACGTGGACATCCTTGTCTTGTTCCTGATCTCAAAGGGAAAACTTTCAGCTTTTCATCATTGGGTATGATGTAGCTGTGGGCTAGTCATATATGGCCTTCATTATGTTGAGGTTCATTTCCTCTATACCCATTTTGTTGAGAACTTGTACCATAAATGGATGTTGAATTTTGTCAAATGCTCTCCTACATCTACTATGATGCTCATATGACATCTTTTCCTTCATTTTGTTAAAGTGGTCTCTCACATTGATTGATTTATTGATGCTAATTCATCCTTACATCCCTGTAACAAAATCCCACTTGATTGTAGTGTATGGTCCTTTTAATGCACTGTTGAATTTGGTTTGCTGATATTTTGTTGAGCATGTTTATACCTATGGTCTTCAGGGATATTGGCCTGTGATTTTCTTTCATTGCAGCATCCTTGTCTGGTTTTGGTATCAGGGTAATGTTGGCCTCGTAAAATGAATTTGGAAGTGCTCCCATCTCCTCCGTGTTTTGGAAGAATTTGAGAAGGATTGGTATTAATTCTCTTTTGAATGCTGGGTGAAAACAGTAAAATTTTATTAGTGATGAAAGCAGTTACTTTTTGGTAGTCTACTTAACATTAAAGTTTAAGTGATTTTTTAGAAATTCTTTACTGAATAACATAGTATTAAATTATTTGTATTCTTCTTGATTTTTAGGTAACCCTGAGCAGTCCTAAGAGAGGAAATGAAAAAAAGAATAAAAACATTTTTAGCATAACCAGATGTGAATTCCCCATATTGGTCTGACATGGAGAATTGATTATGAAGTAACATGATACTTTGAATTTATCCATATATGGTCTCTTTGCAGAAAAGATTTAACCTGGCAGGCTTGATTGCTGATCTTTAGGAAGGCATGCTTACAAAGTTGGCCCTTGGCTGGCATCTGGGATCTTTGATTTGGGAAGGTTCCCAGTCCCATAACTGATAAGAGTAGTTTACTGTGCCCAGACTGTTTATGTAAGCAATATGGTTTATGCAAAATACCTGCTTTCATTCTGGAAGTCTGGAATTTGGATATGTGCCAGGCAGAGATGGCCTCCACAACCAGTTCCCAGTAAAAACCTTGAGCACTGAGTCTTTCAAAAATTTCCCTGATTGGGGAGCTTGGGAGGTTTAGTGTGTTAAGCCTCTGCCTTTGGCTCAGGTCATGATCTCAGGGTCCCATAATTGAGTCCCTCATTGGGCTCTCTGCTCAGCAGGGAGCTTGCTTCCCCCTCTCTCTGCCTGCCTCTCTGCCTACTTGTGATCTCTCTCTGTGTGTTAAATAAATAAATAAAATCTTTAAAAAAAAAAAAAGAAAAAGAAAACTTCCCTGATTGACATTTCACATGTGTTGCTAGGGGTATTAAGCAAATCCGGTGTGACTGCATTAGTAATAGAAACTTGGCCTTAATTTTCCCTAGACTTTGGCTGATTTTACCTTATATCCTTTTGCTTTAATGAATTATAGTTGAGTATCACTGAATATTAGGTCCTGTGGGTCCTCCTAGTGAATCATCACACCTGAGGGTGGGTTGGGGACCCTCAACATGGTACTCTACTGATAGTAATTCAGAGGACATCTGAGAACCATGTGTTGTTGGTATTTACATCATTTGTGGATAATAGGGCTCAACCTCACAATATTTTCAGAAGCAATGCTGGTAGTAGGACTCAAATATTCTTTCCCAGTGTATTCTGTTAAACACTCTCTTCAGGTCATCCAAAGAATTGTAGGTCATGGGCTCTCTACCTCTTTTCAAATTTAAAGGTTAGTTCTCTAATTTACTTTCTTTCCTTAAAGAAACTTTCTCTTAATCCCCATTGATTAGCACTGTGCCCAGTTTAATAAATGTTGGATTTAATTGAAGAGGTCACCAGCAGAACATGAAGGTTGTTTTTTTTTTTAAAGATTTTTATTTATTTACTTGATAGACAGAGATCACAAGTAGGCAGAGAGGCAGGCAGAGAGAGAGGGGGAAGCAGGCTCCCCGCTGAGCAGAGAGCCCGATGTGGGGCTCCATCCCAGGACCCTGAGATCATGACCTGAGCTGAAGGCAGAGGCTTAAACCACTGAACCACCCAGGCGCCCCGAACATGAAGGCTTTGATCTTTCCTAGCCCTGCCCCAGCCCTGCCTCCCTGTGGTGTCTGCACCCACACGCCCTGTTCCCTGACACACACCCTGTGAACTGTGCCAGGGCTGTTACAGAACCCCCAATACCGGTGTCTACGTCGTTCCTTTTTACAAAACAAGAAGAAATTTCGTCTTAAGGATTTTGTGTGCTGCTAAGTGCCATTGACTCATAGGATAACTGATGTGTAGATCTGACTACACTTAGTAATAGTGATTTTCAGTATTTATTATATGACAGAGTCTGAATCTAAACTCAAAACGATGCATAATAATGGACTTAATAAATTGAAATGCAGAGTATGCATATGCCGAATGAATTGACCATGGTGTATGAAAGAAGTTCAAAATAAGAAAAGTATTCTCCAGTTTTGGTTCCCTCAATCTTGTCCACCTTTCACATGTACCCAACAAATTGTAAATTACTTTTTCCCTTCCCTTTGAAGGGGTTACCATATCTATTGTGACATCAGCATAGAACAGATCCTGCCATTAAGTTTTAGGGTGCTCTAGGCTCTTGGATACTGGAAGCCACAAGTTCATATGAGTGCACAATGGGATGGACAGCTGCTTTTGTTAGTCTGTCTCAGATAAGGAAAGATCAGAGGAATTGTGCAGATAACTCAAGGCAAGAACCCACACTTTTTTAACCTGTATTGGCCTCCATTTTAAACTATCATGAACTAACTGCCAAGTTCCTGCATTTTTGAAGTTCTCGAAGTTATTTTTAAAATACAAGGGGTTTATATAAGAGAATGCTAAAATGTACCTATTTACTTGCAATGAAGCTAACTTCTTGCCTAGTCTTCTGACAAAATCCATATTGTAATCTAGCAAATGCATGATTAAGATGTAAAAATTAACCAGCAGCAGAAGTGAAAATTTTCTCTAGGAAACTTTCTAGAAAAAAGAAATTAAATTCAAAGATCTTAATAGATTTTTTTTTTTAAGAGCATGAGCAGGGAGGAGAGCAGAGGGAGAGGGAGAGATAGATAATCTCTTAAGTAGGTTTCATGCCTAGCATGGAGCCTGATGCAGGGCTTGCTCTCACTATCCTGAAATCGTGTTCTAAGTCAAAATCCAGAGTTAAGACGTGAACCAGCTGAGCCACCCAGGTGCCCCTTAGTAGATGACTTTTGAGACTAAGACGATATCAAGGACTAGAGAAAGTACCCAAGGATCTTCTCTCTTGGGTGTGGGTAGCAGCTCAGCTCTAGATTTAATCTAACATGTAGAATGTCTAGCTACTTAGGACACAATATGGGAATCCCTTATAAGCAGACTTTTTCAAAGAATATGTGTGTCAGACCAGCATGGTCCTCAGAGTATGGGAAGTGGAATGATTTGGTCCAGAAACATTAGTCATTGTTCTATAAATAGATGACTATAGAAATTGAACATATTTACAACTTCTGTAGCAACTTGACATAGCATGGCATCCAAATGTGTAGTAATTTTTCTAGTAAGTCATTGTACTGTATTTTACAGAAGTAATAGACTGTCATAGATTAAACTCCGCCCTCCCCATGGCCCTTCACCACAAATAGCTTAATTACGTTGGTTAAAAATCTAGTTTCCTGGACCCCACATAAACCAGTGGAATCCAAATCTCTGAAAATGGGGACTGGTCCCAGGAATGGGCATTTAGCAAGCTGCCCCAGTCATTCTTTATCATGCCAAAGTTTGAGAACTGCTTTAGGAAACGGACCAATAATGTGGCTAATACATTTCCTAAGTATAAGGTTAACTTTTGAAAGCCATCCACTGTAAGGACCAGAGTGGCAAAGGTGACAGCTCATACACGTTTGACTTCAGGGAAGAGGCTGTGTCGTTGGCCCACAACACACCACAGCTAACAGGGCCCTGTGGTTTCTAGGTACAGTTCTGTTGCTAGTTTTTGAGATGCCTTTGTGCAAGACACCGTCAAAGCTTCTTCACTGCAGGAAAGTGGTTTTATTAATTGTACTAATGGAAAGCATCTAGGTATGTGAGGGATGTCTAGGATCCTTTGATGTGGTTCCTTCTGCACAGCTCGTAGGGCCCCACGCCATGCCCAGGGGAGGGCGATGTAGCACAAGACCCTGTTCCATAGCTCCTGATCAGAAAACACTGATGCCTGCCTCAGCTCCGTAGACACAGGCCCTGTGACACTCATCAGGAGAGAACATACACATCAGAGGAGTTCTTGTTTGTTTCAGGTGTAAAGTAACCCGGATCAAAGGGGGAATTTAATGCTCCCTGGGCACATGGCTTTCTCATTCACCATGTCAATCAATAGACCAGTTTATAAGGAGGAAGAAAAAAATATTTCTAGAGCAGTAATTGCTCATCAGAAAGGAGAGACTTCTTTGTCACCTGTGCTGCATGTTCAGCAGCTACTAATACCCACTGTCCTCGGTGACTTCAGGCGGGAGGTGCTGCTCCTTGGCTCCCCCTGAATCACTGTCACTCACGCAGCCATCCCAAGGAAGGGGCCACAACCTAACACTAAGGCAACCCATGAAGAGGAGTAGGAAATGGGTTGTGGGAGGAAAAGGAAAGAAATAGAACAGTAACTTGAAGTTTTGTTTTGTTTTGTTTTGTTTTCACTTCATTTTATTTTATTTCTTTTCAATGTTCCAGAATCCATTGTTTATGCACCACACCCATTGCTTCATGCCATACGTGCCCTCCATAATACCCTCCATCAGGCTCACCCAACCCCCCACCCCCACTCCTCCAAAACCCTCAGTTTGTTTCTCAGAGTCCACGGTCTCTCATGGTTCATCTCCCCCTCCAATTTCCCCAAATTCTCTTCTCTTCTTCTCCCAAAGTCCTCCATGTTATTCCTTATGCTCCACAAGTAAGTGAAACCATATGATAATTGACTCTCTCTCTTTGACTTATCTGACTCAGCATAGTTTCCTCCAGTCCTGTCTATGTTGATGCAAAAGTTGGGTATTCATCCTTTCTGATGGAGGCATAATACTCCTTGTATACATGGACCAGATCTTCCTTATCCATTCATCTGTTGAAGGGCATCTTGGTTCTTTCCACAGTTTGGCGATTGTGGCTGTAAACATTGGGTACATCTGGCCCTTCTTTTCACTACATCAGTATGTTTGGGGTAAATACCCAGTAGTGCAGTTGCAGGGTCATAGAGTAGCTCTATTTTTAATTGTTTTGACAGAGCTTTTGAGGACATTTTTGCTTCTTAGAATTTAAACTGATTCTCTGTTAGGAGTCGGTTTTATTCTCAGCCACAATCCTGTGCCCTGGCTCTCAAGCCTTTAAAGGGTTAAACATCCTTCTAAACAGGATGCCGTTGTCATCTGTGGACCAGCACTCTCTCTCCTGCTTCTCTTCCTCCCCTTGTCTGCCAGGCAGCCTGGAGGTTCAGTCTCACCTCCTTGAGGAGTTCCTCTGGACCCGGACAAAATTCAGCCCCTTCTCTCTTCTCTCCCTGTGGCCCTTATGCATGACATTCTCTGATTGTGAGGATTGTCATGGTTGATTATTAAGAAATACAGGGGTGCCTGGGTGGCTCAGTCCGTTGAGCGGCTGCCTTCAGCTCAGATCATGATCCCAGGGTTCTGGGATCGAGTCCCACATCAGGTTCCCTGCTCAGCGGAGAGCCTGTTTCTCCCTCTCCCTCCGCCTGCCTCTCTGCCTACTTGTGTTCTACCTATCTGTCAAGTAAATAAATAAAATCTTAAAAAAAAAAAAAAAGAAAGAAATACAATTGTCCCCTGCAGATAGATGTTGCCATTTAACAGGAACTAACCGTTGTAACTATGTTTTTTTATAAGAAAGGATCGCTCTTTCATAAAAGGGATAAATGTGTGTGTGTATATATATATATATATATATATATATATATATATATATATACATACATAGTTAAAGGATATTAACAAAGATGGTGGTGGTGCTGGGGAAAAAGAAAGCCTTTTAGCCCTTCTAGATCAAGAATTAGATTTGCCCAGGGAGGATAAAGTTTGATAGCTCTCTATTTGAAACATTAAAAAAGAAAGAAGGAAATTAAAGCAACTTTAGTACTGACAGTTGCAGGGAGATAAATAATTTTGGTAATAGGAATCTTCAACCCTGCGTCCCCAATTCCATCTCTTTCTTTTCAAACAACTATCTTCGAATCAGTTACAATCAAGCAACTATTTTATAGTCAGTCTTTTTTTAACCATTTCTTCGGTAACTACTCTTGCAAATAAGGACAGGTTGTGTGTGTGGACCGTGACACAAGATACCTTTAACTTGGGGAATGCAAATCTGTTACTACACTGTCCTCTTGTTCAGTTCAGTGCGGTTGTCTCCTCCTCCTCTCTCGCCGCCCCGCCCACAATAATCAGCCAGACGCCAGAATGTGCGCCTGTCACATCTCCGGAGGTGCCCCATGAGCCACAGACAGGCCACTTGCCGGCGGTCCTAACACTGCAAATGTGTAAGTGACAAGAAACGAGTGCAGACCGAGTGGGCATCCCACCGTCACTCCCACCACCGCGCTCCGACACCTCCTCCCTCCCGCCCCGAGTTGTTCAAGGGCTTCTGATTTTCTTTCCGCCGCAGGGATCCTCATCATGATGTCCCTGTGCGGCGAAGTGCACGTGTACGAGTACATCCCGTCCATCCGGCAGACGGAGCTGTGCCACTACCATGAGCTGTACTATGACGCGGCGTGCACGCTCGGCGCCTACCACCCACTGCTCTACGAGAAGCTGCTGGTGCAGAGGCTGAACACCGGCGCCCAGGGCGACCTGCACCGCAAGGGAAAGGTGGTTCTGCCTGGGCTCCGGGCCGTGCGCTGCCCCGCGCCCAACCCCGCTGGTCCCCCGTCTTGAAGAGGGGCTCTTGAGAATCGATGTGCAATAAGGTACTACTGTTGTCCTCTGAGTCACAGGAGAATACTTGAAGATGTATTTTAGGCAATGTAGTCTTCAGTCCTTTAGACTGTCACTTAGCGCTGGCCACAAGAATTCTTTTTCTAAGCCATGGAGTGTTTATGACTGCTTTGAATACAGGAATGGAATTTAAAAGGAAAAGAAGCTCAAGAAAGATGCAAAAAAAAAAAAAAGAAGCAAACATATGACAAATGGGTATTATACCTCCAGAAATATTAACCTTTTCTTAAGCCGTGGGCACCCCTGTGAGGCTTGGTTTCCGCTACAGTTTTCAGTGCTGTACTTGATATTATGAAATGATTTAGACACCCATTTTGGGGTACAGTATCTGTAGAACCTAGCGTGTCACTCGCACATTTGTTCATTATTAAAGATCCTAGCGTTTATGACAAGCATCTGAATCAGCACTCAGATGTATTTATCTTAACAATAAAATTCCCCCGTATGTGTTGAGAGATGACAAACTTGCTTCCCGGCAAGCTGTGGCATTCCCCTGCTCTATTTCCCAGTGCCCACCCAAGCTTTGCTCTTTGTGTATCAGGACAGATTTCTAAAACCAGAAAACACCCCTCTCGAGCAGTCCAAGGAAAAAGTCAACCCTGGGATAGCACTACAGAGGAGACACTTTGTTTTCCTGCAGTATTTCCTTACTTTGACAAATAAATACACAATCACCCGGCTGCAGGGTGGCCCAGGGCCAGAATCTTCCCAGCTTTCCTGCATGGTACATCCTCAGCTGCCAGTCCTCCTCACAGCCCTTACACTGTTACACCTACAGACACTTGTGACCCCTGCCGCCGTGGGGGAGGACCCCTTCGGGTCAGAAGGAGGGGATATGGAACCTTCACTCTATGCTTCTGGGGATGCACACCTGTCTCTTTCATGGAGATTTCTTTCAGGCCAATAGCAGCTGCTGGAACCCCAGCAATGATGTACTAGATTTTCACCAATTCTCCCTGCAAATAGATATTGAGGAACCCTGTCCCTGTTTTCACAGATATATTTTATGTCAGCAACATACAAGCCATATAATTAAATAAAATTGTGTGAAAACGTTGTTCTTTAACAAGGAAAATACGTATATGCTTGAGAAGCAAAGGTACTGGGGGAAGAAGTTGTCACCCCAATATGTTAGCTATATTCAGATCTGTTTTATTTTGTTTTTAATCTCAACTTTTACCACTGATACATTGAAAAACAATATTTTTTTTGCTATAATGTAGTGAAACAGAAACATTTTGGAATACATTAATTGAACATGCTGTCTCTCTATGTAACCAAAAGTTAGCACAAGAGGTAAGACTTTTTTAATTAAATACATTCTCTCTTGCAAATCTATGAATGTCAGGAGAGTTCAGTGGGAAAGTGTTTTTTGGTCCACGATTGGTTTTTTCCCTGAGTGCTCTCAAAACTACTTTCTTGAGCAAGAATGGTTTATATAAATTGACAGCTTCTGTTTGGTGAGTCTAACTCCCCAGAAATTGGGTTGGGTGATGGGCATCTCTCTCCTATGGCTTACTATAACAGTGAAGTAGAGGAGTAATAGAAAAATTTCAGTTATGACAGCATCCACTAGAAGCCCATTTTGAGAGCTTTCTTTCCAGGTCTATGAGAAGACATCGATCATTTTGTCCTACACAGTAGCTTATGTGTAAGCTAATGTGGTCAAGCCGCTTTTCTCTCTGGTTTCCTGAAAGACCTTAGTCTTGTCCCCATGTGCAGTGAGTACGGAGTTCAGATTGTGAGGTTGCTCTGAGTACAGTGAGCCGTCCTTCCATGGTCTTGGGTCTCCCTAGACCTGCCAGCTCTGCCTTCAAATGTTCATGACACTGAAGTTCCTTTGATAGTCTTCCTGGTAGATTTCCTTCAGACCTTATTACCCAGGACAGCCCCCATTGGTGATATAAGAGGCTGGTTAGAGAAAGATTGATTGGGGTACTCAAGTTCAAAAGCCCCAGAAAGTACTTCAAACACTTCAAAGATTTTTAAATAGCATTTTGTTGTAACGCATGTACTTTAAAAAGGTCCTTTCAGTCTCACTGACATTACAAGAAAGACTGAAGAGCATAAAGGAAATCCAATTAAAATTTTCGAATTTATTATGGCCTTAAAGACTCTTGGGAATCAGGGTCTGTGAAACATTCAGAAAATGTGGTACACATATTAATATAGTGTGACTGGGCATTCTTCTATTTGAAAGTTTAGTTTAGCTTCCCAAAAATATCACGCAGTTAGAGTTAACACCACTGCGTCTAGTATTAGCTAAATTGGCCCTAAGTGCCAGTATTTTGCCAGACATTGATTAAGTCCTTCTAGGCTACATTTACTGAACTGCTGTAAACACACAGCTCTTCCGTGGAGTAGTTAACGATAAACGCTGTCCTAGTACATTTCTTCCAGGCTCTGCCCCTCCCAAGACACTCCAACTGCTTCTGGAAGGGATGCCCATATGATCTTTAAGGTGCAACCAGAAAGCATTAGCTGTCTCAAAATAATTTCACAACCCCTTTTGTGATGGTTGTTATTACCGCAAAGAAACGAATTTTGACCAAGAATGACAACTCACCTTTATCTAGGTTTTCACTGACTTGTTTCCCCAGTCCCTCTCCCAGGTATACGGGTAGGGTTTAACAGGTGTCCGACGCTCACTGTCCACGGGGAATACCGGTGCTGGCCCTGTGTACCTGACCTTCCCCACTAAGTCCTTACAGGGCTGCTTTTATCAAGAACTTTGTGCAGAGGCCAAGAGAAGTTCCATTAAAAGTTGCATATATGCATCGTGCAACATCAAGGGCATACATTAAGTTAAGCCATGTGAGCGACTTTTGCCCATGTTTCAATTACTGGGGCCTTCCTTTTCGCCTGGACGCAGAGCTCGGAGAGCCCTGCTTCAGTCATAGCCCTTCAAGCGTCTTGTGCCCTCAGTCTCTGAGCCAGACATTTAATCAATCCTGGACTCACCAGTAATCATCTGTCATTGTAGACATAGCGTCTGGACAAAGCAATGCTGAAGTGATCATTAGCATTTACAAAACTGGGAAATAAAAGTAGCTGTTTAAAGCTACCACGGGGTTGCTCCATTACGTGTTTATGAGCCAGTTCATTCTGGTGGAACAGATTAATACCTTCTGTTGCTGGCTGACCCTTCCGGGCGGGAGCACTTGCAGCCACTGAATTAATTAGGTCCTGTTTGGCTGCGTTAAGTGGGATCAGTCTCACGTGAGTAATGGCACACGATGGAGGTGTTCTCTGAGCACAAATGACATGATGAAAGTTCTCTCTCCAGCCTCTCTCAGAGATCAACACACAGTACGTGTTTGAGGCTGGTGGGCAAAGTGACCTGGTCCCATTTCTGTTTAGCTATAGGAAGAGACAGAGGGAGGGAGGGGGAAGTTATCAAGAAATCCATGACTGGCCAAGTAGTCTCTGTATTCTGTCATATTGTCTGATTCGACTTCCTACTTTCTGATAGCTTAGAGCTCTCTACTCGGTTCTTAACAGCCCATTCAGGCAGCTGCGTTTAGAAATTAACTGCTTAGGTAAAACGTGCCTGAGTTCCAACTTGTGTTTTTATACTCTGGACATTTCCATTGTGAAAATACTCTGCATGTTCTTGTCACTTGGGCATTACTTACACAACTGGTAAACGAAAAGGTATCGCTCCGGGAATTCAAGGATAAAATGTAAGTTCTGATTTTTGTTTTATTAAGTGAATGAAGCCTTTTAGTCAGAAACAATAATCCAGCATATTCTTCTACAAGCTTGGAATGATAGAATTTAAAGAATTAAAGACATTGCTATAGTTCTTACTTTTGTTATGAGAGTGTGCATGTAGATATAGTTATATAATTGTATATATACATATCTACACGCATGGTCGGTCTTATATTGTCTTTTTTCATCAAGCTTTATTCCTGAAACCTTTACAATAAATTTTATTTTAATTATGCAAATGCCAATTTTTTAGTAGAAGAAAGCAAGTGTTATATGTCTTTCTATTAAAAAAATAAATGCCGTCTTCCCACACACTGATATTCTACACATCCTGGGCGTGTTTGAAAATATGGCAGAAAATTTTTTTAATGGAAGAAATATTTAAAAGGCACTATGTAGGTAGAACCATTACTGAACATCGTAACCTCATCGGAAATCTAATGGAACATTGAACATTGATGAGGAGGTTACTTATTATAGCTCATGGCTTTTACAAAGATAGAGGGGAAAAACTGAATATTGGTTCTGTGGAAAACAGTATTCTTACCAGGTAGGTTTCAAACAAATTAACTGCGCTGGTAATGCTAAAAACCTAACATTTACGATACCATACATCCTGTTGTACGCTAGCTAAAATACTTATGAAATTTTTCCGGTGGGAACCAGTGAACTTTTTTAACAGCTTTGGGAATTTTTTTGTATGATAATTTTTAAACTGAAATGTGTACTCTTCAAATTAATTAAGGCCTGAGCTTTTTCCAGGAGTCACATTTGAAAAAAGTGTTTGTATACATTTTAACACCTTTGATATTTTCTATTTTGGTTTTGTATATTTTTATGTATACACAGTGTACAGACCTTTTTCTTGTAAATAAAAACATGTTTTCATTTGTCTAGATGTTTCTCTGTTTTCATTTGTAAAAGTTGCAGATAAAAATGAGTGAAGGGCAGAAGAAAGAGCCATCCCTAGGAGAACACGGCAAAAAGCCGAAAGCTAATTAGAAAATTGCAAATGGGGTACCAGCAGCAGGCTCTGGAACTGTGAGTAGGGACACTGCCTGCCTGGGTCGAGACCAGAGGCAGGCTCTGTCTTCTTCACCCAAGGGCTCACTGCCAAATATGAAGATCTACAGTGGCAAAAACAAGCAGGAATTTTTTAGGTGACCACATCTGTATGTCGAGTTAGTAGCCCAGCATTTTGGTTAACTGATAGCCTTGGAAGACCCATCCCCCGCTGGCCAGGGCTTTGGGTCTTAGAAAATATGCCTAAGTTATCAGAGGAAGGCCTTGGGCTGGAGAAATCATGTTAAGCTGCCTCCATGTCCCACCCACCATGGGATCTTTGTGCTGGCTGTGGCGGGAAAATCGGTTCATTAGGCTGCTCGAAAGAAGTTCCCGGTCATTTGTGCTTTCTGGGCACAGTGCAAAGGAAGCCTTGAAGGGAGGCACTCAGGTGTTTGATGTCAGGACCCATTTGAGCAGCTGGGGAATTTCGGGAGCCATAAATCACAGCTCCACATCTGGGCTGCATCGGAGAAGACTCCCACCACCTCTGTGTTACTGTCAGTTTTCTTGCCCCCACAAGATGACTGCCTGCTTCCAGATAATTAAAACGCAGACCTGGCTCAGAAGGTTCTGATTAGAAGGCTGCTCCCCCCAGACTCCGAGAGCTGCTCCCCCTGAGGGGGAGGGGCCGGCCTTGCCGCAGAGATGCCTCCGTGGGGGACTGGCTGGTGGCCTCTCGGATCCGGTCGCTCCTGGGAGGGCCAAGGGGGGAAGACCAGGAAGGACTGTCAAGTAGCTGACACAGGGATGAAGGAGGAGTGGGGAGACATGGATGAGGGTGAGGAACAGGGAGGAGTAAAGGGAGAGGGAGGGAAATCTAAGTGCCTGGAGCGTCAACGATTTGCATAACAAAGGCATCCAGTCAGAACCAAAGCTGCCTCTTGGCTGAAGGCTCCAAGGGTTAAGGGAGCTCTAGGCCTAAAATATTAGAAACCCTGGAGCACAGAATGCTTCAGGAGGAGGGCTCTCCGGCTGGCCCCTCCAGGAAGCTGGGATTGGCAAACTGCCTATTGTTGTAAATAAAGTTTTATTGGCACACAGCCATACTCCCGTGTTCAGGTATTATCTAGGCTGCCACATATAAAGAGACCTTTATCGTCCACCTGCCAAGCCTAAACATGAATTATCTGGCCCTTTATAGAAAAGGTTTGCCCACCTTTCATTATAAATACAGTGGCCCCCAGGCTTATCCCTGGTTTTGCTACCCATGGTTCAGTTACCCAAGGTCAGCTGCCACATGATCCTCCGGAACCAGATGACCCTCCTTCTGACCTGTCAGCAGGAGGTCAATAGTGGTATAAGGCTATGTCGCAGCGCCTACACCATTCAGCTCAATTTCATCTCATCATATAGGCATCTTATCATCTCACATCGTCACAAGAGGAAGCGTGAGTAGAGCACAATCATATACTCAGACCACATTCATATAACATTTATTGCTGTATATTGTTACAATTGTTCTATGTTGTCATTAATCTCTACTGTGCCTAATTTATACATTAAGCTTTATCATAGGTATGTATAAAAAATATAGTATATATAGGATTGAGTACTATCTTTGGTTCTAGGCATCCACTGGGGTCTTGGACTATCTCCGCCAGAGATCCGGGAGACCACTGCACAATTTACCAAGAGCTATTTAGGCAAGCCTTAGGGTAGATGGTTGCATTTAGGCCTCACAAAATCACCTTCTAAGGTAGCTATTTTATTAGACCCAGAAAGCTGGGACTCAAGTTTACTCATTGGCCTGTAATCACATGGCCAGGAAATGCCAGGGGCTGGCTTGCAATCCTCATCTGACTTCAAAGCTCATACTTGGAACCATTACGGTAGGCTTTTTAAAGCAGCCTCTAGTATCTAGAGATACTGCTTGAATACTCAAGTAACCCATACCCAAATACTCCAAGTTTTGGAGGACAATTATAATTTGAATATTTTGAGAAACTATGCTATGAATGTTACGGAGATTAACAGAGGATCCCGGTTTTTCAAGTTCTCTAAATTGCCAGAATACTAAAATGCATCTGAACTACATGGGTCAGTCAAGTACAATTTTTATTTTGTTATTAGAAGCCAGTCTCTATGTGGGTCCCACTCAGGGTACAGAGTGCCTCTCACGTGATATAGAGAAAGCAGGCATAGAGCACTGGCATTTCATCCACTATTCCCAGCTACTGTCCTAAATTGCATCATACTGGAGAAACAAACAGTACTTAACCTGAAAAATGAGATGCCAGCTGAGAAGCTGATCACAAAAGTAAAATAAAAGAAAAATCAATGACTTTGAAAAATACTTTCCTGTCATTGCTGACTTCCTGATCCTCACAAGGGGGGAGAAAAAAGAGGATTAGAACAACAGCATGCCCCTTGGCGATTTAAAAAAAAAAAAATGATGCTGGCCTGAAGCCACTGGGAAGGGTTCTTTTTGAACCACACCTCTTCACATTTGTGAAGCCTGTTTGAGGGAGCCCTGTGCAAAGCCTCTACGGGGAGACCAGCCGGGACCTTAGCAGCCATGTTGGGTGGCAGGAATGAAGAACCGCAGCCATAATACCGAAGTTGCCTTTCCAGAGGGGCTCTGAGAGGGGGCCTCAGCTGGTCTAGGAATCCTGAGCCAACAGCAGTGTTGCAGACAGCTCTCGTCTAACCTAACATGACAGGTGTATGTAACGTAACTGTTTTTTCCATCACTAAACTTAATTTCTGTCTTGAATCCCCTTCCCAGCTCAAGGTAAAAATTACCATATTTCATCTCATCAAAGACATGCTTAAGTATAAGAGGCACCACTACAGAGAAAAATGCTGTAATTAAAGTAGTGAGACCTCAAGTATGTGCTGACGAACACAGCAACGACAAGCCACATAAGGATATTGAACAGCCGAAATGGGGCTCATGAGATTTGAGATGTGAAGTATAAAATACACCTCGGATTTCTAAAACTTACTGTGAGAAGATGAATGTAAACTATCTCAATCATTGTGTTATATTAATGATACTGAAATGATATTTCAGACACTTGGGATTAAATAAAAATATATGAAAATTAATTTTACTTGTTCCTTTTTGTCTTTTTAACATGCTTACTAGAAGATTTGCAGTATCTTTGCTCATGGTCTAGCTCTGGTAAACAATATTTTGAACTTGTAAGTTGGTTGGGAAAGCTTTTAAGCTTATTTAGACAAATTTTGTGTTCCATTATCATGCTTGTACATACAGAAAAGCTAAATATAAGTGAAATAGATTATTTAAGATATTCCTTTTTTTAAAAAAGATTTTATGTATTTTACAAAGAGAGAGAGAGCAGGAGAATACAAGCAGGGGGAGAGGCAGAGGGAGAAGCAGGCTCCCCACCAAGCAGAGAGCCCAGTATGGGGCTTGATTCCAGGACACTGGGATCAGGACCTGAGCTGAAGGCATGATGCTTAACAGACTGAGGGTACCCTGGTACCCACCCAGGCACCCTTATTTAAGGTATTATTAAAGCATTAATATTCAGAGGCTCTATTCTGAATCACATTTTGAATAAGAGTCACTAATTTCTATAATTTTCTGACCCACAGCAGTTCTCTGCACCATCAGAAGCAATGGGACACCTGGTTGGCTCAGTTAGATAAACATCTATCTTTTGCTCACGTCATGATATTGGAGTCCTGGGATTGAGCCCGCATCAGGCTCCCTGCTTAGCAGGGAGTTTGCTTCTCCCTCTCCCTCTGCCTGCTGCTATCCCTGCTTGTACTCTCTTTGTCAAATAAATAAATAAAATCTTAAAAAAAAATAAAAATAAAGGGTGCTCTACTATCATCTTCAGGATATCCTTTTGAACTACTGATACATTCTGCAATTTTAATCTCCACAAGGAGACAAGAACAAATTCTTAAAACTACTGACTAGCAAATAGTGATGGCAAACTGCATTTCAACTTCTGGGATGTTAAAATATGAGGGAAAAAAAATCTTGGTATTATGAAAAATGATATTTCTAGCCAACTGAGATGCTCAGGTGCCCCAAAAAAAGATATTTCTAACCTAGCTTGGATTTAATCCCATTCTTTCCCCAAGGTTGTGTTTAAATACTGGACTACAGAAGAGCACTTCTAATATGGCAGTGTGAGATCTACCAGAAATCCACTCCCTCCGTGAAAGCAACAAGAACACTGGAAGAAATCATTGGAATCAAGTTTTTCAGACATTAGGACAATAACTAAGGGCTGACAACAAGCCAAAGAGTGTTCATTCATGAAGAATGTCTAAATCTCAATAAGAACAGTGAGCTTTGTGGCATTTTTAACTTGCCATATTCTCTTTCCTTCCTCTCCAGCTCCCAGAGAGTCTTGAACAACAGACTCACAACTATGATAGCTGTGAAAACCAGAATGCTAGCAGCCACTGGAGGGTCAGAACAGCTTTTGAGCTTCCCCAAAGCCCTAGAAAACTAGCACTATTTGACCTCTCTTACAACTCACTGCAAAACACCTTTCTCAGAGATTGTAGTTCTTTTCCTGATTCAGAGCCATCTGGGGCCAACAGCCCTATCACTAGGGTGTTTGCTAAAAACAACCGCCGGCAGCATTCTTTAACATTGCAGCTATCTGAGGCAGTGATACCAGTTAGAGGTAACAAGAGGCTGACCAAAGTCTTATAATAAAAAACTGGGAATGAGATGTCTGTAGCAGTCTTTGAAAAACCTTTGACATCTCTGCATATGACACACATCTCTGCATATGACAGGCAAGTCATATGCAGAGATGTGTGTATGCCCAGAAAAAACCTGAGATTCAAGTCTTCAAGACATGCTTCAGTACACACATAGACCCCTTGGCAAAGGTTAGGTAACTTATTGGTTCAAGGCATTGAAGAAAATCACTCTCCAATCACTAGCTAAACGATGAAACTGAACAAAGACCTCAGTGACTGAATACAACAAGGAATACAGAATTTACATAATTAGTCCAGAGAGTCACTAACAAATAGCAAAAATAAATAACCATGGAGAAGGGAGGAAAATCCAATTTCCAGAATTGCCATAGTAAATAATACAAAATGTCCAGTTTTTAACAAAAGATTATGAGACATACGACAAACAAGAAAATATAGCCCAAAGATGGGAAAAAAAAATCTATGAGGAAGATAGATGTTGAATTTACTAGATAAAAACTTTAAATCAGCTATTATAATTATGTTCAAAGAACAAAAGATAACCATGTCTAAATAATTTTTTAAAAGTGTAAGAGCAATGGTTCACATAACAGAGATTATCAATAAAGTTACAGATATTATAAAAATAATGAAATAGAAATTTTAGAGTTGGAAAGTATGATCTCCGAAATTAAAATTGTGCTGAAGGGGCCTAAAAGCAGATTTTAACAAGCAGAAGAAATAATTAATGAATTTGAAGGTATATAAACTGGACTGCACCACAGTAAAAACCTTTGTGCTTCAAAGGGTACCATTAAGAAAGTGAAAGGACAAGTCACAAAATGAGAGAAAATATTTACAAATCACGTATCTGATAAAGGTCTAGTATCTAGAATATATAAAGAACTTCTATAACTACACAATAAAAAAGCATAGAAATCCAATTAAATGGAAAAAGGATTTGAAGAGATATCTCTATACAAAAGATGTACAAATGGACATGAAACCCATGAAAAATGTTCTACATCATGAGTTATTAGGAAAATGTAAATCAAAACCACATGATACCACTTGACACACACAAGGATGTCGATAATCAAAAACAAGACATGACAAGTATTGGTAAGAGTGTAGAGAAATTGGAACACACATACTTTGCTAGTGAGGATGTAAAATGGTGTGTCTGCTAAGGAAAACAGTCTGGCGGGTCTTCAAAAAAAAAAAATAGAGATACAGTGATCAAACATCTCAGCAAGTCCATCCTAATCTCTGGAACCTGTCGGTATGTTATGTTACATGGCAAAGGATATTGTGGTGCTTGACTGGCTCAGTCAGGAGAACATGCAACTCCTGATCTCGTGGTTGTAAGTTCAAACTCCACTTGGGCATAGAGTTTAAATTTTTTTTGAAAAGTAAACAACAACAAAGAATTCCCACATGGCAAAAGATAGTAAGATTTCAAATAGGAATTAATTAGCTAACCTTAAAATAGATTATTCTGGATAATGAAGGTGGGCCCAATGTAATCTTAAAAGTAATGAAAGAATTGAAAGAAGATGTGAATAAGGAGAACCAAAGAGATGGCAATGTGCTATCTCTACCCCAAGCATCTGTCTTCGGTGATGAAAAAAGAAAGCCACGAGCCAAAGACTGTGGGCAACCTTTTGAAGCTGAGAAGGGCAAGGAAGGGAGCCTCCAAGAGGGAATGAAGCTCTGCTGACACCTTGATTTTAGTCCAATGAGATGAATTTCAGACTTCTAAACTACAGAACTATAAGATAATAAATTTTTGTTATAAGCCATTATACTTTGTACTTTGTTATAATAACCATAGAAAATAAATGCAAAGCTCAAAAAGTTATAAACATATATATCCACACAAAAATTTACACATGAATATCCATAGCAGCCTAATTCATGATAGCCAAAAAGTAGAAAAAATTCAAGTATCCATATCGATGAATGGATAAAGAAAATGTGGTATGTCCATACAAGAGAATGTTTGAAACTAAAAACATTATATCAAGTGAAAGAAGTTAGTCACAGAAAGACAAATATTTTATGTTTCCTTTCATATGAAATGTCCAGAATTAGGCAAATCCATACAAACAGAAAGTAAACTAGTGTTTCCTGGAGATTGGGGTGAGGGGAAAGTAGAGAGTGACTGTAGATGCATATGGGGTTTCTTTCTTAGGTGATGGAATATTCTAGAATTAGACAATAGTGATGGTTACATGAACCTGTGAATATGCTCAAAACTACTGAATTATATCCTTTAAAAGGTGAAGTGTGTGGTATGTGAACTATATCTCAACAAAGGAAAAATAAATTTCCTTTTTATTTATACTCAAATGTATTTATACTCAAAAATAAAACTAAGGTTTCATTGAAGTGAAATTCATGACTGTGTGAGGGAGCAGCTGCTCATGGCATGAAGCCCTGGAGGACAAGTCTGATTCTCAGCCACCCACATCCATCCATCCATCATCACTGTGTATATCGTGGTTGTGGTTGGTCTAGCGTCCAACCACAGCCAAGCAGATCTACCACCTCTCCTCTTCCTGTGGTCTCAAGGCCTCTGGAGATAAACTGGTTCTCTCATAGGCTACTCCTTTCCCACTTTGGGTAGGCTCACAAATCACAGATGTGTCTTGTGAAGTGATGGGACACCCAGGAGTCTCTTTGCCTTATTGTTTATAGAGTCCATTTGCTATCCTATGCCATCCTGGTTGCAGGGGTTGCCTTACATCTTGCTTCCTCCCACGGTTCCCCAGGACAAGCAAGTCATGTGTTCTCTCTCTTTGATCTTTAAACCCACCTTGGGATTCTTTTACTGCCCTGATCTTGGACTCAGCCTAGGGTTGGAGGAGTAGGGAAATGGCTCCTGGTTCTGGGCCACCAGTGTCTACCTTTCTTTGTTCAACTCTAGCTTCTCTCTCACCCACACTTTAGAGAACCTTTAGCCAACTGGATACAGATAACAACTAGCTCCTCCTATGGTATGGTCTTCTGAATCTTCTGTCTTAAAACCAACTTGGCTAAAGAAAATCAGAAGCCAAATATCTGACTCTTCATTTCTCTATATTTTACAGTTCTATTCCATCTTTGAGGAATGATGACAACATGCCTTAACCTCCTGAGCTGGAGAAAGAGCCACGGATTAGGAATTATAGGGGGGAGAACCTTAAATTACTGTTCCATGCTATTATCACCACATACCAAATTTGCAAAATGGCCAAGTTATGAATGAAACACAAATCAAAAATAGCCATGGTTCAGGGACTTGGTCCCTATTTAGGGCGTGCTTTAACTGAATGATTCTACCACACCTGAAGGTTTTTGTGAAACTTTCAAATATCAATATGTATGCTCATCTGACATACTAAAAAAGCCTTCTTTCTGCAGAAAATTTGTCTCTCTTTTGTATTCAATACGAAATTACAACTACAACCATACCTGAAGAACAATAAAACAAATTGCTGAGTAATGAATGAAAACGGATACTTTAGGTTTACAATTTATCTTCCTTTCCTTCCTATTTGTTTGCTTATCTGATGGCATCATTAGCAGACGGGAAATACTTGGTGCCAAAGATTGAAGAAAAAGAACATGGAGATACACTTTACTTGGAGAGAAGCAGGATCCATTGTTTCCCTCTTCCTCCCTGCCTCCCCTGCAAATTAGGTCTGACTGCTCTATTTATTGTGGAAGCAACTCCCAATATAAAATTTGAATTTTGCCTAGGTGAAAGTCCAGCAGGCTGACATCCTTCCTCATGGTGGAGGGGACCCAGGCTCTGACTTGAAGCTCTTCCATTGTTGAGGGCTTTGAAGCACTCCACAGGTTCTCTCTATGGCCCCACAGGATGAGAGAACACAATGCTGGCAGGATGTCATGGGACATTTTAGGGGTCGCAGCATGGTGTGTCTTACTTCTGCCCACAGTCCCCACACCCTGAATCAATCACATGCCCCATGCCTGATTTCAGGCACTGGGGATGTAATCTAGCTGTGTGCTCCCAGGGAGACAGAGGCCTTGTAATATCTTTGGCTTGGCAGCTGTTAATTCAGTTGGTATCAGTATTTTAGAGAATGTAATTTGATAAACTACTTACTCCAGAGTGCTAACCACACCAGATAGGAAAGAAACTATAAATATTTATTGGAACTAGGGAAGCCAATGGAAATGGGCACCAAATAGGAAGTTCTGGATCAAAAGAAGGTTCTGGAAAACCTTTGTGCCAACCAAACACAGGTCAGTGAATGATTGCCACCATGACAAACACCAGGGACATGAGGTCAAAGGGCAGTATTTCTTGTATTTTTCACATGGAGAAGGTACAGAGCATAATAAAGAAAAAAATTCCCTTGGATTCCCACCATCAGTTCAATCATCCTTAGTATAATAATGCTGTGATGTGTGTCAATATAAAACTAGGCAAATTTCTGTGTTTGTAGCTTTCACACAACTATACACCAAAAACATTTTTAAATAGAAATAAGCTATTAAATGAATTAAATCCCTATCAGTAGCATCAATGTGACATAATATTGTTTTGTTAAAGCTGGATCACACAAATTGGATATGGGCTGCGATAGGGAAGATTCCTTTAAAATTCCTGCATCTTAAAAAAAAAAAATTAAATAAACAAAATAAAATTCCTGCATCTATCCTATAGACCAAGTCTCTTGACACTTTCTTCTATGTAAAATGTATTTATATAGTGTATTTTTACATCGTCTAGCATCAAATTGCATTCTTGTCTCAATAACCCACATTTCATTTAATGCTACATGATACCAATTTGAATGCATTAAATTGCATTCTTTTCTCTTTGAATATTAAAATAAAAAATAAATGAATTTTAAAAAAAGAAGAAAAAAGAGCAAACACTGAAATATGACAGTGCTTGACCAGCAAACAATGTTCTGCAGCTAACTCCAGCTTGCTGTCAGTTTTTGTAAATAAACTTTTATTGGTACATAGCCAGGCTCTTCGTTTGCATATCACCTATGGCTGCTTTAATGATACAATAGCAGAATTGAATAATTATATGAGAGACTCTATGTCCCTCAAAGTCTAAAATATTTGCTATCTTGTTGCTTACCAAAAATGTTTGTAGATCTAGATTGAGATTATTTAAAATAAATGTGTACTACTGGGCTAGTTATCTATTTAGCTGCCTAAAAATTAACTTCCAGGGAGTTAAGCAACAGGCATTTTATTCAATCTCCTAATTTTGTCCTTCACAAATTCGTGCAGCACTTGGCTGAAGGTTCTTAGCTCTGTGTACTCAGCTTGCGGATGGGCTGCTCCAGGAACTCCAAGGTGACTTCGTTCACCTACCAGGCACTTTGCAAGGATAGTGGGAAGGGTCTTAATGGGGGTGTCTCCCCAGCAGTCTCAGGGTTGGCCGACTTCATCAAAGGCCGCACACGGCCCCCAGAAAGAATACACCAAGAGGGCAGGGCTAGAAAGTGAGGACCTCTAATGCTTATCTCCAGAAGCCTCAGAAAATTCTGCTGCATTCTACTGATCAAGGAAGTCACTAATGCAGCTTCAAGGCCAGGAAAATTAGACCTCACCCCTCAATGGGAATAACGGCAGAGAATTTGCAGCCACCTTCTGTTGAGCACCCCTATTTCTTGGCTATCACAGAAATGAAAGCATACAACCTAAAATACACATACAGCAAACACAAAACCTACAGATATGTCTGAGGAGGCTGATGGGTCTATGATCCCGGTTTGAAAAAAACTGTACAAGATTGTAGGCAAAAGACAAGAAGATGGGGCACCTGGGTGGCTCAGTGGGTTAAAGCCTCTGCCTTTGGCTCAGGTCATGATCCCGGGGTCCTGGGATTGAGCCCCGCATCGGGCTCTCTGCTCAGCAGGGAGCCCGCTTCCTCCTCTCTCTCTCTCTCTGCCTGCCCCTCTGCCTACTTGTGATCTCTGTCAAATAAATAAAATCTTAAAAAAAAAAAAAGATAAGAAGATAAGGGTGAGGGAATCTAAGCAGTTGCTTTAATTTTCAAACCAGATAGTCTGCCCATGCATATATATCTGTATATACATGTATAAATGTACACATATTGTATGCATGCATATTTATATTAGGTGTGTTCTAGGGCAAAGAGCATAGGTTTCATAGTGTGGGTAGTGAGAAAGGAAAAACCCACATCCTGCATTTTGTTTCTTCATTTATATGATCCAAGTGTGATGGAAATTAGAGCCCCCAAATATCCATAGCCATACAGGCCAGCACGGCACCCCGCTCTCCAGCAAGGTCCCCAGCAACAACAACCATGACTTGTGTCAGGCACCTGGAATCACATTATTGATTAGAAAGGCAAGGTTCAGTCCCCACCTCCCACACTGGCTAGGTGACCTTGCGTAAATTATTTACTCTCTCTGAAGTTCAGTTCCCTCACGTGTAAAATAGAGATAACAATACTTACTCATTGAATTATTGCGGTTATTAATTTAGACAGTGCATGTAAATTATTTAGCACAGAGCCTTACACCTAGTGAATATGAATGGGTAGTGGTGGTATTATTATTATATTTCGATCTCTTCAGTCTAATACATCTAAATAATTAATGGAAGAGGACACGGACGCTAGACATTGAAGATGGCCACCTTTTCAGAGAGGTTTCATGTGTTTAAATTGCAAAAGTAGGAATAAAGCTAAGTCTTTGTGGTGAGGATTTATTTTCAAGGTGATCTAAACAAAATTTCAGGACTCCTCTTTCATGAAAGGAGAAAATACAAGTCAATATGGTTTTTTTCTTTTTGCTTTCTTCTTGGCATCCAACTAGCCCCCTGGTCATCCTGGAGAAGGGAGGGATGTAGGATCCGTCACTGGAATCCTCCCCTCAAGGAATACAGATTGGCACTTCCTGTTGCAGTCGTCTGCCAGTGTCTCTGTCCGTGAAATTTTACAACCCTCATCTGCTGTCTAACTGATGCAGGCTAGCTGGCTGTGTTCGAAGGCCCGGAGTGACGTCCCAAAGGACCAGCCAAGAGGGTTTTTGGCTTCTCACAGTATAGAAATCAAACACCAGCAGAGAGGAAGTAAGAACGGAGTTTATTAAAGATACAAGGTGAATGCAGATACAGACAGAGCATCTGAGAGACTCAGAAAGGAAAGGAGAGTGAGTCTCTTTTTTGCTTGGGTTTGGGGGGTTTTATTGAGGATGGTGGTCTGGCGCTGATATACATCTTCCAAGTAGTCTGGGAATAAAAACAAGTGTTTTGGTGTCCTTGTACATCACTCATGCTCTGGAGCCAAGGGTCTTGATGAGTTGGAGGATCTTGGAAAATATTCATGCAACCCCACCTGATCACTCCTTAGATGTTTTCTATTGTGCTGGAAGGCTCCCAAGAAATCATTAACTCCTTGACCTTTTCAAGGAAGGCATACATTATATGTTCGATAAGGTGTGTGTAAGGCAGGGGTGTAGGTCCTAGCAACAATAGTAGCAGGAAAAGGAGCGAAAAACGCAGTTTTTCACGGGGTCCTTTTAGTTTCTCTGTCTCAATACCACTTCACAAGACAACGCTTCTGACCAGGTAACTCATTTTATGGGCAGGAAGTACGGTGATAGCTTACACGCAGAATCCTTTTGCTTCACCATATTCCCCCTGTCTGCAGATGGCAACATCAGCAAGGTAACAGCAATGTGGCATATGCTCTGACCCATAATTGGCACAGGTGGGTCAAGGAACACTTCATAAACCACAAGCAAAATACTGGCTCCTCCTTTCCAGCTCATTGACTATAGGCTTTAGTCACATGACTCACTTAGACCAATGGAACATGAATGTATGTGACCAAAATATGCATTTTTCCAACCTCATTTCTTTGATTAGAACAATTCTGCTTTTAAAGCCTAGGCAAGAATTTAAATTGTTATTACTGAAAAGTAACTCTCGTATCCAAAAGAAGCATAGATGGTTTACTCAAATCTGCGCTGGGATTTGATGCTCTCTCCTTAGATTAGGATCTTGGCAGTGGCCCTGGCATGTCACTGAGAAATAACTTCAACTCTTTCCAGGCTGATGACCACAACCCATACCTTGTCCATGTTCTTTTCCTCCGCAGCTCTCTCACAGGAACTCCCAAGTGCATAGCCTTCCATGATTCCATGCTAAAACATTTATTGTACTCAATTAAATGCTTATCAAGAATGATGGAGGTATTAATGGGATGTGCATGGAGGATCAGACCTTGACATTTTGATTTATCTCTTGCTGGCTTGACACAATGGTGGGAGGAGGAGTTTGTTCTAGGAGGTTCAAGAGTTCAGTATGCCACCATAGCTCCCAGTGAGGTCATTGGGACAGTGACACTGCCAACTGACCAGGAAGTTTCCAAAAGGCAGAACTTGGGATTTAAAGAATTCTTGTCAAATTTATCATTCCTTTCCCAAAGGATAGGGTTGATGGTTTATGAAGCACCCCACCCCCACGCAGCTTGGGGTGCAGGCAGCACAGGGGAATACTAAGTACATGTGAACACGTGAGGAGCCTCTGGAGAGAAAAAACTCCTCTCCCCAGCCCTCACCCCACAAAGCCAAAAACTAAAACATTACCCCAAAGCTCTAGGGAGATCAAAAGTTGCTCGTATGATAGCCTGAAGTTTATCCAAAGGTGGGGAGAACAAGCTTCTTTTTCTAGTTGCAGCAGACATCATTAGATGTTCTCCAAAAGCCACATTCTTCTCTTCTGCAGGCATTTACAAAATTTACTCTGAGACTAAAACACGAACTTCAGTCTTTATCTGTCAGGTGAGAAGGAGCTTCTCTGGTCCCTGCTGTGCTGTGCAGAGGGGAGCACATGTGGCCAGGGCACTCAGGGTCAGGGAAGTCAGAGCCCACATGCAGCTTCCCATGTCTGTGGCCACAGCTTGAGTTTGCATCCATTAGGGACAGCCAAAATTGACCTAAATTCTACCACCGGAAGAGGACAATCTCCTGAGGGTAAAAGGTGGCCTGACTCAGATGTTAGTGGAATGAGTGGGAAGTCACTGGGCATGAGTCATTTTCCAGGGGCCCTGACACAGAGCGCTGGGCTAACCTTCATCTCCCAATGCCCCTGGCATTTGTGTGTGGTCACAGGATGGAGGGTAGACAAAGGCATGTAGACAAGGTGATGGCAATGCCCACCACACCCCAGCCTGGTCATTACAGGCTTCCCATAAGCACTCCTCCTTCTCCTTCTACAACCAGCTAGAGAAGGCCTGTGAAAACAGTCCAAATCCCATCAGCCTGAGCTCTACAACAGTATAGATCCTGCCGGTTCAAGACAAAACATTTGTTAAAATTGTTTCCTAACAAGACTTGACAAAGTTGGCTGAGGACTTATAAAGACTGTGACCCTATGGAAAGTGGTGGGAAAGAGCTAGAACACTCATGTGGGCTGCTTGTTTCTTGCTGCATTTAGCAATGTGCTGCAAGAAAGAGATTAATTTAGAAAAATCTGACCAGTTTGCAAGCAGAAATGAAAAAGAGGCGCATATGTGAATAAACATAGGGTCTCATCAGGGTGAAAAACAGCTGATAACATCTAGACTCCAAACTTTTAGAAGAAAGACCAAGAAATGCTTTGAGCAATAATAATTCATTAAGATTAGATAAATAAAGTGAGTCATCCCTGTGGCAAGTATCAGATCAAGGATGTGGCCTGGCCCCAAGTGATTGCTTCAATGGCCTTGCCTTGACATTGAAAGAGGTATAGAACCCAGAAAGAAAAAACAAAACAATGCAATCTTAAGAATGACATCTAGAAAATGTCCTGGGGCTCCTGATATGTCGAACAAAGTGGGCTCACACAGATTATAAGGATTGGAAGAATTGCCCTGCCGAGGAGAATAGACAAAATAACAAAACTCCCAAACCCAAACCATCTGAACCTTAAAGAAATCTTGGTCTCCCAATTTGCAGAAAGTGGGCCAGGGAAGCTCAAAGTCCCCTTGAAAGACACTAGAACATGCTGCCTCCAAATATGCCGTCGTGATATAAGAATTGTTTGAGCTCAAGGCAATTAAGAAGCAGTGACTACAGAAAAAAGATCTCTGTCGCTTCTCTGTCTGCTTCACACAGGACATAAATTTCCATTTGTGAAGGGGTTTCTCCTCCTCTCCCATACCAGGAGGAGAACAACCACCACCGTCCCTGGAGATAAAAAGTTGGCCCAGAGTTGGATCTGATGGAAAACTCTCCTAAAATAATCTTCACCTTCCATTAGTTTCACCCATTTCCATCTTCCCACAGTGTACCATCCCTTAGGACCCAAACCCCTTTCCTTTGTGTTGTCACTTCTCCAGACTTTATCGCTCTGTGATAAAATGGCATGTAAGCCCCTGGGCCAGACTTCTTCTTTGAGTCTACACTTCTTTTCTATGAACGCCTCTGCATGCATACAAAATAGACACTTCCTCGTCTTAATCTGTGTCCTGTTAGTGTTTAATTTATGGGCCCCAGTCACTGAAAGATAAAAAAGGAGAAGAAAAAGTATTATTTTCCTCCCCTCCACTGTCTGTTACCCTGAAGTTCCCTTCCATGGTTAATATGTGAAATAGGGAACCAGAAAAACCCACCCAGAGGCAGAATCACAGAAGTCAGGGGACAAGGCAGTTCCTTCTAGACCAGAGAGGAGAAATGGTGTTGCATCAAGGAAATTTGCACCATGCTGGAACAGAGGGACCTTGTAATGCCTTCCTGACAGGATTTATTTCATCATTTCAGCAACTGCTATCTGTATCAGATTTTTCCCTTTTCCAAATGGGACATTTTGTGGTTATCTCATCCCTCCTTCAGCATTGGGAGTGCGGGTGGCAAGGGTGACAAGAGATAGGAAGAATCTTTAAGTTTGTCAAATCAAATGGAACTACATTCAGATCTGCTGGAGTAGGCTGGATACACCCTGAGAACTTGAACTTTAAGCCTGACACAGCGACAGGATAGGACTTACATTGTCTCCATTAGAGAGCAGAAGAGGTGTGTTCTACAGAAGGACAAGATATGAACAATATCTGGGGAGTAGGAAGAGGGACAGGGACAGAGACAGCTAGCTTCACACCTAACTTGTTCTGTGCTGCCTTTTGGATATTCAGTCAGTCAAGATGTGTTAGTTTTCCTTTACAATTGGGTAGGGCAATGTGCCTGTGTTCCAGCCAATGGGATAAGATAGGAAGTGATGGGACCCACTTCCTGGGCTGGCCCCACAAATCTCTTGTGTGATGCTCCACATTCTGTCCTCTTCCCATGACTGGATAGAGATGATCAGGGTAATTTTGTAAGTTGAAGGAAGCAGAGCCACACTCAGCCTGAGTGCCTGCGTGGCTGCATGGAGCCAAGTTTGATGGTGACCAGAACCACTCAGAACCAGAGCGTGAGCAAGAAATAGACCCAGGTTATTGTAAGCCATTATGTATCATGGGAGTTGATTTTTAAATTCCAGCTAGCACTACCTTAAATAATATACTGATTGCCTCTTATGCTTTCCTGACTTTCTGGACCACTAATCAAGGTCGAAATTACAAGTCAGCTGTTAGACGTGACAATTTTGCTGACCTTCAGAAGGCTTCCTCTGCCTCCAGATAGCCCCCTTGTGTTCCAGTGCCTAAAACTGCTCTTCCAGAGGCACTTTCTTCAGGTTGCTAGTTCCTTGACATTGGACAAAGCAATGAAAGTCTCTGAACCTCAAAGTCATCACTTGTAATGTGGGGATGGTGACTGAGCTACCTCCCATGGCCATGGGAAGAAGAAACAAGGTAACATCACAGTGCCTGATGCAGGGGGTGCTCAGTAAATGCTCACATTAATGTCATTGCTATTCTATTTATACTATTATAATACTATTATCTTAAAGAGATCCACGTTCCTCTGAAAATCTTTTTGATCGGCACTCTTCAAACACCTTCTAAGAGAGAAAGAAGGGTGTAATGCCCAGTGCCTGAATGGAGTCTCTTAGCACTAGTTGAGAGACTGGGAAGGTGGGAGAGCTTTGCACAAGGGAGTACACTACGAGCTGAAACTGTGACCCCAAAGGCGCCCAGGGACACCACAAGTGAGGGCAACTGGTTTGGGATCCCATTGCTGCCTGGGCCAGCTGTGAGGCAACCGTCACTCCTGACAGCCCGGCTTAACATAAGGCAAACAGCTGGCAGCGGAGGGAATAAGGATACTAGGTTTTGAAATAGAAGGAGCCTTGAAGGAGTAGGGGAAGGAGCACCAGTTTGTGAAATAGAAACAATGCTGAGGGCACCTGGAGAATCAGGAGCTAGTCTCTTGCGGCAAGCCCACAGTAAATTTGGTTAATGGCTGTGGAGGGACAAAGTGTTTTCCCTAATATTTCTGGCCACCCACATCATAATTAGGTTCCCAGACCAGTTTGCTGGACCACCTCTGGGGGCAGAGCCCAGGAATCTGCACTATTTAAAAGTCTCTGTGTGGGGCTTCTGGGTGGCTCACTGGGTTAAAGCCTCTGCCTTCTCCTCAGGTCATGATCTCAGGGTCCTGGGATGGAGCCCTGCATTGGGCTCTCTGCTCAGCAGGGAGCCTGCTTCCCCCTCTCTCTGCCTGCCTCTCTGCCTACTTGTGATCTCTGTCTATCAAATAAATAAATAAAATCTTAAAAAAATATAAGTCTCTGTGTGATCCTTATCCCTAACATTCAGGAGCTAGTAGTTGCTCAGTAAATGTTAATTTTCTTTCTCCATACTGGTAAAGGACATTGAAAATATCCTTGCACCTGGAAAATTATCTCCCAGCTCCCACAAAGCTGCATATCAGAAAGAAATTAAAATTGATTATTTGCATAGAAATACTTCTGCACTGATTGTGTTTCAAAAGATCCATGTTCGGTTATCTCTTTTCTTTTATGTAACCCTGATCTGTAAATAATGTTGGAAAGTGTAAGGTCTAAGCACCCTGAGGGTTTTATTCACAGTGTTATTGACTGTATCTCCAGAGCCCAGCACACAAAAGGTCTATAGTGAGTGCTTATTGTAGTGTATTGAATTTTAAAATAAGACTCAAACTAGAAGCTCAGCTTAGTTTCTTGGTAAAATTCTATTCACATTATTCATCAGCAGTTCTCTAGTGAAAGTTAAGCAGCTTTATTCTCTATTATGAAATAGCATTGTTCTTGATGTTCTTTCCATGCATTTCATTAATCATGATAGCTCAGTAATACGTAATTATAAGGCCAAGCTTTGTACTCCTTGTAGCCCTAACTGCATATATGCATAATTATTAAGAAATGCCACGATTTATAACAATAGGTAAAATATTAAAATTATTGGCAAGGCATTATTTACTGTTGTTTATGAAATGTGCCCCAATTAAGACCCCTGGTCTTGAATTCATTTTTGATCATTTTTTACTCTTCCCACAATCTTTTGAGAAAAAGAAATCCTTGAATAGAATGCTGATTTTCATCATCTCACCAAAAAGAAAAGGAAAAGAATCATCAGCATTGAACAGACCAAAAAATTTCAAGTACATTTTTGTGTAATGTGTTCATACAAGAAAAAGAGTATTAAGCAAGCACTGTGTACCAGATATTATTCTAGCTAATAGAGAAGAGGAACACACAGTTACTCCCCTCTGGAGATGTTACAGGAGAAATATGAATGTGTATAAACAAAAAGTTGCTCAGAGCACACCATCTCTCACTTCCTCACTCCCTCCAGTGAATCCAGTAAGAGGACACGGTGCATACAGACATCTGCAGAGTAGTTTGGAGAAGAGGCAGGCTGGTAGATAGAAACTGGCCATCATACTCTCAGGGAACACGCTCTCCAGAGGGGTAAGGATGGCAAAGCTGCAGGAGATCCCTTGGAAAGGACAGTCCATGCACGTGACAATGCAAAGGGGCTCAGGGGCGGGATGCCTGGTCAGTGCTTGGTTCAACATTAGGGAAAAGTGGCTTTCCCCAGCCCTAGAATGAGTGCCAGAAGTCCCATGACTTCTAGAAGCTGATAGTCCAGTTGAAGAACAAAACAAATGTCCAATTAGACAGCATGTAAGGACCAGCCTGCTGTGATTCTGAGTTTACTCTCTGGACCTGGCAACCTTGTCTACACCCGCTCCACAACCAGCATCCCATCAGCAGATAAATTGTGTAATCCCCCCTCCCTCTCTTTTTCTGCAGTCAGGATATACCATGATACTGACCTTGGGGGTGGTTGTGTTCGATGATCACCTCTGGGTGGGGTGCTCAGAATATAACTCAGTACGCATGCATGTTCAATGGGCAAGAGCTGTCCTGACCAGAGCCCATGGAGCATCTGCTCTACCCAACACAAAGCAGAAAGTGTCCTGAACAGTGTTCACTTCACCCTGCACAGGAAAGATGATGGTTTTTAAAAGGAGCAGAAATGAGTGATGACTGTTCACAGAAGCATCCTCACCTCTTAATTGGAAGCAGGGCAGGAAAGTGGGGGAAGGCGGCAGCTGCCCGTCCACAGGTGTGGGCTGGCCAACATGACACCATCTTCTCTGAGATTAGTGGCAAAGCTACAGCCCCCAAGAAGTTTTATTTCTTCCAGATGAGAGACTCCCAGTTCATTCCCATGAAACCTGCACTTTAGTAGCAGGCCAGTTGAATTAAGGACATTCCAAGCCTTGATTTGAAGAGAAAACAAGGTTTGCCACAGTAATTAACCAAAAAAGAGACAAGACATCTTAGAAGGAGATTCAAATTATTCTAAAGCTGAAGTTAATAGGAATGCTTTTTTGTTTCTCTCCCTAGAGGTTATGTTGATCTGGCAAATTAGCAGCATGCCTCAGCTCATTGCTATTTCTCACTGAGAACTACCACTGCGGAATAAAAGGGGACTATAGAAATAAGACCCTACAGGGCTGCTTCCCCAGAGCCGTTCTAGGGGTTCTCTGACTTCCTCACCCCTCTCTTTCTCAGCCTAGTGATTCTGAGCATTCATGCGTGGATTCCTATCATGAAAGAAAATGAGACTGTAGGGTTTATTTCATACCATGAATAAGAAAAACAAGGAGTTCACATCCTAAGACATGGTTGTAAATAGCTAAGAAAAAAAAAAAAACAGTAAAGAAGTGTGAGGAAGACCCAGGCAGCCCATCCTTGTCTCTGGGAAATCTGACTGCCTCTCTACCAAGCCTCCATCCATCCATCCATCCATCCATCCATCTATCCATACATACATACATACATTCATTCACTTGTCAGATATTGATGGGCATTGACTATGTTTTGGGGACTCTGTGATACTTGGAGGTACAAGCATAAATGAGATGATTGTTGTGTGTCTTTGGGTTAGATATGTCCCGGCTCTAGCTCAGTCTTCTACAAATCTGTTCACCTCTCTCAGGAGCGCAATTATAAATTCTATCTTTATTGTTCCTTGGGTAGTGATTTTCTGAGGTAATATGCCTTTCCATTTTAATTGGACCAACTTAACAGGCATTTCAAATATTAAACTGAATAACTTTGTTAGGTAACATATCCAGTCTCACAGCTTGAAATACTACCTGAACATCGATAACCCCCAGAGCAATCCTTCAGCACTTGGGTTTTAGACTTGTATATCCAAATGCTCTCTTGACATCTCTACTTGGACGTCTAGTGGAGTTCTCAAAGTTAACGTGTTCAACATGAGCTCTCCATCTTTTCCCCAATACCTCTCCCCCAAACCCACATCATGATAAATAGAATCTCCTTTCTTCTACTGCCCAGCATTAGAACAACAAACTCTTCCTTGACTCCTCTTTCCCTCATACCCCATAACTAATTCATGAGCAAATGTTGCTGTTCTCCCTTTGTAAGATCCGAAAATCATCTTCTCTTCTGAAGAATGCTTCGGAGCCTTCTGCCTGGTCTTCCTCCTCACTTTCTTGCCTCCCTTTTGTTCAACAACTTGGGCAATAACTGTCCTTTTGTTTATTGAATGAAGAATGCTGGACATCTCTCATTATTCAGTAGGCATCATGCATTTCAGGTGACTTAGGACACTGGTGCTGCATCAACTGGGTTCTTTCTTTCTTGGATTTCAATATATGATAGTTCAGCAAAGAAAACCACATCACAATTTGTATTTAAATATTGCAGAGCTCCACTACACATTTATTAAATCTGTCTTCTGTGTTCCTTCCTTAAATAAGTGGGACCGCTCCCCTCGAAAGGGAACAGTTCCAAGCACTGACAACACCCACTCCCCAGAGTAGAAGCTGTTCTGTCACTCATTTACGCTGGCACAGACATCTACCCAGCTAAGACCCCTACTCTGTGGATGCTCACGCCTTCCCCTGCTGCAGACTGATTGACAAGCAACCTCCCCTGTCTGTTTTCTGGCTCCTTGATTCCCCCATCTAATTTTAAATCCCAATTGAATATCATCTATGTCTTGCCTAGGATTCTTTCGTCCACTGCCTCCATGATGGATGTGCTTGAGTGTTATCATTATCACCTAATCCAGTGGCGGATCTTCAGGAGGGGCTCAAGACAAAACAAACAATTCTGAAGGATGCTATAATGTGTATTTTTATTGCTGCCATTACCTTCAGATCAAGAGGGAACTGTTTTTAAGGGATTAGCAAGTCATGTTGAGAATTCAGGAAAGTTAATAAGTACATGTGACTTGCTTTCTGTTAGAATTTATAGCTTATAGGAATAACACTTGTCTACTTTATGTAAGGACACAGAAGAAAAAGAAAGAAGGAAATCATTTACAGGCTTTTCAAGAGCAGATTCATAAGATTTTTTTTACAACATTCTTTCTTCAAATAAAGGATTGAAAGAAATTTAGTTAAGACTTTAATATCTTTAATAAAATGCATATCCTTAAAATCTACTGCATTCCATTGTCATTTTTAAAAATTTTATCTTTACTTTCATTTATTCAATTTCAAGAGCTTGTCATTTCTTGTGTGAATCCACATTTCTTTTTTTTTCTTTAATTTTTTCAGTGTTCCAAGATTGATTGCTGCATTCCATTGTCTTTGATGAGACTTCTAGAATGAGAAAAAAGTAATAGATTTCTAAGAAGGTATATTTTCAGTATATGCATAAGTTACTGCCCATCCGTATTTATTCATATTCAGATTAAAGCCTTGTGAATATGGAAAGCAGCATTTTTTTAAAAAATTTTGTAACTATCAGAGCATTGAAAATCATTTAATAATGTATGCCTACTATGTTCCAGGAGCACTATTGAGAATTAGGAGTCACTGACCCCACCAAACCACAAGTGGCAAAAAATCATGGCAGCCCAAAACTCAGCAGAGTGCTTCATGCCGAGTGGTCAAGTGTGAGCCAAGTGCTCATTCCCCAGTTTTGCATGGTGGGAGACCATTTCTTGAAGTCTGACAGGTGTTTGCACTGACTACCTAACTTTGATCATCCTCATCCCTGCTTGGTGCCTCTTCCCAGGGAGTCTAAGTTAGCACCCTTGCTTTACATTTTCATAGCATCTGAACTGTTCTTCCATACCACCTTGTCCACTTAAAAATCAATCAGTCAAGATTTACATAGGCAGAGACCATATTTGTCTATTTTTTAAAGATTTTTATTTTCTTATTTATTTATTTGAGAAAGATAGAGTGGTCAAGCACAGAAGCAGAGGGAGAGGCAGTAGCAGACTCCCCACTGAGCAAGGAGTCTGACTCAGGGCTCAATCTCAGGACCCCAAGATCATGACCTGAGCCAAAAGCAACCATTTAACCAACTGAGCCACCCAAGCACCCCAAGGGACCATATTTATCTTATTCAGCATTTCCATAGCATGATAATCATAGGAGTCCCATGATAAATATCTGTTAACTGCCATATTGACTAAAGTCATAATAAAAGTCTAGCAAATCTATAGAGGGGCCATCAAATGATCAAGGGAATGGAGGGTTGAAATGTGTCCATTCTGAAAGAGGCAAGTTGAGAGAGGATCATGGGTCTACACCATTTATATCACTTGGAAGGTTTTGGGCAAAGTATATTTCCATTTTTAGAATATTAGATGAAGGGGCAGGTTTTCTATAAAGTTCTAGTCAGCACTGAGGATAATAAACTTCTGAAATGATATAAAAATATGATAAAAATAAAATACATAAAGAAGCATCACAGTATGTTTATGGTTGAGGAATTTATAAAATATCCTCAAAAGGAATACTTGATGTTTGGGTGTTCATGTACTTTAAATACCTTTGGAAGTGAGATTACAGAGGCCACAGATACTTCTTAGAACTCTAGAGTGCAAAAGAGTTTTCCTCTCTTCTCTTGAGGTCTGTGGCTCACCTGCAAAACACTGGAACAAAAGACAGAGAAACAGGAGAAAATATATGAATCACATTGACATGAGGTTTGTGCGTGAACATGGAAGCCACCGTATATAAGAAATGAAAAATTAAAAAAAAATAGGTAGGCTAGAGAGTTCACATGACTTTTTTACAAAGAATGGTAACTGTGCAAACATGCCACAACAAAGGGAAAAGGGGTTTGATGTAAGGGTGTCAAGTTGTAGGAAAGTGACTAGGAAATATACAGGGAAACTAATGAAAAGTACTATAATTTTAGTAGGTTTTTTTGTACAGATTCACCTCTATGTCGACTTTGTTCTCAGTGATAAGAATGTTCTCCTTGAGGCACCTGGGTGGCTCAGGGGTTTTAGCCGCTGCCTTCGGCTCTGGTCATGGTCTCAGGTTCCTGGGATCGAGTCCCGCATCGGGCTCTCTGCTCGGCAGGGAGCCTGCTTCCCTCTCACTCTCTCTGCCTGCCTCTCTGCCTACTTGTGATCTCTGTCAAATAAATAAATAAAATCTTAAAAAAAAAATGTTCTCCTTTACCTGGTGTGGGGAAGGCACATTTCTTGGGGAAAAGGTATACCATGCTTTTAGGTAGAAAGGAAGACGTTAGAAAGCCATCCCTTTAACTGCTTTTCCTTAGTTTCCTTCAGCTTAAAGTAAGTATTATGACAAAGTAGCATATTTGGGGGTGTAAGTTCTGTTATCAATGTCAGTAACATACTGTTGGGTACAAAGGACTATGGTGGTATCCATATCTTTATGTTAAATTCCATAGTTCATGCTTAGTATGGTAGAAGTAAAACTGTTTGGGCTTGTTTTAGTGACAGAAGTTGCCTTAGAATGCTGTGTTTTGTGACAATATGGATGAATCTCAAAATTTTTTGCTGGGTAAAAGTAGTCTTATCAAAATAGTATGCACTGAGGGCACCTGGGTGGCTCAGATGGTTAAGCGTCTGCCTTCGGTTCAGGTCATGATCCCAGGGTCCTGGGATCGAGTTCCACATCAGGCTCCCTGCTCAGTAGTGAGCTTGCTTCTCCTTCTGCCTCTGCCTCTCTCTCAATCATGAATAAATAAATAAAATCTTGAAAAGATAGTATGCACTGTATCACTCCATTTACATAAGGTTCTGGAAAGGACAAAACTAATCTATGGTCAGAAAAAACACGAAAGGTAGTTGTTTCTAGAGGATGGGGGTGAAGATTGACAGGGAAAGGGTGTGAGAGACATTCTGGGAGATGCAATTTCCCATATATTGATAAGGACATATATTATACAGGTGTATATTTTTGTCAAAACTATGAATTCATTGTATGTAAATTTCACCTTATATTGAACTCCTGTTAGTGATATTTGTGAGAGAGGAAATGTTTTTCCTCTACCTTCTTAGGTTCTGAGGTGGAGGCCAGCAAATTAAACTGACAAAAGACAGACTAACTGGGGGTGGAAAATACACATTGTATTAATATTTTACACATAAGAAAATAAGTGAAACTCAAAAAAGCAGTTAGATGCAGGGACTTATATACCTTTTTTTTAAAAAAAAAAAAAGAGAGAGTTTTGGGTTTGAAGGATGATAGATTATAAGAAATTATTAGGAAACAGTTGGGGGAAACTAAAGGAAATTAAGGGCTATTTTGGTAAGGTCTGTTTACGCAGACTTATCTTAGTTCCTACTCTTCATCTCTGGCGATAAATGTTGATCTTTTCCTCCTTGTAGGGGAGAGTCACCCTAGGAAAAGGAAATCTGTGCCTTGCTTTTAGGCAGAAAAGGCGAGGGACAAGAACTCTTCATACATTTCTTGATTCTCAGTTGCCTTCAGCTCAAAACAATCCTTATTCCAAAGTGGCATATTTGGGAGTGATATATTCTGATCTACTTCAATACACATCCTGAAGCATTTAAAGGGAAGTATACAGATAAGTGAAGTTTACTTTGAAATGCATCAAAAATAAGATGGATTGGGGGTTATATGAAGGATTAGATAGTCGAATAGATATTTAATTTTGTTTTAAGTATCATGAAATGGTAATGGTAGAATCTAGGTAGTAGGTATATGAGTATTCATTTGTAAAATTATTTCAACTTTGCCAAATACTTTCAAATTTTCATCAAAGTGTCAGAAATCATGTTGTGTCCCCTACTAGAGGCTCTGCTATCCAGGGAATGCCATCTCACTGGGCTCCTTTGTAAGACTGCTCTGCTGGCAAGACCCACAAGCCAGTCCCGAGACTTCTCTGAGTCCAGTTGTGTCTCCAGGGATTCTGTGCTTTTCTGGAGACTCAAATAGTCCTTTGTGTTCTCTGACTTGGACTTGCTGCTTCTGATGAATTCCCATCTCTACTTCATAACCTGTGGCTTTGTACCTTCACTTCACCCCCACAGAGAGCTGGAACTAGCTCCTTGCCCTTGGCTTTCCTTGAAAGCCCCCTGAGCAGAAACTTCACTGAAAGTCAGGAGGGACAAAGAAGGTTTGCATCACTAAGTTGCAAACAGTGCCATTGAATATTAGGAATTCCTGCTCTTAGAAAACTCCTCTGCTCTTTCTGCCATGTCAGTCTCCTGCCTCCAGCCCCACTGTTTGCTCATCTAACCCTGGCACCTTTCATCTGACCACCAAGGGTCATAAAAATAATTTGCCTAACAAAAAACTGTTCTTTCCCCAGAGTAGCTCTGTTCAGTGCTCAGTCCAGAACGTGAGCCACATCTGTAATTTCAAATTTTCCCTTAGCCACATTAAAAATATAACAAGAAATTCTGCTGTTTGGGACAGCATGGATGAACCTGGAGGACATTGTACTGACCAAGATAAGTAAACACGGAAGAATCAATACTATATAATCCCACTTCTATAAGGAAAGGAATATGAGTAGAAGTAGAATAAAAAAGGCAGTTGCCAGGTGCTGAGGGCAGGGGAAATGGGGAGGTACTATCAAAGGTTACCATGTTACAGTTATGAGGGATGAACAGGTCCTAGAATCCACTGTTCAGCCCAGTACCTGTATTGACAGTAGTTCCCCCTTATCCGCTGTCTTGCTTTCCACATTACCGACAATCAGCTGGATCCAGAAGCAGGTGAAGCTTTTTCTGACTTATTGTCAGAAGGACAATAGTAGCCTGACTCCGTGTCCCAACACCTACGTCATTCCCTTCTCTTTATCTTCCCATGCGGACATCTTATCATCTCCCATTTTCATAAGAAGAGGGGTGAGTAGAGCACAATATGGTATTCTGTGTGAGAGAGACGACATCTTTTACTATAATATATTATTGTAATTGTTCCATTCTATTGTTATTTTGTGAATCTCTTACTGTGCCTAATTTAAAAATTAAACTTTATTGTAAATATGTATGTCTAGGAAAAAACATAGTACATATAACATTTGGTACTATCCGTGGTTTCAGGCATGCACTGGGGGTCTTATTTCCAAATAAGGGGTGACTGCTGTATACTCAAAAATTTGTTGGGGTGCCTGGGTGACTCAGTTGGTTAAACGTTGACTCTTGATTTCAACTCAGTCTTGATCTTAGGGTGGTGAGTTCAAGCCTCATGTTGGGCTCCACCAAAAAAAAAGAAAAATTGCTAAGAAAGTAGTTCTTATGTTAAGTATTATTACCATTAAATAAATAAATACAATGGGGGAAAACTTGTGAAGGCAAAGGGTATGCTTATGGCATTGATTGTGACAGTAGTTTCATGAGTGTATACTTATCTACGAATTCATCAAGTTCTCAGCATTAAATACGAACAGCTTTTCACATGTCAATCATACCTCAATGAGGTGGTTTTAAATTAAAGAGAAGTAGAGAAACTGGAAATAAATTTTCATAATATATTTTATTTAACCCGAAGTATAGGAAATTTCCACAGAAAAACAATATAAAAATTATGAACAAGATATTCTACAGTGTTCTAAAAATTCTTTTTGCCATCTTAGTAAGTCTTTAAACCAGTGTGGATTTGACAGCTATAGCTCGTCTCGATTCTAAGTGGCCACATTTCAAGTGCTTGTTGGCACATGACAGCGGCTACCAAATTATAAAGCACAAATCTAGAAGAATCCTGCCTCTGGCCTTTAGAGAGAGAGAGAGCTAGAAAAGGTGCCCATGTGTTTCCTGTGACATGTACTTACAGAATAAGTTGACAGCTATTGTCCAGGGAACAAAAGTAACTGGGCTTCCTTTTGGTTTTAGGAAGAATTCCCTCCATAGCTCAGTTCACAGCTTCCTGGGAGGGGGTACACATGTCCACGCAGAAGCCTCCTTGGGGGGGGCTCAATATTGTCATCATGCTTCTGAAGGACTAAGATGAGTTGGTTTTAGAAATCTGGCCTGCGAGGACACCAGGAGCCCCCAAAGTCCCATATAGCTCAGGATAAGGAAAGTCTAGAATGTTCCTTGCTTCAACCTGTAGCCTAGATTGTGAAGAAAAAAGACTCCTGCTCACAGCAGTTGATGCTGGAGACACAACCAGCGTGAGCTTCTGTTGGGGGACGTGTGTGTGTTTGCGTGCAAATGTGCATGTGTGCGTGCACTGAAGATGCCATATAGCTATAAAGACGGAGAGGGGGAGATGACATCCTCGGTGTTATTGAGTGACAGCAGCACTGTGGGCCAGAAGCTTTCTTTAACAAAGCCTTGGGGAACTGCTGACAGGCCAGTGGCAGCAGCACAGGGCTCAGCCACCTGGACAGAACCCCCCATGGACGGCAAAGGCCCCAGAGTGCCGGGAAGCTGGAAGTTGGCACAGGGATGCCCATCCTGCCAGGACAGGAACCTCTAGGTTTGCCGCTCTGAGTGTGCTCTGCAGAGCAGCACACGGCTGTCCCCAGGAGCCTGTCAGCTGGCCATGTCCCGGGTCTCACTCACACCTGCATTCCAGTCATGTGCTTCCCAGGCATGCAAGTTGAAGAGATTCTGCTTGGTGCATTTTCCACTTTTTTTCTAGAAGATTCTCACCTCTGGGTTTCATTGAACACCCAAGGGATCAGGGAAAGAAAAGCTCTTTTGGGTTTGACACACAAAGGGGGTGGGGACTCTTAGGGGGTAAATTTGATGAGTAAAAGTAATGTAATCTAATGTACACGCTAAGCCAATGAGGTGGGTTATCTCTGTTATAATACCAGCAATCATATGGTTTTATTTAATCTACTTAATCTAAAATATTAATAGTAAGAATGCTGAAGATCAAAAATGTATGTCAACATATATTTATATCATATCTATTCTCTATATTATCAGAGACAGCTGGTGTCCATCGCCCCACAGATAGCCATGGCTTGCGTATTCAGGCAGAACCTTGGGTGTGAATGGCGAGCATCGAAGGACAGACACAATGAAAGGGGCAAAGTGATGAAGGGGAAGAGGAACAGTAGATCAGCAGCAAAGGCCCTGGGTCACAGAGGGAGTCCTCAGAATCATGCGGCCACCTGCCCAACAGACTCTGTGTCTGTCCCTTACAGACACCCCAGAGCCTATACCTTGGGGGGATAAAAGAAGCATTAGGCATTGGTTCACACCAAAGGGAGATAAAAATGCCTCCATTCAGTTCTTCGTTCAAAACCTACTATGAGCGCAGCGCAGGGAGAGGTCTTGTGCAGGCAGGCAGAAGCTAGAAAGTGCTAGATTCCCTCTGTCCTATGAGAGTTTGCAACCCAGTGCTGAGGTCAAACTCCAGGTAAAGCAACATTGGACAGGTGTGGAAGGCCCTCATAAGTGACGGAGGTATGGGTACCACAGGAACATTTCAGGAGACATCCATGAGGCACACCATTAGAATGGAGACCCACCTACTATATCCAGGAAGAAAAAGAAATGTAACCATCTTTTTTCATATATTTACTGTTTCTTCCTCAGGCATGCAATTACCCGTGCAGCAGAAATGTGTGATTATCACTGCTATCAACATCGAGCTCACATTAAATGTCAAGTGCAGATTAATTAAGAAAAAAGATCACAAGGCTGTCAAACTGTGTCTCTCTCAAAAGACAGAAGTGAAAGCAATCTCTCCCATGAGGTGTCTTTCCTGGAGGAGAACAAGACCTGTAGCCAGCAGTTTGGCTTAGAAGTTTGAGAAAGATCTTCTTCGGACCCAGAGGGGACTCTAAAATTGACTTGGTCTTGCTAAGCTCAGGTCCCTGTCCATATTTGGGAGGAAAGATTTATCAACAATACACTACAGCATTATTGCCACTTTGCCTACAGTCCCATCGAAGCTCAACCATAAATGATTTCAGTGACCTGAAGTTTAGATCCTGAAACCCTCAGGATGGAGATGGTGACCAGATATGATTATCAGGTCAGGGTTTTCTCTTCTAGCTAACATGTCTCTGAGGGTTGGGTCAAGGTTGCACTCTCTATAGGCATGGAGACATTTTCCTTGTCCCTGACCATGGCTTGGGAGCCCCCGTCCTCCCAGTAAGGGACAGTCAGGCCCTCGGTCCTGCGACCAGGACGGCTCTGCCCAGGCTCTTCTCAGTCTCCTTTGTGGTGCTCTGTGCATGCACGGAAATGTGTTGTCTGCCCACCCTGCTTCCTAACCTCCCAACCACATACCCAGTGAGGTCCCTGTGCTTCTTTCTTCCTAAGGATATCGCATGAGCTCAGGGTGGGACAGAAGCCACCACTGCCTGAATGTGCTGCTATTTCTAAAAGACTTGTTTTATACCCAAGAAGCCAAATACATATGAAGCATTCTGGTTTTCTGAATACAATTATAAAAACCCATGTATACTCTTGATCATGCCACCTTAAACACCCCTCAGTTATCAAAGGGCTGATTGTTCCTCAAATGGGAACCATTCCTTTGTGTCCTTTTGGGCCATGGGATTACAAACAAATAAGAGATTAAATTTAAGTCAAGCTGGAATGGTGACAGAGGAATGGCCATCTAAAAAGGTGCATAATAAAGCAAGAACAGGAGGAACACGGTGATGGGCATATGGCTCAAATGAATTTCCTAGGGCCACCATATGGGGTACCACAAACCAGGTGTCTTTAAAAGAGCAGACATTTGTTCTCTCACAGCTCTGGAGACTAAAAGTGCGAGATGAAGCTGACAGCACGATTCACTGCTTCTGAGGACTGGGAAAGGATTGATTCCAGACCTCTGTCCTTAGTTCTAGATGGCTGTCTTCTCCTATATCTTCCCTCTGGATCTCCCTGTGTCCAAATTTCCTCTTCTTATAAGTCAGACTGGATTAGGGCCCATGCTCATGACCTCATTTAACTTAATTATCCCTTTAAGACCCTCTCTCCAAATACAGCCACATTCTGTGATTACTGAGGGTTAGAAGTTCATCATGTGATTTTAACGAGACACATTCGGTCCCTTTAGTTTATTCTAAAGTTCTTCCAACTTTGCTATGTGTTTCCACTTTTTTTCGTAATAAAATGTCAAAAAAAAAAAAACATTTAAATCGGGCAAATACATTTTTCGTTAACAGCTCTTCTGAGCAGTCTGGCCAAGGGGACCATAATCCCTGAAACAAGAGAAGTGTGAGATCCATAGATTAACATGCTGCATGTCAGCCCTTTTCCCTGGGCAGAGATTAGAAGACAGGCTGCAGCATTTCATTTACAATGGCTGCTAAAAACCTCATAACACTTGGCTAAGTGTCTTAATATCTCTGGATGGTAAACACAGACAGTATCGATCGCCATCGTAGTCTGGGACCTCATGCCTTAATCTATGGTGAAAACTCTTCAATACGTTTCAGCTCACTCTCAAACCTCCAACAACAGTCACCAACAGTGCAGGACAGGAGACGTCTGCAAATGGAAAGACCAGAGGGAAGAGTGTGCCACTAAGTGACAGTAATTCACCTGCAACAGCCAAGGCAGGGGCATGAGGGGGGACCATGAATCTCCTAAAGATGAGCCAGTGGGACTTCTTTCCTGTATCACCTCTGCAAAAATAGAAACAAACCCAGGGCCCTCCCAAGGAGTAGAGACAAGCAGCTTTTAGCAAAATCACATGGATGCAGGTTAGGATCCAATTAGCATCCAGAGCACTCCATAAGTAATACAATTGGCACATAGGAGTTTTAAGTGGAAATTTTAAGTTTATGGACATTCTAAAATTATGGCAGGAGTGGAGGAGCTGGAGCAGGGGAGAGAGAGGAGCTGCTGCCTGAAATGTCTCAGCGGGCTGCTCAGTGCTTCCATTGACTTTCGACACCAGCACGTCCAATGAGTAGAGTCAGGTGTCCTTCGATCTGTTTCAACTCCTCAACAGAGAGTGAAGGGAATGGAAGTGTAGTTTTGCTTTCTTTTTCCCTATAGCTCACCCCAGACACTAATGATAGCAGGCACAGAGTGGACACACTCCACAGTTACTGCAGAAGTCTGAGAAAGTGATGGGGAATGCAGGGAGTCAGAGCCTGGCTGCCGCCCCAGTCCTCAACTGGTAGTGACCTTGAGAAAGTCACTCATTCTGCGGTAGCTGGCTTCTCTGCTAATTGAAGGTGACAGTTTTAATCTATGTTCCAGGAGCGCTGAGAGGGAGGAAAGGCTCAAAATATCCTGCTTGTCACTATTTATGACATCCCAAGCAATGAGGTTCATGGACTACACCAGGCAAGGATGACCTTCCTGGAAAAAAAAAAAAAAGAAGAAGTGGTAACAGAACTTTTAACACATGGAAGTTTAACATACCACTTAGGGGACTTTGAGACAAGATGGCATTACCTTAGCCTCACACTCAGCCATTTGATTTGGTTTGGATGAAGTACATTAAAAACACAAACCAGTGAGCATTCTGGGTCCACAGGTGTGCCGACTTCAAGCTGATCTGTTCCTAGCAGGAAACAGATGTCACACTCAAATCATGTCACTGAAGAAGTTTGGTAAAACCATTGTTTGTAAAGAGGTGGCATGATGTGGAGGATTGCATGGAATAGAACAGCTCCTAGGAGCAACTTGGGGACTGAAGGAGCAAGAAATGAGAGTAGCGGGGGCCAACAGAGAGAAGCTGGGGCATGGTCCAGGGTCACAGACCAGTCAGAGGAGACACCGGTCATAATAAATGTCCCAGCCCCTCTGTCTCCTATCCCATCTCCTACTGCTGATGCCCAATGGCCCTAATCAATAGGGGGACAAGAAACCCAGTGACGCCATCCCTTCAGGTCTGCCTCATGGGCAAGGAAGGAAGGCTCCATAGTCAGCACCACAGTGACGTCCACTGTGTGATGAAAACATTCAAGTTGTGCAGTCGGACTGCCTACAACTACTCTTGGATTCTCCATTTCCACAAGTTACGTGAGTTACGCAAAACTTTCTGTCAACTGCTGATCATAATATGATAGAGTGAGCCAAAAATAATTGAACATTTCCAAAAATTGTTTTTCAGCAATTAGGAGGGAGGGAGGAGTTGACGCTGCTGGCCTGGAATCCATTCACTCACTTGGCGGAGATGCCCTGGCCGAAGCTTCTCATCAGCTAAACAAATGGGTGAAAACACTAATGGTTTCTGCTAGGGGGAAGGAGCTTTATTTAGTGGATGCCATTAGCGGGCATCCACTGACTCATGATAACTTTTTGTAAATAAGCCCAGAATCTCTGAAGCCAGGCTTCCTGGAGAGAGTGTCACATAAGCTCAACTCTCTGGGGCATAACATGGGACATTTTTGCATTGAAATCCTCCTTACTGTGTGGATCCCCACAGAACTTCCCGTGGAGCCCATCTATTATCCTGTGCCAGACAGCGTGGGTCTGACAAGGGAAGAAAGGCCCTGGGAGCTCCATGGGGTGTTCCATGCTTCATCAGAGGGGTTGGGTTGTCTGTAGCCCAGAAATTACTGATAAAGCTTAGTACAAGGTAGGATCTCTCCTTAGGGTGAGGCTGATCAGAGCCAGGGATGAGAGGTAAGAAGGTGAAGCGAGGTGACAGGAAGGCCTAAGGGAGGCATCTTCCCATCTCTGTGCACATAGAGGTCAGCCCCTGGAGTGAGGACATTCTTCAGTTTTGCCTCCCAGCACCTATCCGACCCCTGCCTCCTGCCGCCCTAGCCTGTCCTCAGGGCTAGTCAGTTAGTTGTGCGATCCTACAAATGCTCAGGAGGGCCCTTTGTGTGATGGAACTCACATCAAGCCCATTTTCTGGTTCCCTAGTGGTTCAAGTGTGCTCCGAAGAGGAGCAGTGGCCATTCTACCTGCAAAGTCCCAGGCCCTACCTCAGACCAGCCGATTCGTTATCTACATCTTAATAGCATCACAAGGCGAGCTGGGTGGATAGGAAAGCCAGAGACTGTCTGCTGTGATTCCCTGTGAACTTGTGTGTCACACGGTTCGTGGTTGAAAAGGCAGCCATGTTTTGGTTCCTTGTCTGAAAGCTGGCCCGGGGGGTGATATATAGCCCAGGGTACACATCGGGTACTTTTGACCATTTTCATATAGGAGCTGGTTTCCAAGAAATATGTGCTTCAAAGCACTTAATCCTCTTTGTACATCTGTGTACCTAACCCATGGGGTTGTTACGGACATCAGGGTGAACAGATGCAGGACTCTCGGTGTGGTACCTGGTGCTTGGAAAGCAGTCAAGAAGTGTTAGCTCTCACTATCCTATGTGAGTCCTACACAGGTATTAAAAAAAAAAAAAAAAGTACACGTTTCATTGGTTTGAGGGAATAAAATGAGAAAATTCAACTGTTAAGTGTTCTTGACCTTAGACTCTAAAATCAAATCAAATTGATGGGCAGATCAGTACACTTGAAGAACCATTCAGCAAAGGAACCAAACAGAGTTAAGGAATATACACCACAAATGAGGACACCTTGTTATTTGTTCACACTGGATTTGAGGGTTATTGATCTACAAAAAGGATGCGGTGTGTGTCAGGGCTCATTTATCCTCCAGTCTGTACCAGAAAGAAAATTGGCAAGGGGGAGATTTCATATTGGGCCTTGGGTTATAAAAGTTCTTCCAGGCAGTGGAGGAGAGAATATTCTGGCTCTCTCTAGATAAAAGCCACCTACAACCTACCAAAGGGATAGAATTCTTCAAGTTTGGCCATAGCCAAGCAAAATAGAGTAGTAAATTCTATTTGCAAAGTCTACGTGTATCTATTCTACTGCGAATTTCTTGCATTTGGTCTTTTACAACTGTGGAGTTAACAGAAGGTTAAAACTGTCATGTCTAATTCATTTATAATTGTGTTCAACAAGTTGAGTCAGGATAGAGTGAATGGCGGTGAGCATAATATTTTACAATTCTTTGCAATCAAACTTTTAACCCAAGTCCCTGGATATATAATTAACAGCTCAGACAAGTTCTGCTGCTGGTGCTTTAGAAGGTTTTCCTCAAAGAGTTCTGAGGATCAGTCAGGGTGATATGTGTGTTTACCGCCTTGTGTTTATAAGACCTGCTGGGTCCTCAAATGATAGCAACAGCTTCATAATGTCAGTGTCAAAGCTGATGAACACTCTTCAAACTGTGAATTGCTGGGAGAATGAGCAATGCTTCAAATACCAGTTGGTAAACTTTAACCTTGATATTAATTGCATTTGAAAACAAGAAAACCCTTGATTTTCAGGAAACTGGCTTAAAAAATCACATAGTAGATTCCTGTCAATGCCTTTTCCTACTCCCAGGAACCACAGTGCTGTCCATGACCAAGGACACAAGAAAGGGGATAACTCATAACAAAGAGGCATTTTAGAGAAAATGGTCTTTACAAGGAACATGACTCTGAGAGCAAGTGAGATGTGTTCAGTCTCGTGTGTTAATATGATATTAAGAAAAGGATTTTCTAAAAAACGGTACAGCATAGTCTCAGAACCTGAAAGCTGTAAGATTGGAGTGACACCAGGGGAAGGTGTGAGACCAAAGTCAGTTCGTGGGAGAATTTTACAATTAACAATACAATTAACTTAAGAAAAAACAAAGGTGGGGGGTGGCGCCTAGGTGGCTCAGTCGGTTAAGTGTCTGCTTTTGGCTCAGGTCATGTTCCCAGGGTCCTGGGAGCGAGTCCTGCAGAGTCCTGGGAGCAAGGCCCACATCAGGCTCCCTGTTCAGCAGGAAGCCTGCTTCTCCCTCTCCCACTCCCCTTGCTTGTGGTTTCTCTCTCTCTCTCTCTCTCTGTCAAATAAACAAATAAAATATTCAATTAAAAAAAAGATTGCTCCATGGGGAGTCTGCTTCGCTCTCTGACCTTCTCCTCGCTCATGCTCTCTCTCACTGTCTCTCTCTCTCAAATAAATAAATAAAATCTTTAAAAAAAAAAGATTGTAAAATATTCTCACTTTTGTTCAAGATTGGAGTTCAGTTTTCAAAAATTAATTTGAATTCCTGTGGGACTTCAGATCAAGCTGTCTCATAGTAGTTATATATGTGGCATTCAGAGTTTCTAGAAAATTGGGGAGAGTATGCCAGTGCCAGTGGGAGGTGGCAAAAGGAGAAAATAAAATTGAAATTAAAATAAAATAAAATATAAAATGGTGGAAGTACTGAGGCCTAAGGTAGAATGAAGAAATCATTTCAAGCTTCAAACCTCTGCCTAAGAGTGTGACACCTTCCCAACATCACAGGAATCTTAGCATAAGCTCTACCAGCCCCAACCGAAGGGCATATGATGTTACCCTTGGTTTGGAAAGGGGAAGCTGCCTTTCTTGGTTCCTTCTTATCTGCCATATGCTCATTTGACTCTGGTGTAAGGGTCAGCTGTTACCTCCTCAGTTTCCAGTGAAGGAAGCAAGCTCAGAACCATTCAATGCCCTTGACAAAGTTGTGTGGCTGGACAGGGGCAAGTTTGAGGAGTGCCTGCATTTCTTTGATGCCGGAGCCCACATTTTTCCCATGATGCCATCTTGGTTGAGAGTGAGGCCCAGGGGTTGAACTGTGGAGTCCAGTAACCATAGCAAATGAAGTAAGTCACCTGAGGTCAAAGAAGGGGTTCCATTATTACACAAACCATAATCAGTTTACTGAAACTTCTCACTTTGCGAAGAGATGGATGCGACCACTGTAATATCCTTTTTTTTTCCTATTTGTAAGTTAGACAGAAGTCAAGAATTACAACTAAGACAGTTCACTGAGGCCATATGACACATTCTTGGACTTTTCCAGAAGAACATGCCAATGAGGTGGCCATTTGACCATCTATACTTCTTGTACATTATTTAATAACGATGCACACATGCTCACAGAGGCATTGACCCCCCTCCCTATGGCTCCCTCCTGCATCCGCAGACGTGTCCTTTCACTGTGGTAACTGACACCACGTCAACTTCAAGCGCAAACAAGAGTAGAAGCACATGAGAAAGTCCAGGCTTGCATAACACACCAAGCCTGCGGGAGCATTTCCACTGAGCCCTTGATGGGGATGCTCTAAGAGGAGCATGGATGCAAAATGCTTCACTCGAATCCAGCAAAAGGCTCACTTTAGAATAGAGTTGCAGAGTTGCTAACTTTTGTACCAGTGATTTCACCACATCCTAAGGTTTTACTTCCAAAGAAGCGAGTACCGAGACCTTCATAAATAAAATCTGTCTTCTCCTGTACCACACTGAGATTTTACACCACTAGGAAGCTGACCTTGGGGCTGATATTACTGGTGCCAGAGCTTAGTCTTCCAGGATTTAGTGCAAAATAAAATTTCATTTTCTTCAATTAAAATGGCAGTCCTCCAGCCTCTTATCTCATCAGTGAGCAGTGAGTGTTACGTTCAGCACTTACTTATTTCCTGGTTCAGCTAAAAGATATACATGCCATCTTGACACTAAAGATTTAGTAAAAATGTGTCTTTTGGGGGGGATTACTCTTTTGAATTTCACCAATAAAAGTAGACACAATTTTGAGAATATGATTTTTTATTTCCAGAAAGGACTATGTACTACTTTGCTCAGATAATAAGAAAGAAATCATTCCAAAATAAAGTGACATTTTATATCTAGTTTTAAAAATATTTCAGCTGTTTAAAAAGTTTCCCTTTAGTTGTCTCATCTTCCTCCCCTCCCTTCTATTTTTTGTTGGGGGCTCTAGTTTTCCCTCATTAACAGGGTTGATCTTTGAATTATATTATGTATAAGATAAGGACAGATCTTAATTCCATGATATCAGTTTAATTATTATTTTCCTTTCCATAAAGGCCAATTCATTTATTCTCACTTTTTTCAATAACAAACATGGGGGTGGGGAAGCAGAGAATAAATTCACTTGTCCTCAATTTTTTTTCCTATTTTCTCACATTCTTTGCTGTACGTGGTTTTCTTCATATCTTAGTCCATATCTTAGTCAGTCCTATTTTAGACTGCTGTGATTATGTTACTGTACCTTAAAAATTCGGATTTGAGTCTGAGCCATAATGCCTTCACCACAGTCCCATGTAGGTCGTTGCGAGTAAAGACAACCTGTACACAGCTGTTGCTCCTCCAGCGGCCTTCCTGTGGTGCCCTCAGGCCTTCTCCCTTCAAGGAGTTTGTGCTTCCTGCGTCCAGGTTCTTTGGAGACAACCCCTGCAAACCTTAGGGCTTTGCCCTCCTGTGTTTGACCCACCCAGCAAGATTCAGCCTACCCTTTCCCCATGCAGATCTTATGTTCAAGAGCTCTTGGTTTTATATTTAATATCCACAATGTGATCCTTTCCATTAGCCCAAGAAATAAAGACTTGTCAAAATGGATAAAAGAACTGTAATCACTACTCTTTCTCCTCTTTCTCCAGAATGACCCTGAAAATTCTCTCACACATTGCTGCAACCAGTCAGAGAACACAGATCTTCCCACTCGGTGCTTTGTTACAAAATCCTCCATCAGCCACTGGATTTTTATTCTTTTTTGTTTTTTATGTTCAGTTAGCCAGCATATAGTACACCATCGACTTTTGATGTAGTGCTCAGTGATTCATTAGTTGTATATAACACCATTGCTCATCACAACCTGTGTCCTCCTTAATATCCTTCATCCAATTACCTCATCCCCTTAACTGCCCCCTGTCCATAACCCTCAGTTTGTTTCCCAGAGTCCAGAGAATCTCATGGTTTCTCTCCCTCTCTGATTCCTTCCCATTCAGTTTTTCTCTCTTCCCCTGTGGTCCTCTGTGCTATTCCTTAATATGAGTGAAACCATATGATAATTGACTTTCTCTGCTTGACTTATTTCACTCAGCATAATCCCCTCCAGTTCCAACTATGTCAATGCAAATGGTAGGTATTCATCTTTCCGATGGCTGAGTCATATTCCATTGTATTCATGAACCACAGGATTATTTTTAAGATTTTATTTATTTACTTGACAGGCAGAGATGACAAGGAGGCAGAGAGGCAGGCAAAGAGAGGGAGGAAGCAGGCTCCCTGCTGAGCAGAGAGCCGGATTCGGGGCTCCATCCCAGGACCCTGAGATCATGACCTGACCTGTAGGCAGAGGCTTTACCCCACCGAGCCACCCAGGCGCTCTGAACCACAGGATTTTTTTTTTAAGACTTTTATCCATTTATTTGATAGACAGAGAGAGATCACAAGTAGGCAGAGAGGCAGGCAGAGAGAGAGGGGAAAGCAGGCTCCCCACTGAGCAGAGAGCCCTATGTGGGGCTCGATCCCAGGACCCTGAGACCATGACCCGAGCCGAAGGCAGAGGCCCAAACCACTGAGCCACCCAGGCGCCCCTGAACGACAGGATTTTTATTCTAAATGGTACCAGCTACATTTTATGGTGGAAAGAAACTGTGACTTTCTTTGCTTCCTGTTCATCTCAAGTAAATTCTCTTTAAATTCCCATACTTTTTCTTGTTATTTTCATTTACCTATTTTTTTTAATTTTTTTAACTGAGACCTCCATGTTTTCACTTCATTTCTGGATCTTTCATCATTTGTTCTGTCTATAGACAAAGAGCAAGGCTCCAAGCTTCCAAAGGGAAGCCTGACCAGGATAGCCTTTAAGATCATTTCCAACTGCTGGAGTCCAAGATCTCAGCTATGTTTGGTGTCTATGGTAGGCAGACAAGTGGGCCCCCAACGATTTCCACATCCTCACCCCTGGAACCTGTGATTATATCAATTTACATGACAAAGGGATTTTGTAGACATGGTTAAGTTAAGGGACATGAGATGGGGATATTATTCTGGATAATCTGGATGAGCCCGATATAATCATAAGGGTTCCCAGAAGAGGGAAGCAAGAGAGTCAGAGTCAGAGGAGATGTGAGGACAGAACAGAGCCAGAGCCAAGCATGGCTGCTTCTAAAAACTGGAAAAAGAAGGGCAAGGATCCTCCTCATAAGCGTCCAAAGGAACATAAGCCTGCCGACACCTCCATTTTAGCCCAAAGAGACCCATTCTGGACTTCTGACTCCAGAAATATAAGATTGTAGATTTGTGTTACATTAAGCCACCAAGTTAGAGCTGCCATAGGAACTGAATCAGCATCTTTCATTTCTTCACTTATCGCCTAAATTTTTTTTCATGCTATTATCATTTGCTTTTTCGTGCCTGATATTTGTTGATGTTCTTTCTCCCCTGCATTTTCTGCCTACACTTCAAGGAGAATCTCTAAGTTCTGCGCTCTGACATCATCCCCTAAATATAGCCTTGCATGGCCTGCTCTCCTAAGGGACTTCCTTGTGTTTTTGTCCCCACACCCTCTCCTGCTAGCAACATACACTCTGGAGGCAGCTGCCTGATCTTATACCAGCCTCAGCATCACCTTTGCCTCCTCATTTCAAACACGATTTGTTCTTTCTAGGTTTCCTTTTCCAGACATGTTCTGCCCTATTGAAGTTAATCAATCCTTTTCTTTCCATGTGGCTCTAACAAAAGCATATTCCTTACCTTACATCCCATTTTTCATAGTAGTGCCGCTAACAGATCTTGTCTCTCCTTTGCTTTCTTAAAATTCACCACTTTGGTTTGTTTTCTTAGTTCATGTGTGTGTCTGTGTCTGTGTGTGTGCATGAAATATAAACGTGTTCTCTTTTCTTCCAAGATTAAATCTTTATCTGATTAACTCCAAGAAACACTCCATCTTCCATGTCTGAACACCTCTGCTACCCAAATCTATTTCCCGTGAAGGAGTTCCTCAACTGATCCACTTTTTACCCTCGCAGAAATATTAACTGATTCTGCCTTCTCTTGTTCTACTTCCCATCAGTCATGGCTTTCATTTAAAACATTAAGGTATGTACCTAATCTCAGATCATACTTCCAAAACTCACTTTTCTCCAAGATTCTAATTCCGCTGGGACTGAATGTCTGTCCTTTGTTTGGAAAGTTTGATCTCTCACAAGAGAGCCAGAGTTTCCCCCTCAAACACTCTGTACAGTGTGAACATAAGTCAAGAACTTTTCCAGGAAAGCAACCAGGCACACGTTTCAAGGTCCTTAAAGTCACAGAACTTCCTTTGACATAGGAATCCAGAGAATATATTTCATAAAGTTGAAATTTATAGAAATTCATGACATAAATTTATTTACTTCTGAAATAACTGGAGACACATGAAGTATTTACATAAAGGTATGTATGAGGGAATCGTTTATAGAAAAATGTAGGGAACAAAATAGCTACTCAATAATAAGTATAACCTGTAAAATTGAGCATTATAAGTCAGCTTTGGAAGAAGAAATTTCTAAAGGTTATTTAATAACATAAGAAAGTTTTCATAATACAAATCTAAAACAAAACAAAACAAACAAGGTACAAGGTTCATATATAAGATAGATTAAACTGCAAACACACTCACACACACACACACACAGAAAACACTGTAAGGAAATACTCTAATACATTAACAGTATTTTTCTCTGCATGACAATGTTACAGGTGTTTTTATTTTATTCTTCGTGTTGTCTGTATTTTGGGGTTTCTTCAGAATAAACATCTATAACATTATAATCAGAAAAAATAGCTCTTTAAAAGATGGACAATAGAGCTAGTGGTTAAGAGTGTAAACTGGAATGAGATTACACAGGGTCATCATCCTGACTCTAAATGACATAGACAAGTTCATTGCTTAGATCAGTACCTGCTGCATAGCTGGTCCTGGATGAGAGATGGTCCTCTCTGCAGGCTGTGGTAGACAGCTACTAGATTGCTGAGCCAGCTCTTCTGCATACGTAGGTGACAGTTGCAGGAGTTGCAGTGACCTCATGGCCAAAATTGACCAGTCCAAGTGGCAGCAAACATCTGAGCCAAGCTGGCCAACTGGCATTTTTTCTCTAGGAATCATGAAAAGGGATCTGAGAAAAAATAGTCTAAAGTCACTGGCTTATAATACATATAAGTAGGGAACATTAGTTTTTCCCCATCAGCTCTTAATTCACCCCCTGCCTCAATCATATGATCCAAGTAAGTCATATTTACCCAGTCTGCTTATATAAGGTGGCCATAAAGTCTGGAAACATAGATGCTATTATTGGTGCAATGTAACACAAATAAATCATTTATTTTCTATTATAAAAGATATATGTCATAAAAGCATATATATTATGTAAATATGCATGAGTCCATGTTTCAATACTTGATACCCAATCTGTAGAACAAACTAGAGAAAAGCAGAGACAAGAAACTCAAAATAGCATTTGGGTCCCCAGATCCATGTGGTCTAAACGCTCAGCTATCCTTCTTGCCCTTGTGTTACCGCATCCTTCTTGCAAACTGATCTAGGACTTTGTATCCACAGGAATTCTACGTAGTGGAAACTTTTCTAAAACCATTGCTTTTAACATCCATCAGTTGTTCTTGCCTATAGCATTTATTCCTGTGATGTTGTAATGGTAATTATCACTTTCCCTCATTCTTATGACATGTATTAACTGGAGTTGTTCTGTAATGAAGAGTTGTCTTTCTTCTCTAATTATTCAGTAATTTCTGTAATGTGGACTCATGGATATTTATTTTATTCATTGGATGAGAATCCAATGATACCATTTTTATTTTTACCTTGTTGTCAAATGTTTCCAGTTTTACCCACTAGGAAATCAAGTCTCCTGTCCTCTTAACATATTTTCTTCTTCCTTCCTTCCTCCCTTGCTTCCTTCCTTCCTCTCTTTCTCTCTAGCTTTCTTTCTTTTTAACAATTCCTTACTTTCTGGATATCTGGAATCAACTGCTTCTCCAAAGGGTCCTGACTTATTTGATTAGAGAATGGCATTTAGAAACCAAAGTCTGGGCATTAGGTGTGCTTGTTGTTTTGGGGGTGACATTGTTCTAGCCCTCTCAGGAGTCAGAGCTAGGAAATATATACATGCATACTAATCCAGGTATATACACACTTTTCTTTTTAATAATACCTTAAAATAAAATAATTTAATTTAGCATGTTATTTATTTCTTAATCTCTCAGCATATATATTAAAAACTAATCAGTCTAATATTAAAGACTGATACCTCCTGATACCATAGGGTTTATTCTAGCTTTTAATTTTCTTTTTGCCCTCATTAACAAGTAATAGGAGGTCAAAGGAGACTTAGGACCCAAAACCTCAATGAAGTCCAAGGACGTCAGCCTACAAAACATGGTGATATCAGGTGTGGTGCTGGGGAACCAGAAGTAGCTTGGGTAAAATCAGATCAGACCTATTCTGGCCCAGAAAACCCATGCAATGCCTTTGAAAGCCTAGAAAAGCAAGGATTGTTCTTCCTTTCATAGAAGGAGAAGGTAAACCAAGGCACTTACACTCAAACAGTGAAAACAGAGTGGAAGCATTCAACACTGCAGTTTATTGCATGAGTGCAAAACCATTTATTGTCTTGTTGAAAATTTGCTAGGCTATAGCAAAGCAAAGGAAAAGTACCGATTGAAATAATAAATGTCATTTAAAATCTCTTTTGCTGTCGGTTTGTTTCTTTTACCTTGAAGACTTATCAAAGCTATCCACCTGAGGGTGGTGGTGGGAAAATGTTGTGAAGTAAGGATGACAGATTGGTAGTTAGGAAACAACCAGAGAATTGCAGGGTCTGAATTTCAGGCTTGGTGTTTTCTTGGCTCACAGTAAGAAACTGAAGTGTGTTTTCTCAGCTTTGCTAATGTGAGGGCTCCGACGAGGGACAAATGTCGCCTTCATCTCAGAGGGCCTCTGTCGGCCCAGGTGTGTGCAGGCTGCTCTCAAAGTAACTCTGGTAAGAGTCCCTACAGCCTGGTCTTCTAAAAATAGAATACTCAATGCACACAAAAAGTAAGGAAACGAAATCACAGCTGTCCATTCTGGCCCAGATCTTAGATCATTTATGTGGCTTTTGCTTTAACATTTTAGGAACAGTCAGGTGTTAAATTTTAACAGGCAGTTTCTAAGGAATTGATTTCCTGGCAACAGAGGAACTGGCACAGAAGGAAGCTCCCAGAACCACCTGGGGTATACTTTAGGGCCTATGGGAGAGACTGCCCCCTCTTTATCACAGTAGGTGTTGGCTGTCTCCAAAAATAATTGTTCTCGTGACATTTTTGCCAACCACGGAGTTAGAAAAAGCCTTTCCACTGTGGTTTTTTTTTTTTCAATTTATTTATTTTCAGAAAAACATTATTCATTATTTTTTCACCACACCCAGTGCTCCATGCAAGCCGTGCCCTCTATAATACCCACCACCTGGTACCCCAACATCCCACCCCCCCACCACTTCAAACCCCTCAGATTGTTTTTCAGAGTCCATAGTCTCCCATGGTGTTTATCCTTCATCGAGGCTTCTTTAGTTTTTATAATTTGGGCATGCTCATGGCTTAAAAACATTAATACCCACTAATTCCACTTTTAGAAATTTATCCTAGGTATATATATTAAGAAATGCATGCACATATATGTAGGTTGTGATGCTCATTATATCATTGGGTATATTATCATGAAATGTTAACAATCTAAATGTGGGTGTACAAGTGATGGTCATTTATCAATAAGATGGAATATAATGCAATTATTTTAAAGTGTTTTCAAATTCCATCTGATGATATTTTCATCACTCCAGGAAGATATCTCTTACCTGTGTGCCAGAGACACCTTATGGGAGTGATGGAAGTGTTCTAAAACTGATTTATGGCAATGGTTGCACAACTCGGTAAATTTACTAAAAAATCAATGAAAAGTGCACTTGAAATGGGTGAATTTTATGATGTGTAAAGTATGTCTCAATAAAGTGAAAAGAATTGCCAATTCCCAGGAAGCTGGAGCATCACTGTCATCCACTGGTCAGAGTGGGGCGTTATGGAGATGATGAATAAACAGAGGGGAGATCTGAGTTCCCTTGGCAGTGGTGGAAATGGGTCTCTCAGCCCTTTTTATGAAGGAACTTCCTGGTTCCTTAGGAGAATCTGTATCCTTGGAGTAGTTATCCTTAGTATCTGGAATGATTCCCACATTAGCATATTGGCTCCTGGACCCATTGAACATGTTATGGTAATGAAACCACAACCTGTACCTGTCAATGGGAAGCAGCAGATGCTCTCAATGACCTGGGGAAACAGCTACACACGAGAGTGGGAGACAAATGGCACAAACATACCCAGTGCTATCCGGGTCAAGTATTAGAGTCTTGTAGTCTGAGCATGCTGGGATGTACCATGTGAAGGGCAAGAGCTGCCAAATCCAGCCTCCCTATCACCAGGACGCAGGCACATCCGAACTTTTCAAGCAGCATATTCCATAAGGTTTGAGTGGCCCACTCTGACTCATTCACTGTTCTCCCAAATTACTTCCATTCTTGAGAAGGGCCCAGAGGAAAAGACAAGTTTTCCTGTGATCAGCTGCAGGGCAAGCAGCTGGGTCAATCAACATTGGCAAACTGGCAGACCCAGTATGAGGGCAAAGCATCTGCATCAGAAATCTGCTGTCTGAAACCCGGGGCAAGTCCCCGTGGAGAATGAGAGGCTCTGAGTCCTCAGCACTGGTAATTACTTTCCTTCTGAGGAACAGCTCTTGGTTTGTTACGAGGCCCTGTGGAAATGAAATGCCTGATTGTCATCACCAAGTGAGCTGAACACTTGGCTGCCAAATCATCTCCCACGCTCAAACTCTTACTTCCATATCCGTGCCATTACCAAGACTAAAAAGCTACATTGTCAAATTCCCAGCCATTTTTACCCCTGGATATTGGGGTGTGGATGACCTCTGTCACAGTTCTAGCTAATAAGACCAAAGCAGAAATCTCTCAAGGCATTGGGTGAAGATTGTCCTCTTCCGATACAAGGGGTTGTGGAATGGGCACTCCTCCTTCTCTACTTCCTTCTGCCTGGAAAGTGGGTGTCTGGGTGAAGACATTCTACACTTCATTTTGGATGAAGGAACCATTCCAAAACCAAAAGAAAAGAGCCAAAAGAACTGCAGAGGCACCGGTCTTAACTCAGAGAGTCACCAACAAAGCCAGTGTCTGCCTCCCCTTGAACTTCTTTCTCTACAGAGAAGTAAAGTCTGATGGGCTTAAGTCACCTTTTGTTGGACTCCATTATTTGCATTCTGAGACGTTCCTGACTGATACAGTAGGGATCTCTGTGGCCTGAGTTTCTACAATTAGCTGGGAATATTTGATGCACCTTATGTAAGTTTTACACCTTCTCATCTAGCAACCCTGGATGACCCACTTCCAGAACCCCTGGTCCTACCATCTTGTTACCTGTTTCAGCAGCCTTGACTCTCATCTCCAGGGGGGAATTCCTGATGAACAAATTATTAGGAGAAAATAGATGGCTCTGCATGCAATCATGGCACTAGCCAAGCACTGTGGCGCCATTCGATGGTGGCTCTCAACAATAGTGAAGGAGGGGCGTCCCCTCAGTGAAAAGAACTTTAGGCTGCTTACTTCCTGAATGAGAAGTGGTCAGAGATAGGGATAGATGGTTCATCACTGATTAGTGCATTGGCCACATAGTCAGGAATTTGGAAGAACACAGTAGAATTAGGGACAAAAAAATTGGAAACAAGAAGGTGCATGGTTGTTCACCACCTGGATGAGATGTCTTACTTAATGGCTGGTGGTCAGTATTCTTCTCCGGCCACCTCATCTCTTGCTCAACGAGACCCTAGCAAGTGACAGAAGTGACAGGAAGGGAGGTTATGCACAAATTTAAAGGCAGTTTCACCATGCAAAGTGTCCAGGTAGCTGGTGTTATTAACCAAACTGAGACTCTAATGGTGATCATACCTTGGGGAACAGCCAGCTTCCCAGTAACAAACTGATTACTCAGTACACCTTCCATCATGGAACCCAGCCATTTTCTTAAACTGGAATTACCACCTATTTTGTGTTTCAATTTGTGTTCATGAGTCTTTTAGCATCATCATCCCTGGATTTTATAAATATCTTACATATTGTCGTGTCGATTCATCTTACATTGTTTCTGGCAAATTAATTAATTTTACAAATAAAAGACAGTAAGACCATCCATTGATGTTTATATAACTTTATGGTTTTATCAGGTGCGTTATCATCCAGATATAGACATTATACAGATTGGTAAAATTCATATTATATACTAGTTTTGACCCCAGGTGTGAAAAAACACTTCGCAAGTCTGCAATGCTGTCCTGTGGATACAATATATACTCTGAACCAGCTTTCAGCATAAGCTACTTTCTTGCCATTGGCTAAAATACATAGATTTCAGGGAAGAATAAGGGAGGCACATCTCACGGTTAGACCTAATGTCTGAAGGGCGGCAGAATAGGCCGCTCAAAAATACCACTTTGGCATAAGGGTTATTTTAAGCTAAAGGCACTTGAAAAGCAGCAGGTGCAAGAATGCTCTGATCTGTTTCCTTTCTGAAAGCAGGAGATGCGCTCCCATGTGAACCGTGTTCTCCCTATGCCGGGAGGAAAGAAACATTCTCATCACCAGATGGGGAGTTGAGGCCCAGAGAAATCTATTTCAAACACACTTTGTTAAAATACCGCCTTATCTTCCTTTAGGCTCCTTGTATATTTAATTACTTTTCCACAGTTGCTTCTCTTTGTTTGATATAGTATAGAGACACTTAGGTCCAGCACCCCTTTGGGGCTTCATTTTCCTATGGAGGCTCCCATGTACATGTGAAAATCCGTGTGCTTTTCTTCTAGTAATCTACCTTATGTCAATTTAATTTTCAAGTCCAGTTGGAGACCCTAAGAAGTTAGAGGTAAAGCTTTTTCTCCCTTAAAGTCCCAGTGAAATATTTGTGTTTCTGATCATGGTGATGTTGTGCTCCTCTTGCTTGGAGGCTTAGGAAGAGAGGAATGCTTCTGGCAGGGGACACAACAATGTCCCCAAGTTCTTGGCCATTTGTGTGTCTCATGCCATTTGGCAGAAACAAGAAAGACAGCAGGGGAGAAGAAGTGGGAGTGCTGGCTGGTGGACATACGGGGACGCTGTTACACAATGAGAAGCAGGAGGGGGCTGACCCCCCAGGTCCTCACACTACCATGCCCTAAGCTCCCCCCACATGCGGGCCAGTTCGCCAAGGGCGGAGAGTCCTCAGTGATGAAAAGTTCATTATCCCAATGAGGGAACATTAGCTGGGGTACTGCTGAAGACACGGGGAACGTGGAATGGCTTGTGGAGAATGTAGTCACTACTTACCTTTCCTTCCCCGCTGGCCCATGCTTATGTTCATCTTTTTTTAAAGGACCTCCTTTTCCTTTCCCATTCTTTTCCTCCACATTATACATTAGGTGTTCTGGTGATTTTAATACTGAAATTAAGACCTTAAGTTGTAAAATATTCAGGGGGCATTGCAGTGGACATAGAAGACTGTCCATCACCCAAGAAACTTGGAGGTGGTTAAGGTAAATGATGGTAATTTAGGTTGTATTTCATTTGGAAGTGTCATATTTTAGTTACATAAGGAATGGCTGTATTATTTTAGGCAGGACAACTTACTTCAAAATAGCAAGGAAGGAAGAAATGTATATATGGTTGTTGAATAGTCAAAAGCATGGGCTGTAGTAAATATTTCACTTTTTTTGTGAGAGGACTTCTATCCTGCTTCAAAGACTCTTCCATTCTTGCAAGAATGCCTCATTATGAATCTTTAAGGGAGAAAGAGCCCTCCTTCCTGTCTCCCTCTGGACAGAAGCTGGAAATACCAGAATCTTCTTCTTATTACCGATTGCCTGCGACCTGGAGCATGGGCACATGACCTATTCCTGACCAATTGCACGTTCTCAGCCTAGAGTCTGCACCTGTATTTGTGGCACTAGGTCCCTAAGATCATTAAGATATGAGCCGCAACAGCATCCTAGCCAGACTGCCCTTGGAACTGACTTCATTCTGTCTGGTTGGCTAGTCTCTACTTCTCTTAAGAGGGTTGATTCTTCAACCCTCTTGCTATTTCTCTAAGCCACTCGATATCTTTCATCTTCTCCTTACCTTACCTAACTCAGTTTCCATCACTTGCACCCAAGAATCCCTCCTAATACACCATGAAACTTTTCTTTATATGGAGCTTGCTTCAAAAATGACACACTCATGATCTCTCTCTCTGTGTCAAATAAGTAAATAAAATCTTTGGGGAAAAAATGGCATACTTTTTCTAACAACAATCTTTTTTAAACACAACTATTTGAAGTAGTTTGATAACATCATTTGGCCTTATAATTAAATGAATATTTGATTTTTTTTCTGAAACACAACAAATGAGTCCCGACTTAAGAATATTATAAGAATGTTAGAAAATTGGGGTGCCTTGGTGAATCAGTGTGGTAAATCCTCTGCCTTCAGCTCAGGTCATGATCTCAGGGTCCTGGGATCAAGCCTACATCAGGCTCTCTGCTCAGCAGGAAGCCTGCTGCCCCCCCCCCCGCCGACTCTCTGCCTGCCTCTCTGCCTACTTGTGATCTCTGTCTGTCAAATAGATAAATAAATAAATAAAAAGAACGTTAGAAAATTGAGGGGCCCCTGGGTGACTCAGTCAGTTAAGTATCCAACTCTTATTTCACCTCAGGTCGTGATCTCAGGGTTGTGACATCGAGCCCCATGTGGGACTCCATGTTGGGCATGGAGCCTGCTTAAGATTCTCTCTCCCTCTCTCTTTCCCTCTATCTCTCTACCCATCTCTTAAAAAAAAAAATGTTTGAAAATTGGCAAAAAACATAGAAGCTTTTTCACAGTCTGTGTGCTATGCATGTAATACTACAAACATTTATTAATCATTGCATAGATTCCAAGAGCAGAAGTGTTGACTAGAACACAGTAGCTGTTTTTCAAGAGTCCACACATCTGAATAGTAAAAGTACTATGTATACATGCAAGGTTTAAGAACAGTTCAGAAGAAATGTTATCAACACCACACTGAGAACATAGGGAGCCTCCACAGAAAGAGGAAAAACACCCTGAGCTGCATCTGGAAAAATAAATAAAAGTATTTCTTCGAGCAGAGGGTGCAGGACATGCACAGGCTCAAGGATGTTTCCCATGCTGCATCAGGGAACTAGAAAATGTCTGAAGCAGCTGGAGCACAGGTTAGGAGAAAGGCAATCAAGGAGAATAAAAGCAGAGCACTGGGCAAAATCTAATTCATGGATAGCTCTACATTGTATGTGAATCGTTAACATTTTTCCTAAAGGTAAGAGGACTGTACTAGTGTGCTGGGGCAGCCATAGCAAAGTACTACAAACTGGCTGGTTTAAACAACAGAAATTCATTTCCTCACAGTTCTAGAGGCTAGAAGTCCAAGATCAAAGTGTCAACCGCTTTGGTTCTTCTTGAGGCCTCTCTCCTTGGCTTGTAGATGGCCTCCATCCTGCTGTGTCCTCACGCAGGCTTCCTTCTGTGCATGTCTGTGTGCTTGGCTTTCATAAAAACACCAATCATACCGGGTTAGAGCCCACCCCAATGACCTCATCTTACCTCATTACCTCATTAAAGGTCCTACACCAAGTATAGTCACATTCTGAAATATTGGGAAAGAGGACTTCAACTAGGGATGTAGGGGGCAGGGGTGAAAAATGGTGCAGACCACATCGCTGACAGAAGGGAGAAGTGAGGAAGGGGAGGAAGAAAATATACTGAAAACTAATTTTAAAAAGTTTTAAACAATCTCAGAAATGCTGTGTTTTATGATCAGTAAAGTCTTGCTGCATTTCTCTTAATTTTCACTCCTATATATACATAAAATCTAAAATTATCAAATAGCTCCTTGAGGTGTTCCTCAGAGTACATACCATAATATTCTGGGTATTATATATTGTTCAAATATATCTTGATTATTAAAATAAGGCTTATTGACTTAAATTGCATAACTATTAAAACCATTGAAAATATGTGACAATATATCAAATTACACTAGTGATGACATGGCAAAATTTATTTCAAAACATTTTGAAAACTATAGTCACATCAACAGAAAACATCACCATTCTTTTGACTCACAGTGGCCCTCCAATGACATCAAATGAAAATTATAGCCCAGCAACTCAACAGATACCTTTCAGAAATTTTCACATGGAAAGAAGAAACTTAAGAAGTCATTTACAAAGACAACCCAAGACATCCCAATTTAATCAAATGTCATCATTTAAACTGAGCAGCAATAATAAAATTGATTCTGAAGCTCAAAAGGAAGTAAAAGGAAATCTGTGTTTGGGGGAGACCCCCCACACACATATTTGTACACAAACACACATGCATACATAGTTTATACTATACCATTTCTTATTTTACAACATTCCAGAAATTTCAGTTCTCAGTCTGCCCTCAAATTTTGCAGCAAATTTTATTTTTTTTAATTTATTTTTTATTTTCAGCATAACAGTATTCATTATTTTTGCACCACACCCAGTGCTCCATGCAATCCGTGCCCTCTCTAATACCCACCACCTGGTACCCCAACCTCCCACCCCCTGCCCCTTCAAAACCCTCAGATTGTTTTTCAGAGTCCATAGTCTCTTATGGTTCACCTCCCCTTCCAATTTCCCCCAACTCCCTTCTCCTCTTTATCTCCCCATGTTTTAATATGAGCTTAATAAGCTTTCTAAATGTCCATTTAAGTTAATTTCTCACTTGTAGAATTCTTCCTAATAAGCATTTTAAAAACACATATACTTTATGAGACAATATTTTCTGCTTCTATTAGAATATATTGAGAATTGATTTTCCCCTATAACTTATGTTGGTGGTAATCTTATGAAGCTTATTACATGTGCTTGACATATTGACAGTGTTATTGAACACTGGTTGGCAGATGAAGATTTGTCATCAATGCGGTCCTGTATTTATAGAAATATGAAATTAAAAACTCAACTCATTCAATAATTCACTCCTTGAAAAAATGAGTTCTAGAGACAAAATTCCAAGTCCTCCATAAGGGTATCCAGTCCTTGGGGAGTCCCAATCGCTTCAGAGATAGGAAGAAAACTATGTTCTTATCCTCATTCCTCTTGTCTTAAACCATTTCCTTTCAGTGGAGGCTTTCTTTTATTTTTTCTTTGTAAGTTTTAATTTAAATTCCAGTATAGTTAACATACAGTGTAATACTAGTTTCAGGTGTACGACAGAGTGATTCAGCACTTCCATACATCACCCAGTGCTCCTCACAGCAAGTGTTCTCATTAATCCCCATCATCTAGTTCCCAGTCCCCTCACCCACCTCTGCTCTGGCAATCATCAGTGTGTTTTCTATAGTTAAGAATCTTGTTTCTCGCTTTGCCTCTCTGTTTCTTCTTTTTTAAAAAATTTGCTCATTTGCTTTGTTTCTTGAATTCCACATATGAGTGAAATCATATGGTATTTGTCTTCCTCTAACTTATTTTGCTTAGAAAAGTACTTTCTAGTTCTATGTCTTTGTAAATGGCAAGATCTTGTTCTTTCTTGTGGTTGAGTAATAGTCCTCAATGGAGGCTTTCTTGACACATGTGCTCCCGTCACTACCAAAGCAAGAAATGAGGGATGTAACAAATTTTCTGTTTGCTGTTAAAGATTCCATCCAAAAGTGGCATACTTCGTATTTGATTGGACAAAGCAGGTTACCTGGCAATACCTAACTTTTAGGAGGATAAAAAGTTTAATCTTTCCATGTTCCCTAAGGGAGAAAATGAAAAAAATATAAATATGACCTTAGATTTACCAATGAATTCTTAGATATGATACCAAAAGCATAAGCAACAAAAGAAAAAGCAGATAAATCAGACCGCATCAAAATTCAAAACTTTTGTACATCAAAGGACATTATCAAGGAAGTAAAAAAGACCACAACCTTCAGAATCAGAGAAAATATTGCAAATATCTGATTAAGGGTCCAGTATTCAAAATATATAAAGAATATGTGCAACTTAGCAACAAAAAGACAAACAGCCCTATTAGAAAACCACTAAAGAATTTGAATAGATATCTCTACAAAGACATGCAAATTCCCAACAAGCAAATGAAAATGCTCAGCCTTTAGGAAAATGCAAATCAAAAACACAATGAAATACCTTCTACTGAGTACTAGGACAGCAGAGAGAGAGGAGAGAGAAAGAAAGGGAAAAGAGAGAGAGAAAGGAAGGAAGGAAGGGAGGAAGGAAGAAAGAGAAAGAAAAGAAGGAGAGAAAGAAAGAAGAGAGGAAGAAAGAAAAAGAAAGAAGAAAGAAATGGAAGAAAGAAAAGAAAGAGAAAAAGAAAGAAAGAAGAGAGGAAGGAAGGAAGGAAGATAGGTAGGTAGGTAGGTGAGGGATGGAGGAAATAAATATGGGTAAGGATGTGGAGAAACTGAACTGGAGCCCTCATGCACTGCTGGCAGGAATATAAAATGGTGCAGCTACAGTGAAATAGCCTGGCAGTTCTCCAGAAAGTTAGTCATAGAATTACCCAGCAATTCCACTCTTAGGTATCTAACCCCCAAAATGAAAAATACATATATACAAATAGTTGTACACAAATGTTCACAGAAAGTACTCTTCACAATAGCTAAAAGGTGAAAACAACCCCAAATGGGTTAATGGATGAATGGACAAATAGAATGTGTTCTAACTGCTTAACGGGGTTTTCATTTGGGATGATGAAAATGTTTGGGAACCTGACACAAGTGGTGGTTTCATGATATTGTGAAATGTACTAAATGCCACAGAATTACACATTTTCAATGGTTCATCTTATGTAAATTTCACCTCATTTTTAACAAACTAAAAAAAAGGAAATTGAAAATTAGTTAGAAGCTATTTAAGAATATTCCACAATTGTATCCCTCTCAGCCACTTGAATTGTGGTAAACGTTTTTGAGTTGCAGAGTGAATTGACAGCTACAAATTTTGAGTGACCCAAGGGAGGGTGTCACGCAGGAATCTGTCATTTGGTCCTGTATGTGGTTAAAAGGACAAAATCCTCATCCAGTGACTATAGAACCTTGAAAGGGCCTTCCAAATCCAATAGCCTAGACTCTGACGATATGGGATGATGGTGGTCTTTTCTCTGGGGTGAGGATCAATGATCTGATTTGCTTACATAATCAAAGAATTCCTCAACCAAAAAGCTTGTAATAAAGGGGCAACTTATAAAAATCTCTATGTCTCCACCTGCTCATGACACAAGACCACTGTGTCATTGTAGATTCTGGAGAATTCCTAATTTGAGCCTCAAGTTTTAGGGTTTTGCCCCTGAAACCCTGTATTTCTTACCAACCCTATTTCATACCTCATACACAAAATGGATGACCCTAAGCCAATCATTCTATGACACTAATCCAGCATTTAGACCTGAGTAAAAGTGGTGTCCCCCATTGTTTAGATACACATTAAATTTCCTATTGAGTCCCTGGAATGAAGGGCTGATGAAACCCGGGTGTCCATGGAAGGAAGCATTTCATCATATTTTGCTAGCTGTTGCAGAGGGCTGAGGGCGGAGGACGGCTTCCAGGCAGAGCACGTAATGTTGCTGCATCATTTTGGATAAACACTGAAAATATCTAAAGTGTAATCTCTTCGAGATGATGGCACTTTACAGGGAAACTGTAATGAGTGTGAAGAATTCATAGGCATCTGCCACGCACAATTTAACTAAACAATTTGCCAGTCCTGTCTTTTAAAGTGGCGTTTTTAACACTTGCATAGAGCAACAACATAAAAGACAGAACAATCTAACATCTATTCAAAAAGACAGCCAGTTCCTCTAATAAAAGCAGAGCAAACCATACCGATTCCGTGGAGTTAATATGAGGCAGTGCAAGTGGAGAGTCCCTGGAGTCATTAAGACAATTAAGTCACTAAATGACATAGAGGAGCGGTTGGATTCCTTAGTCAAGAAAGAAAGAAAAATTATTAAGTTGATACAGATTTCCTTACTTACAGCATCACAGAAAATTATTCTTTTCTTTCCTTCCTTAATTTTTTTCTCCGACTTGGAGAGTGCCATGCTGAGGTATAATTTTAAAACAAGAGATGATAGCAGGTCAAGCTTTTAACACCCAGTCAGCAGGAAGAATAGAAGAGAGAAAGAGCTGTACTAATCAAGTTACAAAGTCTACTACAAGCTGCTCCCCAAGGATCCAAATTCCTATGGACACCAGGCTCCAAACCCCTCAGAATTCAACAAAATGAGTGTAACAAGGAAGGTTCAGATAAGAAAGAAGTGCAATTTCTAATGTGAAAAAAGGGGTGTGTGTGTGTGTGTTTGTGTGTGTGTGTGTGTGTGTGTGTGTTTGTGTGTGTGGAGAATAATAATTTTCAAAGGGAATTTACTGGTAAGAGTAATGTGTTCTTAAAAGCTGAGGTAAGCAGAACTACTTCCGGTTGCCTAAAACGAAAGTCCGCTGACATCATCATCTTTACCCTTTCCATAAAAGAAAGCATTTTTAGAAACTACATTTCTAAATATTACTGAGTAAAATTTGAGGTGCCTCTGGACCCACTAAGAAGGTATGGTTACACAATTGGAACCCTCTGGAGACACAGAAGGAAAAACAATATTAGAAGATTTTCATCCTTTGTGTGGGCTTAGTTACCTAGAATGAAAGTTTTTCAGGTGCATTCGAGGAACGTCTAGATCATCCCTCTTCATTGACTGTTTCTCTGAACCACCTGAGTGGGGGTTGATTCCATAATAATAAGCAGCAGATGGAGGCAGAGGATGGGAGATAAGCAAGGCTGTTTTCAGTTCTGAGGGGTCACCATGGCTTCTACCACTGTTATTTCTCCAAAAAGTGGTGAAATATGGATCAGTTATAAGAATGAGTCCTTTCCTCAGAACATTCTAGATTTCATTGGCTCTCTATTAATGTAGAGCATTCACTGAAATTCCAGACTGCCTGGGGAAGTGGCAGGAGAGTGGCAATACTGTGTCTTCAGAAGGAAATTTGCACGGGGGGACAGTCAGTCTGGAACCACCAACTGGCAGGTCAAACAGGGGTAGAAAAGTCTCCTTTCCTGAAGCTCCACCTGCGTCCTAGCCTTGTCTGTAACCCATCCCTCTTTCACTCCTCCCGGAACTCCTTACCCTGTATAAACTCAGTACTGGAGGCTAATAGAATGTGACCCGCTAGTGAGGGGGCACTGGGTTTAAATGACACAGGGAATCTTCGAGGGGTCATTCAGAAAAGTAGAAGTCACTCTAGATATTTTAAACAGAGGAATTTTATTCTGTGACTCAAGCTTCACAAATGGTCAAAGAGCTGAGAACATAAAGAGAGGGAGGTAAGGCAAACTGGAGGTCTGTCCCTCCCAGGGCTGGAGGGGTGAAGATGTGACTGGGCGTCAGTGGCTCCAGGATCTCGGGCTACCCCTCCCCCTAGAAGCTGGGACTGCAGCCGACCAGCCTGGTTGGACCTGAGTCCACATATGGAAGGTCTTTCCAGGGGGAGCCCGGGTCCACTAAAGAGGATCAGTCATTACCAAAATAGGGTCCCAGATGAGGTCCTGGCTCCCAAGACCCCATCATGCCCCCTCTGCTAGCCAGTCCTGTGCTATGGTCTTACCCTAAAGGCACTTTTGAGGGGATTTCAAGATGGAATGGGCACTGCATCTAGCATAGTGCTTCTGACCCAGTACTCCCCAGTGGTTTAGTCATTTTTGCTATTTGGGATCAACCATAACACCACTGTTAACTAGATCTCATTCTGAAAAATTCTGCACGTTGAAGGGCCCTGAACTACTTAAGATCTCCCTGCCTCACATCAAAGTAGTGGGACTACTCTAATTAACTGACTGGTGCTTTCAGAGAAATGAGCTCCTCGTAGTCTTTTTGATGTTCTTCCAAGCATAAATTATCCACTCAACCCATCTCTCACATCTGAGTCAAATGTACTTGAGGAAAAGGAAATAGAAACAGACAAAAACCTCAGATCCCAAACCACCCACCAAATACTTGGAAAGTGGAGAGGAAAGAAGGATTTGTTTGTAGGGACCATGGTTTGAAGAATTCATGTAATTTCCTCCTTTTCTCCGGTTTTCTGAAGCCTTTTTTCACTTCCTCGTTCAATAAGGAAAGGCTGACTGCACAGCTGCTTCGTCTTTAGCTCTTATAAATTGGAAATGGATTTTTAGTAATGCAGCAAAAATTTTGTACCACAAAAATCAATAAACCCCATGGACTGTGGTAGAGGGATCTGACCTATTTAAGGGAAGCACTAAAAGATTAATAAAATATAGTGACAAGTCCTCAAATTTAGTGTGCTTCTCTGGCTTGCCCTCTTTCCACCTGCCTGCTGGCAGACCCTCCCCCTGCAGACCTCTTGCCCATCTCTCCCGCCGGGCAGCTCAGTGAGCATGCATGCTGGGCTCGGTCCTGGTGGCTTATATTCCCACAGTCACTCCACTCTGATGCCACCTTCACGATATTCATCGCTATAGCACTGACCCAGCCTACATGTCCCTTTCCCCTCAAAGCCTCTCCATCCCAGTCCTCGCCCTTCATCCTCAGGCTCTCGGTGCACTGGGGGCAAATCTTTCTCACCTCCCTCTGCCCCCCTCCACTCCGGAGCACCCCTTGAGAATGTCGATAACATTGTAACTCCAGTGCAGAGCACAGGGAGCAATTCTGAGTTAAATATTTTAGGTCGTTATAATGAGCAGAAACAAGTGTAGACCCCCCTCCCCATCTCCACGTCTTGGTTTATTTTTTTGCTATCTACAACACCCTTCTGTTTTCTCCTCTCTAGCTGTTCAAATTGTAATCGCTCACTAAGAACAAGCTCAATTCTCACCTCCTCCATGAAGCCTTCTAGAGCTGTCCTTTATTGATTCTTTTCCCCTCTCAAATCCTATGTATCTCTTTATGCAAACCATAGTTTGACTCAGAAAAATTCTCTGCTTTGCCTACTTGTGTGCTTCTTGTATCCTTGTCTTTTCCCTCCAGTTGTATTATACAGTCCTTGACTAGAAATCAATATTACTGTGTGACTGAGTATGATTTTCACGGGCAAGTAGTCTTTTTCTACCCTTTGATTATTCCTGCTTCCCTAGTACCAGCCACTGCCCGAGCCCTGGCACACAACCCACTCTCCCTGGCCACCCTACGTGGGGGCCCATGCATTTAGCTACGGTGCACCAAGACTTAGCCACCAGCCCCCTTCTAGCCTTCCCTGCCTTTCTGGCTAATAACATTTGTGTTCCCTAGTTTGAAGAGGGGGAAAGCAGGGGTGAGTGGGAGGAATTTTTCTCAATATTCCTAGTTCTAGTTTTAGGTGCCAGATGTCCCCGGGCTCGGTTGACAAAGACAGTGAAATTCATAAATCAAATAGCAAGAAAGGTCATACCCTTAAGATCAATCAACACTGGGGCACCTGGGGGCTCAGTTGGTTTGGCATCCCACTCTTGGTTTCAGCTCAGGTTGTGATTGCAGGGTCATGAGATCAAGCCCTGGATTGGGCTTCATGCTCAGCAGGAAGTCTGATTGAGATTCTCTCTCTCTTCCGCTGTCCCTCCCCCTGCTCACACTGTGTGCTCTAATTAATTAATTAAATTTAATAAATGAACCCTTATGAAAGGACTCCTAATTTGAGTCTATGAACCTTCAAGGCCGTGGGTACAGAGCAGAAGTCTATGAACTTGGATGGGCATAGGAATTTTCTCATTGCTGTCATTTCAAGTTCCCATTGACTTTGTGACATCGAACAATATCAGCTTGTGCTCCTAAAGCTCTAGTGAGCAGAAGTCTGAAATTGAGGTGCAGGCAAAGCAGTGTTCCTCTGGAGGTTCTGCAGGAGTCATTTCAATGCCTTTTCCCAGTGGCTAGAGACTGCTGGCCCCCTTGGCTCCTGGCTCTGTCTCCCCACTCTGCTTCATATCACCTGTTCTGACTCTGCCTTCTGTTGCTCCTGTGAGGACCCTTGTGTTCCACTGGCTTCAGGATAACCTCCCCACCTCAAGGTCTTGAACATCACATCAGCCGACTTCCTTTTACTGTGTAAGGTAGTGGGTTGCAGAGATTAGGACACGAGCATCTGCTGACATAGGCAAGGGAGAACTGCATTTTTATTTCCATGAATCATAACGGAAGTCTGGTATTTCCTCTGATTGTGAATGCAGGCAACAAGCTACCATAACACTAGCAATACCATTGTCACTATTCATTCATCTATGCATCAAAATCGCGGTAATTATTATTAGACTTGCCATTGAATCTTGTTGTGCTAATAAAAAACCACATACTGTGACATTATTTTTTTTTTAAGTGTGACAACTGGATTCCCAGCTTCTTTTGTGTTTTAGGTTAGGTTTCAAGAGAAAAGCCCCTGAGATGAGATGTATGTGTCAGTGGTTTATAAAGGATGCACTCCCAGGAGAGCCTGGCAAAGCAATGGGGAAGCTGTGCAGGGAATGGGCAAAAGGCAAGCAAAGGTCTGACTTCAGGTGAGATCTCAGCCTTGGCTGCTCCTGGTGGGGGCTCTGAAGAGAACATCAGAGTCTGAATATGTCCTAACTACAGGTGAAGGGAACTAGGTTTCAAGCTGAGACCACGCAGTCATTAGCTAAGGGAACTCCAAGAACAGAAACTGTCAGACTCTCTCAGCTTTCTGTCTGTGGGTGAGGAATTCCCACTGGCCAAGGGCAATCCTCTGAAGAATCTCAAAGTTTGTGTCAAGAAGCAGAAATACAAAGTCTGGGAGATAGGCTCACAGCAATGGTGTAGGATCCTAAGTGGATCTTGGCAAAGCACCAATTGTGTTTATTATCTTAGGTGACTCTGCATGTTCTATTTTATGCATTAAAAAAAAAAATTCTGACAAGGGGTCTGTCATCCTCACCAGACTGCTGAAAAAGTCAGGCACCAAAAACAAACCAAAAAACGCATGCTACAACAAAAGTTAAGATCTTCTGTTCTATCACATACTGTCCTAAGTGGTTTCTGAAACGACTGGGAGTTTCCAGCCCCAAACTGTAGACATAGAGGATACTCAAGCATTGAAAAATAATCCCCACTAAACCCTCCAACTGTTAGCATCCCTCCCCACATAAGCCAGCTCATGTATTTATTTCAACATGATCACATTGTGTTTGTATGTACCACATCTGTGTTAAGCAATGATAGGAATTCAACTGGTGAATATTATATTGTTTCTCATAAAAGAGAAAAAGATGTCATAACGATGGCTCCTCCTCATTTAAGAAATGCCTTTTAAAGGTGGAATGTCTCAAGGTTGATTTAAAATCTAATGTGCCACTGAAATTATAATGGAAAAGGCAAGTGCTGCTTGGCTTTTTGTACTAGGCATACACAACCCACTTATAGCATGCTCGATTAGAAGAAGCTATGTGACTGTAAAATAGAGTTCAAGGAGGTACAACAGAAACATTCGCCAAGACACTGGCAGGAGGAATGATGGCTTTTTTTTTTTTTAAACATTCCCATTCTTTTTATTTATATATTTCTGATCATTGTGTCTATAATTTTTTTCCCAATTTATTTATTTTCAGAAAAACATTATTCATTATTTTTTCACCACACCCAGTGCTCCATGCAAGCCGTGCCCTCTATAATACTCACCACCTGGTACCCCAACCTCCCACCCCCCCGCCACTTCAAACCCCTCAGACTGTTTTTCAGCGTCCATAGTCTCTCATGGTTCACCTCCCCTTCCAATTTACCCAAATTCCCTACTCCTCTCTAACGCCCCTTGTCCTCCATGCTATTGGTTATGCTCCACAAATAAGTGAAACCATATGATAATTGACTCTCTCTGCTTGACTTATTTCACTCAGCATAATCTCTTCCAGTCCCGTCCATGTTGCTACAAAAGTTGGGTATTCATCCTTTCTGATGGAGGCATAATACTCCATAGTGTATATGGACCACATCTTCCTTATCCATTCATCCGTTGAAGGGCATCTTGGTTCTTTCCATAGTTTGGCGACTGTGGCCATTGCTGCTATAAACATTGGGGTACAGATGGCCCTTCTTTTCACGACATCTGTGTCTTTGGGGTAAATACCCAGGAGTGCAATTGCAGGGTCATAGGGAAGCTCTATTTTTAATTTCTTGAGGAATCTCCACACTGTTCTCCAAAGAGGCTGCACCAACTTGCATTCCCACCAACAGTGGAAGAGGGTTCCCCTTTCTCCACATCCTCTCCAACACATGTTGTTTCCTGTTTTGTTAATTTTGGCCATTCTAACTGGTGTAAGGTGATATCTCAATGTGGTTTTAATTTGAATCTCCCTGAGGGCTAATGATGATGAGCATTTTTTCATGTGTCTGATAGCCATTTGTATGTCTTGATTGGAGAAGTGTCTGTTCATATCTTCTGCCCATTTTTTGATGTGTTTGTCTGTTTCGTGTGGGTTGAGTTTGAGGAGTTCATTATAGATCCTGGATATCAACCTTTTGTCTGTACTGTCATTTGCAAATATCTTCTCCCATTCCATGGGTTGCCTCTTTGTTTTTTTGACTGTTTCCTTTGCTGTGCAAAAGCTTTTGATTTTGATGAAGTCCCAGAAGTTTATTTTTGCTTTTGTTTCCTTTGCCTTTGGAGACGTATCTTGAAAGAAGTTGCTGTGGCTGATATCAAAGAGATTACTGCCTATGTTCTCCTCTAAGATTCTGATGGATTCCTGTCTCACGTTGAGGTCTTTTATCCATTTTGAGTTGATCTTTGTGTACGGTGTAAGAGAATGGTCGAGTTTCATTCTTCTACATATAGCTGAAATAAAAGGTATCCAAATTGGTAATGAAGAAGTCAAACTCTCTCTCTTCACAGATGACATGATTCTTTATATGGAAAACCCAAAAGACTCCACCCCCAAACTACTAGAACTCATACAGCAATTCAGCAACATGGCAGGATACAAAGTCAATGTGCAGAAATCAGTGGCTTTCTTATACACTAACAATGAAAATACAGAAAGGGAAATTAGAGAATCGATTCCATTTACTATAGCACCAAGAACCATAAGATACCTGGGAATAAACCTAACTAAAGAGGTAAAGGATCTGTACTTGAGGAACTACAGAACACTCATGAAAGAAATTGAAGAAGAAACAAATAAATGGAAGACCATTCCATGCTCTTGGATCGGAAGAATAAACATTGTTAAAATGTCTATACTGCCTAGAGCAATCTATACTTTTAATGCCATTCCGATCAAAATTCCACCGGCATCCTTCAAAGAGCTGGAGCAAATAATCCTAAAATTTGTATGGAATCAGAAGAGACCCCAAATCGCTAAGGAAATGTTGAAAAACAAAAATAAAGCTGGCGGCATCACCTTACCTGATTTCAAGCTTTATTACAAAGCTGTGATCACCAAGACAGCATGGTACTGGCATAAAAACAGACACATAGACCAGTGGAACAGAGTAGAGAGCCCAGATATGGACCCTCAACTCTATGGTCAATTAATCTTCGACAAAACAGGAAAAAATGTACAGTGGAAAAAAGACAGTCTCTTCAATAAATGGTGCTGGGAAAACTGGACAGCTAATTGTAGAAGAATGATGGCTTTTGTTTAAAGATAATCACAGAAGGATGCCTGAGTGGCTCAGTCAGTTAAGTGTCTGCCTTTGGCTCAGGTCATAATTGCAGGGTCCTGGGATGTGAGCCCGCATCAGACTCTCCCTGCTCAGTGGGGAGCCTGTTTCTCCCTCTTCCTCTGCTGTGCTCTTTTGCTCTCTCTCCCTATGTCAAAAAAAAAGTAAATAAGATCTTTTAAAAAAAGATAATCTTGGTATTATTTTATCTATCTATAAATATAGATATAAATAAACCATTACCTTAAAGTATATTTACCTTTAGAAATTATTTCTTCTTGGTTAAAATACTCTTGAAATTTTATTTAAATTGTAAATTGAAGGCAAATATTTAGAAAAAGCAAAATTGTTTATTCTTCTGAATGAAAAAGGAAAACAGTTTATATTTCTGAAAACATTGATAGTATTCTTTGGTTCAAGCAAAATGATAGATTTTGTAAAGAGAAAATGAACTGTAGGGGGACTAACTTAACATAATAAAAAAATAAAGCAAGATTCTGGATTCAGTAAAAAAAATAAAAAAGAGAGAGAGAGAAAATGAATTTGCAGGAGGACCAGGCTTATGAGAGTATTCTGATTTGGGAGTTTTATAGGAGGAAAAAAATGGCATGTACAGACACCAGTCCCTGAGAGATGAGAGTGGGAAACATCATTGTCCACTTGGATCAGCTCTATGCTTTATTCCATTCATTTTCCACACAATGAAGAGTTAAGAACAAAATGCACAGTGTATGAGAGAAGGCCTCCTTCATAGTAACCTGACTGATGGAAAAATGAAAAGTATACACATACTGATTTAAGACTTTGAGGAAAAATTACTTTTAGGAAATATCACTAAGTGGCAAACCCTTTCTACAGGATTACAAAAAATCATATTGCAAATATAAGAATAACATGATTACTGTACAAATATGAGATTTTAACTTTCTTTTGCCCTGGATTTGAAACTTGTTAAAATGATCAGTATCACATTAGCTGAGAACAGAAAAATGTTATACAGACAGGACAATACAGCAAAGAGCTACAGTTGATTTGCTGAGTTGTGGGAAGTCTTCCAAGTTTTGGAGCTGGTTCTTCAAATACCAGAAAACCTGGCTAAAAGGATCCCTTCCCTACCTTTCTACAGATTCCTTCTCATCAATACTCGCTGTTAGGAACTGTGAAAGCTCAAAGTTCACCCCACCTTACAAGCAAACAAATAGCTTGACACAATCTTATGGCTGACAGAAGAAGACATAAAACTCCTGAATCAGAGACAAGCGATTTATTATTCACAGCACAGCAGTGGCGTCAACACCAATCTATTGACCTCTGTCCCCTGAGCCCTGATTCTTACAGAAAAATTCGAGGAGAGTCAAGTTGTATCTGCATTTGTGATGGGATGCATCGCAGGAAACCTGAGCTGAGGGTATCCAGATTTTTTATAATAGGCACAAAGCCTGTCTGAGCTTCATCCCATAGGAAGACATTACCTTGCTTACTTGACAATGAACAAACCTGTTCTTTGCTCAGAGGAAAACTCTGTCTCCGTCTTGCAAGGATATTCACCACACAAACATTCTTGAAAAGACAGCTCTGAGCGCTGTTAGTGCTTTCACAAGACGCAGAAATGTGAGAGACCCAGGAAGCGTTGTCACCCAATGCTTCCTTACATCTTTCTCACGACTACAACAGAAAGCACTTCATTGGTCCCTTTTCTCCTGCAGCTGCTAAAGCATCACTATTTTTTCCTCCACAGTGAAGTAGCTCAAAGCATTTCCACTTGTTCACAATTCAGTCACATGTTAATTTGACTTTCATCGTGACTCCTGATCCAAGGGACCCTCTGCCATTCTCACTCAACCTGTCTCAGCTCTCTGCAGTATTCACACTCGTGACATCTCCTTTCCTCTCGAAGGTCTCTCTTGCCCTGGCTTTCCTGAAATCACGTGGCTGCCCCCTCCTCTTGTGTCTCTCCTTGTCCTTTTCCTAATCCCTCCTCTCCTCCTTATTAGATTTTGGGTTTTCTCTAATACCAGGTCTTCTCTGGTGGCTCTACACTCTATCCCTGGGTATTTTATCCATTATATCATCACCATTGTCTGGATGGTGTTTCCTCCTACATACTAATCTTTAAACTATATCCTCTTTTGAGTTGAACATATTCAATTGCCTTCTTGGCTTCGCCACTGTGACACTTGAACCGATCAAAAATTGAACCCAAGAGCTTTATTCTGCAAATATGTTCTGCCTCCAGCAAGCTTCACCTTGGTGAACAGAATCATCCCCTTCACTGTCCAGATTAGGAAAAGGGCATCTCTCCTGCAAGATACTTTATTTCCATCTACTGGAAAATTTTCATAATTTTGTTAGGATGAGACACTCTAGAGAGAGTGGAAATACTATTGTTAAAAAAAGAAGAATCCATGCTCTTGTGGTATAAATGGCACCCCTTTGAAGCAACACCATCATTCATTCACAGCACACAACCTCTGAAACATACCGGGTCACCCTCCCTGATGGACTGAAATATAGATGATTTCTCTGTTGGGAAATACTGCAACGTTGTATCCAGGCATAGGTTCTGAACGTTTTCTTGGCAGAATGAAATAATTAACCCCACCATCAGATATTTTCATGTTAAAAAAAGAAGAAGAATATAAGAAAAACAGGGCATTGTTAAAATCATGCCCTTGGAAGCTTCTGGAAGTGAAAAGGAGCAGCAGCTGACATTCTTTTCACCGTGAAATTCATAGGGTAGAAAATGAGAGGTCTCCGAGAAGCAGGTTTTCATTTTCTCTCCTTTCCCTCCCTGCCTGACTCTTTAAAATGTAAATCTTGACACTGCAAACACAAAGCTGATTCTAAAAAATAAAATAAAAGGAGAGAGGGCCTGTAGTTTTCCAGCTTGAAAGAACAATAAACAGATTGCTACAATGACACAGCTGCACACATGCTGATTAAGAAGACAACTTGAGAGAGACAACAGCAATACGCAAAATGATTATTAACACTAGAGGCCTCTAGATCGCTTGATAAATCATAGCTCAAATCAAAGTGCTTGCCTGCAACCCCTAGCTGTATATACTTGAGTCTTTAAGAAATATTAAAATGTAACTCTTATCAAGCTTTTCTAGCTTCTGCATCTGGGTCTCAAATACCGTGGGACTTATTTTAAGAAATATGGACTTCATCAATTAAGCGATGCCATCTTCGGAAATTTTTATCAATTCAAGTTTGTCATTGTGCCGGAAATTACATTCACATCCAGTTCCTTTAATATTTTAACACATCACTGGGGCGCCTGGGTGGCTGAGTTGGTTAAGTGTCTACCTTCAGCTCAGGTCATGATCCCAGGATCCTGGGATCGAGTCCTGAGTCCCACATTGAGCTCCCTACTCAGTGGGGAGCCTGCTTCTGTCTCGCCCTCTGCCATTCCCCTGGCTTGTGCTCTGCTGCTCTCTCTTTGTCACATAAATAAATAAAATCTTTTTAAAAAGTGTAAAATGTTAATGCATCATTGATTACTGTCTATGGTAACTTTAGGTATGCAATAGTATTTTGTGAACACATACGATATCATTTAAATGATGTATTATGCATTATGAAATACCACTATCAAATAGTATAGAATTTCCTTCCTTTTTAAAGCTGAATAATATTCCATAATGTGTACAAGCCACATTTTGTCTACCCATTCATTTACCGATGGCACCCAAGTTGCTTCTGCCTCTTGACTATTGTGAAAAAAAGAATCTTGTGGATTTCTAAAATCCAGCCTCTCTCTTTGAGAGTAATTCCTGGACAAAACTCTCCTCAGTAACTCAGCAAGTGAACCATCTGTTTTCTGCTGAGATCCTGACTGATGCAGAAGACACGCAAATCAAGTCAGCCTAATGGTCCTGCTAAGGAAAAGAAACAGGAAGAGAGGGCTTAAACGGTACAAGGAAATCTCAATTCAGAAACACTTCCAATGAATGACATATCCAAATCAACAAGATGAAAAGTGATACAAATAAAAGGAGAGCTCTTGCTTTATGTTATAAAATTAATTACACACCAAAAAAATAAATAAAATAAAATAAAATTAATTACACACCAACAACTCAATAGCATTTCACTCAAAAGAAGAAGAAAACCTTTGGGAATTGGTGTAGAATAGCGGGTCTCAACTGCAGTGATTCTGCCTCCAAGGAGACGTCTGGCAACGTCCGGAGCCATTTTTGCTTGTCACAAGTAGGTACTACTGGTATGTAGCGGGTAGAAACTGAGGATGTGGTTAAACAATCTGAAGTGCACAGATCAGTCCCCCACAGCTAAGAATTATGTGGCCTCAAATGTGGATAGTACCAGGGTTGAGAAGCCTTGCCCTAAAATATGAAATAAATTCAGAACTAAGAAGACAGAAGCTGCCAAGCTGATGGTGTGAACCAACTTTCTACTTTTATAGATGCTCAGCAAGGGGTCAGAGTCCATCACAGAGCCACACTGGGAAGCAATGCAGAAGAAGCGAGGGCCTGTTGTCCAGGAAGGTGGGAGGCTGGGAAATGATATGGGGACTGGGCTTCAGGGATCTAAAATCTAATCTAAAAGCAGATTAGCCAGTCACTATGAAGAGCCCTTGGGTCAAAGATCACTAATTATTTGCAAAGCCACAAGAATATACAAATTTTTCCAACATCTTATTTTTTAAGATTTTTACTTATTTTTTTAAATTTTTATTTATTTTTTAAATTTCAGTATTCCAGAATTCATTGTTTATGCACCACACCCAGTGCTCCATGCAATACATGCCCTTCTTAATACCCATCATCAGGCTCACCATCCCCCCAAACCCTCAGTTTGTTTCTCAGAGTCCACCGTCTCTCACGGTTCATCTCCCCCTTTGATTTCCCCCAACGTCCTTCTCTTCTCCAACTCCCCATGTCCTCCGTGTTACTCCTTATGCTCCACAAGTAAGTGAGACTATATGATACTTGACTCTATGATAAATATTTTCAAACTTACAGAGAAGTTGTGTAAGTTTTTCAGAGAGCACTTAAATACCTACTGCTTAGATTTTGCATTCAAATACTTTTTAAGAAAGAGCATTTTGGGTTTTTTTTTTAACTTTTTCACATTTTCCTGCTGAAAAAGTAAAAGGTCAATGACTAGGTAAGCTTTTAAATAAGGCAGTTGCTCAAGTTCCTTCAAGGAAATGGAGTATGACCATTATTCGTGACATGGAAATTTTACTCAGATGATACACATTTGACACAATGGTGCTTACAAAACTCAGTTCATGGATTTTTTTTAAAGGTTGGGGTACCAGGTGGTGGGTATTATAGAGGGCACGGATTGCATGGAGCACTGGGTGTGGTGAAAAAATAATGAATACTGTTATGCTGAAAATAAATTAAAAATAAATTTAAAATAAATAAGTAAATAAATGGCACATTTTTGAGGTCTGTATTAGCCCCCTCATTTTTCGAAAATTCATCAGAGTTGAGTATATCAAATACAGAGTTAGCCCTCTAAATACACATCCAAAGCACAGCTCCTTATCAAAAAGGAAAACCTCCCCAACCCCCATCACTGGTCAGCCAAGTTTTTTGTTTTTTTTTTTTTTTTTTGTTAAAGATTTTATTTATTTATTTGACAGAGAGAAATCACAAGTAGGCAGAGAGGCAGGCAGAGAGAGAGAGAGGGGGAAGCAGGCTCCCTGCTGAGCAGAGAGCCCGATGAGGGACTCGATCCCAGGACTCTGAGATCATGACCTGAGCCGAAGGCAGCGGTTAACCCACTGAGCCACCCAGGCGCCCCAGCCAAGTTTTGATAATATAAATAATAAAGTTATTATTTATTATTTATTATAATAAAGTCCTGGTCACAATCAGTAGCATGATTGTCTTTGTTTTTTAGCACTTCCCTAACAGTTTGTGTTTTCAAAGAGCAATACAATCAACATTTCTCCTAGTCATTCAAGAGAATAATCTAGCTGCTTTGCATCTTTTCTCTGGAATGTAGCGCCACAATGACTGCTAATTCCACATCCTCATAGATACTCAGAAAACACTTTTAGGTCTTTCTTCCAAAAGAAAGCAATCTTAAGAAAAATGTACTTTGCAATTAAAGGTTTCTAAAAGGAAAAAAAGGTTTCTAAAAGGAAGAACAGTGTAGATACTCCAGGCTATTAGGAAGTTTTACAAAGATAAATTTAAATGTAGCCCTATCTTGCAGGATGCATTTGCATTGGTTCCACACACTTATATTTTAGAATGCAGTTCTTACATGGGGTTTTCTTTTTCAACAGAAATCCTGAACATTCATGTCTGAAAAGAGATTTGTGTTAGCCCTACTCTTCCTCTTCCTTCCCATGACCTTTGTCCCCACCCCACAATTATGTCAGGCAGCCACTTACAGCACTGGTTTTAAAAACACTGACAAACAGTGAATAGATTTCATAAACAAGAATGTCAGATTCAAGGGGCAAACTCGGTGGGGTTGACGGCTCAAGGTCAGTTTCAATTTACTGAATGATGCAAAGGTCAACACTTCAGAATCCTGGTCTCTCAGGGGAATTTCCACAGGAAAGTATGATTGAAGAGCACCCCGTTCAAGAAGCAGAAGCCAAGCACAACAGTAACCAGAGCTGACGGATGCAGCTGAACGAAAGGGCAGAACAATTTCCTCACCTTCCAGAGCTCCAGCTCCACCGATCAAATCAGAACACTTCCGGAGAAGTGCTTAGACTCAAGCCTATCATTTTATGTGCATCAAGTACTATAATCTCAAAGCAATTTCATAAAAACATGTGAAGGCTTATTGACAAGTTAATTGTATCCTACAGTTAAAAAAAAAAAATCAATCCTGGAATGCACAACAACAGTAACTAAAAGCAAATTATCCATTCCACCTAGGGTTAGGAAGGGGATGAAGCCAGGCTGAGGCAGCTTCTGCTGGCATACGCTTGTAGAAAGCTGCTGGGAAGGAGACAGGGAAGAACTTCCTCATGCCTGGATGGGAATCTGCTCCTTCTCAGGCAGCTTCTCATTGTAACTGATGGATGGTTTGAGTGAAAATCAACAGGAGATACATTGGCCCATCATTAATAATTTGTACACTCGAAGCAATTTGCGTTAGAGAACACTTCACCCCTTCTTTGGCATCTTACCTCTTCCTTAGACTTTTTCTTTCTTTTTTTTTTTTTAAGATTTTATTTATTTATTAGAGAGAGAGAGAGCAGAGGAGAAGCAAAGGGAGAGAGAGGGAGGAAGAGAATCTCCAGCATACACTGTGCTGAGCTCGGAGCCCAACATCAGGCTCAAGCCCATGACCCTGGGATCATAACCTGAGCCAAAATCAAGAGCTGGACTCTCAGCTGCCTGAGCCTCCTTAGCATCCCACATCTTGCCTAGACTTTTAAGGATCCATGTACCTTACAGATATTTCAGAAGCTGCTTTATGCCCCCCTACCAATGACGTACAGCTTCTCCAATTTAATGTAGCTCTACATAGGTAGGCTTAAAGATTGACTGGATTTTAACATGTGTTAAAAATCTACAAATGCACATTCGTGCATTAAATGTGCATAACATACAGGGAACCACAAATGTTCTCTACAGTGAACTGAGTTTGAATTCACTGGGCTTCTTTAGAACTCATTGCTTCTAATTCTTACATTAATGTTGATTGTCTATTTCTGGTACTTAAGTGTTTAACATACTTTTGAGAAGAAATCAATACAGATAACATTTAACTGGGATTTTTTCTATTGAAATTTATAATTTTATATTAGATAAGAGAAAATACTTTGTGGAAATTACATAATGGAATTTAGTAATATAATCAATCCAAGAACTGTATGTATCAAATTGAACCTCCTTATGTGAATTATCATATTTTCAATTTCCACTCTAAAGTCTACTTGATCTTACTCCACCAGTTATGTGAAAAATAAGGATACAGAAACAATGACTTACAATCAGCCAGTAACATGAAACCAGAGGCAATGATCTCCATGTTGAGTCAACCTGGGGTTTCATTGTGTTTTGACTTCTTCGGTGTCTCTGTCCTAGAGAGAAAAATAAAATAAAATACAAGTTATAAATATATATATAATTTATATAAATATAAATATAAAACAAAATACAGATTATAAATGTTTGCCAAATGTTACGATCTCACCTTGCAATATCAAATACAAATTTGACAATATAAATTTCAATTCTAAATGGATGGCAAACACAAGCTATTGTCTAATATGTAATTCATTCTGTGGAAGATCCAGTCACTCAGAGTCTTTGATGTCTAGTCTAGGCATGCCCAGAGTTAGTGTGAATCATTCTGTGGCCATCAGGCTACCAGCAATCAGAATAAAATGGCGAAGATGCCGTATATGGGATGTTGCTGTAAGGCTTAGCTAGTTAGAACAGATCCATACCAACTGATGACAAACACAGTATTGAAATGTCAACCCATGAATCTTCATCAAGTGAAAAGTCTTGAGAAATATACAAAACATTTATAAGGTTTTGTCTCTTGCCTTGATTTCTGACATGGATCTTCCATTGCTCCTGCAAATTGTCACTTTTGATTACTTTTTTTAAACATTCTCTGTAGAATGAGTCTCCTAGCAGAGGTTCTTTTTCCTACTATTATTAGCTTATAATATTCATAGTCAAGTCTGTTTTCAAATTGATTTTCCATAGTATGATGTTCCTTGACATTTGTAAAAGGTGGCATTATTTCCCCCTTGCAGGACTAGGGGCCAAGAGCAACCCACTCAGGGTGGCCGGTCACAAGTGTAGAAACTATCAGGACCCATGTGGAAGGGAGGAGTGTTGTCTCAGACAGTTGGAGGTAGAAAAGCAGAGGAGACCACGTACTGAGCCTAAAGAGCATAGTTGCAAAGTTGCTGCTGCTCATCACATCAAAAGTGATCCCAGGAAAAGTCTAAAAGGGTGAAAATTCCCCCAAAAAAGCACAAAGGAAGAAGGATGAGAACAGGAGGGTTGCTGGTTCTCAGCCAGAAAGTGCTGATGTTTCTCTCCTGTATGATGCTTACTGTGGAATGTTGGCCTGAGCAGCTGCTTACAGAGCCATGTCCTTCATTCCAACCAGCATAAGGTAGCCTCTGTGCCATAAGCTGCCCCTGTGAAATTGTTCCAAATAACCATCAATTGGTGTAATTGAACAGCAGTGCCGGAGGTGTTGGCTTTGTGTCTTGTGCCAGCCATCCTCTGCCAGGGCACCGCAGCCTTTCCAGCTGTTCCTCCTTGACCTTCACAGCAAACAGGCCCATGGACTCAGTCCACCTGGATCCCAGAGGGTTACTCTTTATTTCCAATATGTACAATGTGGTTCCAACAACCTGAAAAATACCCTGGGAGTGGCCCAAAGTTGTTGTCATGCAAGTGGGAGCTGGTGAACACCAGACAAAAAAATAGGGGGCTAATTCGATAGCCACCAGGTCTTTGTCCCATTCTTTCTGTCTGTAGAGACTTGGGTTCTGTGCACCAGGACAAATGTAAGCTTCCATACAAAGTGCTACTCAAGTGCAATGCTGACTTCTTTTGGGCCAAGTTCACATGGGGAGCTAAGGGGAACATTTTCTCCTGCATGTCACCAACAAAAATATATGTCAACCTCTGCAACGATGTTGGGTACATTCCTCCCTAATTCTGGGTGGAGGTGATCCCATTTGCCAACGTGACTATCCCACATGCCTCTCAGCCATGCATGGAATTCTCTCCTCTTTTTTGTCACTAACTATCTGAGAATATCTCCTTATTTGTGACTCCTCTACAGGTGGGAATTTGGAATTCTGCACCCCATTTGCTGAATTTGTTTATCATCACGAGCTGGGAAGGCAGCAGGATGAAAAAGGCCCTGAGGGAACTGCTCATAGGCTGAGACATCTTCCAAAGGCCCAAGTATGAGGCCACAGTGCACAGTAAGACTCTTAGCCCACCCCTGGCTTCTTGATCTCTGTAATCCCACTGCCCAGCCTGGTTCCCAGCTCGTGAAACATGCTCAGTAAATTTAGACTGAAAGAAGGAATGAGTCAGTTCTCTTTCCAAGGAGTCATTTTATCTTCTCTTATCTCTTGATGTACCATTTTTTCTATTTATAAAATGGGAGGCTATCACCCAGAAATTTCAAAATGCAGAGAAAATGTTCATGATGTTTCTAGACCATCAAGTGAGGAGAGGATGTAACATAAGTACAGAGCACATTTGGACTTCAGACCTTGATCTGTTTCCCCCCAATAATCTCTTCCTTTCTCCCCTGTTGAGTGTTACTCCAATTATTGCCCAATTTGGAAAGAGTTGCACATTTCCATGTGCAATTTTCCTTTGTTGCAAATACCATGCAGAATCATTGCCTTCTCCAAGCAATGAAAGCCTACAAATAAAAACTGAGCCCAACTTTTATTTGAAGTGGTCTCAGTGGATTCCAAATCAACTTGCTGAGTTAGGAGGAGAAAACAAGTATTTCTACCCATCATGTGCTCTGCCATTTTATGGGTACCCATTTCCAGTGGGAGTGTCCGTTTGTTCCGTTTGACAACTGAAGCCAGCTGTATTTCAAAACCATTGTTGGGAATACCAGAAAGTAAAAACACAGATGTAATCATTACAACAAAAGTAGCTGGCTAGAGAATCTAGAGTGAGTTCTCAGAGGGAAAGAGATCCAACAAATTTATTACACATGAAAGCAAATACAATATTCCTAGGAAAAGGTATTTATTTCTATTCTGCATGAAAACAGAATTTTGTTGAAGGAACAAGAATAGAGAATGAGGCATTGCAGAAAAATACCTATTCCACAAAAATCAATTCCTCATTAAAATAATAATGGTGCCCCTTTGAGTATGGCCGAATGTCTGATTTAATAAGAATAAACTGATGTGAGATTTGAGTTAACTGTAAATTCGATGTGGATTGTTTTGGGTATAGCTCATGTCAGAGAAGAAAGACCCAAGTATGCTGCAGCTTGAAAGACTGGAGATTGCAGCTTCTTTCAGAAAGAGGCAGAGGAGGAACGTTGGCAAGCCCTCCACCAGCTTAAAAAGGCATCCACAGACAGGATGAGAGGTAAGAAAATGAAGCAGGCTCTCCTTTAAAAATGTCCCAAACACTAATAATGGTTAACACATTCTCTAAAGTCTGTGAGGCCTGAGTATGTGAAATGGAATATCCATTACTATTTGTTTAGTGCTCAAATTAATAGATTAATATATTAAAAAACATCAAATTTGAAAAATCAATATTTCTTGAGAATTTAAACACTGATGACAAATTTGGTTAATAATATATCTAAGAAAATTCTAATTGATCAGAACCCATTTAGCAAGGTGCATTCTCATTTACTCAAGCATCTGAAGCAACAGAAAAAATAAACACAACTATAATGTCTACAAAACATATTTCTTCACTTAATACTCAAAACTGTTCCAACCTGTCAACACTGTGGATTTACTTCCTTTCTTTATTACTTCTGCTACTATTTTTATATGTTCCTAGGGTTATTGATACTTATTTTGATATTTTCCCGGTTATTAAGCAGTAATATTTTGATTCCTTCCTGATACTGCCGCCATCTTACCCAGGGCCAAGGAATTCCTTCTCAGGCCAGATGCCATTCAGGAAGCTGAGACTCCCAGGTACCAGACACAACTGCTTCTCCCAAGGGGATAAAACTGAGGCTGGGACAATTCAACCTGAACTTCCCTCTTAGAGTCAAACTTCAGTAGGACTTGTTTCTATTGTAGTGGGAATATTTAACATGATATCTACTTTCTTAACAATTTTTTAAGTATACAGTATGATATTGTTACCTATAGGCACAAGACTGTAAAACCATGCCCTAGAACGTGCTCACCTTGCATAGCTGAAACTGTGTACCCATTGCATAGCGAGGAAGTGAGGGCCTCTTATTCAATAAGACCCTTTCCATTCTAGCCGTAGGTTTTAGGGGTTTTTTCCAATACTCCTCTCAGTCTCCCCCTATAGTGGGTTGAACAGTGGCCCCCAAAAAAGATGTATCCTGGGGTGCCTGAGTGGCTCAGTCAGTTAAGTGTACCACTCTTGATTTTGGCTCAGGTCATATCTCAAGCTCAGGAGATCGAGCCCCATGTGTCTGGCTCTGTGCTCAGCATGGAGTCTGCTTGAGATTCTCTCTCTCTCTCTCTCCCTCTACCCCAGCCTCTCTCTCAGATAAATAAAATCTTAAAAAAAAAAAAAATGTGGGCTCAGCCTAGCTTCTAGAACCTGTTAGTGTGAACTAATTTGAAAAAAAAAGAAAGAGGAGAAAGCAAAGCATGGAATTCATGGCTTTCTCCCCATGATTCTTTAGTCTTGCAGTTAATTTTGTTTTTAATTTTATTTTTTTTATTCTGCTAAATTTTTTTAAACTTTTACCCTTTCCTCTTTTAACATTTTTTAACTAGTTTATCTTAACAATACCTTTCATTTAAAAAAAATAATAATACTATTTTTTGAACCTTCATTATTATAGTCTTATTTTATCTTTCATTGCATCTAACTTTATTTTTTGTATACACATAAGGTTTTTGTATACACATAAGGTTTGTATACATATAACCTTTATTATTATAGTCTTATTTTATCTTTAATTGCATCTAACTTTATTTTTTGTTATTTCTGAAGAAATAAAAAAACTAAAATTTAACCAAGTTGAAATCAAAAAAGCTTCTAAAAAATTTGGGGTACAACTTCTTCTAATAGATCAAAATATACCCTAAATCTAGCTCTGTGCTTGTTCTAGTCTCCAGCTCAAAAAAATTCTCTCCACTCTCTTTTTCTTTATTCTCCAAACAACTTACTTTATAAGCTCCTTTTTTAGAAGTTAAAAAAAAATTTTTTTCATCTTTATAGGCATATTCCATCCCTTCATTGTGTTTACCCTTATATATGTTTTTCATTCTTTAAATTTTGGGGAGGTAGTTTCTTCTAAGAGACCAAAATACTTCCAAAATTATGTGGGTGACCCTGTTATAGTCACCAGTCATATATATACTATATCTATATAGTCTATATATTCTATATCTATATCTATCTATATCTATATTCTATATAGAATATAGAATTCTATATATAGAATCTATTTATATATAGATCTATTGATCTAGATCTATAGATCTATAGATATCTCTCTCTATATATATATATATATATATACATATTTAGAATTAAGTGGGTGACCCTGTTCTAGTCATCAGTCATATATATATATAGAATATAGATATAGATAGATATAAAAATAGATATAGATACAGATATAGATATAGAATATATAGACTATATAGATATATAGAGAGAGATCTATATATATAATTTTATATATATATTCTTTTTATTTTTTTATATTTTATATATATATTTTTTTATATTTTTATTTATTCATTTCCTTTTAAAATTTTTTTCTGAACTTCTTTTTATCCCTTTTCTCCTCCCACAATTTGGGGTCTATTCTGATCTGGTAAAGCACATTTTCCTGGGGTCTTTACCACCCTTTTAGTATTTTATTTGCTCCTTCATATATTCTTATCTGGACAAAATTACAAAGTGGAAAAACTCACCACAAAAAAAAAGAACGAGGCAGTACCAAAGGCTAGAGACCTAATCAATATGGACATTGGTAATATGTAAGATCTAGAGTTCAGAATGACAATTCTCAAGGTTCTAGTCAGGCTCAAAAAGGCATGGAAGATATTAGAGAAACCCTCTCCAGAGAGATAAAAGCCCTTTCTGAAGAAATAAAAAAACTAAAATTTAACCAAGTTGAAATCAAAAAAGCTATTAATGAGGTGCAATCAAAAATGGAGGCTCTCACTACTAAGATAAATGAGGCAGAAGAAAAAATTAGTGATATAGAAGACCAAATGACAGAGAATAAAGAAGCTGAGCAGAAGAGAGACAAAAACTACTGGACCACGAGGGGAGAATTTGAGAGATAAGTGACACCATGAGACGAAACAACATTAGAATAATTGGGATTCCAGAAGAAGAAAGAGGAGAGCAGAAGTATATTGGAGAGAATTTTTGTAGAGAATTTCCCTAATGTGGCAAAGGGAACAAGCATCAAAATCCAGGAGGTGCAGAGAACCCCCCTCAAAATCAATAATAATAGGTCCACACCCCGTCACTTAATAGTAAAATTTACAAGTCTTAGCGACAAAGAGAAAATCCTGAAAGCAGCCCAGGAAAAGAAGACTGTAATATACAATGGTAAAAATATTAGATTGCCAGAAGACTTATCCACAGAGACCTGGCAGGCCAGGAAGAACTAGCATGATATATTCAGAGCACAAAACAAGAAAAACATGCAGCCAAGAATACTATATCTATCTAGGCTATCATTGAAAATAGGAGAGATAAAAAGCTTCCAGGACAAACAAAAACTGAGAGAATTTGCAAACACCAAACCAGCTCTAGAGGAAATATTGAAAAGGGTCCTCTAAGCAAGAAAGATCCTAAAAGTAGTAGATCAGAAAGGAAGACAGAAAATACACAGTAACAGTCACCTTACAGGCAATACAATGGCACTAAATTCATATCTCTCAATAGTTACCCTGAATGTAAATGGGCTAAATGGCCCAATCAAAAGACACAGGGTATCAGAATGGATAAAAAAACAAAACCCATCAATATGCTGCCTAAGAAACTCATTTTAGACACCTCCAGACTTAAAGTGAGGGGGTGGAAAACAATTTACCATGCTAATTAACATAAGAAGAAAGCTGGGGTGGCAATTCTTATATCAGATCAGTTAGATTTTAAGCCAAACACTATAATAAGAGATGAGGAAGGACACTATATTATACTCAAAGTGTCTGTCCACACAAGAAAATACAGCAGTTTTAAATATCTATGCCCCTAACATGGGAGCTGCCAACTATATAAACCAGTTAATAACAAAATTAAAGAAACACATCAACAATAATACAATAATAGTAGGGGACTTTAACACTCCCCTCACTGAAATGGACAGATCATCCAAGCAAAAGATCAACAAGGAAATAAAGGCCTTAAATGACACACTGGATCAGATGGACATCACAGATATATTCAGAACATTCCATCCCAAAGCAACAGAATACACATTCTTCTCTAGTGTGCATGGAACATTCTCCAGAATAGATCCCATCCTCGGTCCTAAATCAGGTCTCAACCAGTATCAAAAGATTAGGATCATTCCCTGCATATTTTCAGACCACAAAGCCCTGAAGCTAGAACTCAATCACAAGAGGAAATTTGGAAGAAATCCAAATACATGCAGACTAAACAGCATCTTTCTAAAGAATGAATGGGTCAACCAAGAAATTAAAGAAGAATTGAAAAAAATCATGGAAACAAATGATAATGAAAACACAACGGTTCAAAATCTGTGGGACACAGCAAAGGCAGTCCTGAGAGGAAAATATATAATGATACAAGCCTTCCTCAAGAAACAAGAAAGGTCTCAAATACACAATCTAACCCTAGATTAGATTCTAATCCCACCTAAAGGAGCTGGATAAAGAACAACAAAGAAAGCCTAAACCCAGAAGGAGAAGAGAAATAATAAAGATCAGAGCAGAAACCAATGAAATAGGAAAAAAATAAACCACAATAGAACAAATCAATGAAACCAGGAGTTGGTTCTTTGAAAGAATTAATAAGATTGATAAACTCCTGGCCAACTTATCAAAAAGAAAAAAGAAAGGACCCAAGTAAATAAAATCATGAATGAAAGAGGAGAGATCACAACCAACACCAAAGAAATACAAACAATTATAAGAACATACTATGAGCAACTCTAAACCAACAAATTTGACAATCTGGAAGAAATGGATGCATTCCTAGAACATATAAACTACCACAACTGAACCAAGAAGAAACAGAAAACCTGAACAGACCCATAACCAATAAGGAGATTGAAACAGTCATCACAAGTTTCCAAACAAAGAGAAGTCCAGGGCCAGAGGGCTTCCCAGGGGATTTCTACCAAACATTTAAAGAAGAACTAATTCCTATTCTCCAGAAACTGTTCCAAAAAATAGAAACAAGAAGAAAACTTCCAAACTCATCTTATGAGGCTGGCATCACCTTGATCCCAAGACCAGACAAGGATCCCATCAAAAAAGAGAATTGCAGACCAATATCCTTGATGAACACAGATGCAAAAATTCTCACCAAAATACTAGCCAGTAGGATCCAGCAGTACATTAAAAGGATTGTTCACTGCGACCAAGTGGGATTTATTTCAGGGCTGCAAGGTAAATAGTAAAATTTTCAGCATCTGCAAATCAATCAATGTGATACAATATATTAATAAAAGAAAGAACAAGAACCATATGATACTCTCAATAGATGCTGAAAAAGCATTTGACAAAGTACAGCATCCCTTCCTGATCAAAACTCTTCAAAGTGTAGGGATAGAGGGCACATACCTCAATATTATCAAAGCCATCTATGAAAAACCCACTGCAAATATCATTCTCAATGGAGAAAAACTGAAGTTTTTCTGCTAAGGTCAGGAACATGGCAGGGATGTCCATTATCACCACTGCTATTCAACATAGTACTAGAAGTCCTAGCCTCAGCAATCAGACAACAAAAGAAATTAAAGGCATCCAAGTCGACAAAGAAGAAGTCAAACTCTCACTCTTTGCAGATGATATGATGCTTTATGTGGAAAACCCAAAAGACTCCACCCCAAAGTGGCTAAAACTCATATGTGAATTGAGTAAAGTGTCAGGATATAAAATCAATGCACAGATATCAGTTGCCTTTCTATATACCACCAACAAGACAGAAGATAGAGAAACTAAGGAGTCAATCCCATTTACAACTGCACCCAAAACCATAAGATACCTAGGAATAAACCTAACCAAAAAGGCAAAGAGTCTGTTCTCAGAAAACTATAAAGTACTCATGAGAAAAACTGAGGATAACACAAAGAAATGGAAAAATGTTCCATGCTCCTGGATTGGAAGAACAAATGTTGTGAAAATGGCTATGCTACCTAAAGCAATCTTCACATTTAATGCAAGCCCTATCAAAATCCCATCCATTTTTTTCAAAGAAATAGAACAAACAATCCTAAAATCTATATGGAACCAGAAAAGACCTCAACTAGCCAAAGGAATATTGAAAAAGAAAGCCAAAGTTGGTGGCATCACAATTCCGGACTTCAAGCTCTATTACAAAGCTGTCATCATCAAGACAGCATGGTACTGGCACAAAAAGACACATAGATCAATGGAACAGAATAGAGAGCTGGGTCTCATTGAACGCAGGGCTACATCTTTGGATTGCTGTGTTCTTCTCAACCTGAGCCAGGCCCACAGAGAAGCAACCATGTCTAAGGGACCTGCAGTTGGCATTGATCTTGGCACCACCTACTCCTGCGTGGGTGTCTTCCAGCACAGGAAAGTGGAAATAATTGCCAATGATCAGGGAAACCAGACCACCCCAAGTTATGTCGTCTTCATGGACACCGAACGATTGATTGGTGATGCCGCAAAGAACCAAGTTGCGATAAACCCCACCAACACAGTTTTTGATGCCAAATGCCTGTTTGGAAGGAGATTTGATGATGCTGTTGTCCAGTCTGATATGAAGCATTGGCCTTGCATGGTGGTGAATGATGCTGGCAGGCCCAAGGTCCAAGTAGAATACAAGGGAGAGACAAAAAGCTTTTATCCAGAGGAGGTGTCTTCTATGGTTTTGATGAAAATGAGGGAAATCGCCGAGGCTTATCTTGGGAAGACTGTTACCAATGCAGTTGTCACAGTACCTGCGTACTTCAATGATTCTCAGCATCAGACTACCAAAGATGCTGGAACTATTGTTGGTCTCAATGTACTTTGAATCATCAATGAGCCAACTGCTGCTGCTATTGCTTATGGCTTAGATAAAAAAAGTTGGAGCTGAAAGGAATGTGCTGATCTTTGTGATATGTCAATCCTTACTATTGAGGATGGGATCTTTGAGGTTAAGTCCACAGCTGGAGACACCCACTTAGGTGGAAAAGACTTTGACAACCAAATGGTCAACCATTTTATTGCAGAGTTCAAGTGTAAACATAAGATATCAGTGAAAACAAGAGGGCAGTTCATCACCTCTGTACTGCTTGTGAACATGCTAAGCATGCACTTTCCTCCAGCACCCAGGCCAGTATTGAGATTGATTTTCTGTATGAAGGAATCGACTTCTATACCTCTATCACTCGTGCCCAGTTTGAAGAATTAAATTCTGACCTGTTCCATGGCACCCTGGACCCTGTCGAGAAAGCCCTATGGGATGCCAAGTTAGACAAGTCTCAGATCCACGATATTATCCTGGTGGTTGGTTCTACCCATATCCCCAAGATTGAGAAACTTCTCCAAGATTTCTTCAATAGAAAGGAACTGAATAAGAGCATCAACTCTGATGAGGCTGTTGCTTATGGTGCAGCTGTCCAGGAAGCCATCCTTTCTGGAGACAAATCTGAAAATGTTCAAGATTTGCTGCTGTTGGATGTCACTCCATTTCTCTTGGCATTGAAACTACTGGAGGAGTCATGACTGTTCTCATCAAGCATAATACTACCATTCCCACGAAACAGACACAGACCTTCACTACCTACTCCGACAACCAGCCTGTTGTGCTTATTCAGGTGTATGAAGGTGAGCATGCCATGACCAAGAACAACAACCTACTTGGAAAGTTTGAACTCACAGGCATACCTCCTGCTCCTCATGACGTTCCTCAGATTGAGGTCACTTTTGATATTGATGCTAATGATATCCCCAATGTCTCTGTCGTGGATAAGAGCACAGGAAAAGAGAACAAGATTACCATCACTAATGACAAGGGCTGCTTGAGCAAGGAAGATATTGAGCACATGGTCCAGGAAGCTGAGAAGTACAAAGCTGAAGATGAGAAACAAAGGGACAAGTCGTCTTCCAAGAATTCACTTGAGTCTTATGCATTCAACATGAAAGCAACTGTTGAAGATGAAAAACTTCAGGGCAAGATAAATGATGAAGACAAACAGAAGATTCTTGATAAGTACAATGAAATCATTAACTGGCTTGATAAGAACCAGACTGCAGAGAAGGAAGAATTTGAACACCAGCAGAAAGAGTTGGAGAAAGTCTGCAACCCCATCATCACCAAGCTGTACCAGGGTGCAGGGGGCATGCCAGGAGGAATGCCTGGAGGCTTCCCTGGTGGTGGAGTTCCTCCCTCTGGTCGTGCCTCCTCTGGGCCCACCATTGAAGAGGTTGACTAAGCCAACCTGAGAATAAATAGGTAGAGCATTGTTCCACCCACAATATTCAAAGGACCCAAATTTGTAGCAAATTCCATGGCAGTTGTAATGTTGAGCTGTTATAGCAAAAATACTGAGCATTCTTGATACTTGAATATGGAATATGTGCACAGGGAAAGGAAATAAACATTGCACTTTATAAGCACTGTATTGTTAAAATGCAATGTCTTAAATAAGACTGTATTTAAAATTGGCAAAAAAAAAAAGAGAGAGAGAGAGAGAGCCCAGAAATAGACCCTCAACTCTATGGTCAACTAATCTTTGACAGAGCAAGAAAGAATGTCCAATGGAAAAAAGACATCCTCTTTAACAAATGGTGTTGGGAAAATAGGACAGCCACATGCAGAAAAATGAAATTGGACCATTTCCTCATACCACACACAAAAATAGACTCAAAATGGATGAAGGACCTCAATGTGAGAAAGGAATCTATCAAAATCCTTGAGGAGAACACAGGCAGCAACCTCTTTGACCTTAGCCACAGCAACTTCTTCCTAGGAACATTGCCAAAGGCAAGGGAAGCAAGGGCAAAAATGAAATATTGGGATTTCATCAAGATCAAAAAGCTTTTGCACAGCAAAGGAAACAGGCAACAAAACCAAAAGACAACAGACAGAATAGGAGAAGATATTTGCAAATGACATATCAGATAAAGGGCTAGTATCCAAAATCTATAAAGAGCTTAGTAAACTCAACACCCAAAGAACAAATCATCCAATCAAGAAATGGGCAGAAGACATGAACAGACATTTCTGCAAAGAAGACATCCAGATGGCCAACAGACACATGAAAAACTGCTCCATATCGCTCGGCATCAGGGAAAGACAAATCAAAACCACAATGAGATATCACGTCACACCAGTCAGAATGGCTAAAATTAATAAGTCAGGAAATGACAGATGCTGGTGAGGATGCAGAGAAAGGGGAACCCTCCTACACTGTTGGTGGGAATGCAAGCTGGTGCAGCCACTCTGGAAAATAGCATGGAAGTTCCTCAAAAAGTTGAAAATAGAGTTACCCTATGACCCAGCCATCGCACTACTGGGTATTTACCCTAAAGATACAAATGTAGTGATCTGAAGGGGCACGTGCACCCAAATGCATGTGGGTGCATTTATAGGAGCAATGTCCACAACAGCCAAACTATGGAAAGAACCTAGATGTCCATCAACAGATGAATGGATAAAGAAGAGGTGGTATACAATGGAATACTAAGCCATCAAAAGAAATGAAATCTTGCCATTTGTGACAACGTGGATGGAACTAGAGGGTATTATACTTATCAAAATAAGTCAATTGGAGAAAGACAACTATCATATGATCTCCCTGATATGAGGAAGTGGAGATGCAACATGGGGGTCTGGGGGTAGAAAAAGATTGAATGAAACAAGATGGGATCAGGAGGGAGACAAACCATAAAAGACTCTAAATCTCACAAAACAAACTGAGGGTTGCTGGGGGGAGGGGAGTTGGGAGAGGGTGGTGGGGTTATGGACTTTGGGGAGGGTATGTGCTATGTGAGTGCTATGAAGTGTGTAAACCTGGCGATTCACAGAACTGTACCTCTGGGGCTAATAATACATTATATGTTTATTAAAAATTAAAAAAAATAAAATAAAATGTCTATGCAGATGTGATTAAGGATCCTCATATGTGCAGATCACCCTGGATTACTAGGATGGGTCCTAAATGCTGCCACAAGCGTTCTTGTAAACAAGACTCCAATTGCTGAAAAAAGGAAGATGAGGAGGTAATGTGACCACAGAGACAGAGAGCAGAATGATGCAGCCACAGAGCAGCTGGAGCCACCAGAAGCAGATTTTGGAATCTTCCCTAGAGCCTTCAGTGGGCAGATGGCCCTAGGAACCCCTGGGTTTCAGACTGCCCAGAGAAGTATACGGAACCAATGTTTGCTGTTTCACATGGAGTTGGTGGTAAGTTTGTTACAGCAACCACAAGAAGCTAACACATGGTCAGAAAATACTTTAAAAAAATATCACTGGACCAGTGTTACACAGTCTAAAATCCAGTCTTTTGGATGTATTGCTATCTGTAGTCTACAGATTATTAAAAGCTTATCATTAAAAACTTTACTGTTTCTCCTCTGTATTATATTGTAATTAGTAGGTTCATAGAGGGGTTTCATTTCCTGGTGGGAGAATTGAGTCTGCATAATTTGTTCACCTCCTGAGGACCTTGATGGGATTCATCATTTGGGACCATTGGGCCCTGCTTCCAGGAGGTCACGTTAGTTAGTCCTCTTGTGTGCCATAGCAGTGCTTACTCTTTCTCAGATTTTTGGACTTGACTATAGTTCTGTGTGTTTATCCATTCTTGCATCTATAAATAAAGGCAAGTACATATCCATTCTTTGGAAGCACATTGAGAAGTAATAAAAGAAAGAAAAAAAAAAACACGCACATTTTAACATCACCTACTGATTAAAATCCATACAATAATTAAGATCATTTTATTATATTTATCTTATTTTTGTGTTACAACTACCTGCCTGTGTTATCTTTGCTAACTTTTCAGAGTATGATTAGAAATCTCTTGTTTTTAGGGACAAAACTGGCTCCAATTCACCATAGCTGTACTTAGATTCAAGGCCAAACAAGGGCTATCCCTTCAAGTTGTTTCTTTGGTGCTTCTGACATTGCATCTTGTTTTGGGTCCACTGAAATTTCCCAGATTCATCCTGATTTTTCCCTGACACAGATGTAGAATTAGCTACCCTGCTAGAATTGGTGGTTCCTTTTGTGGAGAACAGACCAGAGACTAAAGGCTTGGTGCTAGAGTGTGGGTAGTGGGAAAGTGCTCTTGTTATTCTGGGATCATGGTAATAAAGGCAGAAGCATATGTCTTGTTGAAGTCCTATATGTGCACTGACCTTTCCACAAGTCTGTCCTTCATCTGTCCCCTGTGTTCATCTCTACCTGCTTTGCTCATTGCCCATAGAAGCTGGGCTCTAGAGCAGTCATCACTAGGGCTCCATTACCCTTGGTTTCTAGCTGGATCTGGTGAATGGGACAGACCAGCAGGAGGTTTTCTGGTGAGAAGGGCAGGAGATTAGAGTCTGCCTTTCCTCATTTTCCCTGATCCCTTTCCATGAAGGGAGTGAGAACTTGTCCTCCCCTGGCCCTTCAGGCCTTGGGTTGGTAGTGCATTCTTGCTGGTTAGAATCTCTCCTGTTCTTTGCTGATCCCCTGTGTGTTGCTCACACCTCACCCCTCCTCACCCCACCCTCTCTAGTTAAACCTTTGGAATGGATTTTTGTGTTCCTGTTGACATGGTGAATAAGACTGTAACTTAACACATTATATTCTCATATACCCTAATTTTCTTACTTTACGTATTTTCATTGACTGCTGAAATTTATTCTTACATTGACAGAAACCATGTTTTCATTCTTTGTTTCAAGGTGAGATATAACATTTCTTGTAAGACATGCTGTTTTTGAGTTAACCATGCAAACACATGAAGAACAAATGGGGTAAATTCATGACAAACTAAATAGACCACAAGTAAAGCAGTTTCTCTAGGACTAGTTGGACTCCAAGGTTGATTGGTTGGTTGGTTGGTACAACCAAAAAAGGCAGCTTTCTGTAGTTTTATTACATGAAATAAAAAAGTTTTATTATAAGGGGAGGAGTCAAGATGGCGGAGAAGTAGCAGGCTGAGACTACCTCAGCTAGCAGGAGATCAGCTAGAGAGCTTATCTAAAGATTGCAATCACCTGCAAATCCATCGGCAGATCGAAGAGAAGAAGAACAGCAATTCTAGAAACAGAAAAACAACCACTTTCTGAAAGGTAGGACTGGAGGAGAAGTGAATCCAAAGCGACGGGAAGACAGACCGCGGGGGGAGGGGCCGGCTCCCGGCAAGCGGCGGAGCAACGGAGCACAAAATCAGGACTTTAAAAGTCTGTTCCGCTGAGGGACATCGCTCTGGAGGCTAAACTGGGGCGAAGCCCACGCGGGGTCGGCGTGACCTCAGGTCCCGCGGGGTCACAGAAGGATCGGGGATGTCTGAGTGTCGCAGAGCTTGCGGATATTAGAACGGGAAAGCCGGCTGCAGAGACAGAGCCGACAGTAAGCTCACAGCTCGGGGTTGCCTTGAACCGGTCGCAGGCTCGGTGAGCTCGGAGCGCGGCCGGAGGTCAGGCAGACGCGAGTCAGAGCTATTCGCTGAGGGCGCACTGGGGAGCGGGGCCCCGGGCTCTCGGCTCCTCCGGGCCAGAGACAAGGAGGCCACCATTTGTATTCCCGTCCTCCGGAACTCTACGGAAAGCTCTCAGGTAACAAAAGCTCCTGAAAGCAAAGCCGAGCAGATCGCTCAGCCCGGCCCCTGGTAAGGGCGGTGTAATTCCGCCTGGGGCAAAGACACTTGAGAATCTCTACACCAGGCCCCTCCCCCAGAAGATCAACAAGAAATCCAGGCAAGACCAAGTTCACCTACCAAGGAGTGCAGTTTCAATACCAAGGAGAGAGCAGCAGAATTCCAGAGGAGGAGAAAACAAACCACGGAACTCATGGCTTTCTGCCTGTGATTTTTTAGTCTTGCAGTTAATTTAACTTTTTTCTTTTTCATTTTTTTTCTCTTCTTCTACTAAAATTTTTTATAACTTTTACCCTTTTCTTTTTTAACGTTTTTTAACTAGACTATCTAATATATATATTTTTCTTTTTTATACTTTTCTTTATTCATTTTCTTTTTTGTAATTCTTTTATTTCTTTTTTTTCTTCCTTTATTTTTGAACCTCTTTTTATCCCCAAATCAGAAGAGATCCTAATCTCTTCAATCTTTTTTTTTCTTAATTCTTTTTTAAATTCTTGATTGAATTTTTAATTCAATCTCTTTTTTTTAATTCTTTTTTTCTTTTTTTCTTTCTTTCTTTTTGAACCTCTTTTTATCCCCAAATCAGAAGAGATCCCAATCAGAAGAGATTGGGAGATCCCAATCAGGAGAGATTGGGAGATCCCAATCAGAAGAGATTTCTCAGAAGAGAAATCCCCCCTCACGATTTGGGATCTCTTCTGATTTGGTTAAAGCATATTTTCCTGGGATTGTTGCCACCCTTTTAGTATTTTACTTGCTCCTTCATATACTCTTATCTGGACTAAGTGACAAGGCGGAAAAATTCACCGGAAAAAAAAAGAACAAGAGGCAGTACCGAAGGCTAGGGACCTAATCAATACAGACATTGGTAATATGTCAGATCTAGAGTTCAAAATGACAATTCTCAAGGTTCTAGCCGGGCTTGAAAAAGGCATGGAAGATATTAGAGAAACCCTCTCCAGAGATATAAAAGCCCTTTCTGGAGAAATAAAAGAACTAAAATCTAACCAAGTTGAAATCAAAAAAGCTATTAATGAAGTTCAATCAAAAATGGAGGCTCTCACTGCTAGGATAAATGAGGCAGAAGAAAGAATTAGCGATATAGAAGACCAAATGACAGAGAATAAAGAAGCTGAGCAAAAGAGGGACAAACAGCTACTGGACCATGAGGGGAGAATTCGAGAGATAAGTGACACCGTAAGACGAAACAACATTAGAATAATTGGGATTCCAGAAGAAGAAGAAAGAGAGAGGGGAGCAGAAGGTATACTGGAGAGAATTATTGGGGAGAATTTCCCCAATATGGCAAAGGGAACGAGCATCAAAATTCAGGAGGTTCAGAGAACACCCCTCAAAATCAATAAGAATAGGCCCACACCCCGTCACCTAATAGTAAAATTTACAAGCCTTAGTGACAAAGAGAAAATCCTGAAAGCAGCCCGGGAAAAGAAGTCTATAACATACAATGGTAAAAGTATTAGATTGGCAGCTGATTTATCCACAGAGACCTGGCAGGCCAGAAAGAGCTGGCATGACATTTTCAGAGCACTAAACGAGAAAAACATGCAGCCAAGAATACTATATCCAGCTAGGCTATCATTGAAAATAGAAGGAGAGATTAAAAGCTTCCAGGACAAACAAAAACTGAAAGAATTTGCAAACACCAAACCAGCTCTACAGGAAATACTGAAAGGGGTCCTCTAAGCAAAGAGAGAGCCTACAAGTGGTAGATCAGAAAGGAACAGAGACAATATACAGTAACAGTCACCTTACAGGCAATACAATGGCACTAAAATCATATCTCTCAATAGTTACCCTGAATGTTAATGGGCTAAATGCCCCAATCAAAAGACACAGGGTATCAGAATGGATAAAAAAACAAAACCCATCTATATGTTGCCTCCAAGAAACTCATTTTAAGCCCGAAGACACCTCCAGACTTAAAGTGAGGGGGTGGAAAAGAATTTACCATGCTAATGGACATCAGAAAAAAGCAGGAGTGGCAATCCTTATATCAGATCAATTAGATTTTAAGCCAAAGACTATAATAAGAGATGAGGAAGGACACTATATCATACTCAAAGGGTCTGTCCAACAAGAAGATCTAACGATTTTAAATATCTATGCCCCCAACGTGGGCGCAGCAAACTATATAAACCAATTAAAAACAAAATCAAAGAAACGCATCAACAATAATACAATAATAGTAGGGGACTTTAACACTCCCCTCACTGAAATGGACAGATCATCCAAGCAAAAGATCAACAGGGAAATAAAGGCCTTAAATGATACACTGGATGAGATGGACATCACAGATATATTCAGAACATTTCATCCCAAAGCAACAGAATACACATTCTTCTCTAGTGCACATGGAACATTCTCCAGAATAGATCACATCCTTGGTCCTAAATCAGGACTCAACCGGTATCAAAAGATTGGGATCATTCCCTGCATATTTTCAGACCACAATGCTCTGAAGCTAGAACTCAACCACAAGAGGAAGTTTGGAAAGAACACAAATACATGGAGACTAAACAGCATCCTTCTAAAGAATGAATGGGTCAACCGGGAAATTAAAGAAGAATTGAAAAAAATCATGGAAACAAATGATAATGAAAATACAACGGTTCAAAATCTGTGGGACACAACAAAGGCAGTCCTGAGAGGAAAATATATAGCAGTACAAGCTTTTCTCAAGAAACAAGAAAGGTCTCAGGTACACAACCTAACCCTACACCTAAAGGAGCTGGAGAAAGAACAAGAAAGAAACCCTAAGCCCAGCAGGAGAAGAGAAATCATAAAGATCAGAGCAGAAATCAATGAAATAGAAACCAAAAAAACAATAGAACAAATCAACCAAACTAGGAGCTGGTTCTTTGAAAGAATTAATAAAATTGATAAACCCTTGGCCAGACTTATCAAAAAGAAAAGAGAAAGGACCCAAATAAATAAAATCATGAATGAAAGAGGAGAGATCACAACTAACACCAAAGAAATACAAACTATTATAAGAACATACTATGAGCAACTCTACGCCAACAAATTTGACAATCTGGAAGAAATGGATGCATTCCTAGAAACATATAAACTACCAAAATTGAACCAGGAAGAAATAGAAAGCCTGAACAGACACATAACCAGTAAGGAGATTGAAACAGTCATTAAAAATCTCCAAACAAACAAAAGCCCAGGGCCAGATGGCTTCCCGGGGGAATTCTACCAAACATTTAAAGAACTAATTCCTATTCTCCTGAAACTGTTCCAAAAAATAGAAATGGAAGGAAAACTCCCAAACTCATTTTATGAGGCCAGCATCACCTTGATCCCCAAACCAGACAAGGATCCCATCAAAAAAGAGAGCTATAGACCAATATCCTTGATGAACACAGATGCAAAAATTCTCACCAAAATACTAGCCAATAGGATTCAACAGTACATTAAAAGGATTATTCACCACGACCAAGTGGGATTTATCCCAGGGCTGCAAGGTTGGTTCAACATCCGCAAATCAGTCAATGTGATACAACACATCAATAAAAGAAAGAACAAGAACCATATGATACTCTCAATAGATGCTGAAAAAGCATTTGACAAAGTACAGCATCCCTTCCTGATCAAAACCCTTCAAAGTGTAGGGATAGAGGGCACATACCTCAATATCATCAAAGCCATCTATGAAAAACCCACTGCAAATATCATTCTCAATGGAGAAAAACTGAAAGCTTTTCCACTAAGGTCAGGAACACGGCAGGGATGTCCATTATCACCACTGCTATTCAACATAGTACTAGAAGTCCTAGCCTCAGCAATCAGACAACAAAAGGAAATTAAAGACATCCAAATCGGCAAAGAAGAAGTCAAATTATCACTCTTCCCAGATGATATGATACTCTATGTGGAAAACCCAAAAGACTCCACTCCAAAACTGCTAGAACTTATACAGGAATTCAGTAAAGTGTCAGGATATAAGATCAATGCACAGAAATCAGTTGCATTTCTCTACACCAACAACAAGACAGAAGAAAGAGAAATTAAGGAGTCAATCCCATTTACAATTGCACCCCAAACCATAAGATACCTAGGAATAAACCTAACCAAAGAGGCACAGAATCTATACTCAGAAAACTATAAAGTACTCATGAAAGAAATTGAGGAAGACACAAAGAAATGGAAAAATGTTCCATGCTCCTGGATTGGAAGAATAAATATTGTGAAAATGTCTATGCTACCTAAAGCAATCTACACATTTAATGCAATTCCTATCAAAGTACCATCCATCTTTTTCAAAGAAATGGAACAAATAATTTTAAAATTTATATGGAACCAGAAAAGACCTCGAATAGCCAAAGGGATATTGAAAAACAAAGCCAAAGTTGGTGGCATCACAATTCCGGACTTCAAGCTTTATTACAAAGCTGTCATCATCAAGACAGCATGGTACTGGCACAAAAACAGACACATAGACCAATGGAACAGAATAGAGAGCCCAGAAATAGACCCTCAACTCTATGGTCAACTAATCTTCGACAAAGCAGGAAAGAATGTCCAATGGAAAAAAGACAGCCTCTTCAATAAATGGTGTTGGGAAAATTGGACAGCCACGTGCAGAAAAATGAAATTGGACCATTTCCTTACACCACACACAAAAATAGATTCAAAATAGATTAAGGACCTCAATGTGAGAAAGGAATCCATCAAAATCCTTGAGGAGAACACAGGCAGCAACCTCTTCGACCTCAGCCGCAGCAACATCTTCCTAGGAACATCGCCAAAGGCAAGGGAAACAAGGGCAAAAATGAACTTTTGGGATTTCATCAAAATCAAAAGCTTTTGCACAGCAAAGGAAACAGTTAACAAAACCAAAAGACAACTGACAGAATGGGAGAAGATATTTGCAAACGACATATCAGATAAAGGACTAGTGTCCAAAATCTATAAAGAACTTAGCAAACTCAACACCCAAAGAACAAATAATCCAATCAAGAAATGGGCAGAGGACATGAACAGACGTTTCTGCAAAGAAGACATCCAGATGGCCAACAGACACATGAAAAAGTGCTCCATATCACTCAGCATCAGGGAAATACAAATCAAAACCACAATGAGATATCACCTCACACCAGTCAGAATGGCTAAAATCAACAAGTCAGGAAATGACAGATGCTGGCGAGGATGCGGAGAAAGGGGAACCCTCCTACACTGTTGGTGGGAATGCAAGCTGGTGCAACCCCTCTGGAAAACAGCATGGAGGTTCCTCAAAATGTTGAAAATAGAACTGCCCTATGACCCAGCAATTGCACTACTGGGAATTTACCCTAAAGATACAAACGTAGTGATCCAAAGGGGCACGTGCACCCGAATGTTTATAGCAGCAATGTCCACAATAGCCAAACTATGGAAAGAACCTAGATGTCCATCAACAGATGAATGGATCAAGAAGATGTGGTATATATACACAATGGAATACTATGCAGCCATCAAAAGAAACGAAATCTTGCCATTTGCGACAACATGGATGGAACTAGAGCGTATCATGCTTAGCGAAATAAGTGAAGTGGAGAAAGACAACTATCATATGATCTCCCTGATATGAGGGAGTGGTAATGCAACATGGGGGCTTAAGTGGGTAGGAGAAGAATCCATGAAACAAGATGGGATAGGGAGGGAGACAAACCATAAGTGACTCTTAATCTCACGAAACAAACTGTGGGTTGCTGGGAGGGGGGTTGGGAGAAGGGGGGTAGGGTTATGGACATTGGGGAGGGTATGTGCTTTTGGGTAAATTGGAAGGGGTGGTGAACCATGAGAGACTATGGACTCTGAAAAACAATCTGAGGGGTTTGAAGTGGCGGGTGGGTGGGAGGTTGGGGTGCCAGGTGGTGGGTATTATAGAGGGCACAGCTTGCATGGAGCACTGGGTGTGGTGAAAAAATAATGAATACTGTTTTTCTGAAAATAAATAAATTGGAAAAAAAAAGTTTTATTATATACAGTAAAACTCAGGAGATCTCCTTTCAGTCTCTGTTCTGGCTACCCTTTGGGTGGTCCAACGAACTGGTGACCCAGAGACAGCAGAGGTATTTCTGGGGAGATTGAGAACTAATTCCTCTTCCTAATGAGATGGGAAGCTGGATCTTTTAAAATCAACTTTAATTTTTGGAATAGTTATAGTTTTGTAGAAAAGTTGTGAAATTTGTGAATTCCCGTATAGCCCACAACCAAGTTCCTCTTATCATTAACATCTTACATTAATATGATACATTTGTTACAATTAATGAATTCTGAGACATTATTATTAACTAAAGTCCATAATTTATCCAGATTTCTTTAATTTTATCTAATATCCTTTCTGTTTCAGGACTCCCTCCAAATGTTACATGTGCCATCCTGTCACCATGGGTTTCTTTAGACTGTGATAGCTCCTCCGAATCTCCTTGTTTTGATGACTGACAGTTTTAAAAAGTACTAGTGAGATGTTTTGGAGATTGGAATGTGTGTGTGTGTGTGTGTGTGTGTGTGTGTGTGTGTATGTGTGTGACCAACCTGGGGTTATGGGTTTCAGGGGGAAATGCCACAGGGGTAAAGTATCCTTTTAATCATAGTCTATCAAGGGGCCATATTGTCCACATGACTTGCAACAGTTGTTCCCGATCCTGACCACCTGACTGAGGCATGTTGGTCAGAGGGAAAGCACCACGTGCACCCACACTATGGTGAGACTGGGTGGGAAATAGTTATGTTCCACTTCTTTGAGAGGTAAGTAGCTACACAAATTATCTGGAATTTTTCTGCATGAAAGATTTGCTCTCCTCCCCAGATTACTTATTTATTCAATCAACATAAAAGTGTAGATATTTATACTTTGGTATATGATCTAATATCACTTTATTTTGTTCCCATTTTTTCAGCTTTGGCCATTGTGCATTCTTTCTTTGGCTCCTCTCTCCCCTTGGCATGCAGCCACAATTTGGGAGTTTTGTAAATTTTTGGCACTCCCTTACTTTTCGGCATGCAAAATGCTTCTGCCTCATCTTACATAGTTCCTGATCCAGTCCTAGAGTCACCCATTTCTCCAAGGTGGGAGGTTGGATTTTATAAAATAACATTTAGTATTAATTCCTCTGTGTTCCAAAAATGTATTGCCCAAATACAAGGGTGTGGAAGAAAGATACTGAAGAGGCAGGGAAACAGCCATATCATGGGATCTGAAGCTGCTCCCCGAAAACTGGTATCTAGGCCCTCGTATTTTCTAAGATAGTTTGTTTAAAGTCTCTTCCTAGTAACTTCAATGTATGTGCTTCCTCAGGGAGAATTTCTTTTATTCTTTTCTTTTTCTCCTGTGAATGAGTCACACTGTTTTTTCTCTTCACATGCCTCATAAGTATTTTTGTTGTTGAAAACTGAACACTTTGTATATAATAACGGGGTAACTCTGGATATCAGACTCTCCCCAGGGTTTGTTGGTGTTTTGCTATGGGTTGCAGTGGCGTGTTTGCTTAGTAACCTTTCTAAACTATTTTTATAAAAACCTTATTTTTTGTCATGTGTCTTTGAAGACTTTATTCATTTAGTTTAGTAATCAATTAGTGGCTGACCATGATTTCCTTAAACACCTGGAGTAAAAACAGACAAGGAAGAAAAGAAGAGCAGGGCAGGGAAGGAGAGGGGAGGAGATGGATGGAGGAAGGGAGGGAGGAAGGGGAGAAGGGAACAGTAGAGGGAAGGAGAAAGGGAGCAGGGAGGAGAGGGGGAGAGGAGAAGATAGGACCTGGAGGACAAGTTCTGCTCTCCAGTGCCTGGAATCCCTAGCCCACACTGGGAATGTGGGCTACCATCTTAAAGGCCAGTGCCAAGCTGTGGAATGGGTATCAAGCAAGAAGTTAAAATGGCCCAAAACCCTCTTGTTCTTCAGTTTCCTTTTTCTTGATTAAGCACTTGTTTGGCTGCTGTAAAGCTTGAGATATCTTCCAGAGTTCTAACCACTATTTCCAACAGAGTTTTCTAGTTTTTCCCTTGTTTGTGAGAAGGAATGAGCCTTGGAGATCCTTACTTTACCATTTCCATTGAAGTCAATTCTTCATTTGAGGTCTGCATATTGCAGGCAATAATTCAAGAGAGCAAAACTTTTACCTTATCTTTGATCTTTAGAGCAAGCCTGAAGCAAAATCACATGAATAGAAATAAAGAATCTTCTGTCAAAATTAATGGTGTGCTGAGATGAGGATGTGGCCAAATCTGAAAATATTACTTAAAAATATTTTATTTTCTGGCTTCAATAACATCGACTCAATGAGCTAAGGATAAGTTTGTGCTGGTCATCAAGGCTTGAGTACCAGAATATTCTGTGATGCCTAGTGTCTATCAATAACTGGCCTTTATTAACTACTTCATATGTGCCCAGAGCCTCAATATGTTTTATGTTTACTTCACTTATTCCTTTTGAGATGGTCATGCGTTATGCTGTAAAGAATTAACTTAGACTCGGTTAGGTCAAAATCCTACATATAGTCACACAATGAGTACATAATAAAGTCAAGATTAAACTCAGACATTCTGATTCCATAACCACTCACAGGAATTAAGAAGTCTTTAAGAAGTAAACACTCCTTTCTCATATACAAGGCTTGATGAAGACAGACCTGTGACGTACAGGGCCTTCCTCTAATGGATGGTACAGGGAGTATGAGAAAGATAGCTCTGATCAGAGGCTGGAGATTGGGCACTCAGTGGTCTCCCTTTCTTCCCTTCTGGTAACAGCCTGAGATCTAATCTAACTCCACCTGCTTTCCAAAACCAGAGTCAAACCAACCAACCTACTCCTCTCATTGTGGACATCTCTATCGCAGCATGAAAAAGACTTGACCACAGAGAAAAAGATCAGAGGAATCAGGACATTATTCTCTACCCACAATACACAAGGTAGACCAGAAAAGACAGTTTTCTTAGCCATCGACCCAATAAGAGTTTCTGTCAGTTCCTTAAGATATGTCAAAAATTAGTATTTATATCATTTATGTTTTGAATGTATAATTCCACTTCTGGGGACCTATCCTAAGTGATAGGTATAAACTAAGATTTATGAATAGGGGTACTCATCAGAATACTCGTAATGGCAGATAATTATATACACCTTAAATATGCAACACCCCAGGGAATGCTTGAAAAAGTGTGTGTGTGTGTGTGTGTGTGTGTAACATGTAAACTCCATGAGGGCAGGGATTGATTTGTTTCATTTCCTGTTGTTCCCCAGTGTTGACCACACCTGTCACACAAAAGTAGTTCCTTAAATATTTGTTGAATAGATGAATGAAAATAATGGAATACTTTGCATCCATAAAAACAAACTTTAAAAGATATGGATAATTACTCTGAATATAATTTTAAACAACTAAACAGAAAAATACAAAATTGTAAGCGTAATTGTAATTCTAATTTTAAAAAATCAGTTGGATAGAAAAGAAGGATAGCAGAAAATTAACCAAATATTAATACTGGCTATTTCTAAACGATGAAATTATGAAAGATCTTTAATTTATTCTTTATTGTTTTGAATCTGCAGATTTTAAAAACAGAACAAATTATTTTTAAGAAGGAAAAAAAGACTGGTTTTTGATGACCTGCTAGCAACATCTACATTTTATTTCCAGATGAGGTGATTTTAGAGCATTTTAAAAGATAGCTTAGCAAAACTGGCAGAGAGTTTACTAGAAAAGCAGACTCTTAATTACTGTTGACTTTGAAAGCCTTACTACTCCCCCATGATTACCTATAGAAAGAGAAAGAAAATAAAGTAGAGGTGACAGATTTCAAGTAGGTTTCTTTAGATTTTTTTTTTTTTACAGATTTATGGCTTGAAACTATGTAATTATTTTATATTATTTATTAAACAAATTTAAACACTCTTCAAAAGCACTCCCTGAATCAAAAGCAAATGAAACAAACAAGTGGATCTAGCTGGCAGCATGATGACTCAGAGAGGAACTATGCTGGAGCTTTAAGACACAAAATTTTAACTGTAGGTTCCTAGTAGGATATTCCTGAAGGACAAAAAGAAAGGCCTAAAACCATTTTCATGGTGGTGTAGCATCCATGTTGTTGTCATGTTTTGTAGGATAAGTCAAATACACATTTAGCTTGGTACTATAAACTGAGATTTTCAACACGGTTGAAGGGTGACAAGATTAATGAGGATAAGCAAAAATGCTGTCATCTAGATTTCAGATTGGAAATATCAGTGTAAACTTATGACTTCTCTCATCTTTAAAAAAAATTGCATATGGGGTGCCTAGGTGGTGCAGCGAGTTGGGCATCTGACTCTTGGTTTCCTCTGAGGTAATGATCTCAGGATCATGAGATCGAGCCCCACATCAGGCTCTATACCCAGCATGGAGTCTGCTTGGGACTCCCTGTCCCTCTGCCCCTCCTCCTTTCCTCTCTTTCTAGTTCTCTTCCTCAAATAAATAAACAAATCTTTCCCAAAAATGCATGTAGTATTTCCTAGTTCTGTGCACTGAAAAGGCCCAGAAACGAAGACCAACCTGATTGGATGACATCTCCAATTGCAGCCTGCAAATAACATTTATCGCTAAAGAAAGTAGGGCTCATTGAGAAATGGCTGATTCCAATGGACAGGATAAATCTGAAACATCTGATCACACCAGAAGGCAAGGAAGCCATGAGGGACTGTGGACTCTAAGAAACAAACTAAGGGTTTTGGAGGGGAGGAGGGTGGAGGTTTGGGTGATCCTGGCAGTGGGTATTAAGGAGGGCATGTATTGCATGGAGCATGGGGTATGGTGCATAGGCAATGAATCTTGGAACACTGAAAAAAAAAAAAACAATATAAAATAAAATGAAAAGAAAAAAAAAAAACAAAAAAATGAAGGCAAGGAAGCTGTCAAGCCGATTAAGGTGTTTTCAAAAAGACTCAGGAATCAACTTAAATATGTTTCCATTAACCAAAAATGGAATAATTTGAACATCAAACCAGATAATTGCAATGGATTGAAACACATTAAATATGATTAAATCTAGTTTATAATACTTATAAACAGGGAAAAACCTCAAATCATCAGTTAACCTCAAATATATGTTTAAGAACCAACTGATTATTTTAAAACTGTTTTTTTAAGAGCAGTAAGCTTCTGCACAGCAAAGGAAACAGTCAACAAAACAAAGAGGCAACCCACGGAATGGGAGAAGATATTTGCAAATGACAGTACAGACAAAAGGCTGATATCCAGGATCTATAATGAACTCCTCAAACTCAACACACACGAAACAGGCAAACACGTCAAAAAATGGGCAGAAGATATGAACAGACACTTCTCCAATCAAGACATACAAATGGCTATCAGACACATGAAAAAATGCTCATCATCATTAGCCCTCAGGGAGATTCAAATTAAAACCACATTGAGATATCACCTTACACCAGTTAGAATGGCCAAAATTAATAAAACAGGAAACAACATGTGTTGGAGAGGATGTGGAGAAAGGGGAACCCTCTTACACTGTTGGTGGGAATGCAGGTTGGTGCAGCGTCTTTGGAGAACAGTGTGGAGATTCCTCAAGAAATTAAAAATAGAGCTTCCCTATGACCCTGCAATTGCACTCCTGGGTATTTACCCCAAAGACACAGATGTCATGAAAAGAAGGGCCATCTGTACCCCAATGTTTATAGCAGCAATGGCCACGGTCGCCAAACTATGGAAAGAACCAAGATGCCCTTCAACGGATGAATGGATAAGGAAGATGTGGTCCATATACACTATGGAGTATTATGCCTCCATCAGAAAGGATGAATACCCAACTTTTGTAGCAACATGGACGGGACTGGAAGAGATTATGCTGAGTGAAATAAGTCAAGCAGAGAGAGTCAATTATCATATGGTTTCACTTATTTGTGGAGCATAACAAAAAGCATGGAGGACAAGGGGTGTTAGAAAGGAGTAGGGAATTTGGGTAAATTGGAAGGGGAGGTGAACCATGAGAGACTATGGACTCTGAAAAACAGTCTGAGGGGTTTGAAGTGGCGGGGGGGTGGGAGGTTGGGGTACCAGGTGGTGGGTATTATAGAGGGCACGGCTTGCATGGAGCACTGGGTGTGGTGAAAAAATAATGAATAATGTTTTTCTGAAAATAAATAAATTGGAAAAAAACAACAACAAAAAAAAAAAGAAAGAGAGAGTAAAAAATTATCAACCCTTTCCTATAAAATCTGTACATCAGAATAACACAACAGCTAAGCGAAAGTTTCTTAAATTACCCCAGCTTTAAGCAAATGAAGGATACTAGAATTAGAACATCATATTTTTCAATACTAACAAATTAACAAATCTAAGCAAAGATTATCACTGGCAGATAAACATCACCAGATATGACTCCTGAGGGAAAGACACCATTATCTATTGGTCTAGTCAAAAAACAACATAGAACAAAAGCAACCATGAATCTAATCAAATCCCTAGAGGTATTTGCTGATTTACAGGAGCTACAGGAAGTTTAAAATTTGGGGGTTGAGATTAAAGAAATCCACACTTGGGAAATCCTATAAACCATCCAAGGTCTTCAACAGAAAAATTGATGTAGGGAAGAATAAAAAAAAGCTGAAGCATTCAGTATGTGGACTTTATTTCGATCTCAATTCAAACAAAATCTAAATACCCAATTAAGGAAATGTGAAAACAGATAGAGTATATGATGTCATTAAATAATCATTGTTAATTGTGAGAGAATGGTCTTAGGGTTAGGAAGCTGGGACACTTTTGTACATAGAGTTGAAAAGTCCAAAGAGGAAGTTTTTAAAATTCTCACATTGCCCCAAATGTTTTGCCTATGGTCACACAGATAATCTGTGAGGCTTGGGTTGAAACGCTGTGATTAAGGCACAAATAGACATGAGTAACTCCAAACAGATGAAAATTACTCTGCATTTTCCAATGTATTTTTTAAAGGCAGTTTCTTGATGTTTTCAGTAGTCAGAACTCATAATTTTCAGTCCCTATTGCTATGAAATTATTCCCTAAGTGTCCCTAATTTCCTTTGATATCTGGGAATGAGAGTTAGAATGAATATAAATGTTCATCTTTTATTCAAGTACTTTCATCTTCGGCATCACGACTGTCAGGTCACTCTACCGAGCAACTTTGAACTCAGATGTCTGGAGAAATGGCAGAGAATTTTTCATTTTTTCTTAGCTTTTTCAGTTAGCCTGAACTGACCAGAAATCCCTTTGGATATGTTAGGAATAACTCAGAACAATATTTCATTATAAAAGACTTTTGAATGGCATCCATTGTATTTAAACTCTAACAACCCAAGAACCAAAATTGGATCAGCATGGAGGTCTTCTAATTACCTCAGCAGTTTTGATTTAGGAGACACACATGAGGTACACTAACCCCAAAAGTGACACATAGCTTTAATTATAGATAGCTCCCCCCCGCCATATTTCTAAAATCAATAATTTTCCTTTGGTGGTGTGAAATATTTTACATCATTGATCAGTAGTTTCACAGTCCTCAGAAATTGTTAATTCAGCAGAAAAAAATTAGAAATAATTGTGGGAGCTATGTCAATGCCTAACTGTATGACACACAAGTAGATTTTCTTAGTTACTTCTTAAAATTATGGGGACATTACTATCTGCTAGAGGTTTCACTGGGTCTTTACTGAGAGACTTAGAAGCTGACATCAGAGTCTCACGGTCTATCATTTCTATTTGTTGTATACAATGATAGTCAGATTATATGCATGCTACATTTGGGTTTTACTCTTCAGAGACTCAGCTAATTGCCTCTGCTGTTTTTATAAAGCATTTCCATTCGTGTTATGGGTGGATATTTAAAACAAGTATGACACTCTCCAAACAGCCTTGCCATCTCCTCTGAATATGTTGGGCCATATAAAAAGAAACCCAAAGGTCAACATCTCCCTATAGTACCTTGAAGAAATTCTCAGTTCTCCTATTTGTCTTCTAGAACCAGCTCACCTGCTTGCTGAGTTCTGTGGTAGGAGCTTCACTTGGGGCATAGTTTGCCTCTCAGTCAAGTTCTGTCTTGGCAGTTCTGGATTAGAATTCAGTTCTCACCTTTACTGGGAGGTTCTCACCTTTGCTGTCCTTGCACCAGATCCCTTGGCTCTGTCTCTCAGAGAAAGAGAGAGGCTTTGCACCACTGTCCTGTCCAGCCTCCCAGCAACCTGACTCTAGCCAGGACAACACCCTATGATACTAGGGGGAAACACGTAAGTAGCATGTCTTTAAGAATGCTGACTCAGGGGGTTCCTGGGTGGCTCAGTTGGTTAAGCAATGCCTTTGGTTCAGGTTCGGATCCCAGAGTCCTGAAATTGAGCCCTCTTTCAGCACTGGGCTCCCTGCTCCAAGAGGAACCTGCTTCTCCCTCTCCCCCTGCCTGCCGCTCCCCCTGCTTATGCTCTATCAAGTAAATAAATATATTATTATTTTTTTAGATTTTATTTATTTATCTGAAAGAGAGAGAGAGCATGAGAGGGGAGAAGGTCAGAGGAAGGTCAGACTCCCCGCCCAGCTGGGAGCCTGATGCGGGACTCAATTCCGGGACCCCGGGATCATGACCTGTCCCGAAGGCAATTGCTTCACCAACTGAGCCACCCAGGTGCCCATTCTTTTTTTTTTTTTTCTTTAATTTTTTTATTTTTTATAAACATAATGTATTATTAGCCTCAGGGGTACAGATCTGTGAATCACCAGGTTTACACACTTCACAGCACTCACCATATCATATACCCTCCCTAATGTCCATAACCCCACCCCCTCTCCCTATCCCCCTCCCTCCAGTCACAATCTGTTTTGTGACAGTAAGAGTCTCTTATAGTTTGTCTCCCTCCCGATCCCATCTTGTTTCATTTATTCTTTTCCTACCCCCAAGCCCCCCACATTTCATCTCCACTTCCTCATATCCGGGAGATCATATGATAGTTGTCTTTCTCCAATTGACTTATTTCGCTAAGCATAATACCCTCTAGTTCATCGCAAGAGGTGCCCATTCTTTAAAAAAAAAAAAAGAATTGTCGACTCAGTGAAGAAGTTTATTTCTGATAGGGAGGTCTACAATTCAGCTGTTCTCATTCAATTCTTATATTCATCTCCTCATTAAAAGCAAATTGGATCCCAGGTATGAATATACACTCATCTTCCCTCTTCAGAGAAAATAATGGACAATAGCAAAATCTTGAAATAAATGAAAAGGAAGTGTCTTCTTTTTTTCTTTTATCATCCAACGTCCTGACGTGGCACCTCATGCCAAAATGATTCTTGAGTGACTTTCTTCTCCGCAAAAAGCCTTTATCCTAGTAGTCTGAAATTCATCATTGAAGTCTAGGGCTTTTTCATTCTATCTGACACATGGTAGGTTCTTATAATTTGAGGGGTAGGGCTACTTTCAACTATATAAAAATTTTTGTATTAAGTTTTTGGAAATAATGTTTCCCTTCTTTTTGCTGTTCTTTTTCTAGAAATCCATGAGATGTTGATCTTTACTACTGATCTTCTGTGTCTTATCTGTCTTCTCAAATTTTGTACTTTTGGACCAGGAGACTTCTCTAAATTTACCTTCCAGGATTCTACTAAGTTTGGTTGTTTAGACTATCATATTTTTAAGTTCTAGAAGCTCTTTCCTGTTTGTTCCTTCTATGACGTCCAGTTCTTATAGAATGGATATAATGTCTTTTGGAATTTTCCTCACTTACTAATAATTTCCATAAATTCTTATTGGTTCTCTGCTTTTCTCTTTCAGTTTGCTTTTGTCTCATTTTACTGATCTGCTGCATACATCTGGTGATCCATGGTTGTCTGAATAATATGCAATGGGAAGGCTTATTGGGAGGCACTGGGGGTGAGCAAAGTTACTGACCAGCAGGCTTGGCTCAGATGACCAGGCACAAGGATATGACCACAAGCTCCCACGTGCAAAATTTTTATTGTCTTACTTTAAAACGCTAGTTTTGCAGAGAAGCTGCTCTAGTTTTCCCCAAAGAATGAGTCTAATTTTTTTCTAGAAAAAAAGATCATCTGGCTCTTTTGATTTTCCCTTTGCTTTTCTGGAAAGATAGATGCCTGTTAGACATGAAGCCTAAAGTGGTAGTGTAGGGACTCAGGTTGGGAGACATTCTCTACTAGAGACCTCCCATTAATGTCTGTTTCAGGTAAAGCCCTCCATCTGCCTCCAGTAGGGTGGGCTTCTCTGGGCAAATGCAAGGTTGTTGATTTCCCCCCTTGTTAATATCGTGGCATGGTTAGGAAGCACATGCATGTTACTACTACACATGTCAGCTTTAACCATTTTCAAGTGTCTTCAAAAAGCTTACATTACAATTTGGTTTTAAACAAAAATATTCTGGGTACACAGCATGGCATGACACATAGAAGGATGTATGTTCAATATTAGTAATGCAAATACCCACCCTAAAGAAGTGGGTACATTTCCAGTTAGTTTGGAAAGCAACCTCCAAATGCTTTTCAGGCCATGTGGAAGGACAGTTTCCAAATTGATGAAGGTGGGCTGCATTTTGTGATGACTGACACATGCATGAGGATTGCAAAGGACACATTCAACAAAGCACCTGAAAGTACAAGAAATGGTGAAACCCTCAACATGGAAAAAAAAAGATTTCAAAGGGAAAAGAGGCAGGTTAAAGACCAATGGACTAGACAAAACTACTGTTAATTATTGAGTTATGGCTTTGTAAGCAGTGTGATATTGTATTAATGATGTTATGATACTCACTAAATTTAAAATGTTGTTTCCTCAGTGCAGAGGATCATGGGGGAAGGGCCAGAAAACTGAATGGAAAGAAATCAGAGAGGGAGACAAACTATGAGAGACTTTTAAATATAGGAAACAAACTGAGGGTTGCTGGAGGGGAGGTGGGTGGGGGAGGGGGTAACTGGGTGATGAGCTTATTAAGGAGGGCAGATGATGTTATACGCAACTGAGGAATGATTGAACTGTTCATCTGAAACTAGCGTTGTACTATGTGTTGGCTTATTGAAGGTAAATTAAAATCAGAAAGAAAAAAATTAAATAAAAATGTTGTTTCCTTTTCTGGTTTCCCGCCATCTTCCTGAAATATAATAGGTAAAGTGTTCAAGTTCTACCCTTGGATGTTTCTCTTTTGCCATTTACCCTATGCCTTAGGGGATCTCACCCAGAATCATTTCTTTTAACATGATCATTCCTAAATGCTATTCTTTCCATACTCAGGTCACTTCCTGACTTATGGGGGCAAAGGCATTACAGAGGGCCAGCCAGCTTCTGTGCCAGGAAGTGAGGCACTATAGTATCATCCCTTCTCCAGAGACCCCCAAGGGATCAGGCTGAGGCTCAAAGTCAGCTAAACCTACATCTTTACCTGGTTTCTTCCCTTGTCCTGTCTCGCTTCTCTCACTTTCTCAAAGATCTCTGAGAGTTTTCCTTAAATAAATCATTGATGTTAGAATCTCCTCTTCAGTGTCTGCTTCTAAGGAACCTGACTTAAGACACCACCTCTGCACTCAGACCTCAAATTTACATCTCCATTCTGGACCTCTTCCTGACATCCTTATCAACATGCCCAACTGGAAGCATCTCACTCCAAATGTCCATGGAAGCTCCTGGTTGATCTTGCTTTACCAAAACTTTTTCTCCTAGGGTTTTCCCCATCTCCCTGCATGGGAGTCTACTGTGTCATTTGCCTGGTCTAAAAGGCTCGGAATAGTCTTTGATTCCCACCTCCTCTCACACATCATGTTCAACATCAGCAAATCCTGACAGCTCCTCCTCAGTAGACCATCCACTCAGTGGACAGGGCACCTCTCCCCATGGCCACCACCACTATCTGATCCAAGCCATCATCTTTGCTTGCCTGGATCACTGTAGTGACCTCCTAACTTTCCCTCCTGCTTCTACCCTTGACCCTCTTCATTTTATTGTCAATAGAGCAGTCAGAGCTGCTCTGATCATGCACCCTTCTGCTCAGAACCCTGAAAGGCATCCAACTTTGGGAGAAGTTATCTGACAAGGGCCCTAAGTACCCTGCCTGTGATTGCTTGCTGTGCAAACTACAGACATCCCTCATCTGACAGAAAAACGGTGTCTTTAGCCAGCCATACAGACTACTGCATAGGTCAAAGAGATCATGTACAACAATCAAGAAAGTCCTCCTTCCCATGAGAATAGACACTGACATGCCTGCTGTTCCCTACAATGTTTGCTGCTTGTTCAGAAAGTGATGGACTCTTGACTCTGGTTCTTCTCCTTAACACAACCCACTGTGGATACAGATACCCATGATGGGTCCTTGTGTCTCCTCTGTGAGACTCAAGGGGTACAGAGAACAGGACAAAAACTCTCTGGCCCAAGAGTCTCATGTCTCCTGCCTTCATCCATGAAACAAGAGGAATCCTTGTTAGCTAACAAAAAAAGCTTATAATGTTCCAGACCTACACAGTTCTTGACATTCACCACATTCCATGTAAAAACTGTGACCTACCAAGCCCCTACCCCACTTTGTCCTCTCTGATCTCACCTCCCAGTCCCCTCCCCCTGCCCAATCTGAGCCAGTCCCAGGACCTCCTCCTGTCCATTGGCACAAGCATCGCACTCTCCTACCTCAGGACCTTCACAGCTTCTTTCCTAATTGTAACCCCTAAACCCAACCATCCCCATGGCAGTCAACCTGGCCTCCTCTTGGCTTTTCTGGAGTATCTCCTCCCTTGAGGTCTGCCCACCCACCTCTCTCAGGTTTATGAGACACCTCATCTTCTGCTTCTCTGTCCACGATCCTTCTTCATTACAACTCCATATTCTCTAGCTATTTTCTTGTTATACCACCTGAGGTCAGTGGGCCAGCATTCCAAGGGAAGTGCTTATCCAATCTGTAGAAAGTCTACCGTGTGCCCAGTTCTAAGCTGCCAAGTGAAGGTCATGATGAAATATCCTACACATCCATTAGGACTGCTAAAATTAAAAATAGTGAAAATACCAAATGTTGGTGATGACGTGGAAAAACTGGGTGTCTCATACCTTGCTGGTAAGAATGTGAAATGGTTTATCGACAGTGGGAAATGATTCGACAGCTTCTTTAAAAACCAAACATACATTTACCATCCAACTCAGTAATCACACCTTTGACACTCATGCTAGAGAACTGAAAACATATGTCCCCACAAAACCATGCAAGAATGTTCACAGCAGCTTTATTGTTGGTAGTCGAAAACTGGAAACAACTAGAATGTTCCAATGTTCGAGCCCCACATCGGGCTTTCTGCTCTGCAGAGAGTCTGCTTCCTCCTCTCTTTCTGCCTGCCTCTCTGCCTACTTGTGATCTCTGTCTGTCAAATAAATAAATAAAATCTTTAAAAAAAAAAGAGAGAGAGAAACTTCCTGTGACTCTATGATTATTTAAAACTAAAGTTTTCCAAAAGTAAAACATTCAAATAAATAATGAAAATGCAAAGTATGCATATTAAATAATTCCTGATATGGAGTGTGGGGAAGAATAGCATGGTGCCTTCAGGCACTGAACTGCCTGCATGTCAGCTTTGCTGGAGTCTAGAAACATGTGTGGAACTGCTGAGTTTATTATTGCACAATAATTGAGTTTTACTTTCTTTTCTTCATACTTATACATTAATAAGAATAACCGCTGGCAAAATAATTAATGGATTGAATTTACTCACATTAATGGAACCCATTAAATGCTCTCAGCAATCAACTGTCAAATACACACACACACACACACACACACACACACACACTAATTTTGCTTGCAATGCAAGCCACCACTATTTGTCTGACAACTGAATTTTAATTGGGTACTTCAACCTTTCAAAAGCATGGCCACTTAGAAATTTTGTTTACTTTTTTTTAAGATTTTATTTATTTATTTGACAGACAGAGATCACAAGTAGGCAGAGAGGCAGGCAGAGAGAGAGAGAGGTGGAAGCAGGCTCCCTGCTGAGCAGAAAGCCTCATGCAGGCCTTGATCCCAGAACCCTGAAATCATGACCTGACCCGAAGGCAGAGGCTTTAACTCACTGAGCCACCCAGGTGCCCCAAATTTTGTTTATTAAATTACAAAGTAGAAAAACAGATCTAAAATGTGTCATGTAAGTGGTTTTATGATGATTTATTAAAAGGAATTTACTAGAACAAAGTTCTCTCTAATCAAGTAGAGCAAAGAGTGGTGGACAGCAATGGGTTAAATTTACTTTATGCAATTTTTAAAATTTCTTTCAAGGTAGTAAACAGTTGTTGAGGATTACCGATATATAAGACACTACCATAGGTCCTTTCTGGATTAGATCTCAGAAAGCTTTTCTTAAGTAGGAAAGAAAAGAGAAAAGCTTTTCTAAGTTGGATTTAAGTCAGTGATAATTAATAGAACTTTCTGTAATGATAGAAATGGTTTTTAATCCATATTATTCAAAACAGGAGCTACCTGTGGCTAGCCAATGCTTGAAACTAACATGATTTAACTAAGATACTGGATTTTAAATTTTATTTAATTTTAATAATCTATATTTAAAACTTAAAAAGCAATTTGTGGCTAATAGCTACCATACTGGACAGTGTCGCTCAACATATTACCAGAGATTTGGGATAGTCACTCATGAATTTTGGGTTATCTTTCCTCCACGAGTCCATACAGAAGAAATTGACAGGACCATTAGTGTTCATAAATATAAAAAGAAAGAATCTAAATTAGACACCTTCCAGCTTCCGTGCCCCTGACCTCCCTCCCTGCTGGCAGAGGCAGCCTCCTTCAGCAGTGGTTGGATATGTCAGATCCAAACTGGTCCAGCCTTCCTCACAGTGAGGACAGCTCTGGTCAATGGTGTGTGAAAGAGAGTCTCACAGTTAATTTCTGAGAAATGATCTTCCTCCCTGGTAAGAAAGAAGGAGGGAAGGAAGGAAGGAAGAGAGGGAAGGAAGGAAGGAGGGAGAGAGAGAAAGAGGAAAGAAAAAGAATGAAAGAAAGGAAGGAAGGAAGAAAGAGGGAGGGAGAGAGGGAGGGAAAAAAGAGAGAGAGAGAGGGAGGGATGGAGAGAGCAGGAAGAGAAAACCAAACCAATAGTGAGAAAAGATTTTTCCTCTCTCTGATATTGGGAGCCATGTAGACTTTATGTTGCTGGCAGCTGTCTTGTGACCATGAGCTGATAGTGAAGAAAGAAGCTTACCCTGGCAACACTGAGCAGCTGAATTCAACCTTGAGTCCACCAACCTATGGATTCCTTACTTTGTGAGAAAAACATATTTCTATTGTTGACACTATGTTTCATCCATATTCTGTTGTTTGCAATCCTCAGTTTCCAAACTGAGTGAGATCCCTGAAGCTCCTGCTGCAAGATCAGCAAGGCTGTATAATTTCACAGAGCTATGAGAAATGGGTGAGCAGGAAGCAGAGAGAGAAAGGGAGGACAGAGGTAATACAGGAGATACTTTAAAGAGAGACCTTCCAGCTATTCCAGAGGGGAGCTTTGGGACAGGGCCTAGCAATACTCTGTGCTGGGGAGGGAGAGCAGGATGCCAATGAGGATTTCAAAGCAGGACCAGCGGAAAGAAGGTAAAAGGGATGAAGGCCTGGGGGTATAAGCCAAGGTCAGGTCACAGGGGATCTGTGAATCCCTAAGGATTTTAGGCTTGTTTCTAAAGGCCACAGGATGCCACTGTGTAAAAGGCAAAGTGGTATTGCCACATTTGAGAGGACAGTCTTCAGGGGGAGAGTGGTTTGGAATGGGGTAATCTAGAAGCTGACAGATCAGAGACCTCATCCTATCAGGAGGTCAGGAGGTCAATATGACTTAGTGCTCATAATGCCAACATGGGTCGCTTCAAATTAGAGTACTTTGATCAGGCAGGTCAGTGTCAAAATATATGACAACAGAAGTTGCCTAGTTAATTCGAGCGGTTACTATCAAGCAGCAAAATATGCCGTATCCTCTCTCAAACCAGGAGACTCGGAACAGCAAAGTGAGAGAACGGGCCAAGTATCCAGATTTATTAAGGCAATGATTAAAATGGTGTGGTGTCCGCTTAGAGGCAGAAAACTAGATCCGCAGGACCCAACAGGCGCCAGAAATGAGCTCACCACATCTGGATGCGTGATAGACCACGGGTGGCATTGTAGATCACCGGAGAAAGAAAGCACCCTTCAATAAAGGGTTCTGAAATAAATAAATAAATAAATAAATAAAGGGTTCTGGTGCAACTGGTAGGACATGTGGGCGAAGAAGGCGGTCAGAACCAAATCTCTCAGCAATTACAAGACCCGGTTCCATGGGGACCGAGGATTAAATGCGTAAAGCAGAAGTGTGAAGCTTCTAGAATAGGAGATAGCATAATGTTTTTAGAATAATGTAAGAATTATTGAAACAAAGCTCAAAAGGATTGATACTTCTCTTTTCAAATTAAAAATTGTTCTTTCTCATGTTGAGGTCTTTTATCCATTTTGAGTTTGAGGAAGACACAAAGAAATGGAAAAATGTTCCATGCTCCTGGACTGGAAGAATAAATATTGTGAAAATGTCTATGCTACCTAAAGCAATCTACACATTTAATGCAATTCCTATCAAAGTACCATCCTTCTCGGCCTTTTGGCTAAGATCAAGTGCAAAATACCATCCATCTTTTTCAAAGAAATGGAACAAATAATTTTAAAATTTATATGGAACCAGAAAAGACCTCGAATAGCCAAAGGGATATTGAAAAACAAAGCCAAAGTTGGTGGCATCACAATTCCGGACTTCAAGCTTTATTACAAAGCTGTCATCATCAAGACAGCATGGTACTGGCACAAAAACAGACACATAGACCAATGGAACAGAATAGAGAGCCTAGAAATAGACCCTCAACTCTATGGTCAACTAATCTTCGACAAAGCAGGAAAGAATGTCCAATGGAAAAAAGACAGCCTCTTCAATAAATGGTGTTGGGAAAATTGGACAGCCACGTCCATTTTGAGTTTATCTTTGTGTATGGTGTAAGAGAATGGTCGAGTTTCATTCTTCTACATATAACTGTCCAATTTTCCCAGCACCATTTATTGAAGAGACTGTCTTTTTTCCACTGTATATTTTTTCCTGTTTTGTCGAAGATTATTTGACCATAGAGTTGAGGGTCCATATCTGGGCTCTCTACTCTGTTCCACAGGTCTTTGTGTCTGTTTCTATGCCAGTACCACGCTGTCTTGGTGATCACAGCTTTGTAGTAAAGATTGAAATCAGGTAATGTGATGCTCCCAGTTTTATTTTTGTTTTTCAACATTTCCTTAGAAATTAGATTGCTCTAGGCAGTATAGACATTTTAACAATGTTTATTCTTCCAACCCAAGAGCATGGAATGGTCTTCCGTCTTTTTGTGTCTTCTTCAGTTTCTTTCATGAGTGTTCTGTAGTTCCTCAAGTACAGATCCTTTACCTCTTTGGTTAGGTTTACTCCCAGGTATCTTATGGTTCTTGGTGCTATAGTAAATGGAATCGATTCTCTAATTTCCCTTTCTGTATTTTCATTGTTAGTGTATAAGAAAGCCACTGATTTCTATACATTGAGTGAAATAAGTCAAGCAGAGAAAGTCAATTATCATATGGTTTCACTTATATGTGGAGCATAACAAATAGCATGGAGGACAAGGAGAGTTAGAGAGGAGAAGAGTTGAGGGAAATTGGAAGGAGAGGTGAACCATAAGAGACTATGGACTCTGAAAAACAATCTGAGGGCTTTGAAGGGGCGGGGGGTGGGAGGTTGGGGGAACCAGGTGGTGGGTATTAGAGAGGGCACGGATTGCATGGAGCACTGGGTGTGGTACAAAAATAATGAATACTGTTACACTGAAAATAAATAAAAATTTTTTTAAAAAACTGTTCTTGTTGACTGGACATTATAAAAATGTGAAAAGTAAGCTCTTTCTGACACACATAACTGGAGAATGATTAGTATAAAAATCAATAAGGAAAGAAGAAGAAATCTTACAGAAAAATGGACAAAATAGATCAACAGGCACTTTACCCAAAAGGACCCATCAGTGGTGAAAAACATGAAAAGATGCTTAACCTTACTAATAGTCCAGAAATAGAAATTAAAGCCAAATGACATGTAATTTTACTTCTAGAGGGATTGGCAAGGACTTCGATCATTGAAACTCACACTGTGCTGTTGCCAAAAGTAAAGCATTATACTGTAAAGCTGTTTTTCTCCTAGTTCTATCCCGAGGGACCCCTGCATGTCTGCCAAAGGTTTTATACACAGGAATGCTCATAGCAAAATTAATTGTAACAGCAAAAAACTGAAAATAGTGTAAATTTCCCTGGACAGGAGAATAAAATTGTGGTATAGTCATAAAATGGAATTCTGTTCAGAAGAATTTATTCCAGCGACAATAAATCAAGTGCAGCCATACACATTGTTGGAGACACCTCCAAACATAAAGTTGAGTACAAAATGCCAGATACAAAGGTACATACACAAAATCCCATCACTTCTATAGAGTCAAAGTCCTCTCCCAGTTTAATGATATATTGGTTAGCGCTGCATAGATCTCAAGTAAAACTAAGGAAAATCAAAGATATGGTAAACATCACACTCAAAATGGTGGCTGCCATGGTGGAAAAGGAGTGCTGTGGTTGAAGGCGGGCATCAGAGGGGCACCGAGTCTTTAGAAACATAATCTATTTCTCACACTGGGTAGTAGGCATGTATATGGGTGGGAGTTTTCAATTTCTAAACTCTATATGATTGCTTATGGATATGCAAGAAATATTTCATGGCAAAAACAAAATTAAAAAATAAAAGACTCCCAGGTTTTTGTCCTGAGGGACTAAATGGTGTTGACATTGACAAAAGTGTGGTGACCACCAAATCTTATGGATGCACCAGTGGTAGACAATGTGAGGGTTTCCTTAAAGACAAATCTATCAGTCGTAGGGACAGTCACTGACAGACTGGCTAGACACTAAAAACTTGTTTTACTAGCACAGGTATATTCTCTAACTCCACATTTCTTACCATTATTGGATTTTCTAGGGGAATGGTGGTTTAGTGACCCACACCCAAAGCAGCATTCTTACTCTTTTCAATTTCAAGATGAACTACGTGTCTCTTGGACACAGGTTTGGTAGATTTGAATGGAACATTGCAAACACTGCCCACAGACAGGAAATAGGCAGAAAATGCTATACTTTGTCAAGGGCAGACTTTGGAAGCAAAGGTGACATATGTGAAAGCTTTGGTATTAAAAACATAACATTGGGGGCACCTGGGTGGCTCAGTGGGTTAAGCCGCTGCCTTCGGCTCAGGTCATGATCTCAGGGTCCTGGGATCGAGCCCCGCATCGGGCTCTCTGCTCAGCAGGGAGCCTGCTTCCTCCTCTCTCTCTGCCTGCCTCTCTGCCTGCTTGTGATCTCTGTCTGTCAAATAAATAAAATCTTTTTTTTTTAAGATTTTATTTATTTATTTGACACACAGAGATCACAAGCAGGCAGAGAGGCAGGCAGAGAGAGAGGAGGAAGCAGGCTCCCTGCTGAGCAGAGAGCCCGATGCGGGGCTCGATCCCAGGACCCTGAGATCATGACCTGAGCCGAAGGCAGCGGCTTAACCCACTGAGCCACCCAGGTGCCCCCCAAATAAATAAAATCTTTAAAAAAAAAAACATAACATTGGTTGTACTTTTTTTAAAAGATTTCATTTATTTGTTTATTTGTTTGTTTTGAGAGAGAGGGAGAGCGTGTGTGAGCAGGAAGAAAAGCAGAGGAAAGGGACAAGCAGACTCCACACAAGCACAGAGCCTGATGTGGGGCTAGAACTCACCACCCTGGGATCATGACCAAGCTGAAATCAAGAGTCAGATGCTTAACTGACGGAACCACCCATGTGCCCCCAGAATATTGATTGTTTTACATGAGCAAGGAAATCTACTTAACCAGATACTCTTTCTGGATACTTACATTAGTATCCATAACTGATTTATCAAATGAATTGAACTTCAGAAGGGGCAGGCAGAAAGTAAATTGCTTTATCAGGCAGTACTGTGTTTCTTTGGTCCTATGTCAAATCTCACGTTCCTGGACATGATGTGATTTCTGTAGATCCCACAGCTTTTCTGGTCGTTCCCAATTATGACAGGTAGTCTTGTTTCTCAGGTGTTAAAAAAATCCGAACCAATTCAATATTAAAACTTTATCTCTTGTCCAGTTCAAAGATTATCCCTCGCCTAGCACAGCCCTGCCTCAGGCAGGGAGGCCCTTACTGAGGCGGGGGATTTTGTTTCTGGTTCTCTACAGTGGAGGAATTGGAGAGGAGGGAGGGGATGGTCCCAATGGAGTGAACAGTTGTTACATGGCACTGGTGTCTTCTGGATGTGGCCAATGTCCACACACTGATTTTTTTTTTTCTTTTGTGGGGTACTTTGGTAGGTTCTTCAGAAACCCCCCACCTCCAGCCCGCTTCCTGACATCATTCCTTTGACTCATTCCTGGTTTCCCTCTTTGGAGGCAATATCTCTGGTTCATTCCTCCTCCATTGGTCCACCAGTACACACCCCTCCTGGACTGTAGCATTTAGACAACCCAAGTCTGACAACCACAGAAACATGTCCGTTTGCCCTGCCATCACCGGAGGAGAAGATTCCTCCCTTGGTGCTCCTCTTTCTGCCGTGCCAGCCGTCCTGGGAGCCTTTGCCTCAGTAGGCTTCTATGTTTGGGGAGGATGGGGGATGTGAGTCAAGAATAAGTCACATCACCCCCCAACTTCTAACAGACATATATTAAATGTTCTTAATGATTTTTTAAGATTTTATTTATTTATTTGACACAGAGAAAGAGATCACAGGTAGGCAGAGAGGCAGGCAGAGAGAGAGGGGAAAGCAGGCTCCCTGCTGAGCAGAGAGCCCGAAGTGGGGCTCAATCCCAGGACCCTGAGACCATGACCTTTGGCAGAGGCTTAACCCCCTGAGCCACCCAGGTGCCCCTTCTTAATGATTTTTTAAAGGAGTCTTCATTAGGTTTAAAAAAGGGCAGAAGAAAGCACCTCATATTGGTGATTCTCTCACAGAAATCTTCCCTCTATAATCAAAGTTAATGAGCTCTCCCCATGTACCCCATAGGTGAGGAACACTTGGAGCATGTTGGAGATTATACCTTAGCATTGTCTTTATCTATATATTTACATGATCTGGTATCTCTCTTTAGAATGTGTAAGCAGTTAACACCCTTTGATCTCACCCTCTGGGGTCTTGATCCCAGCTGAGCCAATGGGAAAAGTTTGTTACCATCTCATTACACGTATGGTAATTAGATTCATAACAATAATAATAACTAATATTTATCAGGTTTTTAGCCAGAGGCAGGAAGTAAATTATGTGGCCATGGGTTTTCTTTGGCCAATAAAGTGCAGACAGATACAATACAAGCAGAGGGTTATAAAGGCATTTTTCAGTTTCAGTTTCCTCTTGCCTTTGGGACCTGGAGCCATTGCCATGAGAAGCACATGCCGTGACTAGCCCACTAAGTTCAAGAAAAGCAAAAGACATACAAAGATTCTGATTATACTATCACAGCCACCAGCTCACACCTCGGAGTGCAGCCACCAGCTGACCTGCAGCCACAGGAACAAGACTTGGAGAGATTAGCATCAATGAAATTTGTGCAGTTCTAGAGAAGCTGAAAAAAAATTAACCCTACAATCTTCCCCAAATGTCAGCTTTGGATACAAATGCCTCATGATCCATCAGTCTTATTCATGGACTGTGAAATTTTTATAATGTTGTTTGGAGAGATGTACAAGAATGTTCAGAGTAGTAGGACTTAATAATGGCCAAAGCTGGAAATCAATCCAGTGTCTATCCACAAAAGAACCAGTAAGTTTCAGTAAAGGCATACAATGGAACACTATAGAGTAATAAAATTTAATGAGCATCCAATACATGGATAAACCTTGCAAATGAAATTGTTTAAAAGGAAAAAGATACAAAAGATACAATCATGAATCTGCTTACATGAAGTTCCCTAAAAAGGCAAAATAAATTACTTCATTAAGATTTATATGTAGCTGATCCAGTTATAAAGAAAAGCAAGGAAAAATTGCCACAGAATTCAAGATAGTGGTTCCCTCTAAGAAAAGAATATGGGTGCGTTGACTCCAGAAAACAGCCTGGCAGAAGAGGGATAGATTTGGAGGGTTAAACTGAAGATACTCTATTTTATGATGTAAACAAAACATCACTTTTCCTCCATTCCCTGCACACCAAAGAGGCAGTAAACCTCTAGGCTTCTAACTCACACCACAATTTCACAGTTTTGAACCAAAAAAAAAAAAAAAAATGTATTAAACATTTAATATGTTGTAAAGAAATATGGTGACAATTTAACAGATAAAAAAAAAATCCTTCACCATTGACATAACTTGAGGGTATAATTCAACAGCTGCTCACCTGCTCCCCAGTCACATGCACACCCCCAACACAAACAAGTGCTCCTTCATCTTGTGTTGCAAGAATGTTCTTCCACGAAATCTGCAGAACAATTAGAACCACTTTAAACGAGAAGGAAATTAGGAGAATACCTATGTTAACTGAAAAAAGATTCTGTTTAAAGCTAACTAAATTATCGTTTTCTTTCAAGTGTCTGTCTCACAAATGTCAAAATAAGAATACTTAGGGAAAGGAATATAAAAAGAAGCTAGCAGTAGTATTTGATAAACAAAACCTTTTTAAGAGCAAGATGTAACAGAATTTCCTTATCCACTATCCACAAGGGCACTAGTTTGTGACCTTAAATAAACTTGCTTCGAGTGGATAAATAAGTCTTAGAGAGCTAATGCACAGCATAGGAGTTAGAGGCAAATATACTGTATTATAGACTTCAAAGTTGCTAAGGGACTGGGTCTTAATTGTTCTCATCACAACAAAGAAATAATAATTATGTGAGATCATAAAGGTGCTAGCTAATGCTACAATGCTAATCATATTAAATATGTATATTTAATATATAAAGGCATCAAATAAACACATTGTGCAACTTAAGCCTATGTAAGTTATAGGTCAAAATTCTAATTCAAAATTCAAATAAAAGTTAAATTGAAAAGGAATAAGCTGTGACACAAGAGACTCCATTTTATTTCAAAATCTTGAAAGCTAGTAAATTCTAACTAACTCTTCATCTACCCATGAGATTAAAAAAATACATATACACTGCATAACTTGGCAGTGAACAATCACGTAGTTAACACATCAGAAGGATGGAAGGGATATAACAGTGGGGCTTGTCAAACATCAATAAATTGTTTACAATTCTAACAAAGTTGAGAGGAAATTTACCTCACAGTCTTCCCTAAATGTCAGCTAAAAATAGAAAATTATGTTATTTGATTCTGTTGTTTATTTTCACTTTTATCAAATCCTTCGGCTCTTGTGGATAATTACAACACTATGCAGGCTTGCTGTTTATTTCTCTTTTGGAAGAATGAGATATAAGATAAGTAGTCCCAACACTTATTACCTAAGCTGATTAGCAGACTTATTCAAACCACAGTCTCCTATACGCAGTAGAATGAAGATAATATAAATTCAACATTCTAGTCTCATAGCAAAGCATTTGCTTTCTTCCATCTTTTAAATCCATTTCCATGCAGAATCACATATACATATGGCTTGTCTTCATTATTAAGCCAATACAGTCACCATCAAAGGCTGCTAATCATCCAGAAATTAATTCATTTCATTACTTTGCTGGAGGGTCAAATCAACCATATGTTTGGTCCTATAGGAAGAAGTAGAATCTCCAAGCACCTCAATATTGGTAATTATTTGTGTGGGCTCTAGAAGGAAGTGTCTCAAATACAATTATAAAAGCCTATGGTTTCATAAGACTTTACACAGCACATAAAAAATGACAATTACAAGTCCCAATGGTCTTAGACCGATTTAATAAGATTTAACGACTCCACAATTTGTGCATTCCAAAATAGAAATGGTATTGTGGCTCCCATGGTCTACTGAACAGACTAGCAGGCTCTGGATTCCCAGACTTCATTCTGTAGGAATTAATGCAGCCTTGCTTCCACTAATTTCTACTACCTCATAGGTAAATGAACATTGCTTCCAGAAATCCCCTCAATATCTTATACTCCTCATATTTCATATTTCAAGCCATTCTGTTCCTTTTCAGCTCTTTTGGTGCTTCTTATTTCACAATTCTCGAAACAGCTTTCTTCCACATGGTCACTCAGCCAACAAGAAATGACCACATTGACCTAGAGATAAGCTGCTTTCTTGCTCCAGCAACCAGAGTTTTGGTCCTCTCCCACACTGAAAATGTCCTGTTACTTCCTTTCAAAGCAAGAAAATCCCCACCAAAAGGATTGCTAGAGTTTCACCAGGAAACAAATGGGAAGAGAAAAGGTTTGTCAGAGAGACAAATTCCTGGTGTGCCCAGGAATTTAAAACATTGTTGTGAAGGGCAGTTAGATTCACTGGCACTGTCAACCTACAGTCCACTGTAGTCTGTTCTTTAGTGAGTCTTTAGTCCCCCAAATTCAACTACTTAATTATCTTCTTTGTGCTACTTCAGGAACTCAGCAACCTTTTCTAAATTGTTACAGAAAAATACATTCTGATTTCTGATCAAGAGACTTACAGACCATATTTGGAATGTACCAGCTTGTAGTTGTGTATGCATTTAGGATAGTTTATTTCATTATTATTTCATATTACTGTAGTTATAAATTCTTTATATTATAAATTACTGTAGTTATAAATTCTGCTCCATAAAGATATATTCCTCCCAACTCATAGGACAGGCGCTCAGAAAACCAGATATCCTAGAAAGGCACACATTCATATACTAGAAAGTTACATGGTTATTAATAATATGCTATTGATTATAATAAATTATTAATAATAATACATTACTAACAATACCAATAAGAATGTATTAGCGGGGCACGTGGGTGGCTCAGTGGGTTAAAGCCTCTGCCTTCGGCTCAGGTCATGATCCCAGGGTCCTGGGATTGAGCCCCACATTGGGCTGCCTGCTCCGCAGGGAGCCTGCTTCCTCTTCTCTCTGCCTGCCTCTCTGCCTACTTGTGATCTCTGTCTGTCAAATAAATAGATAAAATCTTTAAAAAAAAAAAAGAATGTATTAGCAACAAGTCATACAAGGAATGAAGGTAAAATATTAGATTAAGAGCTGAATTAGAGAGTGATAAGACATATCAATTTCCTTTGAAGAGTGACATGGGTAAAACCAAATATTAACCAATTAGAATGCATAAAGGGAGAGCAGCAATAACACACAATCCAAGGTGATAGTTCACTTTCTGGCCACTAAAACATCTTCAGAAATACCCAACTCATATATTTCTTTTAAATTCTACTTGCAATGTCATCTCTCTTCCTCTCAAAATCTGAGTTCTATGATCTAGGGATCATTACGAATTTAGTCTGAGAGAAGTCAGGTTAGAGTTCCACTTTGTCTCTGCCTCTCTCCTGTCCCTATATTTGCTTTGAGACCCTCTCCAATGAAAGAGCTTAAGAGTATCTTTAGTCAAGCTCAAAAACCAGGAAGTACTCCAATGTTTATAGCAGCAATGGCCACAGTCGCCAAACTATGGAAAGAACCAAGATGAGCTTCAGCGGACGAATGGATAAGGAAAATGTGGTCCATATACACTATGGAGTATTATGCCTCCATCAGAAAGGATGAATACCCAACTTTTGTAGCAACATGGACGGGACTGGAAGAGATTATGCTGAGTGAAATAAGTCAAGCAGAGAGAGTCAATTATCATATGGTTTCACTTATTTGTGGAGCATAACAAATAGCATGGAGGACAAGGGGCGTTAGAGAGGAGTAGGGAATTTGGGTAAATTGGAAGGGGAGGTGAACCATGAGAGACTATGGACTCTGAAAAACAGTCTGAGGGGTTTGAAGTGGCGGGGGGGTGGGAGGTTGGGGTACCAGGTGGTGGGTATTATAGAGGGCACGGCTTGCATGGAGCACTGGGTGTGGTGAAAAAATAATGAATACTGTCTTTCTGAAAATAAATAAATTGGAAAAAAAACAAAAAAACAAAACAAAAAAAAAACGGGAAGTATTTTTGGTTTGGTTTGTTTTGTACTGGTGAGAGTATGGGGAAAATAAAAAAGCCTAGCATAAAATGAATGAGAAACACAGAAAGTTGTAATCATCAAGTAAACACTAACCAACCACCAACTGAAGATCTAAAGCCTACACACTTAAACATATTCATTCATTTATTCATTCATTCATTCATGTAATAAACACATTCAAGTACTTAATATTTGTTCACTACATTTATCCCTAAGATCATCAAAATTGAAAAGAAAAAACAAAGCATGCAATCCATCTAAAAGAATCAAATCCTAACAAAGACAAAACAGTATACATTTTAAGCCATACAACCACTGAGGGAGTAGAAGGAGCTACAGACAGAGCCAACTGTGGAGGAGGTGCGTGTATTAGTGAGTTAGTGTGTCTGGGTGGAAGGGAGAGCCTGCCGCATGAGAAGGACCAGATGGGGATGCAGCTACATGATGGGGAGAAGAGCCATGCCAAGAGGACCTGTGCTTACTGAAGAGGACAGGCCAGGCTCACATCATGCAGTCAGTCATACTTCACATGGGTTGGGTTGTGTGGAGAGTCCGGTGGTAGGATGCTGTCATCCACCTTCTAGCAGAGAGAAGGAAGATTTTCCTGGACATCTCAAGCACAGATCTCTTTACCCCCTTCTAAAAAAAAAAAAGAAAGAAAGAAAGAAAAGAAAAACCAGGCTTTCTAAATTAAAATGCAATCTGTGCTTCTGAAAATAAAGTAACTCAGAGAAAACATAGGAAATTCTCCCATTTTCAAACCACCAAAAAATACCTATTGGACATTTCTCTGTATCACACAGTGTTCTAGGATACTGTCAAGAGAGGTACACTCCAGTATAGAAGACAGACAATAAACAAGAAAATAAGCAGCTAAGCAGGAGTGTTTCCGATAGGAGTAAGTGCTCTGAAGAACCGGAAACAGTACAAGACACAAGGGCAGGGCTGGCCATCTATAGTGGCTGGCAATTTCAGGTCAGGATGCCACTGAAGATGTGCTCTGGAGGTGACAGCTGGCTGTTAAGAAGCAAACCTAGTGGGGAGCCTGGGTGGCTCAGTTGGTTGAGCAACTGCCTTCAGCTCAGGTCATGATCCTGGAGTCTGGGATCGAGTCCCACATTGGGCTCCCAGCTCCACGGGAAGTCTGCTTCTCCCTCTGACCTTCTCCTCACTCATGCTCTCTCTCACTGTCTCTCTCTCTCTCAAATAAATAAATAAAAATAAAATATTTTTAAAAAAAGAAGAAGAAGCAAGCCCAGAAGAGTGTGTGTCCCCAGGCAGAATAAGAGGTCTGCAAGGCACATACAAGTTTCACTTATCGGGTGAACAGAAATAAATGCTTGTGCATGCAGTGGGCTCATAGAGAAGAGCCTTGGTACCCATGGACTCCATTGCCAGTGCGATGGAAAGCCATCTCAACAGGGGAGGGTCACGTTACAGTTCTCATTTTAAACAATTATTCTGTCTGGAGTTTAATGATGGAAGGATGGTGCTCAGCAGAAGAGGAAACAAAGTTTTCATCTAATTAGTCCATGTCTCCATTAGTCAAAGAGAGATGAAGATGGCTCAGAACTAGAGCATCGCCGTGGATTTTGAGAGTAGAGAAAAATGGCTGGATTTGGAGGCCTCTGAGTTTATGCTGAGGGGAACCTGCCAGGAATGGATGGAAGGCACACAGGGATGCAAAAGGATTTATGAGAACTCTTGGTTTTCTATTGAACATTTGTAAGATTAATGGGAACAAGGATTGGAGAATAGAAAATGCCAGAGGGTAGAGTGTGTGTGTGTGTGTGTGTATGTGTGTGTGTGTGTGTGTGTGTGTGTGTGTGTCTGTGTGAGTAGGTGAGGGGAATATGAATGAAGGACCTAATTTTGGACATGTTAGATTTGAAATATGGACAACACATCTAAGATATGTCAAATAGGCACTTGTTTTATTTAGGGGGGAAATAAGTGAGTAGGGCAACTGGGGACAGGAATACCCAAGAAAACTCTAATACATGGAACAAATGCAGAATTAGGGGTATAGATTAAGAAGAAATATAGGATTTCTTGAAAAGCACTGGTATGGATTTCATGAAAATGAGAGAATCCAGAAAAGTAAACTCAGCTCTCATTTTTTTTCCTTCTAAGAGTGTTTACTAACCCTCAGCTCAACTAGTAAAGAGCTACAAGACTGAGCCAATGGGAATAAGGTCAAAGCACAAACATGCCCAGTGGTAATTTGAATTAACAGTCAGCCTCATATTACCCGGGGACAACTAATGCTAACTCTTAAAATATGAAAATAAATGAGGCACCTCTTGAAGTCACAGTTCTTACCACCTGGGTGATCCAGATAACATCAAACTTTAAACTTGGAATAAGGTCATCCACAAACCAATAGCATCCCCAAGTGCCTGATAGAGAAAAATACAAATCCTCCTTAGAAGAATGTATTTTCATCTTGGGCCTCACGTTATTCCTACAAATAATATTTAAAATGCAATAATCAACCACTGTACACCTAGAGTCTGGAACACTGACAACACCAAATGCTGACAAGAATGTAGGACAACATAGCATGGAGGACAAGGGGCATTAGAGAGGAGTAGGGAATTTGGGTGAATTGGAAGGGGAGGTGAACCATGAGAGACTATGGACCTGAAAAACAGTCTGAGGGGTTTGAAGTGGCGGGGGGGTGGGAGGTTGGGGTACCAGGTGGTGGGTATTATAGAGGGCATGGCTTGCATGGAGCACTGGGTGTGGTGAAAAAATAATGAATACTGTTTTTCTGAAAATAAATAAATTGGAAAAAAAAACAAAACAAAACAAAACAAAAAGAATGTAGGACAACAAAAACTCTCGTAAATACAAAGAGTGGAAATACAAAATGGCACAGCCACATTGAAAGATAGTTTGACAGTTTCTTACAAAACTAAATATACTCTTAACCATACCATCCATCATTGGTATTTACCCACAGGAGTTAAAAATGTATGTCCACACAAAAAAATCTGCACATCGATGTTCACAGGAGCATTACTCATAACTATCAAAACTCGGAAGCAACCAAGCTATCCTTCAGTAGATGAAGGGATAAACCGGGGTTCCAGAAAATGGAATATCATTCAGTGCGAAAACAACAACAACAACAAACAAACGAGCAACAACAAAAAACAACTATCAGGCCATGAAAAGTGGAGGAACTTTAAACTATTTTGGTGAGCGATACTGGTAATGAAGTGCTATGCTATGCATGTATAGGGTAAGGGCATACGTAGGAAATCTCCGTACCTTCCTCTTAACTTTATTGTCAACCTGAAACTCAAAAAAACTAAGTCTTAAAAAAAAAAAAATACAGTAACCAGCACACAAAGATAACCTGGTACAAACAGACACACACACAGCGCAATAAAGAAGAGCAGAGAAGAAGGAAAACCTATAAAGACCAGATATTGAAATTATTAGATATAACTTTTTTAAAAAATTACAATTACTAAATAAGAAAATTAAAATCAAGCTAAAAGTTATCTACGGAAGACAAAAAAACTGTAACAAATGATATAAGAAATCTGAAAAAAAATCTAACTAAAAAATACAAAAGCCATAAACATGGTCACAAAGTATGAATATGACAGCAGATTAGATACAGATGAAGAAAGGATTGATGAACTGGTAAATAAGTTATTAAAATATCAAATATGCAATACACAGTGACAAAAGAGGTAAGAAAATCAAGAGAGCAGAAAAGGGCAGAAAATACTTTTTAAGTCTGCATCAAAAAAAAAGGAGATAGTAAAATACAGGCAATGTTTTAAAAAAATGATACCTGAATGTTTTCAGAATTGAAAAAGGAATCAATTTGCTCTGTTGTTTTTTTCCTCATTTCTTGAACTGACTGCTTAGCTAATTGATATTTAATGTTTTTTTATTTTTCTAATACGTTTTTGAAAGATATAACTCTCATTCTCAGAACTGGTTTTACTATAGTGTACATTTTAAAATATTATGATACTTTTCTCATTTTCTTAATTTCCATCATGACATTTTTTTATAACTAATGGATTACTTTGAAATGTGTTTTATCTAAATATTTTCATAAACATCTGATATTTTTTGAGCTCATGCCAATTCTTTATTTTTCTGATTTTATTGCATTGTAGTCAGAGAAGATGGTTATATATATAAATATAAATTTATACAGTTATATATAATATAAATTATATATTATATATAATATATTAAATATAAAATATATTTTTATAAATTTATATGGTTATATATGATAAATTCTTAGGGATTTGTTGAAATTTTTTTCAATGAAATATATATTTTTTGAAAAGTTCTGTATGTACTTAAAATAATTATATTCTTTGTCAAAAGCAAAACTTTATATAAAATCATTAAATCAAAGTTTGTCAATTGTGTTTTTCTAATTTCTATGATTTTTTTTGTAAGTTTGAACCATCATTCTCTGGGAAGCATAGTTAAACCTCACACTATCATTGTGGCTTTGCCAATTTCTTCTATTTTCCTGTAAGCTATTTCTTTAATTATTTGGCAATTTTATCTCATATGCATGCAATCATTATTGCTATGACTTCTTAGGGAATTTTTGCCTCCCTTTCATAAGAAATGTTTCCTTTCCTTTGCTTTTCTGTTTTTGTCTTATATTCTCTTTTGGTTATTACTAATATTTCTACATCATCTTATTTTAGTATATAGCTGGCATATATTTTGTATTTATTGTTTTTCAACATTTTTGTATCCTTACATTGTAAATGTGCTTCTTGTAAACATCAAATAGCTAGATATTAATCCAATCTGTTTATGTCTGTCATTTAATTTGTGTTTACCCCTTTCATTGTATGATTTTGATATATCTGAACTTTTTTGTGTGATCTTATTTGTGGGTTTTAAATATGTATTTTTATTACTTCTCTTCTTTTCTCTTTCTACAAGGATGGTCGAACTATATATTTCCCATCTTTCCCTCTACTCATTTAGTAATCATGCATTATATTTTTACCATTTGTGCATTTACTCTTGTTTTTCACATATATACTTAAAATTATATTTTCCAAATAAGTACAAATAAATCAATATCTCTATCTTCTTATCAAACAACACAGAAGGGTGGCAATAATTTAACTTCCCTCTCAATTTTCCACATTCCTAATCCCCACCTCACATGATTAGTATTCTATTCTTTATTTCTATATGGCTTATAAATTCACACACACTCTGGTTTTTTCACTATTGTTGTCATTAATAATTATTTTACTCTTCAGTGAATATGTACTTAAATACATCACCATGTTCTGCACATTTGTTTCTGCTTACTATTACTTCCTGCATCCCACTCTTTCTTTATAAATTCATTATTCTTATTTAAGTACATTATTTGTATATTTCATATATCTTGCTATAAGTCTTTAAGTAATAATATTTACAAACCTATCTATTTTTCTCCCTTCACTCTTAAATATTCATTCAACTCAGCATTCTAAGTTCACAACATTATTCCTCAGGACCTTAAATATTTTCTTCCATTGTCTCGTCTTCTTTTATTTCTGATGCAAACACTACTGTCTTTTCACTGTTATTTATTTATCATTACTCTGATTTCTCCCTGGTGGGTTTTAGAATTTTTCTCTTGATGTTTTTCAGTTTCTTTACGTGTGTGTGTGTGTGTGTGTGTGTGTGTGTAGAATTTACTTATTTCATTATAAATTTTTTTAACATCTTAATTTAATTTTATTTTTTTTCAGTGTTCCAAGATTCATAAATGAATCTTGGATTCAATGAATGAATGATTTACTCAATTAATCTTGGTACCATTATAATATTTCAATCTGATGGGTATTTTTTTCCACTTCTGGAAAGCTCTCAACATTATCTTTTTTTAAATTATTTATTTATTTTTAGCATAACAGTATTCATTGTTTTTTCACCACACCCAATGCCCCATGCAATCCGTGCCCTCTATAATACCCACCACCTGGTACCCCAACCTCCCACCCCCCGCCACTTCAAACCCCTCAGATTGTTTTTCAGAGTCTATAGTCTCTCATGGTTCACCTCCCCTTCCAATTTCCCCCAACTCCCTTCTCCTCTCTAACTCCCCATGTCCTCCATGCTATTTGTAATGCTCCACAAATAAGTGAAACCATATGATAATTGACTCTCTCTGCAACATGGACAGGACTGGAAGAGATTATGCTGAGTGAAATAAGTCAACATTATCTTTTTGGACGTTGCCTCTACTACTGTCTCCATCACCTGCAGGGACTCCATTACAGGTGTGCTGGGACTGTTCATTTTGTCTTCCATACCTCTTAACTTTTCTATTTTTCACATCATTATTTTTCAATGCTGATTTCTGAAAGATTTATCTGATCTATCTACCCCTTTATTGATTCTCCCTACAGTTTTGTCTAATGAATCAGTAAACCCTCTAGTGATTTTTTTTAATTCCCAGATTTTGAGTTATTTTTTATACCCGTTTCTTCTATTTCATAACTTCTTATCCTTAGGTCATATTCTCCTTTATCCCTTTTGACTTTTAAACATACTCGTTTAAGCTGTGTTCATAGTCTTCTCTTATCACTTCTCCTTTAGACACGCACTTACAATTTGGAGTCAGAGCAGGGGTAGTACCATAGATCAACGTTCATGGAGCCAGTTCTATCAAACATTGCACCATTCCTCTGTATGATCTCATTTCACATCATTGTTCTCCATGACTATTCTTTCTCTGGGTCTTAGAAATTTTTCTGTGTAGTTCTTTATTTGCCCAAAACCTATTGTGGGTTCTGGGGCTAAATCTCTGGGAGAGCGTAACTCTGTGAGTTCAACAACTGAAAGTTCCACAGGCCTGGTCGTAGATAATTCTGCATACAGTCAATGACCAAGGGTGGTCAGTTTGCTCTTTACTTGGACCCCAGCCTCATGGGTAGATAGCCCAGTTCCTATTCAAAGACGTAATAATTCCCCCAGCTCCTAGTTTCAACCTAGGCACTGAGGTTTTTTCCTGCTTAGTGTGAACCCACACATATGTTCCCCATTCATACAGTTGTCAAAAGCTCTGTATGAAGGTCCCTTATCTAGAGGCTGGTTCAGTTCAGCTTCTCCTCCCTTCTACTGTCTCCCTACCTTGATCTTGAATCTTCAAAAATATTTTTAAATATTTCATCCACAATTTCTTTGCATTCAGAATAGTATAAGGAGATCTGTTATGCTCAACCCATCAACATGACTGGAAGTCAAGAGCTCTTTCAAAAGAAATATCCCATTTGTGTTAAATCTTGAAGTGTATCTGCCTGTCCCAGCTTCATACTGAGTACAGACATATCTGTGGGTGAAGTTAAGTGACAGCATACTCAGGTTTCTATCTGTTTCCACCAGTGTATACAGGAGTCAAGGAGTCTCCTGGATAAAGAGTTCCTGCCTTATTCAAAAGCAGTTTTCAGAGTCCTAAAAAGAATCAGGATTGAAGAGTGATGGGTACATCATTAACTAAATCATAGTGTGGATTTCAGGGACCCCCAACTGGTCCAGCAACTTTGTGGGAGGTACAGTACTGGAAAGCAAGATGATGCATAAATTAAAATCTCTCAGGTCAAGCAACCATGTAGCAAAGCCCCTCTGTAAGGGTGAACTTCAGAAAAGGAGATGATATTTCCCATTAAGTAAAACAAGGCAAGCTCTAGCAATAGCTTTCCAGACAGTAGAAATAACAGGGCATCATGATGGGCACATCCCTGTGTCCCAGATAGTGACTCCCACAAAGCAGAAGATACATTGCCTGGCACTTGGCATGTATTAGGTTTAAATAGATGGTTTCTGGCCAAGTGAAGAGGTTGAGGGTATTGGGCTGAGTGGCTGTGGACAAGGAACTTGTAACAGAGACAGGGTGAAATGGTCAAAATGGCCCTAATGGGGATAGAGAGCAGGTGAATGGAACTAAGTGACAGTGAAGACAGAGACTACACCCTAGACAGTCTAGGAGCCCAAAGAGATGGTCTCTCATCACATGCGTGTTTTCTAAGGAGCCTCATAAAGGAGCTGAAGGCCCACTGCCATGTCAATGGGAACTTGTTAACAAGGCAAATTCAATTCCAGATCCCAAGGTGTCTCCATTGTACCAGAGATAAGAGGAGATCTTTTATCCTCTTGTGTGATGGGAAAAACATCTCCAGATACTTAGGAAAAACAGTGCCCTACAGAAGTTGAAATAAGACCAATACCAAGTGAGGAGACCAGAGAAATAGATCCTTTCACGTGTTCCTATTTCACTAGCTCAGCAAGTGAGAAAGGCAGTGTGTCCCTTTGTACAAACAAGGGAACTGAAGCTTGAAGTTGAGTTACTCACTTAGAGGAACCAGTTTAGAAAGAGCCAGAATCTGTATGAGTTCTAGTAGTTTGGGGGTGGAATGCAAGTTGGTGCAGCCTCTTTGGAGAACAGTGTGGAGATTCCTCAAGAAATTAAAAATAGAGCTTCCCTATGACCCTGCCATTGCACTCCTGGGTATTTACCCCAAAGACACAGATGTCGTGAAAAGAAGGGCCATCTGTACCCCAATGTTTATAGCAGCAATGGCCACGGTCGCCAAACTATGGAAAGAACCAAGATGCACTTCAACGGATGAATGGATAAGGAAGATGTGGTCCATATACACTATGGAATATTATGCCTCCATCAGAAAGGATGAATACCCAACTTTTGTAGCAACATGGATGGGACTGGAAGAGATTATGCTGAGTGAAATAAGTCAAGCAGAGAGAGTCAATTATCATATGGTTTCACTTATTTGTGGAGCTTAACAAATAGCATGGAGGACAAGGGGCGTTAGAGAGGAGAAGGGAATTTGGGTAAATTGGAAGGGGAGGTAAACCATGAGAGACTATGGACTCTGAAAAACAATCTGAGGGGTTTGAAGTGGCAGGGGGGTGGGAGGTTGGGGTACCAGGTGGTGGGTATTATAGAGGGCATGGATTGCATGGAGCACTGGGTGTGGTGAAAAAAATATTAAATACTCTTTTTCTGAAAATAAATAAATTGAAGGAAAAAAAAAGAGCCAGAATCTGAATTCACATCCACCTCATTCCAGAGCTAATACCCCTTCCCCTTACATTTTCCTGTGTCGATTCCTTGAAACAGTACATATATTACACTCAAATCTACATTTTCTCATTCATCATGATTGGTTTTAGCTGCTGAAAATCCAGTGAGTGGGGAGCATATAGGAACATTTTGCAATCACTTCCATCTTATGTTTTCACAATGTGGATGGAAATGTGCAACAAGATCAGCATTTCCTAGGCAGCAAGGTGTCCTTTAGGTATGGTAGCCCTCATTATACTCTGTAGTCATTAGCTTCTTTACTATGTACTTTCCATTCTTTCTCCAAGACCCACCTTCCATGACTACTTCGAGGAAGGCATGTATGTCTTTTTAGCTTGCATCCCTAGCACCTTGCAACTACTGCCCACAGAGCATGAACTTGAAATATTTTAGGAATGAATGAATAATCAGGGCAATGGTCTGTGTAATGCAATAATTACTAAAGGGGATTTTTTTTTAGAGTGTCTAACTTTTACCCTAGTTATAACTTAAAGTCAGGAAGTTACTGGATTCTTTTGCTTATTACATGATTTTTTTGAATGCTCTCGTAATTTAATGCTTTTCTATATAAGCATCTGAAGACAATAAGTAGTCGATCTGTTGTTTCACCCTTGGCTGATGATTTTCAATCTGGAAGGAGCTTTTTAAGTCAGATAGCCAATTTAGTTCTTTTACCATTGATTAAATTTTGACTTAAAACATTCTTAAGAGTTTAAGTGACCTACTTACACTTCCCTGGATGGACAACAAGAGTTAAGGTGGGAATGCAGACCTCACAGTTCCCTGCATGGAGTTCATTTGCTCTCACAGGCTGTCTTCTAATTTCGAACCACCTGGTATTTTTCATTCCCCAGAGAAAACTCATCTGTCCGTTCCAGAGAATACAAGTGTTGGTTAGATTCAATTAAATTTCCTAGGCACCCACACAGCAGGAAAACCAAGTTATGTTAACCTGCATTTAAATTGCTAAAATAAGGTCAGAACCATTTGTACATGTGAACACACACACACACACACACACAAATACACCAGTACTGAGCTACTGAAGGCTTGACATTGTGGAAATGTTCCATGAACTGAAGCCTCATTTTGGAGCAACCAAGGATTTTTTTCTCTGTCTAATTCCCAGACATAGTGACAGGAGAGCCAAGCACAGAGAGCATCCGCCTGCTTGGCAGACCCCAGAGAGCTCTGAATTCTGGAAACAGAGATCTCAACACAGATTCTCCAGCATTACTGGTCCTCAGACCCAGTCACCACTCAGTGTTTCAGGAAAGTTCAGCAGATACCAGGCCCCTTCCCGGTCCTGCAGCTGCCCCCTGTCCTGTGGACCCAGAGTCTCCTGCACGAGAGGACAAGGAGCATGCCCAACAGAATGTGCCAGTTTCTGCATTCCATCCCCATTCCCTCCTGGTGTGGTGTTGGACCTGGTAAGACCAAGTTTGTGCTAACAGTTGGCCCTTGGAAATCATGAAACAGCCATAAATCCTCTTACGATAAATGACTGCTGGAGAAAGTACTGCATTCACGTGCACACTTATGGATCATTCTAGAACTTTTCCCTCTGTATAATTTTATTATAACTTCACTTTTCACAAAATATTTTAAATAAAATCTTAGCAAGTTTCCATTAAAGTCGAAAAACAGCATCATATATTTCCATTAACTCTTTTTTTTTTGAAGATTTTTATTTATTCATTTGACAGACAGAGATCACAAGTAGGCAGAGAAGCAGGCAGAGAGAGAGGAGGAAGCAGGCTCCCCGCTGAGCAGAGAGCCTGATGCGGGGCTTGACCCCAGGACCCTGAGATCATGACCCAAGCCAAAGGCAGAGGCTTTAACCACTGAGCCACCCAGGCGCCCCTCCATTAACTCTAGGTAGAATTAATTTTATCTGCATTCATGGTTGCAACTTATTTAATGTGTGTTATTAAGAATGTACAACTAGTAAATATCTGGCTTGCCCTTTAGGGTTAAGATTTCAAAATATTAAGCAGCAATCACATTGCTTCCCTGGGCTCAAGATCCATGCTAAGAATATTTTCTACAGTGAAAAGCACACTAATCAGAAACATAGAACAATTTTCCTTTCTGCCACCCAAGCATTCCTGAAGAGAATGACATTTAATTGAAGGACTGGAACATCATCTCAACAGAAACAATTTTGATTGCCAGGCAGGTTCAGTTAAGCAATAATCATTCTCTGCATTGGGATCAGAGAAGCAACATGGAAGAGGTGAGCAGATCTTGGGGAAATTACCTGGGTAGGCTCTGTAGGAAGAAGTCATAGAAATTGGATCCATGCCTTGCATGGGAATCTAAGTCCCTCTGATAGGGAGAGGAGAACAAATCTCTACCTTTATGGAAAGCAGTGACAAAGACAAAAAGTCCAGGGAAGCACTTTGTGGATTTCCAAACCAAGGTCAGGGTCAATTCACACAGTGAGCCAGATTGCTGAATAACTAATAATAATAATGTGTAGAAATACCCTCTGACCCACTGACATTTCAACGGAATTAACACTTAGAGAGGGAGAGCGCTCCTGAGAAAAGTCTGTGGGGTGTATGCTAATGGAACATCTAATTACATCACCTGTCCACCAGCAAGCACCCCAGCATCTCCCCCACCAAGAAGAGGTGGGAGAAGGAGAAGCTGGGAAAACCAGGGCAGTGCTGACACAAAGATGTGATGCTCACAGAAGAGATGTTGATGAAATACAGCATCTCAACAGGCACCGAAATTGAATTCAAGGAACAAAGCAGACACGCCATTAGCACTTACGAAGCAGAACACTTGCAAAGAACAGAGGTGAATGAGAAAGTGAGATGAGGGAAAATGAGTGTTTGTATATACAGACATATTCACTTGAGATCACACTTTTGTAAAACAGACATTAATTTTAAAATGGAACCTGTGTTTGAGTGTAGATATAGGTCTTTATTGGTAAGTGAGCATGGGTCCTTGGAGAACAGAAAGGATGGGAAACAGGTTGCCAGCACAGTTCACAGGGAATGGATAGGGAGAGGGAACAGCATGCATGCACAGTTGAGCCCCATGGGCACACCCACAAACACACGTGCTCATGCACACACACTACTGTAAATAACATAGCTTGCATGGTGTGAATTAAAGATGTGCATATATATGCATAAAGTAAAGCATGAAGAAATGACGATGAGTCACTGTTGATGCTGGTGATCTCAGAGGGTAGAATTTCAGAGGATTTCATTTTCTTCCCTACGTATTTCCTGCATTCTTTGAACATCTAATCATGCACAAAGGCTACAGGAATAATTACCCATTAATTATGTTATCATGAAAAAAAAACAGTTAAATATTTTCATTGTGAGAACGTCTTACCCTGGAGTCACCATGATTTCAAAACACTAAGGAAGTAGCAGCCAGTTTGTCATTGACTTGGGCCACTCTCCTTAATAACTAAGCCCCATCCCCGCCAGAATGCAAATCATTTCCACCCATCTCCCTCCCCAGAGAAGTAACCAATTTTCTCAATATCAAAGCTCATCTACGATCATGAAATTCACTACATTCTGAAGCAAATTTTTATATCTGGGTAAATATAATTGCACATGACAACTTCTCTCACTGAGCAAAGCCTGAGAATCATTTCAAAAAGTCTGTTTTCTCTGGCTCCCTCCTCTGTTCCTCTCCTTCCCCTCCAAGTCTTCTCCTTCTAGTTTCTTCTCTGATACTATTAACCCTGGCAGAGCTGTTCTGACCAGAAAAAATATATTAAGACATCCAGATTTCTTTGCAAACACAATCTATATCTTGATGGTATCTCTAACACCTTAAAAGATTCACTATCTTTCATGACCGCTCCTTTGCTGGGTTTATCTGGATATCTGCTCATTGTGGACCATTACAGGCTAAGTTGTGTCTCCTCAGAATATGTATGTTGCAGTGCTAATCCTCAGTACCTCCAAATGTGACTGTATTTGGAGACAGAGCCTGTAATAGAAGTGATCAAGTTAAAATAAGACATTAGTGTTGGCCCTAATTCAATCTGACAGGGGTCCTTATAAGAAGAGGGAATTTGGATACACTGAGAGGCCCCAGGGATTGCAGACATCTGCAAGCCAATGGGAGATGGTTCAGGAGAAACCAAATCAGCTGACACCTTGATCTTGGACTTCCAACCACCAAGACTGTGAGAAAATAAACGTCTGTTGGTTAAGCCCCCCAGCCTGGGGTTAACCCAGAGAGTTATGACAGAGGGAGCTGATCGATGCAGGTACAATATTGTGCCTCATCCCCAAGCCGGGAGTGGTCCTGATTCTCTTCCCCGATGCACCCCGCAACTGAAGGTTACAGCCAATCTCATGGGCTCCACCTCCCAAATCTGTCTCACAGCAGAATCCAAGCGCCGAGCCCCACTCCCCACAAGAGCACTGCCAGCCTGAATGCCTACAGCTGATCATCACAGAGAAGTTCCAAGTCACAGATCAGACAACACTGCAGCTGCCTCTAATTTTGGTTAAGATAAAGTCCAAGCTTATTCACATGGCCTGTTGGTCCTGGGTGACCTGGTCCCTCGTGAGCACGCACTGCCGTCCTCTAACAACTAGTCCCAGCCTAATAACTACTCTCGGCCATACCTGCGCTTTCTCCTGGCCGGAACACTAAGCTATTCAGGTTCAGAGCTTTACACCGGCTGTCCTCTGTGCCTGCCCGCCTCCCTCCCCGCCGCCTACTCCGGGTTGGCTCCCATCTCTCCCTTGGATCTCAAGAAAGACCTCTGACCACCCAATCGAAAGGGGCTCCCTGTTCCACCAGCTACTCACTTATTCTCCCTATGTGCCTCGTTTTATTTTCTTCAGGCTCTGATTCCTGTTTACAAGGGGCTCTTTATCTACTTGTACCTTTGTCTCTTTTCTACCTCCTGCCACTGAAATGCAAGCATCTGAGGGCGCTGGCCTTGGGGATCAAAAGCGGCAACAACCCCAGTACGGGGGTGAGACTCCCACTCACTGCTCCATGAATGCATTTGTGTTTGTGCCCAGCGCCTGGAACCTGATAGGAGCTCAGAGCTCTTCATAGAGTACATGGGTAATAAAACCAGGTCTTGAACATGTGGGGAAAAAAAAATGTCGTTAGTGAGATGAAGATGAGCATACTAACTGTTTCTTTAAAGGGATCATTTGTCTTTGGATTCCATTCTTGTTTAATCTAAATCCTGAATTACTGATCAGACACAATCAGTTTGGATTACTCTCATGAGCCCCATCACAAGAAGGTTTTTGGCTTAAGATATTGTCAGGAATATTGTCAGCCTCCTTTTTTAATGAAGCAACTTTAGGTATTATCTCAAAAGCTTCTCAAAAATACCATGCTGGGAATTAGGTTTATAAAATTCTTTTTCTTAGTAAATAACATAAGGAACATTTTTGTCATGTACATAGGAAAAAATCAGATATTTAATGTACATACATCATGGGCACTATAAGAAGCCCTGTGCCACTGTAGCAACACCCAGAGAATACAGGTAACTCCATAGTCAGAGTAAAATAAATTTGGTTTCGGCCCTCTTGGGGCAAAGGATGCTATGTCCTGGTTTGTTACAGAGATCTTAGTGAAGATTTTGAACAAACTACTTTATTTCCAGTAAAAAGATACAGTATCATCTTGTTTTGCCCCTTGACCTTATTCTTTGTCCCACCTGGAGGCCTGGCACAATCTTCTTGCAACCCTGCATGCAAAAGCCTCGGGCAAAAGCCTCGTGCAAAGAACAGAGCAGGGAAAGAGAACAGTTTCCTTGTTGGTCACTTTGTGGGGCTCCATGCAACTGCCTGCAGACCACGAAGGAGAAAAAGTAGCTGCCTATTTGATTAAGCCTCTGCAGGAACAGTTCTGTGACAACAGCTGAAAATAACCCCAATCAATAACAATGTCCACAAAAATGAAAAAAAAAATTTTTTTTTTTTTACTCCACAAGTATTTACCCAGTTCCTGTTTTGTGTGGAAGACTGTTCCAAGATTTAGGTAAACCCCAGTGACCAGGGTAGACACCACCCCTGCCTTCCAGAACTCACAGTGAGAGTTAGAGAACCAAGCCAAGAATTCTTTTAACCAAAGAATACAGAAAGATATCCTCCTGGCATATGACTTTGTGCATGTTTCCTTCTTTCCCCACAGTTCCTGACTACTTGCTTCATCAGTCAGAAGCATTGCATTATAAAAGGAATGCAAAGAACAAGATATGGTTAATGTTCTGTTTTTAAATTTCCAAATGTATGTGTGTGTAGAGAACAACTCCAGGGGGCATCATTCACACAGACTGTGTGCACATGATGCCTTCTGTGTGTGTGCAGCACAGTGGTCCTGGCCCTGCTCAAAAGGACAGCCCCATATTGATAGCCCAGGACACAAAGTGTCCCTCCTAAATAAATAAATAGAATGTGGTGATGGGATTATCAAAAACACAGAATGGTATAAAAAGAGGAGAAAACCACAAATATTAGAATCAGGATGAGGCCATATTACAATAGTGGAAAAATCCACTCTGGTGCTATTCCTTTAAATAAAACCTCTGGCCTCTCTACTCTATTGTCCCTTCCATGGGCATTTGCCATGTCTTTGCCAAGTGCCTGCCTCTCCCAGCCTGCTAAGATCCCATATTCCACCATGCACTCCAGCAGCCAGACCTAGCAGGGGATCCAGATAATCTTAAATGAAGAGTACTGGATTCCTGGTGAGGTCATGGAAGTCCCATATTGGTACAGCGTGGGGGAAATGCCCATGGGACAGTGATTTGGGAAATTCACATTCTGCATCAGAAATTTGCAAGAGCTCCATAAGAGGACTCGTTGATCGAACCCAGGGACACCCTGTCTCCCACTATTCACAAGAGAGGTCATCTGGGAAAGGCTACCTGCCCTGCTGTGTCCAGGAAAAGTCACAGGAAACGTGCCTGCCATGATCAGAGGATCCTTCCAGGCTCTCCCTTTTTTAGTACTGTGTGTTTCTCCAACAGTGAATTTCTTGCTGTAGTGCCCATCTTGTTTCATTATTTTTATCTAAACCCATGGATTTTTGGTTTTGGACCAATTCCTCCAATTCAGACCTTGTCCCACCTTCAGGACATCACTTTCAGAATTTTCACATTGATTCCATACATCAACCCAGTTAAGAAACCTGTCTGCATCTCAGGATAGTGTAGGCAAGGCCTCTCCTTTGTGGGACTGGGGACAGGGAGGGAGACAGGATATCACTTAAATAACGGGAATAAAAATAGTATAATTATTTTCATACCATCCATTTTCCATTTCCAAGCAGAGTGATTTTTTTTTAAAAAAGAAAAACTAATTATCTTGTGCTTCTGATTAATTAATGCTTCTTACTGCTCTTATGATAAAGATCTGAGTTCCTACCCTGGCCTCCTCCTTCTGCTTTCCCCACTCTACCTTCCAGCAACTCCCCCATCCCTCCCCCAGTGGTGCTGGCCTTCTTGACCTCCTTGACCTGCTCGGTCACCTCCACGCAACACCTCTCTACCTTCCACTCCTAGAGACCAGGCTCCTCTTTTCCCCAGCACCCAGCCTGCTGTGATTTTAGGCTGATTCAGGTCATGATTTGACTCACAGTTGTCTTCGTCCTAGGACTGCTGGTTGTCTGAAGTCAGTGAGTGTATCATTCCTCCCAGCCTATCCCCAGAGCCTGGTCCCTAGCACTTCCTCAACTGAACATTGGTTTAAAACACACTTCTCTCTGGTTTCATATGCCAGAAAAACATGAATTATTTCTAATAGGCTCATTCAGAATGACAGTTTGCATTATGTTAGAGCCGTCATATAGCACCAGCAGTATACAAGTTTAGTCTGCATAATTTTCTTATAAAGATCATTGAAGTCTTCTATGATAGCCTTCCAAAATCCCTAAGAAGCTAGAAGCTTTCATTTCTTGTGGACACAACAATACAAAGAGCAAAGAGTATGAATATTTTGTATCATTTCATTACAGAGTATTCTCGGTGCTTACTGAGACACAGATAATCCTGTTATCACCTCACAATATTAACCCAAACCAGAAGGGTCTGGACCCCACCATCGGGAAGCTCTTTCTAAGCCAGAGATTCTCCAACCACAGCACCATTGACATTTGGGGCTGGATAGTCCTTTGTTGTAGGGGCTGTCCTATGCATTGTGTGTATCAGTGAAAGGACTTACCTCTTTCATAGATAATGTTTCTAGGGACAGTCGATTTGAAGGCATTTACATAAATTCATATGTATATAAGACATAATAATCTCAACAACATATAGCAAATCAAACAAAAATCTAAATTCATATACATATGAAACAAAGCTTACTGTTTCAAATATTGTGGCGAATACTGTCTAGTACAGTCGATTCTAGTATCACTTCAGTCTTTATTTGTCCAATTAGATAAAGTAAGTGAAATTATTTCTGCTTGCCTAGACTTTACATCTACAAATTAAGTAGGTCTGGAAAACCAAATCAAAGCCAAATTTTGATATTCAAACTCATCTTTATTTTCTTTATTTTATTTTTTTTTTTCAAACTCATCTTTAGATTTCTGGGGAAGTTCTGACATTTAAGCCAGAGCAGTTTTAAAAGTACCTAATGCGGGTACCACACTGAGTCATGTGCAGAGTTTGTTGCCTGGCATCTTGGGATTTTTCTTCGTTCGTTTTTACTTTTTATTTGTGGAGGAAACATGCATGTGGTTTTAAAAGGGACAGTGGCTTTGAATGTGAAACAACTTGTGCATTTGCTATTATAGCAAGTGTGAACATTGTTAAGGTCTGAGTTGTCTTTTGACATCTGAGCTTTACTTACACTTTGGCCAGCAATTCAGGTCAGGGGACATTAGGGTCGTTTTTGGTCAACCTTTGGAAAGAAAAGGAAAATAGCAGTATTAACTATTGTGTTCTACGTCGTATACTTTATTATTTTTTTAATCATTATTATTGAGTTGTCACAACAATTCTGAGAGATGGGAGCCCCCATTTAACTAAGGAGAAAGTCAAAATCCTCAAAGACTGGGTGCCTTACCTATGAAGTTAGGATGGTGGGGCAGAGCCCATGGTCCATACATTTTTTTTGTTTTAGTTTTTGTTTTGTTTTGCTTTGTTTTTGTTTTTGTTTTTCATTTATTTATTTTCAGCATAACAGTATCATTACTTTTTTTCACCACACCCAGTGCTCCATGCAATCCGTGCCCTCTATAATACCCACAACCTGGTACCCTGACCTCCCACCCACCCCCACCCCGCCACTTCAAACCCCTCAGATTGTTTTTCAGAATCCATAGTCTCTCATGATTCACCTCCCCTTCCAATTTACCCCAACCCCCTTCTCTCTAACTCCCCATGTCCTCCATGCTTTTTGTTATGCTCCACAAATAAGTGAAACCATATGATAATTGACTCTCTCTGCTTGACTTATTTCACTCAGCATAATCTCTTCCAGTCCCGTCCATGTTGCTACAAAAGTTGGGTATTCATCCTTTCTGATGGAGGCATAATACTCCATAGTGTTTTGTTTTTTTTACAGATTTACTTATTTATTTGAGAGAGAGTGCTGGGGGGTGGAGCAGAGGGAGAGGGAGAGAGAAACTCCAGCAGACTCCATACTGAACAGGAACCTGACACGAGGCTCGATCCCAGGACCCTGAGATCACAACCTAATTGGAAACCAAGAGTCAGGCACTTAATTGATTGGCCACCCAGGTGTTCCCAGTGCATGATTTTAAATGGCCCCCAGAGACACTCTGCAACTGTGGCCATGTGTGTTTATCAGTAAGTGAGAATTTGCAACATAAGTAACTAAGCAAATAAGACCAGTACCCCATTATCCATCTTCCTCCCCACCCCCTCGACTTGCCCAGTGTCAATATAACAGTACTGGTAGAAAAACAGTCTCAGATCATTAAACATACAAATAACTTTCCCCCAAAACTGCTAGTTTCTAGAAACAGTATCTGTGAAAGAGATGAGTCCATACTCTTCACTATCAGGCCAGAGGAAATTCTGGGTCTAATGTACTCTTTCCTTCTGGTTTCACTCCTACTGTGGAAAGAAATGCCTAGGTGATTTTCCTTATTTGCAAAGAGTTATCTTTCAGAAGATTAATGTCTTTTCTTTTCAAAAATTATATTATGATGAGGGCCTAAAATGGTCTTTGCTTTCTAAAATTGGTTTATGGTTCTCTCTCTCTCTCTCTCTCTCTCTCTCCCTCTCTTTACCCCCCCCTCTAAAAACAGATACACTGAAAAAAAGAGTAAAACTGGGTTTGGCATTCTTCTCCATAGAGAATAAGAATCTCTCTGTCAATTCTCTATTTTCAGGATGAATTCTAAACTCCTTTTTCAGGGAAAATTCAAATTCCTTTTATACCATAGGATAGATTTTATTTAATTTTACTTGACTTAGCTACTGGGATTGTTATCTTGAAGAACAACAACAACAACAATTTTTAGTGCCTCTGAGCTCAAGAATGAAGGTTTCTTATCACATTTTAAACAATGAGGAAGTATGATCTCAAGACGAACTAAAATGGAAAACATAGTTATTTTTAAGTAGCATCTCATCAAATAGTGTGGAAAATAAAGTGATTTTAAAAACACAACATTGCCACCTAGTGCTCTGTATGAAAATTATGAAAAAATTAGGAAGAAGGAGAGTGGAAGAATTTCACCTTAAATCCTATCTTAAGTGTGTAGGGTAATAAATACATGTACGCATAAATAAGTAGGATGAAATGTACCAGCCAGCAATGTCCCTTACACCATCAAGTCATGGGTAGGACTCAAGAAACCAGTGAGTAGCTCCATACTGTAAATGGCATTTTTACACATAACTTATTAGCAAATTTTTAAAAATTGCATTTGTCTTCCCTCTAGAATTCTTACCCATTCCTTCCACAAAGAATCCATGCTGCCTGTGTCCACACAGTAGAATATAAAAAAGTAATTTGGCAGGGTTAAAAGAGTCCTTACAGAACATTTCATCCAGACTGCACATTTTAAAGATGAGGACATTCCGCTCCATGGAGATGAAGTAGCAGCCAAAGCCACATGACCAGTACTGGTGGATTTGGGACATTAATCCTATCTCAGGAGTGTGCATCTGTTTACCTTTCATGTGCTCTCCTATGTTTCAACTTTAGCATGGCTTGCCAGAGTCAAGTACTGTACAAGCTCTAAGTTCCCTCATCTGACTTTCAGTGCCCACATCCTCGTGCTTCACATGAGCACCCACAGCCTACAGGATATGGGATCGAAATGGGGCAGAAATGACAGAAAACACAGGATGGAACACAATAGGGAGTGGTAGCGACTGTGTTTAACTGGCTTGGCCTAGCAAAGCATTAGTCCTGGGGTTTCGTACTTCCTCTTAAAACACTTCAGAAGAGGGTAGCTCAATCGGTTAAGAGTCTGCCTTTAGCTAAAGTCATAATCCCAGGATTCTGGGATTCAGTCCCATGTCAGGGTCCTTGCTCAGCCAGGAGCCTTTTTTCTCTTTCACCTGCTCTGCTTGCCACTCCCCTACTTGAGCGCTCTCTCACTCTCTAACAAATAAATAAAATCTTTTTTAAAAAAAAGATTATAAAGAATACTTCAGAAAACACAGTATGATGTTATGTGTGTTAGCTCAAGCTAACTGTCCAAACATCAGAACTACAGTCCTGGGGTGAACTACAGTCCCGGGGTGACCCACAGTCCCGGGGTGATCCACAGTCCCGGGGTGACCCACAGTCCCGGGGTGATCCACAGTCCCGGGGTGATCCACAGTCCCGGGGTGACCCACAGTCCCGGGGTGATCCACAGTCCCGAGGTGACCCACAGTCCCGGGGTGATCCACAGTCCCGGGGTGACCCACAGTCCCGGGGTGATCCACAGTCCCGAGGTGACCCACAGTCCCGGGGTGATCCACAGTCCCGAGGTGACCCACAGTCCCGGGGTGACCCACAGTCCCGGGGTGACCCACAGTCCTGAGGTGAAAGCCCTGACCTACCTGTATTCTAGAAGGAGCTGCTCTAAGTGCCCCTGTTACTCACATTTCAACCAATGCTTTTATCTACTCTAGTGATCATTCTGAATGTCAGGAAGACGTTTGCATTGGAGAAAACAGTGGCTTGTTGAAGCAAGATAGACATAGAAATGGGCTCTCATTGGTAAAGATAAAGGTATTCAAGATATGCGAGCTAGCTAAAGTATTATAAACACTCCATCTTTGTGTAAACAGGATACAAATACCCAGAGAGGCCTGTGCCCTATGTCCCCACCCACCTTCTGGCACTCTTCTGGAAATCACGGGTGTCACTTGACTTATAAATTCAAAACTCTAGTCTCTGTCTTCCTGCTCACATGAAGTTCCCGTGTGTGTGTGTGTGTGTGTGTGTGTGTGTGTGTGTGTGTATTGAAATTTCACCTTTTTATAGTGATTCTGGTCATATTGGATTAGGGGCCCATCCTATCCTAGTATGACTTCATCTTAACTAATTACATCTGCAATGACCCTATTTCCAAAGAAGTTCATATTCTGAGGGATGGGAGGTTAGGACTTGCGACATAGGAATTTGGAGAGGCCTCAACCCATTACATGTAAGGAGACGGAAACATAAGGAGAGGCCACCAGCGGTGGAGGGAGATAGAGAATGGTGGCATCGCAGAATTTTTGCAGTTAAGTTATCATCTCTACTATAAGAACCAACTCACCTGTGTGCAGTATTGATTCCACATGAGAACCACAGAGAGCAGAGGATAAGGAAGAAGAGGCGGGGGAAGCAGGAGAAGAATTAGATTAGAAAGAAAAGCAAAAGAGATACTTCTCTCCCGCAACAGAAGAAGCTGAAGTTCAGATCAGAAAGGCACTACAGGGAGATTCTGGCTGGGTAACAAAAATGCATATATTCATGCACACAGATAACTTGTGGTTCTTTAATAAATGGCAGGTAATTAGCTCCATGGAAACCCTCAGGCTATTTAAAGGAAAAGCACCCAAGCCACGTGAAACCAAATGACTAATGTAGTCATGATGTCGTCCCGTGGGTAGACCATGTGAGGGGCTCTCCATGACAAAGTGGGCATCCTTATGCCTGCCCTGTTCCACTTGGACACATCTACACCCTTCTTAGTTTTTATTCGTTCACCAAGAAAATAATATTGAAGCTGCAGTGCCTCACCAAACACCGCATGTGTTCATAAGAACCCAAACATACTGTTCCGGAGATATTCTCCCTTGTCCTTGTGTGCAAGGGATAAAATGCACCTTCACCTTCTCTCCACCTCCTGAACAGGGGGGCTGACTCCCTGGCACATTCAAAGTGTTGTCTTCAAGAGTCAGGGAAATGCCCAGCTTTTAACGAGCTGCTCACGAATCATCAGGAGGCTTTGCCGTCATCTGTAGATAAGCGACATTACAACAGCAAGGAAAATCCTATCTTCTCAAGAAGGGGAGAACAATGCTGGGAGGAAGTGGCATCATGGGATATTTCCATTGTATCCTCCATGACACTCTCCCAGAATTCCATCTTTATATAAGTAAAAGATACTCTGTTTGACCAAAACTAGGGTCAAGCTCAGGAGTTGAACCAACCTCAGATCTCACTTCTTTGTCCATGCCTCCTCTCTTGCTCCTTTTCTGTATCTCACCATCCTCTTGGGGCTCACCTGTCTGTCTCACTTACCTGGGACTTTTTATCTTCTTGTGTCACTATGTTTTCACGTGTGCATCATTTGTGCCCACAACTGGCTACTCGGACAATCCCCTCACATCAGCCCACCCCGCATGCTCTGGGATCAACTTTTCCTGAAACATGGCTTCCTTATACTCCTCCTTTTTCCAGAAACATCAGATGTCCATGCTTGAACATGGGCACCAGCAGCACCATTTCCCTGTAGAGTTAGTGTCATTGCTAATGACAGCACCGGCAGTGCTTCCCAAAGCCAGGTACCCACCACGCTGCTCATGCAGCGACCCATCTTGACAGCAACTCTGTGGCCTGGCTCTTGTTGTTCCCAGGCTCACTTCACAGATCAAGGGTACTGGGACTCTTAGAGGTGAAGTGACCGATCCAAGGTCACCAGAGAGGAAGTATTGGAGACAGCAGCAGACTGACTCCAAACTTTACAACATTGTAGACTTGACTGCTACCCCAGATTAATTGATGATAGATGATGATGAGGATAGTTGGAATGATAGATGATGATGATGATAGACAGACAGATAGAAGATAAAGAGACAAGTACACACATGCACACACACACACCCCTGAACCACAGAACTATTTCAACCATCACAAGTATAGGAACATACCTTGTAACAATAAAAAGGTCCACAAAATATAAACTTGTATGAAACCAAACACATCTATTTGGCTCCAAATTTCAATTTCTAACTATTAAAGCTTCTGCTCTCTCTCTCTAGGATTTGGTCCTAATCAACTATATCAACCTCATCCCCCATCATTCCCCACTTTCATTCAATTTCTTAGCTGCAGTGCCCCAAACATCCTGACCATCCTAACCATGCTTCCCTGGTCTGCATGGAATGTGTTCTCCCTCCCCACCTGCTCATCTCCCTTCTTCCACCTTTGGGACCCGATGAAGCTCCTCTCGCCCAGCGCAGGCATCCACGTCCACCCCCACTCTGGTAATCCTCTCCTTAGGACACTTAGGTCTTAAAACTCATCTTTTTATTTCATTTCTTCATGGGCTCTGCATTCAATTGACATGCTTTCTAAGGATATAGATAATGAAGAAAAAAAGATCTCTTTGCCCTCAGCATCTTCAAGTCTAAAGAGAGAAAAGTCTACCAAAACCGAAGTAGACTTGGGTCCTGTCACACGTAAATGAACCTACAAGTACACTTTCATTTTGGAGACTGGTTGTTCCCACTCACACAATTCTTCCCCTTTTACCTCCCCGAGAACTCAGCTTCTTCTCCCAGGCTCCCTCTGTGGGGGATTTCTCCACAGCCTTCTTTCCCTGGTCCTGCTGACCTGTAGGCAGAGGGTGACCTTGGCCCCGACTGTGAAGGAATTCTGCAGGCCTAGAGCAACAGCAGGAGGCATTTGCCCTCCCTCTTTCCTGTAAGCAGGGTTATTGGAGATGGCCTCCCAGTTGGGGTTCTTATTTTTAAATTGCTCAGGGTTCCAAACGGAGATGAGGGGAAACCCACACTGTGCCCCTAGTTACAAAGCACATAGACATTGGAGCAAACTGAAGGACAGCAAGCAGGCAGATGTTTCCCTGAGGCACAGGTACAAGCTCACCACATGTCACTGCCTGAGATGTCTTGGGCCTGCCCCAGCCCATTCTGAGGCACCCTCTGAGGCCCAGCCCGGGTCGGGGTTTTGGCTGGTCAGGAGCCGTCCCCACAAAGCAGAGGCAGGCAGGTTCTGGCACATGTCAAAGGCCCTTTGTGCTGGGGTGCCCAGGAGTCCTGGACAGACCTCTGAATCGAGACCATGTGCAGCTCTCCAAAGAAGGACTGTAGTGTGTGACAAAAACCCAGGCTTGGCAAAGAGGCTGGTGGCTCCGCATGGGAAGACTGCAGTAGCAGATGGGATTGGAAAGAAGAAGCCAGTTGAGACAGAAGCTGTCACAAGCATGTTCACCTTGGCATGCAAACTTGAGCATGTGTTTTGTTTTAAAAGCCGTATTCCAAATGAATACCATCCATAACCACACCGAAGGGAGGGGGAGGGGAAGACTGACTTAAGTCACCATGGAAAGCAGCATCTTGTCTAGATACTGTAGGAATTAAGACCAAAAAAAAAAAAATACATAAATGCTGCAATCTCATCAGCAAATGTGTCTCTTACTGGAGTATGGGTTGTGAATCTGAAAGTAATCCATGCTCATATGAAAACTGAGCAAACGAGGAATATTTTGAAGCTAATGAGAACCAGGTTCCTGACGGTTAGAGAAAACAGTTACAACCCAAGAAAGGGATAAAGCCCAAGGGCGACCCATGCTACTGCATGGGTATCTGAAGGACTGGTACAAAGTCATGTCTTTCATATGAATATACAGGTAAAGGATAGGTGCAGATGTGCGCATACACATGGGCAGGCACGTGTGCAAATTTCTCCCACTTTTTCCTGGAAGCACTAGAAGCAGGGACACCCAGAAATGATCAACACTCTCAGTGCTCTGATTTTGTTTCTAACCATCTTCCACCTATTAAACACACACACATACACACAACAACAACAACAACAACAACAACAAGGCTATCTGTGAAGTAGTAAATTCCAGAACAAGATCAGGGAAAATACAAGATACAAGATGAGCCCGGAGCATCTTGTGGTACCAGAAGTCAGGAAATGCTCAAAAAAGATGGAGGCTTGACCACAGGAGCCAACCTGAAAAGGATCCTAATGACAAGACTGGAACACATTTTTACAAACAAAATAGAAAGGGAAGGTATTAGGGTATTACACATAGCATAGAATAAATATCACTGAGTTCTCACTGATAAACATTTTTTAAATGTATAGCATCAGTAAATAAATGGAGGAAAAGGGCAGACCATCCCATATAGGATGGTCTTTTCTTCATTTTCTCCAACTGATAAATGGAGAAGGAAATAGGTTGTCCCCATTATGCAAACACTACAGTAATATTTTTTCCAGGAAAGATCCAGCGATAGGGGCTGAAATTAGTAAGCAAGAGTTTCAGGAGAAACAGGATTTGCAGAGTCTCTAGGTGTCTTCCCCAAAATACTTACTAACTACGAAAGGAATAGTAGTAAACTTACAATGGAGAAACCTCAGCAGAAACTGCCTTCACCAAGTAATCAAGTCAACATCACCAGTAATTATACCACACTGACACCTGGAACCCCCTGATATGACACACTAAGGCTGCAGCTTCATTCTCTAGTATTCTTAATAAAAGTGTATAACCTCAGGCCTTTCAGGAAAAATCACCAGACAAACCCAAATTGAGGGATATCCAGCAAAACTCTTCAAACATACCAAGGTCAGGAAAAACAAGGGTCAATCCAGAAGTTACAGTTCACAGGAGAATAAGAAGTAAGAAACACATAGTCTTTATTTTGTTAACAGTATTCTACTAATGTTAATTTCCTGGTGTTAGTAATTGTTCTACAGTTATGTAAAATGTCAACATCAGCGGAAGCTCGGTGAGGGATATATGGGAACTCTTCACATTATTTAGATTTTTCTGTTAGTTTAAAGTTGGTTCAGAATAACAAGGTTGTTTTGTTTTGTTTTGTTTTTAAGAATCTTATTTTCTTGGGGCTCCTGGGTGGCTCAGTGGGCTAAACCTCTGCCTTCACCTCAGGTCATGATTTCAGGGTCCTGGGATCGAGCCCCACATCAGGCTTTCTGCTCAGCAGGGAGTCTGCTTCCCTCTCTCTCTCTGCCTGCCTCTCTGCCTACTTGTGATCTCTGTCTCTCAAATAAATAAATAAAATCTTTTTTTTAAAAAAAGAATTTTATTTTCTTTCTCCAGATAAAAAGGAAATAATTTAGAAATTTTACCAAAGTTTAACAGTAATCCTTCAAAATGTCCTTCAAAATGGACACAGTCCACAGGTTACACAAAAGCCTTGTGAAACTGATTGCATCAGAACTGTTAATTACTCTTTCTTGGGAAAGCACAGAGTCAATCTTTTCCAAGAAGCCTTGTATTCCAACTCCATAGCCGCAGAACTCCTGTTACGGAACAGACTGAACTAAGCACATCAATCTGTCTGTGTCAATCTATTTACTGCCCTGTGGCTCACAGGCCTCCCAACCAACTCCTTCCACTCCTGGTGCACTCAAAGTCTGCTTTCTGCCAACAGTAAGTCAGTCTGAGATGAAAACATGAACATGAGCTCCCATTAGTTAGATGCCCGAGGGACTGGAGGGACAAAGCAAAAAAAAGAAAAAAAACAAGTTCTTTAAAAGTAAGTCCAAGCACTGTTGAGTGGGTAGCTGGAAAGAATTAACCTGTGTCCATTCAAGGGTCATTCTTGCCTTGTTCATTAAAATCTAGCTTGAACACTTGTCTTTGAACCATATAGTCCTAAAGAAAACAAGTTTCCAGGGCACAGTCAGGGTCCTGAATTAAGAGTTTGCTGAAATATCTACACTCTTGCAATTTCCTCCTTGGCTCTCGCATCACCACCATCCACAATTTGCTCCATTTACCATATGCTCTGTTATCTTTTACTTCTGGAAAGTGTGCTCTGTGCTCCCTGTTTTATTGGGTCTTCTAATTTTACAAGAGGTTGAAGGGATAAATCCCATTTTATGGCTTGCCTAGCAGGGTACTGTTTTCTTTTCTGCTGCCTAATTCCAAACAAATAACCACAAAACAGCAATTTCCTTTCTATCAGCTGAAACAGTGCAAAGGTAATTTTTTGCTAGAATGTCAGAGATGAAAGCAGTTAAGGGGTATGAGCTGTCACGAATCAGACACTCACTCTACAGAACTGAGAACATTCATACCTACAGTGTTTACTGTAAGGAGCTGACTTCTCCAAGCCTCTCTCTGGATGGAAATCACCTTAGCCTGACATTTCTGACAGAATTCCATGATGCACCTGGGAGGGGAGGCAGTGCAGGGGGATAATGAGGAGTCATAGGACAGAAGGAAGAGAAATGTCAGATTTGAGAACACAACTATCTGGACAATGAGCTCACATCAGCTTTAATTTTACAAAGTGCTTCTGCACTCATTGTCTCATTTGATTTAGCAAAACTTTGTGATATGTCCAAGTTCTTATTGCACAAGTGAGAAAACCGAGACAATTTGAAAAAACCTAGACAGTGTATAAGAGCTCTACTCAAAACAAAAAGCCCGTTAATATGGAACCAAGACTACCATTAATTCTGGCACAAAGTCTTAAATTATCCTAACACAAGTCCTATTGTTTTCTTTCTTTTAAAAAGCTGTTTCCATCTATCATATGATAAGATCAAGGTGCCCAAGACACTGACACTCTTTCTAGAGGGACCCAACCTGACTGTCTGGCCTCCCTCCAGCTCAAGAGTTATATCCTTTCAGGCCAAGGTGAATGTCTGGCCACGTACATGCCCATAGAGGCCACAAAGTCAGAACAGAGTTGAATGAAATTAATTCTGAGCCTTGGCAAAGGAGATGCAGACTGGCTTTCCAAATGACAGTGACTAGCATTGCTCTCACAAACAAAGGCGATTCCCAAACCACATCATTTTTATCAGTCAAATGTATGCAGTCCCCATGAAAAGAAAAGCCCTGCACCCACATCAGTCCTGCTTGTAGTTGGATTTTGTCTTTGGGTAAGCACAAAAGGATGCTTTGGAGGGAGGCCATAAAACCCATGAAATTTAATGGACCCCATCAAAGTTATAGCAGCAACTCCAGCTAGCAGGGAATGAGCAGGGGATGCAAGGTCTTGGCTGTAGACCTTATTTGAGAAATGAGAGACAAACAACCTGGTGTTGAAAGAGCAAGAGCTTTGAATTCAATGAACTTAACTTGCCACCACATACCAGAGGACGGTCCTGGGCTCAGCTCTGTCTCCTCCAAGGCTTCCTTCTTCCCAGAGACTGGTGCTAAGGCTTAAAGGAGATGATTTACAAAAACAAAACAAAACAAAATCATTGGTCTTAAACCATTAGCATGTACCTATTCTTACTAGAGCTTGTTTCCCCAAATTATGTATTTGGCAAATGTTTACATAGATGCCAGTGTCAGTGCCCCGGTTCATGGGAGAACTCTTAAACACACAAGAAAAGAAAAGTAGTTCTCATTGTTTCCTATTAGGGTGTAAAATGGTATTTCTCAACCACAGCTCTTTTAGGGAAGCCACAGGCTAGAGCAATGATTGTCTTTAACATATGGCGCTTATTGTTGTCAAGACTCATTGTAAACTTTCTTCAATTTGAAAGCACAAATGAAAACAGGTGTGCAGGAAGCCGAACTACATGCTCTTTATGGGTCCTTAAAAGTGCTGTGCTGTTAGTTCCTTTAGCAATTGTCTCTGTTTCATCTCTTCCCTACAGATTGGGCAATCTTGATGGTTCACAATGAAAATGCTGCTTGTTTCCAATGTGAATACTAATGACATTTGATTGGATGTTTATCTGGAGATAATCAGCTGATGATTTTGCTTTGAAAATGTGTGTACAAGTAATTATATACATCACAGGAAAAAAAAAAACACAAATGTGTTTGAATTCTTTTTTCATTTTAATAACTACCAAACAAGAGCAAGACGAGAAATATTCTTTCTCCTTGCTGCAGTGATATGCAAGCTTGTATATTTGAAGACAAATAGGATGCTATAGGGTTTCAAAACTTTAGAGGCACCTGGGTGGCTTAGTGGGTTAAAGCCTATGTCTTCTGCTCAGGTCATGATCCCAGGGTCCTGGGATCGAGCCCCACATCGGGCTCTCTGCTCAGCAGGGAACCTGTTTCCCCCTCTCCCTCTGCCTGCCTCTCTGCCTACTTGTGATCCCTGTCTGTCAAATAAATAAATAAAATCTTTAAAAAAAAACTTTAAATCACAATATGTTGGAAACTGCCTATGAAATTAAGAAAGGTTTTTAGGTAATATTCAATGATAGGGAGTGAAATGAAACAAGGAGGCTTGTGTCTTGCTATCAGAACTGTAATTTTGCAGAACCTTTCATGAGAGCAATTTGGCAGTATAATTCAGGACCCTTAAAACTGCTTTTACTTTGCTGCTAGTAATTTCCTATTTTAGGAAATATTCTTGAGAAATAATCCTTAACATAGAGAAAGGCTCCACACAATGGGGCTTATCACAGGATTCTTTATAATAGGGGAATATTGAAATGACTAAGCAGATATGAGAGTGATGTCACCAAAATGGAAAAATAGGCATTTCCTACTGTCTCCCCCCCAACCCAAGGAACACCAGTTTTAACAATCACCTATGGATGAGAGGATATTTACGGAAGTCCAGGTGTATAGCAAAGAAGTTCCAGCATACTGTTGGAGCAAAAAAATATCCAAGATTGGACACATCAAAGAGGGTTAGAGAAACAGTGCCATTTTACCTACATCTCTTTTCCGCAAGGTGGCACAGCTCTATGCCAAGAGAGACATTCTCCATCCAGTTCTCTCCCAAGGAGGAAATGAGGGCATATGAGTGAGCACCTGGGTTCCACAGCTTTGCAGAAGAAGCCCATTTCTTTTTGCCCCATTCGGAATACTGATGCCCTAGGGTAGGGATAGGTTGGAAGGACAGAAGCCAGGGCTCTTGGAAGGCGTATAAGACATGTACTAACCACTTTGCAGATTCATCAGGAAGCCTGCTTTTGAGCCACCAGGGAGACCTTGCCTGTGGATCCCCTAACTTGCCCACAGGACACCCTCCCCCCACCGACATTCCACTTGCCTCACCCACACAGACTCCCATCCTGTGGCTGGCTCCCTGTATGTACTTCTAAGGGAGACAAGTGAAAGTTTTTGTAGACGATTAGCAAGAAGGCACAGAAAGTTGGCCATACTCTGCAGGACTAGAGAAAATACATAGACTTGAGCACTTAGCAACACTGTAGAGAAAGCACCCTGTCTGGCTTTGCAAGATCTAGAAAAGGCATATAACCTTAAAAGGGAACTAGAGATGTGGAGGAGGCATATATAAAGAAAATATCTAAGAAAGCCTCAGAATCCCTAGCAGAGCTGACAGAATGTATTTCTTTCCTGAAGGTAGTCAGGAAAGAAGGAAGGAGGTGGCTGCTTTTTCAAATACAAAGACAGCAATGTAAGACTTCAAGAAACATGAAAAATCAAGGAAACATGACAATGTTTTTCCAGAAATCTACCGCAAAGAAACCAAAATCTGCAATTTGCTTGATGAAGAAATCAAAATAGTTGCTTTAAGGAATTTCAATGAGCTACAAGAAAACACAGAAAAGACAATTCAATAAAATTGGAGAAGCAACACATGAACAAAATGGGAAGTTTAACAGAGGCAAGAAATCATGAAAAAAAAGTAAACAGAAAACCTAGAGCTAAAAAGCACAATGAATGAAATGAAAAGTGCAATGTTAAGCTTGACCAAGCATAAGCAAGAATCTGTGAAGTCAAAGACAGGTTATTTGAAATTCCCAGACAGAAGCAAACAAAGAAAAAAGAATAAACAAAAGTGAAAAAAATCTACATGAATATGATACCACACTATATGGGATACCATTAAGACAAACAATATGTACGTTATTGGAGTCCCAGAAAGAGGAGAGAGGTATAAAGAGAAAGTTTATTTAAAGGAATAATGACAGCAAACTTACCAAATCTGGGGGGAAATGGAGACATCAAATTTTATGAAACTCATAGGTTTCCAAAATTTTCAATTCAAAGAGTTCTACTCCAAGCCACACAATAAAACTACCCAAAATCAAAAAAAAAAGGGGGGGGGAGAATTTTTAAAGCAGCAAAAGAAAAAAATAATCCTTACCTATAAGGAAACCCTCATAAGGCCATAAACAGATTCCTAAGCAAAACCTTTGCAGGTTAGAAGAGAGCTGAATATTATATTTGAAGTGCTGAAAGGGAAAAGGAGCAACAAAGAATACTTTGCTCAGCAAAGTTGTACTTCTGAAATAAAAGAAAGATAAAGGTTTAAAAAAAAAAAAAGCTTAAATTGGAAGGGGAGGTGAACCATGAGAGACTATGGGCTCTGAAAAACAATCTGAGGGGTTTGAAGTGGCGGGGGGGGGGTGGAGGTTGGGGTACCAGGGGGTGGGTATTATAGAGGGCACGGCTTGCATGGAGCACTGGGTGTGGTGAAAAAATAATGAATACTGTTTTTCTGAAAATAAATAAATTGAAAAAAAAAAGCTAAGGGATTTCATCACCACTAGACCTGCTTTACAGGAAATGTTGAAAGGAGGTTTTCAAGGTGAAATAAAAGACATAATTAGTAACATGAAATTATAAAAAACAATAGTAAAGGTAAGTAGTTAAATTCAGAAGATTATATTACTATAATATGGTGGGGTAGTAACCATTTAACTCCAGTATAAAATGTTAAAGAACAAAAGTATTAAAAATAACTGTACCTAAAACAATTTGTTAATGCATACACAATATAAAAAGATGTAAACTGTGGCATCAAAAACAGAAATGAACAGGGATAAAAAGGCACTGTTTTTGTATGCAAAGTTAAGCTTTAATCAACTTAAAATAGACTATAACATCTCTAAATTGTTTTATGTAAGCCTCATGATAACCACTAAACAAAAACCTACAGTAGATGGGAGGAGCAAGATGGCAGAGGAGTGAGAGACCTAAATTTCCTTGGGTCCCAGGAATTTAGCTATATAGTTATCAAACCATTCTAAACACCTACAAACTCAGCAGGAGATCAAAGAAAAGAATAGCAGCAATTCTGGAACAGAAAAACCACTGCTTTCTGGAAGGTAGGACGTGTGGAGAAGTAAATCCGAGGCAACATACAGGAAGGGAAACAGTGGGGAGGTGGGGTAAGGGGGAAAGGCCTGGCAAGCAGTAGAGCAGCAGAGCACAAAATCAGAACTTTTAGAAATCTGCTCCACTAAGGGACGATGTTCCAGAGGCCCTCATGGGTAATGTGGTCTCAGGACCACAGGGACTCAGACAGGGATGTCTGAGTGTGGCAGAGTTCCCAGGTATTACAGCAGGGAAGCCAGCTGCAGAGATGGAGCCAAAGTGGGGGCTCTCACCTCGGGGCTACCTTAAACCATGATCCAAGGCTCGGTCAGGCCACTGCTCTTCTGGCAGGAACACAACTAGCTGCAGATGCAGGGAGACTCACCTTCCTCCTCCAGGAGGAGTGGTGTGGGAGCACACTACAGGAATCTACTGGGTTTGGAGACTCAAAATGGGCCTTTTGCCAGAGACAGAAATGCTTGCTCACAGGCCAGGTGAGCACAGAGTGTGGCAGGACACCAGGGAAATGGGAGGGATTGACTGCTTTTCTCTGAGAGCACACTGAGGAGTGGGGCCCCAAGCTCTTGCCTCCTACGGGCCAGAGATTGGGAGGCTGCCATCTTCATTCTCCTCCTCCGAAGCTGTACAGAAAGCATTCACAGAACAAAAGCTCCCAAGAGCGAACCTGAGCAGATTGCTTAACCTGGCCCTTGGCAAGGGCAGTACAATTCCATCTCAGTCAAAGACATTTGAGAATCACTGTAACAGACCCCTCCCCCAGAAGATCAGCAAAAACATCCAACCAAGACCAGGTTTACTGATAAATGAGAAATGCAAAACAGCAGTGCTTGGAGAATACAGCACATAGAATTAATGGCTTTTTTCCAATGATTCCTTAGTCTTTCAACTTTAATTTTTTTAATATCCTTTTTTTTCTTTTCTTTTTTGAATTTTTCTTCTTTCCTATTTTAACCAATATCTTATCAATTCATTTTTTAATCTTTTTTAATTTTCATTTTTATAGTTATATTCCATCCCTTCATTATACTTAACCATATATATATATATATATATATATATATATAAAGGTTTTTCTTTTTTTATAATTTTGGGAGGCAGTTTCCTCTAACAGACAAAATTACACCCAAAATATAGTGTGTGGCTCTGTTCTATTCACCAGCCTAATCATATTCTTTTTTATTTTTTTTCTTTCATTCTCCTCCCTGCCCCCATTTCCAGTCTCTTCTGATATCTTTAGAGTATATTTTTCTGGGGTCATTGTTAACCTTTGTACACTTTGTTCTCTCATTCACTCTATTCTTCTCTGGACAAAATAGAAAAACTTACCTTAAAAAAAAAAAACAATAACAATAGGCAGTACCGATGACTAGGGACTTAATCAATTATGGACATTAGTAAGATGTCGGAACTAGAGTTCAGAATTATGATTATAAAGATGCTAGCTGGGCTTGAAAAAGCATAGAAGATACTAAAGAATGCCTTTCTGGGAAATGAAAAACTAAAATCTAACCAAGTCAAAATCAAAAAGGCTATTAATGAGGTGCAATAAAAAATGGAGACTCTAACTCCAGGACAAATGAGCCAGGACAAACGAGGCAGAAGAGAATTACTGATTTGGAGACAAAATGATGGAGAATAAAGAAAAAAAGAGAAAATAACTACTGGATTACAAGGGAAGAATTTGAGAGGTAAATGATACCATAAGAAGAAACAATATTGGAATAATTGGGATCTCAGAAGAAGAAGAAAGAGAGAAGGGGGCAGATGATATATTGAATTAAATTATAGTGGAGAATTTTCCTAATTTGGTGAAGGAAACAAGCATCAAAATCCAGAAGGCAGGGGGGAGGAGTCAAGATGGCGGAGAAGTGGCAGGCTGAGACTACTTCAGCTAGCAGGAGATCAGCTAGAGAGCTTATCTAAAGATTGCAAACACCTGCAAATTCATCGGCAGATCAAAGAGAAGAAGAACAGCAATTCTAGAAACAGAAAAATAACCACTTTCTGAAAGGTAGGACTGGCAGAGAAGTGAATCCAAAGCGACAGGAAGATAGACCCCGGGGGGAAGGGCTGGCTCCCGGCAAGTGGCAGAGCAGCGGAGCACAAAATCAGGACTTTTAAAAGTCTGTTCTGCTGAGGGACATCGCTCCAGAGGCTAAATCAGGACGAAGCCCACTCGAGGGCAGTGTGGCCTCAGGGCCCGCAAGGTCACAGAAGGATCAGGGGTGTCTGAGTGTCGCAGAGCTTGCGGGAATTAGAACAGGAAAGCCGGCTACAGAGACAGAGCCGACAGTAAGGTCACAGCTCGGTGTTACCTTGAACTGGCCACAGGCTCGTTGAGCTCGGAGCGTGGCCAGAGGTAAGGCAGATGGCAGTTACTGGGCGCTGTTCTCTGGGGGCGCACTGAGGAGTGGGGCCCCGGGCTCTCGGCTCCTCCGCGCGGGAGACCAGGAGGCCGCCATTTGTATTCCCGTCCTCCAGAACTCTACGGAAAGCGCTCAGGGAACAAAAGCTCCTGAAAGCAAACCCGAGCGGATTACTCAGCCCGGCCCCTGGTAAGGGCAGTGGAATACCGCCTGAGGCAAAGACACTTGAGAATCATTACACCAGGCCCCTCCCCAAAGATCGACAAGAAATCCAGCCAAGACCAAGTTCACCTACCAAGGAGTGTGGTTTCAATACCAAAGAGAGCAGCAGAATTCCAGAGGAGGAGAAAGCAAAGCATGGAACTCATGGCTTTGTTCCTGTGATTTTTTAGTCTTGCAGTTAATTTAATTTTTTTTCTTTTTCATTTTTTTCTCTTCTTCTGCTAAAATTTTTTGTAACTTTTACCCTTTTCTTTTTTAACGTTTTTTAACTACTTTATCTAATATATATATATATATATTTCTTTTTTATACATTTCTTTATTTGATTTCTTTTTTTAATTCTTTTCTTTTTTTTCTTTTTTTCTTTCTTTCTTTTTGAACCTCTTTTTATCCCCTTTCTCCCCCCTCATGATTTGGGATCTCTTCTGATTTGGTTAAAGCATATTTTCCTGGGGTTGTTGCCACCCTTTTAGTATTTTACTTGCTCCTTCATATACTCTTATCTGGACTAAGTGACAAGGCGGAAAAATTCACCGCAAAAAAAAAGAACAAGAGGCAGTACCGAAGGCTAGGGACCTAATCAATACAGACATTGGTAATATGTCAGATCTAGAGTTCAGAATGACAATTCTCAAGGTTCTAGCTGGGCTCAAAAAAGGCATGGAAGATATTAGAGAAACCCTCTTGGGAGATATAAAAGCCCTTTCTGAAGAAATAAAAGAACTAAAATCTAAACAAGTTGAAATCAAAAAAGCTATCAATGAGTTGCAATAAAAAATGGAGGCTCTCACTGCTAGGATAAATGAGGCAGAAGAAAGAATAAGTGATATAGAAGACCAAATGACAGAGAATAAAGAAGCTGAGCAAAAGAGGGACAAACAGCTACTGGATCACGAGGGGAGAATTCAAGAGATAAGTGATACCATAACACGAAACAACATTAGAATAATTGGGATTCCAGAAGAAGAAGAAAGAGAGAGGGGAGCAGAAGGTATACTGGAGAGAATTATTGGGGAGAATTTCCCCAATATGGCAAAGGGAATGAGCATCAAAATTCAGGGGGTTCAGAGAACGCCCCTCAAAATCAATAAGAATAGGCCCACACCCCGTCACCTAATAGTAAAATTTACAAGTCTTAGTGACAAAGAGAAAATCCTGAAAGCAGCCCGGGAAAAGAAGTCTATAACATACAATGGTAAAAATATTAGATTGGCAGCTGACTTATCCATAGAGACCTGGCAGGCCAGAAAGAGCTGGCATGATATTTTCAGAGCACTAAACGAGAAAAACATGCAGCCAAGAATACTATATCCAGCTAGGCTATCATTGAAAATAGAAGGAGAGATTAAAAGCTTCCAGGACAAACAAAAACTGAAAGAATTTGCAAACATCAAACCAGCTCTAGAGGAAATATCGAAAGGGGTCCTCTAAGCAAAGAGAGAGCCTACAAGTGGTAGATCAGAAAGGAACAGAGACAATATACAGTAACAGTCACCTTACAGGCAATACAATGGCACTAAAATCATATCTTTCAATAGTTACCCTGAATGTTAATGGGCTAAATGCCCCAATCAAAAGACACAGGGTATCAGAATGGATAAAAAAACAAAACCCATCTGTATGTTGCCTCCAAGAAACTCATTTTAAGCCCAAAGACACCTCCAGATTTAAAGTGAGGGGGTGGAAAAGAATTTACCATGCTAATGGACATCAGAAAAAAGCAGGAGTGGCAATCCTTATATCAGATCAATTAGATTTTAAGCCAAAGACTATAATAAGAGATGAGGAAGGACACTATATCATACTCAAAGGGTCTGTCCAACAAGAAGATCTAACGATTTTAAATATCTATGCCCCCAACGTGGGAGCAGCCAACTATATAAACCAATTAATAACAAAATCAAAGAAACACATCAACAATAATACAATAATAGTAGGGGACTTTAACACTCCCCTCACTGAAATGGACAGATCATCCAAGCAAAAGATCAGCAAGGAAATAAGGGCCTTAAATGATACACTGGACCAGATGGACATCACAGATATATTCAGAACATTTCATCCCAAAGCAACAGAATATACATTCTTCTCTAGTGCACATGGAACATTCTCCAGAATAGATCACATCCTCGGTCCTAAATCAGGACTCAACCGGTATCAAAAGATTGGGATCATTCTCTGCATATTTTCAGACCACAATGCTCTGAAGCTAGAACTCAACCACAAGAGGAAGTTTGGAAAGAACCCAAATACACGGAGACTAAACAGCATCCTTCTAAAGAATGGATGGGTCAAACAGGAAATTAAAGAAGAATTGAAAAAAAATCATGGAAACAAATGATAATGAAAACACAATGGTTCAAAATCTGTGGGACACAACAAAGGCAGTCCTGAGAGGAAAATATATAGTGGTACAAGCCTTTCTCAAGAAACAAGAAAGGTCTCAGGTACGCAACCTAACCCTACACCTAAAGGAGCTGGAGAAAGAACAAGAAAGAAATCCTAAGCCCAACAAGAGAAGAGAAATCATAAAGATCAGAGCAGAAATCAATGAAATAGAAACCAAAAAAAACAATAGAACAAATCAACAAAACCAGGAGCTGGTTCTTTGAAAGAATTAATAAAATTGATAAACCCCTGGCCAGACTTATCAAAAAGAAAGGAGAAAGGACACAAATAAATAAAATCATGAATGAAAGAGGAAAGATCACAACTAACACCAAAGAAATACAAACTATTATAAGAACATACTATGAGCAACTCTATGCCAACAAATTTGACAATCCGGAAGAAATGGATGCATTCCTAGAAACATATAAACTACCACAACTGAACCAGGAAGAAATAGAAATCCTGAACAGACCCATAAACAGTAAGGAGATTGAAACAGTCATTAAAAATCTCCAAACAAACAAAAGCCCACGGCCAGACGGCTTCCCGGGGGAATTCTACCAAACATTTAAAGAAGAACTAATTCTTATTCTCCTGAAACTGTTCCAAAAAATTGAAATGGAAGGAAAACTTCCAAACTCATTTTATGAGGCCAACATCACCTTGATCCCAAAACCAGACAAGGATCCCATCAAAAAAGAGAGCTATAGACCAATATCCTTGATGAACACAGATGCGAAAATTCTCACCAAAATACTAGCCAATAGGATTCAACAGTACATTAAAAGGATTATTCACAACGACCAAGCGGCATTTATTCCAGGGCTGCAAGGTTGGTTCAACATCCACAAATCAGTCAATGTGATACAACACATCAATAAAAGAAAGAACAAGAACCATATGATACTCTCAATAGATGCTGAAAAAGCATTTGACAAAGTACAGCATCCCTTCCTGATGAAGACTTTTCAAAGTGTAGGGATAGAGGGCACATACCTCAATATCATCAAAGCCATCTATGAAAAACCCACCGCAAATATCATTCTCAATGGAGAAAAACTGAAAGCTTTTCCGCTAAGGTCAGGAACACGGCAGGGATGTCCATTATCACCACTGCTATTCAACATAGTACTAGAAGTCCTAGCCTCAGCCATCAGACAACAAAAGGAAATTAAAGGCATCCAAATCGGCAAAGAAGAAGTCAAATTATCACTCTTCGCAGATGATATGATACTATATGTGGAAAACCCAAAAGACTCCACTCCAAAACTGCTAGAACTTGCACAGGAATTCAGTAAAGTGTCAGGATATAAAATCAATGCACAGAAATCAGTTGCATTTCTCTACACCAACAACAAGACAGAAGAAAGAGTAATTAAGGAGTCAATCCCATTTACAATTGCACCCAAAACTAAGACACCTAGGAATAAACCTAACCAAAGAGGCAAAGAATCTATACTCATGACATGAGTTTACTAGAAATAAGAACTAGCCCCTACTTTAAGGCATGATGAATGAATGCATAAGCAAATAAATTGAATTCATTTATCACTTTAGTCATTATTATTTTAAAATAGAATTTTAATTTCAATATTCTTCTGAGTGAGGAATAGCCATAATTTGGGTTTATATATTTAAGTTTACTTGAGTTATTTAAGTTATATTTTGAGTTAATTTAAGAGAAAAACCAGGGATAAATTTTTGTTTTGCTGTATGTTCTTAAGAATCTTTGACTTGTTGGCCATTTTACATACTTTATAAGGAACCAGACTAATTAATATAGGTTAATAATAAGAAATATTGCAAGTATTATACTTTAAAGATGATTTAAAGATTATATGTGCATACACATTTTATATATATATATATATATATATATATATATATATATAGACATATCTATATAGATATCTAGGTATCCCTTAGAACCTATTTTAAGGTGACTTATCAAAAGAAGAAGATATATAACCTAGGAACTCTGATCATGCCAGATAAGACATTTGTAAGGGCTATTCTTAATAAAATTTCCTATTTCATTTAGATGTTTCTAAAATTAAGGCTTTTTTGTATGTTCATTTGAAATGATTACTTAGGGGCTCAAGCAGAGAATTTAATTGATTGGCCTTGCAGTAAAATTACTTTTAAAAATTTATATTATTCAAAGGAAGCCAGATGATCCAATCTTTTTAGATCATTGGAATGAGAATTCTGATATATATAGAGAGAGACATACATTGTTTTATTGTGTTTCACTTTATCGCACTTTGCAGATGCTGTGTTGTTTTTTTTTTTTAACAAATTGAGGGTTTCTGACAGCCCTGCATCAACAAGTCTGTTGGCAATATTTTTCCAACAGCATTTTCTTTCTTGGTGTCTCTGTGTCACATTTTGATAATTCTTGCAATATTTCAAACTTTTTTGTTTTTACTATATTTGTTTTGATGATCTGTGATTAGTGATTAAGACTCCCTGAGAGCTCAAATGATGGTTAGCATTTTTTTGCAAAAATGTGTTTTTAAGTAATGCTTACGTACATTTTTTAAGACATAAACTATCATCCACTTAGTAGACTACGTGTAATGTATAAACATAACTTTAAGCATTGGCAAACCAAAAAATTCAGTTGAGTCACTTTATTACAATATTCACTTTTTTCTAGTCATGTGGAACTGAGCCCACATTATCTCCAAGGTATGCGTGTATACATTTACACAAAAAAGATGACTTCTAAGTAAAGTACATAAACTTGTATATTAATATTCTAAGTAAATTATGTATGTATATATAAACATATCTAAAATGTATTTATATTTAAGTATATATAAATATTACATATATAACCAGATTTATATATGTTTGTGTGTATTATTTTTCTATCTATCTAGGAAATACAGTTTTCTTTAAAAAGTTAGTTGCTTGCACAAAAACAGAGACATAGATCAATGGAAGAGAATAGAAAGCCCAGAAATAGACCCTCAACTCTATGGTGAACTAATCTTCGACAAAGCAGGCAAGAATGTCCAATGGAAAAAAGACAGCCTCTTTAATAAATGGTGTTGGGAAAATTGGACAGCCACGTGCAGAAAAATGAAATTGGACCATTTCCTTACACCACACACAAAAATAGACTCAAAATGGATTAAGGACCTCAATGTGAGAAAGGAATCCATCAAAATCCTTGAGGAGAACACAGGCAGCAACCTCTTCGACCTCAGCCGCAGCAACATCTTCCTAGGAACATCGCCAAAGGCAAGGGAAACAAGGGCAAAAATGAACTATTGGGATTTCATCAAGATCAAAAGCTCTTGCACAGCAAAGGAAACAGTTAACAAAATCAAAAGACAACTGACAGAATGGGAGAAGATATTTGCAAACGACATATCAGATAAAGGACTAGTGTCCAAAATCTATAAAGAACTTAGCAAACTCAACACCCAAAGAACAAATAATCCAATCAAGAAATGGGCAGAGGATATGAACAGACATTTCTGCAAAGAAGACATCCAGATGGCCAACAGACACATGAAAAAGTGCTCCATATCTCTCGGCATCAGGGAAATACAAATCAAAACCACAATGAGATATCACCTCACACCAGTCAGAATGGCTAAAATCAACAAGTCAGGAAATGACAGATGCTGGCGAGGATGCGGAGAAAGGGGAACCCTCCTACAAGTCAGGAAATGACAGATGCTGGCGAGGATGCGGAGAAAGGGGAACCCTCCTACACTGTTGGTGGGAATGCAAGCTGGGAATGCAACCACTCTGGAAAACAGCATGGAGGTTCCTCAAAATGTTGAAAATAGAACTGCCCTATGACCCAGCAATTGCACTACTGGGAATTTACCCTAAAGATACAAACGTAGTGATCCAAAGGGGCACGTGCACCCGAATGTTTATAGCAGCAATGTCCACAATAGCCAAACTATGGAAAGAACCTAGATGTCCATCAACAGATGAATGGATCAAGAAGATGTGGTATATATACACAATGGAATACTATGCAGCCATCAAAAGAAACGAAATCTTGCCATTTGCGACAACATGGATGGAACTGGAGCGTATCATGCTTAGCGAAATAAGTCAAGCAGAGAAAGACAACTATCATATGATCTCCCTGATATGAGGAAGTAGTGATGCAACATGGGGGCTTAAGTGGGTAGGAGAAGAATCCATGAAACAAGATGGGATAGGGAGGGAGACAAACCATAAGTGACTCTTAATCTCACGAAACAAACTGTGGGTTGCTGGGGGGAGGGGGGTTGGGAGAAGGAGGGTAGGGTTATGGACATTGGGGAGGGTATGTGCTTTTGGGTAAATTGGAAGGGGTGGTGAACCATGAGAGACTATGGACTCTGAAAAACAATCTGAGGGGTTTGAAGTGGTGGAGGGGTGGGAGGTTGGGGTGCCAGGTGGTGGGTATTATAGAGGGCACGGCTTGCATGGAGCACTGGGTGTGGTGAAAAAATAATGAATACTGTTTTTCTGAAAATAAATAAATTGGAAAAAAAATTCAAAAAAAAACCAAGTCAGGAAATGACAGATGCTGGCGAGGATGCGGAGAAAGGGGAACCCTCCTACACTGTTGGTGGGAATGCAAGCTGGTGCAACCACTCTGGAAAACAGCATAGAGTTCCCTCAAAATGTTGAAAATAGAACTGCCCTATGACCCAGCAATTGCACTACTGGGAATTTACCCTAAAGATACAAACGTAGTGATCCAAAGGGGCACATGCACCCGAATGTTTATAGCAGCAATGTCCACAATAGCCAAACTATGGAAAGAGCCTAGATGTCCATCAACAGATGAATGGATAAAGAAGATGTGGTATATATACACAATGGAATACTATGCAGCCATCAAAAGAAATGAAATCTTGCCATTTGCGACAACATGGATGGAACTAGAGTGTATCATGCTTTGTGAAATAAGTCAAGCGGAGAAAGACAACTATCATATGACCTCCCTGATATGAGGAAGTGGTGATGCAACATGGGGGCTTAAGTGGGTAGGAGAAGAATGAAACAAGATGGAATTGGGAGGGAGACAAACCATAAGTGACTCTTAATATCAAAAAACAAACTGAGGGTTGCTGGGGGGAGGGGGGTTGGGAGAAGGGGGGTGGGGTTATGGACATTGGGGGTGTGTGCTTTGGTGAGTGCTGTGGGGTGTGTGGACCTGGCGATTCATGGACCTGTACCCCTGGAAATAAAAATATGTGTTTATAAAAAATAAAAAAAAAATCCAGAAGGCACAGAGAACCCACTTATAAATCAATAAAAATAGGTCCACATCCCATCATCTAATAGTAAAACTTACAAGTCTCAGAGACAAAAAGAATCCTGATAGCAGCTCAGGACAAGAGGTCTGTAACATACTACTGTAGAAATATGGGATTGGCAACAAACCTACCACAGAGACTTGGAAGGCCAGAAAGGACTGGCATGATATATTCAAAGCACTAAACAAGAAAAATATGCAGTCAAGAATACTATATCCAGCTAGGCTGTCATTGAAAATAGAAGGAAAGATTAAAAAAACTTCCAGGACAAGTAAAAACTAAAAGAATTTTCAAACACCAAACTAGCCTTACAGGAACTATTGGAAAGGGGTCCTCTAAGCAAAGAGAGAGCCTAAAAATAACATAGACCAGAAGGGAACAGAGACAATATACAGTGTTGCCATACAGACAATATGTCTGCATGCACTGAATTCATATCTTTCAATAGTTACCCTGAATTTAAATGGGCTAAGTGCCCCAATCAAAAGACACAAAGTATCAGAATGGATTAAAAATAATAATAATAAGGCCCATTAATATGCTGTCTGCAAAAGACTCATTTTAGACCCCAAAACACCTCCATATTTAAAGTGAGGGGGTAAAAAACAATTTACCATGTTAATGGACATCAAAAAAAACCTTGGGTGGCAATCCTTATATCAGACAAATTACATTTGTCTTATATCTGACAAATTACACATAAGAGATGAGGAAGGACACTATATCATAATTAAAGGGTCTGTCGAATAAGATCTAGCCATTTTAAAAATCCATGCCCTTGTTTCACTCAGCATAAATAATGAATCTTGGAACACCGAAAAAAAAATTAAATTAAAAAAAACAAATATCTATGCCCTTAACATGGGAGCAGTCAACTGTATAAACTAATTAATTAAAAAAATCAAAGAAACACATCACAATAATACAATAATAGTAGGGGACTTTAACTCTCCCCTCACTGAAATGGACACTGAAATGGACAGCAAAGATCCACAAGGAAATAAAAGCTTTACATGACACACTGGACCAGAGGGACATCAAAGACATATTCAGAACATCCCATTCCAAAACAACAGAATACACATTCTTCCCTAGTGCACATGGAACATGCTCCAGAATAAATCACATCCTGGGCGACAAATCAGGTCTCAACTGACACCAAAAAAATTGGAATCATTCCCTGCCTATTTTCAGACCACAATGCTTTGAAACTAGAACTCAATCACAAAAGGAAAGCTGGAAAGAATTCAAATAGATGGAGGCTACTACTAAAAAATGAATGGGCCAATCAGGAAATTAAAGAATTGAAAAAATTCACAGAAACAAATGGAAACAAATGGAAATGAAAACACAACTGTTCAAAATCTTTGGGAGAGATCAAAAGCAGTTCTGAGAGGAAAGTACATGACAATACAACCCTTTCTCATGAAACAAGAAAGGTCTCAAATACACTACCTAACCCTATACCTACAGGAGCTGGAGGAAGAACAGCAAACAAATCCTAAATCCAGTAGGATAAGAGAAATAATAAAGATCAGAGCAGAAACCAATGAAATAGAAACCAAAAAACAAAACAAAAAACAGTAGAACTGTTCAATGAAAGTAGGAGCTGGTTCTTTGAAAGAATTAATAAGATTGATAAACTCCTGGCCAGATTTATCAAAAAGAAAAGAGAAAGGACCCAAATTAATAAAATCATGAATGAAAGAGGAGATATCACAACCAACACCAAAGAAATACAAACAATTACAAGAACATATTATGAGCAACTATGTACAAGAAAATAGGCAATCTGAAAGAAATGGATGCATTTCAGGGAGCTTATAAACTACCAAAACAGAAATAGGAAGAAAGAGAAGATCTGAACAGACTCATAACCAGCAAGGAAATTGAAGCAGAAGTCAAAAATCTTCGGAGAGACCATTGCAAAAATTTGAACAAGAAGAAGGAGTAAGTAGAGGGAGTTCATCCCTGGAAACCTTGATTTTCTTTGTGAAGAAGGAAGGAAGGTAATCTGTTTCCAGTAAAGTACAAAGGAGCAGTGCTTAGGGGGTGGGGAACTACAAAAGAAAGACATATCTGCCTTTGTTAAAAGGCAACTTGAGGGACAAGATGGCGGGGTACTAGGAAGAGGCGTCTTATCAGCCGGTACCTCAAAGTGAGCTGATTACCTACCAAAGAACTCTGATCACCCATGAAATCAGCCTGAGATCAGAATTATACACGTCTGGATCTCTACAGGGGCAGAAGACACCAGTGAGCAGGTAAAGCGGAATGGGAACAGCGGACTGATATCGGAAGATAAACAAAAGGGGGAGGGAGCCACCAGAGGCGACCGGTGCGAAAGTCATACCCCGATACGAGCGAGAGTGCCCTGCATCTGGGGACCAGCATTAACTTGGAGACTGGTTGAAAGCACTCCAAAAGAGCAAAGGATCACGGGGGCAAATTGTGGGAAACGGGGCGGCTAGGGACAGGGGCTTAAGTCCCCGGTCCCAGACGGCCTCCCCGGCGCGGAGGCAGAGAAAGTGCGGCAGAGAAACCGGCTCCTGGTCCCTAAGCCGCCAGCGCGCCCCAGAGCGCGGGGGTTCCGGCTCCTGTGAGGGGATGGGAGCCGCGCCGGTCTGCAGAACGCGCGCTCGCCCTACCACAAAGCTTGAGATGCGCGTGCACGTCGCTCCAGCTCTCCTGGGTATCTAAGGCCCGGGGGCGCTTCTTGACCCGCACCATTGTTTCAAAGTCTAAGCCGCGCTCGCGCTAAACTCTTCCCCGGACAGAGGCGCACGAAAGCCCAGCCTGCGGCTTACGGACCAGCGCCCCGTTCTCAGTGCCCCAGACGCGCGCCCGACCCACAGCCGCCTCTGAAAAGAGGTGCGCGCAAGCCGGGCACTCCCAGCCCCAGCCGGCGGCAAAATCTCAGTGTGCGATCTCTGCTTGGAACCTCTCTGGCGGGCAGGAGCTCCCAGACAGCCGCCACTGCCTTGGCTTTGGGGACGAGCAAAAGATCCTGCGCCCCCAGGGTCTTTAACTTGGAACCTGCATTGCCAGCGTCCAAGGGGGAATTTATTCAGCTTCTGCACCCAGACTGAGGCTTCTCTCTGAGACGGAGATCAGGAAGTGTTCCAGGGTGCACCTTGACTGCACCAGAGTTGATACATCCAGCTACATCTGTTCAGTCTTCTCCCACCAAAATGACTAGGAGGAGGAATGCCCAACAGAAGAAAAATACAGAGGATGGACCTTCTGCAATAGAGCTAACGGCTATCAACATAGACAATATGTCGGAAAGAGAATTCAGGCTAACAATTATCCAGGCAATAGCTAGGTTGGAGAAAGCCATGGATGACCAAACAGAATTGATTAGGGCCGAACTGAAAGCGACCAGACAGGATGTTCACAATGTTAGGGCGGAGCTTAAAGCTACCAGGGAGGAGGTCCACAATGCTCTCAATGAGTTCCAATCCAATCTAAACTCTCTCAAAGCTAGGGTAACTGAGACAGAAGATAGAATTAGTGATCTGGAAGACAAACAGATAGAGAGAAAGGATCAGGAGGAAGCCTGGAACAAACAGCTTAGATCCCATGAAAGCAGAATTAGGGAAATAAGTGATGCCATGAAGCGTTCCAACGTCAGAATTATTGGAATTCCTGAAGGGGAGGAGAAAGAAAGAAGTCTAGAAGATGTCGTGGAACAAGTCCTTCATGAAAACTTTCCGAATCTCGCGAATGAAACCAGCGTTCATGTACTAGAGGCTGAACGGTCTCCACCCAAGATTATACACTCCAAAAAAACATCACGACACCTGATAGTCAAATTGAGAAATTATAATTGTAGGTATAATCTCTTGAAAGCTGCCAGGGCAAAGAGCCTCCTTACTTACAGAGGGAAGCCCATCAGAATAACGTCAGACCTGTCCACAGAGACCTGGCAAGCCAGAAGAGGCTGGCAAGATATATTCAGGGCACTAAATGAGAAGAACATGCAGCCAAGAATACTTTATCCAGCAAGACTGACATTCAAAATGGATGGAGAGATAAAGAGTTTCCAAGACCGGCAAGGCTTAAAAGACTATGCAACCACCAAGCCGATACTGCAGGAAATATTAAGGGGGGTGCTATAAGAGAGGAAAAATCCCAAGAATAGCATTGAACAGAAATATAGAGACAGTCTACAGAAAGAAAGACTTCAAAGGTAACTCGATGTCAATAAAAACGTATCTATCAATAATCACTCTCAATGTGAATGGCCTAAATGCACCCATAAAACGGCACAGGGTTGCAGATTGGATAAAACGACAGGACCCATCCATATGCTGTCTACAAGAGACCCATTTTGAACCTAAAGATACACGCAGACTGAAAGTGAAGGGGTGGAGAAACATCTTTCATGCCAATGGGACTCAAAAGAAGGCTGGGGTAGCGATTCTCATATCAGATAAATTAGACTTCAAACTAAAGACTGTACTCAGAGATACAGAAGGACACTACATAATCCTTAAAGGGACTATCCACCAAGATGATCTAACAATTGTAAATATCTATGCTCCCAATATGGGAGCAGCCAATTACTTAAGAAAACTGTTAACCAAGATAAAGAGTCATATTGATATGAATACACTAATCGTAGGTGATCTTAACACGCCTCTTTCAGAATTAGACAGATCATCGAAGCAGAAAATCAATAAAGAAACAAGAGCATTGAATGACACATTGGACCAGATGGACCTCATAGATATATACAGAACATTCCACCCTAAAACAGCAGAATACTCATTCTTCTCAAGTGCACAAGGAACCTTCTCCAGAATAGACCACATACTGGGTCACAAATCAGGACTCAGCCGATACCAAAAGACTGAGATTATTCCCTGCATATTATCAGATCACAATGCTTTGAAACTGGAGCTCAATCACAAGGAAAAGTTCCAAAGGAACTCAAACACCTGGAAGCTAAAGACCACCTTGCTTAAGAATGCTTGGATCAACCAGGAGATCAAAGAAGAACTGAAACAATTCATGGAAACCAATGAGAATGAAGACACTTCGGTCCAAAACCTATGGGATACAGCAAAGGCGGTCCTAAGGGGAAAATATATAGCCATCCAAGCCTTGCTCAAAAAAATTGAAAAATCCAGAACACACCAGCTGTCTCTACACCTTAAAGAACTGGAGGATCAACAACAAATCAAACCAACTCCACACATAAGAAGGGAAATCATCAAGATTAGAGCTGAGATCAATGAGGGAGAAACCAGAGATACAGTAGAACGTATCAATGAAACTAGAAGCTGGTTTTTTGAAAGAATCAATAAGATCGATAAGCCACTGGCTACACTAATCCAAAAGAAAAGAGAGAAATCCCAAATTAATAAAATTATGAATGAAAAGGGAGAGATCACAACTAACACCAAGGAAGTAGAAACAATCATCAGAAGTTATTACGAACAGTTATATGCCAATAAGCTTAGCAACTTAGATGAAATGGATGCATTCCCGGAAAAATATAAACTACCAAAATTGAACCAGGAAGAAATCGACAACCTGAATAGACCGATATCTAATAACGAGATTGAAGCAGTGATCAAAAATCTCCCAAAAAACAAGAGCCCAGGACCTGACGGATTCCCTGGGGAATTCTACCAAACCTTCCAAGAAGAAATAACACCTATTCTCCTGAAGCTGTTTCAAAAAATTGAAGCAGAAGGAAAACTTCCAGACTCTTTCTATGAAGCCAGCATTACGCTGATCCCCAAACCAGGCAAGGACCCTACCAAAAAGGAGAATTTCAGACCAATATCACTGATGAATATGGATGCTAAGATTCTCAACAAGATCCTAGCCAACAGGATCCAACAACACATTAAAAAGATTATCCACCATGATCAGGTGGGATTCATCCCTGGGCTACAAGGATGGTTCAACATTCGTAAATCAATCAATGTGATACAACAAATTAATATGAGAAGAGAGAAGAACCACATGGTCCTCTCAATTGATGCAGAAAAAGCATTTGACAAAATCCAACATCCGTTCCTGATTAAAACGCTTCAAAGTATAGGGATAGAGGGAACATTCCTGAACCTCATCAAATCTATCTATGAAAGACCCACAGCAAATATCATCCTCAATGGGAAAAAGCTTGCAGCCTTCCCGTTGAGATCAGGAACAAGACAAGGATGCCCACTTTCACCACTCTTATTCAACATAGTATTAGAAGTCCTAGCAACAGCAATCAGACAACAGAGAGAAATAAAAGGTATCCAAATTGGTAATGAAGAAGTCAAACTCTCTCTCTTCGCAGATGACATGATTCTTTATATGGAAAACCCAAAAGACTCCACCCCCAAACTACTAGAACTCATACAGCAATTCAGCAGCGTGGCAGGATACAAAGTCAATGTGCAGAAATCAGTGGCTTTCTTATACACTAACAATGAAAATACAGAAAGGGAAATTAGAGAATCGATTCCATTTACTATAGCACCAAGAACCATAAGATACCTGGGAATAAACCTAACTAAAGAGGTAAAGGATCTATACTTGAGGAACTATAGAACACTCATGAAAGAAATTGAAGAAGACACAAAAAGATGGAAGACCATTCCATGCTCTTGGATCGGAAGAATAAACATTGTTAAAATGTCTATACTGCCTAGAGCAATCTATACTTTTAATGCCATTCCGATCAAAATTCCACCGGCATTCTTCAAAGAGCTGGAGCAAATAATCCTAAAATTTGTATGGAATCAGAAGAGACCCCGAATCGCTAAGGAAATGTTGAAAAACAAAAAAAAAGCTGGCGGCATCACCTTACCTGATTTCAAGCTTTATTACAAAGCTGTGATCACCAAGACAGCATGGTACTGGCATAAAAACAGACACATAGACCAGTGGAACAGAGTAGAGAGCCCAGATATGGACCCTCAACTCTATGGTCAATTAATCTTCGACAAAACAGGAAAAAATATACAGTGGAAAAAAGACAGTCTCTTCAATAAATGGTGCTGGGAAAACTGGACAGCTATATGTAGAAGAATGAAACTCGACCATTCTCTTACACCGTACACAAAGATCAACTCAAAATGGATAAAAGACCTCAACGTGAGACAGGAATCTATCAGAATCTTAGAGGAGAACATAGGCAGTAATCTCTTCGATATCAGCCACAGCAACTTCTTTCAAGATACGTCTCCAAAGGCAAAGGAAACAAAAGCGAAAATAAACTTCTGGGACTTCATCAAAATCAAAAGCTTCTGCACAGCAAAGGAAACAGTCAAAAAAACAAAGAGGCAACCCACGGAATGGGAGAAGATATTTGCAAATGACAGTACAGACAAAAGGTTGATATCCAGGATCTATAATGAACTCCTCAAACTCAACCCACACGAAACAGACAAACACATCAAAAAATGGGCAGAAGATATGAACAGACACTTCTCCAATCAAGAAATACAAATGGCTATCAGACACATGAAAAAATGCTCATCATCATTAGCCCTCAGGGAGATTCAAATTAAAACCACATTGAGATATCACCTTACACCAGTTAGAATGGCCAAAATTAACAAAACAGGAAACAACATGTGTTGGAGAGGGTGTGGAGAACAGGGAACCCTCTTACACTGTTGGTGGGAATGCAAGTTGGTGCAGCCTCTTTGGAGAACAGTGTGGAGATTCCTCATGAAATTAAAAATAGAGCTTCCCTATGACCCTGCAATTGCACTCCTGGGTATTTACCCCAAAAATACAGATGTCGTGAAAAGAAGGGCCATCTGTACCCCCATGTTTATAGCAGCAATGGCCACAGTCGCCAAACTATGGAAAGAACCAAGATGCCCTTCAACGGATGAATGGATAAGGAAGATGTGGTCCATATACACTATGGAGTATTATGCCTCCATCAGAAAGGACGAATATCCAACTTTTGTAGCAACATGGACGGGATTGGAAGAGATTATGCTGAGTGAAATCAGTCAAGCAGAGAGAGTCAATTATCATATGGTTTCACTCATTTGTGGAGCATAACCAATAGCATGGAGGACAAGGGGCGTTAGAGAGGAGTAGGGAATTTGGGTAAATTGGAAGGGGAGGTGAACCATGAGAGACTATGGACTCTGAAAAACAATCTGAGGGGTTTGAAGTGGCGGGGGGGTGGGAGGTTGGGGTACCAGGTGGTGGGTATTATAGAGGGCACGGCTTGCATGGAGCACTGGGTGTGGTGAAAAAATAATGAAAAATGTTTTTCTGAAAATAAATAAATTGGGAGAAAAAAAAAAAATCTTCGGAGAAACAGGAGTCCAGGACAAGATGGCTTCTCAGGAGAATTCTACCAATCATTTAAAGAAGAAATAATACCTATCCTTCTGAAGCTGTTTAAAAAAATGGAAAGGGAAGGAAAATTTCTGAACTCATTCTATGAGGCCAGCATTACCTTGATCCCAAAACCAGACAAAGACCCTGTCAAAAAGGATAATTACAGACCAATATCCTTGAAGAACACAGATGTAAAAACTCTCACAAAAATACTAGTCAATAGGATACAACGGTACATTTAAAGGATTATTCACCATGATCAAGTGGAATTTATTCCTGGGCTGCAAGGTTGGTTCAACATCCACAAATCAATCAATTTGATACAATACATTAATAAAGAAAGAACAAGAAACATATGATATAATAGATGCAGAAAAAGCATTTGACAACATCCTTTCATGATCAAAACTCCACAAAGTGTATGAATAGAGAGTGCATACCTCAATATCATCAAAACCATCTATGAAAAACCCACAGTGAATATCATTCTCAATGGGGAAAAACTGAGAGTTTTTCCCCTAAGGTCAGCAATATGGCAGAGCTGTCCACTATCACCACTGTTATTCAACATAATACTAGAAGTCCTAGCCTCAGTAAGCAGACAACAAAAAGAAATAAAAGGCATCTGAATTGGCAAAGAAGTCAAACTCTCACTCTTTGCAGATGATATGATACCTTATGTGGGAAACCCAAAATACTCCACCCCAAAGTGGCTAAAACTCATACGTGAATTGAGTAAAATGTCAGGATATAAAATCAATGCACAGATATTAGTTGCCTTTCTATACACCACCAACAAGACAGAAGAAAGAGAAATTAAGGAGTCAATCCCATTTACAACTGCACCCAAAACCATAAGATACCTAGGAAAAAAAACTAATCAAAAAGGCAAAGAATCTGTACTCAGAAAACTATAAAGTGCTCATGAGAGAAATTGAGGATGACACAAAGAAATGGGAAAATTTTCCATGCTCATGGATTAGAAGAACAAATAAAATAATAAAATAGGTAGTGAAAATAAACTACCTAAAGCAATCTACACATTTAATGCAATCCCTATCAAAATCACCATCAACTATTTTTAAGGAAATGGAACAAATAATCTTAAAATTTATATAAAACCAGAAAAGACACTGAATAGCCAGAGAAATGTTGAAAAAGAAAACCAGGGGCCCCTGGGTGGCTCAGTGGGTTAAAGCCTCTGCCTTTGGCTCAGGTCATAATCTCAGGTTACTGGGATCAAGCCCCGCATCAGGCTCTCTGCTCAGCAGGGAACCTGTTCCTCCTCAATCTCTGCCTGCCTCTCTGCCTACTTGTGATCTTTGTCTCTATCAAATAAATAAATAAAATCTAAAAAAAAGAAAAAGAAAAAGAAAATCACTCACTTCAAGGAGGGAGCTTGTCCTCCCATTTGCTGGTCAAAGCTGTAAGCACAGACCACAGGATTTTAGAGCTAGAGGGTCAGCCAAGAACTGTGAAGAGTCCTTTGCAGATAAAGTAGGGATTTTATCCTATCTGCAAGCTAAAGAGTTAGCCCACCCCAGTTTCAACAGTGTGTGCAGAAAACATGACTTCCTGGCTCAGAAATGAATGACAATGGCCTCTCTGCCTACTTGTGATCTCTGTCTCTGTCAAATAAATGAATAAAATCTTTAAAAACAAAAAGGAAAAAGAAAAAGAAAACCAAAGTTGGTGGCATCACAATTCCAGACTTCAAGCTCTTCTACCAAGACAGTATGGTACTGGCATAAAAACAGACATATAGATCAGTGGAACTGAATAGAGAGCCCAGAAATAGACCCTCAACTCTATGACAAAGCAGGAAAGAATGTTCAATGGGAAAAAAAAAAAACAGTCTCTTCAACAAATGGTGCTGGGAAGATAGGACAACCACATACAGAAGAATGAAACTGGGCCATTTCCTTACACCACACACAAAACCAGACTCAAAATGGATGAAGAACCTCAATGTGAAGAAGGAATCTATCAAAATCCTTGAGAAGAACACAGGCAGCAACCTCTTCAACCCCAGCTGCAGCAACCTCTTCCCAGAAACATCGCCAATGGCAAGGGAAGAAAGGGCAAAAATGAACTATTGGGACTTCATCAAGATCAAAAGCTTTTGCACAGCAAAGGAAAGAGGCAACAAAACCAAAAGACAACGGACAGAATGGGAGAAGATATGTGCAAATGACATATCAGATAAAGGACTAGTATCCAAAATCTAGAAAGTACTTATCAAACTCAACACCCAAAGAATAAATAATCCTATCAAGAAATGGGCCGAAGACATGAACAGACATTTCTGCAAAGAAGACATCCAAATGACCAACAGACACATGAGAAAGGGCTCAACATCACTCAGCATCAGGGAAATACAAATCAAAACCACAATGAGATACCACCTCACACTAGTCAGAATGGCTAAAATTAACAAGTCAGGAAACAACAGATGTTGGCAAGGATGCAGGGAAAGGGGAACCCTCCTACACTGTTGGTGGGAATGCAAGTTGGTGCAGCCACTCTAGAAAACTACATGGAGGTTCCTCAAAAAGTTGAAAATAGAGTGACCCTATGACCCAGGAATCACACTACTGGATATTCACCCCAAAGATATAAATGTAGAGATCCAAAGAGGCACATGCACTTGAATGTTTATAGCAGCAATGTCTACAATAAACAAACAATGGAAAAGACCTAGATGTCCACCAACAGATGAAAGGAAAAAGAAGATGTGATACACACACACACACACACACACACACACACACAGGAATATTATACAGCCATCAAAAGGTGTAATCTTGCCATTTATGATGATGTGGATGGAACTAGGAGATATTATGCTAAGCAAAATAAGTCAATTAGAGAAAGTAATTATTATATGATCACACTGATATGAGGAATTTGAGAAACAAGATATGAGGAATTTTGGAAACAAGACAGAGAATCATGGGGGAAGGGAGGGAAAAATGGAAACCAGAGAAAACCAGAGAGAGACAAACCATAAGAGACTCTTAATCTCAGGAAACAAACTGAGGATTGCTTGAGTAGAGGGAGGTGGGAGGGTTGGGGTGGGTGGGAGATGGACATTGGGGACGTTATGTACTATGGTGAGTGTTGTGAATTGTATAAGACTGATGAACCACAGACTTGTATCCCTGAAACAAATAATACATTATATGTTGATAAAAAATTTTTAAAAACCTACAGTAGATACACATAAGATAAAAAGAAGCATACCACTATAGAAAATCATTAAGTCCACAAGGAAAGACGGGAAAATAATAAGGGAAGTGCAAAACAGCCAGAAAATATTAATAAGATAGCATTAGTAAGTCTTAATCTATCAATAATAACCTTAAATATAAATGCTCTAAATCCTCCAGTTGATAGGTCTAGATTGGCTGAATGGATGGAAGGAAAAAAAGATCCAATTATATACTACTAATAAGAGATTCACTTTACATTTTTTATTAACATATAATGTATTGTTTACTTCAGGGGTACAAGTCTGTGAATCATCAGTCCTACCCAATTCACAGCACTCACCATACCACATAACCTCCCCAATGTCCATAACCTAGCCACCCTATCCCTCCCCCCTCAACTACCCATCAACTCTCAGGATTCACTTTACCTTTAAGGACATAGGGTCAAAGTGAAGAGATGGAAAAATATATTCTATCCAAATAGAAACTCAAGAGAGCATGGGTAGCTATATTTATATCAGAAAAAAAAAAGACTTTAAGTCTGAAACTGTAACATGTGACAAAGAAAGTCATTACATAATGATAAAGGAGTCAATTCATCAAAAGGATCTAAAAATTGTAAATATATATGCACCCAACATCATAGCCCCTAAATATATTAAGCAAATACTAACAGATCTGAAGGAGAAAAAAGACAATACAACAATAATAGGATACTTCAATACTCCACTTTAAACAATGAATAGATCATCCAGACAGAAAACAAATAACCTGAATAAAAGTATAGACCAAGAGAACTTAACAAACATGTGTAGAATATTCTATCCCAAAGCAACAGAATATACATTCTTCTAAAGTACACGCAAAACATTCTCCAGGTAAACCATATATTAGGTCACAAAACAAGTCTAAGCAAATTTAAGAAAAATGAAATCATACCAAGTATATTTCCTGATGACAACAGTATGAAATTAGAATCTAATAGCAATTGCTATATAATAGTATATTAGTTTTAGGTGTACAACATGGTAAGCTGATATAGGCATACACTACAAAGAGATCACCATACTAGTTACCATCTGTTACCATAAAACCTAACTCCTTCTTCTTTGATAACCACCAATCTGTCTTCTGAGTCTGAGTTTTGTTCTGTTTGTTCATTTGTTTTGTTTTTTATGTTACATATAAGTGAAATCAAATGGATTTGTTTCTCTGTGTCTTATCTCAATTAGCATAATATCCTCTAGGACCATCTTATAGTTGCAAGTGGCAAAATTTCCTTCTTTTTATGGCTGAGTGATATTTCATTGTGTAGTATATAACTACATCTTCTTTATCCATTCATCCATGCATGTACATTTAGGTTGTTTCTGTATCTTGGCTATTGTAAATAATGCTGCAATGAACACGGGGATGAATACATCTTTCTGAATTAATGTGTTCATTAAATTTAGATAAATACTCAGAAATGGAATATGATTGTTCTATTTTTAACTTTTTAGGGAACTGACATACTGTTTTCCATAGTGGCTGCACTAATTTACATTCCTACCAATAGTATAAAAGTGTCACCTTTTCTCCACAACTTCTTTAATGCTTCTAATTCCTTGTATTCTTGATACCAGCTATTCTGACAAGTGTGAGACAGCTCACTGTGGTTTTCTTTTGCATTTCCCTGATGATTAGTGATGTTGAACATCTTTTTAAGTGCTTGTTTGCCCTCTGTGTGTCTTTGGAAAAAAGTGTCTTTGCCCATTTTTAATCATAATATTTTGTTTTCTTTGTTATTGAGTTGTATAATTTCTTTATATATTTTAAAGCTTTATTTGTTTGAAAGAGAGAGAGAGAGGAAGAGCACAGAAGGAGAGGGAGAGGGAGAGGGAGAAGCAGATTCCCCGCTGAGCAGAGAGCCCAACATGGGGTTTGATCCCAGGACCATGGCATCATGACCTAAGGAAAAGGAAGGTGCTTAAGCAACTGAGCCACCCAGATGTTTTGTATATTTTGGATAATTAGCCCCTTACTGGATATATAATTTGCAATTATCTTCTCCCACTCAGAAGGTGGTCTTTTTTTTTTTCTTTAAGATTTTATTTATTTATTTTTAACAGAGAAAGCACAAGCAGGGGAAGCAGGAGAGGAAGAGGCAGGCTCCTCACCGATCAGGGAATCCAGTGAGGGCCTTGGTCCCAGGATCTGGGATCACAACCTGAGTCCAAAGCAGACACTTAGCCAGCTGAGCCACCCAAGTGCCCCAAAGGAGGTCTTTTTATTCTGTTGATGGTTTCCTCTACTGTATAGAAGCTTTCCACTTTGATGTAGTTTCATTTATTTATTTTTGCTTTTGTTGCCACTGCCTTCAGAGAAAATACAAAAAATACATTGCCAAGAGTGATTTCAAGTTTACCACCAATGTTTTCTTCTAGAAGAAGAACCTCTTAAAACTCAACAATAAGAAAACAAGAAATGCAATTTAAAAAGTAGACAAATGACCTTAATCCATACCTTACCAAAGAAAATATATAGATTTCAAATAAGTTTATGAAAAGAAACTCCACATCGAAGGAAATTATAATAATAATGACATGCCATTATTCACCTATTAGAATGGCTAACATCCAAAACATTGGCAACATCAAATGCTGGTGAGATGTGGAGCAACAGAAACTTATTTGTTGCTGGTAAGAATGCAAAATGATAAAATTTAGAAGATAATTTGGTAGTTTCTTACAAAATTAAAGTCTTCATCATTTGATCCAGCAGTCACACTCCTTAATATCTATCTAACTGAGATGAAAAGTTAAGTCTACACAAAGACCTCCCCATGAATGTTTATAGTAACTTTATTCATATTTCATCTTGGAAAAAACAAGATGCCCTTCAAGAGTGAATGTGAATTTTGAAAAAATATACTACTATTGAAAAAAATAGTGAAAGGATAAACAAATCATGATCCATACAATGAAATTTTATTTAGCAATAAAAGGAAATGAGCCAACACATCATAAAAGCTTCGGAAGAAATTTAAATCTCCATTGCAGAGCGAGAGAAGCCAATCTGAAAAGGTTACATACTGTATGATTCCAGGATGGACATTCTAGAAAATATAAAACTATAGAAACAGTTGAAAGATTAGTGTATGCCAGGGATTGGGGGGGGGGTGATACCCATCTTCTCCCGTCCTAATGACCCTTCTTCTATGGATGATTAATCTTTTCATTTTACAGAGAAAATAGAAGCTGTTAAGTAGAAGAAATCCATCTTCCTAATTCCTCACATACAAATCCAGCTGCATCTCCCACATTCTAGCTTCTTCCTTTGTGTTAATAGCAGGGATGTTGGCCTTACTCCTACCAAGGGCCAGTAATTCCCTGGTCATTTATTCCCAGTGTTTCAGGGTCTTTATGCATCTACCTAATAAGGATGTGTGATTACAAGTAAAGTAATAATAGTCCCTCCATACTCAGCCTCTTCATCTCAATCATATGCATCCTACTGGCTTTAAGCAAACCATCTCCAATTGTATAAGCTCCTTTCCACTTTTACTAAGTATCTACTACTTTTTTTCAAAAAGCCCTCCAGTGTGACCTTCAATCTACCACTACCATGCCCCTTTGGCCTTTGGTAAACATCTACAAGAGCTTTTTAGAAGGCCCAGAGTGAGCAATAAATTCATATTTGACCCATCGCCTCTGATAACAGCTGTGATCGATGAAACATAAAAAGAGAAAAACCAAAATGAAACAGCTAATCTCAAATAGCAAAAACAAACATAAGAAATCATAAAGGAAGACATATGTTAGTCTGAGTAGATTCAAATTAAAAATATCTGTTCAAAGCAATAAGCCAAACAAACTGAAGGATAAGGCACAGATTGAAAGACTATATTTGTAATGTACATTCCTGAAAAAATTAGGCTCCACAGCACATGAGGAATTCCTACAAATTTATAAGGAAACATATCTCCAGATAATAATGGGCAAAAGGATGAAGTCATTCAGAAGAGGAAGCCAAACTGCCAATAAGAAGTATAAAGATGTTGAACCTCATGAGTAAATGGGGAAAAGAAATTAAACCATAATGAAACACATTTTACATACATCTAAAAGGCAAATTTCGAAAGTCTTCTGATAAGGATGTTAAAGAAATGGAAATTTATATGCTAGTAGTGATGCTCTGGAGAGCCACTGACACCATCTGGCAAAACTTCAGGCATGTGACCTTATACTTCAGCATCCCCACTTCTGAGAATATCCTGACACGTGCATACAAGAAGGTACTCTCCAGAAAGTTCAGTGGAATGCTCTTTGTAATTAAAAAAAAAAACACTCATAAACAGTTTAAATGTCTATCAATAAAAGTTAAATTAGGACATATTTCTAAAATAAATGAACATGAGTTATATCTCCTGTGAATAAAAGGATGAATTTCTAAAGCATAATATTAGGTTTAAAATCAAGTTGTAGAAGAGTATGTAACATTTATTATCATTTATATACAAATTACAGACTAATAATACTTTGTATCATTTACATATATGTGTAAGTGTAGTTATAGGATTATATATATGCACAGAAATCAAAGACATCAAATTAATGACAATACTTGCTTCTGGAGGAAGCAAACATTATTTATTTTATTTTAATCAAAAGTAAATATGACCACAAGTTAAGATTTAATAAAACTGGTGGCAGCAGGCACAGGAATACTCATTTCTTATTTTATAAACTCTTCTCCTAAAAATTTTATATTTAAAAAATGTAATAGTCATCCACACTCTTTGCCATCATCACTGCACTCCAAACTGGCTTCCAGAACCATCCTTATCCCACCAAAACCAACAGTGCCAATGACTTCCTTATGTAAATTACAACACACATTTTTCGGTCTTACTTGACCTACCAGTCATGGTCTCTTGACTTAGAGGACACACTCTCCGGTTTTCTCTCTACCTCTCTGGTCATTCCTTCTTTTCCTCATTGGATTGCTCATCCTCTTCTATTGCTGCCATTGAAAATTAACTTTCAGAGGGGGACTTCCAACATGACACAGATAAACTCTGGGGACCCAATCCCCGGTGAAAATTATTTTTTTTAAAGAATCACTTAATGTTTATGGAAATGATCCGAAGGACATATAGCAAGTGAAGAAACAAATGAAGAAAGTCTATGAACATTTGAAAGGAACCACAAGAGTCTGTGGTATTTTAACTGAGACCCCTACTCTTGGTTCTCAACTCAATACAATAGAAAACCTACTGATGCACCCAGGAACACAGAGCTCTCTTTCTCTCCAGCAGTTAGTCAGAGGACTTTCTCTACAAAAGGAGCAAGATGTCAGCATTTCTCATCCTGTCTGCAGTTTGATGAAGCCAAATGCTAAGCAAGTGGTGCTTCTTGGCACAAGAAGTGAGGACTCCCTACTTCTGCTCAACCTCAACTTATAATACTGAGGCTCTACCTTGAATGGCATCACTGAGATTACTGGGGCCTCAGTGGTCCTTTACTGTCTCATAAACCATTACTTGCAAGCCATGAGACACAACCCAAAAAGACCTGAGTCTACTGCCCCCTATTTCCACCAAACACTTATTCCCTAAAGTGAGAATATCATTCAAAGAGAATTATACCATTGTCCCCAACCCCAGCTCCAAAGCTGTGGCTCAGACATTTTACCTGGAAGGAGAAGTGGGCGGTAAACAGAGATCTCCTAATACCTTCCCAAAGAAATTGATTTCATTTGGAACAGAGCATGGACAGATTCAAGCTTAAGGGCACTCTCATAAATTGTGAAAGTCATGGTGAAGGCAACTGAGATAGTCTGTCCGAGAGAACCTGGGAAAGAGACAGATAGGAGCCCACTTGGGGTCAGAGAAAATACCAATCACTGACCTTGGAAATTATTCCTTTAAAGGAGCCTAATTTTAATGGCTAACCTCTGGAACAATAAACACCCAGTGGCTTTGTTGAAGACAATCAGCCAGCAATTAGCAATTAGTGGACTTTACCATCTAAGTGTGATCACAGAAGGAGACAATTAAAGACTTCCCTGCCAAAACCAGTGTCTGGTGACTGGGCACACCCAAAACTGTGTATCCTCTGAGCAGCAACTTCAGAGGCTTAACACTGTCGGGGAGGGGGAATAGACTTCACTAAAATAATCTAGCTTGTTACTGAACAAATAAACAAACAACAATAACAAGCCCAGGTATGGGAATGGGAGGCCAGTATCCAGAGTTGTTAGAATACATTTAAAATGTCCGGTTTCAAGACAAACAAACAAAAAAATTTAAATTTAAATTTAAAAAACAAGAAAATGTGAAATTAGGGGAAAAGCAGGCAATAGAAACTAGCTGTGGGAGTAAACAGACACCTGAATTTAAATAACAAAGATTTCAAAGTGGCCATTATAAGTACGTTCAAAGAACTGCAAGAAACTATGAGTTAAAAAAGTAAAGGAAGGTATGATGACAATAAACATTGAACACAGTATTCAATAAAGTGATAGAAATTATGAAAATAAACCAAATGGAAATTTGGTGTTGTTGGAAATGGAAAAATGGTATTTTGATGTTAAAATAGCAAGCACTCAAGAGCCAATATGGGCAGGCAGAAGAAAGAATTAACGAATTTGAAGATTGATAGAGATAATGCACTCTAAGGGAAAAAGGGAAAAAAGAACAAACAAAAACAGCCTCAGAAAATTGTGGGATACTACTAAGAACCTTAACATATTCATAATGGGAGTAATGGAATGAGAAGAAAGAGGAGAGAGAAAGAGGAGCAGAAAAATTATTTGAAGAAATAATGGCCAAAAAGTCTGCAAATGTATTAAATGTTAGCCTTCCACAGCACTCACATCTGGGCTTTCTCCACTGCTCACTCTGTACTCTCCTTAGGCAACCTGATTTATATCTGTGATAGTAGTCATTCACGTATTTTGTCTGAGTTCAGACCTCTCTAAGCTCGAGATCTCTATATCCAACTATATTTCACATCTCTTATGGGCCTGAAAGTGGTGTTTCCAAGATGACCAAAAATTTACTATTTTCTCTCCATTTCCCAATTCCCCTCTGGCCTAAGTTACAGTGAGATTTCACCTGGATCACTGCAATGTCCTCCTTACCATGCCCACATACTCACCTATGGGCACAGCCCACTTATTCACTCCTGCAGCTAGAGCGATATTTTCCAAACACAATTTGATTGCATCCAGTCTATCTTACCCAGGAGAATATCCTCTAATTAACATAAAAGTCCTTGACATGGTCTATAAGGCTTGTGTGTTCTGGCCCCCTCTCTAGTCTTACCCTGTGGCATGCTAACCATAAATGGTACAGCAGAGTCACACTTGGCATTGTCTCAGGCCTAAGTATCCAGTGTGCTTCATCCACCACAGGGTATCTGCATACAATGCTGCTTCTGCTGGGACACTTCTATACCTCTCTTCACCTAGTAACCTCTGTTCTTCCTGGAGCAGATAAAGTATGGATTCTTCAGAGGAGCCTTCCCTGATTCTCAAACTAGGTAAATGTTAAAACGCATTCTCAAAGTACAATGTGTTTCTTACTCAAAACGGAGTTGCAATTTTAATTTTATTTGTGTGATTAATTTATTGATGTCCATCTCCAGTGGTATTCCAGAGTTCCAAAATCACAGGGTCTATGTCGCTGTGGGTCCTGGATCCAGCACACTGGCAAGGATGCTTTGGATAAAATCAAATTTATTGAAGATCTACTCTGAGTCACTTATAATAGAAATCAAACCACCATCTTAATTTTGCTTTGGTTAGAACAAAATGGAAGCTATATAATTAGATTTAAAATAACATCTTTAGAGGCCCCTGGGTGGCTCAGTGGGTTGAGCATCTGACTCTTGACTTGAGCCCACATCATGATCTCAGGGTCCTAGAATTGAGCCCCACATTGGGCTCTGTGCTCAGGGAGGAATATGCTTGAGGATTTCTTTCCCTCTCTCCTTGCCCCTTTCCCCTACTTGTGCATTCACTCTCTCTCTCTCAAACAAATAAATAAATCATTAAAATAAAATGGAGGAGACTGAAATAGCATTAGGTCCCAGGAGTTCAGCTAGATAGTTATCAAACCATTCAGAACACTTACAAACTCAACAGGAGATAGAAGAGAAGAAGAGTAGGAATTCTAGGAACAGAAAATCAACCACTTTCAAGAAGGGAGAACATGCAGAGAAGTAAATCCAAAGCAATGGGAAGATAAACTGTGGGGGATGGTGGGGCAGCTCCCAGCAAGGGGTGGAGCAGCGGAGCACAAAATAAGAGCATTTAGAACTCTGTTCCACTATGGGACATCACTCCAGAGGCTAAGTAGGGGTGGAGCCCTTACAGAGACAGTGTGGTCTCAGGACCAGCAGGGTCACAGAAAGAGCAGGGGTGTGGCAGAGCTGCCAGGTTTTGGAGCCGAGAATCTGGCTAAAGAGACAGAGCTAAGGAGGGGGCTTTCAGCTCAGGGTTACCTTAAACCATGATCCAAGGCACAGTTGGGCCACTGCTCTTCAAGCAGGGACCCCACAAGTGACAGATCTGGAGAGACCCCTTCCTTCCTCCTCCAGGAGGAACACTGTAGGATCTGTGCAGGATCCAAGAATCTGAAGAATTTGGAGACTCCAAATGGGGCCATGCACCAGAGACAGAAATGCTGAGTCATAGGCTAGATGAGCTTGGAATGCAGCCATAGACTAGGGAGACAGGAGAGATTGACTAATATTCTCTGAGGGTGCACTGAGGAGTAGGACCCCAAGCTCTTGGCTCCTCCGGGCCAGAGATTGGGAGACCACCATCTTCATTCTCCTCCTTCAAAGCTACATGGAAAGCATTCAGGGAACAAAAGCTCCGAGAGTGAACCAGAGTAGATTACTTAGCCTGGCCCCTGGCAGGGGCAGTGAAATTCTGCCTCAGGCAAAGACATTTGAGAATCACTGCAACAGGCCTCTCCCCCAGAAAATCAGCAAGAACATCCAGCCAAGACAAAGTTCACTAATTGGGGAGAACTGTGGAACTCCAGAGCTAGGGGAAAGCAACACATAGAATTCATAGCTTTTTCCCCATTATCATTTAGTCTTGCAAAGTTAAATTTTTTTAATTTTATTTTTCTTATTCTATTTTTTAACTTTTCCTTCCTTCTTTTAACGTTTTTAAACTATTTTATCTTATCAATATTTTTAAAATCTTTTTAAATTTTCATTGTTATAGTCATACTTTATCTCTTCAATGTATTTAACCTTATTTTTTGTATACATATAGGGGGTTTTTTTCTTTAAAATTTTAGAATATAATTTCTTCTAATAGACCAAAATGTACCTTAAATCTAGTTCCAACCTGATTGTATTTTATTCCCTTTTTCTTTTCTTGTTCCAACCAACTTATCTTATTAATGTCTTTTTTAGAATTTTTTTTATATTTTTTCAATTTATTTATTTTCAGAAAAACAGTATTCATTATTTTTTCACCACACCCAGTGCTCCATGAAATCTGTGCCCTCTATAATACCCACCCCTGGTACCCCAACCTCCCACCCCCCCGCCACTTCAAACCCCTCAGATTGTTTTTCAGAGTCCATAGTCTCTCATGATTTACCTCCCCTTCCAATTTACCCCAACTCCCTTCTCCTCTCTAACACCCCTTGTCCTCCATGATATTTGTTATGCTCCACAAATAAGTGAAACCATATGATAATTGACTCTCTCTGAATTTTTTAAAATTTTCATCTTTATAGTCAAATTCCATCCCTTCATCATATTTACCCTTATTTTTGCATATATATAAGTTTTTCTTTCTTTAAAATTTTGGGAGGTAGTTTCTTCTAAGAGACCAGAACATACCCAAAATCAAGGGAGTGGCTCTGTTCTATTCACCTGTCAAATATATGTATTTTATTTATTTTTTTTTCACTTTTCTTCTTCCCCCAGTTTCAGGTCTCTTCTGATTTGGTTAGGGTATAGTTTTCTGGGGTCTTTGCCACCCTATTAGTATTTTAGCTTTTTATTCATATATTCTTCTCTGGATAAAATGATAAGATGGAAAAACCCACCACAAAAAAAAAAAAAAAGAATAAGAGGCAGTACTGATGGCTAGGAACATATCAATACAGACATCAATAATATGTCAGAACTAGTGTTCAGAATGACAATTATCAAGGTGCTAGCTGGGCTCAAAGAAGGAATGGAAGATATTAGAGAATTCCTTTCTGGAGAAATAAAAGAACTAAAATCTAACCAAGTTGAAATCAAAAAAGCTATTAATGAGGTGCAATCAAAAATGGAGGCTCTTACTGTTAGGATAAATGAGGCAAAAGAGAGAATTAGTGATATAGAAGACCAAGTGATGGAGAATGAAGAAGCTGAGCAAAAGAGAGACAGTTACTGGACCATGAGGGGAGAGTTTGAGAGGTAGGTGATACCATAAGATGAAACAATATTAGAATAACTGGGATCCCAGAAGAAGGAAGAAAGAGAAGAGCGGAAGCTATATTGAAGCAAATTATAACAGACTTTCCCTAATATGGCAAAGGGAAAAAACATCAGAATCCAGGAGACACAGAGAACCCCCTTCTAAATTAACAAAAATAGGTCAAAACCCCATCATCTAGTAGTAAAACTTACAAGTCTTAATGACAAAGAGAAAATCCTAGAAGCAGCTTGGGACAAGGGGTCTGTAACATACAATGGTAGAAATATTAGATTGACAGCAGACTTATCCACAGAGACCTAGCATGCCAGAAAGGACTGGCATGATATATTCAGAACACTACATGAGAAAAACATGCAGCCTAGAATACTATATCCAGCTAGGCTGTCACTGAAAATAGGAGAAATAAAAAGCTTCCAGGACAAACAAAAATTAAAGAAATTTCCAAACACCAAACCAGACCTATAGGAAATAAAGAAAGGGGTCCTCTTAAGCTAAAAGAGAGACTCAAAGTAACATTGACCAGAAAGGAACAGACAATGTACAGTAACAGCTGTCTTATAGAAATTACAATGGCACTAAATTCATATCTTTCAATAGTTACCCTAAATGTAAATGGGCTAAATGCCCCAGTCAAAAGACACAGGATATCAGAATGGATTTAAAAAAACAAGACCTATCAATATACTGTCTACAAAAAACTCATTTTAGACTCAAAGTCACCTCCAGACTTAAATTGAGGAGGTATAAAATAATTTACCATGCTAATGGACATCAAAAGAAAGCTTTTATCAGATAAATTAGATTTTAAGCCAAAGACTATAATAAGAGATGAGGAAGGACACTATAACATACTCAAAGGGTCTGTCCAACAAGGAGATCTAATAATTTTAAATATCTATCCCCCTAATATGGGAGCAGCCAACTATATAAACCAATTAACAACAAAATCAAAGAAACACATCACAATAATACAATAATAGTAGGGGACTTTAACACTCCCCTCAATGAAGTGAACAGATCATCCAAGCAAAAGATCAACAAGGAAATAAAAGCCTTCAGTGACACACTAGACCAGATGGACAGAATAGATATATTCAGAACATTCAATCCCAAAACAACAGAATATGCACTCTTCTCTAGTGCACATGAAACATTCTCCAGAATAGATCACATCCTGGGTGATAAACCAGGTCTCAACTGGCACCAAAAGATTGGGATCATTCCCTGCATATCTTCAGACCACAATGCTCTGAAGCTAGAATTCAAACACAAGATGAAGGTTGGAAAGAACTCAAATGCATGGAGGCTAAAGAACATCCTACTAAAGAATGAATTGGTAAATCAGGAAATTAAAGAAGAATGGAAAAAAATTCATGGAAACAGAAGAAAATGAAAACACAATGGTTTAAAATCTTTGGGAGGGAGCAAAGGCAGTCCTAGAGGAAAGTATGTAACAATACAAGCCTTTCTCAGGAACAAGAAAGGTCTCGGGTACACAATCTAACCCTATACCTAAAGAAAGCCTAAACCCAGCAGGAGAATAGAAATAAAATTCAGAGTAAAAATCAATTAAATATAAAACAAAAGAACAGTAGAACAGATGAATAAAAAGAGGAGCTGGATCTTTGAAAGAATTAATAAGATTGATAAATTTTTTGGCCAGATTTATCAAAAAGAACCCAAATTAATAAAATCATTAATGAAAGAAGAGAGATCACAACCAACACCAAAGAAATACACACAATTAAAAGTACATATTATGAACAACTATATGCCAGGAAATTTGACAATCTGGAAGAAAAGGATGCATTCCTAGAGACATATAAACTACAAAAACTGAACCAGGAAGAAATAGAAAACCTGAACAGACCCATAACCAGTAATGAGATTGAAGCAGTCATCAAAAATCTCCTAAAAAACAAGAGCCCAGAGCCAGATGGCTTCCCAGGGGAATTCTACCAAATATTTAAAGAAGAATTAACATCTATTCTCCCAAAACTGTCCCAAAAACTAGAAATTGGAGGAAAACTTCCAAACTCATTTTATGAGGCCAGCATTGGGGCACCTGGGTAGCTCAGTGGGTTAAAACCTCTGCCTTTGGCTCAGGTCATGATCTCAGGTTCCTGGGATCAAGCCCAGCATTGGGCTCTCTGCTTGGTGGGGAGCCTGCTTCCCCCTCTCTCTCTGCCTGCCTCTCTGCCTACTTGTGATCTCTGTCTGTCAAATAAATAAATAAATAAATAATATTTTTTTAAAAAATAAGTTTTTTATGAGGCATTATCTTGATCCCAAAACTAGACAAAGACCCCATGAAAAAGGAGAATTACAGACCAATATCGTTGATGAACATGTATGCAAAAATTCTCATCAAAATACTAGATGAGAGGATCCAATAGTACATTAAAAGGATTATTCACCATGATCAAGTGGAATTTATTCCTGGGCTTCAAAGATGTTTTAACAACTGCAAATCAATCAATGTGATATAATACATTAATAAAAGAAAGAATAAGAATAATATGATACTCTCAATAGATCTTGAAAAAGCATTTGACAAAGTATAGCATCCATTCTTGGTCAAAACTCTTCAAAGTGTAGGGATAGAGGGTACATACCTCAATACCGTCAAACCATCTATGAAACACCCACAGTGAATATCATTCTCAATGGGGAAAAACTGAGTTTTTCCCCTAAGGTCAGCAACATGGCAGAGCTGTCCACTATCACCACTGTTATTCAACATAATACTAGAAGTCCTAGCCTCAGTAAGCAGACAACAAAAAGAAATAAAACGCATCTGCATTGGCAAAGAAGTCAAACTCTCACTCTTTGCAGATGATATGATACCTTATGTGGGAAACCCAAAATACTCCACCCCAAAGTGGCTAAAACTCATACGTGAATTGAGTAAAATGTCAGGATATAAAATCAATGCACAGATATTAGTTGCCTTTCTATATACCACCAACAAGACAGAAGAAAGAGAAATTAAGGAGTCAATCCCATTTACAACTGCACCCAAAACCATAAGATACCTAGGAAAAAACCTAAGCAAAGAGGCAAAGAATCAATACTCAGAAAACTTTAGAGTACTCATGAAAGAAATTGAGGAAGACACGAAGAAATGGAAAACATTCTGTGCTCATGGATTGGAAGAAAAACTATTGTGAAAATGTCCATGCTACCTAAAGCAATCTACACATTTAATGCAATCCTTATCAAAATAGCATCAATTTTTTCAAAAAAATGGAACAAATAATCCTAAAATTTATATAATATCAGAAAAGACACTGAATAGCCAGAGAAATGTTGAAAAAGAAAACCAGGGGCACCTGGGTGGCTCAGTGGGTTAAAGCCTCTGCCTTCGGCTCAGGTCATGATCTCAGGGTACTGGGATCAAGCCCCGCAACAAGCTCTCTGCCAGGGAACCTGCTTCCTCCTCAATCTCTGCCTGCCTCTCTGCCTACTTGTGATCTCTGTCTCTATCAAATAAATAAATAAAATCTAAAAAAAAGAAAAAGAAAACCACTCACTTCAAGGAGGGAGCTTGTCCTCCCATTCGCTGGTCAAAACTGTAAGCACAGACCACAGGATTTTAGAGCTAGAGGGTCAGCCAAGAACTGTGAAGAGTCCTTTGCAGATAAAGTAGGGATTTTATCCTATCTGCAAGCTAAAGAGTTAGCCCACCCCAGTTTCAACAGTGTGTGCAGAAAACATGACTTCCTGGCTCAGAAATGAATGACAATGGCCTCTCTGCCTACTTGTGATCTCTGTCTCTGTCAAATAAATGAATAAAATCTTTAAAAACAAAAAGGAAAAAGAAAAAGAAAACCAAAGTTGGTGGCATCACAATTCCAGACTTCAAGCTCTTCTACCAAAACAGTATGGTACTGGCATAAAAACAGACATATAAATCAATGGAACTGAATAGAGAGCCCAGAAATAGACCCTCAACTCTATGGTCAACTAATCCTTGACAAAGCAGGAAAGAATGTTCAATGGGAAAAAAAAACAGTCTCTTCAACAAATGGTGCTGGGAGAATAGGACAACCACATACAGAAGAATGAAACTGGGCCATTTCCTTACACCACACACAAAACCAGACTCAAAATGGATGAAAGACCTCAATGTGAAAAAGGAATCTATCAAAATCCTTGAGGAGAACACAGGCAGAAACCTCTTCAACCCCAGCCGCAGCAACCTCTTCCTAGAAACATCACCAATGGCAAGGGAAGAAAGGGCAAAAATGAACTATTGGGACTTCATCAAGATCAAAAGCTTTTGCAACAAAACCAAAACACAACGGACAGAATGGGAGAAGATATGTGCAAATGACATATCAGATAAAGGACTAGTATCCAAAATCTAGAAAGTACTTATCAAACTCAACACCTAAAGAATAAATAATCCTATCAAGAAATGGGCCAAAGACATGAACAGACATTTCTGCAAAGAAGACATCCAAATGACCAACAGACACATGAGAAAGGGCTCAACATCACTCAGCATCAGGGAAATACAAATCAAAACCACAATGAGATACCACCTCACACTAGTCAGAATGGCTAAAATTAACAAGTCAGGAAACAACAGATGTTGGCAAGGATGCAGAGAAAGGGGAACCCTCCTACACTGTTGGTGGGAATGCAAGTTGGTGCAGCCACTCTAGAAAACTACATGGAGGTTCCTCAAAAAGTTGAAAATAGAGCGACCCTATGACCCAGCAATCGCACTACTGGATATTCACCCCAAAGATATAAATGTAGAGATCCAAAGAGGCATGTGCACCCAAATGTTCATAACAGTAATGTCAACAATAGCCAAACTATGGAAAGAGCTTTGATGTCCATCAAGAGATGAATGGATAAAGAAGAGTGGTGTATATATACCACAGAATACTATGCAGCCATCAAAAGAAATGAAATCTTGCCATTTGCAACAACGTGGAGGGATCTTGAGGGTATTATGCTGAGCAAAATAATTCAATCAGAATAAGACAATTATATCATCTCTCTGATATGAGGAATTTGAGAGCCAGGGCAGGGGGTTGTGGAGGGTAGGGAAGGAAAAAAATGAAACAAGATGGGATCAGGAGGAAGACAAACCATAAAAGACTCTTAATCTCACAAAACAAACTGATGGTTGCTAGGGGGAGAGGGGTAGAGATAGGGTGGCTCGGTTATGGACATTGGGGAGGGTATGGGCTATGGTGAGTGCTGTGATGTGTGTAAACTGACGATCACAGTTCTGTACCTCTGGGGAAAATAATAAATTATATATATTAATAAAAATAATTTTAAAAAATAAAAATAAATAAAATAAAATACACTGGAATGCTGTGACTAAAGTTTATTTGTTAAAGGCTTATAATATTGAAATAATTCTCGGTACTTCTGTCCCCTACAGAGGCCAACTAAAGGCATTAAGTTTAATGAATACTGCTTAGGAACGTACGTGAGTCTGCTCAACAGCTGTAAAATAAGGGTCTCTACCACAACATCATTTACTTTTGTAATGAGATTATTTATTGGAAGAAGAAACTTGAGGTTTTCATTTAATCTAAACAATAAGTGGATGATTTAAACATTTTATTCAGCTTGCTTTTTATTTTAGGCTGATGGGAATTGACATATAGGGAGAAAGAATTAAATGTCCCACACAAGTGTCACTCCTTTAAAATACTGCTCTCCTAGCAACTCACTTCGAAGTTGAAGATAATGTGAACTCATAGATCTTCGAGGCAACGAATACTTTTCATAACTATGTTTGGGCTGCCCCTTCCCACAACCTAGTCCTCCTCCAGCCTAAGGGATAAGATTGACACTGCATTAACATGAAATATATCAGTCAGTTTCAATGCAGGTTTCAATGCAGAAACAAGCAATTCCATAGGGGTCTTAAAACAAAGCTTTGCCTATCAAGTACAAATCAGTTGTCCTCTGCTTCTACTCCAAATGTCTTCCTTACCCCCATGTGTACAAAGAAGGAGCAACAAGGTCTGTAACACATTTCACTGCAGAGGGAAGAGACCCACTGTATTCTTCAAGTGTCTGCATAGATGTAGTGGAGTTCATGTCAGTTCACGACTCAGCTAAGGCTCAGCCTGATGCCAATGCAAAGACAGCATTTTACTTGCCCCCTAGGAGGTGACTAGGAAGTCACCCAGTGATGGGTAGAGATGCACTCTTCAAACAGAAAGCAGGAGCCAGTATGGTTTTACCAGAACACAGCCACCCCTGGTCCCTTTACTGTGGTAAAGAGATCAATCTGTGGTTGATCTCCAGATGCATTGTAGAGTTGTGGCAACAGAGAAGCAGAGAACACAAAGCCGAATATACTTGCTCTCTAGCCCTTTACAGAAAAGACTTGCCAACCCTGGTCTGGAGCTTAAATGAAACCCAGAGCATGGCGATAAGAGAAGGCAAGCAGGTACTGGTTAGGTTTTCTTTGTTTGTTTTAAAATTCTCTATAGACTGTGAACTAACCCTCTTTTTATGAGCTACATCTGGAATGGACCTTCTCGCAATTCTGCCTTTGGTATGCCACTGTTGATCATCAATAAATTGCATAGGGTGAGGGGTTTCCACCTTTTTTTAAAGTTTTCATTTTAATTCCATTTAGTTAATGTACAGTGTTATATTAGTTTCAAGTGTACAACAGAGGGATTCAACAATTCCATGCATTGCCTGATGCTCATCAAGACAAGTGCCCTTCTTTTTTTTTTTTTAATATTTTATTTATTTATTTGACAGAGAGAGATCACAGGTAAGCAGAGAGGCTGGCAGAGAGAGAGAGAGAGAGAGAGAGAGAGGGAAGCAGGCTCCCTGCTGAGCAGAGAGCCCGATGTGGGACTCGATCCCAGGACCCTGAGATCATGACCTGAGCCAAAGGCAGCAGCTTAACCCACTGAGCCACCCAGGCGCCCCGACAAGTGCCCTTCTTAATCCCCTTCAACTATTTCACTCTATCCTCACCTCACTTCCCCTCTAGTAACCATCACTTTGTTCTCTATAACAAGTCCATTTTAAGTGTCTGTTTCTTGATTTGTCTAAATTTGGACTTTTAGGAGGTAAAAATTCTCTTATGTGTTATATATTATTTAAAGAAAATTCTCCTTTGTGTCAAAATAATTTATTAAAAGGTACATAATTTTATAATCTGGACAAAGCCATTTTATTACATATTTATATTTTCTTTCTGAATTGCAAAATATATATGTGATTTGGCTTTCTGTCAAGCACATTTGCTTTGATATAGATGTTGCTAAGTAAGAATTTGAGAAAAATGTATATTCCTCTTACTGCTACAGAATGACCAAGATTAGTAAGCAATCTATTTAAGCACTAAATGCTTTCCTGATGGATGCTTTCCTGAGGCTACAAATAATCAAACCACGAAATGGTTAGCAACTATTGTTGTGTCCCTAAGTAATTTACTTCTTAGGTTTCTCCCCTTCATGTGTCCACTGACAATGGTGTTCCAATGAATCTGACTCTACAGGTTTCTTCTCTCACTTCAGCTTTTTCTGGTTCCCCTGGACCTCTCTCTCCAAAGCGTCCCCCTCCCCCCCGCCACCATCACATAATCTTGCCCTTGCTATGGAGACAATATTGTCCTGGCTTTCTAGGGAGACAGAGAGCAATAAACAACACAGAACTTTTTCTATCATCATAGGCACAAAAATGAAGCCATCAATACTTGATTATTTTTAATGAACCCAATGTTCAAATTCTTACCACTTTATTACAGTATAACCTTATAACCCCAAATCATCATACAAAACCAGTTTGATTAAAGTTTTTGAGTACATGTCCTTGTTTAACACAAATTAAAGTGAGGTCATCTTAGTTAAAGCAATCAGTTGTTAAGCATTTTGTGGATAAATTCTGAAAAGCTCTGGTAGCAATATTGCAAACAATATTAGACACAGAATAATCTTCCATACATAGACTTGTCCTTTTTTTTTTTATTTCTCTCATAGTAGTTGAAAATGTTCATAAATAAAATTTTAAAGTTCACTTCCCTCAATTATGTCTTTGGTCATTCATTGAGCACCTTTGGTCCAACATCTTGAAATAAATAAGTGATAACCTAAGGAATAGCCTAGCCACAAATGGAGAATATTAATAATTGAGGTTAATGTTATCTTTCCAAATTTTATGAAAATTCATATGTGTATTACAACATATATTACATACTCTAAAATAAATTTTGCTTTATTTTAATTTCAATTTATTATTAGTAGGGGTTCAAGGGATTTTGTAAGTGCAACTTGTTCAAATTGGTGATAATCTATACTAAAAAATTTGTATTATAAAATTTTCAAAAATAAAGCAAAAGAGAGTGGTAAATTAACCTAATTTTTCAAAATTCTTTTTTTTAAAGATTTTATTTATTTTTTTATTTAACAGGGAGAGAGAGATCACAAGTAGGCAGAAAGGCAGGCAGAGGAAGAGGGAGAAGCAGGCTCCCTGCTGAGCAGAGAGCCTGATGCAGGACTCAATCCCAGGACCCTGAGATCATGACCTGAGCCAAAGGCAGAGGCTTTAACCCACTGAGCCACTCAGGCAGCCCAAAAGGGAGGTTTCTTTTTTTTTAAGATTTTATTTATTTGACAGACAGAGACAGTGAGAAAGGGAACACAAGCAGGGGGAGTGGGAGAGGGAGAAGCAGGCTTCCTGTTGAGCAGGAGATGCCTGAGATGCCTGAGATGATGGCAGAGGCTTTAACCCACTGAGCCACCCAGGTGCCACAATTTTTCAACATTCTTAATGTTTAAATTATCCCAGTTGGATCAGATGCACCCAAAAAAGCACTCATTCCATTTTTCCCCCATATTTCTTCAAGTATGATTGCTTCTCTTTCCCAGATTCCTTTTGCTTTTCCTCTGAGGATGGCATTGAAAGATCATACAGTGAACTGAAATTGAGCTAGTGGAAATATAAAATGGTGAGGTGCTTTGGAAAACAGTCTAACAGTTCCTCAAATGATTAAACATCAAGTTACCATAGAACCCAACAAGTCCACTCCTGGGCATCAACATACGTCCACACAAAAGCTTGCATATGACTGTTGATAGCAACACCATTCATAATAGTCAGATAGTCAAAAGGAAATACCCTTCGTCCATCAACTCATGAGTGGATGAACAAAATGCAGTATATTCATGCAACGGAACATTATTTAGTCATAAAAAGAAAGGGAAGAATCACACATGCTATAATATGGATGAACCTTGAAAATATTATGCTAAATAAAATAATCGAGTCACAAAAAAAACACATTATATGATTTCAGTCATGTAGAAGTCCCAATTAGGGAAATCTATAGAGACAAATATGTGAGATTAGTGGTTGTTTAGAGCAATGTTGGGCTAGGGAACTAGGGTGGGGATAGCTAAAGGGTTTGGAATTTCTTTTTGAGGCAGTGAAAATGTTCTAAAATTAGCTGAAGTGATGGGTGCCTATCTGTGAATATACAAATATCATGGAGCCATAGCCTTTACAGGAGTGAATTGTATGGTAAGTGTGTTCTATCGCAATGGAGCTGCTAAAAAAAGAATGAAAAGAGAATATCATGGGAACCTAGGGGCACCTGGCTGGCTGTCAGTTAAGCGTCTGCTTTCAGCTCAGGTCATAATCCCAACCTGCGATTGATCTCCATATCAGGCTCCCTGCTCAGCAGAGTCTGCTTTTCCCTCTGCCTGCTGCTCCCCCTACTGGTGTGCTCGCTCTCGCTCTCTCTCTTTCTGACAATAAAATCTTTAAAAGAAGAAAAAGAGTATTATGGGAACCTTATGTCAATAATTTTGACAAAGTCCTAAAGGGTTAAAAACTATCAAACCTCATTCAAAAAGGAATAAATAACCTGAATAACCCTGTATCTTTCAATGAAACTGATTTTGTGGTTCAAGTTCAGTTGAACTTCCCACGGAAAACTTTCTGGTTCAGTCGATTTCAATCACTATGTATCAAATTTTAAAGGAATTAATAAGACCAATTGTACACAAAGTTTTTAGAAACTATTAAAATATGGGACGCTCCCCATCATTTTATGGGGCCAGGATTATTGGGATACCAAAATATACAAAGATACAACTAGGGGAGAAAAAAAGAGGAAGAAACTATAGACTAATCTCCCTCATGCACACAGACACAAAAATCCTAACCAAAATTTCAGTGCGTCAAATCTAGCAACAGATAAACAATCATATTTTATCACCAACTGGGTTTCTTCCATAGAATGTAAGCTTAATACTCAAAAATTAATTTACCATATTAACCAACTAATAAAATAAGGGGTATATGTTAATCTTATACATGCAGGAAAAGCATTTGACAAATTCAACATCTGTTCATGATAAAATGTCAGAAAACTATTAATAAGAAGGGAGCTGCTTCCATCTTTATAAAAGATAACTTCAAAAACCCTGCAACTAACATCAATCTTACTGTTCATAAATTAATGCTTTCCCTATAAGACTGGGGATAATGTAAAGATGTCTATTTTCCCACATTTGTGAAATGTTGCACTAGAAATGCTAACTAATGCAATAAGCAGAGAGAGAGAAAGAAGAGCATGCAGGTGGGCAGACAGACAGATAAGAAAGGAAGGAAGGAAGGCAGGCAGGCAAGTAGCACATAGATTGGAAAGGAAGAACTAAAACTCAATTTGCAGATGGCATAATTGCTTATGTAGGACATTCTAAAGAATCTACAAAAAAATCCAGCAGCTCAAATAAGTAAGTTTAACAAGATCTTAGTGTACAAGGTCAATACACACACACACAAAAAAAATTATATTTCAGTGTACCAGCAATAAAACAGTTGGAAAATTGAAGTTTAAAAATGAAAACATATACAATAGAATAAAAAATACTTAGGAATGTATTTAACAGAATATGTATAAGACATTTATGCTGAAAAGTACAAAAACATCACTGAAAGGAAATTTTAAAAGACCTAAATGAATGGAGAAAGATGCTATATTCATGGACCAGGAGATTCAACATTAAGATACCAGTTTTCTCCAGGGTGACCTATAGGGTTTTTTTGTTTCTTGGATTTTTTTAGGAGGTTTGTTTAACTTACAGTGGAAAAATTATGCCAGGGACAAAGAGAAGCAGGCAGAGAAAGAGAGAGGAAAGCAGGCTCCCCACTGAGCAGAGGGCCCGACACGGGGCTCGATCCCAGGACCCCAAGACCACGATCGAGCCAAAGGCAGAGGCCTTAACCCACTGAGCCACCCAGGCGCCCCATGATCTATAGTTTTAATGCAATTCCAATCTATACCAACAAGCCATTATGTAGCAATTGACAAATTGCCCACAAAATATGTATAGAAATACAAAAGGCTTAGAATATCCAAAGTGTTCTTTAAAAAAATAAATTCAAGATATTCAGTATTAAAAACTAAGTATGTCTCACTCTGCAGAAACAGATTTTCAATGAGATCTAACAACACACGTAATTATGTACATACATGACACTTACAAACATACATTACACGCACCTGCATCAAATATGTGTCCGCACACACATAAAGATTTGTATTGCATATACACTTTTATCAAAAGCATGTATAACATAAACACCTGTGTGCATGCATCCATGTCCCAAGCATGCATGTTTGTGTCACATACAGGCACACATACACTTACGTGCACACGGCTGCATTTACATTACATCATGCATAATCACATGCCTACAAAATGTATATAAGTACATGCCTATATATGTGCATCACATTACATACATGTGCCATACCTATGTGTTGTGTACAAACTTACACACATGCATGTGTGCGCATATACACATTTATATTACATGTATGCATATATACATGCATACACACATAATCTGACAGCCTGTCCCTTGTCTCATTCCCACAGAGCCCTCCCCTCTCGGTCTACCAATAATTGTCTTGAAGGCGGTGGCCCGTGTGCTATATTAAATCACATTCTCCAGGGTATTTAATGTCAACTCAAAACCCAAACGGCACACTAGAAGTCCAGAAAAATAAATGCATCACGGTGAAATGACAAGTTTTAGGTTAGAGCACCCTATTATTCTTCCTTTCTCCTCCTCAGTTTAAACCCAACCTGCTCCTAAGCCCAGCCAAGTTGAAAAACAAGTATGGAAAGTAAGTGTGTTAGATCCTTAAAAAACTCCCATGGACCGTCAGCTTAACTCTCATTTTCCTTCTTGAAGTTTAGTTTACTAGACTTAAAAACTTTCAGTTATGGAAAAGGAGAAATTTCACAGGTACCCACAGCCTTAAGACTTGAACTATTTCTAGACGTCTTTGAAGAAGAAATCAGGTCATAAAATAGAAGCATTGAAACCAATACACTGCCAATTCTCTTTCCTCGGCTCAAAGCGAGGCTTGAGACAACTCAGCAAAAGGGCTGAGGCTAGAAGAACCCACTTCACGACAAAATAAATCATTCTTCTACCGAAATACTAATGCTTTTGCTTTGTAGCAAGGGTTGGAGGAGGTGGTCAGGAAAATTTGGAATAAGCACATTTATGACAATCGCTGCCTACATCTGACCACTTACCATCAGGAGCATTGTTTTCTAAAGGGCCCTTTAGTTCATAGTCATACCTTGTAACAAGCTCTGTGATTGCGTAAGATCCATCATTACTTCCAGGTGTTACAAATGCAATCATAATTATTTTAATGGATCATTTACTTCCCAAACTTTACAATAAATGCATTACTGTATGGAGATGATTAGGCCCAGATCACAATCATGCCTCTTCTTTAATCACCAATAATTTATACTTGTCGCCAGTCACTAAGAATAATTTTATCTTTGAGCAAAGACAAAAATACTGGGGCACCTGAGTAGCTCAGCCAGCGGAGCGACCGGCTCTTGATTTCAGCTCAGGTCCTGGTCTCGGAGTCCTGGGATGGAGCCCCCCAGCCAGGCTTCCTGCTCTACAGAGTCTGCTTCTCCCTCTCCCTCTGCGCTGCATCTCCCCCGACCCACACACCGGGGCTCATGCTCTCTCTCTCTCTTGTTCTCTCAACTAAGTAAATTAAACCTTTTTTAAAAAAGATAAAACTGGGTGGCTCAGTTGGTTAAGCAGCTGCCTTCGGCTCAGGTCATGATTTCAGCGTCCTGGGATCGAGTCCCGCATGGGGCTCCTTGCTCGGCAGGGAGCCTGCTTCTCCCTCTGCCTCTCTGTCTGCCTGTGCTCGCTCTCTCTCCCTCTCTCTCTGACAAATAAATAAATAAAAAATCTTTAAAAAAAAAAAAAGATAAAACTACTATTAAAGAGACCCTATTTTAAAAGTCACCTCAGACTCTTTGTACGCTAATTACTATAGTGTCTTGCCCCATGCAAACATTAACTGTCCACTTGTGATGATCTTGTAGAACTCGTTAGGATGATCACAGACATTTGGTTCTCTTTTTTCAGACATATGATAGGATCGCACCTCAGACCCCACTGAACAAGTAAACAGTCGCATTACTTGGTTGGGTCAAAATGTCAGCAGGATTGACATCTGTCACTTCCAAAAGGAAGTAGGGGCGGTGTTCTCTTTTTCTTCCACACTGCTGGGTAGCAGTGTTCCAGAGAGCACTGGAACCCAGAGCGTGCATCATAATAGCACAGCGCAAAGCCCAGCTGCCCTGCGATGGACTAGTATTGCAAGCAGGAAATAGACTTCTGTTGTTATAAGCTACTAAGATTCAGAACCTGTTAGTGGTTGCAGCACAAACTAGCTTACTTAAATGATACAATTATTATCCGATGCACCCAGGCCAACAGCATGCATTTATCTGTGCTAAATTAATCCATCCTACTCTATAAATATTTATCAAGCATGTACTTTGCGCTAGTTATTATGTATACAATGGTCATAATGGCGGTTCACCAGGCATTTTATATGCATTCATTGACTTGATTTGTAATGTAACCCCACAAAGTAAATATTGCTGGCACCGTTCCAACTCCTCACATTATCCAGAGAGCTTAGGTACCTTACAGGGACCATACCTGCTTGCCCCAAATTCACAATGATATGGATAAATTAGAGGAAAAGTCAATCAAAAGAATACAGTTGCATGGAAAGCTAAGGAAACAATCCATGTAACAGAGGAGAAGAGAAATGCAAAGTAGCAAGAGAAGCAGAACTCCTGGGCCTCCTGTCTCCAGGGTCAGAAGAGGCTTGGCTTCTGCGAGGAAACAAGTACCAAATGTTCTCTTGGGCAGAGGGTAACCAGGGGCCGGATCATGAACAGACACTGAAAAATCTAGCTGACCAGCTACTAGCTGGGGCTGGTGAGATGTAAATTCCAGATGAGGGGAAATCAAGTTAAGCTGCCTCTAATTTTTCTATAATATTCCCAGTATCCCAATGAGATGAAAGTCCTAGGAATCCTTAAGATTTCCTTCTGGACTGAAGCTTTGAGAGACTGAGTGGAGGCAATGGGAAAACTAGAAAATTATCATGTAAGAAAAACTGAGGGGAAAAAAAAAACAGAACAACACAAAAATATGAAAATCTCCAACTCAAAAGGAGCCATCATCCAAAAACCTCAAGATGCTTTAAGAAATATAATACCAGGAAAGAGGATCAATTTTTTAAATTGGATTTTGGATTCACTGGGTAACATTAACAGTATTGAGCACTAGTTCAATGATGCTCAATGGTGCTTAAAATGAGAATGTGGCCTCCGTTAATAAATCATTAAACAAAGACATGAAAAATGAAATAGATAAATATGAGAAAGAAATAGTTACAAATCTGCAAAATTTACAAAAAGACCTCATCAGTAAAATAAAGTTTGGGATCAAGTTTATACCAAACAGTTGAGGGAAAGTCAGTTAACTGGAACAGGATACTAATGTGTTCATTCAGAAGAGAAAGACAATAGAAAAACAGCAATCAGGAGACATGGAGGAGAGAGAGAGAGGATCCAGCACATGTCCAGTAGACATCTCAGAACTAACACTGGGAGAGAGCATAGTGAGGGGGTGGTTTGGCCAGCTTCCAGCTGCCATTTCTGGCCACCAAGCCCAGACTTTGCCCCACAAGAGTGTACTGTCACTGTCTGAAGGGGGTAGATTTCCCTGAGGGCAGTTTGTGGGTTTCCTGGTAGGGGGAATGGGAGAAAAATGGAGGCAATGAGTGATTACTCCATCATAACCTTGGAAAGTACTGACTTCCTGGTCAACTTCATACACTCCCAAAAGAAATCCCAGGTGGTCAATCAGCTGCTTTCCGGGACAACCTCACTCTTATAAAATGTCCAATAAATGGTGAGAAAACCACCAGGCAATCGAAGTCTGGAGCAGAGTAAATGAGAGGAACAACCTTAGAAGCAGCTCTGAAGGGCCCGCTCCGCGGATACAGCTCCTTGCTTTAAAGAACAGTCCATCTAAAGTAGCATCAAGATAAGTGGTACCAGAGGGTACAAGTAAGAACAGCCAAATTGGAAAAAGAACCCATTTTAGATTCTCATTGATCAGCATAATGTTTAAACCAAGAATCAACAACTGAAGGACCAACAGACAACCCTCCGTGATGCCATCAAAGATTTAGAAGGTGAGTGGGGAGCCCAGTGTGGCAACTGAAGGTGTTACGTGAAATCTGTAAAAATAGTAAAGAATATTTGAATGTTGGAAACATTTTTCTTCAAGAATTCCTCTCTCCAGATGGATGCACTACTAAGGAAAGTTTGGTGTTCTTCAAATCAATTGGTTTGGGTTCAACCTTTGCTCTTCTAGAGACTGAAGGGGTGGAAATGGAGAGAGAAAGCATTACAAGCCACACTTTAACATCAGATTTCAGGAAACTGAATACAAACTTCTGCGGGGTGAAATTTGGAAGTGTGTGGCTGTTTGCCTGCAGGCACACCCCAGTGTGGGCTGTATGTTGGCTGTTAGAAATTTTAGTGAGGAATTATAGTTAGGAATATACAGAAAATATAGTTCTAGCAAGAAGTGTCAGAAAGCAGAATTAGGGTCTGGTAGCAGCTGAACAGACATAAGGAAAATCCTAGAAAGGAGTGAGTCCCCAGACCTGCATGTCATTGCCCCCCAAACCTTGGCTGACTGCTAGACTTCATATGTATGGGTGAGACCGGATGGGCCAGGACACAAGGCAGCAGCTGGAAGAGGCAAGAATTGAGTAAAATTTTCTGCTGCGCAACACACAGATGTAACATCCAGAAAGGAGCTGATACAACGTTAAAACTGATTCGTAAGTGATGAGCTTTTAGAACCTCACCACCTTTGTTGCCTTTTTAAAAAGATTTTGTTTTTTGGAGGGAGAGAGAACACAAGTAGGAGTTGGGGGGGAGAAGGATAGAGGGAGAGGGAGAAGCAGACTCCCCACTGAGCAGGGAGCCAGAGTCAGGACTCCATCCCAGACCTCTGAGATCACGACCTGGGCTGAAAGCAGACGCTTAACCGAGTGAGTCACCCAGGCACCCCCACCATCTTTGTTTTTAACACAATTAATTTTAGTTGTAGGTTTATACAATATAATGTGGGTAATGGCCGTGCTGAACAACGGGCTTCTAAGATTTCTGAAAATGTAACAGTTGGTTCCTATGAGCATCTTCAAGTCGGCTCCAGATATCACTGGTCACCCCCTTCTTGGATAGGGTGCGTTGGTACCTGGTTAGCTTATCTGTCTCCCAGAATGACCCACCATGTGCAGTACCAGATTGGGTTGGCTGCTAGAGAAATCTGAGCAGAAACTGGAACGTGAAGCGATGCAGGAGCCGTCACCACCAGGTGGGCATGGAACACCAAGCACCACGTAGCTCGGGCAGGTGATCTCCGGCGTGCTGGCTCGTCTTACCCGGATGGCAGGGCAGCCCGTCTCCAGTGCCCCCTGTCATTGCCAGATACTCTTCTGATTCCTGGGCCAGGCAGCTGTATACCTCCCCGGCGGAAGCTTGTGGTCACCTGCATCTGCCAAGTTAGATTCTATGAGACACAGACCAGGTTCCGGTCTTTCCCCGTGGGTTCCCACTTGTTTCCATTGTTAAGACTTGTACAGTGAGAGATTCTGGAAACAAGCAGAGATGTGACAAGTGAGACACAGAGCTGGGGAGATGGCAGTTCTCCTGACTCGTGTGTGTGTGTGTGTGTGTGTGTGTGAAAGACCCAGAACTCTGAGGGTGAATGATACCCAAGAATGCTGTCTTTTTACTACGAAAAATATCCCAAATCTACCCAAATAACTTTTTTGGTCTTCTCATCTTCTGTCTTGTCTCTCCTCTGTAGCCAGAGATATCCTGGTTATGTTTAGCCAAATGATGCCACTCCTCTCCTAAGGCACCATGACTCCCATCTCTCTCAGTATGAAAGGCAAAGTCCTCACCAAATGATCTCCAAAACCCTACACAGCATAGCTCCTAGCTGCCTTTCTGACCTCACTTCCTACAATAGCTCTCCCCATACACACTTCGCACCAGCCCCATTGACTTCCTGCTGCTTTCAGAGTTCAAGAGGAATGTGCCCATCTCAGAGCTTTTGCCCTTGCTCTTCCCTCTGCCTGACATGCTCTCCCCCCAGAATCCTTTATGGCTCAGTCCTTCACCTCCTTCAGGTTTTTACCCAAGTAACACCTTCATGCCCTCTTATTTAAAAATGGCCCCACATTCACAATCCTCTTCCTCCTCCCCCATTTCAGCTTCTCCCAGAGCCCCTATCACTACTTCAGGTTTGATATATTATATTTATTTATTTTGTTTTCTGTCTCCCCTTGCTAGAACATAGTGCCATTGAAGGCAGGGGTTTCCACTTGCTTTGTCCATAGTCAAATTTCCAATGGCTGAAGGAAAATCTATGCTCAACAAATGCTTGTTAAGTGAATTACATTTTCTAGCTGGTTCTTGCTGATACAGAAGGAAGATTTTGCATGCGTACCCGGACAAACACATACATACGTAGGATAAGGTCCCTGACCAGCTTAATGAACTCTCTTGGTCTTAAGTGTTAATTATTTGTTTACCAACTTAATTCTCTCAGGGTTTTTGTACATACGTGTTTATACAAGAATATCAAATCATCCCTTCCCTGAGGCAGTGAGCCCCAGACCAACCTAGCTGCTTTGTAAACGGTGGGAATGTTCAAGTCTAACCAGACGTAGAAAGAGAAGTCAGGTTCTCAAGCAATGTTTTAAAATGTGATTCAGCCACAATACAGAAAGGCTCTGAACCTCAACAAGAGGAAAAACCAACAGTCTGCTCCCAACAGCATTTGTCCGTCAGCCACATTGCAAGGCAGAGGCAATGACAGTACGGTTATATTTCCACTACAGGGGCCAAACGGATCCCTGTGTGATGGGACACAGGAGCGGACCATATTAGGAACCCGTCATCATTGGAAAGATATCCAAATGCTTTATTTCTTCCTCAGCTCCTTATTTAGAACTTGCATATAATTTCTAAGTGAATAAATAAGCATAGATTGTTGGGTCCGCAGTCCAAAGAGCTTAGAGATGACTGTTCCAGAACAAGGTATGGTCAACTCTGGGGCATATGAACCCTTTTCAGAATCTAATGAAGGCTGTAGGCACGCCCCCTACAAAACTGTATAGAACTATATAGTTATAAATTTACATAAATCTCTATAAATCATGCTAACCATCAGAGGCTTGACCAACTCCAGGAGGCTCATCCATGTATCTTTTACGGGAGCATATACTCCAAAGTGAGAATCCTTGATCTTGATAGAAATGTTGGTTGCCTTCAACTGGAGTTGAAGGGCAGTGAATTTTCTATGCCTATTTTACTGAAATGAGCTGAACAAAGAAAATGTCAACTTCATCTCCATGGGTGCGAAAGAAGTAAGACCTAACAAAGGGTTTTTGAGACAGCAACTCACACTGGCTGCGCATACCCGGACTGGGCAGCAGGGGGCAGCGGAGCACAAGAAAAGCGGGACCGCTATAGCATTTTGAACAAAGAATGTTTTTCAGACCCTACCGATCAATACCTATCCCCACCTTTCCCTTACTCATTACCCACTTACCCCCCAACTACCTACCTACTCCCCACTGTAAACCCACTCACTAGCTATACCATGGCCCGTATGACTCATTAAATCTCTGCTCCCTACCTACCCTCACCCACACCCATCCCCACTCTCTACCTACACCTTCCCCCAAATAATATAAATCTGAACTCATCATCAAAAGAATTGGCATAATTGCAATGATCTGCTTTTCCTTGCAGAGGTACTGGATGTCTTTCTATTTATTCAAATCTTTTATGACTCTCATCTTAGACCTTTGTGGTTTCTGGTAGTTTTGGGGGGTTTGTTTTGTTTTGTTTTATATGCATTGTTATTGTGAATGAAATTTTTCCATGATATATTCAAAATTATTATTACAGTGTAGAGAAAAAGACTGGAGATATATGTTTTTTCATGTGGGCCATTGTTCTGAACTCTCTCTTCCCAGTTTGCCCCACGATTCTCTTGAGTCTTCTTCCAAATGTTTTCAGAGATGCAAAGTTGTTTCTTTGTAACCAGGGCAAGAAGAGTGATGTTTAACAGTGTTGAATAGAGCAAGGAACAAAATGCATCCTTTGTCGCCCCCCCCCCCCCCCCCCCCCCCCGCCATCTTCCCACAGCTTCTTGGCCTTCCCTTCCCTTTTCCCCTTCCCTCCGGCTCCCTTCCAAGGTCCCCAGTCTCTCTGGGCCAATCTTGGCAAACATGTCCACTGTTACTTTCTGCCAGTCTGATTTTCGCTCTGTCCTACACCAGTCAAGGGCTCCTCCAGCTGGTGTTTGCTGGGGCTCAGAACACAGGGCAGGTGGTGAGAGGCGAAGGGCATGGTCTCTTCTTCTCTTGAATTGTGCCGTGTTTAGATGTGACCCCTACAACTGAGGCTGCTCTCTGGGCACCAGGAAAGGAAGGAGGCTGAGCTAAAGCCATCAGAGTGGAGGGCTGGCCCAAGGAAGGGAGCAGGAGCCCTGAGCTAGCCACCAAAGCCAGCCCTACCAGCCCCGTCCTTGTCATGGCAGAAGACCAAGTGTTTTCTAATTTAAGCAGCTGCATCTACTTCTTGACGCTGAAAGCATCCTGTATTCTCTGGATGGTGATGAGTCAGGAATATCCCAAGAAAGCTTCACTCAGCAATTTTTTATTATCATTGTAAGGGTCCAGGGCAGGCCATCCCAAAATGGACCAAAATGGCATAATGAATATTTTGAATAAAAGCTACTTGGGGAACAACCAGTGGAAGACCCTCCCCAGAACTTCCTCTGCTCCCCCTGAAAGCAGGAAACAAATCTCCCATGTAAAAAATACTCTCCCTGTACTAAGAAATAAAAAAGACACCCTTTTCACCAGAGATAGGGACTTTCAAGTATAGAAGGATGTAGAAACAAACCTAATTTTTTTTCTAATCTACTACCTCAGCCCAAATTCTGCTTAGATTTCCCTACTAATTAAAGCTTCCAAACACCTATTTGGGTTTTTTTTAATCCTGTCAGTTCCTCACAAGTTTATTGTCTCTGTCTAAAATGTGTAAACACTGCCTACCTTGATCATTCCCTCAAGTCTCTATTTCATTATTGGGCCTCATGCACATGTAATAAAGCTGGTTTCTTCGGGGCACCTGGGTGACTCAGTCAGTGGAGTGGCAGACTCTTGATTTCAGCTTAGGTCATGATCTCAGGACTGGGATGGAGCCCCAGGTGGGACGCCCCACTCAGCAGAATCTGCTTGATTCTGTCACATGCTCTCTCTCTCTCTCTCACACTCCCTCTCTAAAATAAATAGATAAATCTTTAAAAAAAAAAACTGTTTTTTTTCCCATTTATCTATCTCATATCAGTTTAATTCCTAAACCAGCCAGATTCTTGAGGGGAAAGAAAGAAATTTCTCCCCCCCCCCACTACATCATTAACTAGGTGCCAGGTAATTGGCTTACCCCTTTATCAAGATTGACAAGACTACCAAAGCTAAAAGCCATAAGGGGAAAGACTGATAAGTGTAACCACATATGGAAGTCAACTGGTAACTGAAGAAAATATATTTCTAAAAATCTAGTAAAAGCTTAATTTCCCTACCGCATTTAAAAAAAACTGTATTAAATCACTAGCAAAAAACCACCAACCTACGAGAAATAAAATGAGACAAGGATATGAAAGGCTGTAGCCCTGAGTAGATAAACAAATGAATGAACAACTGGCTTTTAGTTGGGCGTCTAAGCAATTTCAACCCCACAGTTTAAAAACTCATGAACTATGCTAAGTGGTCATTTTCACCTACCCAAGTCAAAATCAAAGAATGTTGGAGATACATAGCGTCTTCAGGGATAAAGGGAAACAGATACTCCCATAGGCTGCGAGACCCACAGAGGCACAATCTGTTTGGAATTCAGATTGACAAAATACGGAAGCATTTTAAATACACACCACCATTGACACAGCAATTGTTCTTTAAAAAAATTTTTAAAAATCTCGCAGATAAACTCATCCCTTTCCAACAACTAATTTACTGAGTTTCCTTAGGTCACAGTTTATTGGATATCGGAATATTTATTCTCTACCTGCAGGTGGAGGAACGTCGGCCACGGTGATTGGCACACACACCGGACCCATGTGGATAAGTATAGGAATAAATATCATTCAACCGGGAGGCTGAGGACAGAGGTCTTCTCCTTCATTTAACTTTTTTCTGCAGTTCAAACTAGACACAAGATTATGAGATCAATAATGAGTAAAAAGAAAAGGCTTTTCTAAAATAAGACATAAAAACGCAAATCTGGCCCACGGTGTCCAGTTGCTTTACCCTAAGTAGCCTCTAGAGGGCAGTGTCTCACTCATTTTCTCGGGCTGGGACACAAACCCAGGAAAATGCCATTCAGATTAAAATTGTGGCTGGTTAGGCAACTGGAAGGACCGCCTCTGTGCAGAAATTTGTTCAAACCCAGTGATGGGTTACGGAATTAGCTTCAGTTGAAGAAACGCCCAATTGCTCACACTGACCAATGTGTATAAACCAAGGTAGCAAAGTGTGTTCTTAAGGTGGAAGAGGGACCTGTGGTCTGTTTGATTGTGAGGTTAGTACTGACCAAATGGGCCAGAAATATGCCAGTTATTTACTGAGTGCTACCAATGCTTGACTACAGATAGGCACTGCCTGGCCCGAACAGAGATTCAAATGCCAAGCATGAGTAAAAAACACGGAGTGGAGTCCCAAGAGGGGCACGGTGGTCTGGACAAAAGCCTGAGCCTCTGAGGGTGGCCTCCTTCCTCTGCGCCCCTTTGCAGGCATTGAGAGTCACCGGGGCCCCACAGGGGAGGCAGGAACCCTCCCAGGCTCCGCCATAGAAGCCCACTCTCCCTTTGCCTCCAGAGCCCAGCTCTCAAGACTCTTCCCCTGAACCTCGAAGGACAGCATTAAAAAGACACGTAAATAGGGGTACCTGGGTGCCTCAGTCAGTTAAGAGTCTGCCTTTGGCTCAGGTCATGATCCCAGGGTCCTGGGATGGAGTCCCACATCCGGTGTGTGTTGGGGGTAGGGGAGTTCCCTGCTCAGCGGGAAGCCTGCTTCTCCCTCTGCCTGCCACTCCTCCTCTTTGTGCGCTCTCTCTCTCTCTCTCTCTCTCTCTCTCTGTCAGAAAGAAAGAAAGACACTTAAATAGTAAACAGGAGAGAAAGCAATAGGAAGGAACAAAAGTCAGGTGGTGGAAGTAGAGAACAATGAATCGTCACAATTTAGCAATTGTGAAGCAATTTAGACTGGAGACTTGGAAAGCACAGGGTTATCGGGAAGACATTAGATTTATTGTGAATCATAATACCTATGGAATGAAAGGAAACGGTTAAAGAAGCTTCTCTCACTCTGCTCTCTCTGTCTCTCTCCTACAGACAAAGTACAGGAAAGGAGCGCTGGAAAAAATTACTGCACAAATGCAAGGGGCGTGGGGGGGGTGTTGATAGGAGTGGCTACAAAAGAAATGTGCCATCTCCCTCTTGCCAGCAAATACGCTTGAGTTTTATCTCCTTGGGGAATAGGGGGAACAGAAGAAGCGCTCTGGTGTGGACTGCAGACCGGAGTGTGGCCGCTCCCCGGGACGGGACCACACTGCTCTGCAGAAGGCAATGGAAGAATCCAGACTCCACACACATGAAAGAATGCGACAGATGGAAATGGATCGCTTCAAAGCAGCTTCTCCTGCAGGTTTAGAAAAATGAAGTGTCTACAATGGAAAAGGACATGTTTAACAGGTTCAAGGATTGGGCTTCAAGCTGCAATAAAGGCGCAAAACAGAAAAGAAATTACACCAGCAGTTCTTTCTCCATAAATCAGCGTAGAGATCTGAAGGGAAACAACGTGTGAGCTGCTGCCCATGGAAATCAGATGAATATCCAGAATATTTCCTCCCTGGAGAGAAGTTTTGACAGGATCCAGGACAGACAAGTTCAGCCACAAACTCCCAACTCAGTGGGGACCGTCTGTTCCATGTGGTTTCTCTTCCTTCCCTCCCATCACCTGTGCGAAGAGATCCCTCAGGAGGAAGGGGGACCTCACCCTGCTTTCTTCCTGGCCTCTAAGTGAGGGTCACTCAGAGGCTGTAATCCACAAGAGAAGTAGGGTTGGGGAAGCTGGTATTGGGGGTGAGGGTAGGGGTGGGATTGGGCAAGCCCCTTAGGGTGATACGGAATGATAGGACATAGCAGCAGCTGAGAAGACCCCACAAATTTGAGCTAAGAGCCCACAAATGTGAGTTAAAGGGCTCCTAGCTGCAAAGCTACAGTTATTTGGAGGGGAAACTGGGCACTCAGATTAGGAGTACTTTTTAGGTTTAAGTATAACTGGTATGGGGATGCCTGGGTGGCTCAGTCAGTTAAGCCCTTGCGTTTGGCTCAGGTCGTGATCCCAGGGTGCTGGGATTGAGTCCCACATGGGGCTCCTTGCTCAGCAGGGAGCAGGGTTCTCCTTCTGCCTGCCTCTCCCCTTGCTTGTGACAAATAAATAAAGTCTCTTAAATACATAAATAATTAATAAATAAGTAAAATCTGTATGAAAGTAATTAAACTTAATATTGCAGAAACCATATTTTTAGGGAAAAATAAACACATGGTTGGACAAAGAATTTTTTTCTGATTTATGAATTTATATGTGAAAATCCTTTAACAAGTCTTACAATGAATCCATTTGAAGGAAGCCTACACAGCAAGTGTGATAAGCGGCTCCCTCTGTGGGCACCCCCTTCCCCTGCCCCAAGGTATGGGCTAAGAGCCTCACGAGACATGGCCCAGGGGATGTGCCCACAAGGGGCGTTGTGAGTGTACCTCTTTCTTTTCTTTCTCATTTTCAGGTAGCCAGAAGTTTCTACACATTCCAGCTAGCTAGACCTCCCGCACATTACATTTATGTGCACAATGAAAGTATCTATTGACAACTTAGTTTGGGGTTTGTATGGATCCTTTCACATTCTGAATTCAACCTGCTCCTTCACTTGTTTCCCTGTCAAGCCAAACTCTATTTTGAACGCCGACATGTGCAGATGGTGTGTGTAATCTGACCAGTTTTTGTCTCCTGGTCCAATTTGAGTCAGTTTCAACTGCCTTTGAAAGCGGAAGGCACATTTCTCTGACTGTTTGCCTTCGGAGTGTCTGATAATAGATGATTGCCGAAAAGAGTTTATAACATAATCAGCTCGAGATGAAAAATATCAATCTCATTTTTTTGTTGTTTCACAACAGCTGCTGCCTCAAAAACGTATCCATTTTGCTATATTTATTGTCATGTCGTTCATACTATTTGCCATAAATCTTCAGCAAATTATCTCAGTTTTTCTTGCATTGCCCATAAAAAAAAATGCTACGCTATTTCAGCTTCTCAATTGATAGATACTTTCCTACAAAAATTAGAGAACTTCCAATGGTGTGTCTGATACATAACTTCTGCCTTGTCCTCATTTCCAAGAGACACGAACATCTAAGAAAGTAACAGAGCTTGATAGGCAGCAGGTTTCTACGTGAATAATGTTTCCCAATTGAGTGTCAAATTTAAGAATCTTACTTTTAAGTACTTGCAACTAATCAGTGAGGCAGGATGACAAAGAGATACATCTCCATAAAAGTGATATTTTAGGAACACGAATATGAGCTTATTGATTTTTTCAAAACTATTTAAAAATACTTACCAAGCATCACAGATGCTGAGTACTAAGGGAACAAAGATGAAGTCAAGGCTTTTGCTGTCCAAGGAGGGAGATGTTCCAGAAAGGGGGGTGGGGGATGATACGTGCAGGGACAGCCAGAAATGAAAGCAATGACACTGAGAAGTGCTGAGGCAGGAAGGGGCACAGGAGGGGGGAGCTGAGGGTAAACAGGTGGGCCGGCAACAAGGGAAATCTGTCCCGAATGTCATGGAAACGTCTCTGAAAGGTATCCTGTAGGAGTGGAGCACCCCAGGGTATGACTGGAGGCCAGATGCTGGATAGAAAGACCATGGCAGAGCTCAAAGGAGAAGTGGGAAGAAGAAGGGAGCTATGGGAAGTCCTTATGAAGCAGAATGAGTAGGACTTGAAAACAAGTAGGTTTGTCCATTTGGGAAGACTCGAACCCGGGATATCTCTCAGGCTCTGGGCTTGAGCGAGACCTAAATGTTGAGATGCTCTGAGCAAATGGAGGAGAGAGGGGACGCAACTGGTTTGAAGAGAAAACAATGTGTTTAGCTAAATGACACCTTGAACTTCAAGTGCCTGGAACTCAGGAGCAACATCAAGGTGGGAAGGGGAGATCTGGTAGCCATGTGCATGTGAGCAGAATAGGAGGTTGTGAGTGTGCATAAAATTGCTCAGTTTCTGTCAAATGGGGGGAAAGAGAGCTGAAGAGTGAGCCCATCAACACAGACACCCACAAACAGGAGGAAGAGGGAATCATCAAACATCCACAAGAAATAGTGTGGCTACCATGACGCTCCGCCTCCCGACCTCACCGATCATCCCTAAATGGCCAATCTGTGTCCTTCACACCCCAGTCCACCTGCCCCACCCCAGCTTCTTCTGCAACAAACCCCAAGACATCATAGCAGCTCATCCCTAAGCAGTTGAGGGTGCAGCCCCAAAAGAGGTTTTGTGGGTCCCTGTTCACGCTTTCTTTGTCTCAAGGGATTTTTCTTTTGCTCCTATTCTTGATTTTCTTACCCTAACTTCAGAGGAGTTCAATCATGATTCCTTTTTTGTTGCTTTATTTCATTTTATTTCTGTTTTGTAAAAAGAGTTTCCCTATGCATTTTGGTGGGAAGAGCAAACCAACAGCTTTTCTAGCACCGTTTGCAAAGTGATGAAAATGGTCTGTGTTTTCTCAGATCTGCCTCTTCGGCTTCCTTCCCCCATATCAATCTCAACCTTGGATTCTACTAGAAGGTTTTCCCTCCTCCATGAGGATCTCTGCTTTTGAAAGAAAGCGTAATTTGTTGGTTTGGAGAACTTACAGGTCTGACTTCTTTAGCACCTGTAGACCTTCCACACTGCAGGCTCCTCATGAGAACCCCCACCCCCCACCCCTCACCCTGAGTTTCCTCTGGCCTCTGTTAAGCAACCCCCCAACCCCCCACACCACAAAGAGGTCCTGCCTCAGGGCCCTGTCCCTGTGCAGCTGCTGGTTCTGGGCTGCAGATGATTTGGTCCTAATGCTGTTTGTGCAGTGTTGGGCGTGGCAGGGGAGGGGGAGGATTCCTTGTCCCTGATGCTCTTAGAAATGTTGTCTGCCTGACTTTGGCTGTACTATCCTAAGCCTCTGTTCACTTCTGTGGCCCACTGGGGAGATTCAACACCGACCATCTTCCTGGAGTTCTTAGAAACTAGGATTCTACCTTTTTTTTTTCTACTAGGGCTGGATAACTACTAAGAAATAAAATTGTGTGTGTGTGTGTGTGTGTGTGTGTATATATATATTTATATATAAACTGAAGACAGGAATACACTTCCCTTTCCTGAAGGAACAGTATAAGAATAATAAAGCAAGGAGACCTGAGTTCAAATAAGTAAAGAATTAGCATTTCAGAGACCCTAATTGATAAACCTCACTGACAGTTGCCTTCTCTTTTAGAAAGTTAATTGGTGTAAATTTTTCAAAATGGCATTTTTTAAAAGTCAATGCAAAAACTGGGATGGTCATTATCATTCCTTTTCTTACATTTGTCCTTTGCAGCTGTCTTGGTCCTTTTGGGTTGCTATAAGAGGATAACAGACTGGGTGGCAAATATCCAAAGACATCTGTTGCTCCATTCCAGAGGCTGAAAGTTCAAGGTCAAGGTACCAGCATGGTCAGGTGAGGCCCCCCCCACCAGCTCATACTTCTCCCTGTGTCCTCTCATGGTGAAAACCCTAGGGAGCTGTCCGGGATCTCTTTCCCAAGGGCATTAATCCCATTCATAAGGACTCCACCCTCATGATGTAAGCACCTCCCAGAGGCCCCACCTCCAAACACCATCACCTTTGGGGGTTAGGATTTCAGCCTATGAATGTGGGGGGAGGGACACAAAACTTGAGAGCACAGTAGCAGTCACCAGATGTGCTTTGCACAGATCATCTTACCTGGCGCTCACGGCATCTGTGTGAAGTAAGTGGACAGGTCCTATGAACTTCATTAAGGCCAACAGTTAAATGGCTTTCCAGAGAGTGAGTCTAAGTTACATCTCAGTCTTCCAGAAACAGCAGACTGTTCCATCTGGAGACTTTAAGGGCGAGCAGGAGCCACATCTCTGCCTCATTGCTGATCCCATCCCGGGTTCCACTGGGGGGGAACAAGCGGGTTCATACCCTCAGTCCAGGAATGCTGGAAGGGAGCCCTACGTTGTGTTTACCCCCCCCCCCGGATGTCACTCATTTTACCTATAGAAGCTAGCACCTGCCATTTGTAGAGAAATTTTGCAATGAAAATAATTTCCTTTATTCCCTCCTCTAAAAGTGCCATCACCCTCATTTTCCACGCCAATTATATAACTGGGATCTCATTTGCAGAGAAGACAGACAGGGATGGCTGGTTGGTAGACAACATTTGTCATCACTGTCATCTATGTCCTCTTGAGAAGGGATTCTCAAACTTGAAAGAGCTGAGTCTCCTGCTAAAATGCAGATTCTGCTTCAGGAGATCTGGGGAGAGCTCCCAAGTCTCCGGGCCTCACAGACTTCCAGGTGACGTCAACCCTGGGCACCACACGGGCAGCGTCAAGCCTCCCGACCACCACTCACACGCTGACCCATCAGAATCACCTGGAGGCCTGGTTAAAACTCAGACTGGTAGGGCCCCACTTGAGAGGTTCTGATCCCATAGGCCAGGAGCTCGAGAATTTGTATTTGTAAAAACATCCCAGGGGAGGCTGCTACTGCTGGTCCTGGGACACTTTGATGTACTTGTTGATAAAGTTTAAGGGATATTTGCATATTCATTTTAATTCCTGTAGGCAGAAAGTTCTTAACCATCTACCTGATCAATTTCAAATTCAACCACCCTAAAACTGAAAACATTTGTGTTCTTTTTCATGCCCACACCTATGGCTATAGATTGAAGCAGTGCACTTTGGAGGGAAATATTCATTTTCTTAAGAGTTGTTGATTAACAAATAATTACTTTTATCAGCTGCAGTAACACGCTATATTCATTAGTCTTCAAATCATTTCACTGAGTTGTAGCAAGTTAGAAAGAGCACCTCACAGCCCAAACCCAGAAAGGGCACTGCGAAGTACTTCTTTACTCCAAGATGTGGGTGCAGTTTTCCGGCACAAGCAGCAGGAGGCAGCAACGCCGCCCGTATTTCACACGGGCTGGGAACAATAAAACTAAATAGAAACATGGAGCAGTGGCATTTGGCTTTGTAATTGGAGCAAAACTGAATGACCCGTGTAAGGATATGATAGTTATAATTAAGGTATTGCAATTTACCAGATCACAATAGTTCCAGAGCCTTAATGTCTTAATTCCAAAAGAGAATAACGGTACAAATATTTTAGTGAAGTGTAAAATACAAAAATACTACTGTAAGGCACATAAGAAATAGATGAGCCCTAAATGTTTCTTTAATGGAAATATGTTCTATGAATTTACTTGAAAATCTCGCTGAACTACTTTTATCATTTCGTGCAGAAACATCTGCTGTGAACAGGGCTTTCTCCTTCTTGCCTGAGCTGAACTGAATCTGGTTGCCCCTCTGAGGAGCTCTGCTGAGAAGTCACTTGTCCTCTGCCCGCCCAAGGAGTGGCTGCTCTTGTTTTCACAGCTGTCCTACCTCCAGGCTCCCAGGGCAGCGACGGTCCAATTTGGTCCTTGCTGTCACTTCCTCTTTCCGTGCCACCACATGCCCCCTGCCCAACAGGTGGAAGTTTGCTGCCCATGCTATGGACTCTAGCCCCTGCCCCATCTGACTAAAGGGACCCACTGAGGTCACCGTGCCTCATTCCTTAAAGATTTTAGCTCCTGGCTCCTGGTCGGTCCCCAGCACTTCCGCTACATTTGAAATATCTCCATATCTGTGGGATGATCCCTCCAGGACCCTGGCCACTCTGTCAGCTCCTCCTCAGCTCCACGATCCTGCTGCCCACCCAGCATCCATCACATCACAGGCTTCGTCATGCTCAGACCTGTGCACCCTCGTTACCTCAATTTCTGGCAGCCCGCTCCCCGCCACGCACCTGGGATTTCCCAGCCATTCATCTGCAGGACAGTGATTCACTGATTCCCCCATGGGACCCACCGCCACGGCTGCCAGATCTGCCCTCAGTGCCTCCCTTCTTTCTCTTCCTCCTGTTCCCTCCCCTGCTAGCTTGGACCCAAGAGCCCACCATTGTGACCATTCCCCTCCCCGCACCCCCAGATGCTTCTGCCGGTCCTCCCACCGCCTCCCTTTCTCCTCCAACTTACAGCCCTTCTGCCTTCAACCTCAATCTCAGCCAAAAACCTCATTTTCTTTCCCTTTTTATTGAAATACAGTGGACATAAATTGTTATACTAGTTTCAGGTGTACAAATCCTGACTTGATAAGTCTACGCAGGACTCTGTACTCACTGCTGTAAGAAGAGTCGCCATCTGTCACCGTACAGTGTTATGACAATATCGCTTGTATTCCCCGTACTGTACCTTTCATCTCTGTGACTGATGTATTTTGTAACTGGAAGTTTGTGCCTCTTAATTCCCTTTATTTTGCCCATTCCCCCACACCCCTCCCTTTGACAACTTTGTCCCCTGTATTTAAGAGTTGGTTTTTTGTTTGTGCCTTTGTTTTGGTTTTGAGATTCCACCTGTAAGTGAAATCGTATGGTATTTGTCTTTCTCTGTCTGACTTATTTCACTTAGTGTAATACCTCTAAGTTTATCCATGTTGTTACAAATGACAAGATTCTTTCTTATGGCTTCATAATACATCCATACATATACTATATGTATGTAATACATATATGTATCACATCTTCCCTATCCATCATCTATAGATGGATACTTGGGTTCCTTCCATATCTTGTCTATATTGTACATAATGGACATAGGGAAGCATGTATCTTTTTGAATTGGTGTTTTTATGGGTATTTTGGGTATTTGGGTTTTACTGGGTATTTTGGGTAAATACCCAGTAGTAGAATTACTAGGAAATTTAATTTTCAGTCAAAAGAGACATCTGTATCCACCTGCCTACATGTGTCTGCCCAAACTGGCCTTCCCTCCTATCACTCTGCATGAACTGTCATTCTCCTAACCAAGGCCGAATCCTTCAGCTGGACACTAAACTCCGTTTTTTTCCCACCGTCTCAAGGACAGGGCTCTAGCAATTATCTTCCCACTCTCTTCTGCATTGTTGGCTTTCTCCTCTTCTGCATCACTCCCAACAGGAAACAAGTACATATTTCTCTCATCCTGTAAGAGACAGACAGAAAGAGAAAAGGAGGAATGGAGGGAGGGATGGATGGAAGGAAGGATGAGAGGAGGAAGGGAGGAAAGACGGCAGGGAAGAGAGAAAGGGGGAAGGAAGGAAGGAAGGGAGGGAGGGAAGGGAAGGAATGAAACGGAGGAAGAGAGGAAAGAAAGGAGGGAGGGAGGGAGAAACCTCTGTTACCCTCACGTCTCCCTCTAACCTCTGCTCCATTTCTTAGGTCCTATTTAAAGACAAACTTCTCCTGCTTTGTCAAAGATTATTTGACCACAAAGTCGAGGGTCCATATCTGGGCTCTCTACTCTGTTCCACTGGTCTATGTGTCTGTTTTTATGCCAATACCATGCTGTTTTGGTGATCACAGCTTTGTAGTAAAGCTTGAAATCAGGTAATGTGATGCCCCCAGTTTTGTTTTTCTTTTTCAACATTTCTTTAGTGATTCGGGGTCTCTTCTGATTCCATACGAATTTTAGGATTATTTCCTCCAACTCTTTGAAAAATACTGGTGGAATTTTGATCGGAACCCTTTCTGTATTTTCGTTGTTAGTGTATAAGAAAGCAACTGATTTCTGTACATTGACTTTGTATCCTGCCACGTTGCTGAATTGCTGTGTGAGTTCTAGTAGTTTGGGGGTAGAATCTTCTGGGTTTTCCATAAAAAGTATTGTTGGGGTCTGTTATCAAAGGAACAAGACTGAGACAAAGTGAACGTTATGCAAAGCCTTATTTTATTAGAAGCATTATTAGAATTTATTAGAAGCATTAGAAGTTAGACTGATGGCCAGGGGAATGAGACTGAGACAGTGAAAGTTATGTAGAGCTTTATTCTATGCCAAGCATTAGAAGTCAGACTGACTGGCCAGAGCTGCCTCCAAAGAGAGCAACTCCCTCCCAATCTCACAGGCTGGTTTTGTAGGGCATAACCGCAGACCCAAGGTACATGGCTTCTACTGTTAAGGCGTTTACTCCCAGAATTGATACCCGGAACCATACCAGGAACTACTGGGGCATTTATTCCCAGAATGAAGTCTGTGGATGTAAACAACAATATGGCTACCTAGGCAATATGGAGTTGCTCTGGCTAAGCAGGCCCTAATAGTTAAACGGGTTTTAACATTAAATTGGCTCTAACATTTCTCCCTTTTTTTGGAGATTAGTCAATTCCTTGACTTTCAGCCAGTTCTCAAGGGTAAAAACAGGCTGACCTGAGGTGTTGTTAATCTTGAGTGTTGTTCCACCTTCTGTCTTTCTGATTTGGCTGTTGCTGAGTAGGAACAGGGTTAAAAGTGAACAAGTTATGAAACCCTTTGAATCTTAGTTTTAGTCCACAGTTGGTGGGGTCTACCAGCAGTGGCTCCCATTTTTGGGAGGTGTTCTCGTTTTTGGTTCATTTGACATGACATGCATACTGCCATGGGGGTGGTCAGGATGACAGTGAATGGTCCCTTCTAACGAGGCCCCAAGTTTCCCACTTGGTGGTGGCGTATCCAAACCAAGTCTTTGGGTTGGTAAGGATGTGGTTCCACCTGTCTCTGTCTCAGTGTAAGCAGCTCGGATCCCTGCATGGGCTTTTTTTTTTTTTTTTTTTTTTTAATGTTAGCTGTAGAGGTTTTTTTGTTTGTTTGTTTGTTTGTTGTTTTTAAAGATTGTTTATTTATTTATTTGACAGACAGAGATTACAAGTAGCAGAGAGGCAGGCAGAGAGAGAGGGGAAAGCAGGCTCCCTGCCGAGCAGAGAGCCCATGCGGGGCTTGATCCCAGGACCCTGGGATCATGACCTGAGCTGAAGGCAGAGGCTTTAACCCACTGAGCCACCCAGGCGCCCCCTGCATGGGCTTTTTTAAAGACAGACTGTAGTGCCTACAGTGACTGGAGTACAGACTGATCAATCATTTCCGCTAGGGCAACCTCTTGTAGCCATGGGCAGAGTGGAGGGGGTCTCCCGAACTTTATTTTAAATGGGGTAACCTTGTTTAAGTAAGGTGCACACTGCGCCCTAAGGAGGGCAAAGGGAAGGAGATCTACCCATCCACCGCCAATTTCCAGAATTAACTTTGTCAAGGTCTCTTTAAGAGCCTGGTTCATTCTCTCTACTAGTCCAGAGCTCTGGAGCCAGTAGGCACAGTGTAGTTTTTAATTAGTGCCCATGGCCTTGGCCAATGCCTGTGAGACTGAACTCACAAATGCAGGGCCATTGTCTGACCCGATCACGAGAGGCAACCCAAACCTAGGAATTATTTCTTCTAGTAGATTTTTGGCTACCATTCCTCCTGCCATCTCATGTTTGATGGGAAAAGTCTCTACCCAGCCTGAAAAGGTATCCATAAAAACTAATATATATTTGTGTCTAATGGGTTCTATTATTATCCCTACAGAATATTAGGCAAGATCGTCTAAACGAGCTATTGCGTAACTTCTCTGAAGTTTACCCCAAGTTGTCTAGTTTAAGTGAACACACATTTAAAGGCAACAAAATCTAGAACTTAATATCCACAAAGGCGTGTTACTGAAACATAATTTTTTCTCTAAAATAACCCTCATTTCCAGAGATAGCCAAATCAGGACTAATTTATTTGAAAAACAAGTCCAGTTTTAACAAACTTGGCCTAATTATTTATATAAACTCAGCAAGAACAGTGAGTGATTACATAGATCTTTTAGAATCTGCTTTGCTGGAACTTTTTATAAGGAATCTCTAGGTTGAACTTGTAATAGCCTCTCCAGGCCAGAAGCCAAGCCAAGTACTTGCCATCAGATATGCCTGCAATACCAGTCAATTTGGGCGAATTCCTCTTCCTGAGGTCCCCAATGTATCCTGAGGTTCCTGCACCTTCCAGGAAGTGACATTCTTTACTCACTTGGCAAGGCTGCTGCTGGGAACTCCGTAAGCAAGGTATCAGGCTAACAGTTTTAAGGGGTTTTATGGCTCCAGGTTTTATAAAGTCAACCTTAGTTCCTTTAAGCTGTCTGGTCATATCTGAGCCTTTTTAAAATATAACATTCCAGTCTAAGCCTTGGTAAAATAACCAGTGTTTCCAATGGTGTCCTGTTATAAGGAGAACAGATTCTTATTGAACTTACGCAAATGACCAATTGTTATGGAAGAAGGAATACTTGTTGAGACCTTTTGAGTTTTAGAGGGTTCAGATAGAGAGAAAAGGTGAATGTCTTGATTTGTTTACAAATGAATATTTTACATTTCTGTAAGTCACAGACATCTTAAGGGGAAAGTTTCCTTAGTCTGGAAGAGCAGACATCAGAGAACCAGCAATGCTTAAAATAACAGATACAACATTATAATCTTCTAGTGCATTTAGTCCCATATTACTAATTCTGGTTTAATTCAAATGCAGCTCTTATTTCTGGAAATTTTTACCCATTTCAGTTCCAGGATTTCAACATATCAAAGACCTGTATTTGTCCTGAAAGTCTCCCATATGAATTTCCTTTAAGGCGAAATTCATTTTACAAGAGAATTAAAACAATTACAAATGATAAAAACTCAGAATAGAGATGGTTAAATATCAAGTGATGACCCTTATCAAAACATTAGAACTTTAGGAAATGCATAGAATCTCTATAATAGTTATAGCATTTACCCAAATGTAATCCAAGTTTTATCATTGGTTTAGCAATACTTCCTGAGTAACTTAGCATACCAAGGAAAAGTCTTATGAGTCAAAGAGATCTCATTTATAATTTAAATCTTGCTGACAATTGTTAAAATTTAAGTTTTGAAGCACATGCTTAAATAGGATTATGGATTTTTAAGATCTGATAAAACAAAACATAGAAACTGGTTTCACTGGGCAGGCAAAGAGAAAACCATGTACATTCTCTTCTTAACAGCATATCAATTAGTTTAAGAAAACTATCTTTTTGAACAGAAAGAAAGCAGATTTTTTTATACCAGTGTCTTTTAGTTTACATAATAGTCAATATTTACTTGAGTGGATCACCAATATAGATTTGCCATGACAGAGGGCTTTAGTCTTCCTTCCTTAAATACTATGCCTCATTTGAACAGAAACATTTTGCAGGAAAAGATTTATTAGTCCTTTTTACCTTCTTGTGAATAAATCCATCAAAACTTATCTGATATGGTCAAATTTTCAACATATTTCATTGTTTCCTTTTAAACCTATAAACCAAGACAAATAAAAGTCACTTTCCCCAAGCCTTCTATGACTCACTATATACCCGCAAGTTTAGTTTTTATTATCTTCTTTCATGTTCTGGTACAACCAGACGTTTTTACTTTAAGACAAAACTACTTACTCTCTTAGGCCCTCTTTTTGTGTGTGTACAGTTATTCTAAACTTATTATCAGTAAACTGTCTTTTCTCTGGTTTTTCAGATAACATTAAAACTTTTAATAAAAAACTTACAGCATTTTTCTTTTGGTAGTCCATCCTGACCATACCTATTTTTTTATTTTTTCTGAAGATTTCCCTTCACAAACCTTTTACAACTTTCTTTTGCATCCAGGTTTTGTCCCAAGCCATTTCCTTCCTAACAACCATCTCGTTTAGGACAAAATTACCTTTTATCTTGAACAAATGTATTCCCATTCCTTATCTTTCTTATGTATCTCCTACTTTTTTTACATATAAGGTTATTTCCCTTACTTCCATAAGTCTTAGTTACAGTTAGCCGAATTTTCTATTCTTAGAAACACTTCAGTCTCTGGTGATGGTTAAGTATTAATAACCAATTGTGAACAGTTACAACAGAATTCTGTAGATGGCAAATTTATGAATCAGTTAAGCACAAAACACGTTTACCAAGAGATTTAAATATTCTTAGTTTCTTTGCAGTAAGAAGTCAAAAGCACAGACCTACATCAAGTACTCAATGCTTTAGCATTTTATCCCATTTGGTTAAGACCTACATGTCCAACAAATTTTTTTAAAAGATTTTATTTATTTATTTGACAGACAGAGATTACAAGTAGGCAGAGAGGCAGGCAGAGAGAGAGGAGGAAGCAGGCCTGTTGCGGAGCTCAATCCCAGGACCCTGGGATCATGACCTGAGCTGAAGGCAGAGGCTTTAACCCACTGAGCCACTCAGGTGCCCCTAGATGTCCAACAAATTTAATTCCATTTGTCATCCAACCAAAACTTTAAAGTTTCAGGTTACCAAAGACTTTGAAAGTTACTTTAACAATTACCCATTAAAACTTTGAGACAGAAAATTAACCATCAGTTCAGTTATTTCTTTGCTAACAGATTTTAACAAATAGCATGGGCTTATTTGACCTTCAGTAAACTTTAATTGAAGTTTCACATTTACTGCAGTAACTTTAAAGGTATGTCTATCTTAATTAAACAAACAACTTAGTTCAAATACTGATTTACATTTCACCTGGACCCACTCCACTTTTAATGTTTACCTGAGACACGGGTGAGAAGATCTGAAGTGGGGGATGTTAAGTCCAGGGGCTGCTCTTTTTGCTCCCTGACAATGAAGAGGGAAGGAGCCATGGTGCAGGAAGCACCGAGGATGGTCTAGAGGCCAATTATGCAGGCCACACCCACATTGGTGCAGAAACAGAAGGGGGAGTGCTGCCAGAAGGCAGAGAAAGGATTCCCAGTTTTAGAGAGTTTTCCTGGGTAAACCTTGTCACCCAACTGGGTGGTTTTATCTTGAAAATCCTTGAAATGCTGGAAAACAAGACTTAGGGGTGTCATAGGTCCCTTACTCTCTGCTTGCCCCATTTCCTCAAACACAACAAAAAAAAAACAACAGACAACAAAAATACAAGACAAAGACAACTGCAGACCAGACCCAGCAGCCCTGCCTCAACCAGATATCAAGTCTAAGGGTGTGCAAGATATAACCCCAACTCAAAAATACAACCTGCCGCTAGTGGGAAGTTTCTCGGTCCCCTGACCGCCTAGGGGGACTCAAACCCCCTGGCAGGTCCCCTGACCACCTAGTGGGATTCAAACCCCCTCGTGATCTGCCAGTGGAGGGATGGGGCGTCCCCACATCCACTCCAGCCCTGGGGAGCAATGCTGCATCCAGCTTCTCCCCAGTGGGTTATACCCTGGAGCTCCACAACCAGACAGACAGACCAGATCCTGCAGAATAAAATCTTGAGATCTTATCTCCGGAGGCTTTTCCCAGAAATTCTGATGCTGGCTCAGGTCTCATTGTTTGATCCCAGATGAGCCCCCAGTGTTGGGGCCCGGTATCAAAGGAAAGAGACTGAGACAAAATAAAAGTTATGCAAAGCCTTATTTTTTGCCAAGCATTAGAACTTAGACTCACCAGCCAAGGGAATGAGACTGATACAAAGTGAAAGTTATGTAGAGCTTTATTCTATGCCAAGCATTAGAAGTCAGACTGACCAGGCAGGGCTGCCTCCGAAGAGAGCGACCCCCTCCCAATCTCACAGGCTGGTTTTATGGGGAATAACTGCAGAGGTATGTGACTTCTATTGTTAAGGTGTTTGTTCCTGGTATCGATACCCAAACCATACCAGGAAATACTGGGACATTTATTCCCGGAATGAAGTTCGTGGATGTAAACAACAATATGGTTACCTAGGCAATATGGAGTCACTCTGGCTAAGCAGGCCCTAATAGTTAAATAGGTTTTAATATTAAATTGGCCCTAACAATATCATGTCATCTGCGAAGAGAGAGAGTTTGACTTCTTCATTGCCAATTTGGATACCTTTTATTTCTCTTTGTTGTCTGGTTGCTAGGACTTCTAATACTATGTTGAACAAGAGTGGTTAGAGTGGGCATCTTTGTCGTGTTCCTGATCTCAATGGGAAGGCTGAAAGCTTTTTCCCATTGAGGATGATATTTGCTGTGGGTCTTTCATAGATAGATTTGATGTAGTTCAGGAATGTTACTCTATCCCTATACTTTGAAGTGTTTTAACCAGGAACAGATGCTGGATTTTGTCAAATGCTTTTTCTGCATCAATTGAGAGGACCATGTGGTTCTTCTCTCTTCTCTTATTGATTTGATCTATCACATTGTTTAATTTGCGAATGTTGAATCATCCTTGTAACCCAGGGATGAATCCCACCTGGATTCATGGTGGATAATCTTTTTAATGTGCTGTTGGCTCCTGTTTGCTAGGATCTTGTTGAGAATCTTAGCATCCATATTCACCAGTGATATTGGTCTGAAATTCTCCTTTTTGGTGGGGTCCTTGCCCGGTTTGGGGATCGGGGTAATGCTGGCTTCATAAAAAAGTTTTCCTTCTGTTTCAATTTTTTTGAAACAGCTTCAGGAGAATAGGTGTTATTTCTTCTTTGAATGTTTGGTAGAATTCCTCAGGAAATCCATCAGGTCCTGGGCTCTTGTTTTTTGGGAGGCTTTTGATCACTGCTTCAGTCTTGTTACTAGATATTGGTCTATTCAGGTTGTCAATTTCTTCCTGGTTCAATTTTGGGAGTTTACAGTTTTCCAGGAATGCATCCATTTCATCTAGGCTGCTTAACTTATTGGCATATAATTGTTGATAATAACTTCTGATGATTGTTTCTATTTCCTTGGTGTTAGTTGTGATCTCTCCCTTTTCATTCATAATTTTATTAATGTGAGCTTTCTCTCTTTTCTTTTGGATTAGTGTGGCCAATGGTTTATTGAACTTACTGATTCTTTCAAAAAACCAGCTTCTAGTTTCATTAATACGTTCTACTGTATCTCTAGTTTCTATCTCATTGATCTCTGCTCTAATCTTGATTATTTCCCTTCTTGTGTGTAGAGTTGGCTTAATTTGTTGTTGACTCTCCAGTTCTTTAAGGTGCAGAGACAGCAGGTGTATTCTGGATTTTTCAATTTTTTTGAGGGAGGCTTGGATGGCTATGTATTTCCCCCTTAGGACCGCCTTTGCTGTATCCCATAGGTTTGGGACCAAAGTGTCTTCATTCTCATTGGTTTCCATGAATTGTTTAAGTTCTTCTTTGATCTCCTGGTTGTTCCAAGCATTCTTAAGCAAGGTGGTCTTTTGCTTCCAGGTGTTTGAGTTCCTTCCAAACTTTACCTTGTGGTTGAGTTCCAGTTTCAAAGCATTGTGATCTAAGAATATGCAGGGAATAATCTCAGTCTTTTGGTATCAGCTGAGACCTGATTTGTGATCCAGTATGTGGTCTATTCTGGAGAAGGTTCCATGTGCACTTGAGAAGAATGAGTACTCTGTTGTTGTAGGGTGGAAGATTCTATATATATGGTCCATCTGGTCCAATGTGTCATTCAAGCGCTTATTTCTTTATTGATTTTCTGCTTGGATGATATGTCTATTACTGAGAGGGGAAAATATACAGTGGAAAAAAGACAGTCTCTTCAATAAATGGTGCTGGGAAAATTGGACAGCTATATGTAGAAGAATGAAACTTGACCATTCTCTTACACTGTACACAAAGATAAACTTGAAACGGATAAAAGACCTCAACATGAGACATGAATCCATCAGAATCCTAGAGGAGAACATAGGCAGTAATCTCTTTGATATCAGACACAACAAATTCTTTCAAGATATGTCTCCAAAGGCAAAGGAAACAAAAGCAAAAATGAACTTTTGGGACTTCATCAAAACCAAAATCTTCTGCACAGCAAAGGAAATAGTCAACAAAACAAAGAGGCAACCCACGGAATGGGAGAAGATATTTGCAAATGACAGTACAGACAAAAGGCTAATATCCAGGATCTATAAAGAACTTCTCAAACTCAACACACACAAAACAGATAATCATGTCAAAAAAAATGGGCAGAAGACATGAACAGACACTTCTCCAATGAAGATATACAAATGGCTATCAGACACATGAAAAAATGCTCATCATCATTAGCCCTCAGGGAGATTCAAATTAAAACCACATTGAGATACCACCTTACACAAGTTAGAATGGCCAAAATTAGCAAGACAGGAAACAACGTGTGTTGGAGAGGATGTGGAGAAAGGGGAACCCTCTTACACTGTTGGTGGGAATGCAAGTTGGTGAAGCCACTTTGGAGAACAGTGTGGAGATTCCTTAAGAAATTAAAAATAGAGCTTCCCTATGACCCTGCAATTGCACTACTGGGTATTTGCCCCAAAGATACAGATGGAGTGAAAAGAAGGGCCATCCATACCCCAATGTTTATAGCAGCAATGGCCATGGTCACCAAACTGTGGAAAGAACCAAGATGCCCTTCAATGGACGAATGGATAAGGAAGATCTGGTCCATATACACTATGGAGTATTATGCCTCCATCAGAAAGGATGAATACCCAACTTTTGTATAAACATGGACGGGACTGGAAGAGATTATGCTGAGTGAAGTAAGTCAGCCAGAGTCAGTTCTCATATGGTTTCACTTATTTGTGGAGCATAACAAATAACATGGAGGACATAGAGAGATGGAGAGGAGAAGGGAGTTGAGGGAAATTGGAAGGGGAGATGAACCATGAGAGACTATGGACTCTGAAAAACAATCTGAGGGTTTTGAAGGCATGGGGGGTTGGAGGTTGGGGGAACAAGGTGGTGGGTATTATGGAGGGCACGTATTGCATAGAGCACTGGGTGTGGTGCATAAACAATGAATTCTGTTATGCTGAAAAGAAATAAAAAAATAAAGACAAACTTCTCAAGGAGTTCCTCCTACTGTCACCTCTGCCCCCTCACCTCCCATTTTCTCTGGAGTCTACTGCACAGCACTGGCTCCTTTCTTATTTGCACCTTCTTCCAAGTGATATCTTCAGTCTTGTGGCTCTAGGACTCCATCTCTCTGTTGATGATGATGGACGTCTCTAATGAATGTCTTTATCCTTGACACTGCCCCCAACATGCATCTTCAAATTCCCACACATGTCTTCTTCTGGAAATCATCTCAAAAAATCTTCAAATTTTACATAGCCAAAACCCTGCTTATTCTAGAATCTTCTCCATCCTGGTGGGTAGACAGCAGTGTCCTTGGGCCTTGAGTCCTCTCAACATCATTAGCAAATTCTATCTACTTTTTCTCAAAATATACCCGGAATTCAACTACTTCTCCCAACTCTTAGCATCACCTATCCCAAGCCACTTTGCTTTAGTTCATCATAACTGCTTCATCCCTGGTTCTTCCTGTCCACTTCCGTTCCCTCATAGACCGTTCTCAAAATAGCAACAAAGGTGATCTCTTAAAAACCCAAGTTGCATCATATTTCTTGACTCAAACTTCCAACAGCTGTTTATCTCACTTTAGAGAGCTAAAGTCAAAGTTCTCATAGAGACCCACCCGTCTTGCACCATCTCCACCATCTTGCTCCCCCTCCCCACTTCCCACTGCTGACCCCTGCACGTGTCCCCCAGTAACATGGGCCTCTGCTGCACTTCAGTCATGCTAAACACATTCTCTTCTCCAGGTCTCTACACCTCAAATGCCTTCATCAGCACAGGCTGCTATGACCAAATGCCACAGACCAGGGAACGAAATGACAAGCATTCACTTCCTGTCATCAAAGGTCTGCAGGTCTGGAGGCTGGAGGTCCAAGTTTAGGAGCTAGCAGGTCCAGTGTCTGGTGAGAGCTTTCTCCCCATCTTACAGATATTCAGTGGCCTCTTATGGCCAAAAGGAGGGCTCTAGTCTCTTCCTGTTCTTCTGAGGACATGAATCCTGGCATGGGGGCTCCACCCTTCTGACCTCACTAATCCTAATGACCTCCCACAGGCCCTGCCTCCAAGGCCCATACCCTTAGGGGTAGGCCTTCCATAGGAATGTTGAGGAGACACAAACACATGGCCCATAACACCCCAGAGGGCCCCTGTGGACTTGCCCACAGCCTTCTGGGCTCTTCCCTAATATCTCCTTATCAGGTGCCTTCTGAAAATGATAAACTCATAAAGCTCTAAATTTTTCATGACCTGCTGCCTATCAATTTGAGCATAAAAATGAGAATTTGAAAACATACCTATCTGAAAGTTTGATCCCTGGGAAATCCTTGCTGGTCCGTGGGCAGAGGATGGGAGAGCCAGGTACCAGCAAGATTTGTCACTAGAAGCTCTGCAGAAGGTACAGGAAGTGAGGCTCCCACAGCTCTCTCAAAAAGACCCACCAGCGCCCTCCATGCGTTTAGGGGGTGATTTTCCTTCTCACATTTCTCACACCCTGAACATCTGAGCTGAACATCGATCCTAAAGATCAAATAATTCTAATTTATGACTTAAAATATTTCTGAGTGTATGCTGAAGAGAAGAAGAGTAAAGTAGGTGTTTGGTAACACAGGGGAGAAAAGTGGAGAAAAGATAACTAAGATAATGACCAACCATGGACCTGAGAACATCCTTCTGATTGGTCTGTGGCCATGCCATGAAGCTATTGACAATTTGAACGTTCATCCCTGCCCTTGACTTTCAACAGTTCTCAGCCTGGTGTTGTCCTCCAGGAGGGCCTGCCATCTACAATCCCCACCCATTGCCTCAGAAACTGAACCTCTAACCCTGGGCACCCATCTCCCCATGAGTACATGTCCCCCAGGTCTGAGTCACTCTGTCTGGAATAATACACCTGAGTTTCAAAAGGAGGGAGAATGACCTTTGCTGACTGGGGTCCTTGAAGGTGGGTCAGGACCCACCCAGTCGATACCCTCTGAGATCCCAACTGCACTGAATTGTCGTTCTGAGACTTCATGACTTTATTCTTCCAGCTCTTGGGGAATGGCTGCTACCTTCATATGTGTGCACGTGCGTGTGCACACACACACACACACAAACATACAAGCACACACATGTACATGCACTTCCCAATGGTAAGTATCCATTTCTCAGAGTAAGCACAATCTAAGGGGCACGGTCTAATGGCACCCTATTATCTGAGGCCACCTGGATCACAATGGAATGATTACTTCACAAGATTTCACTTTATTTTGGAATCACAGGTGGTTCTCTTTCTTTTTCCTTGGGGCATTTTTATATACGATGCCAGGGCATTATTCTAAAGAAAGGAATACTAGCTGAGCATAAACTTCTGAACAGGCAATCCATAGCCAAACAAAGCTCAACAGAAGTTTCCAAATCTTTATTTGTGGGGACCCAGTTAAATTATTGGACAAGGTACTCCCCACACCACCCCAGTCTGTGGTTAGGATGAAGGCTGGTAAATTTCTTCTTCCAATTAAAATGATATACACTAAAAAGGGAGAGGGGAATATTCAATCTACCCCAAGAAGACAATATCCCCTTTGCAAGGGACAATGTCTCTGAGGGGGCCCCATTTCAGAAACTGCCTTGGCCAAAAAGTCACAGGAGAAAAGGCCAGCCCTGAGATTAGCCAGCAGGACCAATGATGCCAGAGCACATGTTGACAGAAGCAATATACAGTCAAGCAGGGAAAACACACTGTCGCATTGGTCCAGTGGTGTCTGCTCACCGCCAGGCAGTGATCAGCAGCGAGGAGTGAGAGAACAATTGGAGGCACGTGGATGGGAAACGCTGAGCTGTGAACACTGGGCAGGAGAGGCAGGGAGCACTGCGGGGTCTGCTCATGGTTGCGGGCCTTTGTCACTGGTTGGAGTGCAGGTGAGGCTGTGAGCCCTTGGAAGGAGTTGAGCAGTGTGCATCCCCAGGCTGTCTGCATGCTTCTTTAGCAGAAACAACAAATCCAGCACATTCCAGATGGTAGAAAATAAGACCATCACTGACTCCTGACTCATTATCTCCCTCTTCCACAGTGGGAAACAGCTTCCCAGATCACTCCGGCAAAGTTACCCAGGATAACACTGAGAAGCCCAGTGAGTCTCCTTCCCTTATTAGACTAATCACTGTGCTCAGGATAATGATAGAAACTTACTAGCTTGGTTGGTCCTTGTGCCCACGCAGGGGTAGGGAGAGAGGAGCCCCCAAGTCACCTACACAGAGCAGGATTGCTAAGAACAGGGGAGAGGCAATTCTCCAAAGAAAAAGATGTGGAGATGAGGAAAACATAAATAAAACATGTCCAGTATAGAATGACTGACGGGTTTTCATGTGAAAGAGTGATTTGATTAGAAATATTCATTTCTAGGAGGCACTACTCATCCAGATTGAAGAGATTTTTATTTAATCTAAGGAAACACTTTCTTCAAAAAAAAAATAGAAGTTTAAAAAGAGAAGACACAAATAAAATGTGCTGCTTCATAAAGTAAAGAGCTGAAGGGGAATTCTGGCTTTGGTTGGGAGGGTGAGTCAGATGATGTGCAAAGTCAAGTTCACAGGGACATCAAAATCCTGGAATCTGGGATTCTGTTGTGTTGTTCAAAGAGATGAAGAAAGCCCATAATCGGAAATATAAACATGGAGGCCATGGTAGGCAAGGTTTGCCTGTTACAAATGTTCTTTTCTTTTGTTTTCTTTTTTCCAGAATAAGATTGAATCCTCACCATGGGGAGCCTGACTTCAGTCAAAGGCAGAGGCTTAACTGACTGAGCTACCCAGGCACCCCTGCTTTTTAGAATTTTAAAATCATTCCTTTATATGTTTCATGACTAAAGTAAATAACAAAAATCTTAGACTCAATCTCTCAGGAAAAACAATTCTATTCAACACAGCTATCAGACTAGTACCAGTTTTCAGATTTCTTTTCCAGAAAAATCTGTTATAGTGACTGTCTATACTTTCTGAACTAGTAAGTATTAAACTATTCTCACATTGAGATTTTACTGCCCCCGCTGTGTCATACTGCACCCCTATATCATACTGTACCCAATGTCATACTGCCCCCTGATATCATTCTGTACCCCCATATCATACCACACCCCATTTCATACTGCACCCCTATGTCATACTGCACCCCTATGTCACATGGAACCCCTATGTCATACTGTCCCCAATATCATACTGCACCCCTATATTATACTGCACCCTGTATCATACCATCCTCTATATCTTACTGCACCCCCATGTCATACTGCCCCCCATGTCATACCACACACTTATGTCATACTGCTCCTCTGCCTCTGACTTAGGAACATATTTTTCTCCTTTTCTATGGCCCTCCCCACCTCCTGCTAGTTGAACACTCTTGCCTCGATTTAATATCTTCACTGTGGGAATGGCTGACCTTTCACAAACTATTTATTAAACGAACAAGTAGGCTTTTGTCCCTCAAGGCTAACTGGAAATAGCTGAACTTTAAATTTTCTTTATTGAGAATTTCAAAGATTCATCTCTCAAAAACCACTCACTCAATGTTTCTTACCTTCCTCTGAATTTGTTACAACACAGACTTCAAAGTTCAGTAATTAAAAGAGCGAAAGAAAATTCCATCCGGTGTTATCTCTTTAAATCGTTCATATTAAAGACTAAAGAGTTTATTTTTCAAAAAGGAAACATGTATAATGTTTCCACACGAAGACCTGTGTCCCTGTACTCCAGACTTTTAACTGCACTTGGGTTTTGTTTAACATCACGGTTTTCAAACAGGATGTTCTTCCATGTTCCTCTGGTTGATTTCACCTCATAAAGAGAAAACCTCTGAAATTTACAAGGGATAAAACTGTTTGTTCCAGGGCTGGTCTGGTCCTCGTCCTTATCCCTGAGGCCAAGGTACAATAAAAACATGAAGCAGTCAGCGTTGGCTGTCTGGGACTTCTGCATGGGGTCCCCGCCTGTCCTTCACTGCTATCTCACATCTGGCTGAGTGCCATCTGCCTTCCTTCGGCATGTGGTCTTTTTGGAAATCATCTGTTTAAATTGCATAGTGGAAATTACTAACTGCTTTGATGAAGCCCACCTCTCCTTGTATCTAAAGACAGTCCATTCACAATAGTCGCAGAAGGTGGTAACTAGGAAAGCAGGCATGGTGCCCTCCAAGACCTTGGCCTGGAGGCAGTGGGACACTCCCCTCCCTGAAAGCCAACTCCCGCCAGAGCACCCTCCTTCACGCCTCCAACACTGGGTCCACACTCTAGTCTTGTGCAACACGTCTGGCTGTGGAAACCGGACCTCAAGCTGCACCTTCGCTCCAAGGGAGACTGGAGAAGGTGGGGTGGTTTTGTGGGAGTTTGTTGTCACTTTGGAAAAAGAGGGCTTCCAGGAATTCTCAGAATGCAGAAATAGTTCTCAAAAAGCATTGGGCAGCCACAAGTGATCAATTCCACTCCAGACGAGAGGCCAGAAAACTTCTTCATAGGAAGGTTATGTAACTCGCCCAAGGACACACAACTAGGAAGTGACAATCTGGGAACTGAGGCTGTCCTAACCATCACGCAGGACTGCTCCCTGGGACATGGGGCTGTTTGGGGGTGGGGGATTTCACTTACACCAGCTCTTCTGGGATTTCCAGACCTATGTTACTTATTTTTTAAAATATTTATTTATTTATTTGGGAGAGAGAGAGACCACACATGTGAGACGGGGAGGAGCCGAAGGAGGGGGAGAATCTCAGTCAGTCTCATTGCAGAGAGCTGAGCCCAGGGTGGGACTCGATCTCACGGCCTTGAGATCATGACCTGAGCTGGAACCAAGAGTCTTGCTTAACCCACTGAGCCAGCCAGGCACATCCCCGACTTAACTTTAAATTGGGGGAGTGGAGCAAGCAATTCTCCCCTGGTGAGACTTCAACCCAGTTCTGACGTGACCCACCCAGAGACAGCATCAGGTTGCACAGGTGAGGTCTTGTTCCTACGAGACTGCCCCCAGCCCCGCCTTCGGATGGCGGTTGCACACCCTGGGCTGTCACCAGCTCCAGATCAGAGGTTCCAACAGTCTCTTGCTTAGGCGCCTTTAATTTGCTAGAGTGGCTCACAGAACTCAAGGAAAAACTTACCAGTTTATTAAAAGATATGATGAAGGATATGAATCAGCAGCCAGATGAAGAGATACATAAGTTGAGGCATGGGGAAAGGTGGGGAGCTTCCATGACCTCTTCAGGACACCGCTCTCTCCCATTTCCACATGTTCACCAACAAGGAAGTCCTCTGAACCCCGTCATTTTTGGTTCTTATAGAGCCTCCCCTCCAGAGTCATGATTAACAAATTCATCGTCCATTTTCTGATTCAGCTACCAGCTCCTCTCCTCCTCCCCTGAGGTCAGAGCCTAGGGGTAGGGGGCTTTGGGGGAGAGAAGGTGAAACTGAAAGCTCCAAGTCCCCACTCCCACAGTTGGTCCTCTTGTCCTCACTTGGTTACAGTCAAAGCCACCTTAGTAACACGACACCCATGTCACTGGCATTCACAGAAACTGTGGCTGAAAACCAAATATACCTGAGAAATATACTTTGGTCATCTGAATAATTAAATATATATTTATTATATATCATTATATTGCAGGAGGGGAGAAGATAGATCGTTACGTAAGGCAAATTGGCCAATAGAAGAGAAGGTCCATAAATAGTGCCAAACATTCATACAGTAATGAACTCTCACTATATGAGCCTGGGCACTGCAGATGAATGTGGAAGGAATGATTTTTACATTAACTCGGCTGAGAACAACTAAGTATCCTTATAGGGAAAGCAATAGACCCTCCCATGACACCGTTCTCAAATCAGTTCCAAGTAAATTTAGGGCCCAAATCTGAAAGTTAAAACTACAGAGATTTTAGAAAACAGTAGAGGTAAATATGATGGAAAATAATACAGAAAAAAATAACATCTTCATAGTATCTTAAAATTTGCTGTAGACTTACAAAAATATTAACAGTAAAGGAAAAGTTACCATAGAGAAACTTCTGTGTGTTTACTAACAAATTGGTCTGGATTATACAAATAATTTATACCAATTAGTAAAAAACCGACAATAAGAGTGTCTGGGGGGCTCAGCCCGTTAAGCATCTGCCTTTGGCTCCCAGGGTCCTAGGACTGAATCCCGTGTCAGGCTTTTTGCTTGGTGGGGAGCTTGCTTCTCCGTCTCCCTCTGACGGCTGCTCTCCCTGCTTGTGCGCTCTCTCTCTTGCTCTCTCTCTCTCTCTCTGTCAAATAAATAAAATCTTAAAAAAAAAAAAAACACGGACAATAGAGAAAAAGAAATGTGCAAAGACTTGATCCAGCACAAGGGAAGAAATGCACTTGGCCATCCATATATAATGTTGCTCAACCTCATTAGTAGTCAGAAAAAAGCAAACAACACTACAACAGGACACTGTTTTACACCCACCCGGCGGGCCAACGTTAAAATGTCTGAAAAGGGAACATGTGGAGGGAGGGAGTCTTCATACGCTACTGGTAGGGATACAAACTTGTACAACCACTCTGGAACCAGGTTGGCCTTATATAATTTAGCAAAACTCATACACACACCCTATGACCCAGCAACTTCACTCTAAGTTGTATACCTTTGCAGAGAGTTTGGCACACACGGCTATCAGAACGGGGTTTAAAAATAGTTGTTCAATATTGCCTGGGTGGCTGGGTGGGCTTTTCCTTTACTTTTCTTTTACTGTTAATGTTTTTGTAAGTCTGCCTTCAGCTCCATTCGTGATCTTGGGGTCCTGGGAATCGAGCCCCACATTGGGCTTTCTGCTTGGCAGGGAGCCTGCTTTTCCCTCTCTTTCTGCCTGCCTCTCTGCTCTGCCTACTTGTGATCTCTCTCCCTCTCTCTCTCTCTCTGTCAAATAAATAAATAAATAAATAAATAAAATCTTTAAAAAAAAAAATGGTTGCTCAGTATTGTCCTCAAAAACACAAAGCCGGGAACAGCCCACCAGTAGAATGGAAAAAGAAATGTAATCCATCCCAGCTCTGACATAGTTTACAGTAATGAAAAAAGGAATGGACCAAAGTTAACCAAATGCCATGGACCAATTCCACACGCACGGCGTGGAAATAGAACAGGAGACACAAAAGCATTACAGAGAACTGTATGCCATTTCCATTGCATCCAAGTCAAAGCAAGACAGTCCAGTGGGATGTTCAGGGACACATCCCCAGTTGAACACCTGTAAAGGAAAGCAAGTAAATGATTCTTGCCACTGTCGGGCGGCAGTTACTGTCAATCGGGGAGGGCCACTTGGGGAACTTCCTGATTTTTTTTTGACCAGGTCGTCTGGTTTTGGAACAAAGGGTGGTATTTGGATGGGCCCCTTTGTGATTATTCATTATAATATATGTACAACTTCTGTAATTTTCTGCATTGAATAAAACCAAAGAGAAGGAACAGGTTTATCAGAAAAGGAAAAGCCACCATGAAGGAGAAACCGTGTTGAGGACCAAAGTTGCAAGTGGGATGTCAAGCTCAGGCCAGCATCTCTGCAAAAAGCTCGTCGGCTGCATCCTTGTGATGTTTGCGATACAGTCGCCAATGTGGAGAGCCGTGGCTCCGGAAAGAAAGATTTGCTACATCTCTTCTTTTTATGTCCATTTCTAAGCATGTTCATATCTTTCTTTCATTCAACAAAATATTTATTGGTGCTTACCACTATGCCAGGTACTCGAGATATTATACCAAACAGGACAAGTATAGCTAAGTTTCTCAAGATACTCAGTGTCCGAAGAGAATAAAGAGGTAATTTCAGTGTTTTTTAAAAGATACAGTGCATGTAAAGTGCTTTTCACTTGGTGTCTGGCCCAGACTGGGCCACTTACATTACTACCTACATTACCCACCTACATTACTATCTTGTAAAGTTCTCATTATAGACAGATTGCAAGGTCACTAAGGGAAACTTTGTGATCATTTGACTGGTGTATAATTTGCCTGTTGAAGGAATGTACTATTGAGGCCAACTCAATTACAGAGATGGCTTGGCAATCGAATTTTTAATCTATTAACAATTAGTATTCTAGAGTATTCTATTTTAGACGTGTTCCCTGTGAGCTTGGTCAGGGGGAGCTCGTACCACACCTAGATCTGATGAACCCCAACAACTGAGGATCTAGTTTCAGAGGCCGCAGGTCCAGGGACCTGTGTAAATCCAATATGGTAGGTGTGTTTTGACCTTCCCATTGCTGCTCTGCTCCCTGCCTTCTCATTTAGGACTCCTTTCATACCTTTTAGCCCTCCCTTGAAGCCCTACTCAAGCTTTCCCACCTCCCCTAGCAGTCCCCATCCTCTGGCCCCTTCAACACCTCCTTCCTTTAACCACCACGCCCCCTGGTGGTTACCAATTGAACAACCATGTTGCAAATATTCCTTATTTCCCCGTCTTGAGGGAATGAATTAATTCTTTATACTGTTTTGACTTTAAAGACCTTGGGAAATTGGGTCTAGATGTTACCTCGGATCCAATTGTATGACAGTATCTGTCCTTACCAAGATAACACAGAACGGTTTTCTGAATTGATGTTTGCCCCAGAATAGACCCACATTCTGGATAGCATCCAATTAATTCCAGGACCCATGACATCTGGAAGCCCAACAGGCACGGCCAGTTTGTGGGGCTGACATTTTTATATTCTCACATTCACCACTAGCTTTGGGGGCTGATGAGTCAGAGCCAACAGATATCAACTAACAAGCACCAAGGACCCATCTCCAGTTCACCTTGATGATTAATGCTCTTGTTGGCTGGTTTGCTCTTAGGTCGAGTACAAAGCTGAGCTGTGGAGAGCTGATAACAGAGATGACTTAAGTTGCATTAGTCTCCCTGAGGTAACAAGAATAAACACTCAGGCATTCTTTTTCCAATCATCAGTCAAAAGGAGGTCAGAGACTAGACAATCATTTCAAAGGATCTAAAGAGATCATACAGAAGCCTGAGGTCTTGCACGAAGAGCTGTAATAAAAGTTGATTCCTATGCTGTTTTGACCAGCTGAGTGCAATTTAGTGCATCGCTTTGCCCACGGGTCAGCCAAGTTTCTCTGCAAAGGTTCAGATAGCAAATATCTTAGGTTTCACAAGCCATATGGTTTCTGTCACAACTATCTGGCTGTGGGATTACAGCACAAAAGCAGTTATAAACAATACATAGATCACTGCACACCATTACGTTCTAATAAATCTTTATTTACAAAAGCAGGTGGCAGGTCAGATCGGTCTACAGGCCATTGTTTGTCAACTTCTGCCATTTATTGACTCAAATATAGTCATACTTAGCAAGTTCTTTATAGATGTCAAACAGGTAACAATTTAAAGAGGAAGCAAAGCTGCACTGACAATCCACCAGAAACCAGAGTTCGGATTCCCTATCACTAAAATTAGATCTGTAAAATTCTTTCAGTTTAAGCCAAGTTTCTCCGTCTCTATTAATGTTTGAATTAGATGATTCTTTGCTGCAGGGTATTGTAGGATGTTTAGCAACATCTCTGGTCTCTACCCTCTAGAGGCCATTAGCATCCCTGCCCCAAGCTGTGACAACCAAAATAATTCCCAAACATCCCTTGGGAAGCAAAACTGCCCTGACGTGCGTATCGCCGGTTTAGGAAGATAGAGAAGTGCTGTCTACTGCCCATGGCAGGCTCGATGCTTCAAAACCAGCATCACGCAGCAATTGCACTAGTTCTAACGTTGATTGTCAAGAGAAAAAGTTCTCATCCTTCAAGAATTGTTCCAGGGCGCCTGGGTGGCACAGTCAGTGAAGCATCCAGCTCTTGATCTCAGATCAGGCTTTGATCTTAGGATCACAAGTTCAAGCCCCTCATCAGGCTCCTCGCTGGGCATAGAGCTTACTTACAATAAAATTAAAAATATAAAAAAAAAGAACCGTTCCAAGTGTGTCCTCTTCCATGAGGCTCTCTAGGTCTGCTGCTTTCCCTCTTCCTCGGGACAAACACCTTGAGATCATAACACAGCCCTGTTAAAAACAGCCTGAGCCAGAACCGGCGCCTCTATCATGACCCATGGGGGTTCAAGAAATTCTAAAGGTCAAGCCTGAAGATCACATCTGGGGATGGGAAAAACTTCCATCGTATTACAGAGGCCTCTGTATCCTTTAGGTAGGGTGACACCTGCTAACAAGGCCTCGTGAAAGGGAATGATAGGACCCACCTGGAAAAGAACCTAAGTAGAACGTAGACTGCCCCAGCACTGGCTACTTATAGACTCGTCCTGGGCTGGCAGTCAGGGGGATGAGGATCCAAGGGGCCAGACTTCACAGCTTATGTTGCCGGGGGTGACTGGCTGCGGAATGTGCCAGAAGCCGTGAAACAGGCCATTCCACTAGAGGACAGACTACCAGGACACACATGCCCCATGTGGTCCCATCTGCACACAGGTCCTCAGAGCCAGCGAGTGTGAAAAAAAACGTGCAATACCGCCATGAGGCTCCGGGAGGAAACCACCAAAGGCCTCTGTGCCCTCACTCCATCCGAGGTGCTGGGACTCAGACACTACCTCGCTGGAATTCTCTAGGGCCGTGTTTCCAACAGCTGAGCCCCTGATTCTTTCCTTGCCCCCTCCATCCTATCCCAGCTGCAAGCCAAGCACCCAGTGCACCCCACGCCTAAAATTGTGTGTGACTGGACCCTGAACCCGCCCAGGTCTCTCCCAGCACAGGCTCCCTGTGTCTAGACATTGGTGCAAAGCACACCTGCTGGAAAGTTGCCTGCGCTCAGCAGGGAGTCTCCCTGAGATTCTTTTCCTCTGACCCTGCCCCCACTCAGTACACGGGTGCTCTCTCGCTAATAAATAAATAAATCTTTAAAAATAACAACAACAAAAACCTGCTGTAGCAAAACTAAAAGAGAAACTACCTGGCTTCCTACGACACAGCTTGTGGCTTACGGGACTTGCTCACGATGCCTACATGCATCTGGAACTCCGGAATCAGAGACTGCGTGAGGCCAAAGAAATGGGTTTGGTCCCAGCCTCTGCTGGTCATATCAGTCAGGGAATCCCAGGGAGTGGTGTGCTCACGGAGATGTTTTCACAGCCGAGATGGCCTAGTAATGAGGGATGGGTACTGGTGGGACACTGTTCTCCATTGATCTCACCCAATCCTCCCCAGCTCGTGAGCCAAGCACTGTGTGGGAAGCTGAGCATCCGTCTCTTGAAGCGCACCCCCACTGAGTGGGCAGATGTCACCTTCACTCATGTCTCTCTTGGAATTAGGGACCAGGGACTGGCACACAATGCAGTCATTCTAGCCACTGTCATGGCCACTGTCATGGCCATTGTCATTCATTTCTGAGCCAGGAAGTCGTGTTTTCTGCTCACACTGATGAAACTGGGGCGGGCTAACTCTTTAGCTTGCAGATAGGATAAAATCCCTACTTTATCTGCAAAGGACCCTTCACAGTTCTCAGCTGACCCTCTAGCTCTAAAGTCCCGCGGTCTGTGCTTACAGCTTTGACCAGTGAAGGGAGGACAAGCTCCCTCCTTGAAGTGAGTGTGCAGCCCTTGTGACATCTCCCTGAGAGCTCTGGGGAATGGGATGGATTGTGCAAGCCGGTTCTGCAGAAGAACCAAGAATTCTTACCATGAGTATTTCCAGCTCTGCCTCCCAGTGGGCTAGTCACCAAAGCAAATAAAAAGGAGCTGGGTCCAGACCATGGTCTATTTCAAATGCCTGCACATGTAATCAGGACAGGAAATAACTAGACAGCTGTCGATATGAACACAAGATGAATGGGCTTCTGGCTACAATAGGGATTCTTATGTTCTATTAAATGACTTCCCTTGATCACAAGCTGAATGAAAGGATAGTCCGTGAACCCCTTCTCAAGGGCCCAGTGATCTCAGAACATCGGGCTTTCACAGAGTCCTCGAAGAAAGGGACAGTATCAAATACTCTCTCGTGCCCCTAGACAGTGGGAAGCAAAAAGGACATGGTATGTATTGAACCAATAATGAAATTCTTAGGATGCAAAGGAACCTAAGCAACATCAACAAAGTTATCTATTTAATTTTAGACAAGGAGGAATCAACAGGCATTATCGGAAATCGCAGGTTTCACCCTCATCGACCCCATCCCCAAATCTATCCCCTCAGCCCGTTCTCCAGGGCCTGAATATGTTCCGAAACCGAAAGCTGCAGTGGCTTCCTGCCGCCCCTCTCTGCATGTGGGATTTGCCAAACACACTTCTCCCTACTGACTTGCTGCCAGGGGTTCTCATAAGAAGCCGCGGGTAAGAGCACGGGGGCAGGGGCCCGGCTGTGGGACACGAATGTTTTCTCCACCTAACAGTGGAGAAGGCACTCACTGTGGGCAAGGCACTGGGGTTCCGTGAGCATCAGTTTTACCAGAAAAGGGTGGGATCAGGAAGTTAAAACAAGTAATCAGAGCAGTGCCTAGTCCATATTCAATACTCAATGGGAGTTACTTTTATAACATCTGACATTGGTACAGGATTGCTAGAGAAAATACATATTTTTCTGCAATTCAATAATTCTGCTTCCAGGAATCAATGCTTAAGAACCAAAAATATGGGGGGCGCCTGGGTGGCTCAGTGGGTTAAGCCGCTGCCTTCGGCTCAGGTCATGATCTCAGGGTCCTGGGATCAAGTTCCACATTGGGCTCTCTGCTCAGCGGGGAGCCTGTTTTCTCCTCTCTCTCTCTCTCTGCTTGCATCTCTGCCTACTTGTGATCTCTGTCTGTCAAATAAATAAATAAAATCTTTAAAAAAAAAAAAAGAACCAAAAATATGGGAAAACCCAAAAGACTCCACCCCCAAACTACTAGAACTCATACAGCAATTCAGCAACGTGGCAGGATACAAAGTCAATGTGCAGAAATCAGTGGCTTTCTTATACACTAACAATGAAAATACAGAAAGGGAAATTAGAGAATCGATTCCATTTACTATAGCACCAAGAACCATAAGATACCTGGGAATAAACCTAACTAAAGAGGTAAAGGATCTGTACTTGAGGAACTACAGAACACTCATGAAAGAAATTGAAGAAGACACAAATAGATGGAAGACCATTCCATGCTCTTGGATCGGAAGAATAAACATTGTTAAAATGTCTATACTGCCTAGAGCAATCTATACTTTTAATGCCATTCCGATCAAAATTCCACCGGCATTCTTCAAAGAGCTGGAGCAAGGGCTCAGTGGGTTAAGCCACTGCCTTCGGCTCAGGTCATGATCCCAGGGTCCTGGGATCGAGTCCCACATCGGGCTCTCTGCTCAGCAGGGAGCCTGCTTCCCTCTCTCTCTCTCTGCCTGCCTCTCCATCTACTTATGATTTCTCCCTATCAAATAAATAAATAAAATCTTAAAAAGATAAAAATAAAAATAATAATAATAATCCTAAAATTTGTATGGAATCAGAAGAGACCCCAAATCGCTAAGGAAATGTTGAAAAACAAAAATAAAGCTGGTGGCATCACGTTACCTGATTTCAAGCTTTATTACAAAGCTGTGATCACCAAGACAGTATGGTACTGGCATAAAAACAGACACACAGACCAGTGGAACAGAGTAGAGAGCCCAGATATGGACCCTCAACTCTATGGTCAATTAATCTTTGACAAAACAGGAAAAAATATACAGTGGAAAAAAGACAGTCTCTTCAATAAATGGTGCTGGGAAAATTGGACAGCTATATGTAGAAGAATGAAACTCGACCATTCTCTTACACCGTACACAAAGATCAACTCAAAATGGATAAAAGACCTCAACGTGAGACAGGAATCTATCAGAATCCTACAGGAGAACATAGGCAGTAATCTCTTTGATATCAGGCACAGCAACTTTTTTCAAGATACGTCTCCAAAGGCAAAGGAAACAAAAGCGAAAATAAACTTCTGGGACTTCATCAAAATCAAAAGCTTCTGCACAGCAAAGGAAACAGTCAACAAAACAAAGAGGCAACCCACGGAATGGGAGAAGATATTTGCAAATGACAGTACAGACAAAAGGTTGATATCCAGGATCTATAATGAACTCCTCAAACTCAACACACACGAAACAGGAAAACACATCAAAAAATGGGCAGAAGATCTGAACAGACACTTCTCCAATCAAGACATACAAATGGCTATCAGACACATGAAAAAATGTTCATCATCATTAGCCCTCAGGGAGATTCAAATTAAAACCACATTGAGATATCACCTTACACCAGTTAGAATGGCCAAAATTAACAGAACAGGAAACAACATGTGTTGGAGAGGATGTAGAGAAAGGGGAACCCTCTTACAGTGTTGGTGGGAATGCAAGTTGGTGCAGCCTCTTTGGAGAACAGTGTGGAGATTCCTCAAGAAATTAAAAATAGAGCTTCCCTATGACCCTGCAATTGCACTCCTGGGTATTTACCCCAAAGACACAGATGTCGTGAAATGAAGGGCCATCTGTACCCCAATGTTTATAGCAGCAATGGCCACGGTCGCCAAACTATGGAAAGAACCAAGGTGCCCTTCAACGGATGAATGGATAAGGAAGATGTGGTCCATATACACTATGGAGTATTATGCCTCCATCAGAAAGGATGAATACCCAACTTTTGTATAAACATGGACGGGACTGGAAGAGATTATGCTGAGTGAAATAAGTCAAGCAGAAAGAGTCAATTATCTGTGGAGCATAACAAATAGCATGGAGGACAAGGGGCATTAGAGAGGAGTAGGGAATTTGGGTAAATGGGAAGAGGAGGTGAACCGTGAGAGACTATGGACTCTGAAAAACAATCTGAGGGGTTTGAAGTGGCGGGGGGGGTGGGAGGTTGGGGTACCAGGTGGTGGGTATTATAGAGGGCCCGGCTTGCATGGAGCACTGGATGTGGTGAAAAAATAATGAAAAATGTTTTTCTGAAAATAAATAAATTGGGAAAAAAAATAAAAAATAAAAATATGAGCACTGGGTTGCCTCATTCAGTTAATTGACTGACTCTTGATCTCAGCTCAGGCCTGGATCTCAGGGTCATGAGTTCAAGCCCCATGCTGGATGTGGAGCCAGATTTAAACAAAAAAGAAACAAACAAAAACAGATGAGCCTGAAGATGTTTATAACAGGAACTACCCTCATGGAAGTTTTAATAATAGAGAAAATCTTCTAAGTGCCAAACTCCGTCCTAAGCATTTTTAATACATTATCTCATTTAATCCTCACCAAAATACATGGCAGATGTGCTTATATCCATTTTAGCAATACTAAAGAAATTGCAATACAAACAAGTTAAATAAACTTATTCAGTATTACCTCTGTGTTTGTCCAAATCCTAGCCCACATTGGAACAGCTACACTATACCACAATATTTATGAATCTATGATACGACACACTTTGTAAACTGGGATCCCAAATTTCTTAATCTTATACATATAAATGTGAGTGTATTTGTAGATAGAAATGATATATAGAGAGGTGTGTGTAAGCACAAGAGTAAAGGATACACACCGACATTTATAAAGGTTATTTCTTAGGGATGGTAAGTTTCATATTTTTCTATATCATTCAGACTTTTCATATCACATTCAATTTAATTTAGGAAATATTTCTTGAGTTTCTACCATGTGCCTGTCACAATTACACAGAAATAGGTATTACTTTTTAAATTAGAGAAAATACAAGCTAAACTCATGTCTTTTTTTTAAAAGATTTTACTTATTTATTTGAGAGAGAGAGCATGAGCGGGGGGGCATGGAGGGGCAGGGAAAGGGAGAAGCAGGCTCCCCACTGAGTAGGGAGCCTGATGTGGGGCTCGATCCCCGACCCTGGGATCATGACCTGAGCCGAAGGCAGACGCTTAGCCGACTGAGCCACCCAGCTGTCCCACCCAGCTGTCCCTAAACTGTTATCTCTTATGCAATTTGTAGCATTCATTTAAAAGCTCATTTTAATATATAATTCATTAGTTATCATGTTATGTAAATGGCTAATAATAGCAAATAAATAAAATTCTGCTTCTGCACCGCCAAGTGGGAAAGATGACTCTTCAAGCAGTCTCTTGAAAACATTGCCTTAAATCTGTGTTTCCAAGTTCAACGTTAGAAAGTGCATTAATTTCTCAGAGAGGCCAAAAAGTAATTCATCAAGAAATAGTTTTGAACTTCCTACAACTTGAACTCCAAGACATTCTAACTTAATGACCTGTCGTCTGATCTATTTTGCAGTCACAGCTGGAGGAGTAGGGAGGGATGAAGGCTGAGGAAGGGAGGCATGGGCTAAGGGACAGCTGGGCAAAGAGGCAAGGAGGCATCCTGAGGAAGGTGGCACTGTCCATGGCATTTGTGTCCGGTTAGGGGTGCACCTGCAAAGCTACAATTACCTGATCCCAGAGCCAGGGAAGGAACACCTGTCCACCCCATCAGGAAATATGCCATGGCCTACAATGGTGGGGATTTGCCTGGCCAGTGATAAAGCTCCAATTCAGCCCTGCTGGGAGAACGGGGTCCTTCCAGCACCATTTTCCTGCACCCGGCACTGCTCAGAAGACCGGGGCGCTTGCTGAGCTGGGCCACTGGCCCCTGGCCAGCCTGTGTCTCTCACCAGCATCAGTCCCAGGCTCGGTGTCTTCATCCAGACACCGAGGACATCAGATGAGAACACTTTCAAGATGCTTTCCCACATTAGAGGTCTGTGATTCTACAAAGCCCCATGACACACCCGACTGCTTCAAAGTCTTACCCCCCCTCCAAATGAATAAAGTTCTCAAGTTTAACAATATTTTCTAGCGATACGACTATTGCTTTATATCTCTGAGCCTTATCTGCCTCCGGTGTGAAAGGGCAACACTGATAACCACACTTGGAGAGTTTGGTGAACATTAATTTGGGTAGATGTACAGATCAGACCCAGCATCTGCTACATAACAGGTGTCCACCCCTCCCCCCATACTACGTCATTTGAATATGGTCATTTACTTCCCACCAAAGTTCCTTGTCACTATGAACATTTGGGGCTGGATGATTCTCTGTTGTGAGGGGCTGTCCTGGGCATGGCCAGATACTCAGCAACCTCCCTGGTCTCAGCCCAGTAAAGTCCATAACCCCCTCCCCCCACCACTGAGTTGTGACCACCAAAAAGTGTCTTTGGATGTGGCCAACTGGCTCCTGGGGCCAAATCTTCTCCCCACCCCACCCTGCTGGTTGAGAACCACTGGTTCACGCAGGTCTCAGTTAGAGAAGAGGAAAAATGGGTGACTTGCTTAACATCACTTTCCCAGTAAAGTCAGAGTCTTGTCCGGACCCATAACTTCAGGGCTCCAGTGCCCATGTGACCTGTGTGACAACAGCCTGGACTTCTAGCTACCAGAGGGCAAGAAGGCAAAGGAGAGTAGAAGTAAGATTTTGGCGCATCTACTGTGGGATCCTTTTGAAAGGCGACTGGATTGTCATACCAGTGAATTCCCCCCTTACAGGTATACTGAACAGTTATAGTTCAGTATAGCATAGGAACTATAAGAATATAGTATAGGAACAGTTATTTTTCAAAGCACGAGGAGAGAATGAAAAATGTGCAGGAAACTTGCACTCCTCTGAATTGGCCATACATGGAAAAATAAATATAATTTAGTGGTTCAGCTCATAAGAATATAGTTAGATCTGTTCTTGCTTTTCTTATGGTCCAGGCCAATGGCACAATTTCTGATGATTTATGCGTCTGGACAGCCTGTATCCATTCCGCAGCCGCTCTGATGTTAGTTCTGCATCAGATGGGATTCATTAGATTAGACTGGACTATAACTCCACTTTTTCATTTGTTTCCCTTCAAAGGTATGTTCAAAGATAAATGGCTCTGGCATTAATCTTCCTAGAGGAAAGTCAGAGCATACACCCGCCCATCCTGATTACGGCCGACTTGGAAACGTTTAACCCCTTAGAAGACAAATAAAGAAGCCCTGCCGTTCATTTCATTTTGAGATTCTGCCCTAGGGTGTCATGTGTTCACAATACAGTTCAGGCTCCCATGTCCTCGATGGAAATGCTTCATGAATCTAGCACGCTCTTGGCCAATCCTCAGTGCTAGCAAGGGTCACCTTGTTATAGGCAGCAAAGCGTGTGGAAGGCTGGAAATAACGGTGTGCTGACAAGCGGGAGGACTGCAAGGCATGCAGAGGAGAGGCAGGAAGGACTTTTCTAGGGATGGCTTCTTACGGGGGAGAGAGAGAGAAGAACAAGACATTACGGAGGCAGTTAGAGCGACACGGCTAATACATGAAGTGGAACACACATTTGTAAGATACACCTGAAGACCGTGAACTGAGCTTCCGCATAAAGTACAAGATGCCAGGGGGCCCTCCAGCATCATGGCCAACTCCGTGTGCACATGCGCATTCCAGGGTCACTTGTATACACACAGTCTCCAGTAGCTGATGGAAACAACAATCACAAGCGATCACTGGTTTGTCGCTCATTCTCAGTGAGAGCAGCACCCCTTTCGGGATGCATTCAGTTGGATTCAGATGGCAAAGACGAGCAGGGAACAGCAAAAAGATTCAGAGCAAGGTTCGCTGTGCCGCATCTTTGGGGTGCGAAAAGGACAGGTTCACAAGGAACTATAGTGCACACTCGGAGCCCTGCACAGATGTCTCAGGATACCATCTCAGAAGCCATCGGGGCCATGACTGTCCATGGCATGTCCACAGGGCCAGCGCCACAACTGGACAAAGCATGATCTTCCCCATCCTGTAAGGAATTGTATCTTTGCCATGCGTGCATTTCCTGGGGGCCTTTTGATGGCAGAGTTCCCTGCAGACACCTAGGCTGTGACTTTCCGAGAGGTAAAGGCTCTCTTAGCTTGGGGATATCGTGAGTTCTTGTTACTGGACAGGCCAGGAGGCTGATGAGCCCTGAGGACACTGGGCAAGATGCAAAGGTGGATGGAGGGAGAGGAGGGACATGGTCAGTGCTGGGTATCATGAGAGCAATGAGAGATGCAAAACCAGGAATTGGCCAAATCAGTATCGGGGGGCAGAGGACAAAATCTGACATAAGCAACCCCCACCCCAAAAAAAAAAAAAGTGTCCAGAAGGGACACTCTTTCTCTGCCTATGGCTGTTTCAACTTACTAAGGCTGAACATACTAAGATCCTGGACATGTCTTTCCAAGTCTTCCTCTCCTCACCTCTGCCAATTTGCCAGGGCTGCCATGACCCAAAACCAGAGACTAGGGGGCTTTCGTAACAGTCAGGAGGCTGGAAGTCTCCAGGGGTCTTTATGAGAGGGAAGCAGAGGCCGGATTGATGGGAGGGAGGGGTCAGGAGCCAGGAAATGCTGGCAGCCTCTGGATGCTGGAAGAGGCAGGCACAGATCCTCCCAGGAGCTTCCAGAAACAGCCAGCCCTGTTGACAACTTTGACACTCATTTTGGAATTCTAACCTTCATAACTGTAAAAGAATAAATGTGTGATGTTTTAAGCTACTGTTTATGACAATCTGATACAGCATCAAGAGGGAACTAAGAGGGAACTAAGATATCCACCATGAACAATCTTCCTGGGCCCCATACACCCCACTCCCATCCTTCCTTGTCCCCACCCCATTCCCATGAGACCACTGCCCTCTTTTCTGTCACTGAAGATTTGTTTGCATTTTCTAGCATTTTCTAGAAATGAAATTATTTGCTACATACCTTTTTTTATCTGGCTTCTTCCAGTCTGCTTCTTTATTTTGAGATTTCCCCACATTGTTTCAATCTGTAATACTCCATTGTTCCATTGTCTGGCAGGATCCCATCACGTGGACATACCACAGTCTGCCTACCCACTCTCCTGTTGATGGACACCTGGATTTTTGTCTGATTTTGACTATGCAAATACAGCTGCTAGGAACATTTGAGTACAAGGCTTGGTATGAACCAACACTCTTGCTTCTGTGTTTAAATACCTAGGAGCAGGATGGCCAAGTCATATGATAAGTATGTTTAACATGTTAAAAAAAAAACAACAGCCAAACCATTTGCCAACATGGTTTTACCATGTTATGTTCCCATCAGAGTGTAAGCGAGGGCCAACTGCTCTGCATCTTCACCAACACTTGGTGTGGCCAGTCTTTTCATTGTTACCCACTCTAATAGGTCTGTAGTGGTATCTCCCTATGATTTTAATTTGCAGTTATCTAATGACTAATGAGGTTTAGAATCTTTTCATGAGTTTATCTTCATCTCTTTTTCTTCTTCAATGAAGTGTCTGTCCTAATCTTTTCCAAATTTATTATTGGATCTTCTTTTATTATTCAGTGTTCAGAGTCTTCATTCACTCATCAAACATGGACCTACTATGTGATAACACAGGACCTACTATGTGCCACATGCTGTGTGCTTCAGAGGAAAGGCAGACAAAATCTCTATCCTCAAAGAGATGACACTCTTCCATCACGATTTCTACGGTCCTTCCCTTGGTCCTGGGCAGAAGTGATGCCACAGGTTCTCAGAGACTAGGTCATAAAAACTGAGAGGACATCTACCTGACTGCCCCCTCCCTTACCCCTCTGACCCCATCCTCCAAGTCATGAAAGCCTCAGGCCCCACAGAGAGGTCAGTTCCAACCAGCTGCCCCAGCTAAGGTCTCAACTAACAGACAGCATTCAGATGACCAAACCCCAAGTCAATACAGAGAACATTGTTATATTGAAAAAAAAAATTTGTATTCTGAAGAAAATGTACTCTGAATAAGTGGGTTTTTTCCCTATGACAGATGGGTATGTTTATTTAAACAAGCACGTTTGTATTTAAAATTTAAAACATTTAAAACTAAAAGAGTCCTCTCCTCCTTCCATAGGCATGCACCTTAGAACGTTAAATATTCGTTTTGCAGCAAATAGTTGGAAGGACCCAAAATTTCAGAGCTGAAAATGGTGTTGATAGGGCTCCAGTCCTCCTGATACAGCACAGAAACGGGAAGCATGCCTTCTTTGGGTTTATCTTGCTGAACCTGGAAAATAAAGCTATGTTTTCCTGCTCTGTCACTGTCTTCATGACTTCTCCATCCAGGATGAATTGCACTAAATTTGTTAAGAAAATACTCTTTCCTTCCTTCCACAGGAAAAACACTTCCGTTGAAGAACTGATCTCCAAAGTCATTCAATTTCCGGTTTGCTCGGGGACACCTGGTAGGGGGGTGGTGTAGCCAGTTGGTTGAGCATCCAACTCGTCTCCAGTCTTGATCTCAGGGTCATGAGCTTGAGCCCCACTCTGGGTTCCACGGTGAGCATGGAGCCTACTTTTAAAAAAATAAATAAATAACAAAATAAAAATTCCAGTTTATTCAGTGCCCAGTGAAGATCCTATGGGCCTCAGAGAAACAAGGGTGGTGATAGAGACCGCAGGCTCTGGGTGGTCACAGGGTCTGGATTCAAGTCCCAGTTCTGCCACCTACCACCTGTACAACTTTGTTCATTTCACCAGATCCTTGCATTTCCTTGTCTGAAACATGGACATTTAATAGTACGAGATAGGCCTTATAGAACTGTCATGAGAAATAAATGAAACATCCTCTATTAAAGCTCTTAAAATGTAGTTGATATTCAAAAAAGGTAGCAACTCTTGTGACCCTATGTGAACCCCCTCCACACATCCTTCCTACTGTAAAGATAAAATAATTCACCTTTTTCAACTCCTTTTTCAAAAAGTCCATGAAAGTCTGGGCCTCCAGAAGGGGTTCAGATCTATTCTGATGGCAATTAGGAGGCAGGAAAGTGGCTAAGCAGCAAAGAGACATCCTCTGAAATGGCCTTTAGTGGTGACCACTTTGAACGCGGTGTGAAGGAGAGACAGTCTGAGGACAGATGAGAAATCTGCTGGGAGGCCGTGCTTGTAATTAACAGCACAGTGTGTCCATGGCCTTGGCTCAGAGGGTGACAGTGGGACATGGCTAATGGTCATCAACCTTAGAGCCTATGTTTGCTGACCGTCCATATTCAGGGCATGGTAGGGGGTATAGCTCAGGGGTAGAGCATTTGACTACATATTCAGGGCATGGTCAAAGGAAGAAGATTCAACAGAGAGTGGTGAGAGAAAACTGTCTGGTCACAGAAGTAAAGAAGAGAGCACTTTAAGGAAGAAGCAGACACCAGAATAGACTTCTGTTGAGCCAACCACCAAACTCCTGACATAGTAACCACCAGCCCTGGAGACTGCTGAGAAGCCGTCCCACCATTTACGGTGAGACCTGGTCCCATACGTATGTGACTGTCAATCTCTTATACACCACGGGATAATGTCAAGGGTATGGCACCTGTGAACAGCCCAGAGAAGTAGGGCTCCTTATTATTCTTATTTGAAAGGCTACTTTTACTTGTATCAGTGGTCAGCACTACTCCAGACAAGATCTCCAGGGTCTGCTTTCCTTGTGGTGCAAGGGACAGTGACGTGAATGGATGGAAGACAGTTGCAGGCTCCATATAAAGATTGGGTGTTTCTTCAATGGGGCTCGATGATGGTCAGGCTCCTGCTGGTATGCAGCAGATTTTTTTTTTATAGAGGTGATCATGTCACGCAAGAGATGTCACGCCAACTCTCTGGTGGGCATGACTGTACAGAGTGAAGAAGTCACCAGGGGTGAAGCGCTCTTGGTCCTCCCAGGGGCACGCCCTCTGGCAATCCTCCTCTGAGTGTCCTGGTGGCACTGGCTCAGTCTGCTGGCGGCGCTCAGTGCCTGTTTACCGGAGGACCCCCTCCCAAGAACATCGCTGTGGCCCGGGGTTCCAGAATGATGAGAATACCTTGAGCACTCCTCCAACTATCCACATGCAAAAACGTCCCTGGTGGGGACGGGTTTCTAAAGGTCCCCTGCCCCAGTTTTACCGCCCTTTGGAGAGCCAGCAGAAAGGTTCCACTCCCATCTGCAACGTTCTCTCCAATTGTATCTGACCCCCTCACTTCCGTGTCACCTCCGTTGAGGATCCAGAACATTACATTGCATGAGGCTCCTGAAGGTCACCCAGCCCAAGCCCTCATTTTGCAGATGGGGTGGTGAGGACTCAGAAACCTTCCATGGCTTGGCTGGGATCACAGGTAAGAAAAGAAACTCAACAGATGTAGTGTCTTGAAAAGAAAGCCTTGAAGGGCTGTCTGTCCTTCACATGAAGCAGAGCGGAGGCTGGGCTTGCTGAGCACTGCTGGGAGCTGGTCCCTTTATGACCTGAAGTAAGGCTCTGGCCATTGAAGGGTCCTCCCTTGAGGAAAGCCTACAAACAGCCTGCTGGTGGTATCAAGGGGCCACTAGGCTAAATAGCCCAGCTATATTTAGGAGCCCCTAGGTGGCTCAGTTGGTGAAGTTTTCGACTTTCAATTTCAGCTCAGGTCATGATCTTGCATCGGACTAGAAGCACACATTCAGTCTAGCTAAGCTGAGTCCTAGAAACAGGCCACACTGTGGCTCAGGAGCCAGGGACCCTGCGCCCTTGACCATGGCACATGAGGGGAGCCCACAGCAGCAGGAGCCAGGTGCTGGTGGAAACGGTCATGACAGGCAGAGACACTTTCCCAGGGAAACTTGGTCTTGAAGAAAAATAGGTCTTTGGTGGGTGGAGAATATTCTAGTCCGATGCAAGAGATGCACAAGCAATGACTATCTCCAAACTTTAACATGTTAGTGGACCAGTCTATCCAAACTCGTAAGAACCGTGAAACTCACAGACGAAGCTGAAATATCAGCGTTTATTTAAAATAAAACGTCTGGAGCTCCCACCAGCTGGAGAGATTTCTCTCTTCCTGGACGTCTGGGCCGACTGCAACCCCAAATCCACTGATAACACAAAACAGCGACGAAAGAAGGGCTTCGGGCAATTTGTTGCAGAATACCAAAGCGGCTCCTGCAAGCTGATTCTTTGGAACTGCAGGTGGCGAATCCCCCAGCCACCCTGCCCACACACCGGACCCTTCTTTCTAGTTCTTACAGGGAGCCTGAAACCTCGACCTACTGAAGCTGTTTCTTCTGGGGAGAGAACCTCCAACTTTCGTTGTTCACAGAGGCCACAAGCCGGTGAAAATCATGATCCAACACTTATTTCTTCCTGAGGCTCTGAAAGCAGAAATAGTGACGCGTGCTTCTTACCCCCCCACCCCCGCGCTTGACGGAGCTTCCCACCTCCTGCAGTTCTGCGCTGGGACACACGGGGGCAGCAGAGCTCGGCCCGCTCCTGACCTGGCTTGCAGGGCACCAGGAATTTGAGAGGAGCTCCTTGGCTCTGAGGGTAAACAGGCCAGGGCGACACTTGCCTAGCACCAAAACCCAACGGAGATGCCAATGATGAGTTCAGTAGCTGCGACGGCAATGCCTTCACTGTGTGTGCTGTGCTGATGGCTAAATCTGTGCTAAATCTAACCAAATCCGTAGCATGAAGGAAAGCTGATTTTAGACGAGTCCTGCCACAGCATGCATGGTGGGAGTGTTGTTATCTGTGTCTATATCCGTATCCATATCTATATATCTGTGTCTATCCTATGTATCTATAACTAGATGTATATATAGCTACAGTGACAGAGCCATATTTATATATCTATATCCATACCTGTTTTTTAAAGATTTTATTTATTGAGAGAGAGAGTACACGAGCGGGTGGCAGGTGCAGAGGGAGAGGGAGAAGTAGGCTCCCCACGGAGCAGGGAGCCCGATCCCAGGACGCCAGGATCATGACCTGAGCTGAAAGGCAGACGTTTAACTGACCGAGCCACCCAGGTGCCCTCAGTATGAGGTCTTTAGGTAATACTCTCCGTTCGTGGATTTTCTTGCCATGTGCCTCACACATGCACAAGGCGCTCTCTCAGGTTCCATGACAGCAAGGTAAGTCAGAGTTACTGCCCCCAACAAGATCACAGTTGGGCAGCGGTGAATAATAGATGTTGTTATAATGGAAGAATGGACCAAATCCTATGAAGATAACAGAGTTGGAGACTATGAATTCTACCCAGAGGAGGTGGGCCTTGAGGTCTGTCTTCAAAGGTTAAATAGAAACTGGCCAGTAAAGGTGGCAAATGGTGCATCAGATGGAGGGATATGCCAAGGACAAGTTCATGGAGAGTGAGAAGCAGAAGTGGAGTGAGTATGGGGAGAAGGGCTGAGCTTCGGGCCACCTCAGTCACACCAGAGAGTGAAGAGCCAGGATGCTGGACTCCACCCGGGGTGACAGGGCAGCAGGCAAACGTTCCCATCCTGGTCATGTCTGGGCTCTGGCTACAGCTATGCCCAGATCAGTCAGCTACGTAGCGGAGCTGAAGGGACAGCCTGGCTGGAATGTGTTGGTAGGTTCCTGGGGTGCCTGGGTGGCTCAGTCGGCCAGGCATCTGCCTTTGGCTTGGGTCATGATCTCCAGATTCTGGGATCCAGCCTCACATCAGGCTCCTGCTTAGCAGGGAGTCTACTTGTCACTCTGCCCCTCCTCCTGCTTGTGCCCTCTCTCTCTCTCAAATAAAAAAATGAAATCTTTCAAAAAAATATAGAACAAACAAAATAGCATTCCTCAGTCCCTCACAACTAAAGTTTTGGGTAGACCAAACTATCAGCCTCAGGGTCTTTGAACATACATCTCCCTCTTCCTGGGACATCCATCTTCACTCTCCTTTGGCTCAACCCCCCCACCCAGATTCATCTTAAATCCCCAAAAGTCATCCCTACTCCCCCAACCTAATAAAATTCTCTGATGTGCTCCCCAAATACCCTCCACTCCTCCCTTTAAACACTTACTATGAAAAGTAGTTTTAAAAAAGAGAAGAAAGGTAGTTATATGTATATGTGTGTGACTATTTGCTTTTCATTTTCTGGTTACTTCTTGAGACCATGAACTCCACAAGAGCAGGAACCTTGTCAGCTTTGCTCGCGCAGAGCAGTCCCAAAGCCGATAAGAAATTTCTAGATGAGGAAGCAAGTACTGCCGGTTAACCTGATTACAGCTCCTATTTGTATCAGTTTAGAGACTGGTTGGTGAGCTGCTCTCCTTGGGCTAATTATCATTCCTTTTAAGTAAGAGATGTTTAAGAGCTTTACAAGTAAATAACAAAAATGTGAATTTCTCACAGACGCTGAGTCTCTAATAAAAGAATTATTCTAACACTTATCTTGAGACTGCATAATTAAGAAACAGCAATACTTGGGGGGTTGTTGGGTTTTTTCTTCTACTTAAGATGTCTACATAGACCCTTCTCTGCATGGTTCTTTCTTTGATAATTAAAGCTCTCATTTTCTCTTTTCATCCTTAGAAAACCATCCCAGATAACAAAAGTGTATTTCCTTTAAGCCATAAAAGTATTGGAATATTACAATCAGTGTAATTTCATCTACATGACATTACATGTAGAATTTCTACTTGAAATTCATTCTCATTTAAAAGCAAAACAATAGACCAAAATTCACTTAATGTTTACCAAGAAATGGACTGAAGCTCAGGAAACCCCATGAGGAAAAAGGAGATTATCGGGCACTGGAAGAGGGACGGAGTTAGCCAGTGTCCTTGACCATATAAGAATATATTGTATACTCTGTTTGTTGTGGGGTTTTTATATGGCAAAGCCGAAAGAATTTTTTAAATGTCAGCTTCCACTCTCATGTTATCGACTTCATTCCCACCCTTATATCTACTAAGAAACCGAAAATCAAGTCAACATATTTTCAGGTATAATGCTTTAGGCCAAGCACGAGGGAGTGCAACAGTGAATAAGATAAGGTCTACCCTCAAAAAGGTTTTGGTCTCTGGGAGGACATATCTTGTAGATCAGTATAAAGCAGGGAAGAACAACTCTCCTCCCCCAGAGTCCGCAGCCCACATGCCCCCCAGCTACAGCTACACGAAGAGACCCATCATTTGTCTTCAGAATAAAGGACCAGCCAACAGCAAGCCTGGCGTCGTGTCGCAGCTATGACAAGTGGTTCCCATCATACTGGCCCAAAAGCAGAGCATGTCTTTTCTTACGTCCCCTAAAGTGGGTCTAAATCATAGCCATGTTTGTCTGGCCATTAGGACCAATCTTTTTTCCCCCCTTGAACTCATCCGTTTCATCCTTTTATTCAAGAGATGTTTATCAAGAGCCTGTCGTGTGCCCGTGCTATGGTGGGCACTGGGGACAGAATGGGGAACAGGAGCCGAAGTCCCTGGGAGCATGAAGCCCCCCTCAGCAGGGACCGCGTGTGGCCCTCACGTAATGACGACACTGCTTGCTGGGGGCGTCCCAGGCCCTCTCCCATGGGCTTACAGTGGCCCATCCATGTTATCACAACAGCATCACCACGTGGCGTGAGCCAGGGGGCTGAAGCCACACCTGCTCCAACTGGGGGGCCTGGACAGAGCTGGAAGCTAGGTCTACACACACCAGCCTGCCTACAGAACTCGGCTCCAAATCAACCTTCGACCAGGCCACGTGCAGTGACCACGTACAGTCCCACAGATAAGCAAGCACACACTACACAAGCTTTGTGAGGGAACATGCTGGGTGTGAGGTTGGTTAAGTGAGGAGGGCCCCATCCGGTGGGAGAGGGACAGAAAGGGTCCTCCGGGGAAGCCCAGGACTGAGAAGGTTGGGTGAAGTGTATGAAAGGAAGGGGGCTGGGAGATCCATGCTGAGCTCAGAGGCAGAGAACTGGCCCCTGGCAACTATGGGCTCAAGACTCAGGAGCACCTGACATGCAGGTGAGAATCAGGGGGCGTGGGGGTATTAGAGACAAGAATTCCCACGGGGCTGCCACGATGCAAAGCTGAGTTTCCAAATATCAGCACTTTGGGAGTGATCAAGCACCATATGAATTCACACATCACCATCATCATTAGTAGTAATAGTAGTAGTAGTAGTAGTAGTAGTAGTTATGGAATACTTAACTACCACAAATCGGAGATGCTCAGGTCCTAAGTGTCTTGTGGAACAAGCCAGGTTCTCATCAGTAACAAGGAAGAGAAGAGAGCAGAAGGACATCTGTGCACTTTTAAAGCAACGGCGGCAAGATGAGTAGTCTTCGGTTGGATGAAGGCTCCATCTCCAATTCCACTAGACAGCCCCACCTCCCCCAGGATGGAGGGGTTGCATGACCCCTATGCCGGTGACCCAGTCTACACCCAGTTATCCTGTTTTTAAACTGCTCTGGCAATTGTGTCGTACTGGCTGGCTTTGTGCCATCATGAAGCCACCATGAACCTCACGAGTCCTTTGCTGGTAGAGCAATGGCTCGCACTTCCCCAGACCCAGGGGTGCTGGCTGCCACAGCCGGACAGGTGACAAGTGCTCGGGGGTCTACAGGGCTGTGAGCCTCTGACCTCACCAAGTACCTGGGATTTTCTCTGGGGCCATCCACATGTCAGTGTTTAGTGAGAATGTCTCATGCATTTATGTTCATTCTCCCTGCTGATTTCCAGGGTGGGGAGTCTGAGACTCGCACAGCAACAAGGAAGCATGATGCTCGTCCCACGGCTGACTTCTTCAGCTTCAGGCTCTCCTCATCAGCTCAACCCCAGCAGTGTCCATTAGAGGTGGCACAGCGGACACTCTCTGCAAGTCCGTTGGGGAATCCAGTGTCACCGCAGCAGGGACAACCACGTCAACTTCTGTCATATGCCGTGACCTGGGTGTTCTGTGAAGAGCTGAAATCTAATATGTATAGAATCAAAGAACATCTTTAGAAACCAGTGCTATATGTAAAATTAAAATTTTAGGGGCACCTGGGTGGCTAAGTCCATTAGGGGTCTGACTCTTGGTTTTAGCTTAGGTCGTGATCTCAGGGTCATGAGATCAAACCTCTCAACAGGCTCTATGCTGGGTGTAGAGTTTGCTTAAGGTTCCCTCTCCCTCTCCCTCTGCCCCTCCCCCACCCCGCCCCTGCTTGCTTCCTCTCTCTCTCTCTTTCTCTCTCACTCTCAGAAAGGAAGGAAGAAAAAAGGAAGGAAGGGAGGGAGGGAGAAAGAGAGAAAGAAAGAAATTTTAAGCATCCATGGATTCAAATGAAAAACTGATGCACAAATGTACCAAGCACACCCCTTGCTCTTAAACCCATTCAGGGATTTTTTTAGTACACTCTTAAAAATAAGAACAAGGTATGTGTGTTTTAAATGATCTGCCTTTGTGGCTTTGCATAATAATTTGTTACATCTTTTTTTTTTTTTAAAGATTTTATTTATTTATTTGAGAGAGAGAGACAGTGAGAGAGAGCATGAGCGAGGAGAAGGTCAGAGAGCGAAGCAGACTCCCCATGGAGCTGGGAGCCTGATGTGGGACTCGATCCCGGGACTCCAGGATCACGCCCTGAGCCGAAGGCAGTCGTCCAACCAACTGAGCCACCCAGGCGTCCCTAATTTGTTACATCTTTAGTTGAAGTTCCAGTCTGTGGCCATACAAAGAATGTAAACTCAAATGAGCTTTCCTGGGAAAACTGTGCAAGTTTGGGATGATGACCATTGTCCCCAGGCCCAGACACCTTCTGATGACCTGTCCTGTGGGAAATGATTTCTTTGATGCAATGATGGCCCTCACGTGCACCACCAAGTATGCCCTCTCAGCCATCAGAAATAAAAAGGCCCACAGACCAAATTAAAAAACTGGAAGCAGGAGTACCTGGGTGGCTCAGTCGGTTAAGCATCTGCCTTCTGCGCAGGTCATGATCCCAGGGTCCTGGGATCGAACCCTGCGTTGGGCTCCCTGTGTGTCAGGAAGCCTGCTTCTCCCTCCCCCACATCCCCTGCTTGTGTCCCCTCTCTCACTGCGTCCCTCTGTGTCAAATAAATAAAATCTTAAAAAATAAAATAAAATGCTAGACACGCACTGTTTATTAACTGCATTTAACACACAGCACCAGCCGCAAGGGCGAGAGGTGTGTGTGTGTGGGGGGGGGGGTAACCGGCAGAGCAACGTGCAGGGCAGGACACCACCTCCCTCTCCCTTCATCCCTGTCTCCCACAGCAGCACTCCCCACAGAAGGGGTGATAGCAAAGGTCAGAGCTGGGGTGGGGCAGGGGTCCAGCAGAGGCAGGTGCCTGGAACCAATGACACATGCTCATTTTTTCTGGAGAAACGCAGCAACTCTGTCTCCAGAGAGACCCCCATATCTGCCCCTGCAGCTGGCGGCGAGCAGCCACGGGGCTGTCAGCGCATCCGGGACCCATCTACGGGTGACAGAGCTGCCAGCCGGAGGGCCATGACGCTTCTCCACCATCACTTCCCTCTGGCTGGTGCCAACGAGTCTCCCACTCACACACTCTTCCATGTGACCGGCCGGTCGCTGACTCTCCATCCACGTTTATCACATTTCTGGATTCTGCGCCCGGTGCACAGGCCCCTTGCCAGTGCATTGTCTAACCTAACACGGCCTCGAGATTCACCTGTATCTCCCAAGCTATGAGCAGGCTTACTCTCCGTGTTTAATATGTCTTAGGAGTTTCCTCCTTCTATTTGTCTTCTGCTCTTTAAGGCAAAACTGCCTACACTCAAGACAGCAAAGTCGCGTTCCAATATGAATCTGGGGTTCATTTGGAATAGATACTAGGAACTCTCTACCATCGAACTATACCCAGGTTATTACTTGGGATCCAGCGAGCCAAAGTCTCGGATGAGCTTTAGATTTAAAATAATGGTAACTATCAAATGACAACAGGAAGGAACGTCCACCTCTCCTGTGAGGTGGAGAAAAAACAGAGGGCTTTATGCAACAGGGTAGAAACCATGGGAACAAAGGAACACATAAGGAATGTTTTAAGGCACTACAATAATGGAATTATGGCCAATTTTTTTTCTCCATCCAAATTATAAATGTGCCTTAATGTAATAAAAAAAAAAATACAATAAAAGCTGGTCGGACGCTCCACCACTGGCTGGTCGAACACCTTCGATTTCCTGCACAAGGACTTCCTTTGAAAAGTACTATTTCTGTTATGCTTAACTCTGTATTTTAATATCCATCTTTTCTCTAAGGTGGTGACATCCCTGGGCCTCTGCAAACAAACACAGCCCACGCATCCTGGCCTCTGACGGAACGTGTGTCAGCAGCCTGAAAATTTAAATTTTAAATGTGTTTGAGTTTCAGTGCTGGTCTCGTCCACTAAGTGACTGTCCCTAGAGGAATGTCTGGACACTGTGAGTAATAAAAATGGAAAGGAAAAGGTAGTCGTGCATTTTTCAAAAAGCTACCAAGAGGGCTTTATATGAAAGACGTTATACCTCAGAGATTCTGGACTATATATTCAGGTGTTTTGTGCTAGAGCCCCTCTGTCCCCTGGGCATTTCTGGAATGGTGAAGCATTGGGCCCCTGCCATTGTCTGGAGTTCAATGGAGCCTCCAGGCAGACCCCTCCTCCCCCTCTCCAAGATACTCTTTCCTGACGTATCCAATGCCCAGGGACTGGAACTCCCCTCTGTTGACCACACCGGGACCCCCTCTCTGCTGTCAGACTCACCAGTCAGCAACCCCAAGAGGTCCCTCTCCTGAGGCTGAAAACATTGACTGCCAGGAATATGTTAACCCCCTCTTTGCTTTTTCTGTGACAATGAACAGAATTCTACCAAACCATCCTCAGTGAAATCAGAAATTATTTCACTTGGTTTTTGTTGATGTTTCTTTTTCTTTCTGTTGGCCAATTTATTTTAAGGCTGTAAAGTGGACTAGAACTAGATTCTAGGACCCTCAATTAATTGCTCTAGGGGCCAGCTTCTCCGTGTGCATGTCTGTCTCTGCTTACCTCTGCACGCCCCTTTTGTTCCCTTCTTACCATTGATTTTTGTGTCTTTCCACTATGCTCCGGTGAAGGTTCGAGACCAGAGACCATGAGTCTCCTCAGCTTAGCTCAGGGGACCAGCTCCCCTCCCATGTGGCTGGGGCATTGTGGGGTCAACTGTGTGAACCCAGTCCACCACAAAAGGCTCTTGTTCTGTAAACTGGGATTCCTATGGTACCGGCAGCCCAGAAATGTCATGAGGACCAAACATGATGGTTTATATAAAGCACCCTGTGGGAGGCTTCACACACAGAAGCACTCAATGCAGATTCGCCCTAATTCCTTTGTCTTCATCTAGGAATTGGCCACCTCCAGGTCAGGTGCCCGATGGCCACTGTGACAAACACCCCAGCATTGGTTCCCCAAGCAGATCATTGTCTATACTCTCTGTCCCCATGACTTCCCTTTGGGGGATTTTGCTTCTCCTTGGTTTGGTGACTCTGGTGTGCTCTCAAACACATAACCCATTCCCCTTGCAGATGGGATGGGACTATGACCCAAGCTAAGCCAAGGAGGTTTGGGATGAGCAAAGAGAAAATTCTGCATTTCCTTTCCAGCTCTTAAGCTTCTTCTTTTATGAACTACTTTGAGCATCTCAGCTAGCTCACCCTGTCCCCTTCCCCAGGGCCAAGTTCAGATCCCTGTCGTCAAGTGTGCAATGAGGAAAAGTGAGCATGATAAATGGTGACAAGAAGTAGGAAACTGTTTTATGATCACAGAAGGGCTCTGCTCCTTGAGGAAAGACTTTAGGGATCTGACTGTCTCTTGGTGTCAAGCAAGTGCTACTTGGGAGAATCTCAGTCCCGTTTACTTGGTCTTCTCCTCAGGTTCCTGGTTCCCGGGGATTTACCCTCTGTGGCCCCCCCAGCCTGTTGCACCATGGGTGATGATTTAATTAGCTGTTTTGCCAACACACAGCCCCTGGGCTGACTTCCCACCTTAGAGAATGATTAAGAATCCCACAGTCCTTCCCAGCTTGGCTCAATGTAAGTCCTAAATAATTCATGTTTCTCTGGGATCCTGCAGTTGAAAGCTTATTATCTAGTGCCATTCTGTGCATTAGTCAGGACTCCGGCTCCCTAGAAGGGAATATGTACAAAAGATACCGTGTAGCCTTGGGAATTGGATAACTGGGTTCAGGAAGATCAGGAACCAGGGATCCTCAGCTCCAGCAACCTTCTAGAAGGACAGCCTGCCCTTCAGGATTCAAATCCCAGAGACAGAATGTCTAAAAAGAGACATAGAAATGTGCTTTTGACACATCCAGAATCTGAAAGATATTCATGGAAGGGGATTTGGAGAGTACTCAACCAAATAGTATGGAACATAATTGTAGATCAGGCTTAATATAGGCTACAGCTGCCTTTACCAAAGAGGCTGTGTTCATTCCATCTCCCCACACATGCTCACTCTCTGCTTTCAAAGGTCTCCTTCTCTGGGGCCTTGAGGAAGACATTGGTGCAGGAAGCACCAGGATGTTTTAAAGGAGGGAGGCACTGACAATCAAGAGGAAGTCACGATCGCCCTAAAGAGAAGAGGAACCAGGGACCATAACAGTGATGATCAGAGGATAAGTAGGTAGTATAATCTAACAGTGACTTATGTACAGCTCCCACTGCATGCCGTAACCACACCTTGGGGCCTATGCCGCCCCAGGAGCCCAGCCTACAGGACATCACATTTGTTACTGGCATAAACAATATCATGATTAGGATCCTAAGGGCAGGAAATGATAGGTTCCCAGAAACCTTGTCTAGACACCCACATGAGAGAGAAATAAAAATAAATACCAAAAAATAATAATAATAATAATAAGGCACCTGCCAGCTCAGCTTCTGATGTTCCAGAATTTGGGAGCCTGTTGGAATGTCTCCTCCAAAGTAAAAGCAAGAGGTTTCATTTTGTTTCCCTACCTTCAGGAAGACAGTCAACACTGTGATCATTTCTTTGGATTTTGGACTCTGACAAACTAAATTACTTTCTGGATGACCTAAAAAGCCCTCTTGGTCTAAGCTATAGAGCAAAATTCTGCTTCTCAAATCTTTGATATTAAGTGGAGACTCCATGTTACTTGAAATGTGGGTTAAATTGGCTAAAATACCACATTTTCAAGATCTATAGAATTTCAAAACTCTCATTCAGATTTCTGGGCTTGCATCCACACAGTGTCTTCTGGAATTCTTTTCCACAATGGTATCTCTTAGTTATAATACCACAGTGCACATCTAATGTGGTGGGGCAGGGAGGTGGGATAGACCTGTGGGTGATGTCTATGGTTCATCCTTCCCCACTATCCATCCAAGTCGCATTTGCTCAAAAGAACTGCTGCTGCCAAGACTTCTCCATATTCTGCATGACCTGGACTTTCCATTGCAAAAAGTAGGAGTCCTTTGTGCTTTCATTTATGTGGTCTTGCTACAGTTTTTTATTAACTTTGATCAATGCACTTGCTCTCCTAAGAGGCACGCTGACAATCTTGAGTTCCAGAAACACTGGCCCCTCCCTGCATTGTGTAACAGCAACAACATAGCCCCCCTGATGATCAGAATTCACCACCCCAGCCAGCATGGTCAGCTTGTTCTGGCAGGTTCACCCAGTGATATGTGAGTAGGAGGGTAGCCCCAACTTCCCATTCAACGGGACCATCGCTGTATCCCTCATGTGGAAAAAAACCATCCCCATTGAAGACTGAAGTTCTGGGGATAGGAAGCAAAATATGTACAAGTCTGTGGGTAGGTATGATAGCGCCACTTCCGTGACTATCTGTTGGTTCCCAGATGCTCCTTTTCTTGGTGTGGAAAAACACCCCCATCTATGATCACTGAATAAAAGCACATACCACAAACTTCAGGACAACATTCAACCTCTCAAGGTGCTGGCTCCCAACGGATACCATAACTAGATCTCCATTAGGTTATTTCATCATGCTAAAAGCTCCCCATTATATGGGTGATGAAGCACCTTTTGAATATCAATGAATTCACTGAGCTTGGCAGAAGGAAGGAGGTTGTAGAATAATTTCCTTGGCCAGAGAAAATGTTTTGTGGGACACCACTACCGTGAATGAGGCATTTAGTAAGTTCCCTCTTGATGTCGCAGAAGCATCATACCCAGTGTTAATGTCTGTTTCAGGAAGCATGAGTCACTGACCCCTCCACAATGGAAAAGTTCAAATGTAATCTAAATGGCCCTGAGTAGCTGGTTGGGTTTCCTCCACTCCAGGATTGGGGGCTGCATCAAGGCTTCCAGCTGGTCCCACTCAGCTTTAGTAGAAGAGGTCAGCCTCACTCAAGGCATGAGCCTTGTCTTTCTCATCCTCCCCCCACGGCTGCTTGGTTCACCTTGTCTACCATTGCTCCACCAAAACCACTAGGATGGCAGGGGAAAGAGGCTGATTGGTATTAATAGGGCTCATTAATTGTCTACTTGGTTACAAGAAGACGTCTTCCAAGGGAGCACCCCCTCTTAGTGAAACACCACTTGGGTAGAAAACATTCTCACATTCACATAGACTATTTTGAGAGGCATACCCACATTCTCTTCCCTAGAGCTTTTTGTCATTTTTCTTCTCTAATCTCCTTCTTTCCAAATCTCTGTCTGTCTGGCCAGAAGTAAACTACAGCCCATGAAAAGGTACACATTCTGATCTCAGGCCATCTTTCTGTCCAGGAAAACAGACAACACATCCCACTTCAATTTTCTCTTGAAAGAAATTCTCCTTTCTGCTGTCCTCCAAGGCCATACCTGAATATGAATACACAGACACAACAGTTCAGTTCACAATGGTGTAAGCGTATCTACGATACCATCTGTAAACCGAGTTCAGACATGTTCCTGCTTGATCAGACCAACCATCAGGAACTCCCCATGGAGGCTTAGCAGTGGTTGAGATTTAAGACGGTACCCTAGGATTAACCAACCTGACACTGCGAACCACATTTTCTTCAACGTAGTCGCCCCTATAAGACCTCATGCCGCCCCCAGGTGATGAGGGAGGGCTAATCATATACAGAAAGTTATGGTCATATATTCCAAGGGATGGCTTTATAGTTCAGATAATACCCAATCCATGAAGGAAAGTTCAGTTGAAATGGTCAACAGATGTGCAGTGGTTAGTCTCTACCAGGGCTCAAAAGCAAGCTAGAGCTTTCCTTAAAGAAAACAATTACATTCCAAAGGAGGGTATGGCTTTGCTCAAAACCCCATCACTGGTACATCGCAGGCCATATATCATCTGACGCTGTCGTTGTAGTAGACCAGCATGATATTCTATGAGATCGTGAGACAATGAAGTCCTTAAGCCATCCAGAATACAGAAAACTGCTTCTAGTGTTTCTTGCTGCCTAGAATAGAAGGGTGGAAAAAAACAATCTTCAGGATAGTAACTTCATACCAAACCAGGAGCCATGCTGATTTATTCTGGTAAAATAATCACGTTGGCTTTCCCTGGAGCAGGATTAGGTGTATGATAATTTACTATTACGTTCCAAGAACCATGTATTTTCTACACAGATGAAAGTCCTTTCACTATTTCTGAATCTTTCAACATTTGATGTCTGCACCCCTCCTGCCAATGAATGTGGCTATTTCCTTTGGTGTACAATTTTGGTGAGGAGTTGACACATCAGTGAATTGTCCTGGCCCCTTTTTAAAATTCTAGGCTTTACTCCACAGAGCTGATGTAGAGGTTTCCCCTGATAGCTAGGTATGCCCACTCCATCTCTAGATTCAGAAAATAAACTAACACTAGATTGAAGACACCTTGTGACATGGCAAGATTCAGGTTAAATCTCTCTTTACCTCATGACCCTCATAAGAAGCCCTGTTCTGACCAGTGGACCGCAGTGATATCCTAAGTCCTTTGACTCTGAGCCAGAATCCAACCATTCCAGAAATTTGAGGGTATTTTCTTGCTTCTAGTAAGTGGCTACAGATCCCTTACAAAAAGAATAGGGAAAAGATTTATAATTTGTGCTTGTCTTCTTACTAGAGGGCTCTTCTTCAAGGATCCCCTGATTCCCTAGTTTATTCAAGGAACTTTGAGTCAGTGAACTCAGACAAGTCTGAGAAGTTCATGACTTCCACCCATTTTGACCCAAGTCAAATCTTGTTTTGCCAAGCTTAGTGCTTTTTGGTTATACAGATCAAGTGTAAACTTAGTGGACTGCCCAAAGATTTCACAACCAAAGATCTCTGTGGTTCAAAACATGCTACTTACCACCTGACCACCCTTATCCCTGCAGCCTATTACAGCAATGGTACCTGCCTGTCTGTCAGTGATGTGTGTCACTATTTGATTTCAGCCCTGTAGAAGCTCATCATCTCTGTTGTAATCAGGAGCCCATTTCAAGAGCAGCAACTCTCATCTCCATCTCTGACCTATGAAGAGTAGGCATTACAGGTATTTTTTTGAAGATGCCAGTGTTACTCTGAACAATAAATTTCTCCATGCATCAGAGTTTCCAACTTACAGTTGGAAAAAAAACTGTTCCAGTACACATGGTAGATAATTTGATGCAGAATCTTTGATAAGCTGATGCATACAGATAAATTCAACAGGACCAGAAATCATGTTTATCACCCTTGGAATCTCTCCCACACATACTCGTCTGGGCTGTGCTACTATAAATTTTTAAATCTTATAAATCTTTTAGTACATTAGACTTCTGCTCCCAGATATGATTGTGTAATTAGCCCCTGAGGCATGTTGGGATCTAACTATCATTATAGGTCAATTATGGTGGAAGAGTTAACATCCCCAAAGAGACTACTTCGGGTCACTACTGCCTGGTCTTCTAACAAAGCCTCATTAGACTGCAGTAGGTTTACTTCTCCTGGCAATGGCAGTTCAGTGAGGTTGGGAGAATCAGGATAATATGACTCACTTGAGCCTTATCAAATGTCATCATTCAAATTCTCTGGATCTCAGCCGTTAATAACCAGTGCCCTCACTTTCACCTAAGAAATCGAGGAAGGCTATGAATTCAACTACATTATAAATCAGAAATCCATGGAACCAGTCTCTGTGTCTAATTTTATGCTGTTTTCAGGCCTGATCTGCAATTTATTGTAAGTTTACTTAAATGTACCAGATTCGGCTGGTGCTCTACACTGACCCCCTCAGCACTTGCCATTTTGTGCACGCCAACCCAGTTTCCACAAGCCATCCTTAATGGTTCTGTGCCTGAGACCTCCTGGGACTGGTACATCCCATTCTGCCCACACACAAGGAAGGCTAGAAGTGCCAAGGAGTGACGGCATCACCCTGGAAGCACTCTGTATTCATCCATGTTTGACAAGACCTTCCTCACCCCAAAGGTGAGAGAACTAAGGCACATTTTAGACTACCATCCAGAGTTCTCCACTAAGAAAGACCTCCAGTTGCCTATATAGACAGCTTACTTGATAATGCACCTTTTATTGTCTACTATCCCTTTCCCAACTCACCTTTTTACTGCTGTTTTTGGCATTTCATCCCAAGGAAACAACTTACATTTGACTTGGCTTCTGCAGAAATCCAAATGAGCACAGGCAGTAATAGAAATTGCATGTCTTAAACGGAGATGTTGAATCGCTGAGTTAGTTTAATTATTCAAGCTCCCTGGACCAATTAGTAGAAAACAGCCCATCTAAAACTTCTTTTATTTCTTATCCTTTCTATGGCAGATTATCATAGCAGACACTGGATCTGCCTAAATCTTGTTTTCAATGGGCCCCCCATTCCAGGTGACCACAGATGACTGTTTAAGTATTACAGCATGGGGAGGACAGCAGTGTTCCATCTGCTAATGGAACCTCTGTATTCTCAAACCTACCTGAGCCAGAGAGCTCATCTCAGATTTCCATTTCCTTGAGAGTCTTTCCTTGAGAGAGAGAAGTAACCACTTCTGTTACCAATTACTCTATTAATCAGTCTTCTTAAGTGTAGGCAACAGAATCTTCTCTAGCTCATTTAAGTAGAATGAAATTTGTAGGCTACTCATAGGCTCACAAGAAACTGTAAAACTGAACTTCAAGGACACTTAGAAACACACCACAGAAGTAGACTACCAAGAGAACTGCTGCCTCTCCTACCACCAAGAAGCTGCAGAACAAGAAGGGGCCTCTCCCTTGCCAGCTCACAGATCAGAGTCAGAAAGCCACCATATCAGAAAGCTGTTTATAAGAAACAGAAAATGAGGGGCACCTGGGTGGCTCGGGCAGTTAAGTGATCCACTCTTGATTTCCACTCTGGTCATGATCTCAGGGTTGTGAGATTGAGCCCTGCATTGGGCTCCATGCTGAGTGTGGAACCTGCTTAAGATTCTCTCTCTCCCTCTCTCTCTGCCCCCCCACCACTCATGCATGTGTGCACACACTCTCACACTAAATATATATATATTCATATATATGAATTTATATGAATTTATACTTTCAGCTCTGGGTTCCAGAATGGTACTGTTTCCACCACAGCCTGAAGTTCCTACCCCTTGGTTCATTTCTGAACCAAAGTTTCATGCAAATGCATCTGATTGGTAGAGCCTGAATGACTTGGAAAGATTATCTCCTAAGGCCTTCCAACATGCTGAATGCTAGGAGGGAGTTGGAATGAGTTGTAACTAACAGACCCAGAGTATACCCACCACATAGTTCATTGATACAAAGTAAACATTCATCAATAGTTAAAGAAAATAAAAATATAAATAATTTAATTATTCATTAATTATACACCTTCATTATATCATCTTCATTATCCTTAGGTCTCAACCCAGATATCCATTGAACAGACTGCTAACTTCTTTTTTGAGCTTATCAAAAGTGCATGATCTCTCCTGCTTCTTGCAAAGGGAAATACACATTTCTTTTCAACAAATGGTGCTGGGACAACTAGACAGCCCCATGCAAAAGGATTAAGTTGCTAAATTTCCTTACACCATATGTAAAAATTAACTGCAAATGGAAATAAACCTAAATGTTAGAAATAGTCTTTTCTAAAATCTTAGAAGAAAACATAAGAGTAGATTTTCATAACCTTGGTGTAGGCAAACACTTCTTAGAAATGGCCATAATAGCACAAACACAGAAGGAAAGAAAGAGAGAAAGAAAGAGGGAGGGAGAAAGGAAGAAAGGAGGGAGGGAGGGGGGAGGGAGGAAAGAAGGAAGGAAGAAAGCTAGAAAAGAAGAAAATAGTTTTCATCAATTAAATTATTTTGTGCTTCAAAGTATACCATCAAGAAAATGAAAAAATAACCCACAGAACAGGAAAAAATAGTAGCAAGTCATATATATGCTGAAAGATTATATCCAGAATATATATATATTGGATTGTATCCAGATATATATATATACATATATATATGAATATATATATACACATACACTCTTAAAAGTCAACAACAATAAAAAGACAAACCAATTTTAAATTCTTTTTTTTAGATTTTTATTTATTTATATGACAGACAGAGATCACAAGTAGGCAGAGAGGGAGGGGGAAACAGACTCTCAGCTGTGCAGAGAGCCTGATGCGGGGCTTGATTCCAGGACCCCCAAGGTCATGACCTGAGCCGAAGGCAGAGGCTTAACCCAATGAGCCACTCAGGTGTCCTGACAAACCAATTTTAAAAAGGGTCAATAGATCTGAGTAGACATTTCTCCCCAGGAAATATACAAATAGCCAATAAGCACATGATAATATCTTCAGAATCTTTAGCCATTAGGAAATTCAAACCCAAACCCCAGTGAGATATGGCTTCATACTCACTAGGGTGGCTACAGTCAAACAGACAAATAAGAATGTGTATTTGGCAAGGATGTGTGAAAACTGGAAGCCTCTTGTGTTGCAGATGAGCTTGTAAAATGGTGCAGTCACTTGGAAAAACAGGTTGGCCATCCCTCAAAGTGTTAAACAAAGAGTTGCCTCTCACCCTGCAGTCCCACTGCTAGGTGTGTATCTAAGAGCGGTGAAAACTTTTAGACAAAAGTGTTTATAGTAGCATTATTCATAATAGTGCAGAAGTAGAAACAATTCAAGTGTCCATCTACTGAATGGATGAATGGATAATAAAATATGTCATATCCATACAATGGAATATTTTTTTGCAATGAAAAGGAGTTAAATATTGAAAGATGCTACAATGTGAATGAACCTCGGACAGGGAAAGAGATCAATCACAAAAGACCACATATATGTAAAGACATATGAAATGTCTAAAATATGCAAATATAGAGATAGAAAGTAGACCAGTGGTTTTCTGGGAATGGGGGGAGAAGGGACAGGGACATTGGGAGTAAACAGTGATAAAGAGCCTCCACACATACCCATAGGCAGAAAGAAAATGATCCCAGTGGAAAGTAATAAGGAGCAAAGAAAGTATGAAATGAATTGGGAAACTTAAAAGAAAGTAAACTCTAAATTATAAAGATCATATCTTATGGGGTCTACAGATATCCATTAAATGCCATGGTAATAAAGAAATCAGGAGGCAGGTGGATGGAATGCATCCATGTTCTAAAGTAAACTTACTGACTTCAGATTTGATAAGTGAAGGATGCATGTTACAGCTAATCTCCAAAGGAATAGAAGGAGAATATGTAAGTTTCAAGCAATGTAAATTGTAAGGTGGAGAGTCAAAGTCCAAAATACATACATTTCAAGGGAGGCAGCAAAAGAGAGAGGGGCACCTAGCTGGCACCTAGCTGGCTCGGTGGGTTGAGCCTCTGCCTTTGGCTCAGGACATGATCTCAGATCCTGGGATCGAGCCCTGCATCAGACTCTCTGCTCAGCAGGGAGCCTGATTCCCTCTCTCTCTGCCTGCTGCTCTGCCTACTTGTGATCTCTCTCTCTCTCTCTCTGTCAAATAAATAAAATCTTTTAAAGAAGAGAGAGAGAGAGAGAAAGAAAGAAAGAACAGCGAGACAAATAGCACAAAATAAGAAGATATGTTTAAACTTAATCATTAGCATCATTAGCACTTGGAGTAAACGGGAGGCAATTTTAAAATTCACGTAAAATACAAAAGATTGTGGGTTTTTTTTCTTTTAGAGAGAGACAGCATTCACATGTTGGGGTTAGGGGCAGAGGGAGAGGGAGAGAGAGAATCTTAGGCAGACTCCGCACCCAACACAGAGCTTGATGTGGGGCTCGATCTCACCACCCTGAGATCATGAGCTGAAATCAAGAGTCAGGCACTTAACCAAATGAGCCACCCAGGCACCCCTGAAGATTTTGGTTTGGTTTTTTGTTTGTTTGTTTGTTTGTTTGTTTTAAAAATCAGGCTATATAATCATATTTCAAACATAATTAGAAGTAGAAGCTTGAAAGAGAAAGGATGAAAAATACACACTTGGTGCTTTCAGTTGTTCCCAGGGACAGTGATCGTTGTAGATGGGACCCAGCAGGCCCTGGGTCCCCACAGTACCGAGCTGGGACCCCACAAGGCTGAGCTGCCACCAAACATCTCACCTCCTGCATAGAACTGGCCAGTAGAATTAAATTAAACTCAACAGAGGCAAGTGGATATGAGCAACTGAGATCCAGAGCCCTTGGATATAGTTTTAGTCCCTCTGCCTGACCTTGATGGAAGTTGCATGAACCCAAAAACTACTTTTTTTACTTAAATTAGTTTGGGTTGGGTTTTGTCATCTGTGATGCCAGCTCTATCCTAATAGAAGTCAATCATGTCTGTCTACTACCAAAATCCAGTGTCGGAGGCTGCCAGCCAGAAAGAGTCCCCCAGGCCAACGTGTCACCGAATTAATGCTCTCCCATGAGGCCTCTTGTCAGTTAGGAAGCTGTCCTTCTTGCTCATGGCAATGTATCTTTTTCTATTTAGAGCCTGAAATTCAGGACCATTTCCAGGGAGACAAGCCTTGTGACGAGGGATACCAGAGAAATTCTGAGCAGGAACTGAAGGAGACTATGTTAGAAAGAAATGAGGCAAAGCAGACAAGCCCTCCGAGTTTGGAGTCCTGGCTCAGGCCGATCCTAGACACACGTGGTAACTTGAAAGGGGCACATTTACAGCCAGCAGAGTGAAGAAAAAAAAAAACCAGAAGGATGAAATTTCAGTGAAAGATGTTCTTTTACATTTTATCCATTTGGCAAATAACATCATACCAGAAAGTGATTTAGTTTTACAAGAACAAGTCATTAAGCTTACTCTTAAGAATAGTAAAATCAAAAAAGCACGTTAGTTGCAAATAATCATCATCATCATATTGTAGCAAAAAGCTACTCACCATTTTGAATGTGACCAAGGCTAAGTACTTGGCATGTGTGATGTCTAACATATGGGAGGGTTGTTGTTTTTGTAATCTCAAATCCTATTCTCAGCTTCCAACTCCTGTGCAGTAAAGTACGGTTGGTTCAGCTGTTTGAATCACCATCACCAAGCATCGCTGTGGGCAGCATGACTCAATTAACTTGACACTAGAGCATGAGTTGGAATGAATGCTCTCCCTTCCTTGTCTCTCGTCTTCACCAAGTAAGTCTCCTGGGGGACCTCATGCCACCCCTTCTTGCTCAGGGATGCCTAGTCTTGCCCGAGGCCAATCCCGCAGCTGAAGCCAAGGAAACCCAGTGGAAAGGAGGTAGGTCCCCCACCCCTCCATCCAGGTCCTACTTGGCTTTCCTGAGAAGATATGACGCTGTAATTTCACTTTCTGAACCACTACCCCACCCCACCTCCCCAGATGCAGCAAATGTCCTATTACAGTCTTAATAAACGTGATTTTTAACACATCAGCCTGTGTGCCTTTCCCTTTATTCACCATATGTTCCTTCTCACTTATCCTTCAGATCCAGAGCCTTTCCCACCCCCACGTCCAAATTTTGTATGACTTATCACATACAGTAATTGTAGACTTACTGTTTTGATTATTTTTAAATGCATTTCTTCCTCAGAGCAGGAGAACACCCACCCAACAACCATACCCCTCTTATCCTTCTAAACAAACCCCAATCTATTGAGGGATCTGCTCTTTCCTAAAGGCACTGGGGACACAAATCCCTCCTCTAGAACCAAATACAGACACCAATTAGGCAAACAAACACCAAGCCAAATTTCAATTTAAAAAAAAAAATAGATTATCTTTCTGCACTCAAGCCTCTTAGCACAAGAGGGTTTCAAATCTTCTTGGCTGCATCTTATTTTATTTTCCATTAGGTTTCTAGTCCAGACCTTTCTACAGAAGCCAAGTGCTATGGCTGCTACAGAACACTAAGGCTAGGACACCAAACTGCTGTTGTAAATGTGAGGTCCAGGGAAGCAACGTGATAGGCTGCCCAGACTTCCTGCCTTTCTCTGTTGCTCTGAAATATATTCAGAAGCAGGGAAGGGTCTGGAAGGCACTGGGGTCCATGGCCCTTAAGGGCTGCCCTCCAAGGAGGTCTCAAGTGGACTCTGAATTTACAGCCAGGGTGCACCTGGTGTAGGGGGGACCCTAACAGATCAGGATCAGCTGCATGCTGATGATAAAATCGAAAGGTAGAGAGAAACCAGTGGTGGTGAAATAAGAAAAAAATTTATTTTAGTGAGGTTGACACTGGGAGGACAGCAGACCAGTGTCTCAAAGACCCTCTCCAAAGTGCTGAAAATACTTCTAGGTTTTATGTGAGAAGAATGGGAGACAAAGGCCGGTGGGTACCTGCAGATGAGCAGTAACAGGTCGATCATTATCTTGGGGCCTATCACACAGGGCTTTGGGGTTTAAGGCAATCGTTACTACCTGGTGTAGTTTCAGTTCCCATCAGGGGATGCTTAGCCTGCAGGGTCTTTTGCCTGAGTTGAGATAAGCTGGAAAGGGAACTCAGTCAATCAGAAAGACTGAGGTCAAAATGAAGGGAGTTGAAATCCTCTTTCAAATTTATTAGATCATTTGTGACTGACTTTTAGATCACAGAAGCCAAATTGCAGCATCACCTAGTGAAATGCTACAGGCTTTACTGACACACAAATAAAAAGTCATAGGACCTCTTACTGTGTGGAGAACATGCCATCTTCTGCATCAGTGAAATTAATGCAAACTCAAAGACCAGGGAAATGATTTTAAATCCCTGGGCTTGAGAACTGCTGACCCCAGAACAGGTAAATCTATAGAGACAGAAAGAATATTGGTGGTTGCCAGAAACTAGGGAAGGGCAATGGGGAGGACTGCTTAATGGGCAGTCCTTTGGACTTCTTTTGGGGGTGTTAGAAATATCTGGAAGTAGATGGCGGCGATGGTTGTACAATATTGTGAATGTGCCACATGCCATTGAATTGTATACTTTAAAGCAGCTAACACAGTGACTTCCATGTTATATGGATTTTACCACAATAAAAAAGAAAACGGCTATGTGCACTATGTTTCAGTAACCTGGTTAAGATAGCAAGAGGCATAGGTATTGCCTTTGCTGTAGGAATTGGCTGAGGGTGTCTCAGGTCCAGCACAATTCAACAAAAGGAGGAGGAAATCAGGCTCTGTGGGTCTAGAATGTGTCAGCATCTACATCAGATAATACAGTTTGAAAACTACATCAGTAAATGAGGGGCAGCCTCACCCTAGTCCTCAAGCATTAGGAATGAGAAACAGCAGGGTTTACCTGGGAGGCTCCATTGTTAAACATCTAACTGTGGGTTTCAGCTCAGGTCATGATCTCAGGTGGTGAAATCGAGCTCCACATCCAGCTCCGCACTGAGTGTGCAGCCTGCTGGCCTCTCTCCCCTGCCCTACTCATAATCTTTCTCTCTCTTTCTCTCAAATAAATAAATAAGACATTTTTTAATTAAAAAAAAAGTAAAGAAATTTGAGACAACATACATGAATCAACAATGGCCAGACTATATATAAAAATAGTACTCTGGCCCACAACCTGCAGCAAGTAAGTAGTCCAGAAGGCCAACTCTTTACCTATAATAAACAACCCAGGAAGCCACCCTGGATGGGAAGCCAAGTAATAATACCTGCAACAATTAGCTGCAAATACCCAGGACTTGATCAGTAACTGACAGTCTTTCTCATTTTTGTGGTTGCTTCCAACTTAAGATCAACTAGAGAAAGTCAAAATGCATCCCTAACCAATTACACAGGACACTTGGCTTCTGGTTAGGCACCTCCAGATTCCCATGCCATCAGCCCCCAATCAGGGCACACCTGGAGTGTTTCCCTTTTTTTTTTTTCCTTAAACTAGAAAGCCCTCCCCACTTCTGCCCACCTTTGGGTGTCTGCAAAAACCAAGTGATAGTCACTGACACTTGCTATACCAAGAGCCCAGAATCAATAGTCTCTGTCTTCCTCATTTCACTGGTCCTCATATCCACTGAAACTTGGACCTCAAAAGGGAAATAAATATGAGAGTAAGGAAACTCACCTCAGACAAACTCAAGTGATTTAAGACTGCCTCTCTGGCAAATTCCTCAGCTTTGCAAGACAGGAGCAATGTCTCAAATGTCCCTTTGTCTCTCAGAAAACATGGGATTTATGCAGTGGGATTTTTCTCCTTCATGGGGTCAGCTGAGCGCCATTCTTAAGCTCACTGCGGAAGATTTCTCCCAGTTGAGACTGACTTCAAAGACTGCGGCAGGACAGACTACATCATCTGTGTGGCCCACTGCAAAACAAAATTCAGGCCCTTTGTTTAAAAATCATTAAGAATGTAAAGGGAGAAGTAACCGAGCTTGAAGACATATTTGTGACTCTAAGTTCCTAACAAGCTGGGTTTTGCATGCCCCAGACAATGGACTCTGAGTACCTGTTGTAGATTGCCTGGGATCCAGTGGGGCTGGAATGAGATGCCCCTCTCACTCACATCACTCCATCTCTGCTCTGGTCTTTGCAAACCTAAGTCCATAATTTTATTTGAATTAACTGCATAGGGAAAATGCTATGTACCAAATGTTTATGTCTTCCCAAAATTCATATGTTGGAATCCTAATCCCCAAGGCCATGACATTTGGAAATGGGACCAGTGGGAGGTGGTTAGGTCATGGGAGACCAGCCCTCATGAAAGGGATCAGTATCCCTGATCATAAAAGAGACCCCCCGACACCTGAACTCCCTGCCCCTCCCGTCATGTGGGGACACAGCAAGTCAGTCTGCAACCAGGGAGAGGATTCTTTCCAGAACCTGGCCATGTTGGCATGCTCATCTCAGAATTCCAGCTTCCAGAACTCTGAGACATAAGTGCCTGTTGTTTAGAAACTACCCAGCCTTGATGTTCTGGTAGAGCAGCCTGCACAGGCTAAGACAGGATGGGAACTGGTTCGTTTTATAAGGCAAGGTTTTGATCAAGCCCAGTGATAAGGTATGTGTGTCCCAGGGACTCCTGGGGCTCTTTTAGAGTGAAGACATCAGAGCCCTGGGATTGAACCAACTCAGTTTGAAGACCCTGAAGGAAGCCTTGAAAAGCAGGCCAGGAGGCAGCTGCCAACAGGAGCCTAGGCCCAGCTCTGGCAGGATCAAGACCCCTTCACAAAGATGGAACAGAATAAGAAATTAAGAACCATGCCTTTTCCCCTCCCCGAATAAAGATGAGGGTACTCAAAAAAAAGAACCATGCCTTTTCACTGTAATGCCTTTGGACTTTGAACTTATAAGGGAAAAATAACTTGATTTTGAACTTTGTAACTGGAATTTGCAAGGTGATTTAACTGGTGATTCATGCTCCCTGGGAATTTGCTAACTTAACACTCAACTGGCAGACATGGTTATGCTTCTGCCATTTTATTATTGGAATCTTTTTCAGCGTATATTATTGGAAAGTCACTGTTGCTATTTTATCACATTTCTAGAAATTCTGATATCATGATCTGGGACAGTAAACCCAATCAAGACTAAATAACAAGTCCTAAATACAGAATACCAATACATTTAATTACTTTAACTGCTAGGGTTTTCAGAGTTGTCAAGGAGTAAAAAGGCCCAAGAGGAGAAACAATGAGCACCGGCTGGGTATCAACTTCGTTGAAGACAGGAGCCCTGCCCTGTGGAGCTGCTGCTGAAGTTCCCAAATGGGGACCGAGGAGTCTGGCTCAGTCAGTGGCACAGGCAACTCTTCATCTCGGGGTCATGAGTTCAAGCTCCACGTTGGGCATAAAGCTTACTTAAAGTAATAATAATAAAAATAACAACAAAACAATAATAAAAATAGAGGATGGATTATAGTTTCTTCTAAATATATTATAGCAGTGTCCTCAGCCTCTGCCCCAGGCCAGAGACAGCAGCATCTCCTGAGAACTTGCTAGAAATGCAGACCCAGGTCCCATGGGATACCCATGCAATCAGATGCTGGGGGGGGCGGTGTGCTCCCAACAGGTAGCGTGTCATCAGCCCTCTGCCCAACACTGATACAGCTCAAGTTTGAGAACTACTGTGTTGGAGAACTAAAATGTAGGGAACATTATTAGGACAGGAACGCTCATATTTCTTTTTTTTTTTTTTTTAAGATTTTATTTATTATTTATTTATTGGACAGAGTAGGCAGGGAGGCAGGCAGAGAGAGAAGAGGAAGCAGGCTCCCTGCGGATCCCAGGATTCAGCTCATGACCTGAGCTGAAGGCAGAGGCTTAACCCACTGAGCCACCCAGGCGCCCCAACGCTCTCATTTCTGATGTTTCCCTCCAAAACCAGAGTGACACACTTCTGATTTGCCTGGGACTGTCCCAGTCTTAGGACTCAAAATTCTGGCTCCTGAGGAGCCCCTTCTTCCTACGCACCTAAGTCTGGGTAACACTCCAGACTTCCCTCTATGGTCTCACTCCTTTCCTGTGATTTCCCTCACTGGCAGCTTGAAGAGAAAGACAGGTCAGATGCAGCCTAATGGCTCCCTCCTGCCTTCTTTGAGGGGTGAGCTGCCCCTCCCCTCTCTCTCTCCCTCCTTCTGGAGGTTCAAGGCAGGTCCCACACAAGAGGGCCTGCAAAGGTCGCAGGGCGGGCAGGCAGATGGGAATCTTCTTGTTCATGCACACTCTCCAACACTGACTTTATCTGTAAGAATGTCATGTTTTGGTCTCATCTGCTGACCATCTGAGGAACATTGATGTGTTTATTGGGTCCCACCTAATTCTGGCAAACCTCAGAAAAATCACAACAAACACTGAGTGATTTTTTTTTTTTTTAAATGTAGAAGCACAAAATCTTTTTTTTTTTTTTTTTTTTTTAACGTAGAAGTGCAAAATCAAGTGGTGCCTGAGTGGCTCAGTGGGTTAACCCTCTGCCTTCAGGGAAAGATCTCAGGTCATGATCCGAGCGTCCTGGGATAGAGGCCCACATCAGGCTCCCTGGGAGCCAGTTTCTCCCTCTGCCTCTCTTTCTCTCTCTCTGTGTCTCTCATGAAAATCATAAAAAAGAAAGAAAGAAAGAAAGAAGTGCAAAATCAAGAACTACAGTTTAGATGAGAGTGACAATAACGTGAGAGAGAGTGTTTGGAGTAAAATGTCTTAAGCCCTTGCCAAAGTTGGTCTACACTGTCTTGTTGTGATTTAATTGTCCTGCTGAGGGTACAGGATAATACCATATCCCAGTGGGTTATGGGGTTTTCGTGAGGAAGTGAATATGCCCACTGTTGACATCCTAATACATTACACAGCCATAAAAAGTGATGACATTGTGTATTTGAGATAGCATGGATGGACCTAGAGGAGTTCTGCTCAGTGAGATAAGTCAGAGTGAGAAAGACAAATCCTGTATGATTTCATTCATATGTGGAATCTAAAAACCAAATGAATAAACAAACAAAAGGCAGAATCAGACCTAAAAATACAGAGAGCAAAGTGATGGTGGCCAGAGGGCAGGGGGGTGTGAGGAAGAGCAGAATGGGTGAAGAGGCGTGGGAGACACAGGCTTCCAGTTATGGAATTACTAAGTCACGGGGATAAAATGCACAACAGGGGGCATCCAGTCAATGGTGTGGTAATAACCTTGTATGGTGACAGATAGTAGCTATTCGTCCAGTGAGCATAGCATAATGTATATAGCTGTTGACGTACTAAGTTTTACACCTGAAACTAATGCAACGTTGTGTGTCAGGTGTCTGCAAATTTTAAAAAATTGTTTAAAAAATCCTAATAAGTCAACCCTAAATCAGAAAATAATGATTTAAAAATATGCTTTAGACTAAGGAGGAAGAGTAGGGGATGGAAGGAGAAAGAAGGGAGGGCAAGAGGGATGGTGCTGTAGATGGAAAGTTTCTGTCCCCCGCCCCCAAATTCATGTGTTGAAATCTAACCTCCAATATGATCATATTTGAGGATGGGGCCTTGGGAGGTGATCAGATCATGAAGACAGAGCCCTCATGAGTGAGATGAGAGACCCTGGAGAGCTCCCTGTCCCTTCCTCCATGTGAGGACGCAGTGAGAAGACAGCCATCTGTGAACAGGAAGAAGCCCTCATCAGGCACCATGTTGGCACCTTGATCTGGACTTCCGCCTCAGAACTGTGAGGAAACACTCATCTGTTGTACGTAAGCCACAGCTGCATGAACAGACCAAAGTGGATAGCAGGATGGGTAGATGGATAAAGAGATGAATTAATCAGTCTTACCTTCTCAGCTTTTCGAAAGCGTAATCTCAGTACCAGTATTATAATTTACACTCCCTGGTATTCTTCTAAAATGCAATACACTGCTTTACTGCTGTAACCTCTCGATAAACATGTGATTGAATTAATTAAAGAAAGAGAACACTTTCTCCTTGCTCAGAAACTATTACTTGTTCATCTAATCAGAAACTTTGCTCCAAAATGAGTATCATTGTTGGAGCTACTGCTTCTACTTTTTTGGTATTTTCAGCTCGCTCTTCACACTTCTGTTCTGCCTGCAGGGCAATTCTCAACGATCTCATGGCTTTTTTATTCCAAACAAAGCTCCAATCAAGGTCACCATAAATCAGCATGTTCTCTTTCAGCTGAGAAGATACAAAAGATTCTTCTCACTTCCTAAAGAAAACCAAGTCAAGGAATCCTCATACTATGTAAAAATTCAAATGTTTCCTACAGACCTACTACATAAAAAATACTGTGCAAGTCTGTGTGTGAAATAGGATGAAAAAAATTGTCATCTCTACAATCCAGAGATTTTTTTAAAACCCAGTACATGATGTAATGTTGGAAGTTCTGAAAGAGATGAGCAGGGATGCCTGGATGGCTCAGTCGGTTAAGCGTCTGCATTTGACTCAGGTCATGATCCCGGGGTCCTGGGATCGAGTCCACACTAGGGTCCTTGCTCAGCGGGAGTCTGCCTCTCCCTCTGCCCTCTGCTCTCTCTGTTGTTCTTTCTCTCTCTCAAATAAATAAAATATTTAAAGGAAAAAAGGAGATGAGCAAACTGCTATTACTAAAGAAAGTAGTAACAGGCATGGAGACGTGTTTAACTACGTGGGAGCCTCCTGTTGGGAGTCTCCTCAAGTACTTGGGATAGAAAACTGCATGGAAGATTGACAGTGGGGTGCTCAGGTCAGCTCAGTGCTCTCCGGATTTAATGCTGGAATGACTCCCTATCTGTATTCACAGGCGAGTGAAGCCCGGGACAGTGAGGCACCACGAGCAACCAGAAAGTCAACCTGGTAATGACCTGATTTGTTTGCTTTTTAATAAGCATAACTCTGTCAGCTGAGCCTCAGCACAAAGAAGAAGGAAATCAAGGCCAGTTGAGGGACTGAGAAAAGTCTAAAGCCTTTAGTTCATAATTTGAAATAGGATCCAAACTTTTCTAGGCTGGAGAAGTCAGCCCAAGCAAAGGGATAAGATGTGGGAAAATTGGAATTTTCTCTAGAAACAGCAGTAGCTTAGCATGACAGAAACACGCTGTGTGGGTGCGTGGGGAGCAAGAAAGACCAGCCAAAAGAAACAACAAAAAACCTAATGGAAACCTGGAGATGAAACACTGCGAGGAATGAATTTTGAAAAGGCATGGCAGAGAAGCATCAGGCGAAATTGAAACTTTTAAGGATCAAGTTAATCATCTTTTAAAATTTCATATTATTTTAAATATGTATGCATGTTATATGTTGAGGCTCACGGCTATGGCAAATAAATACTCTAAAAAAATGAGAGCCCGAAGCCCCAAACAAAGCAAAGAGTTACAAAAGAGCTCTGAGTGTCATTAACGTATCCCAAGAGGCAGGAAAATAATGGTGTTGGGGAACAGCATTGCCGTATACAGCCCGTCCAGAAAGCAATATTTATCCTTTTTATCTTTGTGTTTACTTATTTAACAGCAGCATTCGGAGTAAGGGCCTTGAGGTAAAAACACGACATTAAAAATCTTCACCAAGATACAATCAGCTCCAAAACCTGCCAGTAATACTGTCAAATTGGGACTTGTATTTCCAGAAATTCTAGAGACCCCAGGAGAAATAGGAGATATCGAGTCAGATTGGGCAGAGCATGGCATCACCTCCGAAGCATGGAAGAGACACGCTTCCTTCTTACTCACCCTCCAAAGTGACTGAGATGCCTTCCTTGGCTTTGGGGTTTATGGGTAGCTTTGGTGGATGAATGCAATGGAGCAGGTTACACCCCTGGGGATCACTGCCAGGCTTGAGCAAACATGGAGGAGAGGCCGTGGGGAGCAGGAGGGGTACCTGTCACACACCGTCAGACCTGGAAAGTGGGTGAAGACCTCTGAGCTTCTGAAAAGAGACAGGAATTGGACCTTCATCTTGCCAACCTCCCTCCACACTCGGTGGTAGAGAAAAGTTCCTAACTGAGTGTCTGAATCTGCTTGGGCTCTGCTGTAACAAAATACCACAGACTGGTGGCTTCAAGAACAGATATTCGTGTCTCATGGCTCCAAGGCTGGGGGTCTGAGGTGAAGATGCTGGCAGATCCCATGTCTGGTGAGACCTTGCTTCCGGGCTAGTGGGTGTGTGTGTCCTCACGTGGCCGAGTAGAGAGAGGTTTCTAGTCCCCTCCTCTACTTGTAAGGGCACAAATCCCATCCCGGGGGCCCCCCTCATGACCTCCTCTAAACCTAACCTCCTCCCACCACCATTGCATGGGGGATTATTAGGGTATCAACATGGGAATTTTGGGGGACACAAGCATGTGCTATACAACGCAGAGGTACAAGCTCCTTAGAAGTGGGGGGGTGGGGGGTAACCAGGAAATGGTTTAGTCTATCTAGTCTAATCTTAGTCTAGTGTCAGCATGGCAGTTACAAACCCAAGCATGTAGGACAGCTCTGCCTCAGAGCAATCCTGGGCTTTCTGGTTTTTGGGGGGGGGGGTTTGTGGTTTTTTTTTTTTTTAACTTTTTCATTTTAATTTTAGTACAGTTAACAGTGTTATATCAGTTTCAGGTGTACAATATAGTGATTCTACAATTCTGTACATTACTCAGGGCTCATCGCAGTAAGTCTACTCTTTAATCCCCATCACCTGTTTAAACCACCCTGCCGCCCATCCCCATTCTGACTCTTAACTAGAGAGAACCATTTGTCCTCTCTAGTTAAGAGTCAGCTTCTTGGAGTCCCTGGGTGGTTCAGTTCGTTCAGCATTTGCCTCTTGATTTTGGCTTAGGTCATGACCTCAGGGTCATAAGATCGAGCCCCATGTCTAGCTCCACGCTGAGCATGGAGCCTGCTTGTTGTACTCTCTCTCCCTCTCCCTCTCCCCCACCCCCTCAAATAAGAGTCTGCTCCTTGGTTTGTCTCTCTCTTTTTCTTTACTTTAGAACAGTCCTGTTGTATCTGTACCATCTTGGATTCTAGTGGGTAGAAAGCAGAGAAGCCCACAAAGGACATTTGGGCTCACTCCCCAAATATAGGGGAACAATACAACATGAAGTTTTCAATCAGGAAATGGCTTTTGAAACCCACAAACATGAAACTAGAAATCATCAGAGTTAGAGTTAAAAGTATTAGCTCCTTTTTTTTTTTTTTTTTTTACGATTTATTTATCTGAGAGAGAGAGAGAGAGTACAATCAGGGGGAGGGGCAATGGAAGGGGGAGAGAGAGACTCTCAAGCAGACTCTGAGCCAAGCATGGAGCCCAACACGGGGTGTGATTTCACAATCCTGAGATCATGACCTGAGCCAAAACCAATGGCTCAATGGACTAAGCCATCCAGGCACCCCAAGGATACTAGCTTCTTGAATAATTTATCAGATTAGTAATCATGCTGTTTCTCTACTCTTTTCATGTGTTGAAGTAGTACATTTCAAGTGGATCAAAGCTTTTCGGGGGCATTGAGACAGAGTAAATTATCATGCATATGTTGCCATTCAGGGAAGCTATGTTTTACATTTATGATAATTAATGGGTCATAATCATTTAACATATACATCCTATTCTAAAATAGTCTGATTCTTCCCAAAAATCTCATGTGTATCTTCAGTCATGGGTGTCCTTTACAGGTGACAGCCCAGAGCGGGGATTAGGAACAGCCTCCGTCCCCTGCCTCTGGCACAAGAGGTGAGAAGGTAGAGGTCCCAGGGCCCCTCACCGGCACAGCCTGCCCCTTTCCTTCCATCTGTAACATCAGCCCTGTCTCAGAGTCTGTCAGAGGGAACTGATAAACCCAGCTTAGCAACACAGTGATTCAGGTTTCTCTTGCTTTCAGCAGCCTGAGGATAAATTCAACCTATTTAGATTACATTCCTACCATAGTCTTTGGCCATAGCAACACCCAAGCAGGGAAAATTCCTGCTTTGGGCGTTATCCATATCCCTGAAGTATTTCCCCATCTCCCCTACAGTCCCTCTCTGCTAGAACCCCCCTGTCTCCCTTATCAAGTGACAGCGATGGACCCCTGACCATCCCCTCCATCCCCATGGAGCCCCTGCTGCCCCTGACATCGGAGGACCAAGTCTAGGACTCAGCACCATGATCCTCCCAGGAGCACTCGAGCTGCCATCTCCAGCTCAAACCAGAGTCTCTGTCCCTGAGCCATCTTCTCTCTAGATCCCAGAGCCCTGGGGCTCCGGGAGGAAGGCTTGACAGTCTGGCTGGAGAAATGGGAGCAGTGACCAAGCTCCTTACTCTTCCATCCCTGCTTCTTTCATCAGCATCCCTCCAGCCGGTAGGTCCTAGTAATTCTCTGACCTTGTCCTGCCTCTTCCCGCTGATGATCGGCCTATGGTAGTCACAGTGGGTAATAGTGTACCAATATCTGCCAGCCTTCACAGTTAAGCGTGCACATGCCTAAGCACTTTCCATCCTCACCAAATGCTCATAAATCTTCCTCTCCAGCTGAGAAGACAGAGGCGCAGAGAAGCTAAGTCACACATCTGGAAGGGGCCAAGCAGGAACCAGAACTTGGGGATTCAGCCTCACCCCACATGGTTTCCCCAATCCCAGTCCTGCCAACCAGTGGGAGACCCAAAGCACCCTGTCCCCTGAGTGTGTAAGTTGACGCTATAGGGTCCCAAACCCTGCAGTAAGTAAGGACGATCCTGTCCACAGGAGAGATCTAAAGAGCTCCTTGGCCTGCAGTGTGTGCCTACGAGCACACGTCACTCTCTGATTGTGCTGCCTTTCTCTGTGGGGTCCCCATGAGGATGTACAGGTCACTGCTACCTGTCCTCCCCTCCCCATGCCTAAAGGAGACAGGAGAAATGCTCATTCATCCATTGACCTTTGAAGCATTGCTAACTCCTTCACGCCTTCAGACATATGTTCCTCTACCATTCCGTCCCTACTATGGGCTCCTGTGGTCACTAAGAACAGCAAAAAAACAGTAGGAGGTAGGGCCTCGCATCACCCAGGAAAGGGTCCTGCTCCTGAAGAGACTGGTCTTAGGGCACTGAGTCACAAGGCTGCTGTGTTGTCACTTGATACCCAGGGACCAGTTTCTCTGCCTCTGCTTTGGGCCCCTTGGAAGAGTCTCCCAGAGCCATCCCCGTTTCCTGCTGTGCACCTGCTGGCAGGCTGACCCTGAACGGACCCACAGTGGGGATGGAGGCCTTGTCTCCTTCTGCTGATGTCTGTTCCTGGTGGACTCCCCGGTCCCACCTGTGCCCCATTGTGTGCTTTGATCGCCTCTTCCTTCAGCTCCCCTCCATCCTGCAGCATCCTGGCCAGATAGAGACCCACAAGGACAGCAAGTGCCAGGCTGTGCTCAGAGGTGGCCCTCTTCCTCCCTTTGCACAAACTCATACCTCAGCGCAGTGCCTGGACCAGCTGTCCCCCAAGTCTCCCTGCTGTTAGCCGAGTTCTTCCCCCAGACACCTCTGTCCTTATGAAGGTCGATTTCTGGTGGTTCTGTCCTACCAGAGGGAAAGAGTCTATCACATTTTGGTTCAAGCTGGGGCTGCCCCCCACCCAAGTCTTCCAATACCATCCATAGGTAAGCAGCGTAATCCATGGTGTGCAAAGGGCTTCTGGGGCCGGTTGGGAATGTTCTGGAGTTAGACGGTAGTGATGGTTGAACCACATTGTGAAACAGGAGTCACTTAATTACACACTTACTGTTAAGCAGTGAAAATGGTGAATTCCATATTTTATCTCACTAAAAACAAAGACAATTGGGCTGAGTCATTAAGAAGGAACACTGATTGACCTCCGTTCCTCCCAAGGCTGCCCAAGAGTGAGTCACAGTCAAAAGGAAATCGACCGTACCCTCAGACCAGGTTAACTCAAGATCATGTAAAGTCAGAATAAGGTACACTTTCTTCAAAAACGGACATTGATTTCGGAAAAGTCAAGGCCTTCATCCATAATGATCCTGGCCATGTGGTGTTTGTTTGTGAGAAAAGCAGCTGGTTAACACCCAGAGATGTAAGGTCTAGAGAAGCAATAAAGCCTTCTGTTTGGGCCGCGTTGTGTTATCGAATTCTCAAAGGCCCTGGAAACACATTCTGCCCCCATCCCACCCCCTGCAGGGCCATCTGTTGGTGTACATGTTCCAGACGGGAAATAGAAATGCCAGCCTTGGGGAGAAGTACATTTACTGTGATTTTGGTAGAAAGGAGGACAGATGGGTGAGCTAACTCCCGGTAGGGGATTACTGAGAGGTTAAGAGGAAAGCCCCGTGAGCTCACTTGGCAAAGGAAAGATATCTCATAGACACAAAGGACCACTTCTTCTAGACCCAAAACTTGACCCCAAATATAAGCAAGTGGCTCATGGGGATGTGATTGGAGACCTTAACGTCAACCCAAAGGAGCAAGCTCAAAAGGGCTGAGTCCAGACATTAGTGCCTCTCTCGATCTGAAAACGTTTGAGCTTTGCAAAAGGTGCAAAAGGTGTCATTTGGGTGACAGTCATGCATCAGAGCTCAGCTCTAAGAGAGGGTCATGAAGGTGAACCTGTGCCACACCACCTGCGCTTTCTGGTTTTATGACTGCACCGGGGGGAAAGGAGAGCTAGAGGGACTCTACTAAAAGCTGACCCAGGGCACGCAGCTGGAAAGAGCTGGCCCAGGCCTGGGCAGGTGCAAATCCCTCTTGCCTTTCTTTGGTCCATTCTCCAGATCATGAGCTCGGGTTTTTCACTCATCTTTTCTGGCTCCCATGCCGTCTAAATGTACATCCAGATGTGGGTTCAGTGAAATGTATGAATTTTTATCACACTGTTGTCAGCAAGGGTTGACATTTGGGACACAGGTCAGGAAGGTTTCCCATGGACAGAAATTCCAAGGAAGGGAAGGCACATGCACTCTCTCTGGCCTTCTAGGCCTTCACCAAGCAACAATGAGGGCTTCCTGTCCCTGTCAGAACTCTGGCCAATCCTCAAGAAGTCTAGGATTTAGAGGATAGGAACTGAAATCTGTCCTCTGCGGAAACTTAGCTTTTCCCAGATCATTTCCATCTGTGGTCTAATTGCTTTCTTTGTGTGAATGTGTTAACATTTTCCATTCATAATTTCCATTCACACAAAAATCAAATACACTTCTGCTCTTTACATGTATTTAATTAATCTCTGCTAGCAAATTTCACTAATGTTTGTCTTGATTGTTTTGCTTTGATTCTAGAGGCAAACCCTGTGCTTTGACTTCTCTTCCTTCGTTTTTTGAAATAATGTTCAGTGTCTGCTCACCCCCTTTGAAATTCTCAAATGTGGACACTGAGTTTGGATGCCTGATACAATATTTTGAAAGGACAGATGAACTTGAATCTAATTGCCTTCATCTACTTAGTCTATAACAGCATTACCATTAAATCATTTTCCTTCTGCATTTTTTTTTTGAGGTAAAGATTAAATGTCACTTGAAGACACACAAACTTGGGACAGCAAATAATATTATCCACTTAAAAATAATGTTTGTAATTCTTTACAAAACTCCTATTATCACACTATCATTTAATTACCCATGAAATGGAGTGGACAGTTGATGTCATTACTTTGAATACAAAACAACAGAAGTCACAGGGAAGGAAATTGCCACCTCAAAGTCATATGATTTTATAATGGCAGTGCTATAAATTCCAAACTTTTCTGGCTTTTGTCTTCCAGCTTACACTTATTTCACCTGATGCCCAGAGAACCAGAATTGCAAACGGTCCTCAAATCTGTATGTCCACCATGCATTATTCACCACAGATGACTACTAGTCATTAGATTTGCTACTAGTTTTCAAATACATGTAAATATTATGTTTAGTAAAATAAAAATGCATTTTAAAATACTGTTAAGGGTGTCTGGGGGGCTCAGTTGGTTAGGCAACTGCCTTCAGCTCAGGTCATAATCCCAGAGTCCCAGGATCGAGTCCCACTTTGGGCTCCCAGCTCCACAGGGAGTCTGCTTCTCCCTCTGACCTTCTCCCCTCCCAGGCTCTCTCTCACTCTCTCTCTCTCTCAAACAAATAAATAAAATCTTTAAAATAAAACACTGTTGAACTCACAGTAGTTTTTAGACATATTTATTCTTAGTGGATACTAAAATAAAAAGAAACCCTTATTCTTGAAAGGGGCCTCCATGAACCACCATCATTAACCATGGGATCAGTCAGGATGTGCCAGAACAGTATACAGTAACAATCCCCAAATCTCAGTGGCATAAACCAATGAGATTTTATTGTCACTCCTGTTGATTATCCGTGCTATGATATTCATGATGGCTTGTCTGGGAACTCTGTTCCACGCCTTCATCCTGCATGACACTGGCCACTATCTGGACCATTTCCATTTGCCATGGCAGAGAGAAAGAGAAAGAAGGCTGAATCATGCCTTGGTTCTTAAATGCTCTACAAGGAATTGGTATATGTCACTTTCACTCACATTTTAGCATTGGCCAAAGAAAGCCACACGGCTACCACTAACTCCAAAGGGACAGGGAAGCACAGTCCAACCCATGTCAGAAAGGCAGGACTATTTCAGTGAACATGTTAGTGACAAAGCAACACTATAGTAACGTTGCTCTGTAGCGATGGGATGAGAGCCTGGGATTTGTCCCGGACAGACTGCCAGGTAACCAGGGAAGAGATTCATGAGTAAGACTTCAATGTAGTCCAGTCCTTCTTAAACATTTTCATCTTAATGACCTACTTTTCTCCACCACAGAAATGGGGAGGAGAAAAGAATTCTTTTATCTGCAGTTCATCTCGGATCTCAGAGACTAGAATTCAAAATTGGAAGCAAAGTGAATGAGAAGAGCTTACTTTTCTCATTCACAATGTGGGAGAGAGTTCTGGAGCTCTGTTCCTCCATGCTTTCTTGATATTTTCCCAACCCTTGGTTCGAGGAACACGGATGTGACATAGAATTCATTCTGTGTTCTGATCTCAAATTCACTGTGCTAAATGTTTTCCGTAAGCACACTGTTTCCTGTCTTTTTCAGATCAAGCTTGAGAAAATCTCCAGCCATTTTTATTTGAGAAGTCCTTCTTTTCCTCAGACAAAATCTACATGTGGCAATTAAAACAGATAAAATGAACTTATCCCAAATAGCCACAACATAAATTTTTTTTACAACCTAAAATTTTTAATTGCTCAGGATCACCATTTCATGTCCTCCATGATTAACTGCCCTCCCCCTACAACATATATGGTAAGTGAAAGTGTCCTGGGATAGTCTTTCTCAAAGTGATCCCAGCCCACTTACCGGTTATCTCCTGGAACGCTGGGAAAAATGCAGACTCCTGGTCCCATCCCAGCTCCCACATGTTTATAATTAGGACACAGAGACTTGCAGTTTCCATTAGGCTTCCAAGGGACCCATTTGAGCAGTCAAGTGTGAGAAGCTCTTCCATGGTGTGATCTAGTCAACAAAGTCCTACCTTCTATTGTGAGAAATGTGAGTGAAAGCTTGCAAAGAACAAAAAGCAGAGATGTAAGTGAATAAACTTTGGAGGCTCCGTATTCAGGTGAGGGGTGATCATGCTGTATGGCCATGAGTCAGCACAGAGAGGACAAAGGGCTCTCAGAAAAGCTGGTGGGTAACTTTTATCTGGCCAACTGAGTGCCCATTCATTTTGGAAAATGAAGCAGAAATTCAAAGGTGGCAAAAGTCACCCAGGATTATTTATATTATAAAAGCTATTAAGCTTATTCTTGGAGTTTTGAGAAAAAATAGATTCTACATATTATCAATGAACAAGTATCATTAAACTGAAGGATGCTTCTCAGCTTGTTTTTTAACTGTTTTGTTTGAAACGGATGCTTTTGCTCAATTTTAAAATAATACAAGTTACAAAAAGTTTAGATGAGCGATATGTTACAGTAAAAGTGGCTGTTAAGTCCTTAAGCAGAATTCCTTGAAGAAAGGCCTGGAGCAGGGGAAATACAAGATGATCCTGGAATATTCTATACAAGAAAGTAAGATAGTGTTCAAAAATGATGAAGACATGGTCTAAGACACAGGACCCAACTTGAAGAGATTACCACTAGCCAGACCAGGGACAAGGTGAACATTGAAATGAATAGAAAGTATAACAGATTATACTCCCCTACACAAAATCAGAATCTATGAGTACCCATTGATAGATGTGTGTATATATCTATCAAGACACATCTAGTGAGAGAGAGAGAGAGAGACAGATGAGAGAAGGAGAGACAGAGAGATGAGAGAGAGAGAGAGAGAAAATGGGAATGGAAAATCTTGTCCTTACAACCAAAAGCAAACTAGTACATAAAGAAGAAATAATGGGGTTAGGAAATAATCAACAGATCCTAAAACTAGATGATGAAAGTTTAATGACAATCCCCATATTGATATAGTCTCAAAGTATTTCCCCAGAAATCACTTATGAATTCCAAAGTGAAAAATAAGAACTTGATAGGGGAAAGAATAAAAACAAATAAACAGTGGCAGATGCCATGTTCACTACGTGATCAAATTAGTAGGAGGACAAGCTGACAGCAGATGCTGCCCAGTAAGATGCTCTGAGAAGGTCACAACACTGCTTCTGGAGTATTCTTACCCAAAAAAAGCATAACCTAAATCAAATTATATGAATGGATCACACAAACCCAAATTGTGGGTATTCCACCATAGAACTGTCCTGTACACTAAAGCAATGTCAAGGTCAAGAAACACAAAGAAAGGCTATTCCAGATTAAAGACTAAAGTGTCTTCTGAATGCATAATTCTGGATTGGACTCTGGACTGGGAAAAATACTATCTGTAAAGGACCTTATTGGCAATTGACAGAATTTGAATGTGGGCTGTGGATTAAGTTCTAGTATTGAATGATGCTAAAATTTGTGATTTTGATTTTGATAACTGTACTATGGCTATTTAAGATAAAGCCCTTATTCTTTGGAAATATACTCAAGTATTTAGAGGTAAAAAAGACAATTTATTTCTGAATCATTCTGAAAAATAGAACAAACACAAAGAATGATAATGCAAATGTAGCAAAATATTTCACATTATGAATCTAGATAAAAGGGACCAGGTATTCTTTGTACTATTCTTGTAATTTCCCTCTATCTGGAAGTATTTCAAAATGTAACAAAAAGGAGAAAGATTCTTTTAGAAAAATGTCAACCAAATGCAGTGTTACATCTTGTTTTTATCCTAAGTGAAACAAACTTACTCTAACGGATACTTTTGACGCAATCAGGACAGGCTGAACAGGAGACTAGGTGTTATAGAATAGGCATACATCAAGGAATTATTTTTGGTTTTGTTGAGTGTATTGTAACTATGGGAAGAAAAAAGTCCACATGCATTAGAGACACATTCAGAAATATTTACAGGTGAAATGCTATAATATCTGGGACTTGCTTTAAAACGTTCCAGGTTAAAAAAAAAAATCAGCAAACTATCAGCTATTGTTGAGGCAAGGTGATGATTAAACTTTTTCCTCCTCTTTGTGTATATTCCCACATTTCCACAACATATTTTTTTAAACTTTGCAATGACAAGAATAATATTTCCAAGGAAATATTTCTTTGTCAGATGACATTATTGAATAACGATTAGTCATTGGTAATTTGGTCATTTTCTCTTCAACTTTTTGACATTTTTTTTTAAGATTTTATTTATTTATTTGACAGAGAGAGGTCACAAGTAGGCAGAGAGGCAGGCAGAGAGAGAGGAGGAAGCAGGCTCCCCGCTGAGCAGAGAGGCCAATGCGGGACTCGATCCCAGGACCCTGAGATCACGACCTGAGCCGAAGGCAGCGGCTCAACCCACTGAGCCACCCAGGCGCCCCATCAACTTTTTGACATTTGAACGCAGGTTGAACTGACACATTTTAAAGAAAATGATATTATAGCTTATATTATATGATATATATAGTATATATATATACACATATATATGAGATATATGTGTATATACATATATATGCTATTCATCTGCTCCCATGTTTCTAGAGAGATTTAATAATGAGGACAAGTATTGAAAACACTTGTGTATATGCTCTCTTTTCTTTTAGTAATAAATCCCCTTATACATCATGGTTCAGATGACTCTGCTTATCTCCCACTGAGCAACCCACACATAACAGATGCTGTCATAGTCCCCAGATCCTGCTGTAAGTGGAACACGCCCAGGCCAGCAGGTGCAGCAAAGGACTTTGTGCAGACAGCAGGGCAGCATCACGGGGAGTTGCAGAAACGTTGGGGGGGGTGCTCAGGATGCAGGAGCAGTGGTTTTCTGCAGAGCCAAGTTGAAGGCCAGGGTTGACAGTTGGAGGGCTGTGGGTAAAGCTGGGGATGAGTCTTAAAGATCAGTAGAAAGACGCTTGGCAAATCCTATAATGAAGGCCAGTCTTTCTTTGCAAAACAACAACAACAAAACAAGCATAAGCAAGGACCCCAGAGCAAGAAACAAGCTGGTAACAGGCCAGGAAACCAGAAGTGGGAGGCATGGAGCAGAGAGGACACACCCAATCGCAAAGGGCTGGTCTGGCCACCCCTGCCAGGGGGCTTCACAGGTTGTAAAAAATAGGGACTGGGTGGGGGACATCGCCAGTGCCCAAAAGTTAGATGCAGTGGCCCAGGGGAGAGGCGATAGAGGAGTTGGGAACACTCCAGAATCTGACCCAAGTGACTGCTGGCATGGGGGTGCCCTTGACTGAGCTAAGTCACACAAGAGAAAGGAAAGTGTGGGGCGAACAAGACCCCATTGAGTTTGGGCTATGCGGAACATGAAGGCCAGCAGGGGTTTCCAGAGACGTCGGGACAGGACTGACCATGGGGACAAATAAGATTATCTTAAACAGGATGTGAAGACAGAAAAGAATATAATGTAGGGGGAAGAAAGGCAGGACACACAGGGGAAGAAGGGAGAGAACCAGAAAGAAGAAAAGATGTCCTTCAGCCTGAAGTTCCCACTGGTTTACAGTTGTTGAGTTGATTCCCACTATTTGGGAGGAAGTCTGTGACCCTACACTGTCTAGTAACGTCCAACCTACCCAGACAATCAGCTGCCTGTGGTTCCATGAAGGCAACACTAACACAGTGAGAGTTAGAGCCCTTCGTATCCTCTCTGTGTCTGATGAAGTTACAAGAATGCAGCATGATGTCTGTGTATTGATGCCTGCAATGGTTTCCAGCAAAGGTCATAGTCTGAGGTCATAATCATGAATGTATAAATCACTTAAGATTAAAGTTCATCTCTCTGTCAAGCCTCACTCCCCTCCTGCCTACTGACTGAAGGAAAGACCACCTTTCCAAAGTGCATTATTACAAAAATGCTTTTAATGGAAATGAGAAGGTCTTATGCTTCAAAACCAATTGCCGCTCTGATATTTGATTGCTTCCACCATGAGGGAGTTTTCCTGACTGCAGTGAAGGAACAAAGTGGCCTTAGATGGCACTCTTTCGGGGGTGTGTTGGAAAGTAGTTGCTGCTCTTGGAATCGGGGGCTGACATCTGAACCGTGGGGCTTCAGCTGGAGAATCTGGGATCTGGCTATGTTTCCTTCACTTTCCAGAGCTCAGTTTCCTCCCCATGTTTTTATTAGCGTCCCGAGCTCAGTGACAAATTATCGCATGCTTAGTGGCTTAAAACAACACAACCTTAATTATCCTACAGTCCTAGAGGTCAAAAATCCAAAGCAGGTCTTAGTGGGTTCAAGGTTTAAGTGATCAAGGTAGGGCTGGGTTCCTTCTGGTAAAGGGGGGCTTCTGTGTCCAATGACATTTCATTTTTAATAATTTGGGAAGTGGAGAAAATTATTTTTACATTCCTGAATGTTCTCTAAATTTTGTATGCTTTGAGAGCAGAGTGCCCAGCAGAAAAGATAATGTGAGCCACACATGGTATTTAAAATTGTCTGGTAGCCACCTTAAAAAAGATGAAGGACAAGGAAGAATTATCTTTAATCATATTTTGTATTTAGCCCAAAGTAAACACATATCACCCCAACATGTAATTAATATTAAAAATGTATAATGAGGGGCACCTGGCTGGCTCAGTCAGTTGAGCGTGTGGCTCTTATTTTCAGAATTATAAATTCGAGCCCCAAGTTGCATGCAGATATTATTTAAGTAAATGAATTTTTAAACTGTATAATGAAATATCTTCTATATTTTTTTAACTCAGTATTTGAAATCTAGTGTGAGGTTTACACCCACAGTCCATCCCAACCCTGACTTGCCACATCATTTATGCCCAACTGTTTGCTAGCATCCGACAGCACAGTTCCAATTATTAAGCAAATGTTTATCTGTGGAATTCAAAGGGGCTTTTACATGGAAATATTAAGACATTTTACATAGAATCGAACTGAATTTTGGAGTCACCACTGATCATCAACTTGCTCTCAAATCAAAAAGCTACAAGACAGGGCGCCTGGGTGGCTCAGTGGGTTAAGCCGCTGCCTTCGGCTCAGGTCATGATCTCAGGGTCCTGGGATCGAGTCCCGCATCGGGCTCTCTGCTCAGCAGGGAGCCTGCTTCCTCCTATGTCTCTCTGCCTGCCTCTCTGCCTACTTGTAATCTCTCTCTGTCAAATAAATAAATAAATAAATAAATAAATAAATAAATAAGCTACAAGACAAAGAGCTATAATCAATGACATGATTTGTCTCGCTCCAAACATGTGACGGGCTCTATATTACTTCAAGGTCAAGATGTGTGACTCCTCAAAGTATAAATTAAGCCTACTTTTCTCCTTTTACTGAAGTTCATTCTGTTAAGGAAATTGTTGTGCCCAAAAAGTAATTCAAGCTCATACCTTGATTCAAGATAGCAGGTCCTTTACAAATAAACAGTTGGGTTACATTTTTGGATCACCCGTCAGAAATTATTTATCTTGGGGCACCTGGGTGGCTCAGTGGATTAAGCCTCTGCCTTCAGCTCAGGTCATGATCTCAGGGTCCTGGGATCCAGCCCTGCATCGGGCTCTCTGCTCAGCAGGGAGCCTGCTTCCTCCTCTCTCTCTGCCTGCCTCTCTGCCTACTTGTGATCTCTCTCTGTCAAATGAATAAATAAAATCTTAAAAAAAAAGAAATGATTTATCTAAATAACATTTCAATCTTTACTAATGACATGAAGCCATCTGGTTTTACATGAGCTGAGCCTATTAGCTCAGTGGGGAAAAAGTTGTGTCCAGGAATCCAGGATTGCTATTTGAGGCCATAGTTTTGATGTGGGAAATAGTTATTAAAAGTTATTTAAAGTTATTAAATCTCCTTACCCACTGACAAGCCCTTGAAAAGGACAGAGTGATCAGTTCCTATAGGGACTCAATTTCCTCCACCTGGAGGCTTTGCTAAGTGCAAAAGGCAATCCTAGCCTTTGAAAACTTTCTCTCTGAACCCTCCAAGATACATGTTGACAATCATTCCCAAGAATATGGCCCACTGAAGGGTCTCACGACAAAGGTTTTGTTACTGGTAATGAATAACTTTTTTCCCAACAACAGCTAGCCCCTCAAGGTCCTGGAAGCCTTGCTTCCAAAATTCCTTAGAGACTTACAGCATCCCTGACCCCCTCCCAACTTGAAAGCATATAATGGACCACTCCTTACAACCCCAGGGCAGCAGGTGTCTCTGCCCACCAGTCCTGTCCCGGTGTTTAAATAAACCACCATTTTGCACCAAAGATGTCTCAAGGATTCTTTCTTGGTCATCGTCTCCGGACCTCACCCCACTGAACCTCACTTACATTTGAAGACTTCATCATTTTCAATGTGTAGCACTAGACCATCCCATAAATGCAAGATTTAGACAGGACCCTGTAAAGTGGGACAGGTAAGAGCATATGGGCAAACATAAACCTTAGGTTAATGCTAAAAACAACTTAAACTTCATGCTTTGAAGTTGCTATTTAGTGACATTATTTTTATATTGAAAAAGGCACATCGGGTTTTTTTGGAAATAAAACCACAATACATATCACCAGGCTCCTGTCAACAAAAACATAGCAACCAGATGGTATATGATTCATTTTTCACAGGAGTATTTTTAGATTTGTTTTGACTTGTACTCCAACTGTTTCAGGGTACATTTGGAGAAATAAAAATTGGTCTACAAAAGCAAAGAGTAAATAATGAGTAGAGTACTTAATATCAGCTTGTTCCTGTACATTTAATAGTTCAAAAATCACTAATTATCATGCTTGAGAGCCACAAATGGTCTCCATTCTTTGATAATACTCTACTAATGGATAGTATTTTTTCTCACTGCTTAAAATATGCATTACCCATGGTGAAAAATTGAAGTTATAAGACTCAAATCTATCTTTTCTTTAGACTGTCAGTCTTGGGGTTCCTGGGTGGCTCAGTTGATTAAGCATCTGCCTTCAGTTCAGGTCATGATCTCAAGGTCCTGGATTCAAGCCCCCCTTCAGGCTCCTTGTTCAGTATGGAACCTGCTTCTCCCTCTCCCTCTGCCTGCAGCTCCCCTTGCTCTCTCTCGCTCTCTCTCTCTCTGTCAAATAAATAAAATATTTTTTTAAAGACTATCAATCTTACGCTACTAAAAAGTAACATGAATACTTAAAGAAAAGTCACCTTTTATTTATGCTTTTTTAAAAATTTTATTTATTTATTTGACAGAGAGAGATTACAAGTAGGCAGAGAGAGAAAGAAGCAGGCTCCCCGCCAAGCAGAGAGCCTGATCCGGGACTCGATCCCAAGACCCTGAGATCATGACCTGAGCCGAAGGCAGAGGCTTAACCCACTGACCCACCCAGGTGCCCCCTTATTCATGCTTTTATTCAAGAGATAATGTGTGATACTTATTCCTGGTATTGGTGGGGTATCTTATTTAGACCAAGCCCTTCATGTGAATAACTAGGAAAATGGAAAAAAATATAATAAACATCAGTGACGTTCCCAGAGACACCAGAAGCTCAGGAAAATGAGCATGACATTTGATCTTTTTCTTCTTGAGACATATGCCAGCTAAAAGCAGACTGAGGGCCACATGTTCAGCTTCCCGAACAGCAGTTGAAAAGCTAGCTGGGGCTGGAACCAAGCAGGTGAAAGCTAGCTGGTGGTTGGAACAACTGATGTCCAGAGTCTGGAGAAATCAGGAAGCCTGAGTAAATATTGGAGCACCCCATTTTGGACGTCAAAAGAGCTACATCTTAGAGCCAGGGGGGGCAGAAATAGGTTACCCTCCCAAAGAATGAGGCCCGGCTTTGAATCAGCTCAATCTTTGATTGTATTAAGGGAACTCACCCTCTGTGAAGCAAAAGTACATTCTCTCTTGAAGATGATACCATCGCATTGAGCCCCAATTTAACTATGATTAAATATAGAGAAGTATCTGGCATGCATATAAAAATAAGCAGGGACCCCAAAAGATGTATACTTAACTAAAAACTAAGAGGGAAAAAGAGATACCAAAAGAGACTCTGGAGAGATCTCGGTGTTGCAATTTTTCAGGCTTGGAAGTTAAAATAACTAAAAGAAATTTCAGGTTTTTAAGAAATAAAAAAAAAAGTACTAAACTTCAGCAAAAATCCAGAAATAATAAAATAATATACAAAGTTCTAGTAGTAAAAAGTTATCTGAGCCCATGGATGGGCTTAACTTTAGATTAGACACAGATTAAAAACAATGCTAGACAACTCAAAGTTAACTCAAAAGGAACATGTCCACAATGAGTCATAGAAGGATAAAGACTGGGGGAAAAAATCACAAAATACCATGAACAAACAATCGAAAAGACCTCAAACGAAGTATTAAAAATATATAGTGCAACATCATATAAAAAAGATCACAACCAAGTCAGATTTTTCATGGAAAGTCAGGTTGCTTTAGCACCCGAATACAAATCACCGTAACTCACCACATTAATAGAATAAGGGAGAAAACGCTATGATCATAATCAGCTTCAGTCAATAAGAGAATGAAATTTTTAAAGTTATAAAAGTTACAATACCATCGAGAACCTCATGTACCTAGGAGTAAATCTAATAAGAGATGTACAGAACGTCTACACAGTGTCAAGGGGTTTGAGTTGTACCCTTGCAAGTACCCAATTTGCAAGCCAAGGTAGACTTCTGCAAGTGCATGGTTGTTGGCAGAAGACTTCTGGATCAGAGACAAAGGACAGTGTGATAGTCATCGCAATGCAACAGCAGGCAGGGCACCAGCCTCTAGCCAGGTTCCCAAGCCACGATTCCCAGGGGCAACATGAAGTTCCAGGTGATGCCTTGCCCTATAGGACAGAAACTCTGAGTTTAGGGAACTCGAATCTCTTATATTGGATAGGAAGCATTCCCAACCTTTGCCCCAGAGAGAAATATTACCTTTATTTTACTGAATAGTCTTAAACTTACCCTATCCTCTTGGATGACATTATCCAAATCTTTGAAGGCTATTTACTCTATAAACACCCTTTAAAGATAGTCCAGATCAAAGTGCTTCTGCTTGTAAGACATGCAAAAATGTGAAAGATCCACAAGGACTGGGGCTCAGCTGGTTAAGTGTCCAACTCTTGGATTTGGCTCAGGTCATGACCTCAGGGTGTGGATCAAGCCCTGAGTTGGGCTCTGTGCTCAGCATGGAGTTTGCTTGAAATTCTCTCTCACTCTCCCTCTGCCCCTCTCCTCCTCTCCCTCTCTTTCTCTCTTTAGAATAAATAAATAAAATCTTTGGGAAAAAAAAAGATCCATGAGGATTTTCCTTCAACACCCAGAAAATCATGAAATATCACATGAAAATTAAAGAATAACTATATTGATGGACGTCTATGTCACGTTCAGAGACAGGAGATTTCAATTCACCCCCAGCTGATTAATAGAGCCCATGAAATCCCACTCAAAATCTCAGGGGTTTGTTTGTTTGTTTAGAAAAGTAATAAACTGATTCTAAAATATACATGTAATTCAAAGGGCCAGAAATAACCAACACACCATTGGAAAAGCTGAGTGAGACTGGAGGAGACTTGTCTCATAGCAAGACTTACGATGCTTTCTATAACTAAGCAGCATGGTATTCGTGCAAGGATGGGCGTATAAAGGATCCACAAATATATATTCATACTCGACTTAGGATAAAGGTGTTTCTCCAGAGCACTGCAGAAACCATGATATTTTTTACATAATGCAAGATTAATTACACATCTGAATGGAAAATAATTAAATTGGATTCTTTACTCACATCATACACAAAAATCAAATTCGGGTAGGTTGTATGTCTAAATGCAAAAGCTAAAACATTGAAGCTTCTAAAAGATAATTTAGAATATCTTCATGACCTGGGGTAGGCAAAATTTCTTACACAGAAACATAAAGAAAGTGGGTTAAGCCGCTGCCTTCAGCTCAGGTCATGATCTCAGGGTCCTGGGATTGAGTTCTGCATCGGGCTCTCTGCTCAGCAGGGAGCCTGCTTCCCTTTCTCTCTCTCTGCCTGCCTCTCTGCCTACTTATGATCTTTCTCTGTCCAATAAATAAATAAAATCTTAAAAAAAAATAAAGAAAAATATTGGTTAACTGATTACATCAAAATTAGAAATCTCTGTTTCTCCACCACCTGGGTGGCTCAGTCAGTGAAGCATGCCACTCTTTTTTTTTTTTTTTTTTTCACCCTCGGAATTTACTTTTATTTCTCCAAAAGTTGTTTCTGTGTCTGATTCCCGCCGAGAGATCACCAAGCCTTCTGGCCTTTTCTGAGCACGCTGCGTCCACAGCCACTTTGCCCTGGGCTCTGTGTGTCCACGAAGAAGCTAGAGCTTTCTTCCAGAGCAGCTCGACTGCAGGTCAGGGTCCGGGTCCAGCTGTGCTGGGCCTGTGCCCTGCAGCCTGCCTGCGCTAGGTGACTGTCCGCTGTCCCACCTTGAGTGGCCTGGCTCCCGGCGGAGGGCCGCTCCTGGGCTCTCGGACATCCGCGAGCACCACACGACGGGGGACGAGGAAGCGCCCAGGCCTCAGATCCTGACCACCTGGGCGGCCATGCACGGACTCCGCCTCCCCTCCCCGTCTGCCGCCCGCTGCCTCCTGAGGAAGAGGCGGCCGAAGGTGCCCCCCACCTGCCCCTTGGTGAGGCGCCCAGGATTCACACAGATGCAGCCGAGGACATTCTTCACAAAGTATTTCAGCTCTGATGGGATAATGAAGACATCCGGGGTGACGGGCAGCTGTGCGTAGGTGTAGAAATTCTCATAGTCAATGGCCATGTCTTCCTGGGGAGGGTAGAGCGGGTAGTAGCTCCTCTGGGTCAGGATGTGCTTGAGGATTCGGCTGAGTCTGTCCGAAGGTCCAGAAGTACTACTGATCTCCTCGGCTCCCATGTGGAACAGCAGATCCGTGGACGTCAGGCCAAGAATCACTCCGTTGACGGCGAGGCTGCAGGGCTCAGACACGAACTGCACTCGCTTTCTGTCGTCTCGAAGCAGGTCGGAGTAGCTGAAGGGCGGCTGCGGGTACACAGGCTCGCGGTGCACGTCCCTCACAGACGGGACAAAGACGAGGCGGGAGCCAGAGCTGCGCGTCCCTTCGATAATTGTCCGCAGACACTGCTTGAAAATATCTTCAAACGGACTTGTGAGCAGGCAGCTCTCAACCTGTTCGTGCTTTGCGTCCAGGAAAGGTCCAAGCAGGATGCAGACATCCGGCAGATCGCGGTTGATGATGGTGATCAGATCGAGCAAGGGGTCATACGTGATGCTGTCGGATGTGGTGTATGGGCCACAGGCCACCAGGACCATGTTTTGCTCAAAATCTCCATCCTCTTCGGTGGGCTGATAAAATGGAAGTGGCAGACCCTCATAGAGTTTGGTGGCAATAAATTTTCTACCAGTCGTGTTGATTCCTTCCATAATTACAACCTGTCCGGGAAACAGAGAATATTCTTTGAGCTCAGATAAATCTACTGGAATCTGAGCCCCCGAGGAATATTCCCGGTCCCCCTCGAGAATCACAGACTTGCTGTTCAGCTTCCCATTGGTGTCACAGCCGATCTGGCCCAGCAGAGTAATGGGCTCTTGAGCTGGGGCCAGAACAGGAGCAAAAGCCTCAATCTTGTAATGTTCCTTGAGTTCACAGCCAAGTTCCTCTATCTTACAGGTCAGAACGTCTCGAATATCTGGAAGCTTCTGGAACATTGATTTGTAGCTCCTGGTGAGTGACTCTGGACCCCCCAAGACCTTCAGGCTGAGGTTACCGGCCCCTCCTCTTCCAGACCAAGACACTCCCTGTGCTGAACCAAAGGAGGTAACCACTTCTCCTCGGTTATTTCTCGAGCTGTATTTCTGAGAGGGAGTAGCACTTGGAGAGAAACTCGACGGCGAAAGGAGTTGATGGGGGCTCCAAGTAGACACAGTCCTTTTTGTTAGGGGGGTTTCTGGGGTGGTGATAGCTCGCTTCTGAGAACCCTTAGAGGGTGTGGTGTAGGAGTCCAAGAGGCTCTCTTCTTCCTCCTCCACTTCGATTAACTCTTGGATGGAAACAATGTCTCTGGCTCCTGCGTGCCCACCATCCCTGGGCGCTCTGGCCGATTTTTTGCTCAGACACTCATGCTCAAAAGTGTTCAGGATGTCTGGGGTGAGGCCAACTTTCCCCGTTCTGGTGCAGAAGGCGATCAGCTCGGCTACCATGCCCTCCTCGTTCTGTCCGTACAGCAGGCACAGCTCCACCAATTTCTCGGTCAGAGCCGCCTCGCATTCTACATCGAAGATCTGCAACTCTTCCACCAGGCGCTGGGCGGACACGCTCATGGTGACCCCGCAGGGAAGCCGGGGGCCCAGCCCACCGAGCTCCGACCTGAGTTCCAGGAACCCACGGCGTGGAGACTGAGGGGCAGGACGAGGTTCCTCGGATCCAGGCACCCTCACAGAGAGCGAGACGGAAGAGGACCAAATGGCCCAAGCCCTCCGGCGGTCGGAAGGCCCCGGCCTCAGCCACGGAGAAACACTTCTTTTTAATGTGGGAGGAGCCCCCAAGCGCCCGAAGGGAGGAAGCAGAAAGTTCGTTAACTCGCACTCCTGGGGAGAACGTCCTGCTCCCTAAAAGCTACCACGGAGCACCTCCAGGACTGGACAAGCATGCCACTCTTGATCATTGGGTCTTGAGTTCGAGCCCCATGCTGGGTGTAAAGAATACATACATACATACATACATACTCTTCAATGGGATACTGCCACATATCTCTTAGAATGACCAAAATAAAATTTAAAAAAGATTTCTCGGTTTATCAAAAGACAATATTAATAGAATATATATTTCAGTCACAGCATGGGAGAAGGTATTTACAATACCGATCACTGAAGAAGAACTCCTTTCCAGAACACACCAAGAATCAAACAGAAATTGTCAAATCACATAGAAAAAGTCAGACAATCCAACAGAAAAGTGGACAAAAGATTAGAGTAAGTAACTCATTAAAGAGTATATCTAGAAGACCAAAACACAGATAAGATGTGACTTTTTTGATAGTAGGAGAAAAACACATACTAAAACTGTAATTCGAATCAGGATTGCTCATATACTAACCACTCCAAGAGTTGGCAAGGGTCTCGTGCGACCAGCGTGCTCCCACAGTGGTGGGAAGGTAAACTGGTATGGTGCTGTGGGGAAGGGTTTGGTTTGCAGTAGCGACTAACGCTGTCTAAGCACACACTATACCTACATTCTAGTTCTCCTAAACACATGTACCGAAATGCAGACACCATGCACTATAAGACCCATACAAGAATGTTGACAGTCAAGACACAGAGACAGAGAACAAACCCCAAATGCAGTCTCATTATAACCTAATCTCAGAAGCCAGGTAGCAACCCCTTCTGCCATATTTTATTCAAACACATTATTTATGCACAATCACAAACATTATCTAGGGCATGGTGTGGAAAGGCCCAAACAAGCATGTAAATTCCAGGAGGTGGGGTCAATGGGGCCGTTTCAGCAGCTGGACACCACAGACCCTGGGTCAGGAGGGAAAGCACAGGATGAAGGACCCTAGGTGGCAATGTACTCTGAAGAAGGTCTGGCCAGGGCTGTCAAGGAATTCCTGAGCCAAAACAGGCCATTGGCAAAGCACTGTGCCTCCCCAGAAGGGAACTGGCTGCTTTCTCCTGCCACACTCAGTCGTGGGCAGGAATGGTCCTGGGCAGCATGGCATCTGGGCAACAGTGACCTAGAAGTGAGAGGGCGACAGCTGGGTCCTTGGTCAGTCCCTCTTGCAGTGGGAGGTTTGGGAGATGCTTTCTTAAGGCTACAGGGAGCTCTATGTGGGGCTGGGTCCCAGGACCCTGGGTTCGTAACCCAAGCCGAAGGCAGGTGTTTAGCCCACTGAGCCATGCAGGCAGCCCTCGAGCGCTGTTTTGAATGATTTTTTGAGTCCTTAAATCCAAGCATCCAGTGCTCATCTTAACCAGGCCATATGACAATTAGACACATTCTTTTTAACTTCTCTGAACCCCCATGGGCTTCAGTTCTTATTTTGTGAAATGCAGATAATGTTGACTCAGAGTAGGAAGAGGAATCTCAAATGCATAGCATTCTGTAGCTCGCCTGCTGAGTGAAAGCAGCATACTAATGGGATGAAAAATATATCTATCTCCGCAAACAATCAAGTGAGAGGCCAAACTCCAGGGCTGGGGGTGGGGGAGGCTAGCATCCTGTGGACAACACGTGATGCCCAGGGTGGAAGGTTGCTGCTCAAGGGATGGGCTATCCTCCTCCTGGGGGCCCGCGTGACCTCCCAGAGAGAGAAACCCCCTGAGATCCCTGTGAGGCAGCCGTCCCCACCTGAAACACGACAGGACACAGCAGTAGGTGCAGGGTGAATTCTTCTGGAGTTGGAGAATGCCCAGTGATGTGACAGGTGTTCCAAAAGCCTTATTTTATAGATGAGGTAACAGACACTCAGTCGAGGTACATACGTCAGCCAAGTTCATGTAGCTAATCACTGGGACTGAGACGGAGTGCTGTCTGATCTCACAGCTTCCCCGATCTACCTCCCAATACCAGTGGTTCTCACTCGAGGTGCCGTCCATGGGCCAGCAGCCTCTGCACACCTGGGAAGCAGTTCCAAGGGCAAATTCACAGCCACACCCTATACCTGCTGGGTCAGGCCTCTGGAGGTGGGGCCCGGCGATCTGTGTTTCCACAGTCCTCACAGGGAACTCCAATAGCTACTTGAGGGTTATGTCCCCTTGTCATACCAGGTTTTCTCCCAAAGGGAAGTTCCTTATTGTTTTTAAAGACCGAAAAGCAAGGCAGTTCTGGGGCGCCTGGGGGGCTCAGTCAGTTAAGCATCCAACTCTTGGTTTCAGCTCAGGTCACCGTCCGGTGGTCGTGGGATCGAGCCCTGAGTCTGGCTCCATGCTCAGCCCAGAGTCTGCTTCTGATTCTTTCTCCCTCCCCTCAGGCCCTCCCCACTCTTGTGCTCACTCGCTCTCTCTCAATCTCTCTCACAAATAAATAAATAAAAATAAAATCTTTATTTTAAAAAAACAAAGCAGTTCTACACCTGAAACGAATTTTAAGATCTCCACATCATAGTTTGGATTTGTTCCCATCTGTCCCTAGGGACCCACTGTAGCTGGTTTCTGTCATAGGCATGGGACTTGGGCTAGGGATACCAGACCTGGTTCAGATAACAGATATGTTATTAAAGCTGATTTACCTAATCTCTCTGTGCCAACTTATACAGAGGACAAAATTATATCCAACAAACCTCCCAACATTGCCATGAGGCATACAGTACTCAAAAAATATGTGTTGAATGGCTGTAGAAATCTCATTGATTAAATAAATAAATAATACAAATAAAATAAAATAAATCTCATTGATTGAGGCCAAGGGGATTTATTATTGATTTTCTAAAGCCCCTCTGTGTGTCACATGGAAGAGATAAGCTCATGATATGAAAAGGTTTTGGATAGCAAATAACATAAATAGACTATTACAGTGGGTTATTAGGAGCATCACTAGAAGTACAGCATAGTGGGCAAAGTGTGATTAAGTGATAAGAATTCAGACTCCCTGGGCTCCAGCACAGCTTACTAGCTAAGTGAGCACATTACTTACCCTCTGACTCTCAATCTCCTCTTCTGAAAAATGAGAGAATAGTAACTATTAAGAAATACCCCCGAGAAATTTTCCTGGACTGATTCAGGCAGAATTAGATTCCCTCCCCTGAACTCAGACAACACCCTGTTGATACAGTCATTTCAGTGGATCCTGCAGGAGGCCCAGGAATAAACTACAAGATGCCCCATTCAATCTGAATTTTAGGTCAACTAGGAAGAATTGTTTAATGTAGGTATGTCCCCCTTATTGCATGAGACATTCTATGCTATAAATATTCTAGAAAATTTTTCCTAGTCTATCTGAAACTCAAATTGAACTGGGCATTCTTTCCCACGCCTCAGTTCTTCAAACCCAGTTTATCACCCTCAGTTTGGTGGGGAAGAGCCTTGCCTTACTTAATTAACTTTACATCCTTGGAACCCAGCAGTGTTCCAGCCACACAATAGCTGCTCAATAAATCTTTGGTCAATGAAGAGGAAAGACTTCCATGAGAGGCAGTGTTTCTAACATTGGGCCACTCCAATTATTTTGTTGTTGTTCTTTCATTTTGTTTAAAAAGATTTTATTTATTTATTCTTCAGAGAGAGAAAGCAAGAGAGGGAATACCAGGCAAGGGTCAGAGGGAGAAGCAGGCTTCCCAGTGAGCCGAGAGACCAATGCTGGGCTCCATCCCAGGACCCTAAGATCATGACTTGAGCCTAAGGCAGAGGCTTAACCCACTGAGCCACCTAGGCACCCCATTTTGTTTTTGCTCTAACACAGCTATATGACTCAAGTGTCAGGGGAGCTAAATCCTGTAGACTCCAGTGGTCTGTGCAAGTAAGTAGCATTTGCTCTTTAGTTAGTGCCTAGAAATTATCAGGGGGAGTTTAAATACGCCTAAATTCCACACTGTAAACATGAGCATTCCCTTTCAGCATGAAAAGAGCCACCATTTTGGAAAACAGAGCCAACACATCCATTCAGCATTCAGTAAGATCTTTCTGTATACTGTGTACTGGGCTAAGAACAGGAGACGCAAAGACCATTAACACGCACTCCATGTCCTTCAATAACAGATTTTACAACCTAAATGAAAGGGTAGAATATAATATAAACACAGGAGAAAAATGTTGGTGTTGAGCTAAAGGATTGGGGCCTCAAGAGGGTCACACATGTGTTCAAAAGAGAACTTTTTTTTTTCTCTTTTCCAAGCAGAGAAATTTTCCGTGGACATGCATCAACCTCAGGGGTCGCAACCCGCTTTCAAAATACAGAGTGATGTAGTTCAGGTCTATGAAGCTCTCCTCCCTTCTGAGACCTTGAAAGTTCAGCTACTTTGACTAACAGACTTGACGCCTGGGAACCAATTTTCCTTGTATTAAACTTCTTTCCTTTTTAAGGTGGTGATGAACTCGGCCTTTGAAACTAGATTCTTCCCTGGGATCTGTCAAACCACGAGCCCTTTGCTATGCTATTTCAAAAACATTTTGATCTCGGATTTTATCCACCACGGGAAGAAGGGTGGAATATGGCAAAGGAAGAGGAGGAAGAGTGAAGAAAGGGCCCGAAAGAACACAGGGAGCCCTCCTTGGCTTTGCCATCAGAACTAATGAGCAACCCCATCCATGCATCCGAGCTGCTCCTAAAAGAGTAGGACTTGTAAAAAATAATTGGATTTATAATAGGCCTTTAGCAGTCAAGTCATCGCATGAAGCTGAGCCAGGGAATTAGAAGCATGAAAAATTAATCAGTCCGTATGTAAAGAAGGGATGAGTTTCTGAGATGAGCAGAGGGGATTTGATGTGTGCCTACCTCGAGACGGCTTCAATGCTGAGTGAGAGGGAATCACGCACAGACGCAGGCCTTCACACTTCCGAGACATTTGCTCTTCTTCCCCCTGTTGTCGAAATATCTCCCTATTCACCTTCTGAGGAAGAATGAAGTTTTGCAGGGCTTAAATCGGGATAAATCTCAAACTATTTTAAATACCATTCCCCAAGATTTTAATAGATATTTTTAAGAGAAGCAGGAAATGGTTCCGTGGCTGACTAAAATCACAGATGTTTCGACCTGAAAAGCTTCTGGAAGAACATCTTTTTCTAGCTTTGCATTCTAGAAACGAGGAGACTGAGGCCCAGAAAGGGTGAGCATGTTGCAGAATCTGATCACCCTGGGAGCGGACCAGGCCTTAGAGCCATCCTAGCCCCTCTCGCGCATGTGAGGATCAGTAAAAAGCTGTCGATCGACCGAAGGCATAAGTCTCATGGGTCGAAGGCAAGGCCGGACGCGTTAGTTTCTCAGACCCTCACCGAATCTTGTTTCGCTTTTTAACGAGTCTTACTTACTGCCTAGAGAACGCAGGCCCGACGAGATACTTTAAATTCCTTACCACTCTCAGCTCTGAAGTAAAAGCCCTTCAGAGGACAAATGTATAACTGAGGTGCTTTTGGCGCTTCAGACAAGTGAGAGATCAAAACTCCCTGTCCGTGTGATTGTTTCTGCATCCTGAGAACATTTTCTGTCTTTACCTGATGGAAGACATGGAGCACCGGGAGATGCTCAGCTGGTTAGAGGCAGAGCCCGGACAAGCCGCCGGTCTCCTAACTCCCAGACCAGGGCTGATCAACAACTCGCAGCTCTCTCGTGGCCTATGAAAGACCCAGGCTCAGTGTTTCCCAAAGCAGCTGCCCCTGCATGGGCGGAAATGACACGCAGAACACGGTACGAAGCAACAAGCCCACCTAACATTTTCATCTTCATCCTAAAGAGCATTACAACTCTAAGTTTACTCATTCAGTTGGCAGACATATTCTGCAGATGTGCTGGTACCCAGCTGGCTGCTGGGGGTGCCACTGCCTGGACCCAGTTGGACAGGCACGGGGTCCACCCTGCAGAAGCCCGCCCTGAAAGGGGAAAGAAAACTACAGGAGCACAAAGGACTCCAGAAGCTTCCAAGAAGTGAAATTTTGAGTAAAACACAGTGTATGTAAAACTCAAAGAAGCAAGTGCACTTAATTACCAGAGGGGAGAGAAGAAAAGGACATGGACTATTGGGAGAAACACTCTTTGCCTCCTACAGTTAGGATCTATGGACGGGCATTTATATTGTCAGTAGCCTGAAGAACTCAAAGGGAGAAGGGGTCCCTCTGATTTAACAACCATATTTCAACTCAAAACACCAGTCTTTCTTGGAAAACTCAGAAAATCTATAACTGTTCCAGCGCCTTGTTTCTCACCATAGTAATTCCCATTCAAATTAGCATGTCTTCCATGACTCACCATCCCCAGGGGAGAGGGAGGTATGGCCCATTCATTTCCTGATCCCACTCTCAGAGCATCCACTATAACAGTGTTCAAACCCCTGGCCTCAGACACCTCCTTCCTCTTCCAAAATTTATTAAGGACTCCAAAGAGTTTGCATTTACATAGAGTGCATCTGCCAATGTCTGCCATATTAGAAATTACAACTGGGAACCGTTCAAAATATATACTTTTCATTTTTAGAAAGAAGAAACTACCACAAGTTCCCATAAAAGATTTTTTTTTGGGGGGGGAATAACATTTCTTAAAATAGGAAAGTTAAGAGAATAGCACAGTTTTATATTTTGGCAAATCTCTTTTAATAACTAGGTTCCCATCTCTGCTCCTGCATTCAAATTGGTTCAGTAGATTGCTTTGGTTTGAAGTAGATTGATATAACCCAGGCTTACAAAATCGTGCTGTTGGAAAGAGGAGCATTTTAACAGTCTCTTAAAGTACCTGTGGATATTCTTCTTTGGTACTACACCAAAACTGAACAGGTGATACTTTTTCAAATGTTAGTTACAGTGTGGAATCTGAACCTATAGCAATGAACTGTACCCATTCTGTGATTAAGATCATGGGTCTGTCTTCCATCTTGAAGAGGTCTTTCCACCTGGCCTTGTTTGGTAGCATCGTGTGCTGCTCATTTGGAAAACACTGGCTCCTGAGTTCTGCAGGCAGATCTTCAAAACGTTGATTCATTTCATTTTACAAGACTCAAAGTCCCATTTTTTCATACCACCACTGATCATCAAAAAGTCTGAAAGTACTGGAAAGCTAACCAAGTTTTCCAAATTTCTAACTTTCACTGAAGAGCTTGCATGTTATTATTGGCAACAAATATTGGTCCTTGTTTTTCATGAAATGACAGGCTCACTTTATTTGTTGTTGGACAATGTCTGCTGGACACCCAATTTTTAACAACTCATTGGTTACTCGTTCTATCGAATAAAAATGGTGTCCTATGAAGGAAAAGCTGCTCCTTGAGCTTGTAAATTCATCATACAAATGTTTTTCACAGTGACCTCTAGTGCACTTGGGTGCCACTGATATGACTCGTCCATCAGCAGTTTTGACCCATCATTGCTTTTGCAACATAAATATAAATGTCAACATGGTGCAAAGGCAAACAGAACTTAGTAGTATTATGAAAAGAGGTTTGATCACTTAGACCCACTGAAAGGGATCTGTGGATCACGCTTTGAAAATGACTAGTCTGTGTGCCCAAAGTGGAGGAGAGGTCCAGCATGCTGGAATTTGGTTTCATAACTCTCTCCACCTTATCTCTTGGGAGAGAGAGAAAACTAGGGTAGTGAGAATAGTCCTCAGTTTACCCGTTGGGGCATGATTTGTGTTCCTTGAGACCCAACTTTGGTTTAAGTTTACTGAAACTTCTTTCTGAAATGCTGACATCAAAAGGAAAACCTAAGTCGCTACCACATCAACAGATAGACATTTTGGGCGCCTGGGTGGCTCAGTGGGTTGGGCCGCTGCCTTCGGCTCAGGTCATGATCTCAGGGTCCTGGGATCGAGTCCCACATCGGGCTCTCTGCTCAGCAGGGAGCCTGCTTCCCTCTCTCTCTCTCTGCCTGCCTCTCTGTCTACTTGTGATTTCTCTCTGTCAAATAAATAAATAAAATCTTAAAAAAAAAAAAAACAGATAGACATTTAATGCTTCTTGGGTACAGACCATAGTGTTAAGTAAGAGCATGCAAAGAGCAGGAGGTGTGGACCCATCCCTGAGCTCTCTGCCCAGAGACAGAATGGTGTGCAATAATATAAGGCAGCAATTACTGTCAGATGAGTATAGATTGAAAACACAGCGGCTCTTTGGCAAAAAGAGAGAAGTCACTTAAGCCTGGAGCATCCACAGATTCTGCAACAAATTTACTGAAGGCCTACTATGTTCCGGACCCCCGTTCTAGGTACCAGGAATACAGGGAAAAACAAGACAAAATCCCTGGCTTCGTGGCATGTACTTTCCAGGGCACCAGACAGGCAATAAACAAGCAAATGTATCATCTAATGATAGGCATCTGTGCAGTGAAGAAAACTGAAACAGGGTGAGGAGACTGATTGCACTGGAAGTTTGTTTGGAGAGGATACTGTTTTGGATAGGGTAGTTAGGGAAGCCCCATAGACGGTGACCAGGAGACAGGACCTCAATAAAGAGAGTGAGTGCATATCTGTATTAGAAAGCTCTACGCAGAGGGAACTAGACATGTAAACGCCCTGACACCAGATCAAGCCTGGTTGCTTTGAGGAACTACAAAGAAGCATGTGTGATGAGAAGAGAGGATGAGAATGTGATTAGGTCCTGGCTAAACTGAGAAGCCATGGCGGATTTTGAGGGGCTCCATCACATTCCCTGATTTAGACTGTTCAGACACCACTCTGGGGAACTGATGGAAGGTCACTGGGAGCCACAAGAACAGGGAGAAAGGTTGTAGAAATCCTGAGGAGCAAAGACAGGGGCTCAGAGCAGCGTGGTCAATTATGCTAACTCTCTTTGGAAAGCAAGGCAGAGAGGATTTGACACCACTGAGTGCCTGGAGACAATTAGTAAAAGAGCAGAATGGGGTGCCTGGGTGGCTCAGTCAGTTAAGCATCTGCCTTCAGCTCAGGTCATGATCCTGGGGTCCTGGGATCAAGCCCTGCATTGGGCTCCATGCTCAGCAGGGAGTCTGCTTCTCCCTCTCCCTCTCCTCCTCCCCCTGCTCATGCTCTTTCACTGGCTCATTCTCGCAAATGAAAAAATAAAATCTTTTAAAAAGAAACATTAAAAAAAAAAAGAAAAAGAGAAGAATTGAGGATAAGTCTTGGGTTTAGGGTTTGAAAATCCAGTGGATGATGGTACCATTTACTGTGAAAGGGAAAACTGAGAACACTATGTGTGGAATAGGTTCATCACCAGCTCCGTTTGGGATACACAAAGTTTGAGCTGTCTATTAAACATTCAAGCAAATATGTTGAGAGAGGTATTAAGTATATGATTCTATATGGTGTGATGGGTGTGGCAGAAGGCAGACTTGGGACCAGAGATATAAACTTAAGCATCAGTATAATATAATTGGTATTCTGAGCCACAGGACTGGACAAGACCAGGACAGTGCAGAGAACTGGGTCAGGACGCCGCAACGCAGAAAAATCATGGCAGTGTAGAGAAGCCAGCCAAGATGCTTAGAAAAAACAGCCAAAGAAAGGGGAGGAAAGGCATGTGAGCATGGTGTCCAAGAAGCCAAGGGAGAAAAATGACAAAGAGGAGCCATTAATAAACTGTATCAAATACTGCAAGGGGGTCAAGGGAGGTGAGGACTGGGAGCCAACTGTGGATTGGACCAGAAGGGCATCAGGGAGGCAGAGCTTTGCAGCCTGACCCCAGTGTGTTACTAGACGGTGGGAGGGGTGAGGACACATGAGTAGAAATTCACACTGCCGGGCATTATTGTTCCAGAGGCGAGCAGAGAAATGGGACTGTAATTGAGGAGGATATGGTGGAGGCAGAGAGGGTTGTTTTATTTTCTGCTGGAAGTTATTGCATGTAGCATAGCTGAGTGCTCAGAGTAACCACTTAGCAAACTTAATTTTTTGGGAGAGAGGAGGAGCAACTACCACAGTAGACCCCTTAAACACGTGAGTGAGAAATGGATCGCCAGCCTTCAATGGAAGTAGGCAACATTATCCAAATGCTGGTTCTTTGACAGATTTGGTAGTGGAAAAGTAGATTATTCTCTCCTTGCTTCTGTTTTCTTTATGGTGTACAAGATGAGATTGTTAGCTGATAGGCAGAGGTTTACAAGACAGAAGGTATAGGTGCGAATTACCAAAGAAATGCCTGATTGAGGTTGAGAGTTGGTGGAAATGTGTAGCCGTACATTTAGAGTGAAGGAACCAGAAGAACCTCACAAAGAGATGAAATTTGAATTGGTCTCATAAGCAAGGAGAACACTCAGGCTCAGAGATAGTTTGGACACTGCATTAAAAAAAAAGTGTTAGAGATATAAGTGCATTGAAATCTGGCATTGTGACAGTCTTGTTCATAGCAATGGTAGGTCCTGGATAAATGTCTCTTGGATAAAGGAATGAGTGAATGGAGGGATGGATTGGTGAATGCCAAGACATCTCCAGGGAACAGTGGGTGAGAGTCATTTAGTTCTTTGGACAGCACAGGGTGGGGTGGCAATCAAAGATGAGAAAGAAATAGGAAATTACTCAGGAAGATCTTGAACACGTGGATAAATGTCTGGACTTAAACCATCACTACCTGGCACCAATAACCGAGCTGGCTGATAGAAGTTCTGTACTTCATCGAAGCAGGACTTGACCCTGCTCCAGACCATAGGAATCTGAGCACACTCTTCACAGAGCTGGGCTCTTAGAAAAAATGCTCTAACTTGGTAGTGTGACAATCGTACCCAATCACATTATGAAAACACCCACCATGTGCATTTCAAAGACCAACACGTCCACTTAGATCTCTCTTCTGACATAGCACAGAGCTCAGCAGAGAACAATAAACCAATTTCATGGCGCCCTTTAAAATAGGGGGAGAAATGTGGATCACACAGCAATGTGAACCCACATCAAAAAGGCATGTCTCTCCCTACAAGGTCAAAGAGGCCTCAAAGTGGTGATTCACGGAAAACATGTACCCTCAAAGCTTTGCTGTCTCCATGGTCTTAAATGGCATTTAACTGGCTTGCATTTTAATTCCATAGAGCTCTGGGGAGGAGAAAGGAATGTTGTAAAAGAATTAGAAAACATTTTCAAAGGGAATCATGTCCCAGAGACAGAAAGATCCATCCAGAAGCTTTTAGGACACTCTAGGGCATCTGAGGCCAGACAACAGTTGAGCCCCTCAGCCTCCATCCTGAGGACCCCATAACTCAAGGATCATCATGATCATGAAGGGGGAGCAGAAGAAGAATAGCCACAGATTTTTTACTCGGACCTCCTTCCAGATATCTTTATTCTGCGCTGGTCCTCAGGCTTCCACCACCTAAAGAATTACAGTTGGAAAGAACCTCAGAGCCCAGCCCATGCAGGGGCCCCTTCCAGATGTCTCTCCTGGAGCTCACCTGGCCCAAAGGATCGTGCACTTGGCCACCATGTTTGGGCAAGAAGTTAAGAAATGGAAAAAGAAAAAAAAAAAGAAAAGAAAAAAAAAAAAAGCAACAGAAATCATTCAGCAAAAAAGCACGTCTCCATAAATTATGGTCACCAAATCAAACACAGTGAGTAGAACTGAAGTTTCTTGAAGGGGGGAGTATTTCTCAGGAGGGGTACAGCCTTTTGCTGCGAGCTTCTGCTGGGTGGCATTTTCACTCAACTCATCTGTTCCTTCCTTTCCTTGTGCCTACAGCCTCAAAGTCCCCTGAGGCAGGTAAGTAGGTAGCACAAGGCTATATTCTGTTTGCTGATCCCACCCCCTCCCTCTGTACGGGTAGGGGGTGCTCTGAGGGAAGCACCTTCTCCCAGCACCACCCCTCCCACAGACTCAGCTCAGTTCTTTCAAGTTCCATTGTCTTGCTTCACCACCTTGGTGCTCCTAGGAAGTCAGCTGGCCCAGGATCTCAGAGAAACCGTGTTTGTCGTGATACTTTCATTGCTGTGGTTATGCATCCTCACTAAAGAAACAATTACAAGTACACAAAAACCAAAAAAAACAACCTTCCCTGAATCCCATGACCCACATGCACCTGGGGTTAACATTGCGGTACGTTATTTTCTTTTACTCCCCACTTATGGATATTTATCTTATTACATGATAATCTCTGTATAGATAATACTCTACACTATTTTTCCATGTATTTCTTAGAACAAGAGTATTTCTCACATGTAAATCAATTAAAAAGTATTTATTCATAGTGTGTGTGTGTGTGTGTGTGTGTGTGTGTGTGAGAGAGAGTTTCCTTGCTAGGTGCTGGTGATACAGATACCTAAATAAGAAGACTTAACTCCCAGGCAATCACTTCTAGGGGCAGGCACGATTTAGGTGGGGATGTCCTACAGCTTACCTTTTCCTAGGGCAGGATCCTTGTGCGCCCCCAATACCCCATGCTCCAAGAGATGCCCCACCTTCCTTTTGTTCTTTTTGTAGGGCAATCGGCATGCTCTTAAATTTGCCTGAGCTCCTGGAGCCCAAAAGGCTGACTCCAGCCAAGTGTGGTACACACAGATCACGAACATTAAATAATTGCAGACTCTCTCTCATCAGTGCCCACCATGTGCCAGGCACTGGCTCAAGCCCTGCCCTCGAACTGACTCTCCCAACAACCCAGTGAGTTGGATACCACTACTATCCCTATTTCACTGATGAGCAGACCAAGGCACTGTTAAGTATCTAGCCCAAGGATGTACAACTAGCCAAGATCCCTAAAGGGAGAAAAGATAATTTTTTTTTATTACTATTATTCCTTCTTTTTTATTAGCTTTCTATTTGTATTAACTTTAGATTTACAGAGTGGTTGCAAAAACAGTACACCCCTCACCCAGGTACCACTAATGTTAGTATCTTGTGTGACAACAGCAAGATGATCAAAACCAGGAATACCACGAACTAAACTCCAAGCCTTACCAAGAATTTTAGTACTTTTTCCACTTCTATATTCTCTCTTGGAGCCAGCATTGCATTGAGGGCTTATTTCTTCCTCTTATCCTCCAATATGTGACAGTTTCAATCCTGCTGTGTCGTTCATGACCTTAACATTTTGAAGAGTATGGATGGGTTATTTTGTAAAATGTTTTGATCATTTGTCAAAGGTTTTCTCATGATTGGGAAGAAGTAATGGATTTAGGGCCAGAATACCCCAGGCATGCTTGCTCTCAGTGTGTCCTATCACAGGGTGGTTACTGGTGAAGTTAACCTCCAGGACTTGGTTAAGGTGTCTCTTCATTGCAAAGTTACTGCTTTTCACTGTGTCATTGGCAAATATTTGGGGGAAAATACTTTGAGAGTATGCAAATGTCCAGCATCTTGTCAAATTTTAGCATCCATTGGTGGGTCCTTCCTGTAACACTTTGTACTGAGAAGTTTGCCTCATTTTCCTCATTTGCTTCATTTTCAATTTCTGTCTTTCTATCTACATTTGTCAATAAGAACTTCATAAGTAAGAGATGTCCCTTCTCCTCTATCCCTTCAGTTATTTATTTATAGCAGCAAGGGCTTATGGACAGTCACATTTTTTCTATGGGTTATGGTCTAATACTAGCATTATTTATTTTGTTGCTCAAATTGTTCTAGCTTGGTTTTTTTAAAGCTCCTTCAGGTTGACTCCTGAGTTCTTATGAGAAGCTAAGACATCTGCTAGGCAATGACACTCCAGTGGCAACAAGAACACTAAGCACACGGACTTTGGCTTCTAAGCCTCATTCTCCAAAAAAATGAATCAGAGCACCCTGAGGAGTGGTTGATTCCAGGACTGGGAGAGAAAAAATTCAAGATGGTCTTGGAACATCTTACAGCGCCAGAAGTCAGTGAAGCACTCAGTAAGTTTGTTCTTTGCTGTTCCTGGCACCCAGCAGGTGCTCAATACAGTGGACATGGCAGCCACAGCGCCCCCCACTGGAGAAGCCGGGCACTGGACTTCAAGGCTGTTCCCTTCCAAGACTGGTTCTCTGGTCTTCTGGAGATTCAGGAGCCACCTAGCACCCTTAAATAAATTTCTTTTCTGATTAAATTAAGTTAAATTAAATTAAATTAAATTAAATCTGATAAATTAAAGTCACAACATCAAGTGCTCAGACCACTCCAAATATGTGGCCACGATCACCAGGTGTTCCCAGTGACTACTCAGACAGCCCACAGCGGGTACAGCCTGGGAAGTTGCCAAGGCCACCAGCCTGTGTCACATCTCAGGAACACACCCAGGAAGGAACCCCAGGAAATCGTCATTAATGAGGTCTCAGCGTCAGGCATCCTAGGCTGCTGCCTCAGATCTGCTGTGGGCAGAGACAAGTAGCCTCCTTTGGGTCCTTCCTACACATCCTGCCTGTGTGGCTACCTGGGCTCAGACTGGCGAAGGTCTGTCTGTGCACACAGCACCTTCCACGCTGGGTAGGCTAGGCCTCCACTGGAAGGGGACGCCCTGCCTTCTAACACTGCAGATGATAGAAATATAGGATGATTTCTTAGACACAACTCAGTACTATATGTTCAACTACCAGGTTTTACCATGAGTATCAGAATTTCTGGGAGTTTAGAAACTCTTTCTTCTCCAACAGTTTTCCCAGGGGGGTTGTGCTCTGACCACTCAGAAGATGAGGCTTCTCTTATATAGCCCTTGGTTGGGGTCCCCAGGAAGGCAAAGCCCATACCCCAAGATGAACAAGGGGGACAGGTGACCAGAGGTTGAAAACATCAGCACTTAATTCTTTCCCAAACCCTCCTTGGCTGCTTGTCTGGTTGGGGTGGAGGCAGGGGGAGCCAGGAGGGCTCATGTCGGCTGGAAAAAGGGGCCAAGAGACCTTGGGACCCCTTTCATCACAGCAATGCCCTCAGAAATGTCTACCTGCATGGCCTGGGTCCTTCCTGGTGTTAAGAGAGGGCCTCAGGTGGCCTCATCCAGACATGCTTCTCTGGGATCCTTTCTGACTAATCTCAACTCACTGAAGGAAGTATCCTAGTGCCTGTGCTGAATGGATCCCAGTGAATGTTCCTGACTCTTCAACCAGCAGAAATGGTTCCAGTCAGCTTGACAAAGCTTTTGGAAAACTGCATTTAAAACCCTTTCCCTTTCAATGAATGAATGAATAAAATAAAGCTTTTCCCTTCCTTCTTTCCTCTCTTCATTAGCACAACCTGCTGACAGTTGGTCCTTCACCATGACGTGCATTATGTCTGAGGAATCTTACTTCTGCTTGGGAAATATAGCGTATGTGACTGAGGCTGATTCTATTTGACTCTCCCCAGAAAAGGAGGGTGTGTAGGATGAGAAAGTCACAGCACTAAGAGGCATGTCAGACCCAGAATAAGCACTGTGGGCCACAACAACCAAGGAAGGAACCCAAAGCATTTCCACCCCTCACACTTGGCCCAGCCCAGCTGGGATCAAGCAGAATTAAAGCTCACGACAAAAGATGGGGGACTTTATTGAATCTGAGAGCAAAGGAAGCATTTTATTTCCTTGTGGGATTCTGTTTTCAGAACCCATATTTCATGAACTGTTTTATATCACTAGCTTGCCCTCTAAACTTTATTTTCTGGTAAAATTGTTTAAGTCACATAGTTAAGCATAGTTTGGAGTGAAAAGGGGTGTGATGTCTGGCCTAATGTATTAGGAAGCCCTGGGTTAAACTTGAATGTCCCATCATGGCTGATGTCAGAAGCTTTACTGACCAATAGAAGTAAAGTTCTCCCAAAGACTAAAAGAGTTATTTCACTCATTATGCTGAGTGAAATAAGTCAAGCAGAGAGAGTCAATTATCATATGGTTTCACTTACTTGTGGAGCATAAGGAATAACATGGAGGACATGGGGAGAAGGTGAGGAGAAGGGAGTTGGGGGAAATCAGAGGGGCAGATGAACCATGAGAATCTGTGGACTCCAAGAAACAAACTGAAGGTTTTGGAGGGGAGGGAAGTGGTGGGTAGGGTGAGCCTGGTGGTGGGTATTAAGGAGGGCACGGATTGCATGGAGCACTGGGTGTTGTACATAAACAATGAATATTAGAACACTGTATCAAAAACTAATGATGTATTTTATGGTGACTAATGTACACACACACACAAAAAATTAAAAGACTAAAAGACGATGAATTGGGACATCACTGAGAAACAGCAGAAAATATCTGAGAACCATACCCATGAAATCAGAGCAGGATTTTCTGATACTCCTCAAGGGCGAGAAGCATTTCCCAGTTTGGGATGGGTTTCCAGTGATCACAACCAGATCCCATTACTGAAGCTTAAGATAGCCTTCCCTGACAGACAGGTCTGGACTCGAGCCCCCACCTGTGAATCTGGGGGGAAGGGCCCAGGTAGACAGGCCACATGTACAATAACCTCAGGGTTGGAGAATTTCTCAGGAGCCTTGCTTCCTGCTTTTCTGTGAGCAGGTACAAAACCCCCTCCCCCACCATCATGATAGTGAGGTATAAGATCTAGATCTGGGCATGGAGCCAAGGACTTCCATTAAGTTTTCTCCCGGTTCATGTGAGTGCTACGTATAAGTCAGGGCCAATGTCTCAGCCAATGGCTATGTTCTCCCTCATTCATATCCCCCCATCAGCAACCCTGTAGGTTGGAGTATTCTGGCTAGAGCAGAGCTTGAGCCAATCTTGGTCTTTGAAAAACATTATCACAGTAAACATTAATCACATCCCATTTTTTTCCCCCAGCATATAACAATCCTTCTAGAAAGCAACTTGGTTCTATGTACCAAGGATGCTCTCGAAGTTCTTATTTGACACAATAATCCCAATACCGAATATGCAAAACGAGGAAACAGAGTAAAACACAAAGCTCCAGGAATACCTTTATTCACAAACTTTAGTTTGAAGGAAAAAATCAGAATATTTAAATATCTTACAATATGAAACAGTTACTAGAAACTGGATTAACTTCCTGGACTAATACATAGTCATTAAACTTATGGAAACTCTGGTTAGAGACAACAGAATAAAGGTTTTTATTCTAATACTTGAGTAAATATGTATCTAAAGCTCATAATAGAGAAGAGATTCTCTAAAAAAGGGAAAGGCAATGTTCTGAAAACCTAACCAATTTGTCCTTCTGGAAAGGGTGGGGTCAGAAGACAAGGGCTGGCTGTAGAAGCAAAGAGAATAGTCCTCTCAGATTTGAGTTCTACATGAAAGACCGGCAGAGTAAGCAAGGCTGAAAGAGGGCCTGTTCACACATGCCATCTTTCTTTTCTTCCGTCATTTAGCACACAGAAGGAGCTACACCAGTGAGGTAAAAGAAAAAGGGCAAATCCTGTCATCAATTTTGGCAAAACCTCCTCCTCCCTTTGAGCTTCTACCAGCTGTGTGGTTTTGTAGGATTGCCCCCCACTTGGCTTCTCTCATCCCTGGTGGCAGGGGCAGGCCCTGGTGACGAGCCCCACTCTGTGCCCTGGCTGGGGTGGGATGAAAAATGCGACTGGACCCCTCTCACCACCGGTACAGAGGGGCCAGTCATCAGGGAGCAACGGTGAGATTCTTGGAGCAATCCTGGCACAGCCTGGGCCAAGAAAATGGATCACAAGTCCTGCAGCCACAGAAGTTCGTCAGCGGACCAAAATAGACAAAACGCACACCTAAAAACTACAAAATAAACCTCACCTCAACCAGCAGTCATGGGAGCCAACAGAAAATAAACAGGAGTTCAGAAGACCCCACCCCCATGATGATGTAACTGAGGCTTCCAGGAGCCTGGACGCCACCCAAAGAGAAGAGGGAAAGTCTCCTGATAAATTCAACATTTCCTTTCTGCTCCTCTTCCCCCACCTCTTTCCTTTCCCCTCCCAAATGGGATTGCCAGATGAAATGCAGGATGCTGAGCTAAATTTAAATTTTAGATAAACAATATTTTTTAAAACGTTAAGAATGTCCCATTCAAATATCTTGTGTTTGATATGCTAAATCCATAACCACACCCCACAGAGACAGTTTTGATTGGATTAGCCTAATGCTCCTGGAATGGACACCGTTAAGATTCTTTGGTAGGGGGGAAAACAGGGTTGGAATATTGGAAGTTCGATTTTGTTAGTATTATTTGCAGCTCCTTCATTTTAGCGTCCCCTTTTATCACTGAATGGGAATAGACGCTCCAGAATAAAATCAGCTCAGTTATTTAAAATGAAGTTACATTTTCTGTATGTTTGAGTAGTACGTTTTTACGCCACCTGAACACACTTGGAGAGGTGAAACAGAATATGTGAGAAGTATAAGGAAAAAGTTTCTACGCTTTTCATCAGAAAGAATAATAAAGATATTGTCAAAATCTGGTGAGTTGAGAAAGGGATCTTAATATATTTAAAATCACAAAGGTAATCACGTAACTAAAAGCGCATCACAAACCTTTAACCAACAGACACACAAAACAAACACAACACACAAGCCCTATAGTAGAAGTTACCTTACTTAAGGGTGACCTTTAGAGAATTTAACTCATAATTTTATTTTCTTCTGTTTTGACCTAAGAGCTGCCCTAATTACCATATAGTGGTTTGTGAGAGGTGTAACTCCTTCCTTAAAGTTGATTGGTTCCTTCTCTTCTACCACCTCCCAAAACACATGATTGGCTCCTCTTCCCCCACCCTCGCCCCCATGTGATTGGTTTCTTCTTCCCCCCCACCCTCTTAGGCATGGTTTGGTCTTTCTCTTGAACCCCCTCCACTCTGAAGATGAGAAGGAAATGGAGGAGAAGGGGATAGAGTAACCAGCTTTGGGGAGTTACAAAGTCTAAGGTAAAATATAAACATGCCATTGTGTTTTTGAAGGTTTGAATACAAAGTCAAGCTGTATGGTCCAAGGAAAGGACCGAAAGGAACCTTTCATGTTTGGAGAGTTGAAAAGGAAAACCTTTGGATGAGGGTTAGAGACCTAGAAAAAGCATCTTGTCTGTGGGACAAATGGGTCAGCTTGGCCAGAGCATCTCAGAGAGATGAACTCCATTGAAAGAACTGGGGCTTAGGGTTGTGTTTGGGGGAGCTGATGAAGGCCATGTCGGGCCAAGCATAGCCAAGAGGAAATGGTGATGCTCACAGAGAAGCTGTTTCCGGGACCCCGGTGGTCCTGGGCAACCATGGCCCAAATTGGGAGCAGCATGGTGGCTGTGGTTCCCCACACAGCTATCAGGGGAAGTTGGACCGACTCCTTTTGGAAACAATTCATTCTCTCAGACTCCACAGCTCAAGCAGGGCAAGGATGTGAGGACTGTTAAGGGTGAGATGGTAGATTTTCGGCCCGTCTGGCTGCGGAACACACGAGGGTTGTGATATCACTATCAGACAAAGAGGAATCCAAGGCAAGCAGCATTAAATGAATCAGAGTGATACCTTATGTAAAGAACTCCACAGGGAGGGACAGATTGTCATGAATCTCTGATAACCTTTCCACTGCGGTTTGGCACAGGTGATTTAGAAGTCTTAAATGTAATTCACCAATATCAAATATCAAAGAAGATATGATTATCTCTGAGATGCTTTCATTTGACCAATTTCAGCATCTTTTTATGATTCAAGAATGTGAAAATAGTGACATGTGAATGCTCCACATGATTAATATATGACAAAGAAAGATCTAGCATTGTTCTTCCTGATAAAACATTACCAGTATTAATGCAAGACGCAGATGTCCAATTTACCCATTATTATTTAACACTGATCTGGAGTCAGTCTAATGTCATCTAATGTTATTATGAGTCGATGCACTTTGGAAGGCAAGAAGTTAAGGATAAGTATGGGAACAAAAGAGGCAAAAGTAATATTATTTGGCGATATGATTATATGACTGGAAAACAAGAAATTTCATTACAAATGATTAGAAACAATCTGAATTAGATTATTAGATTAGGTAACTACATACAAATTTAATATAGAAAAAAAACGAATAGCTTTCCTATATATAATCAACATTCAGAAGCTAGGAGGGAATACAAGATCCCATTTATAATAAAATGAAATATGCGTGGATATCAGACAGGATTGCAGACAACAGAATCCACTCTATCTGCTTTAAAAAAATAACAAGTTTACTACAAAAAATTGGGAAGTTCATGGTATTTGGAGAATACAGTTCAGGGAGCCAAACTTGGATGCCACAAAATGAGAAGCAACTCTACCAGCAGCATACCCAGTCACAGTGCAGAAAGGTTCTAGAGAAAACCCCAGTGCCACTGAACACCTTTGCCATGAGATCTGGTCTTCCAAAATGGGTCTCCCCTTAGTTCTCAGGGCTGTCCTCCTACATTTTACCCTGGTGGTCAGCTCCATAGAATGCGTATCACACGCAGAACCTCAGCTACCACAGAGTCTAGATATATGCTTTTTAGCCAATCTTTACAGGAAACATGCTTGTTGTTAAATGATACAACTTATAGTCCCTGCCATAGCCCATGAACAAACTTATTAAGAAACATGGAGGATGTATAATATGTGCAGAACATTGTAAAATTCAGTTGAAGGACACTGAAAGCTTGAAAAAAATGGAAGTATGTACCTAGTTCTTCAGTAGAAATAATTAAGAATGCAAAGATATCAGCTGTCCTTAAATTGAGGCCAATGAAAATTCAAAACAGGATTTTTTGAGGTAAAACATGGTGCACATTTTAATCTGAAAGACAAACTTATAGAACTGTCGAGAAAATTCTGGAAAAGAAGAAAAGATGTAAAAGCTTTTGTAATGTTCAAAGTTTGGCCCTCAGACAGAACATAGGGAGTCTGAAAACAGACCCAAATATATTTAAAAATTTAGTACACAATAAACGTGCTCTTTCAAACCAGTGCTGAGATCAGTAAATTAAACCTCAAGTGGTGCTTTTAAAAACTGGTTCAATATTTAAAAATAAATAAAACTTTATGCTATTTCCTTTGCTTTCTCCCCAATAAAAAATGCAGGTAGGGGCAGAAATTTTTACAAAGTACAAACAAAAGGTATACATGCATTTTCTTTATTAAAAGATTCAAGCATCTAAAGAAATAAACATCTCCAGGAAAACAGAAAGGCATTTGAAGCAGAACAGACAAACCACAGCCCTGGAGCCAAATCCAAACCACTGTCCATTCTGATCAATAAAGTTTTATCAGAACACAATTCCCACACACACACACACTCATTTACATATCATCTGTGGTTGCTTTCCTGCCATGGCATCAGAATTGAGTAGTTGTGACCAAAACCGTGTTCCACAAAACCTAAAATATCCCCTGTGGGGTCATTTATACATCAAATCTGCCAATCTGATCTAAATTAAAATAACAACAATATCTAAGAAAAAAGTAAAAATGCTCCAGTACTGCACTGTTATCACCATTGACCCCACTTATTTCCCAGAGCTGACATGGCCAATAGTCCAAGTAAAGCCTTCCAGGCTGTTCTCTATACATTTATCTGCACATGGGCATATACACATACAAATAATTTTCACATAAGTGAGATCGTATGATATATACTATTCTCTAACCTGCTTTTTTCATGTAATATTGCTTAGGGCTCTTGCAATGCCACAGACAGGTACCTCATCCTTTTCAGTGATGACATGACATAATTTATTCAGCCATAATTTATTTAACATAACCATCCTTCCATAGGGAATGAGACTTTCCAACATCTCATAATTATAAGCAATATAACAAAGAATACTAAATGCATATTTGTAAGCACAGGAGAACATACTTCAGTAGAATAAATCTTAGCGATTGAATTACTAAATCTTAAAAATTTTAGGTATGCCCTTAAAATTTTAATTTTGATAGTGTCAAAATGCCCTCCAGAAAAAAATATTAACACTTCAACTCTTACCAATTGGGTATACAGTTTCCCATTTTATTAAGTCTTGTATCCATAATATTGTCTATTCTTGTTAATTTCAGTTACTTCGATGGGTGAAAAATATATCTCATGATTTCATTTTGCCTTTCTCTGACTGAAGTCAGCCGTATTTTTTAATTTCTTTTGACCATTTGGGTTCCTGTGAATGCCTGTTTTCAGCCTTTTCTCATTTTTCTATAACAAAGTTTGAAAAAGTGTGCTTTGCTCATCCTACACAACATTTTGTAGTTCTTGTCAAATTAGTTGGCAACGTTTAGAAATTGGAATACTTAACATTTTTTTAAATCCATATTTCTAGCCTCTCCTTAATATTTGAAGGCTCTACATCATTGGGCCCCCAATGGCAATAAATGGGCTGGAACAGAAGAAAGGCTCCTTCCTCTAATGGAATACGTGTTTCGTGCACCTTGTGTCCCCTTGCAAGAGGTCACTGATCTCTTCCAATGACCTGTCTAATCTCTGTAGGTACTTGGTTTTGTAAACCCTGTTCTGTTTGGTCCTTTATCTTTCTTTTTCTTAGTGGTTTGTATGAGCTCTTTACATATGTAGATATATCCATGTGTCTCTTTTATATAATATTTTCTGTTTTATACAATATTCATACAGTTTATACAATATTTTCTGTTATTCCCTTTTCATAAAGCTTTGTTTATGCTATTTATTTTTATTAAATAAATCTTTTTTTAAGATTTTATTTATTTATTTGACAGACAGAGATCACAAGTAGGCAGAGAGGCAGGCATAGAGAGAGGAAGGGAAGCAGGGTCCCTACTGAGCAGAGAGCCCAATCAGGGCTCTGTCCCAGGAACCTGGGATCATGACCTGATCCAAAGGCAGAGGCTTTAACCCACTGAGCCACCCAGGCACCCCTGTTTATGCTGCTTCTTGATATTCAGAAGTTTTCAGTGAAATCTATCAGTTTATTTCACTTTAGGGCCATTGGCTTTTGTAGTTGCTTAGGAAAGTCTTCCTCAATCCAAGTTTATAAAAAATATTACTGTTTATGTTTTCTTAAAATGCTTATAAGTATACCTGCTCAATTTCATTTTTAGAGTATTTCATCATTTCCTCGCTTATTTGAAATGCCGCAAAGAGTAGTACACTATTCTGTGCATCTTTTAAAACTAAATAGTATATCTGGAGGATTGCCTCATGTTGGTCAACATAGATCTACTTGATATATAATAAATATACAATAATTCCACTATCAACTTATTTTATAATCTATTTAACCAACCCCTACTTAATAAAAATTGAGATTTGTATAGTGTTTACTACAAACAGTGGCACAATAAATATTTGTTTCATTATGCACTTATTTCCTGATTATCAGTAGAATCAATTCCTAGGAGTTGAATTATCAAATTTAAAAGTATGTGTACTTTTGAAAGGCAATGCCTACTTACCGTCTAAAGAAAGCGAGGCTTATACTCCCGCTAGCAATGTATAGGACTGACTTTTTCCAGCCTGTGTCTATTATCTAATTTACTGATCTTGCAAGACCTTCTGATAAATCTAATAGATGAATAATAGTGTTAATGATTTTAACTTCTATTTATTTTCAATGAAGTCAAGCATTCTTGTTTTTTGTTTGTTTTTTAATAAATTTCTTATCCAGGTCCTTGGTACGTGTTCTAAGATCCTTTTCTTACTAGTCAGCTGATGATTCATACTGAATGATGAGATCCTTCTTTTGTGCATTACGAGTATTTCTTTCTCCAAGTTGTGATTTCTAATTTTCCTTTTTAGGCTTTCTGTCATGTAGAAATGTTTTAAACATAGTCTCATGTATTAATGTTTTCTTTTTATGGCTTCCAAATCTAAGTATTATTTAGAAGGGCCTTCCACCTCTCTCTTCCTCTCTCTCTCTCTCTCTCTCTCTCTCTCTAATATGGAACACATCATAAATTTGCCTGTTATCCTTGCTCAAGGACCATGTTAATCTTCTTTGTATCTTTCTAATTTTAGTATATGTGCTACCCTAGTGAATACCGTTCTACCTCTTAATATTCGAGCTAAAAAATCTCCCATGTTAGCAGTCATTTTTTACATTTAAATTTCTAAGTCATTGAATAGATTTGGTGTCAGTTATAATTTTTTTAAGTTGTCCCACCCATTTATTAAATAATCTATCTCTTCCCAGATGCTTTGGAATGATCCTATATTAATTCCCTTTAGTATTTGGGGCTACCTCAGGACCCTTTATAACATTCCAATACTTTGTCTATTGGTTTGCCAAAATCAAACCTTTTTAAGGATTGTGGCTTCATGATACAGTGTTACAAACTAGAGTCTTAGACCCATAATCAGTATTTATTGAACAAATACTGTCTTGGTTCTAAAAGAAACACAAAGAAAGTTCAGACTCCATCCCTGCCCTCTTGAAGACAAGAAGAAGATGGCTGCCATGGTAAACTTGTGAGTTTCCTCTACTCTCCAGTTCAGTGACTGGCTCCAAGCTCGCTTTGGTGGCACTTGGAGGACACAAGATGAAAAGATAAAGTTGTTGCTGGAAGTAGAGAACAAGACCCCATTACTGACCTCAGGGAAATTTCAGGCCATCCCCAGATCCTTTTTTCCCCAGCACAGAAGACTCTGTATAGAATTTTGATACATATATTCATATGCTCTAGGCAAAGCATTTTGGGACATTCTGAATTCAAGGCCACTATTTGACATGTCTTGCTTTGGATTGACAAAAGGCATGCTCTAACCTGCTTATTTCATCTCCAAAGCCTGTGCAAAGTATCCTAAGCAGCTGAGTCACCACAATACCAGGCTCACATCATTTGTACAAATACGAGAAAAAGCTAAACATTTTGCTCACTCTTCTCAAAATAGCAGTGGAGTAACGATCCACTCCCCCAGATAATTGGCTTTAAAATGCCTCAAAGAGACAGCAAGATTAAACATTTAGCTGCTCCCTTGCGGGGGACTCTGGAAAAAAGCCACACACTGAGCAAGATTTAATTTTCTCCCATTTCCCCCCCAAGGTCTGACTTCTATCACACTCCAAACAAGGTGAAAGATCTAAGATAGACGAATAGTTTCTGGGCCATTGTGGGGTGGGAGTGCTGAGCAAGGCCAAAACAAAGGCACTCAAGTTGAGCTCTTTCAAGAAAATCAGCAAGTGACAAAATTACATAAAAGATAACAGCCAGCGACTTACCTCCGGCAACCCAGAAAAGATCACACGGATGTCTGGCAGCTTCTCCATCCCAGTACAGAACTCAAGAGACTCATGGAGCTGAGAAACCCAGGATAACTAGTGCTGAGCATTTCCAGAAGTTTATTGGAATTTTGCTTCCCCATCCTTCCTTTTTGGGAGAACTTTTCCCAAATTCAAAGTGTAAAACATGTTAAAGATTTTATTTATTTAATTTATTTGAGAGAGAGAGAGCACAAGCAGGGGGAGCGGCAGGCAGAGGGAGGGGAGAGGTAGGCTCCCCGCTGAGTAGGGAGCGGAAACATAGCACTCAAAGGCAGACTTAACTGACTAAGCCACCCAGGTGCCCCAAAGTGTAAAGCATTTTAGAACTGGTTCTGTCAACTAAAGGGATTTAAGTCAAACTCAAAGTCAATAGAGTAATTCTCATTTCTCATGTTAAAAACAAGACAGCTATTACCAAGCAGAGTCACTTATGCTAAGCCCCATACCATCCAACAGAGACTTAATTACATACCAATGGAATCTTAAACCAGGAATCACCTGACCAGCACTAACTAGGTAATCTGCCAGATGGATCCCTGCTATCTCCTAAAGGAAAGTGACCTTGCCTTAACCAACCCGCATCTTCTCCCCATGTAACTTCCTTATTTCTGTTCCCTTCAGTCTATAAAAGTCTTCCATTTTATACAACTCCTCAGGGCTCCTTTCTCTCTGCTGGATGGAATGCGGCCCAGATCATGAATTGCTGAATAAAACCAGTAAGATCTTTAAAAATCTACTCAGTTGGATGTTGTTTTTTAACATTTGATATAAATATACATCTAGGTAAACATATGATGGATGGATGGAGAGTGAAAGACAGGTAGAGAGATAAAAAATAGGATGCAATTTTTTTTAGACATATCATTGAGTGGGGAGAAGTATGGAAGAGTCATGAAAAGAATTAGAAAAAAGGAGGAAGGAAATAAGAAAATAGCTATAGGTAAATAGCAGGTTCTATGAACTGTTAAACTGCTGTGTGTTAAAAAAAAATAATGAGAAGGATCTTAGTCATCAGAGGTTCAATTTTACTCAATATCATGTTTTCCTTTGTACTGTTAAATATTTCCATCCTACAAAATGCATAAACTTTAAAGATGAATAGAATAAATATTCATCAGTGAGCTTAAGACACAAAATGGTGCAAATACAGTGGAAGCCCCCTTTCACCTCTCTTCATTTCCCCTGCCTTTCCCCATCTGCTCTCCCCCCTCCAGCCCCTCCCCCACACTCCCACTCCTAGGGCTCTAGAACTTGGCAGTTATAAGTGCACATATTTACTCCGTAAGTACAGTTCTGTGTATCCATATAAATGTATAGTAGTCTTTTGCATGCTTTTAAGCTTTGACATAAATGATATACTTCATGTATTCTTCTGCAAATTTCTCTGTCCAGTTCAACATGAAATTGATCATTATTTTCTCTGTCTAGCTCTGGCTCGTTATTCTGGTTGATTTGTAATACGACATTATGTGAATGAACCACATTTAGGTTGTTCCCACATTTCAAGCTTTTCTAAACAATGTTGAAACAGTCTTTGATACAGTTCTTTTTTTTTTTTTTTAAAGATTTTATTTATTTATTTGACAGAGAGAAATCACAAGTAGGTGGAGAGGCAGGCAGAGAGAGGAGGAAGCAGGCTCCCTGCTGAGCAGAGAGCCCGATGCGGGACTCGATCCCAGGACCCTGAGATCATGACCTGAGCCGAAGGCAGCGGCTTAACCCACTGAGCCACCCAGGCGCCCTTTGATACAGTTCTTTAAGCATGAGTGTGAATGGTATTCTAGGGTACAAAGATAGGATTGGAATTTCTGGGTCAAATAACATAATTTTTCAATCTTCTTACTATTCACTTGATTTATCTATATATTCACGAAAAAATCATCGCTAGAGAACACATATATAAAATGTTTAACTCAATGGTTTATTGAGTTCCTTGTGGAGACTCTCCACCCTTGTTTTCATATGAAGAACTATGAAATTAGAAATATTTTGAATTATAAAGGGTACCGGCATGTGAGTGAAATATATTGCTTTTTTTGTGATACAACGAAAAACATGAAATCCTGCTATCCTTTCTGATGTCTGACACGTGTTACCTCATCATTCTTCTAGTCCATACTGTCATTCAACTATGAAGATAGCATTCAGGCATTTTGAAATGTGTCATGGACCATAGCGCCCACAAGCCATCCCCCCAAAAATCTCTCAGGAACTAAAACCAGCAGCTAAGAGAAGACTCGAGATAGAATGGACAGAAGAAAGACATGCGGTGAGCACTGGACTCGCTTAGAAAGATCCAAAATTACAAGGCAGCATGAGCACTGGGCGTTATGTGTAACTAATGAATCACTGAACACTGCATCAAAAACTAATGTTCAGTGGCTCACTGAACATAGTAAAAAAATTACAAAACAGCAGTCATGATGGTTCAAAATGTAATTCTACAATAACGTTGTTCAAGTAATATGAATGCAAAAACCTAAATGTGGAGGAACTCACAGATGTGAATTACCTTGCTCCTTAGATTTATAGGACTGTATGGACATTTCTTAAAACTCACAAGCAGTGTCTTTCTTCATTCCATATATATTCTTTGAGTATTTACCACAAGTCAGGTGTGGTGCTAAGTACCAAGAATACATAATAAAATGACAGAGTAAGTATAGCCGTAGGGGAAACAAGCATTGAATGACTTACAAAAAGGGGCACCTGTTGTGCTCAGTTGGTTAAGCATCTCACTCTTGATTTCAGCTCGGGTCATGATCTCAGGGTTATGAGGTGAAGCTCCATGCTGGGAGTGGAGCTTAAGATTCTCTCTCTCCCCCCTCCCTTGGCCCCTCTTGTGTAAGAATGACTTACACAAATAAACAAAAAAGTAGGACAATAATCTGATAAACAATATAGAATGAAGGTCCATGGATACACACCAGGGGGAATGTGCATCTAGTCAAGGAAGCCCAGTAAGGCTTCTCTGTGTATGCGCTCCTTGCGCAGAGACCTACAAGATGAAGTCACAGGGGATAAGACAGAGACAGGGGAGCAGTGGGCACAGCAGGATAGAACCTGGGATGTTCCAACACCAGATCAAAGAAAGCACCAAACCAAGAGAAGCATCAGGGATTGAGGGATAGACAATAAGCAATTAGATAAGAAGTCATTAAATACACAGAGTTCAGAAAATTATTCGAAGTCATGGATGTACCACATTGTATCTGTTATCATCCAGTGATTTCTACCAAAAATGACACACTTGACCCAGTTTCTTCAACAAATGACAAGGAAAAATTAAGAACTATATCCACCAAAGATAAGGTGTGGCTTTCCTTTGAATCTTGGTTCAAGAAATCTACTTGTAAAATGACACTTATGGGACAATTGGGGAAATCTGGATTGTGAATGGACATTAGAAGACAGGAATCCATTGTTTTTCCATGTGATCGTGGCATTGGGGTTACACCAAAATAAAATAAATGAGTCCTCGTGTGTTAGAGGGACATTCAGAAGCGTTTGGAAATGAAATGATAAGATGCCCAGATAGGATTTCCATTGGAAAGGTCTAGCATGAGCGTGGGAAATGGAGCAACGAGGTCATGATCGCTGAAAAGAGAAGAGCGTGACATGCGTGCGTGGGTTAGGAACTACCTGTGCTTCTTTTTGCAACAGATTCTTAACTTCCTTTACTCTTTTTTTGGCTTTTAAGACACTTACAAGGGCCTGGTTAGCCAGAGGGAACCATTTGGTTGTGAACTTAGATTGATCCTGCCCCTCCCAGAGGAACTTACTTGCAAAGCCCAGAAACAAGGGCGGACCAGGCCAGGTGGAGATAGCCCATCAGTAGGGCGCACATATATTTACTATGATAAATAGAAACTCAATTGGCCACCCGTATTGCCGACCTAGCATGTACATTTTTCCCGTGTATTACAATTTCATTGGCCACCTATGTATAAGCCAGGCTCAACCACCTCTATAAAAGTTAGTCTGTGAGGTGGGAAGGGTTGTCGCCTCTTGGAAGAGAGACGGCCCTGACAGGTCAGTTTGATTCTCCATGCTTGGCGCGAAATAAAGCTTTGCTTGACCTTCACTTTGCATCAGTCTCGCTCCTTTGATCATGGACCCATTATTGGGGGGACCCTAACAACACTAGTTTGTGTTTTATTTTGTTTTGTTTTTCTGGGTTGGACTGCAGCTGCTTATTGCCAGTTGATAAGCTTTGTTTTCTTTACTTTTCAAAATTCCATCAGGTGCAGGTATCCAAGGAGGAGGAGCCCCTGATTCCACTTCCCCCTGCTCCCACATCCACCTGGAAGTCATCTCTGCAATAGCTCCCAAATGCCCACACCCAGATGGAATCTAAGCAGGCCAAAGGTGATGAATAAGTGGCAGGGGTCTGGGCCCCCCTGTTGCAGACCTGGCGAACACCTACTTCTTTCCACGGTGTGAAACTGAAGAGAGATTTAGGGGATTGACCCCATGGAAGTAATAGCAGCCTTGCTGGGTTGTAGGCTAGGGAACTGTCTAGACTGAGACAATAATATCAATTCTCCTGGGTGAGAAAAGCAATCAGGCAAAGTGAGGCACTTGCTGATACTCGCAAAGCTCTTTATCTGCCTGAATTATTAATAACCTAAGGAATCCTTTCCAGGAGGGCCCAGTCTCACCACTGCCCTCTCTGTATCCCAAAGAATTTCCCTCCAACCTCTATATCGTACAACAGTGACATCAGAGTCATCTGAGCACTGGAACAGGAAATGAGATTGTAAATATGAGATGCTGTGGGGAAGAAGTAGGCCTCTGCTCTTGGTGCTTCTTTTTGCACATGAGTTGGAGAATCTGATGTTCATGATCAGTACCATTCACCATGCTTATAATGCCACCCCTGAATGCTTATGGCCCTGGCATTCTCTTTACCTCCTCTAAATAAGCATTCAGTTTCAGTTCAGCCAACTTGGAAGTGCCTCTGAGCTTGGCGGTCAAGGTTCTCAACATTCTGCAGTGCATCCTTGTAACTTTCCTTCCATCTGGAGTCCCAGATGGGTCTGACACTTAAGAAAGTGTTCAATTAAAAATAAATAAATAAATAAAGTGTTCGATTCTTTCAAGCTAATAGATGATTGGTCTATTCCAATGTAATGAGAGCTAGCTCCTTCTAGATTCCTATATAGGCCAGGCCCCCTCTTGGTCTTGATAAAATCCACATCCTCTACTCCTAACAATATTGTAAGGGAGATGAGCCATTAGGAAGACTTGGGAATGTTAAGCAATTTGCCCAGGAACATACAGTGACTCAGCCGCAAATTCAGAATTCAAGGCTGGCCGTCTTGCCCTAGATGCCTGAGTTTGGGTCCTGCAGCTCACTGCTGATGACCTTGGAGGTCAACATATGCTAACTTTCAAGTCACTTTGTATGTAAAAGTAAGAAATGATTAAAGGCTTAATTCAGCTGACCTGGCAATAAGGTCATGAAAGAGAAGGAAGGAATGAAGAGGAGAGAAAAAAAAAAAAAAAGAGAGGAAAGAATGATATCAAATGATGACTTACTCCTCTAAGTATCTAACCTTCTAGTTTTGAAGGAAACTTCACCCTTACTCTGCCTAAAATCACAGTACTCTCTGCTGATGGAGTGGTAAATTTGTCCATGCCCCTTTCCTGACCAGGTTATGAATATCCATGAGTTCCTGAGGAAGATGATGCTTTCCTCTGACTTTCTTGGCTCATGTAGCTTGTGCTAAGCTTTGCTCCCTTAAGCAGCACTGCAGAGGCCCCTCCAGGACCCGAGGCCCCAGAGCAAGCATCATCTGCCCTAGCCTGACCACAGGGCCCGGCTCTAGGCCTGTGACCTGGCCCTTACTTGTATGAGGCTACAAGGTATTTACTTTGCTGCTGTTGTGCCCTTCCTAGTTTTGACCAATGCCCCCTTATTCTTTGGAGGCAATCTGCACAGTATCTTTTCTGTCCATATTGAAATCTTTGTAATCGGTGCAGAATCCCACCAAGACAATTGGTGCTTTCCAGACAAAGATATCACTTGCTATAAAATTCCTCCATATGGTAAGTACCTCTCTATTTTCTCCTATCTCCAATCTACATGAACTTTTCTTGTCTTTGTTAAGTTTAACGTGTATTTTGCACCTTATAGTCTGTTTTCATCTCTTCCATAGAACAGAGAGTTTTTAATAAATTCTTAATAACTAATATGCTAAGGGCCAACTACAATGAGATTTTGAAGGAGATGTGGCAAGTTCTACTATTCCAAGTTTTTTTTTAAGATTTTATTTATTTATTTGACAGAAGAGATCACAAGTAGGCAGAGAGAAGAGGAAGCAGGCTCCCTGCGGAGCAGAGAGCCGGATATGGAACTCGATCCCAGGACCACAGGGACCCAGGCACCCTCTACTATTCCAAGTTTATATTTACCTTTGCACTCTCAAACATCTTACAGTGACATCTGCATAAGGACACCACCAATTAAACAAATCCTGAGATTTGGGTACCTGGGTGGCTCAGTGGGTTAAAGTCTCTGCTTTCAGCTCAGGTCCTGATACCAGGGTCCTGGGATTGAGCCCCACCACACTGGGCTCTCTTCTCGGCAGGGAGCCTGCTCCCCGCCCCACCCCCGCTGCCCACCTCTCTACCTACTTGTGATCTCTGTCAAATAAATAAATAAAATCTTTAAAAAAAATCCTGAAAATTGAGTGAAGTGTATATCAAATTGAAAATGTACTAGGTCTTTCTTGAGGATTAGGCTGTGCTTTTTAAAAATTTGTTTGTCTGTCTTTTCTGCTAGAGCTTCAAAAAGAGGGACCCAGGCAAAACCATCAGGCTGATAATATGAGCTATGTGACAAGCTATCCATATGGAGCTCTATTAGTTACTAATAGCCATTAGCTCAGAAAATGATGAGGTCATCACAAAGCACTCTGCTCAGCGGGTTCCTCTCTGTTTTATGACAGCACTGGGTCTAATGTGAATAATGATATGGCTTCCAGCTCCAAGACCCTTCCTCCAAGGAGCGCAAAGTGTTTTGCAAATGTTTTCTTATTGATTTTCATGGCTCCGGTGCGGTGTTCTAAAGGCACCAGAGGAACCCGTATGAACCAGGGTGTTGCAAGTCCTTGGAGAAACCCAGCTCAGTTCCCACCAGGAAGTCCAGATTGGCTGCTCCCTGCAACCCCAGGGCTGGAGCCTGCCCTTCACCACTTCCTCCTCCCAAACAAAAGGAGCCTTCGAGAATGAGAAACACAATTTTTTTTTAATATGCCTTCAATGTGTTCAGTTCTCAAAAACATTTCCAAATGACTGTTATGCCTGTGGAAGGTTATCATAGGATGAGGATTTCCCTATTTGGAAAAAAAAATATATTCCCACCATTCAGCCTGCTTTCTTTGTATCCATGACACAATGGACAATGGCAGACACTGAAGGTCAATGAGCAGTTTGGGGGAGGGGGTGGGGGCAGAGGACGAAAAGAAGGAAAGGAAAATTTTTAGAAACCCAAAGGAAATATTTCCTTGATTTTAGTCAACTTAAAATATATATATATATTGACCTTTCAGAACAAACTGCAACAAGTTAAAAGAAGAAAAGTCTAAAGCAAGCAGCTTCCTGACCTGATAAACCACTGAGTTTTCCTGAGACTGGGATACAGATCAGTGAGGGCCTCTGGGTGTGGCCTGCTCCAGCAGAGAAGCCAAGAGGCCAGTGACAGCTTTGTGCAGTGACAGTCTGGCTCCAGACATGTCCTCAGGAGGCTGCCACAGAGCTGATCGGAGAGGACCATGTGGGCCTCACGGAAAACAGAGCGCCCTCCGTGGTTTCTCCGTTGCTTATATCAGGACCAGAAAACTCTCTAGTGGGGGAGCTATTCTGTCCTCTGTAGAATACTCAGCTGCGTCTCAGGTGTCTGGTAACATCCTTGCTGCATCCTTGCTGAGTCATGTTTATCGGGAAAAAAAAAAAAAAGGCTCTAGACTTTGCCAAATATCTCCCGAGGGTTGAGGGGCATCTGGGTGGGTGGCTCAGTCAGTTAAACGTCTGCCTTCGGCTCAGGTTATGACCCCAGGGTCCTGGGATTGAGCCCCGCATTGGCCTTCCTGCTCAGTAGGTAACCTGCCGTTCCCCTGCTTGTGCTCTCTCGCTCGCTCTCTCTCTGACAAATAAATAAATAAAATCTTTATCACACACCTCCCCCCCGCAGTCATCCTTGGTTGAGAACCACTGTGCTTTATCAACCACTCTGGAAGTTTTTAAAAACTAAACTTTCCCCACAAGTTGGCAATTATCAACCTATTACCTAGAAGGCTATTGTTCCATGGGGAATGAACCAGAATATCAAAAGAAACTCAAGACATCACCAGGTCCAAAGGACTCATACATCCCTTAGCAGAACACCGCACTCCCACTCCAAGAGGCAGCTGCTTGACCATCTTTTCCAAGGAAAACTGGAAAAGGCCTTTCAAACCTAAGTGTTTGCTTCACTACCTAAGGCTTCAAAGATCCAGAACATTTTCCCTTCTCTCTAATTACAGGTGTCATTAAGAATTTGCTGAAATATTGCCCTAGCAATCAATTTTAAGATGAATTGCTTTGCCCTTAAAAATGCATTAGGAAGACAGGATGGCTTCCTGATTAACCAAGTAAATTGATACGCATTCTAATGGTGTTACCACTACTGATAATTACCTGTGGATGACTAAATTACAGATTTCCAGTTAAAGAGGAAACTTAAGTTTCTTTGCATTTTAATGTTTTTGGTTGTTGGGTGTTATAAGAAAAAATAAGTCATCAATCATCAAGGGCTCTTTTAAAGTGACTGGATTTATTTGATTTACAAGCAGTGCAGGGATCATTAACCTGACTGCTACAAGTATTCATTAATTTACTTACCATCGCCTTTTCTTTGAAATGTTCATCTGTGGAAACAGTGTGGTTCCCATGAACTAAGTTACTGGCTGCAAACAGATCTATCCTTTACAAGGAAACAACAAAGGTGGTATTTTTAAAGAGACGTTACCTGGCACAGGACATTGTTCGTACAAATACTTTGGGGCTGCTGGGGCATCTGGGTGGCTCAGCCAGTTGGGCATGGGGCTCTTGATTTCAGTCTGTTGGGACTTCTCCCTCTCCTCCCACTCCCTCTGCCCTTCCCTACCTCCTCACCCCACAGGTGTAGGCTTGCTCTCTCTCTCCCTCAAATAAATGAATCAATCTTTTAAAAAATATTTTGATGCTGCAGTAAGAATATACAGAATGTACAGCTCTGCACATAGATCGAACAGAGCCCCGCAAAAAATAATGGGGCTACAGGAAACATATTTTAAACAGGATAGAAGTCAAAACTACAGGAAACCAGAAGTTGAAGCCAAAAGCCTTAATAGCAAGCCAAAGTAAGTGAAATATCAGCTATATGCCATTACTGGAAAGAAATCAGGAATTAAGTCCTTTATTTCTACTTATAGACCTTACAGTATAGGTATTATTCTAATTTTACCCACCCCGAAGTGGCGCGATGTGACGAAGATCGCATGGGTCTGGAGTAAGCAAGGCTTTCAGTGCTCTGGAGCTTTGTGACGGAGGGCAGGACCCTGGCTGAGCTGCAGGTTGGCCCTGGATTCCTTTGTGCCACCTCACAGATTGTATAGGACATAGTCTGTGAAATGTGATTGGGTAAAGAAAGAGCAAAGCAATTCCCCGCAGGGCAGGGCTGGCCCCGCCCCCTCTACGCTGTCCCGCGCCAGCCATGGAATTTTGCTGTTCTCATCCTATCCACCGTAACAACTGTACTGGTCCAGGTCCCGCTGGAAATGGTTGGGACAGCAAAGGGATTTAACGAAGGAGGGATATTTGCAGAGGTGGGGAGAACGAGGAGAGAGAATGGGTGGGGGGAATTAGGAAGAGACAGTGGAGCCTCCCCCTCCCACCCTCCACCCCCCAACCCCCGCCTCCCCCGGGGGATAGGCACGATAAGAAGGGGCCAGGGGCCACGCCCTTGAGCCTGAAAGGGGCTGTTACTGCAAGGTGAGGAGAGAGAGCTCCCTGTAGGAGTGTCAGGAGCTATGAGGAGGAGCAGCCAGCACCACGGTGAGGCCGGAGGGAGCGGGAGAAATAAACACCCTGTGGTCCTGGGCACCCGCTCAAAGTCAGAGGACCAGGGAGGCCAGAGAGAGCAGTGTGTGGAGACACCGTCCCAGTGGGCAGTTCGGGGCAGAGGATCCAGATGTGCGAAGGAGAATGGGATCACCAGCGGAAAGGGCTCCGCAGGTAGACAGAAGCTCTCAGACACCACCTCTGCTGCCCCTGGCGCCCGGAAAAGGCGGTTTTTCCAACTTTTCTCCTGTCTTCCCCAATGGGTTTGCTCCTCACCCCCCCCCCCCTTGACAAGCCATTCATTAGCTCCAATCAGCCCCAGGTCCCAGGGCTGTGTAATTTTATGGGGACGTGACCTGAACTTGGCATCCAGCGCAAGGAGACGTTCCATTCTCACCTCTGTCTCTAACCCTTGTACTGAATCAGATTTGTTATTGGGATGACGATCCCTTGAAGAAACCCCTTCGTGAGACTCTTTACCACGCGCCCCTTGGAAATCACCACTAAAGTCAGACCGCTCTATTCCAAAATAGTTCCGGTCTGTAGCATGGCCTTAAATGGCGAGGATTTGGTAGGGAAAGCGCCTGTATGAAAAAGAAATTGGGAGGGGGCGGGAAAGACTGGGAGAGCCATCAGAGAACCTCACAGGGCGGCCCTCGCCTAAAGCAGCGAGGGAGAGGTCATGGAGCCGAAGCGTCCTACACTCCCCTGCAGGACATCTGCAGAAGATCGTCGGGCCATCCTTGAGCAAACGTCACCCAACAAAGGAGCCCCAGGTTTCTCAAGACTAGATCTGCTTCAGTATCCTCAAGGCACTCAGTCACCGCGATGAGCCACGGGAGGAGGCGTGGCCTCAAAGGAGACACTGGGGGACGTCAACCCGGCCCGTGGCCACTTGAGTTCGCTGTAGTCTGGTGTCCAGGACAGGCCTTCCCAGGGATGCCACGATTACACAGTAAAACCTTCAATTTGAACAATCATAAATACGTGCATTGAGAGATGGCAATTGTGGGTTAATACTCTAATCAGACTGCGCACTGAGGCGGGATGATTCATGAATGCTTCAAGATTCTAAACAAAGCCCTCCCCCTAGAAACTACCACAAACCTTTAATCTTCTTAATCTTTAACAGGCAGAGTTTACCACATATGTGCTAAATGGACCACACAGATCCACTCCAAGACCAGATTTTAGTGTGTTTTTACAGCTCCTTGACAAATCACTGTTACGTCGACTGTTAGGATTACAGGCATTGTGGGTTGTTCCTATAGTCTTAATCACCTTTTAATGCCCATGCCAGTGTGCCCTGTTGCATTGCTGATGTTGGAAATTTATTTTGTCTGTGCCTCAGCATGGATGTGAGTCATTTCAAAGCTTATGGCTTCTGCTGTTCTCTCTGTTGTTTTTCTGCTTTGATTCTCATTTTTAGTCTATATCTTTACCAAGTTCTTATTTCTGCTTGTTTGTGGGTTTAACATGCTTTCCCTTTTCTGGGTTCTTGTTGGGGAAGCTTTGATGACCAATTTGTGAGACCTTTCTTCCTCTCGAAGCTAAGCCTTTCCAGCTGTAAATGGCCCATTAGCGCCGTAGCCGCAACATGAAAATGATATATTGACCTTCAATTCAAAACTTTAAAATTTCCTTGGAGACTTCTTGGACTCTCAAGTCCTATATGAATATGTTATTTAATTTCTAAATGTTTGGGAATTTTAAATGTATTAAGGTTGATTTTAAGGCCCAGAATGTGGCCGATCTTGGTAAACATTCTGTGTGCACTTGAAAAAAATATGTATTCTGCTGTTAGGTTCTATAAATATGAGTGTTTCATAAATGTCAACTAGGTTGAGTTAATTTCTAGTATGTGTGTCCTTATTTCTACTGATTATTTTCCTACCAGCTCTCTCAATTACAGAGAGGAGTGTTGCCATCTCCAACCATAATGGTGGATTTACCTACTTTTCCTTTTCGTTCTGTCAGTTTCTGTTCTATGTATTTGGAAGCTCTCTAATTCAGTGCCTACACCTTTAAGATCTGTACATATTCTTGGAGACTCAACCCCTTCATCAGGTCTTGTCCCTCCTTACCCCTGATAATATGTCTTATTCCAAAGTCTACTTTGATGTTAACATAGCTGCTCCATCTTTCTTTAATGTTTGCCCCACAAAATCTATCATGTTTCTTCTTGTTTGCTATTTGTTCCATTTGTTCTGTTTCTTTTTCCCTTTTTCCCAGGTATCACAGAGGTTAATTGAAACTTTTAATTATCCATTTTAATTCCACAATTGAGTTATTAATTATACTTGTTTTGGTGTTTTTTTAAGGATCTTCTGGCTTTTAGTGAACCTCCTCCCATGTGCTTTCAAGCCACCAGGACAGAGACATCCCCCCCACCCCCCACGCGCACGTGCACAAACACACACACACCCTTCATCTTCTCTTCAGTTCTTTGGCTGGAGACTTTGACCTTCACCGTGACAGGCTGCCTTGGGAGCTTTTCCTTCCCCAGAACTTTGTAGCAGCCTAGGACACACCACATCAATGATGGGAGCACCACAGTCTTGCTCTTGGCAATGTTCACCCATGTCTGCTCCCTGACCAATGTCGGCAGTTTATCAAGGTTGACAGTCGGGCAGAGGCTCGGATTCTTCTTTAAGTGGTAACAGCTCATACCAGCCACCCCGTGGGTGATATTTGTCAAAGTCAGCCCTGTGGTGGTGCTCTGCCTCCAGCATTACCCAGCCTCCCACATCTGTGGCTGTGGCTCCCATGGCTCAGAAATTTCCAGGTCTTCCCTTGTCTGCTCAGCATGTTGGTACTGCTGTGGCCATGTATTTTGTTTTTATATATTCTATCAAAACATCATGTATTGCTACTATTTTTGCTCTGCACAGCTAGTTTTCTTTTAGAGCAATTAGAAAGAAGGAAAACATTATTCTTTCCTTTATGTATTTCATTTCCAGTGGTCTTTATTTCTTCACGTAAATCCACATTTCAGTCTGGTGTCCTATTCCTTCCTGCATGAAGAACTTTCCTTAGCATTTCTTGTAGTGCATTCTCAGTTTCTGTTGACCTGAAAAGGGCTTTATTCTCCTTCATTTTCAAACACATTTTCAATATATGTAAAATTGTGGGTCGATAGTTATTTTCTTTGAGCTTGTTAAAGATGTCTCTGACCCACCTAATTTCTGACAAGATGTCCACTGTAATTCTTTTATTTGTTCTTCTTTTGTAATGTGGTCTTTTTCCCCCCTCTCTGCCTTCAGAATCTTCTCTGCCTCTGTGTGTGTGTGTGAAATGTAAATGATATGCTTAGGTGTATAAGCTATTTATTTTGTGTTTGGTTGGTTTTCTGTCTTGCTTTGTATTTACCTTGTTTGGTATTCTCGGAGCCCTTTGGCCACATAGTTTGGGATTTTTCATTAACTTTGGAAAATTCACAGCAATTGCTACTTCCAATATTTCTTCTGCCCCCTTCTCTCTGTATACTCCTTTTGGGATTCCAGGAAAGGTACATTAGACCTACCGAATCCATCCCAGAGCTCTTGGATTCTCTGTCCTTTTTATTTTTCTTGTTTTTGTGATTCATTTCTATTTATTTACCTTCAACTCATCTGATTTTCTTCAAAGGTGTCCAGCTAAGTAGGTCAAGGGGACCAGAGTCTGACTCCTATGTAAGTGTTAGCTTTCTTGGAGAAGGGAAACTGGCCTGCTGGTTGTGGGCTTCATGAGCAGATGTTGAACCCTTGGCCTTGCCCAGCTCAGGCCCTTGTAGCCCACTGCCAAGGCTGCGTCAGCAAGAGCCCCCCTCAGGGGATCTGGGGCGATGGGAACTTGTGCAAACACGTCTGTGTTTCTGCCATTCGCTGGATTGTGGGGAATAAATTGCCTTGTTCTGACCCAACACGTCTGTTGTCTACTTTTGGCACTTACAGGGTAAATTACACTTATGATGAGGAAGGGCTCTTCCTGACAAGTATGTGTTACTTTGTTTACTTTTATACTGTCTGTCTCCTGTCAAAATAGAGGCCCCAAAGCCTTTTTTGTAACAGTTCTTCATCGTACTGGGTGGGACAAAAGAAAGGACTGATTGAATGTCTGTCCAACTGTTATGATCCTGGGAAAAAGAGGAACTCAGATCTCAAATCACAAAGACCCAAGAAAGTGTCCTTCACTCTCATTATTGTGAATTCCTTAAGCTTAATATTATTCTTTCATTGTCCTTAATATTATCTTTGACTTCTACAGAGTGCCTTGTACATAGTACCATATGCGGCAACATACGATGAGGCCGTCCGTAAATGTTAGACTCATGTGTGCAACGTTTCCTGGACTTAAGTACTAAGTGAATCACACACCACGATTGACATTGGACCATTATAATTCTCTAAAATAGTAGCTAGATATGGTTCAGCTTAATGCTAAGCTTCTAATAATTATCTTTAAATCCCTTCTTGAAAGTATCCCAGGCTGAGAGTCAAAATGCAGAATTAAAAAGATGGATTCAATGAGAGACTATGGACTCTGAAAAACAATCTGAGGGGTTTGAAGTGGCGGGGGGGTGGGAGGTTGGGGTACCAGGTGATCGGTATTATAGAGGGCACAGCTTGCATGGAGCACTGGGTGTAGTGAAAAAATAATGAATACTGTTTTTCTGAAAATAAATAAATTGGAAAAAAAAAAAAAGATGGATTCAGGGGCACCTGGGTGGCTCATTGGGTTAAAGCCTCTGCCTTCAGCTCAGGGCATGATCCCAGGGTCCTGGGTGGAGCCCCGCACCGGGCTCTGCTCCGTGGAGAGCCTGCTTCCTCCTCTCTCTCTGCCGGCCTCTCTGCCTACTTGTGATCTCTCTCTGTCAAATAAATAAATAAAATGTTTAAAAACAAAAAGATGGATTCAGTACTAAAGATTGCAAATGATGAGAGCTGGATATGCGTTCTAGATCTAGTTCTCAGCAACTTCTTTGTCACCGCCTCTTTGCACTTCACTGCACAGCGGCCCTAAACACTGAAGGGACAGAGTGATACAAAATATGAATCTGAAAAGATTCTAGGAGTCAACAGAAGCTTTTTACATAAGAGATTAAGGCATTGGTAATCATGATACATTCAAGGGGATAAAAATTGCCACTTTTTGGAGGGCATTTTGCAATAAATGTCCAATCAAATATTAAATGGGAATGTGTTCTTCAGAAGCTGTTTGCACCTCCAGAGGCCATCCTACAGAAAATGTGTGCCCCCAGGCACACTGAGGGCCTTACAGGAATGTTCACTGCAGTCCTATTACTAGTGGCAAAATACCGGAAACAGCCTCCACGCTCATCAATACGGGAATGATTAGGAAACAAACTGTATTGCAGCCATGTAACAGAATACTCTGGAACTCTTAAAAATACCAAAGGTAATGTCGTTTCATAAAAACACATCCAAGACCTAGTAAAGGAAAAGAGAATATTGCTAAAAAATGAAGAGCCTTCTAGACACACCTTACTTGTATTAATGTTTTAAAATGTTATATATGTGAGATATTTGTGAAGTCTAAAAGAGCCCTTGAGTATGTGTGTGTGTTTCTGTGTGTGTCTGTGTGTGTTGAGGGGTGGATTTGGAAAGGGAAAGGCAAAAGGATCCGATCTGTTAGGATTTGATGAGGAAAACAGTAGCCATGCCAAGCACAAAGCATTCAAGACAGAATTCGGGTTTCATGGCCATTGGAAGACCTGGAGGAGTGGATCACAAGGAAGCAGCCACCAAAGGTCAGAGACCACCGTTGATCTCAGCCTAACCCCCCAGCAGGTGAGGGTGGAGAACTGGTGCCCATGACAAGCACAAGGCAGGGGTCCCAGGAAAGGGCTGCAAAGCTGCTGTGTCCGTTGAAGTTGGAGCTTGTGGAAAGGTCTGAGCCTGTCTCGTCTGCCCCTAAGGACTTACCAAGTGATGTCCCTACTGTGCTCCACTTTCCAGATCTCATGAGTCTTTCTCCTGGACCAGTTCTAACTCAGAGCCAAACAAGGCGAGGAAATGCCCCTCGGCCTCAGGCGGGATGGCAGGGCTCATGCTGAGGTGAGGACCAGCCATCCGGCTATGGACCTGTACTTTTTTTCATATGGTTAGACTCTCTGAACATTGCACCTTCTGCTGAATCACAACTCCCAGAGTTCATACAGCCCCCCATGTTGAAAATCCACTTGGGAGAAATTTGGTTCTAGCGCAATTACTGAAAATGTGACCACAGCTCCTGTTAATTACCATCTTTTTTATTTTCATTTGAACGGAAATAGATCCCAGAAAATTGATGGGCGTCTATTCAAATGAATCACTAAAAGCCTGCTGACAGCTGCTTGCAGAGAATTGTAAATGCCTATCATAGTGATTGATGAGACATCGAAAAGCACAATACCTTGTTTGTTACTTTCAGTCCAAGTGAGAAATCCACATGGGGCTTACCCTCAGGACGGTTTGCCGTATGCAGCGACTTGTGATCCATCTCTTGTGGCCAGTCTACATTTCCTGCCATTGAAGCAGATACACTTATTACCTAGATGGCCACTTCCCTCCTCAATGTTGGCAAGACCTCCTCAATGTTGCCTTTCCCTTTCCAAATCCACCCCTCAATGTTGGCAAGACCCCCAGTTTTGCCTCAAGACTCAGGTAAATCATGACAGATCCAAGGCAAACCAGGCAGTCCCATATCAGGAACTGGAAATCTGCTGGGTGTGGTTTCTTGGAAAGGTGTTCCTCATTCGAAGGGCCGTAAGGAAGACAGCTCCTCTCTTCACACCAGACCTTATCATGTCTATACGTGATGCTTGGGACAGCTGGGATCATCCTGAAGCCATGCTGGTACAGTCTTGGGACAAAGCCCAAGGTGAGGGCAGCACAGAGAGATGACGGAAACTGGCATCTGATAAGATTTTGGAGTTACTGATGTGTCATGCCCCTTCTTTGGGTTTCCAGGGACTTTTAATTCTCGATGTCTTTTGCTTTAAGTCAACTGACTTGAGATTATTTGCATCCCCAAATTGTCTTACCTATTTTTTTAGAATTCCTTAATTATGACTATGGGTCATCTTTGTATTTTTTTAATATCAAGATTTTTAATCTATTTATTTGTCAGAGAGAGAGGGAAAGCACAAGCAGGGGGAATGGCAGGCAGAGACAGAAGCAAGTTCCTCACTGCGCAGGGAGCACGATACTGGACTCACCTCAGGACCCACGGATCATGACCTGAGCAGAAGGCAGATGCTTAAATAATTGAGCCACCGAGGTGTCCCCATGGATCATCTTTGTAATAAAATTTAATGATGGTGGGAGTGTTAGGTTTTAAGAAGGACTGGATTTGGCATTACTCCAGCCTCTTAGCTTCCATATTCTATTATTTGTTCCTTTATTAGATAATGTGACTGCTAATATTTCCACTCTGTCATGTTATTAGTTGCTGACTTCAATCCATTTTCAATGGATTCAATCCATTTTCAATTTTCAATGAAACTGGTAACAAAATCAGGTTCAACACCAAAAGGAGTCACTGGTGGAGAACAAAGATGGTCTATAAGAAACTGCATTTGTGCTGGTCTAACGCTGCCCCATGGTCACTAGGATCTTACCAAACCAAGCTGAAAAAAAAAATCACTGCTCTTTGAATAGTAGAACATGTTTTATTGTTTTTTTACTGGTTTTATTCATTGTTTTTGCTTGTATACTTCCTATTAACAGGCTACTTCAGTAATAAATGAGAACTTTTATTTGGTTCTCATTTATTTTTATTTGGAAAACCAAATAAAAGTTCTCATTTATTAGTGAAGTAGACTCAAGGCTCAAGGTAACATCTTTTGGGACATTCTTCTTCTTATCCCTCAGAATACATTTCATAATGATTCATGGACAGTATGGGCTTAATCAGTGTGAGAATGAATGAAGCAAGCACTGAACTGTCTTGGTAATAAGACACAAAGCTATGCTTCTCTACCTCTGTCCCCTGTCAGTGGAGTGAGGGCCCAATCTGGGCTTGTAACCTGGCTTTGATACTTACCAACTGTGAGATTCGGGAACATTACCTAACATCTTCGAGCAACATGAGTGCTCTCATTTACATGATGAGAATGCTCGCAAATATTCTTGCCGAGGGCTGTTGTGGTGACTAAAGAAGCTGATGTCTCCTCCCTGCTCCTGGTACTCACACACACACACACATGCCTACACACAGAGTAGAAATAATAATATCATAATCTCATGTTCAAGACATCCTGTGTTCCAGGGCACCTGGGTGGCTCAGTGAGTTAAGCGTCTGCCTTCAGCTCAGGTCATGACCTTGGGGTCCTGGGAATAGGCCCCACTTCAGGCTCCCTGCTCAGTGAGAAGCTGCTTCTCCCTCTCGATCTGTGCTCTCTCTTGCTCTCTTTCAAGTAAGTAAATAAAATCTTTTAAAAAGAGAGAGGAAAAAAAAAAAAGAAATCCTATGTTCCAAGAGACAGACATGCTCAGCCTTTCGGGGTTGCTGTATCTATCCCCGAGAGAGCACAGCGAAAAGGAGAGGGTTCTTTGTAGACGGCAGCACCGGGCATCCCATCTCTCCTGGCTCGTGATCCAACTCCCCTCCCAATCTGCCTCTGTGATTGATGAGGCAATCAGTTACTCGCTGCAAGAAGGACAGAAGGACCATCAGTGGCCAAGCCAGGGACATATTCCAGCAGAGAACACACACTTATGTTTTGGTAGGTTGGCCAACATGAGGCATCGAGGCTAATGAGATACAGTAAGCTGTAACCTGAGAATTCCCACGTCAGCACTTGTCTAATGTAACATTGAAATATTTCCACTCAAGATGCCAACCTGAATAATTTAAAGATTTCAGAGACTGGGGAGTTAATAACCTGCAAATTATTAGCATAATTATTCGGTCAAGTCTAGACATCAAAGGGTCATCCATTTTCTGCTAATCTTTCTTCTGTAAGAAGTTATAATCCATGTGCTCCAGAGAACCCTACCCTAAATAGTTTATAAATGGGACCCTTGATTTGGGAGCGGAGTCCTCACAGGGCAGTGGCTCTCAAAGTGGGGTCCCTGGACCAGGAGCATCAGCATCACCAGGGAACCCGTTAGAAATGCAAATTCTCATCCTCACCCCAGACTTACCCAAACAGAAATTCTGCAGAAACCGAGCCATCTGTGCCTTAACAAGCCCTCCAGGGGATCCTGTTGCTCATTCATGTTTCAGAACCTAAGTGAGAGTGGGTAGGAGGAAATTAGCAGGACAAGAAATGGTTCAGACAGATCCTGAAAAAAACAAATCCATAATTATAACAGCTTAAAAGCGATCTATAAACATCCCAACCCCCTGCAAGGTAAAAAGAATAAAAATACCCTTTCTGTCTGTACAAACTCCCTCGGGGGTACATACTTTGGACAGTATTCAGTGATGCCCAAAGCATCTGACGTCGAGCACTGACTTTGTCAGGCTCTCCACTAAACCCTCCGTCCTCACAACAGGCTATGACACGAGTCATATTCTCCCCTCTCAGATGTGTAATATTAAAACTGGGGAGGGGTTTGGCTGTGGCCAAGTAAAGCCACACACCCTGGGGACAGAATCGAGCCAGTTTCTGGTCCTCTGTCGTGTACCATCAGGATCCAGTTCTCTGAACCACAGCACTCAATTCTGCCAACAGGCACTGAACACTTACCAGTGGCAAAACAGCGCTCGGTGAGTGGAGGAGTGAAACCGGAAAGAAGTGCTGCCCCTCCAGACAAAGAATGAACCATCCAGGGAGGAAGGAGATCAGAATGTGCATCTCTGATTTCAGGGGGCAGGAAACCAATACACTAAGGAGCGCAAGCGTGGTCATGTGGAGGCGAGGACAGTTAAATCCAGCTGAGGATTCGGGGAGGGTTTCAATGGGCAACGAGAAGGGAAAGCCAGTCCACAAAGAGAAGAGAGGGTGAGCGAAAGTGTGACATGATGGTAGATGGCAAGGCACCCAGCCCAGAGGACGCAGCCGGAGTGTGGAGCAGAAAATACAGCTGGAAACGAGAAAAACCCCACCCTAGATGGCCGGAGGGCCTTGACTCCCACGGTGAACAGCCTGGATTCCTATTAATAGGTCACCATGAGTCATTTAAGAATTCTCGAGCCTGGGTACATGATTTGCCCAGAAGACCTGGAGAGAAAAGAAAAGAAAGGATAGGAGAAAGAGAAGAAAATAAAGCTTAAGAACACCTATTTTTAAGGACTCAGCGAAAGAGAAACCACTGAGATAAAAAAGATAATATGTTTGAAGGAAACAAGGACTTTCAACTGAAGGAGCTCGTAAGAACGAGTGACTTGAATGAATGAAAACGATTAGTGACAGCATCAAAGGTTATAGAAAGGTCAAGAGCATCTACTTGAAAAGTAGGTTTTTGAATTGTGGGGTGGAGAGGCCCCACACACTCGCTAGAACAGGCCTGCATTTCAGTATTTTGGAAACACTAATTACGATTGCTTATGAAATGCAGAAGGATGTTTAGGAAAACAAAACACATTCCTTTGACATTTCAAACTCAGGAAGGAAATTTCTGAGAAAATATATTGTGACAATCTTTCAGTCCTTTAGGGTAACTTCCCAAAGAAAAAAGCATTTGTCTCATAAACTAGTCTCATATTACTTCTCCGAAATTCATCACTCTTTCAGAAAAACTGGCTCAATTAGAAGAGAGAGAACAGGTGTGTCTATCATAATAGGTTGCCTTAATTAAGTCTTTTTTAGTTTAAAAAAAAAAAAAAGAAAGTCATCCAAAATAGCTTAGGTAACATGATGTAACATCTAAAAGAAGAGCAAGTGCTAGAATCAGATGGCAGGACAAACAGCCAGGCCTCCTGAAAGAAGAACCAGAAAGTGTCCACCGAACCAGGGATGTCATCTCTATCTTCAGAGTTAGGTGTGGTCCTATCCTGGCTGTTCAAAGTCGGTTCTATTCCGGATCCCACACAGCTGCTGTCTCTACTTCAGTGTAGACTCGTCCACAGATGAGTCAAGGTTTACAGTTCTTTCCACTCTGGGCACCTCACAGAGAGTAACAAGCATGTCGAGAACTCAATCCTACATCTGGGGGAGGAAACCTGAGTAGGCCAGCTCAAGTCAGAGGATCAGGAAGCATGCCTAGAAAGAGTTGGCTCACATGCTGATTCTGCAAACCCCAGGGTGGCAGGTGGGGCTCTTCTCAGGACCCAAGCTAGGCAGATTCCCCAGAAATCATCCAGGACAGGTTATGTTTCTGAAAAGCCATGTGCATAGCACAGTGCGGTAAACTGAGTCCTACTCAAAATGCGCCACAAATAACGAACATTTATATAGCAATGCTGAAGTTAGAAAACTGTTCTCACATTGTTTCCGCCATGCCCACAGCAACACCCTTGAGGGAGCTGGTATATTCCACAGTGCCAAGGAGAAACCCAAGGTCTAGGAGGACAGGCGATCCACGTGTGGTGGCAAGAGTGATTATCTCACCAGCAGCAAGCATCGATGAAGCCCGTGGAGGATTTTGAGCACAGAGTGCCCATTGTTCAAGGCACATCAGGGGTTAGCGCCAGCCACACAGAAAAATGAATGGCTAAACCAGATCTCACGTGATGGAAACGATGTGAATCGGAAAGGAAATGAGAGCTGCAGCGCTCAGAGGAGGGAGCTCATGCGGGGCGGGGCAGTGGAGAGGCTGCCCCAAAGGAGGTGGGACTCCAGCGGCTCTTGAAGGACAAGTGAGACATGGATAAACCGTGAGGCAGAACAGCGTGTAGCATTAGGAATTGCATGGAGACTGGCTCAGAAGCAGAATTAGCCTCAGGTGTCTTCTTCGCTGCTACCAACACAGAGAGGGCACAGAAGCCATCAAGAGTCGGGTCCTCCTTACCAAATGAGTTTTTCCATGCTAGAGAATTTTTCAGCCAACTGCAGCTTAAAATACCAAAACATTTTCCTGAAGATTTTATTTGTTTTTTTTGAGAGAGAGAAACAGAGAGCATGAGCAGAGAGGAAGAAGGAGAGGGAGAAGCACACAACCCGCTGAGCAGGGAGCCCAATCGCAGGACCCTGAAAGCATGACTTGGACAGAAGACAGACACTTAACCCACTGAGCCCCTCCACCAGGTGCCCCCATACCAAACCACTTTTAATTGAAACCATTTTGGATGGCAGTGTTTCTCAAATGAGAAGATCCCTATAAAGTATTTAGCACAGACCCTGGCACATTGTGTTCCATAAATGTTCATTATATCATTGTTGTTATTCATAAAATGTACTACTTAAGTCACTGCCTTAGGATCAGTGTAAATAGAGTATTATTGAAAATTTTCTGGATGGCCAAAGATCATCATGAACATTCATGATTTAACTGAGCTGTGAGTGTGGGGATGTCTTGAGAGTTAGAGTGGATCATGGGGTTGTTCATCCCATGGCTTATGCTGGATCTGGTGGTCAGCTTGGCTTTCCTTCTTTTGCTGTCATGCTGTCTCTTCTTATAGCTGTCACTGTGCCTGCCCCAGCCATCCCCACCTTTGCCTTTAATTTCCCACAATTAACTATCTGAGAGCTGAGACATTGAACCCTTCCAATCTTAGAAGAATATTCTGCCAGTGAGGAATGCACTCACATTTCTGTTTGTCCAGATAATCTTCATGTTTCGAGCTCTAAAAATCTATGAGTCTATTAAATGTTTCATTCAAAGTGAGAGTCAGAGGTCTCCCAACAGTCTTGGGCTTGGGTTTCCATTTTGTGTAGTTCTGAGAGTACTCGAGGGAACTGAACACTTGCCAACTTCTTAAAAATCCAAAAATTAAAATCTCCTTGGATTTTCAAAGCAAAGAGAAACCACAGCAAAGAACTAGAGATTGATATGCCATAGTAATAGCATTGCCTTCACTAGGCTTGCTTAAAATCAAATACTACTTAGGAAGGTTCTTCCTCTCCCAATGGGCCTGGACCTTCCCCTTGGGAAGACAGAATGGGAGAGCCCAGAGGAGCATTCACCTCATGGAGGAGGCAGATCTGATGCTGAAGGAAGGGCCCTGGATCTGGAGCCAGAAGACACAAGTTCTAGTCATCTTCGTGATGGGAAGCTGCTTAGATAATCTGTCTTCACCTTAGTTTCCCAATTTGTAAATCTGGGATCATGTAGCTTGACTCTTCGGAGTGTTGTGAGAATATCTTTATTAGTCTGCTAGGGTGGCCATGACCAAGGGCCAGCCTGGGAATTAACTTTCTCATGGTCCTGAAAACTAAACACTGGTGATCAGAGTGTTAGCAAGTTTGGTTTATCTGGGCTTGCAGGTGGCTGCCTTCTTGTTATGGCCTCACAGGGTCTTCTGTTCAGGTCCAGCCCTAGGCTCTGCCTATCCACACTTCCTCCTCTTTTTTTTTTTTTTTTTTTTTTTTATTAACATATAATGTATTATTAGCTCCAGGGGTACAGGTCTGTGAATCGTCAGTCTTACACACTTTACAGCACTCACCATAGCATATACCCTCCCCAGTGTCCATAACCTTATCCCTACCTCCCCACCCCCCAGCATCCCTCAGTTTGTTTCAGGAGATTAAGAGTCTCTAATGCTTTGTCTCCCTCCTGATCCAATCTTGTTTCATTTTTTTATTCCCTACCCCCCAAATCTCCCACTTTGCTTCTCAAATTCCTCATATCAGGGAGATCATATGATAATTGTCTTTCTCTGATTGACTTATTTTGCTCAGCGTTATACCCTCTAGATCTTTCTACATTGTTGCAAATGGCAAGATTTCATTTCTTTTGATGGCTGCATGGTATTCCATTGTGTATATATACCACTTCTTTATCCATTCATCTGTTGATGGACATCTAGGTTCCTTCCATAGTTTGGCTATTGTGGACATTGCTACTATAAACATTCAAGTGCACATGCCCCTTTGGATCCTACATTTGTACCTTTAGGGTAAATACTCAGTAGTGTGATTGCTGGGTCATAGGGTAGTTCTATTTTCATCTTTTTGAGGAACCTTCATGCTGTTTCCCAGAGTGGCTGCACCAGCTTGCATTCCCACCAACAGTGTATAGGTACCCCTTTCACCACATCCTCACCAACATCTGTCGTTTCCTGGCTTGTTAATTTTAGCCATTCTGACTGGTGTGAGGTGGTATCTTATTGTGGTTTTGATTTGTATTTCCCTGATGCCGAGTGATGTGGAGCACTTTTTCATGTGTCTGTTGGCCATCTGGATGTCTTCTTTGTAGAAATGTCTGTTCATGTCCTTTGCCCATTTCTTGAATGGATTATTTGTTCTTTGGGTGTTGAGTTTGCTAAGTTCTTTATAGATTTTGGATACTAGCCCTTTATATGATAGGTCATTTGCAAAAATCTTCTCCCATTCTGTCAGTTGCCTTTTGGTTTTGTTAATTGTTTCTTTTGCTGTGCAAAAGCTTTTGATCTTGATGACATCCCAATAGTTCATTTTTGCCCTTGCTTCCCTTGCCTTTGGCAATGTTTCTAAGAAGAAGTTGCTGAGGCTGAGGTCAAAAAGGTTGCTGGCTGTGTTCTTCTCAAGGATTCTGATGGATTCCTGTCTCACATTGAAGTCCTACATTCATTTTGAAACTATTTTTGTGTGTGGTATAAGGAAATGGTCCAGTTTCGTTTCTGTATGTGGCTTTTCTGTATGTGGCTGTCCAGTTTTCCCAACACCATTTATTGAAGCATATCTCCTTTTCTTATAAGGACACCAGTCAGGTTGGAGTTGCCTAAAGGCCTCACCTTTTTTTTTTTTTTTAGCTTTATTGAGATCTAATTGACATATAATATTGGGCAAATTTAAGGTGGACCATGTGACGATTTGATAAATTTATATGTTGTGAAATTACCATAGTAGGGGTAGGTACCCCCCCCATCACCTCACATAATTACCTTCTTGTATGTGTGGTGAGAACATTTAAGAACATTTTCAAATACAACATACAGTATCATTACCTAGAGTCATGAAAGGCCTCATTTCATCTGATCACCTCTTTAAAGGCCCTGTTTCCAAACACAACCACATTCTGAGGTGCTAAGGGTCAGGGCTTGGACATCTGACTCGGATGGGAACATAATTCAATCCACAGAGTTCTGCACTAATGTGTTTTGTGAACTCCTTACAGAGGGGTGGTGTCTCCTGTCCCCAAGAGCAGAGTGAGGTGCTGACGAATGAGGCCGGCTGGGTGTGCCACGGCTGGCACAGGATAACCAGAGTGATCTGACCTCCAAAATTAATAACAGTTCAAGGTGGTCATTTTGCATCCAACAGCTGGTTTTACAGCTGTGTTGTTCAGCACTCATTGCTTGGGTACCTGCCTTGTACGTCAGCACTGTGCTAGGCAGTCTGAAGGTTGGGGCTATGGTGGCTGTTGTGTCTGCTCCACCAGAACTAAGTGGGCCAAAACATGGAATGACTGGGTGTCTGGATGGCTCAGTGGGTTAAACCCTCTGCCTTGGGCTCAGGTCATGATCTCAGGATCCTGGGATCGAGCCCCGCATCGGGCTCTCTGCTCAGTGGGCAGCCTGCTTCCCCCTCTCTCTGCCTGCCTCTCTGCCTACTTGTGATCTCTGTCAAATAAATAAATAAAATATTAAAAAAAAAAAAAGAGGGGCACTTGGATGGCTCAGTAGGTTAAGTGTCTGACTCTTGGTGTCGGCTCAGGTCATGATCTTGCAGTTGGGGGAGTAAGCCCCATGTCGGACTCTGACTCAGTGTGCGGTCTGCTTCAGATTCTCTCTCCCTCTTCTACTCTGCCCCCTCCCCTAACTCTCTCTCTCTCTCTTTCTCTCTCTGTGTCTAAAACAAATAAATAAAATCTTAAAAAAAAATAAAAATAAAAAATAAAGACCTCTTGATGCTTTTCCTTGTCTGGAGAGCCTCCTGCATCCCATGACCAGGGCACTGGGTTCTTCCGGTTACAAAAGCCTCTTACTCTTCTCAGTAATCCTTTGCAGAGCTGGATACTGAAGCTTGAGAACATGCAAAAAAATGTCCAAGGCCGGACCACACTAAACAGCAAGGCCGGGATTTGAACCCAGGTCTGCTGCGTCAAAATCTAATACTTTTCTCTTTAGAGGCATGGCATTATCAGAGAGAGGGAGTCCCAGTGACAGAACCAAATGTAGCTATGATTAATTTCTCTTGAGAGTTTGGAAGGAGGGCATTTGGCCAACCCCACTGAAAGTGAGGGGCTAAGAGGTTGAACCAGCCCACCTAGAGGATCTGTTTCTTTCTTCCTTCCTTGGCCTCTGTCCTTTGCTGACCTCCTCTTCCTTACTTAGCAGACCCTGGTTCTCTGGGAGTTCACCCTGGGGTGGGGGCAGGGAGGAGTGACCTTCCCACTGTTTTTCTTGGTCCTTGGCAGCTTTGCCTAAGTGGGCAGATCATAGGATGGACTGATTGGAAGTCTGAACTGCTCTGATTTCTCTCCCGTTGGTTGCTAACACAAGTGCAATGCCAAATATACCACAATAAAGCTGAGAACAAGAAAAGAACAGAGGACCACCTTTTCTCTCCAAAACTGTTCAAGGATTAATGGCGATTTGCATTTTTTTTTTTTTTTTTACATAGACTTTCACAACTAATACACTATAAGGCCAATGTAAGTCTGGGCAGTCCCAATAAATTGGGAAAATAAACATGAACAACAACAACAAAAAAAGGTAGAAACTTAAAGGGAGCACAGAATCGCTAAATCTTATCTTATTCTCCAAGTCCCAGGGGATTCAGAATAAGAGATTCTTGAAGAAAAATGTGGATCTCTCCCTAAGGAAAGCATAGTACCTTTCTTTCCTACTGTTAACTATAACCCCTCGCTTCAGATTGAAATTGTCTTTTTGATGTTTCTATATAAAAGAAAGATAACACTCCAAATTTGGAATACCTATAGGAAGGCTGGAATCAATTTATCTTCTTATACTTAGATATATTAATTTCAAAGAAATTTTCACATTATTAGTTAAAATTGGAGATTTGCAGGAACACATCTTAGTAGAGAGTTTATTGATTTGCAATGTAATCTTGTCCTGACAACGCACACACACCTTAGACACAAGAGGGGACACAGGAAGCCATGGTTGATGTTAATATTCTGTCTAGACATAATTTGATTATCCTATTATCCTCCACAACATGGAGGATACAGAAATTTACAAACAAGCTTTTAATATCCAATTGTGACTCATTGTCCAAACAAAGACAAGTTACTACTGAAACTTCAGAAGGCCTTAGTAAATAGTAAGGGTCTAATTTCAATCTATAGGAACTATACCAATATGTAACTATATTTTCTCCTGAGCTAAATCATCTTATGAGACAATTTAGGTAAGAAATATATTTCTTTAATTCAAAAGCACTTAAATTAATACCCCTCAATAAACATTCTGATGGATTTCCTATATATTTTGGGCAGTTTATCTCATGGAATTCCTAACACAAAATGTGTCAAGTTGAAACAGATGTTGCCTTATGGAATTGCTTTCCTTTATTCTGTATTACGAAGAGGTTGGTTAATTGGTTGGTTGGTTAATTCTAAGCAAATCTTCAGAAGTCAGTGAAAACACTGTGAAGCATCATGCTTTCCTGCAACAGACATTTAATTACAACAATGAATATATACAGTATCTTTCCTTAAGTAGGTTTCAGTTAATTATGTGAGTGAACCAGAAAAATGCATGCACACAAAGATGAACATGGTGAGTATTCAGGGGGAGGGAGACAGAAGAAGTAATACTGCTTGGATATATGATGCTATCAAGAGATTAATGTTAATATTTTAGGTGTACTGATAATAATGTAGTGATTTCTAAAGATCTTTACCTTTTAGAGATATTCTGAAATGTTCATAAATGAAATGATACCATATCTGAATTTGCTTTTAAGTGTCTCAGGATGGATAGAGTGGGTGGGATAAAAGTGAAAAAAAAAATCAGGCATGGGATGATAATTGCTGAAGGTATTGAGGAACATTTTGCATGTGTTTGAAATTTCAACAGTAAAGAGCATTTTTTTTTTTTTTAAGTAGGCTCCACACCCAGAGTGTGTGGCACTCTGTGATGGCACACCACTCTGTGTGGAGCCCAGCTTGGGGCTTAAACTCACCATCCTGAGATCAACCCTGAGCTGGGATCGAGAGTCAGATGCTTAACCAACTGAGCCACCCTAACAATGAAAAGTTGTTTTGTTTTGTTTTGTTTTTTAAGTCAAAATGGGTGTCTGGGTGGCTCAGTGGGTTAAGCACCTGCCTTCAGCTCTCATGATGCTAGGGTACTGGGATTGAGCCCCAAGAGGAGCTTCCTGCTCAGTGGGGAGTCTGCTTCTCCCTCTCCCTCTGCCTCTGTCCCCCTCACGCTCTCATTCTCTCTCCCTCTCTTGCTATCTCTTTCAAAAAAAAATAAGTAAAATCTTCAAAAAATTATTTTAAAAAAGCTTAGGAAAATTCAAAATGAAATTAAGAATACAATTCCATTTATAATAACATAAAAAAGAATAACAACCTTAGCAATAAATTTTTTAAAAGAAGTGCCAAACTTACAGCACCCTGAAAACTAAAACCAATTAAGGAAGATCTGAACAATTGGGAAACCATTCCCTGTTCATGGATCGAAAGACTTATTGTTAAGATGGCAATATTCCCCAAACTGACAAGCAGATACATGCAAGGCTCATAAAAATCCCAGCTGACTTCTTTGCAGAAATCAATAAGCTGATTCCAAAATTCCCATGGCATGGCCAGGGATGCAGAATAGTCAAAATAATCTTCAAAAAGGAGAATGAAAGGGGAAGATTCACACTCCTCAATTTTAAAACCTACTGCAAAGCAACAGTACTTGAAATAGTATGGTTCTGGTACAAGGATAGACACATAGATCGATGGAATAGAATTGAGAGTCCAGGAATCTGTGGTCCATTCATTTTTGACTAGGTACCAAGACCATCATCCAATGGTGAGAAAGAACAGTATTTCAACAAAAGGTGCTGGAACACCTGGATAGCTACATGAGAAAGAATGAACCATATACCAATGAATATACTATGTCATTGAATGATACACTTTAAGTATATCAATTTATAGTGTACAAATTATAGCTTAATAAAGTTGTTTTTTAAAAGGTCATCAGAGGGACGCCTGGGTGACTCAGTTGGTTAAGCAGCTGCCTTCGGCTCAGGTCATGATCCCAGCGTCCTGGGATCGAGTCCCATATAGGGCTCCTTGCTCCGCAGAGAGCCTGCTTCTCCCTCTGACTCTGCCTGCCACTCTGTCTGCCTGTGCTCGCTCTCGCTCTCTCTCTCTCTGACAAATAAATAAATAAAATCTTTAAGAAAAAAATAAAAGATCATCAGAACACACATACACACACACACACACACACACACATTTGGGACAGAGCTGAGAACGGGGCAATGGCATAGTGGAATAATTTTCAGATCTTCCCAAATTGAAAAATTGAAACAAGAAATCTATATAAAACAACTGCAACAGAACTATGGGACAAGGTATTTTTATGAGCCCCCAAAATGCAAACCATCGACAGCCAGAAAACATGCTTGGGAGTGTCAGCCTGTGTGCAGAAGAAAGCAAAGAGAAATCCACTGAGCATGCAATTGAGATTCCTCCAGGGAGGTGATGACTTCCTGACTCCCAACTGTTTCAAAGTTTTTGATTAAAAGTCTAAAATTATTTGCCTTTGTCCTTACCCTTTAGAATTGCAGGGTATTTTTTAAACAAAGATCCTAGGAAAAATAAAACCAACATAGCCCCCACCTCTGCACAACTTTGTGTCACATTCGAACGGTGACTCCACTTTCTTCCCTTTATTCTTTTTAGCCAGATCATGTCCTGTCATTTTTAAAATTCCAAATCAAACCTCATCTCCTGAAGAAAGATTTTTAGGATTGATCTAGATTAACCGCTTCTCCAGGATGACTCAGGATGACCCCCTCCCGTTCTCAAACACCTCATTTCCACTGGATTAATTTCCTCTCATTGAGGTTTTGTGCCTTTTCCAATTGAGCCTGTCCAATAAGATGAGGCATTCCTGGAGAGGAGGCTGTTTTGTCTATATCCCCCACTGTGTCTCGGATATTAAGTAGCAAACAACTGCAAGGCAGTTCTAATGCCAGTTCCTGAATGATTGTGGGCAACTGGGGACCCTTCATGCAGCACTTTGAACAGCTCACCAACAAATGCATGATTTCTGCTTGCTCATCAAAGTGCTATACTTTGCTTTAAAATGATGAGCTATCTTAAAGAAAACGGCAGTGACCTTCCTAAATAATCCTGAGGAAAATGTTGAAAATATTGCACTATGCACAGTAAAGCTCCCAACAGCTTTTTTTTCTGTTTTCTAAAACAGAGCTTTAACTGTTTTTATTAATTTAAAAACAAAGTTGTTTCTAGGTGAACCTCAGTTAAATGCTGAAACACATTTTTGGTAGCCCGGTCTGAACATAATTTGTATTTAGCTAAAGGAAAGAAGAGAGGGGGGTATTATGCAAAGCCACTCGATGCAGCATACTTTAGAAGGCTGTCCTCCCACAGGAAGGGTGATAGATAATACTGATTTGTAATTTACACGCCCGATTAAAGCAGCTATGTAAGAGACCATCTTTTCCAAACAGTTACAAAGCCTTCCTTTCCATCTCAAACAGGTTTTGCCTCCCTCCTGGGAAAGGAAGAACCAAAATGGGCTATTAACACTGTTTTTGCAACCTTTTGCATCTGCCTTCTTAAAACCGTCTGGTATCACCATGTAACTGTGTAATTAGAGTGCTTAAAATTAATTGGACTTTTAATAATAGACAGATTCATAGTTGATGAAGGTGACCATTTAAAAGGCAAGGAATCTGCCATTAAACTTGGTAGCAACCATTTTCAAAAAGCAGATTTTGTGAATCGTGTTATTATGTATCTGATGGCCGCTTTTTTTCTCCACTGATGGGAAGTTAATTACTCAACACACTCCAGAGAAATCATGTTCTTTAATGGCTAATGCAAACTTCACAAAATAACAAACTGAAAACGTAATTTGCCTGTCTAATGTTCTTCCCATGAGTAGGTTGGTCAATAAGCATTCACTGAGCATTCAGGACCGCAGCTGGCCACGTCCTTGAACCACCAGAATCTATTGCTGGCTCAGCAGAGACACAATGTTACCAGTCAGATATACAAATGACAGTTCAGCCTTCCCCCATGTAAAATGACAAAGGAGGGAAAGCCTGAAGGAATTAGTGGAGGAAGCTGCTTCTTTCTTTCTACTCCATTCCTCACAAAGGGTTCAGCACCTGATTCTTTGTATTTTCTTCTTGTAGATCTTCCAAGTTCTACAGAAGCTTGGAATTAAGTACTTCAAAATTTACAGGCCATATCAGAGTGATCTCCTTCTGAACTTGGAATTAGCCGACTGCCAGTGAAATCCTCTGTTCTGATGCTCCGTGGCATGCCAGTGAGGGGGGACGAAGGAGGTGAAAAGCTCTCAGTTGCCTTGGAACCTTGAAGGTCCTTGGCTCCTTCCTGGGCCCCACTCTGTCCACATCCTCCAATGACTTTGCTTGCCTCATAGAAGCAAACCTCAAACACTAGCAGAGAATAGAGGCAAGCACCCCAGAACTGGCCCCTGTACCTTGTAACACACATACTTAAGGGGCTAGCCGTCTTGGCTGTGTTACCAGCTTCCCACTTACTCCCTGTGGTTGTGACCACCCCTGGATTCCTTGTGCAGCCTCTGGGTGCCCCAGCTATGCCCGCTCTCTGCCCCACTCAGTCCCTCAGATATTTTGTACGTCCTCATTGCCTTGAGGGAAAGAGACGGCATCACAGCCAACACTGACTCCTGGAAGCTTCATCCCAGCATCCAGCGTGCCCCTTCAGTAAGGGACTCATAGGCATCAGAGGGGAAGCAGAGTGTGACTGTACCCTTTGAATATATTCCCCAAATTGTCACCTCTGTTCTCCAAAGATAATGTACTGATTGTTCACTCCTCCAAAGGCAAGACCACGGCGAGATGATGCTAGGGCAGGACCCATGAACGCCAGGTCCACATGTGGCCAGATGGGAGTGGCACAGAGGGTCAAGAAGTGGTCCCCCAGGTCCCAGCTTCACTTCTCAGACATTCAACCCCAGCCAGGCCTCTGCTCAGTGGGAAGAGGACCTGGGAAAGAGAGGCAAAATCTCCTCTTCTTTGCTCTTTGGTTTTTTGTTTTTCCCTCCAGTTCCTCCTGCAGACATCTATTGGGAGGCTACCTAGAGGAGGTAATCACACAGGCATTTAGCTTACTTGTTGATTGTTACAAACCTGACCATTTCCCCATCCTCCCTGAAAACTGTAGCTCAAAGGCGTGGGGCCACTTCCCTCAAGAGCAAGACTGCTGCTCAGAGGGCAGCCACGGGAAATGCTGACTCGGAAGGCAAAAATTGGGTGTGGGTGTCCATTCTTCTGGGGTTTTTTTTGTTTTGTTTTGTTTTTTGAGGCCACATTGTATGTGGGTCTGATGAAGCAAGATTTCTATTCAAAACTGAGAAAACACTTATTGCCACCTGCAAGGAGCGGGGGGCCGTGATCAATGCTTTCAATATCAACCCACAATCTTTTGTTTTGTAGACAACTTGAGTATGGAAGCTTTGATCAGTGTGAATGCAGATTTGATCAAATGTTCACTTATAATCCTCAACGTACTTAGCTCTAATACATGTTATGAAATATATTTGACAATACATGAATGTAGGAATATTAATTTTTCCATTCTCTTATTTCTTCAGTTTTATTCAAACACTTTATGGAGTGTTGACATAAGTATCTCTCATTACCAGAGCCAATTTGGAAGCTCGAAAACAAGGCTCTAAAGCACACAACTTTTAGTTCTTGACCAAGTTGAGATCTAGAACTTGAGATTTATTTATTTATTTATTTATTTATTCTAGAGCAGTGGAAAGGGAGACAGAGTCACAAGCCAACTCCCTGCTGAGCGTGAGCCTGATGCAGGGCTCCAACCCACAACTCTGAGATCAGGACCTGAGCCAAAACCAAGAGTCAACCTCTTAATCAACTGTACCACCAAGGCGTCCCAGAGATACAGAACTTTTTGAACAGCGTATTGTGCTGCCAGTGGAAAACTCCACTCCCATCACAAATATCCATTCTCATAATTAACTGAGTGCATGGTATGTGCCAAAGGCTGGTTTGTGCAAGCACACCCTGAATGCCCTGGTAATCGCTATCTTGAGAATGTACAGATCCCATCCTCCCTCTCTATGTCCACCAGGCAGAATATGTAGAAGAATGTGTTGTTCAGCATTCAAGGTCAGGGGCTCAGGATGTGACCAACCCAGAGTGTCTCCTCTGTAACAAAGAATGTCTGGGTGGCAGGCCTTGATCTCCTTGGAACACGGCTGTGCAAGGAGGGAAAGGCTACATACAGATAGTTGCAAGATTAGCTGCTACACAACAAAAGCCTGCTGAATGCACATTCCAGGATTAGAGTCCATCTTCTGGGGTCCACCTACACGCTAAGATAGTTGAGTTTTTCATGCATCATGTACATGCTCTCCATAACTTGAATAATCACTCTATTCTTTTCTCAATTGATCTTTTCCCTTTTTTTTTTTTTTTTTAGATTTTATTTATCCATTTGAGAGAGAGAGAGTGAGAGACAGCATGACAGGGGAGAAGGTCAGAGGGAGAAGTGGACTTCCCATGGAGATGGGAGCCCAATGTAGGACTCGATCCTGGGACTTGGGGATCATGACCTGAACCAAAGGCAGTTGCTTAACCTACTGAGCCACCCAGGTGCCCTCAATTGATCTTTATAAAGCCTGTGTGCTAGGACACTCAATAGCTGAAAGTTAAGGTCATACGCTCAGGCTAATTTTTAAACCTGTGTCAAATGTCTTCCTTTTCTTTTTTTAACAAGTAATTCCTTAGGTGACCTCTACAGATATCCCAAACTAGCATTTTTTAAGTTGCCCCTCTCTTTTTTTAAGATTTAATTTATTTGAGAGAGAGAGTATGCACATAAGGGAGCAGGAACAGGGGGGTAAGGAGTAGAGGGAGAGGGAGAAGCAAGCAGACTCCCCTCTGAGCAGGGAGCCTGATACGGGGCTTGATCCGGGGACTCTGGGATCATGACCTGAGCTGAAGGCAGATATGTAATCCACTGAACCACCCAGGTACCTCCAAGTTCTTTTCAAGTTTAAATGTTGTTTAAAATAAAGTAATTGAGATTACATCCTATTTTATGAATCTTTGTAATGACAAGTATTAGGTGACTTTTTTCTCTGAGGAGTGAACTTTAGAAGAAGGAAAAACCCTTTCCCTTATATTAGGGAATATATGATATACCAACTTGTTTGATCACCACAATGATATACTGAGTGGGTATAAAAGTGAAAGATAACAGAAGAGAATAAACAGAAGAGAATAAACCCTAACTCACTGGTAGAGATTTGATGACTATCAGACCAAATATTTGGAATAATATCCAATATTATTGAGCATTTATAATATGCCAGGCACTTTCCTAAGCGTTTTACATGAATTAACTCATTTAATCCATAAAACATTATGTGACCATACTATAATTGATCCCATTTAAAATAAGAGGAAACTGGGGTGCCTGAGTGGCTCAGTGGGTTAAGCCTCTGCCTTCAGCTCAGGTCATGATCTCAGGGTCCTGGGATCGAGCCCCACATCGGGCTTCCTGCTCAGCGGGGGGCCTTCTCCCCCCATCCCCCTCTGCCTGCCTCTCTGCCTTCTTGTGATCTCTCTCTCTGTGTCAAATAAGTAAATAAAATCTTTTAATAAAATAAACTAAGAGGAAACCAAGGCAAGTATCAGGTGAGGGGCCCCCTGAGAACAGTGGTTTTCTTCCACTAGCATTAGGTTAATGAGAGGAGAGGGAGAGAAGCAGATGAAGTAAGTGCCCAGAGGTTCAAGACCTGGCCTCTTTGCTCTCAGGTCCATTTCTTACCATTCCTCTGCTCTTTTCAGTATCTCACGGGGGCTCAGGCTGCACTCCCCAGCTCCCCAGTCAGCAGGCCACCTGCTGGGCTTGCCAGGAGGCATGGGCAGAAGGCTAGAGGCATGAAGAAGAGAGGAATCAGGGATGCGTCTAGCCCTCTTCCTGCCTCAGACCCAGCTCCAGCACTACCTGTTTCTGCCGTGGCTTCAGCTCCCACTGGACAGGCTCACAGGTGCTTACAGCACCTGCTGGTCACCCTGGCTTCAGTGTTCTGGCAACACTGGCTTCTATATCTGACCCTCTAGACAATCACTGATGGGGATGCCTTACTCAATCTGGGCTGCTGTACTAAAGTACCATAGCCTGGGTGACTTATGAACGATAGAAACTTCTGTCTCATAGTTCTGGAGGCTGGAAGTCCAAGGTCAGGGTGCCACCATGACCCAGTTCTGATGAGAGCCCTCTTCTGGGCTGTAGGCTGCCATGTTCTCATTGCATTCTCTCAAGGTGAGGTAGGGGGGAGGGGCAGAACTTCAGCCTCCTCAACCCTTCAGAAAGACACTAGTCCCATCTGCCAGGGCTCCACCCTCATGACTTCATTGCCTCCCAAGGGCCCCATCTCCTAATACCACCACATTAGGGATTAGGCTGCAACATATACATTTGGCGGGGGCGGGGGCAGTAATTTTTTGCCCCTTGCCGAATGCCGCAGTGCTTTACCATCCCAGCTGTCACCAACGTGATAAATTCCCTAACATAGGGTTTAAAATATCTTGAGTAGTTGTTTTTCTAGTCAGATCCTGACTGAATCAAGTGATCATTTTGGAGGGGAAAAAAAAATCTCATGGGGTCTTTAAGAACAGGGGGACTGCATGAGAGTCTGGTTTCAAGAATAACTCTATCGGTACAGACTTCATGCTTTGAATCCAACCTCTTCTGATGCTTCTTGTCTGACTTAGGTAACAGCCCACGTTGCAGACCACAGTTTCTGCCTTTCTACTCACTTTTCTCTGGGTTTCTGCAATTCTGTTCCCTGCTCTCTCTACTCCTTTCTGTCACTAGCCTTCCTTTTTTCTCCCTGTAGTGTGTCTCCCAGAACAAATTACTGTGGGTCGTTGGTTTTGACATCACCCAGTTAAGTTCTTCTGAGCCCTAGGTATAAATGTCGATCATTCTCCTGGACATCTAGCTGGTACACATCTCAACGTGTTCAAAATAAAATCTGTTCTTTCTTCCCAGCCAAACTATTTATCCCTCTTTTTCAACTAGTCTTGGTTGTCCGTCTATAACCAGAAAACTCTGTATTTGCATGGTAGAAATGTCTTCATTTCACCTCCCCTCTTGAATGAGAGTTTAAATGTGTACAGACATCACAGTTGACATTATTTTTCCCTTTGTACTTTGAACGTGTCCCATTGTCATTTAGGTTTTATTTTTGGTAGTTGAGATGTTTACTCATAATGTAATTATTATTCTTTTAAAGTTGATACATCTATTCCCTTTGGTAACTTCTAGAAGTTTCTCTCTGCATTTAATGTTTTGTAGTTTCTCTGGTGGGAGTGCCTTGGTATGGATTTGTTCATTTGTTAATATATGAGGGCTCATTATTTGTTTCCATTCAGAAAAGTTTTAAGGCACGATTTCTTCAAGTACTGCTTCTCCCCTTTCTCTCTATTCCCTTGTTTTGGACTCTTAGTCCTATGTTGGATCTCTTATTCATGATTCCATGTGTTTTATCTCCTATCTGGTATTTTCCACACCTCCATGTTATATTCTTCCTGGTGTCAAACTCTAGCTCTCAACAGATCAAAATCCAATGAGCTTTTTAAAAAATTGCAATGTCTAAAATTTTCTTATTTCTAAAATGTATGTGTTGGGAAGTGGGCTGTCATGACATCGACACCACTTTCAATGTGGTCCTAGTCTGCTTTTCCATGACTTTTCAACTAATATACTCCTTTTCAGATCACCCAGAGACAATTTTCCCCAAAGTTTTCTCCTCCTTTTTCATGCCACCCTGTAGTTATACTCAGGTGCTGTGCCCCATCCCTCTGGCTTCAGGGACTGGCCTGTGGTCCAGGCCAATCCACTCATTGATTCTAATCCTGTTGGCCACAGTCATTGGTTCCGGCATAGGATCATGAAGAGAGCTTGGCTAATTCTTCACTTCTCTCAGGGGAATGAGTATTAAAAATGACCTATCTTCTTGGGCAAGTGTGGGCAGGCTTCTTTAAAGAACCAGCTAGCAAATATTTTAGGATTTGCAGAACAAGAGGCAAAATAAGGATATGGTGTAGGTACCTCGATGGCAAGAGAGAAAACACATTTCTACAAGAATTTGATGGACAAAAATTCAAAAAATGACAAATGAGCACTATTTTTCATAAGTCTATTAATAAGAATAATGAAACTCTTTCTTGTGAGATACCATCTTGCTAATGTGGTGTTTGATGTAGAGTTCTTATTAAAATCAATTGCAAAGGGGCGCCTAGGTGGCTCAGTGGGTTAAGCCTCTGCCTCCAGCTCAGGTCATGATCTCAGGGTCCTGAGATCAAGACCCCCCCCCCACATCATCTGCTCAGCAGGGAGCCTGCTTTCCCCTCTCTCTCTTCCTGCCTCTCTGCCTACTTATGATCTCTCTTTCTCTGTCAAAGAAATAAATAAAATTTCTAAAAAAATGAAATCAATTGCAAATGTTCACATGCTAATGCTGAGACAGCATGTATTTCATTACTGAAAATGTCTTTCCATGCAGGGAAGTGCTGTCAAATACTGATATAAATCTGTGATTTTATTGAGAATATTCATGCCTTGGAAAGCAGTGCTACAATTCTATGATTCTTGTGATACTTGCATTTAGCATGCCATTGCATTTAAAATGAACCCCTTCCAGTGGAAGGTTGGGGAAGCTCAATTGCATAGTTCAATAGATTCTGCAATATGGAAATTTGGTTTTCGCTTGCAACAAGATTTGACAAACACTGCCAGAACTGCGGGTTGAGCTAAATCTATATCTATATCTATATCTATCTATCATCTATCTATATCCTCTGCAAATTTGTGTGGGAATGGAGATAACATTTCTTAACTTTTGACAGCATGAGAAATATATAAAGCTGCTTGACACTATGTGTGATTTAAACCTTAGTTCTTGCTGAAATGGTTTTACCACAGTTTAAGTGTTGGCATGTAAGTGTTGTTTTGCCTTCTAGTTTTTGGATGAATTCATTAAGAAACATTATCAAGTCTGCAGCAGAAGTGAAATTCTAAAGCTGTTTGGTGTGTGTGAAGGGGGGTAAATGCCGTACTTTTTGCTCAGAAATCCCACCTAAGCCCTGGGCTGAAACAAGTGCAGCACAACTTGGCCACTGCCAAGCCCTTGAATGCCGCGGGGCCAGACCACTCAGGATATGCAGCTTCCTGAATATCCTGACATAACATTCATGAAACTGACACTGGCGAAGCCCATTAGCGTGAATAGAATCCACTGTTGATGCTCTTTATTCAGTAGCATATGAGATCTTTATTTTCCACCAAGTACCTACTGATGAATTCTACAACAAGTAGCTATAGGCTTTAAATTTGTACATTTATAAATTCGTCCCACTACACCCTTCTTCTACTCACACGTTTTGATCACCATCAGAGTAACACTTCTTAGTAGATTCCACTTCAAGTTGTACTGAAGTAGTGTTTTCTCAGCCTCTTTGGAAATATTCTTACCTACAGCTCTTACCTATAGTCTTTCTACAGATCCAATTTTTTGGTTACTTCCAGCCATTCATTTCTTAGATAAACAATAGCTGAGCAATATTTGGTCAAGAGCAAAGAAAAACCACTTGAAATCACTTTTATTTTTTGAGAGAGAGAGAGTGGAGGGAGAAGGAAAGAATCTTAAGCAGGTTCCATGCTCAGTTGACTTGGGGTTCAATCCCATGAACCTAAGATCATGACCTGAGTCAAAAATCAAGAGTCAGACGCTTAACCAACTGAGCCACCGAGGTACCCCCAAATTACTCATCTTTTTAAAAAAAAAAAAGTCTTCAACTCAGCAAGGACCTGTTTCTCACCAAATGGCAATAGATTTAGATAGGTTTATGTTCTCTGAACTCATTTCCTGGCTAATGCTGTAAAATATGGTTTAATTAAATCACCACTGGGGGCTCCTGGGTGGCTTAGTCATTAAGCATCTGCCTTGGGCTCAGGTCATGATCTCAGGGTCCTGGGATCTAGCCCCGCATCAGACTGTCTACTTAACAGTGAGTCTGCTTCTCTCTCTCTGTATTTTTTCTCTCTCAAACAAATAAATAAAACCTTAAAAAAAATTAACTCACTATTGGTAAACAGTTGTCCTTGCTTAGTAAATAATGTCCTTGTCCATTAGGAAATTTACTTTGCAGCTTTACTTTCATGTTTCATTTTTGTGCAGGAATTCTGCTTGATGAGACTTTCTTTTTCAAATGTTCTAATTTTTCTGACTGCCACTTTCCTGTGAATTGGGTGCTAAGTCTGGTAATGCCAACCTAGGTCATATTCACTTAGCATGCTGCAGTGTTATCATGTGATAAAAAAAATGCTTTGCCATTTAATCAAGTAAAGTCATATGCATTCTCCCATGCCTTATAAGGAGACATTCGAAGCCCATTTTTCTCTTCCTTTTTGTATTTTGGCATCATGAGTATGCACTGGTAATAAAACTTAAGATGCTGGGATCTACTGGGATCCATGGCAATTGAATGCTGTCTATTCGCAACCAAGTCACAGTTGTGTGTGGCATGCCGGGCAATGTTTTAAGTGACAGGTGTCACAGAAGGTCTCTGTCCTGACTATTCCACTCTGTCCTGGCGGTGCTGGTGCAATCAGTGAGTGTGTTTATGCTCCCATAGAACTTGATAGACAGGGAAGTGTACATTTCCTATCATTTTTCAGAAAATAGTATTCTCTTTCTGATCGCTTTTAACCATTTGACTTATAAAACCATTCTCGACCTGTAGGCTATACAGAAGCAGGTCAGCAGGCTGTAGCTCGTTGACCCTGTATAGTAATCCTAGGACTCCCTGGGACCATGTTTCCTTTCTTTAGGGGCAATGCTATCCAGCATAAGAGAATCTGAGGGTGTGTCCCTACGTGTGGGTGTCCGTGTGAGTGTGGTAGATAACTATCTACCACATAGCTCCATAACTATCGAGCTCCTAATTCGAGGCCCAAAGGCCCTAGTTTTTCTTATCCTTCCCTTAATTTTGTAATTATTCCAGGCTTCCTCTTTTGAGGACATACAAGGTTCAATTTTGTCATTTGCAACTGTAACTATTCTAACAGTACTACTCAGTTTATCAATTGCCAGCAACCTTGGACTGGGTGAAAACATTTGCTTTTCAAATACTAAGAGAGACACTGCTCTAAGAGTAATAACACCATGCCTGCAGGCTCCCCTATCCTAATCAGATGAAAAACTGCTTCTGGGATGAGGAGGGTTAGTGGGACCCTTCTCTTGGTGACCGACTCCCTTGTGGCACCTACTGTTAAGTCACGACCTGCATTCTTGCAACATCTGCTGTGTGCGATCATCTTTATAAGGTGGTATAACACACGTAAAAATAGATATTTCCTTTTTCCTCCCTTAGTGAAGGCAATTGTCAGCATGCCCTCAGGCCACATTTTCCGCATGCCATTTCTGTTCCTGAGAATGTGAAACATAGGAGGAAATGATCAGAAAAGTTGAAAGCGTTAACAAGTCCAGATGTGAAGGATTTTATTGAAATCAACCAATAATTCTACTGTTAATTAGTGATGCTCTCCATCCGGCATTAGTCTGAAAGTTTGGGGAAGCACACTTCTTGCCAATGCATATTTAGTGTTGTAAGGGACAGCTCTTCTGAGCAAACACTCTAACACAGACAGCACTGAGAGAAGCGAGACTGACTGGTGTTAATGGAGTGTCTTCTCCATGGCAGGCACTGTATGGTCTTACCCATAATATCTCCAACCCTCCCAGCAACCCTGAAATATGCGTACCGGTCAACACATTGTATAGATGGAAGTGAAGTACCATGTCCAGAGCCACATCAGCTGTGGGGTCAGAACTGGAATTTTTCATATTTAAAGTCAAAAGGATTTGATTTTAAATATGAAATACCATACCCTCTTGTATGGGTGTAGAGTGGTGGCTGCCAGAAACTGAGGCAGAGGAGAACAGGGAGTCCTATTTAATGGGTCATTAGGACAGATGAACTGTCCTAAAGTCAAATCAATTTGACTTTATATATGAAACACCATACCCTCTTGTCCTCACCCACAGTGTGTTTGCTAGCCATCCTTTGGGAGGGTTACAGGAAACGTTAGTCTAAATTGTTAAAGAAGACTTACTGCGCATTCTCATGTGTTCTCTCTTCTCAGCAAAAGGGGACATAAGAGAATGGGCATCGAAAAAATCCTTCAGGGCTCCAAGCTGTGTCTATGACTGTGTCCAACCAATGTCTATGACTCATTTTATTTTGGGACAATATGCACAAGTCATATAATAATACAATAATACAATACAATAATACAATAATACATCCTATCCATCTCTCCCCGCCTCTTTTCCCCCAAGAAAGGATGTTGCCATGAGGATAAAGAAGGGTCAGATGCTAACTGGATCACAACAGCACCCACAATGTAATCAGACACACATACTTTAAGTTCTATAAAGCTTCAGGAAGCTTTTCAAGCCAACGAAATGGAACTTCTAAGAAAAAGCTCACACTAATTGTGTATGGAATGTTATAGGCCACTCTACAAGGCCTATGCTTCTCTGTGGTTATGACATGGCTTTAATTTCAGCAAATCACAAAGTAAATAACCACCTCTATTTGACAGAATAATTCAGAATGATTTCCTTAGGGAGATTTTTACAGACATTTTTGAGAAGGCTCTGGTGGGTATTTTAGTGTTTTTTTTTTTTTTTAATAGTAAGAATACATTTATTGTACCGGGAAAAAATAACCAAACCAGAAAAGCCACATTTTTGTTACATAATTACAAGGTCATGACATCCAGATTCTTATCACCGGTGAGGATAGAAAGTGGAGTGTTCCTTGGGGTGCCTGGGTTGCTCAGTGGGTTAAGCCTCTGCTTTTGGCTCAGGTCACAATCTCAGGGTCCTGGGATCAAGTCCCTGCATCGGGCTCTCTGCTCAGTGGGGAGCCTGCTTCCTCCTCTCTCTCTGCCTACTGGTGATCTCTCTCTCTGTCAAATAAGTTAAAAAAATAGAGTAGGAGTGATCTTCTTTTTTTGTTGTTATGGTAAAATATACATAACATGAAATTTATTCTTTTAGCCATTTTTAAGCATATAGTTCGGAGTCATTAAGGGGTTTCCTATTGTGTGACCACTGCCAAAATCCGTTCTCGGAACTTTTCATCTGTCCTAATGACCCATTAAATAGGACTCCCCGTTCTCCTCTGCCTCAGTTTCTGGCAGCCACCACTCTACTTTCTGTCTCTATGACTATGTTGCCTCTAGGTTCCTCGTTCTATTGGAATCGCACAGTGTTTGTCCTCCTGTGACTGGCACATTTCACTTAGCACAATGTCCTCAAACTTCCTCTAAGTTGTAGCCTGTGTCAGGATTTCCTCCCTGGTCAGGGCTGAATAATGTTCCACGGCATGCATACCTTATTTTGTTTATCCATTCATTCACTATGAATATCTGGGTAGTGTCACTTAATTTTTCTTTTATTTAGCAATTCACCTAGGGATATCTCTTTTGAAGTTCTTTTCCAGGGAACATCTCCCTTAACATCTCCCTTAAGCATTTGGGACCCTCGTATATGAAGACAGGAAGGCCTCTTGGCAAGTTCTTGAGCTGCTATGTTATCCCTGTTTAATGCTTCACCTTGAAGCCATATATGAAACAAGGCTTACCTACCTTTTAAACAAAATACATGGACACCTACTTGTACTGAATCTTCTGCCTGCTCTCCCTTCCTGCTCTGGGTTTTATTCTGCCAAAACACTTTCGTCCCATTAACACTGAAAAATTCCCCATCTCAGCCTGGAGCTCTGACACTACCTTATGATGGAGATCTGCTACCCCCACGAGGTCTCTGCCTTTCCTTCCTGTTGGTAACTGAAAAGCAATCCGAAAGCTGCACATGAAGTATGACATAAGGTTAACTGATCTTTTTTTAAACATGTCTAAATGTGTTGTCCTTCAAAATTATCACTTCTTCAAAATGTCTGTAGAACCATCCTCACACCTATGTTATGAGTTCTATTACTTTACCATCACTGGGTGTTATCATGGCAATTTACCTTTTCCTCTACATGACTTAATTCTGTCCCATCCCAACTTCCCACGCTGCTGTCATTGACTAGGGGGCTAGTCAGTGAAGTACAAGTGGAGAATGTGAGATGCAGACTATTTCATGTACGTTTGTTCATGCATCAGATGCTTGCCTGCTTGGAGAGCTTTACTAAGTGATAATTAGTTGTGCACCAGAAAACCCAATCAGAGCAGTCTAACTCCATGGCTTTATATGCTTACAAGGAAGCCATTCTCTTTGTTAAGATTTTATTTATTTATTTATTTGGGGAGGGGAAGAAGGGAGAGGAGCAGAGGGAGACAAGCGGACTCTGTGCTGAGCATAGAGCCCAATGCAGGGCTCAATCCCATGACCTTGACATCATGAGTTGGTCATTCAACCAGCTGAGCCACCCAGGCACCCTGGGAAGTCACCATTTTCTTACTGTCTTCTCCCCTTCTTTCTTGTTGTGTCAGTATATCTCGCCCCACTCCTGGCCATATATATCACATACAGTTGTGCAGGTGGTGCACTGATTAAGCTCACAATGTCACAGACAACACAGATTTACATATTTACTGTGACAACTTCCTGCCAGATAGAAGTCGGGTATTTTGGGAAAGAAAAGCCTTTTTCTGCTCCCTATGAGAATGCCATATTTTGTATTCTCTGCTTCTGAAGATCTCATGCGGGTGCTTCCTTACACACATGCACACACATGTGTATACACAAACACAATTTTCTTTCCTGACCATTATTTGTGCCTCAAATTCTCATTTTAATCGTTCTTCCCTAATACGTAAAGTATCATAAAGTCTGAAAAGCATGGTTTAGTAGCTGATACCCAATCCACTGAAGTAACTGATTAGTTCATGCTGCCTTGTAGGACAGTGCTCTAACCAAAGTCCCAGGTCAGTTTTCAGGAATTCTTTATTACTATGCTATCTTCCAGCTCAGTTATCTGAGTCTGGAATAGAGGACTGCTTTACACCAGACAAGGAAGGATGCTGCCTGCAGAATACTATACAAAGCCTTGGCTCAAAATGATCTCCTCCAGTGGTAGTTTTTATTACTTATAATTTGCCAAAAAGTCCCTGAACTAGAAGGAAACTTGTAGATAGAACTAGGACAACCCAAAGAGCCCTGCCCCACTCTTCCCCAGCCACGCAGGCAGCACTAACATCAGCACATCTCCCGCAGGAGGGAGGGACGCAGGAGCCCTTCCTAACTCCTGCTTCAGGCAACCCCTACATTGCTCCTGCAGTTGGCATGCATTTGAAACCTCCTTGCAAAATTCTGAATTCTAGACCAGCAGTCTCATTAAAATGCAAACACCTACCAGGAAAAATACTTTCAGGCTTCACCCCAGCATATGACATGAGAATCTTATGTGATTAATTTTTCTCCCCCTTGACCTCTACAATCAACTAGAACTTCCACTCTTCTATTTCTGAGACAACCTTCCACTTGATCGCCATGCCCTTTCTACCACGAGTCCTAGTGTATTCTGGCTCCTGTCCACCTGGGCTGTTGTGCCCCTCCCGTGACTGTTCCCACTCCGGCCTCTGCTGCCAGGAGACCTGGAGGACAATGGATGCTGCTGCCCCAGGGTGCGTGTGTATGTGTGTTCACACCCAGTGTCTACTGACTAAAGACCAGCCCCTGAGCCTGATCAGGCTTGGGAAGATATTTTAAGGGTGACACCAGAGTATTTTGTAGAAAGGGAACTTGTATTTGCTTAGAAAGATAGGAAGGGAAAGCCACTGGGGTATGGGCCAAACCAGGGGAAACAAAGTGCACTGCGAAGAGATAAACAGGAATTCCAGGGTTGGGGTGGGATGGGGGAGTCTGGGCATGAGGGGAGGGGAGAAGACGGTATGTGTCTGTGTGTGCATGTGTAGCAGGGAAGGGACAGAAGACAGCAGAGATGGCCATCCCCAGTGGGGCAGCGGTCAAAGAACTCTTAGTGACCCATCCATAGTTGAGTGCTATAATCAGATGATGAAGCAAACGGATGGTGGATGGCAGGGTCAGGTTTCTCGCTGGGAGTAGCAAGGGAAGGAGCTAGAGGGACCCATGTGGCAATGGACCGGAGTTGGAGACATCAGGAGGAATGCATTCTGGGACTGGGGCGGGAAATATACAAGATGAACCTGGAACACTTGCAGCGGCAGAAAGTAAGGATGATGGATTGGATAATTAAATAATTGGATATTTATGAATGGTTTTGACGAGACAAAACTCCCTTAATGAAGAATTCCTAATAATTTATATAGATACGATCCTTCAGGGAGTTGGTGCGTAACTGTCCGCTGTGCACGTGTAGGCCATGCAGAGTGGCCTTCCTATAAAGAGGACAGAATGGGAAGGGGACAAAGAGTAGCTGCGCAGTGGAAGAACCTGACAAACACACCTCAGCCAGGCCATCGAGGCCAACATCAGGCAGTCACAAATCACGATGACAGCATGAAGCCCTGACGTGAAGGGACATAAATCCTAGGTGAGTGCAAGATGTCAATGACAGGGGAAAATGGGGGCCTGGGAATGATCTGTGCCATCTTCTCAATTTCTTCTGGAAGTCTAAAGCTGTTATTTTTTTGAAGTGTAAAGCTGTTAAAAAAAAAAAAAAGTATTTTTTTTTTAATGGTAAGTCGGATGAGCTCCCATTACAGTATTAAGGCATTTTTTTAAAAAAAGATTTTATTTATGTATTTGACAGACAGAGATCACAAGTAGGCAGAGAGGCAGGCAGAGAGAGAGGGGAAAGCAGGCTCCCCACTGAGCAGAGAGCCCAATGCAGGGCTCGATCCCAGGACCCTGAGATCATGACCTGAGCCGAAGGCAGAGGCTCAACCCACTGAGCCACCCAGGTGCCCCTATTTTTTTTTTTTAAAGACTTCTAGGAATGGGAATGTTAGATATGCAATTTCAAATTGTTCATGCGTCTGGCGTATTAAACCTTCCTGCATCCCCAAGCCTGATGGAAGTTCTAGGGTATACTCACGCTGGTGCGACAGTGGGGTGGAAAACAAAAATCTACCTCTCATCTGTCCCTCTCCTGAGACCTATGGCAGTAGTGTCCTCTACAAAAGGACTCCAGGGCAGGCATCAGGGTCAGCACCCAGGAGGAAACAAGCAGTGACCTGTGGCATAGCTGGTGTGGCATGAAGGAGAGAATCACAACAGGCAGCTTCAGAGGAAAGCTGAGACCCACTCTTCTTTCTCAAATACCTTAGCGGAAGATGTGTTGGCCAAGTCTAGTCTGGAAAATCAGTCTAAGTATTTCAAACAGAAGGAATGTAATACAGGAGACAGGTGACAAAGCTTCTGGAAGAGTTAAAAAGCAAAGAAGAGGGATTTTGGAGGCATAAGAATGAATGGAGCGATACCCAGAGATGAGAAGCACTGAATGGCCATGTGCCCAGCCCTGGAATTGCTCTGAAGAGAAGCCTTGATTCTCTGACGAAATCCTCTAGACTGCTGGGGTCTGGCATCACCCACCTTTGCTAGCAAATGGCTAATGCTAGCAACTTCCAGCAACCACTAGCAACGGCCACCCTCCGGAGCCAGAAGCAGAAGATATCTCTTCCTGCCAGTCTTCTACCAGGATCTCAGAGGGGTAGATCCTGCCAGAGGTTGGACAATGCAGTGCACACATTCCCAATCCCTGTGGAACAGAGCCAAGACCCCAAGTACAGAGGGAGGCTGAGGCGACCAGTAAGTGGCCCCTGACCAGGGCCTGGCGGATTCTTGGTTTGTACTAACTCTCAAGGTCTTCTAGAACCTTTCCTCTCCAACATTTGTACCTTCTCTTCTCAATCCCTGCCCAGACAACCAAGCATCTCCACTGTGCCCTCTGGGATCCCTTCCCTCCCCAGTGCCCCTGCCCTTGCTTCCCCTACCACCACCACCCCCCATCCCCCGCCCCAAACTGGTCCACCCAAGGAGACCCGTGCTCAACGTGCACAAGTAAAAATCTTACCTGCACATTCAAATCCTCACGCTGCTTCTATTCTGCCAAACCTGTTCTCAGTGCAGAGGTGTGCTGGCTAAAAGGGAAAAAAAAGAAGCCCTGATTTACAGCAACTGCTCATTTCCATGGTTTAAATACACACTTTAGCTGGAGCTGCTACACTCAACTTTGGTAAGCATGTACCCACGGACCTGGCCCCCCATACTTTCTAGGAGCAGTGTCTGTGGTGAAATTCCTAAGCCATCCGCGGAGCCTATCCCATAGCACCCACCACTAGCTACCAGGAATTGCGGTTGTTTCTGCGCATGTCTTCACTCTACTGCCGAAGAGCATCCTGGGGTGGGGGAAAGTCATGGGCTACACCCCATTCCCAGGCTCCCAGCTAGTGCCTAAACTCTCAGGGCTTCTTTTGCTCCTCTATTAAACACTGCAGCAGCAACAGCGCCCCTAACACACGGGCTGTTACAAGAAATACAAGAGCCCACGCGTCAAAGCATCTGGGGTTAACAAGTCTCTGGCCTGTGATAGAGGTGGAAGCCGTGTTTTGTGGGCATCCTGACTGCAGGATGGCGATTCCCATGGCAAAACAGCTCAGCGTGTTGCCTCCCATTCAGGGATTCTCAATGAATTACAGGGGGAGACGAGGGATAGGGGGGGTTTTAGCACTTTAGGACAGGAACCATATTATGATTGTTTTTAATTACCCCTTGTAACTAGTAACTGCTCAAAAATATTCTTGTTAACATATCCATAGAAAGAATGACGTTGTTGATTGCAAGGGCAAGGTGGGGGTGGGCACAGAAGCCCAGACCTATTCTGGGGAGTGGAGGTGGGCCAACTGGGAAAAGACAAGAGAAAACAGAGAAGAGGGGCAGAAGGAATGACAGAACCAAGCCCACAGTTTCCCTGATGAGTCTGGAAGGCCTCTTTAGCACCTCCTTTCCCTGGTGCCTTCGCATCTCTACTGGACACAATGCATACTATTGCCTTCTCCGGAATTCTGGCTTTGGTTGAGTGGGTAATCAGGATTCCAGGCCACCAACAGCATTCTTGGTGATGACGGCAGCAGCAGCATTTTACCTACAGCCACTGATGACATTTCCAAGTACTTAATCCAGTGGGGCAGGAGAATGTGGCAATAGCACATGGTGGCAGAAAAAAAATGCTCAACAAGAAATGCAGTACAGTTAGGTATAGAAATAGCATATATTTCACAATGTGGCCGTTTGAATTGGTAGATACCTATCAACTAAATCCTACCTACTAACCAAATAGGCTTGAAATCTGCTTACAGCTTCAATCTGATTTTCCCAATAGGTCAAGTGTCAACAAAATCTTTTCTCACATCTCTGCTCTTCAGCTTTAATCTAAAACTCACAGGATCATAGAATAAGAGGACAGCCCAGAGTACTGCTTGCTCTAGACGTTTCAGAGCAACAATTACAAATCAAACCCAAAATGTTAATGATAGGTAAACTAAGATTCACAGGGAAAAAGCAAGTTATTCCAGGCTCACAAGTGGGCTCTGGAAACCCTGCCTCTGTGGGAACCTAGGCTTCTGGCTCCCACGGGACGGCTCTCTCTGTCTCCAAAGGAAGTAAAGGAAGTGTCACTCAGGAGCTTCTTTTGATACTTCAGACTGGGACCTGGGCTTCTTGAAAGTAGGCCACTCCATGTGTGGGCAGCCTGACAGCAGGATATTCCCTACCATTCCGTGATTCTCAACCAGTTCCGGGGTGGGGGGGGGGAGGACGGGGACACCAGGGATGGGGGGAAGGTTACATTTAAATCACGCAATCCCAGCATTTGCTCTGTGTAGTTTCAAGGTTGTAACATATGACTTCTTTGATTTATTGCTAATTGTTTACTATTCTTGGAGGTCTCTAATAAAGCTAACACAAAGTGTTTGATTTTGGCAAAATGGCCTGGCCTTCCAGGGACACTGCTAGCTCCTCTGATTTCTCCCTGGGGCTGAGGACCAGCACTTCTAGCCAGTAGCTCCCCAACATTTTCTGGGTCTGACTTGACTTGGCATCACAGGTCTGTGTGTATCATCTTTTCTTCTCCGTCGGGACCAGCTTTCTGTGGCTCGGATGACAAGCGTCTGGTATCTGTGGGCTCTCTGACACAGGCTTGTTTGCAGCTGGCATTCAATAAATGCTTATGGAATAAATATATTCAGCCACCACACACACAATCTGTACACCACCGCAGTTCACCTAACTACTTGAGTACATATACACGCAACAAAAAGCTTGGAATGAAACATGTGCTGACATGTTCACTCTATTTCTCGAGGCGGAAACAAAGCGCGGTTTCATCCCTTCCTTTTCCTGGTTTGTCCTAATTCTATACCACCAGCATTACGTTTTCATAGCAATAACGAACTATTTTTAGAAGGAAGACATCCCAGCCCAATCATAATAGAGAGAGAAAAACAACGCATCGGGTTTGACTTTAGCAGTGTTTGGAAGATTAGTAATTTTCGCTGCCGCTATTGTACCTGAAGCCAACAGAACAGCCCACGGAACTAGACAACTTTCTGAAAGAGGCGTTCAAAGAACTTCAAAGACATGGATACATTTAGCATAAATATTTTTCATCGCCACATATGACTGCCCACAGCCTGCCACCCTCTGGGCCACATTCGGAAACCTGGAGACCGCGGTCCCGCCCTCGGGTAAGGGACGCACCTCTTAAGTACCGAAGCCGAGCCGCACCTCCGGGGAAAACAGGCCGGCTCGCGCATGCGCCAACCCCGCCCCTCCCCCGGCTCGCAGCCACATTCTTCGAAAACTGAGGCGCTAGCCACGGCAATTGCGCCTGCGGGGAGAGGGAGCGGAGGGGCGGGTGCTGGGAGCGCGAAGGAGGAGGCGGGGAGAGGGCGGAGTCGCGCGTGCGCAGTGCCGCCGCCAGCAGGAAACCCGGCGCGCGGGGGCGGGACAGCGCGGGCGGGAGGCAGGGGGCGGGGCTCTCCCGGGCCGCAGCCGCCGCTGCCGCCGCCGCTGCCGCCGCCGCCGCCGCCTCCGTCCCCGCCGCCGCGCATTGTGCAGCAGGCGGCCCCCGCGCGGCAGGGCCCTGGACCCGCGCGCCTCCTGGGGATGGTGAGCAAGGCGCTCCTGCGCCTCGTGTCTGCCGTCAACCGCAGGAGGATGAAGCTGCTGCTGGGCATCGCGCTGCTCGCCTACGTAGCCTGTGAGTTCGCTCCCGGGGCCGGCGGGAGCCCCATTCATTCCCGGGCGCCGCGGCCACGAGCCGGGGGTCGGCGGGCTGCATGCGGCCCCTGGACGGCCCCGCTGCCCGATCTCCCGTCCCGCACCGGGCGGGACCTGCTGTCCCTGCTCTCACTCCTCTTCGGAGGCTGGGGACCAGTCTCCCCCTTTCCGCTCTTGTGGCAAAGCAGCTGGCCAACTTGGGCGCAGACCCTCCAGCGCTTAGGCCCCGGTGCGGAGACCGGGCGGCCGGGAGGAGAGGTCCTTGCCCCGGGGCTCTGGGGCAGCCGGGCCCCGCGCGGCGAGACGCCTCCGGCCTCGGCCGGCCTCGCGCGCTCGGCCCTAGGCTGCTGCCTCAGTTCTCCCCGCCCCGACGCGTGGGACTCCTGTCCACGTCGCCCCGGCAGCCGGCGAGGGTCCAGCCGGCGATTCCCGAGCGTGCCGCGCGAGGATACCCTGGGGACAGCCGTGGCTGTGCCGCCGTGTCGGTTAAGTAGGATAAAAATACTGTTGCCGTTGGCAGAGCCCCCGCTTCGACTGTTTGCTCCGCAGGAAAATTACTCAGCATTTAACTATTGGGGAGCCAAGTGTTGCTGGCCCCCGCCGGCCCGTGAGGCTGACCAGCCTCATCACGGTACCTTGTTTTCGTGTCAGTGGGGCCAGATGTCCCGGGGCGCGGGGTCCCCGGGGTGCAGCGGGTCGGCCCAGAGAGGAGGCGCAGCGCAGGGAGACCCAGGGCGGCGCTTTGCTGTGTGCGGTGTGTATGGTTCCCCTGTCAGTCATGACTTCCAGCCTCTGCCTGAGACAGGGCAGGAGGGACGGACACTCCGCAGGCAGGTGGTGGTAGACCCTTGTCTTCTCAGAGGCGGAAACTCTTCTTTGCTTGTGTGCTTGCTTGCTTTTTTAAGAAAGATCTATTCGATGGGAGTATATTTTAATTGTGGCTATTAATACTTTACCAACTACCACGGTGGGACTAGAAATAGCTGCCAGTGTGAGCTCCGTTTGGATCCTAGCCACCAGACAGATCTTGAAACAACCTGCTAACTGGTTTGGTTACCAAGATCTGATTCCAGAGGTGACAGGGGACTTGAGAAAGTGACTTCAGTTGAACTCTAGGAGGACATGTGTTATTCAGACCTAGACTGTCCAGCATAACCCAGCTCTTCCAGGAGGTGGAGTAGAGAAGGCTCAAGCAGGGCTCTCAGATCCTAGACAGTTTTGAGCTGGAGATGGGTGTTAGATGTGAGTGAGTAGTTTGAAAAGGAGAAAGCTACCCTTAAGTGTTTGTGGTCAATCTTGAGTAAGCTGAAACCCACGGAAAAGATCCCTTGAAATTGCATAATTATTGTTATGAAATAATAATACCTAAATTTGTTTGAGTGTTTGCGTGTATGTGCAGGCATGAGTCTCATTGGCTTATTTAATTATCTCAACAATCTTGGGAAATACTTTGGTTGTTCCCACTTTAAAGGTGAGGAAATTAAGACCAAGAGAAATTAGGAACATTTATGGGTGATTACACATATGACAAACAATAGAGAACCAAGTTTTGAACCCAAAAAAGGCCAAGGAGCTTGGTGTAGAACCCAGATCTGCAGCAGGCTTAGTGTTGATTTTAGGACTTGTAAAGTTAGACAGAGGTGTTTAGAATTAATAAAAGGGGATCTAGAGAGCCATGGGACGTTTTTCACTATCCATTCCACTGGGAAATTCTTCCAAGTCCTTACCGTTGTTTGTGACTGTGCTTGGTGCCAGGGGAAACTGAGAAGTGCCATCTTGGCACCTAGAGGAGTGGTTCTCAAACTGGAGTGTGCATCAGAATAGCCCCGAGGGTTTTCAGAACACAGATTTTTGCCTCCCACCTCAGGTTTTTGGTTGAGTAGTCTGGGATGTGCATTTCTCATAGCTTCACCTGGGGAGCTGTTGCTGTGGTCTGGGGACCACTGATTCAGAAGGTAAAGTGGCCAAGAATGAGATAATCACCCCAATGAGGGTTAATTTACAAACTGGTATGAAGGGGAGCATGTATGAGAGCTTTTGATAGGGACTCCTGAATTAGAGTGACCAGGGGCATTTGTTTCCATGAGGAGCTGAGGCTCGAGCTGAGAATTGGAGAATGTATAGCATCAGGAGGGCGAGGAGGGAATGTGTTTCAGAAGGAACAGCATGTGCAGAGGTCCTGTGGCAGCCAAGTACAGGGAATGCTATAGGAATGCAAAGCAGGATAGTGTTTGTAGGGCACAAAAACAAGGTATCCTAATGAGGCTGGTCAGCAGACAGAGGCCAGTGTGGGCCAGCTTGGGAGAGGCCTTGGGCCAGCTTATAAAATCTGTGATTTTAGTTTTGAGGGGCTTAAGAACAGGGTGGATCAGTGTTACTAATGAGCAGGGAAGGCATATCTGAGACAGTATGGGGGAGGCGGGGGGGAAAGTTACTGGTCTCCCGATTGGTAGTATCCAAGGACACTGAAAATGTAAGTCAACAGGGCGTCCATTGACAATCTTGCCCTCCCTATTAGGAATGGCAAGAAGAGAAATCTCTTTGAAAAAAACTGTCCACACTCTCACTTAACACACACACACACACCCTCACAGCTAGCAGTCCCTGTTCTGGAAGTGCATTGTCTGTTCCTCTCTCAAGTTCTGCTAGTCTTTCTCCTTCTTCTTGGATCTTTCTGAAAGGTGTGGGTTTTTTGTTTTGTTTTGTTTTGTTTTGGTTGTTGTTGTTTGTTTTGCGTACTTGGGCCAAAGTCTCCCTTCCTGCTCTCAGTGAACATTCTGGACCATGCCTAGGGGAGTGAGCTCGTGCCCCCTTGCACTGCCCATGCCTGTGTTTTCTTCTCAATAAAATTCCCAATCCTTGAGGACAGGGATTGTCTCTTAAGTGTTTCAGCCTGTGTAGTACTCATATCAGTGCTATTAGCTCTTTGGAAGAGCTCAGAGGTCTGACTGAAAATCATGCCAATCTTCTAGGCCGAGGCTCCCCAGGTGGACTTATCTTTCCCCATTTTTTTTTTCTTTCCCCGTTTTTTTAACATACGAATATTTTGAAAAGTTAGTAGCCTCTGCAGGCTTTGTTAGACAAAACAGGGTCCCTGCCTCTCTTTGCCCCCCACCAGAGGCAAGCACTTAACTTCCTTTTGCTGGTTTTGCTATTGTCTTTGTGCCATAGGATGATACACTTCCTGATTTGTCATTTGTAGGTATTACCTAGTGACGTTCTTCTTTGGAAGATGATTGTTTATTCTCTTAACCTGCCCTCCTCTCCTGTGTTCACCATCACCTGTGTAGACGTGGTGTAATTTTTTTTTAAAGATTTTATTTCTTTATTTGACAGGCAGAGATCACAAGTAGGCAGAGAGGCTGGCAGAGAGGAGGAAGCAGGCTCCCCGCAGAGCAGAGAGCCCAATGCTGGGCTCAATCCCAGGACTCTGGGATCATGACCTGAGCCGAAGGCCGAGGCTTTAACTCACTGAGCCGTCCCAATGTGGTGTAATTTTGAGATCAACACTTGGTATATATGTGTATGACTAAATGTTGTTCTGATTGTTAGTGAGCCATGCTGCAGTGACTTTTTCTTTTCCCTGGAGCTAATCACTGACTTTTCTTTTCTTTTTTCGTTCTCTATGGACTATTTCTGATTCAACACCAAAGACTTTTGTTGGTTGTTTGCTGTGTCTTCCCCCGCAAGATGTTCAGGAGCAGCGGACCTCTTGATGGGGTGCCTTCCTGAAGAAGGGCCCCCAGAGCCTTTGGACCTGCCCTGCCCATCATAGACGTCCTGTCTCCCAACTTACCCTTACGTATTTCACACTTCTTTCACTTGGACATGCATTGTGGAGGTGAATCTTAAGACCGTCATAAGTGCCTTTCCTTGCCTTTACCCCGTAGATTGTTGATGTCAAATTCTAGAAAAAGATTCCCTTCAGAACTTTTCAGGAATTGTTTCATTACTTTCTGGCTTCTAGTGTTGACAAGTTGTTTCAGGTACATCCCTTTCCACGGGACTCGTGTTTTCCTTTGGGAAGATTGCGGGATCTTCTTTTGGCCCATGATAGTCATCGTTGACCACCCATTTCCAGCTTTCTGTCCCTGGCCTTTTCCTCATTCCGAGGGCCACTGCAGTCCCCATGCCCAGGAGCAGAGCTGCAGAACCCTGCTGCACTTCTGGGCCCAGTGAGAAGTCAAGAACGTGTTTCCTCCCCCTCTGGTTTGATAGCTGGCATCATTCAAGGTGATGGTACTCAGTGCGCAGCCCGCACCCCCCCCCCACCCTTGGAGTGACTTAAACTTGAAGAATGCATCTTCGTTTTTAAGCCTCTTAGGGTTTGGGCCTACTTCCTCTTTGCTGCAGCTCAGCAGAGCCTGCCCTGACCAACCTGTCTCGTGTGGTCCGAGGTGTGCCTGGCCCACCTCGCATGCCTCCATGCCCCACATACTGGGTACTGCAGAGTCCCCTGCAACCCAGAAATTCTTGTGGTTTAGTTCCTGGGATTTTCTTAAATTATTCCTTGTTTGTTTCCTCTCCTCCATTCTGTGTTTTCTCTTTCTGGAATATTATTACACTGATGGAGTATTGCCTGCTCTAGTCCTTTTATTTCCTTTATTATTTAAAAGGTCTGCTCTATTTTTTTGGAAACTTCCGCTTTGTATTTTAAGACTTCTTTGTATTTTAAGGCAAATTTAGTTTTGCTGTCATTTTCCATTTATAAGAGCTCTTTTCCCTCTGGATTAAAAAAAAAGAAACTAAAAAAATGTGTCTTCATTTCATGGTTGTATTCTCTTCTTGGAAGTTTTGTTTGGGCTTTGTCACACTGAAGAGTCTCTTCCCTCCGGGTCCCTTCCCATTTTTCTTGTTTGAGGCTTTCCTTGGCTTTCTGGTGGCCCTAGGTTGTCTGCTCCTGTTTGGGAGGAATACCGTAGGTCTGTTCTCCGGGCTCTGAGCTCTGGTGACAAGGCTCTGCCAGGCTTCTGCTGGATGGGGAGGCCCGGCTGCCTGCATCCTGGGGGCCAAGTGGGGACCGGGCTTCAGGTGTGAGCCGTACTTTGATCATTGTCCTAGGTGGACCTGGGGCTCCCCAGTTGGAGAACCCCTTCCCGGAGGTGGGGCTGCTCATCTGGCAGGGCAGGGAGTGGAGCTGCCCCTCGTCCTGTTGTTCAGACGGATTTGAAATCAGACCTTCTGTCTCAGTGGCCTTGTCACTCCTCTTCCAGATGCACCAAACATAACCATTTCTGACCCCCTGCGGTGTCGCCTGGCTTTTCCCGCTGCCTGCCTCATCCTCCTTTCACCTTCTAGCCTGGTTCTGTTCCCCTTTACCACTTAGGCTCAGACCTTTAGAAAGAATGGAAAAGAAGCCTACCTGCTGATGTAATGAGTTTAGGAGCCATTGTTTTCACCTTCAGCTATTGGAAACTAGAGTTGTGAAGTCTGGTAACATTCACTTAATTTTTGGTGTATCGTGGATCTTGTGGTAAGGACACTGCATTCCTGGCACCTTTCTATCCTGTTGCTCTTACTCCACTGCAGAGGAAAGCCACCAGATGAAACGCTGAAAACCATATAAAGGCATGGTATTTGCATTTATGGGAACAGACTTCCACCTTGTCTGAGTTGGGCTTCCCTTAGAATACTTTTGCCCTTAAGCTAATCAGCCCCACGTGGCTAAGGGACTGTTCTGGTGAATTCCCTCAGTAAAATATCCACTGGCCTGCTGCCAGGGAGACACAGGGAGCTGGCATCGTGATGCCAGTAGACTCTAGGGAGTAAAGGTAGGGGAGACACAAGCAAACAGTCCAGGAGCTGGTTCCAGACACACCCGAGCATGAAGATCAGCTTTTGCTTGTTAAATGCAGGTTCTCAGGATCCTCTGAGACCCACCAAGCAGGGGCCTGGGAGTCTTCCTCCTGTCCCTCCTTGGGGGTTGGAGAGGGGCGCCTTGAAATTGCTTTGAGTCCTCAACATTTTATTTTAAAATTTCCACACATGTTCTATTCAGCAAACACCACAACTCTGCCCAGATTTACCAGCTGTTCTTTTTTTCCCACATTTGTTCTTTCTCTCTGTTTTAATGTATACATTTTTTTGTTGTTGAAATAGTTGGAAGTTGCAGACATAATATTGCTTCACCTTCAAATACTTTAATGTAGATCTCCTAAGACTAAAAGCATCCCCTGTGTAATCTCATACCCTAAAAATTAACATAAATAATATTGTCTAACATATAGTCCATGTTTGAATTTCCCCACCATCCACATCTGTTTCTTTTGCTTTTTTTTGGTTTTTGTTTTTTTTGTTTTTTAATTCTAGGATCAGTCAAGGTTTATATGCTGCATTTGGCTGTTAGGTCTCTAAATTTTTTTTTTTTCATAACACTTACCTTTTTAAAAAATATTTTATTTATTTATTTGACGGACGGAGATCACAAGTAGGCAGAGAAGCAGGCAGAGGAGGAAGCAGGCTCCCTGCTGAGCAGAGAGCCCGATGTGGGGCTCGATCCCAGGACTCTGGGATCATGACCTGAGCTGAAGGCAGAGGCTTTAACCCACTGAGCCACCCAGGCGCCCCTCATAACACTTACCTTTTAAAAAAAAGCCCTGGCCAGTTGTCCTGTAAACCGTCTCAAATTCTGGATTTATCCGATTTTTCCTTACAGTTAAATTCAGCAGGACATTTTTTATAATAGTGCTTGTTAATTTGCATTCCATCAGGCTCATAGCACCGTTCCTCATACGTTGGACACCTGGAAGGGCTGGCCGTTACCGCATTTCATTTTAAAGGTGCCTTTTCCCTGTGCACAGTCCTGGGGGTGATTCTTGGAGACTCTGAGTATCTTCTTGTCCAGCCCCTGCATTCAGCGTCTGTTGGTGGTCCTCTCCTGGATCAGTTTTACACTGGGGAATCCCAAGTGGTGCTTTTTTGATTCTGTAAGCCCTTCTGTGTTTATAAACTTGTGTTCTTCTGGAAAGAACTTGCCTCCCTCGTTCATCTCTCACTTTCTGTGGTAGTTTCCTGTGCCTAATGTAAGAAATCGCCACAAACTAGGTGGCTTTCACATGGGAGAGGTTTATCATTTCACAGTTTGGAGGCCGGAAGTCTGAAATCAAGGTCCTTAAGGCTGCTCTCCTTCTGAAGGCTCCTTCAAGGTTCTAGATGCTTTGGGCTCTGGCTGCATCCTGCCATCTGCCTCTGTGGGTGGTCACATTGCCTCCTGTCTGTCACATCTCCTCTGTGTCCCCTTTGGAGACACTTGGCACTGGATTTAGGGCCCAACTGGATAATCTAGAGTGATCTTTTAGTCTCAAGATCCTTAATGATACCTGCAAGGGCTCCCTTTTCCAAATAAGATCACATTCGAGGTTCTGGGGATTAGGATGTGGACATATTTTGGGGGAAGTCACCAATCAATTCACCCCTCCCCACCTTTTAAAAAACTCTGTGTGAACTCCTAGATTCTTTGAGTCTTGGAGCACTTCCTTGATCTCCAGATGTTTCAGGCTCATCTTGTTCTTTCCCTGCCCCAGTCCTGGAATTAGCTATTTCTTGAAGGAGTCCTGCTTCCTTTCATTGGGGAACATTCAGGATTCAGAGCTTAATGCATTGCCATCAAGGTGACATTGCTCCCTTTTCTTTCAGGGGACAGAACCAGGAAACATACACACTTTTTCCAATCCTGAGTTTATGCCCATATGCCCAATTTAAATCTTACCAGGTTTCTTCCTTACCTTCCGCAATTCCATATTGCTGTGTCCTTTTTTCCTCCACTGTGAAAAATCTCATTTCTAACATCAATAAAAAGTTATTGCCTCTCTGCTACCATACAGACAGAATGGTTTCAGAATTACTACGTTGATACCGTACCAACAACAAACTTACCGTACCAACAACAAACTTAACCAAAAGCAGGATTTCTGTGAAGTTCTTTTGGTCCTCACAATGTGTCCCACTGAGGATGTGCAGTTAGAGTATTGTGTTCCAAAGCTACTTGCGATAAATTTTTTGATACCTGATGCAAATCAGTTTCATTTCTTGGTTTGTGTTCAGTTTTCTTCTTTCTGATAAAGAATTCATGTATATGGTCCAGAAGTCAAAATATCTAAAAAATTGGCTGCCTCTTGGGGAAATTGCAAACCTTCAGCACCGTCTCTGTTTTAATCCATCTTACGGCACATGTCGGCATTAGTCTGTGTGGATGCGTGCCCCTGCTCTGGGCGTCTACACAGCAGGTAGCATTCTGTGCAGACTCTCTGTCTCCCTTTCCTGGAGAGCGAGTGCTCCGTGTGGATGCCCGTGGTTTGCCTCCACCCCCCACCCTGTACTGTTCTACAGCTGTGTAATACTCTGGCATGCGTGTGCACCTGTCTCCTGAGGAAGGCATTTCAGTGATGTCAGATGCGTTGGTGTCAAAGACTGCTGCCGCGAAGGAACCTGCGCACATGCTCCCACCAGGGCTGCCAGCAGCTGCTTCTCTCAGCCTCCCCAGCAGAGGCTGTCAGCAGATGTTTGCATTTTCACTGGTCTGAAAAATGGTATTTCATTTTAATTTGCGTTTCTCTTATTGTGAGTGTCATGAAGCATCTCTTTTGAGATGTTAAAGGGCTATTAATATATCTGCCTCTTAGAACTTGTTTTCGGGTTTGCTCATTTCTCTGCTGAGATGTTGGTTCTTTTTTCCACTCATTTCTTTTTTAAGGAGGCTCCACACCCAACTTGGGGCTTGAACTCACAACCCCGAGATCAAGAGTCACATCTTCCTCCCACTGAGCCAGCTAGGCGCCCCTCTTTTCCACTGACTTTTAAGAATTCTTTATATATGTGTTAACTGTTGTCTTTAAAGTGGATGGCGATTATTTTCTCATGCCTGGTGTGGTGTGGAGAAAAATATATTTGGTCTTTGTGTCCTGTTGGCATAAAGGTCCTAAAACTCTTGGGATTTCCTGAGTGATAGCAGTGTCTTTTGTTGCTTATGAGAACCCCTCTTTGGTCACAACTTAGTTGATGACAGTAAAGTGATTTAGGTTGGGCTCCTGGGCAGCCAGGATGGAGCTGGTCACGAGAAGGACCCTACCCACCAGCCTCCAGGAGGGGAGAATAGCGTGCTGGAAATTGAGCTCTACAGAAACTTCAACAGTGGGGTTTGTTGAGCCCCCCAGTGGAACTCAAGGTGGGGGGGTCTGGGAGGGAGAGGGCCAGAGAGGGCATGGTGCTCTAGTCCCCTCCCCATACCTTGCCTAGTGCATCTCTGCCACTTGGCTGTTTCTGAGTTGTATCCTTTATAATGAACCAGTACGTGTAAGTAATCTGTTTGCCTGAGTTCTGGGAGCCATTTTAGCAAATTATCAAACCCAAGGGTGGGGGGGGGTCATGAGAATCCCCAATTTATAGCCACTTCATCAGAAGTGTAGGGACTTGTGATTAGGGTTTTTTTTTTAAAGATTTATTTATTTATTTATTTGACAGAGAGAAACCACAAGTAGGCAGAGAGGCAGGCAGGGGGAAGCAGGCTCCCTGCTGAGCAGAGAGAGCCTGATGTGGGGCTTGATCCCAGGACCCTGAGACCACTTCGGCTCTGAGCCAAAGGCAGAGGCTTAACCCACTGAGCCACCCAGGCGCCCCTTGTGATTGGTGTTTGAAGCAAGGGCAGCCTTGTGGGACTGAGCCCTTCACTTGGGTCTGTCTTAACTCTAGGTTGTTAATGTGAGAATTGAATTGAATTGTTGGACACCCACATAATGAGTGTGCAGAGAGTTGGAGAATTGGTTGTTAGTGTGGAAAAAACCCATGCATTTGGTGTCAGAGGTGTTCTGAGGGTAGAAACAGATTTTAGGATGTGGGAGTTTTATTTTCAACAGTTTTCTATTTCCCTCTGTAGTTCTTCAGACACTGGCCAGGGTGTTTGACGTGAGAAATGAGACTGGGGACTGGGGAAGAATGAGAATGCCCTTAAGGCCCAGGGTTGGTACTTCAGTGGATGGGTAGGATTTGGACAGTAGGGTTGAAGACAGTGGTGATAGCATGACCATGAGCATGGAGGCGACTGTGCAACGAGCAGGTCCTTCTGGTCCTTTAAGGCAGCATTTCAAGTCGGCCTCCATATACACTTCATTCTGAGCTGAGCAAACATTCAATCAACATATTTCAGAATATGCAGTATGCCAGCATTAGGGCAGAGCCCTATCAAATCAGCCCGTCTAGCTGGGTCACTGTGTGTGCTGAGGGCATCCCCCCACCTCATGTAGGTGCACTGGCAGGGTTTAGGCCCGGTGTGTGGTCTTGCTGTGTAGCCAGGAGATCAAGAGCCTGGTTGTTGTGATGTCGAAGCGCTGTTGGTAGATGTTTCTTTAACAGGCAGGCCTGGCTGCCAGATTCTCCATGTTCACTGAATCCACATTAATGCATACTCCCCGCCCTCCTCCCCCCGCCTTTTTTTTCTTGCTTTATGTTCAGGAATGTTTGGATCTTAGGAGCTCCTACAGGATACATGTGGCAGGAATGATTCCGGGTTGACCCTTTTTGGAGAAGGGCAGTTTCAGTTGCCCCCGCTCAGCTCCTTCTGTGGCTTAGGGGCAGTCATCTAACTGTGCTGTTTCATTTTGATGCATTTACAACATGGAGGTACTGTGTTCTCTTATACCTTGCAGGTAATAGTACTTTTTAGAAAACACCATGAGGAATTGACAGAATTTCTTTACAGAGATGACAGCTTCGCCTGATGAGCCACTTGGGAGAAAAGAGGTTTCAGGTGCAGGTGTGAGAAAGTTACATGTGGGGAGGGCCTGTCCTCATGTAGGTAGGGCAGTAACAGTGGGCAAGTAGGTGCTCCCCAAAGAGTGGGCCAAAGTGGTCTTCCTCTCCCTTTTATTCAGAAGGGCAGGAAGTGAAATTCAAGTTAATCCATGAGCTTCTTTGAGTTTTTGGTTAAACTTTCCGTTTTTCTAACCAAAATAACCTAAGTGCCATAAAGCAGCAGCAACAAACACTTGAATTCCCCTTCTTGTTGTCTTTTTCAGAAAGAGTCTGAACATCTTGGAAAATGAAAACAATTTTTTTAGGGAGGTGAGACCTTGGAATTTTATTCTCAGTATCTTTGAACATTTTTATCCTCTTTCTGAAAACAAGCTGTTTCTAAGTTAGAATTTAGTTGACATATGTAATGCAAGTAATCTGAGTTTCGTTTATTTATCTATTTTTAAAGAGTTTATTTATTTCGTTTAGAGGGGGAGAGTCTGCCCCACAGAGGGGCAGAGGGAGAGGGGGAGAGAGAGAATCCTGAGTAGACTCCCCACTGAGTGGGGAGCCCTGACACGGTCTAAGATCATGACCTGAGGCAAAACCAAGAGTCAGATGCTTAACCAGCTGAGCCACCCAGGCACTGCTATTTATTTATTTTTAAAGGTGTGAGCAGACAGCTGTGTTAAACCAGCAACAGAACACTGAAGGGGTAGGATGGCTGTGTTGGAATCAAGGGAAAGAATCACATTAATCTGATGCTTTCAGTGGCCAATGACAGTCCTTGTGGAAATCCATCACTAGTGAATGGTAAGGGGCCATAAATGGTGGTTCTCCTTGAAACTTGCATATAGCCAAATCAGAATCTTAGTTCTGTTCTTTCTTTTAGTTTTTTTTTTCTTTTATTTTTACAGAATTTCATTCTGATTCCTTGCTCTCCTTACTCCCAGTGCATCTTATTTAAAAGACAAAATTTCTATCTTTGCCTCTCAAAGCAGTGAAGGCTCCCCCAACCTCCGGCTTCTGCCACTGATGCAGGTGTGGAACTCTAGCATGAGGAGTGACTTACTTTGATAATGCTACTATCTTGAGGCATGGGGGAGGATAATCTCCCCTATTTTATAGATGGGGAAACTGAGGCAGAGGGCAGTTACATGACCTGCTCCAGCTTTTAGTCTGGTACTCCATGCTAATGTGGAGGGACCTGGAGGAACTCCAAGGCTGCACCTACCCCATTTCTTAGCTTCAGTGTAGAATTCTAGTGACACTTCTCCTGAAAGAATGTTTCACTTTGAAGCAGCCTTGTTGGGGTGCCTATAAGGTGGAGGGGGCAGGAGGCACTTTAGAGGATCCCTGAGCATTACCTTTGTCTTGTTGGTAGGTGGTCAGCTGGCTTCTGGTTCTCTTGTTTGGCCCTGCCATAGGAGTCCCCCTCTTCTTTCTGACTCTGGCTGATGAGCATGCTTGGCCCAGGTGGCTGCTGGGTAGCTTGTCTCCAGTGAAGCACCTACAGCCCCCATGCCCCAGCTTGGGTGGCTGGACAGCCTGTCCCTCTGTTCCAACAGCAGTGTCCTGTCTAGGCTGGGGTGCTGAGTTTGCAAGGCCCGAAGCCCTGCTGAGCCATAGGAGCCAGCCTTATACTCACATCAGTGTGGCTCACCCACCTGGTCCCCCACCACTAGCACCTGGGACCTTCCAGAGGTCTCCAAGGCACCTGCCACCCACTCTTCCCCGTCCTCCTTCCACATTCCAACCTCCACCTTCTCATACACCCACCTCACCTAGTCCCTGGTATCCCCCCACTGTCCGCTCACTTCCCCCTTCCTCTCTCCCTCTCCCCCTCAATCTCACCCTTTCCTCTAAGGAACACCTTACTCCCTACCTGTCCCCTTATCCTGCTCTCCTCCCACGCCGTCACTGAGTCTATACTTGCATCTCTTTCCCTCCCTCCCTACTCCCTGCTCTCACCGCACCCCCCAGCCACCAAACTCGCCTCCTCATCTGGCTTCTCCCATATGCTGCTTTCCTCATATTCTGATGAACCGTGCCATCCCTGACAGGGGCTATAGGCAGAAGGCTGGCATTTTCCAGATCTTTCAGGATGACCTACAGACCCAGCCATTCCATGTAATTCTGACGCTGTGGATGGCCCTGCCCCTAGTGGGAAATCAACGCACTGGTCCCAGAGGCACACTGGTCCCAGAGGCGTGGTGTCTTTGGACTCGGTCTAGGTGACACCAGTGCGCATCGTGGTTTGGGATGTCCCTCCTCCGTCCCTCCCGCACCTTCGTTCCCTCCCCACCTCCAAATACAAAATGAAAGGCTGACTTAAAAGCCTCATCAAGATTTTTTAAGTTCCCATTTAAAAGTAAATAATTTGTCAACAGAAAATAGTGTACTCTATGTAGAAAAACTAGAGAATGAAGTACAAAGATAAAATCTCAATCCTCACAATTTTAGCATATTAAAATGTCTTTCCATACAGAAATAGTGATGTCTCTTTGTTTTTAATGAAGTCTTTCTTTTTGACCCTCAGTAAAGTTCTATAATTTCTTTCATGTAGATTTTATACATTTTTCCGTGGAGTTTATCAAGTTTCTCTTTAGTGTTCTCAGTAAAGATCCAATAACAAATATATTATTAATACAAAGCAACTTTTAACATCAGACTGCAAAATTACCCCCCCCAAGTTGTATTCTATTTTTAAAATATTTCTCTTTTGTGCTTTGCACTAATCCTCATATACACATACTCTCTTTGTGTCTTGTTCTTAATCATAGTGTTGTTCTTTCTTAAAAAAGGTCACTACTCCTAGACATGTTACATCGTACCTTCACATTCTGGGTTTGGTCACACGATGGCTCCTTTCACTGTTTAGAAATTGAGGTGGAGGTGTGAATGTTCCCTTTCTTCTTACCTACTGTAAAAAAATTTTTTTTTTCTGATGTTCTTTGCCTTTAGTATTCTAAAAATAGATTCATCGGGATTTACGATCAGACTTATTCTGTGGTGTTCATTGGAGGCTAGTTGAAAAGGCAGTGCTTGTGCGGAGAGCTCTAGCTTCGTCACTCTTCAGCAGATTCACCATCCACTTGGCAGCCAAGTGTTGATTGAGTGGCGGGCTCTCTGCTGGGATCTGGAAGTGCATGCCTTCTCTTGACTTCTGTTTCCACCAGGAAGTGGGAAGTGATTGGTCCAGAGGGAAGAGCACTGGGTCAGTTTCAGAGTGAATCCTTTCCTTGGGAAGGGAGGTCTATGATTTAAGCTTTACCGGCTGTACCAGGGATGGTAGGGGCCATGCCTTCATCTCTCCCGTCTGCAGCCCCAAGGCTGGGCTGGGGAGGATTTGCCCTTTGTTGCTCTCCTTTTATTTCAGTGAACCTGTTTCTTCTTTTTGTCAGAGAACTAATGCGATGCCTTTATTTGCTAGCCTCAGGGGACGTCTATTTCGTTTTCTGTTGTTGAAGAGAAGGTATTGCCACACTTCCTTAGGCTAAGCCTACCATCTGTTTAAGTGGAATAAAGCAAAAGAAATGAGTGGCAAGTTTGTATCATGAGATCTGTTGGTATCTGTGAAGGTATAGGAGAGAAGGGAGAGTCCACTTCTTGTCATTTTATATCTGTCCCCGTGATTTGAAGAATCACAAAGTGCTTGTTTGCTTTCTGAAGTGGTCCGGCATTTTTCTATCTTTTTTGTGCCCGTTTCTCTAAACTTGATATTACTGTCTGCTAGTTCAGATTAAGCAGCTTTTGAATGTTTAATTAAATAGTACTATGGGGGCACCTGGGTAACTCAGTCAGTTAACCTTCTGTCTTTGGTTCAAGTCATGATTCCAGGGTCCTGGGATCAAGCCCCATGCCAGGCTCTCTGCTCAGTGAAGAGGCTGCTTCTGTCTCTTCCTCTGTAGCTCCCTCTTCTTGTGTGTGTTCTCTCTCTGTGTCAAGTAAATAAAATCTTAAAAGAAATAGTACTATGTAGAACCTTGAGAATACGAGTGGAATGTGTTTACAAATTTATTGGTGTCCTGTTGTGAAGAGGTAGAAGTGATCTTCTCAGGTGAAGATTTGGGGACAGAATGCATCTTAATTCCAGCTGCAAGAAATAGACACATAGTTGTGATAACATAGGGTAAACATGGTAGCTTTCTGATGATAGACTGTTGCCTAAGTAATGACTTGAAGAACCTGGAGGAAACCAAGATATTTTATGGTGCTTAAGAGTAAGTTACAGTTTGGATAGTAAGGTCGCAAAGAGCATTGATATCATATATGTCTTTGGGGCTCAGTTTTAATTCACAGTTTTAACATTCTAACAACGTGGAAACATTTGGAAGATCCCCTACCCTCTTCTTCCCCCTTCCGCTAACTCTGTTTCCCTTCCTGTCAGTTCCTGGGTGACATTTAGTATGTATGTATGAATCATCTAGATAGTTTCCTCTGCATTATGTGTTCCTAAAATATATTTAGGTACTTTAAAAATGTAAATGGTTTTATACCATGGATTTTTCTGTGATTTGCTTTTGTACTTAACATATGGAGAATATCTTTTGATGCAGAGATCTCATTTGCTAAATGGTTGCCTGTGCTTTGTAAACCATGATGCTGCCCTGCTTGGAGTGGACAGAAGCAACATAGTGTCCTCTCTAGACCTAAAAAATGTATTTCACACTTTATTCCTGCAAGTTGTAGAAATTAAAACAATACAGAAGTATATAAAAAGGTCTTACCCCATGTCTCTCAGACTTCTATGAAGACACCTGAATGTAGTTTTAAACATCACTTAATATTGACATTTTTACATGTAATAAAGACTTTTAAGAGGACCGTATGCCTTTTGCAAAGCCTATGGTTTCTTGCCTTTTTAACCACTTTGGGGGATAAAAAAAAGGAACATCTTGGGGCAAAATGCTTTCCCATGGGAATGTCTGTACAATTTTATTAGATAAGCCTATGAGACTGTATGAATCACTTAAAATGTTTTATAGTCTAAGGTCAGGACCTTCCAGTTGGGACTCCAGGGATCGCCATTCAGGGAGTGCAGGGCAGGGCCTAAGAAGGTGAATAGTCTTGAATAGTCTGCTTCTAGCACTTGCCTACTCCTGCAGCCTGGGCCCAGCGGGGGAAGCCTGAGAGAGGCCCCAGGGTGGGGTTGGTGTCACAGGGAGGACACAGAAGCAAGTGCCTTCCCTGAGAGTTACGAAGCTCACCAGTTACTGGAGGCTGCTCAGCTACCCCAAGTGGCCTTTTTCTTTGGAATAGTTTTCCTCTTGTCTTAACTGCTCAGGACAGTCAGAGGCCTTGCTGATTGCGCGGGGTTCTGGGTTTGGGGCTTGGCTCCCTCAGGGTAGGCAGGAGGTAAAGATTGCCATTCAGTGACTGCCACTTTTTGAGGTATGATGCTGCCTGACCCTGAACCTCTAATTCTGTTAGTGGGAACTGAAGATCGTGAATCTCCCCCCTTCTGCACAACTGACTCATGGTTTCGGCTCAGGTTGTGATCTTGGGGGTTAAGGGATTGAGCCCCGCATTAGTCTTGGGATTCTCTCTCCCTCTCCTTCTGCCTTTCCTGCTCGTACTCTCGTGTTCTGTCTCTCTCAAATAAATAAATAAGTCTTAAAAAAAAAAAAAAAAAGTAGGGGCACCTGGGTGGCTCAGTCGGTTGAGCGTCTGCCTTCAGCACTGGTTATGATCTCAGAGTCCTGGGATTGAGCTCTGCATCGGGCTCTCTGCTCAGCGGCGAGCCTGCTTCCCCTTCTCTCTCTGCCTGCCTCTCTGCCTACTTGTGATCTCTCTCTCTCTGTCAAATTAAAAAAAAAAAAAAAAAAGTAATGTATATTCTTACCTTCTTTGAAAAACATTTCAGTTGTGCTCCTTCAGCGTTTACCTGAGGGGAGTCCAATATTTGTTGTGTTCTGGTAGGAGAATTGTTGAGGTTCATCAGTGGTGGACGAGGGTGCAGCTTTCCTTGGTCTGTGCTGGTTCTGTTCAGGTGGAGGCAGGCAGCCTGAGTGGCTGGGGAGGGAGGGTTTCCCCAGGACGGCAGCAGCAACCCATGCTTTTTTACCTAGGCGACGAGTTTGTGCCAAGCTGTGCTTTGGGCATGGGGAAGGGTGCACATGCGCTTCGTAGGGAATGCATCAGGTGGGAAGGAATTAAGCCTTGTATCCCTGGTTGACTTCAGGTCCGCCTCATCGCTAGATGAAAGGACTGTTTTGATTCTGCTTATGTTTTTGCTGTTTTTCCAACTTCTTCAAAACTTAGGGGTGTAAAATAGCAACCGTTTTATCAGGTCAGGAATTTGAAATGGGGATAACTCTTCTGTTTCATAATGTCGTGGACTTGAGTTGGGATGGCTCAAGACAGCAGGGGCTGGAGAACATACTTCCTGGGGGCTTCTTCGCAGGCACATCTGGCCCCTGAGGACAGGATCAGTGAGGACTTGCTATTGGCACCTGCACTGCACCTGGCTGTGGCCCGGCTAGCTGAGGAGTGGTCAGACCTTGTCCACAGTGGCCTAGGGATCCCAGAGACAGTGTGCCAGCCGACTCGAGGGAAGAGCATTCAGTTTATGACCAGCTCCCAAAGCTGCAAAGTGTCACTTCCAGCCATTTCCCCCCTAGAGGGAGAACTGGTCCCAAGTCCACCAGATTCAAGGGGTGGATACACCGACCCCACCTCCTGCAGGGAGGCTGTCAGAGATTTTTGGAGAGGTTTATAGTGCCACCTGGAAGGCCCTGTGTGTAAAACACAATGACACCACACAGCTCGGCAGTGAGCGCTTGGCACAAAGTGAGTCATAGCTGAGACGAGGCGTTCTGTTGTAGTTAACACACTCGGAAAACCTGGAGAGGAACAGTAAACAGAGTCACAGCAGAACGCATGCGGCCGGGTGCATGTGTTTGAGCAATGCTGCAACTTCCTCCGCCAGTAATACTCATTTCACATGAGCTCAGGGTACCCAGTGTTTATACAGGGTTGCTGATTTGCATGCTTCTCCAAACTAAAGTGTTTTTGACCTGAGCAAACGGATCGGAATTGCCTTTTGCTCTCTCGAGATACGGGCCTCATCAGCATGCGCAAAGGCTTTGCAGTCCCTGGAAGCATTTCATGACCTCAGGGTTTCTCAGTTTTAGCTGGAGCACCTGCCGCTCACTCGCAGGGCTCAGAGGGGAGGAGATTAGCTCAGAGGGCAAGTTTAGAAAAAAACAAACTCAAGATGACTTATCACTGGATATGGTGACTCTGGGGTTTTGAATGAGGCCTCCCACTTGAAAGTGCTGGCAGAGTGTGGGTGGTGACCAGCCGTGTGACCTTGAATAAGTCGCACAAGGCTCCTCTTGGTTCCAGCCTGTGGCTGTGAAGTGGAGGTGACAATATGACCTCGTGACTAGAAACAGGGAGTGGGAAAGGCCAGTGTGGGGTAACTGGTAGCAGTGACATTGGCCTCATTGTGCTTGCTGTTCGCATGCTTTGGCCTTGACGTGAGACTCCCCAGGGCTGTGGTCATCGCCTGGCTGGATGCACACTCAGGGCCACGTTCTGTTGAGCCTTTGACACGTTGTCCTCAAGCAGGTGCCTTACCTGTACCTCTAGTGGGTGCTGGCCTTCCTGGCTCCGGGCCTCTGTGTCTCCTTGCCTGGTAGACATCTTTAGCCCGGATCACTACAGGATGCTTCCAGCAGGAGCGTATGCTAATCCCAGGCTGGTATCCTCTCCCCCAGCCTCCATCCTCCACTGCTGGTGTTCCTGCCTCCTGATTACAGCCATTCACCGCCCTCTTCTGTCCTCGGCATTCTCTACCCATCTGTCTCTCACACCCTTCCTGTTTGGTGAGAGCATGGCCGCACACTGTGAGTGATTGCTGGTTGCCCTCTCACCAGAGGCCTGCTGTCTTGGAATGCTGGGAAGGGGATCCAGAGGTGTGCGCATATTTGTTTCATCAACAGAAGGCCCATGGGGGGTTGGCCCATCTGAGCCTTCACCTTCATCTTTCCCTCCCAGGGTACTTCTGCTAGCATTGCCCTCTCTACCCTTCACCACCTGAGGACATCGTCTTCACAGGGCAGTAAATGTCCCCACCGTGTGCTGCCTGTACCCCCATCTCCACAGGTCAGTGACCTGTTGCCTCCTCTCTGCTCCCCAGGAGTGGGCCAGTGGCAGCCTGTACTTCCCTGATGTGGTCACGTAGAGGTGTTCTCCCTGTAAGGAGAAGACCTCCTGCACTGGGGAAGTACTAGTCATTCTGGGATCCCTTAGAGTGGGGTTTGGTGAGCAGGTATGGCCCATGAGCCACAACCAGCCCACCACTGAGCTACGAAGGTCTTAGCAGTTTTTTCCTGGTTGAAACAAAGTCAAAAAAGGAGTGCTAATTCATAACACACGAAATGCAAATTTCTGTGTCCTTGAATAAAGTTATGCAGGAGCAGGATCATGCTTTTATGAATTGTCTTGGACTGTGTCACACTTCAATGGCGATGTTGAGTCGTGGCCTCAGAGATCATAGAGCCCACAGAGCTTTACTCTCTGTCCCTTTACAGAAAAAGTTTTCTGACTCCTGCCTTAGAGCAGTGATTCCCAGTCATTTGGGAGAGCTTTTCACTCATGCATTCATTCTTTCAGCAAATACTGAGTGAGCACTGAATGTTAGGTGGAAGTATCTCGGTGTCATAGGGAACAACAGTGAATGAAATAGTCTTTGCGGTCTTGAGGCTTCCATTTTCTTGGCTGGAAACATACAAACACAGAACTTTATAGATAGGTACATGGGTATATTACCTGGTAGTAAGTGCTGTGAAAAAAAAGGAAGTGTGGGTAGGGAGGTGGAGTGTGGGTAGGGAGGAAAGAGGGGGTGTGGGGGTGTGAGCTGATACCTAGATGAACAGAGGGAGGCAGATAAAGAGGCATTTGGAAGGAGAGTTAGCACAAAGACTCTGAGGCAAGTTGGAGAACTTATCAGTGTCCAGAGTGGCTTGAGTCTGGACTGTCTGAGCACATAGGTGGGCAACAGGTGAGGTGTGGCTGTGGCAGGCTACCAGATCCCTTAGCGTGCAGGCTTTCCACCTTCTGTCTCCACTGCCTCTCTCTCCAGGTGACTCTGCCCACCTGGGGCATTTGAAAAAAATGCCAACTCCCAGGCTCCTCTGCAGAGATCCTGATTCAGGAGGTCTTAAGTGTAGATCATGTAGGGCTCCCAGGCTCTGGGAAGCCCAATGTTTATCTCTTGAGGTAACTCCAGACCCTCACTCCACTCTCCCCTAGCCCCCTGCCAGTTCCTAGTCATTGTTAGGTCCTGGAGAAACTTTTCAGTCTAAAGGGCACCATGGGTTAGGAGCTTTTTGCTGCAAGACCTCATGAAGTGCTTGGCTCCTAGCAGGGGCTCAATATCTAAAAGTTTGAGCTTTTAAAAAGAGGCTTACATTCATGTTGGTGACAGTCCTCTCCCACTGCCCTGTCTTTGAAGGACTGTTTATGAGCTGGGTCAGTTCCCCATTGTCTTGTGGGTGGCTGGCGCGCCCCACCTTTTCCTGCATGAGCAGGATCAAGCTGTTTCCCCTACCATGTCTTGTCAGCTGATCCTTATCTCCTCCCCTGGCGCACCTTGCTTGGGGTCCTCCCTGACCATCATGTGTATGTCGCCCACCATACAGGTGAAGTCATGCACAGGGTCTTCGCTCTCTCCTTATCCTCAGGCCCCAGTCTTGTTGGATGGCTCCCTGGTGGCTGAGCGAAAAAAGGATTTTTTGTGAATACTGAAGACAAAGCAAATCCTGCATGGTTCTCCAAACGTGGTCACACTGTCTAATGTCACCAAGCTGAGTCGGTGAGCCCCGGCGTGCTGGTTTCTAAGATGTCTGGTTGTCTGGGCTTGCCTGCAGGCATGCTGGGCATATAATGTCTACTAGAGGTGTGTGTTCGTTAGCCAGGCTGGAGAGTAGTTTCCTTAACTCACACTCCTTCCTCGGACTTAGGATAAAAGTCCATGTGCTTTTCTAGGTGAGAATGGTCATCAGAATGCCCAACAAAAACATGCTAAAGCATATGGCGGCCACTTAAAAGGTACAGGTGTGAAGTGGAAGTGGTTCTGTTTGATCCAGTGTTGTGACAGTACTTAACATAGGGTCACAGGATTCCTGGTGAAGAACCCTCGCCTTCTGTGTGGCCTGACATTCAAGGACTCAGAATCTGTCCCCGTTCGAAAACATTCTAAAACCAATGTACCTTTAAAATGTCAAGCTTTTGTGGGGGATTTTTGAGAGCTCTGTATGTGTGGTTTTGCCTGGACTTCCAAGGATTTTCCCCCTGGGCTTCCTGAAATTCATTCAGGAATGTGGTGGAGACCCATAGGTTTCAGATTGAGAAATTGTGTTCTAAAAGGATTTGTCTTGAGTGCTATCTGGTTAATATTTAAGAAACCATGTTAGGAGAATGGGGACTATGAAAGCATTGAATGAGCATTTTAATTTTTTCTTTGTTGGAAAAGGATACTCCTTTTTCTTTTCTTTTTCTTTTTTTTTTGGCCCTAAATGAAAATTTCTATGTGAAGGATTTTCGTGAACGGGGTTCCCTGCATAGCATGAAGTCTGGATTCAGACAGAGATTTGGGAAACCAGTGTGCCTCAGATTGCAGGCAAAGTATTTTTAAAATAAAAATCAGAATAAATTAAAATAGCTTGAAAGCTGTGTAAGGGAATTTGGTTTTAAGCCCTTTGTTGATGATGGTGAATGACTATCTTTTTTCAAATACTTTTCTTAATCCTGCGTCCTTGTATGTTATGTAATTGACTTAATTTAGTTCCATTTAGTACAGGTATCTTTAGGGTATAGCTCTTAGTAATTCCCAGCGATCCCTTTGCGACACTGTAAGCGGTCAGATTCACTTAAGCAGATTGCATAATTCTAAAAGCAACATTAATTTTTAATACTATGTATCTTTTAAACTCCGTGCCCTGCATGATTCCAGGCCAGTCTCCGCAGAACACAGGGAGCAAGGCTCCGTAATTGTTGGGAATTGCCTATGTTTTCCTCCTTGGAATGAGTCTGCGGCAATTTGGCCACTTGGCCATTTGAGAACTTTTCCTGCCTGCTGTTTGTCTTTGGTCTGTTCTGGGTGCTGAGTTCTTTTTGTTCTCTAAAACAAAGCAGGCAGAGCTTTTGAGAGTTTAGAAGGAGGCCAGCAACACTTGCCATAAAAACATCATAAAGATTAATTGTTAATAACAGTTCCGAAGAGAAAAAGTACTAAGCAGGGGATTAATGTAATAAAGTGAAGACATTTTTTCACCTCCTCCTTTCAACTAATTTTGGTGGTTGGCCTGCTTGTGTTTGCTCTTGCAAATGTGAATCAGAAACCCCTCACCTTGCAGGGACAACCATCTGTAAACTGCCAGTTAAGAAGTGTGTTGTGGGTGCTGTGATGCCTTAGAGGGCTCCTGATGTCCCCTGGAGCAGGCAGGGAGGTTGGGGAGGTTTTCCCAAGAACATCACGCTCAGGTGAGGTATGTGCACTTCTGGCCAAGGAGAGCCCTGAAGATGAAGCTGCTTTAGGGAGGGTGGAGGCTACGAGTGGACAGGGGTCCTGGGGAGAAGTCTTACATGGAGGTCTGATTAGTGAGGAGGGGAGAATGAGGTTCGTGAAGCTCTTGGTGGCAGGGGGAGGTGAACTGGAAAGAACAGGGTGAGTTTCTGAGTGCAGGGAGCCAATCCCAAAAGTCTGAGCAACAAGAATAGGGTTGGGCGTTAGCCATGTATGGCCATTATTACCTCTTCATAAAGGGTAGCAAAGATGTGGCCAGGAGCAGCGTTCCCTGGGGTGTATCCCAAGGCCCTTACCTGCTTCCCAGGGGCGGGATGCTTGCGCAAAACCAGGAAGAAAGGGAAGAGCGCTCAGCCCTAGGGTCTCTATGTCAAGGAGGGAGAAGACAGGAAGAGGGACAGCCTTACTTGGTCTTAGGTGGTGTAAGGGATGACAGAAGGATCGAGAAACATCTTTGAGATAGCCCTTTTAAACTGACTCACGAAAAGGCTAAAAAGAAAATGAGAAACTAGTAACCATGGAATGATTGGAAAAGGTTGTCAGAAGGCATAATCCACTGTAAGGCATCTTGAGGAGTGGTTAATTCCCCTCCTGAGGGTCCACAGCCCGAGAGGGATCGCTTCCTGGTGTATTTTGACAAGCGACAGAATCCTAAGGCCAAAATGTGGTGATGTTTGTTTGAGGAACACAGTGAAGAACAGGGCCCGTGAGGTTGGGCAGCTGTGGGTTTGTCCACAGCAGCAGCTGTCTGAGCTGACTGCTGACCCGCGGGTTCCCAGGTCTTCTGTGGGGAGGAGCATGGCACTCACAAGGGTTTGGAAATCTTTTCCCTCCTTTTTAAAAGGCAAGATAAGAACACGTATAGGTACAAGGAAAGATAAACAATTACATCACCATTTAAACGGTATTTTGGCATCTTCAGACAGTCTTATTCTAGGTGAGTTTTAGTAATGGAAATCATACTGCATATATATTTTCTCATCTGGAATTATCATAACTATATTACCATTTACAGTGTATTTTCATAGCCATATTTTTTTAACCAAGATATAATTGACATGGAACATTTATATAGTATTAGTAACATATGTAATATTATATATTAGTTTATGTTATATAATAGTTATTATCTACTTATATGTTATTATATCTACTTATACATTATTATATATATTCATATACACAGTGTATATTATGTAAGTAGTTACCATCATCACCACACATAGTTACACATATGTGTGTGTGTGTGTGTGATGAGACCTTTTAAGATTACTCTTAGCAACTTTCCGATAAGCAATACAATATTAATAACTAGTCATTGTGCTGTACATTACATCCCAGGACTTAACTTGTTTTGACCACTTTCACCTGTTTTCACCTACACGCCCACTGCTCACTTCTGGCAATCACTAATCTGTTCTCTGTATCTATGAACTTGGGTTATTGTTTCTTTCTGTTTTTGACATTCCACATATAAGTGAGATCATACAGTATTTGTCTTTTCTCTGTCTGGCTTATCTCATGTAGTGTAATGCCCTTGAGGTCCATCCATGTTACCTCAAGTGGCAGGATTTCCTTCTTTTTATGGCTGAATAATCCATTCATCCATGGATGGAAACTTGGGTTGTTTCCGTGTCTTGGCTGTTGTCAGTAAGGCTGCAGTGAACATGGGGGTGCAGGTATCTTTTCAAGTTAGTGTTTTTATTTCCTTTAGGTAAATACCCAGAAATGGAACTGCTGGATCATATGGTGTTTCTATTTTTAATTTTTGAGTAGCTTCCTACTGTTTTACATAGCGGCTGCCCCAGTGTACATTTCTGCCAATGGTGCATGACTTTTTTCTCTTCTCTGCATCCTTGCCAACACTTGTTATTTCTTGCCTGCTTGATAATAGTCATAGTGGTATTTAATGGCTTTCCAATTTCATTGAATGGCAGTATCATAATTTATATAGCAGTTGCCCAGTTGTAGGATTTTAGGTTATTCCCTCCCTCTCTTTTTTTTTTTTTTTTTTAAGGTAAGTAAATTCATGATTTGTGAAGGTGGCTTTCCTGTGTATATGTATATCCTGAGGTTAATACTCAAAAGTATTACATGGTCCAAAGGTATAAACATTATTTTTTTAATGAATAAGGAATATGGTATGGGTTTATTTTAATTTTCCCATTTCTTGCTTATTTGCCACTTTTATTTAGTTATTTATTGCTCTCTTTTGTATCTGTTCCTTACTACTCTGTTTGGAGAGGAATGTGATTGTATAGAATCAGCAACATGTGATTTTAGAAACTGAATCCTAGTTGGTGAACATTTATTAAACCCCTACTGTATACCAAACAATGACAATAAGAAGATGGCTGGGAGTAGATCTGAACCTGAAGGCATTCCTGAGCTCACAGAATCACTGTCTTCAGGGCTGGGGGTGGGGGGTGGGGATGTTTGCATTTGATCTCTGTCTTTCTCTAATACCTAAGAGCATCTTGCCTTTAAGAGTTATTCAATATTTGAGGAATGACTACAGGGGGGGCTAAAGAGGAATGAGTACAAATATTAGAGACACTCATTCGTGGGAAAGGTTTCTTTATTAAATAATTCTCTGTTCAGTAATTTCACGTGGTGGCTCATAGTCTATATTTAATTTAAATTCATCCATGGCAAAACTTCACTGGGGCAGCTGGGCTGGTTTATTTACATTTATTGAGCACCAGCTGTGTACACATGAAACCCACCCTCCAGGTATCTGTAATCAAGGAAGCAGGCCAGCAGATGAGAAACTAGACTCCAAGAGAGATGTGGGAAGTGTGAGAGAAAGGATGGGCTTCCAGGTGACGTTAAGCCACAGAGTCAGGCCAGGCGATTATCTAACCTGTCTTGGTTTTGGTTTCATGGACATTTAAAGGAAAAGGCTAGACTGAGCCCTAGGATCTTGTTTTCAGACATCAGTTCTTTGATGCTTGTGACTGGCTCTTCCTCAGACAAAGGTTGGGGACATACTGTTTATCAAAACACAAATATCGTTGAACTCCAGACCCCAAAAGAGATATTCCAAAATTAAAGAGATGTATTAGGTCCTTTTTTCACTTATTTAGTCGGACTTAATACTTCAAAAGTGTTCATTTTGTTGTCTTCCTGAGCTATAATTTAGATTCCTTAGTGTATTTGAAAATATTGGTTAAACATTAAAATTGTTCTAGTTGGAATCCTTGAATATCACGAAGTTAAATATTGACCTATTTTATTCTTCTTTCCCTTCCAGCTGTGTGGGGCAACTTCGTTAATATGAGGTAACTTTTTAAAATAATTGGGATGTTGTGGTTTGGGTTTATAGACACATTTCAGTTATTACAGATAGACTGTAGGTGGCATGGGCTAATTGAAGAGTTTAAAAATGAAACTTCTTTTTTGCTATTCACACCTGAGCTTTGTCTTTTTTTCTTATGGATATTCTGCAGGAATACATGGGATTTTACTATTTACTCAGGGAAAGCCCCTTTTTACTGGCTGGCTCCTCTGCATTGCCCACCTCAGGGTCCCTTCCCTCCTTTTATACACTAGAAAGGGTTGACCCTAGCTTCTGCCCTGCTAAAATGTGATTGTGTTCCTGGGTGGCTTGAACAAAGCATATGGTGGGGGTGTGCCTTTTCAAAACCTTTTGAGGAGGGGGCATCTTTAGGAAACCACGGCTGGCCCCAGGCTCTGGAAGCAGACCAGTGGATTCTGAGGCCACCTGTTATCTCAGGACTCAGCCCTGAGGAGCCTTCCGGCCCCAGGGCGAGTTATTTGTGCTTTGTGATAAACATAGGAGGGATACTTGGAAGTGTAAAATCCTGTGTTGAGATTCTTAAAAAAAAAAAAAAAAAAAAAATTAATAAGCACTCATTGTAAAAACAAGTCTGCTGCTGTTAGTACAGATTTACATTTAAAGAAAAATTTGTTCCACTTTGTATTCTTTGGTAGTAAAAATAAAAGAGCAGCGGTCACAATTGCGGTGCTGGCAGTGGGCTTGGTAGTCAGATGCCCCTGCGCTGGGCTACTAAGGTAAAGTGGTAGCTGTGCCCCCACCAGGCCTTTCATATTGAGTAGATTTTGCAAAGGTCAGTGAGGTGGTGTGGATCTGATTCCTACCACCCGGGCATGAGTATCTCCTGACAAAGACTTTCTGTGTGCGGCTAGGAGGGGTGCTCAGATCTTATTTAAAGGAACTCTTGTTTTTTTACTTGGCAAAGCTCCATTTTGCCTCAAATCCCCAGGAAAGCCCAGCAGAGGGACTTGGACTCCTATAGACACACTTCCTGCCTCCAGTTTACAAAAATCCCGTGTTGAGTATAACGTGAAAGTGAGATGATGTTAGTGGATTAGAAATAACCCTTACAAGGTATAAGTGAGCGGGTGAGATGTATTTGAGATTTCCTCTCCTCCATTGTCTTCCATTCCTCGGGTGCACCCCCTTCTGGAAGGAATCTGGAACCGGAGACTGATGTTTTTGGGAAGGGGAGTGGCAAGATGGTCTGCAGCCTTTGGTTTGTGTTGTCATTTGTTCAGAATTAAGTGTTGAGGTCATCAAGCCTCTCAATGGATCTCAGTTTCGCAGCTTTCTACTCAACAGGTCTATCCAGGAAAATGGCGAACTCAAAATCGAGAGCAAGATCGAAGAGGTTGGTTCCCTTTCCTGTATTTTGCTCCTGTTTTTTTCGTTATGTTTGTCAATTTCAGTTCCTTTCTTGTGCTTGTACCTTTCTTGGGGAAGCCTGATGCTAACCTGTGATTTTGAAAACATCTCCTCAAGAATTACTCCCTTAGAGGAGTCTTTCCTCTGGGTCAGCATTTGTCCATTTGATCAAGGCGTGACATACTGTAAATTCTACCACAGAGGCAAAATGGATTTACGAGTTTGTCTGACTTTTCAAGTGACCTTCCCAGAAATTCTTAGAGAAAGAGAAGTGAGTACCTTCACCAGGAATGGAGGCCAGTGCCAGCATCCGCTCACCCCAGCAGGTGCTGTAAGGAGAACCGGCCCAACTCAGATGCTGGGACTCGGGGAACATAGGGAGTGTCCATGTACACAGATGGGGAAGCCCACACCTGCTCACGGAAAGCTAGCTAGCTCTGTTGATTATCTACCTTCTACTTAAAAATAATTGCTTGTGTTTTGGGTCAGTTAATTGTAGACACAGGTACGCAGCTGTAACGTGGGCTGCAGGAGGAGAAGGGGAGTCTGTCATTTTGATCTGAAGCCAGATGTCACAGTGGCGGGGACGCTCTTGGATTGCTCTTGTCCTTCTGCCCCAGCTCGCAGTGCTAACACACAGGGATGTGGGTCTGCTCACAGCCTGCCCTCCAGGCGCGTGCTGAGCAGATGACGGGGAGATAATGTACAGATACAAGAGATTAAGCTTTGAGGGCAGCATTGAGGGGATTCTTTCTCCTGAAAACAAGAGGGCGGTGTTGAACTGCCTGAGGTGAGCCTCAACCACCTTGCTTGTTGTAAGGAAATTGAAAGGTTTCTTTTCCCAGAGACTGAACTGTTGGTAGAGTAAGAGGTCAAGTAAGAGTTCCAGCGTGCAGTGTATCACCTTGCTTTTTGACTTGTGATTCAAGTGATGTAACGTCATTTCAAAGTGGAAGTGGATAGAAGAGGAAGTTAAAATCTGTTTTGCCTGATGTCGTGCCCATGTGGAACATCAGAGAGGGGGGAAGTGGTGGAGAACTAACTGTCTTTGCTTCAAAACTGATCTTGGTTATTTTTGTTTTAGATCGTTGAACCACTGAGAGAGAAAATCAGAGATTTGGAAAAAAGGTATGTGCACTTTTGGAGGTTTTTTTGAAAATACTTCTTTCTTAGTGACTTTAAGTTAGTATCTGATACAAATTCATCTCAATTGTATAATTAATTCTTTTTTTTAAATCTGTGTTATTCCATAATATGAAAGATACCAAGCACTTTCAACATAGGAACTTTTCTGTGAGAAGGTAGATGTTTATTGTAAAATTTGGATGCAATGTTTTTAAATCTTTTTTTTTTTTTTTTTGCTTTTGTCATTATGAACTATTTCTTTTTTTTTTTTTTTTTAAGATTTTATTTATTTATTTGACAGAGAGAGATCACAAGCAGGCAGAGAGGCAGGCAGAGAGAGAGAGAGAAGGAAGCAGGCTCCCGGCTGAGCAGAGAGCCCGATGCGGGGCTCGATCCCAGGACCCTGGGATCATGACCTGAGCCGAAGGCAGCGGCTTAACCCACTGAGCCACCCAGGCGCCCCATTATGAACTATTTCTTATGAAAGCTGTGGAAGCTTTTTTTTTGTCTGTAGAAAAAATTATTTATTTTAATAAAGTTATTTTTTCAGGAGTCTTCCTGAAGCCCAGCTACACAGATCCTGCATTAAAAGTCCTTCCTCTGTTACCCTCTGTCAGTTTGATTTCTACAAACTATGATGATGTTAAACTAAAGGCCATAAAATTTTTTTTTTGTTGTTGTTGTTGTTGTTTTTAATTTATTTGACAGGGATCACAAGTAGGCAGAGGGGCAGGCAGAGAGAGAAGGAGAAGCAGGCACCCCGCTGAGCAGAGAGCCTGATGGAGGGCTCGATCCGAGGACCCTGAGACTATGACCTGAGCTGAAGGCAGGCGCTTAACCAACTCTGAACCACCCAGTTGCCCCTTGTTGGGTTTTTTAACCCTGATTTGAATGATACTCAGATAGTCCAAACATTAGAAGAAGAGAGGCTCTAAGGTGTTGCAGTCTTCCTTTTCCAAATTCTGTGACTTTCTCAGTTCCTGCAAATTCATGGCATACAAGTTGAAGCTAAGCCTTACCTTCTTTTAAGTTACACAGGGCATTCGTGTGGTTTCTCTCATATATTGATTAGTTTGGGAGAATTCCAGAATAAGAAAATAAAGCTGGAGAACCTAAAACCTAGTACTGTGTGTAAGTACTATAAGAAATTAGGGTCAGTTATTTGCTTGTCACCATACATTAGGAAGGTTCCAGAACTGAGTCCAGATAAAGTGGATGGAAGGGAGGAATCATACAATACAGGGGGAACATATTTGCATCAGATGCCAAAGCAAGTTATGCCTCCCTTTTTGTCGTGGTCTTCCACACCCCCCAGCTCCCAACCCTCTGCCTGCCATGTGTGTCTCTGCTGCACCCACATTCTGTCTCTAAAACAATTGAGCTCCAGGTGCTAGAACTTTTTCCCTTGAGTTTATTGAGGAAACTGTGTGTCCAAAGTTGGTCTTCAGAAGTTTAAAAAAGAAAAGTAAAAACACTCACCCAGCATTTATGTAATGTTTTGTTTTGTTTCTTTTCTTGGGATGAGTTGGGATGATCTGCATTGGGATTGTAGGAACCTTTTGTCAAGGCCAGATTAAAAAGGAGGAAATGAAAAGCTAGTTTTTCTTTGGGTTCAATATTTTCAATAAATGATCAAAGAGAACTAAGGATGGAGAAGAGTCATCAAACAAAATGTGTTCATTTGTTTTCTTGTCTTCAACTGATAGTTTATATGTGGTCAGGAAACTTAATTTCAGCTCTTACAGGACAAAAAGTTATAACAGATCATATTAAGTAATACAGATTATTATTTGTCCTTTAAATTTTCTTGTCATCATTTGGGCTGAAATTAAATTGTTTTATAACATTGCATTGGGTGGGAGCCAGAAATCCTGCCTTCAGTAAGACTGGAATAATTTGAGAGATTTTAATTAGGAACTAAAAATTGTGTATGGTAAGAATAACCCACTAGGTTTTATGTTGCCAGCCCCCCCCAAAAAAATTGCTCACCACTGATATCTTTTTTAGAGAGTAATATTTGTGAAAAGTGAATTAATTGGATAACTTCCCTAAGGCAATGGTTTACACACATGATCTTTTGGAGTTGGAGAATTTTATGATTCCTTTTGATACTTATGTGATATTCTTTGCTTTTGTCAAATTCGGGGAAGTAAAGCACAAGTATAAATACAAACTTGAAGAATATACCAGTAACTCATTCTTATCAAACAGAGCTACCTTTAAGATAGGTGCAGAGGTTAAGTGTTTTCTACTTATTTCTGCTTTACTAGTTACTCATCCTAAAATGGTTCTGGTCTCTGGGTTGGTGAGTAAGTCAGGTGACAGATGAGATGAGGTTGTTGTGTTAGCTAGAAAGTCAAGTCATGGACATGCCTTTATGGTAGAAATCAATGGAGCTCTGTCTGGTTTTATTTTTCCTGGGTGATTTGTATGATAAGAATGATCAAACACCCACCTTGACACGAGCGAGATAAGAATGTAACTGGACTATGTTGTCCTGATGTGCTTATCCTTTGGGGGCAAAGTGACCCCCAGGAAATAAGAATATTTTTGAAAGGTAGGGATTATATGTATGCAGGAAGAGAAATGGGAACAATACCATTCTAGAAGCCTGAATAAGTGGGTTATGTGAGTTTTTTCTCTTCTGTACTGTATCCCCCATTTCTTATCAGTTTGATTGCCTGCCATTTAATTTCATCTCAATATCTTTAAGTGTTCTGTGAATAAATAGCAAGTAATGATGAGAATTTAACTTCTAAGTAAAAATGCTTCTTGTTGGCTACCTTCATAAACAGGAAGGTTAGAGTCTGGAGTGGCATTAAATAATTGCTAAAAGATTAATTTCGGGTGGAAAGAAGAGATCCATTATTCAATTCCTGCTTCATTTACCTCCCTTGCTTATCTCTCTCACACTCAGAAATGCAGAATGCAGGCTTCACGTGGGCAGGGCCTTGCCTCTCTGTGTTGTTTGCTTCTGTGTCCTCAGTGTATGGCACAGAATAGGAGCCCGAAAAGAAAATTCCTGAATAAATGAATGGATGGATGAGCCAGTACACCACTGCATAGGGTTTTAACCTACTTCAGGTCTTTAAAGAAGCATGTGCCTTTCCCTTGGCCATTTTGCCCAGTGCTGGTAAAGTGCAGGAGGGGAAGTCTCAGTGGTGTGCTAAAGGTGTGGCCCAGCTAGCACCACAGCAGAGTCAGCTCATACAGTCCCCTCACGCAGTCTCCTCAGGGTCACCTCATACAGTCCCCTCACGCTGTCACCTCAGAGTTACCTCATGCAGTCACCTCACATAGTCCCTTCACACAATCACCTCAGAGTTATCTTACAGTCCCCTCACACATTCCCCCCATGCAATCCCCTCATACAGTCACTTCACACAGTCCCCTTACCCAGTCCCTTCATGCAGTCACCTGAGAGTCACTTCACACAGTCCCCTCAGAGTCACCTCACCCAGTCCCCTCACGTGAGAGTCACCTCTCACAGTCCCTTCACGCAGTCCCCTTACACTGTCCCCTCAGAGTCACCTCACACAGTCCCCTTACGGAGTCACCTCACGCAGTCCCCTTAACGCAGTCACCTCAGAGTCACCTCACACAGTCCCCTCACACACTCTCCCAGCTCTGTCATCCGTGACTGCAGAAAGGCAAACAGTGTAAGTGCAGACTGAGGAGGACCCTGATGGAGCTTACCCCTGCTTTTATTTCTGGCTTTGTGGGCCTGACTTCTCTAAGGAAGAAATGACGGTTGTAAGAGAGTTCTTCCAACAGTTTAATAACTTGATCATACATATGAAATCTGAAACTTGGTTGCTACATGTTGAAGAAGAACAAAGCAAGAAGCCCAGCCAGTGTTTTTGTTTATTTTAAAGGTTTTTAGCACACAGTGTTTGAAGTAGGTTTATCAGTCTATACTCCACATGTAACTGTGTGTCAGGCACTTACATATTTCCTTCAGTTTTGCTGAACTGTGTTTCCTATAAGAAAACTGTTTGCTATTTTCTCTCCGGAATAAATGGGCGACTGTGCAGGTGGGGAGAGGGTTGGTCTGGAAGGAGAGAGACACCGTAGGTGCACCACATGGCTGGCTGTGGAATTTGGGATTGAGGCTGGATGGTGGATGTGAAGCACTCAGAGAAGAGAATGGATGTCGGGGCCGTGTGACGGGGGCACACAGCCAGTGCTGTGGTTTGCTTGGCCACCCTCCAGCTGACTGATGGAGAAAGTATTTGGAGTGACAAGAAGTGTCACCTCACAAACAAGGCATCTGTCAGGCTCCCAGAAGGCTTCCACTGTTCGAGCAAGAAGAATGTGCCCTGCCCCACAGCTGCTGTGAGAACATTCACTTGGCCATTACCCTGCTGCCTGTGGTGAGGACAGCTCCTGCAGGGCAGCCCTCTGGGGAAGGTGCTGTGATTACGCCTTGACAGCAGGAAGCCCTGAGGTGCACAGAGCTCTTGGGGGTCTGGGTCACAGAACTAGTAAGGGGGGTGGCCAAGGTTCTCACTCACTTCTTCAGATTCGCCCACCTGCCTGCCTGGTTTTATAGTCTGCAAGGGGAACTTGACCTTTGGAGAATCTGGAAGCTCTTAATAAGGGAATTCATCTGCATCATAAAAGAAAGCCCTCCTGCCCCAAGCTCCAATTTAACCATGTTTCCACTCGTCCAAGAGATGAGAAACACTTGCTTCAAGGTCTTCTGTCTAATGACCTGTCATAGTCTGTTCAGTTCAGCGACCATTAAGCAAATGCCTTCTGTATCCCAGCTGGGATGTAGAGGGGATGAGACAGTGCCCCCCGGCACCTCTCCAATTAAAATAATGACTGTAAAGTTGGTTTCTCTGAATTTACTAAAAGCACTTTTGTGCCTAACTGAACCACTTAACCACTTTAAGAATGGATATTTCAAATCTGCATTTATCAACTCCCATTTGATCTTTAATCTGCCGCTTGTACTGCCCTGCTCCCAAAACATCAGTAGGGGTTGGGGACCCATGGGACCTTTCCTGGGGGGAAGAGGCATTATAAGGTGAGATTTAAGGTGAGTTCAGAGCAGACCATGGGAGATGGAAAGTGCCGCTTGCCCCGCCATCTTGTCCGGGGGCACCGGTGCAGAAGGAGATCCTGCAGTTGTGAGGTTGCCCAGAATGAGGAAACAGGCTTAGTTAGTTTTTTCTTTTCTTCCCCTTGCAAGGCATGCTGTCTTGCTTTGGGTCTGTAACTTTACGCAGCTGCTTTCTTCCTTCCAGACCTCTCCATACAGCATTGTAAGGAGGCCACCACCTCCCTTGTTTTGTGTTAGCTCTGGCTGTTCATAGCCTGTACCTTGGTAAATTTTCCCTTCTCTGAGATGGAATCTCTATCCTCAGCTTAATTCCACACAAGAAGCAGTTGGATATTTCTTGAATTCAAATGAGCCGATAACCGCTTATTCCTACAGCCCTCACTTGGAGTGGCTAGAAGTAGCAGACAATAATAATGCCACAATCTGCCTTTGTTTTGATGGTCGTAGAGAAAATCCTCACAGGAGAGGTTTGACTTTTCTTTTTCTCATCTCTTCTTTTTCTACAGCTTCACCCAGAAATACCCTCCAGTAAAATTTTTATCAGAAAAGGACCGTAAAAGAATTTTGGTAAGTTTGTACATCTGATTAATATTTATAATATCAAAAAACTGGCTTTTTAAATAGAGGTATAATTCACATACCATAATTCACCCATACAGAATATACAGTTTACTGGTTTATAGTGTGTTCACAAAGTCCTCCGACAGCACTCCATTCTAATTCCAGAATATTTTCATCACTCCAGGGAGAACCCCCATCCCTGTTGTCAGCCATCCTCCTCCCAGCTCCTGGCAATCACTGAAACTACTTCCTGTTTCAATGTATTTGCCCATTTTGGACATTTCCGATGAATGGATGAATGAAAGGGTACAACATGTGGTCTTTAGGATCTGATTTCTTAAACTTGTAGTAATGTTTCTAAAGTTTATCCATTCTGTAGCATAAATCAGTATTTGATTCCTGTCTGTGGCTAGATAATATTCCATATTATAGAGGTACCATATTTTGTTTATCCATTTCATCAATTGATGGACACTGGGGTTGTTTCTGCTTGGAGGCTATCGTGCATAATGGGGCTATGAAACATAGGTGTATAAGTGTTTTGCAGACGTAGTTTTTCAGTTTTCTTGGGTATGTATCTAGTGCCACCGGCTGTCGAGATGAATCATGACCCATTGAATTGTCTTGGCACACTTGTCAAAAATCAGCTGATCATACACGAAAGTATTTTTTTTCTAGACATGTAGTTCTGTTCCATTGACTCTGTCTGTCCTTAGGCCAGTACCACTGTCTTGGTTTCTGTAACTTTATAGTAAGTTTTTTTTTTTTTTTTTAAGATTTTATTTATTTATTTGACAGACAGATCACAAGTAGGCAGAGAGGCAGGCAGAGAGAGAGGGGGAAGCAGGTTCCCTGCTGAGTAGAGAGCCCGATGTGGGACTCGATCCCAGGACCCTGGGATCATGACCTGAGCTGAAGGCAGAGGCTTTAACCCACTGAGCCACCCAGGCGCCCCTGTAGTAAGTTTTGAAATTGGGAAGTGTGAATCCTCCCACTTTGTCTTCCTTTTCAAGATAGTTTTGACTATTCTGGATCCCTTACAGTTCCTGGTAAATTTTAGGGTTAGCTCATCTGTTTGTTCAAAGAAGCCACTTGAGTTTTTGATACAGACCACACTGAATCTGTGGATGAATTTGGGCAGTATTTTCATCTTAATATTGTCTTCTGATTCTTGAACACAGGGTGTCTTTCTATTTATTTAGGTTTTCATTAATTTTAACATTCCTTTTGTAGTTTTCAGAGTATAAGTTTTACACTTTTGTTAGATTTATTCTAAAGTGTTTATCCTTTCTGATGTTAGCATAACTGGAATTGTTTTTTAGTTTCATTCTTATGTTTTGTATTGCAAGTAAATAGAAATACGGTAGATTTTTGTATTTTCATATACCCTGCAACTTTGCTGAAATCATTGGGTTCTAATAGTTTTGAGTAGATTCCTGAAGATTTTTTATGTACTGTTCAAGATTATGTCATCTGAGGTTATGGGAAGTTTAACTTTTGGCTTCTCAGGAAGGATGCTTTCTAGTTCACTTCCTTGCCTAATTGTCCTGGCTAGAACCCTAGTGCAGTGTTGGGTAGAAGTGGGAAGAGCAGACATCCTTATCCTGTTCCTCGTCTTAGGATCCAGGGTCTCATGCTTCATCACCTGAGCTAGCCAGGCTCCCCTCATGTACTCTTAAAAGGATTGTGTATTGTGCTGTCGTTGAGTGTTCTGTAGACATCTGTTAGGTCTAGCTGGATTGGATGTTTTTCAAGTCCTTTTTCTTGCTAATCTTATAGTTCTGTCCATTATTAGGAGTGAGGAATTGATGCCTCCAACTATTGTCAAAATCTCTAGTTCTTGGGGCGCCTGGGTGGCTCAGTGGGTTAAAGCCTCTGCCTTCGGCTCAGGTCATGGTCCCAGGGTCTGGGATTGAGCCCCACATCGGGCTCTCTGCTCGGCAGGGAGCCTGCTTCCTCCTCTCTCCCTGCCTGCCTCTCTGCCTACTTGTGATCTCTGTCTGTAAAATAAATAAATAAAATCTTTAAAAAAAAAAAATCTCTAGTTCTTCCTTCAATTCTCTCAACTTTTGCTTTGTGTATATCTTGGGTCTCTTATTAGGTGCCTAAATGTTTAAAACCCTTATATCTGCTTGATGGATTGACTCTTTTATCATTATAAAATGCCCCTCTTTATCTCTTAACATTTTTTTTGTTTTAAAATTTATTTTGTCTGATATCATCATAGCCACTCCAGCTTTCTCACTGTTTCCAAAAAAGTGTATGTTCTACTTTTTTACATTCAGCACATTGTACCTTCCAGTCTTGTGTGTTCCCTTAAGATTTAGTATAGCTGAACCTTGTTTTCTTTTGTTATTTTCCAATTTGGGTGACTTTTGGGTGGTTGGCTTAATCCATTCACATTTTGTTTGTTTGTTTTGTTTTAAAGATTTTATTTATTTATTTGTCAGAGAGAGACAGGGAGAGAGAGCAAGCACAGGCGGACAGAGAGGCAGGCAGAGGCAGAGGGAGAAGCAGGCTCCCTGCCGAGCAAGGAGCCCGATGTGGGACTTGATCCCAGGATGCTGGGATCATGACCTGAGCCGAAGGCAGCTGCTTAACCAACTGAGCCACCCAGGCGTCCCAATCCATTCACATTTAATGTTATTACCAACATAGTTGGATTTATAACTGCCATTTTATTTTGTGTTTCCCGTATGCCTCATATCTTCTTTGTTCCTCTGGCCTTCCATTTTTCTTTTCTTATGCATTAAGTAAATCTTTTCTTATGTGACATTTGAATCCTCTAATTGTTTTTTATGTATTTTGAAAATTCATTTTGTTGCTATTTATTCTAGTGCTTACCATCTATATTTTATCTCAGGACACTCTACTTTAGCTTTATACTGCGTTCTAGTGAGATACAGAAATGCCACTCCCACATAGTTCTGTTACCCAGCCCTTCTTGTGATATCATTTCTTTGCATTCTATGTATCACTTTAGTCCAAGTTACAAACACCACAGTGCATTATTATAATTATTTTATATTTTATTATTTTTAAATTTTATATCTTGTAAAGCTGAGAGCATAAAGGAGAGGAAAGATGTATTTACAGAACTTGTTACATCATCCTTCTCATTTCCGTGTCTAGTTTCCTTCATTGTTCCTGTGGGTTTGAGTAAACTTTTGATGTCATTGCCTTAACGGCAATACAACTTTGCTCCTACCTACCCTCTTCATGCTGTTGTTGGCAAATGTATTTTTTTTTTTAATTTTACAGGGCAAATAGTATAGTAATATGCACATTATTTTATACAGTTGTTTTTGCTGTTGTGGCAGTGGTGGAATATACATAACACGGTTTATCATTGTGTCATTTAAGTATATGGATCTGTGGGCTTTAAGTATGTTCACATTGTGCTATGCAGTTTGGTCTTCAAATCGATCAAGAGTGGAAAGGAGAGCGTGCCATTATATATTGTCTTTTATAATTACCTAATTCCTTTATTTGTTCTTCCCCCTCTTGTTTCCTCTGTGGGAAATGCTGCCTGGTTTCAGCCTGAAGAATACTGTTTAGTTTTTCTTATATGCTGGCTATTGGCAATACATACTCTCATTTTTTGTGTATCTGTTTTTGTTTTTCAGTTTTAGAAGTTTGAGTTCTATATAAAATTCTTGGCTGACACTTTTCTTTCTTTTCTTTGAATGTGTTACCCCACTGCTTCCTCCGCTAGTTGAGATAGACAGTAGGCTTTTGGTCATGCTGAGGGTCTCTTGTGTGTGAGGAGTCCTTTTCCTTGTCTCCTGTCTACTTTCCGTGGGCCACTGCCACAATCATGAGTTCATAGCTTAAAACAACAGAAACTGAAATTCTCCCACTACTGGAAGCTAAAATTCTGATGTCAGGGTGTTGGCAGGGCCGTGCTCTCCCTGAAGTTTCTAGAAGGAAGTCTGTTTCACGCCTTTCTCTTAGCTTCTGGTTGTTGCCACTGGTTCCTGGATTCCTTGTCTTGTAGCGACACATCCATCCAGTCTTTGTGCCATCATCACATGGTGTTCTCCCCTGTGTCTCATACTGGATCCACAGTTACCCTACTCCGGCATGACCGGATCTCAACTGATTACATCTGCGGCCACCCTATTTCCAGATAAGGTCAGGTTCTGAGATTCTAAGAAGGATATAACTCTTGTAGGGCAGTATTTAACCCAGTCCAGATGCTTACAGAATTTCCTCTTTGTCTCTGATTTTCAGCATTTTTAGGATGATCTGACTCCATGCATCTGTGTTTGCATTTATCCTGCTTACATGGAGTTTGTGCAGCTTCTCGAATGTGTACATTCATATGTCCCATGAGTCTGGGGAACTCTTCAGCCATTATTTCTTTGTTTTTTCTGTTCCTCCCTTTCTTCCTTTCTGGTGCTCCCATTGCATGCGTCTTGGTGTGTTTGTTGGTGTCTCGTACTGGTCTGAGGCAATCCACTTCCCTTTCTTTTTTCCCTCTGCTCTTCAGGTTGCACACTCGATTTATCCTCAGCTTTGCTTTCTTCCTTCTGCCACATCCAATCAGTTGTTGACTCTCTGTCATGAGTTTTTCTATACTTACCAACCCCCAAATTTCCATTTGTTTCTGTTTTGTATTTTTTTCTCTTTAGTCTCTGTGTACTTCTGGTTTCCTCCCATTCTCCCGAACTTGTTTATGCTGGCTGACTGGAGGACTGGTGAAGGTGAGAGCTGGGCCCTGGCATAGGCAGTTTTTGTCGCTTGGTGGTTTTCCTGGGTCCAGATCCCTGGGTACTCTTCTCCCCTTTCACCAAGCCTTGTTTTATTTTTTCTTGTTTATATACTTGTTTAGTGACTGGGCTGTTCTCCTTCAGTGATGTCTGTTCCCCTGGAGTATGGGACTCTGATGGTCGCTGCCCAGAGGCCACAGCCTTGGTGATGGACACTGTCACCCTGGGATCCAGTGGTTCTAGCAGGCTCTTGTTGACCATCTGGTAGCCTGATTGCTCTGTTAAGCTGTCTGCCTGTGTGGTATCACACACTAACCAGTAGGCCCCAGTAATTGCTAGTTGAGCAAGCTGTGCTGTAACCAATGCTTTGCATAAATTGCTTCTCAGTTTGATCCCGTTAAATTCTGGCCCCTTTGCAGCGGTAGATTTTTAGGCCAGTCTTTGAGGTTTGCCCTGACCCCAAGAGGACTCTTGGGCCTGTGTTTCCCTGGCTCTCACTACTAAACTGGCTGGCCTGGGGCTAAGCTTGTCCTCCTAGAACTTCCAGGCTCCTTTCTGTTGCTTACCACTTAAATCTCCAGGGTTTTTGAGATAACCTTTAGGCTTGAACTTCTCTACTTTCTCTTTCAAATTAAGTCTCTTTCTCTGGGGAGAGCTTTGGAGCTCCTGTGTTTTTATTCACTGCCTCATCCCCCAAGGGGAAACCTCTGAGCCAAGACTATGGAGAGGAGGGAGTGACTTTCCTGCTTACTAGCAGAGGACTGGCAGGAGCAGTACCCCTGGTCTTCTTGCCTTGCCTTTCTGGGCATGGAATCCACTCCGTGAGTGAGCCCGGGCAAAGGTGACCACAAGCCCATTACTTCAGTCACAGTGTGCCATGCCTGGAATAGAGCTTCTGCCATGGGAGCAGGAGCTGGAGGAGGAAGGTCTCTCTTAATCACTTGGCTCAGGCCTCACTAATTGAGGGTGGGGGATGAGAAGTGTGGGTGGCCTGCCCCTATCTGGTGAGATACCATTATCTTTTGACCAGGAGCACCATTGTTTTGGCCCCAGCTAACAGCACCCACTCTGAACTATGAGGGTGAAGGGTAGAAGGTGGGAGTGGGCCATGGCTCCAGTGTCACTGATTCTATTCTTAATGAATTTCAGTAGATTTTCCTGCATAAATGTTTTTTCATTTGCTGTGTTCCCTTAGGACAATACCAAAAATGTATAGGCACTTAAGCGTAAATTGAGAAATACACCTGTGTCTTCAGCAGCAGAGAAAAATTAATTTTTCCAGTCTTTCTGCTGCCACATGTCAGAATGATCAGAATATTTGATGTCCCCCATTAACATATGAACCCTGCACAGCCTTGCAAGGGTTATTATTATATCCCTGTCTGATCATCTTCCCATCAATGCCGAGTATTACTAAATTTATTTCACTTTTCACGCCAGCACAATAAATGGGCTGAGCCTCCTTCACTCCCTGGCCATCTCCTAGGTTAAGTCACATTTCAGAGTCATCTGGTACCAGACTGTTGTTAAACCCAAAGCCTTTTCAGTGGTTGTGGGTGCCTTGGCACAAAGAAGGGGTTTGTTACAAAGGCATTCTTCTTGCTGACTTTACGGAGCAGCCTGAGTTTGATTGTTGCCCTTGAACTGGACCAGGTTCTCGGCCTGTGAGCTCCCACAAGAGAGGGAAGTACAGGCAGTTGAGATGAGCTCATAACTGCAGAGCCATGCGAAGCTGCCTAGAGCTCATTCAGTTCCTCTGGAAGAGGTGTCCCCGGCCTTTCTTCCTACTATCTTTTTGGGGGGTTAGCTCCTTGTTATTCAAAGGGTATTGCCTGGTTTTGGCAATTCGTTTTTCCAGGGGGTGCTTGTAAGTGATGAGATTCTGTCAATTTCGTTTCTGTTTGAACTGCTTGCCTATTGGGCTGAAATTGATTAGTGAGAGACATTGTATAACCACCCAGCTATGTTCCATAAATCTTTAAGTGTTTTTGATGGAAAGCACTTGCTCAAGAAAAACAGTTCAAATGCATTTCAAGCAAGGCTGAGGTGCTTCCAGCACGTTTATGTTACCACTAAAGCTAGCGAAATGTTGGAAGCAATCGTGTATAATTTAGTGTACTGCATTTCTGCTGGCTGTGAGTAGTTGCTCGGTTATTTAAGGTGTGGAGATAAAGTTAGCATGCAACAGAACGTCCCAGTTTAAGAAATATTTGCATATAGATATAGAGTTACATTTAAGAAGGTCAAATTTCTTTGAAAAGAGATGTAATTTTTCTGATTTATGAACGGTGGAAGGTTTGGGAAAATGCAAGGAAATGAAGGCCAAATAAAATGAATGTTCACCCCTCAAGTTAAGCAGTCATAGAGCTAGATTTGGAATTCCTGTGTTTCTCCTGAAAGTTCTGTCGTCAGGTCATCATTCAGGTGTACAGGTGAGATGTAGGCAGGCTGAGGGTAAAGCATGAACCAGACAAATCTACAGGTAGTGGAGAGAATATGAGATTAGGAAGTCTGTGAGCTTATTTTGTCCTCCTAATGATCTGGGGATCGTGGTCAGAAATTCTCATCCCCTGGGTGTCTCGTTTCCTATTTGCGAAGCAGAGGATCTGGGAAATGGGGCTCTCCGCAAACAATAAATACAGCTGACGGAACTCTGTGGAGCATCAGGACCTTCCAGCCATCCGCATTCTCAACCGTGATACAGCTGACCCTTGAACAACTTGGGGGCGAGAGGCACTGGCCCTCCGTCCCCCACTCCTATGTGCTGTCGAGAATCCGCCTGTACCTTGAGTCTTCACCGGCTCTTGACTGGCCTGCTTACCATAACATGGATAGGCAGTTCACACATGTTCTGTGTGTTACGTGCATTACACAGTTTGTTCTCACATGAAAATAAACTGGGGAAAGGAAAATGTTACAAAGAACATGGTGAGGAGGGGGAACTGCAGTCACAGTCCTGTCCTGCGCGTTTTAGCACACAAATCGGCCTAAGAGTGGAGCCGTGCAGTCCACACCCACCATGTTCATGGCCCAGCTGTGTTTGTATTGTTGTCAGAGCATATGCAAATGTCCGATTGGTGTGGATGGGTTTTTTCATGGCTGGCATGACCCCTCCCTGTCCCCCAGATGGTCCTCCTTTGCCCCGGGCTGTTTTGCTCTCACCCATGGTAAACGTTTGACTTACTCAGATTTTATCTGCGCTTCATGGCAAACTAAATGTTTTAAAACCATACACCTAGGGTTTTATGTGTTTTGTTTGTTTTTTGGTTTTTGGTTTTTCTTTTTCGGTAAGAGCATTGGAAGAATTGGCTTTTTTTTTTCCTGGCATTAATTCTTTCAGTTTGGAACAGGAGGGTGAGGTGAACGCAAGTTTTGATGGCAGAGAAGGTGGCACAGAGGGACAGAGTGCCACAGAGGTGGCACAGAGAACAGAACAAGACAGAGAGGTGGTTTCCCATGGCTGCTCCGCTTTCTGGGTTCGTTCTTCTCACTGCTTCCTCCCTAAAATGCAGTCTGCTTTTTCTGTCCCCCTCCAATTATACCCTGTAATTTGAATAAAGCCTTTCTATTAGTTTAAACGGTGTCTTTCAGTCGTGATTGCCTCTTCATGTTGGTTGTGGCTCAGGTTTGGGAAGCACAGATTGCCGGCCCCCTGCCCCCCGAAGCGGCATCCTGTCCCCGTGGGTCCCGCCAGCGGATCCCAGGCCGTGGTCGGGCTTCCACTCAGGCAGTGACCAAATGGTAGAACTAAATCACTTAGAGCTCCGGTTTGCAAACAGTATTTCTTATTCATTTGTTCCCACAAACAGTTGGAAGGATAATCATTTTTTTATGACGTTTTTGTGTCCAGTTTTTTAAAAACCACCTGTATGATTTGGTACTTCACCGAATCTCTGCATGTTGCTAGTCACTTTTTAAAAAGAAAGTCATTCTGCAGCTTTGCAGGGGTGGTGCTAGAATTAGACAAGTGATGTTCAGTGTCTCTCCGTTGAAAATACGAACTTTTTGATGTAAAATTCTCTGTCAGAGGAGACATTTGGAAACTGGAAACTATTTTTCTGCACTGTTGACTGGGTGGTAGCTTCAGTGTTTAGGTTGCTTAGAAGTTGGTGGTAGTATGACGACTTGTTCGGGAGGAAGAGCAGAGATGCTGTCTGAAAACTGTTGGTGTCTTCCTTCCTTGCTCTCCTCCCGTGTTTTAAATTGTGGCTGCTCCAAAGTCACGCTGTCCTCCTGTGCTTTCTCCGGGGACGTGGGGCATGTGCAGATAACCGGAGGAGCGGGCTTCGTGGGCTCCCACCTCACCGACAAGCTCATGATGGACGGCCACGAGGTGACTGTGGTGGACAACTTCTTCACAGGCAGGAAGAGGAACGTGGAACACTGGATCGGCCATGAGAACTTCGAGCTCATTAACCACGACGTGGTGGAGCCGCTCTACATTGAAGGTGAGAGAAAGCAGCTACTGACTGCGCGGTGAGCCGGGTACGTGGGCTCCCCAGAGCTGCCGGTCCCCAGTTGGAAACTTTTGCCCTGACCACAGTGAGTGTGAACTGTGGCTCATTTCTGAAATGGTCTTACTGGGTACAAGGCACTATCGTAGTTTCCGTGATAAAGAGCAGTGACGGCAGTGTGGGCGTTTGACTGTACTGTCCCCAGCACTCCTGGCTCTGGGCATCATGGGCTATTCCAGAAGGGCTTGTGCAGTGCACCACCCTCCTCACTGCATAACACATCCAGTGCCTGCCCCACTTGTGTGAAAATACTTACTTTGAGCTTCCTACAGGGTGCTGGCTGGCGTGGAATGCTACTTACCAGTGAAATTCCACATCAGGAGTTTAAAGCCTTAATAACTTTGCAACTCTCAAGGAGTCAGGGATTGGGGGCTGTAGTGGGTTGGACGGTGGTCCCCAAAAAGATATTTCTGTGTCTTAATCCCCGGAATCTGCAAATGTGAGCTTATGTGGGGGAAAACGTCTTTGTGGATGTGACGAAATTAAGGATCTTAAGACAAGATCCGCCTGGATGCCCCAGGTGAGCCATATTTCCAATTGCAAGTGTCTCTATAAGGGACAGAATGGAGAAGCCACAGATGCCTGGGGAGAGGTGCAGGTCTCACGAACACCAGGGCCGAGATTGAGGCCACGCAGTCCCAGGTTCAAGGACTGCCTACAAGGCAAGGAGGGATTCTCCCCTAGAGCCTTTGAGGGAAGCGTGGCCTTGCCAACACCTTGTTTTCTAGAACTGTGAGAAAAGAAGTTTCTGGTGTTGTAGTTCACCTAGTGTGTGGCCCTCAGCTACAACAGCCTGAGGAGGCTGGGGGGGGGAGTTGTCTGAGGTGTGCTGATGAGGACCTCTACCAGGTGCTTGCTCAGCAGGCCTCTTGGGGCCACCAGCCTTCTCGTTCATTCTCACTGAAATCTGACCGGAGTCCCAAGAGGTAAATGGTATCATCCTCCCTTGCGTATTTACAGAAAACTGGTATTGGGTTGTGGTCTTCCCAAAGCCGTAGGGCTCTTAAGCGGTCAGGCCAGAACTCAGCCTCAGGTTTCAGGCTCCAGAATCATCACCTGGCCCTCCCCCTCCTGCATGGATGGTGTGGTGTTCTGCTCCTCTGCGTGGCCCGGTCATGGACATTTTCCCATGTCAGTACAAGGAGGTTGTACTTGGAGGTTCCATATTCCCACCACCTACATCAATGCGGAAAACTTTTTTTACCCATAGATTCAGACTGACACCTTAGAGTTGCTGAGCAGTGTTTATCGTATGGGTATGCTGTGCTCTATTTACTCCTATCCTTAAATGTTCTCCAGTGTTTTATTATAACTTGTCTTCCTCTGAATTTTATTTCCTTAATAAAAGACTTTGAATGTGAATTTTGCCAAATGCCATGTCCTCATTGTTCCGTGTTGTCTGTTTCACAAACACAGGAGTAGCACTGAGCATTATCTTCAAAAACTAACAAAATAGTTTGCTAATTTGATAGAAAACACATGGTTCTTTGACTAAAAAAGTTAGATTTTTTTCCCTAACATGTTAAAATTTGCAAAAGAAATCTAGTTCTTTTACCTTTTTAAAAAAATTTGCTTTTCGTGGGAGTTCTTAGTAAGAGGGATATTAATCACTTGGTATATATTTAACAAATGTTAAAGGCTTTAGCCTTCTAATTCTATTGAAATTTTATTATTATAGTCTCACCTGTATATTTTCCCCATTTGTTCAATTTCTTTTATGCTCTCAGTGTCTCAAGAATAGAGAAATATTGAGCCATGGTGTTTTTGTTTATGTGATTTTTTTTTTAAAAACATGTGATTATTTAATCTATCAGGGATTTATTTCAGGGTTAGGCTGTCGTTTGTGAGGTGACCCAGATGATCTTGGTAGTAGATATATTGATTCACATTCCCCCAGACTTGATCATTGATTGTGGGTTTGCTGTGAGGGTAAATTGAGGTAACACACATGATAGGGCACTAACAGGCAGAACTGCAGAGTGTGGGAGTCTCCATGCTGCAGTGAAAGCCCTCGCTAGTGGAATTAAGGTCATGAATCAGCCAGCAGCCGTAGGACACCGAGATTACCTGGGATTATGTGGGTGGGCCCACATAATCACGAGTATTGAAAAGTGGCAGTGGCAGCAGGTGGAGGAGCTACTGGGAGAGATCTGGTAGCAGGGATGCCTTCAAGGCCACAGGCGCTAGGGAGGACAGGGGGATTCAGAATGTGAGGAGGACTTGACCCATGGCCGCTGGCTCTGAAGGTGGCCTTGAGCCAGAGCCTGTAGGCGGCCTCTGGAAGCTCCCAGCCCACAGCCAGCAGCAGGGAGATGGGGACCTCCGTGCTGCAGCCTCATGGACCTCAATTTTGCCAGCAGCTTGACTCACCCACCAATGGCAGGAATGCAGCCCTGCTGATAACCTGATTTCAGCCTATGAGGGCAGAGAGAACCAGCTGGGCCACACCGCGCTTGGCAGATCTGCAGACCTGCTAGATTATAAATGGGCACTTTTTTTTTTTTTTTTTAAGACTCTAAGTTTGTGAGGGCATCAGTAGATGAATTAGCATACAGTAAAATCCTAGCCTAGAGATACTCCTATTTATACACGTTCTTTCCCCACAGTCCAGACCAGCGCCCTGGCATAAACACTGGACAAGATGTCCCTCTGTGCCACGTGGAATGTGCAGCCCGAGCCCTTGTCAAGGACTTAACACAGGGGCTGGGCCCTCCTAAGTACTCCCCAAATGATAGATGCTATTATTATTCCTCTTTCCCCTTTCTTTGCACATGGCAGTAAATGTTTGTGAAACAAAACTCTTGATCACATAATTTCAGTAATCCCGAGAAACCAAAACTGGTAAATAAGTTATCTGCTTTGCCGCCGAGCTTTGACACCAGCACTACTGGAGACCGTTTCTCCCGCTTCTGGCAGTAGACTCCGTGTGGAGACACACGTGAACCCAGCGAATGGGCTCACACAAGAAAGGGTTCACACTTCTGCCCTTTGCTGGTGGGGGGAGTGGCCCCCGTGTGGGGGAGCAGTAGACATAGACTATGGAGTCTAAAGCCTGTTTTCCACTTTGTCCGACCTTAGCAGAAGATTCTTACACATGCCCGGGACAGACTCTCTACCCCTTCCCGTCTCGTCGCTCTTCTTCCCCCACAGTGCCCACCTGACTCAGCCCCGGACGGGGAGAAGAGCACCCATCACTGGATCCCACTCGTGGGTACAGCTGTGCATCTCAGGTCGTGGTCCTCCTCTCCTCACCAAAGCCAGGCACAGCGTGAATTTAACCGGATGAACTCCGTTTGGTTTCCCCCCTCCCCTTGGTGTTGTCACACAAAGGATGACATGACTTAGGGCACCCTTGAATTGACCTGTCCTCTCCTTGTGCTGGCAGCACCTGCCGTAGCTCACCTCCCCAACAGTTTTTCCTCTGATCAAGTGTCACTGCCTGTGCTCATCCTAAGGGGCATTACCATTTGGTGTAGTGTGCACACCAGGCTCTCAGCCGCGGCAAACGAGATGTCCTGCTGATGCGATAGACTCACTCTCTTCTGTGAGGGACAGCGTATCACAAGTGCGTACACTGCATGTTTGGTACATATCTCTCCTTTTGAGTCCCTTCTTCCTAGTGAAGGAACCCCCACTTGATGTGGTATTGACACCATAGCAGGAACATTCTTCAGCTCTCAGAAGCATTTTATGGGACTTGGTTTGGTTTCTTTGTTTTTCCGGGGCTGGCAAGTTGTCTGGGTTGTAACGGGGTAACAGTGGTGTCCCTTAATTTGGCATGTCCGTAGCAGAGCTTCATTCATTTTCCTTCCACACAGAGTTCCTCCTCTTGTTATTTTCCAAGTGTAACCATTAAGTTTCAGAAGCAGAGGCATTGGCGATGTAACTGCTGTGGGAAATGAACTGTTGTCTGCCCTCGGGACGTGGTGATGGCATTGGGAAGGGAGAAAGTGATTGGCACACACCCGGGGTCAGAGCTGAGAGTGGGGTACCGGGGAATTCAGAGATGGCCACGTGGTCACGAATTATAAGACTGATGAAGACCAGCGGTGCTGGTGGCATTGGGGTTCTGTTAGAGGCTTCTGTGTCCCCCTGCTGCACTGTGGGGAAGGACTGTCATTGCTTTGGAGGGAATTATAATACTGAAATAACAGAATCTGGTTTTATATTGCTTTAAAAGAACTCTGGACTTTACCAGATGAGACATTGAATTCAGATGGTGAATCTCTGGAAGGAGCCAAGTTAATCCTTCCTCCCCATCTATTAAGGGTGCGGGGAAGTTTCAGACCAGCCAGGGTTGGGGATAGCGGGGTGTGTTCGGGTTTTGTGGGGGAGATGCCAGGTCACGGAGATGGTGGAAAGGAGGCTCAGCCTTGGGGCAGCCCCTCGTTCCAGCCTGGAGGGCTGAACAGCGGATGTCGGCGGCAGGCCAGCTCCCTGAGAAGGAAGCGTGTCTAGAGAAAGAGCCGTGTGTTCCTGGAGGCAAGGATTAGGGATGCAGGACACTGAGCACTGACCCTGGAAGCTTTTTCAGAACAGAACTGACCCTGCTGGGGGAGGATGGAGGTCTAGCCAATCCTTGACTTACAATGGTCAACTCAAACCATCTTCTGACATTATAGTGGTGTGATAATAGTACACATTCAGTGGAAACCATACTTTGAATTTTTTTTTTTTTACAGATTTTATTTTTTTGAGAGGGACGTGAGAGAGAGAGAGCACGCGTGTTTGCATGAGAGGGGGAGGGGGAAGGAGCATAGGACAAGGGAGAAGCAGACTCCCCAGTGAGCAGGGAGCTGATATTCGACTCCCTCCCAGGACCTGGAGATCATGACCTGAGTGGAAGGCAGACACCCAGCCTACTGAGCTACCTGGGGTCCCATACTTCAGATTTTTAATCTGGATCTTATTCTGGGCTAGGGACATGCAGTCCTGTCCTCTTTTGATGCTGGGCAGTGGCAGGGGCCGCAGCTCCCGATCAGCCAGCGATCACAGGGGTTAGCACCCTCTACATTTACAACCATTCCATACCCAGACCACCCTTCTGCTTTCAGTTTCAGTACAGTACTCAAAGAGTACATGGGATATTCAGCACCTTATCATAAAGTAAGCTTTGTATTAGAGAATTTTTACACAACTGGAGGCTAATGGAATGCATTAGCCTTGTTCTAAGCACATGTAACACATGTAATATATGTTCTGAGCACATGTAACACAGGCTAGGCTAAGCTATATGTTCAGGAGGTTATTTTATTAGCACTTGACCCTATGAATATAGTATAGTTTTATACTGGGGAGTTTGCACGTATGGGCCATAATGACCCCTCCTTGAGAAAGCTGCCCCATATACACATCAAAATCATTTTTGTTGTTGCCTTTGACTCATGTCCAGGCTCCTGGTGTAGACAGCCTGGGCCCCTCCCAAGAGCTGTCCCAATTTACTTGTCCACCATCAGCCTTAGCAGGAATCTTGAAACCAGCATTTCTATAGAGGACAGAAAAAGACAGAGACACCCCTCACATCATGGGGAGTCCATTCCTGGAACATGCAGTACCCGTGAGTAGGAGGTGTCCAGGGCAATGAAAGCAGAAAATGACAGTCGTAAACTCTTCATGAATACTCACTGTGTTCCAGGCACAGTTCTAATCACTGCGTATAATTAAGAGTTTGAATTCTTTCAGCGTCCGTAAGGTAGGCAGTTACTATCTTCGCATCACAGGTGAGGGAACTCATGCATGGAGTCCTGTAACCCACCTTTCTCAGGCACGGGGATCCTGTGCAAGGCCAGGAGGGGTAGGCACCAAGTCAGGGAAGACAGGAGAGGCTGGACTATCACACCCAGATGCCCCGGAGTTGACCGTGAATGGTGGCTAGTAACTGTGTTTGCCAAGAGCATTGGGTCTGTGTTGATGTAGGTATTTGAGGAGTGCTATTCTGATTCAGAGATTTTTGTTGGATTATAATTTAGAATTCTTTTCCTCCTGTTCAGTTTTTTGTTTGTTTGTTTTTGCAAATGTAAACATAAAATGCAGAGGCTACAGATCTGATGTTTTCACCCACCTCCCCATTGAACTTGGAGCCGTGGGGAACCCCTGCAGTGAGGCTCTGGCCCATAGGTACTTTCTCACCACGGTGTTATGGTGACCCCTGAGCACTTGAGGGGATTCGAGGCAGATGAGGGTGGCTGCCAGCTGCAGGAAATTGACCGGCAGCTGTGCTGACCAGAACTTTTGATCCTGGGGCTGAGCCAGACCTCTGGCATGTAGTCTTCCCTTTGCATTAAGTCAATATTATTTGATATGAAATCAAGGCAAAAATCCCACTCTTTTAGTTCTTCATACTAAGAGAAATTGGGTCTTTACACTGAGAAGTCCTCTATCTTCTTAGATACTGTTTTGCATCATAAATACCAGTGTTGGGGGACAAGGGCTCGGGCCACACATTCCATGTGGCACAGAGGGACATCTTGTCCAGTGTTTATTCCAGGGCTCTGGTCTGGACTGTGGGGAAAGAACGTGTATAAATAGGAATATCATTAGGCTAGGATTTTACTGTATGCTAAATAATCACACATATTCACAGCAAGAGCCAACCTTTTATTTTATGTATTTTCAAAGCTTCAGGGTGCACTCTTGATGGGTATCTTATCAGTTTAGCAAGGTGTGGCTCTGGCACAGGGAAGCAATGGGACCAGGCTATCTAGGAACTTATATTTAAAAAGAAGAAAGAAAGAAAAATCACAGGGAGATGTGAAGATTCAGTTGGCTTTTATGTGGATTTCCCCTTTGATAGAGATTGCACTTGATTTCTTAAAATTTTTTATTTATATATTTTTTAAGATGTCCTTTATGGGGTGGGGTGGAGCATGAGCAGGGGGAGCGGCAGGCAAAGGGAGAAGCAGACTGCCCTCGATCCCAGGACCCCGAGATCATGACCCAAGCCAAAGGCAGACGTTTAACCCTCTGACCCATCTAGGCACCCCTACACTTGATTTTTTTGATGGAGTCTGAACAAGGATTTTGAGTGATCTCGAGTTGTTCAATTTTGATACCTTTGTCCTTCTGTATTTAAGTATCATTGGTATGTTTTCCAGGCACAGTGAAATTCATCCTGAACACCTGTGGGAATTTGGTGTGTGGTTAGTGTAGCTGCAGGGTCAGTGTTTTCAAGATTCACGGTGGGGCTGAGCACCCCTCAGTTGTACCCCACCCCTTGCCCATCCTCTTCCCAGCATAAAAAAAAATGTCCTGTGTTCTGGCAGGAAGGCTGTTTTGGACCTACTTAAGGAAATTCTGTGAAAAAGGAAAACACTAATTTGCTTTACTGTTTCCCTTCCTTGATCATTAATTTGAGCTCTTTTAGGGCTCATTGCTTAGGTCCTGTTTTTCTGGCGATGATTACGGCATATGGGCCTTGTAAATGTTTCGGGGTCATAGGAGGGTCACCTGGTGGACACAGCTCCAGCAAATGAACAGCTCTGCCTTCTGTTTTCTTCCTCTCCCTCCCTTCAATTTAGATTTTTGGATGTCATGCTCATTTTTGGTGTATGTTTCTTATGATGAAATTGACATCTTTTGAGGGCTTTATTCCCCCTCCACTGTGAGGGTTAGCTTTGCTGCTGTATTATTATTAATATCGTTCAGTATTTTTGTAGCACTTCTCATTCTGATTATTTACACTCCTCCTAAATCCCTCTACTCCCCCCCCCCACTCTCCTCTTCACAATTACTAACCCAAATAATTACTCAACAGCCTCTGTTGTTTGGTCCTTTTTAGGACAGAAGCTGGAGTTAGAGTCATTAATTCTCCTGGAAGAACACATTCTTGTGGGAAAGAGGAGCTGTTCGAAATACTAATTTTCATAAGACTTCAGATTCTTTCTTTTTTTTTTTTTTTAAGATTTTGTCAGAGCGAGAGAGAGAGAGGGGGCACAACAGGGAGAGCAGCAGGCAGAGGGAGAAGCAGGCTCCCTGATGATCACGCACTCGATCCCAGGACCCCGGATCATGACCGGAGCCGAAGGTGGACACTTAACTGACTGAGCCACCTAGGTGTCCCAGACTTCAGGTTCTTCTTAAACACAGTGCATCAGTGTTGCTACTTAGACCGTGTGACATAGTTTTTACGGCACACCTTAGCCTTTCCGGATGGGATGACAAGGAAGCTGCAGTCAGGCTGAACCACAGATGTGAAAACAACAACAAACCAGATGCAGTAGCCTTTTGGATGAACAAGCCCCAGTCTCTGGGTCGCCTCTTCATCCAGTTCACTTTTAGTGAGCACAGTTCCAAAACCGGCCGTGGCCGCAGCGGGGTATTGGATTTCCATCACAGATCCCCAACCCTGTCTAGCCCTTCTGATGCATGAGATCTGCCCAGGAGTCTGCATTTATGTGTGTGCATGGGTGACAAGGTGGGGGCACCCTCCTGCAGAGAGCAAAGCTATGGGGAGAGCCTAAGGAAGAAGGATCACTTGTTCTCAGTGACTATCATCTGGTGAGGAGGGCATGCCGGCAGCTCTAGCGGGACAAGGCAGAATGTGGGAATTAGCCAGCAGTGGGGCGGCGAATGGGGAGGGTGATTATCCCAGATCAGGGCATACAAGAGGGCTCCCCCCACAGGCCGACTTCTGAATTGAGCCTTGAGGGAGAAAGTGTGGACTCCGGTATAGGCAAAGGAGACAGTGAGGAGGTTTGAAATGTTCGTGCCTTTTGCTTAGTTTTGGACTTGTGAGGGACGAGCTCTTTGGTCCCCTTTTTCTCTAGTCTCTGAGGCACTGACTTTCTTCGCTGCAGGTCTTATCACCTCCAGAGTAAAAACAGTGCTAAGTGATTTGTTCTGTGAGATCACAACCCATACCCTGATTTAAATGGTCTTTGGGAAGAAGGGAGCCAGCTCCAGGGGCCAGGCACACTGGCCGTGTGTTCTCCGGGGTGGCGCTCAGCTCTGAAGGCCTGGCCAGGTTTAGTCCGTGGTGGGTCTGGCCCCCTCCTGCTTCGGAGCAGCACTAGGTGCAATGAGGGGTTTTCCAGAGAGAAGGTGCGACATGTGTGCGTGGAGTTGGTGGGCTGCTGCATACACCTGTTGTCCTTGAACTCAGAAGCAGGTGAGCAGGGACAGACCCATGCTCTTACCAGTCCTGTCTGTAAGCTGCACAGAGGGTAACACAGCCTAAGAAGGGTGGCTTTCTGTGACACCTGGCTTGTTAACTTACAGCTCACACCATAAAGTTTTTGTTTGCTTTTTATTTTTAGCAGTGGTTCAATTCAGAATGACTTGGGCGGAGGGCGGTCAGAAAGTATTCACAGCATTTTCCTCTCATTAAGATAGAGACTCTTAATGAATTTCCATGCTAAAGACTATAAACGATGTCAAAAGGTTTGAGGTTTTCTTAGTTTTCTTGAAGAAAGATTAGCCTTTCAAAAGTATGGGTTCTGTTTTTAGATTAGTAGTTTTCAAATGTGGCTTTAAAGTGTGTGTGTGTGTGTGTGTGTACATACACACAAATCTATATGGAGTCTCCCCACCGGGAGTGTCTGCATCTGGATGCCAGGGGTCCAGGTAACCCCCCTTCGGAAGCCTCGTGGTGTAACTGCTATATAACAGGGTCTGACTAAGGACCTTGAATGACTGGCTCAGGAGCCTGAAGTTAGCTCTTAGATTCCCGGGGTAGAGAAAGGGAGGAGAACAGATACATAAACCCAGACCATTCATTTTGACTTCAGCCTTAGTAAAAGTCACACCCTTTTTCCACTAATCCCCTTTTCATCTGCTTTTACTGCTCATGAGTATTTTATTTTGTGTTTTGCTGTCCTAACCATTTTCAGTTGTACTAGCCAGTCCTGTTAAACGTGCTATGTTAGAACCGAAATCCAGAACTTTCTCACCTACAAAACTGAAACTCTAAACCCATTGAACAATAATGCTCCTCCCCCAGACCCTGGGACCAGTGATCTATCATCTGTCTCTGAGTTTGATGACTCTAGGTAGCTCATACAAGTGGAATCCTACAGGATTTGTCTTTTTGTAACTGGCCTATTTCACTTAGTGTCATGTAATCAAAGTACATCCCTGTTGTAGTATGTGACAGAATTTTTTTCATTTTAAGGTTGAATAACATTTCACTGTGTGTGTGTGTGTGTGTGTATGTGTATACACACGCACACATTGTATTTTGTTTATCTGTTAATCTGTCTGTCCATGAACACCTGGGTTGCTTCCACCAGGTGGCTATTGTGGATAGTGCTGCTATGAACATGGCTATGCCAATATCTCTTAGAGACCCTGCTTTCAGTTCTTGGGGATTATATATCCACAAGTGGGATTCCTGCTCTTATGTTAATTCTATTTTTAGTATTTTGAGGAATCATCATACTGTTTTCCGTAGTGACTGCACCATTTTATGTCACCACCAAAGTGCACCAAAGTTCCACTTTCTCCATTTCCTCAACAGCACCTGCTATTTGGGGTTTTCTTTTCTTTCTTCCTTTTTTTTTTTTCCTTGATAGTAGCCATCCCAGTGGGTGTGAAGTGATACCTCGTTATAGTTTTGGTTTGCCTTTCTCTGATGATTAGTGATGTTGAGCTTCTTTTCATGTGCTTGTTGGCTATTTGTATTTCATCTTTGGAGAAATTACTCCTTTGAGTGCTGTACCATTTTTTGAGTTCTTTGATTATGTTGTTGATTTGTAGGAGCTCTTTATATATTCTGGATATTAACACCTTCTCATATATGTGACTTGTAAATATTTTCTCCCATTGTGTAGTTTGCCTTCTTACTGTTGATTATGTCCTTTGATACCGTCAGAAAAGTTTTTAAACTTGACATAGTTCCATTTTTCTATTTTTACTTTTGTTGTCTTTGCTTTCGGTGTCACATCCAAGAAAACTTTGCCAAATCCAATGCCGTGCAGCTTTTTCCCTGTTTCCTTCTTAGAGTTTTATTGTTTTGGGTGTTACATTTAGGTCTTTTGTCTATTTTAAGTTAATTTTTGTATGTAGTGTAAGATAAGGATGTAACTTTTTTTCTTTTGCATATAGTCAGTTTTCCCAGCACTGTTTGTTAGACTGTTACTTTTCTTCACTGAGTGGCTTGGTATCCTTGTAGAAGATCATTGACCCATGTACACAGGATCAATTTCTAGACTCCATATCCTTTTCCATTGGTCTTTGTGTCTGTCTTTTTGCCAGTAACACTGCTTTGATTACTGTAGCTTTGTATTGTTTTGAAATCAGGAAATGTAAGTCTTCCTACTTTGTTCTTTTTCAAAATTGTTTTGACTAGTCAGGGTCCCTTGAAATTCCATATAGATTTCAGGATGATTTCTTTTTTTTTTTTCTGTTTCTGCAAAAATCACTGTTGAGGATTTGGTAGAAGAAGACTTTTTATTTTTTTATTTTTATTATTATTATTTTTTTATTTATCAGAGATAGAGAGGGAGAGAGAGCGAGCACAGGCAGACAGAATGGCAGGCAGAGGCAGAGGGGGAAGCAGGCTCCCTGCTGAGCAAGGAGCCCGATGTGGGACTCGATCCCAGGACCCTGGGACCATGACCTGAGCCGAAGGCAGCTGCTTAACCAACTGAGCCACCCAGGCGTCCCGAAGAAGACTTTTTAAAACAATCACTTCAGGAGTTGGCCTGAATAGTCTTAGCCAAAAAAACCTCATAAATATCTAGAAGATGAGACCTACAGTCTTTTACAGATTGTTCTTGCCTCCCTTGAGGAATGGTCACCGTATAGGAAAAACCATTACTGGCTTGTTCCATGAGCCTGTTGCACTACCTAGAATCTCTTCCCAAAGATGCTATCTGCTACCATCTGGCTTGCCCCTTGTCCTCATCTTTGTGGCTCGTGTGTACTGAGCCTCCCAGTTGTGTTGGGCTTGAAAGACTGAAATAATTAGGATGAATTAAGTGCAGACCAAGCTCACAGACCAGAATATTGTGCTCCTGTGTTGAGTGACCACTTCTATCCCTCATCTGAGGATAAGAACCTGCCATCCAGCCCTCACCCCTGGGTGGGAGAGTGTGTCCAGAAGCCACTCCACCACCCCAGAAGGTACTGCGGTGATTACCATGCCATCCTGGGCATGATAGGAGATTTTCAGTGGGGGAGATGTGGTGAGTGGATGTGGTTGGGGAGGTTGGGCATTTTTGGAAGGGAGGGGATGTTCTGAGAAAGTTCTGTTGGAAAATTCACCATGGGGACTGTTTTTCCCCATTGGCCTATTTTGCCTGTTGTTTCTGAAACCCAACCCCTAACATGCCATTACCTAAAAGCAGTGGTGCCTGACTGGGAAGATGGGAAGGAGGCCAGGGAGATCCCTGTGGGCCCTCTTGCATGGGGACTGAGGCCGTGTACAGGAGGGTTCATTTTGGCAGCAGCGTCTCTCTCGGATCCCCCGTCTTTTGGCTTGCTGTGATGGTGATGATGTTTTTGCTCACCCAGAGCTGAAGTGGAATGTTGTGTATGGCACAGAATCATTTGTCTGCAGGGATGGCCTTCTGATATGTGCTTCTTTTTTTTTTTTTTTTAAAGATTTTATTTATTTATTTGACAGAGAGAGAGATCACAAGTAGGCAGAGAGGCAGGCAGAGAGAGAGGAGGAAGCAGGCTCCCTGCTGAGCAGAGAGCCCGATGCGGGACTCGATCCCAGGACCCTGAGATCATGACCTGAGCCGAAGGCAGCGGTTTAACCCACTGAGCCACCCAGGCGCCCTGATATGTGCTTCTTCATCCCTGCCTTTTCAGAGGGAGACGTTGCTTCCCAGGAGCCTCTCTCCTCTGTGGCCAGTGCTGTCTGACCCTGGAGAACAAGGGTTAGGGATGGCTCACAGCGAACTCCTGTGCAGGAGGAGAGTTGTGGAGAACCCAGTCCTTTTGCCATCCACACCCTTAAAAACCACTCTCCTGATCTAGCTGTACTGATGGCAGTACCGTATAATGCTCGAAAAGCTCTGGGTTTGGATGCCTGTTGAACTGGGTTCAAATCCAGGCATTGTCATTATTCAGCTGCTGTACCTGCAAGCTTCTTAATCTCTTGTGTAGAACAGGAATAATGGTACTTTACCCTCAACGTCATGATAATAATTATGATGCATTATCTGCTGCTTGGTGTTGGTTGTCAAAAACTGTGTCTTCGAAATGTCTCCTGCTTGGAACTCCGCAATCTCATTATTGGCGCAAGTCCGTACTCTACCCTGGTACTTAAAGTCTCATACGCAATTGCCATACCAAACTTGTCACTTAGACCTTTCAGAGCCTCTGCAGAAATTCTTGTCCTTTCCCATCCCTGGTGCACAGCACCCTCATTCCCAAGTAGCCTGAGCATGAATGAGCTCCTTGCTCATTTCTCCCCACAGCTGGGTCCACCTAGAGGCCAGACCCCTCGCCCAGGCACCTTCATCAGACCAGGATCCTCCAGAGCTGGCAGTTTGTCATTGTATCTCTGCCTGTGTCCTTCCTGAGGTAGGCGTTTGGTGCCTGAAGTCTTGTTCTCAGCCTTGGTCTCCAGGGTGTCTCTTTGCTCATGAGCCACTGAGCAGATCCTCGATAAATAATGTCAGTGAAAACAAACAAAAACAACCCTCCAACTGTCATCTCAGGGTCCGGTTTTATGGACACAAAATATGTGAGAACCAAGCAACTAAAGCATATTTATGTCAGATTGGCTTCACAAATTAAAAACCTTGTTTGCTTTAGATAGTCGTGCTTCATTCAGTGTCTGGAAAATCGGTCTTCCTTCCTATTTTCATGCTGTGCCTGGGTCAGATCTCAGAAACAGTCAACTCTGTAGTCAGATCGCCTCTGATCAGAAGAGAATAGGCCCAGACAGACTTTCTGTCTTTGTTTAAAATTCTTCTAATTACAAAAGCAGATTCGTTTTTATGAAGAATGAAAGAGTAACAATGACAACTTAAGTGAAAAATATAGAAATGCCTCTGTTGTATGGCCCGATTCTTCAGAGTCAGAATGTTTTTAGTGTTTTCCTTGGAAATCACGGACTTCCGGTCTTGTCTCCTTTAGTTGACCAGATATACCACCTGGCTTCTCCAGCTTCCCCTCCAAACTACATGTATAACCCCATCAAGACCCTGAAGACCAATACCATCGGGACACTAAACATGCTAGGTAAGTTGTCCTTTCCTCATTTTGCAGCGCTTGCTAGGGATGTTCTAGACAATTCCACGCATAGGTCATTGACATTCTGTCAGTTTGATCTTGGTCTGTAGACCCCTTCCTCATCCCCTGTCCATGCTCTTTCAGAGTGCCTTATGAGCCAGGGGACACAGTCGTCCTAGTACCTGGCCAGCATGGCCTCAGTTAAATCCCCTGGGAGTGACCACCGGTCACTGTGACCACACATCCTTCTTCCCTTTCCCCTGTGACATGGTATGGGGGCCTCTGGGCTAGAAGAGGCACTGATGACTCTGACCCAGGGTTGGGCCACTGTGGACTGCACACACCGGGGTGTCAGGAGCGCTCCTGGGAGGAGCAGAAGACGAGCCGACGTGATGGGGCTGGCCAAGCTGAGTCCTCGCGTCTAGACTGAACTGCAGGGTTCACTTGGAAGGGGAAAGGTGACCGCATGAACACCGTAAAGGTGGCCGCCCGTGCGCGTTCACAAACAACATGCCTCAGATTTATAGCTGTGGTGACCCCTACCTATTAATGCTTAAATCAGAGACATCTGAAGTTTGACACGGGTCTCAAAAGCTAGGGGTCTGATGAGTTGCAAAGAAGAAAAAAGGAACCACTTTTTAAAATGTCAAGTGGAGATGGATTTAATTATGGGAACATTTAAAAGAGCTTCTATAAATGGATTTTGGAAAATACAGCACTAAATTTTAAGCCTGGAGACAAGGGATTGAAAGGGCAGCCGGAGATTGGTTTTTTGATCTCTCAGACTAAACATTCTGGGGGGTCAAGCTCTGCGTGAAGTAAAATGATTCATTCCCTGAGTCTAGAAAGGGCATTTGTTCTCCTCTTTGTTGCGACCTGCCCTGGCCACCAGAGGAAACAGAGTCCCACTTCTGCTCAGAGCTAAGACGTTGGGAAAGCTGCTTACTGCCCATTCTTGCCTCCGCCGGCTGCTGCCCCTGCCCACACTCTCTGGCTCCCCCAACTGCCTCCTCCTTACCTGAGCTAGATGCCATGGGGGAGAGGCCACGAAGCCCTGACTGTTTAAGAAGCTGGTATTCAAGGAACAATCCCTGTGCCTGAGGCACTGTCCTGTCTTCAGATGAGGATCATCCTCAGGCTCTTCTGCCAGGGAGCTTAGCCTTGGCGTTTCCTGGAGGAGGTGGTATAGGGACCAGGCACCAGTGGCATGGAGGAGGAAGGGACTTTCCAGGGAACGCTGTTAGAGCTCCAGGCAGAAGAGACCCTTGAGCCATGGCTGAGATTGGACTCGGAAGTCTGGAAGGAAGGGTAAACTCCTTTCAGGAACAACAGGGACAAAAGCCGAGGTCGGGGGGGCGGTTGCTAGGCTGCAGAGACCCAAGCAGAACTTCATATCCTGACTGGAGAGAGACGCTGTCATGAATGATTTCACACTGGAGACAAGATGTAGTGAACCCCACTCGGCCCCTTCCTGGTGGGCCCCTTCCGCTTCTGCAGCTCCCTACTTCCCTGGGCCTGCACTCAGCTTCTTCAGGGTGAGACTTCTTTGGTCTCCGCATAAACATCTGGGCACTCCAGCAGCGCACATGGGCTCCCCTGGCTCCCCCACCAAGGGGTCCTCGTGTTGATGGAGATGTCTCTGTCCTGAGTGTATCTGCGTCACTGCTCTGCTTGTGCTACCATACGCTAGTTCTGCAGGTTTTTACTGTTGTGGGGGCGGTTCACAGTAAAGGGTATGTGGTAAAGGGTCTTCTGTATTGCTTTGTATGACTGCATATGAATCTGTAGTTATCTAAGAAGTTATTACCAAAAAAAAAAAAAAAACAAAAACCCAGCTCGGGCCCCTTCCTTTTGAAATTCCTGTCATCATGGTATATATTATAAAGTCTATAAATTGCATATTGTTCTCCGTTCCTCTAACATTTTTTATTCCACTGCATTCTGGCATTTGCACAGATGATCTCCAGATCCTTACTGCTTGGCAGCCCAGTTCTCTTGTTCCTGTTGCTGGTCTTCTGTCTTCACAGCTCCTTACTTCCCTCACCCGGTGCTCCCACACCCGCCACCCTGGGCCCTGCATGGTGGGGCCTTTCTAGGTCGCCGGCCACCCCTCGCAGTGTCTGCAGGGGGCGCGTGCATGCCCAGCTTTACAGGGGGAGCTCCGTGTGCAGCGCAGCTGGCCCCTCGGTCTGGTGACGTCTGTGCACACAGGCTCCCTGGGGGAGTACATTCGAGAGGCCCCGGGTTAAGCAAAGGGCCGTGGGTCTCTTTGACTCAGGGCGGCTGTGAGCCTCTGAGGAACTGCTTAACATTGGGAGTTTGTGTCTGGAGGACTTTCCATACTTACAAGACCACCACAGAGCACGATGTTCTAGCCTAGTCTCCCTGCAGGGGTCTCATACAGGACACAGTTCAAAGCTGGACACGGGAATGTGGAGACTTGCTTTGGAGAAGGAGCCACTGACGCTGAGCCTCGAAGGAGGCAGGAGGACAGGCTAGAGGGGCCAGGGAGTGAGGAGACTGGCTCGGGCACCCTTGGGTGCCCGGTGACCTGTGGAGGAAGTGGCAGGTAGACCAACTTGCAGGGGGGCAGAAGTGAGGGTGCAAAAGGCCTTGCCTTCTGCCTATCATTGGTAACCCTGAATCCACACCTTCCCAAACTAACAGACTCATTTTTGGCCCTGCCTCCACTTAACGCTATCTGACTAAATACTGTGCTACTCAGGGTTCATTTGTGTTTTTCTTACTGTTTTTGTTTTTATTTTGGTGCCAACGTAGGTGCAATACGAGGGGACGGTTCACAGTGCACATATGATTAGATACGATTCCTACTAAAAATTGCATAAATTGGCTACAAAAATGAGCAGGCCCGTGTCATCCCCTCGTTTCCACGAAGCTGACAGCCTCTCTGACTGTATCTTTGCTTTCTGTAGGACTGGCCAAACGAGTCGGTGCTCGTCTGCTGCTGGCTTCCACCTCGGAGGTGTATGGAGGTGAGTCGGGGGGCCCCACAGGGGCACTGGCTCTGGGTGAAGAAGGAAGCAAAAATGAGTCCAGGCTTCCTCTGTAAGAAGGCCCTGTCTGCTCTCCCTGTTTGTGCGCAAGGCCGTGGAGAGACTTCTGAGCTCAGCCATCCATGTCTGCTCTCAGTGGGCTGAACCCCTTTTCCTCCTGCGGAAGAACACTCTCAGAGGACCCCATCCTGTCCCCCGGCCATTAAGGCCCCACCATGGATGAACCCACCGAAGTATTTTTCCCAGTCTGCTCTGAAAGGACCCCAGAGATCATTGGTCAGGGATTTCTTTTGCCAGTTGGTGTAGCTGATCCGTGTTCTTCGGTGTGAGGAGTAGGTGTGGTGAGCCTGACCCACTGAGATCTCCGAGGTTGGCCTTCGCTCGCCTGGCACAGAGAGAGGTGCTGATTGCCTGACCTGTTGTATAGTGATTTCTGGAACAGTCTTAAGTTGGTAGTGCCAGAAAACTGCTGAGTGTGTTTTGCCAACCTGTAGCACCTCCCCAGCTGTGAGGCCTGTGAAGGTGGCCAGCATTGGGACCGGGCGAAGGCTGCAGTGCCGTTCACGTTGATTTCTGTTCGGCCCCAGACCAGCTGCTGCAGCATCGTAGAGATCTTCTCAGTTGACGCAGGGAAAGCTGGACTCTGACCTGGTGTAATTCGTCTGCTATGCATCGTTATTCTGGGTGGAGAAGTGAGGAAGTCGGGACAAAATAGCAAGAGATGTGTGTTGTTGTTTTTTTAAATAAGGAAATCAAGTGAAAAAAAATTACAGAAACAGAAATTCTGCTAAGTGCAGGTCTAGTCTTTGTAATCCCCGTGAAAAGGGGCAGCATCATCCACTTCGAAATCTGGGCAGTTAAAAGCAGCCGCCGCCAACCTGTTCGTCCCGTTGCTTTTGGAACAGGCATTGAGTGGACTTGCATTCCCCCTTCCTGTCCTTCCCAGAGCCAGACTTCCCAAGGGATTGGTGTGTTTCCCTTTATAGAGCATGGGAGGGTTCCCCTTTGCTTCCTGTGTCACAGGAGGAGTGGTGTTGATACAGTTCAAAGGACTGAAGCTTTTTAAATGTCTGAAATATGAAGGTACTCCTCTTATTGGTCCAAGAGGACACAGTCACATGTTTTTCCATGTCCAGCTTTCTTCCTCATTTATTATCTGCATATTTGAGGACACTTTGTGTTCCTTAAGGTTCTTAAATGACCCCTGGGTGTAAGTGGCCGGCTCTGGGGTTTGATCAGTGCAGTAAACGGATGCATCGTGGAATGGGGGCTTGGTGGGTTAGCCTCACAACATGCTGAGAAATTGGAAGTCAATTTTGACTCTAGATCTTTTATAATGACAATGTGGGAACTTTACAAAACCATTTCTTGAACTTGAGCATCTGGACACCTCAGCCCGGGGGTGCTCATTGAGGGGCAGAGGCAGGGGTGTGTCTGATCTTCTGTTTCTTGCCATTTGCTAAATTTAGGATGGTCTCTTTGGAGTCTAGGAGGCCCAGTTATTGTCAGAAATGCCCAGAAAAGGTCTGCTCTCCATCATCTGTTACATCTGTGTGAAATTAAGTCACTGGTTTTCTTCTCTTGGGAGATATTCCCCATGGATCCTCCCCCTGATCCTGCAGGAAAACTATGCCCCCTTCTTAAGAGAATTTTAAATCACAGCAGCATTTCGAGAGGTCAGAATCTGTGCCTTGATACTGTCACACTGCAGGGGGCTGCCAGCCTCCTGAAGGGGGCCGGCTGGCTCAGGCACCTGTGCGTTCACGTCTCTGTCCTGCGTGGGTCCTGTTGTCCCCATGAACTGTAGTCAGATTTTGGCTTTAAGATAAGTAAGAACTGAATGTATCATATAGAGTTCCTGTACATTGTCCAGATTTCTTGGCAAAGATTTATACATTTTAAGTGTGGCCGTATGTACCATATACGTTAGGTTTTAATTCACATTCCAAAAATATACTTGCGTTACAAAAGAATTTGTTACTCGGCTTCTTTAAATAGTCTGTTCCCTTGGCACTTTGTAAAATGGGATTGATTTACACACCCGAAAGACAGGAATTGGGAAATATAAAATGTATGCTAAAGAAACAAGCAGCCCTTACGGCACTCTGTCCTTCTACCTCCATTGACCAAGATAATAATCGTCTCACTGAGGTTCTTAGTGAGCCTCTCAAGTTTGTTCTTGGGTTGTTGGCACATGGGAAAGTCCTTGTGTTCTGCAGAGATGCTCTTAAAATCATTTCAGTAAGTACAGTGCTTTACTATAATTATGTGCTTTATAAATATAAAGTGGAACCATATATCCCTTCACATAGATTACATTTAATTATAGTCTTGTTAAGTGTTAAGAACGATTTACGGGAGAGGAGAAGCTTGAATTTGAGAGACCTTGGTCTTTTAATTTATTTTTTTTTCCATGTAAAACACCATCCTTAGTTAATATGAGAGGTAAGAGCAGCGTGTTACTCTGGAACTTGGGAGAATGGACTGTCCCACACAGATAGGTATCTCCCCATGTGTAAATGTTTACCTTGGTCTTTCTGGAACAATCTTGAGCATCATAAGTATTCATCGTTGAGAATGCATATGAACCTGATGAACACAGTCTGACTTTTCCGTACTCCTAGATCCTGAAGTCCACCCTCAGAGTGAGGATTACTGGGGCCACGTGAATCCAATAGGACCCCGAGCCTGCTACGATGAAGGGAAGCGCGTTGCTGAGACCATGTGCTATGCCTACATGAAGCAGGTATTGAACCGGGTTCTGGGGGCTTGGGGTGTAGACGCGTGGAATGCCTGTTTCATCAAACTCAGAGCGGCCATATGGCAATGAAATGCCGTGATTAAGTCTGCCTGACAGTGGTGACTGGGGAAGCTTAGTTTCCCACTTTTGTAAATGAGTAGTGTTGTCAACAGCTTTTCCTGTGTATGTTCTTTTTAAAAAACAATCTCCCGTGGAGATAAATGTTTCAGTGAGGAGTGCTGTTGCATGGCTCCGAAGGTACATTTCTCTATTGCCTGATTGCCCACCAGCAGTTAATGCTTCTGTTTTCCTGAAGCCTCCAAATCAGTGAACTTTATTATTTTTTTTTTTTTTACTTTTTTTGGACTTATTTAATAGGTATAAAAATGAATTTGTGATTTCTTTAATTTGAATCTTTCTAGGGATTATTTATAGTTATTTACTACTGTTTCCTGATTTCTTAATTATATATTGCCACACCCGGGGGGCTTCTCCCATGGATGATGTCATGTTGCGGATCTGCTCACCCACATGCTGTAGCAGAAGGAGCCCACAAGACTGAGAGGTGGAGTGTCAGGCACCCTGGCTCTGCCTCCATGCGCCTTGGACCTGTGACCCCTCTGTCACAGCACTGTGACTGCAGGCGAGGGTCCAGACTAGCCTGTCTTTTTTTTTTCAGTCACCGTCCCTGAGCTTGGACCAGCTTTTGGATCCCTCATGGACGTGCCCTCTGGTTGGGGGAGGGAGGGGCATGGGGTCAAATCATTGCGGACTGGAGTCAGCTGGTGTGGCCTATGCTCCTAGGACTGGAGATTTGGATGTCTGTCCCTGGGAGCAGCATTCTGAGGCCGAGGGTCCCGCGTGCAGGCGAGCTCAGATTGAGACAGCCCTGTGTTTTGCATGACGGAAGAGGCGTGTCAATGTGCCTGCCACTGAGAGTCCCTGAGTGTCTTTTTTTTTTCTCAGAGTTGTTGGGAGCTTTTTCCTCATATTTTTAATGAAATACCAACATTAGAGACACAGGATACTGTGCCAATGGAGGTGTTTATTCTGTCTTCTCTCTCAGCCAGAGGAAACACTAATTGCTTTCTAAGCTACTTTGGGCCACCGGCTTGTTATTATCTATTTATTTTAAGAGGCATAAAAGAGCTCTGGAAAGGACATTGCTTTATCGGTCTTGAGCCCAGAATACTTGATGCCACAGTTTGGGAAGGTCTCTGAGATGTGGAGACCAGCCTTTGGATATGTTGGTGCTTGAGAAAACTAACCTGAAGGCTTGAAGGGGGCACATGTTGCATTTTACTACAGAATAGGTTTGAAGACTGTTGTGCTTCTCAACTGTGTACTTGTGCTTTCAGTCTTGTGGTATTAGTTTTTATATAGGGTGAAGCTGGTGGGCAAATAGGACATTTTAATTGATCTCTTAGGGTTTTTTTTTTTAAGATTTTATTTATTTATTTGACAGAGATCGCAAGTAGACAGAGAGGCAGGCAGAGGGGGTGGGGGAAGCAGGCTCCCTGCTGAGCATAGACCCCGATGCGGGGCTCGATCCCAGGACTCTGAGATCATGACCTGAGCCGAAAGGCAGCGGCTTAACCTACTGAGATACCCAGGTGCTCCCGGCATCAGAATACTTTGAAAAAATTAAATAGTTGGTATGTTTATTTTAGTTTTTATTTAAAGAGTCTAGTGAGTCTCTGGAGAACACCTGCTTTCTCAGGGTAGGTGCTCACGGTAATCATAGTATTTAGTAATAGTAGAGCCAACATTTATTGAGCACTGACTGTATGCCAGGAACTGTGCTACACACCCGGGCACTAGCCAGGGTGCTTTTTTCAAACACAAACCAGCCCTGCATCTGCACACGTCAGCTGGCTCATGAACTCAGGAATATAGCATCTCAAAAAATCTGGATCTGTCGGCATTTACCTTTCTGCCCACAGAGGTCTTGGGAGGTTAATGGCAGAGGCAGCATTGGCCGGAAAACTATAAAGTCATGTTCCCATTAGAAGCTCCTGTGTATACAGTTGGTGTGTGCCTACGTGTCCCTGATAAGAGTGCCGACACAAGGGTGTCCCTGCATAGCAGGGGCTGTCCTTGGGAAGGACAGTCACTCCCGGGACTGCTGCCTCTGCTGTGGAATGTCTGGCATGTGCTTCACATACAGGAGGCCCGAACAGATGACTGTTGCGTGGATGGGAGAGTCACGTGGTGGTCAAGTCAGTATTGGGTTCTTCCTGCGACACTGAGGGCTCTGCATGTGGGAGAAGTGCATGGATGGTCCTAGGTCTGAGAAAGCCTTGGGGAAGCAAGGCTCTATGCTTTTTGAGGAGCTTGGGGTCTAGGCTGATAGCACCTGGTATCTGTAGATCCATCCAGTCTCATCACACTGCTCAGTACACCTGCCCAGGGACTCGGGTCTGCCTGGGGGAGTGTTCCGGTCACTGCTGTCCGGAAATGCCACCTGCCCCTCATGGTGAGTTGGTACTTCTGACCTGATGTGATGCAGTAGCACTGCTCCTGCTCCGTCGACATGGCCATTAGGTCAGGGAGGGACCAGATCATTTCTAGTTCTGGTGGTGGCCCAGCAGACAAGTGGAGGTTATGTCTCTGTGGGGACAGCATGGTCAAGGGTGGTGGGCTGGGACAGAGGTCACTGGGACCTTGCCTGAATCACAGCTCTAAAGAGGTCTGTGAGGAAGGCGCAGCACGGGCTTCCCACCATCCCTCCCCTAGTATTTGTGTTACAAATACTATGCTCCCTTATAGGGAAAGCCCTGGGTCCAAGACCAGGCCCCTTTGGGATCCTCTCTCTGTCTTTAGGCTGGACCCTTGATGAGGAGGTGGAAAGAAACATGGCTGCATTTCCTGTGGTTGAGAGGTGTTTGCGTTCCTGCTCTGTGGCAGGAACAGACAGTAAGAAAACACACATGCGTAGGAAGGAAGAGAAGTTGTTACCCATAATCCTATCTGGAGATGAAAATAAGGACAAAACAAAGGAAAATAAACACCACCCTGTGAAGATTGTGAGAATGTAAACATTTACATCATTAAAACAAATCTTTTACTCGGGATTTTGTCTTAGCTGTCAGAAAGAGTGGGTCGAGCACCTCCTGCCCACATGGGGTTGGCCCTCTGGGAGTGACCTAGCCTTAGGGTGATAAGGGTTGGCCTTCTGGGTGTGGCCTGGTCTTGGGGGGTCAGGGTTGGCCCTTTGGGTGTGGCTTGGTATTGGGGAGTCCGTGTCGGCCCTTTGGGTGTGGCTTGGTGTTGGGGAGTCAATGTCGGCCCTTCGGGTGTGACCTGGTTGGGGGGTGGTCAGGGTTGGCCTCTTTGGGAATGGCCTGGTCTGTGTCAGACCCTCTTGGGTTCCCGCCCGAAAGTGCCTGATTTTCAGAACTCTAACTTTGCTGCTCTCATTCTTAGTGGATGTAGCCCTTCTGGACTCTGAGTGCTCAGCAGGGTGCCCTGCAGTCTGGAGGCTGTGCCGTGCCGGGCTGCAGTGGGTGCTGCAGAGGACCCGGGCCCTGTGGGCGAGGAGTGCCTGTGGGGCACTGGCCTCTGTTAGGGCTCAGCCTATAGGGCAAATCTGTTGAACCTCACCTCATTCTCATGACCCCTTAAAGGTAGTGGGTGGGTCACCCATTTTATAGATGGGAAAGTAGCTGCAAAACTTGTGTTGAGCTCCTCGGCTAGTAAGTGCAGTTTGAACCCCCCCTCCCGCCCCGGCTACCTAGCTGCCAGTGGCCCTGGTGGGGCATTGCAGGTGAGGAAGCTTGGTTCAGCTAGAGAAGATGCAGCTGCAAGTCCAAGGACATTGGTGCTCCTCTGAAGGACCGTGGGCAGTGAGGACACCCAGAGCCAGTAGTCCACACAATTTACTCAGAAATTGCCAGCTGCTTCTTAGAACAGTGTGGGTAGCTAGTGGGGAGCGGTGTTGTGACGTTCTCTGTTCATAACTAGAATATTCAGCCTTTCGGGATAGCAGGATAGATTCAAGGCTTTGGGTGTACAATTTAGGCTGTGTGTCTGGAAACAAATGAAAAAAAAAAAAAAAAGAATGACCAGCGAGAATGGGAAACCATCAACCTTTGCATATTTTTAATTAGTTATTTTAATAACTTTAACTCTTTTTTATACATGACACATCTTTCTTAAGTGTAAGTTGTCACTTCATTGTGAAGACTGCATATGGTGTGCGGTTTTTATCTTACTCTGAATAAATGCAGTGTATAAGGTTTGAGAATGTAGTCAAGAAAAGAGGTATGAACGATCTTTTTCTAAAGATTTTAAAGATCTGTTTCTAAAGAACTTTTCTGAAGATCTAAAGGAAGATTTTCCCTTTTCCAAAGGATTCTCGGAATTCTGAGTTCATTTTCATGTATGGAAATACCCTAACGTATTTGAAATAGAACTGGATTTCCCAGAAAAATCTGTCCCACATACACGTTTCCAAACACGTCCTTCACAGAAAGAGAAGGTCCCGTGAGTCTTCCAGGGGATGGAATGAGATGGAACCAAAGAGGATTGTCACCTTTACAAAAATACGCGAAAAGCGAAGCTAGTGTTCAAAGTTTGTTTTGCAGTGAGCCGTTACCAAGGTGGTGACACCCTGCGCCGCATCCCTGGGAGCCCCACTCAGCATCATGCCCGGTGTCAGAGCTCTGACCTGCGTGTCTGTGAGCATCTGAGCGTAATCGCGACTGATGCTGTTCCTGTTAGCAAGATGTGTCTGCAGTATCAGAAAAGCCTTAAGAGAGGCTATTCTGGGGGTCTGGGAAAGCTCATAATTTTTTCCAGAGAAGCTGATGGTGATTGCTTCTTTATATGTCATTCCTGCTTCTGAAGGGTTTCATAGGAACGTGTGACTTTCGGATACCAGGAGAAACCTGTCCTTTGAACTTGCCAGGGAGCAATTAAAGTGCACTTTCTCTGTGCCCTTGGGTGCAGCACTTGTATAAATGTGGGGACTTGTCTGCATGCTGTGGTCGGTGGTTGGTGTGCACGTGAGCTCCTGGCCCTGCATGAGTAGGACTGTCTGGGGTCTGTGGCCCACCCATGGGGCTGGGTCTGCAAAACAAGCCACCCTTCATAAAACTGTAGACTAGCAGAGCAGAAAGCCAGAAAACTCAGAAATCATCTAGTTTGGGGGTCTCAAGTGTTTTGTTTTATCTTCCAGCATCAGAATACTTTTTTTAAAAAAATTTTAATTATTTGACAGAGCGAGATCACAAGTGGGCAGAGAGAGTGGGGGGAAGCAGGTTCCCTGCTGAGCAGAGAGCCCAATGCGGGGCTCGATCCCAGGACCTTGAGATCATGACCTGAGCCGAAGGCAGTGACTTAACCTACTGAGATACCCATGTGCTCCCAGCATCAGAATACTTTGAAAAAATTAAATAGTTGGTATGTTTATTTTAGTTCAAAAAATAGATATTCAGCAAGCAGCTTTCCAGTCAAATGTTTGAAGGTGGTAGTGACCCGCTGGGGTGACGTCCCAGAGTCGCCTTGTTTGCCAGTTCTGCCGCTTGCTCACTGAGCACCTGCCCTCCACGCCTAGAAACTGGTAGAGTAGTACTTGACCTCTCTTGGCCCCGGTGTGAGTGTTGGCCTAGCCTGCTGCGTGGCGAACACTCTGGACTGATTGTTAAGACCAAACCAGGGCTGTTGAGGGAGATTGCCAGATGGACACATAACTGCTGTCCCCTGACCTGGTATGGCCTTGTCCCTGTGCCACCACCGAGAGTGGATTACAGCTTTTTAGCACCTTGGAGAATCATGCTCAGCAAGATTGCTCTGTGTTCTGTAGTGGCCTCCGTCCTTTCCCCAGGGAGGGAGCAGACCCCATTAGGATGCATTTAGGAGAAGCCATGTGGGAATTACATGGTTCAGTGTTCACGGTCTCATGGTCCTGTTGCTTTTGTGATGTGTGCCCTTGTCCCAGTGCGTGGGGAAGATTATGGAAGCATCACCAAGTTAGTCCTGTTGGACTTGGGAGCCCTTTTGGTTATTTCACTGACCCCATCCCTGCCTTAGGTATCCCCTTCAGGGCAGGCTCCCCGCACCACGGAGGGGGTGACAGACAGTCAGCACTTGCTCCCTCCTGACGTGAGGCCCCTGTGTTCCATTTTCCTGCACCTGCCATAGTGAAGACAGGGACTGGGATCGTTCTGTGTGGTCCAGTGGCTTGAGACGGTGCTTGCCAAGGAGTGATTGCACTTGAAAGCGAGCTTTTGAGGGTAGCCCACTGGATCCTTGCTGGCGACATTTCTGTCCTCTGGAGATGTCTGCGGAGGGAGGAGTCTTTGTTCCAAACATCACTGTGTCTCTTGGGTTACTGTTGGCTGATCAGTCAGGCCTGCCTACCGAACCCCTCCCCGTTTCTGGGCACTAGAAATAGGGAAGGAGACCTCCTGATGGCAGCTCACCCAGCTGCGGTTGTATAATATTGTAACCTGGCCACCGTTTCTGAAGCCCAGTTATCAGGCAAGCCACATGCTCTTTACCTATGTGTGCTGACATACACTCACTGGAGTGGCACCCTGAGCATCGTCTTCTCTGAAGTTGCTTCTGGTTGTATATTCTATGTTGCTGTACCTCAAACTTGGAGGAGTCATCCTGATGCTTCATAAAAACTTCTTGGTGCTTGGAATCATAAGTGAATGACTCCTGATCCCCACCCGGGACAAAACCACGGACACAGCCAAACCCAACCATTCTTAATGACCAGCAGTTCCTTTCCGAATCAGTGTTGTGTGTGCGAGTGTGCAGAGACCTGGCCTTGGGCCGTGGTGGAAACTCAGATGCACCAGCCCAGTAGTTGGCAGAACCCTGCCCCCAGCAGATGGAACGTTGACTGTGAGAAAAAGAGTTGGCGCATGTGTTTGCTCATTGGTCCTGCAGAGGAGGGTCTCCCTGAAGAGACATCACCGCCTGTTGGGCACCTACTGGGTTTTCGTTCAGGGAAGCAGGCTTTGGTCAGACATTGACCCTTTCTTCAGGCCTGAGATGGGGAGTCATTATACTTTGCTCCAAAGTGTGGATGTGAACACCCACTGGGCTGCCACCATAAGCGTCCATGCTAGTACCTGCTGACGGGTCTGCCCTCCTACCTGGGGCCCCTGCAGAATCCCAGGGAATGAGGGCTGCTGAACTGTGCCTGCTGAATGGGGGTGGCCTTTGTGTCCTGATGAAGCAGTACACAAACTCTAGGAGATGCCAGAGTGTGAGAGGAGAGCAGGTCTTAAGTTGAGGGAGCCTTGGGTTTATGTTTATTTCATTTGAGTTTGAGAGCTGGAGTGGTCAGAAAAGCGTGGCGGCTATCCCAGCAGCTGTGCTGGTCCCGAGACGTTGTCCTGTCACACTTAAGTTCACAGTTCAAATGGGAAAACCAAAACAAACAAGTCCATGTACGCTGGCCAGTTTATGTCTACAGAATGCAGCTTCTATGAGGCCATGTTCTGGAAGGCGGTTCTGGAGGACAGACAAGTCCAGAGGAGGAAAGCATTTGATTGGTTGCAAACCTTGCGTAGCTCATTGAGCTTCCTCCTGCTGGGCATGTTGGTTTGACTCTTGTAACTTTGTTGAGGTTTTTCCACTCTTTTTCTGGAGTAACACCCTATTCATCTACTTCTAATTCTTTCTTCATCTTAACAATGAAATGCAAGTGGATACTTTTTGAGTTCTTTTCTGTTGGGATCAGTATCTCTGCTTTCGCCTCCACCCTCCATTTTGGAAATACTCTCTGAGTAGTCCGGCAGAGAAACAAGTTGACTTAATCTTGGACCTAGGATTATAGTTCATACCTTAATCCTAAAACTCTGAATAGCTCACAGGAGCATTATAATGCAGTGCTGGGAGGCATCAGCAAAAATATAGCCGTCTGGTTTCTAGAAGTGAGCTAGCTGTATGCTGGATCCATGCTTCCCGACCGTTTCAGATCTCAGTGCCCGTAAAAACTGCTCGTGTTTGTCTAGTAACTGGGGCAGAGATGAGGCTTCTGGGGGCAGAAGTGGCCAGCGGGTGCCTCCAACCACACGGAGGCCGCATGGGTCCTTGAGACACGTACCTGATCACCTCTCACTCATTACACCGGTGGAAGAGTCTGTGCTAAGTCAGCCCTGTTCATTGAGGGTCCTTCAGACCCCAGCCTGTGCCAGACCTGAAGCGGTAGAATTAGAAAAGAAAACTTTCTGGATGAGTAGAGACAACAGTAGCAACCACTGCTTCTCACTGCAAGGCCCATGCCAAGGGTTATGCAGGGACTGGCTTTTTGTGAGCCCCTGTGACGGGAATACCGCTCCTTTCCCAAGTGCAGTATGGCAGAGCTAGGGGAAGTGGGGCTGGAGAGCACACGAGCCCCTGGGCCTCACCCTGCCATCCTGCCTGCCCTCGACACCTGGAAAATGCACATCCGTAGTCTGATGGGTGAAACAGATCAGACACATGGACACTGTGAAAGTCCACCAGTTTGGAGTGTGATAAAAACCTGAGTGTGTAAACTTTTGGTTCATAAAGAAGCAGCTTGTGAAATTAACAATTGCATGAGAGAGTTTCAAGAAGGCTTTGGGGGTTTAAAAAGCCTACTTTTTTTATTACATATTTTGAAATATACTTTTCCTGATACGAAAGTAATGCATATTTATTGTAAGAAAAAAAGACTTAAAAAACACGTAGAAGAAAATAAACACCTATAATCCAACCACGTAGAGACAGCTGCTCTCTATGTTGGCACCCATCTCTCTGGGCCTTGTAGCCAGTAACCTGTAGGGGGCGCTGCATTGTCTTTAGTTTTTCACTAAAACAAGTCTGTTTCCCATGGGAACAGATTGGGGGTGTAGGGCAGTGTGCCTCTTTAAGAATGCGTGTATGTCCCTCCTTTTCCAGGATGAAGACCTTGCTTGTATTTCTTTGCATCAGCTACTAAACATTCATTGACATTTAAAATCACTGTTGACTGGTAAACTTGGGCAAAATACCATGTGAAGAAGACTGTAAGAGAGTATGCACGGCATGGTCCTGTTTGGGAAATAGATATTTATTTACTGGGGAAAAGGTGTTCAGCAAACATTTCTTTCCTTTGTACTGTTTGCTGCCTCTCAGATTCTCTGCTGGTGGCTGGATGGGTGTGGAATCCGGGACACATTCGAGTTTGGTATAACTCTGTGCAGTACTCAGATTTGTTAGTGAACGTGTTGTATAGACACAGCCAGAAAGCCTCTCTCATCTGGGAGTGAAAAGCAGGGCGTTTTCAGACTTATTCACGGTCCAGGTGCTGGAAACACAAGGTGAAATGAATGCATCCCACACCCTCCTCTCCTGTTCCAGGAAGGCGTTGAAGTGCGCGTGGCCAGAATCTTCAACACCTTTGGGCCACGCATGCACATGAACGATGGCCGGGTCGTCAGCAACTTCATCCTGCAGGCGCTGCAGGGAGAGCCGCTTACGGTAGGTGCCAGCCTCAGAGTACGGGTAGAGGGGTGCGGGGTCCGTGCGGTAGAGAAAGAGTTGGCCGTCTGCCAGCAAGCGACAAAGGAGCAGTGCCTCTGGGTTTGGGCAGTTACTTTCCTGAGGTTGCCCGTTTGCCTTGGGTCCGTCCCACTTCCCTTAGTGACAAGGAGGAAGGCGCAGGGCTGGAATCCAGAAGAGGAGCGACGGAGCCCTGGCGGCCTTGCTAGTGCGTGGGCTACAGCCTGGCGCGTGCAGTCCAGGCCTCAGTGTGCGTCTGCGCACACCAGCCTGCTGGCAGAGACCTTTCCAGATGTTCCCCTGGCCCATGAGCTGCAGCCAGGGCCATGTGTATCCTCGGTAACCCCTCAGGTTGCTGAGAAGTGAGGTGTCAGGGGCAGGGTTTGGTGGTTTTCTTGGTGATGCCCAGAAGCATGCCCTCTGCTGGTCACAGTCAACCTCGGAACCTTCTGGAGCCCAGGTTCTGGACCTTGATAGTCTAGGGTCAGTGGTTCAGGTACATTGGGGTGGGCAGCCCATTCCACACACGTCCCCACCATCCCCTGTCCCCTCCTCGGGGAGGAGTGGCCCTCTCCTGCTCTACGAAGGATTTGCTGATTCAGTTTGGTTGGTTTTCTTTGGTTTTGCTGAATTCTTGGTGCTCTCTTCCTCTCCTCTTCCAGCTCCTCTGTTCTCTTGCTTTTCTCGTTCTTCCTCCTCCTGTCTGCCTCTGCGTGCTCTTGCAGCCCTCTGGGCTCTGCGTCCTCTCACGCTTAGTGTTGGGCTGGCATACATATACTTGTTCCCATCTTGTTACTCTAAAAACCGCAGGAGGGTTTGCTCATCAGCTGAGGGGATTCCAAAGGCGAAAATTAGAGCTCTGCGTCCATATGCATCCGCCTGTCTGTCTCTCTGTAGAGTTAAGTTCACTGTTTTCTGTTCAGTGATGTTCACGTCCATTAATTCACTTCGCTTAGTGCTCACAGCAGATGTGTGGGGCCCGGGTTCTGTTATTAGCCCATTGTCTAGATGGGGAGACTGAAGCGCAGAGGCTGGAGGAGTCACCCAAGCTCACGTGGCCAGACGGTGGCCGCCAGTGTCCGCTTTTGATTATAGTTCTCCATGGTGCTCGTTTCTTCTTGGGTGGGTTAGCTACCCTGAGGCCAATTCAGAACAAAAAGCTTAGCCTGTTACAAAATGGTCTGCCCCTTCCACACCCCACGGTAAGACACTCGCTCTAGGCGACCTTTGCCAAACACGTTGCAGGGGAGAGGTGAATCCAAACCCCACCTCACTGTGCCAGTGCTGTGCCCCTGCTCTCCCCTCCCCCTACCAGCTGCTAGCCTCAGGGCCTACAGATGGCCATGCCATGGTCACCCTGACTTCTCTCCTTCTCACACCACATACTGCTGCAGTGGTATATAGCCTGGTGGTCTTGCCCTAAGAAGATCCAGGATCTGGCCCTGTCCACCTCTTCTCCCGTTTCCTCCAGGCCTCACTGCCACGAGCCCCCAGTTTATTGTCCCAGCCTCCTAGCCATTCATTCCCCCTGTCAGGGGCTCTCCAACCAGCAGCCAGGGGAGCCTCTAAAAAAAAGCACCAGCTCTGGGGGGCTTTCCCATCTGCTGGGAGCATGATTCATGGGCCTCCCTGTGCACCCCAGACTCGCCCCTGCTGCTCTGTAAGCTCAGCACCCTGCTCCCACTGTCCCAGGAGCTTGCGCTTTCCAGGCATCTCCCTGTTCAGTCATCCTCTCATTAGGGGAGCACTGGCCATTCTGTACGTGATGATGTCCAGTCGCCCCTCTACCCCTCCTAACCATGCCTTCTGTTGTTTTCCACTTCTCAGCACCTGAATTACTATTTTTCCAGCCCCAATCCCCCTCTTTGAAATCACGAACTGGTTTCATTCATGGCTGTGGCCCCAGCTGCCAGGAGGGTCCCTGGCACCCAGGCAGCATGTAATAAATGCTGGTCAAGCTGAGGATTGGGTCTGTAGTGGCCGCTGGCCTTTTTGAGGAGCACAAGTGCTCTGGGGCTTCTTCTGGAAGCAGTGGTCGTAGTGTGACTGCAAGGCGAAGCTGCCCCCCTCATCCATGCTCCCCTTCTGCCTGCTGTTGGGTCCCAAGCGTTTCTGCAGCCCAGCTGCTTGGTGGAGAATTCCTCACCCTCAGGGACGCTCCCGGAGCTTTTTTAGCCACGGCCCTCACTAACCCTCCTCGCACACCCACACCCTCGATCAGAGCTGCTTTGTTTGCAGAGCAAACTGTTAAAAGCCTTCTGAGGCTTCTTGACTGACTGCCTCCTGGGCAGCAGCCAGCGCCCCGGGGTCAGGTGGCCCACCCAAGAAAGCACCCATTGTGGGCAGCGGGTGATAACTCATGTGTTGTCGCCTCGTTGCCGGGGACCAAGGAGCCGGGTGGCTGGTACTGTGCAGGGCCGCAGCTAGTCCAAAACATGCCGCATTTCATCTTCTCTAGGCGCCTCCGGTGGCAGGAGTCCTCAGGGAGGGCTTTCAGAAATGTGTGGTCCCTCTTGTCACACAGAATTCCGTGTCCCCTCAGTGTTTTGATGAAGCCGCTCACCCTTCATCCTTTGCTGTCCTGTTGAGATGGCATCACTTTCTGTCGGACGGCTCTGTGGAGAAGTTCTGAAGGAGGGGGCTGTGTGTCGTGACTCTCAGTCCAGCCCCACTTCGGGAACACTTGGTTTAATTTAGCATGGAAGGAGAATAGGGAGGTCCATCCATCCTTTCCTTTCCTGCTCTGTTTCCAGCATGTTCTTTCCAAGCCTAAAGACCTCTGTCATGGCCCCTCAGTGTCCCGTCTTCCCTTCTCCAAGGGGGTTACTGTCATCACTCGCCTTCCAGCTGCTTTTTCCTGAAGCCCTTTGTTATCTTACCTCAGGGCAGATTTCATTCTTTGGGCCTGCCCCGCATCTTGAGTCACAGAGGTCTGTCAGGGTCACTCCGGGAGAATTTTGCTGAGTTCTGCAAGCCACGCACAGAAGCTATATACTTGAGCTTGAGCACACAGAAGCTCAGAAAATACTGTGTTCTCGTTTACAAGGTCTAGAAAGTAGATGGTATGGTTCAGGGAGAACTAGCTCATTAAGTATATTTTGAAGAGACGGGAGTTCACCATCAGTCAAAGCCCTCGTGCATGCGTACCCGTGTGAGCATTATGGTTTAATTCTGTCTCATCACCTTATCGTGACTTATTCCAGTTTGCAGATGAGAGAGAACAACTTGATTGAGGTGAAATTTTTCCAGATGGGATAGAATTGGGGTTTGAGTCACGGTCTGTATCTTTTAAAAAAGCCTTGCTGTATTTTCTAGAGGGAGATTTTGGAGAAACCATACGTATTAGACCAAAGTCTACATCTTATTTACCATTTGTATCTGCATTGTGGTATTGGAAGTGATCCCTAACTTTGGGCCGTCATTCATGGAGGCACTTGAGGCCCAGCTGTGGGGATGGGGTTGGCATAGTGCTCCCCATGCTGACCTACAGTACTCCCCATGCCTCCCCGCCCCTTCCTCCCTCCATGTTCCCTATGCTCCCGGGGAAGCTCCCTGTGATGCTCTCTGTGCTCCCCTTGGTGCTCCCCTGCAGTTCTCCTTGTGCTGCCTCCTGTGCAGGGTATCTGCAAAAGGGTGCTCCTAAGGGCCTTTAGTCCCTGGACCTGAAGGGAGCAGCCTGAGGTTCCCCTGATGACGGCTGCCTGCAGCTCAGCTCTAGGCCCCTCAAGCCTTGTGACGATGTTGTCAGGTAGTGAGGGGTGCCTGAACACAGCCTGGCCCTCTGGGCATCACTTCCCACCAGCCCCACCGCCTCCCACCCAGAAGGACGCTCGGAACAAGGCAGCTGTGTGAAACCCTCCACAGATGCCAATTAATTCAGTCTTCAGGAGTTTTTTGGGGCTTCCCAATATGAGACTCTAACCCTCTGGGTCTCTGACAGTTTGTGACATTCAAGCCACTGAATGTCACCAGCATGATTCTCTTGTTCCTTTCATTGAGAAAGTGATTCTTCAGAGTCCTAACCCTGGCAGCCCTCTCACTTCCCCCTGGCTGTGAGCTCAGCCAGCACACAGCACTGAGTCATGTTCCTTATGACACATCTGATGGGACAGAGCACTGCCCCCACGTGTTTGTGGGCTCAGCTCCCGGGCATCACAGCTTGGAGGCCAGATGGGAGCTAACACCAAGCCTTCATTGTTGCTCTGCACGGGCAGTGGGCTCTCTGTGAATGCTGGCGGCCCACAGCCGCAGACCCCCTGGCCAGGCATGGTGGGAAGGTGCAAAGAAAGGAGACAGAAGAGTTTGTCTTAGGAGTCCTCAGGGACCCTAAGCACACCCAGGATCGGCAGGTCCACGCAGGGAGCCAGAAGCATAGCTCCACACCCACACACCTGTGGGTCAAGGATGATGTACACTGCTACTGATGGGTGTCGCCCAAATCTGATGCTTTATAATGAGACGGGAGAATGGCTCAGTGCCAGCTTGCCATGGGCAACAGTTGACAGCTGGAGCTACAGACGGTTCTGAAATTATTGATGCAGGGGGTGAGGAAGAGATTCCTGAACTTGGAGTCACGGTAGGTTTTACTCTCCTGGACGCTGGGTGCTGCGGTGCTCAGAGCTCTTGTGACCTTATCTGTAACGAGGTTGTACAGAAAATAACACAGGTATCCTACCTGCAGGGCTCCTCAGGTGCAGGTGGATTTCCAGGATGATGCAGTGGTGGGCAGACCTCCCCCACCCCAATCCTCCTTCCTACTTACTGGGTCTGTGGTTTCCTTTCTGACTTGCCCAAAGATATCAGAAGGGTTAGCAAGACCAGGCAGTGGGCTTCCGGCAGAGCTGCCAAGGAAGGATGAGTCTGCTTCTGAGAGGCTTGTTCACCTTTCTTCAGTGTTCCTGTGTGGAGTTTGGCTGTTGCACTTGTGTCTTGCAGACAGAAGCCTCTGTAAGTCAGTTCCCCAGCCTCTTCTTGCGGGGGGGCCTCTGCCTAAGTCGGTAAAGCCGATGCCCCTATGACATTGGTGTATATGTGAATGCTTATTAAGATAACAAAAGCAGCCTGGACTCCTGGGTGGCTCAGTCGGTTGGGCATCCCTCTTTGGTTCAGGTCATGATCCCAGAGTCCTGGGATCAAGTCCCACATCGGGCTCCTGCTCAGTGGGGAGCCTGCTTCTCCCTCTGCCTGCCATCCCCCTGCTTGTACTTGCTCTCAACCCCCAACCCCTGTGTCAAATAAATAAAATCTTAAAAAAAAAAAGATAACAAAAGTAGCCTTCCAAACCTGCTTTTAAAAAAATGAAAAAGGCAGCAGGTACCTATGAGGCATTTCTTTCTTCCCTTTCCTGTTCCTTCCCATTTGCTTCTCCAATCTGGTGACCTGAGCTCCTAGGGAGCCTTCTTGGAGAGCAAGGCCACTGGGAGCTGGTATGTGCTGTAGAGCTGTTGGCATCTGGCTCCTCTTTGGCATCAGGTGGCCAGTGACAGGAGGCACCAGTGTTGTTCTGTTCTAGGCGTGGATTGCAGGATGTTCTAGAAGGCAGTCCCTCCTCTCCAGGGCTCCCTTTCCACCAGTGCAAGCAAGCAGACAAAAATCCCTTGGCTCCTTCCTTCTCTGTAAGGGTGAAGGAGCGCCTCAAAGACCCTCTGCCTCGGGACGCCTGGGTGGCTCAGTTGGTTGAGCAGCTGCCTTCGGCTCAGGTCATGATCCCAGCGTCCTGGGATCGAGTCCCACATCGGGCTCCTTGCTCGGCAGGGAGCCTGCTTCTCCCTCTGCCTCTGCCTGCCTCTCTGTCTGCCTGTGCTCGCTCTCTCTCCCTCTCTCTGACAAATAAATAAAATCTTTAAAAAAAAAAAGACCCTCTGCCTCAGTCTCTCCATTCTAAGCAAGTGGCATACACCGCAGACCCCACAAGATTGTTGTTCAGTACGTGTTTGTGGAGCGTTGGTGGTATGCGGGGTGCCTGGGGCGCAGGTGAATCAGACACCGTGCCTGTCCCCGGAGTTCACCGTGGGAAGCGAGTATGAGTGACAGAGTCTGGAGGAGGGGAGGATGGCTGAGCACAGAGGACAGAGCCCTTCATTCTGGCTGGCGGAATGAGCCAGAGAAGTGCCACCAGGAGAGAACATTTAGACAAGAGGTCTGTGGAGGAAAGGACCGGAGTACAGGCGTGGAGACGTGGCAACATACAGGGGACACAAATGGAGCACGAGGGCCTCCCCCTTCCTTCCTTCCGTCACCTCGTCTCCTGTCCAGAGTGTCCTGGTCGTTCTCAGACTCGGCTGCATGTTAGACTCATCCAGGGCTGTCCAAGTACCAAGATGCCCACCGCCTCCCTAGAGATTTTGGGCTAGTCTGAGCACCCAGCTGTTCTGATGGGCAGTCAGGCTATAGGACTCAGGTTCTAGGTACTGCCTCCTGCTTGCATGTGCGTCTGCCACCCTTCTGGGCTAACGTGATCCCCGCCACGTCCTAAGACCGTGACAGATGCCAGCTCCTTCCACTGCTGACTTGGAAGGACAGACTGGAACGTGGATGCACGCACTGTCCCACTCTCAGGGCATAACTCGGAAGTATTGAGTGAGCTGGGGCATCACTGGCCCTTTGGTCTCAGTTCTGAGGTCAGTCTGTGCCCCTGGAGTTTTAAGGAACCCCGTTTTCCCATGATGGTGTGGCTTTCTCTGGAGGCTTAACTGTTGCTCTCCTCCTAGGTGTATGGGTCCGGGTCGCAGACGAGGGCGTTCCAGTATGTCAGGTAAGGCAGCTGGCCTCCTCACTGCTTCCGGCAGGTGGTGCAGACCAGACGGCCCGCATCTGTTGGATATGTGCATTATTTTCGCATCTCTACCATGGCATGGTTAAAAGTCCATTTTAATTTTCAGGTGGGAAAGCTCTTGGGGTTCTCTATTTAAAAGGTAAAATTTTAGGGGCTCCTGCCTGGCTCAGCTGCTGGAGCATGCAATTCTGGGTTGTGAGTCCAAGCCCCAGGTTGGGTGTAGAGATTACCTAAAATCTTTAAGAAAAAAAAAAAACAAAGGTGTACATGTAAGTCTGTGCCATTTATGACTCATGTGCTGATCTTTTACTGCCCCCTAGTGTTTCTTAGGGAAACTTGCCCAGTTCCTGAGGGCGACTTGATTCCAGATCACACCAGTTGGACAGCTGTCCTTAATCTAAACCCAGACCCACTTTAAACGTGGCTTTCTGGGGCGGGGGAGATTGTCCTCATTAAGGGAAAGGTAATGTAGACCGTCCTCATGTCAGATTTTATGTGGATGAGATTTTATGCGGATAAAAATAGATTTGAGAACCTCTTCTCATAGTCACAGTGATTATTATCCTTTTCTCATTAACCCTCCTAAATCTCGTGGGCTTGTTGGTCAGTTCAGTTGGTGACATTTTAAAATGCAGTTTGAATTCTGGGAAAAGAGTTTATATAAACTATATCACTATAATCACTTGCATAGAACAAAATATTTCCCCCCATGACACTGTTACTATGAATTCTGTACAGGTTTCTGATAACCTGAATCATTGTAAAATCCAGTTCTGTGTTTTCACCTTGTAACGTAAATACCCAGGAATGCCTGTCAGTTGGAAAATGCTGCTCCTGCTGTGTCCTGAGGCCACCCCAGGGTCCTGTAACCGTGAAGTGGTGCAGTGGCGGTGCACGTCTGGGGCACCTCAGCCACAGCGACCACGTAGACTTCTGTCGGATTATGCGAGAATCCAGGGGAGAAGTCTCTTTGAGAAAAAGAACTGCTAGCAAATAATAATAATAATAATTAATTAATTAATTAAAATTTAAAGCAGCCACTGTGGATTTTTTCCCCCCAAAGTGTCAGTCGTCACATTTAGTCTGAAAGAAAGCTATGAATAAACATGTATCACAGTCAGTGTTTTTTCCTCCCCAGCCGTGAGTGTCTTGCCAAGCAGGACGCAAAGCCCCAGGGGTAAAATAAAACTGACACACTTTGGTGTCTGAATATCTCAAGAAGAGACTTAACCAGGAAATACCAGGATCCCTCTAGGGGTGTTTTCATTTCAAGGCACTTACCCGGGAACCATGTGCTCCAAGATAAGGCATCAAGTCACGTTTCTGTATCTGGACCATCTTAACAGGACTTTGTGTATTGAGTACTATCTTCTCATAATAACACACTTTCGCCCACATAACCCCCCCTCCCCCGGTCTGCACATCATGAGGGAGTTGTGCGGTCGTCTGTGAGTTCCACCTCACTGGTGGTCCCCAAACTTCTCTGGCTAGGACAGCTCATGAGGTGTCAGAGATGGCGGTAAGCGGCACAGCAGTTAGAGCTCCCTCTCCTTAACTGTGCTCATTGACTTCAAAGGCAGCACATGCAGAATTTATTTAAAAGCAGACTTTCTCTGCTGGTAATTAAAACGTGTTAAGAATTCAGTGATGCAGAGGCTGCACCCCAGCCCCGCTCAGGGGCGAACATGCCTGCAGTGCGCGCCCCGCCCTCGGGTGCTTCTAGGACAGACCAGGCTCGCACAGCTTTCCCGACTTCCTGGTTTTGTTATTCAGGACTCCACTGAGATAATGTACAGTTTTGCTAGTTTTAAGAAGCTGGGTTTTTTTAAGAAACAATTAATTTTGTAGTTAAAAGTGCACAATGTCTGAGTCTCCAGTTCCCTCACTAAGTTAACTGCTTCCAGAATCCGCAGTTGCCTTGAAGCGGCATTTCCTGGCTCCTGAGGCCCGGGTGACCATACCATACGCATTCACATCTTGGCATGACTGTGTCTGATCTTTTCCCCGGGCAGGTTACAGCCTCATCCCCATAACAAAGGCATGCTGTCCTTTTTTTTTTTTTTTTTAAAAAGTCACTTTGTCAAAATGACACTTTTAAAGAGCTTCAGGTTAAATGGGTGTGATCTATGCAATTTTGACCTTAAAAGTTGCCATTTCGATTATATAAAAGCTATGCCCCCCCCCCCCGCCCCATGAGAATGATTGTGTGAATCTGTTGTGTTCTGGCTTCATGTGGATGCCTCCCACCCCCATTTCCATATTAAAATGGATTGTGGATGCTGGTGAATGGCAGCTTTTAATGTCTTCTGACGAATATGCAGAGACTTGTGCTATGTGAGACATGTTGTACTAATTACTAATTACTAATACTAATTACTGCCATCGTGATGAAGTGACTTTTTTTGCCGGTTTCTAGAAAAGTCCTCTGAAGTCAGCAGTTACTCGAATCTGTGCTTGACCTATGAGACTGGAACGGACTTTAGGGATGTTCACTTAAAACACCCAATCATCAGAAACAAAAATTCAGAAAACAATTTGTTTGCCAAATATCCCACCCCACCCCACCCCCCAAATTTTTTTTCTTGGACAAAAAGGAAAGCAAAAACGGGTTCTGTTTTGAAGTTGACCGTAGCAACCTGCTCCTTGCTGGTAATGGAGGAGGAGGAGGGAAGGTTTCAGCACAGACTGCGTTTGGACCAGCAGAACAGAGCTTTCAGACCTTCTGAGAAGGACGGCTGACGGAAAGCAGACGTAGAGAACGAGCTCGTGAGCAGCAGTGAGGTGTCATTTTTACGAAGTAACTTTTTTTTGACAGAGCCACACTTTAAAAGCCTCTGAAAATAAGAACCAAACCTTGGTAAGCGAACGTTTGCTTACTTCTCTTCACCTCCATGGCCCCGTCGGTCACGATTCATCTGAAACACCCAGATCGCCGTCCGTCCCGTGCAAGGAGTCTCGGGGGGCGGCAGGGGGCTCAGGGGGGAATCGAAGGTGAGGGCGTAGGGAGCAGCGGTCCGGTTGATTTCAACACTGTGTTGTTTGGCTTTATCTGTGATTTACCAGTATGAGAATTACATACTGGAGCGCACTCATTTCAGTGGGTTGGAACTGTTGTTTTTTTTTTAAATCATTGCTTTTTCATATGGACCAGCTACGTGGGCTCACGTTTAAACATCAGAAGCTGTATTAACACCATCTTTTGGGGGCGTTTGTCTCTTTTATTTCTATTCTTCGGTCGTTAAAGGGTTTCAGAAATAGACGGAAGTAAAGAACTTGCCCATTTCGCTTCCATTCCCGTTTCCCGTTTAGCCATCTACACCCCACGCGCTGCGAGCGAATCCCAGACCTCATATCATCTCCCATGAATACCTGAGCATTCCCAGCCCCGCTTATTTGCAGGATTTTGTTTTGGCATCGGCTTTCCATGTGGGGTTTGGTTCTCTTCCGGGAGGTGGCGTGGGTCTGCGGCGGGCAGTGCCTGACCCGGCCTTCCGTTCTCTTCCAGCGATCTGGTGAACGGCCTCGTGGCTCTCATGAACAGCAACGTCAGCAGCCCAGTCAACCTGGTGAGTATGGCCGCTCCTCCTACCCCCCACCCCCCGGAACAGGCCGGAGTTTCGTGCTTTTGTGAAACCATGAAGAGCCGCAGCCTTTGCTTTATTTGCATGTGTGTGTTTGCTTGCTGAATGGTAGAGGGGGAGAAACCCCAGATCCGTGTGTGCCAAGGAGTAGCACGTCTGCACAGCATGGGTGAGTGTTTATCACCATCATCCTGAAGGGCTTGGGTCTAAGCATTTGTGAAAGCCTTTGATGACAGTCCATAGACGGTTTTTGTGTGCGTTCCTTTCTTCGTTGTTCGGTGTCATCTGATCTCCCTGAGAATTAAGTGAGCTTTAGATCGAGGAGGTTAAGAACGTTTCCCAGGTTCTGATCATGTCTATAGTTCAGCCGCCTGTTCGCCGCTCCTTTGTAGCTTCTTCCTTCATGGCTTCCTAGGGCCCCAGAGTCTCCCTGTTGGAGGGATCGTAAGGTTCTTTTGCTCCATGTTTCTGTGCGCTTGTATTGCTTGGTGAACGTGTGTCTCTTCAAAGGACTTTATTCTGTCTCTGGCCAGTTCTCACCGGCAGGAAGCATTTCCTTACATTTAGAACTAAAATCTTGTTCTCTGTGAGCTACCCACTGGCCTTACTTCTCAGGGTGGGGGCCATTCAAGCTAGTCCAATGCGGCCACAGTTAGGTAACTTTCCAAGGATTGGGAAGGCAGGGTCATGCCCTCTAGTCTCCTCCTCCCCAACTCTCAGCCAGAGTTCGTGTTCTTGTCTGGAGTCCTCTTACCGTCTCACTCCCTGTCCTCTGAAGAGCTTCACTCCATCTGATTGAGAACGTGGAGTGTCCAGTGCAGACTGCCCATCATTCTAGATGTTCTGCTCCTGTCAGTGGCCCCGACATTAGCGTATCAGGAGCCATCCCCTCCCCTTGGCAAACCTGGGAGTCAGCTTCAGATTCTTCTCCCAAAAACCACCTCTCCGGCTTCCTACAAGGTTTTAAGGCCCACAGGGGTGGCCATGCCTGCTGATTCCTCAAAACCACTTTACTCAAAAACCTCTCTCTGTAACCAGCAATTGGAAACATGTTCTGTTGCATCCGTTTTCACTGAGTTGGGAGGGAGTTCTTAAGAAATAGGAAAGTGGAGGTGTAACTCCCTTGTCGGGCTGTTGACCGCTTCTTTGTGCACTTCTCAAGAAACATGAAATTAGAAATAGAATGAGACATGTCTTGGGCTCAGTTTTTTCCAAGCATTTACCTGCCTGTCACTGTCAAGGCCATGTCACCTTCACCTGGCTGTTGCTCCAGGCCCTTTAAAATGTGGGTGTTGTCAGTGATGTCCCCCACTCCCCAAGGAGCCACAGTCTTTCCTTTGGATACTGGGTTCCTTCTTTCTTTCCAAGGGGGCCTTGACACAGGGCCCTTTGAGAACCCCCATCCCTGGTAGAAACCTGTTCTCCAAAGTCTGAAGAGTGTCTGCAAATAGCCCAGACAAAGACGGGCCCCTCCCTCCCAAGTTCCCATCACTTCGCTTTGTAAGTCAGTCCTTTCTTAGTGCCCGTGTGTAGGACCTGGTCCCTGCCAGCTTCAGGCCAGACCAGGAAGTTGGAAGTGCAGCGTATGTGGGACACCTGTTTGTCACACTTGATGGTGGTCTCTTATGAGGGGGGAGGGGGTGGCAAGTAAGAGTAGCAGGATTGGGAAGGGAAGAGGGCCAGTGGCTGCTGTCTTGTGTGATGCAAGGAAGGAGAAAAATGGCTTTTTTTGATGTCCCCTAAGGGCATGCTCACACTATAAACCACATGGAGGCTTTCCCTCTGGCTACCGGAGCCCTCATCTGCCAAGTGCCTTTCAGTTCCTTTACTGCTCCCACATGCAAGTTTGCAAGTCTGTTACTGCTTAAGTTGTTGACACAGTGCACCCCAAGGGAATTATATTGTCTTAGGAAGGCTCATTTTGCAGACCTACACTTGTATGCAAAGTAACAATACAGTTACAGTAACGTTAGATCCGGAAATTGACCTGCCTCTTGGTATACACAAGTACCGTACATGTACCGTGTGTCCATATTAGAAGCTCCTGACCTAGCCGAGGGGCATTCTTGTCAACAGACACTTCGTCTAGAGGGCAAAAGCAGGACCAGAAACAAGTTTAGCCCTTCAGTGGGTGGATCAGTCATCATCCTGATCAGGAAGTACCCAATGAAACACGAAGAGGCAGGAGCCTCCCGATTTTCCAAGATGCCGGAGTCAGCCCGTGGGTGCTTGGAAGACATGCATGTGGTTTGCGTGGCGGTCTCTGCTGTTGTGATTACACTTATAACCAGCATCCGTTTCTTCCTTAGGGGAACCCGGAAGAACACACAATCCTAGAGTTTGCTCAGTTAATTAAAAGCCTTGTTGGTAAGTAAGACCGAATGAATGAAATTGGCTGCACTCACCCTATCAGTTAATAACAACCTGATTAGAAAATGTGTAATTAATACGAGCTAATTGAATTGGATAAAAAGCAGAACTTTATCAGGAATACTTAATTGTCTTCTGATTCTTTAATTAAGTAATGGAAAGATAACGATGCAGGGGGTGGGTTGTGTTCACAAGCACCTCAGCAGGTGGGGGTGGAGTGGGCATAGATTTGTTCCGGGTGCTTGAGGTGGGACTGTGTAGATCGCGCCACACAGGTGACAAGTGTTTGATTTCCAAACATGGGCAGTGATGACAATGAGATTTCGAAGAGCCAAGCGGGAGTGGTACCCAGTACCAGCTTGTGTGTTTCTGATGGAATCTGTTGGCGACTTTCAAGTTCTTGGCAGTGCCGGCCAACCTGGCCGTGACACGTTGGTGGCAGTGTAGACACTGGAGTAACCCCAGGGGCGGGCTCTGAAAGTCGTAAGAAGCTTGTGTGTTTCAGACAGCCCTCGTGTTGCACATACACGCGGGGTGAGCCCTTCGTCACGTCAGCAGGCTTACTAGAGCCCTGGGAAGTCTGGCTCTTGGGGAGGGTGCTTTGTTTTCCATGGTTGATCAAGACGTTTGATACAGGACACAACCAGATTGGAGTGTGGCTCCCTAGACTAGACTGGGGTAAGCCTGATGGAGGACGTTCTGCTTGCCCACACCCCTGCTCAGCTGAGTTGATTCTTCAGGGCTGACCTTCCTGACTCGGAGCTGTCATCTACCAGCATGCTCTTATCAGCTCTGGACACTTGGACAGGAAGGGGGCTGGTCTTTCTCAGTCATATATCGTGTCGCCCCAGCAGCCTCCCCAAGATTGCTTCCCCAGCTTTCCCACTCTGGGTCTACCTGTCTCATCCCAGGTAAGGCAGGGTTGTGCTCAGATAACAGTTTGTTCAGGAACTAGGCTATCCAAAACCTCTACCCCTAGTGGGGAGCCGGGGCCAGCATCTTTGGCGTCACCCAGACGCTTGTTAGAAATGCAGAATCACACACCCCACCTGTGTCTTCCAGATCAGAATCTGCATCTTGATAAGATCCTCAGGCATTAATAATCACTGTGCTTCTATGAAAGGCTGAGTAGCATGCCACCCTGAACTGAAGAGGCTTACAATAGCAACTGCTGTGTTTTCTGTGGTTTTGTGCTCAGGGCTGGCATCCGCTGGGGGGTTTCTCCTGCAGGTCTTTGCTGGTGGTCCCTCGCGTGGCTTCCTTCTGCTGGCCAGCAGGGTTTGGGCCCCGCTAGGATGCTGGACAAGCCAGGCTCTCTGTCCTGCTGCATGTGGTCTCTGCAGCAGGGTAGCTGGACACCTTACATGTTGGCTCAGAGCTCCCACCTGCAGGTGCATAAAGGGTTAGGTCTTCCATAAGGCATAAACCAGGAACTGGCCCACGGTCATTTCCTCCTGCTCTCTACTTGATTAAACAAGATGACAGGCCACTTCCGGACCAGGGGCTCCTGCAGTGCATGACTGCCTCAGGTGTGACTCCCTCGGGCCATCGTCATCACAGGTGATTGCACACATTTGCCACTTTTACTGACTTGGAGTCTGGCTCTGTGCGCTTGCCTGCTGTGTTAGCTGATGATGGGTGGTCTGCCCGGGGGCCGGCAGCTAGGGAGCCCTGCCCTTTTCCTCGGGAGTGACTGCCTCTCACCCAGTTCTTTTGGGGCCAGAGGTCCAGTCCCCCGTGTGACTCAGTGTCTCCGTGGGAAATGCATTCTGTCCCCTCCAGGCAGTGAACAAGGCAGCCTTGTTCACTGCCTGGAGGGGGTTTCACTTTGAGGATTACAGTGAAAGTCCCCACCTGGAGTGGTTTGTGCTTCACTTACCTTTCTTTTCTCTTAATGCAGGTAGTGGAAGTGAGATTCAGTTTCTCTCAGAAGCCCAGGATGACCCACAGAAAAGAAAACCAGACATCAGAAAAGCGAAGATGATGCTGGCATGGGAGCCGGTGGTGAGTGCAGGGCCCCGTGCTGCCCCATCGACAAAGGCCCACAACAGGTCCTTGCAGGCATTAGCGTGCTTGGGCGGACAGGATGCAGGGTTTTCTCCAGCCTGTTCTGTGGCTTCTCGTTTTGTGTGTCTCATTCTGTGACGGGGACACGGGAGCCCACTGTGGAGTCTGCTTTTGTAAACTTGCACACGCACACGGCTTACTCTGTGAAAGAAGTGTCCCGGGCAATGGCCGTGTGCTCTCTAGGTCACCTTGACTGACCTGCCGGTCTCCACTCGGCCCAGGATGTCCTTGGACATGCAGGGCTGGGCGAGGTTGCTGTGGGAACGGGGGCAAGTAGGGTCACCCCAGTTCCCAGGAAAGTGGAACTCCAGGTTGGAAGGGTGAGACACCATAGGCCAGGGAGCAGTGACCCTCCATACCTTTCTGTTGCTCCTAGACTAAGTTAGACTCCTGTGGCCTGCGGGGAAATGCACCAAGAGTAGCGTGCATCCCGCAGGTAGATAACAGGAGATACCCAGGGAAGCATAAGTTACTCAAGAGGTGGCATAAGAATTAGGCTTAAATACCATCTTAATAGGGATGAGGGGCATGTAGTCCTTTTAGAGGACAGTAGATGATTTTTAAGAATGGTGAATGGGCCCTTAGAAGAACAGATGGGAGATGAGAGAGCCAGGGACGGTGTACCTGGTGTCCGTGTCTAGTGCCCTCCCCTGCTGTGAGAGTCAGTGCTCCCTGGTCGTTGACCCCTCTGGGAGGGGACTCAGGACAGCTGAGGTTCTGTTGGGATAGCCTGCCTCTGGACTTGACGGGTCAGAGGAGTGCAGAGAGAGCCTCACCCTGCGCTTGTTCAAGACCCTGACCCCAACATGGTCCATATACCAAAAAGCTCCCACAGTCGTGTTTTGAGGTGTTTTCTTCTGCTGCCCTCCAGAGAGGTAAGTGAATGGAATCCCACAGTGTTGGGTCTTAAAGACACTCGAGAGTTCCAGTCCGATCTTTTTTTAACCTGGAACTACAGCTCTGAGGGATCTGAGGGCTACAGGGATTTGTCAAGTGCACTAAAAATATGGTCACCCAAGAACTCCCACCACACAAAGCCGCAGCAAGTGCACGTGTTCGTTTTGAGAAGGCTTTTGCCATGGGTCCTTTTGTAAGTAGAGCCCCCGTGTTTCAAACAAAATATTTTTTGAAAAGCTAAATGCACACTCGCTATGTAGTAACTATTGCTTTTGTCTTAGTGAGGTATGTAGGTTTTTTATTGTTCTGGAGTTTCAATGTGTAACATTCTAACACATTTAGAAGATGAGGCCTCTACCACGAGTTTCTCTTCCTGCTAGTTCCAGCTCATTAGTAATTTCTGAGGGATCTTGTCCAAAGAAGCACTTAGTCATATATCCATCCTGATTCTTCTCTTTGTGTCTTTTTGACGGTGCTGTTGAGGCCAATTCGTATAGCAAACTGCCTGTATTTAAAATGTACAACTTGGGTAGATTTTGATGTATTTCTGTACCCATGAAACCATCCCCACCATCAAGGTAGCAGATAGAGCCTTCTCCCCCATCAGTTTCCGGGTGGCCCTTGGCAGTGCTCCGCTCCCGACTTCTCCCCTTGTTCTCATGGGCAGCTGTTGGCATTTCCTGTGGGCTTCCATGGTGTCGTCGTAGCTTCTTCTCAGACTCAGTCTGTTAGGTCCCTGGGAGTGAATGTCCCATGGGAGAGTGAGGGGTGTGGGTCACACAGGTGCTTCCCGAGGCACCCTCCCTCCATCATACACTTCCTTCCGAAAGAAGGCACACGCTCGCAGGCATTCTTTTCAGGTGTTCTTTGTGGTTGATTCAAACTGGATAGACCCCAAGTCAGCAAGAGGTAGTTCGTGGTCTCTGGGAATGAGAGCCTGTCTTCTGTCCGTCAGGGGTGTAATTTGTCAAATCGCCCAGTGCGTTCTGAAAGCAGCTTTGGCAGGACCTTCTCCTGGCGAGCCCCGATGCCGTGTGAGCCTCCCACGGTGCTGAGTGCCTCTGCCGAGGACAGAGCACTCGTCAGCACTTCTTCCTGCGAAGCCCCGGGGATGTCTGGCGTTTCCTGCATCAGTGACCCTGTCTCCCCTTCCCCCCTTCTCTTTAAACAGGTCCCACTGGAAGAAGGTTTAAACAAAGCCATCCACTACTTCCGTAAAGAGCTCGAGTACCAGGCAAATAATCAATACATCCCCAAACCAAAGCCCGCAAGGATAAAAAAAGGACGGACACGCCATAACTGAAAACCTCACTTCTCGGGACGGGAGATCCCGTTTCACACTTGATGGGATGTATTTTTTTTTTCTTTTTTCTTTTCTTTTCTTTTTTTTTTTTTTTTAAAGAAAGACTTAAACAGGTGTCATGAAGAACAAACTGGAATTTCATTCAGAAGCTTGCTTTAAAGAAATGGATGTGCCTAAAAACTCCCCTCAGAAAACTGCAAATTTTGCCTTGCACTTTTTAAAATCTGTCTTTTTATGTAAAATAGGGTAGATGCATCTTTGCGTATTTTCACGTTTTTTATCTTGCTATGAGAGCATATGTCGTGACTGTCATTGACAGTTTTATTTACTGGTTTCTTTGTGAAGCTGAAAAGGAACATTAAATGGGGTGAAAAATGCCAATTTTATTTATAAAAGTGGGTACTTATAAATGAGACATTATACTATGCATAAAGACAAAAACAAACAAACAAACAAAAAATTTAGCAGGATTGTCAGGTGGGTGACACACCGGCATTTATTCTTCAGGCAGATTAAAGAATTCTGTTTGAGAGCTTTATGTTTCTTTTAATTCAGAATTTTTCCAAGGTCTAGTTTTTAGTTGCAAACTTGACTTTGAAATACTTCCGTTGGTTATCACGATCAAGGATATTTGAAATCACTACTGTGTTGTGCTGCGTATTTGGGGCGGGGGTGGGGGGACAAAGTTAACGTATTCTTGGTTAAAAGTGGTTAAATATGCTATTTTAATAAAATATTGGAACACACTGGCAGTTTTAAAGGTTGGCTCTCTGCTTCGCACAGTGTATTGTCGGATTGCTGAAAAAAATACTGTAGAATTTAAAGGAAAACTCCAAAAACATCCAGGCTGGTATAGGTAACTTGATGAGTGGGTGTTAAAAGCACTGCTCTGCTCCTGAGGCTGAATCTGCATATCATATTCACTGCTGCGTGGAGAGACTTTTCCAGTCCCACCCAGGGTTTGAATCGCTGCATGTCCTTCCCTGGCAGCACAGAGCAGATGGAGAAAAAGAAGGGCCATTTGTTATAAAATCTGTAAACGAGGCACATTGAGAGAAAACTTTGAGAGCTTTTGCTTTCATTAAGAATTCTTTCAAGCTCTTGCGTTAGGATTTTCATTCTCATTTTGGAATAAATGAGAGAACAATACAGGGAGTTCAATCCACTGCATTTTCCAAGCCAGCTGGCTCTGCACAGCGGCAACAGAGCCTGACCTGGCACCAGGAGAGCCTGAGCAGTTAAACAGAATGCCCGTTTCCATAACCAGCCAGGGTAAGCCAGACTTGCCTGCCCCTCGCAATCACTTGGGGATTTTTTTTTTTTAATTGGACATGTTTTTCCTGTCAGAATTGCTGAGTCCAGGCCAAGGAAGCTGTGGTTTTGTTTTATTTGTCAAGCTAAATTCCCCAGAAGATTCTGGAGCTTGGGATTGTTGCTAGATCAGACATTGTGTGAAAGAGGATTCACAGAAGGTTTCTTATTTTAATTGTCATTATTGTGTCCCCAACTGTGCGATACACCATTTACTGGGCAGAGGTGAACAGAGCTGAGAAGTTTGGGAGCGTCCAGACATCGCAGAATGAGCAGAGACCTGGAGGGAACTTTTCTAATCTTAACCTGGGCAGAGCAGTTTGGGGGTACCCAAAAGCCCTGGGGTTCAGAATTCTCTTATCTTGTTATTTGCTCATGTCTAGAATGCTGGAGTCCTTTTGACTTTCGTCCCCATGATTTTCATTAAAGTTTTCAGGGAACAAGGAAGAAGGGGAAGGGGGGTGCGTAGGGTCTAATTCCCCCTAAGGAAAAGGGCAATACATCCAGGGAAATAACGTGAGTTTTGGATTGAGTGCATGACTGTCCCAGGGAGAGAGGAGAGTGGTACTGAGGGCCTGGGGAGGGACAGGTGGCTGGTTAGATGACGGTGCCCCGGCATTTCAGGACTGGCTCCTGACCTGGGCATCACCGCTGGGGTACATCACCTCTTCTTTCAGTGACAGTGAGTGAGCTCAAGCAAGGTGCACATCCCAGAGTCAGGACCTGCTGGATGTCACCTGCCTGCTCTTCAGCAGGAGCCTGGCTCTAAGGCTGCTCCATGAGCCGTGGTGTGTCTTCGGTCCTGGCGCTGGCACTGGGTGGACTGTCCTTCTGATAATTCTGAGTAGGACTGGGAGCTTGACTTTGTTCTCAGTTTTGAAGTTGTATTAAGTGAAAGGCTGGTCTGGGCGCGACAATGAGTTACAATTTGGCCTCATAAGAGACTGTGGGAAATCTGGGAAGTCTTCTGTGATTTCCTGGGGCAGAGGAGCTGGGAGTTTTAATGTTTCAATTTGCATATGAAAGTGATTTGTGTGTATTACCTAGACTTTCTCTGTGGTCAGTTGTTATATTTGATAGGGAATTGAAGAGTTGCATTGCCTTGAGAACCATTTACTACATATGGTATCCGGAGGTGGGGATACACACTGCCTCAAAGACTCCGGAAGGGCTTTGTCCTAATTACCAAGATGAACCCACCTGTTTTCTCTGTATTAAAAATTCTTGACTGTGTCCTATTTGTACCTAGACATATTGGGGAACAAGGGTCATTGTCATCTACAGCTGTGCTGTGGGAAGGAAAAGTAGGGATTTTATGATCAAAAACCTCAATTTTTTTTTTCTTCTTTTAAGTGGGACAGCATCTAGCAGAGCTGGCATGATTTCCCTCCTTTCCTCAGGCCCGGCTCTGATACAACCCAGCGGGTTAGACCGAGGAACTAGGGCCTCCCAAGGGCAGGTGTTGTTAGGGAGAAAAGAGTCCTCTGCTGTCCTTCAAAACAGTTCCTTTTCGTCTCCTGAGCACGAAATTCTACTCTTGATATTTACTCTTGATATTGATTATTTACCTGTGAACACCAGGTTGAGATCCTAGAGATAATACTCACCAAATTGCAGGGTCCCCCTAGGATAGGCTCCACCTGTTTTTTTTTTAACTCATACTTGTCCACATCTTGCCTCCAGCATTTTGTCAGTTACAGTTCAGATGGTTCTGCCCTCATTCACTCAGAACCTGCTCCTCCAGTAAGTCGCAATTCTGTACGTTTGCCAGTCAGTCTTCAGTTTGGGGGACCGCAAGTTGCCCTGGGACCTCACTACTCTATTGCCTCTAAGAAGGGATGTTGGGGTTTTTGCAGTTCTGGTTTTTAGCAGTTAGGGCAGAAAGATGACTTGTAAGCTCCTTCCATGTTGGTAAAAGGGTTTGTTTAAGAACTTTAATGCTTGTCAAAAGTCTTGCTATTTGGGTACATGTTGAATTTTGTGTTTCTATATTGTTTGCACATTTTATTTGAAGTGAAACTAATGTGATGTGGTGTAAGGACCCAGGATGCAGCGTCAGAACAGCTGACCCTACCACTTACCAACCATGGAAGGCCAGTTCTTAAAGAAGCAAACATAAAGAAAAATGTAAGGAGGAGACTTATGTTTCCAAGAAGATGGAGTAGGCAGACTTTGCCTTATCTTCCCGCTAAAGTACAATTTAAAATTGTGGACACGATGTGTAAGACATATAGGAGGATTTTGTTAATGCATAGAATAAAGCAGACAACTAGGTCTCTCAGGGCCTGAGGAGGGATACAGTAGTGTCAGAATGGGTGGGCTTGTGTCCCACCTACAATCCACATGTTGAATTCCTAACCCCCCAGACTTCAAAATGCAGGCTATATTGGGAGATAAGGTCTTTAAAGAGGTTATTAAGTTAAAAGGGGGTCTTTAGGATGGACCCAAATCCTTCCTGACTGGCATCCTTATAAGGAGGAAATCCAGATGATGTACGTGCACATGTGCACAGGAAAGACCGTGAGGGCAGGGCAAGCAGGCGGTCCTCTGAAAGCCAAGAGAGACCTCATGAGAAACCAGATCTGCTGACAATTTGAACTTGGACTTTCAGCCTCTGAGACTGAGAAAATAAATTTTTGTTGTTTAAGCCTGCCAGTCTCCAGTATTTTGTTAGGGTAGCTGAGGAAACTAATACAAGTGGTGAGTTCCCTAGATTTTCTTTTTGCATCCTATATCCCAGATTTGAGAAGCCAGCAATCTAGAATGCCAGTTCACACAGTCAAACCTCCTGAAACCTGTTCACTGTAGCAAACGTGCCAGAAAAAAGGAAGCCTGGTAAGACAGAACTTTCAAACCATAATGGTTCTACTCCAGCCAAATACTATGTGAGAAAATTGCAGCCCATCCCCTGTTCCTGCCAGCAAAGGCCAAGTGGGACCTGAAGTTCCCCTTGCCTGGCTGGAACAAGATGCCTCGAACTCCTCCCCACCCCTCTTCCCGGTAGTTTCAGGGAAGGCCTCCTGGGAACTAGGAATTAGATGGCCAGATCCAAGACTTGCCTCTCCAGTGAATGGTAATGACCCCATCTCCCTTTCGCTTCCTGAGGCAGGTGGTGTCCAAGGAGCCCTAGCAGAGAGTCAGAACTTTCAGTCCTTTGATCAGTTGTTACAAAGCAACGCCAGCGGGGGCCACTTGGGTGGCAGTAATGGGGTGCCTCTTTCCCTTACAGCCTGATTGTCACCTGTGAAGAGCCTGGACTCCTACCCCCACCAGACAATAAAGAGCAGTGCTCCCTCTCACTCACAGGAGTGGGGTCAGAGAAGGCCTGCCACGGCCCAGAGTTTTTATCTTAGAACATTCAACCAGGTTTCATGTCACTTCAAGACATGAAAAGTCACATCACACCAAGAACCAAGAAGATTTCAAACAATTAAGAGACAATAGCGGGTGTTAGAATTATCAGACAAATACTTAATTTATTTTTAATTTTTTGTATTGGATTGTAGTTGAAACACAGTGTTAACATTGTTTGAGGTGTAGAGCACAGTGATCTGGCAATTCTGTATGTTACACTGTGCTCACAAGTGTAACTACCATCTGTCACCATTCAGTAGATGCTACTTCAATATCATTGACTATTACTGATGCTGTACATTTCTCATCCCCACCTGACAAATATTTTAAAGCATTTTATTAAAGTATTTTAAAGAAATACTTCAGTGAGCAATTATAAACGTGCTTGAAACATGAAAAATAGAAAATCTCAGAAAAGAAGTATAAAGACTTAAATGGAATTTTTAGAAGTGAAACATGAGAATAAGAAGCTCTGTGGGTGAATTCAACAGTGCAGTGGGGAGGCTAAAGGGAAGACTCGATGAACTTAAAGATGGAACAGTAGAAATTCCCCAGGCTGAACAAGTAGACTGAAAAAGAGATGTGTGGAACTATAATGAAAAAATCAGTCATGCCATTGGAATACCAGGAGAAGAGAGAGAGTGGGACTGAAAAAAATATTCCAAGAAAAAGAATGGACTAATTCCTCAAGTTGCCAAAGTGACATAAACCAACAGATTCAAAATGAAAAGTGAACCCCAAATAAGATAAAGCCAAAGAAATCTATGCCAAGATCCATAATAGTAAAACCAAAAACTAAAGCCAAAGGTAAGCAGTCTCAAAGGCAATGAAAGGGAAATGACATATTGCCTCCAGGGGCAAAACAATTAGAATGGCCATGAGTTTCTCATCAAAAACCTTGGAGTCCACAAATAAGTGGCACATTTTCCAAGTGCTGGAAGAAAAGAACTGTTAACCTAGAATTCTATACCCAGTGAAAATATTCTCCAGAAATGGAGGGGAAAACCTTCATTCCCCTCATATGAAGGAAAACTATAAGAAGTTTTCACAGCAGACCCATCCTAAAAGCATGACTAAAGTAAAATTAAACAAAAAGGAAATGATAAAAGATGGAACCTGGAGATATCAGGAAGGAAGAAAGGACATGAAAAGAGCAAAAACATGGGTAAATGTAATAGGTTATCTAGAACAATAACTGAAAGACTTATACAGAGAGACATAGCCCAGTGAGCCAATAGGATTATAAAAAAGAAAAGTGTGACCCATAGGAAGGTGGGGAAAGAAAACAAACACACAATAAACAGAAAACAAAAAGTAAAAAGGCAGATTCAAGCCTTAACATGATAATTACAGTAAATATAAGTAGCCAATGACATCAATTTGGAGATATCAAGAGAATATAAGGGAACAGGAGGTACAACTTTGTACATAAATTTGACAACTTCGATGAAATAGACCAATTTCTGGAAAAACACAAACAACACAACTTTTCCAATATGAAATGCATAATTTGAATAGTCTTATAAGATAGAATTCCTGGTAGCCTCCTGAAAAGCCTCCAGGCCCAGAAGGATTCCCTGGAGAATTCTACCAAATATTTAAAGAAGAATGCACATCAATTCTACAATCTCTTCCAGAAACTAGAAGAGGAAAGAACACTTCCTAATTTATTTTATGAAGCAGTATTACCCTAACATCAGAACTAGGCAAACACATACAAAAAAAGAAATATAGAATAATATACCTCATGAATATAGGTGCAAATTTTTTATTTTATTGTTAGGTGCAAAATTTTAATATAAAATATTAGAAAATTGAATTTAACAATATATAAAAAGAACTCTGTACCATGACCAAGTGGAACTTATTCAGGGATACCAGTCTGATACAGTATTTGAAAACCCTGATCAATATATTCCACCATAAAAGGAAAAAAAATGATCACATGATGCTAAAAATCCAATCATGTAAGTATTACAGCTATATCACGGTTGTGCTTGATACCCTGTGCTATCTTTCTGACAAAACTTGAATTTAAAAGATTACTTCTAAATCAAGGAAAGTTTGGTAGGCATTGAAAAGGATCAAATAAGAATCAGAAGCTAAAAATGGAATTTCATTAATCAAGTATTAATGAAATAAGACTTAAAGATACACAAAAAAGATACAGGTGCCTGTGATAACACCTGATTTTTCCTACTTTAAAGGTGCTAATGAGGTTGCAGTGATACAATACACAGATGTGAAGAAAAAATAACGATAATTGTGTTTCAACTTCCCGCAACAGAACTGTGTCTGAGTCAGCTGCCCAACTGGAAAGGTCATAGGTGGACAATGAATCAAAATCACCATTCCCAGTTTCACAGATCAAATGGCAGGAGGTGGAATTCATCTGTTGTCAGCGCAATAAGGACCCTCTGTCAGCGTTCCTATCAGCATTTGGGCTTCTTTGATATTGGATGCTTATTTACCATGTTCTCATTCCCATTTCCTGGTTTATTTTCACAAAATTTGTTTCTCAGCAAAAAGAGAAAATGAACTGGAAATCAGAAAAGAATAGGATGACAGAGCTCAATTAAAAACAACAAACAACCAGACGTGAATTACATCCACCGCACACACCTCCTTTGTTAATGGAGTCTAGTCCACACATTTTGCTCAGAACTACAACATCTGCCTTTTCTGCTGCTTCTCAGCGTCTGTTTATGCTGATGGTCGCAGCTGTAGCACCTCTTGGTGTTTTTCTCTACTCTCTTCCCAGGCTGTTTTATGTCAGGTAGACTAGGTAATTACTTATTAGCAAAGAAGTGAACTTTCAAGGAAAAGACACAGCTCTTATAAATCCAGATTTGGGGAATATATTTACCTTTTCCCCCTGATTGCTCCAATATGATGTAGAAACAGTATAGATCACAAACTACTAGGAAAGTAGTAACATTTATTGAACATTTATTCAGTGGTCTGTAGCCTGAATAGGGTGTATTTCTTTTGGCTCTAACATTTCCACCATTATCTAGTCTTGCCTTTGCTCTTTATGTATATATACTATTCATTTTATGAGAATAAAGTTTAGTCAGAGTTTCCAAGGAGTCAGGTGCTACGTCTCTTCACAAGGGCTCAGCAGGAATGGAGAAATGAATTGCTGTTGTACAAGAATCACCACTGGGTATCTCATGATCTCAAACTTTAAGAAACTAATCTTCAAATGCAGAATTTTCAATAAACAGCCTTTACACAATGTTCACTCACCCTGCTGGAAACACTTTATGAAGGAAACCATTCTATATTTGGAAGTTTGAGCTAAAACTGGGCTCTGGTTGTGCCCTTGGGGCTCTCCAAGAACAAGACAAAGACTTTTTTCTCTTAACAGCCCTTCAGATGTTTGAAAATGAGCAGTCTGGTCCCTCCAGGCATCCCACGCCAGCATAGATTCCTAGCTCCCCCCAGATGCTGTCCACTCAGTCTTTAAGAAGATGGGGCAGAGGAAGATGCGAGAGCAGTGTCTAGGCATGTCCCCTCCTTCCATTTCCATTCTTTTCATATTTTTACAATGGCATTTTTTGCACTTTGTTGAAGCTTTATAGGAAAATAGTTGGTCTATAAAGTCCTGGAGAGAAATTCTGATCCATTTAAAAAAAACAAAAAAGAAAAAACAGTATTTCTTTATTTAAAAGGGACGCTCAGGGGCACCTGCGTTGCTCAGTGGGTTAGAGCCTCTGCCTTCAACTCAGGTCATGATCCCAGGGTCCTGGGATCGAGCCCCGCATCGGGCTCTTTGCTCAGCGAGGAGCCTGCTTCCCTCTCTCTCTCTCTCTATCTCTGCCTGCCTCTGCCTACTTGTGATTTCTGTCTGTCAAATAAATAAATAAAATCTTTAAAAAAAATAAAATAAAAGGGATGCTCAGAGAATTAGGTGGGATGATGTGAAAAGCACTCTGACCAAGCTTGGGAAAGCTTCCCATCCAGACTGGCCTTAAGTCCTCACCCTTGTTCATAGGAGCTTTTACTCAGAAGGCTGTCAGTGCAGTAGTTAGGTGAGGAAAAATTCAGTATTTCCAGTCTGAGTGCAGGTTCAGGAAACTATAGGCCCACGAGGCACACTTTGTAGGGGGGAGGTGGACAGTCATGGGGGAAATAGGGATGGGGACATGAATAAGCTAAGGTAGGTGGTACTTGTCCTAGGAAGGAGAGAGGTCATCTGGTATGGGAAGGACCACCAGTTCTGGGTTATAGTTCCTGTTCTGTTCCTAACTCACTTTGTATCTTAGGAGGTATCTGTCATCCCATGCTTCCAGCCATTTTCCTCAAAAATGAGACTAGATCAGCTTTTCCCTTCCTGCATGCAGTCAGGCTCCAACCAACCCACACCAAAGAGTATTTACTCCGATGGGCTCTGTACTAGGTTCTGGGTGAACTAGGTTCACTAGGTGTACTAGGTTCAGTGGTGAACAAGAGATAGTCATGCTCTCTGTCCTGGACTTAACAGTGCAGGAGAGAGAAAGAGGTTTGTCAGATAATGGCCCAGGTGATAATTTTCTCTAGGAAAGTGCTGCATCCCAGAACTATAGCAAAGCCTGTGGGAGGAAGCTGACCTGGAAGAACCAGGGAGGGGGAATGACCACACTGAACACTGGAGGAAGTCTGGGAGTTACCCAGGCAAAGAGGGAAACAGAACCTTCCAGGAGGAGGGAGTAGATAAACCCATCACACTGAAGAGGGCAACAAGAATGCTTTCTTTCAAACAGCTGGGTAGGGGTGGATGGGTGGGTGTGGAGTGAGCACCCATGAGAATCTTAACTGCAAGATGTCCGTATGTGGCCTATAAATCCACAAGTGGAGAATGTAATCTACAGTGGTCCCAGTTTGGTAAGACTCCCCTTCCCCCTGCCCCTGCACCCAAGGGCACTGATAAAGGGAGATACAAGTGACATCCAGAAGACTTCAGCTTAAATCAGGCATCAAATACTTCTCAACCAAATAAAGCTCTAAAGAAAATGAACAGGAGGGGCACCTGGGTGGCTCACTGGATTAAGCCTCTGCTTTCAGCTTGGGTCAAGATCTCAGGGTCCTGGGATCGAGCCCCACATCGGGCTCTCTGCTTGGTGGGGAGCCTACTTTTCCCTCCCTCTCTGCCTGCCTCTGTGCCTACTTGTGGTCTCTGTCTGTCAAATAAATAAGTAAAATATTAAAAAAAAAAAAAGAAAATGAACAGGAATTAGACATTACATGGAATCAAGGAGACGACATCATGAGTGAAAAACCATGAATGGAATGCAGGTGGTAACAAATCCACACAGACTTCTTCAGATACTGGAGGGGGCGGGGAAACAACAACCAATAAAAAAAAGAAGTGCCATACATTTAAAGAAATAAAAGAGGAAATCAAAAATCTGAGCAGATAACAGGAGATGTAACATATATTTGGAAAAGGGAAAATATAACTGAAGTTTATATACTTGAATAACGTTTTGGGAAGAGGTAATAGAATGGGGAGGAAGAAACATTCAAAGAAGCAATGAGGAAAATTTTCCAGATTTGTTGAAAGACACTGACTCTCAGATTAAAAAGCCCAACAAACCCCAAACAACACATATCCCTGGCTGTAGGAGACAGCAGGCATGTAGGTTATAAAAGACAGTGGGAGGGACAGTGTCATGCACAGAGAAGTAATAGAAAAGTGATAGAAAATTCTTAACGTCAACAGTGGAAACCGTAAGCTAGAATCATATCGTCAAAGTGCTGAATAAATAATGAAAATTCTGTACCAAGTGAAACAAAGGAAAGTGCCAAACTTGAGAGTTTACCACCAAATGACCCTCACTAAATGGATTCTGAGGGCTATAATTCCAGTTGAAGGAAAATGAATGCAGGTGTATGATCTGAGCTGCAAGGAGAAACAGTGAACCAAGATAACTATGTGACAATCTAAACAAACTAGTGCCTATACATGAAACAAAGATAATCTGTGGGGAAAATAAAGCAGGCTAGATTTAAAATGCCAATTTACAATCACTAAGAAGTTGGGTGAGGAGACTGGAGAATAAAGTTTTGCAAGGTCTTTGTATTGTCCAGAAGACCATGGCTACCGAGTGCCTGTCATGTTGTCAAATAGGCATTCTCTCTCTCTCTCTCTTTTCACTCTGCTTCTCTCCCTGCTTGTGCTAGAAATAAATAAACAAAATCTTTTTTTTTAAGCTCCAAAATATGATATTAGAACTAAAATGAATTCTTAATCACAATAAGTGTAAGTGGACCAAATTCTCCCATTAAGGCCTTAATAGTTACACCATGTTTAAAAAACAAAATAAATTTCAGCTATGTACTCTTTACAAAAGACACATAAAGCACCCAGACAAAAAGGCCAAACTATGGAAAAGATATACCAGGCAGTTAGTAACCAAAGGGAGAGGGCAAATACAGTTATATTAATATCAAAGGAGAATTCAAGCAAAACACATTATTAGAAATTAAAAATTTGCTGCATAATGATCAATGATTCCCTTCACCAGGAAGATGCATTGATTCTAAATTTGTGTATACCATGTAAACTTGTGTATAGCCTCACATGAAGCCATACTGACAGAATCAAAGGAAAAATTTGTCAAATCCATCATCATTATAGATTTTAACATATTTGGGAGTAATTCGTAGATCAAACAGACAAAAAAACAGTAAGAAATTAGAAAAGTCAACCTTGAACTAACTAATGGACTTGACAGCATCTGATGTCTAGAAAAGACACAGTCCTTTCAAGCACACTTGGAATATTTGGTGGACCTGATGCACTGGCACATAGAGCTGACCTCAGTGTAGTTCGAAGGACCAGGGTCTGACTGTAGTTTTTTGGGTTTTTTAAATTAATTAATTTAAAAAAAATTTTTTTTTTTTAAAGATTTCATTCATTTATCCGACAGAGAGAGATTACAAGTAGGCAGAGAGGCAGGCAGAGAGAGAGAGGAGGAAGCAGGCTCCCTGCTGAACAGAGAGCCCGATGCGGGACTCGATCCCAGGACCCTGAGATCATGACCTGAGCCGAAGGCAGCGGCTTAACCCACTGAGCCACCCAGGCGCCCTAAAAAAAAATGTTTTTACCACAATGCAATTAAGTTAGAAAACAAGGCCAATATGATAATTAGAAAAATCCATTCACTTGTAAATTTAATAACACTTGTAATCAACTTAAGGGTCAGAGGAGAAAATATAATTGAGATGATTTCATTTCATCTTAACTTTTCAAATCAAATTCATGGGATGCAGTTCTTGGAAGGAAACAATACTAAATGCCTACAAAAAAAAATATTAAGGCTCAAAATAGAGCTAAGATCTAATATAAATCAAAGACCCACAGACATAGAAGGAAGGAAATCAAGAGAAAAGAAACTCAGAAAATAGAGAAACATACAAGAGAACAGATCAACAAAACAAAATCTTTATGTTCGAAAAGATGATTCATTTTTTTAAAAAAAGGGCAAGTGGAATGGAAAGAAAAAATAAAACCTCAGATGCTACAGAGAAAAGCAGTAAGAGGATATTAAGAACAACTCTTAATACTTTAAGACTTTGATATCATGGATGACTACCTAGAAAGATTGAATTTAGCAAAACACCTCTAAGGAGAAACACAAAGTCAGAGCAATCCTTTATCTCTAAAAGAAATGCAACCAAAAGGAACAAGTTTACCACAAAGAAAACACCACATTCAAATGGCCTTATCTGAATGCTAGGAAACATTCAGGAAGTAGATCATTCCATTCCTACAAAGAATGGAAAATAAAACAGCTCATTTTAAGAAGGCAAAATAACCTTGATATCAAAACTGACAAAAACAACCAGAAAAAAACACTAAAGCCTACTTTCTCAGGAAGATGTATACAAGAATTGAGAACACATGTCCAACCAGATTCAACAATAAATAAGAAGAAATCACGATCAGGTTAGGTTTCATTCCAGGGATTCAATTCATTAACATTAGAATTTTATTAATAGAACTCATGTTAATTAACAGATTAACAAGGAAAAGTTGTATCTTCTCAACAGATAAGGAAAATAGAATTTGACATCCAGACATGACACTCAAAAATTATCTTAGCATATTTTTAAAGCCAGCACGATGAATAGAAAAATCCATTTCTTAACTTGATAAATTTCCCTAATTTGATAAAAGACATCTACAAAAATCATCCAGCAAACATATATGGCAAGATTGGGAAAGAAGCTATGATGTCCTCTCTGTCACCCCTCCCTCCCACCTCTTTGATTATGCTGGGGTTTGAGCCAGCCTTATAGTAGACAAGAAAAAGAAACACATTTAAAGGGTGAGAATGTAAAATAGGACAGCCGCTGTGGAAAACCATGTATGGCAGTTCCTCAAAAAATTAAACAATCACCATATGATCCAATATTTCCACTTCTGGCCATATACCCAAAGAATTGAAAGCAGGGACATGAAGAGCTATGTGCACACCCATGACCGTAGTGTTACACACAGTAGAAAAAAGGGGGAAGCACCCTCAGTGTCCCTTGACAGATGAATGGATGAATAAAATGGGGTAGAAACGTACATTGGAAAACCATTCATCCTTAAGTAGGAGGGAGATCCAGACACAGGCTACGACATGGGTGAATCTTGAGGACAGTATGCTAAGTGAAACAAGCCAGACACGAAAAAACACTATGATTCCACTTAAATGAGGTACCACAGTAATCCTGTTCATAGAGATTGAAAGAAGAAAGGGGACCATCAGGAGCTGGGGGAGGGAGATGGGGAGGTCACGTTTCATGGGGACAGAATTTCAGTTAAGGAAGGTGAGAAAGGCCTGGATTGATGAGTGATGGTGATTATTGCAAAATAACATGAAAGTACTCAATGCCACTGAACGATACACCTAAAAATGGCAAAAATGGTAGATTTTATGGTATGAATATTATTTTCAAAAATTGTAAAGATTCCAAAGGAAGTAACAGAATTACTCTCAAATGCAAATGGTAGGAGTGTCCATAAACACCACTCTCCCAAAGTCAGTAGTTCTTACTAAGCTGGCATTTTTTTTTTTTAATTACTCATGATTTGTGAATGGAGATGTGATTCAGGGACTATATACAAAATTATCATCTTTTTTTTTTTTTAAGATTTTTATTTATTTATTTGACAGAGAGAGATCACAAGCAGACGGAGAGGCAGGCAGAGAGAGTGAGAGGGAAGCAGGCTCCCCGCCGAGCAGAGAGCCCAATGCGGGACTCGATCCCAGGACCCTGAGATCATGACCTGAGCCGAAGGCAGTGGCTTAACCCACTGAGCCACCCAGGCGCCCCAAAATTATCATCTTTTTGAGAAGGAAGAAAAAGCTTCCATTAGACTGTCAGAGGGGTTTGTGACCCGCAAAAGTGTAAGAATCATTTTGAGTGCCCCCTGCCTTCCCTACAAGCTCTGTGGGCTTCACACAGGCTGAGACCAGACTCCCTCCATCAGTAATGACTTAGGAGCCCACTTCACCTCCCTTCCCCCAACCCCTCCCTCCCTCTCCCCACCCCCCACACAACTTTTCTATTTCATCCACCTGGGTTATTTAAATACTACATGAAGTATATTCTTTTTTATTATGTTATGTTAGTCACCATATAGTATATCAGTAGTTTTTGATGTAGTCTTGTTTGGGTATGACACCCGGTGCTCCATGCAATCCGTGCCCTCCTTAGTACCCATCACCAGGCTCACCCATTTCCCCTACCCTCTCCCTTCAAAACCCTCCGTTTGTTTCCCTGGAGTCCATAGTCTCTCATGGTTCATCTCCCAATCCCAATTTCTCCCCCTTCATTTTTCCCTGCCTTCTCCTAATGTCCTCCATGCTATTCCTTATATTCCACAAATAAGTGAAACCATATGATAATTATATTTCTTTGCTTGACTTCTTTCACTCAGCATAATCTCCAGTTTCAACCGTGTCGATGCAAATAGTGGGTATTTATCCTTTCGGATGGCTGAGTAAGATCCCTTTGTATATAAGGACCACATCTTCTTTATCCATTCATATGTTGAAGGACATCTCAGCTCCTTCTACAGTCTGCCTATTGTGGCCATTGCTTCTATGAACATTGGGGTACAGATGTCCCTTCTTTTCACTACATCTGTATCTTTGGGGTAAATTCCCAGTGGTGCAATTGCTGGGTCTTAGGGCAGCTCTATTTTTAACGTTTTGAGGAACATCCGTACTGTTTTCCAAAGTAGCTGCACCAACTTGCATTCCCACATGAAGTATATTCTTAAATATTCCTTGAGTTCATTGGCGAAGCTTTACTTTTTTTAAGGGACGTGAGACCTTGAATTCACCCAAACTTTAGCTTTTTTCCTATTACCTTTCTTTCCCTGCATGATCATATTGAACAGGCTTCGCTCTAGCTCAGTGCCTGGGGCCCAGAAGGTGTCAAATACCTATGCAGTGATTAGAATACTCCAAAACGTGTTCTGTAACCTTACATAATTTTTGGCCCGATTCCCTTGCTGGTTTCCTATCTTGCATTTCGTGTGGGCAGAATTTTCACAAGCCAAAGACCCCCGCTCAATCCCTTGGTCTTTCCCTGGTAGTGGGGAGAATTCCTGGCAGGGTAAGCACGACAGAGAGCTGCCTCTCAAAGGAGGCTTCAACTTTGAGAAAATCCAGGGAATGAAAACTGGGGCCAACTTACTTTCCATCCAAGTAAATTCTGAGACTTTTGTTTTTAACAAAATGCTTTTATTTCTATTTTTTAATGGAATGCATTGTTAGGTTCTTGCATGAACTATCAAAAGGCATTGATAGTGTTTGCTTTATCTCTTCCTTCCTGGTTGCAGAAAGGGGGTAGAAAAGATCTGCTGAAGTCAAGCCCAGCAGCAGCCACATGGCACGAGGCAGTAAAGGGGTCACCTGTGGCACCGGTGCACGGAGTGTGGAGTGATGGTCAATAGTCATCGTAGTTGACGTCGGCTCCGTGCCTGAAGCTGTCAAGGCTCTGGGGACCAATCGCTGCATCCTCGTCATAGTGACGTTGGTAGTAATCATAATAATCGTGCCCATTCCGACCTCTGTTAAGCCAATAAGTGACATCATCTTCAAATTTCTGGGGAAAAAGAGGAAAGAGAGAGAATGGATTGTAGTACACATACTCCCCCTAGAACACATCTTATGTCTGGCTTTTCTCTGTGATGGCTATTCTTCGGTGATTAACAGCTCTTACCAAGAATCACTGGTCATGATGGTATTCTGAGCTCAGAGGCCAGCAAAGCCAGCTAAAGAGTATGGATAAAAGCCATGATCGGGAGGGAGACAAACCATAAAACTTAATCTCACGAAACAAGCTGAGGGTTGCTGTGGGTAGGGAGGTAGGGAGAGGGTGGCTGGGTTATGGGCATTGGGGATGGTATGTGCTGTAGTGAGTGCAATGAGTGTGTAAGCCTGATGATTCACAGACCTGTACCAGTGGGGCTAATAATACATTATATGCTAATAAAAAAATTTTTTTTAAGCCGCTGTCTCCAAAGGAGTGCACACCCAAGCCCTTGAAAACTTCTACCCTGTGAGTTCTAAATATCCTCAACAAACATTTTTCTCTTTTTGGGGACATAAAATGGACAACTCCCAAGGATAGTGATAGCTTGGCCTGACCTCCAGGTGCTGCACACATCTTAGAGACATTGCCTTGCCTTCTCTCCCTGTCCTGTCCTGGGCTTGGCCCACTCCAGTGCACGGAGTAGATGCTTGATAAATTAAATCAGCCACCACCCTGGCGTGGTAGAGCCATGCGTCCGTGCAGTGGTTAGAGCCTGCACGGCTGTGCTTACTCATTCCACAATTGTTGATTACATGGACCCAGCGTATCAGCGCTGGGCTGGGCACTGAAGGGCCACCCAGAGCAAGCAGGACAGATTCCCTTGCCTTCACGAAGCCTACAGCAGCTGAAAGACACACGAAAAGAGAAGGTTGCAGTTAGCAGGAATAGAAGGGAAGGGGAAGAGCTGAAGAGAGTGAGAAGCACAGAAGGACTGGCAGGTTTCCAGCTGGGGAAGCTTTGCTATCGATGCCTCTCCTGAAGGGAAGACTAATTCTCGGTCGGTAGTGAAAGTGCAATACGAATGCAGATGGCTGCTCTCATGGGCTGATGCTGACGGCCTGGCGAGCGGCTGGGGGTGAAGCCACAAAGGTGGGGACAAGAGAAGGATGACCTAGGGAGGTGGCAGGGTACCTAAAAGTTTGGGTCCAATTTTTCTCGAAATGTAGCCAGTGCACCCCTGCGTCCAAAATCAAAGGATGCTATAAAGTGTGAATTCACAGGCACCCTTCCACGCTGTCCAGAGGGAACTTTCCGGTGGTTGGGTCGCAGGCATCTGAAGCGGGAAGGCCTGGCCTCGCCCGTGATGGTGTTCTCTGTCGCCAGCCACTTTGGGTGAGGAGTAGGTCAGCCTGGGCCATGCTGGGGAGCACCGCCCTGCCCCTCCTCTGTTTGCTGAGCCCCAGGGGCTTTGGCTTCTGCTCAGTTCCTCCCCGCACCACCACCTCTGCCGTGAAAGCCAGAATGTTTGCTTTCCTCACAATGCCGCAGCTTTTCCCATAGTGAAATCATCTTTCCCCTTGGTTTCTTGCATTTTACAATCGTGTTTGAAGTTTTGGCAAACCTCAGACCTTGAAACATCAAGGTTTTCAAGAAATTAAAGAAATGTTTTGCGGGTACGGAAATAGCACAGACTCATACTTTACAGATCGATACGTGGGAGTGGCACAGAGGAAAAGGGGTCATAACTCCACTGCCCAAGACAGCTGTCACTGACATTCTGATATGGTTCCTTCCAGTCTCTTCTCTGAATATTTTTTTGAAAGATTTATTTATTTATTTGACAGAGAGAGCACAAGCAGGGGGAGTGGCAGGCAAAGGGAGAAGCAGACTCGCTGCTGAGCAGGGAGACTGATGTGGGGCTTGATCCCAGGACCCCAGGATCTTGACCCTAAGCCAAAGGCAGCCACTTCATTGACTGAGCCACCCAGGTGCCCCGGTTGTGAGTTATTTTAAAGACTCCCGGGCGCCTGGGTGGCTCAGTGGGTTAAGCCGCTGCCTTCGGCTCAGGTCATGATCTCGGGGTCCTGGGGTCGAGTCCCGCATCGGGCTCTCTGCTCAGCGGGGAGCCTGCTTCCTCCTCTCTCTCTCTGCCTGCCTCTCTGCTTACTTGTGATCTGTCTCTGTCAAATAAATAAATAAAATCTTTCACAAAAAAAAAAAAAAAAAAAAGACTCCCAGGCAAAATGGTGCAGCAAAGTTACATGGATTCTGGGATGAATTGAAGCCCCAGCTGTTTTGGACAATGACTTCTCTGGAATCCCACTTCCCACTCATGGTGGGAGAGATTCCCATTTTGTGTCGGCTGATGAACAATTCCAGCTAATATCCCTGTATCCCGACGGAAATGTTACCCAACGCCTGGGTGGCCCTTGGCCTATCATGGGGACTCATCCTTTTTGAAGTGAATTCTGAAGCCTAATTTTCTGTGCCCTGTTTCCCAGAGCCATGCCTCTACCCCAGCACGCTGCCCTGGGGGGAGCCAGGCCTCCAGCCGGCGGAAGTACCCACCGCTTCATCGAAGCCCCTGTAGAGGAACTGCTGGTACCACTGCTGGACCTCCGGCCGGGTCCGATCCCACAGCTGCCGCTTCTGGCGCCTCGGGCTATTCAAGAATTCCTTGGCCTTGCTCTCATCCATTGCCACTTTAGTCTTAGCCGGAGCAGGTGCTGAAAAGATCAATTCCCCACCCCCCAAAGTACAAAGAATGAGTTCTGTTCTGATTGGCGCGAATCACTAGTATATATATTCCATACCCCCAGCCCATCCTGCCTAAGATGGCTTTGATTTTCACTCTTACACCATATGTGATAAAACACAGCCTCCCGTCATCAGTCTCCATGCCCCCGGGTCGTAAGCTCTCCATTTGGGCGCAGCCATACCCAGGGGCACAGACTAGCCCCCATCTTCTAGGGCACGGGGGAGAGACAAGATGTCTTGTCCTCTGCAGTGACTCACCAGGCCTAGACCCCAGGCCTCAGGCAGGGGCTGATGGCGTACCCCTTGAGCGTTTAGGAAACAGCTGGATGCCTAAGACCATACAAGTGTATGTTCCTTGCACAGGCAAACCGGTGAGCACCGTGCTTGCTTAGGAGCTCTCGAGGGAAAATGAAACAATGAGCCCAGGTGCAGCCCGGCAGCACAGCAAGCTCTCACCCTGGAGAGACCGGGCCACCTTGGGACACGCTCTGCAGACCTCACAGCTCACCAAGGATTCAACCGAGTCTTGACAGGTACTGGCCCTTGCTTTAACACGTGGCTTCTCCCAACGTCTTCCCACTGTGGTTTCAGCTGTTTGAAAGGCACCAATTGTGTGGGCTGGGCTCAGGGGAATCAGCTGTGTCCCCACATCTGCCCCTGCTCTCGGCGCCCTCATCTATACAGCTGGACTGGCAGTCCCCATCTTGGTGTTGTTGTGAAGGCCACACGGGATGATGGGAGTGAAGTGCCCAGTGTGTTCCTTGAGTCACATGGATAAGGAGCCATGGATGTGTTCCTTCACTTCCTGTTCATCTGTGTCCCTCTCTCAGGGCCTGTACATAGTAGGTGCTCAATCTGTATTTCTAGGCTTGACTTGAATAAGGGCTGAGGGTGTACACCAGGACTTGTGATTATCTTGGTGGTCTGCTCTCTCCCACCTCTGACAGGCTGGCCGTTCGAGAACATCCATCACCCCAGGTGCCTGGGAGGAGCAGGCTGCCCAGCACAGACATCAGGGACAGGCCAGAGTCTGGTGGGCGGCTGGAAGTGCTGAGAAAGATTCTGGGAGCTTCCTCAGGAGCGCCCCACCCCTGCGAGGGGCCACAGGTACTCAGCCCCTGGAGGTTCTGGGGGGCTGACTGGGAAGCATGTGAATAGCACTAAGGAGCCCCACATGGTCAGGGAGCAGACTTGAACCTGCCAGAACCCCCTTCCAGCTGGGTGGGGTCCGGGGAGGGAAGAATAAAGGATCAAAGGTTCACATTAGAAATGTTGCCACACTCTTAACTTCCAAAAGATAGAAAACTTCTTCATTTCATGGCAAAGATGACAGTTTCAAGGGAAGACGTCCTTCATAAGACCACACGATTGGTCCAACTGATCTACCGAATCATGGCGGGCCCAGAATGTGCGTGGCTCTCAGCCTGTTTCATTTCTACAGTGTTTTGCCATGGGCTACCACGTTCATCAGAGGACTATTTTCTCACAACAGGTATTAGTCACAAAACAGTTGTTTCTGTTCTGCCTTGCTCCCAAGGGCTAACTGGATAGAGTACCAGGATAGTACTCTTCCAAGTCTACTTCACTAACCGAAGTCTTATGGCCTCTAAAGGAAATGCTCTAAATTTAGATATGTGCTCCAAAGTGTTTCATGTTTCCAAAACACACAACATGCAATGAACACAGTAACGCTGTTTCTTTTACTTTGCGGTCTGCTCTGACGGCTTTCACAAAAGCATATCCAAACTTTGACCGGCAGTATTATTTACCTAATAAAATGCCTCACACATTCCCACAGAGTAAGCCCTTCAGATCTGCCAGCCTTTCAAGAAGTAAACACTTTGGTGTTCCAAGCACAGGACCCCAGCGAGCACATGCAACATCGCCTTTCGTCGCGACCCGCTAAGAATGCCGCCCTTCTCCATGCGGGGTGTCCTTACCTTCCCGCTTTTGAAGCAGCAGCTTGAGTTTATTCCCACTTACACCACCTAATGGAATGGACATAGAATTCATGTCAGAGTCGCACTGTACCCTTTAATTTCTCAAGTGCAAGAATCAGAGTTGGAAGAAGTCCCTGTGTGCCCTGGTCTCCTTCTGGTAACCTGGCGGTTTCACAGTTTTGCTGTTTGCCTCATTCCCCATCATACAGGAAGAGCAATTCAGGCTGCTCCTGGCTCTGACCGATGACAATGACCATGGCTGACCAGGGGCATGATGATTTGAGCTATTCCCAGGAGAAATGACATTGTTCTTTGAGCACCTTATGTCTTATATTATGAGGCCCGGGCACCCGGCACGTATAAGAAACCTGCAGACTTTCCCTTTTTGTGGTACAGCGAATGGAATAGTGTCCCCCCCCCTCCAAATCATATCCATCCAGAACCTCTGAATGTGAACTTGTTTGGCAAGAGGACATTTGCAGATGTAATCAACGATCTCGGTTAACTGTGAAGGAGTGGTAGCCCGCTGGATGTGAGATGGGCTCTGAATCCGACGGCTGGGATTGCTGGAGGAGCGGGAGAGGGTACAGAGAAGGTCGCCATGGGAAGACAAAGATGGGCAGACACTGAGAAGTAATGCTGCCACAAACCCAGGAACGCACCTTAGCTCTTCGTAAATCCAGCCCAGTTTTGTAACTCGTCTGGCTCGTCTTCCAACGAGGCAATATTGGTACCATTTGCTCTGATTTTGACTTGCTTATGACAGTATTTCTAAGCAGCTTAAACATCTGAATAGGAAATAACGTGGATACACTTCTCTTGCTGGTGAGTAGATGTGAGGACTGCAGACACCTCTAATCTAAGTTCTGTGTGAAGGTATAAGGCTTGTCCTGTGAAGGGAGAAAAGCCTCAGAAGTCAGGGGCAGAGCGTGTTCAGGTGTAAGGAGCTGGTCTGGCCCCAAGAGGGAAGGGGTGGTGTCCACCTTTTCAGGCAGGTCCTTAACCTCCCCATCCTTGGACAGACCCTAAGGCCTGTGCTTGCATCTGCAAAGAGGTACAGTTTTCTGGGAACAGGAGCCACAGTTCTGGCCAGACTTTCACCAAAAGTGTCTGGGACCAAGATAAGATTAAGAACCGTTGCTTAAAGAATTTACTTAATTCTTAAAGAATTTAAGAATTCTTAAAAGAATTCTGCTTAAAGAATTTACTATGTAACTGGGGGGAAGCGGGGGAAGCACGCTTGTGGCCATAGGTCACAAATTGGCTGCCCACAGCTGAGCTTTACCTGTGTTTGATGAGCGCACCCGTGTTTACAAAGTTTGAATTTGAATGGCTCTGGGCCCAAGTTCCTCAGCACACCACGGGGTCCATAAAGCACCACTTCACCTATTGGCTCTCTGTAGGCATCTGAATTTGAACGCTACCCAACCCCCTTCAGTGTAGGTATGCCAGCCACGAAGCATGGTTGGGAAAAATCTCTAGGAACCAGGAATTTTTTGCGGGGGGAGTAACAGCATACATTTATTACCAACAACCCTCTCAACTCCAAAACTGGGCACAGAGATTAAAAATAAAACTACATCACACTTCTCAGTAAAGCATTACTAGTAACTTTCACTAAAAATGTATAAACTTTGTCAAAAATTTACCAAGCCTTCAAATGATGTGATTACAGATATTTATAATACATACATTTTAACTATGTTAACTGATACAATTGGAAAAGATGAGTCAGCAAATAGTTCCCAGAAACACCCCTGGCCCATAGATTAGGGCAAAAACTAAGGTTTCCAATACCTGGACAGCCACTCCAAAGATGGGATGAGTCACCCCAAGAGGTTCCCCATCATGAGTAAATAAGTAGAAATAGGCATTTGATGGGGTTCCTATAGAGGGGATTATTTAATTAGAGTGGAGTGTGACTGTACTTAAAGACTGTACTTCCCATCAAATGTTAAGAGTCAATAAAGAAATTTATGAACACATTTGCCAAAGCAGACAGATAAGTTCCTTGGCACAAATATTAGCATTCATTAATATCCTAACCCTGGTCCATTTCTAACAGCAGTGCGGCACACACAGAATTAAGTGTCGTCCCTCCACCTGTTTGCCTTCCGTAAAAGCACTGGAAAATAAATGAATGAAATGTGGCCTAATGTTGAAATAGACATCGGAGTTAGGCATTTGCGATCTCGTTGCAATTTCTAGCAGCAAATGTGTCACCACTGTTCTAGAAATGAAAGCCTCACCAGCTCACGGCTGTACAACAGAAAGGCACAGAAAAATTAGGAATTTTTGATGTTGCCACTGTGCCAATTGCTACACACTGAAGTATAAGTAAATATTAATACTTGTGATCAGACACCAAACTAAATTTGTTTGAAGAAATAAATGAAAAAATGAATAGCTGTGACTTTTTTCCTACAGTACGGATTTGTTTTTTACCCTGATATCATCAGTCACTATTTCTAGGCTGATTATAGACACTCTTGGATTTATTAAGCCTGACATTAGATCTCTCAGCAAATACAGAATTGCAGGATGCCCCCTTTGAACGTGCTAACTATTAATAAACCACTCAAGAAGTAGCGATGATCATTTTCTCCATTAAATATATTTGGGTGTTGTAAGGAGCCACCTCTGGGACTTGATACATCAAGCTTTTCATTTTATGTCCTAAGAACTTTCACACTCCAGCTTCAATGACGATAATATTTTAATCGATACCTTCGCTGCATTCTTGGTACAAATAAAATAAAATACAAATCTGAAAGGCAATGGCTTACAGCAGGTGCTCCCTGCTTTTTATTCAGATGTGTTTCTGAAAATGGGAGGGACAAAGTAGGAGAGGCAGATCAATCATGTAATTGACTAGCCTCCCCTGTGTTTGTAACTTAGAAGGAGAGCAATTCTCCCCACTTGAACAGATCCCCCGCTGCTCTGGAGACCTGGAGCTTTGGCCTCAGGACTCCTAGGGCAGATTAACTCCCTCCCTTCCACCGGGAGTTTGCTTTTCCATACCTGTTTTGAATAATCAAAGTACAGAAGTAAAGCAATCGAGAGTGTCTTTCATTGTCGTTAGCCAGCTCCTCTGTAGGGGGAAGAGCACCCGTCTCACGGGCAAGCCTTTCATGCCTTCTGGTCCATGGACCCCTAGCAGGAGCCCTGGGGTCACCATATGCCTCCCAGAGTTGTGAGGCTCAAAGGTGCTTATGCAGGCATGAGGCCACTAGTGAACCGTAATGAAGGCTACAAGGGGAAGGTAGCATGGTCAGGACTCCCAGGGTTCAGATGCCTGCACCCCCACCAAACTACTCCATTTGGGGGAACAAACTTAAAATTTTCAACCGATTCACGGAAGGCTCCGTGAAGCACAGAAAGTTAAGCATTTATCCTTTAAGAGCATTTCCCCCATCTGGGATGTGAGGCCTGTGCACAGTCTGACAGACCTGGAAATGGACTCGTTGGGAAGTGCCTGGTAAGGAACTGCCTGGAAGGGTATCTCCTAATGCTGCTTTGGGACGGCCTTCCATCCTAGAGGCTCCCCGTTAAGCCCCTTACATTAGATCCCAAACACTTCCTGCCCCTCCTCTGGACCTTGGCCCTCATTCTTTCCCAAGGTGTCCAAGCCATGTCGGAGACCCTGCGCTTGACCCTGGTACTCCGTCTGCTGGCCCAAGCGCGCCACTCCCACTTGTGCAAGTGCAAACCCCAAGACCCCTGCCACCCTTTTGGTATTTCCCCGGGCTCAGGTTGGGTCTCTCCGCCCTCACCCCATCACCGATCACCCTCGCCAGCGCCCTGTCGTCGCGCCACTTACCTGGGCCCAGGCAGAGCAGCAGGAGCAGTGCCAGCGCGATCAGAGCTAGGACGGTGGGCCGCGCGGATGAGGCGGCCATGGCTGCAACGGGAGGGCTGGAGGGGAGACGCGCGCACTTCGAGCCTCTGCACGAGAGGACTGAGCTAGGTGGGACAGGGGTGCAGGCAAGCGGGCGCTCCCTACATTCCAGCCGGGGCGGGACCTGCTGGCCGGGCGCTGAGCCAACGGGCCGCGGGCCAAGCTGCCGCTCGGAACCCCACCGAGTCCCGCACCGCCCGCACCCGGGTCACGGTGGCTGCCCCTCCACGGGGGCGCCACCGCTCGGCTCCAAGGCCACGGACGCGCGCCATGCCGGGGCCACTGAGGGCCGTCGGGGTCAGGGGAAAGGATGGGGAGACGGACCACCAGGTCCCAGCTCAGGTTTCTCTCCCTCTTCCCCCTCGGCCGGCTGCCTATTGGACGGCCCGCTCTCCCGCTTTCCCCTCTGCGCTGGTGCTTCCCTTTCTCCCCATCTCGCTCCCTCCCGGGCTTCGGGCCCTGCTTGGCCTTGGCTTCTAAAGTGGCCTTTGGAATTTCCTTCATTCCGGGAGTGGCGCTTAAAGATGCTTTTGGCGGTGCTGTGTTTTGTGAGACGTTGAAAGACTCCACAGTCTGGGTTCAGAGCTGCAGTTCAGGAAGACGTCGCCGCCCAAACTACTCTAATAGAAAAGCCTTTCAGAAACCAGGAACCTGGTGAACTCCCGGGCGTTTGCAGGACAAACGGGTCCTTCTGTGGGCCCCATAATCTGTGCACACTTAGAAGATATTAAAGGGAGGCCCAGAGACACCGTAAAAGTGCCCCCCCACCCCAAACCAAACACAGAGACACTAACAGGCAGTTGTCCCAGCTGACCTTGAGCTGGTCACCTGCATTTACAAAAATGGCCATGTGGCTACATTCCATTTATGGACCCTTCCCACCTAAAATCTGCTTTGGACTAAGCTAGATTGCTTTTCTGAAGCTGGTTTATCACTTTTTATATCTTCCCATAGTCCGTGATGACCATCCTGCCGTAGGGTTCACTCTCCATGCCATACATCTGGCTGTCCCGAGCAGGCAGGGAGAAAGGAGCACCATCATCCTGAGCTCCAGGAGGCAGACAGCAGCCCGGGGAGAGAAAGTGTGAAGTGTGTCACAGAATCACGAAGACCTGAGCCAGAGAGAGCCTGAAAGGGAAGGTCACACACCTAACGGTAATAGGGAAATATTCACCAACCCCTGGGGGACCTGAGGAGTCAGGGAGAAGGAGAAAACCTACAGTAACAAAAAGTGGTGGCTTTCCTTTAGTCCAGGGATGAGACATTTGTTAGCAGGAAGAAAACCAAAGCAAATATAAAGCCACTGTCCTGTTTGGATTGGTTTAGGACATATATTAAAGATGTTAAATGTAATGTCTCATCTTGTGGACATCATCCCGTCCACGCTCCAAATCTCCGGCAGGATATGCTTTGAATATAACATTTAACTTCTCTTGTAACTAGGGTCTGGTGAGAACTGAGTTCATGAAACCATAGTAAGGACAGTAGCCACCTCCCTGGACAGTGTCCTTTTCCTGTCTTTTGGATGCAGACCTACATTTCCTCCCCTCACCCATCCCTTCCCATTTTCAGCTGAAAATGCAGAGCAGTGATTTTTTTTTTCTCTTAATTCAAAGATTCCAAGGGGAAAAAAAGTTCTGCTTTAATCAGCTTATACAGTTGTAGCTTTTGAAGACAAAGTGAATATTGAATCCTAATATTTTATGAGCTCGTATTTTTTTTAAAAAAAGAAATTTGATTTAAAAACAAATAAGCACTGATGTCACATTCGTAAGATAAATCAAGTATCCTACAGAAAATATTTTAAAATAATTGCCATAGGCAGGAAGAACATTTCCTGAGATGAGGGTCAGATTCCTTTCCCCAGGGAGCTCATTCAGGTGCCACCTGCAGAACGATCCAGCCAACACCCTGGGGCACTGGGGAACAAGCAGCATCGTTCACAGGGAGGGCGGTGGTGAGAAAACATTGCCAGAATGGTAGACGGAAGCTCAGCTGACACTTTCTAACCAAGCAGATACACAAGATCATGTTTACTTGCAAAACTTGGAAAAAAAAAAGTGGTTACCAGAAAATTTTATGATTCCCGGATAGGTGGGACATTACACAGCCCAAATTATGACTGAGTCTCCATCTCTGCCAATCAAGGAGACAACCTCTTTGGGTAAAATGTCTATTGAAATATAACATAATCCAGGAAAGTGTGCAGATACATGACATCGTGATCAGGAAACAACTTTAACAACCCTTCAGGGCCCATCTCCATCACCCTCACCCCAGAGGCAATGTACCTTGATGGTCTGAAGCAGTCATCCTTTAAAAAAAACTTTAGGGGTGCCCGGTGGCTTAGTAGACTAGGTGCCTGACTCTCCATTTCCGGCGGGGTCATAGTCTCCGGATCCAGCCCCTCATCGGGCTACATGCTCAGTGAGGAGTCCGCTTGAGGATTCTCTCCTTCCCTCTCCTCTCCACGCCTCCCCACTCATGCTCTCCCGTTTAAAAAAAAAAAAAAAATCATTGATGTTTCATTTTCATTTCCTTAAAAAGAAAAAAAAAACTCAAAATAAAGACTTATGGTTACCAACAGGAAGATATTAATTACTAGAAAGAGCCATTAAAAGCATCAGATTTGTGGGGCACCTGGGTGGCTCAGTGGGTTAAAGCCTCTGCCTTCAGCTCAGGTCATGATCCCAGGATCCTGGGATTGAGCCCCGCATCGGGCTCTCTGCTCAATGGAGAGCCTGCTTCCCTTCCTCTCTCTGTGCCTACTTGTGATCTCTGTCTGTCAAAAAAAATAAATAAAATCTTAAAAAAAAAAAGGCATCAGATTTGTGACTGTGTCAATTGAGTCCAGTTCAATTCTGTCTCAATGTGTATTTCTCAAAATGCTCACTGGGCATCCTTTGCCTCGACCATATTGCAGAGGGATGTGTCTTTGTCCCACTCGTCTTGACTGCCTTCCGCTCACTGCTAGTAACATCTTACCACCACTGATAAAACAGCCCACAGCTCTCGCCACTACGCATCCCACCGAGTCCTTTGTTCACATTCATTCCTGCCTTGTCCAGGAGTACTTGGGTTCTGCTCGGTGGGATTTCTGCGTCTTTCTCACACAATCATGGGATAATCCAGCTGCCATGGGGGGTGGCAGCTGGGCAGAATTGGGCCCCAGTGGCAGTTGCTGCAGCTTCCCATGTGTGATGGAAGTCTCCGTGTCCCCCATGAGGTCAAAATCCCCTTTCATACACCGTGTTTGGTGGCCAACTGTCCTTTCCTCTGGGACTGATGAACTCGGGTGCTTCCGCTGGAGACTCTATGTCAGTTCGTGATACCAAAGTTCCTTTTCACTTGCTTATTTGACAGTATATATGAATACTAATTAGGTATGAGGCACTGGGAAAAGTCCTTTTCTTCCTGTATACTTAAATTTCTCCTCCCACTCAAGTGCATGCCTCTCCTTTCTCCCTCTGCTCGAGCTGATCGCATTCTTTATTTCAGTGTTTTTCAAACTAGGTCAAAAAATCCCGGGGTGCCCGTTACTGCACGGTCAGACTCTAGGGAATTCTAATCCAGTCCATTTCGGGTGGTCCCAGGGGTCTGCATGTGTGGTAAGAAGCAGCTCTTCGAGAGTGCTGATGGCCACAGTGCTCTCGAGTACCATCTGAGACTCTCAGGCCCCGGGGGTCTCCACAAAACTTGCCTGCTCCCCTCAGTCTGTGCCTGGCCTCCCTGCCCCTACACTTTCTGCCCCCATTTACCAGACCAGTCCCAGGGTCTTAATTTCTGCCATTTGGCACAGCAGCGAAGAACACAAGCTTTGGGTTTCAGTTCTTTCCCTGTTGTGTACTAACTATGCCCATAAATCGCATGTCCTCTGTGGTTCTTCAGAATTTGAGAAATACCATCTAGCATGCTGATACCAGAAGTCACATGTAGAGAGCCTGGTATTCAGTAGGCACCCAAGAAATGTTTAGAAAGGTTATCTTTGCCAGAACTTCCCTGTGACCTCTCTGCTCAGGGTCTCTGTGGGTCCTCTGCTCACCCTGCAGCCTGGGCCAGGGGCTGAGGAGACATTGTTAGGGCTGGGTCCCCATCTCCCCTACACCTCATTGTTGTATGTTATCAGAGCCCTGCTGTGGCAACCTCCACCTCAAAATGCAACACTAACCAACTTCCTCCCTCTATTTCTCCTAGTTCACAAGAAACAAGGTTCTACTAGAGCATGTTGAATGATATCACAGGGTGGGGAATTCTACAGGATTCTGCAGAACATGAGAAAGAGGGCATGTTTATTACAAGAGACCTCAGAGACAAATCAACCAAATACAGTGTGGGACCCAACTTGACTCTGAGTCCAAACAAACCAGGAGTAAGAACACAATAGGGGAAATTTGATACAAGAGACTTGATAATGGAATGAGTGTCTTTTTACTCTTGTTACTTTTTTAGGCACGAAAATGGTTTTACAGTTATTTTTGAAAGCACTTATGTGTTAGAACTGCCTACTGGAATGGGTAAAGTGATCTGATGTATGGGATTTGCCTAAAAGTATTTCAGGAAAAAAGACTGGCAAACGTTGATAATACTTTTGCTAGGAAACCACTTAGACATGACTTGAACCCCACTGGTGATGTCTACAGACCATCAGGATACTATTTTCCGTGTGTATATGTATATATACATTTTCATAATCACAAGTTTTTAAAAAAAGAGAATCTTAGTGGCATCCCATTGACTATAGAATATATAACACAACACATGTCCTTCAGTCTCTCTATTTAGCCTTAAAATATGGCTAATAATTATTTTCATCCCTTATACATCCTGTAAGTTTTCTGAATTCCCCAAAACTCAAATTCTTGAGTAGATTCTTTTCACCTTCAGATCTTCATGGCTTCACCCACAACATTCCCATTCTCTGGGATGCCATCAGGCCTACCGCACTGGTCACCTGTCCCTGCAGGGCTCAGCTGGGTGGTTCTTCTGTTCCACATGGTGTTGATGGAGCTCACTCAACAGTGCTCAGTTGGCAGATGGGTTTCCCTGGACAGTCCTGTAAAGCTCTGCTCCCGTGTCTGGTGCCTTAATGGGCTTATCTGCTTAGTGGGGTAGATTCAGCTGAGATTGTCACTTGAAGGGCTTCCATGTGGCTTCCGTGCTGATCTCTCCAGCGTAAGGATCTCAGGATGGTTCCTAAAGGGAGACCCAGAGCGCCAGAGACACTATTCCAAGATCAGTTGTTCCAAATGACAAGAAGACAGAACTGCCAGTATCTCAATATCTTGGCCTAGAAAGTGACATGAATCTGTGCCACCATCTTCCATGCATCAGAATAGTCATAGGACCCATCAGTTTTCAGCGCTGAGAGGGACAAAGATGTCATTTCTCAATGGGAGAATGTCAAAGAATTTGTGACCATCTCTAACCCACCATAACCACCCATCCTTCAAGGCCAAGAGGTCTCTCCTACTTCTTCCTTTTGGGCCAGTAGTATGTTTTCTTTTGAAATTTCTGTAACCTTTAGGTCCCTCTGAATGTTTCCCCATTCGACCTTGGATTTATGTGTGTACTTTTTCTTTTCTTCAACGGATTTTCAGATTTGAGTCCTCAATCTGTTTGCCCTCATTTTTTATGACCCCATAAAATGGAACACTCAAAAATATTTGAAGAATGAATAAATGTTGCCTTCTAAAAGTGAATCTGTGGTCACACAGGTAGTGTATAAACAAGATCACCTTGTATGTTTCTGTTTTTTATTTTAAGTGTGATACCAGAAAAATAGATGTTTCACATAACAAAAGCTCATAGCAGCCCCTCGCTGATAGTGATAAGGAAGGACCATCGCATAGAGACCCCTGCCAAATGCCAGCCATAGACACTGTCTACACCTAGAGGGTGGCAACCTGGGGGTTAATTTTCGTGCTCAGTGGTAGGTCTTCAAAACTCCTTTCCTGTTTATTAAGCGTATTTCCATGATGGAATTTTAATAACTTCTGCCATTGCAAATAACTGAAGCCAAAGGCAAGGAAAATGGGAAAGTTTCCTCTCGATCTAAAAAAATATTGAGAAACACAAAGTCCTTATTATGTACAGTTCTGGCTCCCTGAAAGGCTCTGTAGAAGCAGGGCTCCTTAATTTGTAAGCAGGCCTCCTGATGAGATGCCCGTACACCCCATGGGCAGATGTGGTCCTTAGCGTAGGTGAGCATAAATCCTCTGCTCAGGAGCCTGGAGACAGCCAAAGAGTCTTTTTTTGGGGAAAAAAAAAGGTTATTTGTATCCCCAAGTGACCTCCATGAGATAGGTGATGTGATCATAATAGACCAAGGTGTGGAATGAGGCCAGTTTTCCAATCTCTTCATGTCTTTAATATGTAGAATCTTGACCCAAAAGATCCTGAAAGCTGGAGGAGACCATGGAGCCCCAGAGCAGACTGGCACAGTAAAAGGGCAGCCACAGATGTCCACATTAGGACAACTCCCTGCACACATTCTGCAAATTCCTTTTACTTGTGGGGCAAAGGACCCCGGTGGGTTATTCATACAAAGCCCAGGCAGACACTCAACCACTGCACACAGAGTATGGGTTTTATAGGAGGAGGTCGTGGTCCCGGAGGTGATGGACAGTAGCACTGGGGACCAGGACCAAAGCCAGAGGTCTGCTGCCCCAGCTGGGTCCTACAGCAGCTGGGAATCAGCAAGGCCAAGTCACCACTGGGCGCTGGTGGGACAGGCAGAAGCCAAAGGAACCGACAGGAATCTCCAGGACCTAAGTGATCTCTGGCTTTAAAAATGACTCAAAGCAGTCCCCTTGGCTTTTAACAAACATCTGGAATCCCAAAGATCAGGGACAGGGATCGTGTTGTGGTGCTTATCCTGTGGATCTTGGGGCACCGCTGATAGAACCCTACTGAATTCTATTTGCAGCCAAATAATTAAAGCTCCAAAGTGAAGTACAAGCAACACCTGCACGATCCAATCTGCAGAAATGCTCTGATCACTGTTGCTCTTAACGTTCATGTTTTTTTCTTTTTGGTGGTGTTTCATTTTGTTACCTATGCATGTTGTTAATGACCGAGCACAGAATTTTAAGATAGCCTTGAACGTGCACAGCCAGAGAGAAGATGTCATCCAAATTAGCCCCAGGTGAGCATCGGAGATTCGTATCTTCTGTGAAAGCACTCTATCTCCAAGAGCTCTGCCAAATAAAAAATGTGATAAGGCAGTAAGAGTAAAAGAGACTCCATTCATTGAGGGGAGAAAGCAGCAATGCCAACCTCCCCTCCAAGCCTGTTACCCATCCTCCATGCCCTCGGCATCTAGGGGGACAAGGACCTGCCCAGGGAATGCAAAGTCTCTGGTTTAAAGGCCACTTGATGAGTCCCAAGTGGGTCCTGTCCAGCTCCCGCAGGGTGGGCAGGAGCGAACCTCCCTTTTCCAGGTAAGGAAGCCATGGGCCAGTGGTAGTGACTTGCCCAGAGGCGGTTGAAAGTTTCCTGACTCAGTCCATGCTCTTCTGTTGCTGGGGTCCATTTGCATTCTGGGCTCCTCAGCAGTGCTGGGTGCTGGGCGCCGGAAGGAGTGAGGCCAATCCTGGTCCTCAGGGGCTGGCGGTCTGGTCAAGGAAGCAGCAGGTGGACACTCACATCACCAGAGCTGGCACTTGGAATTTGCCAGCTGTTTGAAAGCTACCCGGAACTGGCATTTTAAGGATCCCAAATAATCGAGATTCATCTTATTAGAAACAAGAGTGATAAAGGCTTCTAGAAGTGACTGATAGTCCCTAGAGCAGTCCCTAGAGCACCTTCACATGGAGCTCATGGTTCAAGGATGACTTTCTTCCTCTCTGCCAAGTATGCTTCTTCTTCTTCTTCTTCTTCTTCTTCTTCTTCGTCTTCTTCTTTTTTAAAGATTTTATTTATTTATTTGACAGGGAGATCACAAGTAGGCAGAGAGGCAGGCAGAGAGGGAGGGGGAAGCAGGCTCCCTGCTGAGTAGAGAGCCCGATGCAGGACTCGATCCCAGGACCCTGAGGTCATGACCTGAGCTGAAGGCAGAGGCTTAACCCATTTAACCCACTGAGCCACCCAGGCGCCCCCAAATATGACTCTTTATCTTAAGATTCTGCTCAAGAGCCTTGTCTCACCCAAGATATTCACACAGGAAATTTCCTTTTCCCTTTGATGTTTATATCCTTTTAGCTTATTAGTTTGAAATAGTTTAAGCATTTGTTTTGTGATCTTTAGTCTTTGCTCTGTTTTCTCCATTAAGTTTGTGTGTTTCAGGGAGGGTGGGGGGAGTTGCTATGTATTTTTGAGTCATTTTTCACACTGCATTTGTCAGACCCCTCTAGGCTTTGGATATCCACTCCTGACTCACTGTTTACTCCCTCACCAGTGAACTTCGTCCTTGGAGAGCCACCAGGTGCTACAGGAAGGGGTGGGGGAGCCCAGGCTGCTGGAGCAGCTCCAGGGGGAGGGGTGGGGGGGCTGCCATGGGGGTGGTTCCCAGCGGCCCTTTCCATTCGTCCTGTCTCTACTTTGGGGGTTCTGGTGGTAGGGGAGCTCCTGCACCTAAGCAGGAGTGACAGCAGTCATAGGCTACAGCCCCGGAGGGCCACTGGGACCACTGGGTGAGCCCTGTTATCTTTCTATCTGCTCTGATGGGCCTCAGGCACCAGTTTCCAGAAATGCAGCCCCAGGGCCCAAACAGGAGCGAATTTCTCAGAGCCCCACTTCCTCTCGTGCGATTGGCTGAGTTACTCAAATAGAACTTTCCAACTCTTCCCAGCTGCCTCCAACCCTGAAAACCGAGTCCAAGAACATCTACATTCTCTAACGACTTTATTGAGCGATCACTGAGCTATAGGAAACTGAACTGCACATATTTAAAGTGTGTAATTCAAAGAGTTTTGACAAATGTACGCAGTTGCGTAACCACCACCTAATCACGACAGAGTATTCCAACACTCCAGAAACGTTCTCTCGCGCCCCTTTGCAGGCATTCCCTCCTCCTGCTCTCTGGCCTCTGGCAACCACTGACCCATTTTGTACCACGGTGGATTTGCCTCTTCTAGAATTCCATATGAAGGGAACCATACGGTGCTCACTCTCAAGTCTGGTTTCTCTCGCTTAGCATGCTGTTCTTTAATTCATCCGGGTCACTGCGTGCATTGGTATAGTGTGTTCCTTTTTACTGATGAGATTTACGAAGAGTCCACTGTATGGCTATGACACAATTTATTTATTTATCCATTCACCAGCAGATAAATACTTGTGTTGTTCCCATTTTTTGGCCGTTAAAACAAAACTGTTAGGAATATTCCCGTACACTTCTTTGTGTGGACACATTTTCGTTTCTTTTGGGTAAATCCCTGGCTGGCAATGGCTGGGCCATATGGGAGTGTGTGCTTAGCTCTATGTTTTAACCTCCATAGTGATCCTGAGGGTGTGTGAGACCGTCTGTTCGTCCATCACATGGGCATAGGGAATAGTGAAAAGCCAGTAAGTCCCTGTCTTTAGGGGGCTTGCGGTTTAGAGGGAGGACGTTCCTCAGAAAAGCCTGTCAAGTTCTGGCAGGAAGTTGACTAGGCTTCATGGGCTCTGGTAGGCCATGTCATGAAGACTTTTCACGAGAGCAGGCCACCCTACATTCCTCTTTGTGAATGCTTCAGATGGTCGGGATTCCCCACTCCATGGAGAAGCCATTCCCATTCTACAGAAAGCTTTCATCGTTGGGAAGTTCATCCTTACTTGGGCTGCTGTCCATTCTCTCTTATGGACCACACCCCCCACCCCGCAACCCACGAACCCACCAGACTCTTCTTAGCTCTGTCTTTCACATCAGACACTCACTTCCTCTGCCGTGTTCTTGCCTTGCTGACCCTCACAAGGCCATTTTTAGGCTGTCATTCAGGATGACTTCCTTGTGTCCCATTCTCTGTGACATTCCCAGCTTACCTCCTGGGATTTTCCTCTGAAGATTACTGGGGACTGCCTCCAGGAGGTCACTGCTTTCCCTTTGGGGTTGTTGTCAGACTGAGCTGAAAGCCCTGTTTACAGAGTCCCTGTGTCTCTAGGGCAGTGCCTGTCCCCACCCTCTATGGAAGTTCCATTCCAAACCACTAACCCTTGCTTGCTCATTCTTTGGTAACTACGGTTCATAGAGCCAAACCTTGTTGCTTCACTGCTGTCTACTTGACTGTAAGCCTTGCACAGAAAGATAAGCATAACATACTCTATTTCAAGGACTCCCCATCTTCCACGCCCCCTTCACTAGAAGCTTCCCCACACACCCTTGCTCCTGCCCTGGGTGGCCATGGCAGGTCACTTTCTCCTCCCTCATTTTCTGCTCCCTTTCCACCATCTTCTCCTTCAACTGGATTAGTCCTGATATTAACAATATTGACATAAATTCATAAAAGGAATACATAAGTTTCGGTCTTCTTGGCTTTGATTGCTTTAGAAGGAAAGGGATACCACTGTGGCCAGCAGAACACTGTGGGCAGGTGAAATCATTTTCTGTGGGTTTTCTGAGTGTGACCTGCGGGGAGGGCCACAGACCCTGCCCCACTGGTGGGAGCTGCCTCTGTAGATGCTGGCTTTGCAGTGGTGCCCTTTCCTTCCATCAGAGCTAAGTTACTGAGGAGGCCAGAAAGCGAGCTATCTGTCCTTTCCGACACTGACTTCATGAGCACATGTGCATAAATGCTTCAGGGTCATGGCAGGCTCCGCCCGCATCCCTGCCCTTCACCAAGTGGCTGGTGAGACCCCGGGCCTCACACTGTGCTTGCTCATCTCTGGGATGAACTGCTGCTTCCTATAGGCAAGCACCATTCCTCCCCTTTAACCAGGCTGGCCTACACACCGTTGTGACAGACAGCAGGGACCAGCCCACGGGTCAAATCCAGGCTGCTAATCTTTTCGGTAAATAAAGTTTTATTGGAACACGGCGGCATTCCTTCATGTCTGTGCTGTCTCTGGCTGATTTCACACCACAAGGGAGGGCTGAGTCGTTGGGAGAGAGACCGTCTGGCCCTCAAGGCTAGGATCCTCCCTCACTGGTCCATTACAGAGAAAGCTTTCCACCCCCTGTCCACTGCAAAGGGACCAAGTGCAAAGGGACTCTGGGATGCCTCCTAGCCCAGACCTCCCAAAAATGAGCAACTTCCTTTTCTTCTCTCTGGGAAGCCAGCTGCTGTGGAAGGAGCCTGGGGCCCTGCCTGAGGAAGTCCACGTGGATAGAGGCATTGAGGGTGTTTCTGCCCCTGCCAAGCACCCTGCTGCATGGAGCCCTGTACTGTGTCCAGGGAAGACCAGCAACAGAGCCTCCCAGCTCAGGCCCATCATGAGAAGTGACCGCAAGTCGTCATTAGTACCACCACTGAGTTTGGGTGGTTCATTACGCAGTAATACTATAATCTGAGGGCTGCCACAGAGCTCAGCAATGCCTCAGCTCCAGGTCCCTGAGTGACATCTGTGGGAATGATGCACAACCAGAAGGAAGGAGAGGCCAGTGGAGGCTTGAGAAGACTGTACACAAAGGGAGTATAATTCTGGGCGCTTGGGTGGCTCAGTGGGTTAAAGCCTCTGCCTTCAGCTCAGGTCATGATCCCAGGGTCCTGAGATCGAGTCCCAAATCGGGCTCTCTGCTCAGCAGGGAGCCTGCTTCCTCCTCTCTCTCTACCTGCCTCTCTGCCTACTTGTAATCTCTCTCTGTCAAATGAATAAATTTTAAAAATCTTAAAAAAAAAGGGGGGGGAGTGTAATTCAGCTGGAGGACAGGGCAGCTGCAGGAGGCAACATGCCACCACACAAAGGAAGGACAGATTCCGTGGAGGGGCTCAGAGTGGGGTGGGAGGGGCGCATCGGGGGAGGCCTCATGTGACCACTTCTGGCCAAAGGCAGAAGTCCACGTCTCAATACACATTAGAGGTACTGCTTAAGTGTGTAGAACTACACAACACACACCACAGGCACGTGATCACAGGACGTGATCAGTTTTGTCCTAAGAGCCACATGTTACATTAGTAGTAATCTTACTATATTTTAAAATTATATTCTTTGACAACGTATAGTCTAGGGCAAAGCCATGAGACCTCTGGACCAAAGAAATGCAAGAAAATATAAGAGTCCCACAGCGAGTTGAACCGCCAGCATGGCCCAGCCTCCTGGTGCTGCCCAGGGCATGGGGTACTCGAGGCTTCCAGACTCCCCCAGAAAGTCTTCAGTAGTTAGTCCCCCAAGAGATGCTCCTAGGTCGTTGCCTGTCTGAGTGTGCTGGTCCCCAGCCTTCACTAAAGACTGCCATTATTTTACAGTGACCCTTTGTTGTCTGTCGTCATTCCCCAGTGGGGCCTCCTGTTTACATTTCCGCTATGGACACTGGGTATGTAGCAGTTGCCTGTGATTTCCCGTGCTTGATGTTGGTAGAACATCTTTTCCAAAAATCGACTTTAGTAAGCATTTAGAGAGTGCCCATGGGTGCAAGTCACTGTCTAATGAAAGGTAGGGAATCCACCATGAATGGAGCATGTCAAGGTACTGTCTAGTTTCATTATGTGTTTTACTAGGTCTTTGCTTTGGAGGATGGTGGGAAACCACCCAAGCAAGGCCACAAAATACTGTTTCTCTTTCCATGACTGGAGAAAGTCATAGGTGGGTTAAAACATTGCCTGCTGTTTCTTGTTTTAAACCCAGCAAATTATGACCATTTCAGAGTGATACTGGGTCTGCGACCAACCAGAATTGGGTTAACGGCCCAGAATAAGACAAATGCCCAACTTGCCCTATGTACTAAAGGGTGGTCTCTTGTGCTTTGTGCTCACTCACTAGTCTCCCCCCTTCTATGCCCTTCTACCAAACACTCCCTGTCTCTATTCTAGATACATGCACCTCCTCTTGCGTTCCAGAACCCAGGAGTGGATGGCTGATCCAAGTCCCTTCCCTGGGACACATGGATCTGTGTGGTGGACAGCATCACTCAATGTGGCCGAAGCTGTGCCTGGGGAAGTTCAGGAACTGTCGGTGGCTGAGTCCGCTGTCACGGGGAGGAAGCAGTCGGCAGGGAGGATGCAGGATGAAGTTGTGGAGGAAGGACCCATGAGAGATGGACACCTGGGACCTTGTTGGGCAGACTCTGCCGACATGGCCTTCCTTGAGCCTGCGAGATAACCCACCTTCTATCCAGCAAATCCCTGTCCTTGCTCTAGGACTTTGCCACTTACGACCCACAGTGGTCTGATACACCAAATTCCCACAGAGACAGGCTCCTCATGATTCAACACCTGGTCTGAAACAGTATAAAAATAATGGAGACCATCCCACAGAGCGTGCTCTGTTCCGGTTCACATTTTTGTACTTGGGCCAAGACCATTTTGCATTTCCTGTCTTACACCCACTGAGGCTGGCATCTGGGAGGGTGCAGATGCTTTGAATAGCAGGCAGCCTGCAATCTGGAATCTGACAAGAAAAAATGAGAGAATCCATTTCCTTTAATAAAAGCGACAATGCTCTTTGTTGAATGGCTGGGACCTCTGTATAATTTTAGCATTAATGCACTCTGTACACCTCGGGGCAGGGGGTGTCTTTCCGCCACTGCCCTCCCGCCCTTCACATCCACGCAGACTCGTGTTGCTCAGCTCAAGATCAAACTTGAATCCAATTAGCAGTTCTGCCTCTAAGATCTTGCGTATAAAAAGCTCGTATGGATTATACAAGCATTTTGGCCTCTTACATTAGAAGCAGATCATATTTTGCACAGTGTAAAAAACCACAAGCATCCATATATGCTATAAGAATTTTTAAAAAAATAAAAGAAAAATTCCTGATGATAGATGCTTCTTTATAACCTCAAGCAGCTCGGTTAGTCACTCCTGCCTGTGGTATTAGGAGAGACTTGAAATAAATATCTTTAGCAGACTTTCAGAGAAAAACACATTGGCCAAAATGTACTGTATTTAAGGAAGAATCTGCTTCATTGCCATGGAAGTCTGGTATCTAAATCAGCCGAATGTTTAGTTGGCCCAAGATTAATTGTCAAATATTGTGATGAAAAGGACTTTGATTAAGTACCACTGAGTGTAGGTTTGAATGAAACCAGTCATTTATACAAAGCTTAGATGCAAATATTTTTTTCTGGATCAGCTTTTGCTTTTTCATCACAATTCCTGATGATGGCAAAGATGTGAAGAGCCCGCTAACGGAGACTTTAGTCATTCATCCTCTCTTGCCGCGCACCCAATTATTCCTGCCAAGGAGACAAAGCCTTTCAGTGTCTCCAAAAGCATTAGACATTCAGACAGTTGGAGAATTATTTAAACAGCAGTTATTAAAGCTTTCCAGTCCAGGCTTATAGATAAGCCCCTCCCCCGTCTTCCTGCCTCTAGAAATGGGGAATTTAAAGCTTATTAATTGATATAATCAAGTCCATATCAAACAGGGATGGCACAATCTTTAGAACCGTAAGACAGTCGCTTCCAGAACTATCCTTGGAGCTTTCAAGTGAGGTATTGGCTTTACTACTCTCATTCACAGAAGTCATTTGTCTTTTGGTAAACTCTGTGGCTTTGATCGTTTTCCTAATTTTGTAGCAGGACGAAAGGGGCATGGATGAAGAAGGGCCCAGAGAAACTCCAGCCAAGAGCAGTCTCCAAAATGACTCCTCTACTGGCGCGACCCCCTCCCCCGCAACCCCCATGCCTGAAATGCTGACTGGGGCCCATTTCCTTGGTTTTCGCGAGCACTGACCTTCCCCGGCCTAAGTAGTTAGGAGGGCCACACGTTAACAGCTACTCTCAGTCATTACTGTTTAAGATCAGTGTGGCTTCCTACGGGGAGAGCATGTCTTGGAATAACCGGCACAGAGAATATAGATCAGTGTCGCTGGAGAGATGGGAAAGGATGGACAGAAAGGACAAGCCCAGGGGTAGGTAGAAGCTAGCTGTTTGAACTGGGGCGCTGGTTCTGGTATCCGAATGCCATGGGAGGGGGGGGCTTGAGCGCATGGGTGGGAGGGCGCCCCATGCTCTTCTCTTTTCTCTGGTGACATGATGCTGGAACCACTGGATGCCTGGTAAAGGCCTATGAATACAGCCTGCCCGAACCTTGTTGGCTTGAAACTACAGGAAGCACAATGGGAGGCAGTATCAGGGGTCAAAACACAAAACCAGAAAACTAACCGACCAAAAAAGCAAAATAACAGAAACTCAAAAGAAAGAAAATGTGTTACAGGATTATAATCAGTTAACAGGCACTGGGTGGTGGGATGCATGTCATCAAACCCTCAGTTATGGAGTGAACCAAAGCGGTATTGCCAATGTTTTAAGCTTTGCTGCTGTGGGCAAGGGCCCAAATGTGGTGAGTGTGGAAAGGCAGGCCATGGCCAAATACTTGTTAATATATATATTATATATTATATTTCAATATAATTTATTATGTAAATATATATTTATATATAAATATATTATATATTATATAATTTAATTATAACGTAATATATATTATATTCTACACTAATGTAGAAACTACAATGCCCTGACACACAATTAAAATTCCATTACAAATAGACATGTACATATACACACACAAAAATGCCCTAAACAAAAAAAGAAACTTAGTAAATGAACTTTTATGATGTGGAAATTAAAATTATAGACAGTGTTGGGAAGTGGGCTCTATTTTTTACATAAAGATGTTTATTCCATTAGTGTTCTAAGGAGCTTAAAGCAATGACAATGCTCAAAGAAATTATTTTGCACAATTATGTGTTTATACATCACAACAAAACCACAAGAACTTAATGTCTCATGGGACTGTCACAGGGCTTTGCAGAGGGTAGGACTTTAAATGTTTATCTTTCTTTGGAATGAGACTTTCAAGAAACTGCTCAAGCCATGGGCCTTACATTAGAAAATGCTATAGGGAGCTCCATCCCCAAGCATATATAGTAAAGAAACTGGTACCAGATTTACTCTTTTGCTGTAAGTAACTGGAGGACTGAAGACAATATGGGAGACAATTGTTTCCAGACACTGAGCAACAACCAACACTGGACTGTGATTCCTCACAGAAAGTAAGTAAATAAGGGAGCTCTACAATCACCTTGTTAGGTTTTTCTTCTTTCTTTTCTTTTCTTTTTTTTTTTTTAAGATTTTATTTATTTATTTGACAGACAGATCACAAGTAGGCAGAGAGGCAGGTAGAGAGAGAGGAGGAAGCAGGCTCCCTGCTGAACAGAGAGCCTGATGCGGGGCTCGATCTCAGGACACTGGGATCATGACCTGAGCTGAAGGCAGAGGCTTTAACACACTGAGCCACCCAGGCGTCCCTCTTTGTTTTTTTTATGGAGGCATTTTTTCAGACTATAGAACAAAAAAGGGGGACCCAGACAGAGGACAGCAATCTCAATGATATGTGGACACAGTTTGGGGTTTAGTGAGAATGAAGTGGTTAGAATTTCCAGAGCAGAGTGCTAGAGAAAAAGGAGCTACAAAATGAAAGAGCTCAAGACTCTGTATAGGGCTCCCCTTGAGTCTTCCGCTGAATGTCGAGTAAACACACAGAAGGTGAATCTCCAGGGGGTGTTACAGGGACCTATTCCCTATCAGGGAATGATAAGCTGAAAACCACCCAAATTTTGTACAGAGCTTAAAGGCATTTGTGTTCTCAACAACCAAAATGGAGAGAGAGTTCATTGAGTACTGGGGTTCTCAGTAGTGAACACAGCTGGGCCATGCCAAGCAGTAGGACTAAATTAAGCCCTTATATAAAGTTCACTAATTGTTGCTGTTAGCCCACAGTCACAACCCTAAAACAAGCCTGTATCTGAAGGTGCCTTTATTTAAATGATTCACAAGTAACTTAACTGTTTGCCACAATAGAACTCAACACTCTTTAGAGGAAGACAACAAAATCCCAGACACACTATGACACAGCTATGAAATCAAAATCACTGAGAAAGGGAAGATACAGGAAAAATGTGACCTATAACCATGGGAAATAAAATCATCCAATAGAAATAGGCCCAGAAGTGTCAGAAAAGATGATGGTACTAGCAAATGAGGAACCTTAAAAAGCTGTAATTGAAAGGAAAATATGGCCACAAAGAAGAGAGAGATGAAGTATATATAAAAAAAGATTCAAGTGAAACTTTAAGAGCCAAAAAATACAATAACTAAAATTTTAAAATTGCTGGATATACTTAACAGCAAAATAGACACTGGAAAAGAAAAGATCAATGATCCAGAGATCAGAGCAATAAATACTACTCAAACTAAGGTGCACAGAGAGAAAAAAAAAACTGAAGAAAAATAAACATCAGTGAAGAAAGGCATAATACCAAGTAGCCATATATATTTTCCAAATCTGAGGAAAATAGTGTTAACCCACAAATCCAATAAACTCAAAATCCCTAAATAGGTGGGACAGACACAAAGAAATCCACACAAAGGCACATTATAATTAAATTTTTGAAAAACAGTAATAAACCAGAAATCTTAAAAGCAGCCAGAGGTAAAAATATCAGCTATAGGGTAATGATGATAAGAATTATCACTGACTTCTTGTAAGAAACAATGCAAGTCAGAAAGCAATAGGATATTTTTTAAATTCAGAAAGAAAAACACTGTCAGTCTAGAAACAAGATTCAGAGAGTCTTTCAAAAATGAAGGCTAATTGGACTTCTTCAGACAAAAAAACTAAACAAGCAACCAACCAAAAAATACACAAATATAAAATAATTGCCAGTAGACCCTACACTTAAAGAAATACTAAAAGACGTTGGTTAAGTGGCTGTCTTTGTCTCAGGTCATGGTCCCAGAGTCCTGGGATCGAGTCCCGCATCCACTCCCTGCTCTGCGGAGATCCTGCTTCTCCCTCTCCCTCTCCCTCTGCCTGCCATTCGGCCTACTGTGCTCTCTCTCTGCCAAATAAACAAATAAAATCTTAAAAAAAAAAAAAAAAAGAGGTTCTTGAGACTTACACCAAAATGATGCCAGATGGAAATTCAGATCATTAAAAAGCAACGGAATGAACAGAAATGGTAAGATATGAAAATAAATGTGAGATTATTTTTCCCTTTCTTAAAATTTTTCCTCAAAAGAAAATGGAGAGTTTAATATGAAAGTAACAATACTGTAGAGTTGATCACATACTGGGGTAAAATATTTGAGAGCCACAGTGGAACAAGGGGAAGGGAAAATGGAAATGCCTTGTGGAAAATTTCACATCTATGAAGTGGTGACCTATGGAGTCAATGTCATTCTGGCCAAAATCTCAGAAGACTTTTACATAAAAATCGACAAAGCTGATTCCAAAATTTATGAAGTAACACAAATTATCCAGAATAACCAAATCAATTTTGAAAAAAGAAGAAAGAAGTTGGATGACTATTGTATCTGAGTTTGGGGGGTATTACCAATCTGCATAAACAAGACAGTGTGGTATTTGTGTTAAGAATAAACATATAGACCAATGGAATAGGTTGCATGAATAAAAGTAAATCAACATGTATATGTTATGCATTGATTTTCAATGGAGGTGCCAAGATAATTCAATGGGGGAAAATTTTTTTTTTGGACAAATTGTTCAAAGTCAGCCAGATAAAATAAAAAATAAATAAAATAAAAATTAAAAAAAAAACATAAAATAAAATAAATTAAATTAAATTAAAAAATAATAAACAAAAAATTTTTAAAAATTCTGTTCTTCAAAAGATATTAAGATAGTGAAAAAATTCTAAAGTTAGGAACAAAAGGGATTGGATTAAAGAGAGAACTGGTTGCCTAGGACAGGGAAACACAAGAAAATAAAAATGCAATATGTGGGAACACTAGTGGTTCTCCAGGATGACAGTGAAAGTCTGGAGGAGGCTGGGAAGTTGGGTTGGGGTACTGCCATCCCAAAAGCTAGGCTGGTCCACTCCCTTTTGTCAGCTTGAGATGTGGTAGATTACATTAATTGATTTCCAAATGTCCAACCAATCTTGCCTGCCTTGGATAAATTCCATTTGGTTGTGGTGCATAATTTTTTTCACACACTGTTGGATTTGATAGGCTAATCTGTTGGGAATTTTTGTATCTATGTTTATGAGCGATACTGGTCTGTAGTTCTCCTTTCTCGTGTTGGCTTTGCCTGATTTTGGTAGTAGCATCATGCTGGTCTCATTGGATGAGTTAGGGAATATTCTTTGGCTTCCATCCTCTGAAAGGTGAAAGGGTTTTCCTAATACAGCTTCTTTCTAGATAACTGAGTTCCCAGGATGGGGCTTGACATGTGATGGCACTAAGATAGAGCTTGTTTCATTTTGGCAAAATTTCTAATATGAGGTCATGTATTTGAAGTCAAGCATCCGTTAGACTCTGTTAAAGGTCATCTTAGTCTGGCTCTCGAATTCATTTGATCACCAGCAAGAAAGAGAGGATGAGGGGTTAGAAAAGAAGAATCAAGGAAACGAGGGAGGGCAGGAGACAGAACAAAAGAGAGAACTGAAAATCTTGTATGTGCCTAAACAAGGCATATATTTGTTCGTTTGTTTATGAAAGAGAGTGTGCAATCAGGAAGAGGGGAGGGCACAGGGAGAAGGAGAATCCTAAGCAGGCTCAATACAGAGTCAGACTTGGGACTTGATCCCAGGACCCTGAGGTCAGGACCTGAGCTGAAATCAAGAGTCGAATGCTGAACCAACGTAGCCACCCAGGTGTTCCTGTACACGGCATTTAAAATATATGCTGTAATTTAGTTTCTACAGTAACCAAAGAAGTAGCATAATTCTCCAGGTTGATGGAGCTGCACAGGTAGTGCGTGCCTATAGATTACCATCCCATCTTCCAACACCCAGCCTGGCTTCCCACTGTTGTGTAAATCATTGTGCTTTCAAATAGTTCAATGCAAACTTTAAAATATTTTTGAACTTAGTCTGAATTAAGTAAGCCTTTCTGAGACCTTCCTGAGGCCTGGAAAGAAATGGTATGAAGGAAGGAGAATGTGGATGGAGAGACATTAATAAATGAGGTTATTAAATCATATTCCAATCTCTGAAGACCCAGGAGTCTTCCCTCCCTCAGGCAAACTGCTGTCTTCCGAAAGGTCAAGATTGTCATGGCTCTCTGCCCTTCTGGTGTCAGGGAAATGTCAAGATGCCCTTCTCATAGCAGTAAATCCTCACCGGGGCTGTTGTAGGGAGAACACCTAGGAAGGTTGGGGGCCACTTTGTGCCTCTCCGACAGTCACAAAACTTTTGCTAGTCGTTTGCATGAATCTCGGTGAGAGCTATTCCTGTTCTTTCACATCAGACAGCAAATGACAGAAAAGCTTATCAAGGGGATTGCCTGGGTGATTGGGTCTTTTAAGCCTCTGACTCTTGATCTCAGCTCAGGTCTTGATCTCAGGGTCATGAGTTTGAACCCCTGCCTTGGGCTCTGTGCTGGAAATGGATCCTACAGAAAGAAGGAAGGAAGGAAGGGAGGAAGGCAGGTAGGTGGGTGGGTGAGGGAGGGGAGGAAGGAAGGAAGGAAGGAAGGAAGGAAGGAAGGAAAGAGCATAAATTACAGAAAGTAACTAACAGAGTCTCCCCCACACCCCCACTCAGAGGCTCCCAAATGATAAAGGCGAATAACAGAATTCACAGGATAGAGTCAGACTCCTGTTTATTATCTTCTTTAATACTTAATTGTGATTACAATTAAGTATTGTAAGTATTGTAAGTTCTGGTGCCAGAACTACCTCTCATCATCTCACTTGATTTTTATACACCATGGCTTGTCCTGATCACTCTCTGTTTTGTCTTTCCTTTTTAACCTCGAGCAAAAACCTCCTGAGTTCACTGCTCCTGCTTCTTTTTTTTTTTTATTTTTTATTTTTTATAAACATATATTTTTATCCCCAGGGGTACAGGTCTGTGAATCGCCAGGTTTACACACTTCACAGCACTGCTCCTGCTTCTTTAAGTGCGTGCTCTTTGTGAATCTGCGCTCTATCTCTGTGTCCAAGGAACGAGCTATTTCAAGGTCAGCATCTTGCATCAAGCTTACAATCTTAGATTACAAGATTCTGCAGCAGCCACAATCTCAAGAATCACAAGGGTTAAAAATGAAAAAAAGAACGAGTAAGGTTATTCCTTACACTGTGTCAGGATTGGAAATTTTTGAGTCAAGTATTTTAAAAAGAAAGAAGATGGTCTTTCAGAGTAAAAAAGGTAGAACTGACTGTCATACGAAAGAGAACTTGTGTGTCAACTGCTTCCTGATGGCTACTTCTGGGCATACATGTGACCCATGGCCTGCTTAGACGGACAGGGGTAGCCCTTGTCCCCTGCCCCTGCTCCTCTACTCCCATGGCAATGTTTATGGTCTATGCCCACCAGATCCATCTTGTCCTCCAACTGCTGTCACTCCTATGAAACTAGTTCCCTAACTGCTGTCCAAAGTTGTTTATCAGTGGTCAATACAGGTCTGTACCAGAGGATATGTTTCTTGAGTGTATCATTTAGAGTGTGCTAATTCAGAGATGTGGATTAATTTTTAAAGCTTTTTCAAGCTTTTGATTTAATTTTTTTAAAAGTATTGGAATTTTGGAAAAATTTTTAAAAAAGATTTATTTATTGGGGCACCTGGATGGCTCAGTCGTTTAAGCGTCTGCCTTCAGCTTGGGTCATGGGATCAAGCCCCACATTGGGCTCCCTGCTCAACAGGAAGCCTACTTCTCCATCTCCTACTCCCCCTGCTTGTGTTCCCTCTCTCACTGTTTCTCTGTCTCTGTCAAATAAATAATAAATAATAAATCTGTTTTTAAAAAAGATTTATTATTTATTTATCTATATTTCTATTTATTTATTTATTTATTTATTGGGGGGCCTGGGGTAGGAGCAGATGGAGAGGGAGAGAGAATCTTAAGTAGACTCCCTGCTGAACCCAGAGCCCCATGTGGGGCTCGATTTCACAACCCTGAGATCATGACCTGAGCCTAAATCTAAGTCAGACACTTAATGGACTAAGCTACCCAAGTGCTCCCAAAATTATTATTGGAATTGGAGGGAAACCAGTAAACAATAATACCCCTTCCTTGTCTCCACATGGAAACCAAGCTAGAAGTTCATAGTTGTATCATTTCAGTAAAGAAATGGGAATTGGGCTTACAGATACTCGTAGATGTGTACAGAGAAATCATACAATAAGTTTGTTACTCAGTCTGGTAAACATAACTGTAGAAACTCTCAAATCTTCTAGGGTCAGGTTTATAAAAACATCAATCATCTAAGAAATACCCTTAATCTGGGAAGTAATAAAAGGAAAGAACTTTGGGACAGTGGAAAACTGGAACAGTACAAATAAAGGAAAAGGTGATAATGAAGTATCCAATAGCCAAGTCAGAAGGCAAAGGTTGAGGCTTTAGGCCTTCTTGCCCTGGAAAAGGGGATAGGGGAGCAGATGGTCACCCTGAGATGAATGGAGGTATCTGAAAGACATCATTTTGCATGACTGCTGAGGTCAGAAGTGGGACCAGTAGGTGCAGGTTATAAAGACACAGATTTCAGGTCATTGGAGGGAATGGGACCACTGAACAATTAGCAAGCTTCCTATTCCAGGAAAAGACAGAGCTGAGATTAGATGACCATTTTCAGGAATGCTCAGAAAGTATGCTTGAGCCACATGGTTGGTGAGTGAGATTAGTTATTCTCAGACATCTTGGTCTTGAGATCTCTTTACATTCTTAAAAACTATTGAAAGGCCCAAAGAGCCTTTGTATAGGTAGGTTATATCTATTAACATTTACTGAATTTGACATTACTTAAAAGAGGTAACATTAAAGTATCTAATTCATGTAAAACAATAAACCCATTACACATTAGCATAAATAATATTATGAAATATATTTATGGCATTATTTTACATTTTTACAAACCTTTCTAATATTTGGTTTAATGGGAGATGGCTGGATTCTCATGTCTTCTGCACTCCCTCGGTTGCAATATGTTGGTTTGGTTGAAAGTCATGAAAAAAATCCAGCCTCAGCAGATATATACTTAAAATAAGGAGGAGTACTTTACATATGCTTTTTTGGATCATCATGGACGTTCTTCTTTGTTATTACTCCAAAACTCAGAAGAAGTAGTTTCTCAAAGGTAAGCTGCAATGAAAAATCTGAAATTGTATCAATAAGCTTTTCTTACTGTCACATTAAAAACGCACTGATCCATCTTTCACTCTTTTAGGATTTTTTTAATAACATGCTGAATATTGTTATGAGAAAAGAGTTAACATTGCAGATCCTCTGGAAGAGCGTAAGGGATCCCCAGGGGTCCGCAGACCTCTCTTTGAGGACTGCTGTGCTAGAAAACCCTCCCTGACAGTCAGTGCTATGATTTTATGAAAGAACTATCACAGCTCAAAGAACTTTCTCTGTAGGGGAGCATAGCTAACATCAAGTGTGTTGCAAGGAAGAGAAACCCACTTAAAGGAGCTCAAGTGAAAACAAAAATTACCTAAAGTTTCCTCTGGGTAATCTTTTCAGAAATGCAGGGACAGGAAATACAGTCATGCTGCTCTTGGGCTGGACTTGAACTTTGAGGATTGACGCTACTGCCTCCTGGCCTGGAGTCACAAGTTTTCTCTTCTCCACCCATGTCTCCTGCATCTTCCAAGGACCTGCCTTCTAGATGGAATGGTGGCTTCCCTGTTCCTCCATACCACGGGGGTCACCATGCCTTCGATTTACCCGGGAGCTGACGTCAGCTCTAAGTCCACGAGACTTTTCATTTCAAGAACCATCTTCTCTCACAGTCTTGGGTTCCCGATTCCAAACTCCCACGAGAGACAGAGAGAACCTGATTGGCTCAGCCTGGTTTTTGGACTGGGTCCGGTGGCCAGCTCTGGGCCCAACCGCCCAGGCCAGGGCACACTGGGTGACCAGGGACAAACATGGTCCCAAACAGGCAACACAAAACGCGTCTCTTCTATTAGAACTGGGAGTTGTGAGCAATTAGAAAGTTTAAAATGTAGGAACGCAATCAGAGACAGCAATAAGGGACATATTAGAGCAATGAAAGAGGACAGAGTGGCATGGCACAGCAGTTTGGTGTTATTTGGTATTTAGTGGTAGTAATAGTACTAGTTGGTATTTACTGAGGTCATATCGTGGCACTCCTTAAGCAAAGCACTCAGAATGTTTTTCTTGTTAAAATAAAATGAACGAACAAACAAACAGGAAAAAAACCTAAATATTAGGCTCTGTTTTGATCCCTGATTTAGCATAACGGTTAGGAGTATGGGCCTCTGAGCCAAACTGTCAGAATTCGCATGGCTGTGTGACTTTGGCAAGTTCTCTCATCTCTTCACACCTCGGCTCTTTTCTCTGAGGCAGCTGGCTTCCTACAGGAAGAGCGCGGGGACCTGAGAAGGTGGGCTGAGGGCAGGGGTTCGAGATTTCCTAACTCAGCTCTCAGGGAGAGACAGCCAAACGATGGGATGAGGAACAAGAGGAAAAGGCTCTGTTTGTCATGAGAAAAGGAGCTTGTTGGGGTAGACCAGAACGTCACTCAGACATGGGGGATCAAATCCCAGCACTGCCAAGTTTCTTAAGGACTCTGCCTCCGTTTCCTTGTCTGCAAAACGAGATCCTCACATGAAGGGATAGATGTGACGTCTAGAACACAAAGCTGTGTGTGGTTAGTGAGAATTATCCTGTGGGCAGAGCCTGTGGTGATCTGCTAGGACCCCCACCTCCAGGAAGCAGGTCTGTGTTCATCCTGCCCCCAGACCCGGAATATCACACACACCCCCTCTACTCACACTGTCCCCCAGCTCCACAGATAGTCTTTGCCATCCATGATGCAACCTATTTCAAACGGCTGATCCTGCCCAAGTGCCTGGCCTCTGGAAATGACCTTGCTTGCTCCATAACAAGCTGTCCCTACTCAAGGGGGCCCTTGAACTTGGGAGAGTGGAACACACAGTAACCAGCTGGTGGGAGAAAGGGCTTGAAACCCCTGAGTTTGACCAACAGGCTTGAATGGTGATATCTCCTGAAAGGCCATTTTCGTCCAGCATTCTGCTTCCATCCCAACGGCGATTCCTAAAGGTCTTCAAATCATGCTATGGGCCCTGGCTGCCCCAGTGTCTGACCACCCGGTTCCCTGGGGACAGAGATTGCAAGCAGATGGCCGGACACCTTCTAAGTAGCAATGATTGAATGAGTAGCCATGATGGAGGGGTGACAACCTAGGGAGAGGTGACAGCCTAGGGAGAGGGGGCCCCAGCCATTCCTTGCAGGTGATCAATGTTAGTCTCCATGAAGGAGATTAACTGTTGGGAGGTGCTAAGCCAGAAGAGGGGAGAGCTTGAGAAAACAGGAGACAGAACCCTGGGCTCGGCGTCTGAATGTCCAGGTGTGAGTCCCGGGTCTGCTACCTACTAATAATGGGGCAGTGGCCACAGCTGCTTCCTCGTCTGTAAAGTGGGGTCCCTAGTAGTATCCTCCTTGCTTACTTACTCACATGGCTGTGGAGAGAGAAAGAATTCTAGGAAAACTCCATATGTGATTTCTGATTCTTCTGTGGCTTCTTGGCACCGTATGTAGTGGTGTATGTGTGTGTGTGTGTGTGTGTGTGTGTGTGTGTGTGTGAGAGAGAGAGAGAGAAAGAGAGAGAGAGAAAGGCCGAGGGATTATTTTCTATGGCTGCTCTAACAAATTACCACAAACTCGGTGACTTAATTCAACCCACATTAATTTTCTCCCTGCTCTGGAGGCCAGGAGTTGAAATTAGTTTCACTGGTTCAAAATCAAAGTGTTAGTTGGGCCAGGCTCCCCCCACAGGCTCTAGGGGAGAAGCCATCTCTTTGCCTTTTATAGCTTCTAGAGGTGCATTCCATGAATTCCTTGGCTCATGGTTCGAGTCTCTGTCTTCCAACCCAGCAAACAACACAGCATCTTGCCTCTGCTGTCCAGATCCCATGATCTTCTGGGTCTAATGTCCCCAAGTTCCTTTCCCAAAGACCATTGCAATGACACCGAGCTCACCCAGAGAATCCAGGACAAGCTCCCATCTCCAGATCTCTCACTGAATCACACCTGCAAGATTTTTTTTTTTTTTAACCAAATAAGAGAGTATTAACAAGATCCAGAGATCAGGACACGAACATCTTTGGGGACCGTGGTTCAGCAACAGTGCCACGTACACCCCAAGAGATGCAGGGAGTGAGGGATGAGCCCATGCAGAGACGGGGAGGGGATGGGCTGTTTCCAAAGCAAATCCCACCTGCTGGCCCTCAGTAATCACTCTGTGGGTTGGTGGAGGGAAGGCAGGATGGCAGGGGTAACCATCATACACTTGGGTCTGGACCTCAGACCAGTGATTCTCCAAGTGTGGGCCCAGGACCAACAAAATCAGCATCCCTTGGGAACTTGATAGAAATGCAAATTGGGAGTTTAAAAAAATTTCTTATTTTATTTCCTTTTAATTCTAATGTAGTTAACATACAGCGTAATAGTAGTTTCAGGTGGACAATATAGTGATTCCACACTTCCATACATCACCCAGTGCTCATCACAAGTGCCCTGCTTCATCCCCATTACCTATTTCACCCATTCCCTCACTCCTTCCCTCTGATAACTACCACTGTGTTCTGGATAGCTAAGAGTATTTCTCTCTGTTTTTCTTTCTCTCTCTCTTTTTTTCCTTTGCCCCTCTGTTTTGTTTCTTGAATTCCACCTATGAGGGAAATCATAGGGTATTTGTCTTCCTCTGGCTTATTTCACTTAACATAATATTCTCTAGCTCCATCCATGTCATTGTAAATGTCAAGATTTCATTCTTTTTTATGGCTGAGTAATATTCCTGTGTGTGTGTGTGTGTATCACATTTCCCTTATCCATTCATGGGTCAATGGACACTTGGGTTGCTTTTGTAATGTGGCCATTATAAATAATGATGTAAACATAGGGGTGTGTATATCTTTTCACTTAGTTTTTTTGTGTTCTTTAAGTAAATACCCAGTAGTGTGATTGCTGGGTCGTAGGGTGGTTCTATTTTTAACTCTTTTGAGGACCCTCCATACTGTTTTCCACAGTGGCTGCACCAGTTTGAGAAATGCAACATTTTGGAACCATCACAGACCTCCTAAATCAGAAACTCCTGGGTGGTTTAGCAAGTCCTGCAGAGGATTCTGATACTTGCTTTTGTTAGCTCAAGTCCAAGCCAAGGTCCCCCGAAAGAAGGGTAGGACAAGGCCTGGGTTCGGGTCCTGGGGCAGAGGTTCTCACCAGAGCTGCATAATTAAAATCATTTGGGGGAGCTTTTTAAAAAATAACAGATGGATCAGGACCTCTAGGCTAGTTTCTTAAAGTTTCCAGGTGATTCTAACATGTGTGAAAATTAATTTTAAAAACCTCTGCAGGAGTCTGGAAGGCCTGTGGAAGGAGCTCTCATGTCCCACTGCTTGTCCTCAGTTACTGGGAATAGGAAGAGATGACCAGGCACCTCCAACAGGAAGGCAATCCCATTACCACCCCAGCAGGAGGAAAGAAGGTTTTCTCCTGGATCAGGGCAAGCCCAGCCTGTATAAAGTGTCATAGCTCAGCCAATAACAGGTCTTGTCCCCCGAGACACCTACTTTCCTCCAATGAGCTTTTTTTTTTTTCTCAGCTCATCACTTCCTTACCCCACCCTTGTGGCGATAAAAGCTTTCCATTTCATGTAACTTCTTGGAATATCCTTGCTAGATGAGATGTTGCCCTATTCATGAATCATTTCATAAAGCCGATTAGATCTTCAAATTTTCTCAGTTGAATTTGTTTTTTAATACATACAATCAAATTTTGGAGCCACTCCTGGCATAGGATTGCCATCCCACAATTTGGCCTTGTGGGGAAGAATTGGGTGTCCCTGAATCACTGGTTCTCGAACTTGAGCCAGCGTCGAAATCACTGGGAGGTCTTATTAAAACACAGATGGCGGGACCCACACTGAGGGGCTGACACAGCACGTCTGGGGTGGGACCTGGGAATGGACATTTCTAATAAGTTCCCTGACTGCAGTGAAGCTGCTGGTCCAGGGACCCCATTCAGAGAATCACTGCACTAATGTATAATTTTAATGCCAAAAGCTTACCCAAAATACGCTTTCTGATCCAAGTTAAGAACCACAGGGTCTAAAAGCATTAGAAATTAATTAGATTCTTTTTCCTATTTTGTTGTTGTTTTTGTTTTTAGGGAAAATGTCATTGGAATTTAGCTATTGACAGTGATGGTTTTTCAAGAAGATCAAAGAAATATTATAGAAATGAAGTTTAAGGGGGCAGTAAAGGGAGAAGGGCATTAAAAACAGGTAGGATGGGGAAAAAGAATAAAAAATGACACTACCTTGCTCATAAATTTTCCGACACCTGACCATAATGTGTGTGTGAGAGAGAGAAAGAGAAAGACAGAGAAACAATAGTACTGATTCAGAGTGATGCTCTTAAATTAGTGAATAATCCAGTATTCAGAGACAACTATCAGGTTCTAAATAAAGGGATCATTTTTGGGTTGAGTCAACAATTTAAAGCAGTATCTACCCAGACTTTATCTGGGGGTCCCATCTAACCCCTTGCTGTCTAGTTTCCCTCCTCTTGAAACCATCCATCTCAGGCCTATTTAATTAATCCAATGCTTTCCTGAAGGTTCATCTTCATCTCCAGGGAGCTTAAGTCACAGCAGACCCTTAACATGACTTAAAAGCTTAGACTTCCCTTGTTCCTCCTCATCTCGACATGAAAATCAGTACTTCCACCAAGTTTCTATTAAAGATTTAGAGATTTGCCCCCCACCCAGAGTTTCACGGCTAAGGAGAATTTGCTGAAGGCTTGGGGGCCAAGGAACTTTCTTGTGCCTCAATGTGATTTTCCTGCTGCCGTCCGTCTGACTCTCTAGTCTCATCTCTCCCACTTCTTGCTTCAATCCCTCTCACAGACAGAGTATGTCCTTGTGCAAAGCACAGCCTTGCCTTGCCTCCCACCTGGGGAAGGGGGTTCACCTGTGCTCTTTTGCAGCATGGAGCTCACCCTTGGTTCCAAAACATCAAAAGCATCATCGAAGCATCACTTTCAAACAGGTTGTCAGATTTCTGATGAAATTTTAGTGGAACTCTGAACAAAAACTTGTATAAATTTATAAATAGAACTATAGTGTATTTTATAATATACTATAAATATTAATATTAGCCAAATTCATCCATTCTATTTTTATTTTTTTTAAAGATTTTATTTATTTGACAGAGAGAGAGAGAGCCAAAGAAGGAACACAAGCAGGGGGAGTGGGAGAGGGAGAAGCAGGCTTCCCGCAGAGTAGGGAGTCAATGCAGGGCTCGATCCTAGGACCCTAGGATCACGACCAGAGCAAAAGGCAGATGCTTAATGACTGAGCTACCCAAGCACCCCATTCTATTTTTAATAAACTTTGTATTTTAGGATAGTGTTAGAGTTTCTAGTCACTTGGAAAGCTACTACAGAGAGTTGCCATATACTTCACACCCAGTTTCCCTATCATTAGCCTCTTACACTACTGTGGTACACTGGTCATGATTAATGAAACCAACAGTGATACATTATTATTATCAAGTCCATGGTTTATTCAGGTAGGCTTAGTTTTTACCTAATGTCCGTTTTTTTTTTTTTCCTTTTTAAGACTTGTTTATCTTAGAAACAGAGAAAAAGAGAGAGAGAGCACAGGCAGGAGGGGCAGAGGGAGAGAGAGGCAGAATCTCAAGCAGACTCCTCAGCGAGTGGGGAGCCTGACTCAGGGCTCAATCTCATGACTCTGAGATGACCTAAGCCATAAGTCAGAGTCAAGCCAAAAGCCAAGAGTCAGACATTTAACTGACTGCCTCACGCAGGAGCCCAGTGAATGTCCTTTATCTGTCCCACTATCCCCTCCAGAACACTGTATTACATTGAGTCCTCATGTTTCCTTAGGCTTCTCTAGAATGTGACAGATTCTCAGATTCTCCTTGTATTTAATGACTTCTTCAGTTTTGAGAACTGGCCAGGTAGTTTGTAGGTTTCTCAATTTAGATATTCTTCTCGTGATTAGACAGGGTTTATAGGATGTGGGGAGGAAGACCACAGAGGTGAAGTGTCTTACTTGTCATATTATGTCAGGGGTACATGCTACCAACATGACTCATCACTGATGAATTTGACCTTGACCACCTTGCTGAGGTAGTGTTTGTCAGGCTTCTCCATTGGAATGTTGCTCTCCCTTGCTTCACCCCACATTTTCCATCCTGTCCTTTTCAGAAGGAAGTCACTAAGCACAGCCCACACTTAAGGGTGGGAGTTACGCTCTACCTCCTTTGAGGGGGGAGAGGAGTATCTACATAAATTATTTGGAATTCTGGGTAGGAGACTGGTCTATTTTTCTCTCACTCATTTATTTATTCAATAATTTATTTCATACATATGGACAAATTTTACAGTTTGGATTGTAATGTGACATAATTTTGTAGCTTAAATTATCCTAGCCTTGGTCATTCTTTCAGTTGGTTCCTGTGTCTATTTGACATAGCTCCATCCTTTTGGTTTTTTGGAGTTCTTCTTTATTTTCTGCCACTACAAGATGCTCCATGTTCATCTCCAGGAAATACACACCCTGGCTCATCCCTAGACTCAGCCATTTCTCCAAGGAGCCTGGTTACTCTTATTAAAGAATGGTATTAGAAACCAAGGTCTGAGCATGAGGTGTGCTCAATGCTGCTGGATTATCATTGGTTCTAGGCCCCCTCAACAGGCAGAGTATGGAGATCTGTGAGTGTGCATGTACCCCTGTGTGCACATAGCCAAGATCCTTTCTACATTTATCCATCTGTATCTGGAGTAAACTCAGCATGAGTCCACACTGACATCTTCTACTGACTCACTCGTGAATTTAAGCAAAATCAATCCTGCATTGTTCATGCTAGGCTTCCCCTTGCTTAGCTGTAACCTCTCACTCCAATAGAGAGAAGCCTGGCTCCCATCTTCCACCACTTGTACTAATTCTTGTAATCCAAATATATATGTATAGCAGTATCAGAATTGTTAAGCCCTACAACGGCAAGAAACAACTTTATCAACTAGAGTACAATGCAGACATACAGGTTCTTCCCTCTTTGAGTTTACAGACTCTACTGTACTCATTCCCAGATTTACTCAGGACAGCACTTTCTCCCCCACCTTTTTTAGCAAGGTTATGTCATACATTTGTAACACAGTTAGGTTATTCTTTCAATCTATGTTGTATCCTGCAATCCTCTAATCTCCTGATTGATTCTTTATAATCTGCATACATTTAGGTTTACTCTCTGTGTTATTAGATCCTATGGGTTTTTTTTTTGTTTTTTTTTTTGTTTTTTTTTGTTTTTTTTTGTTTTTGACTGTTACCTCTTTACATTTTAATAACCTCTGCATTTTTCTTTTATCCATTTAGGCAGTGTGCTTTCTTTTCTTCTCAGTTAAAGAAATGAATCTCGGCCAATATTTCAAAATCATATTTTGATGACAAATTACAGGATTGTGGGTTGAGACAATGACTAGTGTATAAAATGCTATCTGATAGTTTTCTCAGCATATTCCATGTGTGGTGTTTTATTTACGTTGGTGTGGACAATCTGACAACTGATCATTTTCTCTTTTCCAGCAAAACTAACATAATTTTTCAAATGATTTTAACAGTCTTAACTAAAACAAGCTTGGACTTCCAAGTCAGTCAAATGCCCAAAGCATATTATTTTCTGCCTTTCCTAAACCCTCTTATGTTTTAAATAGCCTATAGAGTATGATCACATGGCTATATTTCAGACCTATAAATTTTGAGTTTTTCAAAAAATCCAAAATTATTTCCTTATGCAAAGTGGCAATGCAAACAGCAATCCTACGTAGTGTAGAATAATTTTTCTTCTGTATAGCTTCCTTTTATAAAAATGGGCAACCACAAAAAAAAAAAGAAAGAAATTTAGTCCATCTGAAAAAGCACTCCAGTTCCCTAATTCCACTTTTGAAGGAGAAGGCAGAGGCCAGTTTACATTATCCCAGAAAACTGAATAAATGGCTTTATTTGGTATCTTCAAGAAGCTTCTCCCTCTGTAGGAGACGTAGGTGTTGTAGGAGAAACTGTAACTGGTTTGCGTGCAATTCTGTCTAGTTCTGCGTGAACATCTGATAGGACAGGCTTCTGGCTGGATTTCTTGGCAGATGGTGGTAAACCACTGCTTCCACCTCCAGCCCCACCTCCAGGGCTACCACTGCCCACACCTGGGCCTCCTGGAGAGCCAGTCTTTTTACTCAGCAAACTATTGAAGAAATTTGCCAGAACACCTTCACTTGTAGCTCCAGCCTTCATGTTTGGATCAATTTTTTTTGACCCTGCAGGGATGGGTGACACACTGGCAACATTGGAGGACACGGATCGGTTTGGTGTTCGAGGGGAGCCTCCTGGGACTCTCGGTGAGGCATCCACAGGCCTTCCAGCTGCAGTTGGTGGTTGCTTTGCTAAAAGGGACTGTAACTTCAAAAGAAACACTTGGTCATCTTCTGCCACAATTTCCTTCTCATGGACAAACTTTCGGACAGGTGGCTTAGTTATAATGTCTTCAAAATTATCTTCTGCCTTTAATGTCTGAAAATTTTCATGTAATATTCCTATTTTCTTATCATTATCCCACCCTGCTGGAATAAACACTGCATCTTTTTCCACAACAACAGCAGGAATCTTATAGGGAAATCCACATAGTTTCTGAACGATATATTTATATACTAAATCTATATTTTTGTTTTCTTTTACTGATGTGTAAATAAGCGCTGCACCATATTGTAAACAAAACTTCCGGATATGTGACTGAATAAAATCAAAATGTTCATCTCTGTAGTCATGTTCTTTCTCCAATACACTAATGGCATCACACTTTGTGCAAACTACTAGTACTGGGATGCCCAAGTTATGTGTAAGTGTGTCCGCACCCAGAGGTAAAACCACACTGTCGTCTTTGTCTTCCTGTGACCCAGTATTTCTTCTCTGAGGAGAGGCTGGGAAATCTTCTCCCGGCTCTACATATTCTTGGAAGTCTCTAATCAACTTTTGTTCCATTTCTTTCATTTCTTCAGGAGGAATTTTCAATTTGTCAATAACAACACTTGCCCATTTCTGTAGAGAATCCAAAGCAGTCCAAGGCTTTGACATATCCACAACTAGCATAACTAGAGTGTCCTTCAGAGAAATAGCATCCAGTGAAAATTTAAGGAGGCCCTTGTGATACAGGTCTCCATCTAAGATCCATACATTACATCTTGTTTGATCTTCCCTGTCTTCATCATGAACATTTAAGTACAAATATTCCAAGCCTCTTCCTTTCTTGTACTCTTCTATTCCCTGAATTTTTCTTATTAAGCTTGTTTTCCCAGCTCCATCTTCACCCAGCAGCAGTACGTTCTTCCCCGCTGGGAGCTTGGAGCGCGAGCGGGTGGAGACCTCGCTGAGGATGCAGGACCAAAGGTTCTGCCCGTCCTCGTCGTCGCCCGCTGCGGCGCTGCCGTTGCCCGACGTTAGCTCGTTAGCCAAGGGGACCCCAGTGTAAGTCGAGGCTAATCCCGGCGGAGAAGAACCGAAGGACCCGACTCGCCCCACAGCCGCCATCTTGGTCGGGAATCACACCACTCCCGGCAAAGCTGAATGAGGGAAGCGGCGGCGGCGGCGGTGGCGGCGGTGGCGGCGGCCCTATGGGTTTTGATAAAGGCATTGTGGCTTGTCTCTACCAGCACAGTTTCATGCAAAATAGTTTCACAGCCCTAAAATGGGCTATTCTTGGGTGCTTTCCCTATGCAGCCCTCCTCCTTCCTAAGCCCTTGGCAATCACTGATCTGTTTCTCACCTCTGTAGTTTTTCCTTTACTGGAAATTCACATGAATGGGCCCACAGAGTATAGAGTTTTTTCAGACTGATCTTTCACTTAGCATAATGCAATTAAGATTCATCCTGTTAAGTGGATTAATAGCCTATCCCCTTTTAATCTCTGAATAATATTCTCTTGTCTGGATGCGCTACCATTTTTTTATCTATTCACCCATTGAAGGACATCTCGCTTGCTTCCAGGTTTCAACAATTATGAATAAATGTGCTATAAAACATATATGTACAGAGTTTTGAGTACCTGTAGGTTTTCAAATCAGTAGGGTAATTACTCAGGGTGCAATTGCCGGATCATATAGTAAGAGTATGTTTAGATTTGTTGAAACTGTCAGACGGTCTTCCAAAGTTACTGTACCATTTTGCATTTCCACCAGCTATAAATGAGAGTTCCTGTTGCTCCACATCCTTACCAGAAATTACTATCATCAGTTTTTTGGATTTTGGCCATGCTAAAAGTGTGGTCTGGCATCTTATTGTTTATTCTATAGTCCTTTTCTTTTCTTCTTTTTTTTTTTTTTTTTTTTTTTTTCCAATTCATGTTGGAGCGTGGCCAGTTTGGAGCGTGGAACAATTTTTAACTGGCCCTGGATTTTACATCACTCTTAAAGACATGATTTCAGCAAGGCCAAAGGGATTAATGGATAGCAGAATTCCCCAGTTCTTCAGCCGTCTCTGTTAGTTCAGATAATTTGGTTAAGGGAATTCAAGTACAAGGGAATTTGTTAGTGTGTAAACAGAAGCCCTGACTTATTTAAGGAGGGACCGGGGGTGTCTGCATGTAAATCAGGGGAAAACAAAGTGACCAGAGAATGGAGTGGAACACAAGACCCCCTGTGGTCAGGGCAAAAAAAAAATAAAGTTTTAGATCACTCCTTCAGATATTTAAAGTCAAGAAAAATATACCTAGAACAGCAAAACTCTGTTCCATGAGAAGATAGTGCTGAAGAGTGGAATTTTCACCATGTACAGGACCATTCGCTCATGAACAAAGAACCAAGAAGTAAAAAGTCCATCCTCCATCTCTCATGAAATATTTCACCATTACAATACTCTCTGCAGTTGGCAGAAAGTTAAAAATGCCTTTCTGCTGAGCGCCGCTGGTCAGGTGGAGACTGGGAGATCCAGCCCATGCCGATGCCGGCTACTCTCCCCTCGCTGGCTAAGGATCCCATGACCCGTGAGGTCTTCAGCCTGTCCAGCTCTCCCAGCAGCCCACCGCTGCCCTGTTGTTGAGCACATGGGACCGAGACAGGGGACAGTGGCATCACAGGTGTGCAAACGGCATGACGCAGTCATGCTTTGTGTGCACTGGGTCTGATTTTCGCTTTCGCCTGATGAGTTCTCAAGAAGCTCCATCGTGAAGGCATGAGCTATTCTATTTCAAGCAAGTTCTTCCTGTTTTCCAGAAATCTCTGCCTTACTTGGCTCTCCCCCCTCCTTCCTCACATTCCAGGCACAGATCTGTTTACACAACTGTGCTTCATCTCGGAGGGAACATTCTATGTCAGAAAATGAAGAGGAAGAGCAAACTTGTGCGGCAAGCCAGCCGCCCCTGCCTTTTCTCTTGCTGGCCCCTCTCCTCCCATTCCCTTTCCTTACCACTTTTTTAGAATCTTTAGAAATTTGGAATCAGCACTGGAATTACAGCCTGCAGCTTCCACCAAGATCACAGATCTCTGAGGAGACATCTTTGTCCCCTCTGCTGACCTAGGAAAATCTCCCCATTCTCTGGTGTATACCAAATATCTTTTTTAGAAACCAATGATTTTTTTCTGTTCCAAAATGATCAATGCCAGTTTTTAAAATTTGCCAAAAATGACATAGATGATTCTCAATATAACATGTTGTATAGAAGACACCAGACACAAGAAACTACACAGTATGATTCTATTTTATATGTTGTGGGGGGCACGTTGACTGGAAAATGCACAGAGGAGCATTCTGGATGTAGGAAATTGTTCATATCTCTCAATCAGGGTAGTGTGTGTGTGTGTGTGTGTGTGTGTATGTGTTTATATGTAAAAGTCATTGTAAGAACTGGAGGTTTGCATCCCAAAATTCATAAGGAGGAATCCTAATTCCCAATATAATGGGATGAGGGAGTATGGACATGATTAGGTTTATGAGAGTGGGGGGCCTTCCTGAAAGGAATTAGTGCCCTAATAAGAGACATGAGACCTTGCTTCTTGCTCTCTACTCACTGACATGGGAAGACACAGCAAAAAGAAGACCATCTATGAACCAGGAACTGGCTCTCACCAGACATTAAATATGCTAAGACCTTGATCTTAGAGTTCCCGGTATCCAAAAGTGTGAGAAAGCAGTGTGTACTATTTAAGCCACCCGGTCCGTGGCATTTTTGTTAGAGCAGCCTGAACTCAGATAGTCATTAAGGTATCTGCTTTATATTTTTGTACTTTCTGTAAATTATAGCTCAATAAAATATGGAGGGAAGTTTCCTTAAAACAAATGGACTAAACTGTGAATAAGGAGTATAAAATATTATATCAACCCTTCCAGAACCCTTCATTGAATAGAGGCCCAGAGAGGTTAAGTGGGTTGCCTATAGACACACAGCCAGTAGGCTAGACTCTGATACAGAGGTCCTAAAGTGTGCTATCTATCTAACTATGGCTTGGAATAATTTCCCCTTAATAAGCAGTTTTCTTTTGGAAAGGGAAGATTTAAGGCATTTTGGTAGTACAAGAGCCTAATCATATAATAATACCTGGGACCCATGTACTCCGTGAGATCTAGGTTAGAGAGTGTTGAACCCCTAACTCTACAATCCCTGGATGTCCACCCTCCCCACAATTTTTGCAAGAAAAATGGATGGTGAGGCAAACTGGGGATTGACTTCATCTTCCTCGGGTTCATATATTGTAAGGTCCCACATTTCTGTTCTCCACTGATTCGGTCAAAAAAGACAGCCTCTATCTCACTTTCCTTCTTTCTTCTTTCTTTTTAAATATCTTATTTATTGATTGATTTATTGACAGACAGAGATCACAAGAAGGCAGAGAGAGAGGCAGAGAGAGAGGAGGAAGCAGGCTCCCTGCTGAGTGGAGAGCCCCATGTGGGGCTCGATCCCAGGATGCTGGGATCATGACCTGAGCCAAAGACAGAGGCTTTAACCCATTGAGCCTCCCAGGCACCCCTCTGTCTCCCTTTCTAAACAGAGCATAGAATGGACATCTGTCATTCATTTTGGTCCAGACTTCCTAGATTTGAGAGTTCCCGCACCTTTGGAAGGCCATTTGCTTTGCCAGACTCTGTAGCTGGGCCCAGGAAATTGCCCCAGATGAACTCACATGATACCCTGAGTCTGAAGCTAGAGACGCTAGTTAAGGTGGTGACAGCTACCTACAGATTTCAGGGAGGGCAGTAGCAGGGTCCCACGGCAGTGTCCTGTGGCCCATCTCAGAAGGGTTTGTGTCTATGCCCAGAGATGACTGCAGCGTGATTCCAATGGAGAGCATTCTGGGGGGGTGGGAGTGATATGGGGCATGATCCTTTACTATATGGCCTTCATCCAGTTCACTGGCTCTTGAGGATTCTCTGAGAAAGTTAGTATTCTTTCCTAAATTCATTTGTTTCTCACCTAGCCAAAACGTATTTCTGTTGCTTACACCTTAGAACCCTACTGGATGCTGGTAATTTTGTGTATATAAACCCTGCTGCAGGTTTGGAAGAGATGGAAGATTGCTTATATCATGTCAGTGTAGACAAGGAAATTTCAGCTGAACATGAGACATTCATGTTCTCAACTTCCTTGGGAAGCTGCACTGGTCACTTCTCACTAGTTAGTCATCTTCACGCAGCACTGAAGAAGCCCCAGGCTCACCAGATCTGACTGGTTCCTTTCACCAGGTCTTCCCTTTCAGAAGCAAAGCTACATTTCTATCACTGCCTCAAGCAGGGCACCTGAGCTACCAGTCTCCTGCCCACACCTATGTCCTCCATGTCTTACCTTCTCCTAGTGGCTAATCAAGATAGCTGCTTCTTCTAAGAAGTCTGGAACCACCCGGTGAGATAATAATTCCTTTATGATAGGAAATGGTTGACAGAGGTGTGAACAGAGGTGAGGCCACACACAATCTTCAATGCCCTCTTTCCTCTTGTGTAGCAAACTTGGAGGCCAAAGGAAGATGGCAGCTCAAGGAGATGGAAGGCACCTATGTTCACGTCACTCCTATAAGGAGAGCTGTGTCTGCTTATTTGTCCGGGACATGAGCAAAAATATATGTATTAAGTTACATAGATTTGGAAGTTGTTTATGACTGGATTAGCCTCCCCAGAGAGTACACAAACCAGAGAAATGTCAATAACATCTAGTGATCCATGGAGGTTTTACCTTGATCTCTCAAAACACTGAACACATATTTTCTCATGTCAACACATAAAAACTCTCCCAATGACATGGGAATTCAGAGTAGAGTAGTCCTGAAAGTTACTCTTTCCACTGCTTTTTCCATTTTCTATGGCTTCTGCTCTTTGGAAAAGCTCTGTGTGATTTACAGCTTGATGTGATTTTTCAAGGTGTGTTACAAACCCCCAGGTCTTCTGTCTTTAACCTTCTCTCTCATTAGAGAGCTAGTTCCTGGCTTTGGAGCTGCAGGCATGGGGAAGGAATTGGGGAGGCACTTTAAGGACTGCAATAATCTTTCTTGTTTCAGAGACCACCCAGGTAACCTACAAGTGACAAACTTGGCCTTGGCTATGAACGCATCACAAAGTATGGAGCAGTGAGATCAATTCCTAAACAAACCATTTTTGTGGAAATTGAATTAATTGAATCCAACTCCTCTTCCCTTCCAGTGTGGGGTTACCTTCCAGTGGGTAAGAGTGAGAAATCAAGGCCTAGTTCCATCATCTTCCACCATTGGGGAACTTGGCACACCCAAGGTGACCCATCCCATCAAGGGACAATCATTTGGAAATATCTGTGTGTTTTATTTGCAAGTCTAGCTCTCTTTAATTCATTGGCTTAGTTTTACTGCCTTAAAATGTTACAGCCCAATTTATGTGTACTTCACAACACACTTTGTGTACTAACCACACTTTTATTTTATATATTTTTTCAAAGGTTATTCCCTCTATATCCTAATTTTACCACCCAGATTTTCTTGTTTTGTCCTATAAATCTTTGTAAGTTGCCTAGAATCTTTTTTGAAATAAAAGGGGCTAAATGGAAGGAAGGAAGAAAAAGAGAGAAAGAGAAAAGAAAGAAAGAAAGAAAGAAAGAGAGAAAGAAATGCCTCCCTGTGAAGATCATAGAATAAATCAAAATGTTTTTCTTCATGCTTAGACTGTCCAGTAGGTGAAGGCAGATGTCATATATCCCAGTGTCTTCCTCTTCAGACTACACAGAATGTGGATTTCTTCAGTTTTTCCACAGATTAAATGGTTTCCAGCTTCCTATCCCCTGCAGATAAAACTTCTCTGGGAGCTGTTGTGTTGGCTAATGAACCCCATTAAAATTCTCTGTAGAACTAAGCCTTCTGCTTCAGTGCGCCCTGACCAGTCCTGAGTGTGACAAGATGCGGGGCAGCTCTGGCATTTACTGTGTGCCTGCGCTTGTACTTCTGAGGTGGGCCTTCAAAGTAGGGCCAATTATACTGTTAAGCTACTGCTGTCATGACCTCGAGATGTTGAGGGAACTCATGCTTACAGCTCATTTCCTAGATACACTGGAACATTTCCTCTATTATTTAAGAGTGATTTCTTAAAAATTTATAACCTTACTCCCCGTTGCACAAACCTAAAAGATCTCATGTCTTTCTTTACTATTATTTAAGGTTTCAAATATGTGGTTTTCCATTTTTCAAATATAAAGTATAACATCGTATGTAAATGTATATGCATCCTTCTCCCCATGATTCAGATCTGCTCCCACAGGTTATGGCCTCCTTTGAAAGTCACTGGAGTAATATCTTAATTTTTAATTAAATATGGCTCTATGATACTTGATCACTGCTTGTCTTATGGGGCTCTGAAAAACATGTCATTGGTTCCAAAACATACAATACTCCTCAAGGATGAACATTTCTTAATACTGGGAATTACCCCACACCAAAATGTGAGGCAGAGTCTAAAGTTAATTTTCTAAAAGGAGACAACTACAATAAATGCTTAGCCCTCTAGAATGACCATTCTGAAGGAGACAATATCCACCAGTTTTAAAAAAAAAAAGTCTACCACATTACTATTTTCTAGTCACATTTCTATTCAGGCCCAGAGATGAGGTCTGCTCCAGGGCAGCATTTTGCAGAGAAAAAGAGATGACATCTCTGTGAACAAGAAAATACTCCCTTGGTGCCTGGGGGAACATATGCTCAGTATTTCCAATTTCAGAAAATTCAAAGCAGTGACTGGTGGTTTATCACAAAGTTAAAGGCCAGATTAAAAATGATTTAGATCTAGTTTATAGCCAGAGGTGGTAAAGAAAGAGAAAGAGAGAGAGAGAGAACACAACGGAACAAGTTAGAAAGATCTTTCCCACCTGGAGTATCTTCCTCCCCCAGGCCCACCCCACACCCCAAGAAGAAAGACAATAAGGAAAGGAAATCAGGCATCTGGAAACATAGCTCCAGGTAAGAAGAGCTTAATGGAACACTATTAAGAATACCATTTGGGCTCCATGAATCAACTTTCACCAAGGGGCTCCCTTTCTACTCCACATGTTCAGTGAAGCCATATGCTATGTGCTCCCGGGGACCCTGAACTTCACAGGCCCCAGGGCACTGCCAGAGCATCTGGGGCCTCAGGCGTGCACCTGCCATGTACTGACAGAACAGCCGAGCATGGAGAATGAGACAAATGGCACCAGAGGGGGCTCCTCCATGCTGTTTATGTTGACAACGGGCAGGAGGGAGCCTACAACTCTCCATATATTTTTACAATCTGCTTTTTATCTTGTAGAAGAATGAAGGAAGGGATCCAGCCAGGTTTCAATTGTAGAAAGTAAAGAGCAATCCTATTGTCATTTATAACTATAATTATTCTGTCTCCCACCCACCCTCTAATTTTTGACTCCCTTCCCTGGTTGTAAGGTGTTCAGTCCCAAGTGTGCACTCGCAGATTTATAACTTGGATGATTTGAGTTTGTGAAAAGAATAACCTAACTTTCAGGTGAGGGAACATGAGTTCTCTGCCTTGGGATCATTCCTCCCAGGGATGGACATAAAACCTGCTTACTGCTGCTAGATACTGATTCAGGCAGAAAGAGGCTCGGAGCCCTGATGATGGGGCCATTTTTCTTCCAAGGCCAGTTATAAAGTACTGTAGACTCTCACGCCTTATCAGCAATGCTGAAGAGCGGAAAGCCTTCTTGGACCCATAGAGAACATCCAAGCTCTTCTGTGGACAAGTGTCCTGGATCCTCTGAGGTGGTCATGAGAAAGAAAGCAATAGTAGTTAGCTGAAATTATGTTAGTTAGGAAACTATGGTAGTTATTATAGTAACTAGCTGAAACTAGTTAGGAAAATATGGTAAGTAGGCAGAATAATGGCTTCCAAAGACATCCACATCCTAACCTCAGAACCTGTGAAAATACAAGGTTACATGGCAAAGTGGCATTAAGTTTGCAGAAGAAATTCAGGTTGCTAATCAGCTCATTGTGAGCTGGAGACATTAGCCTGGATATGTGCCCCACGTAATCACAAGGATCTTTATAAATGAAAGGGGGAAGCAGAAGAGAGAACCAGACAGAGGCATCATGAAAAGGACTCTGTCTGACCCTGTTGCCCTGAAGATGGAAGAAGGCCCCACAAAACAAGGAATTCAGGCTTCTAGAAGCTTCTAAAGCGAAGAAACATATCCTCCTCTGGAAGGAACATGGCCTTGGCAGCACCAGGATTTTAGCTCATAGAGATCCATTTGAGACATCTGACCTCCTGAACCCTAGAATAATCAATTTATGTGTTTTAAGCTATAAAGTTGGTGGTAATTTGTTACAGCAGCAGCAGTAAACTCATATGGGAAATTAGCCTGTTCTCTTTTCTGCATCCACTCCATTCCCACCTCTCTTATTGTCCCTCCAACCCACAACCCTGAATTTCCTACTCTTCCTACAAAACCAATAGTTTTAGAAAACAACATAGAGTGATGTCTTCTTGAACTGAGGGAAGGGAAGAATCTTTTAAATAGAATATAGGAAGCATAAGAGAGCAAACTGGTATGTCCAATTACTCCAATTATATTACATCACGAACTTATGATTATTTTTTAAAAGATACCTATATTAGTTTGCTCGGGCTGCCCTAACAAAGTACCACAGACAGGACATCTCACACAACAGAAGTGTATTTTCTCACAATTCTGCAGGCTAGAAGTCCAAAGTCAACTTGTCAGTGGAGTCGGTTTCTTCTGAAATCTCTCTCCTTGGCTTATCAATGGCTCTCTCCTCCCTGCGGTTTCAACTAGCCTTTCCTGTAGGCATGCCTATATCCTAATCTCTTTTTCAGTTTTTTTTTCTTACTGAAGTGTAGCTGACACACAGCACTGTATTAGTTTCAAGTGTACAACCCAGTGATTTGACACTTACACACATTACAAAGTGATCCTCACAATAAAGCTAGCCACCATCAAAATTGTTATATATTATTAACTATATCCGCTATCCTGTACATTGTATCCCTGGGTCTTATTTATATTACAACTGGAAGTTTGTACTTTTTAATCCCCTCCCCCCAACTCTGGCCACTACCAAATTGTTTTCCATATCTGTAAGTCTGTTTCTTGTAGTTTATCATTTGTTTTGTTTTGTTTTGTTTTAGATTCCACTTATAAGTGAAATTAAGCAGCTGTCTTTTCCTGACTTATTTCATTAACATGATACTACATCTTCTTTATCCGTTCACTCCTAAGTGAACACTCAGGTTGTTCAGTCTCCTCTTCTTAATCATAAAGAAGTGATTAAGTGCTTTAGTTTATGACCTGATTTTAACTTAATCACTTCTTTAACTTAACCACTACCTCCAAACACAGTCACATTCTAAGGGACTGAGCATTAGGAATTCAAAATATAAATTTGGGGAGGTTATGATTCATCCCCTAGCACAATACCGATGCAAGAAAACATTTAACAATTTTAATAGCAATTGAATGACAACAGATGTTCATGTTCAGCCCAAGAACAGAAGGAGCCAGTAGGAAGGATAACGTCATTGTTACAGGCATCAGCTCAGGTGACAAAGGTACCTGGATCCAAGGACTGGCTCTTCTACTGCTTGCCACAGGCAGATGAATTGTTTTTCAAAGAGAAAAACATAGACACAATTCGGCCCATAGTAGTGCCATTAGAGCGTGATAAGGAAAGATACAGAACAGGAAAAGAACATTTCAACATATATAACTGATGAAGGGTTCTATCATGGTCTAATGCTGTGGTATAGCACATGATTCCCCAGCCCCATCTCAGTCTCAGGACAGGAGAATTCATTGTCCTAGGTGCTGGGAATATCTATAGCTGACAGCTCCCAGCTGAGACCCTTCTCCCAGCTGAGGGACTCCTCCTCAGTTGAAGAACACCACCTTACTGAAGATCATCACTTTCCCAGTGGTGGCTTTATCCCATGACTGGTCCATGCATGGGTGTAAAGACTCAGCCACCACCTTGCCCCAAATCCTATCAACTCTGCAAGGCCATCCCGACCTCAGCACTTCCATGGGGTGGCTGAAACTTTTGTTGTGACTACATCACAGCCCAACTTCTCTTTTTGTCTGCTCCTGCTTCCTCCATCTCCTACTGGTGTTAATATCACGGGCACCGACCAATAAATGTCCCGCAGGCATACTTCTCTCTCAGACTCTATTTCCTAGGAAACACACCTCCAACAAAATCATACTCAGCATCTAGGAAGAACCCCCACAAATATATAAGGAAAATGCAAATGACCCAATTAAAATGGGTAATTCAGCATTTCACTAAAGAGAATATTCGAGTATTCAACAAACATGAAAAAATGTTCAAACTCATTAGTGACCAGGGAAATGCACACTTAAGCCACTATGAGATACCCCCAGATGCTTGCTAGATTGGCAAGAATTTTAGAGTGTAATAATACCAATGACTGATGGAGATGTGGACCAAAGTGGGGATAAAGGGAAACTATCACTCTGGAAAAAAGTTTGACATAACTAATTGTGAACGTGGTTCACAGTCATTGAACATGAGCAAATACAGAAACTCTACTTTTGGGGATATGCCTTAGGGAAGCTCAAGGCCATGAATGCCAAGGTACTTGTGTAAGGATGTACTTGCCCCAGTGTGAAAGCAATCCAAACGTCCAGCAAAAGTAGACTGGACCATGAATTACGGCTTATCCACACAGCGGTGTTTTTGCCACCACAACCACGGCCACACGAGCCAACATGACAAATGGCACAAACTCAGTAGGAAAGAAAAGAAAACAAGAAGTACGTGCTGTGTGTTCCTTTATAAATTCAACAGCAGGTGAAAACAAAATTATATTGCTTGGAAGTGAACACGTGGTGATGAAACTCGACGTGATAGTGGAGAACAACTAACCCCCAAGTCAGGAGGGGCCAAGGGTGGTTGCAAGGAAGAGACAGGCCCGCATGGAGGGTTTGGGGCTGCCAATGTTCATGGTTTTCATGATGGCCACATATATTCACGTCACAATTTTTGTTAAACTGTACATTTATGGTTCATCAGCCTATTTTCTTTTTTTTTGGTAAGATTTTATTTATTTATTTGAGAGAGAATGAGTGAGGGGAGGGGCAGAGGGAGAAAGAGAAGCAGGCTCCCCAGTGAGCAAGGAGCCTAATGCTGGGCTTGATCCCAGGACCCCAGGATCATGACCTGAGTCAAAGGCAGATGCCTAACCCATTGAGCCACCCAGGCGCCCCGCATTTTTCTTCTTCTTTTTTTAAAATTTATTTTAGAGAGACAGAGTGTATGCAAGCGTGGGTAGAGACAGAGGGAGAGAGAGAGAGAAACTCAAGCAGACTCCTCACTGAGCACAGAGCCCCACCCAGAGCTCCATCTCACAACCTTGAGATCATGACCTGAGCTGTCATCAAGAAGTGGGCGGTCAACTGACTGAGCCACCTGGGCGCTCCCCTTCCACTTCTCTAGATATGTATGTTTTAGAATTTTAAAAAGCAGAACAAATCAAAAACCAAAACCATTTTGACCATTTGAGTTTCCTGTGGCTGCTATAAAAATTATATGAGGTGACTTAAACCAATGGAAAACTCTTCTCCCACAGTTCTGGAGCCCAGATACTTGAAATCGGGGGGTCAGCAGGGCTGTATTTGCTGTGAAGGCTCTAATAGGGAGTCTTTCCTTGCCTTTCCCAGCTTTGGGAGGCTGCTGGCAGTCCTGGGTATTTCCTTGGCTAACGGCTGCCTCTTCATTCAACCTTAGTCTCTGTGTGTGTCTTCTGTTTCTTATACGGGCTTTTGCCATTGGACTTAGGGCCCATCCAGATAATCCAGAATGATTTCTTTACCTTAAGATCCTGAATTTAAGGGGCACGTGGGTGGCTCAGTGGGTTAAAGCCTCTGTCTTCATCTCAGGGTCCTGGGATTAAGCCCCGTATCTGGTTCTCTGGTCAGCAGGGGAGCCTGCTTACCCCTCTCTCTCTGCCTACCTCTCTGCCTACCTCTCTGCCTACTTCTGATCTTTGTCTGTCTGTCTCTCTGCCTACTTGTGATCTCTGTCTGTCAGATAAATAAATAAAATCTTTAAAAAAAAGATTCTGAATTTCATTACATCTTTAAGACTTCTTTTCTGGGGTCTCTGGGTGGCTCAGTTGGTTGAACCTCTGACTCTTGATCTCAGCTCAGGTCTTGATCTCAGGGTCATGAGTTCAAACACTACATTGACTCACATTGAAAAAAAGCAAAAATCCTCACTTTGGGGGTGGGGGGGAGATGCCTTTTCTAAATAGGGTCACACCCACAGATTCCAGGAATTAGACATTGTCTTTTAACATTGGTTGAATGCTATCCCTCCACAGCTGAGCTGTCTCCCTCCTAATCTCTCCCTTCTACTCCTCTTTGCATTTGGCATCTCAGTATTTTCTGATCCATCGCTTGCTGCCTGATATTGATGTTTTACCCCACTTATAAGTTCCTTGAGGGCAGGGGCCATGCTTTGCTCATATTTTTGGTATCTAGTTTCTAGGTAAAGATGCTCAATGAATATCATTTGAGCCATATTCTAGGCAGCATTTTCTCTGCAAACATATGCTAACCCCGTAACACAAACATTTGCAAAGTCATGGAAAATATTAAAAGATAAAAAGTGTAAGAGAACAGCCACCGAACTAAAAACAGTGTTTAACTTGGGACGGAAATGGAATTAAGTTATGATTTTTGTCCTTATCTCTTACGTCTTTTACTACAGTCTGAAAAATACATTGTCCCTGTTATGAAAAAGGACACCATTGTGTCAACATCATATGAGAATGGGTCTAACCCTCATCCAGTGCCACTGGTGGGTTTGCAAACATCTCCCCACCCTTCTCCAAAGGCCCTGCAGAAATCATGGTACACACGGGCAAACAGCTAAACACGGATTCAGGTCTAGCCTTGATTCCCAACCCTATAACACTGCAAACCCTCTTTACAAATAATTTACAAAGTATTCTGAAATGAAATTTATAGTGTATGTGCTATTTATAAATGTAGTTATTAAAAAAATCAACATAATTCAAAAAATTCATGAAAAGAAATAAAGGGGAAATAGTTTATGATTTAAAGATTTTACTTATTTATTTGACAGAGAGAGAGAGCATGCACGCGCACACAATCAGGGAGAGTGGCAGGCAGAGGCAGAGAGAGAACCGGGCTCCCTGCCAAGCAAGGACGCCAATGCAAGACTTGATCTCAGGACCCTAGGATAATGACCTGAGCTGAAGGCAGCATCCTAACCGACTGAGCCACCCAGGCGTCCCAATAGTTTATGATTTTAAAAAATGTATTTTCATAGTAAAAGATTGTTCAAACACAGCAAAAGACATAATGAACTAATCAGATAATTGCACACAATGGAGACACCCCCAAAGACGGCAGCTCCTACAAGGGGATTCAGGTGTGTCGTGTTGGTGATTCAAGCATGTCACACGGCATTGTCAGCCATGACAGAATTTTTGTGAAATCCTGATGTTGCTTGATAAAATAAAATTATAAAATATGGAATATACAGTGTACATTAAAACCATCGGAAAAAAACCCCTTGTGTGTGTATGTGAATAAAAGCTAGTTTCTAAGCTTAGGTCATTGGAAATAGATTTTCAGCTGCATGGTATCCAGTGACTGTCTGAAGGTCGTGCAAGATGCCAAGGGCTTCATCGCTGTGCAAGACAGTCAGTGCTTCACAAAGTAGTTAACATCACAGACTGCTACCTGCTAAATGCCAGTGGAATTCCCCAGTCACCATAGAAATGAAAACTTCCCTACAAGGGACCAGCCATATCAGCTATCAAACTATTACATAAAGCCTCTATTATTAAACCAGAATGCTGCACATGAATAGATAGATCAAGAGAACAGAAAAGAAAGTCCAGAAATGGACCAGAGTACACTTGGAAGCTCACTGGGTGATACATGTGGCATTTACAATTACTGAAGAAAAGATAGACTTCTTTGTTTATTTGTTTTAGGGATTTATTAATTTGAGAGAGAGAGTGTGTGTGTGCATGTACAAGTGGGAGACGGGGCAGAGGGAGAGAACCTCAAGCAGACTCCCCACTGAGTGTGGAGCCTGATGTGGGGCTTGATCCCAGGACCCATGAGATCACTGCCTGAGCCAAAACCAAAAGTTGGACACCCAGGGGTGCCTGGATGGCTCAGCTGGTTAAGCAACTGCCTTCAGCTCTGGTCATGATCTCAGGGTCCTGGGATGGAGTCCTGCATTGGGCTCTTTGCTCAGCTGGAAGCCTGCTTCTCCCTCTCTCTCAGCCCCTCCCCATTCCTCATGCTCTCTCTCTCTCTGTCTCAAATAAATAAAATCTTAAAAAAAAAAAAAAAGATTTGGATACCCAACTGACTGAACCACCCAGGCACCTGCTTGACAGAAGATATTTTTTTTAAAAAATTCCCAGTTTTATTGAGATAAATTGATATATACCTTGTATTGATTTAAAGTGTACAACATAAAGATTTAAGTACATATTGAGAAATGACTACCACAATAAGTTTAGTTAACATCTATTACCTTACATTGTTAATAATTTTTTTTCCTTGTGATGAGAGCTTTTAGGATCTATTCTCTTAGTAACTTTTAAATATGCAATAGACTATTGTTAACAAGGGCTTCCATGCTGCATATTACATCCTTAGGACTTACTGATCTTATAACTGGAAAAGTGTACCTTTTTTTTTAGAATCTATAATATTTTAATAACTTTGTATGATGATACACTCAATGTGGTGAGCATTCATAATGTACTGAATTTTCACATCGCTACACTGTACACATGCAACTAATATAGTAAAGAAAAGTGTACCTTATAACACCCTTCACCTATTTCCTCCAACCCCAACCCTTGCCTCTGGCCACCACCAATGTGTTCTCTGTTTCTGCAAGTTTAGGTTTTTTAAAATTCCACATGTAAGTAAGATAATACAATATTTGTCGTTCTCTGACTGATGTATTTCACTTAACATAATGCTCTCCAGGTCCATCTGTGTTATCACCAATGGCAGGATTTTCTTCTTTAAGGCTAAATAATATTCTTCTGTGTGTGTGTGTGTGTGTGTGTGTGTGTATCATTTTTTCTTTATCCATTTCCTTTTGGTGAATATTTAGGTTGTTTCCATGTCTTGGCTATTGTAAATAATGCAGCAGTGAATAAGCATGCTGATGTCTCTTCGAGACAGTGACTTTACTTCCTTTTTATATACACAGAAAAGCGAAATTGCTGGATCATAGAGCTAGGCCTTCTTAATACATTCTGTTAGGATGACTGGATAACCATTTGGAAAAAATTTTGATCCTTATTTCATACCTGAAAACAGGATAAACACCAAATATCAAAGTTCTAAATATCTAAAAAATGAAATATAGAGAAACTCCTTTATAACCAGGTGATAAATTTGACTACATACAAAATACTGCAAGTAAATTCAAAAGACAAATAAGAAATGGGAGGGGGAGAATATTTGCCACGTCCATTGCAAATAAAAGGCTAATCTCCATAATAAATATAGAGCTCTCAGAAACAGAGAAGGAAAAAAAGAACAAACATCCAACAGAAATATTAGCAAAACCCATGAACAATCAGTTCATAGAAAAAGCATAGTGCTTGCTTCAGCAGCACATGTACTAAAATTAGAATGAAAAAGGCATATAAATGACCTCTAAGCATATGAAAGAGGATCAACTTCAATCATAATAAGAGATATGCAAATTAATCCATCCTGCTTTACCATTTTTCATCTGTCGATCAACAAACATGCCAAAGTATGACACTCTGTTAGCGAGGCAATGAAGCCATAAGTCTGATATTCTGGACAGAGGACGAAATGTGACAATCACTAAGGAGAGGAATTTGGCAATGTCTAACAGAGCGCCACATGGATTTACTTTTTGGCTGAGCAATCCGGCATCTAGAAACTTATGCTGAGAATACACTTCTACCAACACAAAACAACATATTTACATGATTGTTCATGATGCAACTATTTATAAGAGCAAAATATTGGTAATGCCTAAATGTCCTCCTTTAAAGAACTGATTGAATAAGCTAGGGTCAGATGCATAAAGGAATGCTACCTAGCTACAAAAATTGAAGGCCAAAGACTCTCGTTTCATGTTTGAAATAATGTGAAATATTTTTAAAAATGTATTAAGAAAAAAAAGCAAGATAGAACATGTAAATAACGTGCTTTATTTAGTGTATATTTTAAGATTTTTATTTATTTGAGACAGAGAGAGAGAGAGAGCACAAGGGATTGAGAGGGGCAGTGGGAGAGGGAGAAGCAGACTCCCTGCTTGAGCAAGGAAACCAATGTGGGGCTCCATTCCAGGACCCTGAGATCATGACCTGAGCCACAGGCAGATGCTTAACTGACTAAGAGGAAAGATGTTAACTGAAGGGGAAATAAGCAAATAGTTATTTATTTGCTTGGTTTTTTTTTTTTTTTTTTTTTTTTAAGGATCACAGGAAGATTAAGTCAGAGTGAATAAAACTTGGAATTAAATAAGATCAGGGTATAATGGATAACAATGGAAAGGAGTATTACTTTCTACACAGTTCTGACTTTTGAATTGTGTAAATGTTTTATGCATTCAAAAACAGTTTTAAGTCAAAAACTTTTTCAGAAGGACTCTAAAGCTGGATAAGCACAGATAAATGATGATACTATGTATCAAATTGGTAATATAAGTACACAGAAGAAAAGAAATAACTTACATAATTTGAATGTAGTACTTACTCCGAGCAAACACACTTAGTGAAATATCCTGTGGGCAAAAACTCTGCAGAGAAATCTTGACTTAGCAGTTTTGTTGTTGGTGGTGGTTTTAATGCAAACAATTCTGAAATATTTTGAGTATGTCATAGAATAGAACAAATATAAGGGAAATACAGTTATGTTTTAGGATCTTCACATGGAATAAGGGAGGCACAGACATAGAATTGAAGATAATGAGGAAGAACTCTGGTGTTGAACTGATTTGAATTGAAGATATTAATACGCATTCATGATTTTTTAAAACATATTACTTATCTTTTTCCACTGAGAGGGCTTAGAGGTAATGATGTCCCAGTAGCAATGAGCACCTTTAGTGCCCATATTGTAGTTTCTAAGTATCATTCTGCACTGAAACAAAGACTCCCTAGCAAAATGGCTGCTTAGGTCTACAGTAGGAAAACTAAAAGGCAAGCCTGAAGTGCTGGCAGACCCATGGTGACTTGCAAAATTTTCTTGACTAATAAGTGGTCCAGCTCGAAACTGAACTCAGCACTCCAAAAGCCAAATCTAGCCGTTCTTTGTACTTTACTACACTGCATTTTGCACCATGAAATTTGGACTCGACTTTACATAATCTATATTTTGGTGTCACTTTTTAATTACGACCTTGTCACGCTAACCATAGTGCTGCTTTTCTTGTCTTATTTTCTTCTCTTTTAATGTAAGTAAGGCTTCTTAAAAGTCGATCACAAGACTTCCAGAACATCCAGGCTGAGGGTCTGAGCTGTTTTCATGTTGTTTCATGTCTATCTTCAATATATTGCTCCGGGAGCCCGTGGGTGGCTCAGTCATTTAAGCATCTGTCTTCAGCTCAGGTCATGATCCTAGGATTCTGGGATTGAGCCCGGCATGGGGCTCCTTGCTCAGCCCTCCCGCACTCCCCCGGCTTGTGCTCTTTCTCTGTCAAATAAATAAAAATAAAATCTTAAAAACAAACAAACAAACAAATAAAAACATTGCTCTGAATTCCAGACCCAGGTGAAGGGTCAGGAGCTGACTTTGGGAAACACAGCCTTCCGCCACATGTCCTCTGGGTCGAATGCAATCATTCTTCCTCCACTTAAGTTTACCCTGGTTCTTTTCCTGAGGAAAGACCACATGAGGGAAGAGCCCAGATAGAAAAAGAAGCAAAAGCAGAAGGAAGAGAAGAAAATACACTCTTTTTTCCCCAAAGAATATTGAACCTTTTATAGAAAAGCTGTTGGCAGCACAAATTAAAGCGTATTCCTGAATCAAACTGGAGTTGCTCCTTCCTATGCATCACGTACACTGAATCCAGAAGTCTTTACTCCCCTTTCCCAACCCCCCAGCAGTACCCCCGCCCCCGCTCCCCTCATCTGTAAAAGAAACAGCCATTGTGGGAGGGGGCCCTTTCCTCAGACCGGTTGCTGTGCGCGACATCAAGATTTGTTATCACCACACCATTAATTTCCACACACATCTGCTTGAGGATTTCTTCCTGCCTCTGTGGTACATTCATCTCCATCTAATTCACATTTTATTGCCCTTGTCTGGATGGGAGCAAGCATTATCAAGTACTGTAAACATTTGGGAGCTGTGCTCGGAAGCCAGGAGGCCCCGCCCCGCTTCCCATGGTCTGAGGCAGTGCTTACAGCTCTAATTTCCAGTCGGTTGTAATTCAGGGTCCTAAATGGCCCCATTGAAACGGCTCACTCACTTCCAGAACACATCTCACCAGTAGCTCCTAATTCACCGACAGGGGCGCAAACAACACAGCCTTACTTGGAAGTGAAATGAGGCCGCCAACTTTCTCTTTGCTTCTTTTGGGTCCCCTGGCTCCCCAAACTGACCAGATCTGCCCTTAAGGAGGGCTGTTCCATTTCCCAGAGGGTGTGGCAGGGGTCTTGAGAGGCAATTTCCCATCCATGGGGAAGCCCAGAGCAACCTCTACTGAAGTTGTGCCCTGCCCTGGAAGGTTCTTCTTCCAGCCAGAGCTTTTCGAAGGAGACAAGCACACAGACCACCCTAAAGGGGAGAAAATGATCTATAGTTGCAGATACAACTCCAAGGATCCTGTTAGAACGGCAACGCATTAAAAACTAGAATTTCATTCCAGGCCAATGTCCTTTAATTGCAAAATAGCACGGCAAAGAGGTCTGTCTGCACTACTCGTCTAATTTAGAACACGCCTTCAGCGTGTTGGGGAATGGAGCTCAGCCTTATTTTTTGAATTGTTCTGTAGGGAACTATAAAAGGATCCACACTCACACCTTCTCATGCCCACCAACAATAGCCCTCACCCCCACCCTCAAAGCTCCAACAATAGCCCACCAAACTCTGGTGGCCAGGCCTGTCTTTGATCTTACCACCATCCCGGTGGGACTCCCCCAGGTTTTTTGGGAGAGGTGACAGAGGTCAGAGCTCAGCCAGGGTTGCAGGAGCAATAACTCTGAGGTTGGGCCATATCCACAGCTATGTTGGCAGATCAAAGACCCCAGCGTCAGCAATAGCACATGGGCCCACCTACTGGAAGCTGGAAGCTGGCCCAGAACCTAGAATTTCCGACTCCATGTTGAGTGTTTTTCCGCATGTGAGATACTTCTGAAACAAAGTTTGGCTTGTTAACTAAATGGTGGTTATCTCTGTAATAAATTACTATGTCCTCCTTAAAGTCAGCTCTTAGAAGGATGAGGGGAATAAAATTTTTCCTGTTTTTTAAAAAAATACAAAATTAGTATTGCCGTTTTTACTTCTTCATCTTTTAAATTTGTATCTCTTTTTTTAAAAAATGGATTTTGTTTATTTGAGAGAGAGAGAGAGAAAGAGCACAAGCAGGAGCAGACAGGCAGAGGGAGAAGCAGACTCCCCGCTGAGCAGGGAGCCCACCGGGCTTGATCCCAGGACCCCAGGATCATGACATGAGCCAAAGGCAGACGCTTAATCGACTAAGTCCCCCAGGTGCCCCTAATTTATATCTCTTTTATCCAATATAAATATTTTGAGACAAGTCAAACTTCTTTGTTTTCTCCACCTTTTCTCTCTCTCCTGTTAAAGGCAAGTCAGTTTATTCATTACATGATCTATCCTTCCATGTTATCAGAATAAATATTTACATCCCCCTTTCTTAGGTAAATGGCAGCATATCATATTTTCTTTCCTCTACTTGCTTTGTTCATTTAATAACACATCCTGGAAATCACAGCCTTGGCCCTATCTCGAGGGGTTCCTCACTCTTCTTGGAAACTGTGTGGTACCCCGCCGGTCCCCAGATGGGTCCTCTGCAAAGAAAGCTGCTGTGAGACTACCACGCATATTTCTTCTTGCCTTTCGTTGTCAGTGTATTTCCAGAATAGGTTCCCGGAAGTAACATGTCTGGCTCAAAAGGCAAACGCATAGGGAATTTAATTAGATGGTCCTAAAGTTAGATTCTCCTTCCATAGCCATACAGGAGAGTGTGCTTCCCCTCAGCCCTGCCCTCAGAGTATAGCACTCACCTTTGGGTGAGTACTGTATGAGTACTATAGAGTACTCGCCTTTGGGATCTGGCTAATATGATTAAGCGAGGCTTGACAACACTGTAGGTTTTATGGATTTTCCTTTTCCAGCCCCCTCGGCGCTTAGAAGCCCCTTATATACTAGAGATGACCCTTTGTCCGTCATTGTGGGTGTTGTCTCCATTTGTCATTTCTCTGCTTGATTTGCCTGGAGTGGTCCTGATCAGGGAAAGATGTTTCTTTAAAAAATAAAAATGTATAGCATCAAATATATCCCACTCTTACTATATAAACTTCTGGATTTTAAGTCCTAGGTAGAAAGAATTGTCCTCTCCCTGGTTTCACAGGACAAATTATCTTCAAAGGGAGGGAGATGCAAGACACCAGGGGCACCAGGGCCAGAGAGTCCAAAGGAGGAAGTGCTGACTGGGAGGAAATGAAGTGAGCTCACAGGTGTGGTCAAGGCACGGGACGTCCAACCAGAAGTAGGAGTTGGGAGTGAGCCAGGGCAGGTGGCCAAGAGAGTCCCATGGGAGTCCTGGGGGCTCCAGATGAAGCTGAAGACCGCCTCCCAGGAAAGCACACACATCCTCCATATGGAGCAGCAAATGGCGCCAGACCATGTGAGAGCTGTGCCAGGCTGTTTTCCCTTCCCCTCCCCTCCCCTGTCCAGGAAGTGAAAGAACAAAGCCCAACCCCCACCCTGGAGACACAGGTCACATTTGTGCTAGGGGAAGAGTGTTTTCAATCAGATGTACGTCTGAAGTGTTATCTTGAAACTGAACTAAATTTTTATAATGGGAAGTGATCCCCAAATTACAGAATCTTCTCAAGGCGTCATTAATAGAGGTATGACCCAGCTGGAGAAGGGGATTCAATATCACACCGATTAGGGGTAGGGTTTGGAAAATTCAAGACCATTTTATATGTGTGTTCTGGTTACACATACTTTACCTTATTTAACTCAGAAAATAAGGTAGATACTCCCACCGAAATTGTATATGGAAGGAAACTGAGGCTCAGTTAGCTTAGGTTGCTTTCTCAGGCTCCCCCTGTTAGTAAAGGTGTAATGAAAATTAATAAGGAACTATTGTGGGTTACAATGTTGATTTCACCATGTCTCCACCATGTCTCTGCCCAAGGGAGACATGGCCTGGCTGACACACTAGACTCGGTATGCAGGAAAATTTCACCTCCAATGGTCCTTTTCTGGATAATTATCATCGAATTCAAAACTCCTATAACCCCAGATGGATTATAGAAAAAGGGCTAACGTATATTCATCAGAAACTCCTCCAAAGTACAGAACAGGCTTTCACTGGAGATTTGAAAATCAAAGTGAAATATTTTTTTCTCCTTTTAAAGAATAAAAGGAATGTAAAAACCCTTCCCTTGTGGCTCCACAATACCAAATGTGAGGTTAGAAATGTCTTCCTGAGTTAATTCCTTTGGAAAAATCGATTGCTGATACCTAAGGCAAACATGATACAGGCAGGTACATATCGTCACATCTGGAAACATAATTGGATTAGTCTCTTAATGCCTGGCCACCAGCCATAATTCCCTGTGCTAAAACGATTGCAGTCAGAGCTATAGAACGAATTCCCTAAAACCAAAGAGCTTGTCTTCACTGATCCAAAAAGTCGTCACCTGAGAAGGGAGGAAAAGCATACTCACATAAACTTATGTATGTAATTCAACTCAGTTTCCTTACAACGCTTCACACTCCGGCAGAGGTTCTGTTAATATCCTCAATATCTGAGTGGACAAGTGTCTTTGGAGTGCCTTTTGGTGCCAAGGGCTGTGCGAAGTACGGGAGAACAGCCAAAAGAGACAATCATGCAATAAATTACATTAAGAACCTTTGAAACAAATTGTGGTTAGTTGACAAGACAGAGGTTAGGGGATGAAACCCTTATATGTGAAATAGGGAGGAGTTACCCAGTGTGAGGGATCATAGGCAGGGGCGAGGGGAATGGGATGGACAAGAACTCTGGACAGTTGGGGAGGGCATTGCGGAGGAGTGGGACTTGCAACAGATTCTGGAAGATGCATAGTCTTCTACTCTGATATCTGCTCGCTCTTCCATGGTATTCAAGTCTAGCTGGCTAGTTGGTCACACAGCTAAGGGGGATATTTCCCAGCCTGCCTTGCAGCTGAGTGTAGCCATGTAACTAAGTTCTGGGAAACAGGAGGGAAACGGAAGAGATGCACCTTTAAAAAAAGGAATGGGGCACCTGGTTAAGTGTCAGACTCTTGATCTCAGCACAGGTCTTGATCTCAGGATCATGAGGTCAAGCCCCATGTTGGGCTCCTCAATTGATTTGGAGCCTACTTAAACACACACACACACACACACACACACACACACACACAGAGAGAGAGAGAGAGTAAGAGGAGTAATTCCCTCCTCCTTTCTCCTTACTGCTGGCTCAGATATGCATGTGAGGGCAAGAGCTGAAGAAACCACCTTGGACCCAGAAGTAAGAGCTGTATTTTGAAGATGACAGAGCCACCCAAAGAATTCTGGACCAGCTCCTTCCTGACAATGACAAATATGTGCAAGAGAAATAAACTTTAAACTTGTCTAAGACACCATATCCCCATGTTTTGGGACATCACTTTATTTTGGGATACGGCCAGCTAGACTATCCTAGTTAATACACATGCTTAGGGAGGAGATTCATTAATAACAAAAGGACCTTACTTTAGGTAGAGTCTACTAGAGGTGGTAGAACTGTGAGCAAATAATCTCAAGAAATGAAGAAATATGCTACAACAGAGGCTTTATGTGTCTGCACGGACCCACAGCATCTGCACAGACCCACTGCAGGCCTGGGTTACATTCTCTTCTCAAGGAACCTAGATAGACACCAAGGCTCCACATAGCCCAGTCTCATTTCAGCATTATATTCAAAGAATGCTTTGAGTACAGTATATTATATTGAACTATATTAAAATTAATTTCCAGTTTTCCTCGCTTGCTTCACGAAATACCAAAAGAGTTTGATCTATTTTGTACAGCACCAACTTTATTTATTTTCTTCCTTCTATAGTTCTTCCGCCTCTTGTAACCATTCCACCGCGTCTTACTCCCTAAGTTTTTAACTCTACTTTTCTGACCCTAGATTTCTTGGAAACCACGACGGAGTGGCCTCTTTTCTCTCGTTCTTCTTCCATTCTGGGTCATTCTGCCTGTGGGAGGTACTGACCGTTCCTTGATTCCTACTGGATCGGGCAGCTTCAGGATGGTAAAAAGATCTGAAAGAGTCCTGGATAGTTTCTTGTAGGCAACATTCTCTCCTTCTTAGCACTCACTCTTACAATGGTTTTGTATTTGCAATCTAAAGGGAAGTCACCATGTATGGAAGCCTTTTAAGGCTGACAATTACAATCTTGTCATTGTCTACTGGAAAGAGAACACTTCCAGAGGACAGGGGCTCAAAGCAATTTGGTGACTAGGGTTTACTGTTAGGAATTCAGTTGTCTAAGCCACAAGGACTTTGCTGATGGTCTTGGCCTAAATGGCCCTCGGTACTTCAGTCTGTCCCACTTGATGTGTCATCACTGTTGGACATGCCTGTCAACCAATTGCCCAATCGTTAAAATGACTGCCAAGGAAATTTAATACTCTGGTTGGCCAAAATCAAACATTATCTCTTTAGTCACATTGAAAAATAGCCTGTCTCGATTACTTCTTATGCTATACTGCCTTACAAAGGCATTCATAATAATATAGCACAATGAAAGAGCCGATTGCCACTTAGTGACTTAATTCTTGTAAAACGAATCACACACACACACACACACACACCCCAATACACTGAAGAAGAAAAAAAAGACTGGAACCAAAATAATGTGTTTTTTCCTAATGATAGCTGATTTTTTATTGCTTTCTCCTTGCTTATATACATTGTCTCATTTTTGTACAATGAATTTTTTCCCTAACTAATGGTACTATCCCATTACATTATCCCAACTTTCGTTCAATTTTGCTTTGAAAGAGTAGGAGAATTTAGGTCCACAGATGGATCTCTGTGAGGGTTCACTAAACGTTGTAGTGGACATCAGAGGGAGAGGATGTTCTGAGAACTGGTAAGGAAGGATTTAAGGGACTTGTACTAATATTGGCTCAGGGCCTAGAATGCAAACATTTACCATTGCTTTGTGGATTCTTTTTCTGGGTCATTTTTCTCATATGAAGTTAAGTTTTTACAAGGAAAAACTGCATTAAGATAATCATGAAGATTTCAAGTGATCATCTGTGTGGGCTGTTTATTTTCTCACCTGAAGTGATAATTGCCTCTTTGTGACATCATAATTGCTTGCTGGAGACCTGATTATCATGTCACCAACAGAGGATTAAGCCTTCAGGTAAGGAGGAAGCTGCAGGAGCAGATGAGCCCCCAGGAAACCAGGATTCAATTTTCATGCAAATGTCAAAGTTAATAAAGGCAAAGCAGGAAAGGTTGACAATTCCACTTTCCTAGTGTATCTGCTATCCTCACCAAATGGGTTCATGATATTTTTTATGAGCTGCAAGCTGGCTTTTAATTTCCGCCAACCTAAAACCAACATGCTTTCCAATTAGTAATTCAGTGATAGGACATACATGCACCGTATTTTCTTTTCCAGTGCAGGGGAGTAGAGGTGAAGGTAGGTGAAGGATAGTCCAGTGCTGAATCAGGGTGGGGAGGGGGGAGGCAGATGGTGGGAGGCACATTTGAGAAAGCCATGAATCCTTAAGGCTAATATTCAGTGTTTAAAGTTAAACTATAACCAGCTACACTTAATTCAGCTGCTGCATTTTCTAGTATGAAGAGAACTTTAAACATTTTCCTACTGAAAGCAATTTTACTAATTTTGTTCATTCTTTTTCTCTTATGAAGTGCACCATCCATTTCCTTCCTCCTTAGTGTTTGTATATTGTTAAAATCATTGCATATAAAACCTCAGATAATGAGAAGGCTCAGGGTTTAGGCTGTGGATGCTAGTTAACCAAACATGCTGTTTAACTGAAGATTAAAATAGGAAAACTCTTGTGTTCACCCTGAGTGGTGAAAATGGTTTTACTAGTGAAGTTTCTGGATACATCAGTTCCAGTTAATTGACATTTTATTATATCTGTCCTTTAGATTAGCTCTAAGACATTGTTTTCCACTTAAAAGGTCAGACCTTAACAACTGTAGGAAAGGCATGTGGATTCTGAGTATCACCTCATGTGCAAGGAGTGGCTCAAATGACACTAGGGTTTCCCATTCAACTGTGAGAGTGTAGGTTTCCTGTTAATAGCAATTTTTTCCCCTTCAATCTTTTGAGCTGTTTCAGAAGTTAATTTCCCTTTTGCCCTTTCTATGACCCTAAGTCAGACCAGGCTGGGCTCACAATGTAGTAAGGAACAACTAACTCTCGGTGGCTTAGCACTTAAAAGCTATTTCTTGCCTACTTGAATCCTTTGCTGTCCAAAGACAGCTGTTGTCTATGAGAGATTTAGGGATCAAGACTGTTGAACCTAGAGCTCGGCCATCTTCACCAAGCCCCACCCTCACCTCCGAAGGGGAGGTAGGATGTGCAACAATAACACGCAGGCTTCTCGCTGCTGTGGCTGGGAATCCATCTACTCAAACTTTTGTGCGTGAACCTTTGGCCAGATCTAGACACACAGCCCCTCCCAACTACAAGGGGTTGGGGATGGTTTTATGTGTTCCCATCAAGGAAGGATATAAAAACAGATGTTCTTTCCCAGTCTCTTTAAACCCCGTGAGAAACCAAGTAAATGCCTTTCGTGGAGAGGATCTGGGATCTTGAGACCTGGAACAATCTACAGAACCAAGGTGAAGGTATGGTCTTCAGACAATCTGTGTGGAGTCCTATATGCACATCCCAGATCTGTGAAACCAGAATCCCTGAAACAGGAGCCCAGGAATCTGTATTTTTAACAGCCTCTGCAGGAGGTTCCTGGGTGGCTCAATCAGTTAAGTGTCTGCTTCGGTTCAGGTCATGCTCTCAGGGTCCTGAGATCGAGCCCACTGGCTCCCTGCTCAGTCTGCTTCTCCCACTGTCCCTCTCCCCACTTGTGTTTTTTCTCTCCCTCTCTCTCTTAAATAAATAAATAAAATCTTTGAAAAAATTTTAAAAAACAGGCTCTGCAAGTAAGTCTTCTGCACATTACACTTTAAAAAACACTACACACATATATATTCAGAGTCCCCCCAGAAAAAAAAGTTCCACTGCCAAAAAGTTTAGAAACACTGATTTCTGTATCGTCTACTTGTTTATTCACAAAACACTCTGACATGTAAAAGACCCTGACCAAAAGCCTTTGGAGGGATTTCCAGCTATGGTGGCATGAAGATATTGGCAATTCCCCTCTGGAAAAAACACACATAAAACTAAAAGAATTGTCTGAGACAACAATCTCAGGGGAGTGAAACTCAAACAAAAGCAGACAACAAATTTAGAAACATTCTAGAAATCAGAGAGGGAGACAAACCATGAAAGACTCTTGATTCTGGGAAACAAACCGGGGGTTGCGGAAAGGGAGATGGGTGGGGGGATGGGGAAAGTCAGGGATGAGCATTAAGGAGGACACGTGATGTGATGAGCACCATGTGTTAGAGGCAACTGATGAATCACTGAACATTACATCAAAAACTAATGATGTATTATTACATGTTTGCTGATCGAATTTAAATTTAAAAAAATAAAAGAAGAAACATTCTTGAAAAAAGTGCTGGAGATTTGAGTAAGAGTCTGTGGTTTGGTTGACTGGGGCAGCTTCTATACTCCATCACCCGCGGTTCTGTTAGCAAGGATGATGGATAGACCAGTGTAGGACTGGCTGAAAAACAACAGCTTTGTTGATTGTTCACCCTTGGGGTGGGGGACTGGAGTGGAAATCCCCTATGATTTTTTTGGCCAAAAAAGTAGTGAACTCAACTGGGAGTGCAGAAAGTGACAAAGATCGTCCTTGACCAACATTAGTCAGCTTCCTCTAAGCTCTTTTCTCAATGAGGCTTCACACTTGGGTGTTGTCCTCAAGCCCGCATAGCCCAATTTTAGCAAAAGTCCTGCTAAGTCAGTATAGTGAGACTTCCTCACTCTCAATATCTGATCAAAATTCTTCATTCCCTACCATCCTTCCTAGAGTTATCTGATCACTCTGGCCTGCCTTCAGAAAGAATTCTGTTAGGTCTGTTTTGTAAAAATGCCTGCTACTCCTGGTGTCTCCTCAGTAATTTTCCATTCACTGATCCACATCACCTGCTCCTTGGCTAGAAGTCTCCACTCCTTGCTGTGTTTGAACTTTAGAAGTCTCCACTCCTTGCTGTGTTTGAACTTGGACATTTCATTTCCCCTATTATAATAGTTCCTGAATAAAATCTATTTGTACCACTTTAACTACTGTCCAGGTCTGGTTTCTTCAACAAAGAAAAACCTGCAGCTTCAAAAACCTGAGACTGAGGACCCTGTTAAGTCAAGCAATGGGCCAACTAAAAGTTCAACAAGATAATTCTAGAAAGGAGAGAGCCTTAAAAGGACTCAGATAAGCCCTTTCCATATCCCGTATCTCACCCATATCTCTGGGTGACTAGAAAACTATTCAGCTTGAGGAAGACCCATGGACCTGACATGAAATGAAAGTCCAGAAAGACCTGAGATACAGTGTGTTCTCCAACCCATACACTGGTCACTTGACAGAGGATGTAAGCCTGACAGACTTGAGGTGTTTGAGCACTGCCTAAAACATTGGTTAACCAGAGAGCTTACACAGACACGGGGAAGCCCTTAGGAAAGGCAGGCAAAAAAATAGAAGAACAAAAAATTTTAAAGACATCTACCATGTACCACAGGGGAGACAGATTCCAGGATTTAAGTCTAGGCAACAATGGACGATAACCCCAAGAAAAAATAAAACGGGATCTAGAATTGCTACACTATATTATCCAAAATGTTCAGTTTCAGTTTACAAATTTACTAGACTAAAAAGAAAACAGGAAAGTATGACTCATATTCAGGAAAAAAGGGCAATATAAAGTGACTCTGAATGGGCCCAGAATTTGGGTTTAGCAGACAAAGATTTCAAAGCACATATTATAAATACATTTAAAGAATTTAAAGGAAAATGGACCAATGATTCCACAGAAATTATTTTTAAAAATGAATTAAAACTTAATTCAAGGGGTGCCTGGGTGGCTCAGCGGGTTAAAGCCTCTGCATTCGGGGTCCTGGAATCGAGCCCCGCATTGGGCGCTGTCCCCCGCCCCCCGCCTGCCTCTCTGCCTACTTGTGATCTCTGTCTGTCAAATAAATAAATAAAATCTTAAAAAAAAAAATTCAAAAGCTGGAAAAAATAAAATGAAAAAATCACTAGATGGGCTCAATAGCAGATTTCAGATTGCAGAAATGTGAGTGAATGCAGAGAACGATCAATGGAAAACAGACGAAAAAAGATTGAAGACAAATGAACCTCAGCAATCTGTAAGTCAAAATCAAGAGAAGAGAGAGAAAAAATTTTTTGAAATAAACAATTGCTGCAATCTTCTCATATTAAATTAAAAACATTAATCTGAAGGTTCAAGATGCTAAACAACCCTCAGGTAAGAAAAACACAAAGAAATTCCTACCGAGACTCAGTCATTCAGTTGTAAGCAAGAGAAAAAGAGATTTTGAAAGCAGTATAAGAAAACAACTCCTCACAAATAGTGCATCATCAAAAAGATTAATTTCTGCTCAACAGTAACAATGCAGGTCAGAAGTCTTGGAATTGTATATCCAGAGTGCTAAAGGTCACCTGCCAACCAAGAATTCTATATGCAGTGCAATTCTTCCTCAAAAATGAAGGCGAGGGGCACCTGGGTAGCCCAGTTGGTTAAAGGTCTGCCTTTGGCTCAGGTCATGATCTCCAGGTCCTGGCGATCTAGCATCATACTCAGTAGTTAAAGGCACACTTTTTCCCTAAGATTGAGAATAAGGCAAAGGGATGTTCACCCTCACCAATTCTAGTCAACATTGTACTAGAATTTCAGGACACAGCAATTAGGCAAGAAAAAGAAACAAACGTATCCAGATTGGAAATGAAGAAGTAAAACTATCTTTATTCATGTGTCTGATAGCCATTTGTATGTCTTGATTGGAGAAGTGTCTGTTCATATCTTCTGCCCATTTTTTGATGTGTTTGCCTGTTTCGTGTGTGTTGAGTTTGAGTAGTTCATTATAGATCCTGGATATCAACCTTTTGTCTGTATTGTCATTTGCAAATATCTTCTCCCATTCCGTGGGTTGCCTCTCTGTTTTTTTGACTGTTTCCTTTGCTGTGCAGAAGCTTTTGATTTTGATGAAGTCCCAAAAGTTTATTTTCACTTTTGTTTCCTTTGCCTTTGGAGACATATCTTGAAAGAAGTTGCTGTGGCTGATATCAAAGAGATTACTGCCTATGTTCTCCTCTAGGATTCTGATGGATTCCTGTCTCACGTTGAGGTCTTTTATCCATTTTGAGTTTATCTTTGTGTACGGTGTAAGAGAATGGTCGAGTTTCATTCTTCTACATATAGCTGTCCAGTTTTCCCAGCACCATTTATTGAAGAGACTGTCTTTTTTCCACTGTATATTTTTTCCTGTTTTGTCCAAGATTAATTGACCATAGAGTTGAGGGTCCATATCTGGGCTCTCTTCATCATCATTAGCCCTCAGGGAGATCCAAATTAAAACCACATTGAGATACCATCTTACACCAGTTAGAATGGCCAAAATTAACAAAACAGGAAACAACATGTGTTGGAGAGGATGTGGAGAAAGGGGAACCCTCTTACACTGTTGGTGGGAATGCAAGTTGGTGCAGCCTCTTTGGAGAACAGTGTGGAGATTCCTCAAGAAATTAAAAATAGAGCTTCCCTATGACCATGCAATTGCACTCCTGGGTATTTGCCCCAAAGACACAGATGTCGTGAAAAGAAGGGCCATCTGTACCCCAATGTTTATAGCAGCAATGGCCACGGTCGCCAAACTGTGGAAAGAACCAAGATGCCCTTCAACGGATGAATGGATAAGGAAGATGTGGTCCATATACACTATGGAGTATTATGCCTCCATCAGAAAGGATGAATACCCAACTTTTGTAGCAACATGGATGGGACTGGAAGAGATTATGCTGAGTGAAATAAGTCAAGCAGAGAGAGTCAATTATCATATGGTTTCACTTATTTGTGGAGCATAACAAATAGCATGGAGGACAAGGGGCGTTAGAGAGGAGAAGGGAATTTGGGTAAATGGGAAGGGAAGGTGAACCATGAGAGACTATGGACTCTGAAAAACAATCTGAGGGGTTTGAAGTGGTGGAGGGGTGGGAGGTTGGGGTACCAGGTGGTGGGTATTATAGAGGGCACGGCTTGCATGGAGCACTGGGTGTGGTGAAAAAAATAATGAATAATGTTTTTCTGAAAATAAATAAATTGGAAAAAAAAACTATCTTTATTTTCAGATGACATATTCTTGTACATATAAATTTTAAAAGACATGACTAATAAACTAATAGAACTAATCTAATAGAACTAATAAATGAGTTCAGCAACATGGAGAATACAAGATCAACACACAAAAACTAATTGTAATTTGATGTTTTAGGAATTAACAGTCCAAAAATAAAATTAACAATTCAAGCTATAATAACATCAAAAGAATAAAATAGTTAGGAATAAATTTAAATAAAAAAGAGCAAACTTTGTTCATTGCAAATTACAAAACATTGCAGAAAAAGATTAAGTTTTGAATAAACAGAAGGACATCCCATATTCATCGATTGGAAGATTTAATATTGGTTGAGATAGCAGTACTACATGTATTGATCTACAGAGTCAATGCACTATCAAAATCCTAGCTGTCTTATTTGCAGAAACTGGCAAGCCATCTTAAAATTCTTTATAGTAATTCAAAAGAAACTTTACAACCAAAACAATCTTAAAAAAGAAGAAAAGAATTAGATTATGATTATGAAACCTACTACAAAACTATGATAGTCAGTATTGAATTATACTGGCAGATGTATAGAGCCATAGAAGAGAGTTAGGAGTCCAGAAAGGAACCAGGTATTGACTTTCAACAAGTGTGCCAAGACAATCCGATAAGAACAACATAGTATATTCAACGAATGGTACAGGGACAACTGCATATCTACATACAAACAAATGGAATTGGACCTCTTCCTCATGTCAAACACAAAAATGGATCTTAACCTAAAGGTAAAAGCTAAAAAAAGCTCTCAGAAGAAAATACAGGAGCAAATCTCCTTGATCACGTGTTAAGCAGAACCTTCTTAGATATGACAGCAAGAGGATGACTGACAAAAGAAAAAAATAGATAAATTTTTTAATTTATTTTGAATTTTTCAAAATTTAAAACTTCTCTGCTTCAATGAGTACCATCCAAAAAAAAAAAAAGTGCAAAGACAAAACACAGAAAAGGAGAAAAATAGAAACTACAATAGAAACAATAGAAAAAAAGAAAAAAGAAGCCAACTTTAAAAAATGAACAAAAGTTCTGAATGGATATTCCTTCAAAGAAGATACCAAAGAGTGAAAACAACAAAACAGATGTATCATCAAGTAAAATGTGGTACATCCACACAGTGAAATATTATTCAGCAATGAAAAAAGGAAAAGGATTGACACATTTTACAACATGAATGAAATTTTCAAATTTCATGTTTTCAACATTATACTAAGTGAAAGAAGCCAGTCACAAGAGAGCATATATGGTCTCCTTGAATTTATATGAAATATCCAGAATAGGCAAGTCCATGGAAACAGAAAGCAGGTTAGTCATTGCCTAGGGCTGGGTGGGGAAAAACTGGGGTGAAATGGGGATTGACTTCTAATGAGCACACAGTTTCTTTTGGCGATGATGAAAATATTCTCCTTACACAACTGTATGCATATACTCAAACTACTGAATTGTCAAAAAAGGAAAGCCAAAGTGGAGGGATAGATTAGTATATGTTTTACATTGTAGTTGGTGTTGTAGGGTCCAGCTACAGAGCTTCTAGTGTGTCCGCATACTGGACTAAGCAATGGAGATAAAAAGACAAGCTTAGGAGCACCTGGGTGGCTCAGTGGGTTAAGCCTCTGCCTTCAGCTCAGGTCATGATCTCAGGGTCCTGGAATCAAGTGTTGCGTCATGCTCTCTGCTTAGTGGGGGGCCTGCTTCCTCCTCTCTCTCTGCCTGCCTCTCTGCCCACTTGTGATCTCTGTCTGTCAAATAAATAAATAAAATCTAAAAAGAAAAAAGAGAGAGAGATGAATTTACCCCTTGCAGAGCTCAGGACAGTGCTTAGCATACATCAGACAGTCAAATGTTCACTCAACATTGACAAGGCTCAAAGTCAAGAATTTAAAACCCGGAACAGATTCCATGTTTTCCTGGTGCTTTGTTCCGTCTGTCTCTGTCCACTGATTTGGAAGACATTTCAGATCTTTCTGACCTCTATAGTTTGCTGCACGAGCTATATGAAGGTTTCCAGGTGCTAGAATGCCACATACCAGAGGTAACCTGTAATAAGCTAGACCTTTGGGTCCAGGTGTAGAGGATTAGTTCCATGCCCTCAGGGAGGATTTTGGCTTCATGATGTTGGGTCGATTTATATATTTTCCAGATTGCATTGACCATAAATTTCCATCCTCTTGTAGCAGATTCCCATTATTCTCTGCAAGTGGCTGATATATTACCAAAGCTGGTGCCATCCTTTACATGTCTCATAAATGTGCCTTCCTGCTTGACAGCTCACCAGGCCATACTGAAAGCACAGGGGCTTGCAGACATACCATAGCACCTCATGTCCCAGTGGGCTGGTGGCCGCAGCTGCACCCAAACCATCGGTCTTGTCTCCATCAGTTGCTCTTTCCCATGTTAATCCGGGAGATAATTCCCTCTGATCAGCTCCTTCTTTCCCTGACTGCTCTCCCTTCTCCTTTCCAGGAACCTCAGCTAAGTCTACAACAAAAACTCCTGTATCCTTCTTTAGGAAAGGGGGTCTCTCTTTAGCCTTCTTTCCATGTCCTCAGACAAAGACTTACACAGTACTTTCTATAGAATGGATACTGACAAAATAACTTTTGATACATCTACCACTATCAGCCAGAGACTAGCTGGGACTCTCAAACAAACAGAACAACCAACCAACCAACATCAAACAAACAAAAATTTTTTCCTACGACCTCCTTCTGGTAGAAGAGAGCAGGTTTAATAACCAAAAGGATTGTGCCAGGAATTTAAAAAAAAAAAAATAAAAGGATGTAAGATCCTCCAGAATGTGTCCAGGACAGTGTTATAGACAGAGATGACGATCTTCACTTTTATGATTTAATTTGGGCGGGAGTGGATGCTTGCCATATTCTCTTGAAATTGAACCTCTGGAGATCCACTTCTCAGTTCAATGCTTACCCTACTGTGAAAATGAAAATTCGTGGGAGATATGTAATACATTCAAGTCACATATGTTTTTAGTATTGTACTATGAATGAACTGACTGCTTCTCTCATGTGATGGCTCATGACCTATGAGGACTTATTCTTGAAGGTGACACCAAGGGACAGGGATGGGCTCACAAGCTGATTAGGAGGACGCTGGCAGGTGGGGCCAGGCAGCACAGTGAGTGTGTTATGCATGTCGGTGTGACAGGAAGAACCAGCCACGGGTCTGAGGACATGAGATGCCTCTCAGAAGAGAAGGCAAAAGTAATAGATCAAAGGGATGAAAAGACGCTGTGAGGAAAGAAGAGGTGCACGCACTCCAGGACACACGTAGGGATAACCAAGCCCGCTGGAGCACAAGTTCTCCACCAGAATATTCCATTTCAAACCTAATATGGCTGCCAAGCTCCTGCTGAGGTGCCTCATCCTAGCTCACCACAGTCCCCAGTCACTCTGGGCAGTTGCTGCCCCAAACCACTAGAACTTCCTTGAACTCTGTCTGAAGAGTGTCCTCCACACCTCCAGCCCTCTCTCTGGGATGGTGCCCTCTTGTATTTCAGACATTCACTCCTGACTCCCCCTCTGACTGACAGAGCACCCTTGTGCCCATAGCACCCTGGCGTCTGGCTCTTTGAACCCCGGCTGGCTGCCCCGTGCCTCCCCTGTGACTTCCCTCCATCTTCCACATTAGACCACAAAGGCCTGGAGAAGAGGGTGAAGTTAATCATCTTTACATTCTGGTGCCAAGCATGGAAAAGACCCTCAAAAAACAAATAATAATAACAAAAACAAATTTTGAGCAAATGAATTGAGTAGCTTACCCTATTTTTTTTTTTTTTTTTTTTTTTTTTACAAAAGTGCAGCAGTGAATGAGTCTTTATTTCTCTGAGAAAATAAACCATGGAATTTGGGGAAAGAAATATTTTCTCCTCAAATATTTTGAGTGGTGACTTTTAGTTTTGTTTAGATAAAATAAACAGAGATGAAGCTGAGAAAAAAATATTATTTTCCAAGGGTTTTGTCACGACTAGGCTCCTTTGGTGGAGAGAGAGCTGTTTCTGAACATCAGGGGTGTCTCACACTGGTGTAAAATACCACACTATCCTTAGGAGTACTTGATCAGATCAAGAAGAAGAATGGAAATGTGTTTCAGAGTGAGTTGGAATAAAGGGCTAGCTTCAATCTAGGAACATACAAAGCAACTGGGGGGAAGCAAGACAATGAAATGCATTCAAGGGCGCCTGGGTGGCTCAGATAGTTAAGCCTCTGCTTTCGGCTCAGGTCATGATCCCGGGGTTCTGGGATTGAGTCCCGCATCGGGCTCCCTACTCAACGGGGAGCCTGCTTCTGCCTCTCCCTCTGCTGCTCCCCCTGCTTGTGCTCTCTCTCTTTCTCTGTCAAATAAGTAAAATCTTTAAAGAAAAAAAAAAAAGATGCATTCAACACGTGTGAAGTGACCAAACTGAGTGGCCTGGGAGAAAGGTGAAGGGAGATCTCAACAAGGAAAGCCCGAGCCTAGGGCTGGACCACATCGCTCACGGAAGACCCGGCCACAGCCAGGAAACTTACATGCTCACTTACGAATGCTCCTGTGATGGGGAGGGAGCAGGGTGGGCACAGAGGGTGAGGGCAAGGATGTGAGAATGCTGAGCCAAGGGCAGCAGGAAGGCAGGAGAGGGAGGGGTGAAAACCAGCCTACCTGACAGATGGAGGGCCCGGGAGGGATTGTATTTTCTGCTCTAATGGGCCTTGGAAATGAGACATTCCCTCTCTCCCACACTCTCCTGGAGAGTTCAAAGCCTCTGTACACAGGAGTTCTCAATTTCCAAGGCACGCAAGTGAGGCAAAATATATCTTTCCCACCTGTAGTTTCACTGACAAATTATTTACGAAGCTAAAAAGGCATTTTGCTGACCCTTTGAAGAGGTTCCTTTTGTTCTTTGCCATGTGACTAAAAAGCAAAAACCAACCCAAATTGCAGAAATAACTGCAACATACCACGTGGGTCAGATAATTCTCATGGATTCTATCATGTGGGCCCTTTCCATGTGAAAGTGTTCTTGAGTAACAGGTACGGATGAGTTATGGTGTTGGGACTTCATAAAGTCCAGACATCACAAAGGACAGAAGCTGAATTCCTCTTGGGCCTTTCCTGTGAGGGAGGGCAAAGGTCACCCAACTTGGATCCGTGAACCCTTGAGAAGGAGGCCATCTGCTGGGCCCAGGTTCTCTTTGGCAAAAGAGTAAGTCCCTGCCTTTTAGACCAGTCTTCTCTATAGGGGTCCTCTGCCCAGTCACATCCGAGAAAATCAAACCAAACTCTAAAAGACAAGGGCTCTAATAGAGTACAGGATTTGCAAATCTCCAAGGCTAACATCCTACCAAGCATCATGACTAATTTGCACTTTTTTGCGTGTGATTTTAAACCTTTTTTAACTTTGATAAGCTAGTGAATATTTTTTTCAATAAATGGGTTGAAATAATATAAAAGCAAATATAAACAATAAGCATATAAACTGGAAAAAATAATTTTGGCTCAGGGATTCTAATAACATAAAATTTTAATTAAGCATAAATTGACTTCTTAGAACTCTAAATTGGCTAGCATATTTAACATCCCAATATGTACTTATAATCATGCGTTATTGATATTACTTTGTCCTCATCTTTATCTACAATGTATATACTGGCTGAATTTCTATAACTCTTCATTTTGCAAACCCTTGATTTACTGATAAATTTACTTCTAGCATCTTTTTCCTTTCAAATATTGCAGCTTATACATGTATTTAAAAATTGCTTATACATGCCTATCCACGTTAATTTATTTACTTATTTTTTTTTAAGATTTTATCTATTTATTTGACAGAGAGACAGCGAGAGAGGAAGAGCAAGCAGGGGAAGTGGGAGAGGGAGAAGCAGGCTCCCTGCTGAGCAGAGAACCCGATGCGGGCTCGATCCCAGGACCCTGGGATCATGACCTAAGCTGAAGGTAGATGCTTAAGGACTGAGCCACCCAGGCACCCCCTATCCCATTATACAAGATTATTTTTGAAAAATACCTCATCTGTACATTCCAAGGAGAAATCTGATGGAGACAGCCAAGTTTGGTGAGCGTGCAACACTGCGATGCAGTTGTGACACTAACTGACCGAAGTTAGCACAGACCACACAGATTTAACCCAGTCCCCAGGAATACCTCCATTACTTCAGGCACCAGCCACGAGTTCCAGAGTTCTCAGGCCACCCACACTTCTGCCCAACTGGGCACAAATTCAGAGGGTTCTCATGACCCTCTCAGGTTTGATAATCCACTAGAACGACTCACAGAACTCAGGACAACACTCTAGGTACAGTTCAGTTTATTTCAAAGGATATTAATCAGGGCAGCCTAAAGAAGAGACCATAGGTGAGGTCTGGAAGGATGCCAGATGTAGAGGTACCCTGTCCTCGCCTCGTGGAGTCAAGGTACACTAGTCTCCTGGTGTGTCCATGTGTAGCTACCCACCAGCAAGTTTAACGGAGCTTCAGTGTCCAGAGTTTATATTCTGGTTTCACTATGTAGGCCCGTGATTAAATCATTGATTACGTGACTGAACTCAATCTCTAGCCCTTCTCCCCTTCCAGGAGGTGGGGCTGATATTACCTGGTTCAAAGCCCTAAACCTCTGATCACCTGGTTCCTGTTTCAGGCATGACCAACCTTTTGTTCTGAGTCACCTTAGAAGGAACTCAGGTGTGGTCCCTAGTGCCCACCACCAATAACAAAAATATTGTTATGACTTGGAAAATTCCAAGGGCCTAGAAGCTTCTTCCTAGGGACAGAAACCAGACAAATTCTTTATTATACAATGATGAGAACTGCCTCAGACAGCAAGAGACCTGACTTCTAAGCCCTACTTCCATCCTCACCAGTAGCTAAACCTGAATAAATGCTGAAATTTACCTAATGGACGATTTAGCTTCTGGATCTAAGTTAGGTGGTTTAGGAAACAACTTGTCACAATAGCTGAGGCACATGGCCTATCATTTGTTTACACAATTCATACATTTATCCACTTACTCAGTCAGCACATACATACACAATTATTAAGTTCCAGGCCTGTTTAAACTGTCACCGAGTGTGGCCTACAATTGAGTTTGGTGGGTTGGTGTTCCCCAGGAATGAATACTTCTAAACCTGAAAAAAAAAAAGTATTCCTGTAATATTAGAAGTAAGTTAGGGGCAGGGGAGGAGTGGGGTAGTGTGGCTAATGTTATCAAATGCCCTCAATCTATGCAGGGACCAGGGAAGGGGTGCCTATCTTCAGGTCAGTCCACAAGACAGATGTCCTTACAGATGAGTGTGCCAAAGAGGCTGAGCACCCACATGACTGGGGTGTGACACAGAGCCAGTGAGCAAGGGGCTGGGACTGAACCAGGCTTCCTGACCCCAAAGTCCACCTCTTCTCCTTCCAATAGGTCATTCCTACCATCACTCTCACTTAGGATTGTTCCCAGGCAGTCTCTTTCCTGAAGCTTTGCTTCAGGATGCTGGGAGAATTGAAGAACACCACCTCTTTTAAGGGAAAAGATTTCTGTTGAACTGTGAGCAAAAGTTGGTTCACCGTAGTGGAAAAATGATACCCAACGACCCCTAACAACTGTGTTCTCTCTCAATCAGAACCGTGAGTATTCCTTGGACTGTTTCCCCCCCCCAATTTGGGAAAATAGACTTGAGTGTCTTTTCTCTATGCCTCCACTTCCCCCTCTATGCCTCCACTTTAATAAGCAGCCCACAGTATTAGTTATCACTGCTATATATCAAATTAACCCCCATAACTAAGCAGCTAAAGACAACAAACACATCACCTCACACAGCTAGAGACATCAGCAATTTGGGAATGCCATTCTTGGGAACTTATGTATGACAACCTCTCGTGGAGTCACAATCAAGTTCTGGACTGGGGCTGCAGTCATCTGAAGGCTTGAGTGGGGCTGGATGATTCACTTATAAACTCCCTTAGGTAACTGCTGGTGAAATGTCTCAGATCCTCTCCATATAAACCTCCCCAGATGGCTGCTCACATCAGCAAAGGCAGCTGGTTTCCCCCAGAGAGAGTGAATGATGAGACAGAGGATGGGTACAATGAAGTCAGAAGCTTCAATATGTTTTATAGCCTGGTCTTAGAAGTAACATAACAGAATCTCTGCTTGTATTTTCCTGGTGACACAAACTGACCCTGGTACAGTGTGAGAGGAAATTGCCAGGAGGGAGAAATCATTGGGGGTATCTTAGGAATTGGATACCCCAGGCCCCTTCTGATCACCAATGATTCCTGTCCCTCTCACATGTTAAATGCACTCACCTCCTCCAAAGAGTCCCCTTCCCCACTTCACCTCTGCCAATCTTACCCCCATTACAGCATCAGCTCAGGGTCCAGAATCTCATCATCAAAATCAGGTTCAGGAGCAGAAGAAGCCCATGACATAAAAAAGACAAGTTATGCAGCCAACATTGGTGGGGACAGGCAGAGGATAGATTTTTAGACATTCCTGTGTCCAAAAAGAAAAAATGGGAGTCTAAAGAAGCCCCTGATCCATAGTGATTCTGAAATCTCGTTGAGCAAATGCTGGTACTTCCTGGATTAGGACTTAGCTCTACACCTACCCAGAAATAGCTCCATGGATCTCGGTTCTGCTTTCTGGGCTCTACTCTCAACACTCTGAGTTACTTTTGTTTTTCATGACAGGTAATGCATGACACTTAATATGAACAGTTTTCTCAACTTCTTCTGCTTCTAGAAGTTGGGGGGTTCAGAGGCTTCTTTTTATTTTGAATCTTCTTTCATTTTGAACTGCCTGTGTCAGTCCAAGCTGGAGGTGTTTCCAGGTATATAATTCCCCTTATAACATTGTGGGTCTTGTGTGAATCTTATTGGGGTTTATATGAAAACCATACCTATACTTCCCTTCAATATAAGTCCTTCTCCACCTGGGATTTCTGCTGAGAAGTAGTCCTTGTAAGTTTCTTTAAAAACCCTATTGTATGATTGAGAGTCCATGAAGCACACCCTTAAAATTTTAGAGCGCCTTTTTTTCTGATTGAATGGTACCCTAAGGTAAAATATTTGATATTTTTGAGGTCTTTACAAAGGATTTTATAGTCACACACTGTTTTCACTACTGGAATATGCTTTTTTGAGAGTGTCCTGTATTTGATCTTTGCTCAGAAGACATTTCTTAATTTCAGCATCAATTGCCATCCAGAAAGGCTAAAAGTCTTCAAAAACAGCAAACCGGGGCTCCTTTTACTTCAATGCATCACTCTCTTCTTTCATATGTTACCATAAGCAGCAAGAAGAAAGCAGGTGGCACCTTCAATCCTCCTCCGTTACACCACCTGGTTCACTAAATACATTTCCTACTGCCTACATAGTACAGGCAGCAGTGTTTCGAAATACTATCACTGAGTAACAAAGATCCTCTTTCCTCCAGCATTCAGAAAGGTTCTCTTCCCTTCCCTTTAAGCCTCACCAGCAGCCTCCTCAAATTCAGATTCTCCTAACATTTTGGCAAGGCAGCTTAGGCTTTCCTCATTGTTCTCTATAAAATCCCACTGCCACGAACGCTCATATTTTAGGTTATTTGTTATGGGAACATTCTCCTTCCAGTTACCAAAATCTGATTAGGTATCTACTTTTGTGTAGGAACAAAATAATTATCAAAACATGGTAGCTGGGGGGCACCTGGTTGGCTCAGATGGTTAAGCAACTTTCTTTGGCTCAGATCATGATCCCAACCAAGGTCCTGGGATTAAGCCCCACATCAGGCTCCCTGGTCAGCAAAGAGCCTGCTTCTCCCTCTCCTTCTGCTATTCCCCCTGCTTGTGCTCTTTCACTCTCTCTGTCAAATAAATAAATTTTAAAAACCTAAAACAAAACAAAACATGGTAGCTGAAGATAGCAAATATGTATTATGTGACAAGGTTCAGGAATCTGGAAGCAGCCCAGCAGAGTGGTGGTGAGTGAGGATCTCTGATCAGGTTGCAGGCAAGACATCAGCTGGGGCTGCAGTCATCTGAATGCTTGAGTGGGGGTGGGGGATCATGTGCCCATTGGCAGGAGACTTTGGTTCCTCACCCCGGGAGCTGCTCATGACCTGGTAGTTGACTTCCTATGGAGAGACACTATTCTGAGAGAGAGGGAGTCACCAAGACAGAAGCTGAAGTGTTTTCTGTAAACCCATCTTAGTAGAGACCTGCCATCACTTCTGCCATATTTTAGTGGTCACAGGGATCAATCTTGGTACAATATGGGAGGCAATCACGCAAGGACACTACAGGAGGCAGAGGTCATAGGGGGTTGGGTGACAATACTGCTGATTCTTGACATCTGCTTTCCCTGGCCATCCACTGCAGCAGACCCTGAGCAGTTTTTCAGTCTGCTCAAAGTTCTTACCATCAAGGAGCTGGGCCACTTTCTTTTGGGAACACTGTATGCATAAACTTAATGCAACAATTCAGTGGTTAAACATAGGCATAAACTCTTTCCTCCAGCTTAGTGGATGTGAGTAATTCTCTCTGAGGCATTTACAGAAGAAGAGAATTTAGATCAATAGCCATGTTTTCCCATAACAGAAGTACATTCCAACCCTACAGTCTGACTTATGCTTTTGAATTTGATTTGGTGTTGGCTTGCTATTGGGAGGAAACACAGTGACAGCTGTACCATGGTATAAACTTTTCATTTTTGAATGGAAAAGTCCTAAATGCAAGTTACATGGGAATATATGCCACATGACTCCTACCAAAACACAAGGAGTGAAGACGTTCTGCTCTTGGTTCAACCCTCCATGGAACAAAGGGTTTTTTCCTCAGGGTTAGCCATGCAGGGAGAAACTGTCCTGACTTCAACTGCCACCTCCCTTTCTAGGTGAAACCTTTCAGGCAAAGAGCCCAAGGCTTCTCTCTAGACTCAGGACAGGGAGGAGGCCCAACCCTGTATTTGGAGCCAGTCCTCCATTAAGAGAGACTACAATGGTGTAGATTCTTGGTATGAAACCCCAAAAATGCTGTAGGGAATGAGAGCTAGTGTAGACTTTGAAAATATTTGTTGGTTTTTATTTTGACTCCTTAAACCATAGAAGTGTTGCATGTTTGTAAAAGAGTTTTAATTTTACACACACACACACACACACACACACGTGTATATATATAACTTACTGTAAGTATGTATGTGTATGTATATATACATGCACGTATATTTATAAAGTGTGAGTTTATATATAAAGTATACACTCTAGGGGAAGTAGATTATAATTTTCTAGCCTTTCCCCCATATATCCCATATATCCCCATTTATCATATATCATAAATTTAAAATAGTTCATCATTCAGCAGGTATTGATTTACCCTGCATACTGGGGCATAGTAGTGGGGCGGGAAAAAGAACATTATAGATCATACATTCTCTATAATGCGGGGAGAAAACAACAAGCTAGATAAATGGCTAATTATATAGTATATTAGAAGGAGTTAAATGTCCTGGAAAAATTCAAACAGGGGGAGGATAAGGGGAGTCATGGTGGGAGAGGATTGTAGTTTGAAATAGAATGATTAGGACGTGCTTCACTAAAAAGGTGACATTTGAACAGATTTGGAGGAAGTGAAGGCGCAAAACATGGGAACCCCCAGGGCCAAAAGCATCCCAGGCAGCAGGAACAGCAAATGCAAAGTTCCTATGACAGAAACATGTCTGAGGGGAAAACAATAGAGAGGGGATCGGATTGGCGGTGAGTGGTGGAAGTGGAAGGGAAGTTCGGGTCTTACTCAAGGAGAGACAGAGAGCCATCAGGGGAATCTTGAGCAGAGGAACCCCATGATCTGAGGTTTTAAAAGAGTCACTGTTCCTGCTGTGTGAGGCCACAGACTGTGGTGGGCAAGGCAGAAACAGGGCCTGGTGAACCTAACCATGTGGGTCAGGTACAGGGGAGATGGAGGGCCAGGCTTACCCAGGGCTGGGATTTAGTTGGCTGAGTGTGACAAATTCAGAAAGGGACAAAGGGACGGAAGTATGTGCAAAAAAGGGATAATGATTGACACTCGGCTCACTCAGTTCTGGAGAAGAAGGACGTTAAGAACAGAAGAAAGAGGCAAGATTGGGGTGGGTGGGCGGCTCAGTGGATTAAGTGGGGGGCCCTTGGTTTCAGATCAGGTCATGATCTCAGGGTCATGAGATGGACTCTGAACTCTGCAGTCTGCCTGTTCCTCTGCCTCCCCCTCCACCCCTCTCTCCCCTCTGTCCCTCTCCTCATTTTTTCTTTCTCTCTAGTTCTCTCTAAAATAAGTAAATAAAGCCTTAAAAAAAAAAAAAAGATGCAAGATGGAGGAGCAATGGAGGAGTATGGGATGGGTGGTGTCCAGGGGTCATAGTCCCAGTGGTACTGAGGAGTTGTTTGAATCAGGGGAAGAGAGGACTGAGTCGGAAGATAGGCTAGGGCCAGAGGAGAATAGAATACCTGAAATTGAGACTTTGGCCAGCATTGCAGGTTTTGGTGACATCACTTCAAGGGCATGACCATGGGCTATGGTGCAGAAGAGAGCACAATTGCTGGAGGAAGGGAGGACAAGAACTGAAGTCAGGGTGTGGAAGGATTCCATGTGTGGCTAGACAGTGAGCCAGGAGCCCAGACTTCCAGAAATGAGGGTGGGAAGCTCATGACCTGAGGGTGGGAAGACGACTGCTTCAAGGAGAGCTAATACGAAACTCTAGTGCTGCCGGCCTCGAAGATGGAGGGTTTTAGGGAGAAAGGAGGGAGAAGCGTCTGTAAGTAGCATCGAGAAGGACAGAGGATGCCACCTCACCTACAGACCTGGTGAGCTAATAGTGGGCACACTGCCCCATGTCACTCTGCCTTGGTTTCCTATTGCGTCAGTAACTCGTGATTTATTTAACCAGTCCACTTCGGAAGGTCACTTAGGATTGTTTCAGGTATTCTGTGGGGGGTTTTTTTGGTTGTTACAAACAATCCTGCAATTACCATCTTTATTATTAATAATAATAATGCCCATTGAGGCCAAGTGTGTAGGAAGCAAGGAAGTGGCGGGCAACCTTGGGGTCCAGTCTGGGCCTTGGAATCACCAGCTGCCCATGTGACACCGGGGTGAGGAAGAACAGCCTGTCCACAGTCTTTTGCATAGCTTTAGGCACTGTATTCTAGGTACTCACTTTCTTTGGTGTGGTATTCAACTCGCACTGTTCTGATTTCTTCCTTGTGTGCTATAGAGAGACCGATGTTCATCTGGTCAGGGGATGATGGTCTGTGCAGAATGACAGCTGGGTAACAACCCAAGGGACTGAAATTATGGGTCGTCTTGCAACTTTACCTGGTGGACATCTGGGAGGGAATGGGAGACTCAGGAATCCAAGTGTTTAGTGAAGAGAGGACAAATTCATGTGCCAATGTCTTGGGGGAAAACCTCTAATATGAGGAAAAATGCACCTGGGTAATAGGAACAGGGCCTGCAAATCAGGACTCAGGTTCCAGGCTGCTTCTGCTGCCAACCCCATGGGCAAATTCTCTGCTCTTCCTAGAGCCCAAACTTCTAAAATTCAAAGCTGGAGTCAAGAGGAGGTAGCATCATTTAGAAAGAGAGAAATGGACTTTAGAGTCAACTAGTGCTCACTTCACATCCAGGTGCCTCAATTTCCCTCAATGACTAGCTCTGGGAACTTTTTTCTCATGAGTACAAGGAGGATTTGAGTTACCTGAGGATAGCGACCTTGGGGAGTTTGCCCCTCATAGGTCCTGTGCATATCAAGTTCTGATGAACGGTCACTTCCCATCCTAACCCAGTTCCGCAGTTCCTAGCCAAAGTCTTGATACTTACAGAATCTAGAATAGTATGGCTTTAAGAAGAGTGGTTGTTACTTACACTAGACTATAAAACATCCCCAGCTGGGGTTGCGGCTAGGGCTGGGGCAGCTTCTGTCTTCAAATCCATGAATAGTGCTGTGGGGAAATGTATGCGTATTCATTGACAATGGGCCCGGTGGAAACCAGAAACAACCTTACATCATTTCAGCTCAGGTTTTGCTGCCAAATAAACAATGACAAGATTTCTGCTTTCAATCCTGGTTCTTCCCTCTGGCGTGGAGAAAGCCACCAGATGTGATGCTGGAGAGAAGACATTTATTAGAACGTGGAGTACTAGTATCAGGCTTAATGAAAGCCATGTTAATATCTCCTATCGTCTAACTTGCTTAGTTTCCTTTTCCTCCCCCAAAAATACAAAAAACAAAAACAAAACAAAGAAAAACCCCAATCACTCTGTCCCCAGAATGAATCCACACACACCTCAGTGTCTCTCTTGCCCACCCATACCCCCCCTCCAGGACCATGTAGGGGAAGGGAGGGTGGGTGGCCTCAGGTCTCTTCCAAGAAACTACTCCATGGACAATGGGGCCAAGAGGGGAGAGAGGATGGACAATCTAGTTTACTGCCTCCTGCACATCCTGATGACAACCTAGGCTCTCCCCTGAGCTAGGTTGTAGCAAAATGAGTGTATTAGTGCTTATCGGCTACTATGACAAAAAATACCATACACTCGGTGGCTTAAAAAACAAATTTTTATTTCTTAGAGTTCTGGAGGTGGGAAGTCCAAGACCAAGCTGCCAGCAGACCCAGTGCCTGGTGAGAACCCATTTCCTCATTCATAGATGGTGCTATGATCTGTATGTTTGTGTCCTCCCCCCAAAAATCATGTGTGAGATTTCTGATGTCCAGTGTGATACAAAAAGAAGTCTGAACCCTGGAAAAAGGTCCTCATGTGATCATGCTGTCACCCCAGTCTCAGACTTCCAGACTTCAGAACTGTGAGAGAGACATTCTTATGGTTTGTAAGCTATCCCGGCTGCAGTACTTTGTTGTTGCAAAGCACAAATGGACCCAGACAGATGGCCATCTTGCCGATTTCCTCCCATGGTAGGAGGGGCAAGGGAGCTCTATGTGATCTCTTTTATGAGGCCATAATCCCATTCATGAGGGCTCTAGTCTTGTGATCTAATCACCCCTCAAAGGCCCTACCTCCAGATGCCATCATATGGGGGTATAGTTTAGAGGAGAGGACACAAACATTCAGATCTTGGCAGTGAACAGGAAGGATTTTTATTTCCCAGGTGCTCCGAGGGGGTTATTTTGCTCTTTCTGCTCTTGGTCTAAGATGCAAAGGAGTCAGGACTCCACCTGGCATGACACCTCTTGACATTTTCCTGTGGGAAAGGCTGCTGCAAATTGCTTTTTGGTAGAATAAATATCTGCCTCTGGGTTCAACTCCTGACTCTACCACCTGCTAAGATGCCTCCATTTCCCTGTCCCATTTCAATCAGCTAAGGCACGTATGATGAATTGCATAATTCTTGGCCTCAGATGTTAACCAAAAAAATCAATGTCAGTTTCCTCTCCTCTTTAATTCTGGGTGTGACAAAAAGGAAGCCCATCCATCTAGTTCACGTCCACTTTTGTGTAGGCCCTTCTTTTCATGCTATTAAAAAAAAATGGTTTTGAAAAGCTATAACCAGTTAGGGCAATATAAACCTTGAAACAGGAAGTTGGAACTGCTTCAGAACTAATATTCCATCCCTCAGATACCTGAGTAAAGAGGTCTTACTCCTAAGAAGGTCTTTTGGCAACAACTTCCCTCAATTTTTGTTTGAAAATGTCTTTATTTCTCTTTCATTTTTGAAGGGCAACTTCAGAGGGTAAAGAATTCTAAGTTGGTGGGGTTTTTCTCTCAAAACTTAAAATATTTCACTCCATTCTCTTCATGCATGCATGATTTCTGAAAAGTCATTCGTAAGTCTTATCTTTGGTTCTCTAGGTAATCTGCTTTTTCTTCTGGCTTCCTTCAAGACTTTTCCTTTCTTTTGGTTTTCTGCGGTTTGATCAAGATTTGCCCAATTGTGTGGATTTGTTTTATTTTGTTTTTGGCATTTATCCTGCTGTGTTTTCTGAGTGCTAGTTGTTCCCTGACACTAATTTGGAGAAATTCTCAGTCATAATTGTTTCAAATATTTCTTCCATTCCTTTCTCTCTTTCTTGTCCTTCTGGCATTCCCATTGTGTGTGTGTACCTTTTGTGTTGTCCCAAAGTTCTTGGGTAGCCTCTCCTCTTTTCTCTTTGCTTTGTAATCTGGAAAGTTTCTGTTGTCATATCCCCAAGCTCGAGTCTTTCCTCAGCTGATTCCACTCTACTAATTAGCCCATCAAAAGCATTCATTTCTGTTACAATATTTCTGATCTCTGGCATTTCCTTTTGATAATTTCTTAGAGTTTTCATCTTTCTGCTCATATTATCCATCTGCTCTTGCACATTGTCTACTTTTCCCCTTAAAGCCTTTAGCATATTAACTATAGTTTTAAAAAATTCCTGGTCTCATAATTCCAACATCCCTGTAGTATCTGACTCTAGTTCTGATGCTCGTTCGGACTCTTCAGACTGTTTTTTTGCCTGTAAGTGTGCCTTGTAATTTTCTGTTGTTAGGCAGGCATGATGTATTGGTGGAAGGACCTACTGTAAAAAGTCCTTTAGTGACACGTTGGGTATGGGAATGTGGGAGCGCTCTACAGTCCTAAGATGGGGTCTTGGACTTTTGGTGAGCTTGTATCCTTCCACTGTGAATTTTATTAGGTCTTTTCAGTCACCTGTGTCTTCTTAGGTGAGGTAGCATGGCTGGAGGGAGTTGGAGTTGGATAGGTCCCTTCCCCCATGGTGGTTAGGCTCTGATTAAACCCCAGCAGGTTAGACTCTGGTTAACTAGTTTCTCCTGAGGACAGGACTTTGAGGAAGAACAGAATGCTCTGTATTTCAAAATGGTTCCTTTCCGCTCCCCCTGCTGGAAGAAAGAGGGGGTTTTTCTTTGATCTTCTCTTTGAAAATCTGGTAGAGCTCCAGTAGGTAAAACTCACAGAAGTGGGGTACTCCCTTATTCTGGGTCCCCCTGGGCTTTTTATCTCTTAGTTCTCCTACCCCAGCACTGGTTCCCACGGAGGTTTCTGCTTGTGACTGTCTGTTCTGATAAGTTGTGATTCTCTGTAGCCAACTGTTTGTCTCTCCAACTTTGGGTACAGTGGTTTACTGGGTGATCTCACTTTTGTGAAGAATCTAAGAAGAGATGTTGATTTTTCAGTTCATCCAGCATTTTACTTGTTGTTAGAATGAAGACATCTAAGCACCTTACATGCTGGACCAGAAACCAGAAGTGGCCTGTCTTTTCCTAGCAACATCTTCCTGCTAAATGTGTATCCATTTTTATGTCCCACATTACTAGCAAAGATGTGAGAGAGCTGTTGCAGCTGTCCCCAGTAGACCCATCAGGTTCGTTCCATGTCTCCATGTCTGGAGCTGTGGTTTCCAAGCAAGGGGGCACTCCCTGGGGAAAGAATCTTCACTGGGGCCTGGGAAAGAACACCAGAACTCAATTTATATTTATTTTTTTATCTCAGTTTTCTATTTCTCTTTTTGTAGGTTTTACAGCGTGCATGAGAGATTTGTGTAGAAATACTTATGTATACTTTCTAAAAAATCATGGGGCTACTTGCTCAGACATTTTGAATGATAAGAATTGTGTTCAAAATAAAATGGAGACCACTGTTTTAGAGATTGACAAGGTAATTTCTCTACTGGTGAAAATAGTACATTTGGTTCCTTCTAAAATAACATGATCATTTTTCCCCTCTCTTGACAGAGATTTACCCAAGTACATATGTTTTGTCTTGTTTTGTTTCAATGAAGCCCTCAGATCTTTGGAATAATATTGTACTTTTGCACTGATATGTTAATGTTTCATGTCCATTCCTTAAATTTAAAAAAGAAGTATTTTTTTTTTCCTCTTCACTTTCTCTCTGCTGTAAAAGTTTCCATGCTGGCAAATGGAGTCAAGCCAATTTAGTCTTGCCAAGAGGGAGGACCAAGACTGTTGATCTCCACGTTAGAAAATAGCCTTCTTTTTTCTTATTTTTCTTTTTTGTTGGGGCGTGGGAAGGAGAGGCCAGTGGTCAGTGTTTATACTCTCTGGGCCCCTGAGAAGCCAACAGGTGGTTCTGTGGTTCTGTACTCTGGAGCGGTTCCTGAGACACAGCCAGAGAACTTGTTCCCAAGAGGAGGACAAAAAGTCACCTATTGCCTCTTGTACCCAAGCATTTCAGATATAGATACTCTAGCATCACTGTATAATCATGGAGGTAATGGCAATTTTCAATGGCAGGCCTTGAAAACTGGCAAAGATTAAGAAAACGCTCCCATTTTCCTCCCAAACACAAGTTGACACTAGCATCTGGTTGGTCTAGGATTCGGGGTTGGAAGTCAGCAAAATTACAGAGGCTATGAGACAATACTTGCCATGGTAGGCAGTCCCAGCCCTTGTGGGAGTTTGGAACAGGGGTCTGTTGTGATGTCTGGCCTCCACCAACCTTGTAAATGGGTTAGTGAGGACAACTCTGCCTGCCTCAGTGTTGCTGGGAAGTCAGATGAGAGCAACTACCAATGAGGAAGAGCTTGGAAATCCCTGGGCCCCACACATGCAAAAAGGCCCCCCTGCTGTCCAGGTGGCCACTTGGGCTCATCTATGTCAGCACCACCACCCCCACCCCATCCAGGCACCCCCAGGTGCCCAGAGACACTTTGCGTCTGTGATTCCACCAGCAGAATCTCTCCTTCTTCTATCCATGCACCAAAATGTCCCTGTCCATGGCGTACTCATTGCTGGTCACTGCCACATATAAAAAGCATTTGAATGAGGAATTCTAGAAACAGAGTTTCAATGTAATTAAAAACCTATAAATTTAAATTAATTTCAATTTTTATAAAACAGATTTTTGGCAAGGTGTTGTGAGGCCAGGTGGAGATACTAAAGCGTAGAAAGCCCCTGGGGTACCCTTTAAACCATTGTTTTCAATCCTGGCTGCACATTAGAATCACCTGAGAAGACTTTAAAATTCCTGATGCCACAGGGACACCCCTGCCCAGGGCCATATTATAATTTTTGTGAGCCTCTTCCTCTAAAAATGTATTGAGTTGAATATCACATTTTACTACTGCAGTGGTATAAAGACAGGTCTGTTAATATTACGTATTAAAACCTTTTCTTTGACCTGAAAACTCATTTTCTTCTTTTGATTTTAAACAAAGTAAGAACACTTTTTTAGTGTGCCTGGTAGGCGTGTCATCCCCACCAAGAAGAGCTAAATCAGAACTTCTTGGGTGGAATGGAGGCCTCAGTGTTTTCTAAAGGTCCCCAGGCCATTCCAGCAAATAGCAGAACTTGAGACCTGCTTTTAACCAACCAAGAAGGAATGCCTACTTGACCGGATTGGTGAAAAATAGACTAAAGAGGTCACCTCTTCTCGTCCTAATGGACCAAAGTTAGCCAAGGTCGACCTGAAGAAACCTTGCCTCCCTCCACACCCAGAAATTCTGGCAGAACAAAGCATCCCTTACTCCTTTATCATCATACCTCAGGCATTCAAACCCCTGCCTGCCTGATAAGAAACCCCTGAATGTCAGAACTAAAGAAACAGAAAACCCATCTCCTTTCTAGATGTAGAAACAGCTCTTTTGGCTGAAGTACCTGGTCCAAGGTCATGGAAATGCCTGAAGCCAGAACATGCCCTGAGCTCCGTCTGCACATCTCACTATATGTTGCAACCCCTCAAGAAGGAACTCACAGGCCCCAAAGGGCAGAACCAGGAAAGTCTCTTGAGCGCAAAATTTGCTAGGTCCTTCCATCTGCTCATGAGCAACCATGATCCCAGGAGGGGCCAGTACCTCTCTGGGATGGCATTACATACAGATCACCTGAGAATAGAATGAATACATCAGACATTACAAGACATTCCACCAGAAACCTTATTGTGGGCACAAGCCCTACCATGTGGACATAGGGTCCAGAGAGAGAAGGAAGAAAAGGTTATAACAAGAAGTTGCAGGTGTTCTGGGAGATGGGAAAGTGATTTCACCTTCTTTCATACCCAGCAACATCTTTGGAGCCATTTGCCTTTCCTTCCTCCCATCCTTCCTGCCTCCCTCCCTTCCTCCCGTTCTTCGTCCTTTCCTTCCATTAACAAATGCTTGTTGGGAACCTACTCCTAAATGTGTGGGATACTGTAGAACATGTCTAACAAAGAACAATGGGTTCCTACCCAACATCTCAGATTCGCAACCCTGGGGGGAAAAAGGCAGGCATGTAGGTAAATTATAGAACAAAACCAGCAGTTCAGATATATGGGAGCATGAGTAAAGGGCACATTCCTGTGCCCCAGGGGCTTACTGGAGCTGGTATCTTACAACAGACGTATTTTGAGCTGAGTTTTAAAGAAGGTTCCTTAGTTGTCATGGAGATGGGATTGGTCTATGAGAATGCACAGAGCGAGGAACTGGAGGGGAGCTCAAGGGTTCTCCGGTGTTATTTACTCAAGTGTTTCCCATTAGGAATCAGGGCATTAATTAACTGCAACCACCTCGGTCATTTTGGCGGGCGGGGGGAGGGGGGTGCCTTTTCTGCAAATGCAGCCAGAGCTAGAGCTGAGAACTTAGCTAGAGAAATTCTTTTCCCCTTCTTTGTGTACCTCCTGAAACCAAATTACAGTTATGGCGCCCTAAACCTGCATTTTCACAGGTTTTCCCATAGCAATCAAATTATGAAATGGGAGTAGGTGCATAGATAAGACAGAGATGGAAATAGTGCCCAGTACAATGAAGGAAAGTGTTGTGAGGGATGAAGCTTCCAAGTTCATGAACAATTTATGTTTTCCTGAAGGTAGTCCTTTGTAAGTGCCAAGGTCATAGCTTACCTGGAACTCTCAGAACCCGTTCTTGTTTGCTGGTTATTACAGATCATACCAAAGCTATGCCTAACCAAGCTCAGCATAGATCAAGGGCTTTTAAAGGGTTTTTATTTTGCATCACTATTTTTAGCTATTGCATAGAAGAAGATTGAAAAGAAACCTATCAAAACATTAACGGTTTATGCTTGAGTGGTGATGGGATTTTTGACTTCTTTTTCTTCTCTCTCTCTCATATTATTTTAATTTTTTTATCTTGAATTAATTACAGACTCACAGCAAGTTGGAAATATTGTGCAGAAAGATCCTATGTGTCCTTCACCCAGCTTCTCTCAGTGGTTACATCTGACATAACTATAATACAATCACCAAAACCAGAAAGTTGACCTCAGTACAGTATGATAAACTTGACTACAGATCTAACTCAGATTTCACCAGTTTTTACATACACTCGTGTGTGTGTATGTGTGTGTGTGGGGGTGTCTGTGCAGATTCACCAGATACATAGATTTGTGTTTTCGTATTTTAAAAATCTTTTTATAATAAGAATGTGTATGTTTTTCTATAAAGAGAAAAGCTTTACTCAAATTCTTTTCTGGAAATCTCTCACGGCAGGGGAACCCTAAATATATAAATTTTTAAGTACAAAATCATTAATTGTGGAATTACTTATAACAAGCAACCTTAAGGCCCACAAGGGTCCAACTAGAAATAATTAAACTGAATTAGCTAGAGTACATTCGCTGATGGACTATGTGTAGATCTATAAGCTGCAGGTGATAAAAGTTTGTGATAACATAGGAAAATGTTTGTGATGAATTTAAATGAGAACCCAGCTACCAAACCGTGTAAGTGTGGGATGTGACTATGGACAGAGATCAGGGCACGGGGTGGGGGAACATACCCAAACTCTTCTTTTTATTTTTCCTTGTTTCCCCCAATTTCCTTATTGAACATGTCTCAAATTTTAAAATTCCTTGCCTTGTGATCATATTAAAATACAGATTTTGATTCAGTCAGCTGGGACCCGAGTAGCAAGTAAGAGGCCCAAGATTTTTATTTCTAGCAAGTTCCCAGGCGACCCAGATGCTCCTGTTCAACAGTCCACACTCTTTAAACAATGGATTATTAGCAAATGGACCTTTAGAAATAATAAGGAGCTTCTTACATTGAAAACTGGCCTCAAATGCCAAAGCATAGCTCCCCCCACCAAAATCCAATAAATTTCCCTTTCTTTACAGATTCCCCTTGGAATTTCCAAGTAACAGATGGAGAGTTGGCCTTGTCAAGCCCAAGACAGTGGGATTATTCCTTTATTCTAAGTGATTTTGTTTACCGAAGGTGGGAGCACAGTTTTCCATTTGTGGGGTGGCCTTGTCTTTCAGCCAAAGCTTGAGTCTTGTTGATTCCTTGCTTTCCCTGGGAGGACTTATTTTGCCCCCTTATCATCATGGCACCCCAAAACAGGTATCTACCTGGAACCCCAAAGATGGAAAAGCACAGTGGGGTGAGGCACTCCTCAGACACATAACCCTTGTGCTCCATAGCCACCTCTTAAGAAAAGTAATGCGAGGAACAGAGAGACTCCCTTTATCTTTTGGCAGCCTCAACTGTGAAGCGCTTTATTTTTCTCTTAATCTTTCAGCAGGGGCTGTTTCTGCTCTAAGTGTTGCCAAATTAGATTACGGCCCAGAAATTTCTATTTTTAAAATACCACAAAGTCTTTTGTGTGAGTCAATGAAGCAGTATAAGAAGACTTTTATTTGGTTTGTCATTTATAGATTTCAGTGCTCTTCTGTAAATATGACTTGACCTCTGTAATGTTATTTCTTATTAAAACTCATGCGTGTTCTATGTAGAATATATGGACTTTTAAAAAAATATATTTTATTTATTTATTTGACAGACAGAGATCACAAGTAGGCTGAGAGGCAGGCAGAGAGAGAGGAAAGGAAGCAGGCTCCCTGCTGGGCAGAGAGCCCGATGTGGGGCTCGAACCCAGGACCCTGAGATCATGATCTGAGCCGAAGGCAGAGGCTTTAATCCACTGAGCTACCCAGGTGCGAATATATGGACTTTTTATCATGTAAAATTAAGAAACTTAATTCTTCCATAAGCTTATTACCTATAATGGTGTTTTCTGTTTTGTTTTGTTTTGTTTTCACCTAAATGTAATATACATGCCTCTTTTTTGTTAAGCTGTTATCATACCATGTTAGCAGTTTTGTAATATCTGTTTTATTTTACTTGACCTTCAGAATGGCCTTGGGAGTAGGCAGGGAAGATATCATTAACTCCAGGTCACTGGAGTTGGCTCAGCCGTGATAACATTCCATGATGATTCCTGACACTCGTAGAAACTCCTCCTTCTAGAGCTCAGTCCAGCCCCTCTATGGGGACACTCCCTGGTGAAGGCTAATCATTGCCTAGACTGCTCTATGAATACAAATGGATAAAATAGATTAATGGAGGAGAAGGGAGAAATTATTCCTAAATATTAATTGGATAAAATGGAATTTATGGAGAGCTCTCATCTTTGAAGAGGTGGCTGATGTCACCTAAATTTCATTTTCTTCCGGCCTAGAAAATGACACTACTCAGAAGTGTATGAAAACCACATCCCCAGTCAACATGTGGCAGTATGTGCACGCAGAGTGCCACAGTTAAGGAGAACCTGATGCTCTAGAACCACATGCAACAAAACGAACTAGGGCATTCATAAACACAATATTGAGGGGAAAAAAGTTAAGTACAACAGGAGACACACTGCACGGTTGCATTTATGCAAAGTGCAAAAAACAGGCGAAACAAAGCTGTGATATTAGAGGCCAGGAGAGGGGTTCCCCCGGGGCCCTGGTGACCAGAAGGGACATACACAGGATTCTGGAAGCACTGGTAACATTTTACTGCTCTTCCTCACTCCACCTCCCCTCCCCTTCTCCCCCTCCCTCTTCTTCTTCTCCTTCCTCTTTTCCCTCTTCTTCTTTTGGCTGTGGGAAACAGACTGTTTCTTAAGCACATTGTTACAGTACAATTGATATACGAAAAGCTGTAAGTATCTAATATATACCACCTCATGATCTTGGAAATAAGTATACACCTGTGAGACCATCACCACCGCAATCCTTGCTGTAACATTTCCATCACCTCGAAAACATTTTTTTCCAGTCCGTTTTGTGAGTATGCATGTGTGTGATAAGAAGACGTAATGTAAGATCTACCCACACAGTAAATGCTTAACTATTCAAAACAGTATTATTGACTCTAGGTAGTTGCTGTACAGTAGGTGTCTACAACTTACACATCTGGTAGACCTGAAACTTTTTTGTTGGATTAACCCCTGCCCACACCCCCACACCACCAGCCCCTGGCAACCACCATCCTACATTTGACTTTTTCTGTGTCTGATTTATTTCACTTAGAATAATGTCCTTCACGCCTGGGTGGCTCAGTTGGTTAAGCAGCTGCCTTTGGCTCAGGTCATGATCCCAGCGTCCTGGGATCGAGTCCCACATCGGGCTCCTTGCTCGGCAGGGAGCCTGCTTCTCTCTCTGCCTGCCTCTCTGCCTGCCTGTGCTCACTCTCTCTCCCTCTCTCTCTGACAAATAAATAAATAAAATCTTTAAAAAAAAAAAAAGAATAATGTCCTTCAGTTTCATCTGTGTTGAGGCAAAAGGCTGGATTTCCTTCTTTTTATTTTCAAAGCTAAATAGTATTCAGTGTAATATATTATTACATTTCCATGCATCATCGATAGACACTTCGGTCACTTCCCTGTCCTGGCTGTTATGAAAAATGCTGCAGTGAACAGTCGGCTACAAATATTTCTTTGAGATCCTGATTTCTATTTCTTTGAATATATACTCAGAAGTGGGATTGCTGATATATGGTATCCCCATACTTAATGTTTTTTTTCCAATTTATTTATTTTCAGAAAAACAGTATTCATTATTTTTTCACCACACCCAGTGCTCCATGCAAGCCGTGCCCTCTATAATACCCACCACCTGTACCCCAACCTCCCACCCCTCCGCCACTTCAAACCCCTCAGATTGTTTTTCAGAGTCCATAGTCTCTCATGGTTCATCTCCCCTTCCAATTTACCCAAAAGCACATACCCTCCCCAATGTCCATAACCCTACCCCCCTTCTCTCAACTCCCCTCCCCCCAGCAACCCACAGTTTGTTTCTTGAGATTAAGAGTCACTTATGGTTTGTCTCCCTCCCTATCCCATCTTGTTTCATGGATTCTTCTCCTACCCACTTAAGCCCCCATGTTGCATCACCACTTCCTCATATCAGGGAGATCATATGATAGTTGTCTTTCTCCACTTGACTTATTTAGCTAAGCATGATACACTCTAGTTCCATCCATGTTGTCGCAAATGGCAAGATTTCGTTTCTTTTGATGGCTGCATAGTATTCCATTGTGTATACCACATCTTCTTGATCCATTCATCTGTTGATGGACATCTAGGTTCTTTCCATAGTTTGGCTATTGTGGACATTGCTGCTATAAACATTCAGGTGCACGTGCCCCTTTGGATCACTACGTTTGTATCTTTAGGGTAAATACCCAGTAGTGCAATTGCTGGGTCATAGGGCAGTTCTATTTTCAACATTTTGAGGAACCTCCATGCTGTTTTCCAGAGTGGTTGCACCAGCTTGCATTCCCACCAACAGTGTAGGAGGGTTCCCCTTTCTCCGCATCCTCGCCAGCATCTGTCATTTCCTGACTTGTTGATTTTAGCCATTCTGACTGGTGTGAGGTGATATCTCATTGTGGTTTCGATTTGTATTTCCCTGATGCCGAGTGATATGGAGCACTTTTTCATGTGTCTATTGGCCATCTGGATGTCTTCTTTGCAGAAACGTCTGTTCATGTCCTCTGCCCATTTCTTGATTGGATTATTTGTTCTTTGGGTGTTGAGTTTGTTAAGTTCTTTATAGATTTTGGACACTAGTCCTTTATCTGATATGTCGTTTGCAAATATCTTCTCCCATTCTGTCAGTTGTCTTTTGATTTTGTTAACTGTTTCCTTTGCTGTGCAAAAGCTTTTGATCTTGATGAAATCCCAATAGTTCATTTTTGCCTTTGCTTCCCTTGCCTTTGGCGATGTTCCTAGGAAGATGTTCCTGCGGCTGAGGTCGAAGAGGTTGCTGCCTGTGTTCTCCTCAAGGATTTGGATGGATTCCTTTCTCACATTGAGGTCTTTCATCCATTTTGAGTCTATTTTTGTGTGTGGTGTAAGGAAATGGTCCAATTTCATTTTTCTGCACGTGGCTGTCCAATTTTCCCAACACCATTTATTAAAGAGGCTGTCTTTTTTCCATTGGACATTCTTTCCTGCTTTGTCAAAGATTAGTTGACCGTAGAGTTGAGGGTCTATTTCTGGGCTCTCTATTCTGTTCCGTTGATCTATGTGTCTGTTTTTGTGCCAGTACCATGCTGTCTTGATGATGACAGCTTTGTAATAGAGCTTGAAGTCCGGAATTGTGATGCCACCAACTTTGGCTTCCTTTTTCAATATCCCTTTGGCTATTCGAGGTCTTTTCTGGTTCCATATAAATTTTAAAATTATTTGTTCCATTTCTTTGAAAAAGATGGATGGTACTTTGATAGGAATTGCATTAAATGTATAGATTGCTTTAGGTAGCATAGACATTTTCACAATATTTATTCTTCCAAGCCAGGAGCATGGAACATTTTTCCATTTCTTTGTGTCTTCCTCAATTTCTTTCATGAGTACTTTATAGTTTTCTGAGTATAGATTCTGTGCCTCTTTGGTTAGGTTTATTCCTAGGTATCTTATGGTTTGGGGTGCAATTGTAAATGGGATTGACTCCTTAATTTCTCTTTCTTCTGTCTTGTTGGTGTAGAGAAATGCAACTGATTTCTGTGCATTGATTTTATATCCTGACACTTTACTGAATTCCTGTACAAGTTCTAGCAGTTTTGGAGTGGAGTCTTTTGGGTTTTCCACATAGAGTATCATATCATCTGCGGAGAGTGATAATTTGACTTCTTCTTTGCCGATTTGGATGCCTTTAATTTCCTTTTGTTGTCTGATTGCTGAGGCTAGGACTTCTAGTACTATGTTGAATAGCAGTGGTGATAATGGACATCCCTGCCGTGTTCCTGACCTTAGTGGAAAAGCTTTCAGTTTTTCTCCATTGAGAATGATATTTGCGGTGGGTTTTTCATAGATGGCTTTGATGATATTGAGGTATGTGCCCTCTATCCCTACACTTTGAAGAGTTTTGATCAGGAAGGGATGCTGTACTTTGTCAAATGCTTTTTCAGCATCTATTGAGAGTATCATATGGTTCTTGTTCTTTCTTTTATTGATGTGTTGTATCACATTGACTGATTTGCAGATGTTGAACCAACCTTGCAGCCCTGGGATAAATCCCACTTGGTCGTGGTGAATAATCCTTTTAACGTACTGCTGAATCCTATTGGCTAGTATTTTGGTGAGAATTTTCGCATCTGTGTTCATCAAGGATATTGGTCTATAGCTCTCTTTTTTGATGGAATCCTTGTCTGGTTTTGGGATCAAGGTGATGCTGGCCTCATAAAATGAGTTTGGAAGTTTTCCTTCCATTTCTATTTCTTGGAACAGTTTCAGGAGAATAGGAATTAGTTCTTCTTTAAATGTTTGGTAAAATTCCCCCGGAAGCCGTCTGGCCCTGGGCTTTTGTTTGTTTGGAGATTTTTAATGACTGTTTCAATCTCCTTACTGGTTATGGGTCTGTTCAGGCTTTCTATTTCTTCCTGGTTCAATTTTGGTAGTTTATATGTTTCTAGGAATGCATCCATTTCTTCCAGATTGTCAAATTTGTTGGCGTAGAGTTGCTCATAGTATGTTCTTATAATAGTTTGTATTTCTTTGGTGTTAGTTGTGATCTCTCCTCTTTCATTCATGATTTTATTTATTTGGGTCCTTTCTCTTTTCTTTTTGATAAGTCTGGCCAGGGGTTTATTAATTTTATTAATTCTTTCAAAGAACCAGCTCCTAGTTTCGTTGATTTGTTCTATTGTTTTTTTGGTTTTTATTTCATTGATTTCTGCTCTGATCTTTATGATTTCTCTTCTCCTGCTGGGCTTAGGGTTTCTTTCTTGTTCTTTCTCCAGCTCCTTTAAGTGTAGGGTTAGGTTGTGTACCCGAGACCTTTCTTGTTTCTTGAGAAAAGCTTGTACCGCTATATATTTTCCTCTCAGGACTGACTTTGTTGTGTCCCACAGATTTTGAACCATTGTATTTTCATTATCATTTGTTTCCATGATTTTTTTCAATTCTTCTTTAATTTCCCGGTTGACCCATTCATTCTTTAGAAGGATGCTGTTTAGTCTCCATGTATTTGGGTTCTTTCCAAACTTCCTCTTGTGGTTGAGTTCTAGCTTCAGAGCATTGTGGTCTGAAAATATGCAGGGAATGATCCCAATCTTTTGATACCAGTTGAGTTCTGATTTAGGACCGAGGATGTGATCTATTCTGGAGAATGTTCCATGTGCACTAGAGAAGAATGTGTATTCTGTTGCTTTGGGATGAAATGTTCTGAATATATCTGTGATGTCCATCTCATCCAGTGTATCATTTAAGGCCTTTATTTCCCTGTTGATCTTTTGCTTGGATGATCTGTCCATTTCAGTGAGGGGAGTGTTAAAGTCCCCTACTATTATTGCATTGTTGTTGATGTGTTTCTTTGATTTTGTTATTAATTGGTTTATATAGTTGGCTGCTCCCACGTTGGGGGCATAGATATTTAAAATTGTTACATCTTCTTGTTGGACAGACCCTTTGAGTATGATATAGTGTCCTTCCTCATCTCTTATTATAGTCTTTGGCTTAAAATCTAATTGATCTGATATAAGGATTGCCACTCCTGCTTTTTTCTGATGTCCATTAGCATGGTAAATTCTTTTCCACCCCCTCACTTTAAATCTGGAGGTTTCTTCAGGCTTAAAATGAGTTTCTTGGAGGCAACATATAGATGGGTTTTGTTTTTTTATCCATTCTGATACCTTGTGTCTTTTGATTGGGGCATTTAGCCCATTAACATTCAGGGTAACTATTGAGAGATATGATTTTAGTGCCATTGTATTGCCTGTATATTGTATATTGTATATTGTATTGCCTGTATATTGCCTGTATATACTGTTACTGTATATTGTCTCTGTTCCTTTCTGATCTACCACTTGTAGTCTCTCTCTTTGCTTAGAGGATCCCTTTCAGTATTTCCTGTAGAGCTGGTTTGGTGTTTGCAAATTCTTTCAGTTTTTGTTTGTCCTGGAAGCTTTTAATCTCTCCTTCTATTTTCAATGATAGCCTAGCTGGATATAGTATTCTTGGCTGCATGTTTTTCTCGTTTAGTGCTCTGACAATATCATGCCAGCTCTTTCTGGCCTGCCAGGTCTCTGTGGATAAGTCAGCTGCCAATCTAATACTTTTACCATTGTATGTTACAGACTTCTTTTCCCAGGCTGCTTGCAGGATTTTCTCTTTGTCACTAAGGCTTGTAAATTTTACTATTAGGTGATAGGGTGTGGGCCTATTCTTATTGATTTTGAGAAGCATTCTCTGAACCTCCTGAATTTTGATGCTTGTTCCTTTTGCCATATTTTGCCAAATTCTCCCCAATAATTCTCTCCAGTATACCTTCTGCTCCCCTCTCTCTTTCTTCTTCTTCTGGAATCCCAATTAATCTAATGTTGTTTCGTCTTATGGTGTCACTTATCTCTCGAATTCTCCCCTCGTGGTCCAGTAGCTGTTTGTCCCTCTTTTGCTCAGCTTCTTTATTCTCTGTCATTTGGTCTTCTATATTGCTAATTCTTTCTTCTGCCTCATTTATCCTAGCAGTGAGAGCCTCCATTTTTTATTGCACCTCATTAATAGCTTTTTTGATTTCAACTTGGTTAGATTTTAGTTCTTTTATTTCTCCAGAAAGGGCTTTTATATCTCTGGAGAGGGTTTCTCTAATATCTTCCATGCCTTTTTCAAGCCCGGCTAGAACCTTGAGAATTGTCATTTTGGACTCTAGATCCGACATATTACCAATGTCTATATTGATTAGGTCCCTAGCCTTCGGTACTGCCTCTTGTTCTTTTTTTTGTTGTGAATTTTTCCGCCTTGTCATTTTGTCCAGCTAAGAGTATATGAAGGAGCAAGTAAAATACTAAAAGGGTGGCAACAATCCCAGGAAAATATGCTTTAACCAAATCAGAAGAGATCCCAAATCGTGAGGGGGGATTTCTCCCCCATCACGACTGGATGAGGGATCTCCTCTGATTGGGATCTCTTCTGATTGGGATCTCCCGATCTCTTCTGATTGGGATCTCTTCCGATTTGGGGATAAAAAGAAGTTCAAAAAGAAAGAAAGAAAAAAAAGAAAAAAAAAGAATTAATAAAAGAGCTTGAATTAAAAATTCAATCAAGAATTAAAAAAAGAGATTGAAGAGATTGGGATCTCTTCTGATTTGCGGGTAAAAAGAGGTTCAAAAATAAAGAAAGAAAAAAAAAGAATTAAAAAAATGAAAATGAATAAAGAAAAGTATAAAAAAGAAAAAAATATATATATATTAGATAAACTAGTTAGAAAAAGTTAAAAAAGAAAAGGGTAAAAGTAAAAAAAAATTTTAGCAGAAGAAGAGAAAAAAAATTAAAAAGAAAAAAATTAAATTAACTGCAAGACTAAAAAATCACAGGGAGAAAGCCATGAGTTCCGTGGTTTGTTTTCTCCTCCTCTGGAATTCTGCTGCTCTCCTTGGTATTGAAACTGTACTCCTTGGTAGGTGAACTTGGTCTTGCCTGGATTTCTTGTTGATCTTCTGGGGGAGGGGCCTGGTGTAGTGATTCTCAAGTGTCTTTGCCCCAGGTGGAATTGCACCGCCCTTACCAGGGGCCGGGCTGAGTGATCCGCTCGGCTTTGCTCAGGAGCTTTTGTTCCCTGAGCACTTTCCGTAGAGTTCCGGAGGATGGGAATACAAATGGCGGCCTCCTGGTCTCCGGCCCGGAGGAGCCGAGAGCCCAGGGCCCCGCTCCCCAGTGCGTCCTCAGCGAACAGCTCCTAGTAACTCGCGTCTGCCTGACCTCCGGCCGCGCTCCGAGCTCACCGAGCCTGCGGCCGGTTCAAGGTAATCCCGAGCTGCGAGCTTACTGTCGGCTCTGTCTCTGTAGCCGGCTTTCCCGTTCCAATATCCGCAAGCTCTGCGACACTCAGACATCCCGATCCTTCTGTGACCCTGCGAGACCTGAGGCCATGATGACCCCGTGTGGGCTTCGCCCCGGTTTAGCCTCTGGAGTGATGTCCCTCAGCGGAACAGACTTTTAAAAGTCCTGATTTTGTGCTTCGTTGCTCCGCTGCTTGCCGGGAGCCGGCCCCTCCCCCCGGGGTCTATCTTCCCGTCGCTTTGGATTCACTTCTCCGCCAGTCCTACCTTTCAGAAAGTGGTTGTTTTTCTGTTTCTAGAATTGCTGTTCTTCTTCTCTTCGATCTGCCGATGGATTTGCAGGTGTTTGCAATCTTTAGATAAGCTCTCTAGCTGATCTCCTGCTAGCTGAAGTAGTCTCAGCCTGCTACTTCTCCGCCATCTTGACTCCTCCCCCGCCATAAGAAATTCTTAATCCATACTTAATGTTTTAAGGAAGCTTCGTACTGTTTCGTACTGCAGTATCTGTATCCATGTGCATCCCCACTAACAACATACCTGGGCTCCTTTTCTCCACATCCTCGAGGACACTTTTTTTTTTTTAAATAATTGCCATCTTAACTGGTGTGAAGAGCTCCTCATTGTGGTTTAGATTTGTATCTCCTTGAGGATGAGTGATGTTGGGTACCTTTTCATGTACCTGTTGGCCATCTGTATGTCTTCTTGGAGAAATATCTGTTAAGTTCCCCTGCTCATTTTTACAATTTGTTTTTTTGGGTTTGTTGTTGTTGTTGTATTTATGGAGTTGTGGGAGTTCCCTCTATATTTTGGGTATATGTCTTGTAAATATTTCTCCCATTCTGTGGTTTGTGCTTTGTTTTGTTAATTTTTTTTCCTGCACAGAACCTTTTTAGTTTGATGGAGTTCCCACAATAAGCACTCCCTTACACAAAACACACTCTTCTAGGATGTGGTGAGGGGCTGTGAAGGAAATACATCCAGTGAAGAGATAGAGAAAGTGCTGCTGCTTAGTCCTCGTAAGTAGGGTGGGTCGGGGTGGGGGTGGGGGCTCTCTGAGCCATGGGCAGGACTCTAAGACTAAGGGTAAATTCATCCCAAGGAGAGTTGAAAGGTGCAGAGGGAATACACAGGTAACATCTGGGAATAGAAGGGTGCTTGGCATTTTGGGGAGGGATGGAAAGGAGGTCAGAGGGGCGGGAGAGTAGGGGGAGGGCCAGACAGAGGAAGGGTCCTAGGGTAAGGCAGGAGCCAAGTCAGGGGAGAACTGGGGCCTTCAGAGGCTATTGTAAGGAGTTTAATTTTATGCTAAGAGCAAAAAGAAACTACCCACGGCTTTCAGCAGGGCACGTGGATTTGACTTACCTTTTAGAAAGACCATGTTGGACACTATTTGGAAAGACTGAGTGTGGAGGGACATTAATGAGGTAATTGTAATAGGCTGCATAGAAATTATGGCGACTCAGGAGGATGGTAGTGCAGGAGAGGAGGGAAGGGACGTGAGCAGGCAGGAGAGATCTGGACAGCAGCACTAACAGGACAGACAGCTCCTGGGTCATGTGGACCAGAGGGAGGATGGGAGAGTCAGGGTGTGAAATAGAGAAGGGCAGCAGGGGTGGGATGCTGGTGGAGGGGACAAGTCCAAAGTTAGAGATCCAGGCTTGGAGCTCGGGGAGAGGGTCTGGCTTGGAGATAGAAATCTGGGGATGGGGACGCCTGGGTGGCTTTGTTGATTAAACAGCAGACTCTTGGTTTCAGCTCAGATGATGATCTCCTGGTTGGGAGATAGAGCCCCATGTTGGGCTCCCTGCTGAGCTGGGAGTCTGCTTCCCTTCTGCCCTTCCCCCTGCCACTCATGCACTCTCTCTCTCTCTCTCTCATAAATAAATAAATCAATTAAAAAAAAAAGAAATTTGGGAATGGCTAACCTATGTGCCCTGTAAAGCCTGCTATACTGGATGAACTTCCTTCAGGGAGAACTGATAGAGGAAAATGATAGGCCTGCTTTCAACTCTGAGGCTCTCCCCATCTGGAATTAAGCCAAAGGGGGAGCCAGTAAGGAAGACCAGAATGGGGTGCCCAGACTGTGTGCTGTCACAGGACTCCAAGGGGTCATGGTCAGTGCACAAGATAAAGCCCGTGGTCAGAGGAGAAGCCAGCAGGAGCTCAGTGATGAACTTGGCACGAGTCCAGCAGTGGATGGTGTTGGTGACCGTGGTTGTATCTGCTGAGGCTGATGACTCACTGGGGGGGGTACGGCAGCCAGATGCCAATGTTCCAGGGCTGAACTGAAGTAATTTGAATTCTTAAGGTAAAAGGGTAAAGCTGTAATGTGGGCGGCTTGAAACTGGGTTTGCAGCCACTATGGGAGTCTGGTACCCTCAGTTCGGTTCGCTGAACACTACCGCCTCGGTGGGGACCCATGTGGGTTCCTGACCCCTCCAGGAAGCTGGAGCCCCTTTGCCCACCCTCACACACCGCCACCCCACTGTTTCCATCCTCTTCCCGCACAGTCCACCCACCAGCCCTGCTAACAGCTCAAGGGCGGCCCCATCACGCACCCCCCCCCACCGGGCTCTAGCAGGCGATGCTGTGAGCTACCAAGGCCTTGTGGCCAACGGTTCTGGTTCAGAAGGTGTCCCCATGCCAGGACACGGTGGCAGCAGGCACTGTAAATACAGGATGTGGGATACATACTGAATGCTGGCCTTCCTCTGTTTTATTGCCAAAGGAAAATTTTTCTGGAAGCCACCAGCCCTTCAGGTGGAACTGAAAGAAGGGAGGGACGCAGCTTAAGTTGTTTGCAGCAAATTTTTCCAGGCAATATGAAAGAAGTATTTATCAGGGCTCTAGTGAAGGCAGGGAAGGAAGAAAGGGCAGAACTGTGCCGTGACAGGAAATGTCTGTAAACGGGAGGGGGAGAGGCTGAGAGGGAAGTCAGTGAATCTGATGGCGTCTTCCCATCTAGAGGACAGTGTCTGTAGATTCCATGTTTCTAAACAAAGGGAAGTCTGATTGCAAGAAACGAAGGACAGGTGCTTGCTCGCTCATTCGATTGGTCTTTACTGAGGACCTTCAATGGAGAGGGAAAATTAAAAGGGAATAAAGGAAGCCAAAAACATTTAAAGTTGCTGAGAAATCTAAAGCCTAATGAATTGTTTTAGATGAGTTTAAATAAAAGAGATGAGAGGCGGAGAGTCTGTATCAACATGATTTCCTTGGGTCGCAGGTCATGAAGGGTCCTGAGCAAGAATGGCCTAAGGGGGCTAGATGGTGATTTCTCTTCCACGTAGAGGAGGTCAGAGTGGAGTGGGTAGTCTGTCTGGGGCTGTTTGGTGGCTCTACAGATTTGTCAGGGATCCTCTCTGTCATGTCCAGGACTATCCCTGTCCTCTTCGTCCTTAAGCTCAAGCCACTTGGGTCAAGGTCCAGGAAGAAAGAATGACATGTGTGCTCTGCTCTAAGGAAATTTCCTGGAGGTCCCAGGAAATAGGCATCGCTGATCGCCTCTGATTAGCTAGGATATCCAAATGTGGCCTCGTGTAGCAGCAAGCGAGGCCAGGAATGTCTTTTGTTTGGCCAAAATGTGGATTTTGTTATTTTGGGAAAAGGAAAGAGGGGCTATTTTTGTCCACCACAGAGGCTAACGTATAGAAATGGGATATACAAAACAGATAAGAGAGGTGATGATTCACTTTAGAGATGATGTTTGATTTTTACCCCCATAGCTAAAGGAACATGGCTCGACATGGAAGGCTCTCCACGGTAGTGCCCCAGCCGACCAGCCCAAACCTTTCTCCACGACACATCCGAGTCACCCGATCCTTGCACTGAACCGGTAATCCCTCAGTTCTGAGCCTTGGTTTATGTAATCCCTCAGTTCTGAGCCTTGGTTTACGTCGTCCCAGTGTGGATTTCAATTCACATGCTAGGGATTGTGTGAAGCCACTGGGTTAAGCAAGTGGGCAAAGAACGAGCAATCCCCAGGAAGGATCCTTGTGCACACATACATACATACACACACAGGAATACACACACGTACATGCATGTGCCCACATGTAAATGACTCAGCCAGAAGGGCTTTCCACTGGCTAGAGACAGGACGAAGAGCCAGTGGACTGGAAACACAGCAGGTGGACGATCATGGCTCATTAGCCGGGCAATAGCTCCCCCAGCGAGCGGGGTTCTCAAGGGCTTGCCCCATCCTGGGGAAGAGTGGCTCCCAGAGGCGGCCTCACACACCAGCTGGGTAACTGGTCTTCTAATGACCCCAGCCTCACTTCTTTATGTTCAACCGAAATTCTTCGCAGATGCATTTCTTTGCCCATGGAAGTCTGATGTGTTTGTAAACACACAAAAGGAGCTGTTGCCCTTAGTGTGGAGGCTTTTGCTGGGTTCCACATGTCTCTCACAGGATTTCATGATGTCACTTCTCTAAATTATACTGACACGGTTAGGCGGGTGTATAGTGTCTGTACTTCAAGGAGGGAACCCAGACTTAACTCTCAAGAGATTTTCACAGAGGCCTATGTTCCTGTCACATTGTGATTTATAATAAGAAATCTATATTTGGACTTGGTTCCCATTCCTGAGCTCCTAAATCCCTTGGGATTTCAAGTGAAGAGTCATAACAGTGTTTTTGTTATGTTAACGAAGTGACTTGTGGAAAACCCCTGGGTCACCTAAGGTTGGGGACTCCTTACCAGGGAAGCTATGTGACCAGAGGGTTAGAACTTCCGCTCTCCAACCCCATCCTTTCCCCTCCCACTTCCCCAGCTGCCTGATATTCAAGGAGCAGAGAGGGGCTGGAGATTAAATTTCCATCACCAGTGGCCAATGATTTAATTAATCATGGCTTCTGAAAGAAAACCCAAAAGGACTGAGTTAGGAGAGCTCCCAGGTTGGTATACGTGGAGATTGGGAGAGAGTGGTGGGTTCAGAGAGCAAGGGAGTGCCATGCCCCTCCCCACATTCTTTGTTCCATTCTTCTCTTCCATTCAGCAGTAAGTAAGATGTTTCTCTGAGTTCTGTGAGCCGCTCTACCAAATTAATTGAACATGAGAAGGGGGCCATTGGAACCTCTGATCAGAACCATGAGTGACACCTGGACTTGCAATCCATTGGCATCTAAAGAAGGTGGGGAGCCATCTTGTGGAACTGAGCCCTTATGGCCTGTGGGATCTGATGCTGTCTCCAGGTAGATAGTGTCAGAATCAAGTTAAATTGCAAGTAGCCCAGTACACAAAGATAAACTCAAAATGGATAAAAGACCTCAACATGAGACAGGAATCCATCAGAATCCTAGAGGAGAACATAGGCAGTAACCTCTTTGATATCAGCCACAGCAACTTCTTTCAAGATATGTCTCCAGGGGCGCCTGGGTGGCTCAGTGGGTTAAGCCACTGCCTTCGGCTCAGGTCATGGCCTCAGGGTCCTGGGATCCAGTCCCGCATCGGGCTCTCTGCTCAGCGGGGAGCCTGCTTCCTCCTCTCTCTCTCTCTCTGCCTGCCTCTCTGTCTACTTGTGATCTCTCTCTGTCAAATAAATAAATAAAATCTTAAAAAAAAAAAAAGATACGTCTCCAAAGGCAAAGGAAACAAAAGCAAAAATGAACTTTTGGGACTTCATCAAGATCAAAAGCTTCTGCACAGCAAAAGAAACAGTCAACAAAACAAAGAGGCAACCCACGGAATGGGAGAAGGTATTTGCAAATGACAGTACAGACAAAAGGCTGATATCCAAGGATCTATAAAGAACTTCTCAAACTCAACACACACAAAACAGATAATCATGTCAAAAAATGAGCAGAAGACATGAAAGACACTTCTCCAATGAAGACATACAAATGGCTAACAGACACATGAAAATAATGTTCATCATCACTAGCCATCAGGGAGATCCAAATTAAAACCACATTGAGATACCACCTTACACCAGTTAGAATGGCCAAAATTAGCAAGACAGGAAACAACGTGTGTTGGAGAGGATGTGGAGAAAGGGGAACCCTCTTACACTGTTGGTGGGAATGCAAGTTGGTGCAGCCACCTTGGAAAAACAGTGTGGAGATTCTTCAAGAAATTAAAAATAGAGCTTCCCTATGACCCTGCTACTGCACTACTGGGTATTTCCCCCAAATATACAGATGTAGTGAAAAGAAGGGCCATCTGGACCCCAATGTTCATAGCAGCAATGGCCATGGTTGCCAAACTTTGGAAAGAACCAAGATGCCCTTCAGCGGACAAGTGGATAAGGAAGATGTGATCCATTACACTATGGAGTATTGGCCTCCATCAGAAAGGATGAATACCTAACTTTTGTAGCAACATGGACGGGACCGGAAGAGATTATGCTGAGTGAAATAAGTCAAACAGAGAGAGTCAATTATCATATGGTTTCACTTATTTGTGGAGCATAAGGAATAACACGGAGGACATGGGGAGATGGAAAGGAGAAGGGAGTTGAGGGAAATTGGAAGGGGAGGTGAACCATGGGAGACTACGGACTCTGAAAAACAATCTGAGGAGTTTGAAGGGGGGAGGTTGGGGGAGCCTGGTCATGGGTATTATGGAGGGCACATATTGCATGGAGCACTGGATGTGGTGCATAAGCAATGAATACTGTACACTGAAAAGAAATTAAATTAAAAAAAAAATTGCGGGTAGCCCAGCTGCCATTGTAGAGAATGGCTGGGGGGTGAGAAAGGAAACCACACATTGGTGTTGGGGGCAGAGATCAGGCAGCCGCAGGTCCCAACTGCCGTGCTTGTTGTCTCTCACAGAAGAGCCACTGGGGAGCTAGTCTCTGGATACGGTGCTGACCAGCCACAGGCCAAGCCAGGCTGCCACTGCCCGCACACTCTGTCACCAAGGAGGGATGCCCAGAATTCCGCGTGGGTGAATGAGGGTGGTCTCAGAGGTCTTCATTCTGCTCTTAGTGGAGCTAAGCTCAGACCTCTTAGCACAGAGCTGGGAGCGGAGGCATGAAAAAGAACGTAGCCAAATGTTGTAAATAATGGTTATGTAAAACTCTCCTAACTGGTTTTCATGGAGCTGGCCCTTACTGCTTAGGGGAGACCTGGATTTAAGTGTGTGGCTTTTGTAAGCCATCGGCCATGTGAAATGGCTCCAGGTCAACTTAGAGTTAATAAAAGCTAATATTTCAAGCACTGTTTAATATTTTGATTATATGGAAAGTTTTCAATAGCCAGGAGGCCTGGAGCCAAGGAAAGCCTGGGCCTGCATGAGATTAAATTAAATATGCTTTGACTTTATTGACATGGTATCCACATAGCACAGATAACAGCAGTGAAGGCCGCATGTTTTCAGACAGCACATGTGACCCAGGACTCTGTTAAAATATGCTAACTATACAACACAGCTACTCTCCTGTCCATGGAGTTGCTTCCTCAAATTTCCACAGTCCAGGAAAGGATCTAAGGGTAGATTTAGATTAGTAGATCCCGAATAGATTATGAGGATTAGAAATAGAAAAAAAAATGGGTTTACTTCTGAGACATGTTATTAGGTTTATGCGTCATTCACGAGGGCATTTATAAATGTTTTGTGAATACCTATCTTGAGAAAAATTATCTAAAACTTGGAAATAAGGATTGGAGGCAGTATATACTTTCTTTTTTATTTTTTAAGACTTTATTTAGTTATTTGACAGAGAGAGACACAGAGAGAGAGGGAACCCAAGTGGAGGGGTGTGGGGAGAGGGAGAAGCAGGCTCCCCATTGAGCAGGGAGCCTGATGTGGGGCTTGATCCCAGGACCCTGGGATCATGACCTGAGTAGAAGGCAGATGCTTAGCGACTGAGCCACCCAGGCGTCCTGGCAGTATATACTTTCAATGTCACTCTACCCAAGGAATTTCTCAGCCTCCAGGAGCATAAACCCCTGATTGCCGTGACTACGTAACTGATGAGCGCTCAGACACTGTGGAGTTACTTGTCAATTTCTGTCCACTACGGAAGCCACAGTTTGATTGTGCTACAGAACCCTAACGAGTGACCTGTCTAAACTAGCATTCTGAGTCTGGCATTCTGTGTTCCAAAGTTCCTACAAAGACCCAACTCCTTAAGTTGCTTTTGGAACCAACATTGTTATTTTATGTGTTCCCTTATTAATGATCGGCAGATCTTTCCCTTATTAATGATTTAATATTTTGGAAAGGCCTCATAGTTTCGACTTCTGGAAAGTTGCATTCCATTCTCTGAAAAGTATACAGGAATATAAATGACGGCTCCTGCCCTCTAAGCTCGTCCCCAGGGAAAGGGTAGAGGAAGTACTGTACGAAATCAAAAGAGAAGAATGAATTAGAGCCAGAAACTTGGGGAAAACTTTACGAAAGCCAGGGGATGCTTTGGTAGCGCTGTGCTGTGAGGGAAGGTGTGGGCTGTCCTTTGGGGAAATTTCATTTTCTCTCTCTTACCTTTATCTCTCCACTTTTCTTTTCCTTTGCGGTTTTAAACCCCAGAGGCTCTCCTCCTTACTCACCCTCACACTTCCTCCTCTGCTCCCATTTATCTTCCCGAATGAAACTTCCTTCTGGTCCTGTTAGAAGGAAGGGGGTTTGGGGAATTTGGGGAAGGGGCACTCTTCACGCAAAGAGGCTGGGCAGGGAGCAAATGCTGGTTTTCAGGGCAAATTCCCTGTTGTGCTGTGCGCTGGGGATCGGTTTTAAAGGAAAAGCTCTGGATATCAGCGAGTCAGCAAAGAGGCCAGGGTGCCCCGTGAGCTATGTTTCCTTAATGTGGTTTGGCTATTCCTGCTAATTAGTGATTTAAAACAGAATCTGCATCGATGTGGTCCTTGCACAGCAGGTCTAACACAGCCCAGCATCTCTATCTGTGGGCGGCCAAGGGTTCTAAAGACGCTGGTCTGATCCTTCGTTCAAAGGGAGTGGAAATCACTCTTGGGGTGTGGGGGTCATGGGAACCCCCTCCAGGAGGCTGTGCTCAGCGGTCCCTGCCAGCCCTGCCAGGTTAATGCAGCCCGTCGAAGTGGGGCACACCATCCCCCCACCAAACAATCGCATCAAGCTCATTACCTGTCTGATCAAGCCGGATCTTTGAGTGCAGTCCGGAGGCCAGAGACCGCTCTCCTCAGCCCACGGATGACCAAACTGAAGCCCGGTTGTGAGGGGCAAGAACCAAGTCCCTGACCCTCACTCTAAGCTGAACGTCCGTTGTGGGGGCCCAGTAAGCACTCAGTAACAGGAAGCCACAGGCTTGCTCTGTGCCATCCCGTGGCACCTGGAATGTACCCTTTCAGTTCCTGGCCTCAAAGGGGTGTTTCAGAATGAGTCTTGCTCAGGAAGTTAAGTGGTATCTGGTCAGAAGCCCCAAACAAGTTTTCTCTTGATTTCCATCCCTAGAAACAAACCGGAAGAGCTTTCTGCAGAAGAGTGACCATCCCCGGGGAGAAGCTCTTCATGGGCCTGAGCTCCGATGACCCTTATCTGGATCTAGGGGGTCTCTGCTTTGCTCGCCCCTCTTCTCTCTGTTCTCAGGATTTGTAAATAAGACTTCCCGGGCAGTTTCAGGAAACCCAGAAGGAGCAAATCACACTGAGCTCTGTCCTCGTGGCCCAGTCCAGCCGTGGAGACTTCCAGGCCCAGGCAGCACGAAGCACCTACTGACGCAGTGCTCAGACCAGTACAGCGGACATGTCTCCCATGTGGTGAGGACATGAGGGGTAACAGCCTCACAGAGCAGTCACCCATGTGGTCCACGCTGCAAGCCCATCAGGCTGAGGACACACTCTAGCCACCAAAAGGCAATTTTGGAAGTGGGATCCTTCCATAATACCCCAGCAGACCCCAGTCAGTACCCTGGTGTCCTTCCCTGCAACGCAGGATATTCTTCTGGAATTCCCAGAGGTCTCAGGCTCCAGGTTCCCAGGGCAGTAACTGTATACAGTATCCTTTCCTGGAGGCCTTCCTTTCTTTCTCTGTTCCATTCCCTCTGCCTTAGAATGGGAAGTGCACCTGGGCTCTGGTTCTCTCTCAGGTCCACCTGGCACAGCACAAGGCCAAGACATCTGGGGATGTCCTGAGGAACACTCCTCCCCCCGATCCAGGCAAAGCCAGCTCCCTGCTGCAAGCAGGCAGGAGGAAAAAGAAGGCTGAGGATATTCATATTTCTATGATTTTGGTCTTTTTACATAATCTGTTAATGAGTCAAAGCCGGGGATCTAGTAGGGCCACCTACTAGATGTGAGTTGCAAGTTGAATTTTGAGAAACAGTAATAATAGCTAATATGCAGAAGGGATCTATTGCCATGCCTGGCTGGGGCTCATCCTGGCCGCAACAGGAGGCCCAGCTGCCAGAATCCAAAACTTCTGCTCTTTTTCTCTGCTGTCCCAAGTGAGGGAACAAGGGTGGCGGAAACAAGCCAGGCATGGGTACCCTGGGGGCCCGTAGGGACTGACCGGCTGACACCCTTCCCAACCAGGAAGAACCTCATGCTTTACTCAAGCAGGAATAGGGGTTTTCTAGCCTCTCTCCCCTCAGACGAAGTGATATTTTGTGGGTGCTTGTACAAAAGCAGCTCTAGCATCCTCCTGTATCCTTGAAAATAAAAGCAAAGCCTCAGAGGTCTGTCTGGATTCCCCATCAGGGCCTCCTCTCCCTGGTCCCAGAAGAGCTTCACTGCGGGGATTCAGAAAAGTGGGTTCAGTCCCACTGTCTCAGCTTCTGAGCCTCTGCCTTGTCCATCCGCCGTTTGTCTCCAGCCCTCCATCGCTTTCACCTTCTCTCCATCCCTTCCTTTTCCTTCTGTCCTTTTGCAATTCTCTCTCTCTTCTGTTGTTCTCCCTAATTCTTTCTTTGTTTTTTTGAAGATATATTTATTTATTTGAGAGGGAGAGAGCACTAGTGGGAGGGACAGAAGGAGAGAGAGAGAGAATCCGAAGGAGACTCTTTGCTGAGCCTGGAGCCTGACTCCAGGCTGATCTGAAACCAAGAGTCAGATGCTTAACCGACTGCACCGCCCAGGTGCCCTTCTTCTCTTACTTTGCACAAATGCTTGTGCAAAATGCTCTTTTTTGGGTACCCATGATCAAACAAATGGTCAGGCCATCTGGAGAATGGCCGTTGAGCTGTTTTGGGGGGAATCATGGAGCTTCATGGGCCAAGGCCATTGCTGAGCCTGTCACATTGAGTACTGTCCCAGGTGATGAGGTCCAGGGGAAGCCACCTCCAACAGATGAAGCTGCTGATGAGCTCAACTGTCAAGCAAGAATTCCACTTTAATTAATAGTTTCCATGGGTGATGTGCTTGTCAGGATAATGGGTATCCCATCACTGGATCGAGGGGTCCCCAAAGGTGGGAGGAGTTCAGAGGCAAAAGGCTTCTGGGCACACAACCAGAGTAAAAGAATTTGGATATATGTTATATATATATATATATATATTTTTTTTTTTTAAGAGATTTGTTTGAGAGAGAGCACATGCACATGTGCACATGCGGGGTGGGGGGAGGGGCAGAGGGAGAGAAGCCTCAAGCCAGACTCCCTGCTGAGCATGGGCGCAGGGTCCCATGACCCATGAGATCACAGTCTGAGCCAAAACCAGGAGTCAAACACTTAACCGACTGAGCCACCCAGGCACCCCCACCCCGGGAACTCAGATATTTTTAAAAAGCTGTCAACTCTTAAAGAAACCAGGTAGGCCTAAAGTGACATTCCTTTTTAACCAGGTTGCTGTTCATTCTAAGGCTTGTTCTGTTGGGAGGACCAGTAACACATGTTTAGAACTGGGGCTTCCCCCAGGCAGACCCTTTGAGTTCCCAGGCACTTCCCAACAGAGGTGGGCGGGGCCAAGAACCCCCCTCCTCCGTGACCTCTGTATCGTTCTCAAGACTCCGTCATCCTGACAGTTACTACACACAGGCAGTTTCTGAAACACACAGACAGCCCCCACGGTGCAGTAGCCTATCACCAAGTTTTCTTTCTCACGTGAGTCACGTCCAGTGCAGGCTGGTGGCAGTGGGGACAGGGGTAGAGGGACCTCTGCTCCGTGCTGCCCTACAGAAACCCAGGCTCCTACCAGCTGTGCTCCCCTCCTTCTACAGCCATGGACTCCTTCCCTGGGTTCCCCACACGTGCTCTGCAGACAGGAAAGGAGCCTGCTTGTGCTGCCCCTCGTTTCACCAGTCGTTCCTGACCGGGGTCCAGGCACAAGGCCACACGCAACTGCCAGGGTGCAGGGAGCACCAAGGAGCAGAATGACATGCCGCTGGGTAAGCATTTTGCTTGGTGACAGAGACACCTTGGGCTGCCTTACACGCGAGCTCTAAGGGCCATTAGAAGTTCATCCGCACGCACATTGTCTGAGATGGGAGGAAGGAGGAAAGAGGATTAGATGGACAGATAGACACAGTCATCTTGCCTAACCAGGTACACCCAGAAGTCATGAATGGATCCCCAATCTCCACCCCCGGCTCAGTGTTACACACACACGTGGACTCCTGGCTTGGTGCCGCCTCCATCCCACCAAGAACTGAGATGTGGGCTGTCAGACTCCCTTAATTAACTCACTTATTGTTTGGGCCAAAAGACTTTCGCTAAACAAACTCGATTCTCACAGGGAACAAATGGCTGCACTTTCCCACTTGGAAATGCGTTTTTTGTTACACTTCCTTTTTATAGAAAGACTGAAAGCACTACGATATCTCAAAATGGCTCAGCGGAGTGTGCTGCGATGTAAACGTTGTCTTCCTCTAAAATTGACAGAGACTCATTATCTTTAAATTGCTTCAAGCGCCACCAAGATTAACAGTCTTCCGGAGTGTCTGTTGATTCAGAAAGATGTCGCCTCTGAAGCTACAAGACGCCCCATTGCCTCAAGATCTGTAGGGTCCCTGGGAGCCTCCAATCAGCTGACATCAGCTTCCTGACCTACTTGGAATGGAGACCAGTGAAAACTGTATAGTCTTGTAAAAATTGGCCTTGGATTATAGGATTAACAGGAGCCGCTGCAGACCAAGGGACTTTCACTGTAATTGACACCAGGACAGGTGTTTCAAGCTTTTGTCAAAGAACAATACAGCCAAAGAGCCACAGGTTGGGTCAAAGAGGCATTGTGAGTTTAAAGACTCAAAATGAGGTTAATTGTAGAGGAAAAGGGAGGTGATAAAGAAAGAGGGATTGACTTCAGGAGAGAAGGTCAGAGAGGAAAGTTGGTTTGAAAGCAAGATCAGACATCAGAAGAGGGACCGGCAGAGGTCAAGGCTGAGCTTCTCTGACGCTATTAGTCCCTGGGGCTGGAAGCTGGCAATATAGCACGCCTGAGATCATTTCTCCATTGACGATAGTGAGAATGCCAGAACATTCAGAGTCAGTCGAGGTTCTGTGCCACGCCTTTGGATCAGAGCTGTCCTGGCTCTCATGTCCTTCTGACGACAATCCTCGTGTTTCTAATGACAGCTGCTCACGTCCTTCTATACTGTCTAAAATGTAAACAGTAGCAAATACATTCCCAGTGCTTCATTCAGCCTGCTTTCTGGTTTACCCAGGGGGAGTGCCGTATTGAGATATATCCTAATGGATATTAGTCAAGGCTTTCCAGAAGGACAGAACCAAAAGGATGTGTTGGAGATATTTCTATTTCTATCTCTATATTTCTTCAGATGTAATATATATTATTATTATTATATTATATTATTATATCTATCTCTATATTCAATATAAAGATAGAAATAGAAATTATCTCCAATAGTACATATCTAAACATAGATATGATATATAATATCTGTATAAATATAGAGATAGAAATATTAGTATATATACTAATATCACTAATATTGTATTAGTATATAATAATATATTAATAATATTCATATATAGTATACTATGAGTGTATATTAATATATTAGTTATACTATATATACTAATTTAGTAATATACTAATATATACTATGTAGTATATATTAATATTTATATATATACTAATAAATTATCCATCTGTCTACAAATGTACATTCTCAGGCTCCACTCTAGACCTGGTGTATCAGACTCAGGAGGTAGTCTGGAAACTTGTGTTTTAATCATCCCTCAAGTGACTGTGATGCCCAAGACAGTTTGACAACCACTGGCATGGGGACTAAAAGGCTGGCTATTTTCAGTGTGGCTTCCTGCCTCTTGGAGGATTACGTAATAGCATCACATACTTATGGGTAAGGTTTTGTGCAATTTATTAAGGACTTCTATATATATTCAATTCTCACAATGGTTATGCAAAAAAAGATAATTTTTGCAAACGAAGAAGTAAAATTAAAATGACATAGCTACTCTATCATGGTAATGCATCCTAATGCAGTCATCCCCTCCCTCCCTCCCTCCCTCCCTCCCCCTCCCTCTCTCCCTGCCACTTACTCTCCCTCCCTCTTTCTAGTCAGTCACTGTGGCAGTTAAAATGTTGCATTTGAAGCTCAGATTCCCTTTTACAAAGGAAGGCCCTGTTCTCTCAGGTTCCAGAAGACCGCCCTTGGCTGCCAGCCCTCTTTGGGGCCCGCTTTGCCGGAGGCAGCCTCTCAGCCCAATGTCACACTTCCTTCTCAGAGGCAGCCCATATCCAGTGACTGACGCGTGTGAGGGAGTGATAGTCTGGCCCAGTCCCGTCCTCCCAGTGAAGGGCCATCTTGCTCACCCTGTGGCATTTCGGTTTTTGTCCCATCCCTTCAACAGAGGTTCATCCTTGTACACACCTTCCTCAGTGTCCTGCACGCTATCCACTCCTTCACAGTGGGCATCCCAGGGACATTTCCTGGCAGGTTCTTGGGCACTGACTTGACACCAGTCCTCCTAATGACAGATGATTGTGTTGTCACTGCTGGTGTGACCACCCCCCCGTTCATAGTCACATGCACACTAAAAATTTCCTGGATATTTGAACACCGCTCAGTGGACACCAAAGCAGCATAGACTGAGGAACATCTCTGAAAGCTGACTCCAAAACAAAAGTGGATTATACAAAGTCTCTCTTCAGCAGAGACACCTGAGATATATGTGTATATCTTGAATCTGTTTCCAGGTTGCCCTTTGCAAATCCTTTAGGCAGGCAAAGCTTTTGTTTCCCCTTGGAAGTCTTCCTCTGACCTAAGTGTTCAGTTTCCAAAGGGCCATGACTCTCATCATTTCAGCGTTTCACGCAATAGGCCTGCGGCATGACACAGCACAGACCTTCCAGCTACCTATTTATTATGAGTCTGTCCATCTGACAACTGAGGGCTCCCTCCACGCCATCGATCGCCTCCCCACAGAGCAGGCATCATCCTCCCAGAGCCGCTCGGAGCTTGAGGCCTCCAGCCCAGAGAAGCCCACTGTGTCCTGTTCTGTAGCAAACATTCGTATCTTCTTTCTCCCCCTTGACAAAAAATAAAAAGAAAGATTTAAGACATGATGCCTTCAGCACCATCTCTGACAGAGAGTTTTTCCTTTTTTCCTGGAAAATAGATGATCTATTGTTTCCATGAAGCAAGTAGTAATCAGCACGGCTTTCATGTTGCCCGTCCTCATTTATTGATAGAGGGGCGGCCCTGTTAAAGTCAAGGGGAAAACATTGGCCAGCAGGTTAATTTATTAAGGACTTCTATATATATTCATGAGATGGTGATGGCATGAGAGGAAAGGAAGTGAGTCCCGAGGTTCGCCATCTGTAAATTCAACTTCACACTGCCTGAAGGGGAGACCTGCTCCCTACAGGAGTCAGGACTGGACTTTGACCTTGGCAGTAAAACTTGGCTTTACAAGTGTCAGCAAAGGAGGACCACATCTCACCTAACTCAGTTTGCGGAAGAGAAGCAGAATCCTTATTCTTGGGGGTGACTCCTCCCTTTATAGATGATGGTACTGAGGACCAGAGAGGTCAAGTGCCCCACCCAACAACACAGAATCTTTGCAATCCAGGCTTCTGTTTTTGTTTTCCCCCTTTTCTCACAATTATTCCTAGTCAGGTATGCCTATATTGCTTACTTGGCTATGTTTTTATGAATTTTAAATTTTTGGTTTTAGAGTTAACTGAATTATTTGGAGAAAAAAATGGACTGAACGTCAAGGTTTTTCCCCATGGCACAGGTAACTTTTCATCAGAGTGTTATTTTAAAATGTTTAAACTTCATTGTAAAACATTTTTAGAATTTTCTAGTTATTTACCTTAACATTTTTAAATATACCTTTTAAATTGTGATAATATAGACACAACATGAAATTAACCACTTTATTTTATGTGTACAGTTCAGGGGTATTAATTTCATGGTTCTACAACCATCACTGCCACACAGGTGATGCTCTCCAGAACTTTCTTGTCTTCCCAGATTCAAACTCTGTGCCATTTAAAAACTCCCCATCCTCCTCCTCCCACCCCTGGTGACCACCATTCAACCCTCGAACTCTATAAGCGTGACTACTCTGCGTTGCTCATTTATATGGAAGCCTGTGATGCTTTTCTTTCTGTGTCTAGCTTACTTCACTTAGTGTAATGTTTTAAGGATCATTTATGTTGGAGCACATGTCTGAATTCCTCTCCTTTGTTATAAGCCTGAATAATGTTCTATTGTGTGTCTATATTCCATTTTGTTTATCCATTCGTCCATGCCTATAGCCTTGGGTAACTTCCACCTTCTGGCTACTGAGAAAAACGCTGCTGTGAACATGGGTGTACAAATATATCTATGAGTTTGAATGTGATTTTTAAGATTAAAATTTATTTTTATTTTGTTTAAGATTTATTCATTTATTAGAGAGAGAGAGTGCGCGCGAATGTCTGTGAGTTGGGGGGGGCAGAGGGAGAGATTCCTTGAGCAGACTCCCTGCTGAGCACAGAGCTACTGTGGGGCTCAATCACATGACCCCTGAGATCATGACCTGAGCTGAAATCGAGAGTCTGATGCTCAACTGATTGAGCCACCCGGATGCCCCAAAATATATTTTAGAAAAAATAATGTTGCATTTTCTACTGGTGAAGTTTATGTCATTTGGGTCAGCCTCTCACCATTTTATGGTCTGTTCCTATTATATTTGGGCCACTTGGGTACCTTTACAAACACAAGTGATGGCTGTCTCTCTTCACCTGGCTAGCCAGTGTGCACAACGATAAAGTGGGCACCTCTGACCAAAAAGTTGTACAACTCTTCTAGAATGTCCTTCTCCAGAATAGGGCTTGCTTGGTTCCTGCTAGAGTTCTGCTGCCTAAGAGATGAGGCCCTCAGTTCATTCTTCTTAGATCAATAAATTAAGGAACTATGCATTTTTCTACAATTGAGTTATTGATCCATACATATTTATTTTTAATCAAACTTTCCTTCAATGTACACCCAGATATAGAGATTATTTTCTGTCATAACCATCACTAGATGGGATCAAGAAGAAGTCCTTCCCGAGCTCTTAATTTTTCACTAGACACGTAAAGGCCCTCCTTTAAAATAGAGAAGTCTCCCACTTTGCAGTGGTGTTTGGCTCTCAAAGGTGCTTTTTTTTTGCCCCAGTAACATAGATACTCTGTTGCTGTACTGGAGTTGTTTAAAAATGTCAACTCTGATCTCTTAGCTACACCTCAAGTTGGCAGTCCTCCCAAAGATGGTCAGTCATGGATGGATCAGATGATCACAATTATGGTACTGTCGTGTAACAAACAACCCCACATCTTGCAACATACAGCAGTAAGCATTTGCTTAGCTCATGAACTTCAAGGGTGGCTGGGGCTTGGCTGATCAAGGCTGGCTTTGGCTGGGCCAGTCTGCTTCCAGCCACAATTCCAACAAGGCATGGCCTCTCATTGAGGTCTGGGGTCAGATATGCTTGATGCCTGTTCATTCGGAGACCCTGGGAAGGTCTAAGGGAAGCACTTCTCATAGTCAGGCAGAGGCAAAAGACAGCAAGTAGAAACAGCAAGGGCCCCTAGAGCCTGGGTTCATAATTGGCATACCACCCCTTCTATTTCAGTTCATTGGCTAAAGCAAGTCACACCGTCAAAACTAAGGAAGTAGAATATGTTCTGCCTTTTAGGGGGAAAACTGTAAAGTCACATGTCAAATATCTGGGTACAGAAAAGACTGAAGAATTGCAACCAGTAATGCAGCCTTCTTAACCCAGCTGTAGAAAAAGAGCAAGGAACAATTCAGCCCCTCCAAAAGAGACAATGACCTGCTGACAGCCTAGCATTCAAATAGACTCATACAGTGCAGACAGTGAAGGCTCAAGTAGGAGTCTGCTAAAATCTCGTGGCAGAATAGAAAAGTATGAACTACTGTGCCTGCTCCTTCAAGTATGCTCCTTTGAGTTATTAACATGCCAGGCCTCATGGCAGCAGCTGAAAGAATGAGGCTCCTACCCTCCTTCCCTAGGCAGAAATCATCACTCTGCCTCAGGTTCTTTCCGAAACAGATCTCTGAGTCTTGCTAGAGTAAACCTTTTTCCTGTGAGAAAGAAAGGAAGGTATGCCTTGCATATGATCCCCTCCGCACAAGGATAATTAGTGTCAGGTGCCATTTTGATTCCATTGCTTACCCAGCAGCTAGCGGTGAGCACATGGGATTAGTCAAAAACAAACAGCAAGGTCCCTTCCAGCCACTGGCCCTAGAAATCAGGTATGATGCCAGGTAATTTAGAGCAACATTTCTCCAGGTGCCTGTAACTGTGGCAAGGCAGTTATCATCAAAAACTTGACACACTGAAACAAAGTCTCAGCGAGACTGTGCTCCTTTGAGATGCACCAAGTTCTTGTGAACATTTCCAACCACACTGTGCTCTACAACGGGCAGGCCTGCAAAGGAGGGAGACTGGGTCATCCCTATTCTACCCACTGTCCAGTTCCAGTAACAACAGGAAGTGTCAGCGACAGAGATGAGGGGAGAAACCAAGGCTCCCTTGCATAGCTGGCCCGTTTCTGAAATGACTCAGACGGGTATTTTTCTCATCATGAAAATCCTCCCTAGAGTTCCTTCTCTTTCATAAAGGTCTAAGTGATCTCTTTTGTGAGATGACTCGGGCAAGCTGGGCTCCTCTGAGAGGAAGCAGAATTGATGTGAAAGAGATGACTGGGGTTGGTAAGGATGTGGTGAATGTGGACATCAGAAAAACAGGCGGAGAGGCCAACTGTGGATTGGTCTAGCAATGGTTAGAGAGAAACTGGGACTTTTTAAATGTATTTACGTTGTTAATCTCATGTGGTGCAGGCTATAGATTGATGAGTCCATTCTACAGAAATGTATCACTGAAGACTGATAAATACTGACAAATGAGTCAGGCCTATGGGGGGTATTCAATCAATCTCCTGGAATGAATGAAGCCTGTTGACACCACCAAGAAGAGAATATGGTGTGCAGGGATTAGAGTTCCCTCTGAGGGAGAGACTTAGACATCACATCTCTCCCAAATTTAGGGATAGAAGTGGCAGCCACAGCAGGTCACCTTGATGTATGTGTTCTTGGGTTCATAAAGAAGAACTTGCATGAATCGTCTTAGTTATGCAGAATTTCCTACACTCCGGATCTTTTGACTGCATCTTCCTGGTGTCTTTTCATGTGTTCCACTTTTCTCTGCATTTCCCATACATGGTAGAGCCATAGGCTTGATTAGATTCTGATTCAATTCTTCTGGCAAAAAGTCTTCATGGATGGTGTTGTGTATTTCATATTGCATCTCATGAAGTGGTCACTGCACTTCTGGTGATGTCAGTGTTGATCAACGGGCTGTCAGTCTGCCCCACCTCATAAGAAGTTATCCGTTTATCCTTCATCCAACTGTCCTAGCACCTACTAGGGATTGTTGCTTAGATCCATTGTTTGTCATGAAGGATAACGTGTCTCTTCTGAACTGGCCTCAACCCAGGGCCATGATCCCTGATTCTCTCGAGTTCTCCCAAGTTTATGGCTATCTGTGGGTAGGGTTGGGTTTGGAGAGGGACAAAAAAACAACAGAGGAAAACTGAAACAGAAGGAGGCCTTTATGATTGATGATATACTCCTTTCCAATTGTTAATCACTCTATGTTATACAGAGGACCTTCTTCAAGTTCAGTGCTTTCATAAGTGGCAAGGACCAGTATCCTTAGTGCTACTGCCAATGGAGGAAGACACTTCAGTGCCCTGGACTCAGACTCAGGTTACACCACTCTATAAGCTGCCTTGCTGGGTAATTTTATTTAATGATATTATTCAACTCACTGCTCCATGCTCCCGAACTGGGTCTCAATAAAAAGGCAGTTCTGGATGTATCACCTTGCCCTATACTCCAGAGTTCATTGTCATCTTTGTCATAACAGGTGATTCCCAAAGAAAACTGTGAACTCTACCAGTTCCTCTTCTTTCCTCTGTCTTATCTGTATGGAATGAGTATGAGGTTGCTTTAGGGAATAATCTGGTAAAATCTGAGCCTCAGATCTGGGTGGTTTAGCATTTTAAAAGTTTTCTTTCCACTTGCAGAGCATATCTAAAGTGGGGTGGTGGGGAAACTGGGCCCATACAGTCACACAGCAGCCTAGGCTGACAGAGATCCCGCTATTTTAATCCTGCATAATCTGGAAGCTTGATCCTCATGGCAAAGAGAGCTCTGGAGGTTCTTGAACCAGAATCAAAATCTTTGGCTGGACACAGCTTAGGTCACCTCTGCCCTCAACCCACTGACCAAAACTCATCACTGGTCCCAGCTAGTCATTTAATTGTTCTGGTGTCTGGAATGGGAGAAGAACTGGATGTGGGTGGGTATGAGAAATACCCACCCCTGAGTGTTAGAAATTTGTAGAATAAGGCCTGCTGTCATTCAAAAATTGTACATTGAGGTTTGTCAGTTGTAATGGTTTCTGGGATTTCACACATTCTTTTACTTATTTGTTTGAAAGGGTTTCCTGGAAACTTACTACTTGCCAGACATGTGTTCTAGGCACTGGAAATAGAGCAGTACACAAATAAAACAAATCTCTCCCCTCAAGGTGCTTGCCTTCCCAAGTCAGAGAAAAATGATAATTGACAAAACCTAGTACATGTCGGACAGTGATTAAGTGCTGTGATTCCATGTAAAGCAAGGACACAACTACAGAGGTAAGAAGTTGGGTACTACTTAAAGATAGGCTTCTCTCAGGAGGGGACCTTTCAACAGGGAACAGTATGGAGGCCAGTCATGGGCGAAGAGTATGGGTGTGGAAGAAAGCAGTTACAAATGCCAGGTGTGGAAGTGAGTGAGTGAGGTCAAGAACAGCAAGACGGGATGGGCAAATAAGTGCAGGGAAGTGGGAGGAACACATTGCATTCCAGCTATGGAATCCATAAGTCATGGGGATGAAAGGCAAAGCTTAGGGAGTCTACTCGATGGCACTCTAATGGCATTGTATGGTGACAGATGTGACCTACACTTGTGGTAAGCATGGCATACAGTATAGGCTTGTGGAATCAGTATGTTGTACACCTGAAACTAATACAACATTTTGTGTCAACTATGTTACAGAAGAAGAAGAAGAGGAAGAAGGGGAAGGGGAAGAGGAGGAAGAGGAGGAGAAGAAGATGAAGAAGAAGGAAGAAGAGGAGGGGGAGGGGAAGGGGTAGAAGAAGAAAGAGAAAGAAGAAGAAAGGGAAGAAGAAGGGAGAGGGGGAGAAGGAGAAGAAGTAAAAGAAGGAAGAAGAGGAAAATGAAGAAGAAGGAGGAGGAGGAGGAGAAAAAGGAGAAAGAGCAGCAAGTCAGATGCTATGATACAAGAACAATGAAGTGGGCAGACCTGTAGGGATGAGGTTGGAGAAAGTGGCCAGGGACTGCCTCACAAGAACCATTTGAGCCCAGGGAGCATTTTTGATTATATTTTATGTGTAATGGGAAGCCATGAAAGGATTTTGAGCAGAGCAGTGACCTTACATAATTTTTACTTCTAAAAGAGCTGGCAAACACATTGTAGGGGGACGGGAGATTAGGTGGAAGGCTCTAATGTGAGTCCCAGAGACAGATGGCTATAGTGCTCAAGACTATGAAGGGAATGGCTGGACTGAGGACATGTTTCCAAGGTAGGGTTTGACAAGCTGTGTGTCCCCAGAGGTCAAGGAGTTTCCATCTCTCCATGCCAGCACATTCGGGCACTGAGAAGCTGTGTGACGTGATAAAAAGTGGGAGTCCTGGAGTCAAGCGGAGCCATGTCTGCCCTTCTGCTCCATCACTTGCCAGCTCTCTTATCTTGGGGGAAGTTGCTTAAATTCGAGAGCCTCTAGAACGGGGGTGATGATGCCCATCTCACGGGGCTGTTGTGAAGGTTACAAGGAGAATATGAAAGTGCTTCCATGTTGCTTACCACTTACTTTGGAATATTCCACTAGGGTAGTTTTAATTTACTCACGATCCATATTTTAAATGCATCTGAAAGACCCTGATCAGGATTCTGCACCCCAGCAGAGGCTGGGACCAGTGCTTCCGTGCTTGCTATTCAAAGCGTGTACATGAGAACTTGTTTAAAAATTAGCTTGAGAGATGTCCAAAATAATATTTCAATAGTGAAATTAGTGGTGGCAAGAAATAGCATAATAACAAGGTGAGCTCAGCAGCCTAGAACTTTCTGGAATGACGACTTCAACTCTGTTATTCTAGTCTCTGACATTTCCTGGAGGATTCCCCTGCTGGTTCTGATTCAAAGGTGAGAAGGTCCTGTGCCTCACATATCACCACATCTACCTTCAGGAAACCTTTTGTGCAAGAGATTCTCAGAGGGCCCAGAGGCCAGGGAGAACTGGACTTCCTCAAACTTGCACCAAGAGCTCATCTGACTCCTCTGGGCTTTCTAATGAGGGACATTTGGGAAGTCAACCTGGTTATTGGCCTTCACTATAACCTTCCACCCAGTGGAAAGGCTGGGATAGGGTTGATCTACAGTGCCCCCATCCTATTCCCACCCACCTTTAATCCCCAGAGGGTACCTAGATCAACTGAAAACAGCAGCAACAATGAAAACATGGTTTGACCTTGTGGATGGGCAATTCGACGGTGTCAGTTCTTCCCAAGAGTTTAGCCCAGTGCCTGGCATACAGAAGAAATTCAATAATAGCAGCTCTTACTGTTTTCTTAGTGAAAAACCTAAGGCTCCAAGTTACCAGTCGGTGAGTGGCCGAGCTGGGAAGAAGGCTGAGCTCTGCTTGGTCCTGAAAATTCAGGCTTATTCACCCTACAACACAACCTCCAAAGAGACAGGGGATGCTTGTAGCCAGACTAACCCATTGAGTTATTCTCATGCTGCAGGTCATCAGGAACCATGGATAGCTGGGTTGGAAGTAACAACAGGTGTGGCATTTATAAAACTCCTCTGACAACAGAGTATAAGATAGAGATCAGTGGATAGAAGCTAGGGATGGTATGGTGACTAATGTAATAATAACAATAAAAAAAAAAACTAGGGACAATGAAACCATCTAAGCTTCTCCTTAAATAGAAAGCAGGACTCAGATGAGAATGATAGCAAGGGACAAATCTAATGACTGTGTGTGTGCCAGGTTGCAAAGGCAGGGGTAGCAGAACATGGTGGCTGTCGTGTCATCCTCTGTCACACAGGACATGTGAGATGATGCTGAGCTCCTCTGTGCTCACTGGAAGATGATGGCAATATTGGGGGAGAGCACATTTGCTCCCAGGGTCTGAGACACATACGACTGGGAATCTACTCCTTCTGGGCTAAGCTGTTCATTAGCTGGGCACCCAAGCTTGAAGACATCTAGGAAGGTCTTCCTCCTAAAGGTAATCCACCAGGAAAAGAAGAGGATGAGATTGTGGGAAGATGAGGTCGGGGGGCTGTTAGCTGGAGGTGTGCGTGTTGGAGGCGGGGGAGTGTGTGTTGGTAGAGGTTTGTGAGTACGAGTGTGTGTGTACGAGTGTGTGGGTGTACATGTGTCAGTCTGTATGTTGGGTGGGGTGTCTGGGCAGAGGACTTGCTTCAAGTAGCAGGTACAGGATTATGTCCAGCAGTGAATGCCACACACCGTCCTTTCAGTTACTGGGTAGCTGAGCTTCCAAGAAAGGTATCTTGGAGCTGGGCCTCCTCTATTCCAAATAGGCAACCTTGCTATCTACAAGAAAAACAAAATCCCGCCTAGTGTGATGGCGATTTGCCTTGCCAGGAGCCACACATCTCTTACCCAGTCCATGAATGATTAGAGGTGGGCATGGATACCGGTGTTAGGCTTCTCGATCTTGACTTTCTGGTGTTCTCTTGGGTGTGGGGCAAGGGGAGGGGGCAGGGAGAGACATCAAAACTGGAGGTGACCTGATGTGGGCTCCTCCAGAAGACCAGAAACTGGCCATCGAACAATCACTAAGAGTCCAGGCAAGGAAGGCTTTAGATTCACTTTGAAAGTTTCGACACATGCCAATTACATCTTCAAGAACTTAGCTATATGTTGGTGGGGGAAGGAGAGGTTTGTTTTATTTTGTTTTTCAAATACAAGGAAAGTCTTGGTTGAGAGGAGCAGACATGTTACTAAAAGTTACACTTCACCCATCTAACTGTCATTTCCTGAGAACTCCTGACGCTTTCAGCTTTTAGGCTGGAGAGATGCAACACGTTGATCTCAGGAGGAAAATCTGACTCAGGCTAGATTGCATCTAAGTTTATTCCAGTCAGAGAGTCAGAGGCATTTTAAAATATCACATTTGCATCACTAACTGCATAAACAACTTTGTAATTGCCCTGTGGTCTCTTTCCACATTTCTTTTCACGCGTCTAACCCAGCCTTCTTTCAAATAAAATATTGTGCTTTTTAAGCTATTCTGTCTTTCATCAGCTTAAAAAGATCTTTATTCTATCAAATGGCCCTTGGAGTACAGCTTTTCTCCCCTCCCTGCTGCTCCCCGAACCGGCCAATTTCATTTCTCTAAGGTCATCAGAGAAAACCACCATTTCTTTTATTTATTTGCTTATTTATTTATTTAAATTCCATTAGCTGGCACATAGTACATCATTAGTTTCAGAGGTAGCATTCCACAATTCGTCAATTGCATATAACACCCCCATTTCAGAAAGTCGCCTTCAAAATCCCAACCCTGAGGGTGATAGTGGCGTCACAAGACCCAAGAAACCCATCCGCTCTGTCTGCAGCGACATTTTTGCCAGCACAGGCCCAGGGGTCGGGAGAACCAGACCTGGATCCCTGGGCTTCACCCTGGATGTCTCTGTGCTCCCATGCAAGTATAGGCAGGAGGCAGGTCAAGGGACGGGCCAGGTGCATTTTAGCCGTGAAAGTTCCAAAATGCCCAGTTAGCGCCCGGTCTGGTTCTTAGACCTTGTGCTCCCAACATCCCACCCTAGCGCCTTTGGTTTTCGTAATGGAAGAAAGTGGCTTTCATTGATCACTTTGTATGCTAAGCTGAACAATTTTTTAAAATTATCTTGGGATCCCTAATTTTCCTTTAACTCCCCATCATGGAGCAATCGTTCCTGAATTTATCCAGAAGTATTAAACTGCAGGCGTATCCATACACTATTTTACCATATAGAGGAGGACCCAGTAGGTGCGACCCTGTAGAGGTGAAGACACTGCTCTTTTGTTCTCTTTCTGCCCCTTTTTGGTCTCAGCTTCTGGGCCAAAAACCAGGCTTTCCAACCACGGTCTGTTCTTTCCACAATGGAAGATGCTGTATAGTCTCTCTATGTCCTGTCTTCCACCTCTTGGAATAATGAAGTCTCATATTGTTCTAGCACCTTCAAAAAGTGCTGTTAACTACCAGACCCCAAGCCACCTCTCTCAAGGCTCCAGAGAATTCCCAGCCTGGTGGGACACATCTCCCATCTTGGAATGTAAGCTCCCAAGGACAGTGCGAGGGCTGGGTGCTCCTGACCCTGTATCTTGATAAATTAGCACTTTGCCTGGCCCACAGCAGTCATTCAACGAATATCCTAGAATAATGAAGGGATGAGGTATACGAACACTCCCACCATTATGTGTCTTCCTCAGGCATCTTTCCTAATCTCCTTAGTACATCTCCAAGTCCAAGGAAAAAGTAATGGATGTGGTAGTTACATTGCCACCAAGTAAATCTGTCCTTCCTGCTCATTGTCTGGGCCATGTCCATCCTCAGAGCTAGGACAGGTCACTGTGGGTAGCTCTAGAATGTAAAGGTTTGGAGCCCTTCAGGGTGAGCCCAGTCAAAGCTAGCACCTCCAGGCTTTCTCATTTCCCCTCAAGCAAACTGGCATGGGGAGAAATCCTTCCCATCTTTCTGCAGTGTCTTAAGCCTTGCACACTGGACTGTAGCCCCAGTGGAGCTGGTCATCTGGAGATGTCCTGTATTTGAATTATTAGTATTCCCAAATCCTCAGCTTTATTCTTGCCGTTTTTTTTGGGGGGGGGGGTTGTTTGCTTTGTTTTTTTTAGGAGTTCATGATCTTGACATTGCTTTTCAGTGACATTCCCATGGAACTTCAGACATTGGAGCTTTCCAAAATGCACACTCCCTTTGGTGACATCGGTGGATTGCCTCGTTCTGTGTATGGACCAAGAGCAGACTGCCCCAAGATAGGTCACTCTGCCATGAAGACGGTGTTGAGTTAAAAGCAGCTGAAACCCAACAAATTCAGGAAAATCTCTGCCTCCTCCTCAACTGCTTAAGAAGAACTGAGAAATAGGACCTGCGGCAGGAAGGGAGCTATCCGCGTTGATAATGAACTAGGTGAGGCAGACAGGATGGAGGAACCTAGCAAGGCCCATTTGATCAAATCCTCTGTGTCCGGTTGTTTCTGAGGGGCCTAGCAAATGTGTGTTTATCAAACATTGATGCTTCCTCATCTTCCTGTGTAATTGCATTCCTTCTCTTTGACATCCCAGACTCCAGCCCCCTTCTCCTTGTTTCAGGATGACATCCACGCCTCATTTGGCCTGTCTCTGGAATTTCCATGTCTGTGTGGACACCCAGTGTGTACAAAATTAAAAACGGCTTTTCTCCTGTTAGTCTGTCTGGTGTCAATTTGACTCTTAGTCTGTCTAGAAGGACTTTGAATGGGACGGGACATTCTTTTTCTCCAACATCTGTGAGAACATTGGTCACCCCCAGCAAGCATGGCAGCAACCCAAAGGGCAGCAGGAAGGAGGGCAACCGGGCAGACACTGGTCAGTCCAGCCATATGGGCTTTCTTCTTCTTCCTCTGTTGGAAGGGGAAAAGCCAAGATCCACTCTTTGGGCCACATGTTCCTCAAGAGTGTGAAAAAAAAAGAGTGGGAACAAAAAAAAGTGACTCTCGGACAAAACAATGGGTCTGGCTTTTCATTTCAGGAAGTCACTAGGTTGAGTTTGTTTGTTTGTTTGTTCATTTGTTTCCTCTCCCTGTAGTTTGGCAGACTCTAGATTCTTGGTCATTGGCTTTCCCCTCACCTGGCAAGTCTCTCTCCCCAGACTCAAGAGATCTCTGGGATTCCTGGAAGTGAGACCACAGAACAGGCCCCTGGAAAAATCATGGCAGCCCCAAAGTTTTGCGTCCAGCTCACCGTGGATTTGGGCCCTGACTAGATGCTGTACAAAGCTGCTGCTTTTCAAGGGATGCCAACATTCCCAGACCCCATGTTTGCTGAAGAGAGGAGATCATGAAAAGCTGGATGGTGTGTTTTTAAAAATCAGGCTCCCCACAGAAAAACACTTTCATATTGAAGGTGTGAGTGTTTGATGAGGAGATAGGGCACAGTGGTTGAGGGTGGGCGCCTCAGGTCTCAGGCCCCCTCGCAGGCCTCTCACAACCTCCCTTCCTCTCACCACCCAGACCTGGGGGCCCCTCGAGGGCCGGGGTGGTCACCCACAGCCATGCGAGCCCACAGCTCCCCTTTCCAGAGTTCCAGTTATGATTTGCTTCCTCTGAGATCACTGCTGATATAAAATGTCCTCAGATGTTAATTTTAGGCTTTTTACACCAATAAATGTTAAGCCTGCCAGACAGTAGCAGGGTCACTGAATTCCGCCCCCCGACCCCGACTCCGTCTTTTTTTTTCCATATCTTGCTTTCAAAAGATTAACGTAAATACAGCAAAAGTTAAAAAAAAAAAAAAAGCAAAATGAGCCCAAGGCAGGGTGTGAGATCAGAAGAGGCTGGCAAGGCTGGGCAGGTCCTGGCAGCGGCGGGGTTGGCCCTAGTTCTTTGAGGTGGTGTGGGAGCCGCTGCGTGAGCAGCGGACATTTTCCAGGCTTAAAAGCTCTGGACAGCGGGGAAACTGTCCCCTACCCCCCTGTTCCTCAGTTGGGAAACCCACTCAGTGGTGCAACAGGTCAGCCTTAGGCCTGAACAGGAACTCAGAGTCACTGGCCATGAGTGGGCCTCTTCTGGCATCTTAATAAATCTTGCCTGGCAAGGGAAAATCCTTAAGCCTGTCCTTTGCATTTTGGTTCTGGAAAACAAACAGCAGGAAGGGCTTGCTTAGGGCCTTTAGGCCAGGTCCTCCCCTTTCCAGGACACACCCAGACACCTTCCAGACCCCTGTTGCCACTAAGTAACTTCTTCCCGCTGGATCAGCATGTTTCTCTCCAAACAACCCTGGAGGGCTGGGGTGGGTGTTCTCCCATAAATCAGCAACTTGGTCTTGCAGGATTTCAGGGTGGTGAGAGTGCCTTGGTAAAAAAGGCAGAAGGTGGTGGGAGCCTTGGGGAGCATGGCTGAGTGACCTCTGTGCCCTCGAGGCCCTCAGGAGTTTCTGCTCTTTACCCCAAGAACCATTCAGACACCCCTAGCGTTCCGTGGGCTAGTGCTCCACAAAACCAGGAAATAAGGCAGAAATCCAGAGAAGTGAGGAAGGTAGGGAAAGGGGCGAACGGCACTCCTTGGTGTTGGCTGTGAGCTCACCCCTGGACTAGCTTTGAGCTGAGCCAACAAATGACCTCCCGCTGTGTCCCCTGCCCCAGCAGCTCCCACTAGAGCAGATAACAGTGACTGGGCTGAATTACACCACCAGCTTTCCCTGTCCTCCAGCCCACAGACACCAGATTATGGGTCTCCTTAGTCTCCGTAGCTGTGTAAACCAATTCCTATAACAAATCTTGATCTACGCATCTCTGAAGGTCCTAATGGTTCTTCTTCTGTGGGGAACCCTGGCTATTACTGCCTCTAAAACAGGAAATCTCAAGGGTGAGATTCCTGGGTGGAATCCCAGGGGCTTCCCTGAAGGGTGTGCAGGAAAGGGTGGGTCCAGGGAGAATCAAGGTTCCCTTGACTAGGTGAGGAAGGGCAACAACAGGGGCCTCTCTCCTCAGCCCTGAGGCAGGGCTGGGAGGTGGAGGTTGCTGTTGAAAAACAAAATTCAACTGAGTGAATTTAAAGATCTAATCAGCTTTCTTCAGAATTCCCGAATCGGGCAGCATCCCATCTAGCAAGTAGAAGGGAGTTCCTGAGCTGAATGAAATAAAGGTTTTTAAAAACAAAGAGAGGAAAGAAGAAGAAAGAAGCAGAAGGAGAAGAGAAAGAAGAAGAAGAGGAAGGAGAAGAAGAAGAAAGGAATTTACTAGCAAGGAGTTCCTTATTTAGGCAAGGTTGTCCTCTTCAGGGACAGATGGGGCCTACCAGCAAATTTCCTAGCATTGACAAGGAAATTCCTTGTCGGTTGGTGAAAGGTTATGTTCCCCAGGGGCTTGACAATGCTGTCAGGTTAGGTATCGAGTCTTGGTTTGCTGACTGCCCAGTCTACGTGATGTCATTTAGGGCCTGTGGTTTTCTTTTCAACACCATTAAATCAGTATCTGAGGAGTGAGTGAGAGGATTTTGTTGTATTCAAACACACACCCTTAACAGTGCTCAAACCCAGTTCTGGTCAATTGTCAAGGCATGTTCTCTTTCTTCCATGATGCTGTAAACAAATTACCCTTGCTTTACCGCAAAGTGATTGCCTGCTGCATGTGAGACAATCCTGCACAGCCATATTTAAGGGGACACAGGGGCTGAGGAGTAGTGAAGACAGAGAGATGAATTCCGAGTCTCATCATGAGAGCATGTGGTAACTGCCTATGTCCTACGGAGCGGCAGGGCGTGTGAAGGTGTTATTGAGGAAATAGAGATCAAAAGACACTTTCTCAAAAGGAAAGAACAAAACAAATGTAGGTATTTGATGAACCACACGTTGATAAAATGCCAAGGCCTAGAGGATTCTGTGATGAGTAAGATTTCTCACCCTTGAGATGTCCTGTTTTAGAGGCAGTCATAGCCAGTGTTCCCCATAGAAGAAGAACCATTAGGACCTACAGAGATGCGTAGATCAAGATTTGTCACAGGAATTGGTTTACACAGTTACAGAGACTAAGGAGACCCATAATCTGGTGTCTGTGGGCTGGAGGACAGGGAAAGCTGGTGGTGTAATTCAGTCCAGGTTTGAAGGCCAGTGGTGCGGGTCCTGGGCCAATCCGAAGGACCTGGAAGCTGGAGTGCTGATGTCTGAGGACCTGAGGACATGGACGTCCAGCTCAAGCAGAGAGCAAATTGGCCCTTTCTCTGCTTTTTTGTTCTATTCGAGTCCCCAAAGATTGGGTGATGTCTGTCCTCATGCCTTGGCAACAGCAATCTTTTTTTATTCATCTACAAGTTCAAATGTTCATCTCTTGTAGAAACACTCCACAGACAGACCCAGAAATAATGTTTTGGCTGCTAAAGGAGCTTCCTTTAGCAAAGTCAAGGTGATAACAATATTAACCATCATGGAGAGGAAATAAGAATTGAATCCACTCATTTCCAAACAGTGGAGTCAGCCTGGAAGCCAGCTTCCTTTCCTGCATGGACACTGCTGCTCCCTGATCTAGAGCTAGGCTGCCCCATATGGTAGCCACTGCCACATGGGTGAGTGAGTATTGGAAATGTACTGAGTATTGGAAATGTAGCTGGTCTGGGCCGCTATATGTCATAACTGTCAAATACACATTGGATTTCAAAGATTTACTTTAAAAAAAAAAAGAGCGCTATCTCAGTATTTTTTAATATTGAATACATCCTAAAATAAAATATTTTGCCTCAGCAAAATTTATTTATTTAACTCATTAAATAAAATATATTATTAAAATTCATTATAATTATATGTGGCTATTAGGCAACTTTAAATCACATCTGGGGCTTGCATTTTTTTTTTTTTTTTTTTTACTAAGCCAGCACTGACCTAGAAGGAAAGCTAAGATCTCCTTTCACAGTTTTCCTTAAACTAAGATGCCAGGAAAAGTCCCAAGGAGCTTCCAGAATTGGTTTTTTTTTTTTTTTTTTTTTTTTTTGGACTTCCCACCCTGAATCTTTGGGCTCTCCTGGTCCTCCTGAGTCAGAGACATCCGAGCAGATGTCACTAAAGTCAAAAATATTCCTCCCATAGGGACCCCTCCAAAAAGGACCTTGGAAAATGGACCCCTAAAATAGCCTGCAGAGATCCCGCATGGAGAGCTCCTCACCCCCAAACAGAGACCAGAAGTACACCTTCCAACTGGCTGTTTCTCTGTGTGCTCTGGGCTATAGCTTGCCAAACCGTGTTAGTAAACTTGGTACATGCTGGACTAACCCAAGTTACTTTTTCCAATTGCAGGAATGCTCAGAGCCTATGTGTACTAATAGATATTGCGACTCCCTAAGAGTCAAACACTTACTTAAAGTTTTATTTATTTATCTGAGAAAGAGAGAGAGGTGTGAAAGTGGGGGGAGGGGCAGAGGGAGAGAATCTTCAAGCAGACTCCCTGCAGAGCACGGAGCCCAACTCCAGGCTTGATCTCATGACCCATGAGATCACCACTTGAGCAGAAACCAAGAGTTGGACACCTAACCAACCGACCGAGCCACTAAAGGCACCCTGAGAATCAAACATCTTTTGTGACTCTTCCTGCATTTACTGAGGACGGAGTCCTCACACCTTGTTTGAGAACCCACCAAACATACCTCAAGAAAGGCTGTGCGGGCTCTGTGACTTCTGCCACCACCCAGGTCTTCTCCCTCCCTAGAGGTGGCCAAGGGCACCAGGCACACCCCTCTGGGTCTGAGAGAAGATCATAGCTGCCTCTAGTTTCTAGACTACTTTTCTTGCTGGCATTTGGCAAAATGGCACTTGATTTAACAGCAAGAGGAACTTGTAGCTATTCAACCAGGTAAGACCATTTTTCTCTGCCTGGTTTTGATATTCTGTGCTCCAGACCTCGGGAGCCCTTAATTGCCCTCTGATTTATATCCTCATAAGAGATTTCAAAAAATATATATAAATTGTGTATTGGGAGTAAGTGAGAGAGCTTTACATCAATGCCTAATTCATTTACCTCTGCTGAAAAAATATGATCAATTTCCAGCAGACAGCTTGAAGATTTACAAAGTGTTGGACTAAGGACCTTACTCAATAATCATCTTTTCTATTATTTCATCTCCAGGCTCTAACCTGCCCAGGGTGTGGGGGTGGGGGTGGTAGAGGACAGAGCCTGCCCATGGGCTGCTTGTAGTAAGCCACCAGCAGGCTGGGACTGAGGGACGGCTGGAAGGGGGCCAAGAAGCTTGTTTACTTCAATCTATCTTGCTAGCATTGGCTGCTATTATGTTCTATCCCAGTCCCTCTTCCCCTCCTCACCCTTGAAACTCAGAAGTCCCTCCCAGGTATTCCGTTCAGGCCATAGCGTAGCTTCTAGCTTCTGTCATTGGTTTCCCACACCAGGCTCACTTGAAAAAAAAGAAAAAGAAAAAAAAGTCAGCTCTAGGTTGGTCTTGCTATCTCAGGTATTTTCTTATTCTTGACTCAGTCCTCCTGGCTTCATCATCACTTCACATTTTTCATTAAACAGAACAGCAGCCTTGTGCCGGGCATGGGGCTAAATGTCCCTACAGGGTCTGCACATACAGAATTGGTTGATTTGGGTTTTTTTAAAATGGTATTTTATTTAAATTCAGTTCATTAGCATCTACTGTGTTACGAGTTTCAGGGGTAGCATTTAGTGATTCATCAGTTACATACAACACCCAGTGCTCATCACATCACGTGCCCTCCTTAATGCCCATCACCCAGGTACCCCATCCCCCCACCTGCTTCCCCTCCAGCAACCCTCAATTTGTTCCCTATAGTTAATGAGTTAGGTTTAAAAAAAAAAAAAGTCCTGGCCTCATTTGGTTGAATTCATTATTCCTTTGTGTTCTTTTATCTTCATGACAATGAAATTGGAGTTTGATCCTGATGCGTGGTGGACCACGTCTGCCAGCTGTCTTACTCCTGGAATGCTCCCTCATTATCTTAATGCCAGCAGTACCCCCGTTCTCCGGAGAACCTGCTTTCTGCTCTCCTCTAGGTCCTGGAAACTGCTTGGTGGCTGGTCGCAGGGTAGGGCCATCGCCGGCCATGGAGCCTTCTCTGCCTCTGCTAACACAGCAGAGGCCCGGGTTCAGCTGACAATCTCATATTGCGAGACAGGAAACAAAAGAGCAATTCAGTCCTTGTGAAAACTTGCCAGATTTCCATGCAACGATTTTCCTTCTTGAAATCACTTTTTGTGTTTCCATCACAGAAACGAATTCAAAGGAAAGTGAGTAATTGCTGGTCTTCTCAGAATCACTGGGCCCCCACGAGTAAGCGCATTCCTGCGTGAATCTATTAATTTCCATTTCCACGGCTTTTGGATGTAAAACAAATGTTTGATGTAATATGCACCACTAGTCTGCTATAATTAAACAACCTCTTACTGTCTAAATTGGTGAAGCACATCATCGATCAATATAAATTTGGTCCTTAGGAGAGGGCTTTCACATTTTCTTGATACATGGAAAATGGCCACAAGTATTCTGTTAAGATTTCTTGGATGCCGCTCTCCCCCAAGTTAGAATAATAGAAATAGCTGTTTCTTGGTGGCCTCACTGTAATGCCCGTGTCCAGTGATGGCTCAGTGCACATGTATGTAGAAGGGAGTGAATGGTGGGGAGACTCCGATTAGGAATCAAATACAATTGACCCTTGAATAGCACAGGGGGTTAGGAATGCTGACCCCCATGCAGTCAAAAATCCATGTATATGGGCACCAGGGTAGATCAGTTGGCTAAACGTCAGACTCTGATTTTGACTCAGATCATGATCTCAGGGTAGTGAGATGGAGCCCCACATTGGGTTCCCAGCTCAGTGTGGAGCCTACTTAAGATTCTCTCTCTCCCTCACTCCCTGCCCCACCGCCTCCACTTGCGCCCATTCTCCCTCTCAAAAAAAAAAAAAAAAAAAAAAAAAAATCCATGGGGCAACTGCGTGGCTTGGTTGGTTAATCGTCTGCCTTCTGCTCAGGTCATGATCCCAGGGTCCTGGGATGGAGTCCTGCATCTGGCTCCCTGTTCAGCAGGGAGTCTGCTTCTCCCTCTGCCCCTTCCCCTCCCCACTCGTGCTCTCTCTTTTTCTGTCTCTCGCTCTGTTTCTGTCTAAAATAAATAATAAAATCTTTTTAAAAATCTATGTATAATTTTGGATTCCTCCAAAACTTAACTACCCATATAGCCTACTGTTGACCGTAAGCCTTACTGCTCACATAAACAGTTGATAAACACATATTTTGTTTGTTATATGTATTATAATACTGTATTCTTACAATCAAGTAAGCTAGACCTCTGTCTTCAGCTCAGGTCATGATCTCAGGGTCCTGGGATCGAGCCCCACATTGGGCTCTCTGCTCAGCAGGGAGCCTGCTTCCTCCTCTCTTTGCCTGCCTCTCTGCCTACTTGTGATCTCTCTCTCTGTTGAATAAATAAATAAAATCTTAAAAAAATAAAGTAAGCTAGAGAAAAGAAACAATTATTAATAGTATTATAAGGAAGAGAAAATACTTTTGACAGTATGCTACTGTACAAAGATCTGCATGTAAGTCCACCGGTGTTGTTCAAGGGGCCACTGTATATTCCACTCCAGGACCATTTCCTAAGCTCCTACGCAACACCATTCTGAGCACCACTTACTAAGCGCCTCGAATGTACTAGGAACCATCCTGACATCTTGACGATATTCAAGATGTGGGTTCAGTCCTCCTAACTACGCCCTGCACCTTCTGCTGCATTCTTCCACAAAGTGGGGAGGCTGGGTTCCTGCCAGGTCTGGTAGGATAGCCTGGAATTCACCGCTTTCCCGTAGCCAATAGGAGAGCAGAGTAATTTTCAGCCACTGCTCCCTTCCCTGCCCAGGTTGGGGGGCTACCTCGCTGCCATATCCAGGTCAGTCCTGGCCCCGGACCCTGGGGCAAAGGCAGACCCAAGGTGGGGAGGCTGTCGGCACTCCATCACTGCACGGTTAGCCCTCACTGCACCCCGCATTTCGGACACCACAGCTTCTGCCTTAGTTCTCTGGAGCCAGCAGCCGCGTCCCACCTGTATTCATTCTTGGGGCTCAGCTGCTGAAAAAGAATCGCTTGAGCCACTTGAAGTGGAAAAGGATTTCTCACGGGCTCCTCAATGGCTTCCCCAATGCTTGGCAAAGCTGAAGAACAGACCCCAGGAGGGGATCCCCAGAGCGCCTCTCAAAGCCACCTAGCAGAGCTGGGAGACATTCATGTCCCTCAGGGAGGTCTGCAGGACGGGCAGACAACCCCTGCATCTCCTGGCTTCAGAACCTCTCCCCTCTTCTCTGGTCCTGCCAGCTGAAGTCGCTGTCTCGCCCTCGGCCTTCTTAGCCACTTGATCCTTGCCAAATTTAACCTCCCCGGTTTGCATGAGGAGGTGGATCCTAAGTAAGTCTAGAGTCCTAGTTGCCAGGATTTAGGTGGGGAATGAGGTTTTCGCCCGCCCACCTCTGCAGTCTGGGAGGGAAGACAGGTTGAGTGACCGAGCTGACATCAGGTTTGGTCAGTTTCCCAAGCCATAACCTAACACCCGCCCCCTTTGGACTCTATCCATTTTTACCTCGGTAGTTGGCTTAATCCCTCAGGGCTCTGGAAACCGATTTCAGTTGGCTGAGAACCAGCTGGGAACCAGCCACCTGCTGACAAATGCCAAACCCAGGACTGTTTTGTATTGAAAACTTCTCTTTGCTGAGGTCCTAATTTTCTGCAAAGGGCCTCTTCTCCCCACCGCCCCTCGACATAGTTACCATTTTACGAGGTGCATCTCTGCCACCTAACACCTTTGTCCCTCCAGGAATAAGCTGCTCCCTAATCTGAGCCAATCAGGGATCTCATCTTGAATCTAGGGGCTGAAACCCAAGAGGGTTGCATCAAACTTCGCCACTGAAGCTATAAAAAAAATATCTCGGGAACTCTCAGATGCCGTGATTTCTGCCACATGGACAGCCCTGACCACGGTGAGAGCAAGGAAGGAAGCAGATGGAAATACAGAAGGAAATCCACAAGAAGGAGAGGGAGTGCTGAAGGTCTTGGCAGCCCTAATCCCCTCCCCTCCCATGCCAGTCTATTAGCTGCGGGGGTGGTTCTGTGCCCGAGCAGTGTTGTCATTCTCCCATTTTTGCTTCATTTTGAGGTGGCCTCTGTCATCTGGAACAGGGGATTCAAGTTAATACATATTTATTGAGTGATTTGAGAGGGACTCTTTGATTCTTGTTAGTGTACACACATACTGTTATTCTCCTAACACGCACACGCACACACATGCATGCACGTGCACACACACACACACACACGCACACACAGACACACACTTCCTGACTCTGCCAGTTCTTAAAGCTCCAGTGCTATTGCTCTGCTCCCCTTCATAGCAAAGCCTCCTCAGAACTCTCTGTACTTCCCCTGGTACCTCCTCTCTCCCATCCAATTTCTCCTCCGCCTCACTGCTGGCCTTCAGGGTCATCTCTCAGCCTCTCTCTGGACCTCTCTGCAGCCCTTGATGCCACTCAACATTTCCACCTCCCTGGAACTTTCTTCATTCGCCTGCAGGCCGCAAGTTAGCTTGGTTCCCCTCCTGCCTCACCATTGCCCCTACCCAGTGTCCCTCTTGGTTCCTCCTCCTATTCTTGAAATCTTAATATTTGTACCCTCTGTTGGCCTCTTGGCTTTCCTGGCCCTCCCTTGTCCTTTTCATCTGCTCTTCTCTATCGCAGGAGACCTGGCCCAGAAGTCTGTTTTCCCAGATGACCACGCCAGCTGGTTTCTGCTGCATATGACCAGCTGGAGGCTGGGCTGGGAGACCGGAGGAGGAGGGAGTCCTGAGTTTTGTCTCCAGCAGCAGCTTCTTTTCGCACCTGTCCCCCTCCTGGGGGCTTGCCAGAGCTCACCGTCCATCAGGTGAGCCCAGCCTCCGGGTGCTGGTAACACCACCACTGTTCTGTTCCCAGACCACATGACTGTAGAGAAAATCTGATGGAATCTGAAAGTCAGCTAGGAGAATGAGTGAGTTTAGCAAGGTTGCAGCATACAATATCAAGGTACAGAAATTAGTTATTTATCTATATACTAGCAACAATCAGAAATAAAAATAAATCAGTTATCACTTAATATCACATAAAAATATTGAAAACTTCAGGATAAATCTGACAAAAGATGTGAAAGAGCCCCACTGAGAACCACAAACCTTTGCCAAGGAAAATTAAAGAGACTTAAATTAATGGAGATACGTAACTTGTTCATAGGCTGGAATACTCAGTTCTCCACCAAATTGATCTATAGATTAAAAACCCAGAGGGAAAGGTGCGTGGGTGGTTCAGTTGGAGGAGCATACAACTCTTGATTTTGGGATAGTGGGTTTGAGCCCCAAGTTGAGTATAGAGATTACTAAAAACAAAACAAAACAAAAAAACCAAAACCTTTAAATAATAAATAAATACATAAAATTTTAAAACACATAAGACATAGAGGCAATAGTATTGTAATAACATTGTGTGGTGACAGATGGTGACCATGTTTATGGCGGTGAGCATCACATAATGTATAGAATTGTTGAGTCACTGGGTTGCCCCAAAACCCATATAACATTGTATGCCAATTACACTTGGATTAAAAAAAAAAGAACAGTCCCTGTCAAAATCAAGCAGAGCATTTTTTTGTAGAAATTAACAAGCTGATTCTAAAATCTATATGGAAATGCAAAGGACTTGAAATAAGTAAGAAAATTTTGAACAAAGTTGGAGGATTAATGCTGCTCAATCTCTATAGCTATTATAAAGCTATAGGAATCAAGACAGTATATTACTGGCATAAACACTGACAAATTGAACAGAATCTAGAATAGACCTACATATACACATACATAGACCACTGAGTTTTGACAAAGGTGTCAAGAGAATTCAATGAAGAAAGGATAATCATTTAAATGAATGGTACTAACATAATTAAGTAAATAAATAGTACTAGAGCCATTAGATAATCATATACAAAAAATTTTTTGATTCATGACTTGTACCATATATAAAAGTCAACTCAAAGTGGGCCATGGTCTTAAATGTACGACTATAAAACTTCTACAAGAAAGCATAGAGAAAAATCTTTGTGACCTTGGGTTAGGCCAAGATTTCTTAGTTACACCACCAAAAATAATGTCCATAAAAGAAAAAGTTAATCTTTGCTCCTTGAATAACACTGTTAATAGAATTAGAAGCCAGGCCACAAGCTGGGAGAAGATGATTGCCAATCCTATCAGAAAAAGACTATCGGAATAAAGGATTCAATAGCTCAATAATAAGAAAACAAACAGTCTGGTTTGAGGGCAAAAGGTTTGAACAGATACTTCACCAAAGAAGATATATATTTGGATGGCAAATAAACACATGGAAACATGTTCAACCTCATTAGTCATCAGAGAAATGCATATTAAAGTTACCACGGGCTAACACCACACACCTATCAGGACGTCTAAAATATAAGACACCAGCCTTAGCAGCTATGAGCGTGTGGAATGACTGGAACTCTCTACCATGATGGTGGGACTGCAGAATGGTACAACTACTTTGGGTAACAGTTGATTCTTGCAAAGAGGAACCTCCACTTCCCATATGATCCAGCCTTGCTGGTCTAGGCATATATCCACACAGAGGCTTGTACGCAAACGTTGGCAGCAGCTGTCCTTGAAATAGTCAAAGATTGGAAGCAATTCCAGTGTCCACCAACAGACAAATGGATACATTCTGGTACATCCACATGACAGAACTCTGCTCTGCACTAAAAGGGAAAGGACTGTGGATACACGCAAAGATGGATGAGTCACTGAACAAACACTGACTGAAATAAGCCAGAGAAGAGAGCACAGGCAGCGTGATTCTTCAGAATGCAAATTCATCCTTAGGGCAGAATGAGGTGTGTGTTTACTGGGAGGAAGGATGGGAGGGGAAAAAAGACAAAGGGGCGTGGTGACCTATTCATGCTCTTGATTTGGTGATGGTCTCACAGGTGTGTTCACATGTCTACACATTACCCTTACAGTAATCTTTATGGTGTATCCATGATATGAGGATAAAAGTTTTGAAAAAACTAAGTCAGACCATATTTGCCTTCTGCCCCAAACCCTGCATTTCATGTGCCCTGAAAGCCAAGATCCATACCCCATCCTCGTCTGTGCTCCCAGCACCCTGAGTGCCTGCCTGTGTTTCCCACAATGGTTCAAAGACAGCAGGCAGGTTTCCACATGAGGGACTTTTTTGTTCGCTGTTCATATGTAACCCAAATTTGTTACCGAAATTTCCATGTGGCTAGGTCCTTCTTTTAAGCCTTTGCTAACACGTCACCTTCTCAATGAGACCCACCGTTATTTAACTCTCCACAATCCTGAGTCCTCTTTCCCTGCTTTGTTTTTTTTTCCCGAGCCCTGACCACATTCTAATAAAATAGGTATTTTATTCACTTATTATATTTATGACTTAGTTTTTCTCTGACCCCCCTCTAGAATATAAACTCCATGAATACAGAGGGTTTTTGCTGTGCCCACCACACCCTGATGAGTCCCAAGACCTAGAACAGGGTGTGGCACATGGTGGCTTCTCACAAAGACTTGTTCAATGAATGAGTGAATGAATTATACATGGATAACGCTTGCTAAAGACAGACGTAACCTACATCAACACAGTTCTAAAATCCAGCTCAGAATATATTGACAAAGTTTTGACTTTCATGTCCAGAAAATGCTCCATAATTTTACATGATTGTGTTTTGAGCGGTAGTATTTTCAATCAGTAATAATGCCCCCCGCCAAAATGCGGTAGTATTTTCAATCAGTAATAATGCCCCCCGCCAAAATGCTCACTGAACGTGGATGATTTCAAATACAGTTTGCTAACATCTCCCAAGTCAAATCTGTAAATAAAAACTCCCCGCGAATGGCTTTTCCCATAACACGCGGAGTTAGAAAAACAGCAATTACGGATATCCTAAGAATGAATAAGCTCATTTTTTGCATGTGTTACCCTTTGAGACAATAGAGCCAGCTTGAGAAATTGAGTGCAATAGGCCATCTCGTTGCTTCAGTCAAATCTGGTTTAGCTCTACTGAAACTTCCTCTTCACACAGACAAGGGCACTGTGGTTCTCATGCCAGCAAGCTTTTAGGTAAAAAGTCTTTAAAGTAATTTCGTGACCCCAAAATGTGCATGTTGTTCTTTCTGATTTGACGTTTCAAGTTCAGAATGCCTATCAGCTTCTGTGCAAGAATTGGCTGCAGCAGAAGTTCTCAAAGTTTGATCGTTACTAGAGATGCGATTTTCCAGACCCTAACCAGACCGACAAATCAGACACCCTCCAACCTGGGGGTGGGGTCCAGATTTCTACAAGCCTTCTAGGGGATTCTAATGGCTGCTAAAGCAGAACCAGGACCACTGGGTCTACACAATAGTGAGGTTTGGGAATCAATTCACTATGATGTCTCCTCTACTGCCTGAACTGAAATTAGTGCCCTGAAATCAATCGGCAAAATGTTCCCTATTTTTTAATAGTTTTGTTCCTTGTTCTGTTTTCTTTATTTTATTTTTTAAACTGGACAAATTTTTCAGGAGGTACAGGAAAATTTAGATAATCAAAAACACTATTCCTTCCCGGTGATCAGCAAAGCCTCATCAAGAACAGAGTAAATAAATGTATTTTTTAATATATTAACACAATAGATTTACTATTCAGAGGTAAAAATGAAAAGTACACGTGTGCACACATAGTGTTTTTATTGATATGTGGTGAAGGAAAAGAAGTCAGATGCAAAATAATACAGTCCAATTTCATTTATATAATGTTGAAAAACAGGTTAAACCAAACTGTACTCAGGCGGTAAAAACTCGAGTAGAGAACGGTATTGAAGTCAGCACAGCGACTGCCTCTGGAGGCAAGGAGGGTGTTTCGATGGGGAAGAGAGTTATAGGCAAGGCTTCTGGGGTAAAACCAATGCTCTGAGGGTATTTGCCTTATAAATACATTAAACTATACGTGGTAGTTTTATGTTTTTTATCATATTTCACAATTCAAAACTGTCTTAAAAAGAAAGAAAAGTAAAAGAGTTGACACTGTTGTGCCCCCCTTTGGCTTCAGGAATTAATGTTACCAATACAAGTGGAGGGCCTGTGGGTTTCTCTCTGATTCAGTCCTGTCTTCTCCCCTTCTCCCACGGGAATTGTTCGGAATTGGTTATTCATCATTGTGAGTCATTTTATCTATTTCTGTGGTGTTTGTGTATAGTAAGTATGTATATAGCCTTAACTGGCGTATATCACCGTGTTGCCAGTTTTTGAACTTTATATAAATAATCTTACACTGAATATGTCCTTACTGCACTGCTTCACTCAGATTGCAAGTTCATGTGCATTCATATGACTGTGGTCATTCATTATTCTTTGTTTAGCTAAGCACATTATCTGTGGATATTGGGTTGTTTAGAGATTTTGTCATGTATTGTAAATGGTGTTGTTATGAAACACTCTTGCACATATGCCATAACATTCCATCTAAATGTATGAAAGGTGATATTGTTTTAGAATTATATAAATTGTATATATAACTATATATAATAAAATATATATTTATAAATAAATAATTAAAATGAAAATAAATCATATAATATATAATATATAATTTAACATATATTATATAATATAATACTATATAATATATTTTAATGTATATAATTATATAATATAATAAATATAATAATATATAATGTAAATAAAATAATAAAATTATATATAATTATATAATTTATATATACACATATATTGGCTCTGTCCACTGCCTGTGGACATATGTGGAATTTCCTGGTGTGTGTGTAATGGTGGATTTCTCAGGCATATGGTATGGTTACATTAAACTTGATTAGATACTGCTGACTGGTTTCCCCAAGGGGGTTGTTCCCGTTGACATCCCTCCTGGCAGGACACTGTGACTCATAATACCAGCATACCGAGACTGTCTAATGGATCTGGAATAGAGTCCAAATTTGGTTCTAACCTGCGTTTCCCATTCCCTGACCATCCTTTTATACGGCCATTTATGTTTCCTCTTCTGTATATAGCCTGTGTATATGTGCACCCTTTTTTATATTGTCTCTCTTTTCTAAGTTCTTATCGTTGAGAATGTGTTGAGCATATTTTCTTCCAATTCGTGACTTGACTTTATTTATCTCTCTGGATTGTGTCTTCTGAGAAATGGAAATCCTGGTTTGTAATTCAGTAGGACTTATTTACTATTTACTTCAAGATTTATGCTTTTTGTGTCTTATTTGTGTTTTTTCCATGTCAAATTCATAAAAATATGGTTTTACAGCCTCCTTTGAAAGCTTTGCTTCTCACATTGATGTTTGTTCTGTCATATGAAATGAGGCTGAGGGTCCCCAGCTGTGGACTGGCTTAATACGCACCAACAGTCCCTTTCTCTACAGACTCTCACTTAGTACTTACTTCTGGACTAAATAGCTAAACATAATGCAGTTATACTGCTCTTTCTCAGTTCTCCTGTTGTAGACATTGCCTACCAACTTCCCAGGACGAGTGATGAAATGTAGCTTTTTGGCCTGACCCCACCACTCTCTCCCCTTTCCTTCGGTGGGAATTCCTAAAAGTTGATTGTTAGCTCCTGTATATCTTATAATTTTCTCATCTCTTCTCTCCATTTCTAGAAGATTTTCTCAACATTATTACACAGCCCTTCTGATAAACCTATTACTAAGGCCACCTCATTTGTCATTTCCAAGAGCTTGCTCTGTTCTGTCACTCTTCATGTTTCATAGCATCCTGTTCTTGCCAGGGACACATTGTGTCCTGAGAGCAGGATCGTGTAACAGTTGAGGGTGCAGGAGGGAATGCTCTAAGGGGATTGGGCTGGGGGAACCCAGGAATTCAGGTGAGAAAACAGCCCAGACAAACATTGTCCCATAGAAACATGCTGCCACCCAATTATGGCATTTTAAATGTTCTAATAGATATATTTTTTAAAAAATACAGAAAAGGAGGTTGGAATTCATTTTGATAAGGTATTTTATTTAACCCAATTATTGTTTCAACACGTTAGAGATTTTAAAACTTATTAATGAGATATTTCACATGGGGGGGGCATGTTTTCACAATTTGGCATGTGTCTCACACTTAAGCATATCATCATTCAGACTTGCCACATTTTAAGTTCTTGGCAGCCTGTGACTGGTGGAGACTATGTTGGGTAAGTCAGGTCCACAGGGAGCTAAAACAAACCAGTAGGCTCATTTCGAAGCTGCCTTGACTCCATCAAGAACTTCCTTTCAAGCCCACTTCCTGTCTTTCTGGACCTTGCCCCCAGCACTCTGGCCCCCATGGACGGTGGGCCCTAGAGCACTGCTCCATCCCAGATCCCTGTCTCAGGCATGCCTCGTGGGCCCCTGCCCACCTCTGCATTATCGCCTCTCAGGACGTGATTTGTGTTGCTTCATTTGCTCCCACTTTCATCCCTTTAGAAAGTGCAGTGCACCCAGGGCTCTCTCCCTGTCCTTCTCCCTCTACCAAGGCCTGTCATCCTCCAGATCTACTTAGCTTTGCCTTGATATCCTCCAGATCTACTTAGCGGCCTTGATATCCAGAGTGGTTGCCCAGCTGACTGGCCTCTTAATCCGGTTAGAAAAGCTGCGGCCTAAAGGTGTCATGGTGGGCCGGAAGGAGCTCATCCCCAGCATGGTGAGTACTAGATCCAACTGGCAACTAGCTCTGGGTCGGGTGCGAACTCCCAGATGGGTGGCCAGCTCTGGTCATGATGGGCTCAAGAACTGGAATGGCCTTGGGGCCACAGTGTCTAGGACCTGGACTCTGGCCTTTGCCCCAGTAGAAAAAAGACAAGACTAGGAAAAAATGAAGTAGGGGCCAACAGGAGGCAAAAGAGATGCCCCTAGTGTTCATGGGCGAAGACGTGGAATGAAACCGAGGGTATGCAGGAAGCTCTGCCTGCCCCAGGCCCCTGAGGAATGGAACGGGCAGGTGTGCTTGGTGAGTCAGCCCTGGGCCCCTGCTGCCCTCCTGATGACTTTCAGCTCATACAATAGCCCAATTGTGTCACTGCATCTAGCTATGGCTTGGGTTGCAACCCAGGGACTCAGCCCAGGGACCTCTAGGGACAGAGAGAAACAGCTATGAGAGAGGTCTTTGTGCAAATCCGTCCTGCAGGAAGGAGCCCAGGGGTCACAGAGAGCATAGCTGTGGCTGAGGAAGGACAATGGGGGACAAGAGGAGATGGTCTCAGCAATCCGTTTGGACTGATGGCCTGTGGGTGTCAGAAAGTGGCAAGAGGAAAGCTTATCCAATCAGTGTGGAATTGTTGTGCATATTAAGTAGGTTTTCAGACAAAAGACTTTGTAAGTCTGAAGTCTAAGGGAGGTTAGTGAGGTCTCAAGATACTGCAATGCTTTCTAACCGAGTGAATAATTAGAAAGCATTTGCCTTTTTTTTTTTTTTCTGTTGTTGTCACATGCAAGGACCTATTTGAGATTGTTTGTAAACAAAAATGATGGGTAGCTTGGGTCTCTTGGGGCTGAGAGCTCAGTGTCCACTGTAAAAATGTCTAACCTATTTTTGCAGAAGGTGAAATTTCTAAACGGTTATTCTAGACCATGTTTAGAGATGAGAAATATGGGGGCATTTCATAGCTTATTTCTGTGAAACAGGAAGTTAAAATATTCAGACAGAGATGTGGGTCTAAGACCAACGGAGGCAAGCCCTTCATCCAAGGCACCCAACAGTGGCGTCTTTTCATGGGTACCAGCTTGCAAGGTGTGCCTTCTAGGTGTTAGCCTTTGTCTCCTAGGGGAACTAAGGGTGAGAAAGATTTTAAAGCTCAACACTGTGCTCGAATACTAAAAGTAAAGCATAGCCTCTATTGTCCCACTTTCACCAGCCTACAGGCTTGATGTTGGGATAGTCCCAAGGATATCACTGGTTTCTCTAGCTCCAACTGATTCATTAATGCAGGATCTGTAGCCCCTCTTGGATTCCCACCTGGATTCTTTATGGAAACACTGGGTGAATCTCACCTGGAGCCTGAGAGACTTCCTTACTCCTGGGTGGAGCCTCACATTCTTCCATTCTGGCCTTTCTTGTTGGTGTCCAATGCATTTGCCTCACTACATCTATAGGGACACCTTTTCCTCACCTTGTGTTGGGCAGGGCCCCAGTGGGCTTAAATGGAAACCCAGTATGAGTAGGGACCATTCTCAGAGAGGACGGATGCTCTCCTTTTCCTTGTCTTCTCCTTCCCGCTGTCCACACGGCCGCATTCCATGGACATCGTTTTGTCAGGAATCCTCATGCAAATCCACGTCTACCTCACCTCCTGTCATATATTCACAGAGAAGTGTGAATTGACATGAAATGGTAACTTCTATATGGGACCTCCCCTATTAATGAGAACTGAAATCCTGGGGCAAACTCTGTAAGGTGTGATAAGATGCCAAACTTAGATTCTTTCTACCTTGCAGTCTTGGCAAGTGTCCCGAAGGCTGTCCTTTTTGTTTCTCTGTAAGTTAACCTCATGACTTGAAGTGACTTACACTTTCAGCTACCGTCTATCAACTGCTGACAGGCTCTCCTGTGCTTTCCTTTATGCTCTCTTTCCCTCCTCCCCTATCTACTTTGTTATCTGGAATTTTCTTTGTACATCATCAAGGTGGACAACATTCCCATGATGTCAATAGCCACGTCATTTCCAGGTGTTTTCCGATTAACGACTGTGATGTTTTGTCAAATCTGAGAAGATTCATTTTGTTCACTTTAAAGTACCTGTTGAAGTATCTCTGTTTCTTCAGTTGTTTGTTCTATTTTGGGACTTTGGTGTTTCTCCTCATATTTTCTTCAGTGTTGAAAAGTACTGGGTTTTAGTCACCTGCCTATCAAATGCCAGTTTTGTTTACCAGAGCCTGCCTCAGGTGACAGGCAGGAAACTTATGTATATCACAGATAATGTTAGTCATCACCACGTAACTTACCATTCCAGAGTCTGGGCGCATCCACTCCTCCGTTAATTCCATACCACTTCAATTCTGCAACCGCGCTTTGGATGGTTTGCTTCTCTTTCAAATAAATAAATAAAACCTTAAAAAAAAAAAACCAAAACACAAAATACCACAGAATGGGTGGCTTATAAACAACAAACATTTTTTTTTTCTCACAGTTATGGAGGCTGGGAAGTCCCACGATGTAGGTGCCAACAGACTCAGTGTCTGGAGAGAGCTCTCATCCTTGTTTATGGAAGGCTGTTCTCTCACTATGTCCTGGTAGAAGAGCAAGAGAGCTTTCTGGGGTCTCTTTATAAGGGCACTAATCCCATTCGTGAGGGCCCTCACTTCCAAATGTTCCATCTTGAATATCATCCCCCAGGGGTTAAGATTTTAATATACGAATTGGGGGGGGGATGCAAACCTTCGGTCTCTATCAGATTAATCTCTGGAGCCACAAAGACAAATAGGATACATTCCTCACACAAGAAGTGCACCCTCTCAGGAGAAAACAAGAACGGTCCCACTAGAGTACAGTGCGGTAAGTGCGACCATGAAGATAAGCACAGATCCGCGTGAGACCATAGTCCAAGCTGAGGAGGGGACCAGCCTCTTGAACGGGTGCTTTCTGAACTGAGTCTTGGAGACATCCTGAGGTAAGAGAGGGAGGCACCTGGGGATGGGAAGATGAATGGTCCAGGCTGAGGGAAGGGCAGAGACAAAGCCTTGGAGGCACAGGAGAGGACAGCAAGCCTAGGTGTGAGACAGAATGTGTGGCTGGAGGACTGGCTGCTGAGGAAGAGGGAGCAGAGCATGAAGGGATGAGAATCTGGGAAATGGAGCTGGGAGGTGTGTGTTCCCAGTGCTCTGATTATCCTTTGCTGCAAAACAAACTACCCGGAACGGTGGCTTAGAACAATAGCAATCATTTACTTTACTCACAAATCTGCAGTTTGTGCAGAGCTCATCACGGAGGGTTTGTCTCTGTTCCACATGGGGATCAAAGAGTTGATGTGACTTGGGGGCGGGGGTGGGGGCAGAATCTGCAACCGAGATCGCAGGACTCCTTATCCAGCTGCCAGCCCCAGCTGCTGGTAGGCTGGGACTCTGGCCAGTGCGGAGAGCCAGGAACCTTGGCTTCTTTCCATCAGGTCCTCTTTGTGGACCTGCTCTCTCTTGTGGACCAGTGACTGTGTGCCCAGAGTGAGCATCTCAAGACAAAGAGGCAGGTGGAAGCCGAACTGGCTTTTGGGACCTTGCCTCTGAATCCTGTAGGCTCATTTCTGCTTACACTATTGGTTGAGACAGCAGGAAAAGCATTCAGTTTCAAGGGGAGGAGATCTAGCCTCCTTTTGAGGGTTGAGCGGCAAACTTCCAAAAATGCATGTGGGATGAGCTATTTTTAGAAATGCACTCTCCCCCATGCAGCAACTGTGTGGAAGGCAGAGTGTACAGGTTGATAGTAGAGGCAAGGAGATGCATTAAGAGATGTTTCCAGTGAGCAAAGAGCAGACTGGGGAGATGCAAATATATTCCAGAGTCAGCTAGGTTCTGGGAGTCGGGAAGGGAGGCTCAGTCATTAGGGAGCAGCACTGGCCACAGTCTACTTTGCAAGTGAGCCCTTCGCCCTTCGGAGGTACAGTCTGTGTGTACCAGCTCTCAGTTCCCTGGCATCAGTGATAGGCCAGTTAGTAGTTGTTGGTGTGTGCTGTCCCCACATCAGTCGGGGCTGTGGTTTCTGTGGTCCCAAGGAAGCCTGGGGTGCCACTCACAAAGGCCCACTGTTGTTACTGATTGATAATAACACCAGGACCTTGCTGTCCGCAGAGACAAGTCCTCCCCCGACACCACTGCAGAGAGAGAGAGATTTTCACCTGGGAGGGAACGAGAAGGTCTGGTCCACTTTCAGAACATGGAAATTCCTCACAGTGGCCTGCAGAGGAGGTGGAGGACACTGACTTCCAAATGCCTGGCCACCCATTCAGTGGACGAACAAGGACATTTAAGATAACATTTAAGAATGTTCAAGAACATTCAACTGTGCTTATTTTCAAGTCCACAGACCTTCAATGGTCAGAAGCTGAAGGATGGAAAATAACCCTATTCAGCTAGTTTGTGAAGACAAGAACAGCTATTGGGATATTTACTGTCTCCTTCCCACGAATGGTCATCTATCTCTTGTTCTCTGAGCATCACATACTTTCCTCTCTACCAATCTTGGAATACACCTGTGTTCTCCCATCTGAAAGATGCCACTTTCACCTCACTCCCACCAGCAATGAGCTGGAAGCCTATACTGGGCTCAGAAGAGTGATCTTGGCTTTGACCCCATTATCCTGGTGCTAAAACCCAGCTGGTTGGCCAGCAGAATCCCACCATCTCTGGGACCCTTGGAAGCACATGAGGACCCCTGAGAAAGGCTCACAAAAGGAAGTTCTACCAGGAACGAGCACTGAAGTTGTCAGGCAAGGCTGTCACATGCTCTTTCCTGATGCCAGCAAGACAGACTCTTCAAAAAACCAAGAGCCCCTTGTCATGGCATGCCCTATAGATGGCTCACCTCAGTGATCTACCAGAAGAAGCCTATGCTTTAGACACTGCTGGTCAAATGCTCTTCCCACTCTTCCCCTGTTGCTCCTATAGTTTCTCTGAGCCTCCCTGTCATTGTTTGCAAATGCGGTGGACTTGACTACCCCTACCAGTGGAAACCTTTGAAGTCCACTTTTTTTTTTTTTTTAAGATCAAGAACTGACCAAGTTCATCCAAATGAATCCAGTTTTTTGACTTTCTTCTCTTTGGTGATGTTTCCCTCCTCTCCTTTTTGATCATTCACTGGGATAGACAAGTCCTATTTGGCAGCCACAACCAATTATCCTTCCACGTCAGTTACCAACTTAATCTTATAATATCACATAGACCTCTGAGTTCATGGATCCCTGGGGCTCTTCTCTTCCTTCATCAATTCCTCTTTACTCTCCCCTTTATCCAGTTTGGATCCCCGTGGTTTACCTTTATAACTAAAGGAGAGGGTGTTTTATCCCATATCATTTGGTCTGGCAAGTAGTAATTAAAGTAAGAAAGCATTTAAAACGTAAAAATATAGAGCTAAAATTGGGAAGACCCAAAACTGGCATGTACATCTTTGAACCCATTATTATGGTTTACAGCAGATAGAGATGGGCATTCATCCACCAGTCTTTGGAGTTAGGTCCTTGCCTTTCCTTTGAGAATGGGTCTGCTGATAGGAATTCTGCACTGTCTCTCTCACATAAGTCACTAGAAAGCCTCTACTACAATTTCGTTTGGTTTTCTTTAGAATGGAATGACCACCAGTCCAAGCCTGAGAAGTGATCCAAGTGCAACTGTGCTCTTACAACAGCATGGAAGCCTGGAAGGAACAGGTGCTAAAACACCTTGAGCTCTGAACAAATAAAACCATTTCTTGTTCCATAAAGAACAGTGGACAGAGTGGGCACTCAGGTGGCACCTGCTCGCCCCCGGGGCTCACCTTCTGCTAGGGGTCCAAGCCCATGAGGCCAATAAAGCCCTTATGCTCTTTGAAAGCTACTCCCCAGTTCTTTTTCATTTCTCAAGCCCTCATCCCTAGGTCTTCTTAGACATCCTTATCAGCTTAGGGCCTTCCCTCCATCACTGGAGTGATCTTAGAGCCAGGCAAGGTCATGAGAGATTGATCAGGGCTAGATGTTTATTTAAGGGTTGTGACTGTAGAAGGAGGACAGATGGGACTGACAGAGTAGGGATGCTCGCTACAGGGATTGGGGGCATCTAATAGCATGAAAGCAATTGCTGGCCTCCCTGAGTAGTGAAACAGTGGGGGGTTAGTCTGGGGACCATCTACGAGAAAGGGATGACACAACCATAGGCAGGGCCCACACTCCCCTCCCTTGGGGATCACGGCAAGAACCCCATCACTGTCTGGGCTGTGACCTCTTGGATTATAAAAAATCCCCTTCTTCATCTCTTGAAACTAAAACTCTGTCCTGAGTTTCAGGACTGAGAAGGCAAACCCAGAATACTCTTAGGAAATTTCTGCCAACATCACTGGGGATGGCTACAATTACTTTTGTAGATAGATATTTCTTAATTCCGAGAAGACTTTAAATTATAGAAATGTTTGCTGGGATGAAACTATAGCATTAACATTTTTTTTAAAAGATTATTTATTTATTTATTTGACTGAGAGAAATCACAAGTAGGCAGAGAGGCAGGCAGAGAGAGAGAGGGAAGCAGGCTCCCTGCTGAGCAGAGAGCCCGATGCGGGACTCGATCCCAGGACTCTGAGATCATGACCTGAGCCGAAGGCAGTGGCTTAACCCACTGAGCCATCCAGGCGCCCATAGCATTAACATTTTTAAGGTAAGACAATCTGTGTGTATCTGGTAGCATATGTATTCATAAAATTTAAGAGAATCTGACCTGTTAATTTAAAACATCTAACTGAATTTAGACTTTTGAATTTAGGTTGGACTCTTAGTAAATGTACAAATAGCAACAGAACATGTAAGAGAACTTAAGACTCACTGTATTCATAAGTTTAATTTATTAGATTTCCCAAGGATTACTGAAATGCTTGAAAAGGTTTGTTTGTTAATTAGATCACTGAAGTACTTAAGACTGGAAATTGAATTAATAGACATATAAATGTAATTTAAAATCCTTAAAGAAAAAAAAATAAAATGCTTAAAGGAGCTTAATTCCATGTTAATCTGGAAATAGACATTAATCAAACTAATTAAAAGGGATTGCTTCATGTTGGGTTTATAAATAAAATAAGATTTGTAACCCGAATTAAGAAACTTAAGGTAAAGCCAGGGTTCAGTAACTATATATATATTTTTTAACTCAAGTAACTTCCTTTTAGATAATCTTAGCTATAGATTCAAAAGCCATTTTTTGAGGACACAAAAATCTCACACTGATAGCCTCATAGTTCATGGGAAGACCAAAACCACCAGACAGGCACCCCATCACTGTCTGATTACCAAATCCACAAGCCAACTGTATCCACTATTTCTTCTTTCTTCCAAGTAGCAACAGAGTCTTGTTCCTTCTGTCATTGCTCAGTTCTCTTTTGCTCCCTCCAACCCTTCCTCCTCTGGGTGTCCCCTTCCCCACACCATCAGCTTTGCACTAGTACGTAAAGAAGCTAGCACATGGACCAACATGCAAACATTGGCTGGACCCAGAGCTACATACATACATAAGAGGATGGGTGTCTAACGGTGTAATTACAGACAGAGCTTTTGAGACGCCAACTCTCGTAGATGGGTTGGGTTGCCTATCTCCATGCTAAGGGATTAAATTCATTCACTAAAGTCACAGGCAGAGAGGAGTGGTGACTGTTGGGACAAGGTTGCATTCTTTATTGCTCGACTTGGCTGATTTTAAATGTTAATTATTTTCTAGAAACGATTTCCTTTTAAGACTAATCTCCAGTCTCACCATCACTTGCTTTTAGATTTCATTTTTTTCTAAAGTAGAGTAAGCTGTACTCTCTACATTACACCTATGAATTAAGATACATAAAAATGAAACTTTAATAGAAGTTGAATATAATAAACTTATAATATAAGTTGAATGTACTTGTTAATGCCAATGTACTTGTTAATATGGGTTTGGGGATATGCATACACTCAAGTTTAAGTTCATACATGCCGTTATAAGCATGAAACTGAGCTAAATGATGTGACATTTTCCTCTAATCTTTACAAAAACTTCAAAGTAATCATACCCATTAGTATGGCTACCACTGAAAAAGCAGAAAATAACAATTGTTAGCAAGGATGTGGACAAATAGGAAGTCTTGTGCGCTGTTGGGGATATAAAGTGGTGTAGCCATTGTGGTAATCAATATGGTGGTTTCCCTAAAAATTGAAAATAGAATTACCATATGATCCAGCAGTTCTACTTCTGAGTATATGTCAAAAAGAATTAAAAGCAAGGACTCAAAGAAATATGTATACACCCATGCTCCCAGCAGCATTATTCAAAATAGCCAAAAGGAAGGGAAGCAACTCAAGTGTCTACTGAGGGATGAAAGGATAAAATAGAGCATATACATACAATAGAATATTATTCAGCGTTAAAAAAGAAAGAAAATTCTGACAAAGGCTACCAGATGAATAAACCTTGAGGACATTATGCTAAATGAAATGAACCATTCGCAAAAAGACAATACTGTATGATTCTGCTTATATGCGATACCCAGATTAACCAAATTCATAGAGACAGAAGGTAGAATGACAGTTGCCAGGGCCTGAGGGGAGAGAAAATGGGGAGTTGCTGTTGTCAATGGGGACAGAGTTTCAGTTTCAGAAGATGAAAGAGTTCTGGAGATGGATGTGGTGAAGGTTGCCCAACAACGTGAATGTACCCAATGCCACTGACTAAAAATGATATAGTAAATTTTTTATAGATTTATTTATTTTAAAGAGACAGTGGGAGAGACAATATGTGTGCACAAACAAGAGGGGAGGGAGGGGTAGAGAGAGGAGGGAGAGAATCTCCACTGAGTGCGGAGCCCAACGTGGGGCTCAATCTCATGACCCCTGAGATCACAACCCGAGCCCAAATCAAGAGTCAGATATTTAACCAAGTGAACCAACCAGGTGACTCAAGATAGTAAATTTTGTTATGTGCATTTTACCACAATTTTTTAAAAAGTCACAATAGGTCACAGGGCACAAGTGGTTTCTGATTTAAGGCATTTTCCAGAAATTTTATGGTAGATTAGACAGATAAAAAAAAAACAGCCCTACTGAGAAAAACTCTGACTCTATTTCTGATACCGTATAACCTTTTGCAGACACACACAGAGAGACGAAAGAGCCTGAGAGACACAAGCCTTCTTGTGAGGCTCGTGTGTGCAAACTCAGAGTTAATCAAAGTACCACCGGGTCTTACAATGTACCTTTATAGCTAACGTTTGATTATGTCGAGGCTTCCTTCTAGTGTTTGTAAAATGGCTTGCTTTAACTCTTCTTAAATCAGAGAGAAGGATGTTATTTCATTTTATAGGTTCTCTTTTGCTGTTGTCAATCAACCAACAAATATTTGCTAAGCATCTACTACGTACAGGGAGCACAGAATCTAATACTCCGAGAAAAGTTTTTAGGTTGAACCATAGGAAATTGCCAACATTCAACCATTTCTGACCTGAAAAAAGGGGCCATTTCCTATGGCTCAACCTTAAACTCAGTTGTTGATAATCTGGGGAGAGAACCAGCAACCTAGGGAGAGAAAAGATACAGACACACCAGAGAGGTTGGCCGGCAACCACCAGTACAACTAGTACAACACATACGACCCGTACAGCCCCAGAGCCAGAGAAACGCTGTAGGTCTTCTAGAGAAGAGGCAACAGGATAGAGGAGATGGGGAAGGGGCTGGGACAGTGCGGCTGGGCGGGCAGAGGAAGTGACTCATTTACCAAGATGGCTGCTTGACGCAAGCACAGACGCAGGGAGACGGGGATGCCCGGGCTCCGTGTGGAATTACCGGTAGCGATGAGGAGGCCCCGGGGAGCTGAGGCTCGAAGGGGAGTGGGAGTGTGTGACGGGCAGTCTCGTCTGGGTTTCACCGACTCCGTTGGACCAGGCAGCTGCTGAGAACCGCGTGCGAAGACGGAAGCGGAAGTTCAGGAAGAGCAGTTGGTTGAGTGAAGACATTAGGTGAAGACCGTGGGCTGAGTACCTACTGTGTGCAGAGCACTGGTCTATTTTGGTTACACGAGGCAGCAAAGCAATTACCCCTGCCTTTGTGGAACCGAATTCTAGCTGTGGGGTGTGGATGTGTGGGTGTCTATGTGCACGCGCACACAGTAAATAACAACCATAGCAAAGAAGTGAGTTATCTAGTATGTTAGAAACTGTTAAGTACTGCAGGGAAGAAAAAGAGCAGAATAAGGGTGGTCGTCAGGGCAGGTTCATAGAGAAGGTTCTAGATGACCCAGATTACAAATTCTGTATTTCATAATATTCATTATTCAGTTAATTGGCTTCACTGCATTTTTAATTTGGCAATTAGGATTTTAACCATTATTTTTCGTGAAAAAGTTGGCTACCAATAAAATTATTTTCTAATACCCCCAGGAAGGCCAAGCAAAGTCCAGAGCAGAACTTTCTTTTTTCTTTTTTTCAATTGTTCATCTTAGAGGTTTTATTTTTTTTTTTCCAGTGTTCCAAGAGTCACTCTCTCCTAAATATTTTTCTACAACCAGTACAACAAATGGAGCATTGACTCTGTGTCCACCTCATTCTGGTCCATGCAATTTTAAATACAGAAGAATTTTTTTGATGTATATTTCCTTCAGATAATTTCTATCTGTTGTAGAAAATTTGGGAAACATTAAGACATGTAAAAAAAAAAACCACAATATTTTCAATTGCTCAAAATGATTTCCTGAAAACTTTGTAGCCAATATCACTGTCCCCACCAAGAAAATCTACCACTGAGAAGTCAGAGGCTACACCTGCAGCATGGATTGGTCATTCTCAATGAAGAGCTCTGAAAGCCTGTTGAAAAAACGCTGCTCCCTTGAGCTTCCAACACCTACTGTGACCCCTGTGATTTACATGCTATTTGGATATCTATATTCTATTTAGGCGGTGGTTTTAACTAGTTTCATTACTTCAAGTTCATTCCTTTCTTCTTATTTACTATTCACAGCACTAGAAGGGAACTGCTTGTCTTTGTAGCAATGACCACCACTAGCATCTGAATCCTATCTGTGACTAGATGGGAGCTGGAGGTCGAATCATTTGAATACAGTGCCTCTGTGGGTCTACAAGAAGACATGGTCTGGAATTGTGGGTTACATCGGGCTTCGTTTAGATAATAATCTTGCCTATTAATCTATTTTTCCTTTTTCATTAAGATACTTAACAAGCTGTACGAAGCTTCTAAGCATGTTACATTATTATGCAAAGTAGTTCACCTTATCTACATGTATAATAATGTCTGACAACTATAATATCATCCTGAAAGGGTTGGGCAGAAAGTGCCGCTCTGCGCCAGTGTTTCTGAGGCCATTAAAGTACAGAGGTCTCCAAAGTGGCGGTCAAGGTGCTGGAGAAGGGCAGAGCCCGTGCTTACCCACAGGGCAAAAGCCAAAAGGGTTGGACTACCATGAAGATAGGACCACTGCTTCTTTGGACTTGGACTTTACCCAGGCCATGACCTATTCTTGGAAAGCCGCATCAGCAGGAGATGGAGCTCTGGTTCCTGACTTTGGCTCCAGAGCTTGATGCCCAAGCCGAGGAGTTGGTCAAACACCCATCCTCTGGGGAGGAGGCCATGCATTTTTAAAAAATCTGTCTAAGAGCTTTTATACCAGCTGTCAGTCTCATCCATCTTCGGTAATAACTTCCTGTCAAGTGACAGGATCCTCCAAGGATGGAATGAGTCTTTCCAGTTAGCTTGTTCGGCTGGAAGCTGTGATATGGGAAATCCACGTGGAGGTTAAGGCAAGTAAAGATTACTCTTTAAAAAAGACAGCTCTAGTTATTCAAGGTCTGACACTTCTCTCTATATGATCCAAGGAAAGGACATGCTACAGAAGGTGTGTGTTGTCAGTAATGTGAACACAAGGCTTTGGGAGGAGGTGATTTTTCCGAAGGTTTCAAGCGGACTAGAACAGTATCCAAAGCGTAGGCCTCAAACCACCACCATCAGAATCTCCAGGGAGCATGTTAAAAATGCAGGTGCCGGGGCGCCTGGGTGGCTCAGTGGGTTAAGGCCTCTGCCTTCGGCTCGGGTCATGATCCCAGGGTCCTGGGATCGAGCCCCACATCGGGCTCTCTGCTCAGCGGGAAGCCTGCTACCTCCTCTCTCTCTCTGCCTGCCTCTCTGCCTATTTGTGATCTCTGTCTGTCAAATAAATAAATAAAAAAAAAATGCAGGTGCCTGTCCCTTGCCCCCTTTAAAATGGAATCTGGCAGTTTAAAAACTGCATGAAACAACATTCTCAAAGGGTTGGAACTATAAGCCATCTAGGTCTGAGTGAGCTGTATTTAGAACAGCAACTACCAGTGTCCTCGGAGTGCAAAGGCTTTTTGAGAAGACGGCATTAGGGACTGAGTGTGTGCACTGCCTCCAAATTCATGTTAACATCTAATCCGCAATGTGATAGCATTTGGAGGCAGGGCCTTTGGGAGGGAGGGAGTTCAGTGACGAGGAAGGTGCCCTTACAAATGGAACTATTGCCCTTATGGGAAGAGGCCAGCAAGCTAGCCAACTCTCTTCCTGCCATTTGAGGAGACAACATGGCAGGTCGGAGGTCTGCATCCTGGGAGAGGGCTCTCATCAGAACCTGACCACACTGGCATCCTGATCTGAGACCTCCAGTCTCCAAAACTGTGAGAAACAAATCTCTTTCTTATGAGCCATTTGGCTGATGGTATTTTGTTATAACAGCACGAGCTGAGATAGGGTGCAGAGGTCTTCTGAGCTTTGGTTGGCCAATTCAACTCTTGCTTAGTACTCAATGACTCTTGTGTTGTAAGCTCAGGCTAAGAAACATAAGGAGCTTGGAGGATGTTCTATTCTGCCCTCCATGCCCCCTCCCCTTCCCAGCCATCAAGGAGAAAACAAAGATGCCTGCTCCTCAAGGGAGGATTTTTTTTTAGGGGATGTGAATTTGTCGAATACCTGAGGTAAGAATGTGGTGTGAGTATGATGCTCAGTGTGGCCAAGTATGGCTTTGGGGCCTGGGCTTCTAATGAAAGATGGGTCCCATATTTAGAATGAGGAGTTTCTTGGAATACATGTCCTTGCGTACTTTTAGAGTCTATGTTCTAGACTATGTGGGGGTGGACTGGTGCTGACACTGCTGGTTGGGGCCACATCGAGGGTCTCATGGAGCCACACCTCTGCAGTGGGGCCCTCTGAGAAAGCCCGTGGCTGGTGGAGGCACCAGGGTCCCAACAAATGAGGAAAAATGTCAAGTAGATTATGTGACACACAATCGGCCTGACTGGCATTGCTTAGTGCTGTGGAGCGTGTCCTGCCAAGTTGGTCAAGTGCTCTACCGCAGATAATCCTCACACAGCCCTGGGATTCGCCAACATGGTGAGCAGCCCCGTTCGCCTGCAGCGAACACACTCAGAGAAGCTGGCTAATTTGCTTGAAGAGACGGGGTTAATAAGGATAACTGGACGCTCCTACCACACTTGGCTTTGGCAGCAGCTCCCAAGCCTGGAAAAGGGATTCTGCTTCGTGAGAGAGCAGACAGCAACCCCGCAAGGTTTCAGACAAACCCGAAACCACGGTACTGATCACACGAGTGGTTATTACACGAATTATACACCTATGGCTGAGTTCTGGTGGGAAAGTGGCCAAGACCAAAGCTGTATTTACCGTGAGATTTTATTTTAAAAGAATACTTTCAAGCTTTTCTAGGCTTTCACAGTTCTAAGCTTTGGTCTTAAAATTAATTTGGCATTCTGGTATCGGGTGGTAGAAATTAGGAAGAGAAGTAGTTTATAAACTGCTTCACAGATAGAAGCCAAAGATAAAATTGTACTGGTACTGAAAATATTTAGCTTGGGAATGTCAGAGTTTCAAGAGACCTAAAGATTCTAATTATAATTTAAGACTATAATTTGTGATGCACTTTGGGAGAAAACATGGCCAGTTTTAGCTCCCTAGAAACATGATTTAATAGCATCTGGCACTCGTCACGTGTGAGGGCTTGGTGGTTCAGGGCAGTAACTCAGCAGGGCTGTTTCTGAAAAATGAAGGCACACTGAATGCAAACAAATGAGCGGAGTCACACAACTATAAAATCACTGCCCTTTACTGTCCTTTGCCGTCTGTGCAGAGACAAGGGAATGGCAAAGCAAGATCTGTCCAGGACATCTCGGACATGCAGCAAGGTGATGGCAGAAGGGCCACCTGGACAGGGCACTGACGATCCGTTCACACTCCAAACCACACGGGGACCCTGCCTTGACCGCCTTCCCCACTGTCAACAGGCTCGGACTGGGACTATCAATCCACCCTCCACCGGTCCACCTGGCGCTGGGAAGTCTGGGGATGCTGGAACTTTCATAAATACAAATCCTGATCTGTCCCCGGCAGCTGGAGGACTTCCCGCGGGGGTTTGGGGCAAGATTGAAAATGACGGTCAATTTTAACTACAAGCCTTAGAAAAGTTCCTGAGGCCAGAATGTCTATCTGTATTGCGTCCTTTAATTGCTTGTTTCTTCCTTACTTGCTTTGTGTAAACCCAAGTCTATCAGCTATCCAGACACTTATCGTATGAACGGATTCTAACATCAGGTCAAAATGGAACACACAACACTGAGACCTGAAAAAGTCAGAAGCACTTGTAATTTCCAGGGATAAGGTATAGGACAGATGTGCTTTGTCTGAAGCAATGATCCACTTCGCTCATCTGGATATATATTCTTACAGAACTGGGTACCCCAGCTTCAGGTACCAGACCCCAAACTTCTGATTTATATCACAGGCAACAAAGAGAACAACGAACTCACAGAGAACAGAAATGGCAGGTTAAGTGCAAGCTCTCACCAAACTGCTTATTTCTGCTGGAAACCTCTGGGGTTGGTGTTGGAAGGGGGTGGCACCAAAGCCAGCTTTCTGGCTTTGCAACTGGCATTACCAGCGCCGTGAACTTGTGCATTTACTTCCTGCCTCATTTTTTCCATCTGCATAAGGGAGATGAGAACAGGACCACCTTAGGGGGTTGTGATGAAGACTAAGTGAGGACCCCCTGTCTGGCATAGAGAGGGCACTGAGGACACATGCGCTGTTCATTAGCCAGTAGTGGCACAACTCCCCTGTGATGTGACTTTGTTTCCTGTGCCTGGCATGTTGCAGCTGTTTGAGATCTGCTTACCAACTGAGCAACTGGAAGTAAGACATGGGTGGGAGAGAAAAAAACTGGTGCTCAGCAGTACGGCTGACAAAAGTTCGGTGCAATATTTTTAAACAAATAATTTCCAAAGAGTAAAGTTAGGACCAAGCTTGAGATTCTGCTTTCTCTTGGAGTTTCACTAATTAAAATTATTTCAGCATATAAAATACGTGGTGGTAGAAAAAGAAAACACGCAGATAATAAATTTGTTAAAACTCCTCTCTAAAAATTGTTTCCCCGTAGACACTGAGGAACCAGTAAATGCTGGAGCAATTACTCTCCCGGGATGGACTCTGAGTTTTCCCAAAGATAAATACACACATAGTCTTGTCATAATACTTTTTTTTTTATTACAATATCCAAAAAACTGAGTATGCAAGTTTAGGAGGTCTCAAGACCCCTTCTTCAGTTGTAGGAATGTGCCATCTCAAGACTGTATATTTAAACTATAAAGAAGTTCAAATGTAAAGAAAAAAGAAAATGCAATTTCTTCATAAACATTCTGTGTCTTACTACCAATCACGTATTCTCTTGTAAACCCTGAAAAATTCCCTGTAAAGCAAATAATATATATATATAATATATATATATATATATATATATATATATGGGGTGTGTGTGTGTGTGTGTGCGTGTGTGCGTGTGTGAAGTGTATGGTAGTTCCCCTTCCCCAAAGATCAGCTGTTTTCCTTAATCATCTGTATTAGTGTCAACAAATGGCTACGGATACATATTACTTTGAGAATTAAATACATAATTGGGAAATTTAAACAAGCCGCAGGGCGAGAGGAAAAAGCACTAGGCGGATGGCACATCTGGGGGTAAATGACCACAGCATCTGTCTGTCTGGGTCACAGGTCTGGCTTCTGCAGACTGACTTTCAAGGAAATTCTTTTATTGCAAGCATAGCCCCGAAGGCACTGGACTTTCCTCACTACTCTCTCATCTGGTGGTTCTGGTATTGCTACCAGCAAGGCGTGTCCACTCCCTGGACAGTCTGGGAGCCACGCGAGGGCAAAGGGCATGGAGCCACGGCTGCCAGGCCCAGGGCCGGGGCCCTCTGCAGGAGCGCCCGCCCCGCTTTCTGAGTTGTACTGTAGTTCACTTAACGGCAGCTTCGGTGCGTTCAAACCGTGCCCGATGTCTGCTTAAGGAGGGCTTCTGTTAGCGCGAACCATCTGAACAGACTAAGGCTGTTTTCAGTTGAGCAGGAGTGCCGTGATCGAACAGCCCCCTCTTGCACCTCCCGTTTGAAACCTGGCCGGGAGGAGGGCAGGCCGGCAAGTGGGTACCACGGCCCGGCCTGGCAGAGGGGAGGCGAGCGGAAAAACAGACCGACCTGCACGCAAAGGTAAACGAGGCCAAGGAAGCCAAGGACCGATGAACCACCGGACAGAGCGGAGCCCGCTGCAGGAGGGCCCGTGAGCGCGGCCTCTTCCGGGGGCGACGCGCCCGGCTCCGGGGAGGTGAGTGTGGCACCGAGGGCCTGGAGGTGGCAGGGGCTGTGGGCGTCACTGCAGCGCTCGGACGAGGTAGAGCTTCTCCCCGTGCTCACTGGTGAAGATGGGCGCCTTTTTGTAGTGTTCCACCAACTCGTCCATGGTGTGAAACCGCCGCTGCCCGATGCAGTAGACATTGTCCACGAGCTGCACCTTGAAATGTTTGTTCTTCCCTGACGCTTTCAGAGACACGGAGAAGTCACTGGGCTGGGGAGGAAACGGAACAACAGTCAGGACCGGCCGGCGGCAGGAGACGCGGGGGAGCGCCCCCCACGCAGCACGCACGCACGCACGCACGCACGCACGCCAGGTGTGCGGCAGTACCTAGCGCGGCACCTGAGGCTCCCAGGGGCCTTGCCACCTCGCGTGCTCCGAGTCCAAGCAAAACTCCATTTTGCTTAGTACAGTGTCCGTGCCAAATGTATTTCAGTTATTCGAAAATTGGGGACCCCATACATAGCGTGCGGGATACTGGTGTTACCCTGAAGCTGAAGAAACTTGAATTTTTTTTTTCTCCAGTCTGTTTCTAATAAACTGGGAATTTCTAAGAAGTGGTCTGCATATAGCTAGAAATTTCCCCCCATTAGAAATGAAGCCATCAAAAATTTTCTAATTCTAAGCTATTTAAAAATAAGTAAGAGCAGTTGAAAACTCCGGAGTTTTAAACATGGTTTGTAATATCCGGGGGTGGGAGTGGGGCGCTGTACTATGGTTTAAGCACAGATTTTACTGAGAAGTGCCTGATTTTGCAATTATGTCAGTGCCTTATTTATATGTGAATCGATTTGAGAAAGGTATCGTTATTTTTTATTAAAAGTGGTCCTGCCTCTTCTGAGACACTGACTAGCCAGCTGATGGGGAAGAGGAAGGAGGCTGGTCCCCCTCAGTGGCTCCAGAATAAAACCCAATTGCCCACTGGCACTGTGTCCACATGGAGTGTGTCACGTGGCCCTGCCTACAGATCTAATCAATGAGATGTCACTGTCCCACTGTCCCACTCTCACCGCAGTTCACTTTGTTCTTTGAGCCGTCCTGTTGCTACCTTGGACGATCATTCCTACAAGGCTACAAGCTGAAAGGTTTTCCACCTGAAGAAACCTCTCTCAATTGAGGTAAGTTCTTCCCTTCCTTGGCTTGCCATACAGCAGAAAGCTGACAACTTCCAGGGAGAGGAGTAGAGTGTACTCCAGTAACTGTTCTGTAATAAATAATTTACACATTCGTCCTATCCCTTCACTATGCATTAGGCCAGGTGGACCACATCTTCTCCACTCTGTATTCTGGAGAGCTGTACAGATGGTAGGAGCCTACTATAGCTCTTAAAGGAATTCCTACAGCAGGGTTCATTGGTTCTCAAGACCCAACTAATTTCCTGATGCGGAGGACCCGCCCTGTTGTGTGATCCCACGGGGACAAAATTAAGCACCTTAGCCACTTTTACATGCAACTTACAAACCTTTGGTCCAAAGTGTGCAAAATCTTGCAAAACAAGTGAAAATCCCATAAACCAATGACATCCCAGGGAAATGGATATCCAAGGGCATTCAACTCTACAAAAGCACTGTGGGGCTTACCGACCCGTCACAGCTGCTACCGTGCAAGAATCAAGAGACAACTGTATTCACAGCCTGTATTTATGGATCCCTCTGCCCCAATCAAACCAAAGACAAACAAAATCTGTGAGGAAAACGTCCCATCTTATCTCCGTGCTAACCCTGGGACTTGATGCCCTGGAGGAGATGCGAGAAGTGCTAGTGGGCAGGACCTTCAGGAAGACACAGAAAGACTGATGTCCGAGTCAACCTCAGGCGACATACCATTTTCAGAGTCATGGGCGTGTGAGGTTTAGGGAGTGGGGAGGACGACACAGAACTCGGAAGTTATTTCCTCCACTGGACCTCTTAGAAACGAATCATCACAAACCCTGATGTCACAGATGATCCTTTCAACCCACCCTGTCAACATAATATTCTAAACTGCACAGAACGTCATTCTAAGTAATTCTAATCAATTCTCCAATCGTGACTGTTCTCATGGGACTGAACAAGATGGGTTCAAGCTAACCCTCGGTATCCTCTGTGTTATTTTCCAAGTTGGTTGCTGTGTGTGGCTCTAAAAAAAGAACCAAGTGAAACAGGTTCTGCCTGACAGGTCCTCCACGTGTGAGCAAGGCTTGGAGCACCGGCGTCATTGTTGCTGTCACAACAGTTATTAGTCCTAATGTAATAGTCCATACAGCTTATGTACCACTCAACCCTCTCCTGAGGGCTTCTGGTTTCCCTTAAAGCAATGTTTAGTTTCAAGCTTCTATTACACACACACACACACACACACACACACAGAAGGCGATCTCCCTTTTATAGTTTAGCACAAGCTAGGCAATGTGCTAGTTTTATAGATCCCTGAATCAATTCACAGATTAAGCAGCATCGTGGTAGAGGTGAGTCAGGGTAAGTACACGATATACCCAATTTTAATTAAGCCAAATGATCAACAGATGACTTTCTGAACAGGAAAATGTGCTTTTAATTTAAGCTCCTTAATTTAACATCATGGCACGCCATGTGCATTTGGGTGTTAAAGGCAGGAGCGCCGATGCAGCAGAGAAGGTAATTTTTAATTTCATGGGCTCTTGAGCAGAAACCTTAAAAGTTAAGGACGTAGAACAAACCAAGTTTATGTGAAACAGGAATGCTGAACACTTGGGGGATTCTTGGTTCATTGTGGGCAGATTTTTCCAATCACTAACTAGCACTAAATGAAGCCTGAAGATGAGCTCGACCGGTGGTTCTCAAGGTGGGCTCCCAAGACCAGTACCAGCAGTAGCATCACCCAGGAACTTGTCAGAAAAAAAAATTCCCAGGCCTCGCCCCCAGACCGGCTGAATCAGAAACTGCAGGGTAGGGCCCAGCCATCTGTGTTTTAACCCTGGCCATCTGCATCTCAGTGAGCCATCCGCAGGATGCTGATACGGTCTTAGAACAGAAACGCCATCTGCGCCAACCACCAGCAGTGTTTTCAAATGTTCAGAGCCATGAGAAAAAGATATGAACGTGACTGATGGGCTGAGTAGCCCCTCGAAGTGGGGAACTCGGGGGCCAACCTCACCCGCAGGTTGTGGGTGCCTTTCTGATTCTGTCCTGAGGACTCCGGCCCCGCCAGACATTCTAGTGTGGAGCTGCCTCAGTGACACAGCTGGGACACAGGTGGGCAGAATCTCCTTTCCTTAAACTGGGCCAGTTCCCTGGGTCTGACAGAGATGGAGCGGCTCCAGACCCAAAACAACTCTGCCTCCGGAGAAAGTGAAAGAGCACGAAGTGGAGGAAGACCCCTAGGGAGGCAATGCCACCAGCCTTGTCCACATCTTGTCCATCTTCTAGAATGACTTAGGGGAGTCAGGTGAAAAAGAACGAGGCCACGCTCCCTTCGGCTAGCAGTGGTGTGCTGACACTGTGACTCTGAATTCTAATTTGAAGCCAAAGAACCCTGACAGGGTTTTGTGAGATACCTACGTTGAGAGAAAAATGTAAGCAAAACTAAAATGTTTTGTTTAGGGATACATACTTAGGTTTAAACAATCAAGGAAATTATTTTCATAAAATTAAAGGTAGCAATTATCTCTACTTGGAGGTATGGTGCAATCAGGAGGCTAATCTGGGATGGGCAGTAGCTTCTAGAGTACCAGCAATGTCCTGTTTCCTGAACTTGACCTGGGTTACACATGTACTTAAATCAGGCTCCTTGCTCTGTGGGAAGCCTGCTTCTCCCTCTCCCACTCCCCCTGCTTGTGTTCCCTCTCTCACTGTATCTCTCTCTGTCAAATAAATAAATAAAATCTTAAGAAAAAAAAAAAGACATTTTCTGTGTGTTACTTGACACGATAAAACATGTTTTAAAGGTGCTAAATCTGAAGCGAGGAGAGCTGGCTTGGCTCTCCACCAGTCATGTGGCACCAGCATTTACCTCTTCAAATAGCCCTGCCACCCTCTTGCTAAACTCTCCCCTTCCCCATCCACTCTTTTGGGACACTGATTACATGTATGTAAATCTCAGTTCAGCCTACTATAACTGAACACCACAGACTATGTGGTTCAAATTTACTTCTCACAGTTTTGGAGGTGGGGAAGTCCAAATTAAGATCAGGTTTGGTATCTGATGAGGGCCTGCTTCCTGCTTCCTAGACAACCAAATTCCCATGGTGTCTCCGAACAACAGAAGCAGCAAGAAAGCTCTCCAGGGTCCCTTTTATAAATATGTGACTAATCTCATTCATGAGGGCCCCACCCACTTAATGCAATCACATTGGGTAGTGGGCCTTAGCCTGTGAATTTGCCAGGGGTTGAGGTGAGACACACAAATATTCAGTCCAAAGCAAAATCTTTTTTATATTCTTTCTGTGTTTTCTGACCTTTTTTGTGTGTATCCTAAAATCTCTAATTCCTCTGGGCTATCTTCCCATTTACTAATCCTTTCTTTGGCCGTGTTTAATCTATGGTAAACCCACCAAGTTCTTAATTTCAGTTATTATATTTTTTAGTCTTATAATTCTCACCTTTGTTCCTTTTTTATTACTTCTAATTGTCTACTCAAATTCATCTTGCTGAATTTCTTGAACCTACTAATCCATAGATCTTGAGGACGATGTTTACACATTCAAAATCTGGGCTTCTATGGGTCTGTTTCTATTCTCTTTTCTTCCCCTCCTTGTTTTTGGTAATCCAGTCTTGCCTTTTGGTACTGTCATTTGAGTGCTACATATTGATACGAGATATGAAATGATACTACTGTCCTTTGGAGAGAATCTGCTTTTGCTTCAGTACTCGGGGAGGGTGGTGCAGAACACCTCAATCCAATGAGGAAAAGAACTGATGACAGTCTAGTTAATTTCAGAATTGCCTTTGTGTCCAGTATGTAGACTTTGGGGAACCCATACTGAAGGCATGGATTTTTTTCTGGTGCCTTGCCTCCTGCGTGGCCCTGGCCTCCAATTTTTGCCCCCTAGCACTGTAGGCTCCCCAAAAACTACTACTTGGTTGCTTTTTGTTTGTTTCATGGTTTCGTCCAGCTTCTCAAGGTGTTTTTGGCAGAAGATATAGTCTGTGAGAAATTAGTCTACCATGACCTGAAGTGGAAACTGGTCGTGTGACATCGGACAAGTGGGAATTTGTTCAGACTCCAGGCCTATTACAGTTATGCTACTGAGAAGCAGGACAGTTGGTTGTACTAACACTCTGGAACCAAGATGCTTGGGTTCATATTCTGGCTCCTTCACTGAATAGCACTGTGATCCTGGCAAATTTCCCAATGGTTTTTTGTATTGGTTTTCTCAACTGCAAAACAGAGACAACACCTAAAATTGGGAAGCAACTAGAACAGTTTAATAAACTCTAGTAATGTCAGGAGTATAAAATCTTTGGGGAGATACTAAGCAAATACTGTCATTTAGGGGCTCTTTCTTAAGTTCCTTTCATGAAACTTTATAAAGATAGCAATTGGTGTCTTGTCAATACTTAAAAAGATTTCTTTTGACTAGAATTTCTAGAGAATACTTAACTTTCTGAACTAACTAGAAGAGGCCTACTTCCTTCTGCAGAAACACCACATTTTACTTCACACGTGAACATGTTGTCATCCTGACTTGTTTAAATCTATCCTACTAGGCTCCAAGCTCCTTGAGGAAGAGGATCATTTCGATCTCATTTTTATGAACTATCTGCCTTTAAGTATCTTTGATGTCTCCTGATTTCCAGCAGAGGGAAAATAAACATTACCAACATGGCAGCCACTCGTTCGCTTTTTCTTTAAACAACCAATGGAAAAGCTTTGTCTCTTGAACTGTCATTTTCTGTCATCGCCTAACTTACAGTCTTGCTTTCTGCCTGGGATACCATATTACTTGTTTATTGCTGTGTCACACATCACCCCTAAATTCAGTGGCTTGAACAGCGAAAATTTTAATTGCAGTTTCTGTGGCTCAGGAACCGGGGAGTGCCTTCAACCGTGAGCTAAAACCACTCAGCTCCTATTGGGCTGTAGCCTTGCAAGACATCGTCTGAAGCTTCAACTGGGGATGCGGAAGCTGTTTCCAAGAACCAGGTTTGCTCACATGAATCATTCAGGAGGCCTCTGTTCCTGGTTTCATGGGCCCTTCCAAGGGGCTACTTGAGTGTTTTCAAGACCAGGCAGCTGACCCCCTCAAGAGCAAGGGCTCAGAGAGGGAGCAAACCCAGAATGTCCTTCACAATCCAGTCTCGGAAATCACCCAACGTAACTTCCACCACATTCTGTTCATTAGAAGGAAGTCAGTAAGGGCAGCCCCTCCTGAAGGTGAGACAATCAGTCTCCACCCCTTGAGGAGAAGGGGATCAAAGAATTTGTGGACACCTTTTAAAGCCATCACAGGTACCATATTTGTTAAACTTTCATTAAAATCTAACTATACTCAGTCCTGTACCTTCTCTTCCATTTTGAAACATCTGCCTTCAAGTCTTGTAGTTAAGCTTCCTCCCACTGCCCACATTTCCTCCCTTTCCTTCTCCAAATGCCATACTTACTTGGTGTCATGTCTCTTCACCAAACGCTGTGCTAGCTTTTCAAATTTTCTAATATCAGACCATGTCTTCTTATTCTCTCCTTCTCTCTGACTGTTCTTAAATGAGTGACATTTTTCTTTTCTATTCTCACACTTTGGAACCACAGATTATGAAGAATTATCAGTTAGGATAAGCCATTCATTCTCCCCATCCCCCTTTTTAGGAAGTCGTTTTCCAAGTGGAACAGGAAAACAATGACTAGATTAGGAGAAAATCAACCTCTCTCAGGGCTTTTACTAATATATATATGTACTTTTGCTTAGGTTTTAGGTCCCTATTTGAATACAATCCCTCTAAGTATTAGAACTTGATTTAACCCCACACATCCACACTGGGGTCAGAGCAGGTGTTCAATAAATGAACTGACTTATGAATTTCCCATTCTGACCATCTCTTCCAGTCTTCATTCCTTTAGGTAATTTTTACATCTCACCTTTTTATAATTTCTGCTCACAAGTGACCACTTTTAGACAAGACAGTGAAAGAACACCCTTTTGACATTACTTCTACAGCTTCATCAACTCGATCCACTGTTTCAAATACTTGCTGTAAAGCACCTTTGCATTTTTATAAAACAGATACCCTGGTCAAATATTTCTCTCCTTTCCTCAAGATTTAATCACTATTTTCTCACTAATGGGGAGAAAATGGATGCTGAGAACAGTCCGTAATGTCCTTTATTTCTTCTTCCGTCCCTGATAGCTTAAGTAGTAATATGATTTTCTTTTAAGCACATGGCTGGGAAGAAATAACAGGGGAGGATGGGACCTTGCTCCATGGCAGTAATTCTTAAAACTTCCTCATTTTGGAGAGTAGAAATGTCATCTGTGCGGTTCGTCAAGCCTCCAAGGTAGGCTCTGGACTGAGTTCCGGTCATGCTGGTTTTTGAACATCAATAATTCAGGCATACATTCAACACTCCCTCTACTTCCAAATCCAGGTCACCCTGTTGGTTTCTTATCAAAGGCCGCATCATTCTTTCCTTTTATTTGGTAAATGGATCTCTTTTATACTTCTTCAAGGAAGGTACTCTTTATCCAGAGAGGCAGTTCCTTGATCAAAAAAAATCTGAGAACCAATGGATTAGAGGCAAATTCTATTCCACTGATCTTCCACTGATCAATACTCGCTCTGTTCTTATCTCAAAAAAGCTGCCTTTTGGTTTTATCATTCTGCTAGATCACCTGCCCAGGTTGTCCAATATGGCCTTCGTTTAATCAAAATTGACTCACTGTCTATACTTAGGCCATTAGCTGTCAACTGATACTACTCTCTTTGTTTCTCCATCGATTATCTCTTTGCTGGCATTTTCTCTTCCTCTATGAATGTGTCTTTGAAATATTTACTTCACAGACCTGAGGCCAACCCATACGTGACATGATCAAGCATTCTCATTCTCATTCTCTTTTGAAATAAACTCTTTTACAGAACTCAGTTGTCAACCACAGAATGGTCTACTAATCTTTAAATGACAGTGTTTAGGGTCCACTTTCAAGTTAGTGTGTGCATGTGTGTTTATCCTTCCCTGCCTCCCAAAACACATTTCCTAGAGTTAAATGTAACTGTTTCAGAGGCTGGACTTTCAGAATATTGTCCTTGTCACCCCTCGTCTTTTTGCCACGTCATGCCGAGTGTAAATGGTCAACAATAAATGATATTCAGCGATTCATCTTACCATATAACACAATGCTGTTCAAAAGGGCTGGAACCAATTTCTGATGCCACAATCCAGTGGTTCCCAAATCACTGGGAGAGCCTATCCACACAGAAGGTGCGTGGCTGCATCCCAGAGACTCAGATTTGGCAGATCTGGGGTGAGGTCTGATCATCTGCATTTCTGGCAAGTTCCCTGGTGACACTAATGCTTGTGCAGCAACCACACTTGGGAGAATGACTGCTGCCAAGCTAAGGAAAATTTTACATGTGTCTTCTCCTGTTTGTTTGCTGACCTACGCATGCTTGATCCTGTCATATTTCCCATTACTGTAATCTAGTGGGAACTTCCAAAAAGGTGAAACAGAACACAGTAAGGAAGAAGGGGGTGAGCAGGCCAGTTTGTACGCAATTCCACCTGTAATGACTACCTGTGGACCTCATTCATAATGAACCGCTTTCAATGTCACAAACTTCACAGGGCTATCTATTTTGTTATTCACCTTGGCTCTTGCCATCCCACGGAGGTAATGGGGAGGAGCTGCTTAGTACTAGTGCCATGAGAAACATCCCCAAAGAAGCAAACAGTGAAGCTGAGATTAAGAGGTTATGTGCTGATGCAAATAAAAACCACAGCGAGCTGTCACTTCACACCCATTGGGATGGTTATCGTGAAAAACAAAAACCAAAAAAACAGAAAGTAACAACTGCTGGCATGAATGTGGAGAAACCCTGTGCACCACCCGTGGGAACGTGCTATGTGCTGCTGCTGTGACTGACAGAGGGCAGGTCCTCAAAAAATTAACCAGTGAATTACCATTTCATCTAGCCACTCCACTTCAGGGCATACACCTACAAACACTGAAGTCTGGGATCCGAAAAGGTATTTGCACACCCATTTTCACAGCAGCATTACGCACAACAGCCAAAAGGTAGAAACCCCAACCAACTGTCCATCAACAGATGAATGGATAAGCAAAATGTGGTCTGGGCATATGACAAAACCCCATTCAGCCTTAAAAAAGGAAGGACATCCTCTCACTGGCTACAACACGGTTGAACCCTGAGAACATGATGTTACATGAAATAAACCAGGCACAAAAGGGCAAATCCTGTATGATTCTACCCCAGTAAGGAGCATAGAGTGGTTGGATTCATGAAGACAGAAAGCAGAAAGTCACCAGGGGCTGGGAGAAGAGGGAAACGGGTAGTATTTAATAGGGATAAAATCCCAAGCAGGGAAGCTGAAAAAGTTTTGGACATGGATGGTAATGATGACTGCACAATAATGTGAATATCCATGATGCTACTGAACTTGAAGATGGTTAAAACCGTAACTTCTGTATTATGTACAATTTGCCACTATAAAAAGTACAAAACAAACAAACAACAAAAAAAACCTTCTCTTTAAGTTTCTGTGGGGCCTAAAAAACTCTGTGAAATTCCGGTGGAAATATGAGGCATGTGACAAAGGGAGCCAAGGCATCGGGATGGGCAAGGACATGTGCTCTTCCCGCCATGGACGCTAACCTGCAGTAGTCTGGCAGAGCAGTTACCGGCTGCAGGAGCACTGGGGGCAGGCTGAGGAAGTGGCAGGGTCTAGTGCATCGCCTCCTAATGAGGGCACAGCAGTGATATGCAACATTTCCCTCAGATCACCTGAAACACCTGGTGACCCTAGTTAGCCGGTTTTCTGAGAGGGGTGTGGGATATGGGGGGTGACCACATGTGGCAGTTGGGAGACAGGGCTCAGACTCACCTCCTGATCCAAAAATGCATGCTTTCCTTTTGGCTTGGGGTCAGGCAACAATCATCCCTAAACTTTACTTTTTCCTATGAATCACTTTTTTCTCGATTTTCCGAAAATGCTACCATGATACTGCCTTGCTTTGGCTGGGACACCCGCTGGTCCACCTCAGAATATCTGAATGTTGGAAGTATTAGTGAGATACCCTAGAAACCATGTGCGCTGGGCATATACCTGCCTTGCACACATCTCGAGACCAATGTATACACTTCTTGCAGAATTCCTTCCTTCCTTGCAAAGGAAGAGTCTTCTCAGGACACCTGGTGAAGACCCCTGGCAGGCAGGCCAGGGTCCTCAGTTTAAGGAGAGAAAACATGTGAGACTGCAGGTTGCTGTTTACCATGTGTCAACGAGAGCCGGATTTCGATGTTTCTCTGTCTGTCCTGGTTCCTCCAATCTTGAAAGCTGGAGATGGTACAGGTGATCTTCCTTCACCAGCAGAGAAAACACATCTGCGGCAAGCAGCACAGCTTTGGGCTGCCAGTGGGCACTGGCCTGGGCCAGCAGCCTCATGTGCCCCTTGCTCTGTGTCTATGCACGTGTGTGTGTGTTGTGAGAAACAAAACAAAACTGCCCAGTTCACAGAGGTCCTAATACTTTCTATGGTTTTCTTTCACTGCTCATTCAGTGGCATGATCGTCAAGTTACAGCCTAACTTCCACCTCCTATAGAAACCACATGGAAGCCTCGGTCCAGAAGATAAATATATTTAGCTATTTCTGTAGCCACAGCTAAAAAATTGATAAAAACAAAAACAAAAACAGGGGCGCCTGGGTGGCTCAGTGGGTTAAAGCCTCTGCCTTGGGCTCAGGTCATGATCCCAGGGTCCTGGGATCGAGCCCTGCATCGGGCTCTCTGCTCAGTAGGCTCTCTGCCTACTTTATAATAAAATCTTTAAAAAAATAATAAAATAATAAAAAATAATAAAATAATAATAAAAATCTTTAAAAAATAATAAAATAATAAAAAATCTTTAAATTGTCAAATAATAAAATAATAAATAATAAATAATCTGTCAAATAATAAAAAATCTTTAAAAAATCTTTAAATAATAAAAAATAAATAATAAAAAATCTTTAAAAAAATTATTAAAAAATAAAAATAAAACAAAAACAAAAACCAACCCAGAGGCTTACACTGGTACTGCGTGTGTTTGCCACATAAGCCTTTCTAACAGATTAAGGGCTAAGAACTTCCTTTACCCAGTTTTTAAAAATTTCCATTACATTGTGAAATGTTTTTGGAGAACACTGTTTCTTACAGGTACTGGTGATTTTCTATGAGAGCAATAGAAATATTTAGAAAAATGGTAGTTCATGGTCTAGGAGATTTTTATGAAAATCTTTCTGAATACTGTTATGGATCAATTGTTGACTTGGACCTATTTTTTTGTTTTACTTTGAAAGACTTGTTCTTCAATTGGCAATGGTTACTGGATGACCACTTCTCTCTTCATTATGTCTGCAGGTCTCAACAGAGGGTGTCTGGTCCATCCTCGTGGCAGCAAAAAATACTCCAGAGGCCACAGTTCGGAGTCCAGCAACGCATTGAAGCACAACCCCGGGAGAACACAGGCACGGACAGAGGACTTCGGAATCTCTAGCTCTCAGCACTTGTTGGCTGCTGATTCCCATACTGAATCTATTACGCACCTTCGGGATAATTAATTCGTTGGTTAATGCAAAGAGTGTTTCTTAGAATCCCACCAAAGCAGTGGGATTCAATGGCCAACAACATGACACAGTACAAACTCTCTGTGCTGACCTGGCCTTCACAGGGGCCAGCACAGTCATGTTCAGGGGCAAAGTCACCCGAGTGTAAGAATGCCCTGTGACCTAGGATTATGTAAGGAGCACATGGCCCAGGCCTGCAGGTCAGGAAAGACTCTGCAGGAGCAAAGGTGGCTGGAATGAGACTTGAAGGACATGTATACATTCCATTGGTGAGGGGCACAGGGGAGGCGAACTGCATTCTAGATTTTTCTAGGCCTGTATAAAGGTCTGGAGGCAGAGACAGCCCACTCCAAGAACCCAAAAGCAGGAACACAAGTGCAAGGAGGGAAACTTGCACAATAGGACCTGGAGAGACACCAGGCATAAACAGAAGAGGCCACTCAGCAACTCTCAGCTCACAAGGGGGAGGAGAGTGGCTCTGTGCAGCCTCACTGCCCTAGTCCACTGGCCTGATAGGGCCCCCCGGCAAACCTACGCCTGTTTCCTTTACATTACACGTCACCAGTTAGCTGAGTTTGGGGTAACAGACTACTTTTCCTTTTCAACATTAATCTCCCTCCAAAAACAAATCAATGGATTCAGAACTATTTACTTTTATTAGTAACAAAGCAGAAATCAGACTCCATTTAAAGCCCTTCATCATAAATAATGGTATTCTAAGATTCTGTGCTTTCTGTGTTACTGATGGGCCAAGTTATTTTGCCTGCTGGTTACATGCAATTCTATCGTAGTCTGCAAAGACACAAGCAGAGCACTCAGAGAACCAGTCCATTCCCCTCCTCCCAGGAAGAACCCCCTCCTCCGGGGATGAACCAGGAGCCAGGCCTTGAACAAAGGCCAAGGGCACAGTATAGAAGTCTTCCTTGGGTTCTGAAAAAAATCACCTGGGCACACTTGTGACTGATCAATATTTCAAGAACTAGCTTTAAATAAGACTCTAGCCTTTTTCAGAGATGTGTGAGTTTGATGGATTTGTCTGAAGGTAAATACGGAAGGGCGTGCTGGAGCTGAAGAGGCTCAGGGCCATCTGGGAGGCGGGTCAGCGAGATAGGTGATGAGGAGTGAACTCTTGGAAAAGCAGCTACCCTAAGTGATGCTTTGGGTCCTTGCAGTTTTAAAAATGTGATATATTTCAAGTGAGACATAATATAAAAAAAAAATACAGGCTTAAAGCTTCCATTTAGTACTGTTTTCTCAATGGAAAGATGCATGTAGGCACTGCTCTTCCTTAACATTAACCCAAACCTGAGAAGGCTTCTAGAGATCATGGCCCCAGACCATGGATTTAAGAAAGCTCGTGAGCATCACTGTTGTAAGGAACTCACTCCATGGGTCCCCCCTCTCTGAGCTGCTAGGAAGCAGGGTTCACTCTGCTCTGACGACTGCCCTCTTTCCCACTCTGAGACACAGAGAAAGGCCATCCTAAACAGCTGAAAAAAAATGACAAAAAGCACTTTAGAAGCTGAATTCCACTCAACAGAAAGCCAACAGTTCTACCTAAGGGAAACTTTAGAAGAGATAAATATTCAACTTTGAGCATGTTTATAGTTCTTGCAAATGTAGATTTAAGCAAATGTAGTATTTCAACAGCTAATGTAAATGTGTCTGAAACCATTCAGGTTACAATAATCATTCTCAAAGTGTGGTCCTCAGTTCAGTAGCATCAGCATCAGCATCAGTATCATTGAGGAATGTGCTAAGAAATCCAATTCCTCGAGCTCCAGATCTGCCGGAAGTCACGGTAAGGGAGTCACAGTCAGGAACGTTAGGGGTGGGACCCCACGGTCTCTATCTTACCAGCCCTCAGAGAGATGTTGGCCTGTGGGACAGTGTAAGCATCAGTGATCTAGAGAGGCAAAGGGATGACATCACCCAAAAACAGAGTTTTGGCAATAAAATTATGATTTCTAGAAGAAATAAAATTTGAATACTATAACAAGGAACTATACTAATTCCTTCCTTCTGTTCCTCTCTGGCCAGATAATCTTAATGGATGGATGGAGATAGATATATATATATAATTTTTTTTCAAAAAGAGCAAGGAATGAACACATGACTGTTCATGTGGTCAACGCACACATTACATGATCTTTAGCAAAAGGTAGTTTTTCTCCATCAGAAACAAACGCCGTGGATTATCAGCAATTAGTTTCCAAAACCTACTGTGAAACATACCATACACACGTGGAAGAAGGAGCTCTCGCCGGGATTTCTTAAGTCCAGCAGAGGAGAAGGGCTCCCTAAGCCACGGGTGGATGCTGCACGGCTAGTCTCCTCAGCAGACCGCATCATAGGCGTAAGCTGTCTCTTTCCAAATAATGGCTTCAAGGACGGAGGACGGAGCTCCTGTAAAGCTAAGTTACTGACAACTTCCAGAGCTTCCCACAATGCCCACTGCTGATTTTTCCTAACTGTGAGCACGGCTTTCCAACCCTATCCGCAGAGTACAAATACATGCGGGCAAATGCATCAGGATGTCTGGCGAGCACACAGAGGACAGGCAGGAACTTGGAATTCTCTAGACTTCATGAGCTATGGATTCGCAGGTGCATGCAGGGAATCGGAACATGGGGGCTAAGAAACAGTGCTATTTTCACCCTGAGCTGCTAAGAGAAATGATAATTATGGGGCTGGGAGGAAGGGAGAGAAGACGGTAGAAACAGAGGGTAGGTATTGAGATTTGGGACAGGAAAGGGCGCCCAAATCGGATCCTTTGGTTGGTCTTGTTCATTCCTTGATAAAACATGCCTGACAGCTCTGATAACACCCAGGACATCACTCACACTGGCAAGTCCAGGATGTGGTAAGGTTTGTATTTATTTTTCCAAAACAGGCAATCCTCCTCCCTTAAATGCACGCATGTCCTAGGCAAGTCTATCGTTGGTCTGCAAAGACGCAGTGTTAAGTGTATTTTTATTTTTCAAAACAGGGAAATACTGAGTATTTTTAAATGCACGATAACGTCAAGCAAGCGTCTCGATTATTTATAGCAGAATCCCTCAGGAGATCTTAAGGAGGCCTATCTGGAAGAAGGGCTCTGAGAATGCCGCTGAGCTCCCGCAGAAGCCAGGTGTCCTGTGGTGACCTCAATCAGAGGAAAGTCCCAGGCCCAAAGATGGTGAGAGAGAAGGGAAGTGAAACAAAGATGTCCCTGCATCCCATCAGAAGCCTTTCCGACCCCGACAGGACACGATGTTCTGTTAGATTACAGCGGCTATGTCAAAGGCTCACATCGGTCTGGTGGTGGCTCTGAAAGCCAGGCTCATCTCAGAAGTGCCAAAGTGAGTAGCAAAGGAGACAAAGGATAAGAGAGCGTTGGGAGACAGGAGAGGCAAAGAGGCAAGGCAGAGGCAGACAGGAGATGGTGGAAAACGAATAAGGAATGGATCTTTCCATCTGTCCATCCATAAAGTTCCTCAACAGCCTCAGAGTAGCCAGGTGGGAGTAGAAAAAGCAGACCTAGGTCTGCTGTTGGGAAAAATACAGCAGTATGCCTTGGAGACCCCCAGAACATCCCTTTGGCACAAGGCAGGCATCCTCAACAGGGAAAATGCCATGCGTGAAGGCAAAAGCCACTAGGACGGGCAGCCCTGCGCACAGTCACAGCCCTGCACATTGGGTCATGTGGTCCTCTTCAGCCCGAGCTGGTGCTAGAGAGGGTGCAGGGCTGATGGGGGGGTCCTCGCCTGCCTCCATTCCCCTGGAATCACACTATTAGTGTGCCACAGCTCGCTTCTCTAAGTTAAGACAAAATGCAAAAAATCAGGAGAGTGTCCTATAAAAATGGTTAAAATACAATTTCAATAATTAATGTTTCAGTTATTTAGAAAGTCAGCATATTCTCTCATAATCTGAGACAAACAAGACACGGGAGCTTATTCAAGTGCTAAGACAGAACCCAGGTGAAGAAAGCTCAGGTATACCTTGGAATACTCTATAGACCATCGCAAAGAAGACAATTTCACAAGGAAAAAAATCAGATGAATTCTGTGGTTTCCCAGTGTGTATGAAAGTTACGTTTACACTACCCTGTAGTCCATTAAGTGTGCGATAGCATTACGTTTAAAAAATAATGTATACGTCTCAACTAAAAAATACTTCACGGATAATAAACACTAGCCATCACCCGAACTTTCAGGGAGTCAAAAATCTCTGATCACAGATCACCATAACAAATATAAACATGAGGAAAAAGTATCAAATACTGTGAGAATTATCAAGACGGGACAGGGACACGATGTGAGCAAATGCTGGTGGAAACTGGTGCCAGTCAGACTTGCTCACCACGGGGCTGCTGCAAACCCAGTTTGCGAAAAACACACACGAGCAAAGCACAGTGAGAAGAGGGAGGCCTGTGTCCCCCCATCCACCAGGATCTGGTCTCTGAGTTCAGACAGTGACACCTGCTGAATATGTATTTCCTACGGAAATGTAGTAGGAGGTCTGCCCCGAGGCCAGCAGTCAGGAGGGCGCTTTTCTCATCTACCCCGCCCCAAGCCCTAGATAGGAAGAACAGTGAATAAGGCTAAGGTCTCCGCACTGCAGGGCTGCTTTGACCCCTCTCCATTCTTAAAAGTGTATTCAAACTCAAAAAAAAATTTTTTTTTTGAGGATTCTTTTTTTAATGTAATCTCTACATCCAACGTGGAGCTTGAACATACAACCCCAAGGTCAAGACTCACACGTTCCACCAACTGGACCAGCCAGGTGCCCCTCAAATTCCAAGTCTCTAAATCAAGCTTATACTTTCTGACTCAGGATTATAGTTATCCCTTAGGCACTCTGGACCAACCACCTTCTACCATAATTGGTTTTCCAGTGATTCCTCTAAGTTTCTGCTCAAGAGTTAAACGTGCAACATACTTCATCCTGCTAAGCCTCCGGCATGATCTGAAGGCAGCTCTGCGCAGAGCTTACATCACGTGAGAATGATTCGATCTGATGGCTTGCCAGCAACGATAAGCTCTGGCGGCTGGATAAGAAAATCACAGAGTTCAGATTTCGGAGGGAGTTAATATCCAGGCCTGGGGTGCTTGCCTCAGCACATCTAAGGCGGCTGCCAACGCGACCTGCTGACACGGCGAGGGGTCCAGTCGCCACCACCATGATGCTCCTCCTGCCTTGAAGAGCACATCGCAGGTGCCTCTGTCTCAGAGAAGGGAAAACATTTCCGTGGCCTCGAGTTCCTCGCAGATCCTTCTGCAAGAGTCTTAAATATGCACTGACTGATGGCGCTATCAGCCTTCCCAGAGGACCCCAATTACAGTACAGATTACATGTTTCCTAGTCGTGTAGTTTGCATTTTAAAAATTAACCTGAAACCTGCCAGAACCGACACAACATAACTGCAATGCACTCCATCTACAGCACTCTTGTTTCAACCTTAGTATACGGAAGGTGCATCTTTAAAGGGATCAACAAAACCGGTTGGGTTGAGTATTTCCACAATGTTTACACATGAAAAGGTTACCTTGTGACACTGGCCCTGTTCTTCCAGACAGGCTCAGCCTCGTACCCAAAACACAAACCCCAGATCTGTCGACCGGCCACTAGAAAAGGATCTGCTCTGAGGCAAGCGGCCTCCTACCTCTGATTCAGTTCACACACGCAAACTCTGCTCTCTTAAGCCCTGTCTTCTTTTCAATTCCATTCCTAAGTGCTTTAAAAGCTGTCGGGAGATGAACTCCGCGATGCCGCCTGCAGCAGAGATGACCGTAGGATTGTATGGTTTCAAAAGGAAAACCAACCAATGCACAAAGCCGGTGTCAGAACCCAGGTGCCCCGCCCGATGAGAGCAGCAGACGTGCCTCGGACCCAGAGAGGAAACAAAGTCAACCACCAGGGCTGCGGGCGGCAGGGAGTGCGCTCATGAACAGAATGGGAAGCCTAGAGAGAAAAACGATGTCTGAGTCTGTAGAACATTAAAGGGGTAATCTCTGTAGAGCAGCCAAACCACCTTCAGGAGCTACAAAGGCACCTTCCTTACCATCCCATCTGCAAGAGTACGTCTGCAGGACAATGACGACCACTGTCCCCAGCTGGGTTCCCATCCCCACGGCAGACATAAGTCTATTACAGAGCAGCAACCTTACGTGGGTTTACAGGCAAATTGTATTTCCCGAGCTTAACTGGAGCCCCAGATATGGGGGGGGGGGCGGCTCTAGGCTACCGGGAGCTGCAGACGTGCTCTGGCTATGGGCCTTATGTGGACAGGGAAGGGATGTACCCATGGAGATGAGTACACTGCAGCCGCCAGGCCTCTGCCACCCGGGGCACTTACCGAAGACTCGCTGTCCCTAATGAGGAAGTCGCCCTCGACGCCCCGCTCGTTGAGGGCGCACTCGGCCTGGTGCCGTGTCACGTTCCCGTAGTACCACTCTCGGCCCGCGAAGCGCCCGCTGCACGCAGGGCCCGCGTAGCTTATCTGCGGCGCGTGCGAGGGATGCAGGGCAGGACCGTCGCTTAGGACCACTACGTAGTTTTTGGGGACCAGGCCGACCTGCCCCCGGGCGTTTTTGCACTTCCACCACTCAGGGTCGTTCTCGGGCTTCTCAATCACCTCCATGGTCTCCCCCTTCTCAAAATTGAGCTCCTCCTCAGTGACCGAGCTGAAGGGGTACAGTGTCTGCACCACATGCAGGACCCGGGCGCCCTGGCCGTTGCTCATGGAAGCGCCTTTCCGCAGGCTCAGGAAGCTGGGGGACTCGGCAGCCGCTTCATCCGTCTCCTCCAGGACGTAGTTGGAGGGAAACCAGCCAATCTGCCCATTGTAGCTGCCTCGCCACCAGCCGTCGCTGCACTTCTCCATGACCGTGACGCGCGACCCCTTCACCAGGGACAGCTCGTCCTCCCGTTCCGCCACATAGGCGAACTTGACAAAGGCGGGGATGTTGAGGTCATAGATGCGGTCGGCGCCGCCCCCATTGGCAGGGTACTCGGCGTCCGTGCTGGGCGTCGGGGACGCGTCCCGCGCGCTTGTCTTCCTCTTGGTCTTGCCGAGGCCTGCGGAGACACAGCAAGGGCTCAGTGGGCACGCACGGGGCATCCCTGGTGCTCAGACATGCCTTCCCCAACCCTCTGACACACCGGGGGGCAGGAGGGAGACAAAGCCACCGCAGGCACACCCTGCAGCCATAGCCAGCAAAGGGAGGTGCAGCTGGAGTGCACCTTTGCAAAAGCTGGGGATTTCTACACCTCCCCTCTCTCACTCACTTGGGAAAGATTGTCAGAGTACTAGCAATGCAAAAAGATTACAAAAGAGCAGAGAGGTAGCTTCCTTTGGAAGGATGCTACTTTTTAGAAAATTACTGTGACCCTCTTAGAGAAAAATAAGGTAGTGGCTTAGATAGGATGTCTTTGGCCTTCGTACCCACCGGGAAGTTGGACTGATAAGCTCAGACCTGCTCTAAGTCTAGGACTGGTCAGGGCTGCTTGCCCAGCTCCCACCTCGCCAACCCAACGCCTGTGCCACTTCGGGGACACTTTGGGCCCTCTGAGAGCTGTCTGGCAGGAGACTGGCCCCTCTGGGTTCAACCAATACCCTCCTCCTCCTTCTCTCGTCTTCCTGCAATTCTGTCCTTTCAAAACAAGAGACTCATTTCCCACATGTTGTGATGAACCAATTAGGAAAAAATTAGTTCATCTGTTAAGCCTAAGGCAGAATTTCTCATGTGGTGATTCAAAACCCACTAGTGGATCATAAAACCAATTTAATGGGTTGTGACCGTCTTGTTCGTGTGTATTGAGTTGTGTGGGTTTTCTTTAAGGGAATAAGAAAATCTCAAAGTGTATCAAGCAGGGTCTGAAGCTTCAGATACGTAAGGGAGTGAGTACTGAGTTGCACTGGGAAACTTACTTCCTCCTGTGCAAGGGGAAAACAGTGTGAAAAGCTCTAAGGTAAAAGTGTTTCAGCCCTGGTAGAACATAGAGAATTTTGGAACCTTCTTGAGAAGTGAGCCTAGGGGAGGAAGGTACATCGGCGCTCAGAGCCACGGGGCCACTAGCCTCGCAGGGCAGGCAGGCTCCCCAGCTTTGCCTAATAGACAGCGGCCCGCCCATCAGCTCCACAACACCTCCTAACTTGTCAATGTGGGGATTTTGATGGTATGGAAACTGGCCATTTGCAGATACCCACCCCCACAAATGACACCAAAGCACTTTTATGGGTGGAGCTTGTACCTCTCATTTTCTTCCTTTAAATGGAGTAAAGACAGAATGATCCCAAGGATTACCTTTGCTTCTACTCCCTTGTTGAGCAGGCAGGAGTTCAAGAGGAACAGAATGTTGCCTTATGACCATTGTCTACTGTGGGGTGTTGAACACCGCCTCCTAGACCAGCACCCCCACACCTCCAGGCTCAGGCTCAGCTGCCCCACATTTAGTGCCAGCAGTGGGGTCTGGCCACTATAAGGCCCTTGGACAGCACGCATGAGGTGACAGCCCAGCAACATGAAGGGATCATTCACAAGGCTTTCAGGCAGACATACCAATTCTTTAGTGAATGGCTTCAGCAGACTTTTCTTTTCTTTTTTCTTTCTTTCTTTTTTTTTTTAAATATACAACATTTTATTTAAACATGTAGGAAATACGAACGTAAACCAGGGTATGAAACCAAGTTATGATTTTAGACTTCCACTTACAAGTTAACTCACTTTACATGAAAACATGAACCTCTAAATCTTCAAATGAATCTTTCATGTGATTTCAAACCTATGTGGGATTCACTAGCTCCAGAATCTAAAAGGCAGACCACTCAAGAAAGTACGCTTCTGTCTAGAAGGCTCAGGCATCAGGGTATTCTAAACCTCATCAAGGAGTTGGCATGCTAAGGCAGCAATGACCAGGTAGAGGGAAATTTCTACTGGTAACGAGACTTTAAGAAGTAATATTTACAAATAACTATTTTAAAAAAGATTTATTTGAGAGAGAGCATGTGTGTGTGAGGGGAGGGACAGATGGAGAGAATCTTCAAGCAGACTCCCTGCTGAGCACAGAACCCAGTGCAGGGCTCGATCTCATGACCCTGAGATCATGACCTGAGCCGAAACCAAGATGCTTAATCAGATGCTTAATCGGCTGAGCCACCTACGTGCTCTTACAAATAACCTTTTTTTTTTTTTAAGATTTTATTTATTTATTTGACAGAGAGATGGCAAGTAGGCAGAGAGGCAGGCAAAGAAAGGGCGGGGAGTAGGCTCCCTGCTGAGCAGAGAGCCTGACAGGGGGCTCTATCATAGGACCCTGAGATCATGACCTGAGCTGAAGGCAGAGGCTTAATCCACTGAGCACCCAGGTGCCCCTACAGATAACTTTCTAATAGACCTCTTCAAATTTGTGAGTAATGAAAGCTACTTGAGAAAACACCTACAGAAGAGCAGGATTTAGAATATTTATTGGCACAGAAAGGTGTCAAGATCAGGAGAAAAGCCAGCATTAGACCTTAGATCTCATGATACATTGCTGAAGCCACCTTATGACCAACTTATGAGCTTATGACTTTGCTGACTCTTTAAGCAAAAAATAATTACTTTAGGGGCGCCTGGGAGGCTCAGTGGGTTGAAACCTCTGCCTTTGGCTCAGGTCATGATCCCAGAGTCCTGGGATCAAGCCCCACATCGGGCTCTCTGCTCAGTGGGGAGCCTGCTCCGCCCCCCCCCCCCGCCTGCCTCTCTGCCTCCTTGTGATCTCTGTCAAATAGATAAATAAAAAATCTTTAAAAAAAAAAAAATTACTTTAGCCACTGAGTTTTTAACCAGATACCTTCCTGGACTTTGGGGAGACCAAGAAAAACGAGACAGGCTTGTTTCTTACCTGCATGGAGCTTAAATTTATCAAGACTGGAACATTCCGCATAGCAAGCACACTGCGGTAAGTTAGATCTGTTTTACAGCTCTAATGTGATCTAGTCTTTGAGGCAACTCTCAAAGGGGAAGGGGGGTATGGAATGCGGCAAAGCAACCGAAAGCCCGGCCCACAGGAGACTCCAAGCAGGCCACTTATTAGCCGTGTGGTCTTGGGTAAGTTACTCAGTGTGTGTCTTCATTCTCTTACCCATAAATGGTGGACAATAGTGGCACCGTATTAGTGGGCTGGGGCTGCCATGACAGGGTACCCCACAGATCGTGGGGCTTAAACAGAAATCTATATTCTCACAGTTCTGGGGGCTAGAGAGACCTCCCTTGTTAGCTGGCAGGTGGCTGCCTTCTTGCCGTGTCTTTCCATGGGCTTCTCTTTGTTGCACGTCTGTGCCCTGATTTCCTCTTCTTACAGGACACCAGTGACATCAGACTTGGATCCACCCTAAAGACCTCGTTTTAACTCAGTGACCTCTTTAAAGGCCCTTTACCAAGTCCAGTCACACACTGACATAACCGGTGGGTCAAGACGCAACATATCAATTCTAGGGGATATAATTCAGCCTCTAATAGGTAATAAACGCAGATTGTAATACAAGGCACATGAAGGACTCTGTGAATAACGATTACTACTCTGAGTGAGGGCCTTGCGTTTCTTTTTCCCCAAACAGGTATTTTACCGGGAGAGGGCCAAAGTCCTCTGAACAGTCTTGGCAACATGTTACCAACACCAGATGGCCACCAAAATAGAAAGCTCGCCTGGCGAGCTTTTGGCATCTGAGAAACAGTATTGCTTGGGAGCAAGGTCACAGGCAGTTGCTGAGGCAGGGAAATTCAAGAGACAGATGTCTGGGAATAGGGAGGAAGCTGGCCTTCCCTACATCTACATGATCTGAACACTCAGATCGACAGCCCTGCGACAAAGTGAGCATCCCTCTATTTCTACAGATGGGGAAACTGAGGCTGAGGGGATCAGGGAACTCGCCCAACACGTGCAGCCAGCGAAGTGGTGGGGACTCGTGCACCAGTAAAATCCTACTGAACCCGTAAGACCATGAGCTGTAAGACCCTGCACCACGAGAGCTATGGGAAATGTTGAGGACTGCCGGCTGTCAGAAGTCTATCCTCACTTTCCGTATCAAGCCTCCAAACCCCATGATAAGTGGTTCCTCTGGTCCTCGGGAAAGGAAATGGCCCGTTGTCTCCAGGTGGAAGCAGGGCTGAGGTTCAGGGAGTGAAGATGTGGGGTTAGAAACATACCCCGAGTAAACATGAGGCTACCGGGCCACGGCCATGGGGCAGCTCGGAGATCTCAAAGGCTCAGAGGGAAATCTGTGAATGCAGAGCAGGCGGTGTGGTTCACAGACGTCTCATAGACGGCTGTGCTGCTGTGCCCGCCAGCCCCAACTCAACCCCCCGCCAAACCACGTGGGATCCAGGCCCCAAGCAATCTCTCTCTCTAATTTAAAGGCAAATCTGTGGGACGCCTGGGTGGCTCAGTTGGTTGGACGACTGCCTTCGGCTCAGGTCATGATCCTGGAGTCCCAGGATCGAGTCCTGCATGGGGCTCCCGGCTCCACGGGGAGTCTGCTTCTCCCTCTGACCTTCTCCTTGCTCATGCTCTCTCTCACTGTCTCTCTCTCTCTCAAATAAATAAAATCTTTTAAAAAAATTAAAAAAAGGGGCGCCTGGGTGGCTCAGTGGGTTAAGCCGCTGCCTTCGGCTCAGGTCATGATCTCAGGGTCCTGGGATCAGGTCCCGCATCCGGCTCTCTGCTCAGCAGGGAGCCTGCTTCCCTTCCTCTCTCTCTGCCTGCCTCTCTGCCTACTTGTGATCTCTCTCTGTCAAATAAATAAATAAAAATCTTTAAAAAAAAAAAAAATTAAAAAAAAAAATTAAAAAAATAAAGGCAAATCTGTTAGGGATTTGGAGGCAGGGTGGGAATTCCACAGTCCCCCACCCCCCACTTTCTCTGTGGCTATTTTTCCCACACATCTTCTGCTGTTTCTTCTTTCACTGAAGTCATACCACCTACTTCTCCCAATTCTAGCAAAAGCACCTTGAACCCATCAATGTGTGTTTTTGATTTTCTAACAAAGACAATGTGATTTTTTTCTTTCTCTTAGAATGTTACATATTTTCCCAGCAGGCGAGGCAAACCCTCACACTCTTTTGCAGTGTCTCAGGCAATCTTTACCTACCGTAAGTAAACAGTAACTAACCCCACAAGGCAGACCAGAAGTCCTCATAAACCAGTGTTTCTACTCATGCCCTCTCTGTGTGGTATTCTGCAAGAACACACTTTCCCACGGGGACTGCTCCTTTGGCCCAATCATGAATCCCTGGGATAGCCAGGCTGCAAACAGGAAGAAGGACCCAAGAGCAGTACCCAGCCGCCCTACCTGGCCATACCCCTCCCCCTCCCTCTCCCCCTTGGGTATGGGACCTGGATACAGGTGGGATACCAGACAGTTCAGGACTGAAGACAGGGGACCTGAAGTATGTGTGTGTGGGGGGGCAGATACTGGTGTACTTTGGCATGATCTGACATGACTTCAAATGATGGGCTTTTCTTTCTGTTCTCCTGTTACTCATTAAATCCAACTGCATGGATTTTATTTGGTGCCTGAGTGTTTTGGAGGCTTTGCTGTGCTGTATTCTGGTGAATTGTATTATGGGTGAGAATATCTAGAACGGGACTGTCAGATAGCCGTGATGGCTGGCATGCTGTATTGGGTGATGTCAAGTAACATTTTTTCGCCAAGTAATGGCTTTCTCTACGGCTTGTTCAATAATGTATACACTGCAACACCTTTGCACAGAGGAAAGAACAAAGGAGGAATGGAAATCATTGTGGGGGGAAAAAAAAAAAAAAGATGTTTCATGTGACCCGTGCTCAGGAAGGACTGGGATTTTAACTTCCCTAATAGAGATAAGGTTCCCAGAACAACTGGGGTCCCCTCCCCCCAGTCTCCTCCCTCCCACCCCCCAGCAGCTCCAACGTTCTCCTTGCCCAACCAGGGGTCCTGGGCAGGAGGGTGCTGGACAACAGGCTCCACATATGGAGATGGGTAAAAGTCTTGGAGAATCTGAACGCTGGCCCAGGACTCCAGGCTGGACAGAAGTTAGCAGTCAGGCTGGAGAGAAGAGTGTGGACCCATGAGCCCAGGGCTGCCTGGGATGGAGGGGGATTACCGCCGAGGAAGGATGTGAACAAGCTCCTCAGCAGAGGCCCTTCCCACCACAGTTTGTTCCATGAGTTTTATCTGCATCTAGTAACAGTAGTAAAACTATGATTTGAAGGGGCAAACAGGTGAGTTGGTTCCAAACATAAACCACTTTTCAGCTTTCGTGATGATTTTCTTACACCAAGCTCTGGGTCTCTAATCCTGAGTTACATTTTCATTGATGATAATGAGAACATTTTAACTTTTCTTGAATAAAATTACATACATTAAAGGTGGAGTTCTCATAAAAGCTTGAATATGTCATACATTATTAATGTTGCTGATTTTCAAGTCAAAATCGCTTAAATGCTCCTTTGAAGATAGATGTTCTAACAGAAGACTTCAAAATATGCTCTAAGTGTCACCTGCCAGCTGGAGCTCTGGAGATTCAACAAAATGTCAAACAAATAGGGTAGTTCAAAAGTATATTCAAGTCAATTCATTTAAACATTGGGCATCCAAGTTTTAGGAGGTCTATGGTGAAGACATTTTACTTTCATTATTTATCGGATCTGCAACGTACACCAGATTTAACTAGAAAGCCTCCTTGTACCTAAAATGCCATTTACAATAAAGTCACTATTTGTGGGCATTTCCCCCTTTAGGATTAGAGCCTATTACAAGAGTTGACTGAAAGTTACAAAGAGCTTTTATTATTAAATGCTAAGGAGATCTGCCAAGGTTTGATTAGGGTACAACGTGTCCAAAGTAACTTTTCTTATAAGGTCGGAATATATTTAATGTTTGGCTTCTAATAGCTTTTGGTGCTTTTATATGTGCATTTAATTTGCATCTGGTGTTTTTGGCTATGTCGGAAGATTAGCTTGTACCAGTGCTGAAATTTATAATCAAAATATTTGCTATATAAAGGGGAAAAAAACCTCTCAAATTTACTAAGCTTCGGATGTTTCGAGGAGTGACCCATTAAAATCAATGCAGTGGTCTTCTGTTGCAGTTTTCAACTTTATCCCTTCCCTTATTCCATAAGACTCCTCTTCTTGTGGCTTCAGCAGGGCCATCTGCACCCCACCCACAGTGGGGGGACCCATCTGTGGGGGGACCCATGACCCAGATCTGCCACAGTTATGGGTGAGCACCAGCCCTAGCCATCTGGAGTTGCCCACGTTTATAGAAGTCTGAAAAATGAAGGGCTAAGCAGAGATGAGGCCCAGAATAAGAGAAAGAGCCCCTGGGTCCTACCATACTTCCCAATGATGTGAGCCACTGGATTCCCTTTTGAAATTTTCCTCTTCTTTTTGTTCTTTTTTTTTTTTTTTTTTTTTTTTTACCCTGTCTACTTTTGATTTGACTTTGTCACTTTAATAAAAAGTACAGAAAAAACACAACCGCCCGTCCCTGTGCTTACTCCTCTCAGCCCACTTCCTTCAGTATGCCAAACTGTTGATTCCCACTTAACAAAGTGCTATATTTCAGTGAGAATGTCAAAAAGAATACAGTCGTAGTTTGGGAGCACCCAGGTTTGGGTATGTGAGTGAGGGCAGGATGGCGGGGGTGTGGACCGCCGTTCCCACCATGTCACAGTTAACGGCTGGGCTGGTGTGCCTGCTTCTGAGGCCCAGAGTATCCTGGGTTGAAAATACTTACTGCAAGAGTCATCATGTGTGACATGGGGGTGGCCACAGACATCAGGCTTAACCAAACCACACCATCGAACCTCAATCTGATGGGGCCTAGGGTATTTGACTTAGGATGGTCCCAAGTGAATCACTGTGGCTGGTATCTTAGGTATGGCTCGTCACAGAAACCCCAAAGACAGCTCAAGAGAGGGGGGAGCCTGTTCAGCCCAGCTTACTTCAGATGAGGCCAAATCTAAGTCAAAGGAGACTCAAGCGTAAATTCCTCATTCAGTTGATTCAGTGAGCATCTGTTCCTTTTGTCACACAGGTCACACGGAGGCTCAAACGTGTCGCCAACTGCTGACCACGGATGAGTTCCAGAGAGGAGAGGCAGCATGGGGGCAGAGGAGATAGGCTGCAGAGGGCTGTGAGCCAGACGTGAAGGAGGCCGTGGGGCCACGCTACAGAGGCCCAGTGGGAGAGTGGGATGTAGGACGAGGCCAGAGGGCTGGGCCGTGCTGGGGCTAAGATGCGTACAGTGAAAGCTGGCAGAACTATGTCGGGCCAAGCAAAAATCTTGTCAACTTAAATCTCAGAATTCTGAGTGTCCCACTGGCAGAAAAAAAATTCCATCTTCCCTTGAGACTCATTATTAGGAACCAGATAGACTGAAAGAAGCGGAAACAATGAGTTTCTAACCACTTGTGAGACAAAGGACTAAATGCATCCTTGGCACCGTTTGTATCTCTTTGGGCAACAGTTTTATTTGCAAAAAATCCCAGCGTTATCGTCATTGCTGTTGGGTGCCACAGTTCCCATCCACATGCCTAGTACGGTTTGACAACAGGGGAGCACCCATCCTTCTGATAGCCAGGCTGGGCTACAAACAAAGGAGGCTAGAGTAGAAAGCTGGCCAAGGAACTTTCCTCCTCTAGGGGTTTGAATCTAGCTTTCAAAAATGACAACAAAGGTTCTTTCCAAAAGCTTAGTCAGTCTGTATCTCCACAGCCAGACCGCTGACAATATGACCTTGGGAAACTCCATGGGCTTGTGGGCAGGACTCAGGGTCAGCGAGGAACTAGCTTCCTGTGGGCCTTTCCCCAACAGTAAGGCAATGGCTGATCCCAAACTCCTGGTCAGCACCAAGATCTGCAAACACTAAAATAAGGTCACGTCACCCCCACACGCCTCGTCGTACTCACCCACCTCAATTTCAGTGCCCACCTCCCCGTGCTGTATTTATCTCCTTGAGAAAGATGGTGTTTCATCCCGTTGTGACCTCAGGGCGCGACAGCCAGTCAATGTTTGCTCAGTTAATAAGCTCTGCTTCCTATCTCACCACCAGGATTCCATAGGCACTGATCAGTCCTTCCGGACTGATCTCACCAATGACACAAACCTATGTTGCCAGCAGTGTTAACACATTACTGAGAAGCAGACTGTTATCACAACTAGCCAACCTCCAACCCACGAAGGGGTAGGAACATGGGTAGATGGAAGGGGATGGCCCTACCCGAGGCAAACCCCCACTCTGCGGGCAGGCGTTGTCAGCCGAGGGAGGGACAGAGTGACTACTGGCCACCCCTCTGCCCAGGTGGTCCCTCTTCCAATGGGCAGCCTTCCCAGGAGCTAGCTCAGAGACAGGTGCCGGAGCAGAGGGCCCACCATCACGTGGGGCTATGCATCTGGGACTCTGAGCTGGAATTCCCTTCTTTGGGCATCAGAAAGCCTGTTCATGTGTTAGCAGGCAGGCAAATAACACAGTCGAACATTTAAGCCTGGGGAAAAAAATCTTTTATGGTACAGGATTTTTCTATCTAATGTGAAAGCCGAATGGTAACACAGATGCCAATGAAAAGAATTTTTTTTACATTATAATTTTTAATTAAAAATACATATTTAGTACCCCTCAACACCTACTCCCGACCCACGAGCACAAGCATTTCTGAATATGCAAAGGGGTATACGAGACGTGGCGCGGCTCAGCTAGACAGGCTGCCACGTTACCGAGCGCGTTAATCCACTGGCAGAAACTCAGCACGCACGCAAGTCTATAGGGCCGTACCTGCTAAGTGAAATGAAATATGGTAAATACATGCAAATGAGCAAAGGGACGGCACACTCGTGGGGGCAGACACAGGTGGCCAATGGCTGGCAGAGACGACAAAGCCGAACTGCAGCCTGTGTTCCAAGCCTGGCTCTGCCTTCCATGAGCCATGGACCTCAGTGATTCTCTACAGCTCTATCCCTCGGGATCTTCGTCAGTAGTATGAGGGTATCGCAGGCCCCTGTGGGCTGTTAGGAAGGCCCAGTGATGGGGGAGCACACAAAGCGCAATGTCTAAGACACAGCAAGAGTCTAAGTGACAGCCGTCACTGTGTTTATTGCTGTTATTAAAACACCGAAGGTTTTTCCTCTGGTTGAAGGCAAAGGCAGGGGCAAGTGGAGAACACAGGTGGTGTTTTCCCAGGAGCGGTGTGCACATGCCTGTTTTCTTCTCAAAATGCTCCTGGGGGGTCAGGCCCTCAACCTTACACCTGCTTCCCAGGTCATCACAAGAGGGAATGCACGATCGATGCAAAATGGGCCTTTGCGCAGGGCGACAAAGGAGCCCTGTTTTCCTAGCAGGGATGAGCAGAAAGGCTCATGAGTTCACCTGCTGCCCTGGACAGGGCAGACACCAGTTACTATGATGCTGGGCTGTCCCCACCCATGCTCCAAGATGGGGCCTTTGACGTCCCTGGGCTCCTGGCCTCCAGGCCCTCCCTTATCTGTGCGTGGAGCTGCCTGCCTTTGCTGTGAAAGAGCCTTGCGACCTTGAGCACGTCACTCAGTTTGCCCGATTTTGTAGAAAAGCTTGGACCAGGTCATTTCGAGCCTCATTCTGGCATTTGAGGGTTCCACAGAGAGCCCAAGTGGAATTCGTCTGAATTCCACTTTTTAAACTTAACTTTACACATTAGGATAAAAGAAAAAAAAAAAACCAACCAACCAAACAAAAAAACCATGGAAGGACTGCGAGGGGTTCAAATGGGTTCAAATGGCCACCAACAGCATTTTTCTCAGCACTTAGGTTAAACATCATGGATTCAGCTGGGTTAAATTAGCAGCCTGAGAACCACAACCATTTTACTACTAATATTCATGCTCTACTTATAAACACTCCAGTGTCCACGTCAGACCATCCACGGGACTGCTCCCCGAAAAACCAAAAATACAAAATCAGGCGAGACTCCCTGCAAACAGCCGCCTCGGAACAGCCCGCTCTCGGGAAACACGATGGCTCCAGCCTTAAAAACGAAGAGCCGCCCTCCAGGTGGCTTCCCGGCTGCGAGAACCACTGGGCCAACTGGGGGTGTGCGGGGAGTTGGTGAGTTCACAGCAGAATGGAGGAGGCATGAAAACACGGCAGCGGGCTGCCTGCAGCCCACCAGCTACACTCCAGCCTGGGGAGGGGATCAGGCAGGAGCCCAGCAGAACATTCCAGTGCTGAGCGCCAGGGCAGGGGCGCAGCAGGAGGCAGCACCACAAGGAGGCACCCAGGTGGGCCCTGCAGGGATCCAGGGGCTCAGCATCAGGCAGCGCAGCACATGCGAGTAAACAAATACACTCTCCATACCCCATGCCTGCCCCAGGGGACAGACACAAAAATGTAACAGCGAGAAGGAATGTTGGAGACATATGGAAAGGGTCTAAAAAAGAGAGGGTGCCATATGGGGAAATGCAGTTAGAAACATGGTAAGAGGATTTTACTTCAATTCCTAGGCATTTTTAGTTCACGTTTCTCTGTTCTAAAACTTGAAGCTCCCAACATGAGTAACTCTTTAGTCAAGAAAGGGAGTTCTCTATGTTCTTTAGAAAACCGAAGCAGAAAGTGCTAATTTTAGCAAGCAACGTACAAGACCTCGATTTCTGGGAAATACTTAACCTGTGTTCTCATCCTTCCTCAGACAAGGGGTAGCAACCAGCCCAAGGGACAGAGCACAGTGCCTCTCGCACACCCACACGTGACTACACGCCTGTTTCTCCTGGTCTCCTCAGGGTACGGACCCCTCCTCACTTCCCCTTACCTCTCCTGGCTTTTCTCTCATTAGCATTCTTTTTAACAATCTGTCTCGTCTCTAATTATCCTCCCACTAATCTGTTGTGAGTTGTTTTACATTTTTGGTTCTAAATACTTGGACGCTTAAGATATACAAAAACAAGTCCCAGTGTATTTTGGGTCGTTGGCACCACAATTGCCGTGGAAGCTTCCAGATTATGTGGGCAATACATTTGGCAGGTCAATTCTATTGGGAACGAGCTCCCAAGACAGAATCCTAAAGAATTCCAGAGTATGAGACGTGTAGGTATTCATGTTCATAACAACGGTAGATTATACAACAGACCACAAAGTAAGCCCACATGCTAACTGGAACTCTGAGAACCTGCACTCCCTGTTTTGTTACTGCGAGGGAATGACAATTGGCTGGAGGAGCCCAATGTTCAAAATAGGTGATGGGGACTGAGGCGTGCACCTGTCGAATGAGCACTGGGTGATGGAGGAAAGTGCTGAATCACTGTATTGTACACCTGAAACTAACAGAACATCGTATACTACCTAACTAGGATTTAAAAAAAAAAAAAATCAAAAGAAGTTACCTTAGTCTTTCCACATGTTATGTACAAACTTTTCGTGGGAAATGGTTTGGCTTTGCACTTTCTTGAAACAAAGAACAGGTTCCTCAGAGAGTAACATAGCTCCTATAGGAATCAGGTTTAAGTGATCTTCTTACTCTTAAAGAACATTCCACCCAGGAAACAAACTTCTTCTGTGACAGGCGCACCAGAAAGAATCAGCTTCTCCTCTAGCACAGTTGATAAAATATTCAGAACTCGGGGAGTTCCCCGGCCACTGACAGCCAGCAAGTGTACATCAAAGCTCATGTGGTCAATCTCCCTTCAGGCATGTGCTAATACAGCACACGTGCCTTGCGGAAAGAGCGCGATATCTCCTGCACTAACGCCAGCACCATAGCTAGTATTAGTAACAGCAAGACGTCACCTACAGTACGTGATTCTGATTACATACGTGTATAAATACTGAGAAAACAGACGCAGATGATTACACACCCAGGGATGAGCTCTGGGTGAGGAGATCACAGGTGATTTTTTTTCCTCATATTTTCCAGGCTTTTGAAAATAAGAATGCCACGTTAGATGGTGGTTTTAAAAAGTACCAGCATCTCAGAGATTACAAGACTGAGGAATACCTGTTTGCAGAGACCTGGGTCGTCCCAAGAAACTGAGTGGCCAAGATGACTGAAATGTATGTGCCCAGTACGGGCGGTTACAGGTTTGCCGCTGGCTAAACGGCTCCCAAAATAAAATAATCAATATATAGACAAGGAGACACATTCCCGAGACATTCGGCCTCTAAATCATTGTAATGAACGGCTTCTGCTCACCTCCACAGAAGGAACGGGACAGAATTACTAAGTGACTCCCCTGGGTCAGGGAGAAAACGATGCTCACCGAAGGAGCTGGTCCCCTAGCAGAGCAAGAGCGGCAAGAAACCACAAGGGCTGTACGGGCAGGGACCCTGGGAGGGATGGATTTCACTGGCAGCCATTGTGTGTGTGTCCCCAACCCTGCCCGATCTGAACCCCCAACTCTAGCAGCTGATCAACAACAGAGGTTGAAGTCGGGCAGATGTGATGTGAATTCCAACCCTGTCCCTTACTGCGTGATCCCGGGCACATCCCTAACTTCCCGGTGTCCGTGTTTTCACACGGGGAATGAGGGTGTCAGCATGTCCCTCTTCGAGTTACTGTGAAAATGAAAACAAAAATGCATGTGGGCACTGAGCATGCTATAAGGCACAATGAGGCACTCAGAGAGAGAGTTAGTACCCTCCGATCACTGGCAGCATGTACATGAAATCCGCTTTGGGGTCCTGGTCTGAATTTTTCAGCGGCATTCGCTTTTGGTTTGACTGTGGGGTGGGGGGGCCTTCCTGCAGGGAATGTCAGGAGCATGGGGAATGAGGGCTTAGGGAACCCTAACGCTCTTCTGCCAGGGCACGGCTGTGGTGACCAGGCTCCCAAGGTGACTGGAGGCCTGGGACCATTCCTCAAGACAATAGAAACACTGACAGTCTATCTAAGGTCCCTAACATGCTACTGAAGAAATTCCAGGTCTCCACTGTGGGCCCTGGATACAAATATTTATATAGAAGTCTAAAACTAAAATTCCCTTAAAAATAGGAAGTATGTTATCACAAGCATCTGAATTTTGCCTGAAGCAAAATCCCACTGCACATATCCACAGGTGTCCTGCTGTCACTTAAACTCAAACAGGTCTTGTCCTCATGGCCCTGTTTCTCTTCCTACTTCTTGAATTCTCTGCTAGACATTCATTCAGGCTTAGAACTCTGTGGAGTCGTCTGTGCTAGCACTTCTCCTAGCTGCTTCACACCCACTCAACTGGAGTCCTAGGGTCTTCCTGTGAAATCCCGTCTGCTGCTGAGCTCAGGACTTAGGACATCACCCAGGGTGGCCCCGAGGCCTCATTCACAGCCTCCCGCAGACAGGCGGCCCCTGTCCAGACCCTTTCTGAGGACCAGGACCATGCTGCCTCTCGTACGCCCTGACGGACATCTCTGTCCGCCACATGGCAACTCTTGGGGGTTCCCTTTCTAAATGGTACCAGGCCTGGTGTTCAGGGCTGACTGTGTGGGGTACCCAGATCCCTGAGGACAGCCCTATGCTCTCCCTCACCCCAGTCCAACTAGCTCCCTGAATGTCCTCCAACACAATTTGGCTTCCAGCCTCCAAATCTTGGCTTTTGTTCTCCCTTCCTCATCTGAAGCCCCATCTGCTCACTCAAGGGTCCACTCAGCCTGGGTATCCTTCACCGAATGACTTCAATTGTCAAGGATCACAGGAGACAGTCACTTATCCCATTTTACAGATGATCCTAACCACTATGCATATGGCTCCATGAAGGGTGGGGCAGAGGCCCACACTGCAGTTCCCAATGACACAGGATGACACGGCGCCACAGCTTGACTGAGGGCTGCTTATTCGTGCCGGTGTCATTTTCCCAGTTCACACAAACTTCAGAAAGCCAGGGAATGAACCTTATCCTTTCTTGATATCCCACCAGATGAAATGCCATCTGGCCAGGCTCCCACTTCTGATCCACACCCTATGACAGCACGCTGATCCCCACATAATGTTTGCATCACTATTTCAAAGGCTTTGGTTGTTGTTTTCAAAGGTCGCTCAGCAGGGGATAACGCAGCACCAAAAGGATTTCCCAGGAACAGGGCAAGGGAGGGACAGTATAGACTTGGGCTCAGCTCCCACAACCATGGGCTGGGGCACTTGTTACTCACCACTCATTTTTGACTGTCCAGCTGCCCTGGTTCAAGGCCACTGAGCACATTTATAAGCATGGCAAAGATCCACAATCCCGTGGTCTCGAAACGAGAATTCCCTCATAGTCCACCCAGTCACAGAGGTGGTGAGCTCAGGAGATCACTTCTGACCAACACTCTCCCCATCACTACGTCAACAAAAAAAGCACACAATGAACTGACTCAAAACGGTCCGGGCTCATCCAGCCAGCAGCATGGAGCTAGCGGCAAGGAGAGAATTCTGGATAATTACAGAAAAGTTCTGAATTAAGTACTGTGGGCAACCAATCTGATGAGCGTCAGTTGGACACATCTACACCCGGTATTATTTTTATGTTTTAAGTCCAATGGCAACAGGTGCTCAGTGATGAAGCAATCTCTGAAAGGCTGGTGCCAAATTTAGGGCAAGTAGATGTCTAGACAAATCGGAGGGGGCTGTGGGGGGAGCTCAAGTTTTATCTCCTCTGCTACAAGCCAACTTTCGAGCCTGGGGGGTGGTCTAAACCACTCACATCTATCTGTCCATTCATTTTAATGTAAAGTTACAATAATGGCGCAGCAGAAATATCATCTTCCCTGAGCCATCTGAGAGCCCCTCCTGTCTACACGATGTTCCAGCAAACCTAAATGCTCAGTGTATATTTCTACAAATAAGGACATTCTCCTCCACAACCACAATATAACCACCAAACAAGGAAGTTAACGTCAATACATTATTATTGCCCAATTCTATGATCCCATTCAAGTTTTGCTAGTAAGTTTTTCGCCTCTAAAATAAAGGACTGGATATCAATAAAATCTCCTCTAATATTCTAACTGCCTGTCTCGGCAATGGAATTCTATCACAATGCCCACTCACTAAACCTGGGTATTCAACTTGGATTTGGATTCAAACTTGAGTTGAAATCCCATCTCTGCCCCAGGACCAGCAGTAGTATGCTCCTGGGGAAGTCACTTCGCCACTCAAGTCGATCCCAGTCAATCTAAGAGCCTTGTGAATTTCACCCATGGGAACTACCCTCTCCCTGTCTGAAAGTATTAGCTCAAAAGGGTCCAAGGGCTATTTTATAGTTAATTAGCATCAGAGAGCCTCCCTCTGCTCCCAGGCCTGGCCTGGAATCCCGCGCATGAAATCGAGTTTGGCCTGAAATCAGAGGTGGGAGTCTGGGTGCTAATCACTGCTATGGTGCTAACTGACCCAGGTATGGTCACATTGGGACAAATGCTAAGGGAACAACTGTGGGGGGTGGGTCACTTCTAGCTCCACACTCCCAGGGAAGTGGTCAGCAATGAGCACGTGTGCCTTGGAACAAACCCTCCCGAGGAGGTTGCTGGTAGCTTCTAGATGGAACTGTATCATTTTGGGTAACCCAAGGCAGCATGGGGACTTAAGTGAACCACCGAGAACAGAGTTAACCTTTGGGGATTTGCTGGGTCCCAGCTGCTGCCATGAAGTTTTAACAAAAACCGTTCTTCAGTAGTCTGAGGGAAAATGTTTGAAAAATACCTCCCTGGAAGCAGCTTCCCCAACTCAAAAGATGTAGCATGGTGCTTTAAAACACCTAACCCGCATGATTTAATAAGCGAGGCAGCAATGTCAAGGCCAGACTGTAGACCAGCAATGCTCCTCACCACTGAGCAAAGAGCTGCATGGTTTGAGCCCTTCAGAGTATCAAGTGGGCTCGGCCAAGCAGAAAGGGTTTTTAACAATTGCTTCTTGTTATCTGCGGAAAAGTTCTCTTTGACTATTCATGGTCAAAAGTTGAATATGAGAGGGGATCCGGTATCTAAATGTTTTGCTCATGTGCAAATAAGAGCTCATAGTGTTTTAGTCAGTTATAAATTATTAAAGGAAAAGAAAGAATGTTAATCCTTTCCTAACAGAGATCTTTTTGTCAAAGGTACTGCTTTTTAGAAAGTTAACCTAATGAACTATTGCATGTGATTAAATTGAATTTTCCACTGACCTCAACAGAGCAACTGAATGTAAGAAAGCAGGAGGGAACTCCACAAAGTTCCAGTTCTCTGCAGCAGAGATGTAAACACATTTATAACACCATGACTTTGCTGAGGAGTCCAGTGCTATTTTGTTCCAAACCAGGCACTTGCCAGGGAAACCTTTACTCTGGGGCCTGAGGCATCAGGTGGATTTCCATAGCATAAAAAAATCACAAAGGTGGATGACACCACGAGGATCTACTATAAGGCTGACACAATGCCAGGTAGTTTTCCACATAATTTTCACTCCTTCTAATACGCCCTGGAGAGAATTTTTGCCGGCTGCATCACCAACTAAAATCACACTGTAACTGTGACAGCATGCTGGTGACAATACTTTAAGCAGGAGCCACAGGCATTTGGCTCTAATCTTTTTAGTCATGGGGACGAGTGGGAAGCAGGATGGGCCTCGGGTTTTCTCACCTTCCTTGTTGACAATGATGCTGTGGCAGGCCCGGCTGTGGGGAATTAAGAAGTCCCTCCACTGTGGGGATTTCTTGTCAGAGAGCCTCCCTTCCCTTTGGTACTGCTCAAGAGGGTAGTGGCAAACTCAGGCCGGAAAACCAACATCTCTCTTGGTGCAACGAAAGCAAGACTTCGGGCCAGAATGGTGAACACAAAATAAAGATACACAAAAATGGGTGGGGGGAGCATCCCTCCACAGATACTGATGTTGGAAATATAATTTTGTGTTTTTAAAACATGTAATGCTTAGCACAAATGTGTCCAAGCAGATGCACGCCTGAACTGTGACTGAGGCCTGGTGGGGAGCTGTCACCTTCCAGGAGAGAAGCATGCGTTCCTCAGGCAGCTCTCGAGAGCCAAGGGGAAAAAGTTAAAGAAGAGCAAACTCCGATTCTATTTAAGGGAGAGCTTTCGAGCAATCTGTGTTCTCCAAAAATGGAACTGGCTGACTGTCGAGGTAGAAGTGTTCTGGCAGAGCTGGTGGCCATCTGTCAGGGGCGGGGCAGTGGACCAGCACCCAGCACCCAGCACCCAACTCCAGGAGGGGCTGGTGGAGTGAGGCTCCTCATGCTGAGAGACCAGAGTTCCCCCAGCACCCAGTACCCAACACCCTGCTCCAGGAGGGGCTGGTGGAGTGAGCTCCTCTATGCCAAGAGCCCACAGTTTCCCAGCACACCAACCGGATTACAGCTCGAGAAAAAGTAGACATAGAGTGAGACATCTAGTTAACGGTTTCAATTTGAGGCTTTGTCTTTTCTCCTTCTTCCAAGTGAAAGGAAAAAAAAATGCCAAGGTATTCCAAGGAATTTCTAGATAGGTCAGAATGCTTGCTTTCCCTTCCAATCATCTCATTCAATTTCTCAGTATTTCATTCTTTACTATAATACAAAGAATACATTTTAAAAAATGGATTAGAAAGAAAATAAAACAAGTCAAGGATGTTTAACAGCTCCCAAAGAAGGTACGTTGGTGGGCGAGAGGCTGAAATTGGAAAAAATAAATAAAATTAAGCTCAGGTATTTATCTGTTCATGCTAACTGCATTTCCACCACAGTTAATGAAGAGTTATAGGTAAAGGACAACAACGTTTTTTTCAAGTGACCTGCCTGGGAAAAAAAATTACACAGGGGTATCAGGTTAATGGAAAAAGAATCAGACTGCTCATGCAAAATGAAATTTCTACATCAGCCTCAGACTCTGTGATAGCTGGCGTGATTCATACTCAGGCCTGTGTCTCATTTCTCTTTCCATGTCATAAAAATAACCTAAGCCCTAACACAAAAACACTACCCAATAAATGAAGTCTTTCAGTGGATCTGAAGAGACTGAGCAGACTCCCCAAGACTGCATGAAATTTTAGACGAATATTTCCCAACACCCACTACATTCGGTGTATCATTTTCTTTCTAGTTTTCCCACCTTCTCCCTTCCCACCTCACATGAAACAAATCCTCCTGTTACAAAGAAAAAGGGAAAAGTCAAGTAAATGTAACACAGGTAATAATACTGACTTATTTCACAGCAAACTCTTAAGTGATGACCAGCAGCCTCAGGTACGACCTGCATTAGACTCATACAAGGAGTAAACACTGACTTCTGTAAATGGCGGTGGGGCTCATCACTCTTCGGTGAGGCCCTCAGTTACTGCCACATGTCATCTGAAGCAGTCACTACTGTAAATATATCAGGTATGTGCACTAAGACAAGGGGGGACACCATTAACCTGAGGTGATTCAAGATGGTCTGGGTCACGTTGGGATACAAGGCACGTGGGAAGAAAACTGGGTGACAAACCAACTGGGTTGAGGTACCATTGGTCCCACCTGAGTGACGGCTGTCAGCCTCTGGCATCACACTGGGGCGTGCCCACAGCCACCTGAGCTAACACTGGCCAGGACTGTGGTATGGACATCATCGGTCCAGGACAGGGGGAAAAACCCACCCGGTTCAAAGTGCTCTTCGCTCCTTCCCACTCTATGCATGAAGGCACGTGGACAGGGTTGTGTGAAACGCAGAAGACCTGATGCAGTGATGCAGGTAGAGTGGCTGACGTTTTTGGAGGTGGTAATTCCCCATGAGGAACCTCCAGAAAATGGATGCCAGGAGACCGAGACACATGCAGGGGTCCCTACCACACAGAAGTGTCAACCACTGTAAGACTCCAGACTCTAAAATCTCCAGGAAATGACAAGCATGGTATTTCTCCAAAGACAACTAGAAAGATGTCAACTTTAAAACAGACCTTTTTAAACACACACACATGAACTAGAAGGATGAACGCTCTCCCCTCCAAAAACACCAGGCTTCTTCGCCTTGCCTAACAGGAAGTAGTTGAGCTCTAATCCGGGTCCTCCCGCGTGGGGTGCACTCACCTAGCGTGTCCTTCAGGTTCTTCACCAGGGAGCCCTTCTTCAGGCTGTTCTTCCTCTCCACGTAGTTGGACGGCACGTAGCCCGTCCGGTTGGCCGCGTTCCTCACCCGCCACCACGTCTTGGAGTCATCCAGCAGCCACAGGCGCTCGTTCTTCTTGATGTCCAGCTCCTGGTCCTGTTGGGCTGTGTAGTCCCACTTCGCTATCACAATAACTTCTTCTGTCATCTTTCATGGAGTCCTTCTGCCAGCAAAACATTTGGAGACGTTTATTAGAGAACCAACCAAACACTTCACCCTGAAAAATTATGCACTGACAGCTTTTATTACAACTTGGCAACCGGTTTCCTCCTGGGTCTCGAAATGACCTTAAGATGACCTTCTTTCAGCATGCTTTAGTATTCTGTTTAGAGACAGCAACTTAAGAAAACAAATCCTCATTTTGTACACTGGGAAATCTGCCTGCTGGGCCAAAACCGAAAACGAACTTTCCAAAAATTCTAAGTAACGATGTCATAATTAAATGTGTTCACTTGATTAAGTAACAGCAGCTCCTTGTAGCTATGTTTATAGCCATGTCTCAAGATCTGCTGAATTTTATGAGTGCACTTAAATGTACACATGCACCCAAACTGCTCTTATAAATTAAAACTAAAATAAATGTGGTATCCTAGACAGGCTCCTGAAACAAAAAGGAAATCAGTGGAAACAACAGTGAAATCTGAACAAGATGTTGTTAATAGTAATACATACCAATGTTTGTCTGTTAGTTTTGACAAATGTACCATGGCTGTGGGAGATGTTAACACTAGATAGCAAACTAAGGAAAGGATATATGGGAATGCTCTGTACTATCTTTGCAACTTTTCCATACATATGAAATTACTCTTGAGGGGCACCTGGGGGGCTCAGTCGGTTAAGCATCTGCCTTCAGCTCAGGTCATGACCTCAGGGTCCTGGGATAGAGGCCCGAATCCAGCTCCCTGCTCAGTGGGAAGTCTGCTTCTCCCTTGGCCTTTGCCCCTTCCCCTACTCCTTCTCTCTTTCTCAAATAAATAAAATATTTAACAAAATAAAATAATAAAATAAAATTACTCTTGAAACCTGGACACTCATAACTGGCAAAATTTGGAAGTGATCAAGATGTCCTTCAGGAGGTGAATGAATCAACTGTGGTACATCCAGGTAATGGAATGTTACTCACTGTTAAAAAGAAATGAGTTATCAAGCCATGGAAAGGCACTGCTAAGTAAAGAAGCCACTCTATAAAGGCGACCCCCGGTCTCATTCTCACAAAGACCCTTGCCTTGACAAAACTTTAGTCAGGCCTCTCTGAATCCTCTTCCCAGACTAGGCCTCAACCTCTACACTTCCACATTTGTCTCTGCGTGTCTTAATTTTACCAAGAATCCTGCCAAGCTGGTTTAGCCAGAATCCTCCACTCTTACCCAGGTGATGCCCCATTGCCTGGCGTACCTTTAGGAAGACTCCTGTCAGGTCAGTTTACTCAGAATCCCTCCTGATGTTTCCTCTCAGTAACTGCATTCATCTATGGCCTACCTTACTCCTTGACTATGAACTCCCATTTTTCCTTCTTGTATTTAGAATTGAGCCCAAATGTAACTCCCTTGCAGTAATGCCTCAGTAAATTCTGCTTCACCCTTCTTTTTTTTCCCCCCCTAATTAATTAATTATTTATTTATTTACTTGACTGACAGAAATCACAAGCAGGCAGAGAGGCAGGCAGAGAGAGAGGAGGAAGCAGGCGCTCAGCTGAGCAGAGAGCCTGATGCGGGGCTTGATCCCAGGACCATGACCCGAGCCGAAGATAGAGGCTTTAACCCACTGAGCCACCCAAGCGCCCCTGCTTCACCCTTCTTCAACAAGTGTCACGAATATTTTTTCTCTTTACCGATGCCAACTCTATGACATTCTGGAAAAAGCAAAGCAATGGTAATAGTAAAAAGATCAGCGGTTGCCGGGGCAAGGGAGGCAGGTGGGATGAACAGGTGGAGCGTAAGATTTTTAAAGGAGTGAAACCGCTCTGTATGATACTTTAATAGTGGATACACGTCATTATACACTTGTCGAGACCTATAAAACAGGCTACACCAAGAGCGAACCATCCCAAAATATAAAAAGTTTATTAAAATTGGAAATAAATATAGTATATTATACATCTAGTTAAGACAGTTTTGTAAGTAATAAATAGCAGAGGCATAGCTGAGTGACTGAAATGAATATAGTTATCAACTGTGTCAGCAGCTCCGTACTTTTTGGGTACAAGATGGCCCAGTATTTCTTCCAGCAAAAAATTTGATATTCAGTCCTTTAACTGACTACGTTTCCTTAAAACTTGGAAGGAAGGGATAACGGAAAGACTCTTGACTAAAACCCTCTTCCCCTCTGACAGATACAATTCCTCATCCCTTTCTAGGGATGACTTTAGGATTATACAGGGAATCATGTGCATTGGCTCTATGGAGGCCCGAACACCATTTTTAAATAACATGACACTTTCTACTGGATGCTAAGGCGACTTATAAATAATACATGTTCTCCTGTTTCTTGAATTAACTTCCAAATTTAGAGATAACAAACCTTTTGGGAAGGAGGAAATATTTAATAAACCTTATGCATAATGTATGCAACATCCAAGAGGACAGAGTTTCACACAAAGCTCATTTCCAAGCTGGAGACAATTTTGTTACATACTTTTGGGAAATCTCCAGGCCCTACTATGTATTTCTCTCTCTCCTGACCTTTCTGTCAGGGTTAAACTTTTCACAGTCATAAAGGCAGTTTTTCTTTTCTTTCTTTCTTTCCTTTTTTTTTTTTTTTAAATAATAATGAGAGCAGTAATAGGATTGGGGCTCAGAGAATATCCCATTTGAATACCAGGTTTGTTTCTTAATTACACAGTTTTCAAGAGAGTTCTTAACGAGACCAGCCCATCACATAAGACCAATCAGAGCAATTTACTTCTTTCCGGCATGATTTAACTACATAAACAGCAGTCAAGTATGGAGCTAGCTTGGCAGAGTACCCTAACATCACTGAGAGCTTAAACACATGTGGTGCCTGGGCTCTAACACAGACCAATGGTATCATAATCTTGAGGAGTGAGGTCTGAGCATCAGGTTTTTACAGCTCAGCTTTCTGGCAGGCCTTAGAAGGGAAAAACCAAGTAAGAGGGAACTGAGTGACCACATGCCACCTCAGGATACTTTCCTTGGGTCATTAGACTCTGGATGATCACGAGAACTTTGAGTGTGTGATGGGTACCTGACACAGGTCAATTCGTTTAATCTCCAGAACACCCACCTTTCAGGAAGTTGGTATGTTTTAGCAGACTGAAGATCACAGAGATTAAGTGATGGGTGAAACAACAGAATCAGGATCTGAGCCCCGGGTCTGTCGACTCCCAAATTAGTACTCATATGCCCCCTTTCGGGGTGGGTGGCTGGGTGAGGGTCTAATGTGTGATGTGCATTTTGATGGGCTTATTTCAATCCAGGAAATCTAGGATTCTAGACCAGGTGAAAATAAAAAGTTCCCTGCACCTAGAAAATGATAGCAATGGGTTTCAAACCTATTCTAAGTGACTTACGACAGCTTCCCATCACTATAAAGACTTCACGAAGTCAGCCAATCAACAGGTGCTTTGTCCCAGTGCTTCAGACGGTAACCAATCAACAAGCACCTCACCCCGATGGAGCCCACCAATCAATAACCACCTCACTCCAAAAGTAACAGAATCCACCAATCAATAAACGCCTTACTCCAGAGTTTCTGAGTGTTAGCCAATCAACAGCAGTCTCAATGGAAAGAAGACGAGATGTGAGTAATAGCAGGGGCGACGGAAGGAGGTGATGCTGACCCAGGTGCATGGCAGGAAACCGGGATGTGGAGAAAAGGGAAAGGAGGCTGATTTCAGTCTTAGAAGATGGGTGGGTGGGTGGGGGAGCTGGTCAGTGGAGTCAGAGCGGGGCTCTCCAGGATTGAGGAGAATTAAGGATACTAAGCAAGAGAATTAAGAATAATGACTCCAGAAAATCATTTAAAATAAAAAGTGAGCAGAATATGTTATCTCTAGATTTTTTTTTTTTAAGGTTTTTAATTCCAGTTAGTTAACAGACAGTCTAACAGTAGTTTCAGGTGTATGACACAGTGATTCGACAATTCCAAAGAACACCCAGTGCTTATGACAAGTGCCCTCCTTAGTCCCCATGTCCTATTTCATCCATCCCCCCACCTACCTCCCCTCTGGTAACCATCAGTATGTTCTCTATAGTTAAGAGTCTGATTCTTGGTTTGTCTTTCTTTTTTCCCTTTTGCCTGTCTCTTTTGTGAAATCACCTGGTATTTGTCTTCCTCTGACTTATTTCACTTAGCATTATACTCTCTGGATCCAGCCATGTTATTGCAAATGGCACGATTTCACTTTTTATGGCTCAGTAATATTCCATTGTATATGTATACCACATCTTCCTTATCCATTCATCAGCTGAAGGGATCTTGGGCTGCTGCCATAAGCTGGCTACTATAAATGAAGCTGCTCTAAACCTAGGGGTGCATGCATCCCTCTGAATTAGCGTTTCTCTATTCTTGGGTTAACACCCAGTTGTGTGATTGCTGAATCATTTGGTACTTCTATTTTCAACTTTTTGAGGAACCTCCATACTGTTTTCCACAGTGGCTGCAGCAGCTTGCATTCCCACCAGCAGTGCAAGAGAGCTCCTTTGGGTGTCCTCTGGTTTGGCTTTGTTTGTGTTTTTTGTTTGTTTACTTGTTTGTTTTTAAGCCATTTCAATGTGAAGTTCTGTACCTTTCCCCTACCCCACACATCACCCTGTAGCCCAGCAGAGGTTTCATTTTCCTTCACTTTGCCAACACAGGTCAGAAAAGCCACCTGTGGAGGCCCATCTGGAGGCAACTCCAGGTTGGCCAAGAGTTCAAATCCCATCCCTTTTGCTCAGGGGCTCAACAGGAGGCCACGTTCTTTCAGTTGCTATAGTGTGTAGGATATATTGGAATAGAAAGAAATGCAGCTGAATTAAGACTATTCCATACCAAAATTAGATTTAATTTTCTAATAGCAAGAAACCTTAACAGAACAAACTCTGAAAAAGTACACTCTAACTGCTGAATGTTAAGTGAGACAGTATTTTGATTTAGTCTAAGTATCAGAGAGGTCAGCGCCCAAAAAGTAGGCACGTTTATCACTCCAGCTTAAGCAGTTCAAGAAATCTCATTTTTGCCTTTGTTAACTGTAGCTAATTAAGTTATCATTAAGTTATTAAACCAACAGAAAGAAGAACCACATATTTGATATCATACAGCCAGATCCTATCTTAAATGCCATGTGGCCGCTGTAGAATAGAGCTTAGCAAGAACCTCATGTCATACTGGATAAAAGGAACACTCAAAGAACTTAGCAAATGAAGCTGCTTTTTTCAAGATTTAGGTGGGAGAAGATTTAAAAAAAAAAGTCTAGAATAGCTATAAAAACTTTCTTAGCTCAAAAGTTTTCACTAATTCCTAAAATATCTAGGGCCCTATTTTCTTTCTAAAAAACAACCCTGTCTCACCATGTGGCAGTGGTTGTTTGGGCTTTAGGCACCTGGTTTGATGCGAAGTTCAAGGATAAGGTGGACTGATGATTCAAGGTTAATATACGACTGCCTTGTGGGACATCTGGGTGGCTCAGTCAGTTCAGTGTCCACCTCTTAGTTCTGGCTCAGGTCAGAAGAGGGACCCGCGTTGGGCTCTGCCCTCAGCACAGAGGCTACCTAAGACTCTCCTTCTCTCTCCTCCTCTGCCCCTCCCCCCATATGCTCTTTCTCTCTGATTAAAAATAATTCTTAAAAAATTTTAAAAGAAATACATATATACATCTGCCTCATTTACACTTCTACCAACAAACTGCTCACTAAAGAAAAGACTCACAGAGCTTTGAAAAACTGCCAATTTCACTTTGCAATATAAATCATACATGGACAGAATAGGATTTCTTAAACTTAAGTCAAAATGAATAGATAGATAAGTAGACAGACCAAAAAGGTATAACTCCTTACCCCCAGAATATTAACTTGGAATTTCATAAAAATATCTATGTGCACACGTGGATACAGACCTATCAAAATATACGTGTCTATGGGCAAACAGTGTAGAGAACAATCATGTAGGAAACAAAAGTAAGACTATGTGAAAAAATTTACTGTCCTCCCTACTTTGATTTTCAACATATAGTCTGAATTACTCAAATAATAACAATGTACTTCACTACAGGTCTAAAGGACTTTTTTTCCTTTGCAATATTTCATGCCTTCAATGTAGTCAACCTATTATTATGGAAAGTCATTCAAATATAGGCTTTTAGCAGATGAGGAACGAAAGAATGATAGCCTCCCCCAAAGGTATCCCGAACCTCCTATCTACAAACCCGCGAATGTGCTAGATTACATAGCAGAGTGTAATTAAGGGAGCTCATCAGCTCATTTTGAGAAGGGGAGATTATCCTAGATTATACGGGGGGGGCCAGTGCAATCACAAAAGTCCTTACCAGCAGGAGAGAAAGGCGTAACAGTCAGAAATTTGGAAACGCTGCACTGTTTCATTTGAAGACAGAGGAAGGCGCTGTGAGCCAAGGGAAGAGGGCAGCTCCATGAGCTGGAAAAAGTGAGGAACAGATTCTCCCTTAGAGCCTCCAGAAGAAACACAGCACAGCAGAAACCCTGATTTTAGCCCTGTGAGCCCAGGTATGGGATATCTGACGTCCAGAAATGCGAAGAGGATAAGCATGGGCTGCCTTAGGCCACAACAGCAAACCCATGCAGTGAGTAAATTCCGCTAAGATCAGTCCCAAAAGGGAACACCTTCTGGGTTTTCCCTCCTGTATTACAATGCCTTTGTCCCTTGGTGTCTATTGGCAAATATCTAAAAACAGGACACTTGCATTAAGGAGATATACTCAACAGTCCCAGAAGCAAATGAAATACCTTCTAACTTCCTTATTAAAGTTTCAAGTTGTGCGGTAGATAAAAGACTTGCCAGATGCCAACTAATTTGACAAGAGTTGGCAGGAATGTGCGGTACCCTGTGGGGGAACAGAAAGGCCAGTTGGTGGCTATTTACAAGCAGGATCAGTAATTACAGCTAATACACTTCAACTTTAAGTAGGACACAATATGGAATCCAGAGGCTGTTCCAACTCACAGTAAGTTAATTAAGCCATGACAAGAGTCAAGGTCTTACTACTTCACCGAGGCACACAAATGCCACACATAAAAGAGAAAATATTCAATGGCGCGAGGCTCGCTGCACCTTTTTACCGAAGAAGGGGAGAGGTGCCAATGCAAGTTGCCAGCTGAGTGGTTGAGGGGTGCATGCTTGTAGGCGAGCAAAGCCATCCCCCTCGTCCCTACGACACTGCTGTGTATGCGCGAGCTTGTCAAATGTTTCCGGCAACCTTCTGAAACAGAGGTCATCTACAGGTATCGTCCGTGACTGATCATCCTCGGGCATAATTAAATAACCCGTCCAAATCCACGGGGCTGTGAAGGGCCTGGACAGGGGTCTGAAGCTGAAGCTTTATATCCGTTATCCTCTCCGGCCTTGAAGTGTTTGCCGGGAGCAGAATTCTACAGCATGTCTAGAGAAAGAAATCCGGAGGGCAAGGCAGATAAGGACACATAAGAACCAAATTTCAATTTTCTTTTTGATTAATGGGTTAGCAAAAATCCTAAGGGAGGAAGAGACCAGGTGCTCCTGGTCTTCCAGGGGCCGTCCAGGAAGGCCTTGTTGGCTTTTTTACAACCCACTAGAGGAGAAGCAAAGGCAGACCAGCTGCAAGCGGTGTTTCCCCGATTCCCAAACACAAAGTTGAAGAGCTCAGTTCCTCCCTTGGTGCCAGTGCAGGCCCACTGGTGTTGCCTCAAGCGGACGGCCACCTCCCTGCAGCCACTCCTGCTAAGCAGGGCTGAAAGGGACAGGGCTCAGGCTTCCGACACACTGAGAGCCCAGTGGGTTATTTTGGACAAGGTCTTTTTTATGATTTGCTGCTAATTCTGTTGGATGACAGAGCCTGTGGCCTGTAAAGTCTCTGAATTTGCAAAGTTTCCTTTGTGATTGTTCCTCTCTAGCTGGAGAAAGCTAGGGTTTGAAATGCAGTCATAACACCAACCAGGCAGGTGACGCTCGGGGAAGTTGCCTGACCTCTCTGACCTCCATTGCTGTGTTTGGCGGTAGGGTCAGGGCTTTTATGAGGATGAAATGAAGCAATCCACAGGAAGTACCTACTACCTGGTCCATGCTGGATACGTGGCAGACATTCTTGCTCCCCCTACGTCATGGGATGCCAATCACAGGACTCACTAGTCTTCAATGCGGGGCTTCAAAAATACATCCCCTAGATTATGACAGTTTCAGCTAAAAACAGTGAAAGAATTTAAAATAACAGTTAATACCCAATGCTCTAAGGTAGTGTCACAAAACTGAGATGCCGTAGTGCCATCAATCCTATTTTGGAAGTTTTACCAAGAGATCCTCATGGGTCGCAGGTACACCCTGGCTCCTGCTGGGGCTAATACAGATGATATCTGCTTGCATTCAGCCTAGAGAGAATTTTCATGTGTCCACAGTATTTATCACAATACATTTTATAGACAAATAGGTGTAGCCAAGTTATTTCCAAAACATAAATGTTTTAAAGATTTTATTTGTTTGAGAGAGAGAATGCATGGGGTGGGGAGGGGCAGAGGGAGAAGCAGACTCGCTCCTGAGCCAGACATCGGGCTCGATCCCAAGACTCTGGGATCAGGACCTGAGCCAAAGGCAGATACCCAACTGACTAAGCAGCCAGGTGCCCCTTAAAACATAAATTTACAGTGTGTGCTGAGGTTTATTCCAGAGAACCGGCCAGTGAAACACCACCAAAGAGGGGAGGTCACTGGGCTTTTTTTCTTCTTCTCCTTTGCTGCCTGCTCCTCCCTGGTGCTGCTGGCCCCTTCCCCACCCCTGGAGCTCTGCAAGCAAGCTCCCTGCTGGCCCCAGGGCTCTTGCTCTGGCCTTCTATTCCCAGTGCTGCTGGCTCTGCATCCCACCAGCGTTCCCCCCCACCCCCGCCCACGGGGCTTGTCCTCATGACCCAGAGGAGCTCTGACCACTTTCTAAAGACTAATTACAGTATCAGCAGAAGCTCAAGCACACAATCTGCCACACGATTTCTTTTTTAAAATTGTGGTAAAATACACATAATGGAAGATCTACCATTTTAACTAATTTCAAGAGTACAGTTCAGTGGTAGTAAGTACATCACACTTAGACAACCTGCATCTCCAGAGCTTCTCCGTCTTCTAAAACTGAAACCAGATAACCCATTACACACTAATTTCCCATCGCTCCTCACCCCCCACCCAGCAACCACCATTCTACTTTCTGTCTCTGTGAATGTGACGACTCATGTAAGTGTTGTCCTTCTGTGCCTGGCTTATTTCACTCAGCATAAAGTCCTCAAGGTTCATCTACATTGTACCAAGTGTCAGAATGCCCTTCCTTTTTAAGCCTGAAAAATATTCCACTGCATGGATAGACCACATTTTGTTCATCCATTCAACCAGCGATGGACATATGGGCTTACTTCCCCCTCTTGATTTTTATGAATAACACTGCTGTTGAACATGAATGGGCAAATATTTCTCCAAGACTCCGTTTTTAATTCTTTGGGGTACATACCCCAAAGTGGACTGGATCATATGGCAACTGTTTCAATTTTTTTGAGGGGCCTCTATCCCGTTTTCCATAACAGCTGGCACCATTTCCAATTCCCACCAGCAGTGCACAAGGGTCCCAATTTCTCCACATCCTCATCAACATTTGCTATTTAGTTGTTTGATAGCAGCCATCCTAGTGGGTTTGTACACATACTTTCTTAAGTGAACCTTCTTTTAATGGATACTGAAGAGGATTTGTTAGTGGATGGCAATTCTCAAGAAAAAGGTTTTTTTTTATTAACATATAATGTATTATTTGCCCCAGGGGTACAGGTCTGTGAATCATCAGGCTTACACATTTCACAGCACTCACCACAGCACATACCCTCCCCAGTGTCCATAACCCCACCACCCTCTCTATCCCCCACCCCCCAGCAACCAACCCTCAGTTTGTTTCGTGAGATTAAGAGTCTCTTATGGTTTGTCTCCCTCCTGGTCCCATCTTGTTTCATTTTTCCCTTCCCTACCCCCACAACTCCCCACCCTACCTCTCAAATTCCTCATATCAGAGAGATTATATAATTATCTTTCTCTGACTTATTTCACTCAGCATAATACCCTCTAGTTCCATACATGTTGCAAATGGCAAGATTTCATTTCTTTTGATGGCTACATAGTATTCCATTGTGTATATGTACTACATCTTCCTTATCCATTCATCTGTTGATGGACATCTAGGTTCTTCCCATAGTTTGGCTATTGTAGACATTGCTGCTATAAACATTCAGGTGCAGGTGCCCCTTCGGATCACTACATTTGTATCTTTGGGGTAGATACCCAGTAGCGTGATTTCTGGGTCATAGGGTAGGTCTATTTTCAACTTTTTGAGGAATCTCCATGCTGTTTTCCAGAGTGGCTGCATCAGCCTGCATTCCCACCAACAGTGTAGGAGGGTTCCACTTTCTCCACATTCTCGCCAGCATCTGTCGTTTCCTGACTTGTTAATTTTAGCCATTCTGACTGGTGTGAGATGGTAACTCACTGTGGTTTTGATTTGTACTTCCCTGATGCTGATTTGTGCTTCCCTGATGCTGTACCCAAGGAGTACAGGTCTACAATTGACTTGGAAGCGCTTAGAAAGAAAGTTTTATACTTTATAATTCATCTCCGGTATTCTGCTCTATCCCATGCCCATTTTTTTTCTTTTTAAGTGAACACCATTAATTTATACACACTAGCAGGATCAGACACTCCCCCAAATTGAACCATATTAAGAAAAACACCTCAAAATGTGAGTTTGTAGGTGTTCATCACCAAGCAGCTAATTTTACTACATGAAATGCCTGGACACAAACAGAATTCCAAAGACTAGACTAGTAAGTCAATACAACTCAATAGTGCCTCGGAAATATTCCAGAAGAGAGAGAATTGGAGTTCTGTTGCTTCATTAGAATCTAGTAAGTGTTATTCTTTATACTACTTTTAGACATAATTTACCACTCAGGCCCTGAGAGTATCCATCTTACTAACCTTTGCTAACTGGTCGCCATTTCTGCATGAGCCTCTTAGACATTAGTCACACTAAGAAGCAGATTATGAATGTTAAGGCCTGAGTACCATCATTTGGAGACTCGCTGTCAACGTAATAAGCCAATTTTATCATACAGTATTAATTGTAAAACACATGGAATTCCAGGGGCGCCTGGGTGGCTCAGTGGGTTAAGCCGCTGCCTTCGGCTCAGGTCATGATCGCAGGGTCCTGGGATCGAGCCCCGCATCAGGTTCTCTGCTCCGCCGGGAGCCTGCTTCCTTCTCTCTCTCTCTCTGCCTGCCTCTGCCTCTCTGCCTGCTTGTGATCGCTCTCTGTCAAATAAGTAAATAAAATCTTTAAAAAAAAAAAAAAAAAACACATGGAATTCCAAATACCTGCACTGGACCTGGAACCAACAGACACCGCCTTACACTGACCCTGAAGATATCACAGTAACGGGGTCATAAGACAAAGGAGAACAGTGGAAACCACTCCCTCCGCCCCTCTTCCCCCAAAAGCAAACTCCTACAGGCAGAGCAGGGAAATGGCTAGGCAGACAGGAGAAATGAGGAGATACTGGTAAAAAGGATGTAAGCTTTTTAACTGTAAGATGAATTAGGTCTGACATCTCCTGGAAAAAACAGTGACTATGGTTGATAATAGTGTATTGGATAACTGAAATTTGCAGAGAGAACTTCAATGCTCTCACCAAAATAAATAAATATGAGCTGTGATGGGTGTTTTCATTAACATCTAGGTGGGGAGAATCCTTTCATGATGTATACAGTAAATCACCACAATGCACACTTTATATATATATATTATATATATAAATTACAATTTAATTTGCCAATTACACATCAAAAAAGCTGACATAAAAAAAGGAAAATATTCATCTATGAAAACGGACATTGTTCTCTTTGGTGAAATTTGGCCCTCTGTTAACCCAACGAAGGGAGTGTGAAGTATTTTGAGACAATGCATGCCCACTGCTCCCAAAGCAGACACACAACCATGGATGGCCATTTTGGGGGGTTTATTAGGCTTTGCTATTTTTCCCCATGAAAGTAACGTAATTGCTATAACTTCAGTACCTATTTCTTAAACATATCAAAATGTAAATGTCATGAGTTTTCTTGGTTTCCTAATGAATTCAGCCTCGCTAATCAATACCTGACCTTCCTGACCACCTTGTTATTCACAGTCCTCTGCCTAATGCGGAAACACACGAGTGAAACAAGCAGCACAGTGACTTTAAAAACACTCCATGCTATCCAGGTCTCAGTGTTCAAATATAATTAAGCTGCCAAAATCATTTTCATTCTTCAGATATGCAAGGTTTGTGCCCACATTCCCAAGTCCTCTAGGTTTTCAATTCTCCTATATAATGGGGGAAGAAAAATTACAGAATACCCGTCCTTACCTAGCCCCGGAAATGGGGAGCTTTCCCAGTCATGCTGAGGACGGAGCCTGGCCCAGGTCAGGGATCTGGAATATGGAAGGGATCCTGGCTACTCCAGTTTTTTACTCACTACACATACATACCTACAAATGCTTTTGTTAAGATAAATACTGACGTTTATTCCAAACATGCAACTCTTTGAAGGATGTCTTCGGGGACCTAGGTGGCTCAGCTGATTAAGCATCTGCCTTCGGCTCATGATCTTGGGGTCCTGGGATCCAGCCCTGAGGCAGGGAGCCTGCTTCTTCCTCTCCCTCTCCTGCTGCTCCTGCTCCTCTCTCTCTCCCTCTCATTTGCACATGCTCTCTAACAAATACATAAAACATAAAAAAAAAAACATAAAAAAAAAAAGGATGACTTTCCTATCATTTCACAAAACAGAAGGAGGAAATAAGAATTTCCAACATCTATGCCTGACTTTTTGAAATAAATTTTATTTTTTAGAATGGTTTCAGTTTGGGGTGCCTGGAAGGCTCAGATGGTTGGGGATCTACCTTTGGCCCGGGTCAGAATCTCCAGGTCCTGGGATCAAGGCCAACTCAGCAGAGAGTCTGTTTCTCCCTCTCCCCCTGCTCATGCTCTTTCTACCTCTCTAAGTGAATCTTCAAAAAAAAAAAAAAAAAAAAAAGGTTTCAATTTCCTCTACTGTTAACATACTACATCAGAATGGCATATTGGGACAATCAATAAACCAACACTGATACATTATTAACCAGAGTCCATATTTTATTTGGATGTCCTTGGCTTTTACCTAATAACCTTTTTAAAAATCCGCAAACGTGCCCACAAGACCACATGTCTCCTCAGGCCCTTCTTGGCTGTCACAGTTTCTCAGACTCGGCTCGTCTTGACAACTGTCCAGTTCTGAGGGATACTTGTCAGGTCTTCTGTACAACGTCCCTTGCCTGGGATGCGTCTGGTGCATTTCTCCCCGTGCAAGTGCTGTTAGTGGTTTGGGGAGCAACAGCCCAGAGGCAAAATGCCGTATCCATCGCAGAGGATCAAGGAGAGATCCTGTTCACATGACTCACCACTGGTGATGCTGACCTGGCTGAGGTGTGTCTGTCAGGTCTTCCCTCTTCCAAGTCTGTCTGTCTCTTCTCCACACTGGGCTGTTGGGAAGCAGCGTCTGCCCTTGGGTGGGGCTTCCACTCCACCTCCCTCGAAGATGTGGTATCTACCAAAGTTAGATTCCATTCCACACAGGAGACTCGTCTCTCTTCCTGGTTTAAAACTCATTCATTCATTTGCATCAGGGTAGATGCACAGAAACTTATTTGAGCCACACTCTGGCCACAATCCAGGATTGCTTATTGATTCTGTGGCTCAAACTGTTCTAACTTTGGCTTCTGGGAACTCTTTCAGTTGGCTCCTGTGTTCCTTTGCTATTCCACCATCACCGTGAGTTTGTGTGTGTGTGTGTGTGCTTGTGTGTCTGAGTGTGTGTGTGTCTGTGTGTGCTAGGAGTCCATCCTTATGCTCTGGCATCACGAGACAGCTCCAGGCTCCTCCTGGACATCTCCTGCTCCAGTCCCAGAATCAGTACAGCTGGTGTTAAGGTAACCAGTGGTACCTACATCCCACTTTGTGTGCATTTTATAGACTCTAGCCCAGCTCCTGGGTCACAGCATTGTTGAAGAAAGTAAAGAGGCCATCCCATGGGCCTGCTGCGGTCTGGCTTTGATTAGCCTTCGCTCTCTCTAAGCAGTGCTGTTAACAAACACCTCTCCCTGGTCCCTAACATACCTGTCGCTATGTCTGACTGATTGTCCCCAACCCCTTCTCCCACGGCCTACTCCTCCTACAACCCCAGCTGGGTCCCATCCCCATCCTCACCAAGCAGGCCTCCCTGACCCCACCTTCGGTCTGCCGTACATATTTCACACTACTGCAGGCTTAATTATTTTTACCCTTGACTTAGGTGAGCCGAAACTTGGTAACATATGTCAAGAGCACCTCAGGAGATCCCAGGTGCTATGAATCAGGACTCTGACATGGTCACTCAAAGTCCCAAGGAGGCACGGAGAAAACTCTGGTCGCATCTACCCTCTCTCCTGCCCCAGGGCAGCTGAAGGTGCTACAGAGGTGCTCCCAAGCTGCTGATGGGTCCCACTTGATACTTCTGATCACTGGCCCAAGCAAGTCCTGGGTGCTACCAGCAGCTCGCTCCATGTCTAAGAGAACTCCCTCCCTCCATCGTAAGGGGTTTGTTTCAGATCTTCCTTCTCCCTCCATGAACGTGCCCCACCCCTTCTGCAGTGTCGGGTGATGAACAACCTTGCCTCGTACTTCACTGAGAGAAATGGAAGCAGTCCGAAGGAAATGTCTACCTGTCTATGCCTGTGACCACGCCACCTGTCCCTTTGTTCCCAGGGCAGGCAGCTGAGCACCCTGTGGAGGCCCGCCCTCCTCTGTGCACTGAACCCCACCCCTCTACTTCTGGAGGATCTTAACTGCACGGTGATAGCTGACACTGTCCATTAGTGTTTTCTTGAGCACGCCCCCATTCGGCTTCCGGGCAATCACACGGCCCTGCTTTTCTTCCTCCCTGAGAGCCCCCTCAGCTCCCTGCTGCTCCTACTCTGTTTCAGACCCAGATGCAGCAGCAGCCAGGCTGTCTGGGAGCCGCTACTCCATCTGCTTGCTGCCTGGGTGATTCTGCCCGTGCTCCCAGCGCAGGGCACCACTTTGATGTGGGTAGCTTCCAGAAGTCAGTCTTCACCCCTGCTCCTCCCCTCAACGCCAGACTGTTCCACCCAAGTGCCTAGGGAATGCATCCACTCGAATGCCCAACGTGGTCCCCAAATGGCTCACACCCAGAGACAATTCCTCATTCTCCCCACCAGAAACAAAAGGAAATGAGTCAAGTCAACAACAACAAAACCCGCCTGTATCTCCTCTCAGTGTTCCCTTCTGAGTAAATGACATAAAAGACCACCATCCATCCAGCGGCCTGTCCAGCCAAAACTCCTGGAGCCGTCCTGCAGCCTCTCCTTCCGCACCACCCGCCCCGCTCAGCACACCCTGCAGCCTCGCCTGAAAAATGTCTCCAATCCAACCACTTCTCCTCCCCTCTACTGCCCTGCTCCAAGCCAGCAGCCCCTCTTGCCTGTGACTTTCTCCTAACGGGTCTCTCTGGGTCCAGCCCTCCCCCTCCCCCGCTCTGCTACCCTAACAGCAGCCTTGTGAGACCTGTACAACGGACGGTGATTTGTGTCACTCCTCTGTCCAAACCTTACTACGTCCCATCACATCATAACAGAATCCAGAGCCTTTACAAAGGTCTCAGATAACTTGACCTTGGGCCCTTTTCCTCCACGCTCGTACCCTCCTGCTCCTCACACCTGGCTGTCCCTCAGAACCACCAGGCGAGCTCTTGCCGAAAGGCCGTGCCCCCGACATCCACAGACTCTCCGTCCCCTCGCGCTGCCTTCTTATTTCCCTGGTACTTCCCAGGAGTACTTCATGCGTGTCTTTATTGATTAATTGTCTATTTTCTCCCACTGAATACAATTTGTTGCAGACAAGGACTGTGTGTCCTTGTAAACAAAGCGCTCAGGCAGGCCTGAGCCCATGCATGTCCCCTGCGAGCATCTGAAGGAGGGAGTGGGTGAATGTCCCATGGACGCTCTTTATTGGGAGGGGCGGACAGCCTCCCCCAGAGGAATCTGCTCGTGGGTCCGAGCTACTGAAAGGCTGCTGTGTCCTACACTGAAGTCCCAGTCTGCTGTTGGGAGTCACACTGAAGATGCTTCATCTAAAACAATCTCACTCCTTGAGATAGCCATTGTTGTTCTACATAATAAGGGCTCTTGACTCATGATGGCAGCCGTAGAAGAATTCCAATTAAAATCTTAAATGTTATACTATTGAGCTACTTTGGGTAAAAGGATAAAAGTACATGGAATAGACATAAATATTCATGCAATGCGGATCAATAACGAAGAGGGACTCTTCCAGCTCTTTCCAGCAACTAATGAGCATGGCGACAGATACAAGAGACCCCAGTTTAGGCGAACCCACACGTCTGAGAGCGCGCCGGCCGAGAGCAGAGCACACACCTGGTGAGCAGGCTCTAAGCACCGTTAACAAGATTCCAGCACTGGAAAACTCTGTATTTATCCTTTTCAACTCCCAATTTTGAAACAGGCAGTTGAGCAGTGAAACAATGCCAGATGGATATGGTCCTTTCAGCAGAGCTAGAAGAATACAAGACTCCCTTTTACATAAAAGCATTAAAGTTTCTAACTAGTGGACTCCATTGCTGGCACGGTAGAAGACTGTTAAGAGGACATCTGGATTCTCAAGTAGGAATTCCCGATTGCCACAGATTGAAATCTGATGAAATATACTTGAAAAGAAACCGCTGTAGGCACTGCACACAATGACAAAGGGCTGGCATTTAGAAGACATAAAAACCCTTGAAGTCCAGAAGAAAAAGACCAACAGCTTGACAGAAAAGCGGGCCAAGGACACGCTCCTTGCACAGAAGGGCGGCACAAATGGTGACTACACACCCGAAGAGATCTGCCGCATCCATAGCTTGAGAGCAGAGTACGGAAGATGCCTTTTGACTCCAGAAGGATAAAAATGAAACAGGTTGATGATACAGGTGTGAGGAAGGCTGGGGAGATGAAAATGGAATGACCAGCATTGAAGACGATTTGCTGGGCTTTTCAGGGAAGCTCAACACAGCATGACGTGCCCGGTGACAACTTCACTCCAAGTCACAGGTGGGACTGCTGTGACAGAGAAGAGAAACGAAGCCGAGCAAGGGGAAAAGGGAGTAGGGTGTCACCCAGCAGTGACACAGAAGCAGGCCTCCCCAAACCACTTAGATGACTCCCGGAAACCAGGCTAAGTAGAGGAAAAAAAAAAACAAAAACAAAAACAAAGGACATCCTACATGGTATCATTTTTGGAAAAGCCTGAGACCGACCAACTAGACAATATTGTTCAGGCTCACCCATGCATGTAGTGAAATGAGCTTTAAAAAGCAAGGGAACGGGGGCACCTGGCAGGTACAATGAGCAGGACATGCAACTCTTGATCTCAGGGTCATGAGTTCGAGCCACACATTCAGTGTAGAAATTACATATTTTTTAAAAAAAAAAGGATAAAAAAGTAAGAGAGTAAGAGAATGGGCAGGTGAGTAAATAAATGAGGGAGAAAAGACAAAGGTCCCCAGAACAATTCCAAATAAATTATGTAGCTCCTCATCAAGGAGGGGGAGCCTAACTCCACTCATTTAAGAGTGGTGGCCCTCAGACCTCCTTCCAAGGAGGACAGCACGAGAGGGGCATGAGGAGGAACTCTGGAGCCAGCTGGTCAAGGCCAAGGTCATGTTGCTTAGGCAGATGGACAGTACATACCTTGGATATTATGTGATGAACAATGGCACTTTACTGCTTTGGTCTCCAAAGAATCCCACGACCCTAACAATGAGGATCAGGTAAATCCCCACTGGGGGACACCTGACAAGTGCTCAAAACCGTCCAGGTCACCAAAACCAGGAAAGTCTGAGGAACTGTCGCAGCCTGAGGACACATGACAACAATGTGTAATGTGCTCTCCTGGGTAGGACCCTTAGTACCGGGGAATTTTCCATCCTCTGAAGCATACTTTGATATTAATATAGCCATTCCTGCTTCTCTTTTGATAATGATTAGTGTTTGCATGGTGTGTAATTTTTCATCCTTTTGTAATCAACATATATGCAGACATATATACATATGCATGCCTCTAAAGTGTCCCAGGATATGACAGAAGAAGAGACAGAAGCTCCTCAGAGGATAAGGCCCTTATGTGGTATTTTGTGCTTAAAAAGGAGGGGTCCTATAGGCAGAAGTCAGGAACAGGCTAAACCCAGGGGTCCTGGGACTGTACAGAAGAGTTCAGAACCCTATACTAGGTAATCCATGCAGAATCCAGATCTCATTTGGGAAGAAGACATTTCTGGTTTATTTAGTTATATTTTTTTCAGAAAAAAACAAAAAAGCAAAAAAACAAGCGATCAGGTATTCTCTACAACAGTCTGAGTTTTCCATTCCCGAGATCGTCAAGATGACAAGCTTCCCCACAAACGCCACCCACACTGTAAGCAGAACACCTGAGTGCACAGAACTGGGCCTCACGGGGTCAGCCCCCAAGGGACACAGAACATCTTCCCACCCAGCTCTAGAGTCACAAAGGGCTCAGTGCAATCATCTGATTCACCCGCTGATCCGTCGGGATCCTGCAGCATTAGGAGGTTTGATCCTGGTCACCAGGACACTTAGACCTAAGAGACTCGGATCCTGTGGCTAGAGGGTGTCGGTCTGGAGCCAAAAACATTGGGTGACATCACTGACAACAGAACCAATTCTGGCTCTGTGGCCTTTAATAAAGTTGTAACTATTTCACACCTCTCCCGTGTTCTGCAGGTAACCCAGATATTGGTTCCACTGAGCAAAAGTCGGGGCTCTGTAAAAAGTGCCTGGAAGAAATATGGATTCTGCTGTGTGATCTCTCCACTGACCCTGAGCCCTGTTTTGTAGGAGCCCATCACCCCTCATGCTGAAATCTCCAAAGTAGAAAACATAAAGGCATGGAGAGAAAATATTAGCAGCACTCCAATTTCTGGTATGTTCTAACACACCAAGGTGCCCTGTGCTTCCTGTTTCTGTATTCTATTCTGCCAGATTTCTGTATAGAAGACCAGTCTCCCTTGGGGGTAGCTCATTATAAGGATCAAAAATCAGAACTACCAATAAACACTGTAATCAGTCATGGGCTGGAGTTTTGTTTGTTTTGTCTTTTTTAAGTTTTGCAGTTTATCTACAGTGTGAATACATGAACATTCTCAGATGGAGGACTTCAAAGCAGAAGGCCTCTTGCAGGAAGACGGATGCAAAAACATACAAACACACAGGCACAGCTCACTCCAGGACGTTCTAGAGTCAAGTCTGAGCACCCTAGTGGCTCTTGGAGGAAAATGCACTTTCCAAGGTGGCCCAGAGCACAGAGGAGGTAACCTGGGCACAAATGCAAGTGAGGCTCATCTAGGATACAGGAACACTGTCCTGTGACATCCTCTTTACCCCTCTTTTCTTGCCTTACCTCTGCTCTCAACCCCAAAACAGCCCTTTATCTCCCCAGGGTTAGCAGTTTCCAGACTGGCTGATCAGAAAGACTTGAGAAGCTTTAAAATAAAGCCAAAAAAGTCTAGGCTTCCCAAAATCGAATCCCCAGAGCTGGAACCGGAGACTGGGGTCTGTGTTTTTGTTTTTGTTTGTTTGTTTGTTTGTTTAAACCCACCTCCAGGAGGTGGAAGCACAAGCGGGAAGAGTGTTGATGAAAACATGTCAGCACCTGTGTCAGCACCTTTGACTCCCCGGGGAGCTTGCCCTGGGAGATGGGAGGGCCCATTTGCCCCTCCAGGTTGGTGGCTCCCCTGTGCAGCCAGCAGGCCCTGATTCAGAGCTCCCTGAGGCCCATGTGCTTGCTTCTGGAAAGAAAACTGTGAGGCAGAGGCAGAGGCCAGGACTTCTCTGGTCCCCAAGCACCTTTTGAGTGACCAGCTCCTTCCATTCCCAGTCCACCTGGCCAACAAGAGCACAGGCAGCAGCATAGGCAGCTCATAGCTCAGGGGAACTCCTGATCCCCTCTCTTGGAGATGAGAGGCCAATGGGAGACGAGCTCCTGTGTTTTCCTGCCATTCGAGGCCAGAGGGGGACTTCCGGTGTCACCCACACCATGAATGCTTCTTCCCACAGAATTCTGTGGGGTGTGGTGGCTGGGACTGTGGTGCAAAACTGTCTGCGAGGGACTGTCCCTGAACTCCGAGAATCACAACTCAGGTACTCCTCGGGCCCCTCCCCATCACTGGCTCAGAAACCAAGGCCTAGATGTTAACACACAGTCATGAAAAGCACGAATGAACAAATGGCAGGTCCTCAACCCCATGTCTCCCCCCCACCCCCCGACACACCACTTTCTCCAGAGGCCTTTGCTCCAAGCACAAGTCAATGAGACTTGGAATCCAACCACTGAGAAAATAGAGCCAAAATTTAACAAAACTGTGCTCACTACAGAGTTTTGGAATGATAAGACAGAGCCATTTGAAGACGGCCATGCAGCTTTTCCCACAAAGAGGAGGTTATCAGACACAGGCTGCTGACAGGAAACACTTCTTATCTCGGGCTCCTGGGATGAACGGCTCCCCCCAGCTCCTCTGATCTTGGCGTGGAAAGTCTTTCTTAGTCTTTGTAAGCACTACAGAATCGAGAACAAAACCTCTGGGTAAGATCATAAGCTGTGGGTCCCCAAACTGCTAATTAAAACAAGTCTGGAGAAGGGGGTCTCAGCTTTGTTGTCCTCCCCACTCCTTCCCCATGAGCACTGAGGTGGGGAGGGGGATCCAAGCAGAATGCAGCCTTCTATGGAAATACCCTACCTGAGCAAGAAGCATTCTGCTTCCCCCACTGGGTTTGGGTCTGGCCTGGAGTCCACGATGGGCCTGGGCTGCTCCTGACCGCAACCTGCCCCCGCTGTGGCCTACATGGCATTCCACACAGGAAGGTCAGAAGGCCAAGGGCTCTGGGCAGGGAACCACCATGAGGGATTCCAAAATTAGGATCTCCCTTACTTCTTTCAGAAAGCAGTCAAGTTCAAACCTAACCGAGGCTGAGAAGACACAGGTGGTTTCACAGTGAGACACAGGATGGGTTCCCACTGTCACAGACCTGGCAGGTGGACAGGGTTACCCTCTCCTCAATAAGCACTGGGGGACCCCAGTTTCCATTCAAAACCTACTTCTGCTACGACCTTGATCGTTAACACGGTACCAGTGATCTTCTATGGTCTGACTGAGTCATACGAAGTTTTTATTTCACTTCTTGGAGCCAGTACTCTTTCCAGAGAAAACTTCTCCAATGTTCTAACAAAAGTGAACATTCTGCATCAGAAATCTAACTCAGGTTTCATCTTTGCTCTCTGCACTGAAGAACACCAGTAGGAGAAGGTGGAAGTGAAGAGGTCCCAGGACCCTCCCGCCCAGCCCCCAAGTGTCCCAGGACCACCAGCCATGTTGCCTGTGCAGGACAGTTCTGCGGTCTCTCGCGTGCCCCTTTAGATGGGCACATGCTAGTGGGAGGTCCATAAAAGGAATTCTCACAAGGACACAGCAACTTATTTTTCAACTTCACTGAGGGAGACTTAATATAAAAAAAAGTCATGCAGATTTGATATGTACAATTTGAGTTTGGACATAGGCACACACACCTTGGCATTATCACCCCAAAGAAGGTAATAAACAAGTCCACCACCTCCAACAGATTTACTTGTTCTGGGTCTACAGATGGCTCCCAACTTCTAGTAGATTTTTTTGACTTTATGACGGCGTGAAAGCGACACCCATTCTGTAGAAACTGTACCTCTAATTTTGAATCTGGATCTTTTCCCGGGCTAGCAAATGTGCTCCATCCTCTCTCATGATTCTGGGCAGTGGCCACGCAATGCCCCTGTCAGCCACACAATCATGAAATCAATGAGCAGCACAATGAAGACTACTCTGGTTTTCACTTTCAGTTCAGTATCCAATCAGTCACAGGATATTCAACCCTATTAGGAAATAGGTTTCGTGTTAGATGATCCTGCCCAACTGTGGGCTGATGTAAGGGTTGTAAGCACATTTACCACGGATGAGGCCAAAGATGCCGTTCACAGGTGTATTCAATACCTTTTTGACTTAATAATATTTTCAACCTATGATAGGTTTATTGGGATGTAAATGCATTCTGAGCCATGGATGATCTGTGATTTGCTAAAAACCTCCACCTCCCCAACCCCCACTGGGACACACACACGGCAGGAATGTACTTTTTGTTTTTCTGCAGGAAGGTTAAAAAAAGAGTAATAATAATAAAAAAATTAAAACTTTCTAATTTTGGAACCTTGACTGCAGCAATGCTCTCATTCAAAGATCCATGTGAGCTACTTCTTACTCTACTATTCTGTCCCACCTACATGCCTAGTCCAGTGGCTCTTAAAGGAACAGTGCCGCTAGGTCACTCTGCAATCGAGCGTGCACAAGTAATTATAACCCATGACCTCCTGGCTCATTTCCTGCGTTTATAAAATGGTGGTGGTGTGGGGAGAGAGAGGAGCCACATCATCTGGTTTTAAAAAGAAATTATGCAAGTTTATATGAAAATTCCTTTGTGAACTGTTGGGTACAATTCAGAGAAGAGTAGAGAAAGGATAGAAATGCCCAGAACTCAGCTTCTACAATCTGTCAGAGACTAAAGAAGGGGGGGAGTGGGGAGCGAGGACTTGCTTTTTTGTGTTTTTAATTGGTTTTTTCAGCTTTCTAAGAAGCCACACTGCTAGAGCATGTTGGGTAGGGGAGAAAAGGAAAATGCTTCATTAAACTTCGATCATCACTTCTACCATTAGAAAATGGATGATTTCATTACATTTAAAAAAAAATTGCCATTTTCTAAAGCTTCGCTCTGCACAAAGGTGCTGTGGACATCTAAAGGGACATGGGCAGGACACAGCACATGGAAGTATACAGGTCCTCTTGCTCCCACAGATGATTTTTTCCAAAGGTCTGCTCCCAAGTATGGAGTCACCAGTACAAGGCAGCACTGAAGGCTGTCTGGGAACAGCACAAGGCCAAGTCTGCGGCCTGCTTCTGGTCTCTGCTTGGTCCTGAGCTGCTCAGCTCAAGACTTCAGGAGGTGCAAGGCCCTCCTCCATGGGGCTGAGGTTCCTGTCTCCCACCCCTCAGCTCCTTCCCAAAGCTTTTCTTCCTGCTCCCTTAAGTTTCCAAAAGAGACTTGCTTCGAAACCATACTTGGTTTCTGGGGACTTTTCTTTTCTTTTTTTTTTTTTTTAAAGATTTTATTTATTTATTTGAGAGAGAGAGAGACAGTGAGAGAGAGCACGAGCAAGGAGAAGGTCAGAGAGCGAAGCAGACTCCCCATGGAGCTGGGAGCCTGATGCGGGACTCGATCCCAGGACTCCAGGATCACGCCCTGAGCCGAAGGCAGTCGTCCAACCGACTGAGCCACCCAGGCGTCCCTTGTCTGGGGACTTTTCTATGGGAAAAAATAAGCAAATAAATAAAATTCATGGTCTGGTAAGAATGAAAGGCTTCGGATCAGAAGATGTAGACACACAGCCTACTCTTCCCTCACGAGCCCTGAGCTTTGGCCAAGCCACTTAATCTGTCAGAACGTCCAGCAAGTTGGTCCTGCTTCAAGGTAAGTGCTCAGACCACAGGTGGTTACTATGTCATTGCCAGGGTATGTCAGGGTCATGGGGAAGAAAAAGAACATGACCTTGGTCAAAATGCCAGCATGTTGAGTTTGACTCTATGAACATAGGCAATCACCTTAATCTCTCCCGAGGGTCAGTGCCTCTGCCTGTAAAATCAAGGTAATGAGATTTGTGTTTCAGATTAGAGGTTACAGTTGAGGCGGAAAGCCCTATGCCAGGCACCCAGCAAGTATGACTACCCCACCAGGTTATCTGTGGTAGAATCAACACTGTAGTATTTTTAGCAATTGCCAATACTTACTGGGTATTTATTTAATCAATTTATTTGATTAGCACAGATCTAGCCGCTACAAAAACTGGAACATCAAAGGCTATGACTATCCCCAGACACTTAGTATCCCTTAAGACCGCATTACTCCAGGTGCAGAGTCCCTACCCCAGATTCCTCAGGAGTCCCAATGAAGTGGAGAGTGGCAGTGAGGGGGCCAGGATGGTCCCTTCTATTTTTGCATAAATCAATAAGTTACTTCCAGATATCTCCATCTCTCAAGATCAGTTTTAGCCCTAAAAACTTAATGACTGAGAGATGGGTTTTGTATGTAAAAGTTCTTTCTAAATAAACCTGTGGGCCAAGAGACACTAGCAGTCTCGTCATTTCTTAAAAAAAAAAAAGGAAGAAGAAAAAAGAAAAAACCTGAGATATGGTAAAAGTGAGGAGAAAATAAATAAAATTTTCCTTTACTAAAATTAGTATTACTGGATAGGATTTTTATGAATGTAAGAGTGACAAATATGGTTGGCTTCCATTTTCTCCTGCCCAATGCAGGCTTAAAACAAATCACTGCTGCTTCTGGAGTAGACAGAAAATAATGCCTACAGACTTGGTATCAGACACTTAAAAGCTGTTGTCAGATGTTTTATATAAGCCTTATGGTAACCACAAAGCACAGACCTTTAATACACAAAAAAGAAAGAAAGCAATCTCGAGGCACCTGGGTGGCTCAGATGTTAAGTGATTGACTCCAGCTCAGGTCATGATTCCAGGGTTCTGGGATAGAGCCCCACATCAGGTTTCCTGCTCAGCAGGAAGCCTGCTTCTCCCTCCTGCACTCTCCCTGCTTGTATTCTCTCTCTTGCTCTCTCTGTCAAATAAATAAATAAAATCTTTAAGAATAGAAAAGCAATCTAAGCATACCACTGCAGGAAATCATCAAATGACAAAGGAATTGACAAACAGAAGAAAGGAGCAAAAGAATTACAAAAAGCAAGAAAACAATTAAGAAAATGACAGTCGATAACTATCAATAATTACATTAAATGTAAATGGACTAAAATTCTCCAATCAAAAGATGGGCTAAGGGCACCTGGGTGGCTCAGTGGGTTAAAGCCTCTGCCTTTGGCTCAGGTCATGATCCCAGGGTCCTGGGATCAAGCCCCACATCATTGGGCTCTGTGCTCAGCAGGGAGCCTGCTTCCCACCCCCCAACTCCGCCTTCTCTGCCTGCCTGTCTTCTTGTGATCTCTGTCAAATAAATAAATAAAATCTTTAAAACAAAACAAAAAACAAAACAAAAAAAACTTACATCAGTTCAATAGATCATCCAGACAGAAAATCAATACAGAAATTTGTATGTAAAATAAATGCTAGAGTAGGCAGACTTAATATTTACAAAAGATTCTACCTGACATCAACACTATTCTTCTCAAACACATACAGAACATTCTCAAGAATATATCATAGGTTAGGCCACAGACAAGTCTTAATATATTTAAGAGGACTGAAGTCCTATCAAGCATCTTCTATGGCTTATAATGGTAAGAAACTAGAAGTCAATTGCAAGACAAAACCGGAAAAATCCACAAGTATGTGAAGACTAAACAACGCGCTACTGAATGGGTGAAAGAAGAAATCAAAACGTAAGTCAAAAAATATCTTGAGACAAATGAAAATGGAAACATCAAAATTTATGGGACAGAGCAAAAACAGTTCTAAAATGTAAGTTTACAATGATAAAAACCCACATTAAGAAAAAAACAGGGGTGCCCAGGTGGCTCAGTTGGTTAAGCAGCTGACTTCGGCTCGGGTCATCATTCCAGGGTCCTGGGATCGAGCCCCATATCGGGCTCCCTGCTCAGCAGAGAGCCTGCTTCTCTCTCTCCCCTCTCCCTGACGCTCTGCTTACTTGTGCTCTCTCTCTAACTCTCTGTCAAATAAACAAAATATTAAAAAAAAAAGAAAGAAAGAAAGTAAAAAACAAAGACTGCCAAATGAAGTAACTTTACACCTTAAGGAACTAGAAAAAGAAGAACAAATGAAACACAAAGTTAGTGCAAGGAAGGAAATAACAAAGACCATGGTAGAAAGAAACAAAATAGAGACTAAAAAGATAATAGAAAAGACCAGTAGCACTAAGATTCTGGTATTCTGAAAAAGATAAAGTACATAAACCTTTTCCAGACTCACCTAGAAAAAAGAGAACTCAAGTAGATAAAACCAGAAATGAAAGAGGGGACATTATAACTATACCATAGAAATACAAGGATCGTAAGACACTACCATGAAAAACTGTATGCCAACAAACTGAATTGCCTAAAAAAGGGGACAAATTCCTAGAAATATAAAACCTGTCAAGATTGAATTATAAAGAAATAGGAATATCTAAACAGACTGATTATTAGTAATAAGATTGAATCAATAGTCAAAAGCCTCCCAACAAACAAAAGTCCAGGACCAGATGGCTTCCTTGGTGAGCTCTACAAAACATTGAAAGAATTAATACCAATCCTTATCAATCGTTTCTAAAAAACAGAAGAGGAGAGAACACTTCTAAACTCATTTTACGAAGCCAGCATCACTCTAAAACCAAAATCAGACAAAAACATTACAAGAAAATTAGACTCTAATATCACTGGCAAGTATAGAAAAATCCTCTACAAAATACTAGCAAATTAAACAGCATATCAGAAGAGCATATGCCATGATCAAGTGGAATTTATTCCAGGGATGCAGGAATAATTCAACATATATAAATCAATGTGATGCACTATATTAAGAAAACAAAGAATAGGGGCGCCTGGGTGGCTCAGTGGGTTAAGCCGCTGCCTTCGGCTCAGGTCATGATCCCAGCGTCCTGGGATCGAGTCCCGCATCGGGCTCTCTGCTGAGCGGAGAGCCTGCTTTCCTCTCTCTCTCTCTCTCTCTCTGCCTGCCTCTATGCCTACTTGTGATCTCTCTCTGTCAAATAAATAAATAAAATCTTTAAAAAAAAAAGAAAAAAAAAGAAAACAAAGAATAAAAATAATATGATGATCTCAATGGATGTGGAAAAAGCATTTGAAAAAATTCAATATCTGCTAATAAAAACTCTCAGCAAACTGGGTATAGAAGAAATGAACCTCAGCATAATAAAGCCCACAGCTAATATCATACCTAACAGCAAAAAGCTGATGGCTTTCCTCAAAGACCAGGAACATGACAAGAATGCCATTCTTGCTGCTTTTATTTAACATAATAATGGAAGTCCAGGCCAGAGCAATTAGACAAGAAAAAGAAACAAAAGGCACCCAAATCAGAAAAGAAGAAGTAAAACTGTCACTATTTGCAGATGACATGATGTTATATATAGAAAACCATAAAGACTCCTCCAAAAACCTGTTAGAATAAAGGAATTCAATGAAGTTGCAAGATACAGTATCAATATACAAGTACCAGTTGTGTTTCTCTACATTAACAATGAACTATCAGGAAGAGAAATTAAGGAAGAGAAAACAATCACATTTGCAAGTGCATCAAAAAGAATAAAATACCCAGCAATAAATTTAACCAAAGAGGCAAAACATCTGTGCATTGAAACTGTTAAGACATAGATGAAAGAAACTGAAGAAAACATAAATAAATAAATAAATAAATACACAAATAAAAGATACTCCATGCTCATGGATTCTAAGAATTAATATTGTTAAAATGTCCATACGACCCAAAGCCATTTTCATTTTTTCCTTAAAGATGTATTTATTTATTTATTTGACAGCAAGATCGCAAGTAGGCAGAGAGGCAGGCAGAGGGGGGAAGCAGGCTCCCTGCTGAGCAGAGCGCCTGATGCGGTGCTCAATCCCAGGACCCTGCGATCATGACCTGAGCCGAAGGCAGAGGCTTAACCCACCGAGCCACCCAGGCGCCCCTCAAAGCCATTTTTGGATTCAATGCAATCCCTATCAGAATTCCAATGGCATTTTCATCAGAAATAGAACAATCTTAAAATGTGTATGGAACCGGGGGGAGGGGGGTTGGGAGAAGGGGGGTAGCGATATGGACATTGGGGAGGGTATGTGCTTTTGGGTAAATTGGAAGGGGTGGTGAACCATGAGAGACTATGGACTCTGAAAAACAATCTGAGGGGAGTGAAGTAGTGGAGGGGTGGGAGGTTGGGGTACCAGGTGGTGGGTATTATAGAGGGCACGGCTTGCATGGAGCACTGGGTGTGATGAAAAAATAATGAATACTGTTTTTCTGAAAATAAATAAATTGGAAAAAAAAATGTGTATGGAACCGCGGTGCCTAGGTAGCCCAGTCATTTAAGTGTCTGCCTTTGGCTCAGGTCATCCCAGGGTTCTGGGATGGAGCCCCAAGTCAAGCTCCCGGCTCAGTGGGGAGTCTGCTTCTCCCTCTCTCTCTGCCCCTCCCTGCCGCCAGTGCATTCACTCTCCCTCTCTCTCTCAAATAAATAAAATAAAATCTAAAATTAAAAAAAAAATTGTATAAAAGATCCCAAATACCCAAAGCAAATTTGAAGAAAAATAAAATAAAACAAAGGTAGAAGCATCGCACTTTTGATCTCAAGGTATCCTACAAAGCTATGATAAAGAAAACAGTAAAATGTTGGCATAAAAAGAGACACACAGATCAGTGGAACAGAACAAAGAGCCCAGAAATAAACCCATACATATATGGTCCATTAATTTTCAACAAAGGAGCTAAGAATACACAATGGGGAAAGAACAGTCTCTTTAGTAAATGGTGCTGGGAAAACTGGACAGCCCCATGCAAAAGAATGAAACAGACCACTAGCTTACACCGTAAATAATTAACTCAAAATGGATTAAAGGCTTAAATATAAGACCTGAAACCAGAAAACACCTAAAAGAAAATGCGGGCAGTAAGTCCCTTGACATCAGTCTTGGCAATGAGTTTTTGGATTTGACACCAGAAGCAAAGGCAACAAAAGCAAAATAAACAAGGAGGATGACATCAAACTCAAAAGCTTCTGTACAGCAAAGGAAACCATCAACAGAATGAAAAGTAACCTAGAGAACAGAAGAAAATATTCACAAATCATATATCTGATGAAGAGTTATTATCCAAAATATACAAAGAACTCCTACGACTCAACAGCAGAAACACCAACAAAAAGTGGGCAGAGGATCTGAACAGCACTTTTCCAAAGAAGACATCCAAATACTCAACAGGTACATGGAAAGGCACTCACCATCACTCATCATCAGGGAAATGCAAATCCAAATCACAATGCGAGATCACCTTACACCTGTTAGAATGGCTATTAGCAAAAATACAAGTGATAACACGTATTGGCAAGTACTGGAGAAAAGGGAGCACTTTCTCTCTCTTTTTTTTTAATAAACGTATAATGTATTATTTGTTTCAGGGGTACAGGTCTGTGAATCATCAGTCTTACACAATTCACAGCACTCACCATAGCACACGCCCTCCCCAGTGTCCATCACCCAGCCGCCCCATCCCCCCCAACCTCTCCCCTCCAGCAGCCCTCAGTTTGTATCCTGAGGTGAATCTCATATGGTTTGTCTCCCTCTCTGGTTTCATCTTGTTTTCTCACTCTTGATGGAAAGATAGGTTGGTGAAGCCACTATTGAAAACAGTATGGAGGAGCCCGCCCAAAATTAAAAACAGAACTACCAGATGATCCGACAATTCCACTTCTAGGTATATTTCCAAAGGAAATGAAAATGGGCTCTCACAGAGCTATCTGCACCCCCATGTTCACCGCAGCATTATTCACAACAGCCGAGATATGGGAACAGCCTAAGTGTCAGTCCAGAGATGACCAGATTCAGATGCGGTATATAAACACAATAGAATGTTATTCAGCCATAAGAAAAAAAAGGAAATCCTGCCATTCTTGACAACACAGATGGACCTCGAGGCATTTTGTTAAGCAAAAGAAGCCAGAGAGCCAGCCAGAGAGAGACAAATACTGCGTAGGATCACTCATTTGTGGAATCTTTAAAAAAAAAAAAATAAAAGTCAAACTCTTGAAACAGAGAGTAGCAAAGTGGTGGCCAGGGGCTTAGGGTGGAGGAAACAGGCAGAGATTGGTAAAGGGTACAACTTTTACCTGTAAGATGAATAAGGCCCAAGGATCTAATGTATAACACAGTGACTACTGTTGATAACACGGTATTATTAATTGAAATTTGCTAAGAGGAGGAAATGTAAATGTTCCCACATACACATACATGAAGATAAACATGTGAAGTGAGGAGTGTGTTCATTAACTAGATGGTCAGGACTCTTTCACGGTGTATGTGGTGTATCAAAGCACCACAATGTACACTTTTAGTAGCTTACAATTTTGTCCATCACAAACCTCCACGAAGCTAAAAAGAGAAGGAAACAACACCTAGAGGATCACAGGTAACATCTGCTCTCCAGTACTCCTGTCAGCAACTGACAGTTCATGGAATCTGTGTCTCCTTTTCTTCCCTTCGCTCATGAGTCTTATCACCTAAGCCACGATCTTTCCTCCCCCCAGACACCAACATCTTCTACCCCCTTGGGCTTCTCTCGTGAAAATGTCTCTGCTAGTTTTTCAAAAGATAAGGAATTTTCAGCATAGTGTACAAGACCCTTCACATCTAGCAAACACCACCCAGCCCCCAATGACAGTGAACTAGAGTCAGTCTTCAACATTCATGGGAAGAATTAAGTGCAGGCTCTACATCCATGAACAGCGCCAGCGTAAACGGAAGGGCTTTGCCACTGTGTTTCTTCCATGATTCCTCCTACCCACAGCAGCCAGGGTCAGGGCTAAGGAGTTCCCAAGACTGCTCTTCAACTTCCAAATGGGGGAGGCTCCAGGGAAGACAAGAATACAAGGCAGGGAAGTGTACCACCTGGAAACAGGGGCTCAGAACCCCACTTAGGCCCCTCTGAGAAGCAGCTGGGACATTCCCCCTCCCCCCTGCTCCCCCCAGCCAGCCCTAGGTGCAGGTCTCAACTGGGACAGGGCACACTTTGAGTCCCATTACCTGGGAAATGCATCTGAGGCTGTCATCCCACTTAACCACTTTACCAGGCTGGTGAGGCTTTCATTTCTTTCCAAAATATGCCCCTCAATAAAGGCACTTTTCCCGTTGCGGCTTGAAGGACCACAGACCAAAGAGCATGCTGGGCCCCCACTCATTATTGCTTAAATGATCCGGAGATTCTAAGAGCCGTTACCAATAGAATCCACTTAGCCTGTCCTTGCCAAGGGGACCCACTATGCCTGTGCACATGCATGTCCTCATTCTCTAAAACTCACTCCAAACACAGCTTCCCGTGACTTCCAGACACCTCTCTGACGAACAGTTCCCTCTGCCTTTGGGCACCAGGGACCCCAGCCAGAGCTGTCAGGGTCCTGCCCCTATCCCACAAGGGCAAGAGAAAAATGCTGTCTGGAGCTTATTTTATCTATTTTTGTAGCTGCTAAAACACTAAGAAAAATAATCTAGAATCCAGTTGGTGCTCACAATATTTATTACATGAATGGATGCATCTAAAGATTTTCCCATTGGACATTTAATCCAAACCACAAAAGTAATTTTTAAGAAGTTTTGGCCATGGATGTCATGAGCTTATAAAAATTAATTCTTTAAAGTAATATGGGTATGGATATTTTTTTTAAAAGATTTCATTTATTTATTTGACAGAGAGAGATCACAAGTAGGCAGAGAGGCAGGCAGAGAGAGAGGAGGAAGCAGGCTCCCCGCTGAGCAGAGAGCCGGATGCGGAACTCGATCCCAGGACCCTGAGATCATGACCTGAGCCAAAGGCAGCGGCTCAACCCACTGAGCCACCCAGGCGCCCCGGGTATGGATATTTTTGTAAGTATCTTTCCACGGTTATGAATGGTCCTCTACCTAATTGTACCCAAGAACCAACCACTTGCCCAAGAGTCACTGACACCTGCGGAACACATTGCTGGGAGAGTGTGTAACCCCTCCCTGCCCACCACTCTCTGCAGAAGACAACCTTTCAGAGTCACTGGAATGATTAAGGGTGTTAATATCATGAAGTGTCAGATGCTGATACTGACAAATTACTGATGAATTCTGACGATCAGCTTTGAGGATTGGTGCTCATTTTTTGCTTGTTGCCATGAAATATGTGACTGCATTTATAAAAGACTAAGTCTTAAAAGGTTCCACTCCAATGGCAACTAAAAAAAAAACAAAACAAAAAAACTGAAGTGCTCCGAGTAAGAGCTTTTCCCGTGTAACAGAAATCTCCTAGGACTGGACGTCTAACACCCCTAACGATACTTATCTTTTATCAGGTCTGCAAGAGAAACTTGGGTTTCTTTCCATTAACGCATGAGGGGGTGGAGAGCTAGGAAAAGACATGTCCAGGAAGCAGGGTCCGAATAAGTCTGAACATAGCAGGAGGAAGGAAGGAGGGTGTAGAATCAGGCTGCACAACATTAACTCCGAGCTCTAGATTCCAAACCAGGACCTAGATCTAGAAATCACAACACTCTAAGTAAATGAGACATGTCATTTCCCCCAAATGAAACCAGAAAGGATAATAAGGTTAAGACACCTAGACACTTAATCCTACCCTTATGAAATACTACATATTATTTCTGCACTATTCTTGTTACCACACATCAGAAGGGAACATAAGTAAAATCAAGAAGCCTTCAAAAAAGAAAAAGAAAAAAAGAAGTAGTCAAGGGGGCGGGGGGAACCCCACTCATAAGAAGTTTAATAGTAGTTTTAGACCAAATGAAAGACAATTCTAATTTATATTAAACTAATAAACTTAATGAATATCACACCAAGAGGTTTTACAGTCCAAAGCTACAGATCCAAGAATAGTTTAAAACAAGTTGTGGCTAACACAGGCAAAATAAGGCTCTGAAGGAAAGCCCGGGACCTGGGTGCTCTCCCTGCTGCGGATGAAACCGTACCTTCTCAAAAAGCACTCGGCACCGCCCGGCCAGAGAGAGACCACCAGATTAATCAGATGACCAAACCACAACTCTTGTATTTAAATCAAATGTCCCAAACAACATTTAGGGCTGAGAAATCACTGTTATACGGACACCTGTTTTTGTCCAGTACCTGTTACTACAGGACCCCTGGACCTCCGAGCCCACAGGCTATCTTCTGGGTATAGTTTTAACACGCATGAGCCGATTTCCCATACAAGCAAGCACAACATTCCCCAGAATCCTTTATCTGTTTGCGTGTTTTCACAGACTTATCTTCCCAAGACCAAGGTCAGAAGAAACATTTACTCAACTAAAAGTAGCCTGAAGGCACTTCTTGTTTATCTCCTGCTCCCAAAGCAGCACAGAGAAGGCCTTGCTCAAGGCCCCACTCAAGACCACTGCTGGGCCGCAGAGCTGGGCGCCAGGGCACTTACAGTGGGGGACACCCACCATTCTGCTTCCTAGCTACCCCACGCTGTCGCGTGCTGACGCAGGAACAGCGATCTCATTTTTAAACCAGAGCCCTTGGAAACTTGAATATGATATGGCCCAGCTCATCGGGGCCACACTTAACTGCCATTTAACTCGTGTAAAACCTACACTGCAGATCAAGCACTGGACAGAGACGAAAGCACCAACTTCTTGCATCTGTTTTAAGCAGGGCGCTGCACACTCACCTTTGGCACTCAGCTGTAAGAGATGACTGGCAAACGCAGAATGCCTTGAAAAGTGAAATTGCCAGCTGGTGACACACTTGAAGTTACAAAGCTGCAGGGATTCTCCAAATTCTTGAAAAAAAAAACCCAAATCTCAGCGGAGAATTATGATCTGGGCAATCACTCGTATAAAAGGAACATAGGAAATCTGAAAGGAAACAAGAAAAAAAAAAAAACATTAGGAATGCCTGCTTGCAACAAACTGCATGATTATTTATTTGCCTGAAACCAGTATTTTTTTTTAACTTTTTTTTTTTTAGATTTTATTTATTTGACAGATGGAGATCACAAGTAGGCAGAGACAGGCAGAGAGAGAGGGGGAAGCAGGCTCCCCGCTGAGCAAGGATCCCGACTAGGAACTTGATCCCAGGACCCTGAGATCATGACCTGAGCCGTAAGGCAGAGGCTTTAAACCACTGAGCCACCCAGGTGCCTCATGAAACCGGTATTTTTCATACACCCCAGAAACAGGATGCTTTGTACCTACTGACCTCTACCCAAACAAAATTATTCTCCTCCTCTACCTTCGGCTCCCTGCTATCAGCTCTGAGGCTCTGTGGAGGGAAGAGATGGGGAAGGCCGGGACAGGTGGCTGCCAACAAGGTACCTATGTTCCCAAGATTCTTCCAGCCCTCCTCCCTGAGACAGCTCCTCCCCACACCCTTTAACCTGCCAAAAACAAAAGAAAGGTGTGCCAAGTAGAAAGGAAGCAAGTCTGAGAGCTTAATTAAGGCAGAAGGGTTGCAGAGAGCATGGATATTTAAATTTAGAGACTGGTTCCTCTTTTGGAGGTTTCCTGCCCCGGCCATTTACTGAGAGGTGGGAGGCCCCCCTGCTGGACTCATAGCCTTGTGCTAAAAACATCCGTGTAGGAAATCTGAGAATAGTATCCTGAAACTACAAGGAAGCTGAGACAAGAGAAGCCTGACAGAGGTGACCGGTAGCCTCTCCCTCCTGCTCCTGGACAGTCCGCTGCTGCCTTATGTTCTCTGAACTTGGGTGGCTATTTTCAGTCCTTGCCGGCATTGTTGAGGGGTCCCTGAATCTCTGCGGACCTCCAAGAGAGTTCAGTGACATTTTTAATTACATTTCAAACCTAGAGGGGCTCTGTCCTGACAGTTCACTCAGAGAAGATCTATTAATTCATCCCTGGCATGATGGTGACCCAAAACGTTAAATACCCCATAGAAAAATCAAATTCTATTTTAGTCAAATAGAAAAAGATAAGTCAAGTAGGACTTTCATAAAAATGTTATACAGTAAGTTCATAAATTTTGATTAAAAAATTAATTCCTCTTTGTGCACTCTCTAGCATTATTTTAAAGGCTGCATGAGTTTTTTCAAGATTTATTTATTTGAAAGAGAGAGAGAGAAAGAGAGCAGGGGAAGGAGGAGGGGCAGAGGGAGAGACAGTCTCAAGCAGACTCCACACTGAGTGTGGAACCCAATGTAGGGCTTGATCTCTCAACCCTCAGATGCAGATTCACGCAGAATCAAGAGGAGGACACTTAACCAACTGAACCACCTGGGAGCCCCCGAGGCTGCAGGACTTAAAAAAAAAAAAACAAAAAAAACCCCACAATTTGACAGGGAAAAGGTGATGCTGGAACACAAGAGGAATACTAGATTGGGGCAAGACAGTAAATGTGGACCTGGACAATTACACCCTTCCCGCTGCTGAATGTTGACGATAAAATGACAGGGTTTCCAGAAATAGATTTGGAATCTGGACTCAGGTCCTGGCCAAGTGTTGTGTTTCCTTTTACTGCACTTACCGAGAAAAGCCGCCAACTGAACAGTCATGCCCACAAATGCCACCTCCGTATTAGTATTTTCAGAGGTATAAGCTGGATTTTTAAAATTTTAAGTGAAAAGCGAATTTAGCTGGGTTGGATCCCCTAGGCCATGGTGAGGGGGCAGCTAGAAGAGCTGTCTGGGCATACAGCCCTCGCTCTGGACACACTGTGCTCTCACCAGTGAGATTTTTAAACTCTCATAATAACCTTCCACAATAGCTATCAACACCCACTTTTTCACGAGTTAACTTTCTCCGGGAAGTGAAGGGTTTTCCTTAACAGTCTTCAGGGAGGAATGCAGGCCTCCGAAATTCTAGACCCACCACAGCAATGGCAAGCCCTGTGCCCCAGCTGACGTCTTCACCAGTCCACAGCTGAGGAACTACGGGTGGGATCTGGAAGCCCAGTCCTCTGATACTCAGTGTCATGGGTAAGGCGGAAAAGCCAGGTGGAACAGAGCAGAATTTGAACTCACGGAGGAGCTCCGATCAAAGCGACACCATTTCAAGTTCCTTCCAAGGTGCCCGTGGCTATCTGGGATTCAAGCTGCAGCATTTCCTTGGAGAAAAGCATTTCATGGACAAGCCATCCATGAAATGGACGTATACCTCAAATGGAAATAAACGGAGGGGTCAAACCTGTGTCATCCTGGGTTTCAGGGTAGCCTGCCCATGGCCCATGTCTAATGGGTGGGGTTATCAGCATGTTCAAACCTCTGTTAAGGACAAACACTTCAAACCAGATCTTAAGTACAAAGATCCAACCCCATCAGGAAAGCAGACACTCTTGTGCGAAAACCACCCCTGATTCCAAACACTACCAGGCACAGGGTCAGCTGGGGCACAGAAGGCTCTCACCTGAGAACCCACTCAAGGACCATCTACACAGCGCACTTCAGGCAGATGGGACTGTATGCAATGGGTCTATGTTTTCCTTTGAAAATATTTCTCCCCTAGCTCCCTGTGCATCTCACTTTAGAAACACAAGAGGAAGAGGCATGACCAGAAAGGAATTAACCCTAATACCAAATATATCTCCCTCTCTGCATTATTTTGGACCCCTAATAACAAAAAATTTCATCACTGTGAAATCCATAGGATTATCGGAATTCTCTGTAACACTGACGTTTTCTTATTTTTCCAACTGTGTTTTGAAAAACCCAAGCCACAACATGGGGTTTTTCCCTGGTCTTTAGTGTGTATGGGGTGGGGGGGAGCGGGGGGGGGGCAGGCAGCACTTGCCTCCACTGTGAGGGCTTGCGTGCCTCAGGGCCTCGATGTGCGTGCCTCAGAGCACTGCCGGTCCTGGGGCCACAGCCTGACCCCAAGATGCCCCTGTTGACTAGCCTCGCCTCACTTAAACTTCCAGTGCCTGGGGCAGCAGGAGACTCGTCTTGGTCCCAGGCAGTTTCCTTCACACCTGTACGGAGGTCCAGTGTGATGTCCGTCATGAACGCACTTCATGCTGGAGAGTCACTAAGGGTTAGTAGGAGGGCATGTGCGTGCCCCCTTCTGCTGATGGCCGTGTGCTGGACTCGACGACTTGGTGGCCAATGTTCCCGGCTCTTCCAGAGCCTCAGCCTGAGCACCCAGGGAATAGATACCACTTTACCTCCTTGAGTCACAGAAACGGAGCCACATCACGGGCAGGGAGGAGCAGGGTTTGTCCTGGTCCCAGTGAGACCTGGCACTGGTATTCTGCCCTCCTGAGGACCCTGCGAGACAAACCCTATCACTGAGCTCAGGAGCTAAAGCAGCAGATATGGCCTAGCTGGAACCTGAACCTCCCCTGGTCTGATTTCAAAGCCCAGTCTCGCTCTTTCTTCTCAAAAAAGATCACCATTGACATGTCGAGCCTGGACACTCAGGCGAGGTCTGCCGGTGGCCTCCGTCGGGAGTTGTCTGCTACCCTGGGAGGCCGGCTTCAGCCTCTCCAGTGCTACGGCAAAGGGGCCAAGCCCACGAAGGGACACACCGCTTTGTTTTCAAAGGAAGGGTTCCTCTTAGATGTTAACGCAGCAAACCCAGAATTGCTGAAAACCACAATCTGACTGGGTCGAGTACAACACAAAACCTACACACTCGCAGGGCGTCTCAGGTGGGCATCGCAACTCAATCTTACATATGCCAAACACACCCAGAGAACCCCCAGACCCCTATCTATAGACCGCACAGAAGGCAATTATCTTTATTCTTTCCTGTGGGTGGGAAATCACGTGACTATCCTAGGCCTCCGGGCTCACGAATGCCACAGCCTCCTCCCATCCTTACTGTCCCTCCGCACTCTCCCCAAGTGAGACCCCTCTTCAGAGCACGTGGGCCCCACGGTGGTCTAAGGGACATTCAGCTCAGAACAAATATGGAAGGTCACCGCCTTGGGCCAGGCTGCTTTGCTGACTTCTGGCAGTACAAACTATATTTCATTCCTACCAAACTACTTGGTGGAAAACTTTATTCCGGGGCAAAAGTGCTCATTTCAGACACGAACAAAGCTACACAAAAGTCTCCTTGAATGGCTTGGGCTAAAACTCAAGCCCGGTTTCCTCCCCCATGCCTGGTGGTTCCCGGTCAGGGCCCAGAGGGTACCGAAGGCCATAAGCTAGTTACCAAAATTTCAAACAGTCCCACGAAATTAGGATTTTTTACTCAACATAAAGCAGTCCTAAGCAGGACTAAGCAGTTTTCTACACTGGGCTAGATTTGTAGTGGCTCTAAATATATAAATATATTTATATAAATATATAAAGCTGGTTCTCAGTTGATTATATCTGTTGATTAGAAGTCGGTTAATGAAAGTGTTAAAAAAAAAAAGCATTAATTTCTAACTCTCTGAACAGCCTCCAAGAGGCATCACATGTGGCTAAGGCCCCACGTCTGGGGAGGAGTGTAAATGGTCAGATTTTCAACTCTGAGGTTTCTATGTTCTAAAATAACAGAGATTTCTGCCTTCTGGGACTGAGAAAAAGAGCAGAACTGCAGGCAGTGGGGTCAACCACATATAAAGAGGCCAGAGAAAGTGGCAAGTGAACACAGGACAGGAGAATGGGGGTTCCAGGCCCCGCTCAGCAAGCCCAAAGCCCTGTATGACTCTGCCTGTTTCCTCCACCATGCCCAGGGTCCCTCAGCCCCGATTCTGTGGCTTTGACATGCAAATGGGTCTAAGAATGATCAAAAATTGATGATGCGGTACCCAAAAAAAAAAAAAAATAAATCATCAAAGCTTATCTAAAATACCACTACCAAAAAAGTCATAATGTAAATCTTAATATGAATTTAATGTTACAGTCCGCTGCCGAAAAATTCTAACAGATAGGAATCTGACGAGTAATGCCATTTCCAATGGTTTATAAAGACTTTTTGTTTATACATTTGATGGCAGCCTCTTCAATACAACAATATTCCATCCTGCAAAAGGTCTGATAAGGTGTCACTCTTAAGAGCCTCCCTGCTAGTCCAAATAAGTTTTCAGAATCTGCATAAAAAGCCTTGCTACACGTCTCAGTGTGGTAACCAGATGATCTAAAGACATAAACAGGCATACCTTGGACATACTATGGCTCCAGGTCCGGACCACTGCAACAAAGTGACTACTGCAAAAAACAAGTCATGAGGTTTTTTTAGCTTTCCGATACATTTAAAGTTCCGTTTATATTAGAATGCAGCCAATTACGTGTGCACTAACATTAGGTCTTAAAAAAAAAAAAAAACAGCGCACTTGTCTTAATCAAAAAATACCTTATTGCTAAAAAATGCTACTAGCCGTCATCTGAGCTCTTGGGGAGTCATCACTAATCACAGATCACCATAACAAATTAATAATAATGCAAAGGTTGGAAATACTGCAACCCTTACCCAAACGTGACATAAAGACATGAAGCAAGCAAATGCCCTTGGAAAAAATGGCACCAACAGGCTTGCACAGCCCAGGGTGGCCACAAACCTTCAATCTATGAAAGACGCGGCATGAGCGGAGCTCTACAGCATCGGTACAGCTGTAACATTTTTAAAAGACTCACAAGTGTTCTTTATGACACAGGGTTTAGTTGCTGCAGGTAGTTACAAGACCAATAAAAAGCACACTCACAAAAATAAACTTTAAGCACTAAAATGCACTACTGAATAAAACTTGTGCGAACCCCCTCTTCGGTTTAAAAAGACAGCAGGACAGGAAGCCAGGCAGGCAGGCATACAGGCTCTGAAATCTTATCTGAGATAATTCAGGGGCACCAGGTGGTCCAAAAGATTTAACTTTAATGTGTGTAAGAATTATTTTGATTATTTTGCTGAAGTTCATGTCCCTTACCTTTTGGGGATAAAGGACTGGAAGAATGAGGGAAATGCCGAGAAAGGCCAAAGCCAACAAATGGGATGGGGTGAGCAGATCCTCCTTTGCTCCCTCCCCTCACCGCCCCTCCCTTTCTCTCTCTCCCTCTCACAACTGTACACACTCACACACACTTCCTCACATTTTTAAAAAAACAGAATCTTCAAAAGCAGGCAAGGCCAAGCACAGGCTGTTGGTAGGGTGGAAACTGGGGTGAGGAGTTATGACTTTACTTTTTAAGTTTATTCTCTTCCATAACATTTTTACAACTCTGTGTTACTCTGGTGATTAGGATGTTAAGCTATTAGATAAAACCCCATCATCTTCCCCATTTCTTTTCACTGCCAGTCTTCTGGAGAAAAGACCCACCTGGTTGCCCTGGGGCACCTGGGGCACGTGCTCTCTCCCTGCCCTCTCATCCACCCCCAACCCAGCCCCGTACAAGCCCTTACCATCTGGGCCTTCTCTCCATTCCTGGTCTGCCACTTCAGATCTCCTCTGCTAAAATGGCTGCTCACCATCTTGGGCTGCAAAGCCCTCTCCCCCGCCTTCAGCTCATCTTTGGGAACTCCCTGCCAACTCTCTCGGCTCCCTCCCCGGTCCTGCCCCCAGTGCTCAGGGGAGGAGTGAAATCCTACCCTCTTACAAGAGGCTGTTCAATGCCCCTCCTCAGGGAAGAATTCCCAGATGTCTCCAGAGGCAGTTAAACATTCTCCCTCTGGGTTTAAATTTTGCCCCCAAAATTCATATGCTGAAGTCCTAACCCCCAGTACCTCAGAACGTAAGAGTATTTGGAAACGGGATCTTTAATGAGGTCACTAGGTTAAATGGAACCTGAGGCCCATCCAATATAACTGGTGTCCTTCTGAGAATAGGAAGAGCCACTAGGGATGTGCAAGCACAGAGGGACGGCTGTGCAAGGAGGCAGCAAGATGGCGGCCATCCACAAGACAAGAAAAGAACCTCAGGAGAAACCAAACCTGCCAACGCCTTGATCTTGGACTTCCAGCCTCCAGAATTGTGAGAAAATAAAGTTTTGTTATTTAAGCCACCCAGTCCTTGGTATTTTTGTCATGGAAGCCTTGGCAAACCAATATATCATCTCCTTCACCAGACTGTTACCCCACAAATTCTCACTATGTACAACACATACAACAAGAACCTGAAAAATACACCCTAAATGAATGCAGGAATGAATGAATGGAAGGAACCAGTCAGTACCAAATCCACCAGAAAAATCACAGAGCATCTCCCTGCCTCCTTCCTCCAGAGCACAAAAGGAACGGATTCTCTAGTTTTCCTACTTTCTTTAAAGCCCAGTTTAAATACTGCCGCCTCTGGGAACACACTTCCAAGTCTTGCCTTCCCTCCTATTGTGGCATTCACCATACCACAGCCACTGTTCTCTGCATCTTAATGTAGGTATTTAACCATCTACAAAAATAACCAGGATATATGTCCCCACCTACCTTAACACTTAAACCTCAACATTTATGGACCTAGGCCAATCCACCAGGCCCCAACCCCAACTAGGGGACTTGAAAGCAAATCCCACAGAAAGATTACTTTATTTGTACAGACTTCAGTATATACCACCAACAGATAAGTACAACTCCATTGTAACACCGAAAATAATCATGTATTCCTTAATATAAACCTCATAGTGTTCCCACTCCCTAAATTTTCTTGTAAATGTCTTCTTATAGCCGATTTATTTGAATCAGGATCCAAATAATGTCTATAAATTACAATGTCTTGCATGTCTTTTAAGTCACTTTAAATCTATTTTATTGGAAGGATGATTTGTTGAAGAAACAGAGTCATTTGTCCTGCAGAATCCCCAGCATTCTGGATGCTGTAAATTTCATCTCCCCAACGCTGTTTTACATCGTCCTCCACCCCGGCACTTCCAGAGAATGGGCAGTGAGCAAGGGGCTCATCCTATGGGAGAAGACTTTCTCAAAGGCAGGGTCCCAGCGCTGACCCCATACATGGTACCCAGAGAGCAACCCAATTAATCAATGAGTCAGCAAATGACAAAACAGACCGGTGGTGGTGATGTTATCGGTGCACTTCTCTGCTTCCGTCCCTTCCACTGCACCCATGCTCAAGCGTGATCCTCCTTGGGATCAAGGGCATGCTGTCACTTCTGGGCCCTTCAGAGAGAAAAGGTCCCGCTCTCCTTCTTCAACTGGGAATAGGTACATAATACCTAAGACTCAAAGTTTTAAAATAGTCCAAGAACTGAATGATGTTCTTCTGGTTTTTAAGAAAATGGTTTTAAAAAAAATAACCACTGGTGGGGCAGATGAGCCTAAGGCAACAGGGTTTCCCTGATGGGACATTCTTACACAACCCCAGAAAGGCAGCATTCACACCCCAAACTACCCCACTGAGAATGCTTTCCCCTCTATTCCTCTAAAACAAGAATCCTTTTTTCTTCCTACAAGGAACATTTTAACTGTTTTATATAAATCTAAGCCCAGAATTAACCAAATCAGAAACCTTAAATCCTTTCTGTCCCCTGCCCTTCAAGTTCAACACCTTGGTGTTGTTTTAGCACCACACATTAATTTTAGAACACTAGATCTGCCGAGTCTGCAGCGGACACGCACGGGTGTCACAGGATGGAAACATCCGGAGAGAGCTGCTCACGTCAGGGCCTGGGTTCTAATTAACTCAGGATTAAATCACCGTAACCTCAAGTGAGTGAACCACACATACTGATGCAGATTTTAGTACTCTAGGGATCTGGGGCTTACTAGGACTCCATCCTTGTTCTGGATCACTTCAGTGGCCTTCTAAGACACCAAAACAGGACTCTCAATGTGAGGGTCGGGGACATGAGTTTTACAGCTATTAGACGAAGGTAATAAGTTAAAAAAAGACTGGGAACAGTCCATGACCTTTGGCACCGGAGAAGACCATGGCAGCATAAAGAACCATTAAGTTCTAGAGAAAGATTTTGTGGGAAGGTTGTTGGTCTGAATTCTGTGTATCACTGGTAACCGAGAAGCCTCCCACAGAATGAATTTGCTTCTAAGAGACTGCTGGGGGGGAAAAATCCTCACTGCACATTATCCTATGTTACTTATGATGGGTACTGAATAAACTTGATTTTGTTTTCCCCACTTTTAAGTAGGGGTGATGCTCATATAGATACTATAGTATCCCCTAAATTACTCTCTAAAATTCCATAAAATATGTAATGAAAAGAAGTTGAGTAAGTTAAATGTTGCCATCCAAAAAAGGGGTTAATGGGCGCCTGGGTGGCTCAGTGGGTTAAAGCCTCTGCCTTGGGCTCAGGTCATGGTCCCAGGGTCCTGGGACCAAGCCCTTCATTGAGCCCCAGATCGAGCTCTGCTCAGCAGGGAGCCTGCTTCCTCCTCTCTCTCTGCCTGCCTCTCTGCCTACTTGTGATCTCTGTCTGTCAAATAAATAAATAGAATCTTTTTTTTAAGGGGGGTTAACAGTTATCAAGTTTAACTAAGAGAGAACAAATTTATGATTATTCCAAATGAACAGGAATTTTAATAATACTGTGTTCTGAAAGTACCCTTAGCTACTTTTAAAAATTCCTAAAATGGTCAAAGTGTGTTTCAGCCACATTTTCCCCAAATGCCAGATGCTTTCACAATTCTGTGACTTTATGTCTACTCTTTCTTCCCCCATACTGGGATAGATTTATCACTCCAGGTTCCCAAAGCCACTATCTGGCTAAATCCAACTCATTGTTCAGAAATGAACTCAAACAGTTCCCTGTCTGGGGACATTCTATAGGAATGGAAGATGTTCCCATGGATATTATTCTCGTATAATCATAAACTCCCCTACTAAAAGGCTATCTAGACAGGAAGAGCCTCCAGGAAAGGACCTCCACATGCTGAGGTCCATATGGCTTGGCCACATGGCAGGTGCTCAATAAAATGGTAATAACAGACATTTATCATCCAATAAACTTTCACTTCTTTAATTATATTTGTAAGATCTGTTGCAATTGTCCAATACCCTACAGCATTCAGTGCCATCTGGTCCAGAATCCTTTCCTTCCAAATTTCAATCCAAAAGACCTTGCATCCTTTATACAACTGTCCTTAAGCCAGCCCGCAAGTGTCAACAAGGAGACTTAAGTATAGATAATAACGTAACTATGCCAAAACCAAATGAAGGTTCTACTTATGAACCGTATTTCTGAATTCTACTGTTATCAATTCATTTTTCTTGAGTTTTTCATTTGTTAAATAAATTAGCAATGAACCAATGAGAGGGAATAAATCAAAGAATACTTTGAAATTCTAGAGCTCAAAAAAAATTTTATATATATATATATATATATATATATATATATATATATATATATGACTTCCTATGGCAGCTGCCCAATTAATGCCATCCATAAAGCCATTCAACTACTGTGTGTGGGCTGAAATCCAATTAAGTCATTTCTGTCTGAATCTCCCCAAAGAGCCTCCTGGTGAGCTCGAAATGGAAATAATCACAAATGCCAGATTAGCTGTGTAAGCATTTCGAAAGCTGAAACCAGACAAGAGCATGAAAATCTACATGCCCAGCCTTTTAACTGGACACAAAGGAAAAAAACATTTCAATGACCACCTGGCAGAAAGTCAAACCCATTTCCTTGGTCTGCCAGGTTTTCTCAGATAATCCTCACCAAGTGTAAGTGGCAAAAAAAAAGCTTTGATCCCTTCATTTATACACATTATGAAATGATAAACTTCCACCCCACAGTGCAGTCTTACGCACAGAAGAAACAGAATCAGGAAGAGATTTCAAACTTTCTCTGAATTCACCATTTTACTCAACCAACCCTTTATGTAGTTTGTCTTGAAATCAGTAAACTAAAATTCACAATTGCCTCTCGGCATGGAATTCGTCCCATAAAAACATGCAAACATAGCCAAAACCTTTGAGAGGCTGCAGGAAAAAACAAACCCAGCTCACGAGTTCAATTTCCCTTTCACCTTATAACCTGTCAGATTTCCAACTCAGTAAAATAGAGAGTATCTTCAGCTATGTACAATAGCCAAACTCTTGAGTGTTCTAACCATGCATTCAAGAAATGGAAAGAACTCTGGCTTGCCTATTCATTCCAAACAGACCCTCCCACCTCCTACCCCGCCCCAGACCTACTGATTTAGGGTATCTGCAGTCTATAAAAAGCTCCTAGGTGCTTAAAACACCAGCCCCAGTTAAGAACCAGTACAATAGAGAAAAGACTAGAAGGTGAAAAGGGCTGATTCAAGAAGCCCTATTCTCTCAACCCTAAATACTCAAATACAAGGGTTGTCTGAAAGAAGATGAATCCAGGTAATGAAACTGACCATGCCACTGCATATAACGTAGAGGACACGAGGACTTTGTTTTTAACTGGATGCAAATCCCTGCTCTGTGTCTTACTTACAGGATATTGGGGTTGCTACTTCGCCCCAAAGTCTAGGTTTCCTTGAAGGCAGTATCAGTCACCTCACCGGTGGAACAAAAGTCACACTTATTCAGTGAAAATGTGTTGCACATCCGCTGTGTACAAACACTGCACAGAAATAAGGCACAACACAGCTGTCGTCCTTCCTAAGGAACTCGGGCTGGTCAGGGACCAAAGTCAAATAAAAGATGACACAGCAGGGCTTCTTTATTTCATTTGCAACAAGAAAACTCACCTATTAGGAAAAAAAAAAAATGAGCTGAACTGTGCAAGATAACTTCTAAAACAGATGTGTGCTCTCCAAAATACCTAATACCTGCTTTAAAAAATAAAAAAGTCTAAGGAGACAAACTGAGAGTGTGTGTGTGTGTGTATAGTGTGTGTGTGTGTGTGTGTGTAAGCATAACAGCTTTAGTTAAAAAATAATTTATGATGCAACACAAAGTGGGACTAATCTTGCTTTCCTGAGACCAATCTTCCAATAGTTGGAGAAACGGTGATGTCGGGATCTCTTCTCCAAGCAAAACCTTCCTTGCTGGAACACTGCCAAAATTCCCTGAAACGCATCATCCCAACGCTGTTCTGGCTTCTAGACAGACTTCAAGTTGATTCATCCAACAAGTATGTTCTGAACCAGTACCGTGCCGGGCGCTGAACACACAGCATACATGACAGACATGCTTCACCCCCACAAGGCAGACACAAGAGACAACTTTTTGTTGTCTCTTGGAACTCTTCCAACTCTTTGGAAGAGCCAAAACGGGGACCCAGGATGCTACCCAGGGTGTCAATCACCCCTGTAAATGGTGCAGGTACCCAGATGAGGACGGCACCACAGGAAACGGAACTTCTGGAGCTAGCTCGCAGTGAGGATGCCTGACCCCGCCCTGCTCCTCAGGCAGCATCACACCTGTACGGTGGGGGCTGGCCTCTCACTACACCCGGGGGAGGTGTTTTCCGAGTGACACATGCTCCTCACACGTCCCCCTGTGGCACCTTACCACACCAGTGTCAGTCCCCTGTCCCAGCTCTACGAGAGTTCTGGACTCTGCTACAGTTATGGATGACCCCGGTCTCTCCATCTATTTACCATGGACACACAGGTTAACATCCACGCTGAGGCACAGGTTACAGCGAAGAACAGTACGTGGCTGAGACCTGGACTCGGGGAAGATCAAGCGAGCAGTCCCTGTCCTGTGGCTGTGGCCGTGCGTCCTAATCCACATAATAGTTCAATACGCAGAGACGGGCCTGTGGCCCAATTTGGTGAAGGAGCTTTGGCTTTGAGATGAAATGCCAGCCCCGCCCCTGCTTGGCTCTGTGTTCCGGCCAGATGGTTTACTCTGTCCAGAGCTTAAGTTTTCGTCTATAAAACAGAGGATGAAGAGAAAAGGATTGCCTTACAAATGTGCTGTATACAGCAAGAAGCACAAGAAGCACCCAGCAAATTCCAGGTACAGGGTGGGACACTCAGAGAAAACATTGCTTTGCTCCCCCTGTGACACACTGAAGCGCCACTCCTCTCCTGGCAGTCAGCCCCCACACCCCTAACCTTTGAATGGGGCCAGCCAGAGAACACCAAGAATGATGCCTCCCCCCCAGCTGTTATCAGAAGAGATAAGCTTAGCCACCTGGGAGATCAGAGGACAATGAGTGGAGGTGAGAAACGTCCTTTCTCCTCTGGCCCTGGCACTCCCTATCATTCCTTTGTGCCGTGAGCCTACCCCCCTCACTCCCCAGAGCTCTGACTCACTCACGTTTTCTGTCCCTCTGTCCCTCGGATTTTCTCCTTTTCTGTCTGTCGATACTATACACCCTTTTTTGTGTGTGGAAACTGACTATGAATGTGAAAAAACACTGGCTGTTCCCCAACCTTATATAGACCGCACAAGATAATCTGGGGGTAAGCTCAGGAAGTCAAGGGCAATTGGTCAGTGGACAGGGGTGGGGGAGCAGAGCACAGGGAGGGCAGATGACCACAGACAAATCGCCAAGAAGCAACAGCCCAGAAGGCTCCTAAAGAGTGACCGTGGTCAAGAGGGGAGGGCCCAAGGTGAGCACGGGCGTCTGCACTAGAGATCTAAGTGGGTCCAACTTCATCCAGACCCCCTGCTGACATCCAGTCACATGGCATCAAGAAGGGGAGGTGCCGATAGACTTTCATCTCCATTCTGTAATCTGTTTAAAGACCTCTTTCCTGATTCTGCTCTTCTCGCCATTTAGAAAATCAGAACATTCGCCATCTCCAGCCTTCTGGTACGTCTTCCCTTCAAGGCCACAGGGAGTATCAACAGGGGTTCCACGGACTTCATCTGAACCTCATTGTGTGAGTGCAAAGCAGTCAGGGGCTCTTCTCCTTCCTTTTCTCCTTTTCAGCTTTCATTCCTTCTCAAGACCTGTTCTGTTTTGAGGATTATTCTTTTGGACAAAAAACAGCAACAAAAATGTACATGGATGGGCGCCTGGGTGGCTCAGTGGGTTAAGCCGCTGCCTTCAGCTCAGGTCATGATCCCAGAGTCCTGGGATCGAGTCCCGCATCGGGCTCTCTGCTCACCGGGGAGCCTGCTTCCCCCTCTCTCTCTCTGCCTGCCTCTCTGTCTGCTTGTGATCTCTCTCTCTCTCTGTCAAATAAATAAATAAAATCTTTTTTAAAAAAATGTACATGGATGTTGATCCATCCTGCTCCTGCTGCTGGTCACATAGGACAGCACACACCACGCCTGTGCTCTGAGTCCCTCTCTCAGACAGACCGTGGGAGAAAGAACACCTTCTCGGTTTAGACCTTCGAACGTGAAGCTTGCCTCACCTCATCTGTGGTTCAGCCTGCCACGCGCCACTCGAACACGTATATCCCCCTCTCTCTTGTTTACTCCCATATTATATCCTACCTTCCTTCAGCTTGCAAATCCAGGAACTGTGGGGCTCAGAGTTTCATGCACTAACAAGGGAAGGAAACAGACCAGTGAAGCCACAAGCCTTTCCTCAGCATTTTCTGGGCGTCACAAACTAGGCTGAGCACTTTCCCTCCATTATCATCACATTGAGTCCTGACACCAGGAGGTTTCACTGTCCCCGTTCACAGAGGAGTCAGGGGATGGGCACAGGTGCAATGAGAATTTGGAATCCATTCACTAGGGAGCCCTTGGCCTTGAGCTTATGCCCACTGCCGCTCATGCTGGAGACCAAGGACAGCCAGTGCACCTGGGTGAAACAATTGCACTGAACTCTTCCAAAGTACCACGTGATAAGGGGGAAACCAGTTATGATCTCCACCAAACACGGATGGAGAGAAAGGCTTAACGATGTCCCAGGAACACTGTGGTTCTTAATGACAGATTTCTCAAGGACCAGAAGCTACACTTATCAAAGAAAACTCTTCAAGGAACTCTTACACACCCTCCCTTTCTTTAAAAAAAAGAAAAGAAAAAAAATACATTGTCATTAACTATTTTCAATCACATTTCCTACCATTCATGCTTAACCTGCCTCCCACATCCAAGAACATCCAAGAAGCTGGCGAGACTGCAGAGGGCTGGGCCAGGTAAGGACCACGAAAATGCCTTCCTGCGATGGATATTATTTTACCCACTTCTGGACACAAGAGAGGGAACCATCTGCCTTCTACCCCAGGCCAAAACAACTCTGTGATCTTTGGGCCTCTCCTGTCTCTTTTATTTCTATACAAGCACAGTCCTTAACTTTTTATAGACTTTCACAGAATGCTATTTCGTTTTGTTTATTTAAGATAACAGAAAGTTTTCAGAGAACTCATCTGTTCCAGTTTGGCATGGCATATAATGGAACTAGGAAATAGGAACACAGAAACAGACTCAAGTGCTTCTGGGAATTTAGTATATGACAAAGGGTGCTTGTTCCAGTCACTGGGGAAAAGAAGAGAATTCTCAATAAATAGTGATGGGAGACTTTGGTAGCCATCTGGAAGGAAGATGGAGCCACACTTCACATCCTACAACAGGATGAATTCCAAATGCAGCTAAAGTTTACCGTGAAAAAAAATAAAAGTATAGAAGGACATATGGAAGAAATTCTTTAGAGCCTTGAAGGAAAAACTTTTTTTTTAAGCTCTGACTAAAAAACCACAAAAGATGTTTGAATTCATCTACATAAAAATAAAAACTTTTTTTTTTACAAGGCAAAATATACCCCAGGTAAATCCAAAAGACAAATGCGAAGACAAGGGATATTTGCAGTTTGTGACACAGACCAAGGTCTACTCTTCCTGATCTGGGAGAGCTCCTTAAGATTGATAAGACCAGCAAATCAAGAAAAAAGAGGCAAAGGAAACGGGCAGGAAAATGCCTGCCTTTCAGATAAATGCTGGACTTGAATTAAAAAAACACATACTAGAGTCCTACAAAGATACCACGTCTCTCACCTACCAGTCTGTCAGAGATCCAAAAATGTGGTGACATATAGTCCTGTGTCAGTGTGAACTTCCCATTGTGATCACTGTCATGTGGTTACTGAAAATGTTACCATTTGGGGCACCTGAGTGCCTCAATCGGTGACTCGGGTCATGATCCCATGATCCTGGGATCAAGCTCTGTGCTGGGCTCCCTGCTCAGCGAGAAGCCTGTTTCTCCCTCTCCCTGTCTGCTGCTCCCCCTGCTTGTGCTCACACTCTCCCTCTCTCAAATAAATAAAATCTTTAAAAATAAAGAAAGAAAATAAAATGCCACCATTTGAGGAAGCTGGAATGCAGGGTTTACAGAAGTTTTTTGGTAACCTTTTTGCAATTTTTGGTAAGCTAAAATGGATTTCAAAATAAAAGTAAAAACTTTTTTTTTTTTAATTTCAGTGTGACAAAACGGCCTACTGGTGAGGCTATGAGGAAGCAGGTAGGCTCGTGCACTGGTGACGAAAATGCAAAATTGCACAATTCTATGAAAAGCCATTGGGTAAGACGTATGAAAATAGAAACAGCCTAAATGGCCAACAGTAGGAAAAGAGTAAAATAATTACATTTACAGACAAAGTGCTTTTCCCTTATAAAACAGGAAGAATAGCTCTAGGTTCTAAATAGGCAAGAATTCAAAAATAGATAGTTACGTCAGAAAAATAAGGTTTAAGGACACATCAGGTTATTTTCCCCACATGCATTTATCTATGGAGAAACTTACCTACCACTTGGGCTGCCGGGCTAAGCCACCTCAAGTACATCCTGGCAGTTTATCCTCATTACGTTGCGATTCATGACCCATTTGAACTTAATTATCAGTAACCTTGGTGAGCTCACTACAGGCTTCTCCATCTAAATAACCCATAAAAATGTGTTTTTAATCCAAGCTACAGGGATCTCTGAGGAACCTCACCATTTGCCTCTGACGATCTGAAGATGAAAGCATTTCACCCTTCATTTCTTTTCTCTACAATCAGTCCCAGGCTCTAAGGTTACTTTTCACGAAATCGAGAGATCATTTGCCCACCATAAAAATCCACCAATTAAAAATGTACAATTTGATGGTTTTACTTACTTTTAAAAGCAAGTAACAGAGAAATCTCTTTATAAGAAGAAAAAGGGGGGAGACAAGAGGGAAACTGATGAGTTGGGTAACCTATTACTTGGGTATTTTCCAGAACACCCTGGACTTACAAGAAACCATGAACTTTACCTCTGGTGAGGCCATCTGGGTGCCTGGGTTAGGAGGAAGGCTTCCCTCCACACTAGATTTCAGCGGCCTTTTGCTTGTTTGTTTGTTTTTCTACTTATTACTCTTTCAAATAAAAATTTCTTTCAACAATAATACCAGATAGAAAATAAATCTCACAACAAGCTAACCTTAACGCCTACTCCGTTCACAGAAGACTAAATCCTACAGATACTTCTGTTCAAAATCGTATCTTCTGGAGCTAGGAGTTAATTTAATATGCACCCTGAAATAGATGGATCACACCCGTAAATTAACAAAAATGTAGTTATAATTTTGTTCTCTTCGGAAATGAACCGAATCAGATTAATGCAGCTAGTCATCCTGTAGCCAGACCTTCCTGACGATGATTAAACTCTTTAAAAATCTGCAGTTAGTGCCAGTAGCTTTGGGGGGAAAAAAAAAAAAGTTATGAAACCATAAACTAATGAGTCCACATCAAACCTCTCAAAGAGTTCTCAGTGTCAAATTTACGAACTGGTTTTGTTTTCTAGAAGCATCCTGCTTCCACAGAGAGGCAAAAGCTGATAGCACCCACGATCTAAGGTGCTTTGTTCTACCTGTGCTTACAAAACACTTGGCTTCTGCTCCCTCATTCCAACTATGGGAGAATCATACTGAATCTCGTCTCAGTTGGGAGTTGCTACAAACCCAGGGACTTACCGACTGGGATTACACCCGTCTCGCACGGGTCTGGCAGGAGCCCCCACAAGATGAGGACCATGTTATACTCCTCACCAACCCTCAAGTCCCTAAGCCCCTGTCCTCTGTGTGGTTTCCTGAAGCATGCATGGGATACTGGAACACCTTCCACTTGCTCCCACAGCCCGGTGGCTTGCTGCATGGGCACACCGACTTTTGTTCCTTCAAAGGACATGCAAACTGTCTTTTGCCCTTACACAAAACAACGTGGAATTGTGGTGCTGGTGGTCCATTCATTCATGCTCTAGAACCCTGAGTACAACTCATCACTCAGAATAGCACAAATTCTTGTTTGATTTCTGTGCAGAAGGGGGAAAAAAATCAACCCAAGCTTCAGAACGTTATCAATTATTTAAGGGCTTCCCCCAAAAACTAGCAGGAAGGCTGAAATGGGGGTATTTTGCAAGGTTCTGAATTTAGCAAAGGAAAGCTTATAAATCAATGTCAGCTTTTCTCTTGTGTGGGGGCAGGGGAAGGTGCAGAAAGAAAAGGGTTGGTGGCACAGGATATGAGTCAAAGGCCCAGAAAGGGTAATAAATGTTTATCTCTTCGGGCCACAACGTTACAACAAGAAGGAGTTTTGATGACTCAATCTATTTCTGAAAGACCACCCTCCTAACAATCCGAGACTCTTCTACGTCCCGTGGCAGCATCAAAACCAACCACAAAGAAGCGTTAAAGTCCAAGACTTAAATGTTAATAAAATTTATCTTAGACAACCAACTCCTAAGAGGGTTGCCAAACCTGTAAACCATCATCGCTAATGTCTTAACTGTTCTATTGATACATATTTCCTTTCCAGGAATCAAACTGCTATTGCATTTACTTGTGTCAAGAAGAAATGCCAAGGAACGCCTGGGTGGCTCAGTTGGTTCAGCATCGGCCTTGGGTTCAGGTCATGATCTCGGGGTCCTGGGATAGAGTCCCACTTTGGGCTCCCTGCTCAGGAGGGGCCTGCTTCTCCCTCTCCTCCCCACTCGTGCTCTCTCTCTCTCTCTCAAATAAATAAAATCTTTAAAAAAGAAGAAGAGGTAGTAGTAGTAGAAGAGGAAATGCCGATCAGGATCCCCCCCAAAATCATTTAATTTACCTGATGCAAGACTGGGAAGTACAAGGCGAGGCGGAGGAAGGAAAAAGAACAGTCATGTTAGGAACGTCTGGAATAACCCTAAACTACTCGATCTCTTCATCACCAAAGGCAAAAGGTGGACGCAGCTCTGAAACCATCAAGCACAGAAAAATGTCCACCTTCCACATCCTACGCCCGTCTCACACTCCCAGGCCCTCTCTGGAGGGAACTGGCAGAAAGCCGCAGCTGTGGGAAACCCAAAGGATGAAAGACTTGCTTTCCCCAACAAACACTGGGAACCACCACATGCAACTGACACCACTGTTGATAGCTCCCAGGTGCCCCCCACCTGAGAGAGGGAGCGTGCCCCCTTTCATATTGTACTGCATTAAAACCACCATGCAGTTAATTATTCAGTCCCCTTTTTAGTTGAAATGGGGTAATTCATAGATAATAGAGAAAATGCAGATAGAGAGATAAGAAAAATGTATCTTGTTATCATGCGTGTCATCAATGGCAAAATAATTTCATAAGAGAAGCAACACTTCCAAACTCCCCATGGGTCACCTACACTCACATGCACCTCTGAAGGACAATCTTCCTTTTTTTAAAGATTTTATTTTCATTTTTATTTTAGAGATATAGAGGGAAAGCATGAGCAGGGAGGAGGGGCAGAGGGAGCAAGAAAAGCAGACTCCACGCTGAGCCAGAAGCCCGATGAGGGACTCAATCCCAGGACTCTGAGATCATGACCCGAGCAGAAACCAAGAGTCGGGCACCTCCTCAACAGAGCCACCCGGGAGCCCCTCAGGTCTTTTCATTTTAAATGACTTCTGTTTTCCTAAAGCGCTAGACATAAATATCTGTTGAAGAAGGAGAGAGAGCGGGAGGACGAGAGAGGTGACCCGAGCTCTCAAAAGCGTGGCTGAGACAGAGGACTTCTCACCAGGGGTGCATATGTGGGGACCAATCAACATTTGTCCCAAAGCTCTCTGGAGCACGGGAGGACGGGTAGCAGCAACTCCCATCCCCCCTGAAGTGGTGACAGTCAAAAACTCCAGACACTGCAGACATTGCCAAATGTCCCCAGAGGGACGAAATTATCCCACTGTGAACCAGTGAACTAGAATACATGTAAATTAAATAGACCAAGTTGTGTTGTTTTCTTTTTAAACAGCAAAAATAAGACAGGAATATTCATGTATTTTCTAACTATTTCCGAATGTGATTAAAATATTTAGATGGCAGTTGCTATAATTATCCCTTCCAAAATCACTGAATAAGTAGGCACATTCAGTTAGACTCAGTGTCATGATTAACTAAGTCATTGTACACCATATAATCAGAAGACAAGCTCTCAACTCTAGCTTGGGAAAAGTGGGTAATGTATGCTACTGTTTATTTAAGAAAATGAAAAATATTAAAAACAAATATACAACTGCATGAATGTTATGTCTGTGCTTGCATTAAAAAGCAATAAATAAAAGGGGGAAGGAAAAAATCATCCTTTTACAAATAGTGATGGAAAGGACTTGAGCGAGAGGCACCTGAAGATACAGAATGAGACTCTGGGCACACTTCTGGCTCTGAAACCATCTAAATGGTTTATGTAACTATAAACCAATATTAACTTCTTTAAGTCCTAAAAATCAAAAGCAGAATGCAAACCAATTAACCAAATTATATATTGAGTTGGTGGCATAAACAAGAGAGACATTATTCCAAAAGGCTTAAAAACAGTAATTTGACTGTATTTCCCCAGTGGGAGAAACCCTGAGGACAAAGATATCTTCTGCCATTTCCACTACTCATATGATTGGTAAAAATGTTGGTAGTTATTCTAAACATGTATGTGTCATCTACAAATAAGATTATCAAGCAAATAAGTTCTTATGTCGACGTTCCTGCAGAGAAAAACTTTCATCCTCAGAGAAAAGCAATACAAATAAAAAAGCAAAGAAGTAAAATATCCTGAAATTCGAATCCTGAATTAGAAATATCAGTGTGAATTTAAGAGGATGATGTCAGAAAACAAACCAAGAAAAACAAATGAAAAAACCCACCTCTGTCCACAGCAAAGATCCAGATCCAACAACCAGCCTGGAAGCAATGATTCCTGACTTCCAAACCGAGGTCCCTAAATTCCACTCCTCCTAACGGGGCCACGGTCCTTGAAATGTGGGCCTCCGCCTGGGGTGGGCACAGCCGGTCGGACCCTTAGCACGGCTGCCCCAGCCTTCGGTGGCAATGATGTCACAGACTCTGGACCTGAGCCCCGAGACACAGAAGCAACCTCACGCAGCCCAGCTAGGCGGCAGCCGGGCACTCAGCATAACAAGGATGCCAGCCGCAATGAATGAAGATGCTCCAGAAATACCTTACATCATGAGCTCATAAGAACACACATGCAAGCCACACAAGCCACCTCACTAACGGCTTGTGAAGGAGCTGGGGAACCAGAACTATTTGTTCTGAGAACTGCCAAAGAGAAGCAAGACTTTCCTGCACAAGCAGACCTCAGGCTAACCGCCACGTGTCCTCCTCGTCTGGCTGGGAAACGGAGAAGGAAGGACATGATCAGAATGGCATCATTTTGCAACCCTGATGAAATCGGGGATGAAGGCAGTGATCACCAGGGCTGTCTGTTCTCATGCCCTCCTCCTGAAGCACACACACCGCCCACGAGGAGTCGTGCCTGAAAATCGGAGCAGAACGGGCCCCAGATCTGACCAGCGGCTTACAGGAAGCACAGGGGCTGGGGGCCAAGGTGAGTGAGGGTCTGGCAGAAAGCCGCAGCTGTGGGAAACCCAAAGGATGAAAGACTTGCTTTCCCCAACAAATCAATCGCTGGGGGGGGGAGGGGGTGCAAACACACCATTCAATAGCAATAAGGTTCTGAGATAATTGGGGAAATTTGAACACTGGTTACAGGTTTGGTAATAATAAGGAATTCATTACCGGAGTATTCACTATTATATTTACAGATGAAATGAACTGGTATCTCGGCTTTGCTTCAAAAGTAAGCCACTGGAGTGTGCAGGAGTTCACGCTGTACTGAAGTTCTGAGAATGGGTCCTCTTGAGGATCCCTGCTAGGATTCTACCTCTGAAGAGGATCATCCTATAAACTAAGAAATCACAGTTCAGGGGTGACTGGGTGACTCAGTTGGTAAAGTGTCTGCCTTCGGCTCAGGTCACATTCCTGGAGTCCCAGAATCGAGCTCCCTGGAGAGCTCCCTGCTCAGCAGGGAGTCTGCTTCTCCTTCTGCCCCTCCCCCAGCTTGCGTTCCCGTGTATGTGCTCTCTCTCTCTCTCCAATAGTATTAAAAAGAAGAAGAAGAAGAAGAAGAAAAAGAAAAAGAAATCACAGCTTACAAATGAGAGACAGTCCAGAAAATCACAAAATCGGGCACCCTGAAGGGCCTTCGGAAACCCCCAGGCTCCAAACCACCTTCTCCACAGGAAGGCAAGTAAAGTCACCCCAGGGCACAGAGTAGGACCTGGCCAGGCCACCGCGCAGCCCGGCTCCTGAAATCTCCACTGTAGCACGGCAGCAGCATGACAGGGCTAGGCAGAGGATATTCTGACACACTATTAAGCCTTCTTCTCTTTTCTTCTTTTGAGTATGAGAGAAAGTGAGGGGAGAAGAGAGCACGTAGGAGCAGGGGGAGGCCAGGGGGAGAGAAGCAGATTCCCCACTGAGCAGGGAGCCACATGCAGGGCACAGGACCCCTGAGATCATGCCCCGAGCCGAAGGCAGACCCTTAACCACTTGCCTAGCTGAGCCACCCAGGCACCCCAGAAGCCTACTGTTTACAATCAACTGCTAGGACGTTAAGGCTCTTCTTTTTGCTGGTGAATATACTTCCAAAAACATTAAGTTTTTGGTAATTTGAACTCTTGTCCATTCCCCCACCCAAGAAAATAAATGATCAGCTCGTTCATTTTGTAACATTTTGAGAACTTACTGAGATGTGGAATGTACAACAGACAGTAAAACCTTCCATGCCTCAGGAGAGTGCAAGGAAGCAACAGCAGCTGGGTCGTCCTCACGCAGATCAAACCATGTGCACTTTCCAGCTTCGAGGCTGCAATGACAGTGAACAGCCGCAGTTTGTCTGAATTGTGAAATTATAAAAATTAACACATTTATAGGGGCACCTGGGTGGCTCAGTGGGTTAAAGCCTCTGCCTTCAGCTCGGGTCATGATCTCAGGGTCCTCGGATTGAGCACCACATTGGGGGTTCTCTGCTCAGCAGGGAGCCTGCTTCCCCCTCTCTCTCTCTGCCTCCTCTCTGCCTACTTGTGATCTCTGTCTGTCAAATTAATTAATTAATTAATTAACTAACACATTTTTCAAGCACTCGCTTAGGTAGGTCACCGTGATCTAGCCAGGTCACGGTAATCCGTGGTTTTAAAGTGAGTCAATGAGAAACATCCCCTGTCAGAAGAAGCTGAGCCCATCTTCACTCTATAAACATATTCTACAAACATACAACAAACCATGCTGGTATGCAAGTAAAGAAGAAGGACATCCCAAGGACGTGAAGCCAAGATAAAACTGCCGGAAAATGACAGCTGGTGAGGACTGAGGGAGGAGAGGAGGTGCATTCACTAAATGGACATTTTAAGCCCCCACATCCCATACAATCCCCAGCCCTGTCAGCCCTGAGCAGAAGCCACCCGGAAACTGACAGAGCCTACATCCACACCCGTTCCATTTTCTGGGGCAACGACAGAAAGAAATAAAGGCACTAGAGTAAATGAGGGAGATGAGAAATGACCAATTTCTTATCATTGTGGCTGTAATTGACATTACTTCCCCAGGCTCCTCCAGATGAAATCAACATTCTCTTACAGACCACTAGAATTTAAATCCTGTGGGGGAAGGATTACAGATGTGCTCTAAGCCCTTCACTTCACAAATGAGAAAAGAAAGGCACAAAAAGGCCACATCGGTTTCAGGGTAGCTCAAGCATCCTCCCGGTTATGTTACTCAAGGGTATTTCCAAAACCCCAAAGTTTCCTGCCTGGAGGTCAGAGCACCCAAGCTGTGTCATCCATCCCGTTCTTGTCAAGTTCTAGTGACGAGGGGTGCCTGGGTGGCTCCGTGGGTTAAGCCTCTGCCTTAACCTCTGCCTTAATGTCTTAACCTAATGCCTCTGCCCACATCAGGCTCTCTGCTCAGCAGGGAACCTGCTTCCCCTGCCCCCCCACCCGCCTGCCTTTCTGCCTACTTGTGATCTCTCTCTCTGTCAAATATATAAAAAATAAAATCTTTAAAAAAAAAAAAAAAAAAGACAGCTCTCCTAGTGGTGTATAACTGTGTGTTGACATGAAAGGGAGGTCCGTTTCCTTCTGGCTGTTTCCTTATGAAGCCCTGTGGGCAAGAGCCCTCCTTGTCAGCACGGGCTGACCAGCCAGACTCCTGCTCTGGCACAGGTCGGAGGTCAGGGCACAGGTCAGAGGTCAGAGCACAGTGACGAAAGCGCCCCCCATAACTTGCCTGTGGACATCAGTGGGTGACAAGAGGCCCACTGGACAGAAGCTCACCAAAGACAAGCTCTACCTGTTCACACTTACTTCCAGGTGTTACTTCCAGGTGTGCTGAGAAGGGAGCCAAAGGCCAGGGGTTCCAGCAGCCCATCCTGGCGCTGAGTCCACCTGAGAATGAAGATGGGCCAGAGGCTGAGGGGCAGGAAGATAGCCCATCAGCTGGTGAGAGGCTTCGGGCTGCTCCACCAGACCCGGGACTCCATCAACTGGTCCTCTCGGGTGTGTGAAGTAGCAAGAAGGGGCTGGGGGAGGCGGCTGGGCCCCCAGGCTGCCTGCCTGGGGATCCACTCCCCAGTACCCCACCTGACACAGTGCCCAGGCATAGAACCTTACCTGTCTTAGGAGCCTGGCCACCTGCCAGCCTATGGCACCCAGCAGCCGAGAGCTCAGCACTGGTTACCACTCTGAGTCAGCAGTGCAAGACCTACTAAAAATAGGTGCTAAGCAGTTACACAAGCTGCAGGAAGTGAAGAAATGAGAGAGTCTGTAATTGTAATCCGATCAACAAATTCTAAGGACACCAGCACTGTTTCTTAATGGTTTGCTTTTATGTCTGAATGCGCAGGCCTATTTATGGGCTTTGACGACGAAGGAGCTTACTGTATTTTTAGCTCACAAATCAACTTTTAATTCTTCCCATTCTACAAATGGGAAATAACACTGCACATAGCACAAGCAATAAAAATTAAGATGTTTTGAAGATAAGCCACTTCTGCTCATTTGCATTTAACACATGCCTGACTACACCATGCACAAGGCTCTGATGCTAGGCTCCTCCTCCAAGCCGGGAGTGAGGACAGAAGTCAACATCCACTTGTGCAAATTTAGTTAACTGCTGCTTATGGCCCATGTTTCCTGGTGGCCAGGGGCAGTGGTTCTCACCGGGTGCACTGACCAGCAGCAGAGGCACTCAGAAGCTTCCCAGAAATGTAAATTACTGGGGCCCCCCTGTAGACCCCTGAGGCAGAAACTGGGCGGGGGGGGGGGGCAGCTGTCTGTCTCAAAAAGCCCTCTGTCTCAAATAGCCCAAGCTAACTTGGCACAAACTCAAGTTTCAGAACCACGAACCACAGGGCAAGGTGCTCACAGGAGATCATAATAGGCAATAAACGCTTTACAATGCATTTCACAGATACATTTTATTGCCCATATTAGGATGTTATCTAGCAAGAGAATCATTTTAATCAAAAAGACTCCAAGAAACAGTTCTTCAATTGGAAAGAACTCTCTTATTTGGACCAAAGAATCAGGGTAATTTTTTCTCATTGAAAAAAGTTATGAAACATTTTTTGTGCACCAGGGTCAAGTCCACGTACGAATGCAACCTTGGCCTGGTCATCACCCCGGGCAGAAGGTCCCGGGTGATCCACCCAGGAAGGTGAAGAGGACAGCTCCACCCCTAGAGCAGCCTGAGCACCAGCAAAGCCTAGCCGAGACTCGTGCTTTAGATATGTCAGTTGTCGTCGATTTTTCAAATTGGAGCTTGTCCACATCTGCTTAACATTCAGAAAAGATTAATGCAACTAGAATATATTTTTAAGAACTCAAGGCAATAGGGGCGCCGGGGTGGCTCAGTCTGTTAAGCATTTGTCTTCAGCTCAGGTCATGATCCCAAGGTCCTGGGATCGAGTCCTGGGTTGGGCTCCCTGCTCAGCAAAAAGCCTGCTTCTTCCTCCCCGTCTGCCTGCTCATGCGCGCGCTCTCTTTCTCTTTCTGTGTCAAATAAATGAATAAAATCTAAAAAAAAAAAAAAAAAGAACAACAACTACTACTCCTCCTACTCAAGGCAATAAATAAGATAACCACTGCCCTGACTATGGTCTCCCCCTGTAAAAATACACAGAATTAATACAGATGGCTTCTGTCTTGAAGCAGAGTCATGAATTACAAGGGCTTATAGCTGATTTAAAGCGACTTAAAAATGAAGAGAAAGAATGGAGGGAAACCAGGAAAAAGCATGCTTTCTACAGATAAAGAATTTTTAAAGAAAAGAAACGAGGGGTACCTGGGTGGCTCAGGTGGTTAAGTAACTGCCTTCGGCTCAGTTCACGATCCCTGGATTTCGGGATGAAGTCCCTCATCAGGCTCCTAGCTCCACGGGGAGTTTGCTTCTCCCTCTGACCTTCCCCCATTTCATGCTCGCTCTCACTGTCCCTCTCTCAAACAAAATAAATAAAAACCTTTAAAAAAAAAAAAAAGAGAAAGAAACAAACAAACAAAAACCAGAAGACATGGGAAGAGAGAGCATCTTGGGGAAGGTTAGTGAGACGTGCCCTAGCCGGCATATCGAGCTCCCTAATACACCCCAGGCAACACGCTCCTCTAAAGTATGAAATACATGCATGTGTACATACCACTTACAGGACTTGCGAACACATGAAGACAAGCAATAGTAGTTTCCAAACATTCATCCCCACTAATAAGAAAAATTAATTAGGACAGAATACCGGTCCACATGTACAAACCAGAGAAGAAAGCTAAGCACCAGGCCTAATGGTCATCATCTAAACCGTGCTAACGGCAATGGCGGCAAAGAGAAGCACCTGCCCCTTCTGTGCACCTACTTTCCGGCAATAGCTTACTCCACCGGAGGGTATTATTCGTGCAGGAGTTTCCAGGGCACCAAACTCTTTAAACCCATGACAGCGACACTGTCTCACTTTGACCTCTAATTCATGTAGCTGATTTGAGAGACTCACTGTATTCAGTACTGGTCTCCTTCCTTCCACTTCCAAAACCTCAAAATTCAAATAAACCAAAGGGAAGAGAAAGGCAGCACTTAGCTTTTACACCCCTGGTCCTCATCTCTGCATCGTGTACAGCAGGTGCCACCTAGGAAGGGCGGAGTCCCAAGCAGAATCCGCCCCTGGGGGGGTGGGGGCAGGAGCCACTTGGTACACCTGGCCCTGCAAATGGCCAGCGAGCGACCTTGTGACCCAGGGGTCTGCACACCGGGCTCGTCACGGAGGAGCCGGGCTCACATGGGAGGATGAGTTTCTCCTACAGAACGGCCAGGGGTCCAAAGTAAAGCCAAAAAGCACTGGTCTCGAGCTTCATATCCCACCCCTCACTGTTGTCAAGACAAGACAGCAGGGCCTTGTTTCTCACATGAGGGAAGCTTGCTGCAGGGATGCCCGAGGAGGGGCTGGGGGAGCTGGTCTCCCCTGCAGTGAGGGGCCCAGGGAGACTCACTGTATTCGTTTGCTTTGACTGACATAAGAAAAACCACAGAGTGGGTGGTTGAAACAACAGAAATTTATGTTCTCACAGTTCTGGAGGCTGGAAGTCCCAGATCAAGATGTGGGCTGAGCTAGTTCCTGAGAGCTCTGTTCCTGGCTTGCCGACAGCCGCCTTCTTGCTGTGTCCTCACATGGCGGAGAGACAGCCCGCTCCCGGTGCTTTCCTCAGGACACCAGTCCTATCAGATCAGGGCCCCACCCTTACGAACTTACTTCATCTTGATTCCTTCCTTAGAAGCCCTGGTTGGGCAGAGGGGGGAGGCACGGGGAGGACCTCAACAATGGTCATGGGGTGAGGGTGCCCAAATTGGTCCCATTGGGGGAGCTGGCCCGAGGCAACAGCAGCAACGGGATCAGACCTGGGGTTGGGGTTTCCATGCTTTCCACAGCCCTGAGCTGACCCTCCTTCCCTAGGAAGAAAAGGATCCAGGAAAGAGAAAGGCAGCCAAGTGGTGCAGGGCCATGGGCTACACAGATCAGGACAGAAGGGACAGGCAGCTGCACGGCTGTCACCACTCCTCAGTGGGGCCAGACCCAGAACCCAGGCGCCGTCGAAGCAGAGTGCAGACAAGAGGCAAAACGCAAACCACCACACTCGTGAACATGCCTCAAGTCCTGCGAGCTCCGGGGGGCACCAGACCCAGCTGAGGCCTGCTGGGGTCATTGCCTCCTCGGAGTCTGACGACAGTCCCCTGTGGCAGGCACTGAGAGCGTCCCTCCTGAGAAATTAGGGGCTCAGGAGCAGAGGCCAATCAGCTGCGAGGGGCTAGGCAGGGGCTGGCAGCAAGGCAGCGGTCTTGAGGCCAGCCACCTGGCCTCCAGGACAAGTGGGAAGGGAAGAGACCCGGGGGGTTGTTGCTGGAGCCCAGGGAGCGCAGGAAGTGGAAAGACCAGAGGATGCAGAAAAAGGAGAAAGAGTGGTAGGGACAGGAATTAGAAGGGCCTGGCCGCCATCCTCCACAGAGCCATACCCTGAGCCTATGCATGTCAGGTCCTGTGTGAAAGGATTTAGCTCTCCTTCACAGCCCTGTGATGGGCGGTTCCCCCTTCTTCAAAACATACATACAGGCTCTGCACTGAGGGAACCCCCAAGCGGCCCATGCCTCAAGTGGGAGCAGACACTAGACCTAAGTGGAGTTCGAGCCCAACCCCAAGGCTGGAGGCAAAGTCTCCAAATCCAGAGACCTTCCCAGATGGGCCTGGCCAGCACGCCCACCCTGCACGCCACTGCCCACTAGCTGCTCCCAGGGCCGGGTGAAACTAGCGAGTGCTCACGGCCAGGCCTGGCCAGGCCTGGCACACAGCTTGAGCTGCTCAGTTACTGGTAACAATTGCTATTACACAGACTCAAAATAACTGTTTTGTTTGGTATTGGAGCCATCTGTATACATTGCTCTGTCTTCCCTGTATCAGGTGCGGAGGCGGTCTACAACTTACCGTTCCGTCCACAATACTAATCATGGAGCCCTCCACAGCAGAGATGATCGATACAAGGCAGGATAAGTGAATTAATTAACTGATAGAGAAATGTACAATGGAAAGGACATGAGAATAAGGCAAATAAGGCAGAAGGTAAATGAGAAAATCGACAGATGGGCAAAGGGTGGACACACATAGATGAAAAGATAAAAAAAAAAATAGGTAAAAGATGTAAGTGCAGGGGACAGAACGGTCTGGGTTAGTGACTGGTGTCTCCCTGGGGTGTCTCTCTGGACCAGAAGGATTTCATCGCCACCAGCTATAATCATCTATTTTCTTCAGCACACCAGATAAGAGCGAATAAATACACAGACACTGCACTTTCTAGGAGGAATTAAGCGCCCCTACACCCTGCCTCCTGTTAGCCCAGGGGTGACGCTCTGCATGGGACTGAGCTCTCCAGGGCTATTTCATACGAAGCACGAGAGCAAACACTACCTGCACGTGCAGGGCGACCCAGCCTCAGCGGCAAGCCTTCAACACCTGAGCGGACGCGGCACAGGCTGGTCACTGAGCTCCCACTCCATCTCGGCTGGTTTACACTCTCCCCTGTATTTCACAGCAGGGAAACCCATCTGTGGGTCCTTTTAGGTGAAGAGAGGTAAAGCAGGCAACATTAAAATTCGGCTTTCTGTTGGATGGCCTCTGATTGAGTCACTTTTACTCCATTTTAATTTTAATCTTTGTGATTAATAGCAATGACACTCCCATGTCCCTTCCCCCCACAGACAAAACCATGACTACTTTGTCCTATGGCTACAGATGTCACAGGAAAAGGAAGCTTCCAGACAGGCTCCTTGGTGGGGAGGGGAGACCACCCTCTGTTCTGTACCCACCGATACACAAAGACCATGGCCATCTTGTGCTCCCCGTGACTTTACCCAGAACCACACACCTGCTCCAGAAAGCATTTTGAATTGTGAGGCTGTCCACCTGCATTCACAGTTTCTTACCTTTAGCCTTATATCCTATGCAATTGGTTTTATAGGATTAAATTCCTATGTATATATCACAAGAACGCTGAAATGGGAAACGTCAGAAACACTAGTGATACCGATCTCTCACCCAGCCCGCTACCCGGGGCCTACAACAGCGGCTGGACACCAGACCCAGGGCAGGGAGACAGATGTCTTCCTCCAGAGGCCAAACTACCATGATGCCCTTTGCTCCCATTCTGAAGGTGCTACAGTTTCCACTAAGTGAGAATCTTTTATGGAAAGCACTTACAATGGCCTGACCCCTACCTGTGCTTAATTTAAACATTAGTGATTAGCATTATTAGATATGAATGATAATAGTACATTCATGCTGACTTACGTTGTAAAAACCCAAACTTCTTCACATTGTATACCCTCAGCCCCTCCCCACTAGGACACAGGAAGGCAAAAGCAATGTGCGTTTCTCCATGGATCCCTAACACAGCTTCTGGTACATGGTAGAAACACATGCAGGAGCGGTTAGATGAATGTCACACGGCCCTCCACTTCAGAGGAAGCGTACCTACCATTACTGGCATGAAAAGGAAATCTGAAATGATCTGCTATGTAAGCAAATGAATCTGTCCTCTTCCCTTCACCCCAGGCTCAATCTGCAGGGGGGAAATATTTCTTACTGACCGTACAAATTAGCATCTACCACTGGCACAGTTTACAGCCAGTAAGTAAGGCCAGCTCAGAGCCAACTCCACTGCCAGCTGTTCTGTTCTTTTTTTTTTCTTTTAGATTTTATTTATTTGACACAGAGATAGAAACAGCGAGAGAGGGAACACAAGCAGGGGGAGTGGGAGAGGAAGAAGCAGACTCCCTGCTGAGCAGGGAGCCCGATGAGGGGCTTTATCATCGGACCCTGGGATCATGACCTGAGCCAAAGGCAGAGGCTTAACAACTAAGCCACCCAGGCGCCCCTCGAGCTGTCCTGACCTTACAGAGCACCCTATGTGGGAGTGACACAGCAGAATCCCCACCCAAGGGCACCATCCAACCACCAGCTCTACCTAAAATTCTACCAAAGGCAACTCCTATCGACCTATGGAACAGCTGACACCTAAGCAACATCTGAGCAGGAACAAATGAATCCAGAGACTGCTCACCACACCCGCAGTCTGGTGATGACAGGCAAGTCAGCCCTTATGCGCTGGGTTATTTCTGCAATGAAAACAAAACAAAATACCTCACTAACTAAAAATGGAAAACCAACTAAATGATCACAGGGTCCCCTTTGGCTCCTAAACACGCCATTTAGCACATCATGATTGATAAGCCAGGAAGTTCTGACATCACCTAGAGAAAAGATGTGAACTCAGAAAGCCATGTCTTCCTAGCAGCAGAACTGAATTTTCAACAGAATCAACAACTGAAGGACTTGTTCACATCTAAAACTGCTTTCACTAAGACTGCAACAAGCACGCCTTCCGTTCTGTTCGTGCGCGCTTGCTGGAAATCCAATGCACAAGGACACACATTTCTGTCCTTCGTTAGAGAGCAAACGGAGCTGACGTGGCAGAGCATGTGGCTCGCAAGGAACGGAGTCTCTGCAAATCTCCGTCACCAAGACAATGATCAGATGAAGAGGACGCGGCATTCAAGGCCGTGAGTCAGGCAACAGACATCACCATTCACACTTTGCATTTTACTTCAGCAAAGTCAAACAAGACAAAACTGTCTTTTGCTAACTGTGAGAGTTTAATTTACAGAAAAGGGATGTGTTGAAGGCAATTGTGCAAAAGATTCATGAATTGCTAAATGTCTTCCCATCTCTCTGATAGGAGGCTGGTCTTCCCCACATGCCACCATGTCCCTCCACACACCTCCACCCCTGGAAGTGGCCCAGCTTGGTGATGGTGGCCTGACTTTACCTGTCATCCTGCAGCCAGACAAGCCCCTTCCAGGGACACCTGGGCATGTCACGAGTGAGCCAAGGCATAGCCAGCCAGCCACTGAGGAAGCTCGCATTCACACCCTTTTCCGCCCCAAACAGAACGCGTTAACGCGTCAGGACGGAGCGGACGGAGCGCGGTGGGGGGAGGGCTGACCCAGTATGACCAGTGTCCTTATAATTAGTCTGAGACACACGGGGGCTGCCACATGGTGACGAGGTCAGAGACCACAGCTCCACAGCTGCAGGCCAAGGAACGCCACAGCCCGGGGTAACCAGAAGCTCTCAGGAGGCAAGGAAGGACTCCCTTCTCCACGTGTCAGAGCAAGCGCGGCTGCCAACACCTGGACTTCAGACTTCTGGCCCCCAGAACCGTCAAACAGTAAATTTCTGTTGCTTCACCACCAAGTGTGTCTGTGTTGCTAGCGAGGGTACATGGTCAGCCTCTGGGAAAATGGGGGCTACCTACTTCCCAGGCCAGATGGTGGCCCATCGGCTTGTAAGACACGGGGAGGGGGAGGGGGGATGCAAACTTGGCATAAAGAATCAAGTGAGCTTCTCTTCAACTTTAGCAATGTGAGGGCTTTTAAAATGGTTGCGAAGTCACGGACAAAGCAAGAAAAGTCTCATTTAGAGCCTGGTCGAAGACAGGGTAACACCACTGATCAGACAAGTACTTGGAGGTCTCTGAGGAAAGCAACATACTGCAGCAATCACTAGACTCAGCGACCACAGAACAGCGCTCTCCAGAACTCAGAAGGCTCTGAAGAAACAACAAAAGAGATTAGTCATTTACATAAAATTAGAAAGCTTTGACAGAAGAAAGTCAACAGAAGATCACTCCCAGTGGGTGTGTATTAAAATCCAAATAAAATCCAAATACCAACACTGCCAAAATAATAGTAACACTATCTGCACCAACCACAGTTACTAACAGACACGGTTTTATCCACATAACTGACATAAAGCACACGACATATGGAACGCTTTCTAAATCACCACACACCCTTCAGAAATGATTAGCCGTTGAGGCAAACGCAGGGCATCTTACTAATAAGTGGATACCAGCATGAGGGAATAGGGCAGCAAAGGATCACAGAGGATGCCGCGCTGGGCCCCTGCCCCACCCCCACGTAGCTCCTTCCATCTGTGCAGAGGGGAGACTCTGCTGGGGAGTCGGATGCCCCAGGACGTCATGGGTCTCATTTTATACCTGCCTTTCACCGCTCTCATTAGGTACTTAGAAAAGTACCTAATGCACGACCAGTTCATTGAATTGTAGTAAGATGTTCATGCAAGGAACAAACCCAGGCTCTCTGTCGCAAAAGAAGTCCCCAGCCAGTTCTCCCTGAAGTGGCCAGCAACATTTCCAAGCATGTGCTACGTGAAGCGGGGCTAACCTGGCACGAGCTCAAGCCTGTTGGCAGAGGCTGGCATCTCCCTGGTCTGGGGAAGGCCTGGTCCTCAAAGCACACACACCCAAGGAGAAAGTTCAGGAAAGTCTCTTTCCTAATGACAATCTACAAGGTTCCCCAAGGGCACTGGGACCAACCAAGGTCAAGCTAAGTTCCAAACGGCCCTTTCGGCACTTCTAAACACCACTTGGAGCACTTTCATTGCTGTTGCCATTCAGTTTTAAATCACTGCATATTTTATTTTTATTTATTTATTTGACAAAGATAGAGCACAAGCGGAGGGAGCAGTAGAGGGAGAGGGGGAGCCAATGCAAAGCTCGATCCCAGGACCCTGGGATCATGACCTGAGTCAAAGGCAGACGCTTAATTGAGCCACCTAGATGCCCCTAAATCCCTGCATGTGTTAAAGAGAAGCCCATGGCAAGGCTTGCCAAGGCCCTTTTGGTGCTAATTCAGCAGGCACTAAGATGCAGGCTCGCTGTTTCCCCAGCTGCTTTAGCACCAAGTCAAGCACATCTCGTGAGGATTTTAAAACCCCTTTCAGGGGATTTTAAAACCACCTGTTTTACTTTCCAACCAAGTAAAAAGAAAGAAAAGTACTAAAGCTGGACGCTAGCTCCTAGCAAAATTCAAGAGCAGGTGAGGGGAACATACAATACGGTGTGCGGCCAGCATCCCTCAAGGGAGAACTTGTGTGGGACTTAAATCAACTTTCACAGTTACAAGTGTGGAGTATGTAGGGGATTGCCCCTCCAGGTCTCAAAAGGCCTTCAGCCCAACCAGCACCTGAGCTGGAGAGGCAGAGGGCATGACACTGGTTCCATGGGAACACTGGTGGCAAGGGGAAGGTGGATGACCGGCCCCCCATTAGCCCATTAGGGATGTGCCTGGTCCCCTGAGCCAGAAGGGAAGGCCACTGGGAGTCCCCAGGCCTGTCTGGACTGCCCGCCAATGATCAGACCAGGAAAGTCATCTTCCCACTAAAACTATTCAAAACCAGTGATGGGAGGAGCAAGAAACTACCAAGTGAGAGGCTCCCACACTGGGGGAAACCTGACCGCAACTTCTCCCAGTCAGGGGTGGGCTTATGACCTGCAGTCTCTGTGCTGGGGGCTTCTTCTCTTTAAAACCACTCCAGAACGGAGTGATGAAGGGGCCAGGCCCAGGAGGAAGTCAGGTCTTTGTCCTGAAGCCCCTCTTGGCTGGGGACCGAGCAGGCCCCAGGTCATCAGGTCACTTGGACACTGTCACCCTGATACCAAAGAAACTGGCAGGTCTATATAGTTAATCTCAACCCAAAGCATTAGAGCAAGAAATCAGCAGGGACCAGTATATATGCACACGCACCAAACACCCAGTGACCCAAATGACATTCCCAGAGTCATTCTACTTATGCACTCAGATGCCAGCTGGAGAAACAGGCACAGGTACAGAGAGCTGACTACCAGCTACCACTGGTCACAGACAATGGCAGGATCATCACATGCCAAGGAATGGGCTCTTTTCAGGCACTGCTCTTTGAAAACCTTACAACTATCCTAGGACCTAAGGCTTGCTATTGTCCCCATTTCTCAGATGGGAAAACTGAGGCACGGAGAGCCCTACCAAACCAAAGTCACACTGTGCCAAGTGGAAGGCCACGACCTATGCCAGGGAACCAGATTTGTACCACCAAGGTGGACTGGCTCTCGGGGTTCAGTGCACGAGTGTTCAAGGACAGTTGTACAGCAGAGGCCCAGGAGACCTCCTCGGAAGGCGCCGCTAGTTCTAGATCTGGGGTAATCCAGACACCCCAAAGGAGAGCTGCCACTGCAGTCCCGTCACACACAAGGAGGTGAGCAGTGGGGGCGGTGGGGGAGGCAGGCCAAGCATTGTGAACAGCGTGAACAAAGGCACAGTGTGAAAGTGCATGGCCTTGTTGGAAGTAAACCAGTGTGATTGCGTTTATACAATTTAGAAAGTACTAAACGGTGGCAGATGAAGCAAAGATCAGATTTTTAGGGCCCTTTAATAAACACTCAGGAGCCCAGGCTTCATCATGAAATGGGGACCCAGAGGCTTATAAGGAGGAAAGTGAAACAAGTAGATCTGTGTATTAGAAAATCAACCCAGCTACCAGTAAGAGGCTGATGAGAGGGAGAAAAGTCCAGAAGCAGGAGGATGAGAGGACTGTGGCCAGGTGAGAAAGAAAGGCCTGGTCCGGGCAATGCAAAGAGAGAAGGTCAATTTTTCAAGGCTCAGTGAGCACACGCTACCCTCATCTGTGACTCTTGGTTCAGTGTAATTATTAATAGCACCCTTCTCCGCTCACAAAGGTGTCCAGTGCAGCCAGAAAAACCACCACATTATTCCACACCCACTTGAGTATGATGTACGGTAACAGGCAGAAGCAGGATTTGAGGATGAATACCAGATAAAAATAAGGGTGTGTGTGTCTTTTAGGGAAATTTACATAATAAAAACCATATTACGGAAATATGATGACATATTAACATTTATGACTATCCTGGCCCCTCTTAACCTGGATATTGTGAAACGAAGCTTTTTGCACTGAAAATTTCACTTTAAAAACCTTTCTACTATTCTACAGCATTATTAGTTCTTGATTAATCTTGCAATCAGAAAATTTTTTTTCTAGGAAAAAACATGCCTTGTCTCCGCTGCACAAAAAATATTCTTCGTTGAAGTAATGCCATACCTTGAGAAAAAAAAAAAACTCGATAAGCAGGAGGAGGAAGGGTTTAGGAAGAGGGCAGAACTGAATTAAATAATCGAGGAACAGCAAGGTCCAGAGAAGGGACATGTAAAGCAGGTGGGTGTGTACACGACTTATGTAAGACAGCGGAAGGCAGTCTGCTCGCAGCCACCCACAGAGGCCGTGGTATCCCCACGCGGCTTCTCTCATGTTAGTTCCTCCTCTCCTACCGCTAAGGAAATTAATCCTGTCCTCCAGCCTATGTGAACTCTACAGAACAAGTACGCTAGGTACGTATGTGTGCATGTCCAGAAGTGTGGGTTTTAAACCACAGGCGGACCAAGAGGTCCAATTCAAAAGCTGCAGTATTGGTGGAATAAAAGTAGCATTCTTTACACACACCCTGCACCTGTGCCATGCTCAGTGGGTGGGGAACAAGCGCTCCCTTCCCTCCAGCCACCCACAGGCGGGGCCTCCACACTGTCTGGATTCAGCGGCTGTACTGTGCCCAGCAAGCCACGTTTCGCTGGAACGCTGCAAGCTCTCCCTTCATCAGGGGTAAACACAGATATGGCTATACTCTCAAAGATAAAGGACCACAAGGGTGATGGACTTCAAGCGCCCCCTTTAATTAAATTAATGCAAAAAGATTAGAAGTCCTGAGTGCTGTCTTCTCTGTTCTCTACGGGAGTGATTCTAATAATAAACACATCTTACTAACGATTCCTAGTCACATTATTCTCAATAACATCTCAATTTCGATATTTTATAGAAACCACATTTCTGAGTTTGAAAGAATATATTCTTAGTGCAAGTTCATAATAACAGTCATTTTTAAATGGCACACATCCAGCAGTTCTGTGGGCGTTACTTCCCATCGTCCAAGGAGTCCTGAGCAGGGGCTTGAGCAGAAGACACCCTGGCCACCTGATGTGACCACAGCGCTGGCATTACTCTGTGGAAGGCTGCTCTGGAAAAGTCCCACGGGGAGGCCACCCAGACCAGTGACTTCCCCTCTACCCTCTACCCATCAGCTGCCCTTCTTACCACTCCCACGCACCTATCTAAAGGGCAACTGTGTTCTCCAGGGCCGCCTTTTCCTCCCTCCTGGGGGATGGTCCACTGACTGGCTCAGGGTGGGCACCTGACCAATGTGGACCAGAGAAGTGCCCCTGCCTCGAGAGGTGAGGTACAGAGTGGCGCCTCTGCGAGGTGCAGGGCCTCCCTGCTGTTGCTGGTGACTGCCTCCTCCACCCCATGTTGCAGGAGAGGAGCCACTGGTCCACCCGGCACAGAGAGAGCAGAGCAGAGGCTGGGTGGCTGTCCCAGCCCCTTGGGTGCATGTCCCCAAAGCCCGGCCCACACCCCTTCAGAAGATCCCCCATGCCCAGGAAGCTCCAGAGGGGTTCTGGCAGCTGCCCCACCCACCTTCGCAGCTCCTGCAAGCGCGAGGGGTGATGCAGGGGGGTGGAGCCCCAGATGCAAACGCGGAGTGGGGGGAGCGGCAGGAAGTCAGGGTCTACAACAAGGAAGCTTCCTGTTCCCAACAGAAGGGAAGCAGGGGCTGGAGGAACAAGCAAAATCCCTATGCTGGCATCGGAACCCTGTTACCACCACCAATGCTGAGCTGCCCTTGGGCAGGGCTGTGTAGGAGGGCCTGCGGCCGCTTCCTCCTTGTCAGCAGGGACCAGTCTGTTCCGGGACTTCAGAGCGGGGTTCTGGCCTCCCACCTGGGACAGAGCGCACCAGAGGGAAACAGGCTGCATCCCCGCCTCTCTGCACAGCGGCACCCAGGCGTGCAGTGCACACGTGGGCGGCGGGTAACTTCCCCGCGGTGCAGCTGCGATGGAATCATTGATATTCACTTCTAGTAGCCAAAGCCAGCATGTTTGACTTTTTGTTTTGGTTTCCATCCCTTCCTGCGAGTGTAGTCTGCATGAGGCATGACTGGCAGACTATCAAGAGTCCAGTCGCACTGACCCACGCCGAGAGGAAACAGCAGCGACCACTCATTGTCCCCCACGTGCCAGGTGGCACCAGGTCAGTTCCTTCAGCCCACACTCCAGAGAGTCCCCGTGCCAGATGTGATCTGGCATCCGGACCACTATCATCCGGCCACGCTCCCCTCTGGACCTCTGGGGCTACATTTCCCAGGCCCTTGCCAGCTGGCCTCTGGGTACGGTTCTGCCAAAGGGAGGCTGTGGTGCAACATGAGAGCAGGAGGGGGGCACCCAGGTGGTGCAATCAGTCAAGCAGCGGACTCTTGACTTCGGCTCAGGTCACGATCTCGGGGCCCTGGGACTGGGCTCCGGGCTCAGCAGGATATCTGCTCTTGAGAGATTCTCCCTCTCTCTGCACCCCTGCCCCCATGCATTTTCTCTCCCTCTCTCTCTCTCTCTCCCTATAATAAATAAAAATCTTAAAGAAATAAAAACAATTTAAAAATAAAAGGAAGAAGAAAGGGTGACGACTTGCCCATGCCCAAGCCCCACGAGGCAGGAGGAGAGGTTCTAGAACAACATCAGCAATGCATTCCTGCCTTAGCTCCCAGGGAAGGACCTGGAGTTCACCAGGACCTGGGGTGCACCAGCACCCCACCAGCTCTGGGGGACTCCCATGTCCTTGTTTTGTTCCTGCATCTCTAGAGCCAGCTGCAACTTGCTCAGTTTCTGATCCCTGGAAAACATGTCTTCCCCCTTCAGCTCCTTCAGCCCTTCACACACTTTTGTAACCACCCTTGTGCATCTAAAATACCTCGGAGGTTTCTATGTGCTAACAAAGAGGCCCCACAGAGGAGAGAAGGAACCTCACAGCCAGAACAAGGCAGAGGCCATCTTTAAAATTATGGCTGGCAGTGGTGACTCTCAGTTGAGTCAAAACAGAAAGAAACCAGAGGGCGGTGTCACTCCTCACCTGTCACCTGGGGTCTGACTGCTAAAGGTCCCTGCAGCCTGGGCAGAGCTGACATCACTCTGCGGGTACAACTGAGCTCAAACCAGCTGGGCCGGCTGGAGGAGGAACACGGCAAGCTAGCTCGCATCAGCTGCTCCAGCAACCAAACCTAGAAGAAAATCCACAAGCTCCTTTTTCTGCACGTGCTCAAAATGTCATGCAGGTCCCCTGCTGGGCTGGGACACAACCCAGCATGGGTGCCATGCAGCAGGCCCACCACATGTGGGGAGCGAAGCATAGGAAACAATCCTGACCACAGCTCAGCAACCCTCTGCCAGCCAACCAGACGTCCCACCTGCCATATGCCTGGTAAGAGAGGGCCCCGAAATCCTCCCCCAACTTCTGTGGGCTGCTTCCAGGTGATACTGAAATTTCAAGACACTTGTGGAACACTTCGACAAGTAAGGGACAAAAGGCAGGTAACTGATTTTGCTACAGAAAATCCAGAAGGTATGATGATCATAGCTGGAACAAAAGCGGGGGGGGGGGGGGGGAAGAGATCTTCCACTCTGCCCCCAGGACACAAAAGGGAAGTAGGAGCAGCTGGTGACAGCAGAGCAGAGCAGACCTCCAGAATTCCCTGAGTGGGGGTTGGGGGGGATCTGAGGACCACCAATGGCCTTTCCACACCCACATGTCCCCAGAAGTGGGCCACAGGAAGGGATATACATGGGCTATGCCAAAACAGTCCAAACCAAAAATACAATGGGTGCATTTTCTTCAAATTACTCCCTAGGTGGAAGTTATTCACTCCCTAAGCAACTGAAGGTCAACACTTGGGCCTTCGGCTAGATTCGGGGGCTTTTTTATAACCACAAAACCAAAAGGGAACTTTGATAACCAGCTATTTCAACCCTCTCATTTACAGATGAGGAAATTATGAGCATGATCAGTACATTAAAAAAAAAAAAATCCACATTAAAAGAATCCAAGTGAACCAACAGAGCTCCTAAAACTTACACAGAGAAAGGCGTGGCGCTCTTGGTTAAGTGAACCAGGCAGTGCGGTCAAGACAGAAAGAGCTCTAAATTTCAAAAGGGTATAAATAGCTGGATTATTCTTCAAGTAAAGGTAGCTTGAGATGGCGCCTTTATTTACAGCAGAAACTACTGAGATCTAACCATGAACTCATAAATAATGTTTACAACCCAAAGGAGACAAGAAAGAACTTATATATAAAGACTCAATAGTGACAACTGAGAAAAACAATCAAGTCGGAGGAAAAACAAGTTCAAACACACCCATCTGAAGTTAAACTGAAACATTACGTTCTGGTTAAAAATAATCCCAAGAAATGACACGTACCTGGAATTCACTTTACAGTCCTCTAGTGGGGAGCACAGCACAAGAGAGGGAAGTAAGTGGAGCAGAGCTGAAATGGGAGGGGACCCTGAGCTGCTGAAGCTGAGTGGCACACCACACGTTCTCTGCGCTGCAGAATTTCCCACCATCAGTTTAACATCCACTCCACGTAAAACTAGCAGATTCCCATTAAACATGCACCCTTGTGTAACGCCCAGTGCAAATTACTCAGCGTGGGTCAAGCAACAGCAATGCCACTCCTAATGCATGTCACTTATTATTACTTCTTACAAAATAAAGTTAAGCCAAAATCAAATCACAAGGTATTCAGATGACAGGACATTACTTAATTTCCAAGTATGTCAACCTGGTAACGGTTTTTGAAAACATTTTTTCAATTATGCATCATGTATGGCTTAAGCCAGATTTCATTAGATAAACATAGAATTCAAAAGAAAGGCTGCTTTACAGATAATCTATATTAATCGGTATCTCACAGATGCCTTCCACAAGCTGCTCAATAAATGTGAGTTCAAACTGGGCCTGCCTGTGGACCGGGATTTTCGTGAGGCCAGGCCCCAGGCAAGCTGAGACACACCCCCACCTCGCCCGAGACAGAGGCCAGGCCCTGCAGACGAGCAGCGGTGGACACCTGCCCTAAGAGACTACTGAATGGGCTCCAGGACCCAGACTCCCTACTCCAGGGACCCTGCACACAGCGACACAGAAAAGACCACCGTACCCCGTGCAGGCTGATCGCCAAATTCTTACAATTGTTCAATACTTCAATTTTATTTTTGCTCGAACAGAAACTAGTGAGCGTCGGTCAGACCACCATCATGACGGGCAGAGTAAGAACCTGCTTCGAGGGGGCAGGGCTCCCAAGACTTGAAGAGAACTCGGGCACCTGGCGCGTCCTTCCCTTCGGCACCCCTCGTGCCGGATTTCTAGATGTGCATTTCACTTGGTGTCTCCCATTGGAGACTTCATTATTTTTTTAAGCAAAATAAACCAGTTACACAAAGGATTACTGAACTACTCAGAGGAGTACAGAGGAGCAAAGCAACAGGCCACACCAGTCACTCTCCCAGGAGCCACGGGATGCAGGTTCCTGGGAGCAGCGGTAGGGGCCCGCCCCTTCCCCGGCAGGATCACCACCACCTAAAACGCCACCCAACTAGGAGGAGGCCCTCAAATACGTGTGGAGTGGGTGACTGACGCTTGAAATCTTTCAAGGAAAAGACACCCACACACTGGAAGCTACAGCGTTTAAGTAAGGAATGGCAATGTGCCCAAGGGAAGGCACTCTGTGGTCTAAGTGACTGTGCGCCACCCCAAATCCTTACCTGAAATCCTAACCCTCAAGCACACGGTATCAGGAGTGGGGGCCTTGCAGAGGGGATCAGGTCATGAGGGGAAGCCCCATGAGTGGAATTAGTCTCCTTATAGAGACTCTGTAGAGCATCTTTGCCCCTTTCCACCGTGAGGCTCTGAGAAGTCTGCAGCCCAGAAGGGGGGCCCTCGCATGACCACCCCCGATGGCACCCTGGCCATGGACTGGCAGCCTCCGGTACCGGAGCAACAAAGGTCTGCTGTTTAGAAGCCACTCAGGCACAGGTATTATGGGATGGCAGCCTGAACAAACTCACAGACATCACGGCTATGGTACTGGGGACGATTCTAGGAGAGACTTTTAAGTATGAAGTGGCACAGATCATAGACACCACGGGAGTCTTTCTGCTGAACTTGAAGTCACCCATTCAGCAGGTTACACACACACATGTACATGGTCACAGACAGCAAGAGAAGCAAGGGGGTGTTCCAGGGAAGAAGTGGCACGAGAAAGACGGGATGGAACCTGCACGTTCACTGGGAGGGGACAAAGGTCTGCCTGGAGCCGGGACTGGAAGCTGAAGGGCAAGACAGCTCACGCTGCCAGAAGACACAAGAAGCTGCTGTAGTCAGTGGCAGGGAAATGATAGTAAAGGTCCTTGGCTTTATCTGGGAGGACAGCGGAGGCAATGAGGCAGGACCGGGATACCAGGTACAGGGAGAGCAAAGGGAGAGACGCTGGCTCCAACAAGACACTCAGCCACACCCACTGGGTGAAGGGAATGGGGAGAGGCGGCCACTTGCAGAAAGAAGCACTCAGGAAACAACTCTCCAGCAGGAACCTGGAAAGCCTCAAGCTCCCTGAAATCGGAGGCAACACAGCTTCGCTGTTTTCCTTCCATGTCCTCTACAATGAGGACCCAATGCCAAGCAACAGTGACACTTAAGTCCTGGCTCAGTGCAGCTGTGTCAAAACTGGAGTCTGACCCCAAGCTAGGGTAGTGGAGGGTGGGGGGTGGAGAAGAGGAGGGGAGGGGTAGGGGAGGGGAGCTGAACCAGAGAGCCAGTCGCTTCTGGAGACCCTTAGACTGAACCAGCTGCCTAAGAGGGGGCTCAAGGGTCCCCAGGATGACGCCCACAGCCACTGGGAAGAAAGAAAGGCTCATTTCCCTTTTTCTGGGCCTTCCCCTCACTAAACCCAGGCAGACGCGCAGGATGTTGAGTGCTGCTCATTCCGAGGGGTTGGAAGGTTCTCCTCTGGGGACTACAGAAGCGAGTTGAGTGTTTGAGCTGAGCTTTGAGAAAGTGAAAATCAACAGTCTAAATCCTGGTTCTCAAACTCAGGGCCAGAAAGGTCAAGAGTTCCCAAGAGGCTCAGAGAGGCGGCTGGGAAGATCCCGATAAGAGACCGCTAATAAACCAGCACTCTCAATTCTCCGTCAGCCTTGAGACCGTCCGCCGCAGGCAGGGAAAGACTCCCTGCCCTCCACGCCATGGGCGGCCTGGCAGACAGGGGGCGGCTTACATGCTCTAGCTGCCAAAGCCTTCAAGCTGAAAAGCTCGGGTACCCTTCTCTGATGCCTCATCTTTGCAGGGCGGCAGGCAGGGAATGGAAAATTCAGCCCCTAACTACCCTGGGAGGCAGAAAGTCAGCCTGGGAAAGCTTCCGGGAACAGCTGTAGGGAAAATATAGATCTGAGTGACAGGCAGGCCTGACAAAGAAAAGGAGGCTTTGATGCCGGAAGGGTTCTTAATTCAGATAAAAGAAAATAATAGTGGAAAGCAGTGTTCGAACAAGGTATGTGCTTTCTAAAAACCTTATGAAGCTTCTGTTTCTGAGTCTTCCCCCAAAGTCGTCTGTTGAAACCCTACCTCCCAGGGTCGTGGTATTCAGAGGTGCTCTAGGTCTACCAAAGGTCATGAGGGAGGGGCCCCAGGCTGAGCTGAATGCCCTCCTCAGAGGAGGAACAGAACAGAGCCCTTTCTCCACCCAGCTCTTGAGGATCCTGCAAGAAGGTAGCTGTCTCCAACCCAGAAAGCAGACACCAGACACTGATCAGCCATGGCCTTGATCTTGAACTCGCAGCCTGCAGAACCGTGAGAAACAAACCTGTTGCTGAAACCACTCAGTTGATGGTATTTAGTTAGAACCACTCAAGCTAAGACAGCACCTATTTAAGAAACATGGGCTTTAAAAAAAATTATCCTCTAGTCATAAGAAAAGAACATAGTTTTCACTTAAGCCATATGATGAGAAAGAATGGGAAACCACCCTAGAAAGATCCGTTCAAAACACAACTTAGATTCATGTTTCCTACTGTAAAATCAGAATGAAAAAATATGAAAGAGGGCAGAAATGGTGATATTAACATCAGGACTATCAACAATGAAAACTGAAATTACCAGCAATCTAAAAATGATTTAATGTAAGATAGCCTACTTCCCCAAAAAGACTTTCTAGAATACCCAAAATGTTTAAAGAGGCCTTGACCTGTTAAAATGAAGATATCTGAATGAAATTTAATAAAAATATCTCAGCCTACCTATTAAGGTCCACATCCTAGGCAAGATAGCTTTCTAGGACTTACCACATGAATCAATCTGAGACATGACCTCATCGTTTTACAGACAAGAGCCTATGTTTCTGGAGCACACCTATAACCCCTTAGAAATGACATCCTGTAGCCTTCTGTTACTTAAATAAATAAATAAGTTTTTTTTTTTCCATGTGAGCATTTGTGGTCACCCATGCCTCACACAGTATGCTGCAGCATTCCGTTATAGAAAAGCATAGAATCCTATCCCTGACACCTCTCCTGACATAGGCCTCAGAAAGATAAAAGCCAGATGGAAACACCACCCTTAAAAAGATCCTTAACATCAGAGAAAGCTACTGACTCCACTTCTAACTTCCAACCGCACTAAGAGAAATTTTATTCAAGCCCTTAAAGTTTACAGAATTTTGAGAAAGCCATGACCAAAATAGTACATTTTTCAAAAATATTCCGATCCATAGAAGTTTCTTTAGCAACCACGCCCCACTTACTCGGCAACTGGAGGTTCTCTGCCACCATCCCCTTATTCCTGCAATATACCTTTTCTTTACTTGTTAGCGCTTTACATGATATAATGAAACAAATGAAACAATACTTAGATAATGCCAGAGGTCAGGCCCTGTTCTCAGTGTTTTTGCATATTTTAACCCTCCTAATGGTCCACTGTCCAGTGACAGCAACTGAGGCACCAGGAGGGGAGGTAACCCGCCCAAATCCCCAGTCCTAGTGATGGACCAAGATCTACCGCTACCGCTCTGGCTCCCAAGCCCTGGATTTAAAATTGCAAGAGCGAGCTGAATAGTAGACATTAAGAACACAGACACATCAGGCAAGCAAGGGAGACCAAAGACTACAAGAGGAATAAAAATCTTAGTTTCTCTCTGGTCTTCCTCCTGAACCAGTTTTATCAGTAAGGTCCGGAAGTTCCTGTGCCCTAGCCTGGAAGGGCCTGGACAGCCCGGCTCCTCGGGGAGGGAGCTGCATGGACCGGCAGGCCTTCTCAGCCAAATCTGCCTAATTTTCCCTGTGGTTCCACATGCCAGTGGGTGGGGCGGTGGTTTCACCCATACACCCCACTTTTTGGGAAACCTGCACCTTACAACCCTATTCACTACAGAGTAATGACTCTTCTGTAAGATATTCTAAGGAGAGTCACCAGTTTTGTGCTCCATTTCATCGGTTTGTATCTCTAAGCTTCCCTAGAAATGTTACTGTATCTTTCCTGCATTTGCTTCCTGAGAACCAAGAACCGGGGGAGTTAGCAGCACAGTCATGATTAGGCAAGAGAGGGTAGAGAAGAATGTAAAATAAGAATGCATCAGCTGTTTCGGAGAGGAGGAGTGTTCTTAAATAGGGCACAGCCAGCTGGGGAGGAAGAAGGGAGGGAAGGCATTCTAGGGCTGTCCTGGTGTGGTATAATAAAAAATATAGTTGGTCTTGCTCAGCGGTTCCCAGCACAGAGCTCCCAAAACCCCTGGAATTTCCGGAGTGATAGGGACATCTTGTTATTCAGACCAACCCCTTAAGACCATGCCCAAGTTTAAGCTAATTAAGTGACTCAGGTTTAGGCCCCCCCCCCCGGGGGGGGCTATCTTCAGGATTGGGGGGCTATCTTCAGACCAACCAGGGGATTAAGAGGGTGGGAACCTTCAGCCCCAGCTCCCAGCCCCCAAGGGAGGGGGGCTAGACACTGAGTTACAAAAACTCTAGAACAAGATTCAGGGAGCTCCAGGATTGGGGAACACACTGACGTGCTGGGAGGGTGGCCGGTCTGGAGAAGGTATTCGGGCTCTGTACCTGCCCCTGGCCAAACCCTTCCCTGTATACCTCTGCCATCTGACTGTTCCTCTATCCTTTAGAATAAACCACTGATGTGAAACTCTGTGAGTCTTTGCAGCAAATTATCAAACCTACTGAGGGGATCATGGGAACACCCAATTTTCAGCCAGTCGGTCAGAAGTATGGGGGGGCCAGAACTTAAGCCTAGCCTCTGAAGCCAGAGGGAGCCTTACAGGGTCTGTGCTAACTCTGAGGAGTTGGTGTAAGAATTGAACTGAATTAAAGGCTGCCCAGCTGGTATCAGGGAAGCAGAGAGCTGTGCGGTTCAGTCGCCCCTAGCCACACATGGCTGCTGAGCACTCAAGATGCAGTCAAGTCCATCTGCATCCTACTATAAGGGGTGAAACACACTGGATTCCACAGACTAAGGCACAAAGGAAAAAAATTAAAAATCAAATATCTCATTAGTGATTTTTTGGAAAGATTTTTACTTATTTATTTGAGAAAAAGCGAACGAGAGAGGCAGAGTGAGCAGGAGCAGAGGGAAGGGGCAGCGGGAGAGGAAGAAGCAGACTCCCTGCTGAGCAGCTCTCCCATCTGCTACCAAACCCCCTACCCCGCCACATGGGCTCCATCCCAGGACCTGGGATCATGACCTGAGCTGAAGGCAGACACCTAACAAACTGAGCCACCACCCAGGTGCTCCAGCATGAGTGATTTTTTATATTAATTTCAAGTTGAAATGAAACTGAGCTAAATAAAATACATTACTAAAATTAATTTCATCTATGTCTTCCTGCTTTTTAAATAGGATTAACTAAGAAATTTCAAGTTACACATTTAGCTCACATCAGTGGCTTGCGTGATAGTTCTACGGGATGGAGCTATTTTAAATGCTTTCGTTTCTGAACGTGTAAGGACTGAAAGCCACTTTTCATCTCCAATTTTCACATGCAAAGAAAGCATCTACCTGAGGATGGGAGCAAAGGATGTGAGTCATGAAGGGGGAGAAGGTATTAATATTCATCACGTGCTTCGTTTGTGCAGGGAACCACCCAGTACCTGGTACAATTTCACCCTAAATCCCCTCAATGATGATAACCCTCTTCCTATCACAGAAGGCGACACCAAACCTTGCCTGCACCAGTGAAGTCACACAGCAAGGACTCCGACAGCACCCCATTCCTTCCTGCACAGCAGGGCTGGCAGACTTTTTCTGGAAAGGACCAGATAAATATTTTAGGCTTTGCAAGCCATAGTCACTGCTGCAATGACTCAACTCTGCCCTTGTATCATGAAGGCAACCACAGACCACATGTACACAAAAGGGGCAAGCTGTGCTCTAATAAAACCATCTCACAACAACAGACAGGCAGCCGGATTGGGCCCGCAGGCCATTGTTGGCCACCGCCTGCCCTACACAACTAAAAACAAGACAACAGGTCCAAAATGGAGCTGCTTACACTAAGACCAGTGTCACCAAACTGAAACTTAACTGAAAGTTTCCACTCTCCCAGAAATGGGATCTTAAAAAAGTCAGTGAGGAATTGTCTAATAATCTGCCTGACAGATCTCCCTTCCTCCCACTCCCACCCCAGACACCCCCTGAAGGAAAAAGACCTTGTCACGACCAACCAACCTGTTTTTCTGTCTAGTATTATTTCTTCCTTCCCATTCCCTCTCACCTACAAAAAGCCTTTCATTTTGTATAGCTTCTCAGAGCTGCTTTCTATCTGCTAAATGGGATGTTGCCCAATTCAGGAATCACTGAATAAAGCAAACAAGACCTTCTCCCCTGACTCAGGTGAGTTTTGTTTCTTAATATGTCTGGTGTCAGTGGTGGGATGTAAGAGACCTCTGATGTTGTCAGGGATGAGAAACACGGCCAACCCTTTGAGCTGTCTGTCTTGCCTTTCTAAGGTCCATGGATAAGGTTTTCTCAGATGTGAGCCCCGCTCAAGTTGAGTTCCCAATCTAACTGGTTCTCCAGTCCAGGGCTGAGCAGTCAGTCTACACGGACAGAAGGCCCTAACAGAGCGCCAGTCCTTGGTTAGCCCTCAGTTGTCCCCTGGCTGATCCATGGTTCCAGCCCAGAACTTAGCAGACCAGCCTCAGCTGACAGATGGATCCCCATGAAAGCCAGATCCCTAGCCACCGGTTAGTTCCTAGTTCCCATCTGTTGGGGTCTGCTGGTTTGGTCCACAGTTCCACGCTGGGAGCTACTGGTGCTGTGCACCTAAGGCCTCTCCACCATGGTACTATCTCTTTGGTTACTGCGGGTGGAAACAGCTCTTACTATGCACATGAGAGGAAGGAATAATAGATCGATCGTTAATGGGCATCTCAGAATCCAAAGCTCCAGAGTCGGTGGGCACGGCGGGCCAAGTGCTGAAAAACTGTTGGCAGGCTTGCCACTGAGGACACTCATGTGAGGATAAGCTGGTCACAACTAGGGTTAGATGGACACTAGGTCACCTGCCAACCTCAAGAAAATGTCCATGCCCTGAGGTACAATGTAGAGCACCACCCAATCCCAAACCAGCACCACATCCCCCTTAGGTATTAATTTGCATCTGAGTGACCAAGGCTCGGGTGAGGAATGGGATCCTCTAGCTCCAAATCTTGAGCGTGCCCACTTCGGGTGAACTTGCTTGTTGGACATCAAAGAGCTGTGACGACATCCAATGAAGATAAGCTACAACGACAACGGCCAACATGGAGAATGTTCCACCTAGACAACATCATTCACTTAAGAAATGCACTTGAAAGCATGGGTTCCCAGATAGAACAGAATGGGATACCTATTTTCATGGGCGTGCAGAAGCCTCCGAAAGGCTTCAAGATTCCAAAATGGCTTCATTGAAAGATGCCTTGCAAAAGACTAACAAAAAATTAAAGACACAAGAGGTACCTAAATCCAAAGCCTAAGATATGACTCCAAGTGCTCTCCTCTATTCTCCCGTATATGAATACTCAGCCCACCAACCCTCGGCCTGACCTGCCTTCACTCTGCAGGGACTGCACGACTCCAAACAAAAGTCTGCCCAAATAATGGCCTTACAGATGCCCCCATTATCTGCCTTGCAGATCCTTAGTATGGGCCCCTCCTTGGGTTATCTGGGGGATTTTCTATAAACTCCTATCAGTTGTTCCCTTGAACAGCCAAGGGGACACTAAAACAGAAATTCAGTGGAAATCCTTGCCAAATTCTGGCAGATACTGGAGCAACACTCTCTACTTTATTTATTTATTTATTTATTTATTTATTTGACAGAGAGAGATCACAAGCAGGCAGAGAGGCAGACAGAGAGAGAGAGGAAGAAGCAGGCTCCCCGCTGAGCAGAGAGCCCGATTCGGGGCTCCATCCCAGGACCCTGGGATCATGACCTGAGCCCAAGACAGAGGCTTTAACCCACTGAGCCACCCAGCCCCACCCCCTCCCCGCTTAACACTCTGTACTTTAAACCCTACTCTGGAGCCTCTAGATGGGACTGTTGAGAAAACTGGCAGAAGTCAGCGAAAGACGACCTGTAAGCCTTCTTGTACATCGCATTTTGTGTCCTGAGAATTGTCTGAGTCTTTTTCCTATTGCTATGGGGGGGGGGGGCGGGTAACAGTAGTATCCTTTGCACCCTCCCTGGGAATGCCTTGTGCATCCAAGGGTTGCAATGTGGTCAGTTGGCCAAATTGGAAGCTGATATTCAGAACTTAATAGTAACTATTTTTAGGCCCCCTCTCCTCAGGTAAAGATACCCAGAGGGAAAGGAAAACATTCCCAAGACAAAGCTCTACATCTAGAACATAGGAATGTTTTGATTTCCATCTTAATACAAAGACACAAAATGAAGACAAGGTAGTTGGATGGGAGGGTCAGCCCTCATTTTAGGTCATAACCCAATTTTTTGAGGAATTAAAAACAGCTACCTTTGTCTTACAAAGTGAGTTCTTGTAAGAAGGGAAATGCAGTTCCGGAAGCAATTCAAAGCCCACTTAACCTTCTAACCAATCCCCAAATCTCATCCATTCATCTTAAAAGGCTCACAGGCAACATAAAATAGATTTAGGAAACAGAAATTCCAGAGGAAGGAGCTTGCATTCTCTCCCGGTGTTTTTGAGATGTAAATGTTCTACCTGGTCTCTCCAGGAAATGGGGTACTTCCTATGGGGGCAGGGGGGGGGGAGTTGGGGTGGGATATCTGGAAAGGAGGCAAATGAAAAATCTTGAAAGTCTTCTCCCACAAATATTGGTAAAAAGTTTAAACCATCAGAATGGTTAACCTTAACTTATCCTATCTTCTAGAAACACAATTTGGATCCAACTGTTCTTTAAGAAACTAGTGAGTTTTGCATTATTGTACCCATTTTACAGTTAAAATTTTATTTTTTTAGTTTTTTTAAAAGGTTTTATTTATTTATTTGACAGAGAAAGCAACCACAAGCAGGGGGAGCTGCAGGCAGAGGGAGGGGGAGATGCAGACTCCCCACTGAGTGGGGAGCCCAATGCAGGACTTGATCCCAGGATCCTGAGATCATGACCTGAGCTGAAGGCAGAAGCTTCACCAACTAAGCCACCCAGTATGGTTATAATTTCAAAACAACAGCTCTAAGGTCTGTGTTTGTGTCTGTATGTATGTTTATGTATGTCTAATATGTATGCTGTAGATGTGATATTTTTCTACTTCTGGATGGTATTGCTAAAAAATTTTTTTTAAAAAGGTCTATTTAATTCATTTAAGGGAAAATAAGTATTTAATTAAATATTTCTAGACTCTGAGAAATATAAAAACTAACTCAAATATTTTTCAGATTTGCCTGATCTAAGATAGTCTTTGGTTTAAAAAAAAAGCAAGTTTGTTGGTTTAATTGTTTAATTAAAACAGGAATGTATTTAGAGCTACCAGCATTAAATATAATACTTTTATTCTGCCTGCATTTTCTACTCAAATAGATTAACTTCATCTCTGTTACAAAGTTTGTCAGCGAGAAAAATATCGCAGTATAAGAACTTTGTTTAATGTCTACAAAATTTTCATGAGTAATCTCAATGTATTAAAAATTAGTGATTTAGATAGATGTAAGTAGGATAAAAGTTTTAGGTGAACTTTTAGCCATGATTATGTTTTATGATGGGTCCACTTAAATAGTTTCCCCAAATGGTTTTGGTAACTTGAAACTCTGGAGTTTTGTTATGTTAAGTTAAATGATGTATAGTCATTGAAAATCTAGATCATTTTCAAATAAGATAAAATAATGAACATTAATTATTATTGATTAATTAATTATTGAACACCAGTTTATCTACTTTTGGTTTATTACAGAGAAACTTAAGTATGCGGGTATATTAGTAAACATGTTTCATGCAACACTGAGAATATACTTCTTCAAGATATGAAATGTATTTATGAGTTTGCTGATCCCCAGAATGCTAATGTAAGAGACAGTCCACGATTGCTTGCTTCTTAGTTTTCACTAGGAAATAAGGATTCTGTGGGTTAAGAATTCTAGTCAACAGAAGTACCTGAAACTTCTTCAAAAAAACAAGGGTGAAGGAAAACAAGAGTATTAAGAGTAGACAAGGAGAGGAAAATGACTAGTTGTTCCAGAATGAGGAAAAACAGATGAGATGTGATCTGAATGGATATAAAAACACTTGCAGGTTTGTGGATCTGGAATCTCGTAGAGGGAATTTTACATGTGGTCAAGCAGGCTAAGATTGAAATGGATTTGCTTTTCTAATGAGTTTTAATAGCAAGACTACACTGGTACAAAATTAGAATTTGATTTTCTCCCTGGAAAAAAAGGGCAGTGTTCTCTTGGACCTTTGGAATGCTTTAGATCAGAGACTATGAAAATTTCCTTATCTTTTAAGCAATCTCCTAGGCAGCAAAGATTTTGTGTTTTAACCAAAGCAACTTCTGGTGCATCACACTCTCTTCATTAGCTCTTGGGTGATTTAAGAAAACCCAATCTTCTCGATACTAAAAGAGCTAACTTTTGTTCACAGCATTGTAACCTTCTGTGTTTGCCTTTAACACCATTTTCTGTGTCATTTTGGTTAAAAAGATAATGGAGGATTATTTCATAATGATCTATGACCCATTTAGTCAGACTTTCAAACCGCTTGACCTTTTGACAACTTCCTAAAATCAAATTCTAAATGGGAGCTTTTTGTACCTTCAAGTAACTCTGAGATTTCCCAGAGGGTCCCTGGAAAATCTCAAAGGATTTGTCTCTCACCTGGGTAAAATATTAAGCTAATCAGGTTTATTTGCTGTTAAGTTACGTGGGATGCACTCTCAAATGAAAGATGCTAAACCTCCTTATCTTATACTTATATGGACACAGGTTTGGGATAGAAGTGTTCCAGAAAATGAATGAAATTCCTAGAAATCCGTTATGTCCCACTATAATGTTCTCAGTCATAATTGCAATTATTATCTTAAAATGTTGTATATTGCACAAATGACCAAATATTTTTACCATTTCCATTATAAAAAATCCTAACAATGATCATCCTTAAGTCTTTTGACATTTACAGACCACTACTGTCTTACTCTGATGCATTTGCAGAAGTGAGACTCCTGAAAGGGACTCTAGCAGGAACTCCTGATCACCGACACCAAATTACAAGGTGTTGAAACTCTGGTGCTATCTCACAGCTGAAGAAGGCTCCACACCTGACAGCTGGTCCTGTGCAAATGCTGGAGAGCTCAAGATCAAACTGGCCCAGAAGAGAAGCTGCCAACATCAAAGTAGACTGCTTCCACCCAAGACAGCAGATCAAGAGTGTTTCTCTCCATTCCTCTTCGCTCTCTGACCAACCTTTCCCTAATTCTTAGAACCCAAAGGCCTTTATGATTCATTTGCCCGTACTCCGCTCTGCTCTGGCCTGAAAGATTGTTCATACGCTCGGGCCACTGCAAGCAGGGATAATCCAGTCTCCAAACTGCTGGTGGCCTGGCCATGATGCTGACGATCCTGTAGGTCTGTCCTTCACACACTTTCCCCCAATTGATGAAAGCCTCAGTTTCTCTAGAACTAAGCCCCCCTCTTTATCAAGTGAGGCTCCCTAACCCGGGATTTCTTTTCCCTGCCTCAGTTTAACAGCCCCAAAGACAGAAAACCTTGTGTCCAAGTCTTGTACCAAGAAAGGGACACACGTCAAGGGTAAGTAGAATAAAACTGCCTTGTGGCCCACAGACCCTTCAATTTTACTGGTCTCCAAGGTTGTCACCTTCCCAGACCTGAGCCTCGAACTCAAGCAGGAATTGGGGTGGGGGGTATCCATAACTCCAGGAGAGCTTCCATTGATAGATCACTGCTTCCCTGGCCACAGGTGGAATTACCAGAACCTCGCCTTTTAACTCCTGAAGGTGCTGCAGAATCCGCCGTTAACAGCCATACTGCCAACAAAACTTCCTGGCCTCTCTGACCCAAGATGATCTTGGTTAACAGGATAGACCTTGATTACTGTTTTAGTCTGTGCCGTCATCCATGCCATTTGCTGCCCTGATGGACACTTCTGGGGAAGCCGAGCTCAGCTACACAAGATCACTAGACCAAGCTGGCTTTGGAGAGTGACCCCTTCAGTGGGATTTGATCTTGACTACAGTGAGTCTTGGGGACCATGGCTCTGAGGTATTCCAGGCACTGGGAATTATCCTGCTTAAAATAATGACAGGAACCCTGGGCACAGCTGACTTAGCACCAACTCTTGTTTTCGGCTTGGGTCATGATCTCAGGGTCCTAGGATCAAGGCCCGTGTCCGGCTCCATTCTTACTAGGAAGTCTGCTTGGTATTCTCTCTCTCCCTCTGTCCTTTCCCTTCACCCCCATGCATGCTCGCACTCTTTTCTCTCTCTCTCTCTCTCTCTAGTAGATAAATCATTAAAAATAATCATCATAATCTTCCTGGTCCACTGTACTCTCTCACAGGCTTTAAGTGGGTGTTTGTATGCGCAGCCACTAACCACCAAGCCAATGATCTCATTAAGAATGGAACACCAGAAAGGAATGAAGAGGGGCGCCTGGGTGGCTCAGTGGGTTAAGCCTCTGCCTTCAGCTCAGGTCATGATCCCAGGGTCCTGAGATCTCTGCTCGGCAGATCCCACATTGGGCTCTCTGCTCGGCAGGGAGCCTGCTTCCTCCTCTCTCTCTGCCTGCCTCTCTGCCTACTTGTGGTCTCTGTCTGTCAAATAAATAAATAAATAAATAAATCTTTAAAAAAAAAAAAAGAAAGAAAGAAAGAAAGGAATGAAGAGAGTGACTAAAAGAATGTGAACCCAAAGTCATGACTTGTGAACACCACACAGACAGTCAGCAAAAAAACTCCATCACCTGTGAATATCCACAGAGAACCAGCAAAGCTCACTTCAAGTGGTGGCTGTGAGTAGTGCTAATGCCTTAAATTTTGATCACCTCTCTCTCAGGTTAGAGTCTCACCAAAAGAGGGAAATTGTTAAAAATAATAAAAATTTAAAAAAAAAGGGGGGGGGGCGTCTGGTGGCTCAGTGGGTTAAAGCCTCTGCTTTCGGCTCAGGTCATGATCCCAGGGTCCTGGGATCGAGCCCCACATCGGGCTCTCTGCTCAGCAGGGAGCCTGCTTCCTCCTCCTCTCTCTGCCTGCCTCTCTGCCTACTTGTGATCTCTGTCTGTCAAATAAATAAATAAAATATTTTAAAAATAAAAAAAAATAAAAAGAAACCGAAAACAAAACACGGGGCCCATGTCACCAAACTTCACAGTTTCCATGCTCCCAGAAATGGAATCTTAGGCCAGTCAATGAAGAATGGCCTCATTAGCACTAATTAGGTAATTTGCCTGATAGACCCCGCCATCCCCTAAAGGAAAGTGACCTTGTCAGGACCGATCTGCTTTTCTGTCTACTATAACTTCATTGTTCCTTTTCTCTTCTGCCTATACAAGTCTTGCTTTTTGTACAGTTCCTTGGAGCGCCTTTCTGTCTGCAGGACGAGATGCTTCCTGGTTCACAAGTCACTGAAGGAAGCCAGTTCGACCTTCAAAAAATTGACTCAGTTGCATTTTGTTTTTTAACACCACCAGGAAGAGAAGCAGCTGTTCCTGAATGATTCTAACTATCAAGGCACCAAAATCTAACATTGTAAAGGATCCCTTTCACAAAATACTAATTAGGTCACTGTCGTAACAAGCTGACCCGGGAAAGTCAAATTCTTTAAGTTACCTTACTGTTCGGCCTCCAGGATTTTCTTTGATACCACAAGTAGGCCATTGAGGCACTGGCACTAGAAGTATCAAGTTAATAGCACATTAGATTTGATTCAATGTATACGATGTATGCGGCAAAAATAAAATCAAAAAGTATCACGCAAGGGAATACAGAGTGGAGGACATGAGAGGAAACACATGGAGGGCCTAGGTGACCAGGTCAAAGTCAGTCCTGTTTCTGAGAGAAAGGGTTAAACACCATGATCCTGGCACTGACGTACGTGTGTGTGTGTGTGTGTGTGTGTGTGTACCTGACCTGGCTAACTTCACACATGCAGCTGTTTCCCACCTGGGCAAATATGCCCAGATGTGGGAGGAGTCATACTTGATCATGTCAGGGCTCTCTTTGAGACCAACCTCAGCCCTACTCTGATTCCCAGTTTTGACCAGCTCTTTACAGGCGGCAGCATAATGGAAGAAAGCAGCTCAGGTCAGTTATTCTACAAATTTGAAAACTTTTAAAAATAGTATCTCATACATCAGTACTCACTACAGATGGAAATAGTTCTGTGGGATGCCTGGGTGAGACTCAATGGGTTAAGTGTCTGACCCTTGATCTCAGCTCAGGTCTTGATCTCAGGGTGGTGAGTTCAGGCCCCCACGTTGGGCTCCACAATGGGTATGGAGCCTACTCTAAAAAAATATAAATAAATCGTGGGAAAAATCCCTGCACGCCTATCAGGGGGAAGGAAGGCCAAGGAAAGCAAAGGTTTGGGGATTAAACTGAGGTTGGCCAGGCTGCTCACCTAGAGACCCCCTGCTCCCTGCTTTCTCCCACAGAGATCACCCTGAACGGTACCTGGTGGACAAAGACAAAGGGGAAAACATCCCTAGAAAAAAAGAACATCTAAATGAAATAAGAAAGGGAGAAAGAAATACATCAAGTTTGTCCTGCTGTGTGAACAAATTCTATTCAATTTTTTTTTTAAAGCAGTAATGCTGTTTGGGGATCACTCGGAGATGAGGTCCTCTAAACAACACGAACTCAAAATGCCTTTACGGAGGGGCCACTGAAACTCTTTCCAAAGTCGTGTAGTTTTGGTGACACTGAAGCTTCCACACCACTGGTGCAAGCCTTCAGAAGGGCATCGTGGCAACAAAGGTCAAGAACCAGGAGCACGCCCCACCACTGAACCCTGCAGCCCCTCTCTGAGGAATGGATTCCCTGGAAACAATTCGGTGGAAAAAACCAAGTGACCAAGGCTGTAGGCTCTCTCTCTAATGGCTCTGTCACCTCGTTGGGACACCACTCAACAAGGAAATGGTACAAAGATTACTAACAAAGGGGGGAAATGTTCACATTAAGATGAACATAAAACTGTACAGAGGTTTACAAATACCAGGACAAGTTACAAACACTTAAGTTTCTTTCTTCGGTTAAGACTGCAGGAGGCATCTTTGTCCTCAAATACCATCTTTAAGAGTTAGTATGTTGTCTTTAGCATGAAAAGAAACTCCACCAAAAAATAAAAAGCAGAAACAAAAAAAAAAAAAAAAAGAAGAAGAAGAAGAAGAAGAAGAAGAAAAATTAAAAGAAAAAACAACAGTGCCAGAAAGGAGATGTCTGAGGAAAGCTAGGTCTCCATGGTACGTGAGTGCTCAGCTCACCACCTTCCAGACCTGGCAGAGTGCAAACCCCACCTGGGAAAAGCCCAGGAAGAGAAGAGCCTCAGTGGGCTTCCCGCCAGGCTTTCCCAGCCAGATGGGTGGGGCCTCAGGGTCCAGAGGCAGCTCGATTACTGCCCTTCCAAGTGTGCGGGACACAGGTGTCGTCGGGGATGCAGGACCGGGCAGGGGAGGAGGGGTGCTCAAGTCCCAGCGCCAAGGCGATCAGGAATGTGAACCACGCCTGCCCGCAGGGCCCTCCTGCACGCTGCAGGCACACAGCCGGGGACTTCCAAGGTCCCCGTGCACGTGTGCAAACAGAACATGCCTCCACGAAAACAGAGCGGCTGTCAGGATTGACACTCGGATAAGTCACGTAGCTTCTCTGAAGGCCTGCCACAACTGTTATGCAGGCAGAAGGGCAGCTTGGAAGGTGACGGTGACGATCAAACAGGACACTGTATGAAATATAAAGCGCTCAGTAAATAGTAGCGACTGTCACAGTAATACTTCAGGAATGTTCCTCCACACGCTCCATCACTTTATGGGAATTCCCAGCAGCTAGTGTTTATAATCCTACGTACAGAGAAGCACAGGGCAAGCCAGGCATGCACCAGTTCTTCCTCCAAACTATTTTTTATAGCACATTTCTGCAAAACATGGTCAGAATTTTGCCACACCACCACTGCAAATCAAAAAGTCCAGCTCTTGGGGCGCCTGGGTGGCTCAGTGGGTTAAAGCCTCTGCCTTCAGCTCAGGTCATGGTCTCAGGGTCCTGGGATCGAGCCCCACATCGGGCTCTCTGCTCAGCAGGGAGCCTGCTTCTCACACTCTCTCTCTGCCTGCCTCTCTGCCTACCTGTGATCTCTCTCTCTCTCTCTCTCACTGTGTCAAAAAAATAAATAAAAATAAAATCTTAAAAAAAAAAAAAAAGTCTAGCTCTTTTATACAACAGATTTTTTTAGTCATCAACATTTTGCTGATGCTGGTTGTTACTCTAAACCCCCAGGGCACCAAATCCATGACCCACCCATCGCTCTATTAAATAATCAAAACTCCAAGAACAATATTTATATTCATTTTCTTTTAGCTAGTGAACTGAATATATATTTTCCTACCTTGACAATTTAAGTTATTAAATTCACAAAAAAAATGATTTAGGCTTTTATCTAATTTAAGTAAAATTCTTTTTAGTTTTTTGTTTTGGTTTGGTTTTTTACAGAAACGATTTCCCCTCCTCCCCCCACGTGGGAGATGTTCTGCCATCACTGAGGACTGGGAAGAGTTCTGCCAAGCAACAAATTAAATCACTTTTCTGCAAGGCCTGTGCAGACCATCTCCAGCCCAAGGGCTAGAGCCCAGGAGCTGTCTGTCCCCTCAGACAGAAGAGCACCGGGTCCCTGAGAGGTGATGCCCTCCTGTGCATGCCCGCCCACCCTCAAGTCAGGCTGGTAAGGCTGCAGGACTCCTCCTCACGAGGCTTCCAAATGGTTTTCATTTTATGCAGTTGGATTAAAGCACAGTTATTAAAATATTATTTAAAAAACACATTTGAGATACCGTAATATATGTGCTCCTTTATTAACTCACTGAACAAAGGGCGTCACGGCAGATCTAATAACCACCATAATTTCAAAAGAACGATAAGAGTAGCTCGAGTTTCAACATATCAGCAACCACCGTGATGCAGTTATGAGAATCCCAGTCATTTCTGGAAGGACTGTGAATGTCAAGGGTTGTGTGATGTGCATTCACAATGGGAGGAAATACTTAATTTCAGTTAACAACTAGTGAAAATAAAAATTTAAGTTTTTCCCACCTGGTGTGCTTGGACCACCCCCCCCCCAAGTCCATCGACTCACAAACAGTCCCCCGGGTTCAGGATTCCCACTCTGGGGAGTCACTTGGAATTTCACATGATGCCATGAACCTGGGCCATCGAATTCAGCAAATCCCTGGAGTCCAGACTTGGGGCAAGGGGCTGTAGGAGGGACATTTTGAAGCAGAGGGCTCTTTTGTTGATGTGAATAACAGCAAGGCCTATTGATGTGGGGGCACAGCCCAGGGCTGGGGACCCAGCCCCCAGTCTGATGCTCTACTAGGTGTGACCCACTTCCTAGAGTAAGGCCTCTGCCAGCTTGAGAGCTGGAAGAAAGCTTCAGTGATCACTCCGTTCAGCACCACTCTATGGAAACTATGCTCTCAAAAAGCTCATGTATTTTAAAGAAAACCCAAGACCAGCCAACTGAGCAGAAATAGTGCCCTTAAATGTTTTCCAACAAACCTTGAGTCTTTGGGTTTCATTTCCAGTGATTCTTCTACACAAAACCTCCCCAAAATTGGATCAAAACAGAAATTTAGAAAAAAAGACAAGATTTCTTAAAAATAAGAAATCTGCTGGTCAAAAGAGAAATAGTAAATTATACACTGATCACAGAGGCGCGGATTTAAAAGGAAATCATGTTCAAAGAGGCCACTGTAAATGCTCGTGTCCCATAATGTTAATAAACAAATGCACTAATACAAACTGTATTTGTGTGAATGAGTACAACTGAATCTCTCTGGTCCATGTTGCTCTGGGGAGTGGAAGAGTATGCAAGCCTTCCACCCCCGACCCTCAAATCCTACCACTGCTGTATGGGGAGAGGAGGTATAAAAAGGAAAGCAAATGGGCTCCTGACCTTGACTCTGACCCTTTCTGCAACCAAAAGAAAGGTCAACCACTCTTCTCGCTCTGGAGAAAGATTCTCTAGAACCTCTGGTCAGTGGCTAGAGTAAAAAGGGCCCTCCCAAGGCCCTCTCCGACCCCAAGCCAGCTTCTGAGCCAACTCCCACCTGGGCTTGGACCTCTGCTCATATACACACCTGGAGCTCTATCGTAGTACCTGTGCAGGTGTGCAGGGCCACAGCAGCAGAATCTGGTCCTGTGTCTACAGCATGGGCTGAGCCCACTGCAGGACCTCCCTCCACACTAAATAAACTCCTCCTCCAACAGGAGAAGCCAGTTGGGGCCATCACCTTCCCCTGCAATCAGAGATCACCGCAGAGACACACAGCCATTGCACAGCCAAAGGCACTGGGCACCCAAGGAGACCATGGACATCTGCCGGCCATTATTATTTGCCCAAATTTGGATAGCGTCCACAGGCCACCCCCACCTTCACACAGTCCCTCGCGTGCTCTCATGGGCACACACACGACAACAGCATTTTTGGACAGGCCTGGACATTTGAGGCCTGCTCTCCTGCGGCCCAGACCCGCCCTACCCACAGGGTCCATGGTTATAACTGCATTCCTTGCCCACTGTGGAGCTCCGAGGGCATCACACGGAGGCAAGAATGACCCTGTGCTTACACAGGGAAGCACTTACGCTATCCAGAAGGGGTTAAAACCGTGGGGGTGATCAGGCCAGAGGCCCTTCACAGAAAAGCCACAGGACTAGATGCTACTGGCAGGAGAGAGGGTTCAAATGGTAATATAGAGCACCAGAACCACCTGGGCCACTGGTTCGACAGGAAGAATCCCAAACCAGTGCTTCCCAGGAGACTCAGGCAGTAGGGCCAAAGCTGGCCCCAGGAATCTGTGTGCCTAATACATAACCCAGGACCACATTCTAGAAGCAAGGTGGCTCCAGTCTTCCCTCCTCTGGAACAGCACCAAGGGCAGTGCTATACTGCCCCTGTGACCACTGAAAACCCTCCTCCCTCAGAGAGAATAAATAAATCTCCCATGCAGAATTTCAAATCACTCCCAGACATAACATGCTCCTCTTCAAGGATGCAGAATAGAACTCCTCCCTGTGTTAAGTGACTTCCTCCCCAAACTTGCTATATGGACAGAGGAAAAACCAGTTAACTTTATAGTGGGGAAGCCTGCAAACACTTCAGCCAGGTGATCAAGGTCCAGAACAACAGTGACGAGTCACATTGACAGTATGGATACCACTGAGACAAGGCACGGAAAATGGCATTTGACCTCATGCTCTCCCTCCCCAAAACCTGTAACTCCAGTCTAATCATAAGAAAAACATCAGACCAATCCCAGCTGAGGAACATTCCAAAGGACACCTGACTGGTATTTCTCAAAAGCATACAGGTCATCAAATCAAGGAGAGCCTGAGAAACTGTCACAGCCAAGAGGAACCTCAAGAGACATGACGACTAGTGTCATGTAGAATTCTGGGTGGGATCCAGAAAAAAGACATTAGGTAAGAGTCAAGAAAATCCAAATCAAGTACAGACTTTAATTAGCAATAAGGTACCAATACCATCTTTGGAATTTTTTTGTAAATCTAAAACTATTCTAAAATTAGGGCCACCTGGCTGGCTCAGTTGGAAGAGCATGTGTTTCTTAATATTGAGGCTGTGAGTTTGAGCCCCATGTTGCGTATAAGGTTTACTTAAGTTTTTTAAAACTTTAAAAAAATTATTAAAACTATTCCAAAGTTAAAGGTTTATTTAAAAATATATATGTACTATATATAAATGCACATATGCAAAGCATAACATGGACGACTTTCAAGAATTACAAACTGTACTTTGGACAAGTGGGTAAAAACTAGAACGAAAAAAAGGAGATAAATGTACCGAATTAGCTTAACACAATAAAATAAGGTTATTACATGGCTGAAACTCAGTACAATTTTTATGCTGTTCTTCAAATAGCATGCTATATGTACTTGAATATGTAAGGTAAGAGACTACATGAGTTTGTAAACAACAAAAAACTGCCTCCCTTGAATGAGATCCAGAACAAACTAATTGAACATACATTAAATTCTCTCCTTCTCAGGCCCCCAAGAGCCAGGAATCGATGTATTCCAACCAATCTTTAAAAGTGCATCACAATACTCATATCTCAAGTTTCGTTCTCGTTATTCTCAAATTAAGTTAATTTGAGCACTAAGCATTAATTACAGTGTATCACAAATTAATTACAGAATATCACAAAAACTACTTTACACTAATCCACATCATCAAAAGTGAAATGTAAACTGGTTCCGTATGAAATGGAAGACAAATCACTAATTATGATTTTAATTATTTGGCATGCCACCATTAAGCTATTTCTAGATGCTAACCAGAGAACAGAAACACGAAATTGGCCCACCTTTAGAAATTAGTTTCATATCAACACGCTGTCAAATGGCACAATGATTTGGGTACCAGATAAAGCAGAAGTCAACAATCTGAAACTCTGCATTTAAAATATTCAAAAAGAACATCTATAATGAAGTAAGAAAGAACTTAAGTTTCAAAGGAGACACACTTCAAACCAGACTACCAGTAGCATACAAAAGAAGACTGGGAGATGTCTGGACAGGAGTGGTTTATAATACTCCTTACTAACCCAAGTGAAGTAATAATCTGACTAAATAAATCTTTTCTGGATTAAAATGTAATGGCACAATGCATTTATGCCATTACCAATTTAAAAAATGAGTCAGGAAGTATTAGTGTAATACCCCATGCCAGCCTTCCCTTAAAAGCACCAAAAAGTAGCCTTACCAGTTTTTTGTTTAGTTTTGTTTGTTCTTTAAAGATTTTACTTACTTATTTGACAGAGAGACACAGCGAAAGAGAAAACACAAGTAGGGGGAGTGGGAGAGGGAGAAGCAGGGAGCTCCCCACTGAGCAGGGAGCCCAATGCGGGGCTCGATTTCAGGATCCTTGGATCATGACCTGAGCTGTAGGCAGAGGCTTAACGACTGAGCCACCCAGGCGCCCGGCCTTACCGCTTTTTAAGATCTAAAAGTCTCAGGCAAATAAACAACATATAAGTAGAGTTCACATTCTCTGAAAATTAGGGACTAGCTGACCCCCCAAATCAAGTGTTCATCCTAAGCAAAGGGGCAGCCTGAGCCTCCAACAGGCCCTGCAAGAACAATGCCCTTCCTGGGAAGCGGGAACGGCGTCGCAGCCCAGTGGCAGCGGTGACAGAGGTTGACAATTTGCAAGTGGGACCATGGCAAGGTCTCTGGGGCCGCATGCAGAGCGAAGAAGTTCTTGCAGATCTCAAAGAAAACATTATCCTTCCCTGGAACTGCAGGGAGGTCTACCTGGCCTTGGGGACTCCCCCGCATGCCTCCTTGTACCCACTACAAGATCCCACACATAGGGAACAGTCACTTCATAGGCTAGTGAGCTGGGCTGCGAGCTAAGTGGGAACCAGTGAGCCCAGCTTGCATCAGCTTCTAAGATCCCGGAGGGCCCGTTTTTGGGTCCCAAGCCCCAGGCACAGTGCCTCTCCCGTAGCTGGCACTCCAAAGCACGAGCTGTGTGACCATGCAGCTGGGCAAAATGGGGAAGGCGGTCCAGTCTGTAGGTCAGATCAGCATGAATAACGCAGCCTTTTCTACACTTGCGCACATGCCTTTGCCATCCTCAAACCCCATTCACCAAAAAGGAAGAGCAACAAAACTGACCATGGAACTCAGCTGGGCCCCCTTCCTTGGGAGAAACGTCTCTGAAAAGATGCGGTGCGGTTCAAATTTTTCAACAGGGAACAGTGGGCCCATACAAGGTTCAGGAGCACTATGGCCCTGTTTCACAGAGGACAAAACAGAGGTTGGGAGGTTATGGGTTTGCTGCACGACCTGAGCCAAATAAGCAGCAGGCGGAGAGGAGTCTACACCTCCACTCCTCAGAGGAAGCTGTGTTTTTGCAGTTCAAATCTTGACCAGCTGTTAATGAAGTTCAAGACCACACTGTGTATTCCAGCTCCTATTATAATTAAAAGTCAAGAAGTCACTACAGGAAGGACAACCTTTTATTTTCAGGGAGGAGATGTGCACACAAAGCCTGAAGGACAGCTGGGATCCGCAGCTCTGGATTCCAGCAGCTCACACACACCCCCGACCCAATGCACTGCTGAGAGTGTGGGCCTGGTAGGCTCCTCTGGGACACTCAAACAACAAGACCCCTGGTGGCCAGCCACTGTCCCGTGACCTGCGCTTTCCTCATTTACACAAGAGCTTATGACAACATTTGCCTCCCTCCACCCAGGCTAGAAGAATCCAATGATACCCAGCCTGGGCAAAGAACAATGAGATATGTTACACTGTTTTAGACCTCATACCAAAGAGTTACTATCAACTTTTCAGAGGCCCTTCTCAGTCCACGGAGGATGGGAGCATTTTGGAAAAGAAAAGACTGATCGTGCTCTGAACGATCTTCACCAACAGAAATTCAAAAACTCACAAAGTGCTGATTTTTTGTTTATCCCCATAACTGCACAGGAAGAAAGAAGAAGCAACAAAGTAAAAGTAGAAAGGAAGAGCAGTACAACAGGAAGTGATTTATACAAAACAGATCTAGATAAAGCCAAGGAAATTTCTAATTGAGAGCCCTCTTAATTCCTGGGCTTATCGGACTTGGTCAAGTGGGAGTTTAAGTCTTAAAAAAAAAAAAAAAAGTGTGGACATCAACGTCATATTCCAGGCTGGCTAATAGGCAGCTCTGCCACTAACCCAGACAGAGACTAACAGCCAAATTATAATTTTCTCTTTCCGTTTCCCTGGATAAGGTCTAATTTGTGGTATTTTCACTCGCTCTCCCCTGAAGAGTTTATTTTTTCAAAGCTATACAAAGGCAGGAGTTAAACACTTGAAAGCTAACAGATGTGACCCACTCAAAGATTATCAGGTTGAACCCAGAATCTTACGAAGTTTAGTAATAACAACAACAAAAACCTTTTTTCGTATGGACAGTCACCAGTTGAAAGGATTCTCAGCTACGCAAAAAGATTTTGAGTGGACCAACCTCTGAAAACGGATTACTTAGTAACAGCAATTGCGGGGGCCACCTGGGTGGCTCAGTTAGTTAAGCAGCTGACTCTTAGTTTCCGCTCGCGTCATGATCTCAGGATCCTGAGGTCAAGCCCACCCTTGGGCTCTGTGCTCAGCAGGGAGTCTGCTTGAGATTCTCTCCCTCTGCCCCTTCCCTTCCCACCACCACCCCTCCACTTGCTCACTTGCTTTCTCTCTCTTCCTCAAATAAATAAATGCAATTGAGAAGGGACCCCATTACTTCCTTGTAAGTGGACATTCTAAGGGGAGCATGTTTTTATCACAGTTCAGCCAGATTTCAAGATTTTCCCACAAATCAACATTATATACTTATATGGTCCAAATATGTAGTAGAAGCAGAAAATTTGAAAAAGCAGTGTATGCCATATTTTACCACAAATGGTGTTACAGATAAACTGTGGTTAAGTGCCTTATAGTCAAGTAGGTTTCTCCTTTATATAACTGTTAAGATGTATAAATAGTGTCTAACTCTCTAAATAGATATTTTTCGTGTTTATAAAAATGGGTGAAAAAAAATGATCGCCATATGGGCAACTGTGTGAAAAAATACAAGTGCCATTAATTTCAGGGTTTAAGTAGAGAAGCATTCACTGACATCAAGGTTGCTTAAATACCAAAATTCTGGCCGGGTTCATTTTCAGTGATGGGGGCTGTCCTGTTGGTTATAGGACGATTGGCCTCTGGCACTTAAGACACTAGGAGCACTGCCCAGTCAAGATAACTCAAAATGTCTCCAGACGCTGCAAAATGTCTACACAGGCACAATCACCCCCAGTTGAGAACCACTCATCTATATATGGGACTGGAGGTTCAAATCTCAAGGAAGTTTTTTAAAATACTAACAATTTTTAAAAAAAGGATTTCTGTATTTGTAAAAGGGAATGGCTTTCATTTCTTAATCCACACCTAATAGCCAGTAAGATCCAAAAATGGATGGGAATTTACACGTACTAATGTGCATGACGTTGAAGACTTATCTTCTTCCTCCAACATGTAACCCCCACCAGCCTGACACACAGAGGAAAAGAGGATCTGCCTCTCTCTTTTGGCAGGTGGAATCCGCTTTCCTGACCAGAGCTGAGAGCAGGGCACAGCCAAGTTTAAGCAGCGATGCAGTCAGCACTGGAGGCTTCCTCTGTGACACATCAAGTGAGCCCTGGTTCCACCCAGGCATGCTCCAAAGTGGAAATTACGACAGCCCAGTGTGTGTGATCCCCACTCCCCTTTCTCTTTTTTAGAGGATAATGGCAAAGTGTGTTTACAGTCACCACTGGGTCTTATCTTCTGAACCATATAAAACAGACCGACTAAGAAAAGTAGGGGAAGGCACTAAAGCAGGACAGATGGCTTAATAAAGGGGTAGCAGGGACAGCTTCGAACTACAACCTAGGGATGGCCCAGGAAGGCTATACCGGAAGCACATAAAGGAAAAAACTATCCAAGAGCAGGTACTGGAGACAGATGGAAAACAGACTTGAAGATAAACGGTCGGGATGGTGGTGTACATTAAGTAAAAGTCACATGCAAAGATGAAACACGGAGTGGAAAACCAGGAAAATGGAAAGAAAAATCTGTTTTTCCGTCTTGCCTGATTCTGTTCCTCAATAGGTTTTTTTTTAAGTGGTTTGATGAAAATTCACTATTCGCCTGTATCAAATTTCCTGAAACTGTCTCTAAAATAACTCCCTGAATCCCTTGTTATTTCTTGATCTCTTAAAAATTCTCAAGCAGTTTGCAGTTTTTATGTTAACGTCCCCAAGCTGGCTTCTGTCACTCAGAGCAGTAAAAGGGCTGTTTATCACCGATCCAGACCTCTCCCAGCCACCCCCCCAACACCAACAGACTTGCAAACAGGGAAACAAGCTTTTAAAGTCACTGTCCTTAAAATGGACATACGAGAACGGAAAAGAGCAACTGCTCTTTCTTCTCTTCTGCAGCCCGACTCCTGAGTGACATAATTAAACTATTTGTTGACTTGCAGACATCCTTAAATATTCAGCCAAAATTCTTGAGATATTAAACTGAGGCACATTCTCCAAGGAAAATCAATGTCGACACTGATGGGCTTTGTCTGGTAAGACAGCCACTGGCACTTTCTAGGCATCTCAGTGTGACCTCAGCTTCTTGGAACAGTTATTAGCTGGCCACCCCCACCGCTGCTGCGAGAATTATTATGCTTAAGTAAAGCAATCTTTGCCGCTACTCCTCCTGGAACATGCTACATACAGAGCTGGCCGCAGAAGAACAGCTTGACTGCAAATCCAAGCCTGTGAATTCAGAGGAGCTGCCCAAGGTGTAGTCCTTCTGAAACCACTGTGTTCCCAAGTCTTGGTACAGACACACAGACACCTCCCCAACAGAGACACCAGACTCTTTATTCCACGTGAGGGCTACCCGCTCTGGGAAAAGGCTAGCCAACGCTCTGACAGCCTCTAAGGGTCTCCCCAAAATGTAAGGTTAGATTAAGGACGGTCTGGCTTGGAATGGCGACCAATGTCAACACCCCCATCAGAAGAATTCTTCAAGACACAGACATCATCAAAGCACCAAAGCAATGCGTTTGGTGTGTTGGGCTCCAGGCCCCAAGCCCCTCCCTCCCTACCTTCTCTTTACTACACAGGAACTCATTAAGACACAGCTGCAACTGACAAGGGCCTCCCAAAAGGCATCCCAAGGAAACAGGGGCTCAGGAGCTACGTGGAAGAGCAAGAGAATCCCCAGTCCTCTCTCCACAGTCCCCATGGTGATGGACATTGGGTGGGAACCCACCATACAGACACATACGAAGGGGCCTCGTGCGCAGATCTGCCCAACAGTGCTAGAGGCAGGCTTGCGGGTCACTCTCAAATTACTGTTGATTTTCTGTAGTAATGCTGTTACTACTCAACATGGAAACCTCCTCACTCAGTGGTGCCCTACTGCAAATCCCTCAGTGCCACTTCTCAGTGTGTGGTGCCTATCCCAACATAGGTCACCTGAAAACTCAGCAGAAGAGGGCATCCTCACTCCAGACCTTTGCATCAGACCCTCTGTGGTGGTTCCAACCATCCGAGTTTTAAGGCAAGCCCTCCAGCGATGCTGATGTCCATCTCAGAACTGGCAAGTTTAACCATCGGAGGAGCACCGACCTCAGGGATACAGCAAGGAAGGACCGAGAGGAGAAGCAAGGCCAAGGGTGCTCAGTCATGCTCCCCTGTGACCCCGCAGAGCTAGCCTTCCATGGCCAGGTGAGCGGCTCTAACTCTTTGTTCCGTCCTTCCCAAGCTCAGGCCTTCCTCCACTGCTTGGCTGATCAAAGACGTTCCAGAATGAACCAATATCCAAGCTCCACTCTTTATCAATGGTTTTCCATCAAAGTTTCTCAAATATTATACCTAATAAAAGTCTATAGTTCTGTTTACATATTTTCAGATACATCTCAATGAAAAGATGGGTAGCCTAGCTTCGAGGTTGAAAGCAGAGACCCTGAAATCAGGTGGTCTGAGTCTGAGTTCCAGACCTGCCGCTTTCTGGCTGTGGACACTCAGGCAAGGTAACCTGCTCTTTCCCTGTACCCCGATCTAGAAGGACAAAAAACACTTAATTTTTGAGAGGATTCACTGAGTTATTACTTTGTATGAAGTACTTAGAACAGTAATTACAATGTGCGATTGTGTGTATGTGTTCATAGATAAACTAATCACTAAAGAAAATAAAATTTTCGCTTTAGTACTTATAAATCAAGTACTTCACATCCATCAGAATTAGGTTGAATCCTAATACCCAAAAGTTACTTTACATTGGTAATTTAGCCTCTAGAATCCAAAACACATTTTAAAATCTTTGTAAAATGTACCAAGTATTTTAATTACATGTAATCGAATCTGACTTTAGCCTCTAAAATTGAGTGCACGAGATCTTACATTATTCCCTGTAACTACATGACTACACCTTTCCCACTCGGGAGTAATAATAATTGCTGTTACTATTATTCGAAATTGTTTCCACTCTGTCTTTTTAGCTTTCTCAACTTTGGAATGTACAGAATAAATGAAATGGAATCATCAGAATTAGATCCACCTGCACTCTGCAATATGGTGGCCACCAGCCTCACTGGGCTCTTGGCCGCTCCAGGGCAAGAAGGAACATGATGGGCCATTAGTGCAGAACACGGCCAATTGCAGAGACTGCACACAAAGAAGACGATGTACATTATCTCACTAATAAGACTTTCCATCAATTACACGTAGAAATAAAAATATTTTAGAGCTCTTGGGTAAAATAATAAATCTTACAAAAACTAGTTTTATTTGTTGGGCTTCAAATTTTCAATGTGGCTACGTTGAAAATTATGTCTATGGCTCACAACTGTGGCCTACAGCAGATTTCAACAGAACAGCACTGTTCTTGACAATCACTTCAAAGGGCATCTGCGGGGAAACAGGTCACATGAAAGCAGACACACAGGACGTGCTGCACCCATTCTCTCCTCCCTCAGGGGCGTGCATGGTTCGGAGGTGCAGGCTTGCAGCTATGCGGTGATGCCACTAGTGTAAGGGGTAACACTGAATCAAGCCCAGTGGACACAAGTCTTTGAAACGAAGGTGATTATAAACTTTGGTCTTGTTACCGCCATTAGCAAAGTGCCATTCAGTGTCCAGACACGGATGACTATAGTGGCTCAGGGTACAGGGCAGAGGCGGGGGGGGCGGGAGGGGTAAATTTAGAAGCTGGGGGGAAACACGAAGAGAGCCCAGGTGTGCAGACCCATGCATGCCACACAGAGGACTTGGGACAGTGGTCTGATGTGGACCAGGGCCAGTCTGGAATCAGTGCGGTGAGCCGGACGGATCGGCAAGAGTGGTCAAAAGGGACTCTGACAGTCCATGCACAAGAGGAAATCAAAAGTACAGCAGGACTCAGAGGCAGAAGAGCTTCCGGTGGGAAGATCACTAAGTCTGGGGATGGGGGGAGGTATTCAGGGATGACTGAGTGAGTCACTGATGGAGCTCTTAACTGAGAAGGCCCGCAAGTCAAGAGACAGTGACATGCAGACATCTGCTTGTGAAACTCAGAGTTTTAGGTGGGCACGATCGGTAAGAAGCTGGATAATTCACGTGAATGACGGACTAAGTGAATATACCGATGAACATACCGATCTGGAGCAGGAGAGCTGTCTGCCACACAGACCTCCCTTTGCCTTCTGCCATCATCCTGCACAACCCAAACTGACCTGAGCCAGAAGCGGGCATACAGCGCTCAGGCTGTACCTGAGCAAACTCGGGCCTGCACCAGCACCGAAGGGACCCCTGCTGACACCTGGAGGCTGCAGGGTCACAGCAACGGAGGCCCAGAGGGGATGACCTTGCCCTCCCACTTTGCTCTCTTCACCCAGGGCCAAGAAGCGCTTTCACGGCCATACAAACCCAGTGCTTTCCCTAGATCTGATATTTTCTCACAATCCTGATCCCAAAAAAACCTACCTCCACTGAGGGGAAGCATCCATAACTGCATTAGGTCAGCACTGCTCTCTCCCCTTAATCATCCCACCTAAAATCTGACCAGCATCTGGAAGCCCGGTGCCAAGGATCCTTCCCTATGCTGAGGGTGTGGGGCTAGGAATGAGCCGCCATCCCCTCCTTACCTCTGCTCTGTAACCACCCCTGGCAGGGGTCCTCAAATACCCAGATTCCAGATCTGGGTGAAGGAAGCAAGAGGACTTCCCAAGATGATCAGTCTCGTTTCCCAACACAGAGTTACACACTGGTATGAACTGACTTGTCCCCGCCCCCTCCAGTACGTTGAAGCTCTAAGCCACAGTGTGACTGCATTTGGAGACAGAGCCTATGAGGAAGTAATTAAGATTTAGTGAGGCCATATGGGTGGGGCCCTAATCCCACAAGACTAGTGACTTTGTAAGAGGAAACGCCACCAGAGACTCTCTCCAGGCAGAAAAGAGAGGACACACAAGGACAAAGCAAGAATGTGCCCTTCTACAAGCCAAGACGAGAGGCTCACCAAGAACTGAATCAGCCGGCCTTTGATCTTGGCCTTCCCAGCTTCCAGAAGGATGAGAAACAAATTTCTGTTTGGCACCCGGCCTGTGCGGTTCTGTTTCTGTATCCAGAGCACACGGTGAGGAAGAACAAGCACCCTTCCACTTGCAGGCACTGTCTAGGGTGATGCTGGCTCCCAGCACCGAAGCAAAGACAAAAGTTTCACTCGAACTGCTCACTGACACAGTCTCCCCGAAACGGCTCACCTTCAGAGAGTCAATGCACACGGAGATCCTGGTCGCACCTGCGACGTGACAAAGGCATCCACGCAAAGTCTGTGCACTCCGCTTCCCAGCGGGACGAGCTAGCATATCATAACCTTACAAAAACAGCTCCCCAGCACCCTTCTGGGGTTCCCCACCTGCCCTCTGCTTAGCCACAGGGCTAAGGGCACAGGGCTCCGAAGGGAAGCACTTACCACCCTCGAGTTCAAGTCCTGTCCTCCCTGCTGTTGTCCCTGAGCTCTAGACTCCTCACGGAGAAAGAAGGACCAGAGCCCATTTTACCATGTTATTTCAAATATGAAACAGGATGGCATGTGTGGAACGCCATTTGTAAACCCTTAATTAGCATGTCAGTATTAACACCGATTACTTTTATCTGCCTACGGCACTTCCGATCTTCATGAGCCACTGACCAGCACAACTACCAAGAGGAAACTGCAATATTTAAGTTTGGAATGTGCTGGAAGCTTCTTCTCTTAAAAAAGTGAAAAATACAAAGGGGAGGAAGAAGTAAGGTGGAGCTAACAAACTCAGTGACCCAGCCAGGCAACAAAGGCTTTGCCCCGAGCTGCCAGTTCAGGCTGGCATGCACAATCCACTGAAAAGCTTATGTACGAAGCCAAACCTACAGGTGGTTATGCAACCGGGTTTGTTTCTTGTTTTGCTTTTTGTTTGTTTTGTTGGGTTTGTTTTGTTTTGGCTTTTGGTTTAAGTTTAGCTGCAGGACTATAAGTGACTCTTCTGACCAAGATCTAACCAAATAGAGAGGCCACCAGACCAAATGCACCCATTGTCTGGACATCCTGGGGACAAAACCTTCCACGATGTCATAGGTTCTGAGCAGATGTACAAAGATCCTGGAGATCTTTCATTACTCACATCTCCGTGGGAACCTAGAGCCGCAATAACTCAACAGGCTCAGAACTCGGTATTCACGTGTTTAGTTAGTATTCGTTGGGAACCATGCGTATAAGGTATGAACACAAGAAATCATAGGACAAACTGTGATGTGTGTATATGTGTGGGGGGGAGTGGATATAACTTGCTAATGTTGATTACACCTTCAGAAATACATACTTTGAGATCTGTTCAAAGTAAAATGCAGGAAAAAAACAGTCTAAATTTTTAAAACTGTGTTACTAAAACGGCCTAAAGAACTAGGAAACTATTTTTACTTTAGTTGCATACTTTTGATAACCAGTTAAAGGCTGTCTTGACCTCTTTCTAAGTTGTCTGAACTCAAGCATTTAACAACATACATGATAGCGCTTTTTAACTTAGGCCCTTTGAAAACATGCCATGAAAGGTTTCCATCACTCATCTGAAGAAAGAGAAACCATTTGGAAGCACCATTTGCTATCCCTCTGGATGGGAAAACTAATTCCCTAAGCCTCTGGGGTGAGTCGTGGGGAGTTTCCAGTTCATTTGTGAAAAAAAGTTCAGCTTACTAGTTTTCCCAAACATTGCCCACTGCCCTCCCCTGCAGGTCCAGCAAGCAATTTTCAGCTCCTCAGCAAGCTGGCCTCCTTCTGAATGATGGAGAACCACGTTCACAAGCCCTCTCTGCCCCCAGCACACGCTGCAAGTCAGTCTGGGCCATTGGAAGCATGTGTATCCCAGAGAGCAACACAGCCTCATTTAGCCAGGGCAAATTAAGCTAATGCAAGTTATCAAGTAAAGGACTCCAGGTTATTCCAGGCAATCAGGAAGTCTTTAGGGTATTTCAAAAGGTTATCGAGTTTGTGCACATGCAAGGAAGATTTCCGGTGTATTTAATATGGATGATAATGCCTTTCTCAAATACTGTGTACATAAGATCTGCTGCCGGTTGGAAAACCTCAATAATCCCCCAATGCAAATGACAGGATAGGGTCACAGATTTCAGGGAAGGAGAGAAGTTAAGCATATAGCATGTAATAAAGCAAAACTCGAAGCCTGGAAACTGAGCACAGTTCTTAGAAATGCACCTTAAACAGCCCACCCATTTAAAAAGGGCCCATTTCAGGACGCCTGGCTGGCTGAGTCGGCGGAGTAGGGGACTTCTGATCTAGAGGTTCTGAGTTCCAGCCCCACATTGGGTAAAGAGATTACTTACAGATAGACTCTTTTAAAAATAAATAAATACATAAATACATAAATAAATAGGGGCCAGTTTCTCTACAAGTGGGCAGAGGCGGGTGATGGAGTGGTCGGTTCCACCGGTGCTGATATGCCACCCAGTTTGATCCTAAGTTCGGTGATCAACACTGTCATGTGTTTCGGTAGCAGCTGAGAAGCTCCGAGCCCAGGTGAGGCCTAGCGGAGAGGAAGGAGAGTCAAGCATCTTCTCCACAAGCTCCCCACCGCTTGAAGTTCTCAATGTCAGCCTCCAAGTAGCTGCAGCCAGAAGACCACAAACATCCGGCCTTTCTCTCCCATCAAAAGTACACCTCACCAACCTCAACAGGAGAAATAATTAAGGTAGGATTTTCCCTGGTCACTGGGAAACAGCTGGTCACTGCTTCACCAGCCTGGTTAACACCCATTTCTTGAAAAATCCCTGTTCCAAACACCTGCATCAACAGCCCCAGCTCCCAGTTAAGCCCATTTTCTCTCCATGCATTCACTACCAGCATTCCCCTTCTAGGTCTATAAACACCGCACATGCTGGAATCCTGTTAATTTACGCACCTATCGAGGAGCACCTGGTAAGGGCATTAAGAGAGTGTTCAGAAGCAAAGTTTAGATCTGTTTTGATAAGTTACAGTAGCCCTGGTTAATTTCATTTTCACTCATTTGAAGATTTGAAAAGCAGGGCTGCTAACAACGCAATGGTATGAAACACACCCGAATTACTCTCATTCCTACCCAAATCCCTTCCCAGAAGGCAGGAGAAGCCAGGGCTGGGCCTGAACCAGGAAGGGCCTCTCCTACCTGCAGGTCCTGGACTAAGTCAATGCCCACTGGCCTCTGGGGTACAGTTTCTGTTTGGGTAAATGGAAGGAGGCGGCCTGCAAGATTTGTAGGTTCCTGGGGCCCAGCGCTGGGGCTTGCTCATCCCATTATGCAGACACAAACTTGGCAGATATAGCCTTAAACCTGTTGGCAAAATAAACAAAACCAAATAAAGGGGAAACCGCCAACCGGAACTGTCTGAAGTGATAGAGGCCCACCATACACGTTCCTGCTTTGTCCCTGAAGCTGTTACAATTGCTAGTTAATGTCAGGTGCCGGCGGTTCATCAGTCAATGACACACACACACACACACACACACACACACACACCCGGCCCGCATCCTGCGCAGACCTTCCTCAGCGATCGTTATTGTCTACAAATTAAAGCGTTTTTGCAAATGAGATACCTCTACACAATGCCACGCTAACTGCGCTCACAAGGGAGTTACCTTCAGTGCCTTAAAAATCACACACCGAATTCTTCCAGAACCACTCGGTGCTTAAATCGCCCTGAATAAACCGAGAGGGCAGAGCGATGTGAGAAACTTTTCTTTCAGGTGGCTGTGAGAGAGTCATGTAAATCTGGGACAGGACGCAGAGCCTGGAACCCATCACAAAGCGCCCCTCGCCCAGGCGAGGACCTCCTTTATGCGATGTGACAGCAAGCTTTGTGCGGGATCGTAAATAGTTGCCATAAACACAGTAAGTTCTCAGGGCCATGCTCGGCCTCCCGCGTCCCCGCGCCGTGGCCGGGCGAAGCGGGGCTATTCTTCCCGGAGACTCTCGCCACGGCGACCCCGGCCACCGAACGGTCCCACGCCGGCCCCCGCCTCGCTGCCCGCCGCTGCCGGCCCGCAGGCCGGACGCAGCCCCCCGCCTCCCCGCCCCACGCGCCGGGGGGTCCCTGGTCCCGGGAACGCGCCGCCCAGGCCCCCCGGCGTCCGCCCGCCGCCCTCGCCCCCGCCCCCCGCGCCGGCCCGGAGAAGGTGAAGGCGGGCGCCCGGAAGGCGGACGGGAAGGTGCGGAGCCAGGAGGTGCCCGGCAGTCGCGGCCGCGGGGGGCCAGGCCGCGGCGGGGCCCCAGGGCACCGGCGGAGAGCCGAGGGCACCGGCCCCCCGGCCTCTCCCCCGGCGCGCGCCAACTCCGCGGCGCGGCCCAAGTTCGCGGCCCCCTCCCCGAGCCCGCCCGCCGCGCTTACCTCGCCGTGGGCCGCCCACCGAGGCCGGAGGGCAGCGGCGCGGGTCCCGGGGCGGCGGCCGCTCAGCGCCCGCCCAGGCGCCGCTCTTTGTCTGCGCCGCTCCCTCCTCCCGCCGCTCGGGGGACGCTGCCGGCCCGGGCGGACCCCGCCGGCCCGGCCGCCGCGAGCCTCCCGCCGCCGAGCCCACCCCGCCGCCTGCCGCCCGCTCGGCCGCGCGGCTCCGGCCTGACGATCCCCGCGGCGGCGGCGGCGGCGGCGGCGACCCTCCCCCGGCGCGCTGCGCCCGCCTCCTCCGCGCGCTTCCTCCTCCCCCTCCTCCCGCCGCTCCTCCCCGGCCGCGCCGCGACACCGCCCAGGGGCCGGCCCTGGCCCGCGCGCGCGGCGGGGGCCCGACACCCACCTGGGGGCGCGCAGGCAGCGCGGGGGACTCGGCCTCGGCCGCGAGACTAGGCGCTCTGGAGCGGCGGGCGCGGCCGGCGCGCGGGGTCGGCGCGGACCGGGAGGAGAGGTTCCCGCTCCCCAAACTGCCGGCTCCGGGAGTGGGGCAGCGGTGGGGGTGAGCCAAACAGAGAGGAAATAAAGGCAGCAACTTCCAGCCTCGAGTGACTGCTGGGTGGCCTTTCCATCCTCTTTCTGTTTGATTTTCTTATCACGACGCTCTAGTTGTTTGGCGACCGGCCCCTCCCGGAAGCATTCCCACGGCACTCTCAGCAAAGCAGGCCTGTGGTCCATCAGAAAAGTGACTTACATAAAAATGTCACTTCCTTTCTGTAATTGCTTCTGGGCATTTTTATTTATTTGCCTTGTATCTATTTACTTTCCCAAACAAACACTTTGGTACTCCATCATTCCCGTCGGAAGCACTTAAGAGGAAGAGAGGGAACCCAGCACCCCCCACCCCCGTGCCCACTATCCCGCTCAAGCGTGCCCACCAGGCAGAACCATGGAAGGAGCTGCCACTGGTAGTGGGACTGGTCCAGTCACCTGGCCACACGTAGGGGGTTACCTGTAAACAAATAAGGAAGATTAAAACCCAAGAGGAAGGGGAAAGACAAGTTTTCCTAGAACATGCACAGGCATCCAGATGTCTGTTTTCCGGTCTCCTTCCCATCTGGCTTTCCAAAAGGAAATCCTACTATTCAAATGATTCTGATTTCCTGACAGAATAGCCTGGATCCATGTTTTTTGTTTGTTTTTTTTTTTAAATTTTTTTTTCCAATTTATTTATTTTCAGAAAAACAGTATTCATTAGCCTGGATCCATGTTAATGAGATTCTTTCTTAGGCTCCTGGCTTCTCATTATTATCAAGGCAATAATGATTTACCCAAGGTGACAAGGCTGTATCATCTGAATCATTCATCCCCTGCCTTGTTCCCAAAAGGAAGTACCCAAGTAGGGTAACTAGAACCAGTATTACTTTGAAGTCACAGTACAGTGTTTGACTTTCTGCTTTTTCGACCGTGGAACCCTGCACAGGTGTTTCTTAACCAATCTAAAATCTAACAAATGAAGAGATCATATTTACTTACTTCCTATGTCATTCCCTGGCACCTTTCCTCTCTATAGGGAGCACTCAGTAGGTGACCAGTTGGAAGTAGGTACAGTATACTGAGCAGCGATAGGTCCAAGATCAAGGAATCTGGATAGCTGGCTTCTCTCTGACCTTGGGAGAGAGGTACCTTGGTCATTCTTTTGTCTTATTAATAAGGAAAGCAGAATCATGATAAATGGTCTGGCCCAATTTTAAATTAGTTTACCCAAAATACATATAATAACATTGACCCAGTTTTTAACTTGTCTGCTTTGTAAACCATCACTGAATCATCATTCTTGAACTCCTCTTCCTTTTTCCTTTATTTACAAAGGTAAAGTCCCTGAGGACATTCTCTGTCTAAAACCCAGTGTCCCTTTCCTAATCTTTATCCTATGCAGTTTTCAGAAGGACATGGCATTTCTGCTATTACCTGAAATTCAGTCATCTTTTCACCTATATAACACGGCTACCTTTCTGACCTTTCCACATCTGTCCGTTACAGGACATGTTGTCCTTCCAGCTTCTAACAGTAATAGTCCCAAAGCCGAATTTGGCCCTTTGTTTTTATTCTGATACATGTCCTTTTTTTTTTTTTTTTAAGAGAGTTCTTTTTTTTTTTTTTTTTCTTTTCTTTTCTTTTTTGGTATGCTTCCAGTATGGATGGTCAGTGATTAACTCCCAGATCTGTAACCTTAGAGGGTTCCCCAACTTGTCTCTCTGGAGCTCATCAACTCTTCAATATCTCCAGGTTCAGAATGAAATTTATCTCCTTCCCAAAGTCTCAGGCTTGGCCAAGAATCCACCAGGCGTCTCAACTCTGGGAAAAACTTCACTGCAATTCCATTTCCTCCTTATCTCTCCCAAGGTCTCCCCAAGGGCAGTGAGAAGAGGGCACTAGGTGATCTTGGGATTCCTCTCCCTTCTAAATCTTCATGATTCTGAGTCCTGGTGATCTTGAAACAGCTCTTTGTATTTTCTTTTCCTTTTCCAGTGGTACCTTCCAAATTTTTACATTATTACTGATAACACTTACGAAGCTTCTTCTAGTTCTTCATATATAGATGTATAAAGATGATATGTATATATTATATATGATATATATAGATATATCATCTGTAACTCACACATGATAGTATTATCCTCATTATATACATGAAAAAATGGAAACTAAGTGAAGGAACTGGGGTCAGAACTGAACATACTGATTCTAAGATTCCTGTTTTTTCCAGGTACACCCATTACCTTCCAGCCAGCCTCCTGTCATTCACTTCCTCCCGTCTCCCAAATTTATGCTGGATATCAGTGTCGCTGAAGTCTTCCTAAAAATTGCATCTATCTTGCCTCGCCCCTGCTCAAAAAAAAGCCACGGCTCCGCGTTGCCCACCACAGTTTCTCAAAAGTTCTCTGACAGCAGAAGCCTTGAGAATCTGCTCCTGAGAAAACTGAGGAACTGAGCCCTAAGAGGCCTATAATCATTTCCCCAGGGCTATCTTAATAAATTACCTGAAACTGTATGGCTTAAAACACAGTTTATTCTCTCAGACTTCTGCAGGCCAGAGTCTGAAATCAAGGTGTGAGCATGCTCTCTCAGAAGGCTATAGGGGGAGACTCCTTCCCTGCCTCTTCCAGCTTCTGGTGGCTCCAGACATGCCCTGACTTGTGGAAACATCACTCCAATCTCTGCTTCTGTCTTCCCATGGCCTGACCTCCTGTGTGTTCTGGCCCCTTCTCTCTTGTCATTGATTTAGTACGCCACCCCCACCCCCCCATTCTAGGATGATCCGATCTTGAGATCCTTACTTATAACTACAAACCCCTTTTTCCAAATAAGATCACATTCAGTTTCCACATGAACATAGCTTGGGGGCCACCATTCAACATGGGAGAGACATTTCTTTCCAGCTGTTGTTTTGTCTGAAAATGTATGTCTCTGCATTCTGCTATATAGAATGCCCAGTTTGTTTTACTATTGAAATGTCTCTAATAATGAAATATTGAAAGTGAAAAAGTATAAATCTGGGGCACCTGGGTGGCTCAGTTGGTTAAGCATCTAACTCTTGATTTCAACTCAGGTGATGATCTCAAGGTTGGGAGATCAAGCCCTGCCATGTTAAGATTCTCTCTCTCCCTTCCTCTCTTACGCTATAATAAAAAGAAAAAGGATAAGCCCTTCCCCCAAAATCAATTCAGCGTTAAATCCTAAGACTTATCTTTCAAAGCCTTCTCAAACTTAGTCCTACCACAGCAATCTCATTGTTGACTCTGTTCCAATTTACTCCAGTAAACTTACTCCAGTGACTCTGCTCCTCATTCTGCGTCCCACATAGTCACACCGATTTCTGCCTCAACAGTGCAGACACAGGAAGGAACTCCTCCTCCCCCTCCTCTTCCTTCAGAGTTCCATTCAGAGCCTCCTCATTGGACTCATGGGAAACCCAAGGTAAGGTTGAGGGTGTTGGGTCAGACTTCAGAGGCCCACAGCCTGCTACAAGCCCATGATTTGAGATCATTTAACCTCTCTGGGTCTCAAATAGAAGTAATGCTACTCTTACAAAAAACTGAGAATAAGTGAGGTAATTTAAACAGTTCTCAATTGTGTGTTTGGCACACGGCAAACATTTGTATCAGCTTTTCTATGACCTTCTATCTTAACATCCAGTTTAATTAAACATATCTGGTATATTTCTATTTGTAAGGTATTATGAGAGAGAATTCAGGAGAAATGAGGATAAATTGAGATTTTAATCTCAGAGGAAGGATAAGACCAGGACACAAATAACTCTAATATAAAACTAAAATATGAAAAGCAGCAAGGAAAATGTGTCCTGGGAGTCAGAGGAATCTTTGGATTTTATGAAAGATGGTGGCATTGGGAGTGGACCTTGAGAGACCTTGGCCACCCTCTAGCCTGCCCCCTTCCTCGTTTTAGGGAGGCCCCCCCGGCTGACCTTGGGGGAAGCAGAGTGGGCTTCTCCATCCATTTATTCTCCCTGTGAGAAAAATCGTCTGGGATTGACTGATAGAAACTTCTCACTCAGGACTTTGAAACTGGAGAGTGTGGCAGAAAAGAAGAAAACAAGATTCAGTTGGCTTTTATGGGAAGGGTCCCAGAACTTCCTTACAGAGATGTTAACCCGCTCGGTCCCGGCCCCTTATCAGAGCTCCTCCAGCCCCACTGCAAACTACTTGATATCCTTCCCATAAATCCCTGTTCTGCTTAAGGTAACCAGAGGCACTTCGCCTTCCAGCTACCCAAACCCCTGAATGACACAAACTATAGGATTTTGAAGTTAGAGACAGGGAGGAAATTCCTGGTGCAGGGAACTTAGAACCCTGAGCATAGGGGGAATATGGGAGGTTTCCATAGGAACAGGAAATGCCACCAGTTGCCTCCGTGGAGCAGAGGACACCAGCAAGGATCTAGAGGAGATCAGACCAAGGAAATATGGTAGTTAAGAATCACCGGGCTTGGTGGCAGGATAACTCATTAGGCGTGCCTACCAAGGAACACCTGGAGGTAGGAAGAGAGGTGATGCGTTGCAGTACTCAAGAGACCTAAAAGGTCTACTACTACTCAAAGGCAACAGAGGACAGTGAGCTTTAGTGAGGAGACCTAAAAAGAGACCTTTATGAACTCCCTGTAAGAATGTCAAAACAAATACTGTGGACTTGCAGATTTCACTATTTCATTTTACCTACATTAGTGGAGAGGGATTCGGCAGAAACATGAGTCTGGAAATGGCATGGTGATTTCTTACCCAAACTCCTAAGTACCTTCTCATTACTTCTTCATATTCGAGAGGGGACTGGCTAGAAACCCATGAAATTCATCTCTCAGCCACTGTCAGGATTAAGTTTCTGTAGAAAAAAAAATTACAAATACAAAGAGTAAGGTTCATAGAAACCAAAAAAAAAAAAAAAAGACATTTTCTATGTCTTGTCAATGCAATTCTCCTGCTTCTAGCTCTGAATTATGATCTGGATTTCAGGAAATGGCAATGCATTATCTAATTTTTTAAATGAAAGAAAAACAGGCAAGGTGATAGTCTAAAGCTGGGTCCAATTTAAGGTAAAAAGAAAAAGAGAAGTAAGTGTACTCTTATGCTCTCCAGTCTGTCCTAGCATTCTGTCCGGGAACACTTACTGTGATAATAGATCTATACAGTATAACTTTCGAACTTGAAGTCCGCTTGCTCCGACATATAAAAATGATCAAACTTTAAATTGTTTGTGATTATTAGCAGCAGGGAAGAATTCATTTTAGATAGGAAAACTTTTAAGAGAGCTCCATAACTTTAGACAAGCTAAGAGGATTTTGCTCAAATTTCCATTTTGAAATCTGCCTTTAGGGGAACATCACATATGAAACATTTCTGTTAGATACAATAAACCCTCAATTAATCAGGATGCCTCAGGAGGGAGGTGTTCTGCTAAATTAAATTTTCATTTTGGGTGAGGATTAACCAGAAAGCCCCTTTAGCTGGAACAGAAGTTGAATTTTATATATATATATAGAGAGAGAGAGAGCAAGCTGATATCTTACCTTAAAAAATGCAGTGGTACATGAAATGAGTCTTTCTTTGATGTTGGGGTGCACGTCATGCCTCAGAGTCATCGTTCTGAAGAGGTACCTTCATTTTACAGTGCTAAATGTATGGAGGCGTGGGAAGAATCTGTACTAAGGCAGAGCCACGTGCCAAAATGACTTTTTAAAAAATTAACGAAATTCATGTGTTTTCCTGCGTTTGTTTTCCCAAAGAGGGAGATTGCCACTTATTGAGGGTTTCACTTACCTAAAGTCTGGTTATTCAGCGTTTTACCTATATATTTTAAAGGGGAAGACTTCTAAACTAGAAAGCAATTCCTGGGCGCCTGGGTGGCTCAGTGGGTTAAGCCGCTGCCTTCGGCTCAGGTCATGATCTCAGGGTCCTGGGATCGAGTCCCACATCGGGCTCTCTGCTCAGCGGGGAGCCTGCTTCCTCCTCTCTCTCTGCTTGCCTCTCTGCCTACTTGTGATCTCTCTCTGTCAAATAAAAAATTAAAAAAAAAAACAAAAACTAGAAAGCAATTCCCAACTCGGGTATTGGTGACGAGAACAGTGCTTTTTTCATCCCATTCTTGACCGAAACACAAATGAGGTGATGAGAAAGTATGTTCTGGAAATGCCGCCGTGTGATATCGCTTTCACTTTGCTGTCTGTGTCTCCTCTCAGAACAGCTCTGTGGTCCGTGCATTTCATGGGGCATTTTATGGAAATGGCTGTTTGAGAAATGATACTGTCTAGTTTGGTACCTAGTACTCAGGGACGCCCTCCCTTCCAGAAGCATTCTCCATTCAGTATTTAGTAAACTAGGCTGGAGTTTCCCTCTCTGCCCCGGCCCCCACCTCCACACCCATGCTGGAGCACTTAACCACAAATGCCTTGACTGGCGATCATTTACATCTTTACGATATTTAAACAAGACAAATGGATTAAGAGCAAGAGGGATTAAGAGCAAGAAATCTCTCTGAATTCCCCAGAGCATCTCATACCAAGTTGGCAGTTAATAATGGTTTTTTGAAGGCATGCTGTATGATCAAACCATTTAGAAATACTGTTTTTGTAATGCAGATGTTTACCTATGTATATTAAAAGTAATTATTAATGCTATCATTATTCATTTATTGTGTTCTTACTACTTGCCAAGCACATGGTCTGAATCTCATAGCCCAGTGAGGGAAGGCTGATGATCCCCATCTTATAGGTAAGATTTAAAAAGCCCCAAGCTTGTCTAAGGTCACAAAGGTAACGGGGTGGTGATGGAATTTTTTGGTGACCTCTTGTACAAATATTGACTCACAGGATGCCTGTGAAATACAGCCAAGATTAATAAATTACACTTACTTTATTTTCTCACTAAATCACTTTCCTGGTGAATTACTTTTTCCCCTATGACTTCTTTATTTTATAGCTCAAGTTTGTACTTTTTGATTCCCTTCAACCATTTCACCCCCTACCCTCTCTGCAAACTAACCTGTTCTCTGTGTCTTTGAGCTTGTTTTGTTTGTTTTGTTTTGTTTTTAAAAGTCCACATATAAGTGATATCATACAATATTTGTCTTCCTTGTCTGACTTATTTCACTTTGCATAATGCCTTCAAGTTCCATACATGTTGTTACAAATGGCAAGATTTCATTTTTTTATATGGCTGGATAATATTCCACAATACACACACACACACACACACACACACACACACCACCATTTCTTTATCCATTCAGCCACTGGTGAACACTTAGGTTATTTCCAGATCTTGGCTTTTGTAAATAATACTACAATCGACATGAGAATATGCATATTTTTTGTTACTGTTTTTTAGTTTTGTTGGATAAATACCCAGAATTGGAATTGCTGAATCATCTTATTTCTATTCTTAATTTTTTGACGACCCTCCATACTATTTTCCACAGAGGCAGCACCCATTTACACCTCTGTCAATACTGTATGGAGTGTTCCCTTTCTCCACACCTCACCAACAATTGTTATTTCTTGCCTTTCTGATAACAGCCCTTTTAACAGGTTGAGGTAGTACCTCATTATGGTTTTGATTTGCATTTCCCAATGAGGAGTGCTTTTGAACATCTTTTCAAGTAACTGCTGGCCATCTGTATGCCCTCTTTGCAAAAACTGTATTCAGATCTTCCGCCCATTTTTTAATCAGATTTTTTTGCTATTGAATTGTATGAGTTTTTCATATATTTTGGATATTAACTCCTCATCAGATGTGTAATTGTCAAATATTTTCTTCCATTTGGTAGTTTGGGTAGTTGCCTTTCCGTTTTGTCGATGGTTTCTCTGGCTGTGCAGAAGCTTTTGAGTTTGATATGGACATTTTTTCTGTTATTGCCTTTGCTTGTGGTGTCAAATCCAAAAATTTATTGCCAAGATGAATGTCAAGGAGCTTACTGCCTACGTTTTCTTAGAGGAATTTTATGATTTCAGGTTCAGGTTTTACATTCAAGTCTTGACCGAAACACAAATGAGGTGATCTAATTCGAGTTCATTTCTATGTATAATGTAAGATAGTGGTCCAATTTTATTTATTTACATGTGGCTGTCTAGTTTTCCCAACACCATTTATTGAAGGGGCTATCCTTTCCCCATTTTATATTCTTGGCTTCTTTGTCATAAATTAATTCACCATTTGTCAGGTTTACTTCTAGGCTCTCTATTTTATTTTATTACTCTCTATGTCTGTTCTGTGCCAGTACTATTGTGATTAAAATAGCTTTGTAATACAGTTCCTAATCAGAGATCATGATGCCTCCAGGTTTGCTCTTCTTTCTCACATTTGCTTTGGCTCTTCATGGTTTTTTGTGGTTCCATCCAAGTTTTAGGGCTGTATTTTTTTTTCCATAAAAAATGTCCCTGGAATTTCGATAGGAATGCATTGAATCATTAGATTGCTTTGAGTAGTATGGACCTCTAAACAATATTAGTTCCTTCAATCCATAAGCACATGATGTTTTTCATTTATCTGTTGTCTTCCTCAATTTCTTTCATCAATGTCTTATAGTGTTCAGTATACAGAAGTTTTACCTTCTTGGCTAAATTTATTCCTTGGTATTTTATTCATTTTGACCCACTTGTAGTAGGATTGTTTTCTTAATTTCTCTTTGTGATGGGGTGTTATTATGTCATCTGCAAATAGCGACAGTTTTACTCTTTCCTTTCAAAGCCGGATGAATTTTATTTCTTTTCTTGCTTAATTGCTCTGGCTAGGACTTCCAATACTATGCTGAATAAAAGTGGTAAGAGTAGAACATTCATGTGTTGTTCTTGATCTTAGAGGAAAAGCTTTTAGCTTTTCATCATTAAGTATGATGTTAACTGTGGACTTGTCATGTATGGCCTTTATTAAATTGAGGTCTTTTCCCTCTATGCATACTTTGTTGAGGGTTTTTATCATAAATGGATGTCGAATTTTGTCAAATGTTTTTTTCTGCATCTGTTGTGATGGTCATATGATTTTTACCCTTCATTTTGTTAATGTAATGTATCACAGAGATTAGGTTATGTTGAACCATCCTTTCATTCCTGGATCATGGTAAATGATCTCTTTAATATATTGTTGAATTAAATTTGTTAATATTTTATTGGGGATTTTTAAAAAATCTATGTTCATCAGGGATATTGGCCTATAGTTTTCTCATCCGGTGACATCTTTGTCTTGTTTTGGTATCAAGTTAATATAAACCTCATAAAATGAGTTTGGAGGGATACCTAGGTGGCTCAGTGGGTTAAAGCCTTTGCCTTCGGCTCAGGTCATGATCCCAGGGTCCTGGGATCGAGCCCCACATCGGGCAATCTGCTCAGCAGGGAACCTGCTTCCTCCTCTCTCTTTCTGCCTGCTTCTCTGTGATCTCTGTCTGTCAAATAAATAAATAAAATCTTTAAAAAAATGAGTTTGGAAAAGTTCCTCCTCTTCTATTTTTTGGAGGAGTTTGAGAAGGATTAGTATAAATTCTTCTTTGAATGTTTGGTAGAATTCACCAGTGAATCCTTCTGGTTCTGGACTTTCGTTTGTTGGGAACTTTTTGATGACTGATTTAATCCTCACCAGTAATTAGTCTGTTCAGGTCATCTATTTCATCATGATGCAGACTTGGAAGATTGTATGTTTCTAGGAATGTATTCATTTCTCTCAGTTGTCCTATTCGTTGGCATTTAATTATTCATAGAAGTCTCTTCTGATCCTTTGTATTTCTGTGGTATCAGTTGTCACTTCGACCATTTCATTTCATCTCTGATATTATTTATTTGAGTTCACATTGAATTCTAAACAGAGTTCTTGATTCTCCCCCACCTCACTCTGATTTTATTAATCACTTCTGATGTCTACAACGGACTAGGGCCTGGTGGTGTGGGGGTGTGTGTGATACCCGCAAACCATATGGACTCAGGCTGGAGGGAAGTAAAAGCTCCCCAAGGTGGTCCTCCAAGTCAAACTGGCTGGAGAATTTGTTTCCTATTGCTGCCATAGCAAATTACCACAATGTCAGGGGCTCAAACAATGCAGATTTCTTACCCTACAGTTTTGTGAGTCAGTAATCCAATGCAGGTCTCATTAGGTTAAATTCAAGGCATTGGTAGAGCTGTGTTACCTTTTGTAGATTATAGGAGACAATTTGTTTCCTTAACTTTCCAACTTCTAGAGGCTGCCCACATTCCTTAGCTTGTGTTCCCTTCTCCATCTTCAAATCTACCTCAAAACCTGTCTTTCTATATATCAAGCTTCATCTAAGACTGAGGCTGACCTTTTAAAGTTTTTTTTGCTTCCCTTGAATACCATTTAAACCTGATTTCACCAATACATACATACATATTTCCAGTGTGATTTGTGCTAGATCCCAAAACCTCTAAATTTCTGTTATTTGCAGACTGATTCTCAAGATCAAGTAGAAAAGCAGGTTGCAGTCCAATAAACCACCTTTCCTAACCAGTTAGTATAAGTGGGAGAAAAACAAATGTGTTGTTATTGAAGAAATTGGTCTAAAACCCGCACTAATTTTGTAAACACCAAAGCAACCTAAAAGTAGACACTACTGTTTAATCCAAATGATTGTAGCAGATGCCATATGTCCTCTTCAAAGCCCAGCTGCAGCTTCATTGGACAGATCCCCTTCTTACATACATGCTAATGTACGTAATGCTAATTCCTATGTCAAGTGAGGGCAAGGCAGAGTTCTAGCAAGTTAATCTCCCCCAAACAATGCAAGCAATGGGGAGGTGAATCTGAAAATAAATATGCCAGCTTCCTTAACTCTTGATGGTTCTACATGGAGGCCCCCAGCAGGATTGAGCCCCCCCCTTGCTCATAACAATGACCCACTTGGTTACTTTCCTTTCTTGCCCATCTCACATCCCTATTCCCTCGTGGGCTTCTAGAAACACCTACTCATTTAGTCTGCTAGAACTGCTGTAACAATAGGTGACTTGAGCAGCAGAAACTTATTTTCTCACAGCTCTGGGGACTAGAAGTCTAATATCATGATGGCCACAGAGATGGTTTCTCTTGAGGCTCTTTTCCTTGGCTTGCAGATGGCCACCTTCTCTGCATGTCCTCTCATGGCCTTTTCTCTGTGCATGCATCCCTGCTGTCTCTTCTTCTTCCAAGGACACCACCTTACAAGGGCCCCACCCTTATGACCTCATTTAATGTTAATTACTACTTTAAAGTTCTCCTCTCTAAACACAATCACATCGGGCCTATGAAGGACTTCATCCTATTCATCCTATTAGGACTTCATCCTATGAATTCAGGGGGGATATTTAGTCAGAAACCTCTACCAAATTAATTACTTGCACTCAAATCCTTATCTCAGGGTATGAGCCCAAATTAGGATAGCCATATGCTGATTTGCCTTAGACCCTAAAAAAGGTGTTACAAAGAATTGTTATGATGTCTTACATACACACACACACACATACACACACACACGTGCGCGCATCTGGCTTGATAAAAACAGGCATTCCTGGAGTCAGGGAATGCCACTGAGCATCCCAAGCCAGATGCCTTGTAGGCTTGGATTGCATAACCCAAGAATATAAGTCATGTGTGTGACAGTATTCTCCTTAAAGGGATGCACTTCCGGATTCATGGGATTTTGCTTTTTCTGCATCAATTCCTTTTACTGTGCTATTTACTATTGTTTCGCCTGAAGGCCAGTTGCGTGAACTACTAGTGGCAGGAAATTCAAGAGACAGATTTCTCAGGGTGGGGGGGGGACTCAGGAAGGCCTCATGTGATGTATTTTGGGGGCACATATCTTAACAGTTTCCTGGTCCTTCCATTAGGACCCCTTTTCCGACCAGGGCTCATCATCCCCGGGAGGGGCACTGTGGTACGCTCTTGAACCAGCAGACTTTCCCAACCTGTGGGCTAAGCAAACCTCATGTCTTGCACACCTTGCACATGCATAAACTACAATTTTTCCAATACATGCAGGTGATGAATAGGACACAAGTTCATTGTGCGGTACTCCCAAATTCATCGTAACTTTCAGTCCTGTGGTTGTCTAACCAAAGAATATTTACACAGCTACCACTAACACATGAAGACATTTGACAAAATTATGTAAAAAGGGACCCTCCTACTCAAAATTTTGGAGTCGTTGTTCTGATCTGTGACAGAGACATTTCTAACTCAGCTGCCCCTCCATGGACAGGGTCTAAGAATATCTGGAATCTACTGCCTGTTTACAGTCCCTTGTCTCTTGAAGAGTTCTGTTAGCCAGAATTGCCCTTCACTGTGGGTCTTCTGTTCTAGCTCTCCTTTTCCTCAACTTCCTTTTGTTTGTCTTGCTCTCTTTTTCTGCCAATATTTTTACTCTCTTCAGGTAGGCTTTCATCCTCAGCCTGATCACTATGTTCTGTATTCTTTTAATTGCCAGTTCATGGAAAAGCCTTCTTAACCCCATCTGCAAGTATGCCTATCAGGTCTGGAGAACTTTACCCAAAAGCAGAGATGGAGAATTTGGACCAGGAGAAGAATCACTCAAATCTACACTAGTTCTTAAAGGTTGGTGGCACACAGTGTAATAGAAGCAGCTGGTATCCAACCTTGGAATACAGCATGTCCCTGCCCGCAGGCCTGGTTTCCAACTGCCGGTACCTGCAGTGTTTTGCCTTCAGGCTCTCTCTGGCCAATAACGTCCGTTCTACCCCAGTGCAAGGCAGGGAAGAAGTGTGAGGATGTTAACACCATCCAGAGTCCCAACAGCCAATGACTGATAGGAATTCATTGACAAATACCCAGCTCCTTCACCCTTCCGGAGGGATAACTGAGATGCATGTGTCACACTGACTCCCAGAGTTCTCTGGGTAATTAAGCCCCAGATGTCCACAGTGGTCATCAGGTTCCTAACAAATCTCATATTTTCTTTCTTCCTTGTCTTGTCACACCCCCCTGCTCCCTAATGCTGTTTTCTGTGATCTCTTCCCAATAATCTTCTTGCACTGCAATCCTCCTCCCTGTCTTATCGGGTAACCCAAAGTAGAATGCTATGGGACATTCTCTGCCCATATGCATTTTAAACAAGCTGTTTCTAGATTGAAGAAAAGGATAATCTGGCCATCCTCTAGTCCTGCTTGGATTTGTAATTCATTACCTGGCGTTGACACTTAGCCATCTATGACCTGGACAAGTCGCTTAATGTCTTTGTGCCTCAGCTCCCTGATTGTGGAATAAGGGTTTGGGCTGGAGCAGTGATTTTCAAAGTGCAGGGTTCTTCTGAAATAACTTTAAAGATTCTCCAGACAAAAGCAAAATCTGGAAATGAAGAGGCACTTACAGAATCATTTAAGTTAAATTACAAAATTTCAAGGAAGGGGGAAGAATATAGTGTTGGGTATTGGGAGATAATTCTCCATGGGTCTCTCATGTTTCTGCTCCTCTCACAAACAGAGGCCTTGACAATCTTTATTTCAGACTGTCCTTTCTTTGTTGTATGGCAGAGAGCCTTTGGAAATAAAGGCAGTGTCTCCCAACAGCCAGTGGTAGGTTCGCTTACCATTCAGCATAATGAAGGTAATGCTTTCCTCCACTACCATGGTTGAGCAGATTCCTTGTCTTGTAGCCCATTATAAGAATGCAAGTTCTCTTGGGACATCTGGGAGGCTCAGTCATTAAGCATCTGCTTTTGGCTTAGGTCATGATCCCAAGGTCCTAGGATAGAGCCCTGCATCCAGCTCCCTGCTTGGTCGGAAGCCTGCTTCTCCTTCTCCCACTCCCCCTGCTTGTGTCCCTCTCCATCAAATAAGTAAATAAAATCTTAAAAAAAAAAAAAAAAAAAAAAAAAGAATTCAAGCTCCCTGAGCTTTGGGCTTTCTGGGCACTGATAAACACCCATTCTTTACATAGAATCTTCTAGACCACTTGGAGTTAACCCAAAATGACTTGAGAAACAAGGGGAACCAAAAGCAGAGATGAAGGTCATGTCACTTGCTATCTGGGAGTATAAAAGCCCTTTGTCTCTGATCCGGGAATTTCATGTCTTCTGCCAGCATTCGTGAAGCTATGGTATGATAACTTTTTAGCTTACAAGTTGGGTAAAACCTCAGACCCCTCACCATACTTAACATGTGGAAAATGTTACTGAATCTTGCATTGTTGGTGATAGAAGGTTTGTACAATACAGTAATTGCCATTGTCCAACAACAGAGTCTAAAATAGAACCCAAGAGTACAGACCCAAGTTCTGAAATAATTGGCTTAAACTCTGAGATTAGTAAAATCTTTACATTTCAAATAAGCAAGTGTATTGATGTTGGTGATTTCTCTACTTTGATTGTTTTTTTTTAATATGTTTTTACAGGCAAATAAAAGGGATATTTATCACTTTATAAAACACTCACCACAGACATATTTGGAGAAGAAAATTGTAACTAACTGCTTAGAACTCAAATAACCTCATAAAAAATGTAGCAATGTCTGTATAATGAGGAATAGAAAAACTATTTGCATAAAAATTATTGCCAATATGTATGCAAGCAGTATATTTGCATAACAAGCTCTGGCGGTTAACAAAAAGACAACTTTGTTTTTTAAGTGTTGGGTAACGTCCTACAAATTGACAACTTTATTAAAGGATTGTCTTCCCATTGCAAACTTTTCAGTTATTTACAGTGATAAATGTGGTGAATTCCAGAATTTACTTTTCATATTGAAGTTCACTGGTTATACTGAAGAGAGGCACCAAGGCACGTAAATACTTCAAATGAGACAGAAAATTACTATTGTGTAATAGAAGTATCTTTAGCTGAAACTCTCAAATATAGCATGACTGTGCTGTTTGCCTGTCTTGTGGATATTTTTAAAGAACTAAATTTGGCAATGCAAGGCCCCTATGTTACCATGCCTAAAATTACAGTTAAAATGTCAGCAGTGAAACTGAAAACTAATGTTTGTACTCAACATGCAAAACAAAGTAAATTAGACTATTTAGAAACCTCAAATTACTATCTGACAAAGAGCTGTGCTACTGTGTCTGATTTTTAAAATATTAATACAGCTTTATATTGTTCATGGTTATGTTTGAAAAGTATTTCCTGCTCCATGATAATTAAAATTGCCTTATTCTTTCTCTGTTCCCTTACTATTCATCACATTTCTGAATTAGCTTAATTGATGTGTATCCTGGATGTCAAGGAAGCCATTTTTTAAAACTTGTACCATTTGGATCTAGTTCTGCTTGTGAATTTTAACTGCTTTAGTTCTGAACAACTAGAAGCAGGGAAGAGGGCCAGAAGACTGTGCTTGACATCCGTGAGTCCCAATTCCTAAATTTTGTATTCATGTTATTGTTCTCGATAATTTACTTTATAAGTACATGTTACTTACTTCATAAGTACATGATTTGGATGTGTAAAATTATTTTATGTTAACAAAATACCATATTTTCCATTGCAGACCCTAGAGCTTTACCTAAGATTTTATTTTTGTGAGATTTGAGGGGTAAAGAATTTTGAAAATCACTAGACCAACTGGTTTTTCGGTTTCTAAAGACTTTATTCCTCTAACTTGAATTTAAAACGAACTTTTCTATTTTTCAAAATTATTGAAACAGAACACTGAAATGCTATCCAAATTAGACATACACACCCCCACACACATATTCTTGTCTCACTGTCCCAGCATTTCCTTCTCTGGTGCGATCCAATTGCCTTCTCTAGTCATTGTCTGAATCAGATGTGCCAACTTTTCTGATTATTTGGTTTTTAAGTCCTCATTTGTCTTCCTTCAAGCTGGTTGCTTTTGGTCTCATTCGCTGCTCATCTATACTTTTGCAGAAAGATGGATGGAATATTTACATAGAACAACAAAAATGGAAAGCAGGTCATTTTGGTATTTTGTCAACTCTGATAAAAAGCTTTTAGTGGAGTAAATATTTAGGCTTATTGGCTGGGACAATATTTTAGTTTTTTATGCTGCCATATGAAGATGTCTGTACAATGAAAGATTCTGGAGAAAACCTTGTATCATATAATTGAAATACTCTTTATCTCAGATTATGGTGTTGTGCCTCAGGCTATGTACTCATCCTCTTACTGTGTAACAGATTATCCCATAATTTATCATGTAAAACAAGATACATGTGTGATCTCATGTTTTCTATGGATCCGAAACCTGGTGCAATTTAGCTGGATGCTTCTGTCAAGGTCTCTTATGAGGATCCAATCATACTGTTGTCCAGGGCAATGGTCTCATCTGAAGGCTCTACTAGGGCATGAGGGTTTGCTTCCTCACTGACTAGTATGGCTGCTGGCAGGATTCAGCTCCACACAGGATGTTGGACAGAGGGTCTAAGTTCCTCATTGGCTGTTGGCTAGAGCCTCCCTCAGTTTTATTGACATGGGCCTCTCCATTGGTCAGTTTACAACATGGCATCTGTCTCCTGTCAGTGTGAGCAAGAGAAAGACAAAGAGAGGGGGCTCGAGGCAGAAGCCACAGCCCTTTTGTGATTTAATCTCGAAAGTGACATCCTGTAGCTTTTTCCATAGTCTGTTGATAAGAAGCAAGTGACTGGGTCCAGCCCACACTCAAGGGGGAGGGTATTGCTCAAGGGCATTCCACCAGGAGGTGTGGATCACTGGAGGTCCTCTCTGAGTCAGCTGACTGTGGGGTGCTCAGCAGAAACCTCATGCCTCTCCCATAACCTGAAGGAGCCCAAGTCACATAGTGAGTAGGTCTATATGGCTGACATCACTCTGTTCCTGAAATTGAAAGGAAATGACAGCTTCCCTGCCCTTACGTGTCCACTATTTTGTAACCATCCAATTCAGAACATGGGAATGTTGGTGGCAGTGGTGGAGGGCACACTCAGTCCCATCACCACAGACACTGAAAGTCTCATAGTGTGCCCACCAGACAGGAACAGGCCAGCCACAGGACACACCACACAGGCCCAGCATGCCTCTCTTCCTCTGTAATCATACCTTGTCGCTACCTGTCAGATTATTACCATGCCTCACTGCATGTAAAGTGACTTTTTAAGGTTAAAAGAATTCTTGCTCTGAATTGAGGTTGACATAAGCCGGTATATTGCAGCTGAGACTTCACTGCCCTGACTAGCTGCTATGGCAGTTTCCGGAACTTGCTAATTGGCGTGTGTCCAGACTTCAGGACTGTACTTGCTTCAGCTGCTACTCAAAGTAGGAGCTGACTGTGCCAAGGTCTCTGCACGGCTCAAATCCCTGCACCACTCATAGCGGAAACTGTGTGGATAACCACCTGACTGAAGCTTGATTACATTGGCTGTTGAAAAATAATCAGCATGATGGGTTGAATAAAACACTGGATATACGTATGAAACAATTTACATTTACATAGAGAAAGCTGTATGAAGAGTTCACTCATTTTCTGAAATACAGAGTAGACAAGAGGCAGTGATGATCTCAAATCGAGGACAAGGAGGACTATCACTCCTCTTGAGATGCACAAAAGGAAGATGATCTAGAACAACAAGCAAGGAAAGCTCTAGTTTCATCTATTAGTATTATAACTCAAAATACATATGGTTCCAGACTCATTCCAAGTGCAGATTGTGTTTGGTTAAAAGTTCTATTGGGGGAAGTCTTGCCTAGCTTTGACGGAACCTCTCTACTGGAACATTCCAAGCTCCATAGGAATGCTAGGGATTGCAGTGGCAAGAGCAATTTCATTCCCTGCGATTTCAGCTGCCCCACCTCTCCTCAGTACAGATTGCAGAGAGAAGAAGGAGTTATGCCAAGATCTATTTTAAGGCTCTGTACATTAACTAAAGAGGCACAACTATTTTTAGCCCAAATGTATAGATTTTCATTACCTTAACCCTAAAACTGAAGATGAGGGTGAGTTGGTGGGCTTTCTCCTTTCATCTCAAACTTTCTTTTTAAGTCTTTAGAAATCATTCTTGACCTAGAATGTGATGAATTCTGAAATATGGTAATTATCTGTTTATAATGCAAATAATTGGCAACACATCCTTGATCAGATCCTCAATACGAGTCCTTGGAGATATTAGAATTCTTCCCCAAGAAGCTCTTGAAGCATGCATTATTTTCGACTTATAAACTTCAGCAGTACAGAGGAGACACCCAACTTTTCTGTTCCTGTGCCATAAGCTCAGGGGATTTTTCTTCCATGCTGAATGAAGGCTGGTTTGACACAAGCTCGAGGAAAAAGCTTAGAGGTAAAACCAAAGAGAGAAAGAGCAGATCCATGATCAAGGGAGTGAGGGCATCCAGAAGGCAGACACAGAGTTGGGATGAGCTACTGGCCTCTTGGTTGCCTCCTTTGTGCCTAAAAATGATACCTAAGTGTCCCTATTTTCTATCATCAAATTACAAAATGTTATTAATATTTAAATTTACATTTTTCATTTAATGCAACTATATTCCTTTTTAAGTAAGTGTGATGCATCAAACTTCAGATGTTCAGAATTGGAAAGATAAAGAACTATTATTTTTTTTTAACTGACATTTCTGACTTAAGTAATTTTGAGGGTAGTCTGTTATCAAGTGTTTATATCTATTGTACTGTTTCCCATCAAATGTCTTCCATTCAATATTTCTGGAGATCTTTCTTTCCATGGAAAGCAATCTCAATGTAACTTTATGGTAGAGATCAATGGATAGTTTACAATACGGATATTTGCTCTATAAGCTATTGAAGTAAAATTTATCTGTTCCGTAGTGTAAAAGAGGCATGGAAAAGCATGTACACTCAACTGTTTATCACAAGTTAATATTGGGAAATACCACCAGGCTCCTGGGATCTCTTACCCCAGGAGGTGCAAACCCTCCATTTGGGGCCTATCGCATGGAGCTCTAGATCACTTCTAGAGCCCCCTAGAGCCTGATGGAGTACAAGAGTACCCAATTTGCACCAGCAGAGGATACCATGAACAACACAAGCAGATGGCCAGACCCAGTGGAACCCTGTGAAGCTTGAGGTGGAACTCCATGGCAAACCATGGCAGTCTGACTTGACCAAAGAGGATGGACATCCCTGCAGTACCAGCCAGGATAGTTGTCATCACCCAGAGAGGCCCCCTGTCCCTTTCCTTATCCTGTCCCTGTGCCCTGACACGACATACACAGACCAACCTCAGGAAAAATGTTATGTGTGTACATTTGTGTGTCTGGGTGGACACTGAGGTCACTGCAGGTACATTTCTGTCACCAGGGGGCCGGGAGGGGGTATTGTACTCCCCAAAGAGAAGAGTTTCAGATAAATTAAGACTACCTTGGGTTCCTGGATGCAGGTGTTTCACCCGCAGTTCCTATAGACTTCTACATGAAGCTCAACTTACAGTTTCCCAACTTTCTAAAATAATCCAAAACTAATTCCAAAAGGACATTTTCACTTTTGTTCAGAGAATGCTCATCATGTAGGCTGCAGTGGCACTTTATGTTTAATAGTTTTATTGAGGTATTACATTTGACATTTGATGAATAACACCTGTAAATTGGATCTGAAGATAGAATGGACCAAAGACATGGGTTTGATGTCTAGGTGGTCCTTCTCAGCTCCAACATGCTCTGATTACCTGAATCACCAACACCTCCTTTTCCTGGAATTGTTGGGAATTTCAAAGAATCTACTACCTGAGTCTCTTTTTAAAAATTAGATGTCTTGTAAACCTTAGCCCCCTCAATTTTTTTTTTTAAAAATTCAAGAAATCTCATATCATTCTATGGCCACAGCCCAGATATGATTAACTTTTGGACACATTTCCTTCCAGGCTTTTTTTTCAAATGTACACTTTACTTTCATGGTTGTATTTTTTTTTTAATTGCCCATACAATTTTTCACAGCTTGTTTGGGTAATACATATATTTAATTCAACTTCAAAAGTGAAAAGTTGTGGCCACTTTGTTGCTTTCAGTTACACAATTTCAATTACAAGTGAGAACCACTGGTGGGGGTCATATTTTGATCATTAATTCCATTTTCCTGATCACAAATGATCGCCTTGTGTTCTTTTGCATTTGGTTATCAAGGTTTTAATGTTCTTATTTACTCATATGACCTCTTTAGCTGATAAATATATTGAGCATTTTTCTACCAAATTTGTCCTAGTCGACAGATTTTCATTAACATGCTAAATATTTATTTAGTCGTATCTTTCTTTCATGAATTGCTGTGCCACTTCGATTCTTAGAAAACTATTCCTCTTCAGGGTCTTGACAAATATTTTATATATTTTATAAATAATTTTCTTCTGTGTTTAGCTGTTGGAATTTTCTGACACTGCAGATCAAATCCGAAGTGAATGAAAACAAAATTACTCTTTCCTGGACTGTAATCTTGGTTCCCTCCCCGTCGCGCCATCTTGTGGGCCTCCACCAGCCACACTCCACCTCACTTCCTCCACTTCTTTGAACAGAAAGTGGGACAATTTTGTGGCAGGCAAAGCGAAGGGCTCATGGGGGACACCATTCCTTCCTCTGGCCTCCTTTGTGATCTCTGAGAAACCAGAGCTGTTCACCTCAGCTGAGTTACCCCAGAAACCACTCAGCAGCTGTGATGCGCCACACTTCGAAATGGCCTTCTGCTTTGGCGTTATGAAAATGTCCACTTTCTGCTGTGGGCATCACCCTGGTGGACCTGCGGTGCTCAGGGCCCAGTGCCCCTTCCATTTGAGAGCAGGATACCATCAGAAAGTCTTTCTGCGGCCCTTAAGATGCCTCAGGACTTTCCGTATCACTCTCTTTTTCCTGCCTGTCTCTCATTTTCGCTGCCTGGAACTTTAGGCATCCCTAAGTGTGGAGCCCTCCCCATCGCAACCCCATCAATAAAATTCTCACCACTGTTCTTCACTGAAGAGCCTTAAAAAGAAAATGGATGGCCATTTCTCTGAGAGAGTTTAATTATGATCCTGCCCTACGGCAGCAAGATGAATTGGATGGCATCTCAAATTCTTTCCAAAGGAGCAGTTGGGAGACCTATAAAGCCGTGTGTCTAGACTGGAAATGAGGGAAAATCCTAGTTGTCTTAAAGTGGATGAAGTCCACAAGAGTTACGTTTTTTTCAAAATTTTACTTCGTTAATCTCAGGAAATGGACTCCTACTTTTAAAGCTCTGGTAATGCCCAGTCTCAGGCCACTGGCCATCTGAGCCTATATACCAAGATTATCCGAATTCCCAGTGACATACTGTCCCTCCCCCGGGCAAAGATGTCAGGGAGCTGGCAGGGATGAAGTTTTCCATGAGCTGCGGAAACCACTCCCACAAGAGACAGACCTGCATCCTAGCACCTCAAGAGAAACTCGACTTTCGTTTGCTATTAATTTTTTATCATTCCCGACCACTTTTGCCCCAGAAATTTCAAACCTTATCAATCTTTCACCATTCACTCTGTACCATTTTCAGTGCGGAGGGAAATGAGACCACTATTCGCTCACATTATAAAAAATAGCCTGTTCATATCATGTCTTTGTTTAGATTCCAATATACTAAGGTTGTGCTTTGTTTTGTTTTGCTTGCTTTTTAATTAAAACTTGAGTAGAGAATTTAATGCCTACTTTAAACACAGTCCTACATTTATTTTATGAATGTTATTCTTTTCTTGACAAGACGGGTTTGGAGTCTTAAAATGTCTTTTGAACCTGCATTATTATCCATTGAGCTAAAAATCATGTTTTCCTTTTGTTAATGCAACTACAAGAAGAGGTCAATGTTTTCTCCTTGAAAACTTAAATAGTCTCATTTAGATGACTTAATTGACAAAAAAAATCCTTTTGCTTGATAAATATTAAGAAATTACAACAGCGAGATGAAGATACATAATGAAGATTCCTAACCAAGAAGACAATGCTTTTATTGGCCTAAATATTATATGGAGAGAGGGTCAGCCCTAAACAGTGGGACAGGTGTGGTTACTTAATAAATGGTGTCTGGTTAAGTGTTTGGCAGTTTGGGGGAGGGAGAGGATCTACTTAGTTCCTGTAGCATGGATTGCTAATTTCCCTCCAGATCCGTTCCCCTCTCCCTGTTTACAAATAGCTCCCCCCCCCCAGCTTTAGAGAGCACCTCCATCAACACATGCTGTGCTCCCCAGTTCCCTGGCAACTAGAGAATCACACAAGAACCCAGGCACATTCTTTACACAGAAAACTGCATGCCCTTGGTTCTTTATCCCTTCCTGCAGACTGAAATTCAGACTTGGTGGTTAAAGATCAGCAGTGGCCATGGGAGAGTAAACAGCCTTGGGACTAGCGGGACTGGAGGGAAGAAGTCTGGGTCCCAGGGTCCCTGTGTGATATCAGGGAGCAGAGCCTCCTGTCCTGGCTGGCCCTGGGCCCTTGACAACCATTGATCACCATATAAGAGACAAATTATTAAATTGAATGAACAGTTGAATATTTGCAATGGACATAAAGATAAAAGATATAAAATATTCAAAGGAGATGAGATATGAATTGCTCTTGAACACATGAAACAACATTCAATTTACTCCTAATAGGAAAAAGCAAATTAAAATAATGTTTTTAAACCTCTCAGATTGGCAAATAATCAATACAAAGTGCTAAAACAAAAACAGTCAACTTCAAGTAAATAAATAAGGGAAGGATGCAAATAAAACAAAGCATACAGAAAAAGAAATATTTATTGAAGATAACAAGCCAATATTTCCATGTATTAATTGGCAATATTTCCCTATTGTGGGGGAATATGTACATTCCAACAATGTTATGAGGAAATTGGATACAAATCTTATGGAGAATCATAAAATTGTGTTTTTGCTAGCCTTTGTCAGTCTATACAGTTGAAATGATTCAAAATATAGCAAATGTGTACATGAAGATATTCATAGTGATATCATTAATAATAGTAAAAAATTAAAATCAAGATGCCCACAGAAGGGAGATGGTTATTATGTACCCAGTCAGTGGAAAAGGGTAATCATTTCAGATGATGCTTGTGAAAACTGCAACACATAACAAAAGGATTGATATATTTTTTAAGTGGAAAAAGCGAGTTGAAACTCTATATACATTTATTGTGCTGTTGCGTTTTCTATGCCTACATCTGGTTCTGTATCTTTAGCCCAGATCTGTCTCTTCAGCGTAATGCTGAATTTCAGATGGCTATCTCCACCTGCCTACTCCTTATCCTTTTCCAATAAATCTTCCAGGCAGAAGCCAAATTAATTCATCCACTGTTTATTCAACAAATATTTATTGAGCGCTAATCACTAGCCAGGAACAGTTCCAGAAGCTCGGGACACGCCACTGAACAAAACAAAGAGCACTGATCTCACAGGGATTATGTTCCCGACAGGGGAGACAAACAATAAAAATAAGTCAATAACTGTACAGTATGTGAGAAGGTGGTGAGTGCTGGGGGAAAGAAGAAAAAGGAAAATAGAGCACTGCAAGGTGGTTGGCTGCGGGATGCGGTCGGGTCGCAGGGAGACATAGAGCCTCGGAGTAGAAGCTCATTGGGAAGGAGCTTCGATCAAGGAGACTTGATCAAAGACGAAACAGAAAAGATGCCTGGAACTGAGTGGAGATCTGAGACAAAAGCATTCCAAAAGGCGGGGCCCTCTGGAGCTAAAGCTCAGGGGCGGGTTCCAGCGCGCCCTGCTGAAGGCCCTGCGGCCTCCGTGATGGATCGGATTGGATCGGGGGGTGTGGGGAGAGATCTTGTGGACCCCTATGAGGATCCCCGCTCTGGTCTGATGAGACCTGGCGGCGCGACGGGGTGTGAGCCACACGCGCTCCCGTTGGGGTTCTAGAACTCCCCTCTTGGGCTGGGAATGGGAAGAAGGGGCAATGGGAGAGGCAGACATCAAGTTAGGGGACTTTTACAGCCATCTGGGTGAAAGATGGGAGTATGGGAGGAAGACATAGGACTCCTGGATCGGTTGAAAGTAGGGCTACACGGTTTCCTGAGGAGGCACGAGAATGGAAGAGAAAAGCCAGGGCGCCTCCAAGCCCTGGGCTTGATCAACAGGTAACTGGGCCCACTGCGGTGGTTAAATGGAAGTTGGCATGACTACGGGACCACCAGGTTCTCCTGGTGTTGAACAGGGAACATAGGGGTCCGCAGCACGGAAGATGCCACCATTGCTGTAGAGTTGTAATCCTTTGCGGTTCTCTTATTTTTTTATTTTAAACATTTATTATTTGAGAGAAAGTGAGAATGAGAGTGTGAGTGGAGGGAAGGCCAGAGGGAGAGAATATCAAGCAGACTCCCGGCTGAGCGCACAACCCATGACCCAGGAGATGAGGAGCTGAGCTGAAGCCAAGCGTGGGACGCTCAACTGACTGAGCTGCCCAGGCACACCACTGTCCCCTTATTTTAGAGCTGATGATTTCCTTCAGATCTCAAAGGTCCTGCAGGGTCTGTAGGCCTTGAGCACTGGGTCTCAGGCCCTGATGACTTCAGGTTGCTGACAGGGTAGACAGTGCTCATTCATCATGAGCCCTGAGCTACCTTTTTCATTCAGTTTCTGCCCCTGTCCTCTTCATACCCTCTAGAACTCATCCAGACTCATCTCCCTGAATTTCTTCTAAATAGCTCCGCACTTTGTGCCTCTGATTCTGCAGCTCAGGGCTGTCCCTAACTGAGTCCCGCCTCCCTCTTCTCATTGTGTGTTTGTTGATGGCAGTACTAAAGATCTGAGAAGGCAAATATCCCCAAATGATAGGAGCTATGCCCTGGCAATGGGCTTCTGACAACCCTGCACTTTCGAGAAATTCTGTAGGGTTACCATCTTTGAATGACTTTGCAATTTTCTCCATCCTTTTTCCTTCCTTCAAAACTAACTGCAGAAAGATTGATTGTAAAAATATCCCATGGATGTTGGCATTTTCCTTTATATGCAACTGAGTGGGATGCTTTATAATAAAAGTATTGCTGTGATTGTCGTCCTACCCCAACTTCCATGCTTTTGATTTCAAGTTCTTCATGCATTTGCAATGAGCCGGTTCCCAAATTCATCCCAAAAGGCGGCAACGTGTTTTCTGCAGAGCAGAAACCATACCTGAGCAAGGACATTGGGTGCTTAGACAAGAAGCTCAATCCAAGTAAGGCTGGAGAGGTCATGGCCAAATTTGTTTCTGGTGAAAACAGAAGTTCTGGCTCCAGTTTCTTTCCATATCAGGTGGCTGGATGGGACCTGGGGTGGCAAGAGTGGATCCAGAGGTGGGGGGGGAGGGGAGGTGGATACCAGCACCTTTTAAAGGAAATATGACAAAAGCTGGAGGTATCTAACACGAGGGGGCTGCCTGCAGAACCAGAGAGCAGGCATCCTGGCTTCCAGTTCTCGCCTTCTGTGAATCCTGACACGTCTTAATCTTTGGCATCTCTATTCCTGTATTTATAACTAGAGACAATAAAAACTGTCATAGGGTTTAGTGTGTGTGTGTAAAGACTTGGCAGTTTGGAATGCACAAGGGTTTCAGGTACTATGTTCTCAGTAAATATTAATTTCTCTTCTTTTTGCTGGGATATTACAATAACGACAATACAAAAGTGTCATTGATCTAATAAAGCTGCATGTTCAGGTGGCTTGTAAAAGATTTGCTGAGATCCAAAGTATCTTAACCCTACCTGGGCTCCCAGATAATCACACTGATTATTTATGTAATAATCGCCAATAGGCCTAGAGAACCAGCTTGGGGTCTAGGCATTTATGTAGATTTCACATCAGCCTGTGGAGGCAGGACCTGTGATCACTATCCTTCTGTCCCGTGGGAAAGGAGAGTCATGGAGAGGGGAGGCAGACCCCTTAAGGTCACAGACAGTAAGTGGGAGGGGCAGGTCTTGACCCCTGCACCCCACTGCCTTTCGGCCAGCTCCTATCGACTCAGTGCAGGCTGTGAGCAGCCCTATCAAAGGGCTCCCGTATCCTAAATACCCAAGTAGTTCCTGCTGAGTCAGTCCCGCTGACTGGGCTCACACAAAGATCTTAATTCACTGTGACTCCAGCACGGCTATTTTCACTCTTCCTGTGTGCTGATTCTGCTCACAGTGACATTGGCAAACGCATGACATGGAATGAAACAAAGCATTCCTGGAAGCTCAATTTCCAGAAAGACTGTCATTGTCCCTCCCTCTTCCTCTCCTCTCCCCACCCAGGAAGCCCCCAACCCTGGGGGAGTGACTCCAGAAAATGCTTTCCTTTGAATGTCATCATTTACACTCTCTGCCAAGTGTCCCTCTAACTCAAGTCTTGCCTCTAACATTAGAGTGCAGTCAAATTAGGCAAGCAGGTACCTTGAACCCTTCGATGGAGGAGTGTCAGATGTCAAAATCAGTTACTTTATGCTGGAAGGTGTTACATTTCAGCGCATTCTTGCAAGGACTACAGTCGGATCTTTAAGGCTTTGAAATGTCAAGGCCCCATACTCATCTATTTTACCAGTGTTGACATTTGACTGGCGGAAAATTGCCTTTGAGTCCTGTTCAAACATTTGAACTGTTGCATCTTATTGTTTCTGGTGCTCAAGAGCATCAACAAACAGCGTGCAAATCCGACGGCTGTATTGTAAGTTCCTATGCTTCGTCTCCTTTGCTAGGAATCCACCTTAAGCTCCACACATAGAAAAGAACTGAAATTTTTCTCTAAAGACTGCAGTGTGCACAAGCACGGGAAAAGACAGCAGGGAAGTGTTTGCTGATGAAATTGATATTCCTCAAAGATGGACGGTAATATCTATTCAAGAAATGCCAGGCGCCTGAGGTAATTCACTGCAGGAAGTGACAGCTGGGGCATGGAAAGAGGAGGAGGGTAATTGGCTAAATTAAAATTGAGATCAGAGTTAACACTTTTACATGTGTGAAACTTGCAGTGCAATCTAAAATGAGCTAAAACTCGTTGAGATCAAAATACTGTCTGCCCTGTATTTGAATCTCACTCCCCACTTCCAATCCTTGCCATTTCTGTGCACCTTTTCATTCTGTTACCTGGATGACATGAGAGAACAGAAAATCCACTGCTCGGGGCGCCTGGGTGGCTCAGTGGGTTAAAGCCTCTGCTTTCAGCTCAGGTCATGATCCCAGAGTCCTGGGATCGAGCCCTGCATTGGGCTCTCTGTTCAGCGGGGAGCCTGCTTTCCTTCCTCTCTCTCTGCCTGCCTCTCTGTCTACTTGTGATCTCTGTCTGTTAAATAAATTAAAAAAAAAAAAGAAAGAAAGAAAGAAAGAAAATCCACTGCTCCCCTCAACAGGGAATCAGCTGCCCGGGGCTCTCACACTGGAGGTGACATTGGAACCCCCTTCCCCATCCCCCCCCCCACAGGGGGCTTATTAAACACAAGTTGCTCTACCCATCCCCCAGAGCATCTGAATTAAGACCGGAGGGTGGACCTAAGAATTTAAACCGGAGGGTGGACCTAAGAATTTAAGGTCTTTCAAATTTCCCCAGGTGATGCTGATGGGTCACAGACCACACTTGAAGAAGTCCTGGTCTATGTAACGTGGACTATGATTTTTTCTTAATTTTTGTAAATCCAGTAAAGCTGGATGAAGGGTGGGAAAGGAATTGGGTTTGGATTAAGATAACCCTGGATTAGACTTCCAGTTCTGCCAATTACTGGCTGTGTGAATTTGGAAAGACTCCTTAACCTCCAGGAACTTCAGTCTCCTAACATGCAGAATATGGATAGCAGAACTGCTAGAGTCATGGCAGGATCCAATGCTGTACAGATTTCACAAATAAAAATATTAGCAAACAGGATCCCTGCACCCCACACCTTGCTCTATACATAAGCCTTGATTGCAGGTAATAAAACCTTCCAAAACACTAACCTGCAATACATTAGTACATATCCCAATCAATGGGACTCTTTGCTTGGGGACATTTTGGCTGCTAATTTATGTTAATATTACCTCCTTGCTTGACCAGCCCATAACACGAGAGGCTACGGTTCTACATCGACTTTCATTTTTCAAAGAGAATACCAACACAAATCACAATGGTAAATGGCCTAGAATCACAGGACACACACACTGATAATTTCATATCAAATATGTCACCTATTCAAAGTTTGGTCTTAAAGTTCTCAGTATCTCACAGGTGGCCAATGTGACCATGCCTCTCTGATGTATTTCCAGCTGATTCTGGAATTTGCTAGTGTGGGAGCCTCCTGAGGAGACCAGCGACTGAGCCTCCCCCAGATAATTCCCACCCATGATAATTTCCAAGAGAAAACTGGGACTAGGCCAGTGATGAGTCAACCGCAGTGACTAAGAACAGAGCCTCAAAGATGTGGCTGAATCCCTTCCCACTGGTCCTATGAGCTCCCTCATTTCGAAGTCTCATTTGGTTAAATATTGGTCACTCAAAAGAGTTTTTAAAATGTTATTCACATCTTACCTAGCTTCCCTCAGAACTCAGGTGACCTGTTCACAGCAGCCTAACTCACAATAGCCAAAACATGGAAGCAACACAAGTGTCCATCAGTGGATGAGCAGAGAAATGAAACGTGGTGTATGGACACAGTGAGCTATTATTACTCAGCCTTAAAAAGGAAGGAAACGGATACCTCCTACAATACAGATGAACCTTGAGGAGCCTGGGCCCAGTGAAGTAAGCCAGTCACAAAAAGACAAATACCGTATGATTGCGCTTATATGAAGTTCCAAGTAATCAAATTCAGAGACAGGAGGATGGTGGCTGCCAGGGGTAGGGGGAGGGGAAATGAGGAGATAGTGTTTGGATGATGGAGCATTCCAGAATACAGTGAATGTTCTGAATGCCACCAGACTAAACACTCAAACATGTTAATTTTCTGTATATTTTACCATAATAAAAAAACAACACCAAAAAACCACTCGATAAAAGTCACTTGATAAATTCTGAAAACGAATGGAGGCTGGATCTTCCAGCTTCTAAGTGACTCTCTAACATGAAGGTTAAGCTGTCATGAAGTCTGCAGTCTGCCTAGACACCCCTCTAAGTTTATACCCCAAGCAAATAGCAGAAGGAAATAACTTGAGGAAAAGACATGGTTCTTATGAAATCAACGGGCTTATAACCTAAGTCTGTCAGATAAGAGGGCCAGAATTTTCTCCAGGGTCGCTGACACGAAACGAGGTAGCTGTTGGGAAGCTGTGGGAATTAAATCATGCATTTCCCACCATGCGGTTTAGGCAACACTTCTCTGACATCCACCAGCAGATTCTGTTCCCCATAAATTGAGTCTATGGGGAGCCTTCGGATGTTCTATAAAATGACTTTTACTGACAAATTCGTTTGGCAAAAGCGGTGGAAGAAGGGTGTGCTTGCAACTCTCGCCTCTGGCCCTCTGGGCAGACTGTGCTCTTGAGTGGGTGCAGTCATAGAGTTCTCAGAATTCCTCCCAGAGTTCTCAGCCCTGCTTTTCCTTTGGTCTCGCCCCGTCTGCACTCGACTTTCTTTTCTCACACATGTTCTGACTTCCACAGATCTAGGCACAAATGGAAGCACATGGAAATGCATTTAGCATTTGAAGAATTGCAGAGGTGTGCTGATACACAAAGGGGACCTTTATGAGGCGCCGTACACAGATTTTTCTCATTTATTCCTTACACCATTCCAGTTTCGTTACCCTTATTTTATAGCTGAGTGAATGGAGGCTCAGAAAAGGAAAAACAAAACAACCCACCTCCCCGATAACCACCTAAGTAAGATCCTCCAGCTAGTAAGGGGACAAAGGCAAATTGGAAACCAGATCCTTTACCTTTCTTATGACCACTAATGGAAACAAAACAAAGCAAAACACCGATCTTCTGTTGGTTTCCCTTTATCATCTCTGATCCGCTTTGAAGACTGAGCTATTGAAAAGAATAGAGAGGTTAGAACATCAGATACCTCAGTATTTGTATTTACAAATATAACCAGGCAAGTAGGAAAGATGAAAAGGATTTATGGTGTGACTTGATATTCAAAGAGGCGAATATGGAATGATGAAGGCAAACCAAAGTATGGTAATGATGTTACATCCTTACATATAAAATACACCATTACATCATGACATACAAGGTATGTCATGACGGAGTGGTACAAACGTAGAAATCATGATAAATGGTGAAATCTTGGGAGGGAGAGCAAAGGAAAGTAATGTAAAGACCAAGAAACAGTATTTGGATATAAGATTTTTTTTTCTGTAATAACTCAGGATGATAACAAGTTGTAAGGTGATGTCAAAGATATATCTCTCTGCCCCACTTTCCTCTTGGAAATCTGCCCAAAACAAAAGAAAAACAAACAAGATGCAAAGAAAGTAGGAAGCACTAACAAATCCCACTTAAAATGTAGGATCAAGGGGTACAAAATGCACTGAAGTCACATGGGGTAGGGGGTGGGGTAAGGCAGACGCATGCTGCCTGGTATTGTTTTGTTGGGTAAAGTCAACAGAACAAAATTCTCCAAAGAGATACACGTAGAAGGAGAACTGACGATTTCCTACTTGAGCTACATTTGTGCCAGCTAGAGGCAGTGCCAGAGAAAGCACCATCTTGTTGGGAAGCAGTCAATGACCCTGGAGCTCTCCCATAGACTCTTCTGCAAATAACCCATAAAATATAATAAAGAAAAAGGACAGACAGAGAGAAAGGCAGCATATTAGCCTGTTTGGGACATAGTCTATGCTCATAACAGAATATCATGGACTGGGTGGCTAACGCAACAAAAATTTATTTTCTGATGTTTCTGGAGGCTGGATGTCCAAGATCAAGGTGTCACCAGGGCTGATTTCTGGTGAGACCTCTCTTTCTGCCTTGCAGATGACCATGTTGTTGCTGTGTTCTCACTTGGCCTTTTCTCTCTGTGTGTTCACTCCTGGTATCTTTCCTTCTTGTTTTCTGGACACTAGTTCCATTGAATTAGGTTCTTACCCTATTGACCTCATTTACTCTTCATCCAATACTGTCCAATATTATCTCCATTACAGCCAAACTGGGGCTTAGGGCTTTAACATATGAATTTAGGGGGATACAATTCAGTTTTAACAGATGATGAAAATATAAATTCACAAAAGCTGACCCAAAGAGAAATAGAAAATTAGAACTGTCTTATTAAAGAAACTGAATCAACAGTTAAAAATGTTCCTATAGGGTGCCTGGGTGGCTCAGTGGGTTAAGCCTCTGCCTTCAGCTCAGATCATGATCCCAGGATCATGGGATCAAGCCCCACTTTGGGCTCTCTGCTCCGAGGGGAGCCTGCTTCCCTTCCTCTCTCTCTGCCTGCCTCTCTGCCTACTTGTGATCTGTCTGTCAAATAAATAAATACAATCTTTTTAAAAAAATGTTCCTATAAAATAAGCATTAATCCCATACGGTTTTTAGAGCTCGGTTCTACCATGTATGGAATTCTGATCTCACATAAACTTTTTCTGAAAATTAAAAACCAAAACAGAACAATCCATCCCTCACTCATTTTTGAGGTAAGCATAAAGTTGATCCTAAAATTTGACAAAGATAGGATAAGAAAGGGAAATTATAAGCCAAACTGATTTATTAACACAGATGCTGTTATTTTACTACATGAACAGACCAGAGAGCTACATGGAGATTTCAAAACTAACAGGTACTGAACTTTGAACTTACATACAGGCTATCATAACAGTCACTGTATCAATCATTTATTTTATCAAATATGTATCATAACTTTTCACAGTGGCCTTGGAAGTTAGGCATTTTTACCACATTTGATATATGAGAAAGCCAAGACTTGGGAAAGTTACCCCTGCCAGACCTCAAAGAAAATAACATTTCTCAGGTCCCCTTGGCATGGGTGTCCTGGGGCACCCACTCATTGGCAATGGAGGGCCTGAGGGCTCATGACCCAGAGTTCTCTTTTTTTTTTTTTTTTAATTTTTTTTTTAAATTTTTTTATTTATTTATTTGAGAGAGAGAGACAGTGAGACAGAGCATGAGCGAGAAGGTCAGAGAGCGAAGCAGACTCCCCATGGAGCTGGGAGCCTGATGTGGGACTCGATCCCGGGACTCCAGGATCACGCCCTGAGCCAAAGGCAGTCGTCCAACCAACTGCGCCACCCAGGCATCCCCAGAGTTCTCTTTATGCTGGCTGGCTTCTCAGTCACATCACTATCCAGAAGCTCTTCCTTCTCAGAGTCATTGCCTAGCCCATGTCTCCCCTGGGTAACCTTTATCTGGGTCTTCTATTTTTCTAGCCAGTTTATTGAGACACTTTTTTTTTTAAGGTTTTATTTATTTATTTGACAGACAGAGATCACAAGTAGGCAGAGAGGCAGGCAGAGGGGCGGGGTGAGGGGGGCAGGAAGCAGGTTCCCTGCTGAGCATAGAGCCCAGTCCCTGGACCTGAGATTATGACCTCAGCCGAAGGCAGAGGCTCAACCCACTGAGCCATCTGGGCACCCTGAGACACTTTCAAGGATTTACTTGTCCTGGGCTTTCTCTTTTGCTTTTCAAGAATACTTTCTTGAACAAAAGCCAGTACATGTAAATCATAACTCTGGCTTTCTTTTATCCAGAAAATGAAAAGGCAACCTACTAGATGGGAGAAAATACTTTCATATAATATATATGATAAGGGGCTAATATTCAAAATATGTAAAGAACAGATACAGTTCAAGAACAAAAAATCTGACTTAAAAATGGGCAGTGGATCTGAATAGACATTTCTCCAAAAAAAATAAAATAATAAAAAACCTACACAGATAGAGGGCCCACAGACACATGAGAAGATGCTCAATGTCAGAAAAAAGCAAATCAAAGCCATAGTGAGCTATAACCTCACACTTGTTGGAATGGCTATTATCAAATAGACTAGAGACAAGTGTGGGCAAGGATGAGGCGAAAACAGCACCCTCGTGCACTGTTGGTGGGAGTGTATATTGATGCAGTCACTGTGGAAAACAGTATGGAGTTTCCTCAAAAAATAAAAAATAGAGCTATCCTATAATTCAGCAATTCCACTTCTGGGTATATATCCAAAGAAAACAAAAACACTAATCCAAAAAGATATATGCACCCCCATGTTCACTGCAGCAATATTTATAATAGTCTGGATATGGAAGGAACTTCAGTGCCCATTGATGAATGAATGGATAAAGAAGGTGTGGTATAATATAAAAATGGAAAATATATATTATATATAATAATACACAAAATATATATTATATATTATATATATATTACTGAGCCATAGAAAAGAATAAGGTCTTGCCATTTGCAACAACATGGATCTTGAGGATATTGAATTATGCTTACTGAAATAAGTCAAACAGAGAAAGACAAATACAGTGTGATTTTACTTACACGTGAAATCTAAAAAACAAAACAAATAACCCAACATAAAACCAAACCCGTAGATACAGAAGAAACCAGACTGATGGTTGCCAGAGGGGAGGCGAGGGCGAGAGGGAAAATGAGAGAAGAGGATCTAGAGGCACAAACTTCCAGTTATAAAATAAGTAAGTCACAGGATGTAATGTATAGCACGGCGACTCTAGTCAGTAGTACCGTATTGCACATTGGAGAGTTGCTGAGAGAGGGAATCTTAACAACTGTCACCAGAGGAAAAAAATCTGTAAACTTGTGTGGTGTTAGATGATAACTAGGCCCACTGCCATGATGATTTCACAATGTAGACAAAAACCAAATCAACGTGTTATACACCTGAAACTGATCTAATGTTACACACCAGTGAGACTTCAATTAAAAAAAAAAAAAAAACCAGCTTTGAGAAAGGAACACACAAAGATTAATAGTTCAAGGAAGTGTCTTAACGACACAAATAGCAAGGTATTTTTCTCCCCAGAAGGAATCGTGTTCAAGTTCTCCTCATGCCGGCTACATGATTCTAGACATGGGTTGCACCAGGGAACAAACCCGACCCAACCTCTCTGCCTCTCCTAGAGTTTATGTGCCCCCGGGGGAGACCCAGATCCAAAACCAGTTAATAAAATATTTAATGACAATAATGAAACATGCCTCAAAGGGGACACATGGGATGAAGCAGCATGTGACCTAGGGGAGCTTTTCTGGGTAGTCTGGTTTTTTCCCCCTGGATTTTCAAGGAATGGACTCCAAGATCTCAAAGACGGGTAGAGCTCTGACAGAGAGAAGCAAGAGGAAGCAAAGAGGTGGGGAAAGCCCTCAATCCGAAGGCTGCAGTTACAGTAAACTGCTGTGCTTCTTTTCTCTTTGTTTGTTTTATTTATTTTTTTAACTCAAGTGCACTTGACATACAATGTTACATCAGTCTCAGCTGTATAGCACAGAGATTCGATTTCTCTGCCCATAATGCCATGCTCACTGCAGATGTAACTACCACCTGTCACCCGGCAGCACTGTTAGGGTACCACTCACGATATTCCCTGTGCTGTACATTTCATCCCGGTGACTGGTTCATTCCCTCACCAGAAGCCATGCCTCTTGCCCCCTTTCACTCAGTTCGCCCATCACTTACCCTCCCCCCCCCCCCCCCCCCCGGCAACCATCAGTTTTGCTCTCCGTTATTTATGGGTCTGTTTCTGCTTTTTTTGTTGTTGTTGTTTTGTTTTAAACTGCCTCCCCCTGCCCAATTAACAAATTATGATTTTCCTGCCCACAAATACTTTCTGTAGCAGGATTTTTTTAAAAAATGACCATGTAGTGTTTCTGTATCATTTATTGAACAAATTTCTTATTGTTGCAAATTTAAACTGTTTCCAACATCCTCCTCCCATTTTCAACACTGTTTCAAAGTCCTCCCACCTTTGAGTATATACAATTTATTTTCTCGAGGTACTTTTCTAGAAGAAGAGCTGTTTTGCTAGAGGGAGAAAGGAGGGTAATGTATGTATGTGCTGTGTATGTATGTTTGATACATATTGTTAAAGTAAGCTCTGGAAAATTTGGATGATTTACATGGCCATCACCAGAGCATGGGAGATGTATTTCCACATACCTAATGCTATTATTATCTTTCAAAATCTTGCCAGTTTCATGATGGATACATGGTAGGCATTATTTTTATTTTATATTGCATGTTATATTTCTGATAAATGTTAACATGTATTCACATGGTTGGCAGGTCTATAAATTGCTTCTTTAATTAATCAAATACTTCTACTGTTCACCTATTCCTTTTTTTAAAGATTTGTTTATTTATTTTTAGGTGGGGTGGAGGAGAGGGAGAGAATCTCAAGCTGACTCCCAGCTGAGCAAGGATCCCAAGGAGCCCAAGGTGGGGCTTGATCTCATACCCCGAGATCATGACCTGGACCAATACAAAAAGTCAGGCACTTAACTGACTGAGGCACTCAGGCATTCCTCCACCCATTCTTATAATATAGTCCTCTTTTCCTGATTAAATTTTAAGAGCTCTCCTATATTAAGACTATTCAATCATTTGTACCACAATGTATTGCCTTTGATTTTCTTTCTGGTGCTTTTTGCACATACACAAGCACACAGAGCATTTCCATATTGGTGGATATATACACACATGCATATTTGTGTAATCACACCAGCATATCTGTAATGTAAATTCCTACACACAGAGTTCCTGGGTCAAAGGGCAGGTGAATTTAAGATGTTAATAGCTGTTACTAACCACCCAGCACATTTAATGCCCATGGCAACACTATGTGATGGTTGTTCCTATTGTGATTTGCAAAGAATAGGAAAAAAGAGGCTCTGAGGGTAACTTGCTCAATGATGCACAGTTAGTAATTGGAAGAGCTTAGATTGGAAGACACATTCTCTGACTCTTAGCCAATATACTCACTGTCTCTGGTAATATTACACACACACACACACACACACACAGAAAGGACCATATTTCCAATTTCTCAGACTTCTCCCTTACCAGAAATTAGGATTGTAGAGACTAAATTAAACAGTTTATTTTAAACATCAAAAGAGAACATGACCTAAGTTAGGAAAGGAAAATCTAAATTTGCTGCCAAGTGATGGTCTCAGTCCTGAAGCCTGTTCCAGAATCTTCTGCATCATGTTGCTTAGAATAGGCAGCGAGTTCTATTTTTATAGGGGTAGCCCCTCTATGTCAAATCACAGAAAACACATTCCTGTGTCCTCGGTGCTTTTGTGTTAATGTCTCTGGGTATTTTAGAACTGATGGGAAATCTTCTAAGAAAAAATTGCAGGCACTGAAAAAATAGATTTTTCTATTACATTCTACACAGTAAAAAATTTTGGATGAAAACAGTTGAACCTAAAAAATGATTTCAGCTTGTGGGTAACATGAGAATATATACAATATTATTTATTACTCTTTTTCAACTGAGAAACAATGTGACATTTCAAAATGGGATAATGTAATGAACTTTTCTGGCACAGTATATAACTTTAGCTACCGTCATTAAAGTAATTGACTGTTTCAGAAAAGGGTCCCAGAAGGACTGATAGAGGATGCCAATGAACTTGACTATTTGAAAGACAATGTCTTCTGGTTCTTTACTGTGCTATAACTGTACATGAGAAAAGCATCTTGTGCCAATAAAGTCTTCCCTCTTAAAGAATGGAACTGCCTGTTTGGTTGCAAAGGAACCTAATAACATGCCATAGTTTTAAGAGGGGGAAGAAAGTAACACAACTACAATTAAGGGTCATTGGTCTGCTATCATGAGCCACTCTGGACCATCAAAGGAGGCAGAAATGGGATCGATGGGCAGCTCACAGGGAAGAAACAAGGATGGCAAGGAGCATCCTATTCACAGATTTCTGCGGCACACAGCTTTTCATACATTACCACCTCTCTTGTTGGGGTATGTGGGACACTCAATGGCATCTTACAACTGGTGGCTTGCCTGTTTATTTATCACAGATATTTTCTTCCTTGGTGATACAGAAAATAATGGTGCACCTCCCCTCACTCCCTGAGAGTCAGTGAAGCAGGGACGCTTAAGTATAAGTAAGCAAAGCATGGAGGACATCATGGAGGAGGAGATGACTGTCATTCACAACCCTGGTTAACAGTTGCAATTATGGTATGAGGACTAGCATACAGGACTTTTTTTTTTTTTTAAGATTTTATCTATTTACTTATTTATTTGACAGAAATGGAGAGATCACAAGTCAGCAGAAAGGCAGGCAGAGAGAGGGGCAGAAGCAGGGTCCTTGCTGAACAGAGAGCCCAGTTCGGGGCTTGATCCTAGGACCTTGAGATCATGACCTGAGCCGAAGGCAGAGGCTTAACCCATTGAGCCACCCACTTGCCCCTAGCCCATAGGACTTTAAAGCACAGTTAAAGGGATATAATGTGTGGAGGGGAAGAAAGAAAGCAGAAAAGTGTGATGAGGCTGCTTATTCACCGTTAACCTAAATAAGACTACGGCCCGAGCCCAGTGTGGGAAATTGCCACATTACTTCATCTCCCAGAAGTAAAGAAGCCATTTCTTTCTTTTTTTTTTTTTAAAGATTTTATTTATTCATTTGACAGAAAGAAATCACAAGTAGATGGAGAGGCAGGCAGAGAGAGAGAGAAGCAGGCTCCCTGCTGAGCAGAGAGCCCGATGCGGGACTCGATCCCAGGACCCTGAGATCATGACCTGAGCTGAAGGCAGCGGCTTAACCCACTGAGCCACCCAGGTGCCCCAAGAAGCCATTTATTTCTAAAGTGCATATTAGCATTAGAGCCTGAAATCCAAGTAAATTAGGGTATTTATAGAAACTATCGGATTGTTTGGAACACAGTATTTGTATCTATTGATAGTAATTTGTAACAATTAATTAATACTCAGATGTAATATCCAAACAAAACACTTCTGTGCTACAACGTGATTATAGCATTGATTTCCTACAGAACATTTTCAGGTGACGTGGAGTTACATGGCTGAGAAGGAGGAGGAGGCTTAGAATTGGAACTGGAATCGATTCTAGCCTTCTAAATTCAGAAATGTGATAACAGGACCCCAAGCTGTGGCACCAGAGACCCCAGACCCAGTATTGCCTGGGCCTTGCTCCCTCGCTGAGGGCAAAGCCTGATCATCTCATCCTGGACCTTGAGGTCCTTTCCAAACACACAGTCCTTGTGTGATGAGGCCTCCTGACCTAACAACCGTTAGGACTGTCTCAGAGGAGGAAGAACTACCACAAGTGTTCAAAGGACCAAGATGTCTGCCCCGGTTACAATGGAGGTGAGGAAAGTCTCCATGGAGAAAGCCTGCTTGAAATGAGCTTTAAAGGTGAGATTTCATGTTGTGGTGAGAAGGGCCAAATGGGGTGTCTTCCCCAGAGAACAGAACACACGTGTCAAGGCAAAGTGGCAGGGAGTGTAATATTCGTCCATGGCTCTCAGTCCTGGCTGCCTATTAGAATCACCCAGAACACTTGCCCCAGGCAACACCTGGTCCAGCACATCTGCCCAGCCAGATGTTCGCCGCCTGCCTCCATTCTCCCTGTTGCATGGCCGTGACATTCTGCCTCACCCAGGCCAACAGAATCAGGATCTCTGAAAATGGGTATTTTTTTTTAATTTTATTTTTTATTTTTAAAAGATTTTATTTACTTATTTATTTAGAGTGCAAGCAGGGGGAAGGGCAAAGGGAGAGAGAGAGTGTGTCAAGCAGACCCCCAACCAAGTGCAGAGCCTGATGCCAGGCTCATGCACCACCTGAGCTGAAATCAAGAGTCAGGATGCTTACCCAGCTGAGCCACCCAGGCACCTGACAGTGGGTATTTTATTTTATTTTTTAAGATTTTATTTATTTTAAAGAGAGACAGAGATCACAAGTAGGCAGAGAGGCAGGCAGAGAGAGAAGGGGAAGCAGGCTCCCTGCTGAGCAGAGAGTCCAATGCGGGGCTCGATCCCAGGACCCTGAGATCATGACCTGAGCCAAAGGCAGAGGCTTAACCCACTGAGCCACCTAGGCGCCCCGACAGTGGGTATTTCAAACCTTTTTTCAAGTAATTCTGATGTGTGGTCTGAGTTGAAGACTCTGATCTTTGGTATAGCAGGTAGAAACAAGGATTGTGTTGAAGTTCAGGAACTTCAATGAGTTAGGAAGGTACAAGAGAATGGAGAAACAGATTCGGATCTTTTCCAGAAGACACACTGTGTTGGCAGGAGAGAGAATGCAAGTCAGGCAGGGTTAAGAGGATATAGGCTGCAGTAAGGGAATCAGCAAGACACGTGAGGACGTCCACAAAGATCACCCCTAGTTCTGGGGGAGGAAGGAGCCTCATGAAAACCAGACCCCAGAGGAGGGACAAGTTAGCAAGGGGCTGGAGTCTTGGAGTGGCCATCAGCAGGCAGGGGGAGGGGAGGAAAACCACCACCTCTCTCTTCCCGTCTGTCAGTCTCTTGCTGCTTCTTCCCACTGCACAGACCCAACCAGAAGCCAGCAGGCCAGCCTCACAGATTGAGGAGCCTGGCATGGGATGGGGGCGGGGGGAGAGGCAGATGACACAGGGAATATTTTTTTTTTTTGAAGATTTTATTTATTTATTTGAGAGAGAGAGAGACAGTGAGAGAGAGCATGAGCGAGGAGAAGGTCAGAGAGCGAAGCAGACTCCCCATGGAGCTGGGAGCCCGATGCGGGACTCGATCCCGGGACTCCAGGATCACGCCCTGAGCCGAAGGCAGTCGTCCAACCAACTGAGCCACCCAGGCGTCCCGACACAGGGAATATAAATAACACGGTGTTAAAGGCATTTCTACAAGTTTTGCCTGAATTTTCTAGGCAATGGTGAGCCCCTAGAGGCTTTTGACTGGGAAAGTCATGATGAGAACCGTGCCTTTAAAATGTTTAAGCTGCCATGATATTAAAACTTAATAGGAGTGGGAAAAATATTGACACGTAGGTTGATTAAGGCCAAAAGAAAGCAGGAGAGCTCCTGCATGCATGCTGGCCTTGGCCTGCCCCCGTGGGTCGGAGGCTCCCCTTGGGGCTGGAGATCACCGCCAAGAGCAGTGGGTGATCTGCCGGCAGCTGCCTGGACCTTGGTCTCCCTGAACACTGTTCGCTTGCTGCAAGTATTCCATTCTGAAGAACAAAGGCCTGTCTGTTCATCAACCAAATTTATGGGATTGATTCATCCCGTGTCAACATTAAAGAACTATGAAAATGTTGGCAAACACACAGGAGCATGTAGATTCTGAATTCCTGCGTGGGATGGAGGAATGGATAATTCCTTGGTCGACGTGTGGGAGGGAGGGGAGCCATTTCCAACTACAGCCACCCTGGGAAAGCACAGTGCGGGGAGGAGTTTCCCCACCTAGTAACTTGGCTTTCCACTCTTGCGTGAGAGCAGACCTCTCCAGGCTTTTCCCTGTCGAGTGGCTCAGAATTGGGAATGAGATTGTCCAAACTGAGCGCTTCTGTTGGGGTCCAATCCAGACATTTCCTTTTGCCTGCTGTGGGTCAGCAGGGAAGTTGAGTCTGTCCAAACTCAGAGGGAGCAGACTCTCTGCCCTCCTTGCTAGTTCTGGGCCAAGAAGGGCAAAGGAGAAATGTAAAGGGTGATTGTTTTACTTCGCCATGTGCAAAAACTCAACCAGAGTTGCCCAAGAGAGGAATGGGCTGCTTTGTGAAGTGGGGAGTCCATCCATATAGGTACCCAAGCAGGTTCCTGGTGGCACAATCATGACTGATATTTTATTTTATTTTATTATTTATTTAGGAAAAGTCTTATTTTATTTTATTATTTATTTGAACAGAGAGACAGAGATCACAAGTAGGCAGAGAGGCAGGCAGAGAGAGGGAGGGAAGCAGGCTCCCCACTGAGCAGAGAGCCGGATGCAGGACTTGATCCCAGGACCCTGAGATCATGACCTGAGCTGAAGGCAGAGGCTTAACCCACTGAGCCATTTGACAGAGAAGGAAGAGAGCACAAGCAGGGAGGATGGCAGGCAGAGGGAGAGGAAGAAGCAGGCTCCCTACTAAGCAAGAAAGCCAATGTGGGGCTCCATCCCACAACCCTGAAGGCAAACGTTTAACCGACTGAGCCACCCCGGCTTCCCTATGACAGATATTTTAGAGGGTTTTTCCCAAAAGGACCAGAACAAAGGTAATGTTAGATGACTCTCTGCTTTGGGCTGCATTCATATACTAATACTAATTCCCATATCTTAGAATGTGATTTATCTGAAGATGGGGTCTTTTAAGAGGTAATTAAATTAAAATAAGGTCATTAAGGTGGGCCCTCACCCAGTATGACTGTTGTTTTTATAAGAAGAGAATATTTGGACATAGATATTTGTTCTACAGAGAGAAAAAGGCCTGTGAGGGCTCCCTGAGAAGATGGCCATCGGCAAGCCGAGGAGAGAGGTCTCTGAAGATACCAACCTTGACAGCACCTTGACCTTGAACTTGAACTTGCTCTGGAATTTCTAGCCTTCGGACTGTGAGAAAAGAAATTCCTGTTGTTTAAGCCATCCAATCTGGGATACTTGGTTGTGGCAGCCTTAGAAAACTAATACACCCTTACTCTTTCTGAGACTCTACTATGTGATGTGAAAATTTGGAGGAAAAAAAAAAATTCACTGGAATGCAGAGTAACAGTCAGGATAACAAGTCTTGGCATTTAGTAAAACAGCAGGGGCCTCAAGCTGCAGTTGCACATTACTTAGCTTCAATAATTGAAATAGGAGGGTATCAAGAGGAGGAATTACAGGCAGGATGTATTCATACATTAATGAATATCTGTTGAGGGCTATCTGTGTGCCAAGACCAACAAATCAAAGCTATAAGCAGTCAGCCCGGCTGGTTGCAAAATGCCGGGCTACTCTTGAGGCACCTGGGATCACCCATCAGCTGGGTGGGTAGGAAGTGTCCAGGCAGGTGGACACTGGGTATCTGGGTGCTAGAATGTAGGGGCAAATGGCTCTAAGGTGGCATAGAGAATTGACTTTCTCTGCACTCCTATAACTAAGAGCAAAGTGTGGAAGTTTCCGGGAAGTAGGTTTTTGTGCAACATTTGCTCATTTCACACCAGTAGGATACAAAGGCTGAAGTAGGAAATCGACTGGAATAATTCAGTGGAAAGGAGCCTACAGCTCTTCAAGAGCCTGTCAGGGATAGGAAGGAAGAGCTAGATGTAGTGAAAGCAAATGTCCAGAAAACTTCTGTTTGCTTCTCTATGGCCACCATTTCCCCGTCCCTCCCCGATGGAGCTGATCTGTTAGGATCACATGAGTGGACTTTCTTGCCTTCTGGAGACAGGTTGGGTTTAGCAAGTAAGAGGTTGGAGGGAGGGAGTAGGAGGAAGGGGACCAGAGTATTTACTCCCTAGTTCCTCCTTCCATCTCAACAGGGAGTCACTGACCCTCTCGAAGTGAACTACTCTATACCGTTTTCTCTCCCTCTGTGTTCTGATAACTGTTCCCTTCCCTTCTCCCCCAGGCCTAGGAATGGTGGCAGTACCCATCTGTTGGACTGAATTTCTGCATGCTCCTTTAGGTTTCCCTGCACTGTGCCATGCCTTTGTAAATAAAATCCCCCTCAAATGATCCTCATTCGAGTGTGCCGTCTATTTTCTTTCTTCTATTCCCTGATCACACGAACTACATCACTGGATTTGGTCGATGCTAAGTTTTCTGTCAATCAGTGCATCTCCAAGTACACCGTGAGGGTCAGGCGAGGTGTTCTGTGTGTGGACAATCAGAGCAGCGATGTTTACCAAGAGGTAGATTTGAGAGAGAGGCTTCTCTTGAAAATTCTATTTGTATAAAGGATTCCACAACAAAGACTCAGTTTGAAAACCTCTGGGGAAAAAAGAAAGCAATGCCCTAATTTTGAGCACGGATCGTAAACTGAAATTCTCATGCGATCCTCGCCGTAGACTTCAAGCGACCCAGGATCTAGTCCGGGTCTTGGGCTTTAACTTCTCAGGACAACATCAGATGGAGTCTTGGCATTTTTCCATTTAATTTGATAAATGTACACTACCAGCAAGGTGCAGTGGCTTTGTGTCTAAAGAAATCCACTTTGCCATCTAAATTATTCAGGTAACCTGTCTATATTAATCAAACCAGTTGGATAACAGCCAAATCTCCACTTCTTTTTGTATTACTTAGGGCCAAGGCAAGATGACAAAGGGCAGGGGGCAGGGGAAGTTGGTGTTGCCTGTATCTTCACAGAGATGCTGCTAGACAAATCTACTGGGTTGTAGCTAGCCCGCCCAAGAGAGTCTGGCAGCAAATACTTGTTTTTAAGGCAGCTCTAGAATGTGAGCCTCAGGACAAGCAGCGAATCCTCAAGAGTAGACACTTTGGTAAGAACGCACTCCAGACATCAGTGAGGTACCAAGTTATGGAGACCATAAAATGTCTTCCTCCCAAGACCGGTGCTCTGTCAAGCATAATGTTAGACAGGGCCTGTCAGCCAAACACCTGCACTCAGTGAAAAAGCCAGAACAGAAGTGAAAACTGATTGGAGAGGCGGGAGTCAAGAGTCATGAAATGAAATACTCCTGACACCAATTGCTCTGGGACAATGTCAAGAATTGTGGAATCTTTGCAACTATTCGGTTCCCCCTTGGGATTTCAGATTTCCAGCAAATAGCGATGTTTCTGCTTTCCAAGGTACAAGGCAAGTGAAACATGGGAGTCAAGGGAGGAGACGTGTCACATGGGAGTGGGCATGATTGCTCCCTTTGAGGTCTCCTGGCAGTTCATGGGATGGGGAGTGCAGAGTGGCTCTTTAGAAAGAATGTTTTCAATTGGTGAAGTCTGCTCGTGTCTGTTTATTATTTTTTTCTAAGCAAAATGGAGGTTTAGAGAAAGAGAGCTTTGATACGGCCTCAGAAGAACTGAATGAAAAGCCCACTGGGCACACTAACCAGGAATGAGATGTTAATAGCACATTGCTCTGCCAGATCTACGAGAGGGGAAGGTGATGGGGCATGATGAGGAGTCTCTGATCTGTGGAGCTTAGTTTCTAAGCCCATTTGAGCATGGAGGAAGGGTGTGTCTTCTTTCCCAAGTTTAGATCCTCTTTGGATGGGTTCTAAGCTGGGCCCAAGAGTGGAAGTGTGGATGGATCCACAGAACAGGGGCATGGATAGGAGAACTAGGCTCACTGGGCTTCAGTCCCTCTGCTGGAGAGAAGGGCTTAGGTAGAAGATTCTGTCATTTCTTCCATGGCTAATACTCTACAATTTCATATCTGCTCATCTATGAAGCACCAATACTTCTCTCTGAACTAATTGCCCAGAAAAAATTAATAGAGTTCTTAACATACTAAGTAATCTTTCCTTTCCTTTCACTGAAAATAATAGAAAATTAAGGCACAGATGAATGGTTTTCATACATAACTTCTCTCAATTTAATTTTTTTTTCTAACCAAACTTAGTATATAGTTTTGTATTGCCTTTTTTTTTTAAATGGATGATATTTTAGCCCAGATAAGTTAGAAGGATTACTTTCTATGCTTTAGCAATTCTGTGGCCACTGGGAGTCCTAACTCTGTTGGGCTGACCTGATCAAGAAATTTGAAGATCAGAATTCACTCAGAATCCTCAAGTCTGGACATCCTTTCTTAAGGTTAAAAAAAAAAAAAAGCCATCCGCTGGGCCTGTCAAAACTCAGCAGGGCATCTGCTTGAGAGGATCTCTTTCTCCTTCTGTCCCACTCCCTTTCTCTCTCCCTCTCTCTGTCTCTCAAATAAATCAATCTTTACGTTAAGAATAAAACTTGTCTCTAAATCTATAACATCTTGTTTTTAAAAAAATTCCTTGAAATTTAGATCTTCTCTGGCCCTTTCTGTCTGTGTGATCATGTGAAGACTAATGTCTCACAAGCAGGAGTGATGTGTCATCAGCCTGGTAGAGTGATTTAAAGGACATCAGAAACTCGGAAACCCGACAACCCAGGGACATGCTGTGTGGTGGGGTATTAATGGCATACACTGAGTTGCGGGGGTCCCCAAGTCCAACAGGATGACCTCCTTTCATTATTCCAAGTGAACCAGCTAAGGTCAAGGCTATGTCAAGTCATTAAAAGATGTCACAATTAAATTATCTTTTAAAAGATGGTTTGTTTTGACAACATGACATAATTGTAAGTAACTCTTTTTGAGATGGAGCATTTTTAGGGTGATGACATACATAAATACAGGGGGTGGTTGAAACACACTGTATCCATAGAATGCAATATCGAGTTTGGGAGGACAAATGAAACTCACCCCAGAAAGCCACCCATTTATTGATAAGTATGTCTTATAATAGATATTAATTTTACCTTTTTTATTGCTAACAAAAAGGCAGTGTTTTGTTTTGTTTTGTTTTGTTCAACATGAAGGAGTTGAGGACAGTCCTGAAGTTTATTAAGCCTTAGGGACAAGTCTGGCTTAACACAAGCACTTGTTTTCATGGGAGAAGGTATGTGGCTTTGCCGATGTCAACTGTCCTTGGAGCTGCTAGTCATAGGCTGGGCCCCATCCCTCAGGCTGCTGGTTCTTTTCGCTTTCTTCCCAGAGGGAAGAATCCACAGAGAAGCTCATCCCTATGGGCTCAAGTCAACGCAGTCAGCAATGTAACCAAGATGTCTTCCCACTGCTAATGCAAGGAGTGGATGTAATGTGGTTGCTCCCTGACCAAAGGCTGACATTTCTTCACAGGCAGAAGTCAGCATCATCACTCCATGCTCTAAGAACTCTTTGCTGTCGTTCCAGATTTCTCTTCTAGTCTCTGAAAAATTAAAAGGTTTTTAGTCCCCTGAAAAATTACAGGAAACCCTCTGACCCTCCCAGGACCCGCACCACTGATTCTAACATCCCCTCCTCCATTACCCTTCAACCTGCAACGTCCTCACCTCCAGTTTAGGGCTTTGGCACTGGCTGTTCCTCTCACCTGGACCATTGTTTTCTTGGATCCATATGCTCACCTTATTCAAGGTGCTGCTTGAATGTCACCTTGAAACTTACGGTAACCCCTTTTAAATAATTACAACCTACATCTGTCTCTCTATTTCTAATCTCTTTCCTGACCCACTTTTAAAAAATATTCTCTGATTGCTTACTACTTTCTAACATAATACCTCGAACGTATTTTTCATTTGTTTAGTTTATAATTGTTGTTCATCCTCCCTCCCCTGCCAAAAGGAAAGTTGCATGAATGACGGGGAATTTATGTCTGCACTGACATATTCTGGACATCGAGGAGAGTCTCAGTTACTCAGCCAGTGTTTGTTGAACTAAGCACATCACGAGATCCTGTAGAGATGCACTAAGACTGTGGCTCTTCTTTTAGAGTACGACACTTGGATCTATATAAAATCGGATCTGGAATACATGTGTGAATTTATTCAGTTTTTAGTGAACACATTTTGACTATCCTATTTCAGAGTGTCAATCACATCACTTTTTAAAATTTTAATTTATTTAAACTAAAGAAAAAAAAAAGAAACCCAAAAGAGTTCACACATCCCCCCCACCCCCACATACACTCCTGCATCCCCTACCTCTGGCAACCACCCGTCTGTTCTTGGTATCTATAAACTGTTTTTTGGGTTTTGTTTTGTTTTTAAGAGTCCACATATAATTGGGATCACACTGTATTTGTCTTTCTCTGACTTATTTCACTTAGCATAATTCCCTCAAGGTCCATCCATGTTGTTGAAAATGACAAGATTTCGTTATCTTTTTATGGTTGAATAATATTCCTCTGTGTGTGTGTGTGTGTGTGTGTGTGTGTGTGTGAGAGAGAGAGAGAGAGAGAGAGAATTTACCCATTCATCCGTTAGTGAAAAGTTAGGCTGTTTTCCATATCTTGGCTATTATAAATAATTCTGCAATGAACAGGGAGGTGCATATGCCTTTTTGAGTCAGTGTTTTTGTTTCCTTTAGGTAAATACCCAGAAGTGGAATTGCTGGATCATGTGATATTCTATTTTTAATTTCTTGAGAAACCTCCACACTATTTTCCACAGAGGATATGGTGCACAATATCCTTACCAACACTTGTTATTTCTTGTGTTGTTGATTTTAGCCATTCTAACAGGTGTGAGATGATCTTATTGTGGTTTCGATTTGCATTTCCCTTATGATGAGTGAGATTGAGCATCTTGCCATGTGTCTCTTGGCCATCTGGATGTCTCCTTTGGACAAATATCTGTTCATATCTTCTGCCCATTTTTAAATCATTTTTTTTGTTATTTAATTGTATGAGTTCCTTATATATTTTTAATATTAGCTGCTTATATATGATTTGCAAATATTGTCTCCTATTGCTTTTTCATTCTATTGGTGATTTTTCTTGCTGTGCAGAAGTTTTTTAGTTTGATGTAGTCCCATTTGTTATGTTTACTTTTGTTGCTTTTGCTTTTGGTGTCAGATTAAAAAAATCATTGTCAAGACGCCTGTCAGGGAGATCATTAATTACGTTTTCTTCTAGGAGTTTTGTGGTTTCATGTTTTACATTAAAGTCTTTTATGATTTTGAGTTGATTTTTGTGTATGGTGTAAAAAAAATGGTCCAGTGTCATCCTTTAGCGTGCAGTTATTCAGTTTTCCCAACACTATTTATTGAAAAGACTGTCCTTTCCCCATTGTGTATTATTACCTCTTTTTCCTCCAATTAATTGGCCATATAAGTGTGGGTTTATTCCTATTCCATTCCATTGATTTATGTCTGTTTTTGTGCCAGTACCATATTGTTTAAGTTACTACAGCTTTGTAATATAGTTTGGAGTCAGGGGGCATGATGCCTCCAGCTTTGTTTTTGTTTCTCAAGATTGCTTTGACTATTCAGAGCTTTTTATGATAGATACAAATTTAAGAATTGTTTGTTCTATTTCTGTGAAAAATGTCATTGGAATTTTGATAGGAATTTCATTGACTATTTAGATCATATTGGATATGGACATTTTAACAATATGAGTTCTCCTAATTTATGTGCATAAAGTATCTTTCCATTATTTGTGTGCTCTTCAATTTGTTTCATTAATGTCTTGTAGTTTTCAATATGTGGGTCTTTCACCACCTTGATTATATTTGTTTCTAGGTATTTTATTCTTTAACATAATTGTAGATGGGATTGTTTCCTTAACTTCTCTTTCTGATAGTTCATTAATAATGTACAGAAACACAACAAATTTTGTGTATTGATTTTTTATTTTACAACATTACTGAATTCATTTAGTTTTTGATGGAGTCTTTAGGTTTTTCTACATATAATATCCTGTCATCTACATATGTCATCTATATCTACAGTGACAGTTATATTTCTTCCTTTCCAATGTGGATGCCTTTTATTTCCTTTTCTTGCATAATTGCTCTGGCCAAGACTTCTAATCCTATGTTGCATGAAAGTAGTGAGAGTGGGTATCCTTGTCTTGCTCCTGATCTTAGAGAAAAAGCTTTAACCTTTTCACTGCTGAGAAGGATGCTAGCTTTCACAAAGAGATGAAAAATATAAGAAACTGTCAAATAGAAGTCATAGACAGAATAATACAAAAACCAAGCTGAAAAATACAATAGCAGACTAGATGAAACAGAAGAAAGGATCGGTCAGCTTGAAGACAAGGTGGTGGAACCCATTCAATCAGAGCAATAACAACATCAACAACAACAAAGAATTTTTTAAGAAGTTAAGGTAGTTTAAAGAGTCATAGGAAAAAATCAAATAGACTAACATCACACTGTAAGTGCCCCAATAGGAGAGGAGAGGAGAGGGAGAATGGGGGAAATGTCTTTTTCTTCTTTAAGATTTTATTCACTTATTTTGAAAGAAAGAGAGCAAGTTTGGGGAGGGGGAGGACAAGGACAGAGGGGAGAGACAATCTCAAGCAGACTTCATGCTGAGTGTGGAACATGATGCCGGGATCAGTCTCACAACCCTGAGATCATTACCTGAGTCAAAATAAAGAGTTGGATTCTTATTGGCCAAGTCACCCAAGCAAGTCTTATAAGAAGAAATAATGACTGAAAACTTCCCTAACCAGGGGATTGAAACAGACCTCCAGGTCCAGAAAGCCCAAAAAGGTCTTAAGAAGAAACAAAGGATATCCACACCAAGGAACATTATAATTAAAATGTCCAAAAGTTAGGGGTTCCTGAATGGTTCAGTGGGTTGAGTGTTCAGCTTAGGTCATGATCTCAAGGTCATGAAGCTGAGCCCTGCATCAGGCTCCACACTCAGCACACAGTCTGCTTGGGATTCTTTTCCCCATCTTTGTCTCTCTCTCGTTCTTCAATAAATAAATAAAATCTTTTAAAATGAAAACTTAAAAAAAGTCAAAAATTGAAGAACAAAGATGAAAAGTAGCAAGAGAAAATCAAGTTTTTATGTATAAGGAAACGCCCACACGACAACTAGCAGACTTTTCAACAGAAATTTTGCAGGCCAGAAAGAAGTGGCATGATATAGTCAAGGTGGTGAGAGAGAAAAACACTTTCAACTTGGCAAAATGATCATTCAGAAGTAAAGGAGAGGCATAGAGTTTTCCATATAAGCAGAAGATAAAGGAGTTCATCAGCACTAAGCCAGCTCTAGAAGAAACGTTAAAGGAACTTCTTTAAACTGAGAAGAAAGGACATTCATTAGTAACGAAAGAAAAAAAATGAAAGAAAAAATCTCACTGGAAAGGTAACTATATAGTAATGGTTATTGATTAATCACCTGTGAAGGTTAAAAAACAAAATTAATAAAATAACTATGATTACAAAACTAGTCAAGGGATCTACAAGATTTAAAAAATTGTAGATGTACCTGGGTGGCTCAGTTGGTTAAGTGTCTGCCTTCTGTTCAGGTCATGATCCTGGGATCGAGCCCCACACTGGGTTCCCTGCTCAGCCAGGAGTCTGCTTCTCCTCCTCCCTCTGCTGCTCACCCTGCTTGTGCTCTCTCGCCTCTCTCTTTTTAGTAAATAAATAAATAAACAAAATCTTTAAAGATAATGTAAAGCATAACATCAAAAACAAAACATGGTAGGGCACATCATAATGTTGATCTATACAATAGGATCAGACTTTATTTGTTATCAACTTAACTGGCAAAGATATGTGTAAGTCTCATAGTAACCATAAAACAAAAACCTACCATAAATACACAAAAGATAAAGAGAAGGGAGTATAAGCATACCACTAAAGAAAGTCACTGAATTCCAAAAGAAAAAGTAAGAAAAGAAGAAAGAAGCAGAGAGGAACCACAAAAGCACCCAGGAAACAACTAATAAAATACCAGTAAATACATACCTATCAATATTGCTTTAAAAGTAGATGGACTCAATTTTCCAATCAAAAGACAGATTGGCTGAATGGATAAAAAACAAGACCAACCTATATGCTGCCTACAAGAGACTCACTTTATTTTTCTATAAGATTTATTTATTTGAGAGGAAAAGAGTGAGAGGCATGAGTGGGAGAGGCAGAGGAAGAGGGAGAGAGAGTCTCAAGCAGGCCCCACACTGAGCAGAGAGCCCCATGTAGGACTTGAGCTCACAACTCTGAGATCATGACCTGAATGGATATCAAGAGTCAGGTGCTTAACCAACTCTGCCACTCAGGTGCTCCAAGACACTCCCTTTAGCTGTAAGGAAATACATACACTGACAGTAAAGAGATATTTCACTCAAATGGAAATAAAAAGAAAGTCTGAGTAGCTGTATTTCTATCAGACAAAGTAGACTTTAAAACAAAGACTCTAATAAGAGATAAAGAAGAGGGGCGCCCGGGTGGCTCAGGTCATGATCCCAGGGTCCTGAGATGGAGCCCTGAATCGGGCTCTCTGCTCAGCAAGGAGCCTGCTTCCTTTTCTCTCTCTGTCTGCCTCTCTGCCTACTTGTGATCTCTGTGTGTGAAATAAATAGATAAAATCTTTTAAAAAAAGAGAGATAAAGAAGAGCATTAAATAATGATTAGGGGGTGACTCTAATAAGAAGATACAACATTTGTAAATATCTATACACCCAACAGAGGAATACCTAAATGTATAAAGCAAATATTAACAGACCTAAAGGGAGAAATGCATAGCAATACAATAATAGCAGATTTTAATATCCAGTTCCATCAATGGATAGCCCACTCAGAAAATCAATAGGGAAACATTGGCCTTAAATGATACATTAAACCAGAGGGACTTACCAGATATATACAAAACATTGCATCCCAAAGCAGCAGAACACACATCATTCTCAAGTACACATGAGATATTTTTCAACATAGATCATATGTTAGGCAACAAAGCAAGTCTTAATACATTTAAGAGGATTGAAATCCTAGCAAGCATCCTTTCTAACTTCAGTGGTATAAAACTAGAAATTAATTACATGAAGAAAATTGGAAAATTTACAGATATGTGGAGATTAAACAACATGCTACTGAATGACCAATGGATCAAAGAAGAAATCAAAACAGAAGTTAAAAGTGCTTTGAGATGAATGAAGACGGAAGTATAACATACCAAAATGCATGAGATGCAGCAAAAGCGGTTCTAAGAGGGAAGTTTATAGACATGCAAATACCTACCTCCAGAAACAACAAACAGCTCAAATAAACAATCTAAATTTACACCTGAAGGAGCTGGTAAAAGAACAAAGGAAGCCCAAAGTTAGCAGAAAGAAGGAAATAACAAAGATTAGAGCAGAAATAAATGAGAGATTGAAAAGATCAGTGAAACTAAGAGCTAGTTCTTTGAAAAGATAAACAAAATTGACAAGCCTTGAGCTTGACCACCAAGAAATAAAAGACTCAAATAGAATCAGAAATGAAAAGAGGAGATGTTATAAGTGATGGCATAGAAATAGAAAGGATCATAAGAGACAACTACGAACAATTATACACCAACAAATTAGACAACCTGGAAGAAATGGATACATTCCTAGAAACGTACGATCTACTAAGATTGAATCATGAAGAAATGAAAAATCTGAACAGACAGATTACTACTAAGGAGACTGAATCAGTCATCAAAAAACCCCTCAACAAACAAAAGTCCAGGGCCAGATGGTTTCACTGGTGAATTCTACTAACCATTCAAAGAAGAATTAATGCCAACTCTTCTCAAACTCTTCCAAAAAACAGAAGAGGAAGGAATTCTTCCACTCATTTTATAAGGCCAGCATTATCCTGATACCAAAACAAGACTAGCATGTCATGAGAAAAATAGAAGCCAAAATCTCTGAGGAACATAGATGCAGAAAATCTCAGCAAAATATTAGCAAACTGAATTCAATAATACACTAAGAGGGTCATACATGACGATCAAGTGGGATTTATTCTAGGTATGCAAGGATACTTCAACATCTGCAAATTAGTCAATATGAGGCATTATGTAAATAAAAGGAAAGATTAAAAAAAAACATGCGATCATCACAATAGATGCAAAAAAAGCATTTAACAAAATTCCACATCCGTTTATGATAAAAAAACAATGAAGCAGGTAGAAAGGGAATATACTTCAACACAATAAAGGCCATATAGCTAATCACCTCATTTCAAATCAATTTTGCTATAGATAATGTCTTAGCATATAAACCTCTATGAGGTGTCACACAGTATGTGTACAATTTCTTTTTTAAAGTTTTAAATAATTTGTTTACAGTACTGCATTTATAAAGAAAACAGACAATGCACCCAGTAGAAAGAATAAAAATGCATTTGGAGTTGTAACTGACAGCAGTAGAAATCCTTTACTGAGATCGTGGCAATTTGACAGCATTATGATTAAGTTCAGTAAAGGTACATGGGGTACTTGAAAGATCAAATTCTATAGCTGCCTCTATGTGTATAATTTCTACTCAGAAAGTTGCTTACCTGATATCTGTCCTTTATGCATGTATACAGTCTCTTAAATAGGCCAATTTTCCCAGGTCTTATCCTGTTGCTTTAAACTTGTATTGAGATGAGGGGAAGATCTCTCTCTCTTCTCTCCCTCTCTCTCTCTCTTTTTGATTTATTCATTTATTTCATGGGGAGGGGCAAAGGGAGAGAATCTTCAAGCAGACTCCTGCCTGCTGAATGCAGAGCCTGATGCAGGGCTTGAGCTCGCCACCCTGAAATCATGACTGGAGCTGAAACCAAGAGTTGGACGCTTAATGGACTGAGCCACCCAGGGGACCCACACTCAGTTTTCTCTTAAGCACAGACATGGGGGTCCCAAAAGCAGTGCTGCTGGTGGGCCTTGTCATAAGGATGGGGGAGGGGCATCCTAGGCCTCAAGCTCCACGGACATGCAGAATAAATCGAGTCTGTGCTAACAGTTCTTGGCCCTGGAAGTTCTAGCTGATTTGGCAGCATCCAGACAGGCATGTGTGTTAGGCCTGGGGCTGAGGAATTTGGATCTGATAAGAATCAATCTGAATTTGTTCTGAAGACACATGGTGAAAGATAAGAGCAGACGATATGAAGGCTTTTAGAAAACCACACACACATCTACTGCACTGCAATGTAATAATCTTGGCACGTCATTTAAAACCACTTTTTTAATGAGAATAACTCTTTTATTTGTCTACATCAGAGACATACTGAAGTAAAAGTCATCACTTCTGATGTTCTAAAGATAGTTTCAAATAGACAGTGCTCAGTACCTATTAAGTGAGAATGATATTAAAATTTACATCCTCAACAATGACTGATTTAAAAAATAAATACATTTGTCAGGGATAAAAGCTTGTAGTATCTACTTACAAAGCCATATACAGAATTCATGGGTTTATCTAAGTACTCATTCATCACTGATTAAGTGTTGGGCGCTGCAGGGAGCAGGCAGCAAACAGCGGAGGAGAAACTGGATACCGCTGTGTCTTTTTGGACCAAATGGGGGGAATATGCTGAACAAATGGACGTATAGACACACAATTACCAAGTGTGATAAAGACAATGAAGGTGTTTCAAGGGGGTGTGAGCTGCCTGGTGTCAGAGTTAGAAGCTAGAGTTAGAGCTGAAAGCTGAGTAGGAGGCAGAACACCCCCAATCCCCTATATGTGCAGTCCTGCACAGACACAATGTACATGCACAACACGTACAACATATACCACACACACAACTTCCACACCGAGAACAGAACACACAACACACATCATACACAACAAACACAACACACAGACAACACAGACAATATACGCACACAACATACACATATACAACATACACACACAACATATGCACACACAACACACACACACACCAGGGCCCTTTGGGAGAGCAGGGCTGGTCTTGAGAAACTTATCCCTAGTCTCCCTATGGAGATGGGTTTCCAGAAAATCTCAGGTAAGATTGGAGGGTGCCTTTGCAGTGGAGACTGGGAGGCTTGTTTTCTGTCTCTGATGTTTACTGGAGCTGCTGTGAGGCCACCCTCTTAGAACAGCTTGACATGTGGCCTCTGAAGTTGTGTGTCCGGGAAGATGATGTGAGCAGCCACATCCTACAGTTCAAGATGGCCCAGCCATGAGGTCTGTGGACAACCGGATGTGGGATGGGGGGCGGCGGAAGAGGACACACACGTGTCCACTGCTCCATGGGAAGGAACACGAAGGTCACAGGTGGGTAGGGGTGCGGGGGAGGGCTGCCTGCTGAGCTGGGGGAGGGGCACCCACCAGGGCAGCACTGGGGTGGGGAGAGCCCTGGCTGAGCTGTCTTGTGAGGGGTTCTTGCTGGCAGAGAGCCCTGAAAAAGCTGGAAACCACTCCTGCAGGGAGGACTCTCGCACCAGTGGCCTGTGACGTACAGCTGCTCCTCCATGTTCCTCCTCCTTTCGCATCAAGTTGAACCACCGCTAAGAAGGCGATTCCCAGCCCTTGTCAATGTTGGCTTTTAAAGTGAACCGTTGCATCACTCTCTTAACCACATCCGGTGGAAATTCAACACACTGTGATTTGACACCTACTTTTATTCATGACAAAAGCACATGGATAAGCTCTTAATTAATACACTGAAATGGAGAGCCTTTCCCACGCAGGCTCCAATTTCCATTCCACTTTCCTTTTATTGTCTGTGGTGGTTTATGCTTGGGAAGTCTTCTATTGCTATCTTGATCATGCTTCTCTGCAAAAAAAAAAAAAAGGAAAGAAAAAGAAAGAAAGAGAGCATAAAAATTGAATTCATTTGATTTCACCTAAGTGTTAAAAAGATCCTTCTGAATGGGTGTCTAGGTGGCTCAGTCATTAAGTGTCTGCCTTGGGCTCAGGTCATGATCCCAGCATCCTGGGATCGAGCCCTGCATTAGGCTCCCTGTTCTGCGGGGGAGCCTGCTTCTCCCTCTCCCACTCTCCCTGTTTGTGTTCCTTCTCTCGCTATCTCTCTCTCTCTCTCTCTCTGTCAAATAAAAAAAATCTTAAAAAAAAAAAATCCTACTGGATTGTGTTGCTGTCATAAGATTTGTTAACAGGGATGTGTTTACAGTAGCAAAAACATGTTATAAATTTTGATTATGTTATATACTAAATGGAAACAGTAATATTTTGGGGGAAAATATATTTTATTAAGCATGCATCTAAATGAGGTGTTTACACCCCAGGGAGTAGAGATTCCGCAAGACGTAAGTGATCAAAGGACCAGTGTAGACCTGCTAAGGAGGCTAGGATGGAAACTATTCCAGATGGGCTGGGCTGGCCACTCCTCGGAGGCGTGGACAGGTACATGAAGGGGAGCGGGGAGGTGCAGGGAAAGGCCTGGGGGCTGCAGTGTCCAGACATGGGCTCCTGGGGGGCTCCTTAGGGGCTTTAGTTTTGCTCTTGTCATGAAAAGTCTGGAGGTCTGAGACAAAAGTGAGGAGGCAGAGCCCCTGGGCAGCTCAGTCAGTTAAACGTCTGCCTTCGGGTTCTGGGATTGAGCCCTGCCATCAGGATCCCTGCTCAGTTGGGGGTCTGCTTCTCCCTCTTCCATTGCTGCTCCCCCTGCTTATGCACTCTTGTTCTCTGTCAAATAAATCAATAAAATCTAAAAAAAAAAAAAATGTGGGAAATACAGTTGGGTCATCAGATGGAAGAGAAGAGGTCAAGAAGGATCCTCAGCCTCTGTCATGATTCTATATTGTCACCCATCAAATTGTTTTTGTGTGTGGCCTTCAAACGATTGACAAACTAACCTGGAAATGCTAACGATGTTCCAGTCATTCCACGAAGAGTCATGTTCTACTTTCCTGGAATCCAGCCGATAGGTTCTATCAGGCAATAAGAGGCCCATGATTCTAGTTTTAGCAGAGTTAGTTTTGTGGTAACGTACCTGTTTAAATCTCTATCATTCTATATCTGGCATAAGCCTTGAGTTAAAACTGATTATAAAGAGATATGAATGAATACCCAAATCCAAAGTCTGTTGTTAACAGACAAAGTCTGCTGACCAGGAGTTTTCTGGAGGAAAAAAAACAAACCATTTTCCCACAGATAAAAACAGAGTAACCACTATGTAACTTCATTCAGATTCAGAGTGATTTAATCAATAAGGGAGTTGAGGTGTATTTTATCAGAATGTGTCATAAAGTACTTATTCCAACTGTATAATTGTATTTTTGAATCATCGTAGACTATACGAAGGTTAGGGCTTTTTCAATGATAATAAAAAAAATTCAGCAGACTACATGAATTCAAAATAAAATAGAATAAAGAGCTTATAATAAAAGATAAGGGGTGCCTGGATGGCTCAGGTGGTTAAGCATCTGCCTTCAGTTCATGTCATGGTCTCAGGTCCTGGGATCAAGTCCTGCCTCGGGTTCCCTGTTCAGTGGGGAGTCTGCTTCTCCCCCTGCCCCTCCCTCTGTTCATGCTGTCTTGCTTATGCTCTTTCCTTCTCTCTCAAATTAATAAAATCTTAAAAAAAAAGATAATATTTTCCTGTTCTACTTTTTCTAGCAGAAGATTTAAGACCTCTATAAGTTTTAGGTACAATTCTTTTTAGAATTTTTAACACATATAAAAAATATTAATATAACATAAGTCATGGGTATGTAATGTACAACTTGGTGAAGATAGTTAACAACACTGTATTTTACATTTGAATGTTGTTAAGAGAGTAGATCTTAAAAGTTCTCATCATAAGAAAAAAGTGTGTACCTATGTATGACAATAGATGTTAATGAGATTTACCGTAGTGATTATTTCTCAATATATACGAACACTGAAGCATTACACTGTCTACCTGAAACTAATATAATGTTAAATATCAATTATATCTCAATAAAAAAGTTAAAATTGCATCCACATCTCTACTAATGGTAATTTTTTTTGGCTTTAAAATTTGAAATAATTTTATCATTCTACTTTTGAAATGATCTACCTTCAAGTGATTCCATGGTACCTGCTAGAGGATTTTTGCAAAGCGAAAAATCTACAAATTATTTTCAAGTGTATTACAACGTTCATGCATTTTGAATTTAATAATTAATGAAATTGACACAATATGTTTTGTAGACACGTACTGAATCATTTATAACTGCTAATTTGCTTGTGTTCTTGATTTTTGTTTTGTTTCATTTGAAAACAGACTTCAGGGTCTTGCATCCTGGACTCGAAACCCACTGCAATTATGACTTTGGGCACTCTGAATGGGTTCCTAAAAACCCAGAGTCCAGCCCTCTCCCCCACCCCACTCTGCACTTGAATTACTCTCTTTCCCATTGTTCATGTGGCCGTGAGCACACCTTTAATCATCAGCTTTCAACAAAATTTCTTTAACTGCTAACTTAACTATTCCCAGCTGTGATGAGCAAGGATTACACTCACTATGCCACAATCCGTCTCTTCTTGCGCCCCCCATCCCCCACCTGCCAGGGAGCTTCTGTCTCTTTTTCCTCTGTTGGCATATTTCTTGTTCATCCATCGTGTGTGTGTCCTCTCTCCCCCTTTGTAAGATGAGGGGTTGGTGCTGTGCTCCCTTCATCTCTTCTCCGGTCCTTCCCCTCCCCCAGGGGGGCGTGGTGGTTTAAAGGTGAAATGCGGGCTTTGTGAGACTAACTGGTATTTTATTTCTCAAGAAAGCAGTATACAGTAATTTTAACTGTATCTATGTCAGAATGAGGCCAAGACACTAGGGCATGTATGAGATGTGGCAAAACCCAACACCATGAAGAAGAGCTGTAAGGGACAGGGGTGCTCTGTCACAGGGGCGATTCCAGTAGCCTTGACCCATTCAGAAGCGTGTGTTTTACCTTATGAGTGAGGCTCCTAATGAGAATGAATCATGTGTTTTGTTTTTTTTTTTTTAAGATTTTATTCATTTATTTGACAGAGAGAGACCACAAGTAGGCAGAGAGGCAGGCAGAGAGAGAGAGAGAGGAGGAAGCAGGCTCCCCGCCAAGCAGGGAACCCGATGCGGGACTCGATCCCAGGACCCCGAGATCATGACCTGAGCCGAAGGCAGCGGCTTAACCCACTGAACCACCCAGGCGCCCGAATCATGTGGTTTTTGAAGCTGAAGTAACCACTTTTGTCCTGTAGATGAGAAAACTGAAGTACAAAGGAATGAATCGACATGACATGAGTCATGCGACCAAAAATCTTTGATAAGAGTGCACCTAGGATTGGATGCCATGTCTCCTAACAGGCCAGGTGGATAACCCCAGTCCCTTCTTTCCTCTCTCCCTGCTAGCAAAAGCAATGCTTGTTTAACTGGTAAGCAGATCGCGGGGACTGTGATGCATTTCCTCCAAGATATAAGCACCATGGGACCACTTTTTATGACCCTTCTGGCCAAATCCTGGTGGAATCCACCCTCCTTGTCTCATAGGAGATGATGATGATGATGGTTTTTAAGATTTATATATTTATTTTTGAGAGAGAGAGATTGCGTGTGTAACTGGGAGGAAGGGCAGAGGCAGAGGGAGAGAGACTCTCCAGCTGATTCCCCGCTGAGCATAGAGCCTGATGTGGGGTTTGATCCCAAGACCCTGAGATCACTACCAGAGTTGAAATCAAGAGCCGGCCGCTTGACTGACTGAGTCACTTGGGCACCCCGTGCAGGGGATTACTATGATAACTTCCCCAGTGGTCTCTTTGCTTTGACCCTTGTTCCCTAAGCCATATTCTCAGTGCAGGGGGTCCCTGTAAATTGGGCATTAGAGCGTTTCTCTATTGTGCTCAAAGTCCTGAAGTAATTTCTCTTGTCTCAGAGTTCAAAGCCAGTGTCCCTTCTGTGCCCCCCAAAGCCTCTCTACTCATCAGCTCCATTTGACCTCGTTTCCGACGACTATCTCCCTTGCTCACCAGACACCTCCTGCCCTGATGCTCCCACTTCCCACTAGCACTATCCAGAGGAAGCAGGGCAGACTCCACAGCAGGCCTGACCCATCCCTCAGACCTTGTAGTGGGAGCCTTTGGTGGCCAACTGTGACACCTCCATCTCAGCTTTGAACTCCAGGGCCCTGGCAATTGGAAGAGCTAGAGAATGAACACCCCACCACCCAGCAACCTTTGACCACTGACCTGAACTGGTAGATAAATATCCCAGCTCCCCTGGGAGGCACAGCTCCCCTGGGAATGTCTCTCAGAGGCCCACAGATGGGTCGAGCACCAGTTGCCCTCCATGGGAACTTGCCTAATAGTAATGTACTATCTTAGCCAGCCCTGGCTCCTATAACAAAAGGATCATAGATTGTTGATACAGTCTCAAACAACAGACATGTCTTTCTCCTAGTTCTGGAGGCTGGGGAGTCCAAGTTCAAGATACGAGCCTATTTGGTTCCTGGTGAGAACCTGCTTCCTGGTTCGTGGATGACAGCCTTCTTACTCTGTCCTCATGAGGTGGGGAGAGAGATCATCTCTCTCGTATCTCTTTTTATAAGGCACTAATCCCATGATGAGGGCTCTACTCCCAGGATCTAATCACCTCCAAACGTCCCATCTGTAACTATCACAACTGGGAGTAAGGACTTCCACATGCAAACTTGGGGGAACACATTCAATCCATGGACAATATCTTTTGTTGGCTTCCTTCTGTCTCTGCCTTATTTCCTAGTCCTCTCCTGGGACAGCCCTGCAAATAAATCACTTGCCTTAGACAGTTTGAGAGCTTACTCTGGAGAAACCCCAAAAGACAGGGTAGCAAGGATGACTTCCAAGGTTCTGTTTACTGAAGCCAAGGATTCTAGAAAAATGTTCAAATATAAAAGGCCATGTTTTAGTTGGATGCTTTTCTCTTTCATAGGGATAAAGCAACTGCCTAAGTTAGCTGGGTTTGCAGGATTGTTGATGGCGAACCTTTCCAAAGGAAAGTGCTGAAGAGTTGGTTGAACGACCTGTTCCGGAAGAAGGCTTGGCGGCAACACCAGCAGCGAAAGCAAGGGCTCCGGGTTGCCAAGTTGTGAGGCGAAGCTGGTACCCTGTTAGGTGGCACAGCTTCCTTCGCTCTATGACAGCCACGCATCCCCACTAACAGCCTGGGAGGCGACATACGGGCTCGGGAAATTCTTCTGGTGTTAGCATTCAGAAGGCAGGGTGGTTTTCCCAAAGTTTGAAGCAAGAGACCAGGGTCCTGTTTTCAGAACTTCCTGGACCCACCCTGTTTAGGGCAATTGCATCTGCGGAATATGCTTCCTGTCCTCAGATTTCCTTCCTGTGAAACCAAAGACGACTCTTACCAAGACACAGACATTTTCCTCCCAGCTAGATAGGTAGCATGCTGATTCATGACGAGCAACCCTCAGTTACCGGGTTTGTGTGTGTGTGTGTGTAGGGTGGGATTATTTCAACCAGAGCGTTTAAGTACAATCCCTAGAAGACAGAGTTCTTACTACAAAGAAAAGAAAGGGGGGAAAGTCAGTGTCTGCATGAGACAAAGCATTTATTCACTCCAATGGGGGCAAGAAGTCTGCAGCTGGCCTGGTCAGGGGTTTTGGGCCGGAGCCCCAGACCTGGTGCTGGATGCCCGGGGATAGCTCGTGTGGATGCTGGCCTGAACTTCGAATGGAAAAAAAAAAAAAAAAAAAAGACAGGACGGCAGGTGATCAGAGGGTTGTAGTGTCCTTCAAATGTTCCCCAGGAGTCCCCTCTTGGCAGCACTCCAAGTTGACTATCTCCTTGCAACTCTGGAAGGAAAAGTGGGCAGAAAAGAAACAGCTGGAGTTCTGGATTTATTGATGTTGGTGATAAAGGAACAGAACCTATTTACACTCCTCTCCCTGGCATTTAGATAATGATTAGTTGACTATTCAAGAGGAAGCTAAAGTTAAATGGAAATGTGTTTTTTAAAATGCCTCAGAGGAGCAAGGAGAAAATCCTAGGACTTAACAGACTCTTGCTGCTTATTCTTATTCTAGAATAAGTGATTTAAAAACATGTCCCTTCAGGAACGGGGATCATTCGGCTGCAAATGCTTCTGTGGCTGACATAGTGGCGGGCCATCTGAGCGACATACCACCCTCCCCACTGGGGGCTTGCGACTGGAGGGCAGAGGTGAGGTCAAGATCCTAGAGCATCCTGCTCTGGGAACACAGCCATGGTGCCCCGGGTGGGGGGACCAGAAGCTCTGATTCGGGGTGTGTCTCTCCACACCAACCTTGTAAAATGCCAAGTGGCAAATCCAATGGGACTAGAAAAGGAAGAGACGCTCACACTGCCCTGCAAATCCCGAGCGACTGTGAAGCGCAGCGCGACCGCTGAGCACGTGGAGCCGCATCACGCACGAACGCACGAACGGCAGGTGGAGGGCGCAGCGTCGTGCGTCCCCGGTCCGCGAGCAGAACGCAGGTGGGCGAGGGAGCTGCGGGGGCCAGAAGGCGGGAGTTGTTCAATACCTACAGGCGCTGGGCGGCCATGGCATTGTGGGAGGGAGATAGGAAAGTAGGCAGGAAGGACACACATAACAGTAAAGAAGGGAACAGATGGACCCTACACACACATAGGGTCTATCTGTCCATAAAATTTGCCCAGGGCCCCCCACCCACACACACCCTAAGGGCGACCCGAATGACATGGTCATCCAAACTCAAAATATCCAAAAATGGATTTCATTATCTTCTCTCTGACAAAATTTACTTCCCCTCCAGTTACTTAGGAATGTTACTGTTTATCTGCGCGCTGGCTTTAGAAACCCAGGAAATAACTTCAATGTCTTTGTTACCCCTAATGCCCTCCCAGTCACCATGCAGGCACACCCCAGGCCACTGGCTTCCCCTGCCTCCCTCTCTCCTCAACTCCACTCACACTGTCTTGGCTCCGGAACGTGTTATCTCTTGCCTCAGAAGGGCCAGCTGGATGGGACCCTGGCCTCCTGAAATGGTTTCCTGCTCCTTCCCCATAATTTAGTTCACCTTACCCACCATGAACTTTGCAGCCGTGGGATGAAAAGTGTTTCTTGTGCCTTAATGCCTTTGCTCCATCTGGATAGAAACAGGATGTTGTCCTCACTTGTCCCCACGCTAGTCCGCTCTGCTTATCCTTTGAGACTATGTGTTCTCTATGTGTCTTCCTACAACAGCCCAGGTAAAGGACAGGCTGAATCTTCATTGTTTTCAACTACCTCTTGAACCCGCAAGAGTAGTTATCACAAACCACAGTAACTGTTTTGCTCACTCATCTACTCCCTGCCCCGCCCTGCACTGACCCTGCAAGGGAGACCATGTTTTACATTGAAAATACAGTTTTAGAGACAGATTGATATGGATGCTATTTTTTTTCCTTTCGTTATAAGAATAAAATGATACTATATGTAAATAAAGGTAGATGATGCGTGATAGAGGTGAGTAAAGTGATGGGTACTGGGCTTAGCCCATTGAGCTGCATATGGATTGTAGTTGTCATTCTGATCTTTTCTTTCTTGCTTCCCCGCCCAGTGCCCTCACAAAGTGTTCGCCTGGTAAATGAGGAGTGGACAGTGAGTGACTGTTGGGTCAGACTCTGCCTGTTGGGGGCAGTGAGGGTGGCAGGGACACAAAGTTCTGATGACATAGAATATCATAGAATGGAGCTTCAGGGAAAGCCATGGTTTTCCTGGTAAAAATAGATGACTGCTGGCAGATAACTTTTGTCGTTGCCTTCCTTCTTGTTCCACTTGCTCTGTGGATGTGATGTCAGAGGTTGAGCAGCCATCTTGTGCCCATGAGAACAAAACTGTGGAGCAAGAGACAGTCTCGAACAGCAGCCCTGGACTTCTAACATCTGGATTCTCTGTTTTGTGAAAAAATAAAGCTGTCACTTCTTTAAGCTGACATTTTTGGGTGTCTCTCATGTTGAACTCAGTTGCATTTTGCCCCCTGGGGGCCATTCACCCAGCATCTCAGACTCATCATGGATCCAGTTAAATTCATCATCTTTATCATCATCCCCGTACCCTGGGCCTATTTCCTGTATTGGTCTGTGGGCAACTGGTATACAAACTGTGATCCTTCCGTGGTTTCATATGTTCCCCTTCCTGTCTTGAAGTCGTTCCATCTCTGTCATGTTGGCCACTCTGGTCCAGAATGAGCTTTCCACTCTGAATTCGCATGGCCCTTCGAATCGTATTGTCCAAGCTTAATTAGGTAACATCTCATATGACTATTTTTGTATATGAACAACTTCTTTTTAGTATACATTCTATACTTGCCAGACAAAGACCATTTCTAAAAGTTCTGTGTCCCTGCTGTGAAAGGTTCACTCTGAGCCAGGCATAGAGCTGGCACACTATAACATTCTCTGGTTGATTCTGTAGCGTCTTTTCAATTAACTGGTTGCAGTGAATGTCTTGGCTTGGGGCTTCTTCATGAGTACTAGTCAGTAAAATGATCAGAATTGAAACCAACGCCAGGCAATATTGTCAAGGAACACATCCTCTGTTTCTGAAAATTCTAGCCTCTTTTCACTCTTGTCACTGTGCTGGAAGCTTCCTTGGGAAAAGCATGGCTCCTTGGGTCTCCTTCCTGGCTGGCATATTGCAGACGCTCAAACAGTACAAAACAAAACGGCCCCTGGGAAGGAAATCCATGGACCCCCACGTAGCCGGCAATGAAATCTCCAGCTCTGCACAACTACCATCGTGGATGGCTAAGACAAAAGCAGCAATAATTCCGTGCTACCACAGGGAAATGACTTCAGTACAGACTGAAAGGAAAATCTTCACTGCAGGAAAAAAGCTGTAATTTACAAGACGAACTCCTGGGAGTGTCAGCAAGAGAGAAGAAGACAAGTGGAAGGTGGATAAAAAGGTGAGCACATTCACTTTTTAGGACGATATATTTGGAAAGGACTTCTTGCATGAGTTCCCTCTCAGAGTCCCCTGTTTGAGTGCCCCATGTCATAGGACACATGTGCAGTCATGGTACAGCCTGATGAGAATGATGTGACCAAGGGAACATGAGACACCATAAAACAAGTTGGCAGTTTCTTCCAGGAGCCTAAATATTTTGCCAAGTCCTGAGTTTTGGGGCAAAGACGCACTGAATAAACGCTATTTTTAGAGTGAGAACAAGGATCCAGTGCAGCCAGGGTCAGAATATTGGTCAGAATAGGTTGGCTTTATGGGTCAGAATATGGTGGTCTCTGCATTGGATTTTTACTTTTTCTCTGAGGTTTACACAAGTTGTGGTTGCCGGACGTCTGTCTGGCACCCAGGGTGTTGGAAGTGCCCATTTCCGGGTACCCAACCACTGCACTTTTATGGGATCTCTATAGGTGGGGTCCAGAAATAGGCATTTATAAACAAACCCTTTGGGGATCTCGCAACACATCCAGGGTGAAGGAACGCTTTTTCAGGTGCGTCCTTCACAGCTTTTGAATTCATTTCGGAATGTAAAATAAGAGTGTGTCAGGAGGCTCTGGCGGACCAAAGGAGGTCTGGGAGATAGAAAAACTTGGCAGATGAGGGAACAGGAAGAAGAAAAGTCAATTTCCCACAGCATTTCCTTTCACAGATTATCTTTTCTATTACACAAAACCTTTGAATGTGCACCATTTTCCCCTGCCATCAGCCGACGCATAGCTCCTGTGGATGTTCTGGAATGTTCCAGCCATGGTATACATGGGCTGGTTGTGCAGAACATTTGCCTGAGGTTTGCTTCCTGGCTCTCCCCTCCCTTCTCACCACTGAGATGCACACACAGCTAAGCTGAGAAGCAGGAGGAGCTGGGAGTACTGGTTCCAATCAACCACACACCGGGTTCCTGCTACACACTCTCCCTGGAGATCTGGGGCCCTAAGCCGCCAGCACGTGTCAGAGAGAAACTCTGCATGCCCTACTAAGTGCATTGTTAAATTTAATGAATTTCTAATGTTCATATGCTTGTCATAAAAAAAAATTAAGCAATGCAGAACAACTTAGCCACATATATTCCCTATTCTTTCTTCTCTGGCATTCATGGAAGATATTCTTAGCATGATGCACATATCCTTCTGATCATTTTCTATGTATGCAAAATCTGTGTCGGCACAGCCGGCTTATACATATGTTAATATGACGGGAGAACATGTGATGCTCTAAGAGGGTGCTTCCCCTCCATCCTTGCACAATGCTCATGGACACAGTCACATTAGCTTTCATTCTACGCTGCCCTTCTGCCTACCATGCTCGTACCTTTACCGAATGTCCCTCAGCTGCAAGCCCAGCCTTTGCTCTGTGATGCTGGAACGGGGACTCAGCAAACGACATTTTCCAGACTCCCCTCTCCCTCAACACACACACACACACACACACACACACACACACACACACTCTCTCTCTCTCTCTCTCTCTCTTAACTTTCTCAAAAATTCCTTTGGCAGCCTTAAAAAACAACAACAACAAAATGAAATCTTGCCATTTGCAATGACATGGATGAAAGTAGAGGGTATTATGCTAAGCAAAAGAAGTCAATCAGAGAAAGACAATTATCATATAATCTCACAGATATGCAGAATTTAAGAAACAAGGCAGAGGATCATAGGGGAAGAGAGGAAAACAGGGAAAGAAGATGAAACCAGAGAGGGAGACAGACCGTAAGGAGACTCTTAATCTTAGGAAACAAACTGAGGGTTGCTGGAGGGGAGGGGTGTGGGGGGATGGGGTGTCTGGGTGATGGACATTGGGATGGATATGTGTTGTGGGGAGTGCTGGATGTTATGTAAGACGCATGAATCACAGACCTGTGCCCCCGAAACAAATAATACATTATATGTTAATTAATTGAATTTAAATAAAAAAAAATTCCTTTGGCAGCCTAAAGAGCCTGCTGGTGTAAGTAGGGTTGGAAGATGTACTAGGGATCATATATAAAGGGATTGAATTTTCTGTAAGTAGGAGGTTTGAAATCAAACACAACCCTTTCCAAGATGTCAATCTAGATTCTGTAGGGATATGGGACATTTTCTGGGCAGAGCTTCTAGCCAGGCTCTCCCTTGGCAGATGTTGGCATACCCCAGGGTTCTCATTTCCCCCTTGCTGGTTTGGGATGCCTGCTGTCTTTGGTGCTACTGCAGCCTTACAAGCCCATGTGGGGGCCGCAGGTGGGGCATCTTGCCAGATATGGACACCTCTAATTCATAGTGAGATGCTGGCCTTTGACATAAACATCACTCTGGGCCCCTGAGGACCACTCATTTAGCAACAATTGCATACCAATTTTTCACCTTAGCCAACATTCAATTTCTTTGGGAAGGAAGAGGACTTTGGGCTTTGTCCATTGCACCCGTTTATCTAGTGACTTTGAGGATAAATGCTGGCTTTAGGCAAAACAGCTAAGAAGCCATGTCTTGGTGACTTTGACCTTGCCCAAGATGATGGTGGGCATCTGGCTTTAACCACCTTAACTACTACTCCATCTTGCCTTTACTTCCCACAGTATCTCATTCCTACCTAACTGCTGGGATGTAGCAAACATTTATTGAGCAACTACTGTGTATAAGCCGCTGTGTTGGATGCAAAGATGAATAGTATGTGAGGGTTGTCAGGGGGAGTGGGGAAGGGAGAGGGTGGTTGGGTTATAGACATTGGGGAAGGAATGTGCTAAGGTGAGTGCTGTGAAGTGTGTAAACCTGGCAATTCACAGACCTGTACCCCTGGGGCTAATAATACATTATGTGTTAATTAAAAAAATAAAAAATTATATTTTTAAAAAAGGTGAATAAGGTGTAGCTCCTTCACATAAGAAGTTAAAAATCCTGGACCAGCAGGGGCGCTTGGGTGGCTCAGTGGGTTAAAGCCTCTGCCTTCTGCTCAGGTCATAATCCCAGAGTCCTGGGATCGAGCCCCGCATCAGGCTCTTTGCTCAGCAGGGAGCCTGCTTCCCTTCCTCTCTGCCTGCCTCTCTGCCTACTTGTGATTTCTGTCAAATAAATAAATAAAATCTTTAAAAAAAAATCCTGTACCAACAGCACTGATATCACCCAGGAAATTGTTAGAAATGCAGATTCTCAGCCCTGCCCTGGACTTACTAAATCAGGAGCCAGGAGGGGGCAGGGTGGGGGAAATGACATGGCATTTTTACAAGCACCCCCCTCCACCTCCCCGTGATGGACTTTTGGTTGCCGCTCTGGGATGCTGGGCTCCTGGGTCATGCATCAGTTTAATGACTCTTTACTGTGGTCAAAGCGCTTTACTGTACCCATTTTACAACCATAAACTTGGAGGTCTGAGAGACTTGGCACCGGTTGCTCTCTTACCATCCCGGAGGCAGGCTTTAAGTGAAACAGTTAAGGACCTCAAATAAATGAGGGCCACACTTACTCCCAACAGACCTCACTTTCCCACATGAGCACAGATCACGTTAGTCCAGGAACACGTCATGGCTGAGTCCCACCCAAGTTTCCTTTGGAGCCTTGGGTCTGGGCCTTTGCCTTGTGGACCCTTTTATCTCCTCTGGACCAGGTGTTGGGACTCTTCCCTCATCAGGCACTGGGTTTCCTCTTTATTCCTGGTCCACGGCACTCTGCTCCCTGCCTCCTCCCAGCTGCCCCAGAGATGTCTCCCAAAGCAGGCTCCAGCCAACAGAACCCAACCCTCACACCCAGCCTCTCAAAACACACACAGAGGAAACCTTTCCGGTAAACTGGGAAGTGAGAAAAGTGATAGGTACAAGGTAGGTACCTTAGGATTAGAACTCTAAAATTATCTGCATGCAATGAAAAGAGTTGGGAGGGAAATTATAAAAAAAAAAAAATTAAATCTGGGGTGACTGATTTATGTTTTAAGATCCATTATGGGGGCGCCTGGGTGGCTCAGTCAGTTAAGCATCTGCCTTCAGCTCAGGTTGTGATCCCAGGGTCCTGGGATCGAGTCCCGCATCAGGCTCCCTGCTCAGCGGGGATTCTGCTCTTCCCTCTCCCACTGCCCCTTACCCCCACTTGTGCTTGCACACTCTCCCTCACGTGTGCATTCTCTCTATCTAGTGTGTTCTCTTTCAAATAAATAAATAAAATCTTTAAAAAAAATAGACTATAGGGGCACCTGGGTAATGCAATTGGGTCAGTATCCGACTCCTGACTTCAGCTCAGGTCACGATCTCAGTGTGGTGAGATAGAGCCCCCCGTGAGGCTCTCTCTCTCTCCCTGCCCCTCCTGCCTTCGAAAATAAATAAATAAATCTGAAAAAAAGCTCCATTATATATATAATGCAAGTTTTAAAGTTGCACTGTTAAAAATTGCGGTAAGATACACGTGACGTAAAATTCCTCGTCTTCACCCTTTTCCAGTGCATAGGCTGGTAGTGTTAAGTACACTACACTGCGGTGTAACCAGTCTCTAGAACTCTTTTTATCTTGCAAAACTGAAACTCTACACCCGATAAACAATAACTTCTCATTTTCCCCTCTTCCTGACCCCTGGCAACCACCATTCTACTTCCTGTCTATAAATCTGACTACTCTAAAGTACTTTATATGAGTAGAATTATATGGTATTTGTGTTTTTATGACAGGCCTAGTTCATGGAGCCTAATGACCTCGGGGTTCATTCTGTATTTATTGTCACATGTATATCTTCTTTGGAGACTATCCATTCAAGTCCAGTCCTCTGTTCAGCTGTGGTTTTGGGTTTTGCTGTTGTTACTGAGTTATGGAGTTATAAGAGTTCTCCCTTATCAGCTATTGGCTTTTCATGTACGACCTGTATTATGTTGAGGTAGGTTTCTTCTATTCCTGGTTTGTTCTGTGCTGTTGTTTATTTTCTTTTCTTTCTTTCGTTCTTTTTTTGTCATGAAAGGATGTTGAATTTTGCCAAATACTTCTACTGCATCACTCGAAACGATCATGTGGGTTTTGTCCCTCATTCCATGGATACAGTAGATTACCTCGATTGATTTGTATGTGTTGAACTATATTTGCATTCCAGGAATAAATCCCACATAGTCATGGTGCATATTGCTTTTAAATTTGTATTTTTTTAAAGAGAGAAATTCTTCGTTGAAGACTATTTAGTGAGAAAATAGACTCTTGAAACAATAAGAAAAACAAATCTACTTCCCTTCTAACTAAAAAGTGCAGTGAATTGGATGGTGAAAACACATATTCCATCCCAAAATATGGGATGCAGTGTCTCTGACCCTAACATCTGGGGTGGTGGTTGACTCTTAGCTTTCTTGGTACAATACAGCTTTCCTCACACTGACTCTTGGTCTTTAGACTTTCACCTTAGCTTAAGAAGGTTAACCCCTAACACATTTAACATAGATACAATGAGTGGTTTAGAATTTCTCGTCCAGTTGACGGTTGATTTGCAACTAGATTTACTCTACTGGTTGGCCTGATTTCAAATTTGTCTATTTGGAAACAGAATAGAACTTTACCACTGGAAAGACCCTCAGGAACCCTCTAGACCTGTCACCTCATTTTACAGATTAAAAAACCAAGATTCTAAGGAGTTAAGTTCTTGCCCAAAGTCGTGTGGATAATTAAACACAAGGAAATGGATTAGAAACCAGGTCTTCCAGCTGGACACTCTCCATATGCAGCGTCAGGGCTGCTTACCTCCTTCTGTAAAACTAGAAGCTGGCTAAGACCTCAAAAGAGTTGTCCAGATTTGGGATTCTGGTCCAGCCAGTTCTGCCGGAGGCTACTCCCTGCCCTCTGCATGGCTGGGGCTGGTGGTAGACTAGCACGCGGTGTCTCCACGCCTCTGCCACAGCCCAGACCACAGCAATGACAGAGACAGGCAGGGCCCCATTGACTGCTGTGTTCCATCACCTCATGAGGATGGGGAGAGTGGGGATGATGTCATCTGATGCCATCCTACACAACATCATCTTCCAACCTTTATTTGAAAAGACAAAAGTCTCTCATACAAGTAATTCCAGAGAACGTGGATTTGGATTTTTTTTCCTTTCACAGTGTAATAAGTACACCAGGACTCACCATCCACTTCTATTTGCATGATGGTGGGAGAAACTTTGAAATGAGAACACTGTCTTAGTCTTTTGGGGCCACTGAATCAAAATACAATAGACCAGGTGACTATCAGCAACAGAAATGTATTTATCACATTTCTGGAGGTTGGAAGTCCATGATCAAGGTGCTATCAGATTCAGGGTCTGGTGGGATCTGCTTCCTGGTTCATAGATGGTTATCTTCTCATAGTGTCCTCACATGGCGAAAGGGGCAAAGAAGCATTCTGGAGTCTCTTTCGTAAGGCCATTGATCCCATCCATGAAGACTCCACCCTATGACCTAAATATCTCCCAGAAGACCTCACTTCCAAACACTGTCCCACTAGGGATTAGAATTTCAACATATAAATTCTAGGGGGACACAAATATCCAGTTCACTGTACCCAGTTTTCATGCCACCCGTTGAATCATTCAATTGTTTTTGTCTTTAAAAGTGTTAGTTATTCTTTCTATGGCAATAGTTTTTTGTAATTATAAGATTTTTGCTTCATAGCAGTTTTAATTATAATGTTAAGGTAAATTGAAAATGGAAAAATGAGAAGGAAAAAGACTATACTCTCCATGTTATTATGATTTTACTGATATTGAATTCATGGAAAGTAGATTTGAGAAGTTGTTCTGAAAAATATACTATTCTGGATCTCAGAGATTTATTTTATTTAAATGTATTCTATATTTATTTCCTTATTGAATTAAAACATGGCATTCTGTTTTTAAGTACCCTTCAAGGAAAATGTGGCAAGAAATTTATGAAGACAATGATGTTGGTTGTTTTTACGAGTTTTACATATTTCCAAATATTTAATTATATGCTTATACCAAACCCATATGTAATTGATCTTTTAACTCATATACTAAGGGGTTCAGAGAATAAATGGGACATGCTATAGAAAACATTATTTATCAAATACTTAGTTAAAATGCAATATGGGGCATCTGGGGGACTCAGCAGGTTGAGTGTTGACTCGTGACTTCTACTCAGGTCATGAGCTCAGGGTTGTGAAATTGAGCTCAGTGGGAGTCTGCTTAAGATTCTCTCTCTTCCCCTCTGTCTGTCCCCCCTGCCCCACTCCATTCACATGTGCTCTCTCTCTCTCTCATAAATAAATAAAACTTTTTAAAAAATGCAACACAACCTGAGAAGAGGAGTTAAGTTTTTTAAGTCAGAGAAAATAGCAGTCAGGCTAAGATGAGGTCCCTCCCCGCATAGGACAATGCTAAAGGTCAATGGAAATTTTTACATCAAATTTCCCATAGCCACAATGAAAGCAAAGGGACTGTCTTCTCTTTGATCATATAATCACAAAGACCTTCTCTAAATATTAAGATCTGCACAGAGGAGACATTCAGTTTGCGGCTCTGCTGATAATGTCACATGGCTGTCTCATAAGCCAGTCACACTTGTGTCCAGACGGTTGGGTTCTCGTGTCTTCTTCAAGGCTGGTCCTCTCACTCCCCAACCAACAGCTGAGTGTCAGCTCTCAGATTTTTCTGCTATGAGTCACCAAGAATAGATCTGGCCTTTGTAGACCTTCCCTTTGGAAACCAGGGGGAATCTCTACAAGTACCCATTACCAAAAAAAGCAAAACAGTCATCAACAAAATACCTTCTCTCTCATCATGTGAATTTCTCTCACTGCAGGACTATTCTGGCAATTTAACTGTGGAGTTTTATTTTTGAGAACATTTTATTTTTGGATGATGGGAGTACCATCTAAAACTTGACTAAAAAAAATTAAAAGGTTCAGCTTACCACTGTTTTGGCAGAGAGGTGGAAACTCAGAACCTCTTTGCCTTTTTATTTATTTATGTTTTTTAGGCCAATTCATCTTCCTTCTGTGCAGATTATCTCATGGAGGTCATCTTGTCAGGCTCTGGTTTCCTTTACCCACAGACACCACATCTGCTTCTATGGGATTGGCTACCTCAAGAGCATATTCAATTTGACACCTTATCTTTCTAAGCCTTGGGCCATTGCAACTTTCTGGCAGACAAAGGTCTCAGGTTCCAGCAGGGAATCTGCTCTCAGTTACAGAAACCCATGTCCCAGGAGACTTGGCACCAATCTTACATTCCTTGCGAACTTACCCACTACCCAACTACCCACACCATGCACACACAAACGATATAGCACACACATGCACACACACTTATACAAACACACTGTACCACCTGTATAACACACACACACATACACACTACACATGCCCATACTATATAACCTACAAAACACATACATGCACACACCGTATAAACTAGGATCCATTCGTAGAACACTATTTAAGCGCTACAAACATAATAGTAATCCTCAAGTCGCCCTTGGAATGTAATTTGGTATCTCCCCACTTCCTGCCTTTTAAATTAAAATAACATATAAAGGTAACTCAGAGTATCTATGAGTCATGAACCTGGGGTATATCACTTCATGGGCTATGAGTCTTTCCACAATGTTTAGTCCTAGGATGTGTGTCTCCAAAAAAGTTGAAGCAAACAGTGCTGGGATCATGGTGCAGCAGGAGGTGGGAGATCCAAGGGGCATGTCCGCAGCGACAGCAGTCAGTTGGCAATCGTCAAATGGGCAAAACTCTGGGGACAGAAGAACAAGGACGTGGATAAAATGGGGGTTTAAAGAATTTGCATTTCTGCCATGGAGAGATTCAAACTGAGAGCGGGCTGACAGGCACCCCCATAGCTGATATTTGGAAGAGGGGTGGGGGGGACTGATGAGACCGGAGGAGTGAGGCAATCCAGCCCAGATCCCATCCCCCAAGTGGTGGCAGGGAAAAGAGGGCTCTTCAGGGTGGTCAAAGGGAGAACCAGGCTCCCTAAGGGATCCCTAACACCTGGCTCTGTTTAGCAGATACTCTGTTCACAGAGGTGCCTCATGAGTCCCTGTGTGGCTCCCGGGGCCACCGTGGTCCCAGCCCCCAGCCCCGGCGGGCCTGTTGCTGGTGATGCTTTGTTTCTCATACAAAGGAGAGATTTTCAATCAAGTGATGGCCACTTTTAAAGACACATCAGGTATGTGTGTGCTAACTAACACTTTATAGGAAATTTTTTCTCCCCTAAGTTGAGTGCACTGCCCCCTCTTTAGATTTGTGGAGGGGAGGAAGACCAGAAGCAAATAGTCTAGATAGCCAACAGGGCCCCTTCCCATCCCTTGTCTGTGATGAGTGTGGCTCTCTCTCTGGATGCTGATGTAGCATTTGCAGAGAGCTCAGTTCCCAGGGCTGACAAGTTGGAAATGTCCACTTTAGGCCAGACGTCTGGGGCACAGGAAGCTGAGCTGATGTGGGGAGGGCAGGCCCCACGCGGCCCCAGAGAGGTGTGCCCAGGTGTGGTTACAGGGCTCAGGGTTTAGGCTAGCCTGGTAAAAGGAGAGAATGTGGGGCAGACCCGAGGGTAATCTGGAGGGCAGGGCAGAGACTGGGAGTCAGGAACAAGTCAGAAAACCTCGCGCTCTCGGGGGCCCTGAGTCTGCTTTGAGAAGTGAAAAGCTCAGACCAGACGGCCTCAAAGGCCCTTCCATCCTGGGCCTGTGAGGGCCACCAGGAGACCGCTGAACCTCCCTCAACACTCCTGGTCCCCTTCTCCAGCCTCGGGCCCCGCCACACATCATTTTCAACTGAAATCAAAAGTGAACAGGATGGTAAACTCTATAGACCACATTTTCATAACAACAACAACACTGGGAAAGAACTTTCCAGAACAATGCAAGAAAAAAAAATCCAAGTGCCAAAATGTAGTAGATAAAATACCTCTCAAAGAGTATCAGGTGTTGGCTAAGCCAACCTGAGAAGCTGTTTACCCAAACCACAAGGGAGAAGCAGACAGACAGCATAAGAAAATAAAGGTTAGGTCTGGTGGGAATAGACATTCTAGCTCTCTGCTCGAACGGAATCATTGTCACGGCCGGAGGAGACACACTGTTTACAGAGAGGTGCCTGGCGACCTCATTTTCATCATGCTCCAGCCGGTGACTCACTGTTTCCTGATGGCAAGGAGCAGACACTTTCAGTCCTCTGTCGTCAACCTCAGCGGCATCCCACAGAGGCAGCGCTTGCCTTACACACGGAGCAGCGGCAAATGCTTCTGGAATCTTCTGCCATCCCACCCTGTCCCAGATGTCTTTATTAAAAAGAGGGCTGCTTTTTCTAGCCAGCGGAGCTACACTTTCTGTGTAACCTTGAACAAGTTTCTAAACCTCTCTGAGGCCCGTTTTCCATATTTGCAAAACAGGACTAATAATGGCGCCTTCCTCACGGAATCGTTATCCCGATTAAATGAGATAATACATATGGAGTGCTTTTTGTGAGGATACAGGAAAGCCCACGATATGCATTAGCTATTTTACATAATCTTTTGAAATACACTTTATCTTTTAGAGTAGTTTTGGGATCACAACAAATTGAGTAGAAAGTACAGACTTCACATATACTCCTGCTTTCCCCATGATCAAACTCCCCCACCCAAATGCTGTGTTTGTTACACTTGATGACCTACACTGACACGTCGCTTTCACCCAGAATCCACACTTTACATAAGGGCTCACTCTTGGTGCATTCTATGGGTTTTAATAAATGCATAGATAATATCTATATTGATAAGTACAGTAATATGTATCCCCCATGCTAGTCATCCAGAGTAGTTTTACTGCCCTAAAGCTGTGTCCCCTCTGTCCCCTTCATCCCTCCTTCCCTCTACCACTTGCAAGCACTGATCATTTTACCATCTCCATATTTTGCCTTTTCCAGAATGTCATATAGCTGGTCCCCTACAGTGTGTGGCCTTTTCAGACTGGCTTCTTTCACTAGTAAAATGCATTTAAGATTCCTCCATGGCTCTCCATTGGCTTGAGAGCCCCCCCCTTTTTAAATCACAGAATGATATGCCATTGCCTGGACGTACCACAGTTTATTTTTCCAGCCATCATCATCATCATCATCATCATCATCATCCTCATCATTATTCACATTTGTGCTAGCTCTTTGGATGTATACCCCTGGCAGAACTCATAAAGCAGGTGGTTAAGTGAGACATGCATACACATGAAATAAGCACAGAATAAGACGGTAAACTATCCATCGGTCTTGATGTGACTTTGCACATAATTCGCTAGCTAGGACAGTCTGTCGATTGGGCCGTGCAGCGAGAGAATGGGACCATGCACACTGAAGGGTCCAGGGGATGCTGGGTGCCTGGGTAATAAGGTAGATAGGAAGGAGCCAGGCTGAGCGGATGAGCTGTGACATGGAGGTGGGCATATGAGGGTGGAGTTTTAGAGAATGGGGCGGGGGGGGGGGTTGTTTGCGGGGTGGGGTGGGGTCAGAGGATGGCCCTGCACAGGAGGCAGAGACTCCAAACACTCAGAAACAGTGACACAGAGTGAGGGGAGGGTCATGAATGTCCAGCTGGAGAGACTGGGGGTCCATCAGGGAAAGGGCGTGTCTGGTGTCTGGCCTTGCAGGGGTGCTGCGGGAGGGGAGAAGGAGTGAGGCATGAGGAGGAGGCGAGGGGGAAAACATCTGTTCCAGAAGGCTAAGAATGGGCATAGGGCAAAAGGAGTTGAATGGACATTTTAGAAAAAAAGATGAATTTTTGACACTTGGAGATAGACTCACTCGTCACAAGTCAGTCTAAAGTATTTCTAAATCTGGAATTGGTGCTCTAGAAGGAACAGGAAGGGAGGTGAAGGGTTGGGGGGCTCCCCACTGCAGATAGATAATTGATAAATCAGTGGATAGTCCGATGATAGTTAAATAGATTGAGATACAGGGCAGTTATATAAACACACCACATAAACATATATACTTAATACACATGCACTCCAGATCCTTCCATATGGGAAGGCAGGCTGATTGCAAAGCCTAACATGGGGAGGGTGATTTCTGGGCTTGCTGATGGTCTGAGAACTTACCACTAGGAACTCTAGACAGGCGCGGGGCTCCCTGGCTCTGCAGCTCACCTGCCCCCACCTGTTGTCACTGCCTTTCCTGATGGGCTCTTGACCTTCCCACCAGATGAAGGTTAACCCAGTGGGGGCAGATCGACACCTCCTCCGTGGTTTTCCTTTGCCCTTCATTAACAATACCTGTCTCTGTAATTTGTTTGCTGTAGGCAGATTATTAAATAAAGATGCTGATTTATTTACTTTTTAATTGCTGCCCCTCCCTGACCCTCCCTAAACCCCAGCTCTAGGTTTCCTCCCTGCTCTGGCTTGGAGCTGATTTCCCCAACAACTCCATCTTTGGTAGGCTTAAAGAAAGATCTGTTAACTAAGTGGCTAGGTATGGAAAGCTAACTTCACCTATGGATAATTTCCAATTATATGCACTGTCAAGTTCATCACAAGGGCCTTGCAAGGGGCTTCCTTATCACTAAGGGTCAAAAGGGAAGGAGACAGGTCACAGCCATAAGGATTTCTCTCTTCTCCATAGGCTACTGCTGAGCCCCTGGAAGCCAGCTGCAGGCAGCCCATGGAGAAGGACAGGGGCTAGCGTGGTCATAAAGGCAAAGGCTCAGTAGCCAGCCTGCTTCTGCTGCTGAAGATGGAGACCTGTCACCTTGCCTCTCTGTATCACCATTTCCTTGCCATGGAGTCCAGATAATAAAATGGGGCTCTTCTGCTGAGCTACCAAAACATGTGTGATACCGTATCGAAGATGAGCTCTTATTCTCGAATGAGGGTTGGTCCAGAGTAAGCTGTGGCAGCAAAGGCTAGGAAGATCCCCCTCCCCGTTCTGACATTCCCTTCACCTGCAGCTCTGGTTTCCCTCCTCCCACCCCTATGTCCCATCAGTGGCCTTGATGGAATATTATCAGGTGCCCTGCCCTTCCCCATCCTTCCCCCTCTCTTCTGGGTAAGAGGTTCCTTCAGTCCACCATGAGCCCTTCCCCAGCTGAACCTCCCAGGATAAAGCCCTCTGTCCAATGGGTGGTTGGTTTCCATTTTCACTAGAAGGAAACCTTACCATAGTCCTTCTTCATCCTTAAAGACCTCTACTACCCATGACTTTCTTTATAAAGTTGAAGGGCAAAATGTGGCTAATAGCACCTTTACAGCCCTTTGGATATTAATCCATTGGAAAACTGTGGCTCATGCATTTATTAGGATGTCATTGATGTCTGCCCTTCTCCCTCAGAAGCAAAAGCAAAACTGAAAGCTTCAGAGAACAGTTCTCAAAGAGCTTAGTGTTTTGGTAGTTCTTTAAAACCTAGCAATATCTAACCCTCGGTGGTCTCTGAGCATGCATTTAACTGGGTCTTTTGGGACCACACATACCACTGAGGACCACTGGAACCTTGTCCACTGCTTTTTTTTCTTTCAGGACAAAGACAACCCCCTCTGTGACATTGCACTTGACGTGTGGTCTCCATGCCTTTCTCATTTTCTAGTAGCTTCCCAGGATCTTATTCTTCCTGAGCTACCAGCAGGTTTATGTGCCCACCAGAGTTGGAAGCTATTTGCAGAACTCAGTCCAGTCAGGCTGGCGACATGTGCTCCCTTCTTCCTCTCTGGAATTTGCTTTCTGGTGAGCTGAGCCCAGCCAAATTTAGAAGGAAGTGTCCACTTTGTATGTCCCTTCCATGTCCCTGTCCCTCCCTTTCCTCCCCAGGCCCTGGCCTGCCTCCAACACCTTCACTACATCCCTCAAGAGCTGCTCCTGTCCCGGCAGGCATTGCACTCGCTGCTAAAGCTGGGACTCTCCATGTTTGAGTCTTAGAAGTTTGGAGGTCCAAGAGGTCATCTGATTTGACCTCCTCATCTTGTGAATGAGACTTTATGTCCCCGAGACTTTAAAGAGAGACAAGGGCACACAGCCAGCCAGCATGAGGCTGGGACCAGAGCGCAGGCCTCCTGACCTTGGGGGCCATGGACCTTTGCCAATACATGGCTCAATCCCCAGGATGCCAATATTCACCTTGCTGGGCTCTGGGGGGAACAAAGCCTTCCTTGTTTTGTCATTCTCCCTGGCAAGTGAACTTCCACTTATTCTAAACCCCAGTCATCACAGAGACCTTGACTTTGGATCTTTCACACTCACTCTTCAAGCACAGAATTCTTTTGAGCGATACTCAAACTGTGGGCATGGAAGTTGTTAAAATTCTCCATGCTTCCAAGCTTTCATTGGGGTGGTAGATAAGAGCGACACAGGATACTGAGTTCTGAATGTGCACCAGGCTCTGGGCTCTGCTCACAATTCTTCGTTTATTCTCAAAACCATCCTACCAGGCCACTGGCTTATTCTCCCTATTCTACAGATGGGGAAACTGAGCCTTGGAGAGGGTAAGATAACCGAGGTTATACAACCAGGAAGTAGAAGATCTGGATTTCACCATTTGATTACACAATTCATGTTACTAAACCCATTCGGCCTAAAAGCGAGGTCCTTGGACCAGCAGGAAATCTGTTAGAAATGCAGATTCTCAGCCCCGCCCCAGACATAATAGTTCAGGGTGAGGGGTTGGCACACTGTTTTTACAAGGCTCCATGTGATTCTGACAGGTTCACCCCAAAGCCCAAGAATCACTCTACTAGACCCTGGGATGTACAAGATATCTCAGCCGCCCCTTTGGGATGCTGGATACTCCCAGGATCCTTGCAGTTCAGCGGGTTCACAATTCTGTACTGTCCGCAAAGCCCTTGACCCTCCCCATTTTACAACTAGAAATCTAGAGGTCTGAAAGACTTTCTAACATGCAAAATTAGGGAATGGGGAGGGCCCCTGTGGGACAGACCCCGGAAGCCCTCGCTCCAAGTAATTTTTCTAATCATTAGGTACCACTTCCTCTCTTATGGGCCTTGAGCCAGATCTGAAGATAAATAGCTAAGGGCTTAAAATAAATGAAAGCCGTACTCTGTCCAAATAGATCGATAATGTTCTCTACTCTAACACGGGTCTTCTCAGCAGACTGAGAAGGGGCTCTGCCAAAGCTGTAGTTCCTTTCCGCCCATCTTCTACATGGTTTTTATCCATCATCTGGGCACTAGAGATCAATGATCTCACAGGTGCGCAGAGAAAGTTAGCGTTCACTGCAGCTCTTAATAGGCCGGAGGAAAGAAACAATTTATTGTGGCATTTGTCATGTCATTGATCTGTTTACATATGTGTTGCTGTAATCACAGCGTATGTGGATAGGTCTCCATGGGGAGCAAATCTGACAGCCTCACAACGAGAAGAAAAGAGCAGGCAATGTTCATTGCACATAACAAATCAGGGGCGCTAAGAGCTTGGTGAAAGCCCGCCTCATTTAATCCACTGGCATCTTATGAGTGACATTCCCATGTTTCTCTCCTCGCCGCCTCCTCCTATCCCTCCACCACATCACAGAGATTCCTACAGTGAGATACCAGTGTGAGAGAAATGCCTTAGAAAATTGATTTTTGGAAAACATATGTCCAAACAATGCAAGGGGAACCTGGTGAAGCTCCCCGCCCCCATTTTGCAAGATGTAGGTAAGAATAAATAAGCCATATTGACTATTGCATTGCGTCCTGTCTCTTTTGATTGGCAAGGACATCAGCTTGCTACTGTTTGGATTCTGTCTATATATTCTATCGACAGTCCGATTTATTCATGTCTCCCATTATTTATTCATTCATTCTTTATTCCTGTGTACCAGGAATGTGCTAGAAAATGGAAGTTCGAAGAGGAATGAGTCCTCCATCTAGACTAGGAGATCTAGAGAAAGAGTTTGACCAGTAAACCTGCAGAATGCCTGGAAGGTTCCAGAACACACACACACCCCCAGACTCCCGCCAAACAAGATGGCACCTTGTGAGGGACATGGTCAAGACTGCAATGCTGATTTTAAAGACAAGGAAAAACAGAAAGCTTTCTAATTAGAAAACACCTTCGCCCAGTGAGATTCCTCCAGCAACTTTTACAGATTGTGACAACAGAGTTTTGCTTTCTGAGCAAATATTCTCTGCTGCCCACTGTCTCTGAATGAGATGTCCCTGAAGATAGGACAACCATGGGAGTGACAAACATGCTCTTTGGAGCAGGTGACTGAAGGTGCCAAACATCAGGGGCAGGCTTTCTGCTTCCCAAATAGACCCTGTTTGGACATGGAAGTGATAACCATGTCTTCCACTAAAGCTGATGATGGAAAAAAAACGGGGACTAAACGTTCTCAGTGATGCCCCAGCAGGGAGGGCAAGGAGCCAGGGGCCCCTCACTCCAGTTCCCTGGGGGTCGATGTGGATGTGAGTGAGGGCCATTGAAGCCATCCTGGTGTGACATCTTTTGTCAGTGGCCGCCCGGGCAGCACACACGTGTCCCCAGGCCCTTGCAAGCAAGGCTGGTTTGAATGCTTCGGTGCTGCAAATAGATGATCTCTCTATGATGGTGCGGGGAGGCTGAGAAGGAGCCTTCTCCCTCGCTCACCTGTCCTCTTGAGAGGCTCCTGGGCAGGTGTAACCATGTGGCTTTTCCTCGGCTCAGAGGAGACTGCTGCACACAAGCCACAGGTGGGCCTGTCTCTCCTCCTCTGGTCCACGTTTCATCATTTCACAGAAGAGCTCCTTAGACGTGCACAGGGTGTCAGGGTTCAGAAAGCGCTTCTCCCCACAGAGTCTCTGGGGCCCTTCGTGGGCCTCTCTGGTAGGGTTGTTTGTTTGTTTGTTTTGGTTTGGTTTTGTTTTTTATTCTCATTTTAGCAAGGAGGGAACCACGGCCAGAAAGTCCAGAGTATCTCAACTGGAATGTGGCAGACTCTGTTTAGACGTAGGTTTATTTCTAATGAAACCAAAGTGAGGGCAGACAGAAGCCACAGGAGGCCGGGAGGAGAAGGGACCATGGCAGAGGAGTGCTATGTGTCCCAAATCGGGAAAAGCTGAACAAAAAGGAAACACTTCTTAGGAAGAAAGCGGAATCTTAGAGTCATCTGGCTAGGTATTTTGTTTGTTTTTCCCTAAAATTGTGATTTTCTCTGCCTTCTTTGTTGATGTGATTTTGTTTGAATTAAACATCTGCTGTGTGCCAGGCACTGGTTTGTACTCAGGTTTCCCGACGCCAAGTCTGGTGAATTTTTCATTAGGCACAGCTGCCTCACCCCACTGCTTTGCTCCCTCCCCTCCCCTCCAATTCCTCATGCTGTAGCTCATTCCCAACAATAAAGGACCCAGGGTTTGCAGGAGCTTGTGAGCGTGAACAAGTGGGATCTGTCTCTCAGTACACCGGGTCACCACAGCTAGGAGAGCTCACCATGTCGGAGAATGTAACCCAGCAAACACCTGGGCAAGCAAAGCTCCTCTCCTTTGCCTCTTGGGTTCCCTACCATCCTGTCCCCCAGGCTGGGTGAGGTAGTATAACTGAGGCAGAATGGTTTCATTTGCAAGAGAGCCATCTCACACCAGAGCTCTCTGATCAGCAAAAACAGGAAATGCCCCTTTTCTCAGGGGCTCACAGAAATGTCAGTCTCCAAAGTCATTAATTTTCGTTCAAAGCAGCCAGGCATGTGGACAGGGAACTACAATAGAGCTCTCTCTTCCGGGAGTTGGGACCCTTGCGAAACTGCAATTTTGATTGTCACCGAATAAATCACCACTGTGTCATTTGGGGATACATACAAACAAGTGCATTGAAACAGAGAGAAAAGTGCCCTTCTCGAGAAGCTCGCCAGTCCGAAAAGGATAGCTTCCACAGGCGTGCCTTTGGTTTCCCTCGAAGAATCAACAGCAACAGATGGGGTATAAACAAGACCCTCATCTTTAAAATGTTTGTTCCCAGAACTAAAAATACCAACTTTGCAGAGAAAGAAACCCGAGCTTGTTTGGCCTGGTAGCCTCTGAACAAATGCTCCTCATTGGGCGCCTGGACCTGCTCGTTGCTCGTTTGCGAAAATTTCCTTCTAGCTCACAGCTATGTTGTAGACTACCTGGGTCATCTTTTCTGGAAATCAAGGGAAATGTTGACAGGAACTGTCTGTCCTGCTGTGACTTCATGAGGACCGATTGCGGGTTATCCCTGTCTCCTGACTTTGGGGAAAAATAGGACATGAATTTTTTTTTTTTTTTTTAATTTATTTGACAGACAGAGATCACAAGTAGGCAGAGAGAGGCAGGCAGAGAGAGAGAGAGGAGGAAGCAGGCTCCCTGCTGAGCAGAGAGCCCGATGTGGGACTTGATCCCAAGACCCCGGGACCCCGAGATCATGACCTGAGCCGAAGGTAGCGGCCCAACCCACTGAGCCACCCAGGCGCCCCAGGACATGACTTTTTAGATGGACTGGTGGCCCCATCTCAAACTCTAGCTCCCATTCTACAAATACTCAGGGCAAGGGAAAAACCAGCGAGGAAGAAATCTAGCAGTTCCTGGTCATTCTCTTTGCCTTGGCTTCAAGATAGTGTCATTGATTTTCTGCCTTGACAGTAAGAAAAAGACCTTCTAGCTAAGGAAGATATAATAGTTGCCTTCCCCGGCTGTACCTGCTTCCTGAGGATTAGGAAACTTGTGTCCTCATTGGCTCTACATTTTGGCCAGGAATAGCCAAAGCTGTAAATTCAAGTTTCTGAAGCCCCACCAAAACTCCGGCAGAAATCCCGGTTGGAATGGCCATAAACCCCTCTTTCCTGACCGCACTGAAGAGGGGTGAGGTGACTGTGTTCTCGGCACATCGGCCCTTTCTCCGATGGGTTTGCCCAGGCTGTGGGGACAGGGCAGCACACGGGTGGTGGGGGGGAGGGGAGGGTGAGGACATGCTGTCTAAATGCTCTTGGTGACAGATGTACAGCTTTGCCAAGGGTGTCAGCAGCACAGTCCCTGAACGTGGGGCCGAGGTGGGACATGTGCTGTGATGTGCGCCTGCGCACTTTCCATACCGCGATGAAATTAAATCCTTGCTCTTGAGCACCGCTAACTACATGCAACTGAGCTGACAGTGGGCTGCCTCCCTCCACTTCCCTCCTGCAAACCGCTCTTCCTCCCATCAGCTCTGCATCTTACTTGGCCTTCCAGTCCTCCACCTTCTCTACTCCAGCCCAGCCTCCCTTCCACAGGATTCCTGGAGCCCTGGGCATCCAAATCAACTTTCCCACTCAGAAATTGCCTTGCAATGGGGACTATTTCCACTTGTATATAATTTCTCCTTTTATTTTTTATTTTTACCAGAAAACAAACTCTTTTGGGGTTAGTACCATTTCCCTCCACTCACATTTTATGGCCAACCCATCATGGATTGCAAACACTAGAAACGTAATATAATTTGCTGGTTATCAGTTCAACTCATGTCTCAATCAGCATGTGAAGTGAGCTACAGACAATATCCATGTCCAGTGAAAATAATGCACTCGGGCAGTGTGGTCAGGTAAGGCCATTGCTTTGTCAGGAAAGGGAGCCCCCTCTCCACTCCACCTCTGTGATGACCTGTGTGATTCCGTCATCATTCCCCGGGGCCGTGCCATTCCTGTAAGTGAAGGGAGCAGATTGTTTCAGATGACCTGTGAAGGTCCCTTCCAACCCGAAAAATCTGCCAGTCAACACTTGGAAATTCATGGGATAGAAGCCCGCTCACTGCCCACCTTTTCTCCTGTGGAGGGCACAGCACTGCCCTTCTCTCTAAGGCGGGTGCTCAAACCTTCCTCCTTGTTGATCCCATCCTTTGGTTCTTAGTTCCATCTGTTGACGTCAAAAATTCAGTTGAATCGGCCTTTTCTGCGATAACTCTTCAGATGCTGGGGTACCCATTTCCCATGCCACCCCACTTCCCCATCACCTTGTTCCCGTCCGCCCATCTGCTCTTCCTCTGACATGCTTCCCAGGCTGCCCAGCACATGGGTCCCAAGCGAGGCAGGCCTCCCTGTCTGAACTGGCTACAGTAACCCAGATGGGCTGGCCTCTGCAAGGGTGCCCAACAATGGGTCTATTATCCCCCTTGTAATGGACACTATACTTTTATTAATACAGCTTAAAATTTCACTAGCTTTTTTTGGCAGCTGTAAACCATTTTTAGCACCAAACGAACACATGACTATCTAAAACCCTCACGTCCTTTTCAGAAAAAAGCCAAGTTGCCTCCCAAGTTGTGTTAAGAGGCATTATTTCAACAAATTTAATTGATCAAATTAAGTTTACTAGCCTCTACTGATTTTATTCAAAAGGGTGGTTACTTTGTAATAGGAAATTTTGTTAAGAATGTTTTTATACTTTTATTATGTGGCTTGAAAAACATTTTAACTTAATAGAAAAAGGACAATGTTTAGTTGTTCCTTTCTTCTTAAAACCATATATTTTCTTTGTGGGTAGGTGAGAGCTCTGAGCTTTGGAACTCTGAATTAAAGATGAATCTGTATTCTATTCACCCATTTGTCATTCTGTAGCATACAGATCATTCCAAGTGTATCAGACTGTAGAGTTTGGAAAACTAGGATAATCTGAACAAAGGAACTCTGAGTAATTGAGTGATGGCAATTGGAAGAGCTCACAACTGCTTACTAGGTTGCTTGCTTGGAAATAAAATTAATTACGAGATTCACAGATAAAGTTTTGCAGTTACTGAATTTGTAGTAACATTTTTCAAATCCATCTGTACTTTTTATAGATTTCTTGTTTGGAGGGTTGTCGGGATTTATGTAGAAACAGATCGTCCTAGCCCTTTGCTATTAACCCTCAGCAGGATTTAAATTTGAGAAGCATGCCAAAATCTTCTTACTTGTTTGCCAGTTGACGTCATCATGACCACAGATGTGGCGGTATGCTTACAAGGAAAAGTCTCGAGGCCGAGAGGGTGCGACCTGGACAATTTCATGAAAATGTAAGGCCTCAGTGCCAATGAAATCTGAGGTGCCATCAAAATGTCAATCATCCAATAATTGGGTTTAACTGTGCTGTTCTAGAATCTCAGTGATATGTATTTTTCTTTATAGAAAGTGAAATTAATCTGGAAATATATTTTTGGAAATGTTTGTGAAATCATGTGGTCACTAGATTGGAACCACTCAGGGTTCTTCCTAGTGCAGAATGAGCCTTATCTCTGACACCTGTCATTTTAAACTGCCAGGGCTCTATCTTGGATTAGGAAACCTCACCCAGCTGTTCCTGGAATGTGTGTGTGTGTGTATGTGTGTGTGTATACATATTTAGCTTCTTGTCACCCCCTTTTTGAAAATAACATGTTTTTCTTATGTGTTTTATAGATATATAATCTTCACTGCAGAAAATTAGAAAAGTAAATAAAAATAAAAAAGAAGAAAAATCATCTCAATGTCCTAGTCAACACTCTGGTATATTTCTTTATTACTTCTTTTTTTCAATTCATAAATATGAATATGTAGGGTCCTTTTGAAATCAAAAAGATATCATTTTGTATACATAAATTTGTGAGTTTCTTTTTTCTTCTCAAATGTTGAAGTAGACAATTCCACATATTGTTTACTGTTGTTCAAGTATTTGATGTTCAATGGCTATGTAATTTCCATATATATGCACATAAATACATAAATACACACACATATCCTAATTTAGCACATTAAGGTGGCTTCAAATCTTTGGCTGTAATAATGCTGCAAGGAATGTCTTTGTGCCTCCATCTTTGACCAAATATCTGATTATTTAGAATACGTTTCAAGAAGTAAGGTCATTAAGTTTAAAGGAATGAATGTTTTTTAAGTCTCTTGATACATATGAACCAAGGCTTTTAAGGAAACTATCCTCAGTACAAACTCATTTCAAGAGTGAAGAGGAATGCCTTCTTACATTATTCTTTGCGGCATGGAGTCTTATTTTCCATCTGCCCACTTTACATGAAACAGTCAATTCTAATTTTGTGTATATTTGATAATGACTTGTGATACACTTTTCCATGTGATATGTACATTGGATTCTTTTATGAACTGCCTTTTCTTGTCATTTGCCTATGTTATGAATGCTATTAGCTTTTACCCCCTTTTAAAAGATATTAATGGTCGACCTTTTTAAAGAACTCAGGACTGTGTCTGCTCATGGTATATTGCACTTGTAAATACAAGTTCACTGTGGCTAACAGAGGGTTCAGGCTAGTGACTCTTTCCAAAGCACTCAACGTACTTGCCATTCAAATAACCATTATTTCCTCTTTTGTCCTCACATCTAATTGGCTTAGATAATATTCAAGCAAATTATACAATGTTAAGAATGAATCTGGGAACAAAGACAACTTGCTAATGGGGCACATCTGATTCAAGGGGCAGACCAGAGCCAGATGTACCTGGGTTTATGCTAGAGGGGTCTTCAAGCCTGAAACAGTGCACTGAACTGGCCCTAGCCAGTGTATCGGACAGGGGAGTGGGGAGTGAGGGCTGATGCATCCAGCTACCCTGGGGAGTGGGGACAGGCCAAGAGGTTCTCCTGGACTTCCCATTTGAAAAGCAATCTGGGGGCGCCTGGGTGGCTCAGTGGGTTAGGGCCTCTGCCTTCGGCTCGGGTCATAATCCCAGAGTCCTGGGATCGAGCCCCACGTTGGGCTCTCTGCTCAGCAGGGAGCCTGCTTCCTCCTCTCTCTCTGCCTGCCTCTCTGCCTACTTGTGATCTCTGTCTGTCAAATAAATAAATAAAATCTTTAAATCAAAAAACAAATTCTATGAAAAGCAATCTGACCCTAGGTTTCTCTTCATTTCTTCATTCCTCCCTTTAGCTCTTGGTTCGGCTCTAAGCTTTGAGAAGGTGAGTCATTCACATTCCCTTTTATTTTCCGATCAGCTCTTCAATACTATTCTCCAGCAAGACTTGTTGCCATTTTTGACAGCCATTAGCAAAGTCTAATAATGACATGCAGCAAACTCATAAAGTTCTGTTGCATGAATAAGTAAGCAAATGAATAAATGGATGAGCTGCCAGATATGTTAACCATAAAAATCACAACAATTACTACCCAAAGACTGATGTTCAGGGGATAACAAGGGAAAAAAATATGCTTCTAGAAGATGCACACTGACATCTATGTCAGTATCTATGGAATGACACTGAGGACATTTCCTCCAGAAAGGGGCCATAAAGCAATAACCCTGTCACCATGGCATTTTGGTGGTTAAAAGGGGCAAGTGGTTGCCCGTGTTTGGGGTCGTCAGCTTAGTAAGTACATGTACTTTTGAATGAAGGTAACTTGTGACCCAGCTATCAAATCATGAGCAGGATTGAGAGAAGGAAAAAATAGTGGGGAAATAAATTGGGTTTAGAGAATGATGGGAAAAAATGACTTGGAGGTACTGAAAGAAATCGTTTTTGCATTGTAAACCAGGGACATGGTTACAAAACAAAAGGCAAAACAGATACTTTCCAAGTATAATATATTTCCAGTTCCATAGCAAACACTCCCAGCCCACTTGGTCGAGCAGGTGGAACACTCATTTCCAAGCACTTAGAGTGGACGTTGGGGATTCACTGTTTCAAGACACATTACCTCCCAAAATGGTTTGCTCCATGAAAAACCAATTTTTAGCAGATATCAGGAAATGCATTCTGATGAAAAACATCTACAGGGGATTTGCTAGAAGTACTTACATCACAGAGCCTCAGTATAAATATCCAACAGGAACTTTTCAAGTGTAAAATCATGGTAGCAGTTATCATTCGCTTACCAAAGCGTGCTTTATTGGTCTCTGAAACTTTGTTCCCCTACACTTGTCCTTTCTCTCTAGGATCAAAGTGATCTCGGTTACAGATGGAGGCATCAGGCATCAGAATTCTTGCCACTGGGATGAGCAGAAGTGAGGTATGTAATTTCTAGACCACCTGGTTATGTCTTTTTCTGGTTCTTTCTCCCACCTGCCACTGTCAAGGTCCAGAGCTACTTGAAAGCTTTGTGCTGAAGGTGGCAGGGTCTCCGTTAGCCTGAATCCCTGAATGATTGCAAGGACCCGAGCTCCCACAGCACTATTGACTATACTTTCCATGACAAGGAAATGAACTTCTGTTGGTTATTAAGTCACATGCATGGAACAAAGGGCCATGGCCACTTGGCTATGTCTTCGTTTTTCCAGCCAGTAGAGTGAGTATATCCCTGAATTGTGGGCAAGAAGCAGTAGCGGGCAGGAGAATGAATCCACTAGACTATCCTGGGAGCTAGAGAGGCAGGGCCTGTTGAGGAACCACTCAGAGGACAGACCCAGCACCCTGCAGCCCAGAGATGAACCCTCTCCTGGCCCACACCTTCTCCCTCACCTTATTTATCGGTGGGGGATCCATTTTCAGGGAACACCTAGATGACAGAGAATGCAAATTCTTTCTCCGGTTTTGAGAGACCTTGAGTTACTCCTCTGAAGACAATTTGGTTCCAACGATTATATGGGTGATACATTTTCCCCTTTTTTCTAAACCACATGTCTCATAATTTTGTCTCAAAGTAGCATTTTTCATGAAAATCTTCAAGAAGGAACACTAGCAGTGTTCCTTAGATTAAACTGTGGCTTGAAATCATTTCTCACCCTGCAATAAATAGGAATTTGTTTCTTTTCTGAGGTTCACGAGTCAAGGTGAAGCCTTAAAAATATTCACGTGGAGCTGAAATGGTACTGTCTTAGTTTAGGTTTCTCAGAAGCAGATCATGAGAAAGACATCGAAGGGATTTCTTTGTATTCCCTGGAAAGCCCCATAGTTGGGGAGTAGAAGAAGGGAGGGAAGAAGGCTAAACAAAGCTACAGTATCTGCTAAAAACCCATGGAGGCAATTATCCCCTCAATTACCACAGGATGCTCTGGACAGTGAGGGTCACGTCACAGAGTTACCCGGATCTGAGGATAAGAAAGCTCCAGTATTTATTTATAGACCCTCATACTGTCAGTCCTTTGATGAAGAGTGGGCACCTCAGGGCAGCCCTTCTGCCAAGGGCTGGGGGAGGCCATTGGGGAGCTAGGATTGAGGGGAGAGATGGGGAGGGCTCCTAGCATCTCTGACAGACAACATTTCAAGGTAAAGCAAAATCATGCCTTGGTGGCCTCCATGACACTCTGAGAGCTGGCTTACCATGATTCTTCTTTCACCCATTCATGATGGCTCTACTTTCTCCCCATCTCTCCTACCTTCTACCACTTCTATGTCCCCATGGCCCAAGATAGGGAATAAAAAAATATATGTATATTTGCCACCTTCAACATCTCGTTCCCCAGGATCATCATCATGAACTCCACACCATCTTGTGGCTCCACCCACCCAGACCATTGGGAAAGGAGGAGGAAAGCACATGGGGGCAGAAGGGGGGAAAGCAGCAGCCAGAAATGCCTTGCCGAGATGTTCGATAAAAATAGGATGGGCAGGGGATTCTCCTACCCCTCCCTCCCCAGTGACTCCACCACCTCGTGCTGCTGTCCCTGGGTGACTGCTGCACACCAATCAGGTCACCCTACTCACCATTTTGTTCTCTCCAAATGCTGTCTCCAAGCCAAAGCTGCAATGGAGGGGGGCAACTGAGACATGGAGGGTGGCCATGGCTGGCGACAGGAGCTGTGGGATCTGCTGGGGGGCAAGGGCCTCTGTAGCTGCTTTGGCATTCAGTGCTACGACTCTACAGAGAACAATTTCATGGAGATATTTTCATAAAGGGTGAGCCTCCTGGGCTGCAAACACAGTACTCTGTTTTGCTTTGTTTTCTTCTCTGGCTTTTGCTCCCCGGCATGATTTTAAAGGACTTTGTATTTTTACCTGATGGAAAAAAAAAAAAAGAAAGAAAGAAAGAAAAATGAGCTCCCACCTCATATGCATATATTCTCATTTAAACCTTAGTGCCATCTTGTGAAAATTTATTGAGAGGTATATCAGGGGTTTGTGTGGTTGTCTGTATTTGTTATACTTCGATAAATGCTGAAAAATAAACATAGTGTCACATTTTACCTTCAGAGCATCGCTAGCATTCGTGGAACTGTTTTCCCCTTGCCTCGCACTTCAGCTGGAGCTCTCATGACAAGGAGGCTATCCTTCACCCACTCTTGATATTCAGATGCAAGATCTTGGACTTGGCCAAGCCATCTTGACACCAGGTGAATTTAAGAGACGGTTAGTCAGGTTTCTAACAGTCACTACTGGGTAGACCTGGCTGTGAGCAGTCCTCAAGTCACAGTAAAGGGGGAAGAACTCCGACTGATAAAATGAAAACCCTGTTAGTTTTCCAAGACTGTAAGTCTCAGATATCACTAGAGTGGATCTGAAAACCAAGTGACACTCACTCAATTATTTATGGTACATTTTTAGCTTGCTGGAAATATTTTGCAGTTTATAAGCAGAGCTAACTGAACCCTATTATTCTGCTTGTTTGCTTGGACTACATATTATGAAACAGAATTCTGAAGGAAGATTCTAGTGCTGAACAGGCAGATGGGAGAGGTATCTCTTAATCTTCCTGAGCTCTGGCCTCTATGTGTCATTCCCCCAAACTCCCCAAGTCTGACCCAAATTGATGCTTAAGACCTGGGGTTCTAGATTCTTCTTACCCTTCATAGCATGTGACCTTGAGCAATTCCTCTCCGTTCTAAAATTCCCTCATGTCTGAAAGCCTTTTGAAGAAGAAATGCTGAAGAAAAACAGAAACCAGGTCGAAAAGCGAGATGATTGTTTTCTGCAGTTGGTTGAGGACCAACTCCTAACCACTCCAAGCACGTTTTTCTGAAACTTTCTCCCCTTCTTTCCCAGGCACATGTGCAAGGATTTGAAGTAAATGAAATCAGCATTCTTTCTCTCCCACAGACACACTTGCTCCTTCTCTCAATGGAAGGCCTTTCCAGGAAAAATCACTACTAAGAGAGGTCTATCACCAATTCCGACCGCTATGATTATTTTTGTCTCCAAGGGGAATATTACTTTGTAATTGAGAGCCTTCCGAAATTGCATCTGCAGCCTCCCGGCTCTCCTGGAAAAGGCATTTACTGAGGGTTCCCAAGGAGCTTGCAACTTAATCTGAAACTGTGATTAAAACACACACCAATCAAAGGTCCAAGAGGATACAAGTGTGACATTCAAAACATTTCAATAAAAATGATTTTTTCCAGTGATAGAAAATGCGTATTTAATTTTGAGAGGCCTAAGTGTGAGAAGTAAATGAACTTCATTCCCAGCCTCCATACTTAGAGGTAATGACTATGGTCATCGTGTGTGTGTCTGGGTGTGTATGTGTGTGTCAGATGTGTGTGTGTGTGTGTGTGGGCATACTACATATATATACAAATACATACATATATATATATGCACACACATAGAAACTTCTATTGAATGTAATCTCATATTTGCCTCTTCCAGTTTATAGGAAACTGTATCTTCTCATACCATCACCTCTTCCTTTAAAAAATGTGCATTATTAGGGAGGGCACTTGTTGTGATGAGCATATGGTGATGTTAGGAAGTGTTGAATCTCTACATTGTACACCTGAAACTAACATAACACTATATGTTAATATACTGAAACTAAAATAAAAACTCACAAGAATTGTGCATTATTTACCACCCACCAAAAGACAGGAAAACCATCTTTGTAGCCATCTCTCAGCTGAAGAAAGATCTTTGAATACAGCCGAATACCTCCCTGTGCCTCTGCCAATTCTAACTCATTGTCCCCCACTGAGAGGCAACCCTCTTGCAGAGTTTTGTAATCATTGTCTTGTACATTTCTTGATACCTTCCCCTCACATATTCCCATCCTTTTGCAAGTTATAATGTTGTTTTTGTATTTTTAAACTAAAAAAACCTGATGCCTTATTTTTCTTTATTTTGCTTTTTGTATTCCCATTATTTTGTGAAGATGCTATTTTGCTGGGAGATTCACCCCATGGGGACTTGTGCCTCTAGGCTGTTCACCCCCACTGCTACCTAGTGAGCTGCAAGGTAGCCACAGCCTGCTAGTGCACCTGTTTGTTGTTTCCAGTGTTTGCTCTGTTATAAACATTGTTGCTATTACCATTCCGGGCCATGGGGAGTTTCTCTAGGGAATATACTGGGAGTGGAATCCTAGGGAACTACATGTTGCCCATCATGCACAGATTTCATATAGCTTCATGTCCTTATTGTCAGACTTTCAGATTTTTACCAGTCTCATGGGTAATTCTGAAGTATTACATCACTGTGGTTTTAATTAACCTTGTCCATTACCCTAAAACACCATTTTAATAGACACATAATACTCTATCAAAAAGAGATCAAAACTTATCCCCTCTTCCCTTATTACTGGGTATACAGCGTGTTCTTAATTCTTCACTATATAATCAATGCTTCACTGAATATCATTGTATATTGAATATCCTTTAATGGAGTGGCTGATGACTATTCCTTAATTTACAAAGACACACAGTACTCAAAGTGCTTACAGTAGCTGCCAAACTCCCCTTCATGAGGACATAACCATTTCCTCACCACCTCACTGCAGAGCAACTTCTGAGCGTGCCTATTGGCTTGTATGTCCATAAACACTGGTTTAATATTATTTAATAACCGGTATGTATCAATTTGTGAAAAATTGTAACTTGTTTAAATTTGCACATTGTTTCTTTACTAGGGAGTTTGGTCTTATTATTATATGTTTATTGATTATTTCTATTTCTTACTTTCTAAATTATTAACACATTCTCATTACGTATTTTTATATGGCCTGTCCAAAGAATGAGACAGCTTGACCCTTGAAGATATTGTAATGTAAAACAAAATTTCTGTTAACACAATTGTGGGGGAGTTTTCCCTGAAGCGATGAGCTATTCTGTAAAATGGTATATGTCCAGAAAGTTACATGGTACCATTAGGAGGATAATGACATGGACTCGGAACTCTTGGACCCTGTATTTGATATTAGTTTGAGCCAAGCCACTTGGTCATGTTTCCTAATGACTGTCAGGCTGACATTAATGAGTTCAATGTTAAAGATAAAAGTTAAAAGAATATTTTCTACAAATCCGGGGTCTGCATTTAGCTGAGAGAAATCTCACTGGACCAGATAGCTCCTTCCAATACACTCACACATAACCTCATGGCAAACTTCATAATTAAATGTGATTATAGATGAGAACACAATTCAGGGCTGAGATAATTTTCTACTGGAACCCAGAACCATAAGAAAGAAGTTCACTCCAGTTAAGAGAAAAGTCATAAAACAAGCTGGTAATGAAGCTCATTTGCAAGGGAAATGCAGCATTTGCGTGAGCTGCACTGATTGCTTTCCTTAAATGGGAAAAAGATTGTCATCTTTTCAACCTTATAGGAGGGCTTTGATATCTCTTTCAAGAAGACTTTGCCTGTCTCCCCATTCTTTTCTTCTCCTCCCTACACTGGGGTGAGAAGCCCCAAGATGTTGACATGACACATAATTAAATGGCAATCAACTCATAAATATGCAAGAATTGGAATAAAATCATTAGTTTGAAGTCAAATGAAGTAACCATAAATCTGAGATAAACGTCATGTAGCAATTGGAGGTATAATGACCAAGTAGCTAAACATATATGCAGTCTAACCTTGTTATTCACATTAGAGTTGACCCTTGCACATCATAGCTGTTATGTCGACCCCCATCCAGTCACAAATCCATGTATAACTTTTGACTCCCCACAAAGATAACTACTAATAGTCTACTATTGACCAGAAGCCTTACCAATAACATGAACAGTGGATTAACACATATTTTGTCTGTCATATATATTGTATACTGCATTCTTACAATAAAGTAAGCTAGAGAAAAGAAACTGTTAAGAAAATCATAAGGAGGAGAAAATACATTTACAGTACTGTATTGTAAAAAATCTGGATATAAGTGAACCCCGGTAGTCCAAAGCCATGTTGTTCAAGGGTTAACCGTAGTTATATTCTATAAAGTCACCTCAAACACTGAATTAGGGAATACTGAACCACTGCTCATAGAAGAAATACAGAATTAGGTTTCTTCAGGCTTCTGATCAACAGATCTATACTAAACTTACCTTCCTTTTAAAGATGCCTTATTTAATATACGTCATTGATTCACTGACATTGAACTTATGGCTAACAGCCTGAGCAAAACTCTGCTAACACCCCTATGTTCTTTATGAGGCACCTCTCAGCCTTCCTGTGCTTAGGAACACAGACACTACTTTAGCATTGCCCATCGGGCCATTTTCAACATGAAGTCACCAACAAGAAGCACAAAGATACAAAATGTGGTAGTACAAAATACACTGAGAAGAGGCCACTTCTTTACACCATGAGGGTTGAAACAAGAGGACAGATCAGTGTCTTGGTCCACCTCAGCTGGGAAGGTGCCCATTGGTCAACTCAAATCCCTTGCACACCACCCCCCCACGCCCAACATATCTGAGAACGACCATGAAATCACCACGAGTATTACTTTGGTGTTTGCAAATAAATTTTATTGCGTGGGCAAATTCACAAATACATACTCCATTCATAGTAAGGACTGATTATATTTTAAGGTACTGTCCTATCACACCACACATTTGTGCTTTCAGCCTCTATTCCTCCTTTTTCCTGATGATATTGCTTAGTTTTCCTTGGGGAGTTTCCTTCTTCCACAGTGAGCATTCTTGATGATGTTTCCATTAGTCATCCCATTCTCTTAGGACTGAAGGACGAACATGCCCCCACCAAGCCAGACCAATAAGAAGGTCCTCTCTGGGCATGTGAGTCTTGAGTTGAGTGATACAGGGAAAATGCTCGAAGCTGATTTATGCAGACAGTGACACCTACAGAAGATGGTTCTTTGGTTCCTACAATCTAGAGCCCCATGTTCTTTTAGCTTCTTCGCTACCTCTCCCATCCTTCCCTTAGATTTCTCTTCTGTTTCAGTTAGCCAGAGTTGAGTTTCTATTGATTTGGACCAAAGAGGCTTGACTAATACACATTCTAAAGGGAATGATGGGTGGGAAGTTACCTATCCTGTTTTGTCTCCTTCCGTGCAATTGTAACAATTCCTGTTCATGGATTGGGGTAGAGCTAACTGAAAGAAGCAGAGTCCTAATTGCATATTTTAGGGCCGGGGAATGTGGTCTTCAAACGGAATCATGAGTGATTTCCACATATTTTAGTGCATATGTTTGACATTTTTTTGAACTTATAAAATACCCATTTAAGGATATTTCGATAAAAGGACACATTAATATGCACATCAGTCTGACCATCTTCAGCTTCACCTGTTGACAGTTAAACTTCAACAGCCTCAGATAACCTGACCTCTGGTTTCTATCAATAGTACTAAGAGATTTGGGCTGCAGCTGAAGGAGAATAAAAGGTTCTGGAAAGCAAGGACTACTGTCCTTCTCTTTGCTAATGCCCTAACTTCGGTGGGCAAGACCTCTATTATTTATTTCCCACTTAAAAATGGCAAAATACAATATATTCAAAATTTCTTTAAATGATTGGCCTTGTCATTATTGTTGTTGAAATGGAAGTTGGGTTTATATTATAACACAGAAAGGTGCTCACAGATATTTTTCTTTGAAAGATATTGCAAAATTAACCCAACTATTTTGAAGGCAGACGTCCCTAAAAATCCTAGCTAGTCTTTCTATTCACCCATTTAATAAACATCGAAGAAGTACCTGCTGTGTTTTAGGTGTGGAACATTAGGGAATCGGAGATTCCTTCTGTCCTTCACAAATACTGGCTCAGTGCTTTAGGAAACCCAAGCTTCTGCCTCAAGGGGATCGCTCATTCTGGAGGAAGAGGTTTACATATAAACAAATGACAGGAAAACATACTCCGTTCATGTTTACTTTGCTATTCAGAATGAATAGGGACACCACATCATCTGAGAGCTTATGAGCAATGCAGGAGGTGGTGAGGAAAAGAGGTAGTTTGAAGATGAGACTGGGGGGCAGTAGGGTCATCCTGTGTAAGCTGGGCCAAGAGTTTTGCCTTGAGGACTGAAGAACTTTGCTTTTCAGAAAAACAACCCTGGCAACTACACTGAGAATGAATGATGGTATGGAAACTTAAGGTGACAGGAAAACTATAAACTAGACAAAAGACAGGAAGACCAGATCCATTAATCCCAAGAGCCTTCTCTGTTCTATCACACTGTAGGTGATCATACTTTCCAGATGCAATCCTTTTGAGCTCCATTGAAACATGGTTGTCAACAAACATCTTTCTAGATTCTACCATGCAGACTATGGTACCAGGCCCTGAGGGGGCCCAGAGGATGAGCAGTTTGTGGATTTGCCCTTTCAGACATCTACAGTCAGATTAGTGAGGTCAGCACATGGAGCTGTACCCATAAAAAATAACTGTAACACAAGAGTATATACATATGGTGCTAAATAAAATGTGGAGTCCATAAATGCTATGGGAAGAAGGAGGTCTCCCTCTGGCCACAGATGTTGGGGGTAGTTCTTAGAGAAGTTAGGGCTGGAGGTGGATCTCGAATGACCTCTTCACCCTTATCAGGAGAAAAAACTCACAGGCTGATTTTTATTTATTCATTCAAAGGCAATTCTAAGACTATAGGAAGAATCATGAATGAAGCATAATTATGGACCACTCTGGTGAAGAAATATCACATTATTTAATTTTTCTAAATCATATGAAAACCCTCCCCAAGTCCCAGTTTCCAGGATGCAGAGAAACTTCAACTGAGTTCTGGCATTCTTTGAAGGGAGTATATACTGCTTCCATGCCACATTTGGGATTAGGTGGAAAGCTCTTGGTCTAGGGTTCCTCTCCCCCTGGAGGGGTGGACCATCCATCTGCCTCTTTCTGGAATACTGAGCTTCAGCTGTTCCTACACCTGAAAATCTGTCCTCTATGTCCTCATCCCAGTTCCTTCTGGTGCTCCTTCAACCTGTCTTTCAAACCAAGGTGGAGCTTCTATGGTAAGCAAAACAATGGCCCCAAAGATGTTTGAGGCCCAATTCCTGCAACTGGGAATATGCTACATTATGGCCCAAAAGGGACTTTGCAGATGTGATTAAGGATTGTGAGATGGGGAGATTTTCCCGGATTGTCTGTGTGGGCCACTATCATCACAAGAGTCCTTGCAAGTGAAGGGAGAGGGGGAGGCAGGAGCATCAGATAGATTTGAAGATGGAGGAAGGGCCTTGAGTCAAGGACAGAAGGTAGTCTCTAAAAGCTGGCAAAGGCAACGGAACAGATTTTCTTCTAGAACCTCCAGAAGGTACGTAGCTCGACTGGCACCTTAATTTTAGCCAATTGAAACCCATTTTGGACTTCAGACATCCAGAACTGTCAGTTAGGAAATTTGTGTCATTTTAAGTCACCAGATTTGTGTGAATTTGTAGTATCAGCTACAGGAGACTAATACTGGCTTCCTTTCCTCAGGAGCTGCAGAGTGAAGGAAAAAGGGAATCAAACCTCCCCATTCCGTTTCTCACTAGATTGTTAAAACATGATTCAGGGACTTATTCTACCATCAGACTAAATGGAGTCTGGCTGCCTCAGGAGGGAGGCCTATTCCTGTCACAGAAGGAGCTGAAGGCCACTTGTCAGAGATGTTTTGGAAGGGGTTCATGCTTTTGTGTGTGTAGTGGGTGGGGTGAGGAGAAGGGATTAGTCTAGAATGTCCTGTTCTGTATTTTCCATACCCAAGTCTCCACTATTTTGAATTAAAAAGAAAGACACCTTCCTTCTTTATGCTCAAATAACAAATCCCTTGTTCTAAATGCTGGATCTCTTGTGTGTGTGTGTGTGTGTGTGTGTTTGTATTTGGAGATGGTAATGTAAGCTGCCAAGATGGCTTATAATCCTTTATTTGAATAACATTCAAATAGCAAAAGGGCCTTACTTACACTGCATGTGGTGTATATGGGAATCGGGCTCATTTTGCATTCTCTACAAGAGGGAAATTTTTGGGCATTCCAAAGCAAGCTGTCCTAAGATCTAATAAATCCCATGAGTCTAGCTGCATCTGGTCGCAAGCCCTAGAGTGAGACCTGAGGAATCTTTCAGCCTCCTGAATTGCAGAACACCCCCTGAGAAGACCAGGAACTCAGGTTCATTCCCCACGTACACTGGCCATGGAGCTGGGATGAAAGTGGGAAATAAGCCTAGTGTGTGCTGGGGGCCTTGTGAGCCTCAGTTCTCTCATCTGTCAAATGGGCATAACAATACCTGGGAACATAGGATTGTTGATAGGGCCAAATGCGTGTGCAAAGCACAGTCCCTGGTAGATGTTGAGACCTTCAGAAACTCAGTTTCCTGGGTCCTCCTTGTCCAGATTGTGGCGTTTCTTCCCCATTTCCAGTGACTATGAGTCCATCTCCTTCTCCAGGCAGGGCCAAGATCTTCAGATTAATTGAGTAGAGTTGGTTTGGATTTTTCTTCTACAGAGAACTCGAACATTAAATGTGCTACCCAGAGAGGGTAATGCTTAACCCAGAGGAAAGTGGGTCGAATGATGGGTACAGAGTGGAGGGATGAAGAGGACATTGGCCTGGGGAGATGGGGATGGGATTGGAAGACATCGCTGGATGGTTCAGTCAGCACCACACAGAGAGTGTGAATAACTGTGGTCTTAGGTCCCTTGGGGGTACCCTTCAGGCCTAAGGGAGCTGAACAAGGACATGCCTGGCACCATCCATCTGTTCCTTGGGAAGAACCAGGGCCCGCCCTACTGATGGCAGCCTTCTGGCCCCCTCTTCCTGGGATACATGGCACCCCAAAACAAAACAAAAAAAATCCAATGACCTGAAAATGCAATTTTATTTCTTCTTATTCTGGGAAGTTGCTTCTAACTGACACAGTTATTTCCACACCTTTCTCTAAACACAAAAGCCCCCATATACCAGTCGTACATCCTGGTAGGCCTTCCATTTCAACTCAAGCACACTCCAAAGAGTCATTTCCCAGCCCTGGGGAGTTTACATCACCTCTCTTGCCCTTGGTTTTCCCAAATGAGGCTGTGAAGCTGAGGTCACAGCTCTTCTGGAGGACTCCATTTTTTTTTTTTACCTATAATCTTTAGACTATATATAAGGATGGAGTGTTCTATGAGGAACATTCTTGAACTAATGACTTTTTCTGACTCTCCTGGGTTAATTAGATGCATGGAAGGTCGCCCAGACTCAGAAAAATGTCACACCCCCTGTTTGCAGGGCTGCATGGACCAGAATCACCGCATTTTTAGCACACTTGGCGACTGACCTGTCCTTTTTTCCTCCCACTGATCACTCCCCACTCAACATCAGAGTGGACCACCCATAATAAAGCAGTCAATCCACACTGCCATGATGTCAGGCAGGAATTCCAAAAACGCTATCTTCATATCTCTGCATACCCTGAGAAAATTCTAGCCTTCCCCACTAGCCTGTGTTTGTGTGTTCACTCACATCTTCTTCCTTTGCCATGGACAGATTAATGCCCTGCCCACTCCCCTGCCCCTTAAAGATATCGATATTGCAGTTCCCAGAACCTGTGGATTTGTATCTTCATAGCACAGGGGACTTCAGAGGTGTGATGAAAATTAAAGACCAAGATGGGGAGATGATCCTGGCTGGGTGTGATGTCATCACAAGAGTCTTGATCAAGGAAAGCAGGAGGCAGGAGGCCAGAATCAGAGAAAGAGATGTAATAAGAAAGCACACATATAGAGAGATGAGGGCATGAAAAGGACTGGCTCACATAAAACTGGGTTTGAAGCTGGGGTTTTGAGCCAGAAACCAGAGGTGGTCTCTAAAAGCCAGAAAAGGCAAGGAATGGGGTCTCCCCTGGAGCCTCTGGAAAGATGTGCCAACACCTTTCTCTTAGCCAGGTAGGACCCCTACCAGAGTTCCCACCTAAGGAGGGTAAGATAATAATATTTGTGTTGTCTGAAACATTTTGCTTGTGGTAATTTGTGATAGCAGCCATAGGACACCTAGAAGCTCCTCTAAAGTAAAATCAATAAATTCCATTCAATAAGAAGACCTTTTTTCAAACAGCTATGGCTTCGGATAATTTTGGTTCTTAGTCACCAAGCCCAAGCAGTGGAACTGTGACGTGTCTATTCCGAGACTCTCTTTTTAAGGAAAGGTGGACTCCAGTGTATGCTCCAGGTCCCATAGTTAACAAGGTATCCCACCAGCTTTAGAAGCTGAGCCTTGTGGGTTCTGTCAGACTGTGTTTCTGGGAAAGGTGGCTCAGTCCCTTCTTCCCGGTGTGTTTTGTCTGATGGCTTCTCCTGCATGTGTTCTTGTAACACTGTAACCCCCAAGTCCCCAGGCACCCACATGCACACCCAAGTGTACACACACACAAAGAGGGATGGAGATTTCTTTAATGTTGCCCTTCAGTTTAGATCACATTTCCAAATAGAATGATGTTTCAATGATGTTTCAGAGTTTCAGTGTAATTTAGTTAGAAGTCACTTCTTGAATTATACTTCATGTTGGCCTTGTGCACACAGAGGGGCAAGACCTAGGTCTACCTTGAGTACCTCAACCGGATGAATTGAGAAGAGGAAGGAGAGGCTGATCTTAGTTTTATTATGAAGGTGTTCAGAGAACAAAGTGATACGGCCTCCCTAAATGAAGGCTTTGTTCTCCCCTTCCAGGAGCCCCCTTCTCTTAGTCTTTAAGAATAACCAACTCCGGGGCACTCATGATCTCCCTTCCCCAGCATCTCCTTCCCCAGCCCTTGATAGGGTCCAGCCTCGGGTGCGGGTGTGACCTTCACTGTTCCTTCTCTCAGAGTTCACCCACCCTCCAGACCCAACCTCGCAGCTCTGGGCCAAGACCACTGCCCTTGGATGCGGATGCCACATACATGAATCTGTCCATTCTCAGCCAAACGGCCATGCCGCCTGCACCCCGCCTCTCTCAGTGTGGCTCTGTCATTTTCTCACATTCAGCATTTCGAGTTTTACTTGACTTGTTGTTCCTTACCTCCACTCAGGTCCTAGCCCACGGCTTTGTTGCTCTTTTTTATTACAGCTCTCATGTGCTAAATGCTTACCTGTGGAGTCAAACATTGTAGTTCATCATCTCTTAATTTCCAGAAAACCCTATGGGATACAATGTGTACTGTCTTCATTTTAAAGAGGAAGAAACAGACACTGAGGAGAGTCAAGTGTACACAGGGTGACACATAGCAAGCCTGAGAGTCAGCCCGGTGTGTCTGACTGGACTTCTGTGTTGACTATGTTTTTATTTTTATTTTTCTACTTTATGATGTTTTGACATTTCAGGGCCTGGAGGGCCTGGGGAGGACTGTCCCTCTCTGAGTTAGCTATTTCCTAGAGTTAGGGAATAAGGGGTCCCAGAGCATTTCTGTGATATGCAAACTAACCAGTCCTGAGACTAGACTCCCCACTCAATTCCTTTAGCAAACTGTCACACACCCAGAGTATATACCCCTCACTCCCGCTCTAATGCACCCCAGAGTCAGGTACCAGATAACTGGGGACCACTCCTGTGGCCAGATTCCACTGAAATTATTCACACTTTGCCATCCTGAGTTTACTCAGCATACCAACACAGCATCACCCTTTCTTACCAGGAAGCCCACAACAAAGGCCCTGGTCCCTGCCTTCCCCTCATTCCTTCTACCTCCAGACCTGCCCCAGTACTTCCCCTCGTGGCTGGCGATGTGGGCAGGCCCCCACCCTCTCGGGAACGCTGAGTGATAACTCTCCTTTCAAGGCATTGTCTCCGTGTCTGTCATTTTACTACACCGGATTAAAACAAAATCCTGGGGACATTTGAAAACAACTTCCTGTTTTACCCCGCTTCTTTCCATGTCTCCTCTTCCTGCTCTCTTAACCCTGACCATTCCCCTTAATTGTATGTCTAGTAGCTGCCTTCATTTCAAGGCAAAATTGGGACCAGCTCAACCTTAATTGCGCGTTCCTTAGAATCACCAGGTGAAATTTCAACAAAGCCACCCCTCCCTCACCCCACCCCAGAGATCCGGAATTGATTGCTGTGAGGTGGAGGAGATTCTCAGACTTAGTGGGGGTGGGGGGGGCATCTGAATGATCTGAAGGGCTGATTATACAGCAGACACTGGCCAAGTGCTGCTGCATACTTCTGGAGAACGAGGCACTGGGAGGCTGAACGAAGCAAGAGCGGGGACCTCAGCTCCAATGTCTGCTGCTGTCATTTACCAGCTAGGACCCCTACTCTCTGGGAGTCTTCTCTCTGCTGTAAAATAAAGAGACCACCTCTCAGACCTCCCTTGCTGGGAGTCATGAAATCCACATTTCACTCTGCCCCACGCAGGGATGGAGACAGGGACACAAAACATCAGCAGAAACTAAATTGTCCCCGTAATCAGGACCCTCACTCACTGATTCCTCTTGTTTATAAAAGGTAATTTTTAGTTTGTTTTTACCAAATCTTTGTAGTTTCTTTAGAATAATGCTACAAAAAAAAGCCATGTATAACATCGACCTGAGGACTCCGTTGAATACACCAAGGGAATGGATTTCTCTGCTTGCTGAATTTCGGGGCATCTCCACTCTCAATTTTTCATATGTTCCTGTAAGTTGTCTCTCCAGCGTTGCCCTGGAGGCAGACGGATCGCATGCTCGGTGGGGACTCCGCTTATTTCCCCACACTCTCTCTGGGAGGAAATACAGACACGTTGTTCCCAGCTCCCCCAATTTTCCTGACTGAGTAGGTTCCAAATCATCCCAGACCATCTGTGAATTGGCTCGCACTAAGTCACCACGAAGCCTTCTTTCTCAACCCCTTCCTTCCTGGCAGCGGGTCTCCGCTCCTCTGCAGCGGGACTCTGGGAGCTGCAGGATTCTTAGAATGGAAAATCCCACGAGCAGGGTCAGGAAGCATTTCCAGAGCTCCTGCCTGGAGTGAGGAGATGGCCTTGGCAGGGTTGGAAGATGCTCCTGAATGTGAAAAATCCCCCGAGAATCTCAAGGGTCTCCGCTCCCACAAATTGTTCTAGGAGGTGCATTTCCCTTTAACCTGGCTCCCTAAGGCCATTGGTGAGTAGAGGCACACTGAAATTCAGGTCCAGCTAACCCCATGCCCAGGACCTCACCAGGCATCAGGAAATGGTAATCTACCCTCCTCTGAGAGGGACACAACAGCTGGAAAGCAGATGAGTTCTCTACTCCCATAATTTACCCCGTGGTTTTCAAACTGCTGGACTCCCGGGGTTCCCACGGAGCTGTCTGAGGGGACTCCCCAGGAGGCATGGAAGAATCCAGCAGAACTCCACCCCCACCTACCAGTAGCAGCCATCTTTCATGCGGTCTGTTCGAGATCCGGTCTTACCAGACGGGGTACAAGGACGAGTGAAAAGTGATCCTCTTCAAAACAGTCATCTTTCTTTACTTAAAATGTTCCTCTAGTGCTGCTGGGTCCACCCCTGAACCGCAGGGTTGGCTGAGCTCACTGGACTCCTGCGTCTGCTCTTCTCCCTCAAAAGCAGACCAAACAGTGCTTCCTAAACCTCGCTATCGGCTTACCTCTCCCAGCATTCTACTGAAGTGTCTTGCCTGTTAGTGATTTTCCTCATGAATTTTGCACTTGTATGTTGTTCCTTCCTTTCCTATAATTTTATTGGGCTCTCTGGAAGAAGAGGAGATAAAATGTGTGGGTTCAACCTACCATCTATAAACATGTCAATCCAGGAAGCTCTTTCTGTCTTGAATTTCAAATATCTTCAAATTTAGTTCAGGTATGTTTTCTTTACACCATGGCCTTGATGACCAGAGATCAGTCTGGTTCCATTGTTTTAATCCAATGTCTTTGGTTGTGGAAGATGTGGCAGTGCCTGTGTTGGGGCTCAAGTGTACGATGTGCTGTAATTAGTGGTTGCCACAGGTCAGGATACCTGGGAACAGACCCCAAGATGCTGAGACTTTTATGGAGGTTTTATGAGAATGCTCTGGGAAGTAAAGGTGGGATTGGACGACAGAGGCCCTACACCACCCCACAGGGAACTCTGGAGCCAGGACACCCTTTAGAGATGGTTCACATCAAAGTGAGGGACAGGGACCTTGTACCTCCACACTGACCATTCTTACAATGCCTACGGCCCTGGGAAGGAGCATCATGACCTTGGGTAAGGCAGCTTCCTTAGGCCAAGGGCAAGTCCCAGAGATGTGAGTGGTCAATGGTCAAGCCTGCTGGTGGGGTCTGGGTGCACACTACATTCTCCACTACACTTGTCATTCCCCAGGACCTGAAGGGCTGAGATGGGCCCTCAGAAGACCTTGTCATCCAGTAGTTCAGTAAGCATGAGCATCAGCTAAGCCAGTGGATGTCAAACTGCTCCAGGAAATCCTGGGGCTCCCATGAGTCCTCTTAGCTACTCCCAGACACCTGGATTTAATTCTTTGTGCTTTCTGGTGTGGTGGAAGGCCTCATCAGGGAATCATCTGTGGGAGTCTTGCCTTACTCTATCATGATGGAGTCACAGAAGGCAGCCTTGCCCAAAAGAGAGACAATGAGGGGAGCGCCTTCAGAAGGGTAGAAGGGTATCCCCCATGGTTTAGGGAAAGAGGTCAGGGCAGGTACTTCTCATGTTTTGTAGGCTTAAAAGGAAAAACTGCCTGAACCTTTTGGGTGGAGCCCCAGGTAGGGAAAGAACATTAGTACTAAGGCCTTGTAAGCTGTTCCAGCACCAGGTATGGGGGCCATCTGTGTTTGGGGACTGTCCTGACAGACAGTGACTGCAGGAGCCCAGCCAGGAGGGTGTCCTTGGCTGAGGGGATTGTCTTGTTCTGAAATCCTGGTTGATCAGTGAAGAACTCTGTCCTTGGGAAGGCTCCTGGCAACAGTGGGTAAGTCTGCTGTACTCTTCAAGACCCATGTGCAATGACCACACTGGGGGCTAGCAAGTTGCCAGGCCACCACCTTGGGTGGATAGCCCAGGGTTCCTGGATACTATATTTGTGTGTGTGGGGGGGTGGGGGGTGGGGGTGTGTTTGTAGATACATTTTCTTTTGGAAGAGAAGTTTTATGAGAAATATACTGATTTTTTTTTTTTAATGGACCATGTGAGGTGAAGGCTTGAGCAATTACTTAGAAAAAAACAGTTGCAACTATATTTACATCCTGCATTAAGAAAGCAGTTCATCTGGTTTATGTTCACCATGTTTCATTTGAACAGAAGTTCCTGTGGCTGAAATGACTTTCTACAGCGCTGTCCCAACACGAAGGCATCTACACAGCAGGGGTTATCAGGGAGCAGGAGCAAAGGCCAACACTAATTCTGGAACTGCTTGTGCTACTTCAGTAATCCCTTATAGAGCAGCTGCACTGGCAAGGAAAGACCCAGCTCCTTCCTCCAAGAGGCCACAGCTATGGAGAGCAAAATAAATCATTGCAATGTGTCTGCTGTGATTGACTTTACAAGTGAACGCCTGCGACCTGAAATAGTAAAGCTCCAAGTGGTGTGAGCCTTCCTATGGATTGAGCTGGGTCTCCAGAAATTTTCTGTGTTGAAACCCTAATTCTCAGTGTGATGCTATTTGGAGATGGAGCCTTTGGGAGGCAATTAGTGTTGGATGCGGTCCTGAGGGTGGGCCCCTGTGATGGGATTAGTGCCCTTCTAAGAAGACACCAGAGAGCCTGATGTGTCTCTCTCTGCCATTTGAGGACACAGCAAATAGTCATCTGCAAAGCAGGAAGAGAGTGTTCACCAGGAACAAAGTCTGCCGGCACCTTGATGTGGGACTTCTCAGCCTCCAGATCTGTGAAAAACAAATTTCTGTTGTTTAAGCCACCCACTTTGTGGTATTTTGTTACGGCAGCCTGAGCAGATTAAGACACGTCTTAAAAGAAAAGCAATCTAAATGGCATCTTGGTGTCTGCTCTGCTTAAAGCTGTTAAGAGCGGGGAAAGACCCAAAACCTTTACCCGAGTTGTAGACTGGCCTGGAAAATATCAGGCTGATAGGACACTGAAGCTGAAAAGCACAAGAAATTGCTGGAGACAGGGGAGGACGCCCCAGAGTCTCACCCCACAACGTTTCCCTTGATGGTTGGCGAGGCCGTCTGTGTGGGTGCGTGGCGGCACCTCAGGGAAGGTTCGAAGACGCAAATGATCCAGACAGGCGTCACGACAAGGAAGGAGTGCCAGGTGAAGGTGGATGAACCACTCTCCTCCTCACACCCCCAAACAAACAGTGAACCCAAACCAGACACACCACAAGGCAGTTTTTAATCTAGACAAGCCTGACTCCCCATGCGCTGCACCCCCCACCCCGCCCCCATCGGGGAGATGGGAAGCCATCCATTGTCTTAAAAGTGCTCCTGCACTTTTGTGCTATAAAGTGTTGAAGGGCATGATCTATCCCCCCCAACACACACAAAGATCCTATTGGCTTTATTCAATGATTCATAGGGCATGGTCCTTTTAAGAAACAAAGAGCCAGGCCATCAAACAGTCTTTCTAGACAAGGTCAGAAGGGAGTAGAAGACCCTTGAGCTGTTGTTTTTCTTCATTTCGTGAAAGAGTGTTTGTGGGTCCAAATTAGACATGGCATAAGCAGAAAGTGCACAGTACCACCCAGCAGTGGCTGAGAAGGCTGGGAGCAGAAGTGCTCCGCCAGCAGAGAAAAGAGACAGGAGCAAGCACAAGACATAGAGCTGAGAATGCTAAGAAGGGAAAAACAATGCCTTTACCAAAAAAAAAAAAAATATATATATATATATATATATATATATATATATATATGTAAAATGGGTACTTAAGACACAACATGGGGTAAAGAATAATAAATACAGTGCATGCCTGTATGTTTATCACTGCATTTTAAAAATAAACCACTGGCAACAGGGTTAGATCCTGTGATCATAAGTAGGTGAAATGGTGCCAGGCCTACCTGCCTCCTCCGTCCTTCCCTCCCCTCATGCATGAAAATTTCACACCAGGTTGTGATGGAAAGTTTCATGGTCTATAGTAGGCTCCTTGCGAGCAGGTGTTTATTCATCAAAGTGTTACTGCAGGTGTGCAAAAGACACTCAGAAAATACTTGAGGAATTCATGAAAGCATATATCAGAGAGATTGTTGGTTCCAAGGCCTAAAGGAGGGGTTTTCAAGGCCAGCCTGAGAAGTCTGTATTTTTCTCACACGCAAGTAGGAGATCGACAATGGTAGTAATGCACAGAATGAACAGTGAGCACATTAGGCCGCCTAGGAAGTTCCCCAGTTTAGTTGTTTGAACAATTACTGAACTCCAGCTTTGGGCCAGGCATTGTGCCAGTCTTCAGAATGTAGACCTTGTTCATAAAAAGCATAGCCCAGGCTTCCTGCCCATGTCCCGAGGGCAATGTCCTGGAAAGGTCAACTTAGACATCTTGCACATTTGCTCTAGGATGGCCTTGCTTATTGCCGGGGTGTATAAACTTCAAGTTTAGATATTTGCAAATAGTATTGAAAACTATAAACCCTGATTTTATATGATTCATGCCTGTGGTTTCCCAACCAAAATGCCTCCTTGATATAGTTGCATTGCCTCATCCTTGATGACTGTCATTAGCTCCTGGAATTTGCTTCCAACCAGGCAGCATCTCAAGAACTCAGCATCTGTAAGCATATTGGCTAAAGATCTCGGGTTCCAAGTTACATCCCATTTTTTTCTAAGTTGGAAATTGAGCAGTCTGGGTTGGGGGGAGATGCAGCTATCAGGGGAAGGTGGGAAGCCCATGAGTCCAGCATTCAACATATGGGAAATCTTAGTGAGATTTACACAGGATGGCTTCTATCTCCACAAGCTCACCTCCCTCCACTGTTTTCCATAGATGCCCTATGGCAGCGGCGGCGGCAGGGGTGTGGTTTCTGGAATTAAGAGAATTTGACCGGTTTAAGAATAATTGTTTCCCCAAAATAATCCTGCGTAACCAGGATCATGTGGTTTCTGCACAGCTCTCGAATGTCCCATGTATAGCTTTGAAAAAACTGTCCACGTGTGATTTCTACTTCTACTTCCCTAACACACAATTGCTTAACAAGCAAAACAACAAAGACAAGGCAGCAACATTTCAGATTCTAAAACCCAGATTTTAAAAGTCTGATGTTGAGTTGTATTCGTATGGGACGCTCTGGTCTCGGATTTGGAATACGAAAGCATTTGTACAAATGCCACCATTTTGGGCGGCATTTTAAGGGCGCGGTGGAGTTTCTCCCTTTCCCGTGCTCTTGGGTCTACGAGTGGGCCCATGCAGGACTCAGGGTGGACAAGCCCTAGCAGGCAGAGGCCTCTATCCTTAAGAATGGTAGATAAACTTAGACACCGAAAAATAACCATCCCAATATTGCTTTACAAAGTTCTAAGTTTATTTAAAACTCTGAATGCTGTATTAGCTTTAGTTTTGAACCCCTGCACATTCCGAGGGATTCAGGATCACGTGATTGCCAAAACACACAGAAATTCCATGCGTGAAACATGATAGGCATTCGATCTCCTCTTAAAAGGACTATTTTCACTTGCCATGTTTCACAAATGTCACCTGGGTTAGAAATTTGGGTATGCCCTTCATGAGTGGGGTTTGGAAACATTCTGACAACTCTGGATCATTTCCAACAGCAAAGAAATATTTTAAAAATGTTTGAATCCTTAAAGTTTGAATCCTTGATAGTTCACAAAGTGTCAACCTATGCAATTATTTTTTTTAAAGATTTTATTTATTCATTTGACAGAGAGAGAGATCACAAGTAGGCAGAGAGGCAGGCAGAGAGAGAGGAGGAAGCAGGCTCCCTGCTGAGCAGAGAGCCCGATGCGGGACTTGATCCCAGGACCCTGAGATCATGACCTGAGCCGAAGGCAGCGGCTTAACCCACTGAGCCACCCAGACGCCCTGCAATTATTTTTAATATCTCTCTCATGCATCATCTCCCTGGCTACAGTAATAAGATTTTTCTGTAATTGTTTTGATCACATTATCTTCCTGTTTCTCTGTAGCTTTCTTTGACCCAGTAACCAGATTTCCCTCATTTTCTTGCATCTCTTTGTTGTCATCTCTGCAAATATTTTTCTTGGGTGCCTGGGTGGCTCAGGTGGTTAAGTGACTGCCTTTGGCTCAGGTCATTATCCTGGAGTCCCAGGATCGAGTCCTACATCGGGCTCCCAGATCCACAAGGAGTCTGCTTTTCTCTTTGACCTTCTCCCCTCTCAAGCTATCTCTCACTGTTTCTCTCTCAAATAAATAAATAAATACTTAAAAAAATACCACACACAACTTTTTCTTGTATCTATATTGTTGCCCTTGGCTTCAAATTTCCATTATTTCTCTTGATGTCTGATCCCCTTCTCGGGAAACACAGGAGATAGAATGCACGAAGTTTGACAGGTTGATTTAGATATGATGCTTCAGATGTGTCCGAGGGGTGGTCGCAGAGGGTCAGCACTTCCACATTGCTGCCCACAAGCACAGAAGGAGGAACAGACAATAGAGGGCTGGGAAGGACCAGGGTACAAACAGGACCAGGGGACCGCACAAGTTCACCAATCCAGTGTGTTCTTTGCTCAGAGAGCTTGTGCCTCATTTCTGACTTCATATTCCGGGTGAGGCATGACTGGGCAGATTCCTTCTTACCTGGTGTCAGCTTCCCTATGGGGAGGGCCCCCTTCACAGGCAGGAAGAGGAAAAGAATACTTGGTGATTAGCCAACAGCCTGGGCCCTGTGCACCATGAATGTAAGGCAGGCAAATAACAGAATCAGCCAAATGCTCTCTGCAAATAATAAAAAGCCATCCATCCAATGTCTGGCCAGAGAAGAGGCAGGCTTGACCTAGAAGAGCTGCGTTTTGTCTGTGGAACAACTTCTCCCGCTGATCGCAACAAAGACTTCAGAACTTTCCGTCTCCAGGACTGCCTTCAGTGCTTTGGCGAAGGCCTGCATTCCTAAATGCCTATTCCTGAAAGCTTCACTATACCCCTGCGGATTGAAAATGGAAACCTCTGGTTTGGTATTTGGGGCCTTTTAGTCCGAGGACGGTGTCATGAGTTCACATCTGTGTTCTGTGGTATCCGACGCAAAGAGGCTGTGTGCCAGACAGTCCCAGTGCCTCTCTGGGTAACTCAGTGGCTCTCCAGTCTCCCTTATTTACATGTAGCTATAGCAGAGGTGAGGCCAAGGTCATTTGCTTTCAGACTGAAGCCCTTCTCTTCCCATATGAGTTTCATATCTTTTTGCCATTACTGGGCTCCCCTGCTTTCCCCAAGTTTGCGTTATACCACTTTGGCTTACGAAAGACCTACTACATCTGTCCCTGTTTTCATGAACCAAAGGAACTCTGAAGAGGATTTTTGCTTCTAAGAAAAAGATAAAAAGTGACAATAGCGTGGAGCGTGGGTTTTGCAGCAAGCTGTTCCATAGACAGCATACCCCGAGCTCCTTCTGGGGGAGCTGTGCTCAGCATCTCACATCATGCCAGAGGCCAGAGCTCTGGACCATGTCTGTGGGCACCTGGGCTTCATCTCCACTTATTTTCTGCCTCCCACAGCAAGATATGTCCTGAGGTATCAGAAAAGCCTAAGAGAGGCAATATTTGGGGGCTGGCAAAACTCAAAAAGTTTCCATTTAAATTCATATAATTGCTTCTTTGCTTTATACCTTTTGGGCTCATGAAAGATTTCAGGGGAACCGTCTCTCTTCGAATATGGATGGGGGCAGGGGGACACCCGTATCTGTCACAGTAGACCCTGAATTTCACGTTGGTCCCCTGACATCCCTCACTCCTCCCTCCCTTTCATGCTGGTGAGAATAAGAAACTTGTCCTTCAGAAATTTACCGTGGTGAGTTAGTGCGCGGTGAGCCTGCCCTGATGCGGGGAGGCGCTGTGTTCTGGAGAGCCACCAAGCCTGCCTCCCACATCCGCTATTTTCCTCCCCTTGCGTAGCCAGCAGACATTCATCACAGAGGAGGAGCTCGGCACTGCTCCCCATGAACAATGACGAAAATGGCTTTGATTCCAAATTTCCCACAATCACATTGCAGGAGGTTTCAAGCATCAAAGGTCACAGCATCTCTCAAATCTAAAAGCCTGAGTCGAAAGACCTGGAAGCCCGGCTGAGATGTTGAGGACGCAGGAGGACAGACAGGCCTGGAAGAGTGGCCGCTGGTCACACAGAGGGAGAGACTCCTCCAGGTTCGGGATCTGGGCAGATAAAAGCCCTCTTCTGTCAGAAAGTTAACATAAATAGGAAGCATGCACGAAGCCATAAATAAAATGAAAGAGGAGGGTGAGCTTTTCCCAGGGGCTTGGATCAAAGGTCAAGGAAGTCAGCCGAACAGTGTCCACTCAGAATTTGGCTCCTGCCCAGCGCTTTCTTCTCCCAAACTTCAGCCTTTGCATGTTTCCAACATCCTCTTTTCAGGACTGCTTTTGGTGGTGGGGGGTGGGGATTGCAGTGACAGTCACCAGTACTGAAGAGGCAGTTGCTTGAGAAGAGTCAGCTGTGGGGAGACAGGGACAGAAAAGGGGATAGGGGAGAGTGATGACAGGGCCAGCCCATCCTCCTCCTAGGGTGGCTTAGGCTGGGAGACTGTGCATGCCAGGACAGAGGGCCTGGTGCCCCTCTCAGGGGGCCAGGAGACTGGGCAACCGAGGTAGGAGGGATCGGTAGGGGGGCTGGAAGACTGTGCACCCCGGGTCAGAGGGGCCGGTGGGTAACCCTCTGCCCCACCCCCAGAGGGCTCCCGATTATCTTGAGAAAGCCTTGCAAAACCGTCAGCCGCCAGGTCAGGTCATTCCCACGCTCCCTGTCTGGAGGCAGGGCTGGGTCCCCGGATTTCGAAGAGAAGCCCAGGTGTATGTTCCTTGTACGTGGAGACCAAAAGTGAGACCACTGGTGAGGGCTCGGAGGGAGCTGTTAACGGGACTAAGCTTGCTCAAAACTTTGGCAAGGAAAATAGATTCCTGAGTTAAGAGCATCATCTGCCGAGTCCCAGCATTCTTTGGAGAAAGAGAGCTAAGTGGAGAGTGGCTCCTATAGGCAGGGCTCTCCCGGGTCTCCTGTGGCAGCCGGAAGCTCGGAGCTCAGAGAGCCAGCCCCTGCACAGAAGCCAGCAGCCGCTACTGCTCCCCCACCATCATTTGATGTAGTGTAGAAGGACTACACAGGCCCTTTCAACAGTGTCGTTGCACAAAGATGCAGGACTGGCTGATTCGATGAAAAGATGAAGAGAGGAAAGCAATCTTGAGTAACAGAGGAAAAAGAGAGGCCCAGGTGTAAAGAAGGGAAGGAAACTTTCAGGAGAGAGGAGGTGGTGAGCTAGAAAGAAGAGGTCGAGGCAGAGCCCGGTCTTCCCCTGCCACCCACGAGAAGGGTCTCGCCCTGATGCTGCTCTCAACAACCTGGAATGAAGCAAAAGGCTCTGGGCATCCAGTAAGTCTACATTCTCTTCATATTTTAATATGGCTGTTGGGACCTGGGAAGTTCCTGGTGTTCTAATGTCCGCATCTTGCCACTGATTTTGAGAAGAACCATCTATCAGCTTCTGACCACCTCATAAGACGTTGCTTGGTGAGAGCCCGAAGTCCATGGAAATGGATCTGGGGGGAAGTGGCTTCCCTGGCCCAACATGCTGAAGGAGCTCGTGTTCAAAAGTAGAGCCATTTGCACAAGTCACACAACTGGAGGAGGCAAGAAGGCCCATAAGGATGTTACTGGAAAAGGCGAAGTGGTTCCCAAGCAGGCCATCTCAGCATATTCAGTCCCAGAAAGACCAGCATGGGGATGGCTCGGAATAAAGAAAGAATAAGGCAGCAGGAGAGAGTGAAGAAGGACGCTGGAGGACGCGCAAGCAGACCTGGCTAAGTGAGGTGTGGGCAGGCCATCAGACCTTTCTGAACCTCAAAACCACCTTCCGTGTAAAGGGAAGAAAAGCAAATGTCCTTCGGGGGAAACCACAGGTATATTTGAAAACTTTATGTAAATTGGAAGGTGTGACTTCAATACAGGTATTCCAAAACACAGTGGTTCTTCAACACGTGAATCTGAATGTTGACTCTAGAAACCCATGAATTCCTACTCAATTTGCAAATATTACCAGAGAACCAGTTGCACAAAGATTATATACACAAAGGTGCAGGTCTACCCTTAATATCTGCCAGTCTAGGAAAAGATGGAGGCTTACCTAGCGCATGTCTAAATATTTAACATCTTTTTTTTTTAAGATTTTATTTATTTATTTGACAGACAGAGATCACAAGTAGGCAGGGAGATGGGGGAAGCAGGCTCCCCACTGAGCAGAGAGTCTGATGTGGGGCTTGATCACAAGACTCTGGGATCATGACCTGAGCTGAAGGCAGAGGCTTTAACCTACTGAGCCACCCAGGTGCCCCTAAGTATTTAATTTCTTATGCAAGCTAGTGGGAGATCAGCTTTGGGTTAGATTCCTCAGCATCCCTTGCTAGAGTGTGATGATGAGGTGACAGCTTTCCGATCTGCTTCTCCACTCCTAGCCCTGCCTCAGCCAGACCAAAAGCCTTGAGCCCATTCACACAGTTGCCCTAGTCCGTAGGTCTGAACCCTTTTCGCACCACTTGCAGACTGCTGCTGCCCTAGACCAGGCAGAAATACTGAGAGAGGGGTGCCTAGGAGGCCCACAGGTGACAAGGAATGCCAGGTGCCATCTTTGGAGCATACCTGCCTATTCCAGCTTGCAAGTGCTTCTGGGAATATGGCAGCTCAAAGTCATGGACCCTAGAAAGACATCTGGAATAAATTATTCAGGAAAAAGGCTGGTTTAAAGGTGCCCTACACAGAAGTCACAACAATTTTTGTTGAGGGGAAAAAAAGTAGTCCCAAATCTGGAAATATATGCACCAAATGTGTGATCTTTATTATCCTCTAAATAAAACTCTTTCTTCTACCTGTCTCTTCTCAAAAACAATTATTTTTTGATTGCTACTGTAGAGTGACACTGAAATGGATAGATATGTAGGTGGATGGATACATAGATGGCAGGGATTTAAACACAGGAGCCTACTGTATCTCAGAACTCTGAGAAACACACACACGATGGACGTATAGTCTCAGTAGAGGGTCACTGAGCTGTGGTCGGGGAGGTTGGGGATGGAGAAGCAGTTACACAGACAACCTTTCTCCACCCTGATAGGCGTGGCCTCCTCAGCGACATGTTCAGTAAAACCACCAGCGCTCATAAAGTTGTGGCTGGGAGAGCAAGATGGCGGGAGGGATGGGCTCCAAATGCTGGAAGGTCAACTGCAGACTGACAGAAGAGTAGGTACAAACAAACCGCACACCCGTGAGCAGGCAAGGTGTCAGGCTGTGAGTGGGTGGCCGTGAGGGATACAAGGGCAGAACAAACACAAGCGGACAACAGGGGAGCAACAGGCTTACAGTGACACACGCATGCACACGTGGGCACACTGGGTGGTCAGTACCGCGAGGAGTGAAGAGGAGAGCGGCTAGTAATTGTATGACGGCCTTCGGCCTTCACGCCAGCCTGACCAGGGATTACCAGGGCCTGTGGTCTGGGACCTCATCCCTGAAGCAAGAAATAACATAGGGTGAAGATCCTTGGGGCAGGTGATGCAAATATTTATTTATTGGTTTTCGGCAGAAGAACTTTGAAAACAGTATCTTAGTTAAAAGGTGGGAAAAGCAACGTTGGGCTTCTATTAACAAAAATATTTAAAATATGACAAACTAGTGGAGAAAATCATATCACTCTACCACCCTCCAGACTGGAGCAGAAATTTCAGGTGTATTTCAATTTGCCTTTGGCCTCCTGGTCTCATTCCCCTCCTTCCTTCACAAGAGGTAAACAGGATCCCTAAGTTACTGAGTGCTTTTCCTGGTCGTGTTTTTGCATTTTTCCTATAGATACTATTGTTAGGAGTAATTGAAAATTGGTATTGATTTGAGCGGTGCAACTTGCTTTTCCCCCGTTAACGCGGTACTACATTTCACCATTCATTCATGATGAAGGACGTTTCCTTGAGTTTATTAGCTTTCAATCCCAGATAGTATATCTAGTATTCCACCACATAAATATGCTACAATTTATCCATTCACTATTGATTGACTTTCTGATTTTTCCTTTCTTTTGCCGTTACAACGTGCAACAAATAACTTGACACATCCTGCATATGTGAATTTCTCTAGGACAGAACCACAAATGTGCCCCTGCTGGGTGGTGGGCTGTATACACAACTTCATTTTCATCAGTGGTTGTCAAGTTGCTCTGTAAAGTTGGTGAAACAATTTCTACTTCTGCCAGCAGTTTGAGAGTCCCCGTTTCTCTACATCCTTGTCAATACTTCTTGGCTCTGCGATAACTCATAGCTATTTAATTGACATTTTCCTGATTACTAGGGAATGATCACATCTTCATTATATTTGTGAACTATGCAATTGTCCTTTTTTGTGTTTTGTCCATTCATATCCTTTGCCTGGTTTTCTCTCTGTCTGTTCATATGATATTGATTTGTAGAAATTTTTTATGTATACTATTGTCCTGGTCCTTTTTTGGTTATATGAATTACAAATCTTTTCCTAACTGTGGCTTGTCCTTTCCTTTACTTTATAATACTTTGTCTTGGAAAATTTTCACCTAATTTTTTGTTTAAGATTGTATTTGTTTGAGAGAGAGCAAGCAAGGGAGCAAGCAAGGGCACAAGCAGTGGGGAGGGGTAGAGGGAGAAGGAGAAGCAGACTCCCCACTGACAAGGGACTCCCAACATGTGGCTCCATCCCAGGACCCTGCGATCGTGATCTGGAAAGCAGGTGCTTAACTGGCTGAGCCACCCAGACACCCCACTTTTCACCTAACTGTGATCAAGTCTATCAGTCCTTCCCACTCAGTATCAGGTGTGTTTAGTCTCACTTTAAAATATCCTTTCCTACCCTGATGGCATACAAATATTTTCCTATATTTTCTTCTAAATATTTTAGTTTTGTCGTTTGCATCTGGAGTTTTAAATACATTTAGAAATAATCTGTTCTCCCTACATTGATAACTAATTTTCCCAAATACTCTTTATTAAGTAGTCCATTCTTTCTCCAATGTATGATGCTGTCTCTGCTACACCCCCGAGTTTCCATATGTTTGAGTCTGCTTTTAGATTCTCGGTTTTATTCCACTGATCTTTTTGTATATACCTTATAATATTTAGTTTTTGTAGGGCAAGGCTTCCAACTTTTTTCTTCTTGAATTTTCATATTCTCAGGCTTAAAAATGTTTATAAAAATGAGCTACATTTTTCTGCTTCCTTTAGGGGTATGACAAAGCATCAGTTAGGAATCTTTTCTCTTGCAAGGAACAAAATGTGCCTCTGACTATTTTAAGAAAAAGAAGGGGGGAAAAGTTTTTTAATTTTTTTTTTTTTTTTAAAGACATTGGTCTCACAGCATTGGTAGCAAACTAAGATCTGGCTTAGAAAATGGGTCAGACGCAAGACACTGCTAGGATACCAACTAGAATGAAGCATAATCCCAGAGCAGCCAAGAAGGGGGTGAGGGTGCCCCCTCCCTGCTCAGTGGCCACAGAACAGGCCCTTCCAACATTGGACACTGTCTAACAAACACGGGGACTCGGTTTGATTTCATTCCTGTGAAACCACTCCAATTTTCATCAACTAACCCAAAGATACAGAAATCACGGCATCATAGAGGATGAGCATATCTGACTTGCTCCCCCAGGGATCGGATGGACAAAGAGCAAATTCACATCAACTGCATCAAATGACTTTTATGGAGGTTCAAATAGTGGTTCTTAATCCTCCAGGGATATTACTATCAATGTGGAGACTTCACAATTTAATGATGCCCTCGACCCTCCCCAGACCAAATAAATCAGAATCTCTGGAGATGGGGTCTGGACTCCAGTACTTCTCTAAGACTTCCCCCCACCCCACCCCATTCAGTGATACTTATAGGCAAGCCCGGGCTGGGGAAGCTGCTGTGCTGACACCAGCACATGGGAGAGTGCCCCCATCTTTGATCGGCATGGTAGCACCGTCACCCAGATTCAGAAGAGGAGATGACAGCTTGCACCCTACTTCAAAGTTGCAGAGTTTACGGATGGAAACAAAGGCTGGTGGGAGGTAGACACATTCTTCAGACATGCTTAAATCAGCTTGATGAGATGAACCCCGATATAATAGTGTTTGTGGTCAAATAATGGTGCCTGAAACCAGCTTCTCTCATAGGTGATATTCTTTTTTTTTTTTTTAAGTCCTTCATGTTTTTTTAAGTGGGTTCCAGGCCTGGCATGGGGCCCAACTCAGGGCTTGAACTCACCACCCTGAGCTTAAGCCTGGAGCTGAGATCGAGAGTCAGACACTTAACCCACTGAGCCACCCAGGTGCCCCTATGTCCTTCATATCTTTGAGAAGGAAAAAAATCATGTTCCGAAGAGAACTCTTATTGAATCGTAGATTTATAATTTAAGGGAGATAAGAGACTCCCTTTGCAAAAGATGTAATATACCAAACTTTGTTTTCATCAGGAGCCAACCATGCTGATAGACTTAATTATAGTAAACAGTTTGGCAATTAGGTTCTATCACTCAGAACAAGATCTCAGTAATTCTGATGGCAAGAGAGCTGTTCCTGAGGCATATTTTTCTTCTTCAAATTTGAGTGATTTAATTCTTGAGATAGGTTGGAGTTCCTGGCTTCCAGAAAAAAGAATTCTTGGAATCATTTTAAAGAGTGCCCGGATGACTTTAGAGTGAATCACTTAATTTAATCATATATGAAGATCTGTGTCCATAATCTTTCCCCCAAAACTCTGCCTTGATCAATATCCTTAGCTATATATATGTTACTGGTCCTACTATCTGAGCCCAGGAACTGTACGTAGCATCAGTGGTTTAGATGTCCAATAGCCAACTTTCCTGAGGAGTGGGGGAAGGTCCCGGATACCAGGATTTCCATTGTCTTAAGTATTCCCACCATGGCTGATTTAATTCTAGGCTACCAAATGGAGGCCACTTAACACAGAGTTGGGAAGACTGCCACAGCATCACACCACTGCGTTGTAACTCTGCTGTACAGGCACAATGACTATAAGGAAACTTACTAACCTAAATAATAATAATATGTAATAATGAGGAAGTGATGAGTTTCATGTTTATTACCTCTGCTTTTAGTATACTTCATTTAACTGCAATGTGCATAGTTGAATTTTTATAGGCTTTATTTTTCAGAACACTTTTAGCTTTATAGCAAAACTGAGTGGAAGGTACAGAGATTCCTTGTATACCCTCTGCCCCCCACAAGCATGGCAGTCCCATTGTCACCATCACCCACCAGAGTGCTACACCATTACAACTGATAAGTCTACACTAATATACCATCACTCAAAACCCAGAGTTTACATTAGTTTTGCTCTTGGGGTTGTACATTCTCTCGGTTTTAATAAATACATCATGGATCCATCATTGGAGTATCATAAAGAAGAATTCCACGGTCCTAAAAATGCTCTGAATTTGGCCTATTAGTCCTCTCTGTCCCCTGCCTCCTGGCAGCCACTGATCTTTTTCTTGCCTCCATAGTTTTGCCTTTTCTAATATCAGATAGCTGGATTCCTACAGTAGGAGTCTTTTCAGACTGGCTTCTTTCACTTTGTGATATGCATTGAAGTTTCTTCCATGCATCTTCATGGCTTGATAACTCATTCCTTGTTACTGCTGAATGATATTCCATTGTCCGGATGTACCAACATTTATTTCTCCGTTCACCTCCTGAAGGATATCCTGGTGGCTTCTACGTTTTGGCAAGTATGAATAAAGCGTCCATAAACATCTGCATGTGGTATGGACATAGGTTCTCAACTTGCCTGGATATATATCAAGGAGTGTGATTGCTGGATACATAGTTTAATTTTTAATAATGTCAGTGTTCAACAATTGTCTTGGGAAGTTCCTGGAAATTTAACAGCTTTCCTTAGCCAGTACAAGCCAGCTTTGGCTGATCCTTGCGTTACAATCATATCCTTACTCTTCCAAGTTATACATACAAAAAATTCAAACTTAAGCTTTTGGCGGCTCCAACTGAAGTCAGTTGGTGAGATGGTTTTCAAAGTGTTCCATTGGTTTCTGTGTTTCTGTGTATTAAATTAAAAATTAGGCTGGTTCGTTTTCAGCTTTCCAATAAAAGTGAAGCAAGGCTGGTTTCATTCTTTTTGCTGCCTTGGAAATGCCTTGGGCAGAAAGCGATAAACTCCTATGATCAGAGATTTTTCAAACCCCCCACAGAATCTCAGGGCTTGCGGAAGTGCCCCAGGGAACAAACCAAATTCAAGTAAAGCTTCCCCTCTCCCCAGCCATGGCTGTTCTCCCGAAGGTTCCTTCAACGAGAGCTTCTCCTCTTTTCTATTCAATGTTCAGGGTTTCTGCGTTAGATTGTGTTTGAAGAAGGATTTTGTGGACTAAAAATGTTTTCGAATCACTGCCTTGGAACCCACAGTGTTAATAAAGGAATTGGCTTGCGCCTCACACTGTTGTTATTCCCTGACTCTTCAACCATACTGTTTGAACTGTGCTTGCCATTCATCTCGAAAAAATTGCTCTCAGGATCAGAATGCATTCAGGGAGGAGATGCCTTTGGTACCACAGTTCATGATGTCCATCTCCATAGCAATGATACAAAATGGAGAACCAATTACTAAGTAGGCAAAAGTGCTGTCCATTTCATTACAGTTACGTGTGGAATTATTCTAGATTCATACCTGGGGCTACCAGTTAACACTGTAAAGTTGCAAATAGAAACAAATGTGACCAATTGTTGTTTTCTTCTTTGACTCAGTCGGTTCTTCCTGGAGGGAAGACCCATTAAGACATATTGCCAATCCAGACTCTATACAATCAAAGTCTTAGCAGATGTATTTGCCAGTCCCATTAGGCAAGATTCCCTGCAATTTATGTCATTCAGTGCGGATTTCTTTACTATCACGTTAGGAGGTTTATCTCATTGATCCCAGGCATTATCTATTGACATTTTGTACATAATTAATTGGTGAGTGCTGTAGACCAGAATGCACATTCTAGAATAGGTCAGACATGGGAAAAATGAATGTGGGAAGCAGCCTCCTTCACATCTCAACCACTGGTTATGATCACACTACTTGCTGACTTTTCCGATCCCCTGACAGAGGCTTAAGATGGGGCAAAACTTCTTGGAGCTCTGCCTCTTGGAGAAGAATTCATTTGTTCAGGTATGTTTCAGAGGTGAGTTAGAAAGAAATTCTCCCACGTACCTTTTCCCTTTAGTAAGTCACTCTCTAGAGAGATCAGTAAATCTCCTTCGTTTCTTTCTATTCTCTACCTTCATTTCCTTGTCTGGAGGGACTCCATCTGGGTCTCTCCCTGGTATGGTATAGTAACTACTATATTCTTGGGTTCCATGTTGGCTGATTAGAAGACTTGAGATTATATAAATGGTATACAGTAAAAGAAGATACATCTGCTGTCATCTGACGGACAGTTGGCTCTATGATGAAGTTTCCAGAGGTCTCTTCAGTCCAGTTGGGGAGGGATCTCATCGTTGTTTGGAAAGGATCAGATCTGAAGCTCTACTACGTTCCCCAAATCTTAGAATCCAAAATTTCAAAGCTTAAAACAACCTTGCAGTGCATCTTCTGCTTTCTAAATGAGCAAACCGAAGCCCAGAGAGGTTAGCCAGGCTGAGGGAGGCCACACAGCTCAGAATCTTCCGTCAAGCATTGGCCCCACGTGGTACACGGCTTCACACCTAGAGGCATTTCTCTTTTGCTTCTGTTTTATTTTACCTTCCTAAAACTTTTGTTCAAAGAGGGCAGGCCTTTATCTAAAAGGTGACCAGACCTGGAGCTGGAGCTCTGGTCCGACGTCGGTGGGGAAGCTAAAAATGCCTGTGAAGAAAGAGGAAGCCGGCCTTACTCAGGTGCAGGCAGGATGGATTCTCCTCCCCTTTCAGTGAAAATTAAATAAAAATGTAAAGAGATGAATTAGCAGAATTCTCAACAGTAACAAAGCCTCACTGAGGTCTGGGCAAGTCCCGAAAGGTAGAAATGACAGAGGCCTTTGTATCTCTGGGAATGTGCTGGATTGCTCCCAGACTCCAGACGCGGGAATTCAGTTGGAAACCGACCTTTGTTACCTTGAGCCAGAGGCTGGGGCTCTCCCCTGAGGCCCGCAGCCCCCACCTAAGCCTGAGGCATTTTTCACCTGAGAGGGGAGGTGACCTGTAAGCCAAGAGGTCTAGCCCAAGCATGCAGGTTTTTGCAAACCCCAGCAAATACAAATAGCTCTCGCCTGCTCTTCTGACAGGTTTATTTCCAGGAAAGTTAAATGCAGGGCTGGCTCTAGGCAAAACCCTCAAGCAGGTGAGGGGGTTTCAGCACCTTCTCCCCACCAGCAGCACCCCATCCCGGTGTCACCCACCCACTGCTGGCTCCCGTTCAGGCCTTTCTCTCCCTCCCTCATTCTAGTCCAGCTGTCCCTGTGCAACCCTGTCTTCCCTCTTCACAGCCTCACCTCCCTCCCTGACATGCTCACTTGGGCCAAAGCAATGGTGACAGCTGATGGGCTCCTTTCTTCCCTCCTTCCCAGGCAATATGCTTTCGCTTTAACGCTCACTGACTGGAGACAACATAATCAGATTTTTCAGATGGTAGAAACGTTCAGGGCCACGAAGTGGGGCAAAGTTGAGGGAGGGAAGTGGGGAGGGCACTGACCTCTGAATGGCAGTTGGTCACTTACTCTGAACTAAAAACTAATACATGACATGGTAACTTTTGTTTTTTTTTTTTTTTAAGATTTTATTTATTAATTTGACACACACAGAGAGAGAGATCATAAGTAGGCAGAGAGGCAGGCAGAGAGAGGGGAAAGCAGAATACCTGCTGAGTTGAGAGCCCGATGCAGGGCTCGATCCCAGGACCCTGACATCAAGACCCGAGCTGAAGGCAGAGGCTCAACCCACTGAGCCACCCAGGCACCCCCATGACATGGTATCTTAAAAGATTTTCCATGCCCTTTGGATTCTGACACCCTCCACACCCACCAGCTTTTTTTTTTTGCATTTCCTAAATCATGAAATAAATGTGAACGGTGGACTGACCAGGTTTGCCTAGCCCACAATCAAGTCTCTGCACACAAAGAGTTTCTCCATGTGATCATTCTTTTTTTTTTTTTTTTTTCCCAATTTATTTATTTTCAGAAAAACAGTATTCATTATTTTTTCACCACACCCAATGCTCCATGCAAGCTGTGCCCTCTATAATACCCACCACCTGGTACCCCAACCTCCCACCCCCCCGGCCACTTCAAACCCCTCAGACTGTTTTTCAGAGTCCATAGTCTCTCATGGTTCACCTCCCCTTCCAATTTACCCAAATTCCCTCCATGTGATCATTCTTACAGGACCCGGGTTCTTTGGGGCTGGCACCCAGCTTAAACAGACCTTACTCTAAAAATGAGGTCTTGAGGACAGACCTGTCCACTGTCACGAGGACAGTGTGGGCTGACTTTCCACATTTTCTTTCTCCTTGAACTCCTTTCCTGGTTTCCAGCTTTGTTTTGCTAGGAAATGTAGGACGAGGTGAGGCTAGGGCTTCTGAGACGCCGAGCTCTTGTTCGCCGTCGTCTTGCATTTTTAGCATAAACCACGGCCGCTGTGTCTCTACGCGCTGGTTTAGAATGAGGATGACATCATGGGAAATTTTGGAAACAGATATCCATGGGAAGGAGGGGCCTGGGCACTGGCATCGAAGGTGCGCCCATGGCCCTGGGAGACAGCCCGGAAGTAGGACGATCATTAGCGCTTGGTATAACCGTGAGGCCCTGGAAATGGGTCCTTCATCATTCGATCCTGGGTGCTCGCTGACTTGAATCCTGCTCGCCTGCTCTGCTACCTCAAAGCATGTCACCACCTGACATTGGTGGACCATTACCATGGCCCTGTGGGCTGATGTCAGGGAGAAGCGGCCTAAACAGATCCCCCCTGTCGCCTCTCCAGTTGGCTGAACCTGGGCGAGCGTTTGCCCAAGACAATGCAGCAGCAGCTCAAACAGCTCTCGCTCAGGTGCTTGGTGACCAAGGGGTCTAAGAAATCTTGGGGAGCAGACAGGGGCACTGGGAGACAACACCCCCACATCCCGGCACTGCAAAGCCATTTTGTCTCCAGGGTTGACACCTGAAGCCTGCGTTCCTTGGCGGGTGACGTCAGACAGAGGGTCACCACCCGGAAATGCACCAGACTCCTCCAGACTCCATCGCTAGGGCTCGGCTCCACAACAAGCATACTCACGGTTCCTTAGGAAGAGAGCATTTCCTCTTCTGCTAGGTTCTGTGATTATCTTTCAATGAACCAACTTCATAAAACAAGACAGGCATCTTTGGGGGCCATCCACACACACGCACACAAAATAATCCCAAGACTTTATTTTAGAAGCAAGCAGAATAATAGCTGAAGCACCCAGAAACAGTTCTGAGGGGCGTCTGTGAATGATAATTAAATGTGAGTGCCTCCCACACCAAAGACAGCTTCCCCTTGCAGTGACGACTTCAAAGTCAATGTTAGCAACACAGTTCGTGACTTCTTTGGTGCCAGTGAGGCCTGGGGAATTCTCAGTGCTGTATGCCAAGCACTTAGAAATGGACTTTCAGGGGCACCTGGGTGGTTCAGTGGGATAATCCTCTGCCTTCGGCTCAGGTCATGGTCTCAGGGTCCTGAGATCAAGCCCCATATCGGGCTCTCTGCTCAGTGGGGAGCCTGCTTCTCTCTCTCTGCCTGCCTCTCTGCCTACTTGTGACCTCTCTCTCTCTCTCTCTGTCAAATAAATAAATAAAATCTTAAAAAAAAAAAAAAAAGAAAGAAATGTACTTTCATCCAAGCAGTCCTTTATACCATGGCTGCTCAGTGATCAGAGAAGTGGTTTCCAATGCCCCAGGAAAGGGGAGCCTCTGGCGTATTCAGAAGAAGTCTCCATGTGAGGGTAAAGCTTTCAAGAACAGTCAACCAAAAAGTCACAATCTCTTCTCAGACTTCTTTTTGGAAAAGTGTTGGTGTTACACTCATGGCGCTTAGCCACTGGGAAATGTGACCTGTGTGGCCTCGGCCAGAGCCCCTGAAGCATTTCTAGAAGGTGATGCTGCTTCCTGAGCCCCTGTCTCAGGAGGGTGTCATTAATGAGCCCCACCTTCACATCATGGCCCTATAGTTCTGTCCCTGTAGAGGGACTTTGCTTGATCACTTCTTCTTTCTCCCTCTTTGTCTCAGCTGACCTGTCCTGCCGTTTATACACTTCAGTACACAATCCAAACCTTACTATTCATTCTCTCAAGTTCATGGTCCACTTCCTCAACAAAATCTTTATTACCAGATGTAATAATAACATAAGAATGCCTTACCAACACATAATTTTTTATAGCTTCCATATACAATATTTCATGGGAGTGTCCTGGAGTTTCGGAGCTGGAAAGCCCAAGAGACCATAATGCCATGATTTTATGGATGAGGAAGCTGAGGTCCGGGGGGCTGAGGATCCGGGATGTCAGTGGTTTCTGGCAGAGCAAGAAGATCCAACCGGTGTCCTGTCCCTTATTGGCGGTGGGAGTCGCCCTGCCTGCTGTCCGCGAGCCACAGGGGAAGGCACTGAGCTGAGTTATGTTACCCATCGTAACACCACCCGCCCAATCAGCCTTATTGGCACAAAGGTCTGTCTTCTGGCTCCTGGTCCAGCGTGCTCCAGGAGGCCATGCGACCCTCGTGTACGCCCCTGAATTCTCACTGCAGAATGGCTCCGGGGAGTGGGAGGGCTCTGTAGGCAAGTCCATGTCACCATTCACAGGACTCACGGCCCTTAGTGCCTTGCGCTATTATTTAGATCTTTTGACCCCAACAGGATCCTAGAGGATAAGGCCAGGATTTTCTCCCCTAAGGGCCCCTCACGGCCCATTTCACTGCTCCCGTGACTAAGACAGGGCTTCCGTGGAGTGGGAGCTCAGTCTGCAATGGGGGATGGCCATTGTTTGACTTTGGTCTTCCATGTTTCAGAAACAAGGTGAAGGAGGAGAAAAGAAGGCAGGAATCAGTGGAGAAGAAAGCCTTCTCTGTTTAGGAGAAGCCTGAGAGGGCCCTCACACACAGGGGAAGGCCTGGGCTCACCTCTGAGGGGTGGAGCAGGGAAGAGGCTAACTATCACTTCCTTCAGACCAGGCCTCCCTCACCTGCTGGTGGGGGAGGAACCTATCCTGGCTGACACCACTCACCTGGTAGCGTTCCAACCACTCACCTGGTGACATTCAGACCACACACTTCTCCACACACTAGGGGAAAAGACACCATCTTTGTGGGTCACCCTCTCACGCTTCCTCCTCTCCAGACTGCCTGCTTGAGCAAAAGGGCCCAAGCTGTCATGCTCAAATTCCTGTGCTTATCCTTCTTGAAAAGGTTCCAGACAGAGCCTCTGGCAGTGAGGTGACTACTTCTTCCTTCCTTCCATTCATTCACTCTTTCTTTCTTTCTTTCAAGATTTTATTTATTTATTTGAGAGAGAGAGAGAGTGTGTGTGTGCGCACACAGTGGGAGGGGCAGAGGGAGAGGGAGAAGGAGACTCCCCATTGAGCAGGGAGCCCAATGCAAGGCTTGATCCCAGAAGCCAGACGCTTAACCAACTGAGCTACCCAGGCAGCTGGAGGTCAGAATTTCTGCCTCACAGCTACAGAGGTCCAGCCAGAGTGTCTTAAGGCAAGGCACCAGGGGCATCTGGACTCATCTTTGGCCAAAGCATCTGACCATTTGGTAGAATCTTGTGCTGGTTCCTCCACAGTGATTTCTCTCCTCCTATGGTCTTTCTCCAGCTGGATGACTTTGTCCATGTTCTGAGCTCCAGTTTCCTTTGGGGGTGTGGCACAAGTAGGTACCCAGGTGACTGCTCTTGGGGAAAACTTGACAGGGTTCCAAGCTTCAGAGGCTGGTGGCAGCACCCACACAGCCAAAACTGGGTCCCTTAATGACCTGCCTGAGAGCCTGATGTGCTCAAGCTCCTTATTGAGCTTGGACATTTCCCTAGAAGTTTCCTATTAAATGCATATTATATGGGAAACGTCAAACTCATTGATTTGTGTGGCAAATCGTAATTATCCCTAAAGAAGCACAAGGACCTGTAGAAATAAGACTCAGTAGAACTGGTGTTTGGTCGCAGGTCCAGATTAGGTATTTTTTGGGTTTTTTTGTTTGTTTGTTTAATTTACCTGCAACATAGGCGATTTGGTCTGGTCTCTCAAGATCGTTGTTACTTTTAACAAAGAATATGCACTTTTGAAATCTAGAGAGTCAAATGGTGGAAGGATTAAAAATAGAGTCTCGATTCTGTCCGTCTGCAGTAGAGACTCATGAAACCGTATGAGGCCTGCACCATTACAGTGAAAGGAAGGCCCAAAGGTCCCCACCCAGAGGGCAGAAAGGGGTTTCTCTCTTTGGGGGATATATCCAAACCCTGGGAAGTTTGAAGAGTTCTTTGCCAGAGTCTTGGCCAGGCCACTGGCTTTCCCCCAACTGTGGGGGAGGAACAGGGAGGAAGGAGAAGGACAGTCAGCACTGAGGGTCTGCCTAAGGCCAGGTCTGTGCATTCATTGTGTCACTGGCAGGCAAGTGACCTTTTTGCAGGTCAGAAAGGTAAAGCTCCACAAGGTAAGGACCTTGGCTGGGATCATGCAACTTTTTCTTTTAAGGCAACCTCCTCTGAAGCCAGGAGGCCCTTGCTAGCTGCTTACCAGTTGTCTGTTGTCTCACTTTGGGGACATGGGCTCTGCTGCTAGGCTGGACTTTCTCCCAGCCCCAGAGGACCTGGCCTTCATTTGTCCTCAGACTTCTGGCAGCTTCTCCTGACTCTTCTTGGGAGTCTGGCTTTCTTCTCTGTCCAGAACCAGCCCACAGGAAGGGTGGTGTTACCTACACCTGGGAGAAACGTTTGCAGCCTATGCCATTACAAACACACCATGAGGGCTCTTTCCTTTTGGATGCAAGTTGCCATGATGGAATGGTCCAGAGTTCCTGTGTCTGTCAAGTCTGAGCCTGTAGCAGCACTACAGGTAGCAAGAATGTCCGTGTGTGTGTGGTCACATGTTTGACCTGTCTTAACGTAGAGACACGTAACACATGACAAGACTAATAAGGAGTTGTGGAAACAAAGCTTTATTTAATTGTCAACAATGAAAGGAATTTCCAATCTACCGTGCTAGAGAAAAGATGGCACTCTTTCCTGTTCCTTTTACAAAATGAAAATGCCATAAAGTGTCAGTGCCAGATAAGGAGGCCCTCAGATAATGAAAGGTCTGTCATGGAGTTAGCTAATGAAACTATTATCTTAGGTCCTGGACATTCCAAACCTTTTTTAAAAATGTGTAATTTTTTAGGACTTTTTATTGTTGTAAATTCACATCGATTTCCTGTGCGATAATTTGCATTGGTAGTTTTGTATTCATTTTCTTAAAGAAACCCTCCCCCAGCCCGATGGTGGGAGTTTCCAGTCCCATAGATGCTGGATCTGCCCCAGTAGATACCAATGGTGGGTGGATGGATACCAAAGGTGGAGAAGACTAGTTAGGATGGAAGCAGGGGGGTTAGACAGAGGGGTGGGTGGGGAGGGGAAGGCAGCCCGAGGCCAGCTCCTGAGAGAGCCCAGGAGCTATTCCAAAGAAGTTGAACTCTTATTGAGGGCCAAAGGATCTTTTAAACACAGAAACGATAGAATGAGATTTGTGTCTTTAGGCAACCCTGGTGGAAGGGGGTAGAAAGGTCTATAGAGGAGAAAACGGGTAGAGAAGGGAGGTCATACAGGAGCATCAGTTAGAGATAAGAAGACGAATGTCTAGGGTGGGGAAGGTGGATGGAAGGGAGGGAGCTTTAGAGACTTCCAGAAAGCAAACAGAGGAGGAATATGTGTGGGTGTGCTGGGGTGCGGGGATCAGAGGCTGAGACCAGCATATAATGGGGAAGGGGGCTGGATGAGAGGAAACTGGAATGTGACCTGGGTGGCTGGGAGGGGACAGATGCCATTCGGAGAGAGCCCGGGGGAATAGCACCTCTGAGCAGAGAATTAATCCAATGTTGGTCCCAAATAGCCTCTAGAATTGACTTGCAATGTTAACAGAATGCAACGATTTGGGCCCATGAAGTACACATTTAATGAGCCTGATTGCATGCCCGGGTAGCAATAAGGTACAGGGAAAGACTGAAGAGTGGTGATGACACGGCCCTGGGCCCAGGGAGGGGTCACAAAACCACCGCCTCCCTGCATTTCATTTGATCTACACAGTATTTTATTTCATTATTAAAAAGGCAAGAAAAGTATTCATGTGGTTCAAAAACCAAAACTTACCAAAGGATGTTTGTGAAATGAATCCCTCCCTGTCGGAAATGGATAACCAGTTTCTTGCATATTAGAGATATTCCATGAATGTGCAAGCAAGTATTCACGCTTCTGCACAAATGCATTTTGCACTTTGCTATCTATCTTGGAGAAAGAGTCAGACTAGTACATTAAAAACTATGTCATTTTTTTTTAAGATTTTATTTATTTATTCGACAGAGAGAGATCACAAGCAGGCAGAGAGGCAGGCAGAGAGAGAGGAGGAAGCAGGCTCTCCGCTGAGCAGAGAGCCCGATGCGGGACTCGATCCCAGGACTCTGAGATCATGACCTGAGCCGAAGGCAGCGGCCCAACCCACTGAGCCACCCAGGCGCCCAAAAACTATGTCATTTTTAATAGCTGTGTACTAATCCTTTGTACAGATAGAGCAACATGTATCTTACCAGTCCTGGCTGAGGGCCATTGGGTTGTTTCACACACTTCCTGTGAGTGACATCACCGAGTCAATGGGCATGAGCATTTTTAATCTCAGCACACATCCACAGAGCAGTTTCTGAAAGTTGGATGTGACTCTGTATTTATCATCTGCGGTCTCCTGTTCGTCATGGTCCCCGCTATGCCACGTGGTCTGATGGTCCTTTCTTTCCTTTGCATTATCTGTCTGGCTGCAAAGGCACTGGGGAAAAGAAACAAAGGTGTAAGAGTGGGGGCCACATTCCAGTCCCAGCTTCATTAGTTATTCATCGTTTTCATGGGTAGGGCAAAAATAAGAACCATGTCCAAGAGTTTTTGAGAGAATTAAACAGGGTAATGTGCACTGAGACTGCTGTGAGGAACTTGAGGGTTGTGGCCATGTATGATGGTGGTGGTTGGTCTCTATCCTGAGCCAGCATGAAGGTGAGGAAGATCCCATGGGGAAATGTTGCCCCAGGCTCACACCTGCTCATACGTCTCACCTCTCTCATAGCCCTGAAAGGTAAAGGAACAAATCACAGGATAAATATGGAAGCTGGTGGGGGGGGGTGCGGAGAGGGACCTTCTCTGTGTTGTTCACTGTTGGATTCCAATGTTTGGAAACCCTAATAGGTGTTCCGTAGGCATTTGTTGGAAGAATGGGAAGACCAGATGTCACTCTGCCCTTTCTAGATGTTTCCTGACTGCTCATACACCAGGTAGAGGTCAAATTCTTTCAACTTCTCAGTTACTCAAAGCTCATACTGAGTTGAACAACCTCACCCTCCAAAAAAGTTCATGAACCTCAGGGTGTAGTTGTATTTGGAAATAGGTCTTTGCAGATGTAATTAGTGTTGTTAGGATGGGTCACAGTAGATTAGAGTGGGTCCTAAAGCCAAAGGCTAGTGTCCTCAGGGAGGGGAGGCTACTGAGCAAGGAAAAGGTCATGTGACTCCTGAGACAGACTGGAGCCCTGTGTCTTCAAACCAAGGAATGCTGAGAACTGCCGGCCATCACAGTCATTGAACCATCCTCATTATCTGGGGAGGGAGCAGCATGAGATCGTAAAAAATCATGGACAAACGTGGCTTGAAGCTGGGCTTTACTACTAATAAATGTTGTAAGCTGTCCTGACCTCAACATACAACAATACGTGCGCGCGCACACACACACACCACCCGTACCTGCCACACACACAATAAAATGTACACACACTAAATTTACATATACTACATGTATACCACATACACACATCACCTGTATGTAAATTACCACACACACCACTCGAATGCACACATAACCCCCACATCCACATCCCAAACAACATACATTCACACACATATCCTATATGTCACACACACATGCACACACAGTTGTTGTGGGGGTCTATGAGGTTACAAGCAAGACGTATAGCAATCAGAGGTACCTTCACAAATGTTTCTTCTGTCCTCTTTCAAACAATGAAAAACATTTATATTTCTTCTTTAATTGAAAAAGAGTAACAGGACCTCATCCTTTATGACATTTTACCATAAGCTTTTATTGCTTAAGCAATTATTAGATGAAAGAAGACTTATGGCAGAATTCCTGAGCAACGATTCTTTGGTGTATCAGATGTCATTACTATAAAATGCAAGTGCATTTCATAAACCAGGAAAATATCATGAGGAATAAAGAGAATTCGGTACAAAGGGGTGTGTGTGTGCACTCAAGAGTTTGCGACAGCTTTGATGTGCAGGTTGCAGAATGTCCTTACAAACATTAAGTGTCCGTGTCAGGTTCATGTCACAGAAAGGACAGACTGATGTCATCACTGTTTCTGCCTCCAGAGATTCTGTAGTTAAAAAGGCAACCTACATGAAGAACAGAAATTATTTATATATAAAATAATCTTCCCAATTAAGCATATTCGGAACCCTTGGCACTTTCAGGATCTCTCCTCTTCCGCTTCTCTGAGTGATGTTGCTGACGCTGTTGGTTGTTCACCCAAGAGCTTCTCCTCTGCCCCTTCTTTCTAGTAGAGATTGTCTCCCACTGCAGATGCTGAAAACACTATTCGCTCCCCAGCCTCTCTTGCAGGTAGGTCATGGGTCTGAGAGCCAACCCAGGCCAATGGACAGGAGCGTGCACCTGCTCAAAATCTCACTAAGGAAAGGAAACAAGTGAAAAGAATTTCCTTATCTGTCTTTGTTGGGCTTGTGGGAAGTTAGTGCTTGGGAAGTGGCCACAATCCTTTGGCTTTGGAAGAGCAAGGGATGCATAAGGGCAGCCAGCCTTATGAGGTGCCAGAAAAGGATCTAAAGACTCTAGAATTTTTGTTATGTGAGATAATAGTGAACTTTATTTTTTCAGCCCTAGAAATGGAATATTCTGTTCATGAGTGAATACATTTAAAATGGTAGACGTGGTGTCTAAGCCATTCCATGTTTTGTGCATATGAGCTTTTGTTTATACTTTTATCTAGTATCTTAAAATGAAATAGTATGAAGAAATTTTTATAGGCCTATAATCTTAACATTTGTGCAGGATAAGGCAGGAAGGCTTGGCCTAAACAATTAATGGCTGTAAACCATAGACAATGGTGCATATTTCCTAAATGTACAACCTCCACTCTTGTCTCCTGGTCTTGATATGTTAAATAACCTCAGTTTTTTCCTCTGAAATAAAACATCACATTAAGGGAGAAGTAAAACTTGCATTATTTGCAGATGACATGATATAATATATAGGAAACCCTAAAGACTCCAAGAAAATACTGGAACTGATAAATAAATTCGGTGTAGTAGCAAAATACAAAATCAATATACAAAAATTGGTTGTGTTTCTATACACTAATAATAAAGTAGCAAAAAGAGAATTTAAGAAACCAATCCCATTTCTAATTGCACCAAAGATAATAAAATACCTAGGAATAAATTTAACCAAGGAGGTGAACAACCTGTACTCTGAAAACTCTATGACATTGATGAAAGAAATTGAAGACAACACAAACAAATGGAAAGATGCTCCATGCTCATGGATTAGAAAAACCAATTTTATTAAATTTTCCATTAAAAAAAAAAAGAAACCCCTCATAGAGGAATTCATTAACATCAGTCAAGCGTATGTTGAATGCGTATAATACACCAGGCAATGTACTAGACATTGGAGAAACAAAGATGAGTGAGTGTGAGCCGTTGCTCTCAGGAACTCATTAGTTATTGGGAGAGATTGGAAGACAGATAGATGACATGGCTGAAAACCACACTCCTATCAGTCAAGGTCGTGGCAGAAAACAGTGCCTTCAGAAAGGCTAATGGATTGAGTTTAATTAAGAAACTATTCCGAGTGTGAATGGCTTTCGTGGAACCATCAAAAGATGGTGCCTCGTATCTGTGGAACTGTCAGCACGCTTGGACCTGAAGGGACAGAGGTAGGGTGCCACGCAGTAGGGCATAGACAAAGCTTGGAGTGAGAACAAGTGTCGTTCATGGAGTTCTGCAGCCGACCTGCCAGGGCTTCAAATCCAAGTCCCTAACCAGAAGTCAAAGGGCCAAGAAACCAAGGGAAGGTGCCAGTACAAGTTAGAGTCCTGGGACACAAGGGGCAGGGAAAAGCAGAGGGGCCAGCAGAAATACCCAGCACAATACTAAATCTTGATTTGTCCCAGAGCTATCATTTCTGTTCATACTGATACTGATAATGACCTATTTTAAGTCTTCTGAAAGTGAACACCATTTTGTACTACTATTTTCCAGAGAGCTTTATTTCAGGCTTTATTAGAAAGGCCATCCAAACAGGAGCAGAAAAAATCATTTCGATCTTAGAAAATATATAACCACGTAGACAGCATCAACTCTGGCTTAATTACAAATTCAAGCATGCAGTGCATGCAGCAGGACCGAAGGGAAATGGTAAGGATTAAAGACATTTCACCAGTGGCATGTGCGCAGAGAAGAGGCGTGACCTCTATGACACGGGCATGAGGGACAGGGAAAGGGGGTCCTTAACCTGTTTCAGCTTCTGCTCAACACCTGTTCAAGAACAGAGAACTTCATTTTACTGAGATCAACAATTCTGAGGAAGAAGAACACTTAACTTTTAATGAAGCTGAATCTCTTTAATCAAATCTATAATTAATTTTCATGCTACCCGGGCTCACAGTGGAATCTTTAATCATTAATTCAAATTATCATCCATACGTCCTACCCTGGAAACATACTTATACACTTGCCATATTTTTCCGGCAATATAACAGCATTGCAACTGGAGACCCCTTGTTTCCCGGAGGGAGTGTCAAGTTCTCTGGACTCTGAAGAAGAAGGTGTGGTCGAAATTGGCCACCCACCCTTTGCCCTCATACCCATGAAGTCTTGCCCATCTGAATGACCTGCCCTCTTTCCTGGTTCTTACCGTGATTCTCTGAACCGCTCTTCAAGATCAAAGTTCTTCCTTTTCTAATGTGTGGGTTTTTTCCTACTAAAATTATATATGCACATATCTTAAAATCAAATTGTTCCATTCCAGGAGACTTCTTCTGAAAAACAGCAGAATCTCCTTAGCATCTTTCGCTCCCCCAGAGGCAACCCACTGGCCACAAGTTTAGCCTATCACTCTCTACTTCCTTTCCTGTCTGCAAAGAACATGCCCACTTTCCTCTTCTGGGAGCCTACCATTTCAGGTCCTGTCTGTGAAATTCCATTCATGGAGGATGACAAGCCTATTCTCATACTCCCTGTAACCGTGGTACTTCATCCACACGTGCTTCTTGATTTTCCATCCTCTCAATAGTAATACAGTTACAACATAGCTTGGTTGTAGCGATACTAAGTGTTTACATAATTATGCTTGCAAATGCTTATTTATACAGTATACTGTGACTTTTTCTTTCTTGTGCAATATTGTGTTTTCCCTAGAGCTTATCATTGTACTACATGTGTGTGTGCGCAGAATTAACTCCCTGTGTATTTATTACCACTGTGCAACCAAACATGATCCTTGTGTAAATGTCCTTTCCACATATCCAAATATGTGGGACAACTCTCAGGTCATTTTTTCCGAAGAAATGTCTCTGCCATATCCTTTGTTTTCTATATTCTGATTCTTCCTCTTCTGTGGTTTACAGAGGACATGTAGCTGCTTCCTGAGTAATTTCTTCCGGAGGTGAGTTTCTTGAAATCTTGTATATTCTAACAGGTCTTTGTTCTACCCTCACATTTAGAGGATTTTCCTGGCCAGGGAGAAGATTCTAGGACAGAAATAATTTCTGCTCAGAACTTGGAAAGCAATGTTTCCTTGTCTTCTAGCTTCTGGGATTGATACAAAGAAGTCCAATTAATGTCATTCTGATTTTTTTTCAAAGTAGCTCCTTTTATTATCTTTTTAAATATGTCATTCTGATTCTTGATTCTATATCTGTGAACCACATGCTTGTCTCTGTGGGTGCTTTGAGTCTTACCTTTGTCCCTAACGCTCTGAAATTCTGCAGTGATTTACCTTGGTTGGCATAGATCGTTTTCATACTTTGGACAGGGTACACGGTGGGCCCTTTTTGTCTAGGAAATGCCCCCTTTTGGATTTAGAAAATACTCCTATGCTATTTCTTAAGTAATTTCCTTCCTGCTGCTTCCTGTTTTTGTTCCTGATCCACTCATTGGATTCCTGGTATCAGGATTGATTCTCTAATTTTCTTATTTTTTCCTATCTTTAATTTTTTTTTAAATCTTTTTACCCTATTTCCTGGAAGAGTTCTTCAACATTACCCTTCAACTTTCTTACTGGGTTTTAAATTACAGCTATCGTATTTTTATTTTCTCAGATTTCTTTTGTACCCTGCATATTACTTTTATATAAGATGGTTTTCTTGTTTTATGGATGTAGTATCTTCTCTTACCTCTCTGAGGTTACTCTTATTCTTTTTCTTTTGTTTGGATGCTCTGCTTCTGAAAGATGCTCTTTTCCTATTGCTTTGCTCTTCATTGTTGGTGGGATATACTTGACCCTGAGCATCTTGCCTGATGATCCTTGGTGGTCTATGCATAAGAGGGGGCTGCTAAGGGCTGTTGGAAGCCTTGTGGTGCTTATGGCCCACAGTCTTCACTATATGATGGAAAGGCTGGTCCATATCCTTAGGAGAGTCTGTGGTCAGTGTCTTAGGTGTTCTTCCCCTGCTGATGAGGTCTCCCAGAAAAGACACTTCCAATCATCTTTCTGAAGGTTATATGGCTGGTTGTCAGGGTCCCCATCCTAAAATAAGAAAGAGTCTGGAGTTTTGAACATTTAGTTGCAAACTACCACTTACTCTTCTATGTCCACATCCTCCCTGCAGCTGCACTAGATGTTCCCAGATCAGACAGCCTCAGTTTACTCTCTCCAGAAAATAAGCCTCCAGGCTGATGTTGAATCTAGCCATTTCTTAAAGAAGGGTTTGTCCAGTCCTCCTTCACTGCCAGTCACAGAAGCATTTGCTTCCACCAGTTTTGAGGGATTTTTGTGTGGGAGGAAGTTGGTCTCATGATGTAGAAAAGGTCTTCTCTCAGTGTTTGCCATTGCCAGCTGGGGGTGTCATTTTCTCCAGTCTGCTAAGTCAGGTACCAATTTTCCATTCCATTTGGACCTTCCAGGGTCTTCTCTGATTCTCTTTGCCTATGTGGGCTTATGACTTTGAAAGACCCATTACAGTCATCTCAATGGGGCTTCAGAAGGGGGTGAAGCTAACCTCTTGCCCAGCACTAAGACTAAGGTGACTCATCTGCCTTGACAGCAAAATTTAAGGGGATATGAAAATATTCAGTCATCAAGATAAACAATATTTACCACAATTTTTTAACAAATTGGAATTAATGCAAACAATCCACCATCGACAAAATGTCACAATTTTAAACAAAGATAAGATCAGTATGACCGATTTTGTCTTGTGCATCATGTTCCAGTACAATTCAGCATGGCATTAGTGAAATCTACTACATGAAATCTACTAATGATATTGGTATTCTTCATGGCCACATCAGGCTGTAAAGCTTATAAGAGGCGATAAATTATATTTTCACTTGTTCATCATGCCCGTTACTTTAACATCCAAAAACTTGGGGCTAATCTAGTCCAGCCTGAACCACTTTTGAACTGAATGCTATGCTAGCATATGGTGGATGAACTTGGCCACCATTGGTGGGCATACATCTGTGTCCTGCAAGTGGGATTTCTTTCATCATAATGAACACCTCTTTGAAAAACTTTGTTGAGTTAAAAGGCATATGCATGTGTTAACAAGACAAAGAAGCCCTGAAACTAGTGTTTTTTTGTTCGATCAGGACATCTGAAGCATATCTGAGGCATTAGACAACAGCAAGGCAGCCCCCAGACCCAGATGAAAGTCAACATAAATTGAGGATTTCTGCCATATTTTATGTCAGGAAGTTTTTCACAACACCCCAACCTTAGCAGGTTAGTGTAATCCACGCCAGGCTGAAGCCAGATACCTTAGCTTTTGTTTGAAAACTTCAGAGCAAAATGAAACCCTACTTCTCTTTCACTTAACCTGAGGCCTTTCAACTGCACGTTTTCAGATGGTGTAATGTGGTGAGCTCCAATTGATACTGAAACACCCTAAAATTTCAGAAAACTCTCATTATCTGATATTTTGTCAGTAATTACTTGTTTCTTTTAGAAAAATTACATGCTCCTTCAAATCAACTGTGCTACAATGGTCCCTCCTTGGCAGCCACATTCCTGAACATTCTTTGACTGATGTCACCCTGCATACTCTTTCAGAAGCCCTATCCTCTGGGAAGACTTTTCCCAAAAGCTTTCCACCTTACCCTTAAGCTAAATAATAGGTCACATTTAAAAGGGCTTCTGTTCCCATGGGGATATTATAAAGGTTAGAAGCTTAAGTTTCTACTGGTACGTTGACCCTCAAGAGGACAGGCATTCTAAAATTTCAAGATATTATTAGCTTTTGTCAGAAACATGTTGTGCTATTTAGTGGCTCCCTCGAAAAAATATGGAGGCATCTAGCTGGCAGTTCTCTGTTTTCTGAAGGAACTGAGAACCTATTTTTGCTCAGCTTTTGGAAGTGAGGGAATGCGTGCGTGTGTTTGTGCGTATGTGCACGCAACACACGCTTGCGCTCTTCTCCAACAATGAACTGCCTTTGTAAGGTGCCAGGTAAGAACAAGGGATCATTATGAAGAGAAGCATTACCTCACAGCTCAGAGACTCAAATGAGACCACACCTGGAGTACTGTGTTCTGTTTCTAGAAGCTTCGTTACAGAAAGATGAGGTAGTAACTGGAGGGATGCCAGGAGAACAGAAAACAATAAAGAGATACAGGAAATCAAAGCTGCCAGAACATGGGAAAATATCTCCAGAAAACAACTAACCCCAGCTTCAATAATTCCCCATTCTTTAGCAAGTGTTCAGATACATCATCATACTTTAGAGAACGCAAAAGGGAACAAGATCCAGTCCCTTCCCTCAAAGCACAAACGATAGAGAGAGTAAGTGGCCAAAGTCCTTGTAAGACAAACAACTCACACCTTCTAAGCCGTTGTGCATACGGAGGAGGAGGGTGCTGTTTCATCACAAATATTGATTAATTTCCTGAGCTCTTGTTATACAAACATGGCATCATCGGGCTAGATAAACAGACCTTAAACAAGCAAGCATTCCTATCTTCTACCAACAAAAGATTTTAATTGAAAAACAAAGCAAAGCCTCATGTAAAGCGGGTTGTGATTTCAGTCAGCTAAAAGTGGTACCAGGAAGTGCGAGGCTCTAAAGGTGTAAGAGGAGGGCTGTAAAGAGAAATCGCATGCTGAGCAAAGTTCCTTCTTCCTGAGATTCAGAAGTAGTTATAAACACAACAGTCATGGGGTTAGAAATGGCAAACAGTGATCACATGAAGACACTTAATTTGTGGCGTACAGGACAACAAATGGAGAAGCTTGCGCATTGAACTTGTGGTATCTCACAAGCTCAAGCTGTGACTGACAGCTCTAGCATCTCCTATGCTTCTGTAACAAGTTGCCACAAACTTGGTGGATTGGGACAACATATTTATTATCTTACATTTCTGTAGGTTAGAAGTCCTTACTGGGTAGGGGGCGCCTGGGTGGCTCAGTGGGTTAATCCTCTGCCTTCAGCTCAGGTCATGATCTTAGGGTCCTGGGATCGAGCCCCACATCGGGATCTCTGCTCAGCAGGGAGCCTGCTTCCTCCTCTCTCTCTGCCTGCCTCTCTGCCTACTTGTGATCTCTCTCTCTCTCTGTCAAATAAATAAATAAAATCCTTAAAAACAACAACAACAACAACAAGGTCCTTACTGGGTAGAAACCAAGCTGTTGGCAGGGCCAAGCTGCTTTCTGGAGGTTCAAGGGGAGAATCCGACACCTGGCATTTTCCCACTTGTAGAGGCTGCCGGCATCTGTCGGCTGATGGCGCTTCCTCCATCTTCAAAGCCGGTAACGGTGGCTGAGTCCTTACATTTCATTGCTCTGATGCGCGGGTTTGCTTGTCTCTTCCCCTTCTAAGGAACCCTATGATTACCTCGGGCCCCTCCAAATAATCTGCTTATTTTTAAGGTCGGTTTGATTAGCAACCTTAAGTCCTGTTTGTCATGTGTTATGAGTCGAATGGTGTCCCCCACCTTCCCAAAAATGTTATATTGAAGTTCTAACTCCCAGTATCTGAGCATGTGACTTTCTTTGAAAACAGGGTCATTGCCGATATAATTAGTAAGATGAAGTCACACTAAAGTAGACTGGGCTCCTCATTCGATACGATGTCCTTGTAAGAAGACGTGACACAGGGGGAAGACACCATGTGGAAATGGAAGCAGAGATTGGAGTGTTGTTATCTACAAGCCAAGGGACACCTGGAGCTATCACAAGTTAGAGGAGGCAAGGGAGCGTCCTTCCCTGTAAGCTTCAGAGGGAATATGGCCTTGCCAACGCCTTAATTTTATTTTTATTTATTTATTTTAAAGATTTTATTTATTTATTTGACAGAGAGAGAGATCATCACAAGTAAGCAGAGAGTCAGACGGGGGCGGGGTGGGGGAGCAAGGTCCCTGCTGAGCAGAGAGCCCGATGTAGGACTCAATCCCAGGACCCTGAGATCATGACCTGAGCCGAAGACAGACGCTTAACCCATTGAGCCACCCAGGAGCAACCCCCCCCCAACTTAATTTTAGACTTCAAGCCTCCAAAATTGCAAGAAAATTAACGTCTGCTGTTTTAAGCCACAAAGTTTGTGATACTTTGTTATGGGAGCCCCAAGAGACAAATATACCACATAAGATAATACATTCATATGTTCTAGGAAGGAGAAAATGAATGCCTTGGGATGAGGAGGTCAGTTTTGTTCCTACCGCTGTAGCCTTTGAGGAATTTTGCATTTTGCCAATGTTTGATGAGAAGGCTTGGTAGAAGGAGTACAGCGTGTTTGGAGACAACACTCGAGAGAAGAAGCACATGCAGTCTTTGTTCCAGACCACAGTTTCCAGAATGTTTTTATGGTCAACAGCCTTGAAATATGTGACATTGTCTACCCCTGGAGCAAAGGTGTTTTGTTGTTGTTGTTTTTTTTTTTACCATCAGTAGAATAAAGAAATGTCTCCCTCCTGGGTAAAAGTCAGGTAGGCTTACTTTCCATTACAAAAGATTCAGGTTCCTTAAGTGTCGGGTACCTCTCCTGTATCACTGCCCACCACAGCACCATGTGTCACCCTGCCCTCTGGGCATCACTCTGTGGGAACTGGGGCAGAAAGAACTGGCATAAATGCTGATATTCCAGACAGAGGCTGTCCTTTGTCTCTGTCCCACATCGAACCCTTCCTCTGACCCATCCTCTGCCAGCCTCACTTGGAATCTGTGGTAGCTCCTGGTTAGCTTGCAAGTAGGCTAAATCTTTGATCAGTATTCGACAAAAGAAAATTCAGGTAGATAATCTGGCACGTGGGACTGTAGCTGCCGTGAGCAGCTGTCATGGAACCATGTAATGTGGAGGTCAAGCATCCTGGCACTTGGCTCACCTACTCTTGGCATCCCTGGCTTGTCTCGGTGGGTCTCCCAGTGAACCTCCCTGGATCGGCAGCATCAGCCTCACTTGGTAACAAGTTCGTAAAACAGACGCTTGAGCCACAACCTGGATTCCTGGAATCAGAAATGGGGTGACCCCCAGCCACCTGGGCTTTAACAAACACCCCCAAGTGTGGCTCTGTGTGCAGTTTGAGAAGCCCTGGGCCTCCCAGTGCCCTGCTCTCCATGTGTGCACACATGGGACGTTTGCAGAGGGGGTCACTGAAGTCTAGGACAAGAGTGTGGCCAGGAGAGAGATTTCACCGTTCTGCTCTCTGTGGCTTCCCTGCCTCCATGCGGGGAGAAAGGAAGCTGTCTTCTGCATTTTCCTTAACGTTTGCCCTTTCCACCCTCCCCTTTCAAGGAGGCCAGGCCTTTTACTAAAGGAACATGCTGAGGTCATGATATGAAAGCTGGTCAACATTACCAACCATTGTCAAGTGTGCAAACCAGACTTGGCCACTTGACTGTCCCTTAAGGAAAGAGGGGTCAGAAGAAGAAGGGAGGGAGAGAGGCCCAGGAAGGAGTGTTTCTGGGGACTCATGGAGGCAAGCTTTGCCCCAAAGTGACAACAACCTGAGCGGGTGTGCTGTGTACACGCCCAGCCTGATCCTTGCACACGGAGGGGCCTGTCCCTGGCTGACAGGGAGGCGTGGTCCTCTCTGCTGGAGGCAGCCAGGTCCCAGGTGGAAGAGGATGAAAATGCCCCACAGACACATGAAGTTAGCGCCTGCAGGTCGGAGGAGGAAAGGGTGTCTTCAGGAATCATTTTACAGCTTCAAGAGAACCAGCTGGGACAAATTCAACAATGCATGGGATTAAAAAATGACTATCTGGACATCCAAGTGACAGATAGCATGTCTTTTATTTTTCTGTCCTTGGGTAAAAATTACCTTGAAAATCCTCCTTAGTTCTGTAGCTTCAGAACAAAGTGAGCGATGAACAATATTCTAACGGCAAAATATAGTACAGTGGGGGTAAAGAAAGAAAATCCTGACAGGGATCTTAGGGGATTTTTTTTTTTTCCCTAACCATTCTTTTCTTCCTCCCGCATTGCCCGATAAATCCCAGCATCAAAACTATTCTCTTCACGACACATGAAGGGCTTTCAGACATACCAGTTAATAAGATGCTGAATGCAGCCACCAAAAAAAAAAAAAAAAAAAAAAAAAAATTTCGATACCAAAACTAAAGTATCTATAACCCTTTGTTAGATTACAATAAAGGGCTTACAATGATCGCATCCTGCCTTGAATGGGCCTGCCGCCCCTGGGAGCTGAGCATCGGCTGTGAGCTGCTCGCGACACCATCTTTCTGTTTGCCCCTCCCCACCCAGGAAATGTGTTGTGGGTGCTGTGGGACTGTGTCTTAAATCTGTTTTTCCTGTAGCTTCCCGTGAGTGACTGCAGACGAGCTGGCGATGCCCAGTGGACACTTCTCATAGAATATTTATGGAACATCCTACTAGTTTATTACCAATGGACCTCACCCTACTCCTTCCACATCAACAGCTTTTTTTCCAGTTTAATTCTCTTTGACTCAATTATAGTCATGTGTGCACCTTTCAAGCTGTCTGTTTCTGTGGGTTGAGGTGATTCTCACTGTAAAAGGGAAAACCTGGGCCTCCCTCGGCGAATGCATTAGCGATCACCTTAAAGAAACACATACCTTGGCCCCAGCGTGAGGCCTCCATACAGGTTGTGAAATGTGGCGGGATACGGCTGGGTTCTGTCAGGGCCACAGGCCTGGCTCCTGAGCAGGGGCAGAGAGGAGCATGGCCTACCTCTGTTAGAGTCGCATGATGGAAGTCCAGAAAAGTGGCCCCCGAGGGCTTCTGGAAGGTGTGGCAGGAGACCCAGGCTGGCGTGAGCCGTGGAAGATGGGGGCCGCTCTTATCTGTGTTTGCAGTTGGGGTGAGGTGTCTCTGTAGAGCTGGGCTTTCAGGCCAGCCAGTCAAAGAGAAAGTAGCCCAAGGCCATAAGGAAAAGGGTGTGAGTCAGGATCTGTTGAAACCCTGGGGAAGGGGACAGGGTTTTAAATCAGGAAAGGGGACCCAGAACCCTGGATGGGGTCAAGGGCACTTCAGATGGGGGTGGAAACTGCAAGGAGTGCCTGCTTCTGGCTTGTCCTTCAACAAACGGGGTTTAGAGCCCAGACTTCCAGGTCATTCAGGGGTGAGAGCCTGGGCCTCTGCCAAGGGAACCAGACCTCCTGCCAGTTCTGCCCCCACAAGGCTCTGTGGCCTCCGGAAGGCCACCCTTCCTTTTTGTGCTCTGTTCCCCTTCTTACCCACCCCTTGCCACAGAAAGTCTGCTGTCAGGACCGAGGGCCTGTGCCCCTTCTTACGCTAATGCTCTCTCTTTGGTAGTGGTCCCTTGTCACTGTCCTCATGGTGGTGAGAACCATGGTCCAGCAAACAACCGCCCCCCGCCAAGGATTTCTGGAACATTATGACAGGGATTATACATACATACACGGTTCACAGTAAGGGCACAGTAAGGGCAGTTAATACCTCTGTCTTGGCTGTTCCTCACACCTCCCATGGCTTCCATGGCTTCTCCTCTCCAACTAGGCCACTGAGCCTGGACCGGACCCTCCTTCCCCCAAGGATGGGCTGGCGAGTATGGTGGGCTCAAGAAGGGACATCAGGGAATCCTCCCGTGCCACTCATTGTGACCCTGCCTCCTCACTCCCCTCTAGGTTCTCTGCCCTGCATTTACCTCTTCGTGCTTGCTGGGATGGCCTTGGAGGAGGGGCGCCCCGTACCCACAGACCATGGCATTGCGGGAACCCTCGAGAGGCCTCCCCGCCTGGGACAAGGACCCTTAGAGGCAAGGCCTCCTGAGTGTGGGAGACTAACATTAAGACTATACTGCATATGCCTTTGCGGGGGTAGGGGGTGGCACAACATTGGGGAGGCACAACATTAATACACCTTCACACATGTTGAGGAAAGTATATAGCTCATGGTTTGGTATCAGAGACACATTCCACAAACAGAAGTTCCAGCTCTTTGTCCTGAAGATGATTCCCCATAAATGAATTGCACACACTTGAGCTATTTATGAACTGACTTAGCCTCAGTTCTTCATGACCTCTAGCGGCAGAAGCAGGGCTCTGCTCTTTTCCCAGGTAACCAGCTCTTGGGTTTGCCCCATCCTTTGCCCTTCTGAATGCCTTGTGTCCACCCAGCTCTCCTTTACCACAGCCACTGCCCCCCCTCCCTCCCCATCACCCCACAGCCCCAGGTTGCCTCTCTGACACTTCCTGGCTGCCCTCCCCTCCTCCCCTGTTCCCTCCCTGCGCTCGGACACCCAGAAGGGGGGTACAGAGCAAGCTTGGAACCCACAGGCCATAAGGCCAGCTCTCAACAGTGGGAGCAGTTTAGGGGATTATCCCCAGGGCACCAGGGTCCAGGCATCTTCTGCAGAGCTATACAAACTTGGAGCACTCCCTCAGAGCCCGCTGGGGTCAGGGAAGGGTGGAGAGTCATGGGCACTGTTGCCAAAATCCAAAAAATTCTAAATTCCAAAATACAACAGGCCCCCCTGGTGTGAGTTAAGGGAATGGGTGCCTTATGGGAGTGTTGGTTTCCCACCCAATGCTCACTGCCCAGAATCTGATCAGGCCATTTGGGAAGAACTTACAAGTTTTCAGAGAATTTATCTCCCTCTCCCCCATCCTCTCTCCCCCTTTGCCCCCTTTTTCTCCTCTGCTCCTCTTTCCTTCTTCTGCCCCCAGCCCTCCCCATCCCCCTCACTCCCTTGTCCTCTCCCTGTAAGACTTCTCTTACCTCTGGCTTTGTCTCCTCCCCTTTCCCCTCACTAAGGCCCTGGATGCATATAGGACACCTGGCCACAGGGAGCCCTCCTATAACCCCAAGGGAGACGGACTTTGCTTGCAACTCACACTGAGGACAGCAGAGCCCAGAAACAGAAAGGAATCAAGTCCTGGAGAACCTCTATGAGCTCTCATGCTGCGAAGCCCGGATCCACTCACCCTCTGAACTCAGTTATACAACATTAGAAACTTCCTGATTGTTCAGACCAGCTTGAGTCAGGCTTTTTAGTTTTCTTTTTTAAAAGTGCAGATCATGGGACGCCTGAGTGGCCCACGTGGTTAAGCGTCTGCCTTCGGCTCAGATCATGATCCCTGGGTCCTGGGATCGAGCCCCATATTGGGCTGCTTGCTCAGGGGAACGTCTGCTTCTCTCTCTCTCCTTTTGCCTGACTCCCCCTGCTTGTGCTCCCTCTCCCTCTCTCTCTCTCTCCCTCTCTCTCTCTCTCTGACAAATAAATAAAACCTAAAACAAGATAAATAAAAGTGCAGATCTTATCATGGTACACCCAGCTTAGAATCATGACTTTCAGAATGAAAGTGCTTCTCTCCTCCTGCACAGCTCAGGGCAGAGATCCGTGGCCCCTGGAGCCCAGTATAATTCACTCATATTCCCTCAAATGAACGCTCCCCTCCAGCAGCGCCAAACTATGTTCAGGTCCCCAGACTCTGCTGGAGTGTCACTTTTCCATGCCTTCAAAGATACTCTCTACTGGAATGTGCTTCCCTTGTTAATCCAATGCATATTTGGTCTTCAAATTCCAATGCATTGTTTTTTCTGCACCTCTCCCTGATCCCCAGGGAGCAGGATAGTAGAAGGATTGAAAGTACAGACTACAGCAAGAGAAATGAGAAGACACCACCAAGAATGGGGAAAATACGGGGGTACCTGGGTGGCTCAGTCAGTTAAGTGTCTGCCTTTGGTTCAGGTCATGATCTCAGGGCCCTGAGATCGAGCCCCGCATTGGGCTCCCTGCTCAGTGGGGACTCTGCTTCTCCCTCTCCCCCTACCCCTCTCCACTCATTCTCCCTCCCTCTCTTTCAAATACATAAATAACATCTTTTTAAAATGGAGAAGATATGAAAAGATAGAGGAAAGATAGAAAGAAACTGAATCCTGGTCAGAGCATTTGAGGCCCTGGGTCAAGCTTAACCTGAAGGCAAAACTACCTTAAGACTTTAAGACTTAAGACCTAAGTCTTATGCATGTTTAAATTTCTGGTAATGATACAGGTTAATTTAGTAATTTAGTAATATTTTTCCTTATTTATTTGTTTTTGTTTCTTGCATCCAAAAACCTTCCAAAATTCCTTTCCAAAATTCAAGCCCTTATCATACTTTGCCATGGATTGGCAACTTTTCAGCAGCCAGAGTCATAGGTTATTTGCTTTCCCCTTGTCTATCCATTCCATATCCATAGTGGGTATGGAACTCAGTAAGAGTTCACTGAAATTAAATAAGCCTCTCACTCTTGCAAGTTCTACTTTCCATTTCAACAATGCTGTCTGTTAATGTTGTCAGTTCAAAAACATTCTGAATTCTAGTGAGACACAAGATTGGTTTTTTTCTTTTAAGAACAAAATTGAGTGCATGCTTGACGTGTCATATTTAAATTGCATTGAGGGCACAGAATAGAAATATTAAAATTACACACTCTTTATAAAAACACCAATTTTTATTTAAAATATGTAGTCCCTGTGATCTAATTTTTCTCCCCCATAGGATCCAGGGTTACCCATCTATTAAGATAATTTGTTTCCTTCTCACAGCAGACCTAATTGCCATCCTGGGAGTGAGGTCTGAAAAGGGCTTCTGTTCTCCTCACCGTGACATCATCTGTACTCACGTGAAGTCCCAGCCCAGAGGAGCATCATGGAGCTCCCTCCAAAAGGTGCTGAAGACCAGACACTTCTCCCTCTGCCCCACCTTCCCTGGCTCTGCTCAGTAAACCACCCAGTACCCAGAGATGCCAACCTCCCAACCCTGCTTGGGAGAACATAAAAAAAGGCCTCAAAGTGTTCCCAGAGGTTATTATTTTGGCAACATTACTAAACAGTTATTAAGCTTAGCAGCTCAGCAGTAAAAACTTCCTATAGCCCTTCACACGGTGGGGCTCATGAGTGGAGATGAGGAAAGATGATTGGCAGGTCAGACACCAGGCACAAACCTGCAGTAACCATGTGGACCATTTGGCATAATCAATCTCAGGTCTCAAGTGGGGGACATCAATCAAGAAAAAGAAAAGAAGAGGTTGTAGCTTATGTGACTAAAATGGTGATGGCTTCAGGCATGGCTGGATCCAGGTGATCAACAGACATTCCAAGCCAACATTGACAGCAGAGAGACTGGCTGATGGCGGACATCTAGTTTTTGCTTTCATTACTTCTACCATGGACCAAAACCATGCATACTTTTTAACATACCCTGGATCCTATGGGGGAGAAAAATTAGATTTAACTTGCACAACAGTGTGAACGTTAATGCCACCAGACTTGGGTGGATTTACCACGGTAGCTAGACCAAAGAGAAAATAGCTTCTGTTCTATCAGGCAAGAAAGCACTTTTTAAATGCTCTCAAAGTAAGGTGTGTGGAGAGAAGGAGAGAAGACAGTGTAAATAAATGAAAGGGATTTAGTAATGGGGCGCCTCATCCATCGTTCCACCCAGTGAGAATGTTCGTGAGTGGAAAAGAAAGTTGAGCTAACTCTTGTTTCCTCAGATGGCCTGGGTCCCAGCATCGCTCACAGGAAAGTGTCTCATAACTGGGGAAAGATGGGTCTCAGGTGGGGAGATATGCACATGTTTGCTCCTAAGTGCGGGCCAGCCACTGCTCTGGGGGGTCCAACCTGAGAACAGGCACTGTGCGGAGGCTGTGGGAGACACTGGCATGCTGGGCCATGGGCTGGCGCTCCAGGGCAGTGTCCTCAAGCTGTCTGTGGTGAGGGACCGCTATCCTCCAGCCTTCCAGGATCGACGGGGGCCCCACTGGGCCTGGCAGGACACAGCTTGTGTCCCCCATTCTCGGCACCAGGGTAACAACACCTGAGCTGGTCTCAGATCCTCTGACTGGCTGAGTCCACTGGCCATGTGCTTGGATGCCTTGGTCTGTCATCTGCCCCCTGCTTATCCCCTCTTTCCTCTCACTCCTTGTGTTTACCTCACTGTGGACTGGAAACAGACCCTTTGCCACAGGCCTAGGCCCACAGACCTGGCTTTGAGGAGCAGGGCAGGTGGTTGGGATGACTTAAAGGGTGTTCAAAGGGAATCCAGGCTGAATAGGATGTTTTTCTGTCCTTACTCCTAACCCTTGCCTGAGAGGGGCCTCCTCTCTAGAAAAGCCCACATTTCCCCCTCATGGTTTTCCTAGTTGCCTCATTGACTGTCTCCCTCCTTCCCCAGCTTCCCTTCCTCAACCTTACCCCCTCAGCCCAGCCTCCTCACGACTCAAGGCTCCTTCTCGAAGGCACAGCCATGCCTTTCTTCATCCTCAACCTGACCAAATTGGACAAGACTTCACTTTGTTTCCTGGGGCCTCAAGTTTCAGAGAAAAAAAAACAATGGTGCACTGGTTTGGCCCTTCAGTTGTCTCGTGGATCCTGACCCCAGGGCTGGGTGGAGAGTGGGGGAGAGACAATGGTGAGAAAGTGAGGGGCAGTCCCCTTCCTTGGTTGGGAATCAGCCCAACAGGGAATCTGGACAGGCCAGAGGACTGGCACGAGGAGGAAGCCAGGTGGCGAGTGGGGGCAGAAGCACCTTAGCCCCCAACCAAAGCACGCACAGGCCAGGAGTTTTCCCTGTCTCTTGAAATCTCCATCTTCTCATAAATTTTGTGGTAATAATTAAAACTTAAGGTTAGGGTGCCTGGATGGTTCAGTTGGTTTAACTGTGTGACTCTTGATCTCAGCTCAGGTCTTGATCTCAGGGTCGTGAGTTCAAGCCAGGCCTAGTATCGAGTTAGGGAAAAAAAAGAAGAGGTTATTGTTAGTAACTATTAAGTGTAAGGTTGATATTAGATTAAGACATTCTGTGCCTGGATATATCCAGGCCACTCAGGTCCAACCACTTCCCTATAAGGCTGCACTGGGGGCCAGGGAATCTCTGCTTTGCTGGCTTCCTGAAGGCTTAGGTCACAAGATGATACCAGATCAGACAGTAGACTTTTGCTCCTCACACCTCAACCTCCCATCTGGCAAGCACCCTCGCCACAGAAATCTATCAGAAGTTCAATGAGGGGGCGCCTGGGTGGCTCAGTGGGCTAAAGTCTCTGCCTTCGGCTCAGGTCATGATCCCATGGTCCTGGGATGAAACCCCACATCGGACTCTCTGCTCAGCAGGGAGCCTGCTTCCTCCTCTCTCTCTGCCTGCCTCTCTGCCTACTTGTGATCTGTCTCTGTCAAATAAATAAATAAAATCTTTTAAAAAAATTCAATGAGCACAGCCCTTGTGTCCATCGATGAATGAGGGGTAAACCAAATGTGCTGTGTATGCTCAATGAGATATTATCCAGTTTTACAAGGAAGGAGATTCTGACCCACTTTCCCCACGGATGAAGCATAAGGGTGTCATGCTCAGTGAAAGGAGCCGGATGCAGAAAGACAAATATTATGTGACTCCATCTCTGTGAAGGACCGGAAGTCGTCAAACTCAGATTCAGAAGCCAAAGGGTAGTTGTCTGGGGCTGGGGGAAGGGAGTAGGGAGCTATGGTTTTATAAGCAGAGTTTCCATCTGGAAAGATGTACAAGTTCTGGAGATGGATGGTGGTAAGGGTTGCACAACAGTGTGAACGTTAATGCCACCGGACTATGCACTTAAACCCGGGTTATGTGCTGAATTTTGCATTATGTATATTTTACAGTGTAAATTATTTTGTATTTCACAATTAAGAGGTGCTAAGGTGGTTAAGTCGGTTCAGCAACCAACTCTTGATTTCAGCTCAGGTCACGATTTGGGGGGTGGGTGGAATGAGAGGGAGCGGGCTCTGAGTTCACAGGCAAACTGCTTGAGACTCTCCTTCCTTCTTCCTCTGCCCCTCCCCTGGCTCATGCATGCACTCTCTCATGCTCTTTTTCCTAAAAAAAGAAAGAAAGAATGAAAAAAAGAAAGAAAGAAAGAAAAAAGAAAGAAAGAATAATAATTTTCAAAATAATTTTAAAACATACAATTAAACAACGTTGAATGAGCCGACACAGTCCTGTGAAGTCAGCCACTGATAACGTGGACTCGCTCAGTCAAGGAACACCCAGCACCTGCCTGGCCATGGTGACAGGACCCTGTTCTAGGAGGGGGCAGGGCGGCAGTAAGCCTGTGAGCCATAAAAGCAGTCCCTTCCCACTGGAGGTAAACAAAAGCATGTGGTCATTTCCAGCAGTTACCTGCACTATGTAGATAGTGAGGCCACGTGCCCCAGAGATACCCTGGTAGGGGAAGGAGGTGGTTTCTTGAGTGAGATCTGAGAGGCAGCCCCTCTTCTTCGAGAAGAGACCTGGAGAGGGGCACAAAATAAGGAGCGTGACCTAGTGCAAATGCTCTAAGGCAAGGAATCTTCAAGTGTACAGGGAAACCCTGAAAACTGCGTCTGGGAAGGAAGAGGTGCTAGCTGGAGATGAATCTGGAAGGGAGGGAGGGTTAAGGATGCTGCTCCCAGGAGTGTGGGGGACTGCTGGGGGGAGCTCTGAGCATGGAGTGGTGGGAAGGGAGAGTTATGCTGACATGTTTCTTTCTGTTGTGGTTTGGAGCCTCTGCTATGGGGAGGAAAAGCCAAAGCTGGTGAGAGTTCAGAGCGGGCACAGAGACCTGGACCAGAGCGGCACTGGGGAGACAAGACATGGCTCGACAGAAATCCTTCCTGCAGGTAGAGCCCTCAGGAGCCGAAGATGTGCCAGCTGTGCAGTAGGGAGGCAAGAGAGCGGTCAGTCCGCTCCCACAAGGATCTGTCTGGAGCCACTGGCCAGTGGTGCTATGTTTCCTGGAATCGGGGAGTCTGGGAGTGGAGTCTAGGGGGAATCTGCAGGGAAAAGGAGAGGGCCATGGGTGGCTGTGCTCCTCCCAGGAGGGCTGATGAGGTGCCCACGCAGGAACCATGTGCAGGGAGTTGGAAACCTGAGTCTGGAGTCAGGGATGGAGGCCAAATGTCCCCCAGTCCCTGTAGGAAGATGCCATCAGGGATCTAAAGCCATAGTGGGAGAGGGATGACCCACGTAGAGACTGGAACCCCGCCCAGCCCTTCCAGAGTTCATATGCCATGTTCCTTTGTGCGAGGTGCCAAGCTGGGCAAGTGCCCACGCGTCCTTCTCCTCACTGAAGGGCCACGGCTCCTCCCGGGTCGCCCTGACGCCACTTTCTGGCTTCCTGCTGCTGCATTTCTTCTGTGGGTTGCCCCTGGGCCAGACGTTCTCAACCCTGGCACGCAACAGAATCACCCGGGCGGCTTTTTTAAAAATCCCATCGCCCTGGGCTTCTACCAGACAAACTGATCTCTAGTCTTTGGGGCATATCCAGGGAGTGGAGGTTGAAAACAGAGTATTTCATGTTACTTGTGTGCATTTTAGACCTCTCTCCACAACCTGCTGCGAAGGATCTCTTGGCTCCTGAGAAAGATGACCTCACCGCTCATCTGCCTGTTCTCTGGCTTCTTGGGTCTCAGATACGAGACTTGGGTGGATTTACCATGGTAGCGAGACCAAAGAGAAAATAGCTCCTGTTCTATCAAGCAAGAAAGCACTTTTTAAATGTTCTCCTTTTTCATATTGCATTATACAAATTAGACATGAATACATTTTCATTAAAAAAAAAAAATTCAGGGGCACCTGGGTGGCTCAGTGGGTTAAGCCGCTGCCTTCGGCTCGGGTCATGATCTCAGGGTCCTGGGATCGAGTCCCGCATCGGGCTCTCTGCTCAGCAGGGAGCCTGCTTCCCTCTCTCTCTCTCTGCCTGCCTCTTTGTCTACTGTGATCTCTCTCTGTCAAATAAATAAATAAAATCTTTAAAAAAAAAATTCAAACGGGGCATTTGGGTGGCTCAGTTGGTTAAGCATCTGGCTTTGGCTCGGGTGATGATCCCAGTATCCTGGGATCGAGCCCCGCATCGGGCTCCCTGCTCAGGAGAGAGTCTGCTTCTCCTTCTGCCTCTGTCTGCACTCTGCCTACTTGTGCTGTCTCTCTAGCTCTCTGTCAAATAAATAAATAGACTCTTTAAAAAAATAAAATAAAATAAAAAATTCAAACAAAGCTGATGAAACCACAGACTTCATTGATCTCTCCTCTTTCCTTCTCCCTGGAGATAATGACCCCAGGGGTCTCATGGGTATAATTTTAGCCGCTTTTTGATGCATTTGAAAATGTTTGTATCACAAATGTGTTATTTTGTTTTGGGTGAGTGCATTCAAAAAGGGGATTGCCTTCAATGGATAACACTACAATTTGCTGCTGCTGCTGCTGCTTCCTCCTTTTTTTTTTCTTTTCACTTGACAGTATAATGGAACTCTTTCATTCCAGTATGTGTTGGTCTGGTCTGTGGTCCCTAGACACATGTGGCCAAGCTTAAATTCATTAAAATTAAATAAAATTTAAAATTCAGTTCCTCGGTCATGCTAGCAGCCATATGTCCCATGTTCCGCAGAGACACGTGGCTAGTGGCTGTCGCATAGAACAGCCCAGATATAGGACACCTTGTCATCGTGGGAAGTTCTCCAGGCAGCCCTCCACAGATCATTCTTCTTAGTTAATAAGTCCTATCCCACAGTATAGCTGTGTCAGAGCTTGAAAAAGAAGGATTTAAAAAGGAAAAGAAAAAAAAAAAAAGCCATCCAGCTAAGGGAGAAGAACACTTCAGTGTGTCTATCTTTCATGTGAAAAGTAGGTCAGTCCACAGCAAATAGTTTCTCCAAGGGCGGAAATCCATTCTGTGAGAATCTGAGGTGGCAGCAAGAAATTTAGGCCTCAAAGACTTCTCTGCAAATGGTTCTTTTGCCTTTGCTTCTGTTTTCTCAGATACCCTCACCACCTTTCTCGTCTCCAAACTGTCAAATCACCTCCCATATCCTGGCGTCTCCCGGACTCTGCCTCAAAGACTCCCCTCTCCATCCGGCGCGGGCCCATCCCGGACTGTGGCTGCTGGCTTCCATATTCATCTCTTCACTGGTCTGGGGACAGAGGCCACAGGGTGTCGTTTATGCTAAGGTTAGAGAATTAATATTCATGACAGCACCTGCTCTGGAGAGCGTAAAGGCAGGCTCTTCCTTACGCAGTGCCAGCCCGATGATAGCATTTCACACTCCCTGGAAGGGGACGGTGTTTTTAAAATATTCTAGATGCGCTTTGATCTTGTTGCTTGAGTCCCTAGCATCAGAAATGGCAGCTGCTTATCACACATATCGAACACTCTGGCTCCCACTTCACGCTAAGGGACAAAAGATACGGGGACAGGTGGCGGGGGGCAGTGGGAAGCAGTGGAAAACAGAAAAGATACAACTGAGGCCAATATAACTCTATTTAAATACAATAAAAATTCAAAGAGTTTGGTGTGGGTACGGCATTGAATTTTCCATTATACTCATCGTGCTTATGTATTCTGACTGCCCTAGTTTGCTCGTACAGTGATTCACTCATTCAGTCCATGAATGTTTACTGATTGCCGAATCTGAGCTACGGGCTGGGGACACCACAGTGAATAGGACAGAGGGACCCCAGGCCCTCGGAGGGAGACAGACAAGCAAACAGGCAAATGCTCGCTGGGGAGTTCACTGCCATGGTGGGACCCGGCCAGCACTCTCTGGGAACATTTGGGGGTGGCATGTCACCAGAGTTGGGGAACCCTCTTAATAAACATTTTTCTTGTATCTCTACTTCATGTAGAGGTCAAGTACAATGGACTCCAAGCTTTTTTCCATTTCTTTTGCAAAGGGCAGGTAAAATGAGTCCTCAGTACCAGTGAAACAGGACAAGGAACCTGAGTTTTCTTCCCAAATCCACCACTACCTGGCATCTGACCAGGAATAAAACATGGCTTTGTGATTCCTTTGCCTCAACTTAAGAACAGCACTGGGTTCACTCTGGATCTGGTGCTTTCAATTCAGGCTCAGTGATGGGGTCAGGGGCTCAACATACACCCTTGGACCATATTCAGACTGTTTTGGACATGCCTGGGTGCGATGTCGGAGAAGATAGTCAGAACATTGAAGGGCCGTGACCTCGGAGAGATGAAGACCCAGAAACCTAGGTACCTGAGGAGTTTGGAAATAACAAACGGGATTCTTCAAAATACTTCATCTCTTCCCAGCCCGTGATGGGGTGCTGCAGGTGACGCGGGAGGCATGGAGTGCCCGGCGCAGCCTGGAGGTGGGGCAGTTAGCAGAGGGCTGGGGAGGGGGAGGGGGAGCCGTAGGAAGTGGCCCCACCTGTGGGCTCCGATCCAATATGCTGAGGGCTCTCCCGAGAGCACACCTCGTCCTGAGGGCCTGTCAGTCCCTCATCTAGGTGCCTGTGGGGAGGCTCTAATTTTGCAGACACACCTGCTGTGTTAGGCAGTCCCTTCCTATACCCTGTCTTATTCTATCCTCCAGACAAGGTTCTGGAATCAATACTCCATCCATCCTTCCACAGAGGAGGAATTGAAGTTCAGAGAAGTTTATCGACTCTCCAGACTCACCTCGTCGATGACTAGAGATTTACACTGAGGTACCTCCAGCACTGGTTCTCAGCTTGGCCTTCACTTCAGAAACTCTGGGAAGCACATGAAGCGCCCAGTGCTGGAGCCAGCTCAGTCCGATTAAATCCGAATGTCCCGATGTGTCCCAGCCCCAGGGAAATTACACCGTGCATGCAGCAGACCCCGTGTTTTTCACTACGCCACCACAAATATTCTTAGGAACCACTTAAGACAGTGAGAAGCCTTCAGCAATAGATTTCCAGAGGTTTCAGATACAGAACTGTGAGTTCCTTTAAAACCACAGTGCCCTGATGGATACTGCTAACCATGGACAACACTTGCAGTGAGCAGTGCAGCCCATGGACGGCTTTCCTGACGTCTGCGCAATAAGGACGTCACACATGCAAATGTTGCATTTACAAGCAACAGCCCTGTTGTTTTGTTCTCATGGCCTGAGCATCTGGTGAGTCTGAACCTGCCCAGGCAAGAAGGATGCCCCGTAGCTGCCATGCAAAGAAGACGATCGCTCGTCACCAATAGAGGATGCTTCCCTGACCTTGGCAGGTGAATGATGCTGACATGGGTGGGGGCGAGGGAGGGGAGAAAGGAGTCTTCCCTACGGTACCTGGTCTTTGGGCAGGCAGGCTACCACCCATCGGCTGGGGTACGGGGTGGGGAGGTGGGGATTGGATCAGAAAGATGACTCAAGTCCATTCTCAGGCCAGAAGCATTAGAAATTGCTTGAATCAATTCCAGTTCCATTTGTATCACTCTGGAGCCCTCCCAGATGTTGTGTCTGTCACCAGAGGGACCCTTTGCTGTCAGGCAGCCAGAATCAAGGGATGGACACACCCGATGGGTTAATGGAAGGGGCTGCCCCCCCCCCAGGACACGGGATCCCAGGTGCTGTCCTGGGGTCATAGAGTCCTAATCCCACTGCATGCTTGCAAACACCCCCTGTGGGGGCAGGAACTGGGCTTCTCATCTTACAGACGAGCAAGTCAATATTCAGGAAGGCCAATACTGAGCCCCGAGTGATGGAACAGTGAGCAGGGCAGCCAAGATTTCCCCTGCTCTCCTGTGCATCCGTGCTTCTGGAGTAATAGGGCTGGAGCACGCACCCCGCCTCTGCCAAATTAAGGGCTGTCCCCCACTAAGGTAAACTGCTTTGCTACTAGGGCACTAGGCTTCTAGTCACTGGTCGCCATCCCAGCCCCTCCCGCTGGATCATTTTCTCACCATCGGCTTCGTTTCATCCTCAATTGCTTGAAAGCAGGGCAGAGCTATCTGACAGGGAAAATAAGAGGAATCCCACATCGCAGATCTCCATCTCGATGCCGCCAGGAGCGACTGTGCAGGGACAAGCCGTGCAGGCGATCTGGGGCATGAATACTGTTTATCAGAGTAAGTAGATGCGAGTTCTAATACTGATTTGTAACTGGATGACTTAGAGCTTACTGTCACCTTCTCAGGAAAAGGTCTGCAATCCCGCCGCTCAGTCAGACATAGCCAGAGACGCAGTGTGGACAGATGGTCACAGCTCCAATTACGTGAGAGGGGACCCAGAGCGTGGGGGGATGGCACCCACCAGTATGAGGCTGCCACTCAACAATTTGCCATGGGCTTTCCACCCTAGGCAGCACTCCCTGGTGCTGTGTTAGACACCGAGGCTTACGTGGGCTAAATCATTAGCTGAAGGACATCCAGCTGGTTGTGGCACCGGGAGACTCCAAGTCAAGTCTGTTCTGTGCCTTTGCAACTGCCCTCCCAAGAAGGGGGAGGAAGGGCTGGGAGGTGCTGAGACTTCTCAGGAGCCCATAGGAGGGTGCTTGGAGGATGGAAGAGATAGTGGGGCTCAGAGAATTCACCTCCACAGCAGGAAGGAAACTCCCAGGGTCACCTGTTGCTGTCACAGCTTTCAGAGGTGACCAGAGCCCACCATCTCAGCTGCCCTGGCCTTGGGTCCGGACCAAACCCAGTGCTCTCTGTAGAATCCACCTTCAGCCCAACGTGAGCTCACCTCCCATTTGATGATAGAGAAGATTTGCTTCTGCTGCCCCTCCCTTTCTCTGACAGCTGCATTTTATAGAGTTTACAACTTGAGAAGGCAACACACCAGGGTTTTGACTCAGGCTCTGCCTCTCGCCAGCCATGTGACCTTGAATGAGTCAGCCAAACTTTGTTTCCACAGCTGTAAAAGGGATTATGGAGGAAATGAAATGTGATCATTAGAATAAATGAGGCAGGAGAGCACAGCTATGGGCGACATGGTTCTAGAGCATGACTGGCTGGTTCTCACCCAGCACCGCTGCTCACGGGCTGTACGACCTTGAGTTCATTTACTTAATCCTTCCCAGCCTCAGTTTCCCCATTTGCGAGTGAGGAAAAAGAGCAAGACTGCACAATTTGGGAATCACATAGGTTAATACACAGAGAACTCTTACAGGCGCATAAAAAATTCTCAATAATTGCTGCGTTGGGCTCCCTGGAGACATCTTTCTATGGTCATGACTCAAGTGGGTGTTTCTGGCCTCTAGTGGGTCGAGCCCAGAAATGCTGCCAAATAAACGTCTTACCCTGGACAGGACACCCCCTCCAAGAAAGAATTGTCTGGTCCCAACTGTCAAGAGCACTGAAGTTGAGAACTTGTGGTCTGAGGACCCCCGGCCTCTCGGCTTATTGTGTGGACTGGCATGGGTGCCTTTCTTACTACAGGGTAAGGTCCACACTCAGATTGAGTGTGCACCTGAACCCCAAGATTTGGACATGGCACCATCCATGCGGGCGTTTTAGATGCCCCTTCAGTCCCTGGTCTCCAGGAGAGGAATCCTTCTGTCCTGTGATCCCATCCTCTATGGCACCGTCCCTGTGACCTGTGCCCAGTCATGAGAGGGACACCCTAGGCTTCCAGTCAGTTTCCTTCTTCTTGTCTCTTTGCACTTCAGGGGCTGGGGCATTGCTGACGTTTTGTGGGAGGCTAGAGCTGGGCACAGCACAGCGTGTCCTGTGTGTCCCTGGTCTCCACTGACACTGTGCCTTCCATGGTTGCACAGGCTGTGCACCCCATGGAGATCTTGCCCCTGAAGAGCTGGAGACGCCCCAGGAGACCATTCAAAAGAGGCTTGGAGGATGCAAGTACCGAGGGGCCCAGATGACCACCATAACAGGTATTCAGCATTTCTGCCCCATCCCGACTTCCTCCAGAGGGACAGGTGGCCTTCTTCTCCCAAGACAGCCTTGGCACTGACCCATTTGCAGTGGGGACAGTGCTGGATGGCTGCTTCACTGGACGGGAGGGACTTGGCAGTGGAGGTGACAAGTTTCTGCCCAGCAGATAAAGACCATATTGCTCCCCACCTTCTACTAGTTTGCACAGTAGGGCCCACAGAGGGCCAGTATGCCCAGTGTCCCCAGTCCCGTCTTGCTCCCCCAGTCTGGTAAAGGTGGAGATGGCAGATTGGGAGCACCCAGGGTTGAGCTTTCAGCGGTCACTAAAGGATACAAAGGGTGATTTGCAGGAACAATGTGAGCATTCCCCAAAGCACAAACATCTAAGACTGGAGGAAACTGTCTCTTATCAATGGGACTTTTATGGGCGGCCATCGAGGGCTCATGAATGAGGGTCAACCCCCTCAGAAATTACATCACTGGACTCTGCCAGCAACATAGGACCTCCTGCAACATTCATGGCAAGGAAACTGTTAGGAGAACAGGGAACACTTCTCCCCACCATCTGGCAAAGAGCATCTGGACAAATGAAGAGCACTTCCACCTGTAGACCTCAGGGATCCCATGGCTGGCCAAGATATCTAGGATGAGCATGCTTTGTGTCCTCTGTGGAAGAAGAGTTTACTGGTCTAGTTGTCACTCAATCCACACAACTGAAACCTCTCCCACAAACTTGTACCATCAGACCTGATCTGCTTGAGGCCCGCAGTCATCCCCCACTCACAGCTCTGTGACTCCTGTGTCACCGGGGAAGTTCCTTTCTGTTTGTGGCATCATGAGCTCCCCATTCAGATCCATTCTGATCAACAGATACCAAGAGATGCTCTGTGATCGGCGGGCGTCAAAGAGCCACCTGCCAGGGAGACACTCAACACCCAAGCTTTTGCAGCCTAAATCATAATTGCCAAGAGGTGGACTCAAATGTCCATCGACGGATGAATGGGCAAACCAGATGTGTTGTATACACATCATGGAATATCATTCAGTCTTAAGAAGAAAGGAAATTCTGAGGCTCAGTGGATTAAGCCTCTGCCTTCAGCTCAGGTCATGATCTCAGGGTCCTGGGATCGAGCCCCACAGGGAGCCTGCTTCCCCCTCTCTCTCCGCCTGCCTCTCTGCCTACTTGTGATCTCTCTCTGTCAAATAAATAAATAAAATCTTAAAAAAGAAGAAGAAAGGAAATTCTGATACCTGTCACAACATGGATCTATTTTGAGGACACCGTGCTCTGTGAAACAGGTCAGACACACACGGACAAATGTTGTGTGATTCTGCTTATATGAGGTTCCTAGCATTCTTAAGTTCATAGAGATGGAAAGCAGACTAAGTAGATGTCAGGGGTTGGGTGGGGGAGGAATGGGGGTTCGTGTTGACTGGGGATGAGTTCCAGTCTGGGAGGATGAATGAGTTCTGGAGTTGCACGGGGGTAAGGGCTGGACAGCAATGTGAATGCGTTTAACACAACTCGACCACGCACTTGGGAATGATGAAGATGGTGAATTGTACATGTGTATCTTACCACAACATGCAAACAATAAATAACTGGATAAAAGTCAAATGCTATAGTCTGCTGTCCCCTCAGGCCACCCCTCCTCCTGGGAGATTTAATAGAACTTTATGGAGCCCTTGGGAATGCTCCCTCCACGCAGGAAAGATGAGGAGCCCCGGGGAAGACTTTCTGACCCACACACAGGGCCGCCTCGTGGAAACACTGGTTCCATGCCTCGCTTTTGGGGACTAGGCTGCACAGCCACCTCCCTTGGGAGTGGGAGAAAGAGGGCAAGGAGAGACTTTCTACCCCCATAATACTGAAATTGTTGGCTGAGCTCCGTACCACAAGCTGGGCTTGAACCTGCATGGCAGAATAAATATGTCTAATGCTACTCATTTCAGACTGGGGGGATCTGAAGGTGAAGGTCCCCTTTTACAGAATTTAGGGGTAAGGATCCCACCAATTTATAAGGAAACATGCAGGCCAGGTCGAGACCGTAGGGGTGGCATAGTCCTCTTCGCTGGGGCTGTGGGTGGAGAGTAAGGGAAGCAGGGGGTATCCGCAGACTGCAGAACACCAACTTTAACCCCATGGCGAGACTGACAGGCAATGCCCCAAGTGGGGTCCAAATTCTGTGCCCCTTTTCTCCCGACACAGTGAGGAACAGGAGGGAAAGGAGCCTGGCAACCTCCTGGGGGTCAGGTGACCCCTGGACCTCAGGAGCTGGGAGACCGCTGCTAACTCAGTTGTGAGGCAAAGGCATATGGTGCAGACTGGTCTCAATCTGGAGCAGTGATGTTTGAGCCCCAGGGACTGGCTCAAACGTTTTTGCTGAGGAAGGTGTGTGGAGGGCGCTGCTGCTCAATTTCTGAGTCAGGAAAGCCCTGGAAAACTCCCTCAGAGGCATCCAGAAAACCCAAGCAATTCCTCAAACTAGCCAGTGGGGTGTCAGCCCCTCCCATGTCCCAGCAGTGCCTGGCGCAGCCTGGTGCCCATCTCTCCATGCCCAGGACGTGCCCTCAAAGGGCTGCAAGTCCATCCTGGAAGGCGGAAGGGCAGGAAAGCCTAACTTCAACTTCAAAGGTGTCCCAAAATAGGAAGAAGGACAGGGAAGCACAAAATTATAGAAACAGAAACTTCTAATGGAAAAGAGAAACCCGCTGAATGCTCCAGAGCAAAGAAGCAGGTTACCCGCAAGGGTTTGCACCCAGGCTTTTCCCTGAAAGCTTGAGCGGTTGATAAAACTGGTCATCTCATTACACTGGAGCGGGAGGAAGCGGAAGCCAGACTTCTCTGTGGGTCCTTGCCCACATCCATGCCCCAGGACAAACGTGGAATTTGATAAGGTCGGGTCTGTTGGCTCCTTGCAAGGAGGGAGAGGCACCCAGAACTGGGGACATCACCAAGAAGAGGAATTGGTTGCCCAGGATTTGGGAAAACCATGGAGGCAGGTGAAATTGACAAGCAACAGTGTTTTCGTCAACTTAGGGCAAAGCAGGGCTGGATAAGGGTGGGTTGGCCTCAGTTCCTGTGTTCTTGGAAGTCAGAAAGGTAAACTGGGTGTGGACTTTGTGTCTAGAATCCCCACATCTGAAACTGCTCCTGGAGTGGAAACGGAGGCAGCATCCCCACCAGTGACCTAGGTCCAGCGTGGATGCCGCCTCTCGGTGCTCGAGCTTCAGAGAGCTTCTGTGTTCTGGGAGAACAGGGTTTTTCTGGGCAGCAGCCCATCTGCTGTGTCAGAGCCCTAGTCAACCTGTCCCTGGGAGGGATACCTGTAACTTCTCACCTGGCTGGTCTGTATCTATTATCCTCAACTAATGCAATGCCAGGCACATTTTTACCATTTTACCAGTTTATTTTTCACTCCTCACCCTGCAGATCCTCCGCCCTGCTCTGTGCCCAAGGCTGACCTTCGTGCACCACATCAAGGACGTCTGTGCCCTCTGGCTTCTGCTTGGAATGGGCTGGCGGGACTGGGAGGGAGTGAGGGAAAGCCTGGGAGGACCGTAGCAGGGGAGTTGCTCCTCCCCAGAGGGATGCCTGGGCAAGGCCGTGCCCTTCTTCTGTGGGCAGCTGCTCTCTGCAGCCCTCCTCCTGGGCCCAGGCAATCCCGATCACCTCCTCTTTCAGGAGCCTAACAGTTTGGCGGCTACCCAGTGATACCAGGCTCACCCGCAGCCTCATCAGTAGTCTCCGAGTAAGAAATCTCCTTGAATTACCCTATTTTGAGTATGCCATCTGTTTCCTGTTTCCTGATATAGGTAGCATAATCAGTAAAAATACACATGATTTAACAGATCAAGCTTATTAATAGGTCGTTCGAACTTCACACTTCCTTGGGCAAGTCACACTGTATCTCTGAGCCTTAGTTTCCCCCAGCATGGAACAGAGAGGGGTTGAGGCCTTATGGTGCGGACTGAATGAGATAAAATACATCAGCGCACTCTGTGATCACAAGGCGTGGCTTCCTTGAGAAGGAGGCATGGAATGGAGCACACACATGGGGCATGGCTCACAGGCATCTCCCCTCCTCACTGTCCTTCTTCTGCCGCCTGGTGCCGGAGGGGTCTCCCTGGAACCCTGCCTCCCTTCAGAGACTTGGCTCTGCTTTTTAAAGAAGACATTTTCCACTCAACACTTCAGTCTTCCCACTGAGCTTCAGCCTTTATGTGGAGCCACTTTGATATAGAAGACTTGTCAGGGGAAATGCTGTCTTTCCTGTTGCACATTTCTGGAAAAGAGCCTTGATCTGTCAGCGTTCGCTTCCCCAGGGAGATGGCACAAGATACTGTGGCCAAGTTCTGCCTTTGGAAATTCTCATGGTGCTGCAGCCAGGCTGTGTGCTCAGTGCAGTCTTTAATTCAGCTCCAAACTGTTGGCTCTCTGCCTTCAACAGCTAAGTCACCTTGCAAGCAGATTGTGAAGAACTCATTTGTGATTCCTTGTAGTAATGAGGATCATGGAGCCCGAACTGGAGCCCAACTGTTACAGCATTTAAAATCCCTGGATTGAGCAAACATGGTATCCCAGTATTTAGAACAGTGCCTGGCATACAGAGAGTGAAGGGTAAATATTAGATGATACGGTGTGTTATTACCTTCATTCTTCAGAAGAGACTCAAAAAGTTTAGGCAACTTGCCCGAGATCGGAAAGCTGGTGAAAGACACCTCAGTGCTGCTAATTCGGGCCTCTGGACTCTAAGACAGCGTCGCAGTCCCCTCTGCATCCTCTCCTTTTGTGTAGTCCCATTCCAATGAGCGTGTTCAGCCAAGAGCTGGGGATGGAACCACACACAGCACCATGTGTGGGAAGGGAGCTAGTGCAGGCTGCTGCAGGCCCAGAGACACAAACACAGCACTGGCACAATGATGGTCTGTCTCAGTCCCTCAGCCTTGAACTCAGGAGGTGGCTGGTTTTATAGATTCTGGGTATATAGGTCTCTTGAATCATCTAGCTGAGCGTTCCTACGTCAAGGTGCATTGTGGGTAGGTACTTTCTAAGGACACTAGACTAAGATATAACACGTGAAAAGTGTACTTTACCCAACTAAATTTGGGAAAGGCAACATACTGTACTTCCCTTAGGGTTTTACAAGGCAACTGATGTGCTGAAGACTGAGAAGTCCTACAGCAAACTAACCTATCTCCATTTTCCAACCCAGTGTTGCTCAAGCTTATTGGACTCAGAAAAGTATTTTCCTTCTTTATAATACATTTTGGGGGAACCTAATATTAGGTCTGTGGGGAAGGAAAACTTTTCCTTTCTTCCCTTCTAGGTTCTTCAGCTGGTTTAATTATTAAAATGACATAAGGCAAAGTAACAGGAGAAAAATAAACACACTTTATATATATACAGGAGCCCGATAAAGTATGAGACCCAAAGGCAGCCAAGCAATTGAGGATCATAAACATCATAAGCTAAGGAAAGGGGTAGGGATTTAGGGACACAAAGGAAAGGAAGGCTACTCATACGAAGGCAGAGATGCTGTTTGGAAAACAGTTTGCCCTGCTGGGAGGTAAGTTTCTTAGATAGAAAGATAGAAAGATAGTATCTTAGATAGAAAGATATCTTAGATAGAAAGATATCTAAGTTTCTGAGATAGAAAGATAGAAAAGTAATGGTGCCATTCTGGTCCAGGCCCCCTTTTTGATATAAATTTAGGCAGTTGAAGGGAGGTAAAGGAATTCTCCTGAATCTGTTGGATTTTGATTGCCTTTAGCTCAAAATAATTCTTATGCCAAAGAGATAGATTTTGGGGTGACAAAATATGCTCCCTCCCTCCCATTGAGGTCAATTTTAGAAGCTCAGATCTAACCAAGAGCATGAGGTAGAGTCATCATTACTCCTCAGTGTTGCCACAATGACATGCAACTGACAGCAGGAAATTTACAGGCAGAGTCTTTTACAATGGAAAACTATGGACGGCAAGAAAGTTTTTGTCTTAAGAGTTTCTCTCTTCCATTATTTCAAAGTACCAAGTCACGCATACCCAATACATTCCCAGATGAGGGCCTCTAGCTGGGCACTTCCTAAATCTCCAGATGTTCCAGTTCCAGAAGCAGATCAGGTGAACTGCCCTGTCCACAAATTTATGGAAAGTCAAAAATAAAGCGATCACTAATAATTCCCTAAAATGCCACAAAACTAGAAAAGAAAGAGCAGTGAAGAGTTTAGAAAAGAAAATGCACAGGTTGGATATTTCTGTTGGGAAGCCTCTTCCCCTTGTATCATGACCGTGCATGGGGCAGGACTCTCCTCTAACCTAAACTAGCAAAACAAACCAAACCAAACCAAACAAACAAACAAACAAAAAAACTCCATCACCAGATAAGATTCTAAAGCTACCCTCTCTCTTATCCCCCAAACCAAACAACTCCCCAGACCTCTGCATTTCCATTACCTCTTCTAGTTCAGAGCTTCACTGTCTCTTACCTAGACACTTCTGACACTCCTGGGCTTGTGTCCCTCCTCTAGGCTCTGTCTGGTTTCACCCACCTTGCACCCTCTTGCAGAATAATTGTCCTGACCCTTGAAAGATCAAGTCACTTCCTGGCTCCAAAGCTTCAGTGACCCACCTCTATGATTTAAATTAAACCCTGAGACTCCTTTACTGACTGTCTTTGCCATTTCCAATGTGGGTTTTGAAATTCTGTTATCTCTGCCTCGCTCTTTCTGTTTCCACGTTAATGTGTCTAAAGCACTCTGCGGTATAATGGCAAATATTGGTTTGGTCTTTGTCCCCAGTTCCTGGCACAGAGCCCTTAAAGCCTTTGGGATTCCGTGAGTGCTAGGGATAAGGGGAGGGGCCCTTGCCATTAGGAGCAGCAACAGGGAGTTTATGCTAATGAAGTGACTCTTGGAGGAAGGAGGCCCTCCGCCAAAGGAATCTACCCTGTGGTTAGAAAGTTGGAACCTTCAGCTCCACTCCTTGACCTACCTCTAGGGAGGGGACAAGGGCTGGACGGTTTAATCACAACCAAAGATCCAATCAATTATGTTTATGTAATGGAACCTCCATAAAAACCCCTAAACAAGAGGGTTCAAGAATCCTCTAGGTCGAATATGTGGACATGGTGGGCGAGAGTGGTGTGACCAGAGAGGGTGTGGAAGCTCTGCTCCCTCCTCCCCATACCCTGCCCTGTGCTCCTCTTCTATCTGGCTTCTCCTGAGTTGTATCCTTTATAATAAGCCAATAATAAGGGGCACCTGGGTGGTTCGGGGCTCCACAAAGGGCTCCACATTTTCAGGTAAGCGTCTGCCTTCAGCTCAGATCGTGATCCTGGGGTCCTGCTTCTCCCTCTCCCTCTGCCCCTCCACCAAACTCATGCTCCCTCTCGCTCTCCCTCTCTCTCTCATATAAATAAATGAAATCTTTTTTAAAAATAAGCCAATAATAATAAAGTGTTTCCTGAGTTCTGTGAGCCGTTCTAGCAAATTCTTGAGCCTGAGGAGGGGATTGTGGGAACTCAAATTTATTGCCAGTTGATCAGAAGTCCTGGGACTTGTGACTGAACTCTGAAATGGGGTAGCTCTGTGGGACTGAACCCTTAACCTGTGGGGTCTGTGCTAACTCTAGGTCATTACTGTCAGAACTGAACTGAATTGGAGAACATCCAGTCAGTGTCAGAGAACTGGTTGGTGTCTGGAAACACCCCGCATGTGGTATCAGAAAACACCCTACAGACACTCCCATCCTTCAGACCCGGCTTAGATTCTGGCCCTTCCATGAAGCCCTTCCAAATTGCGGTAGACAGAAGCAATCCCTTTCTTTTTCTTTTCTAAACACCAGAAGCACCTCATTCTACCTGCCTTAGGACTCTTGCCACTTTCTTTTATCATTTTTATTTACCTTCAGGTGTCATCTCGAGCACTGTACTCTCACAGCCTAGAATAGGGCTCTCCTTGCCTGCTTCTGTTCTTCCATTCCCCACAGTGCCATAAAACATCAACAACAACAAAAGAATAAATCTCAGTGAGATTCCAACATAGAAATATTTGTGTTTCTGTCAATATCCCTAAAATTACCCTAAAAGTCATACCAGCTATTTCTTTGGAGACCCTTACTGTGCTGTAAATGAAACCCAATTTTACAGGAAGAAACTGTATTCATTTTGACTGAAGACGCTCACAGGCGACAAGCACGAATGGATCCCTCGGGTGCCCTCCCTCAGGGCCTCATCCGGGATGAGAATAGCTCCTTTTTTTTTTTTAATTTTAATTTAAATTCAATTAGCCAACATATAGTACATCATTAGTTTCAGATATAGCGATCAATAATTTATCAGTTGCGTGTAACACCCAGTGCTATCCGACTTTGACAAGTACCGTGGGAAGGACTGAGCTGTACCAACGGCTCTACCTGCTCGGAGTCAGCAGACCGACCTTGGTATCTTCCCTGAGCAAACGTATTGGGTGACAATCCAGAGCTTCGCTGATGCCAAGGACAGTTTTTCCCACCCTCCTATTTCATCTGGGTTCTTACCAAGATTTCCCACCATCCAGAGCTTTAAAAAACACCCTGCTGATGTACTTCAGCTGTGAGCCAGAAGCACACCAGGGTGCTGTGGGAGAAGCTCGGTGCAGAGTGGGAAGGAAAATGGCGCTCACCCCTGACTAGCTCTGTTTCCCAGAAGAGCAACTTGGGCAAGATACTAAAACACCATTGCCTCGTCGACACGTGAGAAGCCCAGCTCCGGACTGTACATTTTCCTGAGTGATCCTTGAAGTGAATTACTTGTCCTGGTTAGAAAGAAAAGGCCCTCAGTTCACCAAAGGAGGAATGGGGCATTCCAAATTCTGATGTGGTCAACTAAACCTCGAATCGGTCTTTTGCTCTCTTTTAAAAGCAGTTTCTCAGGTGACCAGAGCAGTTCTTGAGAACAGCTGGTGGAAGTTCCCACACAACCAGCACAGGCGCGCCTTGCTCCTTTTGTTAATGTTCTGTCAGCCGCGTTTGGCAGGAGGAAATGAGAATTTTCCCTTTGCCTGAGAAATGTCAATAGGTAAGGATTTCCCCCCCCTTCATTAAAAGAAATGATGTTGCCTTATAAAAAGTTCTTATTTTTTTTCTAGAACCAAGATGACCCTCTAAAAATCTGCCAATTACATTTTGGTCATTTGCATTGTGCTTTTCAGGAGTATTCAAGTTTTTCTTTAGAAGACTATAGCATTTTCAACAAGTCAGGAGGAATCTATGTTTTAAAGTTATAGTTTTGAGGTAAGCTTTAAATTTTAAAGTGAGTTTGAAAAATTCAGACCAGAGGAAAAAGCAATGATATAAGCTCACCTTTATTTTTTATAATAATCTGTATCATCTTGCTATTTGAAGGACCTGGTCATACAGTGAAGTCATGCAAAAGACAATAATACAGTGGGATATATTTACATTTTTGCTGTTCATTCTGTCTCACTTTAGAAACTGCTTTGAGCAAATTTTGTATCGTAAAATATTGGTAAATAATTGACTTGACAAGTTACCATCACCCTAACATCTAACTAGCATTGATTTTGCTCTCAGTTGGAGGTCGTCATGAATTTTGGTCTTGACCTGCTGGATGTAGTAAATTTCTACCTTACCATTTTTCCTGTACTGCACAAATCAAGTTGATGGGCTTCACAGGCAGATGACCTACGAAATCAGGGAAGGTCACAAGCTCAGAATTCCTCCTGAGGACAGAATTCTCATGGACCCCCTCATGGGAGTTGAGCAAGACTCAAAGTAAGTGCAAGTTGGGTGTGCCTACCACTGACTGAGTGGGAGTGCTGAGAGCCCCCAGCAGCCTTGCTCTCTGTTTGAAACTGAACTTGCTTCCAATGCAGAATGAAGGCGATTAACATTCTCAGAAACATAACCAATAAGCCCGATCACCTCCTTTCTTACTGTTGTCCCACTTACAGTGAAAATGACAGAGGAGGAAAAGACAACTTCTAGCTCCTCTTTTTTCTGGTCTTCAAAGACAGCATTGGTAGACTATCCATGTAGTAAAAAGTGAAATAAAACCCAGTAGAATTAGGTTTGTACAGCGTTTACGTGGTTCTATTATGAAGAAAATATACATGTATGAGTTATGAAATCTGAATTGGATTATTTTGGAGATTTCAAATATGAGTTAAATCCTTATTTTTCACTTAAAACCAGCATTGGATGGTATAAATATGAACAGTAAAATTCATGCTAATAATATAATATAATGTCATCTTCCTTTACCTACAATGACATATAGCAGATCATGTCGTGACAAGCTGAGGAGAGAGAGCACAGAAAAAAGGGAAAAGCTTTATATTTTAATACCATTCACTGTGCTTTTTTAACTGCTTTTTCAACAAAGGGCTCCACATTTTCATTTTATACTGGACCCCCACAAATTATGTAGCCAGCCTGCTCTAAACCTCTCGGGCAGGAAAATCCATTCAAGTGATCGCTCCCAATAGCCTCTTTGCAGTAGAAAATGGGTTGATGCTGATCAGAAGGGAGTATTTGGTCCTTTAAAAGTTGCAGTTGCAGAATAACTAGGAGTCAGCACAGAAAACAGAGTACTGTGGGGGCAGTGGGGATGGTGGGGGTGGGCAGTGGGCTCAAGTTCAGATCCAGTTCCTGAGTGCCGGCCACGCTGACAGGACGAACTCTAATTCCTGTTCCCTCCCTGAGCACCCAGGACCTCGCTGCTTTCCTGCAGACAGCCCCCACAGTCTCCGGGTGTCGCCAAAGGAGAGTGTCCCTGTGATCCCACCATTCCCCCAGGGGCATCAGGCACACTCTTCCTCACCAGCTGCGGCTCCCTCTCTGTCCCTGCCAGCTGTTCTTGAAGCTGCTTGGACAAGCCTCACTATTTGCTGTAACAATACCATTTCTGTTGGAAATGAAAGACACGATAGGGACAAGAGATTTGTTGGGTCTTGCTCCTGTGGTTCAAAGGACATTACGAGAACTCCGTGGGTCTCCATCCCCATGGCTTCCCTGGCTCTTGACAAAATCCCCTGGACCCCCTCCAGAATGATTATGTCAGAGTGTCTAGAGGTAGCTCCCCCAAACTCTGCACTTTACCAAGCTCCCTTGGAAATTCTCGGGCACACTGAAGTTTGGGAGGCTCTGCCTTAGGGGCTCCTGGCCACTCTGAAGGCTTTGGCTGCCAGCTCTTCTAGCGGGACCAGCCTGGTCTCTCTTCCTTCCTCAGCATCCTTGGTAGATCCATTCAGGTGGAAACACGAGGTGAGCAGTGCCCTTCCGGGCTTGCGAGGATATTATGAGCTACGGCTCTGAATCATCAGCAAGTTATTGACCTCTCCACATTTAGGTTTGGCTAAAGAATGTAGACACTCACTTCTTACATACCCAAAGGCCAAACACCTGAGTTGTCTTCACTTCTAAAATACATAACTCCAGAGGAGTGTCTCAGTGGCTCAGTGGGTTAAGCATCTGTTGATTTCAGTTCAGATTGTGATCTCAGGGTCATGAGATCGAGTCCCACTTCAGGCTCTATGCTTAGTGGAGAGTCTGCTTGGGATTCTCTCTCTCAAATAAATAAATAAATCTTAAAAAAAATAAAATACATAACTCAAGAAAATCAAATGACTTTGTAACCGTAACACATTTGATTAAACAGTGTATTAAGGAAAGTCCAACATGGTGTCATAGTGTATCCCATGACTTCTGAGAGATCAGCTCTGTCCAACAGTCAGTGTACATGAATGTTGTTTTGTTTTCTATCTTAGGGTAAAGGAGCAGATGTGCCTTTTGTTGTTGTTAGAAGAAAATGAAATCAACGGGCTGAAGCTAGAAGGGGCTGAAGACAGAGTTTGTTCTGAGTGGCCTGGGAAAAGGGCAACCCAAAGCACATCCTTCTGGGCTAAAATAATCTGTATGTTAAAAGCCTCCCCACACCCCAGCATGCTTTGAAACCTCTTTTTATTTTATCAGCACTCCCTGTCCAAGGCTTTGATCTTACGAAATCATCAAGTCTTTCCAGGAAGGAAATATGAATTCCTTTGTTTCCTTCTGCTCTCCAGGGATGGATCCCGCTGTTCTAGGCCCTTTACTTGCTGGCATTTTGCTGCTGTAATTTCCCAAACTTTCATTTCCTTTCATACTTTCCCGTAGGTCTTAGTCAAATGAGACCCTGGAGAATATTCTCTATCTTTTCTATTAAGAGCAACAGGAATGGCCAAGAACTTAGGCCAGCTTCAGCCCCTAGCTTCTGAGCCTTGAGTCAGGCTGGGCTACCTTGCATGTGGTGGGAATTGAGAGCCCAGTCTTGGAGGTCAGACTGCTGGGGTTGGCACCTCAACTCCCCCTTCTTCCTGGTGTTCTCTTGAACAAACAACTGAAATGCTTGGGGCCTTATATTTTTCCTTCCAAAAAGTGGGGGCAATTAGGATAACTTCCCACCCCATGGCTTCCCATTGGCAGGGACCTCACTGCACAGGTGGCCCACTGAGCTTCAGAGGGGGCAGGGCTGGGCTAGGGGCTGCAGTGGGGTTAAGGGACTTCACCTTTAGTGCCTGGCACATAGTAAGTGCTCCTTACTTAGTAGCTATTATTTTCATATGCTAAGCACCTAGCAAAAGTGTCCAGCATAAATGGCACATTTTAAATGCTTTTTCTTTTAAAGATTTTATTTATTTATTTGACAGAGAGAGACACAATGAGAGAGGGAATACAGCAGGAGGAGTGGAAGAGGAAGAAGCAGACTTCCTGCAGAGCAGGGAGCCCAACGCAGGTCTTGATCCCAGGACACTGGGATCATGACCTGAGCGAAGGCAGACACTTAAAGACTGAGCCACCCAAGTGCCCCTTAAATGCTTTTTTAAAAGTTTACTTATTTATTTATTTTAGTATTCTCCACACCCAGCATGGGGTTTGAACTCACAACCCCGAGATCAAGAGTCACACACTCCCCCACCTGAGCCAGCCAGGAGCCCCATATATAGCGTATTGTAAATAAACATTATCTGTTTGTGTGAATGTATTATTTATATTTCAATGATATTTGGGTATTGTTAATTTTTAGTATTAACATTATTATTAGTTATTATTAAATACTTAAATTCATATTTGTTCCTCTAATTGAGGAAAAGATAGGGTCCCTTGGCAAAGATGGAATAAGATAGGCATGCTATGGAAAAGTGAGGAGGCTGTTTCTGTATAATTTTACATGCACTAGATTTTTTTTTTTTAACTGAGTCTGATATCTTTCATTCTCTTTTCTGGGTTTTTTCTCTCTTCTGAATAGTTTTATACAAATTTGTCTGATCTATTATTAAATACATTCATTAAATTTTTCATTTTAGTTATTGTCCCTTTTATTTCAAATATTTCCATTTGATTCTATTTTATGGTTTCTCCTTGTCTATTTACAGTCTTCAGCCTGTCATCTAGTTTCATGACATTTTAATCATAGTTATTTTTAAATCCCTGTCAAGGTAACTCTGATATCTCGACCTCCTTTGGCTTCATAATTGTTGCCTGATTTTTTTAACTTTGTATTTGAGATAATTGTAGACCTAGAATTGCAAAGATAATATGGAAAATTCCTATATCTCCTTCAATGAACTTCCCCCAGTGTTAACAACTTGAATAACCAAGGTACAAGTTTCAAAGATCTTTTAAAGATTATTTATTTATTTATTTATTTATTTGACAGAGAGAGACCGAGAGAAGGAACACAAGCAGGGGAGTGGGAAAGAGAGAAGCAGGCTTCCTGCTGGGCTGGGAGCCTGACTCAGGGCTCAATCCCAGGACCCTGGGATCATGACCTGAGCCGAAGGCAGACACTTAACAACTCAGCCATCCAGGCTCCCCTGGTACAAGTTTCAATCTAAGAAATTAACATCAGCACAGTCCTGCTAACTAAATGATCGATCTCATCTACATTCCCCATTTTTGTACTATTATTGGCTTTTTCTATCATAGGATCCAGTCCAGGATCCCCCACTGCGTGTAGTCCTCATGTCTCCTGAGTTTCTTGCAGTCTGGGACAGCCCTTCAGTCTGCCCTCATCTTTCGTGACCTTGACACTTTGAAATGCACTGGCCGAGCGTTTTATGGAGTCCCCCAGTTAGGGTTGGCCTGATGTTTCCTCATGATAAGACTGCAGCTTCTGAGGAGGAAGACCTCAGAAGTGGTGTGCCCTTCTCAAGATGTCATATTGGGGGTACACAATGGCAAAACATCTTATTGCCAATGACACTGAACCTTGATCATGTAGTTAAGGTGATGCATGCCAGGTTTTCCTACTGTAAAATTACTATTTCCTTTATCAAATTCTTATTTAAATCCTGACTACACTGAAGGTGAGAAGAGTTAAGATCCATGTCATGGAGAGTATCAAAGAGTTTGTGAAGTACAGTAATTAATTAGTAACCACAGTTATTAGTAAATGTTTGGGGAGTAATACTTAAAGGCTATGTTAAATCCTGCTTTTCCTTAAAATTTTGTCCGCTAATTTTCGCATTCATTGGGGAACTTGCCTACAAGCAACTATTACTATGGTATTCTGGTGGTGACTTTCTATTTCTCTGACTCCTTCTACATTTATTGGTTATCAATTAATAATAATTATTTTAATCAATTATTATATTATTTAGATTTTATATCATGTAAATAATATATAGTGTATTATTTATATTACTAATTGTTTGTATTAATTGTTTATTATTTATTAATCTTCTTTAAGGAAGAATTGTCCCTTATGCCCACTTATTTAATAACATATTGATATCAATATGGACTTAGAGATATTTATTTTATTCTTTGCATATAATCTGATACTTTATTTATTTTTTAATAAAGATGTTGTTCATTTATTTGACAGAGAGAGAGAGAGACAGTGAGAGAGGGAACACAAGCAGGGGGAGTGGGAGAGGGAGAAGTAGGCTTCTGCTAAGCAGGGAGCCTGATGTGGGGCTCAATCTCAGGACTCTAAGATCATGACCTGAACAGAAGACAGACACTTAACAACTGAGCCACCCAGGTACCCCGTACTGATGGGGTATGATCCAGTACTTCAAAGCTTTATTTTGTCCCTCAAATTATTCCAGTTTGTTCCTCCTTCTCCCCCTCCCTCAGCCCCTCCCTCCTTTCTCCTCCTCATGCTCCTCCTTCTACCTCTTCTTCCTCCGTGTATTGTCTATGTCCCAACCCTGGAGTCAACCAGTACTCTAAGGGGCCCCATTTCTCTTGTTGGAGATGGTGAGCCAGGACCAAGACATGGCCCTAGCTGTGCTGTTGCTACTGGGGTGTCGCTACTTCTATGCCATACAGAATACAAAATATCGATGCAAGAAGTTGAAGAAGACCTATGTAAAAACAGTGATATATATAATGCCATCAATGGGAGAACTCGATACTATCAAGATATAATCTCTTGATTTTCTCCCAAACTGTCAACTTGATCTGTATAGATTCCACACAGTCCCAACCAACATCCCAGCAGGTTTTTTTTTCTTAATAGAAATTGACAAGCTAATTCTAAAATTATATCAAAATATAGAAGACTCATGACAGCAAGAGTTTTAGTAAGCAAGACTGTAAAATATATGTATGGATAGACATACAGGTCAATGTATCAAAATAGAGTTCAGGGGCAGAAATAGGGATCCATATAGAGATCGATAGAGAGAGAGGTAGAGCTAATAGGTTTTAGACAATAGTGTAAGGCAATTCAATGAGGGGAAAGAGACTTTTTCAAGAAATGGTGCTAGAACAGTGGACACCCATATGGAAAAATGATTACTCTGGCTGTAGAGTAGATTAAAGATCACCGGAGGTCAAGAGTAAATGAGGGAGGGGAGCCCGGCTGGCCCAGTTGGAAGAGCGCATAACTCTTGATCTCCAGGCTGTGAGTACCAGCTCCACACTGGGTGTAGAGGTTACTTAAAAACAAAACCTTAAAAAAAGAAAAGAGTAGATGAGGGAACATCAGCTAGGAGAAATGATGGTGGCTTTGCTCTTAGTTAATCTAGTAATGTCACGTCTGGGAATTTACTTTGTATATATGGAGAAATTGGCAATGACCCAATAACAGCCTAGTTCAATTGCAGTTTATTTCTTAATAGGATGACATGCAACATTCAAAGACTAAAGTAGCTCTTTGTGGAATGAGCATCAAATAAATTCTTTAATTAAAATAAACCAAGATGCATGGTGGAGTAATTGGATATGTTATACTCTCTGGAAGGACACATAGGGACCAGGAAGCACGAGTTGCATGGGGGACAGTTATAGGTCGGCTAGAGGACTCGGGGGAAGGAGATATTTCAGTGCATACTGTTCTATACCTTGTGATTTGAGGTCTTCTATCTTTGTATTACTAATTGAAATATATGCTAAAAATTAAAAACCAAGAAATGATAAGACTGGGGCACCTGGATAGGTCACTCAATTAAGCATCTGACTTCACCTCAAGTCAAGATCTCAGGGTCTTGGGCTCCGTGGTCAGCGGGGAATCTGTTTGTTCCTCTCCATCTCTTTCCACTCCTTCCTCCGCTCATGGTCTCTCTGTCTCTCTCTCAAATAAATAAATAAAATCTTTAAAAAAGAAAGAAAGAAAGAAATGATAGGACTAGGGTGATGGTCCTGAGACTGGAGAGGAAAGAGTCAACTGTGAATTACAGTGAACAGATATGGACTTGAACTGAACGTATGGCTGTGAGAGAGGGTGGGGCCCCAGGAAGCCTGCTCATTTCTTGGCTTGTGCCACTTCCTGATGAAATAGAAACACAGGCTTGGTGTGTAAGGAGTGGGGAGGGGCTGCAGTGGCAGTGGGAGGGGAGGGGCAAGAAGGGGAGGAAAAACCATGAACAAGGTTTTGAGTATGTTGAGTTTGCAAAATCCAGGAGGTGATGCTGAGTAGGCAGTCTGATGTTTGGGTGGCTCTGGAGCTCAGGGCAGGCCTGGGCTGGAGAAGGAAAGCAGTTTCCACCTGAACAGGGAAAAACTGCTGCCAGGGTGTGAATGCAATGATCTATGGCCACAGGGGATACAGTCTTGGCTGGAAGGATTTTATCCGAGAAAGAAATTTAAATTAGCAGATCAAAAGCTGGCATCAGCCATTAAGCACACATAAACAAAAATTCAATTGAAAATGTCCATAGCGGGGAGCATGGGTGGCTCCTCAGCTAAGCTCCCAATTCTTGGTTTTGGCTCAGGTGTCATCTCAGGGTCATGAGATCCAGTCCCAGCCTGGGCTTCAGGCTCAGCAGGGACACTGCTGGAGATTCTCTCTCTCTATGCTCCTTCCCCTAACCCCCCCACCCCCAGCTCTCTTTCTCTCAAAACAAAATAAAATAAAATAAAGGTCCATAGACATTTGCTTTATCCATTCTAGCTCACGGTGTAATGGCCAAGATGGACGAATGCTGAAATGTGCATTTAGGACAAACTGAATGAAGCAAGTTGCCCTAGAAAGTTGGGCAATGCCTTAGGAATGATGAAAACTAAAACAGCTACGTTGAGAACATTGTATCAAAATTTTGAGGCTTCGGAGACCATAGTTACATATTAATAGCTATCCGTTAAAGAGTGAACGTGATCGGAGCCCCTTCTCACTTGCGTGTGAGGGAGAAAATGTCTTCCTGTTCCTATCAGGTAGTGGTACATGCACCAAGGAGTGTGGGGTTGACTTCAAAGGACATTTAAGGAGGGACTCGGGTACCCCAAACCTCAACTCAGCTATGGTCGAAGAGACGAAGACGACCGCCCTGTACCCTTGAACGAGCCGCGGTCAGTGAGGTCGGGGTGTGGCCGGAGGTGACAGTCGCGCGCCCTATGCTTCATGTAGGTGAGATTCTAGGGACTTTCCCGGGGCTCCCGCCTATCTCACTCCCTGCTGGCAGCTTGATTTCACGGGCAGGCCTTCTTGGGGGACTTCTTGGCTGTGTCATTCCCAAGACTGGCTCCATCTGGGCGCACAGGAGGGCTTCCACTTCGGGGGTGGAAACCGGCTTCCCTCGCGCGCGTTCCCGGAGGCGGTTCCCCTCTGCATCCTTGCGCGGTTTGTCTGCTCTCCCCACAGAGGTCTCCTCCCCTTGGAAGGGACTCTTCTCCTCCGGGGTGCTTTCTCCTGGGGGGAAGAGGGTCAGCGCCGTGGTTTCCCGACGGTTTCCACGCATCTGGATGTCGCTTTGTTGGAACGGCGGGGCCAGGTTTTTCCTGAAGAGAGAGGGTTGGACATCAGAGAGGGTGTCCGGTGAGTGCATTCCCCTCACACAAACCCCCTGGTTCGTGAAGAAATGCCTTGTTAGGGAGGCAACAGCACCACTGCAAAGAGCTTTCCTCCGTAGCTCTGCTTTGCTTTGGGGGGAACTGGGGAGTAGAGAAGTAAACCTCATTCAGCATCACTAACGTGCCCATGCAACCCAAACATTCGTATTTATTATAGACTCCCAGTGGAATCATCATTTGCTGTTTTCTACACATTTAACCACTTTTTTTAAAAAGCTCAACTCTTCCGATAAAAGTCATTTTCCAAGATAGACAAATCACCTAATTTCATCTCTCCTCCATGGTATTGCCATAAGTTTAAGCAAAGAAGCCAAGACACACAGAACTTGAGAACTACCTGAGTTGCTACTCTACCCATTTTTGCACTGACGTGTGTGGTAATAGTACTGAAGTGCCCAATTCTGGCGGTTAGAAAGTCCGGAGAAAATGTGTGTGTACCTTCCCGAGACGACCGGGAGATGGCGCCCACGTCAACGCGGGGAATCCGCCTCCCGCAAGACCGCGGCGGAGTCTCTGCCAGAACCCCAGCCAGGCGCGAGAAAAGGAGGGAGAAACAGAATGCAAGCGTTTCATGGGATGGGAGGGCTCCCGGACAGCATTCTCAGGATGCCCTCTACGTGCCTGGGGAGACCGCAAGAAAAAGAAGAAAAGCCAAAGAGGGAGAGACGGAGAGCTAAGGAAAGGAGCCGATGGGATCATTTCAGGTGCATCCTTCTCGGGGGCTGTGCCCGCGGCTTCCCACGGTTGATCCGCTCAGCATCGGGCGGACGCGGGGCACACACGGGGTCGGCACTGAGCGTCCGACGCAGAGCTCCCTGAGGTTGCATGAGCTGCCCAGAGCTGCTCACAGCTCTGAAGAATTCACAAAGACAGGATTCGAAGTCTGTTCTGCCCGGTGCCACGGTCCATTCACTGAAAGACATGCGTGTGGCTTCCAGAATGAGGACGGAGAGGGCCCCGTCTAGCATATTCTTGGATACTCCATAAGGGAAGCTTGGAACGAGAGAATAAAAAACTAATACCTGTGTCATATTTTTAGTAGTATTTCACATCAGGTATAGTAAATATAAAATGTCCCAGCTCATGAGGGGTTAGCTGCCTCATTTAGCAATGAAGTGTACCCAGAAGAGAAGGTGGAACATGCATGGCTACAGGAAATACAATTTAGATGCTAAGAGAAGAGAGGAGGGGCCGGGACCTATGTCAAAACTCTCAGTGCCCCCAAGAAGCAGTGTTTTGCTAATTAAACACACGTTTCAGTGACTTTCCTAGAGGCGGAGAAGAAAAGCCCACACAACCTTTGCAAATGCAAGGGGGGGTGCTCCATTCTCCCAGCCGCAGTCCTCCCGATGCTCTCAAGTGGGCTCCGTTTAGTTGGATGTCTTCAACTGAAGAATCTGAGGTTTGGGAATGAATCCGAGATGAGGTGTATTTTGCTATTGGTCAGTTGCAACCAAATCTATCCGTATCGTATCTTAGAATTTACCTTCTATAACAAACAGTGGTTACTGAGTGTCCACACTGTGCCTGGCCCTGCTCTAATCATTTTCTCAGGACCCTCCCTTTCCTCGCTGACCACACAGGAGCAGAGGCTCTGGGTCTTGCCATCTTGGATCCCTGAAGCCAGACTTCCAGCTGGGTGCTGGGTTCCTAAACCTCAAGGGACATGCCTTCTCATGTATCCCCTATGATTTCGTCTGTCTCATTTGTGGGTGTGATGACTGAATGAGTCACGATTTCAAGGGCAGAACTTATAGGTCTGGGCTTCCAAGAACTTTAACTGATGTAGAATAACCTGGAAGCAAGTCATGTAAGTATAAAGGAAAATTTCTTCCCTGATGGTGCCTTTATGGTATGTGATTCTGTCCCTGTTGTCCACCCTCTTTTCAAAGTACATTGGTTGGGCCTTGTCGTACATAAGTGAAGTCATGGGACCTAGAGTCACAGGCCTAGTGCTTGGCCATTAGATGTCTAGGCTCCAGTCTCTTCAGATGGCCGAAGAGGAGAACATGGACCATCAGGCACTTTGGAGTTAGAGAGACAGGAACTGGTGTTGTGCGGGATGGGACAGCTGAAGAGACGAGGGTGGCTTCCAGCCTGTACACCACTGTGGATGGTAGCAAGTCAGTAAATGCAGCCTGAGGCAGATTCCATCGTCTAGAATGCCATGCCAATACATAGCTCTTCCTCCGTAAGTATTTCAGCCACAGACAGACTGAATTGTAACATCTTCCGTCTCTAGTCAGTTTTGCTTTAGGAGATGTCTACGTCCTAAGGACTCTTTGTACCTGCTTTCTGCAATGTGGGGTGAGAAGCAGCCCGACTGAAACGCTTCCTAGGCAGGGCTGCCGCATATAATGGTGGGGGGGATGTTTGGCAACACCCAGCACACTCTGACAAATGTCTTCCTTGATCCAGAAGGCAGAGACGCCAGAACATCAAAACAAACAAACAAACAAACAAAAAGCAAAACAGAGATTGGTCCAGGATACAGCAGAGCTCTGGTAGCGAAGGCTCATGCTACTTGCTCTGTTTCTAGGTGTGAATTAAGAAATGGCTTCCTGGGGCGCCTGGGGGGCTCAGTCAGTTAAGCATCTGCCTTCTGCTCAGGTCACGATCCTGGAGTTGAGCCCCACAGCGGGATCCCTGCTCAGCGGGCAGTCTGCTTCTGCCTCCTCCCTGCTTCCGCTCCCCTGCTCCTGCTCTCTCTCTCTCTCTCTCTCTCTCAGGTAAATAAAACATTTATAAAAAGGTGGGGAGAAGAAATGACTTCTCCCCCACCTCAGTTGTCAGCACACTATGGAAGTGTGTCATTGAGACTGTCCCCAGGAGGCCGAGCCACGACAGTTACCTGGACCCCTGCCAGGCCGCTGACATGTTGCCAAGCTCAGAGGCTGCTCCATCTGCTCTTCTCCAGCTGATGTCAGAGCCCTGACATCTGGATTGGCTTATTGACCCACTTATTCATTCACTCACTAATTAAATATTAACGGCGGCCACTGGAGCCAAGGTGTGATAGACCCCACATTAAATTCTCAAGGAGAAGTAACTTGCAGGGAGAATGTCATCAAAACCAGACTTCATCACTGCATGAAAGTGAAATTGTATTGTAAACACCTAGGATGAAAGCGGGAAAAGCCGGAGAGTCATCCGACTCACTCAGTCACCATAGTAAAGCGCTATCACGCTGGAAGGTGCACCATTTCCATTTCCTAGTTGGTCGCCGCGGAGGGCCATTACCTGGTTGTTGGATCAGCAGGCTCACCTCCGCAGTGGCTCATTTCCTGTTAAGCTCATTTCTCTTGTGAATGTCGTTTTAAATCAGAATCTATATGCAAAGAAAATAAAAAGTATATAGCCAAAATGCATACACTGAATAAGCTGAGATAATACTTTCCCTTAATTACCTCCATTTTATGAAAGAGTTGCTTGTTTAAAGAGATGCATCATTAGAAAACGAATTCACTTCTTCCCCCCGATGTGCCCAGACTCTGGACCAGGCAGGAGGATAGACATGCCCTCAGACCTCAGAGAGTAAGACACAGACGGACTACAAGAAACCAAGCACTGAACCGCTGGGGCTTCAGGAGCCATCAGTACCTACACTATGGTCTTGTTCTGTCTGACTAGATTTTTTTCCCCAGGCGATATTAAGGACTTCTAAAGCCCTTCTATACCCAGGAATTATACACCCCATCTTATGTCAGATGCATTCTTCAAATTGCAGAAGATGAATCTACTCCAGCAGCTGGAGGTTCATTATAAAATTATGGTTCTCGCCCCGCCAGGCCAAAGAGAAGAGAGGAGGGGCAGGGACATGGAACAGGAGACCAACGCTTGCTGTTCCCTTTCTCTTCTACATTCCACCTGGATGGCCCCTCAACTTCAGAATGACTCGGGAGAGTGGTGTATTTGGAAGTGCCAAGTGCGAGACAATGCTGTGTTTGACCTCTCCACAGAGGAATGATTTTAAATTCACCTATGCTCATGAAGTCATTGGAGAGTGCAAGGAAAGGGGGACCCAGTCAGTGCCTAGTTATGCACGCCTGACAGATGAAGGTGTGTCTTTGATTTTGGTCTTGGTGTTGCCATCTGTGAAGCCAATCTTCAGTAATTATCTGCCCCTTCTGTAACATCAATCAGCTGTCACGTGACAACAAGCTCAAAGGACCCAGGGACCCTTCACTATAGAATTTAGGACTTTATCCAGTTTTTTGGTGTGTTCCACTTTGTGTCAGGAAGCCATTTTTTTAATGAAAATATTTCTGGGGGTGCCTGAGTGGCTCAGATGGTTAGGCATCTGCCTTCGGCTCAGGTCATGATCCCAGGGTCCTGGGATCAAGCCCCGAATCGGGCTCGCTGTTCAGCAGGGAGCCTGCTTCCCCCTCTCTTTCTCCCCACTGTTCCCCCTGCTTGTGCTCTCTCATGCTCTCTGTCAGATAGATAAATAAAATCTTTAAAAAATATTTTTTATTGTTTACGTAATGTTTTTCTTGGAACTTTCATAAGTCAAATTGAAAACGGCTAAGATTTTACATAGCTATGTGTATGGGTGTGTATATGTGTTTGCTTTTTGAGTATGTTTATGTATTAACATGCTTCACCACACACCTATGACCCAGCACACTGACTGTAACCCTACCAGACAGAATCAATATTGTGTGATGGTTCAGTGCAGGAATCAGCAAACTTTTCTCTCTAAGGAACCAGATCCTAACCACTTTACCTTTATGTGCTATAAATCTGTGTCCCAATGACGCAGTTTTGTCACCTACTACAAAGGCAGCCAAAGACTATATATAAAGGAAAAGGTGTGTTCCAATAAAACTTTATAACACTGATAAGTGAACTTCATAGAATATTTATAAAACATATTCTTTCTTTGGTTTGTCCCCCAACTCTTTACAAACGTAAAAACCCCCTTGCAAGAGGACATACAAAAACAAGAGCATGCCAGATTTGGCTCATGAACCATAGTCTGCTGACCTGGGGTTTAAAGTTGAGGTACAAGTTGTTAAATATAATTTCACTAGCGCTCTCAAGTCCTGCGCTGTAACACTTCTAAAGGGTACTGGAACCAAGGGCTTAGTTACTCTTTTTGTAGGTCAAGACCTCATGAAGGCACCCCGAGATTTATTTTTATTCACTAGTCCCCTGCCTCCCCCTGGCCAGGGACAAGATGGTGCTGGAGTTCCCGGGCTCACCAAGGGTCACCCAGTCTCCTTAAGGCCCTGGAGTCTCTCAGCCCAGATCTCTTCAGGTTGGGCTGCTCAGGCCATGTTGTTTCTCTCCAGGGAGGCACTAAACTGCCAAGCCCGCTCTGTCCTCACTTAGACACACTTTTCTCCTTATCCCTCAGAGAGTCTCCAGGTGATGCTAGGAATGGACCTGGAAGCTTCGTCCAAGTTTAGGCATGTCCGGGGTTTAACAACATAACCACTTCCATTATTAGAAATGCCAGATCCTTGGTCCCTCCCCCAGGACTGCCTGACCATCTCCTAGACGGTCGTTGTCCACTGTATCAGTCAGGGGTCTCCCAAGAAACAGAACCTATGGGAGACATATAAAAAGAGATTTATTTTAAGGAACTGGCTCATGCAACTGTGGAGACTGGCAAGTCTGAAATTTGTACAGTAAACCAGCAGGCTGGAAACATACTCAGGATTTCTGCTTACAATCTGGAGGCAGATTTCCTTCTTCACCAAAAACAAACAAACAAACAAACAAAAAACAAAACCGCCTCAGTTTTGTCCTTAAGGCCTCCCACTGATTACGTGAGGCCCATCCTGATTACCTCTAGAGGGTAATCTGCTTTAATCAGTCCACTGATCAGAGAGGTTTTTTAAAGATTTTGTTTTTTATTTATTTTATTTTGAGAGGGAGAGAGAGCATGAGCGAGTGGGGGAGGGGCAGACGGAGAGAGAGAATCTCAGGCAGACTCTGTGCTGAGTGTAGAGCTGGGGGGTGGGGTGGGGGAGGGGGCTCAATCTTGTGACCCTGAGATTATGACCTGAACCGAAACCAAAAGTCGGACTCTTCACCGATGGGGCCATCCAGGAGCCCCTCAACTGACTACAGATGTCAACCACATCTACGAAACACCTCCACGGAGACACCTAGATTAGTATTTGAACAAGCAGCTGGACACCACATCCCAGGCAAGTTACACATAAAATAAACCACCGCCCCTGTTGTGGACTGAACCTGTCCTCCTCCCAAATTCACGTGTTACAACCCAACCCCAGATGTAACAGTAATAGGAGGTGGGGACTTGGGGGAGGTGATTAGGTCATGGGGGTGGAGCCCCCCAAGAATGGGATCAAGGCCCTCCTAAGAAGAGCCATGAGAGAAAGGATTTCTCTCCCAGCTGTGTGGGTGTGCCACAAGAAGCCAGCCGTAGGAAGGCAGGCAGCAGGTCTCACCGGACACCAGGTCCGCCAGCTCCCTGATCTTGGACAATCCAGCCTCCAGAACCACGAAACGTGACGAACACCGGCTTGTTGTTTAAGCCCCTGGAGAAATGAGGAAATGCTACTTGATAAATACGTTTGAATGAATACAAAAAACAATCAAGGGATATCCAGCTAACTTGTCCCTCCAGCTCTACGTCCCAGTGACCCTGTCATGCTCTTGCAGAAGCCACGTGTGCTCTACAATTTAATTATGCAAATAAGTAAAACAGCATGCCATCCCCTAGGAGTAACACTCACATAGGTCAGGACCAGCGAGGCGCTCCGACCCCGATAGGGCTCACTTGTAGTATGTTCTGTGCTGGGTGCACCTCCAGTCGAGGGGACTCTTGTACTGTGGAAGGACCAGAGCTGAGTGGCTTTCATCAGATCTGTCCATTTCTGTGAGCATCGGTTGTTTCAGGTGAAAAGGTATATAGAGCTGTGCCTTGCTTTCCAGAGTGTATCTGCCTGGGTCCAATCTGGACACGGGACCGACCACATGGCAACTTAAACCGGAAGGAATCGTTAAGTTAAGCTGTGATTCTAGAAAATGTAGATGTAGAGAGATTTCTTGATAGTTCTACGGTGCTGCAAGAGAGTGCCCAAGGAAGGGTGAACTTGGATAGGGGGCCCCACCCCAAGTGGGGTACAGATCTCCAGGGGGGAGGTAGGAATGGTGGAGCGGTGGGCAGGGTTGCCCAGGGAGGAGCAGGAGCACAGTGCCTAGATAATCAGGGAAGAACAGCCAGTGAGCAGATTCACAGGCTTGCAGGCAAGGAGGTGCTTCTGTGGGTGGGAGGCCAGAGACCCCAGCATCAAGAGGGGTCAGCAGGCCAGGTGGGGCTCCAAGGTCACGTTCTGAGCATGCGGCTGGGGCGGAGCATCACCAATGTTCCTACAAGTTTGTCACCGCCATGAGTGCAAGCCCCTGAGACCAGCAAGAGAAGCCCCTTCTTCTGTATCGTTCCTCCTAAGCCCTTCGTAAAAAAGATGAATGTGGCACTCACTATAAGGAGAGATACTTAATGGGATTCTTCCCATGGTCACAGTGCAGCCTTTCTTGCTGAGAGGCAAGCTGCTGTTCACTAACACCCAGGGGAATGCGGGAGGCAGAGGAGATGAGCCCCAAGCCCTCACTCTGACCCTCAGGGTGCTCCCACTTAGCTGTGACTTCTCTCAAATCAGCTCCACTTCCTGACGTGAGGGCTCTGTGGCCAAGCCCAAACCTCTCCAATAACGGTAAATGCCACTTGGTCAGTTTCTGGAGGTCTGAAGAATATCATCCAGAAACCCGCATGAGGCCAGAAGACTGAGGGGAGCTTGAGGCCAGCCCCCAAGTCACAGCGCTGCTCCCTGCCAAACAGACTCCCTCTGTTGACCCTGCCCGCCCTGCCGGGCTCTCGGATTTAAGATACCCTCAGACCACAGTGTGCACGGAGCAAGGGACAAGAGGAGCTCATAGTTTCCTAGGTCATTACCTTCCCCACCTCTACCAGTCTGCTAGGACTGCCAGGACAAAAAAGCACAAAGCAGGTGCCTTCAACCACAGAAATATACTGTATCCCTGTTCTGGAAGCTGGAAGAGTGGGCAGGGTTGGTTCCTTCTGAGGCTGGGAGGGCGAGTCCGTTCCTGCTGCTCCCCCAGGTCCTGGTGGTTTGTTGGGAATTTTTGAACATGTCTTGGCTGGTAGACATCCCCCGATCTCTGCCTCCACACTTATGTCGTGTCCTCTCCATGCGCCTGTTTGAGTCCAAAGTTCTTCTTTTTATAAGGAAACCAGTCACATTGGCTTAGCGGCCCGGCCTGCTCCGGGGTGACATCATCTTCATTGAACTAGAACTTACCTTTGCTGCTGGCAGGCATGTGGGGTAAGTCATACTACTTCATCTCTCGGGGATTAATTGGATTCATATCTGTACTTGTTGAAAGCTCAGATCTAGTTCAGGATCATGATGTTCCCCAGTGTGTAACCTTTCAAGGGTCCTGCTCGAGAACCTGAAGTGTGTAGTAGGCTTTCTCCGTGGGTGGATCCTGACCTGACTCTCGCCCTCCCAGCGTTCGGACAGACCCATGACCCTCCCCTTGGAAGTGGGCCACCAGGTGAGGTGGAGAAAGCAGAGTTCATTGTCAGTCCTACCTTTCAGGACATGTCTTTGGCCTGGACGAGTGGCTTCTCAAGTTCCTCCTACCTGGCTGGTATCATCTTCAAACTTATTTTTGGTAAACCCAGCTTTTTCTATTTCTAGCATTAGAGGGTTCTAGTGGGTGGGTTGTCTGCAAAAAACTGCCCCAAATGGGGTTTTCCAAAAATCTGCATTTTAGAATGCTATTTCCAATGTTATACAGAAAGAAGCATCTATTTCTTTTTTACAACATGCTCAATGTAAGATGTTGCATTTAAATAAAAAAGCATTTTTTAACAAGAAAAGTGAAGGTTTCATCAAACCTGAAGAATAGAATTACTTGTGAGTTGATACTATTTTTTTAAATGCCAGCATAGTTAAGATACAGTGTAATATTAGTTTCAGGTGAGCAAGTCAATGATTCAACACTTTCATACATCATCATGTGCTCATCAAGACGAGTATGCTGCTTCCCTCCAGTAACTACCGATTTGTTCTCTGTAGTTAAGAGTCTGTTTCTCGTTTTGTGTGTGTGTGTGTGTCTCTCTCTCTCTTTTTTTCAGTTCATTTGCTGTGAGTTGATACTATTTAGCTAATTCTAGGTAAACCTATTATTTGTCCTGTAAACTGAGATTTCTCTGACAGTGAGTAGGGCATTAACTATGCAGGACACCAGTAAACAGGTTTAAACTAAGATTTCCTCGGGGTGGGGGGGAATGAAATGCATGATCACCTGACCTGTAGCCAACAGTTTTAAGAATTACAGCAGAACTTCAGTTGCAGAAACAAAAACTCTAACTGTAATCTGTTTTAAGTCTATCCTAATAAAGATTCACCACGAGAAAAGAACTACTGATTTCTCTTTCTCTTGATATGAGATTTTTTTTTTCTAGTGAGAAAAAAAAAAGTTAGGAAAAGTCATTCTGCGTTCTCAAATTCCATACAATGATAAAATAGATTTTAAAGAAACTTCAGTTGTTGTTAAAATTAAATTTAGTTTACAGATTGACTGACTGGGGTGGGTAAAAACATGTTGTTTTTCAGAATTCGTGAAATGTGCAAGCAGGTACTAATTCAGAAGCTGAATATATATCAGAAAGTAAACTCCTACTGTCTGAATTAATTTCCTTGAATTCAGTTCTCTATTTTACAAATTTACCTCTAGTGTTGGAGCAACTAGGGGTAACTTCACCATTACGCTGTTTCATTTGGAGGGAAAGTATCATGCTTAACTTCATTTATTTTTAAATAATTATTTCCAAGAAAAGAGAAATATTTCAAATAAATATTTCCTAACAGTGTCACTGGAACTCTTCATGGTATTAATACGGTTCATGAGAATGGGATTCTAGATAAAGAGGTCCATATGTATGAGCAACCACATATAATTTATATGTTGTTGATCTGTCATTTGTCCAATCTGGGCACGTGGTAAATAAACAACACTGAATATAGGATTTTAGGAAGTGATTTTGTTTCTTAGCTTGGGGCCTTGGTACCATCTGGATCAAGGTCATCTGAGGGTTTTATTAAAAGTAGAAAGGGGGTGCCTGGGTGGCTCAGTGGGTTAAGCCGCTGCCTTCGGCTCAGGTCATGATCTCAGGGTCCTGGGATCGAGCCCCCATCGGGCTCTCTGCTCAGCCGGGAGCCTGCTTCCTTCTCTCTCTCTGCCTGCCCCTCTGCCTGCTTGTGATCTCTGTCTGTCAAATAAATAAATAAAATCTTTAAAAAAAAAAAAAAAAAGTAGAAAGACTCGGAGGCCCCATCTCAGACTTACTCACCCTCAGGAAGGCCTGGCCAGGGAATCTGCATTTGTAACCGGCTCTTGACTGATCACCCTTCCTATGAAGTTTGAGAACCCCTGTGGTGGCAGCCACAAAGGAGGGGACCGGATCTGGGATGAGCCCAATAAGGGTGACCTGGGGCCCCCATCAAGACAGCGGGAGAATTTCTTCTGGGCTACGTCCCCAGAATGAGGATAGATTTCCCTTGTCTCTCCTTCAAACTTCTGTTTTTGTTCTTCTGGTGTCTTACTTGCTTCTGGCCCCTGACCGTTCCCTGCTGATTTTCCCTGCTGACTTTCTGCTCTCCTTTTCAGGTTTGACTCTACATCTGGTGGCCGCCTGTTTCCAGTCCAACTCATTTCTGCCCCGTGGCTTCAGGTTTCTGGTTACCCGGGACAGGGTGGCTGGCCAGCTTCCCAAGCAGGGCAGGGACGTAGGAATTCAAACCCCGTGTGCTGCAGACGAGGAGAGTACTATCCCCGGGGGCCACATAGAGTGGGCCCAAATCTCATTTAACCATGAGGTTATCTCTGAGTTGTAGACAGTGAGGTCATTGATGTTGGTCCCGAGGCAGCTGAGTCACCCAAGGAAGACCCAAATGCATTCACCGTAGGCACTACATGAGTAATTCTTTTAGAAACATTCCCACAAATAATTTTTGAGAAATCTGGAACAGGCTTCAGCCACCTGGTGAAACCACTCGGCTGGAAGATCACCAGGTCATGACGATGCTTCATAAACGAAGAATGACGGAGTAAGGGGTTACTTTTTGTTGGAAGGAAAAAGAAGTTGCAATCACCCATTTGTACACTAGATGGCAGAATTTATTTTCGTTTGGCTTCATTCATTTGTTTGTTTGTTTACTGTAGGCTCTCCACTCAGTGGGGTGGGGGGAGGTTTGAAATCACCACCTAGAGATCAGGAGTCCCATGCATGCTCTACCAACTGAGTCAGCCAAGCACCCAGATTTGGCTTTTTTATTTATTTTTTTTTAAAGCTGACTTTGCAAAATACCTGCCTTGCCCATTTGGGATCCGTAGCCTACCAGCAGATCTGTATGGGGTTCATATAATTTGGGTAACACCTTTTCTTGCAAGGGCATAGCACTCTAGCATGACTTTATCCTAAGCCTTTTTCTGGAGAGGTGGAATTCCAAGCATTCTGTGTAATGTGGTTAGCTCAGACCTATTCTGTCAAAGGAAAAACTGTGTTCAAATGACACCCGTGGTTGCTATCAAACGGACATTGTTTCTCATGTAATTTTGAAGTTTTTATACACAATTAAATCTATTGGTCAAGCATTCCAATAGTTTCTAGAACCTCATTTATATGGTTCCCCAAATGCATTAATATCTATCTATGTCTACCACTCTTAATAATTATAAGGAACTAATTTGTACACTTGCTCCTTTTTTTTTTTTAAAGATTTTATTTATTTATTTGACAGAGAGAGATCACAAGCAGGCAGAGAGGCAGGCAGAGAGAGAGAGAGGGAAGCGGGCTCCCTGCTGAGCAGAGCGCCTGATGTGGGACTCGATCCCAGGACCCCGAGATCATGACCTGAGCCGAAGGCAGCGGCTTAACCCACTGAGCCACCCAGGCGCCCCACTTGCTCCTTTTTTGTGTGCTGTTTATGGCCATCATTTTATTTTTTCCTTTTGAAAACAGAAATTCCTTTTGAACAGCTAGTGTAACATTCAACATGCCTTCTATAATAAAACAGACCTTCTCTCTAGTTCCAACAGCGAATGACTATTCGGCAGACACAAATATCCATGTAGGACACACGATAGTACACATCTCAGAATTTAGCTCTAAATTTCACGAGTGTAATGATCCCCCAACTTTGGGACTGTGAAATGTTTTAGTTCACGTGTCGTATGTTGCTCCTCATACCACCTGTGAACGGGTCCTAGCATTGCTCACAAGTACAAATGGATGGAGCGTGACGATCAATGTCACCACCTCGTTCTCCCCAAAATGCTGGGCTGCGCTATGCCCCAGACACCCCACCGTGCCGGGGCGGACATGAACGCCTAAGGGGTGACAGAGACAACAGGGACCACCGTTTGTCGCGGCACAGATTGTACAGATTGCTGAAATACTTGTAAATTTCATCCCACAGCTTTAACAGTTCCATTTGATTTCTCCCACATCCCAGATGAGATCATTTAACCCCAGAGCACACTGCCTGGCACGGGATCAGGACTCAATAAATGTTACTGCCCTTCTGGTCTGTTCTTCCCTCAGTCTAGGACTAGAGCCCTTGAGAGCACTGAAACCCAGCGGATATAATGTCAACAACGGAGTAATGTGTCCCCCCCACATGCCTGAAAAGCAAGTGTGACTCTGACCTCACCCAAACTGGAACTAATTTGGTGAACACAAACCCGGGGAAACCCTGAGGGACTGTTTTCTCTGACTTGACACCGGCGTCAGACTCGCTCTTCTTTCCAGGGCTGGTCCTTTATTGTCAGTCGAGAATTAAAGATTTTTATTTAAAGACAAACTATAGTTTAATGAGTGTGTGTGGGGTGTGAATGCCTGACTCTTCTGGTAAGTAACGCTGTGTGACTTGCACGCTGACTTCTCTGTGATGTTTAAACCAGTGCATTCTTTGCATTCAGCAAATTCTGAATGGCCTCTTTGGGCAGTAAGTTTTTTTTTTTGTTTTGTTTTGTTTTGTTTTGTTTTTTTACAGCTATGGAAGGAAGGAAATCAAACATCTATGTGAAACAAAAGGCCAAATCGGGCTCCTTTTCCTTCTATTTTCCTATGTAATTTAACACCTACTGGGAGTACAATAGTAATAGCAGGCAGCCTTCTTTAGGTCTTTCTGTGAGGCAAGCAGTATTCTAAGTACTATACCTAAACTAACGCACTTAATTTTTATAAAAACCTAAAGAATGAAATGCTTTTAGCGTCACTGTGCAAAGGAGGGCCAAAAAATATTGGTGGAGCTGAATTTCCTTCAAGAGCTCAGAGCGTACCTTGGCAAACCATCCGCTATGGTGTCCTGACATGCTGGCCGGCAAGAAGGAGCAGCAGCTCTGTCCGGGGAGTGAGGCAGAGCTTCCCCAGAGAGGTTGCACATACCGAGGGCATGACAAGAGGAGGGGGAGGTACGGTGCCTGGTTGGGACCGCCCAGGGTGGGGAGTGGAGAGTCCCCCTCCTGGGCTGGACTAAGGGCCCACAATTCAGCTTGGAGAGTCCATGGAGGTTTTCAGCACGAAATACCTCAGTGGAACAGTGCATGTAGGTGACAGGACTCCGCAGTGTGGCAAAGGAGCTAATGGGTTGGGAAAGAGAGCCTTTGGGGGCCTCCTGGGGAAGCACGAGAACAGGGGACACATGAGGGCTGGCGTCTGCTCTCTCAGAATTTACTCCCTCGGGGGTGACGTAGGCACGAGGAAACCTGACTCCTAAGTGTGTGGAGGGGAGACCGAACGTGCACAGGGCTTGTGCAATGCCACGTACCAGTCAGCGTGCGGACCTGTCCTCCCCGTGGACCCTCTGCTGGCTCTCCTCCACCCCACTCCGACTGCAGGCCCTCGGGCCCAGAGCAGTGAGAGTGCTGGGAGCGGCCATTACTGAAGACTAGACGGACCAGGCCTCGTGCTGCCCCCCTCCACTGATCCCCACCGCCCTGGGAGGCAGCACCACTGTTGTCACCATTCCCCTGTGAGAACTCCGGCAGGGGGAGCCGGTCGCCTACCAGGTCCCATGGGTGTCATCCACGGGGCCAGTGTTCCAACCCAGGTCAGTATGGCTGATTCTAACTTGTCGTTCGTGTTCTCTACACAGGCAGGTATCATGCCCCCTCCAAGAGCCCACCGTTGCAGATTCTGAATCCCCCCCCCCAACCTTCCACACACACATACCGGCCTGTTGGGAGAGAGGGCCCCTTCAGGGCCGGAGGGACCTGCCTGGAGCCGGCATGCAAACAGCCATCCCATCTGCTCAGGCACCCTGGCTTGCGGAGCCGCCCCCCCTGGCCTGCCCACAGGCACTAGCTGGAGGCAGCCAGCAGCGGGTCCCCGGGGACTGTCTCAAGCCTACACAGCATTCTGCAGAGGACAAGGGTCAGTGAGGGAAGGCTGCACGGCCAGGGCCCTGAAACCTGGCTGCGAGCCCCAGGCACACATCGCACGCGCTCCCGGTCCCCGGCCGCCAAGTGTGGGGGCATCTGCCAGTTCCGCTGTAGAGAGACTGGGGCGCCAGGGCCTGTGCCATCAAAGGACATCTGCAGAGGTCAGAGAGAAAGACACACCGACACAAAGTCAGGAAACAAGCAAACTTGTGTCCCAAGGTCTGCTTAAACCAGCCCTTTTGTTCACAGCCAAGTTTCTTTACAGAAGTCTTGGTCTCCAGTTCCTACTAGGGCGCCCCATCTGCTGAGCAATTGATCCGAGGGCTGTCATTTGCCCCCGATTCACCAAAGGCCCTGCTGGGCCCGCTGCAGCCCCATGTCACCCCTTTCAAATGCCTCTTCCTACTTCCCTCCCTCTAGGTCTGGTGTTTTGCTGCTTCACTTGAGAAATCAGTTCATGCTAAGTTGACAACTCACTAATGTGCATTAAGAAACCTCTTGGAGAGGGTCCAGCTTGTCCTACTTTGTCTTCTCCAATTTTAATGGTGGTCACCTTGAATGCCCTGAACTGGGAAGGGCCGGCTGGAGGAGTTTCGCCATGGGACACCTCAGGAGAGGAGTGAGTGGGTTGTCAATCCTTCCATGAGGAACTCGTCTCTCAGGGCCAGCATCCTGCCCCGTGTCCCCGAGCAGAGGGCCACTGACTTCACTGACTCCCGAGGATCCGCTCTGCCCCTTCCTCTGCTTGACCTCTATCTTTCAGTTAAACAAGATCGGCTACTGATTACACACAAACACCCCATGCCCACAAAATTCTGGTCCAGATTCTGCTTCCGGCCCAGAACTGCTCCCAGACAACAGTGGGAGGCAGGGTAGGAAGTGCTCTGATGGAAGTGGGATCAGAGCGCTGGGAGGTGTAGACGTCAACTCTGCCCGAGGTGGTCTTGCTTTCAACTGAGTTTTGAAAAATGAGTAGGAGCTTTCTTGCGAGGGAAAACGATATCCTAAGAGTGTGTGTGTGTGTGTGTGTGTGTGTGTGTGTGTGTTCGTTCATGCACATATGAGGGAGGAGAGTAATAAATAAGTAATTAACATTTACTATGACAAAGTCTAGTAATAAATGATCCCATACACAGTGGTTTACAAAAGCAAGCATTCATTTGTCACTTCCCAGTCTGCAGGTTGCCTGGGGCTTTGCTGGGCTCAGTAGGACCTGGCTTCAGGCTCTGGACTAGATTCAGCTGTGCTGTCCAGATCTCCCAGTTTGGGGGCCAGCAGTTACTTCGCACATTCTCCTCATGATGGATAGGAAAAACACATGAGGAGCAAGCGGAACGAGCACCCTGAAGTCCTAGCCCCTTTCCCCTGGACAGAGCTCATGGCCAAGTCCAACACCAGGAGGCAGGGCAACTGCTTCACCCTGAGTGACTATGGCCAGAGAGGGAAGGAAGGACTGGGAGCAGATGATGCAATGGGCCATGGGACGACACGTGCGGCAGCAGAGATCGGAAGGAACATGGCAGGTGTTCAGAGATGTTTCTGGGAGCAGGGAAATGGAGGCAGGAGATGACAGGTATTGATTCTGTGAAAGTCTTGGCTCCCTTGCTAAGGAGCATGGCTTTTACCCTGTAGGTAGGAGAAGGCATTCAGGGCTGCGGACTCCATCGGCCCCAACTGCCGTTCCTGCCCTGGGGCACACGGGAGCATGTGGGGCTGGATGGAAACTGCCACCTGCTGCCAGGGACAGGGCAGAAGAGTCTGGGCACAGATCCCGGGCTAATTGCCAGTGTCACCCCGGCTATGCATGTGTCAACACGTACACTTAGCTCTGAGAGACAGCTTGCAAAGTCCAACTGAGTCCTCTGAAAGCAATTGGTGGCTAAAGGACACGAGGCTTAAAGTTTTGCGATGGGGGCGCCTGGGTAGCTCAGTGGTTTAGGCCTCTGTCTTCGGCTTGGGTCATGATCTCAGGGTCCTGGGATCAAGCCCCACATCAGGCTCTCTGCTCAGCAGGGAGCCTGCTTCCCCTTCTCTCCCTGCCTGCCTCTCTGCCTACTTGTGATATCTCTCTCTCTGTCAAATAAATAAATAATGTCTTAAAAAATTTTTTAAAAAAGTTTTGCAATGAAAATAAATGGTTAGTTAGAAGGAAACTGAAGAAAGACCCTGAAGCACTTAGAGTCTAACCCAGTACCATTAATGACTTGTATATTACCAAACTCCAGGTTCTGTTTCCATATCTACAGATGCTTTTATGAATTCCCATACTTTGCAGAATTTGGAAGAGTCTAATGAAGTCATATAGACAAAGTAATAAATATAAAAATACATAAAATCATTCTATAAACTCCACTCACTGTATTGCCAAGGTAATTGCTGCCAAGAGACTAGCCACACATCCAATGAACCAAGACCTCAATTTGCTGGGTGGCCCCTGGTGCCCGCAGGCACGTGGGTGAAATGAGAGAAAACACGTCTCTCCCAGATGCCTCTTAGAGATTGAGAGATGGCATGGCGAGGCCGGTCTTCTTAATGGAGCGCGTGTTTGATGGAGCAAATGGCACAGGGAGGAAGGCACCTACCTTGGCCAGGTGCCCAAGGTGGGACATGGTGATAAAACCAGCAAACACCGCTTCTCCTGCTGGTGGGTCCTTTCAACAGACAGGAAGCATCGCTCTGATCCCATCTCTGAAGGCCTCTGCTGGACCCAGGTGAAACCCTATATTTGCTCTCCACCTTGCACTTGAGCCATGAGTGAGAATGGAAGACCATGAATGGGTTTCGCAGTGAATCCTGAAAAGGGGCAACGAAGACGAGCCCCTTTTATCTTCCGGGACAAGTGACGGAAGATAAATCAGAGCCTTACAGACATGAAAAATTGGGGGAGGTGCTGATTTCAACTAAAAATAATCCCTGGAAATAAGACACCCTGAAGGGCAATTTGTTTGTGTATTTCCTACCTGACAACAGGCAGAGCCCCGGTAGCAGGCGCCGCGGGTGCAGCTGGGGAAAGGTTTGATTCTGGATCTAATAGCGTGGGGCAGGCCTGGAGCGGCTTCATTCTGAGGCCAGACATGGGCTGGAAGCCAACTGTGTCAAGAAAACCAATAAAAGTCAGCCGGATTTTATTGCCAGGCTTTGGGCACTCTTTGTGAGGTCTACCTGGCCCACAGGGGCCATAGGAGCCAAGGGCGGCCTCTGGAACATCGGGCTGTCTTCTCAGGAGACCAGTCTTGAAGAAATTCTACTGTGTCTTTGGCCAGTTATCTATGTAAGCTGTAGATTGCTGGGATTATGAGAACAAGTGCGGGGAGAGGGGTTTCTGGGGCTTGTATTCTGATGGCTCAATGGGACTCAGGAGGTAGTACACCCAATACAAGGCCCACAGCCAATTTTCCCTTATATTATCAGCAAAGCGGGAAGGATGTTAAGAATTAAAGCTCTTATACTAAGCAGAGTCTTTACTGTACAGAAGTACCATGTTAAATTGCCTTACCTTTCTATCAGGCCCCCAAATATTATATAAATTAATAACAGCTTATTAAAAATTAAGACATTTATCTTTATCTGACGGTTCTCCACAAAGACTACTTGGCCTAAGAAGTTAACGTATGCATTCACGTCTGAAAAAATGAGATGTGTGTAAAAAGTAAGGAAATGGGGCAAAGTTGCAAATGTTTTCTTTTCAGGCATAATCTCCACAGAGTCACCTTCTCTAGTGTGTAGACTTAATTCTGCACGTTATACTCATATATATCAGAGTGAGACACAGCAATCTGGAGAAAGATGACTGAGTCAAATCAGCCATCGATCTGGAAAAGAGATTATAACATGGAGATTCTGGAATATGTCAACAGAACCACAGTCTTGCTTTCCCTACAGGGAAGTTTCATGGGATAAGGTAGTATACATGTATGCTTCCTATGCTCTTGTAAAGTGCCCCATGACTGGGGTTCTGTGGGAGAAGGAAGATGAGCATGGGCCACAAAATAAGGGAGTGGCTGTGTCAGGAAGCTATAAATTAAAGACAGAAGAACAAGTAGACAATGTTGGGCAGCCTGTATGACCGGAAGTTGAAAGATCCTTTGACGTGAGCAGTGGGGAACCTGGAGGAAGGGAGGTCTCAGTGACCATTTGTTTCTTGCCTTTCTCCTCCCTTCTCCCTTCTTCATCTCCTTGCTCTCCCTCTCAGTATTTTCCTTTTTCTTATACCAAACATGTTCTAAATATAGTGCGGCTATCATTCTACAAAATGACTTGAGGAAAAATTACTGAAACAGAACGATGAATAGTATTTTACTTCTCATACTTACACTATACACCTGGGAAAATTTCCTCCTCACCTCAAAAGTCTTCCTTTTCCATGGAAACTTGAAATGTCAATCCAGTCCTACAATCCATGGAAACATCTCCTAAATTCAAAGATGGGAGTAATAATGTGTTATTCTTACCTTCCCGGACATGTTGTCCTAATTATTGAATATGATGATCCCACCCAATCACCTCCATGGTCTCCTCCCCCATTGGGGTTCATCCTAGGGCTCTGATTGGAGATAATGGGAGGGAGCTCATGGGGCTCTACTGCAGGAGAGCCCTAGGGGGTGGTGGGGTGGACAGTGGTGGTGCCTTTGGTCAAGGAGAAGTATATGGACCCTGGGTCTTGAGAGAGGTGGTGCTCCTAACCAAGGGAAATGGCATGGATGATGATATGAAAGGGACAGCCTGTTTATGTCCATTTCTTATTTCAAAATACTGAGAATTAAAGATGATTAGTCATACAGATGATTAAAAAACAAAGGTACTGTGGATGAAACTATGTAGGTGAAGCCATTAACAACAAATTTGAAACAATGAAAATAATGCAGGAAAGATGTGATGAAGAAACAGTAAGGCACAGATCAGAAATGCTTCCGAGTAAATCTGTAGGTGTTAATTGAGATGTAAGACATACTGTTTTTCTTCCTGTCTTATGGTCTTCCAGGTTGATGGTTGTTATTATTGTTATTATTATTATTACTATTATTGTTAATGCCTTGCCTTGGCAACTTTGTTGCCTTTGTTCTGTAATTTCTGCTTCCAGTAATGTCAGGCCAAACAATCTGGACAAATCTTCCTTCTGGAGACAACTAGAACAATTGTACAAAATATTAAAATCCATCTATTTATAGGCATTGGAGAGCTAATCAGACAGTGAAGACTTATGGCCCAAGATCCCAAGAATAACAGAAACTTAAGACTGTAAGCGCAAGAGTTGCTTTCTTCCTAATGGTGTTGACCCATACCTCAGGGGGTAACTGAGAAACTGATTGAGTATTTTAACAACTTCTCATCAAAGTTAAGAGGATGGTCAGAGTGTGGGGCTTGCCAGGGCAGTGAGGGTGCCATTGATGCTGGTGAATACCTCTCACTCTAGGTTTTATCTTAAAAATAAAGGTGAAACAGAAGTGGATGGGCCCTTGCAGGCTATCAGAAAAGTTCAACCCATCCCAAACTCTGAAATTGGCTGAGGATCCCATATTTTTAAAGGCCTGACAGAAGGTAAAGTAAAATCTTCTCTGGAAAAGGCATTATTCTTGGCTACAACCTATTTTTACAATTTTTGCTTTACACAAGCAAAAATTACCAGGTACATGGAAAACAGGACAACAGAAACCAAGAGGAACAACAGATAATGGTAATAGGCCTAGAGGGGCTCCAGATTTTGGCATTATCAGACATGGAATTTAAAATAATTGTACTTATCAAAAAAATAAATTAATTAGAAACAACCTTACTTACCACTTGTGGATGAAAACAAGATTGAGAATTTCAACAGAACAAAAATGGAAACTATTTTGAAAAGAATGAAAGTAAATCCTAGGGGAGCCAGAGTGGCTCAGTTGGGTAAGCATCTGCCTTTGGCTCAGGTCATGATCCCAGGGTCCTGGGATTGAGTCCTGCATTGGGCTCCCTGCTCAGTGGGGGGTCTGCTTCTTCCTCTCCCTCTGCCATTCCCCCTGCTTGTGCACCCTCATGCTCTCGTGCTGTCCTGTCAAATAAATAAATTTTAAAAATCTTAAAAAAAAAAGAAAGTAAATCCTAGAATTAAAAAAATTACTATAACCAAAATCAATAACTAGAACTCAGTGGCTGAATTTACCTGCTAAATGGATATAGCTGAGAAGAGAATAATAAACTGGAAGATAGGTCAGAAAAAAATTACCCAGATAAAAGCATGAAAAGAAAAAAAGATGTGAAGCACAGAAGAGGATAGGAAGCAGGAGTGGACTCAGTAAGGTGTGGGCTCCACTGACATCTACCTGATCCCATGACATCTTTCTGATCCCATGACATCTTCCTGATCCCATGACATCTTCCTGATCCCATGGAGTGTTCTGGAGTATGAATGGCTCCATTCAGTTGCCTCTTGCGACAAGGAGCCCAGACTTCGTACCCAGTATCAATCTACCCTTGGCTGAGGACCACTGAAGAGAAGGACAAAATCATCCAGGTGTTTCAGGGTCAGACAGTTCCCATTGGTCAGGGGAAACTGTCAACAGGAGGCAGCTGTGAGCCTTTTGAATCCCATGTTCACAGCAGTGTGGGGTGAGTGCTCTGGCCAGTGAAGGGATCTGGGCAGAGCACATGTAGCCCTGGCTTCAGATACCAGGAACACAGCCCAAACAGTCCCTGTTTCCATTGTCATTTAGGGTCAGTCTTGCACAAAAGCTATCTTTCTTCACACCTGTCTTCACCCTCTTGGTGCATGACTGAGACACTAGCCCTGTAATTCAGTGATATTAGGGGTTAGTGTTGGATTTCATGGACTCCCTCAAGAACTTCTCCAATTACAGAATTCCTTCAATGAGAGCTTTTAATAATTTTTTGAGACAAATAGACAAAATGTTTGGAACTGAATTACTCTTGGAAAACCTAGACCATGTAGTCATCCTCCTAATTTAGTCAAATGAAATTACAAAGGCATTATTCTGCAATGTATGTAGTGCTGTGGAATTGTTACTGTGCTACAGGAAACAGATACCCCTGAAGTAAAGTGTTTATATGAGTAAAATTATCATTGCTTTTATTAAATTATATCAAAAATTTCGGGTTTTTCCCACTTTGTTCTCTGATATCTATAATGGTATCAACATTAATAAATTACCCTAATGTTCCCAAAGCCAAATTATTGCCGCTTTCACATGAGAAGGCGCAAAAGATTTGGATGTACTTTCCTTCTACCCATGCCTCACTCTGGTTCTTCTCCAACGTCAACACTCCACACCACTCCCGCTACATTACAGTCGTTGCTGAACTGGCATCCTGATTTTGGATGCTAACACAAGTACTACAACCATCACAGAAGTGTTCCTACGGAAGCTGTAGAAGAAGAAAAGCACTCTTTTTTTCGTTGGTCCTTTAAGACTCCTGCTTTCTCCATTTTGTGAGAACATTGTAGACATTCTACTTCCTTTGATGATGAGAAACAAAGTGGGTTTTTTAAAAAATACCAAGAATGTTTCAAAGCTAGTTACTAAAGGCTAAGTGGCAAAATGAGTCATTAAAGACAAAATGGAAAAATGGACTCAGCAAAAAAACAGCCTCTCACCGAAGAGGAGACCCTACGTCAGTGGCTTGGCAAGACATTGGTGGGTATGGCTTTGGTAAGCAAGCGTGTCCGGTCTCATTGCTTGAAATTGTTAATTTGCTCCGTTTCTATGCTCTAGGGTGGTTTTATCCAGCACACAATCAATGAAACTTGACGAGGACTTTGTTGATGTATTTTTCATACAAAGTATCCATGAACAGTGTTTTTCCCTCATTACTGACCTCTCCAGTACAGATGCTTTGGTCAAGAGACCCGCTAACCTGCTCAAGGGAAACTCAGATTGGAATTGGAACAGAAAAAAGAAAATGCCTAAAGGAAATTCTTAATATGTTATTCCAAAGAGAAAAGGAGGTGACAAATGTTCTATTATAAGAAGGTGAGGTGATTCTCAAGGGCAAATGATGGGAAGAGGAATGCACATCATTCTCAGTGTTGCACACGTGCAATTAAGAGGGAGATGGAGGCATGTAAAAAAAAACAGTGTGGCAAAAGGAAATCTCTGATTAGATTATATTTTAAATAGAAAGGAAGGAAGCAAGGACAAATAGAAAATAGCATGAACTCATGAGAGTAGGTAGGCTAAAGTCCAGTAGGAAATGATCCAAGAAAGAAAATATTACTCAAGTTTGTTCTGTTTTAAGATCTGTGCTCCCACATATATTCACTTCTCAGAGCTTCTCTTTCTCCTTCTGGGAAGGAGTGACACTAGTACGGGGATTAAGTGGATAGTACACGGACACGACGCGCGATTCCCGACATATGACAAGGATTCAATCCGTGTTATTATTAGCTATTATTGGCACTCTGCTAGTGATATCCATCCAGCTTGTCATTGGTCTGGTACTCATTTATCTTCCATAACAAATTACTTCTTCACTGGCAAGAAGGTCATAATAGATGACCTCTAGAGTTCTTCAACTTTTAGTGTTCTATAAATCATTTCAGGGCATGTCTCTCATGCTAGATTATTTGTTCTTTAAGATTACATCTCTGGGTTTGTTTAATTCCCCCAAAATGCCCAGCACAGAGCTGGGTACACAGTGGATATTCATCAAACAGTGATGTGAAAACACATTAACTGCTGAAGTCCAAATGTGAGTCCAAAACCTGAAGAACGTGAGTAAACAGCTATGTCCATCAAAATAATTTATAAAAAAAATTCCAACCAAGGCCAGAAAAAACTGTTTCATGAGGATGGTATGAGTGCTTTACATGAATTGTATCATTTAATCAGCTAACAAATTTAGGGATTAAATATTATCCCCATTTGTCCATTAATAAATCTGAAGTTCACAGAGATCAGATAATTTGTCCAAATGCTCGCAACTGATGTGAAATGAAACTGAAATTAGACCTCAAAGCTGTCTGATGATGAGCCTGTGTTTTTAGGCACTAGTTTACACTCTATCGACTTAGAATATGGTAAAAACACACGAACTGGTATAATCCCTCGTCTCAAAAAGAAGTCAAAGTCATAGGAAAAAGCTCACTCTGTTATTTTATGTTAATAAAAATAAAACTGATGTGTGAAACTTCTGGTATCTTATTTCAAGCTGCTAATGCTCATAGGGACGTGGTAGGTTTTCCTCCAGATCACAGGCAAGGCTTGTAGCTGTCTGAACTTGAGCTCGTTGACTCGGTTACTGAGGTCAGTAGGTACTAAGGGATTCAAACCATGGCACTGCAATTTCAGAGATCCCTAACAGACCTTGAAATCTGAGCTAGGATCAGAAAATACCTCATTAACAGGACAATGTTGACACATGTAGCATCGGCAAAAATTATAAGGCAAGAAAGTAAATTGGTACGTTGCTCGATGCTGGCTGTAAGTGAAACAGTTTCAAAGGAGAGGGCAGGAAACCTCACAATATGCTAATTCTTCATATTGCCTTGGCTTCCCAACTAAACAGGGAAGTTCTGTGAGGGCACAGGCACTATTCTCCAGTGTCTCGCTGGCACTCAGCTACGCATATGGGCGTTCACTGTGTGCATTCCCATAAATGATTCAGGTATAAAACAAGAGCCCAGATGAAGATGGAAATGTTTTAACACCCTTCCAATCATCTGATCTTCTTTTGCCCTAGAACGTCTGTTCTCCAAGCATTGTCTACAGGTCCTTGAGGATCCCCAAGACCCTTTCAAGGAGTCTGTAAGGCCAAAGCAGTTTTTATAATCATACTAAAATGTGATCCCAAAAGAAGAAATAGTTAAAACTGATGGTCCCTTTGCACATATTAAAGCACAAATTCATCTACACCAGAGGTCAATCTACTCTTCAATTCTATTCACACATTCTATTTGCACTCACAGGAAGACAAACCATTTCATTTTAAAGTGTCCCCACTAACTCAGTAAAAATTATTAATTGTGTAAAATATGAACTCTTGAACATGATTCTTATTAATAGTCTGTGTGATTGAATGGGCACTGCACAAAAAGTCACACTTGGGCTGCCTATCAAAACAAGATAGTTGTCCCAAGGAAAAAACACTTGTGAGATGCTGTGAGTTACAAACTGAACAAATCACTTTTTTCAGAAACCCTGTGTTCACCTGAAGGAATACCTGATCAACCGTATTACTCACACTGGGTGTTTGCCAGTCATTTTCTTGAAAACACACAGAATTAACCTGTCAATTCAAGGAAAACTATTGACAGCATTCGTTGGTAAAGATCATGTTTTTAAATTTCGAGCAAAAACTCGAAACATGTAGCCATCACCATGAGCTTAACAGCTCCAAATAAGGACTTTTCTGATGAGGTCAGTAGTGATATTGATAAATTTGATTTTTATATGGTATGATTATCATTTGTACATATTATATTTATCTTCATAGCTCATAAACCAGTATCTTCCCAGACGGGCAACACATGAAGTTAGAAATCACACATGGTTAAAAGATCTATCTATTTAAAATGCATGACAGGCCAGTGGGTTTAATGCAATAGAGTATAAAAAGCTCATTAATATGGCTTTCACTTCCACGCTGGGCTAACTGTAACAAAATGACACTGGTCAAGTCTTCATGTAGAATCAGAGCAAATGAGCCACAATTATGTGAAAAGACTAATAAAACACTCTCCTCTCTTCCAACTGAATATCCATGTGAGCCCAGACTTTCTTCAGTTACTTCAGCCAAACAACATATCACAACAAACTTAAGCATAGAATCGGATATGAAAATCTAGCTGTCTTCTCTTAAGCCAGACATTGCAAAAAGTGGATCACAATGCCATTCTGTCAACTAAGTATTTTTGTTTTGAGAAAGATATTTAAGGGCACCTGGGTAGCTCAGTCGATTAAGCCTCTGATTCTTAATTTTAGCTCAGGTCATGATCTCAATGTCATGAGATCAAGCCCCACATGGGACTCCGTGCTGGGTGTGGAGCCTGCTTGAGATTCTCTCCCTCCTTTTCCCTCTGCCCTCCCTGCCCCCACAGCTCAAGTGTAGATGTGCACACTCTCTCTCAAATAAATAAATAAATAAAATATACTTAGTTTTTGTTAAAAAATATTTAATATAAACACATAAAACGTTTATTATTTTAAATGAATTAATATTTTTAAAACATTTCTCATTTTAAATTTCAAATAATTAAATATCAGTAGATATAAAGCATACAAATTCAAGGTACTTGAGTGGTTCTAGATTAATGCTGATTCCAAGGCTAGGTTTAGCTGGCTCAAACGTCACTTTTGTGAAAAAGCCTTAGGATATATTTGTTCACCATTTAATTTTGGGATGTAGAACAGTGCCTAGAATTTGGACATTCAATAAATATTTGTCAAATATTTATATATCAAATATATATATATCAAATATATAAATATTTGTATTAAATATGCACCAAAAGAAAGCAATGCAATTATCTAATAAGTTTTATTTTCATATCTAGGCAATTAGGCACTAACCTTTGGCTTCACTATTTTTAAAAAGCTTAAAATATCCATAAATAATTTGTCATATACGTGGTCTAAGTAAAAAATAATACCATCTTTGGGGTAGCCTTAGTGGCTCAGACAGTTGGGTTTCCGACTCTTGGTTTCAGTCAGGTTATGATCTCAGGATCCTGGGATCAAGCCCTGTGTCAGGCTCCAAGCTCACCGGGAAGTCTGCTCAAGGATTCTCTCTCACCCTCTCCCTCTCTCTCTGTCTCAAATAAATAAATCTTAAAAAAATAATAATACTGTTTTTCTCCTAATGGAGCTTCTAGAGTGGCTCTACCATTTTACATTACACTGGAAATGTATGAAAGAGCCAGTTTCTTCATATCCTCACCAGCATTGGGTATTGTCTTTTTATTATTTTGGTTTTCACAGGTTCAATGCTAAGATAAAGAAATAAAATTGACTTTTTAATGTTGAAATTATAAACTGAAACCTTGATAAATTCACTTATTAGTTTCAGGAGACTTTTGTTTGTTTTTGTAGATTTCTTAGGATTTCCTTTATAGACAATCATGTCATCTGCAAATAAGAATAATTTTATTTCTTGGGTAAATTGGAAGGGGAGGTGAACCATGAGAGACTATGGACTCTGAAAAACAGTCTGAGGGGTTTGAAGTGGTGGGGGGGTGGGAGGTTGGGGTACCAGGTGGTGGGTATTATAGAGGGCACAGCTTGCATGGAGCACTGGGTATGGTGAAAAAATAATGAATACTGTTTTTCTGAAAATAAATAAATTGGAAAAATAAAAAAGAATAATTTTATTTCAGATGCCTGGGTGGCTCAGTTGGTTCAGTGACTGCCTTCGGCTCAGGTCATGATCCCAGGGTCCTGGGATCGAGTCCCACATGGGGCTCCTTGCTCGGTGGTGAACCTGCTTCTCCCTCTGTTACTACCCCTGCTTGTACACTCTCATTCTCTCTCTGAAAATAGATAAAATTTTTAAAAAAGGAATAATTTTATTTCTTCCTTCTTGATCTGTATGTTTTTTATTTCCTTCATTTGTCTTATTACACTGTTTAGAACTTGCAGTACTATGTGGAATAGCAGTGGTGAGATAGGTCATTCTTGCCTTATTTTTGGTTGTAGGGGGAACACCATCATTCTCCACTAAGAACAATATTAGATCTAGGTTTTTTATAGATGTTCTTTATTAAGATGAGGAAATTTCCCTTTTTTCCTAGTTTTCTGAAGACTTTTATCCTGAATAAGTATTGAATTTTGTCAATTTTTTTTATCAATTAACATTAAAAGGCTTTGTTCTTTACCCTGTTAACTTGATGAACTACATTAATTGATTTGCAAATGCCTTCATCCTTGGAATAAATTCTGCTTGATTATGGTATATAATTCTTTTTTTTTTTCCAATTTATTTATTTTCAGAAAAACAGTATTCATTATTTTTTCACCACACCCAGTGCTCCATGCAAGCTGTGCCCTCTATAATACCCACCACCTGGTACCCCAACCTCCCACCCCCCCGCCACTTCAAACCCCTCAGACTGTTTTTCAGAGTCCATAGTCTCTCATGGTTCATCTCCCCTTCCAATTTACCCAAAAGCACATATCCTCCCCAATGTCCATAACCTTCCCCCCTTCTCCCAACCCCCCTCCCCCCAGCAACCCACAGTTTGTTTTGTGGGATTAAGAGTCACTTATGGTTTGTCTCCCTCCCTATCCCATCTTGTTTCATGGATTCTTCTCCTACCCACTTAAGCCCCCATGTTGCATCACCACTCCCTCATATCAGGGAGATCATATGATAGTTGTCTTTCTCCGCTTGACTTATTTCACTAAGCATGATACGCTCTAGTTCCATCCATGTTGTCGCAAATGGCAAGATTTCATTTCTTTTGATGGCTGCATAGTATTCCATTGTGTATATATACCACATCTTCTTGATCCATTCATCTGTTGATGGACATCTAGGTTCTTTCCATAGTTTGGCTATTGTGGACATTGCTGCTATAAACATTCGGGTGCACGTGCCCCTTTGGATCACTACATTTGTATCTTTAGGGTAAATTCCCAGTAGTGCAATTGCTGGGTCATAGGGCAGTTCTATTTTCAACATTTTGAGGAATCTCCATGCTGTTTTCCAGAGTGGTTGCACCAGCTTGCATTCCCACCAACAGTGTAGGAGGGTTCCCCTTTCTCCGCATCCTCGCCAGCATCTGTCATTTCCTGACTTGTTGATTTTAGCCATTCTGACTGGTGTGAGGTGATATCTCATTGTGGTTTTGATTTGTATTTCCCTGATGCCGAGTGATATGGAGCACTTTTTCATATGTCTGTTGGCCATCTGGATGTCTTCTTGGCAGAAACGTCTGTTCATGTCCTCTGCCCATTTCTTGATTGGATTATTTGTTCTTTGGGTGTTGAGTTTGTTAAGTTCTTTATAGATTTTGGACACTAGTCCTTTATCTGATATGTTGTTTGCAAATATCTTCTCCCATTCTGTCAGTTGTCTTTTGCTTTTGTTAACTGTATCCTTTGCTGTGCAAAAGCTTTTGATTTTGATGAAATCCCAAAAGTTCATTTTTGCCCTTGCTTCCCTTGCCTTTGGCGATGTTCCTAGGAAGATGTTGCTGCGGCTGAGGTCGAAGAGGTTGCTGCCTGTGTTCTCCTCAAGGATTTTGATGGATTCCTTTCTCACATTGAGGTCCTTAATCCATTTTGAATCTATTTTTGTGTGTGGTGTAAGGAAATGGTCCAGTTTCATTTTTCTGCACGTGGCTGTCCAATTTTCCCAACACCATTTATTGAAGAGGCTGTCTTTTTTCCATTGGACATTCTTTCCTGCTTTGTCAAAGATTAGTTGACCATAGAGTTGAGGGTCTATTTCTGGGCTCTCTATTCTGTTCCATTGGTCTATGTGTCTGTTTTTGTGCCAGTACCATGCTGTCTTGATGATGACAGCTTTGTAATAAAGCTTGAAGTCCGGAATTGTGATGCCACCAACTTTGGCTTTGTTTTTCAATATCCCTTTGGCTATTCGAGGTCTTTTCTGGTTCCATATAAATTTTAAAATTATTTGTTCCATTTCTTTGAAAAAGATGGATGGTACTTTGATAGGAATTGCATTAAATGTGTAGATTGCTTTAGGTAGCATAGACATTTTCACAATATTTATTCTTCCAATCCAGGAACATGGAACATTTTTCCATTTCTTTGTGTCTTCCTCAATTTCTTTCATGAGTACTTTATAGTTTTCTGAGTATAGATTCTTAGCCTCTTTGGTTAGGTTTATTCCTAGGTATCTTATGGTTTGGGGTGCAATTGTAAATGGGATTGACTCCTTAATTTCTCTTTCTTCTGTCTTGTTGTTGGTGTAGAGAAGTGCAACTGATTTCTGTGCATTGATCTTATATCTTGACACTTTACTGAATTCCTGTATAAGTTCTAGCAGTTTTGGAGTGGAGTCTTTTGGGTTTTCCACATAGAGTATCATATCATCTGCGAAGAGTGATAATTTGACTTCTTCTTTGCCGATTTGGATGCCTTTAATTTCCTTTTGTTGTCTGATTGCTGAGGCTAGGACTTCTAGTACTATGTTGAATAGCAGTGGTGATAATGGACATCCCTGCCGTGTTCCTGACCTTAGTGGAAAAGCTTTCAGTTTTTCTCCATTGAGAATGATATTTGCAGTGGGTTTTTCATAGATGGCTTTGATGATATTGAGGTATGTGCCCTCTATCCCTACACTTTGAAGAGTTTTGATCAGGAAGGGATGCTGTACTTTGTCAAATGCTTTTTCAGCATCTATTGAGAGTATCATATGGTTCTTGTTCTTTCTTTTATTGATGTGTTGTATCACATTGACTGATTTGCGGATGTTGAACCAACCTTGCAGCCCTGGGATAAATCCCACTTGGTCGTGGTGAATAATCCTTTTAATGTACTGTTGAATCCTATTGGCTAGTATTTTGGTGAGAATTTTTGCATCTGTGTTCATCAAGGATATTGGTCTATAGCTCTCTTTTTTGATGGGATCCTTGTCTGGTTTTGGGATCAAGGTGATGCTGGCCTCATAAAATGAGTTTGGGAGTTTTCCTTCCATTTCTATTTTTTGGAACAGTTTCAGGAGAATAGGAATTAGTTCCTCTTTAAATGTTTCGTAGAATTCCCCCGGGAAGCCATCTGGTCCTGGGCTTTTGTTTGTTTGGAGATTTTTAATGACTGTTTCAATCTCCTTACTGGTTATGGGTCTGTTCAGGCTTTCTATTTCTTCCTGGTTCAATTTTGGTAGTTTATATGTTTCTAGGAATGCATCCATTTCTTCCAGATTGTCAAATTTGTTGGCGTAGAGTTGCTCATAGTATGTTCTTATAATAGTTTGTATTTCTTTGGTGTTAGTTGTGATCTCTCCTCTTTCATTCATGATTTTATTTATTTGGGTCCTTTCTCTTTTCTTATTGATAAGTCTGGCCAAGGGTTTATCAATTTTATTAATTCTTTCAAAGAACCAGCTCCTAGTTTGGTTGATTTGTTCTATTGTTTTTTTGGTTTCTATTTCATTGATTTCTGCTCTGATCTTTATGATTTCTCTTCTCCTGCTGGGCTTAGGGTTTCTTTCTTGTTCTTTCTCCAGCTCCTTTAGGTGTAGGGTTAGGTTGTGTACCTGAGACCTTTCTTGTTTCTTGAGAAAAGCTTGTACCGCTATATATTTTCCTCTCAGGACTGCCTTTGTTGTGTCCCACAGATTTTGAACCATTGTATTTTCATTATCATTTGTTTCCATGATTTTTTTCAATTCTTCTTTAATTTCCCGGTTGACCCATTCATTCTTTAGAAGGATGCTGTTTAGTCTCCATGTATTTGTGTTCTTTCCAAACTTCCTCTTGTGGTTGAGTTCTAGCTTCAGAGCATTGTGGTCTGAAAATATGCAGGGAATGATCCCAATCTTTTGATACCGGTTGAGTCTTGATTTAGGACCGAGGATGTGATCTATTCTGGAGAATGTTCCATGTGCACTAGAGAAGAATGTGTATTCTGTTGCTTTGGGATGAAATGTTCTGAATATATCTGTGATGTCCATCTCATCCAGTGTATCATTTAAGGCCTTTATTTCCCTGTTGATCTTTTGCTTGGATGATCTGTCCATTTCAGTGAGGGGAGTGTTAAAGTCCCCTACTATTATTGTATTATTGTTGATGTGTTTCTTTGATTTTGTTATTAATTGGTTTATATAGTTGGCTGCGCCCACGTTGGGGGCATAGATATTTAAAATTGTTAGATCTTCTTGTTGGACAGACCCTTTGAGTATGATATAGTGTCCTTCCTCATCTCTTATTATAGTCTTTGGCTTAAAATCTAATTGATCTGATATAAGGATTGCCACTCCTGCTTTTTTCTGATGTCCATTAGCATGGTAAATTCTTTTCCACCCCCTCACTTTAAGTCTGGAGGTGTCTTCGGGTTTAAAATGAGTTTCTTGGAGGCAACATATAGATGGGTTTTGTTTTTTTATCCATTCTGATACCCTGTGTCTTTTGATTGGGGCATTTAGCCCATTAACATTCAGGGTAACTATTGAGAGATATGAATTTAGTGCCATTGTATTGCCTGTAAGGTGACTGTTACTGTATATTGTCTCCGTTCCTTTCTGATCTACCACTTGTAGGCTCTCTCTTTGCTTAGAGGACCCCTTTCAGTATTTCCTGTAGAGCTGGTTTGGTGTTTGCAAATTCTTTCAGTTTTTGTTTGTCCTGGAAGCTTTTAATCTCTCCTTCTATTTTCAATGATAGCCTAACTGGATATAGTATTCTTGGCTGCATGTTTTTCTCATTTAGTGCTCTGAAAATGTCAGGCCAGCTCTTTCTGGCCTGCCAGGTCTCTGTGGATAAGTCAGCTGCCAATCTAATACTTTTACCATTGTATGTTACAGACTTCTTTTCCCGGGCTGCTTTCAGGATTTTCTCTTTGTCACTAAGGCTTGTAAATTTTACTATTAGGTGACGGGGTGTGGGCCTATTCTTATTGATTTTGAGGGGCGTTCTCTGAACCTCCTGAATTTTGATACTCGTTCCCTTTGCCATATTGGGGAAATTCTCCCCAATAATTCTCTCCAGTATACCTTCTGCTCCCCTCTCTCTTTCTTCTTCTTCTGGAATCCCAATTATTCTAATGTTGTTTCGTCTTATGGTGTCACTTATCTCTCGAATTCTCCCCTCATGGTCCAGTAGCTGTTTGTCCCTCTTTTGCTCAGCTTCTTTATTCTCTGTCATTTGGTCTTCTATATCGCTAATTCTTTCTTCTGCCTCATTTATCCTAGCAGTGAGAGCCTCCATTTTTGATTGAACTTCATTAATAGCTTTTTTGATTTCAACTTGGTTAGATTTTAGTTCTTTTATTTCTCCAGAAAGGGCTTTTATATCTCTGGAGAGGGTTTCTCTAATATCTTCCATGCCTTTTTCAAGCCCGGCTATAACCTTGAGAATTGTCATTTTGAACTCTAGATCTGACATATTACCAATGTCTGTATTGATCAGGTCCCTAGCCTTCGGTACTGCCTCTTGTTCTTTTTTTTGTTGTGAATTTTTCCGCCTTGTCATTTTGTCCAGCTAAGAGTATATGAAGGAGCAAGTAAAATACTAAAAGGGTGGCAACAATCCCAGGAAAATATGCTTTAACCAAATCAGAAGAGATCCCAAATCGTGAGGGGGGAGAAATCCCCCCTCACGATTGGGTGAGGGATCTCCTCTGATTGGGATCTCCTTTGATTGGGATCTCCCAATCTCTTCTGATTGGGATCTCTTCTGATTTGGGGATAAAAAGAGGTTCAAAAAGAAAGAAAGAAAAAAAAGAAAAAAAGAATTAAAAAAAAGAGATTGAATTAAAAATTCAATCAAGAATTTAAAAAAGAATTAAGAAAAAAAGATTGAAGAGATTAGGATCTCTTCTGATTTGGGGATAAAAAAAGGTTCAAAAAGAAAGAAAGAAAAAAAAGAAAAAGAATTTAAAAAAAAGAAAATGAATAAACAAAAGTATAAAAAAGAAAAATATATATATTAGATAATCTAGTTAAAAAACGTTAAAAGAGAAAAGGGTAAAAGTTATAAAAAATTTTAGCAGAAGAAGAGAAAAAAAATGAAAAAGAAAAAAATTAAATTAACTGCAAGACTGAAAAATCACAGGCAGAAAGCCATGAGTTCCGTGGTTTGTTTTCTCCTCCTCTGGAATTCTGCTGCTCTCTCCTTGGTATTGAAACTGCACTCCTTGGTAGGTGAACTTGGTCTTGCCTGGATTTCTTGTTGATCTTCTGGGGGAGGGGCCTGGTGTAGTGATTCTCAAGTGTCTTTGCCCCAAGCGGAATTACACCGCCCTTACCAGGGGCCGGGCTGAGTGATCTGCTCGGCTTTGCTTTCAGGAGCTTTTGTTCCCTGAGCGCTTTCTGTAGAGTTCCGGAGGACGGGAATACAAATGGCGGCCTCCTGGTCTCCGGCCCGGAGGAGCCGAGAGCCCGGGGCCCTGCTCCCCTGTGCGCCCTCAGCGAACAGCTCCCAGTAACTCGCGTCTGCCCAACCTCCGGCCGCGCTCCGAGCTCACCGAGCTTGCGACCGGTTCAAGGCAACTCCAAGCTGCGAGCTTACTGTTGGCTCTGTCTCTGCAGCCGGCTTTCCCGTTCCAATATCCGCAAGCTCTGCGACACTCGGACACCCCCGATCCTTCTGTGACCCCGCAGGACCTGAGGTCACGCCGACCCCGTGTGGGCTTCGCCCCGGTTTAGCCTCCGGAGCGATGTCCCTCAGCGGAACAGACTTTTAAAAGTCCTGATTTTGTGCTCCGTTGCTCCGCCGCTTGCCGGGAGCCGGCCCCTCCCCCCGGGGTCTATCTTCCCGTCGCTTTGGATTCACTTCTCCGCCAGTCCTACCTTTCAGAAAGTGGTTGTTTTTCTGTTTCTAGAATTGCTGTTCTTCTTCTCCTCGATCTGCCGATGGATTTGCAGGTGTTTGCAATCTTTAGATAAGCTCTCTAGCTGATCTCCTGCTAGCTGAAGTAGTCTCAGCCTGCTACTTCTCCGCCATCTTGACTCCTCCTCCTATAATTCTTTTTGTATATTATAAATTTTATAAACTAGTATGTTGTTGAAGTTTTTTTTTTCTTGTCTCTCCCCCCCTTTCTCTCTGTCTCTCTTCCTCCCTCCCTCTCTCCCTTTTGTAATGTCTTTTTCTGGTTTGAGCATCAGAGTAAGACTGGCTTCACAAAATGAGTCGGGAAATGTTTTTACCTCCTTGTGTTTTCTGGAAGAGATTGTGCCGAATTTGTGTTGATTCTTTTTCTTTTTTTTTTTTCTTTAACATTTGCTAAAATTCTCCAGTGAAACTATCTGAGTCTAAAGATTTTGGAGGAGTTTAAATTACAAACTCAATTTTTTAAATTGTTATATCTATTTCATATTGGGTGATTTGCAGTATTTGTGATTATTGAGGGGTTTGTCCATTTTTTTCTAAGTTGTTAAATTTATGTGTGTAGAGTTATTTGTAGTGTCCCTTTATTATCCTTTTGATGTCTGCAAGGTCTGTGGTGATAACTCCAGTTTCATTCCTGATATTGGTAATTTGTGTCCTCTCTTTTTGTCCTTGTTAGTCTTGCTAGAGGTTTATCCATTGCATTAATCTTCAAATAAAAACAAAACATAAAATATTTTAAATAAAGACTGTTCCACTGATTTTTCTATTGTTTCTGTTTTCTTTTTCTTTTTTTTTTTTTAAGATTTTATTTGTTTATTTGAGAGAGAGAGATAGTGAGAGAGAGCACGAGCGAGGAGAAGGTCAGAGAGCGAAGCAGACTCCCCATGGAGCTGGGAGCCTGATGCGGGACTCGATCTCGGGACTCCAGGATCACGCCCTGAGCCGAAGGCAGTCGTCCAACCAACTGAGCCACCCAGGCGTCCCTATTGTTTCTGTTTTCAATTTAATTGATTTCTGCCATTATCTTTCTTATTTCCTTCCTTCTCCTTGCTTTAGGTATATTTGGCTTTTCCTTTTCTAGTCTGTTGAGGTACAAACTTATTTATTTGAGACATTCCCTGTTTTTAATGTATGCATTTGGTGCTATAAATTTCCCTCTCACTGCAGTGTTAGTGGTGTCTTATAAATACTGATTGTTGTATTTTCATTTTTATTCAGTTCAATGGATTTTTCATTTCCCTCAAGACTTACTCTTTGACCCTGATTATTATACTTTGATTATCAAGAAGTATTATATTTAGTTTCCAAGTTTTGGGAAATTTTTTAATTGTATTTCTATAATTGGTATCTAGTTTGATTCCACTGAGGTCAGAGACCACGTATTATATAATTTTAGTTATTTTAAACATGTTAAGATTTATTTATGCCCCAGGATATGGTCTGTCTTGGCATACCTTCTTTGGGTGTTTTTTAGAAAATGCAATTGACTGTTATTGGGTGGAATGTTCTATAAAAGTCAAATAGATCCTCTTGGTTGATGATGTTGTTCAGTTCTTCTATATTCTGCCTGGTTTTCTGTCTAGTTGTTCTTTCAACAATTGAAAGAAAGGTGTTGAAGTCTCCCACTATAATTATGGATCTGCCCATTTCTTATTTTCAATTTTATCTATATTTGTTTCATATATTTTGCAGCACTACTCTTTGGTGTACATACACATACGACTACTATATTCTTGGTGGACTAACCTTTTTATCATAATTTTTTATCTCCCTGTTCCTTATGATTTTCTTTGCTCTGAAATCTATATTATCTAATATTAATGCAGCCACTCCTGCCTTTTAAATTGACGTTTGCATTGTATACCTTTTTTATCCTTTTCCCTTGCTAAGACAACTCTTTACCAGTGCTTTGGCTAAAAAAAGCAGGCTTTTCTTGGGGCTTTTTGGTCCTCATTCGTCAGTGTTTCTGGATTGCCAGCTTCTCCAGCACCTGCTTTGGGGTATCATGGTTCAAAAGAAAATTCAGAACCTCACCGCTGTGTTGCTGTTCAGGTCCTGCAGTTTGTAGTAGGAGTTGAGAAAATACTGAGTGGTCCAGGGACGTCACCAAGTCCCACCTGAGAAACAGATCACAGATTACACTACTGTGGACAAAATAATGCACATCCACAGGTCATGCAGCAAACAGGTGCAAGATACATCCACCAGCAACCAGAGGGCAAAACGAGAGTGGCCCCGGATTCCACCGCCTTGGTTCCCCACCATGCTGTGAGGTTGCTACATAGCCTACTCCCAACTCCTGCAGAGAAGCAGAAGAGGAAAGGAGAAGTTACATGAGACGACGTGAATTTTACAAAGAGAGTAAAAGCTTCCTAAACAGACTGATTAAAATTGGATCAGACTCATCTTTAACCTGATTTGATGGTGGAATAGCTGAGTCTCACTAACTGTGAATAAGAGTGCAGGAGAAATCCAGGTTTCATGCAGGCAAATTAAAGACATTACAGTTTTTGGTACACCCCAGATCTGAATCATACTTTCTAGGTGTTTATTATCTGGCTAGCATAGGTGCCTCAGTGGTGGTGCCACTATCTTACGTATTTTCTCTAATAGTTTTGTTGTTTTACTTCCATTTGTTTGTTTCAGGGGTAGTTCCCATTCTTGTCTTTTTATTTCTCTCCTTTTTTTTTTTTTTTTAACTCTAAGCCTCCTAGATTCTTCAGCCTCCCCTAATTCCCTTTAACTGTAAGCGTATGGACATGACATCTGAGAGACAGTCCAATATATTAGCTCAGAGTATCCCTTAAGCTATGAAAATGTGTCTTATTTCCAAGCAAAGTGGACTGAGAAGTTGCTAAGTTTCAGCTGCATCAAAGAGTAGATACAGTAGATGCTTTTCTAACTTAATCTTGATTCAACAAGCATTTCAGGACCAATGTGACAGGCACTGGATCAAATGCACCCTATATTAACTTATCTCAACATCATAATAGCCCTGAGGCAACTGTATTATCAACCAGAATCTCAGACGAAGAAACTGAAAAGTGGGGGTGCCTGGGTGGCTCAGTTGGTTAAACTTCTGACTCTTGATTTTGGCTCAGGTCATCATCTCAGGGTTGCGAGGTGGAGACCAATGTCAGGCTCTGCACTGAACATGGAGCCTGCTTAAGATTCTCTATTCCCCCGTACCCTGTGCTCAAGCTCACTCATGCTTTCTTTCTCAAAGAAAAAAAGAAAGAAAGAAGTGAGAAAGAAAGAAAAGGAAAGGAAAGGAAAAGACAAGAAAAAGACAAAAGAACAGAAAAGAAAAGAAAAAAGTTAAAAAGTGAATGGATACACTGTGGGCCACTCAGCTAGGGTGCAAATCTGCATACCTTAGAAGTCCAAAGCTTCTCCTATCTTCCAAACAGTCTACTTGTGCTCCCTGATACCATGTATTTCCCCTCGGTTTCCATGTCCAGGATCTTCAAGAGTACAGAATTGACAAGAAAGTTGCCTCCTCGGGATGGCAGTCAGTAGCTCTTCCTAATGCGGTTCTCCTGGTCAGGGTGACATTGGCAAGAGAGTTCATACACTCCCACTTGCCTGTGCTAGAGTAATAATGGAGCACACTGCTTTTGAAATGCTTTCTTTTGGGTTCTCGATGACCCCCTTCAAAGATTTTATTTATTTATTTATTTGACAGACAGAGATCACAAGTAGGCAGAGAGGCAGGCAGAGAGAGAGGGGGAAGCAGTCTCCCCGCTGAGCAGAGAACCCGATGTGGGGACGCCATCCCAGGACCCTGGAATCATGACCTGAGCCGAAGGCAGAGGCCCCAACTCACTGAGCCACCCAGGCGCCCCCTCGATGACCCTTTTCAATCAGTTGTCTTCTGTGTGTTCTCCAAGTGAAACTTTCTCATCTTTTTTCTATGTAAATATGGTTTCTCAGTGAAACTATTTTCCATTAAAAGCGTATTCACAATGTAAGAGCTGTTGTGAATTACTTAATTTGTTTGACCATCTCAGTGCTGATTTTGCCTTAGGTTTTCCCAACATACTCCCATTTTTTCCTTTTCTATGTAGCTAAAGCTCTACATGAAGAAACAGAATCATTCACATTGTGATCCTGAAGATCACAGTGGGGCATTAAAAATAATCTGGTTGGATTTTAAGGTGTTTATCACTTGGCAGGGGAGGGTGTAAGCAGGAGTGAACCGTAATTAAATTATTATGATGTAAAATTTTTCTGACATTTATTTGAGTTAAGTTCTCAAATATCATTCCTCAGAAAGACAGCTTGATGTCTCCCAACAATGTCTCAGATACCATGTGTGTGTGAGAGAGAGAGGTTTTTTAAATGGGAGATTGAAAGGAATCTAGAGATAGCACAATCAGTTGACAAAAAATTGGGTTTAACCACATGAAATTCCCAATATTGTATCATTTTGATCTTTAGAAATGACACTTTTCATAATTCAGCATAATTGCATTCAAAGTGAAATAGGTAGGAAGGGGGCAGAGGGAGGAGGAGGAGGCAGGGGGTAAAGGAAGACAGAGGCTACAGACTTGAAGGGCCGATGGTCACTCCACTCAGGGGATTGCATACTTATAGTAATGGTTAAGTCAGTTCAGAAATTTTATGGAAACTTAACTTGGGAAACACAAGGGGAATGAAAGCAGAAAAGAGTTTCAGGAGAGTCACTTACTTCTGAAATTGAAGGCTGGATCTGGGGCCCAGTGAGAAAAAATCCCTATGAATATGGTAACTTTGAGAGTGGAGAGAAGTATCTAAATTTCAAGAGTGGGAATATGTTGAAGGAAAAACACCATCCCCAAGAGGGGTCAAACAGATGCTGAAGATCAACAGGGCCTTTGAACACACACTCACACCGCCTCCCAACAATGTCTCAGATACCATGTAACGGGGGCCATGTAGCTTACCCATTCTATAAACTGTGTCTCAAGATTCCCTCCCTCCAGTGAAAGGCCACCAGTGTGTGTCTGGGGGTCAAAGGACAGGACAGCTAAAACAAAAAGGCAAGTGAAAGGGAACAGGGAAGAATTCAGGGTTGTGGGCTTTGAAGATCTCCTTACCCCTTTTCCTCATATCCCTAGAGCCAGAGGCAGGATGGTAGCAGGGAATAGCATGCCTGAGAAAAGGCCCCAGAAAGTTCTGCCTCCGAGGATCCAGCGACCCCTGATTCAAAATTAGACGGTCATACAGGTGTGGATGAAACTGCTAGTGGGATCCTCATTTGTCCCTCCTGAGAACTGAGTTAGAGAGGGCCTCTCTTTGTGGGCATGAGTACAGACAGATGGCCTTGGACTTGCTCAAAATATCTCCCCCTCAGGGTCCTTCAGGCAGCAGGCCGCCCTTTCCAAGAATGTGTTTATCAAAAAGGCGACTGGAAACTTTGCTTTCTCTAGACCTCTGTTAACGTGCAACTTGAGATAACCACACATGCCTCTATTTGGAGAGGGAGGCTGACTATTTATAATAATAACAACCCCTGAGGCCATCACCTCCCCGGGGGCCTGGCCTAGCAGCAAGGTCAAGAGCGTTCATTTACCCCTCCAGACAGGGTGAGAGGTGTTTGCTGCACTCACTGAAGAAGAAGGAGGCCCTAGATTCTAACTGCAAACGCTTCCCTGGAAGTGTGGGCCCGGCGGCTCCAATTTTTTTGAGAAAAACTGAATTTTGAGGAAGACATAGTCAGTGGGCCCCTGAGGGTCAGCAGTTGTACTCTCTGGGGGAGCCCAGCCATTCACATCCCTTGTGCTTTCTCGAGCTCTCCACGGGCCTGAACAAGGCTGGTTTCTGCTGCAGGGACTGGGGGAACGCAAGAGGCCAGTAAGGATCATTCTCCAGTGGAATCTAAAAACTTAACGCTAAGACACAGTTGTGTGTTTAAGACTTTGGTCCACGGAAGGAACTCTTATGCTCACCAAAGGGGTTTATCACGCCTTCCTTTGCCAGACAATCCCCTGCCATTTATGATTCAAGATGCTGACCCCAGTTCCACATAACCTGGTAATTACAATGCAATTACAAAAATACAAACCAACTCAAAACTGTGCCTATTTTCCACTGTCCCTCTGGGATTTCCAAATTGCAAGCACTTTGCGTAACATGGGTCTCTATTTCCGTGTTTTACTTCTTTGAGTAGAGCATGAGAGCCCTAAAAAATCTCTAACCTCTGCACTCATGCCTTAGTTGGTAATAACCTCACTGGACCAGGGTCTGAAGGGGGCCTTCAGGCACCTGTCATCACCTCGGAGAACCATCAAGAAAGCGCCCAGCTGAGAACTCCCAGGATCCCGCTGCTGGTACAGGGCCCACAGAGTGTAGATTTGTGAAAACAACACCCGAGATAATAGATAATAAAACCCTGCTGCCTGCCTTAGGAGAGAGATGAAGCATAATTATAATTAAAGCTGCATCTTAAATAGGAAGAGTATGGTGTTTCAGTAGACTCGATGAAGAGCCAGTATGGCCCGAATGGGGCCAAAATCCCAGAAGCGAAAAGTATGAAAATGTTATTTTCTGAGTAAGAAATCGTATTGAAAACCACAGGTCTATTTCTAGTTCTTCCTGAGGTCCGCAGTATAGAAACCCATTTTATGTTGCAGTCCACGGGCTGGCCTGTATTCTAGACCATGGGTGTTGGACTTGAGCAAAACTAGGCTTGACAGCCAATTCTGTCTTACTACTTCTTAGGTAAAAATAAGCATTTTTACTTCATTCCTCGAAACTGAGCTTTTCTCATCTGCAAAATAAGAAAAATATATCATAAAATTCTAAGAAAAAATGATATAATCTAAGTAAGAAACATATCACACATTGTGGCAGGCACATAGTAAATGTTTCATGATACAACGATTTCCCCAGTTCGACATGGGGATGAGCCTTCTGATCCAGGCAAGCCACGTCCCTCTCGTCATTCCTAGAGTTAATTTCTTTTTTTTTTCTTTTTTTTTTTAAAGATTTTATTTATTTATTTGACATACAGAGATCACAAGTAGGCAGAGAGAGAGGGAGGAGGAAGCAGGCTCCCTGCCAAGCAGAGTGCCTGATGTGGGGCTCGATCCCAGGACCCTGGGATCATGACCTGAGCTGAAGGCAGAGGCTTTAACCCACTGAGCTACCCAGGCACCCCTAGAGCTAATTTCTAAGCCTCCTCCCCACCCAGTCTCCTTCTCTTCTCTCCCATTTCCCATCCTGTACTTCTTTTCCACAGTGACCAACACCATGCTTTCTTGCAAGATGATGTCTGACAATTAAGACTAAAATGTTAAAGTTCAACCAGGAATATACTTTCTTAAGGATCAATTTATTTATTTGAGAGAGAGAGCACAAGCAGGGGCAGGGAGAGAAAGAGAGGATCTCCAGCTGACTCCACGCTGAGCACAGAGCCCAACCTAGGGCTCGATCTCATGACTGTGAACCAAGCCAAGATCAAGATTTGGAGGCTCAACTGACTGAGCTACCCCAAGCACCCCCAGGAATACCTATTTTTATGAACAGTTTAGAGTCTGGTACCAGAAATATGGACTCAGACTATTAAAAATGGAAGCTATGATTCTTAAAATGTTTGTTAAATGTAGTACCAGATACTGAATATTCAATTAAAATTGAATTAAATGGATCAAAAAATGGAATGTGATTTTCTTCACCAAAGGTAATTTTTAATTTAAAAGGTAAGGTAATTTCCTTTGGTAATCACCAAAAGTAATTTTAATATAAAATAAGCAATAGCAGCTAATGATATGAGGAATAAAGGGGATTTACCTAAAGCTTCTGAAATCTTAAAATTTATGCCACCATATATTTATTTAACAAAAAATTTTTTTTAAGATTTACTTATTTATTTATTTTAGAGAGAGGGAGGGAGAGAGAGTGAGCAGGGAGAGGAGCAGAGCAAAAGGGAAAGGGAGGGAGAGGGAATCTCAAGCAGAATCTGTGCTGTGCAGGGTAGCCCGACCTGGAGAGCTTAATCTCATAAGCCTGAGATTTTGACCTGAGCTGAAACCAAGAGTTGGATGCTTAACCAACTGAGTCACCCAAGCATCCATATTTAATAAAATTTTTGATAAAACTACATTAAAGGATGGTAAGGCATTATAAAGTAGTGAGTGCAGGGGCAGTGGTAAGGTTTAAATTAATTGATAACTTATCTTCCATAGGAACAAGACAGTAGGCAAGACTAAACAAAACTTTTAAAAAATCAAGAAATATTTGAAAAATCAAAAAAGTAAGGAAAGTGGCTGAAACAAGTTATATGATAATAGGAACCTAAGTACGAGAAGAACCAGGTAAAACAGAAGTATTCGTCTCTGGGAAGTGTGGTTAAGTCTGAGCGAAGCATGGGATTGTCTTTTTTTACTATAAACCACGTAAAATCGTATTATTTCTAAGACATATATTACCTTATAAAAAAGAAAAAGTTGATTTAATTTTACAAATGAAGAACATAACTAGCAAATAACAAGGAATGCGAACTTTAGCTGGAAAATAACTTCTAAAATGTATTTTTTAAGTCACATCAGAACAAACATACTTCTTTTCCAACAGTGTTTTCCTAAATTAAATCAGGGGTTGTGATATATACTCCGATATATGCCAAGGAGACATTAGATCTGCAACTCAGATACAAAGGTCTCTACGAAAGAGTCACAGTAATGAGAATAGTGTGGTTCAAGTTCTAAGCCTGAGGGCACTTAGATGCCTTCCTGGGAAGTACTGAACAGCACAAGAACAGGAAGTGCCAAGCAGAGGGGAAATGATCAGTTAATTCCTAATTGCTTTAATGTAAAAAATAAGTAACATTCCAGAGTTTGCTGTTCATCCAAAAAAAAAAAAAAAGTTGGGTAGGAGTTTGGGTTTTGACCATCAAATAATGATTTCTAACGTACAAGAATTTACTCAATGGGGGTGCCAGGTAGCTCCATGGTTAAGCCTCTGTCTTCAGCTCAGGTCATGATCTTGGGGTCCTGGGATTGAGCCCCGCATTGGGCCCTCTGCTCGGTGGGGAGCCTGCTACTCCCCCATCCCGCCTGACTCTCTACTTGGAATCTCTGTCAAATAAATAAATAAATAAAATCTTAAAAAAAAAAAAAAGAATGTACTCAATGGTTCCATTATTAGAACGTCAAGATTTTGATCACATAGGAATTGTGCTGGTTTGGGGTATAATATTTCCAAAGAAACATAGATGGGAAAACTTCTGTGATAAGAAAGTTCTTTGTTGAAGGCAATAAGGATGTTAAACTTGGAGACAAAAAGATGGTATGATGCAATCATTGTATTAAACAATTATGGAGCTGTTAGGTCAGCAAAGAATAACTTGGGATGAGTGTTTCCAGAAAATAAGAAATGCAAAACCCCGTTCAGGCACCTGCCGAACTGGAGGCCAAGTAAGGGACTTTGTTCTGTGCTCCTCTAGTCCTCTGCCTATCTATGTCATTGCCATCACTTCGTATCACTATCACTGACTGCAACCTTCTACAAGGCAGTGTATATGGCTTTACTCTCCCTCACGTCCACAGTGGCCAGCACCATTTCTGGTGCATGGCGGGCACTTGAAATTCTGGAGTGGGTAGATTTGGACTTAAAGAACATCAAACAGCAAGAGAAGCCAACAGTGGACTGGATAGTCTGGTGAGATGAAGAGTGTTTAGTCACTGGAGTAATTAAGAGGAATTGGAGTCTTTCACTGAGTGACCTCTAAGATTTCTTCCAACTTAAGGAACCTTCCGTTAATGCGGGTTTTGGCTCTGTCAGTGTTAGACTCAGGAGTCTCTCATGATAGCTAATGGCTTCTATATCCTTACCTTTCTTAGGTAGATGCATAGCAGGACACCAGATGGGGGGGAAAACTATGAATGCAGGGGAGAACTCACTTTTGTCAATAGCCTTCAGTGAGCTTTCCAATGTCCCAGAAGGAGACCAGTTACCTCAGAGATTAATCAAGAGGGAAGTGGGGGAGGGGCATGGATGACAAATACAACATGAAATAGGGAAGAAGGAAGGTGCGAGAAAGCTCCTTCTGGTTCAAACTTCCCATATCTTGAAGTCCTTGCCATTCCTACCTACCAAATCAGGATCTTAAGAACAGGAAGAATTGGGGGAAAGAGATGAAGGAAATTATGGATGGAAGGATTGCCACATTATACAACCCAGGAGACTATGATGAATCTCACAGTTAATAGAAGGCCAGGTGCCCTCTGGTCTTGAGCAGTGCTCATTCTGCACAGCAGGTCCTGGTGGTCCTGGTGAGACTAGAGTCTGGCCAGATGACGGTGTTTTATACCTTCTCGGAAGTGAGAAGGGGAAGATTGGTATCAAAATCCCAGGCAAACAACACCAATAACCACAATCAGCTACCTTAGAATGTAATCACATTTAAAATCAACCTATTTGCTAGACTATTCTAAATTCCATTGTACTATCCTAATCTTGGGGTTGACTCTGCAGGTAGATGAGACTCACTACATACCTATAACAACTTTCTAATGAGTCCATAAGAAATGTGAGGTGCCTTAGTTTCCCAAATGCTAGACACTCAGAAATCTGATGGCCATGTTTATTGTGCCCTGCCTGGGACTCATACAGGAGCTCCTCCATAAGGAGGAGAGCAAGTGGAGTTAAGAGGGAGTTGGATAATAGGGAGTAGGTGGGAAATCAGGGGACAGAGGTGCTGACAGCTGAGAGGAGTTGGTGAGTATGCGTCAGGGGCAAGTGCAGACCACTCACAGCTGTCTATTTTTACATGGACACTTAGCTGCCTGTGTCACTGAGCTTTGAGGACACTGGTACCCAACGTCCCAAAAGCCTATTTAGAGAGACGTCACTTCAGTGACTGATAACAGCACCGTGTCAATTCTGCTAGATGATTGAACCAGAAGGCAGTCTACAGCAGCTTTCACAACGGGATAAACAGGAATACTGCTGCACTACAAGTGAGTAGACCTCAGGGGGAACTAGCGAGAAAGCCATTAGAAAGAGGTCCAGGGAGCCTCATATATTGATAAGCCATTTTACCATTGGGTCCTGTAATACATTTTACACACTCCACCTCTTCCCCAACATGGCTTAAGTATCTGTGGTTTTTATTTTCCTGTTACCCTGTAAGACTTTTTCAATAAGGGTATGTCTCCTTTTGAGGCAAAAGTTTTGTATTTATAAGAAAAAATAAAGGTGCTGGGGCACCTGGGTGGCTCAGTCAGTTAAGTGTCTGCCTTCTGCTCAGGTCATGATCCTGGGGTTCTGGGATCAAGCCCCTCATTGGGCTCCCTGCTCAGGAGGGAGTCTGCTTCTCCCTCTGCCCCTCCCCCTGTTTGTGCTCTCTCTCTCTCTCACACATATTCTCTCTCTCTCTCTCTCTCAAATAAATAAAGAAAGAAATAAAATCTTTTTTAAAAAGGGGGTGGGAGAAAAAGAACCTGCTTTCCCTCCAGACTCTTTCTCAGAAAGATGACGGAGTAATGGCTGATGAGTTCTGAAGACTCAGGGGGCTTGGAGGGGATTTGGTCAACATGATGAAGAGAACCTTGGATTCTCTTCCTGGAATAGGCCACAGGCCAAAATTTTCCTCTTATCCACTCTTCTCAAACCCACTCACAAAATGGAATTTGCCAGGCTCACTTTAGACTTGGAAACAGGGTACACTTCTTATCAAAGCACCAATGAAGCAAAGGGCACTATTTCACTATCCTTCTGGCAGGTACTGACTTTTGAGAGTTCTGCCCACACAAGGTCTCTCTGATAGCAATGATGTCTGATGCACGGTAGATGTTGAGGGTTCGAGGAGGCTTTCATGGCCACAATGGAGAAGAACCATGGGACAGGTTGCCCTCAGTGACCAGTCAGGAGACTGAACAGTCTGGCTTCCTTCTCCAGGTCTCTGCATGCCACACCAGGCACATCCTCAGGATGAAGAAAGGAATAAGGTGGTCCTGGCAGGTGGCCTCATAATGCTGAATGTCAAAGCAGTTGACTAACATCTTCCCTCACTGGATGGCCTTCAAGGAAAAATGCTCTGCAGCCCCGCACAAAACCTAAGTGATTTAAATTGGATACTTGGAAAGAAAAGGAAAAAGTAAACAGGATTTAGATAACTGTGGTTAGGAAAATAGCTTCAGGATAATTTGGCCTGAGTGTTTAGGAGACTCAGAGGGCCTGAGGAATGCGGTGGATTCCCGGAAGATGGATAGGGACACACATTCCTTTACAACACCCAATTACCAAGTCTTCATTTGTTTTCTTGGAACCAATCTTGTCTGAAGAAAGGTCATCCTCTCTGAGGCTGGGGAGAGAAAAAGAATTCAGAGGTCCCAGTTATACAAGACAAACAAGGGAATGGAAGAACATCAAATAATCATTGGACTAGCCAAATTCCAATTCTAAGATAACAAGAGGCAAGGCGATGAATATTCTACTGAAGGAGTCTTTACAGGGACCCCACTAGATACCCAGCCCCACATTGACTTAGATACCACCACAAGGTCTGACCTGACCTGTGGTGTACAGCAGTGAAGCAAAGCAGGTATAATAGGGGTATGGGGGTGGGGTGAGCTGGCAAGTTCATGCTCTTTCTCAAAGGGCAACCCTCCTCAGTGCCAGTGTCCGCAGGAATGCTCCAAGCAGGTCCACAGTTGTCAGATCTCTGGTTGTTTCAAGACTCACTCAATCTACAGTTTTAAGTAAAATATCATAATGTTGCCAAAACATTTTTAGAATAATATTATTGAGACTAAAAACATGTCCACTGGCTGGACTTTGCCCATGGACCTCTGCTTTACAGTGTCCAACCTATAAAAATAATCTTCAGAGAAAGAATAACAAAGCTAGAGATATCACACTGATTTCAGGCTATATTGAGAAGCTGTAGTAATCAAAACAATATGGTACTGATATAATAACAGATGCATAGATTCAGGGCACAAAATAGAAAACCTAGAAGGAAAACCATTCATATACGGTCAATTAATTTACAGCAAAGGAAGCCAGAATATACAATGGGAAAAAGACAATCTCTGTGATAAATGGTCTTAGAAAAACTGCAAAGCCACATGCAAACAAATGAAACTTGACCACTATCCACACCAAACACAAAAATTAACTCCAAGTGGATTAAAGACCTGAATGTATGACCTGAAACCACACAACTAGAGAAAAACATAGGTAGTAAGCTACTCGACATCAGTCTAGGGGATGAGTTTTTTATTCTGACACTAGAAGCAAAGGCAACAAAAGCGAAAGTAAACAAATGGGACTACATCAAACAGAAAAGCTTTTGTCCAGCAAAGGAAAGCATCAACCAAATGGAAAGGCAACCTGCAGAATGGGAGAAAATATTTGCAAAGCATCTCTTTGATAAGGGATTAATATCTAAAATATAGAAAGAACTCATACCACTCAATAGTGAAAAACAAACAATCCAATTAAAAAATGAGAACAGCATAGATATTTTCCCAGAGAAAACATATATAAATAGCCAACAGGTACATTTAAAAAATGCTCAGATCACTCAGCATCAGGGAAATGCAAATCAAAACCACAGTGCGATGTTGCTTCACACCTATTAGAATGGCCGCTATCAAAAAGACAAGAAATAAGTGTTGGCCAGCACATGGAGAGAGGAGAACACTTGTGCACCGTTGGTGAGAGAGTAAATTGGTGCAGCCACTCTGGAAAACAGTATGGAGATTCCTCAGAAAGTTAAAAATAGAACTAGCCTATGATCCAGAAATTCCACTTTGGTATATACTGAAAGAAATGAAAACATTCACTCAAAAACACAGATGAACCAGTATGTTCACTGCAATATTGTGTATAGTAGCCAAGATATGGAAATAACCTAAGTGCCCATCAATAGATGAATGGATAAAGAATATGTGGTGTGTGTGTGTGTGTATACATTTATATTGTAATATATTTATAATATAATCCATACATATGTTAATAAATATATCTGATGTTTTATTTTATTATATATTATAATGTATATACATTGTATAATTATAATATATACATATATTTATTCATATATTATATATTTATTTGTATTTATATAGTATATATTTATTTTATATTACATATTATAATATGTATATAACATAATGTATATTACAGTATGTAATATATATTATATATTTATGAATGCCTCATATTCTTTATCAAATCATATATTACATAAAATATATATTTATGTATCTTTATATACGTACATATAATGAAATATTATTCAGCCATAAAAAAGGCACAAAATCTTACCATTTGCATAAACATGGGTGGACTTTGAGGGCACTACACTAAGTGAAAGTTATCCAGAGAAAAGCAAATACCACATGATCTCACTTATATGTAAAATCTAAAAATAAGCAAAAAAACTCTCAACAACAACCTGAGCTCATAAAGACAGAGAATAGATGATGATTACCAGAGGCAGGCGGGTGGTGGGGTGGGTCAAATGGGTGAAGGGAGATTAAAAAGGTATAAAATGCCTTTCAGTTATCAGATAAATAAGTCATAAGGATGCAATGCATATTTGAAAGTTGCTAAAAGAGTAGATCTGAAGAGTTCTCTTTATGAAAAAAAGAAAATTCTGTAGGCATGTACAATGATGATCATTTTGCAATAGACACAAATACTGAACTACTATGTTATATATCTGCAACTAGTATAATGTTGGATGTTAATTATACCTCAATTTTTAAAAAACTCTACAACTTATAACTTTATGAGACAACATATACATTCAAGAAATGATGCACCAATGATTCAATTATAGCCTTTAAGGAAATGGAAAATTACTTAGGTGATCAAATCAATCCAATTTTTGAATGAGAATGCAGACCCCAGGGAATGGAGTAAGCACCATGTGAGTAGCTGGGGACAGGAAGACAACTAGAAACTCTTATCTTCTCTTCAGTGTTCCTTCCTCTACAGTGGCCACCCAGCCAGACACCAAACACCTGAGAGCCTTTGCCCTTCTCTTCTCAAAACCAGCTGGTGCTAAGTTCTTCATTCTATCCTTCATGTGCATTATATCTTCATCACGAAGGCAATGGTGGGATTGCACTGACTGATGAGAGAACAAGGAAGTTGGCCAGGGAGCTGTGGGCACCATTTCCGGCCAGAGGGACCAGCTCTTAGACCACATGATGCCCTTTCCTGTAATGTTGTTAGACTTCACATTTGGTCCTTACCCATAAACTCTAGTTGGGCTCCATCTCTCTGATGGAAGCCCTAGGACCGCCCGGCTGACAGTGATCTCCCCATCCTTCAAGCACTCCACATGTTTTGCAAACCAGACCTTTGGCATTGCCTATCCAACTAGATCAGTCATTCCCAGCTTGACACTACCAGGGCTAAGTCTTCACCCCCACCCAATTAACTCAGACTCTCCAGCACCCAGGTTGTTTTAATGTGCAGCTAAGGTTGAAAACCTCTGACCTAATCTTTGAGCCATTTGAAGATGAAAATGCTCAAGAGCAGGACCACCTACATAATTTTCGGAACCCAATACAAAATGAAAACAGAAGGCCTCGTTTTTTTTTCTAGAGCAGTCTGGTCATGGGTTTATTAACTTTAGAAATCTTTTCAAGATGATGAGCTCTTGGGGAGCACCTGGGTGGCTCATGTCAGTTAAGCGTCTGCCTTAGGCTTTGGTCATGATTTCAGGGTCCTGGGATGGAGCCCCACTCAGTAGGGAGTCTGCTTTTCCCTCTCCCTCTGCCCACCCCCATCCCCCAGCTCCTGTGCATGCTCCTTCTCTCCTTCTCTCAAATAAATAAATAAACAGTCTAAAAAAAAATCACCTCTTGGCCTTGTTGCTTTTCTTTATCCATGTTTGTTTTACATTTCATTTATTTATGCTCTTATTTTGTAATTTTTTCTTCTATTTAGAGCATTGATTTTTTGACATTTCTGCTTTTTAAATATATATACATTCAATCCCAGGCATTTTTGGTTTATGTTTGATGTATATGTCCAAGCTTCTTGAGAAAAAGGGTCAGATGGTTGATTTTCAGTCTTTCTTCTCTCTAATACGTGCAGTTGGAGCTATGTATTTTCATTTAAACACCACTTTAGCTGAAACTTATAGGTTTCAATATGTTGTATTTTTTTTAAAGATTTTATTTATTTATTTGACAGAGAGAGATCACAAGTAGGCAGAGAGGCAGGCAGAGAGAGAGAGAGAGGAGGAAGCAGGCTCCCTGCTGAGCAGAGAGCCTGATGTGGGACTCGATCCCAGGACCCTGAGATCATGACCTGAGCCGAAGGCAGCGACTTAACCCACTGAGCCACCCAGGCGCCCTATATGTTGTATTTTTGTTATGAGTCAGTTCAAAGTATTTCTAATTCCCTTCCTAGTTCTTTTCTTTCAAAATATTTTGCTCTTCTTGAATTGAGATTTCCTAGATTTTATTGTGCCCAGAGGTTATTTAGAAATGTGTTTCCTGACTTCCAAATGTATGTAGATCTTCCAGTTATCTTTTTTTTTTTTTAATTTAATTCCACTGTGGTCAGAGAACCTATTGTGTATGATTTCAGTCTTTTGAAATTTGTGGAGATTTACAGAATGACTCACAGAATATGATCTATGTAGGTACGTGCTCCTTGTGTCTGTGAAAAAATACACACAGTCTGTCTAATCTTCTTTGTGTTGTTATATATAGATATCGAATAGATGAAGTCATTTTTTATATTGTTAATCTTTTACATCCTTACTGATTTATTGTCTGCTTTTAACAGTCCCTGAGAAATGTGTGTTAAAATCCCAGCTATGATTATGTTTCTCTATTTCTCCTTCCAATTCTATCACCTTTTCTTTATATTTTTAAGTGATAATTGGGTGCCTAGAAATTTAGGATTGTTATATTTTCCTGTTGGTCTTTTTATCATTTGAAATACCTCATTTCTAATAATTTATTTTTCTCTTAAACTTTACTTTCTCTGTTGGTAATGTATGTATACTACCTTAACTTTTAGTACTTGCTTGGTATCTGTTTTAGCTGATTACTTTCATTCTATATACTTTTATACTTAAAATGTGTCTTCTATAATCAACATATAATAATGCTATTATTCCAGTATGATATTTACGTCTCTTCATTTAAGTATTAGTCCATTGATAATTGATGAGATTACTGATATATTTAGTTTCAAATCTATCATCTTGTTAATTTTTTCTATGTTCCCTCCCTGTTTTCCTTTATTGTTTTACTTATTAATCAAACATTTTTCTTATTCTATTTTAATCTATCAATCTGTTACTTATACATTCTTTTATTATTATTTCAATGATAAACCATGAGATTAGAAATTCATCCTTGAATTGGTGTAGTCCACCTTAATTTTGTACTTTGATCACTTCCTGAATAGTGCATGAAACTTAAAATAGTTTAACTGCATTTACAACTTTCCAGTGTTTTCTTTTTTTTTTTTTAATTTGGTGTTATTGTTCTCATATATATTTACTATATATTTTTTTAAAAATTTTATTTATTTATTTGACAGACAGAGATTACAAATAGGCAGAGAGGCAGGCAGAGAGAGAGGGGGAGGCACGCTCCCTGCTGAGCAGAGAGCCTCATGTGGGGCTCGATCCCAAGACCCTGGGATCATGACCTGAGCCAAAGGCAGAGGCTTTAACCCACTGAGCCACCCAGGCGCCCCTGTTTACTATATTTTATTTATTTTTTATTGTTATGTTAGTCACCATAGAGTATATCATTAGTTTTTTTTAAGGTTTTTTTTTTATTTATTGACAAAGAGAGGTCACAAGTAGGCAGAGAGGCAGGCAGAGAGAAAGAGAGGGAAACAGGCTCCCTGCTGAGCAGAGAGCCCAATGTGGGGCTCAATCCCAGGACCTCGAGATCATGACCTGAGCCGAAGGCAGAGGCTTAACCCACTGAGCCATTCAGGTGCCCCACATCATTAGTTTTTAATGTAGTGTTCCGTGATTCATTGTTTGCATGTAACACCCAGTACTCCGTGCAATCTGTTTTTTAAATATCATTTAAATTACTTAAAATTATATATTTATTAGAGAGTGAGTGTTAATGGGAGAGGGGCAGAGGGAGAAGGAGAGAGAGAATCCACAAGCAGACTCTCCACCGAATGCAGAGCCTGTCAAGGGCTCAATCCCAGGACCTCGAGATCTTGACCAGAGCTGAAATCAAGTCAGATACTCAGCAGAATGAGCCACCTGGGAGCCCCATCATATATGTTAACTTTATTTTAAAGCCTGAAATCCATTATTAATGTTTATCCACCTTCATACTTATCCGTATGGGGTGTTCATTTCTTTCTACATATCTGTACTTCCATCTGAGATCATTTTCCTTCTTACTGATAGTTCTCTTTAGTACTTTTAAATGAGAATTTCTATTTGTCTGAAAGTGTTCTGTAAGTGTTTTTCTTTCAACACTATACAGATGTCATTCCATTGTCTTCTGGCTATTAAAAAATCAGTATTGTCTTCAAAGAAACTTACTGTTTCTTTGAAGACAATACATCTTTTACTTCTGCTTGCTATTAAAATGTTCTCATCTTTCAATTTCAGTTCTTTGACTGTGATGTGACTCAGCATGGATATTTTTGTATTTATCTGCTGGCATTCTCTAATGTTTGAATCTACAGTTTGATGTCTTTATTAATTGTGTAGACCATATTTTTAAAAAGAATTACTTTCAAAAATATTGCATCTGTCCCACTCTCTCTCTCCGTCCTCCTCTCTGGGGAATCCAATCAATCCATACATCAGAACTTTATATCATGTGTTCTGTCTTTTGTGCCCATTTTATTTTTTTCCATCTTTTTTTCCCATCTGAACTTTAGTCTGGATATTTGTATTGTTTCTTTCTTTAGCTTTCAATTAATTTGAAATTAATTAATTAATTTCAATTGAAATTCAATTTCAATTCTTTAGCTTTCAATTTCAACCTTTCTTTAGCTTACCAATCTTTTCTTCTGCTAGTTCTAATCTCATGTTAAGCCACTCATTTAGCTATTAATTTTACCTAGAGTATTTTTTTCAGATTTAGAATAATCATTTGAGATATATGGATATGGTATGCACACACACACGTTGGTAAAATTTTCTGTCTTTCCACTGTTTCCTACAGGATGTCAATCATAGTTATATTAAAATCTCTGTCTGATAAATTAATATCTAAATAATTCAGAAGACTTTTTATTTTGATACTTTTTAAAAAGTTTTCAGTCATTTGATCTTAATTTTAGCATGGCTTGTGGGTTTTTTTTTAATAATTTTTTAAAATTTTATTTACTTATTTGACAGACAGGGAGAGATCACAAGTAGGCAGAGCAGCAGGCAGAGAGAGAGGAGGAAGCAGGCTCCCCACTGAACAGAGAGCCAGATTCGGGGCTCGATCCCAGCACCCTGGGATCACAACCTGAGCTGAAGGCAGAGGTTCAACCCATTGAGCCACCCCGGTGTCCCAGGATGTCTTATGGTTTATTTCAAGTTCTGGACATGGCCTGTGAAAGACTCTGGAAGACGTTTTCCTGCAAGTTGTATTGATACTCCATCTGGCAGACAGATCACTGATCACCATGATTCTGTCATGGGCTGATTTTATGCTGTCAGGCTTGGTCAGTTTAAGTTTGCCCTTTCTTCTGTGACATAGACTTTATTCCTAAGATTGGGCCCTTCTGGGAGCTCAGTCAATATTCTTTATTATTGACCAATGCCTCTTCTCTTTCATGCGTCTTAAACTCCAGTCTTTCTCTCCCTAGTACCATGTGGCTGCTGAAATCCCTGGTCATCTCTCCAAACTTCAACTTTTTGCTGGTTTCTGGTGTGCCTGATGCATGCCTGCCTTAAGAGTGGGCTAATGGATCCTGGGATCGAGCCCCACATTGGGCTTCCTGCCCAGTGGGAAGCCTGCTTCTCCTTCTCTCCCTCCCCCTGCTTGTGTTTCCTTTCTTGCTGTCTCTCTCTCTCTCTCTCTCTGGGTCAAATAAATAAATGCATAATCTTTTTAAAAAAAAAAAGAGTGGGCAAATGTCTCCAGGAAAAATGTATCTAGAATTTTTTGTTCCTTTCTCTACAGTTCCTTTCTTTATACAATTTTGCCCCTCAAGTGACCACTTCTGTAAACCTGAATTCCAGCCTCTGTGTCCTCAATGCAGTGGGACACTCACTGAATGCATGACCCTGTCCACCCACGCAGACAGCTCGCAGATGCTGTCAGGAAAGAGCAGGCCAACAGTGGAACTCCCCCCGATGTTGTCCCTTCTCTCAGGGACTGCCCCACATTTAGTCCTGTCTGTACTGATTGCATTTCAATGCCTTCAAACAGCTTATATATTTTTTCCAGCTTTAATTTTTTTCAGTAAGAGGGTTAGTTCCATACTAGCTACTCTACTACGGCTGGAGATGGTGGTATTCCCTCTACCACCCCAAAACTCCCTCATCCTTCAATTTATATAGATATTTGTCATCAATAATATTGTTTGCCTCCTTCTGAGGGACTTAAGCTGCATAGTCACCAAGAGAGGAAAAATGGGATCTTTTCTTCCAGGTGATCACTGATGTTTTTAATTGACAATTTAAGGAAATCCTCAAAAATGGCATAGCCACAGTTTGCATCCCAAGAATTACTAATCTCTATATCTTCAGTGGATAACACTATATTCTCCAGCAATGGTAGACTAGTATGGTCCAGGCTCACACTACTACTGATAGAAAAATGCTGGAAAAAATATAGGAAAATGTATCTGAAGTCCTTTGAGAGCTGCCCAGACAGTGAGGACTTGACAGAGCTCAGGGGCTGTGGGTGGAGGGAAGGGAAGCCAGATGGTGAGCCAAAGTCCTACTTTGCCCTTGAAGCACATGCTGATTCAAGGAAATGGATGGGACTTGGTAGCTGGTCCTTGTCAATCATCAGTGGAAAAAAACGAACAAAACTCTGGGACCCAATGTTATTATGCTATCAGAAATCCAGAGCCCAAAGGATTTATTTTCTAATTCACTAAGAAAATACCTGGGGCTGGAAAAGGGGTCCTGCCAGCAATCTCCAGAAAGGAGCAGCCCAAACAGAGACAAATGAGCTGTCCATACTGCGAAGGGAATCTGAGGGTGAGTTTTTACTGGGACTAAGCACAGACATCACAGCAGTGTATATAGTAGCTGTCATTGACCGTGAGCCCACTACCTACTCGGTGTTGGGTAAAGTGACTTAGACTCACAGTCCTCCAATAGAAGGCCCCAGATCAGTGTCACCAGCATCACCAGGGAGTTGGCTGGACATGCACAATCTCTGGTTTCACCTGGTGAGTCAGAACCTGCTTTCTCACAAAAGCCCCAGATGATTCATATAGAAGTTAACGTTTTGAGACGTGGCCGAGACTCATTGTTTCAATACTCATTAATGACTCTGAGAGGGAGATACTATTCTTATCTGCATTTAATAGATGTGAAAACAGACTCTCCTGTGTTTCTTTTCAGCAGACCGTCCATCTGCCTGTGGCTGGCAACAGGGGAGCTGGACCTTGGACCCACATCTGTCAGACATCTGACACGTATACCCGTTGCCATGACACAACACTTCCTACTTGCTCCTTCTGCTCTCTGTGTCTGCTGGAGTTGGACATCATGGAGATCTGTCATCCTTCTATTGTTGTTAAGTTCCCTTGCATCGATTTTTTTTCAAATTTTTATTTAAATTCTAGTTAGTTCACACATACTGTGTAGTATTGGTTTCCGGAGTAAAATTCAGTGATTCGTCACTTACATACAACAGCCAGGCCTCATCACAAGAAGTGCCCTCCTTCGTGCCCATCACCCATCTAGCCCATCCTTACCCAACACCCTCCAGCAACCCTCAGTTTGTTCTCTATAGTTAAGAGTCTCGGGTGCCTGGGTGGCTCAGTGGGTTAAAGCCTCTGCCTTCAGCTCAGGTCACGATCCCAGGGTTCTGGGATGGAGCCCCACATAGGGCTCTCTGCTCAGCGGGGAGCCTGATTCCCTCTCTCTCTCTCTGCCTGCCTCTCTGCCTACTTGTGATCTCTCTCTCTGTCAAATAAATAAATACAATCTTTAAAAAAAATTTTTTTAAGAGTCTTTTATAGTTTGTTTCCCTCTCTTTTTTTTTTCCCCTTCCCATATGTTCATTTGTTTTGTTTCTTAAATTCCACATATGAGTGAAATCATACAGTATTGTCTTTTTCTGGCTGTCCTAGCATAATACTCTCTAGCTCCATCCACGCCCTTGTATTTATATTTGAATTGTGTTATGGATTGAATTGTCCCTCCACTCCAGATTCATATGTTGAACTCCTGACTTCAGTCCCAGTACCCCGGAATATGATTGTATGTCTAATAGGGTCTTTAAAGAGGTCATGGAGGTTAAGTGAGGTCATTAGGTAGGCCCATAATCCAATATGACTAGAATCTGTATTAAAAAAACAGGTTTTATGGACTGAATGTTTGTGTCCCCCCAAAATTCATATGTTGAAGCCCTATCCGCCAAAGCAATGGTATTAGGGAATGGGACCTTTGGAAGGTAATTAGGCAGAGATGGGGTTTTGAGGGCAAAGCCCTCATAAATGGGATTAGTGCCCTTATAAGAGTCCCAGGATATCAGGCTTCCACTCTTGGCTCTTTCTGCCACGGGAAGACTCCAGGGGAAGTTGGCTCTCTGCACCTGAAAGAGGGCTGTCACTAGGGCATAGTCACACCAGCACCCTGACCTCAGACTTCCAGCCTCAACAACCGTGAGAAATAAGTTTTTGTTATTAACAAGCTCCCCAGTCTGTGCCACGTTGCTGTGGCTGCCCTAGCAAATGAAATACAAATCAATAGATCTGTTTTCACGGTCCAAGCTTACTGATCTATTTTAATTTGTACAACCGATTTAGATCTAGTGATTCATTAGAGACAAACTTCAGGGGAAGTTTTGCGACGTCATGGTTACCATAATTCTATATCCATGTATAGACACACAGGGTGATGAAAATGTAATTCATTCAAATCTCTATATTGGGAGATCCAAAGGTAGCTGTATGATTATATTACATACCAAAGGACACATTTTTATCTGATTGAGCTTCTGGGCTTTGCTGATCTAGACTTAAGAGGAAATGACAGACCTGTACCCATGAAAGGTAGACAGGAAGAAAACGTGGCTGCGGAGCGTGGGGCCCCAGAAACTCCTTGGGACTTAAAATCAGCCTTACCTTAATAAACCACCTGTACTAAGCACGGTTCCGTGTGTTAAAAAGAAGCCATGTTCCATTATCCCAAGAAGCTAAAAGTTAAATGGCTTAATTTAAACAATTTTAAAAACCTAATTAATGGCAACAAAATAAGTGTGGACTTGATGCAGAAAGAACCAGTTCTGTAGACCAGCTTGGTGTAAATGAACAGTGTTGATTCTTTAAATTCCAGTGGCATCATAAACTGTGCTCTAGATACAGTCACGCAAGCTTAGTGGGACAAATGTCCTGTGTTGTCTTCTGATCCAGAGCTACTGAATTCAAGTTCAGAGGCAAATTGGAGCACAAACCTTCCAGGTCTTGGGTAGGGCAGGAGTTGGCTTGGTTCCTGGGAGGGACATGGGACCCCTCCAGCTTCACTCGTCTCTTAAGGCCAAGCCAGCAGAACAAAACTCCACTCCATTGTGCCATCTAGGTCACCTCCTGGGCTATACTTCCTCTCAGAGCCTCACATCCCACAGTGACAGTGCGGGGGATATGACAGAAAGCGCTCACCAGGGGTTAACACTCTTTGCTTTTAGGAAGTCTGGAGGAACAAGAGGTAGACTGAAGGGAGTTGCTTCTACAAGTATAGAACCATACTGGTACTCTCCTGTAAATGCCCTGCCCTTTTGTGTGTGTGTCCTACAATTCCTCACAGTATAGCAGAGGACTCATTGCCCCTCGATTTGGCATTCTGGGTGCAGCATTATTAATGATCCTCCCTGGAGGTGTGCCCTGAACAAGAAAGGGAGAGGATTTTATCTCCAGAGCCACTGCTGAAGGACATCGACTCAATATTAGGCAGTGGCTACTGATAATTCAGAGTCCATCACAACGTGCCTGGTGTTGGAGTTACCGTGAAGTTTCTCTGAGGCTGCCCCTGATCCGGCTGTGTAAACCATTAGCTAAGCCACCACCATGTCCATTTTTTAAAAAATTTTCTCTTCCTAGTTGTTTTTATCTCTTCATTACACTTTCATCTATTATGCAAGTTTTTCCATTTTTTCTTGTTTAAAAATGTGCTCTTAAGGTTCCATGAATTGCTAGAAAAGTCCCTCAAAATCCAGGTAAAATGGTCACCTCATTTATTTTTTTAAAGATTTTTATTAATTTATTTGACACAGAGAGAGATCACAGGAAGACAGAGAGGCAGGCAGAGAGAGAGGAAGGAAAGCAGGCTCCTGCTGAGCAGAGAGCCTGATGCAGGGCTCGATCCCAAGACCCTGAGATCATGACCTGAGCCGAAGGCAGATGCTTGACTCACTGAGCCACCCAAGCACCCTGGTCACCTCATTTAAAGCACATCCTGAATTGTGCTGCTTTTGAAAGACCAAAGTGCAATCTCTATGGGAAACAGTATGGCAGGTCCTTAAAAAGTTAAACATAGAATTACCACAGAAGACAGTAATTCCACGTTAGGTATATATGCTCCAAGGGTCCAAAGCAGGAATTCAAACAGGTATGAGTGTACACCCATGTTCACAGCAGCATTATTCACAGGAGCCAAAGATGGAAGCAACACCAATTTCCATCTGCAGATGAATGGACCAACAAAATGGTCTATCCTTTCAATGGAAAATTATTCAGTCTTAAAAATGGAAGGATGGGGGCGCCTGGGTGGCTCAGTGGGTTAAAGCCTCTGCCTTTGGCTCAGATCATGGTCCCAGGGTTCTGAGATGGAGCCCCGCATCGGGCTCTCTGCTCAGCGTGGAGCCTGCTTCCTCCGCTCTCTCTCTGCATGTCTCTCTGCCCAGTTGTGATTCCCCTCTGTCAAATAAATAAAATATTAAAAAAAAAAAAAAAGGAAGGGTGTTTTTACAAAGGCTGCCGCATGGATGAACTTTGAAGACATTATGTTTGGTGAAGAAGCCAGTCAGAAAAGGACAAACGTTTGTTCTGTTTCCACTTGTACGAGGGACTTAAATTTGTCAAGTTCATAACGACAGAAGGTAGAATGGGGGTTGCCAGAGTTGAGGCGAGGAGAAATGGGGAGTTGTTCTTTCAACGGTACAAACTTTCAGTTTTGTAAGATGAACAATTTCTGGAGAAGGAGGGGGTGATGCTTGCATGATACTTAATACCATTGACAGTGCGCTTGGAAAGATAAGATTATGTTACATATATTTTAACGTAATTTGGAAAAGCCACAAATTGGAAGCAGACTGAGAGGGTTGTATGGCTGATGAGACTCTCGGTTCATTTGGGACACAGATGTTTGTGTGGCTGTCAAGGACTTGAGAGCATGTCCCACAGATGGATCTGGAGGGAAGCGCGTGTTCCTCTGAGCACTCTTCTCATCATGCAAGCGAAGTAAAAAGGGCAGTATATTTTTTCTTTCACTTATTTAAAAATAGAGGAGTGAATCTAGGTCAATGTTCTTGATAGCTCTGTTTACTTTCCATCTCAAAGAATTCCTTCCTGTTCTGGGAAAAACTAACTAACAGTTTTGCACGCATTTCCATGTTTCTAAGTGTGAGGAATGTGATTGATGAAGGCCAGAATGAAAACTGCCAAGTCCTTTTCCTCAGACTCTGTCTGATACTCAGACATAACTAATTTTAACCAGCCAGAAATCATCAAGGGCATCGTATGTGTCGCTTGGCGGTTCTTTCACACCCCTCTCTGTGTTAGGATTTCTATGTTCACACCCCTCAGTGACAGAGAACACTGACCGTCATTCAACTTCAGCATGCTCTTTTCATAAAAATTAAAATCTCTGGACCACTTCAATGAACTTGGAGTCAGAGTTTCCATGCTAGGGCTTCGGAAAAAAGTATTGGTGACCCAATACTTTACATGGTTTTGTGGTCCAAATTTTACTCATGAGCCCTAAGAGCTATTTTCTTCTCATTTTATTGATCCGAGTGTGAATACTGGGTGACGGAATAGGCACAGAGTAGCGGCTGCTTTTGAACCACAGAAATGCCCTTGGGCTGCTTGGCCCAAAATGCACAGTGAACAGAATTTTGGACATCTCTTTACTGTTGGGTTCTAAAATTGGAAGTTCAAAGGAGCTTCTAATGGGAAGTAAAGCAGAGGGCCAGCCTGGATAAAAATGACCAGCTCCAGTCTGGGAAGAGTTCAGGCAGGGTCCCCTTGAGAAGGAGTTGATGGGCCCTCTGGTTTCACGCAGGCTGCACTGAGTATGGGACGGGGCAAGGTCAAGTGGGGGCAAGGAAGGCAGCCTACACAGACAAGAATGTTAAGCAAGAGCTGTTATTCCCCTCGCTAGTGTAGACACCTGTGAACTCAGATTCTCTTAATTTCATTTAAAGTGACCTATTAAAGCACCCCAAGGGATGGAATAGTTCACTGAAATGACCACCATTCATACTGAGGCCCGGGGATGGTCACCCAAGAGAAAGGGCAGAATGGCAGAAACATTAAGAAACTGGGTTTCAGGGGTGCCCAGGTGGCTCAGTGGGTTAAACCTCTGCCTTCAGCTCAGGTCATGATCTCAGGGTCCTGGGATCGAGCCTCGCATCGAGCTCTTTGCTTGGCAGGGAGCCTGCTTCTCTCCTTCGCTCTCTGCCTGCCTCTCTGCCTGCTTGTGATCTCTGTCTGTCAAATAAATAAATAAAATCTTAAAAAAAAAAAAAAAAAGAAACTGTGTTTCAGTCTCTACCATGTATAATTGTGGGACTATTAGCAAGTCCCTGGACTTCCCCAAGGCCAAGTTTCTGGATCTATAAAAAGGGGACTGCCTAGCTCACAAGATCTTTGTCAGTATGGAATGAGATAAGGATGCTGACGCACAGTACAGCAGCTGGTATGCACTGAGTGGTGTCCAGGTGTTCTTTCTGCTGCCCTGGGCCATGGACAAATCACCTGTCAGCCAAGCAGCTGGCGTTTACGGGGCACCTGGTGGGCCCCCAGCACCCTGGGAGGTGCTGAGATATGTCCCTGGAAGTCAGGTGATCATGGACTCTGTAGACCAAAGAAAGAAAGAAGACATCTGTTGAAAGAGTGTGTCATGATGACTTACATCAGCACTCAGAGAGGACTTGGAGCGGCCCCTTGAAGGACAGCTGGATATCAGGGGGAGCCTCCGAGCCTCGCTCTGTATGTCCATGGATTCGGGTTGAATTAAAATTTGTACCCAGAAAGGTGGCTTACTTTCTCCTTTTGCCCAGCTTCCAACGAGCCATGTGTCCTTGTGTAGCATGAGTTTTACATTCAGCGGAACCACCTTCCCCCTGTGCAGAGCATGTATGCTGAGGGGCCTGATCCAGACCGCAGAGAAGCACAGAGGGGAAGACAGGGACATGAGAAACTGAGTCGGTCAGGGGGTAGGCAGGAGGCAGAGAGCACTCTGAAGGATGGTGATTTGTAGTGAGCTTAATAAAAGAAAAATTTTTAGAGGGATGTTCAGAAGGGACAGTGAAGTTCCTCAGGGAAAGCGTGGACCCCCCAGGACTTCGGTGGGTGCGGGGAGAGGGAAGGAGTGATCGTCAGCACCCAGAGAGAGAGCTGTTAGTGGCAGAGAAGGCCACCTTCTCTGGCAGGAGCTGGGGTTTTCCATAAAGAAATACAGAATGAACAACAGCAATCTGGCAGAGAGGGAAATAAACCGCACAACTTCACTCTCTGTGATATCCAGCCAGGGTTCCCCAGGGGCCAAACCCAACTGGCAGCCAGGTTTAAGGGAGTCCATTGAGTTAGTGCCCAAAGGCCTGTCCCCCCGGACACAGACCAGGCTGGGGATCAGGCGAGGCAGGGATCTGGAGGGGGAAAGGGAAAAGATTCAGCACAGGAAGCATCTACACATTCTTTGTTGTGTGAATATGGTGCACGTATTCATATTAAGAAGTTGCCTCAAGCGGTATTTATTATGGAATAGAATTCAGTTATAAATGGGCCCATCTACATATCCGGAAAAGAACAAATGATGAGATATTCCTGAAAATCTGCAATTATTCCTGTTGGCTTCCATGAAACTGTATATAAGGATAAGTCATCTGCATTCTCTAAAATAAGTTTTTGTCATATAAATAATAAATCTTCATTGTAAAAGAAAGGAACCCAGAAAAAAATATTAAGAAAAAAATTATATTACCTGCAACCTTATCATCCAAGGATGACATTTTTAAGATCTTCCTGCAAATCTTCTCAGTCCCTTTTCTGCACACATGCCCGAGTGCTTTTACAGATTGTGCTCTGTGTCCATTTTGATCTCCAGCTTTTTCCACTTAATGTAACTGGCAAGCATATTTTTATGCTGCCGGCCACATGGCTTCTATCTGAAGCATGTATCCTAATTTACTTAGACGTTTCCTATTATTGGATATTACTAAATATCCAGTTTAAGCTCTTTCCCATTTTTTGCTGCTGCAGTCACACCACAACGAGATGATGTGCAGCTTTGAAGAAGATGAGTCTGGTGTCTTTGGCTTGCTGCCATGCCCTCTGAAGTAGAGAAAACACAGGTTTTAAATACATCTTCAAAGTGCACGAAGCAAACAAGCACTTGCCGCTCGTTCGTGGATGGAGGCCATATTCTTCTCACAAGGGCCTCCAGAGGGATGCTCTTAGGGGCCACGCAGCCTGGTGTGTCACTGGTCCCCACAGCCCTGCCAGACAACTAACCAGATGTGGACCCACCACAGAGCAACAGGTGAGCAGGTCACTGACCTGGAAGACCAAGCCCTACCTTTCTATTCACCACTGTGCTTGACCTTCACCATTGCTCTTAAAGCCGGGCTCCTGCCATAGGGCCAATTTCTGCACACTATTACCAGCAACCGTGGGCACCCCCAAAACCCAAAGTGTGAGGCACCTCTGGAATGATCCCATAGACTCCCCCTCCAGCCACTGTGCACCAGTCTCTCTGCTTCTGTTTAAGCAGGTTGTCCTCTTGGCAAAGATTTAGAAATAATTTATGTTTTCTGGGGGGGAGAGAGGAAGAGAACCAGAACCAAAATAGAACAGTTAGCACAAAAATTCTTTCCTACCAAGTGTTGTCTGACATAGGGTTATCTGGAATCCATCTACTCCCAAAAGGATTGTAAAAATGTTGGGGTAGGGGTGAGAGGTGGAAGTTCAATTAGGGAAGTTTTGCAAGTCTGATCTGAGGCCAGAGAACCTGTCTGCCGTAGGACAGAGGACCAGAACACAGAAAGGGGAGACTTAGTGCAGATTCAGAAAGCACATCTGTGATGTGCTCCAGGGGTCATATGAAATCCTTCAGTCAATGCCTTGTGCCAACTTAGGTAAGTCTCAGGGATTCATAAGCCAATGAGCCTCACACCCAGCATTCCGGGCCTTAGGGTCTGGTTGACCTGTAGCCTCCACCACTATATAAATGAAGACATGCTACACCACACCAGTGAAGCCACAGTAAGTGATGTCTAGTGTTCAAAGGGGGCCCAAAGGAGGGAGCAAGCAGTCTTATTCGTAGGCAGATGAGCCAGGCCCTCCCCAGGAAATGATCCACTGGCCATCTCAGCCTTGGCTGGCCAGTGAGAATGGTGATGAGTATAAAGACTGTTTGTGGAAGGGAGGATAAGGTGGCAGAGGAGCAGGGGTCCTAGTATCACCAGGTCCAGGAGTTCAGCTAGATAGTCATCAAACCATTCTGAACACCTACAAACTCAACAGGAGATTGAAGAGAAGAAGAGCAGCAATTCTAGGAACAGAAAACAAACCACTTTCTGGAAGGTAGGGCATGCAGAGAAGTGAATTCAACATGATATATGAGAAGATAGACCATAGACTACAGGGGGAGAGGCGGTGGCGGCTCCTGGAAAGTGGTAGAGCAGTGGAGCACAAAAAAGCAGACTTTTAGAAGTCTGCTCCACTGAGGGGCATTGCTCCAGAAGCTAAGTGAGGGGATGGAGCCCTCTCAGGGACAGGATGGTCTCAGGATGCTCAGGGTCACAGAAAAACCAGTGGTGCCTGAGTTTGGCAGAGACCCCAGGTATCAGAGCAGGGAAGCCACAGCAGATGGAGCCAAGGTAGAGGCTCTTAGGTCGGGTTTACCTTAAACCATGATCTGAGGCACAGTCGGACCACTGCTCTGCAGGCAGGGACCCCACAAGTGGCAGATCCTGGAAGACTCATTTTCCTCTTCCAGGAGGAGCGGTGCGGGAGTGCATAGCAGGAATCTGCTGTATATGGAGACCCCAAACAGGGCTGTGCACCAGAGATGGAAACACTCGGTCACAGGCTGGGTGAGTACGCAGTGCAGCCAAAGACCAGGGAGACGGGAGCTATTGACTGCTTTTCTCTGAGGGTGCATGGAGGAGTGGGGTCCTGAGCTCTCGGCATCTCCAGGCCAGAGATTGGGAGACTGCCATCTTTATTACCATTCTCCAAAGCTATATGAAAGCATTCAGGGAAAAAAAGCTCCCAGCATGAACCTGAGCAGATTACTTAGCCTGGCCCCTGGCAAAGATGGTGCAGTTCCACCTTGGGCAAAGACATTTGAGAATCACTGCACCCCTCCCCCAGAAGATCAGCAAGAACACCCGGCCAAGACCAAGTCCACTGAACGAGAACTGAGGAACTCCAGAGCTAGGGGAAAGCAACATCTAGAATTCATGGCTTTTTTCATGCGATACTTTAGTCTTTCAAAGTTAGTTTTTTTTTTAATTTATTTTTTCTCTTTCTTCTTTTAACATTTTTTTTACTATTTTATCTTATCAATAGCTTTTCAGCTATATATAGAAGAATGAAACTCGACCATTCTCTTACACCGTACACAAAGATAAACTCAAAATGGATAAAAGACCTCAACGTGAGACAGGAATCCATCAGAATCCTACAGGAGAACATAGGCAGTAATCTCTTCGATATCAGCCACAGCAACTTCTTTCAAGATATGTCTCCAAAGGCAAAGGAAACAAAAGTGAAAATAAACTTTTGGGACTTCATCAAAATCAAAAGCTTCTTCACAGCAAAGGAAACAGTCAAAAAACCAAAGAGGCAACCCACAGTTGCCTGCTTGGCAATGTGAGGGAAGGTGGGACAATCTGCTTGGGGTGGGTGGGTGGGGGTGGGCGCTGATCACAGAGGACATCTAGCCCAAACCTGGGAACCTAGACCCGTCTGTGGAGGCAACCAAGCCATTTGAGGATTTTTTTAAAAAGATTTTATTTTTATTTATTTGAGAGAGAGAGAGAGCATGAGAAATAGGGACAGAGGGTGAGAGAGAAACTCAAACAGACTCCCCACTGAGCACAGAGCCCAGATGTGGGGATCAATCTCAGGACTCTGAGATCGTGACCTGAGACGAAACCAAGAATTGGATGCCCAAGCGATTGAACTACCCAGGTGCCCCTTTCTAAGGGTTTCAAACAGAGAAATGGCACTCTGATGGAAGCTCTATGGGAAGGATGGGTTAACCGGATCACCTTCTGTCATCCAGCATTTCTCTCTCTTCCTTGTGTCCACTTCACACCTCAGGCATCTGACAGAGCACACCAGCATGGTAGGGCAGGAGTGAGGTGCTTCTTCTCTTTGTTCTCCAGCTCTCCTTCTCCTCCATGTCCTCAACTGATCGCCCTGGTTCTTATTTCAGTGAGAAAAGAGAAGCCATAGAGAAGAGAGCCACCACTTCTCCCCACCACCTGCTTCTTGACCCTGGTTGCTAGAGAGAGACCTTGCTCCATTCCTACTCAGCCCCTCATGGGGTGTACCAAGCCCCAGACCCTCTGTCCTATGCTGGGACTTCACCCTGCCTTCTTCCCATCTCTGGAATCATCCTGTTTTTCCTTTCTACTTGTTCTTCCCACTAGCATGCTTACTCTGTTGTGGGTTTAAATATAAAAATAAATAAACTCATCAAAGTAGTCCCTCCTTCTCTATTTTTCTACTTCCCTCAATAGTAGAACACCTCAAGAGGGTTGATTCTGCCCATTTCTTCTCTTCCTCACTTGTCAGTTTGACTAGATTGCCATCAATACATTTCTACCAGGACCCCTTGTCAAGGTCTCAATGCCCTCCGCTTTGCTATATTCCATGCCCTGTCTTTTGTCCTCGTCTCTGTAGCACCAGACACCCTGATCCATCTTTCCACTGGAAATGCCTCAACTGCTTGGCTTTATGGGCACCATACTTTCCTGCTTTCCCTCTTCTTCACTCCATCACTCCATCCACATACACGCCACTCTCTCAATACTATGATTTGTTTTCTTGGTTGGTCTTTCAATTAAGCTTTGAGGTCCATGAAGATGGGTACTGATCTGGGCCATTTTCTTCTCTCTCCTGAGCATTCAGATGAGTGCCTGGCACTCAAGAAAGGTTCACGGAAATAAAGGATGAGTAAATGGGTCATCATTCCTGCAGTGCCCCCACAGAGCACAGACTTATGCACAAGTGAGTGCTTCACTCATGGATTCACTTCCCAAGGCTGCTCTAACAAATAACCATAAATTTGCTTAAAAGGGCAGAAGAATATTCTCACAGGCTTTTGAAATCAGTCCAATATCAAGATGTCAGCAGATCCACACTTCCTTCCAAGGCTCTAGGGGAGAACCTTACCTTGGCTCTTCCATTGTCTGATGGCTTCTAGCCATCTTTGGCTTAGGAAAACATAAGTCCAATCTTGGCCTCCATTGCCTTCTCCCAGGAGTCCTTCTGTGTCTCTCCTTCCTCTAATAAAGACAACAGTCACTGAATTTGAAGCTTACCCTAAATCTGGGATCTCAGAATCCTGAACTAATTTTCTGTTTCCAAACAAGGCTACATTCTGGCAGACATGACTTTGGGAGAGGGGACATTGTTTAATAAGTTTACAACTCCCTTGAAATTTACATTGTCAGAGTACCTGAAACAGCTACTAGAGATTCATCTATTGGAGCCCAGAGAGTTTTTAGTCCTTCAAGTTTTTCTTAGAAAGACAATGTTCCTAAGTTGGTGGAACCAACAGAGGAATGACATTTTTGATCTGTAAACACAAACAGGTAAAAATGTATCTTCCTTTATTTTCTTAGATATGATTTTAAATTTTGACCTTGAGCTCCCCTTCCACCTAACAGAGAAGAAGTAGGGGATTGTGTCCAGGTAAATTCAGATCTTTTCCTCTTTTCCATTTTAGCTTGAAATACTCTGAGTTAGAATTCCCATGCCCAGCCCAATTCCTCCCACATCTGCTCTCATCCAGAGTCCTGGTGGGCTCTGTTCCCCTAGTAGGGTCTTTGGGGTCTTGTCTGAACTCCTGGGATATCTCTCAGACTGGGTGTGAGGGCACCCTGACCACAGACCTACAGATCTACTGGGAGCCTATTCCCCAAGATGACTTAGCAAGGACTTTGCATCAGCATCTAACTTCTCGTCCCCTCTCCTCGCTGGTCCTTCCTTCACTTCTGGACCTGGGGAATCGAGGGGGCTGTGTAGTTAGGAGACAGGCTACTTCTACCTGATTGCACATATTTTCCTTTCTTGAACCTGGGTGGAGATCATTTGGGTTTGGTTTTGTTTTCATTTTTTAACTAAAAATCAAGAATTGTCTTTCTTTGACCCAGGCTTCCACCATGCCTGCTTTTCTGATATGGTGACTCGTGTTTGGCGGTCTGTCTGTGTGCAGCACAGGCCCTGGGGCAAAAGTAAGGAAGTTCACTAAAGCAAAGGTGGGGACCCAAGTCTTGGTCCCAGGGCATCCCCTTACATTATGCCATCCACACAAGCAAGAAGAGATCACCTGTGAGACTCCACCCAAACATTCTCCATTCACAGCACTTTCAGAGTCCCAGGAATCATTTCATGGTGGCTCTAAGCCAAAGAAATACCCAATTGTCTATTTATTAAGTAGTTTGTTTAAAAAACTTGGTAAGTATTCATGCCATAACAACACAGTAGACATTTGGAAAAAATAATACTGATTTATTGGAAGAAAAAATAATTTTTTCATTCTTTAATAAACACAATTTCTTATTATTTAGATGTCTGCCTGTTGGGCACTGAACAACTTTTCAAACATCAGAATCAGATTGAACACCATCTGTTATGCACTGTATCCCTGAAGTTCATGTGTTAAAACTCTACCCCCCCCCCCAATATGTCTGTATTTGGAGGCAGGACCTTTAAAGAGGTAAATTAAATGAGGTCATATGAGTAAAGCCCCAATTCACTAGGACTGCTGTCCTTACAGGAAGAAGAAAAGACACCAGGGATGTGTGTACACAGAGAAAAGATCATGAGAGAAAAGGACATAGAGAGAAGATAGTATCGGAGAAGAAAAACCATTTCTCTGCCCTCTTTGGTTTGGTGATTGGGGCCTGCAAACTAAACAAGCAAAAGACAGATTAACAGGAAAAAAGCTACACAATTTTTAATAATATTTACATTCAGAGAAAAGTTTTTAGAAAAGAAATAAAACGAAAAAGTAGTTAGATTTGGAGCTCATATACTGTCTTAATAGTATATGTTAAGGGGCATTTGGCTTCAAGGGGTGGTAAATAGCAGGAAGTGTCTAAGAAATATACGGGAGAGATAATCGAAGATAAGAGTCATGTCAACAAGATATGTTTATGAAGACTCATGTCCACTTACTTCATGGAAAACCAGGAGGAAATGAGGAAATGCAATGGAATAAGAACTTGACGCTTAGGTACATTGTTGAAGTTCTAAAAGTAGAATATATTACTTGTTTAAAAATAAATATTTTTTAAATGGGTCTTCATTTAAAGATGGGGAAATGTTACAGAGTCAAATCCCTTACCTACACTATAGGGAATGAACAGATACAGGCTAAATCTAATAAAATCACCAAACAGAGGAATAAACACGTGCTTTCTCATTGTTTTAGAAGAACAACAAACACGTAAACACGTCTGTCTGTGGAGAAGGTTACTGTGTGTATAGTGGGGATTCAAGCAAAAGCAAGATATCTTGATTTTTTTCTTTACTAGCATTCTATTTTACTGGATTTTTAATTAACGATTTGCCCTTATTGCTTTCATAATTATAGTCTTGTTTCCTAAAAAGAAAATATTCACCAAATGTTAAGTGGAAAGAACAGTATCTAAAACAGAATACAGTTGCCTTTGAACAACACGGCACAAGTTCAAGGTATACACAGATCTTTTTCTGATAAATACAATACAGTACTATAAATGTATATTTTCTTCCTTATGATTTTTTTCTTCCTTATTAATTTTTTCTTTTCTATAGTTTACTTTATTGTAAGAATACAATGTACAATACATATGACATACAGGATATGTGCTAATTGACTATGATTTTATCAGGAAGGCCTCTGGTCACCTGTAGGCTAAGTTTTGGGAGTCAAAAGTTGGTTTGTTTGTTTGTTTTTTAAAGATTTTTCTCACTTATTTGCTTGACAGAGAGAGGAATAGCATCAGCAGGGGGAGCAGCAGAGGGAGAAGCAGACTCCTCCCTGAGCAGGGAGCTCGATGTGGGTTTTGATCCGAGGACCCTGGGACCGTGACCTGAGCCCAAGCAGATGTTCAACTGACTGAGCCACCAAGGTACCCTAGGAGTCAAAAGTTAGATGTGGATTTCTGACTGCATTGGGGGGGTTCAGCACCCCTAATTATCTTGTGTTGTTCAGCAGCCATTTGTACTGTATAGTATGATTCCAGTATACTTTACATATCTGATTGTAACATGTTACAAAAAATATTTGAAAGACACTGTTAATAATGGCTACTTCTGGATGGGGAAAACATTGGCATTTTCCATTTCTGAAAGTAGATCAGAAAAATATCACATTTAGAATCAGAAAAAGATTTTTATCTTAAGAGCTAGTGCCAGAATTTCTCTCAGGGAGAGAAATTTTTGGTGTATGAGATTTTTTAATTCGGTTTTTCATTTTAATTCCAATATTGTTCACATACGGTGTTATATTGGTTTCAAGTGTACAATATAGTGATTCAACAATTCTGTACATTACTCAGTGCTCATTATGGTACGCACACTTCTTAATCCCCATCTCCTATTTCATTCATCCCCCCACCACCTCCCCTCTGGTGACCACCAGTTTGTTCTCTATGGTTCTTGGATGGGAGTAACGAGTGACAACAGAGCCAGGGCATGGATAGCTGCCAATACCCAGGCAGTGGTGAGAAATCACTCTATACCCCCTCAAGCTGTAGATCCAGCTCTTGCTTGAAGGCCATGCCCTGGTCACAGACACAAGTCAAAGCTTTGAATGACTACTTTCCCATAAACTTCTTTTCTACCAAATTCCTAGACAATAGGGTCCCCATTGTGGTCTTTGTATCTCTGTAAGAGTCTGAAACCACACCTGACTGGAAGGATGGGTTTTATGGAAGGTATGATAGGAGGGAAATCAATGTGTGTCGATCAACATTCAGACTGTATGCGTAGCTGTGGCAGGTGGGAACGGGAGGTCTTGGTTCTAGTTCATAAGAAAAGTTCTAGTTCCAGACTCTTTCATCCCAAGAGTCTCCAGAGGATCCTCTAAGTTTCATGCCAGGAGGGTGAGTAGGCTAGGAATCATTGTGGGTGGGCGTGCATGTTTTGATCAACTGGATGAAATCAAAGCTGTGTGTGCAAGAAAGCCTGCCATCTAGGCGCCCGGGTTGCTCTGGGAGGTTTTGGAAGCAAATAACTTTCTGTCCCTGTTTTGTGTGTCCCTTTGGAAGCTTCTCAGACCAAATTCATTACCAAGCTTACAGCCTTCAAGAGTGCGTCCAGGGGTTGCACACTCATCTGCCCCAAGCAGCTAGGCAGATGTATGAATATAAAAAACAGACTGCTTAAGGCAACTCAGGACAGTGGCAAGCCTCTGAGCTGGACAGATAGAGCTACAGAAACGATGGGCAGCAGGACTCAGTCCTCTTGCTGTAGATAAGCAGCCCTGGGGGAGAATCCAAGACCCATCTGATCAATTCAGATCATGAAGTCACTGGAGAACCAGGCCAGGACTGGATGCATTGGCTCCAACAGTGCAAGTCAAGGTTTCCAGACAAAACCTTGCGCAGAAACTAGCTCTACCAAATCAGGTTACATCCGTCAGTCCTTTGCTCAATTGTTTGCTCTACTTTTTTCCCTCCTCACCTCCCTCCTACATTTTTATTTTCAGTTTAAGCAAAACAGACCTTGAGTTTCTTGTTTAGGGAATGTTACAGAAAACAGCTTACTCAGAAATCTTACTTTCCATAAATACACTGCTTTCCAAATAAGGGAAGATGATAACTGGAAAGTTGCAGACATGCCTAATTTGTTTTTCTTTGTTTGCTTGACTTTCTCAGGAACATGATTATCCAATGTGCACATTCTTTCTCAATCTGCATAGTTATAGAGAATTGAGCACAATTCTTTAAGCCAAAGCAGTTTGCAATCCACGATCCTTCCAGAGTCCACTGACAAAGGAAAGAGGAAAAGCTATATATTACTCACATAAAGAACATGAAGTTGATGACCCTCAGGATTTAAATTCCCCTTTTTGCTTATGCCCAAATATGACAAAACAAAAGACTAAAGCAGTAAAAATGACTTATCTTGAAACCTCACTTACCCATTTACAATGTGCTAGCACATTTGAAGGATAGAAAGCTCCAGAATAAAGAACTAATTGATAGAATTCACCAGTGAAGTTCCTGGGCTTTTCTTCCTTGGGAAACTTTTTGATTATTGATGCAAGCAATAATTTATTTAATTCAGTCATTGACCCCCACACTAGTTACACTCTGTTCTGACCTTGTACTTCTTTATGATTCAGTCTTCTTAGGTTGGGTGTTCCTAGGAATTCATCCATTTCTTCTAGCTTTGCAATTTGTTGGCATATAATTGCTCATAGTACTCTTTTATGATTCTCTTCATCACAACCTCTCTCCAAAAAATTGGAGAGAAGGAAACATTTCCAAACTCATTTTATGAGGCCAGCGTTACCCTGATAACCAAAGCAAGAGACAGAGATGCCGCAAGAAAATTACAGGCCATTATCTCTGATGAATACAGATGGAAAAACCCTCAACAAAATTTTAGCAAATCTAATTCAAGAACACATTAAAAGGATCATACACCATGACAAAGTAGGATTTATCCCTGGGATGTAAGAATGACTCGATATATGAAAATCAGTTAATCTAATACACTATATTAAGAAAAGAAGGGTAAAAAATACATGATCATTTTAATACATGCAAAAAAGCCACTTGATAAAATTCAATACATTTTTTATGACAAAACTCTCAACAAACTAGAAATAGAAGGGAATTATCTCAATAAAATGAAGGACATAAATAAAAAGTCTACTAACATCACTTATATTCATGAAAAACTGAAAGTTTGTCCTCTAAAATCAGGAATAAGGCAAGGATACCCACTCTCACCATGTCTGTTTGACATAGTACTGTAAGTCCTAGCCAGAGCGATTAGATAAGAAAAAGAATAAAAAATGCATTTGAATCAGAAAAAAAGAATTAAAGTTGTCCTTGTTTGCAGGCATGATTTCATATATCGAAAACCCTAAAGACTCCATTCTAAAAAAAAAAAAAACTGTTAGAAGTAATTTAAAAATTCACTAAAGTTGCCGGATACAAAATCAACACACAAAAATCAGTTGTTTTGCTATACAGATGGTCTCTGACTTACAGTCCTTCAATTTATGACTTTCAAGTTCATGATGATGTGAAAGTGATATGCAGTCCGTAAAACTGTGCTTTGAATTTTGATCTTTTGCCAAGCTACTGATATATGGTACGATCCTCTCCCATGATGCTGGGCGGCAGCAGCCAGCCGCAGCTCCCAGTCAGACCACCGCAAGGGTGAAAGATCGGTACACGTACAGCCATTCCGTATCCGGGCCACCGTTCTGGTTTCCACTTCTAGTACAGTATTAAATAAATTACATGAGATATTCAACACTTTATTATAAAATAGACTTTGTATGAGATGATTTTGCCCAATGTAGGCTAACGGAAGTGTTCTGAGCACGTTTAAGGTAGGCTAGGTTAAGCTATGATGTTCAGTAGCGTAAGTATATTAAATGCATTTTGACTTACAACTTGACTACGTTTTGACTTATTGGGACATAATTGTAAGTCATAAAAGATCTGCATAATAACAATGAACTATCTGGAAAAGAAATTAGGAAAACAATTTCATTTAAAATAGCACCAAGAGGGGATGCCTGGGTGGCTCAGTCGGCTCAGGTCATGATCCCAGCGTCCTGGGATGGAGTCCCACATCGGGCTCTCTGCTCAGCGGGGAGCCTGCTTCCTCCTCTCTCTCTCTGCCTGCCTCTCTGCCTGCTTGTAATCTCTGCCTGTCAAATAAATAAATAAAATCTTTAAAAAAAATTGATGAAAGAAATTAAGCAAGACGCAAATAAATGGAAAGACATTGCGCTTTCATGGATTGGAAGATTTGCTATTATTAGAAAGTCCACGCTACTCAAAGCAATCTATAGATTTAATGCAACCCCTATCGAAATCACAACAGCATTTTTTAAATAGAAAAAAAAATTCAAAAAATTTGTATGGAGCTACAAAAGACGATGAGTGGCTAAATCAACCTGGAAAAAGAAAACAAAGCTAGAGGCATCACAATTCCTGATTTCAAACTAAATTACAAAGCTAAAATAATTAAAACAATGTGGTACTGACGTAAAAACGGACACATGGGTCAATGCAGCATAATTTATAGCCCAGAAATAAACCCATGCATAAATGGTCAACTAGTACTTGACAAAGGTGCCAAGACCACTCAATGGGATAAAGATTGTTTCCTCAATAAATGATGTTGGGAAAACTGGATATTCACCCATAAAAGGAAATTAGACCCCTATCTTAAGCCATTCACAAACATGAACTCATAATGGCTTAAAGACTTAAAGCAAGATTTTAAACCGTGAAACTCCTAGAAGAAAATATAAAGAAAAAGTTCCCTGAGGCTATATCGAACTAAAAGTGTCCTGCACCGCCAAGGAAACCATCAACGAAGTGAAAAGGCAACCTTCGGAACAGGAGAAAATATTTACAAATCATTGATTAAAAAAACAAAATCTGACCGAGTCAATTTGAAGATCTTACCGGTTTTATTAAGATTCCTGAATCAGGCAGAATCCCATCTAGAAAGCAGAGGGGAGCTGGAAGGAGCTGTACACAATGGAAGGTTTTTAAAAGAAAAGAGGAGTCAGAGAAAAGGAATTTATTAGCAAGGAATGCATTGTTTCAGGCAAGTTGCCTTCCTAAGGAGAATGGAAGGGGAAATTCCAGTTTGGCTGGATAGAGATTGTGATGTTTCTGGCTGGGGGTAGGGGCGGGGAGTAAGGTGGTGGGGGGAGGTTAGATTGGGGAAGAGGTTGAAACTATAGTTAAGTTAGGTAGTAAGCCTTGGTTTACTGCCGTGGAGCCTTATGAAAGCGACACCATTTGAAGCCTGTGGTTTTCTCTTTAACACCATATATCTGATAAGGGGTTTATTTCCAAAGTATAAAAGAACTCCTGCAATGCAATAGTAAACAAACAAAATAATCCAATTAAAAAAAATGTGCCACAGAGCGGCACCTGGTTAGGCTCAGTCTGTTAAGCATCCAACTCTGGATTTACCTCACATCATGATCTCAGGGTCACGAGATCGAGCTCCATGTCAGGCTTTGTGCTGAGCGTGGAGCTTGCTTAAAAATTCTTTCTCTCGGGACGCCTGGGTGGCTCAGTTGGTTGGACGACTGCCTTCGGCTCAGGGAGTGATCCTGGAGTCCCGGGATCGAGTCCCGCATCGGGCTCCCAGCTCCATGGGGAGTCTGCTTCGCTCTCTGACCTTCTCCTCGCTCGTGCTCTCTCTCACTGTCTCTCTCTCTCTCAAATAAATAAATAAAATCTTTAAAAACAAAACAAAACAAAAACAAAAAAAAAACAAAAATTCTTTCTCTCCCTCTCTCTCTCTGCTCCTCCCTACCACCCCCCCTGTAGTGAGTGTGAACCTTTAATTAATAAATGCAATAAATAAATAAATAAAAACGGAGTAAGCCTCCCCTACTCCAACTAAACACAAATAAGTAAAAAACATTTATAGCAGATAAACAAGCATAGCAAGTAAGCCTAGACCAATGTGAGTATAGTGATAAGACTAATGTGTGTGTAGTGATAAAGATGAACGTAGAGCAATAAGCTGCAAATATTTTGACCAGAGAAATGATATTGTAAAAATGTTGCAAAACATGCAAAAACATGTTTTCGTGTTTGTGTGTGTTTTGATGTATAAGCATGAGAAAAACAAGTGATGTCATATGTTTATGAAGGAGACTTAGCACAGTACATAAAAAGAGGCATCGGGTTGGACTGAGCGAAGGGAGTTCCCTGTCAGGAGAACATCATCGCCGGTGTTACCGACGCCCCGACAGTCTCATTGCCAACCACTCGCTGGTTCCCAGTCTCAACTTCTGCGGTGACCTCTCTGTCTAGATTGTGAGGCGACGTCTCCTTATCGTGACAACTTGACGAGCTGCCAAACCGTGATGATTGTGGTGCGGACCTCGTCCCAATAAACATAAAGTGAGTTACATCACATCTGTCTCTCTCTCCCTCCCCTTCTTTCATTTATGTTGCGACCCCCTGGCCGGACGCAGGGGTTTTGCTCACATCACCCCCCTTATACACTTTCTCCCTCCCTCAAAAAAAGAAATGAGCCACAGACTTGAATAGGTATTTTTTTCCCAAAGAACATACACAAATAGGCAATAAGTATATGAAAAGACAATTAAGGTCACTAATCATGAAGGAAATACAAATCAAAACCACAATGAGATATGACCTCACATCTGTCAGGATGACTAGTATTTTAAAAAAGAGAGGAAGACAAAGAGAGCGCAGTGTTGGCAAGAAACATGGAGAAACTGGATTTCTTATACACTGTTGGTAGATACACCTACCAAGGAAAACAGCATAGAGGATCCTCCAACAAAAATAAAACTACCATACGATTCAGCATTCCACTTCTCAGTATTTATTCAAAGGATTGAAATCAAGATCTTGAAGAAATATCATCACTCCTCTATCCATTGCAATACTATTTACGATAGCCAATGTGTGGAAGCAATCTAAATGTTCATCAACAGATGGATGGATAAAGAAATTGTGCAACATACATTCAATGGAATATTACTCGGCCTTAAAAAAAGAAAGGACTCCTGCCACATGTGACAATACAGTTGAACCTTGGGGACTCTATGCTAAGTGAAATAAGCCAGTCACAGAAACATGAATACGCCACGCTTCTGCTTATATGAGGTAGCTCAATAGTCAACTTCATAGAACCAGTGAGCGGAATGATGGTTGTCAGGGTCCGGGAATAGGGGTTAACATATCAGCAGGTATAAAATTTCCATCAAGCAAGATGAATAAGGTCTTGAATCTTCTGTACAACATTGTACCTCTAGGCAACAATACTGCATTGTACACTGAAAAATTTGTTAAGAGGGTAGGTCTCATGTTACACATTCTTACCACAATGAAATGAAAAATTTTTTAAAAATACAAAACTGAGCACCAGCTTATCATGGTAAGGTGTGTAGTTTGATACCAAACAGAGAAAGCCTTACTTTTCTACAGATTAGCTGGCTTTTCCATCCTGGATTGTAAAGCACACAGAAGTGACCCCTAGCCACGCTGCTCAAACTCACCAATGGCTAGGTGCCCAATCTTTTCTGCAGAGACTGGTTTTTGAAAGAAAGAAATAAGATGTTTTCATCTTGTTGTTTTGCTTTTATCTGATCTCCTTCCTCTACATCCTGCCAACCCTAAGGGTTTTAAAACCAATGAATTTCTTCACAACGGAAGACAAATGGTGACTCCTTGTTCAAAGTCTCTCTGATTCCAGACCAAAATAGAATAGTAATTCAGGGTGCCTCTTCCCTCATGATTTTTTAGGACAAAACCCCACGATGGTGAAAACACAGGATAAAATACTGTGCATTTTCAGAGTATGTGTGTCATAATATATACTCTTACGAAATTGCTGCTCTGTTTTTTGACACAGTACAAAACCGCACAAGGGTGTGTGGAGAAAGGAGGACCTGTTGGGTTAGTCCGTAACCATATCCTTAGGTAGAAAGGTTCACTATCTCCTTTATCTTTTTGATTTCTTCTTTGACAAGCACCCTCGTCTTTTTGCTAAGCTAACGATTGGGAAGTTTAATAGAATTTGCTTGATACATTTCATTTTATGGCTACCTTGTAAATCAGGAAGAGATGGCTCGGCTCCCACTTCCTCCTGGCTGTACATCTTCCATTTCTTTTTCTTACTCCCTCAGCTCCCTCCCTCTGTTCTCTCCCCATCCTCGCCTCTTCCACTCCCACTTCCTCCCCCACATCCTTTCTTGGTGCTTCTCCCCTCTGCCCCTCCACTTCTCCTCTTAGGATTTAAGTCCACAGTTCCCCTCCTGATGGTGGAGGTCCAGCCCCAAATGACTGCTAGCCTCTTCTCACCACCCACCCCTCACCACCCTGGGTAAGGGGTCAGTTCTCTGTGCCTCTGTTAAAACGTCTTCACTGCAGTACCAGTCAAATGTTGAAGAGTCCGTCAATGCCAAGGTCACATCCTGTGTGTCTGGAGAGTTTCACCGGTGAATTTGTGGTGCCTTTAAACCTTCCATGTTTTCATCAGTCACTATAAAGTGACTTAGAGATTAAGGCCTCTGGTCTTACATCGGGAAGAAACTCAGTTCAAGGGGAAGTTGACAAAATATAGTAACATCTTGATTTTGTCAAATGTCACCAATTATTTTTCCACTAGTTTTGTTCAGCAAAACCAAATCTCTCCCTTCCTGCACTTACTAATTCAAGTGTACTTTAGGTGAAATATAACCTCTATGTTCCTAGTACATTTGTACTTAATACAGCCAACTTTTTTTTTTAATGTCCAAGAAACTTTCTGAGATTTTAATAAGCTTCTTTTAAAAGTCTTTCTGCCTCTCAGGCCCCTACACAGGAAATCATATTTTACTAAGGGTAAATAAATTTTATTATCTCCAAAGTTCAAGTGTGGCTTCATGCCAGATCCCAACATGATTAAAGAGGCTTCTGAGTTTGACAAAATTGTTCTGTTCCCTCTGGTTCAAAAGTGTGCGTACATGAAATTCTCAAACAAGTTTATAATTATCTCAATTATTATATATATACACACACACACACATATATACATAATTATATCTTATATATAATATGCATACATATGTAGCATATAAATAATTATATACATAATTATGTACATTATAATCATCTCTATATAAATAAATATATTACATATATTAAATGATCAATATATTATACATAATATGTATTGCCTGATGGAGACCATTCCCTTAGATCTTGCATTGTACTCTCCTTGCCCAACAGTTCCACAATTCTGTTAATATGTTACTATTACTCAAGACCTCTGTACCTAAAAACTCAGATTAACAATTTTCCTGCGTAGATGCACAGATCCTTGTCAAAAACCCTTAACCCTCTTTTCACCTTTCATGGTGTCTTTGGAGAACGTAAAAAACATGACTAAGAAAAGGCAGCTAGATCATCAGATACACAGCCCATCAAGCCTGTCTCCTAATGGCCCCTTGCTCCCTTAAGTATTGTGATTTAATTGGAAATCTTTGTGCCTCTAATTGAGTGGTTACCATAGACTTAAAGTCTTGAATCTAACCTTACCCTTCTTGAACAATCCAGCTGACTGGATAGCTCCTTCCTCTACACCTTGTCTCTGAGCTAGGACAGGATATACTGTACTCAGCTCAGTCCTGGAAGATTCTGAGGCTCCTCCAGCAAGTGTATTTTCCTGCCAGAATCCCTTGGCTGGCAGGTTCATGGAAAGTGATTTTGGTCAAAATGCTCTTTTTATGTGTGCTAACAACACACTTAGGAAAGGGTTTATACTTAAATCCTGAGCATTCCTTTGTACTCTGGAGGTGTGTGTGCTTAGACACACATACACACACACACACACACACACACACACACGAAAGTACATGCATACACCTACAACACATAGAACTTTTTCTATCCATTCCCATATATCCATGAATCCAACATGCCTTTCCCTTGATCCCACAAAAGGGCCAAAACCTGACTTTTAAATTTTAGCACAATTACTCCAATCTTAGGAAAGAGGAATGTGACTGTGTGACCTGGGGCCCAGGACTATCCCCAGGTAGTTCGAATTTTGTAATCCCAGGGAGGATTTTGTTCTCCAATCCTCAAAGAATCTAATTCCTGTCCTCTTACCTCCTCTTTCTGGTATGGCTAACAGCCAGATCTCTGTCCTCTGAGGCAGTTATCGAAAAGGACAGGCAAGGCTTGGAGAGGAGTCCAAGGAAAATCATCCACACCAATGCTTCATTATTAACATTTATTTCCTGAAAGTCCTGAGAATCTTTCCCTGGTGCTTGGCAACTTTTCACCTCCTGTGTGTCTTGCCGATGACCCTGCCCTGAAGATAAACACCCTTGCTGGAAATGTCAAGAATGGAAATATAGGAAAAGGGTGAGTGGCCCTTATGATAGCTGTCTGAAGATAAGAGAATAAAAATAAGTGAAGAAATACAACTCATTTTTTAAGTTGATTTTGTATCCTGCAGCTTGACTGAATGTCTTTATTAGTTCTACCAGATTTTTGATGGAATCTTTAGGATTTTCTCTAAGATCCTGACATCTGCAAACAGAGGCAATTTTATTTATTCCTCTCCAATTTGGATGACTTTCATTTTTTTTTTTGCCTAATTGGTCTGGCCAGGACTTCCCAAACTATGTTGAGTTTCTATATGCAAACTCTCTGAGAAAGAAATAAGACACTCACATTTACAATAGCATCAAAAACAGTAATAACTCAGAATAATTTCAAACAAGGAAATTAAAGATCTATACACTGAAAACTTTATGACATTGATGGAAGAAATTGAAGACAGAAATAAATGGAAAAGTATCCTGTGGTCATGGATAGAAAGAATTGGTGTTGGTAAAATGTCTATACCACCCAAAGCTATCTATAAATTCGGTGCAATCCTTATTAAAACACTTATGTTATTTTTCACAGAAGTAGAAAAAAAATTGTAAAATTAGTATGAAACCACAAACACCTTCAAATAGCCAAAGGAACCATGAGAAAAAAGCTAGAGGCATCACACTTCCTGGTTTTAAATTATATTACAAAGTGAAAGTAATCAAAACATTATCATACTGACAATAAAAACAGAGTCATAGAACAATGAAATAGAATTGAGAGCCAAGAAATAAACCCATGTATATACAGTTGGCTAGTATTTGACAAGGGAGCAAAGAACACTCAATGGGGAAAAAATATCTCTTCAGTAAATGGTACTGGGAAAAATAGATATTTCTATGCAGAAGAATGAAACTGGACCCCTACCTTACACCACTCACAAAAATTAACTTCTAGGGGCACCTGGGCAGCTCAGTGGGTTAATCTTCTGCCTTCGGCTCAAGTCATACTCAGGGTCCTGGGACTGAGCCCTGCATTGGGCTGTTTGCTTGGCGGGGAGCTTGCTTCCCTCCTCTCTGCCTGGCTCTCTGCCTACTTAAAATCTCTCTCTGTGTCAAATGAGTAAAATCTTTTTAAAAATTAACTTATAAAGGCTTTGAAGAAATGAAATCATTATCTCAAGTTGACACCCGCATTCCCGTGTTCATTGCAGCATTATTCATAACAGCCAACACATGGAAACAACTTAAGTGTCCATCAGTGAATGAATGGATAAAGAAAATCAACATAAATTACCCTGGAGGGCATTACACTAAATGACAGATACTGCATGAAATCACTTTAATGTGGAATCTAAAAAAGCTAAACTCATAGAAACAGAGAAACAGAGAGGAGATAAATTGATGGCTGCCAACAGGCAGGGGGAAGTGGGGAGATGCTGGTCAAAGGGTAAAAGCTTCCAGTTATAAGGCAAATAAGTTCTGGGATCTAATAATGTTCAACATGGCAACTATAGTTAACAATACTATATTTCATATTGGAAAATTGTTATTAGAATGGATCATAAGTATTCTTACCACACACAAAAAAGACAGTCATGTGAGGTGATGGATGGGTAACTGATCTTACTGTGGTCATCATTTTACGTTGTATCAAATCATCACATTGTATACCTTAAACTTACACAATGTAAAGCTGGGGTGGGGATGAAGTAAGGATTCACAATTTTAAAAGGAAATGAACAAAACAGGATACCAACATGGAATAATAGGCTGAACAAATAAAGACAGAAATTTCTTAATAGAAACTTCTTTTGTTCAATCCATGATCTTTGGGGATGTTGGAGATCAGATCATGTGTCAGGGTTATGGATCATAGATTCTGTTGTTTTTAAAACACTTGCTTACCCACTGCCTGACTTCTTTCAGTCCCAGCCTAATGTCATGAGCTTATAGGTTTCGATGTTTTGAAACGTAAAGCAAATATATGGTGTGTTAAGATTCATGACCACAATTAGAGGAAGTGGTTCCAAGTTTCCAATTAATGATCCAAGTTGCTGAGATGCATTTGACTCACACTCTCTGAAATGATCTAAATACTCATTCTACTTGACTAGATTCCCTACTGAGGACTCCTGAAAAATCTGAATGAGAAATACGGTTTTCAGGATGCCTGGGTGACGCAGTTGGTTAAGCATCCAACTCTTGGTTTTAGCTCAGGTCCTGAGCTCAGGATCATGAGATCGGGCCCTACATCAGGCTTTGCACTCAGTGTGGAGTCTGCTTGGGGTTCTCTCTCTCCCTCTGCCCCTCCCTCCTTCTCTTTTTCAGATAAATTAATAAATCCTTAAAAAGAAAAAAAAAGAAATGCAGTCTTCATTTTTAGTATATGTGCTGCCGAAGCGAGCACAAAATGCAGTCTTCATTTTTAAAATGCAAGCCTGTTGACTGTACAATTGTGACAGTAAGATGGAAAACAGCATCCAAGCGCAAATCAAGGCGTACCATCTGGTTGTTAAAATACTGAAATTCCTTATCCATTGGTGATAGAAAATTTGGTAGCTCCCCAAGTGTCTCCCTACTGCCTTCAGATGCTTAGGAGCTCCCCAAGAATCTTCTGACTGCCCCCTCATCCAATCAGCTGGGCAACTAGCGGTAACACAACAGGAGCCTAGGGACACACTTCTTTATTGGTTGCACAGCCATTACTATTAGTGCGGCAAACCTTTAACATCATTCCTGCACAAATCCTGGTGAATTCTGTCTTTGGGAATCCTAGTTGTTCAATTCAAAAAAGACTCAAAAAAGAATTGGAATCAGGCAACAGGGAGGTTGCCACATGAAGCAGAATACAACAATTAAGAATTTTCACCAAGAGAGACAAAGGTTGTCTTAAAAAGATTCAGTTTTTAAAATGTGGGCATCTGGATGCTTGAACACAGATCATTAAGGGAAAGCTGGATGCTGGGCAATAGGATTGTAAATATTTTTGGGGCTGATGTCAAGGAAGATGGCGGCACTCTCCAATTATTAGCTTGGTACTTCTGTGAAAGCAGAATGTTGGGCTGGGAATGATGTGTGCACTTGGACAGCAGACACTTTTGCCATGTTGTCATTGTTGATATGATGGTGTTCAGAAGAGGATGGGGAAATTTTTCATAAACTGATGACTGGCATAAACTGGCAACCATTCATCCTGTTTTTCATCATGGGAGCTCCAGAAGTTTCTAGTGTAGCATATTTTACCTCCCACCATACTAATTACCCAGAAGCAGAACCTAAGGTTTTGGGTTGTCGATGGAAGGTGAAGCAGCAGTGCAAGAATATGGGAAAAAGATTGGACAGAGAATCCAGGAAGTAGATGTTACATTCTAATCCAGCCATTGACTCTCTATGAGGATTGATTATTTGATTAAAATAACTTCTCATTTTTTCTGATCAAAAGTATATGGGCTCATTATAAAAAAATAAAAACCCAGAAAAGTATAAAGCATAAAATAAAAATACCCAGTTTTCCATCTTCTACAGAAAATCCACTGGATTGAATGCTCCCATTCTACTGGACCCATCTGTGGACAGCTGTCTCCACTGGACACATGGAAACACACAGCAGAGAAGACACTGTTACATCAGCAGAACCTTGATTTTCATGGTATTTTAGAATATGCTTTTTAAATTTCATATATGTTGCCGATATTATACTGAGTCAGTATATATAGCTCTATTTCATCTTAAGAACTGAATTGTGGGGGCCTCTGGTGGTTCAGTTGGTTGGGCAGCTGTCTTCATCTCCTGTCATGGTCCTGGAGTCCTAGGATCAAGTCCCACATCAGGCTCCCTGCTCAGTGGGGAGTCTGCTTCGCCCTCTGACCCTGCCCCTTCTCATGCTCGCTCTCTCTCACTTCCTCTCCTAAATAAATAATAAAAATAGTATCTTTGAAAAAAAAAAAACTGAATTGTGTTTGAGGTGTTACTTTGTTGATGTGTAGTAATTCATTTAAGTAAAACTCTTGATGAGCCTTTTTAGGTTGTTCCTACTTTTTCATACTGTGGGTTAAGTCTATGATGAAAATCTTTACATCAAAATCTTTTCAAAATGATCCAACATCTCCTTAGAACAGAGCACTAGAAAAAGAATACCTACACTAAATGGCATCTCATGTTACAGCTTAACATTGTTAAACTGCGTTCCAGAACTCTGACCTGAATTTCTACTCCCACCCACAATGCACAGGGTTTGCCATTTCATTCTTGTGCCATTGACACTGAGTCGTGCCAACTTTTTTTTTTAAAGATATTTATTTATTTATTTATTTGACAGAGAGAGAGACACAGCGAGAGAGGGAACACAAGCAGGGGGAATTGGAGAGGAAGAAGCAGACTCCCCACTGAGCAGAGAGCCCAATGCAGGACTCGGTCCCGGGACCCTGGAAACATGACCAGAGCCAAAGGTAGACACTTAACGACTGAGCCACTCAGTTGCCCCCAACTTTTTTTTTTTAAGACTTTATTTTTAAGGAAACTCTACCCCCAGTGTGGGGCTCGAACTCACAAGCTTGAGCTCAAGAGTCTCACTCTCCACCAACTGAGCCAGCCAGGTGCCCTAAGTAGGACGAACTTTTGATTTTTTCCAATCTAATAGAAAAACATGACATATCCATTTGAGTTTTATTTGCATTTCTCTTTGAGGAGTGAGTTCAGGCACAGTTTAATAATACTATTGGCTCTCCCTTTATTGTTGCGTGGTCCATTACCAGCTTTATGGAGTTGACCCACTCTCCTATTGGACTGTTTACCCTTTATCATATTAATTTATTCAAAGTCTCTTTTAAGGATATCAGTACTTTGTCATATCAATCATAAATATTTCCTTCAGTTGGTGTTTACCTTTCAACCTCCATATATAGTGTTTTCTGCCACTCAATGTTTTCTGTTACAGTTTCAATTTTTCATGTGTTCCCTTATCTCGATAGTATGAACAGAGACCCCCTGGATGAGTTCAGCACCCAACAATTAGTTGGACATCCAGCTTTCAAATTCAAAAACTGTGTGTTTTGCTTGGTAACTCACCATTCATTCTCTTCCTCGCCTCTTGAACCAGTCTCCACTCCAGTTCATAAATTCTCTTCATAGTGCTAAGCAGATCAAAATAAACCTATTCCTCTTGCCATAGTTCTAGAAGCCTGCCATCAGGGCTTGGCCAAGCCGGTGCCAGGGCCTGGGGTCACAGATGCCAAGAGTGACTGCTACATGGTCACAGAAAATAAACATCAGTTAACAGAGCAACAGCTGTTGAGCTGTGTTTCCAAGACTTCTTTCCCACTTGGGTCCACACGTCTCGAACCACGCACATGTGCTGAGCACAAGCTGATGTCCAGGCGGCAGTCGGAAAGGTTAGCCCTCCTGGGACTTTAAAGCTGCCAGTTCAAAGCTCTTTGCTTCTTGGTTAACTGTTTCGGCTACTTGAGATGATAGTTTCCAAACAAGACTAGACCAAACTTTTCATTCTACTCCACCAAAGTGAGAAAGAGTGAATAAAAAGAAAACAAGAGAAAAAAAGAGAAAAGGTGATTCCAAGTCAGTCGGGGGTGGGGGGTGGGTGTCAGGAATGAATCACTAATTATGGATTTCATCTGTAAATTTCTCCTTAATATGGCAAAACCAGATTTAGAATCTAAGAAGCTACTGTGCAAATTGAGTGCGGAGGGTCATGTGTAATGACATAGAAATCTGAATGAATTTGTGGAATGAATGAATGCATGAATGAACAAACAACGGAAGGAACAAAACACTCAGATTATGTTACTCTTGGATACATTAAGGCTTCAGTAATGTACCTACAGCAGTTCAAGATAAAGGAACATGAGAGATTCTGCTGTGTGGTTTCTTCTTAAGGGAGGATTGTTTTAAATGCCTTTGAGAGTAGCTCTCTGATGGAGAAGCTGAATGTGGCCGCAAAGACTCATTACAACCACCTGAGCAGCTTTTTTCAACTCAACATACTCTTCTCCTTCCGATACATGGTCCCACCTCCCAGTGTATCCCAAATACATTTGTATCCCAAATGAATGTATTTGGGATACATTTAGCTAATTCCTCCCACAAGGTACTAGTCATGGATGAGGGCTAAGAAAGGAACTGGCCTTATGGAAGCGTCTCTCTCCTGTCTTGGAGGAGGAGGAGCTCACTTAAACAAGAAAAAATAAATGAGGTCGGCTCAGAGGACTGGGATACATTTTTAGTTAATTTGTCCAGATGTTTGTATATAATGAGACTTCAGTTAGCAGAAAATGTGTGTCCTCCTCAAAACAGTTTAAAAGGCCTAATTTGGAAAGCAGAATCTCCATTAAGTAATTTCAACAGAAGGAATACAATGTGGAGGGCGAAGGAGGAGCTGAGACTGGACTGGGATGGGGGAAAGAAGACGCTGGGGGCCTCTGTAAGGCGCAGCAAGATGGCGCCTGGGAGCAGGGGACGCCAGGACCTGCGGACGCTGGGACGGGGAACAAGAGCTGCAGCTGCTGCCTGAGACGCGGCCACAGGCATGGGGGAGAAACACCTGCTCTCCCTTCCTGCAGCCAGCTTCCCCTGCAGCCGGCTGCCCCCACCTCTTCCTGCAGCCAGCTCCCACCTCCCCCAAGCTGAGCCCCTGGAAGCAGCAACAACCGTAGACGGGAGCTAGGAAAGGCCCCTGGAGAACTGGACTGACCAGCCCTGGTGCTGCAGAACCGAGCTAGCAAAGGGAGGGTTGAGGAGTGGGCCTGGGCATCCAGCCCCAGCTCTTTGCCTGGACCAATGCGGATAACAGGCTGTGGGGCGCTGAGGCCACGGCAAGCTCCCTGAGCGTGCGGCCAGGGCTCCTCCCGGGTTCGGCCCCTGGGCCTAGCAGGGGGCCAGAGAGCACTCCATGTCGGGTGGTGTGAAAAAAATGGCGGTCTCACCTCCCTTTGCACAGTACTCACATAGGCACGGTCTTAGAGAGAATGCTCCTCACGGTGTGTCTTTAAACAAACTGATTTTTGTTCCCTAACTGGTACTGGAGACTTTAAGGTAGGGAAATAGTCCCAAAACAACCCCTCTTCTAACGTTCATCCAGACTGAGCCACAAGGGTGGAACTCTTCTGATTCTTAAGTTATATGCATGCATGTTTATTCTAAAGAGTATGAGATCTGAGTCTGTGCGTGGCTCAGTCAGTTAAGCCCCCGACTATTGGTTTCAGCACAGGTCATGATCTCAGGGTCCTAAGATCAAGCTCCACATATGGCCCTATGCTCAGTGGGGATCTGCTTGAAAATGTCTCTCTCTCCATGTCCCCGAAATAAAGAAAGAAAGAAAGAAAGAAACAAATAAATAAAAGGAGTATGAGACGACTTAATGAAGAAAGCAAATATTTTCCTCATGCCACCCAAATGTCCATCCACCAATGAGTCGATGGACAAAAAGTGCTCTATCCATACAATGGAATGGTATTCAGCCTTAAAAAGGAGAGAAATTCGGATGCCTACAACACAGATGAATCTTGAGGACCATATGCTATGTGAAATAAGTCGCTGTGTCTGTCCCCCAGCTGTTTGTTCCCTAAAACCCTTGTCATTTCTAAGTGATACCAGCAAAAGGAGCATCTTTCCTTATTAAATTTAGTTTTTTGTCCTCAGTTCCTGAAATAGCTCCTTTGGAGCATCTTTTTTTATTCATAACCAGCCCCCTTCAACCACACCGGAGTTGAAGTTAATGAGGTGACTTTTGGAAAGCCCCTAAGGATGGTGGGAGGAGGGGAGCTAGTTGCCAGGGGAACCCACCAGGTGGTTAGAAGGTTAAAACTTTTAACCTCACCCCCAACCTCTGAGGAGAGACGGGTTTGGACCTTGACTGAATTCCCTAGGGCCATGATTTAATCAATTGTGCCCATATAACAAAGCCTCCAGAAAAATCCCAAAAGGATGGGGTTCAGGGATGTTCTGGGGTGATGCCCACGAGGAGGTGCTGGGAGGTTGGTGTCCCTGGAGAGGGAGGGCATGAAGGTCTGTGCCCTTCCCACACACCTTGCTCTATGCATCTCTTCCATCTGGTTGTCCCTGAGTTGAATCCTTTATAAGAAAGGGATAAACATTAAGTGTTTCTTTGAGTTCTGTGATCTGTTCTAGCAAATTCTTGAACCCAAGGAGAAGGGCATAGGAACTTCTGAGTTACAGACTGTGGGTCAGAAGTTAGTCGGTAGCCCAGCCTTGCCTTATGACTGGCATCTGAAGTAAGGACAGTCTGGTGGCACTGAGCCCTTAACCTGGGGGATCTAGCATTAAATCTGGGTGGACAGAGTCAGGACTAAATTGGGTTGCGGGACACTTGGTGGGTGTCACAGAGAACTGGGGGGACTGGTTGGTGTGGAGAAAACCCTACACATCTGGTGTCAAAAGTGCTGTGTGAGCATATAAAGGAAAAAAAGCGATCGGTTTGTTCCCTCTAGGCAGTCACTATAGGATTCTGTTTGTATGAGGTCCTGAGTTCAGGAACAGAAAGAATAGGGACAGAAAGAACAGTGGCTGCAAGTGTTGGGGGAGGGGAACAAGGAGCGGCAGGGGTGGGGTGGCAGTGGTGGAGGTCACTACTCAGCCAAAAGTTCTGGAAGTAAACGGTGGTGATGTTTGCACAATAAGGTGAGCCTTGTCCACTTAAAATGGCAAATTTCATATTATGTATATTTTACTACAGTAAAAAAAAAATTAAGATTGAAAAATATATATTTAATATCCACAATAACCAACTATAGAGAGAGCCTAGAGGTTCATCAACAGATGAATGGATAAAGAAGATGTGGTATACGCACACACACACACACACACACACAATGGAATACTATGCAGCCATTAGAAAAAACAAAATCTGGCCATTCGCAATTATATGAATGGAATTAAAGGGTATTATGCTAAGTGAAATAAGTCAGTCAGGGAAAGACAATTATCATATGATCTTTCTGACATGAGGAATTTGAAAGGCAGAGCAGGGGGTTGTGGGGGGAGGGGGGAAATAAAACAAAATGGGACTGGGGAGGGAGACAAACCGTAAGAGACTCTTAATCTCAGGAAACAAACTGAGGGTTGCTGGAGGTGGCGGGGAGGGATTAGGCGGCTGGATGATGGACACTGGGGAGGGCGTGTGCTATGGTGAGTGCTGTGAATTGTGTAAGACTGATGATTCACAGACCTGTACCCCTGGGGCTAATAATACATTATATGTTAATATAAAGCCCTGTTGGAATAATATACATATTGTCCCTACAGGGAGATACACACACACACACACACACACACGCACACACGCACACATATATATATTTTTTGTTTGTTTGTTTGTTTGTTTGTTTTTCTTAACCTAGTGGTTTTCCCCGGGAACTTGCATCCATAAATTCCAGCATTGGTACATTTCAAAATAACCTTTGGAAGTCCAGTATGAGTCCAGAGGGTCATCGTGCTGTGAGTGACTCATAAAACAATCTTGTTTTACAATTGATGGGACACTTTGGCCTTTTGAAAGAAGGTGATACCACCCCGGATCCCAAGGAAGGCGGACCCACTTCAGTAGTTCGGTAGATCGGGACCAGGAGAGCCGGTCACACTGAGGCTGACAGCGCATTAATAACACTCATAGCACATTAGTCATCTGGGGATGGAGTGAGGGAACGGGAGACAAATGATTCTTTCCTCACTTCCTTGTGCTGTTTAGTTTCCACTTTATGAGGGAGCAGCACCAAAGGGTCGGCCAGCTCAGCAGTGGGAAAGTAAGCATCTCTCTGCTGAGGGGCAGGTTGGCTGAAGGTCCATTGTCTCTCCCCTCGGTCTTTCCTATCTGGGAGTCGGGTTTTACAATGTCAGTCAAGAAAATAGAAGATTCCCAGCAGCCTGGGTAGTGCCCGTCGACGGTCCAGCTTCCTGCTCTTGGAAACCCCTGTCTTTGGGGCCAAGCTGGATCTGCCTTCCAATTCTCAGATTCCGGCAGCTTAGAGGTAACCCCCGCCCCCTCTGGAGGAAGAAGAATAAACAAACAGAGTAGCATAACTGTGTAGTATTAACACTGAACATTAACCCTATGCTTCCCCAGATTAGTTTATCGTGACAATTGCTAGAGGTGCTCCACATGTCTACCGAGAGAAGGGACAGACAACGTGGCACTTGCAATCGGGGGATGTGGGTTTCAACGCCACATGTTCCCTGCCCCATCTCTACCACATTCCAGCTGACAGTGTCTCACACATCATAAGAGCTCAATAAATGGCAAGTACGTTATGATTAAAGTATGTGAGTATTGAGGTCCAGAAAGGTACGTTACAAGAATTATGGCTTGATCTGCCTTAAAAGCAACTTCATTAGGATGCTGGGTACCCACTATCACCATCCCTTGGCGTTACTGGTTTGTCCCCTGTCCTTCATGCCATCAGAATCTGGAGGCTTCTGTGGCCCACTCAGGGAGTGCCAGACAATCCTATATGACAAGCAATCTCTTGGCCACATTGGTGGCAGCAGCACAGAGGTCCCCCCACCTCAGAGAACCCACACCCACCCCCCTTCCATTCACAGCTCCATGGGGTAAGGGCTAGGGGTGGGACATGGAACTAAGTCTCTGTCTCCAATGGCTTTCGAAGAATTTGATTTTTTCCCTCTGCACGTGTTGGGGACCCACTGGGGACTCAGGCAGAAAGAGATGCCACATCCAACCAAGGTAACTGGAGGAGAGTTTTAACAAAGGAACTATTTACCAAGGTATGGGCAGCATTTAGGGAAGCCACTGAGAGATGGTGCAGAACCTTGGAGCCGGCAATGGTGGGAAGTAATGATGCCCTTCATCCTTAGGTCAAGGAGAAGAAACTGTTACCAGAGCCCAGAAAGAGCCCCAGCAGGTGCTATGGCCTTTCCTCGAAGGGAGACAGCTAACCCTCAGCATCCCTGTGGGGAAGATCCAAGCACCGAGGACCTGACCTCCCTGTCTTGTCTTCTGATGTCTTGCTGGTTCCTTCTATTAGCCAAACCCAAGCCGAAGCCAGAGAACAAAGAAGCCCTTTGATACTTGCTCACATCAGCCATCTAGACGGTTCTAGAATCATAGGCTTGCTGACTGGATGACAGCCCATTACCTACAGCAATAGATAGAGCACCGCTGGGCGTGGCTTCACATATAGATGTGGGGCTCGGAAGGCCCCCCAATTCTCCTTCACCTTCTAATTAAAACTCACTCAACCTGTCACTGGTTAAAGTTTTGCCCCTTTGCTTGAAAATGTCTATCCCCACCAGAGCACAGGTAACTTTAAGGCAAAGAATGGCCAAGCTGTTCTCAACAATGTGCACCATGGGTTAAAAATGTGAAGAGAAGACCTGCTAGGAACTTGGGGAGAGAAAGCAAGCACACGGCATCTGAAGTGTGGAGGCAATGCCAGCGTGCCTCCTGGCACACTGTTGCGCTGCGTTCTGTGTGTATTTTTGTCATGTGTCTTGAAGCAGAGTGACGGGCTGGATCCAGGGGATCTTAGCTGAAAAGAGCGCAGGCTGGTTCACTGTCCCCACTTTCTTCTTGCCCCACTGCGAGCCAACGGGGCCCTGAGACCCCAGTCGCTGCTGTGTTCGCTTTCTGACTGGGTAACTGGGTTTCTTTCAACATCCAAACTTGTTCAGCATAAGCCAGGTTCAGAACGAAGAGAGGCCTGGACTCTGTCACTTCAACAAATGGTGATGCTATTTTTCAGGTTGAAACTTTGCAGAGCAGTTCGCAGATGTATTTATACCGTGGGACATTTCTACAGCCTTTCTTGCCTGTTTATGATTCTGGGAAGTGCAGACGGAATGTTTATGTAGAGATTTTAGTGATAGCAAATGGAGTAGTTAGAACACGAAAAGTATTCATTTGAAAACAAGGACATGGCAGCCCGTATCGGGCTCATCAGCCTTGCTTCTGTGGATAAACACTTTGGAAGCAACACATTTCCTAAACCACTCTCCGTTGCACCCATGACACACTGAGTCGGCATCTGAGGGCTTCTCAGGGTGGAAAAACACGGGTCCTTTCCCCTTGCTCTTCCCAGCTACAAGAGTTGATGCTGTTCTGTGCCCTCTTTCCAGAAACTGTTCTCTCCAGACTTCTGCCTCTCCTGACCTGCTTCTTCCTCTCCTGATCTCCTCGTTTTTCTCTGGCTCCCTGATTAGCTCATCTTCCTCTGTCACAGAATCGACTAATCCAACAAGGGAAAAATCTGTGGGGGGTGAAAAAGAAATAGCATCAGCATCCCGTGCCCTCCCACCCCAGGAAGGGTGAAGAGGAAAAGGCAGTTCCGGCTGCAGTCAGGCTAGGTGGGCCTCACTGGCCCTGCTCACATGAGAGGCACATACTTCCTGTTCCAGGCTCCGCAGTGCCAGGCTCAGCAGCAGGCCCATCCCACTTACAAAGTAGTAGTCTCCAAGAGTAGCAGAACCAGCTTCTCAGAAAAATCAAGCTGTCTAACATGAAGCAAGGAACACTGGTGACGATGACTGTGGGGCAGCACAGGAAACGTCATCTACAGCGACCAGGAGGGAAAGATGTTCTAGATTCAAGGTGAAGGGTTTAGGCTCACATGATGTGTGAATACAGCACATGATAGACTGCAAGCTCGTCAAGGTTCTTCTGTTTTGTTCAGAGCTGAGGCTCTCCGATCTAGTCATGGGGCTTGGAACATGAAAGCCTCAATGAATATTTATTTTTTAAAAAAAAAGAGAGAGAGAGAGAGATTAAATAGTCCTGATGGATGAATGAGCTTTCATGACCCTATGTGCAAAAATCCCTGTAAGCACGGACCAGGGAGCTGAGATGCTGGCACTGGTGGGGTGCCCCCACCCGGCTGGTGGCCAGAGACAGCTCCTAGAACTCTCAGGCCATCTGGGGTTCTCCCATCTTCTTTCCATGCCTTCCAGTTCCTGCTTCCTGAGAGGAAGACTCAATGCCTATTTGCTGAATTGAATCAAAATATTTGTTCCAGATCCATATGTCCTTTGGTTTGGCTCTCTGAGTTTTTGGCAACAGGACCAAGAAATCAGGAATGGCAGCTCTCCCAAATTAGTCTTCTGTCTCCTCTTCTAGCATATGGTTTTATTAATTTTTTAAATATTTTATTTATTTGAGAGAGAGCACAAGCAAGGTGAAGGGCAGAGGGAGAAGCAGACTCCCCACTAAGCAGGGAGCCCGACTCGGGGCTTGATTCTGGGACTCTGGTATCATGACCCGAGCCAAAGGCAGACACTTAACAACTGAGCCACACAGGCACCCAAGCATATGGTTCTAAAAAGCTCCATAAGAGGGGTGCCTGGGTGGCTCAGTGGGTTAAAGCCTCTGCCTTCGGCTCAGGTCATGGTCCCAGGGTCCTGGGATCGAGCCCCACGTCAGGCTCTCTGCTCGGCAGGGAGCCTGCTTCCTCCCCTCTCTCTCTGCCTGCCTCTCTGCCTACTTGTGACCTCTGTCTGTCAAATAAATAAATAAAATCTTAAAAAAAAAAAAAAGCTCCATAAGAGTTCTGTGATTTGTAGCCCAAAAATCCCCCCAATCATGCATAAGCGGGGAGAATGGGCATCTCCAAGTACATACCACTCCCAGCTTCCCTGATGTCCAGCATGCAGCCAATCCCTTAGAATCTTCCCTAGAATCTTTTTCACCCAAACAAATGCCCTGAAGCCTGGGTAGGTCAGCGTGCTCCTTCCAAGAGGCTGTTTTGAAAATGCACACCATACCACAGAGGCACTGTGTGGGCCTGGGGGAAGTTTCCTCCCCTTTCTGTGCCTCAGTGCCAGCCTCCTAATCTGAGGGGCTCCCTGCAGTGAAGCCATGGGCAGCCCTCCCAGAGGCTCTGCCACTTGTCTGATCAAGTGAGATCCCTTCCCAGTGCTGTGGTTTTTCCCTTCCCCTGCTGTTTGGGATAGCTGGAATATGTGTGAGGCCTGCGATGTCCTTGAGGCAGGCAGGCCAAATGGGGAGCTGGCAGCCCCTACCCATTTGGGGGCCGAGGCTCCTTTAATTTGGATACCTTAAAAGGCTCTCGGGAGCAAGGGGCTGGGTTCTTATCTCCAGAGCTCTGGACAGCACCTTATTTATAGCCCTGCTGACAAGAGGCGGCAGCTGGCCAGCAGCTGCATACACAGAGTGCTTAGCCCTGCACTACCGCTGTCTTCTTTGGTCCGGCTGGAGGGCAGAAGACAGGACAGGTAAGCTTCCTCCTTTCTCTGGCCAACCTTCCTTCCCTGCATCTGCATGGGCTTCGAGGTCAGCTGTCAGTTTTTGTGCCCTGGGAGGGAGCTCTCTGGCACTGTGGACTTGCAGACCCCAAGCACAGACCCAGGTGGTCCAGGCAGGGGGCTCCTGCTGCAGTCAGTTCCTGCCCCATGGCTGCAGGGTGGGGGGTGGGGGTCAGGTGGTGATAGAACCTGCCCTCTGCAATGCTACAACAGGTGCCTCCGGGAACAGGAAGCACCTGGAGAGTACCCTTTGTTCACCTGACCCTCTCTGAGTGCAAATCAGCAATGACACTGAGTTGTGAACCCCAGAAAGCTTTGTTTTTAGGAGGAAAAAAATTATAAAATGAACATTGGAAGGTGGGAAACCACAGTGATTGGGAGCTTTTGCTCCCTGACAGAATTTCTAGATGACCTGGGGGTAAGAAGACAAATTACTGGCGGGTCTGCTTATTCTGGGAAAGTATGTTTCTACAAGATGACTTGTTCCGGCTCGTGGTTCAAAAGGACGGATAGATGTTGTGTGTTTAAAGGAAATGCATTAATAGTTTACTAATTACTAGAGCAGGATATGAGCAAAGGCACAGTACTGAGTAATTGTAGGGCCAATTGCATAATACCATTAATTCCGATAGGATGACGTGTTACGATAATAGGTATCATCCATAAGAACGTCCTCTAGACCTACTCTCTGCAAGGCACCTTATCAGGTCCAATCTAATAAACATATATATAAAATAGATCAGTTATCTTTATATAATTCTGAGGTCAAAAGATAGTATCAACACCTGCGTTATTGGCTTGATTGACTGATGTCGTTTTATCACGTACTTGTTCTTATAGGTTTGTTCTTGTTCTGTTTGTTTCTTGAGGAATGTTATTTGAATTTTGTTTCATTGCTAGGTTCATAACCTGTGCTATCAACAAATATATTACATTTTGAGCCCCACCCAATCTTACAGGAGTTTTTAATTTTTTTTTTATTTGACACAGAGAGAGATCACAAGTAGGCAGAGAGGCAGGCAGAGGAGAAGGGGGAGGCAGGCTCACCACAGAGCAGAGAGCCCAATGCGGGGCTTGATCCCAGGATTCTGAGATCGTGACCTGAGCTGAAGGCAGAGGCTTAACCACTGAGCTCCCTCAGGCACCCAGAGTTTTTGTTTTTAATGAAGGAGCCCACTCCTCAACTCACATGATGATGTTTGTCTCGTCTTGTCTAATATTAAGAAAATATTTCAATGTATAACCTCCACGAAGAGTTGCATCATCTCTCCTAAAAGATTCCCTGACTGCTCCTTCAATCTCACCTATTTTTTAATACATTTTGCACTATTAGAGTTCATCACCCCATTTAGGGCTTTCAGAGCTCTCCATTGGTTCCAGATCCCTGAGGCTAGGCCATGTCATAGTTCTCTCTGTAATCTCATAGCTCTTAATACACTATCTACTGGTATCTAAAATATTTCATATTTAAAATAGGTGGCTCATGAAACTGAGCATAGGGTGGCTCAGTCAGTTAGGAGTCTGCCTCCAGCTCAGGTCATGATCCCCAGGGGTCCTGGGATTAAGCCCCATGTCAGGCTCTCTGCTCAGTGCGGAGCCTGCTTCTCCCTCTCCTTCTCCCCCTGCTTGTGCTCTCTCTCTCTTTCTCTGACAGATAAATAAAATCTTAAAATAAATAAATAAATAAATAAATCATCCTCTCCCCACTGTCCACAAAACCAAAATTCAACTGAGTAAATTGGGAAGATATTACTGATTCTATTCAATGATTCATGTTTGGGCAGCATTTCATCCAGCAGGCAGAAAGGAGCTCTGAGGTGCTGTGCAAAATGGAAAACTCTCATAGACAGAACGGGACAAGAACAAGGAAGTTACACCAGACAAAAAAGTGGACTGGTTATTGCAAGGTCACTTTCCTTTAGAGAATGGCAGGAGTCTCTCAGGCAGATGACCTAACGCTGATCAGGTGATTCCTAGCTGACTGGTTCAAAATTCCATTTCTGGAAAAGACCAGAATTATAATGAAGTCAGGTCTGTATGGTGACACAGAGTTTAGTGTAAGTGACTCCATTTGGGCCCTGTTGACTTGTTTTTAACACCATTCAAGAAGGTTGAAATTATATTCATAATGTTTATATTTTCTTTTATTTTTTCTTACTGTACAAATACATGCTCACCATAGAAAATACAGACCAACAGAGAGAAGAAAATGCAAAATTATGTGTAGTCTTACTACATTTATTGTTTAACCATTTCTTGATTCTAAGAGGTCCTTGATTTTAAGACGAACCATTAATTTAATACTCGCTTTACAAGGGTGGGCAAAAAATTCTCATTATATTGCCCAGATTGCTGTGTTTTAAGATGAATACAAAAGCAAATTACATGGGGAACTACAAAATTATAATTAAGAAAGAAATATATATATATAATCTGTTTATTTGGTAATAATCTACTTCTTGTTCAAATGTTAATTCTTTGAAAATTAGTTATCTTTATATGACATTGTAACTTCTTTCATTTAGGCAGAATACTAAAAGACCCATAATAGTTGGGAATAACACTGATAGGATGTTAAAAAACATAAACTGAGCTTTAGATAAGCAATTTTTATCAGAATATAACTAGTTTTAAAGTACAATCTGCTAACTTCTACACTATTAATGGGATCTGCTGCATAGTAAAAATTACATGACCGTTTCGTGCCTTGACCTACATGATCCCCACAAACTTATTTTACTGATTTTTTTCATTATCACTGATTCATCAGCCTTTTATCATTTAGTCTCCAATATACCAAAACAAGGATGAAAAATAGAAAGGAACTAACATAAGTCCTGAGCAATTTGATATTTGACAGCTGTATTTCATAAATATCATTAATTATCTTAAGTGTAAGCTTGCAAAAATCAATTTCAACTCTGAGTACATGTTTGTAATTCCGGGCTTTGTTGAATTTAAAAGATAAATTTTAAACAGAGAGAAGAGGAATAACAATTCATTCTAACAGAAGAGTTTGGTTACAGTTAAAAAGTAATACTGAAAATTACTTTTTAACTGAAAAGTTACACTGAAGTGAAACCATACCAAGCCAACGACTCATAAAATATAGTCCATGTGTTTTACCAAGAAGGCGTGTATAACTAGATTTTAAGGGGAAAGTGCAAGAATTTCATTTTGGTTTTTAGGAAATGAGCCTTCTTTCCTTGCCCGGGACCATCTAATCAGCATGAATGTGTAGGGGTATCTGGGTGGGGGGGCGGGGGGTGGTAATCTATTTTAACCTTAAGCAAAAGGCACCAGAGTGCTTTCGGCCTAGGCTCAGTTATGGCTGATAAATCTAGGCAAATTTCAAAATGTTAGTTCATGGTTTAGCATGAACACAAAAAAGGAAAATCCGTGATGTTGATTATTCTATTTCTCTCTAATTCATATCCCTTGTAGTAAGACAAACTGGCTAATAGGAAGGCACGAAGGGGTATATTGACAACATATGTGTCTAATTAAAATAATAAACGTAACACTGCTCGAGTACAGTGTGGTTAAAAAATTGTGATACAGCCATTGTTTGAAATACATATAATCATTGGAAATAAAGGTTGCAAAGAATTTTTAATTTTTAAACACAAAGCTACATTTATAATATAGGATCTTCACTGTGTAATATACATGTATACATACGTATTGAAAAAATACACCAAAATATACAAAGTTGCTGTTTCTATGGATAAGATTACTTGTAATTTTATATTTTCCCTACATTTTATAAATATTTTTCAATTTTTTAAAAATTTATTTATTTGACAGAGATCACAGGAAGGCAGAGAGAGAGAGGAGGAAGCAGGCTCCCTGCTGAGCAGAAAGCCCGATGCAGGGCTTGATCTCGGGACCCTGGGATCATGACCTGAGCCGAAGGCAGAGGCTTTAACCCACTGAGCCACCCAGGTGCCCCAATATTTTCCCTACATTTAAAATAGTTTGCTAAATCCCTACACAGAGACTAATCGTGGGCTTTTTTTTTTATTGCAAAATTCCATGCACAAATAAAGCACTGTAATTTTTGCTGCTGATTATAAAAACTATAAATAAACAACCAGAGGGTAGCTTTATAAAAAACAATAGCTACAATCTATTGAATGAACACTCTTTCTGGGAACTAGTATTAGTTCAAATAACATCCCCAGCCACCCTACAGGCATTATCCCTATTTTCAGGGAAGGAAACTGGCTTAGAACACTGCTATGCATGGCAAAAAGTTCAACCAAGCTCAAAGGGGTCTGGCTATCGAGACCCTCCAGTTGGCATTAGAATAACAAAAGAGCAGTCTTCAGGCCATAGGCAATGAACAGTGTAGTGTGGTCTGAATGGCAGGCATGCACCCTGTGGGAATGGTGGGAGGTGTTCCTATAGGAAAGATATATGGGGGTAAAGTTTGTACTGACAAGTGTATGGAGCCAAAGGAAGTAAGGAATTATGAAAGTAAACACCGATAAGGAGATGGAAATAAATGGGATTCACCTTCAGACTGAAGGGTGTGTCCTACGGTCCAAAATGAGCTAAACATATGTGTTGGGCAAGGAGACGTCACAGTAATGATTGAAGGACAATGCTTCTCTTTGTTTTCTTTGAATATTTCTATAAACCTGCATTTTGTAAGAGGAAATGAAGATGTGTCCTGGGGCGCCTGGGTAGCTCAGCAGGTTAAGTGTCTGCCTTCAGCCCAGGTCACCATCTCCTGTTTCTGGGATCGAGCCCCAAATGGGGCTCCCTGCTCAGCAGGGGAGCCTGCTTTTCCCTCTCCTTCTGCCTGCCGCTACACCTGTGCTTGTGATCTCTCACGCTCTCTGTCAAATAAATAAATAAAATCTTTAAGAGAAAATGAGGAAGAGGTATACTGGCTCCCGAAAGTAAAAAAAGAAAAACAAACCTCTCTGCCAAGAATCTGAATTGGGACTAATTTCAATTCCAGCCTTAAAACAGAATGAAGCTCTGGGCTAGAGGGGTGCTAGGAGCTGATGTTGGGGGCTTGCTGTGTGTTGGCTTGTTGTGAGTACCACCCGTGTGATCCGGGGAGCAGCTCCAGGAGGAGTGCTTCTGGTTTGTAGCTTCGAGGTGAGGACAGCCAGGTGCTGAGAAGTAAAGTGCTAAGAACCAACAGGTGGGGAATCTGGGATCGGAACCCAGGCAGTACAGGACCAGGACTGACAGGAATCCCACCCGAGATTGCTAGAAAAGTCCCCGCTATGGAGAAAGAAACTCGTCTTAAAAATGAGTAAGGGAGGGGAGGCTGGGTGGTTCAGTAGGTTAGCATCTGCCTTTAGCTCAGTAATAATCCTGGGGTCCTGGGACCGAGCCCTGCATCGGGGAGCCTACTTCTCCCTCTGCACCTCTCCCTTCCTACTAGAGCTAGCTCTCTCTCTCGCAAAAATAAATAAAATCTTTAAAATAAAATGAGTGAAGGCTTTCCACTTACCCCTTATTTTCCTCTTTAAAATTCTTCCTTTATTCCCAGCACCTTCGCAAGAACATGGGAAAGGTGTTAATCTCCTTAGTCAGACCCTGAAGGCTAACACGGTGCCTTGCACACAGCAGGTACCTAATAAATATTTGCTGGACTAAATTCCAGTGTTTAATTCTGGAGTAAGAAGTGTTAAGATACATAGGAAGGGAGCCAGAAGCTTTCCTTGTTGGCTAGTACTTTTCTCTTCTGTGATACTAGCTTGGAAACAAGTTTAATAGTCCTTTTTCATCCTTGATACACAGCACAAGGACATAACTCGTGATTCAAATAATGCCTCTTTAAGTGGGATTGTCATTGGGCAATAAACACTAATATTTGGTGATAATATATCCTTAAGGAGTGAATTCTTTGATTTGGAAGTTGTTATTCACCACAGTCCGTGTGGTGTGTGGGTGACGAGAGCACGTGTGTGTAAGTGTCTGGTGTGTGTGTTAAGGGAAGGGAAGGAGGATTGCAGATGCCAAATGAATTCTAGACAGAGGTTCCTTCTTCAGAATCTTTCCAAATTTGATCAGAATCTCATGGTTAATTTATTGGGAAACAACAACAATTCTGCTCAGTTTAAATATAATTTAGTGAACAAAAAGTGGGGGAAGAGAGAACCTTCTCCTTACTTTACAATCCTGACTTTATTTACACTGAATAACAAACCAGTTATTATGCCCTTCCAATCCATAAATCAACAGAGGTCAACGAGACTCTCCAGTTAGGTCCTGTGAAAAAGAGAGTGATATGCAAGCAATGTCAAGAAAGCCCACAGATTTTTCAAAGTGCCTGAGACAGACTCCTTTAAGGCACCCCCCTCTCTACTCCTGCAAACTGAAAATATAAAAATCCAATGAACAGTTTTGCTAATGTGTGGTTGCTCAAATTAACCAGGATGAGCCATCCTCCAGGTGAGGGAAGAGCTGTTCACTATGTCATGTCTAAAATACGCTCAGATGGAAAACTCAGAGGGCAGCAAGGAAGGCAGACTGAGCATCTTCTCAATAAAAGAGAATTCTCAACAAGCCAGAAGATTTGAAAATTCACAGTGGTGTGTTCAACATCAGTTAAAGAATTGAATTCGGATAGAAGTATTGATAAACCCTTCAGACACCATTATTAACAAGTCGCAGTAGCGAACCTCCAGTCTGGCTGTGAATGAGCTCAGGCAGGATCCTGGCAGCCCGCCCTGAGCTGTTTCTACTTTCCAATGAGGCACTTCACTGTTTCCTGGGAAACGTCTGCAAACCTCCGCCAACCTCCGGCAGGAGCAGCTCAGGCAGCTCCCGAGGCCAGCATGAGCTCACTTGGACCACTAGCCTCTTTTGAAAATTTATCTTTTTTTGTAACTTAAATTAGGCCGTGTCCCTTGCCTACCCAAAACCCTCTGGTGGCTTCCCAAATCAAAATAAAATCCTGTTGCTACTTAACCTATAGAGCCTGTCATGAGCCGAGCCCTGAAATCTCACCTCATCTCCTGCCTTTCTTGCCCCCATGGAGGATGCTCCAGTTACCCTGCCTTTCCACAATTGTGCCAAGCAGCTGCCCCACCCCAGGGCTTTTGCACTTGCTGGTGCCACCAATGGATCAGGTGCTCCTCCCAGAAAATCACACACCTTCTTCCCACCAATTCTAGTGCCACCCCTGAACAGCCCATCTAAAATTATACTCTCTAGCTTGTTGCCCTGATTTATTCCTGATTTACTTTTTTTCTTTTTTAAAAAAGTCTTTTTAATGCATGTTTATATATTTGAGAGAAAGGAGGAGTGGGGGGGTGCAGAGGTAGAGGGAGGAGCAGACTCCCTGCCGATTGAGGAGCCTGACCCGGGGCTCCATACAGGGCTTGATCCTAGGGCCCTGAGATCATGACCTGAGCCTAAAGTCAGATGCGTAACCGACTGAGCAACCCAGGCGCCCCTGATTTACTTTCATTGCAAAAACCTTATCATCTCACACATATACACACCCACAAAGGGCCATGGATATTGGTGTCTGTCTCTCCCCTAATATCACATGAGCTCCAATGAAAGCAGAGCCTCTCTGTTTTGTTCACTGAGGTAGCCCCATCATCTGTAACAGTAGATGGTATACAGAAGGTGCTTCATAAGTGTGTTAAAGGATGGAGTCTCCATAACCCCATTTTATGTATTTCATTTGAATGCTTAGAAACGCTTTCACTGTAATTCATGCCATTAGCCATCGTCAAGTGTTCATGGTAGGGGTTAAGCCCAGTTCTCCGGGTCCACAGCTTATATGTCCTTGCAAAAACTCCCAACACACCTGCATTTTGTTAAGGGAGGAGGGCAGGTGCTGGGGAGTCAGGCTAACTTTGCTTGGCTTTTAACTCTGCCCCTTGCAAGGAACTCAGGCAAGATTGCAACTCCTGAAACCCCGTCTGTAAAATGGGCCCAATAACTTCTTAAAGTACTTGTAAGGATTGAACAAGGCAATAATAATAGTAACAGTAACCATTAATTGAGCACATACCATGTGCCAGAGAGCAGACCGTGCATCTGACTTGCTTCACGTTGTCCTGTCTTCACAACAACCACATGGTATGGGCAGTATTATTCACAAAAACCACGTGATGTGGGCAGTTTACAGAGGAGAAAACAAATTGAAATTCAGATGAAAGTTGATGTGTATGTTTCTTCTCACTGCTGTAACAAATTACCCTAAGTTTATTGTCTGAAAGCAATGCAAATTTATGATCTCATGGTTCTGGAGGTTGGGAGTCTGATGTGGGTCTCACTAGGCTAAAATCTGGGTTTCTGCAGGGCTGTGTGCTCCTTCTGGAGACCCGAGGGGAGAAATCTGTTCCTTTACCTCTTCTAGCTTCTGGAGGCCACCTATATCCACCTGTTCATGGCCCTTCTCTCCACCTTCAAAGCCAACGATGTAACATCTTCAGTCTCTCTTTGAGTCTGACTCTCCTGCTTCCTCTTCCCCTTATAAGGACTCTTACGATTACACTGGGCTCACTTGGATAAGCTGGGATAATGTCCCCATCTCAAAGCCCTTAACTTAATCATATCTGTGAAATCCCTTCATATATTCTGGACATTAGGGTGTGAACAGGTTCGGGAAGCCATGATTCCATGTACCAGTTACAAAGCAGCAGACCTGGGATCTGAATCCCAGCAGATTTCTTGACCATCACCCTAATGCAGTACGTAGCAAGGTCTTTAGTATTTATCAAAACTTTTTCCTTTGCTGTAATGAAGGGAAAATGGGAAGATTGGGGCCCAGATTTGGGTTTTGTATAGGACATGAAACAGGAAGGTTTGCCTCCTTCTGCACAGCTCCCCTGAGATGTAGGATGCCAAAGACTTCACGCTAGTCATTTTCTCCTAAAAATAATCAGTCTCACCTAGTCCTCAAGCACATTATTGACTTTCAAGAAACCACAGACATTTGATAAAAGTAGGTTGCAAAGTGGAAATGAAAGCCTCGCATGAAGACAGGCTGAACCCACCCCATGGAGATGAGGGGCCCAGGCAGTTCAGGGTAAACCTGGAGCCAGGATGCCCCACAGTCAGAGGGCAGGTGAAGAAGAGCCTATTGACACCCCACAGGTGCTGGGCCAGCCAGGGGGGACCGAGCTCAGCATGCTCCAGTGAGGCACACCCCACCCATGACACAGATGACCTAGGACAGGAAGGGAGGTGGCCCAGGTCTCAACAACAAGGACTGTGGAAATGTCAGCAAGCAGCAGAGCACCAGGAGGCAAAGGGACAGGGCCGGTGAGACCACGCGTCAGCCACACAAGGAAATCATGGGCAGACCCCCAAGTAGGGCTGATAGTTTCCACCTCTCAGGTCTGGAGGATAGCTGGCAAGCAGTTCCATGACCCTGAAAATGAGACAGTTCAGGACACAGCCCTACTCCACCGGGGAGGCAAGGATGCGAGGTGGAAGCCTCCTGTGGGTAAAAGAAGCAGCAGCATTGTAGGAGGAGACTGGATGTTGGGAACGGATGGCAGTTTGGGGAAGATGAGGTAGCCACAGCTCAGCAAGACTCCCAAATCTATGGTTGTTGAACTCACCTCAGGGGGCACAGGGCTGTCCCTAAAATATACCGCATATTCCGTCCTTCCACTTGAGGCCGGCTCAGGGGCTGCGATGGTAGGAACGGCTCAGGGTTTTCAGGTGGGCAGAACTGAGGAGAATGCCGCAAGTACACTTCCACATGACAGGTTATGACCACCGTGACCTTGAACTTTAGAAGCAGGTACCCATTTGCATTATTCTGACACTTTAAATACACTTAAAGTATACATCACAAGTTAGAAATCAGTGGTGAATAAACACATAGACTCTATGGTTTTGTGACATAATCATCATCATCATCATCATCATCATCCATCTTGGGCTGACCGTAGAAATTATGGTCCAAAGTGGGTCACCTGAAAGGGAAAGAGAGTTGCTTTTACTGAGCACACCCGGCCAGCAGCTCCAATAGAGATCCAGCCTCTGAGCCCCAGGCTTCAGTTACATGCACCGAGGTCCCTCTGGGAGCTGCCTTAGCTGGAAACATAACCCTGTAGAGGGATTATTCAATGTGGAGAAGCTTCCTGAAACCTCAGACATTTTTATTCCTTTCACCGGGAAGATAAGAAACCCCAAAGTGGGATTTCTTATAAGGTACTAGGATGTAGCCTAGATACAGGCCACTGAGTTAAAGTCATATGTGTTTTTTCTTTTCTTATTTTTTTAAAGAGAGAGACACAGCGAGAGAAGGCACACAAGCAGTGAGAGTGGGAGAGGGAGAAGCAGGCTCCCTGCTGAGCAGGGAGCCCCACACCGGCGGAGATCAGATCCCAAGACCCTGGATCTTGACCTGAGCCGAAGGCAGATGCTTAATGACTGAGCCACCCAGGCACCCCAGTCACAGGTGCTTCTTTCTTCCAGAGATGATGAGCATTTGAGAGCCCCAGACCCTACCTTGGAGCTTGATTTCCCTTTGTGACATTTTCCTAAAATGGGTACCTGTCTTCTCTGTTGTCATTCCCCAAGTTCATATGAGAACCATGAGTTCACAAGAAATTCTCCCTTGCTTGAGTGTGCTCTAAATGCAAGTTGTCCAAATGAGGGTCCGTTTCATAATTTCATAGTGAGCCATGATATCTTTGTAATGGATTGAGACCTGCATATTCCTAACAATGGCGTAACGTTGACGAGATTTAAAAAGAAAGAAAAAAGCAAAAGAGAAAGAATCATCTCACATCATGAGGATAAGAATTATTTCATGGCACACTTTGTCATTTGTGGTTAGGACTTACAAATGCACTTCCTAGTGTGGGTTGCTATCAAAGCCTTAGAGAGTCACTGCTGTAAACCATATTTGCAGAATTTCCTTTCTCTTAAACCCTCGCAGTGCCCAGGGCACCTCCTTTCCTCCTACCAGCCTCTCAGACGTCCTTCTCTCTCTGCAGATTGCTACATAATCCCTTATGCTAGAACCAATGAAATGGTTACCTACCAGATCAGTTGTACTAATACTGTGATCTCAGGGTCATGAGATTGAGCCCTGCACTGGGCTCCACGACCCCCCACATCTGTGTCTAAGTGAGGAAGTGCAGATTGTTTGTGTAGTGTGGTCAAATCCACCTCCCTTCCCTACCACAGAATATGTAAGACAAATCACAGCCTGAGGACCTGGCCCCTTCTGCCTTGTTTCAGGGTCTCTGCAGCAGGCCCTGAGCTTCCAGCCTAGTCCTGTAATTTGGCGGAAGAGCTGGGGGGTGGGTGAGTGGTTAGCCCCACATCAAAGGCTGCTTTTCATGACTGCTGCCTAAAGAAAAGGGGAAGAGGGGATGTTGATGCAGAGAAGAAGGAAACCACTCTAGGCAGGATGTCTGGAAGGAGAGATAAAGCAAATTGCGAAGGTATTTTAATAGACGTGCTGTTTCCATTCTCTGCCATATGTTTTTCATTCTGTTTTTGGTTACTTTTGACTTGAATTATGGGACTCTGTCTCTTGGTTAAGGTAATCTAGATGCAGTTGCTTTCATACATCAATGTGAATACTGACTTTTTGGGTCGAGACTGAGGATGATGTTAAGTGGCCAAGACAGAAAACATGTTGCCTTGAAATGTTTTCTGTTCCCTCTTCCTTACGGGAGTGGAGAATGTCTGTTTCCAAGAGTCCAGAACACCATGCATCTGTTATGAAAAGGCAGCGCGAAGCATAAAATGGTGTGGCCATTTTACTGCCCAGGAGGGAGCAGACGGAGGGACAGGGCGTCAGATAACCAGTCTTCCTGCTACAGAATGGGGTGGATTCATCTGAGCTCTGCAGCAAGGATTTCCTCTTTGTACCACAATCTCTATTCCTCTAACCCACAGATAATTATACTGGAAAAAAGCTATTGTGAGAGGTTATGAAAATTGCTCTGGAAATCTTCAAATGGCATCTAAATAACTGAAAGTTAGGCTACCATTTCCAATCATTCAGAAGCTGCCCCTGGCCTTTCGCTGGAGCTGTGTTGCTCCGTTGGCCCTTCTCAACATTTGGGTTCCACCAGCTACCTCCATGCTGTGGTAGAATACAGAAGAATCCTCCTTCTGTAGGCAGAGATCAGAGAGAGAAGGGCAGAGATCAGAGAGAGAAGGGGGGGGCAGTCCCGGGCTTGGGTCTGGCCCAGGGCAAAACCTCACCTTCTCCCCAACTTGTGTCAGCCTACAGCAGGACTCCATGGGCTTCCCAGGTCATCCAAGCAGCAGGAAAAGTCAAGAAGAAAGAGAAAAAGATCAGTGCCCCAACACTGTTGACTGAAACCTTTATTCTGGTTTCCTAGTTGTCTGGGAAGCATGGCGTCTATTGAGTGAGAAAAATCAGAATGAAGAAGAGTCCTTTTGCAATGGTTTTGGTATTTGGCCCTGGTGACAGATCTAGACAATTGTTTTCTCAACCCATCAATCAGTCCATCAAGCAAAGAGGACACAAACAGCAACCTAAAGATGTCATTTGGTGTCAATATCACACTGCAATCTGCATTTCACTTCATTGAGATTTCTTTCATCTGGGCCGTTAGGTTGTCAAGGATAAGTCAATCTGTCAGAACAAAAAAATAATCATCAGAAAAACTTATTTTACTAGTCCTGATGTTTTTAAGTGGCTTGTGGTTCAGTTTCTAGATTCATGTTTAATCTAGAGTTACAATCCTGTAATAAAAAAAGAAGTAAATCAAACCATGAGGAAACTATAAATTAAAAAAAAAAAATCGTGCTTGTCCTTGTATGCAACCCATTGTTTCCATATCAGTTTTACTCTCTTGGTAGCTTTATGTTATCTAGAAGCACCTGTGCTCCATCTGCACTGGGCCCCAGCAATCCCCACGCACGTGGCCATACATACCATTCATCTCTACACCCCCCTGGCCAACAACCTGGGGAAAGCCAGGAATTAGCTATAGTTCAGAGGACTCCATGTTATTCTTGCCAGCGACATGGAGGTCTGAAAAAGCCCAAGGAAGGAAGCAAGCAAGTCATACACGTGAGCATACCAACACTACTTTAAGCCAAGACAGCCATTTCTTGCTATCGCCTCTCCTTTTCTATCCTGCTGGGCCTGGCTCACTGCTGGGCCAACCTGGGGCTAGGGACATTGCTCCCTTGCCGGGAGGAACAGCACTGTTATTCCGCAGTGGGGCAGGTCTTCTGGCTAGCACTCACTCAGCAGCAGGGCTCTGGGAGAAGCAGCAAGCCGATGGTAACAAGAAGATGGAGTACCTAACTCTGGTCCAAATATAAAAATAGTGTGGTGAGGAAACAGACATGCATTTTCCATTAAATCAAAGAAACGAATCTGGAAAATTAGATCCTAGCACGTTCAAGTCCTTGTGGCAGGGACTCTGGTTTATCACAGAGCTGAGCCTTCTGCACGGTAGAGATGCATCATATCCAGGGTGCCTGGATTGCTCAGTTGGTTAAGCTCAGGTCATGATCCGAGGGTCCTGGGTTCGAGTCCCACATCGGGCTCCCTGTTCACTGGGGAGTCTGCTTCTCCCTCTCACTTTCTTTCTGTGCTCTCTTTCTCTCTCTCAAATAAATATATAAAATCTTTTTTTAAAAATGTACCATATCCACATAATGAGGCATGGATACACTTGCCTGCTGCTCAGATGTACTGGCTTTCTTTGAAGTTGCTGTGACCCTTCTCACCCAATAGCCCCCATCTAATGACCAGGCAAGCTGGCCTTCTCCTTCTTAAGCCCCCGCCTGTAACCTCAAGGAGAGCAGACCACCACCAAAAAGCCCCAGGTCACCAGCACCAAATCAAATTTATGAGGACCCTGTCCGAGGCACTCCATGTGAAGCTGGCCATTGTTCCAAGCTACTAACAAGCTAGCTAACTCTGGGACAGGGAGACTACATGGATTCTCACTTGAGAGCCTTGTTGATTAGTGGAGCCCACACCATGTGGATTGTTATAACCAGAATCTACAACTGTCCCATGAGTGTGGCCACCACTAGCTCTGCACCACCCCAAGAGCCCCATTCTTGGGGCTCCACAGCTGGATGTCTCAGGAGTTCTGGGAGAGACACGCCTTCCCCTTTTATCCCAAACTCTGCCCCTCTAGCTCCTCCTCAGCCATCCTGCTTTCTGCCCGGGTCCCTCTGATTCTTCCTCGTGTTACTATTAGGTATGAGCAATTTGCTCCTATTATTGGTAGAGGTGTCACCCGATGAGTTATGTCCCTCCAGAATTCATTGTCCAAGTTCCGATCCCTGTACCTTCAATGTGACCTTGTTTGGAGATACCTTTGTTGCAGATGTGATTAGATAAATTAGGGGGAGGCCCTAACTCAATAAAACTGGTGTCCATTTTTTTTTCAAAAAGGCATATTTGGACACACAAACACATACACATACACACAGAATGCCATGTGAGCACGAAGACAGAAATTAAGGGAATGTGTCTACAAAGCATAGAACACCAAAGATTACCAGCAAAGCACCAGAAGGCAGGGGAGAGGCAAGAGACGGATTCTCCTTTGGAACTCTCAGAAGGACCCCACCTTGCCAGCACCTTGGTCCTGGGCTTCCAATCTCTAGAACCCTGAGACACTAAGTTTCAGCCAAGTGTGCAGCTCAATGTGCTCCATGCATCAGCCTAACTACAATGAACAGATAACAGGGTCTGGTTTTATGGACCCAATTCTCTTGATAACTGCCGCTCTGACCTACCTGATCACCAGGTCCTATTGTTCTCTTGGTTCTTGCTGGTGGTGTTGAACCCAGGGGTCCCTAGGGCTTATTTTCCGTCGGAAGAAATTAGGTAGCTTCCGTCAAGGGGGTGTATCTCCTGCTTTCAGGAAGAAAACAGATCTGAGCATTCTTTTCACACCTGCTCTTTTCCAAGCGCCTTTGGCTTAAAATGATCCTTATGCGAAGGTGGTATATTTTGAGTGATTTATTCAGCCACCCTTCAGACATTAGGTCTAATCGTGAGATGGGCCACTCTTATTCTTACCCTGAAATCTACGCATTTTGGCCAGTGGTGAGGAAGTAGCACATACTGAAATCTGGTTCAAAGCAAACACTGTACCCACAGGACAACCTCGCAGACTTGCAAGGTGTTTGCTCCCACCCGGGGTCAAAATTGAGTCTTTACATGTGAGAAGATGTTCACCATCAATTATCATCGGGAAGACACAAATCAAACCCCCGGTGAGTTATCACCTCGCCCCTGTGAGAACGGTTACTATAAAAAAGATAAAACATAACTACTGGCGAGGATGTGGAGAAAAAGGAACCTTTGTGCACAGATGGTGGGAATGCAGACTGGTGCAGCCACTGTGTGAAACAATATGGAGGTTCCTCAAAGAATTCAAAATAGAGCGACCCTAAGGTCTAGTAATTCTACCTCTGGGTATTTATCTGAAGCAAACAGAAACACTAATTCAAAAAGATAGATGCACACTCATGCTTATTGCAAGATTATTTACAATAGTCAAGATACAGAAACAACCTAAAGTGTCCACTGATGGATGGATGGATAAAAAACTATGGTCTGTATGCACAACAGAATATTATTCAGCCATAGGAAAGAAGGAAGCCTTGCCATTTGCAACAGCATGGATGGACCTTCAGGGCATTTTACTAAGTGAAGTAAATCAGAGAGAGAAGGACAAATATCATGTGATCTCTCTTATATGTGGAATCTAAATATATATATTTATTATGTTGTATTTTTATTTTTATTTTTATATATTATTTATATATTTTACATATATCTAAATCTATCTATCTATCTATCTATCTACTAAGCTTATAGACACAGAGAATATACCGGAGCTTGTCAGAGGTGGGGAGTAAAAGAAATATGTGAATTGCTTTGGGTTTTTTTTTTCTAGTTTAAATAAATAGAATTTTAAAATCTTTTTGCATTTGGCTTTGTGTACAGTAAATATATACCAGTATAGCCTTCAGGTTTAATATATGTAATATGACATCCCTTGAACTATAGTTGTATCATAGAAAATTAAAAGCTGGAGGCTACTGGGCACTTAGGAAGTTATGGTCAGCAGCATTTAGCTCAGTTGTTAACTGCTAGAGTATTTCTAGGGAGACGGGGTGTTCTTTTTTTCTTTAAAAAGCAAGTGTAAATTTTGGGGCGCCTGGGTGGCTCAATGGATTAAAACCTCTGCCTTCGGCTTGGGTGATTTCAGGGTCCTGGGATCGAGCCCCGAATCGGGCTCTCTGCTCGGCAGGGAGCCTGGTTCCTCCTCTCCCGCTGCCTGTCTCTCTGCCTACTTGTGATCTCTGTCTGTCAAATAAATAAATAAAATCTTTAAAAAAAAAAAAAAAGCAAGTGGAAATTTTTTAGAAAGAGTGGAAAGTTTCCTTCCTCTGACAAGGTTTAAAGAAAAAAAAAAACAGATTTTATGCTTCTTGATCTTGGAAAATTTCTGTCCATTTTTGTCAAAGTGTGAAGGAAGAGGGAGAACCTGGAGAGAAAGGGCACAATGGAGAGGTTTAGCCTTTCACCTTTGAGAGTTTGTTTCCTGTGCTAGTTAAAAAGGAGAGACTCAGGGGTGCCTGGGTGGCTCAGTGGGTTAAAGCCTCTGCCTTCAGCTCAGATCATGATCCCAGGGTCCTGGGATCGAGCCCCGCATCGGGCTCTCTGCTCAGTGGGGAGCCTGCTTCCTCCTCTCTCTCTGCCTGCCTCTCTGACTGCTTGTGATCTCTGCCTGTCAAATAAATAAATAAAATATTAAAAAAAAATACTGCTAAGAATGAAATGACTTGCTCAGGAGGGAGCGGGATGAAAGCCAGAGGATAGGCAGGACCTCAGTCAAATGTGTTCCTGATCTGAATGCCGGCCCCAACAATGTGTCCGACTTTGGGCACATTAGTTAGCCTCTGGGCCTCAGTTTTCTCGCCTGTGAAACCCACCTATGTTGTTTCCTTTAGTCCCATCAGACTTTTTAACACGGGCATCTCCACATTCTCAAAGGCCATCGACTCTACTAAAACTTGGCTTTCTTGTCACTCCGTGAAAATGGATTTCCAAAGCCACCAACAGCCTCCATATGGCCTTTTCAAGCGGATCCTCAGCAGTCCCTAGCTAATTCAACGCTGTTGGCCTTCCTCCTAAAATACTTCCGCGCTTAACATACCTACCTTCTTCCTGCCCGCCCCCCACCTCCCTTAGAACCTTTCTCAGTCTTTACAGACTTCCTCTTCTTCCTACCCCTTAAACCTGAGAGGCTGCAGGAACTTGGTTTTTAACCTACTCCCCACAGTCCACAAACCGTCTTGGGTGACATACTCATTCTACTTTGCTTGTCGATTGTTTGTTCACAATGACCTTTTGGCTGATGATTCTTATGTCCATATCTACAGTTCTCACCTTCCTCCTTGAATCTTGTGTCCATACACATTTTTAAAAAGCTCTTTGTATGGCTGCCCCCAGAGAGCCTCAGTTTCAGTAGGTCAAAACAGAATTCATCAAATTTGACTTTTTCTATTTTCCTGGAGATGATGGTAGCTACGTCAGGAGGCTGAAATCATCTTGGGCTCATCTTCTGTCGCTAATCATCTATATCAATTTCTGCTGCTTTGGCATCTTTAAAATATTCTTTGAAACTGAGACTGTCTCCCCATTCCTACTACTGAGACGATCTCCCCATTCCTACTACTACTGCCCAGCCTTCTTCTAACAAGACTAGCACAGCAGCCTGTGGTCCTAGGTTGGGTTTCCTAGGAGCAGAGTTGGGAAGAAGTGGGGAAATGGGACAGGGAAGAGGAAGAAAGTAGAGAAGGACAAGTTTTCAGGTCGGTGCCAGCCTCAGCCTGGCCCCACAGAGGCACTCTTGAGTACAGATTCTGCCTTGGGTTTGACCCAACTGGAGGAAGGGACCTGGGCTTTCCCATTCCCACACCATACAGTTGTTGCCAAGGACACACTGGGAAAAGGAGTAAAGGGCCCCAGTAGTCCAAGGGTAGTCCACACAGAAACAGTAAAAGGGATCTAGAGGGACCCAGCATGGTCTAGGCAGAATACTGACACCATCACCTTATGCCACCTAAATGAACCAGTGGCAGATTTATAGACTTCAACAAAATTTATCTATCAAAATCAAAGAACTGGCCAGGTCAGTCTCCCACTTAAACCCTTTCAGTGACTTTTAATCTCTTAGCAGCCCTCTCTGGAAACTGGCTTACTTCACCATCCTAGTAAGTATCAGAATCAGACAAGAGGAGGGTGTCTGTGTTAAAATACAGCATGGTCTCCTGAAGATTCATGCTGTACACCAGCTCCTTAAAGCCTCTGAAAAGTCCTGCAGTAAAGAAACCCATTCGCTTGTTCGGCCAGGGAATTACTAGTCCTATCTGACCTTGACTTGAATGTTTGCTTGTGTGTCTTGTGGGAAGTACCTCTTACACACCTTGGTCTGCAGACCTGGGTGGGAAGTGTAGGTCTATAGGGTACACTTCCTCAGCATAGCTAATAAGTCTCTCCATGGGCTGGCCTCATCTCCTCTCAGCCTCACCACTGACTCCAGTAACATCAAAATTTGTCCCAATCCTTGGCATACACCTCGACATGTCACAGGGGCCTCTGTGTCCCATTTGTGCTATACTACTGAGGTTTCTGTCAAAGCTCAGGTCTACTGAGGCCTCTTCCAGGAAGACTTCCTAAGACCCTGAACCAGGCAGGGTTGTCCAGAGAAACTGAACCAGATTATGGAGGCCAAGAAGTCCCAAGATTTGTAGGGTGAGTAGGCACACTAGACCCTTAGGAGAGCTGATGTTTTATTCTGAGTCCTAAAGCAGGGGAAAAACAACAACAACAACAACAACAACCCCGAAGAAAAAATTCTCTCTTACTCTGAGAAGGGTCAGCCTTTCTGGTCTATGTAGGCCTTCAGCTGATTAGATGGGATCCACCCCACAATCTGCTTTACTCAGCCTACTGACTCACATGTCAATCTCATCCAAAAACACCCTTACAATAATGCCCAGAATAATGTTTGACCAACTATCTGGGACCCCGTGGCCCAGTCAACTTGACCCATGAAGTTAACCATCACAGATCTAAGGGCATTTCTTGTGTTCCCATCACTTTCAACACCTACAATTTCTCTATCTTTTTTTTTTTTTTTTTTTTACTATCCTCACCATTTCCAAGTGTACAGTTCCATAGTGTTCAATGTGTTAAATGTATTCACATTGCAACAGATCTCCTGGACATTTCATCTTGTAAAACTGAAACTCTATACCCATTCAACAATAACTCCTTGGTCTCTTTTCCATCTGCTTGTAGCCCTGGCAACAACAAGAATTTTTTTTTCGTTTTGTTTATGGATTGAATGACTCTAAGAACCTCATGTAAGTGAGATTATTCAGCATTTGTCTGACTTCTTTAATGTAGCTTTAATGTCTTCAAAGTTCATCCATGTCATCGAATGTTTCCTCCTTTCTCCTCCTTTAAGGCTGAGTAATATTCAACCTTAATGTCTCCTCCTTTAAGGCTGAGTAATATTCCATTGTGTGCATACAGCAGACACCAGATCCTGTTTCTCCATTCATCCATTGACGGACATGCAGCTGCTTCCACATTCTAACTGCTGTGAACCATGCTGCTGTAAACACATACACGTAGACATGCCTTTGTGACATGGCTTTTAATTCTTGGGTATATACCCAGAATTGAGATACACTTTCCATACCTCAACTCAGACCAGATCTTACTGGAATCTCATCTTGACCTAGCTGGCTCCCTTCCTTTTGGTCACACTGGACTTTGAGCTTTGGAAAGGAGGGGCTGAGCTGGAATCCTGCTGGCAGCATGAGGGTGACTCACTCAGCAAAAAACAATTTCCTGCCCAGGAGTTTCCTTGTGCCCACCCCCCATCTGATTTCTCTTAGGCAGAAGGACATCATGAGTTTTCCATATCAGAATAGTCCCACATTCCAGGATCATTCACAAAGTCTCCATGTCAAAGACTGGAATTCTGGGTGAGCTGGGAAAAAGGATTCTTACTAAAACCATGAGGGAGAGACAGGGGCTATTAAGATGTGCTTGGAAAGAAGTGGGGGGAAAAAAAGGATGTTGCACCTTACGCTTTGTTTTCTTTAAAAGTTGCTCTCAGTGGGACAGCGTTGGTCTTTGATAATTCTCTTTTCACAGTTATAATGTTTTTATTTTTAAAAGTTACATTTTAGGACTTTACCTCAAAGACACTACTAGGAAATTATGCTGATGGCCTCTAATTTGGTCTACAGTTTAGGACACAAAGGGAGGCAGTTGGCCTTAATTTTAGGATCAGTTGCAGTGAGCAAAATGAGAATGAATGAGTCTGAACATCTAAAGGGATGATGGCAATATGCACACCTGTGCTCATGTGGGTCCACTTGTAATTCTTCCATTGACATTCATATGACTGTTCCTCACCCCCCCACCACCCCGCTTTCAATTTCATGAGGATTTCATCAACAAGACCCAGGTTCGGGGCCAAAATGGTGGATGTTTTATAAATGATGAAATGGAATTTGGGAACCTGAGGATAAAAATCTCCTTTGCATAACCGCAACAGCTTACCTGAGGTTGGTTTCCTCTGCAAAGTGCCGCTTCCTGAAAAAAACGAGGCTTGCTTCTATTGTGTAAACTTTTTAAATGCTTGAAGCTGTGACGAATGCCTCCTGTGTCTGGCTGTGTAGCACGGTGGGTTTCTAGCCCATTGAATGACTCCCTTCACTGCTCCTCTCCTGAGGGCTTCAGCCTTCCCCTCGTCCTGTGGGGACCCCTCTGGTTGCCAGAGTATACCAGTATACCAGAAGCACAAGCCCATACAAGAAGACACACACACCGTAAACCTCGCTCTTCTTACCTGTGCCAAGAAATCCTTCTGGTCTTAGTAAGACAATCTAGCATGTCGGGCTTAGACACCAACACCAGCTAGCAGAATAGGTGACATGTTCCCCAGAGATGCACAGTTGGAATAGACTTCAAAAGGCATCGCCCTCAGAAATCTGCAAGCCAGTGGCTACCATCTTTTGAAGAACCAGACGCACCAGTTACACTCACAGGGTGTGTGGCCCCGGTCTATCTGGGGTTATTTCCCTCATCAGCGCACATGTCCATTATTGTCAGGACCATGAAATGAGGTCGACGGGCAGGGCTTCTAGAAGGTCGAGGAGTTGCCAGGGTTTAAAACCTGGGAATTTGGGTAAATTGGAAGGGGAGGTGAACCATGAGAGACTATGGACTCTGAAAAACAGTCTGAGGGGTTTGAAGTGGCGGGGGGGTGGGAGGTTGGGGTACCAGGTGGTGGGTATTATAGAGGGCACAGCTTGCATGGAGCACTGGGTGTGGTGAAAAAATAATGAATACTGTTTTTCTGAAAATAAATAAATTGGGAAGAAAAAAAAAAAAAAACCCTCAGGGGGCGCCTGGGTGGCTCAGTGGATTAAGCCTCTGCCTTCGGTTCAGGTCATGATCCCAGGGTCCTGGGATGGAGCCCGGCATGGGGCTCTCTGCTCAGCAGGGAACCTGCTTCCCTTCCTCTCTGCGCCTACCTCCCTGCCTACTTGTGATCTCTGTCTGTCAAATAAATAAATAAATAAAATCTAAAAAAAAAAAAACCCTCAGGTTCTCCTTCCAGTGGAAAAGCAGCTTCTGTTTGGGAGACAAAACTCTGATGCCGCCCTCCCACTTCCCTGTGTCCTGACCCTGCTGAGAGCATTCATCTCTGGGCTCTGGCCCCCAAACTGCACATGCGGCTCCAAGCCCCGCCTGGGGGTCCCCACCCCAGCCTGGTAACCAGGCCAAGGATCCTGGCGTTCCTCATCCTCTGGAATGTCCCTTCATTCTGGTTAACTTGGCCTCAAGCCCTTGTGGTTGGAATGAGGCAGGAGTTGGCTTGTTGTCCTGGCAGAGACATGGTGGGGGGCCGGGTGGGGGGTGTTGAGGCGCCTGCTGAGCTGTGGCTTTTGGCTTTCTTACCTGCTCCCAGGGAAGAGTGAGCTGCTCCCCAGGCAGCTCCGGCCGACCAGAGGCAGCTCCTGGGGGACTCTGCTCTCACCCCTCAGCCTCCCCTTCCTGGGACCAAGAGCCTCAATAGGCGTTTAAATTATAACATCTAACTACTGTACATTATAAATCGGACGTTCTAGGGTAATGGCTCAAATGGTAACTTTTGCTAGTCCAAACACAACGACTTGAACAAGTCTTGAACAAACTGTGCAATTTCCCGTTAGCTCAGAGGCTGACCTACAAAGCCTCCCCTGCCCTTCCCTGCTTTGCTCCCTCGCTGGGCTTGTAGTGCCATAGCCTCCCTCCGAACGGCTGAAGCTAAGTGTACAGCGAGCTCATGGGAATAGTTTGGGGGTAACCTCAGCTTCTTCCTCTGAAACCATTCCCGGCTTCCAGGGATAATAGCCTGAGCGTTATTTGCCCACATGAATTAACCAGTCAAGTACCCATCCCTTGCCTATTTCCTCCATGGAAGGAAGCCTGCTTTTACTGTCTATTTCTTCTTCTCTCACTCACTTCTCTGTTTTCTTAAGGACAGTGTCCTTTTGTTCTCACTGGGACTGTTCCTCCCCCTTTGCAGCCTCTTGTCTCTGTCCCAAGGCTTCTTTGCGGAGACATTCTCTTCCTTTGAGCCACAGCCCCCTCTCTGCCTCTTTGGCCCTTGGGGAGGTGCCCCCCCCCTGCTGGGGGCTGCCGCAGGCTCTCCTCACCCCCCCCATACCATGTGGGGTGCAAAGCCCCCTAAACCACATCTCCTCCTAGAGTCTGAGACAGAAAGAAATGAGTCTTCCAAAGTCTGTATATCTAAATCCACGCCCACCTCCCTTTCCTACACACACACAAAAATGCCACCATATCAGCCATCAAAAACAAAAGACAGAAAGAAAAGAAAACATTTGTTGTAACAGTGATAACGAAGGATAGCTCCTCTGAACTCTGCATTCCAGAATCCGGGATGTCAAGTTGACATTCATTAACTATCAGCCCGATTAGTTCTGCTCAAGCAAGGTCTCTGTCCTCCCTCTGCTCGTGCATGCTCCTTGCAAGGGAGCATGAAAGACCCATCCAAAGGAAAGGAGTCCTCATGCCAAGCCCACCCGGCCATGTGAAAGGGTGCTTCTCCCAAGTGAAAGCGTAATTCTGCAAGAACAGGGTGCTGGTCCCCATCTCGGCCCGGAGTGGGGATGTCCCCTCTTACCACTCAATGATGTGCACGTCAAAACTTGGACCACATAACTTGGAAAGCTGCATAGTCATCTCTGGAAGTTCAGGTGGCCAGAGTGAAGGCAAGTACAAGCTTGTGAATCTGGTCTACCTTCGGGAAGGATGACCTGTTGACAATATGAGTGAATGAGGGAAATAGACTAGTTTTTCTTTCCGAGTGACTCCACCGTAGAACAGCTATGGCTCCAAAGGGATGAGCTGTGGGTTCCTACGTGGGCTCATCTCTGCAGCTTTGGCGGGTGAGGATACCCCTCTCAAAAGCTATAGCAGAGCTGTAAAGAGGCTCCCACAACGGGATCCGCCTTGACAAATGGCCCGCCAGACACACTCATGCAGCTGCAGAGACAGAGCCTTCAGCAGCTTCCCTGGGAGACAGAATCTTTGTTTTGTATGCTCCCTTTGGGGTAGACAGACCATCTTAAAGCATTTCGTAGCGAGTCAGACATGCCTCAGCCATATTTAAGACATGAACTCATTACATCTGGTTGCTGAAAACGAAGGCCATGGTTTCCGTTGGCATGACAACTTCTAGGTTGCCCCTCGGTGAGCTGCGTTCTGCACGGTTGAGGAGGGTGCAGGCAGGGGGTGGCAGGGCAGACCCAGAGCAGCAGCCCGCTTCTCAGGGGCAGGGGGCTACCCCAAGAAGGTCCCCAGGGAGACTCCAGCTAATGTCTGGCTCCCATCTCCCGCTACCCTTGCCCGAGAGGACAGACCCTCCACTTTGCTTTTTTTTTTTTTTAAAGATTGCATTTGTTTATTTGTCAGAGAGAGATTGAGAGAGAGAGAGAGAGTGAGCAGACAAGCACAGGGAGCAGCAGGAAGAGGGAGAAGCAGGCTCATTACTAAGCTCATTACTAAGCAAGGAGCCCTATGTGGGACTCGATCCCAGGACCCTGGGATCATGATCTGAGCCAAAGCCAGACACTTAGACCAACTGAGCCATCCAGACGTCCCCCTCCACTGAGCTTTAACACAAGTTGCTTGCAAGTCAGATCTCCATGCAAAACCCAGATAACAGAACTGCCCAAAAGGGCAATAGGGTTGATTTGTTTGGTTCAAGTAGGCCCACATGAGCCCTTGTATGGCAGCCCTATATTGGTTTGGGCATTTTCAGGTTACCTGAATTGAATCCAGTGAATACCGATGGAGTTGCAGAGAATACAGAAATGGATGTGTCCATCCTGGCCCAGAACAGGCTCCCACTCTTTCCTTTGTTGTTATGAACGAGGGAAAAGTGAGACATACGGAATAATCAAAAACAAGGCTAGGGAAGGGTACTCACACAGCTTTCCCAAGGGAGAGGCTTTGTCTGTGTTTCAGGAGTTCATGGGGCAGAACAGAGTATGGAAAGCCATCTTTGCTCAGAGGGGGAGGCAGAGCAGGTTAGAGCCAAGAGACCGTGTGGGAAGGGGTTTGAAGGATCTCCCGACTTAGGTGGGAAGCCCCTATTGTCCTGACTTGATGACTTTCCAAACATACTCTTCAAAACAGAAAACCTCCAAGCATTTCCTTCCCCTGCTTTCAGCCTGACCTGGGAACTCAAGGGACCCATGACAATGTAGGGAAATAGACATGCCACACAGACAGGGTGGGAGACAGAACCAGGTCCCTAACATGCTAACAAAGTCAGGGAGCCGTGTTGTGGTAAGGCCATTGGCAAGAAGAAAGCGTAATTTCAGATTATTGATAGTTGATATGAAAGCAGAGAAAGACAGGAGGAAGGCAGGATGGAAGAAAGAAGGAAAGAGAGAGAGAATGGGAGAGAGGGAGGGAGAGAGAAAGGAAGGTGGGCAGGCAGGCAGGAAGGGAAAGGAAGAGGCATTTACTGAGTTTAAGGACAGCTAATGAACAATTTGGGTTTCTGACAATGATTTGCCCCTGGAGCCCCTCCATCCCTGCAGGAGGCAATGACTAATCTGGAACAGCTACAGAGTCATTCCTCAGCATCTCTAACTGTGCAGAAGTTCCAAAAATATGTGCGGTTAGGATGGCCCACAATTTGAAAAGATTCTTCGGGGGGCAAAGAGTATTGCCGGCATCCTGCTAAGGTCAGACATTTTAGGAACATGTGTCCCAGCAGTCAAGGACCATTGCAATGCTGTCCCAGAAAGCCCTGTCGTAATTCTCAGGCCCCATGTTAAAGCACCTTTTGAAACAGGTAGAAGACAGCCTTTCAGTCGTGTTTTTAGGAGAGCATAAAGCCGAATAAAATACAGCTCATTGTCACACACTACCATCACATACCATACTTGCACAATCATTTTTATGGTATGGGAAATTTTAGGAATTATTCAGGGATGAATGAACCATAACAATAACTTGAAGAAGGATTAAATAATTTCAAATAACCCTTTAAGGCCAGAGGAGAGGCCATCCTCTGTTTCAGAGGTTAAGTAAAGAGGACATGGCCAAGTGGTGTGAGGAACGCCTGGGCTGGGTCCTTGCCGCCCCCCCTAACTTTCTGTTAAGAACCCTGATCAAAGTGGAAATAGCACCAAGAGGACTTGAGTGACAGGGAGGGTGCCCTGGGGGTTTAAAAGTTACAGTGGGGGGCGCCTGAGTGGCTCAGTGGTTTAAGCCTCTACCTTCGGCTCAGGTCATGATCTCAGGGTCCTGGGATCGAGCCCCACATCGGGCTCTCTGCTTAGCAGGGAACCTGCTTCCCCCTCTCTCTCTGCCTGCCTCTCTGCCTACTTGTGATCTCTCTCTGTCTATCAAGTAAATGAATGAAAATCTTTAAAATAAATAAATAAATAAATAAAAGTTACAGTGGGCATGAGATGCTCCCGTTTTAGGTGCTCCGGGAAGAACCAGCAGAGGCACCCAGAAAAGCGCTTCGGGGACTTTACGGGCACCAAACACGGTTCATCCAAATCCAAAATCCAAGGATTTTGCTAAGTTTGTGCAGACCTCGGGCATTTGCACTTCTTTTCAATGGGTTTTGGAAGAGCGGACAGAGGGAAAATAGAGTAAAACTGTTGGCAAACAGAAATGACTGGGTTATTGCAGACAAGGGCAGACATCAGAGGCAAAAGGATCTCAGAGAAGAAGCGAACATTTCCAGGGACCCCATGAGAAATTGTTTTCATCTGCAACAGTCCAGCAACGTTTCATGATCCGCAACGGGCCTCCCAGCCTCCCAGAAACGCACCGCAGTGTGAACGGTTTCATTTCATTGGCCATGAGGCTGCCAAAGAGAACCTTTCTTAAATGAGTTATCAAAGCCGCAATGGAAACTTGTATGAAACGCTCCAAATCAGCTTTCACCAGTGCTGGTAAACTCAGAAAATCATGGAGTTTTTTGTGGATTTGGCTCAAAAGCAGGCATGTTTCTGAGGTTTTGAACACAGTGACTATTTGCATCCATTAAATCAGTGTGTGAAAAAGAGAGAACAAAGAAATGGGATATGGAAACTCCGCGTCTTAAGAAAGAGCCAAGCTTTTCCCCCCTAACTAGAGTAAGGGGTTGGGGGGGAGGGCAGGCAGGGAAGGGAAGGAAAAGAGTTTGCTTATCCTGAAGGGCTGCACTTTTCCTGAAAGTCTTAACAGGCACAGGGGCAACGTTTGGGCACCTACAAGAACAAAGCTGTACCCAGACCAAACTCCTCTGGTTTGCTCCAGGAGACATGGGCACCAAGCTCAGGGGCCCAGGAAGTGAGCACCCTATCTGCAGGGTCATGATCTTTGATAGAAGTGTTCCCTCTCCATCCAGGTAAATCGTGCTTTTAGAAGAAGTGGGCCCAGGTTGTCTGAGACAACATACTGGGGTGGTGCTGTATCACGGGGAGGCGTGCACAGGCCTGCCCCCCACCCTGATCCCTTCCCGGGAACAGAGCAATAACTCAGGGTTTACCGCCAGTTTTTACGATCTTAGACACTCACCCTCTAACCATTTGAGGCAATTAAGAATGATTACCTCTGAATCAAGGGCAAATCATCCAACAGCTTCCTGCCCAGGGTTTGAGTGGGCAGAACTGCCCGTGAGAAGTTCTGCTTCTGAAATGGGAGGAGGACTGTAAAGAGCCTCATTGAAATGGTCAGTTAGGGTAAGGGACATAGGGAGGTCTGAACTTCCGCCCCTGTTTTTATGTGTTCTCTTTCCTTCCGGATGTTGGTGAGGTGGCCAAGGTCAAGAGGAGACCCTAGCCTGACCTCCCCCTTGCCCACCAGCTCCCCCACCACCAGGTCTGACCACACTTCTAGAAGCTCCGCTTTCCTCTCTGGGCTTCTCGGAGGAGAGAATTAGTTTTCAGCATTGGTACCACAGAGACACGGGCTGCAAGGATTTGCCTTTTAAGTTTTCTAATTGGTGCTTCCCTCCCATGAAGTACAGGGCAGAGTAATACTTGGGATTGGATTTTAGAGTTCATTTCTACCTGTGCTTCCCTCTGGTGAATTACCTGGGAGAGTAAGTAATACTTATAATTGGATTTTACAGTTCTGGAGCCCAGTCTGTGTTTAGTGTATCTGTTTCCATTCCCCCATCCTCCCTAGAAACTAACATTTTAGGTTGCTGGTAAATTACTGAGTCCAGAGTTGTTATCCCTGGGGAGTATTTTACCTCAAAGCACTACTAGTCATCAGAATTATCCGCGGGGCTTGTTAAAACACAGGGAATGTTTTACTTTAATAAGTTTCTGGGTGATCCTGATGCTGCTGGTCCAGGACCACACTTAGAGAACCACCAGCCTATGCCATACAGCCATCCTTTTCTTTCTCTGCTTCCTAGCTACCCCATCCCTGAAACCGTCCCACATAAGAGAGTACGAAGTCAGGGTGGCGCTGGCTGGTGAGGGAATTACAGAACTGAAATTAACAAGAGAAGCTTGGATTACTTGAATTTCCTATCAGAGTTGCCTCTATGCCTTTCCCAGGAAATAGGATTTCTTAATTTCTGTGCTTCCACGAATCAAACTCTTACCCACAGCAGAGAATTCGTCTGTCGAAAAGACAATCTTTTATCTTTGGAATTCGATCTCAGCATTAACCCTTTCTTCTGATGAGAATTAAGTCTGTTTCCTTCCCTTCTTTATTGAGATACAGTGAACATATAATATTATGTTAGTTTCAGGTAGATACCATGATGATTTGATAATCGTAGATATTGCTAAATGATCACCACAGTCAGTCTAGTTAACATCTATCACCGTTCCTTTTTTTTCTTGTGATGAGAACTTTTATGATTTACTCTCTTCGGCACTTTCAAATATACAATACCGATTTATTAACTACAGTCACCATGTTGTACATCACCTCCCCAGGACTTACTTATTTTATAACTGGAAAATTGTACCTTTTCACCACCTTGACATTTTCCTCTTATTCTGAATTCATCTCCCCTTTACCATCAAACAAAATTTACTGAGTATCAAATAAAATACTCAGTAAATATGAGGGCCTATGATGTGCCAAGGACTTTACTAGTACCATTCAGTGATTTACATGAGCCATCTCAAAGGATCTTTTCCAAGAATTTTGCGAAGTACATTTTACATGCGAGTAGACTAAAGGTTAAGGAGATTTTGTGGTTGCCCAAGGTCACCTCAGTAAGTCCTAGGTAGGACAGGGATTCAAATCCAAATCTGATTCCAGAGATCAAGTTATATTGCCATAGGTTTCTATTTTCTATAATATTTTATCTGCTATACTACAAAATAGTCAGTTACAAAATGAAAGACTTGCCATTATATTAAACAAGTCTTCTGTGATCCATCCATTCATTACCTGTTTTTATTAAACACATACTATGTGTCATGCTTTATAGTTTGGCCCTGCAAATACAATGGTACAAAAGACAGAACTTTTCAAAATACATTCTACCAGATTATCTTATAAAATATTTTTTATTTTACTTTAAAGATTTTATGTATATTTGTATTTATTTGAGAAAGAGAGAACAGTGGGAGAGGGAAAAGCAGAGGGAGAGGGACAGACAGACTCCTGGCTGAGCAGGAGGAGCCTGTAATGGGGCTTGATCCCACTACCCAGAAATCAGGACCTGAGCTGAAATCAAGAACCCTACACTCAACCAAATGAGCTACTCAGGTGCTCCTAAAAATTTGTTTTTTTAAAGATTTTCTTTATTTATTTGAAAGACAAAGAGAGAGCATGGTGGGGGGGAGCAGAGGAAGAGGGAGAGAAAGAATTCTCCAGCTGACTCCCCTCTGAGTGAGGAGCCCACAGGGGCTCCATCCCAGGACCCTGGGATCCTGACCTGAGCCATGACCTGAGCTGAAAGCAGATGCTTAACCAACTGAGTTACCTAGGTGCCCCCAAATTTTAATTTTAAAATAGTTTGTCCTCGGGGCGCCCGGATGGCTCAGTGGGTTAAAGCCTCTGCCTTTGGCTCAGGTCATGATCCCAGGGTCCTGGGATGGAGCCCCACGTCAGGCTCTCTGCTCACGGGGAGCCTGCTTCCTCCTCTTTCTCTGCCTGTCTCTCTGCCTACTTGTGATCTCTGTCAAATAAATAAACAAAATCTTAAAAAAAAATAGTTTGTCGTCTGATTCAAAGTCTTCCAAAAAGTACATCCATTCAGCTCAGAATCCTATTCCTTCTGCTTCTATTTCTAGCAAACTTCCTCGATTTTCTATAAAGTCAGTTTAACAAACTTTGTTTCTTATTTGTCCTGAAGGAGCATGTGTTGCTTTAATTTTTAAAATATTTTTATTTTTTGAATGAATGATACATAGCTCAAAATTTTAAAGGAACAAAAGGGTATAGAGTAAAACTTAATCTCCCTTCCACTCCTGGCCCCCAGCTTCCCAGTTCTCCCAGATGCAGCTACTATTATATGTATACATTGTCTTCCTCCCTTCCTTTCTCAACACAAATCTTTGGTTACTATCTACTTTTTTTTTCCCATGGACATAACTTGGAGATCATGCCAAATCAATAAATATAGTTACTTTCTTTTTAATAGCTGCATATAGAAATAACTCTAAAACGTACCATATGATATTTAACTGGTCCCTGTTGATGAACATATCACACGCTCCAATATTTTGCTATGATTAAGAATTCCGCAAGGACTGCCCTTGTATGTATATCAATTTACGCATGAGCAAGTCTATTTGTAAGATGATTTCCTCTAAGGGGAAGTGGCGGGTCAAAATCAAATGGTATGTGCATTTGTAATTTAAAAAATGTTCCATTCCAGAATTTTTCAAGCATTACAAAAGGAAAGAGATTAGTATAATGAACCCCTGCATGCCCATCACCCAGCTTGCACCGTTACTCCATGGCTGATACTATTTCGTAAATATATCGGCCCTATTCATTCCACCACCTCAAATTATTTTGCAATGATTTCAAACAATGTTATCTTATTGGTAAATATTTTGGCACCATTTCTGAAAGCTAAGAGCTTTAAGAATATGTGTGCGTGTGTGTGTGTGTGTGTGCCATTTCATTATCACACCTCAAATAAATTCATAACTTATCAGTGTCCTCTACTACCTTGTTAGTGTCATACTTCCCCAAACTGCCTCATGAGAACTTATTTTTGAAGTAGTGTGTTCTTTGTTTCAGAATCTATTTAAGTCCATCTTGTTCATAGCAGCTAGTCCAGTCTTTGGATTTCCCCCCCCCACCCCGCCCCCAGCTCTCTCTCTCTCTGGGAGATCGTTCTCTAACTTGCAACTCTACAGACAACAAATCCAGAGAACTGTCAGAGGGAAGAGGCTTGTCTGCACACACTTTGCTCAAGATACTGGCCTGCTTTGACTATCAGTGGGAGTACAGGTCTGGAAGCCATACTTCTGTTCTTGGTGAGAACCTGTCAGGTTCAGGGAGGAATGGGGGCATGCAGGAAAGGCTGGATCCCCCACATCCAGTTCTGACGGGGCTCACTGTTGTGGCCGGTCTCAGCCTTCTGGAAGGCAGTGGAGTGACTGGTGCGATGAGGAGCATTTCCTGTCCTGCAAGCACCTGGCAGGGCTCTGCCATCCGACACACTCCAGGTCGGATCTCAGCTGGTATAGTTAGTCTCAGGAGGCCTAGAGCCAATCCCTCTGAGCTGAAATGTCCTCACCTTCAAACTGAGTATTAATCCTTATCTTCAAGGAGTGAGAATCAAGCGATACAATACGTAGAGCTAATACTCAATGAGTGTAGCTAATATGACTCTCCAGTCCTGTGATGCCATGACGGAGACCCACGGACAGTCTCCGATACCCCCTGACACGGAGCGTCAACCCAGAGAAAAGAATCAAACAGCTCTTCCTTCTCTGAGGCCCACTGATTGTGAAACATACCATGCCTGCCCACGGTACCCTCGCTCTCTCTCTCTCTTGCTGTCATCCCATCAGCTTATCTCTCCCCCGTCCCCAGTCCGCAGGGGAGCCTGGCCACCCACTCAAGAGCAAACATTTCCATCCCGGTGCCATCTGTCCCTACTAAGTGTGGATTTCAGGCACAGGGGCTGGGCTTTCAAGGCGGGAGGCACTCTCTCCAGCTCACCTTTGTTTCTCGCCCTGAAGGGAACAACAGAATCACTTAAACAGTCCCCCCCGGCCCCTGCCTAGGGGAACAAAGAGCCTGGCATTATCCATTCTTTCTGGCCATCTGCTCCGCTCATTTCGCCACGCAGAGCGGTCCTCGGGGTAAGGAGAAAAAGCCCACTGTGCAAATAGATCCCAGACGCGGGGCTCCAGCCGCTGCCAGACCGGATCAGCGGTCTGGGATCCGCACTCCAGCCCACTCCCCCAACCCCTTTTCAGGCTTTGGCTGGCGTCGCGTTCCCCGGACCCCCAGCGGAGAATGCGGGCGTGGAGATCCCTGTCACTCCGCCCTGGCGTGGGGGAGGCCCTGGCCCCCAGCTCGGCCCTGTGAGCCCACGCCCGGCACGGAGCTCCGGTAAGCCCTGCGCTTTAGAGACCCAGGGGGATCGGAGCCCAAAACATACAAAGGGTCGGGGTCCGCGAGGGCCCGGGCCACCTGGAGGCCGACGGGCGCCCGCCCCCCGCGCCCCCACGCCGCTGCCCGCGCACCGAGCCCGCGCCGCCGGCGTCTCGGAGGCGTGCGTCTCCTTATATGGTCAAATGACACAGTGGGGGTTCTCTCGGGCGGGAGCCGCCGCGCTCCACCCCGCCCGCCGCCCCGCCGCAACCCTGCGCCGCCGCCGCCGCCGCCGCCGCCGCCGGCCCGGGACGCCTGCCCGTCGCCCGCCGGGTCCCCAGAGCCCGCCCGCGCCGCGCGGTGAGTGCCCTCCGCCCGTGCCCCCCGCGGGAAGCCGACACCTTGGGGACCGGGGGAGAGCTAGCCGCGGGAGAGCCGGGGAGATTGGAGCCGAATCGTGGGAGAGACCCGGGAGAGGGGAGAAGAGATGCGGGCGAGACCCGAGAAAGGGGGACGGAGCCGAGGGGCGACAGGGACGGAGGGGAACAGAACCATGGGGACACCTGGGATGGGGAGCCAGGCCTTGGAGGCGACCCGGAGACCGGGGAGACCCGGGAGAGGGAAGCTGAACCTTTGGAGAGATCTGGGGAGGGGGAGCGCAGCTGCGGGGTGACCCGGGCAAGGGGTGTAGAACCCCGAGAACAACAGGGAGAGGGGAGCAGAACCTTGGGGATATCCAGGGAGAGGCAAGCGGAGCATCTCGGGAGACCCCCGGAGAAAAGCCTGATAGAGGGGAGCAGAAATGTAGGGACACCTGGGAAAGGGGAGTGTAGCTGCAGGGTGACTCCAGAAGAGGGGAACAGAACCATGGGGATACCCAGAGAGAAGGGAAGACCCAGAGCCAAGGGGAAGACCCCTAGAAGGCAGGGGGAAAGGGAGTCGAACTGATAGGACACCTGAAAGAGGGGAACAAGCCTTGGGGACACTCGGGGAGAAGGGAGCCGAGCCTTGGGGGTGAGCGGGGTTGGGGGGGCCCCCCCCAACCGTGTTGGGGAGAGCTCAGCTGGGGGGGGCAAGGGGAGGGTGCAGTAAGTCAGGACAACACACCACCCCATGTCGGGAGAGAAGACCGAAGTCTGAGTCTTGGTCAAGCTGATCAACTCGGTGTGGGAACAGGGTCACTGCCACCCACAGGAGAGCCCTGGGCAAAGACTGGCCAAGGGTCCAAGATCGGGGAGGTGACCGCCCCTGTCCTCCCTGGGGGCCAGGACTTAGGAGTGTGTGAACACCCAGGTTGCCATCTGCCTGTGGGGGTGTTGGGGCATTTCCCTTGGGTCCAAAGATATGGAGCTCCGAATGTGGCCTTGGGCATTGACTGGTGTAGAACTTAAAAGACTGAACTATCAGATTTTAAAATTCGGGCTTATTTTAAAGGAGAGAAATTCTGATCTTCTTAAGTGATAGATGGGTGATATTTTAACATACCAGCAGTTTGGGGAAGAAAGTGTTAAGTGTCGTTTCCCATTTAAATCAAGAATCAGTCATGCTTCTTTTTAGATCCCAGTTTGGGTTTCCCTCCGAACTAGTCTAACCCAGGTTAAATGAAATGTATATGGCTGCCTTCCATGATGTGTGATGTGCGCCTACCGTGTGGACTCCCTTGCACTTTGGGAGGAAATAAATCACAGATGGGGCTTATAATCAGGAAAACTGTGTTTGAAACACAGGCCATATGATTCTTGTAGCTTTGGCTAGCTCTGCCTACCTGTGTTTTATAATAATATGTTAGAGGGAGAAAGCTCTGATGTCCTGAAGGTGATTTACACCAAGCCGCATCTGAGGCAAATACTGGGATTTCTAGTCTGACTCTTAAACTTCCATAGAACCAAACGCAATGAAGAACAGTTCATTGTGCATTTGTGTAAGATTTTTTCAGTGTTTTCCTCTGAATTTGCTCACTCTGAATTTTTAAGGATGATCAATTAATACATTTGACCCTTGAACAACGCGGAGTTTAGGGGTGCCCACTGCCCCCCACCCTGCGCAGTTGGAAATCAAAGTATAAGTCTTTACTCCCCAGAAATGTAATCACTGTTGACAGGAAGCCTTACTGATCGCATAAAGTTAATCAAGACATATTTTATGTTATAGGTATTGTACACTGTATTCTTACATTAGAGAAAAGAAAGCGTTATTCAGAAAATCATAAAATACATTCATCACAGTGATGCATTTATGTAAAAAAAAATTTACATGTAAGTGGACCTGCACAGTTCAAACCCGAGTTGTTGGAGGGCCAACTGTATACAGAACTGGGTTTCCACAGTGTTTATTATCATGCCGTGCTTTAAAATGCTTTTTACACAGCAGCATAATAATAATGGTTGAATCAGCTTCTTATAGGCCAGGCACTGTTTGGGGCACTTACATTCACAGTCTCATTTAATCCTCACAAATACTCTATGAGACAGGTGTGAGAGGCTAGTGGGCATGCGTGCCTGGAGCAAGGATGCCTGACATCACATTCCTCCACATCTAGCCGTGCAGCCTGAACTCAGTCACCTGATCTCCGGGTACCTGTGTTTCAGTTGGGAAACAGGAGGTGATCATGGCTTGCTTGAAGGGTTGTCATCAAGCCTGCATGTCATAAGTAGTATACATATTGATGCCATCCTTGTCTTTGCAGAGAAACTGAAGCACAGCAAAAGTAACTTTTGTTCAAGGTTTCCCAGCCAGTAAATGGCAGCTTGACTGGAGAGCCTCAGTGCTGATCACTAAAATGCTGGGAACATAACTGAATATTTCACAGAGGCCTTCTCCTGCATATTTTGACCCACAATTACTTGTTGAACCTCCTCTGGTATGGAAAGAGTTTGTCTGAGTTTGTCCGAGTTGCAGACAAACAAAGCCCTATAGGATATCGGAAAATAATTGGGCTGTACGTCTGGAGGCCTGGGGTCTTCCTCCCCACCGCCCCCAAGATTTATTAATTTATTTATTAGAGAGATAATGAGGGGAGGGAAAGACAAAAGGAAATGGAAAGACTCTCAAGCAGATTCCCTGCTGAGCCAGGAGCCTGACTTGGGGCTGATCTCATGACCCATGAGATCATGACCTGTGCTGAAATCAAGAGTCCAATGTTTAACTGACTGAGCCCCGCAGGTGCCCTAGGAGGCCTGGGTTCTCCCTGTTCTGCATCTAAGATGCACTACCCAGCCTCTAGGGGTAGGGCAGCTTCATTTGTCAACAAGGGGGCTAGAGTAGGTAAGCTTTTCTCTGCCTCAGAGGCCAGGAAATACAAAGTTCCTTGAGACTGAGTGAACAGGTAGAGCTATTGGATACTTCCTGTGTAGTTTTCTTAGGAGAATTCCATCAAAGCCTATTGATCCTGTGGAATTATACTGAGAAGCCATTTCTTGAACACGACCACCTTGAGCAAAATGCCCAGGATCATCTCTTGGTGACCAAAAGCCTGGTGTTCCAGGAGACCACACAGGCATTGTGACTTTGGGGCGAGTCGCCAGGCACCTCTGTTGTCTTGAACTGTGGATTTCTACTTTGGCCCCTGTGATGGCTAATTTTATGTCAGCTTGACTGGGCTGAAGGATGTCTAGACAATTGCTCAGATATTACTTCTGGGTATATCTGTGAGAGTGTTTCTGGATGACAAAACATCTGAATCTGTAGACTGAGTGAAGCAGATTGCCCTTCCCAATATGGGTGGGCCTCATCCAATCAGTTGAAGATCTGACCATAAAGGCCGAGCAACTGGGAGTTCCTCTTTCCTGACCGTTGGGCTGGGATATCAGCCTTTTACAGCCTTCAGCCTCAGACTGAAAAGGAAAACTAAATAAGAGGGTACTCCCCCAGCCTGACTGCAGAGTGGGGACATCGGTCCTTTTCAGCCTTTGAGCTCGAACTGAAACTCAGCTCTTCTTGGGTCTTGGGCCTGCTGGCTTTTGAACTTCTAATTTACACTATTGGCTCTTCCAGTTCTCTGACCTTCTGCAGATCTGGGCCCTTCTTAGCTTCCATAAGACTGTGAACCAATGCCTTGTGATAAACCTCTCTCTCTCTCTCTCTCTCTATATATATATATATATGTGTGTGTGTGTGTGTGTGTGTATGTATACATATGTATATATCCGGTTGGTTCTATTTCTCTGGAGGACCTGACTAATACAGTTCTCTAATAACCCCGCTTAAAAATTCTCCTGCCAACAGGGCACCTGGGTGGCTCAGTCAGTTAAGTACCTGACTCTTGGTTTTGTCTCTGGTCATGATTTCAGGGTTGTGAATTTGAGCCCCGTGTCTGGCTCCGCTTTCAGCACAGATTCTGCTTTCGATTCTCTGCCTCTGCCCCTCCCCCTGCTCGCTTTCTCTGTCTTTCTCTCTCAAATAAATAAATAAATAAATACAATCTTTTAAAAGAAATTCTCCCACCAGCAATCAGTCTTGCCTTTTAAAGATGCCATGACTGCTTTGCCACTGGTGGTATTGCCTTTTAAGTTTAAGAAATACAGCTGCCTTCCTGGAGATCTACTGAGAGGCCTGGGGCAGCATCTGGTGTCTCTGCCATCAGTTCCATTGTCCTGAGTGGTTCTCACACCAAGTCTGAACTTGAACGCCCTGTGTCATCACACTCGTCCTTGGCCCTCGTACACCATGCTTTTACTTCCCTGAGTCAGTCTGTGGCTTAAAGAGCCTCAGGCCGTGGGACTAAGTGAGGCAGGTGATGTCTGTGCCAGTGAGAGAAGCAGCTGCCCTGTTTTTATGTCTTCAAGGATGTCACAGGGCATCCTTGAAGTCTGGAGATACTTAGTTTTCTAATCAAAAAGAAAATGGATCTGTCCATACTCGATCACACAACTTTTGGGACCATAGACAATTAGCGAGTCAATGAAGAAGAAAGCCAGGGATGTGCAAGACGGTCCTGACAGGATCCCAAAGCAGCACGCTAACGCAACACCATGAAGGAACAGGACCGGGAGAGAGAAGGGGCCAGTCCCTCAGGGATGTTGGGCGTCGCCATAGGAAGAGGCCAGTTGGGGCTCTTGATGGAAGGCCAGGCAGACAGAAAGTAAACAATGAGCTGCTTTTCAGAGACTGGGGGAGGCTGCTGAGAGAGAGTGCGCTGATTTCATTTTGTTCCCGTGGAAACAAAGCATAAATAATGTGTTCCCATGTTCCCAGGAAGGTGGTGGGTAGAGCTATAGGGTGGTGGTGGGGCCTTCACTAAAGCCCCCACACAGGTGGGTTATCAGCCTGAGTCAGCTCGCCACGTTAGCCCGCATGGTTATACTTATCTTGCGTTGACTGAGTTGACATGTTTTGAGATTAAATGACAAGAGAGTCTCTTAAAGGTGATTGAAATTCTTTGGAGCTAAAACTATTCTCCTTTTAGAGATCCTATGTTTTTTCCCAGTCTCCCAGGGCCTAGAACAATATGCAGAGAATAGTGGTTACTCAATACCTTCTTACTGACTGGTTTTAAAAGCCTATAAGACATCAAACCAGCATCTTCATTCTTGTATTCATGGACTTAAGGTGGGAAACCTTACATTTATTATTTTCCCATTTCTTTTTTTTTTTTTAAAGATTTTATTTATTTATTTATTTGACAGGTAGAGATCACAAGTAGGCAGAGAGGCAGGCAGAGAGAGGAGGAAGCAGGCTCCCTGCTGAGCAGACAGCCGGATGCTGGGCTCGATCCCAAGACCCTGGGATCATGACATGAAGCTTTAACCCACTGAGCCACTCAGGTGCCCCTATTTTCCCATTTCTTGTCACTTTTCAGTGTTCCAAAGATAATTTGGAAGATAGCGGTGTAAAGCATTGTCTCTTATACAGAACATTCCTTTTTTTTTTTTTAAAGATCTATTTATTTATTTTAGAAAGGGGGGCACTCAAGCAGGGTGGGGGACAGAAGGAGAGGGAGAGAGAGAATCCCTGAGCAGACTCCCTGCTGAGAGCAGTGCCCAGCGATGCTGTGGCTGCATCCCGGAACCCGGATCATGACCTCAGCCGAAATCCAGAGCCGGCGGCCCAACGAACCGAGCCACCCAGGCGCCCCTCACACAGAACATTTCGTAAAATCATCAGAGGAAAAATCAAGATTTTTTTTTTTTAAGGTTTTGAAAGTTACCTGTTTTTCTGCATCAGATTATGAAACATCCCAGACTCCTGCCCATATATTTGGTAAAGGCTCATTAAATCAATCCAGATATTTAACACATAGTAGTAGGCCTAGCCAATCTTGCACCTTACCAAACACCAAAAAATCAACTTCTAGGGGCACCTGGGTGGCTCAGCCTGTTAAGCATCTGCCTTCGGCTCAGATCATGATCTCAGGGTCCTGGGATCGAGCCCTGGTCGGTCTCCCTACTTAGCGGGGAGACTGCCTCTCCTTTCTCCCTCTGCCTCTTCCCCCACTCATACTCCCTCTCCCTCTCTCTCTCAAATAAATAAATAAATTTTTTTTAAAAAATCCATTTCAAATTGATTCTAAGTGCATACCTGTATTCTTTCAAACAGCAAACTCCATGAACTTGCACCTCTCTTTCATTCACCGGAATTTTTGTTTAAAAGAAACAGTTGAGCTAGACGAATGGAGTGTAAGCGATGAGCCGTGTGTGTGTGTGTGTGTCCATACTTCTCTGCGCAGGAAAGCAAAGTATAGGGTGCTCTCTGGCGACAGCCACAGAGGGGAGAGCCCAAGCACTGAGACAGAGGGTCTTGGACTTCTAGGCAAGCTGTCTCCGTGCAGGGCCTGTCCCAAATACCTGGAGCCTGTGTCAGGGCCTCTAGCACGTTCTTCGCAGAGATGCTTGGAAGCATCCGCCTGGTTTTTGCTCCTTGGGCTGACCAGGCCTCCTGTGGACAGTGCAGCTGTGTGTTCCCCAGGGTGCAGAGTCCAAACACAGTAAGAGAGAGTCTACCTGCTATGGAAGCAGCAATTTATCTGGAAGAGGGAAGAGTCCAGAGACACAGGAGGAGGAATGAAGCTCGGGGTCTGTTACGTGAGGAATCTGCAGAAGGCCGGACGGCAAACCACATTACATTGTGGGATTGGTATGCAGAGGGGACGGGACCCATAAAACATGCCTCGTTTTCATTCTTGATTTTTGCCCACATGTTTGGACTCCTCCTCCATTTGTCCGTTCATTCCCCAAGTATTTGTCAAGCGGCTGACCCTGTGTTTGTCAGCGGGTGGTGAGGCCACAGCAATGTGCCCACCTTCACAGGGCTTCTGGTTCCGTGGGGGACACAGGTGGTCGCCGTGTCTCATGGTGTTGTGAAAATGATGCCTTTTTAAATACATTCTTTGAAAAGAGCCCACGTGCAGCAGGCTGATTTTCTGAATTCTCTCTGAAAAGTCCTGACTATTGATAAGCAATGGAATTTTCCACCTGGGTCATTTATTTATTTTTAAAGATTTTTATTTATTTATTTGACAGATTGAGAGAGAGTGAGCACAAGCGGGGGGATGGCAAAGGAAGGTAAAGGAAGAGAGAGAAGCAGGCTCCTTGCCAAGCAAAGAGGCCGATGTGAAGCTCAATCCAGGACCCTGGGATCATGACCTGAGCTGAAGGCAGATGCTCAACCCACTGAGCCACCAGGTGCCCCTCAGAGGGGTTATTTAAAGATGGTTGTGGTTTGGGGCACCTGGGTGGTTCAGTGGGTTAAAGCCTCTGCCGTCGGCTCAGGTCATGATCCTAGGGTCCTGGGATCACCCCGCATCAGACTCCCTGCTCTGCAGGGAGCCTGCTTCCCCCTCTCTCTCTGCCTGCCTCTCTGCCTACTTGTGATCTCTCTCTGTCAAATAAATAAATAAAATCTTAAAAAAAAAAAGATGGTTGTGGTTTCAGCAGAGACTGACTGACGGGTTCTGCTGCTTGAGTTGTGAGAAGGAGCTGGGAATATTTGCAGATTTCTCTTTAAGTACTGACTACGTTAGAAATGGCTTGTAAAGCAGGGCTGATATAGAGAAATACTTGCATCTTGAGGAGAAAGAGGAGAAAATGGCCTCTCTGGGGTCAGATCAAATAAAGGGAGCTGAATAAAGGGAGCTGTGAAGACGATGCTTAAGGGAGACCTCTTGTGCAACTCTGGCCTCTTTAGGCAAGCCCCTGGGGCCCACCGGGCTTCCCTCTGGGAAGGACAGGGCAGGTACCTCACAGTCATGGGCTGGCCAGCTTGCTAACCTCCTCCCTGTATACCCAAGACATCTCTCTATTTCTCAGGTTAAAAAAAAAAAAAAAGAAAGAAAGAAAGAAAGAAAGAAAGAGAAAATGCATGAGCTTCCTGGCTCCTTAGTGTCCTTGCGTCTTTCTACCTTCTTTCCACTCCTTTCTTTCTCCTGCCTCTTCCCATCTCTCAACTTCTTCCTCTCTTCTTCCCTCCCCTTCTCTGTATTTCTCTTCCCTGTTCCCAGCTCTGACACTTCCTCCCTCTCGAAACAAATTTCGCGGTTTTTAAATCTGCAGAGATAAAAATAACCGTCATTTATAAGCCTGAGGACTTAAAATAATAGTAAAGTGTGTAGGTAAACCTACGCATCACAGCCCCAGGGCTCGGGGAGCCTTTCTTTTCCTACCTGCCCCAAAGCTGGGCCCACTGGAGACCCTGAGACAGGTGCCTCCCTGCCTGCAGCCCAGTCCTCAGTGCCCACCCCCCCAACCCCTCACCTCCCACCCCCCACCCCCACTCATCTCACCCAGACGGGAGCCAGCCAGCTTTGTCAAATATCCTGCTCGCTCAGAGCCGAAGGGGGAATGACATCAGAGAATGAGTTAGTCCTGTGCAGGGAGTTGGGGGAGGAGAATTCCTGGACGCAGTCCTTTGGAGCCTGTTCAAAGAAATAGCAAGGCAGCAGCCACGCCTCGTCCTCAGGTGGCTCCTTGCCGGAGGGCGCCTGCTCACTTCTCGAAGCCCTTCTGCGTCCCAGGTGATGGCCAGTGATGGCCAGGAGCCAGGTCTACCCGAGAGGAGGAGGCGGAGCTTCGGACGGGGGAGGCCATAGCACTCCAGTAGGTTGAAAGAGAATCTTCACAGAGCCAAGATATCTGATTTTTATTGAAAGAAATGACTCAGACGTAGACCCCCGACACCCTGGAAACACCCTGAGTTTTGTCTTCCTCACCTCCACATGGCAAAACTGGAACGAAACCCAGTAGCCTCTCAGCTGAGCCTCACTCCTGATGACACCTCCGCCTACAGGGCAGAGCCAAGTCCACGGTCAAGAGTACAGGCCCTCTTTTCTTTGACGTTGACTACCTTCTCAGCTTCCCGGGCTCATCTTCCTCTGCTCGTCATCAGGCCTCCGCCGTCTGCCCACTGGCCCGCAGTTCCGCCTGGCTTATCCTTGTCCAGCACAGGCAGACACCCCCCCGGGGGAGCCTGCCCTGCCTTCCCATAGGACCCTCTGTGTCTCTCCCTCACTGCCCCGAGTGTGGAGCTTCGTAAGTTATCTGACACACTGCTGACCCTTGAGCAACAGGGGCTCGAACTATGCGGGTCCACTTACACACAGATTTTTTTGTTCCCAGTAAACATAGTACCCTCAGTGAATGTGTTTTCTTTTCCTTGTGATTTTTCTAAATGATATTTTCTTTTCTCTAGAAAACAGTGTATAAGACACATCATATACAAGTACGTGTTCATCAACTATCTGTGTTTTTGGCAAGACTTCTGGTCAACAGTAGGCTATTAGCACTTGGGTTTTGGGGGAGTCCAAAGTTACACGTGGATTTTGGACTGCTTAGGTGCTGGTCTTTCAAGGGTCAACTGGGTGTCTGTCTTCCTCCGAGATCGTGTTCATCTTGTATCGCCCTCACTTTGTGCACCATCTGACACACAACTGATGCTTCTGGAATGAATAAATAATCCGGTGTTCTATAGGATTAAAAAAGGCTAAGTTGTGGGGACCTTCTAATGTAGCGCTATAGATAGTTTTTTCCCATTAAAAAAAAAAGCTTAAGATCGATAGTTTATGTTTAAACACACACTTTTTGAAAAAGGAATATTCTGTTTGGTACCATCTACCTAAGGGAGACTTGGTGTTAAATACTTTGTGATAGAAGGGAAGGGAAACTCTTTGTTTTCTTTTTAGCTTTTGGTCTACTTCTTTTGACCCTCAGGGTCTGTGCTTCGTAAAGTCTCTGGAAATCTGGAAGAGAACCTCTGATCAAGCGTATTCTGCTCTGTTCCTCCTCAGGAACGGGTGCTCATTTTACACCTTAACCCTTTAGTTTGGCAGGAGTGCTCTCATAATCCTTAGAGTTGCCGTGACTTCTTGGAGAAGACAAGGAACCAGGTGGGGGAGAGAGCCACCATCATGAGACTCTCATTCAGCTCCTCTGGGCAGATGGCCACCACAACACCTAGTCCTATCAGGGCTGATGACATTGGTCCCCAGAGAGACTCCATCATACTTTGACCGACACAGAGCCTTCCTTGTTCTCACAGTTTACTCCCTTAGATTATCTCTCACCCGGCCCTGTGGAACAAGGAGGTAGAAAACACACGTATGCCGGGTACATGAGCAACATCGTGATCATGACGTTGATGGAAAAAGTTCCCCGTTTCACTGGCTCGAGAACATAGAAATGGTCTCTGAAGAGATGACCTTGTACAGTCTGTATCCTTCCCCTAGCAGGATTTGCGCTTTGTCCAGGTCCCTACGGAACCGCCTCTTAGATCTCGGCTTTGTATTCTCTAAATAAGATGACTTTTGGGGGAATGCTCACGTGGATCTTCTTTTTTCCACTAATATTCTTGGGCTCTGGTTTCTCCATCCATAAAATGAGGCGGTTGTCATGGATAATCTTGGGAATGGTTTCCAGCTTTTAAAATTCTACTTTATAGTTCTGTCTCCTTTTGTTAGTCATAGTTCACATTCTCAAATCATTATTCAGACATTTTTGTGAGAAGAACAGGCAATCAGCGTCCTGTTCCCCAACAGGTAAATGGTGATCTTTATTAGAAACATATATATGGTGGAAAAACAGCTCTCGATTGTGATGACACAAACAATTGCCACTTTCAAGGGCCAATAACTAGGGAATTACAGGAAAACGTTTGCATCTTCTGACAATATAGCTGCAGCAACCCAAGATGGCCTGAGTACAAAGGATATTTATACATTGGATTTCAGAAGGATCATTCAAATGCACAAGAGCCTCATCTTGTAATGTTATCATAAGAATATCCAGACAATGTTTTCTTTAACTCCGGGAAGAGCAATTTAGAAGGCCGGATCCTACCACATGGATCCAGCTGCATGTTTAATACTCTTAGAAAAGAAAAAAATTCTTCTGTAAACACAGAAATCACCAAGTACCGAAGCCTGAAGGATGTTTCTTTCTTTGCTTACCGTTGTCAGGACCTTGTATACAGAAGAGCACACAATTAATAAACACTATCAAATTTGTTGTTGCCATAAACCAGGCAGCCATACTTTATTTGCACCATGGGCTCTCCTGGAATTCACTCTTAAATGGTTTGAAAGCACTGAACATCGAACCGAGTGTATTTAGAGTTCGCGAAACATGGCTCAAAGTTACAGAGTCAGTGTCCCTAGTTAACAAGTTCTAAAAATTTTCACTTTTAGCAAATGAAATATTGCCACTTGAGAACATATTCCTGAAGAAGACTGAGTTCGTGTTTTCAGCACCAGGGAGGCACGTTTCCACACCAGGTACGCCCATGGTGGCCTCATTCTTTCCACCAGTTCCAGATGTTTGTATGGGGACAGCAGCACCTGAGACTGAGAAGCTCCTCCCCCTTCCCTTCACCTCCTTCTCATATCCCCTCCCCCACCCAGCAGGTGCACACTCCATGCACACCCTGGAAAAAATGCAGGGTGACTGGCACAGAGATGCATACCTGTTCCTCTCTGGAAGGCTTGAGGTGTTGCCTCAAAAGCCGTTGACCATGGTCACTGCGTTCCCCCCTGTGTGATAATCTCTGTTCTTGGAAGCCAGCCTTTCCCTTTATCCTGTATCTGGACACCTGGGAAGCTGAAGGGTCATATCTTCATAGAGAAGTAGTGACCTTCCCCCAGGGACATACAGCAGTTTTTCTAGTGCAAGTGTAGGTTGCACTTCCCAATGTCACATCAAGGTCAAGGGTAATGTTCTTTTGGCCTCCCAGGTTTACCAACTCCAATACCCCCTCCCTCTGGACACTGTGGTTTTTTACTCTTAAACGTATGCATCATAAAGGGGAGCTCATGAAAAACCTTCTTTAGAAATGAACATATTGTTTCTATCCCAGCCTTTCTATTTTGGGGACAGGGAGAAAGGGAAGATGTAAGGCAGGGTCACATGTTTGAAGAAGACACACAGCCCCTCCAGGATGAGAGCTCTGGTGCTGGTTCTCCTTGTATCCAAAGTCCACATGGCTTTTTGTGACACCGTCAACAACAGCCAGGCAGGGGATGGACTTTTAAGGAAGTGAAATGCCTGCAAGCCACAAAACTGCCCCCAGGCTAATTTTTTTTTTTTTTTTTTTTTTTTTGTAAGTATCTCTGAAAAATCACAGCTAATGAAAAGGTGAGTTTCGGTTCTTCACCCAGAAGGGATCCCACCCCTTGGCTAAAGATGATAGCAGACAGCAGGACAGCATCCCTGTGTGCTCACTGGAACGTTCTTTCTCTTCTTGCTGATAGGCTGTTGAAGGGCTGGGCATCAGGATGACTGAGCGCTTTGACTGCCACCATTGCGAAGAATCTCTCTTCGGCAAGAAGTATATCCTCAGGGAGGACAGCCCCTACTGCGTGGCGTGCTTTGAGTCCCTCTACGCCAGCACTTGCGAGGAGTGCGGGAAGCCCATCGGCTGTGACTGCAAGGTACCCCCGGGGCCTCCCCCAGGCAGTGCCCACTACTCTGGGGTCCCTCCGTGCGCCCCAGAAACAACAGGCTTGTGTGTGGTGACCCTTAGTGCCCATTGAAATTCTGTGTCTTGAGCCCCTTCTGATGGGCTTGTCCCCTCCGGCCAAGAAGCCTTTCCGAGCCTCCTCCTTCCAGCCGCTCTGTACCCACTCCTAATCCTGTAATGCTTGGCGAGTGCATTTCCAGGATGTCCATGCTGTGTCCTGAGCATACTTCTTACGTTGTGGCTGTTGGTGTCCTGATCAAACACTGCACCCCCACCCCCACCCCCCCAAGTACTGTGGCTTTCCAGACGGCAGTGCTGTCTCACTCATGTTTGCCCCGTGCACTGGGTGAGTGAATGGGCACATGAGTGGCCGGGACTGATTCCCAGATAAATGGGCTTGTAAAGCACTAACTTCACTGGAACCTGAGGGGCTCTTTTCTTCTCACTGGGAGAAGATCAGGATTGGTAGTGTTTCTTTTTCAAGGGGAAAAGCTCATGCCTGAGGGATGATGACCAGCTTTCCCACTGTGGATGACATCAACAGGGTCAGTGGAGGCCACGGGTCATTCATGCTGATTGGCCGGGGCTGAGCGCTGAGGACCCTGGCCCGTGCTTCTCAGCACTTCTTATTCCAACCCGGACCACCCAGAAATCCCCCTAGAGGTTCACCCATGTTGCTAAGTTCTCCAACATCTTCACCTGCTAACCAGTTGCTAAAACACACTTGACAAGACTTTAAGGGACTGTCCTCCTCAGAGCCGTGGAATTGGTTCATACTGGGGTGGGTCCCTTGGGGACCTCCAAAGGAATTTAAAGCTTAACGGACTTCAAGGCTATGTGGGACATCTTGGGGTCTCTCTCCCACTCTCTTCCCTTGTACTCTGCGGGGGGCTTGGCCTGTCTCCTCCATGGTTACCAACATCAGTTTGTAGCTGCTGCCAGATCAGGTCAGGCCATGCCTGCCACGGGGAGGCGGGTGGTGACCCAGTCAGTGCACGGGTGTGACATTTCTTTCCTCTATCACATCATTCCCAGGAAAGGCGGGAAGCAGAAGGCAGTACAGTCCCGTTCGTGCTGCTGGGTATTTGGTGATGGCTGGGCAATGACTTCCATCCTGCGTGGAGGGAAGCCTTTGCCCTAAGCAGAGACAAAGCCTCTGCAGAACGGGCCACCAGCAACCAGGCTGCAGCCGCGGAACTTTTGGCTGTGGAATAGGGGCGGCCTGGCTAAAAGAAACCGAGTGGCAGCAGGCTTGCCTAAACTTCAGAAGGTGCAGAGACAGGGCCCCCTGAACAAGAGGAGGCCGATCTTGCTTGTCTAAAAAGGAAGTACCATCCTGTCTCTAGCATTGTTTGATAAATGATTCGCTCTACCTCATGGGTTCTTCAAAGGCTCTTGGTGCCTGTTTCTTTATTTACGAGGCCAGGCATAAGTATTCTGACACCAAACTGCCCCGTTGAGTCCCGGCTCTGTGTCTCACTAGCTGTGTGAGCTTGTGCTGATTACTTGACCCCTCTGTGCCCATCTTCCCCTTTAGGAAAGGCAGATAAAACAGGTGCCAGCGTGATGGGGTTGTTACATTCTGGATAGGAGCCTCAGCACTCTGAATAGCAGCTGATGATCTCATAAACGCCATCAGACTACCCTATTCTTTCTGCAGCACGTTCCCTCCACACACACCCCCTGGAAGACTCGCCCTGTCTCTCAATCTCTTTGCATTATGGGAACATCAATAAAAATGTCCAGTTGGAGGAAGAACTGAGAGACAGAGGGGGGAGAAATGATCCCTTATAAAAATTTAACCTGGAATGGGCTTAAGTAGGTGAGAGGCTCAAATATAATTTGGACAAAGAATGAGGCTGGTTTAGAGGACACGATTTGGATATTTGGGGTAGTCATCCTTGACCAGCAGCTGAAGTAAAAACAAAGCAGCAGTCCTTTCTCATTTCTCCAATAGGATTTAGTGCAAAGACCCTGAAAACTAGTTACCCTTCAACACACACTTGATGAGCAGATAAACAAGAATCCCGTGAGCGGGGCCAAAGTCAACAAGACTGTTGCAAAGCCAGGCGTTAATCGTGCTGAACTTTTCAACCCTGATGCACGGTTACTATACATGGAGTTATGCCTTGTGGTTTTCTGAACTATGGAAGGAAAAGAGATGCTTTCTTGACTTGGCTCTTTGGAGCTCTTGAATATTTGGGATGGTTTGCTTGACTTTCAGAAGTAATGATGTTGTTGACTTTGGGGAGGAAGCAAGGATAGGAAAAACATTTTTGTTATGTCAGGAAGCAAAGCCGAAAGTCCTGGCAGGAGGGGCCTCCATGGGGCCATGGAGCTGTCAGATCTGTTGGCCCTTCCCGTGGCTGAAAACAGCAGAGGCACTGGGAGCCCCGCTCAGCTCCTCTTCTGAAGGATACGCGCATGTGTAGAGATTTGAAATCTTGGCATGCCGATGGGAATCAGGCTCAGTTTGCTGGCATCAAGAGACTTTTATGTTATATAAATGGGACTTTAGGACCCATTTCGGTAGTTAGCTCACATAAGTTTGAAAACATTTCTACACACTCACTCTGTTGTATTTGCTATTTCTATTTAGTAACTCTGAGGAAATGTGCTCTCAAAGTGGAGAAATCATTCATTTTAGGATCAGTGGAAAAGGTGAGAACAGGTCACACAAATAAAATTTCATGCTCCTCTAACATTACCCTGTTCCTTAAATTTTTTTGGACATTTGTAGATACGAGCAAAAGAAAAAAAAAATTTGGTCTGATGACAGATATTTTTGGATGGGTCTACTTATGTTCTGGGCTTTAAAAAAGTCGAGAAACTAAGGACCATGTATGGGGGGCCCATAACTCAGAGAGGGCTGCCTGAACTGTGAGCTTCACAAATCAGGGACTTGAACAAACTCTGCGATACATGGCCAGCTCAGTGTGTTTCCGGAACATACTTTCCAGCTTTTGCATCATTACATGGGAAACCGAATGGATACTCAATTTGACGCACACCCCCCACCACCAAACTATAAGTTTCTCAGTGGACGTCTATAAAGTTCTCAAGGATCAGAAAATCTCTGGGTTCCTTGGGCAGAAAGCAGCCAGGGCACTGAGAGGGGACTCTTACTCAGAAATCTAGCTGTCTGTGCTGTACTTCTAGAAGGCTCCTGACCACAGCCAGTGTAGGAAGCATGAGGTCTGATTGGAAACACCTGTTCGTCCTGCCCTGGAGCAGGACGCAGGCCTCCCCCGCCCACTGATGTGGGAAGGGATACTCTTCCAGACATGTTCCAGACACGTCCTCACTGTCCAACTCCCACACCCAGCACTTTTTTATTTGTTGAGGTGATTTTTAAGTGCTTAGTGAATGAATCATCTTTGTAGAGTTTCCATGTAATTTGTCCGCAGAGTTTGTAGTGAGCCCTGAAAATATGTCTATGTATTTGGATTTCCTCCCGTAAGAGACAAATCTGTTTCTAGAGGGAAGTGAAGGAAGCAGGATCCTCAGAACTGGGAAAAAAGCTGACCAGGTGGGTCACGCAGAAAGGACCGCTCAGGCCCTGAAAAACCAAAGGGGTACCAGGGAGGCACAGCCCCAAAGGCACCCCACACTCAGCAGCAACACCTCCCCCTCCCAAGGGGCGACTCGAGCCACACGTGCCTGGGTTCACCGTCCACCAGCTGAGGTGTGGAGACATTTATGTCGCCTCTTTTCCCACTTCCGAAAACGGGGTTGCCTGCTTTGTGACTGTGGCGGGAATTAAGTGAGTTACCACGGTTGGGACAGCTGAAATGGGGTTCCGCACAGCGAGTGCCGCCCTTTCTGCCACCTTCTGTTCTTCGGGACCTTTGTTCTTAAGTAACTGAAGGAACATTCGGTTGAAAACATGACACCCTGGTGGTCTCAAAGCATAGGACACCTGTTCAAACTGCAGAGCGTGAAGGGCTCTGAAAATCCATCTATCAAGTGAAATCGTGTGGATTTGAGAAGGGGTGGGTTTGGGAAATCCACCTCTGAACTGGCCCCCAGCCCAGGAGGGGTGGCGCCAGCACCATCCTCAGGGAGGGCCACTGTGCTGCCTGGGGTCACCTAGAGCCAGTCGAGGGCGCGAGGGTCCCGCCAGGCCACCAGCCCCTCCCGCGGGTTCAGCAAGTTCAGAGCCAAGGAGCGCTTCCCATATTAGGAATGTTTCCGACGTGGAAAAATAATGAAATCACAAAGGAAGTGTTTGGGCCTAATCTTACATTGTTTATCAACATTTTACTGCAATTTATGACATTTCTGTGAACACAAAATTAAGCTTGGTATGTTTTCTGGGATGTGTAAAAGATCTTTCTTTCTTTCTTTCTCTTTCTCTCTTTTGCTCTCTTTTACTCTGTCTTTCCTTCTCCTTCACTCTTTCTTTTTTTTTTTTTTAAAGATTTTATTTATTTATTTGAGAGAGAGAGAGACAGTGAGAGAGAGCACGAGCGAGGAGAAGGTCAGAGAGCGAAGCAGACTCCCCATGGAGCTGGGAGCCCGATGCGGGACTCGATCCCGGGACTCCAGGATCACGCCCTGAGCCGAAGGCAGTCGTCCAACCAACTGAGCCACCCAGGCGTCCCGTCCTTCACTCTTTCTAGAGGACTTTAGAACCATGATTATTTCTAGGACATTTTGAGGTTCAAAGTCAGTGAGTCTATATTTCTTAACCTTGTACCACCAGCATCAAAACCGTGTCCTTTGGGGACCGCACAACGTACTCCATACGTAACAGAATTAAGCAAGATGGACTAGGTCGGTCCTAAGAACCAAAACTGTCTCTTTGAAGCTGCGCACACAGGAAAGGAGACAGCCTTCGGGTACCAAGACTTTGAGGGAAGGATTCAGTGTGATGTGAAGCTCACGGCCAGGCACACAGAAGTGGTCCGGGTCTTTGGGTGGTAGTTGCCAGCCCACCTCTCAGCTCTGGGGACCCCTATAGCTAAAATCCTGCCCCACGCCAAGAGTCAGAAGAGAATGTTGTATTGGCTAGAAACCTCAGCGTGCCCTTAGAAAGCCAAGCCCGCAGTGTTGAGTTACCTTCCTCTTGCCATAAAGTCTTTTCTCACTTCCTATGCATTGTGGGCTTTCTTAAGAAGTGAGTCCAAGAGGAAGTTGTGACCTGAGTTCATTAGTTTAGCTTTGACTTCCAAGGAGAGCCCAAGCCGAGAGCCCAAGGAGAACTACAGGGAAACCTGATAGCATAACAAGTTAGATAAGGGTTTCCATGCAGGATTTTGAAAACGGCGTGGACACAGGCTGGCGGTCGCAGCGTGCTCACTCGGGGCGGTGTGTGACACCCCCTGTCCCGGCTGGGGCAGCTCGTGGAGCAGGTAGCCCGTCAGCTGGAGAGGAGGCAAAGGGCCTTTTGAGGCCAGGCCCGGCATGGGCCAGAGCGCCGATGTGTGATGGGTTGGGCACCAGAAGTCTTGCATTGATGCCTGAGGTCTAAAGAAGCCCTGTGGCTGCTCCCCCGCGTGGAAAGGAGCACGTTTTAGTGTCTCATGACTGTCAACCCATCCATTTACCTGTAGCTGCCATGTGCTCGGGTTCGCAGGAGGAAAAATGGGTTTCTGCCGTGCTTCTCGCCCATGGGAGCATTGAGATGAGCTTCTCCACGACTGTCCATGCTCACTGCCGACCCTCGGCGACTCTTTCCTTCCATCTGGGGCCTGGCTGAGCAGGGTGGAGATTGTGGTGACGTCTGGTGGCTTTGCTGTCACCATATCGCCCGCTGAGCTTCCTCTCTCCGTTTTTTTGAAGATGAACCTAGGAAGGCTAGTTTCCTTGAACCCGTATTTCCTTTCCTTCTTGTTTTGCTAATATGTTGTGTAGCCGCCGTCTGTCGATGCCGATGTCCTGGGCAGAGCCCACATGCAGGGCTGGGCCCGGGACTGTCTCCCCTCTGCCCTCGAGCCCTTCCTAGGCTTCTCCACTCAGCCAGGCGGAGGGCGAGTCACAGCATGGAAAATGCTAGCAGCTTTTCCACAGGGGCCGTCCTTCCGAGGCGTCTGGTCTGCACAGAGGGAAACCACCTAACATCGGCAAAGGCTTTCCCACCTGCTGCATAATAGTCAAACCTGTTTATTTAATTGTGGTGAAATACACATAACCTGAAACATACCAACTTCGCCCTTCTGAAGAGCGCAGGACAGTAGTGCCACACGCATTCCTGTTGTCCTGTGGCCAACCTCCTGGAGTCTTCACCTTGCTTTTGAAACTCTGTCCCCAGGAAACACTACTTCTCTGACCCTGTCCCCCAGCCTCTGGCTCCCACCGTATGAGTGTCCTTCTAGAGCATTTGTCCTCTTGCGTCTGGCTTAGTTTACTGAGCGTAATGTCCTCAGACTTCCTGCTCATCAGAATTTCCTCTCCTTTGGGGGGCTGAATAATATTCTCTTGTGGGTACGTACCACCTTTTTCTTATCTGTGCATCCCTTGATGGACATTTGGGTTGCTTCCTCTTCTTTGGTGACGGCGAATAATGCTACTATGGATACAGGTCTGATTCTTTATGCAAATGCCCAGATGTGGAATTGCTGGATCATATGGTAATCCAATTTTTAATTTTTTGAGGAACTGCCAGTACCGTCTTCTGTAACAAAAAAATGTTAAATGCCTTTATTCCGTAGTTCAGCAGTTTCACAGTGATAACGATCAAAACCTCCCAACTCTTCTCATAGGAGGCTGACTCCCGTTCCTACCGCACAAGGAGTTAGTGGCTTGTTTCACTTTATTCAAAGTCTCAACAAAGGCAATGCTGAGCTGCATTCATTACATACAAAATGTGGCATTATTTCTGAATGTTTTCAGTGGATATGTATGGATCTCATCAAGGGTGCGGTTTTTGAAAGGTCGAACACACGTTCAACCAGGAGTTTACCTGGAGTAGCGCACTGCCGATCGCTTCTGAATCAAAGGGACGTGAACTTGAACCTTGCTTGGCTCAGCTAGTGCCCATGTGTGACTGGGTGCCTGTCACTGAGCTCCTCTAAGCTTCCAAAATAATACTTACCTTGCAGGGCTGCAAAGGGCCCAAACTCACAGCCTGGCAATGAGTATCCCTGACTGGTGTCCCAGAAAGAGAAAAATAATGATTTCTTCCTGGAAAAATGCAGGCTTCGTGGTTTATAATGAGTTTGCCTATATAGTGTCTAACTCGAATTATAGCAGTTTATACTTTGTTTCATTTGTCAAAATAACCAGTCAGGCACACGGTGATTTCCCCCCTCTCTGCTGCCTTCAGGACCATTTTAACCTCTGTGCAGAATTATAAGGACCCTCCGGCCCTAGTCTGGGCTTGGATTCCCCTGCTGGGCCTTGGGCTGTCCCTCCAGCCTGACCACACCTCTGTCAAGGACCCGTCTCTCTGACCTCTCTGCTGTGTTCATGCTCTGTCTCTGTCTGAAAGTCCCTCTCCGGCCCCTCCGCCCACCTCCCTGCTGTCCGTGGGCCATACACACTCAGCTGGTGTACCAGAAGTCTCTTCTTTTTTTTTTTTAAGATTTTATTTATTTATTTGACAGACAGAGATCACAAGTAGATGGAGAGGCAGGCAGAGAGAGAGGAGGAAGCAGGCTCCCTGCTGAGCAGAGAGCCCGATGCGGGACTCGATCCCAGGATCCTGAGATCATGACCTGAGCCGAAGGCAGCGGCTTAACCCACTGAGCCACCCAGGCGCCCCCAGAAGTCTCTTCTGATCCCCCTCCCTCCATCTGAAGCCAGAGTCCTGTCCCTGCCCTCGCAGCTCTTTCTCTGTCCTGCTCGGTGTCCCTGGGATTCTGCTCTCACACTTGGTTTTGCTGAGTTCCTTCTGAGCATTGATGCCCCGTGCTCTGTTTCTCTTTCGCCAGTTTTGCCAATGAGAAGCAGTACTGAATCGCATGTTCTGTGTTCCTCTTTCTTACAGACCACACCTCAGGGAAATCCATGTGTTTCTGGAAAACACATCATTCTGACACATACATACACACCTCCCCACATCTCAATGGTGGTTCCAAAATGCAGCCAGAGGAAAGCCCAGCCCTCCACGTCTCACAAGCAAGGTCACGGTCCAGGCATGCCCGTGGGCCTCGGCCCTTCTCTGTTCCCTCTCTGCCCCGGGATGTGTAGGACTCGCCGGGGCTGTGGGTCAAGCAGAGCATCTGCGACCCCCTCCCCCACCCTCTCACTGTGTCACATGCTCTGGGTCTACAGGACTTGTCCTACAAGGACCGACACTGGCATGAGGCCTGTTTCCAGTGCTTTCGGTGCAAGAGCTCGCTGGTGGACAAGCCCTTCGCTGCCAAGGAGGACCAGCTGCTGTGCACGGACTGCTACTCCCACGAGTACTCCTCCAAGTGCCAGGAATGCAAGAAGACCATCATGCCAGGTCGGGAGCGCGCCCTCCCTCCTCACGGCGCCACCGTGCATGCTTACTCTTTTCTTCCCTTCCACTTGCTGAATTCGTCCTCGCTGGGCTATTTCAGCAGAGAGGTACTGGGCCTCGCTGCATGCCTGGCACTGGGCTGGGAGCTGGGCAGTCGCGGAGTAGTGAGCCCAGCAGGCTCACCCCGTCCCCCGTCCTCCTGGGCTCCGTGTGCTAGACAGATGTTCATTCTGCACGCGTGCAGGCTTGATCACAGCCGGGTCAAGTGTTAAACAAGTAATAAGGAGACTGGCTTTACGGGGGAGGATGGCATGGTGTCCTTTGTTTCTTGGGCGAAGGTGGCTGGTTCTGTTCTGTGGGAGAGAGGAAGCTTTCATTTTAAAAAACTGGGTGATTGAAAGCATATAGAATTTTTAAATACGGCAGCAAAAAGTCTTGACAGGCACATCCAAAAAATGAGGGCAAGGAGACTAAGCACCCAGAGAAGGGACTGAGATGTGGACCGTGGGCAGATGAGAGGTAGGCATGATGGTACACCTGGCTTACAGGCCACGGACGACCCATGGTCTCTGTCGTCTGCGTGACCAGTAAATGCTACCAGAGGGGAGATTTGCCGGAGTCAGAAAACAAAAATACAGACTCGCGTTTCAGTCTGAGTTATAGGTAATTTTTTAGTCTCTGGCCCATGTGGAACGTTTTGAAGCTGGCATCCCTACCAGAGAGTCCCAGGGACCCAGGAGAAAACGCTGCGCAGCACACGTCTGCCAGAGATGTGGCCCTCGCTGTAGGCAGAGTCTCATGAAGCATTGGCGAGGCCCCTGGCGTCCAGTCAGCTGGCTGGGGACCCAGCCTGCTGTGAGTAAACGGAGGGCTTGGGGAGATGCGGCCCTGAGGCCTCTGGTCGGTGGGCGCCGGCCGAACTTCTCCCATATCAGGCACATGGGAGGAGGAGGGGCACGGTCAGGCCCAGCCTTCCAGCTGCTGAGAAGCTCCTGCCAGCTCGCCCAGGGGTGGGGCGAGGGGTGCCCACTCACAGGACCGTCCCTGAGGATGCAGCGGGGAAGCATCATTCATCCCAGGGAGGTCTGGAATTAAGGGCGGATGTAGGAAGAAATCAAACCCACAGTAATAGTGTGTTCAATCTGATGAAGCAGGTGTGAAGGTTTATTTATTTTTAAGATTTTATTTGTTTATCAGAGAGAGAGGGAGAGAGAGCGAGCACAGGCAGACAGAGAGGCAGGCAGAGGCAGAGGGAGAAGCAGCTCCCTGCTGAGCAGAGAGCCCGATGCGGGACTCCATCCCAGGACGCTGGGATCATGACCTGAGCCCAAGGCAGCCGCTTAACCAACTGAGCCACCCAGGTGTCCCAGGTGTGAAGGTTTTTAAAAAAAAAAACAAAAAAAACATGGTCTAAGGAGTAAATTAGAGTGTATGTGATTTAGGCTTGTGATTTTGAAAGGGAATTTCCTTAATTTATCGCCTGTCGTGGTGTTCAGGGTATCTGATGATTTGTCCTATGCACAAGCTTAACTCGTTTCAACAACAATCACTTAAGAGCTTGAGGTTTGGTTTGTTGGTTGAGGTTTTTTTTAAAAGGGTATCAAACATGTGGAGCCTTCAAGTGTTGTTTTAAAGGAGTTGCGGTCTGGAGGCGCCTGAGTGGCTCAGTCGACGGAGCATCTGACCCTTGATTTGGGCTCAGGTCATGATCTCAAGGTGATGAGATTTAGCCCCATAAGATTCTCTTTCTCCCTTGTCCTCCGCCCTCCTCCCCCACGCATGCATGTGTACACACACACTCTCTCTCTCTCAAAAAATAAGATCAGAGGGATGCCTGGGTGGCTCAGTTGGTTAAGCAGCTGCCTTCGGCTCAGGTCATGATCCCAGCGTCCTGGGATGGAGTCCCGGCATCGGGCTCCTTGCTCGGCAGGGAGCCTGCTTCTCCCTCTGCCTCTGCCTGCCTCTCTGTCTGCCTGTGCTCGCTCTCTCTCCCTCTCTCTCTGACAAATAAATAAATAAAATCTTAATAAAAAAAAATAATAAGATCAGAGACACCTGATTTTATCGGTCGGTTTAATGTCCATTTCTTGGTTTGGGCTCAGGTCATGGTCTCTGGGTTGTGGGGTTGAGCCCTGCATCAGGCTCCAAGCTCCAGGGGAAGTCAGCGGGAGTTTCTCTTTCCCTCTCCTTCCGTCCCTCCCCGTGCGAGCGCATGCACTCTCTCGCTCTGTGCCTGCTCCCTCAATCTCTCGCTCTCTAAAATAAATAAATAAACCTTAAAAAAATTAAATTAAGAAAAAAGAAAAAGGACTTGAAGTCTGTACCTTAATAAATAGAAGTAAACACAGAGGTCCCTTAGGAGTGATTTTTTAAAAATTCACCGTATTCGTGCATGTCGTGATGAGATGTGTCAGAGGAGCTGGGGTTGAGGGTTTTGAGCTGGTTGCATCAACACATTGAATGTTGACTTTTTAAAACCCTGGCAGCCAGCGGAGTCACAGTATTTCACGCCGTAGCTGGGTTCACGCCAAAGTGCGACAGGAATTAGGGTTTCCCTGGTCATTTAGAGCCAAACTCTTTAGCGGAAGCCTGCTTGCCATGGCCCTGAATTTTCCTTTGATTTTTCGTTTGCTTGGTGTTTGGCAGTGAAGAGATGCCAAAGGGTTTTTGAGCGAGAAACTGACGTGCAGTATTATTTTAGGGAGATAAGTTGGATAAGAAAGAATACATTTCAAAAAGGCAAGGGCATAATTAGGCCTTCAGTAAGATGGTTTCTTATGGCCCCTATTTTGCTGCCGAATATATCTTAAAGATAACTGACTCCACGCTACTGCAAGGAACAAACCCCTCCCTCCAGACCAAGGCTTCTCAGCACAGCAGGTGTGGGACAAGGGCCCAGCGTGGGGGCTGTGAAATGGAAACAAAAGCTGGGCTGGGCCCTGGCCGTGCCCCACAGGGAGTCACCCACAGAGACAGAATGGTCCTGACATGGTGAGAACCACAAAATTAATTAAAAGCAAAGTAAATCTTTATGGAGTTATCGCAAGAGCCCAAGGGAGTCTCCATTCTGCTTCACAGCGGACTCTCTTCATGCCCTTCCACACCTCCCTGGGTCCCCGGCTGCCAGAGACTTCTGCTCCCCAACAGCGGGCTCTTAGCTCACTGTTTGCCTTTTGTTTGGTTTTGCTTGCTCGCCCGTTTGCTCCCCCTCAGCAGTGCACTGGCCTTTGGCAAGGAACACTTCCCTCTCATCTGCCTCCCTTTCTCTCATTGGCAGACCTGGAGGACCAGGTGGGGACAGGGTCCCACTGCACTAGACCTCTGGGAGGCAGTGGGAGGTCACGAATATCCCTGACACCCACACCTGTGGGGCTGGCCCGGGACCCTTCAGACACCTGAGGGAGCTTACTGTTTGGATAGTTCACCATGGAGAACTGAAACCCCCCTCCGCCCCCCAAGCTCAGGCACTTGTCACCAGAAGCAACTAAATCACACACCACAAAATTGTAAGAGCATTGACAGTTTTATGCTTAATGGACCTTAAAGTTCACCTGTCTTGTCTCAGCAGTGAAGAGACCAGAAAGTTCAGGGGCAGACCCCTGGGCTACTGTCAGTGTCCCAGCCAGCATTAGGACCTTGTCCAGGACGCTGGTCTCAGAGCTTCGAGTCACCTTCTCAACTAGATAAGAGAAGGTGGGCCAGGAGCTGGCGGGTGTGAATGGTAGTTCATTCACAAGGTGGGGTAACGGGACACCCAGGATAAACCTTCACGGAATGGGGTGCTCAGGGCCTCCCTAGGAGGAGGACAGAACAGCAGTGTTGGCATCATGTCCTGTTCAACATCTTCGTGTAGTCCAAGCAAGTTGGACGCAGGTGGGAAGGGGGGGGTCCCTCTTTGCTGAGCAGTAGCTGGGTGAGCACAACCACTTGGGAGCTGGGGGAGTCTTGGTTTCCCCACCCCCACCCCTGCTGGTCTGCGTCACTTTAAATTCAAAAGCAGTCCTACAGATGCCATTTTCCTGCCCTGTGGTGTCTGTCCAGGCTCCCCACTCACTGTGGCGCTCCTTCCCTGAACCATTTCTCAGGGAAAACCTAGAAACTGACAGGTTGGGGTTTCAGCCTTCCTGTTTCCTGGCTGTGACTTTTCACCAGTCATTGCCCCTCACTGAGACTTAACTAGAGAAGCCCGTCTTGTACCCGCCATGATGGAGGCAGGGGCCCAGGGCAGGGTGGGGAAGGGACCCTGGGGAGGTCACATTGGACCAGTCTTAGAGGATGAGCTGGGTTTCTTTGACCAATGGAGAAGTCTCAAAAGGGAGGGCCCTCTGGCAAAAGACATGGGCTCAGCACCAAAGGCAGAGTGTGTAGATGCCTGATGAGACAGATGGAGACAGAGAGAAGTTGGGCAGGGAAGGGAAGGACAGGGGAGGGTGGGACCGGGGGGAATGGAGCAGGAAGGGATGGGAAAGAAAAGAAAGGAAAAGAAAAGGGAAAAAATGTGCTGAATCATAGCATGTGCTACTTTTCTTTGGTCTGATTTTTAGAAGTGCTACCAGGAAATCATGATGCATGGGCGCGCAGGTCGTTGGCTTGGCTGTGGCAATGAATTTAAGTAAAACAAAACAAGAGGCCTGTGCTCTGACAAACTCAAACCTGACCAAAGCCCCCAGAAGTAGCCAGGAACCTAGAGACCGCCACAAGCCATAGGGTTGAGGCTCCCCGGCTTCTCCGCTACTAAACGAGCCTCTGTTTGCTCCCTTGCAGGAGCACTACTTCCTCTGAGCAGACTCACAGGAACTCACCCTTTTCCACTGTTGTCGGTTCCTCACTTGTTCGAAACAGAAAAAAGACACCCCTTCAACAGGACAGTGTACTCCCATCTGCCGGAGAAGTGGCAAGGTCTGTTAGAAGAAGGACCTTTGCTGCCCCCTGCTGGTCGTGTTGTACAATAAACTCGGCAGGTGTCTGGAGGCTGCTGGAAACCAACCAAAAGGGCAGCAAGTGCCGCCCCTCACCCCCCTCCCGCTCCCCAGGGTTCCTGACTGGTGATAACAAAAGACCATTATTCCCCAACACGCCAAGAACGAACTCAAGCGGTCTTGCTTGCCATCTTCAGTGAGCATATGGTTGCCCAAATGACAAGCCCTTTGGTTTTTGAGCTGCTTTATCAGGGGAAGGTGGGAGAGTAAAAGAGCAAGGGGCAAAAATACACGTGGGAAGATAAACCCCTGGAGACAAAGAAAATCATTCTAGGTTTAAATCACCAATCTTCCACTATTTTTACCTGACATTCCGTTGCTCAGTGTAATTCTCCTTGTGTCAGGACTCATCACCCCGCGACTGGACTCTGCAGCTTTGAAGACTGTTATGTGCCTCCCCCACCATGTATGCCCCCCCCCGCCATCCCTAGCTTCTGGCACCTGCACACAACCTGAGTATTGTTCGTACTCTACGGGAGGTGGTGCCCAAATGCCCTGGCTTGGAAGTACAGGAAGCGGAGAAAGTGACCCGAAAGTGACAGCGAATAAATAATCTTGCAACAATTCTCTGCACATATCTAATTTCTCAAGAGATGGACAGCTCTTTGTCAACCTTGCAAGCAGACAAAATACAGCCCTTAAGCCCATCATTTTGACCATATATATCATCTTTGGACTTAAGCTAAAGTTTGGCGCGTTTCTAGACTCTTTGGCTGCCTGCGTTATGCCAGGCAGCCCTGGTTCGAAGCCGGCGCTCCTGCTCGCACCCTCACTCCCCCTTGGCCTGATCCCACTGTGACGTCTAACCATTGCATCCTACATGCCTCAGCCCCGGACTTGCAGTGAGCCCAGGGTTGGCTAACATGTTTCCAGAAAGAACCAGACAAATATTTGGGGTCTCAAGGGCCATGGTTTCTGTCCCAGTGACCCATTCTGCCACTGTAGTGTGAAAGCAGCTGCAGACAATTGAAGTAAGGAAGCAGGTGGGGCTGTGCCCCAGGAAAACCCTGACTGTAACACGAGGTAGTGCAGACTGTGCATGGACCGCAGGCGGGGTGCCCGGCCTGGAGCCCACTCAAGTATTTGGAGAATTTGGGGTTTTTTTTCCACTCCTTACCCTCCTTTCCCCGCAAACTTGCCTTGTGTTGCATGCAAAGGGGGTTTGCACACCAACCTGTCTTGAACCATTTCTTTCTGTAAATACACATACTTTTATTCTCTTGAAAAAGTATGGAAAAACATTAACAAATACTGTGACTCCGGCTTGGTGTTGGGGGATAGGGTGAGCCAAACAGCGTTTCCGGTTCTCTAGGACTTCCTGAGCTCCTTGAAGAAATCACGTAAACATATCAAATGATAAGTTACTCGAAAGGAAATGCGATGTCACAAGATCAGATCAGAAAATTTCTAAATGGGATGTCTGAGTGTCACATGTGGATTTTATTTATTTTTTTAAGAATGTATTTATTTGAGAGAGAGAGAGCACGCAAGCAAGGGGAGGGGCAGAGGGAGAGGGAGAAGCAAACTCTGTGCTGAGCAGGGAGCCCGACACGGGGACTCAATCCCAGGAGCCTGGGATCAGGACCGGAGATGAAGGCAGACGCTTAACAGACTGAGCCCCCCCAGGTGCCCCACATGTGGCTTTTAATGACAGCACTCAGTCATCGCTTTTAATGGTAGAGCTACAACACATCTCGGCTTGGTTTCCACGGCAGGTCACGGGAAGCGAGTGCCATGGACACTCCTCGCGGACTCCGGCGTGAGACTCCAGGTTCATGTACGCGCCACCGATTTCCATCCCACTGCAAAACAGAAGAGTATTCATTGATGGGTCACTGAGCTCTGGAATTCCCACTCTGTCCAGACAGTCTGAGCCCTGCCAGAATTCTCTGTTTTGCAGTCCGGAGATACAGAGACAGAAACTTTTTCTACTTCATGTTCCTAACCTCCTTCGGGACAAATTACATACTGAGTACGCACAGAGATTGTTCTGGAACCAAACTAGCCCGTGGGCAGGTTCTCGACGCGGACGGCAGGTACTCCGAGCCAGCCGTGTCGTCAGCTCTGCCCTTTGCTGCTTCTTCCCAACTCTCATGACAGGTACCCGCAAGATGGAGTACAAAGACAGCAGCTGGCATGAGACCTGCTTCGTCTGCCGCCGCTGCCAGCAGCCCATCGGCACCAAGAGCTTCATCCCAAAGGACAACCAGAACTTCTGTGTGCCGTGCTATGAGAAACAGTACGCTTTGCAGTGCGTTCAGTGCCAAAAGGTATCTCTCATCCTCCCTTGGACATTGTCTGTTCCAGTCCATTTGCCTCCACAGCCCTTGGCTTCAGCCCTCCTTCCCCCAAGTGACGACACCTGTGGTACCTGAAGGGCACAGGAGTCTTGCCGGGCTGGCCCCCCATCCCAAAATTCTCTTGCGTGCGTGTGCATTTACCCCCGGACGGACCTCCCACTCCAGGCCTTCTTCCTACAACGCGATCAGAGATAAAATCCCGTGTCCCTCCCTCCTTCTAGAACATTGCCAAATATTTGTTCCTGTTTATGACATACATTAAAGGCGAGGAAAACTTATTATCCCAAAGAGGTCCCATTACCCTGTACTCCCATCAGTGAACAGGAAAACTCCGGGGAGGGAGAGAAGGAGGGAGGGATGTGAGGAGCAAAGGGAGGCTGTGCCCCATGGACAGGGCCCAGGTTGCTAGCTGCACACTTGCCCTCTCAGTCTGGTGCCCTCCTGTCTTGGCTGTTGGGTTACAGAGGGAAAATGAGCCCACTATAGAGCGATTGCACACTATTTGGCTCTGGCCCTATTACGGACTCTGCTGTTGGGCCTGTGGGGGCCCAGCCTGGCCTCTGGCTGCTGTTCTGCGCGAGGGTCAGCAGGGCGTCAGGTGCCCGTCCTGCCAGCACCTCTACAAAGGGCAGAGTGGTACACTAACTACAATCTTAAATTCCCCTTCTCCCAGTTCCCACGCTAAGATTATGCTGTTTATCTACTGTGTACCCCTGCCTCCTTCCACAAACCTGCTGTGTTTATGTCAGCAAGCCTCTTCTCCTCTCACTCCCTCTCTGTTTGGTCTGCCTGTTAGTCGTCAAGAGCCAAGGAAAGTTCATGTCATTTGCTTTTCTTCCACTGTGCTCCTGCCAACCTTATGGCTGCCTTGTTTGGCCACAGAAGTGAAGGTAGCGCATCCTCTGAGAAGCATGGCCTTGTGTGTGTTCATCGGGACGCAAGAAAGCCTTCATGCCAGACACATCCATTACCCGCTAAGGGAGGGAGGCCCTTGGGGCTACTAGGGTCTGGGGGGAAATGCAGTCCAATGGCAACATTCAAATGCCAAGTGTGCCTTGGAGGAGAAAAGAGTCAGCAGAGTGTATACAGGCATGATCTGAACTAATTGGGAGTGGGAGCCAGGCTGGTGTTTAGGAAGAGAAGCTATGAGACAGTAACACCCAGGAGCAGGTCTGAGCTAGCCGGGGGATGTGGAATCCAGACACAAGGAAGACAAGGGCGTGTGCCAGGCAGAGCAAACCTCTTATTATACCTGCCCTCTGTATCCAGCAGATACTTCGCAGCCGAATTTATTTTGCATACATTCTGATCCAAGGGGGATATTTATAGGATGATCAATATTACTTTATAGTTTAATGAAAAGAATATAGGACAGAAAGAGTCCTGAACCCTGGCACCTGCTTTGTCTTTAGCTATGAATTCTTAGGCAAGTCCTTGCATTTCTCTGGGTCTCAGTTTACTCACCTGTAAAATGGAAATCATGTTTATAAAATGTAAGGGCCTTTATACAGTCAATCCTTGAACAACAGGGGGGCCAGTTCCACATCGAATTTTGGACTCCCAGAAAGCTTACCTACTAAGAGCAGGCTGTTGGGGTGCCTTGGTGGCTCAGTTGGTTAAGTGACTGCCTTCAGCTCCAGTCATGATCCCAGGGAGCTGGGCTTGAGCCCGCATGGGGCCTGGCTTTTACCTCTCCCTCTGCTGCTCTGCCTGTTTGTGCTTGCTTGCTCTCTGTCAAATACATAAAATCTTTAAGAAAATAAGTAAGAGCAGGCGATTGACGAGAAGCCTCGCTGATGGCATAATCAATGCTCACGTATGTGGTAGGTTCTGTGTATCCTGTACTGTGTCCTTGCAATACAGTAAGCTAGAGCATAGAAAATGTTAGGAAATTATAAGAAGAAAACCACCAGGCAGAGTCCCACGCTGTGCTTAGCAGAAGTGCGCGCAGTCGCAGACAGGGCCCTCGCGGTTCAATCCCTCGCTGCCGGCGCTCCTCCCCGCACCTTCCCGCACCTTCTGTGCGCACTAGGGGCGGCCATGCCGTTTCTCCGTGCCTTTTCCCCTCACACGCCCGTCGGGTTCAGGAGGGGTATCTCGCGCCACCCAGAACCACCCCTCCCCGGGGGGGCCCTGGAACACTGACTGTGGCTCCCCTGCCTCCTCCAGCCCATCACCACCGGGGGCGTCACATACCGGGAGCAGCCGTGGCACCGGGAGTGCTTCGTGTGCACCGCGTGCAAGAAGCCGCTGTCGGGCCAGCGCTTCACGTCCCGCGAGGAGTTCCCCTACTGCCTGAGCTGCTTCTGCGACCTGTACGCCAAGAAGTGTGCCGGCTGCACCCACCCCATCAGCGGTGAGTGTCCCGACTCGGGCTCCCGGGCGAGGGTTCCCGCTGGGCGCGCGCGAGGCAGCAGCCCTTCCCCACCGGGCCACCGCCAGGGTTGGACCAGGGGCACGACTGCGGCCCCTGACTTTGCGTCTCCTCCGAGACTGAGACTCGGGGGCCTCCCTCAGGGGTCCCGGACGGAGCCGGTGTTTCTGCGGCCGCGCTCGCCTGGCCTTGTGACAGGGGCGGGGACCGCCGCCAGCACGTAGCGAGCCCTTCTAGCTCAGCGGGTCCCTGGAAACCCCGTGGCCTGTTCTCAAGGGGTCTTGTTTCTGCCCTCGGCTGGGTTTTCTCCAAAACCGCGGTCTGTGCCGGGTGAGCACTGGCAACTGGCATTTCCGGGCTGAGCCGCGAGGCTGCGTTTCTAAAGGGGCTTCCTAGGGGCGCCGACTCCTTTTGGCTCTTTGGTTTGGCGATCTCATGGTGGTGAGATCAAGCCCCATGTGGGGTTCCACCCCCCCCCCCCGGGGTGCGGAGTCTGCTTGAGATTCTCTCTCCCACTTGTGCCCACTTTCTCTCTTTGCTCTCAAAATCAATGAGTAAATCTTTTAAAAAAAGGATAATAAAGGTGCTCCCTGGCATCTTAGAGGGACTTGTCGACCACAAGGCCATAGCTACATGACGGCAGAGGACAACATTCTAGGCGGTTCTTTCTTATCCCCCAAAGGCTGGGGCCGACCGAGAGCCCAAAGCCTGGTTGCTTGCAGTCCGGTTGCAGACGGGCGTTGCACCCAACTATTGGACTTGCCGAGAAATCGAGCGTGGAGGGCCGACGCCTGGCCAGACTCCAGCCCTGTAAACGTGCACCACGCACCACCACACAAACCCGTGACTGGGCCAGAAGGGAAAGAGAATTCTGTGAGGACACAGGAAGGGTTCTGGGCCGTGGGATTCCCAGCTCTGCCACTTTCAGGTGACTGCTGATCCCTGTCCATGGCAGGTGGCCCACACGTGTCATCTAAGCCTCGCAGCCTAGAATCCCTGTGCGGCGCCGCTGTGTGGTCACACAGACATTTTACAGCCTGTGTGTGCTTGTCCCCGACTTTATTTTTCCTGGGGTCTAGAATTGAGCACACTCACCTCAGCCAATGCCCCTGATGCAGGAAGCCCCAGGTCGCTAAAATCATCCCTTCCTGGGTAATCCAGAGCTCGTATTTCCATAAGGAATTAAAATACAAAGAAAAGCATAGCATTTAAATTTTTCCGTTAACCTATAACCATTTATATACCAGACTGGAATCATTCAGGGGGAAGAAATGCAGTCCCCTAACATATGCTGTTTTCATGGTAATGCCTATGAAAGTAAATGTTTATAAAATTAAACCTTATAAAGCAGTGTAATTTAGATAAAGGCACTTTTACATGTAAAGTATCAGATATGTGTTAGTCCCATGGTAGCACTAAAAAAAATTTTTAAAAGAAGAAGAAGAAAGAAAACAACACAAGGAAAACAATGGACACTTTCCTCCAAAAGAGGAAAGTAACTTCTCTGGAACTCAGAGATTAATGTTCTGGAACCTACAGAGGAATTTTGAAATTGCAGTTAAAATATACTTGTAGCCAAATCCCTAAACAATTGTATGAGATTATGACTTTAGATTGGATTTTTAATAGATCCTTACTTAGCATTTTCTCTTTAGCAACAATTTAAATGATTTAAGTAAATCTGAAGTTCTACTTTCCCGCATTCTGTGCACAGTGATGCAAAATCCACACACAAATACAGTCAGTCTTCGTTACTCAGAGTCCAGACCTGCAAATTCGCCTACTCACTAACATTTATTTGTAACTCCAAAATCAGCACTCAAGTTGCTTTCGTGGTCATTCCCAGACACCCACAGAATGGCAAAACATTTTGAGTCGTCTGACACATAATGCTTCCGGCGGAGGTGAGGTGAGGGGACACTCTGCCTCCTCATTTCGATTCTCATTTTATAACCAAGCGTCCTATTCACGGACTATTTACTGCCACGTTGTTTGCATTTTTGCGCTTTTTTTTTTTAAGATTTTATTTATTTATTTGACGAGAGAGAGAGAGAGAGAGAGATATCACAAGCAGGCAGAGAGGCAGGCAGAGAGAGAGGGAGAAGCAGCCTCCCCGCCGAGCAGAGAGCCCGATGCGGGGCTCGATCCCATAACCCCGAGACCATGACCTGAGTTGAAGGCAGAGGCTTAAACCACTGAGCCACCCAGGTGCCCCCATTTTTGTGCTTTTTGTTGGCAGTTTCACTGCTGAAAGTGGTTCCCAAGGGGCAGTGCGGACAGGCTGTCTGTGTTCCTAAGCACAGGCAGGTTGTGAGGTGCCTTATGGAGAAAATGCACCTGTTAGATGAGCTCTGTTCAGGCTGGAGTTCTGGGGCCATTGGCCATAAACCTCAAATGACAATAGTTGACTGTGTATGCCTCTCCCCTTTAGGAGCATTCTTCCTCCTTGGGCTGTTTTTGATTCTCATTTCTGTGACTTGCCCCATTGATTGTTATATCAAGGAAACAGTGGAGTTTCTTAAAAGGAGGCTATCCCCTCGGACGTCACCCGACACAGCACCTCCCACTAACATCCTTCTTCATCCTGTCCCTGCCAGGGCTCTGCCTGGCCCCAGATCTCCAGTGTAGCAGGACTTAATCAGAGGTGAGACAAAGGAGAGACATGGAATGGCGGAAATGCTGGGGCATCCCAGCCGCTTCTTGGCTTTTCAGTTTGCTCAGTGCTGAGAAAACAAAAAACAAAAAATGACCTTTCAACTGTTCTGCAGTCCCTGCCGCTAAATCAAGTGTTGCCAAAAACCTCTGGTTTTCAGACTTGGCTACATATTCGAAACACCTTGGGGAGCTTAGAAAAATGACTGCTGCCTGGGTCACGATTTAATTGGCAGGGGCTATGACCTGGATGATAGTTGAAGCCTGAAAAGCTTCCCAAGTGATTCAGATCTGCAGGAAAGTTTGAGACCCATGGACTTAAATCACAGGTTTGTTGCCACTGCAGGCCCAGCGCAAAAGCTATGTGACCACAGGCCTTAGGGGTCCAGGATGCGTAAAGGCAGTCAGTGTTTTAGTAACTGTGAATATTGAGGGTACTTCTGCTTTTCAAGCTATGAGAAAAGAGAGTCGAAAAGCTGTGCTAGTGCATACCCCACCAGCCATAGGGCGGGTGACACTGGAAGGAGCACTGAACTTGAACTGAGGCAGTTTCTAACTAGCCGGGGAGTTGGGGGGTGTGGCTAGCTTGCAGGTCTCCCCTAGGTGAAAGACTGAAAGCCCCACGTCAACCTAGCCAGCTCTATTACAAAAGGAACTACCTGTTTGGTGCATTACAGACTTTTCAGGCTAGCCTGAGACTTCAAGCCCTTATAAATGGAGCAGTCAAGGCAGTTGCTTTCCTTTTACTGTGGCAGATTGAACCATTATTTCTTGAAAGAACTCTTTGTAATTGGAATTCATGATCCAGAGTTCAGTGGAATGGATCACAACTCCTAATAACCCTGGGTATTTGATTCCAGTTGACTTCAGGTGGCTCAGGGGCGGGACCAAGCAACCATGTGGAAATAGGCCGCCGGTGTACCTTAAGCATTTGATGAGAATTATTCGCCATCAAACAAGAATCAAGCAGCGAACCGAGTTATTACGTCTCTTGTTTAAAATATAATAAGCTGGTCCTCTCTATTGCCCACACACCAGAACGCGCTCCCACCCACCCTAGCGGCCCACCTTCCCCCTCTCACACTTAGGTTCATACTTTGTGGTCTGTCTCATGATATTCACTCTTCAAGAATGGCCACCCTCCACATCCACATGCCATTTCTTTAGTGAGGACTTTCCTGGCCATGCCAGAGAAAATGCGTATTTACCTCTAACATCCCTTCAGCACTTCATTAATGAAATCACGAAATAATTGAGTACCAGACACGAGGCACCCAGGGAAGAAATAAGAGAAACCAGCTCCAGATCTCCTAGAGTTTCATTCTGGTGGAACAGACAGACAGACACAATCGTCCCTCCATAATTAGAGCTCTGATCATGTCGCTTTGGAGCTGGTTTGTGTATCTGTTCCTGCTCATAGTACGAGCTCCGCTGTGTGTCTGATTGACCTGTGGATCGCCAGCCATTAGAAACTCACCCTCTCCAGACTACACAATCCAGCTTTGAAATGGCTCACACCAGAATTCCTTCATTGGTCCCGGAGGCCTGGTTCTCCCCAGCCATGGCCCCTTTCTTTTTCCACCCTGGTGTTCTTTCTTCTCTGTTAACAGGACTTGGTGGCACAAAGTACATCTCCTTTGAGGAACGGCAGTGGCATAACGACTGTTTTAACTGTAAGAAGTGCTCCCTCTCACTGGTGGGGCGAGGCTTCCTCACAGAAAGAGATGACATCCTGTGCCCTGACTGCGGGAAAGACATCTGAAGCCCACACGGCTGCTTGTGACACGCACGGATTTAGACACTCTCATTCTCCACCAGGCAGTGTTGTGTCTGGTCTCCACCGGCCATGCTGAAACTTTCCTCTTGTGCTTCTCAGTGATATTCACGTTTGTTTAAACCCTTTAATCCTTTGTACTAGCTCAGTCCCAGGGAAGGAGGAAACCCTTCTGTAAACCCGTGGTGGGAAGATGATATTGAATTTTCATAATCAAGCAGGGCAATTCCAAGTGTAAAAATCCTTTTGAATGGTATCTTTATACATGTACCTTTCTTTCACTACGTATTTAATTTTTAAGTGCAATTAACACATCACGAACTTGAGTTTCCCGAACTACATGAGATATTGAAGAGTGGGCATTTACAATGTGTAGCTTCCTGTCATGTAAGACCTAGAGCAAGATCATATAGCTTACAATAAAGTTATCCAGAACAAAATCCTTGGCCACACACAGTGCGTGAAATAATGATTAAACATCAAAGTTCTGAACATTGCGGTATAAGGCACGTTATTGTATGTTCCACTGATCACCGTATTAAGTACAAGTTCAGACAGGCTGGGGCAGCATTCACGGAGATCCATCACACCTTTCATTTCAAAGAAAGCCTTCAGTCAGCACCACAACCTCTTCCAGGCTCCCTTCTCTTTGCTCCTTTCTCCCAAACTCTCTCTCAGAATTTAATGCTCTGCATTGGATGCGGTAACAGAAACTCCAGAATATGAGCCAGCAGAATATGAGCTAATGACAGTGAAGGCAGTTGGGGGGCCACTTTTCTTAAAAAGGCTCAGTGCTTTCCCATTGCCATGGGTCCCTATCCTACCTCAACCTGCCTCTTCATCCATAAAGTGAAGGATCATGAAAAGATACAAGCACCTCAAGGTCAGAGATGACCTCTTGCTCATCTGTGTATTACCACTACTCCAGCAATTTAGGGCATTGCTTTGGAAGCCTCTGTTGTTTCTGAAAGAAAAGAGAGAGAAAAAGAGAGAAACTCCCAGCTCTCAGATCTTAATGATTTGAGCTCCTAGCTTGGTGTTCATCTGTAAAACCATCTGTGAAGGCATGATATACAGTTGGAAAGCACTGAGCCAATTTGTGAGCTAGAGCATTGCCTGTGCTCCTTTCTAGAATGCTAACAATAGTGACTTTTGTCCTTAGTTTTCTAAGGTGGTGTAGTACCATAAAACGACTTCACACATGCTCAGCATGGCTGGGACTTGATTTCCGCCAATGTCCCAGCCATGCTGAGCATGTGTGAAGTCAGTTTCTTAATCTGAGTGCTGGACTACATAAGATGTGTATCGTGATGTCTGAGACAGGCCTTCTGAGAACTCCATGGCTCAGTAGTTCTCTTGCCTTCTACGTCATATTATAAAAGTAAAAGCATTCTTGGATTTGTGCTTTTTAAAGTGAAAATAACAAAATTCAAGACAAAAAAGGTGAAAGCTTTGGAAATGTCATTGTGGAACACCTTACCTTTTCCTCATAAGAACCACAGATACACTGAACACACCTGACCTTAAATTAATGGAAGGGGGGGCTCCATTTCTAGTAAGTAGCTCCTACTGGACTCCAGTAATCTTCTGGACAAAATATTTTAAGACATTTGAAAACACCAGAGCATGATCCAAGACAGGAATACTTGAGAGAGGAGTGGACACCTGAAGAAGGGAAAGGCAATGGGTAGGTTTCCCATTTTTATGGCTTTTGGGCAAAGGCAGGCCCCAAAGGGGGAGCTAAAACTCTGTTAGAAAGTCTGCAGTCTTACTGGCTTGAAGAACCAGAGGCCAGAGCCTGGGACAAATAACATCTGGAAAGTTAAGGAGGGAAATGGTATGAAAAAGAAACCCAAGTTCTTTGTCTGAAAACCCTATCCATCTCTGGCTGACAAATGAACCACGCATTAAGAGGCTAGACCCCAAGCAGCCCAACCAAGGCTCAAAGAACAAAGTTGGGGGGCTGCAAGATGGTGGTGTGCAGAACTCAGTGACTGTCTTCCTAGTGTGACAATGATTTAACTGGGAAAGCTGTGTGTGTGTTGGGGGGGTGGGTATATACGCATACCGAATAAATATGTTCAAATCTTGGAAAATCACCCTAAAGGGCCAAATGGAGAAGCATTTGGGAAAATCTATATGTTAAGAAGAGTGAGAGTCCATGGCACTTGAGCCATGGACTGATCCCATTCCCCACCCCCCTCCCAGTTTCCTGAGACAGAAGATCTACTCTGGGCAAGTGCAGCCAAGAAGGGAAGGGCTCCTCCTGCTGGTCTAGGGCTGTGCCCCAAGCATGACAGTCTGCAAATCCTGGGACTCCAATCACACTGCCTATAGGGTGGGGGCTCCAAGTAAGAGGGGCTATCTGAGAAGACCTGAGGCTACCATTCTCCTAGGAGTAGGATTGTGTGAAGACATTTATCAGGATGATGTTGGCACGTTCTGCTAATACCAGTCTTCCCTATCCAGGATTTAACTCATGGAGGATTGTTGCCCTAGGACAAGCAGGACACTGTCCAAGCCTAAGGTATGGGTTGGAAGGGCAGCTCTGTGAACTAGTAGCTCGCATCTCTGCAGGAAGGGACTGTTTGGTACCAAGAATGGAAGAATCTGTGCTATGGGGATTATGAAAGACAATGGGGATTCTGGTGGCAAGCAGTAGAGAGGGGGCTGCTAGCTATGCGACAGGAGCAGTAAAAGGCAAAATGGCAGACCAGACAGAAGTTTAACTGAGAACCAGGGAAAGAGAGATAGGAAGAGCTGTCCTGGGATCCCATTTATCGCTGGGGATCCAGGAGACTGTGGGCATGGACTGGGTCACACCCACTCAGGAGCAAACAGAGTGGGACACAGAGCAGACCTGAAAGCATTCTCTAAGCCACACGCAGATTGTCAGCAAAGAGCAGAAGTCTCATTAGCTCAAAGAGCTTAGGCAGAACCTCTAACCAATCTCCAGCACTGGCCAAACATATAAACATGTTCAAAGAATTAAAGGAACATGTATGACAGCAATGCTCACCAGAGAACACCAATAAAGGGATAAATGCTATAAAAAGAGCAAATGGAAATTCTGGAGTTGAAAAGTACAATCCAAACAGAAATTCAATGGAGGGGATCATACATTTGAGTTGAGGGAAGAAAAAAGAAAAAAGCAGTAAACTTGAATAAAGACCAACTGAGATATAATTTGAAAAACGGGGAAAATGAAAAATTAACCTCAAAGCAATGTGAGATACCGTTAAGTGAACTAACATATGTATAATGAATGGAAACATCAGGAGGAGAGAGAAAACGAACAGAAAAAAAAAAAATTTTAAGAATGGCTGAAAACATCCCCAAATTGATGAAAAAATGTTAATCTAAAAACATCCAAGAAGCACCTGGGTGGCTCAGTCTGTTAAGCATCTGCCTTCTGCTCAGGTCATGATCCCAGAGTCCTGGGATAGAGCCCTGCTCAATGGGGAACCTGCTTCTCCTTCTCCCTTTGCCCAGCCCCCGCTCATGCCTGCTCGAACTCTCTATCTAAGTAAATCTTAAAACATGCATATATGTGTGCACACACACACAGATTCAAGAACCTGGACAGACCTGGAGGAGAGAGTTTGAAGTTTGAGTCCATCCACACACAAAATCTGAGTCTGTCTCCAGCCCGACCCTCCTCACTTAGCCCTCTATCAGTTGGAAATCATGACACTGCATGGTTATTTCTGAGTGGCTCTATGAAAATCCTTTTTATTAAGCAAAACTTTTTATTATATTATTAAATAAAATGTACATAGAGGTGCATCACCCAGGTGTTAACAGGTAAAACCAAACTACAGAGATAGAAGCCAGAATAGTGGTTACTTTTCTGACTGGGAAGGGACATGAGAGAAGCTTCTGGAATGCTGGAAATGTTCTGTATTATGGTTGGCAAACTATGATCCAGCTAAATCCTGCCCACTTCCTGTTTTCCTAAACAGTATTTTATTGGGACACATTCATGTCTATTCACTTAGACATCATGTGGCCCATAAGACATTCTTCCTATCTGGCCCTTTACAGAAAGTTTGCCAACCCTTGCTCTATACCTTGATTTGGACACTGGTTACATAGGTATAAGTTCGCTCTGTTTAAAACTTTACAGTATTTTATGATAACCCTCAATAAAAACGTGTATGTTCTATAGTTTGCTGTACTGGACAGATATTTTAAAGCTTACCTTTTTCTTGAAACAAAGCAAACTTGCTTGATCTTTACTTGGTTATTCCAATAGATGAAAGCTCTGGGAGTCAGTCTATACCACCTGACGTTTCTACTGACTGTCATGCTTGGGACTATGTTTCCTTGTATGCTTGCATAATTTTAACTAGTGCTAGTCACTAATTAAAAAAAAAAATTACCTGTGGGCATGTCCTCGGGGTCGGGATGAGCCTGTCTTCCCGCAGAGATGACTTCTACTGCCTCTGCCACTCGCCTGAAGCCCCGCCAAACTGGGGTGACTTCCAAGTCACTTGCCGTGTTTCCTTGGCCATCCTGGGCATCAGGTGTGCCTAGGATTATGTGAGAGCCGGCTTGTGTGTTTCTAGCTTCCACAGCAATTCTTCCTCCCTATCTTCCTGTTCTTTCTTGTCCTTCCCTCTTGTTTTCCCTCCCTCCCTCAGCAGGGCAGGCTTATTTCTCTTTATCTTTAGCGAAGAGTATGGGATTGCTCTTTGGGGTCGTGGCTATTAGGTTTCCTATCTCTGGGGGCATGGGGCTTTGACTTCTCTGTACTTTACATCATGGTCACCAAAACCCTGGCTTGCTTTCACCAGGGCATGAAAGTGGCCTACTTCTCTGGATTCCTGGGTTCTCTTAGATTCTTGACTGTTGGTTCTTCAGTGCTTTTTTCCCCTTATTTTCTCCCAGCAGAATTGTCCCTTAACATTTTAAAAAGTGAGAGCTTTTTTTCCTCTACTGTTTGGCATAAGAAAACCTAACTATAAATGTTAATTCCTCTCTTTGTGACACAGTCTACAAAATTGAGACTTACACTGATTTTACCTCTTATTTTAGTATCTTGGAGCTTTGATTTTAAAATGCGTAACTACCTTGTAGAACAAATTATGTATTTATTAGAATTATACACCTAAACTTTGCAGTAATTTAAGATATTGTAAAATTCTTTGTTTTGTTATGTGATCGGCATGTATGCGATTTGGTGGTTCTTGTTTTTAATTGTGTTATATGAGTCACCATAAAATACATCATTAGTTTTTGATGCAGTGTTCCAAAATTCATTGTTTACATATTTCAGTCAGTGCTCCATGCAATCTGTGCCCTCCTTAATACCTACCACCAGGTTCACCTGTCACCCCCATCCCCCTAGGATATTGTAAAATTCTTAGTAAACTAGTCTACCTTCAGCCCAAACCATAAAAATCCAGTCACTGGGGGGGGCACCTGGGTGCTCAGTGGGCTAAGCCTCTGCCTTGGGCTCAGGTCATAATCCCAGGATCCTGGGATCAAGCCCCGCATCGGGCTTTCTGCTTGGCGGCGGGGGGGGGCCTGCTTTCCCCTCTTTTCCCTCTGCCTGCCTCTCTGCCTACTTATAATCTTTGTCTGTCAAATAAACAAATAAAATCTTATTAAAAAATGGGTGATCTCGGAAGTAATAGGAGCCCACACACCTACCCCATGGGCTGCTTGTTATTGCTGGCTAAGAGACAGAAAAGAGAATTACAGTAAAAAAAAAAAAAAAAAAAAAAAAAAATATCCAGTCACTGAAGTAACCAAAAGTGAACAGTTTTCCTTACAGGGCCGTCACCTATTGGGGAAAGTCATCAGAAAGCAATGACTGCCAGTTGACACATGAACTGCACCCAGGTGCTCAGAGGCTCCTCACCCTGTCCTGTCCACAGCAGATGGGAATGTAGCTTGCCTTTGAGCTGCCTTTGAGTTGGGAGACACCAGTACTCACACCAAACTCACATTTGGCTTACTATAGATAGTTCTGTATAGAAATATTTACAGATGTGTATATATAGGGTGAGTATACACACATATCTATTTTTTTGCTCTGTCAATTGAGATCGAGAAGCAATGACACCCCCACTCCTAGCTTGCAGATCTCGCTTTCTAATACCAGTCTTCAGTAAAAGGAACCAAAGCTCTATGGAGAAGTTGCTGTGTTTAGGACTGGGGTAGGTAACAGACAAGATGAACCTGGAGCATCTGGAAGAGCTAGAAAGTGAAGAAGTGCTCCAAAGGAACCACAATGATGAGCTAAGTCAAACGGACACAGGGGCCAACTGAAAGTTTCCAATGGCCAAAGCTGGAACAATGTGAGAAAAAGGCATCAGATTATAACCCAAAGAATAAGAATCCGAGTACAAGTTGGTGCAGCCACTTTGGAAAACAGTGTGGAGATTCCTCAAAAAATTAAAAAGAGCTACCCTATGACCCTGCAATTGCACTACTGGGTATTTACCCCAAAGATACAGATGCAGTGAAAAGAAGGGCCACGTGTACCCCAATGTTCATAGCAGCAATGTCAACAGCAGTGATGTCCACAATAGCCAAACTGTGGAAAGAGCCAAAATGCCCTTCAACAGATGAATGGATAAAGAAGATGTGGTCCATATATACAACGGACTATTATTCAGCCATCAGAAAGGATGAATACCCAACTTTTGCACCAATATGGGTGGGACTGGAGGAGATTATGCTGAGTGAAATAAGTCAAGCAGAGAGTCAATTATCATATGGTTTCACTTACTTGTGGAGCATAAGGAATAACATGGAGGACATTAGGAGAAGGAAAAGAAAAGTGAAGAGGAGCTAAATCTGAGGGAGGGACTGTGGACTCTGAGAAACAAACTGAGGGTTTTGGAGGGCAGAGGGGCTGGGGGATGGGTGAACCTGGTGGTGGGTATTAAGGAGGACATGTACTGCATGGAGCCCTGGGTGTGGTGCATAAATAATGAATTTTGGAACACTGCATCAAAAACTAAGGATGTATTTTATGGTGACTAACATAACACACACACAAAGAGTAAGATTCTGAGTCCACACTGACATAAATTATTAAATAAATAAAGGAGACTAGATAAATCTGTACAGAATTACAAATAATTTATGTAGATACTTGGCCCGTAAAGGTGGAGCACATTTCCTACTCAAGTCTTCCTTCCAAAAAATACAGTGGGAAGAGGAGGAAAAAGAGTAGTTCTCTATGCAGGGAGCCTGGGTGGCTCAGTGGGTTAAGCCTCTGCCTTTGGCTCAGGTCATGATCTCAGGGTCCTGAGATTGAGCCCCGCATCGGGCTCCCTGCTCATCAGGGAGCCTGCTTCCCCCTCTCTCTCTGTCTGCCTCTCTGCCTACTTGTGATCTCTGTGTGTCAAATAAATAAATAAAATCTTTTTTAAAAAAGGAGTAGTTATCTATGAACCTGACACAGTACCTCAGCCAGGTGACCAAGATTAACCTCAAAAGCAGTTAAGTCATGCTGATAGTATGTACCGTTAATATGGGTTGAAAGTCACACTTTACCTCTGTGACATTCCCTCCAAAATCCATAGCCCCAATCGAATCCTGAGGAAATCGTAAGACAAATTCAAATGACAGACATTCCACATATCTAATCAGGATGCCTCAAAACTGTCAAGGTCATCAAAAATTCAAGGAGAGTCTGAGAAACTGTCACAGCCAAGAGGAGTCTAAAGAGTTATGCTGACTAAAAATGTAAGGTGGCGTTCTGGATGGGATCCTGGGGCAGAAAAACATTAGGTAACAAGGAAATACAAGTGAAGTTATGGACTTCGGGTAACAATAATGCACCAGGAATGATTCACTTCCATGAACATACCATACTAATGCGTATCAGTAATGGGGGAAATTCGGTGTGTGGTGCATGGGAACACTCTGTACTATCTTGGTGATTTCTATAAACGTCAAACTTCCCTAAAATAAAAGGTTTATTTCTTAAAAGCTTATTTTAAAAAATTACATAGCAGGACAGATATAACAAAAAGCTTAGCTAGATGTAATTCTATAGTTATGAAAAATAGCTTTTGCCATAATTGGTGTTTTAGTTCCCTAACATTTGTCAAAATGTTACGTATTTTAGTTCAAATAAATTGGAAAAGAAAACGAAAACCTTTGGTAATTTTACTAAAGAAAAAAGGTCAGGGCTATTACTTACTTAGCAAGTCTTTTCGTCTTTTGGTTAAACTAAATGTCTGGTTAGGTCTGAAACATAGTTAACAGCTTCCATCTGCTTGTAGAATCAAATCAAAAGTCCTTACCATGGCCTAGATAAAATCCTGCATAATCTTGTTCCCACCTACCTGCTTTGGCTTCATTTTATATATTCTCCCTGCTCTTTTGACTGATCGTGGAACCACACGCTTTCTGTTCTCAAATCCTAGTAAGCCTCAGGGCTTTCACTCTGTTCTTGACTGGTATGTTATTTAATGCTGGGTAGCAAACCATCCCCAACACTAAGTGTGGCTTAATACAAGCCCTGTTCTCTTCACTCAGGATGCTCTGAGTCAGATATTTGGGCTGGCCTCACCTGGGACACTCATGGAGCTGTGGTCCGCTGGCAGCTGGCAGCTAGCAGGGCGGGGGGGGGGGGCGGTGGTGGTTGCTAAGTCACGTCTGGTGGTTAGTGCTATTTGCTATGTTTTTCTAGCAGGCTTTTTCAGGCGCCTGCAGCAGGGGTTCCACAGGGAGAGAAGCATTTGTTTGATGAAAGCAAATTACAAGGCCATTCCATATTCAAGCAGTGGGAACAGACTCCATCTCTGATGGAAGGAGTAACAAATATGTAGACATTAAAAATCTACCATATGGATGATGCTTTTCCTGAAAGCTTTCCAGAACTGTCAACCCTTAAAAATAATTTCTTCAAAGAGGCCTTTCCTAACCACTACATTTAAAGTAGCTCTTTGCCCTCCCTTCCCCATCTCTATTTCATTTCTTGGTTTGGTTTGATTTGCTGTCATTACAATTATCTGTTATTTCATTGAGCAGAAGCGTACCCATCTTTGTTTTTTTGGCACACCAGGATAGACAACTGGGTTTAACAGAAACGGGGAGAACAGAACACTTCAGTAAAAAGTGCTTTAGTAAAAACAATGAAAACAAATTTTGTCTTTTCTGTCCAGACCAAAAATGACCTATTTTTTAAAATTCAAGGTAGAAAATAAGCTGAAATGTTTCCAGGTAGTTAAATTTAGGGCTTCAGTCTCCAACATTAACATCCCAGTTTAGAAGTGTACTTTTTAAAGATCACCCCAGACACAATAATCCTTCAACTGAACCTCTGGTTTGCTTCAGTGTGTAAGAGAGCTCACTCCGGGATAAGGTTCGAGGGACCTGTTCCCATCTGTCAAAGCATAGCGACAATCATTGTGGCAGCCCCAGCGGCCTCAGGCTGTCCAAACACCTAACCACTCTAGCCCATCGCCGCCTCACAGCGGGGGCCCTGAGACGTGGCCGGACGACTAGCATCATGCCTGATCCCAATCAATCCTCATACAGAAGGCTGTACTATATAAAGCATAACACTTTTCCGCCATATACTCTGCTCAAATAAAAAGAGATCAAGTCATTAAAGAACGTTTTTCCATTTTATTTTTTTATGAATGACAGACCTACTCAATCATTTTATTCAGTTTATTTAAATAAGGATAAGGCTACTTCAAAGACCTTTTACATACAAAAATGTACATTACAAGGTTGAACTTTCTGTACTGAATTACAAAACCTGCACAAGCATTTAATAAAAGAGCACACTTAAAAACATTTTGACCATTTTGTAGCCTCTAAAAATTACTGAAATGGCGCAGTAGTAAATAGAGAAAGCTCTTACATACATGTGATTTAATCTACTGGCAGTTTTACTTAATGTAAGTTTTTAAAAAGGTCATTGCTATTGAGTGAGTCTCTAGACCAGTTTTAGAATCCTCTCTCAAAACTTAAGTCAACCAAAATATTATTTCAAATAATGTCTACAATTCTGAAGAATTTTAATTCTAGCAAAAATATTATGGCCTCCTACTAGCAGTTGAACCAACTTTCCAAAGTGCCTGGTAGCTGTCAAGATTACTAAAGCTATTGTGGTAAACTGTACTGCCTTTACAGCCACGGGGAAGCAATTTGGGGCCCTTGGTGCTGCAGGGGCTTGAGATTTCCAGAATTCACACAGCAGTCTGTGATCCCTCAAATGTAAGAGGACCGGGGGTCATCCTATCTTCACTCCTCAATGAATGCATAGGGCCAAGCATTATGACGTGCAAACCTAAGCCTGACACTTACGGTCTGCAAAAGGAGGATGGAGAATGGAAGCAGAGTAAGTTAAAACATGGGAAAGGAGAACAAGAAAAAGAAAACGGGCCATGAAGAAGAAGGGGAAGAAAAGAAGACCTCTGCCAATGGCAGGAAGTGGTAAAGCGCCTGAAAGTACACCTCAGAACCTACTTGCTGACCCGATCACTTAGCTGCCTACCGAGATAATAAAACAGGTGGCTCTGTTGGAACATGAAATCAACAGCAACATCATTAACCCATGTTCCTAAAATTCACTGACGGTATTCCAAAGTTGTCTGCCACTCCAAATGAGTCCTTCCAAACTTTAAAGCACACCAAAGCAACCCTTCAAAACCCAAGATGCTCGACACTTCTGCTTCAGATTCCCTTCACTTAGGAGGCGTCATGACGTGGAGGAAGACATTTCAAGACAAGCTGTATCTATGCACCTTGAGAAGGCACAGTGCTCCAAGATGACAGTATTATGGAATACACATTACGTGGTTTAGCACTTCTCCACACTCAAACTCAAAATAGCTCAATAATATGCTGCTCTATGAGCATTGATTCTGAATGTTCATAATATAAACTTCAATTTGAAGCAACAATGTTACACAGTTCAGCTGTTATTACCAACCTACTCTGTAAGTTAAATATACAAATTAAAAATTAATTTTATTGAGTAACTAAAATAAGTTTCCACTGACTTAAAACCGTCAAATGGCTAACTCTCTCTTAACTAAGAGAGGAATGCAGATGAAAGCAGAAGGGACAACTGAATTATCAAATAGAATTTGTCATTCTACCCTAAAATCTGTACTTTTAAAATATCCCTTAATATACAGTTATGTGGAGGGTTACTGTTGTCCTTCAATAATATTGAACATAACAGCTGTGCAGTTAACTCTATTATTCACTCACTTGGCGTAACATCAGTAATTTATGCAACACATAGTATGTATCGATTTTGTCTTATCTGTACAGATTTATAGTCTGGATAAGGGCAGAATGGCTAAAAACTAGAGGGTTCAAGTTTTAGTACAGTACTTACCTGCCAGGCTGAATGAATTTTTTGTAAGGCTATTTAATAGCGGAACTAAAACACTTGTTTTAACAAATCAGAAGAGCAAGGAGACTGCTGTAAAAAGTTAATGAAAAGGCGAACCCCAATGTGAAGATCAGTCATATAAGGAAAAAAGTATAAAGTATCCTCCACACTTGGTAAGAAATACAAGGCAAAAAAGTGGACAGGAGAACGTGTGGCTAGAAGGTCTACCGTATGTTCCCGCTGACTTCCATCAGACTGGGACGGTAACACTGCTTTAACATGAACACAAAACCTCCGTGGGTGATGTGTGTGCGGCAGCCCTGTGGGAAGCTGCCTGTTACCCCAGCAGGGACCCCCGTCCGGCTGGTACTTATCTCCTACGAGGTCACTCTGCGGTGACTCCCGGCTTCGGCGTCTCCTCTTCTGCCTACTCTAGATCATGCTAGGCGTCCCACCTCTCACCACTATCCCTCCCGGCCTCTCAGGTGCTGGAACTCCACCCCCCTCCTCCTATTCGCCAAACCTTCTGCCATAAGCTACCACCTCGAACATGACTACGTCACCTGAAGATTTTAAAGTCGGCTTCTTTTGGAAAGGATGAAGCTCCTAGGAAGGAGTGACACCTGAGCTCCCAGAGCAAGATCAAAGACTGCTCATGAAAATAGTGAGGAGTGCTGCATGACAGGGACATCTTAAAGGGTAGACCAGCTATGAGACTGACCAGTCAACTCCTAATACACCAATTCTGTTACAACTTCAAGGGAAGGAGCAATAGCAAGCACTGATTTCCCTTTTTGGTTTTTATGGGAAAAAGTAATGTAAGCACTTCAAGAACAGCAATTTCATCTGTATATTTGGAATAGTTTATTGGCAGCACTACAAATATGCTTTTCTTGGTGAACCTTAAGGAGGAGTTTGGCAGTATTTACTAAAATATTGGGATAAACTGTTAAATTCTTTTGCTAGGGAAAATAAATAAAAATTGTAAACTTCTAAAATATTTTGGGTTTAAACAAAAATCTCAAATTCCCCCAAATACTGAAACCAAGTAATTAAAATAATTCCTAAAATTCATCAGATGCTTTGTATCAGACTTGCAGCTAATGATTGACTGGGATCAATATAAATGACTTACACTAAGTCACCTGGTTTAAAAAGAAATTTTTTCCTAGTAAGGGCACAAAAGGCAAAAATTTAAAAAAAAAAAAAAAAAAAAAGGAAGGGGAAAGGAAAGACTATTTTTTTCAAACCTAATTTTAAACCTCTTAAGAAAATTCCACAATAATCAGGATCTCCGTAAATACTGTCAATATATGCGAACTTGCTTGAAAAACTACAGTTACAGTTATATTTACATTTTTGGAAACTTTCCTTCAGGGCCATGTAACATGCTGTATCTTCCTCTTTGTTTCTGGGGGCTTCAGGTTATTCTGAAAAGACATGAGCAGAAACCAGTTTACACTTGCAGAAATGTCAGAGGATAACTTGAAATGAGCACTTGACAGCACCGAAGTTTACTACTAATACTACTAATATATGAATGGCAGATCACTGCTGCCATCTGGTGGGAGAAGATTTAGAAGACTGGGAAATGCACATCTCGCCTGCCACCCATTTTTTTCCAGCTGTGGTTCTCAAATCGCATATTAGAATCACCCACAACACTTTCAAACATACCCAGACCTGGGTCTTATCCCAGAACTAATTAAGTCAGAATCCATACAAGGTGGCAGGGATGAGGCTCTGATTTCTGTCTGGGTTTTCTGGAAGCTCCTCCAGGTAATCCTGAAGTGCACTCAGAATTGAAAACGACTAAGGACTCCAGACCTGCTTCTTTCCTGCCTACCCCATCGCCTTCCTCAATCTCACAATCCAAGATCTTAATACTAGTAAATTAAAAAAAAAAAATCATACCTCTGAAAGAGTAAAATTTTTCTGAGTAGAAAGATGTGTTTTAAGAGACTGAAAAAAAATCCTCAAGGCTAACTCTTTTATTATAATATTTGAGGTCTAGATTATTCTTCCTACTTTTTTTCCTCCTTCCCACTCTTCTCTGACACCCTCCTCCTCTGTCCCACAAAAATGACTGAAAGAAGTGGAAAGGCAGCTTGGTGAGACAGAAGCTCATGCAGAGGTCAAATGGGTCTGTATTCAAATAGCAACCAGGCCACTTATTAACTCTGAAACCCCAGACAAGTTTATTTAAACTATCTGAGCTTCCATTTCCTTATCTGTGAAATGAGAAAAAGAACTGTGCTATTGCACAGGGTAGCTGAAAGGGTGAACCAATGGAAGAACCAAACACTGGTCAGATTTACGGTAGTCTTCTTTCTGCTACTATTTTACAATGTTTGAACTACTCTGAGTTTTGATCCCTTTGACATACAATTTGAAGAGTATAATAAAGTCAAAGTATACCATAGGAATGCTACAGACTGAATGCGTGTCCCCTCAAAATTCATATGTTGACATCTAATCCCCAATGTGACAGTATTAGGGGGCAGGGTCTTTGGAAGTACTTAAATCACAACAGAGGTGCTCTCATGTATGGGCCCTTAGAAAAGAGACCTCAGAGAGCTTACTTGCCCCTTCCACCACATGGGAACACAGCAGAAAGCAGCCTAGGGTTAATCAGGCAATTTGTCTGTTTTCACCAGACAATGAACCTGACAGTACCTTGATTCTGCACTTGCCAGCCTCTAGAAGTGTGGGAAATGCATGTCTGTTGTATAAGCCATCGAGTCAGTATTATATCGAGCAGCCTAAATAGACTAAGACAAATAAACTAAGACAAGGAATAATATAAAACTGCTTGGATGTTTAAAGTAAAATCATTTTCTGAGAAGCCCAGGGAAGAATCAAGTATGTATATGTGTGTATATGTATATACATGTACATATAAACACACATATAAGTGTATATACATACACATACATGTATATGCCCTCTCACAAATTAAACTCTAAATATATTGCCTATCAGTACCAAATTTGCCAGTATATGAAAGCCAAGCATCCGAATGCTTAACTATAATTCAGTCCAACACAGTCCCCTACTTCCCTTATCTCTCCAAGGACAGATAAATTTAAGGGAAGGGGAGGTCCATGATAAATTCTGAATACTCTAGTGTGGTTTTAAGTTAAGTATAAAACAGACTGAAGGTCAAAATGCTACTGAATAGATATGTGACTCTGGACAAACTACTTAACATTCTGAGCTTTACTAACAAAGGAATATTTTTCTCTTTTAGTCCCCCAAAGGACTGGAATGACAAAAGTCTAGGGAATGTGCCTAAGACACTTTAAGTAGAAATAAGTTTGGTAGACTTGAAAAAAACATTAGCTTATCATCACGGATTTTATGATTCTAGGAGTCAATGCTAAAAAGGACACAGAAGAGTCAGACCATTTAAGAGTTCAAGAACTGCCTGTGGCCCAGCTTACCCTCCCCCACTCCACGAGTCCCCCCACTCAGAGTCCATCCCTCTCTCTTACTAGCACAGAAGTCACCCCACACTTACCACAGCCTCAGCTTCTTCTTTAGGGGCCGCTCGCTTTAACTTCACAGGAGTAGCTCCAACAGGGGACAAAGGTGGGGACTTCACAGGACCCAAAGGACTTTTCCTATGCGTTAAGTCATGGTTCTGTTTAGTGTCATTATTATTGTGTTCCATTTTATTGTTCATAGGCAAATTGGAAGACAGAATTAGGGGTGAAACACTTGAAGAGGAATTTGACAATTTTCGAAAGGCATTACTGGTAAAGCTTGCCTGAGGGGGAGGCCTGAGCCGGTCATTATCGCCATTCTCTGTCTTTCTCACTTTGATGCTTGTACTTGTTGAACTTCCATCAAACACGATGAGGGGTCTTTTCCTTAACCCATCTACAGTGCTAGTCCTGAAATCAAAGAGATAAATTCTTAAAAAATACCATCTGCAATGCAAACCAGTCTGCAGGAACTCAGAAGTAAAACAATGACCAGAAAACATTTATGGTAAGATTCATCTATTTTACGGAGGACTCCTAGGAATGAAATTTTCTATGTTCATCCTAAATGAAGTGACAATTTTCTGATGTTTAAAGTATAAAATATTTGACAAGAAACTTAAGTTAGCTTTAATGTACACACAAAATGTTTTTTTTAACATCAACCAACCAATTAACCCTAGAACTTAAAACAATATTTCCTAGAAACTATAAAAAATTTTAAGTTTTAAAAATCACCCCATCTAATTGATAAGGTTACCTTGACTATGTATCAGTTATTATTTTAAAAAGATAATGAACTATTAAACTATAGCAAAACTACCACAGCGACACTCTATAGACAATGAGAATATTCTATTCATCAATAGTTTCTAAAGCCAAGGCACTCTCTAAATTCTAACTATAATATTTGTGTAATGTTAATTTTAAAATTTGGCAAGTCTTCATGATTAGATTCTGCAAAACCTAACTTCCACTCTGAATCATAAAGATAAATAATAAAACATTCATTTGTCTACTATTCATTAAACCTCAAGTGAAACAACAGATTTATGGGAAAAAAAAAAAACTTTTAGTTAAACATGTAACAAGAACTTGAGCAGTTACTACGAAGAACACTAAAGTCTTCCTACGCAAAGTGTGGTCGAGGGACCAGTAGCGTAAACATCACCTTGGGAGCCTGTTACGAAATGCAGAATCTGGGGCTTCAACCTGTCATTTTAACCAGATCCTAGGTGACTGGACAAACTCACCAATTCTTAGGTTACCATTGAACATCATCTGGTAGCAGATAAAAATGACTTTCCTACATACACTGTGCCACTGCCAAAGGGAAACAGAGGGCTCATCAGAGAAAGCAGGGCTCATCAGCTTGTGAGAGTTCAACCTAAGATCCCAGAGGCATGCTGAAGTTTGGGAAGCACTGCACTGTTGATCTGGGCCTCGCTCTGTGTGACCTGGGGCATATCACAATACTGCTAATTCAACAATACCGGACAATCTCTTAGATCCTTCCAGCTTTAAGATTTTGAGTCAAGAGTGAGATTTGTGGGGCGCCTGGGTGGCTCAGTGGGTTAAGCCTCTGCCTTTGGCTCAGGTCATGATCTCAGGATCCTGGGATCAAGCCCTGCATCGGGCTCTCTGCTCAGCAGGGATTCTGCTTCCCCCTCTCTCTCTGCCTGCCTCTTGCCTACTTGTGATCTCTCTGTCAAGTAAATAAATAAAATCTTTAAAAAAAAAAAAGAGTGAAATTTGTGGGTTTTTTTTAGAAAGTCACAAATCCGGGGCACCTTGGTGGCTCAGATGGTTAAGTGTCTGCCTTCAGCTTGGGTCATGATTCCAGGGTGCTGGGATCGAGACCAACATTGGACTCCCTGCTCAGCAGGGATTCTGCTTCTCCCTCTCCCTCTGCCTGCTGCTCCCCCTGCTTATGCTGTCAAATACATAAAATCTTAAAAAAAAAAAAGTCATAAATCCTTTCAAAAAGGATACTGAGGAGCTTAAAGAGATCATCATATGAAGTAACAGTACTGAAACTTTGCTTAGGACAATATGCATGAACATGCTGATCAAGAAGAAAATACTTTCTTATTAAAAATCAACAAAAGTAAAAAAAAAAAAAAGAATCAACAAAAGTAAGGGGTACCTGGGTGGCACAGTCAGTTAAGCGGCCAACTCTTGGTTTTAGGTCAGGTCATGATCTCAGGGTCCTGGGATGGAGCCCACTGGCCTATAAGCTCCACACTCAGCTGAGGTTCTGCTTCAGGATTCTATCTCTCCCTCTGCCCTTCCCCTTCCCATCGCTCACTCAAGCCCTCTCTATAAAATAAATTTTTTAAAAAGATGAACCAACAAATGTAAACCGAAGATGTATTTGGCATAACCACAGATTTACAAAAGCTAACACTAATATGTAGCCCATAACACTATATAACCATCAAGCTAAAATGATGTTTAATCTGAACTGAATGTGTTCCTGATCAAAAGAAAGACCATTTTCCAAAAAAAACTATGAGCATACATGTTACATTCTTCAACTATTTTCATACCTGGGGAATACTCCCCCTACCAATCATGAGTTCTTCTTTGTAACTAGAGATTAATACCCCTCATCAACTTGGAGCCAGCATTCGCCCTCACGCTCAGCCCTCATTCCACCTTCTCCCACAATCACTAGTGCGCTGCCAATGACAGTACTTTACAAACAGAAGGCTCTAAAAATAAATTCAGTAATTAATCAATAGCGCCCACTTGTGATAAAACAGACAAAGGAAACAAAATAACTAGCCCACTCAAGGATCTTAGCACACTTTGTTCTCATTAAACCATCTATCACTGTTACAGAAACATAACCATTTAAGAAGGAAATTTATTTGCTTGTGGTTTTATGAAAAATTTTCTGAAATTTAAAAATCTTAGTGTCAGGGCGCCTGGGTGGCTCAGTGGGTTAAAGCCTCTGCCTTTGGCTCAGGTCATGATCCCAGGGTCCTGGGATTGAGCCCCGCATAGGTTCTCTGCTCAGCAGGGAGCCTGCTTCCCTTCCTCTCTCTCTGCCTGCCTCTCTGCCTACTTGTGATCTCTGTCTGTCAAATAAACAAATAAAATCTTTAAAAAAAAAAAAAAATCTTAGTGTCCCTGAAGCTATATGACAGTTCCTTCATTTCTTTATATTCAAAGACCTTAAAGTCTTGACTCCACATTTTCTCACAATTCAGCAAATCTTGTTGGCTCTACCTCCAGACTCCAGCCACTTCTTACCAAGTTCCCTACTTCAGTCGAAGTCCCCACCATTTATCACCTGGATCACAGTACAGCCTCCTGATTGATTTTCCTGTTCCCTTCCCCCACCTTAAATCACTTCTCTGTACTGCAGCCACAGTGACGCTATTAAAATGCACATCAGATGATATCACCACTTTGCTCAAAACCTTCCAATGGCTTCTTATCTCACAGCAAAGTCAGTGTTCTTACAATGACTTACAAAGCCTTACACGATCTAACCCAACAAACTCCCCTACTCACCTCCAATAAACCTCTTTTCTCTACTCTCCTTTTGACTCTCTCCACTTTGGCCTTGATGGGCTCTTTATTGGTCTTGGTTTATGACTGGCACACTCCTGACCGAGGCTCTAGTATTCTGTCTGGAATGCTAGCTTGCTGCTCTTAAATAACACCTACAGGTTTCTTTACTGAAATGTCATTTCTCAGTGAGGTTGTTTTTGGCTACTTTACCTAAAATGGCAATCTCTCTCCCTGATTTACTTTTCTCCTTAGCATTTATATGTATCACTATGTAACATACCATATATTTTAGCTAATTTTTTAAATTATGTTTCTCCCAATTAAAATATGAGCAGAGAATTGTTGGTTTTAGTCATGCTATAAGCACAGTGCCTGATGCTCAATAAATAGTTATTGAGTAAATGAATTTTTCTTACCTAAGTTTATTTTACCTGGAGAAAAAAAAAGAAAAGCAAAATTGTTAAGTCATATGAGATAAAAACCACAACCACTACCAAGTACCTTTTAGTCTCATTTTTCATCTCATGTTGCTCTCTTTTCTTTTCCATCATTTTCCCCCACCTATTCTTTGGCAAATCTCTTTGAGGCAATGGAATTGCGTGCTGAACATAAAGATCAGTGAGATTGTCTTTGTTTATTCTTATGTCATTTTCAACAGCTATGTTCTTCTGTGAAAAAGGAAACAAAAGTAATTTCAAAATAACATCCTTCATGGTAATTACTACCTACCTAACAGGGTAGAACATTCCTGCTTAAGTAACAAATTTTATAATTATAACGCTTAATAAGTATCTATTTTATAATTTATTTTCCACAATATAATTTAATACTTAACTTATTATTTTACTTACAATTTAAAACATATGAAATTTAATATAACTTAACTCATAATTTACATTACAATTCTATAATTATACCATTATGTAACATACCTATGTATTACCGTAATTACAGAATTTGTTATTTAAGTGTGAGTTTATTATTTAAGTCGTATAGGAACTTATAGGGACTTCAAGTACACTGCAATCCCACATAGTACTGTAAGTAGTATTTTGGAGGTTAACCTCTGCAAATATTAAGTTTAGGCTCATCTTAAAAGACAATGGTCATATATTCTCAGTGTGACAAGGACTGCAGTCCACAACTGGTCAGCCAGTCATCAGGCATGGAGACCATTTCCAGTAGCATGGAATCCATGAGGTAAATTGAAAATGGGAGACTTCCTGGGGAAATCAAATCAAAAGAAAAAGCCAACAATGGTAACTATTACTGCATGCTGTCAGAAAGTTACCCAGAGTGTGACTATCATGATCAAAGTAGTGGGCTGGAGGTCTCACCCCAAATACTGTTTCCCTCGTCTCCCTAATAATGCTTCTTAAATTGAAGTCAACTACCAAGATTTCAAATGGCCCTACAGATGGACGCTGTAGTCCCCTTACTAATGACTGTACTGATAAGAGTGCATCATTACAAACTGCCCTTCATATTTTCACCAGTCTTTTCAAGTAGCTTCCAGTCACTGTCCGGCGATTCCTCTCTAAATTACCTCATTCTCCCTCACTTTCCAATTTGCTCTCAACATCATGGAAAACATGCGGCATAAGGAAAAGGAGTAGCTACGATAAAGAGTTTGGATTTATCTGTGTTCTGTTTAAGTGGCAAATCAAGTCCAATCTATGTACTCTGATAAACGTACCCTGATTACTTTTTTCTTCTAAATTTAAAAGTACAAATACTACTTTTCTTTGTTATACTTGACCATCCTTTGTTATCAGTTTTCACCCTCTATTCACTCAGAAATATGAAAAAACCCTGGAGAGTCCCCTGGATAACATTTCCAGATAATTCATAGGCACCTTAGTTTAGGAATTACTGCTCCAGGGTGGTAGTTCTTGAGCTATGGTCCCTGGGCTAGCAGCAAAAGTTGTTGAAAATGCCAATGCTCAGGCCACGCCTTGGACCTACTGAATCTGACACTCTGGGGATGGAACCCAATAATTTATGTTTTAACACGCTCTGGGTTGATTCGTGATTCTGATGTGCCTAAAAAGTTTGAGAACCTCAGGGGAAAGGTAACCTCCATAAATCTACTCAGTAGGGCTGAAGGAAATTAGCAAAAGAGTACTAAGGCGTAAACATATGGAAAGCAACAAAATATGGTACGTAAAACCACAAGAAAACTTTCAGTAATTCTCTACCACTTTAAACCAAGTTCATCTCTTCTTTTGTCTTGTTTTTTGTTGATTGTGTGAGGTCACATTAGCTCGAAAAGAGGAAATGCTGCATTGAGAGCCAGGAGTCCTGAATTCTCCCCCATTTAGCAATGGTGTGACCTTAAATAAAAGTCACTTCACTTCTCTGAGACGGAGTTTCATCTTTAAACGAGGTGGGGATATGAACAAAGGGCGATCTCTCCGACGCTTTCCAGCCCTGACGGTCCTTGATTATTACCCTTCATTTCTACTACGATTCCAACCCCCGACCCCCCGCACACATTTAGGTCGCTGGGGTCGCCTAGGACTCCTCTGTCAGAGCCATCAAATACCCAAGAGGATGAGTCCTAATTCTCAGGAATTCCTGATATTCTAAGGACCTCTGTTTCAAGGATAGAGGTGTGGGGAGACCTGGTTCGTCCGTGTGGAGTGGAGAGTGACACAAACCCGACGGGAGGGGCCACGGCGGCGGGTGTGTCCACTTGCCACTGAGGATTACCTGGGGCCAGCTCAAGTCCGAACCCCTCTCCAAAAAGGCCCACCCGCCCCGGCGCGCCCGACCTGCTCCAGGGTGAGGAGAAGGAACTCCTGGGACAGTAGCTCCGGGTGCAGCAGCAGCTCCGAATCCGTGCAGCTGCGACCGCCCACATCCCCCGCCATCGTCGTCGCCAGGAGACCCCGGCCGGCTACCCACAAGCCTCCACGAAAGAAGCGTCCCGGAAGTGACGTGAGGGCGGGGGGGGTAGTGATTGTGACGTCACTCCTGGTGCGCCGGGCGTCCTGCTCCGCATCTGGTGGCGGACCGGCGTGCTGTGACAGACCTTGTTAAGGGAGGACTCTCGGGACCGAAAGAAGCGGAAGGGACGTCTGCAGAGAAAACGATTGTAATTTGACTTCTTACAAGAAGAGTCAAGAAAAACGAAGATCCCGAAGCGGGCCACGATTGGTCGCGCTTCCTGTGACGTCCAGGGCAGAGGCCAAAGGGATTCCTTAGGGCAATCTCGCGGGAAAGGGGGGGGCAGCTAGATGTCCTTTACCTCTGTATATGGCACTAGTCGCTTCTGAAATTGTTTCTGTTTCCTGATCCTCCTTCGAGATGATGATCTTAGGTCAGAGACTTTAATTCTTTGTAACCCCATGGCCTCACACATAGTAGGTTCTCAAGTATTCCCTGAAGTAATACTCTGAATTAACCTGCTCACGTATGGAAATAAAAACAAAATTACTAGTGAAAAGGCCAGGCATTTGTTAAACATTAACGATGTGCCAGGCACTGGATTTAATACGGATAATTTAATATGGATAATTCTTCAGAATAGCACTATGAAGTATATGTTATGAGAATGTTTATTTTCCAGGTGAGGAAACAGGCATTGGGTAATTTGCTGAAGACCAGAGATTGAGGAAGTAGCAAGCCAGGCACTTAAGTACATTTTCTCTGCTCTTATAACTACTATGAAGTAGCAGTTTTAAACGTATTCTTGGAGGTTTCCGCGATGATATAATCCTTGGCAATTCACTAAGAAATCTCTTCTACTTCTCTTTCATCTTTTGTGGGAGAGATACACATCCCAAAACATTAGGCACATTTAAAACTTGCAGGCTGTTATAAGTGTTTTGCAAACAGCAACTCTATGAGATGCATCCTCTTACTGGAAGTCATTGCACTAAAACATGTGAACAACTCCGAGGACACTAAAAGATAAACCTTGAAGAAGCATTGGAAAATAAGTGAGATGCTAAATCAAAAAGATAATGTAAGGCTTAGAGGTGTTTTGCAATTTTTCTTTATCATTTATGTATATGATATTTTATCTAGAAATTGACTTTCAAAACTGGGCAGAAACTTCAGTTAGTCCGGTTCTTTCATTTTAGTGTTGAGGAAGCTGACCTGAAAGACATTGAAATGAGTTGCCCAAAATAGAACGGAGTTTTAGACCTGAGCTGAGGGAGGTATTTGGATGTTCTAATTTGCAGTTAAGTGTATTAACTTCATGGTATTAGAATTATGGTATTTTATATCCAAAATCTGATCACATTTTCATAACAATAGTGAAATTAGTGTGGCTGGTGTTATCCTCATTTCCCTTTCTGGAAGGCATGTTGTTTTAATGGCAAAAGCAGTTGTCTTGGAAGGAGCCTGGGCTTGAAAACTAGTCCTTAGTTCAGATTTTTTTTCCTGCAGCAAAATGAGACCATGGGTGAGTTACTTAAGTCTCTCAGCCTCAATCTTATCAGAAAAAAAATTGCTGTGCTAACATCTGTGAAGAATTATCAAAGGAGTACAGATTATATAACACACTTGGCACAGAGCAGGTGCTTATTAACTGGTAGCTGTTTTTTTAGAAAGTATTCAACCATGATTATGAGGCAGTCTACAAAACTGGTGAAAGGGCAGGCTTTGGGGTGGCCCAGACTTGGATTTTAACCCTGGCTCCAGCACTCACCTAGGGCAAATATTTCATGTCTCCCCACTGCAGTGCCCTCACCTGTGCAGTGGACACTGTAAGGCTACCCCACAATGTTGTGAGGTTGGAGCCAGAGAATGTAAAGTGCTTCCTCTGTTGCCACTAACTGGAGATTTGTTGTAGTCTATTGATTGTCATCAAAGGAAGCAAGTGGCAGGATGGTGGTGTGGGTGGGGGAAAAATTGAGTTGAAGAGTCTGAAAATATGATTTACATCCTTGCTGTGCTCTTTTACCCTGTGGTTTTCTAGACCAATCACCTAATCTAAAGCCTCAAGCTCTTTATCAGCAAAAATGTTTTGTGGAAGGTAAGATCTGTTCTTCACCCCCCACCCCCCGTTTTTGTTAATTTCCCAAACGTACTTCTCCACTTTAAAACTAAATCCATTAAGATAATTCCAGTTCCCTCTGAACCAAAAATCTCTAGAGGGAGTGTCTCCTGGGGCAGGAAAAAACATCAGATTCAGAGAGGAGGAAGTAGATTCAAACACAAATATTTGCCAAAGGAAAGAGAGACTATTTGATAAAGCCTGCCCCCACTGCATCCTGGGCAGAGCCTGGGGGAATGGAGCCTGAGAGAATTTGTGGTCAGGTGACTGTGCTTTAATCAGAATTTCTGATGTAGGAAATTGGGGTGAGGGAGAATTTGCATTTCTAACAAGTTCTGAAGTAATGTTTCAAATATGTGTGGGCAAAAGGGCCACCTCACAGAAATTTCTGCCACATCACAGGGCAAGGAAGGCACAGACATTCCTCAATCCTTAAGCTAAGCAGTCGCCTTGATTGGAAGGACCAGGCCTGTCAGCACCGGAACAATGCAACCGAAAACCAAACACTAGAGTGGACAAAGAACATCTCAGAACCCTGTGGGGACCAGTGATGCTAGGACCTGACAACTCTGGCTTCCTATCTTGGCACTTTAGAAATTCCCGGACCTGATTAACACAGACCTGGGAAAGAGGGAGGGCCTCTGTTGATAAGATTATTGTCACTGAGGTTGAGTGAGGGCTTGAAAAAGAAATAAAGCTCAGTTATGGAAAAAAATTCTATTTGTTACACATTTGAGTTTGTAGACTAAAGTTCATTCCTGCTACTCTGTTATCTGTGAGTATTCTATAGTAACCAACAGTATTTATGTTTAGTATTTATAAGAATTTTCTCTTTCCTCAAAGATCATGAGGTTTTATTCTTTAACATTTTTATTTGGTGCCTATACTTGAGAGAAACAAACTGAGGGATACCAATAAACACTTCCATGCCTGGCATCATTGCCTCACTAGGTTATGAGTTCCTGTAGAACAGGGTGCACACATTTACTTTGAGTCTCCCATCTGGTTAGTAGCACACACAATGCTTATATTTAGTAGGTACTCGGTAAATGTTCAATGAATGAGTCATGAATAAAATATGTACTGATGACTTTGGGTATTGATTCTCCTTGTTGGTAGTGTAATATTTAAGATAGTTATGTTATGGATATTTTAGTATTCTCAAAAATATACTTGAGCATGAATAAAATTAAGAACTTCAGGGCACCTATGTGGCTCAGTGGGTTAGGGCCTCTGCCTTCGGCTCAGGTCAGGATCCCAGGGTCCTGGGATGGAGCCCCACGTTGGGCCCTCTGCTCAGTGGGGAGCCTGCTCCCTTCTCTCTTCTGCCCTCCTCTCTGCCTAATTGTTATCTCTGTCTGTCAAATAAATAAATAAAATATTTTTAAAAAGTTAAGGAACTTCAAAGTGAATGTAACAGTTTGAAGAGTTCTTCACATTTTTGACCTGGGTTTTTAGGTGTTTAGAACAACAGTTCTGCTTCAAGTTTCAAATAGCTACTTTCAGTGCCGCAGTAATAATTAATGGTTATATTTTTATTACCATTTCTTATTCTTTTTACGATCAGATCATAATAAAGATGCATTTGTGGACTTCAACTACTCATCCCATAGATAACCCTTTCATGAGCTTCTTGAAACATTGTTTTGTCTTTGGGTTCTGGATACCCAGCAAAATGCTTCCAACACTGTGTGAGACCAGTAGCATGCACTGAATGAATATGAGCAAACCATTCCTGATTCTCAGGCACTTCCTAACTCAGCTCTCCTGTGACCAAACTTCTAGAGCACATTACTTTTTGCCTTAGGATTGGATTAGGTGGGTCTTTCTTTCACATATTCCACTAAATCAGAGGTTCTCAAAATTGAGTGATTATTAGGGTCAACTGGAGAACTTGTGAAAAACTCTTTGCTGGGCCCCAGCCCACAATTCTGATTTAGGAAGTTTGGAGTAGGGACATGGGAATTTGCATTTGCAGGTCCTGAGATGATGATATTGTTGATGATTGACCATACTTCCTAAACCACTGCACAAAATTAAGTTGCTTGAGGGCGGGGGCTGGGTCTTCCTCATTTCAGGATCCCCAGCAGCCTCTGCCATAGTACCTGGGACATGGGAGTAGCTCAAGAAATAGTGGACTTGGGGGCATCTGGGTGGCTCAGTGGGTTAAGCCTCTGCCTTCAGCTCAGGTCATGATCTCGGTCCTGGAATCAAGCCCTTCATTGGCCTCTCTGCTCAGCGGGGAGCCAACTTTCCCCTCTCTCTCTGTCCCTCTGCCTACTTGTGATCTCTCTCTCTCTCTGTCAAATAAATAAATGAAAAATCTTTAAAAAAAAAAAAGAAATAGTGGACTTGAATAATAGTTCAAAGTTTATTTTACTGAATTTAGATTACAGGTATATGAATATATGTACATATATCCTTAAGTGAGCTAATACATGTAAAAGCTCTTAAAACATGACATGTAGTGAACTAAGTTTGCTTAAAAAATAATAAATGTGATCTTTCTTTGCTTAACTTCATCGTCTAAAATGATATCCAAACGTTCAAGAGATATGCTCTTAATAAGACTGCTTATAAATGAGAGTAGCAGAATGTTAGCATTAAAAGCCTCTTTTGAAGATAGTCCGGTTTATTAACATTGAGCATCAGGGATTTTCAGAATTGGTTATGTGCTTCCTACATGCAGACAGATACAGCAAGAACATGACAGACATACTCGTTGCCCTCACGAGCTGATAGCCAGTGAGGAAGTGAGGAACCCAGTATGAAGAAGTGTAAATAGAGGATATTAAGTTTGGGGAATGACTAGACACTATGAAAGGATTCCCTTGTATCTTATAACTCCTGATCATCATTAATCTGTCAGAACTCATCTTTTGCATATTCTATAAAATTTTGCTCTTAACATGTTTAGTATGGGCCCAAGGATAGTTACTAAATATTAATAAATGAAGTTGAAAATTCTTTCGAAAAACATATGACTTTGATATTTCTTCTTCAGTGTAATCAATCAAAACAACACTAGGAATTTAGAATAAGCCCGATGCAGATATTTGCACGTATACGGAATAATTATTTATATCCAGGTGTCTGTCATATGTGAAACAGACTTCTTGGAAAGTTCCAGGAAGAACAGATGTTTCTAGGTGGAATCATGTGCACATGTGGAACTTGCCATTTTAAGAATCCTACAGGAAATCTTTTCACAAAGGAAATAATTATTTCTGAATTATCTTTTTCCCCCTCTTTTTAGTTAATACACACTTTGACTTCTCGATTATTTAAAGCAGAACACAAATGCTCCATCTAACCAATCAATAGAATTTAACTTAATAAAAAAGATTTACTGTGGTGTTGAATTCCGCATTCTTCTTCCTGCTCTATTCTTACCACCATGGAAACTGGGACAAGTCTTTGGGACTTTGCTTTGAGGGCAAAAGTGGGCACATTACTAGTGCCCACTTCATAAGGATATGGCAAGGCTTAAATGAAATCATTGCTGTACCACCAGCATCTGGCATTCAAGAGATGGTCACCTCTGCAACCAGTTTTGCACAGCTCTCCGTATGATGTAGAGTAGGACACTAACATAGAAAAGCAAAAATCCTAGGTTCAACTGGGTCAGTGATTAGGTGATGGTCACTCACATATTCTCCCAGAGCCTGGGCAGAATGAGGCGACTGGGCTGAATTTGCTCTGATGCCTTTCTGCTCCCTGGCTCCACTGGCTACAGGCCTCCTTGGATTTGAGTCCACTCACTACCTCTTGCCCTTGAAGTGCAACTGCTGGTCATAGCTTTGCCCTTCAGGGAAACCTGTTCCCCATACCAATGCTAATCTGGTTCCACTGGGCAGAACTGAAGCACTGGTTGGGGGCAGGGCATGTGTGTGGCCATGAACTTACAAGGGAGATGGGTAAAGGACAGGCCACTGAAGATTGCTTCTTGGTGTTTCTTTATTTCCTTCTTTTAACTTTATTGGGGGAAGGGGTCATTGTTTCTTCTCCCTTTGAAACAGAAGACTGCAGAGTAGAATCCAGTATTTGCCTCCAGATTCAGGATAACAACTGTTTTACAATCCCTTGGGGGCGGTGGCAGAAGAAAACTGGGGCCACAGCTCACTGATGGGTTCTAAAGTCAAGGAAAACCATTTAGAAATTTTGCCGTTTATATGCTAATAATCGAACGCTAACAACTCTGGAGGAAGGTTCCTAATTGTTCCATCTTAAGACTGGATTTTGACTATATATTGAAGAGAGAGGTTCGTGGATTTGTAGTATCCCAGGATTCTTCATTGCAGCTGATGACGCAAAGGAATAGCTACTGATAGACTTTACTAAAGACCCAGGACTCCCCTTTAAAATAAATGCGTCATGTAAATGTACAGTCCTCTCTAGGGATCCCGTTCGGCCCCAGGGGCTCTGGATTAGCCAGGGGCTTGGGTGTGGTGGGCAGCTCCTGTCCAAAGGGACACTTCAGCCCCACAGCGGGTACTACCCGCTAGCCAACTCCCCAAGCCCAACTCTGTCAGATGGCAGCGCGGTCAAGCCTTTCCAGGACTCATTGACTGATTGGTCCATTCATTCACTCGGCAGGTATTCCCGAGAGCCTACCCTCTGCCCAGCGCCGCGTTCGTGTTAGAAACTGAGCGGCGAGCAAATCAGGGAGGGACCGTGTTTTCCCGAAGCTCTGAATGCCGGTGGGGGAGGAGAAAATACCTTAACAACAGCAGTCCCCGCCGGCGTTTCTGGGGCACCCACCCCGTGCCAGGCTGTGTTCTAAGTGCTTTTACACGAATTAACTCATCTGACCCCGCGCACCGCCCCGAGGCGAGCGCGCTGTAGTGATCCCGGCAGGCGGGAGGAAACTGAGGCCGAGGGGCAGCTCACCACCGCGCAGCTCGCAGTTTAGAGCCGCCTCGGGCGCGGGGCGGCTGGGCGGCGGGGCCGGGCTGGACCGCGCTGGGATCGCGGCGCTCCCGCCCTCCGCCGGCGCCGGGCGGCCGCCCCACGTGACGGGAAGCAGCGGCGGCGGCGGCGGCGGCGGCGGCGGCGGGGCCGGGCCAGCCCAGGAGCGGCAGGCCGGGAGCCGGCGGCGGGCGGCGCGGGGCCCCAGGCCGCAGGGTCGGCGCGGGACCGTGGAGGCCGGCGGGCGCCGCGCGGGTGAGTGCCGAGGGCGGTGGCCCGGTTGGGACGGGCGCCGGGTGCTGTGGGCAGCGAGCGGAGGGGGTGGGGCGGGGAGCGGTGAGGAGGGGGTGCCTCGGGGGGTGGGGGCGGGGCGCGAGCCGGCAGGTGTGTGTGAGCGGGGAGGGGGACAGGTGTGTAGGCCTGGGGGGGCGGGGGCTTGTTGGGGTGAGCCAGTGTGCACGTGCGTGTGGGCTGGGGCAGGTGTGCCGGGGCTTGGGGTCCGCGGGTGTGGATGATGTGGGGGTGTGTGTCTTTAGGCGGGTTAAGATCCAAGAAGACCCAGTCCCGGGTTTGGGGTAGGCTTTCGGTTTTCTGGCGGGGAGGAGCCGAGGACTCCACCCCTGCGCCCCTAGCCCCGCCACTCCGTGTAAGGAATGGTTTTGTCGCTTTAATTGATGTTTCCTGGAGCTCTTGGGATTTCAGAGTTCAAATTCCGGGTCACGTTCGGGCCTGAATTGTTGCCCCTGAACTGGCAGACTGGGCAGGGGTGTGCCGGGGAAAAGGGAAAAGACCTCAAGGGCTGGGAGCTGCCACCCCTATGGGATTTTTTCCTTTCCGTTGCCTTCTGGAGGTGCAGATGGAAGTTGGGTTTTCCGCTTGCCTCTTGTGGGTTATATGGGTACGATTTTGAAGACAGGAGCTGTGGTCTCCATTTGTCTGCCCCTGTCATTGCTTCTTCCCAGGGGATGTTGGGTGATCCTCGGAAAGTCCCCCCCCCCCCCAGCCTGGTTTTCCTGGGGATTCTATCTGGTGCTGAAATTGGGGTTCACACAGCTTCTTATTGCTAATGGACTGTATTGGGCGGGCACTGGGGTCAAAACCTGTCGGAGCAGGGTTTTATCCTTGACGAAGTGCTTGTGGTTAGCCTCCTGTCCATCCGGAGTGAGGGCAGGCGGCTGCTGGTGTGATTTTAGTGACAGGTGAAAGAACTGACAGGTGTGTGAGGAGGTCCTAGGGCAGTGTGAATGGCGACCTGAGTCAGAACTGAGGTCGTGGGTGGGCCTGCCTGTGCCCACTGCTCCCTCCTGATGGGGACTTGCATCTCTCTGTTGGTCAGCAGGAAGCTCTCAGAGCTATGGTCAGTTAATAGGAACTTCTGGCTGTCTACTTCCCTTGCTTTTTCCTTCCATTTCTGCTAGCCGGGCAGATTCAGCAGTCATTGAAGTGGCATCTTTGATGTGTGGCACCGGAAAGAGTACTGACCAGAATCCCTTGGAACTGTCTGCAGTGAGCTTTCCTCAGCCTCCAGTTCCTCTACAAAACGGGGACAGTGCTGTTCCACGGTGGTGATGAGCATGGAGCTTTGGGTTCATACCCTGTTCCTGCCGCTTCCTAACTATGAGCCTTGGGCAATTGATGGAAAGTTCTGCATCTCGATTTCCTTAATCAAAACAGTAGTCATGGGGTGCCTGTGTGGCTCAGTGGGTTAAAGCCTCTGCCTTTGGCTCGGGTCATGATCCCAGGGTCCTGCCTCTCTGCCTACTTGTGATCTTTGTCAAATAAATAAATCTTAAAACAAAACAAAACAGAAGTCATATTGGAAAGATGCATGTGCTCTAATAAGAAACTGCATTTGGCACAGGGCCTGGCACTTAGTAGGTCCTCAATTAATTAGTAATAAATGTAAATGAGGCTGTAAAGCTGTATCCCAGCTCTGAAAATCAGTAGTTTTATGCTCTGAGAATTTTTTTTTTAAGGTATTCATTTATTTGTCAGAGTGCGAGCGAGTGATTATAGACAGGGGGAACAGAAGGCAGAGGGAGAAGCAGACTCCCCGCTGAGCAAGGAGCCTGATGCGGAACTCATCCTGGGGTCCTGGGATCATGACCTCAGCCACAGGCACACCCTTAACTGGCTGAGCCACCTGGGGGCCCCTGCTCTGAGAAATTGTTAATCCGATGAATACTTTAATCTGGAGTTAGACTTGTAGTGGGTTCTGAATTCCAATTGGCTGTACACATTCACAATATACATTTTACAAAGATTTCAGGTGAAAGGTGTGGCAGTACCCCTCACTTTCAGGTCCTCTGCCTTTCCTCCTGCACTCATGCCTGATAACAGTGGCCCTTGGTCCAAGGGCCTGTGGAGAGCTTATCCACCACCAAGGGGCTGGGGAGATGGGTTGGGGGGGCTTCCTCCAGCCTCACCCAACCCTCCAACGACAGCAGTTTGTAAGAGGGCCTCTTCCTCTAGTGGACCAGTTTTAAAAGCCTATTTTAAAAATGCTTTTTCTTGGCCCGATTTGCAGCTAGCATTTCTGTTTAGGGAGGAGGAAAGAAAAAGTAGTTGTTACGATTTCTTCCTTCACACCAATATTAAAAATGTGCAATCCTTTAAGAAAGCATGAGGACATTTTTCTTACTGCTTTAAGCCTCTTCATCTTGGTCTGAATCCAGTACTCATTAGAAATACATTAAAGGAATCCTTTGTGGTAGCCAGATGTTTGGATACTGCTGGAATAATTTGGCCAGGACTCTACAACTAATCTCCTCTGTGGCCCACCTGACCCGTTTGGCTTTATTAAAAAACACGTAACTCCTAAATGAACGCAGAAGTAACAAGTCAGTTTGGGGCCACCCCAAACGAGCTTGAGTGTTTGGTGCAAAAGAACAGGAGCACTCATGGAGTATGTTGTGCAATCTTGCAGATGATTTGAGAGCAGGATCTTTTCTCTTTTCTTGAGAGTCAAGTAACTGCTTTTGAGTAAATGAAAGACTCAAGAAAATGCTGAATGTAAAAGAGGACAATGGCCTAGCTTCCAGCAGGCACTCCGCAATTCTTTGTGGCTCTTTGAAGGTCCAGTATTGAGGAGATGCACTAAAAGAGATGCCCTTGAGACCTAGCACCCCCCCCCCTCCTCTTCTGTCCCCTCCTTCCCTTCCCAAATCCCTTCAGTTGTAACTGCTGACAGTATATATAGGGTGTATATGAAATACATATACATAGACATACCGTGTACATGCATATGGTGTGTGTGTGTGTTTGTATACGTACATAGTGTATACATACTTGAGGATGCCTGCATATCATACGTATGCATATAGAGTGTTTATATGTATAATATGCATAGTGTATTTGTGTGTGTCCATTTACATATGTGTATTTACATGTATGTGCCAAGGAAAATGATACCAGCTATGAATAATTACATAAACGTATGAGCCTTGCTACTATCAGGATGACAAAGGCGACGTTAGACACGAGCTGTGTTTTCTTCTTCTTCTTTTAGATGCACTTTCGGCTCACGGGAGCAGATTCCTTGTGCGATAGCTAGTCTGAACACTATTTCTCTCACTTGAGGGCAAAGATAACATGAAGCACTTCTCCAGTTGGGTCCTTATCAAAAGAGGAAAGTGTTGTCTGTGGAACAAGTCAATACTTTTGCTGTTGATTCCTGGCAAATTTAAGATTGAGTCATGAAGGAGATGGCTGTGAGAAAGCGGAGAACATGGGACGGGAGCCAGCCTGGGGTACCGTTCCATAAGAATTTAAGTCACACAAGCATATATCTGGTTTTGATAAAATTACTAGGTCAGTGGGGCAAAGTGGGAGCATATATATCATTTCTGCGTCTGAAATTTGGTATGGTGGTGCTGACACTGCACCCCATTTGGTAAGAGCCATTTATTTATGACTAAAGTTGCTGAGGGGGCCGTGGTGCCGGGGGTAAACTGTTTGGTGGCAAGAAGGTAAGCTGAAGGATGATAAGAGGGTTCCTCTTCTGGACTCAGCATGGGAAAGTGAGGGCCCTGCTGGGAGCAAGTGTCCCTGAGTGGAGCTATGACAGGACATCATCTGAAGGCCTCGTACCGTGGTCGCCTCATGCTTAGAATTGTCACTTCCTTCAGGAGGACTGAATTCTCAAAGAGGATCTGAGATCAACTTGCCCCCTTCGGTCCTTAGAGTGGAAAGAATAGGGCCATGAAATCAGAAACAGGAACTGGGGTTGAAGCCGGTTTCCTCCCGTTGTAGCTGTGTAACCTTGAATAAGCTACTGAAAAATGTCTTCATGTCCATAATAGTATCCACCTCTCAGAGAACTGTGGGAGTGGAAGAAAATCATTTACATCATGTGTGTGGTATCCAAACCCAGGGCTTTAGGGGCTCTCAGGGGGTGGACGTAAGGGCATCTGCAGGGGCTGTCTTTGGTTGGTACCCCTCCTCAGTCCACACTTGGAGCAGTCTTTACCCTGAGGCAGGCTGTATGTACAGTGATTAAGGGGGTGGGAGCTTGAGTCAAGCTACCGGGTGGGAATCCAGCTCTCCATGGTCATTTTGCTTTTCTAATCTGTTTCCTTCTCTGCAGAATGGAATAATGATAGTACTCACCTATAGGCTCCTTGTGAGCCTGGAGATACTACTTAACAGAGAATCTGGCACACACTGAGTCTTCTAGAAGTCTTTGCTCCCCTATGGTACTGTTATTAACTACCCTTCTTCCAGAGGAGCTAGAGAGGAGTATAGGGGAAGTCTATAGTCCAGTCCAAATTTCTGTTTTACAAGGAGGCAACAGGTACAGAGGCTTGAAGTGACTTGGCCAAGTTCATGAGCAGATGTCCAAGCTGTGGAGCGCACGATCCCCAGACTGATGTTGAGAATGCCTGCTTTGGACCATTCCTGCTTGACCACAATTCTCTGGGTTAACTCTGGGGCCCAAATCCTTACCTTGGAAGCCTTCATCTCTGTTCTTTTCCAGCTCTGCTGACCCAAAACCCTACTGTTCTCCCTCAGAGCCCTTTGCCTGCCTGCTTCTCCTGAAGCTCATAGTATATCAGATTTTGGACCTGGTGGAATCAGCTCACATTTGCCCCAGTTCAGTCTGAAGTTGTCGGTGGGAAGAAACACCTCAAATGAGCAGAAGTCCCAAAACTTCCTCTTTGACATGCATTTTCAGGAGGTAAAAACAAAACAAAACCAATAAACTCAATTTGTAGGTATTACTGATACACGTCATTTTAAGGTAGGACACCAAACTTGAGAAAAAATCACCTCCAAAAGTAACTCAGTAAAGCAGCAAGTAGAATCACCTCAGCATAGCCTGAGGCTCTAGGGAGGTTCTGCTGGATGGCTAGTCACTTCGTGCTCTCCTCTGTCCTTGTGGGTTAGTGACACCCAGATCATTCTGAGGGTCTCCAGTTAACAAAGGAGATTCTTGGAGCTCCTTTTTCTCTGTCCAATTACTCGAAGGCAAGGTAATAAATCAATAAACTGTGATTACAGTTATCTTTTTAACTTTCTATTTCGAAGTGCCTGTGGGCTTACGGAAGAGTCCGGGAAGAGTACAGAGCTCACGTATGTCCTTCCCCAGCTTCCCCTTTTGTGAGCAAGTGTGGTACAGTGATCAAAACTAATATGTTAACATCAGCGTTATTAACCAAACTTATATACACTAATCATTTTCAGCGGGTTTTTCCACTGACCTCTGTTTTCTGTTCCCTAATCCTGCTTCTGATCCAGTTTACCCACATTGCATGTGGTTGTCATGTGTCCTTGGCCTCTGACCTATGACACTTGCTCAGTCCTCACTCTTTGTGACCTTAGTGACTCGTGAGGAGAGTCAGGGATTTTGTAGTTTGTCCCTCAGCTGGGGCTCAGCTGGTGTTTTCTCATGATTAGGTTGCAGTGATCAATTTTTGTCTAAAATACCCCAGCAGCAACATGCCTCAGTTCCATTTTATTTATTTATTTATTTTAAAAGATTTTATTTATCTATTAGAGAGAGAGAGAGAGCACACAAGTAGGCAGAGAGGCAGGCAGAGAGAGAGGGGGAAGCAGGCTCCTCACTGAGCAGAGAGCCTGACACGGGGCTCGATCCAGGACCCTGAGATCATGACCTGAGCCAAAGGCAGAGGCTTAACCCAGTGAGCCACCCAGGTGCTCCCTCAGTTACATTTTAATGTAAGGTTGGGATGCAGTCCATGGCCGTGCCTTCCACCCCTGAAACAGCAGCAGCAACTGTGCTGAAACTTTGCCGGCAACTTTGTGCTGAAATTGTCCCCAGCACTCTGCCGGAGCCCCAATATTTGATTCCTCTGGCCATGCCCCTGCTGAGCCAGAACAGAACTTTCTTCTTTTTCCCCATCATGTCTCTTCTTGCTTCCAAGTGCCCAGTGGCCTAAATACACTGGTATATTCCCTTGAGAATTTAGGGGAGATCTGTCAGAGGACCCAGTTGCAGTTTAAGAAGCAAAACTGTCAAGCTTTCTTATCATTGGAAAAATTGTGACTACTGAGTCTTTAAATCCTACCAAGTTTTATCTGACTTTCGAGTGGTTACTAAGATAAATTCTCTATTTTTTCCTTGGGATTTTTAAAAAAAGATTTTATGTATTTGTTTGATACAGAGAGAGAGAGAGAGAGAGAGAGAGAGTTACTGCTGCAGACTGAAGGCTACTGTGAACGCCCATAGGAAGTAGGGATGTTTAGCACTTAGTTTTTTTGGTTTTTTTTGTTTGTTTGTTTTGCCAGAACATGTTCTGCCTTTATTTTTTTTAGTTAACATATAATGTATTATTTGTCCCAGGGGTACAGGTCTGTGAATCATCAGGCTTACACATTTCACAGCACTCACCATAGCACATACCCTCCCCCATGTCCATCACTTAGCCACCCTATCCCTACTCCCCTACCTGCCAGCAGCCCTCAGTTTGTTTCCTGAGATTAAGGGTGTCTTATGGTTTGTCTCCCTCCGATCTCATCTTGTTTCATTTTTCCTTCCCTCCGCCCCGCCTCTCAAATTCCTCATATCAGAGAGATCAGAGAGATCGCTCAGCATAATACTCTCTTGTTCTATCCACATCGTTGCAAGTGCAAGATTTTGGGGGTTTTTGATGGCTGCATAATATTCCTGTGTGTGTGTGTGTGTGTATACACACACCACTTCTTTATCCATTCATCTGTTGATGGACATCTACCCGCTTTCCATAGTTTGGCTATTGTGGACATTGCTGCTATAAACATTCGGGTGCACGTGCCCCTTCGGATCACTACATTTGTATCTTTAGGGTAAATACCCAGTAGTAGCACTTTGTTTTTAGTAGGGACTTTGATTACGATTTTATTTTGCTAATTTAGCACAAAGCAAGCATCTGAAGGTAGTTTGCAGTGGAAGAATTTTTGCTAGCAGGATTTCCCTCTTCCCACCCAAGAGCGAGTTTTGAGTCTGTGACTTGGCTGTTTGTTCGGTCAAGAACATAGCATAGGAAATAGAGGTTTCCAGATCAAAGGAAAATGAGTGTCCAGTCCCACCTACCTGCCCTGCTTGATGCCCACGATGAGCGTGTGGTGGGAGGGAGGAGGACAGGCAGGTCAGAGCCCAGGACCCCCTGGACACCAGGCAGTAGGTCACAAGCCACTGCCCACACTGTTTCTGCTTTCTGTAGTAAGCTGACCTCAGCTGGGCTGATACCAACTAGCCAAGCCCATCTCCCGACGTTTCTGGCTGGCCCAGTGCCAGCATGGGTCAGCCTCCATGGCTAAGATCACAGAAAATGGTCCCCCTCACCGATTTCTAACTTTTCCCATTCAAAATGTCTCTCAGGACCAGCCTGAACCTGCATGGCAGTCAGTAGAATGTTGTTCTGTGTTGCAGGGCCCTCCTTTCTGGATCCTTCTTCCCCACAGTGATGTGTTATCAGCTCTAGCCTCTGTGTTTCTGCTGCCCCACCTGATCACAGGGGACCATGTAATAACCCGTTGACATGGAGCCAAAAACAGCTGATGGAGCCCAGGAGGCTCTGTGTTCCCTCCCAGCCCTTTGCAAGAGCACAAGGGCGGATGACGGCTTTGCTTAACTCCCTTCTAGGTTTGGTTTTTAGAATTGGTTTTTTCAGTTTTCATGAAGATTTTCCCCTGTAATGGATATTGGTATCTGTTTATGGATTCATAGTAAGTATATTTACCCAGAGTAAGTGAGAAACTTCTTAAGAAACATTTTTTTTTCCATAAAAGGCAAGTCCTTTATTAAAATGGCAAAATACAAACTTTTTAAAAGTCCTTGTTTTGTATAGAAATACTGCAGGTCATAGGGACATTCAGGAAAACAGGCACATTTCTACCTAATGCCTGATTTCCTGTGATCAGCCGGTGTGGGGTTACGGGTGAAATCTGCAGTCCCCCCATGCCCACCTCCGACCCCAGCTTTGACCCTCACACATTACCTCTCTCCATACGTACAAGTGACTACAGTCGGCAGATGGGAGTGAGACAGTGTTTTTCACTTTAGGGATTGCTATGCTGTTAAATTCAAACAAACCATTGTGGTTAATGGTACCTCTTTCCTGACTCGTGGTTTCAGACCCTTGAAAAGGTGCTCAGAGAGTGGTTTTGGCTTAGGATCCCTCTTCACAACTGGTCAGTTTGTAGAGTCGCTTGGATACTTGCAGACTTAGATCTTGGCACTTTCCAACTCAAGCAACTAGCAGACTCAAGAATTTGGAATTGAATGTGGCCGGGTAATCAGGAAACAGGGTCTACCAGGGACTGGTGTGAGGAAGTCAATAGCTGTAACTCATCTTTCTACGAGGAGCAGAAAGGTTGCCTGAGGTTGGGTTTTTGAGGGCTGCCTATCTTATGCTGAGTTTGGAGTTTATCTGTGAGGCAGCAGCATACTTTCCGAAACATTTTAAGGACAGTGGCAACATGGTGCTGTTTTAGGCATGAGGTCCATGTTCCTGCCGGTCCTCCTGTATGGCTGTGAACCTGGCCTGACTTCAGCCCAGACATTGGGATGACTGTTTGATCTCTGTTCACTTATGATGGATTGTCAAGAAACTCAAAAGAAATTAATGTAAATTGAGAAAAATAGCAAATCTGACTTTTGACAGGTGTCCTTTTTAAAATGTAGATGAAGAATGAATCTTTACCTTGTTATAGGAAGGCACCTGCTATAATAGGGCTGTCCTACCCATTGGTGAGTTTTTGAGTTTTAACCCTCTGACGTGATCTCTGGTGCACATAGAGCTGACAGGGCTCTGAAGTGGTGGTTTCATTTTATTTTATTTTTTTAAGATTTATTTATTTATTTATTTGACAGAGAGAGAGAGAGAGAGAGAGAGCGAGTGCACAAGCAGGGGGAGCTGCAGAGGGAGGGAGAAGCAGGCTGCCCACTGAGTAGGGGTCCTGTTGGGGGACTGGATCCCAGGACCCCAGGATCATGACCCAAGCTGAAGGCAGTCACTTAACCGACTGAGACACCCAGGCACCCTGAGTTTGTTTCATTTTAAAGTGTTGCTGTAATTCTCCAGTGGGAGATTTTTTTGCAGACACATGGGACACCTTATCCATCATGAGTTTGCTTTCATATTCTATGCACATTCTGTGACAGCAGCTAGCAGAGTGTCATTCTATTAGTTCAAGAATAATAATGAGTGGTAAAGATCTCATCTTAATCAATGTCACTTTATCATAGCATTCTTATAGCAGAATGTATTTATTTCTGTCTCAGATCAGGGGTCCATGTATGTGTTTTTTACCTATATAAACATACACATGAACACACACAGATGTATTTTTTTTCTTTAATCTTATAATGTTGCACTACAAGCCTGTTTCTGCATCAAGATAATCTCTTTCAAACATTGTCTTAGTCCATGTTTATTCTTTCTGTGTGACTTTTTTAAATGAGTCCTGGCCTTGGTGGGATTTAGTACAGAGAAAATGAAGAGGGAGCAAGGTACTTTGTAATTCCAATCTTGAACTGGTTCAAAAATAAGAGTGGAGATACAGTTGACCCTTGAAAAACATGGGTTTGAACTGCATGGGTCCACTTATACTTGGATTTTTTAAATTTAAATACAGTACTGAAATTTTTTTCTATAAATGCAGAACTATAGTTTTTTCTATGTATACAGTACTCTTCCTTATGATTTTCTTAATAATATTTTCTCTAGCCTACTTCATTGTAAGGATACAGTATATAATACATATAACATACAAATGCGTGTTAATCTACTGCTTACATTATCAGTAAGGCTTCTGTTTAACAGTAGGCAACTAGAAAGTTAAGCTTTCAGGGGAATCAGAAGCTACACGTGGATTTTGAATTGTGCTGGGGGTTGCTCAAGGGTCAGCTGTGCTTATGTGGAAGGTGAATTGAAGCTGGGGAGAGGTCCAGGGGGGAAGAAGCTGGCCTCCTGGGAGCTGGGACCCCAGAGGATGCGTTTACCTTCTTGGGCATCCCATCATGTGTTAGTATTTTCCTGTCTTTAAAAATCTAGGGGGATGGACGCCTGGGTTGGCTCAGTTGGTTGGACGACTGCCTTCGGCTCAGGCCATGATCCCGGAGTCGTGGGATCGAGTCCCGCATCGGGCTCCCAGCTCCATGCGGAGTCTGCTTCTCCCTCTGACCTTCTCCTTGCTCATGCTCTCTCTCACTGTCTCTTTCTCAAATAAATAAATAAAATCTTAAAAAAAAAAAAAAAAGACCTTGACAGCAAGAAACATGCCATTTTTCACTCATTCATTCATTCCACCAATATTTGGGACGCCTGGGTGGCTCAGTTGGTTGGACGACTGCCTTTGGCTCAGGTGGTGATCCCGGAGTCCCGGGATCGAGTCCCACATCAGGCTCCGAGCTCCATGGGGAGTCTGCTTCGCTCTCTGACCTTCTCCTTGCTCATGCTCTCTCTCACTGTCTCTCTCTCTCAAATAAATAAAATTAAAAAAAAAAAAGAATCTAGGGGGATTTGTGGGAATCACTGATAGGCTGACTGGTGTATATTGGACTTTGTAAATATGGGTACAATGTAAAGTAAGCACTGGATTTAGATGAACTGAGAAATTAGAAGTAAACCATTTATGTCTATGATAAATGTTTTCATTCAGTGAAATTTTTTTAAACTAGTTTTTAAAAGATTTTATTTATTTATTTATTTGACAGAGAGAGAGACAGAGGGAGAGAGATCACAAGTAGGCAGAGAGGTAGGCAGAGGGAGAAGGGAGGGAAGCAGGCTCCCTGCTGAGCAGAGAGCCCAATGCAGGGCTCAATCCCAGGACCCTGAGATCATGACCTGAGCCTAAGGCAGAGGCTTAACCCTCTGAGCCACCCAGATGCTCCCATTCAGTGAAATTTTAGACAAACAACGTGCATTTTGTGAATCTTACCAAGTTCATTAGGCTGAGCTTCTAGGTCTGTTTCCACAGTAGGCTGGTTTGGGGAAATGAGAGAATTTTTAGTGGGTGTGTGTATGCACACATATTATTTAATTACTGTTCAGTACACTTAAAGGAGTATTTATAGTCTGAATTAAGATATAGGGAATAATAATAAGAGCAACCTCAGTTTGGGGCACCTGGGTGGCTCAGTCAAGCGTCTGATTCTCAGTTTGGTTTTTTTTTTTTTTTTCCCCCCCGACTCTCAGTTTTGACTTAGTTCATGATCTCAGGATCTGGGATCGAGCTCTGCATTGGGCTTCATGGTGAACAATGTGTCTGCTTCAGGATTCTCTCTCTCTCCCCCTGCCCCTCTCCTCCAATAAATAAATAAATCTTAAAAAATAAAATAAAGCAACCTCTGCTTAAGAAGCAGAACATTACTAATACTTTTGAAATCTAGCCTATCCTTACTCTCTATCCTGCCTCCCTGAATTTTTGTTTATCCTTCCCTTACTTCTTGTTGTGATCTTAGTATATATGGCTGAAACCCTAAACAGTTTATTAGAGGGACTGTCATATTTTTGAGTCTTACAGAGCCTTGCATATCATTCAGTGTAGAGTACTCTGCAGTTTACCCCTTAGCTGGAGATCTGTCCTTGTTGGTAGCTGCAGCTCTTTCTCTCCTGCGGTTCAGCGCTGTGTCCTGTCTACAGATCGTGAGCTGCTCCCAGTGTCCCTGTCTCAAACAAGATTGCAGCCAATGATGTTCTTGCTTATCACCTGGTGAACATAAATTCTGTAAGTTACGTGCCTAGAAGTGGGATCGCTGGCTTACTCCTAATATCAAGGTCTTCTCCATGGTGCCAGAATGGTCTTGCCAGTTTAGAAGATTCTACCAGCTCCGTAGAGAGTTCTCATTGCTCCCATGTTCTTGCAAGCAGCTGACATCATTGGACTTCAAATGTCTTGTTGGTTTCACGGTAAAAAATGAAGTCCCATGGTTGTTACAATTTGCAACTGCAGATGATGAATCTGGTTGAGCATTCTTTCATGTCTGTTGGCTGTTCATGCTTCTTCTGAGAGACACATGCTCACAGATTTTCCCCATTCATCTATGAGATTGTTGTTACTTTCTTTCTGCAGGAGTTCCCTGTATCATCCAGGGATTTTTATTTTATTTTATTTTTTTTTTTTTTGGTCACTTTCTTCACAATGTCTTTTGAAGAACAGAGGTTTTACATTTTAGCATGAACAAAGTTAATCTTTTTTTTCCTGGTCTTTGTACTTTTTCTTGCACCTTATTTTGGAAATTCTTCTCAACCTGAAGGTCATAAACATATTTTTTCCATATTTTCCTCTCAAAGTTTTAAAGTTATGCCTCTCATTCTTAAGGATCTTAATCCATCTAGAGTAATTATGATCCATGGTAGAAGGTAGGAATTGAGTTTCTTTTTTTTTCTTCTATGCAGGTATCCAGTTGTCCTGCACTGATGATTGTTGTTTTTTTATTAACATATAATATATTATTTGCTTCAGGGGTACAGGTCTGTGATTCATCAGTCTTACACAATTCACAGCACTCACCATAACACATACCCTCCCCAGCATCCATCACCCAGCCACCCTATCCCTCCCCGCCACCTCCAGCAACCTTCAGTTTGTTTCCTGAGATTAAGAGTCTCTTATGTTTTGTCTCCCTCCCTCGTTCCATCTTATTTCATTTTTTCCCTCCCTTCCCCCAACCCCCTGCTCTGCCTCTCAAATTCCTCATATCAGAGAGCTCATTGATAATTGTCTTTCTCTGATTGACTTATTTCGCTCAGCATAATACCTTCTAGTTCCACCCACATCATTGCAAATGGCAAGATTTGGGGGGTGGTTTTGATGGCTGTATAGTATTCCATTGTATATATGTACCAAATCTTTATCCATTCATCTGTTGATGGACATCTAGGTTTTTTCCATAGTTTGGCTATTGCAGACATTGCTGCTATAAACATTCAGGTGCTTGTGCCCCTTTGGGTCACTACATTTGTATCTTTGGGGTAAATACCCAGTAGTGTGGTTGCTGGGTTGTAGGGTAGCTCTATTTTCAACTTTTTGAGGAACCTCCAGGCTGTTTTCCAGAATGGCTGCACCAGCTTGCATTCCCACTAACAGTGTATAAGGGTTCCCCTTTCTCCACATCCTCACCAACATCTGTCGTTTCCTGGCTTGTTAATTTTAGCCATTCTGACTGGTGTGAGGTGGTATCTCACTGTGGTTTTGATTTGTTTTTCCCTGATGCCGAGTGATGTTGAGCACTTTTTCATGTGTCTGTTGGCCATGTGGATGTCTTCTTTGCAGAAATGTCTGTTCATGTCTTTTGTCCATTTCTTGATTGGATTTTTTGTTCTTTGGGTGTTGAGTTTGATAAGTTCTTTCTAGATTTTGGATACTAGCCCTTTACCTGATATGTCATTTGCAAATATCTTCTTCCATTCTGTTGGTTGTCTTTCAGTTTTTTCGACTGTATCCTTTGGTGTCCTGCACTGATTATTGAACATGAAAGATTCTGCATACAGCCCATGATACACAGTGCTGCTCTTGTCAAAGTGGGAGGTTCCAGGTGCACACATCTGTTCCTGGGAGCCTGGACATGTTTTCTTGGGTTCACTTCGTACCAGTACCCCGTTATTTTAATAACCATCGCTTTATGTCACACTTTATCTTTTGAGTCAAGTCTCCTTACCTTATCTTTTCCAGAAGTGTCTTGCTTGTTTTGAAAGGCTCTTCTCTGCTAAATGACTTTCATAATCTTCAAGTTGAGTTACACACAGATTTACCAGTGAGGATTTTTACTGAAATTGCATATATAGACCCTAAGTGCATAGCCCAGTGAATTTTGACAAATCTATGCACCTGTGTAAGCAATACCGAAAACAAAATCTAGAATGTTTCTGTCATCCCAGAAAGTTTCCTTGTGTCCCTTTCCATTTGGTCCCCCTTTGTCTCCAAGGTAAACATTGTTTCGATTTCTGTTGCTAGAGAGGAGAGTTGCCTACTTTTGAACTTCATATAAATGAACATATACCAAATGTGTCTCGTTTCTTTCATTTGGTGTTTTTTATTTCATTCATATTGTTGCTTAGCAGTAGTTTATTCCTTTTTACTTCCAAGTTATGTGAACACCCCACTCTGAAATGGATACAAATGAGTAAAACTGAGCTGTTTCCTGTTTGGGGCTATTATGAATAAGGCTGCTGGGCGTGTTCTGGTAAAAGTCTTTTTGCAGATATTGATTATATACTCAAGAGAACTGGAAACATTCAGAGTGAAATTATGGAATAACAGTGTAAATGCATGTTTAACTTTATCTTAAAAAGTCATATTTCTGTAGTGATGACACCATTTTGTTTAATTGAAATGTAGTTGACATACAGTATTATTAGTTTTAGGTATATAATGATTTCACAATTCTATACATTACTCATTGCTCACCATGACAGGTGTAGTCACCATTTTTGCCGTACAGTGTTACTACAATATTATTTTTTTAAAAAAGATTTTATTATTTTTTTGAGTGGGAGAGAGAGAGGAGGAGGAGAGAAGGGGAAGGAGAGGGACAAGGGACCTCCGTGCTGAGCAAGGAGCCCAGCAGGAGCTCGATCCCAGGACCCTGAGATCATGACTTGAGCTGAAGGCAGACGCTTAACCGACTGAGCCACCTAGGTTCCCCTACAATATTATTGACTATATTCCCTATGTTGTTATCTTTCATCCCTGTGACTAGTTTATTTCATAACTGTAGATTTGTACTTCTTAATCCCTTCACCTATTTTACCCGTCATTCCAATCCCCTACCATCAGGGAACCTCCAGTTTATTTTGTGGTTCTCTATTTTTTTTTGTTTTTGTTTTTGGGGGGTTGCTTTTTGTTCTTAGATTTTGTTTTTTGGATTCCATGTGTAAGCGAAATCATATGGTATTTGTCTTTCTCTGTCTTGCTTACTTCAATTAGCATAGTACTCTCTGGCTCCATCTGTGTTGCCATAAGGTCTTTTTTATGGCTGAGTAATATTGCAGTATGTATATTTTATATAGATATATACAGACATATATGTAACATATATACATATCATGTCTTCTTTATCCATTTATCTATCAATGGGTGCTTGATTGCTTCCATATCTTGGTTATTGTACATAATGCTGCAGTAAACACAAGGGTGCGTGTATCTTTTTGAATTAGTGTTTTCATTTTCTTTGGGTAAATACCCAGTAATGGAATTACTAGATTGCATGGCATTTTTATTTTTAATTTTTTGAGGAACCTTCATACTCTTTCTCATAGTAGTTGCATCAATGTACATTCCTACCAACGTTCCATGAGGGTTCCCTTTTCCGCACATCCTCACCAACATTTGTTATTTCTTGTTTTGATACTAGTTGTTCTGACAAGTGTAGGGTGCATCTCATGGTGCCATGATTAGCGATGTTGAGCATCTTGTCATGTGCTGTTGGCCATCTGTACTACTTTGGAAAAATTCTGTTCAGGTCTTCTCATTTTTCAACCATATTATTTGTTATTTTGGTGTTAACTTGTATAAGTTCTTAATGTATTTTGGATATTAACCCTTTACTGGATATATCATTACAAATATCTTCTCCCATTCAGTAGATTGCCTTTCCATTTTGTTGATGGTTTCCTTCACTGTAAGAGCTTTTTATTTGGCATAGTCCCAGTAGCTTATTTTTGCTTTCATTTCTCTTGCCTGAGGAGACCTATCTAGAAAAATGTTGCTAGGGTTGATGTCCAAGAGATTATTATCTATTTTTTCTTGTAGGAGTTTTATGGTTTCAGGTCTCACATTTAGGTCCTTAATCCATTTTGAATTAATTTTTGGGTATGGGTATAAGGAAGTGGTCCAGTTTCGTTCTTTTGCATGTAGCTGTACAGTTTTCCCGACACTATTTATTGAAGAGACTGTCTTTCCCCCATTGTATATTTTGCCTCTGTTGGCCATGTAAGTGTGGTTTTATTTTTGGGTCCTCTGTCCTGTTCTATTGATCTATGGGTCTCTTCTTGTGCCAGTGTCATATTGTTTTGATTACTACAGCTTTGTGGTATATTTTGAAGACTGGCATTGTGATATGTCCAGCTTTGTTCCTCCTCAGGATTGCTTTGGCTATTCAGGGTCTTTTGTGGTTCCATACAAATTTTAGGATTATTATAGTTCTATGGAAATACTATCAGTATTTTCATAGGGATTGCAATGAATCTGTAAATTGCTTAAAAGTATGGACATTTTAACAATATTAATTATTCTAATCCATAAGCATGGTATGTCTTTCATTTGTGTTATCTTCAGTGTGTTCCATCAGTGTTTTATAGTTTTCAGAGTGTAGGTCTTCTACCTCCTTGGTTAAATTTATTTTTTGGTATTTTATTTACAATGCATTGTAAATGATATATTTTTAAAAATTTCTTTTTCTCCTACTTCGTTATTAATGTATAGAAATACAACAGATTTCTGTGTGTTAATTTTGTACCCTGTAACTTTACAGAATTTATTTATCCTAATGTTTTGCTTTGGTGGGGTCTTCAGGGTTTTCTGTTTATAGTATCATGTCATCTGCAAACACTGACAATTTTACTTCTTCCTTACCAATCTGGATGATTTTTATTTCTTTTTCTTGTCTGATTACTGCAGCTAGGTCTTCCAATACTGTGCTGAATAGAAGTTGCAAGAGTGGACATCCTTGTTTTAGTCTTAGAGGAAAAGCTTTCAGTTTTTCACCATTGACTATGATGTCAGCTGTGGGGATGGTACCATTTTATACAGCTTCCAACAATGTATGAGATTTTTAGTTTTTCTGCATTCTCATTATCATGTAGTGTTGCCAGTCTTTTTAATTGTAACCAGTCTAATAGGTGTGAAATGTTATTTGATTATGGCTTAAGAAAAAATTTTCTGATGACTAATAGTGGTGAACATCTTTTCATGCTCTTATTGGTCACTCATATACCCTCTTTTTTTCTTTTAAGTTTATTTATTTTAGGTAATCCCTACACTCATCATGGGGTTTGAACTCATAACCCCAAGATCAAGAGTCATACACTCCTCCAAACAAGCCAGGCTAGAGCCCCTCATATACCTTCTTTTCTGATTTAAAAAAAAAAAAGTTTGTCTCTTTATTGATGGTTTGTAGAAGTTTTTATATATTCTAGATATGAGCCCTTTGCTGGATGTATGTATTACAAATTTTCTCCCAGTCTGGGGCTTGCCTGTTCATTTCTTTAATGGCATCTTTTAGTGGACACAAGTTTTTTAGCTTTTATGAAATCCAGTTTATCAACTTTTTTTTTTTATGGTCAGTGCTTTTCGCATCCTAAGAAATCTTTATGTACCTCAATGTCTCAAAGATATTCTTCTGTGTTTTCTTCAAGAAGCCTATAGTTTCGGCTTTTACTTGTAAAAATAATTTGATGCAGCTCAAATTAATTTCTGTATATGGTGTGAGGTAGGAATATTTAAGGTAAATTTTTTCCCTCATAAGGTTATCCAGTTGTTCCAGTGTACGTGTAGGTCTAATTTTGGACTTGATCTTCTGTTCCATTGATCTGTTTGTCTTTCCTAATATCTTAATTACTGCAATTTTATAGCAGTTTCTGAAATCAGTTAATGTAGGTCTTTCAAGTTTCTTCTTCATTTTCAAGATTGTTTTGATGATATAGGTACTTTAATAGCCATTTCAATTTTAAAACCAGCTTGTCAATTTTTGCAGAAAAGTCTGCTGGGGTTATTATTTAGTCTTTCTTAATGTCGGACAATAAGATTTTGTTTTTCTCCATAAAGATCTTATACATCTATGTTAGATAATTCCCTCATACTTAATTTTTTAATATTATTGTAAATATCTTTTTTGGAAGATTAAGTTGCCTAATTGTAGATGGAAATGCAGTTTAGTTCGATAAGTTGATTTTTTTAAAATTAAACAAAATTTCTAAAATTTTAGTTATTCTAAAAGATTATTTGTGAGGTTCCATATAAACAGTAATAACATCTGTAAATAATTACAGTTTTATGTTTTTGTTTAACAGGTTTTTATAACTGTTTCTTAACGGGCAGAAACTCCCAGTACAATGTTAAATAGAGATGTTACATTAGTTTGCTAGGGCTGCCATAAAAAAATACTATAAACTGAGTGACTTAAACAACATAAATTTTAAAAATAAATAAATAAACAACATTTAAGTTTATTGCCTCACAGTTCTGCAGGGTAGAATTCTCGGTTCAGGGTGTCCCCTGAGTTAGCTCCTTCAGAGGGACTCTGAGGGACTCTCTTTTGTAGGTCCCATGGCCAGCCTTCCTGTAGCCCCAGGAGTTCCTTGGTTTGTCAGTGGTCATCTGCCTGTGTTTTGATGTCTTTCCGCTATGTCTGTCTTGCCTTGTATCCAAATTTTCCCTGTTATGTAGTGACACCTGTTGTATTGGATTACACCTCTCACCAATGACCTCATCTTAACTTGATCATCTTCAGTGACCTGGTTTCCCATAAGGTCCTATTCACAAGTAGTGGGATTCAGGACTTTAATGTATTTGGGGCAATAATCTACGCATAACAGATGGTAATAGTCTTGTTCCTTGTTTTATGCTTTTTCTCTTTTATTTTGTAAATGTGAATTAAACCAACAGATTTTATTACCGTAAGCCAATATCACTTGCCAGCTTATTCATACTGTGTCTGTGTGTGTTCAGTGCACTAATAGTTAATACTTTTACATGTTGATTTATAAGTAAGAATGATTAGGATTTTCTTTTTTCTATATCCTTATCAGGTGTAGATAGTGAAGTTATACTTTATACTGGCTTTATAAAATGAAGTGGGACATGTGCCTCTCCTTTTTTTTTTTTTCTTTTTATTCTCCAGAACATTTATTATTTCAAGTTAGTATTATCTGATTCCTAATTGTTTGGTAGAACTTCCAAGGAGGGCCGTATACACATGATACTTGCTTTCTGGGACAGTGTCCACAAAAACAGGATATATAGCTGGTGTTGCATTGCTTATAAAACTCATCTGAATCAGCTCTCCTGGGCTTCTGGGAGCCTCTGGAACTGTTGTAACTGATCTTAAGTCAAGAACATGGAAAGACATTTTTGAAGCTCACGGATAACCTCCGAATTGCTGCTGCCCTGCTAGGTGTGTAGCAGAAAGAATGGAGCTGCCATTTTTTGAGCTGAGATTTAAGAAACGTAGAGAATAGGAGGGAAGATGCCAGAGCAGCAAGAGACTTTCACAGGGGCTGCAGGCATGAATGGAAAGCTAATGTTTCTGTGTATGCCTGCAAAAGAAAATTCGGATTTTCTCATTAGCATTTTCAAAGACATTCACTTAGATTCTAATGTCACCAGCAGGGGTGTGTAGGCTCTCTAGGTGGTAGAAAGTCATTACTAATATTTTAACTTGGTTCTTAGTACATACTTTTTTACACTGTTACTTGCTTATTTTTCTAGTCCTTCCTTAATGAGATTGGGGTACTCCTGGGAAATGGAACAGTGCCCTTTATTTTGCACACATAGAAATGCTTGTTGCGTATGTAATGTCATCCTTATTTAAATTGCTCTCTGTCGGGGCGCCTGGGTGGCTCAGTGGGTTAAGCCGCTGCCTTCGGCTCAGGGCATGATCTCAGGGTCCTCAGATCGAGTCCCGCATCGGGCTCTCTGCTCGGCAGGGAGCCTGCTTCCTCCTCTCTCTCTGCCTGCCTCTCTGCCTGCTTGTGATCTCTCTCTGTCAAATAAATAAATAAAATCTTAAAAATATATATATAAATTGCTCTCTGTCTATTAATATTTTCAGTCTCTTTCCCTCACCAGGTCTGTATTTTGCAGTTTTGAGAAAAATATTAAAATGTTGCACTTTCAAATGACCATACCTTTAAGGGTATGTTCTATCAAAATGTCTAAATTTCAGATCAGTTTGAGATCACATAATAGAGTATGAATTGTACATCTTGGAGAAATTTTCAATTTTATTACTATGTTAAAACCTCTCTGACTTCAGACCCCACTAAGCTGGACTTAATGATAATACAGAGAAGCATGACCTACAGTCTATCTTTTTATGATTCATATTGTCTCTAAGTGAGTTTATCCTGTGAATTAGATCACAGAGAAAATTTCTCTGCTGCTTAAAGGAATAAACCACTTTGAAGTACCAGAATATTATTTTGTCAGCTTTCAGTTACCCCCGTGTGATTCTGTTTTAGCAACTGTGAAATTTGTAATACATTGCTGATAATTGGGAGGCTGTGCGTTAGCACCCCAGGACTTATTTATCTCCTGGTTCCAAGTTGGTACCCTACACCACGTCTCCCCAGTTGCCCTCCACCCCGCAGCCTCTGCTAAGCACCACTGAACTCTATTTTTATGAGTTTGACTTTTTAAGATACCACATGTAAGTGAGATCATGCGGTGTTTATGTTCCTCTGTCTGACTTATCTCACTAGCAGAATGCCTCAAAACCCACCACGTTGTCCTTGTCGCAAATGGCAGCATTTCTTTCTTTCTCAGGGCTGAATAATATTCTACTGTATGTACACACCACACCTTCTTTATCTATTCCTCAGGGGACAGATTCTCCTGGCCGGTAAGGGAAAAATGCAGAATCTCTGGAGAGCCTAATGGGATTCCTTTGAAGTTTACAATGTTCCCTCCCTCCCTACATACCCCATCTGCTTTTAGAATTCATTCTTTATCCTTGATTTCTAACAGGTTTTTTTTGCATTGAGATAATAGGGTGATAGCTTTGTGAACCTGGATGTTCAATTCTCTCCCCAGGTTTGGGAAACTCTCAGCTATTATTTCTTTAAATAATTTTCTGCTCCCTTTTCTCTCTCCTTCAGAAACTCCAGGCACTCCGGCATTTGTTCTTTTGATGGAATCCTGTTGCTCACTTTGGCTTCCTTCACTCTTCATTCTCTTCTCTTTGTCCTCCCCAAACTGTGTTGTTTCAGAATGCCCATCCTCTCACCATTTATTCTGTCCTCCACACACTTTACTCTCCTGCAGATGATCTATTGCATTTTTCATTTTACTCATTAAGTTCTTCAGCCTCAGAATTTCAGCTGCGTTCTTTTTTTTGATTTCTTTATCTTTGGTAAAAATCTCGTTTTGCTCATGTGGTTTTTTTTTTTTTCAAGGTTTCATTGAATTGGCCGAGTTTTCTCGTGGCTCACTGAAGTTCTTCAGAGCAGCTACTTTGAAATATTTATCAGCTAGATCACACATTTCATGCCTTTGAACTCAGTTTTGGGGGAGTTCTTACTCTCCTTGTGATGGCACGTTTCCTTATTTTGTCACGTTCCTTGTAGCTTTGCGTTGCCACGTTCACATTTGTGATAGTGGCAGCTCCTTAAATCTGTACGAGTTGCCTGGAGATGGGTGTTCTGGGCCACCGCGGTGGTACACGTTCTTGGTCTCTTGGTCTCTTGGCATGGCAGCCTCCACTCTGCTCCCTTGCTCCCTCTTGTGGTAGGATTCCAAAGCTTTTATGTCTTCTCCGGTTCTTACAACTCACCAGCCGGCTCCTGGAAACCTCTCCTTTGTTTTCCTGAAGGTGGCGCTGTGGCTCGTTTGTGGTTTCTCCCTGGCCGGGCGACCTAGGCCTGCAGTCTGAGGGGCTCTGGGCCTACTGGGCTCTCTCCCATGCTGCACATGTGCAGGAGCTGCTGCTCGGTGGTGGAGGTGGGTCTAGTGCTCAGGCGTTGGGTGTGCCTGGAGACGCACTGGTGAACTCCCTGGGTGTGGTGCTCCCACCCGCTGGTGGTGGACTTTCTGCTGCACACCGTCTCCTTACTGCCCTTGAAAATTCCCATTGGCCTCTCTCCCAGTGTCCTTCCTTCCCGCAGCCGCGGACATCCAGCCTCTGTACTTTGGGTCCTGCTGCAGAGCAATGGGAGTCCGCCGTTGCATCCCACACCGCTGGGGTGGCCCGCGCTGCTGCACCCCTGCTGTACCCCCTGCTGTAGCCCCAGTCTGACCTATCAGTCCCCTGCAGTCGGGACTTGCCAAGCACAGCCCTGGGAAGGTTTCTCTTAACGCCTCCTCTGCTGTGACTGATTGGCCAGTCGGCTCAGATTGTTGTGTGGTGTTGTGTGCTGTTTGCTGCAGTGGCATGCTGGAAGCTCTGCTGCGGAAGGCTGGACTTGTGCACAGTCTGCCCCTTGTGTGTATAGCCACGCCCATCGGCATTCTGCAGGTTTCTCCCCAGCTGCAGGGACAGGGGTCTGGCAGGGTTGGTGGCCGTTTGTTGGCTCCACTGGTTCCACAGCCCACACTGAGTTCTGCCTGCCTGTTGCAGAGTGTGCGAGTGGGTGAGTCTCCCCTGGGTCCCATGGTGTGCGGTGCTAGATCCTAGCACCTGGCCTGGGGCTTTGGTCTGTGGATGGATGTCTAATTGCTTGTGAAAAGGCAGGATATAAAGGAGGAACATCTTAGCCACCATGATGCTGACATCAGTCTCCTTCGGCTTCTTATAAACCACATTTTTTTTCCAAGGCTTATAGCGGGGAACTTTAGCAAGACTTGAGCAGTTGTAGTTATCACAGAGTAAAATATTTCTTCTTAAACACTCATACTACAAAACTTTTAAGTAAACCAGATGCTTGTCTTACAGCTCTAGCTCTCCTCTGCCTTGTCCTCTGTCCACCCAGTCCTTAGACTAAATACGCCATGTTTGCATAAATTCACCACAAATGTGTCTGGTTCATCTCTTGTGTGAAGCGAAGACACCACACCTTGGAAGAGTTAAGTAGGAATTGGCTTATGAGTGCCCACAGCCTGTCTCTCTGTTCCTTCTGCAAAGGGAAGGGTACAACTGACACTTCGAACATTAGAGTCACTCTGTCATGCAATTCCAAAAGACAGCCATTATTGATCGAACAGGGAAGGCAGCAGTATTTCATAACCCCTCGCTTTCACGGACTTAGGATGTCTCGATGTCTACATCTCAATACCTGTGTTTTACACTTTGGCACTGAAATGGGAGAAAAAACATCATCTAGGTTAGATTTTGTGCTTCTGTTTGGTCATGACAAATAGATGGTAGTCTTTAAAAACAGTTGGTGTCACACTCTGAAGCTTACTTTTCCTCCAACCCTGGCTTTCCCCAGGACCCTGCAAGTTCCTGTGGCCCCAGATAGATGGACAGGATTCCTTCCTCTATGATGCCTTCCGAGCCTCACACCCCACTTTCTTGCCTTGTTTCCATAGTCTCTGTGAGAGCAGCTCATGTAAATGAGTATGACAGTGCGTGCGGTGGGGGAGGCTGTGTTTGAGTGTGTGTCTGGCTTACATTTCAGTCTGTCCTTCAGTGTCAACAAGGTGAACACTGGCTCCCTAGCTAAGGGCAGAAGACAGCATTGTTTCATCTCTCGGTACCCAGCTTGGGATATAAAGACCGAAAGTGGGCTGGGGCTTTGAGTCAGATGTATCGAAGATTATTAGATCATAAACTTTTATTGGGTCCTTGTTATGTCCTCAGATATTAAGTATTTTATATGAGCTCACTTACTTAAGCTTCAAAATATCATTATGAGGTAGTGCCCTTACTACACTCATTTTACAAATGAGGAAACTGAAGCATGGAGAAGCCAGGTGACTTTCCAAGTCACATAGCCAGTAAGTGATAGGAAGGAACTCCGAAGGTGTCCAGCAGAAGTGCCTCATCCCCAGACCTGAGATACCCTCCTTCTTGGTGATCTTATTGACAGGAGACTGGAGTTCTCCTTGTGTAGCTGTTGCTTCCCCAGTAGACAGGGGAATACAAGAAATGATAGCATTCTACATTCTTTCTTGAATATTTCCAAGAGGTCTTCTAGCCTTGGCTAGAATGCCTGAAAGGATTAAGGAATTTAGTCTCTCTGGAAGCGACCCTGCTTCTGGACAGCCCAAAGTGACAGAAGAGTCCAGTGGGCCTCCCCTAACTTACACGAACCTTCTACAGACCTCTGTGGAGCTCTTTCTCCCTCCTGCTTCCGTGGAGTGGGGAGCCTGTGTGATTGCCTTCCTGTGGGCTGAGAAGTCAGGGAAAGGCCATCTTGCTCATTTCTGCTTCCTCTGACTTGGTGGTGTTTGAAACCAGAGTTCTCTTCAGAGGTTGGGTCAGTCGGTCTTCTAGCGGGAAGCATCCCTTAACTGACATGTCAGTGACCTTCTCACAGGTCTCTAGATCTCTCCTCCCCTGGCGGACATAGGGATTTGAGGCACATCTTTACCACTCTGCATGAATACCTCTCCTCAGAGAGCCAAATACGGTGCTGAGAAGAACACGACGTGCCAGGTGCGGCTCCTGCCTCAGTGTTTCTGACAAGATCTGTGGGGCAAGGTTTAACCACCGGAGGTAGCTGTGTCCCACTGTTCACTAAAACACTCAGCCAAGTGGCCAGAGAGGCTCAGGGGAAAATCAGTGAGGACCCTTTTTGCCTTTTTCCAAATAGTTTCTGTTATGTTGTCTCGGGGCGGATCTGTGTGCTGGTCTTCTGCAGCACACAGAAGCTCTTGGTCCTCTCCCAAGAGCAACCTGAGGAAACTCCATGGACTTCTGGGCTCCACTGAGAATGGGCAGGATGGCCTTTGTCAGGAGCCCACGCATGTGCTCTCCTGCTGTGGTCTTCCGTTGCCTGGTGGAATGAGACCCAGAGGGAGAGCTTTTCACCCCGGTACTGTTTCTTAAGTGTCGAGTAGTTTCTTTCCACTGAAATCATAACTCAGGAAGGAGGTATATCCGTTGTGACCTGACATGGTTCTGCTTGGCGTTCGTTCCCCTCAATTAACGTCCCGGTCCCTCTCCCTGCAGGTCACCAGCAGACATGATGAGCACCAAGGCCTTCACGCTGGTCTCTGCCGTGGAGTGGGAGCTGCTGGCAGGTGACAAGGAGCGGGTGCACATAGAATGCGTGGAGTGCTGCGGGAAGAACCTTTACGTGGGCACCAGTGACTGCATAGTCTACCACTTCCTATTGGAGGAGCGGGTGCTGCCCACCGGGACAGCCACCTTCTCTGCCACCAAGCAGCTGCACCGACACCTGGGCTTCCGGAAGCCGGTGAATGAGCTGCGAGCAGCCTCAGCCCTCAACAGGCTGCTGGTGCTCTGTGACAACTCCATCACCCTGGTCAACATGATGAGCCTGGAGCCCGTGCCCTCGGGGGCGCGCATCAAAGGGGCCACGGCGCTGGCCTTGAACGAGAACCCCGTGAATGGGGACCCATTCTGCGTGGAAGTCTGCATCATCTCGGTCAAGCGCAGGACCATCCAGCTGTTCCTGGTGTACGAGGACCGGGTTCAAATCGTCAGGGAGGTGTCCACGCCGGAACAGCCCCTGGCCGTGGCCGTGGACGGCCACTTCCTGTGCCTGGCTCTGACCACACAGTACATCATACTGAACTACAGCACAGGCTTCTCCCAGGACCTGTTTCCTTACTGCAGCGAGGAGAAGCGCCCCATCGTCAAGAGGATCGGGAGACAGGAGTTCCTCCTGGCAGGTCCCGGAGGACTGGGTGAGCCTCCACCAACCTCCACCTCCCGTCTGTCCATTCCTTTTGCTTTACCTCCGTGAGCCCATGCACAGACCCTAGCTGTGAGAGAACCTAGCTGTGAAAATAGGTACTCGTGAGGAGTATCTCCAGCATTAGGGATGCGTGGTGAGATATAAACAGAATTCCGAACCATTGTGCACTCTAGCGTTCCTTTAGATTGTCCAGGGAATGTAGGGTCCAAGCAACAAAACTAGTCACAAGGTAGAGCCAGCTTTCTTCTGTGCTAGTGGAGCCTCGAGATGACTCGGGGAGAAAATTCCTTTAAGTAAATGACTACAAAATAAAAATCCATAAGCCTTCCATATAAGATTTTTTCCACGTGGGTGGGTTTGTCAGGTTGTTTGTATTCTTCGTTATGGAAAGGAGTGGAGCTCACTTAGACATAATTTCAGGCGTGACACCCATTACTGAACTGACTGTAGTTTCATCACCCCGCACTGTCTTGTCACCAGGCCTCAAAAGGGCTTTGGCTCTGTCGTTGGGCCTCGTGAATTCCCTGTGCTGCCTTCTCGAAATTCAGGCTCAGAGCTGTTCATGGTGTGGGTGACTTTCATTTTCTTTCAGTCATGGATGGCTCATTTTAGGGTTCGTGTGTGTCTGTGACACACAGTGGGTTGCTGGGGAGGGTGAGCACCCCCTCACTCCCGGTGCTCATTAACCGTAGTCTGTGTGTAGGCATCTCACTCCAGGTGAGGGGTACAAACATATTTTCTGGTCACAACAAAAGCTGAGTCACAAACTCTGGTCAGTGAACACGTACAGATTTTTTACTTTCTTATCAGTTTTATTTTTTTTATCCATTTTGGGTTCACAGCAGGATTGAGCGGAAAGTGCAGATTTCCCATATACCCATTACCCCCAGACATGCACATCCTGGTGCACCATCCGCGTCTCCCCACCAGAGGGCCGCATTTATGATAATGGACGTATCTACAGGAAGACTTTATAACCTCCAAGGTCTGTAGTTTACGTCAGGGTTCACTCTTGGAGTTGTACGTTCTTTGGGTTTGGACAGATATATAATGACACGTATCCATCATCATGGTACCATAGAGAGTATGTTCACTGATTCTCGGTGTTCAAAATTCTTGTCTTCTACCTGTTCATCCCCTGTACCCCCAACCTCTGGCAACTGCTGATCTTTCCAGAGTGCTGTGTAGTTGAGCTCATACAGTATGTTACCTTTTCACATTGACGTCTTTCACTTAGTAATATGCATTTAAGTTTCCTCTGTGTCTCTTCATGGTTCAATAGCTAAGATTTAAAAATATATATATTTTATTTATTTGTTTATTTATTTATTTGAGAATGAGCACACAAGCAGTCAGAGCGACAGGCAGAGGAAGGAGGCAAAGGAGGCAGAGGGAGAAGCAGGCTTCCCACCGAGCAGGGAGCGTGACGTGGGGCTCATTCCCAGGCCCCAGGATTATGACCTGAGCCAAAGGCAGATGCCTTACCGGCTGAGGCACCCAGGTACCCCACAATAGTTCAGATTTTTACTTTTTAGAGAAAATATTCTTTACCTCAGCCACCTTTTTTTCTTAACAAAAATTCCCAATTTTAATAAAAATTTGTGTTATGGAAAACATAACTAAATAGAATATTATAATGAGCTCAAATGTACCCATCGCTCAGCTCCAGCTGTTAGGAATTCCTTGCCAGTTGTTTGATTAATACACCTCCCTGTTTCTCCTGCTTGATTATCATAGCATCATGGGCCTGATAACACTTCTCCTAGAAACCATTCAGTGTAAAGTTCTAAGTTCCTTAAAAAAAAGAAAGAGAAAAGGAAAGAAAGCCACAATACCATTGCATACCTAAAAATAAATATAACAGCAATTCCTTAATATCACCAAACATCAAGGCATGCCATGTTTCTCCTACTATCACACATATTCAAAGAGACATATGTAAATACTTATCTACATAAATTTGTGTGTAAGGATATGTATGTTTTCCAGTTTGAGTCAAATCCCTCATGAGGCCTGTACATTGCCGTTGATTGATCTGTTAAGTGTCTCTCTGTCTCTTAAGTTCTCTTACGGTTCCTTCTCCTTCTCTTTTTTTTTTTTTCCCTAACTTTTTGTTGAAGAGGTTGGATCACTTTACCTGTTACCTCGCACAGCCTGAATTTTGATGATTTTTATCCCCTTGTATTGTTTACTATGTCAGATTGACCTTTGCGTTTCCTGCCAACTGATAATTAGGATGCCAGGTGTTGTCAGATTCAAGTGGGGGATGTTTGGGGATTTTTTGTTGTTGTGTTGTTGTTGTTGTTTTGCTTGTTTCGGGGAGAGGCCAGACTTCGTCACTGGGGTGGAGGCCTTGCATCGGGTTGTGTAATTTCTTTCTCTCTCTGCCTGTCAGTAGCTGTTGATGAGTGATGCGTACAGCCTTTCAGCCTTGGGGCTGCCAAGTGGCAGCGTCCTCTTTCTGTCCCTTCCTCCTCCATGTGTTAACTGGACTGCTTCAGTGGAGAGGAACTTACTGTATTTGGTTGCCCCCGGGTGCATTGTTAAGAAAGGCAGAACGAGGAGGTTCTCAATAAGATGATCCCTTCTGTCTTCCAGAAGTGGCTTTTTAAAAGATATCATGACGCATCATGGATTCAGACACATATGGTGCGTTTCCATCTATTTGTGCTTGGGAGGGGCTTGTCCACGTTGACTGCCAGGCACCTTTCACATGACCCTAGAACTCAGCTGGCTTCCTTGCCTTCTGGTGTGGAAGGTGTTCCAGGTTCATTGTGCACCTTTCCTGCCCCAGATCTGGTTTCAGCCATTTCTCCAAGGACCCCTGATGTTTAGAGACTGGGCTGGTGCTAGATCTGCTCGTTGCCCGTTGTGTTTAGGCTTCGTCATTGAACAGAGTTGGGAAAGAGGCATTTCTGTAAAGGTAAAATCCATGGTGAGGCCCTACTGATAGAAACAATTCATGGCTCCCAGGTGTTGATCTCATCTGTCTCTATGTTCTGTCTGCTTTCAGCCACATCTAGGGTCTTAGTAAACCACTGCCGACATCCTTGTTCCTTTGACTAGTCCCACAGCATGCAGAACAATACTAACACCATTGTTCCCACATTGTAATGACCGAAAACAGTTTGATTGTTTATGGTTCTTTTTGTCTTGAGGGATTGGGAGGGAGACAAACCATAAGTGACTCTTAATCTCACAAATCGAACTGAGGGTTGCTGGGGAGAGGGGGCATGGGAGACGGGGTTGAGGGGCGGTTATGGACGTTGGGGAGGGTATGTGCTATGGTGAGTGCTGTGAAGTGTGTAAACCTGGTGATTCACAGACCTGTACCCCGGGGGATAAAAATATATGTTTATAAAAAAAAATAATAAAAAAAAACCCACCAGGAATTGACCGGTCACATTACTATGTTCTGAAGTCACTTGGAAGAGTCCCCCTCTGTTTGGTTATCCCACCACCTGGATACATAGTTAATTCGTCTTATTTTACTTTTGATTTTTAGGAATTGCTTTATTTTGTTTTGTTTTATTTTATTTTATTTTCACTGTGTAAGTATGTGCAATGTTCTAAGTCATGTGGGCTACAGCAAGGTATACCCAAAGAGCTGATTCCTGTCTTTTTCCCCCTTGGGCAACCTTTATTTTTATTTATTTATTTATTTATTTTTAAAAATTTTATTTATTTATTTGACAGGCAGAGATCACAAGCAGGCAGAGAGGCAGGCAGAGAGAGAGAGAGAGGAGGAAGCAGGCCCCCTGCTGAGCAGAGAGCCTGATGCAGGGCTCGATCCCAGGACCCTGGAATCATGACCGGAACCAAAGGCAGAAACTTTAACCCACTGAGCCACGAAGGCGCCCCGGGGAACCTTTATTTTTATGATATTTTATGGTTTATCCTCTCATTTTTTGATAAAAAATATAAATAAATATGTAAATATTAGCATCTCTTTCTCAGCATTTTTTTTTTTAGCCTAACAATGTATTATGGAGACTCCTTTGTAATATAATCCAGAGATTTCACAGCGGCATGCTACTCCGTTGTGTGGAGGTGGTGTGGTGTTTTATTATTTTTTTTTTTAATTTTATTTACTTATTTGACAGAGAGATCACAAGTAGGAAGAGAGGCAGGCAGAGAGAGAGGGGGAAGCGGTCTCTCCGCTGAGCAGAGAGCCCGATGCGGGGCTTGATCCCAGGACCCTGGGATCATGACCAGAGCCAAAGGCAGAGGCTTAACCCAGTGAGCCACCCAGGTGCTCCTCATGTAGTGTTTTTAATCAGGCCCCTTTTAGCGGGCATGTGGGTTTTTCCAGTTTTACAATTTACTAGTGCCTGATTTTTTTTGTACTTTCCTGGTGGATCTATGGAAAAGCCTTTTGTAGGTGGGATTGTTGAGTCCAAATACAAATGCATGTGAGTTTTGCTAGGTATTGCTGTATTCTGTAGATAAATGTGTGTGCATTTTCTGTTCTCCCCAGCAACATATGACAATGCCCGTTTCCCCTCAGCTTTGCCAAAAGAATAGGGTATGTTGCTGAGCTTCCTTCTGTGTTGTCCCCAGTCCTGTACATGAGAAGTAGTTAATTGCATTTTTCCTGTGATGAGCAAGTGTGAACACTTTTTAAAAATATTTATTTATTTATTTTGGGGTGTGAGGGGAGGGGCTCAGAGGGAGAGGGAGAGAGAATCTTAAGCAGACTTCTCTTGGAGCCCAAAGTGGGGCTCAATCTTACAACCCTGAGATCATGACCTGAGCCAAAACCAAGAGTCGGTTGCTTAACTGACTATGCCACGCAGGCACCCCAAGAGGGGACATTTTTTCATACATTTAGGAGCCATTGCATTTCTTTTGATGGGGAATGTCCTTTTCTCTTGCCATTTCTTTTAGTGTCCTTTCTGTGTTTGGGATACCAGCTTGTTGCCTGGGATAGGTTTCAAATATTTGTTTCCAGTTTTTACCATGAAAAGCTTTTCTTCAATGTTCCTATATAATCAAATGTATTAACCTTTTTACTTTACTAAGTCTTGATTTTGAATCACAGGCGAGAAGTCTACCACCGAACCACCAGTGCACGTGACTTCAAGTCATCATTAGGGTCGCTTCCCTGTCTTCCGGTTACAGACAAAAATCACCCATGTTTTCTGCTGGTACTTTTGTGGTTTCATTTTTCATGATGCGGAGTGTAAGGAGCAGATTTAGTTGTTCCTTTTCTCTGTGGCTGTCCATTATCCCAGCCATCCTACTACACAGCCCACCCTCTGTCACTGATAGAGACAGCCGCCTTTAACACACACCGGATCTCTTACGCCTTTGGCTCTATCTCTGGATTTTCTGTTCTCTTCCATCAGTGTGTTCGTCTGCTTATGAGCCCGTACCTTACTGTTTCAGTTATAAAGGCTTTATAGGGAAAACATTTGATGCCAATCACTTGTAAGCTCTCTTATATGTTACCTATATACAGGTTCTGGATGCAGCATAGTAATCAGCAGCTTTATTACATGGATTCAGAATTAAGTTCAGGTACGGACGCCTGGGTGGTTCAGTTGGTTAGGCTCATGATCCTGGGATCCTGGGTGGAGTCCCACCCCCAACACCCATGTCGCTCAGCAGGGAGTTTGCTTCTCCTTCTGTTCCTCTCCCTTCCCCAACTTGTGCTCTTTCTCTCTCCCTGTCTCTCTCAAATACATAAATAAAATCTTTATTTAAAAAGAGTTAAGTTCAAATAAATACTCTAATGAATGCAAATGCACCTTTAAACATATGAAAGCTATGTATTTTTATTTTGCTCCTCTTTATCCCTGCAGATTTCTCCTGTGTCATGAGAAACCACTCTTAGCCTTTTGCCTTAGCTTAGATTTTCCTGTTCTCAGCAATATTTTGTTGAAATTTTCATAATGCAATTGAGTCTTGTGATTTTAAACTCTGTCCTTTGATACCACTTCTTGAAAAATGCAGACAATTAAGCCTCTCCCGACTCCACATGGCCCCCTGGCTGCCTGGCCCCCTTCCCTTCTCCCAGCTCAGATAAGGGGACCTCTGATATTTAAAGGGTTCACCGTTGAAAATAATGCTTTTTAAAAATGTACCATGTACACATTTGTTACATTTGCACGTTGACAGCACTTGACTCCAACAATATAGAAACAATAGTATTTGTCACCTGCTCTGCAGGCATGTAGTTAATTGGGGGGTGTTAATGACAGTACCTCCGTGCCTAACTGGTTCTGGGCACATTCTAGTGCCCGACCTGGGCCTATCAGCTGCCAGTGACCACTCTGCTTTTTTATTCCAGTGTCATCTGCTTTTTGGGTAAACAGAAGCCTTTGTTCTGGACCTCTGGTTTCTGCCCATTCCGTTACAAGAACATTCATGTCAGGGCCTCTGCGCCGCATATCTCCTGGGCTGGGTGGTACCCAGCCTTACATGGGTAAAGGCAATCACTGGGATTTAATTCCAGGAGGAGGCAGGACAGCATCTTACAGTCCATGTTCCTGGGGGAGTGTGCTGTACATGGTTATTTGACCCGAAATCTGGCAGCGTCATTGGGCTTAACGGTTTACGATTTGCCAGGCACCATGGGGGAGTGGCATGCCTTCAGGTTATTCCAGCTGGCTGCCTCTGAACGCACAGAAGGGTCAAGAGAGTGCTTCCTCCTCCAAAATTCAGTCCTCCTTCCAGAGTCTTAATGCTTCCCAGAGCCTTGGGCCTCGCTTTCTCCCCACCAGTTTTAATGCTGCCTGAACACCTGGGCGGTGCTGTTGGTAGGCTAGTTCCAAGGGTGATGGCGTTCTCTCTAGTATGGTAAAACACTGGCAATGCCAAACCCAGGGCCTTGGGTCCCAGGCATTGTCCCACCTCGGCGACAGAACCAGGCTCCTTTCTTTATTCTGCCCCACCTGCCCCATCTGCCCCACTCTGCAGATGACGGTCCCTCTCGGGTCATCCTGTACTCTGCTGTGGCTTCTGGTGTGCTCTGTGGAAGCATGGTGTGTCCCCCCTTCCTGCCTTCAAGAAGCATGCTACTACCACCCCCTGAGAAAGCCCTGGAACCCCAGGCTTGCGTCTCTCCAAAGTCTGTCACCTCCAGCTCCAGGAAGTGCCAACACTGCCTCTCAACCAGCTCTGCATCCTGGTCCCTGTTTCGTTTCAGACTCTGCAGTCCGTTCGATCTCGAGGCTGACTCCGGCATGGTGGCCCTTGCCTCCCCTTTTCCCCTCCTCCTACTGAGTCTGTGGCTGGGTTCCCCGATTCACCCCCAGAAGTGGCTGCCCCCTCCGTTGTGCCCCAGCCCTGGCCTGGTCCAGCCTACCCTCCATGGTGGCAGGCAGCCATCCGGCCCTCCTCGTGTGGCTCCTTGCACACGCCCTTCACACTCCTGCCCAACTGGCCTTCAGAAGCCCCCGCGATCTATAACAAGTGCGGGCCTCACTCCTTAGCCCACCTAGGGGCCAGCGCTGCCCATTCCAATGCCAACTTGACTTTCAAACAGGGTTTGTCCTGTTCTGGGGACACATGCCCGCCCCACTGCTGCCCCCTGCATGTGTCCTCTTCCCTGTGCAGGCTGGGCTCTGATCACTCAGCTCTGGACTTGACCTCCAGCAGCACTCCATCTGCACTCAGAAAGTTTTTTGCACCTTTCTGTGTCCTGGTCTCCATCTCTTGTGCCGTCATTGTTTAGGCATTTCCCGTAACACCTTCACCACCTTGAACCCTTGAATCCATTGTCCCGTCTCTTGGTAGCGAACTCCGTGCTCCACACAGTGAATGTTCACTGAACTGAAATCACTGCTCAACACGCTAATTTGTAGTAGTTCTTTTTGTCTATACTCATTTAAGAGAGAGAATTCTTTTCTGTTCGTGGTGCGTTCACTCAGAGCCACATCATCTTTTAATGTATTATACTTAATTTTATACCACGATATTATTTATACTATAATATATAATATATACTATACTATAATATATAATATATATTTATACTATTATATATAATATATTATATATTTATATATAATACATATTTATACTACTATATTATATTATACTACTATACTATATATAGTACTATAATACTACTATTATTATATATATAATACTATATATAATATATACTATACTATATATAATATAATATATACTACTATATTATATAATATATCCTACTATATTATATAACATATATTTTATATATTATACTACTATATTATATACTACTATATACTAAAAATATTGCAGAGACCACCCTTGTACTTATCGGTTGGCAATAGATTTAAAAGTGGAATCAATTAAATTCAGTTTGGGTAGATAATACCCAAATTATTCTTCAAAATATATTTTCTTATACCATACCAATACTTGTCTTTATCAGTCTATAACATTTGGCCAGTCTGATGAGTAGAAGTTGTTTTTACTATTTTTCATTTAAACATGTGCCTTTAGTTACTGATAAATATGAGGCTCTCTTCATATACTTATTAGCCATTTGCATTTTGTCTTTTGTGATTTACTCATTTATAGCCTCTCTTTCTGTATTGAGTCATTGGTCTTTTTCCTAATGATGTTTGGAGGCTCTGAAGGGCCAAAGGGAAATGCTGCAGATCAGAATGGTTTACATAAAGCAATTGTGACTTCTTAGTAGATGACATGTACACAAACACACACACACACACACACACACTTTCTCTCTCTCTCTCTCTCTCTCTCTTTCTAGGCTTATTGTGCTGTCATCTTTTTTTTTTTTTTTTTTTAAATTCAAGGTAGCTAACATATACTATAGTTTCAGGAGTAGAATTTGGTGATTTATCAGTTGCATATAACACCCAGCGCCCATCACAGCAAGTGCCCTCCTTCATGCCCATCACCCATCCAGCCCATCCCACCCCTCCCCCAGCAACCCTCAGTTTGGGAGTTCAGTTGTTGCTCGCACATGCCGAGAACCCATACGTAACTTGTTAAGGAGGCTGTAACAGTGCTCTGAGCACAGCGTTGTTCTTCAGGGAGGGCCTCGCATGTGTTCGGCAAGAGCAGGGTGAGTATGCATGTGTGAGGTGCCACGTGCTACCCAGTTTCAGGAATGGCCCAATTCAGAGGACAAGAGCTATGTTTGTAATTAATTGATTAACTGTAGTGTATTTTAGTCTTTGTAACTACAGAAAATTTCGGCGCGTTGATGATTTCACAGTTTAGGAATTTTGCTATATGCGACAGTTGAGATAACCTTCCCTTCTTTATTTAAATCTTGAAGTTCTCTGTGTACCTCTGTGTCTCCCCTCCCTGTTCTCCATCCTGTACAGCAGAGACCAGGTGTCGTGGTGGTTTGCAGGCAACAACACGCTGTTTCTAAAGGTGTTTTATGTCAACTTGTTTGAAAACTAAGTTATATTGCACTGACTTTACTTTGCAAATGTATTAATTTTGGTAAACCCCAGTATCTGCAGACTATATAGCTCATCGAGAAATGGCTGGTCTGGTGCTTCATGCATAAGACAGATAAGCTGTCATTTGTTATGGAAGTTATTGACAAACACTCAACAGCAGTGTGTCTTGCAGTGCAAAGTTGGTTCTGTCCCTGCGTTCGAGGGTGCGTGTGTCCAGTATTAGACTGCAGCTCCGAGCAGGGGCAGTTCCTGATAGGATGCCTTGTGCAGTGCCTGGCACATCGTAGGAGCTCAGTAAATGTTTGAGGGAATGTATTCAATACTCATTCAACAAGGAAGGGCCGTAACTTAGGCACGCTAACCTGCTGGAGGACTGGATGTGGGAAAGACCTTGCAGAGCTGCTTAAATTGCTGGGAAGTAACTTTTTCCACACAGCTGAGGACATGTACTTTATACACCTTCCAGGCGGTACATGTAAACCTTTTTTTAAGCTCATTTTTAACTGGAAGTAAATGAAAGGTACACATTCAGGGCAAGGTAGTTCTCGTCCTGATAAAGTCATATAGGCTTCTTCACACCTGCAGAATATTCTTTTTTTTTTTTAAGATTTTATTTATTTATTTGACAGTCAGAGATCACAGGTAGGCAGAGAGGCAGGCAGAGAGAGAGGAGGAAGCAGACTCCCTGCTGAGCAGAGAGCCCGATGTCGATCCCAGGACCCTGAGATCATGACCTGAGGTAAAGGCAGAGGCTTTACCCCACTGATCTTTCTGATCATAAAACAGAAGGAAGAAGGGGATGGCATTCTGCCCCCAGACCCATCTACAGGAAGGAAAAATGCCACAGGTCTTCTGAGGCGCACCTGACTCTTCCCGTTTTTACAGGCATGTTCGCCACAGTTGCTGGTATATCTCAGCGGGCCCCTGTGCGCTGGTCAGAGAACGTGATCGGCGCAGCCATTTGCTTCCCGTATGTCATAGCACTTGATGATGAATTCATCACGGTGCACAGCATGTTGGACCAGCAGCAGAAGCAGACCCTGCCCTTTAAGGAAGGCCATATTCTACAGGATTTTGAAGGTACTACTTTGCACAGAAATCTCAATGAAATTAGGTTATCAATCCGTTTGTGATGTTCAATAGATGTTAGTAAGGATCCATTCGGAGCTGGACCTCGGGCTAACCTTCGAAGCTACACAGTTGCTGGTAATGTAGTCTCTGGGCTCCAGGGCCTCCAAGGGCAAAGGGGAGATAGACATTTGGGCAGAGAGCTGTAGCAGTGGAAGAGCTTGATAGACATGAAACAAGGCCAGTTGGGAGAGCAGAGGAGGAAGTGTTTCTTGGAAATATCAGGGAGGGCTTCCTGAAGGAGATGGTATTTTAGCCAAATCTGTAAGGATGAGTAGGAGTCAGTCAAGCAGATCTGGTGTGAAAGAACACCAGGTAGAGGGAAAGGTGCCTGCAGATCTGCGCAAGAGGGAGCCCTGAGCTTTAGGCCACGCGACCAATTAAGGATGACTATAGCACGTCATGCTTGAGGGGGGCCGGCCTGAGATGAGGCTGCAGCAGACCAAGGCTGTCCAGACAGACCTCCCCTTGTGTGCACCAGTGAGCCAGGCAAGGGATTTCTTTCACTTTTCCTAAATTTTATTATGAACATTTTCAAACATACTGAAAAGTCGAAAGGAAACAAAGTGAAGCACCATAGACCGTTCAGCTAGACTCAACACTTGGAAACATTTTGCCAAGCCGTTCAAAAGTAAGAAAAAGACATCATGACAGTTAATCTGAAATACTTCAACATGCATCTCTTAAGAATGAGAGCATTTTCCTATGTAACTGCAAAGCCCTTGCACCCCTTAGAAAATGAACTCTAATATCCTGGCCATGTTCAGATTTTCCCACTTGCTCGAAGAAGATCTTTTATGATATTTTCCTCAAACTGGGAACGAATCTAGATTTATACGTTGCATTTGCCACTTAAGGATTTTAGCTCACCAAACATTGCCCTTCCTGTTCAGAACGCAACAGATATCACTTACTAAGACTTTCGGCCCCCACATTAAGCGTGTCACACTTCAGTCGGGGGCCCCAGTACACACATCAGAAGAGCATGTCTCATAACAGTATCCTGGTGCCATGGACCAGTGGTAGAGGTGGGCACGGGGTCATGGGCACATAGAGGCTGCTGATGTAACCTCCCCTGCCCCCGGTGCAAACAAGGGGAGGCTTCCCCGGAAAAGGGACACCCGTGTAGAGAAGGGACAGAATCTCCTCTGAGTATGAGAAAATGACTTCGCTTGTGATATAGGAGACACGTAATCTGAGCAAGAGAGCAGAGTGGGAAGACTATAAGGAAGATGTCCAGGTAAGGAAAGATGAGGCCTTCCGTGACACCAGACAGTGGGGCTGGAGTGGAACGATAGCTTCCTGGGAGAGAAGAGTGGAGGATCTGGGAAGACTTGGCTGACCCTGAGTCATCTTTCAGACAGGAAGGAAACATCATCTCATTGCTTCCTGTGCACAGGTGATAGTTTTCTTAAAAGAGTGTGTCTGGAAGGGAGCAGAGCCCAGAGCTTCATAGCAGGAGTGTGCCTTCGATTAGAGCTCCAGTTCTGTGGACTGTCTGCACAAGGTCTCACAAATCCCATGAGGATGGTGGCCACGGGTCTGTGACCTCACAGGGCTGTGCGGAAGTGATAAGGTCAGACCAAGACTTGGTTATTTGGATGGTAGGTGAATATGAAATACCTCATGGTTCAGAGTGTAGTATTATAATCTTAGTTTCCTATAAGCTAACATGGAAAGAAAAGAATTCTTAAAAAATTTTATAGGAAGTATAGCATAATTCTCATAGATCACCATAATTGATCTCTACAACTTCTTTGTACCGTATGTTATGTATCTACTCAACTGATTTTATTTTATTTTATTAAGATTTTAGTTATTTATTTGAGAGAGAGACAAAGCATGAGCAGAGGGAGAGGGAGAAGCAGACTCCCTGCTGAGGGCCAAGCCCAACACATGCTCAATCCCAGGACTCTGGGATCATGACCTAAGGTGAAGTCAGATGCTTAACCAACTGAGCCAACCAGGTGCCCCACTACCCAGCTGATTTTAAATTAATCAGCCCCCCGCTTTTTAAGATTTTATTTATTTGAGAGAGTGAGAGAGCATGAGAAGGGGGCGGGTCAGAGGGAGAAGCAGACTCCCCGCAGAGCCTGGAGCCCAATGTGGGACTTGATCCGGGGACTCCAGGATCACGACCTGAGCTGAAGGCAGTTGCTTAACCAACTGAGCCACCCAGGCGCCCAGCACTTTCAAATAAACAGCAGAAAAGCTTATTTTTTACTTTAGAAATGTGGTATAACATCCACTCTTTTCCTGACAGTTAACAATATGGGAGGAAGGAAAGAAAAGCATTGCAATGTATAATTTCTTTAGGAATTTTGTGTTGGGAGAACTACAATGAAATCAGCCATCAGATTGGATGACAAGCCTGTTTTGGGAGAGCAGTGTATGTCTGTGCAAGATGTTCTTTCTCTTTCCAACACTGTTGAATTTTTCCCCAGGAAGAGTGATTGTCGCCACCAGTAAAGGAGTTTACATCTTGGTTCCATTACCCCTGGAAAAGCAAATACAGGATCTTCTAGCAAGTCATAGAGTGGAAGAGGCTTTGGTTTTAGCAAAAGGAGCCCGGAGGAACATTCCAAAAGAAAAATTTCAGGTTTGTAATTAAGTTGGTCCCAAGAACGCATGCCGCCAAGCCACCAGCTAGTGAACATTCGGATCTCACTAACATACGTTGGCCCTTTCTGTGCGTCACGACCTTGCAGATCAGTTTTGGCTCTGGTGTTTTGTTTTCACAGCCTGTCCACGTCACACAGGTACGAAGGCTGTTTGCAGAGCAGTCCGAGACAGCTAGAGTGAGGTCTCACTGCCCACCGAGCCCAATAAACCTCTGGTTTGATTCCGGGGTCTCATATACACACCAAGTAGTATTTCCAATCGACTCTCTTCTTCAGTGGGCCTTCAAAGAAGGGTCAGGAGCATAGTTCTCCTAAACCAGCAGAGTAACTGTACCAGCACATCACAGTTCAATATTCAGAATTGGTAAATACAACAGAGATAGGATTACTTTAAAATATCAGGGAGAAGTAAAGACAAATTTAGACCTTGGATCAAAAGAGATAAAGTCTACTTGACTTTCAAATAGGGAGATGGTAGAAACTCATTCATTCAGTAGTTTTTTGTTTTGTTTTGTTTTTTAAAGTTTCTATTTATTTATTTATTTGACAGAGAGAGACACAGAGAGAGGGGGAACACAAGCAGGGGGAGTGGGAGAGGAGGAAGCAGGCTTCCCACCGAGCAGGGAATCTGATTTGAGCCTTGATCCCAGGACCCTGGGATCATGACCTGAGCTGAAGGCAGCCATTAACCCCGGAGCCACCCAGTGCCCACATGCAGTTTTGCTGAACAAAAAGACAATATGGTCTGATGAGGAGAGTAGGGGAATAGAAAAAATGCCCTAAAATGGGGCTGGATATCTTTAATTTCTATGATTATATAAAAAAGAGTGGACTTTACAGATAATGCTATAGAAGCGAACATTAGTAAGAAAAAATCCCAGCTGGTTCCTGTGGAATTATAAATATGTGAAACTATAATAAACCTCTTGTTCAAATTAGAAAAAAAAATTTTTTTAAATTCTAAATTAGAATTTGTCTCCTGATTTAGAATTTGTATTTGTTGGGATGGAGTTGAATGTTAAAAGTTTAGACTTCTAGTATCTATAGGAAAAGCTTTGTTAGCCATACTGATAAATGGCCCAATACTGCAGGAATCCATCTAATTATTTCTGGAGGAGAAAACTTTTAATGCACTCGAGACAGCAACTTTAATGTAGTTGGGGTGATAAATAAAACTGATCCCTCTCTCTCTCTCTGCCTGCCTCTCTGCATGCTTGTGATCTCTGTTAAATAAATAAATAAAATCTTAAAAAAAAACAACTGATCCAAGAATCACAAGTTATTTTTATGTCCAATGAAATCAGGTTCCCTAAAAATTGCTGCGTGATCGGTTGTTAGGTTAGTTCATGTTACACTATGTATTGAAAGTAATGAGACATCCTGGGAGTGTGTGTATGCTGTACTGAATATTGAAACCGATCACGCAAAGTTCTGTGATGTAATCATGATCCCTTGACAGTTACCAATCAGTCTGATTTCCACACGACTCACTGATTGTTGTGGGATGAAGTCATGCCTTCTGACCTCAGTTGCTTTCTGCTGCCAAGTAAAAGAAGACCAGACATGTAATTTATGGTTATGGGTATGAAAGTGGGCATCTTTTTTTGTCATTTTTTCCTTTTTTGTCTAGTTGACACACAATGTGACGTTAATTTCAGGTGTACAGCTGGGGGATTCACTGACTCTATACGTTATGCTATGCTCACCACAAGTGAAGAGGGTGTCTTTTCTGCATTTAAAGATTGATAGTGTTCCTTTTTGTTCTGGATTTTTTAAGATAAGACTTATCTATTTGCGTTCAGCAGGGGGCAGCAGAGGCAAAAAGAAGAGCTGTTCAGGGGCCTTGCTACGCTGAGCGCACTTCCCTCTGCAGCCTGTAGGTCAAAGCCAGGTGGGGTGGCCATGCCTTCCATAGGGTCTGAGGTCTGTCATTGCCCTTTTTGCTCTCTACCCCATAAGCCTCCTGTGGACATGTTGGATGTTTAGGTGGGCCACATGTTGGGGCACCCCCTCCTTGCACACACACATGTTTTAAGTGTGCAACGTTTTCTTACAGAAATCTCCAGTGTTCCTTGTCTGATCTTCGCCCCCTCCCCTCTCCTTTTGCTGGAGTAGTTATGTGCAGTCAGTATGGGATCTTATTAGTTGTCATCTTGCTCGGACATCATCTGAGTGTTATCTTGGTATCTTTTCCTTTCCTTCATGCTCTCTGCCTTCTTGCATTTGCTGCAAACTCCTATATCTAAACCTGGAAATACACCCTCAGAATGAATGATCTTGAATTCAGCCTTCATTCCCTGTGCCCATTGCTGTTGCTGTACAGACCCTTCTGTTTTGCCCAAGTTATTATTTTAACAACCTCTGTGTGTGTGTGTGTATAGTCCATCCTCCATGCCACTGTGGGAATGTTCTTTCTGATTTATAGATGGATTCCTTTGCTTAGAGTACTGCAGCTTTCCAAGCTCTTTGTGGTCTGGCCCCGCCCACTTCCATGACCTACCTGCTGCCTCAAAGGCTAGAGGGCAGCCCCTTAACAGCTGACAGCTCCTAAAGGAGCCAACAACTCCTGAGCCCTGCAAGGTGCCTGGGCTCTGCTGGGCCTTTCAAAACAGTTTTGTTTTTTTTTTTTTAAAGATTTTATTTATTTATTTGACAGACAGAGATCACAAGTAGGCAGAGAGGCAGGCAGAGAGAGAGAGGGAAGCAAGCTCCCCTGCTGAGCAGAGAGCCCGATGCAGGGCTTGATCCCAGGACTCTGGGATCATGACCTGAGCCGAAGACAGAGGCTTTAACCCATTGAGCCACCCAGGTGCCCCTCAAAACAGTTTTAATCGTCAGAACGATTTAGAAGTAACCAGCACTACTATCTGAAGATGGGAAGGCAGGACAGCTGAGAGCTGGTTTCATGCATGGACACCTCTCTAGTTGCATGGGTGCCAGCCCTCAGAAGCAGCATGTGCTCCGCCCCTGACACCCCCCCTGCCCCCCATCCTTGCCCCTGCTCCCACCCTGTGCCTTGCCTCCAGTTAGCAGAAGGAGCCCTGGGCTTTCACACCCCTCTCTGTTCTCCCCTTTGCCTGATTCCTGATACATGCAGGTTTCAGTTACTGGGTGTGCTTCCAGACTGGACAGTGGTTTCCATACTCTGCTTACCCCTCTCATCTGAGTCCTCCCCATCCCCCCAGGCAGAACCGATCCCTCCCCTGCTTTCTGAGGTTTGTGTGTCAACACTTAACCCAGGAGTTTACACTTGGTTCAGGCCTTTCCTGCCTGAGTTCCTAGATGGACTCTGTCCTCTTTGTCCCCAGGCACCCTAGTCCAGACTGGGCAGAAACTCACTGCTCTAAAAACAGAGCCCAGTATATAATGGATTGTGGAGCAGATGGTTTGTGTTAAAAAGCAAGAACCGAAAGGGAAAAATAATATTGACAGCAAAGGAGAGAATTTTCCTGAATGTGTATGTGTTTTTGAGGATGAGACATGATTCTTGTGATGATGAGGTGCATTATTTATTTTAGCCTTCGGGTGCTTCTGACCAAATGCTGGACCCTGGCTTAGAGGAGCTCGAAAAGGAGAGGAAAAGGGACCACAGTCCAGCCTTGTCCCTCTCCTCCCGCCTTCATTTAAAGCAAGTATCTGCTTTGTGTCACTGACTCCTGAACTAGGGAGGACTTTATCAAGAAGTTTAATTCTGGGACTGGGATTAAAGGACTAGTGCTTCCAGAGATCCCTGAGGGCCAGAGAGTTTAGATCTTTAAGAAAGCTGGACTTTCTTTTTTTTCTTTATGTTAAGGTACAAGATGTCATAAAGAAAGTGGCAGTAAGGAGACCTCTTGCATTAACAAAGGCTTGTGTCAGGAAGTTCTCCTGATTTTTGTCATGTACTATGGAAGGTATTCATATTTAAGCTTGAATTCTGGTATCTGTGGGGTACTTTTTCTATTTCACCTAAAACTATTTGATTATGTATCTTTAAAAGGCAAGATTCCCCTTTTAAGTGTAACCACAGTGCCATCTACAGAACTCCCCAAAGTCATCAGAGAGTCCTTCAAAGAACAGAGTCCCATCAGTGTTCACATCTCCCAGGTGTCCTGCGAATGCTGCGTCTTGCCATTCTCCTTGTCCCCCACAGAAGTCCCAGGCACGACCATGTGCCCGAGCCGCTCGGAAGCAACCTCTGTGCAGACCTGCCACCATGTCTTTGATTTATGTAGTTAGGGTCCTTTGTTTCATTTGACTTTTGCTTTCTAGGGATCGCTCTCTGGAATTTAATTTTGTTTTCTGATTATGTAAAATATTTACGGAGCTCGAAGGAATCTTTCCTCCCTTCACCGCTTTTGTCCCCCACCCCCAGTCCCTCTCTCTTCCTTCTTCCCTGTCCCCTGGGTCTTTTTTTGTTGTGAAACTTGTGATTTGTGTTCTAATGGTTACCCTAGTCCTTTGATTTTCTCTTCGTCTTGCGGGAGGGTGGAGAGAGCTCCTGTTTTCTGTTGTTTACCCCCTTTGAGCAGCACTTGGAATTAGCTGGTGAGCTCTTGTTGCCTTCCCCTCTTCTTCCCCAGCATCTGTATGAAAGTTACATCCCGTTATCCCCAGCATGTCCGTGAGCACATTTTCCTTCTGTGTCATCTCCCCATGGCCCCCTGGTTTTGATGGTCACATTGTCTCTGCTGTTGCATGCATACAGCCATCTTCTGTCTCCCTTATATTTGTCCATCTTTGTTCAGGGCAGATGCATATGGAACACTCGGGGCACATTTTATGCTGCCGACTCTCCGGGCCTCTGGTTTTCCCCAGCCATCGATCCTCCTGCAGATGTCCCAGCAGGGGCATATGGGAGCACTGTCCCTGCACATCGACAGCAGTTCTTCCACAGCCTTTATACTTGGGGGCCCATGTGGCTGGCTGTAAAGTCTTTGACTCATGTTATCTTTCAGTGAGAAACTTAAGTAATTTCCACCATCATGTTTTGCCATCAAGAGCTGACCCATATTGGGTGACCATCTCAATTCCTTGCCCTTCTAGCGACTTGGCTTTTTGCCTTGAATACCCAAAGGAGTTTTTCCTTGTCTTTCAAGCTCAGTCTCTCCTTGTCACCTGGTAAAGTAGAGCCAGTGAAGACCCCTTCCCCGGCAGTCAGGCTTTCCAGTGATAGTGGTTTGGGAACTCTGGCTTTCGTGGCCTCACAGCCCCCTTTTCCTCTGTCCACTTCTCCCCCCATTTTCTAACATCACCTGGTTCCTGTAGTTGGTGGTGGGTCCCCAGTGGCTTGTGCTTTTGGGTTTGTGGACATGCCCAGTCACTTTGTGCTATTACAAAAGTTGGCAGTGGGTTTTTGGTTTTGTTACCCCCGATTGTGTTGTCTGTTTTACTTGTGGCAAAACACACAGTAACATAAAATTTACCGTCCTCACCTTTTGTAAGTCTACAGTTCAGTGGCGTTGAGCATGTTCCCACTGTTGGTCACCCAACACCACCACGCACCTCCAGAATGTCTTCCCATCTTGCAGAACTGAAACTCTGTCCTCATTAAGCAGTAGCTCCCCATCCCCCTCCTCGTGGCAATGCCACACTTTCTGTGTCAATGATTTTGACTGTTCCAGATACCTCATGTAAGTGGAATCATGCAGGATTTGTCCTTTTGTTCCACGGCTTGCTTTACTTAGTATGATGTAATCAAGCCTCTTCCATAGTTATATGTCCGAATGTCCTTCCTCTTTAAGGCTGAGTAGTACACTCCATTGTACACATGTACTGCATTTTGTTTTTCCGTTCATTAATTAAAGGACACTTGGGTTGTTTCTACCCTTTGTCTATTGTGAACTGCTCTGAACTAATTGTTCTGTTTTATGTGAAGGCTGCAAGAGTAAAAAGACTGCCCTGCCACAGTCTTCCAAGATACCATGGTTTTGAAACATTTTAAAGTAATACTTAAAAGTTTTAGTAAACTTACACACATATACTCACAAACACATTCTACTTGGTGAAACCTACTCTAAATCAATTAAAAACATAAGTAACAAAAAACTACTTGCACTTTAAAGCACAGAAGGTATTCTGATTTCTCTAAAACATCAGGCCCTCCTTCGAAAAAATTTTTAAATAAAGAATGGCCTCATAGAAAAATGAATATGAACAGATATTTCATAGAAAGTAAAATCACCTGCCTTATGAATGTATGAAAAGATATTTTGTCTTATGCATACAGAGATGTGCAAACTAAAAGTTCATGAGTTTATTCTCTGTTCAGATTGTTAAAATCAGAGGGTTTGGGGATACTCTGTTGAGGGTGTGGGGAAATGGACACTTACATTTATGAATGTAAATTGCCTGCAGGAGGACGAACTGAGAATCTCTCTCCAAGTTACAGGGTACGGTTGTGCTAAGGGGTATTCTACGGGTCTAAGCACAAAAATGCCAAATAACCAATGGAGAAGACTCTACATGATCAAATTGGTTGTTTAAGAAGAAACCCAACGACCCAGATGCTGCTGAGAGAGGAGTGGTTAAATGCGCTGTGGTCGAAGAAGTAGCAGTCTGAAACGACATCAGGTAGCAGGAGATCAGCTAGATAGCTTATCTAAAGATTGCAAACACCTACAAATCCAACGGGAGATCGAAAAGAAGAACAGCAATTCTAGAAACAGAAAATCAACCCCTTTCTGAAAGGTAGGACTGGTGGAGAAGTGAATCCAAAGCAACGGGAAGATAGACCCCGGGGGGAGGGGCCAGCTCCTGGCAAGCGGCAGAGCAACGGAGCACTAAATCAGGACTTTTTTTTTTTTTTTTAATATTTTATTTATTTATTTGACAGATCACAAGTAGGTAGAGAGGCAGGTAGAGAGAGAGGGGGAAGCAGGCTCCCCGCTTAGCAGAGAGCCCAATGTGGGGCTCAATCCCAGGACCCTGAGATCATGACCTGAGCTGAAGGCAGTGGCCAAACCCACTGAGCCACCCAGGTGCCCCTAAATCAGGACTTTTAAAAGTCTGTTCCGCTGAGGGACATTGCTCCAGAGGCTAAACTGGGGTGAAGCCCACGCAGGGTCAGCGTGGCCTCAGGTCCTGCAGGGTCACAGAAGAATCGGGGGTGTCTGAGTGTCGCAGAGCTCGCAGATATTAGAACGGGGAAGCTGGCTACAGAGACAGAGCCAAGGAGTGCGCTCTCAGCTCGGGGTTACCTTGAACCAGTTGCAGCCTCGGTGAGCTTGGAGCATGGCCGGAGGCTAGGGAGATGAGAGTAATTGGGCGCTATTCTCTGAGAGTGCACTGAGGAGTGGGGCCCCAAGCTCTCGGCTCCTCCAGGCGGGAGACTGGGAGGCTGCCATTTTCATTCCCATCCTCCAGAACTCTAAGGAAAGCGCTCAGGGAAAAAAAGCTCCGGAAAGCAAACCCGAGTGGATTACTCAGCCTGGCCCCTGGTAAGGGCGGTGCAGTTCCGCCTGGGGCAAAGACACTTGAGAATCACTACAACAGGCCCCTGCCCCAGAAGATCAACAAGAAATCCATCCAGGACCAAGTTCACCTACCAAGGAGTTCAGGTTCAATACCAAGGAGAGCAGCGGAATTCCAGAGGAGGAGAAAGCAAAGCACAGAACTCATGGCTTTCTTCCCATGATTCCTTAGTCTTGCAGTTTTTTATTTTTTTAAAAAAAGATTTTATTTATTTATTTGACAGAGAGAGCACAAGTAGACGGAGAGGCAGGCAGAGAGAGAGAGATAGAGGGAAGCAGGCTCCCTGCCGAGCAGAATCCGACCCGGGACTCGATCCCAGGACCCTGAGATAATGACCTGAGCCGAAGGCAGTGGCTTAACCCACTGAGCCACCCAGGCGCCCAGCAGTTCTTTACTTTTTTAACCTTTTCTTTTTTTAATGTTTTTTAACTGGTTTATCTAATATATACATATTTTTCTTTTTTATATTTTTCTTTATTTGTTTTCTTTTTTTAATTGTTTCTTTCTTTTTTCTTTTTTTTTTCTGAACCTCTTTTTATCCCTTTCTCCCTCCCCACCCCCCCTTGATTTGGTATCTCTTCTGATTTGGTTAAAGCGTATTTTCCTGGGGTCTTTGCCACACTTTTAGTATTTTACTTGCTCCTTCATATACTCTTATCTGGACAAAATGACAAGGCAGAAAAATTCACCACAAAAAAAAGAACAAGAGGCACTACCGAAGGCTAGGGTCCTAATCAATACAGACATTGGTAATATGTCAGATCTAGAGTTCAGAATGACGATTCTCAAGGTTCTAGCCGGGCTCGAAAAAGGCATGGAAGATATTAGAGAAACCCTCTCAGGAGATATAAAAGCCCTTTCTGGAGAAATAAAAGAACTAAAATCTAACCAAGTTGAAATAAAAAAAGCTATTAATGAGGTGCAATCAAAAATGGAGGCTCTCACTGCTAGGATAAATGAGGCAGAAGAAAGAATTAGTGATATAGAAGACCAAATGACAGACAATAAAGAAGCTGAGCAAAAGAGAGACAAACAGCTACTGGACCACGAGGGGAGAATTTGAGAGATAAGTGACACCATAAGACGAAACAACATTAGAATAATTGGGATTCCAGAAGAAGAAGAAAGAGAGAGGGGAGCAGAAGGTATATTGGAGAGAATTATTGGAGAGAATTTCCCTAGTATGGCAAAGGGAACAAGCATCAAAATCCAGGAGGTGCAGAGAACCCCCCTCAAAATCAACAAGAATAGGTCCACACTCCGGCACCTAGTAATAAAATTTACAAGTCTCAGTGACAAAGAGAAAATCCTGAAAGCAACCCGGGAAAAGAAGTCTGTAACATACAATGGTAAAAATATTAGATTGGCAGCAAACTTATCCAAGAGACCTGGCAGGCCAGAAAGAGCTGGCATTCAGAGCACTAAACAAGAAAAACATGCAGCCAAGAATACTATATCCAGCTAGGCTATCATTGAAAATAGAAGGAGAGATAAAAAGCTTCCAGGACAAACAAAAACTGAAAGAATTTGCAAACACCAAACCAGCTCTACAGGAAATACTGAAAGGGGTCCTCTAAGCAAAGAGAGAGCCTAAAAGTAGTAGATCAGAAAGGAACAGAGACAATATACAGGAACAGTCACCTTACAGGCAATACAATGGCACTAAATTCATATCTCTCAATAGTTACCCTGAATGTTAATGGGCTAAATGCCCCAATCAAAAGACACAGGGTATCAGAACAGATTAAAAAAACAAAACCCATCTATATGTTGCCTACAAGAAACTCATTTCAGACCTGAAGACACCTCCAGATTTAAAGTGAGGGCGTGGAAAACAATTTACCATGCTAATGGACATCAGAAGAAAGCAGGGGTGGCAATCCTTAGATCAGATCAATTAGATTTTAAGCCAAAGACTATAATAAGAGATGAGGAAGGACACTATATATATATATACTATATATACTATATATACTCAAAAGATCTGTCCAACAAGGAGATCTAACAATTTTAAATATCTATGCTCCTAATGGAGCAGCCAACTATATAAACCAATTAATAACAAAATCAAAGAAATACATCAACAATAATACAATAATAGCAGGGGACTTTAACACTCCCCTCACTGAAATGGACAGATCAGCCAAGCAAAAGATCAACAAGGAAATAAAAGCCTTAAATGACACACTGGACCAGAGGGACATCACAGATCTATTCAGAACATTTCATCCCAAAGCAACAGTATACACATTCTTCTCTAGTGCACATTTAACATTCTCCAGAATAGATCACATCCTGGGTCCTAAATCAGGTCTCAACTGGTATCAAAAGATTGGGATCATTCCCTGCATATTTTCAGACCACAATGCTCTGAAGCTAGAACTCAGTCACAAGAGGAAATTTGGAAAGAACCCAAATACATGGAGACTAAATAGCATCCTTTTAAAGAATGAATGGGTCAACCAGGAATTTAAAGAAGAATTGAAAAAAATCATGGAAACAAATGATAATGAAAACACAACAGTTCAAAGTCTGTGGGACACAGCAAAGGCAGTCCTGAGAGGAAAATATATAGCGGTACAAGCCGTTCTCAAGAAACAAGAAAGGTCTCAAGTACACAACCTAACCCTGCACCTAAAGGAGTTGGAGAAAGAACAAGAAAGAAAGCCTAAACCCAGTAGGAGAAGAGAAATCAAAAAGATCAGAGCAGAAATCAATGAAATACAAACCAAAAAAACAATAGAGCAAATCAATGCAACTAGGAGCTGGTTCTTTGAAAGAATTAATAAGATTGATAAAACCCTGGCCAGACTTATCAAAATGAAAAGAGAAAGGACCCAAATAAATAAAATCATGAATGAAAGAGGAGAGATCTCAACTAACACCAAAGAAATACAAACAATTATAAGAACATACTATGAGCAACTCTACGCCAACAAATTTGACAATCTGGAAGAAATGGATGCATTCCTAGAGACATATAAACTACCACAACTGAACCAGGAAGAAATAGAAAACCTGAACAGACCCATAACCAGTAAGGAGATTGAAACAGTCATCAAAAATCTCCAAAGAAACAAAAGCCCAGGGTCAGAAGGCTTCCCAGGGGAATTCTACCAAACATTTAAAGAAGAACTAATTCCTATTCTCCTGAAACTGTTCCAAAAAATAGAAATGGAAGGAAAACTTCCAAACTCATTTTATGAGGCCAACATCACCTTGATCCCAAAACCAGACAAGGATCCCATCAAAAAAGAGAACTACAAACCAATATCCTTGATGAACACAGATGTGAAAATTCTCACCAAAATACTAGCCAATAGGATTCAACAGTACATTAAAAGGATTATTTACCACAACCAAGTGGGATTTATTATAGGGCTGCAAGGTTGGTTCAACATCTGCGAATCAATCAATGTGATACAACACATTAATAAAAGAAAGAACAAGAACCATATGATACTCTCAATAGGTGCTGAAAAAGCATTTGACAAAGTACAGCATCCCTTCCTGATCAAAACTCTTCAAAGTGTAGGGATAGAGGGCACATTTCTCAATATTATCATAGCCATCTATGAAAAACCCACCGCAAATATCATTCTCAATGGAGAAAAACTGAAAGCTTTTCTGCTAAGGTCAGGAACATGGCAGGGATGTCCATTATCACCACTGCTATTTAACATAGTACTAGAAATCCTAGCCTCAGCAATCAGACAACAAAAGGAAATTAAATGCACCCAAATCGGCAAAGAAGAAGTCAAACTATCACTCTTCACAAATGATGTGATACTATATGTGGAAAACCCAAAAGACTCCACTCCAAAACTGCTAGAACTTATACAGGAATTCAGTAAAGTGTCAGGATATAAAATCAATGCACAGAAATCAATTGCATTTCTCTGCACCAACAACAAGACAGAAGAAAGAGAAATTAAGGAGTCAATCCCATTTACAACTGCACCCAAAACTATAAGATACCTAGGAATAAACCTAACCAAAGAGGCTAAGAATCTATACTCAGAAAACTATAAAGTACTCATGAAAGAAATTGAGGAAGACACAAAGAAATGGAAGAATGTTCCATGCTCCTGGATTGGAAGAATAAATACTGTGAAAATGTCTATGCTACCTAAAGCAATCTACACATTTAATGCAATTCCTATCAAAATACCATCCATTTTTTTCAAAGAGATGGAATAAATAATCCTAAAATTTATATGGAACCAGAAAAGACTTTGAATAGCCAAAAGAATATTGAAAAAGAAAGCCAAAGTTGGTGGCATCACAATTCTGGACTTCAAGCTCTATTACAAAACTGTCTTCAGCAAGACAGCATGGTACTGGCACAAAAACAGACACATAGATCAATGGAACAGAATAGAGAGCCCAGAAATAGACCCTCAACTCTACGGTCAACTAATCTTCGACAAAGCAGGAAAGAATGTCCAATGGAAAAAAGACAGCCTCTTCAATAAATGGTGTTGGGAAAATTGGACAGCCCCATCCAAAAAAATGAAATTGGACCATTTCCTTATACCACACATGAAAATAGACTCAAAATGGATGAAGGACCTAAATGTGAGAAAGGAATCCATCAAAATCCTTGAGGAGAACACAGGCAGCAACCTCTTCGACCTCAGCCGCAGCAACATCTTCCTAGGAACATCGCCAAAGGCAAGGGAAGCAAGGGCAAAAATGAACTATTGGGATTTCATCAAGATCAAAAGCTTTTCCACAGCAAAGGAAGCAGTTAACAAAACCAAAAGACAACTGACAGAATGGGAGAAGATATTTGCAAACGACATATCAGATAAAGGGCTAGTGTCCAAAATCTATAAAGAACTTAGCAAACTCAACACCCAAAGAACAAATAATCCAACCAAGAAATGGGCAGAAGACATGAACAGACAATTCTGCAAAGAAGACAACCAGATGGCCAACAGACACATGAAAAAGTGCTCCATATCACTCAGCATCAGGGAAATACAAATCAAAACCACAATGAGATATCACCTCACACCAGTCAGAATGGCTAAAATTAACAAGTCAGGAAATGACAGATGCTGGCGAGGATGCGGAGAAAGGGGAACCCTCCTACACTGTTGGTGGGAATGCAAGCTAGTGCAACCACTCTGGAAAACAGCATGGAGGTTCCTCAAAAAGTTGAAAATAGAACTACCCTATGACCCAGCAATTGCACTACTGGGTATTTATCCTAAAGATACAAACATAGTGATCTGAAGGGGCACATGCACCCGAATGTTTATAGCAGTAATGTCTACAATAGCCAAACTATGGAAAGAACCTAGATGTCCATCAACAGATGAATGGATAAAGAAGAAGTGGTATATATACACAATGGAATACTATGCAGCCATCAAAAGAAATGAAGTCTTGCCATTTGTGATGACGTGGATGGAACTAAAGGGTATCGTGCTTAGCGAAATAAGTCAATCGGAGAAAGACAACTATCATATGATCTCCCTGATATGAGGAAGTGGAGATGCAACATGGGGGGTTAAGGAGGTAGGAGACGAATAAATGAAACAAGATGGGATTGGGAGAGAGACAAACCATAAGTGACTCTTAATCTCACAAAACAAACTGAGGGTTGCTGGGGGGAGGAGGGTTGGGAGAGGGGGGTGGGGTTATGGGCATTGGGGAGGGTATGTGCTATGGTGAGTGCTGTGAAGTGTGTAAACCTGGTGATTCACAGACCTGTACCCCTGGGGATAAAAATATATGTTTATAAAAAGTGAAAAATTAAAAAATAAAAATGAATGCGCTGTGGTCTAGCAGGCTGTCAGGACACCGCGCAGCCAGGAACAAGAACCAAGGAGTTTATGTGTTGAGGCAGACGGTTCTCTGAAAGACAATGAATTAAAAATGTAGAGAGTGCTACTATAATGGGGGACAGAGTTAACTTAAAATACATCACGTATTTCTGCAGCTGCACAGAAATTCATAGCATCGATTACCTCTGGAGCACCACTGGCTGGGACTGTGGTGGGAGGGAGACTCTTCATTAAACCCCTTTGAATGTTTGGAAATTTGAGCTCTATGAATGCATCACTTCCATTGTAAATCTTAAAAAATACAGGAGAAAAAAAATACATGTACGGGTGTGAAGAAAAAAAAATCCAAGAGCAAGGGGCTTTTGTATTTAGAATGTCATTTTTCTTCTTCGTGTATCCTTTGCAAGAATCAGGACCTGTGCTTTGGGTAGGGTTCCTTATTCATGTTGAGTTCCTCAGGCCTCTTCTCCGGCCCCTGCACCTGCTGGCCCTCACTGTCCTGTCTGTGGAACTGACCACTTTTCCTGCTTTGCATGCATATCTGTCACATGACTGATTCCGGGGCAGGGTTTCTAGTCTGCATGTCACCAGACCCTGGCTCTGGGATGGGGGTGGGTGCAGGGCAGAAAGGTTCTGTTTTACACAGTTGCGCTAACTAGGTTTCTTTTTTTTTTTTTTTTTTTAAAGATTTTATTTATTTATTTGAGAGAGAGAGTGTGAGAGAGAGCATGAGCGAGGAGAAGGTCAGAGAGCGAAGCAGACTCCCCATGGAGCTGGGAGCCTGATGTGGGACTCGATCCCGGGACTCCAGGATCACGCCCTGAGCCGAAGGCAGTCGTCCAACCAACTGCGCCACCCAGGCGTCCCGCGCTAACTAGGTTTCTTAACTGGAGGATTTCTCAGAGCTTTTAATACACTAATATCTATTGTGATCCCTAAGAGGCCATATAGCATGTATTTTTATTACTATCTTTCTGTGAGTTCCCAAGAATGGGTATATGTAAAATACATTATTTTATACATTATGGATTTGTATTACATATGTAGGTATGTGTATATACATGTGTGTGTGTTTGTGTGACATGTAAATACTCTTTTATGTATATTTTGTATATATCAGTATTTATAATAAACACACACTCATGTGCATACACATATACATTTGTGTCCAAACTTAATGAGGATGGATTGCCTTTTGAACGAGGAGAGAATGTCATGGCCACTTAGGTGGGACAACTGTTTCACTGTGTATTTTCGGAAAGGTCTTTCTATTTAGTCAGTAACTAAGTGAGCAGAGTTTTAAAATAAGTTTTTTAAAAGCCTAAAACCCACTGCTGCAGTATGTATTACAAGAGAAGGTCTGAATACAATTAAAAGTCCAACATTCATACCAATTTTTGTTTAGAGTTGGGTTGTACTCATTTTACAGGAATGATATGTATGTACCAGATAGCCCAAGTCTTCTTGATCTTATAGGGCCTTATAACCTGAATCTTATGCGTAGTCTCATGTCAAGAGTAGGCTGTACTCTGGATCTGTAATGGTTTGTATCTGGCGTGTAATGACCGCACCCGGTGGTTTCTCTGCACTAGACCTGCAGTCATCCTTGGTAGGAAGCGGGTGTGCCCGTTCGCCCTGCCCTCCTGGAGATGGGCCCACTGGCAAAGCCAAAAGCAGTGCCCTTGACGGGGGAGGGGGATCCAGGCCTGACTCTAGAAGTGGGCTTTCTGCCCTTTAAAAAGAAGCCTCTCTGTAAATAGAATAGAATAGAATCTTCTGCTTCACAAAATTTCTGGTTACCCAAGGCATGACAATTCAGAAACAGAATAGTAGAAACAGGATTTGACTTCACTTTGACCTTGCTCCCAGAGTACATGTGACCTCTTCCACCTGGCTGGTGGGGGCCCTGTGTCTCTGCGCAGAGCAGATATCAAGTGGTACTTATAAGAGCTCTGTTGGGCTAATTTATGCCCTTGGCCTGGGACTTCTGATAGCTGCCTTATGCCAAGGGACAAGTCAGAAAGTTGAAAGGACAGCTGAAGACTCCATTGTGCTAGCTCTGCCACTGGGGAACAGTGGCAGACTTTCTTGTTCTCTCTCCTCACATGGCCATCTTTCTTGTCCTTCTGCTGGCTTCCCTGACTCCAGGTCTGTAACCCCGCCTCACCTGTGTGGAGGGCCAGAGAAGCTGTCAGTCAGAGGGGATGGTCTGGCAAGGAGACAGTCACTTTCAGAGCACCAGGAATCAGCTGTGCTTGCCAAAGTCTCTGATCAGGTGCTTGCGGGTCTGAGTCAGTGGTGTGTTGTGTAGCCTCTGTGGTTCCACGTCTAGGTGCTTCTATTCAGGATGACGGGATCTCTTTGCATGCTTCTTCTAAGTCTGCCTCTAGCATTCGCAAACTCGAATACAGAAATAAGCCCATATTCTTGGAGATGGGGCGTGTTTGCAGAAGTGGTTTATATTTCCCTTTAGGAAGGGAAAGAGTAGATGGCATTTGAGTCCTGCAACCACGTGGAGTAAATCATGATTCGGCTGATTTCTCATCAGCAGGCCGGAGATCAAGAATTCTTCTACTGCAGATGATGGCTGCTTCTTATCCTTTCTGCTAGGTGGATGGTTTTCATCGTATCTGCTTCCAGAAATGGAGCTGTCATTCCCGTACAACAGAACCCACTCCTGTCTGCTTATTGTTGGGGGGATTAAATAGGCCAGTTTTTAGGCCACACATGGTTGCTGTCAGGGAAGAAAGGTAAAGGCAAGTGGTAAGGAGATGAAAAAGCAACCTGCCTTTTCTGACTTCTCTCAGGGAATGTCTGTGGGGAGAGGGAGGAAATGCTACACTATTGAGAACTTTTTAAAACTACAGCGAAAGTCCCTTTAAAAGCTGATGTAAGGGAACGGAACTAATGGTCTCTAGGTGCCAACTGTCTCCACTTCCCTCTCTTCTTCAGTTGGTAGCAGTGTTAACTGCCTGCTGTATACCTGGGTGACTCAGTGGGTGAAAAAAATTGGGCTTTAGAATCCGAAAGGTCTGCTTTTTAAATCCCAGCTCAGCCACTTACAACTTCACGAACTGTGGCTAAGATCTTAACTGTCCCTCCATCTGAGTTCCCAAATACCGAGGAGATAGCTCTTCAGATCCAGAAGGCCTTCCTGAGTGGCAGGTGTCATGCCGGGGTGTGGGGCTACGAAGAGGAATAACGTACGTGCCATACCGCCAAGGACTTCACGGCTCACAGGACAGCACAGTGGTTGGAGGGTGGAGGAATTGAATTCCCAGGGTTTGAAATATGATTGGAGTCTTTGATCGTGAGGAGGTGACCACCTGACTGTGGGATGGTACCAGTATGAACAGAGCGAAGAGGCATGTCCAAGAGCTCCTTGAAGCAAAGGATGCTTGCAGCTCCAGCACTGACCAAGCTGGACAGCGACAGGAGGGGGCGGGGTTAAGACACTACAGGAGAGCTCTCTAGAGTGCCCTTTGCTCTTGCTGGATGTCATGAGAAGAAAGTTCCATGGACAGGGAAATCTGGGCAATTCTGGTTGAAACCGAGATCACTGGCAGCTTGATGGCAGGAATTCTGCCTGGGGAGTGTGACCGTGGGCCAGTCACCTCCAGGAGAGGGACTAGGAAAGCATGTGGGTTTATCTGTCTGCTGACTAAATGGCATTGGCCTTGTGCTCTGAGGGATACTCAGAAGTGAAGTGTCAGCTCCAGAGGAATGGAAGCACGGGGAGCAGCTTCTGGGCCTGTAGAGATGCTGGGGCTGTTGCTCTCTGTCTGAGCTACCAGAAGTAGAAGCTGTCCCCCTAGCCCTATGAGTTAAGGAGGAGGAGGACAGAAGATAAAAGGACACATTGGGGAAGAGGATGAGATTTATGGGGGAAGATCCTTGGAGAGGGAAGAATAGTCAAATAGAGAAGAACTTTGTTTCAGGAATGCAGAGTTAGTTCATTGACACACACATGCACAGAAATCTATTTGTATTGGAAATAATCTCATATATGCCATGTTTTTTCTTTACCTTATAGCTTCTGATTTCTGCGTAATCCTGAACATTGGGGTTTGCATTCTGACCAGAAAGTTTCTCCCCATTGTGCTGGTTTTGCGAGGTTTTGCGGGGTCTATCGAGATGAATTCAACCTATCTTTCCTTGCAGGTAATGTACAGAAGGATCCTGCAGCAGGCCGGGTTTATACAGTTTGCACAACTTCAGTTCCTGGAAGCTAAAGAGCTCTTCAGGTAAATTTGAGGTGTTGATAGCAAGCCTTCCCATGTGTCCTTCTGTGGTCAAGACCATCTCTACCATGATACCGTGAGGGGAATTGTTGCCGTGGTTAGATTGTGCTTCAGGGGGAAGTGGGGAAGCTTGTTGACAACAGCACCCACCAACAGTTGAGAGAAACAGCTCATTTCTCTCCCCTACTCCCTAGCCTCAGTTTACCTGCCCTGTGTCTCGAAGAGGGTGGAGGCTGAGGAGGAGGAGGCACCCATAACAGTCCTGTGGAGAGAGAAGAAGGGAGTCCTAGAGTGAACTCAGTAATGCAGGGGATTCCTAGAAAAATGCTGTTCTTGCTCACTTTTCCTTCTCTTCAGAGATTTTACGGAAAATCGGAAGTTTAGGAATAGAGCAGGTGCCCCTGGGAAGACTGGTAGAAACTGCTCCTTCTAAGACTTCACAAGGAAACATTTGTAAGGACAAGTTAGGACCTGAGTTTTCAGGCCGTCTAACTAGACTAGATTCTGCATGTTTTAGAGCCATCTCAAGGATAAAGGGTGTCTAAAGCGTCGAACAGATCCTTCACATCTGGGGAGCGGCCGGAGCAGAGCACGGCTCAGGAGCATGCTGTCCGCCGCCTGTTCCACAGGCTCTGGGACTCACCACCTCTCTGGCCTCCTGCTCTGTCACACTGGGGGCTGAGGGAACAGGGTTCTGAGTCAAGAAGGAGTCACTTAGTGAATAGCCATGCCCCCTCTAACTTATACTTAGGTCATATTCTGTGTGTGTTCTCATCTGTTCTTGGCAGGAGCAGTAACTGGGGGACTCATGTAGGTTCTTCGTCCCTGTGGACCTTGCTCTCTTCTGTCCTGCCTGTTCTGTCCCTGCAGCGTCAAAAACCTTCTCATTTGGGTCCATTTCTCATGGGTTAATCTGGAACAGTGGGCGAGTGGTCATAATCTGTTCCTAGAACAGTTCACAGATTTTTCTAACAGAATAGCTGTGGGTTCTGTCAGTCATTAATACAAGGCTCCCCTGTCTTTCACACTTCAACCCCTTCATAACATAAACTGACGGCTGCTCCATTGTCAAAATGTGACCGAGAGAATTGGTCCTCAAAGCAGGCAGGCCCAAGGCAAGTGCTCCCTTCCTGCGCCCACAGCAGACGTTGCTAGTTACGTGGGGTTTTTTTTTCCTCATTGATGTGGGACTTGTCCTTGCATTCCATCTCAGTTTGGTGGAGAAGCCACAAGTGCCAACACGTTGTGGTTGGCACCCAAGAGAAAACCTCTGTGGGACTTGTGTTGTGGGCCCCTCTGCTCTGTGTCTGTCCCCCGAGACGTGATACAGCCCATCCTCGTGTGCAGTGAGGTCAGCACTCCTCCCGGGAAGCAGACCTGGCCCAAGAATCAGAGCCAGAGTGCGGGGTGAGACTGCCGCCGGCTTTCCTGGCGTACCCGTGCAAGTATGGACCGCGGCCGTGGGCCCGCCGGGCAGCAGCGTGGGTGCCACTCTGCAGTGGGCGTGGGGCACTCGGAGGGCGGGTGCAGAGCACGGCTCGGATTGGGATTTGGCTGCATCCTAAATGATGAGAAGCTTCCCAAATTGAGAATCTTACAGTCTGGACCCCTTGGGCTAGATAATTTGTTAGGGGTGCTCTCCCTAATGCGTCGGAGGAACCCTGGGCCTCTATTCACTCAGTGCCAATAGCACCTGCCAGTGGTGATCAGAAGTATCCCCAGACATGGCTCGGTGTCCCCCAGGGAGCACAACTGCTGCCATGAGGGCTTTTGCTTTAGGCAGAAGGAACAGGGCAGCAGAGGCCAGGCGTGAAGTGTGTAAACCGGAGAGGTGATGGGTGGAGCTGAAGCGTCAGAGTGTGGGAGGGGTGGTGGAAGCCGATGCTGTGAGGGCATTGGGAGCAGCTGGGAAGGCCCCAGAATGCTGTGCTCAGAGATCTGGGGTTTATCCTAAAGACGCCCAGCACCGTGGAAAGTGACTAGAGGGCAGGAGTGGAAGGAAGGAGAACCAGAGGATGGAAGTCGGGGAGGAGGAGAGACTGTCCAAACTTGAAGGAAGGTGGATGTCGTGTACATTGCCGGGAGTGAAGACTCCAAGCCCAACCTAGGGTTCCCATTCATGTCTGGGAACCCTGCGTCTACTTCCGCAAGAGGGACCCCTGGTGGGGCTGCTCCAGGGCCAGGATTGAGGTCTGCAGCTCCTTTATGCTGCGGCTGTTATCACAGTGGACAGGACGAGCAGGCCGGGGGCACAGCGGGGGACAGGGCCAGCAGGAAAGCAGAGGTGGAGTGTCACCAGATGGGCTCCATGGCCTTGCACAGTTAGGATACCACTGGAGTTGTGGTCTAACCTTCTGCTCCAAGTTGTGGCCTAACTTTGTGCTCTAAGAGGCCATTGAGAGTCACCACAGAAACAGCCTCACGAATGCTCCCGCGGCTCCCATCATAGGATCTTTGATGAGGAAACTAAGTCACCTTCTGGCAAAGTCCCTTGTTTTTGAACCAGTGAGCAAACCTGTTTATAGTTTGGTGCCAGGAGAAGCGTTGGCTTCAGAAGGACGGTCCTTCACCATTGACCAGACAGTGCTGTGTTCCCTCTGCGTTCCTTTCTTGGCCTTAGTTTCCAGGGAGTCTGCTGCTCCCATGGTGTTAGGACCCTCTCCGGGGTCTCGATACTCATGTCAGCACCGGCGGTGCGTGTGTCTTTCTGCACGGCCCGCTCTGTGCTTCACTGGAATTGCGTGGGGGCCCACAGTGCGCCGTGCTCTGCCATGCCGCCTACACCCAGCTCCCCGCGAGCGGGTGTGGACGTGCCCACCCCCCGTGTTGTTTTGTGCGCCTATGTGTACTCTTTCTCTCTTTTTGCTTCATTTAGTTTGACACTGTAATTGCAGAAGCGGCCAGCTTGATGTCCGGGAGCTGATCTCTCTCTACCCCTTCCTGTTGCCCACCTCCTCCTCATTCACACGGTCCCACCCTCCTCTCCACGAGTACGCAGACCTGCACCAGCTGACCCAGGGGGACCAGGAGAAGATGGCCAAGTGTAAGCGCTTCCTCATGAGCTACCTGAACGAAGTCCGCAGCACAGAGGTCGCCAATGGCTACAAAGAGGACATCGACACGGCCCTGCTCAAGCTGTACGCGGAGGCTGACCACGACAGCCTGCTGGACCTCCTGGTCACCGAGAACTCCTGTCTCCTCACCGACAGCGCTGCCTGGCTGGAGAAGCACAACAAGTAAGTGTTCCCTTCCCATGTGCAGCCAGGGCCCCTTGAAGGTGCTGCAGCCGCTGTGCCTCAGGCCCCACAAGACTCTTCCCGTGACAGCTGGGCACCCCCCAGCTTGGAAACCCACCTTGGCAGAGTCTGCAGACTCTGGAAGGTCTCGGAAAGCATACGCTCTCACAGCCCGTCATAGGCCCAGTCAGTGCATGAAGTGATTCTTAGCATCCCCATCTGTACTGTTCCACGTAGGGCTCACCCGTGGACGTCACCATGTGGATGTTGGTAAAATTTGCAGCGCGCTTTAGTCATTCACAGCCAGATTACACAGATAGATAGACAGCTGGGTAAAAAGGTTAAAAGGGAGACTTCTTGATCTTGTTGATAAATGCATATGGCTTAAAACTCTGCCTTCATCATGAGCGTGAGTTGGTAGACAGCTGTATCCTTGCCGTGTGCACAAGGGCAGTCACCCACAGTCCCTGACTGGGTAGGAGCCATTACTGCTTTCTTCTGGGCAGGTATGGGGTTCAGCTGGGGGGTGAGGGAGTTCTTTAAAAGTGTTGGATGACCCCTAGACTCCTTTAAGGAATAAGATTCTTCCTCTGTCATTTTTGTTACGTATTTGGAATGATAGAAGGACTGACGAAAGCCCACAGGAACCACGGGCATCACAGACCCAGATCCTGTCTCTGCGTGGGTACTGGCTCTTCCCCACACTTTCCCTCAGTTTCCCAGATAGACTGTGGAAGGGAGTTGCTTTGTTCAGGAACCAGAAAATACACTGATGCCTCGTGGTAGTGATGGGGTGTGGTGGGGTCCAAAGAGTCGGCTTAACCTCCCGAAAGGCTGAGGAGAAGAGGCAGACTCCAGCAAAGAGTTCAATACCTTGAGAGTTCGCTCTCGGAGGGCAACCCAACATGTCCCCCGGGTCAGCTTGTTCCCGTCACCAGCTGGGGATGGGGAGGATGGGTAGCAGGGCACCGTGTGAACCTGGGGAGGCTGGAACAGCCATGCCATATTATCACCAACGTTTTCCACACACAAGTGAGAAGACGGAGGGCCGGTAGGCATTCCACTTGCTCAAGACCATACAGTCCCAAAGTAACGGAACCTGAAATGAAACTCAGGGCCTAGAACCCTGGGTGCCCTCCCTGGACTCCCCCTGACCTGATCTCTGCGCTGGCTGGGTACTGTGGGCCTGTGTTGCTCTTGTTCGTGTTCACATTGCTGACCTCGTCTTTCAGTAATAGCTCGGATGACACACCTTCTGAGTATTCTTTGAACACTTCATGTTGGGTTAATAGTAATCACCTGAAGAGATACAAAATTATATCAATATTTGAGGAAATTATAAAGCAAATCCAAATAGAATTTTCTGTAGTATAATTATGATTTTATTTTTTAGCTTGTCCTAGAATTTTCTGTAGTATAATTAGGATTTTATTTTTTAGCTTGTCCTAGACTTGAGGATGATCCTTTTTGGAAGTTGATAGGACGTGCATTTGATTGATTTATTTTTTTAAGATTTTATTTATTTGAGAGAGAGAGGAAGTGAGAGAGTGAACACTAGCAGGGGGAGCAGCAGGCAGAGGGAGACGTGGACTCCCTGCTGAGCACAGAGCCCGATGCGGGGCTCCATCCCAGAACCCTGAGACCATGACCTGAGCTGAAGGCAGACACTTAACCAACTGGGCCACCCAGGCACCCCAGTAGGGCATATGTGTTTTTTTTTGGTTTGTTTTTGTTTTTTTTTAAAGATTTTATTTATTTATTTGACAGAGAGAGATCACAAGTAGACGGAGAGAGAGGCAGTCAGGGAGAGAGAGATAGAGGGAAGCAGGCCCCCTGCTGAGCAGAAAGCCCAATGCGGGACTCGATCCCAGGACCCTGAGATCATGACCTGAGCTGAAGGCAGCGACTTAACCCACTGAGCCACGCAGGCGCCCAGGGCATATGTTTTAATACCAGAAATAAATAAACAGAAATGAGGATCTCTTTGGCATTGAAAATTTGTTGTTGAACTCTGAGTTGAACCAAGTATAGGGGACCAGAGGGACCAGGGGCCTGTCACTGGATGGGTGCCAGCCACAGCAGGTGGTTGGGAGAGAGCATACTCACTTCCTTGTTTTCTTTCAGGTATTTTGCACTTGGACTACTCTATCATTATAATAACCAAGATGCTGCTGCTGTTCAGGTGAGTTCAAAAGCATTTTAGCCTGATTTTTAAACATCACTATCCTTTAACTCGGAATAACTTGGGGAAAAAATTTCCCAAGTTGATAGAGACTGCTTTTGCCTGACCTATAACGTTTTCTACAGAAGGAAGTTAATATACTGTTTTAGAAAGTGAATTCCTTGAGAAATGTCAGCCAACGGCTTTCTTTTTTTTGTCTTTACAATTCTTTCAAAGATGTTATCAGGACTGAGTTTTTGAAAATTTAAGAAATAAAACGAACTGATTGCTGAGCCCTCAGGCCTGTGACGTCACCACCTTACTGGGAAATTAAGCCTGGGGACAGCCGTTTGCTTGGAACTTCCATCGTTGATGACAGTAACTGTTGCCAGTGGGCAGGATACATCATTCTCCCCATGTCACCTGTGACAGAACTGAAGCCAGTCGAGGCCGGTCCCTTACCCGGGGTCCCAGCCCTGCTCAGCGGTAGGACAGATATTTGAACCGCTATTCCAGGTGGCCCTGGCAGAGATACTGTGCTGGAGATAAAATGCCACACTCATCTCATCTCCTGTCTTGTCTTGCCTCTCTTGTGAGGCAGCTTGTGACTGGTCAGAAAACATCCTCTCCTTCTGTCACTTGTTCTCCACTGGAGTCTGTGCTACAGTTTCCTCAGGGGCCTTTTTGTTTTCTTCTGTGAGTGGCTGAGAACATTAGCCACTGTCTCCAAGCTAAAGTCAGCCTTGGGCTGTCACTGTCATGGTAACATGATTGCAGATAAGGTTTAAAAAAAAAAAACAAAAACTGGTTTCCATCAACATGCACCCCAATGGCTTCAGTAGATTTGGACATCAAGGGCAATATTTTTATACTCTAAAACATGCAGCTGTAGGAATTACGGCCTGATGTAAATGTAATAGTGACATCAGCAGAGCCATAGAGAGAGGAGGGATTGGCAAAATCAAAGTGATACAAAAGAAATCTGTATATGTGGCAGAATTCTGCTGTAAAAAATAATAACACTTTCCATGTGTGATTAGCTTATTTGGTGTGAGGATGTCAGTGTTAAGGAAACTGGTACCATAGGAAAGGTTCCCATGCTGATACCAGGATCACAGAGACGACATTGCCAGCCCTGTGTTTTGGGCTTCTCGAGAGTAGCATGGTCCTAAAGTGCAGCGTGGTGGACCAGCAGATGGGGTACAGGAGATGTGGTATGGGATGTGGGGCAGCCTCCACCTCCCCGCCCCCCTCTGATGTGGCCCCATTCTGGGTTTCCGAAAGGAAGGTTCGGTTTACACAACAGGGAAGTTTCTGGATGAAATAGCAAGGGACTGTTGTTGGCAGCTCTCATGAGCCCCCATGCACCAGACAGAACACCAGAGGACAGAATGACCAGTATTTTTGAAGACATGGTGTCTGACTATCACAGTTCACAAGAGACTTCAAAGTCAAGGATTCCTCTGATGGGGGAGGTAGAAACGCCCTGCGGATGGAGGCAGGTGAATTTCTTGTTCTGTGTCGAGATGCTGTCAGTGATCGTTTATTTCATGAAGAAACATTTGTAATACATCTACCTTTTCCTGTATGATGTGTTTCCTATTTGTATTACTGCGCTGTCATTAGAAAGGAAAGACAGAGAATCCGCGGCTTTATCTCCTTGATTTCCTGGACCACATCTACTACATATATGGCTTTATTTCTCCCAAAACCTTAAAATTGACTTGGGCATTCAGAATTTGTCCTACCACTTTCAAGTATCAGAAGGCCAAATAAGTAAACATATGCCCCTCCTTAGCTAATTCTAAAGGGTATGTAACTTTCCATTTCTTCTTCTTTCCTCCTCTCCAGCTCTGGGTGAACATCGTGAATGGGGACATTCATGACTCCACTCGCTCGGACCTGTACGAATATGTCGTCGACTTCCTTACCTATAGCTTAGACCAGGAACTCGTGTGGAAGTATGCTGATTGGGTCCTGCAGAAAAGCGAAGAGGTTTGTGCATCATAAATGCTCTTTTATGGGGGGTGGCTGTTAGCAAAAATAGAAGACTTGATTTTCAGTGAGAAACAAGCCGCCAGGCTACAAGCCTCACCCTGTCTGTAGTGTGCTCCCTTCTAATACCTCTCCTTGCTCCACCGGAGTCCCGGCTCTTTGGAAAGTTCTGCATCTCCGTCCTTCTGAGATGCACTGGTCTGCTTCTTTGTCTGGGGCAGGCCATGTTTTTGTAGAAGGGGAGAAAGCATAGCCAGGTCACATTCTTAGCGTCTTCTGAAAAATGTGTGTGTCTATGTGACTCCCCACACCTGAACAAGTGTGGCACTTCCGTTTTCAATGCACTGTCGCCTTGCAGGGTGTGGATACCAGGCCACTGCAGGCCCACCCTTGTCCTATCTCTGTGCCCCAGCCCCTGGTGTGGAAGTTGAGGGTCTGTATGAAGGAGGGAGCCCTGAGTGTCCTTGCTGTCCAGGAGGCTGAGAAGGGACAGCACGGAGGAAACACGCCGAGGAAGCACCTGGGGCTGCTGTGGGGGAGGGAGGAGGCACAACATTCTCAGGACTCCTCAGTGAAGCCCCAAGATGACGGGAAGACAGATAGTCATGGCATTTTGGTTCTCATTGTTGAAAACAGGAATATTTCCTCAGCTCCCCTTGGAGAGACAGACTTAGCTTTGTGACGTAGGACCTTCAACATAAACATAGAGTTTTCTCTGTCACATCCGCTGTTCTGAAATCTCCACTGGCGTATGTCCTCCATGGTGCTGTCTGACCTGGAGGTCTGAGACCGTGGGCTCATGTACTTCTTACTCCATCGTACTTTGCCTGTGTGCATACCCAAAGCTGTCAAAAGCGCTGGGCTCTTCCCAGTGCTGATAGATGGCATCAGCGAATCATTCCCAGAATTCTGTCTATTCTGATAGATGGTATCAGCCTGATGATAACGCCAGGCACTCAACGTACGTCATCTCTGTTAAATATCCCAGCAGGGTCACGGGGTAGAGACTACAGGCGAGGAAACCGAAGCTGAGCTCTGGAAACTTCCCTAGGTCGCGCTGTTGGTACAGTACCAATCCGGGCTTCCAAAACTCAAAATTCACAGTCAGGGTAGCTGTGTGGTGTGACCCATGGGGTGTGGGTCTGCGTGAGCTACAGTGAGCATGTGTCCGTGACTGCCCGGGGAGGAATGGTGTGTGTTTCCTCCCCTACTTGACCCATTCACATTTCCTTAGAAGACGGGTCTGCCACAGCGAGCTCCACTCGACAGGCACGGGAAGGCTATCCGGAAACTTGCCCCAGTGGGTGTGCACAGATGAGCCACATCGTGGGGCTGTGTGCAGAGCACTGGGTTTACAGGACGTTCAGGACTGTACACATTCTGTCACTCACTGCTCAGCAAGTGACCCTCATCCGAGAATGATCTTCATCATGCAAAGGATGAAGTTGTCAAAACTTCATCCTGGGTTGTCAAAACCTGCTACCAACAAACGTTTCTTTCTTTTATTTCTGACCCTTTGAGAATAAAGGAGGAGGTTTCAGAGTTTAGATCACCTTTCCTATCTTTGTGTCATGCTCTGGTCTTTGTCAGTGTCCCACCCTGCCTGTTTTGTCTGTATCCCCATGTTTTTGTTTTTGTTTTTTAGCTTTATTTTAGAAGTGGAAAGAAGCAGAGGGAGAGAATCACAAGCAGACTCCCCACTGAGCATGGAGCCCAATGCAGGGCTCGATCTCACGACCCTGAGGTCATGACCTGAGCCTAATTCAAGAGCTGGGCGCCTAACCGGCTGAGCCACCCAGGCACCCCTGTGTATCCCCATGTTTCTGACAACAATGTTACCCAAACATGAACGGGCAGTGCCCTCGAAAAAAGTACTAGCTAATTGCTGCTCTTCTTCCAGGTTGGAGTTCAGGTTTTCACCAAGAGACCTTTGGATGAGCAGCAGAACAGTTTCAATCCGGACAGAGTACTCACTTGCCTTAAGAAGTACCCTACAGCCCTTGCCAGATACCTGGAACATCTGGTCATAGACAGGAGGCTGCAGGTGAGCCCATGGACCTGGACGAACATGGGGGGGCTGCCACGCCACAGTTGTGCTTTCAGAAACAGAATGGAACTAGGAAGCCTGTTGGCAGATGGTTCTAATGTAGTATTTTAAATGGAGCTGTTTTAAATGTTCTAATGTATTTTCAGTGCCTTGCACCCTGGTTGCTCAGCCTGTCCTCGTGGATGGGCTAGGGCACTGGAGGTTTCCGAAGATTACAGGAACATGTGGCCTTTTCTTTACCCTCCTTTAAAAATTATCCTTAAGGGAAATGAGAGAAGCTGCACGTTTTTGGAAAATACCTAAATCCTGGGGCCCTCACTTTGCAAGTGAGAAACGACCCTTTTATGTTTTTTTTCACGGATGTGAAGTCTGCCTTCTGTGGATGGCAGTTTCTAGATGTTTTCCATCCGGTGAGTGTGTTCTCTTCACTGCCCCTGAGACCCTGCCCCGGCTTGCCCCGCTGGCGCCACGGTCCTGGTCTGGGAGCTCCCGTGGGCTCGGGGAGCTCCAGGTTCCCGCCTGTAAATGCCGTCGGCTTGGAATCCCGTCTCTCACAGAAGGAAGAGTACCACACGCAGCTGGCCCTCCTCTACCTGGACAAGGTGCTGCAGCAGAGGTCCGGCACTGGCAGCGAGGCCGCAGAAGCCACAGACACACAGCTGAAGCTCCAGCATCTGCTCCAGAAGTCTGATTTGTACCGAGTGCACCTGCTGATAGGTGAGGGGCGGTTCACCGGTCTCTCCTCCATCCCCGTGCCCCAGCAAGGAGGGAAGGAGCTGACTAAGGCTCCGGTGTCTCTCCTTGGATCCACCGGGGGGAGTCCTTGAGCCTCTTTTGGCCCTAAGTCAGCCTGTCTGCAGGGGAGGGTGAAGCTTCTCAGGCCTCCGCCCTCTACAAACAGACGTGGGCTCTTTAGCTGATGACACAAAGCTGCCCAGGGAGTTTGGAAGTCTGTCTTATCTGTTGAGCGTGCCTTCATTTAAACTGCCTTACTCGGCTTCGGCACGCTTGAATCCCAGTTCATTCTGATGGCACCAGTGTTTGGACCAGGCTGTGCCAGCTGGCACTGTCCCCAGCTCAGGGCTGTCACCGAGCCCTGAGCCATAGGAAGGCAGGCAGGTATCTTGGACGGGAGCCTGGTTTTCATTTCCTTGGGTTGCAGAGTCTGTGGTTTTTGTGTTGTATAAAGTGCCACGAGGCAGCACAGTGCGCACACCCAGTAGAATTAGCTAGTTTCTTGATACATTTGACATCATAGAATTTTCAGATTTGTTTTTACTGGGATTAATAATATATTTCTTTGACTTTAATGGCACTGACAGTTTTTTGACTATTACCTACAGTCCATTCTCATCATTTGCCATAGTTAACATTCTATAAACTCTCCACGAACACGGAATTACTGAATCCTGAACTATTGCTCCCAGGGAAGTACAGGGTCAGGTTCCTGCAAACCGCGGATCACAACATTTTCATCACCCATCAGTACGTTAACTTGTTTTACGAGTGCTTCTGTTTAAGACACCTTATTTAATAGGTACTGTTGATTGGTTAACATTGAACTCAGAGCTAGCAGAACTCTGGCTCAGGCTGACACACACATTTTCTCCATAAGGCATGTCATAGCCCGCTTGTGCTTGGAAGCATGAGGCCACACCTCAGCACTGTGCTTGGGGCCCATTTTAAATGGCAATGTCACCAAGAGAAAAAGCACGAAAACTCAAAAATTGTGGCACTGAGTAAATCCTAGAGAGGACTGTTTGCAGAATGAGGGCTGCCACAAGAAGGCAGTGCCTCAATGGCCTCACAGGGCCTCATCTGGGACCGTGCATGGCCGGTGGCTCCAATTGTGTGCCAGCCTGTGCCTGTCCGCGAATAATCCTGAAAGCCCTGTGACTGCTGGTTTGGAGATTCCATGGGAATTTGGGCAAGCAAGCCAATTCATGAATACGGAATCTGAATAATGAGGACTGGTGGCTGTGTGTGCCGGGCCCAGGTCAGTACGCTTGGCGTGCATTATGATGCTTTCCACAACGAAATAAGTTGAAATAAGTCCTATTTTAAAAATTATGTGAAATAAGTCCTATTTTTAAAAATTATGGGTTGGTGTCATTTTCCATACAGCCTAAAAACTCAGATTGCAGAAGAAACAAAAGAAGAGCTTTAGAGTCACATCAATAGGGATTTTTAACGACAGGAACCCACACTCCTTCACATGAAATATAGTTTAAATTGGAATAAAGGGGTTCACGGCACTTTTTTGCCAGGAAGGGTTAGTGTCTGAATTTAAATCAATAAAGTGCCTTTTTGCCATAGTTGAAAGATCCTGTACTGGGAAAATAGGAACGATGCCAGATTAATTGGAGGCCTGTGACCGTGATACTCAGGTTTCGCCAGGGCCTACCAGGATGACAGGTCATTTGTTCTGTTCAGTCGCTAAGCATTATTAAAAATGTGTATTCTGCCATTAGGCTCTCCCTGTGAGTAGGGAGTTTCCCCTTTGGAAACACCCAGCTCTGTGGCACGGAGGTCCAAGCAAGCCTTGTGTGAACTGCCTAGGTCGCTGGGCACGCTTTGCCCTTTCTTGAGTGGAGAGCACTGGGCGGCGGGGGGGCAAGCCGGGGCTGGCTCTAACCACAGACTGCTGCCACGCAGATAGAACCCGGGGTGCCGGGCTTCCCATGGAGAGCGCCATCCTGCACGGGAAGCTGGAGGAGCACGAGGAGGCCCTGCGCATCCTGGTGCACGAGCTGCGGGACTTCGCAGCGGCCGAGGACTACTGCCTGTGGCGCTCTGAGGGCAGGGACCCGCCATACCGGCAGCGGCTCTTCCACACGCTGCTGGCCATGTACCTCCAGCCTGGCCCTGCCGCGCCTGAGCTGGCCGTGGCCGCCACGGACCTCCTGAACCACCACGCGGCTGATTTCGACGCCGCCCGGGTCCTACCGCTGTTGCCAGGCAGCTGGTCGGTGCAGCTGCTGCGCCCATTCCTAACCGGGGCCGTCCGGAATAGCGTGCATGCCCGCAGGACCACTCAGGTGGCTCTGGGCCTGGCCAAGTCCGAAAACCTGATCTACAAGTACGATAAGGTGAGAGCTGGGCCCGGCCAGTCATGCCGGCTTCTAGACCCCAGTTGTGGGGGGCTCGGGGGGAGGGGGCACGTTCTATTTCAGTAGTTCCGGGTGCATCTTCTCTGCACCTTCAGCACCTCAAATACTTGATTCTGCTCACGTAAAAGCCCAGGTATGTGGAAGCAGAGGTGGGAGCTGGACTGGCAGGTGCCGTTCTTCTCCCCAGCTAGACGGCGATGCTCGGATGGTGTTCCAGGCAGCGTCCTACGCCGGGCAGCATGGGTCAGGTCATCATCTCAGCTGTCTCATGCAGTGTCTCCTGCCATTCTCCCCATACCCTGAGGCCCAGGGAAGTCACATAGCACATGAAGAGCCCAGACGTGGATCCCAGGCCAGCTCATACCTCCACATTCTAGGTCCCCAGCTGGTGGGCTGGGCTGCAGGAACCAGTGCCATGGACAGCCATCTTCCACTGTGTCCTCACATGGCACAGAGAGGGCAAGTGCTGGTCTCTCTTCCTCTTCTTTTTTTTATATTAGTCCCAGGTGTACAGTAGAATGATTTGATATTTCCGTGTGTGGTGATGTGATCATCACACTATGTCTGGTTAACCCCTGTCACCGCACATAATTATAGGTCTTTTTCTTGTGATGAGAACTTTTGAGATCCGTTCTCTTAGCCAGGAAGGGTTAGTGTCTGAATTTAAATTTTTAAATATACAATACGGTAGTGTTAACTGTAGATTCCATGGTCTACGTCACATCCCACTTTCAACCCACTTCACCCATTGCCCCCACCTGTGGCAACTGCCAGTCCATTCTGTTTCTGTGAGTTGGGCTTTTTTTTTTTTTTTTAACGATTCCATCTATTAGTGAGATCATACAGTATTTGTCTTCTTCTGTCTGACTTATATCACTTTGCTGATACCTTCTAGGTCCATTCATGTTGTTACAGATGGTGAGCTTTCCCTCCTTTTCATGGCCGAGTAGTATTCCATCATATAAATATATTGCATTTTCTTTATCCATCGAGGAACACCTAAGCTTTTTTACGCCTTGGCTATTGTGACTTATGCTACAGTGAACTTGGGGGTTAGTGTTTCGAGTTAGCGTTTCAGTTTCCTTCAGATAAATACCCAGAAGTGGAATTGCCTAATCACGAGGTAGTTCTGTTGCTTTTTTGAGGAACCTCCATCCTCTTCTACACGAGTTTGCATTCCCACCAACAGTGCACAAGCATTCCTCTTCTCCATATCCTGGCCACTTCTATTCCTCTCCTTGTAATGGCCCCAGTGCCATCCTGGGAGCCCCACCCAGTTACCTCCCAGAGGCCCCAGATACCACCCCATTGAAAATCAGAGCTTCAACATAGGAATTTGGGAGGTGGTGGGGGATATAAACATTTAGTCCACAACAGAACCCCAGTATAGATCCCCTTCTGGAGACTTCTCTCTTGTGAGGCCCACACTCCATGCAGTCAGCCCAGGGATCTTTCCAGAGCGGGAACCTGATGTGGCCCTCTCACATGGAAGCCTTCATGACTCTCTAGAAGGGGAGTTGAGGCCTGGAATGTCCCATCTCCCCTCCTTTGTCCTGACCCTCTCCATCTTTCCCTGCTTCCCAGGACATATGGAACCTCCTTGATGTGACTGTTTGACACATACAGCCTTGGTACCTGCAGTTCCCTCTGACACAGTCTTAACCTTTCCTTTGGGGCCTGCTGACCACCTGCTCACAATGCAGCCTTAGAATTTCTTCCTTTGTGAAACCTTCCTGCCCCTTCAAGCAGGAAATCCCCTCCTTTGCCCACCCACACATTCCGTGCACATATCCACCATCATCTCCCTTCATTGTTAGACTCCGGGTTCTTTGGGGGAAGGGAATTCAGCTGTCTAGCTCAGTATCCCTAGAGCCAAGCCCAGTGTCTCAAAGGTGTTAAACGTTTGTTGAAGGATTGATGAAAACTGAGGAGTACAGGGTGACTTCCCTAAGTTGGGTTTGATCCTGCCGGTAGGCCAACTTGCCTGCGCAGTCACCAGTGAACTGTACAAGAAGGCTGCTTCTTGCAGAACTGTAGTCCTTTTTATCAGTCTGGGTCTGGGGAGGTACAGCCTGGTTTGGTTAGTGACCTTTAGACAAATGAAAGGATATTTCCCAGAACCAGGCAGGGCAGTGCCTCCAATAGACTGTATATGGCTTTGATGGAGTCCCTTATTGTGCCTTACTTTTCTTGTTTGCAAATGAGAGGACCCAGGAACTAGATCATCTAAAGGGCTTACCCAGCTCGGACGTGACGTCACTTTCTGACAGACCTTGTGCAAACTCAGAGCTCAGGAAATGTTTGAGAGAGGGTCTGCATAGAAATGCCTAGGTGAGGCAAGCAGCAAGTACTTTTCATGAAACAAGAAAGCAGTTCCATAGCATTTTTTTAAAAAAGTTGGAGGGAGGGGGTGCCTGGGTGGCTCAGTCATTAAGCCTCTGCCTTCAGCTCAGGTCATGATCCCAGAGTCCTGGAATTGAGCCCCACATTGGGCTCCCTGCTCAGCGGGAAGCCTGCTTGTGTTCCCTCTCTCAGACTGTCTCTGTCTCTGTCAAATAAATAAATAAAATCTTCAAAAAAAAATTTTATTACTATTATTTTTACTTCTCCAGTTACTTGGGATGTTTTTGTTTATTTTCCCCTCTAATGTTCTATTTCGAGATCTGTAGGGTGACGTGTGTCTGCTGTGGTATAACTCTTTTTTTTTTTTTCCAGATGAAGTTGAAAGGAAGCTCAGTTCAGCTCTCGGACAAAAAGCTCTGCCAGATGTGCCAAAATCCCTTCTGTGAGCCTGTGTTTGTTAGATACCCAAACGGTGGGCTCGTCCACACCCACTGTGCCGCCAGCAGACACACGAACCCCAGTTCCCCCGGCCCTGGTGCTCGGACTTGAAGAGGCCCACCGGAGGGCGCAAGGAGGACCCTGAGCTCTTTACCGAGCCTGCTGGGTGCAGAGAGCGGAAAGCCGCTGCACTGGTGTCAGCCAGGGAGTGACATCTGGGCGCTGGGAGACTGCAGTCAATGTGAAACAGGGGCTTTTCGCTGCTGACCACTCCACCCTGAATGTTCGCAGGAGATCCTGAAACAGAGACACATCAGGGTTCGCCCGTCCCGGGACACAGTAATCCCAAACAAATGTCTACTTTGAGAGAAAAATGAGCCTTCCCCATGCCGTCCAGACAAGCTGGACGCCCCTGCCCCCGCCCCTGCGCCTCGGTCTTCAAAAATGCATTTGCACTGGAAATGTCTGCTTCAGGGTGGCCCAGACATGTAGCTGTCCCCGGGCAGGGTGAGGAGCACGGCCTTAGGGGGCGCGGGGGGTTGGGGGCTGTTTCCAGGATTACCTCGTGGGCTCTGCCTTTGCCCTTAGAAACGGCTGACCTTGGGGGAGTCTTTGTTCTTGCCTACTTCCCATGGCTCTCAACCCCTAAAGGATTCTGCCTTGTTTACCCAAACAACCCCTCTCGGGGAAGTAGAGGACTCATCGGAAAGTGCTAAAGCCCAGGTGACAAGCTGCCGCCCCCACCACCTGAAAGAGGACAGCAGACAGGAGGGAGGCCTGCGGCACTTTCCTGTCCTGTCACGCTACCTGCTGATTTTGAAACTCCATGATGGCCATGTTTGACTAAAAACTGTTATTTGAAGTTCTGTCATCTCTGCAGTTTTTCTCTTCTTTGGAAACTTATCTGTTGTATCCGTTAGGGACATTTTTTTTTTTCCTGTTAAAATGTACCTCCTACTGACCGCTCGGGAAATGAAAAGGGAAACGTTATGAGCACAAGCCACGTGGAGTTTCACGAGAGGCCGGTTTGAACCTCACACCCTCAGCGGGGCAGGCAATGGGTGGCAACTGCCCTTGCCTGTGACCGAGATGTCATCTTTCCCGCCGGGCGCTTCTGCACACCCCGATGAGGAAGTCCAGTCAGGCTGCCTTACCTCCCAGCACTTTACACGCCTGCTCTGAGGTTTCCTGAACCCACGGGAGGGGTCCCTCTTGTTCACCACAGACTGGGGGACTCACTGTGTTTCTGCCAGACATCGCGGAGAAGCCGAAGTTGTCCTTACTTCACTGCCCTCTTTTGAATTTCTTCACTGGGATGAATGATTCTGTCCGGAACTCACACAAGACACTGTACCCCCTGCCACAATGCCGGGAAAGCAAGCATTAGCTTGTGTGTGTCACAAGGGGAGGACCCTGGGATACAGCCCCTCGCCGTCACCCCGAGCCTGACAGAGCAGGGGCCAAAGAATTCATGGTCCGTTCTCGAAACAGTGTTCTCCTGTACTAATCATGGTCAGTCATCTTCTTCCTTCAGCGATTCTAAGTGGCACAAGAAAGCAATAGCGCGCCTGCGTTCTTCCCTAGCTGCGTCTCCAGCTAAAGAATCAACGATGAAGAAGTTCTCCTTGTGACTCAGCCACATACGATGTCGACGGGGGCTAAGTAGAAGCCCAGTTGTGAATCGACGCTGTGGATGACTGCTACGGAATGGCCTTGTCACCGCGCACGCTACCATGACGACTCGCGAGGTGGCGTTTTCTGCCTCAGAGAGCAGGTCCCTAGCACGTGCCGTAGCCCACCGCTGAAAGCACTGTTTCACTGGACACAAAGTGGGTACAATCTGGAGAGCGCCTTGTGATTGCTCATTCCTAAATTGGGGACACTAGTCTCCGCTCTCTCTCTGAACATGGGTCAGTGTTTTGAAACGTTTGTCATCCTTTAGAATGACGGGGATTAAAGTCAAGTCATCTCCTATGTTCAGAACCGTACCTTGCTCTCCTCTTTGTCTGACGCCCACGGGCCCTTTTCACAAATCAGATTTTTAAAATAAATACATGGTTCTTTCTAAAGGCCTGCTGTTTTGTGACTGTGGCGTTGACTAGAACAATTAGAACGTTGCTCAACCCTTTCCTCCCCTCATTAGGTTCTGTGTAACCACTCTAATTAAAACAGCATGAACTGAACCCAGTTGGCATTCATATTCTATGGGCAATAAATACTGTTGAATTTGAGGAACTGTTTCTCTGCCGTTGCCTGTCAGGTGTTGACGTGGCCGTGCCCCTGAGGGCGTGGTGCAATGGGCCTGAGAGCCGAAGAGTTCATGCTCTGAGCTTGGTGAATGTGCTTGCTGAGGTCAGGAGTCCAGAGCAGCTCAGGTGGCCATGGGGTCACGCCGTCAAACCGAGGCCCGTCACACAGCTACGATAGCCCTTGCGTTTTGCTTGCTTTCCCCCTCTGGAAACCTTTGTCCTTGCAACTTTACCCTTCACCCCTGGTCAGGTCCCAAATACACAAGATGTACAAATGTAAACTTGTTAATTTTATTAAAATTCTTTTAAGTCTTTGTTCTTTCTGTAATTTTTTTATATGTGTTTATAAAAATCATCTCAGCTGGGTGATGGCTTCCACCTGCACAGTACCTAGTCGGAGGAGCTTTGGAACCTACTCACCCGGACCCCATGGCTCCTCCTAGCACCTGAAGCCGACGTTCCCCGGCCACCCCTCAAATTCTTTGTTCCTACTTGACTGAACTTAAATGCTCTACTTCTGAAGGTACCTCCTGCATGTTCTCACGGTGCCCCTTGACATTTGTTACCTTCACAGTAGTCACTACCCTAAGGTCTTTAGCAGAGGAGATTTCTGGTCGCTTCTTCCATACCTCACCTCGTAGCCAGACGCTCTTTAAGTAAGCCTGCTGCCCTTGGATTTCTAACTCTGAACAGAGTCAAGGACTAGAACTTTCTTTCACCTTTTACATTTGACTTCCACAGAATCTTGTTCGTAGCAGGTCTGTGAGAAACGCGGTGGAATGAATTTCACAGCACATTGCTGTGTTTCTTATTCCATTCTGGGTGCCGTGGCAGCCCTGAGGAGAACCCCTGACAGCGGTAACCCTATTGTGCCTGGCAGTCAGGCTGGTAGAGTCCAAATACATGTGGGTGACAGTAAAGGTGAGGTGTCGGGTGGCATCCATATCTCAGGTTGCAGGAACTGAGGCATAGGTTGGTGAAGTGATTTTCTTGGGAGGACAAGACCAAGAGCTCTAGTCCCCCCCCCCCAGCTGAGCTCCCCTCCTGGTGCTTCGCCAAAACCAGCAACCAACCCAGGGTTGACTGGAGTACTCACACAGCAGTGTTGCCGCTCTCCGAAAGTCACAAAGCAACGAGTTGCGTATCCTTTTCTTGTTCTATATTATATCCTGTGGCTCATTGGCATATTAAAGATTGAAAGGGGGCTGGTCAGTCGGTTAAGCTTTCAGCTTAACTTGCTTTCAGCTCAGATCACGATCTCAGGGTGGTGAGACCGAGCCCCGCATTGGGCTCCATGCTGGATGTGGGGCCTGCTTGGGACTCTCTCTCTCCCGCTCCCTCCACATCTCCCCACCCTACTCACACGCTCTCTAAGAATGAATGAATGAATGAATGGGTGCTTAGGCTTCCAAACCTGACTAGAAAGGGAAAAGTGATAGATTCCCACTGCCTACCAGAATATTACAAGGCCAAGCAGCTGCGAGAGAAAAAGAGTGTAAATCGATGTCCTAAATGTGACTTGGTAGAAGCAAAGACTGGCGCCTGACTCCGTGAAATGGGCCGTGGCTTGTGTTAGATTAATTAGGTACTAACACCCCATTTGCTCCTGGCGGATCTGTCAGCCTCAGTGTCGGGAATGAAAATGTACAAGAATCTAGACCATATGGACCAGAGGCCTTTCACCTTGAAAATGCTAAATGGCTCGAGCGCCATCTAAAAGCGTGTTAATACCTTGTTCAGTTGTAAGCACTGGAATTAACGAAGCCTGCTTTTCTTTAGTTCACAGCCGGGGAAGGGGAACAAATAGCTGTAGTTCAGTCTGCGGTCCGGAGCTGTGTATCAGTTAAATGAGACGTGGCCGGCAGGGGCTCAGAAGCACCACAGGCTGCTCAACAGGCCAAGTGAGGCTCGGGAAGGAACATGTCACCACTAGACTCCGGGGAGCCTGGGTCTTGTCGGGCTCCAACACACCCAGCTGGGGGCCGGGGCCAGTCCCATCACCTAGACCTTGGTGGTGTGCTCTGTAGACTGGAGTCGGAGCTGTATGGTATCTGAGGACCCTTCAGGAAATCGGGGCAAAGGAATGGAGTCGGTGTGGTCTAGCCTTTGAGACCAAATGCTGCCCCATAGGATTGTGGGTCTCAGCCTGTGCCCAAGCTCTCCCACAATCCTTCACTGTCAGGGTCATCTACTAGCGAAGGTTTTCCATTTGTCTCGATTGACCAGTTTTTCCTTGGAGTCCCCAACTGAGCTGGGGAGAGAGATACCCAGCCTCATCTCACTAGGCTTGTGAGCGTCGATACACAGCACATGGCACCATTGGTACCCATCTGATAACTCATCCTAGCCTCGGCCTCTTTCATCCACACGTGTCAGTGATTTACCTGGAGTACCTAATGTGCACCATAAAATTAGCATAGTGGGGCTGCCCCTACCACCTCCTACCTCTGCTCTCAGCTCCGTGTCAACCCCCACGGCTGTTCTAAAGTGTTTTTCAACGCATTGCTGATTGACTGCCAACTGTCGACTTGAGCTTACAAATAAACCACAACATTAAACTTTCGCTTTCTTTAGAATTAGCATTTCCCATTGTACATATCTAAAGGCATTTGAATTTTTTGTGCTTTCACTTAATTTACAAGACTGTGTTCAATTTTTTTTATATGAGGTATAGTCAAAATCCATTTTCAGTCAAAAAAAAAGTTACCATAGTACTAATATGGCTGTATGAAAATACATTTTCTGTGGGTTAGTCTTCTTGTTATTTTCATGGATTTTTTTAAGTCATAAAATATACATAACAAAATTTGCCATTTTAACTGATTATTTTTCAGTTTAAATTCAGTGACATTATGTACCTTCATAGTTCCCTCACCACTCTCTCCAGAACTCTTTCTTTCCTCTTCCCAAAGTGCAACTGTGTGCCCAGTAAACACTTACTCCCCACCCTCTTTCCCCCTGCCCCTCAGAACCCCCATTCTACTTTGTGGCTCTATGAATTGCATTACTATGGACCTCCTATAAGTCACAGTATTTGTTCTTTTGTGACTGGTTTATTGCATTCATCATAATGTCCTCAAAAGTCACCCATGTAGCATATGTCAGTATCTTCTTTCTTTTTGAGGCTGAGCAGTACTCAGCTTCATAGCTTTTATGCAGTATACTTAGTTACACAAAGCATGCATACGTAGGCCATCTGCTGATATGTATTTTATATAAAATTAGAATTGCTACTTTATATTATTCTTTATTTAACTTTATGTTCTTAGTGTTCCAAGATTCATTGTTTATGCGTCACATTATTCTCATCAACATGTAAGATATAACCCTGTACCAACCATCGAAAAGTTGTCTGTTGTCCTAATCTCTCCCACTGGGTTAGAACAGATCCACACCCAGAGCTTCCAGATGGCCTTATGTTGGGGACCCCCTGTGGCCAAGGAAGTTCCCACCATTGCAAGATGGTGCCTGGCCAGGTGCCAAAACAGACCTCCACGTAAACAAGTCAATATCAGCAGCAGCCCATGTGGGGGAGGAAAAGCAGACCCTGGATAGACTAACTAGGGGAAGCCTAGCAACAGGTCTGTGATTGGATGTCCTGAGAATATCTGTCTTCTGATAGGGTGCCCTACTGCATATAAGCAAGTGTGGTATGAGAATAAAGAAAGCAACATTAACAAGAGACCAGGCTACGTGTCGTTCTTGCGGGTAGAGAGCGACAAATGGTGCCGAAACCCGGGAGATATTAAGAAAAATTGAAAAACCTTGCAAGGGAGAAGTCCGCAGGTAAGTGGGGTAAAACCACGACAGAGGTGGTGGGAAACTTGTACAAGTCCGCAATAAGAAGCGGGGCGGCCATAGAGCCGGGATTTTACAAGACCGCAATAAGAAGCGGGGCGGGCTTAGAGCCGGGATTTAGGGGCGAGTATACGCTGAACAACCATTAGGTTGGGCTGCGCTCTGTGTTACCCCTGTAAAATTCTCTAGCCTTAGTCAGATTAGCAATTCCTCCCGACTGCTCTCCCGATATTTACAAGGCACCTGGTCTGAAGACTTTCAAAATTTTACACAGAGCCTTCTTGCTGAGATCACTAAGGTTAATAGTACTTGTGTATGGCCCGCATCATTTCCAGACATACTAAATGCACTCGGCAATGTTTCTAATTTTACTAAACAATGGGCTGGAATGATTGGTCTGCTTGTCCTTCTCCTCATTGGCATGCTACTTCTCACTAAGAAAATATATCAGTGGAGACGACAACATCAGGAGCAAAAGCAAGCCCTAGTACAAGCTCTGCTGGCGATCGAAGCTGGAACATCCCCCCAAATACAGTTAAGCATGCTGGATCGGTAGTCAAAGACGGGTAAGATCAGTAGAGAAACATACCAACCTAAGACAGGACAGAGATCATCGATATCTTGTGTCTGATGACGGGTAAGGATGTTTTCTGCTACTGACAACCTAAGACAGGCACGATCCCTGCCATAAAACAAAAAAGGGGGAGATGTTGGGGACTGCCTGTGGCCAAGGAAGTTCCCACCATTGCAAGATGGTGCCTGGCCAGGTGCCAAAACAGACCTCCACGTAAACAAGTCAATTTCAGTGGCAGCCCATGTGGGGGAGGAAAAGCAGACCCTGGATAGACTAACTAGGGGAAGCCTAGCAACAGGTCTGTGATTGGATGTCCTGAGAATATCTGTCTTCTGATAGGGTGCCCTACTGCATATAAGCAAGTGTGGTATGAGAATAAAGAAAGCAACATTAACAAGAGACCAGGCTACGTGTCGTTCTTGTGGGTCGAGAGCGACAGCCTTATGGAGACCTTTGAAAATGAGTTCAAAATCAGCACAAATCTTGTCAACAAGGAAAGAGTACGAAGCCCAGTTGAGTGTGTGAGCGTCGTCTCTGCTCCCCTCAGGGCGGTCTCACGTGGCTGAACATCGGCATCCTGCTGGTGCTATGCCAGATTCTGAGTTGTGCGCCTGCTGATAGAATTTCCAGATACCTTGTTGATGTGTTGATGGAAATACTGGAAAATGAGCTGCTTCGCAGCTGATGGAAGGTCAGCTATTCCCAACCCATCCAGGGGATGGGGAGGATGGCTGGCTGGTGCGTGGGAGCTGTCTAGCGCTGTCCTCCATGCCAAATGGCTACCATCCCTCCCGGGGCAGCCACTGCCACCGTGACTCGCTCCACGTTACTATCCTATTCAAGCAACTGCAGAATTAGAACCAACCTTGCCGTAGAGAAAAACAGCAGAAGGGGCTCAAAGACTCACGTTACCAGAAATTGTATTTAATGTCAGTTTAATGTGATTTTTCATGTTTCAGTTTATGCGTTCATTTAGTCATATACTCGGTCATTCATTCATCCCTCAAGCACAGGCTGGAAGACTGCTATGTGACAGGTATTGTACTAAGTTCTGTGGATAAAACGGTGAGAAAGGGGCGCCTGGGTTGCTTAGTCCATTAAGCCTCTGACTCTCCATTTCGGCTCAGGTCATGGTCTCAGGGTCCTGGGATGGAGCCCCACATGGGGCTCAGCACTCAGCAGGGAGGCTGCTTGTCTCCCTCTCTCTTGCCCCCTCCCCCTGTTCACAAGTATGTGCATGCTCTCTCTCTCTATTGAATAAATCTTTAAACAAAAAACATTCAAAAAGACACATCTGGTCCGGCCCTGCTACAGCTCACCTTAGAGATAATGACAGCACAGGGGGACAAATGCCAAGAAGAGACAATGCAGGTACACCCACAGCATAGACGAGGAGCCCTCGGAAAGGAAGTGCTCCTGGCAGAGGGAAGAGGGAAGAGGTGAATAGGACGGTAGCCCCTTGAAAATAGAGACTCACTTTGACTGCAGTCTGGAGAGCAGGCAGGGGGTAGTGATGGATGAGGCCGCTGGGGGGGGTGGGGGAGGGGGCTGAGGCTTCAGCCTTCTTCTCGACAGAAGGAAAAACACAAGTGCTTATGCTGCGGAATGACCCACTGTCCCCACCCGCCGGGGCAGCCATGGCCAACAGCTGCACCTAGGATTTTGCCCCTTCATCTTTACATAGTTTTTAATAACATGGGAAAGGAAGCCCCCCCCACCGAGAAAGGCACAATACAAACTGTGTTAGCCAGTTTATACACAGTTTTTAATAACATGGGAAAGGAAGCCCCTCCCCCCCACCGAGAAAGGCACAATACAAACTGTGTTAGCCAGTTTACTTGAAGAATCCTTTGCTTTAAAATGTAGTATATTAATAGACACGTCAGGGTATCGAAAAGCCAGCAGACCAGGAGATGATTGCTGTTGAAAAGTTAGTCCTTATGCTCAGATCCCAAGAGGAGGGATCCCAAGAGGAGGGACCATGCCACCGGAGCGACACAAGGAATCCTGGGGAGGGGGGCAGAATCAGGTATCACAGGGAAAGGATGGGTAGTGTATGCAAGAGTCTTTCTGTGGTTTCCCAGGGAAGGAATAGGTGTGGCAGGGGAACCCAGCTTAGGGGTGGGTAGTTGGAATGATTTCAACAGGCTCTGGGGTGTGTAGAGGCTGTCCTTGGTTGTCTAGTCCCAGGCCCTGCTCCCCAGCAGGGGAGGTGAAGAGTGGCTGGGAGCGTGGGAGCCTCAGACAAGGTGGTGGGGTTGTGGGCCCTGGACTGGGGTTTCCTATTTATGCAATGCGCTGGTAGGCGAACTATATACTCTCTCTAAGAATTAGCTGGCCCCGGGAGTGGCATTCTGTCCACAGGCGGCAAGGCCACAACGTCAAAGCATCGCAGGACAGAAAAAAAGGGAAATGGCTAATACGTCCTTTGGATCAGGCCACCAGCGCAGCCACAATTATATTCTATTCTGCTCCCCAGGTCAGGGAATTGGACTTAAACACTTAATACGTTTTGAACAGCAGGGTAGAAAAGGTTGCCTGAGAGTCGCAGAAGCAGAGACACGGAAAATAGAATGGTCTGGAAACGCTTCCTGGGCCCAGCCCACCAGCGAGACCACTGCTGTGTTTGAAGGGTTGGTTGACTCCACTTGGCCTGCTGTTGACACAGATAGTCCTCTTAGCCCAGGTTTCTGGGAGGTGTACTATCTTTAACAGTTATTTCTGGGACTCCATTCTATAGGTAATCCATGAATATGTATTAATTGGCCTTTAGCTTTTCCAAAACCATGGAGCTCTTGTACAATGCCTCCTCAGTCACGATGGCTGCCTATTTTCTACCCCCACAACCTCGATGACCCAATTCATGATCTCACTGAGGCCCAAAGGGGTCTCTGCCTGGCTTGTTGGCAGAGGGCCCATTGGTGGTTAATGGAAAGTGCTTCATGACCTGCCCATATACTTTCTCAAGTTGTTGCTAATTCTTTTTTTTTTTTAAGATTGTAATTTATTTAGTAGAGAGAGAAAGTGAGAGTCAAAGTACGTGCGGAGGGGAGAGAGGCAGAAGTGGGAGAAGCAGAGGGAGAGGGACAAGCAGACTATCTGCAGAGCAGGGAGCCCCACATGAGGACCAATCCCAGGACCCTGGGATCATGACCTGATCCCAAGGCAGATGCTTAACCAACTGAGCCATCCAGGCGCCCTCAAGTTGTTGGTAATTCTTTTTTTTTTTTTTTAAAGATTTTGTTTATTTGACAGACAGAGATCACAAGTAGACAGAGAGGCAGGCAGAGAGAGAGAGAGGGAAGCAGGGCCCCCGCTGAGCAGAGAGCCTCATGTGGGACTCGATCCCAGGACCCCGGGATCACGACCTTAGCCGAAGGCAGCGGCTTAACCCACTGAGCCACCCAGGCGCCCCAAGTTGTTGGTAATTCTTAAGCACAACTGATGAAAGAATAAATTTCCACAGATTGTCTTTAAATAAATAAATATATTTTTAAAATTTCTCGGCAGAGAAATTTACTCCAAGGTTGTTCATTACAGAGTGTTTTTAAAGATGATGAAAAGTGGAAGGGAAATACACAATAAACAGAGAGTACTTCAGTTACTTAGCTTGTGGTACATCTACACAATAGAAGACTTCCAGCCACCAGAAATCACTTTGAAAAAACAAAAACAAAGTTAAAAATAACAACAACAACAAAAAAAACTAGGCTATGAAGTTGTGGCGTGGTTTAGCATGATCTGAACTTTGCAAAAGGAATTATACATTTTTAAATGTTTCTTACATACAAATACAATTGTGTTTTTTAATTATGAAAGTTTAGAACACGTTTAATTTTCTTTGTTTTGGGGTGAACAAATCCAATCATTGTTTTCACTTCTATAAGCAGCAAATTATAATTTTAAAAATCTATAATTTAAAAATTAGTAGATATGATCTTTACAACTTTTCTTTTTTTTAGAGAGAGAGTGTGAGTGGGAGTGGAGGGGAGGGAGAGAGGGAGGAGAGAGAGAATCTTAAGCAGGTTCCAGGCCCAGAGTTAAGCCTGATGTGGGGCTCAGTCTCACAACCTTGAGATCATGACCTGACCTAAAATCAAGTCAAGCGCTTAACTGACTAAGCCACCCAGGCACCCTTCTCTTTACAACTTTTCTTAAGACTAGATATCATACATTCATGAGGATGGAGAATATACCGTTCTTTTACATAATCTAAATCTAAATTTTAGGGGCGCCTTGGTGGCTCAGTCTGCTAAGCATCTGCCTTCGGTTCAGGTCCTGATTTCAGGGTCCTGGGATCTATCCCCAAGCTGGGCTCCCTGTCCCTCTGTCTCTGCCCCTTGAGACTCATGCTTACTCTCTTTCCCTCTCTCTCACTTTCAAATAAATAAATAAATAAAATCTTTATTAAAAAAAAAACCCACTTAATGAATTAGTGTCCCCTCATATCTAATTAAAAGTTTACCTATGTCTCCTTATGGCATTATCAGAAGGAGAAGGGAAGATCCAAGAAAACCAGAGGAGTGGCCCAGGGAATGAAGAGGCTTGTACGAAGTGTAACAGAGATCGGACTCCTTGTGACAAAATCTTGTGGGGCATCCTCACTACGCAAGGGGATAGAGAAAACAGCTAGGAATCTCATCCGGGCTGAGTGAAGTCCAGAAATACCCACCTCCACAGTGCAGGTGTTAGCTGGATGCATGTCAGAAGTCCTAGGGCTCCCCACAAGGCAGGAGACATGTTCTGAATAGTCTGGACTGACTACTTCCAGAGAGGCCCAGCAAATTCCAGAAAATATGGAAAGCCTTGGGAAAGAGCCTCCTCTTTCCCCCTAATGTTTGCCCATTGCCTCTGTTCACACTTTGAAAGCAAACTCAGCTTTCCATTTTTCCATATGCATATTTGAAATTGTTCAGTCTTGTTTGTCTTTTATGGCAAGGTGAGTGACCCTCTCTTCATGGTTTAATAAAACATTGTTAAGACTTCATGACAGTACAGCAAAATACTGTGATCAGGAAAAAGGGCAGTGGCACTTTAATGAGGGGAGAAGTAAGAAATATAGTCCCCACAAAGGACAGTTAATAAGGAGCAGCAAACCTGTCTTTAAAAAAGGCTTCCAGAGGCGCCTGGGTGGCTCATGAAGTTAAGCGTCTGCCTTTCATCTGCTCAGGCTGTGATCTCAGATCACTGAGATCAAGAGCCCGGTTTGTCTGCCTGCTCCTTTTTCTCCCTCTCCCTCTGCCTCTCCCCTCCCTGCTTGTTCTTTCTCTCAAATAAACAAATAACATTTTCTAAAAAAGAATTGCTTCCAAAAGTGAGCTTGGCTATTTTCCCCCTCAATTGCAATGACTGGCAAAAGAATAGCCATTGCCAGAAGCACAGAGAGGGTGCAACACGCAGGTCCAGAGCAAGGGATCTCTCTGTTCTACCTACCTGGGCCTTGGGGGAACTTCAGGCATTTATCGGAGCACCTCAGAAGACTGAACTTGCTTATCAGCATCCTCATATCTGTGATCGCAAAAAGGTAAAGTTCTGGTCCCACAGGTAAGTTCTTTCTGTTGTTACCAGACTAATGAGAAAAAAAAAAAAAAAATCTGTCTGAGCCGCAGCCCCTCCCGGTTGGCTCTCTTAGTCAGGCAATCTCGGGCATCCTTCTTGTCCCTAGAACACCTTGTCCCCGGCTTCTCCAAGATGAATGACAAGAGAGCAGAAGGTAGGCTGGGAAGGTCTGCTAAAGAAACCCTGGACGCCTGCCCGAAATTACGAGGGTGCGCGTGCGCACACACACGCAGACACGCGCACACAATGCCTTTGCCTTCAAACCTCTTTATTCTTGCAGAATCCAGATGTTAACCTCCCAGCTGGGGGCCCCCACGCCCTCCTTTTTCATGAATAGTTAAATTGCTGCAGCCAGGCCTGAGCCCCCTCCCACACTCCCTGGTGGTCCACCTTGCCATGGGCAACCTGTCTCCACCGTACCATAGGAAAAACCTTGAAATTATACTCTTGCCTTGAACATAATTAAATTCTTGGGCAGAGTTAGTTTCAATCACTGTGGACTGTTGTTTTAAATAGTAATTTTTTAAAAAATATCTAGGCCAAATTCATTTCTTCGTGACTACAAATTTTCAAATGGTTACACTTTGTTTCCCTTCTTCTGCGTCTCAAAGATTAAATGTGGCGGCTTTATCTTAGATCAGGCATAAATGCGTGCAGTTTTTCTCTGCGGATGTAGGTCCCTGTATGTTGAGGCTGGAGGTGAAGAGGCACCCCTCTTGGGTTGATGCAATAGAGGTGTGTTAATTTTACAAGGAGCAAGGCTCCCTTATGAAATTTGTGCTTAGGATTTCAGAATTAGTATGTCTGCTAGGATCCCTTGTTTTTCAAAATCGTGGTATTTTGGCAGAAACTGCTGGGAATCCACCAAATCCTCTCCCCTTCCTGGCTAAGAAAGCTGGACGTCGTCACAGGTTCCCCGGATGGGGACTCCATTTCCCAGCCTACTTTGCAGCTGGCTGTGGTCATGTGACTCAGCTCCTGGCGGCAGAAGACCAAAGAAGTGTGGGTGTGTCTTATCCCACCCTTTCTTTCCTCAGGAGCCAAACACAATTGTGGCCACTGCCCAAATGCACCACAAAGAAGACAGGACCCTGGAGAGTTAATGGGAAACTGGATGAAAGGAACCTGAGTGGGGCAACTCCTGAGTAGAGAGCCCACCTTGCTGACGTGAACCTCAACGAGAGGGAAATAAGGTTATTGTTTTAAAAATTTTATTGATTGATTTATTTATTTTTGAGAAAGAAAAAGAGCGGTAGGAGCAGAGAGAGAACCTCAAGCAGAGCCCAAGGTGGGGCTTGATTTAATGGCTCTAAGATCATCACCTGAACCAAAGGCAGACACTTAACCCGCTGAGCCACCCAGGAATCCATGAAGTGGGGTTTTTAGTCCAAAGCAGCGTGTGCTGTGATTCATGTTGGGGAAGATAGTCCCAGTGGTCAAAATAGCCAAGTAGGAATTGATCTAGAATTTCATTGCTTGGCTTGGTTGTCAGAATGACCTAAAGAAACTTTGCCTTCATTTTGTCCCAGCAACAGGACAAAATGTCTCGAGATTCAAGACAAGAAGGTAGTGGATTTTTACGGGTAGTCAGGATTAGGATAACACTTCTGAGGCTTATTTGTGTCTCATTTTCTGGGGCGAGGCTCTCCCACGTCGCCTCTGGAACATTTATTACCATAGTAGCTACCCAGGCCCCACAGGAAAAAAAAAAAAAAAAAAAATTCAGGGGCCGCAGGGCTAAAGAGAAGATGTAAACCAAAACCCAACAAGCACCACTTTTCCTGCAAACCTCGGGGAAGGACATGAGAACTTGGTAGCTGTGCGGGGTCTTAGGAAAGTAAAGTTCGTTAAAGATTCGGCGAGGCTGGAGAGCGCTGTGAAGGTGACGGACCGGAAGTCCGCGGTGAAGACTAACTGGCTGGAGATACTTAGTGGGGCCATGATTGCTTTCAAAAGTGGGCGCCCCGGTTGTGACCCCCCAAATTGTTCAAATAGTCTCCCCATTGTCATCTTTTATTAACTTCCTGTGGTCATTCCAGCTTGGTTACTAACATCAAGGTTCTAGATTTCCTAATGTTGTTTTGTCCTAGGAGGTGTTAGACACCAGATTTGTGGCTTACCCTTCAGGGGCTTGGTGCTAATTTTGATAAGAACATAGTCTTGTACACTGAAAGAGCAATAATACTTTATTTAAAATATATACAAAATTATTACTTTAAAACATATATACTACTGTCCAACATACAGCATATAACACTGGTAGACAGAAATTTGGATACCTTCATTCATTCAGCTTGTGATTTCTTTTTTGCTCCTGAAGAACATTCTCTTAAGCTCCCACTAGAGGGGAGGTCCTAGGGGTCTATTACCCAGGGTGGTCTGGCTGTGCTTCTGGACACCACTGAAGCCAAGCAACTCGTCTTGAGGGAACTGAAGGCAAAACCTGGCCCTGCCTGGTGCACTAGGGACACGGAGTTGACCGGACCCACGTCAATCAGTCACACACCAACTGCCAGTCTTCCTGTGCATTCTCTCTCTATCTCTATCTCTCTGCGCTCTCGTCTGCATACAAATGGATGGGGGAGTTGGTGAGAAAGTGGCAATTATTTCCTTAACAGACCTTCTTCTGGGCTTAGGTTAATGTAAATCATGTTCTCTTTCTTTCCCTCTTTCACCAGTACTGCGGGAAAAGAGCAATAGAATGGGGAGTTGGCCTCTTAACAGTCTTGGAAAGGAAATGAGAAAAGAGACAAAAAGAGACCTTCTGTGCTGTTAGACCAAATTCAAGTTACGATTATCCTGAAATACACTGGACAACTGGTTTTTGTCACAACCCATGCATTATTCGTCACTATTCCCACAGTGCCTTGCATCTACTAGGCACTTAATAAAAGCTCATTGCATGGGTAAACAAACATGCATAGGGGATCTGGTGAGTCCAAGTAGGAAAGGAAACAGACACACAGAATCTGAGCATCTGTGAAACAGTAAGGGACATTGGACCTCATCTGGACCTCCTTCCTTCCTTGGCAATTGGGGAAACTGAGACCCTGTGAAGTGTGGTGAAATGAACAAGTTCACAGGACTAGCTCCTGACAGAGTTAGACTTGCAATCAGATTTTTGGAATCTCCTTGAATTTCCCACTCTCTTCAGATCCGAAACTATAACGAGAACTCAGTGACCTCAGTGGCATGCCTGAACTTGAAAATCATCCCCTGAACATCAGAAGCTCCTGATGGTGAAGGGTGGCCCTGGGCACAGTGGCCGAGTGGATAGCACAAGCAGAAAGGTCCCCTCCAGGCAGCTTTAGTCCTGGGTTCCTGGTCCCAGCTGGGGTTGGGAGCCCCAGGTACTGGCAGGTGGCCTGGACAGCAGCAGTCAGACTGCGGATCTGAATGAGGTAGGAGGAAGGCAGAGCTCAGTGGGGAACCGCTCAGAGCTCAGCGGGTCAGGTGTTTATGATGCCCCCACTCCAGCCCCTGTGCCGAAGTCCATGCAGCAGCTCATCAAGACAGCAGCCTTGGGCACTTGGGAAAAAACATAAACCAAGCCCATTGACCGCTTCTGAAACTGAGAGCAAGTCATTATGGATACTTACTGAAAAGATGAATTACAGAAAGAATGGGTTTCTTCTGTGCATGGGATGGGTGGCATGAAACAAAGGGAGGCATGGGGAACAGTGGAGGGAAAGAGAGAAGGGGCAGGGGGACTCTCACGGCCCACACGGAGGGCTTCAGGGCCCGGGGACAGGGCTAGGCCAGGTAGGAGCGGTTGGGTAAATGCAGGATCACTTGGGTGGGCTTCTCATTTCAGCTGATCTACCCTGATCATTCTCTGGGCTTCAAGCCATGGACACCTCCCATGTGTCCCACTGAGCAACTGAAAAGCACAGGGGCTCACTCTACTTCCTGGTACGATTTTGGTTTATCAAAAGGAAGATTGTGCATGATCAGAAAGGCACACCTGACCAACATAAAGAGCCTTGTGTGTTTCCCATGCTCCACAAACATAAATACCTATGAAGAAGGCTGGCATCAAACCAAAGGAGTGGCAACCCATGAGATGATCCCTTCTGGGTTTCCCATCTCAGAGCAGTTACCACAGGGTTGCTCAGAAACAGGTGCACAAGCAGATCTTTAGAGCCTTTCTCCAGCCCCCACACTCAGTCTCCCTGCCTTCTCCCTAACTTTCTGCCTCCATGTGCCTACCCCATTCCCACTTTATCTCAACTACCTTCCACTTTCCATCAAAACCCAAAAACGGCTCTTCTCCAGTGAGGAACAAAAATAATTCATCTTGCAAACCTGGGAGCTGCAGCCCATCCGGGAACATATGGTACATTTGTGCTTACAGGGAGGGCCACCAAACCTGCAGACTACCATCAGTGCTGCCGGGACACAGAGCAGAGGGGCGTATGAGCTCCTTCTGGCTGGGAACTAGCACATGTGGCTCCTCCCGCTGGCATCCTTCTAAACGGCGGACTGGTTTTCGTTGCACACGTAGACCGTGCTGGGCTGGATTCTCCTCCGGATCCGCTCAGGCACTTTGGGGAGGATTTGGATGGTCTGGGGCAGCAGCTCAATGCAGGCCTCACGGAATTTTTTGATTCTCCAGCAGTAGACGATGGGGTTGAAGACGGACTTGAGGTAGCTGAGCCACAGGACGCAGGCGCTGGTGGTGTAGAAGGAGGAGCTGCAGTAGAAGCCCCGACTGAACACCGACAGCAGGCTGTAGATCGAGTGCGGCAGCCAGCAGAGCGAGAAGCCCACGAAGAGGATCAGGATGGTGGTGCAGGCCTTGGTCTTGAAGCTCAAGTCCAAGCTGACCTGCTGTTGCCGCTGCAGCCTCCGTAGGCCAGCCCTGGTGAGCTGTCTGAGGTCCAGGCTGTCGGACTCGTTGTGCACACGGATGGCGTTCTTGCGGACCGTGTGCAGAATGCACAGGTAGGAGCACAGCATGACGCTGAAGGGCACGAAGAACACAGCCACCACCAGCACCACCACGTAGGCGCGCTCTGCTGGGAACTCCGTGTAGCCCAGTACGCACTGCGGGGCCCGCGCCGGCACCTCCATGAACGTCCGGCCCGCCAGCGAGGGCGCTGACACGCAGAACGACAGCACCCAGGAAACGGCGATGATCCTCTTGGCCCGCCGCGGGTTCAGCTTGTCCTGGCGTTGGACGATGATGAGGAAGCGGTCCACACTGATGATGAGCAGGATGGCCACACCCTCCAGGACAAAAAACCAGTAAAGGGTGGCTGAGAGCCGGCAGAAGTAATCCCCAAAGTGCCAGTGGACCGTGATCAGGGTGACGGCCGTGAAGGGCATGCAGCATAAGGACAGCATGATGTCGGAGAAGGCCAGTGTGGCCAGCAGCAGGTTGATGGCGGAACGCATGGCTGGCCGCTGGTACACAATGATGCAGACCACAGAATTGCCGAGGAATCCCACCACGATCATTAGCATCATGATTATTGCCAAGGATATCCTGAGGGGGGCAGAGGGTGTGGTGACCCCAGAGGCTGACACATTGCTCCCATTCAGCATCAAGTACTGGTAAGTCTCAGTGGTGGAGCTGTTGCAGGCCATCATGGAAAAAAACTTGGAGCCCAGACGGAAAGGACTGGAAGGACTCTCCTCAGCGCTTTGGTGGCTGCCATTTTCTGTCTGTCGGTTGCATGTCTGGGATCTCTAGGGTATGGGAATGGTGGTGAGCAGAAGTCTTTCTTTGGGAGCAGTAACCAGGATTTGCAATTCATGGATCACAGCCTCATTGTCTGCAGACAACTGACTGTCTGCAGCTTCCTGCTTGGATGCTCTCCGTAGCCTAGAGAAGAGAGGAGCAGGGGAGAGAAGGGAGTGAGACTTTCCAAGCACGTTTTGCACACAGCAGTGTTTAGATTTTACAGGTTTTATAAACATGGCGGTGGAGAGAAAGAATGACTCATTGATTCATTCACCATTTGGGATAAAGCTTGGCAGTCGCAAATACTGTGTGCCTTGTCGAGTAGCCCAGGGAAATCTCATCAGACCTACTTTGTGGTGGGATGAGGAAGGGAATACTCTGTAGTCCATATTTATTTAATGAGCATGTATTTGATACATTTTATTGTAAGGAACTTGACCAAATGAAACTTTGGATAAGCCAACTTCCTTTAGCATGCCAGCTTCGTGAGGGCAGGGATTTTTGTGTGTGTCTTGTGCTCTGCTGTATCCCCAGCACTTAGAACGGTGTCTGGCACAGAGAAGATGCCCAGTGTTGAGTTGAAGTTCATAAATACATGGAAGTTGATGCTGTTGCTACAATACTTTTAACTTTTTTAAAAAGATTTTATTTATTTAATTGACAGAGAGAAAACAGGCAGAGGGAGAGGGAGAAGCAGGCTTCCTGCTGAGCAGGGAGCCTGATGCAGGGCTGGATCCCAGGACCCCTGGGATCGTGACCTGAGCGGAAGGCAGACGCTTCACCGACTGAGTTGCCAATGCACCCTGTAATTTATTTTGAGATAAGTGTAGATTCACATGCAGTTGTGAGAAAAAAAATTCAGTGAGATCTCATATGCCCTTCACCCACTTTTCCCTAATAGTAAAGTCTTAAGTTAAAGTAGTGTTGCCTTGCCGTAGGATTACTTTTGGAAATGCTGATGGAAAGGAAGAAACTCTATCCCTAAAGATAGGTTCTTTTAAAAGATAATGTTGATTTTTATTTCTTGTCTCATAGGTGGGGTAAGAATGGTGTCCAGTAGCCCACGTGTGGACTCAGATTGCCTGGGCTGGGTAGAATCTACACCCACTACTTATCTATCCCTGGGCACCCTCCAGCGGGTGGCTGAGCCTCTGCTGATAGGACTACCTCGTCTGTAGCCCATAAGTAATAATTAGGCCTACTACAGAGGAGCTGCAAAGATGAAATGGGAGAATACCCACAGAGTGATTTAACCACACCTAGATCATAGATGGTATTCAAGAAATGTTAACTGTTATCTTTGGAGCCCGGAGGAAAAGCAATCACAATGTTACAATGGCTATTGTTTCATTTGTATGTTATACACATAGAATATTTGCATCTGTTCTAGATCAGTGGCTCTGGGTACCCCAGGGAGAGGGTGTTCGTAATACATTTCCTGTTCCCCCACCCCTCAGCATTTTCAATACAGGCATACCTTGTTTTACGGCCCTTCCCTTTGCCGTGCCTTGCAAATGATTGCATTTTGTTTGTGTGTTTGTTTACGAATTGATGGTGTGTGGCTACCCTGGGTCGAACAAGCTTATCAGCACCCTTTTTCCAACAGCATTTGCTCTCTTGGCATCACTGTGTCACATTTTGGTAATTCTTCCACTATTTCAAATTTTGTCATTATCATTCTATTTGAACTGCTGCAATCTCATGTTGAAACATAAATGTGTGAGGAGTTGCTTCTTATGGATGAGTAAAGAAAGTGGTTTCTTGAGATGGAATCTCCTCCTGGTGAAGACGCTGTGGAGATTGTTGCAATGACAGCAAAGTATTCCAACTGTTAAGTGAACTCCATCAATAAAGCAGTGGCAGGGTTTGAAGATAGACTCCGGTTCTGGAAGGGGTTCTACTGTGGGTAAACTGCTGCCAAAGTGCTTTGCCTGCTGCAGAGAATCGCTCCTGAAAGGAGGAGTCGATCAGTGTGGCAAATGTCATCTTTGTCTCATTTCAAGAAATTGCTACAAGGAAAAATGTGGCCGTATTTTAATAATAGAGGGACAAGGAGAGTGGGGGACAAGGAGAGTGAAAGAAAGAAGGAGAGAGGGAGGGAGGGTGAAAGGAAAGGAAGCAAGGAAGGAAGGAAGGAAGGAAAGAAGGACATTGCCATGGTCCAGCCCCCTGCCTTCAGCAACCACCACCCTGATCAGCAGCAACCATCAACACGGAGGCAAGACCCTCCCCACCAGCAAAAAGATTACAAACTGCTGAAAACTCAGATGATGGATAGCATTTTTTAGCAAAGTATTTTAAAATTAAGGTATGTGCGTGCTTTTTTGAAGATAGAATACCATTTGACACTTATAGGCTAGAGTTTAGTATAAGTACAACTTTTTTTTTTAAAGAATTTGTTTATTTTTTCAGAAAGAGAGAGCAAGCACAATCAGGGGGAGCAGCAGGAAGAGGGAGAAGGAGGCCCCCCCACCAAGCAAGGTGCCCGATGAGGGGGACCCGATCTCAGGACCCCGGGATGACAACCTGAGCTGAAGGCAGACGGCCAACCGACTGAGCCACCCAGGCATCCTGTAAGCACAACTTTTATATGTGCGGGGGAACCAAAAAAGTCATTTGACTCACTATATTGCGACATTTGCTATATGGCAGCAGTCTGGAACTGGACCAGCACTATCTCCGAGGTGTGATTGTATAGCTGATTGGTCGGGCAGCTGACCCAACCGCAGCTAATGCATAGCCTGGCCAATGACGGCAGAGTCCAAATGCTCTCACTCACTCAGCCTGAAATCTGAATGAGGAACTACTAAGCCACTAAAGAGCTGCCCTGAGGGCTGTAACAGAAGGGTATAGAGAGAGAAGTCTCAAGGCCACAAGGGTATGATAGATACTCTGCCTTTGCTTCTCCAGTTCTCCTGGCTACTCTCTCTCTTGCCACTGTGGGAAGGGAGGCAGGGGAGGGCTTTTTTGCTCTGGCCCCCTCCCACCTGGTTGTGGCTGGCAGTGGTTTATTCCTCTCCAAAGCTCTCAGCGCCTCTTAGGGAGTCTGCCCTACAGCCCAGCACTCTCTGCAGATTACCTCCTGGCTCCTGCCTCAACCTGCAGGCTTAGGAGTGACAGGGCTTCCCGATGCTGCTAGCCCAGGGTGCTTCTCCAGCCCTCCTGGGTCTCCCTTAATCTGGCCTCTCCTTTGACAAGAATCCCTTATTAATCAGGGGCTGATCTCCTTCCTATCTATACTGTGATTGATACAAGGAGTCCTGGCTGACCAGAGCTATGAGGAGGCAGAAACCAAGTAGCTATGAGGAGGTAGAGGAAAGTGACATGTGTGTGGTGTAAGGAAACAGAAACACAGGGAAACCTACCTCAATTCATGACAGGTTTCCAATCAGAGTTGCATTTCCAAATGCAAATCAATATTTATGCCTTTGTTTTTAATTGCATTGTTAGCTTTTCGCTTTCATGTAGCTGTTGGCCATTGGTACGTCCTCTTTGGGGAAATGTATAATCAAGTCCTTTGTCTATTTTTTTTCTTTGGATTGTTTTTTCACTCTTGGGTTGTATCTCTTTATATATTTTGGATATTAACCCCTTATCAGATCCATGGTTTGCAAGTATTTTCCCATTCTGCAGGCTGCCTTTTCATTTTGCTGATGGTTTCTTTTGCTGTGCAGAAGCTTTTTAACTTGATGTCCTCTAGCTTTTTTATTTTTGCCTTTTGTTGCTTGTTGATGTCATATCCAAGAAGTCATTGCCAAGACCAATGTCAAGGAGCCATTTTTCTATGTTTTAATAGTTTTGGGTCTTACATTTAAGCCTTTAATCCATTTCAGGTAAAATTTTTGTGAGTGGTGTGAGATAGGGGTCCAATTTCATTCTTTTGTTTGTGAATATCTGGTTTTCCCATAATTTTCCCATCATTTATTGGAGACTATCCTTTCCCCTTAAGTATCCTTTGTCAAATATTAGTTGACCACACATGTATGGGTTTATTTCTGGGCCCTCAATTCTGTTCCATTGATGTATGTACCTGTTTTTATGCCAGTACCATATCATTTGGATCATAATAGCTTTTTCTTTTTTTTTTTTTTAAAGGATCTTTTATTTATTTATTTGACAAACAGAGATCACAAGTAGACAGAGAGGCAGGCAGAGAGAGAGGAGGAAGCAGGCTCCCTGCTGAGCAGAGAGCCCGACTCGGGTCTTGATCCCAGGACCCTGGGATCATGACCTGAGCCAAAGGCAGAGACATTAACTCACTGAGCCACCCAGGCGCCCCCACAATAGCTTTTAATAACGTTTGAAATCAGAAATTGTGATGTTTTTAGCTTTGACCTTCTTTCTCAGGATTGCTTTGGCTATTCAAAGTCTTTATGAGGTGTTGTTGTTGTTGTTGTTGTTTGGTTGCTGTCACATTTCCTTGATTTTTTTATGATCTCCGTGCTCATGGGTTGGTGTCTGCCCATTTGAGGAAATATGCACTCTTCTAGTCTTTATAGACTGACTTCAGCAGCCAAGCTGGCCTAGAGATTCTGGGTGGGTCATCTGGCGATGTCTGGGTCAATAGGTGAGCAGCCCTGATGCTTGGGTACAATGGGTGAGGGTTGGCCTTGAGCCTGCATTTATAGGCCTGAGACCTGGTCTATGTGGGTGGGCCTGGATCCTTGGTCCCCAGGGGTCAAGCAGACTCCAGGGGTCACTGAGGTGGGCCCCAAGTCTGGATTCACAGGCTTGGTCCAAAGGCTGGGGACATGAGGGTGGTCAATGACCTGGGGCTTCAGGGACAGACCTGGAGATGGGTCTGCAAGGGCCTCTCTGGTGCTAGAGTAAGCTAAGAATCTAAGTCTGTGAGAGCTGGTTTAGACTCTGAGTCTATGGGGGCTGGTTGGTCCTGGGATGGGCCAGTGGCCTGGGTCAGTCCATAGTAGTTGGCCTGGAGCTTGGGCTGATTGAGAGCTGGAGGCCACAGGAGTTACTGGGCCAGCAGGAGCCAGCTGACACTGGGGTGAGCAGGTAGCCTGAGTTCACAGGAGCCTCTAGGAGCTTGGTGCCCTGGGAGCCACCTAGGACTGTAGGAATTGGCATGGTACTGGGGGTCCCTGGTGAAGTCAGGTGCTCACTTTTCTCTTCCCATGGAGACAGGGTGTCTCTCTGTGCTGGGCTACCAGGCTTGGGGTAGGGGATGATGGAGGGAATGTGAATCCATCTTTCCTTGCCTCCATTGTTATTTCCAGGAGAGAGGATTCATTTAGCTTGGCAAATGTTTCCATAAGATGGAGTACACTTTTGAATTGCTAAACATTCCTTATGTACTTCATTTTAAAATCACCAGATAGTGATATAAAATAAACCTGCAGGAGTCTGTTGTATTTCAGTACACTAGCAATGAAGCAATAGAAAGAGAAATCAAGGAATCGATCCCATTTATAATTGCACCAAAAACCATAAGATACCTGAAATAAACCTAACCAAGAGGCAAAAGATCTGAACTCTGAAAACTATGGAACACTTATGAAAGAAATTGAGGAAGACAGGAAGAAATGGAAAAACATTCCATGCTCATAGATTACAAGAATAAATACTGTTAAAATGTCCATGCTATGCAAAACAATCTACACATTCAATGTAATCAATCCTTATCAAAATGCTATCAGCATTTTTCACAGAGCTCAAACAAATAATCCTAAAATTGGTATGAAACTAGAAAAGACCCCAAATAGCCAAAGTAATGTTGAAAAAGAAAGTAAATTTAGAGGCATCTCAATTCCAGACTTCAAACTGTATCACAAAGCTGTAATCATCAAGATAGTATGGTTCTGGCACAAAAACAGACACATAGATCAATGGAACAGAATAAAGAACACAGAAGTGGACCCTTAACTTTGTGGTCAACTAATCTTCAACAAAGCAGGAAGGAATATCCAATGGCAAAAAGACAGTCTCTTTGACAAATGGTGTGGGGAAAATTGGACAGCCACATGCAGAAGAATGAAATTAGACCATTTTCTTACACTATACACAAAAATAAACTCAAAATGGATGAAAGACCTAAATGTGAGACAGGACTCCATGAAAATCCTAGAGGAGAACATAGGCGGCAAACTCTCTGACCTCTGCCACATCATCTTGCTAGACACATCTCCAAAGGCAAGGGGAACAAAGACAAAAATGAACTATTGGGACTATATCCAGATTAAAACCTTTTGCACAGCAAAGGAAACAGTCAACAAAATTAGAAGACAACCAACGAAATGGAGAAGATATTTGCAAACATCTTATCAGATGAAGGGCTAGTATCCAAAATCTACAAAGAACTTATCAAACTCAACACCCCCAAAACAAAAAATCCAGGCAAGAAATGGGCAGAAGATACAACTACACATTTCTCCAAAGAAGACTTACAAATGGCCAATAGACACTTGAAAAAATGCTCACATCACTCGGCATCAGGGAAATACAAATCAAAACCACAATGAGATACCACCTCACACCTATGAGATTGGCTAAAATTAACAAGCCAGGAAACAACAGATGTTGGTGAGGATGTGGAGAGTGGGGAAAAGTCTTGCACTGTTGGTGGCAATGCAGGCTGGGGCAGCCACTCTGGAAAACAGTATGGAGGTTCCTCAAAAAGTTAAAAAGAGAACTATCCTATGACTTAGCAATTGCACTACTGAGTATTTATCCAAAGGATACAAACATAGTGATTTGAAGGGGCACATGCTCTCCAGTGTTTATTGCAGCAATGTCCACAATAGCCAAATGATGGAAAGAACCAAGATGTCCATTGGCATATGATTAGATAATGAAGATGTCAGTCAGTCTGTCTGTCTATCTATCTATCCAATGGAATATTACTCATCTATCAAAACGAATGGAATTTTACCATTTGCAACGACGTGGATGGAACGAGAGGGTATTATGCTAAGCAAAATAAGCCAGCTGGAGAAAGACAAATACAGTATTTCCACTCATATGTGGAATTTAAGAAACAAAACAGATGAACATAGGGGAAGGGCAAGACAAATATAATAAGACAAAAAGAGAGAGGGAAGCACACCATAAGAGACTCTTAATTGTAGAGAACAAACTGAGGGTTGCTGGAGGGGAGGTGGGTGGGGTACCTGGAGGGATTTGGGTGATGGGCAAGTGCGGGCACTCGAAGTAGTGAGCACAGCTTGTTATATGCAACTGATGAGACACTAAATTCTACCCCTGAAACTAATAATGTAGTGTATGTTAACTGAATTGAATTTAAATAAAATTTTTAAAAAAATAAAATCGCCTAACAGTATAATAAAATTTTAAAATGTAGGAGCTAATGAACCAACAATTTGACAAAATGTTCTTTTTACAGGCCCAGGTGTTTTGTTTTTTTTTTTTTAAATTTTGGGAAACAAATGTGTAATAATTTCCATAAAGAGTGTTGTAGTTATAAATGCAAGGTGAATGGACTGGCGGGAGAACCTGCAGGAGGGGAGGCAGTGGCTTCTGGCCACACCTGGCCTCTGGAATCTCTGTTGTCATGGTGAAGGATCTCGTGGCAGCACTTCCCTGGGAGTGGGGAGGCTCCTGCAGGCAAGGCCTGAAGATGATCAGTAGGAGCACAACTGACCCACTCCAGACTCCCTCCTTCCCTGGTTAAAGGCACCAGAGTGAAAGCAATAAAAGGAAACTAGAATTTTCTTCATTCTTTTACTTTCCACCAGAAACAAAACATGGGAGTCAGACAAGAATTAGACTTGACAGAGACTTCCAGAGACCCCACAGGGACATACTTTGACCTCCTGCTTTTCTTCTTCTTCAGAAGTCCTTTTCCTGCTTTGCACTTAGCAAGACCCACTTCTGCCTCTGTGCTTTCAAGAAAGCGTCTTTCTTCCTAAGCTCCTTGTGGTCGGTATTATAGATAAAGGGATCCCCTGCTTTTTGAAAGTTTTCCGTATGCCACTTTGCTTTTAGGTAGAACCTACATTTGTCCTGGTTTTCACTAAATGAAAGAAATCCAAAGAGGATTTTTGCTTTTACCAAAAAAAAAGGGCAAGAAGCGACAATAGCATTCAGCATCAGTTTTGCAAGGAGCCGCTCGAGAAACAGTGTGCACCCGAGCTCCTTCCTGCGGATCTATGTGCAGCATCTCAGCATCACACCACCAGTGCTCTGACCCTTGTCTGCAAGTATCTGGGCTTTATCTTCATTTAGGCTGTGCATCCGCTAGCAAGATGTGTCTGCAGGTATCAGAAAAGCCCAACGGAGCTTATCCTTTAGGTCTGGGAGTCCTGAATTTCTTTTCCCCATATAAATTAATGGCAGTTGCTTCTTTGCAGACTACCGTTTCTTTTCTTTTTTTTATTGTGTTATGCTAGTTACCATAAAATACATCATAAGTTTTTGATGCAGTGTTCCAAGATTCATTGTTTATGTACAACACCCCGCCCTCCATGCACTATGAGCCTTCCTTAATACCCGCCACCAGGCTCACCTATCCCCCAACATCCCTCCCCTCCAAAACCCTCAGTTTGTTTCTCAGAGTCCACAGTCTCTAATGGTTCATCTCCTCCTGCGATTTGCCCCAATGCACTTTTTCTTTCCTTCTCCTAATGTCCTCCATGCTATCCCTTATGTTCCACAAGTAAGTGAAACCATATGATAATTGACTCTTTCTCCTTGACTTATTTCACTCAGCATAATCTCTTCCAGTCCCATCCATGGGACTGCAAAAGTTGGGTATTCATCCTTTCTGATGGAGGCATAATACTCCATAGTGTATATGGACCACATCTTCTTTAGGCATTTGTCTATTGAAGGGCATCTTGGTTCTTTCCACAGTTTGGCGACTGTGGCCATTGCTGCTATGAACATTGGGTTACATCTGGCCCTTCTTTTCACTGCCTCTGTATCTTTGGGGTAAATCCCCAGTAGTGCAATTGCAGGGTCCTAGGGAGCTCTATCTCCACACTGCTTTCCAAAGTGGCTATACCAACTTACATTCCCACCAACAGTGTAAGAGGGTTCCCCTTTCTCCACATCCTCCCCAACATTTATTGTTCCCTGTCTTATTAATCTTTGCCATTCTAACTGGTGTCAGGTGGTATCTCATGTGGTTTTGATTTGAATTTCCCTGAAGGCTAGTGATGATGAACATTTTTTCATGTGTCTGCTAGCCATTTGTATGCCTTCCTTGGAGAAGTGTCTGTTCATGTTTTCTGCCCATTTGTTGACACAATTATCTGTTTTTTGGGTGTTGAGTTTGAGAAGTTCTTTATAGATCTTGGATATCAGCCCTTTGTCTGTAGTGTCATTTGTGAATATCTTCTTCCATTCCATGGGTTGGCTGGCTACCATTTCAGCTTGTGAAAGTTTTCACAGGAGCACTCTACTCTCAGATAGTGGGAGACACCTGCATCTCAAATTGAAGGGATTTGGTGAAATAAAAGGTTGGAAGACTGAACACCAGGCCAGCTAGCCTAAAGTTTCTGCAGGTGGCGATATCTTCATGATGTTACCTCGGTTTGGAAACAACCAGTCCTCAATGTGATAGGCCTAGAACTTGATTTGGCCAATTATGCCCAGAAGGGTTTCATCTCTCAGTGGTGGGTCCAGTTATCCAAACTCCTGGAGGGCAAGCTATATAATCAGAAGTCTTGTGTGTTATTCTACAAGTGAGTGATATCCCTCATGCAGACCACAAATGCTTGCATTAGAGTGATACAGTACTTTGGTGTCTCAGTCTTCTGATCTGTGAAATGGGGATACTTACCTGTGTATTCCCAGAATTTTAAAATACATGTGCAATGCATGGTACAAAGAAGGGCATTACTAAATAATTACTAAACTAATAATTAATCAACTCCACATTTCTCATTATTTCAAGCTCACGGGTTTGTTTCTTGGGTCAGAGTAGAACTGTGACACACAGATATGAGGCCTTCATGGATTAAGCTCCTCCTAGAGCATAGAGTAAGGGGTACTGAGTAGAAAACATACCCTTTTGGGTCCGCGTGCCTATCAGTCCTAGCTAGTAGCTGGTCCTTCACCCACGTCCTTGTGATGCTCTAAGATTGGATTGTCCCTATGTGATAGTGACAGAGAGCAATTTCATGCTTCACCAAAGCAATGATAGTGTAGAGAATTTTTTTTAAATGTGTTGTGTCTTGGGGTTGAATCAGATTAAAATTGCTTGGGCTTCTGGGCAACAACTTGTCTTAGATATTTTAATTTAGTGTTTTGGTCACAGTCCTGTTGTTAATATGCAAATCAATAACACTTTTATTACCAGACACTTTGGCAAGTTAAAGATCAAAGTAAAATGTAACAAGTGAACCAGGAATGTTGCACTATGATCCTTCAGTTTGAAACAGCACTCAATATCTCCCTGGTGCTTTTCACTCTGAGGAAATGGGAGCCATGAATGATAAGCCAAGGAAGAAGCCAGCTGGGAACAGAAAAATTTCAAAGTACTTATTATAGTTCTTCCTATCCAAACCACCTCACTCTGGAAAGGGGAGGTCACACAGGTGTTGGAAGATAAAGAAGCTAAGGAAAGGACCATCAGCCTGTGCATTGCCTGTGTGCTCTGGGGTAGGCAGAAGCATACTGACAATGTCTTTGATGAGCTGAACCCATGCAAAGGGCAGAAGGTCCTTTTGACCTTGAGCAATGAGGAAGCACTGCCATCTATACACTGCATTTACTGCAACGCTTGCTGAAACTTCAACCACCCCACCCCACTGTCCTACCACCTAGCTTCTGCACAATGAGTACTCTTTCCCAAGCCCCCAACCATGCCCTGTCCTGCCATCCTCACAACTGGAAGAGGGAGGCCAGGAAATGAAAGGGATGCCTCTGATACAGTCATGACACCTCCAGGTCATAAAAGCAGGAAGAACATGGAGCCAGGGCTGGAAACTAGGTTTCTGGCACTGAGACCCCAGAAGGGGGACCAATCTTGGTTCAGACCATGCGAGAGTGAGGGTGGTTTCAAGTCTATGATGCTCACAAGCATGGGGAAGAGGAAAGCAAACCCCCCACCTCAAAACCATCCAAGAGAAGGTCAGAAAACGTTGAGATGAGATCACACCCTGTTCTCCTTTCCAGAAGGTGAAGAATGGATGTTTACAAACAGAGCTCTGGTGGTTGAGAACCATGGGGGTGAGGGAAGGAATCTCCTCCTCTGCTCTTTCTACAGGACAGTTCAGGGTGGGACCACCACCTGTTGCCCTGAGGGATCTCCCTGGGCACTGACCAGCCACAGGCTGCCGGGAAGCACTGAGGACTTGCCAACATTGTCGCTCCTGCTTGCCTGCCTTCTTCCTCCCTCTTCAGCCCTGTCCCCTTCTTTCTTTCTCCGTCTTTCCTTGATAACTTTTAAAACCTTTCTATTTTAATACATTTCAAACGTATAGAGACATAGAAAAACTAGTATACCAAACACTATTTGACAAAGCTTCTGAGATATGTTTCTCCAACTTCCTTTCATTTATGCGCACAGCAGCTCTACAGTTCCTTGTCCCTGCACACCTGCTCTTTGGGCTTTGTTCCCAATCCACTGAGGAGATTCTTCCAGATTTTCTTGGAGAGAGGAAGCCAGGGTATGAGGTAGAGGAGTGCCCTGATGGACAAGGAGAGGAACACAAGCCAAGGAGAGGGTCCTAGACAGCAGGCGGGCTGCAGGGGGAGTAAAGTTTCCAGAAAGTGCCTCTCCAAGCCTTTTCAAGTATTTGACCCAATCTAATAATAGTGGACCTAATCCAGAGATGAGTCGGATAGGCTGTTTCCTCTATTTTGAAGACCTCTAGTTTCAGGCAGCAAATCTTGTCTTCAGCTGGGGATATGTCTGGTTTTAAATTGATGGGCCGGATGGAGTTCCAAATGTCTTTCTTCTTTCCTCATCCTTGAGGTCAGATATGAAAAGAAAACCAGGCTGTAAACCTGAAACCTGGTGAGCCATGGAGCCTGGAGGGAAGAGGGGCTGAATGCGAAAGACTGAGCAGAGGATGGTGGGAGTCAGAGGAAGTTACCATGTGTACTAGGAAGACTTTCTGAAAGCTGTGGTGACCAAGCACCAGTGTGGGTTTTCAATGAAGGACTCACATCTCCTCTGATGCCTCTACAACAGAATGTGTCACAAAGTGACAGTGAAAAGCATCGAGTCCAATCCTATCCAGAAAGCTCATGTCACTGCCATTAGGGTGTCAGGAAGATGAGTGAATCTCCCCACACGACAGTGACTCTGAACTCCGGAGGTGAGCTCCTTTGTGACATGTGCATGTCCTTCAAGGAGGGCAGTCATTGGCCCTTCCCTCTCCCCACGTTACGCACATTACCTGTGCGTAATGGAAAGTCTCCGGCTATAAGCTTCCCACAGCGGACGCGTTCCTGTGCACCTTTGTGCCCATGACACTTGACGGCCTGGCTGAGACCCCGCCCAGTGCGTGTTCCTGGGGGCGGGGCCACCACCTTCTCAGAAGCAGAAGGCTCCTGGTACTATGCCAGGGAGTAAGTAGTTCTTTTGCAACTATTTTACGCAAACAGTAAAAAAGTCAGGTACTCGCTGTATGCACAGGTACACCTATATTTTAATTCACAGATTTAGAAATAAGCTATACACATTAACATATATGTACACATATGTACATATGCATATAATATACATTATAGCATGTATATAGGTTGCCAATAGAACTTGCTGGTTTCGCTCGTTCCAGTCAAGCCGAATGGCGGGAAATTTGGTGAGCCCTTTCTCCAGAGTGGTTAGTATTGCTTCAAGTAACCAACCGGTGTTTGTAATATTGGATTTTTAATTCCTACTCCAGAAGAACATATCGGTTCACAAATGCTAAATCTAAGAAATGAAGTCAATTTTGGCAGATGGGACAGTTTACTGTTGAAACAGCTTGACTCTGTCATTACCTGCAACTCTGTCACCTGTCTTTTTGATACAAACTCTCAGCCAGATGGTATATTTCAATTTCAATAACTTTATTGGCAATGAAAAAATAGGCAAGAGCCGCCAAAAGTAATATGTCAAGTAGCTGTGTTTAGAAACAGGTGTTACCCCCAAGTGTCTGAATTTCTAAGAAAAGTGAGCTGAAGAAGACCAGATTTTTTATTTCTCAACTCAGGCAGGACTCTTGAGGGGGGGGGGATTTTTAAATAGAACAGAATTGGGAAGCTTTTTAAGGGAGTAAATCTTTATTGATTGTTTCTCTTAGTAGTACCTAAAATTTATGGTGTGCTTATTACGTGCCAGCCTAAGCCCTATCAGAGTGCAGGCGTTCTCTGGACTTGCATATGCACTCTCCATATCACCAAGGAATTTGTTTCAAATGCACCTTATTGAGGCCAGGCAAGACCTCCTGAATCAGCGCTCCGGGAGCAGGGAGGTGGCCGGCTCCACAATCTGTTTCAACATAAGTTTCAGGGAGTTAGACATTCTCATCTGTGGGAACCACAACCGTAGCTCATCTCTCTGAACCTGGCCATTGATCCAGTTTTACCGATGGAGAAACCGATGGGCTGTTCTTTACCTAGAAAGGAGATTCATTGTATTAGGAGCCGGGTGTTCTGGTTTAATCCCTGGCTGTGCCACTTCCATAATGCTATTAAGGGATGATTCACTGAAGACTTTTACATTTGCAATGAACCAGTATTGTGGAGCAAGAGCAAGTATGTCTTTCAGCAGGAAGAGAGAAGAAACCCAGGGAGTGGATGGAGAGACCCTTGGTGAGACTGACAAGGTCTGGAGTATAGCAGAGCCATAGGCAGCCATGAACACCAGGCTACCCTCGCACCTGGATTACACTCTGTGCCCCCAGATGGATGGGCTCTCACAGAGGCTTTTGGGGCCGATGTGGATGGGACCTACTTGTCGCATCCCCTGAAAAATCTGCTGGCTGTAGAGGAGGTGGGATTTACTGCTAGATCCTTGGGAGACCCAGTGTAACATGGGGTTTCGGCCACTAACCAGTCTCTGTTCGATGCTTGCTTCTTCCCTGGGATACACACACAAAATATTTAAGTGACATATTAGAATGACAGTCAGAGGGCTGAGGAGAGGGTTAATTCCTTGGACAGGCCAGTAGCCCATTCACTGCTCCAGAGCCGTGCACGTTTGTTGGGAAACTCTAATCTTTTTTTTTTTTTTAAAGATTTTATTTATTTATTTGACACAGAGAGAGAGACAGGGATAGAGGGAACACAAGCAGGGGGAGCGGGAGAGGGAGAAGCAGGCTTCCCGTCAAGCAGAGAGCCTGATATGGGGATCAATCTCAGGACCTGGGACCATGACCTGAGCCAAAGGCAGACGCTTAACGACTGAGCCACCTAGTCACCCGGGAAACTCTGATCTTAAGTAGCTGAATTACAGGGCTCCACGCATACAGAGTCTAACATAGACTGAATCTTTGATCTGACCAAAGAAACAATAATAATATCTAATATTTGGAGAAGATTTTTAGATATGTAAAATGTTTCCCCCCAAATTGTTCTTCTTTCTTTCTCCTAGCCATCCGTTGATATATTCTTATTACCATTTACAGATGAGGAAACATAATGGATTTGGTGATGTGTTTAAGATGGGACAAGTTAAAGAGGATGTCTTCTACTCATAGACTCTCATCCCCTTTTCTTTGTCCTGGGTAGGGCCCAGGTCAGGAACTCTTACTACCAAACTCAGGATTGTGTTGTGTGTACAAATTCATTTTCACAGGAACTATGATTATGGTTCAGGTGAACCCATTAACTGGCTACACTTGATCTAGTTATGAGAAAGAACCATTGGTATTTTAAGTATTTATGGAAAGTCCAAAATAACCCCCACCCCAACACTCACAAAATATCTGTTTTTATGTCTACACGTGTTACCAACATCCTTTGGAGGAAACCACAGGACATTACTTACTTAGGATCCTTAGTTTCCAAGTGCATCTTTGAAAATTTTATTTGTGCATTTAACTGTTAGAGCCAACTTTTTTTTGTTTTCGCTTTCAGAACTACTTTAGAGGTGTTGAGTCTAAGACAGGGTTTTTAATGTCTCTGAACCATGCCTGAAAGATTTTGCTAGAGGCACAAAGCATATGGCGCTTCTTTAAAAATGGATATAGCTTGATATTTTAATGAAATCGGAGACACTTAGCACTTTTTCAAGATGCTATAAGCAAGACCTGTCGATGCCAAGTTCTTCCAGGTAGAATATATGACGTCCCAAGTAGCCTCACCTGGGGGGCTCCCAGGACAGCTGTGTCTTCCTCACATCCGAAAAGAACCTGATGCCATACCTCCAACTTCTCAGGCTGCAGCCCAGCTGCTTTGCAAAAGCTTTTTCCTCCTTGAACATCACATCTACAGGCACCCTTCCCCCACTTTTACTTGACTTTCTCAAAAACCAATTTTAAACTTCCTTCCGTATCTTTTGCAAATTTTCTAACATTTCATGCCTCTATTTTGGAAAAAGAAAAAAGAAAAGCTAAATCTACTTTAAAATATGCCTTTTCATTTGTAATAAAGACGGACAAAGCTTATGTATTTGCTTAAAATTATTTTTGATGATATCTTACTGTTTTCAACAGCTTTATTGAAAGAGAATTTGCGTATCATAAAATTTGCTCATTGTAAGTTCACGATGCAGTGATTTTTAATCAATTTATAATGTTGTGCAACTGTCCCCACCATCAACTTAGAGCATTTCCACCACCCTAAAAAAAAAATCCCTCCTGTCTATCGCTGTCATCTGATTGAATTGTTTAATAGTGATTTCAGTTAATTTTCCAAAAATGAGTTCCCCAGACCACCCAAGAACTTGACAATTCTAATGGGGGGCTGGTCACTCTAGAAGCTCCTGACCTTAGGTTCTTGCCCAGGCCCATGATATATGGAAAAACGTAGCACTGAAGACGCTACCTTTCTAATAAAGAGGAAGTATCATTGAAATCACTTCAGTCCTTCAGCCTGGCCCATCTTGACATTCATGACCCTGACTTTACAAGTAGGAGCTGGGTAGGGAGCAGGACGAGCTTAACTGATTCACCCAGGCCTCCACAAAATTCTAACCAATTTACATAAGGACAAGATGAGGGAATGAAGTAGAGGAGGGGACAGGGCCTGGTAATTCCCAGGGCAACTCTTATGGTCCTAGCTCTGCTTCTTAGCCTTGTCACCTGGAGAACAATTCCCAAATTCTCAGCCTCTGATTCCTCTTTTGGACCTACTGCGCCCCCACCCCCAAACCCCTGTCCCAGCCCAAGTGCTGTTGTGAACATTAAATATTTATAAAAGCAGCTTGCAAATCACAGGGCACTAGGCAAGGTGAGGGAGGGACCTCTACCAAGGAAGATGGCAACATGCTAGATCTGAGGGACAGTCCCAGCCAATCGTGGGTATGTGGGTCCCCAGGAGTGATGTCCTGAGGTTCTCCTGAGGGTTTTGCTTCTAAGTACATTCTATTTCGAATATGTGACATTTATGCTTTGCTAAGCATTTCATGACCCTGTTACTAGTGCCCTTGAACTCCCCATGAGGTCGCAGAAGGTGTACGTAGTAAAGCTGGGATGCACAGCACCTGGGTCTTCCCTTTTAAGTTCCCCCAAAGTTGGACCTCTGTGATACTTCTCCAGAAGAGGGTGAGAGCCCCCACGTGGCAGAAAGGATGACTCCAGAATTTAAACCCCTTCTCTTAGAAGAGCGTAAGCCCAGTGGCTTTTAAGGTGCATACTTTGACATGAGCCGATTTGTCTGTGACCTTTGCTCATTGTTAACAAGCTAAGAGGGTCTATTTAAAAGTAAAAGGACCACAGAAGAGTTTGATTTGGTCCCTTATAAGGAAAACATGAAATCTAGGGGGGAAGTATTCTGACTTTCACTTTTTGGAGTTGTATGTTAAAATTAATGTCTCAAATCTTTAGAGAAGTATTCATTGAATTCTTGGGTTAAAAAATAATTATTAAAACATCTAGGGGCGCCTGGGTGGCTCGGTCAGTTAAGCATCTTCCTTTAGCTCAGATCATGATCCTGGGGTCTTGGGATCGAGCCCCGCATTGGGCTCCCTGCTCAGTCGGGAGTCTGCTTCTCTCCCTCTGCTGCTCCTGTCCCCCACCCTGACTTGTGCTCTGGCTCTAGCTTGCTCTCTCTCCGTAAATAAAGAAAATCTTAAAAAAAAAAATTATTAAAATATTTAAGAAGGTATTTGTCAACTTGTAAGTTTTTAAGCCCTACATAAATTTCTCGTGGACAATTTCAAATGAGCCGGCTTGCATATGGCTCTCCTGATGTTACACAAACTCAGGCTACCTACACACTGGCTATGAATACAAGGGCAACGTTTCATGGCTTCCTGGGTTGAATGCATGTAACAGCAAGTGCCAAATGGGAAATGTTCCTGCTTGAGTAACGTGTTGGATAGAAGCTCACTATCTCCTGAGAAGCAAAGCCTCTCAGGTCCAAGATGTTGGGGAATGACTTTTGGGGAGGAGGTCTAAGTGGAATCCTCAGAGTGGGTCAGACTCAGCGTTTGGTCTTCCTGTGAAGTCATTTGTCAGTAGCTCAAAATATTTCCATTTTATGAGTCTCAAAAACCTTGTCTGTAAAATGGGCATAATAATGCCTATCTCCTCAGCTTGTAAGAACTAAATGAGAAAAAGATTGGAAAACATACACATTTTGTCTTTCACCCTCTCTGAGAGCCCCTGAATTTAAGATGCTTCATTATCTTGCATACGCTAAGGAGGTAAAAACACTGCCATGTAACCCCAACTCAGAGTCAACAGTGGTCCTACACCCAGCGGGAATGGGCACCAGTGCCTCCCCTTGCTTTCTGATTTTTTTTTCCTCTATCACTCTGGTGTGTAATGGCTTGCTTTTGGGGGGGGGTGTCATATGTCCTCATAGCAAAACAACACAGTTTCATATGTATATTACAAATACTTAAAATTTTCTATATATTGTGATGTTTTGACATCTTTTTTTTTTTTTTTTTACTTAGTGTTGGATTCCCCCCTCCCCAAATTTTTATTTAAATTCTAGTTTGTTCTTTAAAGATCTTCCTGGCTGGGAATATATGCCTCTCTGGGGCCACCCACTTCTTAGAGAGAGCAAAGAGCCAGGCAGATAAGCAAACTGACTGATCCAGAACCTTCTATCTGGCCCCTACAGCCCAGAAGGCAAGGTGCCTCTGCCTTAATCATCCCAGGGCCAGGTGCCAGGCAACAAGAGACCACCACTAGAGCCCAAAGCCCACTAAAATTATTCAAACTAGCCAGTCCTCTGGTGTCTCCCTTGCCCTGCCTTGCCCTTCCTGGGGAGCCCCAATAAAGGCCATGGTCTAAAATTCCCCCCTCTTCTGCCTCCTGACCACCTGCTGTCTTCTCCAGTCACTCCTCATGGCGCGCCTCATCTGTCTAGGACCTGTGAGTATGATAACCTGTTTTCTGGAGCCTCTCTGTTTCCTTTAGTGGCCACACCTGGCTGAACTTTTCGTAAAGAATACAAAGCAATCTGTATGTAGGTTTCTTCCTTTCGATGGTCCTATAAAGCATTTCGTTTCTATGTGACCAAAAAAATGTGGAATTCAAGTAATTCCTGGCATGACCCATCTTCGCTTTACTTGTGTGACATGTACACCCCACTATGCTGTTTTTGTGTGTAACTTAGCATGCGTGCCTGGAACTTTCCATTGTGGCACACAATTAGGATGTCATCTTTTTGAAAACGGTTTAAACGGGGTAGTAGCGACACTGCTCATTACTGAACCATACACTGAAGTGACATGAACCACTGGGACCAGCTCCCCCCACCACACACACATCATGGCACGTAGATGACAACCTCCCAGCCAAAAGCCGGGTAAGATGCACTCCAGTTTTAGAGATGTTAAAATGGGGGGGGGGGAAGCAAAACAAATCAAACAAAAAATGTGTGTCTTAGTACTGACAGATTCTTTATTTGACCAAACTCTAGTCAGGCTCCTGAACCTTCTCCAGCGCCCATGTGTGTCCTTCATGTCAAATCCAGTTTTAGCAAGAACCTGGCTAAGTCAGTTCAACCAGAAACCCCAGCCTTTATATCTGGTGACCCTCAGGGTCTGACCAGGTTCCTCACTCTCCACCTTCCCCAAGTGATGATGTTTGATCGTCCCAAACTGCCTTCAGCAGGATTCCTGTTAGGTGTGCTTAGCTAGAACCCCCCTTAGCACTAATGTTTCCTCTCAGTAATTTTTCACCCACTCAACCCACCCTGTTCCCAGACTCTAAGCCCCCACTTCTCCTTGTTGCATGAGAGGCTGAGTGCCCTCTCTCTCCCCCACGGCAAACTCCCCCTGCACCAGGCCCTGCACCCAACTCAGTGGTCCTCAAGAAAGTCTGCCTGACTGAACAAGTACCATTCAATATACCATTGAAACTTGAACAATACAGGTTTGAACTGTGAGGGTCTTTGCAGAATTGTTTCCATAAATACAGGACAGTACTGTATATGTGTTTTCTCTTCCTTATGCTTTTCTTAATAACATTTTCTTTCCTCTAGTTTATTTATTATAAGAATACAGTATATAATACATATAATATACAAAACATGTTAATCGATTCTTTATATTATCAGTAGATTATTAGTAGTCAAGCTTTTGGCCAGAGTCAAAGTTATATGCACATTTTTTAGTGCATGATGGGGAGGGGGGGTCAGCTCCCCCAACCGCTTGGCTCTTCAAGGGTCAAATGTGTGTCAGTTTCGTCAGTACACATGAGCTATGTTGGTAAGTGCTCTGTACATGTTAGAAAGAGACAAACTTGCATTTTCACTATGCTATTTTCTCTTTCTGTCAGTACACACACACACACATACACGAACTTGGATATAAATCCTGCCTTTGGTCAAATTTCTAAAGCCATGGGCAAGAAATTAATATATTCATTTATTTAAGAAATACTTAATGAGTGGTTGCCACGGGCAGGTGTGAGTCCTTCGATGGTGATCTCTGTTTTTTGGGAATTTATAGTCTAGTCTGTGTTCCTCCAGATGTGATGCGCGGATGAGCCGCACTAAGCCTGCCCGGGCTCTGTGCTAAATGGGAAGATCCTGGGGCCCAACCTCAGACCCATTCGAGCAAAATCTCTGGTTGGGAACCAGGAATCTGATCCTAGGGGACTCTCAGTGCCCCAATCTTTGAGACTGGCAGTGGATCGTAACAGATAACAATAGAGAAGCACACGAGGGGCTGGGCTCTGAAGCCTTATTGCACCATCTGCCTCCCCTCCCCCACCTCCAGGGCCAAGGGAAACTGTGATCCATGATGCCGTCAGGTACCTGTGCCAGACTCCCGAGGAAATGAGAACATGTGAAAGATCATAACTCACAAGGTTATGCTGGGGCATTCATCACCTGCTTCTCCCGCACTGGGACAGGCATGCTGAATTCTACCGTGCACACTGTCACTGGTTAAACACAAAATGTTGGCTAGAAAATGCTCACATTAGGCTGACATTTGGGTGTTTGCTGATGGTGGGAAGTCCATATCCACTGGGGAGTTCCTCTACCATTCCGACTCTCCAGACACACCCCAGCTAGAGGTGGGATTCCCTGTAGTCTAGCGCATCAGATGGTCATCTGAAATCAACCAGAAGCAACCCTAGCTGTGCGGTTTGCTGCTCCAGGGGTTAACATGGGCAGATTGCTTTGGAAAACCTCTGATAGTGTTGCCCAGTGGGCTTTGGAGTTGGTTTTTACAAAGCTGAGTGATTGCCGGAAAGCCCTTGGGTTCCCCAGCCTCATTTCCTGCTGTATAAAATATGGACAATTAAATTCATTATCCAGAGTGTTATAAGGAATCAGTTAAATAAGGCAGCCTATAAAATGCTTAAAAGAGTGAATAACGCTGTGGCTACTATTATGATGATAGAATTTCCTCATCTCCTCCTGCCTGTTCTCCTCCCCTTCCTGCTCCTCCTCATCCCAGGTTCTGAGGTCCTAAAAGACCTGGTGCTCTCAACCTGCCAGGTGGTGGGGCTGCTTCACTTGAAGCATCGACTGACTTTGACCTGAGGTCCTGTTGAGGCCCTTTGCCTCTGGAGCATCTGTTAGTTTCTGTGGCCACTGTAGCAAATTGCCACATGCTCGGGTGGCTTAAAGCAATAGAAATTTACCCTCTCACAGTTCTGGAGGCCAGAAGTCCACAATCAAGTTGTCAGCCGGGCTACGCTCTCCCCCTGACTCCTGACGATCCTTGGTGTCCCTTGGCCTCATGGCCTTCACTCTAGGATCTCCCTGTCTTGAGGCTACATCTTTAAATGTGTGGTTATTCTGTTCGGGGCTCAAACTTCTGTGATTGCCACAGGTATTAATCAGCATTTATTTTTTATTTTATCAAGTTTTTAGGAAAACATTTGATGTCCTATAGGACCCTGATTCAATTAGGAAGAAAGCGGAAAGCGTGAGGGACAGGATGGAACAAGGGGTGTGCTATTTAACTTTTATGTAGTGAGGTATGCTTGGCAAATAACATTGCATTTGTTTCAGGTGTACAAATAATGATTTGATACTCATATATGTTGCTAAATAGTCGCCATGTCTAGTGAATATTCATCAACACACACAGTTGCTATTTTTCTTCTTGTAATGAGAATTTGTAGGATCTATTCTCAGCAACTTCCAAATACAGGTGTCCCCCACTATTCGAAAGCAGTGTGTGGATTGAAACCTTTCTTAAGCTGAACTAATGCAAAGCTTAGAAGTAATTATTGCTTTATATGGGGGAAAAAAAAAAAAGCTGACCATTCCTAGCCCCCCCACCCCACCCAATAGCCTCTTTTAGGCTTTTCTGACACATTAGGAACAGATCTTGCTAATGAAGGCAGAAAAATAAATCAAGATAATGCACAGATGCTCACAGACACAGTTCAAAGCTCTGGCTGCTTGATACTGAGATACTGAGTATGGTTCTGGGGAAGGAGGTGGGAGGTGCCACTCTTCCCAAGAGGGCTAAACACCATCTCTGTAGTGCTGCAAAACAAACACTGTCCACTCTCACCACCTTTATTTAACATAGTACTGGAAGCCCTAGCCACACCATTCAGACAAGGAAAAGAAAAAAATGGCATACAAATTGGTAGGAAGAGGTAAAACTGTCATTATTTGCAAAGGACATGATACTCTATATAGAAAATCATAAAGACTCCACCAAAAAACAAACAAACAAACAAAAACCCTACTAAAATGAATTCAGTAAAGTCGCAAGATACGAAATCAATTTACAAAAATCTGTTGCATTTCTAGACACTACTAATGAAGCAGCAGAAAGAGAAATTAAGAAGACAATCCCTGGGGCGCCTGGGTGGCTCAGTGGGTTAAAGCCTCTGCCTTCTGCTCAGGTCATGATCCCAGGGTCCTGGGATCGAGCCCCACATCGGGCTCTCTGCTCAGGGGGAGCCTGCTTCCTCCTCTCTCTGTGCCTGCCTCTCTGCCTACTTGTGATCCCTGTCTGTCAAATAAATAAATAAAATCTTTAAAAAAAAAAAAAAGACAATCCCTTTGACAATTGCACCAAAAATAATAAGATACCTAGGAATACACCTAACCAAAGAGGTAAATGACCTGGACTCTGAAAAGTATAAAACACTGATGGAAGAAATTGAAGATAACATAAAGAAATGGAAAGACATCCCATGCTCATGGGTTGGAAGAACAAATACTGTTAAAATGTCTATACTACCCAAAGCAATCTAGAGATTTAATGAATGCTATTTTTGCTTCTCACCTTTATTTTGTAAAATGGAAAATCCTCTTCAGATTTCTTTCAGTTAATGAAAATGGACTAACACTGGTCTTTCGTAAAAGAAGAGTGATGTACCACAAACTTGAAAGCAGGGGATTTTCTGTATACGATATGGTATTATTAACTATGGTCACTGTACATCTTCAGGACTTATTTTGGGTAGTTTTATAAAAGTGCATTCCTGGGCAAGCCCCAACCTCTGGGATCAGCACTTAGGTGGGGTCCAGGCCCTGTGCTTCCAGCCCAACCCAAGTGCCTTGGTGAGATCTCCTGGCCCACATTATTCCTACAGTTCCTGTAGCAGATCTGCAGTTTGCACTGCACTAGAGCTGACCCCCCAGTTCTGGGAAGGGGCAGCCTGAGAGTTATGGGAAGAGAAGCAAAATGGGAAGAGGGTGGTTCTGGAAACCAGGAGGGGTTAAAGTTCAATATTGGCTATGCTTTGATGACAGTGCCTCTCCCCAGGAAGACATGATTGGCCAGAAGTGAGGCCTGGACACTGGGGTTTTTAACCCACCCCCACCCCGCCCTGGGTGATATCTTGGGAGGCAGCCAGGAATGAGAACCCCTGTGATAGCAGATATCAAATAGGGTGAAAGTTTGGAACAAAACAATGGATTTGTCCGTAGGAAGTAGCCCAGCCCCACGAATGAGGGGACTCAGTTCAATGTGGAGAAGAGGGAACGTATTAATTAGATTTTCTTATTCTTATTTTCTATATTCTGATGCTTTGACACCTGGCACCTTGCCCACTACCCTGGGGAAGCTGCCCTTCCCAAGGCTGGCCAGTTCCTAGAGATACTAAAACAACTCACTGGTAAACACACTCTTCAGATACAAATCACTCATTCAGAGCCCACCACCCCTCCTTTATGGGGATCCCACACTCTGGGCTACTGTCCACTTGCTCTGATTACCTCAGCCACGTACTGGACAACCAGGAACAGCCCTTGTGTCCCAGAGCCCAATCCTAGACCTGTCACCCTGTCTTTCCCATGGCTTCCCATGGAAACCACAGTAAAACCTCTTGCCCAGTACTGTGCCCCTCTCCCTCTACCTCCTAGCTGACCCTGGTACTTTCCTAGGAGGCCTCCCTTGGTGCAGTGTGCCCTTCCTGTTGGGAACCGAGAGCAATAAACTATCTTTTCAATGGCAGTCATCTCTTCATCTGTTGGCCTCAACACACCTGATAATAAAAATACCCGTATATCTTAAAATAAGGAGTTGCAAACTCTGTTCTCAGCACGGCCTTTGCCCCAGATACAAAACTAAGGGAGCATGACATCTGTCTCCTGTGGTTGTTGCAGGATCACTAAGCAGATGGCCATGATGGAGCTTTGGAAATTAGAACCAGAAAACATAAAGTGCATTCGCGACTTGACCATCAAAATTAATATCGCAATGGAAAAGATACGATATTAAGCACATCATTTCCTTTAAAAAGGTATGGTAAAACACACAACACATAAATGTTACCATCTTACACATTTTTAAGTGTGTAGTTCAGTAATGTTACTGATAAAACTAACACTCTGTACCCACCACTCCATTCCCTTCCCCCTCAGCCTTTGACAGCCACCATTCTACTTTGTGTTTCTCTGAATCTGACTACTCTAGGTACTCCATATAAGAACACTATTTTATTCCAATGCATATTTATGTTCTTGTAGGAGTGGGTTGGGTGGAAGAAACAAGCCTGAGAAGAAGATCGGGGGACTCAGGATTTATTTCTTTATTTATTTTTAAATTTCTTTTCAGTGTAACAGAATTCATTATTTATGCACCACACCCAGTGCTCCATGCAATCCGTGCCCTCCATAATACCCACCACCAGGCTCCCCCAACCTCCCACCCCCACCCCTTCAAAACCCTCAGGGGCACCTGAGTGGCTCAGTTGGTTAAGGGACTGCCTTCGGCTCAGGTCATGATCCCGGAGTCCCGAAATCGAGTCCCACATCGGGCTCCCAGCTCCATAGGGAGTCTGCTTCTCCCTCTGACCTTCTCCCCTCTCATACTCTCTCTCTCAAATAAGTAAATAAAAAATCTAAAAAAACAAAAACAAAAACAAAAAAACAAAAAAAAAACCCTCAGAGTGTTTTTCAGAGTCCATAGTCTCTCGTGGTTCATCTCCCCTTCCAGTTTCCCTCAACTCCCTTTTCCTCTCTGTCTCCCCAAGAAGAACTTAAACAATTCATGGAAATCAATGAGAATGAAGATACTTCGGTCCAAAACCTATGGGATACAGCAAAGGCAGTCGTAAGGGGGGAAATACATAGCCATCCAAGCCTCCCTCAAAAAAACTGAAAAATCCAGAACACACCAGCTGTCTATACACCTTAAAGAACTGGAGAATCAACAACAAATTAAGCCAACTCCACACACAAGAAGGGAAATAATCAAGATTAGAACAGAGATCAATGAGATAGAAACTAGAGATACAGTAGAACGAATCAGTGAAACCAGAAGCTGGCTTTTTGAAAGAATAAGATCATTAAACCATTGGCCAAACTAATCCAAAAGAGAAGAGAGAAGGCCCAAATTAATAAAATTATGAACGAAAAGGGAGAGATCACAACTAACACCAAGGAAATAGAAACAATCATCAGAAGTTATTATCAACAGTTATATGCCAATAACTTAAGCAACCTGGATGAAATGGATGCATTCCTAGAAAACTACAAACTTCCAAAATTGAACCAGGAAGAAATTGACAACCTGAATAGACTGATATCTAGTAACGAGATTGAAGCAGTGATCAAAAACCTCCCAAAAAACAACAGCCCAGGACCTGACGGATTCCCTGGGGAATTCTACCAAACTTTCAAAGAAGAAATAACACCTATTCTCCTGGGCTGTTTCAAAAAATTGAAGCAGAAGGAAAACTTCCAGACTCTTTTTTATGAAGCCAGCATTACTCTGATCCCCAAATCAGGCGAAGACCCCACCAAAAAGGAGAATTTCAGACCAATATCTCTGATGAATATGGATGCTAAGATTCTCAACAAGATACTAGCAAATAGGATCCAACAGCACATTAAAAAGATTATCCACCATGACCAGGTGGGATTCACCCCTGGACTACAAGGATGGTTCAACATTCACAAATCAATCAATGTGATAGAACAATCAATAAGAGAAGAGAGAAGAATCACATGATCCTCTCAATTGAGGCAGAAAAAGCATTTGACAAAATCCAGCATCCGTTCGTGATTAAAACGCTTCAAAGTATAGGGATGGGGGAACATTCCTGACCTTCATCAAATCTATCTATGAAAGACCCACAGCAAATATCATCCTCAATGGGAAAAAGCTTGCAGCCTTCCCATTGAGATCAGGAACAAGACAAGGATGCCCACTCTCACCACTCTTGTTCAACATAGTATTAGAAGTCCTAGCAACAGCAATCAGACAACAAAGAGAAATAAAAGGTATCCAAATTGGGAATGTAGAAGTCAAACTCTCTCTCTTCACAGATGACAGGATACTTTATATGGAAAACCCAAAAGACTCCATCCTCAAACTACTAGAACTCATAAAGCAATTCAGTAATGTGGCAGGATACAAAGTCAATGTACAGAAATCAGTGGCTTTCTTATACACTAACAAAGAAAACACAGAAAGGGAAATTAGAGAATCGATTCCATTTACTATACACCAAGAACCGTAAGATACCTGGGATTCAGGATTTAAATCTGAAGAGGCTGCTGGTGCTATTGGCTAGAATTTTCCCCAGAGCCTGGATTGAGCCAGGTATTAGCATAGCTGACTGTCTCCTTTAACCCTTACCACAAACCCCCAAGTGGGGGTCATTTCTACTTAGAGAGATTGAATAACTTCCTTGTCCAGGGTGGCAGGGCTGATAACTGGTTGAGTGGCTCTTTGAACGCCTCTCCAGTTAACATCTTGTTTCCTCCCTGGGTGGAGGGACACCTAGGTTGTCATGACCTCTTTTCTTGCCAGCTCACTGGCATTGTGCACTGTAGCCACTCAGGAAATGCCTGCCTGCCTGGGTCTCCAAGAGACAGTCCCTGGTGTGAACACTGCCACCAACCTACTGGAGTCCCCTTGAAACAAAGAGCTGAATTTGGAGAAATGCCTGCTAATGCTCGTCCAAGTTCTTGTTCTGGAGAAACCATGTATCCAGGGAGTCACACTTCAAAGAAACTGCATCAGAGCAATGGTAATTATTGCTTTGAAATTGACTACCAGCCATTGTGTTCAATATCATACATGGTCCCTCTGAGATCCGGGACAATTTGCTCGTACTTGTTTAATTTACAAAACAAATATAACCTGTTGTTACCTTAAAAGAATTGACTTAGAAATTCCTCCTCTAGGAATTGATTCTTGGGAAACAATTATTGACATTTGCAAAGATTTAGCAACAAGGATGTTTACAGCAATAGTACTCATAAACCACACAAGTGCATTCTAAGTTCCATGACGGTAAGGTGGTCAGAGGGGTGGGACCTGGAGTTAACCAGCTCATGGGTTAAATATTAAATATTAGCTCTACCATTCACAACTGTGGAGAAGTTGGATGAGGCCCGTGCCTTTGGTTTCCTCATGTGAAAATGGGCACAGACAGATTCCCTGTCTCCCAGTGCTCTTGACAGAACACCGCAGTGCCTAGAATATGGTGAGTGCAAGTCAGGCCAGTTTTTATTACTTCTGCTCTGCCACATAACATCCCAAAACAGAATTTCATCAGGCATAAAAAATCACACTGGACACTCATATTCAATGGCATGGAAAGGGAAAGATATTCATTAAATATCATGTGGGAAATGAAGGTTAAAGAATAGCTTATAGAGTTTGATCCTTCATTTATAAATGTGTACATTAAAAGAAAGACCATTCGCAACGGTTCTCTTTGGCCACCTCCCTGCCTCTAGTGCCCACTTTCATAGCAGCCAGGGGCTCCTGGTAAAATGTAAGTCAGAACAAGACACTTTTGTGCTTCAATTGTTCCATGGATTCCAAACTCACTCAGAAATGAGAGTGAAAGCCAAGCATGTTACAGATCAACCTCCATCTCCAGCTTCCCTCTTATGTCAGCATCTCCCTCGTTTCCCTCCTCTCTTCCTCTGCTCCTCCACATTGATTTCCTCATGGTGCTGCCAACAAATGGGGTATCCCTCTGCCTCAGGGCCTTTGCACTTGCCTTTCCTTCTATCTGAAAAACTCCTGCCCCTGCTATCCTCATGTCTCTTTCCTCCACTTTCTTCAAAAGTCACTTTGGCAATGGTTCCTTCTCTGTCCATCATATCTATAATGTTAACAACCATCCCACTGATAGTTCATATCCACTCTCCCTTCTAAGCACTTACCACAAGAAGACAGGGAACCTGTCAATGTAGGTCACTGTTGTATCTCCAGCACCAACTCCAGTTTTTACAACTTATTAGTGGTTCAGTAATTGTTCACTGAATTTTCCTTTTCTTCCATTGCTAATCTAAATGCGTGATGCTTTCTGTAGGTGACACACCTTATTTTCTCTAATAAGAAAGGTCAGTTTGAAAAATGAGTAGCATTGTGCCTGTATGTGTCAGATTTGAACTCTAGAGGCATAGATGTGTTGGGCAGGGATGGAAGACAAATACCGTGAGATAGAGGGAGTGAGAGGGAGACTGACCAAACCTGTGATTTCAGGCCACTTCCTAGACGCAACCAAGTCCTTTGCTAAATCAAGGGGCTGGAATTGAATACCGCTTTTTATTCAAGAAAGCCAGCTCACTGATTTAAACCTAGGGCCAAAAATATTTTAATACCAGCCGCTCCAACTTCTAATAATTTTCAACATATTTTTATTGTTCAGGTTTCTAATAACATCAAACACATGCCTTCTCCAGCATGAGGAATAAATTTAGTTCAAAAGAAGTCAAGATGGAAAACATTTGAAGTTACGTGGCCCAGCCACAGGGGTGAGTCAGCTCCCAGGTTAGTAATTCCATGTGGGCTGTCCCCACATTCAGCTAGAAGAAGAGTTTCATTTGCTATAACGGAGGCTCAGTTCAGATTCCTTGAGATAATGTTTAACAATTAGCTTGAACACACAAACCTGGTGTGTGTGTGTGGTTTTTTTTTAATTTTTTATTTTTTATAAACATATATTTTTATCCCCAGGGGTACAGGTCTGTGAATCACCAGGTTTACACACTTCACAGCACTCACCAAAGCACATACCCTCCCCAAACCTGGTGTGTGTTAACCTCATCTGAGTAGTATTAGCCAAAGGTCTGGAGTGTATGGGAGATGATGGCTTGATTCTTACTTGGAGACAAGGATTATTCTAGAAAAGAAACAGGGAATGTCCCAGGATCTGTCTTTGCTTTTCTCATATATCTTCCCTAACAGATTGCCTTTCTTCCAAGATTTCAAACACTATTCAGTCTCAGTGCCACAAACCCAATCCAGCACCATTCCTTGAGCAACAAAGTCCATGGAAAAATCAACTGTTGGGTGTCTTACATCCAACATACCCAAACCAAAACTCAACGCCTTCACCCCCAAATGGGACTCTCCCCCATTGCTCTGTATCTCAACAACCAGTGCCATGGCTCCTCCAGTTATCAAACAGAATCCTGGAGTCCTCCTTGACTTCCTGTTCCCCACTTCATGCCACAAACCAGTGTCTGTTCTCCACCTTAAGCATCTCAAAAATCAGCCCATTTCTCTCAGCTCATATGGCCACTGCTTGCATTTGGGGTGTCTTCCTCTCTCAACCAGGTCCTAACAATCAACCAGCCCTAGGGTGCCCCTACCTTCCTCACTCCCACCACAGCCCACCCTCTGCTGCAGCTAGAGCATCATTCCACAAAGGAAATTAGGCCAGCTTGCTTCTTGGCTTAAAGCTCATCCATGGTTTCCTACTAACCTTGGGATAAAGTCCAAGGTCCCTATGATCATTTACAAGGGTGTGTGGAGACTCATTAGAAGATTGTAAAATCAATTTTAAGGGTCATAACCAGCACTGAAAAAAGCAGAATAGAAATAGAGTACTTTGTTCATGGTAAGGGTGTTCTGTGAATATTGTTTCATACGCAAATGTATCCTGAGTTATGACTTAAGTGGTATTTCTTGCTGTGTGTTGCAGTGAAGACTAGTTTGAAAAACACCAGTAGACAAGACCTGTCATGACCAACTCTCCAAATTTCCCTCTGCCTTCTCCTTCTGCTTGCAACATTCTCTAGGTACACAAAGTAGTCTCCCTGAAGTCCTTTGCTTGCCCTGCACCCCCTACATACCCGACCTTAGCTTTGCATGTCTAGTTATTACTTTTTGGATCTAAGCTTAAATGTCCCTTATTCATGGAAGTCTTCCTTGATCCCTAGGCAGGGGGATATGTCACGGGCCTATGTCCCCACAAAACCCCATCTTTCCTCATTGTAGCACATTACACTGTAGTGCAATCCATCCCACTTTGTGTCTGATTTCCTGCTGTTGACTCCAGGAAAGTAAGAATTCCATCTATCTTTTCATTTCTGTGTCCCTGGCACACAGCAGAGTACTCAACGTATAACAGGTTCTCAATGACTATGTGTAGAATAAACACACAAAGGAGCCCATTCATTAATTTCAGGGCCATCTGTCAAAGGGCACTTGAGCCCCTCTGATGTCTAAGACCCAATGAACATGTAGAAACAAGTATGGCAGCATTATTGTCTGGAATTCAAAGATAATACATCACTGACATCTACAACAGACTGTATCTCCCCTAGAGAATGGCTCACAACCAAGTTCATGAGTAAACCATCCTACAGGGTGCTTCTATAGGAGGAAGGAAGATTCTTTTGTGCCCCAAGTAAAAAGCAAACCTCCTCCAGATCACACTTCCAGCATGAAAATAATTTATTTTATTATTTTTTAAGATTTTTATTTATTTATTTGAGAGAGAGACAGTGAGAGAGAGCATGAGCGAGGAGAAGGTCAGAGAGAGAAGCAGACTCCCCGTGGAGCTGAGAGCCCGATGTGGGACTTGATCCTGGGACTCCAGGATCATGAACTGAGCCGAAGGCAGTCGTTTACCAACTGAGCCACCCAGGCGTCCCGAAAGTAATTTATTTTATATGAAAATTTTCTATGGAAATTATATTTTTATTCCATAAAATATTACATATGAAATAAAGAGGAAACCCATGGTTTACTCTGAAACTTAATATTTGGGGGGCAATGACAAGCCAGACCTGGGGGCTTTGCCAATCTTCTAATGCATCTACCCAAGGGAAAAAAAAAATACACTACAAATATCAGTTATTCACACCTCATTAATTCATTAATTTACAGTCATTCCTTATTAATTCTTTCTGAAGTCAAATTGGTATTGAACAGAAGGGGAAGAGACTACAGAATTCTAGCCCCCAGGACTAGGAGTCTCAGAGCAGAGGCAGAGGAGGAAGAGAGCCTGGAAGGACATTCTCCAACTTCTGCCTCCATATAGTGGAGACAGAGGGCTTTGGGGTCAGCTGGGCCCAGTCCTGAGCCTCGCCATGCCCTGCTGCCTAGGTCACCCTGGTCAAGGCACTTAATTTACCAAAGTCACATTTACTTACCAGTAAAGAGGGGCAATAAAGTCTGTGCCCGATTCTGCTGGAAGAGTAAAGACAGAACTTTGAGACTGAATTAGTGTAGGTTCTCAATATGGTGTCCATAGCAAGTAAGGTGGCTGGGGAAGTACCCTTAATGATGATGAGACATGGCAAGTGGGGTCTCTAAAACAGATAGAGTGGTCTCCCAGATCCCCAGAAAGCTTCACCTAGTGAGGCCCTGGTAGGGGTGGGGAACTAGGATCAGGAAACTCTCACAAACCCGGGGAAAGGCATGGGTCAGAGCATCTGCCATTACAACGAAAAGTCACACTGCCCAGGACTAAGGAACTCAAGAGAATTTTTTAAAAATCATTAAGCTATATGACATACTTTTTCATTTGTTTCTTTTTCTTTTTCCTTTATGTGTATTGTGAACTTCTGTGTCTGGTAATCTTCCCCCCCAGCAATAAAAGTTTTCTTCAGTGGCTGCATCAGTTTGAGGAAATAATTATGGAGTGAATAACTCATGCTTTATTATTCCCTGTCAGCCCTCCAGGCAAGTTGCTTATCTGATGTAAATGCACCACGGGAGAGTCCCAGGATGGCGTGTTCTCCATTTCCTGCGGTGCTGGAAGCAGGGAAGGAAATGAGAGGGGAAGGCCGGGCCAGCTGGACCCAGGGAAATCAAATACTCATCGCCTTTGTTCAAAATAATTTTAGCTGATACCTTTGAGAAAGCTAATATAAACCATGCAAGGGAGGCTTTGCATCTCTTCAAACATCTAATATAAAACATGCACAAAATCATCATCGGACTTTGAAAGAAAGGTGGTTTGTTTTCCTCAGAGAAGTCTGGAGGTCAAATTTTTAGGGAGTTTCTATAAGAAATTTGTGAAAGTGAGAAAAGTGAGGGACCCACTGGGTCCTTCAAGTTTGAGGTGAGGATTGGTCTAAAGTGGGGCTGATTGTATTGGCGGGGGTGGGGGGGAGTAGAATGAGTGGGTAGTAGGTCTTCCCTCCAGTTCACCAAAGTGGGTGTGATAGTGAATTTTTTGTGTCAGCTTGACTAGACCATCCCAGACTAGATATGGGTTGAACACTGTTTTAGATGTCTCTGTGGTGTTTTTCAGATGAGATTGAAGTTTAATCCAGTAGGCTTTGAGTAAAGCCGATTAGGCTCCAAAATGTGGGTGGGCTTTATCTAATCAGTTGAAGGCCATAAGGGTAAAAGACTGACCTTCCTGAAGGAGAAGGCATTCTGCCTCCAGGCTGCCTTCAAACTTGAGCTGCAACATCAGCTCTTCCCTGGGTCTCCAGCCTGCCAACATGCCCTGCAGAATTCAGACTTATCAGCCCCAACAACTGTGTTAGCCAATTCCTTAAAGCAAATCCACCCCACCCCCACCCATGCATCCTATCAATACTGCTTCTCTGAAGAACCCTGATTAATACGGGAGATGAACAGTTACCCAATCCAGATATGAAGAAGGTAGTCAAAGTGAGGAAGGAGTCATCGAGGGGGCCCTGGTAATTATAAATCTCCCAGAATATTTGTTGATGAGGGCGCGTAGAGTTAGGCTAACTTCTGAGTAGTGAAAGTCAAAAGAGATGCTTGTGTGCCCACCAAGCTGACGGCAACCTGGTTCTGAAAGGTTCATGGTCTCACTTCTATGCCTTCACCCGTTCATTCACAAAACAAAATCTGACTACAAGACACTCTCTGGGCGCTTGGGATTCAGCAGTGAACAAAGCAAAGCCTGCCTTCCTCAAGCTTGCAGTCTAGGAGAAAGGAGACCATAAATAGATAATGAAGGATAAGAAGAGAAATAAAGTAAAAGGATGGAGTTTGGTGGATTGCTTATCCTGAGGGTCTTGGATGTAGCAGACCCTGTGCTAGGACAATGAAATACTAGCCTCAGGGAGGCTACAATGTCCTGCCAGAGGCCAATTACTTAACAGGCGGTTAGAGCATCAGCTCTGTAGGACAGCAGGCAGCATCCTGTGAGGCCAAGAACTCTCCGACACTTAAGAATTTTTCCCAGCTGGACTCCTCTTCAGGCCTTCTCTTTAAGGAACATTAGCGCACCTGTGAAGCCCTCCCAGGTGGGCTCTGAGGGGCTCCATTTTGGCTCAGAATGCTTTCTGGGCCCTGCTTCCTAAAGTCTTTACCTATTGAGTTAATCTAGACCAGAAAGTGGCCTTCTTCCTGGATGTAGAGTCACATAAGTCTGCATTGTTTGTTTCTAGTCAAGGTAAGAAACATGTTTGTCCTGTACAGAAAAGCCCAGGGGATGGGGAAGAGGGGGGAGTCTAAAACTGGGGTTCCGGTAAGGAGGGAAAATTGGGCTGGGTTTCCACCTGCAGAACCCAAGTAGTTCAACGACGGTGGTCTCTGTGGTCGCCACAGAAATCACCAGAGGGAAGAGTCTGGAGCTGGTTCTGCAGCGGGGGGACTCCTGAGCTAAATAGAAAGTGTTCTCTATTGCCAATGGCTTAATGGAAATAAGGGCTGCCCACACTGAGTGGAAAGCGGTGGCCCTTCTCTGCCATTATTAACTGTTCCTGAAAGGTGAGGCTCCATCCAGCATTAGTAACATTTGTAATTGGTGTGTCTTCTTCAGAGTCCTTTCATTTTGCTCAAGTGCCTGATGGAAATGCCCTCTTAATTGCTAGAGTTATGGTGCTAATAAGGCACCTCTGTGTCTCACGCGAAAGGACTGTGGGGGAAGCCCAGCTGGACACACACTGAGCATTAGTAACACCTGCAAATGGAATTAATGATTGCACTCTGGCAAGAGCAGAGCGGGCAAGTGAGCAAAGAAGTGGCATTGTGAATATTTTATCTTCTGGACTAGAAATTATTTGAGAGGAGGGGGTTGCATCTTTCTACATTTATATTCCTGCTACTGTAATTAGTAGAGAGATTTATATGTGAATAAGCAACATCAGTATTTATTAGATTGAAATGCATGATAGTGAGCTCTTAATTTTCCACATCGATGGCAGGAACATTTGTGGATATCATGAGTAGAAGTAATAACAGTAACATAAACAATAACTACACCCTAAAGACCTAAACAGATGACCCGAAACCATAGAAGTCCTAGAAGAAGACATAGGGGGAGATGTTCATGACATTGGATTGGGTAATGATTTCTTGGATTTGACACCAACAGCAGAGGCAACAAAACCCAAAACAGACAAATAGGACTATATCAAACTTCAAAATCTCTGCACAGCAAAGGCTACAATCAACAGAATGACAAGGCAATGAATGGAAAGAGAGAATATTTGCAAATCATTTATCCGACAAGGTTTTAATACCGAGAATATATGGAGAACTCCCACAACTCAACACAAAACAAAAATAATCAGATTTAAAAATGAGCAAAAGATTTGAATAGACAGTTCTCCAAAGAAATATATAAACAGCCAACAAGCTTATGGAAAAATGCATAAGATCACTAATCACCAGGGAAATGAGAATCAAAACTATAATGAGATATCACCTCACGCTCATTAGGATGGCTATTATCAAAAACCAAACCCCAAACCAAATACGACAGGAAAAAACAAGTGGTGATGAGAATACGGAAAAATCCCTTGGACCCTTGAGCACTATTGGTAAATGGTGTGCTTGCAATGGGAATCAGGATGGAGGTGCGTCAAGTAATTAAAAACAGAATTACCATGTGACCCAGCAATCCTCTATCTGGATGCATACCCAAAGGACTTGAAAGTAAGATCTCAAAGAGCTATTTGCACACTTGTGTTCACTGCACCATTATTCACAATAATCAAGAGATAAACAACCAAAATGCCCTTCGATGGATTAATGGAGAAACAAAATATGGTAATATACATCCAATGGAATATTATTTAGCCTTGAAAGATGAGGAAATCTTTTCATAAGCTAAAACATGGATGAACCTTGAGGATATCATTCTAACTGAAGTAAGCCATTCATAGTAAGACAAATACTGTATGATCCCACTTACATGATAAATCTAAAACAAACTTGAAGAAACAAAGCAGAATGGTAGTTGCCAGAAGTAGAGAGGAAAGGGAAATAGAAAGTTGTTTGACGGGTATGGAATTTCAGTTTTACAAGATGAAAGAGTTCTAGAAACCTACTACACAAAATGTGAATGTACTTATCATGGTTGAAATGCCAAAAAAAAAAATGTGTAGGAGGACAAAGTCCAAGTTATGTGGTATTAGCATAATACTACCATTTGTTGGTCACTGTAGCAGGTGACCAATTAGGCTCCTTACCTACATTACTTCACATTAAACACAGCAATGCACCCTGCTGAGGTTGGGACTATTAACTCGATTTGCAGAGGAAGTAGCTAAAGCTGAGAGGGTGAGCAAAGTGCCCAATGTCACATGCTTAGACTGAGTAATGGGCTCTACATGATCCCACTAATAAATGGCTGGGCTGGGTGAGACCTCACCTAAAGCCCATTCCTGTAACTAACAACATATTGTGTGGCAGTTGGAGGAGTGGGGCTCAGGCACAGCTGTGATGCATGCTAGGTACCAGGGAAGGAGGCAGGCTTCTTTGTTTGCCAGGGAGGGATGAGTGACGGCTCTTGGGCACTCGGAGGAGTGCACATTAAAAATTTTTGACTTGTAGTATCATATTAGTTTTAGATGTACACACAGCGCTTTAACACCTGGGGGGAGTATACATTTCAAAGTCAATACAGAGGGTCTGGGGAAGGCTGGTGGAAACACCCCATTCCCCTGGTCCACTCAGCCTCCTTCTCTCCTACAATCTCTTTCCTCTTTCAATCCCATCACTTCCTGTGACCTCACTTCCTGTTTCCTGCTACCATTCAGGGGAAGTAAGGGGAACAGAACCTCCCCAGGCCACTTGTCAAACCCACGCTGCTGACTCTCTGTGTACAGACTATCCTCCCATGACCAGGGCTGACCTGTCCTTGGTTTTGAGGTCAACCCTTCCCTATAAGAGTACTACGCCCATTGATTCTCCTTTTTGTCTCTTGCAAGGCCCAGTTTCCTTCAGTATTGAATCATTCCCACTTAAGCAAAACTGCTTTTTTTTTTTTTTTTAGGACACCCAGTGATCTCTGCAGAAAGGTGTTCCTAGTGTATTCCATGGCCAAATGAATCATTTTAGCAATCCTCCTCTGTACCATGCAATTATATTCAGTGATAATGACTGTTTTCTTGATTCATTCTCTAGTTTTAAAGCAATTAACAATTTAGGAAAAAAATTTCTATTGTAAAGCTAATCAAATTTAATATATTTGATGACTGAAATCTGCACTTATCAAACCAAAATGATACACCTTGCAGTTTGTGTGCTATTATACTGTTCCAAATGTTCAACACAAAAATTTCAGTTGGGCTCACAAAAATGACAGAATTGAAGTAACGCAAGGTCTGTTTAGGTAAGTATACATTTCTAAGTCAATGCAGATTTGTTTTGACAATCTCCCTGCCACTGTCTGAGCTCAGGGAGAACCCGGAGCCACTGCAGAGAAACTCCTTTTTAAAAGCAACAAAAAGCTCCCAAAAGCAGGTGCTTGATTTTGCTTACTTTCATCATGAAAAATGACCAGGAATGTGCCTGCTTGCTTGGCTGAAGATGTCCTACAAAGCTTTGGCCTGCAATGGCAAATGTGTGGCATTTGCCCTTCTGAGATCTGTGCCCTTCTGAGATCTGGGTAGATGTCACTATTCAGTCGCGGCCCCAGGTGTGGTCTCTGAGATGTCCACCACTCACCAGTAACTACCGTTGATTACTAGAGTTAGCATGTGAAATGACATTTATTTGCCATTCTTCATTTTAAAATATTCAGTGTACATATGTTGATCTCATGTTGAATTCTGAAGCTTAGTTTGTAATTTATCTGACGGATCAAGAGACTTAGATGTGTTGATGTAACGGGAGATGGCAGCTCTGGGGCCCCTAATTGCCCCCCTTCCCCACGGTGATGGCTCACAGCACTGGGTTCCCCAGAGACCCTGAGGGCAGCTCGAGACCCCTCATTCATCTCAACTCTGCAGAAGAGTACTCTCCCTGGAGTGCAAAATTCTCTACTTCTTTTAATTAATTGACTAGTTAATTAATTACTTTTTAAATTAAGAATCATCCAGCTTCAAATGTCAACAAAATCTCCACTTCCAATTGTCATCTTTGCTTGGCTCTTTCAGAGACTTCTCTTACTCAACACGCTTAAACCAAAGCCAAGTTCTTTCCTTCTAAACAAGGGCCTTTGCCTCCAGGTCTTGGCACGTGGCCCCACCATCCACCCAATGCATGAGCCAGAGGACCTTGGGGCTGGACACTATATTCCCTTCTAATTCATCAGCAGTACCAGTTCATTTTATCCCCCAGTCTCGTTTTGCTGCCCATTTCTCTCTAGACACCAATCATGGGGTGAATCATAATCTGAATTAGCATATTAAAGACCTGAGGAGTTCTGTACAGAAGAAACCTTCTAACTTGGTTAACTGAGGCTTTCCAAATCATATTTGACCCTGGAGAACTTGATATCTGCACCCTATCTCCCAAGACTGTTCTTTGGGAGACATCCCCTGACTTCTCTCTGGGAAGGTCCTGTAGCATTTCCACTCTGTCCTGATCAGGAGCGAGGCCACCTACCGAAGCTATGTTGCTGGGCCTCAACATGCTTCGTGGCTCCCTTTTCCTTCCCTTCCCTCATAGAAGGAATGAGGCCATTGAATCCATTCGGCATGGAACATACTCTTACCACTGACCATGATGAATGTGAGCAATGTCAAGTGTTTGGAAGCTTCTTACTGTTTTTAACCAACAACATTTCAACAGTGGCACCAGGAAGTTCTCTTTAAGCTTCCAGAGAGCAGGCCTGAGCACTCTTCTAGACAGTATGAGCAACACCAACATGTGGCCAAAAAGAGACCATGTGCTTTTACAGGCTTCAGAATTCACCTATTGGACGATTTACTCAGATGCTTCTGCCTATGTTTCCTTTCCCTTCCTGCCTACATTGCTTTTTCTTATAGGGACACATTTAATAAGGCCCACACCAACCCCCAGACCAGGGAGGTAGCCCGGCCATCAACCACATTCTCCCTTATGCGGTGTGAAATTTTGGATGCTCCGATCTCCAAAAATCACTCACTTGTTCAGTGATTTTTTTTTTTAAGATTTTATTTATTTATTTGACAGAGATCACAAGTAGGCAGAGAGGCAAGCGGGGGTTGGGGGGGAAGCAGGCTCCCCGCGGAGCAGAGAGCCCAATGCGGGGCTCGATACCAGGACTCTGAGATCATGACCCAGGCCGAAGGCAGAGGCTTTAACCCACTGAGCCACCCAGGCGCCCCTTGTTCGGTGATTTTTAACTAGCATGTTCATTTAGATTTCTGTTCACGCACAAGTTTATTTATTCAACTTCTTGTGCTAGACACTATTTTAGATGCTGGGGATTCAGTGGTGAATAACACCATCAAAATCCCTGCATTCAAGGGACAGGGAGATAGACTATAAACAGTTAAATAACAAAAACTATGAAAACCAAGTCTGATGGTGGTAAGTGCTATGAAGAAAAATAAAGCAGGGCTGCAGGCTGATGTACAGCCTTTTGAATCGGGTCATTGTCTAGGGAGGCTGTATACACTGGTTGCTTGGGGTTGAACACGGTGAGTGTCTCATGAGGGAACCGGAGGCCCCTATAGGTTGATGGGCCACATGCAGGTACCGTGGAAATGCACCACTGTCTAGGATTGGCCTTTTAACAGGTAGCGGGCAGTGGTAGTGTCCTCTTCTATCTCTTTTGTAAATAGGCATATGCACAAATGTGGGTCAGGACTCTTTCGTGTGCGCAGAAAAAGAATCACGTGCTTTAAAAAAATTCCTGTGTTAGCAGATAAGCTTAAATGATTGCCTGTGCCTAAAAATGTGCGTGTTTTCTGAAATACGCATTTCAAGAAATGTTTACTTCATCTTTGAGTTTAAATATAGAAAGTGATTCTTGGAGACTGGCTTTTTTCTAACTTTGGCTACAAGATGGCTTTGAGAGGGACACAGGAATGGAGAAGTGAATGACTCCTTTGCGCACCCACTTCCAAGTAGGATCTGACACTGCTGCCTGGATGTCCTCTGTACCAGCAGGGCTGGGAGCCAGGCTCCCTCCTGTTACCTGAGCCGCCTTCACAACCAAGCACTGCTTCCCTATACAGGCACTCACCACATCATAGATAAAATGTTGAGCTCCAGGAAAACATGGTTGGGCCGGTATATGGAGACCTTAGTAGCTTCTGTGTGTGGAGATAGTTGGATGGTCAGACAAGAGGGATGGTTTGGTAAAATTGTTTAAGTGCTAATGGATTTGAATCCGAACTATTCTCTATAGGTTCTACGTTCATAGGGTACTTTTCTCTGACCATGCCAGCCTGAACACCAGCTTCCTTCTCTAGAATCCCAGATGCTCTCTGTCTGGCTCCACTGATTTCACTCCCTTAATGCCCTGCATACACACTTCCCCCACTCAGTGGTGGTTGACCAAGTGGGTGGAGAACAGAACCTCTCCAGCTTCCCTTGGAACCATCTGGGGTCTGGTTACAAGGCAGAATCGAACTTACTAGATCTGGGGTGGGGCCCGAGACTGTGCACCTGGGAGTTACCAAGCTCCCAGGTGAAGCCTATGTGGCTGGTCTGAGGGGGCAGAGTTTCAGGGCTGCTTGCAGACAGATAAACCTAGGTTCAAATTCTGCTCTTCCCTTATGTGGGCTTAAGCTCTTTATAACTCAGGTTTTGTTTTGTTTTGTTTTGTTTTGTTTCGTTTTACTTAAAAAGGGCATAGGCACCTGGTAAGTTTGTGGATAATGGCTATTACCCATGTTGTTGCGTATTCTTTTATGAGATGTCCGACAGGTGTGGCCACAAGAGAAAACAAAGGTGCAGGAAAATGTTTACTTCACTCACATGTCCTAGAGACAGAAGGCATGCCAATCAAGGTCACACAGGAAAGGCACCAGGGGGTCAGGAGGCAGAAGACAGGAGTGAAGGTTTGGGACACAGTCTTATTGGGGTTTCCACGGGAAGGACAAACAGGGCAGGGTGAATATCCTAGAATAGCTAGTTTGCATAATTGTGGCCAACTTTGGGCTCTGGGGGTGGTCTCTAGTTGCCTGACACCTGGCCCTGGGATGACTAAGGCAGAGACATGTAACCTGCTAGGCTAGGTGGGACCAGACAAAGGAGGTCTGGCTCCAGATAGGTTAGCTTGCTCAGCGAGGGCTACCCCCTGCCTGGCCTTTTGCCATCTCTAAGCATTGACTAACGCTAGGAGATGGAGGCTCTCTCCAGTCAGGAAGATCTTTGAAGATCCCAAAACATCATAATATAAATAGAAGGTAAATTATATACAATACAAACATAAATGGATCTTCTAGATCATGATTCCTCACAGCTTTCATTGCTTCCTTTCATCATGCTCATGCTACAGGCCAATCCGCCATCTTCCGACCCTCCATACAGGGCTCACTGGGGTGTCTGGCTATCATGACGGCCATCCAGGTTGAGCACGCTGCCTGGCACGTAGCGCTCCCTAAATGGAGGCTGCATTGCTCTGATTATTTCCCAAATCCATATGACTAGCAGAAAAGAACCACTGTTACTTACCAGGCAAACTAATGAGGAACTTTGTGTGCTGACTTTGAGGATGAAGCAGGATGTCCGCCACAAGCTGTGTTTATTCTGAGCAGCATGAGCTGAACATCAGCATTCTGCCTCCTCACTTGAATCTTAACCCTGAGCCAATCCGTCAAGACCCTTCACTGAGAGGAACAAATGATAATGATCTTGATATGAAGCAGTTTAAACTTGCCTTGCTGTTGCTTATAAACCAACTCGCAATCCAAACTGAGGAGAAATCCCCACCTGTCAAGATATTTTTCTCAAAGTGCTCAAAAATAGAACCGTCATCTGACAAATTCTGGAACTAATTGCCTTACACATATCAGGCTGCTGGATGTGACCGGCCTCTCCCCTCTGCTCAGTGGTTCCCAAGGAAACGAGGTTAATACATTCACGACTGACATTTGCCTTGTGAATCCCAGTTCACTGCAGTAGGCATCCAGCGTGCAGGAAGAGGGCTGAGAACATCGTTTCATGCATGTCCCCCCTCTGCCTGAAGTGCAACACGTCACAACCAAAGATTAAACAAATGCTCAGTCAACCATCAAGAGTTAATCAGCATCTACACTTGCCCCATACTTTAAATGCCTGCCTGGGTGTTCTGCTAATAAAATAGGGAGGCATTCAAAATCCCAAAGGGTAGTTAACCCTTTAGTTATGAGGAGTTAAATGTTCTTTTGGTGCATTTTGTAAGTTCTTATTTTTCTTCTATGGATCTGTGTTACTTTAAAAAAAAACAAACAAACTACAAAATACCAGTTCCCAGGAAACTGTAAATATTAGTAAGATGAGCAGTCTTGTACGTTACCTAGATCTTGTTTCACATTTATAGTCAGGAACAACTGTAGTAATGACAACAAAATCCCTAAATTCATCCACATCTCTTCCAAAATCTGTCCTTCCTGACTTCTGGTTTCTGACATGGACAACACTGTGGTTCAGGCCATCAACATGAAAACCTCAGAACTCTGGTTGAAGGTTACCTACTCTTTAACCTACAAGGCCCCTTGATGGCATCAGTAAGTTCCTTGAAAAAATCCCGTTTGTTCATTCCATTGCTACTTTGTTTCAATAGCCTTAATCACCACCCTCTTCCTCATTCTTGTCATTTCTAGGTCAACAGTTTTAAGACCTTGAAGATAACATTCCATCATCTCCTTGCTTCATTACAATCTGAGAAGTCAACCGAAAGTCTGATTCCTTTGTGTATAATCTATTTTTTTAAATCTCTTTCCCTGGATGATTTTAAGATCTTTTTAATTTACTTTTTTAAGGTAAGCTCTCTGCCCAATACGGGGCTTAAGCTCATGGCCCCGAGATCAAGAGTCACAAATCCCACCAACTGAGTCAGCCAGGTGCCCCAGTGATTTTAAGATCTTTTATCTATGGCATTTCCCTGTTACGATAGTTACAGATGTCTCTCTCTTTTTTTAAGGTTTATTTATTTGAGAGAGAGAGAGCGCGCCCACATGTGAGGTGGGGGGGGGCGGGGAAGAGGGAGAAGGAGAAAGAATCTCAAGTAGACTTCCCACTGAGCATGGAGCCCTGAGATCATGACCTGAATCAAAATTGAGTCAGACACTCAACTGACTGAGCTACCCAGGTGCCCTCAAATGTCTTTTTAAATATGCTGCTTGACATTAGTTGCGCTTCCTGATACTGATAAGGAGGCTAATTTTCTCATCATTTGTAAAAATTCTCAAGCATTATGTCATCCAGTGTTCCTTCTCTGTCATCCTTTTTTTCTTCCTTTTGCAAACTTAGTTAGACATTTGAGAGGAGTTTTCTCTCTCCTTCTAAAAAGATTTTATTTATTTATTTGAGAGAGAGAGCACGCTTGAGGAGGGGAAGGGGCAGAGGAACAAGCAGACTCCCGATGATCATAAAGCCTGACATGGGGCTTGATATCGCAACCATGAGATCATGACTTGAGCCAAAATCAAGAGTTGGATGCTTAACCAACTGAGCCACCCAGGCACGCCTTCAAAGCAAGATCCTAAAGCAGAAGCCACACTGAAGTGACCAAAAGCCAACAATGAGACAACATTTCAATATCTCAATTCCTCTGCTTTTTCACCATTCGTTCTAAGAAAAAGTTGTAGTACCAGGTTAACTTTACTAAAGCAATGTCTATAAGTGGGCTGAAAACACAATTAACCAACTTTGATTTAGTAAGTAGAATTCTACACCTGAAAATGGAAATATTAAGCCTGCTCTTGTACATACATATGATACACATTTGATATATATAGGATATACATATTCTATATATATTACTTTCCTCAAATAATAACACCATGAATGGCAAGAGCCCTAAAATACAAATTCTCTGCAATTTAGCAAATGCAGGGACAATGCAAAGTCTAATATTAAACTTGAGACAGACTAAATACTGCATAATTAGCACACTTGAACCAAAGGCAGAAGAAAAACATGTAATTAAATCTGAATACTTTAGGAAGAAATAAAGATGGTCCAATAATAGCTAAATCAACCAGAATGAGAGCGATTATAAAAAGCAACCTCTGATTGATTTCCCCAATAAGATTTGAGACCAAATAGACCAAATTGGAAGAAAGAGGGGGAAATACACTTACTGATACAAAAAAAATGGAGATGATGTTATTATTATTATTATTATTATTTTTGAGATGTGTCATTTTAAAGAGCAAATGGTTGCTTTTCCAGCAGCACCCTTGAAGGCTGAGTTCCCTTATGGCCTGTAAGAGCAAATAAACAAAAATTCATGAAGTTCGGTTTACGTGTGCTCATTAAATAATTACTGTTAGTAATTACTGTTAGTAATTAACCCAAGGTTAAGAGCTCTGGGGACTAAGGCTTAGTAAGGGTCTTGGTCCCTGAGCCGGTGCACTTAAGAAACGTGGTGGCAACCCCTTCAGTGAGAGAAAGTAAAGTGGGAACTAGAGCCGAATGTCCGAGTTCCTCTTTGTCACACAAGATCGGAGCTGTCTATGCTGTTGCTGAGACCAGGGCTCACCGCAAGGACTGCTCAAAGGGCAATGAAAGGTGCTTCCGGTGGGAAACCTAGCCCAGCCCCCTTTTCAGTCTGCAGTTTCCCCCAAGCCCTTCCTTCCAGTTCTGTCACTGTTAGACTAAAATACAGAAGCCCCTCAGCCTAAGACACTTTAATTATGATCTTCTTCTTCTTCTTTTTTTTCTTTTTAGAGAGGGAATGGTGGAGGCAAAGGGAAAGAGAACCTTAAGCAGGCTCCAAGCCCAGCACGGAGTCCAATGCAGGGCTCGATCCCAGGACACAGATCATGACCTGAGCCAAAATCAAGAGTTGGATGCTTCACCAACTGAGCCACCCAGGCGCCCTAATTATAATCTTATTTAAATAGGCATAAATAGAGACAAATGAGTGAACGACTTTTGTGGCTCTTACACAGCTAGAAAACCTAAGCAAACTACAAATGCAATACAGACCAAATAATAAAATTTTAGAAAATCAAAGGAAGAGCAATAAGCCTTCTGCTCATGCCGGTGCCAGGCACAAAGGAGTCACACAATGCGAATGTGTGGAATGAATGCTGGAGAGGGATTTTATCATTCTAGTGAAGCTTTTGAACTGATGTTATAAAGACATGGGAAAAGGGGGCAGCCGATGCTGTGCTGGAGCATCTCTGAACTCTTGTAGAGACAGCAGAACCTCTCCTTGGGAAGGAAGGGGAAGGTGCTCAGCTGGGGTGGGGAGCAGTCTACCCCTGGCCAAGGGGCACTCCAGAGTCAGGGATGTCTGCCAGTCTAGTCCTGTGGACCCCCTGCCCTGTGGATAGTGTGGCATGGAGTAGAAGCTGAACGCATGTCTAAGCCCCTATGAGCTGCTATAAAAAATTACCATGGACTGATAACTTAGGAACAACAAAGATTTCTTCCTCATGGTTCTGGAAGCTAGAAGTCTGAGATCAGGTCTCAGCATGGCTGGGCACTGAGAGTCCTCTTCTGTGTTCCAGACTTTTTCTTCATCCTCATATAGTAGAAAGACAGGGAGAAAGCTATTGGGGTCTCTCTTTAGAAGATGACTAATCCCATCTGAGGGGATCCTCCTTCATGACCGAATCACCTCCCCAAGGCCCCATCTTCTGATACCATCACACAGGGGATTACAGTGTTCAATGGCTGTCCACACAGGGGAGAAAAGAGGGGCATCCCTTACCCTGAAGAAGGGAATATCTTGAAGGCTGAGGTCATTTCAACCATCCACTGGTTTAGAAATTCTGCTTCTAACTCTTCTGGCCTTCTTGGCTTTCTTGTAACAGAGAAAACGGAAAAGCTAAACTCGCAGCAGTTTACCTGATTGCTGGGAAAAGAATGGTTGGGAGAAAGGAGAGTATTGGCTGTAGCTTCAGCAAGCTGTCCCAAAATCCGTTCTCAGCATCAATGAGCCCCATCCTTAGAGCCAGGCCCTACAAGGTTCAGGCAAGTGTTCTTGGAGGTGATGTACCTTCTGGAGCTGGAGGATGAGAAGAGAATGGGCAGAAGGTTTCTGTGACAGGGGCAGAGCCCTGTAGACCCTCAGTAGAGACCTCTCTAGCAACCTTCCCCCCTCACCTATGCACATATAATTCAGAAAGCGTTATCAGGCCTTTTTATCTCTAGTAAATGTGCACTACCTCCACTTCCTTCAAAATCTTCTAAGGCTTCCTTGTACTCAGAATAAACCTCCAGAGCCCAACTTCCTGCCATATTCAGCCCACCTTCCCTCACTTCTCAGCAGCCACATGGCTCTATGTTTCTACCCCAGGGCCTTTGCACTGTGGCTCCTTGCCTGGAATATTCTCCAGATGAAGCCGTGGTTCATTCATACACAGCTCTGCTCAAATGTCACTTCCACCAAACCCTTGGCAAAAATCACATCCCTGGTCGCTTTCTATCTCCTATTCTGCTTTATTTTCCTCAAAGTACCTCTCCTTAAGAATCTATCATACAGGGTCGCCTGGGTGGCTCAGTGGGTTAAGCCGCTGCCTTCGGCTCAGGTCATGATCTCAGGGTCCTGGGATCGAGTCCCGCATCGGGCTCTCTGCTCAGCAGGGAGTCTGCTTCCTCCTCTCTCTCTCTGCCTGCCTCTCTGCCTGCTTGTGATCTCTATCAAATAAATAAATAAAATCTTTAAAAAAAAAAAAACATCTATCATACATTTGTTTGTTCTTCAACTTCTTCTCTGCACATGCACTGCAAGGGGTGGGCCTTCCTCTTTGAATTCCCACTGTTGTCCCTTGTGCCCAGAATGGTGCCGGCTGGAAGTGCAGGAATAAGAACTATGTATTGACTGACCAGATAAACATAGCTTCCCAGAGGTCAATGCAGTGAATCTACCCCAAAGTATTTACCAAATGCTTCTGCAGAAGTTGTTGACTTAGCTAAAGGAATGCACACATTCCTTCTTCACTATCGCTATTATAAAAATTAACATTGAATAATAGCAGCCCTCCTTTTGGAGGACTTAGCCCATGCCAGGCACTAGGACATTTGTTTTTCACGAACACCTTGCTAAGGAGGTGTACTGTCTCTGGGAGAGAAGGGGACACTGAAGCCTGGGGATCTTAATGATCTGCCATGTCGAACCAAGCAGGTCTCTCTCAGGACTGCCCAGGTGGGCGGCTGGGGGAGCCAGGGATGTGCCGGCAGGCAGCCTGTTTCTTCAAGGAGGCTCTCCAGGAACCAGTAAATCTCGGATTGCCAGAAAGACTCCTGGCATTTTGGCTCGTCTCCAGGGTCTGCGCAGAAAAAAATAAGAGCATAATTACTTGCTTCCTCCTCTCTCTGCTAAGAGAGCCCCCAGAGGAGGGATGGCTGGCTTTCCAGGGAACCCACCAGGCTCTGGCGGTCCCTGTGATTCCCAGCCTGGGCGCATCCTAAGATTATCTGGGGAATTTAAACAATACAGATGCTCAGGCCCCGCCCCCTGACGTTCTGTTCTGGTTAGCCTGGGGGTAGGTCAGGGCATTCTCATTTTTTTTTTTTAATAGAAAGTGCAACAATTATTTCCAATATGCAGGAGGGAACCACCAGAACCCCAGAGGAGGTAGGAGGGAGGGAAGAGCGGAGGCAGGGGATGGAGCCTTCATTTTTAACTAAAGATGGGATCAGAACTAGGGATTTTTCCTTTTGCCTCAGCTCCAATATGACCCAGGACTGTTAATGATGCCATCTTTATTTAAACATTTTGCTATTTTGCTCATTGTGCATTTTTTACATTAATTCGGCTTTTAAAAAAGTTTTGCCTTAAACTATTATTTATGTTGATTCTTTTTATGGGGAGACCACCTTAAATTTTGCCGCCTCACCCATGGGAAGGGAGTGGCCATTTACTGAGAGCCTGCCGCCCCTGGGCACTTGGCAAGGGCTTGTACATTTCCCCTGAACAACTATTCCTTCATTCATTCATTTGTTCATTTGCAACAACAGGTACTATTGTAAGGACCTATTTTATATTTTTATTTTAGCCAGAGGTTTCCATTGAGGTTAAACAATATCTTTGTTGTTTAAACCTTAAACCGTCTCTGCTCCCCTTCCCCCAGGGGACTTAAAAACAAGTCCTAGAAACCAGCTCCAGGTGTGGAGGCCAAGAAAAACAAGGCTGTACCCACCTCAAGTCTAGCCCTGACATAAGTACAGCTGTCCTGGCAAAGCAAAAGCCGACACCTTGCACGGTAAGAGTGGGTTAGCATAAGAATGGCCATCCTGGGACGCCTGGGTGGCTCAGTGGGTTAAGCCTCTGCCTTCAGCTCAGGTCATGATCCCGGGGTCCTGGGATTGAGCCCCGCCTCAGGCTCTCTGTTCAGCGGCGCCACCCCCCCCTGCCTGCTTCTCTGCCTACTTGTGATCTGTTGTCTGTCAAATTAATAAATTTAAAAATCTTAAAAAAAAAAAAAAAAAGAATGGCCCTCCTGAAGGCCAGGAAGCCATTGTACTGAGCATCCCTAACCAGCCCACAGGGCGCAGGTAGCTTGAGATAAGAGAAAGTAGCTAAAACCTAAGAAACAACTTAATCATATACCACCAGGGCAGTTAGGCTATGGTGCCACAGGGACCAGATGTTTTAAAAAAAAAACAAATAGTTAACTTGCAGAGATCACAATCCTGCAAGACTGGAGTCTCGCTTGGTTTGCAAATGTCCCGGTGATTTACAACAAAAAGGGCTATCTCTTCAATGGCCCAATTTCCAGAGACAAATGGCTCAGTTCCTCAAGGCCTAAGGTCGCCCTCCCCACCATAAAACTGAAGGAGGCTGAGGCAGAAGGAAATGTAAATAAAGTTAAATTTCTTCTAAACCTAAATCTCACTTAACCGCCAGGATGGCTCCAGGGTGACGCCGGGGTGGCAAAAAGTTAAACAAAGTTAAACTGTCAAAGTGGGGCGCAAGATATGTATGTAGCTATGAAAAGGTGCCTTGAAAATGCTATATAAACCCTTGGCTTTGAGTGCTTGGGGTCCTTGTTGAAACCCGCTTCGCCAGGCAGATACTTGGGCCCCAGCTAGCTGGAAATAAACCTCGCTGTGTGACTTGCATTATCGAGAGTGTTCTCTGTCTAATTGAGGGGTGGTAGACTCCCTACCCTAACACTATTTAGTAGGAACTCCTGTGTCAGGTTCACTCTGGATACTTTCGGACCATTTTGTCTAACCTTCTCAAGGGGGATAGCATTAGGCCATTCTGTAGATGCTCAGAGAGATTTGTTGAGTGACCACCATCCCCAGAAAAGGACATAACTTAGACCTCTCCCTTGCCCTCTCAAGCTAGAAGTGTTTGTTATCTTAGCATAGCCCCTGCCCTTGACTTTAACATTACCTCTAATCATGATAGCCCTCCATAAAACGTGCCATTAGCTCCCTTTTACAGATCAGGAAATTGAGACTCCCCAAATCACACAAGTAATAAAAGCCAGAGCAAGGGCTCTTGGTTTCCTTCTCCTGTGTTGGTCCACACCGCAGGCTGCCTTGCCCGGATCCCTTTGCTGGCACTCTACACTTTTTTAATATATTATTTTAATCCTGCCCACTTCTGTTAGCCAGTCTCTGTCTCATCAAACATCATGAAGCACATCACCTTCACTTCCTCCTTCTCACCTCTGTTTCTCACATCACTTGCCTTGGTTCTGGAGTCAGTGCTAGGCCAGTGATGGGGAAATTGTATCACCTGGGAAATCAAGGGCCATGGAAGCCTTTGGGAGAATTGGTGGAAATCGGAAGAAGCTTTCTGTCAGCAGCCAGGCCCAGGTTGGAGGGGCCACAGGAGATGCTTTCTTGTGCGCTGAGTCCCTAGAAGTTTCTACGGAGACACCCCTTCTGCCTTCTCTGTCCCGCTCACCTGCGACAAAGCTCGGGACACTGGCTCTCACCAGTTCCACCTTCGAGGTACAATGATGACTGTCATCCTGAGCGAAGCCCGGGTTCCATCCAAACAGGGCCACTAACAAAATGCTCCTTGTTTGAAGAGGGAGTAAAACAGGCAAGGCCCACATTTTGCCCATGGAATTTGCCGGAAGTGGTTTTGTAAAAGGAGACAATCCTCAGTGAGTTTTATTTTTCCAAGGGGAGGATCCTGTTACTAACGCTGATTCTCCCTCAGGGAAGCTGTGGGTAGGACCAGCTTGGCCCAGCGACCTGAAGCCTCCTCACCAATGCCTTTTCTGCTGGCAGCAGACCTTGGGTTTGGTCCAGACGTACCTGGGCACCTGGGCAGGTGAGCTGGGCCCCGGTTTGGGGGGCATGGTCAGTGTGGTGTAAGGGGAGATGGCTGGAGTGCTTGTGGGAAAGAGACGGGCTCCCATATAAATGTCAAGTTCAGGAAGGGTGGGAACAAAGCTGTTTTGTGCCCTTGAGGCTCCAAGGTACTGAAAAACCAGACAAGCACTGAGGAGAAGAGGAATATGATGTCCTAGGAGACGCTCCTAAGTGGCCATTCTCACCCTGGATGGTGGATCTTTTGTTCCTTTAATTAATCAAGCGTCCTGATAGCTAAAACCACCTTTAACTCGCTTTTCTCTTCCTTGAAGCCAAACATACAAGTAATGGATGGGCCAGCACCAGCTGAAAAAGCAAGGCTAGAGCTCTAGTTAGCGATGTATGGACATTACCGCCCAAAGGGGTTTCAGATTCATCCAGCCCGACACCCTCATTTAACGCATGAGGGACCTGGGGTCAAGGAGGCCGAATGTCTTGCACCGGTGCCCTGGCTGGGGAGCCGAAGAGTCAGGAGGAAGAACTACACTTTGAAGAGTCAGAGTGCAGACACCGCCTAAATCCAGCCCTGCAGCCCATTCCATTAGCTTTGTGAGTCAGCCAACCCCAGCACCCTGCACAGGACAGGAAAGACTTTGAGGATGTGTCTGTCTGAACTCACCCCTCCTCCAGGCTCCCTTGTGGCCCTTAAACCACCCAGAGCCTTCTAGTCTTAGACGGGAGTGCTCTAATGAATTAATTCTCCCTAGGGTGGTGAGGGCTGATCCAGTTACCACTTGCATTTTTTATGATGCAGGTGCAAAGCTCAGGATGAAGGGAGTAACTTTCCTACAGCAGAATTGCAGGAGATTTGTTTAGAATCCCCTCCTACCGTGACATCAGGCCCTGAGTATTTGGTCCTCGGCGGCTCAAGGGACAGCTTCTCAAGCCATTTTCTTCCTGAACTTGGAGAAGACAGAATCATCTCCTGCTTTCTGAGCATAGCCTTGGCAGCTGTTGCAATACTTTGAGGAAACCAAGAGGTTCAGCCACCTGGGATCCCCTTCCCATTTTGGTTATTCAAAGCGGAAGCAAGGTGGCTCAGTCAGTTAAGCACCTGCCTTGGGCTCAGGTCATGATCCCAGGGTCATGGGATTGAGCCCTGCTCTCTCTCTCTCCCAAATAAATAAAATCTCTTAAAAAAAAAAAACACAAAAAAACAAAACCAAAAACAAAAACAGAAATAAGCCTTCAATGTGCCGGGCACTGGACCAACATTCTCATAAACCTTTCTATTGATTCCCATGGCAATTTATTGGAATATAAAGGGTTAATCTTCTTGTACAATTGAGGGGGAAAAGGCTCAGAGGGGAGAACCAGCTCCGCAGAAGCCAAATGCATTGACTGAAGTGCCTCACAGGAGAGGGGCCCCACTCCTAGTCTCTCTGGGGCTAAACCTCACAGGCTCTTTCCTTTCAACTACAACTTCCTATTCCAGAACGTGTGACAGGAGTTGAGTTCTCTCAATTGGGTCCAGGCCACAGCTGCTTACAAAGGGCTGTGTGACCCGAGGGCAAAAGGACAAGAGAAGGACAGATCCAGCATGATTGACGGTCTTCTATTTTTATGAGGTACCAAATAATATCTCCACACATGACAAGAAGCGGTTAACAAGCTCAGGAAGGATGAGAGCTAATGTGTGAGGGGAAAAGAAATACCTCATTCTCAACTTAAAATAGAGCATTTCTTGGCTAGTGTGCTCATTTCCTAGAGCTGCCCGAGTACATTCCTGCAGACTGGGTGTCTCAAAACAACAGAAATTTAGTCTTTCACAATTCTGGAGGCTGGAAATCGGAAATTGAGCTGGCAGCAGGATTGGTTCCTTCTGGAGGCCCGAGGGAGAATCTGTTCTCTGCCTCTTTCCCAGCCTCTGGAGCTTGTCAGGAATCCTTCCTGTTGCTTGGCTTGTCCACACCTCACTCGTCTCTGTATCTGCCATCATGTGGCCTTCTCCCTTTGCATCTGTGTGTCTCTGTGTCCAAATCTCTCTCCTCTTTGAAGGACATCAGTCAGTGAGTCAGCCCCACTCTAATCCAGGATGACTTCACATTAACTTGATTATATCCACGGAGACCTTACTTCCAGGTAAGATCATGCTCAAGGGCATCAGGGTTAAGATTTCAACACATCTTTTGAGAGGACACATTTCAACCCATGACCGATGGTGTTGTGATTAAAAATATATTTAGAATCTTTATCTTTTTAAATAAATGCTGGAACATATGTAGATGAAAGGATGTGGTGAGACATAGGGGGTTTGCTTCCGAATATTTGAAGTAGGGAGGGGTCTAGACTGGCCAGGAGTTGATCACTGTTGAATGTGAGTGATATTGTACGTGAGGTTTGTTATACACATAGTGGTTTCCTATTGCTGTGGCAGATGTCACCATAAGACTTAGAGTCTTGGAATAGCAACCTTCATTTTATTATTGTCTTTCAAGGTGCTAGAGATTGACTGAGCTCAACTAAGATGGTGGTCGCTTTGTGTCTCTCATGCAATTACAGTTGTCAGATGTTGGGTAGACTGGAAACAGCTCAAGGTTCACTCATGCGCATGCCTGGTCCCTGGGCTGCAAAGATTCCAACATCTGGGGCTCCTTGGACTCTTTGTCTGTCTCTCTATATGTAGGATTCTCCGAAGACAGTGAAGTGTAGCAAAATATGCCACTCTAAAATAAGCCACTTCGGCATAAGAATTATTTGAGCTGAAAGCAATGAAAAAAATGCATTTTCCCCTCCACCTCGTTGCCTACAAGCAGGACAGAAATTTGTAAAGGTGTTTACCCTCCTCTCTTTAGTGGGAACGATGGAAATTAATCACCAGAGATAATTCTTGACTCTTACAGGTCCAAAGCTGGGACAAGAGGAATCGACATAAACTTGGCTAAAACTAGTCCATATTTACCACCACTTTACCCAGAAATTTGCTTTCCCACCCTTTGCTGCCCCTAGAAGTTCCAAATCCTTTTCCTTTGTCTTGCCACTTCTCTATAAAATTATTGGTCTTTACTAGGACGCTCTCTAAGCCCAAGTTCAGCCACCCCCTTGAGTGACTCATCCCTGAGTTGTCCTGTGTGTGTGTGTGTGTGTGTGTGTGCACTGTACACGTTAGTAAACTTGTCTGTTTCTCTCTTGTTAATCTGTCTTTTGTCAGCCTAATTTATAGGGCACCAGCCAATGAACCAAGGATGGGTATATGGAATACTAATTTTTTTCCAACCCTTCAGCAGTTCTTAGTATTCTTTTTACAGGGTCACCTGGATGGCTCAGTCAGTTGTGCATCTGCTTTCGGCTCAGGTCATGATCCCATAGTCCTGGGATCATGTCCCAAGTTGGACTTCCTGCTCAGTGGGGAGTCTGCTTCTCCCTCTCCCTCTGCCCTCCTACCACCTGTATGATCTGTCACACTCAAGTAAATTAAAAAAAATTTTTTTTTAATAAAAAGGGGTTCCTTTTACAGTAGTCAGGGGTCCCAAAGTACACATCTCAAGAGAGAAGCCTGGGCAGATTCTGCACTGCCTTCCCTCATCTAGCTTCAGAGTCATGCAGCATTGTTTCCATCATACTGCTGGGCAGAGACAATCACCAATGTCTATGTGGGTATAAGGGGAGAGGGACATCAATGACTTGCAGACACGTTTTTAAACAACCACAATACTCTTCTATTTTTGTCTGTGTTCGACTTGTTTCCATAATAACACACACACACACACACACACACACAAATAGAGACTTATAAAATGGTACCTGGGGAGTCCCTTTACTTCCTAAAATTAATTTCAAATTAAAGTAATGTAAAACTTTTACATGCATTTTGGAGGCAGAAAAAAAAAAAGAAATAGACTAGAAAAGATTGCTTTTCCACCACCATATATCATCCAGAAAAATAAGCATTAATCTCAAGATCTGGGGAAACCCAAACACTGTTTTCTTTTATCATATAGTCTGTACCTTTAGGTCTTTTCACATATCATCTTTCAGCGTTGGGGTCCGGAAATGTTTGCCAGCATAATTATATTCATATAAACTGCCATAGATGAAAGAACAAAAACTTTGCTCTTTCTCAACCAGGTAGATGGTGGTACCCTGGGGAAGCAGAAAGGGCCATCTCCTGTGGGTCTCCAGCCACTCTGTGGGGTTGCCCCCTCTGCTCTCTTGAGGTTGAGTATGACAAGCAACTTGTGTTGGCCAGCAAACTGTGAGTTGCGCACTTCTGGGCTGATTTTAAGGGCAATGTGGGTTGATACCCTCTTCTCTGCTCTTGGCCCTTAACATTAGAGCTGCCCTCAGGCTGGGTCCCTCCTTCTTCCCTGAATGAAGGTGATCTAAGGCCCTGGCTAATCTGTGGCAAACAGGGAGCACGAGCAGTAGTAACTCCTTGTTGCTCTATGAGGTTGTTGCCGCAGCATAAGCTTCTTCCTCCTGACTGAAGCAGCAGGCAGGGACTCAGGGTTTGGGTCAGAACTCTACCCCTAACTGGGGGTTTGGGCAAGTGAGTTGCCCCCACTGAATAAGACGTACGTATCAATGCTTGCAACAAGCTCCAGAAAATATTTATGAAGCTTCAATGAAGGACTATGGGGGAGCAGATAGCACATGGCTGGGCACATAGTAGGTACTCAGTAAAAGCTCATTCTCTTATGTGCTGGTTCCCTTCAAGGCCTTGATTTCCTAATCATTAAAATGAGGTCATGAGCTTGGATTGGTTGGTTGCCAAGGGCTGTTCCTGCTCCCATTCTATGATAGAGTTAAAGACTTAGTCAGTCACATTGTGGAGTCTGACATTGGACTTGTCTTGACAATGATGGATTCTTTGGAGGAGGACACCAAGTGCCCAACCATGCATTTCTCCTTCTTGGTAGAGAGGCAGGATTGCATCTCTGCTCTGAGAATCATTTATTATATTCATAAAACACTTGGCAGTCCCTTGCAAATAAATAAGTGTTCAGAATCATTGGATGTCCCCATGAGGCTTCATGGATGTGTACCCAGAAGGTGACTGGCAGACCTCGAGGGAATCACATACATTCATTTTTTTTTTCCAACTTCTGATTAGCCATTCCAGACATTGGCTGTTTATTTTTCACTTGCTTATGTGATTAGATCTGCTTGGCTGACTGCATTTTAAAGCTTCGTTCTCAGTAAAATCGTTCTGCCATTTAATAGGCCTAAGGGTAGAGGATGGTTGGTGTAAATCGTAAAAGCCAAGTTAAAGTTGACCCCCCTCCTCCCTTCAGCCCCTTTCTAGCAAGTTCTTCTCCATCAAGTGCTCTTCCATGGCAACAAAAATATTTGCAGACTCCTCCCCCAGCAGATCTTACAACCTGACTTGATTCCTTTAAACAACAAGTAATTACCGAGCACCTAATTTGCGCCGGGCTCAGCATTAGGTGCTAGGGTTCAGCGTAGGGTCTGCCCTCATGGAGTATGATGGGAAACAGACTTTTAATGGAACAATCAGCTAACTAATGGAAAGTGACAAGGCTGGTATGATCTGAGAAAATGTTGTCTATGGTGCAGAGACCACAGCTGTGCGGGGACACTGGGTTCAGAGGAGGCCTCCCCTCCCCACATCTGTACATTCTCCAAGTGAGTGCTTACACTTTCCGCTTCTCCTTTGGGGATCTTACATGTTCCCAGCTTGTTGCAAGGATTCCCAAATCTTTACCCTTAACCCCCACTGGAACTTCTGGCTTACATTTTCTAACTGCCAGTTACCTAACTTGTTATCCTTTCTGATAATAAAATCACACATATGTCAAACACTTACTATGTGCAGGTTTTACACGCATTTATGCAATTCTCCCTATGAGCCCTCTTATTATTCCTGTTTTATTTTTGAGGACATCAAAGTGCAAAGTTGTTGTAATACCTGGTCAGGGTATTAAAACGTGATTTAGAAGTGGCAGAATTCAGGGGCTCCTGTGTGGCTCAGTTGGTTGGGTGACTGCCTTTGGCTCAGGTCATGATCCCACAGTGCCGGGATGGAGTCCTGCATTGGGCTCCCAGCTCCATGGGGAGTCTGCTTCTCCCTCTGACCTTCTCCCCTTTCATGCTCTCTCACTTTCTCTCTCAAATAAATAGAATCTTAAAAAACAAAAACAAAACAAAACAAAACAAAAAACCAGAAGTGGCAGAATTCAGATTTGAGCTTGAGCTCTGATACCAAGCCTGGGTCCTTCACTGCCCATCTCTGTGGCTCTTGGTAGCTCATATTAAATTATCTAAAACCAATCTTTTCTTCCTTCTGTGATCTGTCCTTTCTGCTTTTCCTGTATGTGACATCTTCAGTCTCTCAGGTACTTGCACTTGACACCTTGTGTCATTTTTTACTCTCCCCCGTCTCCTCCACCCTAATTACTTGCTGAGTTCTGTGCCTACTCCCTTGCAAAGTCTTTTAGATTTCTGCAGCAACTCCCATGTAATCCACTTTCAGCCTCACAGCTTTCCAAGTGATCCCACAAATGACTTGCAACATTTGCCCTCCTAAATGCTGGGTCTGTTTGGTTCCTCCCTTGATCAAGTGCCTATGGCTCCCTAAAGAAAATCACAAATCTCAAGTCCAACTTTCCCCAGAGGTCCCTCTTCTTAGCTGCCCATGGGCAAATCACACCTTCCACTGCAAAAATTCCCCTCTCTCCCCTTCGATTCTCCCTTTTTCTGTTCCTAGAGTGTTAGTTGGACACAAGACAATGTTTGCATTTTTCCAGCAATGAGGTATGGCCACGTGACTAAGGTCTAGCCAAAGAGATGTGAGCAAAAGGGATCTGGGAAACTTGTGGGTCATGACCACAAGGAAAGAGGTATGCTCTACTTCCATTTCACTGGAGCAAAATGGACTTGGTGGTGAGCCATCATGGATAATGTTAATGACAAAACAAGGTAGAAGGAGACTGTGTCCCAACACCATGGAACTACCATATTCGTTCTGAAATGCTTACGCTTGCACACCTATGTAGAAAATAAATAAGCTTCCCTTTTAAGTCATTGTGTGTGCATCTTGTAGGGGAGGGAAATTTGTTTTTCTTCCATGCTTCTAAGCTCTTGACTGGGACCCCTAAAACAGAAGATTAACAAGAGAAGAGCATACAGATTTATTTAACTTAAGTTCTACATGACACAGGAGCCTTCATAAGGAAATGAAGACCAGAAGACATGGTTAAGTCTGAGTGTTTTTGTACTAGCTTGATGAAGAGTGGAAGGTTGTAGAAAAATATGATTGGACAAAGGGTATGAGTCCAGTGTACTAAATTGGAGGAAACTTAGCAAGGCCTTTTCATTCAGATTTCTGAGTCTGTCTCTTTATCTTCCAAGATGAAGATGCTCTTTTCCTCTGCATGTAGAGGGAACACTTCTCACATAGGAGTTTTATGACCTGTTTTAGGGAAAGGTGAGAAAGTCCTTCTTGCACATGTCATTTCTTAGCTTCTGCTTGAAATATTCAATATGCCAAGGAGCCGCAATTTGGACTAGTGTCCTGAACCCCATTACTGTGTATGTGTGTGTTTCATTTTGGTCTTTATTTAAATATCCAAATCTGTATCCTAATAATACATTGTCCCTTCCCCTCATCCAAATCCCTCCCTCTGATAGTGACACTCCACATCCCAGGCTGCTTACACAGAAATCTGGGTGCCACGAGCTGACTTCTTTTCCTCGCCCTCTACCTCCAATTCCACTTCTAAATAGTTCTCAGACCTGTGCTTCGTTTTTAGCTTTACTGCCTCAGTAACTTTGACTTAGTTGAATTTGGGGTTTTAACAATGGGGACAATACTGTTCTAAAAAAGACACTAAAATCAGGGCACCCTGGTGGCTCAGTCGGTTAAGCGTTCAACTCTCGGTTTCGGCTTTGGTCATGCTCTCCGGGTCCTAAGATCTAGACTGCCATCTGGCTCCCTACTCAGTCGGGGCTCGGCACTCAGTCCACTTGGGATTCTTTCCCTTTTCCTCTCCTTCCCTCTCTGCCCCTCTGCCTGTGTACACACCCTCTCTCTCTAAAATCAATAATAAAATCTTTTAAAAAGACACAACTCCTGGTTGCCAAACTTCTTTAAAAGGGAGAACAGGGGCGCCTGGGTGGCTCAGAGGGTTAAGCCTCTGCCTTCAGCTCCGTTGTGATCTCAGGGTTTTGGGATCAAGCCCCACATCGGCTCTCTGCTCAGCAGGGAGCCTGCTTCCCCCTCTCTCTGCCTGCCTGCCTACTTGTGATCAATCACTCTCTGTCAAATAAATAAAATCTTAAAATAAGTAAATAAATAAAAGTGAAAACAGACCACGAAAATGTCTCTGCAGGGAATTTGTTTTTCCAAAATGAAGACCAACAGCTTTCCCTCCTCCTGGAAGCCCCTGGTTACTATGGGCCTTGTAAGAGGCAGGTGGCCTATGTGTCCTCTAACGCGAGCCCTCTGGACAGGGTTAGCCCCTCTCTTCTGTTCTGTCAGCAGAAGAAAACTTCCGAGGAGCAAGGATGGGAGGCTCCCACCCTCTGGGAGTCTGGACTATAATATCTGTAGAGACAGATTTCTCCATAGGGAATAAAAGCAGAGAAATTTGTGATTAAGAAATATGGAAGGGCCTCGTATCTCTTTGGTGAACAGGATTCCAATTATCCTCACTTGCCTTTGGGCTCCACAGGGCAGCCTGTTTCTAATCTCCTATAAGTCCTTTAAGTCTGCAGCCAACTTCTCCCCCAAATGTTGCCACATCCCTCGGAAATGGTATCTGGATAAAGCCACTCCATTCACTTCCTGTCATACTAAAAGGAAAGAGAAAAATGAAGCGACCAAACATGCCGTGTCTTGCCTCAGTCTCTTCTCAGATTTGGGAATTGAGAATGAGGAGATTATAGTGCATTAGATGAGGAAAAAACCGTTACTTCCTGGATGCCAGTCGGCGGCCAGTGGTGACTGGTGACGGCTCTCTTGATGGCGTGCTGGGCGCAGGGATGCAGCCTTGAGTGAAACCCACAGAGCCCAGCCCTGGAGCTTAGGGTAACCTGGGGAATTCGGACAGTGATCCACGTGGCAACAGCCGCTCTCCCAAACCAGCCCAAGTATGTGGGGACAATCCGTGAAACCGACACGTTAACACATGCCTGACCGTTCTACCCCAAGAACACTCTGTTCAACCTAATTGGCTGATGAGCCTGTATTGCAGGAAGTTGACCGACTGTCACGAGACCAGATAAGACTGGAACAAACGGGCAAGAAGTCCTACAGCCCAGCCCCACAGACCGCGAGAGCTCCCCACCACGGTCACACGCGTGCCGCCATCTTTTGCGCATACGGATGTAAGTGCCCGGATGTCACTGGATGGCGCCTTGCGCAGAAGCAGTTGAGATCATCCCTCTTACTTCTCCTTTCCCAACGTCCAATCACCTGCTTCCACGTTTCAGATCTCCACCCCCTTGTAAAATCCGTAAATGCTCAGCTCCCCTTGTCTTCTGGAAGGCCGATTTTAGAAATTTCCTCCCTACTCCTGTAGTAAAACCCTTCATCTCTGCCGCAAGAACCGCTGTCAGTGTTTGGCTTACTGCATATCAAAAAAGAGACCCATGTCTGGTGACATTTGAAAATAAGTCACGGCTGAAAAAGGGAACTGCAGATCAGGCCACGCTTCTAGGGACAAGCCTGGTTTTCCATCCTTCTCTGCCACCAGCTCTTTTTTCACAGCGCACACGAATGTTTGATGAAGAAATGTGTGGATAAAGGAGAAGACGGGGCGTCTGGGTGGCTCAGTGGGTTAGGCCACTGCCTTCGGCTCGGGTCATGATCTGATCTCAGAGTCCTGGGATGGAGCCCCGGGTTGGGCTCTCTGCTCAGTGGGGAGCCGCTTCCTCCTCTCTCTCCACCTGCCTCTCTGCCTGCTTGTCATCTCTGTCAAATAAATAAATAAAATCTTAAAAAAAAAAAAAAAAAGAAGAAGACGCCTTGTAAAAAGAAGAGTCATTTTTCTGTCTACGGGGCCTCAGTCATGGGGTGTACCACTAGTCTGTTATTTAAATAAGGAATCCCCTAACAAGTAAGTCCCCCCTTAAATTGCTACGTCCACAACAAATGTCACATACAGTGGGAGGGGCGTGTAGGGGGCTATTTATGGAGTGTATGTTCATTGCTTTACACGTGCTATTTCGTTTAATCTTATAGCAGATCTGTAAAGCATTTTCCATTTGAGTCCTCTTCTACAGATGAGCATGTAGAGGCTACAACTGGTTACATAACTCCTGCAAGATTCCACAGAGAGAAGGGGACAAGTGCTGCAAGGATTCACATCCAGGTCTGAGTTCAAAGCCCTGCTGTTTCTAGAATGTTCATGACTTTTCAAAAACTTGCTGCAGCAGGGTGCGAAAGACAAGCTTGACTGCGATGTTCCTCTGCTGAAATCAAGTAATTTATAATGATAGCCTTTTTCCAATTTGCACAAAAAGTTAATTGGGAAAATTTTCGTAATTTCATGTTTTTCTCCTACTATTATTTTCCTGAGCTTTGGTGCCTGCTACCCCTTTATCGGAGAGTGACATCAGCAATTCTAAAAGGAATGAAAAATTAGAAAAGGATAATTAACAGCTATTCAGGCTTCATTCAGTAGATTTTATTCTAATTTGGAATGAATGCTCCCAATTTTGATTTTATATTGAGTCTGTGTTCCAAGAGCCTTGGGGGCTCACAAGAGAGTTACGTGCACAAAGTTCATTAGAAAGGTGTTTGGATTGAATGTCCTGAGGAGGGCTGTCCATTTGAGGGAGAACACCAGGATGAACCCAGCTCCAAATTAGCAAGGACACACCAGGGGCGATGAAATTAATTTCCTATTCAGAAATAGCTGGTCCTGTTCCTTCCTCACCTTCAGTAAGTAGCTTATCTACACTGGTTTCTATTAGGAACAGAAAAAGTCTTTGGTCACTCAATAAATCACTGATTTCCCACAGAAGACATGTCCCTTTCATTAAAGAAGGAGGGAAATTAGGCCACTGCTTCAGGGCTATAGAACAGTATTGTTATCCTGCAAACAATTATATAAAAGCCAGGTCTCACTGAGAAGCAACCTCCCAGGACAATAAGAAAGGAAAGAAATAAAGAGCTTTTGAAAACAGTCAGCTCTGAGGCTCTGTTGCCCCACTGAGAAGCCAATTTCTTCCTTCCTACAGCCATTTATTCTGTTACCTTGATATTTACTTATCCAACATTCTTTCAGCTCCTCCCTGTGCTGTGTAGCACTTTACCTGGCCCAGGATGAATAGAAACTTCTACCATCGGGAATTTTGTAGTCTGGTGGCAAATAAGAGTGGTAGAGTGAATGGACACAGCACAGGGCCCCCACAGGCTCTGCTCGGTGGTAAAGGGGCGCTATGTTGGGGCCCTAAAGGGGTGTGGGTCCCACTGAGAAAAAATGTCATATTTCCACGTGTAGTAATGATACTTCCCCAAATCTACAGATTTGATACAGCAAATGAAAAAATAGTTTGGACTTCATCAAAATTTAAACCTTTTATGCATCAAAGAACAGCATTAACACAGTGAAAAGACCACCGGTGGAAAACATTTACAAAACGTATATCAAACAAGGATTTAATATCCTGACTATGTAAAGAACTCCCACAACTCACCAGTAAAAACAACCTAATTCAAAAATGGGCAAAGGACTTGAATCGGCATTTCTCTAAAGAAGATATACAGATGGGCAATAAGCATCTAAGTGTGCTCAACACCACTGATCATTAGTGAAAAGAAAAATCAAAACCACAATGAGATGCCATTTCACAGCCATTAGGAGGGCTACTATTGAGAGAGAGAGAAAGAGACAGACAGACAGACAGAGTGCACCAGCCCTTGTGCATGGTTCACGAGATTTAAAATGGTACAGCTGCTGTGGAAAGCAGTATTGTGGTTCATCAAAAAGATAAACGTAGAATCATCATATGACCCAGCTATTGTAGATCTAGACCCCCAAAATTTGAGAGCAGAAGCTCAAGCTGATATTTATATACCCACATTGATGGCAACATTATTCACAATAGCCCAAAGATGGCAGAACCCAAGTGTCCATTGGTGGCTGAGCAGATAAACAAAACGTGGCATATCCACACAATGGAATAGTATTCAGCCTTCCAAAGGAAAGACATTCGGACACATGCTACAACATGGGTGAAACTTGAGATTCACTGTGATTCATTGTGATTCACTGAGATTCATTGTGATTAAGTGAAGTTAGTCAGACGAAAGGAAAAAGTTATCGTCTGAAAGAAATGCCTTACACACAGAACCTGAAGTAGTCAAGTTCACTGAGGAAAAGAGAATGATGATTGCCAAAGGCTGGTACATGAGGAATTCATGTTTAATGGGTACAGGGTTTCAGTCTGTACCTCATGATGGATGCTGATGGTGGCACAGCGATGTGAATGTACTTCGTGCCCCAGAACTGTGGATTTGGAAATGGTTAGATGGCTATAATTTGAAAGAGAAAAAGGACTCTCCCAGTCCAAGATAATGCCCCCTCAGGTGCACCCAGCTTGAAGAGCACAACATTCTTCTCTCATTTGGATAACAGAGGCAAATACGTTCTGTGTGAGACATAGTGTTCATTTTTTTCATTCGTTCAAGATCCATTGAAATATTTATTGAGCACCTTCTATGAGCAGGGTTCTTTTCTAGGCACTGGGGTTATGGCAATGAGATGAACAAAACGGGCAGAAATCCCTGCACTTTCATGCACCAGTCTGGAATCGAAGGTCATGTCAGTGAGGGTCCCAGCAGAAAATACAGGACACGCTCAACTTCGGGTCATTTGTGGAGAGGTTAATAAAAGGAACTCTTGGGGTGCCTGGTTGGCTCAGTGGGTTAAAACCTCTGCCTTCCTGGGATCAAGCCCCACATTGAGCTCTCTGCTCAGCGGGGAGCCTGCTCCCCCCCACTTCCTTCTCTGCCTACTTGTGATCTCTGTCTGTCAAGCAAATAAATAAAATTTTTTAAAAAAGAAGGAAACCAACTATATTTAATAAATAAATAAATAAATGAATAAAAGAGACTCTTGATAAAGATATGAACAGATATAGGGAAACCACATGGGGAAAGTTCAGAAACAGTAGAGTTGTTACTGCCTACAAGCTGAATAGTAGAGGGGAGGATGTAGCTACTCTCTAGGAAAAGGAAATGGTAAGAAAAAACTGTCATGAGAGCATCAGTGAAGTTAGTGGAGGGACACAGTCCCCCAAGGTTACCCCATGATCAGTCCGGAGCTACCCCACAGTTAGGTCAGAGTTATCCCACAGTTCCCCAAGGCTACCCCATAGTCAGCCCAAGGCTACCCTACAGTTGGCCCACGCCCATTTACCCCCACAAGGAGCTAATACCCAACCTCACCCCATCCCTACTTGGATCCCTTGCTAGTTCCTTAGGGCCCAAACCCAAGCAGATAACAGAATGCAAAAGAGCCTTTTGCTACAGACTCCAAACACAGAACGGTAGGAAATGGGGAGGGGGACTAGAGGGCCGACAAAAGAAGTTCCATACTGTGAAGAAAACATCAGGTTGGTGACCATCCTGGGCCTCAACTCCAGAAAGTTAACTCAAGGTCAGGAGTTCTCACAGGAAGCAGGCAAAGCCAGTCCAACAGGAATGTGGGTCCATGGTGCACATAGAGCCCGCTTCAGATTCTCTCTCCCTCCCTCCCTACCCCCCCCAATCTCCCTCTCAAACATATATATATATATATATATATATATACATATGTATATATATATATATGCTTTTTATTTTGAATAATTATATAGAGATTCATAAGAAGTAACAGAGATAGTACACAGAAGTCCTTTGTACCATTTACTCAGTCTCCCCTAGTGGTTACATTGGGCATGGCTGTAGCACAGTGTCAAAACCAGAAACTGACATCTTATAACCATCACCACACTCAAGATACAAAACTAGTCCAACAACACAAAGATCTGCCCCAGGCTACCCCTTTATAATCACACCCACCTTCCTCCCTTCCCCATCCCTAAAACCGCCAACCATTGGATTATTCCCCATTTCTCTATTGTTGAGAATATTATTCAAATGGAATCCTATAATATGTGATCTTCAGAGACTGGCTTGTTATGGTTTGGCATATGAAGTTACTGGAACAATGCTAAGAACAATGGTGTACAGGTTCTTATGTGGATATGTTTTCCTCTCTCTGAGATAAAGTTCCAGGAGTGAGGCTGTGGGGTGTATGTTAAGTGTATATTCAATTTTTTAAAAAACTTTTTCCTTCCACTTTATTGAGATAGAGTTGTCCTTCAGCACTCTGTAAGTGTAAGGTATGTGGCGTAATGATTACCACAATAACTTGAGTTAGCATTCTTTGTCTCATGTAGTTACAAAAAAAGTTTCTATCTTGTGATGAGAACCTTTAGGATTTATTCTCTTAGCAACTCTCTGGTATACCGCACAGTAGTGTTAACTGTAGTCATCATTTTGTACATTACATCCCTAGTAGTTATTTATCTTATAATTGGACATTTGTACCTTTTGGCCACCTCGTCCAATTCTCTCACCCCTCAAACCCTCAACCCTGATAATCACAAGTCTGACCTCTTTTCTTTTAAAGGTTTATTTATTTATCTTCAAAGAGAGAGAGGGATCGAGCACAATGGGAGGAGCAGAGAGCGAAGGAGAGAGAATTTCAAGCAGACTCCGCACTGACCACAGAGCTCAATGCAGGGCTCAATTCCATGACCCCAGGATCATGACCTGATGGAAACTAAGGGTTGGGTGCCCAACTGACTGTGGCACCTGGGTGCCCCCAATCTCTTTTCTGAGCATAAATAAACACACACACACACACACACACATACACACACACTAAAAAGGATATATTTATGGTAGATAAAATTAAAAACACATTAAAAACCATATATATGTTATATATAGGTTAGATCATAGAGTATCAAACAGTATTTTTGTCTTTCTTTGTCTGGCTTATTTCACTTAAATTGTTGAAGAGACTACAAAACTCTTTTCCAGAATAGCTGTGACATTTCACATTCCCATCAGCAGCATGTTCTTTATCTCTTGCCATAATTTGATACTTTTTTTAAAAAAGATTTTATTTATTTATTTGACAGAGAGAGATTACAAGTAGGCAGAGAGGCAGGCAGAGAGAGAGGAAGGGAAGCAGGCTCCCCGCTGAGCAGAGAGCCTGATGCAGGGCTGATCCCAGGACCCTGGGATCATGACCTGAGCAGAAGGCAGAGGCTTAACCCACTGAGCCACCCAGGCGCCCCAATTTGATACTCTTAGTATCTTTTATGTATCTGTTTTGATAAGTGTGTGGCAATATCTCATCAGAGTCTTCATTTGCATTTCCCTGATGGTTTGTGATGCTGAATATTTTTCAGTGCATATCTATCATAAATATAACCTCTTCAGTGAAATGTCTCTTCATGTACTTGTTTTCTAGCAAGACTGTTTTATACTGTTGACTTCTGAGAGATTTTTGTACATGCTGGATAAGAGTCCTTTGTCAAACATGTGGTTGCAAATATTCTTTTTCGATTTTTCAACAAGGTCCTTTGCAAAGCAAACATTTCAAATTTTGACATAGTCCAATTTATAGATTTTTGTCTTTTATGAATTGCACTTTTGGTGTTGTGTCTAGGAACGCTTCACTGAGCTCTTCTACATTTTCCTCTAAAAGTTTTATATAATTTGATGTTTTACATTGAAATCTATGACCCATATTGAGATAAATTTTGTGCAATGTGTGAGTGTTAAGCCAAGATTCTTTTTAAAAAATATTCAGTTGCCCTAAGACCATTTGTTGAAAAGACTATCCTTCATTGCACTACTTTTAAATCTTTGTCAGAAATTAGTGCTATATGGTATGCCTAAGTGGCTCAGTTGGTTAAGGTCTGATGCTCGATTTTGGCTCAGGTCATGATCTTGGGGTTGTGAGATTGAGCCCCATGTTGGACTCCATACTCAGTGCAGTGTCTGCTTGAGACTTTCTCTCTCCTTCTTCCTCTGTCCCTACCTGCCATGTGCGCGCACTCTCTCTCTCTCTAAAACAAACAAATAAATAAATAAATCTTAAAAAAAAAAAATCAGTGCTGTACTGGTGTAGGTCTCTTTTCAGGCCTTCTACTCTACACCACTGATCTATGTGTCCATCCTTCTGTGAATACCACACAGGCTTAAATAAATAGTCACACCTACGTACTAGTCTTCAAATTGGGTAAACTAATTTTGCTCATTTTACTGTGTTTTTTTTTTCTCCAAAATTGTTTTAGTTATTGTAGTTCCTTTGCCTTTCTGTATAAATTTTAGAATAACTCTGTCTATACCCACAGAAAATCTTCCTGGGATTTTGACAGAAGTATTAAACATGCATATTGATTTGGAAAAAATAGTCATTGTTACTAAGTTGAATCTTCTAATCCATGAACACAACGTGTCTATTTATTTAGATTTTCTTTCATTTCTTTCATGGGCTTTGCAGTTTTCAACATATAAGGCTGGTATATATATATATATATTTTTAAGATTGATGCCTAAGTATTTTATTTTTTTGAGTGACTATAAATAATCTTGTATTTTTTATTTTAATTTCCAAGTGTTCTTGGAACAAGTTCTTCACTACTTCATAGAAATATAAACGACTTTTGGGTTGTTTATTTTATATCCTGTGATGTCACTTATTAGTTCCAGAAATGGTTTTGGAGAATTTGGGGGATATATCCCCCTATATTCTATATACATATATATATGTATGTATCTCCGTGTGTGTATATACATACATACACATACATATATAGCAAATGATGTCATCTGTAAATAAGGGCAATTGCACTCCAGGTAGTCGTCCTGAGTAACAAGAGAGTTTCTCAGTCTGTTCTCTGGGTTAAATAGACAAGATACCACAGTCTGTATGCTTCTGTCCTAAATTTGAAAGAGCCAATTCTAATTATCCCAATGTGACCTTAAGAAAAGTAAGAGAATAAACTTTATTTTTCTGCTTTTTTTGTTGGACTGAAGTATTTAAAAGAGTAAGGTAGAAATAAGAGACAAAAAGTCCTGAACCTTTCAAAATGGAAAATTAATTTTAAACTTATAAGTATGTTCCTATTACCTATTGTTGAAACTGTTTTTGCATAAATGAATAAATAGAAATAAAGAAACTTCCCCCCCCCCCAAAAATAAGGGCAATTGCATTTCTTCTTTTATGATCTGTATGCTTTATATTTCCCTTTCTTATTATATAGGCTAGAACTCTCACTACTTTGTTGAATAGGGGTGGTAAAAGTAGACATCCTTGCTCCCAATCTTATGGCAAAGGCACTCAGTCTTTCATCATTAAGTGTGATGTTAGCTACAGAGGTTTGGTAGATGTCTTGTCAGGTTGAGGAAGTTCCCTTCTAAGGCTTGTTTTCTTGGAATTTTCATTGTGAATGGGTATTAGACTTTGTCAGACATCTTTTCTGCATTAATTGATGCCATTATGTGATTTTGCTTCTTTAGCCTATTAATATTACAGATTACATTGATTGGTTTTCATATGTTTAACTAGCTTTGCATATCTGCAATAGATCCCACTTAGTCATGATATATAATTCTTTTTATATATAGTTGAATTCTATTTGCTAATACTTTATAACGGAATTCTGAACCTGTATTCATAGTGTTTGGGTTTCCTTTTTTGTACTATAGTTTTCTGGTTTTGATATCAGGGTAATAATTAATTCATAAAAAAGAACTGGGAAGTGTTTCCTTCTCATCTATTTTCTGGAAGACATTGCCTCTTAGCCTTTCTTTCATTCTTTCTTTCTTTTATTTTCTCCATTATTCGGATTGGGGAATATCCGTTTCCTTATTTTCAAGTTCACTGATTTTCTCCTCTCTTTCCTCCATTTTGATGTTAAATGCATCCACTGAGATCTGTCTTTTATTTCTAGTGCTTTTAGGTTCTAAAATTTCCATTTCATTTTTTATATCTTCTATTTCTTCATTGGGATTTTCTTCTTTTTCATTCATATCAAATGTGTTCAGAATGGATCATCCATTTTTATGATGACTGGTTTAAAATCCTTGTCAGGTAATTCTAAGATACATCTCCTCTTAATGTAGACATCTTTTGTTTGATTTCCTTCACTCAAGTCGAGATTTCTTTTTTTAATTATTCTTTGTATTATGAGTGATTTTTTGATTGAAGCTTAGACATTTTGTGCCTGACGTCATGAGACTCTGAGAAAGAAATTCAGGGAACTCAGCACCATGCCATTCTTAAAGTTCTGAGATCCCTAGTGGATCTACCTCTTTCTCTCCATTTTTCAGTCTTCTTGTCTTCATTTTGTATGTAACGTCTGGCGAATTTTAGCTCTATTTAGCAGGAAAGGACAGTTACTTATTCTCTATCTTTCTAGAAGAAGAAACCCATATTTCTTTTAACTAAGCCATCTTTCTCCTCATTTTAGGAGTCATATCTGGCTCCTTCATTTCCCTCTATTTCTGATACTGGAACATTGGTTCCACCCCTCATTACTCTGTGAGTTAAAAGTATCGTCCTTTCCACATTCTGTGCCTTTGTCCTGTTCAGAAACTGTTCACTATCTCTTGCTTGAATAATTTAAATGACTTCCTAATTGGTCTCTAAACTGAGAGTCTCTCCCTTTCTTCCAGTCTCTACTATTCTCTAGATTGTGGCTAGGTTTATTTCCTTAGGCATAAATCACTGTGCTTTCTTTCTCTTCCTCCGTGACCTTAGACAGCTCATCAGTGGCTATTCAGGAACACTCAATCCTTAGCTTGAGGTTCAAAGCCATCTATGTTATGGCTCCTCTTTCTGTTTATAGCCTTATCCTCCTCTGCTCTCGCACACAGTCTCATGCTGCAACACAAGGACATCACTTTCAGATCCCAGGCACACGTTGTGCAGTTTGACATTGGGCCTTCAATCATATATTCCCCCTGCTTGGAATCCCCCAACCTACCCACTCGGGTCAGATCGCACTGCCTCAAGGAAACCTTTCCTGATCACCCAATCAGAACCAATACCTCATTCCATCAATGGCTATGGACTTTTGCTCACAGCTCTCTTTAAACATATTTTCAATCCAGGGTGTCTGGGTGGCTTGGTTGGTTAAGCATTCAACTCTTGGTTTTGGCTCAGGTCCTGATCTAAGGGTCATAAGATTGAGCCCCACATCAGGGTCCACATTGGTCATGGAGCCTACTTAAGTCTCTCTCTCTCTTTCCCCCTGCCTTCTCTCTCTCTTTCTCAAAAACAAAACAAAACAGAACCCAAACAAAAACAAAGCAAAACACATTTTCAATCCATCTCATAGCTACAAGAAAGAATTTATGGTTTATGCAGGGTCTCTCCTTTGGTACAAAACCAGGTCTTCTTGGCTTAGTGGTCAAGGAAGGAGAGCAAGCCCATCAGTGGAGGTCAAGACTGGAGCTGCCTTCATCAGGAAGCAGGAGGTATGTCAGTGAAACATGTGCTTAGTTCTGGGAAAATGTGCTGATTTCAGGAGATTTTGTTCTATCCTGGGTTTCTCCTGCGTTCTATCCTGGGTTTCTGGACCAGAATAGGTCCAGAGAAGGAAACTTTAGAGATATGTCAGCCATGCTTTTCATGAAATCAGTTTTGGAGACATTCTAGAACAAAGCTCCTCTGCCCTTCCTTAAGTCTACCTATCACGTCTATAATCTGAACAGTTCATCCTTTGGGGTGCTGGTGCTTTCTCTGTACAGGGGGTGGTGGCAGCAAAGGGAGCAAGGGAAAGTAGAAACTGCTTAAGTCTTAGCTCTGCCCCTTACAGGCCATGTAAATTCTGGATGTATTATTTAGCTTTGTACCTCACATTCTTCATCTGCAAAATGGGGATAATTATAGAACCTACAGAGAATCACATAAAAATGCTTAGTATTGTATTTAGCACTCCAAAATGTTAGCGATGACCATTTTCAATATTTTCCACCCAAGTATCTTGAAGAGTAGAATATTCGTGAGACCTGGGACCATACCCCCAAAGTAGCCTCTACTTGTTTGAAATTTCTTTTGGGCATAAATAAATATTTCTGCAGGTTTTGCACTCCCCTCCATTCATAGAGTTTGTTTGCTGAGTTTGTTTTAATATCTGGCTATTTCTCCTATAAAAATATTTAAGAGAAATGTAGATTCTAGAAAGAAAGATAATTCTATGCTAGAGCACTGGTGCAGGGCGGAACCTCTCAGTGACACACTCCTAAAAGTCAAGGTGAACATTCCCAGCAGGCTGACACAGAACACTGAAGCCCATACCAACACCACAAAGTATTCCTCACTGATGAGTTCTCTGTGGGACTGACGCAGCCCCTATACCCTCCTTGACTGACCCTCCCTAAACTGAGATTCACAACCTCAATCCCCCTTTCCTCATCTGGGAGAGCTGGCCCCTTGTTGGATGTGTGGAATGTAAGCAATGTGGCATGGAGATAAAAATCTTGGCTTCTATTTCCTGGGCTATGATCATCAATAAAATAGGGCAGAAGAGAGCTATAATCTAATGCACTGTATTACTGTAATTAGAGCTTCATGCATAGAACTCTCTCCCGCCCTCCCTCCAAAATAATGAAACAGTTTAAAATAAATAGTAGTGACTTTATTCTCCATCATGTGGTGTTCAGTGATTGGGTAATTATGGTAACAGCACACAGTTAGTGGATGTTGAGTTCAGAATGTGAGAAAAAAGATTTGGGGAAAAACACACACACACAAGGGAGAGAACCAGAGAACCGTAGCACTGTGGAGCTAGGAGGCATCCTGGCAATTGTGTACCTTATACCCCCGCTCACAAAAGAAGAAACAAGAGACTCAGAGACTGCAAATGTGAGGCATTTAGGCAGAGGTGGAGTTAGAACGAAAACCCAGTTTCCTCTCTCTTGTTCAATATTTGTTTCAAACCACATGTTGTCTCTGGGAAAGCACACAAGGCAGAATATTCTAGAGAGCTTTCCGCGGGGCAAGTAGACTTTGCCCCCAACACCTGCTGAGGTAGAGGACAACACTTCTGTGACTTCTGTCCTTTCATTGTCTGCGGACTCTGAAAAGTCATGGCCACCGAATGTCAACAGCAACTAGCCCTGAACGTTTGAAAACTTTTTTTGTTTGTTTGTTTTCTCCATTTTGTTCCTTTGATGTAGCAGAGAGGAAAAATTAGCAAGTGCACAAATTAAGATTTTGTTTAACTTGCTCTTGATGAGGCTAATTGTTTATTTTCAGTTAGATTTTATTTCTGTTATTACATTGGGAACATCAGATAAATTGTCGAATTTCTTATAAAAATGTTTACATTTCTCAGTCCTGCGCCACATGTAAGAAATTCAGGAAATGTCAATGCTTTTTGTAATTTTTTGGGGGGATTTCCCCAAAAAACAGCTAAGGGTCCTCTTGGAACAAAAAGGAAATGGACTCCAGCCTGCAGATGTGTAACGGGTCCAGAATGACACAAACATGTGCCATTTTCCCCCCTGATGTGTTGAACAGAAACATAATCATAGCCAAATCCCCCACATGCCCATCTCTCTCCTCTTCTCCTCCTTCCTGTAGAAATGAAGAGATGGATGTAGCCAGAGGGAAGGGCATGAACTCATCCCTGCCTCAAATCGTCACTGACTGTCATTTGCTACTCAGCCCCTGAAAAGCAGCACCTAGGGTCTGGGGGAAGGGACTTCCTCCTTCCTACCCTGTCCAGTTCCCACCTAGCAACACATGGGCCCTGCCATGGCTAAGCCCAACCTGAACGAGGTGGACATGGGAGCTTCTACTCTGCCTATGATGAGAATATGTGCCACCCCAAAAAGAGCAGAGCCAGTCACTGGTGGTTGCTCAGCAGGAAGCAGCAATGCAGTTGGGAGACCTTCTCTACAGAAGTAGAAGCTCATGCCCTTACAGAAGTAAGATTCATGCTGCTGCATCCACAGACACAGAAGCCACTAAGAAGCAAATTTCTCATCCAAGATAATGTTCTCTATGCTCTTTCTTGCTCCAACTCCAACTCTCTCTGAATACTGAAATGGAACTGGGGCTCATAGGTCTTGATGAATAGAGTCATTCAGATGTCAAGGTGAGATTAGGAAGATGTCAAGATGGCTGTTGAGATCAAGGATGTAAACATAGGAAGACCCCCTCTTTGTGGGCAGTTCTGCCTTCTCCTTAGGGCCTTCAGATGGTGCCACCAGCACATGGCCCAGTATGGGAGGCAGGTTCACCCAGATGACATACTATGGCCATATGCATTTCCACAGTCCCTTCCCCACACAAAATGTTTTGTCAGTCAAAGTTCTGTCAACTGCCCAGTGGTAGGCAGCTGCAATTGTCTTCACTCACTTGTGAGGAAACTGAAGCCCAGGGAGGCTAGCACACAGTGAGTCAGCTCATAGAAAATTCTAGATTGTGTGCTAAATTTCTGAAGTCTGCTCTCTTCCAGACACTTGATGGTACCTTACCTAATTGGTTTTCTTGTCTGCAAAATGGGTTGAAGAATGGCACCTCCCTCAAATGGTATCATAAGGACTAAATGAAATGACTTTGCAGAAATGTTTAGCATGGTGCCTGATGCACAGGAAGTCTTTGAGTTAAGGGTTAGGGGTCCCTGTAACATCCTTACTAGTATCTGTTATAACCTCCACCTTACAAATCAGGAGACTGAGGCACGGTCAGGAAAATGACTCACTCAATTAACCAGCATGGTAAGTGGCCTAGTGAGGCCTCAGAGGCAGATCTGTGTGACACCAAAAGCTTTCCAGTCAAGAACACAATGACTTCCGGAGCTCGTGTTGCCTGTTGGCAAGTTCTGGGCCCTTTCACAGACCTGTTCGTCCCAATTTGAGGCCAACACAGAAAGTGTTGAGACTTGGTTTGACAAGCAAACACAAAGCCTTCTACCTCAGAAAATACATAACGATTTGTCATTGTGCACACAGACATCCAAGCATCATGTTCCATGAAGACTTTGATGACATCAACAAAGAAGCCCTCCCCAGAGTCCCCAAGGAGGCTAAGCACTTCTGAAGTAGAGTAGGGTGTCTGAGGCCAATAATTCCCATGAGTGTCCAAAGACTGTTCTCAACAGCATTTCTATGATCTCAAAAATTCTCTGTCACTATTACATAATTCCTAACTCAGTTTCTTTTTATAAAATGTCAAGTAAATTTAGCAAAAACTGGGGTAAAACCCTTTCTTCTAGCTACAGCTTCTCGCATGCTATAGGTATTTCACAAATGTACAATGTATGAATAAATTGATGATGAAAGAATGAATCTATTTTGTTCTTGTGAATTGGCTCAAAGAGCCAGTTTTACAGAGCAGCTAAAAACTACCTCCCTGAGAAGTCACAAGTGTCCAGTAATGCTTTGCCAAAAAGCTCGAAGTCTGTATTTTAGATGCCTCTGATGCAAGGATGTCCCCCCACGAATGTGGCCAGAGACTCAGGTGTGTATTAAAGCGGTCAGGTGCTCTCACTTGCTTTGTAAGCATCCAACCTGAGCTTGAGTAGAAGGCACCCATGCTCCCTCCAGAACCCACAGCTTGGGCAGGGAACACACCTTCCTTTGGTGTTATAGCCACTCGGTGCCATTGGCTGGGGACTGGCCAGCTCTGATCCCATTTCCACCCACCAAGGATTCTTCAAAAGAATCAACATACTAACAAGATCAACAGGCTGGCCGCTCTGTGACATGGCACATGCTTTGCCAGGAGCTCCATTACTGAGAAGTTCTCAAGTGGAAAGAATTGCTCTCGTTGGAACATCTGAATCAGAGTCTTGGCTCTGTGGTCTCAACAGGGAATGTTTCTCCTCCCTCCTTAACTCTAAAAGTGGCAATGGGGATCCCACTAAATGGAACCCAGGTGCACAGAAGTTTGTGAGAGCACTTTGTAAACAATGAAGAGTTCAGCTGGCCCACCTCCAAAGACCATTACCATCAACACAGGGGCAGAAGAAAGGTCATTGGGTGCAACTGGATGGCCCATGGCTTGGAAAGAAAAATATATGCTCTGTCCTCAGCAGCTAGTAACTTCAGATGCTCTTATGCACCCCAATCTCGGATATATTAAGCTGGAGTTGCCCCAAAGTTCCTCATTTTTGTGCCTGTCACCTTCACACCTGTGTTGCCATAGATAGCCGAATCTTGCCTGTTATAATTTACCTACTATTTCTTTTCACATCAAATTGAAGTTAACTTTCTTGCTGTACATTTTCATCAATAAACCACAGGTTTGACGTGCTGGTAACACATACTTCTGTGCTGCATTCCATATATGGGGAGACACTGTAGTTAGAAAAGATCATTCCACTACTCAACCCAAGACGGGAAGAAAGGGAGCCGGCCGAAACCTCATATAAGTTGGCACAAGGAATGACTTGGATGTTCCCTAAGCTGAGCAAAAAAGCAGTCCTAACACACTGAAAAGCAACTTTGAACTCTAATTCATTATCTGTCCATATACAATAAGGATGATTTATGTTCCTATCACACTTTACAGTTTTAACAACACATTCATGATCATTTTACATGGGTCCTGACCCCAAATATGGCAGCAGGTGGGGGTGGCTGATACCATCCTTTCACACAAGGGACTCAGGGGTGTTAGAGGGTTTGTATGAGATCATGTTAGAAATAAGGAACAGCACCAGTAATGCCTCTGTCTTCAGCACATTTCACTGCACCCTCCTCAGGGGGAACAGTATTTTCGCTAGGACTACTTTGTCCTCTTAAGGCAGGACAACTCTCCCTGCCAGTTTTTTGTTTTTTTTTTTTTAATCCATCTGCACTTCTACCTGCACATTTATCTGTCTATCCATCTTCCCATTTATCCAGCCAGCCAGCTACCAACCTACCCACCTCCCCATCCATCCATCCACTCATCCATCCACCCAGTTTTGGGGGACCTTCTCTGAGCTTGTCACTCACTATACAGAGCACTGGAACTACCTGCCAGTTTTTATCCTTATAAAATGAAGAATTTTCATGGTGAACTGGGATGGCAATAAGAGTAATATCCACCTCAATTTCTTGTGATTTGAAATTCTACTGCAGATTTTCCCTGATCATAGCAAAACATAGTAATACGCTGTACTTCTTCCTGTCAAATGAAAGAAAATACTTGAGAGTGGGACAACAAAAGAAGCAGGAAAAGATCTGGTTAGTAAAAGTCCTCTCTTCCATAAGTACATTGGAAATACAATACTTATGGTTACATCGTTGGATCACTTTAGATGAAAAGGGCACACTTCCAATTACTTCACACGAGTATGAAGTCCAAATAATTAGAATATATCCCTGATAGTGTCTTGGAACTTTCTGGAAGAACAAACTGAAGCAGCTAGGTGTTTTCCAGAGTCAAGACCCACTTATCTTCATGGCTGCCCTCTGTTTTGGAATTTTAATTCCTTCACTTCAAGAGCTGAGGACAGAAAACCAATGATCAATGATGCAGGTGGCCTAACATATTGAGAGCCCGTAAAGGGATGTGTCTCAAAGCAGATAAAAATAGAACTCCAAAAATCATGTAGAACAGACTGAGACAAAACAGGAATCTATTATCAACCGGTATATAAAAGAAAGAAAAAATTCAAACATGCAAAAGAAGGAAAGAAAACAGGGGAGATTTCCAAAGAAAAAATAAAACAAAACTTGAACACTCCTGTAAGAATTTTTTGAATTTATCCCAAATAGCTGTAACTTCAACCCACTTGTTTTCATCACGCTTTCCCGTCACTGATGACTTCCTTATCAATGAATGAAGTAGGGCAATGGTTCTCAAACCTCAGTGTACATCAGAATCACCTGGAAGGCTGGTTAAAACACAGCTGGCTGGGACCCACTCTGAGTTTCAGATTCAGTAGGTCTGGGGCAGAACTCAAGAATGTGCCTTTCTAAATTCCCGGCTTATGCTGCTGCTATGGTTGGTCTGGGGACCCCACTTTGAGAAGCAAAACGGACCATCTCTAGTTCTCATCTTTTCAGCAGGGTGTGACCCTGGGGACCACTCCCCAGTGAATGCCACATTTCTGTAGCTTTCCCAGCCATCTTGCCTCTTCTTCATCTTAGAAACCTAGAGTTCCTCAGGATGCTATGTTAGGCTTCTCTGTCCTTTCACTGAAATCTTCCTGAGCAACCTTGTTCACTCTGAACCCTTTCGTTAACCACGGGCATCTGGCGGCCTCCAGGCTGCTGCTCCATCCTGATATCATGCGAGCTCCCCTCGGGCACAGCATATTGTCTTGTTCGGTGTCCAGAACATGCCTGGAATATAGACTGTGCCCCATAAACAGCTATTACAACTTCCTCGTAGATATTTCCACCTGAATGTCCCACCGGCTAGCCTGCAACTGACATTAAATATACTCAGAAAGAAATACATCAAAGAAGGTATACTAGATTCCTTCCCCGTATTTCCAGTCATACCACCATCTACCCATTCTGTATGATCGAAGAAATCGATGGGTCATCCTCGAAGTCTTGCACGTCAAACGCCAAGTTGTGCTGACTTCACTTCTAAATCTCTTTCGGGTCGTTCCATTCCCTCCACCCCATTCCCATTGCCACTGCCTCATCAAAGCCACCCAGCCTCGCACCCAGTCCCTCCTCTGATTTCTGCACCAGGCAGTCGACGGAGAGATGGGATCTCATTCCGTGCTCCATGACGAAAGCCAGCCCTGTCCTCCCGGATGTGTTTTTGTTCCTCAAACACTCCATGTGCTCTCATTTCTGAGCCGTGGCTCGTGAGCTTCCTTCCACCTAGAATACCCTTTCCTTTTCTTCCCCCCCATGTCCTTCTACTCATTTTTTAGTTCCCACTGCAAACATTCGGATCCTCCAAAAAGCCTTCCCTTCCTCTCTCATAAAAACAGAACAAAATCCCCAAATTGGAATATGGCTTGCCTTGAGTTCCTATGACCTCTCTACCTACAGAGACTGCACTACCCCTGCTTGTTTAGCTACTGGCCTTGTTTGCTCTCCGGGGGGAAGGCTCATGTCTGTGTCGTGCTGGGTCCAGGGCCTGGACCTGATCGTATTTGCTGAAGAAATGGGCCAACCAGATTTAATAGGGGGAGACATAAAAGAAATTATTTTTCTATGCTGAGAGCCATCAGAGAAGCAGTATGTCTGGAACGGGCACGGGGAAACACTCGAGGATGATGGGAATATTTTGTACTTTGTTCTGGGTGGAGGTAATATGAGGGTATACATACATAAAAATGCAAGCTATACACTGAAGAGTGATGCATTTTACATTTTACTTCAATAAAAGAAGTGAATTATTTTTAAATTGTGGTATAACTCATATGGAGATATAAAAATTCATATAGGTTAAAACAATTCATGTGGGATGTGACCCTGGAATTCAGTTACAACCCAAGGCACAGAAGTACTGAAAGATGCTAATTATTTCCCAAAGATCCAGAACAAAAACATGGTGAGGGGTTTTTTGTTTGTTTGGGGGTTTTTTTCAAGAAGAGGAGAGAATGGAGGGGGAAAGGGAGAAAGAGAATCCCAAGCAAGCTCCAAGCCCAGTGCAGAGCCCTAAGGGGGCTTTGTCCTAATAGCCCCATATCATGACCTGGGCTGAAATCAAGACCTGGTCGCTTAACCCACTGAGCCACCGAGGCACCCCTTCCTTAAGTCGGTTCTAAAAATGTAATTGCTTTAGATTAGCTACACCTTACTTAAATTTGGAGGCCTGAAATTTTTTTAGGGAAAGAGATGATTTCAAAGTCATTCTCCCCAGAATCACAGATACCCTTTAAAAAAAATACCAATTCACAGGTGCACCTGGGTGGTGTAGTCGGTTGAGCACGCAGATCTTGGTTTCCACTCAGGTCGTGCTCAGCGTCATGATCTAAGGGTCATGAGATTGAGCCCCATATCAAGCCCCACATCAAGCCCTGGATTGGGCTCTGTGCTCAGCACAGAGTCTGCTTAGGACTCTCTCTCTCCCTCTGCCCTTCCCACCTCGCTCGCTCTCTCTCTCAAATAAATTAAAAAAAAAAAAATTTTTTTAAAAGCCCATTTCACAAATTAGAGAGACCATAGTCTAACAGGAAACATGGAAGAGTTCGAGATTCATTTTCTAGCTAATAGGCAAAATGCAGAGCGTTTAGGACCTTGTGTTCTGCAATTTACTTTTCACAAGATCTCTGTGCTTTGTCATGCCGTGCTTCCTAACAGCTCCTCTGACTCTGTTGTTTGTCCAGACTGCTCAGCAGTCTTTTGGACCAGGTAAATGCCAGTTTTGAAACACAGCAATTAAAGCATTCTTCAGGTAGGGTGAAAAGCACCCAGGGGAAGCACGATGCATCCAAAAATAATGACATCTACAGCCACTAACCATTAAAAGGGCACTTTCTACACTTTAGGCAAAAGTCATTGCCTTCAGCCCTTTAGGGTGATTTTTCTACAAACGGACATGTTTGCTTCTGTTCTTGGTATTATTTTAGTCAAAGTTTCATTTTCCTTATGCCTCTCTTTTCTAATGGTATGCTTACATTCAAAATTTAAAGGAGAGAAGGATTTAAAACTCCTGATTATTTAATTTAGTGAAGATATGACTTTAGCATCACGATCCTCATTATTCCCAAGTGAGAGGGGAAACAATTTTAATATACAAAACCCTTTCCAACACCAGAGTTGAAAAACTGAAAGCTTGCCAGTCATCCCAGTCTGACTGTGAGGAAGGGCGCACCATCGTGGGAAAGCCGAGGTAGCTAACTGGCAAAGGAAAGGGGACCCAATGTCCCGGGGGCAGGCAGGGGTACTTATTCCTAATTTGGAGCACTCTGTCGCGGTTTCAAAGTATCACCCAGGAAAAGGAAATAATCCGATAAAGTTGACGTTACCCGGGGAAATGAGAGGGGAGGGGAGGTCGGGGGCCGCTGGGATGGGCGACGGGCAGAGATGGTGATGGTGATGGTGGTGATGGTGACGGTGGAGGCGATGGTGGCGGTGATGATGATGGTAATGATGGTGACGCTCGCCGGCTCCTCTCCAGTTTCTCCATCACTGCCTGTCCTCTCTGCCTCCTCCGTCCCCGCGTGGCCTCTGCCCGGAGAAACACAGCCGCCAGGATTTGCACCCAAGCCGCACGTCCTCCGGCGCAAGGCTGCGGCGTCCGGCACCCCGGCACCCCGGCACCCCGCCGCGCCCCCCGCGGCCGCAGCAACTCGCAGGGCGCGCACCCGCCCGGCTCCCCGCCCGCGCGCCCGGCCCGCCCGGCTGACCCCGCGCCCCCCGGCCAGCTCCCCGCCGAGACCCCGCGGCCCCGGCCGCGGTCACTTACGCCAGCGCTGGGCCCCGCCGCCCCGCGGCCCCGAGACAAAGGCTGCGCGGCCGCTGCGCCGCCGGCTGCTCCTCCGGCCGCCGCCGCCGGGGACCCGGAGGAGGCGAGGGGGAGGGGACAGAAGGGAGGGGACGGCGGGGAGGGGCCCAGACCCCGCTCCTGCTCCCCCCGGCCCGCCGCCCTCCGGGCCGCCGTCCTCCCCCAGTCCTCGGTCCCGAAAACCTCCCCCAGGGGACCGGGGTACCGCCCCTCAAGGGGGCGGGGTGGGAGGAAGAGGAAGGGAGACGCGCGCGCGCGCGCGCGCGCGCCTGTTTGTGTGTGTGTGTGTGTGTGTGTGTGTGTGTTTTCCCTCCTCCCAGTCATGATCCTCTCCATCCACCCCCGCAGCCCCGAGCCATCTCAGGAAAATGCCAGCCTCTGCCGCACCTTACAACCCTAGAGATGCTCCCACCGACCTCCTTGCCGTCCACTCACCTCTCCTCCTGATGTCCAACCATTTCATGAAGAGCAAAACTGAGACCTGGATGGTGAAGTGCCCAAGGACGCAAGGTGGGAGGAGAATGCCAGGACCGTGAACTCTTTCCGGGTGGGACCCACATCTCACCTGTTTTCCACCTCCCCGCTCCCCCTGCCCCGCCCCCGCCGCTTGCTTAGCTCCAGTCGCTGGCCCCCAGCAGGACCCGGCAGGTTGGAAGGTGGGCACCAGGGAAGGCGACCCCCTCATGCACCTGCGGGGAATGGGGCGGCTTCCCTTTCCGGGAGAAGTACCACTTTCCCTTGGCTCAGTCATTTACATCTTGTTATGAATAGTGGCTTTGATTTGTTTTTATTTTTAAAACTTTTCACTATGGAATTAAGAAAAAAAAAATCAAAAGTAGACTAGTATAAGGAAGCCCTGAGTGCGTAGCTCCAGCTTCAAAGGGTGTAATCCTTGCTATTCTTCCATTTATTCCCCACTCTTCTCCATCCCCGGGGCTAAGGACTTTAAAAGAACACAGTCACAATTTCATTACCCCAACTTACCAAATTAAGAATAATTCCTTGATACCAGCTGACTGTGATTTGTTAACAGCTGATGATTATTTGTTGAGAACTTATTACCAAGCTTGTGTTCAGCGACTCTACTGATGCTGGCTCAGCTTCTGTGTGGGCCCTAGGGTCTCCAGAGCCGGTGATAGACAAGGGTTGTCTACATTGTTTCTGGCCTCTGGTGACTGATGGAGCAGGAGTTCCATAGCTCTGACCTAGCAAGTGTGGGTGCTTCTTACTGAGTCCCAGGCCCTGGAAAATATTGATTGCAGGCCATCCTTCCAGAAAAAGGCACACACAAAATTCTGATTTAAAGTCAGGGGACTCGGGGGCACCTGGGTGGCTCAGTGGGTTAAAGCCTCTGCCTTCAGCTCAGGTCATGATCCCAGGGTCCTGGGATCGAGCCCGGCATTGGGCTCTCTGCTCCATGGGGAATCTGCTTCCTTCTCTCTCTGTCTGCCTCTCTGCCTACTTGTGATCTCTCTCTCTGTCAAATAAATAAATAAAATCTTAAAAAAAAAATAAAGTCAGGGGACTTGGATGTGAGGGAGATCTTGATGCAACATCTGTCACCCCATTGAGCACCAGGATTGATTCGGCTGATCTGGCTGGCTACGTAGGTGTCCCCTTCCTCTCTCACCACTCCAGGTGCGTCCCTCCTGAAACCGTGCTCTGTCGAAGAGGACTACCTTCCCTAATAGAGGAGAGGACCGTTTTTCGATCCAGGGTATAGGAGTAGCTGCCCTCCCCTGCTGGAACCTCCGAACAAGCTCTCAGGGTCCATTTGTAGGAGAACAGAGGGTAGTCAAGTTTTCGAGACTTCAGACACATCCAAATGAGGCGCTGCACATGGCAGTCTGCCTTTCTAAAAAAAAAAAAAAAAAACATAAAACAAACAAATAAATAAAAATAGGGGACACAGTTCACTTCTCACAGGCTGCCTGAATCTAACTGCAGGTTACAAACGACAGAAGTGGTCTGATATGTCCTTTGCAGTCCCTTGGAGACCCTGAGATGGGATCCTGAGTCTTCAGCTGGGTTCCCCTCTTGTTTGCTGAGAGCTCTGGGACCCAGGGACAGAAGGGGAACGCTAGGGTATGGGGCCTTCCTCCCCTGGGAGGAAGCTCTGTGTTAAGTCCTATGCCAGTGTGGTATGAATCCAGAAACTCTTGCTAGCCTTGTGATCTTGGGCAAGTTACTTGACATCTCCGTGCCTCTTTTCTCACCAGGGGCAAAATAGGGTTGCCATTCAAACCAGCCTCGCCGGGCTGCCAGGGGGCCTTTAGGCACAGTCAGTGTCTGGTTCCTAAAGGTTGAGAAGGTGCTCAGAGCATTCACACCGGTTGTGCCCGCAAAGTGGGAGGACCAGTGGTTGAAACCTAGGAGGACCTCAGCTGCTCCAAACAATTCCCAGCATCGGTGGAAGAAAACAGAAGGGCCCGTGCCTGCTTTCTGCAGCAATAGAAGCAGGGCGTACCTGTGACAAAGCGGCTCTTCGCCCCCTGCCTGGGGAGGCAGTGCAGGTGCCCACTGCTGGGCCTCGGTGGAATTCCTAACTACTGTGGGTTTCCTGACTGACGTGGCTCAGGAAATGGTCTCTGAGATGCTCAAGGGATGAGCTCATTCTCTATCCACCCACCCCAACCGGACCGGTCTCTGTCGGTGGAACTTGACGTTCCCTCTCCTACCTTCCCAAGCCTTCCCTCCCTCCCCTGTGACTTTGCCCTGATAATTTCAGGCAGAGGGAAATCTCCCCAGTCGGAGTTCCTGGGCCCGCCCTGCGTTAGTGATCTGTCCTGTCGGTTTCTGTGTGTGTCACATGTGCCCGTCTAGGGTGGAAATGTATTGAGAGGAGAGATTGTCAACAGCTGTCTCAGCACCGCCCGTAGCAACCTGTTGATTGCCCAACCCAACATCCATGCAAAGAGCAGGTCTTCTTTTCTTCTTAAGGGATTTTATTTATTTATTTATCAGAGAGAGAGAGAGAGCAAGGGCACACAAACAGGCAGAGAGGCAGGCAGAGATGGAGAGAGAAGCAGGCTCCCTGCCGAGCAAGGAGCCGGATACGGGATGTGATCCCAGGACCCTGGGATCATGACCTGAGCCCAAGGCAGTGGCTAAACTAACTAGTCACCCAGGCATCCCCAAAGAGTGCTTCTTGTAATGTAATTAGATTATTATTCTCCCAAGAGGGTTCAACCTGGGCCAGGATTTCCATGTCCTGAGGGGAGCCCCAAAACTAGCACATCTCTTGATCCTGCTTACCTGCCTGCCCTTCCCCAGGGTAAGGCTGGGCCTGAGGAGGAAGGGATAGGCCTCGGGGCTAGGGCTTCCCATTCACCCTGATTGTGACACTCTGTTTCTGAATCTTCATCTCCCAATTGCTCCGTAATCTCATCCCCGAGCTGGCAAGGGGACCACCTCCCCAGGTGCGGGTCTGGATTTTTACAGAGAACTGGCCTTTCTCTTCTCTCTGTACCTTCCCCTTTCTCTCTCTCCTCTCTCCCCCTTCCCTTCCCTCACTTATGTATCTCCTCCTTTCCTATCTCATAATATGGATCGTATTGATTTTTCAAGCCATCCTTGGCCACCATCAATCAGGGAGGAGGTAGGTGAGTAGAATCAACTAAAGCTTTTGTAGAACGAGATGGACAGAAGAAACATAGTGTCTAGCTGTGCTTGGGGGAGAACGGCCGAACTGTAGGTCCTCTTACAGGATGTAGAATCTTTTAGGGATACTCTGACCTTATAGGTCTTCTTGGGCATAAATTGACCAAGGCGACCTCAACCTTAACCTCAGGATTAAGATGAGACCCAACAAAGAATATTGTTAGCCTCCATTTGTTATTTGTGGATAATCTGACGCTCTCTGCCAGCTCTAAGAGAAAGCTTTCTAAACTATTAAAATGACAAAGAACTATAGTTCTGATAAAGAAATAGAGTTTGGTGTAGCTAAATGGAACGCCATACAAATGTGAAGGACGGCTTGGGGTGATGAATGGATTCACGACTATAAAGATGAACTTACAGAAGATTAATAGCAGGGGAGATGTCTAATATCAGGGCTTCCAGCTGTTGATGAAGGCTGAACTTATTGACAGTGAAGATAAGCTAAGATAAAATGGAGAGAAAAATACTTCAAAATAAGCCTAATGCTAGCAGCTAAATGAAGGCAGTAAATGCATCTGCGGTTACAACCCATTTGTTATGATAGAGACTACAGATCATTATAATGAACAGCAGATTAGTAACTACAAAGTGCCCTGTGCTTCACAAGGAAATTTGAGCCCCTCGCTCCCCCACATCAAAGGAAGTCCACCTGTCCCGACAAGAAAGCTTTCACACATGAGTTGGAAACTAAGAAAATTGAGAACATCACACAGGCTGGGCTATGTCCCTCCCACCGAGTCTGGATGGGTTTGCTTCTGCTTCGTCTTCCACCCATAGAGGAAGGTGGAAGAGTCCATGTTTATGAATTTCACTTCATAAAAGGCACACAGCTTCCATCTGGCTTGGTGGCAAAGTTTGCCCTCCAGTGTCCCCTCTTGGGATATGCCTACTCAGAGCTTCCAGATGATTCCAGCATCCAGCCTTCAAGTCACCTCCAGCTGTTTGTCTTTCTAGACCTCAGACATCATGGAGAAGAGACTGGTCATCCCCTCTGTGCCCCATCCATGTTCATGCCCAAAGAATCTGTTACCATAAAGAAAAATGGTTGTTTAATGCCACTAGGTTTAGGTATTTGTCATGTAGCAATAGATAACAGTAATAGTAAATAAACAAAAATATGCCAGATGTGGTAGGACAGATTTTGCCTTCAAAAGTCTTATAGTCTTCACAGAGATCAGCGGGATAGAAGCTGAGCAAGAAGGCTGGGATCTCACTGAATTCCAGGCTGTCCTCTGCCCTTCCCAGCTACACGGGCAAGTGACCATCTCTGTGCCCAGTGTTCCCCACCTGTCAAATAAGGATGTTGTAAAGAGTGAACACACATGAAGCATTTAGAACATGGTGAATGGCCCAGAAATGCCAGCCACTGTTAAGGTCATCATGTAGCAGGACATATTTACTCTGTGACCCGAAGCAGAGAAAGTGTCCCTGTGCCTGGTCAGGTGATCAAGTGGTTTCTTTTTCAAGAAGAGTAGATTTCTGTAATGGATTTGATGAATAGGCTCCATGATTTTTTAAAAAGATTTTATTTATTTGGAGAGAGAGGGAGAGAGAGATCACAAGCAGCAGGAGGGGCAGAGGAGAGGACGAAGCAGACTCCCCAGTGAGCAGGGAGCCCGATGTGGGGCTCCATCCCAGGACCCTGGGATCATGACCTGAGCTAAAGGCAGATGCTAAACCAACTGAGCCACCCAGGCCCCCCTCAGACAAGGATTTTTGAATCGACCTTAGAACAGGGATACTAATGCTATTTTTCCGCTCAGGTTTTATGAGTGCTAAGCACTTAGTGGGTTCTCAGATGATTTCTAATTTGATGACAATGCAATGTAAGTGTCAGGGAGAAGAGACTGGGCTAGCATGCCTTTCTTAGATGTTCCAAGGAAACATGCACGCAGTTCTAAAACCACATCCAGGTCACATGCCTATCCTTTTTGAAAGCTCTTCTTGTTTTATAACCACAGGACATTTCAAGCCAGATTCCAGAAAATGCCTTGCAATTAAAATTTTACACTGCCTGTTGCCACACACCAGCTTTGTTATTGCTTTTTGTCACTGCCCATTAGAAATAATGACCCTGGCATGGGGTTTGTTACTGGAGTCATTAACACACCACACCGTTCTGCTACATGAAACAAACCATGCTTCTGCTAAGGTGTCCTGGTAGATCATTGTGGTGGTTTGTTTTTTTTTTTTTTTTCACCCATCTTTCTTTTGTTTTTCCTTCTGCAGAACCTAATGATAGACAATAAAATGAGCAAATGGAGATTTCACGGAAAAGTACATTCAAGCTGCAGATGCTGCATGGGGCTAGCTACAGTTGGCTTAGAGTCCAAAACATGTTTCTCCACTCTTGGGGCTGCTCTAGCAACAAAATGGGATCGTATTTGCACAGGGGTGTCCCACCTCAGTTTCCTTTTATCTTCAGATAAAAGGAATTGCCTTCTCTTCATGGAGAGCCTGTGATAGAGTAGAAAGAAGGTGGGGCTTGGCGTTACACAGACTAGGGCGTGGACTCCAGCTCTGACACTCATTCACTGAGCAACTGGAAGCGGGCTGCTTTAGATCTTTGAGCCTCAGTTCCTTCATCTGTACAATGGGAATAATAAATGGACTAATAATACATCTCTTAGGGTCATGAGAAAAGTCCATGCAATACAAGTGGTCAAAGCCATTCCTTGTTCATGTGAGTGATGCTTTTCTTATACCATGGCTTTCCGCCTTCCTGACCAAAACTGAAAGGTCCAAGGAATGACGGTCATATCCAAGGCCACGCACTACAGGCTGGCCAGTGACCCTGCTGTGGCCTAACTAAAACCTCAGTGGCAAGCAATGAACAGCCTCAATCAATGTATTTTAAAAACAGCTTTGTTCAAAGAAATGATTACATAAGAAGCCCAGAGAGTGGGTGTGGTGGGCAGAATAGCAGCCCCCAAAGATATCCATGCCCTAATCCCTGGGACTTGTGAATTTGTTCTATTTCCAGCAAGAGGGACTTGGAAGATAAGGTTAAGTTAAGGGTCTTGGGATAATATGGTCACCGTGGGTTATTGGGGTAGGCCTCGTGTCATCACAAGGGTCCTTATAAAAGGGGATTGGGGGGCTCAGAGTCAGAGAAGGGGATGTGAGGACAGAAGTAGGGGTTGGGGTGATGTAGAGTCAGGGGCCAATTGTTGCCTCTGGGAGAGGCTTCAAGCCTCTAGGAACTGGGAAGGCAAGGAACTGATGGTCTCCTAGAGCCCCCAGAAGGAATGCAGCCCTGCCCATGCCTTGGTTTTCACCTATGATAAGCACTTTTTAGACTTTCAAAGGTCAGATCTATGAGGTAATTTATTTATGTTGTTTGAAGCCACTGAAATGGTGGTAACTTGTTACAGCAAAAACTCATCTGTAAAGGGAGGAAGGGGATTGTCATGGGGAAGAAATGTACAAGATTATGCGGGCTTCTGGAGGGCTGGCCTCCTTCTGGTTCTTGACTCGGGTGGGGGTAACCCAGACAAATGGTGTTCAGTTTATAACTACATGTTCAATGTCAGATTAATGCTATGTATACTTTTTCTCATGGAAGTTATAGTTCATAATGTAAACATCATTTCAGTGGCTTTTTTACTTGGAAAAATCTAGGATCCAGCAGGAAATAGATGAGATCCTCCCACAGGGTTATTGAAGAGAGTATAAAGGAGCAGATATTTACCAAATGGTGACCAAGGTTAGGAAAGAAACAAAGGCCAGCTGAGTGGCCTGAGACCAGCAATGGAGGGAAGCTGGAAGAGGCAAAGGGGAAGGGCATTCCCCAGCCAGGGAGGGGTAGCTCAGTGGAGAGGAATACCAGACAGCAGCTGTCAGGGGAGGGACCTCCCAGTGGGGGACAGAGGGGGAATGAGCAGCCCACCTTCTAGTGTCCTGCTCCTGCAGTCCATTGGCTGATCCCAGAAGCCAGAGCACAAGGGCCTGGTTAATGCCTCCCATCCAAGGGGCAGGGTGGACAAGTTTGGAAGGTGGGTCTAGAGGCCAAAGGAAAATATCCTGGACAGTCTATCCCCTCTTGTCTTTTGTTGGTGTAAAAGTAGTCACGGCCTCTGCAGAGAGGACATGCCAAATTTCATCAGATGTGATAACACCATGGGTGAGGTCGATTCAGCCATATGCCCACGGGAAACTTAACCTTTTAGCCCTAACAGCGCTCTTCTGGTACTGAAAGAGATCCGCTGTGTACTCTTCTGTAGCTGGTGATGAGGCTTAACTGGCATTATTACCCGGCTTCTCCCTCCTTCCCCACTAAGTCCCTCTTCCTATCTGCCAGCATCTCAGCTGGGTGATGAGCTTCTCTGATGTGTGATAGTGACCCAGACCTTCATTCCTGAATGAATGGAATCCTTGATTTGACTGCAGTTTTCCAAGGATGGTAACAGTTGGAGAGAAGTACCAAGAGGCAATATCCCCAGGAATCCCTTGGGCCAACCCCTAATCCTCCCTGACCCACTGTGTAGCCATGATCCAGTTTTCCCTGGTAATTAAGATCTGTGGCCCTGCTCAGACTAGTGACCCTTTCTTGGCTGTTGCCTCAACAGCATGAGGAGACCCAGATGGCCAGAAAGCAGTCTCAATTTCTAGTTTAACAGCGCTATGTTTAGGTTCCCTGGTGACATGGTCCTCTGTCAGGCTCTGGGACTTCCAAATTTACCCGTTCCAAGATCACAGGATGAGAAGGAAAAAGTTCCTCAATTGTTTTTTGTGGGGAGGGATTAGGTATAAGAGACTCAGATACACCACCAACTTGATCCTTTGATTCTTAGACCCATGGATCAGGCTACTGGGACAATGGAGAATTCCATTGCTTGGAAGCACATGTTACATTCTATAGGACAGATTCCAACAATTCTCAGGGTGTTCCTCCCTTCTGCTACCATAACTTCAACAGGCCATTCTACCCTTCTATTTATGCTGCTTCTGGGTGGTGGTGGGCCATGGAGTAAGACTAGCCTATTTCATGACCTTCCATCATGGGAAAATGTGTGCTGGGTGGAGAGAAAGTTGTAAGGGATGTTTTGGCTACAAATGAGGAATTCTTCCAGCCCACATCGGGAGAACTGACAGAGCGCTAAGGACAGAAAGGGTGAATCTATACCCAGATTATAGTTTCTCATTCCGAAGATGGATTGCTGCCTGTTACATCATGACAGAAGCCCAGTGTCATGAATCTCTTAAAAGGTAACTCCCCCCCCCCCAAAAAAAAAGGTAACTCCCCACGCCCCAGAAAATGGTGCCAAATCAGGGCCTCCATGTTGACCTCTGCTGTTGGAAGTAGCCAGATCCTTGTTGGTGAGGAGAAGGCCCTCTTGCTGCATAAGCCCCATTCCTGCCCCACCCCCAGCCACATGGTCATTTTATGGCATGATGGGAAAAGCACTGACTGACTGCTACAGAACATGTCATCCTCTACACTTGATGCTGGAGAGTTTTGTTCTGGGGGCATGTCTCTCATGAGGATCTGCATGGAATTTAAATTGCTTCACATTCTGTGGACATTCCATTCTTCTCTCTAAGAGCTCCTTCTACCAGTTTTCCAATTTTGCTCTTTCCAATTCCTTCACCGACAACCTGTGAGTCACAGCTCACGAGTCAGTATAGATCCAGATCCCTTCTTCAACACAGATGGACAGACTGGAGTGTTGCCCATTGAGGGGGCAGGGCGGGTCCCCATCACCAGTGAATTTTAGGACCATCTCTTAGTGCGACTCTAGCGTCATCTGCGTCTAGCTGTTCAGGTCCATTATTCCCGTGAAAATCAGGAAACCCATTCCCTTGTCATATCTCCTACCCTGACCTTTAGCCTACAGAGGATACAATCACACAGTCCTTTCGTGGTGCTGGTGGCCCATTTACTCATGCTGTGGTGAGGAGGGTGTCCCTTAGACCCTTCTAGGGAGTGTGTGGAAAAGAAGGATGTGCAGGTTGCCCATAATCCATCCATTCAAATTTACCCACTTCTCCAAAGCTACGAACATCTTCCTCTATGGGCTATGTGGCGCATTCTGAGATGTTGCCCTCACTAACTGCAAGCATTACTGAGTCCGTGGAGGAGAGAGAGGATGGTGGGAGGTATCAGCATGGCTCTGAGATCAAACAGAGCTGTGTAGTTTTCCTCCTGCTCCCCTCTTCCACACTGCTTCTTGGAGACAGAGGCCCAGTAGAACCTTGACTATATGTGGAGAGCATAGCGTGTACCTGAGTGGGGCAAGGCATGGGTGGTGATAGACATGGAGAATGCCACTTCCTTCATGATGTCATCTGTGCCCAGTGTGAGTGGCACAGGAAGCAGACAGCCTCTACTCCTCAGCTCCTTGATGGTCTGCCTCAGCTGCGGAGGGCCACCCAGCCTGAGGTCACCGCCATACAAGGGCAGCGCTCATGTGGTGACTAAGTGAGGCAGAGTGAAGGCATGGCCATTCTGTGATTCTAGTGAATGGTTCTTGCCCCAGGGCTCCCTGCCAACATAGCTAAGGCTTTGGGTGGGGTGTGGGGGGCTCACATGGCAGTTGAGATTCTCCTCCACTGGGTACTTTTCCCTCACAGGGCTTGGCCTCCTTCTTAGTCAGCTCAGGTTTTCCTAACAAAGTACCACAGACTGAATGGCTTAAACAACAGAAAGAAATTTCTCACAATCCTTGAGGGTGGAAGCCCAAGATCAAAGTGTTGGTGGGGTTGGTTTCTCAGGAGGCCTCTCTCCGTGGCTGGAGATGGTCTTCTTCTTCTTCCTGTGTCTTCCTATCATCTTCCCCCTGTGTGTGTCTGTGTCCTAGTCTTCTTGTCTTACAGGGACACCTGTCATATGGGATTAGGTCCCACACTAATAATCTCTTTTAACCTAATCACTTCTTTCCATACCCTATCTCCAAATACATTTGAATTCTGTGATACTGAGAATGAAAGCTTCAACATAGGAATTGGGGAGGTGGGGACACAATTCAGCCAATAAAAGTCTCTATTGAATGTCTTGCACCCCAAGCCCTGTCTCAGCATCTGCTTCTGGAAAATTCAGCCTGGGACACTGAACCGACATATCAAGTCCTAATTTCCGATGTTCATAGACTTAACTTGATGGAATCTCAGATTCCTTCCATTTGGTCTACTACCCTTACAGTGTACCAACCTTGCTCGGGCTTATGCCCCTTCCCTCATTCCATGTGAAAGCCACCTCCTCGTGGAACTGTAGGTGAAGCCTTACTATGTTGATAATAATATGAATATCTTAAAGCCTCTTGATTGTTGTCTCTTCCATTTCATGGCCGCTACCTTGGTTAAATCCATTGTCATCCTTTGCCCGGGTGTTTGCAACAGCATCCTAAACAGCCTGCCTCCTGTCTTGTCCATGTTTAATTCATTTCTTGCACTGCAGAGATCTTCCCGAAGAATTCTGCAGGCATAATGTCTGTGTGATATTAAACAGATACTTTTTTTCCTTTCTCGTAGGTGACGTAAGCTTCCCTTCCATTGACTCGGTGGCATTCAGAGCTTGAGAGGGAGGCTGCAAAGTCCCTAAAATGGGGGTTGGTGCTCAGGTCCCCCTGACAAATGAGATATTTTAACTCTGTGGCAAGAAGGTGTTGAAGTGAGAGAGAAAATGTTGCTTGTTTTTTATTTCCTTATAGGTTTCAAAATTATATTCCCTTGCAAATCAAGGGCCAATTGAGAGTTGTGAGTGGAGTTTGCTGGGAACCCAAAAGAGGGCCAGTCTGGGACATTTCCCACTGGGGGCGGGGGTCTAGGGGAGCCCTTTGGGAACTGGGAGGGGAGCTGTAGGAGACGTGGCAGGGCATGGGTTCAGAGGTAGGGATTCTGGTTAAAACTGGAGTTAATTCACCCACACCCGAGATTTCTAGACAGCTCTGGAGGAAAGCACAGGACAGAAGGCAGCAGTCTTGGCAAGGGCGGGCCCTTGGCTCCCACTTATAGTTTTGGGGAGGAGGCAGGTAGGAGAGGCCTGAGGGAAGTGAGGACCTGGGCTGAGGGGAGAAAGCCTCCCCATGCCAGGGTTTCAGAGAAGAAGCTGAACCAGGCTGTGGTTTTGGGCAGCGGCAGCTGGCCGGATACCCAGAGTATAGACCCCGGAGGCCTGCCTTAGTGGCCAGCAGCCTGGGCCACACCGAGGTGGAGCCATTGGCCAGGCTTTACATGGAAGTGCGTGGACCCCACGCTTCTCCTCTCAGCCCAACTGCTCCCTCCTTCTCCTGAAGGGAGATGAGGGAGATGCACTAAAAGGAGAGAAACTGCTAAAAGGGCACTGTCGACTTGGATAGGCCTAATCTTCCTCCTCGTCTCCCCATGCTCTCTACCAGTTGGAAGAGAGGAGACCACGGGAGGTCAGTTACAGAAAACGTCCTTCCTCCCTCTTTCCATTCTTCCTCTCTCCCCCTCCCTCTACCCTCCTTTCCTCTTTCTCTTTCTTTCTTCCCATCTCTCTCTCTTCCTGTCTCTCTCTTTCTCTGAAGCCCTTCTGATCATGTCACTTTCCTGCTAGTGTCCCCAGTTTTTCCCCAGTGGGAAAACCCCAACACAAACCTTGGACACAAAGAAAGTGACAATAGGCTCTGGGGCTTCTGTAAGGGGAGGTGCGTAGAGGGGAAGGAAGCTGGGAGGCACCATGGTGAGTGTCTTCACAGAGACCCTAATTTCCCAGTCAGATCAAAGGCCAGGATGAGGGCGCACAGGGGGTTAGTCTCCAAGACCCAGAGATGCCACTCGGCAGTAGGCTGCTTTCAACAGAGTGTTTGCCTCCCTGAGTGTTTTCCCCATTTGGTAGTAATTTGCCCATCACGGTGGACAGATCGGTTATAAACATAAACATTGTGGTGGTCAGACTCTAGGGTGGCCCCCACATGATTCTTGCCTCATGGTATATAATTTGCCTTCCTTGAGTTGGCGGAGGGACCTGTGCCAAGAACTGAAAGTCAAGGTTGGCTGGGAAGGCAAGATTAGCAAAGCAATTCTTTGCACCAGTGGAAAACAATTTTTTGATGGCGAAGCCTCCTTTCTAGATATTAGCAGCGCATATTATATGTGGTCTGAGACAATGGGCAGCATGGGATGCACCCCCGAGTCCAGGGAAGCCAGCGCTTCCTGAATCCGGCTTCAGGCTAGAAGGTCTGTACCTTTCATTGGGTCTCCACCTGTCATCTGTGGAGGGGTCACACTACCGATCTCCTGGAGCTAGATTTTGGCTAAGGAATGGGGCTCGGAACCCAGAGGAACAGCTCCCACTTTTTCCAGTTAGATGCTTATCCTGCGACTCATTTATTTTGTCTGAATTGGATCCCCAGAATATTAAACACGCGCCTAATCAAATGTAAGTACAAGCCCACATTTGAAAGTCAGATATAAAAGGTTTCTGGATTTGTATCATTTCACATTACCCAGACTTCTGCTTTCATCCACGAGAATGAATACAGAAGAGTTGTCTGAGACCACAATAATTTTCTGGGCAAAGCAGAATAAATGTATTAAAATGAAGGGGGGGTGGGAAAACACCCTGAAGATGAAAAGGTTTTCACCCGAGATTGAGCTAGGAGAGATAGAATCTGCCTGTTATTTTCAATTTTGATCACCCAGGCTTTTATTTTCAAGGTAATGATAGGGGAGCACAAGCACTTCACTGAGGGGGGCGAGGGGGAAGATGGGGAGCCGCAGTGAGGGACCTTGGCCTTCATCACTTAGCCCCAAGCACAGGCGGCTGCAGCCCCTGACACCCACCTCTGGAAGCATTTGGCTCTAATCAGTTCTCCCTGAGATCCTAATCAAATCCAGTTTTTATGAAAACCAACTTTCTTTTGATAACTTAATTAGTATGTTCCGAGGGAGTTTGGGAAAGCAACCCAGAGAAGCCCCTCAATTAGGGAGATGTTCATTCCGCACTGTTTCTTCTTTCTGTTCTTAGAAAAGAGTAGGCACGTTACAGCTGGAGGCATTTTGGAACCTTCTCGAAGGAGGAGAGGTCATTTATGATCGAGCGATCTGTCTTCTGGCAACCTGTTGTTTCTTGTCTTGGAGTCTCCAAGAAGCTCCATCTTGGTTTTTAAAAATGGCTTTCTTGAGAACGTTTACATAAGACTTGGTTCTATTTTTAATCATGCACAGGTCTCCCTGTAGTGAAATTTAACAGGTACTTTGATGACAGAAATGGAATCCATGGGTTGAAGCGGTATTTTTAGAAGGCGGCTTGGGTTTTCGCTGCTTCTCCGAACACAGAAGACGCACTTTCTGTTGTAAAATAGAACTTCCATACAGACGTGTGCCATTTTACTATAGTTCTAAAGTGAACACCAGACATAATCACTACTTGCGTCAAGAAATGGATATTATAAAAAAAAAAAAGGAGATTATCTGTACCCCCATAAGCCCACCCTGGGATCCTTCACCCACAACCACTGACTTTATCGACAGGCACTTCCTGACTTGACTTTGTAAGTTTATCTCTCCAAAGGGATCCCCAGGTAAAGACAAGCTTCTCTCTGTCTCTGTCTCTCTAACAGGTGCATATACACATGTGCATGCGCGCACACACACACACACACACACACACACGCTATGACCCTCTAGATTTTTATTTATTCCTTTTTTTTTTTTTTTTTTTTTTGGGCAATAACTGTTCCTTTTGATGTTCACATTGTCCCCCATTTGACCAGAGAAAGCCCAGCAAGGTGGCTCCTCTGTCCTTTTGACTTCACTGTTTGGTCTTTAAAAAATCAGCCTCTTGGGGCGCCTGGGTGGCTCAGTGGGTTAAAGTCTCTGCCTTTAGCTCAGGTCATGATCCCAGGGTCCTGGGATCGAGCCCCACATTGAGCCCCACATCGGGCTCTCTGCTCATCAGGGAGCCTGCTTCCCCCACCCCCACCCCCCCCACCTCACTTGTGATCTCTGTCTTAAAAAAAAATCAGCCTATCTGTAATATTATTTATGAAAAATGGACTGCCTGCGTTGTCACCATGGAGGCCGGTGGCTTTGACTAAGGTGGACACCCGTGTCCCCCCTGCCACCATCGCATGTAGAATTTCCAGCACCACATACTTCTCTTCTGTCCACATTCACTCAACATTATCTGCTTTCATCGCCATTGGCCAGTATTTGTCTTTCTCGAATTTCATGTTAAGTGGAAGAATACAGTAGGAGTTCTTTGGCGTCTGGTTACTTTTTTCCCTTAGCATAGTGTTTTGGGAATTTAATTCTGCTGCTGAGCACAGCCGTGGTGGACCCCTTATTATTTCTGAGTGGCTCTTCCCTATAGGACACACACTCTATTTATCTCTTCAGCTGTGGCTGGACATTCGGGTCATTTCCAATTTGGGGTTCATGAGAATACAGCTCTGTGAAATTTGCATACAAACAAGTCTTTCTTTGGGCATAATTTTCATTTATCTTGGGTCAGAATCCAGGCATGGGATTGCTGGTTTGTGAATTTGGTTAATAAGACACTGGCACGAGATGACCCAGGTTCACCTTGGTCCAGACATACCCTGCTCCAGACAAAGCAGCTGTTTCTCCAAAGAGCCCTGATTTCTTTTCTGTAAAGAGCGGTATTTGGAAATCAGGATGGGGAGCTGGGCATGCTGACTGCTCCCTGCAGTGCGCCCCCTCTGGTGGGGTAGTTCCCTGAAATACTGATTGACTGTCTCAACCATGGCGGTTCACCCTGCACCCCAGGTTCCATGCAGTAAATGCCAGTATCACCCCTCATGCACTGAGAACACACACACACACACACACACACACACACATCGAGAAAGCCCCTGCGTGATTTCCACAAGAATGTGCTGTTGAGATGCTCCCATTACTGTTCAGAGCCCCCATTCTGCACAGCTTTCTACCATCAAATGGAGGTATCGATCTGCGTGGACACCGGTGTGTTCTTTGGTCCCTTGTGTTACAATAGAAGAATGGAGTTGCTTCCACTCCCTGTCCTCTCGTCTCTTGCATCCCCAGGGCTTCTTTCCAGCATCTTCACATTCTTCCCCAACGTCTACACTTTCTCCCCAATATTCACCCCCTCGCCCATTCCATCAGAATTTAAACACGCCCAAACCTCCCCCTCTCAACACAAAACTGAACCTTCCAGAGGTCCCACGTTCTCTTTGGCCACACCCTTCCCTCTTGCTGCAGGGTGGCTTCTGCCCAACAGCCATCACACCTGTTCTTGCCAAGGTCAACGATGACCTCACTTGTGCCAAATCCAGCGGACACTCTTCAGTCTTCACGTGACATCTGTCAGCACTGAATGGACCCTTCTGAGCCCCTCGCCCCTTCCATGGAGGACTGCATTTCCTTGATCTCTGAGACTCCCCACTTCATTCTTTCTGTCACTCTGGCTGGTCCTTGGAAACTTTTGTCTTCTTTTCTCTCTTTCCTTGTCACTTAAATGTCACTGGACCTCTTATGTCTTTCCTTTCTCATTCAACATAACCCACCCTTCTGGAAGCTATCATTCACTCTCCCGGCTTCAGACACCACTCATATCCCCCCACCCAATCCAGGTGTCCAGCTCTATCCCTTCTCCTGGGCTCCAGACCCTTTCCTCTTTGCCCATCAGACACTTGGATGTGAATGGTTCAGCAAGTGGCCTCCATCCCTGACTCTTCTCTTTCTCGAACTCTAACCTCTAATCAGATTGCCAGGATTAGCAGATTCGACCTTTGAAATCATCTCTCTAGTCTGTCCACTTCATTCTATGACAACTACTCCAGTCTGTGCTCCTTCCTCTAGGACACATGTTGATACTGGGACTTATAATAAATATATATTTGTTCTTCTCCCTGTATCTGGCACAGAGCTCCCCAAACCCACGGGATTTCCTAAGTTATCAGAGTGATAAAGGGGTCTCTTTTGATATCCATAAGGAGCCCCCTTTCGAGCATACCTGAGTTTATGCTAATGAGGTGACAGAGAAGCCCTGAGAAATATAAGTATTATTCTGAACTCTATGAGCCATTCTAAAAAATTCTCAGACCCAAAATGGGGGTTGCAAAAACCCTGATTTCAACCAGTTGTTTAGAAGTACACATGGCAAACTGGTCTTGAGATGGTTGTTTGAACTGGGGGCAGTCTTGTGGGGGGGAGCTCTTTCCTTGTGGGATCTGATGTATCTTTGGGTAGCTGGTGTCAGAATTGAGTTAACTGTGTCAGAAACCCACTCAGTGTCCACTGGAAATTGGGGACATGCTTGGGTGGTATTACAAAACACACCAGAGTACACCAAATCCTCAGAAAAGTGACTAATCATAGTACTTAATACTATTTGCATCACCAGACTTATTTATGAGCTATTTTAAAAAGTGTTGATGATCTGTTTCCACTACTAAAATATAGGTTTGGTGGGAGAGGGATCTTGCCTGGCTTACTGATTGAGTCTCAGTGCCAAGAACACTGCCCCACATGGAAGAAAAGAGAGAGGGACAAGGAAATACAGAATGATGTCTAACTGAGTTTCTTAGGGAAAAAAGGAAAGGCTGAATACTTCCTCCAGATATGACACAGAGGAACCTAGAAGAGTATGAGGAAGTTGAGTGTGGAAACTGTGTGATGGGATTTGAGCTGCCAGGCCCTGGACCTCAGGTTTAAGCTACACCCAGATCTCTGAGGGACAGAGCAGGGAACTTCACCAGGTTATATATGTGCCCTCTATGGGTTAAGGACACTCCCCTGTACCCCCACCTCCATAAACCACACCAAGGCCAATACCTACTCAGCCATTTCTTCCTGGTGTTATGTGTTACAGGGCACATCACTCTCGCCATAATTGTCTGCACCTGCCCAGCTCATACACTCCCTGAGGACAGAGACCATCTCCCTTGTTCCCTGCAAAACCTCCCCGCTATTCCTGTGCTTGGCCCAGATTCGATGCTAAGTTAAGATGAATAAATAAGGAGTGACTGGGTGGTTCAGTTGGTTAAGTGCCTGCCTTCAGCGCAGGTCATGATCCTGGGGTTCCAGGATTGAGTCCCACATGGGGCTCTCTACAGCCGGGAGTCTACTTCTCCCTCTGATCCGACCCCCCTTTCATGCTCTCTCTCTCATAAATAAATAAAATCTTTTTTTAAAAAAATGAATAAATAGCGGTGCCTGGTGGCTCAGTGGGTTAAGCCTCTGCCTTCAGCTCAGGTCATGATCTCAGGGTCCTGGGATCGAGTCCCACATCAGGCTCTCTGTGCGGCAGGGAGCCTGCTTCTCCCCCTCTCTCTCTGCCTGCCTCTCTGCCTACTTGTGATCTCTCTCTGTCAAATAAATAAATAAAATGTTTTTAAAAAATGAATAATTAAATTAAAAGCTTTTACACATGTGGAAGCTGATGGTCAGAGGTTAAAGTACTTATTAGAATCAAAATGCCTATACATATTTGAACTTTTGTCTAAAAATCTGTGCGCTTTCCTCTCTAAATGGTTGATGCTCTCTGCACTACATTTGAAATACCAATTCACTACATTTTCACCAGCCCTGTCTCCAGTGGACTTATTGCTACAACCTATTTCTAGCCCTCTGTGATGAATGAACAGCATCAGAGAAATCATGTAAAAACATAATTTGCATTATTTCAAATTATCTCACTCCTTTTGATGTTTTTGATACTTTGGTTTAAGATGCAAGATATCAAAGCAAAACCAAAGTTGTTTCTGGCTTTGTTGCTTTAGCATTTATGTTAGATTGTACTATATATCAGAATATTCACCGCCCCTTCCCATGGGGCCTTGATGCATAAAATTTGCATCATGCTTTGCACTCTTGAGCAGAAGCACAGAGTTGCCACACGGTTCTGCCATCTTTTCTCTTCCCTCTGCCCCAAGGCCAGCTGTATCCCAGATAGGAACAGCTCTGTCAGCTAGGGTCGGCAGTTAAGATGTCTTGGAGCAGAGCCTTGACTGACCCCTTTGATGTGAGTGAGTTGCTATAAACCACCAAAATTTATGCCTGTTAATTATGCTTGCAGCATGATTTAGTGTGAGTTCACTGATAACCCCTCTACAACTCATCTTATTGACAGCCTGCACAAATAAATTTTGTCAAGTATTTTTGTCTCCTGCCTCAAAGCATTTTGCCTTTAGGCAATGGTTAGAACAATAATCACACTTAGAACTGTAGAGTTTCAATGCATCAATCAGTTGGATGTTTTCCTTATCAATGGCCCTGGTCAACTGGGATGGATTTGAGGTTGAGATTCCACCCTTGCATGCACATATGGCGTGACTTGGAGCTTCCATTTCCCCATCCCCAGTGAGGAAGAGGATGAAGGTATCCAGCACGGTTTTGACATAGAGTATGTCCTTAGTGTATTCTGGGGATTTTTGAGTTTCCCCTGGAAACTTCAACTTTTCTGTTGGCTCATTCTTTTGGGGACTGCCTGTGGCCAAGGAAGTTCCCACCATTGCAAGATGGTGCCTGGCCAGGTGCCAAAAACAGACCTCCACGTAAACAAGTCAATATCAGCGGCAGCCCATGTGGGGGAGGAAAAGCAGACCCTGGATAGACTAACTAGGGGAAGCCTAGCAGCAGGTCTGTGATTGGAAGTCTTGAGAATATCTGTCTTCTGATAGGGTGCCCTACTGCATATAAGCAAGTGTGGTATGAGAATAAAAAGAGCAACATTAACAAGAGACCAGGCTACGTGTCGTTCTTGCGGGTCAAGAGCGACAAATGGTGCCGAAACCCGGGAGATATTAAGAAAAATAGAAAAACCTTGCAAGGGAGAAGTCCGCAGGTAAGTGGGGTAAAACCACGACAAAGGTGGTGGGAAACTTGTACAAGTCCGCAATAAGAAGCGGGGTGGCCAAAGAGCCGGGATTTCACAAGTCCGCAATAAGAAGCGGGGTGGCCAAAGAGCCGGGATTTCACAAGTCCGCAATAAGAAGCAGGGCGGCCTTAGCGCCGGGATTTCACAAGTCTGCAATAAAAAGCGGGGCGGCCTTAGAGCTGGGATTTAGGAGCGAGTATACGCTGAACAACCATTAGGTTGGGATTCTAATTATGGGATCTGAACTGTCAAAGTCGAGGTTGGAGGGTGCCCTAAAGGACCTTCTAAAGGCCAATGGCACGCCGTTAAAAATGAGAACTGCTAGGATATTCTTGAATACAGTTGAGGCCATGGCGCCTTGGTTTCTGGACGAGGGTTTGCTAAATATTCCCGAATGGGACCATTTAGGCGAGGATTTTAAGAAGAGGGATAAGAACAAACCACTGCCGCCGGGAACGTTAGTTATATGGACTCTAGTCAGAGGGTGCCTGGGAGGACGTAAGCCAAGATGTGACTCAACTATTCAGGAGGGCGCTGAGGCACTCGAGGAAGTGAAAGAAGAACGCTCATTTCGTGCTTGGAAAGGAGCAGTTCTAGGGAAGGGAAAGAAGAAATGTCGGGGGAGGAGCTAGAGCGGAAGTTCAAATTAAAACTAGGCCCTCCCTGTTCAGCAGTGACCCCTAATGCTCCGCCTCCCTACAATCCCCTGGCGGAGGAGATGACATGTAAATGTCATCCCTCTGCCAATGAGGATTGGAAGACCGCATGGAGGGGGGCCAATAGCAGCTCAATGTTGCCAGTTCTAGAGGACCAAAATCATCAACGATATCACCAGCCCTTGGACTTTAAATTAGTTAAACAATTAAAGGAAGCGGTCATGCAGTATGGCCCTCAGACAGCATTTACTATTTCTCTAGTGGAGTCCATAGCAGGCATGAATTTAATCCCCGAAGATTGGGGGAATTTTGCAAGGGCAGCCCTCTCTGGAGGGCAATATTTGGTCTGGAAGACAGCATGGCAAGAGTATTCCCAGGATGTTGCACGGCATAATGCCGCAGCAGGCAATCCACAATGGAATCTGGATATGCTTATGGGCATGGGGCCATACGCTGGTAAACATAACCACCTGCAGTACAACCCTGCCGTATACATGCAGATTGCAGCTGCCACTACTAAAGCATGGAAGACCCTCCAGGGCAGTGGGGACTTGCAGGGTCAACTATCTAAGGTGATACAAGGACCAAATGAAGCATATGCTGATTTTGTTGCAAGATTGATGCAAACAGCTGGGAGAATATTTGGGGATGTTGACACAGCCATGCCTTTAATTAAGCAACTGGCCTATGAGCAAGCCAATGGTGTAAAGAGGCCATTAGGCCATGGAAAGCTAAAGATTTAAGCACATACATCAAGGTATGCAGGGATATTAATGACAGCGTTATTCAAGGACAAGTACTTGCTTCAGCCATTACTCAAGGCCCGGATCCTGTATTAATCTGGAGCAGAGGCTCCGTTTTTGTTTTCCCACAGGACAAAATGTGCCGATTTGGATTCCAGAGAGATTGGTCCGGAAAGCCCCTGAGAACGAAGATGAGGACAGAGGAAACCGTAATCCTCCTACTGTCGTGGAGGACTCTGATATTCCTAATTCCCGTGACAGCGACACGTGAATTATGGGCTATTCTGAAAGCTTGGCCTTATCCTTTACCCTTAACTAATTCTTCCTTTATTTTCCCCCCATTCTTTACCACCAATCAAACCCTAGGCTTAGCTGAAATACTGAGTGTTGGTTGTATTGTTCCTTTTTCTGCACTCTGTGTTACCCCTGTAAAATTCTCTAGCCTTAGTCAGATTAGCAATTCCTCCTGACTGCTCTCCCGATATTTACAAGGCACCTGGTCTGAAGACTTTCAAAATTTTACACAGAGCCTTCTTGCTGAGATCACTAAGGTTAATAGTACTTGTGTAAGGCCCGCATCATTTCCAGACATACTAAATGCACTCGGCAATGTTTCTAACTTTACTAAACAATGGGCTGAAACGATTGGTCTGCTTGTCCTTCTCCTCATTGGCATGCTACTTCTCACTAAGAAAATATAGCAATGGAGATGACAACATCAGGATCAAAAGCAAGCCCTAGTACAAGCTCTGCTGGCGATCGAAGCTGGAACATCCCCCCAAATATAGTTAAGCATGCTGGATCGGTAGTCAAAGACGGGTAAGATCAGTAGAGAAACATACCAACCTAAGACTGGACAGAGATCATCGATATCTTGTGTCTGATGACGGGTAAGGATGTTTTCTGCTACTGACAACCTAAGACAGGCACGATCCCTGCCATAAAACAAAAAAGGGGGAGATGTTGGGGACTGCCTGTGGCCAGGGAAGTTCCCACCATTGCAAGATGGTGCCTGGCCAGGTGCCAAAACAGACCTCCACGTAAACAAGTCAATATCAGCGGCAGCCCATGTGGGGGAGGAAAAGCAGACCCTGGATAGACTAACTAGGGGAAGCCTAGCAGCAGGTCTGTGATTGGATGTCCTGAGAATATCTGTCTTCTGATAGGGTGCCCTACTGCATATAAGCAAGTGTGGTATGAGAATAAAAAACATTAACAAGAGACCAGGCTACGTGTCGTTCTTGCGGGTCGAGAGCGACATCATTCCATCATTAATTTAAATTTTCTGTAACTCAAAGATTCGCCTCTTGCAACACACCTTCTTTGGTGAATATTAACCTCATTTGAAACTTACCTGGTCTTCCAGCATCCATTAATGCAGATTATATATTTATTTTTTTCTTATGCTGCAGCAGGAATTTAATAGAAAGGGATAGAACTAAACTGACTTTCGTATTTTGCACATCTATGTGAATATTACATATAAATGCGTCAGGTATGACTATGACTCTGAGACTAATTTTTAAGCAAATTTACTGTGTAACATTGGATTTATTCAAAAGAACTTGGGTGCTGGGGTGGTTCGATCCGTTGAGCATCTGACTCTTGATTTCAGCTTGGGTTACGATCTCAGAGTTCTGGGATGGAACCCCGCATCGGGCTCCATGCTCAGCCCTGGGTCTGTTTGTTCCTCTACCTCTCCTCCTCCTGCTGCTTGTGCATGCTCTCTCTCTCCAGCTTTCTCTAAAATAAATAAATTAATTTAATTAAATTTTAAAAAAGGAATATGTGTCCTACGTATTAATAAAACAAACATCTGTCACCTCACCACCCAGCCTCAGCCAGTACTGCAAACTTCTTGTCTGCCCCTGGCCTCTCCCATCCTCCTGCCTTCCCCAGAAGTGATCACTATCTTGAGTTTTGTGTTTATCACTGAAGTAATTTCTCGACAATTGTGCCAAACGTTGCCTAACCTGTGAGAGTTACCCCCTTCAAAGTAGTCAGCTCACTCTGCTCAGAATATTTTTGGTTGTCCCTCCTGGAATTACCTTCGGAGCCATAGCCATATACTCTGAACATCCTTGCTTACCGGGATTTAATTTTTCAAAACACTAACACTAAAGCACTAATGATACTTCCTGTTATTTAGTCAATATTTATAATGTGTCAGGCACTCTTCTTTGGTCCCCACTATGTCCCCAAGTCTATTTTACAGCGATGCAATGGAGACTTAGCGAGAAGAATAGCTCCTCCCAAATCACCTGGTTAGTAAGTAGCAAAGCTGGGTAGGTCCAACACTGGGAGACCTCATTCTACTCACCACTACATGACCATGCCAAAGCCAGCTTGTGAATAAGGGAAGGGTGGGTTAATCTGGACAGGAAATACCATCTGTGATTAAAAATAAAAGCAAGACAATACTATTTCTACTGATTTTCTTCAGTGGTCCTGGCTTTGAAATGAAGTCCACAGGAAAAATTCGGGGTTTGAGAAAATGGTCCCAAGGAAACTGTCCTGGAGGCACTCTGCATAGGTTAGGAAATGTGAGCCTCAGGCTTGTTAAATTATGAAGGTCACACATACAGATGTGTCCTAGTGCCTTTCCTACACAGCCCTTCCCCTGCAACATAAAGAAGAGAACACAGAAGGAAAACATGACACGCAGGATTCAATTCCACTAGTTTTGCATTTCTCTTCAGAAACAAACATGGCTACGCACATCTGTGATCAAAAGATGTAACTATTGTTGACAAAAGTACAGAAGCGGGTCAATGAAGGAAGATGGACTTCTCAACAAAGGGAGCTGGGCAAGGGGACACCCATAAGGAAAACACGGTGAGCCCTGATGTCACATCACACCTGATATGATGAAACCTTATTCAAAATGGGTCACAGATTTTTACAAATGTAAATGTTAGGAATTTAAAGCTCTAAAGTTCTTAGGGGGAAAAAAAGAGACTATCTTTGGGACCTGGGCTCAGAGAAACATTCTTAGACTTGACATCAAAAAAAAAAAAAAAAAAAGGATCCATAAAAGATAAACTTGACCTCATTGACATGCATGTGGCCATCTACTTTGCTCCTTAAGAGATCTCACTATATGTATACAATATTTTATATTACGGGATAAGAAGACAAGTTACAGAGAGACAGAAAGTATCAGCAATCACATATCTGACCAAGGTCTTGTAACTGCAGTATATAAAGAAGTCTCAATAGTCAACAGTGAAAAGCAAGCAATCCAGCTAACAAATGCGCAAGACAGAATGGAAACATGACATGCCTTCACAGAGGAGGGTACACAGATGGGCAAATAAACACACAAGAAGGAGTCATCTGCCTTTCGGGAGACGCAAGTTAAAAAGCCCCAGTAAGACATCAATATGGGGAAAAAAAAAAAAAAGACATCAGTATGTACCTACCAGAATGGCTAAAATTTAAAATAGTGACAACACCAAACGCCAGCAAGGATGTGGAGAAAAGGGATCCCTCGCGCATTGCTGGAGGGAATGCACAATGTGCAGCCACTATGGCAACCGGGTTGGTAGATTCTTATAAAAACAAACATGAAGCTGACACAGCAATTGTGCTCCTAAGTCTCTGCCCCAGGAAAATGAAGACTTAGGTGCACATAAAGCACGTGCACAGATGCTCATAGCATTTTAATGCAACCTCAGATCGCAGTAAAAGATATTTTAAGTTGGAGAAAAAATGTAAAATCAGCCATATTCTTCTGTGCTTGCAAAAATAACTCCCTCCCCCCTTAATACGATACAGTTAGTAGCTACAAAATGCTTTTTATGAAATTCTTTTCCGCTTTGTAGATGATGCACATCAGTGGATAATCAGGAAACGTGCTTATATGAAAAGAAGGGAAGTTTTTTTGTTTAATTTATTCACATTCCAAGATGAGCTTCTAACACCTGAAATGGCTTTTGAGAGAAAGAAGTAGAGAGAAAGCCCTTTGGTTTAAATGCAAAGCTCCTGCCAGACCTCAGCCAAGAGCAGCATGTCTTCTGCCTGACAGCATTCTAATTCCTCTTGTCATTTAGATGAATCGTCAAAAATTCCCAGTAGGCATTATTTCTTGCCTTTCTCATTAGAAAACCCCATAAACTTTAAACTTTACTTATGCTAATGTTTTAAAACAAGTCTCACTATCTTATTTGATTAATATCAGAATACTGCTTGAAATCTTACATTTATCTTCATTAACGTCAAGGTCAGAGACACAAGAGCACTGTGAGGGGTTAAAGCCTCCTATGACTCCATCTCCTCTACTCTGTGAAATTCAGGCCCCTCTGCCAGACACTTTCATCATCATCATGCTCACAATGACTGCAATGGTGGGAGAAGGGTCTCCAACAGACCATCCCATGCATTACAGCTTCCAGAACTGGAGATACCTCTCCCTTAGTTTAGTGCTGAGTCAAGGACTCACACAGCTTACCATGTGCCAGGCACTGTTCTAAGCATGTTACATATGTTAATTTGTTCCCTACATTCCTTATATTTATTCCATATATATATCTTCTATGAAGTAACTAGCAATTTCCCCCGTTTTACAGATAAGGAAAGTGAGACACAGGAAGGCAAATAAACTGCTCAAGATCACACAAACAGGTGGCAGAGGTAGGTTTCAGACTAAGCAACTCATATGTGGGCTCTTAGCTATGCTGCCTCTCAGAAGAATGAAAGACTAGATGATTGGATGGATGGATGGATGGATGGATGGATGGATGGATAGGTGGGTGGACAGATGGATGGATGGACAGATGGATGGATGGGTGGATAGATAGATGGATGTACAAATTATTTAATGAACAAATAGACAAGTTTGTCCCAACAAATAGAATCTCCATTAGTCTGAGAGCCCTGTGGTTCTCAGGGCCTATCTGTGGTTTCCACATGTCAGCATTTAGTCTTGTTTCTGACCCAAGACTTGTTTCTCATGAATGTCATGGCTGACAAAGTATAATATCATGAGTGCAGGGTTGGGAGGCAGGACTCGTGGGTTCTTATTTTGGCTGTACCACCCACCTGTTATGTGTTTTCACTTAAATTGATGACCTATTTTTCCCATCTGCAAATGAGAGTGTTCGACTAGAATAATCCCTAATATTTCACAATTCCAAGGAAAATTCCATCAGCAAGACCAGAAATATAGGAGGTGGGCATGAATCAAGCCTCATAGACATGGAGGGTGAAGCGCTGAAAAACTCTGCAGCCACTGAGTGTTGTTCAAGTTCATGGTCAGAGAGACCACAGTAATATTGTGTGGCTACATTTCAGTGATGGGTAGCAGATGAGGCCAGAAAAGGGGTGCTGAGACAGATTCTCAAGGACTTGGAGCAAATGCTGTGGTGTTGCAACACTCAAAAGTTTTTTTAATTGTGGCAAAATGCATAAAATACTCCTTCTTAACCACTTTTAGGTGAACAGCTCAGTGGCAGTAAGTACATTCATATTATTGTGCAATCATTACCCCCATCCATCTCCAGAACTTTTCCATTTTCCAACTAAAACTCTAGCCCAGGAAACATGAATTCTCCATTTGTCCCTCCCCCCTGAACCCCTGCCTGGCAGGCACCATATGACTTCTGTCTCTATGAATTTGACTATTCTGGGTACCTCATAGTGGAATCACACAGTATTTGGCCTTTTGTGACTGCTTATTTCACTTATATTATGTCCTCAGGAATTATCCATGCTATACCTCACATCAGAATTTCCTTCCTTTCGAAAGCTTAGTAATATTCTCTCGCATGTACACACCATATTTCGTTTATCCATTCTTCCATCCATGGATGCTTGATTATTTCCACCCTCTGGCTATTGCAAATATGTCTGAACTGAAGGATTTTGAGTAGCATACTGGCCGGACCTGATTTTTCCTTTAGAAAGTTCTATGTGGTAGTGCAGAAGAAGAAGGTGATAACAGCAGTGAGCATTTAGCGAGTATCTGCCATGGGCCAGGTGCTGTCTCAGGTGCTGCACACGTGTGGACTCACATAATCCCCGTCCTATGTCACACCTACTCCCTTGAGGTAGGTGCTATTATTGTTCCCCCTTATACATGAGCAAATGGAGAGAAGTTAAAGAACCTGCCCAAAGCCACAGAAGACAGAGTTTTATCCTGCAAGTCTGCCTGTAGAACCTACCTGCTCTCATGATGGACTGGGAAAATGGGCTACAAAATGGAGGCCTTCTGTGGGGCTGTTGGAGTAATTCAGACAGGAGCTGACAAGAGTTGTGAGGTGAACTCAGGAAGCGGTGAAGAATGGACATCCTGGGTGGCTCAGTTGGTTAAGCAGCTGTCTTCGGCTCAGGTCATGATCCCAGGGTCCTGGGATTGAGTCCCACATCGGGCTCCTTGCTCGGCAGGGGGCCTGCTTCTCCCTCTGCCTCTGCCTGCCTCTTTATCTGCCTGTGCTCGCTCGCTCGCTTTCTCTCCCTCTGTCTCTGACAAATAAATAAATAAAATCTTTAAAAAAAAAAAAAAGGAATGGACATGAGGGGAGACATTGGAGAGCTTTAAGAGGAGGGGTGGTCAAACTCCTAGTGAGTAAGTGGCCCTGGATGGGAGGAGGGGGAAGGAGTCTGAAATGACAGCTTTTGAACTTGGTCATGTAGGTGGAGAGTGGTGTTATTCACTAATGGAATGTGAGTAACCTGGCAGGTGAGGTGATGGGGGGAGAGGAATGATGATTCTGTTTGGTACCTGTTGAATCTGAGATGCCTACAGGACCTTCATACAGAGGTGTCCACTGGGCATCTCTTAGATAAGAGTCAAACCCAATAGAAAAACCTTGTTGGAGGCAAAGATGGGGAAGGCATTAACATCAGGGAAGATTATGATCTTGGAAGCAGATGAGCTTATTCACGGATAGAATAAAAGGAGATAGAATGAAAAGGAGGTGGAGACTGAATCCAGGATTGGGAGTCACAAAGCCAGAATATAGGACACACTAGGATTTGTAAATTTCAGAATGAACATGACAGCATAGATACAGGACGGGAGGCCCATAGCATTGTCCTAGGTGCCATTTATCCCATTTGGGGAAACACCAATGGTTAAGGGCTGGGTTTGCAAAAAGAAGACAGCTGACATTTGCAGAGAAGCTTCAGAAGGGTAGGAGGACGTGGAAGTCAAGGCAGCAGGAAGTTTCCAGAAGAGTGGTGTCGATGCTTCACAGAGAGCAAATGCAAAGTGCCTCTGAGACATAGTCTTACTTTTGCAGTTCACATCCCTGGTGGCCTTGGAAAGAGCCATTTCACTGAAGAGGTGGAAATGGGAGCCAGATTGCTGGAGTGAGTTGCAAAGGGGAGGTTGGAGCATTGATGGAAAAATTGGCCCTGGGCCTCTAGAGGGTCCCTGGGGAACTGTGGGCACATTCACAGAATGAGAGGGGATTCTGCTGAGGGTGACCATAGGATAACAACAGAACCAGGACTGGGGGTCAAGGGCCAAGGGCTGTGATAAGGCATACACACGAGCAACCACCGTCAGTAGGAAGGGCATCCCAGATCAGAGGGGCAGTAAAGAATGGCAAGTCCATGGGGCAGACTCTGGGCAAGTTGGAAGCTTCCAAAAATGAAAATGCTCACCGCTGATATGGATGCAGTGATGCTAACACACTCGTACACAGGAACGGCAAGTTCCTTTCGGGAAATCATTTGGCACCAGGTATAAAGTCATAGTTGGTGTCCATTGACTCGATAGTTAGTCTGGAGAATTTACCCTCGGGATAAATGAAAATAAAATCATGCATCCAAATGTGCTTGTGGCATATTATTTACAATATTATTTTTTAAGAGCGCATGTGGCTCACGGTATGGAAACCAGTTAATTATGGAACATATGCTCAATGGATGGGATATTATGAGGTCATTAAAATCATAATTATGACACTTATAGCTGCATAGAAAAGTGATTATGACGGTAAATGGAAACCCAGTTTGAAAATTGTATGCGTACTCTAATTGCAACTGCGTGAAATATGCCTTCACGTGAAAACATACTACAATAGAATTCCTAAAAGTGATACTAGCTGTTGGCTGCGGATAACGGTAAGATGATTTGTTTTCTTCCTCCATGTGGTAGGCTCCTTCTGAATCCTGATGTTACAGTGCTGGGTGGGAGATAAATAGTAGCCTTGTATCTTGCGAGCTATTACTCTGTTCAAAGGAGAACATAGCTGATTTTTTCCTCCTTCCTACTCTGATGCTCCTGAGGTCCACTAAGATGGATTTTACATGGTGTAGTCATTCTGTCAGGGCCTCCCTCCCATTCGATGTCAAGACTGAGTGTGAGGAGGCACCTGGGTGGCTCAGTGGGTTAAAGCCTCTGCCTTCAGCTCGGGTCGTGATCTCAGGGTCCTGGGATCGAGCCCTGCGTCGGGCTCTCTGCTCAGTGGGGAGCCTGCTTGCCCGCCCCTCTCTCTGCCCACTTGTGATTTCTCTTTGTGTGTGTCAAATAAATAAATAAAATCTTAAAAAAAAAAAAAAGACTGAGTGTGAGTAATAACTAACGGGGTTCCTCCTCCCTGCTAAGGGAGACTGGGTTATCAACAGCACCCAGTATTTTGGGGTGATTTGGCTGGAAAACACGCCAACCAAACTCTGGATGACAGTCTCAGCCCTCGCGTCACGCCAGGATGGGTTGTGGGTCGGAGGCAGGGAAGGGAAGAGAGGACTGTCCTTGCCAATCCCAGATCCACAGCCCCCGAGGTTTTCATTCTGCGGGGTGAGTCCTTGGGGGCCAGCAGCATGCTCATTTGTTTCCCACGCCTCTCCCCCAAACCCCGCTGTGGAATGCGGTCCTAATGCCTTGCTTTTGAGTCTCAGTGTCTTTTTATTGGTCTTCCTCTATTTTGAATGAAGTCCTCTCTTTCTCTCTCTCTCTCTTTTTTTTTCTTTTCTTTTTTTTTGTTTTTTGGTGCACTAATACTTAGAGAATTTGTTAATGGTTCAAAATGTCACTGTAAATATATGTTTTTTGAAATGGCACTCGTAGTGGAATGGTCCCCGTTCTGTGTGGGGGGCAGGGCAGCCTGAGGAGGAGGGAATGGGTCCCCGACCTCTGTGTGCAAGAATTTTCCTTCAGAAGCGCCTGGGTGGCTCAGTGGGTTAAGCCTCTGCCTACAGCTCAGGTCCTGATCCCAGGGCCCTGGGACTGAGTCCCGCATTGGGCTCTCTGCTCAGAGGGGAGCTTGCTTCCCGCCCCCCACCCCACCCCCCTGCCTCTCTGCCAGCTTGTGATCTGTCAAATAAATAAAATCTTAAAAAAAAAAAAAAAAGAAAGAAAGAAGAATTTTCCTTTATCAGAAGAAGCTGCTGCTAAGTACTATTTTGGCTTCTAATCTTCTCTAAGTTTCCCTTTTGTTAAAAGAAATCAATTGAATAAGAGATCGTTATAAGTTCAAAAATGTAAGCATCAGCACAATCAAAATTTAGAAATTCATCTGCAATCAGTGGATTTTAAAATACAGTGAATAAGCCTGATGTTTTCAAGAGGGGTTACGATGCCCTTGAATCACCCAGATTAAAAGGGGGACCGGGGAGCAGGAATCCCATTCCTCTCCTCGACCGCTGCGTTTAGCTGCTTATTCGATTGTAAACTACTCCATCTTGTGGTTGAACAACGGTACTCGTAGCTAGAACTCGGGACACTTGGCACCGTGAAAATCTGTGCAGGGAAGTTATCAATGAGCTGTACAAGATCTAAACCACCCCTAAAGGGAAAAAGTAGAATGTACCGATCAGTTCCTTGTCTAGAGAGATCTAGACACACATATTTTATAAGTCACATATAGGTACCTACTAATTGCGCATTCTTATATGTAAGAAATAGTAGTTACCATTTGCCTGCTTTCATTTAAAATAAATCACCCTATCTCAACACGATTCAGGAGAGCTGATCAGTGTTTGCTTAGCAGGTTGGAGTAAAAACGGAATATTTTCCTAACAGGGTAACGACAACTTCCGGTGAGCCTTGCCTTCCTCATCTGTTTTGCGGGGGTGGGGGTGGCGGGGGGTGTTGCGAGGCGGAGTCAGAGTTTCCACCAGGGAATCCTGATTCCAGCCCCCAGTCCTTCTGGTGCATGTGGTCTCACACCATTCCGCACATTTATGTTGCCTCCCTGGGGAAGCATTTGGTCTGCAACAGTTAGTAAATGCTTCTTTTTTTCCTTTATTAAAGATTTTATTTATTTATTTATTTGAGAGACAGCATAAATGAGCATGAGGGGTGAGCCAGTGTCACATGCCTCTGTAAACCCCACCTGTGGGTCAGCACTCACTTTCTCCTCGAAGCAGTTTTGACTTTTGGGATCAACACTGAACTTTCTTCTTTTTTAGTCTCTGTTGCTTGGCCTAAATCATTACAGGGACACAAAACAGATGAACAGGAGAAAAACGAGTTTTAAAAAGTTTGTACCTATGGCAGATCACAGAGATAGGAGATTCAAAGAAGTGAGCAAGGCAGGCAGCTTCCGTAGCTTTGAAACAGAGAAACAATTATTTGTGAAGAATTGACAGAGGGGGTTGGGCTTGAGGTAGCAAATAAAGGAAGAAGCAACAAGGTTTGTTCATCCAGCAATGGTGGCCCCAAGGGCGCTCGTTGGGCAATCAGGATGTCTTCTACCTTCTAGGTGCAGGGACAGTGGGGGGGGTATTTCCTGCTTTCAGGGGACAAACAAGGGTACGAGGGTCCTACTTGCACTGGCTGTTTCTTAAATGGCTTTCATGCAAACATCATCGACATACCAAAGTGACATATTTGGGGGTAGGCTTCCCTGGGCCCCATCAGTTTCTTCCTCTGAAACTTCCCTGGAAAGTGCACCCTTTAAAGGTGAGCTGGTGGCCTGGGGAGAGCAGAGTCGGGCTCGTCGGCGAGTGGGAAGAGGCCTGTGAAGGGAGAAAAGAACATAGACTAGAAGCAGGATGGACAGAGATGAACAGAGGGAGGAACGTGTCCCACAGTCCATTAAACCGCCTCCCAGTTTTGGGACTCCATCAGTCCAATGGACGAGGCTCCTGCTTCATTTATTGGATGGGCAGAGCTATGGGCAGAGCTCATCTTTCCTTACAGTAAGGTGTAAGGGTGGGGCAGACTGAGTGGAGTCATCCAATCAGTAGGCCGTATGTATATCCGCTGGGAAGGTTGAAATTCAATTGGCCACCTGTGTAGGGGCGGGGCTCAACCACCCCCATAAAGGTTGCTCTGCCAGGCTGCCAAGGGGGGCTCCTGCAGGAGAGCCGCGGGCTCCTGCAGGAGAGCCGGGGCTCCTGCAGGAGAGCCGGGGCTCCTGCAGGAGGGCCGGGGGGCTGCTGCAGGAGAGCAGCGGCTGCTACAGGAGGGATGAAGTCCGCGGAGAGCGGTGAAGTCGGCGGAGAGCGGTGAAGTCGGCGGAGAGCGGTGAAGTCGGCGGAGAGCGGTGAAGTCGGCGGAGAGCGGTGAAGTCCGCGGAGAGCGGTGAAGTCGGCGGAGAGCGGTGAAGTCGGCGGAGAGCGGTGAAGTCGGCGGAGAGCGGTGAAGTCGGCGGAGAGCGGTGAAGTGGAGCGGAGAGCGGTGGAAGTCGCAGAAGAGCAGGGGAGTCAACGGTGTATAGAAGAGCTGTAACAGCTCTTGTAAGAGCTATAACCGCGTTTGGCGGTCCAGCCTCCAGCCTCCGGCGGCGGCCCCGAGCGCCGCCGCCTGCAGCCTCCGGCGGCGGCCCCGAGCGCCGCCGCCTGCAGCCTCCGGCGGCGGCCCCGAGCGCCGCCGCCTGCAGCCTCCGGCGGCGGCCCCGAGCGCCGCCGCCTGCACCCTCCGGCGGCGGCCCCGAGCGCCGCCGCCTGCACCCTCCGGCGGCGGCCCCGAGCGCCGCCGCCTGCAGCCTCCGGCGGCGGCCCCGAGCGCCGCCGCCTGCAGCCTCCGGCGGCGGCCCCCGAGCCATCGCCTGTAGCTTCCAGCCGGCGGCCCCGAGCGCCGCCGCCTGCAGCCTCCGGCGGCGGCCCCGAGTGCCGCCGCCTGCAGCCTCCCGCGGCGGCCCCGAGCGCCGCCGCCTGCACCCTCCGGCGGCGGCCCCGAGCGCCGCCGCCTGCAGCCTCCGGCGGCGGCCTCGAGCGCCGCCACCTGCAGCTTCCAGCCTCCGGCCTCGAGCGCCGCCGCCTGCAGCTTCCAGCCTCCGGCCTCGAGCGCCGCCGCCTGCAGCTTCCAGCCTCCGGCCTCGAGCGCCGCCGCCTGCAGCTTCCAGCCTCCGGCCTCGAGCGCCGCCGCCTGCAGCTTCCAGCCTCCGGCCTCGAGCGCCGCCGCCTGCAGCTTCCAGCCTCCGGCCTCGAGCGCCGCCGCCTGCAGCTTCCAGCCTCCGGCCTCGAGCGCCGCCGCCTGCAGCTTCCAGCCTCCGGCCTCGAGCGCCGCCGCCTGCAGCTTCCAGCCTCCGGCGGCGGCCCCGAGCACCGTCGCCTGCAGCTTCTAGCCTCCGGCGGCGGCCCCGAGCCATCGCCTGCAGCCTGCAGCCTCCGGCGGCCCAGCAGTCCAGTCGTCTGTGGTCCAGTTGTCAGCGGTCCCTCGACGCCTGCGGTCCTGAGACATCTGCGGTCCAGTTGTCAGCGGTCCCTCGACGCCTGCGGTCCTGAGACATCTGCGGTCCAGTTGTCAGCGGTCCCTCGACGCCTGCGGTCCTGAGACATCTGCGGTCCAGTTGTCAGCGGTCCCTCGACGCCTGCGGTCCTGAGACATCTGCGGTCCTGAGACATCTGCGGTCCAGTTGTCAGCGGTCCCTCGACGCCTGCGGTCCTGAGACATCTGCGGTCCAGTTGTCAGCGGTCCCTCGACGCCTGCGGTCCTGAGACATCTGCGGTCCAGTTGTCAGCGGTCCCTCGACGCCTGCGGTCCTGAGACATCTGCGGTCCAGTTGTCAGCGGTCCCTCGACGCCTGCGGTCCTGAGACATCTGCGGTCCTGAGACATCTGCGGTCCAGTTGTCAGCGGTCCCTCGACGCCTGCGGTCCTGAGACATCTGCGGTCCAGTTGTCAGCGGTCCCTCGACGCCTGCGGTCCTGAGACATCTGCGGTCCAGTTGTCAGCGGTCCCTCGACGCCTGCGGTCCTGAGACATCTGCGGTCCAGTTGTCAGCGGTCCCTCGACGCCTGCGGTCCTGAGACATCTGCGGTCCAGTTGTCAGCGGTCCCTCGACGCCTGCGGTCCCTCGACGCCTGCGGTCCTGATGCCTACAGACCCTAGAGGCCAGCAGTCGGTCCTGACACCTGCAGCCCCTAGATGCCAGCAGTCTGGAGGCATAAGCAGCCCTGAGATGCCAACGGCCCCTAGACACCAGCAGCCTCCCTGCAAAATGCCTCGCCACCCCGAACCACAAGTGGCCTTGTCCGCAGTAGTGGCTTCCTCTGGGTGGAAGCCTGGTCAGAGTAGCATCGTGGGGAGCAGAGTCTGTGTCATCTGGGTTGTCCTCCTTGTCATTGTTGCTTCTTCGTCATTGGGAGTGGCCTCATCCAGGAAATGGTCTTGTCCAGAACAGCCTCTTCTTGGGAGCGGCCTTGTCCGGGGAGAAACTTCATTGAGCAGTGGCCTTGTCTTGGGAGTGGCCTCTTCTTGGGAACGGCTCCAATCATGGAGCGGCCTCATCTGTGGAGCAGCAACGTCATCTAGAGCAGCCTCGTCCAGAGTGGCCTTCTTGGAAGTGACCTTGTTGGGTTCATCGTCACCGCCTTTTCGTAAGAGGTAGCTCTGACCTGTTGTTTGATTCCTGATGCTTGGCGCGAAATAAAGTTTTGCTTGACTTTCGCTTTGTATCAGTCTCGTTCCTTTGATCACGGACCCTAACATTAGGTAAATTAGACTCTACTTGACCCATCTGATTTACATAAAAAGAGCATTTTTCACCGATGATTACATACCCTTCTGATCACCGGGCAGTGAGAACTGGATGAATTTGGAGGACAGCGGAAGCGAAGCTGTTAACTTCTGACTCGGAGCTCCCAAGTGCCCAGTCTCGTATGGAACTTGGGCTCTCTCACCATGGAAATAGGTAAGTTCACCTTTCGCAATGCATCACTCCCACAGCCTGGGACTAAGGTCCTCTGTGCTGAAAAGAGCCTGCCGCGGGGATACCCAAGCCCATGTTCTAGTCTAGTGTGGCACGACTTCATGAACAAAGGGGCCCAACTCTGCAATCTGGCTGGCGTTTAAGGCAGAGCGTCTAGTGACGGAAAGAGTCAGGGGTCTGGGTCCACATTGCCCTGACCATTTGGGTGGGAACACTTTATAGACCTTGTCGCCACATAAGACCAAAAGACCCGAGTGATTCAAAGACAAGATCAGAGCAGAATCTGTAATATCTGAGATCTGGGGCTTTCCATCACCTCTGCTACTAGTAATGTTAGCAACCACACGTTGGCACTTTCTCTGTAGGAGGAAAACAGGTTGCAAAACATCGGCCACAAGAAGCCTGCATGCCAGCTTTGGCAGCTTGAAGTCTCAGTTTTGTCCCTTGGCCAAGTTAGTCCACATTTTCTTAATTCACTCATATATAGTTTGGGGTGTTGGGGAATCTAATTGGGGAGCAGCTGGGATACCCCAAGTCCTACAAGGGTGGCCTGTGAAACATCTAAAACATGGAGTGATTTGGCAAACACCTGTGCCAGGGGACATGGTGCTAGAGTCAATTTTGATGGCCTTGACATGTTCGTGGATGCCATCTACAGACTCAGCCCCCAGGGTGTGTCCGCAATATCGTCCTGTCGCTATGGTCCCCCAGGAAAGGGCCCGCTGGCATGTGTTTTCAATAAAAAGGGAAACATTTTCACCTTTTGTCTTTTTTTGGCCAAGGAACTGTCCTTGAGCTTCTCTACAGGTTTCCCCAAGGTAATTTCCGTAAGTGACCCCGAACACAATTGTAAGCCCTGTGGAGGGCTGACAACAGCGAGTCCATCTTTGGGCTCCACATTCTCACAACCTGCAATGACTTTCCTGCAATGACTTTGCCTCCTTCGATGTGGAGGTTCATGGATGCCCTGCCCCAGGTGCAGGAAAGTCTGCGCTGAGCTTCCGGGAGCACCCAGAAGGCTCCACTTTAGGTAACTAGTAAAGCTCCTCTGGCGCACAGATGGCCCCACTTTACATGACCTTGTGACCCCACCACCATGTTCCTCATGCTATAAAAGCTGGAGATTAAGGCCAGGACTGGAGGGCGAATAGCTGAGAAAGGTCCTGGTTCATCCCCTTTCCGTAAATTACCCCGAATGCAATTGTAAGCCGTAAGGAGTGGCTTGCTTCATTTTTCTGTCTCAGGGTCCCTTCTCAGGGTGGAGGATAGCTTCCTGACCCTCCTCCACCCTCTGAGAATTGGTGAGCCAGGCACAGAGTGAAAAAAAACAAGCTCGGGTAAAAGGGGGGTGCTGGGGGCAGCCCGGGGCCCACATGGGTCAGGGGGCAGCCAGGGGTCTGCGCAGGAAATCCCCAGCGGGCCGGACCCTGCCTGTGGGGAGACTGGGCTGGTATGAGGATGGGAACACCCGGCAAACACCTCAAGGAATGTTCAAGATCCCATCAGAAACCGTGGGGGAAAAGCAGCAGAGGGGAGAGTAATCAAGCTGTTCCAGCAATGGCTTGTTTATTGACCTGAGGGTTACAAGATGTCAGGAAAAGGGAATTTCGAGTAAGGAGAGAATCAGAACGGACCAGGGAAGCTTTGGCTTTAGAAAAGCCCATATGAGCCCCAGGCTCTTGTAATGGGGGTATTATGTGCAAGAGAAGGCCTCGGAATCCTGGCAGGAGTGGGCACAGGGACCTACTGAAGGGAGACAAGGTGTGTCTCAGGAGACCTGGGGGCCCTGGGATGGAGACTGCCCTGATTAGGAGAGCTCAGTCTTGAAGGAAGAGGAGGAGGCCCTTGATTCAGGTGGAGAGCCAGGCCAGTCGTGAGCCTGGGCATGACTGAGAAGAACGCCCACCAGTCAGAAGACTGCTATGAGGGAACATTCTGCCATTGAATTCGTGGAGTTAATGAGCCCCTTTAAGCCAAAGGGCCAAGAAGGGGTGGCTGTCTGTGGGTCAGGAGGGGGAGATGGTATTGTATTAAGTGGGTTTGAGATGCTGGAAATGGCCTCAGGTGCTGCTCTACCTGCCTTGGGAGGAAGGTTGTGTGCCTCGGGCTTGAGCGCCAGCACTAACTTCAAGGATGAGATCAGCCTGGCTGAGATTGAGGTAACCTGACCTGAAGAGCTGTCTGTTCATCCCCTCCCTCTCACTGGCTCTCTCTAGAACAACTACAAGTATGATACGTGAACTGGGAATGAGGCATGCCATTTATACCCAGCGTTCTAGAGGCCCAGACAGACAATGGTTTTACTGTGGTGTGAAAGGCTATATCAGGCCCCAGGGGGCTGTGGCGCAGGGCTTATGGATCTGCCCTTTCCCCTGTGGTTCATTGGCTCATGGCCATGGTAGCCACTCTGGTGGCAGTTTTAAGTGAAACCAAAAGATTCTGTCACAAGGGAAAGAGATAGGTTGAAAAGTGGAAAAACAAAGGGCACTGCCAAGGACAAAATGGCGGACAGAGGGCCCATCAAATTCTCTCCTAAATAGCTGTGGTGAAAGATCCCTCCGGGGCTCCAAGCACCCCGGAATGGACCCCTTCTCAGGAGGAGACCCCCGGACCCAAAAACCGAGCCGAGTCCACTGGTCAGATGCAAACAGCACGAGGTTTATTGAGTAGACACAGGTACCTGCGGGCGGTCAAGTCTTAGGAGGACTCGCGCCAGCCCTTAGTTCAGGGCCTTTTTATGGGGTTTGGGGAAGCGAAAGCATACGTACAGAAGCGGAAGCATGGTTACAAAGTTTTCATTGGCTGGTTTGAATGTAAAGGCATACTTGGCACGCGGGAATACCCCTGATTGGTTCGCTCAGCATCCTTCATTTACATAGTGGGAAGTTACTTTCATTGGTCGTTAACAAAAGGGAAACAGACAGTATTGGCTAGATTTCAATCCTTCATTAGCATGTAGACTGACCATCGGCATTGGCCAGACTACAATCCCTTATTAGCATGTAGACTGACCTTTCAACATTCCTTGTAGTATCTTATCACTTTTTACAACATGGGAGGAATGTTTAAGGGAGTGGGAGAAGGGGGTGTTGGCTAAGCAAAGAGAAGGGGGAAGGAGGGGGAAAGGGAGGGAGAAAACCCTTTTCAGTGGCAAGATCTAATATCATCTGGGACCCTGGGGGAAAATAAGGACAAACAATCCAATCTGGCCTTCCCAAGCCTATGGAAGGTGTTGTCTAGGGGAAAGCAGTTTACTCCCTTGAAAAAGCCTCAGGAAAGCCAAGTGCCTCCCTGAGGGCCCTTCCACTAACAGAAGAATTTCAGGGGTGGATCCCCACAGCCTCCACTCCCCCCAACCCCTCTACCCACACGTACTATGGGTTAGGTCAGCATTGCCCTCTAGTGCATGTGCTAGGGGGCGACCAGAAGCCCCATGCTGAATTAACCATTTGGTGGTTTTGCACTTAAAAACACACTGGGCAAGCTCTAATATTCACTGCCTGAATGCATACTTACCTATGGAAACCCCTCAACATTTCAGGGAGAAATAAAGGCTATTAATGGTTATGGGCGACCAATTATTAATGACTCAAGTCCTTGAACTCTCCAAGCAGTAGACACTGACTGGAGCCAACAGGAATTTCCAGGCAAGGCTTTCACTGGGGCTTATGCTTAAGCATGGGGGAGATGGAATAAGGGAAAGGATCCTTCATGCTGGTGTTCTACACGAAGGCCAGGGAAAGTCTGTGAAAAGACTAAGGAGGCGGGCAAGGAGTAATGTCTAGGTATGGAGGAGTGGGGAGAGATACAGGAAATTGGGCGCACGTGGGCACAGAACATGGTCATCATGCATTGATTAGCTCATTAGCATGTTAAATCTCCACTCCTGAAGGTGATTTTTAGTATCATAATGAGGGCAAAAGTCAATGGCAGGTTAATGCTGGGGTCCACCTTGGTGCAGACTGATTTGGTTGGGTCTTCTGGTCTCTGTAGTTGAGTACCTCCTTCGGGAAGCATCCTGCTTCCACCTTCCTGCAAGACCTGCTACTCAGGAGGCATAGAGGGCTATCTAGCAAGGAATACTGGATTTTGTGGTCAGGGTTGAGGGGACTGGAGTCCAGGCCCTATCGGGTCTCAAAATTGTCGAGGTCAGACAAACTAGTCTCTACCTACAGACAAGCAGGCTTCCTCCCCACTGTTTTCTAGTGCGTATCTCCCCCATTCATGAATGTATTTGGGTTGTAGGCGTTTTACAGGTTCTAGATCCAACTCACTAACAGGTGAATTTGGGTTGTGTATCTGAGTAGAAAACCCATAGTGGTGAGTCGTGCAGAATGGTAACCTCTTTAGCTGCTGGTTCTCAGGGACAAATATAAGACACCATAACCTACCCAGAACGCATGATGAGATTACTGCCACTGTGACCAAATTAGAGTAGGCAGGGGTCCCCAGGCCCGCTCAAAGCCCATTCAGTAGTCTGGTTGGACCTGTAAAGAAATCAAAGGGGACCTGGCAAATGGCAGTAGATTATAGGGAACTCAATGAAGTTGTTCTGCCCATCCATGCTGGGGTGCCAATATAGTCTTTCTTATATTCAGAGAAAGTCATGGCATCTGTTAAGACCTACCTTTTTTTTTTTTTTTAAGATTTTATTTATTTATTTGACAGAGTTCACAAGTAGGCAGAGAGGCAGATGGGGGTGGGGGGAAGCAGGCTCCCTGCTGAACAAAAAGCCTGATGGAGACCCAGGGATCATGACCTGAGCTGAAGGTAGAGGCTTTAACCCACTGAGCCATCCAGGCCTCCCAAGACCTACCATTTTGTACTGGGCCTATCTAAAGCCTTTTTTCAGCATTCTGTTAGGACTTGAATCCCAAGACCAATTTGCTGGAACAAGAGACCGCAGACCTTCCAGGGATTGCCTCAAGCATATCTCCATAGTCTCACGATTTGTCCCAGGATAGTAGGCAGATTTTTGGAAGACTGGATTTGCCAGAGAAGATTGTGCTTTCTCATGATACAGATGATATCCTATTAACTTGTGGTGACTTAGCCTCCCTGTCTCAAGCAGTTGCGTCTTTCCAGGTGTACTTGAAGTCCCAAGGATGGGACATAAAAAGATCCAACAGCCTAGTCAAATGGGTACCATCAGGCTTGGGAAGACCCAGGTAATGCTGGAGGTGGTCATCCATAAGATCTGAGCCTTCCCCATCCCTAACGTAGTAAAGGAATTACAAGCTTTTGTTGGTTTGTTAGGTTACGGAGACCTTTTCTATTTTCCATCTAGAGCAGATATTAAGACCTTTATATGCCTTGGTTAGGAAGGGAAGCCTATGGGATTGAAGTGCTCGCCAACAAGAGGCTTTCTTAAAGGCAAAAATGGTAGGAATATTGGAGGGGGTAAATGGTGGCGGATATCAATGTCTGATGAGTGAGATGTGAGTTCATTTCCAGAAGGGCTTGGCTGGGGCTCATGGCAATGGCAAAATACAAAACAAATCCTGTAAGGATTCTGGTCTCGATTATGGAAGGGAATAGAAGCTGGGTATAGTCCCATCGAGAAACAACTGAGCTGTTTATCTCTTACTGCAAAAGACAGCAAGACTGATGGCTGACTTGCCTGTGATGGTAGTAACATCTCTGCAGGTCGGAGAATGAATTTAGGACACGTTCAGCAAACCTAAGTGTGCCTGTGCCCAGGAAAGCACCTTACAGGAATGGCCCTCTTACCTATAGTACATGATGGCTCCCCTCCGGCAAGTAAAGGAAGGGTTAGACCGGCTCCCAGCAGACACCAGTATACTGACATCCGTTGTCCGGGAAGCCCACCTCTTTGGCATTCCTGGCTATCCTGCTGGATTCTGGTGGACTTTGGTTCAGAAAAAGCTATTTGGGAAGTAGGCACTAAACCCAATGTAGTTATCCAAGTACGGCGTGTGTCCGCTCAGTGCCCATGCATACCAACACCACCAGGCAGTTGCATACCAACACCGCCAGACAGTCATGAGGCAGAACCACAGGCTGCTGACAAGGATTGCCCCTGATGGCTCCTCAGGTGACAGCCAGAGCATATCGGTTATACCACACACCATCCTTTCTCGCTGGTCAGTGGATGGCATCGGCCCTCTGTCAGTGCTGGAAGGACACAAATTGGCACTAACCTGTGTGGACACCTCCACAGGGCTTGTACAAACCTTTGCCTGAAAAAGAACAGGTGTGGGGGGAGGGGCAAGGGGAGAGGGAGAAGAAGAGCTAGATCTCAAGCAGACTCCCTTCTCAGCATGGAGCCGGACATGGGGCTTGATCTCACAACCCTGAGATCATGACCTGAGTTGAAGCCAAGAGTGGACACTTAACCAGCTGAGCCACCCAGGTGCCCCTCCACCCAACCCCTTGACATTGGTCAGGGCCCAACACGTTCTTCTGACTTCTGGACCTCTGACACTTGGTGCCGAGATAGAAAGGTTAGTATGGGTACTGACGGAGATGACTGTGTGTAAGTGAGTCACACCCTGTCAGATATGGAGGCACATAATAGATGGCATCCTCCCTCAGAGAAAATACCTAAGCCAACAGGGTGTTGAGGCATGGGTACCGAACCACTACTGCCTTGCTCCAAAATGAAGACTTGTCCATGGCTATGACCTGTAGAGCATTAGTCTGATCGCTTCAACCCTCAATTGCTTCTTTTCCTGCCTATCTGGTCAGCAAACCTCTCTCTGTCATGGACCCCCATGTACACTGAAGTTCTCAGTCCCTCTGTGGGAAGGACCTCTTTACAGGTTTGCTGGGGGAACCAGAGTTCTGAGTTTTTTCTTTGGGCTTAATGGAATATTAATGTTGCTGTCGTGGCACAGGGATGCAAGTTGCCTCCTGATATGTGGCTCTAGGGTCACTGTGGAAGAAGGGTGTGAGATTGTTTGGGCTGTGAAGATGTTGGGGTGGAGTGGAGGGGTGCTGACAACATGGACTCCATCTTTGGCCTTACATCTTGTTCATGTGCTCCAGCGACTTGCCGCAGGGCCATGTGTTCTGAGGCCGGTGGAGGGAATGTGTGCCCTCACCAGAGTGAGGAAGGTTTGTTCTGATCTTCCCTAAAGTGGTGCACAGAGGGCAGAGCAGTGCCAAAGACCCTGCTTTGGGCGATTAGTAAGGATCCTGTAGCACAGAGAAGGCGCCTGTTAGAAGACTGCCCTGTGACATTACCACCGTGCCCCTCACTCCATAAAAGCTGGGGATTAAGGTCGGACTGGGCAGGGAACAACGGTGGAGAATGGCCCCGTACCTCCTGGATTGTCTTCAAGTCAGTCAGTTATCTGGAATAAAACTCTGTGGACAGTATCCCGGGACCTGCTTCATTTTTCGGTCTCAAAGTGCCTTCCCCATATACAGGATGCTTTCCTGACCTCTTCGACCTCTATCACCATCTGTTTCCAGAGCCTGGGAATTCACTCTAGAAAGCCTTCCTAAGGTCACCTGCAGGGATTGTCTTCTAATTATCTCGGAAGTGATGAGCTGGGCTGTCAGCTCATCTGGGAGGATTCTTCTTCTATGTTCATTGCAGAGTCGGTGGTCAGCAGTACCTCATAAGGTTCTTCCCAGCGAGGTAACCATGTGTGTTTTCTTCTAAAGACCTTGAGGTGTATTGGTCTCCTGGTTGAGCTGGATGGCAAGGCTTGGCCATCAGTGGAGGCCATGCCCCTTTTACCTGTTGGTGAGGCGCTGCAGGTATACCAGTTAGTTCTTGTGTATAGCTAGTCCTCACACCAGATAGTGCATTTAAGTTGCCACGTGTTCACTTAACCCAGGCATGGAGCTTTATAATGCCAGGAGGCATTGGGTGTCCAAACACTATTTCAGAAAGGGTCAATCTATGTCTCCTGCTTGGAGTGTTCTGGATCTTTATAAGGGGCAGGGGTAATGCATCTGGCCATTTAAGTCTAGTTTATTGACCAGGCTTTCCTACAATCCTTCATAGGGCTAAATTTTACGTTCCTGATGATGGAGGATGGTATGGAGTCTGAAACAGTAATGACCATCCCCAGTCTCTCAAGCAGGTGGTTTCTCTCTGCTGTAAAATGGACTCCCCAGCCTGACTTGATCTGTAACAGAGTAACAAAATGTGGGATTGTCTGTTTTTAATTTCTTTACCACTATTATGGCATCAGTACATCTGGTCAGATAGCATCAGTCCATCCACCAAGGATACAGACAAAAACAAAACAAGTCAAAACAAAAAAACAGGTGCTGGATGGCTTAGTTGTTGGGTGTCTGCCTTTGGCTCAGGTTATGGTCCTGGGGTCCTGAAGCCTGCTTCTCCCTCTCTGACGCCCCCTGCTGTATTCCTTCTCTCTCTGTGTGTCTCTGTCCAAAAAAACCCAAAACCAAAACCAAAACAAACAAACAAAAAAACAACCTTTAATAAAAAAATAAAAATTAAAAAAATTTTAACCACCCCCCAAAACCCAAAAGACAGTGGGAAGAGCCTAACCCCGGGGGCAAATTTATAAAACCCATTCACCGCACTGCTACCACAGGAGCCTTGGAGGACCTCCTAGGGTATGTTGATTTCTTCTAGAAATTCAGTGACAAGTGGACACTGGGAAATAATCGGGTGAGCAATTCTGTGGTTGCCAGGGCAGGACCAATTGTCTTTTAGTTCCTTACCTATCTCCCCTGTCCGCACATATGTCCCATTTGGGTGGGAGAGAAGTGTAAGCCAACAAGTCCAAAGGAAGAGACTATGGAAGTCTGTCTGGCCCAAGGTTTAATCCATCTGGTAACTTGTTTGGCACATTTTGGTATCCATTTGTCTTTTCAGATTAGGACGGGGAGGTGTGGAGGGGGGGCATTTGCCTGAGAGTCAGTAACACCAGTCAAGGATAAAAGGTGGGCTTAAAAGTTGGGTGGAAAAAGGAAGGGTGCTCTGTTTTGGGCTGCATACTTAGCAGCTCTGGGGGCCCGATTGCTTCCTAAGGGTATAACATCCGTTTCCTTAGTGTTGGTTGAGCAGTGAAGAATGGAGATTTTAGGAGGAAGAGAATAGCTTGAAATAGGGCAGGAACCATAAGCACATTAGCAACAGGAGTACTGCAGAGGTGAAGAATCCACATGATTTCCGAGTTGTGCCAATAGCATGGCAGACCCCAAATGCCTTTCTGGAGCCAGTGTAAAAAGTGGCAGTTTTCCCTTCCCCCAGTGTACAAGCTGTGGTGAGCACTAAGATTCAGCCTCTTGGGCTGAATGGGCAAGGAAGGAGTGTTTTTACAGTTTACATTTTGCTGGAAATTTCATTTACAGGAGTCATTACAAATTAGCAGTGAATCTGGGTTGTCTGAGGGGGTGTCTGGGAGCTCCTCCTATGGCTTTGAGCCCATTTCTATAGTGGCAAGCCAACCATTATGGCGGGGGTGGGAGGGTTGGCTGGTAGGATAGCTGGCTGGAAGATGGCGGATGGTTAGGAGAGCTAGGTTGTAGGTGGTCTGTCGCTATGTAGAGAGGTACCGTGTCTTATGACCTTGTCAGAGGGCAGATGCCTCATGGGGAACATAGGTGAAAAGGGAAGCCTAATGCAAGGCTTTATCAATCAAGATGGCGGCCATGGCTACAATGCATAAACATGGGGGCCGTGCCTGTGCCGTAGGGCCTGACCCACAGGAGTCCCCCATGAGCAGTACCCCACAGGATGAGCCTGAGGGGCAGAGGCTGTCCCAGGACCCCATTGTTTTCATGGGTTATAGACAGAAATGTTTGTCAACATGAGGTAAGCCAAGAGCTGGGGGTGTGGACAATGGTTATTTTAAGGCTTCAGGCTGGCCAGGAAATGGGCTCTGGGGTGTCCCCTGGGAGGAGGACAGACAGGATTAGCAAGGGTGGCAACATTAGGAATCCATTGGCGGCAATAACTACTTGCCTGTAAAGATTTATGTGAATGTCTTTTGGTTTTGGGGAGGAGAATGGGCAAAAGTGATTCTAGGCATTTTGGGGAGAGCCTTCAAACACCCTGAGGACATCTCATACCAAGTTTGCACTTACTGAAACTTGGATGGGCGGGCCTTCTGGCCTGGTTCAGCTGGTGCCTTTTGGAAATGAGAAGGTGCCTCTGAGAGCACTGTCCTGGTGTGGTTCTAGCACAAAACTCCCCATCCTACTGAATGAAAGCAGAGCCCAGTGTGCAGCCTATGGAACCCAAGTCGGCTGTAAGGACTTGGGAGAGTGGGGAGGGAGACCAGTCGTATCTTTGAGGTATGCGAGTCCCCGTTAACTGCTCCCTAAGGCAGTCTGGAGTCAGGATGCCGTGGGGCTAGAGAGAAAGCCGAGCTGAGGTCAGCTACTGCAAACCAGACGGCCTGCCTGGGAGAGGAGGTAAGAACAGTTAGCTGGATCAGAGCCCTGGGGTACAAGGGGGTGCAGGAGTTAATGGCTCTCAGATCTGGCACACGTGGACAGATTTGGCTCCTTTTGACCTTCTTTTTTTACTGGTGAAATTGGAGCATCCCAGGGTGAGGCCCTAAAGGCCAGGGTGATCTGCTGTCACCCAATCTCTCGCGAGGCCAGGGATGGGGCACCAGGCTGCTGCAGGGAAGGACTTGTTCCTTTTCAAGAAACACCCCCGCTCAGCACTCCGTCACAACCCAGCTTCACTCGTGTGTGGCCAAGAGGGCAACAGGGCATCCTTTAGAGACCTGTCCTCTTCAGAGGGATCGGAATCAAGATGAGTTGCAAGTAAGGAGGGGGGAGATCTGTGCTTTGGCGGCAGGGCTGGGAGATGAACGCCTCTCTTGGTGTGTCTTATGGTGACGTTAAGCTTATACAGCAGCTCTGTATCAGGAAGGTTTGCTGATGAGGAGCTGGACCCCAGAAAGTCGTGCGGGGTGCCAGGAGGGCCTGAGGATACTGGGCGGGCTCGAGAAGGGGGCCGTGGAAGAAGGTGCCCAGAGTCTCCAGTGGCTCAAATAGAATCAGGTGACAGGCAGAGAGGAATCCTCCGAGAGGATGGCGGAGTCCCATCAGACTCAATTTAAACATCCATTTCTGGGTCCTCTAGTTCCAATGGAACAGTGGGCTTGGGTGTGAGCAAGGATCAACTGACCCCATTCAATGATGCAAACCTGTCCCACAGGAGACAAACTGAACGTCCGGGGACATGGCTCCCCGGGGGATGGTTTCTTCGACCTTTCTCTCTGAAGCGCAGGACGTTATTCTTCCAGTATTGTTTTGTATAATACCTGCGAATGTCTGGAGGCAAATCAGAAAGGTCACAGTGGCCTCAGAACAAGTTGCAGAGAAAGAATGGTTGGTTTTAATGTTTTCTCCCCCTGCTCAAAGAATTTAGTAGCTATTCCACTTTTAGGCTGGCTGGTCTACCCAACTATATTACTTTGAAGGTGTCTCTTCATATCAGGGAGAAAGTTTCCTACTGAAGGGGAAATTAAAAGAGTTTCTAAGCTCAGAACTCTGGGCTCAGTGCAGTCATGTGTTTGAATGTGTAAAGCATTCAGCAAAGACCTTTGGATGTTCTCCTTCCCTCCGAGTTTAGGGAGAAACCTCTAAGATGGTTACCATCAAGCCTTGCATATCTACCTCCTGCTGGGCCATCTCCTGGTCATTTGCATAAGGACCTTGGAGAATTTCTGGCCATCTGTTTCCTCTGCAAGGGGGTTTTTGCAGGGGGCTGCCTGGCCTGCCTGTAGGTACATCATCATCAGGGGAGGGAAGAACATTTTCCAGCCAGAACAGGTCTTTGGGAGTGGGGTGGTGGATGGCCACTAATCTTTCTAATTCTGCTCTAAATTTGGTAGGATCTTCTGAAAGTGGAGGTAAAAGGGCTTTATCATTTCAAAGGTCTGCTGCTGTCCAGAGGACATGAATTCTTGGCGGGGGATCCAAGATGTGTCTGAGGAAGACCCTGGATAGGCAGGCCTGGGTAGGCAAGGTCTGTGTCTGCATGTAGAGAGCCCTAGAAAGTAGGCAGGGCCATAGGGGACAGTAAGCGAGCCTCCCCGCCAGCCCTACATGATTCGGCTATACTCACCTTCTGACCATTAGCGTTTCCACGGGCAACCTCGATGCCCTGGGCTGGGAAGTCAGGCCAGGATGCCTGCTGTAAATCACATAGGGAAAGGGAAATTAAAACAGGCAGCTGGGGGCTGAACGAATTTTTCTGGGGAACTTGTAAGAGTTTGGCGAGCTGGCTTCTGAGAAAGGGGATTTTGACCCAGGGCCTGGAGATCAAAAGATCTTCTGGAAAGTACGGGGACAGGGAACTAGGGGTAGAGGGGTGCACAAGAAGGTGGAGATGGAGAATTTATGGCAGATGTGGATCTGAATCTTTGTTCCCAGTCTAGTTTCTGTTCCTTCCTCTTACTGAGGGAGCTCCAAAGGTTAGCAATTATACTCCTCAGTGCCCTGTTCTCAGGCCAGGCTTCCCAGAGATACCAAGCAGGTAGCTCTGGGGGAGGAGCACTCATTATTGGTGTTTTTGAATAGAGATACTTTTCCAACTCAAAAGACCCATCATCTGGTCTTGGATGAGTGGGGTCTCCGTTAGTATATTTATTCCAAACATGACTCAATATCCAATAAGCCTTTTTAGTGGAAGGACCTTGAGATAACATCCCATGCTTAGGAAAAAATTCAATAAATCTTAACCGTGGGTATAAGAGGCGTCTCCAAAGTGGGCACAGAAGATGGAACCCCCATAATCCAAGGTGTCCTGGACTTACTCTGTGAAAACACAGACCTTGGTAGTCACGGGGGAACAGTGTAGTGAACGTGGTGTCTCTGGTCCATCACGGGAATGCGTAGACCTGCAAGTCTGTGACACCAGGTGAGTGTTTCTGGAATGGGGCTTATGAGGCTTTTCTAGCACTAACAAGACAACTAAGGCTGGGACCCCTTATAACCAACTTCCCTGAGAGCAAGCGTGGAAAGACCGAGAGAGTGCTGCTGCCTATGACCTTGTGTCTTGGATCCCCAGTCTCTTGGACTGGCCACCACTGGTACCTGCCCCTTCCAGATGGGGCAGACCAGAGGAATACTCTCTCATTGGTCACAAAGCCAAGCCTTCAGGCCATAGAACAAAACTGGAAAACCTCATGCAGTTTTTTTTTTTTTTTTAATTAACATATAAGGTACTCTTTGCTTCGGGAGTACAGGTCTGTGATTCATCAGTCTTACACAATTCACAGCACTCACCATAGCACATACCCTCCCCCATGTCCATCACCCAGACACTCTAGCCCTCCCCCATTCACCCCCCTGCAGCCCTCAGTTTGTTTCCTGAGATTGAGTCTCTTACGGTTTCTCTCCCTCCCTGGTCCCATCTTGTTTCACTTTTCCCTCCCTTCCCCCCACGACACCCCTGCCCAGCCTCTCAAATTCCTCATATCAGAGAGATCATATGATAATTGTCTTTTTCTGATTGACTTATTTTGCTCAGCACAATACCCTCTAGTTCCATCCACATCATTACAAATGGCAAGATTTCAGGGTTTTTTTGATGGCTGCATAATGTTCCATTATGTATATGTACCACAACTTCCTTGTCCATTCATCTGTTGATGGACATCTAGGTTCTTTCCAGAGTTTGGCTGTTGTGGACATTGAGAGAGGATCCACAGCAAAGTGGTTCTAAGCAGAGGCCAGTCTGGCGAGAAGCATGATCTCAGTGTGAGGCCGCTCATAGAGCGGGCTGATGGGGCCTGTGCCTGCGTCCCACCCTATGGGTTTCTTCCCTGTGACAAAGGACATAAGAGATGGCCAAAAGAAAACCATGACCGCCTGTGAGGGGAACAAAATCAGTAGAGAACAAAGGTACCCCTAACCAACCTTTACCTAAGGAGCGAAAGCGTGCAGGTTATTTTTTTCTGCCGGGAAGAGGGCTCTCACCATTGTGCGTCTACGGGACCCTGCAGGCAGAGCAGGCTGACCTGCGAGGAATTTCATGTCTGTCAGCACTTGTCAGGGGTCCCAGGGCTCAGCCATGACAGCCCCAGGGTGGCGGGTGGTGGTGGGGCAGCATCCTGGCCAGCCGAGGTCCCCACCCTGGGCGCCAACCCCCTAGGGAGGAAAAACGTTTCCTCCCTTCCAGGTTCTGTGGCTGGCCTCATAATTCCACTGACATGAGACAGAGGAAGACAGAGGAACAGGAGAAAAACTTTAATTTTGTCCATATGGGGGTGGGTCACAGAAATAGGAGACTCCCAAAGTGCCCAAAGCCTTTGAAACAGATGATTATTTATGAGAACAGGTATGGGGGTTGGGCTTGGGGTAGCAAATTAGCGAAGAAGCAACAAGGTTTGTTCATCCAGGGTTGGTGGCCCCGAGGGTGCTTCTTGGGCAATCAGGATGCCTTCTACCCTCCAGGTGCAGGGATGGTGGGGGGTGGGGGTATTTCCTACTTTCAGGGGACCAAGAAGGGCCCGAGTGTCCTTGCACTGGCTACCTCTTCAATTGCTTTCGTGCAAAATCATCAAATACCTATCTGGGGAGAGCCTACCCTGAACCCCATCACACCTCTGCTCGCCCCCCCCCCCCCGCCACCGTTCCCCAGGACATGTCCACACTGGAGACTTGAGATTTTGCCCAAGTTTGCCGGGGGTCCATAGGACCCTGGAAAGCAGAACCAGCGGCTCCATATTTCAGACTAGAAAGCTGAGGCTTGGTAAAGGCAGGTTTCCTGAGCACCTATTATGCACCAGGCCCCACCGGGCTCAGTGTGTGGAGGCTGCAGCTGTCCATTCCAGCCTCTGCCCTGGCCCAGGTCCTCAGCTCTGACTCCTCTCACAGCCGCAGAACTCTGACTTGGCTATTTTTTATAACCCTTATTGCTGGCACCAAAGGAGTGCTTGGAGGGACAGAAGGGGCCAGGCTGCACCAGCTGGCACATTGCTCCCTTTGCGATAGACTGTATTTTATGAGGCATCAGGAAGGAAGTCCTTGAACTCTGGCCAACGTTTATTCCCACCCATCCTGGGAGCCAGGCCCTGGGGCCCTGAAGATAAGCTGAACAGTCTCCCGGCCTTTGTGGAGCTTTATCTCACTGTCTGGTGGGAGATAAACACAGAAGCAGAAACTCACTATTGAGTGCTGGGACTGCCGCAAGGGGCAGGTATTGTGGGAGCAGAGGGGAGCCCGTGGGGGCAGCGGGGCCAGGCCCGGGTACCTCAGATGGCTGGTGGGAGGGTGTTGTAAGGAAGAAATAGGCCCAGAAAGGTGGGGAGAGGCCCCCTAACCACTGGGTGGTAGGGAGAGCGCGTAGACGGTCTCTACAGACCTGCAAGGACGATTTCTATTTTAGGACAACCTGGACCACCACCTGCGAGCGCGGTCCTTTTGTGTGTGACTGCTGCCTTGTGGGGTGGGGATAGGACCTGCTGGCTTCCAGCTGCCCCCCCCCCCGCCTTTTTCTCTTAAGATTTAAAAAAAATTTATTAGCAAGCACATAAGCATGGAAAACAGCGGGGGGAGAGGGAGAAGCAGATTCCCCACTGAGCAGGGAGCCCGACGTGGGACTCGATCCCAGGACCCTGAGATCATGTCCTGAGCCTTCAGGTTTGAAGGTTGAGCCACCCAGGTGCCCCCAAGCTGCCCCTTCTCCTGCTCCATCTGCGTGCTGCTGTGGGAGAGGCCAGAGTTCCTACACCACCCCAGCTCCCTGGAGCCAGCTGGAGGTGGGCTTGAGTGGGGTTTCCCAGCATCGCTGGGAAGCACCTTGAGGGCTGGTGGGAGTGTTTCTCACCCGCAGGAGCAGCAGTTGTGCGAGAAGGGAAGGAGGCAGAGGGCACAGATGGGAGTTCAGATGGGAGTTCAGGGAACCCTGCATCCTGGAGGCCCGAGGGGCTGCTCCCCCTTCCTGCAGGATAGCTGGGCACCTCTTCATGCAAATGGGCCAGGTTCACTGAGAGCTTTCTGAGAAACCCCCTTTGCAGGTGAAAGAAAGATGGTCCAAGTTTGGGACAGTTGTGGCCTGGGACCAGGAGAGTTCTCATATGACTGACATGGTCCTCGGCTCCCTTAACTTCATCCGCTAGACCCTACTAGGAAAATCTGCCTTTTCTCAGCCACTTCCTCCCCTCCCTTCGGAGGAGCGATGCTCTAAAATTGCAAAGGAGAAATTCCACGTAAGAGCAGGGGACGCCGTGAGAGAAGTGTTGCTTCCAGAAGCCAGGATGGGGAGCACTTACCGGAAGGTTGCCTACAGTGGTGCAGAGCTCGGTGTGTATCTTTTCTGCCTGACCTGGAGGCAGAGATCTCCCATGGTAAGGTTGGCTGCCCTGGAGAGGTTTCAGTCTTTTGGGGAGAAATACAGCCGGGTGGTGGGAAAAGGTAAAAGGAATCCATCTAGATTTCTCATGAACAGATTTCATAGAGGGCCCCAAAGTGGTTCTAGTTTTTGTTCAAGAAAGCTTAAGCAGCAGTGATTTAATGATAAGTAATAGGGATTTACCCCCCGCCCCAGCAATAAAGGGGTACTCTTGATTCTCTTAAAAACATTCCCTGGAGGGAACTTGACATCACCACGGTAGGTAAACAGCAAATAGAAATTGAGCGGTAACACAGGAAAGGGATAACAATCCTAGAACAGTCAGAGTGTAATGGGACCTTTTGAGGCTGAGACCTCGTTTGAAGTGGAGATTTTATTATGATTCAGGTACTGGGAGGCCATCAGATCAGGTGACTGCCCCCAGACTGTTCGGAGGAGGGGGCCATGCCACACCATACAGGGCCACGCAGAAAAGAGCCAGAGTTGGCTAGGAAGGAGAAAGAGCAGAGGGGAAAACCTGGTTTTTATTGTGGTTTCTCAGGGATGGAGTGCATGAAATGGTGTAAGCAGGCTTAGGGGTGGCTCATTTCGGAGGGCTCTGGGACACAGAGGCTGTCCCTTGCTGTAAGGCGTGTGGCTTTGAGGTGATGAGGGCCCGTGGACACAGCAGGTGGCTGGGGGTGTGCACATGGGGCTGGCTGGTTTGCATACAGGAGGTGGGCTGGCGGCAGGTCCCGCCCTGGTCAGCAAGGCCCCAGGATGTCAAGACTTACCACGGGTCTCTTACTACAGGTCTCTGTTCCATAAATCGTTTATGTGATTTACATGGTGAGACTTGAAGTGCCTTCTAATCCTAATGAAATACTCAACTGTTACATTAACTCATTTGTTAATGTACATATCACTAATTTTATTGATGATTTTAAGTTTAAAAAGCTAATAATCTGTGGCGGAAGGGAAAGCAATACAATGATAGGACTTGAATTCTTTCAAAATCTTATCCAACACTTGGCTCCTCGGCAATAACTCGCAATCTTTTCTCTGTGAAATGGCAGCAAACATTCTTTGGTAAGACTCTGCACACAGTACTGACCTTCAGTCGTTTTTACAGGTTAGTGTTCAGAGACTGTCCTTCTTAATAATGCAGTTTCCGCCACAGACGTAGGCTAAGAGAAACTTCCGTTGTTTTTTCATGAGTTTGTTCACTGAAGGGGCAGTCATTTCTGTGAAGGGGATGACAGCTTCCACTTTTTTGGTTCCTCGCCTGTTAATTCTGGGGACCGTGTTCCAGCCCATGCAAGGCACGTGGCATCAGTATTTGTAAAACCAACCTACTGACTGCTCTTCGGAAACGCCCGTCCTACCTTGCTGGTTGGCAGCCGCTATGGCTCTGAGCCCCTCCCAAGGCTGCACGCACCCGACACTGGAAGGTTCCTGAATCTAGTCCGGCCTTGATACTCTCACAGACACGACACGGAGACACTCGGTCGGCAACACCAAATTGCTCCCCCGTTTGCGCCACCGCATTCGAGTTTTCTCTGGGTGGCCCGTGAAGTCGGTGTACAGAAGGCGGAGACTCGTACCCAAGGACCTGCTCCTTCCTTTCGCAGACCACTGGCTCATACCAGTGCCTCTCCTCTAGCCCTCTTGCGAGCTCGCGGATCACCATGAACTTTTGTTTCACCGCATGGGAGAAGGTGAAAGAGGGATTGTTTCCATGAGAATAACCAACGTTTACAGAGCACGTCCTGTGGCGGTCCTCGGGGATGTGCTGCTGTCCTCCCCACGTCATGAATGAGCAGTCGAGGTGGGAGGAGGTCGGCTTGCCCGAGGTCACACACGGCCTCCAGGGACTGTGTCCTGAAGCTTCCTCATACCACCACTCAGGCTGGCCTTGTACTTACTTTATCCTGCAAGTTTGTGATGAAAACCCTACACGCTGCCCTTGGAAGGTGTATTGGTAGAGTCCCATGGACCTGTCTCCCCAACCCTCTGCCCCACCTGGCACAGCGCCCCTCACCAGCATCTACCGCATCTGCTCGGCCTCACCCACCGCTTTCAGTGCTTCGAGCAGAGCCCAGGCTTATTTTCCTTAAAACAGACAAAAACGAGACTAAAACCCAAAACCCTTTTTATATCCCTGGTTCCTACCATGACAGAGATGGGCCCCCCTGGGCATCTTGTGAGCGCGATGGACCAATGCCCATCAAAACCTCGGGAAGGATTCTGAGGTTTCATGCATGCCCCAAGGCATGGGGAGCCAAAGAGAGAACTACTTAGGAGTTACACTGAGATAACCCAGTGATACTGAGAGGTGTAGGCTGGGGGAGGTGTAGGCAAACTGGGGAAGTCCTCACTTTCCTCAGGCTTTATCCCTGGACTCACATTGCTGTTCACACCTCACCTGGAACCTTCTACAGGCCCCTGGCCCACTCATTGTCCTCCCAGGGATCCCATCTTGATGGCATGGCAGTGACACCTCTCTCTGATGTGATGATGGCTCTAGAGTCCAGTGTGGTTGGCCACTCCCTCGCTGTGCAACTTTGGGGAAGTGATGTAATAATGTCCCTGGGCACGATTTTTCTCAGCGACTATCTGAACAGGGTTGCTGTGAGGATTCAACACGTTCTCATTTGTAAAGTACTCAGAACAGTACTTGGCACTGAGTAAGGACTACAGAAACATTAGCACTAAACTATTATCTGAAGGCAATCATCTTGTCAAATGCCTATTTAAAGAAAAGTTCTTATCAGTTCTTCTCAACGCTGCATACATAGTGGGTGTTCAGAACACACTCATCAAGTTTCTGAGCAAGGTGGCCGAGGTCAAGAATCAGAGCCTGGAAAGCTCAGTGCCCAGCTCCTGCCCTAACCACTTGTTTGCCGAAGAGCTAGCCTCAAGCTGAGCAAAGAAACCAGTGCCTGGACCAGCTCTAATCATCTTCCTTGGTGGCCTGGTGCCTGCACTCTGAGGGCACAGCTTCCGAGTGGACAGCCAGGGCTGTCCCACTCTGTTTTATGTGATCCTCACCAAAGGGCAAGTGGAGCTGGCAGGGCAGACTGTGACCTGCTGCACACACAGAGCCCTAACTGGCCACCAGCACGGGCAGCTTCTTTCTCCAGGGGCCTCTGGTCAGCCCCCGACTTCCTCCTTCCTCCACTGTCACTGCTGCTGCTTCTGGCTCGTCTCCCTCCTTCAGGCTTTAAACTTCTCTTTTGTTTCTCCTTCTTCCTGCCACACATCCCTCCTTGCTGGTTCCAGCCATGTTTCAAATGTGTCACCAGGTACTGAACTCCCAACCCGGCCACTGGCCTGATGCCCCTTCTGAGTTACAGCCCCTCATTTCCAACTATCCCCAAACACCTGAAACTCCATGCCAGCCCCTCTGGTGTCACTGTCCCCTCTGTCGCCAACTGCCCTTCCTATAGTTGCATTCTCTGCACTACCTGCTTGCTCTCCTACTTGTATCTGCCCCTGCCTCCTACAGCCAGTCACCAAGCTCTGCTCTGGCCCGCTCTGAGACATTCTGCACACCCACCCCCATTCTGGTCCCCCTTCCTTCAGTCACAGCGGCCTCCTGATGGGTCCCCTACTCCGAGTCCCTCCTGCTCCTGCAATAACTGTGATCTTCCTGAGGTAGAAACTCTCCCTTGGAGGTTCCTGAGAGCCGCCTCACAGGGAGGTGGGACCCAACACACTCTTTTGTTACAGGCTGACCCTCGTATACTGTGCGGGTTCGGGGGCCAATACCTGTGCAGTAGAAAATCCATATAGGACTTCTGACTCTCCCAAACATAACTACTAATAGCTTACTGTTGATGGGAAGACTTACCCATAACAAATAGTTTATTATGAATTTTGTGTATTATATATTTCTATAATAAAGCTAGAAGAAATGTTAAGAAAATCCTAACATACACAGTACTGTACTTACTGGGGGAAAAAAAATCCAGATATAAGTAGACCGATGCAGCTCAAAGGTCAACTGTTGGGCACCTGGGTGGCTCAGTGGGTTAAAGCCTCTGCCTTCAGCTAGGGTCATGATCCCAGGGTCCTGGGATCGAGCCTCACATCGGGCTCTCTGCTCAGCAGGAAGCCTGCTTCCTCTTTCTCTCTTTGCCTGCCTCTCTGCCTACTTGCGATCTCTGTCAAATAAATAAAATCTTAAAAAAAAAAAAAAAAAAGGTCAACTGTACTGTTTGTTATGATCTTACCTAACAGCTAAAATATTTCAGAGTCATGTTGCTTACAGTTTGAAATCCTTGTTCTAATCTCAATCTTCATGGCTATTTCCTTGAGAAACCAGGCTCAGGCATGCCCCGTGGGCAGCAAGCGCAGACACTGCTCTGTGATGTCCCAGGCCACCCCAAAGGGGCACAGCACCCTCCCCAGCAGCAGCACCCCCACCTGCTGTGCACCCCCCCCCATCCCGAACACCCGTGGACTTGCTTTCCGCCTGTCTGTCTCCTACTGCCGGGGTCTGCACTGCTGCCACCTGCCCTTGCTCCTGTCTCAGCCAAGTCTCCTGTCCTCTAGGGCCCTGGCCCGTGGCTCTGTTACTGGCTTCCCTGCACCAGCACCCTGGTCACCCCCACCCCCCAGATGTCTCCTCCACGAGAAGCACCGGCGGGTGCACTGGGTCTGTCCTGCACGGCAGGTGCTCGACGAGACCTCGGCGGACCCGCACCACACGGCAGGACTGCTCGTCAGTTCCTGCTCGTCGAGGGGACAGAAAGCACGCTCTGACAGAAGCGGAACAGAACCTGCCACAACTCCACAAGAGAATGCTGTAGAGAACCTGAGCACGTTGCCTACGATGCCATCCGAGATGAACCATGCAGGGGTTCATATGCCCTCGTTTTCCTCGGATTACCGTATGGTGTAAGGATTTCCAGTGTATGTACGCATTTTAAAAAACAAACTTACTAAGAAATCACTACTAGATAACTCCCTAGAGAAAGGACAACTGAACATCAAGGATCTAATTTTTGAAGTATTGTTTTTATTAAAACTGTATTAAAATGGATTTAAGGCACCTGTCACCAATTACCTTCCCCCCAAAAAAACCTACTGCAAAATTAAAATAAAGTTAAAATCTAAGTTTCTTATAATAAATAACTTTTGAAACCCTGTAACAAATTCTTCAATTTAATACTTAGCTCTGACCGAGGAGTCCAGCTGTGGGCCAGACACCTGTCTATGGTCTTTCTGACCCAATGGAGGCGATCACAGAGCCCACCCCTGCCCTGCAAACACAGTCCTCCCCACCCCTGCCCTGCAAACAGCCAGAGTGTGGCAGTCTCTGGGCGACCTGCAGTCCAGGACTCGGCACCTGGGTCCTCCCCTTGCTGTTCCGCCTCTGTGAAATCCTGGCCTACCCACCTTCCTTCAGAGCCTCCGCATCTCCTTCCACAAGCACCTCTGCTGAGCCCTCCGTGGGCCGGGGGAGCGCTCCCCCGGGGTTCAGCACCTTGCTTATGCTACAGCAGGAAGCGGGTGCAGACTTCACGGTTAATTTCACCTGGCTTACCTTTCCAGCTTTACTGAGGTAGAACGAACAAAGTTGTAATGTATTTAAAATGTACAATGTGATGATCTGATCTGCAGTAGTCCCCACCTGCCCCCCCTCACCCCCTGGCCCATCTGTGCTTTCAGATACCCAAGGTCAACCAGAGTCTGCAAGCAAATACTGCTCCTCCTGCCGGATCGTCAGAGGGTTGGAAGGGGCCTAACGCTGTGCCCCAGTGCTCACGTCCTTCCCCTTACCTCACCTCCTCCCTGTGGGCAGTTCACCATCTCACACCACCACGAGGAGGGTGAGTACAGGACAACAGGGCATTCTGAGAGCTACCACATTCACATAACTTTTATTACAGTATACTGTTACAACTGTTCTATTTGATTACTAATTATTGTTGTTAATTTCTTACTATGCCTTATATACAAATTAAACTTTATCATAGATATTCATGGATAGAAGAAGAAAACCTGTCCTATATCAGGTTCAGTACTATCTGGTTTCAGGAGTCCACTGGGGGCCTTGGAATGTATACCTGTGGATGGGGTGGGGGGGGGGCTACTTGTATGTATACATGGGTTGTGAAAGGTTCCTACCATTCAGTTAATTAACCCACCCACCACCTCCTAGTTACCCCCCAACACTTTTTTTTTTTTTTTTTTTTGGTGACAGTGCTTCAGATCTACTAGGCAAATTTCCATTATAGAATATAGAATCATCCACCATAATCACCACCTTAGATCCTCAGAACTAAGTCATCTTCTAGCTGAAAGCCTGTACCCAACCTGGAGGGCACTGTGTTTGGGGAAGTAAGCTGCAGTAGACAATACCACATGGTATTGCTTCTATGTAGCCTCTTAGAGCCGAACTCCTACAAACAGTAGAGTAGTGGCTGCCGGGGCCTGTTGTCTGAGGCTGCTCCTTGGGACACTCGGCAGCTCAGCCCTTTCTGGCTCCTGCCAGACTCCCACAACCGACCTCATTCTCAACAAGCATTCTCACCTCTCATGTTGTAACAATGACTGTAGGGGAAAACAAGAGAATCAGGAGAAATGAATTCTCTCATTAAGTTAGCAATGTAGCTCTCAGGTCCCTTCGTTATGGAGGCTGTGCCTTCTCATCTGCAAACTGAGGTTACTCAGTTGACTATATGCTGTTGAATGTTCCTTTCAGATCTAATATGCCAAGATTCTATGAATCATGCTTCTAAAACTACCTTCTGAGAAAGTTTAAAAAATAAAGCAGCAGAATGAAGTTAAGTATTTTTTAAAAATTATGTTTATAAGGTAACCTTTACAAAGTAGCATTTAAAAATAAATCCTCTCCCAACTCAAATGCCTGATAGTGTTGCCCTCATACCGGCCAGCAAATATTTATTGTATGTCTGCCGCATGCCAGGCACATATACACGGCGTTTCCTCTCCTTGCCCGTGAAAGAACACTTAGCGCTTCTTCCAGGTAAACTTTCTGCGGGCTCCCTCTTGGCCTGGCTTCTTCCGTTCTCGGACACGTGGATCGGCAGTCAGCAGTCCAGCTGCGGTGGAGAAAGAGAAGTCTTTATGAACCATGGAAAATGCATGCTGCCTAGCAGGAAAGCAAGCCGACCTGTAATAATTTACCAGCCCGGTGTAAGCATCAGGACAGCAGTTTGCTCTCCCTCTTTTCGGAGACCAATACCAGCTACATCATTTGAGTCTGTTCTTCTCCTAGGAGGCCTATGGCTCCTTGTAGGTTTTTTAAGCCGTTCGACTAAAGAGAAGTCTGCTCTTGGGTGCACGGTCACTATTCACTGTGACTGCACTGATACTGCCTGCTTATTATTACTGATGTGAAAGTTCTAACACAGACCAGAAGCAGAAAGAGACACTATACAGCAAAGTAAGAGGAAGTAGATGGACACTGTAGACTTAAGAACATGAATATACAAACATACATATACAGTATGACTTAACAAACTTCTAGAAGCGTTCACTCTCCTAACCACAAAGAGTGAATATGACTTCTAGGCAAGTGGTGAGTTTCTCTCAGCAGACGCCCCGAATAACGTGCCCCTGAGGTGGCCAGAACCACAGATTTCAAGAATAGCAGTGATGAGAAAGCTCTTATGATGCATTGAAAAATATGTAAACAGACCATAGTTTTCCTTGTCTTTTTTACTCTTTACACTAAGCACTTCTTCTCCCTGTAGACAAGCTGTGGGTATCTTATTAGGAGTATCTGAATGGGAGGAAAGCAAAGGCAAACTTCAACCACTTGTTATATACCCCTAAGTTTTTGCATTTACTTGTCTTTAAAAGGGCATAGAATAAATATTTTGGACAAAATGCAGACAAGACCTGTCTAAATTCCAGTTTGAATTGTAAGTAATAATGCTTTATTACTTTTCAGTATGCCCACTAGGTCAAACTGGCAGAATTATGAAATAAGGTCCTACAAGTTACTAGAATGACCAGACATGAACCCTACAAAACAGCGAATTGTTCAAAAGCAAATGGGTTTTTAGACACTTCAGCAGTCAAGCAGCCTAAGCTGGAAGTGGCGCCTCTCTGCAGTGCGGCGGCTCACACGGGAGGAGACAGGCCTTATTCCTTACCCAGAGAGGCGCCCAGTGGCTCGGTGACTCGCCCGGGCCACACAGCTGGTTAGTAGTGCCCCCAGCGTTCTCTCCCGTTGGCCAATGGTCCGAAGACAGGCTGCATCAGAAGTGCTGAAAGCAGCGCCCTAACGAGCGAACTGATGGCCTGTCCTTTCCCGCGCCGCGGACGCTTGTATTTGTGGCGAGGTGACAGAGTCACCCAGTACTCCGTCACATCACAGTGGAAAAACGGAAATCTCCAAAAATGTTGGAAAGCTACAGTATGGGCTTCATCATCACATCTAACACAAGTTCTGTGATGAAACAAAAACAGTCACTGACCTGTCTGTTATCCATCACCACAGAGCGGCGCTCTGACCCTGGCTCAGTGGCTGGGCCGTGGAGGCCAAAGGAAAGCTTCCCTGATGTTGGGAGGGCTCGGTTTCTTTTCCTAATTCAAATTCACTCACAGAAACCAGCACGGAAAAGCGCGAGTATAGTTCTGGAGCACAGAGAAGGGAAGCCAGCCAACAGCAGGCCCGTGTAGTTAATGGAATCTTTTCTGATTTCGGGGAACTGGCGCGGGAACCAGCGAGCGCTCCCAGACAGGGTGGAGACAACCACCCCCTCTGCAGCTCCTACCTTGTCTCATCCACTCGACCTCTTCCTCGGTGACAAAACTGCACAAGGCTCTGGCCACCGCCAGACGTATGGCTCCAGCCTGGGACGACCGCCCACCGCCCGAGACTGTGCAGGTCGTGTCGTGTTTTCCAAGTCGGTCGAGGAAGTGGAAGGGGAACATCAACTGTTCTCTGGAACACATCGCAAGCAAAGGCAGCTCACCATGGAGATAGTTGTGCTCTACGCTGCTCGCATTGTCAACATTCACAGAAAGCGCATCGGGCACACCGGTGTGCCTGCTTCAGTCACCCATAACAGGAACACCTCCTGGTGTTTCTGATGGCGAGAAAGCTCTGCAGACAGCCACATGTCGTCGTCGTCTTCCTGGATAGAGCAATACACACCCTCTCACAGCTGAACCCTCTTCTCTCATGAGAACCATGCGAAGCTTGAAAATAACCTTGTAAAGAAGTCTCAGAGCTGGGAAATTCCACTAATCAGCGGCATCTCCCTGGATTCGGTGATCAGTTATTGAATGCCAGTTACAGTCACTAAACCAACCGTCCCATTACATACCTGTGTGATGTAGGACACATCCTGACGTGCTTTGTGTAGTTCTTAGAACCACATTCAACTCCTCCCCCTCCCCACCCCCAAAACATCTCTTCCTATGACTGGTTCCTGAATGGCAGGGCCAGGCGACACAGCACACAGTGCCAGCCAGTCCGCTGCCCTCGGCAGTCCATGCCTGGCTGGGCCCTGCAGGCACCCCAGGAGTGGACAGTGGAATTCAGAGAGAACGTGGCCCCAGACCTTCTCTTGCTCAACCAGCAAGTGTCTGTTGAACACTATTTATGTCCCTGGTCCAGTCACCACTGTCTCTGTCATGAACGTTGATCTTGCTATTTTGCCCTAATAACTCTAATGAAGATTCAGGAAAAGCCGATTTGTTGTGCACGGACTTGCTTTTTCTGACAGTGTAGCTTTCTAGGCCCTGAATAAAAAACTTATTATACCACAGTAATGCTGAAAGATACGGAAAGGACATTCAAGTGTTACTCCTCAAGCTACAGATGGACAGAACCTTCTCTCTGAACAAGAACCTTCCATGGTTAATGAGAATCTGCAACAGGGATGCTATTTTAACAGGGATGAAATGACAACAAACACAGGCCCGAAACTACATAAATCCACACTGTTTTTTTTAATAAAGCAAACCAAATAAAAAATAGTAATTTTATAAAAAACAGTACTGTTCTAATAGCCATAAAATCAGAATAACTAAAGAAAATTTAGAGACTGATAAAGTAATTCCACCATTCTACTTTTCCAGCAGGGCAAGACAGGCCAAGACAGAATCTATGAGACTGCCATGGGGACGAGTGTGTGGGGGTTTCTGGGCTGCCTGACACAAGTAAATGGCTAGTGACGTAAGTGACATTACTGGGCAGTTCTGGTCCCCCACTTGTTTGGGAGCTTAAACACATCTCTGTGTTAATTCCTAAAATTCTAAGATTCCCTAACAAATGCTTCTCTAAAGAAATAGTGACAAATTCAGAAAAAGCACATTCTCTAATTGGGTGGCTCAGTGGGTTAAGCCGCTGCCTTCGGCTCAGGTCATGATCTCAGGGTCCTGGGATCGAGTCCCGCATCGGGCTCTCTGCTCAGCAGGGAGCCTGCTTCCTCCTCTCTCTCTCTCTCTGCCTGCCTCTCTGCCTACTTGTGATCTCCCTCTGTCAAATAAATAAATAAAATCTTTAAAAAAAAAAAATAGCCTAAAAAAATAGCCTAATCTACTCCAGATACACTAGAGTGACTGAGCCAGGGGTCAAGGTAAGACAGACCACCCAGAAGGGTCTGGACAGTTGGGAAGTGGTTGCACACTGAGGAAGAAAATTTATATGTAAGTGTGATCCAAAGGGTAACAATTGAAGATGATTGTATATAGCTATTAACTAATCTGGACTGCAAACAAATCTGTGCAAAAAACAGTCTTCCTCTGCTCTCGGGCATCTCCAATGGAATCCTGACTTTAAAGAATCAGATCTATTTTGCTCTTTATTATCTACTCAAAGTTATTTTGAAAAAAATATATAAAACAATCTCATTTCTATCCACTCGGAACAGAACTCCTTATGGCACCAATTCAAAAGCTTATAATTCAGCATATGTACAAATGCATGATCTTTTTGATTTTTCTTCAATTGCTGAGAATGCTAACCTTATCTCCCTTATTACATGGCTAGTGCTGTGTGAGGAACATATTTCTTTGGGACAGATGATCAAGAGTTGCGTTAGTGGTTGGCTGACAGAGCAAAGGCCTTTCCAAATCAGAAGGGTTATTAATCTTTGTATTCCACAGTACTGGGCACTTAGTAATAAATGTCTGTTGTATAAGTGAAGGAAGGAATGAATGAACAAGAATTTTCTGATAACACTGGGAAGGCAACACAGTCAACGTTCATTCCCAATTATCTATTTGTGCAAAGAGCCTGAAGAAAGGACTCTGCAAAGACAGCTAGCTAGTCATCCAGCTGACTTACAGGTGAGCACTGGAGAGATCAAGTCCAACTCTCCTACGCTAGAAGACAGAACTAGAAGCGAGATCACTTGAAGGCCATGCCCAATCCCCACAACCACTTTAACGTGATGAGACGGTCCTGATGCCCATTTCTGCCAAGACTCTTGACTTAGGCTTCCCAGTCAGAGAGGAAATCTCTTGATGATAGATATCATATCCTAAATAGCTCTGTCTTCACAACTTCACAAGATGGTATACACCAACAGTCCTCAATAAATGCTGCTGAATTCAAACTGGAAAATACGTTCTAAGGATACCACTGAATGATGAGATCAAGCCATAACTGAGATTTATGGCTAAATCATCAGGAGTTATATCTGAAAGCAAACTAACTGGTCAAATGCCATTTCCCCAAGCAGTTTTCTGTGCTGATGTTCTGGGCCTCTCTCTGGCTTTTAGGGGAAAGAAGAGCTTCCTCTACCCCTCTCTCTGTGAGAAGGATGGAAGAATTAGTCTACTTCATTTGAATGGAGTTAGAGTGGGTTACTACTCGACGCAGACACACATACCAATGAAATAACATACATTTCCCAAAGTCATTATTCAGTCCAGAAACTTCCACGACATTAACAGCGTCCTCTTTTCCTTACATAAGCACTGAGATCAGCAGAGCTTTTGCCCCTTTTCACCCTAAATAGTGCACTACACATTCAGGAAACAGGAAGATTATGGAGGTGGGCCTAATCATGCAGAACTTGTGTTACTTATGGATAATGACAGTAACTACTAGAAAAATAATAACCGCCTCCAAAAGAGGCCTTTAGATAGTGATTCACAGAGATCGAAGATGAGCATATTTAGAGGACATGAATTGTAATACTTATTTATGATTAATGTCTATTTCTCCACGGGATACAAAGCTCAAAAAATAAAACTGCCATATTTGGCACCGGGAACTAAAGCAAAGCCTGATGAGCTCTTATTTTAACACATCAACGTCAGGTTTCTTTGCTTGCTCAATATGTAATCAGTTTCCTCTGAGTAGGAAAAAAATTCAGAGTGATAAAGCAGATTTTTTTCTGGTATTTATGCTGTTAAGGGCCAAGGTGGGTTTGTGTTGCTTTGTGCACATATGCCCCCCAGCTAGGGAAACAGAAGGTGGGACTCGATTCTTCTCTCATTTTGGCTCAGTCTGCATTTCAGACAAAAAGATACATCTAAAATACTCAACTTCCAGTAGGATCTGATGGAGACAGGAAGATTCAATTAATGAGGAATTCTACAGAGGCCTTTTCAAAATCTGGTAAATGGCATAAAAAAGATAGTGACAGCTTCCCTCTAGCTAGTTTGATTTAAATTAATTACATCATTCAGAAATATATAATCAGAAAATCACAAGCCTTTTTAATAAATATAAAGACAAAATGCAAACGCAAAACGAGAAACAAACCTGTCTTGTGTCACTGGAAAGTAAAGCAGGTAATCAATTCCATTTACTTTTATTCTTCCACTTCCATGCTCATAAACAACTGCTTCTGCTTTTGCGCTCTTTCTTTTACCTTTGTAAATATAAAATTTCTATTAGTAAAAATCTTCAAGGCGAATGTTCTGAGATAGGTAAAACGACATTAGATTTTCTTCCCCAGAAGGACAATATACTATTACACCATATGTAGGAAAGTTCTATGAGTATTACAAGTCAAACAAAAATAAAACAGGAAAACTACACCATAATCAATGTAACAGAACTTACTATGGGGTAATTTTGTTCCTCAACTCTATTTTAGGAACACCACAATCATTTAAAATTAGTTTCAACAAGCGATGAAGTAATTCATATTGATTAACCTTACTTTAGAAAAACAACCAATTTACAGTGGTCTTCTTTGATAATAAGGATATATCTAATCATAGAACTTAAACAAAATATGAGTAGTATGATACAATATAACTGGTAGAAATGAAAAGAATCCCCAGGAAAGGTCCCATTTCTTTGAAGTGCCAAAGGAAGAGTTGAAGGTTTATTATTTACTAGGTCAGGCCTTAAGAGCTGTGTCAGAATGAACGTCTGCGTGGCTCCAAGGAACATGCGAGGTTGATGGCCTCAAGTTTTCAGGTCTCATAGTTTTGGTATCTGATAAGCAGGTTCCCTGAGCTTTTTATAGGGGAACCCTTTACTACAAACAGTTTTTGTTTCTGGTAGTTGAAAATGTGAAAATAAAAGGATTTCACATAAATCTGTAAAAATAAAGTGTTAACATGATGGGGATAGATACACATCCACATTTTTTCTTGGGACATAAGAAGGTTCAGATTTTTGAAACTTCAACAGTCTTAAGAATTAGAATATCCAATGTAGCAGTAGCAAAAAAACAAAAATAAAAAACCAAAAAAACCAAATGAATCAACTGAATACCAGGGAGTGATAGCAAGTAAAAATAATTATCGTTTCTCAGTTTTCACGAAATTTATTTTCTCCCCACAGAATGTCATTACCTTCGCTGGTGCTGAAGGCCATTCCTTGCTCGTCATACTGCACAGGTTCAATCAGGTGTTTTTTTGATTGAATAGTTACACTCCTACGGAATCTCTGTACAAATTCTTCTTCGGCACCACAGTGCAGTGTCAATAACCTTTCTAGCAGCCGAATGAACTGTGCATACTGCAGACAATAAAATCAAAATTCATTAGAAGATGCAAGTGTAATTGCATTTGCTAAATTTTTTCTATTTTTGTATACCTGATCTTTCCAATGTTGCTTTTCCTGATGAATTTTGACAGGATGACACTCCCGCACCTTCATGCTGCTTTTAAAACACAGCATGCAGATGCCGTGCCTCCCCTGTGTAGCCCTCAGTGCCCAATCTTTTCTTTTGAGAAACAAAAGAGACTTACCAAGCAAAGAAAAATCAGTTTCTCTGTATTATAATTACATGAAATTGAGGTTTAAATTCATTTAAAAAAAATATTTAGATGATCTTCAAGTGTAATTTCTACTCTTTTATTAGCCGGATCAAGAGGAGGTTTAAAAATAATTTCCAGTTAAGTTATGTATAGTAAAATGGGGAGAGTTTGATTTCGAGAAAATGCACCTCTTAAATTATATTTCATAATACATTTGGCAAATATATCTTTAGCTGTTCAAGCTGTGTTACTTTAATGTTTATGATTTCCTTTAAAACCGAACAATCAAGCTATTTAAAAATTCAAGAGATACTTGACTTAAAGGGCAACCTCTTGAAATAAATTATCGCTGCTACTCTGTGCGTTTTTTTTAATAGTTCTCGAACATGTGATTAGAAAGTAAACAACTTGGTATTAACCCCTTAAAATTAGACGCCAGAGTAATCATTCTAAAGTGTTTATGCAGAAGGAGACAACTAATACTCGAGATCCTTAGTTAATGTGGAGTGTGAGACCCAATTTTTGATAACCTTATTTGTGTTTCTGTCAACCCTAAAAATCATATGCCTCTGTCGCCTCTGACTTTATCATGAACATCTGCCATTAATAATCTGAAATGTGGAGAAATCTCAACAGTAAGTTTAAAAAGATTGCTTCAATTACTGCTTCCTGTGCTGTCACAATAAAAAACAGGGGAATTTTCTAGGTAAGGGTGACAGACTTCGCCACCTGCGGTTCCTGGACTGACACAGCTCTGTTCTTTCCCTCCATTTCCAGGCCTGTGCCCTCTGCTCTCAGCGGTTCTCTCAGTTCTACTGCACACTGACCATGAGCATACAGAGGGGTAGCTACAAGTCTGGCACGGCCTTTCTGATGCGCTGGGGGAAGAAGTCCCTACCTTCCTCATCTTGATACCAGCCAGCAGCTTCAGGATTTCTTCTACTATCCAGTACCCCCAAAGTATAGCAGACTATCATCTACGCATCTACTGTCTATGCATAAGAGACATATACATATCATTACGTGTATATACAGAAAATGCATATATTTGTTTTGTCTTCCCAGTTGCACACCTCTGAAAAAAGTCCTTGGGATGTTTTCAAAATGGAAAAACAGAACCAAGAAACAAAAGCCAAACTTGCATTATTTAAAAAAAAAAAAAAAAATCAAAGCAACCAAAAAACACAAGAAACAATGAAATGATACACTTAATGAAGAAGCAAAGAGAGATTTTTCAGTTAGATCCAAATGCAGCAATAGTGACTTGGCAGTTAGGATATTAGAAATTAACTCCAGATCTACCACTCAACAAATGCCTGACACCTTGTTAAGCAAATTGCAACGTTTCCAAATCATTAATTTCTCCAATATGTTAAACGAGAAAAAGAGCAATTTAAGTACACGACTTAGAATCAACATGGGTGGCAAGGTACTAACAATGTTAGCCAGTGCCATGGAAGGAAAAACCCTTCTTGGAACAATTTGTGAAACTTACACTCAAATATTCTACAAATAATCTAAATTTAGAACATCAGCATATTTAAAACCATCAAATTTCCTCAGATAATACTGGCACATATTAGAGCACTTAGCAAAAGAGCACTCCAATTAAAACCTAAAGCCCAAACTTTATAAGGTAGAAGACTCACCTGGGGAGCTGGTTAAAAATATGAATTCCTGGGTGACACCCCTGGAAATTCTGAGCGAGGGCTGAATCTTAGGAAACTGCATTTTCTAATCAGTTTTCTGGCTGCATTTAAGTGATTTTGACATAGGTGGTTTCGCAGATTCCAAGATGAAAAATACCGCCCTTCTAGAAACTACACACAAGTAGGCCAGGGAGCGGCAAACTGCACAAAGGCAACCATGTGCTCCCTTCTTTTTCTACTTAACCTGTGATAACTCCTTACACTTGTCATTATTAGCTTGTAAAATTAGCTCTCTGCTTTACTGAAGGAGATGAAAAATGACACCTGCCATGCTTCCCAAGAACCGCTGGCAGAGGACTGCAAGGGCACTTGTGGATAGGAGGATCTGGACAGCAGGCATGTCACCTTCCTGACCGCAATAAGGCCCCATGGCAGAAAATGACTATAAATATGTTTCAGAAAGGGAACTGTCTTAACGAACACCTGCCCCTGAGAAACATTGCTGTGAGATCCTAAATACAGCAATTGTCTGCATTCTTACTGTACAGGGTCCCCTTAAATTTAAAAGATTAATTACTCACATCTTGATCTGACAGTTTTTCCACTAACATTTCTTCTAGTTCCTCCTTAATCAGCCATCTGCTGCCAATCAGGTCTCTGTTAAAATATCACATATATTCTCTTTTAAATTAACCATGCAATTAGAATTCTATCACAAAAGATCCCACATGTAGTAGCAATTCTTGATTGGGAAACAAATTTTTGTATTCCAGAGCATTAAAATTTCACCCAATTGAACTATTTTTGAGAAGTGTTATTTCATTCCCTCACTCTACTTTAAAAAAGACACCCAGTCTAGCAAATGTTTTGCTGGAGGACTTAAACATGCTCTTGTGGAACTCATCTGATACACCAAGATACCAGGTTTCTTAAAAATTAACACTGCACTTATTTTTCACTATTTACCTCAAAGGAGAAGCAATGGACACAGAGTTGGCCTGCCTGTGGAATAAAGTAATCATCAAGTCCAAGTAAAGAGCTAGCGGTGGTGTGTACAATTTTGAGAAGGGATTCTCGAAGACTTGTGTCTTCTGCATAAGAAGTAGTAAGTGGGGGCTGCCTGAGTGGCTCAGTGGGTTAAGCCTCTGCCTTCGGCTCAGGTCATGATCTCAGGGTCCTGGGACCAAGTCCCGCATCAGGCTCTCTGCTAGGCAGGGAGCCTGCTTCCTCCTCCCTCTCTCTCTCTGCTCGCCCCTCTGCCTACTTGTGATCTCTCTCTGCCAAATAAATAAAATCTAAAAAAAAAAAAGAAGTAGTAAGTGAAGCAGCAGCCCAAAATCACCGGGCTGACAGATCTATCCTATCCCTGTCTGTCCAATGGAGGTCCAAATCTTAACATTTATAGGCCTTGTTTTTGGCATTTTAGTAAATACACAGCTATATAAACAAAAATTCCGAGGACCTCATCTTCAAATATAAGTGCCATTTAATACATAAATCTGGAATGAAGATAAAAATAACAGCAATAACATCTACTTCCTCCTAAAAACTCACAAAAAACTCACCTGTTATTTTGACCCCTAACTTTAATGATTAATGCTGAAACAGGGAACACACTTGTAAGCTTTAAGTATGCCTAAATACTAAATACCACCAATGACAAGTGGCATGTTTTTCATTCAAAATTTTCATGTATTCTAATGCAAGAGAAGAACTTACTTGGTTTCAGTTTTTTCTGAAAATAGACCTTTGGCTTGCAACTGATTCTGACGTTTTTCTGCTTCTAGTAGCTTTCCATATGCTTCCTGTGGCAAATAAAATACATGTGCTAAAATAAGAGCTATGGTACATTATGACTTCTACTTCGTATTTTCCCTGTGAGCATTCCTCAGTTCAGAAGGGACCTCCTCACAGAATCTGGCTGCACAGCAAATAATACTGAAAATACTTTTTAATTATACTGTTTCTCAAACTAAAGGACAGTGGTGTAATTTCAATGAGAATTTAGTATAATACACAATAGCATATATTAACTGATTTTTAAATAATTCTGTAAGATATTTACTCTATAAAGAACTCTATTTAAAAAAAACTCCAGTGAGGTTGGTAAGCACAAAGAAAGCTACAAACTATTTTTCTTTAAGTTCCACAAACAGGACCAAAAATTATCCCGTTAAACTTATATAGCAATATACACTTTAAATTCAGGGAATTAACCAGCAAAGTTATGGTATTTACAGCTGAACTACTTGTCTAATATTCAGTATTTATATAATATTTAAGTCCTCATGTTAGTCTATATCTTAAAAAGTTTTCTATTATATTTATTATTTGATTTCTTTCCATTAATTTACTTCCCAACAAAGTCTGTAAATGTATGTCACTTGTTAAATTGTAATATAAACAGGGGAAAACTGCCATTTTGTTAGAACTTGTAAAATGCAATAATCTGGCAATGAACAGTATCAATAAAATACATTTTCCAGGAAATCAGTTTACAAAAGTAGAATCATGCAAGTTGTCTCCCAGTTTTTTGACTGAACAAGTGTTCACTGAGGACTCACATGCAGTATGCGTGTATTCACTTACGATTTAACATAATCTACGACACTGATACCTAATGAGTAAACGTTTTCAAAGGATGAGCCAGAGATGATATAAATGACATTTTTACCCTGGCTGATATGTCACCTTCCAGTATCACCAGCTACTGTCCAATAATGACGATACAACATGTTACTGTAGACATGTCGATCCATATCCCAGTCTTAATAATTGCAGATTTTGGAAGGGCAACTTCTTGTGGGCTCTGATTAAGCTGCCGTAAAATTCACAAGGTTGCTCAAGAAGTTTGCTCTAAAAAAATGGAAAGTGTCTCTTTGCACAGGTCTCTTGTCTGTACGAGCATGTGCACATTAACTGCGTACATGGGGATCTCAAACAAAGTGAAACCATCACCAGTTCGGTAACTGCAAAGGTCAGTTCCCAGGGAAGCAGCAGCAGCACAAGAGTAGAACCGGTTAGAACCGTAATTTCTCGGGCCCCAACCCAGACTTTCAGATGAGGAACCTCTGGGGTGGGCCCACTGATTTGTTTTAATGACTCCAAGTTACATACACTGACTTTTGGATCTAAACACTAGACGTACCAGGAGCCTAATACAACATAACATAACAAAGGGAAAAATTCAGTTAATTCAATTCTCTTGTTCATTATTAAGTCTAACAGTCTCTACAGCTATATCCATAGTACAAATCCATTGCCTGTGGCAACAGAACTACAACAGTCTACCCCCCAAAAGCAAAAGTGAATGTGAACCATCCACATGTAATATGTATACCTGCTACTCAACTTAAAACTCTACAATTTATCTCCAAAGAATTGGTAAGCCTCATTTGACTGGTTGTGTAATTTATCTCCCAAGAATTGGGAAGTCTCATTTGACTTTTAACTCATTTTAGAAAGCTAAGGTACTGGGTTGTGACCCCAACTGGATATCGTATCGGAAAAATTTCTGTACACCTGTTTCTAGAAAGGAATTCTCAAATGCTCTGACCAGGTAAAATAAAGGAAGAAATAAGAACCCACAAGAAGTAGACAGACTCCACGCACACCGCATCTCTCTGTACACCTGGCCCCAGGCTGTTGGCAGGCCGGGCCCAGCCACACTGCTACACCTTGGGGATCTGGGGAAGGAACAGACTAGGTCTCTCTGGTCCGCCCGAGTCTGGACGTACCTACGGAAGCCAGAGATGTAGTCTTTCAAATCCAGCCAGCCAAACAAACAAACAAACAAACAAACAAACCAAATCCTAGAGAACACCAACAACAGTAATAAGATGCCTTCTCTGGTTTGTAAGGCTGTTAATTTCTGGAATAACTACGGCATTCCATAGTATGGAACGCCTCATAATCAAATTTTGAGTCACTTGTGGACTGCTAAAGTAATCATCATTTTCCAATGACTCTGGACCAACTTTAAGTCCATGCTCTTCTTCACATTTTTTTTTTCACTGTGCCATTACCTTCCATGGTTATATTTAGCTCCATAATCATTTGTAGATAGTGCAAGTGAGATAATCAGAAAAAATGTGTACTATGAGAAAACCAGCCAAAACCAGTACATGTCAAATTTCAAACATGGTAAATTCATTTACAGCAGATGCTTACACTTTGATGGTTGTAATCCATCGAACTACATAATTCTCAATAAGGCACCCCATACATTTCTTTAAATAGGAAAACATGCATCAATATTTAGTGCAGTGCCTGACCCATGGTAATGGTCAAGAAATGACAGCAGGGGGGAGGGATGGCATTCAAGAGTCTAACAATGGAAACACTTTTACTGGTGGACCATTTCTATTTATTCTTTCTCTTCTATATAATAAGACCACTCTAGAGATTCTATCTTGGTTAGTTAGAGACAACAGCTCTCTGGAAAGTAGAGTCTATAGCTTCGCTCCCTGAAGAGATGTGTACTAACCTGCATCAAAAAATCCCAGAGGGTATAAAATATGTCAGGAACTGTCAGCATCACAGATTATCACTGGTAGCTTCTGGTATATTGTTAAGTTTCCACTTAATTTTTAAAGGACACTAGAGAATTAGCGTGACCCCACCCATACTAAGTTTATATACTGTATTTAATAGTATAATTTTCAAATATGACAGGAATAACCCAGATGTGAAATGCTGAATCATTAATCACAGCTATGATTAATATTTCATAAAATCAAAGCAAGCCTATCCACCCCTCATGTCATCAGATTTCCATAATGTATGAGTCAAATTTAGAAGGTGCCTAATTTGAAAATACCAGATGCTCAGGTTGCAGAAAAGGGATGCTTAAACGAAATCCTTCCAAGAGCATGAGCAATATGATTTTTTAGTATCCTTCTCAAATCTGTTTTGGCTATGTTAATCATGTAGAAATTCCAATTTTAGGAAGGGTAAACAAATAAAATTTTTGTGGGGGTGGTATAGAAGTCTATGATACCCAAATGATACCCAAAACGTACAACAGTGAACTGACAGTAACTATCCTCTTAGATACTAGATAAATAAGAGGAAAGTAATGGACTTAAAATATGCGTTTGTTAAAAAAAAAAAAAAAATCACAGAAAATCAGATTTCCTAAGTAGCAATCATCCCAATTTTTGGCTACTGGCATATAAATGAAATAAAATGAAATAAACATAATACGGAATTCATTTATCACAGTTACTGCTATTTATCTAATGCTTCAAGTGACATACCACACGCCCTTGCTATCACTTTGTGAATACAATACACTGCAGATATCGCCTTAAAGAGCGGGCAGAAAAATGTCAGCACCACCCTGCAGCTTTTTAAAAACCAGCACTCTGCACAGTTTTAAGGAGTTATTTCGTAATACCTCATTTAGAGAAGGATCACTGTTTTAACTCCATTTTTAAAAGATAAGGGCACGAAATCAGAAGTTTTAAATATTCACCACTACAAAGACGATGCAAACTACGTAAGAGTTCGTGGCACTAAGTCCCAGGACTTTTGTTTCTTGAAGTCTGGGATCTTCGCATAGTGAAGTCACTTCCAGGGCTGCTGTTCTCGTGCTTTATGAACACAGACGGTTACTTAAGTCATTTAAAATAAACCAGAGAATTTCTAAATAAGCCAGGCTTCTTTCAAAAGGCAAATGAATCCCATTTATGCATAAGTTATCAGGATTAGAATTACTTGGTTTTAACCTTTCAAATTTTAACCTTTTTCTTTTCACGTCAGCAGAGTAGTTTAAATAATATATAATGATCTATTTATTGCTTAACTTCCAACTTTTTTGGGAACAGATTTCATCTGTGGCCATGTAATTCCTTCAGTTTACAGAAATCCTTTGAAAATATTCCATTGTTTACTATAAAGCGAATCCTAAAATATAAATGAGGCTTATAGATTTAAGAAGCTCAACTCCTGGTGCAGTAAAAACTGCATCAAAAAGAGATGCACAACTGTATCACAGAAATTGGGGTGAGGGAGTTTGTGTGAAATGTCAGCAAATGCCCAAGGTATTTGATAACTGATTTCTTCAATGTCTGTACAGCCTTTTCCAAGCACTGGTCTCATGGAACATTAAAAGGGGCTCCGGGCGGCAAAGGTTCCGTGACCCAATGTTTGAGCAGCAGTGGGTTACTGCAACAGGCTTCTTTACTGCCAGACTTTATCATGCTATCCCGAAGCTCCTGGTGGAGTTTCCCAGGACTCAAGGGGCAGCACTGCCAAACTCACTTCATGGCAGAACCTTTTTCATGAATAATATTTTATTACCTGTGTTTCTTAGCAAACTCTGGGAAAGGCTGCAGTAGACAAGCCCAGACTAAATGAATCATGTTTTATAAAAGGTTTCCACTTTAGAGTCAAATAATCCCTTCCCGTAATGAATTTTAAATAATTTTCAATTTGCTTATAGTAAGTGAATTTAAATTTTTCAAGAATGTGTATATACGAATGAGTAAACCTGAATTAACATTTTTCCTACAAGTAAAGGCCTTACCCAAACTCAACCATGGCTGTCCAGGTTGTAAATGTCTTGCTCATGGGTAAAACCTTCTTTTTTTTTTTAAAAGATTTTATTTATTTATTTGACAGAGAGAGATCACAAGTAGGCAGAGAGGCAGGCAGAGAGAGAGAGGAGGAAGCAGGCTCCCTGCCGAGCAGAGAGCCCGATGCGGGACTCGATCCCAGGACCCTGAGATCATGACCTGAGCCAAAAGCAGCGGCTTAACCCACTGAGCCACCCAGGCGCCCTGGGTAAAACCTTCTTTACCACCAGTGTGGCTGGCCTGGAAAGGCTCCAGCTCCTGTGGGCAAGGGGAGCCACCCCCCCCGCCCCCACCAGACTGGCAGGCCCCAAGGGCAGACAGACCACCCTTCCACTCTGTCCCTTGACTGTGCACACATGGCTTTCTCCCTCATCTACACCAAGGCTATTCACAGCTCAGCTGCGCCATGGCATAGCATTTTCTTTAGCGCACACATACCTTTATCCTCTTTAAAAAGTCTTCCCTTTCCTTTACACTTCAGCTCAGTTGTTGCAGGAAACTTCTCTTCTTCTCCCTCTGTTCATTCCTTCTGCTCCTGAAACCCTAAACTCAAACTCTAAATCATGTCTGAGAAGTATACAAGTTCTACTCGTCACATGGCCATTAAGGAAATGGAAAGCCATCCATTTTGGGTGAGAAAAGACAGATGAGCCAATGCCATCAAGCATGGAGCTCCCTTTTTAGTACTCAAGAACCTTCTGAGAAACTCCTTAAGTCTCTTACTTCTTTTTACTTAAACTATTTTTTTCTCCTTAAGACACTACTTGTTTGTTCTGTCCTATACTTTTTACATTACATATGTATCCCACATTCACTACAGTGTAAAATAAGTGGGTTTATACTGACTTTCCCAGGAACCTGAAGACATATATTATATCCATAGGAGAAAGGCAATCCCAAGGAAGGGGGCAACAACCTTTGGAAAGTAACACATTTACAAAAGCTGAGGCCGCTACGGATCAGCACGTTTCCTCCACTCCACTTCACGCTTTCCTATCACGCTTCACATCTGGGCAGCAACAATAAATTGCTTCTTTCTTCTCGTCCTCATCTTCCCTCAAAAACCTCCCTGCTTCTCCACAAAGACCGGATGGACTGATGACAGGCCAATTGGAAACAGTGTTCACTAAAGCACTGGAGGTTATCCTTAACTGTAAGCCACACAGGGACTCTCTTGTGTTAGTTGCTATGAGGTAATACATAAGCCTACTATACCAATAGTGACCAAATACCAAAAAGAGGAATTGGCATTATTACAGAAGACAAAAAGGTTACCTGATGTCAGAAAGGTCTCCTGGGCAGAACTGCACACGTATATTTGAGACCCGTGAGGTTTTTTTGTTTGTTTGTTTGTCCAAAAGCTTGGGCCACGACTGCCATGCCTCACAAAATTACAGTTAGCTAACCAGAAAACCTAGTTTGGCTTAGGGTCTTTTTACGGTGTCACATGGTAAGAACCTGTATCAAAAGAAATGGCAACAGCAAAGATACACTTCCAAGTGTTTAAGGCCTGCCACAGTCTTTGGGGGTCAACTCCTTGTTGCAGTGGGATCACCCTCCCACAGAATCGAACGGCATCTGAACCGCCCTCCCCACCCCAAGAGGAGGCAGAACAAAGGAGTGAGCAAACACATGAAGCAGTTTCAAGTTTTATCCTTTTTTTCTGTATACCCGATGCCTGACTTCCCTACAAAACCACTTCTGTAAAGTGACCAGTGGATATTTAGTCAGTGCTTCAGAATAGCAGAGGGTCTCTAGGAGGGCGATCACCTGCACCATCTAGGAAACGAGGCTGGCACGACCACAGCTGTCAAGAGCATCCGCCATACAGGAAGCTGATGGGCGCAGATTTAGGAAAGCACTTGTCCTTTTTTTCCACGCATACATTTACTTTAAGATTCCATAAAAAGTTGGTTTAGAAACACAAGGTTTTATTAATGATTTGAATTAAAACACTCAGGTCAAACCAAACGATCTGTCATTCTATACATGCAAACTGTTCCGATGAGCACTACAGCAAATGCTGAGCCCCACACTGCCCGGGGAGTCAAAACACCCGACACAATGAACAGACCTAAATTACAGAGTTGAACTAGAACAGAAAAGCCTGAAGAACTCAGATCTATGTAACAGAAACTGTATTACTCAGAACAAAACAACAACAACAAAAGAAAACCCTTTATTAATCAGTTGTAATTTGACATCTTCAGTCAGACTACGGTAGTGAAACCGACCGTCTTCTTGAGCAGTACCTTCCTAAAACACAGAAACCAACCCAAACCGATGTTAGGGCCCTTCTACAATGTGTAATTTCTTCATTATGATGGAATGCAACAAAATATCTTGCCCTTGGGTTGCTCAGTTTCAGCCCAAACAAATGCAAATGGCTTGTCAGCTGACAGCTGTTTGATAAGGCTCCCCTACAAGACCTGCATACTTTACTTTTTTCCGTGAAACTCGGGATGAAAGGCAGAAGGCAGGAAGAGAATTAATGTAGCATACAGTCTAAAGGCAATGCTACAACCGTGATTAAGTAGAAAAGTTAAAAGGCACAGATTTTCCACAGCTTCGCTGCGTGCAACCCATCCGTGTAACAAGTTGACAGGCCTAGCGCGTCAGCTCCATCATCCCCTCCGACAGCTAAAACGCAGCATTGCATCCCTTTTCAGAGAAAATTTGCGTCTGCACCATGAAGCGTTGTACATTATTTCTTAGCACTGCAGGGGGCTCAAGTCCATATGGAACCTTCACAAATATTACCACAGATCAAACCAGCGGCGTTTGGAGGCAGATTTGACATACCTATTTAAATGAACAGCAGGGGTCCTCGGGCAGCCTCGGGCTGCGGGGGAGGCTCCGCGGAGAGCCAGCCGCAGCTCCATTAGTCAGCAAAGACACACTCTACATTTATCATTCATTTCATTTCTGCCAGGGCAAGAAGCTCATTTGCCCAAGGTCAACAAAAAGCGAAAAGAAGGTTTTCTTTTTTTTCCTCAAGAAATAAATGTACCTGACAAGTGGGGATTTTGTCCTTTGGGTTTGTGGAGCACAAATAAACACCAGAGAGTTCTAAAAAAGCCGAGTGAATGTGTGCCTGGGATTCAAGCAACCTGAAAGCTGACCGAGGCCGGGGAAGCCCGGTGCATGTTTTTGCAATTTTTTAAAAACCGTATAATGAAGAAAAAAAAGCTTGACACCGTGTTCTTAAAGCAAGATAGGTTCTGTTGTCCAAAACTGGGTATTAGCAGCTAGCCATTTTATTCGTAATACCCTAGGGAACCCCCAAATTTGCACGCTATCAGACACTTAGAGCACTGAAACAACAACGAGAAAAAGCTGCTCCCGGTACACTCAAACGTAGTTACAAGTCAACGTGTAATAAAACCATTTCTTAGGTCTTTGGAGGGCACAAATTCTAGACTCATAACGCTGCATTCGCCTCTGAAGGGCAAAAACTGTATAGGATAAACAAAAAGTACAGACAACAATTTGCCCATGGCAAACGCCTTACAGTCCCTGACAGCAGCCTTACCCTCCACGCACGTGCGTGCATTATGACTGAGCGGAGCACCGACCTCCAAAAATGATCTCAATTTGTAAGTACCAGCATTTTAAGGCCAGACATTCAGATATAAATTCTATGGTGTTTATTTACCTTTAGCAAAAATGAGTTAGTAAGATATAAAGTCTTTCGACATACTGCCTTACCTCTAGAGATCTTAGTTTTGCTCAGTCTGAAACATACTAGGTAAATCCTGAAGCCGAGCAAGATCTCTGCTACAGTCACTTAAGCTTACAGTTCATATTATTAATCATTGATGTAATATACTTACATGCATTAATGAATAATACGACTGTTTGCCGGTATAAAAGAGAAAATGAAATGGACGGCCATCTTCTCCCCACTGGGTCGCTAATAAAAAGCGAAATGAAAATAAACAAAAATAAAAATTTATAGGTATATTTAACTTAAGTTAGGAGACATGTCTACAATTCTGATTAACTTTTAATGACAAAACAGCATTAATATTTGGAATTTTAGTATTTGGTTCAGCATGTTTAACGTGCTGGAAACTATTTAGGATATTTAATATTGCACACTCATTAACATAAAACTGTTCATATCTGATAAAATATTCCTGTGCAGTTCATCATGAGAATTTCTAGAACTTGTTTTAAATAAACACACATAAAATAGCAAAAACTCATCTTGTTAGAACAAAGAATTTAGGTTTGGCTAAAAATACAACACACTCCCATATTCTTAAAAAGGGACGCTGATAAAGTCAATGATGTCATACATTCAGGAAATTTTAGGAAAAGGCATAAAATAACAAAGAAAAAACTAAATGGATTTTTCCATGTCACATTATTTGATCCAACTCTGTGGTAACACACCTCTTAGAGCTCAAATGTCTAAAACAGAAGGGCCCCCACAAGGTGTTATGTGTAATTCCTTTTGAAATACAGATGGTCATTCACATCTAATAAACACCAAACAAACTGAGGAATGGACTCACTGTAGTAAATAAACCAAACCTGACTCCACATCCTTTGCCCTTATTTCTACTGTTGTTTCTTGGTTAACCATTTGTGGGAACTTCAATATGTTAAAGGTACACTCCTCTGTCAATTACAGAAGTTGAGAACTCTTTTCTCCCAATCTAACACTCACTTCTTAAAAAAAAAATTTTTTTTTTTAGAGAAAGCATTTTTTTTTTAAAAAGGAATGAGGTCCTTTATCTTTTTTTTTTTTTCCCATGGGGAGGGTATGTGAGACAAACACAGACAGCCTTAATGTGTTGAAATCCTTTGTCACCCACCTTTTACTTTGGTTTACAGTGTCTTTCATAGTCAAGAAGTTTCAAATATATGCATACTGTAGAATCTGTCACTTTTCTCTATAGCACGGTTTATTGGCTGTTTCTCACTATCACCCCTACTAGGAGCCTTGCTAGACATCTTTTTCTTTAATTGCCTCCTTCCCCATAACTTCAATATCACAAATATACCGTAGATCTGTTGATGTATATAGAGGTCCTTTGGAGGGTCATAAACATTCTAGCAGTTCAGACTTTTCTCACCTCCTATGAATCCATTTATGTTCCCTCAGGGACAATATCACTTCCATGGAGAGAGCATGCTTTAAGACTTTGGGATTTCTAAAAACTATTTTCCTATATTTTCTTCTGGAATTTTAATTTTTTTTCGTGCTCAGAAATTTCAGCTATTTGAAATCTATGTTCATCAGGCAGAATCCAAGTTATTACCTTGTGCAGCAAAGAGAGTCTTTGTCCCACCAGTTTGATACTACACTCTTCTGTTGAGTCAAAGTTTTTTTTCTTTTTGTTTTTGTTTTTAAGATTAATTTTAGAGAGAAAGAGAGTGCACTCAAGCAAGCACGAGCAGGGGGAGAGGCAAAGGGAGGAGAGTGAATCTTAAGTACACTCCATGCCGAGAATGGAGCCCAAAGTGGGGCTCGATCTCATGACCTTGAGATCATGAACTGAGCCAAGACCAAGAGTCCAACGCTTAACTGACTGTTCCCATCCAGATGCCCCACTACGCTCTTGTGTTGAAATACCACCTGTACAATAAGTAGGATATTTCTACTTCTGAGGGTAACTGACATTACACACAGGCCATTTCAAGTGAATATATTTAAAACAAAGACCAAAATTTCATAATAAATTCTGAAGAAAAGTCTTGGCAGGGATTTTAGCTTGAAAAAGAAAACTAGATTCTTATATGCCAAAGGCAGTGGATAAATTAAATACTTCTCCAACATCATTCTCAGACTTCATGAAATCCTGCATATTTTGCAATAGTTGTAACTTCACTATGCAATCCATTTGCATTGTATGTAGTGTTAAAGCAGTCGGAAAGTGCCTAAGAAAGACAAATATCATCGCTGCACATAAGACTCTACTGTAAAACTTGGGAGGGGTTTTTGAGTGGGCCTCATTTTGTGTGTGAGTATATACAGGTCCGTGTGTATATACTTGATTTCATAATATTTCATTCAATCCAAGATGTCACAGATTTTAAGATGCCCCATCATGTATCTTATATAAAGAAGGAAGGAGAAAATGCTCAACATCATGGTTTACGTTAATTGTAAAATTAATCCTGTGGTCAAAAATGTTAAAACTGAAAAACTGTCTTAGAATTCACAAAAAATGACATTAACGAACATGCTGATGCCGAATAATCTGGTCCACTGGTCTGTCAGGACACTGCCACACCACCACCCTTTGACTAAAATAAGCTTTTGCTGCATTTGATAGCTGATAGGGTAAGATTCCTACATTACCCTGACTTCTTTCTAAAAAGTTCTCTCTGCTTCTTACACATTTACCCTTTCAAATTAAGCTTATAAATACCACCCAAAAGTCCTACTGGGACTTTGATTAAAATTATATTACGTTCGGGGGCTCCTGTGTGGCTCAGTTGTTATTCATTTGCCTTCGGTTCAGGTCATGATCCCAGGCTCCTGCGATCGAGCTCCACATCGGGATCCCTGCTCTGGGAAGCCTGTTCTCCCTCTCCCACTCCCCCTGCTTGTGTTCCTTCTCTGGCTGTGTGATTCTCTCTCTGTATCAAATAAATAATAAAATCTTAAAAACAAAACAAAACTATACTACATTTGTTAATTTTTAAGGAAGTAACTTTCCAATATCTTTCCTTACAGAACATGAAATCTTTTTTCTAGCTATTCAGACTTTCACCTATGAGGTTTATAATTTTATTAATTTTCATATTTACTACATAATGATTTTCCTAATTTTCTACATAAAAACTCATGCATATTTTTCTAAGTTTTACCTGTATTTTAGTTTGTAGTGTTCTTGATACTGTCCCTTCATTTAACTATGTTTTCTATAAAATTAATTTTATGCGATATGCCCTTCTTTCACTATTTTTTCAACGCTTTTTTTCTTTTTTTTAAGAGCAGTTCACAGCAAAGTTGAGAGTAAGGTAGAGATTTCCCATATACCATCTTTGCCCCCAAATATGCATAACCACTTCCATCATAAAACATCCCCTGACAGTGTGGTACCTTTGTTACAAGTGATGAACCTACTCTTTCTGGAGAATTATTATCACCCTAAGTCCACAGTTAACAGGGTCCACTCCTGTACACTTGGTGAGTTTGGATCCAGTACTATAATATCATACAGAGTGGTTTCAGTGCCCTAAGGATCCTCTGTGCTCCACCTACTCCCCTTAACCACTGGCAACCACTGACCTTTCCACCGTTTCTGTAATTTAGCCTTTGCTAGAATGTCATATACGTAGAATATAGTAGGTAGCCTTTTCAGATTGGCTTCTTTCCCTCGGACATTTGCATTTAAGTCTCCTCCATGTCGTCTCATGGCTTGACAGCACCCTTCTTTTTAGTGCTGAATAATATCCCATCATCTCTACGTACCACAGTTTCATTACCCATTCAAATGCAGAAGGACATCTTGGTTACTTTCAAGTTTTGGCAATTATGAATCAAGCTGCTATACACCTGTCTACAGGTTTCTGTGTGGACCTAAGTGTTTAACCGCTTTGGACAAACACCAAGGAACACAAAGGCTGGATCGTATGGGAAGAGTATGTTTAGTTTTGTAAGAAACCACCGAACTTTCTTTCAAAGTGGCTGTACCATTTTTGCATCTCCATCAGTGATGAATGAGAGCTCCTGCTGCTCATCATCCTTGGCACAATTTGGTGGTGTCAGTGTTCTGGATTTTGGCCATTCTAAAAGGTGTGTAGTGGTATTTCACTGTTGCTTTAATTGGCATTTCCCTGAGGTGAAGCATCTTTTCATGTTTACCATGTATATACCTTCTGTATTATCTATTAAGAACTTTGACCAATTTTTAAATTGGGTCATTGGTTTTCTTACTGTTGAGTTTAAGATTAAATTCCTTGTATATTTTGGATAACAGTTCTTTATCAAATACGTCTTTTCCAAATATTTCTACAATCTGTGGCTTGTCTTTTCATTCTCTTGACAGTGTCTTTCTCACAGCAGAAAATGTGAATTTTAATGAAATCCAGCTTCTCCTTTGGTGTTGTACATAAAAAGCCATGGCCAAACCCCAGGTCTTCTGGGTTATTAATTACTGATTCAATTTCTTTAACTGATATAGGCTTATTCAAATTGTCTACTTCTGGTGTAAGTTCTGGCAGATTGTATCTAACCTACAAGGAATTGGTCCATTTCTTGTAGGTCATCACATCTGGAGGCACAGAGTTGTTCATGGTATTCCTTGATTGTCTTTTTAATGTCCCTGATCTGTAGCAGTATCCTTTCTTTCATTTCCAGTACTAATCATCTGTGTCCATGCTCCTTTCTTTCAGCTAGCCTGACTAGAGGCTCATCGATTTTATTGATAAAATAAAACTGACGTATAAAATCTATTATCAAAGAACCGGTTTTTGTTGATTTTCTTCACTGATTTCTTGTTTTCAACTTCACTGACTTCTGCTATAATTTTTATCATTTTTTCTTCTGCTTACTTCAGATTTAATTTGCTCTTCTTTGTCTAGTTTCCTAAGATGGAAGCTTAGACAAGTGATTTTTAGATCTTCTTTTCTACTATACACTTTCACAATGCTATCAATTTCCCTCTGAACACTTCTTTTGTCCATTGTTTTTATAAAGATTAAATACCAGATATCCCTTGCCACAGACAAGGCTGAAATTGATTGCTCTAGATTCTTTCAGTTTATTTACCTATGTCTACCTACCTACTGATATACAGAGGACTGTCTGCATGTTTTTTAAAAACACAAATGCTATTAAGCTGTATTTACATTATATATTTCTTACAGACTATTTGTCTTCCCCTGCCCCCAAAATTCATGTTGAAGTCTAAACCTCCATGTGCTGGTATTTTGGTATGGGGCCTCTGGAAGGCAATCAGGTCATACGGGCAAAGCCATCATAAATAGGATGAGTGTAGTCACAGAAGGAACCCCAGAGATCCTAGGCCCCTTTGCCATGTAAGAACACAGGGAAAGACAGCTGTCCATGAACCAGGAAGCAGGCTCTTGAAGTGAATATATTTCTTGATTTTGGGCTTCCAGCCTCCAGAACTAGGAGAAATACATTTCTTTGGTTTGTAAGCCACCCAGTGTATAGTAACCTGAATGGACTAAGACAACACTACTCCATTTTCACTTCCTTTTCTCACCCAACAGTGTGTTTCATTTGTACTAATGCAACTGGAGCTGCCTTTTTCTCTTTCAATTTGGGGAGCGAAAGAGAGGGAGTGGGAGAGAGCGAGCAGAAACGCGTGAGTCAGGAGCGAGGAGTAGGGGCAGAGGGAGAGGGAGAGAGAATTTTTAAGTAGGCTCCAGTGTCTGTGAGGAGCCTGACACAAGGCTCGACCACACAACCCTGAGATCATGACCAAGCCAAAATCAAGAGCTGGCTGCTTATCCGAGACCGAGCCACTCAAAACCCCTGGAACTAGGTCTCTCTTGATTATCAGCACATTACTCCACAGCAGATTCTCTGACATTTAGTTAGCTACCCTATTTAGTGAACATTTAGACTGTTTCTAATTCTTTGCTAACACATACTATTTACAATTTCTAATCTGGTAAGTGATAATGATCTGTCATTGTTTTATAAAACACTGTTTCTGATCTGATAATTCCTATCTTTACTGGTTACTTGTATTTTCACTTATGAATTGACTATTTTCCCCTTTGCTTACCTTGTCGGATGCTTAATTGACTGAGCCATCCAGGTACCCCTGATGCTTGCTTTTTAAATTAATACTGCCTTTTTTCCAAAGAGAAGTTTTGAATTTTAAAATAGGTAATTTACCGATCTTTGTCCTTTTCATTTTTTTGTGACTTAAGGACATAATATTATCCATTATTTGATAGTTGTATGTTTATCCTTCAACTAACCACTTTAATTCTATTCTAGAGTATAAACTTCTTAATTCCAAAATCATAATGAACTTTTAAGTCTTGACCCAATTCTGTCATGTTCTGGATACACTCTATTTTTTTTTTTTTTTACATTCCATTGAGTGGATTAAGAAATAGGACACTTCTGGGGCACCTGTGTGGCACAGCTGGTTGGGTGCCTAGTTCTTGGGTTTCAGCTCAGGTCATTGCCTTGGGGTCATGGGATTAAGCCCTGTGTTGGGCTCCAGTCTCAGTGCAGAGTCTGCATGAGATGCTCTCTCTCTCTCCTTACCCCTCCCACCTGTGCTCATTCTCTCTCTAAAATAAATAGGTATTTCTTTAAAAAAAAAAAAAAAAGGAGTGGGGGACACTTCTGTCCACAGAAATGTGGATGCCTCATTCCATTTATTTTTTAAAGACTGCTACAAAAATAAAACAGAAAATGAGAATAATCCAAATGCTCAGCTGAAGAAAATCATCCTTAGTAAAACCAATGACAAAACAGAAGGAAAGTGAAATGCAACACTCCAAACTGAATTAAATATTTTCAAACAAGCATTTGGGTTTACTGGAGGATACTCTGAATCAAATCTTCAAAATATGAGCTCATAATGGACAAAAAAACTGAAAGTAATGAAACTTGATTAAACTCAGAGAAGAATTAGAAAAAAAGCTAAAATCATCAGAAATGTAGACTGACTTATATAGAAGAAATAGATTAAAAGAAGAAACAGATTAGAAGAAGAAATAGATTGAAAACATAATAAAGGACACTGGAGGAAAAACTACAAAGACCATCAAGAAAATGAAAATGAGACAAAGAAAAAATGAAGATGAGTCAGAAAGACAGACTAGAAAACAACCAAAGAAGGAGTAACATTTACATAACTGGAGTCCCAAGGGGCAAAACAAAGTGAAACAGAACTAATATTTAAAACTATTAAAAAAAACCTTCCTGGATATAAAGGACTTGAATCTACAATACCGAAAGAGCTCACTGCCAGCACAATAAGCTAACTTTTCATAATCAACTCAGTGCCATACTTCCACAAAGCTACTAAACAAAGGTAAAGAATCCTTAGGACCACCAGGAAAAAAGATTAAATGACTTATAAGGAAAGAATAGCTGGACTGATCTGAGACTTCTCAAAAACAACAGACAAAGCAGGACAACAATAGTGCAGCACTTCTAAGAAACTCAAGAAAGTGTGAACCAAAGATCTTTCCCTCTAGCCTAACTGTTCTTCAAGTATCAAAGCTATAGGAAAATAATTTTAAACACGTCAATGCTCAAGAAATTTTGTAATCTATGACCTCTCTTTGAAGAATCTACGAGAAAATGAACTCCATTCAACCAAGAGATGACAAGGGAAACTTTAACAGAAGGAGTTTAATAATTTAATTATAGATGTAAAATTAGAACACAGATGAAGAAGAAGTGTATACAAAGAAATGTTGAAAAAATAGAATATACCCAGATACCTATTTTTCTATGTGCATATGTAGATATGTAATGTAAAGCTGGAATTCAATGTTTCTGAAACAGTTCCTGTCCACCAAAATATAGGTGAGAAAAATCACAATTTATTTGTTACCAATGTGACCATCGTGTTACTTAAATCACCATTACACTCCATTCCATGCTGACTTGTGTGGGTTTGACCACCATGTTGTCAACTGGCAGGATGCTCATATCATCTCTTTACAAATAGCACTTTGCCCTTCACCTATATATACTGTGGCATGTTTTTATAAGAATACCACTTAAGGGGCACCTGGGTGGCTCAGTAGGTTAAGCGTCCAACTCTTGATTTCGGCTCAAGTCATGATCTCAGGGTTCTGACACAGAGCCCCAAGTTAGACTCGCATAGAGTCTACTTGAGTCTTCCCCCTCTTCCCTCTCCCATCCCCTTTGTTACTCTCCCCCACTCCCTGCAAGTGCTCGCTCTCTTTCATGTGTGCCCTATCTAATAAAAATCTTAAAAAAAAAAAAGAGTATCCTTAAAAAAAATTACAACTCACATAGTTTAAATATTTTCAATATTCAGATATCCAAATAAGGATATTCTACTGTAATTCTAATATGGTTTTTAGTTTGTGGTCTGTTTATTCTAGGTGGGCAATCTTAACATCTATGAATAATAACTGACTTATTCCTAACCTCTGTGCCTTTTTTAATCACACTGGTTAAGCCTTTTAAAATAATACCGAATACCACAGGCAAGTGCAGGCATACTTATCTTACTCTTGAACTTAAGATAAAGTAATTCCAGTGCCATGCTTTCTAATTTAATGTGTTTGTTTCTCATGATAGTTTTTCTCAAACTAATAAAGTTTCTTTTTAGTTCTAGTTTAAGAGTTTCATCAAAAAATGCTGAATTTTCTCCACACATAAGAAGGGAAATCATCAAGATTAGAGCTGAGATCAATGAGGGAGAAACCAGAGATACAGTAGAACATATCAATGAAACTAGAAGCTGGTTTTTTGAAAGAATCAATAAGATTGATAAGCCACTGGCTACACTAATCCAAAAGAAAAGAGGGAAAGCCCAAATTCATAAAATTATGAGTGACAAGGGAGAGATCACAACTAACACCAAGGAAGTAGAAACAATCATCAGAAGTTATTACGAACAGGGGGGAGGGGGGTTGGGAGAAGGGGGGTAGGGTTATGGACATTGGGGAGGGTATGTGCTTTTGGGTAAATTGGAAGGGGAGATGAACCATGTGAGACTATGGACTCTGAAAAACAATCTGAGGGGTTTGAAGTGGTGGGGGGGTGGGAGGTTGGGGTACCAGGTGGTGGGTATTAGAGAGGGCACAGCTTGCATGGAGCACTGGGTGTGGTGAAAAAATAATGAATACTGTTTTTCTGAAAATAAATAAATTGGAAAAAAATAAAAAAAATAAAAAAAACAAAACAAAAAACAACAAAAAAAGAAAGAAAACAAATAAACAAAGGGGGATAAAGAGAGAGAAGCAAACTAAGAAACTCTTAACTAGAAAGAACAAACTGATGGTTATCGTAAGGGAGGTTGGTAGAATTATAGGTTAAATAGGTGATGGGGAATGAGGAGTGAGTGTGTGGTGATAAGCACAGGGTGATGTTTGTAAGTGTTGAATCACTGTACTGACACCTGAAACTAATATTACTGTATGTTATCCTGGAATTTAAATGAAAACTTAAAAAATAAAAGCAGACATTGCTTACAAAAAAAAAAAGAAAGAAAGAAAGAAAGAAAGAAAGAAAGAAAGAAAGAAAAAAAAAAAGAAGTTATTACGAACAGTTATATGCCAATAAGCTTAGCAACCTAGATGAAATGGATGCATTCCTGGAAAAATATAAACTACCAAAATTGAACCAGGAAGAAATCGACAACCTGAATAGACCGATATCTAATAACGAGATTGAATCAGTGATCAAAAACCTCCCAAAAAACAAGAGCCCGGGACCTGACGGATTCCCTGGGGAATTCTACCAAACCTTCAAAGAAGAAATAACACCTATTCTCCTGAAGCGGTTTCAAAAAATTGAAGCAGAAGGAAAACTTCCAGACTCTTTCTATGAAGCCAGCATTACCCTGATCCCCAAACCGGGCAAGGACCCTACCAAAAAGGAGAATTTCAGACCAATATCACTGATGAATATGGATGCTAAGATTCTCAACAAGATCCTAGCCAACAGGATCCAACAGCACATTAAAAAGATTATTCACCATGATCAGGTGGGATTCATCCCTGGGCTACATTCGCAAATCAATCAATGTGATACAACAAATTAATATGAGAAGAGAGAAGAACCACATGGTCCTCTCAATTGATGCAGAAAAAGCATTTGACAAAATCCAGCATCCGTTCCTGATTAAAACGCTTCAAAGTATAGGGATAGAGGGAACATTCCTGAACCTCATCAAATCTATCTATGAAAGACCCACAGCAAATATCATCCTCAATGGGAAAAAGCTTGCAGCCTTCCCATTGAGATCAGGAACAAGACAAGGATGGCCACTTTCACCACTCTTGTTCAACATAGTATTAGAAGTCCTAGCAACAGCAATCAGACAACAGAGAGAAATAAAAGGTATCCAAACTGGTAATGAAGAAGTCAAACTCTCTCTCTTAGCAGATGACATGATTCTTTATATGGAAAACCCAAAAGACTCCACCCCCAAACTACTAGAACTCATACAGCAATTCAGTAACGTGGCAGGATACAAAGTCAATGTGCAGAAATCAGTGGCTTTCTTATACACTAACAATGAAAATACAGAAAGGGAAATTAGAGAATCGATTCCATTTACTATAGCACCAAGAACCATACGATACCTGGGAATAAACCTAACTAAAGAAGTAAAGGATCTGTACTTGAGGAACTACAGAACACTCATGAAAGAAATTGAAGAAGACACAAATAGATGGAAGACCATTCCATGCTCTTGGATCGGAAGAATAAACATTGTTAAAATGTCTATACTGCCTAGAGCAATCTATACTTTTAATGCCATTCCGATCAAAATTCCACCGGCATTCTTCAAAGAGCTGGAGCAAATAATCCTAAAATTTGTATGGAATCAGAAGAGACCCCGAATCGCTAAGGAAATATTGAAAAACAAAAATAAAGCTGGCGGCATCACCTTACCTGATTTCAAGCTTTATTACAAAGCTGTGATCACCAAAACAGCATGGTACTGGCATAAAAACAGACACATAGACCAGTGGAACAGAGTAGAGAGCCCAGATATGGACCCTCAACTCTATGGTCAATTAATCTTTGACAAAACAGGAAAAAATATACAGTGGAAAAAAGACAGTCTCTTCAATAAATGGTGCTGGGAAAACTGGACAGCTATATGTAGAAGAATGAAACTCGACTATTCTCTTACACCGTACACAAAGATCAACTCAAAATGGATAAAAGACCTCAACGTGTGACAGGAATCCATCAGAATCTTAGAGGAGAACATAGGCAGAAATCTCTTTGATATCAGCCACAGCAACTTCTTTCAAGATACGTCTCCAAAGGCAAAGGAAACAAAAGCGAAAATAAACTTCTGGGACTTCATCAAAATCAAAAGCTTCTGCACAGCAAAGGAAACAGTCAAAAAAACAAAGAGGCAACCCACGGAATGGGAGAAGATATTTGCAAATGACAGTACAGACAAAAGGTTGATATCCAGGATCTATAATGAACTCCTCAAACTCAACCCACATGAAACAGACAAACACATCAAAAAATGGGCAGAAGATATGAACAGACACTTCTCCAATCAAGACATACAAATGGCTATCAGACACATGAAAAAATGCTCATCATCATTAGCCCTCAGGGAGATTCAAATTAAAACCACATTGAGATATCACCTTACACCAGTTAGAATGGCCAAAATTAACAAAACGGGAAACAACATGTGTTGGAGAGGATGTGGAGAAAGGGGAACCCTCTTATACTATTGGTGGGAATGCAAGTTGGTGCAGCCTCTTTGGAGAACAGTGTGGAGATTCCTCAAGAAATTAAAAATAGAGCTTCCCTATGACCCTGCAATTGCACTCCTGGGTATTTACCCCAAAGACACAGATGTCGTGAAAAGAAGGGCCATCTGTACCCCAATGTTTATAGCAGCAATGGCCACAGTCGCCAAACTATGGAAAGAACCAAGATGCCCTTCAACGGATGAATGGATAAGGAAGATGTGGTCCATATACACTATGGAGTATTATGCCTCCATCACAAAGGATGAATACCCAACTTTTGTAGCAATATGGACGGGACTGGAAGAGATTATGCTGAGTGAAATAAGTCAAGCAGAGAGAGTCAATTATCATATGGTTTCACTTATTTGTGAAGCATAACAAATAGCATGGAGGACAAGGGGTGTTAGAGAGGAGTAGGGAATTTGGGTAAATTGGAAGAGGAGGTGAACCATGAGAGACTATGGACTCTGAAAAACAATCTGAGGGGTTTGAAGTGGTGGGGGGGTGGGAGGTTGGGGTACCAGGTGGTGGGTATTATAGAGGGCACGGCTTGCATGGAGCACTGGGTGTGGTGAAAAAATAATGAATACTGTTTTTCTGAAAATAAATAAATAAATAATAATTTGAAAAATAAAAAAATAAAAAAAATTTAAAAATGCTGAATTTTTTTAATGACCTTTTCTTCATCTATGAAAATATTCCCTGACTCAAGCAACGCATTAATAAATTCCTAATGTTAAACCATCCTTATAGTCCTGGGAGTAAAAAGGTCTTCTGGTATTTTCTCTTAATATTTTATTTATATTTATATTTATTTATTTATAAATAATTATATTTTATATTATAATTATATTAATGTAATTTAAATAAATACAAATAATATAATTATTTATTTGTATAATACTTATATATTTACATATTATGTATTTATTTATATATTATATAAGTAAACATAAATATTAATATTAAGTATATTTATATTAAATATATTTATATTATATATTATTTATTTATTAATAATATATATTTATATTTCTTTATTTCGTTTGCTATCATTTTATTAAGTGAGAACAGACTACAAGTTTTTATGCAATTCGTGTCCAGATCTAGTAATTGTCTGAGCCTTTAAAGTGAACTTGAAGGTTTTGTTATCTTTCTGCTCTGCAACAGTTCACATAACGTAAAAGTTCAAGCTTTCTCAAGTATGACAGAACTCACTTACAGAACCTCTGGGCCTGGTGCCTCTCTGATTAGATCTCTGATCACCTCTGACTTTCCCAGCTTTTAGTCTAACCAGTATTCTCCCTAAGATTATTACTACCTGTTTGAGAATCAGGAAGTGTGGCACTGCTTTGCAGTTGAGATTGTCAGGGCCTACCTATATCTTGCTTCAGCCACTTCCTTGTAGACCTGCAGTTCTGTTCTCTCAGACTGATTTCTTGGGTGTTCACAACAATCTGCTATTTATCTAGCTGTTTGAGGGACGATGCAAGCTTAGGGTCCCACTACTCCTTCACCATCTTAACTCTACCCCCTCTGCCTCAGCCACTTCCCAGCTGTGTTTTTGGTAGATTACTCTCCAGGTTTTAATTCCTTTATCTGTAAAATGGGGCACATAACAGTATCTACTTAATAAAACTGTCGTGAAGATTATGAGCAAATACAAAGCACTCAGAACTGCGCCTGGCCCACTCGAAGTTTCAATAAATACTAGTTATTAATTAGGATATCTTTCAAATTAGTTAGAATAAAGCTACACACAGCAATCTTTACTTCAAAAATATCCTCTGAAGGGATACCTGGATGGCTCAGTCATTGGGCATCTGCCTTCGGCTCAGGTCATGATCCCGGGGTCCTGGGATTGAGCCCCACATCAGGCTCCCTGCTCAGCAGGAAGCCCGTTTCTCCCTCTCCCACTTCCCCTGCTTGTGTTCCCTCTCTCGTTGAGTCTTTCTCTGTCAAATATATAAATAAAACCTTTAAAAATTAGTAAAAATAAATAAATGAAATATCTTCTGAATATTATTGAAAATGATTAATATTGTCCATTTATGTTTTCTTTTTTCCTTGACCAGACTTGCCAGATGCTGATCAATTTCACTGGCTTTTTCAAAGAACTAGTTGGCTTCATTTATCCTACCTCATCTTTAAAATTTCTTCATTCATCAATTTCGTTCCTTTCCTACTTTCTTGAAATGAATACTGAGTTCATTTATTTCCAGTCTCTGTTAATGTCTATTAACTATGTTTGCCTCTGCATAATACCTGCCTATATCCCATAGGGTTTGATATGAACTGTTCTCATCTTTCTACATTTCTAAATAATCTGTAATTTCCAATTCTGATTTCCTCTTTAATCCAACAGTTTTATGGTTCTAGTGATCTGAAGTCAGAGGATCTAACCTATATAATCTCTACTTTTTTGGAACTTGTTAGATTTTCTCTATGACCTCTTACATCATAATTCTATTAATATTCCATTAGCATCTATACAGAAAAATATATTTTTGTACCTGTATGTGTAAGCTATAAAATCATGCTGTTATTCGAATTCTTTAGAGCCTTATTTAACAGCTTTTGCTATGAACATTTCAATGCTAAATGCATGGTACAAAAAGGTTCATGGTCGTCAAATCCACTTAAAGGATATTAGATTCTATCAATATCAATTAACATTCTTGTCTCATCGAACCACTCCTCGACCCCCCTGAATTCCATTTCATTTCGTGTTAGGTGCTATTCCTTGCGTCTGTCATCAATCTGGCATATATCTTTGTTTTTCCGACATTTTTATCACTTGCCTTAAACAGTAGAGCAAGATTTTTATGTTAACTCAATCTGGAAGCTTCCATCTTTTAATAAAGGAAGTGATGGCACTTTACAAGCATCATAATCTATTCAAATCTAAATTTTGCTGATTTTTTAACATAAAAATTAGTCTGTCTTATGTTTACAAAGTATAGCAAAATTGGTAGGTAGGTGGCAAAAAATATTTTGCTAATTCTAAAGGAATTCTGTCTAAATATAGTTAACTGCAATATGTAATAAAACCCCACCAATACTGACAAAATGACAGAAGCATTTTGCAGGGATGTCTGGAAGTTTCAGTTGTTACATTCTAGCTGATAGTAATGACAAATTTCTAATACTGAGAAGCTGGTATGATTTGAAAGAAACAGTTTTAAAGGCACAGATAGACAAGAGATGCAAAGAGACAAAGAGACAGGACATGTAAGTGAGGAGCCTGTGAGGCTGAAATATAGAGAAGCTACTAAAAATAAGGAAAAAAAAAAAATCGGTTACCACATTTACAGAAAAAGCCATTAAGTTTCTATGTCCTGTATATACAGTTCTACTTCGATAAGCTTGAGCTGCATCTTTAAGACGGATGTGCACTTGTAACACAGCCTTCGTTTAGTATCTCCCCAAGAGCTCTCAAATGAAATAATGTTATAGTCTATAATCAACTATGTCAGAGAAATGAAGAAATATGAAAGACAATGCATTTATAAAAGGGCCCCTAATTTTTTTAACAAGATTCAAAATAAAAGTTATCATTTCAAAGAGCGAAGTAGAGAAGTAGAATGAAAGAACACCTAGCTCTGGGTGTCCCTGGGTGGCTTTCAGTCAGTTAAGTTTCTGCCTTCAGCTGGGGTCATGGTCCCAGGGTCCTGGCATCAAGCCCCACATCGGGCTCCCTTCTTGGCAGGGGGTCTGCTTTGCCCTCTGCCCCTGCTCATGCTCTCTCTCTCTTGCTCACTCTCCCTCAAATAAATAAATAAAATCTTAAGGGAAAAAAAAAAGAGTGCCTAGCTCTGAACACAGGTTAAGACTTAGCAGATATATCAGTGCAAAACACATACATTTTTTTATTGAAATATCTGCTCTCTTACCAATCTCTACTGAATCAGCTCTAAAAGAGACTGAGTAATGCAGCCTATACAATAAGAATCTGTGGCTACTAGGCTCTTCTCTATGAAATCTACACATCTTTGCTGCAGAGTTAAATGCTTATGAAGAGTCAGCTGTGTCCATTCCCAAACCTATTTATTACAATTGTATTTATTTCTGTAATTACGTGAATTAAGTACTATATAAGCAGATGATGTATGAGTAGAAATAGAAAAGACAGTTTTTGGTGCTGTGAAAACTAAATTGAATGCTTCAGAAAAACTGAAAGACAAGCTACTAAAAAAAAAAAAAAAAGTCTGTTCCACTTCATTGTGGTTAGAGGAAAAATCTGTAGAAATACAGAAATATTCTGCATTTAGATTTCTTAGAAATTTAAGTTCTTTGTTCCACTGTGAGGAAACCAAAACTAAAAAACTTTGATAATGTGTCAGTGACAGCAGGGTTATGCAAAAGGAATGGGGAGAAACAGATACCTACTGAAAGAAAAAAAACCATCTAGAGTTATTATAGCAAAAGATTGATGAATAAGTATAAATTTATACTGAGCGTTTTAAAGAAGTAATTTCTAGCTTTAGTACTTAAAATTTTTTGTTGTTGTTTTTTAAAGCAGGCTCAATGCCCAGCATGGAGCCCAGTATAGGGCTTGAACTCATGACCCTGAGATCAAGACCTGAGCTAAGATCAAGAGTCCAAGGCTTAACCCACTGAGCCAGCCTAGCTTTAGCTTTTTAAATTAACTGATAATTACCACCAGTCAACACTGGCTAACAGGTTTCTTTTAATGTAAATTGGAAAACAGTAATTATTATTTCCTGGCAACCTTAAAGCCTGATGTATGTTTTCTTCAAAATTTAATTTTACACAGTTAAGAGATAAAGAGAAAATCTTAGAAGAAATCAGAGAAAAGAGAAGTCCAGACCGGATGATGGCTAACTGCTTATCAGAAACAATGAAAGACAAAAGACAATGGAATTATATCAACAAAGGAAAGAGTGGGGGTGGGGGGATGGGGGGGTGGGAGGGTCTATACCCAGTGAAAATATGCTTCCAAAATGAACAAAAATTTTCCATTTTTGAATAAAGGTGATGTAGTCTCCAGCAGATCTATACCAAACTCTTCCTCAAAAAGGCATTTTAGAATGCAGATAAATGAGTGTAACACTAGTATAGCCATAAACTCTAACCTGATCTAACTGTAATATCATTTAATTAAAAAGAATTAATTTGTAAATTCTAGTCATTTATTATTAGTTATAAAATATCGCTGACCAGCCTCACAACTGCCATGACACAGGGGCATGTCCCCACCATATGTGGGTGGCAGCTGATACGTAACCTGACATTGCAGGGAAGGAAGCACTGCTCATTCATTCTTCAATTAGCAATAATCAGCAATAATCGCGCCTCAGATAAACCTCATTGGCTACGATACTGCCACTGTGCAAAGCTACTGCTTATTCATTAGGAGCAAACTTACTTACCTCTTTGTTTTGGAAAAATCTGTTCAGGATGCTGTAAAATAAATTACAGTGCATTAATTACTGTAACATATTACAAACCTAAGTGAAATTTTAAAAATATCAGTGAAGAGAATTACCTTCATTACTGGCCTGGCTTGCTTCTCAAATAAACCACTTGGAAAAAGGTAAGCAATAGCTCTCTGAAAATATACACAAAGGTTAATTAACAACTATTAAAAACACAAGTTAATGTTATGACTAATACTTTCTGAGTGCTTAGTACATGCCAGAGATCTCATAATCTTTTAAACAGGAGAAAAAAATGACCACATACACATCCCCCAGAGAAAAATAATTTTCACTATTAAACTGGTTATTAACAATTTTCAAGTGTCAGTTTCAAACATGCATGTGCTCCCACGAATCCCTCTTTTATTTTTTATTATTATTTCTCAAGATTTTTATTTATTTATTTGTCAGAGAGAGAGAGAGCGCGCGAGGGAGCAAGCATAAGCAGGCAGAGGCAGAGAGAGAAGCAGGCTCCCCGCCAAGCAAGGAGTCCGATGCGGGGCTCAATCCCAGGACCCGAGCCAAGCCGAAGGCGTCCCCAAATCCCTCTTTCAAAAGCAACGAGAGATGCCCCTCTACAACCTCTGTGGTAATGTGCTCAGGAGCCCCACTTCGGACTCCCCGTTAGCAGCGCGAATATCAGATACTGAACACTGAGAAGAGCAGGCTCCAAGCCTCACCCACCGCGACAGCCCCAGTGTTTTTGGATGCTCTCTGAACTCTTCCTAGGAAGTTTTGAGAGGTTTTTATACTACATTTCCCCAACTGGGTTCTCTGAAAGGTCTGTCTCTCAATGGGGACACTATTGGCATTCTGAGTGTGACAACTCCGTAGTAGGCAGCCTTGCCCTTCCCTGTCCTATAGGTCACTTAACAGCCCTGGCCCTTCTCCACCATCTCTGCCGGTAATAACCCTAGCACCTGTGACAAATCCTGCCCGCACACATTTCCAAAAGCCCTCCACCGCCCAGGACTGCCACCAACTTGAGAACAACTGTGTAAGCCATGCCAGTGTCTTCGCCAACACCCCTCCTCACAATCAAAAGGAAACCACACACGTTTTCCTTTCTCTCGAATGGTATCAGATGAGAAGTCTGTGGCCTTGGATCTTATTAGCACTGCATCTGAACTCTAAATGAACTGGCAGCTCACGTAGGCACAGCGCTGCTCTGTTGGAGAAGCTGTTCTCAGGATGGGCCTCTGTGCCCTTCCACGCAGTCAAAGTGCTAAGACCGGATTCCACCCCTGAAAGTCAGGGGTCTGTAACCTGGGGCTTATCATTTCAGTTATCTTAGGGAGTCCCTCTGTGTCTCTGAGTCACGCTTCATTCTCCCATTTGGCCTTCTGGCAATAAAACGGACACTTAAGAAACCCTTCGATCACAAAGCAGAGTGCTAATTCTGTGAACATTTTTCTTTTTCTTTTTTAAAGCCAGGGACGACTCTGCCTTTCCTTCTCTGAGGGAGAAAAGGTGGACTTTTTAATAAGTGATGTTGAGACAACTGATTGCCATTTGGAAAAAGGTAAAAGTGGACGCAAACCCGACACCATATACAAGGATAAGCCGCAGATGGGTCAGACGATTGAACACAGAAAATCAAACAAGTATGAGGAGAAAACATGGCAAATTCCTCTATATAAGCTACACCTCCACAGGCGAAACCAACACCATCACAGGTTATTCGCTGATTTACAACCGCAAAATATTAGAACCCCCACCCCCAAGGTTGGCTGCATAAATGATGGCATGTCCATGCCACCACGCACTCTAGCCATAAAAAAGGATTGATAAAAGCAAGACACAAGGGAAATGTGCTTAGAGTGTGACCTTTGGTGTAAGAAAAAGAAATAAGAAAATACATATAGGAATGGGGAAAATATACATAGGTTTCTTTCCACAAGGAACGGTACAGTGTAAACAAATAAAAATGATCATTTATTAAGGAGTAGGTGGCAGTAGGGTGAGGGCTACGGGGATGAGTAAGGCTTTCCTGGGGATGTCTTTATTCAGCTGAACTTGGAAGCACAAATATGCTCTATGTATTAAAGACCAACATTTTCAAAAGAAACTCTAAAACTTAATATAAACAAAATAAACAAACCTCATTTCTTTCTTTTTTAAAGATTTTATTTATTTGACAGAGAGAAAGAGAGAGACAGCGAAAGAGGGAACATAAGCAGGGGGATGGAGAGAGGGAGAAGCAGGCTCCCCACTGAGTAGGGAGCCCGATGTGAGGCTGGATCCCAGAACCCTGGGATCATGAGCTGAGCTGAAGGCAGAGGCTTAACAACTGAGCCACCCAGGTGCCCTATACAAACCTAATTTCTAATGACAAAAACAACAACAACAAAACACCACAACAGCAGAAGAATGCTTCAACTTTACTCAGAAGGCTTATTGTTAGTAATATTAATATTAAAATTCTGAAACATTTTGTATCTGTTCTAACATAAAGTAAATAAAGGTATCAATTTTATGGTGACCAAGATGTTACTCAGGAGAGAAGATACAAACATAAAAGAAATGTAATGTTAAGTTTGAATTAGACAAACCAAAACATACTTGGGATCTTTAAAAAATATTATTTCCTGGATTATTCTTATAATATTTAAAAGAGATTACTTTTTAGTTCTGTCCCCTCAAAGAGCACAGACGTATTGAAACTCTAGAATCAAGGAGTGGCCTCTAGCAACCAAATCTTGGTTTCTAAATACAGTTTCCTAGTATAAAGAATAGAGCATCTCAGGAAAAGGATTAATCCTAGGCCTCAGGCAGGGAAAGCAGAGAATAAGCCCGAGGCACCTTCCTGTGCCAGAAAACAAGGAAGTGCTCGAAAGGACAGAGAAACCAGCTTCAAGAAGCTTCCACTGACCACACTTGCGACAATGTGAACATCAAAAGAACAATGACAATGCCTGGTAACATACTCAATACATACATGTTTTAGAGTGTGCCTCTACACACACACACACACACACACACTCTCACTCTCTCCAGGGTTCTGAAGTAGGAAGCAAGGAGAAAAGGAAGGCCTCTTTATGAAACAATACCAGTTAATAAAAGTAGAAGGAATGAAAGATGTAGAAAATCACCGTTTTATAACCTCCAAAGTAATCTTCAATTTCAGCTAAGGATCACCAGTGGATGATAAAAGTCATTGGCTGAAAGGTTACTGGGGCCTAGAATATTCAAATGGACTTCAAATAATCACCCTACAGATGACTTAGTTACGAAGGGAAAAAAATCACTTTTACAATAAAGAGGTCGGTGGTCACCACATTAACCAAGGGGTCAGATGTACAATCAATAGTGGGACAAGCTCATTATATACCTCCTGGTGTGAGGGAACAAGAAGTATACAATATCACACAAGTATTCCCCTTTATACATTCTAAATCTAATCACCAGGAGCAAGCAGAAAGCCAGAATGTAGACAACAGTGTAAGACAAGTGGTCTGGATTCTACAAAACTAGCTAGCTATAAAGACATTTTAAGGAAAACTGACGAAATTTAAGTATAGACTATAGATTATAGAGTGTTACAGATTTATTGTTAATTGTATTAGATATAAACGTGGTTACCATGGAAAAATGGTATGAAGGATGCATGTAGGTAGGGCTAAAGTAAATGCGGATACTTTTGAGTGAGTAACTCACTCAAATAAGTTTTATATATACAGAAAGGGAATGTGGCAAAATGTTAACTGTCAAATCTATGTGAAAGGTATGTATGTGCAAGTGTCTTTGTATTCACCGAATATTCAAGTTTTCTGGAAATTTGAAAAATTTGAAAATAAAAAGATGAGAAATGTTAAAAATTAAAAAGTAAGTCCATCGGATCTTTCCAAATCTAACCTGTCTCTGCAGGGCCACCATGAGCCTACAGCACCTGTAATAGCCCAGCTGGCCTTCAGGCCTGGTTCCCACAATCAGCCATGGCACTCCCAAGGCTGGTCAGACATCTTAGCCAAGGGGCTACTGACTCAAGGCCTGGGTGAGAATAACAGCATGGAAGACTGATGTACAACTCTGCAGCCTGGGGTAAGCATGCCAGGATTACATGGCTGAAAGTCCAACCAACTTTTGAATCAGGTTCAAGCTGTCACTGGTATCATTTTCAAATATAAAAATTTACTAGTAGTCTATGTGAACAATGAAAGAGTTCAAGAAAGCAATGAAAATGTAAAGAATTTCAACCCGCAGCAGATTTCTCATGAAAACTAAGACATACACAAGTCACGAGGAAGTTAATCAAGAGAACTTGAAAATAAGGCACTGACTGCAAAGGGTGTCTAGGTCTTACAGGCAATCTCTGTATTGACTTAAAAAAAAGTTAGTAAAGATTTTGGTAGAAATATTCTGAAATTTCCTAGAAGGATCAGAAAAAGTAGCACTGCCTTAAAAACAATAACAACAACAACAACAAAAACCCAAAAATCTCAGCTAAGAAAAAACATGTATTTACTAATTCATAATTCCTCATTATATTAGATGATAATGTTGATTTTATTTATTTTAGAAAGAATGTGCAATGCAGAGGGGGTGGGCAGGAGCAGAGGGAGAGGAAGCAGACTTGGCGCTGACCGTGAGCATGACACAGCGCTCAATCTCATGACCCTGAGATCATGACCTGAGCCAAAACCAAGAGTCAGATGCTTAACCAACTAAGTCATCCAGGTACTGCAGGTGATAATAATAACACAACCAACTACACTGTATTGTATTAACTATATTATACTATATTATATACTCTATTACTAATTACTGACAGGGGATGTACAAGGTACTCTTCTATACTGTACCAACTATATTATATTTGTACCAAATTACATTAGGTTTTGTACTAAGTACTGTGGAAAAGGTCCATAGAGTAAGACACCATGTTAGATAAACAGCGAAATCACAGGCTCAGTAAAAATAAGAAAAAACCAAGGATGGCAGAAAAAAGAATGAATGAAGATACAGAACATAAAAGAGTTATCCCTCCAAATCCATATTACATCTTTTACACCAAAATTATGAGGAATAGGCTTTCTAATTCCAGGGGAGTTATGATATATTAGTCATAAACTGGTTACTTTTTAACCAAACAGAAGATACAAAACAGGAAAGGCACAGTAGGAATGTACATTTCGTCATCCGTCCAGCATGCAAGGGACAGTGCGACCACCACCTAAGGCAGCGTTTCCATTTCCATTTACCTCCTACGGGCACTCTGAAGAGATTTCTTACAAATTCTGAGGCTAACAAAGGACTACCTGGATTTTATGAAAAAATAATTTTGTTGGTTTTCTGGAACTGCAGTTGTTAAAACTCAAGTAGGTGAATACCGTTTTAAAAAAAAAAGAGTTTATAGGAAGAAGAGAATTTTGAGTGTGTGCATGAAGCTGCAATGTTTGGAGCAGAGCACCATGTGCTGTAACAGAGTAAAACCCTTACTCTCGCTGCACTTCAGAATTCACAACAGAGAGTGCTAAATATCTAAGTAACATAAGACCCTTACTACGTCCTATAACCATAAAAATATTCTCCAGGAACACCATTCCCAGTGATTTTAACTTGTGAGAACATTGGCTTTATCTAGTTGTTGTGGCGATGAAATAAGGTATTTGCAAAAGCACAGCACCCCACAGGCACTAGACAAATGTTAGCTATACGAAAATGTTCTATGTGAAACACTTTCCACATTATTTTGTATTAAGACTTAAAGTGGCAAAGATAAGAACCTGGACCTCCTGAAATTTAGTATCTGAATGTGCTCTTCCCTGCCGAGGTCAGGGAGCCAACCTAGGTCTCTCAGAAAACGGATTTACTTCTCCACTGGCATCAAGGACATTCACCTAGTTAGAGGTAAAATTAGGAGAAAAGCCCAACTGTGCTCAAAGGAAAATAAATTGACCATTTACTGTGAATCAGTTTTACCTCGACCAATTTTATTCAACAAATACTCATTGTACCTAAGTTACAGGGACTCTGTGAGTTTAGGAAGGTATAGTTCCTGACCACATTCTAGCAGCAGAGACAGATGCATACATAATCTCAATTACGGGGGTCACTGTCACAGTACACATGGAATAACATGGCTTAGTAAAAGGATATTTTACAGGACCTGTGCTGCAACTATTTCTAGGTTACACAGATGGAACCAAGGGAAGTGGTCACGAGCTTTTCCCAGCAATACTTTTCATCTGACTTCTTAGCAGTCACTTGTCCCTTGCCAAGTCAGGTCTTTTACATACTGTTTTCTCTGCCTGGAATACCATTGTTCCGTCTCTCTAACATTTTCCTGCTTCTCTTTTGAGACCTAGCTCAAATGCCAGCCCTCCAGAGCGACCTCCCCTGACTCCCCAAGGGCTCTGTCATTTCCCTTCTTTGTTTATACCTGTGGGAGTGCTCTCCACATTTGTCTCCTTCCCTATGACGTCAGTCACAATGGACAGAGCTCTCAAGACTCTCAAGACTTGAGAAGATCACTGGCCAGTCTGTTATTTTCTCCTCATCCTTCCTCCTGGCTTGAACTTCCACACTTCTTGCAGCAATCACAAAGGCTGATGCTCACCCCCCCTTTTTTACATACCAATTCCTGCCCTGGGTGTGAGCCACCTACACAAGACTCCCAGTGTCACCCAGGCCAATAAACCCCCCTCAATTCCCATTTCTATCCTTAGAAGCACACAACCACTTTCTCAACGACCTTACTCTTCAGCCCAAATTCTGATCCTGCGATTGCTTGGGCTCACCAAGCCTTCCTCTGGAACCTCACGACCTACAGCCTGGTATCTACCACAGAAGGTTGCTGTTTTCCTGCTCACAGCCATGTTCTCCTCCTACCTCTCTCCAAGTTCTTCCATGGTCTCTTGTAAACACAGCTCTGCTCCTCGCTTAAAAGCTAGTTCCCTCAGAGCTCCATCTCTGATTCTCCTTCTGTCAAGCAAATTCATGCAGAGAGACTAAATCTATTTCTTTAGTTTCCAAACCACTCCCAACTGTCAGCTGTCTTTAGGATTGCTCCACTGAAGTATCCTAAAAGCACATTCATAGCTGCTCCTCAAATAACTTACTTTTGCCTCCTCAAAGTTCTTTCTCCCAGGCCCTGTTACCAGCTCTTTGGATTTTACCTTGGTCATATGTAGAAGGTGCTCTCGAAGGCAAAGGACCTTGGTTTCTTAGTCACCGTTGCCCACCCCCGAGGGAGAACATCGGCAGGTATGATAGTCCCCCTTATTTGCGGATGATACGTTCCAAGACCCTCAGCAGCTGCCTAAAGCCGCAGACAGTACTGATCCCTATATATACTATGCTTTTCCCTATACATACATGTCTATGATAAAGGTTAATTTATAAATTCAATACAGTAAGAGGTTAACAAATAACAATATACTGTAATAAAGTTATGTGAATGTGGTCTCTTTTTCAAAATACTTTATTGTACTGTACTAACATCTTCTTGTGATAGTATGAGATGCTAAAATGCCTATGTGATGAGATAATGTGAAGTGAATGATGGAGGCACTGTGATGTAACGTTAGACTACTAGTGATCTTCTGATATGACAGAAGGCAGATCATCTGCTTCTGGATGGGTAATAGAAACCACAGAAAGCAAGACAACAGGTAGCAGGGGAAAACAGTACGCAAAGGGTAAATAAAGAAGCAAACTGACTGCACAGTCCTTGAGTGAATCAACTAGACTATGTAACACTTTATAGACAATTGGGGAAATTTAAATACAGATTAATATACAAATGATCCCATACTCGGTCATATACTCAGCCATACTGGGTCCCATGCTCAGACTATATTAAAATTAATTTTGTTAAATGTGATAATGGTATTGTGATTATATAGGAAAATATCCTAACTTTCTGGAGATGTATACTCAAGTATGTAGGGGTAAAGTATCATAATGTTTGTAACTGACTTTAAAAGAAAATAGTTCAGCAGCACCTGGGAGGCTCATTTGGTTAGACTCAGGTCATGATCTCTGGGTCCTAGTACCAAGCCCCAGGTCAGGCTTCCTGCTCAGTGGGGAGTCTGCTTCTCCCTCTCCCTCTGGTCCCACCACCGTATATACCCTCCCCATGTTCTAAGAAAGAAAGAAAGAAGGAAGGAAGGAAGGAAGGAAAGAAGAAAAGAAACTAATACACAAAACAAAAAAAAAGAAGAAGAAGAAGAAAGGAAGGAAGGAAAAAAAAAACCAGTTTAGCCACAAAATATACAGGGGGAGCAAATATGGCAAAATGTTATTTAAACTAGGTGATGGTCACATGGTATGCATTATACAATTTTTTCTTCTTTTCTGTATGACTGAAATTTTTATAAGAAAAAGCATACAAATTAGTGTTTATGGTTATCGCTATTGGCTTAGACTATTTCAGTTTTTCAATTTTGGTTCCTACTCCCATGTAATATACATACATAAATACATATACGTATGTATGTATACATGGACATATATACATATATACACACACATATAAGTCATGAAGCTTTTGCTAGTTTATAATTGAATAACCAAACAACTGAAATTGTTTTAGTAAACCTGTTGTTTCAGTCAGATAAAAGCAACCATTTCCTACATTTCTAAATTTCTATTTATTCTTACAGTGTATTTTTGAACTGTTTTCAAAACCAATTCTTCGGGTATTTGGAATCATGTCATTGAAAAACAATATAAAAATGAAATTGCAGAATATTACTTTTACTTCCAAAGTATTTCCTTTCTTTCAAATAACACAAGGCAAAAAAATACAAATTCTTACTTATGGGGAGATCACGGAGCAATCCTCTGGTTAAACAGTCCAGAAGAACTTTCTCCAACAAAAGAAATGTCCGATAATCTGTGTGGGCTGATTGATATGTAGCCCATGTGGTTACTGTGCATTTGACATATGGCGAGTGCAACTAAGGAATTGGACTAAGGAACTAAATGTTAATGTTAGTTAGTATTAACTAACTTCAAAGAATCCCACACAGTTAGTGGCAACCACACAGCTCTAGACTATTTTAACCAAAGCCCTCATGCAGCATGACAGTCTTGCACTGATGTTACTACTGTGTATCTCAGCAAGGTTTTCAAACTCCATTAAATTGGTACAAAGTTATACGATCTGTGATTTAATTTTACTGGTCTACCCAACAAATACCCACATTCATAACAGAGAATATTAACAACCAAACTGTCTTTGAATAGAAGATTTCTAGAATGAATCTGGTCATGATAGCCATCCCTCTTTTTCTCTTTATGAAGTGAGAGCATTTTAATACTTCAGATTTGTGATTTGATTCCCTGAGGGTTTGAATGGAGAACTCAGTATTATGGAAACCACGTGGAGAGCTGAATTTCCTGACTTCTCTCTTGGAACTACTGAGGCTCTATTCTACTAGCCAGAATGACTTAAACTTCCTGTGTCTAAGGCAAGAGCACTTGGATTTTATACCTCATTTCAGCCTGGATTTCAGAGCTGGGGGTAGGAAGTAGAAACATTTACATATAGGAAGTTGCAGGAAAATATAGGTATAATATACATACAAGTACTCATATGGGGTAAAATGAAAGTAACATCACAAAAGACTCCAGATACCCAATGAGTCTTCTTGCAATGTTTATTGATTCAGGACAGCTCCCACTGTCCTCCTCCCACCTTCCATATTAATCTTAACTTGCTAGGGGAAAGAAAAAGACATAAATATCCAGTTGTGACCAACACTGAAAATTCCCGCTTGTTGCACATCTCCTTTCTCCTAGAAAAAGCAAAAACAAAACAAAACAAAACTGCCAAAAAACAAACCAAAAAAACCAACCAAACTAACAACAAAAATGACAAGCATCCACCTCTTTCTTAAAGCCTCGGAACGCCTACCTGAAGGAACAAGGTATCCTCCAGAGCCCATGAGGACAGAGCCTTGTCTGCAACATGCCCTCCAGGGGACACTCCAGCCAGACTCTGCAGGGCCTTCAGTAACTGTCCCCACAGTAACTGTCCCCACCACCATGTCAGAAGCAGGAATGGTGAGGGGAGGAAAGTACGTGTCAACTTTCTCTCCAAAGCCTGGTGCTAGTAGGGACACGGCTCCTGGACATTCTACACATTTGCCAAGTATGAGAACATGTGTGCTACAGTCTGCTATTCCAGAACCAACCTCACCGGCATGGCCTCACTAAAGTCCCCGGCATCTCCTGTTAACTACTAGAAGCTCTGCATTAGCTATGAGGGCACTGGTCTCTGCAGTGGGAGCAAGACCCACCAGGTAGCACAACAGCCTTATTGCTTCCTGCCTTTCATACCATCTTCTTACCCTAGGAGCCCCAATGATAAGATTATGCCTTTCCTGACCAGGATTACTCGGTTTTAATTCAAGGTCAGGCGAGGAGAGGTTAGCTCAGTGGCTGGCACATCCCACACCCATAAAGCAGTCTGTTAGGCTCTAGTGCCTTCACACCTTATTTTAGTAGAAAGACATTTGTGCAAGCCCTTCCAAATATGGCATTTAACCCTCCACCTCCCTCCATACCCCCACTAAATTTGCCTCTTTGGCTTCCTCAGTTGCTTTCTATTAAAAGCCACAGGCTCAAGAGACTTCCTCAAGCTTTCCTTATAGGTGGTAGACAACATCCTCACTCCTTACAACTGACAGCCTCTGGCCCAAACTGGAAAAACATTTCATGAAAGACAAAGTCTTCCAAGGCTGATGTCTTGAGTCTTTGGGGCTTTCCAAAATACCCAACAGGAAAATACTATTCCCAGTTCAACATAAAGCTGTAGATGGTATTTCAAAGAAGAGAATTATAATAAAAAGTAAGTAACAAAAGTGGTTAGCAGCATAAGGGCTTTTCCCATAAAATTTTTAATTAAGGTAAAAATTTAGTTGGGAAAGGTTCAGAAGTACCAGAAAAAAAAAAAAAAAAAGGAAAGAAAGAAAGGCAGGCAAAGAAAGTGTTAAAATACTTGTCATTTTAAAGCAATTTTCCTGATATAATTCAAAAATATCTGTATTAAGATGGTAAAAGTGCAGAATTTAAATATTTTGATAAGGTGAAATTAAGTCAACCAGAAAATCAGAGGAGGAAGGTGACGAGAGAAATACTTGACTCTCTGCTAATGTTAACCCATCTATCAACTATAATGTTCTCGAATACCCTGGTGCATTGGGCACTTAGCAGGCGCTAAAGACGCACCAGCAGGACATGGCCTAGGTCTTCAAGTATCTTAAAATTAGAGGAAACTGGGCATTTCACATGTGAATTGTGGTTCTGCCCACTTAGACTATGTTTTTCAACAACAGAACTAACAAATTTCCTAATTATCTGGTTATGTAAACTGAGAAGCACCCAGTTCTTCCACAAAGACAAAAGACAAAAATCGATGCATTTGACCCATGAACAACAGTTTGAATTTCTGAGGGTTCATGTATGTGCTGATTTTTTTTTTTTTTTAGAAATTTTAAACATCAAATTTATTCATAGATGTTTCTGTGTTGATTTCTTTTTATAAACAGTACAGTACTGTAAATGTATTTTCCTTATGATTTTCTTAGTAACATTTTTTTCTCTAGCTTGCTTTATTGTGATTACACAGTATGTAATAGACCTCACATGCAAAATACGTGATTATCAACTGCTTATGTTATCGGTAAGGCTTCCAGGTAACAGTAGCCTTTTAGTAAGTAGTAAGTAGTTAAGTGTTGGGATTTTCACTTTAAAGGGGGTCAGCACCCCTAACCCCTGTGCTGTTCAAGGGCCAACTGTCTATCAGTTGGGACTCAACTCCTCAAGAAGCTTGGAAACAGTATTACTAACCTAATGTTGTTACTTGTTTTAGGTTAGCATTTGTGTTTCAAAAGAACATTTTCTCAGTCTAGGAACCAGATTCCAGATGTAGACTGTAGTTTAACACTGGTATGCAAACACCAAATCATTGCCTTACTCTGATTTTGAAGCTGTTGATGACTTACTCTTTCAGTCTGAAGTTCACTCAGAAGAAAGGCTGAGCCAGAGGGAGAGAGAGAGAGAAAAAAAAGAGCATTTTCCTATAATAAGTTCTAGCTTAGTATTTCCTATATTAAGTTCTGAAATTTGTATGGAATTCAACGTGGCTAAGTTCTTAGGTATTTTAAACTTATGTCACACTTGAAAAAGTTGTTTCATATTTGAAGTAGGGTTCAACGGTTGTTATTTGTTGTCATAATAACAAACAAACAAAAAAAGCCATACTTCTTTTGGAAATAAAAAAGTGGAGTATACATTTAACGGTAAGTATAGGAAACTTAAAAAATTTATTAGACCATAGTACTGCTTGCCTGGATCTAAAACAAACAAACAAAAAATGCTGACAAAAATAAAGAATATAAAATTTTTAAAAAATTAATCCAAATAAACCATGGACTATGGCAATTCTCCTTTGTGTATATGATTCTTATATTTTCAGATTTTTAACTAGAATACAGGGAATTCATGGGTTCCCTAAAATGAAGGCAAAGTATTTAACTACATTCTTAGGCTTAAATCAAAGTATAAAAGGACTGCAGGCTCAACCCAGGAGGAGCACTGGGTCAGGAATGCAATCTCTATTAATTAGGTATCCCAGCTGGGCAGTGGGTCTGCAGCTGTTAACTTGATCAATGACTTACCTAAATGTCATCTCTACTGATTCGCTTATAAATTACCAGCAAGTGAGACTAATGTACAGGTGCTAATTTATTTAAACTGTTCTCTACAGTTCTACATAGCTTTATAAACTGCATCTGGCACCTAATGTTAGCTGTCAGTTGCACTTAGACATGCCTGTCCTAACGACTCTGTTCATTAGAAGTGAGCACAAATTATGAAATATTGTGAAAAATGATACATCAAATGGAATGGGCACAGCAAATCAATTAGAGAAACTTCATACAGCATATTCACACTTAGGAGAATAAAACATTCTGGTTTCAGAATGAGGTCTATAATACCAATTAAAAAGTAATTGGTAGACTTCAGCAGTGTTATATATCAATTTGCTGGCTTTTTTCCTGAAATTCTATAGTTATGGAGAACTCAACTTTAATTCCCAAATAAAGACATTAGTAAATGCAAGTGCAATTTTGTATCCATAATACTTAATGCAAGTGAGATGTTTCCAACTTAAAATTGGTAACTGCTATCACTTCATTCAAAAAGGAAAATGCAAACAGCAGTGGTTCTCAACTTTCTTCTATGCTGACAGCAGATTTCGAAATTGCTGTCACCCAGTGTCCGCTCCAGCTTAATAACATGTTACAGGGTCACCGGACAAGGCTTTCCCTTTGGGTCACTGTGGGAAATCGCTGCAGCCCCGCCTCTGTTACAGGCTCTGGGGTTGATTTCTTTACAGTCTTCAAACATGCAGAGTCTTCCCTTGGCCAGACTGTAACCCCTTTGAGGTGAGTTACAGAATCCACTCCAGTGCAATGTTCAATCTGATGGTTCAGTTCTCTTCATGGTAACTATCGGGTGAGAGTCAAAAGTATTTTTTACACACTGATCAACACTTGGCAGCAACCTGTAAGGCTGAGGAATGGGAGTTGAGAACCACGGCATTAAGATACATTTTCAAAACAGCGTGCATGTCAGCACTTGCAGCAATGGAAGTATATTATGTACATGGACACCTGTATATGTGTGTCACCATATATACTACTCACTGGCAACAAGGGGGCACCCGCTTTCCTTCGGCCATATCTCCCACAGGTGGTCAGGGGCATCATAGTGGTTCAGTGGGAAATTACAATAGGTGGTTTCTTTTCAAAAGAACTTAAAATATTAGGCAAAGATGAAACTATCTTGAAAGGGGGAAAATCTGTACTTGCCCATGACTAATTTCTTTCCAGTTAATTCGTTGTTTCACAAACCAAAAAGAACTTTTCATATAAATGCAATACCAAGACTGAGCATTAAATATAAAAAAGTAATTTTGTAGAAACAATTCTAGCATATACACAATGCTGGAGCTTTAATAATAAACTTCTAAATAATGTTAACTTTTAAGTAAATATTAAAAATGACAATTATTTTTATTCACAAAATTTTATGTCATATCCTTTCTATTTTACCAACTCACATTTGTCCTCTTTTTAAAGGCCTTTGTAACTGAAAGAACACTAACATGTAAGATTAGCCCGGTGTAATTTTCACATGTTCTATATGCTGGACTCAGTAAAGCCAGGGGCCAGATTTCTATCCAATTTCAACGTTCTGGAATAAAGTTCTAAACCTAGAAATCCACCAAAAAAAAAAAAAAAAAAAAAAAAAAAAGCCCATGAAGAGCTAAAATAGATGACCTAAATTCATGATTTTACTTAGTAGGAAGGGCACACAGGTCCTGACGCCACGTCCAAGGGCTCTTACATTTTAATTCACAGGGCCTAACAAGTTTAGTTATGCTAGAAGCCTGGAAGGCGAGAGCTGCCAGAGGCAGACACACGCACAGACATCCTGACAGAAAAGGATATGTCAGGAATCAGTCAGTACAGGGACAAACAGAAACTACGAGCCCCAGCCAGGGTATCAGCTTAACAACCACACTAAAAGAAAAATCCTGAGGCACTGTAAGGTTAAATTATACTCACTGTACTCTACTAACAAGGTTGGGGGAGAACCCTATTTTAGAAAACATTCCCCAAAAAATTAATCTTTGAAAGTGTGGAAAAACAGACTTTGCATATAGGAAGACCTTGTATAGCTCTGGATTCCTATTTATAACAATAAATACCAACCCCATCATGTTTTTCTAAAGACTGAATCTGGTAATGTAAACCAGGTTCCCAGAGAGCATCTTGAATGTATATAGGAGGTTTTCAATAAGTGGTGATATTTTTCATTACAAGTAACAATTAAAAATAGGTTTCCCTTTTCTGGAAACTTCACTTGTGTGGAATATCTAATTTTCTGATCACACCTAAAGTAAGAGAAAAATTGCTGTACCTGGTTTTAAATTCTGTATTAAAAGCCAAACACATTACAGAAAGAATTACAAGCTCTAAATATAGAAAAGCAATCATGATGTTCTTCCAAAAATTATTTGGAAGCTTAAAATATTTTCCTGGTTTTGGATATCAAATTATTTGGTTTTGTCTTTGGAAATAACTAAGCATTCTGTCAGTATGAGAACACTACCTAAGACTCATTAGCTATATACTCTTTTTTAGGTTATCCAAACAGCCAAATCTCAAACAAAGATAAGAGTTTTGAAAAGACACAAAACCAGGAACCACAATGGCTATGTAATTTTAACACTTTGGTAACAGTTGGTTGTCACTGTCCTCTTTTGCTTTTACATCTACTTAGACGCCAAAGAGAGTCCACTAAATTTAATAAAATGCCCAAAGAGTTCATTGATATAAAATGTGAGACTTAAGTGAGGCAGATCAATTACTAACACAGCAGAATTACGTCACTGGTGTCAAGGAAAGGGGCTAACACTTCCTCGTAGGCATTTAGGCTGGGTGAGACAAGATCTCAACCTGTGTGTATGACACCACTTCCAGTGTCAATCACTCTGTGATAAACCAATATGTTCAACAGTACTTCCTATTGTTCTCAACACACAGTCTTAGGTGGGATGGAAGATTTGTGTGACGAAGGCAATCAGAGAAGGAGTGAAGGATTCAAATTATGGTAGATGTTACTTACAGCATTTAATAGTAATAGTAATAGTAAAGGTAATAGTAATACAATGGCACCTAAATTACCAATGTGAAAATTATACAGTGAGCCTAGGCTTTCAACCAGGTAAATGAATTAAATTATAGGCCATGTCGACTACCTGGAAGTTAAATCATCTTGAAAATATTTTTAACAGCCCAAACAAATAATTCTGATTAAAGATCTAACAACTGAACTAACCAAACAAATAGTTTTTAAAATGTTATGAAAATGGTTACTTCTCAGACAAAATTACAAAACCATTGAACAATTCTATTTCTTTCAGTGAGCTAAATATGCTCCATGTACACCCAAAAATGTAGTAAACTCAGTTGGGTAGTAGGAGCCTCTTGCTCAAAACAGTTACTCAGGGACACACAGGTCACAGGGAGAGGACAACGGACCAGTTTTAAATGCAAACAGTAATATAAAAAAAACTACCCCAAAAAATCCCAGGGCCAAATGATTTCAACCAAACATTTAGAGAATTAATACCAACTCTTCACAAACTCTTCTAAAATAGAGGAAAACACCTACCAACTCTATTGAACGAGGCCAAGTATTACCCGGATATCAAATGAGACAGAGACACATATAAGAAAACTATAGATCAGGATCAGATGCAAAAATCACAACAAATACTATCAAACCAGGGCACCTGGGCGGTTCAGTGGGTTAAAGCCTCTGCCTTCAGCTCAGGTCATGATCCCAGGGTCCTGGGATCTAGTCCCCCATTGGGCTCTCTGCTCAGCGGTGAGCCTGCTTCCTCCTCTCTCACTGCCTGCCTCTCTGCTTACTTGTGATCTCTGTCTGTCAAATAAATAAATAAAATCTTAAAAAAAAATACAATCAAACCAAATCCAACAATGCATTAAAAAAAAATCATTCACTACAATTAAGTGATGGATTTATTCCCAGATGCAAGGGTGTTCAATATTCACAATCAAACAACATGATACATCACATCAATAAAAGAAAGGATAAAAGCCATATGACCATCTCAATAGATGAAGAAAAAGTAACAAAGCACAACATCCAGTCATAATAAAAGTCCTTAATAAGGCAGGTTTAGAAAGAATATACCTCAACATAATAAAGGCCATAAAATGAAAACCTACAGATATCATTATACTCATCAGGGAAGAACTGAGAGCTTTTCCCCTAAGGTCAGGAGCAAGACAAGGATGTCCACTCTCACCACTTTCATTCAATATCGTACTGGAAGTTGTAGCTACAGCAATTAGACAACAGAAAGAAAAAAGGCATCTGTAAGGAAATAGTAAAACTTTCACTATTTGTAGATGACATAATACTACATATGGAAAACCCTAAAGACTCCACCAAAAAACTACAAGGACTGATAAATGAATTCAGTCAAGTTACAGGATACAAAGTTAATGTGTAGAAATCTGTTGTGTTTCCATATGCTGATAATAAAGCAGGAAAAAGAAAAATTATGGAAACAACCCCATGTACAACTGCACCAAAAATAATATGATACCAAGGAATAAACCTAACCAAAGAGGTGAAAGACCTATACCCTGAAAATTACAAAACACTGATGAACACTGATAAATTGAAGATGACACCAAAAAATGGAAAGACACCCCATGCTCATGGACTAGAATAACAAACACTGCTAAAATGTCTATAATACCCAAAGCAATCTACGCATTTAACACAGTCCCTATCAAAGTACCAAGAGTATTTTTCACAGAACTAGAACAAAAAAATCCTAAAATTTATATGGAGCCACAAAAGACCCTGCATAGCCAAAGAAATTTTGAAAAAGAAAAACAAAGCTGGGGGTATCACAAGTCCAGACTTCAAATTATATTACAAAACTGTAGTAATCAAAACAGTATGATACTGGTACAAAAACAGACACATAGATGGAATGGAATAGAAATCAATGGAATAGAACAGAAAACCCAGAAATAAACCCAGGGCTACATGATCAATTAACCTTCAACAAAACAGGAAAGAGTATTCCATGGGAAAAAGACAGCATCTTAAACAAATGGTGTTAGGAAAACTGGACAGCCACATGCAAAAGAATAAAACTGGATTGCCTTCTTTCACCATACACAAAAATATATTCAAAATGGATTAAAGACCTAAATGTGAGAACTGAAACCATAAAAATCCTAGGAGAGCACAGGCAGTAATTTCTCTGACATCAGCCACAGCACCATTTTTCTAGATATGTTTCCTGAGGCAAAGGAAACAAAGCAAAATTAAATTAATGACTCTACATCAAAATAAAAAACTTCAGCACATAGAAGGAAACAATCAGCAAAACCAAAAAGCAACCTACAGAATGGGAGAAGATATTTGTAAATGACATATCTGATAAAGGATTAGAGTGTGTGTGTGTGGGGGGGTTATATATATAAACACAAATGTACGTTCTTTATATCTCATATATGTATTACATATAAAGATCATACACAACTCAACACCCAAAAAGCAAATAATCCAATTAACAATAGGCAGAAGACATGAACAGACATTCCTCGAAATAAGACATCCAGATGGCCAATAGACACATGAAGAGATGCTCCAACATTACTCCTTATCAGGGAAATGCAAATCAAAACTACAATGAGATGTCACCTCACACCTGTCTGAATGGCTAAAATCAACAACACAAGATTGGGTTACGAGTGCCTTGCTGGTGGGAATGCAAACTGGGTAGCCACTGTGAAAACAGTATGGAGGTCCCTTAAAAAGTTAAAAATAGAACAACCCCATGATCCAGCAATCACACTACTGAGTATTTACCAAACAAAAAACAGAAAATCAAAAACCAAAAACACTAATTCAAAGGGATACATACATCCCTATGTTTATAACAGTATTACTTAAAATAGCCAAATCACAGAAGCAGTCCAAATGTTGTGCGTGCACGCGCGCACACACACACCCCTCTCTCTCTCCACAATGGAATATTATTCAGTCATAAAAAAGAATGAAATCTTGCCATTTGCGATGACATGGTTGGAGGTAGAGTGTAATGCTGAGTGAAAGAAGTCAGAGAAAAACAAATATGATCTGATTTCACTCATGTGGAATTTAGGAAAACAAAAAAACAAAAAACAAAACAAAACAAAATCCCACAAAACATGAGCAAAGGAAAAAAGAGAGAGAGAGAGAGACAAACCAAGAAGTAGACTCTAAACTATACAGAACAAACTGATGGTTAACAGAGGCGGGGTGAAGGGGCTGGGTGAACTAGGTGATGGAGATTAAGGAGGGCACTTGTGATGAGCACTGGGTGATGTGTGGAAGTGTGGAACCACTATATGGTATACCTGAAACTAATACAACATTGCACATTAACTACACTGGAATTCAAAATAAAATTGTAAAAAGTTACAACAAACTTCAAAGTGGTTAAATTTTGAATATCTTTGCTAGGTATGTTGGGATGTTTGACAAAAAGTTTTTTTTTTTTTTAAAGATAAAAGTATTATTTATTATTACTACTTTCATCACGGTTAGACCAACTCAAGAGTGGAATAATAACAGAGTTCTAACTTTAATTCTCAAATCATTTAGAACATGCCCTGACTTTGAAAATTCAAATATATAGTTAAGATAATAAAAAACACTCAACTCAGGTTTACTTATGGGATTTCTATAAACTTCACTATATTTTCATCACCATCTGTTTTACCATTTTGTAAGAAAGCGGAGTTTAAGACTCCACAATAGGATAAATGTTTCCAAATTGTGTATGAGCATTCACAGTGGCTCCTAAGACCTTGAATCAAGAAAATTATCCATTTCTGATTAAAATCTAAAACTTGCTATTATTCATAATGCTTAAAATACAAAGTAGCATCTTTCTTTGAAACCTTGGTTAGAACTTGCAATGCATAGTGGTAGTTGTCCTTATTCTGACAGTTTGATGAAAACTAACACAGAGCTAGGGGCACCTGGGGTAGCACAGTCGGTTAAGACAAAACTCTTGGTTTTGTCTCAGGTCGTGATCTCAGGGTTATGAGATCGAGCCCTGCCTCAGGCTCCCAGCCCAGCACAGAGTCCGCTTAAACTTTCCCTCACCCTCTGCCCCTCCCTGCTAGCATGCTCTCTGGTTCCCTCTAAAATAAATAAATCATAAAGAAACTTTACAGCAATTACCTTCCCAACAGAGTAACTGCACTTACGTCAATGTCCTCTTGCGTGAAAGTTTCTGGATCTTCTCCCATCATGTTGGCTAAATGTCTCTTTCCTATGTTGAACTCTTCAATTTGCTTTTTAATAAAATCCACTGTGTAAGTTTCACGTCTTAAGGCTGCAACATTTTTCTTTGTTGTTACACCTGTGGTGTGCCTTAGCCTTAATATCTAGCAAAAAACATAAACAAAAAGAGAAAAGATTTTAAATTAAAGAATTATCTTTAGGCTACCACCTCTGAATGAAACAGGATGTTCAAACAGTTCTCTTTATTATAGTACTCAGTTGGCAAGAGTCTGGAAACAGGTAAAAAGGATTGTTAAGAAAGCCATTGGAAATTGTACTCCACTCAAAAGCTTGCTTTTAAAAGCCTCTGCTTACAGTTTACTGGCATTTCAACACATTAATACCCCAAAAAGCCCAAATATGTAAGTGATATGCTACCTCCTTATCTACTACAAACATCCACATTTGATAGCACTTGGCCAATGTCAACTAGTTGTGATATTTGACACACAGGCAATGAAAAGTAAAATGACACTCCCTCAAAAAGAGGCAAATGCACATGCAGACAGAACCGAGCAGGCAGAAGACAAGAGAAGGAAGAAGCATGTACTGGGGGAGAGCACACTTTGGCTACTGGTAGTCACCTTGTTGTAAAGTACAAACATGGCCCATCTTTCAGGGCCTTAAAATAATAGTTTAGCTTAGCTTGAGACTATTCTGTGGTCCTTTAAGTTGATACAGCGAAGAAACTGCTTCACTAAGCACTGACAAGATTTATCATTAACTTGGTTCAATACACTAACTTACAGAAATAAGGGCTTTCCCATCCTTTTAAACTATCAGTAATGATATCACAATTGCTGCTGTTGATCCTTTTATGCTGTAGTACTAGGAATTTCCCCTCAAGGCATTAATAGTTCACCTAAAATAAAGGGTGGTAAAGAACCAGAGAAATGTTTTCAAATGACTGTTCAGCCACATTCAGTGGCTGGATATAACTAGAACAGATACTTCTGGTCCTGGTTTTTCTCAAAATCTGAATCTGTGGTTCTCTACTTTCATCCCAGCCTCAACAATTTTAAACACTCTTAAGCAATTCTGACCTTAAGAACTATAATTCTTAGTAACTCCTTCACTTTCCTTTTTATTAACATAAATTTTCTCTGGCACATACCATCACCAACACCATCCCTGCCTCATCCATTCCCTGACCCTTTGAGAACCAGAGATTAAAGTAACTATAATAATTTGTCACCACAGTAACAATAGAAAGCAGAAGAAAAAAATTCAGGACAAATATTATAATACCCTATTAATAGTAAAAATTATGTTCTTAAATGCTCACAAATCAAAACAGTGATAAAATGATTTCTTGTTACTCTTAAATAAGATAGGGCCATTTAAAATTCCATGAAACCATATAGTTTATTTTTCCTCAGGGGAGCACAAAGAACTTTCTCTCTTTATATTATTAATCAAGAATCTTCTTTTTTTAAGATTTTATTTATTTATCTGAGAGAGAGAGAGAGGGAGCACGAGCAGGGGGAGGGTCAGAGGGAGAAGCAGGCTCCCCTCCGAGTAAGGAGCCTGATGTAGGACTTGATCCCAGGACCCTGGAATGATAACCTGAACTAAAGGCAGATGCATAACTGACTGAGCCATCTAGGCATTCCATTAATTGAGAATCTTAAGATGCTTTATAAATATACAGTGTCACTATCAATTAGTAAAACACGACCCAAACTTGCTTACATACAGTGAGCCTGCCCTATTACAGCGTCTTTGTACACCCCTGCTATCTTTCCCCACTGCCAGTGCCAACAGCACCAAATCCTCATTATGAGTTTTGCCATCTTACTATATTTTTACTTTTTCCAGGGTTTGCTTCTGGTTTGTTTTTTTTTTTTAAATGATTTCATGTTTTCTTTGAACATGGGAAGATGTTGCTACCTGTGTTCAAAGTGAAGAGAAAATGCCTGTCTGCCCCAAGAATCATGGCAAAGCTGTGGATTTGGAGGAGAAAGCTGCTGTTACTCGGTAGAGGTGATTTTCCCCAATGTTCCCCTGCCAAAAGGATGATTACGAGGCTGGTTTTGTTAAGTCATATGACAAAAATGTTTTTGTCCACAACTAAAAGAATCCATTCATAATACAGGTGAGCCTACTACACTTTTTACCAATCACCAACCACAGCCCTCAGGAGAAATGAGTCTCCCAGTGAATACGGGAGACTTCCCCTCACTGAAGTAATGAGTTCTAAAGGAAGAATAAGATTAGGAGGGAAGTGATGAGTTCAATTTGTGGCATGAAAAGTTTGAGATGCTTGATGGGCATCTCAGGAGATATAGGTGTCCTCAAGGCAGATGGCTCTGTGGGTGTGTACACAGGAGAGACTTGAGCGGGAGATGCCATCTTGTTAAAAATCAGCACGGGACATGATGTGACACCATCTAAGTAGGGGAAATGGCAGGCATTAGCGTTAAGAGTAAGAAACATCTATTTTACTAGGCAAAGAAACAACACAGTTTGTGAGGGAAAGCATAAGATTACTTATGTATTATGGCCATTATTTTTATGAAACAGGACAAGAGATGGGTCTGCAGAGTTAAGTGGGGGGACAGGTTTGATGGACTGAATACTTCATATTCAAAGAGCGATGATACAATGGTTGTAAAGAAGACAGAACAATTAAAGGAAGAAAATAAGAAAAAAAAATTAAGCACCCCTTTATACTGGATGTGGGCCAGGAGAATAATACCAAAAAACCAGTTATGAATCTATATTCATACAATAGCTATAATATTTTATTAATTATCTTCCTGTTTCCTATATATTTCCTTTGTATGTTTCAGTGGTACATTCAATGTACTAATTAGTTCAGAAGAGTTCTATCATAAGGCAAATTGTACCTTCAAATTATAAAGTATTCCATTCTCAGGCAATACTTTTACCTTGAATTTAATTGCTGAATCACAATATTGCAACCCTTTCAAACTTCTCTTTGCCTTTTCCTGGAATATCACTGCCCATATTTTTCATTTAAATTTTAAATCACTTCAGGTTTTGAATCAATCTGACTTTTTTAATACATGAGACTATCCTGTTTAAATGGACTTAAGAGATACTGTCTCATTTTTTCATCTTATTTTGTCTTTATCGTTTTTATGTTTTCATTCCTGTTTTCTTTCTTTTGCTAGATGGTCTATAGTTTTTTATATTTGTCTTTTGATCCAGCAATTTAAATACCAAACAGCCTACTTTGATTTTAATAATGATCACCAATAAGTCTCCTAATAAAGTGTTTAAATTATTTCTCCTATCAACTTCAGAAAGTAATACTCATTGAATTCTCACTTATTGTTTACTTCTTCGATCATAGAAATTGTGTTTTTCTGTCCTCCAACCATATCAGCTTCTCTCAGTCTTATTTCTTATCCCTTTGTTCTGCATCCTGTATGATTGTTAAACCTTTACTCCTTGGGTTTTCTGTTTTCTGCAGTCATTCTGAATGTCACTGGTCTATCTCCAAAAATCTTTCCTTAACCGTTTCTTTAATTGTATCTTGTCTTATAGCCTATTTCATACGGCTCTCCCTCACCCAACCTTTTAAGAATGTCCCTGACAGTCAGTTATAGTAAAATAATTCTTCCATTTTGTTGAGTAAATTTCTTTTGCGTTTTCTTCATCTCTCTTTCCCACACTGTTCCTTTCCTTTTGTTCCAATAACACTTTAATATCACCTCAAGCAAGAGAGTTGATTATTGCCTTGAGGATTCATTTCTTCACTTGATTTAAAATTATCTTGTATCTATATTCTTCAGACTTTGTGACATGTGGTGGTTTTCTTAGTTTTAATATAAATGAGGCTTAAAAAACTAAATTTTTTTTATTGTTGTTCACTTCAGAAAGAGGATTTTTTTTTTTTTTTTAAAGCCCCCACTTTGCTATTTTTCATAAAATCTCTTTAGGATCTTTAGGATCTTTTCAAAGACATTTGAAAATGTCTTTGACTGCCGGAGAATATGACACTCTGGAAATTCCTATTTATTATAAAGCCATCACAGCATCAATGCCAGATTACTGAATAGATTTATAAATGTTCTAAATTATTCCAGCAATGATTCACACAAAAATATTTACATTCAAAAGAGTCCATTATTCATTAGTAAAATCCATTAAGTAAGATGAGGCTAAATGTGAATCAACTAGGTCTTTGGCTAGGAACAGCCAGAATTCCTGGAGAGAACATGCTTTGCTGATTGAGTACAAATCCCCAACAAAATTTTCTACAGGTTCTACTTCCAACTGAAAGGCTGTAACAGTGAATTTTTCTCACACTTTGTTTTTAGGGACTGGTATAGATACAACTTGACAGATTTGTTTCTTTTTTAAGATAATCAGTGGGTCAGACAACTATAATTTCAATGAAGCAGGTTGCCAAAGAAGCAGACACATCCTGACAGAGCAGTGATGTCCCAAATTTGGCCAAATGCCAGTGCCACACACTACTTTAATGATATTACGAGTATTAAGGAGTTTCCTTTTTGTTCACTTGGATAAAAATGGAACAAAGAAGAACTGCTGCTAATTTGAAAAGAAATGGCAGAAGAAAAAATACTTTGAGGAATAAAAAAGAAAAGTAAAGACTAAAGTCAGATTAGAGAAAACATGGATAGAAACAATATAAGGACATCAAGAGAGAAAGGATAGTAACCTTTTTGAATGAGTTTATATTTTTATCAACTAGCATTCTCTAGATGCAAGCAAAAGAAAATGACTTTGCTTAAGGAAAGGAGACATTTCTTAGAAGACTAAGAGGCGCCCAGGACTATACTTGAAGCAGGCAGCTAAAATCAGGAACTCTAATGATACACAACACATTCAAGAAGTCTGTGGCCATTAAGATAAAATGCTATTGCAACTTTCCTTAGCTCTTTGCTCAGGATCTCACCCGAGGGGCTATCTAATGAGGCTACCTTGGGTCAGCTGCCCCAGATTACAGTTCTTCCCCATTGTATCTAATGGGGAGGAACTCATTCCTCCTGAGAAAACAGGAGTGCCTGGTGAAAGGGAAATGGACACCAGGTTAAACGAACAAGGAAATCTACTACACTACTTGAGCAAAATTTCACCATTTATATTCTTTCCACAAACTTATAAAACTTAGAGCCTTAACATATTTCCTAATCAAATGAAATATAGGGGCTTTGCTTGAATTGTGCTTTAAACAAGCGAACTATAAAAAATTATTGCTGGGACAATCAGAGAAATTTGAACATGAAACAGGTAATAGATGATATTAAAATTTTGTTTATTTTGTCAGATATTTGCATAGTGGCATGGAAGCTATGTGTTGTTGTTGTTGTTTAAGATTTATTTATTTATTTGAGAGACAGCATGAGTGGAAGGTAAGAGCAGAAAAAGAGAAGCAGACTCCCCACTGAGCAGGGAGCTGGATGCAGGGACTCAATTTCAGCACCCTGAGATCAGGACCCAAGTGAAGGCAGATGCTTAACCAACTGAGCCACCCAGGTTCCCCCATGATGGTTTTTTTTTCCCCTTTTAAAAACTGCCTGTTAGAGACGCACATTCAAGTGTGTGTGTGTGTGTGTGTGTGTGGAGGGGAATTGTGAGATTTATATAAGAGCTCACAGGAAAAAAAGGGAGACAGATGAAACAGGATTGGAAAACAGTTACAATTATTGTATAAGCTGGCTGACTTATACACAGGGTTCATTATAGTATTCTATTTTTATAAATGCCTGACAGAACATGCTTTATTTTTCATAATAAAATTCTAAAAAGTAAACTATTTTACAAGTTCATTTGACAAATTTGGGCAACTACAATGGGCCAGGCTATCTACAGAATCTTAACAGAAATAACTGTCAAGCAGAACCGAGTTGGTGTTAAAATGAGAACACTGCCATACCGAGAGAAGGAAATACAAAGTATGGTCCAACTGCAGTTTTCTTACTTAAGTTACCAATCTACCTGGCAAAAAGAAGTGTGGCTGGTGTTCACATGTATACACACGTGTATATGCACATGTACACATGCACATATCCCTATATGTAAGAACCCTTCACAAGTTCAAATTCAGGAAATGAGTGAGCATCTAGGAAGTATCTATGGGCACTGTACTATGCATCAGAATAGGGATACAAAGGTTATGCTATTTATCTCAAGAGGTTTACAGCTAGGGGAAAGACCTAAATACACAAGACACTTAGTTCATAAAAAAGAAGTAAATGTGGGTCTTTCATAGTTGCAGACAGCTTCCAATGGCTCCCAGTAATTCTACCATTGGTATTCTTTTTTTTCAAAAAAGATTTTATTTTTTTATTTGACAGAGATCACAAGCAGGCAGAGAGGCAGGAAGAGAAAGAGGGGGAAGCAGGCCCCCTGCCGAGCGGAATGCCCACCATGGGGCTCCATCCCAGGACCACCAAGACCATGACCCGAGCCGATGGCAGAGGCTTAACCCACTGACCCACCCAGGTGTCCCCCCAACCATTGGTATTCTTCCTGTTGTTCAATCTCCTCCCCTTGAGCGTAGTTTTCTGTAACTTGCTTGAGTAACCTCTTTCTAATGACCAGAATATTACTAAAGTGACAGAATGTCACCTTTAAGATTATGTAATAAAGACTGCGCTCCCTCTTTTTCTTTCCTGTCCTGATCAACCTGATGGAAGCCAGATGTGGTATGCTGTACTACAGAGACCCACGTGACAAGAACTGAGGGTGGCCTCTAGCCAACAGCCCATCCAACAGCCTGCAGGATATGAATCCCACTAACACCCACAATGAACAAACTGGGAGGCAGATTTCCACCCTCCAGCCCCGAGACAATTAGAGCCACAGCCAACACATGGAATGCTACGTTATGGGTGACCCAGAAGGAAGACCCGGCAAAGCTGTGCCTGCAATCCTGACCCACAGAAACCATGAAATAAGAAATGTCTGCTGTTTATAAGGTGCAGAATTTGGGGGTAACTTGATAGGCAGCAATAAGTAACTAATTCATTACCCTACTTACAACAATGAAGCATAATACAAGTAGATTTAGTACATTAACTCTATCCTTAAAAGGACAGGATGAGATCTCAAAACAAACAAACAAACAAACAAACTCTTATCCCATCAAAGGGGTTTTAAATTCCATTGCTAATAAAATGAGATTTTAAAAAATTCAAAAGTTACCTAGGGGAAAACATAACCAATTTACCGAGCTGCAGACAGCATTTGATACAAATGGAAGTCAATTTTTAATTTCAAAGAGTTTTTAAGCAATTTATCAGAAAACTTTATTAAGACCCTATCATAAACCAGCTGTATGCTATGATAAATACAGGACATTATAATCTCTAGGCACCCATAAGATGAAAGAAGGAAAGAACAGATACTTAAGACAAGAACAATGTTTTTACATAAAATCAAAATACACAAGGGCTAAGACACCAAATGTTATCGATCATTCCTTGGCAGACAGTCCGATTCAACAAGGGGGGCGGGTACTGACCCAGTGAACACGGAAAGTTTAAGCACTAAGTGTCTAGTAGAAAATAAAATTAAAAGGATGTATCATTGATAACTGGCTTTCAAAACAGGAAACTCGTCTACTAGTTTTCCTTATTATAAAAGTCAAAGGGGTGCCTAGCTGGCTCAGTCAACAGCATGCAACTCTTGACCTCTGGGATGTAAGTTCAAGTCCCATGCTGGGTGCAGACATTACTTAAAAATAAAATCTTAAAAAAAAAAAAAAATCAAGGGCACCTGGGTGGCTTGGTCAGTTAAGCATACCACTCTTGGTTTCGCTCAGGTTATGAACTCAGGGTCCTGAGATGGAGCCCCAAGTTGGGCTCTGTGCTCAGCGGGAAGCTGGGAATCTACTTGAGGATTCTCTCTCTTCCTCTTCCTCTGATCTACCTCCCCTGTGCTCACACACTCTCTCTGTATGTAAAATAAACAAATCTTTTTTAAAAAGTCATAAATATTTAAGAAAGCTAAATTAACATTTTTACATTATATTGATAGAGGGTTTGGGAATCCATGGGTAGCCTTTGTAGGACATCATGGCTGTCAACTGCTTATAATGCCAGTGCGGATCTCACTAGTTTAAGACAAAAAACAAAACAAAACAAAACAAAAAGCCCAAGTACCTTAGTATAGCAAAACAGATCATAATCTGGGCCCGCCAAAGTTTCTTATCTCTCACCATTCTTGCACCAATTACTATACCAATTATAACTGCTATAACCAATTAGTTGTTGCTGCTAGATCCACTGACCTCTGTAGGTCTCTGTCCCTTCCGTACCTATTAACATCATCATAGAACAGAACACCTCTTTTTTCATGGAACTCCTAACTGCTCCTGAAGACTGTATCATCTCCTTTGAGAAGCTGCCCATCACTCTACCCATTTCAACTCATTTGCACTAGGTACTGCACTTCTGTGCTCTTCTGTACTTACCTCTGCAAATCTTTATGGTAAACTGGGTGTAGGTCCCCGATATTCAGGGGTTTATAACCTGAAGTTTCACCATTCACAAATAAGATTCCCTCCTCCATCCCAAATTTGGTTCACTTAAATATTTGTATTTGTAGTGGCATTAATACAAAGCATGTATATAAGATGGGTACACAAGAGGAAGTCTGCTGGTTAGGGTCCCAACTAAGCACACAGGAGTCATAGTTTAATAGAACTTGTTTCTTTTTCTAGATGGCATCAGTGTTTCTCACTTTTTTGACTGTGACCCATAGTAATAACTACTATTTAGATCACCACCTAGGACACACTTATATATATAAAAAATGCAAATATATATAAAAAATTTTTATATTTTTTATATATTAAAAAATGCAAAAATACCCTATGAGATGTATTTGTTATTATTATTCCATCCTTTTAGAAATATGACCCCTAAGAAAAATGTAACTATGTTTTTCTTTTCCTGAGTGAGAAAGAGAGCATGTTTGTGTGTGCGCAGGTGTGGGGGGCAGAGCGAGAGAGGGAGAGAGAACCCTAAACAGGCTCTATCCCCCGCCCCCCGGCTTGATCCATGACCCTGACCCTGAGATCTTGACCTAAGCCCAAATCGAGTTGGATGTCCAACCGACAGAGCCACCCAGGTAGCCCAAGAAAAATATAACTATTAATGTTAGATATAGAAATGAAGGAGTATTAATATTTAAGATAGACAAGTCTGTGCCCAAAAAAAAAAACCAAAAAACTTTTATGAATATCTTTAATCACATATATGGTAATAGTAAGGGTCTGAGTGGGGTCAGTTAAATCCTTTAGTTATACGTGAGATGCCCTTCTTGTGGTAAAATATAAGCTGTGACACTACAAAGGAATTTAGGGATTCGGCAGTCTCAGGATCATCCCTGGAGAGTGCTAAGGGTCAATACTGTCCGGTAATATATTATTTGATAATGATTTGTTTACTTCACAGTGGCTGGCTCAAGTAAAGTGCTCAGTAAACATTTACCATATGGAAGGGGAAAAAAGCTTTATTTCAGTCAAGGAGATGAAAATTAAAGTAGCAAGGAGAAATCGCTGTTCACCCATCTTACTGAAAAAAATAGCTAATGCCAGTAGAAAAGGGGGCATGCTCATATATCAATGATGGAGTGTGGATTGCTACTGCCTTCCTGGAAAGCTGTGGAAATATCCATTCAAATGTAAGATGTACACATACTTTGCAACAATAAACTCCCAACTGGAATGCTCTTCTACACAAATAAAAGGAATAGTACTTAAGAATTATTACAGAATGTTAACATATTAATGGTAAGAAAACGTTAACAAAATAAATGGCCATCAACCATTACCACTGACACATATGTATGTATATGATAAAAAGGATCATAGAGAAAGACAAAGGATACACAGATTCTGGAGTCTGAGGGAGGGAAAGAAAGTTAGCACCCCTCCCACCCCACACATACAAACATAAAGTGTCAGCAATGAAAACATTCTATATGCTACAGCCCCTTTTAGAGCTAACTAGGCATATGCAGGGAAAATATATTCAAAAGAGATGCATGAAAAAATGGAAGTTTCAACATATTTTCCAACAATAAAGTATTAAGAGGTGCCCGGGGGGCTCAGTTGGTTAAGCATCCAACTCTTTTTTGGCCCAGGTCATGATCTCAGATCCTGGGCTAGAGACCCAAGTAGGGCTCCACGGCTGAGCAGGGAGTCTGCTTCTGCTTCTCCCTCTACCTCTGTGTCTTCCCATGCTCATGCTCTCTCTCTTTCAAATAAATAAAATCTTTTTTAAAAGTATTAAAAAAGTGATGGATAAATGAGTAGATGGACTGGTTGATTTAGATTAAAATATAAAAGAAAGATTAAAAAATTTAGATTAAAATATAAAAGAAAGATAATTTTAAAAAGCATTCCTTTTTTCAATAGTTTTTATATAATATTTGACTTCTTTACAATATTTGGTACTTGTTTATCACTTTCCCTACTTAAAACATTCGCCTGTTTTCCAGGACACCACACTGTCTGGTCTCCACCCTACTTCTTTAGCAGTTCATTCTCAATCTTTAGGATGTTCTTCTTTCTTGACTGCTGTCCTTCAGGACCTGTCCCTCCACTTATAACAATTCAGGACACGTTCACTAGGTGTTTGAATTCATTTCCAAGGCCCTGATTACTATCTACAAGTTAACGGAGGCTTTGTAAATCAGATCCCTTCTTGAACTACAAACCTGTCAATCTTTGGGCCTACTGGAAATCTCCTCTTGGACATCCCAATTAAAACTGTATAATAAACATAATTACATCCAAAACTTAACTCATTTTCTTCCCTCTCAAAACTTTTCCCTTCTTTTGAGATCCCATGTCAGCAAATGGCACCATCACCCAACTGATTTCCGTGAAGCTAAAATCTTGGCTTCTCACTGCTCTCAGGAGTAAAGGAAATGTGAAAGTTCTGGTCTCCATCTCTCCAGAGACAAGATTTTGGGGGAAAATTAAGAAAACAGAAACTGCACAGATGCAACGCACTTTTAAAGTCACTGTCAATCTTATCCACTGTGACTTTCTCCAGTAAGTCTTCCAGCCTACTGCAGAAGTCCAGTTCTCATTTACCTCCCCCGGCGCGGCCCTCTTCCACACTGGACCGCGGGCAAGCCGGAAGGACCGGACCCACCACACCTAAGGCACGGACTCTAGTTCAGTCTGCAGACAACTTCCTCACTGCACCCTACGAAAACCAGAAACAACCTCGACTGGCCGCTGCAAACCAATACCCATTTCTCCTCTCTCAACCTCAGACCTCTACTAAATACCCCAGACCCCTAAGTCCCCGTCTGAGCGCACGTGAGACGCCAGGGGAAGGTTGCGACCGCGTATCCACATCTTTGCGCTACACGGTCCAGTGCTTCTCCCTTACCTGGAATCCAGTACCTGTCTGCAATTCAGCAGCCGCGGCTTTCCAAACGCCTTGTCTCCGGGTGAGGCTAACCCTACCTCCGAGAAAGAGCCGGTAGAAAGCTGCTGCGCCGCAGGACACACAGGGAGTCGCCATATTGGCTACCGGAGAGCCCGGCGGCCGGGCAAAGGGGCAGGACTTGATAAAGCTTGCGCAGGCGCGGGTGGGAGCTAGGTTCCGGGGGCTGTCGGGAAGAAACAGGGGGCGTGTTCTGCAGGGCGGAGCGGCTCGTCGCTGGTTGGGTGTGTGAGCCCTCGGGGCGTGTCCGACTCCACCCCCTTGCTCGTCGTAGTCCTAAACTGAAGCGCTTGGCCTCTTTCCTCTCCTGCAGCTGCTGAATTCTCTGGTGGTGTGAGTCTTGGTACGACTTTCACGTGGCTCTTCAACCAGCCCTCCCTTCCCTTGGCTGAGGCTGCACCTCGAGCCGGCTCTCCTTGAACGGCAGAACTCGTGCCAAAGCAGAGGCTGTTGTTCTTGCTCACGCAAGAATGAACTCCAAGCCTTGGCTGCTTTATATGTCTTTCTACCATGGGTTTCCCCTTCTCTCTACCTTTCCACATTTTCTGGGTCCAGGGTCTCCACCTGCCTCCAGCAACTGCCAAACCACTCTACTTTCCATGGCGCTCACACGTATGTTGTTGAACTGTTTAACGCGCAGGCTAAACCATTCACAGATGAGGACGAAACAGCCTTAGCCATGTTTACGCGCCTCTCCCCACAGTGTCAGCGCTAAGCCTCACTTGAAACCCAGTCAGAATTAAATGCACCGTCATGGAATAAAAATGAGTATAACTTGCTTCCGGAGACTTGTGGGCCCTTGAGAGTAACTCCCAAAGTGTTTTCTACAAAATACATTTTTAAATGATGCAGTAAGCCGCTCTGAAAGGATTTCCAAACATTTAGAATGGAAGGATCAGTAAAATTAAAACACAAACACACAAAGTTGTCAAGCAAATACATACACCATCATTTCTTAAAACACACTTAGTCATTAAAAAGGTAGAAATGACATAATCCCAGAAAAAAAAAAGTGTTCTTTTAAATGGAATGTATTTTGTTGTATTGAAAACTCAGTCTTATTCTGTTAGTACCTTTTACACTAGTAAAACTTTCATCAGAAATTGGCAGAGGTTCACAAATTTGGGAACCAAAACTTCATAGCTCATTCAAATAGGTGCCTTTAGACAGCAGTTCCCACACATTGTCACAAAAAGGTTTTTAACTTAGTTGTGGGTATTTAGTTAAATAGAGAACAAATAAATATGTGGAAGCAGAATTTTTACTATTTCTTTTTAATAATGACATTCTGGAACATATAAGAACTAAGTAAGTTCAGAAATTAAGGTGAGGGATTGTAGGGATTTTTTTCTTTTCTTCTTTTTTTTCCCTTCTAAAATCCATGTTACAATATTTCATTAGATTACAGTAAAGTGAATGTAATACATTTCCTGCCTCTAGGGGCAACACTTGGACTGCTGCATGAAATTTCCCCTGTAGCCTTTGAGTTTGAAACAAATATACCATTATAGGTTGACATTTGGTACATAATTTGGAGTCAGAAGAAAAGACTGGAATCAGGAATGTGCTGGTAAACTTTTAAAATATGTAAAAGAAAAACTGTAGTTTTACCACACAGCTAAAACTTAGATTCATTTAAGTTTCCTCTCATTTTCTGAACACCTCTTATTTCAGTGGCATCAGGCATCCTAGGCACAAGGCTCATAAGTCCCCAAGGTCCAATATGGTGGAATCACATCTAATGTGAGGGTTTGGTTCTAAAGTCAGCTTATAGTCAAAATGAACTAACAAGTGCTGCTGAGATGTGAGGTAGCAATAACTTGTAGATGCTTCTGGTGGGAATACAGACCTCCTGAAATCAACCAATCAATCAATGATGTTAAAAGGAGTATACCCTACAATCCATCAATTACAGTCTTAGGTATATAGCCTGTATTATCATAAATTCTTGGGCAGTATACCAGAAGACATGTATCTATGTCATCAGCGAGACCACTGAACTCAGGAAACTTCTAGAAGCTCTGATTAACTGCAAATTTTTATCTTTTAGAAAATAACAAATGGCTGGAACAAGAAAAAAAAAAACAAAAAACAAAAAAAACCCTTTGAATACGACCCTCCCCCCAGAACAGACACCTGGGCAGATGAATCATGAAGTATCTGAGTTTCATTATAATGTTAAAATCCCCACCCTGAGAGGAACATAGCCTTATTAGCATAACATACAACATGTTTTCTGAGTGGGAATGTGTAACTCTATGCCTGATCATTGCATGTGATGATGAAACCTTCCCCTCTAAATATCCATCCCAAACCCTAATAAAATGAACTTCCTTATCCCTGCTCTGGGAGACATAGCTTTGGAAAGATTCACGTGATCTCAGGCAACTCCATCTGGTGTAGTCTCTGTGGCTAAGTCACCAAGGAGCAGACACACATCAGTGCATAAACAAGAATATTCATAACATTCTTTTGTGGTTTTTTTTTTTTTTTTTTGGTAACAGCAAAAGTAACCATTTATTGATCAGAGGATGGATGGATGTCAATGACAATGAATGAACCACAACCACACAATACGGATGGGTTTCATCAGGTAGAGGGAAAAAAAAGAAGTCACATATGCTTACCTAGTCTGATTCCGTTTACATAAAGTTCAAAACCACGTAAAATGAAGCAAGATATTGTTTAAGGGTCTATCCCTATCTGTCGTAAAACCATAAAGAAAAGCAAGAGCATGATCAACACCCACTTGGGAATAGTAAATAACCCAGGAAGGAGGGAGAGGGTGCCGTGAGCAGGGCACACAGAAGTGTCAGTGTTCCTGCTAATGTTCTTTGTCTTTAGATGACTGGTGGACATACAGGTGTTCATTTTATCCTTGAATTTCTAAAAATATAGATACACATAACAGGTAGAGCTGATTTCATCTCACCTCCTGCCGTGACTCACACCAGGAGATGTGGCAGGCTATGGCGGGAGTGTAAATTGGTACCAATTGTTATTTCTTTTTCCTGTGTTTCTCCTATCCCATTTCCTTACTCTTCTCTCCTTCAGTATCCCTTCTTCATCTCTTTCTTCCCCCTCCCTGTGTAGACTGCTTCATGATGAATGATGTCATTTCCAGAAAAATAGTACACACACACTCACGCACAGGCACGCGCACACACACACACACACACCTTTAAAAGATTCCTGGAGCTAGAGTTTTGTGAATCAGTGTGAAAAGACTTAGCCTAAAAAAAACACAAATGGGTCTTCATGGGTCCACAGATAACTGAGCTCTTCAGAGAACTTCAGGTCAAAGATGAACAAACACTCCATGGTTCATGGAAAGTGCACTGAATTTGGATCAAGAAATATGTGTTATTGTCTGAACTCTGCCACAAACTCTTTGACACTTGGTGGTTCGTTTAGCTTATGGAAAACCTACGTTCCTCATTAGTGTAACCGAGGGGTGGATGAGATCAGTGGTTCTCAAAGTATGGTCCCAGAGCAGGAACCTCGGCATTCCTAATTATATTGTGTGTTAAATTGCGTCCAATTCAGAAGATGATGAAGTCCTAACACCCAGTACCTCATAACATGAACTTTTTTGGAAATAAGAGTTGTTCCAGAAGTAACCAGGTAAAAAAGAGGTCATTGCCGTGGGCCTTAATCCAATATGGTAATATTTTAGGAAGTCTCAGACTTCCAGCCTCCAGAATTGTGAGATAATAAATTTCTGTTGCTTAAGGCACCAATTTTATAGCACTTTCTTACAGCAGCCCCAGGAATATACCCAGTGTATTGTTTTTTTTTTTAAAAACGTCTACAACTTTTGGTACTCCTCCTTTTTTTTTTTTTTTTTTTTAAGAGAAGATTTTATTTATTTGAGAGAGAAGTCATGCACAAGAGGGAGTATGAGTGAGAGGAGGGGCAGAGGGAGAAACAGAGTCCCCACTGAGCAGGGAGCCTGATGCAGGACTCAATCCCAGGACCCCGGGATCATGACCCAAACCAAAGGCAGACGCTTAACTGACTGAGCCACCGAGGTGCCCCAGTATGCCTCCTTTTGAAAGGTGAAGTCCTTCCTTTTGAATATGAGCTGGATTTAATGTCCTATCTCTGAAGGCTAGACTTTGGATACTAGTCACAAAAGCTGGCTTCCTGCTTGCTCTCTACCTCTTGAAGCACCCACTCTGGGGAGAATTTAGATGCTGTGTGGTGAGACAGCCATCCGGAGAGATCTGCCTAGGGAGGCACAAAAGTCTCTTGCTAAGAGAGGTGAGAGTGAGCCATCCTAAAACTGGGTCCTCCAGCCAAGTCTTCATATGACTTCAGTCCCCAACCAACAGCTTGATTACCACCTCATTAGAGATCCGGAGCCAGAGACACCAATCTTAGACTCTGGGCCATAGAAATTATGCAAAAATATATGTACCTTCTTAAAAGAAGCCACTACGATATGGGGTAATTTGTCATGCAGCAATAAATAACAAAGACACATGGGAATTCCTTAGAAATGCAAATTCTGGGCGCCTGGGTGGCTCAGTGGGTTAAGCCGCTGCCTTCGGCTCAGGTCATGATCTCAGGGTCCTGGGATCGAGTCCCGCATCGGGCTCTCTGCTCAGCAGGGAGCCTGCTTCCTCCTCTCTCTCTCTGCCTGCCTCTCTGCCTACTTGTGATCTGTCTCTGTCAAATAAATAAATAAAATCTTTTAAAAAAAAAAAAAAGAAATGCAAATTCTTCAGTCCCAGTCCAGACCTACTACATCTCGAAGTGAGACCCAGCATAAAGCCTTCCAAATCATTCACAGTTCTTGTCGAGAATAGATTCCATTACATTTCATCTGGGGTCAGTATCCTTTCATCCCGGCCATCTGGTCTGACCCTGCAGATCCCTATGCGCCTTTTGTGTGCATGTGTGGTTAAAAAATACATAATATAAAGTTTACCATTTTAACATTTCTGAGTGTATATAGTTCAGTGGCATTAAATACAGTCACAGTGTTGGGCAATCAGCACCACCATCCGTCTCCAGAACGTGTCAATCTTCCCAAACTGAAACTGTCCCCATCAGACACCTCCCAGTCTCCCTCTTCCCACTCCCTGGTAACCATCCTCCTCCCACTTTCTGTCTTCATGTATTTGACTATTTTAAGTACCACAGCTAAGTGATATCACACAGTATTTGTCCGTTTGGGCCTGCCTTATTTTACTTAGCATACCATTTCCAAGTTTCAGCCATGTGGTAGCATGTCTCAGGATTTTCATTCCTTTTTAAGGATCAATAGTATTCCATTGTACATAGGTTCCACATTCGGCCTATCTGTCCATCCATCACGGGACACGTGAGTTATTTCCACCTTCTGGCTATTGTGACTAATGGTGCTATGAACACTTGTGCACGTGTCTATTCGAATCCCGGCTTTCAGTCCTTCTGGGTACATGTCCAGAAGTGACATTGCAGAATTCGTGTTTTGAATGGGGCCAGACTTCCAGCTTAACCTACCCAGGCAGGTGCCCACACATCTTCAGTGAAATTTAAATCTACAACTTAAAAAGTTTTTATCATCTAGACCGGCTAGATACGCGGTACACATGGAATAAGGAAATGAGTAATGCAGATTTCACTGAAGTGTAAAAATATTTATGAGAGGTAATTTTAGTACCTAATTGCTATATATGAAGCTTCTATAACAGTTTAAAAACTGAATCCATCTCAGCCTGCAAGTAAATCTATTCTCCCCAAATGCATATACTTTACAATATTAATTGCATTTTAATTAATAACAAAGAGAACAAATATCTTCTTTGGTGTTTTCCCCCACTGTGTTCAATGTGGACCCAATCCATCCACATATGCTCTTTACCCACGAGCTGTCAATTATGCTTGCTATAAAAGACACAGCACTTAGGGAGCTGTCAGTCAAGGCTGTTATGATGCTTCAAGAATCATTTCTCCAGGCTTCGTTATCAAAAATAAAACAAATTTACATGGAGCATAAAGGTGGATCGATCACACCATTTGCTGTGCATTGAAAATGATTTCCAACATACATAGTTTCACGGCAATGTGCTTAGGGCCAGTGTCTTCTTGACCATATTTGTAATTATTTTGCATAGATTAAGACATTTTTTTTTAAAGTGCAAGTAGCCAGTAGAAGTAGATACTCTGGGTGGTGGAATTAGAAGTGGTTTCCATGTTAGGAATAGTAGCACGTACAAAATGTTCTACGATGTTCTGGGTATTTCTTTCATCCATGCCCTCCCTTCGCATGGATTTGACTTGGTACAGGACTCCCTGTGATGAGCCCTGAACAGAGGTAAAGAAGGTCTAGAAAAAGGGAGCTAAACAGCCAAGCTTATAGACTGAATATAGTCAAGATACTGGGATTTCAGAACAAAACAAAACAAAAAACGGTTAGGAAGGAATATAATTGGAACCAATAAAATCAGTGAGGGCCTGGCTAAAATAAATATAGACTTAATAATCAAATGCCAGAACACTAGAGCCAAAATAAACTTCCCCAGGCATAAAGAGACTATTTTAGGACAAAGAGAGGAGGTGCCACTTTACACAGCAGGGAGTCGATTTTAAAAGTGGATTGAGGGGAAGAAGTTGATGCAGCCTGAAAATGTAAATAAGTAGAAGATTGTCATCTGGGCCTGAAAAAAAAGAGACGTTCTGAAGTATATTCTTCATTCTTATGCTTTTGAGGAAGTGAAGGTAAGAGCAACATATTGCCAGCATTTCTGAGAAAGCGCCTGCATTTCGATGGACCATGAGACGCAATTCCAAGAAATATGGAAGAGAGGTGTATAAATTATACATCGTATGCAAGTGAACACACACAAAATATTAATTGAAAGAGTATTGTGTAATATTACATGGCAGTCACTGAGGGCTATTCTAAGTTTTGCCTCATTGGATCGTAGCAACATCCTTACGAGGGAGCTACTATTATTATCCTCATATTAGGCATAAGGAAGTTGAAGCATGGCTGTGTTAAGTAATTTGTGTAGGGTCTTACAGCTAAGAAGGTCTGGAGCCGAGCAACATGGTACCAGAAGACTCATGCCTAACCACACTTCCATATAATGTCCTGTCCCAGGAGAATTGTGAGTTAGTTAACCAGCGTGTCTTGAGAACCCTAACTCTCCCCTTTATATGTTCTATCTGCTTGCTGTTCATCTCTTCAGGGACCCATTTCATTTGTCCTCTTGGGTTAGCATCCAACCTTGCTTAATTCTGTCTGCTGCTCTCATGCTTCTCACCCATCCCATCTCCTGTGTAAGGGCATGAGAATACACCTGTCTACGTCGCTCTTCAGATACATTTTCTTTTGTTTGCACAGTGGTGTGTGTGTGTGTGTGTGTGTGTGTTCAGTTCAAATGTGCAAACTTCGGGTTGACCACATACCCTCCATACCCTCCATTCACCGTGTCCCCTCCAGTCTTGGAGCCCCACTTCAGGCTGTTCCCACATATGCTCATATTCTATCTTGCTCTCTGTACTGCCCACTGTGGCTGCAACACACATGAACTTGAAAAATGTTTCATGATATAAACATGAACCCCAACACTATTCAGATTTTGCTGACTCAAAGATAGCTAGGAATGCTGGGGCTCTAGGGCTCAAAGGATTCGACCAGAAGGGCCAACCAAGGAACTGGTTATTTCATAAGCTGGAGACATAGATAAACCCACCTAGGAGCTCTGCTGACTTCGCCGCCCAGCTGAAAAGTGGGAAGTTATTACTTTAGAAATTAAAGTGAGAATTCAATCTATACAAAAACTGTGTCTTTATCACCCAATATGTATTGATACCTGCTTTGCAATGCTCTGTGATAGAAACCATCTGAGTATTAATATGATACCTGTCTTTCAGGAGCTTATAAACTTATAGGCAGAAAAAGATATTTACACAAATATCATTCGAGAAAGACTGTGATATGGTCACGAAAGAACTGCAAAGTAATTTGGGAGTTTGAGAAGGAAAACATTACTTCTTGCCAAATGGATCAAGATGGCTTTATTTCCCAAATCTTTTATAGAGCTGTAAATCAAAATAAGAAAACTTTCTAACTCATTTCTTTACCATATTGCAGAATCACTTTCAAACCCTCTCCGAAAGCAATTAACCTACCCCATTTTATAATACCTACCAAGTAGAATTTTCTATCTCAATTTATCAGATCAGGCGATTAAAAATTATTCTTCACTATCCTTAAATGACACTTAAGCATTTGCATGTCCTCTCTCCAATTTCCACTGAAGACACATTGCTGGCCCATTTTCCAAGTGTTTTCAAAAATCAAGTATCATATCTGAAATCTGAAATTGTGTCCAATTTCCAGAAGCATATCACAGCCTAGTGTCTGATTAAACTATCTCATCTCTTTATGAATAGTTTGCTGTGATTAGATTGTAAACACCTGCGTGGTGTTATTTTGACTTTAGACTCAAAGTAACAGTTTTATCCAGGGAAATACAGATTCCTGAAATAAGCATATCCATTTTCAAAACCAAGCTTTTAGAATTACATTCTTAATGACCTTTGAAACTTACAAATGTTTATGCCTCTGTGGTAAGTCCATGATTTCCTGTCATCGTATATATACATCTGGCACTTTTTAGACACAGGTTGCCGACCTCAAGGCTCACACTTGTCAAATATTCATGTTTCTTAGAACTTCTTATCCAATCAGCGAAATGTATTTCTTTATGTAAGCAGAATCAAGAGTTCAGTTTAAGAATTCAACCACTTGTACAGTTATGCCAGAGAAGACAGAATTGATACTATGAGGTAGCAGGACTTCCAAAGTTTCTAAAATACAGTTGGCCTGTTGTTGGAAAGAGAGAATGTAAGAAAAGAAACAAGATTTTAGTTTTGATCTTCTATTGTGTGTCCACAAGCGCGCGCGCGCGCGCACACACACACACACACACGCACACACACACACACACATTGTAGATTTCATTGTAGATTTGCAGCTTCCTAGCAGCTAGGAGGAATCCTTCCAGACAGTAGGTACAAGCTTGGGTTAATTACACTGTGTCAGTTTCACTTTCAGGCACTGGTATCCACTCTTAACTGGTTTCAGCAGAAAGGGATTTATTCAGGTATTCAAAAACTCATTGAAAGGGCCGGTGGATCAAGCCGCAGCTGCACTTTGAGGAACATCTCCCTGAGGACCACATAGCTATTACGTGCACCAGCCAACTGGATATGCCTCACACTCTGCTCATCTTCTCCCACTTAAACCAGTTACAAATTCCAGTCTCACATGGATAACTCTGATCAGCTGAAACGAAGCCATCCCTGGAACTCAAGCTGCAAGGGAGTCTTTACTTCCCTGCTTTAACATTACAGGGAAAAAGTAATTTTGTAATTGCTCTGCTCACTCCTAACCTTGTTTCAGACAGTACCCGGGATCTGGAATATACAGGTTGGTGAAAGGAAGGAAATTGGAAGGGCCGTTGAGCAAGCTAATACACGGTTTTTGCAACAACCACTTAATAGGGATATCACAAAGGGGGCTTAAGCCTCTAGTAGATGCTTACATGAGATGAATCTGAAGTCCTTTTCAAATCCCTCGAGCACAGGGTCCATGTGTGTTTTGTTCATATTATATCCCCAGCTGGGCTGTGCCTGGCACAATACAAGGCAATCAATAAACGCTTGTTGGTTAAATGAATGATTACATGAAATATAAAATAGCTTTTTTCGTACTGCCGCCATCCTTCAGGAGTCTAGGGTCATATACAGATTATTTTCCAATTTTTGTTAGATGTCAGATAGATAGTTCTGATAATTCTGTCATTTGATTTCCTTTTCTTAAGGATGTCTACAAATTGAGAATTTGTGAGCACTTTCAAGTCCACCTTCTCTGTATACTGTCAGCTACGTTTATGTTGATGCCTGGGTAGCTCAGTGTAAGTGTACTGGCCACTACAGTAACAGTGTGGCTGCCCATTGGATCCATTTCTACTTTTATTACAGAAAAGGACCATTGATGATTTTTACCCCTCAGAAAATGCCTTCCTTCTAACCTTAGAAAGTGGCATCTTAGACCTCGAAGAAAGACGAGGGCAACATGATGAGTTAGAAAATAATGATCCTCAGATCTGTTTCCCAAACAGCATGTCCTCCATGTGACTTTGTCTCTGTGATTTGATGTGAAGGATAACAAAGAGAACTGCCATTTTCTTGGTAAATGCTTCTCTCCTTTGTTTCATGTTCATAATACTTGAGGGGTTTTTTTTTTTTTTTTTACTTTTTTTTTACTTATATTAAAACCTGGTTTTTTTCATTTCCTAAAAAATTTCACTGATGTTTCATTTTCTGTCCAGACATCTCCATTATCTTCTGCATGCAGACCCAGCGTGTACATATCTCCATAAATGAGTTATTGTAATGATTATTTAATTGAGGTACCCAAAGTTCAGCACCTTTAGGAATTAATTAAAGCAAATGGATTGCTCATTATACACAACTCCATGTTTTATTTTACAAATTTCCACTAAGATTTGTCTTTCTCCAAAACTAGATTTATAACCATATCTAGACCAAAATGTACACTTTATTCAATAACTTATATTTTTCAAAGGGTTTTTTTGTATTTTACCTCATTCGATTCTTACAGCAATCTAATTAGAGTTTAAGCATACCAAGAACTGTCAAGTTTGGATACCCTAGCTTGCATATTTTAAGTGTCAAAAGCACATATTAACATTGGGAAAGTGTTATTTGATCTTTAGAAAGAAAAAAAACCTATTAACCCTATGAAAATAAAATACATCAAAGGAAAAATAAAACATTAGGTAAATTGGTTGTGAAAATGGAATTTCTTAAATTTCTTAGATGTTCTCAATTTCTTCACACACACACACACACACACACACACACACACAATCAAAATACCCTGAACAATGTGAAAAAAATACTACCATGATTTTTTATATAATTTCATGACTACAAACACTAACTTGCCCTAAATATTGGTATCCAGGTTTCATGACTATTTCCTTGGCCAGGAGTTCAAGCTTATTCTCCAAGTTCATAGTAAGTAAGACTGAGTAAGTAAGAATTTAGAAAATCAATTGGCTGAGATATCCCCCCCGCCACCTTTTTTTTTTTTTCCTGGCCATTTTCCTCCTTTGACTTATAATCCTTTCCACATAAACCCTTTCTCTCATAACTTGATATTAATATCCCTCTTTTTTCTCATTGTGGTAACATACACATAATGTAGTACTTACTGTCTTAACTATTTAAAGTGTAGGTTCAATAGCATCGAGCACATCTGAGCTGTTGTTAGACCGTCACCACCATCCATCTCCAGAACGCTTTTCATCTTGCAAACCTAGAGAAAACATTCCCCGCTCCCAAACCCTGACAACCACTATTCTCTTTTCTGTCCTTACCTTGTGAATTTGATGACTTAAGGAACCTATATGCCTTTTGGTGACCTGCTTATCTCACTTAGCATGATGTCCTCAACAGTCTCAGCAGCTTGAATATATCAGCCCACTGCCTCTGGTTCCAAAGTTTCTGAAGACAAGTCTGCTGATGATTCCATTGAGGATTCGTGTTTGTTAAGAGCCACTCGTCTTGCTGTTGTCAAGATTCTTTCCTCATCTTTGACTTTCAACACTTTGATTATAATGCGTCTTGGTGTGGTTCCTTCAAATTTATTCTGCATGGATTTCATTGAGTTTCTCATTTATATCCATGTCTTTCATTACATTTGGGGAGTTGGGGCCCGTTATTTCTTTAAATAATCTCTCTTCCCCTTTGTCTCTCTTCTCTCTTTTGAGATGCCCAGTATGTGTATGCTGTTGGGTTATGGTGTCCCACCAGTCCCTCAGGCTCTGTTCACTTTTCTTCAATCTTTTTTTTCTTCTCTCAGACTTGATATTTTCCATTTTTCCATACTGACGCTCACTGAGTCTTTCTTCTGCCTGCTCAAATCTGCCTCTGAATCTCTCTAGTGAATTTTTCATGTCAGTTCTATTACTTTTCAGTTGCAGAATTTCTGTTTCTTTCTTTTTTAGGTTTTCAAATCTCTTTTCTGTTATTTTTGTTTTGTTTATACATCATTTTCTTTATTTTCTCCATGTCTGCCTTTAGTTCTTTAAGCATCTTTAAAACAGATGTTTTAGAGTCTTTGTCTAGTAGGTCCATCATATGGTCTTTCTCGGGGACAGTTTCTGTTGTTTCCCCACCCCCCACCCTCTTGAAACGAGCCACACTTTTCTATTTCATTGAATGCCTTGTTGTTTTGTTTTATTGAAAACTGGGCATTTGAATAAAATAATAAAGTAACTCTGGAAAGCAGATTCTCCCTTTTCCCAGGGTTTGCTGATTTGGGTTTTGTCTTTAGTTTTTGATTGTTCTAGGCTGCTCTGTTTGAATAAAATAATGAAGTAACTCTGGAAAGCAGATTCTCCCTTTTCCCAAGGTTTGCTGATTTGGGTTTTTGTCTTTCTTTTTTGATTATTGTAGGCTGCTCTGTCCTGGGGATCAGCCTGAGGTATAAACTAAAGTTCTTCTCAAGTTTTTTCTGAGCCTGCTCTTTTTCCTGAGCACGCATGACTTTCGAAATTCCCCACTATATTTGTGGTTGCTTTTAAATATCCTAGAGCTTAACTATCTGGCTCCCAAAAGAGGAAATGAGGTGTGGGGTGGGGGCACAAAAGAAAATTTTAAAAGACCTTGGCCCTTTAAATCCAGTCATTTCAATCTGAAGAGAAGAGGCTTGTAACAGTGGAGGGACGAAGGCAACAATGCCTCTCTGTGTCTGCACTCTGCGCCTGTTCTTCTGTGATCAGAAACAGCAATCAGTGATCAGAGCACAGATCCCGGATATTTGGAGGCAGAGTCCTTATTATCCACCCTGGCTCCCTCAAGCTGTATGCAAGCTGCTCTTGAAACATGTGCACAGCTGTCTATTGTAGGGCCAGAGGATGGGAGATGGGTAGTTGCTACAATGAAATTGACTGAAATTAAGTGCAATTTACCATCCAGAAAATTTACTTCCCCTGGAAGTAGCAAGCCTTCAATAGACTCCAGAGTTCCAAAATAGTTATAGCAGACAGAATCTGCCAGTGCAATTACTGTCTAGGTGGGGAGACAGATTCCTGGTGCTCCCCGCTCTGCCATCTTCCCAGAATCCTCCCTTCATTTTTATAAGATACAAGGTGGCTTTCTTATTATCTCTTAGAATAGTTCTCTTTGTTTAGTATTTTTAAGACAATGAAGTGTTTCCTTGCAGATTTCTGCAAAACTCTTGACTAGCTTGTCCTTGCACCAATTAAATAATGTTTAAATAAATACCAAATAACATATTAATAAGGAAATAGTCTAATATTTTTGCCCAAAGCAAGACATTTTCCCACTAACATGGTATCATATTAAGGAGTAGATTTTTGTTTGTTTGCTTGTTTTGTTTTTTATAGACTATGAACAAAAGCCATATTAGGAAGGGCAATAGATATCCGTTTGCAAGCGCCATCAATATTGAGACCATATTCTATGCCAAAGGTTCTTTACATTGCCTGCATGTTGAAAAAGCACTGCCATCTGGCCCTAGGCCCAGAGATTGTGATTGAATGGTCCAGGGTACGTCCTGGCCTTTGGGAGTCCTAAAAGCTCCCGGGTGATTCTAACGAGCATGGGAATCTCTGCTCTATGCTCTCTTTCTCTTGTGGCAATGAGCATGCCACTCAAAATATGACCCCTCAGGCATTTTTGTACTCTTCCAGGACAAAACTTATGATTTCTGAATGAGCACTGTCCTCATTTTACAATTCCGGGATATCGTCTAATGTTCCTCTGTGTATTGGACACAGCTGGGGCTCAGCCAGATTCAGTTGGATCTCTTTTATTCTTCTGCACCCCTCCTTTGGCTTCTGTATGCTTTTGCTTGTAACTGTCCACACCTGCACCTTTCTTTGGAGGTCTGCCCAAGGTCGGCTGAAGTCACTTTAGGCACAAGTACGGAAAGCAGGAAATGCCTGGGAGGTCTTGCCTACTCCGGGAAGCCCCTAGCCCATGGCTGACTGGTGCAGACAATGAAAGCCCAGGCTCTCTTGCCTGCAGTTGGGATAAACTGAGGCAAAACTTGTAACCCAGTTTCCCTGCCAGGTCAGGCTAGTTCCTCTCTTCAGTGAACTTTGCGTGAGATCATACCCTCACTTGCCTTTTCCCTTTCCCTGTCTTGTTTCCCTCATACCTCATTAGTTTCTCCGGGGAGCACTTCCAGAAATAAACTATTTGCATGCTTATCTTTGTCTCGATATCTGCTTCCCGTGGTTCCCTGGTAACTAACCCTAGAAGTAGGTTAGTTAAGAGAGGAAAGAGAAGGTAAGAGAAACAGAGATTGGAAACAAACCAACCAACTTATTCTGCAATGCTTGAAGAAATTTTAGGGTCAATGAAAAAGACTTTCTATGTTTAAACTTTTGAAAGTTTAAAACATGATTTTGTGTGTTTTCAAAAAACTGCCCCAGGCTATCATGCCACAACTGCTGATATTTTCATCTATTAGGAAACCACACCAATAGCGAAATATTTTCATATACATCATCATTAGTATCAAATTTGCAGAGATGAGGATATGTATTGTGCCAGCATGACTTAACTGGGCTGACTTTGGCAAACTTACACGTCCTAATTATGTTCTTTGGTTACTGGCATGAAAAATCATGACATGCCCATGCAGGGACATAGCTCCATGAAAAGTCAGGGCAGACAGGATTTCTCTTCCACTCATGCAAAGAAAACATTGGGTTACTTTTAAAGAGATCATAAGAGCTCAAGAATCATTTTGGACCAGTTGCAGGTAGAAAGGCATAGTGGGCTTCAATCTCCTTTCTGACACATAAGCATTTCTGTAAGAGATGCTCATTTTCACCCTGAAGATTATAACCTTAGCAAAGAAGTGAATGCAACCTGAAGGTTAAAAGGGACCTGAGCCTTCAAGTCTCAGTAAGGAATTGAGGCCAACAGCAGCATGGAGGTAGTTCTTTTCTAAATACACAGATTCTGAGCCTGAGTAAAAGGCTTCATTTTCCAGAGCTGTCAGTCTGATGCATTTCTCGACAATTAGATTTACTAAAGAATTTTATATAGAAAGAAAAAAAGAGAAATTAAGCAAAATGTCCAGATGTCATCTGTTAAAAATGTTTTATTGAGACAATAAACAAATAACATCAACAAGTACTAAAATTTTAATTAAAATATGATTTACAATGTTGCTATACACCACTAGAAGCGTTCTTATTGATAGGAAATAAGATTGCATTGTTTGTATCCTTAGGACACTCAAACATCCCATTTGACTTTGTGGGTCTCCCCCCAAGTAGGGCACTCTTACGATGTACTTTTCATGCCCATGAGCATGAAAATTTTCTTCAACACTTTAAAACACAATGGCGGTATCAATCGTTGCCTTTCATTGCTGGCTACATCACTAAATAGATGTATATTATGTTCTCATGCCTTCTGCTCAGAAAAATCTAAGTATTGCATTTCTGTCAATTCATTGATTGAAGAGCTTCCCCCTCAGAATGTTGACAGCTGTTTCAGACGTTTATAAAATAACTTGGATAGCAGCTGCAAACGGATTGGCTAAAGAAGATTTGGAAGCATGTAATTAGCATTCATCAGATGCACACATTTCCATTGAAAACCCTCTCCAACCCAAAAGTTGACTATCAGGAAGCTGATAACTCTTGTTCAATCTGGGAACAGGCCCTGCTAACACTTAACTTTCCATTAGCTGATTTAAAAAGGAGCATATTAATATATTTACTATTGAATAGTATTGAATATGTTATTGGTGAATGCCGTCTGTAACTGATTTTGTCCTTTATGAAACCGACAAGCATCGTGTGAGAGTGGCAGGCCATCGCTTAATAATGTAAATAATGGATAAATTTCTTGTACTTGAGCAGATGTAATTCCCAGATATAAAGTAGAAATACACCCAGCTAATTAATTACCTTTATGGACCAAAAAAATACCCTTTGCAAGAAACAACAACATGTATATCTTTAAAAAGTGCCTTAAAAGCCTCCAAGTAGGGGTGCCTGGGTGGCTCAGTGGGTTGAGCATCTGCCTTGGGTTCAGGTCATGATCTCTGGGTCCTGGGATGAGCCCCACTTCCGGCTTCATGCTCAGTGAGGAGCCTGCTTCTTCCTCTCCCTCTGTACTGCCCCCAACTCCTGTGCGTGCTCTTACTGTCTCTCAAATAAATACATAAAATCTTAAAAAAAAAATCCTCAAAGGAAATGTCAAAATGTTAACAACGGATGGTTAGTGCAACATGACCGTGGGAGTTTTCCCCTTCTTCCTGTATATCATAGGTATTTTATTTTAACATGTGATTCTTACATGACTGAGAAAATAAACTTTATATGAAAAGGCTTTGAGCACTTCCAGGAAGCTACAAGTGTACCTTTGGAAGCCAAAGGAGCACTAGTCTTTCTTAACTGTCTTGAAAGGACCTTCCATTTAAAAAGAACTTCCCCAAGCACTGGGGTCCTATGGATATGTGAGTAGATATCACAGTGCTTGCTACATAAACAATGAAATGCTTATCAAAGGGCTGGAGTCTTCCAGAGAACGGGGATCCACAAATGGGCTCACGTTAGGAAAGACGCTATTTTCTCTGATTGGTAGTATGACTACAGATCTGAATATCCATATAGAAAACATGCTACCAGAAGAGGTGATGCTACTCGGGAGCCCCACCCCAAAGCACACCCAAGTCTGTGCATTTGTTCGAACTTCCAGTCTCTCTGGCATCCCCATTCCTTCTTTCTCACTCAGTATGACTTCTTCGGGGTTCCTTTGGATTGTTGGCTTCTTCCCTGAGCTCGTCCCTCTTTCCTGGACTAGTGTGCCTTCCCCTCTTCAACCCCATCTTCTCTCTTCTCTAATACACTGATTTGGTTCTGGGTTCATTCTTAGAGACCATGAATAGCTCTCTCACCATGGCCAGGAGTTTTTAGAGACAGAACTGGCTTCTTCATCACTCACTCACCATGATGAGATATCATCTTTTTTATCTTTGTCAATGATGCCTGTATTTATTTTAATTTTTTTACTGGATATGAAGGACTAATAATTTTTTACAGCTTCATTTAGGTGTAATTGACACACATAGATTGCACTTCTATAAAGTGTACTACTTGATAAATTATTAGATATGTACCTCTGTTAAATCTCCTCACAGTCATAATAATGAACAGATCTACGTGCCCAGAAGTTTCTTTGTGCCCCTTTGTCATCCCTCCATTCAACTCTAGTCCCAGGTGACCACTGAGTTGCTTTCTGTTACTAGAGTTGAGTTAGAATTTTTCAGAATTTTTTGTAAATGGAATTATGCAGTATATACTTATTTCTCAGAGAGAGAACTCTGATTGCTTTAACTCAGCTCTTTAAACGTTCATCCACATACTTCTGTATCAATAGATCATTTGTTTTTATTTTTGAGCAATATTCCTTGGTAGAGATTAATCACAACTGGTTTATCCATTTGTTTAATGTTAATGGGCACTTGGGTTCATATATATATACAGTTTACAAATACATATTTGTGTATTTATATATCTATAAATATACATACATATAAATAAACATACGTATATATTTATAGATATATAAATATACATATATGTCATTTATAAATACAATGCAAGTTCTTGTGCAGACATATGCTTCCAAATGTTTAACTTTTTAAGGAAGTGAGTGTTGCTCTGGATCCTTTCCAACACTTGGTGTAGTCAGTCTTTTTATGGCTAGCAATGTGGTGGGTATGAAGTTATGTCTCAGGGTTTTCATTTGAAGTTCTCTAGTAACTAATAATACAAAGCATCTTTTCACGTGCTTATTGGCCACCTGTATATCTTCTTCTGTTCATATCTTTGCCCATTTAAAAAATTGCTTGCCTTATTCTTGAATTATGAGTTCTTTATCCTTTATCTTTTGTCAGATATATGTTTTGCAAATAACTTCTTCCAGTATGTGGCTTGCCTTTTCATTTTCTTAATATTGCCTTTAAAAAAATTTTTTAAAGCTTTTATTTGTTTATTTGACAGAGAGAGAGAGAAAGATCACAAGTAGGCAGAAAGGCAGGCAGAGAGAGGGGGAAGCAGGCTCTCTGCTGAGCAGATAGTCCAATGCGGGGCTCGATCCCAGGACCCTGAGATCATGAGCTGAGCAGAAGGCAGACACTTAACCGACTGAGCCACCCAGGAGCCCCTTAATATTGCCTTTAGAAGAACAAAAACTTTTCATGTCAATGAAGTTCAACTGATTTGATTTTTCCTTTTATAATTCATATGTTTAGTGTCATATTTAAGACCTCTTTGTTGAACCCAAGGTCACTAGGTCTTCTCTTATTTTTTTTTTTTATTCTGGTTGTGTTTTAGTTTTTGCTTTTATGTGTAGATATATGATTTCAAGTTAATATCTTTACATGGTATGACATAAAGATTGAGGCTATTTTCTGCCTATGGTTATCCAATTATTCTAGCACCATTTGGTGAAAAGATTATCCTTTTGGTGATGAATTGCCTTGGCACTTTTGTTGAAAATAAATTTGCCATATATGTATAATTCTATTTCTAGAAACTCTATCGCATTGATCTATTTGTCTAAACACCAATACCACACTATTTTTTTACTGTGACTTTATTATAAAGATTAAAAACAGATAATTTGAGGGGCACATGGGTGGCTCATTTGGTTGGGCATCAGACTCTTGATTTGGGCCCAAGTGATGATCTTAAGGTCATGAGATTTGAGCCTCACATCAGGCTCTGCACTGAGACTGCTTGCGATTCTCTCTCTCCTTCTCCCTCTGCCTGTCCTTGCTGGCACATGCTTTCTCTCTCTCTCAAAATAATTAATTAATTAATTTTTAAAAGTCCAGGTAATTTAAGTCTTTTATCTTTGCTCATCTTTTCCAATATCATTTTGGTTATTCTAGGTCCAATGAATTCTAGGACACCCACTTGAGCTTCAGTGACCAGGGTCTTTCTTGGGTCTTCATTGCACAGGCATGATTGATAGATCGCCATGTGGTTGACCTCAGTCTTGAGGCCAAGTGTGTGGCCACATGCAGAAGGAAGGAGGTAAGGATTTGGGAAGGAGAGGCAAAAAAAAAAAAAAAAAAGAATTCTAGTTGGATGGTGAAAATCTGGACACCTCTTGGGGAACAGAAACTGATTAAAATCCAGAGTGGTTCAAAAAAGGCTTTTACCCTTTTGTACTGTTGGTGGGAATGCTAACTGGTACAGCCACTGTGAAAAAGAACATGGAGGTTCCTCAAAAAGTTAAACACAGAGCTACATTACAATGTAGTCTTACTAGATATTTACCTAAAGAAGGCAAACATACTAATTCAGGGTGCCTGGATGGCTCAGTCATTTAAATGTCCAACTCTTGGTTTTGGCTCAGGTCATGATCTCAGGGTCCTGAGATTGAGCCCCAAGTTGGGCTCTGCACTCAGCATGGAGTCTGCTTGTCCCCCTTCCTCTGCTTCTCCCTGTGCTCATTCGCAATCTCTCTCTCTTGAATAAATAAATGAAATCTTTAAAAAAACACAAAAATATTAATTCAAATGGATACATGCGCCCCTATGTTTATAGCAGCATTATTTACAACAGCCAAATATGGAAGCAGCCCCAGTGTCCATTGACGGATGAATGGATAAAGAAGATGTGGTCCTTTCTGCCTGTGGACACCACCAGGTGAGAATTGTTAAAGTCTCCCCAGTCCCACCACCATCATGTTGAAGTCAGTCTCTCAAAGAGCCTGAACAGGTGCGGAAGCTATTCATTAGAGGTTTAGTTTTGAAACAACTAAAGGAAGTCTGAGGAGTCATTCTGAGCAGTGGGGGATGCTCATGGACTGTCATGGTCATGAGAGATCCAAACACCAAGCGCTCCAGCGGCTTTGGGTTTGTCACGAATGCCGCCGTAGAGAAGGTGGATGCAGCCACAAATGCAAGGTCACACAAAGGGGAATGGAAGACTTGTGGAACCAAAGAGGGCAGTCTCAAGAGAAGATTCTCGAAGACATGGTGCCCACTTCATTGAAAAAGATTTTTGATGGTGGCCTTAAAGAAGACACTGGAGGACATCATCTAAGAGATTATTTTGAGTAGTATGTGAAAATCAAAGTGACTAAAATCATGACTGACCAAGACAGTGGCAAGAAGAGAGGTTTGCTTTTTTAAAATTTGATGATCATGACTCTGTAGACAAGATTGTCATTCAAAAAGCCCATACTGTGAATAGCCACGACTATGACGTAAGGGAAGCCGTATCTTAGGAAGAGATGGCTAGGGCTTCCTCCAGCCAAAGAGGTCAGAGTGGTTCTGGAAACTCTGGTGGTGGTCATGGAGGTGGATTTGGTGGGAATGACAACATTGGCTATGGAGAAGACTTCAGTGGACAAGGTGGTTTTGGTGGCAGCCGAGGTGGTGGTGGATATGGTGGCAGTGGGGATGACTATAACAGATCTGATAGTGATGGAGTCAGCTATGGAGGTGGCAGGAGCTACAATGATTCTGGCAATTATAGCAGTCAATGCTCAAATTTTGGACCCATGAAAGGAGGAAATTTGGGAGGTAGAAGCTCTGACCCCTATGGTGGTGGAGGCCCAGTACTTTTTGCCAAACCACGAAACCAAGATGGCTGTGACAGTCTCAGCAGTAGCAATAGTGATGGCAGTGGTGGGTAGTTTTAATCACTGCCAGGAACCAAAGCTTAGTAATGCAGGAGAGCCAGAAAAGGGACGGGAAAATCATCGGTTATGACAGATTTGTGAACTCTGTCAAGCAAGTGGGGGCAGGGCCTTGCTGCCACAAAGAAGCCAGGTTTTAGACAATACTCACCTGATCTGGCAAAAAACTTGAGGACTGGATTTGTGACTAATTGTACAACAAGTTATTTTAGTTTCTGTTCTGTGGGAAGTATAATGTATTCCAACAATGGGTTTTAAGGTAGATTTCTTCTTTTTCCATCCTAGCTATTGATTGCTAAATACAACAATCTGATCATGAAGCTGAATAGATGTGTCTTTAAAAAAAATACATATGTGTATATATATATGTGGGGATATTACTCAGTCATGAAAAATAATGAAATCTTGCCTCTTGCAATGACGTGGATGGAGCTAGAGTATTATGTTAAGTGAAATAAGTCAAACAGAGACAAATACTATATGATTTCACTCCTATGTGGAACTTAAGCTACAAAACAAAATAAGTGAAGGAATAAAAGATAGAGACAAGCCACAAAACCGACTCTTTATTACACGAGAACAAACCGGTGGTTACCAGAGGGGAGGTGTGTGGGGAATGGGTTAAATAGGTGATGAGGATTAAGGAGGGCACTTGTGATGAGCTCTGGGTATTATATGGAAGTGTTGAATCACTACATCGTACACCTGAAACTAATCTTACACTGTATGTTGACTAACTGGAATCTATTTATTTATTTAATTAATTATCTATTGATTTGTTTTAAAAAGATTTTATTTATTCATTTGACAGAGAGTGACACAGCGAGAGAAAGAACACAAGCAGGGGAAGTGGGAGAGGGAGAAGCAGGCTCCCCATGGAGCAGGCAGCCCTATGCAGGGCTCAATCCTAGGACCCTGGGATCATGCCATGAGCCAAAGGCAGACATTAACCGACTGAGCCACTCAGGTGCCCCGACTAACTGGAATTTAAATAAATAAAAACCTTATGAAAAGGTTTTAACAATAGGAATGGTTAACACACAATTTAATAACTTTGCTATGTAATGCATATGAAGACCCCCTTTTATAATCACAAGGCTTTATAGAAGTTATATTCTCATAAATGCGGGCTGAATTGTGTTATCCCTAAATTTCTATTGTAGGGGCTTTGATGTTCTAACTCTCCACTTCCTCATAATGTGATTGTATCTGAATCAGGATCTTTGAAAAGGTAAATTAAAATGGGGTCATTAGGGTAGGATCTAGTCCAGTATGGCCAGTGTCCTTCTGAGAAGAGGAGATCAGGACACAGACACACACAGAGGGAAGGCCATGTGAAGACACAGGGAGAAGATGGCCATCCACAAGCCAAAGAGAGAGGCCTCAGAAGAAATGAACCCTACTGGCACCTTGATCTTGGACTTCCAGCCTCTAGAATTTTAAGAAAATAAATTTCTGTTGTTAAGCCACCCAGTGTTAGGTACTTTGTTGGGATAGCCCTAGCAAAATGATATACAAAATACAAAATATATACAAAATACAAAATGATACACAAAATACAAAATACAAAAATGATCACAAAAATATAGTGAGAATAGTTTAATAAATACACAAATCAATGAATGCCTTATGTACATAAACCAGGGCAGACCAAGTACAGAACAGAGGAAACCCAGGCAAAGCCAAAGTCTAGAACTAAAATTCACCTTGAGAAATCTTGAAATCCATAAAAACCTGGGGCAAGGGACTGGACACCCACAAGGAGATTGGGCCAAAATTACCCAGATCCAGCCATTTATCCAGACCTGGTGTTCATTTTGGCAAGTGCTTGCTTACATCAAACCCCAGCCTGTGGGCCAGCTCTTTCCCACTGGCTGTTTTTGTAAATAAAATGTCATTGGCACCCAGCCATAACTATTTGTTTACATATCGTCTAGGGCTGCTTTCGTGCAAAATGGCAGAATGGCACGGTTGCTAAGGAGGCCATATGGCCTGTGAAATCTAAAATAGTTCCTAAACTTTACAGGAAAAGTTTGGAAAGTTTGAAATGAAGTGGATATTAAACAAAGTGTTTCCCAACAGGTGATGATCTTGCAGCTGTTCAGGCCCCTCAAGTTCAAGGTGACTCACGTACACCTACAGTGGAACTCTGGGGGCCTTGCCTTCCGGGGGTTGGGGGTGGGGCTGGGGTGACCTCATGGAACCCTGAGCTGGAGAAGGTAAAGAGGCGCCCTCAGGGCACTTTGGAAAAGTTTGAACAAACGGAAGGAAGGAAAGGTGAGTTAATAAAGCAGACTGGCTGAATACAGGGGACTGAACCCAGGACGTTTTGAGAACCCAGAGGTCTGGACAACAGTTGTCGGGGACTCAGGCAGAGAGCACCCAAGGTGCAGGAACAACTCTGGAGAGCACCTTTCTGTTCTGGAAGCAGAAGGGCTAGACCCACAGATGTCAGCGGAAGGAAGTCTTCCAGACCCTGGCTCTCCCAGCGGGGCTGACTCAAAGCTTTGTGGATGTCCTACCCTCCCTGCTTTCCAAGATTTCTAGAAATTCCTGAGAGCTTACTTCCCTTTGGTCACGTTTGTCTCCAAGCTCCTCATTTCAGTGAGGCTGTCTTACCTGCTACACATCAACCCGGATGGAACACCCAACTGCTTCTGTGAGTCCATTTCATGCACATGCGTGTACACACACACTCACTCACTCACTCACGCACAGAAAGCACTCAGCAGAAGAAAATATTTTACTGTAAATTTCTGAACCGTGGCTCACAGAGTTCTTCGCAACTGTTGTCCTTAAATAGTCTTTGGCTGTTTAACCAAGTGGTACATTTCTCTGGGCTGCGTTTCACTGCATCCTCTCCAGCCTAGACCAATGCACTCTCCCCCACCCTCTTCTTCGTCCACATCCTTCCCCTTTTCCTCGCCACCTGCCTCTCAAGAGTCAGGAGGAAATGCAGGCCTGGCTAGCTATCCTCTCTGAGCGTCCTTAATACGTTATCCCTATGTTCTTGGTGCCAGCGATATTGAAAATCTGATATACTTTGGCCCTTTGTATGTGATTTGCTTTTTCTCTGTAAAGATCTGAGAATTTTTAGTCATAATTTTCTTTTTCAAATTCTTCCCCTCTGTGTTTCCCCTGGACCTTCCGGTACTCCTGTTACCAGCACATTGACTCTTTACTACTTCCTTTCTTTCTTTTGTTTTAAAATTTGTTTCAGTGTAGAATTAATACTTTCTGCTGGGAGGGTTCCTCGACCTGATCTTTCGCTCATAAAAATCTGCTTTCGGTGGAATCCATGCTGACTTTCACTCCACCCATTCAATTCTTGATTTCGGCAATTACAGTTTTCAATTATTATTTCCACTTGGTTTCTTTTTTAAAATAACTGCCTGTTATTAAATAGAATTTAATATTCCATTTTCTAGGAGGAAAGGAATAATGAAAGACTGCAGGTTGGAAAAGTTCACAGGCCAGGCAATAAAATCAATTCTACCTCCGAACAGAGTACGGTAAAATTGAGAATCTCAAAGACAAGAAGAAAGTTTAGTGTGTTTTCTTTTCAAAAGGGAGTAATGTGTAAATAGCAGCCATCTTTCTCTTCTTCTTTCTTTAATAATGGTAATGTGAAAGTATGATATTGGCCATTGTTTTAAGTTCGGTAGTCTTTTTCATAAAAAGTTTTATTTACTTATTTTTTAGTAATCTCTGCACCCAATGTGGGGTTCAAACTCAAAACTTATGGCTAATTAACTTGAAAATGCTTATTCTTTATGAGATACAATTGACATGTAACATTATATTCACTTCAGGTGGTTTTGGTCTAAGTAGACAATCATATCTTTAAATAGTATTTACATTTTTATAATGGATATAGGATTTTATTCATATTTTGTACCTATAAAAATCACTACCAGTTATTTGGCTTTTATTTTTGATTTATTAATGTAACATTTTACTTTTTTTAGAGAGAAAGAGAGACAGAAAGAGAGTGTGAAAATTGGGGGGGTGAGCAGAGGGAGAGAGAGAATCTTAAGCAGTCTCCATGCCCGGCACAGAACAGACATGGGGCTCGATCTCATGACCCTGAGATCATAACCTGAGCAGAAATCAAGAGTCCAGATGCTTAACAAACTGAGCCACCCAGGGGCCCCACATTTTAAATTTTTTAATGCTGAAGCATCTTATCAATCCAAAAAATAAATCTTATTTAGTTATTTTATATCATTGTAAAATTTACTGCTTGACTATACATGCTGATATCTTTCTTAGAATTTTGGTTATTTATTCTTATGCTATTGTTTTTTCATGCAGAACATGGTATGTGTCTGCATATAACTTAGGGCGAGTTCATTTTGGGTTGTTGCTCACCTTTAAGTGAGATGAGTTCTTCCCGGACCAGTTATCTATGGGAAGTGCATGTCAGACAGCAGGCAGGGTCATGTGCCAGGCTGGCAAGAATTCCTACAGCAGTGATCTATGTGATGGTTTATCCAGCATCACTCTTCCTGCTTCTCAAAGCTTCCAATCAAACCAAGGCCAGGGACATTGCAACAACTAGCTCTCAAGAATGATTACATTTGCCCCTCTGAGTGTGTTACTTACTTCGGAGGATGGCGCTTTTATTTCAATCAGGATTCAGTGGGGAAAACGGAATTCCACCAGTTATTTCAGCAGAGTGAGTTTAATATTTGAGCTTGATTAAACAGATACTGGAAGATGGAAAGTGAGAAAAGGGACACAGACTTAACATAGCAATAGGAACTGCAGGAGGCACCTACCACTCTCAGCACAGGACGAAGTCAGGAGAGAGCCTGGGGTCATCACAGCGTAGGAGCTTGGTGGGCAAGGGAAACAGACCGCTCAGACGGAGGTCAGCCAGTTGGTTGCTATTTAAGAGGGGATAAGATGATGTTCTAAGAACGCAGAAAAATCTGGAGACTGAAATCAACTCTTTGTGGACCCAATGGCCACTACTGGGATGAACCCCAGCCCTGGACAGACCCTTTCCTCTTTCTGTTCCTCTTCTAGCGCACCCCTAGTGGCAGACTCCAGCAGGAGAAATGTGCCAGCCCCACTGGATGAGTGGGAAGCTGAGAGCGGCTTCACGGTAGGCGTGGGTCACTGGGGATCTCTGGACACCTCCCACTTCTGTTTCACCTTCCCCACCTTTGCCAGCCCTTCCTCACCGCTATGGTTCAGGGTTACAGAGGTGTCCTCATTTCAGTGGAAACGGATTTTTCTTCTGTTTTTCGTTCTTTGAATATTCTCATTGGTACTTTTTTTTTTTTTCCATCCTCCAGCATGATTTTTGAGGATGGGGAAGGGTAATCCTCTTTTCCTCACTATTTACCTTATTTTTTTTAAAGATTATTTATTTATTTGACAGAGAAGGAGAGAGAGAGAGAGGGAGAGTGAGAAGCAGGCTCTCTCTGTAGTAGAGAATCCAATACGGTACTCCATCCCAGGACCCTGCGATCATGACATGACCCAAAGACAGATGCTTAACAGGCTGAGCCACCCAGGCACCCCTTTGCTTCACCATTTAAGAACTTGAAGTCATAAATGTGCTATTGGCTCTTTAAGTTCCTTTAACAAATCATGATCTCTCCCAGCTTTGTGGATAGCATTTTATTTTGATTTATTTATTCTTTCATCACTGAGAACATAGTTGTCTTTTCTCACCCTGATAAGATGCATAATTGTTACGTAAACTATCTTCTGCTTTCTACAGTCATTTTCAGAAATAGGTTTTCCTTCTGTATTTTGAGAATTATGCTCTGTATCCCCTAATGAGCAATAAAAAAGTATGTACACACACACACACACACACACACGGACACACACGTGCTCACATACACACTGGACTAGAATGAGAAAGAGTCCATCTAAGACTTGGTTCCTAGCAGTTAACAGGATGTGTAGATTTCCCTAGGCCCCAGGCATCGGTCATTTTTATTTTGCTAGAATCTCATTCTCATTTATATTCCGGAGTTCAGATTGAATTCGCTGCATGGCCCAGTTCTGAGTGTTTGGCAGCTATCTGTAAATGTCACTGCGTGGCGTTGCGATGGTGGAAGGATGGGGACCAGTGAATTGTGTGGCCTTTCCGCTAGCTTCCCCTAGGGATGCCAGCGGTGTTGATTGAACGCCCTTTCCAATACATGTAGGAATCCGTCAAGAGGATACCTGTATGAGATCCAAGATAAATAGAATTGAGCCTGGGTCTACATACCAGCACTAGCACCAGGGCCTTGTTGACATCGCTTACTGAGTGATGAACAACCCCTGTTGGGGAATTGGAGAGTGGGAGGCACACATCTAACCAGGTGAAGGCTTCTGTGAGCCCCGCACCCTCAGTGCCGTCCCTGGGGGACCCATCCTGACTTAATGACCAGGATTTGGAAACCTGTGCCTGGCCTTGACGAGACCTCATCTTGGCTCTTACTGCCTGTGCTCATTACCCATCCTGCAATCTTCTTTGTTAGTTTTGTTGGAAATTTTTATTTTGAGGGGTGCCTGGGTGGCTCTGACCAGTTAAGTGTCTGACTCTTGATTTCGGCTCAGTTTGTGATTTCAGGGTTGTGAAATTGAGCCCTGAGTTTGGCTCCATGTTGGGGATTGGAGTCTGCTTGGGATTCTCTCTCTGCCTCTCACTCACTCGCTCTCTGCTTCCCCCCTCTCTAAAAACAACAACAATAATGACAAAAAAACCCACAAAAATTTAAAATTTTATTTTGAAATCACTATAGAGCGGCCAAAATTTAAGATATAATTAAATATTAAAAGAGTCAAAATAGCTCCAGATTAAAGAGTTGCAGAAAACCCTCTTGCAGGTTTCAGGTACCCTTTCCTAGTTCCTCTCAATGGTAACCTCTTACACAACTATAGAATAATGTCACACCAGGAAATCGACAATCCACAGAGCTTCCCAAATTTTACGAGTTCTACATGCATTTTGAGGGACGGGGATCTTGGAGGGAGAGAGACAGAGGGGTAGGGAAGTGTGTAACATCCAAGTGTATGTTCTGTGTAGATTCAGGTACTCTCCACGACAGTCAAGACACACAAGTGTTCCATAACCACAGAGGGTCTCTCCTGCTTTCTACTCACAACTACCACCCCTTAACCTCTGGCAATGGTCAATCTAGTTTGTCTCTATAGTCACATTTTTTTAAGAATGTTATATAAAGAGAATGATGCGAAGATTTTGAGTGGTGTGTGTGTGTGTGTGTGTGTGTGTGTGTGAGTGAGCATGAATCCCTGGAGATTTATGCAAGTTGTTGTGTGGGTCAAAAGTTTGCTCCTTGTTATCGCTAAATAGTATACCAAGGTCTGGACATACCACAGGTGGTTTACCATTTGCTTATTGACCGTCATCTGGTTTGATTCCAGTTTTAAGGTACTGTGAACAAAACAGCTACGAACATTAATGTGCAGGTTTTTGTGTGTTCATCAGTTTTTATCTCTCTGGGATAAATGTCAAGAATGTCATTACGGGTTGTATGCTAGTTACAGGGTGAGTTTTACTAAAAACCACCAAACTGTTTTCCCGAGCTGTGGTACCATTTTACATTACCACCAACAAGGCCTGAGTGATCCAGCTTCTCTACATCTTCACCAGCATTTGGTATCAACATTATGTTTTTTTGTTTTTTTTTAAGATTTTATTTATTTATTTGACACAGAGAGAGAGAGATCACAAGTAGGCAGAGCAACATTATGTTTTTATTGTTGCTTTAAACAACTAATGGTTGGTAATGCTATTTTGTGGTGATTTTAATCTACATTTCCCTGATGACTAATGAAATTGAACAGTTTTCTCTGTGCTTATTTGCCATCTGTGTATCCTCTTCAGTAAAATGTTCATGTAGTTTGCCTACTTTCTAACAAGAATTTTTTTTTTTTATGCTGAGCTCTGGGACTTCCTTACATAGTTTAGATATAAGTCTTTTTTTTTTTTTTTAAAGATTTTATTTATTTATTTGACAGAGAGAGATGACAAGCAGGCAGAGAGGCAGGCAGAGAGAGAGGAGGAAGCAGACTCCCTGCTGAGCAGAGAGCCTGATGCGGGGCTCGATCCCAGGACCCTGAGATCATGACCTGAGCCGAAGGCAGCGGTTTAACCCACTGAGCCACCCAGGTGCCCCTAGATATAAGTCTTTTGTTGAATGTGTGGTTTTCAAATATTTTCTCTTGTTATCTAGTTTGTCTTTTCATATTCTTTAAAAAAAGGATTTATGTACTTGAGAGAGAGAACACAAGTGGGGTGGATGAGCAGAGGAAGAGGGGGACAAGCAGACTCACCTGATCTGGGAGCCCCGACACGGGGCTTGATCCCACGACCCTGAGACCATGACCTGAGCTGAAACCAAGATTTGGAGGCTTTAACTGGCACACCCAGGTGCCCCCATCTTTTCATACTTTTAATGGGATCTTTCACAGAGCAAATGTTTTTAATTCTGTTGAGTTCTAATCTGTTACATTTTCCTTTTATAGGTCACACCACAAACTTTGGTGTCCAGTGTAAGAACTTGAAGATTTTGCCCTGTTATTTTTTTCCAAAGTTTTATATTTTACATTCAGGTCCATTCATATCTTTTTTATATATATATATAAAGAACTGAATTTGCTGCTAAGTGAAGACTAGTGTATCTTGTAAGTTACATTACTAATACTAGCTCATGACTATTGCCACTAGTAGAACACAGGGGGCATCCACACTACCTTCTCCTTCCTCTTCTTGCCTAATTCTCCAACATACAGGACTGATGCGATATATGGAGACATCTGTCTCCCAGGAATGCTTTTTAAAAATTTTTATTTATTCATTTTAAGTAAACTCTACACCCACCATGGGGCTGGAACTCATGATCCCGTGATAAAAAGTCCCATGCTCCTTCACCCAAGATGGCCAGGTGCACCACTCCTGGGACATTTTAGAAACTATTAAGCTTAGAACTAATTTGCTATCTCTGAGCCAAGTGATTTTCTGATTCTTTTCAAACTTTTTACAACACCAAAAGGAAAGGTGAGTCAAAGTGGTTAGCGCACCAGTTCCCTTCTGAATGTAGTATCACAGCAGTTCTTGGTTATCACCTATGCAAATTCTGGCCCTCTACGGGGAGCTTCTAGCTTCATGGTAAGGATTAGATCCTCAGACATACCACTCTATCTGCAATAATCGAGACTTTAAATTTGACTTAGCTGCAAAGTTCTCCCCTACCCAACTGGTGTCTTCTGTAGGAGGCCCAAGGAAACGGAGTGTGGCCCCCTCTCCCTTCCCCTGGCTCTGCTCCCCATTTGCCCATCAAAGCAGAGGGAAGAGGAAGCAGAAGAGTGGTAAGTGAGTAGAAGCATCAGACTGAGACTTTCTTAGGACAGTATGCTGCCCTCTGATCCTGGAAGTTATCAAGTTTAGTCTTAATTTGGGGGGCATTTCTGTTAATTCTTTGGAGATTCTTGTCACTGGGGCCTTTTAAGCTATAGTTCTTTCCACCCAGGGAAATGCTTTTCTTGTAACTTAATTTGTATAACAGACTAGAGTTAATTTCTTTCTTGACCAGCATACCTTATCTAGAGAAACCTTTTGATTTTCACAATGAAGCTTATCTTTTTAAGACAGATAAGGTAGTTGTTGATATAATCACCCTGGGCAGATTAAGATCTGTTAGAAACAACCTCCCTTCAGTAGAAAGGATTAAGGAAAGGGAATCCCGGTTGAGAGGGCTGTGATAGCCTGTAGGGCTTGTAACAGCTATCGACTGCTGTGTAACAAACCACTCCAAATTGGGCAATTTGGGTTGAGCTCACTGGGGTGCCTCTCTGGTCTGTTCCCAGCTTGACTTTTCTTGGCAAGACACACTCCTGTGTTCGGAGCCTCAGCTGGAAGTCTGGGACAGCTGTGAGGCCAGCTCCAGATGCTGTTTCATTGGCCAGCAGGCCAGGCTGGGCTTATCCACATGGTGGCCAAAGGGTTCCCAGCAGGGCGTCTGGGTGGCTCAGTCACTGAGCTTCTGCCTTTGGTTCGGGTCATGATCCTGTGTCCTGGGATTGAATCCCACATCGGGCTTTCTGCTCAGTGGGGAGCCTGCTTCTCCCTCTCCCACTCCCCCTGCTTGTGTTCCATTTCTGGCTGTCTCTTTCAGTCAAATAAATAAATAAATAAAATCTTTAAAAAAAAAAAAAAAGAAAGAAAGAAAAAAGAAGGCGTTCCCCGCAGCAACAGAATCAGCAGCAAGATCTCTTGACGCCTGGGCTTGGAACGCACACAACCTCACTTCCCTGCATTCTGTTGTTCAGACCTGGTCCCAAACAGCCAGAATTGAAGAGCTGGAGAGACGCACTTCAGGTCTCAATGAGCGCATTTGCAAATTATGACTACGTTCAGTAAAGCTTTAACCTAAATGCCTTCTTCTCATCTTCCCCAAGAGACTAAGCCAAGAGACAGAAAATAGGGAACCAGGAAGAGCCAAGCCAGACTATAAGACAGGTTGTTAAATCACTTCTCTGCCCACTTACAATCCTCCTGAGTAAGAGTGCCCAGATCACAAAGGCAGTGCTGCTTTGGACCAAGGGAATGAGAATAGAAAGATGAGAGATTAATGCAATTTATGTCTTCTTTTTTTGGTGCATAGTATCAAATAAATACACCCTTTGATTCCTTTTATAAGTACCGCATTCTTGGACTGTTTAATGTGGGCCCAGGAGAACTGAAATAGGCTTTCTGTAAATAGCCCAAGCTGTGACCAAGGCCATTTTGTAATGAAATTCAAGTTCAACCACTGATACCGTATGCAGATGCTATATACTATTTTCCATTTGTCTGGCCCTGAGTGCGGGGAGAGGAGGCATTTGCTGCACAATTACCGTCTCCATCCATGTGTTTTTGAAATTCTTTGGTCGCCACAAATTTATTGTGCTTGAGTTTAAGAAGACGTTTGCTTTTTCCTTGCATCCATGGCAAATAAGTTTTTGAAAAGACAAGTTGCAAATGTACTGAAATGGTCTTAATCTAATTTTCCTGTGTATGAGTGAAGGTTCAAGGCAAAACAATAAGTATGACAAACATTTTGGCCTATTAGCCTAACTATTTAGGGCTGTTGATTTTGAACTGTTTTCAAGGTTTCAATAACATAAACGTATCAGCTGGAAATGAAACATTTCTACCCATTTCCATCCGCCAACTCAGATGGAAAAGCCTGTATATTTTTACAACTTAAAAAATCAGTTATTTTCCCAGGCAAATGCATGAGTGGAATGTTCAAGACACTTTCCAACATTACACCTGCATTCTGGAGACAGAATAAGCTTCTTTGTGTCTCAGGAAGGGGGAAAAAACACCGACCACTGAATACCTCGTGGCTTTGCACAATGACACTATTTAGTATGATATGTATTTAAATTATAGATGTGAACCAGGATTTAGGCCCTTAGCCGGTATGTAATGACTGACATTATTGCTGAAGCGGCAGTATGATGTGATGTAATATGACGGTGGAAACTTGACCCATTCTGTCTAGATTTTTGGTACACCGCTGAACATTATTGATGTTTGTTTCTCTGGGTAAATGGCAGAATCATGCAAAGCGTTAAAAAATATATATATAGCAAAGGTATACTTTGCTCCTTTGGCTCCGACATCGTCACACTTTAGAGTAATCTTAGCATGAAACTGTTCAAATACCTACCATCGTACCGGCTGAGTTCTATAAAGTATGTGAACATCTCCTCTTGTGAACCACTGTGTCCAGCGCCTTCTTTGAGCTGACTTGTATTTTCCAGAAAGAACAGGATGCATTCGGCACTGCAGACTGCTGAATTCCCCTTGTCCATTTGCCTTTAAGTATATTTTATTCTTAAATGTGCAATTCTCATTTTTCCCAGGAGAATTTTTGTGTCACAAATAGAAAGTTACTTATTTCTGTTTTTGTTGTTTGTTTGTTTGTTTTTTAGGTGAGATACAAAGTTGTGAGGGAAAAAACAAGGGCTTTGCTGTCAGACACTAACAATTTGGTCCAGAATGCACCACGGCCACTTTCTAGCTCCTTGAACTTCAGCCTCACATCTGTGTCACTGGGACGATAGCCGCAATGATGCAAGTGGTTGGTGATAATTAGCACTAAGGAATGTTAAATTTCTTAGCACATAGTATGTCAGTGTGTCATGAATAGTGGATATAATTATAATTGTACTTCGCCCAGAATATGCCTGTATGTATGTGTATAGTTCATCTTTTAGTTGTGTACTCTAGAATTTTCTTTTTCTTTTCTTTTTTTTTTTTAAGATTTTATTTATGTATTTGACAGAGAGATCACAAGCAGGCAGAGGGGCAGGCAGAGAGAGAGAGAGGAGGAAGCAAGCTCCCTGCCAAGCAGAGAGCCCGATGCGGGGCTCGATCCCAGGACTCTGGGATCATGACCCGAGCCGAAGCCAGAGGCTTAACCCACTGAGCCACCCAGGCACCCCTAGAATTTTCTTTTTCTATGTAAAACATTTTATTTATACATTGAACTAGTGCTTACATTCTGTTAGGCTCATTAGTATTCCTGATAACCACTTAGCCAGAAGCACTGGACGGCAGTTCAACACCTAAGTGGGTTCTGTGGGGACAGAGCATGGTGAACTGCGTTGTCTGCTCAGTATACGGTGTTTGGAAATTGAGGGGGTTGAGGGCAGGACACTTATACTTTTGTTTTTGAAATTATAAACTCTAGTCGGTGACATTTATCCTGATGAGCCCACAGAATAGTATATGATAAAATGACCACTTTCTAAAATGTTACTATTTGATCTTTTATTTTTAAAAATTAAAAAAAATAATTTATTCATTTCAGAGAGAAAAAACAACCAGTGGGGGGAAGGAGCAGAGGGAGAGGGAAAAGCAGACTCCACACTGAGCTCAGACCCCACTTGGAGCTTGATCCCACAACCCTGAAGTCACCACGTGATGAAACCAAGAGTTGGATGCTTAACCGACTAAGCCACCCAGGCGTCCCTAAAATGTTATGATTTTAAATAATAATATTATTATTATCTTTTAATAATCTTATAATAATATAAGATTATATTATTATAATAATATAATAATTATTGATAATAATCTCAACATCTTTTAATAATGATTAATATTATTATTAACAATAAATAATAATTATTATTATTCAATTATCTTGAATTATTTAAAAATGCTTTTAATTATTTAAAAATGATACTCTGACTATTATAACTTTAGAAACCTGTCAGTGGAATTACGCAGTATTTGTCTTTTTGTACCTGGCTTATTTTACTTAGCATAGTGCCCTCAAGGTTTGTCTGCATTGTTGCAAATGGCAAGATTTCCTTCTTTTTAAAGGCTAAATAGTATTCTACTGCTTGTTTATACAACATTGGCTCTATCCATTCACCCCTTGATGGACATTTGAGTTTTTTCCACATCTTGGCTTGCTGCAATGGACATAGGAAGGCTCCTTTTTAGAGATCCTGATTTTGATTAGGGAGACTAAAAACCCAAAAGTGGGATTACCAAGCCTATGGAAGTTCTATATTTGGGGGGAATCCTCCATACTGTTTTCCACAGAGGCTGCACTCTTTTACATTCCCACCTACAGTGTATGAGGATTCCAATTTCTCCATATCCTCGTCAACATTCGTTATCTTTTGTTTTTTGATAATAGCCGAACTCCCAGCAACACATTAAAAAGGTGATTGCTGTGGCTGAGGGGAAGAGGGAATGGGGGGTTGTTGTATAAGGGGTGTCATGTTTCAGTGATGCAAGATGAACAAGTTTGAGAGCTCTACTCTACAACATTGTACAACAAAACTGTACTGTGCACTTGTAAATTTAAGAGGACAGATTTGGGGTTAAGTGTTCTTACCACAGTAAAAAAGTCATTGCCAAGAGCATGGAATGGTCTTCCATCTATTTGTGTCTTCTTCAATTTCTTTCATGAGTGTTCTGTAGTACAGATCCTTTACCTCTTTGGTTAGGTTTATTCCCAGGTATCTTATGGTTCTTGGTGCTATAGTAAATGGAATCGATTCTCTAATTTCCCTTTCTGTATTTTCATTATTAGTGTATAAGAAAGCCACTGATTTGTGCGCATTGACTTTGTATCCTGCCACGTTGCTGAATTGCTGTATGAGTTCTAGTAGTTTGGGGGTAGAGTCTTTTGGGTTTTCCATATAAAGAATCATGTCATCTGCGAAGAGAGAGAGTTTGACTTCTTCATTACCAATTTGGATACCTTTTATTTCTCTCTGTTGTCTGATTGCTGTTGCTAGGACTTCTAATACTATGTTGAACAAGAGTGGTGAAAGTGGGCATCCTTGTCTTGTTCCTGATCTCAATGGGAAGGCTGCAAGCTTTTTCCCATTGAGGATGATATTTGCTGTGGGTCTTTCATAGATAGATTTGATGAGGTTCAGGAATGTTCCCTCTATCCCTATACTTTGAAGCGTTTTAATCAGGAACGGATGCTGGATTTTGTCAAATCCTTTTTCTGCATCAATTGAGAGGACCATGTGGTTCTTCTCTCTTCTCATATTAATTTGTTGTATCACATTGATTGATTTGCGAATGTTGAACCATCCTTGTAGCCCAGGGATGAATCCCACCTGATCATGGTGGATAATCTTTTTAATGTGCCGTTGGATCCTGTTGGCTAGGATCTTGTTGAGAATCTTAGCATCCATATTCATCAGTGATATTGGTCTGAAATTCTCCTTTTTGATAGGGTCCTTGCCTGGTTTGGGGATCAGGGTAATGCTGGCTTCATAGAAAGAGTCTGGAAGTTTTCCTTCTGCTTCAATTTTTTGAAACCGCTTCAGGAGAATAGGTGTTATTTCTTCTTTGAAGGTTTGGTAGAATTCCCCAGGGAATCCGTCAGGTCCTGGGCTCTTGTGTCTATACTGCCTAGGGCAATCTATACTTTTAATGCCATTCCGATCAAAATTCCACTGACATTCTTCAAAGAGCTGGAGCAAATAATCCAAAAATTTGTATGGGATCAGAAGAGACCCCGAATTGCTAAGGAAATGTTGAAAAACAAAAATAAAGCTGGCGGCATCACCTTATCTGATTTCAAGCTTTATTACAAAGCTGTGATCACCAAGACAGCATGGTACTGGCATAAAAACAGACACATAGGCCAGTGGAACAGAGTAGAGAGCCCAGATATGGACCCTCAACTCTATGGTCAATTAATCTTTGACAAAACAGGAAAAAATATACAGTGGAAAAAAGACAGCCTCTTCAATAAATGGTGCTGGGAAAACTGGACAGCTATATGTAGAAGAATGAAACTCGACTATTCTCTTACACCGTACACAAAGATCAACTCAAAATGGATAAAAGACCTCAACGTGAGACAGGAATCCATCAGAATCCTAGAGGAGAACATAGGCAGTAATCTCTTTGATATCAGCCACAGCAACTTCTTTCAAGATACGTCTCCAAAGGCAAAGGAAACAAAAGCGAAAATAAACTTCTGGGACTTCATCAAAACCAAAAGCTTCTGCACAGCAAAGGAAACAGTCAACAAAACAAAGAGGCAACCCACGGAATGGGAGAAGATATTTGCAAATGACAGTACAGACAAAAGGTTGATATCCAGGATCTATAATGAACTCCTCAAACTCAACACACACGAAACAGGCAAACACATCAAAAAATGGGCAGAAGATATGAACAGACACTTCTCCAATCAAGACATACAAATGTCTATTAGACACATGAAAAAATGTTCATCATCATTAGCCCTCAGGGAGATTCAAATTAAAACCACATTGAGATATCACCTTACACCAGTTAGAATGGCCAAAATTAACAAAACAGGAAACAACATGTGTTGGAGAGGATGTGGAGAAAGGGGAACCCTCTTACACTGTTGGTGGGAATGCAAGTTGGTGCAGCCTCTTTGGAGAACAGTGTGGAGATTCCTCAAGAAATTAAAAATAGAGCTTCCCTATGACCCTGCCATTGCACTCCTGGGTATTTACCCCAAAGATACAGATGTCGAGAAAAGAAGGGCCATCTGTACCCCAATGTTTATAGCAGCAATGGCCACAGTCGCCAAACTATGGAAAGAACCAAGATGCCCTTCAACGGATGAATGGATAAGGAAGATGTGGTCCATATACACTATGGAGTATTATGCCTCCATCACAAAGGATGAACACCCAACTTTTGTAGCAACATGGACGGGACTGGAAGAGATTATGCTGAGTGAAATAAGTCAAGCAGAGAGAGTCAGTTATCATATGGTTTCACTTATTTGTGGAGCATAACAAATAGCATGGAGGACAAGGGGCGTTAGAGAGGAGTAGGGAATTTGGGTAAATTGGAAGGGGAGGTGAACCATGAGAGACTATGGACTCTGAAAAACAGTCTGAGGGGTTTGAAGTGGCGGGGGGGTGGGAGGTTGGGGTACCAGGTGGTGGGTATTATAGAGGGCACGGCTTGCATGGAGCACTGGGTGTGGTGACAAAATAATGAATACTGTTTTTCTGAAAATAAATAAATTGGAAAAAAAAAGTCATTGTCACATGCATTTATTTAAATTACCTCGACTGTTGATACATTTGTGTAAAACCCACAAAAGGGCAAAAGAGCAAACCCCCAACTAGGGATTTGGGGTATAATGTGTCAGTTTGGTGACTTGATTGTAACAAATGTACCACAGGGTGTGGGATGTTAATAGTGGGGACGTTCTGAGTCGTGTGGGGGCAGGGAGGTGTGGAAACTCTCTGTACTTCCTGCTCGATCTCTTTGTGAACCAAAAACTGCTCTAAAAAATAAAATCTAGGGGCGCCTGGGTGGCTCAGTGGGTTAAAGCCTCTGCCTTCGGCTCAGGTCATGATCTCAGGGACCTGGTTCGAGTCCCACATGGGGCTCTCTGCTCAGCGGGGAGCCTGCTTCCCCCTCTCTCTCTGCCTGCCTCTCTGCCTACTTGTGATCTCTGTCTGTGAAATAAATAAATAAAATCTTTTAAAAAATAAAAAAATAAAGTCTATATTTAAAAAATGTTATTAGCACATTAGCTCCTTGGTACCACCCATGTCGAAATATACCGAAATCTACGGGAAGCTCTCACAGAGACCTCATGTAGGCAGTGTGACACATACCGTCCCCTGCCTTGGTCCCACTTCCCTATGAGCCACTGTGCCATTTTTCTGCTCTCTTTCACTGGATCATTTGCCAAAGGCTCTCCTTCCATCCCGTCTTAAACTCATTCTACTGGCAAGGCCCATGCTGATTTCCAGTTCGCTAAATGCATTACTGATTCTCGGTGGTGACGTCACGGCACCTGGCACAGCTGGTTGGCCCATCCTTGAAACACCCTTCATTTGGCTCCCAACTTACGGCAAGCTCCTGGTTTCCCTCCTCCTCTTGCCCATTCTTCCTCATCTCTCTGCTTCTGGAGTGCTCAGAGCACAGCCCTGAGACCTGCATGCCTTTCCAGCTTCACTCACCTCCCTTGATAATCTCGTGCAGTTTTATGGCTTCAAATTTCAAATTTGAATATTCAGTTCAGAACACCCCTGGCAATTCCCCCTGCCTTGCGTGGCCCCTTACTTGGGGTCTGGTAGGCATCTCTAATTTACCATTCCCCAGAGTGGGATGACCTTAGCCCCTCCCCCAGCCCTGCTGCTCAGTCACTCTTCCCGGACACCTGCAGACACTCCTGACTTCCTGTCTCACGGCTGACATTCAGTATCGGAAATCCTGTTGCCTCTACCTTGAAAAGGTAGCGTTGACTCATGTCTCCCACCGCCACTGCCCACAAATTGGCTAAAACTACTCATTTAGATTGTTGCATGAGCCTCCTGAACGACCGTCTTACTTCTATTTCTGTTGTCTTGAAATGTCAGTGGGACCCTGTCATTTCCCACTCAAAACCTTCCAATGGCTCCCATTCCATTCAGAGTAAAAGGGAAGTCTTTACAATGTCTACAACCGTCCCACGGGATCTGCCTGCCCCACTACCTACCCCCACCAGCCTGCACTTTGCTTTCTAATTCACCTCCCCCACTGGGGTCCCCTTGCTCACCTGCTCTAGCCATGCCCACTCTTTTTTAAAGTTTTTTTTTGTTGTTGTTGTTGTTTTGTTTTTTAATTTGAGAGAGAGAGAAAGCATGAGAGGAGAGAGGTCAGTGGGAGAAGCAGGCTCCCTGCTGAACAGGGAGCCCAATGTGGGACTCAATCCCCGGACTCCAGGATCATGACCTGAGCCAAAGGCAGTCACTTAACCAACTGAGCCACCGAGCGCCCTATACCCACTCTTTCTTTGCTGTTTTACAAATATGCCAAACATGCTTCCATGGAGGGCCCGGTCCCTAGCCCTCCCTGATCCTGGGTCCCTCACGCCCCAGATACTCACGCCTTGCCACAGTTACTTCTGTGACACTCGCAAGAGTATTTTCAAATGTCCCCTTCTCAATGACTCATCCTTGCCCACATTATTTAAATTGCAGCCCTGAGCCTTTATCCTCCTTTTCCTCTTCATTTTTCTTCAAAACACTCATCATCATCTTTTTTTTTTTTTTTTTTTTTTTTTTTTTTGAGAGAGAGACTCTCAAGCAGGTTCCATGCCCCGGGCTGAGCCTGACACTGGGTTCTGTCTCACAACCCTGAGATCATGACCTGAGCTGAAATCAAGTGTTGGACGTTTAACCCATTGAGCCACCCAGGCACCCCCATCATCTTCTTATTATATATTTATTTGCTTGATTTATTGCCCATCTCCCCATCTAGAATGTAGGGCACTGATGAGTGTAATGATTTTTTTTCTCCCTACTGCCATAGCCTTAGCCGCTAGCAAGCATAGTAGACATTGCTCTAATACATGAATGAATGGATTAGTGAATGAAAGTCTGTTTCCTTTGACTGAACTGATAGCCCCTCCTCATGCAAATGAGAGATAAATGCCTAACTATGCTCTTGAAAACATTTCCAAGTCTAGGAAAATGTAAGTCAAAATCTTTAGAAGCATTGTTGCCATAAATACAACTGACATATTATGCTACAGCTCAAAATGTAAAGTAAACATCATTTTCATCAGAAAGAAAGGTAGTTACTTGCACTAAACCCTGCTCATCTAGGTGCTGAAGGGTAATTAAAGAGGCACAAGCAGGATGTCTATAGATCCTGAAAGGCAGGATAAGTCTTATTTTTGAGTTTGTGGCTTGATTAGATTAATTTGTTTTCCTTCTACTTTTATTACTCAGTGAATGAAAAACGAGCGAAAACATTTCTCACAATTCCGTGCAAAAATTTTAGGAAGTTTTTAAATCTAGTAAGAAATGTGTCTTAATTTTTCAAAGCTCTCCCTAAGCGTAGAATTCTTCATTTTATGTTAGCTTCAGTTCAGAATTTCAATGATGCATTTAGTGTGGAAGGTAAGGTGCACTGGTGGAAAAGAATTTTTGTTTGTTTGGTTTTGGTTGATCCCTTCTGCCTTGGTCCATAATTTGCTCTGGAATTCCAAGGAACTCCCATCACTCTTCAGTTTTCAGGCTGCAAAATATGAAGAAGAAAAATTACAGCTCTTTTGTAAGAATGTTGTCGTGTTTTACAAACTGATGTTAAGAAAGGTAAAAATACTTTAAAATCTGAGAAAGAAATTTACAATGTAATGTCAAGTGTACTCAACACATAGTCTAAGAGTGGAAACAGTGATCAAAGGCTTATGCTGGAAACGCCTTTGCAAGGTGATACCCTGTCCACACTGATCCACAGATGCCCTCTATGGCTTCACGAAAGTGGTCTGGGCTGACCCCAAAGGGCCAGCTTTACATGAATGATGAAACATCCTAAGAGCCCAACTTCCAGGTCTCCGTATTTTGGCCTATTTTAGAAATGGGTAGAAAATGAAATCGTCAGTAAAGGAAACACACCAACAAAAGCATTTCTCTTCAGGGGCGCCTGGGTAGTTCAGTCCGTTAAGCATCTGACTCTTGATTTCAGCTCCACTCATGATCTCAGGGTCCTGAGATGGAGCCCAGACTCCGTGCTCAGCGGGGAGTCCATTTGGGTTTCTGTCTTGCTCTCCCTCTGCTCCTCTCCCCACTTGTTCGCACACTTTCAAATGAATAAATAAAATCTTAAAAAAAAAAACTTTTTAAAACTGAGTAAATTATCTAAACTAACTTGAAGTTTTGGAATAATGAAGACAGGCTTTATATTTGAGCCTGGGGCTGGTTCTTTTATATCCCCATTTGTTTTTTTTCTCTCATTTCCTTTTGCTTACTCTCCTTTTCTCTCTCTCATTTACTGAGTAATAAGAAATAAACTGATGTCGATAAAATTTGCCTCTTATCTCATCTGCTTGATCGGTATGTGTTCTCCCCCACTCTGTGAGTCTTGTGGATTTTTAGCTGTAAAAAGCCCTTCCCCATCAGTCTGTTCTGAAATGCTTCATTCTCCTGTGCTTAGGCCAAGATGTGGATATTATTTAAGTTTATATAGACTTGAGAAGTAGCTATTATCTCAATCTGGTAGTATTCCAGTTGATTACTTCCTGAAGTACCTCTTTAGATCAAGAATCCTCCTAATAAAACATCTCTAAAAAAATGCTTTTAAATTGCACAATGTGGAATTAACCAGCCTCCATGCACCACTCAGGCCTCTCCTGGGCTCCGATGTGAAAGGCCCCCTTTCTCCTCCCAGAATGCCATGGAACTGGGGATTGTAGGTGCAGTAGTAGTGCATTTGCTTCAACACGACAAGCCCCGGGTTCAGCCTAGAACCAATGACCAGGGAAAGATCACTGGTTTTCTCTTGGCTCCTCTTTCCGACAGAGAGCTCAGAATAGAGTAAAGAAAGCAAAAAGCCTTGAGGGAGAAAAAAAAAAAGGCGCTTATGGAAGCTCCAACTATGATCATCCCATTCGGATCAGATTTCTCTGTTTTTAAGTATTTCAGCTTAAAAAAGAAAGCCAAACTGCTTACATTCGGTAGCAGTGAAAACTCCCTGGCTTTTTTTAAGTCGCTGCACCAAATGTTTCTATTTTATAGTGGCTTCGTGATGGCGTATCCTTCTTCTGTTTTTAGGTATGACGGATGCCGGTGCCATCTCCGTTGTGCTTGGGATCGGGAGGCAGAGCCATCAGCCGGCAGCTCTCTCCGGGAGGGACTTGCTCATGTCCTTGGGAGGCCAGGATCGCATTCCATTTGCAACCTGCTTGGGGTCAGCAGAGGAGAGCCTGTCTGATTCTCGCTGAAGCAATGATCACTCGTTTAGTGTCAGGTGATACTGAAGTGTTAATTCTGCCTTGTCTACTAATTTATAAAACCCTCCTCTCATGGCCTTAACCTCTTCTTTCTGGAGGTGAAGTCATCCTGCCACCCACCTTCAGAACCAGAGACGTTGCTGTCATTGTTAAAGTACTAGAGTCTCTCTTGGGTATTTTTGGACTTTTTTTAATGTGTATTCATGGAACTGTAAATCTCCTTATCCAGGGTCAAATATTCTCCACAGCATCGATATTAACTAGAATATTTGGAAATAAGAAGTAAAATATTCCTGACATAAAGCCTGGGGCCCTTAATTTTTAAATATTTTGGTATGTTTTAGGGAATTCTCACTGTGAGATCAATTCCTTGCTAAAAAAAAATGAGAATTTTCATTTTTACCAAGTCCTCAGGAGAGGGAAGCTTCTCTCCTTATCCCATCATTCACTGGAACACGGTAGATGGGATCAGGCAGTGGTCAGGTCTGTGGGGCTTATCAGCATCGTGCCTGGCACCTTGAATGAGTGAACCAGGATCCAACTTCAAATGGCTAAGCTTTTCTCAGTTCAGAGACAAAAATCCCTTTCCTCTGACCAGCATCTAGCTGACTGGGTTTAGACGCCATCCATTAACACATACGAGTAATGGGAAGTAAAATTTTTGCATGAGTTAAAGAGGTTGCCCTGGGGATTAAAAAAGGGAAAGATTGTAAAAAAAAAAAAAAAGTACAAACAATACCCCATTACCCCTTTACTTATAAAAACAGTGTTAGAGGAGCCTGGTCTACAGGACAAATTCTCAGTGTGGGGGCTCTTCCAGAGGTGGTAATGGAGAGAGGCCAGAAGAGTAAGAGTAAAGAGTAAGAGTAAACTTGGAAGAAAAGCTTCATCGATTTTTTTTTTTTTTTAAAGATGTTACCTATTTATTTTGGGGAGAGAGAGCACACGCCAGAGTGTAGGAGCAGTGGGGAGGGGCAAAAGGAGGAGCAGACTCCCTGCTGAGCAAGGAGCCTGCCCACCCAGGGGGCCAGTGGGATCATGACCTGAGCTGAAGGCAGATGCTCAACCGCTCAACCTCAACGGACTGAGCCACACAAGCTCCCCTCCTTTAGCAATTTTTTAATGTGGAAAGGCAAGTCGGATGCTTTGTGTGGGGTCCGCTTAAGTGCAAAGTGTACCTGAGGCAGAGAATAAATTAGTATACTTTGGATGTTAGCAGCTGGCAGCCAGGGAGGGGAGGGAAGGCATGGGGAAGACCCAGAGGGCAAGTGGTTTGAAAAGATACCAACAGCATGGGGCCAAAAGGATAAACCTGGCCTTCTCCACAGCAGTGGATGGCAAAACTTTTGAGGGCTGCTAAGTCAAGTTGTATTGTCATTACACCAATAATTTGTTCAGTAGGTATTTATCGAGCACCTGTTGCATGTCGGGCCCTTGGGTTAGCCTCCAGGAATACAATAATTAATTTAAAATTATTTAAATAATTTTATTTAAATAAAATTTAAAGGTGGGGAGCCTGGGTGGCTCAGAGGGTTATGCCTTCAGCTCAGGTCATGATCTCAGGGTCCTGGGATCAAGTGTCCTGTAGGGCTTTCTGCTCAGTGGGGGGCCTATTTCCCCCTCTCTCTCTGCTTGCCTCTCTGCCTATTTGTAATCTCTCTGTGTCAAATAAATAAATAAAATCTTAAAAAAAAAAAGAAAAGAAAAGAAAAGAAAAAGAGGGGCGCCTGGATGGTTCAGTCAGTGGAGCAGCTGCCTTCAGTTCAGGTCATGATCCCAGGGTCCTAGGATTGAGGCCTTCATCGGGCTCCCTGAGCGAGGAGCCTGCTTTTTCCTCTCCATCTGCTTCTCCCCATGCTTGTTCTCTCTCTCACTCAAATACAAAAATAAAATCTAAAAAAAATAAGAAAGAAAAAGACAAGGTCTTTACCTTCTGGGACTTGCCATCTCATGGGAAACAGGCTAGTCAGTAGATAAATGCCTTTGGATTACGAGTTATAATTACAATCCAGAAGAAAAGGAACAATGTGGGAGATCTTCCCTAAATTGGGTAAAAGGTGGAACGAGGGAAGCTTTTCTGAGGAAGTGACTTCTGAGCTCAGGGATGAAGAAAGTGTAAGAGTCATATGCACAAAACATGGAAGAAAGAACATTTTGGAAAGCAGGAAATCCGGGGGGAGCAACCAACACACAACCAGAGCTGACTGAGCTGGGAAGAGAACTACACCAAATAAAGTCATCAGGCTTAGCAGTGATGAGATCATGCAGGGCCTTGGAAGTTCTACTAAAAAAAATTTTATTTCAGTCTCAAAGACATGGAAACTTCTGAAAGCTTTTAAATGAGAGAAGGACACGGTCCAGCCAGAGCTTCCCAAAGCTCACTCCGGCTGAGTTATGGAGAATATCTGGAAGGGGGTGAGGACAGGATGATGACGCAATAGGCAAGACCCAAGACACACGGACTGGGTCGTGGCAGTGGACACAGACAGATGGCTCGCGTGTGTTCCTGCATGACCGACCAGAAACACATGAGATGAGCTGTCCACACTTTTAGCACGCCCTGCAGCTCTCCCGCGATCTGAGGGGGCGGGTAGACACCCATTGTGGACATGCTGAGTGGAGGAGAATCAGCAAGCTCGGGTCCAGGCATCTGGCTGGTGAGTGAGTCAGTACGGTTGACTTCTTTCTTGACGAGCCACTGTGCATGGGCAACCCTGCCCTTGTGCCCATGTTCCCTTCAGAACACATGTTCCCAGGGAATGGCTGTGGGTAGCGGATCCATTTCAACTGGGAGCTGTTTGAGCTGCTCTGCTGGTCTACACCTTTGCCGTCAACACCTTTTCGGAAGCTACCCACCTTTGATCACGGCTTGCCAGGCTGGCCTGTGTGTGTGTGTGTGTGTGTGTGTGTGTGTGTGTGTGTGTGTTTCTCAGGTCATGGCCCCACCCCGTACCCATCAGGCTCCCTTACCGTATTGACCCAGGGAGGGCCAAAAGATTCCCCAGTAAGAATCTGGAATTGAAGCAGGGAAACGTGAGAGCAAGGCTGTGAAAATACCCTGCTAATAGTAGGAGAAATGTAAATGAAAACCACTTACCAAAAGATGCCTTTTATAGCATCTACATTATTATACTAACAGAAGTAAATTATATTTTGATTGTGGCCGGTTGAAAACCACATCCTACATGTATGAGGTATATAATCAGCTTAATCAGTTGCTGATCCCAGGACAATTTCATCCCAGTGTATTGGGAGAGTGCAAATAACATAGAGTTTCTTCCATTCTTCTTAGTAATTTAAATGTCACTTTGTTAAATGAACTTGAAGACAGATTTGCATTACTTCAATGCAGGGTTTCTAATAATAATGTAACACTTTTTTTTCCTTCCAGTACCAAGGCAATCGCTTAATGTAAAAAGCAAGTGGTTAAATTCAAAACATTTTCCCAAATGCGTGTCTTTTAGGGCTGTGATTTCGGGGGGTGGGGGGCTAGGGTCCTGGGGTCAACTGTATTTTCAAAGTCTCACTAAATGTACCAAGTGTTAAGCTATTGTGTCTCGGCCCACTTCTGCAAACCCACTTGCATAATATTTTAGGAACTGGGGCTGAAACTCACACTCTATTGCTCCGCCCGCAGCTTCCCGGATAGACTTTGCCAACAGGGGGCGCTCGAAGAGGGGGAGCTTTGGAGGTATAGAGGGTTCTTGGTTCTTTGGCCTTTGCCTCCAGATCCACCAACCGTGGCACCTCGCCCAGGCTCACCTCTCTGCTCACACTAATGTTCATTCACATAGTAACAGCTGAATCACCTCTGGCGGGGCTCATGCCCCCAGGACCAGCTTCACCTCCCCGCCCGTGGACAGTGCCAGCACCTTCTCAGACCACCAGGTTCCAGCTCTGCACAGCCTCTTCTTGGAGCCTCTAGGTTTAAATCATCTCAACCCCTAGCCCTGGGGGAAGGGGACTACAACCTGCAGTAGCTACCGCTGTCCTATCTTAGTGTTTCCTTTTTGCCTTTGCCACTCTCGATATCCAGCTAATGCTTCTTTCTATTAAATGATCTCTGCTAACGTCAGATGGTCTCAGATGTAGTTTTCGCTCCTGGCTGGACGTTGAAGGACACATAAGTTCTCATGACCCACTGACTGCTTTCTGTGGGGCTTTGACAGGTCGGCCTTCTTCTGAATCCTGAGACTACATGGATCAGGACTTGGTGTCGCCGAGACGTGACCTGCACGGATCTGGGATGATGGAGACTGTGCAGCCTGGTGCGGTCGCTGCTGGCTGAGAACCTCTGCGTCCTGCCAAGCTTCAGTTTTCATCTAACAGGCTGAAAAGGTCCATTCTATAGGAACATTATAGAAATGATAGAACCGGAAGCCGTAGAAACACCTGCGGATTCTTCCAGCTGGGCACTGCTGAGAATTCTTGAATAGTAGAATACAGAGATTTCTTTTCCTAGAGGGCACTGATAATATAAAACAATTTTCGGCTCTGGGTTTGAGTGACTGCAGCTCAAAGCCCCAGATTACCCTCTTACTATATGTGTGGCCAGATTTACACCTGGAACTCAGGGAACTATGGTCAACAGTAAAGTACTTTTCTTCTTCATTTATAGACATTAGATACTCTGACAACAAAATGCTAAAGAGAAGCTTATTAAAAACACACACAATCCATAGCACGGAGGTGGGGTCAGAAAGCCACGGTTTCTATGTTTGTCTCCAGCCCTTTTTAAGATCACTTGGTGATCTTTGCTGAGTTATGTTCCGGCTTCCTCATCTCCAAAAACACAATGATGATTTCTGCCTTGACTGACCGTCTGAAAATTAAGTAAGATAATATCTGTAAAGCTTGGCATCCAGTGCAGGTACGGCGTTGTTGGCAGCCTCTCTCCTTCCGCAAGCATCTGCTCCTCCAAGGCAGTACCGACCAGGTTGGTGTGAGGACGGCAGTACTCTCGCCGTATTTGATAAGAGCCACAATTACCCTTTGCTTTCAGTGTTTAGCTTAGCTCCCCCACCCCCAGCCCGGGCCCCCGTAATTATGGCGTTCACACTAGCTAGCCACAAAGATAAACCAAGACATGCCTCTTACACTTTATGCCACTGGTTCCACATCCCACTTTGTTTCTATCCGTCATTCATTTCTTGGCTTCCTCTGGGACTTGAGGAAGTTACATTGCAATGTGGCAGAGAGAATTCAATCATCCTGAAGCTTCTCTGTCCGGTGGCTCTGACAGCCCAATTTATCTGGGCCAAGGCTTTCTGCTGTGGGGACCACAGGATCTCCAGCCAGGTCTGTACTTTCTCGAGGCATTTCAGAGGTCCCCCAGCCATGGTGTCTCACCCAGAAGAGAAACAAGTCATTTCCTCCTGATCTAGTCCATGGGTCCCAAAATCAGTGCTTTGTTTGTTTGTTTGTTTTGAAGATTTATTTATTTATTTGAAGGGGGGGCAGGTGGGATGTGTGCAAGTGGGGGGAGGGGCAGAGGGAGAAGAAGAGAGCATCTGAAGCCAGCTCTGCCCTGATTCTGCCCTAACTCGGGGCTTAATCTCACAACCCAGAGATCACGACCTAAGCTGAAACCAAGAGTCTGACACTCAATGGACTGTGCCACCCACACATTGCACCCGCTCCCAGAGGCCCAGAATCAGTGTTTTTGTTTTTGTTTTTTTTTTAGGATTTTATTTATTTATTTGACAAAGAGAGATCACAAGTAGGCAGAGAGGCAGGCAGAGAGAGAAAGGGGAAGCAGGCTCCCCGCTGAGCAGAGAGCCTGTTGCGGGGCTTGATCCCAGGACCCTGGGATCACGACCTGAGCTGAAGGCAGAGGCTTTTACCCACTGAGCCACCCAGGTGCCCCCAGAATCAGTGTTTTAAACAAAACTCAAATCAGATCCTTCTTCTGCTTCAAACCTGCAATGACTCCCAGTTCTCTGTAAAGTAATATCTAGGCTCTCATCTGATCTTCAGAGATGTCGCCGACAGTCAGCCATATCACCCTTTTGCAGTCCCTTTGGTGCCAAGTCTGGGCTGAGAGCAAGCCTTGGAAGGCTAGGTCACAGTTGCCTTGCAGCTTCTCCCTCATTCTTTTGGAACACCCATTCTGGGGGAAGATAACTGCCCACGTCAAAAGTCCAACTACCACCGGATACCACCACCCCATGAGGAAGGCAAAGGGAGCTCCATGGAAAGGTGGAGAGACTACCGAAAGAGGGAGAAAGGCCAGCCACTCTGGTGTTCATGTCAAGCCTTCAGATGACCACAGCCCCAGCCACTTACTGACTGTGGTGGCAGAGAAACTCCAGCTAGACCAGCAGGAGAACTTCCTGGTGGAACCAAGTCAGACAGTGGTTGGGACCCCAGGAGGTAGGGACACAGAGGTGGGGGGCTGGCCAGCATCTCTCTCTATTTCCCTCTATCTTCATGAAGTCTGAGGGCTACACCATGTGTTGTCTCCATTGGGGAGACAACATATCAGTCCTTCTCTATCAGTCCCGTAGTTCCAGAGCCCAGGTTCAAGGGCAGGGAATGCAGGTACCATTTCTCCCTAAAAGAAGTTTCAGGATTCTTGGTTACGTTTACAAACAGCCACGGTCTGACCTGTAGCCGCAAGTTGTTTCTCTCTCTCTTGTGTGCGACATACACGCCCCCTTCTCTCTTTTGCCTACACCCTGCCATTGCAAACATCACACTGTTTTAATTAGTTGTTTACATGTTTGCCTGCCCTCTGAACTTCCTTCAAGACAGAGAGGGTGTCTAATTCATCTTTGGATCCCTTGTGGCTCATATGCTTATTACCCAGCATATAATATATATCCAGGAAAGGTTGAACCGTCATAAATTACACTGCACACACATACAGTAAGTGGATTGTAATCAACATAAATTGAGAAAGGAGAATATCAGCTAATGGTTAGATTAAATCCTGTATTTAATTACATATTTCCCAAACAGATCTCTCTCTCTTTTCAACTCATTAGGATCATGTCGAAAATTAAAAGTAAATTTGAAAAAAAAATGGGGGAGTGTAAATGGAAACTGCAGAAGGCTGTTCTTCGGTCTTGCTATGGGAACAAATAATTATATTAATATTCATTCTCCTGCTCTAACTGCTCATGTTTCATCTTTATTTTTGCCTTCCTTTCCTACTGAGCAGGGTCAGGGAAAGGGCAGGAGTCAGAAGGGTCCAACCGCCTGGTGTGACTTGACTCCGTAGGCAGGCAGTTCACCAGCACCTTCAACCTCTCCCGTCAAAAGCACTTCTCTTCGATCTAACGCATCCGAAGTACGAGGGAGGAAGCAGGTCAGTCCTGGCTGTGAGCCATCGTGGACAAGGGTGAGAGAAGTAGAAGCAGGTTTGGGGGAGAAGTTTGACTTACATTAAAAACAAAACAACAACAAAAAAACAACAAACCAAACCAAACCCAGGAGAATGTCCACCGCCGCCCCCCGCCATCAGCACCCCATCGGCACCCTGCCAGCACTGGGTCTTCTCTCATTTGGCAATAAAGGGGACTGAGGGAGAAGTTTTGAGCTCCAAATGTGATGTGTGATGTCAGCCCCCTGTCTGCAAACTGGAAGGAATGCCGTTCCTCCTTAATCAGTCGGCGTAGAACCTGATACAGGATCGAGTTTCCAGGAGAATGCTCCTGGAAGGCATAGAGCCAGTCTGGAGAGAGAAAACCATTATTCATTCACTTAGTCTCTCACAAAGGAGCATCTCTGTATAGTCTGTCCTGTGCTAGGCACTGGGCCAGGCCCTAGGAAGAGGATAGAGCACGAGACAGCCATGGTTTCCACCCTTGGGGAGCTTGCCCTCCAGTGAGGGAGACACAGGATAAGTGTTAAGTTAAAAATCCTTAGGGCGCCTGGATGGCTCAGTCGGTTAAGCATCTGCCTTCAGCTCGGGTCATGATCTCAGGGTCCTGGGATCAAGCCCCATGTAGGGGATTTCTGCTCAGTGGGGAGTTTGCTTCTCTCCCTCTGCGCTCTCTTTCTCTCTCCGTTATTTATTAAATAAATGAAACCTTTTTAAAAAGTTAACAACAACAACAAAAATGCACAGACTGCTTGTGTTGTGGTGAGTTCCAAGAAGGAAATCAACAAGGGGATAGTATGGAGAGGAAGCAGAGAGGGTATTATTTTAGGCAAGGTAGTCAAGGAAAGTCCTTCTGAAAAGGAAACATTTCAGTTAACACATGAGGGGCAAGAGGGAGTCAGCCACGTACAGCTAAGGAAGAAGGAGACCCCAAAGCTGAAAGAATCCTGGAGGTTCTAGGCACTGGTGGAGACGGGCAGGGTCCAGATGCTGCAGCCCTCGTAAGGCAGGCTGGAGAGGGCAGGGTTTTATTTTAAGTGCCATGAGAAATGATTAAAGGATTTTAAGCTGGGGAGTAAAATAATTCTATTTTAATAACTTCAGCCTGAAGGCCAAATGGAGAATAGAATAGAATTGGAGAAGCCAGTTGTCAGACTGTTCCAACGGTCCAGACAGGACACAGAGGTGGCTTAGAGTGACATGGAGATGGGGAGGAAGGAGTGGATTTAAGGTGTACTTTGACAGTTGAGCCAGCAGGACCTACTGGTAGATTGGCTGGGGCGAGGGTGGCTGGGAGGGAAGTGAGAGAAGCCTCTCTGATTTCTTTGGGTGGGGTGACCTTTGAAAGCTTGCGGTTGTTTGGAGGGAAATGTCAAGGCCACGGTTGACTAATGAGCTGGAGCACAGAGGAGAGTTCCAGAGATACCAGCACAGAGGTTGAAATGCATAAGATCAGAGGAGCCTACTGATGAGAACATACGATCGAGGAGAGAAGAAAACTCCGGCCCAAGGGCTCCGATGTTCAGAGATTACGTAAGACAAGGACTAGGGATGGGTTGGCTGAGGCGAATCTTTATGCCTTGGTTCACACCATTCTCTTGGTCCTTGTCCTTGCCTCCTTTCTTCGCCTGCTAAAATCCCATGCATCTTTCAAAACTCAAATAAAATGTCACCACTTCTGAGAGCCTCTTCTGACTCCCTATCCCGGTCCCCACCATAGCAGAATCAGTCGCTCCCTTTCCTGTCTTCCCATAGCTCTTTGTTCCCAGGCTTTCTGGGTCCTGAGAACGCTGTGTTCCGGACAGTTGTTGACTTTTCCATTTCCCAAACTGAGCTGGAGCTCTTTTGGGCACATACTGTGGCTTTATTTATTCTTATAAACAAGTACAGTTCCAGTACCTAGCAAACCATAAATATCTGCTGAGTGAGGGAACGAGCGGAAGAATGGTATCCACAGTACAAATGAAAATAATCCCTGAAATCACCGGTGGCTCTGGGCCACCTGAAGAGATTGCCTGATGTAGGTTAGGAAGAGGGGACTCGGACCCTTACAACCAGACCTTAGAGAACTCAGTTGCCTGCAGAACCATGTCCCAGATGATGCTTGTAAGAGAAAGTTTGAGGATTATCTTTTGATGAATGCTCACCACGGAGTCTTTGATCTCATCTAAGAGCACCAAAGTGTCTCCTGGAAGTCAGCGCAGAGGCCCTGGGGAGTCCGGTTGAAGGTGAGGGAGTCAGGGTGTGCCAGCCTCCAGCAGAGGTCCAGATAAGAGAATGTGAAGATGCAGAGGCAGGAAGAGGTTGTCCTTTTCTGGCCTGTGGTTCCTTTCCACTGAGCTGAGCTCTGGCGTGCTGCTGGCAGCAAAGAACTCACCTTCCCAGGAAGAAAGAGAAGAGCTTTGCCCAAGAGGGGCTCAGACAGGAAGCGTAAAAGGAGCAACAGATCGTGTCTCTGCTCACTCATAAGAAATTATGTGTAGATCATTTCTTGAAATCTCTCTGTCAAATTAGATCAGCATTCTGTCCAAGGCTTTGTATGGAGTATATACACAGTAGGTGTTGGCTCACATTGAATTTTACATGGTCAAATTCTATTCAACACCTCCAATACTGCCTTCTGCTCGGTGATTTTTTATAATGCGAGATTCATCATCATCACCGTGATCACTCCTGACCTCCTTTCCTAGTTAGGGTGAGTGTCATTGCAATGGAAACCCCAACTCAAATTAGCTGTCAGCATCCATACAATATGTCTCATGAGGACATTCTGCAGATGCGCTGCAGAGTTGATATAATTGATTCAGCAAATTAATGATGTCATCGAGGATCTAGGTGCTCACTATCTCTCCTCAGTGGGGGTAGCAAGGCTGATAGCAAGTACCAGCAGCTACTCCGGGTGACATTCCTGAAGAAAAAGTGTCCTGTGGTTCCATCAGAGAAGAAAAACCTCTCCCCAGGAGCTTCTTGGGAAGCTTCTACTCAGGGCTCATCCATTAGGATGGAGGCACAAGCCCATTCCCAAGTCCATGACCAGCATGACTTGTCTGCGCTTCCTCTAAAGCACAAAGGCTCTTGAAGATCAACCATGATGTCTACCACACATTTGTAGAGTGGCTTCAGTTTACCAAATGCTTCATGTGGCTACCCAATGGCATCACCGTGAGGTAGGTAAAGTGCGTCTTATTGTTCCCATGTTATGTATGAGACATAGATGTCCATAGAATAGTACCTTGCTTTTAAGAAATGTGTTTTCACAGGGAGACCTGGGTGGCTCAGTCAGTTGAGCGTCTGACCCTTGATTTCAGCTCAGGTCATGATCTCAGTGTTCTGAGTTTGAGTCCTGCATTGGGCTCTGTGCTCAGCAGGGGATCCACATGTCCCTCTCCTTCCCCCCCACCCCTGCTTCTGCTCGTATGCTCTTTCTCTTAAATAAAAAAAAAAAATAGATAAAATCTTTTAAAAACGTGTTTTTTTAAAAGAAATGGTAGAAAATAAAATACCACCACTTAAAAACTCCAAATAAAAGAACACATTTAGCTAATAATCACTAGGGCCACTGAGCCACTAGGTGAATAGCTAGTGACAAACCTAACAATGGGCTGGTCAGTTTCATAATGCCTGAACCTATTAATCATTCTTAATATCATGAAAAAGAGAGGCAGCCGGATAACATCACCTCCTGATGTGATATATTAAGTGGTGCACAATGTAAATCTGAGTCTCGTCAAGCGTCTGATTCTACCCACCAGTTTATGGGAAATACAGGAGACAGAAGAATACGTTAAAGATACTATGGGAATGCCGGCTCAGGTCATGATCTCAGGGTCCTGGGATCGAGTCCCACATCGGGCTCTCTGCTCAGCAGGGAGCCTGCTTCCTCCTCTCTCTCTGCCTGCCTCTCTGCCTACTTGTGATCTCTCTGTCAAATAAATAAAGAAAAATCTTAAAAAAAAAAAAGATACTATGGGAATGCAATAAAACCCCACATATGGGAAACTTTACAAACAAACAACCTGCTGTCTTCAACAGATAAATGGTAAGAAAAAGGAAAAAGAGGAAGGGGGGAACTTATAGATTAAAAGAAATTTAGGGGCGCCTGGGTGGCTCAGTGGGTTAAGCCTTTGCCTTCGGCTCAGGTCATGATCTCAAGGTCCTGGGATCGAGCCCCGCAACGGGCTCTTTGCTCAGCAGGGAGCCTGCTTCTCCATCTCTCTCTGCCTACTTGCGATCTGTCTGTCAAATAAGTAAATAAAATATTAAAAAAAAATAAAAGAAATTTAGGAGACTTAGCTAAATGCTGATGGGATCTTGTTCAATTCTAATTTAAACAAAGTTTTTTTTAAGCTTAATGTTTTGTTTTTTCCTTTTTTAATTCAAGCACAATGAACATAGTGTTTTTTTTTTCTTAAAGCTTTTTATTTATTTGAGAGAGAAAGAGAGAGAGCACGAGAAATGGGGGGATGGACAGAGAGAGAGGGAGAAGCAGACTCACTGCCAAGCAGGGATCCCAATGAGGGGCTCAAACCCAGGACCCCCTGATCATGAACTGAGCCAAAGGCAGATGCTTAACCAACTGAGCCACCTGGGTGCCCCAACAATATAGTGACTCAATGATTCTAAACATTTTATAACATTACATACATCAAGTTTTAATAAAAATTATGAGACCATGTGGAAAATCTTAATGATGGTTGAGAATTTCATGGTATAACGGAATTTTTATTAATTCTGTTGCATATAATAATAATAATGAGTATAGATTCTGAACCATGTATGGATGAAATTATACAATGTCTGGGATTTGTTTTCAAATAATCCAGTACAGGTTGGGGGTTGGTGAGTGAGTGGAGAACAGATGGTCTTATGTAAACAAGCATTGGGGCTGGGTCATGTGTAGATTGGGGGCTCATCCCATTATTTTTTCTACTTCTGTGTATGTTTAAATATTTCCATAATAAAAAGTGAAATGTATAAAAAGAGAAGACAGCATTCTCCTACAAATCTGCTCCTACCCACTGTCCACAAGGCAGGTGCACTGCAGGTTTGTGCTTTTCTTAGTAGCATTTGCAGATCTGAATTTATGAATTGACTCGCCTTGAAAGGGTGAAGCCCTTCGAATAGTTTCTTCTTTGTGTGAACGACTGGCTTGACATGTAGATTCCCTCATTTTTACCCTTCCTTTCATGTGTAGATTTACTCATTTATGAAATAAATATTTACCGAGTCTGTCCTCTGTTCCAGTTAAATACTAATCACTGGCCATAGAGTAGAGAGCAAAACAGGCAAGGGCTGAGCCCTCTTAAAACCTACAGTCCCAAACCCAAACAATGAGTGGGTGAGGAGGGCATAGAAGGGTCCAGGGTAGTCCTGGGAAGTTCCGATTCCACTGGTCTCTCCTGAGACACACCCGTGATTTGTCTTCCTACCGGTAGCCGGGTCGCAACTCAAATACCAGATGGAAATTGACGATCAGGCCTGAGTTTGCCAAAGTCACGTAGCTATTGAGGATTAGAGAGTAGAAAATATAAAAATGTCTTTTATAATTTGTCCCAAATCAAATGTTTCCCCATTTACAATTCCTTACCAGAGACTGCAGGTTAAATCCTGTAACATAAGAGAAGTTGTGGGGCTCCTGGGTGGCTCAGTCATTAAGCGTCTGCCTTCGGCTCAGGTCATGATCCAGGATTCTGGGATCAAGCCACGCATTGGTCTCCCTGCTTGGCGGGAAGCCTGCATCATCCTCTCCCATTACCCCCACTTGTGTTCCCTCTCTTGCTGTGTTTATCTCTGTCAAATAAATAGATAAAATCTTAAAAAAAAAGATTAAAAAAAAAAGAAAAATTGTATATTTTGCTAAAAGTTGTATCACATGCTTTTGTGAAGTTTTATGCAGGAAGTTTTAACAGTTTGATCGTAGTAAAACCTAGAGATTCAAATACTGGCTTGTATTTTGGAGAAAGACGATAACAGAACTGACATCTGGGGTTTTCTGTTGATAAAATAAAAATAGAAACAAAATCAAAGTGCCAAACTGTATAACCCCAGTTCTTAAAGCATTCTCTTTATGACAATGGACTATTTCATTATTGTCTAGTGTTACACAGATATTTAAGCCTTTGCTACCAGATTGAGCTCCATATAGTCCTCCCTTCCCTGTCCCCAGATGTCCACAGGTCCCCATTCATGGATCTTTCTGCAACTGCGGGATGAGATAGATGGACAGTTGTCCCAGAATGTCAGATTGTTCTATGGATTAAATAGAAGAAATCACTCCTGGAGGGTTTTTCTGGTTTGACCCTTTGAGCCTGCCTGGTAAAACTTGGGCTCTCATGAACATGCAATTGACCCAACTGATACGTCACCTACCTAGACACATCCTACTCTGGGATGGTTTTCACCACTGCACAGATTTAATTTTTGTTCTTAGTCATACATTATGTTGTTTAAACTTACATTGGGCCATTTGAGTGGAAAGAGAAGTGTAACAGACATTGACATTGCAAAATAGTTACTAATAAGCATAAAATGGCCATGAGTCTGCAAATTCTCTTGACACGACCTATAGAATGTCTCGGATTGCACACAACTATGTCACTAGCTCTTCAAAATTCAATGTTAAAAAGAGAAAATATATCCCATTTGGCTTTTAATTTACTGGGAATTAAAAATGTGAAAGTATTTATATAGTCAATGTGTTGTTTGCAAAGTTTGACAAATATTAGTGTGAGATGTTCTCTCTTACCTTGTCATGGATGGGAAAAAAGTGAAAGTGATAAACACGAGCCAGTAAATTTTTGAAGAGCAATATGCAGGATTTCTAACTATTGGGCTATGGGATAGAGTTTTAGTCCATCTGACACCATAATGTGTTGTTAAATTTCAACCTGCATTTTAATATACATTCAGTCTCCAAAGTTGGGAAAATACATCATTTGAAAATTGATTCATCGACCAAATTAATTCATCAATCAGTTCTCAAACTGGTATTTCAAAGTGAAACATCCTATGCTATTCGCATCTTGATAAACTTAAATTTAATCTTTTTCATAAGTAAAGATAATAGAATACGACCTTGAGGAGAACACTGATATCAAACATTGGTAATGGAAAAATCACAGAACAGTGAGATTATTTGGAAAAATAAGTCCAGGATGTAAGGGATTATATACTACTGTTAAAGGGGTTTGCAGGAAAAAGGGAAAAGGCAAGAACCACTGCTTGGTAAGACCCCACCAAATGCCCCACTCTTTCAGTGTCCCTGTGCCATATGCTTTGAGATTTTTCCCTTGGGGTCTGAAGATCTCTGCAAAGCACCAATATTCCGTAACCAGAATCGATTGATCGCCATCAAATTAACAGCTGCTCCTTGGAGCTGGCTTTCGGCAGCCTCAAAGCCCTAGGAATGGCTGAGCAGAAATCTGTCCTCCTCCCAGATTCCAGGAAGGACGTAGGACACTCCAATGATCAGCTCAGCTTTGTGGGGAGTGCGCTTTGTCCCCCGGTTGGCCCAAAGCTCAAGCAGGACCATCCGTTTGCAAAACGGAATCAAGAATCTCTTTCTCTGATGGCGAAAAATCACCCAGATCCGTGAGGGATGACACATCTCGTTCAAAAGGCATAAAGTGACATTTGTGGAGAAACCGGGAGGTCCAAACGGAGTCTACAGTTTTTTTACTCTGTAATATGTCAGCATGGGCGGGGGAGGGGGGAGGTGAAGGGTCGATGGAGCTATCTGTAGTCCTTCCCTGTCAATGTAAAATCAAGGAAACATATAAGGCTAAAAATTAAATAAAGTGCTGAAAAAGTCCCTTTGACAAGAAGGCCAGAGATTTTGATGCCACATGGAGAGCATCTGTTTGCCCAAATACAGCGCCCCATGTGGAAAATATTTTGAGAAGGAGCGCCTTGAACAATGCATTTCTGATGCTGAGCGCACGCAGTTTATCCTTCTGGAGCATTCTCCATCCTGCAGATCAGTTCGAGTGTCCCTATTGTAGTCCATTTGCACCTGGAGCTGCGGAGGCCGGGCCAGGCTCAGGAGTTTCCGTCCTCATAATGCTGCCTTCCCAGCCACCCACTGAATCGGGCCCCTACTGCATTTCACACTTGGATTAACTCAATCATGCAAATTATGTCAAGCCTAAAAGAAATCAGGCTGTGGGCAAATAAGAAATGCTAATAACAATTGAAAATACGGCTCATAGCTGTGTTGCTCTTTTATGACCCTGCTGCCCACGGGCCTCAGAGGTGCAGGTTCTGGCCAGGAGGGAAAGGAAGGGACAGCCAGGTTTGAGTTATCACATAAATAAAAACCATAGGGTTAATTAGATCCCTGAATCTTGAGTCATCTCTTTGGGTGGAATTTTCTGGTTCCAACGAGATTAGTGGGATAAAGCTTCCTATGCAAAGCATTGCTTGAAATATATTTGTTTGTTCTTACCAAGCAGAGAGTTCTAAAGGATATTTTGCAAATACCGGTAGTCATCACGTGAACTGGAATGACCATAACCACGGTAAGGTTTTCTTTGGTCCTTCCTGTATAAAGGACCCCTGTCTTGGCCCCAGACTTCTGCCACGATGGTCCCTCTCCTTGGAACACCTTCTGTAGAGACTTGTATCCCCCACTCCCGATGCTAATCGTCCCTTCAAGGTCCGGCTCCAACACAGTCTTTCAATCCAGAAGGCTGTCCGGGTGGCTTTCAGGAGACAGGCTCCCTTCCCTCTCTGCTCTGTCACTTTTTGCTGGTTTAGGTGAGTCACAAACATTTACTGGTTTACATTGTACTCTTCTGTGGATGGGAGGCTCCACTCTGCCTGGTGTGCAGGTCCCCTGATAGGAGAGCCATGCCCTCTGGGCGACTCCCCCCAGATCTGGCACCAAGGTTTTCACTCACCATCGTGGGTGTTCAGTAACTATTTTAAGAAGGACTTACTTAGTGTTTAGGTGATAGACAAAGGAGGTACCATGATGAAAGGTATTATTAGAGCTTCTGATTTCTATCTCAGACTTGCTCCTTGCCCAGACAATTTGGTTTCCCTCCCTATTGGCAGAGAATACGAGCCAAAGAGAGGGACCCACTAGGTACATTTCTAAACAAAAGCTAAATTGAAAAAGGACCAGGAACACACAAAGAGGTGCTGGGGTGCTGGTGGAAACCCTTGAGTGCATGATTCCAGCCTGTCCTTGGCTCCTAGGGGGGTGAAACCAAATGAGTAGCAGGTGCTAGGTTTGACCCCCTGCTCCCTCCGGAATTCTTGCTCTGCTTAGCCCTGGGCCTCCTTCAGGGGCTTCATCTCCTTTACTTTAAAGCTATTGACTTAAGATTGCCTGCCCAAGAAAACTTCCTGTACCCACGAACATGGGTTTGATTTAAGTTTATTGAATGCAGAAGCTACATTTACAACTTTTCTATATAGGTCACAGCCCTTAACTCAGACTGTAGTTCAAAATTATTTGCTTCACAATCACCCCTACCAGTGGAGTAAGTTGACTTAGCAGGACCCTTCTCCGACCTCACCCTGATTTCACGTCACCTGCTCCTGCCATGTTGCTTGGGAACGTGTCATGGGGAAGGTGCCACAGAACGCAAACAATGGCGTCCATGCTAATAACGATGGGGTCGCTGTTGATCATTGCTGGAGCAACTTCTACTGAGTGCTTCCAAGAGCCAGGTGTTGCATTTAAGGGACCCACGCTCATGATCTCATTAATTTTTCCTTTGGAAAGCCTCTGGGGCGGATGCTTGATTGTCGTCCCTTATGATTGAACCTTTACACCCAAGGGAGCTGGGGCTTAAGCAAGACTCAGAGCCTGAGCCCCACATTGGCAAGCAAAGCAGCGTTTCCCCTGGTCCTGTGGTCTTTCTCAGTCTCAGGGTGCATCAGGAAGAGTGAAAGCCACAAGACATACATTTTCTTATACATAATCGCTGTTCTCAACAGATGGACTGGAATGCTGCTGGTTCGTTCTTCTGGGCTGACGTAAACAGTCAGAATTGACCAGAGTCTATTCTCCACTTCCAGTGGGGAGGCTGATGCCTGCAGATCAGTAAGTTCATAGACGAATGTACTTGGGTGACCATATATACAGGCAGAAGGAGCCTGCAAATTTCCCCCCGAAGGATCTTTCTCCACAACCTGCGCTTTTGAGAAAAGAGCCACAATGTTAGATTTTATTCCGCATTCGTCTTTCCATTCCTGCCTCTCCTGGAGAAAGCTCAGCAACAAATACTGGCAATAAAATTATCTACCGTAATCATTTTTCTCTTAAGCCAACTCACTTATATTTAACATCCACCAAAGTTGGTGGGTTAAAAATAACCTCCTATTTTCTTCCGTTCAAGGTGATGGGCATCTCTTTTTCTGCTCAAAATTAGAGAGCGTACCCAAGCTCAGGAGCGGTTTTACTCCTGGCGGCTTGTTGGAACTGCACACACGCACACACACACCCCTGACAGATACAACAGGGATTAATGAGCCATGGCCAGAAGTTTGATTTTTCTGTCAAGTGCTCCCATCCGTTTTTAATAAACAGAAGAACAACATAAACTCCGTTGCCCGCACTCCGCAGCTTAAACCCAGCCGGTCGCTCCCGGTACCAGGAGTGTTGAGCTGAGTTATGATTCTAAACGACTGACAAAGGCTTTTATGAGCCCCTTTGGTAGGCTACTCTGGCGACTGGCTTTGCTCCCCCAGTCCCATCGCTCTGCCTCTCTCCAATATGGGCCGCTCTGTGCTTTGCCAGGGGAAACCGTCAAGTGTAATATCACATTTACAACTAAATGGCTTCAATTTATTGTCACTGGTGTAAAAATGCCAAAATACCCACTGTTTTCCCTTTAAGCCACGCTGTGTGCTCTTTTGCAGAAAGCCGTCTCCCGCAAGGACTAGAAGAGGAGCCAAGGTACAGAGAACTGATCACAGCAGATGGTGGGAACCAGGTAGGATCGTGGAACGGGGCTGACATCGCGGTGCTCATCCCCCGTTCTGATGAAGCTGTATTCTGTTTCCAGGAAACATCTCTCCTTACCAAAAACCCTCATTCCCAGAACCTGCGTGGTCCACATTCTCTCGAAACTTGCGTTGCTCTGAAAAAAGAAAAAAGAAAAAGAAAGAAAAAAAGAAAAGAAAAGATGAAGAACACAAATGTCTTTTCTCTTTTCCTTTTGATTTTGCAAAATATTAGGATTTAGGTGGGCCATGTACTCCTTCATTCCCCGAGATAGTCGTTGCCTTAAACCAAACTGACCACAGGATGTCACCAGTGTTCCATGAAAATCCCCAGGAAAGGGCATTTACCTGGTAATGCAAAACTGGTTTCTTAAAGAAGGAAGGTCAGAGCGCATGCATGTGGTCACACCTACAATTTCAAATAAACTCCGGTTTTGCAGCGGCCGCCCCAGCTTTATCACGTACAATGAAAGCAGATCTGAGCCGAAGTTGTCCTTGAAGAAGAGGAGCCACCTACAAGGAAAGCCAGTAAACTTAACAGCCCAGAGCTGCTATTTAATTGTCCCTGAAGAGAAGTCACCCTGAGGCAGAGTTAATAACCAATACCAGATCTTATTTTTTCTCACTTTAATTTTCTTTGAAAGCTTCATGCTCGAGCAATGTGGCGACCAATATGTAACGGAATTAGATGCTGCTCAAATACCTTCCTTGTAGCGACATAGTTAGCCAATCCCAAAATGAGAGTCTAAACAGGTAAAAGGGACCTGCGTAGACATCTGAAACCTATTGAGGGAAATTTGGAAAGAGGAATTAGTGAGATCACAAGCCCCTGTTCTCTCTTGCTCTGTGATGGGGCGCACTCAGCCGTGCTGCGAAAGGGCAGGTCGTACGTGGGTGAGAGCTTTAAGGGGCCGTGCCCAGGAGAGAACACGAGGGGAAGCCAAGGGCCAGAAATTAGGGAGGCAAAATTTCAGATTCTGTTTGTAAAACACTTCTTCCGTCGCTTCGTAAATCGAGAGGCCGGAGTTCTCTATAAAAAAGAATAACAACAAAACAAGACCAAAAAACAGAGTGACTTTTCAAAGTTCTCTCCAGAAAAAACAAAAAACAAAACATAGGTCAAGCCAGCCAAAGAGCAAGGCAGCTTGTCAGCTTCCTTCTTGGCCTGGATGAACCCATGGATGAACCCATGGATGAACCCATGAAATCTTCCACAAGACTCCTGTTGGTTTGTGTTATCAAAGCTTCATGAGCTGAGTCAACAAGTATCCTGCCTTCATCCCCTCCGCCGGTGTTCTTGAGTCCTCACCTTGGCTACTGATGTGGAAGTCTATTCTTTTCAGGCAAGACGTCAGACAGCCCACAGTGGTTCATCTTCAGGACAGTGTGACAGGAAAGAGTTTGCAAGGAGGCTGGTTCACACGCTTTCATTTATCCGTCTGTGGATACAAATCTGAGCACTCTGTTAATTTCAAAGCTTCATGTGGACAGTGCTTTTATTGGAATGGCGGCTGATCTGTGCTGAATTGACCCCCTAACCCCAACCCCCTCAAATGCTGAATTTCTAACCCCCAGTGTCTTGGGATAGGACCATATTTGGAGACAAGGTCTTTAAAGAGGGGTTTAAGTTCAAATGAGGTCATATGGGTAGGCCCTAATTTACTAATATGATTAGTATATGAGAAGGAGATTAGGATGCAGACCCACACAGAAGGAAGGAAGACCATGTGAAGACATAGGGAGAAGGTGGCCATCCACAAGCCGAGGAGAGAGGCCTCAGAAGAAACTGATGCTGCCCACACTTTGATCTTGAACTTCCAGCTTCCAGGTTTGTAGGAAAATAAATTTCTGGTGTTTAAGGCACCTGGCCTGGGGTGCTTCGTGATGGAAGCCCTAGAACACTAGTACAGGGGCTAAAATATCTCACCTTGGTAATACGAGTTCTGTAATACTAGTCACACACTCTTCGGTTAGACACAGCTCCTGTCCATAGTAATGACGGACACTGAGAACTGAGAGTGGGCGTGGGCTCAGTGACTGCAGACGCAGCCCCCACCACCAGTGAACCCATCATTCACATGACATCAGACAACAGGGGTACCTGGATGGCTCGGTGGGTTGAACCTCTGCCTTCGGCTCAGGTCATGATCCTGGGATCCTGGGATCAAGCCCCGCATCGGGCTCTCTGCTCAGTGGGGAGCCTGCTTCCTCCTCTCTCTCTCTCTCTCTCTCTCTCATTCTGCCTGTCTCTCTGCCTACTTGAGATTGAAATAAATAACATCTTTAAAAAAGAAAAAGAAAAGAAATCAGACAACAGTGGGGCTGGCTGGGCCTTATAAACCCTCTGGCCCCTTCTAATTTAACTCAGGGCTCTGTTACAGCAGTCTGGACAGATGGAGCACGGGAGTCCTGCCCCCCCCCACAACCCCAGAGTCGGGGTTCCCCATGGTGCCTACGGGGCTCACTCTGCACAGCAAACACGACGTGTTGGAATTCCTTCAGCTGCGTCGAAACTGCCACGGGTTGTATTTGAGTTAGTAACTTGCCTAGTTTATGCCCTTATGCCTGGACCAACCCGGAGGCGAGCTTCTCTAAGAGCCCAGGGTCTTTCCACAGACCCTGTGTGTTTCCACAACACACTGCCTCATAAAAATAACTGATTTATTTAAAAAGAAAAAGAAAGAGACTAAATTTTTTAAAAAGACAAGCTAATAGATAATCGTTCTCACCACCAAGGGATTTGCAAGTCAAAGAAAATATTCACCACGCAGGCTCTCTAGGAAGGTCCCCTCGTATATCAGAAATATGACTGGCTTTATAAAAATTCATTTGATGACTCTTTAAGACTCACCTATTTTGTAAAGTGAAAGGGAGCACACAGGGACTCTGAACATACCAGGTGGAGTCAATAGTCATACCCTGGGAGGGTTCCCTAAGGGAAGGGGTCACAGGCCAGCGAGGAAGGGATACACTTCGATGCCCTTGAATCTGAGGGGAACTTTGTGAACAGCAAGCACTGTGTGCCCTGTTTCATGCTCATTAGGCCACTGATTTCCTTTTCACAGCCCTGGGGGGTAAGAACGATGTTTAGCCCCATTCCACAGGTCAAGAGACTGAGGCAGGGAAAGATGAGGTGCTTTGCTCAAGGTCAGGTCCCTCGCTGGTCCAAACCACCATGAGCATCCCTAGAAAATAGGGACTTTAGCTTGAATCTTAACTGGAAATTAGAAAATCAAAAAAAGCCACTGGACATTCACAGACTCAAAAATAGAGAACACATATTGAGCTTCTGGTTCTGAAATTGTTTAAAAACTGGAAACTACTTTCAAACATGAGTCTGGCCCAGTTTTGAGGAGTCCGTTGAGAGGAATACAAGACTTATTTTCCAAAGCGAGTTACTACATTTTTCAAGGCAATGATTTCAGTCAGAGGTAGGAGGAAACAGATACGAGGGAGGTGTAATTTAAACATTTTATAACTAATTGATGTGTAAAGTAAAATATAAAGATCCTCCTTGTAGTTTTGACAATTGTGGAATATTCAAAGCCTTCCTTTTTAAGGATTAGGGAAAATATTCAGGTCCTTATTTGTTCAACTCAACCATCTAATTACGTGACTGTCTTCTTCAAAATACCCTACTACAGTCTCAAAGGAGATGTGTGAGTGTTCTACGCCATGTCTTCCTTACAATAATAATAAGCAGAAAGTAAATACAATTTGGTGTTTAAATAGCTTTCCTCTTTTCTTTGGCCACCCGGGTCTTCATTTCGTTTAATTAATCTGTTCACTGCCAACGCGTACCACCTCTCTGCCACGCTTTGGGATGCTGCGAGTTCCTGGTGTACAAAAGAACGATCCGTGTGGTTGGATTCTGGACCGTGAGCTTGCACGTGGGTCTGCGTGCGCTCTGGAAACATTCTTCCTCGTCCCTGTGTGTCAGCAGGGACTTCCTGAGTTGTTAGTGGCTTCTGCCCGTTCTGAGCCGTCCACGGGGTCCGACTCCCCGTGCTGGACTCACCAGCTTAGAGAAAGCAAATGATGTCTAAACACCGCAAGGCACAACACTGTGAGGGACCCCACTGGATATCTGGCTCATTTGTACCATTACTGTGTGTTAACTTCTGCAAGCGAATATTTAAGTCTGGTCACTTGCTTGATTTTCCGTGTTGTTTTTAATGCACAGAGCATCTACCATTCAGTAAGCCCTTGCCCCTCTTCCTTTCTTCCTTCCTGTGTGTGTGTGTGTGTGTGTGTCCTCATTTCCCTCCCTGGCTGCCCCCTCATCAGTACATTCCTTGGCCATCCCCTGGTAGGAGAATCGTGGGGCTGGGGGTGGGGTGGAGGATGAGGGGGGCCCAGGCAGGAATCACTGCCTACCTTTGATGCCTTTTCCAGCGCGGTGCTCTGACTAATGAACAGAGGCCACTAATGAAGAACGAGGCTGGGTCTCTCCTTTTCCAGAGACTGAGCCCATTACCCTCTTGGTCCTCACTAGCCTGCGGGCACCCAGCCTGCTTCCCGAATGGATGACTTCTGGCTCACTGTGCTGCTTCCAGTCCTGGTGCCAGTGGCCGTGAATAACCTTGCTTTTGTGCGTATTTATTTTATTTCGAATTTCTCCACCCTGGTTCTTTCCACCTCCAAACTCCCCACTCCTGCCGCCCCCTTCACTGGCCCCATGTGGTGATGTTTCTTGAAATGTTAGATTCTTTCTTCCTCTGTCCCCCCTCCAGCTCTGGAAGCATTTTGTTTCTGTACTGCTTTGTGAAGCTGGTGCTGAGTCCAGATCCTTGGGGCTTTAAAGTCGAATTAATTATTAAACAGGAAGGGAGCGGTACTTTCAGCAGGCGCCAAGTAACTATACTTAAACTGCAACCTGGCACTGTTTTCCCCACCCTGGTGCTGTGGTTTGCTGAAGGCAACTGGAGATTTTTATTCTAGTCTTAATCAAGCATCTCTGTAAGTTTTCAGGCTGTTAAGATTTGGCAGCGGAGGGCTGGGAAGTCAGTCTTCATCACCCCCTGACCATTTTGGAAAAAAAAAAATATTATTGTTTTTTAAATCAGAAGTACTTTCCCAAGTTCATAAATCAACCTGAAATTGACCGCTCCCTACTGTGCACCTTCCCTGAGAACAGGGTGGGCTTTTCTCTCAAACGTATGTGCGTGTTGTCTTCTATTTCTATCAATTAGTTCCCGCTTGTAGAGAAAGATGAGGTTTTTCGGTTAGAATCATCAGAGCATTGACCTTGTTGCCTTGTGATTGTTATGGTCATGGCTTTAATTTGGAGGCTAAGTTGATGATACCAGGACTGAGAACTACTAATGACGGACATGTAGTAGATTTCCCTAATTTCCTGAATCCGGGCATGAATACTTTTAAGAAATCCACAACCCTTCGGAGTTGCTGGGCCCACTTGGCCCAGATACTGGCCATGGGTGTTCTGTCCCAGCTTTGCGGGGGAGTCGGTGCCAGTGTTTTGTAGAGAAACCCAAGCCCCTATCAAAGGTATCAAAGTAACAGCCTGAAAGGGCCAGCTGACCCCATGCCGGGCGCCCCCGTTTGATTTTCACGGGGCTGCTGGCGTGTGGTGGCGGTCCTTTCCCGGTCTCAGCTGACTGGCTTTCCACAGGAAGCTGGATAGGAAGAGCGCTCAGTCTGCTTCATTAAGTCTCCCCTGTGGCTGAGCAGCCGTGCGGGCTGCCGCAGTGGGAGGGGGGGAAGAGCTCTCTGGGTGCAGCTGGGTGCGTAGGTAGGAGCATGAAGCATCCTCAAGAGGAAAGGGAACAAAGATTTGGTTAAAAATTTAGATTCATGCATATACATTGGGAACAGGGCAGAAAAACAGTAAGCCCAACGCATACAACCCTCCTGCTCTCCTCCCGCGGCTTGTGACGAGTGTGCACGTTCGTGACTGAGCAAGGTATACACCCTTCCCACCCTTCACGGTGTGTGGGGGCGGGAGGAGCTTTCACCGTGCACATCCTTTCTCTGTGAGAACGGGCAAAAAGGAGGGATGATCTGGGAGCCTGGCTAGCCAATACTCTCTTGAAATACTTATTTCCTCTTAGAGATAAATATATGTGTGTGCACACATATATATACATTTATTTATACGGGCTGACAATTCTTACTTTTAAAAACACATAAAATCCTACCTCATGGATATTATCTACATCTTGACTGTATAATTTCCATCAGCCAATAAATTGAATAATGCTAAGCGAAAGGTGTGGTCCATTGGCTCATTTAAAAAGACCGGTGAGAAGAACCCGGATAAATTCACACTCCTGAGAATTTAACTAAACTCTAAATTTCAACAACCTTCTCTAGATTTCCCTGCGTTGCCATCTTTCCCACTGGCTGACCTTTTCTCACTGTCTCATCCCGGGAACCCCCTATCTTCCCCCCACCCCCCAAGTGCCGATGCTGCTTTTGGTTCCCACTCTCCTGTTGGGTCCTGTTACTTAGGATTCTACAGTGGCTGCACTGTAATCGTTAGGCTTCTGACTCCACGAAGTAATTTAAAAACTTAGATGAAAAATGACGTATTCCGCATCGAGCAGTATTTGGAAGATATATTTACTAAACAGACAAGTTTGTACAATTTCGACCTGTTCTTCATGTCCCGTTCTCCCCCACTGTCCCTGAAAATATATTAAGAACTGGTTTTAAAATGAAATGATCGGATTTCTGGTCTTGCCTAAACAAAGATCTCAGTCCTTTTGGTTTGAAAATGAGTTGTTACTCTCATCTCTCGCCCACGGAGTGTTTGCAGCACAAAACTTTCAAAAATACTTTATTTAAAGTAATCTCCCAGGGGCTGCCCTGAATCTTCCATGTTCAGATATTGGAGCACGCTGGAAAAGTGAGTTCGCTTAGTTGAAAAGGAAGACTGGCCAACCACAATAACAACACTGTAAACGAAAACAAAAACAAAAACAAAAAAAGGAAAGAATACAGGGAATATAAAATATGCATGCACTGCTTTTTCAACACCTTTTATTCCCCCTAGCTTTCAAGAGAACTCTCAAAATATCATCAAGACCTGGAGTTTCCTGCAGACTATCTCCCCCTGAACGCCAAAAAAGAACTAGTTAGGAAATGCGTGTTTCTGTCTGATTTGCATCAACTCCGTTGTGAAAGAATAATGAGGCATTGCTGTCGTCGCGAGGAAGATTTACTTTAAAGCGGGGGGGGGGGGGGGGGGGCGGGGGTGGTCTGGGCAGTTGTCACCGTCCCTACTTGCTCTTTGGAACGACCAGCTCCGGGCAGGGCAGGCTTCCGTGCCTCGCGACAGGCTTCGATTCTCGGCTGAGCCCAGCCGCCTGCCACGTTGCAGTCCATCTCTGCAGGTGTATGGGCCACAGCCCTAGGCAAGGCCGTCCCTGCCTTCCCCCAGAGGTCTCGGAGCCCTTCTGCTGCCCAGCTGGTTCCAATTTGAGGCCTACACTCAGTGCTGGAGCTGTATTGAGTTTCTTCCCTGAAACCAACAAAACCTGCTTCAGCATTTTGCTTGGATTAAAATATTTGTCCCTTTTTTCACAGGGCAGAAGGAGGACTCCTGAAGCCTCCGAAGGAAGGAAATCATTACAGGGCCCTACAGAAGTAGGTCATGTGCTACAGCTGCTCATAGTTTAAGAGGAAGAAACATGGGACCTCAAACCTGGAACACGACTCTTTCAAAATGCTTGAGAGCAGCCCAAGAAAAACATCCTCCCGAGGCTTATCTAATAACCATGATCTATAATCGTCTCAATGTGTGCTTGCGTTTCCTTCGGAGTTTGCACCTACTTCCCAGAGCTAACGAGATGCTGAAACAGAACACAGAAAAATTTAATGAAGGGGATTTAATAGTTTGTGTTAAAGCTAATATGGTCCATTAGGAACTGTCATTTTTATAAACAATGAAGATATGTTACCCTCTCCTTTGGTGTAAAGTCATTCCATGCAGGACCTGTAAACATTCAGTAATGATCTGTAGAACATGCATGAAAGACAATTAAGGCGCCACTTGAAAGAAAAGTCTCTTTTGCTCGCATATTTGGTTTCTTGCTAAATAAACTAGGAAAGATCATACATGTGTCAGCATACGCGGACATCGTGCAGAGGAACACGTGTGTGCATCGCCTTGACAAAATCAAAGAATAGGGGTCTTGTAAGTGTGTTTGGTTTGCATAAGCTTGGGAAATATCGGAGGCTATGAGTTAATTTAGGATCACAGTTTCGGTTCTTCAGTTCATGCTGCAGTAATAGATCCGCTGCTACGGTACGGGGGTGTAGGGAACATGAAATTAACAGTTCACGATGCCATTAAAGGCGCAATGACAACCTTCGACAGCTGTAAATAAAAAAGTTTCTGTAAAATCTACGCACTGCCAAGATAGTACGTTCTGCTGGGATCCAACTACCAACTAATACCTTTCGGAATTTATTTTTTTAATTGTGGCCAGCACCCAACAGGGGTTGGGTTTTAGGAACTGTCTATTTTTTGAAGCCTAACGAAATGTACTTGAGAAAATGAAATCTCGACTCTCCCTGACTTCGTAAACAGAGTTTGCCCCCTCGCTCTCCGTTTTCTCTTAAAGACAAATGGCTCCTTCTTACAGGTTTTAGGTTTGGCAGAATTTGATGAAAAATTCTCCCAAGTCCTTGGCGTTTCCTTCTGTGGACAAGAGGGGGAAGGTGTGGGGATGGGGGGAGTGGCGAGGTCCAGATTAAAATTATTCTACTTATTCACAGAGACTTGAAAGCTCTGGTGAAGAGTTTTGAGAAGTAGCCTCGGGCAGAACTTGCTATCAATGAAGGCCAGGAACAAAAAACATTTAAAAGCAGATTACAAATCCCTCCTAACAAAGCAAAATCAAATCACTGATCGATAAGTGCAGCTGGGTTTAAATTGTTTCCTTAAAAAGGCTTTACAAACTTTTTTGAACGATAGGCTGGAGGCTGAACCTTTTATGCTTCAGAGCAAGTTCCTTCTGGAAAAGTCTTTCCCCTCTCTTCCAGGGAGGCCTCTCCTGGGACAAGCCCGAGTTCCTCTTTTCTTGCTAAACATGGCCCTGTGGCTGGAAAAGGCTGGCAACATGGTTTCCAAGAAAGGGGAAGATGTTCTTTGATGTATGTCAAGGGCTCTAAGATATTTTAGCAAATCGTCCCAGTAGCCTAGCTGGATTCCCCATGGTCATCTCGGAACTATTTGTGAAATGCCCAAACTGGGGTGTCTCCTGTTGCTATAGAATCAACCTGAAACCTAAAGAAAATCTTTTACAAAGAAATGCCCCAGACACTAGGTCACTCAAGCCACAAGAATGTGGGGGGTAGATTGTGGTTTGCAGTCTAGATCAAGGCCATGTGGGGGATGTGGAGACAAACCTCCCAGACCCATACTTAAACTCAGATGCCTAGCCCTTTTGGTGACTGAATTCAGAGGTTTTTTTTTGTTTTGTTTTGTATTAAAAAAAAGGGGGGAGGAGAGAGAAAAGAAAGGAAACCAATGAGCAAGTGGTGTTTAATTTATTCCCATATGTTCCAAATGGCACAGAGATAAGCAAAAAGGGTTCTGGTACATTTTCTAATGATTTCATTATCACCAGACAAGAAATGAAAGATCGTCCAGATGTTACTGGAGAGATAGAAAAATGAGATTAAAATGTAAAAATAATAATAATACTATGAATGGCTCCCTGCCCCTAGAAAAGTCCTGGGCCGACCTGATGTGATCTTTGAAGTTAGGCCTATTTGCAAATGAGTTTATACAAAAGGCAGGTGAAGATTAGGTACAAAAACTTGGTTCTGGCCTGGCCCTCTCTTCTGTCCATGAGCATCATTTGACTGGCCGGTGGCCGGGGTGGGAGGGCGGGGATTTGTAATTTTGGAGAAGAATCAGCAGGGGCAAAAGGTAAAGGAGTCTCCCTTATTCGCATGGGCCTCCCCAGGCTGAGTGGTGGCCTGGTCAATGGCCTCAGCCCGTGTCTCTCACACACAAGAATATGTGGAAGACAGGAATTACCCCCTTGCAAGTGGGTCACAGACCTACTCCTCCCTTTTTCCTGGGCTCTTCCATTCCCATAATATTCACCTTGAAGGAATGGATCCTGCCCCATTACAAAGTGTCTTGGCCACTCTTGTCTGAAGAAAGCTCTCCCTTTTTTGAGGGCTCCTGTCCTGCTCGTATAGAAATGATTTACTTCCTAGCAAATGGTTTTATTATCTCCTCACAGGCCTGCGTGTCATCTAGAAGACAGTAAGCTCCCTGAACGTGAGGACGGAAGTTTTCTCATTCCTGCTCTGGGCTCTTACTGTCCCAACTGCTCAGTAAAAATCGGTCTATTAGGGATGCCTGGGTGGCTCAGTTGATTAAACGTCTGCCTTTGGCTCAGGTCATGATCCTGGAGCCCAGGGATGAGCCCCGCATCAGGCTCCCTGTTCAGCGGGGAGCCTGCTTCTCCCTCTTGTCTGCCGCTCCCCCCCACCACTTGTGCTCCCTCTCTCTGACAAATAAACAAATAAAAATCTTTTAAAAAGGTGGAAGCAAGAAGCCTTTTTGGGAAAGAAATCTCCCCTCGACAGCACTGTCTGTCCCCTCGAGCCTCCCTCTAGAAATCCCTTGAGAGCAGGAATTGCAACTCCTGAGTCTGGATTTCAGGCCCTTGTCACCCTTTTATTCCATTAGGCTAAGACCTTCCACCACCGGGCAGAAGGAGCAGAGCTCCCATCTCCTTGAAAATATTTGAGTTGCCATGTTTCTTCGTTCTGCATGACAAACGCAGAAGGACATGTTTGTTTCATGGCTAAAGCACTATCGGACCTACCTTGCAACCCCAAGAAAAATTCTCCAGCCACAGAGTTGTTTTCTAATGTTGGAAATAACCTCTTTCAGCAAGACATTACATGAATACAGTATAAATCAGTATAGCTATCTGAGTTGTGTAGTTGAAACATTTTTAGAGATACTTGTAAATTGGGTTCTCAAAATTCTAACAATATCTACTTGTATTTTTGCTTAGAATTCTTTAATTTTATTTTTTTAAAAGATTTTATCTATTTATTTGAGAGAGAAAAAAAAAAAAAATGAAACCATGATCGAGGGTGGGGGGAGAAGCAAGCTCCCTGCCGAGCAAGGTGCTGGATCCTGGGACCCGGAGATCATGATCTGAGCCAAAGGCAGATGCTTAACTGACTGAGCCACCCAAAGCACCCCAATCTTTACATAAGATTTTTTTAATTTTAGAGTTTATCTTTAAGTAATCTCTACATCCAACATGGGGGTCTGATGCGAGCAAAACCCCTGCGTCCCGCCAGGCGGTCGCAACGTAATTGAAAGAAAGGGAGCGAGAGAGAGACAGATGTGATGTAACTCACTTTATCTTTATTGGGACGAGGTCCGCACCACAATCGTCACGGTTTGGCAGCTCATCAAGTTGTCACGATAAGGAGACGTCGCCTCACAATCTAGACAGAGGGTCACCGCAGAAGTTGAGACTGGGAACCAGCGAGTGGTTGGCAATGAGACTGTCGGGGCATCGGTAACACCGGCGATGATGTTCTCCCGACAGGGAACTCGCTTCGCTCAGTCCAACCCGATGCCTCTTTTTATGTACTGTGCTGAGTCTCCTTCATAAACATATTACATCACTTGTTTTTCTCATGCTTATACATCAAAACACACATAAACACGAAAACATGCTTTTGCAACATTTTTGCAATATCATTTCACTGGTCAAAATATTTGCAGCTTATTGCTCTACATTTATCTTTATCACTACACACACATTAGTCTTATCACTATACTCACATTGGTCTAGGCTTACTTGCTATGCTTGTTTATCTGCTATAAATGTTTTTTACTTGTTTATGTTTAGTTGGAGTAGGGGAGGCTTACTCCGTTCTTATTTATTTATTTATTACATTTATTAATTAAAGGTTCACACTCACTACAGGGTCGAAATCACAACTCTGAGATCAAGAGTCATGTGTTCCACCGACTAAACCAACCAGCTGCCCCTATAATTCTTTCCCTTTTACGGTATCCTTCTGCTCTTTCCTGTTTCCAGGAATGGAAACAAACAATATATAGCAGTGCGTTTATTATGTTAAGGGTTGATCACTGGGTTGTTCAAGCCGCTGAGAACTTTTTGTCTTTGCTCCTGGAGAGGCTTGAAGGATGAGTGTCTCAGCGGTTAACGGTCTCTGTTAATTGAGGTGCCACGAAAGTTCTTTTTGCGTGTAGTACAAATCACATGGTAGAGAGCAAGTTAATCTCTTTAGCTGAAAAAACGTCTGTCGACTCCCCCATATATACAAATATGAGTGACAGCAAAGCTGCGCGTAAAACCCATTAGTTGCCAAAGCTGTTGTGTTCAGCTCTTCCTGCTTGTGTCCGTAACTGGACACAGAGTCAGTGGCTCCAGTTTATACAGCCAGGGCCCTGTTTCCCTCAGTGGTTCATCAGGTACACAAAGGCAAGGTCATCCCCAGATTACTGCGGTTTTAGTACACAGAACGCATTAACGGAATTCAAAATGTAAGTCTGTGCATGGGTTTTTAGTCTATGTATATCAGGTAAAGGCTTATTTTCCATGAAATAGACATGCTCTAAGATCCTGGAGACAGTTGTTGGACACCGATCATGATGGCATGTGTCATTTTTACTACTCTGTGGCTTGGGTGGCCAGCTTCAAGATGTCAGTGAGAAGGTCCATAAAGGGAGTGTGACGAGAACGTGGAAGTGTCAGTGAGGACCTTAAGTCCCCACGGCCCGTTGGAGCTGTTTTACCTGACTTTAAAAGCCCCCCTTCCTCCCTCAGTGATCTTTATGGAATTATCTGCCTTGTTGGTCCATTGTCCCACACAAGCAATTTGGTGTTTTCACCAACCTCGGTATCCTTCTGCTCTTGGGCTTGCTCATTCTGGCCTGGAAACTTTCTCTTGTGTCTGCCAGTCATCCTGGAGTCTCCCCAACCAGTCACTTTTTACCTCTTCCAAAACTAACTCTTTAAAGCTTTCATGCAAGTAAAAACTCTAGTAGAGTACTGGGAAGTATTGGTCAAATAAAAGCCATTTAATTGAACTTGGGATGACATCACCCGATGACAAGTCCTCGCTTATTTCCCTGTCTTTCAAGAAGCTCTCCAGATGAACTCCGGTGTAAATCTGGTCCTTCCGCTTCCGGAGATCCTCCTGCTTCTTCGGTTCCCAGTTCTTCAGTTTTTACTGTGTTCTTCTACTTGTCTGGAACAGGTGCATGTGTATGCGTACGTGCCCGTGTGCACAAGTTATTTTGGGACTACGAGATCCTTCAGGAGGACAGGAATTATCACCTTCCTTTTAAAATTTTTATTATGAGTCCCATTCTCACCTAGTGTCAATAATCCCAGAAGTCATTTGATAAACATTGCCAAATTACTGGTAATTTTTAAGAGAGAATTCTTGTGACTTCAATAAAAACTTCACCTGGGGAAGAAAGATAGAGTAGAGCAAAAACACTGTGCTCTAGTTCTGGATTAGTTCTGGACTAGTTCAATTCTACAAAGTGCATATTTAATAAGAAACCCTAAAAAAGAAGAAGTAATGAAAAAATGAGTAATTTTATTTTTTTTAAAAGACTTATTTATTGGGGTGCCTGGATGACTCAGTTGGTTAAGCATCTGCCTTTTGCTTAGGTCATGATCCCAGGATCCTGGAATTGAGCCCCACATTGGGCTCCCTGCTTAGTGGGGAGTCTGCTTCTCCTTCTCCCTCTGCCTGCTCATGCTCTCTCTCTTTCTTAAATAAATAATAAATAAAATCCTTTAAAAAATAAAAAATTTATTTATTTGTTGGAGAGACAGAGAGGCAGCACAAGAAGGGGAAGTGGCAGGCAGAGGGAGAAGCAGCCTCCTGGTTGAGCAAGGAGCCTGAAGCGGGACTCAGTCTGAGAACCTGGGATCATGACCAGAGCCAAAGGATGATGCTTAACCAACTGAGCCACCCAGGCATCCCCAAAATGAGTGCTTTAAAATGCAGATTTCTTTTAGTGTTTCTAATTTTAAGTAGGTTTTGAGGTGGGTAGAACATAGTTCGTCTTCAGATAATGCAGAGCTGTCCTATGAAGGTTATTCAACCAATGTTTGCCAAAGATACCTCTTGATTCTTTTCTTTTATAAGTAGGGATAGGATTTTTAATTCCATTTTTTTTTTTACACTAAAACTCTCTTGTCTTCTTGTCTAGGAATTGGACTATCACACCAAAAAAAAAAAAAAAAAAAAAGAAGTCAGAAAAGAAACAAAGGGCATCACCATTTTTCTGACATTCAATTTATTTATTTCATTTATTCATTCATTTATTCAGGAAATAAAGAATTTCTGCCTATGGGCATAAGAGATCAGGGGGAAAAAATGTGGAGTCGTCCACAAGGTTGAGGTAGAGCTAATGTGTTCCCATCAGATTTCCTGGGATGACTTTTGAGTTTGATTTTTGAAATTCATTCAGATATACAAAGGCCCAGTGGAGAGTTCAGAGAGCGCTGAGGTTTAGTGATCCAGGAGACAGTTCAGTGCCTGCCTTGGGAGGAAAGCAACTTATGAAGTCTGAATGAAGTAAGGAATGGGTTGCCATTAATCCACTAAGAGATTTCTGCAGGGGAATTTCTGCAAGCTTCAACTCATTATAATGTGGTAGCAAATGCAGTTCTGCAGGGATACTTAGTAAAATTCTCAACGAACTAGTAACAAACCCAGCTCCTTGTACATCTGATACCATTGTATTTATCTAGTAGTCAGCAAAAGAAAAAAAAAACAAACAATGTACGATTATTTTCCTAAGTAAAAGCGAATGAATGAAAATCTAAATCAGCCAAATTGTGCCTTAAAAAGGCATACTTTGACAGAGAGTAACAGTGGGAACTGCCTAGTTTGTTGTCTGAATTAAATACAAATTTACACACCCAAATGACTAAAATAATGAAAGTGATAGATTAGTGTATTGATGCATAATCACTGTCTAGAATGCAGAACTTATGAGCAGCCTGATTTTGAGAACAATTACATGTAATTAAAGCTGTGCTGGTTACAAAAAAAAAAAAAAAAAAACTAACAAAACCCCAAAAAACCACCACCACCAAAAAAAAAAAAAGCAAAAAAAGCCCAGAGAAGCCCTTTGTGTATAACACCAATTAATTACTTTTTTTTTCCCCAGGGAGGATAGCTCTTAAATATCTGTGCTGCTATTTATATCTGAGCCCATTCAGGAGTGACAGTGATATGAATATGGATTGCTTAGTGGTGTTCTTAGAATGCGATTCGCAACTCATGCTTTTTCGCCAGTCTTCTTTAAACACCTTTATAAAATAATAACATCCTTAAGACTTTATAAAATAATAACATCCTTAAGACTCTTATGTAAGAAGGCCGTTAAGATTCCTGCTTTCTGGAGCACCTGGGTGGCTCAGTCCCTAAGCGTCTGCCTTCAGCTTGGGCCATGATCTCAGGATCCTGGGATTGAGCCCCAGTTGGGCTCCGGGCTCAGAAGGAAGCCAGCTTCTCCCTCTCCAGCTCCCCCTGCTTGTGTTCCTCTCTCACTGTATATCTCTTGGTCAAATAAATTAAGTCTTAAGGAAAAAAGGATTCCTGCTTTCTTTATTGTTAATAAAAACAAATCTTTAGGTGCCTAGGTGGCTCAGTTAGTTAAGCATCTGCCTTTGGCTCAGGTCATGATCTTGGGTTCTGGAATCGAGCCCTGCCTGCACTGGGCTCCCTGCTCAGTGGGGTGTCTGCTTCTCCCTCTCATACTCCCTCTGTGTGCTCTCTCTCTCCCTCAAATAAATGAATGAAATATTTAAAACAAAAACAAAAATTTTAAACCCCAAGTATCTAGACCTAGCATGGCAGTTTGTAAATCAATTTTTCTGGCTTTGTCCTCACAACCTGAAGGGCGACTCATGGTAAATACAGGAATGCTCCAGTGTGACAAACACTCTTTTCCTTGTAAGGTCCCCCAACACGATCGTATTTAATCTAGCCTCACGACAGTCCTGAACTTCTGTGTGACTCCAGCATAAAAGGTTGCAGTGGCTCGTGTCCGGGTCACCAGGCACCCCCCATCCCTTGCCTTTTGGTAAGATGCGGGTGCAGCCAGCTGTCGCGGCTGCGGGAGAGGCTCTTGCACTGGTGTCCAGCTGCCTCCAAGGCTGCAACCACCTTCCAGGTGCAGTGACCTCACCCATTCCCCCCTCTATCCTAGTTACAGAACCACTTCTGGATTTTCTAGGGCAGTTCTTTCAGACATGTTCATCATTCCGAGGATAAGCAACGGCGGCTAGATCCCTTTCCTGTTGTAGAATTGTCCGCTCAAATCAGGGAAGGGGGTTCTATGTCTAGATTCAGTGGGCAGGGAGAAAAGTCACTGGAAGAAATACCAAAATAAATGAGAAAATGGATTTTATTTAGGCAGGTGACCTCTGAGCGGTGTTTTGTTTATTTTCTGTTACCCAAGGTGCTTCTGGAATGAAAGGTGATCTGTCGTGCTTGACCATGCAAAATGGGAGATGGCACTGTCCAGGGGGACAATTCCTGGCTTCAGCCCTCAGTGCTCTAAGACTTTCAGAGACTTATCTTCTTCCAGGTCTCCATGGGTCCCGTAGGAAAAAACTACAGTAATACCTACGTCATAATGCTGTTGTGAAGATGAGGAGATTTACAAAAAGGAGGCTTTCCGTGCCAGATCCAAAAGAATTTTGAGTTGCCCTTAGCTGTTCATTAATTAGTTGTATTTAAAAATTAGTAAAAACACAAAAATGAATGATTACTTCACGTTTATTTTACCTCCGACTCTCATCGTATTCCTCACTTCTTTGGGTTAGCATATCTTGGCAGAAAGTTCTTACTGAATATCGACCTGGTTATATGCTGAAGACATTTTTCTGGAAGGGCACACACAATACTGTTGATAGCAATTTCCTCAGTGGAAAGCATTGGTCAGGAGAAGGAAGAAGAACTCCTTGTACAGGTTTCTGTAGCATTTGAATTTTTACTGTGTGCAGTATAAATTTTACTTCACTGTAACAGACATGGACACCAAAGTAGAAATGCACTTTTCACATTAACTGATGCCGCACAGGATTCTGGGAGGCAAGAATGGTTTAAATGAAAGACACTGTGGCCCACCTCAAGGCATAGTGGGGATACATGGGGACCCCACACCCTATTACTGGCATCAACACACTCTGATATGGGGATTATGGCCCATATGAGTTGGCCTCAGTCAGACCTGATGTTGAACATCAGTCTGGACACTGGTGAGCTGTGGTGCCCCTGGGAAAGTTACTTCATCTCTCTGGGGAGCACTTCCCTCACTGGATAGGTTTTAAAAGGAGGATCATAATGTCAAATTCTCCATTTTTCTACTTCCATGTGTGTTGTGAATATTAATAAGCTCTGCCATAGGGTAGGGTGGGGAAAGTTGGTAGTTGGTAATCTTTTTTTTTTTTTTTAAGATTTGATTTACTTTATTTTTAGAGAGAGAAAGAGAGAGCAGGGGGAGGGGCAGAGGGAATGAGAGAGAATCTCAAGCAGACTCCATGTTAAGCATGGAGCCCAAAAGAGGCTAGATCTCATAACCCTGGGGTGGTGACCTAAGCTGAAGCCAAGAGTTGAGCATTTAACACAGGTATGTCGAAAGTTGGTAAATCTTAGCTTTTTCTTTCCCTTCCTTGATTCCTTGTCTACTTGACCTGTGGAAATTTATTTTCCCCCCAAAACATGGTATTTTCAATGAACTATTGGGACTTCATCAAGATAAAAAGCTTCCACACAGCAAAGGAAACAATCAACAAAACTAAAGGTAGCCAGCCTACAGAAAGGGAGAAGATATTTGCAATATCTTTTTTCTTTTTTTTAAGATTTTATTTATTTATTTGACACACAGAAATCACAAGTAGGCAGAGAGGCAGACAGAGAGAGAGGGGGAAGCAGGACTCTGAGATCATGACCTGAGCTGAAGGCAGAGGCTTAACCCACTGAGCCACCCGGGCGCCCTGATATTTGCAATATCTTGACAAATCTGATAAATCTGGCAATAAATAAATAAACCTTTGCACTATCTTGACAAATCTGATAAATGACATATCTGATAAAGAGTTAGTATCCAAGCTCTATAAAGAACTTATCAAGCTCAACACCCAAAAACCAAATAATCCAGTTAATAAATGGACAGAAGACATGAATAGACATTTTTCCAAAGAAGACATCCAGATGGCTAACAGACACATGAAAAAAATGCTCAACTTCACTCATCATCAGGGAGGTGCAAATCACATCTACAATGAGATATCACCTCACACCTGTCAGATGGCTAAAATTAACAACAGAGGAAACAACAGATGTTGGCGAAGATGCAGAGAAAGGGGAACATTCTTACACTATTGGTGGGAATGCAAACTGGTGCAGCCACTCTGGAGAACAATATGGAGTTTCCTCAAAAAATTAAAAATAGAATAACCTCAGGATCCACCAATTGTACTGCTAGTATTCACCCAAAAGATACAAAAGTACAGGGATGCCTGGTTGTTAAGTGTCTGCCTTTGGCTCAGGTCATGATCCCAGTTTCCTGGGATGGAGTTCCACATTTGGCTCCCTGCTCAATGGGGAGCCTGCTTCTTCCTCTCTATCTCCCCCGTGCTTGTGTTCCCTCTTTCATTGTTCCTCTGTCATAAATAAATGAGACCTAAAACAAAAAACAAAAAACAAAACCAAAAAACCCACAAAAACAAAAGTACAGTTTCAAAGGGATGCATGCACCCTGATGTTTATAGCAGCGTTATCAACCAAAGCCAAACTATGGAAAGAACTCAAATGTTCATCAACTGATGAATGGATAAAGAAGATGTGGTATATGTATATACAGTGGAATATTACTCAGTCATCAAAAAAGAGTGAAATCTTGCCAGGTGTAGGGACATGGATGGAGCTATATTATATTATATAATTATATAATTATATTATATTTAGCATAATATTATTATGCTAGGGGAAATAATTCAGTCAGAGAAAGACAAATACCATATGATTTCACTCATACATGGAATTTAAGAAACAAGACAGATGAACATATGGAAATGGGGAAAAAAGAGAGAAGGAAACTAACTGTAAGAGGCTCTCAAAGAGAGAACAAACTAAGGGTTGATGGAGGGAGGTGAGTGGGGCATGGGCTAGGTGGGCGATAGGTATTAAAGAGGACACTTGTTTTGATGAGCACTGGGTGTTGTATGTAAATGATGAATCACTGAATTCTGCTCCTAAAACCAATATTGCACAGTGTGTTAATTAACTAGAATCTAAATAAAAATTGAAAAGGAAAAAATATATTTATGACGCAGTTCCTAAATTATAGTAAATATTATATCTTGATTTAGAAACAAACAATCAAACACGGTATTTTTTAGAAGAATTCGCTCCCTGTCTCTTTCGCTCTCCCCTCTTTCTCTCTCTTCCTGTCCTCTCATCACAGTGTTTGGTGTCCTAAAATAGCTACCCAAAAGAAGCATTCCTAGTCTATTCCAAAAAATTTTTTTTAACAAACGAACAAACATAGCCCCCCCATCGGGAAACTTTGCCTCAGAACTGAACCCTACTGTGGCCTGGTTAACATTCTCTGATTCCGCCAAAGTGGAGGCTCAGAATGTCTGCCAGAAGCTACTCTTCCCTCTAAATCGGAGAAAAACGAGTAGTCTTTTTTTTTTCTTCTTTAAGCCTTTGTTGGAGGCTAAACCATCACTAATCATTGACATTCCTTTGTGGTCTTACTTTTTGTAGTTTTAAATTTACTTTTGGGTTCAGGGACTTTTCTAAAATGCCTTTTCTGGGCTTGGCAGGGCACATGGCTGGAGTACTCAGTTCTGCCTAATCGATGGAGAAAGTGGCTGGTAAAGTCCATCCTCCCTGCCCTCTTTTGCTTCTATTTTGAATATTAGAATAGGGTTCAAGTCCAGGGATCCAAAGGAAACCTGACTTCCTTCTTCCTTTCTTTAATTTCCAGTCTTTCCAGCACATCTTTCCAACACCCAGAATGGATTCTGTTTCTATCCCCATTGAAGACTCTTCTCGACTTATCACGTAGGCATCTGATATGCAAATCACCAAGTGTTCTCTGTTGAAGACATAAAGGCTGACCTGTCCCAGCTCAAGTGATACTCAAAACCACCCAACAAAATGACATTTGGATTGGCTGGGGAAGAAGCTGGTTTTCTCGTTGCTCCAGTCACTTGTACACATGATGACAAAACTCAAAGCAAGAAAGCCCACACTACTCCAAGGTAGATCAGGAGTAAATATGCACTCTTCCAGGAATTACTTGCGAATCCAAGGGTTTCATGGTAGGACCTACATTGCAAGTTCCCTCCGTGGACTAAAAGTCGCTGGATCAAAATATCCCTGCAGTGGGAAAGTTGCCATATTTGCAGTGTTCCATTCTTTATACAAGAAAGTTCCGTTCTTTATACAAGTGTGCTGCACTTAATAGATACACAGGGCTATGTTCACAATACCCTAGGTTTATGGAGGAAGGTGTGTCGAACTAATCACCTTTTACAAACTGGCAAGTTTTTGGTATAGTTTGTGGACCTAGTGAGTAGTATGGGCTCTAGGGGTTGCATTTCATAAGCAAACAGTTATGTGCAGCTCAAAAGGGGGACCAACCAAAGTGTCCACTGACTGACGAGTGGGTAAGAAAGATGAGGTATACACACACACACACAATGGAATATTATCCATCTAAAAGAATGAAATCTTGTCATTTGCCACAATGTGGATGGAGCTAGAAAGTATCATGCTAATTGAAATAAGTTGTTCAGAGAAAGACAAATACCATATTATTTCATTCATATGTGGAACAAACAAAACAAAACAAAACAAATGAGCGAAAAGGGAAAAAGAGAGAGAGGGAAGCAAACCAAGAAACAGACTCTTAACTATAGAGAACAAAACGGTGATTATCAGAGGGGAGGTGGGTGAGGAGATGGGAATAAGTGATGGGGATTAAGGAAGGCACTTGCTGCAATGAGCACCGGGTGAGCTATGAAAGTGTTGAACCCCTACATTGTATGCCTGAAACTAATATTACACAGTATGTTAATTAACCAGAATTTGAATAAACACTTTAAAAAATGGGACCAACAGATACAAGACTCCAGGAGAGTGGCAAATTCAATTCAGAAAAAGAGATGTTTGGCTCAAAAGTCAGGGAGATGAGGTTCTAAGAATTGGAAGTGGGAAATGAATTAAAATGCTTTTAGTTAAACATTTTAAAGGAGAAGGATCAATAATTATTTCATACCTTGAAATGTGACACTTGTTGGAAACAAATCTTCCTCTTAACCCAAAGGAATGAGAACAAAGACATTTAAGTGGCTGCAGGGAGGGATGGTTGGAGGCAAATGAACCTTTTTATGTCCCTTAAAAAAATTCTTTTTTGAGTCTAGTTGACACACAATGTTACATTAGTTTCAGGTATGCAACAGAGTGATTCAACTTCTCTATACCTTATGCTATGTAGCTCACCACAAATGTAGCTCCCATCTGTCATCACGCAACGTTATTACAATATCATTGACTAGACTCCCTATGCTGTGCCTTCCATCCCTGTGATTTATTCACTCCATAACAGGAAACCTGTATTTCCACTCCCCTTCACCCACTGTGCTCATCCTCCACACCCCCCTTCCCTTTGGTTGTCATCAGTTTGTTCTCTGTATTTATAGGTAAAGTTTGACTTTTTTGTTTGTTTATTCATTTTTTTTTACGTTCTGCATATGACTAAAATCCTATGGTATTTTTCCTTCTCTGTCTGATTTATTTCACTTAGCATAATACCCTCTACGCCCATCCATGTCGATCCAAGTGGCATGATCTCATCACTTTTTATGTCTGCATACTATTCCATCATCATATACACATTCTTTATCCTTACTGATGGACTCTTTTCAAAATTTTTTTATTTTTATTTTTTATTCTTTTTTGGACTCTTTTTTTTAAAAAAGATTTTGTTTATTTATTTTAGAGAGAGAGAGAGTGAGCAGGGGGAGGGGTAGGCGGAGGAAGGGGAGAATCGCAAGCAGACTCTGTGCTGAGCACGGAGCCTGATTCAAGGCTCGACCTCATGACCCTGAGATCATGACCTGAACTGAAATCAAGAGTCAGATGCTTAACTGACTGTGCCACCCAAGTGCCCCTACTGATGGACTCTTCAGTTGCTTCTGTATCTTCAGTATTGTGAATAATGCTGCAATGAACATAGGAGTGCATCTATCTTTTTGAATTAGTGTTTTCATTTTCTTCAGGTGAATACCCAATAGTGGAGTTATTGGATTATATGGTATTTCCATTTTTAGTATTTTAAGGCACAGTGGCTGCGCCAGTTTCCATCCCCAACAACAGTGCGAGAGGGTTCCTTTCTCTTCATGTCCTCGCCAACACCTGTTCTTTCTTGTGTTGTTGATTTTACCCATTCTGACAGGTGTAAGGTGATCTCTCTCTGTGGTTTTGCTTTGCACTTCCCTGATGGTGAGTGATGCTCAGCATCTTCTCATCTGGATGTCGTTGAAAAAAGAGTCTCTTGAGCACCTCTGCCCATTTTTTAATTGAATTGTAAATAACCAACTGTGTTTGGAGACAGAAGACCCCCCCAATCAATTTCCTACATGGCAGCCAAAATGCTTTTTAATGACTCAGTTGTGATTATGTCCCTAACCACGGTAGGGTTCCCCAGCAGCTTCTCATCATTCTAAAATCCCCATATCCATAACATCATCTATACAGGGAGACCTAAGTCCAGCCGCACCTGGGACAGTCTGGTTTGTGCTCTTATCCTGGTGTGAGTTTGACAGCACAATCTCTGCAAACACAAGCCTCCAATTTCGACACTTTCTGTCACCCCTACCCCATTGGTCTCACCTGGGCCCTCCCTGCTCCATCCCTGCTGCCCAGCTGCACGTGGGGGCAGAGCCTGCTGGTTGCCTCCATGTGTGTTCTCCTCCTCTTTCTCTTAGAAAGAGATAGATTCCCCCCCAACTGTTAGACCTTATACAGTAAAGCCCATTTCTCCCCGCTAGCGATGAGGTACGACCATGTGATTAAGAGCTTGTTAAAGGGATGTGTGCCAAAGTGATGGAGGCAAGGCCCAGGGAAAGTTCTTAAAAGGAGGAAGTATGTCCATCTTCTTCCCTTTTCCTTATCCTGCTGCTTGGACCATGGATGTGGAAGTGAGCCCTCTGGGACCATGGAGCTGAGAGATGACAAGATAACTGGGAATGACCAAATGGAATGGACCCACACACCAGCCTGGGGTCACCCACCTACCGACAGTTCCATGAGTAAGAATAAATGCCGAGCTTCACTTACATTGCTTTTATTCGGGGTCTCTTTTACATACAGCTATACATACAGCATATCCAAATGAAACAGGATTTGATACTAGAAATGCCTAAAATACAGGTGCTGGCTTTGTGTCATAAGCTGGTTCTAGGGCTCAGCGGGTTAAGCCTCTGCTTTTGGCACAGGCCATGATCTCAGGATCCTGGGATCAGGCCCTGCATCAGGCTCTCTGCTCAGTGGGGAGTCTGCTTCCCCCTCTCTCTCTGCTTGCCTCTCTACCTACTTGTGATCTCACTCTCTCTTTCAAATAAATAAATGAAATTTTTTTTTAAAAGAAGCTTGTTCTAAGGACTCAGAAACTGCAGGCTGTCAGGCGAGCGACCCTTTTCACAGATGACCCTTGATGAAAGCACCTCCTATAGTAACTGGAAAGTCAGATTACATACCGGTCAAGTGGGGGAAATGGTGGAGAAACTGGGTGCTCTGGTGGGTATTGGTGGCTCCTAGCAGAGCCCCTGAAACAGAGAGATGAACTCGGGTTAGAGGTAGTCATGTGGCAAGCAGTGATGGAGGGTGATTTTGTTCTGCAATGGGCAGGACTCTGCAGCGTAAAATTGGGGTTGATGGAGAGACCAAGTTTAAAAGCTAGCTGTTACTGTGCCCCTAAATGAAACCCGTTGCAAGCAAAGCTACAGGCTTAGGAGGTGATATTATAGTCCAAAGTCTTTTCCAGGCATCTCTGGGCAGTTTTTTAACTTTGTCAGACAGTGTGAGAGATAGAGAGGAAAGATGAAAGAGGAAGGGGGGGGTGGAAAAAAGGGAGGAAGGGGGGGAGGAGAAGGAGGAAAGGAGGAGGAAAGACAAGAGAGGCAGGAAGAGGGGGAGGGGAAACACTGGTCCAGTGTCATACACTGCATCCAGAGGGTACGGCCGCCCGCTAGAGCTTATCATTTCAGAGGATCTCAAATTGCTGTCATTGGGCTGAGAGAAGGAGAAGGGATGGAACAGAGGGCTAATAAGAACAAACCAGTGGCTTGGGGCTTTGAGCCTGTTGGGAATTGACAGGTTGCATTCACAGGGCGCTGAGCAGAAGCAAACAGGGCAGGACATGACTGGGTTCTTCAGGCAACCCTGTTGCCAAAGAAGTCAGATATTCGCTTTGCCAGAACCTGTGACCGCTCCACCCCTCAAGCCACTCCTGGGGCCCCCAAAGGGCTCAGGTAGGAAGGGGGCTGTGGAAGCTGACCTGCCATCAAGAAAAACCACCGATGCTCATCTCAGATGCTGCCACAGCGGAGAAGGGATAAGGCACAGAGAACCTGGCCCAGGAGCCCGGGAGACAGTGGGAGCAGGTTCCGGAGGCAAGGGCAGCACATGTGCACGTGCGCCCCCCACATGCTTTACTCCATGGCCCAGGCGGGTTGTTGGAAACTGTTTTAGGAATAGGGGCTCCTGGGTGGCTCAGTCTTGAGCGCCTGACAATGGGTGTGGCTCAGGTCATGCTCTTGGGGTTGTGGGATTGGGTTCCACGTTGGACTTGGCGCTAAGCGGGGAGTCTGCCGCTCCCTCGCCCTCTGCCCTTCCCCGCCAAAGAAATTTTTGATGAACAGGTGACCACTGCAATTTCCCGTCTTTGTCCTTCAAATCTGAGTGGGGGTATGGTGTTATTTTTGGGACTCTGTGTATTAGTTGGCTAAGGCTGATTGAAAAGCAACACAACAGATACTTAGAGTGTCACGGTTCTGGGGGCTGGGAGTCTGAAAGCAAGGTGTCAGCAGGATTGGTTCATTCAGAGAGCTCAGGTGCTAGGAAGGCCAGTCCAGGCCTCTTGCCCGGGCTCAGGTGGGTTGCTGGCAACCTGTGAGCTGGCAGGCTCACCACCGCGTCTCCCTCCACCGCCTTCTTCACACAGTGTTCTGTGAAGTCTTAGGCCCCTGTCTTCCAACCACCATATTCTTACAACATCCTGTGTTCTCCTTTATAGCACATAAATCAGTGATAACTAGATTATAGGGAATTGTAAATGGAATTGAATGATAGCTGCTCCTAGGGCCATACTGTAAGCTCCTGAAAGGAAGGCAAAACTTGCTTCGCGGGTGGCCTCTGTGACAGGCTCATGGTCTTGGAATGCCCTCTTCTTGAGTGTGGGCTCAACTTAGTGACTAAGGTAATAGAAGATGACAGAAGGAATCAGAAGGCATTTCTGAGATGAAGTAATAGGAAGGCTGTGGCTTCTGTCTTATGTGCTCTGTCTTGGATCACTCCTTCTGGGGGAAGACAACCGCCATGTTGTAAAGGCAGCCCTGCACAGACAGGCCTACCTGGGTGAGCTCGGACCGGTCTTCCAGCCCCATTCATGACTTGAGATGACTGCCACCTTGTGAGAGATTTTGGGCCAGAGACATCCAGGTAAGCTATGCCTCGACATCTGAGCCAGGGAGCTGTGAGAAAGCAAAAGTTTGCTGGGGAAAGCTGGCAAACCTTGGGCGAATTTATTATCCAGCAATAAGGAGCCATACACTTCCTCATGAAGACATCCCTGGTACATAACCCGAGGACACTGTCAGAAAACACTGGTTGAATGAATGATGTATACATTCATGGATTCTCTAATTAGGAAATGTAATATATCACTCCAGCTCTCTAAGTCTCAAGTTCCTCATTTTTTAAGAAGATTTTATTTATTTATTTGAGAGAGAGAAAAACAGAGACAGCACAAGTTGGGGAGAGAGGTAGTGGGAAAGGGAGAAGCAGCTTCCCCAACTGAGCCACGCAGGTGCCCCTTGAGTTCTTCATTATTAAAATGAGCTACTCTTCTTAAAATAAGGATTAAATAAAACCTTATGCAGGAGTGTCTTATAAACCATAAGAAATGGCACAAATAGTGAACTCACTTAAGTATTTGTGTTTCCTGTATGCTCTAGAAATGACCGAAGGGGACTGATGATTTGCCTCATGTGAAGGCCACTGGGTTGTTGGCACACAGCCTATCAGGTTGCCTACCATACTGCCCGTGAGGTAATTTACTTTAAATACTTCACCAACCACATATGGCACACGTAAGCGTTTGTTTTCAATGAAAACCCCAGGAGTGCTTATTTAGCATTTGAAAGACCCTAATCAGAAACCCACACCCCAGGGGTGATGAGTTATGAGATAGAGACCTTTACCCAGGACCACACACTCCAGAGGCAAAAGCTTTGACTCTCATTCTCCAGACCTGCTGGTGAGAGTCTGCCAACCAGCACAATCGATGTTAGAAGCAACTTTTTATTGTTGTTTCTACTGGACAGCATTTAAGTTTGTGGTTGACTTGAAAAATGTGGGGGTTCTTCAATGCCTTATGTCAATAAGGATCTGGGGTGCTTTGGGCCCTGGTAGTCCCCAAAGGAGGACCTTATCTGCTGAGCTGCCTTGGAGGACCAAGGGGCTACGGGAACGCTGTGGGTTGGTCACAGAGTGAACCTCCACTCAGAATTGAGGACAGAATTTAGGGACTATCCTAAGCTTAACAGAATGGGCCTGTATAATTTTTTTTTTTAGCTTGTGTTTTAGTAAGTGTTTCTGTGGCATGATTTTGCCTGAGACTTGCTTTCTGTGTTACAAAGGGTTGTGGGGCAGGAGACAAACAGCCTTGACCTACCTTGAATTACTGGACATGACTGAAATTCCCCCCAGAGGACATGACATGGCTGGACCACTGACACATCTTAGGTCAGCTCACAAAACCCAACATTGGTGTGGCTTCACTGTCCACTGCCGAAACGGGACACTTTGTCCAAACTTGTAAAGACCAATACAAGTGGGAAAATGAATGTGTCATCACTGAATTGCCCTCAGTCTCCTCAGATGGTGAATCCTGGTGGGAATATATTTGCTAAAAATAACTCGGACTTCATTGCTCTTGCCTCTGCCTTTATGTAAGACCTCCGCTTGCTATCAGTCAACCCCACTCCCGTGGCCGGCTGACCACACCTGCTGCTGGGCCACATCCTCCACATACCCCACATCCACTGGCCGCAGGCCGTGTCTGTCCCCCCACCCGCCATGGGCACAGGCTGTGTGGGCGACTCCCCACACCCGAGAGTTTCAGGGCCCCACCAAGAGGTTGGCAGATTGTCCCTTCCCTCAACTCTGTGTCACCGTCTGTCACCCAAGCCCTAAAATAGCAGAGCTCCCCATTGGTAGCTTGTGCCTCTAGCTGCGCTTCTGTGGGGGATCGGAACTTGTCTTTGGGTGCAGGAAGGGGCAGGAGACAGACACTGTCTCTCTCCCACCCTTTTCCACTCCCTCCTCCAGAGAACTTCACACCAGAAGGCTCTGCCTCCTCCTTCAGCTGCAGCCAAGTCCACGGGCAGCCTGGCTCCCATCAGCCCGTCTTCCTTCTGATCACCAGACTTTTCGGGACCCACGGACCCCTCACTGTGGGCACAGCCCCGGCGCAAGCTGAAATTGCTGCTCTTTCATTACTGTGATTCGAGAGATAATACTTTAAAAATGTCAGGTCCGGAAGGGTCTTTGGTTATGCAAAGATAGGGAATTTTTGCCCTAGTTTTTCCTCCTAAAAAAAGAAGCTTTGCTCCTTGGTCGCTTCGCCTTTCAACTTTCACAGCAGAGGCTTCTGAAGCTTGGGAAGAAACGATCAGCTCCTGTCATGAATCGATGCAGGACAGGAGTCAGGAAGCACAGTCAAGGAAGTTCTTCAGAAATATAAATAACACATAGGATCGTGGCAATAAGATCTGACGTCAATAATTAGCCCTCCGTTGAGTTAACAAGTGGATTAACACCATTTACAAGTATGAACCCAAGAATGTGCTGGAAAACAGCCTCTCCAAGATGTGTTGGGACAGAGCCGTTACTAACAGATTAACAAATTCTGGCCAACAGACCGGATATTCTGTTGTTTGACAAACTTAATAAAACAGAGATGCTCACTGATATTGCTTTCCTACTAAATAGAAATATCCCAAAAACATATGCAGAGAGGATAAATAAGTATGTGGCTTTGACAGAAGACTCAGAATGAAAGCAGAATGTGAGGGACAAGAGAAAATCTAGCTAATGTTTCTGTACTGTGGATGGGTTTCCTAGCTTAACACACTGGACATTCGCTGTAATGAGACTTCATTCAAAGACAGAAGTTCTACGTGTATATATACAGGACTTTTTTATTCTGGGTTAACGAGTGATGGGTAATCAAAATGTGGCCAGCTTCTGTTCATTTTTGAAGTACATAAAGATCTATTAATCCAAAGAGCAAGAATAAAATGCTGATGTGAAAATTTATCAGGCTGTACACTTAAAATATATGTGTGTCTGTGTTCTTGGTGGTATGCTATGTTTTGATTAAAAGTTTTTAAAGTGTCAATGCTGAAGATCTCTGCTCTCATTTAGGCCGTGGTAAGCCACCATGACTCACATACGTTTTTATAAGATACATTTTCTAGGATTACAGCCCGCAGCACAGCTCTTCATTGTTTAATTCCTAGGCCGAGTGACTATCTCAGAGTTAGCCACCGAAGTGTTCTGATGGTACATGCTTTGCAAACTCTGATAGGTATGGAAAAAAGTGAGAGGAACATTAACAGTAGCCCTACGCTCTAAACATAAAAATAAGCCCACCAATGCTCTGCTTGTCGCAAAGTCACAAAGCTCTGCTTCTGGCCCGTGGGGATAAGGCCAAATACAGCCTTGTTTGCATTGCATAGCACCTGGGTTGTTTAAATTCTTTTGGAAGGCACACCTTCCTTATCTGTTGATCTATTGATGGATACTTGGGCTGTGCCAAATTATGGAAGCAGCCCAAGTGTCTTTCAATAGATGAATGGATAAAGAAGGTACGAATATGTGTGTGTGTGTGTGTGTGTACATATATATGTATATATATGGAGTATTACTCAGTCATCAAAAAGAATGAGCTCTTGCCATTTGCGATGACACAGATGGAGCTAGAGAGTATTATGCTAAGTGAAGTAACTCACGCAGAGAAAGACAAATACCGTATGATCTCACTCATATGTGGAACTTAAGAAACAAAACAAATGAGCAAATGGGAAAAAAAGAGCGAAAGAGAGAGAGACAAACCAAGAAGCTGACTTTACAGAGAGCAACATGATGGCTACCGGCCGGAGGGGATGGGTGAAACAGGGGATGGAGGTTGAGGAAGGCCTAAGTGTTGCATGGAAGTGTTGAATCACTACATTGGACACCTGAGACTAACATCACATTGTATGTTAACTCTACTGGAAAGAAAACAAAATAATAATAAAAAATTCCTTTGGATGGTGACTCACGAAGCCCCTCAGCTCTTTTCCATTTAAGTAAGTGAACTGAAAACATGAATCTTGGGAGCAATAATTCAAGTACTGGAATGTACTGGGTGAAATAAAGTCTGAAGATGAGTAATGCTTGAACACATTCCAGAACCTTCTGTCCAAAGCAAATACAGACTTGTCTGCAAGGTGATGATGGCAATGACACAGTGAATGTCACACACCACAGGATCGGACGGGAGGCTGACATCATCGCATCCCTGCCCTGAGGGGTGGCAGGACGGTTCCTCAGGCCGTGTGTGTTCACTCTGGCTGGCAGTGAGCGTCCTCGGCAAGCCAGAGGGCCTCGTGTTTTCGTTCAGGCCTGTGATGTTGTAGATACAACACAGGCCACGGATCAGTGTTCAGTGGTGCCTTGTCACCAAAATAGTCCATAAGATAAAATCATAAAATAAAAAAAGACACACATCCTGGCTCTCCTTTTCAAATCTAAAAGGTGGGAAGAAAAACAATCCTTTGGAATTGTGAGGGAAAGAGAGGGGGAGCGGTCAAGCTGCCCACGCACTTGACTTGAGTGGAGGACCCCAGCTCCACCTATCAGTGACCCCTGTCAAGGTCACACACACCACACACTTTCTAAAATCACTCTTTCAAGGGGCATGCACCAGCTTTGGCATGAGAAGACGGAGACTTGTAAAGAGTGGGTAGAGGGCCAACCTTTCATGGTGACAGAGTGGGCAGTGATGTAGGTGAAGAGATATGAGCTCTGATGAAGGTTTCCCAGCCCCCAACCCCTTTCTTTATTCAAAAAGTGGGCTTTGAGCTACTGCACTGAGCTGTGTTCCGTGGTGGGTGTCTGCTCCTCCAGTCTGAGCAAATATGGTCCTTCTCTCTGCAGTGACAACCATCACAGGTACCACCCAGTGCCCTGGCAGGAACGGCTTCCCTGGCAGGGCAGGCCGTGGCTGCCGTGGGGCTCCAGGCACCAAAGCTGAGGCCCAGGCAGAGAGGTTCTGTGCGTGCTGTGGATGTCCCAAAGAGCAGAGAACAGGAATTTCTCAATCATATGTACCTTGATCGATTCAGTTGCCGTGTGAAGATTTCTTGAATGTTGGCTCTTAAATTATCAATATAATAATATTATATAACAGCTTCCACTCACATATTAATTTTAAAAAGTCTTATCCATACTTTTTAAATATGTTGATTACAGCTTTTCCCTCCCTTGCCTCCTTTCCTCCTTCCTCCTTTCCTTCCTGCTTTCCCTCCTTCCCCCCTTTCTCCTTCCTTCCCTCATTCTTTCAAAGTAGAAGAGATAATATGCCCCAAACCTATTGGCCGAGGGCTTCACTTGTTTGGGGCCCTGGGAAGGCTGGGTCCCCTGAATCAGCTCTTCCTGTCCCCGAGCTTGGAGTGACTCTTCTCTTCCACTTTTTCCCTTCCATTCTCCTGCTAACCTTCATTTTCAACCTCGCTTGAAACACTGGGGATAAGCTAGCTGCCACCTGCTGGGAAATGTGCTTCTCACACGTTTCCAGGACATGGGTCCTACCATTCTCTTCACCCTGGGCACCCCAGTGTCCCTTTTATGCTTCCACTCTGCCCCTCTCCACCCTTGACCATCACAGAGCATGGGCCATGCTCTCACAGCCAGCAACTCCTTTCAACCCATACGTGACCACTCCGCACGTTTTAAACATGCACAGTTTACGTGCTGTTTCTTAGAGTTGACTGGATCTCATTTTGAAAACAAAATGAAACAAGAACAGTTGCTAAGCTCTGAATGAATTCAAAATCCTCCCTCCATCAGGAGAGTTTTACCCTCTCCTTCAGGTGCAATAGTAGTATTTGTTAATTGTTTTTGGAATACTAACCTGTCTTCACTATTTGGCAGTCTACTAAGCATTTCTCTGTCACAAGAGTTGATAAGTAACCTCTCTCTAAATCCTCACAGTGGTCCTATGAGGCAGGGACTGTAATTTTTTAAATGAGCAGAATAAGACCCAGAAAGTTTAAGTGACTTGCCCATGTCACCTGGCTGTAAGTGGAAAGGAAGAAGAAGGCTCCCCAAGAGGGTGCTGAGCCGCAGGGTAGGGATGGGGTGAAGGTAGTTTCCCTTCTTGCCCACTTCTTTCATACCATAGAGAAGACACTGCTTGTAGGTCCTTTGTTCCTTTAAGACTTAGAGAAGCCGGAGAGAGCTGGAACAATTAACATTACCTAATGACCTTGACCTTGACCTTGACTGAAGCCCCAAAGAAGGCAAAGCAGCCCAAAGAAGAGAAGAGCTTCAATCCCATAAAGAACTTTGCTGTTTCTACTACAACATATTTTTTAGCCTTTAATTCTCTCATAACAATATTACAGTATTATTTTCCTTGGGTACATTATTATTACCCAAACTAAGCTTTTCATTGTTAATTATGTTATTTTTAGACCATCCATACAGTAACAAAAACACATGGTAGAAAATTCAGTCAAGCACTCGGTTGGACCTTTTCTTCTTGTTCATGTAATGTCCAGTAATGTCAAATCTAATTTTTACCGAATGAGTTGGGCCCAAGTTCATCCATAAAAATAGATTTTTTTTTTTCAGGAAAATGGGAAATTGACAATTTCCCTAAGAATCTTATATGAAGAAGTACTCTCTTCTATTTGAACAACGACATGAAATTAAGCACTCCTGGATTCTTTTCCCCTTTATTAATGAATTAGAATACACAATAGATTTAAAATTAAATAAAATTCTCATCAGCATCATTCACGTCTTCGTTACTGGTCACTTGTGCTTTGTGAAACTGGGTTTCCATTTAAATGGCTTCATGTCAAAATAGGATTTGGCTGTGGATGCCTGCCGGGGGAATGGGGTGGGGGTGACGCCTAGCTGGGCTGCAGGCTGACCTGACCCAGTCCAGCCTGCTCCGAGGCCAGTCAGGGCAGGGGATGGCTACAGGGAACCAGCCGGGGAAGCCGTAACGGGGCAGCCAGGTGGAGGCAGCAGCAGAAGGACAAGCACAGATACAGAAGGCCGTGGCCAGCCGTGACCTTGAGACGGTCAACAACCACTCGGGTGACTCCCAATAAAGGCTCCTGAGACAGTTCCTCTCCTGGTACCTGGCTTGAATTGACTCACACAGCAGCTAACTTGTTTTCCCTTTGTATCCCAGCCTAACACCTGCGGGTCACTTTCCGCATGCTTCTGGACTCTTGTCCAGAGTCTCAGGAGATCCCCTGGACAGTGGGGACCTTAGATACTCCCTGGACAGGCAATTCTGGAATTCTCCCTCCTGTGGAAGGCAGACACCTGCACTCAGAGTAGGGCTTGGGGGCAACCATCTGAAGGGATTTTTGCCTCTTGATTTACTAGTTGTGTTGGAAATGTGAGAACACAATGCTACATGGCTAATTCTTTTCTAATTCTGGTGCTGTTTTCCAAAAGTGACAGATTTCAGAATAACTAAATAATTTCTAGCATCTTTTTTTTTTCCCTCCCAATATTAGTATTACATGTGAAACCTGGTATTCTGAGACTTTCCACCACCCATCTGGTTCTCTAGGAATCTTTAAAAAGTGCAAGTACTAAAAAAAGAAAGAGGAAGAAAAGAGAAAAGAGAATGATTTCAGGGCCATACATATGTCCCTTTGGCCAAAGAGTGTTTTCTAGTATCATCAGCAGGCCATAATGAACTCAGCATCATTATCTAGTCTTAATAATTTAGGGAAGAAGTTAAATATGGTAGCATAATTGATGTCTTCATGCATTGCTCAGATTAGGGATTGACTCTTGCATTCTTTGCTGTAGACCACCGGAAAGTCTTTAGTGAAACCACATTTAACCGGTTACGCCGACTGGTTACACTACCAGTAAAAAGGAAATCCTCCTCCTTCTTGCTCAATTACAGTCAGTCTGAACTTCTACTGCTCACACACCGCCATTAGCTTATAGAGGATCATGTGATCACAATGGACCCAGATCATTCCTGGGAGAGCTATGCCCATAGGCACCACGTGCCGGGGGCCACATGTTCTTAAAAGACCACTCCTGTCTGTCTTCTACAATCCTGTATTTTTTCTGTTAAAGAATGACTGTCCTTTCTCACCTTCTGACCCAGAGCCAGGTTTTGAAATGAACATAGGAATTCTGCCGAGCATTTTATCAGCTGTGATGGAGCTTCAGGTATTTCTACCAAATTATCAAATTTACGTGGGGGTGCCTTGGTGGCTCAGCATCTGCCTTCGGCTCAGGTCATGATCTTGTGGTCCTGGGTGGAACCCCGTGTTGGGCTCCATCACTCCGTTATTCAGGGGGGAGCCAACTTCTCCTTCTCCTGCTGCCCCTGCTCGTGCATACTCCTGCTCTGTCAAATAAATAAAATTAAAAAAAAAAAAGCTATGTGATAATATGATTCTGAATCCTGTTTTTGTCTTTGTGTGTGTGTTTTTTTTTTTCCCTTCTCTATGTCGACTTCATTTCTAGAGCTGTTCTTTTTCCAAAGCGTATTCCTCAGTGACAGCCCTGGAAAGTGAACCGTGTACGAGGAGCCACCCACATGTATGGGAGCTAATGCAGATTGCTGCAAAGATTCTGAATAAAATATTAGCAAATAGAAATGGCCATCAATTAAAAAAAATCAAGTGGAGATCAGTCCAGAACACAACAATAATTCATTATTAAGAAATATGTTAATATAAATCACCACTTTAATAAATTAATCACCAATCATATGTTGATCCGAACAAATGCTATAATGTGTCCTAGAGGTAATATCACACCCTCATTTTTTAAAAAAAAAAACCTTCCTGTAATGAGTATACCTTCTTACTTCCTTATGATAAATCTACACACACATTCATTTCAATGTCAGTATCAGAGTGTTGTGTGGAAAAACCCTAAAAGACAAGTACTTCCATTCAAGTCAACAGCAGGTCAGGGGGCTCTATTATTACCAATATTATTTAAAATTATTCTGGAAGTACTAGTTGAAGGAATTAAAATTACAGAATAGGGGCGCCTGGGTGGCTCAGTGGGTTAAAGCCTCTGCCTTCGGCTCAGGTCATGATCCCAGGGTCCTGGGATCGAGCCCCGCATAGAGCCCCGCATAGAGCCCCGCATCATGCTCTCTGCTCAGCAGGGAGTCTGCTTCCTCCTCTCTCTCTCTGCCTGCTTCTCTGCCTACTTGTGATCTCTCTCTGTCAAATAAATAAAATAAAATCTTAAAAAAAAATAAAATCACAGAGTAAGAGGTCCAAATAATACACCTAAAGAGGAGAAAACATTTTTATTATTTGCAGATGATATGATGTGACTTTACATGGAAACCCCATGGGAATTAAATAAAATCTTATTTAAAAGTTGGGGCATATGAAAAAAAAAAGAGTTGGGGCATATGGGTGGCTCAGTCGGTTGAGGACTGATCTCAGTTGATCAGTCCTTGATCTCAAGGACTCTTGATCTCAGTTCACTCAGGTCTTGATCTCAGGGTCATGAGTTCAAACCCCACAACGGGCTTTGCGTTGGGCATGGAGCCTACTTAAAAGATAAAAATCTTATTTAAAAGAAAAGAAGGGGTGCCTGGGTGGCTCAGTTGGTTAAGCATCTGCCTTCAAGTCAGGTCATGATCCCAAAGTCTTGGAATTGAGCCCCAGATAGGGGTTCCTTATTCAGTGGGGAGTCTGCTCCTCTCTCTCCCTCTGCCCGCCAACTTGTGCTCTCTCTCGTTCTCTCTTTATCTCAAACAAATAAATGAAATTAAAAAAAAAAAAGCAAAAGAAATAGGTGACCACTTAAGGGAAAAAAAAAATTAATAGCTTTTAACCAAACAGAAGAAAGAAGGAAAAAAGGGGACACAGCATTCTTTTTATTTATTCATTCAACACATTTTTTCTCGAGGGGCTCCTTTGTGCCGAGCCCGGGGGACACAGCTGTGATAAAACAGAGTCCTCATCCTCCAATACCTGCCTTGTTATTAGAGGAGATAAACGATACATAAGCAAGCAAAGTTGTAAGTAGACAAATCAGACTTTTCAGACAGCGGTAAGTGCTGCGAAGGAATCCAGGGGAAGGGTAGGATGGGATCATGAAATTAGGGACAGCGATGGAGGAAGGTGTCCCCTACAGGTGGAAGGATGAGAAGAAGCCCATCATGCAAAGGGCTAGTGACGGAAATGCAAGAGGGGGAAGGAGAAGGAGCTGTAGGCAAAGAGCTCCCCGGGGTCTGAGAGACAGTACAGAGGTAGTACAGCAAGAAAGGGGCTCAGAGCAGGAGCACGCAGGGCGACTTCAGGACATGGAGTTTATTATTTTTATTTTTTTTAAGATTTTATTTATTTGTCAGGGAGAGAGAGGGAGAGTGAGCACAGGCAGACAGAATGGCAGGACAGGCAGAGGCAGAGGGAGAAGCAGGCTCCCTGCCAAGCAAGGAGCCCCATGTGGGACTCGATCCCATTACGCTGGGATCATGACCTGAGCCAAAGGCAGCCGCTTAACCAACTGAGCCACCCAGGCGTCCCCACGGAGTTTATTTTAATGGCAACAGGATGCCACAGAAGGACGGGCTTTCAGGGGAGTATCAGTGATGTCATTCAGTGCTCCCTTGAGAAGCTGACTCTGGCTGCTGTGCGGAGAACGGACGGCAGGCAGCACGGGTGGAAAGAGAACAATCTTCCACCTGGACGAGAGGAGACGGCGGTGGGGCGGCGACAGGGACACGCGCAGAGCTTTGCCGTGTATTTCAGATGCAAAAAGAATTGCCAGTTCTTGCGAACAGATTGATGTGGAGAATGAGTAGGAGGAGAAATCAGGGTGTAATTCAAAGATCCCATTCACAACAGAAAACAAACAAAACATGAAATGTCTAAAAATAAATTACATGAGAAATGTCCAAAACCTATGTGAAGAAAACTATAAAAAATCTGCTGAGGGACTACGGAAGAAAGGGAAAAAAGATTTGCATAATGGAGAAACAACTTGGTTCTCGCAGAGGATATCAGTGCAATCTCAACAAATTTGGTTTTTTAAAAATATACCAGAATGTGATGAATCAGAGACCTGTACCTCTGAAACAAATAATATATTAAATGTTAATTTAAAAAATATATCAGAATGATACCAAAGTTCATTGGAAGGAAAAAATATTTATTTGAAAATAGCCACAACATTTGTGGGGAATATAAAGGGCAGTGACAGAAAAGGTCTCTACCAGCTACAAAAATGTGAATAAAGCCACAGGAAGGGAAACAGGGAGATCCTGCAGGTAGAGAAATAGACCAGCACATGAAAGGAGCAAATGAATGTCTAGTCAAGGAATTGATCCAAATATATCTGCACATTTTCTACATAATAAACATGGCATAACCATGCAGAAAATTATGATTATTAAGTATCTATTGTTAGGCTGCTTAACTAGACCTTTGAAGAAATAAAGCTGGATCTCTATTTTGCTTTTGACAAAAATAAATTCAAATGGACTAAAGCTGTAAAGGGGAAAAGGTGAGTAATTTTGCCATTGCAGGGTGAGAAAGACCTTTCTACCCATGCTCCGATATTTGAAAGGAATGTTTGTCAATTCAAACTACCTGGATGGTAAAAAGTTGTTTGTGCGTCAAAGAAGCAAGAAGGCAAGCAAAATTCAAGTTTAAAAATATGATTAAACTCGTTCAATTCTATGGGTTTGTATCTCATCTATTTGCTCGCAACTTCCGAAAGAGATCTCCAGCCAAGTATTTCCACATTGTTGTAGGTTGAATTGTGTTCCTCCAAAACTATGATCCAGCCCTCACCCCAGGAATCTGTGACTGTGACCATATTTGGAAATAGGGTCTTTGCAGATGTCATCAAGTGGAGGTGAGGTCATCTGGATGAGGGCTGGCTCTAATTCAGTGACTGGTGTCCCTACCAGAAGAGGAAAATGTAGTCTCGGTCATCCACAAGGAAAGGCAGCCAGGCAAACGCAGAGGCAGAAATACAGTGAAGCAACTACAGACTAAGGAATGCCAAGTCCTGCTGGAAGCCTCCAGAAGGAGACAGACATGGGAATGATTTCCTTTGTGGAACCTCAGAGGGCATGTGGCCGGGCTGACACTCTGATTGCTAACTCCTGGCCTCTGGAACTGCAAGAGAATATGTTTCTGCTGTTTCAAGCTGGTTTGTAGTAATTTGTTACAGCAGCCCTAGGAAACTGATATACCCATCAGTGTCTAATGTTAGGGCTTACTGAGCTTTGTTAAAATGAAACTTACCTGCATAAATAAAACACTGGAAATAACATACATCCAACTGGTAAGAGTGGTTATCTCTGGAGAGTGAGATAAAGGGGACTTGAGCTTTTTACATACTTGTATGGACTGACTCTTTTGCAAGCTGCATGTTGTTGTTTTTTTTTTAAGTAGGAAGAGATTTTCAGAGAAAAGCCTGCCACCATGCCATGAATGGAATCCAAAAATTCAATTGTGTAGAATGAAAGGATATGTTATTGGGGGAGTAGGAGACAGGATGGACATGAGCAGCTAACCAGCTAAGAATTCCAGGTGTCCAGCTGCTCATTCCAAACCCAACTTGGTCCCAGCTGGGCCTTGTTGCTGTGCTGGTGGTTGTCTGGATATGTGGCTTAAATATCCTTGGGGCTGATTCGAGGGCTTGGGCTGGCTGGGATTTCTGGAATAATGGCTCCCTTCCTGGAATCTTCCGGTTAGTTAGCACCTGTTTCATGTGTCCAATTGTGGAGACTGAGCCTGAGGACGTCAGCAGACACAGAGATCCAGAGTCTATCTCTCTCCTCCCCAAACTTCACTTCCTGCCACTGCCCATTGGCTCGGCTCCTGGATCCCTCCACACCTCTCTCTGAAATCACGGGTGCCACAGCCTTAAGAAAGTCAGCCTATCCCCTTTGGAAACTGGGAATGCCTAAAAGTCAGGGACCAATAGCCAATCTTGATACATATCTGAGTTTGAACTTTTATGGAATATACTAAGGAAGTGTGTGTGGTATGTTATATATTGCACCATGACTTGGATAAGGAGTAATATAAAATAATAGTAAATTATTGTGTCTCATATGATTCTAAGGCCCAGTCCTACTCCCTTAATATTTTGATATTCCTGTTTTAGCCTCACTTTTCACAAATCATTGGTTATTAACTGGATTCATTCTACTGGATTGCCGTTTGCATTATAGGCTCATTAATACTTTACCATTTGATTGTTTTTGGTCAGTTTATATATACATAGACATATATACACATATATTATGTGTGTATATGTATATATTTGTGTATATCTACACATAATATATATGTAGATATGTATGCATATTTATTTTATAGGCATATGTATTTTATATATATACATATATCATCATATATACATATATACATATCTATTTATACATCATATATGATATAATCATATATGATATCATACATCATATATGATGTATATATGATGATATATGTATATATAATGTATATATGTATACATAATGTATATATACATATATAATGTATATATGTATATATAATCATCATATATGATGATATCATATATGATGTATAGATATGTATATATGTATGTATATATATTTTATGTGTATGTTTATGTATTTATACATACATATATAAGGTATATGTATGTGTATATATTTCATATATATGTCTCTGTGTGTGTGTATATATATATATATTTCATGTAAGTATATATAAATACAATCTCATGTCCAGAGTTTTTTTATCTATTTCAGGTTTGTTGTATATATACCCTACATTGGGCCTGTTGGCGGCATCTGTTAGACAATACGCTAATAGTTCTGGATAATTGTTCAACCTACTATAATTAGCCCTAAGTAACTGACCCTGCAATAGTCCCTCAACAGCAGCAGAATAAAGGGTGTTTCTTTAATGTGGCACGTTGGGCTACCTAAAACCCTGAGAGGGTGGGAGGTTGGGGTACCAGGTGGTGGGTATTATAGAGGGCACGGATTGCATGGAGCACTGGGTGTGTTGAAAAAATAATGATACTGTTATGCTGAAAATAAATAAATTTTTAAAAATTCACATATAAAAAAAATAAACCAATAAATAATAGAATTAAAAAAAAAAACAAAAACCCTGAGAATTCCAGCCGCTGACAACTCTCTTCTTCTGATGGAAATACCAGTTTTGTAAATCTCTGTGAATTCTTTCCTGCCAGTTTCCCACCCCATTTTACTTCACATACCAGGCTCTCTGGAATCTTCCTCATCCCAGAAAGCTAAGGTCATTTGTGCTGGTGAATTTTATGTGTCAGTTTGACTGGGCCACAGGATGACCGGAGAGTTGGTGAGACACCATTTCTGGATGCGTCTGTGAGGTTGTTTCTGAGTGTGATTAGCATTTGAATTAGTGGACTGGGTACAGCAGGTTGCCTTCCCCAGTGTGGGTGGGCATCATCTAATTCACTGAGTGCCTGAAGAGAACAAAAAGGTGGCGGGAGGATTCACCCTCTCCCTCTGCCTGAGAGCTTGAGCTGGGACTCCGTATTCTCTTGCCCTCAGACTGGGCCTCACACCATGGGCTTTCCTCACCGCCAGGCCTCAGAATGGAGCGATGTTACTGGCTCTCCGGGGTCTCCATCTTGTAGATGGCAGATCGTGGGACTTCTCAGCCTCCATGTTGCAGAGTCAACTCTTCATGATATAGGTATATATTTTCCAGTGGGTGTATTGCTCTGGAGAACGCTGACTAATACACCATCCCACAGCTTCGGGGCCAATCTTTCCTACAACTTTCAAGCATTCCAACCCTCCTCAGCCTTTCTACATAGTCCTGGAGCACAAGGGAGCCAGAAATACTGGTTCCACCATTCACCAGGCCAACTTGAGTGTCAAAGGCAAATGAGAATCACCAGAGCGTCTTCTGAAGCTGATGTAGGTACAAGGCAAAGACTGGAAAGCCTGGCCTGCTGCCAGAACATGCAGAGTCCCCAACAGACAACCGTTTCTCTAACAGGGGGGTAACAGAAGGGAGAGACTACATTTATTAACTGTGTCCTTGGCCTGCTGCTGCCTGACTTCCTTTGGGCTTCCCAGATGTGGCTTGGGTGCCCCACACTAATGCATGCATGCTACCATTTGCGTGTCTGTGTTAAAGTTGACATAATAAGGAGGGCTTACCTCAAATAAGTGCTTAAATGAACTCTCTTACCGGTGTAACATTTTTGTCTACTGCCTCTCACTGTGCCTTGTGGCTGAAAAAGGACGGGACCTGTGAAGAGTGCAGCTGCTCTGAAGCCATGTTTACACGCATTGATGTGCAGGAGGGAGAGAAAATGGGACTGGGGTCGAGCGAACTCCTGTAGGATAAATAGAGATAAATAATTCAGATTCTCATTATAATAGAGGCATATAGCTCCGGTGCATGGGAGCGCCCTGCCTTTGTGCAAATTGGTATGCAGTGGCTGTTCAGAAGCTATAGCATGTAATCTAGCATTAATATTAACATAAATCAGAGGCAGGAATTAGCAATATTTCCGAAGTCTTATAGGATAACTGGATTCACACTATATTGTTTAGTCCTCCTGGGCATTTTAGTAATCGTGTAATAGAAATGTTGAGGTAGTTGAGATATCCTTTATAAGACTCTATGAAAGGATCTTCAACACAATGTCTTTCGTAGACAGTTTTGATAGAATGCGTCGAACAAAAAGAAATATGCCTATTTTGGTAATATGGGTATGTTTCATTAGCTCAGCCTGCAGCGATATGACATTACATTCTAAAAGGAATACAATTAATAACAATGAGAGATTTTTAGCTCTAAGAGTGTAGCTGGAGGAACTAAGCACGGTGTCAGGGCAATTAAGCAGAGTCCCTGCATTACCTTTGTCTGCCCACCCTTAACATCACCCTGTCTCAATGCGTTGAATAGTTATTTCTTGAGCATCGCATTTGTAATTTATTTTGATGTTTCTTATAATTCAGGCCACCATTGTAGGAAAAAAATGATTTCCTCCCCTCTCCTTTTTATTCAGGTAAGAAAAAAAAAATCCTTTAAAATAACCAGCTAGGAGAAATGAACATTTCTTTAGATGGGCACAGCATCTGTTTTTTTTTTTTTTTTTTCTTCTATGAGGGAATAAATGATTGCAAGGAAGATGTACCCAGTAACCGCCGGGTGACAAACTGGGATAGAGCTACCCTATTGGTGCAGCAGCAAAGTAGAGAAACACTTTAGAAGCAGGTAGAGTCTGTGCCTTCTACAAGAGCAATCCGGGGGAAAAAAGTTGTACTTTGAGATGATTAAAATAATCAGCCGGGATATTATTTTATTCAGTGTTAACCTTTATGTTTTATGTTAAATGACAGTGAAGGTTCTGGAACACGGTGATTCCCCAGGGTCCCGGTAGCCGAGATTTCTTTTATTTCTAAAGAGGTTTCATTTCACTCTGCAGTGCTGAAACTGCTCTTGGCTCCGTTCACTGGTCAGTTTTAATAGGCATAGCGAAAGATAAAATGCTTTGAAACATGAAAACTCTGGTTTTTAAAAAACAGACGATGAAGAGGCTGGTTTAAAAACAAAATCCCATTTCTGTGCATCCTGTGTGCCTCAAGCTTTTGGAATCATGGCTCTGTTTGGGAAAGGGGGGAGCCTGCAGGTAATTGGTGCTGAGGAGAGAGTAGGGGGAGAGGCAGAGAGAGAGAGAGAGAGATCCCCACCGATCATTCTCGCTGCCCCAAATTTATCCTGACGGACTCTTCTGGGTGAACCTCTACAGTCTGTAAGCAGGCATCCAGAAATGCTACTGCTGAGTCTAAGCCTTGGGGGGATTAATACACAACTCCATTTCCACTCATGAGTAATGTATTAAAATTTTGTAGCTAATAAATTCTTAATCTGAGCGGCTCCAGGTTGTTTCTTACTTACACAGCGGCTTGGTTAATGTAACACCAACCTGGCCGAGGCTCCGGCTACCTGTTATTCTCTCGTGCTGTTTTCCCAAGGCTGCCGAACGCGGTCGGCCGGACCGCCGACTCCCCCTTCCTGTGACCACTGCTTAGTTCCTGCATATATGCAGAAGCACACACCTCTTCAGACAATTAAATCACACCAAACTGCTCGGGGACTGCAGACCTGCGAGGGTTATGTGAGCAGTCCCCCTCCCCTGCTAAGTATTATTGACAAATCCATCAAGGGCAGTGATGCATCGGTTTCCACCTTACCTAGAAGGACACTAGGGCAACGGTGACATGCTGTCACCGTGGTAACTGCAGCTGAAGTGAACAGCCGGTTAGGATAGGTGACCTCTGCTGGCACGGCGCCTAGAGATGGAGCACTCGCTTGGCCGCCGTGTCATGGGGACCCCAAGGAGCGGCCCGGTGCCCTCAGATTGATTCATTAGGCCCTAAACGTATCGATCGCTCCAATTTGCAGGAATTTATTATATTGATATTGGACTGATTAACATTTTGTGCCAGACTGGTTCGATATGTGCTTGTAACAGCTTTTAATGATTAATTGACTTTTATGATTCCATCTCAGGGCTGTCAGTGAGCTGTGAACTGTGGGCAGGCTCGCTTCTGGGCTGTCTCTCAAGTGGCACAGGGCAGTGATTGAATACCTCGGAAATTAGTGTCCTTGCTGTCTCATTTTATGAAAGATAAATGCTATGACATTTAATGCAGACCTTAATTTAGAACAGAACTAAGCAGATCATTTTGCAATTTAATCATAAACAGGTAAATATCAAAACTTGTTTAGCATTTTACAAGTAAAGCACACAGAAAACAGAGGCAAAGCAGAGCAGGCGACCGGGGAGCCAGCGAGAGGCAAAATAAAATCCTATGGGCTAGGAGCCGTGCGGCATTTTAATAATCACGTAATTTATTAGGACCAACGTCCGAGCCCATTTTGCAGCCCAGAATATACTGCTCTCATTCACTCCGTGGTGAGCCCCGGGCATGCTGTCTGGCAAGGGCTGAAAAGTTAGCATTTACCTTCCCGGCCGCAGGCGGCCCAGCAATATTGCCTGGTGAGTCGAGGAAAATACATTGGCTCGTGTGCCCCAAAAGTAAATAGCAGACTAAGGGACGGGCTCGGGTTGAATGTGTGCCCCTGACATGCAATAAGGGGTATATCACATTCAGCGTGGTTTATGTGTTACCTAAAACAACCGTAAACATTATGAAAAGGCAGCCCGGGAAGATGAGATTTTATTGTACTCTCTAACAACAGAGAGAGAGGAGCGCGCGGGCTGGGGGCTGCCAACTCACACCTTCTCGCATTCATATTTAAAGCATATTTCCTTCCTTTCATTTTAATTAAAAGACTTAAGTTAGGGAGAAACTGTCTAAACATCACGTCAAATTATTCATGTTTGTACATATAAGGAATAAAATAAAATGGGTCTGCGCGCCATTCTCCTTTCTTCTTTCCCCAACCCGCGTTCTTCTATCAAGTAGCACAGAGAGTAAGGACACCTCTACCTGACAGGCAGTTGCCAGTTGCTGACGTGTGATGGGACAGAGGCCCTGTGCATACTGTATGGCCCTCTTCTGAGATATGCTCAAACCCCAGCGTTGTTATTTGACCCGCCCTTCTTGCCTGTGAGAGGCATAGGTGGTCAGGAACCAGGCACCGTATGGACGCTGGAAAGGGCTTCTTGTGCCTCTGTGCGCTTCCCGCCAAGGCCAAGACCATCCCTCGTCCTGACCTTGCAGACAGACTACCTGACATCATTTCGACCTGTGCATGGAGCTACGGTTTTGTTCCCTGATTCTTTTATCTGATGGAAAGCAGAGCTTAATCAGGTTTCTTGATACGTGTGTATCTGCACACACACCCATACGGGCAATCTTTGAATGTATGTACTTCACCTCCATGGTCTGGAGCACCCTCACCTCACTGTCTGCCCCAGATTCTGAGCCTTGCTTGTCATCCGTGACCGTGGGCTATGTGTGGCCTCACAACCCGCTGTGCAGTGCCCCAAGTGTAGACAGGACCAGAGCATGGGAAAAACCTCAAAGTGCCTCTCTCCTGTTTGGAAATTGAGAAAGCAGAAACATAATTGCTTTTGTTGGATCACAGTCCTGAATAGCAAAAGACGTTTGAAACATCTGCCCTTCCTTTGATTGGCTTTACGTCTTCTCTCTTTTTTGGCTACTGTTCATTATTCTGCATTATATTCATTACCGAGAAATCTCTTCCAAGCCAGTATTTTCATATGCCGAAGGACGACTTGGATGCGGGGTATTTAATCTGATCCAGCCCCACACAAACTCATAATAGACTATGACACACCACATATAGATAAATTCTATAGTGAGGGCTCTGTTTCGTGCTCATGGATCTGGTTCTCTCCATTGTGCCAGAAATACCGTATCCTCAGGCACAGAGGGGGAAAATGATCTCTTTCCAGTTTCTCCCTTTTATTGCAAAGAGGGGAGAGGAAGACTTTGGCGCCGTCCCAAAGCCCCGCTCCGGGTTCGTGCTGCCGTGCTCCGCAGTGGGGTTTCCTCTGAGTGTGTAAACATGCACACACGCCCAGGCACACACTTCAATACCTCTGATCCATCACTTATGTCGGTTCTGCCAGTCCCCCTCCATCAGGGAGGGGTCTGTCCTTTTGGTGTCTCGTCGGCATCATATGCTCACTATGCTTCTCAAATTAGAACTCAGATTTCTTAACTTGGTTGAAACCCACTGGTTTCATCTGACTTCCATTCGTTCCGCAAGGAGAATTTGCAGGCGCCGCTCACTACACTCTTGCCTCTTTCCTTCCAATCACTAATCGAATAACTTTCTGTGTCTATTTTATCTTCTGTTTCTGCTGTCAGATACCTGTCATACTATTAGCAGGAATTCCATGAAAAATTTAACAGGAAAAAAAAATGTTGATTCCCCCACGTGGACTGCTGGAATACATTCTCTCCACATCCTGTGGTTATTAGCCTTCAAAATGCTTACCTTTTAGTGAGCATTTTAACTCGGGCAGAGGAAGGTATAAAAAAATGTGGACAAGGGTCTTATGCTAAATCTAACAGCTAAGGAAGATTCACAAGTAAAACACGTTCAAAGTTTCTTATTTAAAAAAAATACATTTTTTCCTCCCTATATTTTATCAGTGAGAGTTACTGAAGAACCATGATGGTACGCTTTCCTTCAGTCATACAATTTGCAAACAACCTGTATTAGACATGTAATAGACATTCTAGTACCAACAACCTTACATTTTTGTTACTAGAAATTCAACGAGGTATTGGCATTTTACTTAGCAATCATTGCCTTCGAAATTGATGGCCCAATCCATCACAGTGGTATGAAGATTTATTGTTTTACTCTATTCTGTAATTCTATCTGTGTGTCTCCTCACGTAGCCCAACAACACCCCCAGTGAAAGGTGCACATACAGGTATATCTTACCTTGTGTCTCAGTCAGTCTGGGCCGCTATGACAAAGTCCCTTAGCTTGTTGGGTGGCGGGCGGGGGGGGGCGTGGCTTATGAACAGCAGAAAGTTCTTTCTGGCAGGAGGCTGGAAGTCTGCCATCAGCATGCACCCTTGGTAGGGTTCTGGTGCGGACCCCCTTCCATACTGGAGACGGCCAGCTTCTTGTTCTCTCATATGGCAGAAAGAGAGTGACCCAGCTCTCTGTCCTCTTGCTGGAAGGGCACTAATCCCATCCATGAGGGCTCCATCCTCATGACCTAATTAATGATCTCCCAAAGGCCACACCTCCAAATATCCTCGCGTTGGGGACTGGATTTCAACATCGGAATCTAGGGGGAAAGGGTCACAAACATTCAGGCCACACCCCTGAGGAAAACATAATTTTTCCTGAGATAGTTTAGTCTGAGTTTTAAACCTAGCTAAGTTTATCTCTTCATCCTCATAAGGCCTCAAGAGGGAAGCCTTGGTCGGCTTCCATGTTTCACTGTTTGAAGAGATCCTGAAACGTCAGTACCCAAGCAGTGTTGCTGAACGTCTGCTCGTTTGGTTGAGAGGCACACAGAATACTGGTTTGAGGTGCTGTTTCACTTAGTATCTAAGTGTTTCGGTGATGTGCAGACGCACTTCTGAGATGTCACTGACCCTCTGTTCCTCGATAGTGCCAGGGCCTGCTTGGCCTGAGGCCCCACAGCACCCGGTTACCTCCATGGTTGGCAGGCCCAAGCCACCCTACCTCTGAGTTAGTTCTGGCCTTTTGAGGGAGCTCACGGGTTGATGTGTGGCACTGTGGGTCGGTTTGGTGGCTGTGTGGTGACTTGCCCCCCTCGCGCCCGCACACCCAGCTTCTTCCTCTTCCGGGTGGAAAGTAGGAACAGGTGAGCAAAGGGGAGTTGAGGTGCTCCTTTTTTGCCCCTCCTCAGGTGTGATTCCATGAAAATGAAACAGTCCTGGACTTCCTTTCCTTCAGCCATGAAGCCCCATCAGCCCTCAGTGGTCCAGCAGGCTTGTCGTCACACTGCTGCTCTGGTAGCTGAGCTCCCACTTCCCCCTCCACTTGGGTACCATCTGGAGTTCCTGACACAGGGACCTTGGGATGTGAATGGCAAGCTTGTAAGGAGAAAAGAAGAAATGGGGATCCTGAGGGCAGGGAGTCAAAAGTCCACTGCAGAAGAAGGTCTGGCCCTCAGAGTATGGTGGCCACCAGCCAGAGTCCAGGAGACCTGACGCTTGCAACCCAGCAAGCCAGTTCGGGTGCCCAGCTCTCAAGGGGCCGAGGCAAGGCCCAAGGGGTGAACCCATCAGAACTCTATCCGAGCCCATCTTTGTGGAAACAGGAGGTTTAGGGCACAGGTCTCTTTCCAGGAGGCCGTGATGGGGAGAGGGGGAAGGAAAGAGCAGAGCACCAAAAGGAAAGTCTGACAAGCTGGGGAAGAAATGGACCTTCACCAGGTCTTGATTGTAAGCTGGGCTCTGTGCCAGGAGCTTCGCTGACATCATTTCCGTGTTTCCCATGGTGTGTTTCCTGTGTCAGGGACGGATGAGCTGGAAAGGCAATCAAAAAATTAAGTAAAATACAGTTAATACAAAGATATGGGGAGAACGATGAGGGTGGTACCTAACTGGTTGAACTTTTGAGAGCCACTGCATTAGCTCATGGCATCATCAAAGCCCTTGGAGTCCAGCAGTCTTTGACTCAGGATCATATGGGGATCAGTTCAGGGGGAATACGATCCCATCGGGCATCAGGCCCACATTCTTGGGACTGGAGAGTGCTGCCTGGGCAATATCCACCCTGAGCAGAGCAGGTGTGATGGGTATGCAGGTGATGGGGACCAGCATTCTCATGAGACACAGGGCTGAGCTAGCAGGATGAACTCGGAGGCTTCCTACTCAGCTGTTCTTGGGTATGGCATGAGGACCGAGGAGAGCTGAGCAGTGTAACAGCCAGAAAATCCTGAGTCCTGAGGTCACGGACATCCTGCCTGCTTCCCTGCACAGCAGCTGTGACTTATTCTTGCCTTATTCTTGGAATGGACTCCTGGGTCGGCTTTAGGGTTTCTGTTCCCATCTGTTCAGTCTTCCTAATGTTGACTGTCCATCTACCAAGCTCCCTTGGGCTGAAAGCCAGCACCCTGATAATCCATCCTAGCCACCTCTCTGCCAGAAGACACTCAGCTGCCTGCCTGCCTGTAGGTCAGGGCTGGCCCCCTGGAGACTGTTCTGAAAGCTTCCTAGAGATGCATCCATACTCCCCAAGATTACCTGGTCTTCACCCCTGTGTCCTGGGTCAGAGGTTTCACTGCCTGGCGAGTGCCGTTTCTGACACGGCAAACCCTATGGGGTTACAAAAATGCTCAAGACCCCCAAATGGACAAGATTTCTCTCCAATGTGTTTATCCAATGGCTCCAACCTTTGCTTCTGAGGTTAAAAGGAAGTGGGAATTGACATGAAGAGTGGCAGAAGCCGAATAGCAGAACTTCTCATTTGAGTTTGTCTCCAGTGGCTCGGCTGCTTTTCCCTGGGTTTGGATATCTGGGAATAAATTCTTCAAATTGCATGTTAATTACCGCATTTGTGGCTTCCGTAGTATCAGACATTTGCAGGAAATATTACAGTTATAATTTCCAGATTAATAAAACTGAAGACAAAGTTGACCCAGTGGACATAATTTACTGTACTTTTCAGAAAGCTTCTGATAAGGCCCCTCATAAAAGGCTATTAAGGAAAATAAACAACCATAAGGTAGAGAGTATAAATTACAGCATCCAAAGAAACTAAACCAAGTGAAGTGATTCACAGTGACCTGCTTGTATGTGTTGTGTTGTTTATCGAAAATGCGTGGGCAATGGGTAGTGAAGAAATAAAACAAAACAAAATTAAACAAAACAGAAAAACAACCTTGAATTTCCATGGAGTCTGAATGGCTTTGAAACTGTCAGACCCTGTAGAGAAATAAACAAAACAGAGGCTCTGAGACTAGCACGGTGCGGAGGCGCGCGTGAGGGAAGGAAGCAGCCTGAGGGATGGGGCCAGGGAGAAAGCGTGTGTGCGCACACACACACACACCGTGGAATACCTGCTGTCTGTTCTGTTCTGTACTGGTAGGTTTACTGTATTAGGATTTTTTGGTAACATTCTAGATAAAGTACCTCAAGAAAATAGCATTAACAGAAAAAGAAAAGAGCATTTTTAGGGGTAAAAATGAGCACAGGCACAGAATAAAGAAAACCTGAGGCCTGCAAACAGACTACACAGCCCTGGGGGAGGCGCGGGAGCCCCCACGCCCCGGATCCTGCACTCACCTTGCAGTGGGGGTGAGGGGAGCTGAGGCTGAGTCTCTGGGACGACACAGGATAAGGCTGGCCCCCAACCAGCTCATCTACTGTGGTAGGACAACACTTGGAACCTCGTCTCCATAGATGTTTTAGACAATCTCCTTTTTTTTTTTTTTTTAATTTTTTATAACCATATAATATATTTTTATCCCCAGGGGTACAGGTCTGTGAATCGCCAGGTTTACACACTTAGCAGCGCTCACCATAGCACATACCCTCCCCAATGTCCATAACCCAGCCAGCCGCCCTTCTCCCAACCCCCAGACAGTCTCCCTCTTAACTGAAGTGGCCGGATGCTCACTCTTACTCTCATCTGTGTTAAGTTTACCCAGCTACCCAGCCAGCTCCTCAGGGCGCCTGGATCAGGAAGTGACCAAAGGACTGAGCAGGACAAACACTGCTTCCTTGCCCCAGATGGAGGCAGAGCCAGCTGGTGGCCAACGCAGGGTGCAGGAGAGGATGCCAGAACTGCCCTATGAGAGACAGGCTTCTGGAACTCACCTTCTTGGGTTTTCTTCACTTGCAGGTGGAAAATCTTGTTCCCTGTGTTTCACAAAAGAGATGGGAAAAAGTAAAGGAATCCTTTCCTATTGGTACATGAAAGCTCTTTTAAAAGTTAAATCTTCGGGGGGCACCTGGGTGGCTCAGTGGGTTAAAGCCTCTGCCTTCAGCTCACGTCATGATCTCAGGGTCCTGGGATCGAGTGTTGCCTCCGGCTTTTTGCTCAGTGGGGGCCTGCTTCCTCCTCTCTCTGTGCCTGCTTCTCTGCCTACTTGTGATCTGTCTGTCAGACAATAAATAAATAAAATCTTAAAAAAAAAAGTTAAATCTTTGATTAAAACACTGTGACAGTATGGTAAATGCAGAGAAGGGTGTCTATGTAGAATTTTATTATTTAATAATAATGCCTAACATTTATTGAGTGCTTTCAATATGGCTGGTGTACTGTACATACCCGATCCCATTAAAACCCCAGAGATTTCCCCCAAATTCCATTGTATGCACAAGGATAATGAGGTATAGAAAAGCTGAGGAATGGACCCAAGGCTATGGAGTTAATTGGCAGAGGCAGAACCCCAACTTGATAGCCAGCTTCCAGAACCCACCAGGTGACCTACCCTCCTCTACAGCAAACATTCAGCATAATCACTATGCTAATACCTATATTTATATAATTTCATATAATATGTCCTAGATATCATACATGTAACTATGCCATAAGAGCTAACACTATTTAAGCATTCGTAATTGACCTACTTGGTGCAAATTGCTTTCCATGTACACTTTCCAGTCTTCATTCAACTTAGTGAAGTCAGTGCAATTATCATTATTGAAAACTACACAAATAGTCTGTTTGGATAAATCTGGTCCAAGACATTTTCCTTTCCCTGGGTGGAAGGTAAACCATTTCCTCGTGCAGTTTACCCAGAGACGACTTGATTTCCCCATGTGGTCACACCGCAGCAGCTCTGTTTTGGACTTGCTCTGTTTTCTCTACCGCCCAAAGAGCCGTTCTGAGCAGCACTGTCTTCTGGATTTGGCCCAGGCCTTTTCAGAGTAAAATCCAGAGTCAGAGTGAATAGAAGTGCAAGCCATCCCACTTAATGCCATCATAATGCCACCCATCTCTGGAGATCATTATCATTTTAGGAGTGTTTCCAACTCACCTTTGCCAACCTGGGTTTATTTCATTGTCAGAAAGTGAGTGTGAGCGTGGGGGCCTAATACCGTACGTGACTCCGGTGCATACTGCTGAGTGACTCAGAGGGCCCTAAGCCCAGCCTGTGAGTAGTGTACACACTGTCCTTCGTCTGCAAGACTTGAATCTTCAGGGCCTCCCTCTTCTTACACATTTGTTATTTCCTATGAATAAACATACCTTGTAAATGTAATGACCTCACTCCAGCGTTCATGACCAACCCCTGGATATGATCACAGAGTGAAGATGACATGTGCTGGTAAACTTTTCAGAGACAGCTGTCCTCGTCGGTCCTGGTTGTCCTCTTCCACTACCTCAGTCTAAACCTTCACAACAGAGGGTATTAAATGCTGGAATGAGTCTGTTGAAAGGCTCAGATGCTGCAGCTCCCGCTGACCTCGGCCCTGCCTGAACCAAGCGGGAGGAAGTCATCTTGGCACATATTGGTTCTTCCAGTGGCCCAGGGAGGTGAGCAGGTGTTTCCCAGCCCCTCCTCACTCAGAGGGGCCATCTTCATGTAGGACCTGGTGAAAAAAATCACACAGCCAGAACATTAGGACATACAGCTCCCTTTTCCCAATCTTGCCACTGGATGGGTGAAGAGTCCACGACCTGGCAGCCCACACAAGGTGCCGGGCACAGTGTGGCATCCAGGCCAGGGCCTCCTCTTGGCCTCGTAGAGTCCTGGCCGGCTCTGACCTGAGCTCAGGCGTGTCCTTCATTCAGTTGCCCGGTGGAGAAACATTGCTGGGGATGATTCCCTCTTTATAGCTCAGGAACGCTGTGTTCTTCGGTGAGCCATGTGCCTAATGTGCTTTAGGCTGTGTCTAAGTGATGTGTTTCTCCAACCAAAAGTGAAAAATTCAGACGGTTTGTACCATATTTTTGTATATTTAGAAACAGCTGGTTGATTGACTGAATTTTTAATTTTTCACAGAAATGTTTGATGTTCTGGAGACTGTGTCTTTTAAGTCCTCTGAGGAAAGAAAAGATTTATATGAAAGTTTCTTTTTCCATAAATATTTTATACTTCACTGGATGACTGTGAACAGAAGTTCGGTCCCTGAGATGATCCTTCCTCCCCCACCACCTCAAGGTTTGTTTTCCAAAGTCATGGCCACCCACTCCGGCTTTGGGAATTTGCCCTTACACCCTTCTTCCCTATTCAGCTGACATCAAGCCCTTCTATCACATTTTGGAATTGGCTTTCGAATTGCTATTACCATAATTTCAAATAAACAAGCCTGAATATTCTGTCAAAATACTTACATCACCTGGGCTGCAAAAAATAGGCTATTTACCAATCTTCATGCCTTACACATAATAGACACCAGATATATATTCATTAGGTATATATATTGGATCAATATTAAATATTAACTAATTCTGGGGGGCACCTGGGTGGCCTGGTTGGTTAAGTGTCCGACTTTGGGTTTTGGCTCAGATCATGATCTTAGGGTCCTGAGAGGGAGCCCTGCCTCAGGCTCGATGCTCAGCAGAGAGTCTCTCAGGGGATTCTCTCCCTTTCCTTTTCTCACCCCCTCACCCCTCCCTCAGTCTTGTGTGCATGCACATGTTCTCTCTCTTTAATAAATAAATAAAATCTTAAAAATAATAAATATTTATTAATTTTTAACAAACTAAGGTATTAACATAAAATTACTTATATATGATACTATAATATTTATATGAATCAATATATAATTAATAGTATAAAATATATTAAGTTGAATCCAATTGCCTCCCTCAGGTCTAATATATATGGATAAGTAAAATGATTCAAAAAGCTACAAGATTGTGAATGGAATGAAGCTCATATTTAGTGAATACGTAAGTGGATGCTAAATATGGTGTTACATGCTTCATAAATTACCTCATTTAATCTTCACAAAAACCTAGGTGGCAGAGCCTACTGCCTCCAGCTTTACCCACTGGGAAACTCGAGGATCAGAGAGGGTCAGGCACTCACCCAAGACTACACAGCTGGTAGGTGAAGTAGCCTGAAAGTTAGCAGAGGCTCTGGTTCTAAGGGCCATGTCTTTACATCCTAAATGCTCCCTTGAACTAGCCCTTTCACTGGTCTTCAGTATTGAATGTCCCATCTTCTGGAGTTTTTACATTAGGTTCCCTTGGCTGGATTAGAAAGCAGAGCGTGGGCCAGGCCTCCAGAAGTCCATGAAGAACACGCACCCACATGGCCTGTGAGTGAAGAAGTGGGGCGGGAGTCTCTTGGCCTCTTGCTCCTGGGTGTTGAGGAACGTATTGGATTAACTGGCTGTCTTTGCACATTTGCTAACACCCAGCAGGTTTGAACAGATGGGATCATAACTTCCCAGAGTAATTTCAAGGGCACAGGATCAGAGGTCATGAGACCTCATCCAGCCAGAGTGAAGGAAACGCAAAATATCCAAGTGTCTTACACCAAATTCTATGTACTTAGAAATCTTCAGGTGGGCGGCTCAGTCAGATAAGCATGCGACTCTTGATTTTGGCTCAGGTCCTGATCTCAGGGTGGTGGTCATCATGTCAGGGCCATGGGATTGAGCCCTGAGTTGGGCTCTACACTCAGTGAGGAGTCTGCTTGTCTCTCTCCCTCTGCCCCTCCCCCCTCAAATAAATAAATAAATAAATAAATAGCGTCTTTGAAAGAAATCTTTGGGTGGTGGCATTTCTTTTCCACAGGGGTGCTTGATGTCACTTTCCCCTCCTTCGTGCAACTCAGCCTGTTCCTCAGACAGGAAGCTGAGCTAATGAAGTCCCTCCTCTCTGATATTTAGTGTGGCCATGGAGAGGACAGGGAAGGGAGGAAGGATAAATGTTGAGAGGTGAGAGCCTCCCCAGGAATCAGCCACTAGTGTAACACGTGCAAGGGCAGCCCCTCACAAAGCAGGGAAGATGCTCGACACGGTGAGGAGAAGAGGTGTAAAGAGGACCTTTCTCTGTGTCACACCTGGACAGGCCACCACGTTCCAATTTCTTACCTTCCCTTGGGTTTCTGATAAGTTGGTGGTTAAAAATAAAAATTCAGGCACACCTGGGTGGCTCAGTGTGTGGAGTGTCTGCCTTTGGCTCAGGTCATGATCCCAGGGTCCCTGGATCTAGCCCCACATCTCCCTCTCTCTGCCCCCCCAACTCATGCTCTCTCTCTCATTCTCTCTCTCAAATGAATAAATTAAATCTTATAAAAAACAAAATCAAAACTCATGAGAAAAGATGATTTAAGACAAAATGTTGACCCCTGAACAAGATGGGGGTTGGGGCAGTTGAAAATCCACATATAAGTTTTGACTCTCCCAAAACTTTTAACTATGAATACCTGCTGTTGGCCAGAAGTCTTACCTATCACATGAATAGTTGATCGACATGTATTTTATATGTCATATATATTATATACTACGTTCTCACAGTCGAGTAAGCTAGAGAATAAATATCATTGTTTTTTAAAGATTTTATTTATTTATCTATCTATCATCTATCTATTCATTTGAGAGAGACAGAGAGAGAGCCAGGGGAGGAGCAGAGGGAGAAGGAGAATCCCAAGCAGACTCCGCACTCAGCACAAAGTTCCCCATGGGGCTTGATCCCATGACCCTGAGAGACCATGACCTGAGCTGAAATCAAGAATCAGGTGCTCAATCACTGAGCCACCCAGGCAGCCTTAGAGAAAGAAAACGTTAAGAAAATCATAAGGAAGGGAAAATACATTTACAGTCCCGTATTGTATTTACTGAAAGAAAAAAAAAATCCGTGTATGAGTGGACTGGTGCCATTCCAAGCCCTATTGTTCTCAGACCAACTGTATATTTTGTATATCATAGAATTCTCTATTAGTTTGACATTGCCAACTTCTTCCTCACACTGAAAAGTCAGTAGTTTTTGCAGAAGTTACAGACGCATTCGGTTCAGCATGACTTTCCCTGGCACTTGCTATGTGTCCTCCTGCATGGTTAAGAGGTAGAGACAGGAAGGTGAGAATGACCGCTTACCTGCTGGGAAGTTTCGCTGCAATGGAGCCCCCTTCCACATGGATCATCTGGTTACAGGGGTGGGGTCCTCATATGGAAAGGGTCCCAGCTTCAGAGGCACAAACCTGCACGACTAGCGATGGGACCTCTGTCCCAGGCCCCTCAATTTCTGACTTTCAGTTTTGTCATTTATAAAGCGTTCAAATACTACTTCTTTTTTGCATGTACATTTGAGGCTTCGGTGAGATCATGAGGGAAAACCACTGAGGGGCACACGCTTTGGCTCTCCTAGGTGCCCTTATTAGTATAGCTTCTTAAGGGGGGAGGCTCTCTTCCCCTCAGCTCCACGGGTATCAAAGCGAGCAAGGCTTCAACGTGTTTATTAGAAGCTGGTTTGGCGCATTTCACAGAGTGATATCAGAATTCGGTCAAAGGTGACCAGGGAGGACATCTGAAAACAAACAGTTCAGGCCTTCACAGTATTGATGCAAAGACCATCTTCCCCCAGCCCCACGCCCACGCCCGCCCCCACTCTACCCCGCCCCCGCCTTTTCAGTGGCATAATTTGGGAAGCGCTGACTCAAAGTGTTTGAATCTGTGAGAGGGAGGGTGGCACTGGGGGAGAAAAGAGGGAGGTCTCTTCGCCAAGATTTGCAGGTGTTAAATATAAACCCCAAATTGGTTACTGTGACTCTCCTGAGATGGGAGAAGGAAGTGGGTGGGTGGACGGGAGGGTAAGGAGTGGCAGAATCAGGCTGGGAACCAAGGAACTCCATATGATGAATCTGAACAGATATTCCTTTCATATTTCCTGCCTTCTCCTGGGGGTGGGATTTACATAAGCATTTTCTGGAGTCCAGACCACTAAGACCGTGCCTTAAAAGACATTTCACTTTTCCTGCCCATCATCGGGGCCAGTACCTTCCAAGAGGCAGAAATCCTGGAGCGACAACAACGAAGGTGCTCGCCCGCGTTCTGAAAGCCTTCCAAATCACGGCACGAGAAAGAACGAGGTGGTGGCAAACCTCACTACCAGCCTGCCATCCCAGCTGCCCTTTTAATCAGGAGTGTTTGTTAGCCCGCTGCGTCGCTGTTCACACACGCGTCCTGTTCAAGCCCCGCATCAGCTTTGGGATGCCACGCACAGCAGAGTGATCTGTTAAGCCTTCCTAATAAACCGTAACCTTTGGAAAAGTGGTTAATGTTTGCCCCCTAAGAGCCTGTAAAAATATGCCCATTTCACATGCGTGGCAGGGCGGCCCCTGGAAAGACTGAAGGGTGTGCTTTTCAGATGAACGATGTCTTTTTCAAGTGCAGTATTGTTGTGAAAGGCATATTATATCTGAAATGGATGCACTTTTGGTAGATAATGAGTGATAGCACTTGCTTATTGTTGGTACCCACTCTCCACTCTTATGAAAAGTGGGTGCTGCACAGCTTTTGCAATGATCCTACAAAAGAAAAATTTTAGAGGATTTAAATACCTGACTGTTCCTAATTGTTATTCAGAATAAAAGGTTGTACTTCTTAAGTGTTCCCGCTTTTAACACTGTTTTAGTTCCTCCATTTAAAGCCTGAAAATAAAAATGCTTTTGCATGTGAATACAGAGCTAGGTGTTCCTGGGGGGGGGTCTGTCTTGGGGGATGGGGGCAGCCCCCCCCCCCCCCCCCCCGTGTCAGGAAGCCCATGGGACTGGGGAAGGCCTGGGGGGACCAGGCACTTCAGCCTGCATTCCCACATTTACTGGGCATCTATTATGTGCTGGCTGTTTCCAGGATCTGCAAGGCATATAAATAGTATGACATTTTTCTGCCTCAATTTCAGCTTTCACTGGCGAGATGTGACAGAACCGTTCCCTTGGTTGTGCTATCTGATCGGGGCTTGAGGCATTGAGCAATTCAACATCTGAAAAGGGCCCCACCCAGGTGGTTCCAGCCTACAACGAAGACTCTTAGCTGGAAGTTTCCAGAGACTCTTCACCCCTGGATTCTTCTAGGTGCCTTATGATGCACCTTGGCCTCCAGAGGGAAACTGGGCTGAATCTCTTCAGTCCAACCAACAGCAGTTTCATCAAAAGGTGTTTGGGTCAATCGACAGCTGAGAATATTCTATTCCTTAGGTCCCTGGACAGCCAGTTTTTAGCAATATAACATTTACCCTAAGTCCCTTATCATGTTTAATGCTTACGTCAGTTTTCCTGCCTTAATGAAGGACAGAAACTCATGTTTGGTTTTGTTTCGCTTTGGAACAGCCCAGAATGTGCATTCTTCCTGCATTTTGTGTCTGCCTTGCTCCTCCCCTACCTCTCACTCAGACCTGACAGTTCTCAGCACACACTAGGAATTTAATAAGCGTGATTCTGCATCCTGAGCGGCTCAATTTTCAGTGATCCTTAACTTCCTTGTTCTGTACTAGACATCCTCCATTTCTAGTACATTCACCTTACTGTCCCTTGGAATACCTTTAGGGTTAACCCGTCTTTCTGGAGTCACGGTGCCCGGGAGGGGAAAACCCTTCACGACGAGGTAATGAAGAAGACTTCCTATCTGCAACCCTTTTAATACCTCCCAGGATGGGACTGGGTCTCACTGTCACAAACCAAGGCAGGATGGCCGTCTCCTGTCAGCCCGCCCGAATCAGAGAGGAGTTCATTGCTGGCTTATGGTGCCAAACCCTTGTGGGCTTTTCCAGGGATAGACAGTTTTGCCTAATTCAGTGGAGACATGTGCGCCCCGAAATTATCTCCATTAGCTATGGTGCTGGGTATGTGGGAGCGTGTGTTCTGACTTTCTCAGCAAATGGGTTTCCAAAATACTTCAAGGGCTGGTTTTAGTGTCACAGAGAAGCCCTTGTTCGGTTGGCCCGCACTCATCAGTGGGATGCTTGGAAAACAGCGGAGGGGCTGGTTCCCTGGGGGCGAGCCGTGCCCCGCCACCTTCGGGAATCAGCAGGGGACACAGAGAGAAGCTCTCCTACCAGCTGCTCAGACTCAAGAGGGTTTCTGCCAGCAGCTTCAAGGTTTAGTAGCATTGAATTCCACAAGTTCTCACACAACCAGGCAATCCTCTACCCCTGGGTATTTTTATCCCCTGGTATACCCCTGATTTAGCTCCCAGGGGATTTCAGATATCACCCTCAAATAAAGGTGTCTGGGTTTTCATCACTGTTCCAAACTAATTTTGAATTTAATTGTATCCCATCTTTTATATACTCACATTCTTTTCTGTCTCCCTTCCAGAATCCTCTCTCTACCGATCATACCAGGTCGGTGTCATCCCTAACTTGATGAGCATGATCTCTATTCTAAGCAATTCCTACAGGTAAGAGCAATTCGACATCATGTGCAGCAATCTGAAACGGACCACCGAGGAGGCACCTAGGGAAGCAAGAGCTACAGAGAATGTTCTTTCCATCTTCCTCCCATGCCCTGTTGTTTTTTTGTTTTTTGTTTTTTGTTTTTTTAGTTCTGTCCATCAGCTGCTGGCAAACTTAGGGATTCTGAGACAGGATCTCTTTAGGAACTGGGCTCTTTTCTAGACCTAGTATATTCTGCCTTCTTATTAGTGAAGGGACAAACACCCCCCTTGCTCCTCCCCTCCATCTCCTCCCCAACAGTGAGAACCTGGATGATATTCATTCTCAAATGTTTGCAACTTTACGACACAACATGCCGATGTTCTGACAAGAAACATACGGCTGGTACAGGAGGTCCTGGAAATGTTTCCCCTCTGTATTGGAAGTAGAGAATTGCCTTCGTTAGAGTCTCCCAGGTGCTAAAGGAAGAGAGCTGGGCTGAGAAGGGAGAGCTGGACAGAATCCAAAGCTGCTGTGTTATCTTCCTGACTCTCCTTTGCCAGATCTTCCACAGGCGAGAGCAGAGTGCGCAAAGCTCCCTCCAAGGGCAGACCTGCTTCTTGCAGCGCTGCCTAATGGCAGACCAATGTGTGTTCATGCCCAATTTGAAGGAGGAAAAAAACAAAACAAAACAAAAAAAACCCCAAAGCTGTCAGTGTGTGGTTTCTACGGCCCCAAGCCAATCCAGGGTCTTGAACGGTTTCACAAATCCTCAAGGCCAAGGCTGCCACAGGCCTGGGGACGGTGCTATACACTCGTGATGCTGCCTTGCTTAGGGCATCACACACCAGGAGAATTCCACCTCACTAATGGCCTGGGCCCCTGGGAGTGCACCTCAGGTTGAAAAGGCAGGCTGTTTTTCTCCACTACTTCCCCTTAATCCATTGAGGGGTCATCCCTGCTGTTCTCCACAGGAAAGACCTGCTTTCTGCCAAAAGGCCAAGCCCATCATTCCCCTCCTCCCTGTGAGGGCTTTGCCTCAGAAGCTGATGTGGGGATAACTGCCCCCCAGGACCTCTCGAGGCCGAATTACATGTTGATGGCTATTATTTTCTGGATATTCAATAGTCTTCTTGCTTACAGCTACCTGTCATTTTCACCTGTTGTTCTGGTACCCAATTCTTACCCTAATCTACTTTGCAAAGCCTTCCCTTTATTCTGTGGTATTTCTTCTAGGCTCCTTCCTAGAGGGAGAGAGTTAAATTAAAATTTAAAAACAGAAAAGAATCGTGTGAGAAGGTGTACGCGCCTCTCAGAGTGCTTTGCATGCGAATTTGTTTCTGAATTCAGATTTCGAGTGTTGAAGTCGCACAGTGTGTCAGATGAGGATTGGTGAGCTCCCCTGGATTACTCAGACATCAGGGAGTAGGATTTCCAGTCAGTGCGAACAACATCCCAGTTCCAGTATCTACTCTACAGAGATGAGGTGAGGTTGAAGGAAGAAAAGGGTAAATGAGACCCTCCATGTCTTCTTTCCGACCAGAAAGATTGTGCTTATTAAGTCAGGCCAATATCTGAAATTTTAAACTCAGATAAGACTTAAAAAAACATACAAGCAAACTTTCACTTTGAGATGCTGCTCATTTCTTAGAAACCCATTCCCTAACAGTAGATTTTATCTGCTCTAATAATCTTTTGCTGAGTCAGTAACTCTACCAACTGGACAATAAGCAAGGTAGCAACTTGCTTCGTTATTTCCCCTATAAGTGTGGATTTTATTTCTTCTTCTTCCATTTTCAAAGAGGGGAAGGAAAGAACAACAACCTTGAGATGCAGTGGAGTACAGGGAACAGTGATTATCCAGTGATAAATATCCCATTTTGGAGAATCCTCCCGTCTTAGCCCACAGACCAAGGGACTGGGGACCCAGACCAAGAGACTATTCTTTCTTTGTTAGGATATTGTGGCTGCAGCCCCAACTCAGAGGAGCATACTGATTCCTGGGAATGACGGGGGTCCCTCCCATGGAACCCTCCCAACAAATCACTATAATTAAAAACCATAAATGTGGGGCACCTGGGTGGCTCAGTGGGTTAAAGCCTCTGCCTTTGGCTTAGGTCATGATCCCAGGGTCCTGGGATCGAGCCCCGCATCGGGCTCTCTGCTCCATGGAGAGCCTGCTTCCTCCTGTCTCTCTGCTTGTCTCTCTGCCTGCCTCTCTGCCTACTTGTCATCTCTGTCTATCAAATAAATAAATAAAATCTTTAAAAAAAAATTCTAAAAAAATAAAAAAATAAATAAAAATAAAAAAATAAAAACCATAAATGAATATTATTTTACCAAACTCAGGCCAATTTATTGGTTTTTTTAGATATGCCCACAGCTATGTCAGAAAAAAGTCAAGGCCACTGGTTGAAGAGCTCGCGTGAATTTTACGTATACACGGCAGGGAATGGCTCACTGAATTTCTGTGCAACCACTGTACCTGGAGAAAGAAAATTAGGTATGTATAGAAGCTACGTGAATATCTTTTATGTAAAAGAAACTCGATGTGCTTCATCTTCGAAGAGTCTAAAGCAAAGAATATTTTCACCCTGGTAATGTAATAAGTTGTTTTTGATACACACCTTTTGCCTCATTGACTTTTCAGAGCATTTAAGGGCTGAACAGATAAAAAAAATCCCCCAATCTTCTGTTGAGAGTAAAGGGTGGACGTGTACTGGTGTATCAAAGAGAAGAGTACCCAGCCCCCCGGTGCCCAGAACAGATACATCCTGTCCCCAAGGCTTGGCTCAGGGCAGAGACAGGTACTCTACTCACAGGCATTCCTCTGGAGCTCAGCGACAGTCACTGAGTTCTCCAAGGACTGGGCCAACCAGACACACTCTGATCTTTAGGAGAAAAGAGGAAGACAGCGTGAAGGGGTTTCCTTTCTTTTGTGCGTTCCAGCCTCCTCCCTTGCTTGGTACAGAGTGGTGAACAAATCAGAATGCATTTGATGGCACGGCCTTGAGAAGCAGTAGTAGACTTCTCTGAACACTTTCAGGGGAGACATCCAGGACACTGGCAGTAAATACAATGCAGCAATGGATCTCAGTGAGGAGCACGGTCAGGTGCCTCGGAGTGTAACTGGGAGCCAGCAGGAAATGGGAAGGGGCTCGGGCGGCTCAGCTACTCCTCCTAGAACCACAGGTCTCTTATGGACGTCCACGGTCTCCCTCCAGCCAGCCGCACTGAGTTAATCACACAGACTCCACTCAGTCCAAGCACAGAACCGGGAAGCAGAGCCAAGACAAGGCTTTCTCCTCCCATAACGCCGGAGAGGGCATTGTTGTAGACAACGCAGGATGAAGGAGAGAATCTGGCAAGAGGAATCTTTTCCATCCTCCTGGCTGTGGAGTGAACAGGTGGTCCCAAATCTGTCTAAGTGGTGGTGGGGGGGGGAGGCGAGTGGGGGAGAGGATGAATCTGAAAATATAATGTCCTGAAACTGAAATCCAAACCGCAGAAAGGAGGGGGAATAAGTGATAAGGTAGTAGTCTCAAAATTTTCCACCAAAAGATCACTAATCTCAGAAGAAAATGCATGTTTGGATGAGAAGGGGCAGGGATTTGTCCAAAGCCACCATCTCCAGCCACAAAAAGCATCTGAAGTCTTGGTGGTTGCCGCAAGCTCTTGCATAATACTAGATTCACACTCATTTTAATATAAAGGAGTATTTTGAAATTAACTATCTGTTAAATCACTTGACTTGTCCCTGAAAGAATCAGACAGTAAATGGGTGCTCCAGGAAGACACACTGTGCTCGTCTGTGACTTGGTTTCTGGAACCCAGACCCATCACCTGCACCATTCAGTAGCTGCAAATCGAATGAATGTAGCCACCGGACGGGCTTTCTGCTATGAAAACAAAGTCCAGAGACCACGATGTCAGGATGGGGGCGTCCGTAGAGAGGAGGGAGATGCACCCTCTTCCCCATGACGTCCCCTCCCTTCACCATGCCCACTCTGTTTTGCTCTCCAAAGGCCTCTCTTGAAAAGTCAAGGCCCAAATGTGGGAACAACTTGCCTCTGATCATTTCTCTTAGCCTAGCGGAGATGTTTTTCAAGAAGACCTGGGCGGGGGGTCGGGGGGAATGAGAGAACAAATAGGAAATTAAGGCTAAGAAGCACAAAATGCTGGGTCTCTGCTTTTTCCTCATGCTCTCACCTGAGATGACCACACTTCACCTCAGAGGGCTGGCAGGGCTTGGCAGCCACTGTACCCTTATGGGACCTGGTCTCCTGGACATCCAGACGAGAAGGAACTGGGTCAGAGCCCAAATGTGACTGAAGATGTGTCGTGTTATATGTGTGTATTGTCTGTGCTTTGTGTGTTTTGTGTGTTTTGTGTGTGTGTGTGTGTGTGTGTGTGTATACGGTGTGTATGATATGGGCACACAAATTTGGGGACACAGTGCAGTGAATCTTGAAATTAAACAGAGCTCAAGTTCGATCTTTGCCACCCACCTATACCCCTCCCACTCAGTCATGCCACCTGAGGGGTCTATTTTTTATCCGGAGATGGTGAGGAGGGGGTGACTGGCAGATTCCAGAATCTCAACTCTCAGACGAGATGCCAACACCTAGATACAAGATCTGTCTCAGCCCTGGATTCTGTCAAGTGCAAATAATACTAGGTCCACGTTAATAAACCCAATACTCACACAAGAATTCTGTTGAATAGTAACAGTGCAGCCTTATTACAAAAACACAATGCAGCATAAAAGTCCCAAGCCACCACTGAGAGTATGGAGAGGGTTGAGAATAGTTGCATGTAGATATTTCATTCCAGTCTGTACTATGGAATAGGCAAGGACACAATATTTATATAACAATATCGACAGTTCTTAGGCTTTCCTTATATCACAGTCAAGGAAAAAAAATGGCAGAGAGGAAAAAGAATCCACTTAGTTGGAAACAACTTATCCTTATTTCCAGACCAAACCCTACAATTGAATTCAGTCTCTGAAATTTGGGTAAATTGCATGATTTTGTTTCCACTCTGACCTTTGGAATCTGGCTGATTAAGGCTCAGTCTGCAAGGGCAGCGGGTCTGTCTTTCGACCAAACCGACCCGCGAGAAAGCAGGCAACCAGCTAGGAATCATCTAGTATCTGGTTAATCTTTACTGCTTCCAAGTGCCCAGATTGTTCAACTGCCTGCATTCAGGTGTGTGAAGGAGCTTTTCCCTCTCATCTTTGTCCTGCCACAGGAGGACATGAAGGACGGTCTTCAGGGGGAAGGGTCACTATACAACTTAGAAGAGATTCATTGGCAGCAACTGAGCCCGGAGGCGGTGGCCTCCCAGCCAAGCCACACACAGAGGGCACGCACCAGCTTGCCTCTGATTCTACATCTCTCTCCTCAGACTGAATGGGACCGTGGGAATTTGGGTGGCCTTAGCACACACTATCATCAGCGGAAAGCCTCATTGCAGACTGTAAAAGGAAGACACCGAAATTAACCACTGTGGTCCACTCTCTGTGGTCTCTGGGTTTATAGGGAGGACATTTTGCAGGGTAACTGTGTGTTAAGGATACACTTTGGCTATCTCCCCTGGCAGGGTCAGTTGGAGGGAGAGCTAATCACTCAGTAAACAGAGAGAAGAGAGATGCTTATACTTAATAAGCCATTGCAAATGGAAAAAGCAAGCTCCTAGCCGATGTGATTCTCTCTAGAAACAAATGGCTTGGATCCAAACACTACAAAGCCTTTCAGAATGCTGAGGGGTCTCCTGGTCCCAGCGCCCTCAGGACGTAATCCTTCTGCCTCGTCTCTTTCACATGGAAGTAGCTTTAACAAGGGAAGAGGAAATGATTGTGCGTGCATGCGTTTGTCACAGCCGTGATTTTTTTCTTTTGTCTTAAGTTACGGGAGCTCCTGATGTGCAGCATATCCTTCCCTCTAGGGAACAGACGCGGCAATTAAAGGGGAGGGCCAGACGGAGCCTCCGCAGCACCCTTCCCCAAGGGGCTGCCCCGCCCCCTCCCCCGCCCTACCCAACCCAGGATGGCTGCGGCACAGTCGAGCTGTGGCTGTTCAGCAAGTGGCAAAGTTGGCCTGTTGGCAGAAGGGAGGTCGAGGTCCCTGCCAAGGCTTGCTGCTCTGGTTTCTCTCATCTCTGGCCCGTGCCAACCCTCCTGTCAGATGGAAGGAACAGTGTGCTTCAGTGGGCCAAAGAAAGCTCTGCGACCCTGCCACCACCACCGTCCTCTCTAGGTAGCATCTTGTGCCCGTTCTAGATAGTTCCACTTAAAATGTGGGCAATAAAAACACTAACCGGGGGTGCTTGGTTGGCTCAGTTGGTATAGCAGGTGACTCTTCATCTCAGGGTCCTGAGCTTAAGCCCCATGCTGGTGGGGGGGGGAGGGGGAGGGCAGTGGTGGCTAGAGTTTACTTAAAACAAAAAACAAAAAAACCCTCAAAACCACTAGCCTGTTTCCCTGGGCACTACTTTAAAAAAAAAAGAAGGAAGGATAATAGAGCACTTTGTAAATACACTGCACATAATTCTAAATAAAGCTGATATGAGGTTACTGCCAGACAGGGCCATGGAAGGAAGTGGGGGGATGCTTTGTACAAGAGAGAGCTCCCAACCAAGGAATTCTACCAGTACAATGGCAGCCCCCCTCCCCCGCCCCGGCTTGCACATTTCCTTCTGTTCTTTCCCTAGGAAAAAGGACTTCAGAGATTTCCACCAGTCCACATGGCCAATGTCTGGGACACTAGCATCTTAGTTGGAAGAAATCAAAGAATCCCAGAGGAAGACAAGACCATTCACCTGCCTCTCCTCTCTACTTAAGAGAGGGTGAGTCTCTGGTCTCCTTCTGCAAACAAAGAAAGGAACAAGCTTACTAATCTGTGTCCCTTCCGTGTTCCAGCTTGTGATGACAAAGTGATGCCAAAACACGGTCATCAAGCAGTGTTTGTTCTGTGTACTCCTCTATTTTGGCCATTTCTAGAACTGGACTCAAAACTAAAGATCAGAGATTTGAAATGATTACCTGGATATTTCCACTCTGCCAAAAACCTCTGGCTAATTTGTCTGATCAGTGTTATTTCATTATGTGTGTACATTTGCACTTGAAAAGAAGTTTTAAAACCACAGTGAGATACCACTTCACACCCATCAGGATGGCTATTATTATTATTATTATTAATTAATTATTAATAATAGAAGAAAATAATAGAAGAAAAACCCAGAATATAACAAGTGGTGGTGAGGATGTGGAGAAATGGGAATTCTTGTTCACGGCTGGTGGGAATGCAAAATGGTAGGACCGCTCCCCCCAAAATTAGATGTAGACATCTCATATAACCCGGCAATTGCACTTCTAGGTATAGACTCCAAAGAAGAGAAAGTAGGATCTCAAAGAGATACTTGTACCCTCATATTCAGAGCAACATTATTCACGATAGGCAACAGGTGGACCCAGCGCAAGTGTCCATTGCTGGATGAATGAAGACCCGAAATGTGGTCTGTCCATACAATAGACTATTATTCAGCCTTAAAAGGGAAGTAAATTCTGGCCCGTGCTAGAACATGGATGAACCTGGAGGACTTGAAGCTGAGTGAAGTAAGCCAGCCATAAAAGGTCAAATACTGGATGATTCCACTTCCATGAGATACCTGGTGGAGGCAAATCCATAAAGACAGAACGTAGAATGGCTCCCTAGGGCCTGGGAGGAAGGAGGCAATGGGGAGTTAGTATTTCAGGGGTACAGAGTTTCCATTTAAATGAAAATTCTGCGGATGGATGGCGGGGATGTTTGTACCCAATGGGAATGTCCTTAGTGCTATTGAACAATACACCTGAAAATGGTTAACAGAATAACAGGATAAAAAGAAAAATATTAGTCTATCTGATATCATGGTCTACCCTCATAACATACTCGAGGGAGGAACAGGCGTTCTGATCTCCATTCTATAAACCAAGGAAGGCAGGACAGGGGGCTGTCACTGAGATCCACCACTTCCTCCTGGAATCTGGACTCCAGCCCAGCCCCATCTGACCGCATCGCCAGCTCCAACTATCCTGTCCAAGGCTGTCCACAGACCCTCCCTGCCTCCGGCCCTTTGCTCTAAGGCACTAAAGACAAGGTCCCCCCACAGTTAAACCTTAGGACGTCTGACAGTTGTGGGATCTCAGGAGAGGGTGATCAGGCCTGATGGCACCTCTCCTTGTCCTCCTCCTTTCACAGAGGGTCAGAGATATCAGCCCCTCTGCTGCCCTCTCAGACTCTGGGGATCTCCTGACCTGACCGGAGGGCATGGTTCCTGCTTCTTTCGCCTGTGAGTTCCTCACAGTGGCCTGGAACCTTCAGGAGAGGCCTGGATCTCCTCAAATGCCAGCCACCTCCTGGGTAGGTGGGTCCCTCCTTTCCATTCCCTTCCTTTGCCCTCTTCAGACACCCTTCCTTCCTGGACTTCACCGCTTCCCACTCTCCAGGACAGCTCTTCAGAACCCAATCCCTCCCTCCCTGGGGACAGGAAAACTCTCCCCAGGCCAGCACAGGACCAAATCCCCCTCAGTTGAGCCCTTCTTTTTCTGTTACAATACTATTATCCTCTCTCACCTCCTTTCTTCATCCCTCTGGAAGCTTCTTTGGCTGCTCTGCATTACGTGGCTGTTCCTTCTGGAAAACAGGTGTGCCCTACCAGGGCTTCTTGGGACTTTCCATCACAGCCCAAAAGGAAAAAGAGAGAACTTGAAAAACACCAGGACCCTATTAAGGCAGGTGCAAGACAATCCGTTCTCTTCTGTGGCCTGGGGGAGTCCGGAAGGGAGGCGAGGACAGGGGAACTGGGGACAGTCCCAGGGGACAGGCAGACAGGCTGCGCAGGCATGCTTCCTTGGGAAAGTGGGCTTCCGGGTGGTGGTGGTGGGTGCTCCGGAGTTCCAAAGCATGTATGTCTGCGTGTGCTGGGGGTGGCTGGCGGGGGGGGTTGTCTAGTCCCGATGTACAAGGAGAGTGGGGGAGGGGATCTTCCACGCCTGGGAGCCTCCCCCCACCCCACCCTCAGCCCAGCCTCGCGGGTCCTGACCTCCACCCAGAGCCAACTTTTTGCTGCTTCCGTTAGATGGCGCTCAAGACTTTCTAACCACTTGCGAAAGTGAGCCTGGCCCGGAACAAAAAGCACCGCGGGGTGTGAGTGTGAGTGTGAGTGTGTGTCATTGGGAGGGCGTGCGCGAGGCCGGGCACAGGCGCGGGCGTCGCCCTGGCACCACGCGGGGCCCCGTCGCGGGTCAGCCGGGCCCCGGGCGGGAGCGCGCAACCAGGAGGGCCTCTGCACGGCCGGCCGAGAACTTTCGCCTTTTCCTCGCCCAAGTGGGAAACACTCGGGTTCGCAGCCGGACCCCAGGCTGCGCTCCTCTAGAGGAGGGAGCGCCCGGCCGCAGGCCTGGGGATGCAGGCGCGGGCGGCCGGGGGAAGGCGGGTGCAGGGCGAGCGGGAGGAGAGGGCCCCGCGCCGCGCGGCGGGGCGACCGGGGGCGCAGACAGCAGCCTCGGGACGCACTCACCGCCACCCTTTCCTCCGCCCGGACTGACGGCCCCAGCTCTCTTTTTAAGAGCAGGGGACAGGTGCGGGGTTTGTTGTTTCAACCGTTCAAAGGCAACTGTTTAGTGCAAGGTTTAATAAACTTAGCGCGTTCGTGCGTCTCCAACAGCCAAGGGCAAACTTTCTTGCCGGCCCCAATGCAGGTTAAGCCCGAGTGCTGCAGTCTAACAGCTTCCGTTTTAAAAAAAGCCCCTGGGTACCTTAGGACGTAAGATACGATCGCTGATTTTAAAATAACCGATTAGAGATCCAGGTGGGAGCTTTGTCTCCACCACCAGGAGCATCTTTCCTTCCACGCCCTCCAAAAAAAGTGACTCGACGAGAAGGCGCTCCCTTCTCCTGATCCTCCTCTTAATGTCAGTCTGAGCGGGCACCGAGGCGGAGTGGGGATAAGTCGCCCCAACCTCGAGAACACAGGAGCCAGAGACCTTCCTTTGTGCCTCCCCTCGGGTGTGAACTTTGCCGCGCGGTCCGTTCTCCTTTAAGAAAGTCGCGATCCCTGAAAATAACGCCTGCGGCAGCCGGCAGCACAGAGAGAAGCCCGGGAGCCCACCCGCCCCGATCCCCGCGCGCATTGCGACCCAGGAGCTGGGCGAGCGCGTCCACACCAGCGGGCCGCGGCGAGAACCCGGGTCAGGGAGGGCGGGGGCTAAAGGGAGCAAAGGGCTGGGAGCAAAGGGGCTGGGGCCGGGGAGCCGGGCGCGGGGTTAGCGGGCAGTGCCGTTCATTTCCATAAGAAAGCTGAAATCTCTGCTGGAGGGAGGATTTCTCGCCCCTACCGCCCTCCCCCTAGACCCGGTTTTCTGCAAGAAGCGGGCTTGGGAGCTCAGAGCCCTACGTGTGCGCGCTGGTCTTTGATGGTATTGATAAAATGTGGTTTCAAATGTTGCCCCGACTGAGGCCGGTTTCCTGTCTGCGTGCGGAGTGGAAGGACCGCGCCGGGTGAGTCCAGAGCGCCGGGGAGCGGGCAGGAGGAGCAGGGGAAGAGGAGAGGGAGGGCGGCCGGGAGGCGCAGAGGAAGTTCTCCGGTGGGGTTCTCAAAAGGAGAGCTGGGATGAACCAAGATCCCAAGGCCAGAAGACTGGGGGTGGGGGGCCGTGGCGGGGGGGGGGGAGGGTAGCGCGTGATCTGGGAAGAAGGCTCGCGAAGCCATAGCCCAGTCGCCTGGGTGGTGAGACCGTCTGGCCCGTTCCGCGGTGTCCTTCTTCAAAGACCGAGGGAAACTTTTCCTCAGCGCCGCAGACCCTCTTCCTGAGAAGGAATAAAGTGAACTTGCTTACGTACTTGAATCCACGGACGTTTTAGTTGTTCCTGCTTTCGCCTTGAGTCCCTTTTAGGCTTTCAGTGTGAACACCACCCATGTGTCCTCAATTTCTATAGTGTGTGTGTGTGTGTGTGTGTAATCTAATATATATATATATATATATATATATATATATATATATATAAAATCTCCTAGGTACTTTATGATCCCATCTGGAGAAATTAAAACCCAGATCTGTAATGTTTATTCTTAGATAGTTTACAAAAAGCAGGGGGAAAAAATGTGTGAGACACATGTCTGCAAATATAACAAAAGTACTTTCCCTTCTGCTTGAAAAAGTTGCCTGCAAATGGCTTCCCTTTACTGGTTCTGGACCACCTGTACTTATCCCAAGAAACTAAATGGGGTCAGGAAGAAAGCACCAATCAGATCAAGCAATTAAATACCAATTATGACTATTAGTGACTTTATTACTCGTGATTGGAGTGGAGGACTTCAAACCTGCTCAAGATAATCAAACTGTTTCAAAAGTCTGCTACCTAAGTTTTTTGTTTTTGTTTTTTTTTTAAACAGCACTCCACCCCCAATAAAGGAGGTAAGAGGATAGAAGATAGAGGGGATATTTTCAAAAAGTACTCCAATAGGTTTCCTGTAGTCGATGCTAAATTTCTTTCTTTCAACAAAGTTTATTGCCACTTCTGATAAATGATAGGGTCCACTTTTCTGGTGGGCGTCTAGTTCGGCAGTGTGTGGCTGCTGATGGGGGTTCCAAGGTCTGGATGCAGAATTGGGGTGGGGAGGGTGTTTTCTCCCACCAGCAACTCTGGGACTGCTTAAGCCCTAGAGGATTTTTAAGGAGCAAGTGTTATAAACCTTCAGATGGGGTAAAACTTACCGGGATGGCTGGGAGGTGAAGAAGTGAGGGATGGTGAACTCAGGGAACAAAGGAGACATAAGGAACTTGGCTTAGGGTTTAAGTTTTCTTTTTTGCTCCTGGGTTGACATGGTTTGGGCCTGTCAAAAGCTGAGCGACTCTTTGAAACATAAAGGTTCCTGAGAGGAGTCTGTTGGGTTTAAAGGCTGCTGTGGTTGGGTCTCTTTATTAATGGATTGTGGTGAGGATTCCATGGTAAGAAGAGAGGATGGGGCAGCCTGCAGCACCACCAGGAAGCAGGTGGGCAAAGCAGCCAGACCATTTCCGTGTGTATCGCCTCCCCTCATTGCCCTTGGATTCAACCCCCTCCTATGGGCCTGTCAGGACGCTGGGTGAGTTGGGTCCCTGAATTTCGGGTCTGTCTGCTTTGGGCCGTCTCCCCAGCACCTTGGTTCATGGGTGGAAGACCACAGCAGCATCACACATCTTGTTCTGATGTATTTACCGGGCTGGTCTGGAAATGCCCAGGTTGCATGGTGGAAGCCCAAGCTGCTTGCGACAAGCAAACTCCCCTGAGACGCCTATAAAAGTTTGGACAGTTTCAGAGTGCTGGGTGGCCCCTTCTGTTGATGTGAAGCACACGGTCACCTCCTCCCAGTTCTAGCTTGTTAGAATTAATTGCCCTGGAGTGAGAGCATCTCACACCTCAGCTAATATCTCCGAGGAGGACTCCTCCAAAGGTGACAGGAGAGCGTGGAACCATCTAGGACACCAGGAAGGTCCCCAAACCTCACCCGAATGAAATGGGCCTGGGATGGTCTCCTTTCCATTGAGGTACATGTCTCTTCTGCCAGGCTCTGGCCATTACCTACAGAAGACCCTTGAGTCCAGAGACTCAAACTATGCTCGCTTCCTTGAGTGGGCAGCCAACCCCAGAAGCAGATCTTCACAGGACAGCCTCATAGCAAATTTGCTGCTGACCCTGAGAAAGCCGCAAAAGAAGGGGCCAGAGCTGGCATGAAGCACCCCTTACCCTTAGCCATTTGGGCCCTGCCTACCACTGACCCTGGCAGTGGGGGAGAGGGGCAGGGCTTGGGAACAGGGCTAAGAAAAACCATTGTTCCCGGCCTTGGGTCAGCTGCAGACAAGCCTGAGACAACAATTCCTAGGAGGAGGAGTGAGGGTGGAGGGTGGAGCTGGCCCTCTGGTTCTTTCTGGCTGTAGCACCAGGAGTTTTAGGGCTCTGTGCTAGGGAGAGAGAGAGAGAGAGAGAGAGAAAGGCTGGCAGTACTTGCTTTCTCAGGAAACCTGGTTGGGGAGTCTGGTCAGAGTTGGAGGCAGTTGTTCAAGGTGTCAGGTAGGCTGGGAGAAGGAGTTCCATCTGTTCCCTGCACCCCAGTAAATACAGAGAAATTCTGTTCCTTAAAAAGAAATGTTAGAACTTTAGACGTTTCCCAGCCAGAAACCCACCTAGTTTTGTCAAGGTTGCTTGTTAGCTATATCCCATCCTGCCTCTTTTTCCCTTCCTTTGTGGCCTCCGGTTGCATTTCGGGGGGCTTTATATAATGCTGCTCGTGTCAGCAAGCTTCCCTGTCTCCAGCCGCACCCCATCTCCCTGTATGGAATTGTAGTCGGAAACCAAACGCGCACACACACAAATTCTCGTTAAAATTTTCTGCTATTCTTCCTGACTGGAAGAGTTGACAAGACATAGACATTAAGTTGCATAAAATACAGTGGACTGATCAGCCAGAATGCATCTCATTTGCACTTGTACGGAGTCGGGGTAGGAGCTGGTGTCACTCACGGCCTCCAGTCCTCTCTGCCGTGCTGGACTGCCTGGCTGTAATTTTCTAGCAGGCCCCACTGTGGAGGCCATTTGTGAGGTTGGAGCCTTCCCCTCCAGCCCAGGCCATTCAAGGTGGGGGGGGGGGTTGGGGAGGGCAGAGGCCTCTGGAGGCCTGGCCCGAGGGCTTGGGCCAGCTTGGGGAGACCTTCCTCTCTGGGACGCTCAGGTGGCTGAGAGGCCCCGCTGGATGGGCTCAGACAGCTGGATGCCCCAGGTCTGCAGGGATTCCAAGGGGCTCCCTCTGGTTTGAATGAAAGGGGACACATTAAGGAGAAGGATGGTCACTGAGCACATTTTCTACCCACTTCTACCCATCTCCCCAAGTTTTGTTCTCATTCCCTCCTTTGTCCCCAGTGGAGGGGTCCCTGGGCCTGATAGTTTCCTTTACCTCCTCCTCCTCCTGAACTCAGACAGAGCCTGAGGGCTTCTCCCTTTTCTCCTGTCTCCCTGAGCTCCACTCCTGGGCTCCAGAGTTCCAGAAAAAAATGCCTTTCTCATCAGCTCCCAGAGGCACCTGGCATCTGCTCACTGAGCCTCAGGATCCCAGCGGGGACACTAGAGGAAGTTTGGGGTCTTTATGCTGGTCCCCTTCACCACTCACAATCACCTTCCAGCTTTGGTGTCCACTTTTCCTGCCGAAGACGCTGAGGCTTCAGATTCCTATCTACCAATTCGTACCCAGCACTTGGGTGCTGGGTAACTGCCAGGGTATATTGGAGGCTGGAGTCCTGGAGGCCTTAGTGGTAGAAGGGCCAGAGGAAATGGGGTCTTCTGGGAGCCTCAGTGGGGGTGGTGGGAGGGCCTGAGTGCCCCAGCTTAGCCTCCGTGAGCACCCCCAAAAGTGTGTCCCGGGTGCGTCTTTTCCACCGTGGCCTGCTTGCTTTCCTTGCAAAGGTCATGGGACTCGGACTTCCGCCAATCCTAGGAGCTCCCCTTTACTCCAGTGCTTTTCTTGCCCAGCAGGGAGGCTTCTGGACTGCTTCTGGGCCTCCACTGCCAGTCCCCGACTTCGACTTTGGCCTGTGACCTTCTCAAAGGGGTGGGGAGCCAAGGGCCAGGGATGTTGCCCCAAAAGACCACCGCCTCACAGGGCCGCTGGACCACGGACGAGGGCCTTTGGACCCAGGCGCAGCCAGCCACCCACCCGTACCCACGGTGGCCTGCAGCAGCGCAGGGCCAGGGCTGTGGAGCTGGGCAGCCAGCCCTGCACCATTGACAGCCGGGGCACGTCTGCAGCGCCCCAGGGAACAATCAATGGACTCTGTGTCCCGGGAGCTGGGGACACGCCTGTAAGGTGTGTGATAATTTAAAGATCCTTGGTACTACTTTTGCATGAATCCTTTGTTACAGCTTTGTCAGTTCGCATGCCTGCAGCAGCTCCCCCTCCCGGGTCCTCCCCTCACCCCCCCCCATCTTATCCCCCCTGGGGAAGGGGACTTGGCACTGGGGATCTGCCCAGACCCACTCCCCAGCTCCACAGTCCCTCCTGCAAAACCGCTTGTCCCTTAGTTGTGATTCCCCCCCCCCCCCCCCCCCCCCCCCCCCCCCCGTGCTTGGGGCAGATGAACACAGTTCAACTGCCTTTGCCTTGGGAGGCTCTTCTGGAAGAACAGGCTTTCTGAACCTGGAGGGCTGAAGGGGTGGACTCCTGCTGCTGGTGAATGAGTGGCTCACCTGACCCAGCATCTGGGGGACTGCAATGGGCACAGCAGGGTGCATGGGGGAAGGGGGAACCTGCTGTCCCAGAGTAAGGGTTGGAGGATTCCTTCAGAAAGAGCAAGGGTGAGGATAACACAGAGCTCAGAACTGATGGCCTCTACTAGCCAGGTGTCAGGGCCACCAAATCCCAGCATCCTTGGGTCTGATTGCTCTCCCCTCCAAACCCCAAATCAGGCATGACTCCTCTTCCGGCCAAAGCACAGCTCTAGCTAGGGTGTTTAAAGAGTGCTTGGTCACAGAGAATGTGTAGGAAAATTTACATGTTTCATCCTATATGGCTATACATTTCCCCATAGATTTCCTATATAATTTGTCTTCATCCTTCCTTTCCAGGCCTTTCTGCCTGCACAGTCACTGGGAGAAAAATCAAGTGTAAGCTCGTCTCCCTACAGAAGGTTCTGTATGTTATGTAATGCTCACATGGGGTCCCTCAGGTTACCATTTTGCTGCAAATCAGCCGCCACACGGTTTTCTGGCCCTGAGATGGGGGTGAGATCGTCAGGGTGATGCTAATGTGGGTGGGGGCCTTCATTCCCTGGAGACTTTTACTCCCCTCCTTGAAGCCCAGGAACAAGGCCCAGGAACAAAGTGGGTAAGTAACTGATCTGCCTTTTGGTCTCTCCCCTCCCTTTTACCCCTTCACTTGCAGGTCCTCCTCTTTGATAAATAGGGGAAAGCCTGTGGGATTCAGATACCTATGTAAATAGTGCTGACCTCGGTGCCCCTTCTCATTGAAAAGCAGAAAGTCCATTGCAGGTGCTGGCTGCGCAGTGGCCCCACTTCCACTCGCCCAGACTTCACTGGACCCAAGACTCCTTACTTTGCCTCCTCCCCTTGTTGAAAACAGCCAGGACAACTATTAAATAGTTCTCAGAAGAGTTAAAGATATGTCTCGGGGTCAAAACATTTTTAAAGCCCTGGATGAATCTTCAAGGAATACAATCAGTAGGATGGCCTGAGCAAGTTTGAAAGACTGCCCCCCACCACCTCACTGCCCTCCAAAATGCTCGTTAAAAATACTTTGTAGACGTTATTGTGTTCCCTAATGGGTTTTTCCACATTGTAACCTACAGATTCTCAAGACCAAGCTACTAAAACATCAATTTCCCTTTTGTTAGTTTCTGGGTGATACTACACTTTCTGATTAGACTTACTGAATTATTTTTAAAAACTTGGCTGGGAGAGTTTTCAACCTTGGAAGTGTGAGTGAAACATAGATGCTCTCCCTCCCAGATTCCTACAGGGGTTGGGGGAGTGGGACAAACCCTGACTCACACCTCCAAGTTGGCCTGTCTGAACCTGGGCAGAGCGAGGGTAGCAGGTTTTGTCACCTTTCATGCCAGTGCTGGCACAGAGTGAGCTCTTTGAAGTGAATATCTATTCTATTTCAGTGTGCAGTGTTCTGGCCGACTAAATGGGCTTGCCTTCTGCGGAGAGGCAGTCCTGGAGGACATAACTCAGGAGCCATCTCCCAGGAAGCTCTTCATCAGAACATCCCTTGTCCTTCTGTTTTTGTTTTTTTGCTTTTGTATTAAAAAGCTGTTTTGGGGGCCGCCTGGGTGGCTCAGTGGGTTAACCCTTTGCCTTCGGCTTAGGTCAAGATCTCAGGGTCCTGTGATCGAGCCCCGCTTCAGGCTCTCTGCTCAGCAGGGAATCTGCTTCCCTCACTCTCTGCCTGCCTCTCTGCCTACTTGTGATCTCTATCAAATAAATAAAAAAATTTTCAAAAAAGGTTTTTTTTTTTTTAAAAAAAGCTGTTTTTTGTTTCCCTCTCAGCGCCTGTTCTGTTATTTTGCAGCAACAACAATGAAACATGAACAGTTGATCATTCTTTTTGTCCTCTGTGAAAGTGTCGTGTATTGGGATGTCACAAAGCCCTAGACACACCTCAGCGTGTCCTGTGCTTTTGATGGTTACTTGCTACTCACTGGGTCACCAAAGGACCCACACTTGATTCTGCCTTCCCCCCAGATGATTCTCCCAAACAAAGTCCTTCTTCCGAACTTGCAGATTCACTTAAATGTGGCTTCTCAAAATCAGAAGGACCAAACTCAGGTTCTCCAGAGAAGTCGTACTGGTTTATACAGTGACTGGGCAGCCTCCCCAGGATGACTCCTCTCAAGAAGGAGGGAGAACGACAGACATGTTTCCAGAGACATTTCTAAAACTATGGCAACTAAGTGAGTTTCACGGATAAAATTCTGGTATATTCCCAGTCAGCTCAAGTTATTTAAATTTTAGTTTTGTTCCCACGTATAGGCACGCACACGCCAACTAGGATTACGTTAGCGGCGCATTTTCACTGGACAACTCTGGTGACAGCAGCCATGGACCAACAAACTTATTTTCTGAAGAGTGGAAAAGAAAAAAAGCAAAAAGCTCTCCATCTCTTTTCAGTGGTTATTTTATGCTGCTTAACACCCCAAAAGACCCAAAAGACAAGAATTGGCTAGACTTCCCAGCTTCTTTTTCTAGGAACAGGTAACTAACCATGCTCTTTCCCCTCCCCCCGCCAAGACCCAGCTATTTTTAAAAGCTAAAATTTCTCTTTCCAAAGGGAGGAAAAGGAACGAATTTCATTAATGAATTACTTACATGGAATGTGGCTTGTCTGGGGGCAATTGTATTTGTAAATAAACGGCTTCCTGTTTATTATACACGTTTTACAGAAAAACCGATTCTAATGCCTCTGAGCACTTAACACAGCAAATATTTCAACTTCTGGTTTAATCCCCCCCCCTTTTTTTCCTACTCACTAGAAAGAAATCGGATAAAACAGTCATTTGGGTGTGGGGTGATGGGGGGAGGTATCGTTATCCTTAAGCATCCAGACTGCTCTGGAGAAGTCACCTCTTTAAGTTCTCAGGTATGCCAAAGTGCGAGCGAATTGTTTTGGCTTTCGGGGAATGATATTGGGACCCATTTGGAGAGTTTCATTTTTGCCCCTGGATCTTTCTAAAGCGGGCCGCGGCCTCCTTTTAGCGCTTCAAAAGCCAAGCCGGCGCGCGCTGGTCCTGGCGGGCGGACTGGGCACCAACTCGCTGCCTGGCACCCCTGCCTTCCCCTGCGGCCCGCGCTTGCCCGCCGCCAGATCGACATCGCCGCGCAGGCCCGCGGCCCGCGGTCCCAGGCCCGGCCCGGGGTAGGGGCGCCGGGGGTGGTGACCGGGACGGGGCCGGGCACTCGCAGCCTGCTCCAGCATTCTCCCGGCGCTCGAGTTTTCCCCACACGCGGGAAGCCGAGGCGCGGGCCGAGTGCCCAGAGTTCCCCAAGCACTCCACTGCCGAATGCGGCGCGCAGGGCCTGGAGGCCCGAAACTTCACAAAGCCGCCAACGTCCTCCTGGCCCTGCCCCCGCTCCACGGCTCTGGCTTCCAAGGTCTCTGCGTATTCCCAAACAATGCGACCTACCCGCGCACTAGGCCAGTCCTCTCTGACCCCTACTCGCTCCCCCCACCCAAACCTCTCCACATTCGGACTGTATGTAGCAAAGGGTTAGAACCTCATTTCTGAGCCAGCGCGTCCCCTTCCGGGCACGGCACCCTTCGGGTAGAGACACAAAGTGCCCCCCCCCTTCTGTAAATCCCAGGCTCTGGGCTGGGCCAGAGTCTTTGAAGACCCAGGGGGTCCAGCTCCGTCTGTACTTTTCCTCCAGGGCTCCGGGCCTTGGGGCAGCAGGGAGGTGGATCTCCGGGAGGGCCGGGGTCAGCAGGCCCTGAACTCAGCCCCTGTGAACTCTGCGGTCCGCGGAGGGGGAGGCGGCAACTGAATTCCGGGAGAGGAGGCTGGACCCCAGCACGGAAAATCCGCAAACATGGAACGGAGGTCGACAGGCATTTATACCTTGAATTCCCCTATGCGTTCCAAAAAAGTGTTCGCCAGGACCTCTGGAACCTGAGCCGACCGACCTTCCAAGGAAACTTTCCCAAGTTTTCATTTCTCTCTCTCCTCGATTTCTTAGGTTTTCTCCAGCCACCGGCCTTGTCAATTGCTCCACCAACTGCCCTTTAGTCTCTAGGGCTCCCAAGGCCCGAGTATTTCCAGAATTATGACAATAATTGTTATTATCAGGCTGGGGAACGAGCGCAGCATCAGAGGAACTGAGGGGGAGAGTAGAGATGCTGATGAAAAGGGATATTTCAACCCTGTTTCAAAAAAGTTTCAGTTGACAATTATCAGTAACCCCGATAGACAACTCCATTAAAGAAAAAAATTTACTACTGCTCTTGAAAAGCCGTTATTTTTTACATCGCTTTTAGGAAGATAGATGAACAAAACATCGCGTTTCAAGCCATTTTGATCTGTAATTAAATGGCAGGATCGGTTTGTATTCTCCTACGGCTTTTACAGAAGTTGCAGTGATCCAAAGTCGGGTTGCTGTGTCAGAGTGGCATTTTATTAATGAGAATACAAAAAGCTTGCATATTCTTAGCCCTGCTTGAATTTAGTTGCTAAGCAACCGGTGTATGGTAATTCATCCGCGAAATTTAAATCTTTGAGAAAGGATCGTGCGTTTTGCTGAATGGTCGCCACGAGGAAAACAACTTGTGGGACTGGCAGCAGCTGTTACGGCCGGGCCGACGGCCGGGCCAGGCCGAACAGGGATCGGGCCACCCCACGGCGACCGGCGACCGCCACCACCCCACCTCAGCGCCCGGTCTGCCCTGTGTCCCAGAGAGAAGCGGGGTTTCTCCTGCACGCTGCCCCGGCTCTGCCTTCCTCCGCTCCTCGGGTCCCCATTTCCACTTGAGGCAGGCCCTGCACCTGAGCAAGCCATCTGCCTCCCTAGGGCTTGAGAGTCCAGGCCAAGAATTTCCGCAGCCCCCTCCCCTCCCCAGCACCCGCAGGCACGCGGCGCGAGGGCGCGCGCGCGCGGCGCGAGGGCGCGCGCGCGCGGCGCGCGTACACACACACACACACACACACACACACACACACCAGCGCGCGCACACCGTGCGGCCTCGAGAATGCCAGTTGCCCTCTTCCCAGACCCCTCTGAGGTCATTTCCAGAGCCATCTCTTCCTTGAGGAAGATCCGACTCAAGACTCATAAGAACGCAGCCCACAGCCCTCCAGAAGGCCAGGCGGCCGCCGCTGGCCGGCAGTGACATCATAGGCTCCTGCTCGCCACGCTCGCTCCCACATTTTAGGATACAGGAACAAACACGGATGTGAAATCAAGAATGAAAGAGAGAGTAATCTAATTAATAGGCCATGAGCCAGGCTAACAAAATCAAAGAATCTGATTACACAGGCACCCCTCTTGCTGTCTCCGCTCTTCCACCCCCACCCAGGTCTTCCAGCCTCCGCACTATTTCCTTTCCTAGACTGGAAAGTTCAGGCAAACCCAGAGCCCTCCGATTTCCTTGTTGAAATCAAGATCAAGCCCACGGTGGGGCTCCAGCAGCCGGGAGGTCACGTGTGTGACCTTCAGGCCCTCGGAAGAGCCGCCCTGAGGAACTGAGATGACCAAGTGACCTACAAAACCCCACGAGCTGGAGAGGTAGCCCCCGTATTTGTGACGCGCCGCACTCTTCCCAACATCAGCAACAGCAACACCTGTACTGATTGCTCATGCTATCAGAAACAGGACTAGCAGAGAAAGGTTCTTCACTCACAGCCGTTTCAGGAAGAGCTATTTTTGGAAAACAAACATAACACAACTCTTTCTTTCCAATCACCTTGCTTCTGAGTCACTGATAGCCTCCAAGTCTTAACTCTCAACACCTTTCCCCCAGCATAGATGTCTGAGCACAGCCAGGTATGGGGTTTTTATCACTGATACATAGCATCTGTCCTAATCAGTCTAGTCAGCCACGTGCATTTCATGAAAGAAGAGAATTCTTTCATTGCTATCCTTCTGCCTTGAAAAAAACCAGGTCCACCTCCTAAATAATTAATTTCAAGTCTGCATCCAGTGCCAATACTTGTTGCATCCATTTTAGAGTTTGATTAATTACCCTGGAACTTGGGCAAACTAAACTCCATGTGGAGAGAATGTTTCTTCCTTCAATTTAGTTCTGAAAGCTACAAGTTATTGATGGCTCTTACTCTATTTACATACAAATTGGTGCAAATATGCCCATATCTTAAAATGCATTTTGTATAAATATATAAAAGTGTCATTTTTGATTTAGCTTGAAGAGGTTGATCATTTATTACAAAAATAAACGAATAAATACAACAATATATTGTTGCTTCCAACAGGATAAATACTTTACAAATATATAATTTAAAAAACAAATTTAATTGTTAAAATTATTTAAAATATTACACTTATCGATAAAACTATCAATAGTATATACTGCATTTAATATTAGAACCAATTATTCTCTGAATGTTGAAAACCATTCATACAAAACAGATTATGAGCATGGTAATAAGCAAACACTGGAGGCTACAGGGAAGCAGAGGGAATCTCTAAGATCAATAATGAACAGTTCTATTTTGGAACAAAGAAGTAGTCCTTGGCTAAGTACTTAAAAAAAAAAAAAAGGCAGAGCAACAACAGCAAAGTGACTATTTTAAATACACCTTGAATGATTTATCGCCCAGACTTGCAGGAAGATGGTTGGGTGAATGAGGTGACAGGGGCTTGGACAACTGATCAGGAACCACAGGACACTGCAAACTATAAATGGGCCTAGCTCGGGATTAGCCAGATTGATGGAACAGAACTTTGTCACTTTCCTTTGGGTTGGAAGGGGAGGAGGGGGTGGATTGAAATGGAGGAAACAAATGGCCACTTTACGAAGCACAAGACACTTGCGCTGCAAAGGAACACAATGACCAAATTCATTAAAAAGATCTGGTGATATATAACAATATTTTCATTATTTACATGTGTAACAATATAAGCCTTAGCACAAAACCTCTCAGTTATAGCTGCCCTCTTTTGTTTTTCAGCCATGAATTTCATTTTGTAAATACATTCAAAGGGTTGATTTAAAAAAATAAATATGGAGTGCAAGCATGAGCTCACTTTTAAAAACGCAAAATGATGAAATAAAATGGGCTTTCATTCCCATCTTCTCCAATCAAAAGTTACTCTGCTACCCCTAAATCTGGGCTCCTTCTAAAGTAATCAGCAAAGGTTGCTTTTTAATAGAAAACAGTGTGAAATCTAATGTTAGTTCTTTTGTTGTCAGCCAAATCAAGTAAGCAAATACCTCCTAAAATTTTAAATGGACCCATTCTCGGTCTAATCAACCACTACCATTCCTGTAGGGAAAATAGGATTTCATCTCACGTGCCAGTAGTAGCCACCATATAAAACCCACCACACCCAGTCCTCAGCTTTCTCACGAGGCCTGCTTTGCTTGCCCCAGTAGCCCCTCAAAAAAATGATGAAGTTTGTCCCCACCCCCACCCCTCACTCCAGGTTGTAAATTTGCCGGGCTGAGAGATTACAATAACAAGAGAAATAGGAAACAAGAAGGCAAAGAAAAGTAAATTGTGGTTTCTTGTTTTCAATTTTTTCCCTTCTCTCTGTTTAATAAATATGGCCTTTTTCAGATTTCACAAATCAAAATGATTGTGATTTTTAGTACGATTTGGTTTTAAAATAATGCAACCCAATACTCGGCCATCTGGCTGGGCTTGATTTATGAAAGTGACACAGGGTCTGTCTGGAAGAAATGACTGTTCCTTGTTGCTCTCACAGTTTTCCGGGTTTTTTTTTTAACCCCTGCATCAATATCAGAGGAAGAGAGAGGAAGATGAGAGAAGGTAGAAAGTGAGTGACAGCTAAATGAGATTAAGAGGAAATTAATCCATAAAATCATTGCTTTATCACTCCCCAATACTTTTTTAAAGTACAATACAAAGGGACTCAACTGAGCAGAGTCTTTTGCGTCTGTAGTACTCACAACCTGAGGCATTATACTTTCATTTTCCCACATTGTAAATATTGATACATTAACTTGATAAATGTGACCGCTCTGCAGGGTGTGGCTAAAGAGTGATCAAAAAAAGCTCAGAGCCCAGGACCAGTAAAGAAAATACAGAATCATACTGGGGAAAGACCAGAACACAGAAATATGGCATCTGAAGTCTGAGCTGGTGATCACACTGAGGGTAATGCAGTGTAGCCCGAAATCAGGGTACTAGAACTATATTCTTCCAGTACAAGAATAATAAACAAAACAAAACAAAAAAACCCCAAACAGCTTAATAATTTAAACTGAATTGCATATAGTTATTAATGGGAAGTAATTAATATAAAAATACTTTATAGACTTGTAAGCTATTCTTTACAACTATTAGTCTTCAGAAAAGAGGAAAGACACTTATTATGGTTGGGGGGACGGGAGGGGAAAGAGAGGCTAAACTTGGGTTGGGGGAGCTCTGTCTTAACCATTAATAACCAGTTGGCACATTATTACTGGTGCTGTAGTCCAGTCTTCTGGGAAAGATGATAAAAAGACACAGGTATCTCCAAGAAAAGAACTAGTCTTTAGACAATCTCACCTGAAAACACTAAAAACACCCACTGAAACCAAGGGAGAGAAAAATGTTGTGAGATTTATGGATTAATGAGGAGTGACAACTATGTTAAAGTACTAGCAGTTTCTGTCATGTCTGTCCTTTACTCTCTATTTCCAAATATACCTTAGGTGGAGCAGGGTCTGCTTCCTCAGTGCTATCACTTAAGGACTTGCATTAGTAAAAAAATATCTTCTAAAGAACTCTTTTCTTCCCACATAGCGTTTACGCATCAGACACAGACTAGTTCATTCTAACAAATTTATTTTCTCGATCAGCTCTTACGGAATCACTACTCAAATTAAATTACAATCAAATGATCACATCAAAAGATACCCTTACTACCTAGCAACTGTCCATATTTTCATTTCATTTTGATTTGTGCTCGTCTGAAAAAAACACGTAATACAAGATCTGGGGAAAAATAAATTACCGTTTTGCAGCAGTTCATAAGTATTCTGAATAAAATATTAAAAGAAGTCATTTAATGAAAATATAAAGCAAATATTTTTAGATCAACAACGGATCTAACAATTCTATATTGCCGTCTTTTGAAAAGTCTGTTTATTAAAACCTACCAAAAACACTGCTTGGAAATGGCAGTATTATGTAATCACAACCTCAGCACCCATTCAATCAAAGTTGGCAACGGATTGAGGAGAGAAGTCCAGAGAAGTGCGTCGGCTGGTGCTCAGTCCTTCTAAATCTCTTTATCTGAGTCAGTCCAGAAATAAAAAATAAAAAATATTAATAAAAAAAATATTAGCGGTGGAATCTTTAGGCCTCATCCACCCGAGTGACCGCCGTTAAAGCCGGGGTTGGTGGCGGGGCCTCGCTCCGTGCCCAGTCCGCGCCTGCCCTGCCCAGGACTTGGCCGGGCCTCTCCCACTCCTCGGAGGACATCCCCTTCTCCCTCGCCCAAACCTCTGCTCTTTCGTGATGCTTTATTTCCAAGGTTACTTTGAGGATACTTTTTCTTTTGGCTTTGCTATTCAGTCTGTTAATTTCAGAAGCTGTGAATATTTCCTTTTTTTTTTTTTTCGTCCCGAAGACTGTTCTTTGTTTTCTCCTTCCCATTTCATAGTCAATTTGTCCCCAAATGACTTTAACGTGGTCAAGAAACACAGGGCCCCCGAGCACAGAGTCATCCTCTGATTAAACCCGGTGCCTCAGCTTTCTTTCAGGTCGTTCCCAGGAAAGAAAGTTTCCGTAGATCACTTTAGGCAGCCCTTTGGAGGGGGGAGTGAGTGAAAAGGAGAGAGGGGTGCTTTTTTTTTTTTTTTTTTTTTTTAAGAGGAGAGGACGAGGCAGGTGCTAGGTGCTGGCCCACCGTTGCCATGTAGGACTTTCTAGGGTGGATAAAACCTCAGGAGTGCAGTTTTGGTGCGCTAGGCATCTTCACTCTTCTTTAAAAAGAAAAAGAAAAACAAAAAGGAAACACCACCACAGTATAAACGAGATCTCATGATCGCCTCCTTTTTCTCTTGCGGTTTTGTTTTATATATGTATATAAAACAGTCTAGGTATTTATTACGCTTTTTGTTTTGTTGTGCCCCTCCTTCCTTGGACTTCAGAAACGTCTCCTTGGTCTGTCTCTCTCTCGCTCTTTTGCCTCCAAGGGCCGGCATGTTTGTCTTTGGGCGGAGGGGAGGGCGGCGGACCGGCCCCGGCCCGGTGCGGCCCCAGTGCGGGGTTGGCGCTGCGGCGGCGGCGGCGGCGGCAGCGGCGGCGGCGGTGGCGGCGGCGGCGGCAGGAGTTGGTGGCGGTGCTGACAGCGGCTGCGGAGGCGGCGGCGGCGGCGGCCCTCTTTGCGCTGCGCCCCTGGCCTTCACTGCACGCTCGTCTGCAGTCCGTGGTGCGGCGGCGGCGTGTCGGCGCTCACGGTGCCCACCTGCGAGTAGACGTCGTCCGGCGTCTGCTGTTGGATGCCTGGTGGCGTCATGCGCTTCTCCTTTTGGCGCCGGTTGCAGAACCAGACCCGCACCACCTCTTTCTCGAGCTGCAGGCTGTCGGCCAGGTTGGTGATCTCCTGCGCGGAGGGCTTGGGGCACTTGAGGAAGTGGCTCTCGAGCGCGCCCTTGACGCTCACCTCGATGGAGGTCCGCTTCTTGCGCTTGCGGCCCTGCGCGGCGATCTTGTCGATGCTCGTGGGGCTGCCGGTGCTCGAGTCCGCCTCCTCTAGCCACTTGTTCAGCAGCGGCTTGAGCTTGCACATGTTCTTGAAGCTCAGCTGCAGGGCCTCGAAGCGGCAGATGGTGGTCTGCGAGAACACGTTGCCATACAGCGTGCCCAGTGCCAGCCCCACGTCGGCCTGCGTGAAGCCGAGTTTGATGCGTCGCTGCTTAAACTGCTTGGCGAACTGCTCCAGGTCGTCCGAGGTCGGCGTGTCCTCGTCCGAGTGCGGGTCGTGGCTGTTGAGTCCGGGCCCCGCGCCGCCGCCGCCATGGTGCGGAGGCCCCTGCGCGTGGTGCGGGTGAGGGGGGTGAGGGTGCGCGTGGTGGTGGTGGTGGTGGTGGTGCTCGGCCAGCTCGGGTGTGTCCCCGCGCACCAGCCCCGGGTGCACCAGGCTCTGGGCGCCGCCGCCCGCGCCGCCGCCTCCGCCGCCCGGACCCGGAGGCGCGCTCAGCATCCCGTTCACCGTGAAGCCCCCGGGCTGCGAGTAGAGCAGACTCTGAGGCGGCGGCTGCTGGCCTCCGGCCATGGACGGGAGGTGTGCGGCGGCAGCGGGGGCGGCGGCGGCGGCGGCTGCGGCGGCGGCGGCCCCCCAGCCCCCGGGGTGGCCCTGGTGCGGGGGCGGCGGCGGGGGCCCGAGGTGCGGCGGCCCGCGGTGGTGCAGCGCGGTGCCCGCGTGCAGGTCGTCGCGTCCGGACCCGCCCTTCACGTCGGGGCCCTGCGGTGGCGGCGGCGGCGGCGGCTGCGGCGGCTGCTGGGGGCTGCCGGCCATGCCCACGGCGCTGCCGGACCACGGCGAGCTCGCCTCCACGGCAGCAGCGGCAGCGGCGGCGGCGGCGGCGGCGGCGTGGGGCAGGGCTGTGACCCACTGGTGCGCGTGGCTTAGCATATGGCCGCCGTTGCTGGCGGCCATGGCCCCCTGCATGAAGTCGCTCTGGACCATCTTGACGGAGGACGGGTCCCCTCGGTAGGCGCCCGAGGTCACGGCGGCGCTACCGGGCTGCATGCCGCCCGCGCCGCCTCCCGCGCCGCCGCCGCCACCCCCGCCGCCGCCACCCCCGCCGCCGCCGGCTCCCGCCGCGTCCGAGTGTACAATGGAGCCGGCCGCCAGCAGGCTGTTCCCCGGCAGGTAGGGGTTAGAAGCCGCCGTGGCCATGCCGCTCCGCTCCCGCCACCCCACCGCCGCCACCACCGCCGCCGCCGCAGCAGCAGCAGCCGCGGCCGCCGCCGCCGCCGCCGCCGCGCCCCCCCGCCTCCCGCCTCCTCCCCCCCCTCCTCCCCCGCCCCCGCCGGGGCCCGGGCCGGCCCCGCCGCCTTCGCCGCCGCCTCCTCCTCCGCCGCCTCCGCCCCCGCCGCCTCCGCCGCCGCCTCCGCCGCGGCCCCCGGCTGCAGCTGCAAGGCCGCTCGGCAGGGCGCGGGGGTCGCCGGCCGGCCTTGGTCAGCAGCAGCAGCAGCAGCAGCAGCAGGAGCAGCGCTCTGGGAAGGGGGGCTCGCTTCTCGGGGCGCGCTCCGTGGCCGCCCCCTTCAGGGGGGGTCGTGGCCGCCCCCCAGCCCCGGCGCGTTCCGCTCGCTCCAGCGGGGCTCACCGGGCGGGGCGCGGGCCTGCGCTCCGGGCTCTTTGGCGGGGCGCGCCGGCTCCGGCTCCTCCTGCTGTCCTCAGGCGAGTGAGGACTCTGCCCGGGCGCGGGGCTCAGTCCACCTGCTAAGTGAAGATTTCACGGGAGACAACAAAGAAAGCAGCCGTTTCTCTCTTCCTTAACCAAATTATGGATGACCAGCAACCGGACTGCTCCTTCCCCTCGCCCGCTCTCTTCTCTCCTCCTCAGGAACACATTTCACTCGGTTTCCTTTCGAGTAGTAAAACTTTTTTTTTCGTCCTTGAAGGCGTGGTGATGCTGGCTGCTCGCGTGTGCGGAGAGGAGAGGCTGGCTCCTGTTCTCCTCCTCTGGTCCTTTCGTTTCAAGTTTTGTTCTGTCCTAGGAAAACTTCTTGCGATGGTGCATTTCTCTGAAGTTGCTATTGCCGGAGCTCTTGGTTGCCTCTGAAACAAGAGTCCTTTTTCATTCTCCTCGCAACAGTCACAGTCTGATGCGACATCTTTCCTTTTGGGCAGAAATTAGGAAACAAATATAACAAGGAAAAAATTGAACAGGAGAAAAATGAGGTCGAATGGCTCTGTTACCTTGTTGCTGACGGTTGGGGTTGGTGTTTTATTTTTTTCCCAGCAGTTGTCTGGAGGAGGAGGAGGAAGAAGAGTGCATTGGTGGAGGTGGAGGTGTGTATGTGCATATAGGGGATCCTTGATACACAACCAACTCCAGTGGGCACGTTGCACGGCTCGTAGAGTGCACCGACGGCGCTGGCGCTGGCCGAGCCGAAGCGGAGTTGCAGCGGGAGCTCGCTCTGCGCCCTCGTTCGCGCTCTCTCTCCCTCTCTCACTTTCCCTCTCCCTCCCTCTCTCTCTCTCTCTCTCACTCCCTCTCCCTCTCTCGCCCGCCCGCTCTCGCTGGGATCTGACAGTTCGCTCTCTGTCCCTCCCTCTCAGAGCAGGGACTGTCGAATGTTTACCCTCCGCCGCGAGCGCGCACCCACCACCACACTTTCCCAAATACAAGGAAGTCGAGCACCAGGGCCCCCGCTGATTGGCTACCCGCTGGGTGATTGGCAGGCCCAGAATGACTGGCTCTGGACGCGCGGCCCCCCTTCCGGCCGTTCCGATTGGTTGCTTTTTAATTTAGGCAGAGCGTCGTAGAAGCTGGAAATCTGTCGTCCCCCCCCACCCCCCGCCCAGCCTTCCTCCCCCTGGCCACTTTCTCCTCTCCGCCCCTCCCCCTCCACCCCCTCCGCCACATCTTAACTCTTAGTGTCCGGCGGAGAGGTTGGCGTACTCTCCGCGGCTCAGGGCGTTCGCTACCAGTCTGGGAAGAGGGATGAAAGGGGAGAGAAAAGGGAGGGAGGGATGGGGGAAAGGAGGTGGCGGGGGGTGGGGGGTGGGGTGGGGAGTTAGAATCAGAAGGAAAATGAAGAGGGGAAAAAAATGAAAAATAGCAACCTACCCACTTCACTTAGTACTGCGTTGTGTTGCCGCCCTCCCCGCCCCCACCCCCATCCCAGAGATTTGTAAAGCGCGCGGCATGGATGCACCATTCACGCTAATACCTATAGGCAGATGTATTCCCAGTGGTTTCAAAGTTTCCTTTTTCCTTCACCAGCCGGCCCCCATCTCTGTCTCGGCGGGGGTGGAAAGGGAGAGCTCGCATCGCCAAGGGCTCGGGTCGTGGCCACGCTCCTTGGAAATCCGCCACCGCAACTTTCCGCAGTCGCTTTGCGCTGGCGGCGTCCCCCTTTGTTTAAGTTCTCGGATGCCATCATCTGGGAAACCTGCAGCCCAGGACCAGCGCGGTGCCCGCGCGTGCGAGACGGACCGCTCGCTGCCGCGGCTCGCTCTCTCCCCCACCCCCTCTCTGCCTCTGCGCTCTCCCTCCCTTCTTCCCTCCCCCCTCCTCTGGGATTCAAGCAAGTAGCGAGCGTGTCCTTGTGTGTTTGGAGGGTGCCGGTCAGCAGAGCCCTGCGATGTATTTGAAAAGCAATCAGCTCGACCTTTCCCCATAGATCCATCGTAAGTGTATTCCACCCCAAAGGCTCCGGGGATTCCCAATGCAGCGGGAGCCGGCCTAAAGAACCAGGATCCACTAGCCGCGCCCTCCACCGCTTACATTGTGCGTGTGTGTGCATATGTATATATATATGTATATGTATATATATATATACATATATATGTGTGTGTGTGTATATATGTGTGTGTGTGTATGTATGTATGTATGTATTTCTCCCTCTATGGTTATTAGTGGTGTTTTGCTTGCTCGCTATTCTTAGACACAGTGGTGCTTTTTCTTTCTTTTCTGTTTCGGATGGGTTTACGTAGTGAATGGGCTGGCTGCGACAAACGCTTTCTCAGCCCTAGCCCGGCTGAAAGAGTTAAGGGGGACGGGAGGGGGCGCGCGCAGGGTAGGCGGGAGAAGCGGGGGTGGGGGGACGCGGCCAAGCGGAAACGCTGCACAGAGGAACCTCAGCGAACCAAGAAAAAAGAGAAAGTGGCAACGAAAACAAGGGCAAATTGAACCCTCCTCGGGGATTTCCAATGAACTAACCCAACTCGGACATTCAATAAATACAATGTTCCTAATGAATGTGCGCGGGCGTGCACCCCGCACCCCTGACTGCGGGTGCGCCAGCCCTGCGCCCGCCGCCCCCAGCCGGCTCCTTCAGCCGGCAGTCCTGAGCTCCAGCGGCGCCCGCCGCCGGGCGGCGGCCCTGGGGGTAGTCGCGGAGCCGCCGGTGTGCTCCGATTAATCTGTGAACCGGGCTGCCCTCTCCCGAGGAACCATTCCTCTGGCTGAACGCAGTTAGGTGTACTCAGTTAAAGCCAGAGCTCTCCAGCCCAGCCGCAAGCTACGCCTTTGCGTGATCTCGAGATTAACTGTAGACGCGTAGGATTTAAGATCTCGTCCAGCTCCTGCTTGCCGGGTGAGAGATACCGTCGTAGGTAGGTTTTTAGCAAAGCCATTATTGCTAAGGTACAGCTCTGAAAGGCAGCGGTAACCAAACCCCAAACAGAACGGATTTTCCCCCCTTCTACGTCCCCCTAAGATTCCTTTAAAAAAATATTTATGTATGTGTATATGTATATATAAAAGACGGAACACAGATTTCATTGAATAAATCTGAGATCTCCAGGTGCAGACGTTTGAATAGTCGGTGCCAGCACCCCGTGTTTTCCTTTCCTGCCGATTTTGCTTGGATCCGGCTCAAAAACCGAGAGAGTCTCGTGGTTTTGTTTACACTGAATGGGGAGGATAGGAACAGAGCCATGGGGCCGCCTTTCATTAATATACAGTGAGGATTTTGTCTAAATTACTGCTATGAATTTCACAGTACACGCTTTCAAAAGCAGTCTCAGGTGGCCTGATGAAACGTGATAGCGCCTCTGCAAACAGATCCACTTTCTTTCTTTTCAAGGAGGGTGTGTGTGCATATGGGAAGCCCCCCAAAACGCTGTGCTCCTCGATAACAGAAATACACTTCTGTTCCGAGGTCTGTCCCCTTCGTCCTCCCCCCCTTTCTGCGCGTACTTAGTTTTCGAGTCGCTCCCTAGCCTCCCCCCCACCCAGCCCCACCCCATCCGCCCCCTCCCTTTGCCGAGTGTGATTGTTTTGTCTGGAAAAAAAAAAATCCAAAGTATATAACAAGGGGAGAACAGTTAGTGCTGATTTTCATTTGCATACATTTTCATATATTTTGGTGAAAATAATAGACTGGTGGAGAGCTGGGTTTAGAAGAGTCAGTGTAAAGGGAAGACTAAGGATGCATCGGTTCTGGGGAGTTGAGAATATGCCTCCCCCCCCCAGGCACCTTTAAAAAAATAATAAAACATCTTCTTTTATTTTAAAATCTAACCCTGGAAGTTTGTTCGGTAAGTCCTTTTCATTTTCTTTACCTGCTTTCTCTCTTTCTCCCCCCCTTTCCGGTTTGTTTATGCTCTTGTAGGTTTGGGAGCTTATTTTCATGGCTTGGGACAAGAGAGGGTTCACAGAGCAACTGTTTTGAAGGAAGGAAGGGAAAGTGTGCTGGGGGAGAGTAAAAAAACTCAACCCTGCTAAAATATTACATAAAAAGATGGACTCATTCCAAAGCTCCCCCGTAGTGAGGCATTTCACTTTTTGGGGGGTGGGGAAGGAGAGTCTATTAATTTTAATTGTTGGTTGTGAGGGAGAGCCCTAGAAAAAATGATTATAAAGCACGCAGTATTATACCTATTTCTTGTTTTGCACCCCCCCCCAAGAGAATCAGGACCAGAGGGGAAGTTACCCCCTTTCTGTAGCCAGGGCTGATGTGGTGACCCTTGTGTGCTCGTCTGGGATTGTGGTGGGGGGATTCCTGCTGGGAGCAGGGGGATGGGGGGGGGGCTTGGCAAAGGGAGGGCAGAGAGCCGCAGTGGAAGGAAGCAGGGGAGGAAGAGGAGGCAGGAAGTCAGTGCACCCCTGGTTAATGGCGAGTCTGGGGAGCAGTCTCAGTTGCTGCCTCCCAGCTCGGTAGTGAAAGTCCATCAGAAAAGGGTGATCAATCAAAACTAACCAGGACATCCTCCACTTTATTCCCAAAGGAAATGGGAGCTTTATTATCAAAAACCAGATTTTACTTTGTTTTCCATTTTGACAGCCGGCTTTGGCCCTCCACCCTTGCCACTGTCCCTGGGTTTTGTAAAAATCGAGGGGGAAGTTACTTGCGAGGTGCAGTTAATTAGATAAATATGGCTGGAGGAAAGAGCTAGGCCAAGGCCAAGCCTGTGTGGGCACCTTACCTTGGTGAAATAGGCTGGAGAGGATTGTAAAAGCTTCTTGGTTTTGTTCTTTTTTAAAGGAAGCCGAGTCTGATGTGATGAGGGGGTAGGTTCAAATGGCTGGAATTTTATTGCACGTTTGCTTCCAGAACACCTTACAATTCAAAATTTGTAATTTCTTTGGAAACAGTTGATGCCAAATCAGTGAAATGGTTTGTAAGGAGGGAGGAAGCGGTTTCAGTTGGGGAGGGGGTGGTAAGAATCACCAGTTTTCCACTCCTTGTTTACGTGCTTGGCAGCGTTGCTTTTGACTGGGGTTAACTCTCTGTGCTCCATTGGACCAGATGCCATATAGAGCTGCTCCCTGAAGATCATTTGTTTCCTTGATGGGGAACATTTCTGAGCAGAGCATATTGGTTGCCATAGAGAAAGAAATAAAAGGAAGAACACTAGTCACATTAAGCTATATGTTTGTGCACTGGGCTTTAGATAAAAGGACCTCGGTTCAGCCAAAGAGAAGAAGCCAAACTAGAGATTTCTAGCGCCACTAAAACTAGCTTTATTTTGTTTTGGACTTTTACAGTTGAAACATATAAGCTAATTTTATTGGTTGTTGTTAATTTTATATGACACGGTTTACTGAACAAAATAAACTTTGGAAGTGCTCGGGAGTCGCACTGTTGACTTGTCAGCAGGGGGCGCACTGACTCGCCTTAGCAGGTACTGAGTAAAATGTAGCTGTTTCAAAAGCAAATCTGCTCCTCCAAACTTGCCAAAGGAACAAACACCCCTACCTCTCTATGCATATTCACAATGAGGAGTGGATTCATTACCTAACACAGGGTTTTAAATGTGAGGACCGTGACCTCTCTGTCTCCCACCCATCCCTGTCCATGAAATGGCCCTGAAGGAAATACAGTTAAAAAAAAAAACAAAAACAACAACAAAAAAAAACAAACCACAGAGAAACAAAAAAAGCGTTTGTCCATTTCTCTCAGTGAAGTGTATATAGGATTGGGAAACAGAATTGGGCTATGGAAGCAAAAACATTTAAAAAATTATCAAGGGCACAGAATAAGTTACTTAAGAAGCTACATTTCAGGTTCTATTTTTGGGGAAGCAGTCAAGAGAGCAAAGATGCGTTCTAAGGTATTATCTGTTAAATACTAAATGTTCTTCAACTTGATACATGCTTTGACTTCTAAATAAAACTCAGGCTCTTGGAGATTTAGTCAAGGCTTCCAGGATCCCTTTTACTCCATTTGATACTTAATGGTTACTTCAATTCTGGCTACTTCCTATAGCTGTAGAAGATTTGGGGTTTACCCTGGAAAGCCTTGTTAGGGAAAAGAAAATACAAAATAGCCATCGGTGAGAGGAAACTGTGGGCTTGAAACTTTTTAGGACAATATCACTTAACACAGTTGAGAAGAAAAGTTTTCATAGAGCACGAGCTTCCCGCCTCAGGGATTTTTAGGTTCGGCCAATGAAGACTGAACTTTATTGAGCAGAGGATGAAAAAAAAAATGTGCGGAAAACTTCCTAAAATAATGAAGGGCAAATCCTGACTAGTTCTGAAGAATTAGTCAGTTTGTCACTAACAATTTTCCCAAGGAGATTTAAAGACTATGACTAAGGAAGGGAAGCCATGAGTGACTGGAAGTGAGAAGCTGGCTTCCACGGTTCAGTGGTTCAACGCACCTGTGAATGTGTCACAGAGCCTGTTAGGAAAGGGGCACGTTTTGTGAAAGCTCTAATGTCCCTCTGGAAGAGGGGAAAAGACACTTTATTCTTTCAAACTCAACTCCAAATCAACCTGGTTCCAGCCAGGAGAAGTTTTTCTTTGAAACTGACTTGAAAAAGTCAAGGTTTGGATTTATAAATGGCATTCAATTCCAGGAGAGTTGAGAGATTATGAGACTCATGTGAGCAAAGCAGATAGTCTGAGCAACATTTTAATTCCACGATTTTCGAACGGGAGCTCTCACATTTAGTCAGGAAATGTACTGTCAGGTTTGTGCTAATAATATAAGGTGGAAATTTAAAGAAACTGTGTAATCTGAGTGCAAACACTGCTTTTTCTTCAGCTCTCCGGACTTTTTCAGACAAAAGACTTCTGGGGGAGATTCACGTGAACTGGACAAATGCCTCTGAGCTCCAGTTTACTTTGTGTGTCCAGGGTCGCTAAAGGCATTTAAAAATTATTAAGGAGAAAGGAAACTTTTTCTATTTAGCAAGACAGTTTGGGAGAAAAAAAGCAATAATTGTACTTATTTAGAGAGTGAATTTTTTTGGTTTTATGAGATCTGTGATTATAACTATGTTGGCTGCTACTTACTTTCCTTTCTTGCAAAGGTACTTAAAGACACACACACACATACACACATACCACACCAATGAAAAATGCTCGCTCCTTATGATATCTATAGTCTCAGATTATCTAAAGTAAAAGAAACAGAAAATAATAATTCTGGGTAAAGCAACAAGTTAATTTGAGAACTGACATATTATAGAAATCGTGTTAGGATTCTATAATGATTTGGAGGTGGCAGCGATCAAGCTGGGTATGAATTAAGATCCCAAGTGCTGGGCAAAACTACAGGCTTTTAATCGTTGGGAATGGTGAAATTGCTTTTGCCAAAGGAGAGAATGAAGAACATTACCTGGGTCAAACGTACAAAACACAAAATGGGTATTTACTCTTTTGCTTCCATTTGAGGATAGTAAGGTGCTCTGATATTTGTAGAAGCACATTCGCCATTATCATTTACAAATTAAAATGTTAAACATATTCATAACCCATACTGTGTGTCATATACAAAGGAAGGGGCTCTTCAACAGCAGCTTTTGGATGGAAGGGAGTATTTGTCATCTTGGCAGTGGATGAGTTGTTTCTTGGTCTTGCTAAGTTTTTATTTATTTCTTTATTTATTTATTTTTGAAGCCTGCGGATAGCACCCCCCCCCAACTTTCCCAGCCCAGTTCTTTGTATCACTTTTATCTGATGATCTGTAGGAAGGGAGCAAACACTTAGTTTTTTTTTTTTTTTTCCCTTTTAAGATGGGTTTGGAGGAGAATTGTAAATTCAGACACTATAAATTCTCACCCTAAATAGTTCGAAGCTTTACTTCTGTTGCTCGTAGGACCGCTTTAAACTACAGGCCATTTCAGACTGTGGAATCTAAATGAAAAAGGCATGTTAAGTTGGTTATCGAGTGCATGCTTTTAAAACAACCCATTTCCAAGTGTTTGCCCGCTCTAGCTGCGTGTATGCACCTGGCAAGTCTGGTAATGAAAACTAGCAATCGCTAGGGAAGCCATAGCTGACACAACGTGGTGATGGACTATTCTTGCCTGCCCCTCTCACCTCCCTGCTCCCCTACCCCCCCCCAACACAATGGTCTTCTTCGAATTTAAATTCACAGAGCTAGGTAACATAGAACCCAGCTGATTGACCAGGGTGATGATGATGATTTATTAACCAAAACATGTGGGTATATCCTAGGTAGGAAAATATTCCAAGGTCAAATTGGTGTGTGTGTGTGTGCGCGCGCGCGCACGCGCACGTGCACACAAACACCTATGAATTTTTGTGTCTGTTTTTTTAAAAACAAAACCTAGAAATATTAACTCAGTCTTGCCAGAGGGGTGGCTGGATTTCTGGAGCTTGTGGTTCTAACAGAACTGAATTCTCCTCTCCTTTGGAAACACTCTATCCAGACCGTTCCTGTACATTATACAGTGTCTCCTTTCTGGCTTGGAACGGAGTAGTTTTGTGATGGATTAGAATCATCGTGGCACATCAGAAAACAACTCTTGCACTTTGGTGTCTCTGTTTTTTATTATTAGATCTTTTGGCATTTGAACTCAGCTATTGTCTGAGGAGCTGGGCGCAGCTTACCAGACTGAAGGCTGCTCTTTTGGACATTTTCCCCAATGTGGGAAAATGTGGCGTCTCTTGGGTGAATGTGGAAGTTCCCACTTATGTCAGGCTACCTCCTTAGGCCCACCCTAGACCCGTCAGCCACAAGGAGTCTTCAAGAAAGTGTGGTTATTTTTGTTCACCTTTAAAATACATTCCCAACTTTAAAATACATTACCAATGTTTATTGATATTTGATACTTCAACTACTACATGGATTGCAGCAATATAATTTCAGCCCTATATTTGGAAAAGAGACTTCGGTAGTAGAACTAAGTGACTTTGCTCTCTGTAGCTTCATGTACTGGGGTTTGTCCCAAGTTAAAAGTTAGGTATCCCCTACTTTTTTGAAGGCCCCCCTCCTCTCAAATTTTCTGTAGGGAGCCTGATTACTCAATAAAGCCCAAGGGAAGGATCCCAGGCTTACAGTGATGCTTGACAGAGGTCAAATCTTAATTTAGTGTTATATCTGGGTGCAAAAATCCCCGTAAGTCATGGCATGTATTGTCCAAAATGGCCTAGGCTGTTCCCTTTATTTTTTGTTCACGACTCAAAAACAAGTAAAATTTGACTTGGACAAACACATTATTGAAGTATCATAAGTTCGAAAACACTACGATTTTCTTGCAGGGGTCTGATAGGCGATTCTTTGCCAGGGCTTTAAAGTCCGATTGGAACTTTCCCTAGAAACTAGGTTTGCCTTGAGGGACACCAGGGTTCCAGGGCTGCATTGCCTAGCGGAGCACTCCATTTGTGGCTGTCGGAAGTAACTTCTCCCGAATAGGTGGTGACTTGTGGGGGTCTCAGGGCCAAGCTCTTCTTCTTTGTACTGCATTTTATTTTTTTTTAGATTACAGTTTGTGTAATAAAATTAAGAGGATCCCATTACTCCCTTTCTCTCTAAACACTTTCTTTAAAGGTCTTTCAAACTATCGTTTGAACGCCCACAGCGGCGTTCAGAAGTTAAATTAGCATTGCTTTCTTATGGAAAAGAAAAATGGAAAGAGATTTAAAAGAAAAAATAAAAAGGCCAAAGGAGAAGGATAAAAGGTAAAAGGAGTAAGGTGGAGAAAAAAGGAGGGCGATTGGGGACCGAAAGGGACGAGAGAGGAAGATAGGGGTGCGGGACAGCGAAGAGGTGAAGGCTGAATCACCCTAACAGGTCACTGGGTACACAGGAGCAAGAGGGAACCGTCCAGGAAAAACAGGGTGCAAATCGCTCCCCACCTCCCAAGGCCTCCTTCCCGCTCCGCCGCTGGAGCGCAGACTTGGAGCTCGGCGCCGCCCGCCCGCCTTTGTCACCGGCTCGGTGCGCGGCCGCGGGCTCCCGCGGTGGGCTTTGTTCTGGCGGAGCAGGGCAGGACCCCTTCGCACCGCCGCATCCCCGCCCTCCCCGAACTGGGGACAGTGGGGGTGGGGACGGGGCATAAGGGAAGGGGACCGGAGGAGCAGCAGCGGGCGCCTCCGAGCCTGGGATTTCTTTCCTTCGCTCCTTTCCGTAATTGAGCTGTTGTTCTCCCTTCGGGAGGGGGCCAGGGCTGCGCGGGAGGAGGGAGAGAGGGAAAGGGGGCGCCCGTTCTCACCCCGAAGCAAGGGCAAGGTGCAGCTCTCCGTGCCTCCGTCCGCATATTTGTAGGGTATGCATGTATGCAGGATGGATGGAGACATGCATGTATGCATGAGGAGAACCATTGAATTTGGTCCCACGTTCTAGGTTTCTAGCCGAGGTTTTGGCAACTGCAGGGCACCTCAGGTCCGTGCTGGTTATCTCCTAAGATCTGCTCTCGAGATGTTTTGGGGCCGCGGGTGGGCGCTGTGGACGCTCCCTGGGTCCGGGGACTGCCCACCGAGAGCGCACAGAACCCTGTGGCGGAGGCCTGTGGCGGGGGACAAAGAGGCAGACACTGGGAGCAATCAGAGGGCAGGCGCGCACATGCACCCACGCGCCCACCCCACTTAGAGTCCCTCCCCATGAGCCCCCGCGCCTGGATGCCCAGGGCTCTGCCTCTGGAAAGTTCACTGCTTGCAGAGCTAGCTCCCTTCTCTCACCGTTGCATTTAGAAAACTGCGTTTGAACGTGTGTCACCCTCTCCCCAGCCACCCCCAAAGGTGTGGGCAGATTGCAAGAGTTACTGCTCTGTTATTGTTTGTCAAACAGGCCCCTTCTCTTGGGAGAGGGGCGAGGGGCATGTGGCGGATCCCGGGCCAGGATTACATTAATCAAAGCATTATTTCCCCAGAGAAGTCGAGCACAAATGAGAGTAAATCCTAATAAAATTGGATCGCGGAGAAATGGTACGCTTTAAGTAATCTGTACTGCCAGATAAAAATCTCACATTTATAAGATGTGGGTCTTTAAAAAAAATTCGCACACCTCTGGCCATGGCTTGGCTGCTTGGTCTCGATCAGGACGTGGGACAATTACTATCCAAAGCTCAGCTGAACTTCTGGAATGAGAAAGGGACGTGGACACCCTAGAGTTCGAGGTTTCACAAAGTCAGGTTTACTCCAAAGGCACTTTTGACCCTGGGCGCCCCTGTGGGGTGTGTGAAGAGTCCCTGAGACAGATCAAGCTCCCCCTCTGTGCCTGTGAGGACTTGAACTCTATACTTTTGGAGCATGGCCCCTACTCTCCTCCTCCAGCGATGCTGCAGGGTGGGCTAGTCCCCGGGGATGGGGGCGCAGAACCCCGCCGAGCGGAAAGGCAGACGCGGCCGCCGATTCCGGGTCTCTCCGTTCCCCCAGCCCAGGACCGGCCGCATCCACGCTTGGCTAGGGAAGGGGCGTGCATTTGAGGGTGACTGCTGGGGAAGCCGAAGGTGCAGCTCGCCGGCCGGACTTCTGATACTTTCGGGTCGTCCCAGCCAGAAAGCAAGGCTCGAACTTTATCCGCCGTCGTTCCCCGAGGGGTAGGAAACTTTGCGACGCTTTGCGCGGCTGTGCGAGGAGAGAAAAGAAAGCCGCCCTTCTCCCCCCCAACTCCAGAGCCAGGACTGAGTCAAGCCAAGCCAACCAGCCAGGTGGCAAACACCCCCTGCCAGCTCGCGGCCTCCTGCAGCCGCGGAGACAGGCGAGCGGGCTGCGACGCCCCGCGGCCTCTCGTTGATGACCGGCGTGCACTCACTGAGTCTGGTGCGGCGGGTGAGCCCCAGCCTCAGAACTCTGCGCGACCCTTACCGCGCGGCGCGGGGGAAACCCGCTTCCGTCCGGGTCCTCCGCCCGGCCCCTCCTCCGCGCAGGGAGGCTGGCTGCGGGGCCTCTCCCCCGCCCCCAGCGCCCGCGCCCCCGCCCCCGCCTCAGCGGGGCGCCAACTCGCGGCGCCCCCTGCAGGCCAGCGCCGGGAGGAGCCAGCGCGCCGCTCGCCCGGGCTCCCGGGCCGCGTGGGCTTCCCGCGCTACCCACGGCCACGCCCCGCCCCCTCCCCCGGCGCACGCGGCGCCACCGCCTCCTTCGAGCGCCAGCTCCCTGCTGCGGGACGGGAGGAGGGAGCGAGGGCATGCAGGGAGGCGCGGGGAAGGAGGCGGCAGCGACACCCCCTCCATGGCCTGCTCCCGCCCCCTCTCCGGTCCGCGCCGCGCAGCCCCCGCTCGTGCGGGCCGTCGCGCGCCTTGTCTCAGGCCCGCGGGCTCCGGAGCCCCGAGAGCCGCGCGGTGCGCTCGCGGGGGGCAGTGCCGGACCGGGCCGCCTCACCTCCGGCGAGCGCACCTCAGAGGGGCTGCCTCCTCAGCAGTCCGGCGAGCGGAGCTGCTTGTAGCGGTGTGCGAGGGTGTGCGTGTGCGAGGGCGTGCGTGTGAGTGCGGTGCGCGCGCAGGGCAGGGCAGGAGGCGGTACGGGATGCTCCGGGGCAAGCGTAACCTTTGCAGCCTTGAGATCTAAATCTGCAATACCCCCCCCCCCCAACACACACCCCATCTCTGCACGTGCGTCTCCTTCTTTTGCCTTCGTCGGGTCTGATTCCCAGAGATCCCTCTTGTGGTCCGGGGATATTCATGGACGCCCCGACTCACGTGAGCGAGGGTAAGACTGAAAGGGACAAACAATGTTCGCTGAGAAATGCCACCGAGAGCATTTCCATCATCCAGCCTGCTCTTAGGACTTGATTTCACTCCCCGGGAAGCCAGGGTTCAGGGGCTTGTGTATCTGCTTCCTCTCTTTCTTGGCCTTAAAAACTGCTTGGAGGTGGTTTTGATTTTTGGACGCGTAGGGAGGAGGTAGCAATCAATTGAAAATCACTTTCTGGCTATATCTTTAGCTGACTAGTTGTGCTCCTGTTCTGTGCCACTGTCCTCAGCCCCTTCCCAGTTTACTGGCTCTTTTCCAGTGATGGGCAATTTTTGGGGGGGGGCGTGAAGACACCCACACCTTTTCAGTTCTGAAATAATGACTCCCCTTTTCTCCAGTCTGTGATTTCCATAATTTCATACAAAACAGGGCTGTCAGTTATCTCTCATTAAAGAAGAGAAAAGCAGACTAGCAGAAGAAAACTTGGGCCAGATGCAATCCCTCCTTCTTAAAACATTAACCAGTCCCATCCAGATTGTTCAACTCTCAAAGGGAAGACAGGGCAGAGAGAATTCAGAAAAAGCTTCCATATTCTCTTCATTATTGAGAATATGAACCCAATTGCCGAACTGTATTTTAATAGCATGAGGCTCAGAGGACCCTAAAGAGAAACTTTATAAACACTTTTAGTTGTCCTCTTTTTGCCTTTCTGTTTGTATCTGAGGATTTTTAGTAATTTGGAGAAAACAGTGGCATGTATATATATTTTTTATTTCTTGGATTTATTAATATTAGGTGTTTTTCCTATTAGCCACAATACTTTATAAGACCTCCTGTCCTGGAGAACGGCTGTAAGTGAAATTTACAGATCCTCATCTCAAGAGACCTAACCAGCTAGCATCTTGATAGAATTACAGTTATTCCTTGTCACAGGATAATTTATAGATGGCTACATTTTAATAAAGAACGTTAATGGTGGATGTTAATGTTTAACGAGATGAGTTTTTGTTTTTGGAAAACCAGAATTTAGCTTTTCTTTGAATTATTAATCAGGCTGTTTGCCCATAGGCTTTCCTAAGAGAAGGGGAAGGTGCAGGGGAGGGTATCACTAATTTATTTAAAGCTTATGTTGACATACGATTATACAACTAGCCTTTTGGAAAACAGTAAATATCTAAACCATGTCTATAAACACCCACCTTTGGGACTGTGAGAAAAAGGAAAACCTAATTACTTCCATAGAAAACAGCACTCAGTTAACAGTTAACTAAAATATTGTTTGGCAACCCTTAGAAGCTCCTCCTCCTCCTTCAGTATAGTACCCTTTGGTAATATACACATATTTATACATGATGTAAATATACATATGCACATGGGTAGATGTTTATGTACATAACATAACAACATATATACATACCCCAACTGAATACATTTGCATATAACATGTCCATGTGTAATATAGCAAACTTCTACGATTAACAATACATTGTACAACAGATAGTCTTAAAATAGCTGGGAGAGTGAGTAAATCGTATTCCTATTGAAAAAATGTTCACAATTTATTTTGAAATCTGAATTGTGCTAACTGTAAGATGACACCACAGAAATCAGTAAATAATACATGCATAGTATTGATATCTTAAGCACACCCCATTTAAAAGTAATACAAACTTAAAATAACTTGTCTTATGTAGAATAAAAAGGTATTGTATTTTAGAATGCACATTTAAAATAAAAATATTCTATCTAAATTCAGGTATTTTTCCTCCCTGCAAATTAAATACTGTTGCTTTAAAACAAAAATTAAATTCTGAATGTAATGAAAATAGCATTAGTTTTATTTTCCATTCTACCATAAAGAAAATATTTTTAAGTATTTTAATTTTATGTGCTTTTATATCATCAAAAGACTTTCAGTAGTCTAGTGATAATTCAGAGTGTAAACAGGAAATCTGGAACCATATATTTATACTTGAAATGATTTGTTTAACATGGGATGACATGTTACCGATTTGTTTCTGGTTAGATAATATTCTGAATCGTAGCATTTTCAAAGTTTTTTTTTTCCCTTTCTTAAAATAAGAATTACAGTTAAAATGAATATATTGGCAAGAATCCAAATATACTTTTGTGTCGGCAAATGTAAAGAAATGTTATACCCGAATGTTATGCTTTAAAAGCGATTTGTCCTAGTTAATAAAGGAATCAATGGTAAAGTTTTGAAACTTTCTTGAAGACCATGATAGGAGGAGCTTTCTCACATAATGAGAGTTGCTTTTACTAATGTCATAAAATATTATTTTGGTTTTTCTATGTTTATTTAAACGTATATTTCTTTCCTGGAAAACATATTTAAGGTGATGTTCCCATGTGTAATTTGTCATTTATTGCAGAGAGTGTATTTCAAAGACAGATAACTCCTCAGTGGTATCTAAATATTAGTGGTGAGCTTGTAAAAGCAAAATCCAGTTTAGCAAGCTGCTTTTCCAGGTTTGTTTCTTAACCTCTTTATTAAAAAGTTTGAAGTCACAATGATGGAAATACCACAAGTGAAAATCTTAAAAAAGGAATATTGCTTGTAAAGAGGCAAAAAACCTTTTTATTCTAGATGGGGTTTTGAAATAACTGCAAAAATAAATTAGTCTTTTATTTTAAGAAAGTTTTCTGTGTGATGGTGTGGCGTGATAGGAGTAGGCCCAGGCTACGTAATGATTTTAAAATGCGCAACATTCATTCAAAAATTTGGACCAAGAGTCATTCACTACCAGAATGTAAAAGAATCTTTTCTGCCGATTTAATTAATGAAGTGGGTAAAGAACTATTTTAGTAGGCTCAAGTTACACATATAGAAAGATTTGTCAGAATAAATACTTTGGCATTCTGTGGCCTAACAGCAGACAGAAGTATAATATAGCAAATAAAACACCCCAGACTGTAGGCATCCAAGATTCAATTTTATTAAAAAATTTGGCAGTTAAAGAAAAGAAGGAAAAATGCTTATTAAATCAGGGCAACTATAAAATGTTGACAGATCTCAAGTTTCATATCCAACGAGGCTCTGAGGAAACAGCTAGATGTTTGTGGACTACACGTTATTCTGTCAAACCATTTTTCCTAGCGAATTACCTTTTCAATCCCCTCAAATTCAAACTCCCAACTTCGTAGACTAATCATTTTCTCTCTCCCTCCCCCCATTCCCTCTCTCTTTCTCCTTCCCAAGCCTGTAAGCATTTGGGTGAGCTGATTCAGTAAAGGTTCCGAGAGACACCCGAGAGGGATTTCAGGTAGTCAGCCTTAATGTTTAGACATTACCAATGACACACATGAAGGGGAGATGTATCGGTGTTCTCTCAAAACATTTATTTATTTTTTTCTTCCCTCATCCAACTACCAGCTTCTTTTAAAGAGAGAACCAGGCGAGGTCTACCGAAGGCAAAATAAATCAGAGAGTTGAATTAATTATCTGGAGAATTCAGGCTGCTCTCCCTTCTGCGTAGCTATAAGAAAAAAAAAAAAGAGGGAAGACATAGCGAAATTTCAACAATCTAGATTGGCTATCTGTAGTGATTAAATTTGTAAGATCGCAGCGAATTCTGTGAGATACTGCTTGATTCTTCATTCTACCAGTGTAATGAGAGATGGAACACACACCTGAATAGATCTCCGGTTGAGATATTTACCAGATTTAAATAAAAAGGGTTGAGGGGCCTGACTTGCCAGGTTGGCTGAGGATATTGATGGGATAATTGTTCACCTTTCTGCTTAGCCCCATGAGAGGAGACACATACACATATCACAAAATACTTTAAATTAATGTTAAATAGTCCAACTGGGATCGCTAAAGTTAGTTACACCTAGCAGTGGATTAAAATGTTAGCATTAGACGGGTAATGAACTAGAATCTTAGTCTCCTCGTCTGCTATGACTTGGAAACATTTGCTGAACAGGTTTTCAAGGGTCTTGTGGGGAGGACAGTTTTCTCAGTGTAATTTGGAAGGTGGTCTCCTTTTACTTTCTTACTTTACTTTTTCCAAGGGGAGACAGGGGACAAAAATCGAGAAAATATGGGAAGGCAATGTTACGTATTGTGGGTGGTAATTAGGCCCACAGACTATTTTAAAGTAGTGTTTGGTAGAGTAGGCTAAGATTGAGCATGATTTGGGCTTAATCGAGGGAACATTAATAAACTTTAATTACTGGTAACTTAAAAAAAAGACACCTAGTGGCAAATATGATTTTAAAAATAGCACCTAAGAATCTCTATTAATAAGCTTTGCTTTCTCAAAAATTTCTGGAAAATTGTATCACTACATTTTGCATTCCTGTAATTAAACATGCTGAAGTATTATTCTAACACATAAAGCATGAATACTCCAAGAACAAATAAAAATGTAGGCTAGATAAAAATTGCTGATTTCATATTTGATATAACTTCAGGGGGGGAGTGACCAGGTAAAAATTATGGGCTAGTAATGCTTTATATTTATTCATAAAGTTTTATTACCCTGACCGAAATGATATCCTCTGGATTACACCTAGAAAAGTGAGATCATCTTTTAAAATTTTAAATGATTCTTATTTCTAGATGCACATAAAGATAGGGAAACACTTAATAGCGTTCAGGTTTGCTTGCACGGAAATTAAACGCATAGCAAGATTTAGCGAGTAAATGAATGATGTTTAATAGACTGGGCAGTTAGACCCAAGATTGTACTTTTGTTGTTTAAACAGCAGCCTACCCTATTTTGTTACCTTGAGCCTCAAGAACTTGTATCATGTGAAATTATTCCAGAATCACTAATTATTCCTCACCTCAGACCCTTTTCAATGAAGCGAGTCTATCCACTGAAGATTTACAGTGAAACAGGATGTTGAACTTATTATTAGGGAGCACTCCTGTCAAAAAAATTTGCAAGATTTTTTTGGAAATAATACCTACAGGGACATTTATTTTGCTTCTTCGCTTTCTCATTGAAAAGTTAGGGCCCAGTGCTCCATGTTGGCCGTTGATCATGGTGGAGGCTCCTGCGAGGTAGGCATGTAATTTCTTTATCTTTCACCTGCAAATTACACACATTATTTTACAGCTCAAAATAAGCATTCCCAATGAGTTGCATTCAGCAAATGTCTTTCACGGCATTAGTACAGAACTGAGGTACAAAAGAATATTAATCTAATACATTCCAAAATTCAAATACTTGTGATTAATAAGCATTATTATCTATAAATAAGGCCCTAATGATACTTTGGCAGTGTTGTAAACACAAGAATCAGAGGCAATTATTGTCATTATTGTTCAGCAAGTACTTCCCATGAATACCAAATGGGTTTTGCTGTCCAGCTACTTGGCAAGAAAGGTTCCTATAAAGAAACAGATGTTGGCCAATCAGGACTGGCTACTATTAACGGCCCTTAGTCCAAAATGCAGAGTCCTTAAAGAAAGAAAGAAAAAAAAAACAACACCTCAAGACATCAAAACGGTTTTGTCGTGATTTTAAAAAAATGCCCTTTTATTATAAACGTAAAAGCATCTTGAAAATAATGTTGTTTTCCAGTACTGACTTTGGTGAATGGGACGCATTAGCAACCATTGTGCCAGCCGGAAGTAAAGGTCTTGTTTGTGAGGCTCTAGACCCGGTGGGATGAGGTGCCCTTGAAGTGAAATCAGTGGACAACAAAAAATAAATTGCAACAACATGAATAACCCTTCTAAGAGCACAGGCATTGCCATGTTTCTCTTTTCCCCCTCCTCAGGTTACACAGAGCTCATTCCCTCACTCTTCTCTGTTAAACAGGACCAGCACACCAGGCCTAGCTCCAACAACACCGTGTGTGTGTGTGTGTGTGTGTGTGTGTGTGTGTGTGTAGGGAGGCTGCTGCAGTATGAGTTAAAGCAAATTCCTGACGCTCACAGAGGAGTCCATGCAGGCCCCTTGCCATACATTTTCACTCTGCACTCTGGGTCCTACAAGCCAACGTAGGACCAGATTTGGCTGTGCCAAGGAGCTGATTTTAGCTTGCAGTCTTACTAAATTCAATGGCACTGGGTAACAGCGAGATTAGTTTTTGTGGAAAAGCAAAAGAAAAAAAAAGTTCTGTATTCATTTTCCCAAGGGATAGATGCATTGAGCATTGAGTATAGATTTATTGTCTATTTTCAAGTTTTCTTGCACCAAGTCTTATGCTTTAAAGATGTTATAGGTCTGTACGGGGCTTGAGGGAGGGGCGGGGGCATTGAAAAAGCATTGAGTTGGTTCCCCATGGCACTGGAGAAACTTCAAGAAGAGTGGGGTGGCCGTGGAGTAGGTGATGTTGTGAAGAAGCCACGTGTTTGTCAACCACCATCGCTGGCTCTCAGTTTTGGTGTGAGCATGTTGTTCGTGGAGAATGCACTGTGGCATGGGGCGCTGACCCACTGGAGGTGAGTGAGAGTGTTGTATGGACTCCCTTCACCCCCAAGCCCCCAGCAGACACTTCTTTATCAGCACATTGGGTTTGATGGGATTTTTCCCTTCTTGCCTTCAGGAAACAGAAGCAAGGGATTCCACTTTCCTGGCAATAACCTGGGTGGGGAACCAGGGAGAGTGTCAACCTATGAGATTTTCCTCTGGCTCCTAAGGAGAATGTTCTTGCCACACTGAGCCCTCAGCCTGGACTTTTGTCACGGAGGAAGGTCTCCATGCTCGGGGCTGCAGGTGGCTGGATTCCAAAGCTGTTGTTGACAGGAGGCCTTGGGCACTGTGTCCTCTCTTCTATTTTCAACTCTTCTAAATGGGCTGGAGGGAGAATGGCCCACCAGAATTCAGCAGCCTGTGCTCTCTGAGTGGGTAAACAGTAATGATAATGACCCAGTCTTTTACTAAGGACTTAACACGTGCTTAATATGTGTCGTCGTACTGAAGCCTTTAAGTGCATGTTTGTATTCAGGTTTGACGGAGGAGCTGAGGGGGTGCTAGGGGGTTCCTAAATCACCTGCCCAAGGTCATGTGCCGGTGGTACACCATTTCAGTCGTGTCTCTTAGAGACGGTGTGTTTTTAACAGCAGTGCTTTACTGCTGTCCAAATTCTGGGGTACCCTGCTGCTTTCTCCCCTTCTTGGAGTTTCCCAGATGTCCCCACTGGCAAAGCAGTCCCGTAATATTTGTGAGTGCAGCTGACCACCCCTCTGCACCCCCCCCCCCCCAACTGCAGGCTCATATCAAAACAAGGCTGGTAAAGGCTCTTAGGCCTCCTAACACAGCACGGCCACACTCAGCTACATCTCCCAGCCCTGTGTAGTATGGGAACAGAATAAGGCTCAGCCTCTTAACCTGGAAGGATTACTGCAATTTGGTTTGGATGGCCCATTTCCACCAAAGCACAGCAATTATGGTGAGGTCTCAGAAAGTGCATGTGTGTCTATCTGTAAATTCCTGCGCTGGATATGCAGAAAGGGATGTGTCAATTTCTCTGTATATGAACACCCTAGGGAAGAGAATAACCTGCTAGTGGGAAGCACTACCCAGCCACAAAGTTCACTGTGACTCTGGAGATTGTCTCTTCTTTCAGCCTGACGAAAGAGCCCATCGGGCTCTTTTGGCTGGTCTGCTCCTCACTGTGCACACATTTGCAGGGAATAAGTGGGTGCCTTGAAGACACAGGCAGAGCCCCTGTCTTAAGCCTCTTCACTGCCCTTGGCATCTTTTGGGAGACAGTGGAGCTTTTTCAGATGAGCCCAGGATAAATCAGGAGGGCTGGACCCGATGCACCCCTTCTCCCCCCAAGGGAGTGCTGTGAATCTGAGCATTAATTCCTCATTACATTGACCAAGGAGCAGAGTATACAAATGCTGGTTCCTGCCCGGAGGGAAATGCATGCTTTCTCCTGGGGTTTAAGAGAAAGTACAGTCAGCTGTGGAACTTTGAGAAACACCAGTGCTCTACTCACCGCAACAGTGACACAAAGGTTGAAAAATACTCCTCAATAATGATCTCGTCCTAAATGAAATCTTCATTGCTTGTCACTGGCCCCCAAAGGGCAAAATGTTATCTGTAAAGGTCAGAGTGAAAAGGTTACTTGGCTTTTGGAAAATGACTTTCACCAATTAATTAATTAGGTATTAATTAGTTAATATTCTGCCTCATACCAAGAAAGAATATGACACAATTTATAAAAATACGAGATAGGCGGAAACTAAGGTCGGAAAAATGAGCCGGGGGAAGGCAGCATAAACTAATGTGTAACCTCAGATTCTGTGCTCTGCTTTAAGATACTAGAAAGTCACATAAAATGACATGAGATAGCGTTTGCTTTCTCCGTCACAAAAAACCAGAAAAATAAAAAAGAAAGCCTTTACACTAAGCTATCAATCTATGTTAACTTTTATTTGAAAAGACACTGCTTTCAAGATGAACTATCAATTACATATGAGTAGAATATATTTCCTAAACTTCCTTGCTGTATTCAACCTCAGAGATGGTGTTCTGAGAGGAATTTACTACGATCGCTTTTGTATTCAAAACAAAAAAGTGAATCTTGAGGCCATTCAAAATGTATATTGGAGAAGTAGCATTATGATGCTCTTTGGCAACTTCTAATGTTAGCAATTGGCATTTTACTTCCTATATTTACTTCCCATAAAATAATTTGACAGTTTGGAAAATAGAGACCTTGTCTGCTTCTTCGCAGTGAGACCCAGGAAATCAGTGAATGATCCATATTTTTACTGCTTCTTTTTCTTTGTCGTTGTTGTTATTGTTGTTTAGATAGTCAAGAGGGAGACAGTAGAAGAACTCAGTGAAGTCCCTTAGAGTTAGGGGCATCTCAATTCATGCACTAAGCCACCAACTAGTTTAGTGGTTTGGTTGCCTCATGTAACTCTTTTGCTCTCTGATTTCTCATCTGTTAAACCAGGGTAAGGGATTTAGTTGGTCTATTTAGCTGCCTTTTCTAGTCATAAAATTCTGTTGTGTTGAATTTTCTATCATCTAGAGAATCCATTAATGTAAGCATGATTTTTAAATATCTAGTTATATTTCAATTGCTATAGAACTTGCATGTAAAGAAGAATATGGGGCATTCTATTATGTGGTGTAAATCAATAAGATGAAAATGTATCCATTGACAACATTTGTATTTTCACCTATTACAGAACCGGTGCCATCTCTTTGAATACAATACACTTTTATGCCCCATTAAAGCATGCTTGACATAGCTTTCAACTACTTGCAAATGCTGAGAAGTTGCAAAACATAACATTTACAAAAGATACATCTGGTGCATATTTATATGACTTGGAATAAGGAATCATTTAAATACTGCTGAGCCATCTCCATATTAGGAGAAAAGATACTCCATGTCCATATGTGAAATCGGTAGTAAAATACATGTAGGTTTAACTTTCTCTTATGCATTTTTTTTCTTCACACATGTTAAAAATATGAAAATACTGATTAGGTCTTAATTCATCTATTTGAGTTGCTGCGATTGCTTCTCCCTTGAATTTATAGATCACATCATTAAACCTAGTTTATATTCTAGAGGAGATGAGTTTTGAAAGGGGTTGAAAGTAGCACTTTCTACTGAGAAAAGTTGCTTCTTCAGGTGCAGGAATTCTTAATGTGGCGATCATGGATAAGTTCAACACCCAGAGATAAGCTTCAGGGCTCTCTGAACCTCCTGGATTTATATGCAAACATTTGTGTGTGTCTATCTGCCTGTACATATATTTTTTTCCCTGGTGAAAGCATAACTCACAATTGTATCTTAAAGAGTGTTGTGATCCTGGAGCAGTTGGAAAGATTTGAAATCCTGGGAAATACTTGGGGTTACCTCTCACTAGTCGTTTAATCTACCTTCTGTAGCCCCTGTCTTCTGCAGGTTTTATCTGAAAAATGTAAGTGTTGCACTAGGTAATCTCAGATGCCATATGCCATTTTCTGCACCCACATTCTGTAGGTTTAAGTGGGAGACTTCCCTCCATCCACCTAAACACTTAAGCTCTAATGTCGTCAGAATTTGTTCTACCCCGTGCGTTTGTTTCTGATTGTTACTGTGGAGTTTCAGAGTGGAGTAAAGGTGGGTTACACTGAGCAGTATGCAGGACTGCATACATACCAATTTGGGAAAAAAGAACACCTAAATTGTACAGCTTTTCTAGAATGCCATGTGGTACAGCATATGAAATATAACTTGTACCCTCCAGCTCACACACACTTTAATTAATGTTATGGGCTGTGCTTTAAACGGAGACAAGTGAGAAAACCAAGGTTAAGGACGCTCTGTTCTTTACTATGTAGACGGAAAAAAGAGACAGCTATGTAAATTAAGGATTTCGTATCTCCTTGTCAATTTCTTATCTGTTGTCAGTTTGAATGATTTCTAAATCAGAAGAATGCTGAAGATCTGTTTTCCCATCAATTTTGAGCCTAAGGAATTTGGAGCTGAAGTTCTGAGCCAGGAAACAGTCCTGTTTTGAATTCAGAGGCTCTGCTGCTGAGCACAGATGCCAGGCTGATGATAAATTCCAAAAGGTTCAGCTTGATATTTCAACCCCAGAGGTCAGAGAGGATTCTTGGAGTGGGCAAGGGGAGTAGCAGGGAATCTGTTGTTGTAGCACTTGGGAGGGGAGCAGTTTAGCAGGCCCCGGGTGACATGGCCAGCTAGGAGAGACTCACCTTTCCTAAGTGGAATAGTGTGGTGGGCACTGCCGGCCTCAGGCTGGATGGCAACTCTGTGTTTTTGTATGTTTGACTTGGTGCATCCCTAACATCTGGAAGGCTTTCTAAATTTCTCACTTCACAGTTCGTTATTACGGTGTTTCAAAGGCTACACCTCCAAAGCTGATGTGATCTATTGTGCAAATTTTCTTAATTTGAGAGGTATTGATTGGGCAGATTGTCCCGCATTATTATTTTTTGGAGCCCGAGATCAATCATGTCCGTGTGGCAGCTATGTGTGCGGGCTAAGTCCACAGGAACACCACAAACCAGATTCCAACCTCGGAGGCAAGGACTGACTGCCACCTTTCTAGCCTTCTCTCTTTCCCCAGATATTTTCCTCTGTTGCAGATCTAGTAAAACTCTTTCCTTTAACAAGAAGCGATAACTTTTTCTGAGTTCAAAGCCCCACGGAGACTATTTTTCGGGGGAGGATGGCTTGAAAGTGTCCTGTAGAACCGAGATGGCTGCAGTCATGAACTTCATACGAAGTCCGATTTAGCGCAAATGCGTTATGATGTATCCTGATGACAGGAGGAAACCGGGGATTTATTTATTATTAATTCGTATTTCGAAGGGTTGACAGAACTTTTCACGACCAATTGAAATGACAAAAAAAAAAAAAAAGGACATGATTAAGGCTTGAAATATCACAGACCAAATTGCAATGGGGAAGGGAATAAAAATACGTTTTTTTTCTTCTAAAGGACCGTAACTCTAATGTTCCCAAGTGTTGTCAAAACCAGAAATACATCCTGCATCCTGTTTCCTTAAACAGTGAAGGGATTGTTCTGCCTTTTATGGTTATTTACCATGGTGCAAAGATGTGATGAGTCAACCTGAGTACCAGGGAACCCCAGGAGGTGGGAGGGAGGTCAGAGTAAATTCGGCTAATGATGTTGTGTTTTCATCTTTGGAAGGAAGGGAAATAAAAGACTGATGCTTGTTACTGACGCCATTTGGTCTCCACTGGAAGAGATCTGAAAGGCCAAAGTTGTCCTGATCGAGGGCTCTGTGTTCTGTCCTCTCAGTTTTTCCCGAGCCCTGTCCCCAGCCCGGGTGCAGCAAGACTGTGGTTTGGTAAAAGACACTTGAGCTTTCTACCTAGGAATACTCTCTCAGGAACCTCTTTGAGAATATCAGTAAAGCGACCACAATAAAATCGAATGACATGCCGTTGATAACGTGAGCTGGTGTAGGTTTAACTGAAACTCATCCAGTCAATAACACATCTGTTGATTTCGTGTGCACAAACACAGGGTAAATAGTATTTTACTTCAGTGTCATAAGGACCTTGGGAAAAGAAATGAAGTGTGTCCAAAGCACCTTCGGAAAAGCCACCTTCCGGGTCAAAAGTAACCTTCCCGTCAGAGTGACTCAGTGTTGCTTGCAGCAGAAGGTCATAAGATACCCCATGCAATGGAAAGCAACAGAGAACCAAACGACAAAAGATATCTGGCCCTTTTTCGCCACGGACTTTTTAAGTCCCTTCCCTGAGGTCCTGGTATTTCTCCTGTAATCAACGTACGTTATTTTGATTCAGAAACACCATTGGTTTATCATGATATATACTTTTTTCAGTTGGATAGTATTATTCGGGGGGAGGTAATTCCATCTTGGAGAGGTTCTGCTTTGCAGAGGTGAGAACTGAAATCCTTCAACTCGGGTTTCTTAGATTGCAGTCCACCTAGAGAATATTTTCTTATGTCTCTTGAACTTTTCTATTCATTTCATTCATGAATTAAGTGAATCATGGGTGGGGCAGTTTTTTTCTCACCCTCCCCTCCCCGGTTTTATGGAGAAATCATTGACACGAGTCCCTGTCTAAGTGTAAGGCACGCAGCATGAGAATTTGATTTACATGTACCGTAAAATGCACAATAGCTTCAGCCAACAACTCCCTTCTCATACAGACCCAATGAAAAGAGAAGAAAGACGAAAAAAAGAAAAAACAATGTTTTTTTTCTCTTTGCACTGAGAACACTCAGGATTTACTCTCTTAACTTTCTTATACGTCATATAGCTGTGTTAGCTGTAGTCCTCTCGTTGTACATTACGTCCCTAGTATTTATTTATTTTATAACTGGAAGTTTATGCCTTTGGACCACCTCATCCTTTTCCTATGAGGGCTTTTATTCTTCCTTTTAGATTCCACACGGAAGGGAGATGACAGAGTATTTGTCGTTGTCTGACCTCCTTTGCTTAGTTGAATGCCCTCAGGGTCCATCCATGTTGTCACAAGTGGTGGGATTTCCTCAATTTCTTTTACGGCTGAATAATATTCCATTGTGTATATTTCCCAGAATTTCTTTATGCATTCATCCGTTGACTGGCACAGGTCTTGACTTTTGTAAATGACGGCGCTATGAACATGGCTGGGGGTGCAGATATATTTTGGGGTTAGTGTTTTTGTTTCCTTTGGCTATATTCTCAGACAAAGAATTGCTGGATCATAGGACAGCTCTATTTTTAATTTTTTGAGGGTGTTCCATACTGTTTTCCATAGTGGCTGTACCAATTTACAATCGTAACAGCAGTGCACAGGGGTTCCCTTTTTTCCACATCAATGCTAACTTTATCACATCATAATGTTATCTTTTGTCATTTAGATGATGGTCGTTCTACTGAGCTTGAGGTGATACCTCCTTGTGGTTTTGATTTGCATTTCCCTAATGACGAGTGATATTGAGCGTTTTTAATGTACTTGTTGGCCTTTTATGTATCTTCTTTGGAGAAATGTCTATTCAGGTCCTCTGCCTATTTAAAAATTGTTTTTTTGTTTGTTTGTTTTTTGTTATGGAGTTGTATGAATCCTTTATACAGTGTGGCTGTTACCCTTTATCAGATATATGGTTTATCAATATTTTTTCCCATTCTGCAGGTTATCTTTTCACTTTGTTAGTTTCTTTTGCTGTCCAGAAGCTTTTTAGTTTCATGTAGTCCCAAGTGTTTATTTTTGATCTTGTTGCTTGTGCTTTTGGTGTCATATACCAAAAATCATTACCAAGACCCATGACAAGGAGTCTTGTTTTCTTTTAGGAATTTCATGGTTTCAGGTCTTACATTTACGTTTTTAACTCATTTCAAGTAAATTTTCGTGGGTGGCATAAAATGTGGGTCCAGTTTCATTACTTGTGAATATCTACTTTCTCTGGCACCATTTATCAAAGAGACTGTCTCCCCCCCCCCCCATTGATTATTCCTGGCCCTCTTGTCAAATTTTAGTTGACTGTATCAGCATGGGTTTATTTCTGGGCTCTTGATTGTGTTCTATTGGTCTATTTGTTTCTTTTTATGACAGTACCATGCTGTTTTGATGACTATAGCTTTATAGTATAGCTTGAAATTAGGGAGTATTATGCCTCCTTCTTTCCCAGATTTTTTGTTTTGTTTTGTTTTATTTTTTGTTATCTGGGATCTTTTCATGGTTCCATATAAGTTTTAGGAGCGTTTTTTCTACTTCTGTAAAAAATGCCTTTGGAATCTTGGTAGGGATTGCATTGTATCTATAGCTAGCTTTTGGTAGTACTGACCTTTTAACAATACTAATTCTTCTAAACCATGAACACAAGATACCTTTTTATTTATTTGTGTCTCTGATTTCTTTCATCAATGTCTACTAGTTTTCAGACTAGAGATATTTCACCTCCTCTGTTAAACTTACTCCAAAGCATTTAATGTTTTCAATGATATTGTAAATAGGATTGATTTCTTTATTTTCCTTTCAGAAATTCTTTGTCACTGAATAGAAATGTTACAGGTTTTTGTATGTTAATTTTATCTCCTGCAACTTTACTGAATTCATTGATTAGATCTAACGATCTAACAATTTTTTCATTGACTCTTTAGGATTTTCTATATATAAAATTATGTCATCTGTAAATACAGACAGTTTTGCTTCTTCTTTCCAATTCTGATACCTTTTATTTCTTTTTCTTGCCTAAGTGCTCTAGGAACTTGAACAGGAGAAGAGGGAGTAGGCACTCTTATACATTTCTCATCTTAGAGGAAAAGCTTTCAATATTTCACAAATGAGTATGATGTTAGCTGTGGGCTTGTCACATATGACCTTTAGTATATTGATAGATGTTTCTTTTATACCTAATTTGTTAAGAGTTTTTATCATGAATAGATGTTGAATTTTGTCAAATGCTCTTTTTTGCATCTAGATGATCATATGTTTCTTTTGTTTCATTTTATTGATATGATGGATTGTGTTAATTGATTTGTATATCAATGTTGTATATACAATGTTGTATATACAATTATACAATGTTTGTATAATTCAATGTTGAATTATTCTTGTATCCTAGACATAAAGCCTATTTGATCATGGTGGAGGTGCTGTTGAATTCTGTTTCCTAGTAGTTTACTGAGAATTTTGCATCCATCAAGGATACTGGCCTGCAATTTTCTTCTGTAGTAGTATCTTTTTCTGGTTTGGGGATCACACTGTCCTCGTAAAATGAGTTTGGGAGTGTTCCCTCCTTTTTGATTTTTTTTTTTTTATAAAAGCCTGAGAAATACTGGTGTCTCAAAAATTGATTTTTGTAATTGGTCTATTCAGATTTCTTATTTCTCCTGATTCAGTCTTGGGAAGTTGTATATTTCTAAGACTTCTTCCATTTCTTCCAGGTTGTTTAGTTTGTTGGCATACAGTTGTTCATTAGCAGCCTCTTATGATCCTTTGAATTTCTGTGCTATCATTTGTAGTGTCTCATTTATCATTTATGATTTTGTTGATTTGGGTCTTTTCTCTCTTCTTGGTTAGTCTAGCTAAGGACTCGCCAATTTACTTTATCTTTTCAAAGAACAGAGCCTTAGTTTGCCTAATCTTTTCTATTGTTTTTCTGTTCTCTATTTCTTTCTGCCATAATCTTTATGATTTCCTCTCTTTTGATAACTTTGTGCTCAGTTTGCTTTTCTTTTTCTAGTTCCTTAAGGTATAGAGTTTAGTTATCATTTGGGATCTTTCTTATTTCTTAATGTGGGTGTTGATTGCTATGAACTTTCCTCATAAAACTGCTTTTGCTGCATCCCACAAGTCCTGATACATGGTGCTTTCATTTCCATTTGCCTCAAGAAACTTTTTTTATTTCACTCTTAGGTCTTTTTTGATCTGTTGCCTGATTAGGTGAGTGTCGTTTAGTGTCCTTATGTTCATGAATTTTCTAATTCTCCTCTTGTCCTTGGTTTCTAGTTTTATGCCATTGTGGTCAGAAGAGATATTTCATTTGATTTCTATCTTATTGCATTTGCTAAGATTTGTTTTGTGGCCTAAAACATGGTCTATCCTAGAAAATGTTCCATATGAGGTTGAGAAGAATGTGTACTGTGTTGTTGTTGGATAGAATGTTCTGTATATGTGCATTAGGTCCATTTGGTCTATAGTGTTACTCCAATCCTCTGTTTCCTTATTGATTCTCTGTTTTGATGATCTATCTGTGGTTGAAAGTGGGGATTAAAGTCTCCAACTATTATTGTATTACTGTTTATTTCTACTTTTAATTCTGTTAGTTTTTGCTTTATATATTTAGGTGCTTCCATGTTGAATGGATAAATATTTATAATTCTTTATCTTCTTGATGTATTGACCCCTTTATTATTATGTAATAACCTTCTTTGTCTCTTTCTGCCATTTGTAGTTTAAGGTATATTTTATCTTCCGTAAGTGTAGCTACCCCACTTTTTTGGTGACATTATTTGAAATGTTTTTTCCTATCTCTTCAATCTTCTTCTAGTTTAAGGCCAAAGTGAATCTCTTATAGGCAGCATATTGTTGGATCTTGTTTCTTTTTATCCTTTAAGCCATTCTATGCCTTTTAATTTCAATGACTTTTAATTTCCTCTATTTTTATTTAAAGTAACTACAGCTGATGTTTGAACAATGCAGGGGTTAGGGACCCTGACTTCCTACACAGTCAAAAATCAGAGAATAACTTTTGAAATTTCCAAACTTGGGGCATTTGGGTGGCTCAAAGTATCTGCCTTTGGCTTAGGTCATGATCTCAGGATCCTGGGATCAAGGCCTACAATGGGCTCTCAGCAAGGAGTCTGTTTCTCCTTCTCTCCTGTCCCCCTGCTTGTGCGCGTGCTCTCTCTCTCTCTCTCTCTCTCTGTCAAAATAAATAAATCTTTAAAGAAAAGAGAAACTGGGACGCCTGGGTGGCTCAGTTGGTTAAGCAGCTGCCTTCGGCTCAGGTCATGATCCCAGCGTCCTGGGATCGAGTCCCACATCGGGCTCCTTGCTCGGCAGGGAGCCTGCTTCTCCCTCTGCCTCTGCCTGCCTCTCTGTCTGCCTGTGCTCGCTCGCTCTCCCTCTCTCTGACAAATAAATAAATAAATAATCTTTAAAAAAAAAAAAAAAAAGAAAAGAGAAACTCCCAAACTTTATCTACTAATAGCCTACTATTCCCCAGAAGCTTTCATGATAAAGAGTTAACACATACTTTATATGTGCGTGTATTACGTAGTGCATTCCTACCATAAAGTAAGGTAGAGAAAAGAAAACAATATTAAGAAAATCATAAGGAAGAGAAAATACATTTACAGTACTGTACTGTATTTATTAAAAAAAATTGTGTATAAGTGGAGCTTTGCCGTTCAAACCTATGTTGGTCAAGGGTCAACTGTATTGATAGGTAGAGACTTACTATTGTCATTTTATTAATTATTCTCTGGATGTTTTGTTGATCTGTTTTTTTCTGTTTCTTATCCTGCTGTCTTATTTGTGTTTTGACATCTTTTGGTATCATGTTTTGACTTCTTTATTGTGTTCTTTTGTATAGTTATCATAGGATTTTTTCTAGTGGTTACATGATACTTACATGTAATACCTTAAACTTCTAACCCCTTATTTTAAACTCATAACAACTTAGGAGCATCTGGGTGGCTCATTTGGTTAAGTGTCCAACTCTTGGTTTCAGCTCTGGTCATGATCTCAGGATCATGTGATTGAGCCCCGTGTCAGGCTCCATGCTTAGTGCAGTTTCTTTGAGATTTTCTATCTCCCTCTCCTTCTGAGAGAGGAGGCTCTCATGCTCTCTCTCTCTAAAATAAATAAATAAATCTTTAAAAAAAAACCATAACAACTTAACTTTAATGCAGTTAGCAAGCTTTACAGTTTTATTTTTTCTTCTCCCTCACATTTTAGGTTATTGCTGTCAAAATTTATGTGTTTTTTTCATATTGTATAACTAATAACAGATTATTGTAGTTATGGTGACTTTTACTACTTTTTTTTTTTTTTTTTTTTTACTTTCAACCTGCAGGGTTTTCTTTTTCTCTTTCTTTCTTTCTTTTTTTTTTTTTAGGGAGGAAGGATGAGGGTGAGGGAGAAAGAGAATCTTGATGTGTTTCTTTGATTTTGTTATGAATTGGTTTATATAATTGGCTGGTCCCATCTTAGGGACATAGATATTTAAAATTGTTAGATCTTCTTGTTGGACAGACTTTAAGTATGATATAGTGTCCTTCCTTATCTCTTATTATAGTCTTTGGCTTAAGAAATCTAATTTTTCTGATATAAGGATTGCCACCCCAGCTTTCTTTAGATGTCCATTAGCACAGTAAATTGTTTGCCACCTCCTCACTTTAAATCTGAGGTGTCTTTGGGTCTAAAATGAGTTTCTTCTAGACAGCATGTTGATGGGTCTTGTTTTTTTATCCATTCTGATACCCTGTGCCTTTTCATTGGGGGCATTTAGCCCATTTACATTCAGGGTAACTATTGAAAGATATGAATTTAGTGTCATTGTATTGCCTGTAAGGTGACTGTTACGGTACAGTATCTCTGTTCCTTTCTGGTCTGTTACCTTTAAGCTCTCTGTTTGCTTAGAGGACCCCTTTCAACATTTCCCATAGGGCTGATTTGGTGTTTGCAAATTCCATTAATTTTTGTTTGTCCTGGAAGCTTTTTATCTCTCCTTCTATTTTCAATGACAGCCTACCTGGATATAGTATTCCAGGCTGCATATTTTTCTCATTTAGTGCTCTGAATATATCATGCCAATCCTTGCTGGCCTGCCAGGTCTCTGTGGATAGGTCTGCTGCCAATCTAATATTTCTGCTGTTGTATGTTACAGGCATCTTTTCCCTGGCTGCTTTCAGGATTTTCTCTTTGTCACTAAGACTTGTAAGTTTTACTCTTAATGATGGGGCATGGACCTATTTTTATTGATTTTGGAGCTATTTTTATTGATTTCGAAGGGGTTTTTCTGTGCCTCTTGGATTTTGATGACTGTTCCCTTTGCCAAATTAGGGAAATTTCTGTACTATAATTTGCTCCAATATACCTTCTGCCCCTCTCTCTTCTTCTTCTGGGATCCCAATTATTCTAATATTGTTTCATCTTATGGTATCACTTATCTCTTGAATTCTCCCCTCATGGTTCAGTAGTTGTTTGTCTCTCTTTTGCTCAGATTCTTTATTCTCCATCATTTGGTCTTCTATATCACTAATTCTCTCTTCTGCCTCATTTATCCTAGCAGTAAGAGCCTCCATTTTTGATTGCACCTCATTAATAGCTTTTTGATTTCAAGTTGGTTAGATTTTAGTTCTTTTATTTCTCCAAAAAGGGATTTTATTTCTCCAGAAAGGGATTCTCTAGTATTTTCCATGCTTTTTTTCAGGCCCAGCTAGCACCTTGATAACCTTGATAATCGTCATTCTGAACTCTGGTTCTGACATCTTACTAATGTCCACATTGATTGGGTCCCTAGCCTTTGGTATTGCCTCTTGTTCTTTTTTTTTTTTTAAGGTGAGTTTTTCTGCCTTGTCATTTTATCCAGATAAGAATAGATGAATGAGAGAACAAAATACTAAAAGGATAGCAACTACCCCAGAAAAATATACATTAACCAAATCAGAAGAGACCTGAAACTGGTGAATAGAACAGAGCCACACACTTGATTTGGGGTATATTTAGGTCTGTTAGAAGAAACAACCTTCCAAAATTTTAAAGAAAGAAAAACTTATATATATATATATATATATATATATATATATACACAAAAATAAGGGTAAACATGATGAAGGGATGGAATATGACTGTAAAGATGAAAATTTAAAAAGATTCTAAAAAAGGAATTTGTAAGATAAGAAGTTGGCTGAAAAAAGAAAAAAAAAAGAGGAAAGAATGTGATCAGGCTGGAGACTAGAGCAAAGCCATGTGCTAGATTTAGGGTATATTTTGATCTATTAGAAGAAATTATATCCCAAAACTTTAAAGGAAAAAGAAAAAACTGTATGTATACAAAATATAAGGTTAAATACAATGAAGGGATAAAATATGAGCATAACAATGAAAATTAAAAATGAGTTTTATAAAGGTATTGATAAAATAATTAAAAATGTTAAAATAGGAGAAGAAAAATTTAAAAAATAGAATAAGAAAAATAAAATTAAAAAGTTTAACTTTGAAAAACTAAAGAATCATGGGAAAAAGCCATGAATTCTATGTACAGCATTCCCTCAGTTCTAGAGTTCCATGGTTCTCATTGATGGGTACACTTGGTCTTGGCTGAATATTCTTGCTGATCTGGAGGAGGGGCCTGTTGCAGTGTTTCTCAAATGTCTTTGCTGGAGGCAGAATTGAACCGCCCTTGCCTGGGGCCAGGCTAAGTCATCTGTTTGGGCTCATGCTTGGAGCTTTTGTTCCCTGATCGTTTTCTTTACAGCTTTGGAGGACGGGAATTAAGATGGCGGCCTTCTTGTCTTCGGCCCAGAGGAGCTTAGAGTTCGGGGCCCCACTCCTCAGTGCTCCCTCAGAGAAAGCAGTCAATCGCTCCCATCTCCTTGGTCTCCGGCCGCACTCTGTGCTCACATGGCCTGTGATTGAGCGTTTTCTATCTCGGCACATGGCCCCGTTTGGAGTCTCCAAACCCAGCTGATTCCGGAAGCACACTGCAGCATCACTCCTCTCCAAGGAGGAAGGTGAGTCTCCCAGGATCTGCCACTTATGAGTCCCTGCTCAAAGAGCAGGTGCCTGACTGCACCTTGAATCATGGTTTAAGGTAACCCTGTCCTGAGAGCCCACTCCTTGGCTCCCTCTCTGCGGTCGGCTTCCCTGCTCTGATACCTGGGGGTTTTGCCACACTCAGACATCCAAGGTCTTTCTGTGTCCCTGCGGGTCCTGAGACCACACTGTCCCCACAAGGGCTCCACCTCCCGCTTAGCCTCGGGAGGGACATTTCCCCGCAGAGTAGACTTCTAAAAGTTCCGATTTGGGGTGTCACTGCTCTACCGCATGCTGGGAGCCCCCTGCCCTACAGTCTATGGTCCCATATAGCCTGTCAAATTCACTTCTCTACACGTTCTACCTTCCAGAAAGTGGTTGATTTTCTGTTCCTAGAATTGCTGTTCTTCTGTTCCATCTCCTCTTGAGTTTGTAGGTATTCAGAATGGTTTGATAACTATCTAGTTGAACTCCTGGGACCTGCTATTTCAGTCTCCTACTCCTCTGCCATCTTGCTCCTCCCTCCAAATAAATCCAAGGTAGAGAATCTTAAGCAGACTCCATGTCTAGCATGGAGCCCTATGTAGGACTTGATCTCACAACCTTGAGATTATGACCTGATTTCATTGCGTCCCGTAATTCATGTAGGTTTTCTTCAGTCTTTTGTATTCTTTTATCTTTTTGCTCCTCAAATGGTTAATATCCAATGTCTTACACTCCAGATCACTGATTCTTCTGCAAGGTCGAGTCTGCTTTTGAAACTATTAAATTCTTTAGTTCAGTTATTATTTTTTCAATTCTAGAGTCTCTCTCTCTTTCTTTTGGTAGTTGCTGTTTCCTGTTGAACTATTTATTTTGTTCATGATTTGTGTCCCTTATTTTGTTTAGTTGTCCTGTCTGTGGTTTCTTGTAGTTCACTAAACTTCCTTAAGAGGATTATTCTGAATTCTTTGTCTGCCAGTTCACAGATTTCTGGTTTTTTTTTTTTTGGTGGGGGGTGGGTCCATTATTGGCACTTTATTAGTTTTCTTTAGTGGGGCTATTGACTTGATTCTTCATGATCCTTGATTCCTTCTGTTGGGATGTTCACATTGAGTGATTGTGCTCTTATTCCAGATGTATAGCTTTCTTTGGGCAGAGACAGTTTTTCACCAGTCAGCTCAGTTTGGGTTTCTGGGCAGGTTTACTGGTAATGTCCTGGGGAAGGTGGAGCCTGCTGTTATGGTCTATTTTTAGGTGAGGCAACGTGCAAGCTCTTAGGAAGTGGATGGGGATGTATGCCACTGGCTAAGAACAGTTGGCTAGTATGGCTAGCTCAGTTTCCTACTCAAGTGAGGCTGTAGGATGGGCTTCATGGTTGTTGGGGTTCTCTGGTCAGCCTTGCTAGATGGTCAAGACTGGGCATTACATTAAGCCAAAGATGAAGCTATGAATTAGCATCCCTGCACTGGCAGGGAAGCAGGACTGACCCTGGAGCCTATACAATTCATTATTTGGGTGTCCAAAAGATGTTAGAATGTGCCCTGAATTCCCTGGGAAGGTCTGGCTATTAGTTTTGCTCTGCTGGGAGGGGAAGGCAGGACTGTGCCTTTTGCTGAAGTGCTGCTCTAGGTTGGGCTTTTGAGTGGGCTCTGCAGCTTCCTTTTGGCTCTGGTTAGGTTTCTTGGTTAGACAGGTTGAAGGTTGTATTCAGTAATGAGTGGGGCTAGGAACCATTCCCTATCTTGGTACAGCAGGAGCAGCAGCTCCTCTAAAGCTGGTAAAGCTCTTTGGTTGTTGTCTTAACTCAAGCCAATCTGCACCCTAAGTTCCCTGTCTGAACAGGGTCACTGGCTTTTCTCTGAAAGCTATTGCCTTTGCCAGGATAGTTTTGCTAAGTAAATATGAAACAGGCATCTGGATCAAAACAAAACAAAACAAAACAAAACACTAATGGACGGTCTATCACTCCCAGTGAAGGCACTGAAACCGGAAACGGGAATAATTCTTCTAGAGACGTTATATAGAAAACATGATCATGACATTGCAAAAACGAGGTGGGACAGTTTTGTAAACTATCTTTATGTTCTAAGTTGGGAAGGATTATCATTTAAAATGTAGAAACAATTTCTTTTTTACTATTTGTTCTAAGAATACTATACAGTGTCTGAAATTCCCTTTTTTCTTCTATTATGAACCAGGAAGATTTTTCTGATGGAGAAGATTTCTAAAAGAAATCAGGAAATGTGCATTTTTGAGGTATAATTCTCCATAAGAAAAGTCATAGACTACTAAATTATCCAAATAAAGTGGCATGGGTTATCCCTGCAGTGTTGGGAATTTATGGGTGAACATTCACTATATAATATTGAATGTTCATATGATAGATCCAGAATTTTTTAAAAAGCCATTTTGCGAGGAAACAGTGAAAATTCATTAAAATTGAGGAAAGTACATCGTGAATCTATATCCTTAAATGGCTGGCCTGTTTGGACTAAATGAATGATAACTGAGCTACAAATTCCAGTTAAGTTGGTAAAACAGTTAATGCAGTAAACAAATTAAGTGGGCTAAATTTTAAAAAACAGATTGGAAGATTAAAGTAGATAGATCAAAATCAAAGAATGCTATAAAGGAATATGGACATATCCTCCAAAATGAGAAATTTCTTGTGCTGCCATTTCCAAGGAAGGGAAGAAAGAGATGACAAACGTATTTTGTAATTATTTGAGATTAATGTGTAACTTTTGGGGTATGTAAAGTAGGAAAATAAGTGAAGAAAAATATTTGAATAAAAATCTGGAGCATTACAACAAAAATATTTTTTAAAAGCCTGCATATGTTTAGACTATTAAAAGGTCTTCCTTTCTCTTATTTTGGTTATGCCTTTTTAAGTAGCTAATGGATTTATCAGCATTCTTAACCCGAGTCAGATGATTTGGCCCCTTGGTGACTTTTCTAATGCCTCTGATACCTATTTCAACTTGTTTTCTAAAGAGACAGTATGTACTTAGCTTTCGCAGAAGTAATTTGGAACCTTTCAAACTCCCGAGTTTCTGTAGTCTTCATTTTGTTCATTGGATTTTCTTCCCCTTTGCCTTTCCTCCCTCCTCTTAAAGTTTAAAATTAACCTTCCATTCCCACTTTGTCTTTTTCTTTTTGCTTTCCTCTGTGGTTCACTTCTTTCCTAGTGATACTACTAGGATTTTTTTTTTTTTTGCCTCACCATCGAGTTTCTCTTTCATTTTTCTTTTATGCATCTATTGACTCTCCTTTATCCATAACATCCATTTTTAAAAAGATTTTATTTACTTATTTGACAGAGAGACAGCGAGAGAGGGAACACAAACAGGGGGAGTGGAAGAGGGGGAAGCAGGCTTCCCATAGAGCAGGGAGCCCGACGCGGAGCTCTATCCCAGGACCCTGGGATCATGACCTGAGCCAAAGGCAGATGCTTAACGATTGAGCCACCCAGGAGTCCTATTCATAGTATCCTTATCCATCCCTGTCCCTTTTTCTTTTATGGACATAGTCATGTTGTCTTCTTTCTGTGGGGCAATTTCCCAAGCTACTGGAAATTTCAAACCAATATATGTTGATAGACAACGGATGTTTCATGCGGTACTGGATTTCTCCGTGGTCTTTCTCCGTAATTTCTTATCCACAGCTGCTCAGGCTTGCCCTCTGGCTTCCTAAGGGATGCCAGCTCTGTCTTTACTTGTGTTTTCGGACCCTTCTTTGTTTGGCCAGCTTTGGTTATGTCTAAGAAACTTGAGGTTGGGAGTTCTGCCTCACCAACTTAAAGTGGCATTTTATTTTATTATTATTTTTGCAGATCATTCTTTCTTTTAAAAAGTTTTTATTTTAGTTACAGTTAGCTAACATAGTGTTGTATTAGTTTTAGGTACACAGTAAACATGGACATTATAGTACCTTCTTCTCATCAGCTAAATACAGGGTACCTCCCCAACCATCCTTTTGGAAACAGACCTGGCTGAAAACAAGAACACCTTTAGATGGGAGGCACTGTGTTCATGCTGAGTCAACAGATAGACAAGGGTTTGGAGAGGGGTCCTCCGATTATACTGCGTGTGTCACCCTGGATAAGCCATTGGATTCTCTGCACCTCTCTTCCTTCTTGGAGATAAGGGTTTTTTGCGTACATTTTGTACCTGGTGCATTTCCAATAAGGTTTCATTCCTTGTATATGCACCTGTGGTTGACACCTCAGAAAACGTAAAGCAGTACCGTTAGGCACAGTAGACGCGGTGGCACGGCAGAAGGCAGAAGTGGTAGAAATAACGCCATTACCACAGTGCTCTCAGTGTGTGTGTTTCATTTTATCTTGACAATGACCCTGAGGTCTGATGAAGATCCCTGGCCCCTCAGTGGGGAACTGAGACCTCTCATCAGGCCACCACTGTCATGTCATTAATTTGGGAGGGAAGAAATGCCTACTAAAAAGCCACGTGGATATTGTGAAGGTAATGGGTAGTACGAGATCATCCTGAGTGTGGAAAATTGGAGCCATTCAGCCTCGTAGAAAAGAGGAGTTTTATGTTTCATTCCCAGGTTCAGAGAAAAGAAAACCTTTCCTTTTCTTTTCCTCTTTGTTGTTGTTGGCAAGAGTCTGTAAGACTGCAACTCACATGTAAGACACACTGGGCCAACTTTTCAAAGAGCCTCTATACTTTGCATGTGTTAGATTTTTCATGCATAGCTACAGTTTTGGGCGGTGGTGGAGCTTGTGGGGTGGAGGGGAGGGTGGGCACAGATGGATTTTTCACATTTGCCACCTCACTTTGAATGTGTAAATGAACTAATTTTGTGAGATTTGGTTTCCGGAAAAGAAGAGATCCCGAAGCAGGCTTATATCTAGAGCAGTGTCTTCTTTAAGTGAACAGCTCTGAAAGTGGTCAGGATTTGCAGATCTGCCTGGACGGTGATAAGAAGGTGGTGTATTGTTTGGAATAGAAATCAGCCTGAGGAGAGCTCCGAAGTGTCTTGCAGTTTGGGTGGGCTAGACATTAGTCTTGCAGTTGTGTACGGCTCATGTCATGCCTTTTTCCTAGGCACTTTTTGTCTCAGATGGACCTTCACTAGGGAATGATCGAATGTCTCAGAGTTAGTGATTTGCTAACAGAAAGCCTGGCAGGTTTGTTTTATTCTCAGAAAGATCTAGATTCCTTCTTTCTGATGTGACCCTCAGTAACTTTAAACTCCCTAGTTTTGTCTATTTGCCATCAATGCCTGTTAGGATAGAGAAAGTTACATTATGGGAGAAAGTAGGCCTCAAAACCTCAGTGGCTTAAGATTACAAAAGTTTCTTTCTTTTTTTCTGTTGTTGTTGTTGGCTCTGTGTTTTTGCTATTTTACTTATTTATTTTAACTTTTGTTCCAGTATGGTTTCTAAAATTTGAATTCCAGTAAAGTTAATGGACAGTGTTTTGTTAGCTTCAGATGTGAGATAGAGTGATTCAACCCTTTCATCCAATGCCCAGTGCTCATCACGACAAGTGCACTCCTTAATCCCAGTCTCCTATTTCCCCTCTCCCACCCCAAAAGTTTATTTCTTGATCCCATTTCATGTCCACTGTGAGGCAGAAGGGGTGCCCATCAGCCATAGATAATTAGGGACTCAGAATGATGGAAGCTCTTCTCTGTACCTGTTTCCACACTCACCATAGCGGGAGGAAGGAGACATGGCGAGGCTTGCCCTGGCTAAGGCGTCTGCCCAGAGGTGACAACTGCCACTTCTCACATTTCATTGGTCAAAAAGTCTCATGACCGTGCTCCACTTCAAAGCACTGGAAGGCACATTCAATCCTACACCAAGTCTAGCAGGAGAAGAGAAATTAACAACCTGCTGGTGACTACCTCATCGGCCATTAGACATCAGCACGCAGGGAAGGTATTTGTCTTTTGTTTATGGTAATTAGCACCACCAGTGCTAATTTCTCTACCCTGGACATTTCTGAGCATTGGTAAAAAAGTGTTGTCACATATTTCCACAGTCGTCCCCATGAAGTGAATGTTCCGCCTCCTTGGAAGCTTATAATACAGCAGCTTCAAGGACTATGGATACTTTGAAATGTTTTCAGTGACAATGATTATGATGAAAATAATAGTGAAGAATAAAAACTTACCCACAGAGAGAAATCCATCCCTTAAGCCGTGCTTTAAACTCACTTCTTTCTTTTGAAAGTACCTTTCAAGTCTTAATCAAAGGACAACATCTTCATGACCAAATTAATCAACATTTGATGGATAAGGAAGTTAAGGATCAGAGAAGATAGAGTAGACTTCTCAGGTCTCTAAGATAGAAGTGAAAGCGTTGAATTCACATTGGGGGATTTTACTGTAATCGCCAGAACAACCTTTGCCACCATCGCTACGGACCTCTGTCCCCACCCCCCCAACCCCATCATTATCCCCACCACCCTCCTCAACCCCCCCATCTTTACCACCTTCACACTACAACCACTACGCCCATCTAGTGTTATAAACACAGACAGTATGACCCAAATAATGTTTCTTTTCAGAACAATCAGGAGGACCATAAAACTAGGTAAGATTTTTTAAGCTATTAAGTTTCTTTTTCCTTATACATTTCATAATCCAGGAATAAAAAAGGTCACGGAAGAGGATTGGCAACTCTGAACAACCATGGGAACGTGGCTTGGACTAAACGTGTCTTTCTTCCTCTTCAATTTGTCTTTTTGTTTTTCCCTTTCAATTTTCTTCCTGGGGTACTTTTTCTTTCCCCTTTAAACTTGAAAGAGAGCCAGTGTTAAAAAATGCCACACTCCATGACCTTCACGGCCCAGAAGGGGTGGTGCGTTCGTGTACTATGGTAGCGCTTACTTTATTTTTATATAGCCCTTTGAAGAGCACAGATGTGGGCAGGATTTCCAAAATGGGGCTCTTTTTCCTGCCAAACTCTGCTTAGAAACCAGCATGGGGATGGTAGAAGGACCATCCGAAGCAAAGTGGCACAGTTGCCCAGTGAATCAGAGGGATTTGGCAGAATCATTGCAATCAGCATGTTGTACTTCATGAATCCACCTGTCTGCTCTGATTTGGGTGTGATGCCCCAGGCCTCTGGGAGAGTGTTCAGAGTGGGCTTTCTTTGGAGGTGATTCTTATTGGCCCCTGAACTGTGGATTCTGTCTTAGCCTCTCGGTCTAACATAGGGAAGGATGGCATCTTGGATCCTTGCCCATGGCCTGTGCAGTGTTACCAAACTTCTACAAGGCCCCAGGCATTTGTGTCTTTAAATACCCCTGCTGCCTGAGCTAATGATGGAGGGTAGAGAGATTCTGGCCCAAAGCTAACACCCTAGAGCTTTACTAACCCCCCTACCCTTAGCTCCAAATATTAACAAAACAAGGACGTTATCACATTACCAATCCAGGCTGCAATTGATTATTTGCCAAGAATTCCACGCTTCCACCTCACATAATACATTTTATTTTTCTTTTGGGGATTTGTTTTCTGAATCAGTTTACTTCTTCGTGGTCCAATAATCACCAAATGGAATTCTCTCCATCTTTCATCCTTCATCATTAGAGGAAAAAATACAGTATCATTTTCTGGCAAGAAATAAATATCTCAAAATGAAAGACAATATTTAGTGACCAAAAAAAAAAAAAATCCCTCAAGAGCACTACTTTTCTGATGAATCAGAGCTGGAAGTGATTAAGGGCTCAGTGCATTAAAACAATGAGCACTCACGTCCATTCCTTCATTTTCATAAGAAAATCAAACATCCTCTTTTAAGGAAGTGGGGGGTTGCTTAACAAATCTTTCAAGTGAGCCATAGATAAGTGCATTGGCATGGTTTGAGGAAACGCATAGAGGAAATTAAAAATATTTATTTTATTGAACTAATATTCCCAGTTGGAGATTAAAGTAGCATGGAACCCACAACTGTAAGGTTGATGCGATTTGGCCATTTAGTTTCTATTTATTTTGTTCTTAACTGTCAACTTGAACTTGAGGAGAAGTTTAAAATTGTAACTTACTAAGTGCTTAAAAGAGTGTTCCTTGTATATGAGATGGGGTTGTCTCAGATTGTATTTTTGGGTAAAAATACGTGTGGTTTGATTTTTTTTTTTTAATTTTACGTTCAGAACTTGAAATTCCTGGCTGTTTTCAAGGTTGAATAAAATTTTGCTGTGTTGTAGAGAGTTATGATTTCATGACTGTGTGAGTTTGGAAAGGTTCTTATGTCTTTTTTGTCATGGATTTCAAAAGAAAACATTTTTAAAAACACCATTTACGGGGCGGGCACCTTGCTGGCGCAGTCGGTTAAGCAACCGACTCTTGGTTTCGGCTCGGGTCTTGATCTCAGGGTCGTGAGATTGAGCCCTGCACTGGGACCCACACCCAGCAGGGAGTCTGCTTAAGATTCTCTCTTCTTCCTCTGCCCCTCCTGCTTATGTGCACATTCTATCATTCAAACAAATAAATAAATCTGTATAAAGAAAATTAAAGGCATTATTTAGGAATCAGGGCTAACTTTTTTCATTTCTGTCTGCTACCTCTTTGCTATTGGATCTGGACATACTATTCCAGGCTGGTCGTGTTCCGTTTGGTCATTGCTGTCTTCTTCCTGGTTGGACGACTATTGTACTTTTTATTTCAGATTTACAAGGAAAGGGACATCTGGAATGCACACCTGTCACATCAGACAGTCACGTTTGCTCAAGAGGCAGAAGTCGCTACCATGGTTAAGCTTCCACCAGTACTTACTATGTTCCAGGAAATAGGCAAAGGAATTTATGTCCATTATTTCTTGTGGAGACAGTTACAGTTTTGCAGTAACTATAATTATCCTCATTTTATAGGTGAGGAAACTGACCTCTCAGAGAGGATACCTCACTTTCCCATGAGCCCCTAGCCGGCAAGTGCCAGAGCTGGGGTTCTCCTGGTGGGCGTCCTGTTGGGTCCCCCCTCCCAGATGTTGCGGGGCTTCTCTAACAGTGGCAGAGACCCAGGTGTTTCAAGATGGTCGTAAACCTCCTGGGGCAAAAATTGATAAATGCAAAAGCAGGGCTACATCCCCGTCCTCTTCCGGTTCACAGCAATTCTCCTGCAAAACAACTGTGCATCTGCAGGCTGGCTTTTCCATGGAAAAGCTAGAGTGGGCACACGTTCAACTCAATTCCCACTGTGCTTTCTCACAGAGGTTCTTCCACAAGATTACAAAGACTGGGAACCCAGCCTATTATTATTAATAATTTTTAAAAGTTATTCTGGCTTCTTTCAGGGCCATATCAGTTTCAAAGATCGCTGTCAGGGTGGGAGCAACTGAAGTTAAAACGGCCTGAATGCTAAATGTAGCCTGAGAGCGGAAACTTTGTTCTTCAGAGTTGAAAAGTCGGTGGAATATTCATAGAAATGTAATATGAGCACAGGATACCGAGTCAGTGTCAAAACTTTGTTCCAAACCATATTTGCTATTTGTAAAACTCACTCCTCAGGGCCCGGCTGGAGGATGAGAGGGCAAATGGATTACAGCACGCCCTGAGTCAGGGCTGTGTGTTGGGGCCTCCCTTCCCCACGGGGCTTTTCTCCACAAGAATTAGGGTTCGTAAGGGGGGGGCAAAGGTAATGGGGTCCAGCCCTTCTAGGAGGACCATCTCTGCCTCAAATACAGAAAACTTTCCTCTGTGTTTCACCTACAGTTTGTGCCTGAGTTTGAAATAGAAACTGTGGAGGGGTCTATGTAATGTTTCCCATGTGCAGAAGTGACACCATTTGCTTTTTTCTTTGAAGCTCTCCTGATTGAGATATTGATTTAAAAAAAAAAAATCATGGTGGCATAGGTCGCAATGAATATCATCTTCAGATGCTGGACTTCTATCTTAAAACTAACCAAAGGACCCATCTACTGATGACCCAAATTTCCTTTCAAGAATTAACGAATTCTCTCGCATTTTCCCCCCCCGTGGAACTCTACTCATCTGTAGTTAATCTAAGAATTAACATTTAGCAAATTACTGCCCTAAATGAGGTATGTGCCTGGTGGCTCCGTTGATTAGAACCCTGTGCTAATGAGATCACGGGTTCAGTCCTCGGGAGGGCTGGTTCCCTTCACCGTGGTCCCTGTCTGAATCCCAGCCAGGCCTCCCAATGCACACTGCTTACAAGGGGCCTTCTGGGGAAGAATCAACACAAATTCTTCATCATTTGTGGGAAAAAAACAACTCAAAGCAGATGCCTTGAGTTAACTCAGGGCATGATAGTGATCCTGTGGGGGTAACGAAATGGTACCCTAGAGAAGGCAAGGGCTGCTTGCAGATGGTGGAGGTGTCGCACTTCCTGGGGATGGCTTCTGGGCTGGGAAAACAGATTTGGTGTGTGTAGGACGTTCTGGTCCTGCCAAGTGAAAGGGGGACTTTCATATAGGAAGGGTAGGAGGCTGGATGCTTATCCATGGGGCAGACTCAGAAGGATACTTGGTGGTGGTGGGGGTGTAGGTTGTTGAACTTTCACTCATCACTTATTTAAAAGACAGATCATTCTGGGCCTTCCCTATAATGTCAGTAGTCATGTAATTCATGGGACCATTTCTCCTACAGCCAGGCCACTCCAGCCAATTGTCTTGGGCTGGCAGGAGACACCGTAGCTAAGAGCTTGAAGAGCAGGGGTGGTTCTCACTCTTACTCCCTCTCCATTTTCCACTCTCAGAAACCACCTTTCAGAGGTAGGTCCAGGTCTGAGGCCAAACCTCACCCAAGCATGACCGGATGCCTTGATATCCTCTGAGGCCATTTCTTGGGTTTAAGGAAGAATAATGCCTAATGAGCTCCAGCTGTGCCTAGTGGCATTCCCTGTTGAAACCAGCAGCCCCCACTGGCTTTCTTCCATTTTCCGAGAATACTTTCTTCAGGGCAGCGGCCACCTCTTTTTTTTTTTTTTTTTAATTTTTTAAAAACTTTAACTATTACATCCTTATTGCCCAGCAGATTGCTTTGTGTTTGGAAGTTCCATAAATATCTGATGGATATTCAATTGTGCAACTGGTTCCATTTAGACAAAGGCAATATTTTAAATGTTATCGTCTTATTTTTCTCTTTGCAAAATTATATGCCCTTACCGGGAAAAAATGAGAAAATAGAGAATAAATATCACCCATAATGTCATCAGTTGGAGATAGCCTTTCCTGGCATTTTAGGGTGCATGATAGTTACATCTGTATATGTATCTTTCAACTATACGGGACTCAGACAATACATATTATTGTGTAATCTTTTTTTTTTAACTTATATAAAAATCTTTGCATGATACTATATATTGAGATTATATATTATTCCACCTTATTACTTTTAATTTTTTTCAGCGCATTTTATTGCATGACTGGACTTCAACTTAATCAGTCACATATTAAAATCTTGTAGTTTAAACTCTTTGCATAGTTTTGTTTATTTCCTTGGGACAAATTCCGAAAGGAGGAATTGCATGGTTCCACGGTTTTCTAATTTGCTATGTGTTGGCAAGTTGAGGGTCAGAGAGGTGCCCCCAGTATGAACTCTGGCCTGCAACAAACAATGTAGTGCCTTGCCACTCTCCTGCCTTGCCAACAGTATTTATTAATCTTTTGTATATTCGCTAACTCATAGGCGAGAAGGTAGCAGTGTGCTTGTACTTTGCATTTCCTTTATCAGTAGTGAAACTGAGTATTTTTTTCGTGTGGCTATTTTAATGTCTACTTTGCAAGGTGACTGTTAATATTTTTGAAGACCCATGTATTTTGGGGGCTAGTAGACCTCCTTCTCTCTGTTCCTTTATTGTAAAAAATCAGTTGACACCATCTATTTGAATACAAAGCCATACACAAATATGTTGATCAGCTTTGTGACCCTGCAGGATGAAGGTCAGAAGGAAGGGTCACCCAAGAGTAAATGGGCTGAGTAAATGGTTTCCAAGCAAAGACCTGGGTGAGCTTTGCCAGAGGAGGGGCGGGGAGAGCCACCTGTGAAGAAAGGGAAAGGGGATGTGACCTGAAGATTTGTGACTTTGAGAAGGTCACTGGAAATAGACAAGGTCAGAGATAGTACAGGGGCTGGCAGCTCCAAACGGGAGCCAATTAGACACAGAAGGAAGCGAGATGGGCAGGGGAGCTGTAGGAAATGAAAGAGATGGTGCCCGGGGGTGGTCTGTGGTCTCCCTGGGGGGTGGGGGACAGGCATCTCCTCAGATGTCCCTAACACAGCAACAGAAAAGAGAAACACTAGCAGCGCCTGCTTCTCTGAAGACTTATCTGGAGTCCAGTGTGACCAAGGCAGGCGTGTTTAAGACCAGAAAGGGAGATGCCACTGCACACAAGTGTGGTCTTCTGGCTAGAGTACACCTGTGCTTTCTTGTAAAGCCCAGGAGTAACCACACCTGGGAGAGGGAAGTGAAATACACAAATTGGTGGTAATTAAATAAAGATAAAATACTGCACTAAAATTGCCCCAGCATGTATATGACTCCAGTTATGTAAAACTGTATATAAAGATACGTAATACGTCATTATAAATATAGGTTTTAAACATGATATGTATTACTATATATATATGTATAGATATATATGTATATATATATACACACACACACATATACATATACATAAAATACCTGAATATAGGAATATGCACACTTGCCCATGGTCATGTCCAGAGAGTGGTAATGAGGTGAGACAGGGAGAAGGAATTATTCTCACTTTTCCTCACATTTTTAAGTGTTGCTTTACTTGTTCCAGCAAACATGTATTTATTCTCTAGCTTGTACATGGTCGAACGAAGAAAAAAAATGGTTAAGACGGGAAATATATGTGTGCTGAGGGCGGCCTTCCACTTGCCCTCAGTGGCGTGACTGGGGATTCATGAGGGCAGTAGAAGCTGAGGTCCTGGGCTGTCACCGGAGCCCCTGCCAACTCAGACAGAGGAACCCTTGGAAGTACCTGAGAGTCACACCTGGGCCCCGCAGAGCGCCGAGCTCATTGGCATGTCACACTTAGATGACAGGGGAAGCCGTGCCTTCTTGGCAGGCGGGACTCTAGCCAACAGGTAATACATTTCCAGGCCACCTGTTTCCAGATCAGGTGAGCATCGCCACCTGGCAGGGAGGAGGCACGGGTTCATTGCAGGGGAAAGAACTCGAGCTTGGTGCAGGAGGAAAAATGAGAACTTTTCTCCTTCCGTTCAAGAGCTGCCCGTGCACCATGAAACAAAGTATCTGACTGGGACTTTTTGTTATTTTACATCAGGTAAAGCCGCTTTAAGGCAACACCGTTTCCTGCGTCCTTTGTGTTCCCTGTCCTGTGGTCTGGAGACAAAGCTGGGGAACAAGACTCAGCTGACCTCTGACATTCTGGAGCGACCCTTGAGTAGGGGAGATGAACGGATGGCACGCGAGGGACCAAACAGAGAGAGGGTCACACGTGGTAAGATTGCTCTGAAGGAAACCAAAAGCGGTGGGAAGTTCAGGGCTGGGCTATTTTGGATCTGGAGACAACGGAAGGTCTTTCGGAGGAGAAGACGTTTACCCTGAGTCAGGAATGAAGAGAAAAGGTCAGCAGGTGAGTCGCCAACCGGCAGAAGGGGGACCCAGGAGGCGGGACTCAGCTCAGCCTGCTGGCCGTTGGTCTGAAGAACAGCAAGTGTGTGGGGAGCTGGTCAGCATGAGGTTTGAGAGGCCAGCAGGCATCAGGTCATGCTTGGCCCCATAGGTGGGTCATATCTAGATATTCAGTTTTGTCCTTAGTGCGAAGGCAAGGTAAAGTGTGTTTAGAAATCTGACATCATGATGCCGCTTCATTTTACACAAGCTTTACACCAGCTTCAACTCAGCATGTGTAAAGATCTGTTGAAGGAGTGCAAAATAGATAAATGGACTGATGTTCCAGGGTCAGAAAATGTCCCATGTTTATTTTATTTTACATTCTATTCTATTTTATTTCATATATCTTATTTTATTTATTTGTTTGTTTGTTTGTTTATTTATTTGACAGAGAGAGATCAAAAGTAGGCAGAGAGGCAGGCAGAGAGAGAGGAGGGGAAGCAGGCTCCCTGCTGAGCAGAGAGCCCAATGTGGGGCTTGATCCCAGGACCCTGGGATCATGACCTGAGCTGAAGGCAGAGGCTTTAACCCACTGAGCCACCCAGGTGCCCCTATCTTATTTTATATATTGTATTTTATTTTTAAGCTACAGTTTTGACTTCCATTACATCAACAGTCACTTCCATTTAGATTTATTTTCACAAAAAGACCAAGCTCCAGGGATGTGAAGGAAGTCTGATGCTGCGGAGCATGCCTGAAATCAAAGGAAAGGTTAATGAGATACTGTCTCCACAGCCTAGACTGCATGAGGCGCTTCCCCAAACGGGACACCGTCCATCTTTGTCATCTCCCAGCATGCTGGGCGGAGCAGACGCTCCTGCTGTCTCCGTGGTGTCTCCAGATGAGGAAACCATCTCAGAGAAGTGAGAAAGGACTGGGTGGGGCCATACCCCCAGGAAACCAAGAGGCACCTGGGAGTCAGCGTGAGGTAGAGGACAGACATAGATGTCGAGCTTGGGCAGATCTGGTTTCCAGACCAGCTCTGCACTTAACTGTTGTGGGGTTTTGGAATAGGCACCCTACTGTATGATCTCCATGAGGCCCACTTTCCATCTTTAAAATGAGGGTAATATCATTTACCTCATAATATATTGGTGCAGATTAAAAGAGAAGAATTAGAGTATTAGGCACACATGAGACACTCAAGAAATATTAGTTTCTAGGTTCCATTACCCACAAAAATTCAATGAATCCTTCCCAAAATAGAACATCCTATAGAATCTTACCCTCCTCTTTTTGGTTGTTGTTGTGGATGGGACATCCAAAAGGATGTTAGGGATTTTTTTTTTTTTTTTTTTTGGTTTGTGGTAAGCTGACTTTGCACTTTAAAAGGGAAAAGAAGGAAATCTGTAGTACCTCAAACAATGAGCCTTTTAAAAGCCTGCATTGGACTCCAATTTCAAAGAATATTCTTATTAACATACTTTCTTATAAATGGAGCGCTACTCATCAAATATTTATAAGTAGTAGCCCTAGAAGCCAGCACAGTGCTTGGCAAGCCTGGGGACATTTCCCACGTGCGCTGTGGGATGGCGTAGGCAGGAGAGACCCTTTAATTTTGTGACATGGTTTGGGGGCTCCAGCGTGAGCTAGTCTTGGCATGGTTTCTCCCTGCTCTGGGCCTGTTCTGGAGCCTTTCAGGACTCCCACGTAGACTGTCCTTGCAGGCAACTCCCTTTGAAGTCCCTGGGAGCTCTTTGAATGGAAAACATACACAACGGGGGTGTTGATGCAAATAAGCATCAGACCTGATGTACGTGGGGGAATAAAGGTGCTTCTCACCCCAAATATTAGCTCTCAAGCCTAGAAACTACGTTGTGATCGTTAAAGAAAAAAAGTCATCCCTCCAACAACCCCCCCCAATCTATCACCAAAGCTCCATCATCTCCATTCGCTCAGGAAATGATAAACCTGCTAATTACCCGAGAGTTTTAATTAAGCAACAGATACAGACAGTGCAGGGCTCTGTTTTTCCTTTAAACATATCAATAAAATGAAATTCTCAATTCCAGAGCAACTTGCTAAATGAAAAAAAAAATAAACATTACTCTCTTTTGAAATATCACTCATCGAGTGTGATAATTTAGAAAAATATCTCTATTAGAGATAGTTAGAGATATTTTTTGGTAGAAAATGCAGTCGCCGATGTAGCACAAAGCTGCAATTTGTAGACAGGTTAAGTAAATTAAATCACTCACTGTCTTTTTTTTTTCAATGGCTTTAAAAGTTAAAGGTAATTTGCAAAGAAAATGCTCAGTTTGAATTGGTTTGTAATATCTGTTAATGATCTTTAAAAAAATCCACTTATTCACAATCCGGTCCCTGGGGGAATTCCAACGTGCTATCAGAAAAATTTCTGAAGTCTGAAATGTCATTAGCTAGTGATTCCTTTGAAGTAAAAAGCCCCGAAAAAATAAATTATATAAGGTATACAAGTGCGCAGGACAATCACTTTGATGAATAATATCTGTGTTTTTCGTAACTAAGAACGCAACAATTGAAATCCAAGCTGCTAAATTATAGAGCTGTCTTGTGAATTACCTCGGTGGAGGTATGCCTGTTCTGTTTATTTCACACATATATTGAGTTCTTCCATATATTTATAGATTGTTGATGTAAAAACAGTAGTGTTGGAACAATTTTGATTATATTCATTGTGTTTACCTTTTGGAAACACAAGGTGTTGCCTAAATACAGCTCTACAGGTGTTGCCAGCCGGAACTAAAACAATAGCCTGGTTTAGGGCAGCCTCCTGGATCCCAGATCCAGGTGCCCTGAGCGGTGGCGCGAATACCGCACAGCCCTGCGAATTGTCCGATATTAGATAACAGCGCTGTGAAATACTACACCAAAGGGGACATTTTCTTCCTGACCCTGGCTGGCTATTGGTTTTTGCCTGGAAGCAGGGGAGTCTTTGTAATACGATATTAGTCAGTGTAACTACAGATGCTGCTTCGGCTGCTATAAATAGCTAATCTTTTTTTTTTTTTTTTTTTTTGAGAAGAGTCGGATTTAGTAAACCGTTGGCTACAGGTTAATTATACATTTCGTAAGAAGGCACTTCCTTGTAGGCAATTTGTTGCCTTTTAATGCTGCTTTATGTGAGGATAGCCACATGTGAGCCTCCAGGAGGACCTTCATTATTTCTTTATTTTACACATTGGGGATTTAACTTTTTCTTCTTCTCAACCTGAACTGCCAAGGGACCCAGTCTTATTCATTTTTCCTCCAGGGGAAGGCATTCTGTTCTTCCCCAGTTCGGCTGATTTATAATTGTAGGTGTGGTTCTTCTGGTTTTCTGTTCTGTCACTGACATCCGGAGAGCACACCGAACGTGGTTAAGAACAAGCCCCTGACTGATGCGGTAATATTTAGTGCCTCCGTGTGTTTCATCTAAGAAATGGAAGTCACACTTGAAACTTTTTTGGGAAGCTTTATTGGCGTTCCATGTATGGAAGATCACTCAGTGTGTTATCCTGGAAAGGGCACACCCTGTAACTACCTCCCAGGACAAGAAAGAAAATATAGCCAACATTCGTGACTGCCCCTAGGATGGGACGCCCCTTTCCTCCTCAAAGTAGCCACTCTCCTGATGTCCAACACCATAGATTTGGTTTTTGTTTTTGTTTGAACTTTGTGTGAATGGACTCCTATGGTAAGTGTTCTTTTGCGTCTGATTCTTGCAACATTGTGTTTGTGAGCTGTGTCAATGTTGCCAGGTGCAATTATATTTTCCATTTTTATTCCATTCCATTCCATTGTATCAATAATATACCACAATTAACCATTTTACCCTGGATGAACATCGGGTTGTTGTCAGTTTTGGCTATTTCAGAGAGCCACTATAAGCTTTGTCATGCGTGTCTTGGGGGGTGTAGCTGCATTTCTTTTGGGTGTGTAGGCTAAGAGGGAAGTTACTCAATTTTAGGGCATGACCGCGCTCAGCTTTAATGATGTCAGTTTTCCAAAGAGGTTGTATAAGTTTCCACTCCCACGGGTGGTGGGTGAGATGTGCTGCTCTCATTCTTGTTAACTGGTATTTTTCTTCTTTCTGAATTTGGTCATTCTGGTGACATGTAGTTGAATATCATTATGGTTTTGATTTCCCAGACTATTAAGAAGTTGAGCATCTTTTCATATACATTGGCCATTTGGAAATTTTATGAATGGGGTTTTCAAGGATTTTGTTTGTTCATTTTTCCATTGCTTTGTTCATCTTCTCTGTTTTGAAGGAGATATTTATATATTCTGGATTATTCTAGTTATGATTTTTTTTTTTTTTTTTAAGAGAGAGAGCACACACATTCACTGCTGCTGCTTTAGCAGCTTTGCATCCACTTCTGGTGTGCAGGAGTTCCCAGGCATAGGAGCTGGAACAATGCTCTTCCTCTCAGGCCTCGGAACAGAGGGGTTGGCCCCTCAGACTGGACCCGAAGAGCACCTTGGATAAGGAAGAGCACTTTGGATGAGGGGTATAGGGTGAGGGGTGGAGGGAGAGGGGGAGAGAGAGTCCCAAGCAGGCTCCATGCCCAGAGCGGAACACAACATGGGCCTCTAGCTCACAACCCTGAGATCATGACCTGAGCCAGAATCAGGAGTTGGAGGCTTAACCGACTGAGCCACCCAGGCACTCTAAGAATATAATTCTTTTTTGATTATATATATTGCAAATATCATATACTACTCTGAGTTAGACTTTTCACTCTAAATATGGTATCTTTGGATAGATAGAAGAGTTTAATTTTTAAAAAATTATTTTTATTTTAAAAAATTTTTTTAAAGATTTTTATTTATTTATTTGACAGACAGAGATCACAAGAGGCAGAGAGGCAGGCAGAGAGAGGGGGAAGCAGGCTCCCTGCTGAGCAGAGAGCCCTATGTGGGGCTCGATTCCAGGACCCTGAGATCATGACCTGAGCTGAAGGCAGAGGCTTAACCCCCTGAGTCACCGAGGTGCCCCAAGAAGAGTTTAATTTTTATGTGGCCTAATTTCCCAATATTTTCCTTTATAGTTAGTGCTTTCTATGTCTCACTTAAGAGAGCTTTGTTTATCCCATGGCCATGAAAATATCCTTTTATATTTTCTTCTGGAAACTTTATTGTTTTACTGTTCACATTCAGAGTTGTAATCCATATGTCATTGATTTTTGTATGTGGTGTGAGGTTGGGATCATATTTGTTTTTTCCTCCACGATATCTACTTACCCTACACCATTAGTGAAAAAGACTTCTTTCTCTGGTGCTCTGAAGTAATACGTTTATCATAAATTAAGTACTCACTTATTTATAGAATAATCATGACTACCCCACCCCCCAGCACTTTATTATGTTAGTATGATAAGTTATTTAATAGGTTTTTGAATGTTAAACCAATCTTCCATTTCTGGACTAAGTCCAATTTGGTTTTGATATATTATTTATTTGAAGTACTTCACATATTTTGATAATTTTTACAACAATGTGTATGCATGAAACTTACCTGTACTTTTCCTTGAGTGTAATGTCCTTGTCAGGTGAGTTATCAAGGTTTAGCTGGCTCATAAAATGATTTGGAGAAGTGTCCTCTTTACGTTCTTTAAAAAATTAAAACATAAATAAGTCTAATCTAATATAGTTATTTAAAATATATGTAGTTTGTCCTAAGAATATTATCAAAGTTCTCCAGAAAAGAAGAACTAAACATCTGTGTGTGTGTGTGTGTGTGTGTGTGTGTGTGTATTTATTTATTATAGGAGTTGACTAGCACAGTTATGGAGGGCAGGAAGTCCTACAATGTGCTGTCTTCAATCTGTAGACCAAGGAAAGCTGCTCATGTAACTCACCTCAAGTCTGAAGACCTGAGAGTCACAGGGGTCTCTGGGGAGCAACTCTGTAAATTCTAGCTGGATTCTGAAGGCCCAAGACCCAGAAACTCTGATGCCCGAGGGCAGGAGATGATGGATGTCTTCACCTTTCTTCTGTCTTTCTCTTCTATTCCAGTCCTCAATGGATTGGAAGACGCCTACTGCATTGGTGAAGGTGATCTTCTTTACTCATCTACTGGTTCAGATGCGAATCTCTTCCAGAAACACTCTCACAGACACATCCAGGCGTATGTTTTACCAGCAGTCTGGGCATCTCTTAGCCCAGTCAAGTTGACACATGAGAATAACGGGCACAGTGAGTATTCGTCACAATTTCTTTCATTCTAGGCTTCTGTATATTTTAATGTAGACTTGTGGCAGGAGACTGGTTTTGTGTGAGTTTGCCTGAGAAAGAAAATGGAAGTCACACTATCTTCTGGGACTCACAATCTGCTCATGTGCCCAAGGTTGAAATTTGTTATCACATCTCAATCCTGGGATCCACAATCAAGGCTCATCCTGGGTTTAAAGGAGGACCTGTAAGATGAGAAGCTTTTGGGACCTAAGAGAAGCATTCAAATAAAACACCTGCTCCCCTATAAGAAGCTTCAAAGCCAATTTCTCCACTTTTGACCCTTCAGTTACTGCTCCACAGAGATTATTTTTTTAAATTTTAATTCCCTGCAATTCTGTATATCTCATGCCTTACCCCATCTCTCCATTCCTACTTGCTAGTGTCCAAGTTCAAGGCCTTATCACCTACTGCTTGGGCTATGGCATTTGTGGGACATCTAGTGTCCATTTTATCCCTTTCCGAGCCATCCAAGTGCTCGCCTTAAAATGGGAAGCTGGCCATGTTAGTCCGTGTTGGGAACTGCTTGGTGGGTCTCTATTGCTCTCTGAGAGGTAGTCCAGGTTCATGAACACAGCACACATATTCTCCCGTGACCTGGCTCTTCCTGACTTCTCCAGCACGTGTTGCTCCTCACACTCCAGCAGCTCTGTCTGCTTGCGGTTCCCAGTACTCCCCCTGGGATTCTTCGTGTCCCAGCTTTTGTGTGTGCTAATCTTTCTCCCAGGGATGGAGTATCTAAGTCTTACTCTTGGGCCATCAGTTCTTTCACAGTCAACTCAAGCCAGAGACCCTTCATCCCACCCACCTGGGGCGGCATGGTCTCCTTTTTCATCCATGCCTCTGGCTCTGATTAGACTGTGAACTTCTTGAAGCCTGGGTTCAAATCTGAGTCATTCTTCCATCTATAACTTGCTCTGTGCTGGAGGGTAACAGGTGTTCAATAAGCATGGATAAGCTTAAACAGAAGAGACAACACTTACTAGTTGACTAGTTTGGGTTTCATTTCATTTTTTTTTTTTCCTTGCAAGCCCAAGATGGAATGAAATGAAGTGGCCCAAACGCCATGACCAGAAGGGATGCAGGAAGTCAAAGATGATGGAAAATCTGCAGATAGCCATCTCTTCCTGAACGACTGAATTTGGTTCAACTGATTAACACCCTTAGGATGGGATTCATTTTTGTAGAATGGATTCGTGACAAGGATTTTCTATAAAGATAGATTTTTTTTCCAGAGAAACAAATTTGAACACTTTAGTCCAAGAATTTAAATGAGGAAAAATAATCCTACTTAAAAGGCAAATTGACCAATATCCTTCCTTTTTTCTCTTATTAATAAAAGAGTTTACACGGAAACTCTGTAAGAAATTGTGTAAGAGATTCACAAGGATCATTAAAGTCTCTATGAGACATTCACTTTCACTTTGTAAAATTGGCTATACCCTCAAAATGGTATCCCATAAAAATGGACTTTCTGGGGCTCTTATATATATGAATGGGTTTTAGTCACACAGTGGTGCCATTCATTTTATTTGGCCCATTTATTGCAAGTACATTCTAAATTTGGCCTTAATTATTTTTCCTTTCACAAAAATATTTTGTGGGCTCTTTTTGAACCCCTACTACTTCCTTCTTGCCCCTTAAGACAGAATCCAGGAGTGTTACTTTTGTTCTCTTCTAATTAAAATAATTGCTTGGTTCCTTTTAACTAGATTCGTTCAGTTATTAGCCTAATACATGGATGGGTGCCATGGGGTGCTTGAGAAACAAAATGAAAAGTGATCGTGTAGCTTCACATGAAAAAGATTGTGCAGTGCCAAGGAGCATTACTCCTTTCAGCGGGCATTTTATAACGGCCTTTAGTAAACCTGGCCTCCCCCTGCCCCCATACCCTCACTAAAAGACTATTAAGTGAAAGAATGGTTCTATTTTCTCCATTAGGTAGACAGTGAACTCACTACAATTTGAAGAGGGGCACTTGATATGCTGGGTATGGCCCAAAGACTGGGAGGCTGGTTTTAATCTCTGCCCCAGCTTTGTCTTTCAGAATAACTGCAATTGAAGGATAAATGCTCCGTGTCCTCTCTTTGCCAGTTGGCGTTTATCAGAAGGCACTGGAAGAAGAGGGACAAAGGTGCCTGGATGTATGTGTTCACCAAGAGTTGTCAGGACCTTGATTCTAAAAGGAAGTTGTAAACTAATGTTTTTGATGTCAAGATGTTTCTGGAAGTGGAGGCAGTTCAAGAGTTTGGCAAACACAGGCCTGCAGGCTAAGTTCAACCTATTGCCAGTTTTTGTAAATAAAGATTTATTGGAACACAGCCACACCCATTAGCGGACTGGTTGTCTGCTGTGGCGTTTGTGCTACAATGTGGAGCAGTAGTGGCCTAAAAGATTTACTGTCTGGTTCTTTCCAGAAAAAGTGTGCTGACTCTTGATACAGTCCGTCCAATACACTGAATATTTATGAATGCACTACTCCCTGCTGAGAAAGGTATTTATTGGAATTTCAATGGGGGTCCTCATTTGATGAGATGCTGAGGGCTTTTGGTAATGTGCTTAGGTTATGAGTGTTCAGTACTGGTGAACAGACAGCAGGAAGTGAGGTGGATTTGGGGCAAGACATTGTGGTTTGAGAAAGAGGCTTTGCCATTAATGTCTCAGTGGCAAGTCACTGATTGTGGCTGGGCTGTTCCTGTTAGATAACAAGATTGCTCTACTACGTGGAGAAGGTGCTGAGATTTCCAACGTGGAATGCACCTTGATTTACTCCTTCAGGACCTTATGGTCAACATTATGGATGTCTGCTTCCAGGCCAAAAGATGGGCACCCTTTGCCACCAGTTGGTAGTTGGATGGGTCAAGCGAGAGAATGTGCATCCCAAGCATTTCCTAAACCGTAAGATGCTCTATTTGTGACATATGAAAGCAGCAGGGCAAGTGTTGTTTCTGTCTGGCACATGAAGAAATGACGCAGCCTACCCAAGATCAAGTAGTCAGCCAGCAGAGGACCCGGAGGCTAGCTCTCTTGCTTTAAGTCACCATTCTTTCCAGTATACCATATGCTTCTTTGCGTCACGCTTCTTTCCATGGTTTCAGAAATGCTCAGTTCTTTAGTTCATTTCTTTATTCTTTCATTCACTATTGAATGTTCTTTAACAGCCTGCTATGAATGGAGAAGGAGCTGGATGTTTCAGGGAGAGTGAGGACTATGTAAAAAGAGTTGGAAGACCTTTATAATAATTTTATTCTTGGACCCCTGTGGCCAGAATCCTCCAGAAGGACGTAGATTCTTCTCTTGAGTTCCCCTGCCCTGACCAAGGAGCTTATTTGTGATATGGAGAACAAGAAAGTAGATTGGATGAGAAAGGGAGAGCAATCCTGTCATTCAAAAGGGTTGCCTGACATGTTGTTTTATGTCATGTATGTGCGTATGGTATGTGTACACACCATGAAAGCAATGAAAGAAAGAGGGATTCTGAAGTTTTGATAGCAGATTTTACCAGCAACTGAAGGATGGAGACAGTCTAGGTTTGGAGGATTTGCAAGTTAGGATTTTGTATATAAAGTCCAAGGGAATCAATATCAGAGGAATTTTCCAATATGAATTGTCCAATTAAATGACATAAATTAAACATGCCAGATGTGGATTTATTTTATCACACTGTTAAATACAGCCTTCATTCAGATTGTATTCATTCAATGATGTGTCTTGTAAGTTTTGAAATGATGATTACTAAATGTGCCTGGAGGAAGCAGCTTCCACCAAAATATTAAGTTTGCCCTGTCATGGTGAGAGAAGTGAAATTCTTGAAGTTTCTGTTTTTGACACTAGCTGTTTTAACAGGGAAGTTTGCCAGTATTTTCTTCATATTCAGTATTGTTGGCTACTTGTTTTTTTCAGGTTTGTCTATGAGCCTAAGTCTACGATTCTCTGAAGAAATATGCCCGTGAAGTTGCCTGATAAAAAAGCAAACCTCCCAGAGTCTTCCATTGGAGAATTGTCACCTGCAAAGACCTCTGAGAGGTAGAGTAGAAAATTCTGCCTTATTCTTCTCTCCCTCCCTTTCCATAAGTCACTCACAGCCCTGCCAACTGAATTTGGAGGTGGTGTTATCTGATTCTGTAATTCATTAATGAAGCCATGTTACTTCTTGGATATTCCCAGGATCCAGGATGCTGCTGTCTTAAGAAATGTAATTTGGTTCAGCACAGAGAAAGCATATTCATAGCAGGTCTCAGCCGTGAAACAGATAATACTTTTCATCTGTAAAAAATTTGTAAGCATTGACTAATTTATTTAAGTTCCCTGTAATTGAGCGAATTTTCTTCCATTTGCTGTGGGAAAACCCTTCTTTTTCTAATTCTAATCTTTCATCAGGTATTCTCCTGAAACCTTGTCACCATGCTGGAAATGTTTTGTAGAGGGGAAATACATCTTTGAACACAGTGTAATATTTCACTGAAATAGATGACCTCCATTTCCTCCGTGTAGAGCCTATTTTTAAATGTTTAGACAATGTTCTGGAAAAAGGTGAAATCTCCTTGAAAACTGTGGGAACTGTTATTACATTACTCCAGCCCCCATTCCTGCCACGACTATGGGCAGTGTTCTTCAGGGATTAGAGGTATTACTTTGGGTTCCCCAGAAAGGAGAACTGGAGGAAAACCCAGGTGTTGTCTTTTTCATGGAGAGTTCAGTGTCAGAGTGGGACAGGCTGGGGAGAATGGTGGTCAGGCTGAGATGAAAGGAACAAATACAATGGTGTGTTATCAATGTGGCCCCAGCTTGGCATGGGGTGTAACCGAATGCTCTCTCCTTGGGATCGTGGTTGGCTAGACAGTGGTCCTCCAAAGAAATGTCTGCATCCTGATTCCTAGAACCTGGGCATGTTGCCTTCTGTGCCAAAGACTTTGCAGATGTGATTAAGGATCTTGGGATGGAGGGATTGCCTTGGATTATCTGAGTTGATCTAAAATCCAGTGGCAGATGTCTTTAGAAAATGGAGGCACAGGCAGAGGTGCAACTGACAGATGAGAGGGCAGGGTGACTGTAGAGGCGGGGCTTGGGCACTCACCAGAAACTGGAAGAGTTGAGGATGGGACCCTTCCCTGGAGCCTCTCCGCCAGCCCCTGTTGGTGTCTCAGCCATACTGATGGCAGACTTCCACAGTCATACATCTCTGTTGCTTCCAGCCATCATATTTGTGGTAATTTGGTACAGCAGCCATGGAAACGAGTGCTGGGAGGTCTCAGGATAGACTAATAGAGGAAGGACAGTGAAAGAATTTATTTGCTACTTCCAGCCATTGACTGGGGAATGGTTTTCCTCACGGGACATTGACACCACTTTGTGTGCCCCTCTTACCTCCGGATTGATTGTGGTTGGGTGCAGAGTTTCTCTGGAGTGTCTCATGCTTCAGGGATAATGGGGAAGCTCCAGGAAGGGAGGACAGAGGCCAGCCAAGCAGATTCGAGAAGGGGCTCCATTTACATGCTAAAGTTTGTGGTCTGGAAGGTGGTAGAAGCAAGTAGCTGAGAGCCCAGAGCAGTGAGGCCAAGTCACCACCTGAGAGGTGGCATAGAAAGGGGTTGGAAATGATGATCTCCTTGGTTCTCACCACAGCGCCATGAGGCAGATCCGGTATGATCTCCTCAGTAGGTACTCATTCTCCAGTCTTTTTTTTTTTTTTTTTAAAGATTTTATTTATTTATTTGACAGAAATCACAAGTAGGCAGAGAGGCAGGCAGAGAGAGAGAGAGAGAGAGAGAGAGAGAGCAGGAAGCAGTCTCCCCGCCGAGCAGAGAGCCCGAGCAGAGAGCCCGATCCCAGAACTCCGGGATCATGACCTGAGCTGAAGGCAGAGGCTTTAACCCGCTGAGCCACCCAGGAGCCCCTCATTCTCCAGTCTTGACTAGCATGAGCTTTTGGAACTCACTGTCACTCACGGTTGCCTGTCTCGTCTTCAAATGCAATGACTAAAATCCTATCCTTCAGTTGAGTCGAAATCCCCCTTCACAGACGACTCTGTGAGTGGCTCTAGTATTACTTCTTGAGGCACATAACATAAAGCTCATTCTGGCATGTGAAAGCTCTCTCCAAATATCTGAAGACAGGTTTTATCCTTTTTCTCTCTACCAAGCAGAGCACACCCCATTTCTTCAACTCTGACCTAGTAGAACAGCTTTCTCTTTGTGGCTGGTGGCTGTCCCTTGTCCCTCTTCTGGACATGCTACAGTTTGTCTCCTCACAGGGAAGCTCCCAGAATACACTGGGACTTCAGGAATGGTCTCCTCAAGCACACAGGGGTCTTTCATCCTTGGTGTTTATGTCAATTATTGTGGTCAGAGCTTGTTTTTATTTTATTTTATTGTCAAGCACATCCTTTTTAGTTGCACTAAGTGCAGTGTTGGTTACAGTGTTTCTCACACATGTGTATGGATGTAGAAGCAGGTGTTAGTACTGAAGGTGCCCCTCCAAGAGCTCCAAAGAATGGATCAGTTTGCAAGTGGTGTTACTGTATGGTAGAGATCAAAATGCCACCCCATGTCATGGCAGATAAATAGTCACAGTTTTATGCAGAATTAAGGTCAGTTGAGGCTTCTTACAGGTCAGTACCAACTGGCCATTCTCAGCCAACTTTCCCTGCCACCATCCTTACTCCTCAGAAGAAACAACCAACCAACCAACCAACCAACCAAACCCACTTCTGGAGCACCTCCTGGGATGGAGGAGATCTACCTGGGTTGAGCAGGTAGAGCTCCCCTCCTGGTCCCATCCAAGACCCCAGGATCTTCTGCAAGAAGAGCTATTACCATGGGCTAAGAAGGCCAGTGGGCATGAGTTTTAGATCCATTATCTGCCGTCTTCACAGGAACCCTGCAAGGTAGACACGATTGTCTTCATTCTACTGATAGACAAGTTAAGGCTCAGTTCAAAGGAACTTTCCTGAAGTTGCAGTGCAGCAGGCCTAGGGTTGAGCCTCAGGGGGGCCAGCCTTTCTGTGCGGTGGTCAAAATGATTTTGAAGCTGTACTTGAGGGGAGAGGGAGTCCTTGGACCTCTGCAGGTGCACTGAGCCTTGAGCAGAACCTTCCAGACCACCTGAAAGAACTGGGGAGCACATAGTTGGCATTAAATAACCTAGGCTCTGTAGGGTCTCCCTCAATGACTGGCTCTTCTGGTCTCATATGTGTTAGGAGACATTCCTGCCATGTTCTGTCCCAGCCTCCACAGTTCACAGGCTTGGGACTTTGTTTGGCCCAGTATCCATTCACTAAGTGCCTTTTGGCTCTCTTGCATAAGCCAGGGTAGAGATGGAAGAACAGATGCCCTCGGCTTAGGTCATGCAGCATGGGAGTACAGGGGTTTGGCTGAGGGTCTCAAAGGTCTAGGTCACTCAATCTGATCCTGCAGAGATGCCAGTAGCACTTGAACTTCCTCTGGACATCTACCCAGACCAGGGTGCTCTTGACCCCATGACACAGGCCAGTAGTTTATGAAGCGTTAGCCACCCTTTTTACCTCTAGGATTTTTCTTTTCACTTTTACCTCATGCAGGCAACTAGGCCAGTGCCTACTTGTTTTGGGGGGAGGGAAGTGACAGTGAAAAATGGGTCTTCACCTGGTCGTGGCAGATTCTTTAAGTTGGCTGCTTCACACCCCTCTTAACTGGTTATTTCCTATCACAGAGGCTAGACACCAGACACTCAACTTCCTGCCGCCCTACAGATTGGAATGGGCAGATGCCTCCAGTGATGAGTGTGAAACACACAGGCCCCTTCCTTCCCGGCCGGCTTTGTCCCGCTTGTCTGGCGTGGGCTGCTCAGGGCACAGCTCTCATTGTTAAACAGGGGCCTGGCTGGAGGTTAAGAAGAGCCTGCCTGCTTCCTTGACTGCGCCTTTGAGCACTATGCCCGATTTTTCGCTTGTGTCTCACAATAAATTTCTATTTGGCCAAGCCTCTGTTGTTGGGTTTCTGTGACATCCTTCCAGATGTGAGGCTTACCCAGTATACTGTTCTGTTTTGCTACAGCTATGGGGGAATGAAACACTTAGGGCCCTGCTAAATAGTGCAGAGCACAAGTCTGTGGGGACATTTCACACTCATGATGGTGGGGGAAGGGGACTGGGAGAAGGACATCTGTCCTTGGTATCTTGACACCTGAAAGGGACTGGAAGGGTAGAACCCAAGGTCGGCTTCGGCCAAAGACATGTGAGAACCAGGTAGGGGGACTGACCAATGTATCAGAGGTTGCCTGCATAGACAATTAGCACCAAACCCCGCCAGCCTCTCCCCTACCACATCTTAGAACTAAAGACTCCCCAGAACGTGGCCATGGCTGAGGCAAAGGTGAGGCCCCATGACTGAGTTTCTGCCACCTTGCAAGAATGAGGCTTCAAAGTAGACACGATATTAAGTTATTACAAACTTATATTTTTAATGCCTGAGTTGTTGACTGAACTGAGCACCACCTCTGTGTTAGCCATTGGGTAGAACCCCTAGAAGCACTCTTTGCCAGGCTGAAATGTCATGCTGGGTGAACCCTCGAGTGGGCCTGCCTCTACTCCTGCATGAGGACCCAGTCTAGGGGATAGTATCAGGCTGAGCGGTGGGGCAGGGCTGCCAGGGTTCAGGGTTTCCGGGGTCTCAAGCTGACTGCTCTGACGGGGCCCCTGTTCTCTCTGGCAATCCCTGAAGGGCTTCTCAGTGCCCAGCCTGCTTCCGCCCAGCAGGTGGATTCAGCCTGGAGGCCCTGGGAGGGTGCGCAGAGAGGAGGTTTGTCTCTCTGTCCTCATGGAAATGTTGCCGAACACTGCTGAGGTGGAGAGGGAGAATTCAGCAAATCAGTTTTGATTTTGGAGATGATTATAATTAAGCCAAATCGTTTCCTGCCTTCTTTCAAGGCTGCCACTTTTCCAACTTTCCATTCAATTAAATGCTGCTCATTTGAGCAGCAGCCCTGTGGTTACTCTGTACTCTCCAGTGGCTGACTGGCGGGCTTTGAGGGCTTCTCCACCATGTGACCTTGGGCAAGTCACTTCATGGATCTCTGCATCATCTGTAGACCGCGGTGGATGACAGGACCTCCTCCCTGGGTTGGGGGAGGAGCAAAGCCCTGGGAACCGGTCTGGGGTGAAGCACACGGTCGGTGAGGGCCTGAGCATGCGCTTTCTCACCTGATGCCCGTCGTTCCCTAGGAGATGGGGACACTTGGCCTCATCAGGAAAGAGCTGCGTCACCAGACACAAATCTCATGCTTTCCTTCTGACGGTCATCAGGGAGCAACAAGTCCACATTCAGGGCTCTGCCGAGGCGCCTACTGAATAGTGTTACTATTTTATATTTTGTTTGAGAGGAGGAAGCTTGCTTCAGTTGCCTACCTTGTACTGGGTGATTTCCTGGAAAGGTGATTTCTTTTTCGTTTCTTTCTGGTTTTGTTGTTGTTGTTTGTTTTTTGTTTTTAGAGAAAGAAAGAGAGAGCAGGAGGGGCAAAGTGAGAGGGAGAGAGAGAACCCCAAGCAGATTCCCTGCTCAGCAGGGAGCCTGACCCAGGGCTCGATCTCAGGACCCTGAGATCATGACCTGAGCCAAAATCAGAAGTCAGACGCTGAACTGACTGAGCCCGCCAGGGGCCCCAGGAAAGGTGGTTCTTTCTCACTGAAGGGAACCTTCTCTTCCACCCCTGTAGGGGCTTCCAAAGATGGCTGAGTTCTATTGCAGGGTTGAACTCCCCATCAGAAAGTCAAGGATAGTTGGAATAAACCTTTAAAAGTGAAATTCTTAATTGCATTATTTATGGTCACACCTTCATTTCTTCGTTCCATTCTAATAGTTTCCCTATTTTGGATGACGATCTGCTGCCCCTCATTACAGACTCCCCCCACCCCCAGCGCCTCTCCGCCCCCAACAAGGAAGGGTTCTCCATGAGAGCTGGTCTCACTCTGTTGCTCAGAAGGGCTGTATTCCAATGTGCTCCTTCCCTTCATTCATTATGCTGAAATCATATTTCTAGAGGACAGAGATGAATGCTGTGTACTTATCTGATTAAACTGCCCGTTGTTTTAAATCTATTTTCACCGACTTTTTCCTTCTGATAGACATTCAGTGACACAACACATTAAAAATTGTATCTGTATCAGTGGTTTCCTCCTTTGTATTTATGTAGCGCGTATGTAGCGCGTGCGCATGCGTGTGCGTGTGAGTGAGCAGGGCTAACCCAGCGGTCCCCTCTTAGGATGGGTGTGTATTCAACAATCATGAAACAGTGGCCCCTTTGAAAAAAGAGAGGTTGGATCATATGTTTTATTGATCGGTTAGAAAAATCACACCGTTGTGTGAACACCAAACATATAAATTACATTAAAATGAAAAAGTACAAAGAAACGCTGTTTACCAAAGGCTTTTTACTGGAGTGCCAGAGCTTTACTTGTCATGGGCAGTTCGGCAGGTCTCCCTTCTGGGCCATTTCCGAGTATTTTTGCATTTGCCGAGTGTTTCAGCAGGGCCTGGGGATCAGGACTGAGTGTATTTTCGTCCTTGCCTGCTGGTGTCATCAGAACCTCCCTTAATCTCTGAGTTCTTTGCCCCCACTTTACCAAAAGAATAATGCCTCCCCCGGAATTACGCAAAAATCAATGGCAAAGTTAATTGAAATCTGGATCTCTTAATGTTTTCCTCTTTCTTAAGTGATGGCTTGGTTTCTGAAAAGTGAGGTTTAACTCAAAGGACGACTTTAATTGAGGGTGAGTGAATTGGAAGGTGAGCGAAAGTAGAGGTAGATAATTTTCCAAGAGACTGAAAGATCGTGTTTGCATTTAGGATTTCATTTCCTTTCAAGTTTTACACTGGGGCTTAAGGAATGTTACCAGATGAGAAGAATGACCAGGGCCGCTGCTCTGTTGTCTCTTTAGAGGGCTGGAAATGCTTTGAAGGAGGCCGGCCTCTTCCCTTTCCTCCCACGGGGCCAGGGCGAGCAAGAGGGGCGCGCGCGAGAGAGCGGTAGAGGACTTCCTGCCACCAGAAGGAGGTCAGCTTCTTTATTTTAAAGATTCTCCACTTTTTTGGTGATTGAGGTATTCATATTCTAGGGATTCAGGCCTGTAATTTGGCTTAATGCTGACCACACTCGTTATATTTAAAACAGTTTATAATCCTCAGAGTAAACTCTTTGGCGGGATTCTCACGCCAGTTTGCGGAGGCAAACGCGACCGGTATTTTAATCTCTACTTTGCAGAGGAAGACACGGAGACTCCGGTGGGTTAGAATTTGTCCAAGATGACCCAGCGGGGGGCGGGGGATGCCGGTCTATAGACTCTTAGGGAAAGAGATAGGGGGTCAAGCCCCAGGCACCCACCTTGATGGGGTTCCTGACTGTGTGGTAGACAAGGTTCAACTTCAGCTAGTGGGGACACAGGCGGCATCCCTCTAGTGCCCTCGCTTAGTGCCAGTCCCCCCCTGGGCTTTGCAGTTCCGAGTGCTGGTTCTGACTCTCATTGGGATCTTCCAAAAATATTCAGACAAAGGACTCCGAAAGGCATCTGGTCAAGCTTTGCGAGGAGAGAAAACTTATCCTCTGATTCCCGAAGCCCCGAAGTCAGGGATTTGATTATGCTTATCATGATCTCAGCTTCCACCGCTCCAAATGTGATTAGTTTTGTAATTAGTTAATGTCATTACCTGTCATCAAATCCAGACAATGTTGGTCTCTGAAACCTCCCGTGGCAGAGAAACCCACAACCTGACATCTTTTCACTGTTTAACACTGAGTTTCTTTAAGAATTCTGGCAACTGTCCCCTCTTTCCTAGACCACAGGTCTGAAAGTTAGGGGAAAGATGTATTTCTTGTGTTTCTTTAAGGCAATTTAAAATTCTTCGGTCCGCTTCCCAAAACTTTTCTTCACTCCAAGCAAAGCATAAATATAATCTTTTCAGCAAATCTTATACCCCACCATATTTTCCTTCTTATGTATGTTGGCTATATTTTGCTTTGGGCGGAATGGCCAAAATAAGAACCAGTTTACCGTAGGGAAACACCCCGTTAAGAACTATTTTTACCTTATATAAAATGCTGCTTGTCTTATTGCTTACTTGCTGTTAAATGCTGGGAAAATGGTTTTTCTTCTTTGCTTCTATTCAGATATTCAATACATATTCTCCGAGTGTCTGTTGTATGCAGGTACTTGGGAATACAACAGAGCACAGATGAGCTAAAATCCTGTCCTGAGGGAGCTTACATTCTAACGGGGGAAGGTAGATAATAGGAAATGAATATGTTGAAGTAAAGTACACAGTATGCAGGTTGGACAATTTCCATTTGCGCCCCTAGACCCCCTCTCTCCCCTTTACCACCCTGCTCTGTGGAGAGTCCTGGGAAAGGAGGTCACTAAGGTTTGCATCAGTGGCTTCTTTGTCCCCTCCATGGTCTGGCTGGGTCAGGATCTGGAAACTGAGGCACAAGAGAGCGAGGTCGAGGTACTGATGACCAGTCTGTCCCCCTCTGCTGGCCCAAGGGTAACATAATTGCTTTTCTATCTGGTGGGAGTCAGCCCTCCCCAGTGCTGCTTCAAGCCCAGGGGTGATATCTGCTCACCAAGTTTGGGTTTTCTTAACGCTCATGTAACAACACCTCTGAAAACAGACCCTTCGTTGGCCTCTCCCAAGTCACCCATTTGAATGAGCCCTCTGTCTCTCACCAGGACCCTGACTGCCACAGCAGGTTAGAAGACAACCACGGAACGATGCCATTCATCAGCTGTATTGCTTGCTGTCACGTGTGTACTTTTGGACTAAATGTCATCAGACTTCAGGTCTCATGGCTCACTTATGACTCAGCATCTCCTGTCCTGTGTGGGGGCCCCAAAGAGCTGCTCCTTCCTCCACCGGTCCTGCACGCCTCCGAAAGCCTACAGGAAAGTGTAGGTCCCTGAAGTGTGGTCCTTGAGACCCTCCCCAGCCCTTCCTCCTGCCCCAACAGCTCTCCCTTTGCCCCGTGCCCTACCCCACCATGTCTTTTTATTCCTCTGCGATAAAGAGCTGGATCAAGAGCCCTCTTAGAAGACTTTGCTGGTTCGCCATTTTGAGGAAGGAAAATATATATAAATATATACAACATATATGTATTTAAAGGTTTGATTGCATTAAATTTCCTGATTACGAAAAAAGCTCATGTTGACTGTAGAGAACACAAAGTACAGGACTTGGGAAAATTCATCTTACTCTCATCTGTAGGTACCACAAACATGCTGGATGTATTCAGGAACCTTCAACTTTAGCTATGAGGGCAACACATTTATACGTTGCCAGGCCACCTCTGTTGACCAATGCCTTTTTGTTTTCTGAAGAACTTTTATAGAATCTTGGACTCTTTTCTCCTGCCCAGTTCACACCGGCCTGAACTACCCACTTAAGCCAAACCAAGTATTTTCCTTGTCTGCATTGGAGCTTATTGCTTGGGTTTGGGGAGTGAACCTTCTCCCTGGTTCAGGGCATCTCCTCCTCTTGAAAACAGGGTCCAGGGATTCAGATGGCCAGGAGTGTGCCCCGTGTTTGTGGGTGGTTTATATACTTATCACCTTCCTGCTGGAAACCCCTGATGGGTGCTGTCCAGTCAAGGAGTTTTGCTCCTTAGTAACTCTCCCCCTCCCCACCCGTTAACATACCCCTGTGTGTGTTAAGGCCACATTATGGTGCCCTGTGCAAAAAGCCCTTAAAATATGAAATCCCCCATTTCTCTTGATAGAAATGATGCAGAAAGAAAAAAAAAAAGCATAACAGCTTTGTTACCTGATGGTACTTATTAGTTAACTTCCCTCAGAAACAATTTTGAGAGATTTCATGTGGATTTAAGTTAGACTCGGGGAATTCGTCAACAAAAGCCACTGATTGAATGCCATTCATATGTTCCTTTTTTTTCCCCCAGTCTAAAATAGATGAAATAAGGATAATAGTCTTCATTTGATAATGCACTCAAGAATCATTCAATATAAGTTTTAGTTTAAAACTCCCAGTTTCCAGCAGCCTATTTAAAACATGTGCATGCGTACACACACACACACACACACACCCCAGTCTGGCTAAGAAATATCCTCAGGAAACCAGCCTGGAAGAACAGAGGGTGAAACATGAATGAGCTATTTAGCTTTTCTTGGAAAATGGCATAATTCTCAGAGGAATGAAAGGCCAAGCATTCCCCAGATTTTTGTCAGGCACATGTACCAGTCCACAAAATGCTGGAACCCCAAACACAGAATCTGGATTGATTTCAATCTCAGTAATTCAGGTGTTTGTGGCAGAGAAGAAACACCACCCAGAAGGCAGCATCCTGAGTTACCAGAAGTTTCGGGTGCAATAAAATTTTCGGCAACACTTTCAGCTTCTTCCACACAGGGATAGTAAGTTAGTCATTCAGTTCACAGAAGCAGAACGCTTTACTATTTGAAACAGAAATCCCGAATCCACCAACATTTGGGACTAATATGCTGAATTAATGTATTTTTCTAAGGTTGGGTAGATCTAGCTTCAATCTGCGGGTATCTTTGTGTGTTTTTTTTTTTTAATTATTTATTTATTTGACAGAGAGAGACACACACACACAGCGAGAGAGGGAATACAAGCCAGGGGAGTAGGAGAGGGAGAAGCAGGTTTCTTGCTGAGCAAGAAGCCCAATGCAGAGCTCCATCCCAGAACCCTGGGATCATAACCTGAGCAGAAGGCAGACGCTTAACTGAGTCACCCAGGGGCCCCTGCTGGTATCTTTATTTCGACAACTCTGTCTGTCTGTCTGTGCGTGTCTGTCTGACGGGTGGTATGCGGTCTCATTGTGTTAGATGGTGTGAACTGTGGGAACTCACATTGCTATCTCCTGCTTTCAGGGAACTTGCTATCCAGCCAGCGAGACTGGACAAATACTTATGAAACAATCAGTGGATAGCACAAGGCACTAAATAAAATAAGTGAATGAGTGTGGAGCAGGCATTGAGGAGAGAGAGTGAGAGAGAGAGAGACAAATTGTACTAGACTGTTACAGACAGGGTTGTAGGCATGGGGGTACAGGCTGGGGGTTGGTTTGTATAGGTTGAGGAAGGGAGGTTAGTTTATCAGGCTGAGATTTAGCAAGAGAAAAGTCACTAATTGAAAGAAAAATAAATTGAATATCCAGGTGCCTGGTATTTCTTAAAAAGAATTAGGATCTTCACATTCATGAGCTATTTCTAATAATAACCATATGACAAGTTATCATAGCTCCCATTTTGGATATGAGCAAAATGAGACTTAAGGATATTAAATAATTTGCTCAAGATCATACTGAGGGTAGCGGCTACACTAGGATTGTCTCGGGGCCATTGAAGAGGTCTGCCTATTTATTTCCCTCGCTTCCAATTAGAGCAGGAGGCACTCTGGTCAATTGCATTTTGCATCTTGCATAGGAAATGAAGAAAGGGATGGGAAATTTTAGGTGTGAAAACAAAAACCCATCTAGATGTTTACTGAGCTTTGGAGCCAAAGAGGAAGGGGAAGATTGATCATGTTGGAGTCTCAATGCTCGAGGTAGCCGCAGTGATTGTCACCGAGGGGGTCTTGGCAGTGGGGACCCTAGCAGGCGAGGTGGAGGTCTTCTTCCTCCAATCAAAGACAGTCTGCACACAGGTTCTGCTATCCTGGGGGGAGAGGTCCCAGAAAGTTCTCTACTCAGAAAGGAGTCGAAGAACATGTGGCAGATGGCGAGTTTTCCCTAAATCTGTCCTTCTTTTCTCCCTGGACATGAAGTCATTCAGCTAGAGACTCTATTTCCCAACCTCCCTTTCTGGACAGAAGATTAAGTCATGGCCTATGAGATGTGAGCAGAAGCGATGTGTGCAACTTCTGTTTCTGGTCTTCAATGGAACGAGCTCTTTCTAGGCTTCCTCTCTTTCTCCCCCTCCCGCGGGCTGGAACTTGGGTGTGCTGGCAACCCCATTAAGCCAAGCAGATGCTCAGTGCCCTGCAGGCCCGGAGGCAAAAGGAGGGAAGAATCTGGGTCTCTTCGTCACTGTGTGAAACAGAACATCCCACCAGCCTCGACTGTCCAACTCCAGAATGTGAAAAACAAAACAATTCGATCCTAGGCAACACTGTTGAATAATACAGAACATTTCTGGACTGGAGAGCAGAGAAATTATTTCAAGTCAATATCTTGTCTTCCCTCCTTTTTTCCCCTCCTTCCACAAATATTACTTCCACAAATATTCCCAACTCTATACCAGTAATGCTCAAGTGACAAAAGAGTCATGTTCCTCCCATGTCAGAACCTCCATTCCAGCAGGGAAAGAGACAAAGCAAGCAGACAGACATAAAATTAAAACACCGGCAGACTGGAATACATGTTGTGAAGGACATGCACTCGGGTTTGGGATATACATGGCTGAGCAAGAGAAGGCCGCTCCGGACAGCAGGGGCAGGGGGAGTCTCCATGGGGAGGAGGTGTTTCAGTCGATTCTGAAAGGAAAACAAGAAGCAAGACGTGCAGAAATGGGGGGCACACCCTTCAGAGTGGACGGGAGTATGTGCAAAGGCCCCAGACATGGAGGAACTTCTCGAGCACAAGAAACTGGAGGCAAGGTTGAGTGGAGAGAGACCCAGTTCTTTTTGGCAGCCTGTGCGGGGGCTGGTGTTCCAGTGGCTCTTGAAGGGTTTTAACAAGAAGGGTCTTGTGTGTTTGGGAGGAGGGAGCGTGCACTCAATGTTATTTAAGATCATTTTTTTGCCTTTTTATAGAAAAAAGACTGAAAAGGTAAGAATTCTTACAGTTGGCACAACTATGGTAGTCCTAGCAGTGGAGATGGAGATAGGTTATTAAAAGAAAATTGCACTCACATAGATGAAAAATGCAGCATAAGGGGATATTCAAAAAATCACAGAAGAATTTCTCTAATCATATAAGATTTGAATTCAGGTTAAAAAAAAAATCAGTATGGGGCGCCTGCCTGCTCAGCCATTAGAGCACATGACTCTTGATCTCAGGGTCATGAGTTCGAGCCCCACGTTGGGTGTGGACCTTCCTTAAAATAAAAATAAATACAAGTCAGTAGTTTGAAGCACTAAGTTGAAAGAGGGTTTTGTCAGCAATTCGCTGTCAGTTCCAAACAGGTCGGGAAATGCTGCTTTAGAGTTTAGAAGCCCTGTCATCTTGTCAACATTTGTAGTTTGGGGTTGTGGGTAAGGTTGTTGAAAAGGGGTTCTCCCCAGAGACACCGAGCATTGCCATTTCTGGGAGTTGGAGGGGATATCGTCGTTTTGGGACTTTAGAAAGTGTCTGTGCCCTGGCCTTTGGAATTTCTCCCCCTGGTTTAGAGACAGTGAAGAAGGAAACGGGCACATTTCAATTCATAAAACTGCAGACTGTTACAGCTACCTGTTTTTTTCTCAAGCAAGTGAAGACTGTATTTAAGATCCATCATTTCCTCCAAATATTAATTTTTCTGTGTGAGATTTGCCTCTTAAAGAGCAATATCCTGACTTCTTTTGAAATAACTATTCACAAGCGGGATCTTTCAGAAAGGAAATGATACAGTTCCCAGACTTGTAGATGTCAATGCCGTTATTACTGGGGTATTCTTTCTAAGGTTTTTTTTTTTTTTTCTCCCCAGCCTTGTGGAGATAGAACTGACATGTACCACTGTTTAAGTTCAGGTGTACAGCGTGTGGATTTGACATACTTACATAACTTACAGTGCTGAGGTTTTTCACAATTGTCTTTAGAAATAGGACATTGTTGTTTATGCCTCCCCCCCTGTTTTTTTGGACAGAGAAGTGATATCGGGGTCTGAAACAGACCCAATTAAGTATATTGCGAAATACTCTTTTGTTGGCTGAGGCTTTTTTGTGCATCTAAGAAATTTCACAAGAAAAGAAGTCCAAGTTTCAGCTTCTGCACATCAGGAAATGGTTAGTGTGTCCCAGGCTCGCCTTACAGACCTGCTGGGGAGGAAAACCTTTCTTTCTCTTCCCTGCCCCCCATCCCTGCCCATCTCTTACCCCCAAAGGATTCTCGAGGGAACCGGGGTACGCTTGAATGCCCCTGGAGAATGGCCACCGTCTGTCCAGCTGCTCCCGGAATCAGCCTTGGAACCAGGCTCTCCTGGGGGCAGGAGGGGGAAGAGGGATGTGGGGTCAAACATGGCTGGATTTCCTATGGCAAGGCTTCTTTGTGGGTGCTTTCTCCCTCTGCTCCAAAAACAAAACAAAACAAAACAAACAAAACACAACACAACACCAAACCAAACCAAACCAAACCAAACCAAAACCAAAACCAAAACCAAAAAAAAAAAAAAAGAGAAAAAGAGAAAGCGCCCCTGGAAGAGGCCTGGGGAGTCAGATCAAATGTACTGGCTCAGAGCCAAAGCTTGACTTGTCCCAGCCTGCGTCTCAGACCAGGGACTCCACATTCTCAAGTCTTCATTTCTGTCCCGTTGAAACTGATAGCGAAGGTTAATGAGATTAACGTGGCCAAACACTGCGGGCTTCTGAGAAAAGGAGCCAGATCCGCGCTGGCCACTGTGAAAAAAGCGGTGGGGCCATTCCGTTGGGGACATTTTCTTGGGCTCTCCTCGAATAAAACTTGATTGTTTTGTATCACAGGATTCAAAAGGGCTAGTCCCATTTATGGCTACCCCCGTAAATGCCTGCTGAGTCCCTGAATGAGTGCTCGTCTTAGTTTATTTTATTTCGCTTCTGACCTTTTCAGCAACTTGGCCCAACCCTTGCCACCTTTGCAAATATACAGCGATTAATATTTCCCGGGATGGGACCTTTTATTCAGAACAGCCGTTGCGGCTGTGATGAAATGCGGTAAAAGGAAGACCTAGTTGAGAACGAACCCCAAGCTCCCTATGGGGCCCGAGAGAGGAACTCTCTCTTTGGTTGGAGGCTTTCAGAATAAAAAGGTCTCGAGAAAGGCAGCGAGGAGGGAAACGTTGGCCTGTGCGTTTATGAGCATTTTTTAAAAAATGAAATAGAAGCGAAAGGAGGAGAAGGAGGAAGAAATTTTGGTAAATCTATAAAGTCGCCACAATTTATGAGAGTTTAAAAGGCAATTTCTTTTTAAGGGGCCAATTCCTAATTTCCCACATAAAAGTATGGGAATTGAATGGTAAATCCTTCTGCAGCGACAAGACCCCTGAAAAGAGGTATGAAAAAGAGTTACTGTTCCTCTTCCATTCATGTCTCTTGAAAGCCCGTGGATGTGAAACCGCCCTGAAACACACAGCGCTGGGTTTCAAAGCTGCCCGGATGACTTTTCAGAAATGATCTATTGTGGTGCTTTGTTTTGTCCGGGTCGCCCTCGTTTTGTTCTGCTCGGGCTGTATCACTCTTCTGCCGCTGCCATTAATCCACCCTGTCTACTCCTCCCCATTCAGAGGCACATTTTACCCCCTGCCCCGCACGGGGAGCCCTGGGACGACGTGGCTGAAAGGCTCAGCGTAGCTGCTGTGGAGGGACCGAGGCAGAAAGGCAAGGGGGCGGGGCGGGGAGTGTGGGGGGGGAGGGAGGAGCAGGTGGGGTGCTGGGTGCGCAGGCTCACCTGGGTGGTGCGGAGGTCTGGGAAGAAAAGCCCAGGGAGTGGGGGAGGGAGGGAGGGGAGCACGCCACGGGAAGAGGCTTTATCCGTCTTCTGGGAGCCCGCGCACGTTGGGAAAACCTTTTGCTTGCACTTGAGCTGCGGGGCTGAGCTGGCCCGTGAGGCCCTGGGAATGGGAGCTCGGGTAGCCTGCGAATAAAACCGCCCTTCATTTTCAGTTTTGCTTTGGCTAACTTGCTTGCAGCTAAGTAAATAAGCTCCTTGTCGCTCCGGGCGGGGCGGGGTGGGGTGGGGTGGGAGGGGGGTGGCGGACAGAAGGCAGCCTGGGATAAAATGGCAAAGGATACGATGATTTGTAAAAAAGACCATTATATCTGAAATCTGGTGTTTGGGCAGTCACTCAAAATTTGGTTCCCATCCTTGTCTTCTCTTGGAAATATCATTATATTCAATTATATTCTAAATAAGGAAGATGCTTCTTTTTTACTTCTCCGTCCTGCACATCTCTCACTCGTAAGCGCCAGGGGGCTGCGCAGAAATCGCGAAGGGTCCTGGGATATGCTGGGTTATACAGTAGTAACAAACATCCCCCTCATGATCAGTGGCTTAACCCATTAGTTTGTTGCTCTCACCACACATCCAGTTGGGGTCGGCAGGGGGCTCTGCTCATCACCCTTCTTTGGGGAGGTGGGACGGTGGAGGCTCAGTCTCTACACGTTCATCCACGATCTCCATGGACAGAAGTAGGTACGATTCTAGGCTCTCACATTGGCAATTAAATTTCTGGCTCAGACGGTGCTTCCCCTAACAACTAAGTCCAGTGGCTCTCCCCTACTGCTGGGGCCACTAGGCTTCCTCCCTGGTCTCCAGGAGAAGACATCTGCCAGGACAGATCCCACACACGTTCTCAGGATTCAGCAGAGGGCCGCATAAAAGAACAAAGAACAGGGCAGCGAGCCATTTCCAAAACTTTGAATGATACAAGTCAGGAATTAAACATGCCTAACACAGTGTGGTTCACCCTAAGACTCCCCTGTGATTTGAGCTGTGCAACCTTAGGCAGGTTACCCAACTCTAATCATTCATAGAGTCAATCAGTGGGTTTGATCGGTGGTTCTCAAATCAGAGTGGGCTTTAGATCACCAGAATCGTATTAGAGCATTAAGAATGGGACCTGATGCCCACGCTCTCTGATTCAGCAGGCTTGGGCTCGGGTCCAAGACTTTGCTTTACTGACCAGTTGCCGAAAGATGTTCCTGCTGCTGGTCCAGCGACCACATTTCTCAGATGGTGTCTTGATGAACTCTACAGTTGGATGTAGGAAAGGTAATCTCTCCTATAGGGAATAAGGTAGAATTAGTCGGTGAGTTGGCTTATAACTACGGTAAAGTTTTCGTGTTGAAATTTGACTAGAAAATGATTCACCGGAGCCTCACCAAGGCTTCACCTTTTTCCAGAGCACATTTGCATGTTGGGCTGACATGTATAGTTTAAAAGACACATCTCAATTACAAGATGTGGTCCAGACAGCTGCCCTTGTGGGGACAGAGGCGGCCACTCAACTCTGAGCAATTACTTAAAATTAGACTTGTCAAATTTGTTTAGGGTGACCAGGCAAGTACATACATTGACCTGATGTCACTCTTTCCGGAGAGACGCTGTAATGATTTTGTGTATCAGTCAAACTATTCAAATACTTACGCTGCCTTCATGCCGTAATCAACATTCTGGTCAGATGTCATCTTTAGAAGCCCTTGGGGATTTGCATCCCTTAATTATTCTTCAATACCCAAACCAAGCATTCTTTAATTGGTGTAAATTGAACGGTGTTCCAGTGCAAACAAGGAGAGGGCACACTGATCAATGATTCCGTGCATGTCTATTGGAAAGCCATTGCCATTAGATCAAGTCACAAATCCTCAACTCCCTTTGCTGCCGTGGAAACACCAGCTCACGGAGCCTGCTGATACTATTTCCACTTAAGTCATCAAGATGGGCAGGCACGGAGTAAGTTGTGACTCCAAAAAAATCTCATCTTTCAGGGAAAGGGTTAAAAAAAAATCCATCCTAAAAATGCTTTTCTGTTCTGGTGTCAGAAACCGCATTCAGGAGATTTTTATTGAGAATTCAGCTAGAAGTGTTTCTATCCTCCTGTGATTTGACGTCTGTCTCTCTCTTTCTAAATTGGAAACAATATAAAATTTTTGTTAACTTGTCAAGCCGTTCTCTCCCATGATATCTCTATTTTTTGTTCCTGATAGTGCGTGATCCACGCGATCATACATCCGAACTGCAGTCGGGTACATGAAGGAGGGGCTCCCTCCTACTTTTAATATGATCGAGAAAACTTAAGGCACTATACTTAAGCAGCCCAGGAAAAATTCTTCTGGTAAATGCGTCGTGCCCACTTTTCACTCTTGTCTCTTTGTATCAGCTCTCTCAAATAGATTATTTATCACTGGGCTGGGAAGAAAGAGAAGCCACAGGCCCGTCACATGCCCCTGGCTCCGATCTGCCAGTCTTCCGCTCCCACGGCTCAGAAATACTCGAGGTGCGGTGGCTATGTGTGTTCATTTTTCATCTCTCCGGCTTTTGACAAAAAAGTGCTGATTCTTGGGGCCGGAAGGGTGGGGGGAAATCTTTCAAGTTGATTTGAGTTTAAGAGTGGTGCAGGGCCAGATGCTTCCAGTGAGTAGAGGAGTAGAGAGCTGTCAACTTCCTCGATGATCTATGTTCTGTTGCTTGGATGTCAAGGGCGGCTTCCGGTGGGTAAGCTTGTTTGGGAAGCACGTCTCCATGTAGGGCGCTGTCATTTACACACGTCCTAACAGAAAGCACATTGCTAGTTTTCAGCAATCTAGGCAAGGGTTTTGAGGATCTCAGTGCAGGCATTATGAGGAGTCTTAGACTTGGGGTGAGGGGTTCACTATTGAGGTCTGCTGGAAGAATGCAGACAGCGTAACATGGGGTGGGCGTATTCCTGTGTCTCAGTAGGTATCATGGACTGGAACATCAACCTTAAAATAAAAGTGCATTCATGCTGGGAAGCCAAAGGAGATCAGTGTTCCTTTATTTGGATGAATGTTGAGAGTCTGAAAAAGCGGACTTAAAAATGGACAGCAGAAATGATCTGTCCCCTCCTGGTTTTGAGGGACCCTTTGGCATCTGCCGTGGAGTGGCTCCCCACCCTCCCTGCTTTTTGTCACCCTTCCTCCCACAGACACTGTTGCCTGGCTTTCTTCAGCCCTGCAATGGGCACATGGGACATAAGAGTAGAATCCTTGGTTTGGGTCCTGGCTTGTCCCTTCGAAGTCATGTGACTTCTCTGGGTTTTGAATTTGTCACTTGCAAAATGAGGGGGTCCAATGAGGTGGACTCTACCATCTCTTGGAGGTATTACAGCTGAAGAGCTATTTTTTCGAATACTGACCCCCATGGAAGCCAAGGGAAGGAAGCCCAAACTGCATTTCCTTGAAATCCATGGTCTGGCTCCCATTCACAGAAATGGGTATCCTGTTTCAAATGGAGACTCTAGGGGCACCTTGGTGGCTCAGTGGGTTAAAGCCTCTGCCTTCAGCTCAGGTCATGATCTCACGATCCCACATCGGCTCTCTGCTCAGCAGGGAGCCTGCTTCCCCTCCTCTCTCTCTGCCTGCGTCTCTGCCTACTCGTGATCTCTGTCTGTCAAATAAATAAATAAAATCTTAAAAAAAAAAAATGGAGACTCTAGTTCAGTAGGTCTGCAGTGGGGGCTGAGACCTCGTTTTTCTTAGGTCTCATCCTTCCCGTTTCCCAATGTACCTGTGACTAAACGGGCCGGAAGCATGACTAAATGGGCCTGATGCCTCCTCACTGGGCACTGTGCTTGTGGGAGTGGGAGGAAGCAGGTGCCTCTCTCCACATCTGGCTCCTGACTCATTGCCCAGAGGCCATAGTTCTCAAACATGTACTCCTAGTGCTTTCTTTCCCTTCTGTTGGTTTCTCTTTGATGTCCATTTCAACAACTACAGATTATTTAGAGGGAGTACCGTGTTGCACGTAGCATGACAGTGGCTCCAAACATCACCATTTTATGGAAGGAGCACTGGTCTGGGAGGCAAAATATACGGGTATCACTCTGGCTGGCCCATGAACTAGGGCAGTGAAGGACAGCCCATCAAAAGTTCTGAGCTCTGAAGTAGGCGGAGCCTTTCCGGCCTGTCTGTTGACTGGAGATGATGTTTGTAACAGTCCTCTGGAATCTGCAGCGGGTAGGTTAATGAGTTTGAGTGAGTTTGAGTTTTCACTCTGCTGTACCAGGGAGAGTCCTCTCTGGGGGGGGGGGGCAGACACAGTGCCTCTGGCTTCTCTTGTTGCAACCCTGGGCTCTCGCAGGTGTGAACTTACAGAAGGAAGTTCTCGCTCCCTCTCTTCTTCCCTCCCCTTCTCTCTTTCCCCTTTCTCTCTCTCTCTCTCTCTCTCTCTCTCTCTCTCTGACGCATGCGCACACAAATGCGGAAATGTTTGCTTTTCGCATGTAATCTATTTTCAGTGCAGGATTCCCCAAACTTTTCTGATACAAATAAATTTGGGCCCTTGTGGAGCTCCTCCATTTCCAAGGAGCTTCTCTGAGTCAGCAGGTGTGGGGTGAGCCGTGGGGATCAATCCTTCCATCCCATTCTCTTTTCCTCTGTCTTTTAAAAGAGTTCCAATGGATTCTTATTTTCAGAGATGTTTAGGAAAGAGTGTTTACAGATCAGAAAGTCTGGGGATGGGACCAGGCATCAGTGATGTTTAATTTCCCCCAGAGGATTCCCATGTGAAGTCTGGTATGGTTTCTGATTTGCTTGCCTAGTGCAAGGAAGAAGTTAGGGGAGCCCATCACCTTGTCTGTAGGCCAGTGATTCCCTAATGTGATCACGTGTTAGAATCGTCTGGACGTATTTTTAAAAATCCCGATGCCTAGGTCACACTTTGTAGCAATTAAGTCAGAATTTCTGGAGGTGGGAGCCTGGCATCAGGATTTTTTTTTTTTTTTTAAAGATCCCAGGTGATCCCACTATGCAACAGAGCTCAGGTTCTATTTGGTTGCAGGTTTTAGTGATGAACCATATGGCCTCTGCTCTCGGCCTTGCTGCTGCTGAGGATGTGGTGCCTTTCACCCTTGTGTCTTTAATCACCCCCAAATCTGCTGGGGAGTCCTCTCTCATCTTCTCAGGCGCTTCTCAGCAGTGGACCCCCTTAGCACCAAGCAAAAGGAGGATCTATCTGACTCAAGCCTTCTTCACCTCCTGCAGATGTTTTGTTTAATTAAGGTGAAATTAACATAAGATGAAATTAGCCATTTTGAAGTGTAAAACTCAAGGCATTTAGTCCACAGTAAGGTACAATTGCTTCCTGACTCTAGTTTCAAAGCCTTTTTTATTACCCTGGAAAAATATACCATACCTATCACTTACTCCTCATTCTCCCCTCCTCTGGCCCCTGGCAACAACCTATTTGATTTCTGCCCATTTGGATGCCTAATCTGGATATTTCATATAGATGGAGTCATAAATTTGTGACCTTTTGTGTGTCTGGCTTCTTTCATGTCACAGAATGTTTTCAGGGTTCATCTGTGTGGTAGAATGTTCCAATGCTTCCTTCCTTTGTATGGCTGAGTAATAATCCACCACATCTCTGCCTGTTTTTCTTTTTGTTTTTTAAAGACTTTATTTATTTATTTATTTGATAGAGATCACAAGTAGGCAGAGAGGCAGGCAGAGAGAGGGGAGGAAGCAGGCTCCCCGCTGAGCAGAAAGCCCTATGTGGGGCTTGATCTCAGGACCCCGGGATCATGACCCCAGCCAAAGGCAGAGGCTTTAACCCACTGAGCCACCCAGACGCCCCCTCTGCCTATTTTTGGAATGAAGCTTTCATGGGCCCAACCATTTCCCTTGATTTACATGCTACCTATGGCTGCTTTTGCATTTTCACGCCAGAGTTGAGTTGTCATGACAGACCATACAGCCTGCAAAGTCTAAGATATTACCATTAGGCCCTTTACAGAAAAAAACATTTATTTATTTATTTATTGCTGATTCTTGTCTTAAGTAATATGGGGGGAACTTTGTTAAAATCCCATGTATGGAAATTCTAAAGTTTTAACATAACTTATTTTTTTCTTGTGACACGATTTATAAGTTCAGCTGGATGAACACATCACATATGATAGAAAGGCTATGACAATTTTGAAAAAGATGGGTGGCAGGGGGAAGACCTTTCCTACAACGTAGTACATAAATCCTGGAGCTATGTTAGCTAAAGGATGTGGTGGTGGTACAGAAATAAGCAGGTAATGGAAAAGGCTGGAAGCTAGGGAGGGTCAGAAATATATGATCAAGGTGGCATTTCAGGAGTGGGTTAGTCCATGTAGAGGGTGTTGGACATGTCTCATTGGGACCAACCTGGTAGAGATCCTGAAGCTGAATCCCCCTTCCACTCCTTTGAGATAAATTCCAGAGGAATAAATTATTTAAATGGGCAAAAATGTATAAAAGTATCAGAAAAAAAAAAACCAACATTGGAGACGACCTTAGCAAGTTCGTAGTAGAAAGCTTCTTCTATGCTTGATAGGAAAGTGACAATAGAAGAAAAAGTTGATTAACATGGCTAAAATTTGATAAAATTGGCTAAAATGTAAAACCTTTATGCTAGAAATGTAATGTAAGTAAAGTTGAAAGATCAAAGAAAATTAACCTCAGAAAAGTATTTTTTGTTATAGGCAAATGGTTAATGTCTCTAAGAGTAAAAAAAAAAAATGAATGAGAATCTGAACAGAACAAAATAAATAGGAGGGAAATATACAAACTAGTAATAATGCAGTGAATGCAAATGGCCAATAAATGTGGTACTAAGAGTGTTCAATTCTTCAAATAATTATTGTCACAGGAACACTGGTATCAATAAGATGTCAGTTTTTGTTGGTATGTATCTGATTGACAAAGGTAAGGGTATGTGGGGGAAGGCTCTGTGATAACTTCTTGGATTCCGTGTTTTTGGTGGTATAGTTCACCTTTGTGAATGTGAATACCTTTTGTAAATAACATCAGCAACCCGACTTCTTGGACATTATTTTATTACATTTTAAAATTTATTTAAAGAAATTTAAAGGTTTTTATTTAATTTCCAGTTAGTTAACATACAGTATAATATTGGTTTTAGGTGTACAATGTAGTGATTTAATACTTCCATATATTACCATGTGCTCATCAAGTAGGATTTTTTTTAACCTGCTTTATGGAGGGTGATGTGTACAATCTATGCATATGTAGTGTATACAACTGAGGAGTTTGAGGACAAGTATACACCCATGAAGCCATTGCTGACATCAGGATCGTGGCCACAGCTACCACCTCTCCGAGTCTTCTCCTGAACTCTTTATTATTATTGTTATTATTTTACTTCTTTGTGATACGATCACTTAACGTAGCATCTACCCGCTTAACAAGTGTTAATATGCAATAAAGAACTGTTAGCTAGAGGCATTGTGCTCTATAGTAGATCTCCAGAATATATTTATCTTGCAAAACTGAAACTTTGTATGCTTGAGCATCACTCCCTATTTTTCCCACCAAGAAGAATTTAGTAAGTTATGATATACCCACGTGATGGTTTTCCAAGGAGCCATTGCAAGTAAGGTCGCATTATCAACATTGATATAGATTCTAAGTACTCTGTTTAAATCAAACTTGTATTATGTTTGCTTCCTTCTTTTATTAAGAGACTCATCTTCTGGATCCATTAAGGGGAAAAACAATGCACCTTATTGCCAACCTTGTCCAAGTGATGGCTATTACATGCCTTTAAGTGTTTTACTTACTTATTTCTACTAGCAATGTTACATTTAACATATAAGACTTGTAACATACAAATCCATGTTTGAGGACCATGGACTTCGGTTGGTGTGTGTGGGTGCGTGTGTGTTTGCGCGTACATGTGTGCACGCATATATTTGTGCCTGTGAGTGTGCTGTCCTTGGAGAGCCTCGCATCTAGCGCAGGGTGCTCCCACTCCTAGAGCAGTTCTGTTCCCTTTAAAGATAGATTCGGGGATTAATAAACCAAGTGAAGACATAAACAGTCTCTCTGAGGATGAAACCTTTCCTCCTGTAGGACTCCTTTATCTTCTGAATGGAATAGCCTGGGATGTGGATGCTAAGGGAAACCACAAATAAGTCTGAGAAAATTTGCCATTTGGCAACAAGCTCCATATCATTACCCAACACTCTGGAAATTCTTTCCTTCCTTTTTTTTAAGTCTTTTGGGGCTTCATCCACTTCCTCTGGTCTTTTGGAATTAGTTCCACCTGGTAATGAGGTCCCTGACTGCCCGCCCACCTCACTCACCACTTTATCTCCTCACTCCTCCATCCAGCTGAACTGGTTCAGAAGGCAGTGGTATGCCCAGGTGCATGGTGCTTTTGGTCCTACTTAGAGAATCAGGAGAAGTTGCCTGAGAGCAGTGACCATCAAGCTTTTTAATTGCTCATCCTAATCACGAAAATATTTTGGGCATAGGCTTCCAATGCATGCTTATCTATATATCTACCTATCATCTATCTGTCTACCTGCCTACCTACCTATCTATTGTGTACCTCTACTATTGTACTAAGAGATTATACACATTTTTAATATTTACATAAAGGTGAAAATTCAAAATGATGGCATTAAAAAGTAGAAGTTCCAATATTCTCTTGTCATGTCCTATGACAGTAGACCAGAGGGGGAACGTCTAACTTGAGGGCCTCAAGGGCACTGCAAACACGCAAGGCAAGGTTTCCTTCCTCAGTGATCTGCCTGGTCCGAGCTGCCCACTTGCCTGTTGTGGACACAAGACACAAGGTGTTGCTGCAAGTGACTTGAACTAGTTTGTCTCTTGGAGTTTCTTTCACACTCTTGCCTCCTTTGCAAGGCTTCCCCTTGCCCTTGAAGCTACACTCGTGTTCTCTCTCAAGGACTCTGTTTCTTGGTTAGGACCTGTACTTGGCCAACCACAAAATGCTGGCTTGGGTGAATGGATGGATCCATGGGTGGATGGTCTTAGAGGATTGGTCCAAAGCCTCAAGGAGCTTGAACAGCAAGGGTGCAGATTCACACAACAAGGGCTGGTCTGTGTGCTGGAATGGAGCACAATGCCTGGGTGCCTCTGGGATGCAAGTCCCTTGGGAGCAGAGAGTTTTCTTGATACTCTTCTATCTCTTCCATCCTCAGCACCTAGAGCAGTGCACGGCACAGAGGAAAGACTTGAATGAATAAATGATAGAAATGTTATCGTGAAGTGGTATCAATCAGGAGAACTCTTCCATTGTTGACTTTGGTTGGGGATCTAAAAACACACTTCCATTCACACGCAGGTTGTTTTTCTTCCAAAGTGGGAGAAAAGGTTCTGCTTTTGAGGATAATCTGACTTATTCAAATAGGCAACTGGTACTATGGGGTAAGAAATGTTTGAGTGTCATTTCTGGCAGTTTCTCTAGCTAGCATTGCTACTCCCCATGGGGAGTCCTGGCTTCCTCTGACACTTGATTTCATTATTATGCTTTTTTCCAGATATCTCTGGACCCATTCATTCCCCACCCACCCCCGCCCCCGCTGACTGTCCTCCTTCTGTCTCAAAAATCTCTTAGTTCCCCCTTACCTTGACCCCTACCTCCTCTCACAAATGAACATTTGCTTTGGGCTTTTTTCTACTGCACCCCACCTCCTTCTAAAGGAATTAAAAATTAAGATTTTTTTTATTGTGGCAGAAAACACAAGATTTATCCTCTTAACCATTTTTAATTGAACAGTTCAGTAGCATTAAATTTATTCACATTGTTGCAAAACAGATCTCCAGACTTGCAAATCTGAAACTCTATACCCATTAAACGATAACTCCACTTTTTCACCCTTCACTAGTCCCCTTGTAACTGCCATTTTTAAAAAAAAGATTTTATTTTATTTATTAGAGAGGAATAGAGAGAGAGAGAGAGAGAGCGCACAAGCAGGGGTAGTGGCAGGCAGAGGGAGAGGGAGAAGCAGACTCCCCACTGAGCAGGGAGCCTGATGGGGAACTTGATTCCAGGACCCTGGGATCATGACCTGAGCTGAAGGCAGATGCTTAACTGACTGAGCCATCCAGGCATCCCATAACTGCCATTTTCTTATCTGTTTCTATAAATTGGATTACTTTATGTCCCTCATATAAGTGGAGTCCTACAATATCTAACTTTTTGTGACTGTCTTATTTTACTTAGCGTCATGTCCTCAAGGTTTATTTATGTTGTAGCAGGTGACAGGATTTCCTCCTCTTCTAAGGTTGAATAATAATATTTCATTATTTATACATATCACATTTTCTTTACCCATTCATCTTTTGATAGACATGTGGGTTTCTTCCACCTCTTGGCTATTGTGAATAATGCTGCCATGAACATGGGTGCATATTTATTTTTTTGAGACCCTGCTTTGCAGTCTTTTGAACTTATACCTACTAGTGGGATTGCTAGATCATATGGTAATTCTATTTTTAATTTTTTTGAGGAACTGCCATACTGTTTTCCATAATGTCTGGACCATTTTACAGTCTCACCAAGAGTGCACAAAAGTTCTTTGCCAACACTTATTATTTTCCATTTTCTTGATAAGAGCCCACTTAATGGGTGTGAGGTGATATTTCATGATATTTTTAATTTTTTGAGGCACCTCCATATTGTTTTCCATAGTGAATGCTCTACAATCCCACTAATAGCACACAAGTGTTCCAATTTCTCCACATCCTCACGAATCTTCATTATTTTCTGTATCTGTTTTTAGTTTGATATTGTTTTGTTTTGATAGTAGCCATCTGATGGGGTTATCCCATTGCAATTCTGATTCATATTCTCTGAAGATACATGATGTTGAACATCTTTTCGTATGCTTGTTGGCTATTTGCATGTTTCCTTTGGAGAAATGTTTATTCAAGTACTTGTTCATTTTTTATTTGTTTTTCTTTTTTAAAGATTTATTAATTTATTTGAGAGAGAGAGAGCATGAGCACGTGCTTGTGCATGTGGGAGGAAGAACAGAGAGAGAGGAAGAGGGAAAGGAGCAGACTCCACTCACTGAGTGCGGAGCCTGACTCAGGGCTTGATCTCACAACCCTGAGATCATGACCGGAGTCAAAATCAAGCATCTGATGCTTAACCAACTGAGCCACGCAGGTGCCTCTATCTGGGTTATTTTTATTTTTTAATTGAAAAAAAATTTTTTTAAAGTTTTTATTTAAAATCCAGTTAGTTAACATATGGTGTAATGTTAGTTTCAGGTTGTTCTTGAGTTGTAGTTCTTTGCATATTCTGGCTATTAACCCCTTATCAGATGTATGATTATAAATATTTTTTCCCATCTATAGGCTTCCTTTTCACTCTGTTGATTGTTTCCTTTAACATGCGGAAGTCCAAAGTTTAAGGTAGTCCCAGTGTTAAATGTAGTCCCAATTGTCTACTTTTGTTTTTATTATTTATGCTTTTTATATCATGTCCAAGAAGTCATTGCAAAATCCAATGTCATAAATCTTTTTCTTTATGTTTTCTTCTGGTAGTTTTATAGTTTGAGGTCTTATATTTAGGCCTTCAGTCCATTTTGAGGTAATTTTTGTATATGCTGTAAAACAAGGGTCCAACTTCAAAATTTTGTATTAGATATCTGGTTTTCTCATCATCATTTATTGAAGACATTCCTTTCTACATTGAGTGGTCATGACACCCTCATCTGAGGGTCAAAGATCATTTGACCATATGCATAGAGTTTATTTCTGGGCTTTTTATTCTATTCCATTTCTGTGTATATATGCCTTTATGTCAGTACCACACTATTACTATAGCTTTGTAATAGTTCTGAAATCAGGAAGTGTGAATTCACCAACTTTGTTCGCCTCTATTTTTCAAAATGGTTTTGGCTATTTGAGTGAGATCCATTGAATTTCCATCTGGATTTTAGGATTTCTAAAAATTTAAGTAACGGTTTTGGGATTTGGTGGGAATTGGGTTGAATTGGTAGATTGTTTTGAATAGTACTGACCTCTTACCAGTCTTATGTTATAATTCATGAACATGGGATGCCTTTCCATTTATCTGTCTTTCATTTCTTTCAACAGTGTTTTGTAGTTTTCAGTGTATAAGATTTTCACCTCCTTGGCTGGGCTTATTCCTAAGTATTTTATTCTTTCTGATGCTATTATAAATGGAATTGTCTTCTTAATTTCCTTTTTGGGTCGTTCATTGTTAGCATATAGAAACACAACTGATTTTTGTGTATTGATTTTGTATCCCATCACTTTGCTGAATTTGTTTATTGGTTCTAACGTCTTTGTGTGTGTGTGTGTGTGTGTGTGTGTGTAGCTTTTAAGGTTTTCTACATATAAGATCATGTCATCTGTGAACAGAGATAATTTTACTTTTTCCTTTCTAATTTATATGCTTTTAACTTATTTTCTTGCATGAATGCTCTGGCTAGCACTTCCAGTACTATGTTGAATAGAAGCAGACGGACACGGTATCCTTCTCTTGTTCCTGATCTTAGATGAAATGCTTTCAGTCTTTAGCCATTGAGCTGTGAGCTTTTCATATATGGCCTTTATTATGTTGAGATAGTTTTCTTCTTTGCTAGTTTATTTAATTTTTTTAATCATGAAAGTATGATGATTTTTTCCGAATGCTTTCTCTGCATCAGTTGATAAAATCATTAATTTTTGTCTTTTATTTTGTTAGTGTGACACATTTATGCCATTATTTACATAGTTCCTGGAGCCTGTTAAATATTTCTTCCCAATCTTCTGCTCTCTGACAATACTGAGTCTTCAGCAAAACCGTGGGTAAAGATTTTTGTCAATATGTTATATGTTGTGATATAGTAATTTTTAAAATATATCTGATCTCTTTAGTACTAACTATTCTGAGTTTTGTTTAAGAGAATATGACTCTATTCCTCTATGTTCACCTAGCCCTTTATTTACAGTTCTTCCTTATTTTTAATGTCTTCTGAAATCCATAAGTAACCCCCAAAGCATTCCCCAAAATCTCATTTTGAAGTCTTTTGCTGTGAAACTGCTCAGTATGGTGACTTACCACTGAGGCATTATTAAAACAATAGGAACTGAAACTTGACATTCCTCCTGGATGCCAATATTACCTTCTCATGGTGGGTGTTTTCTGAATCTATGCAACTCAGTGGCAGGTATTAAACATATCCCCCATTACTGGGGCAAAAGCAAAAATCAAACAATGAGACAAAACAGGGTGATAACAGGGCCTAGCAGATATTTGGTAAGATATGAATTTTATTTTTAAAGTCAGTTCATCCTTTATAAAACTTAAGGTTAATTTATCAATGTGTTATTTATAGATGTAATCAATTCCATTCAGAGAGACACACCTACAGAATTAGGTCATAAGTGGGGGCACCTGGGTGGCTCAATGGGTTGGGCTATGATCTCAGGGTCCTGGGATCGAGCCCCACATCAGGCTCTCTGCTCAGCAGGGGGCCTGCTTCCCCCTCTCTCTCTGCCTGCCTCTCTGCCTACTTGTGATCTCTTTTTCTGTCAAATAAATAAATAAAATCTTTAAAAAAAAGAATTAGGTCATAAATGAAGGAAAAACAACATAGGACATAATATAAGAGCATAAAGGATAAGAACAGTCTTGTCCTCTCTGATATTTGTGACCCCCAGCTCTGCTCTGTTTTTTTTTTTTTTTTTGAGAGGTTGCAAGTAGGTAGAAATGAGGGTAAAGGGGAGTAGCGCAAGCCCAATCACAAAAATGCTGTCTTATCATAATTATTTTCTAAATACTGCTGTAATTACACTTACCTATTATTAGTTCTTTATCACAGTGATGTTAATAACAATGGCATGTCTAAAAGGGACAGTTTACATAAAGCTTTCTATTTGAGGCCCATGAAAGCCAACTAAAAGAATTTTCAAAACTGCGGTTTGAACATATTTTAGTTAGGTAATTGGCAATTGTAGATTATTTCACCTTTTCTAGAGCTTTTTGTTTTTGAGGATCAAAAGGCTTTTCCCTCTTGTTAATGTCAAAGAAATAAATGTCTGCCTACCACTGTTGTTTCATGGGTGAAATGGTTCAATCTTTGTACCAGTATTATAAAATTCTGGTCTGAATAATTCAGTTGTGGGGCCCACATAGAATTGCCTATGAGGAATCCATAGAGAAATCCAGCGTCTTACAAAATGATTTCTATTTCATTCATGTTTTATTTTATTTTTAGTAAAACTCGATCATTAGTAGACACTTCGGAGACCATGAAGTCTTAGTCAGTATGGAATATGTGATTTATCTTTACCCACAGCTCTAGAAACTCTTCATCCTTTGAAAATTGGGCTGGAAAAGTGAAATATGCAGGGGCACCCCAAATTCCTGTCTTTGGTGACACTGCCAAGCAGGTGGGAATTGGCTGAGTTCTCTGAGGTGTTGTGTTTACCTCATTCTAATCTCCTGTGTGAACTTTGGGTTTTCTGCCCGTCAGATGGAGTCGCTGCCAGCATGACATTCTCTGTCACGAGCTTTCTGTGCTCCCTATGTTACGCAGCCGAGCTATAGGAGTATCAAAGAGACCTTCAAAATCTTGGCTCTGTAGTTTCCCCAGAATCCCAAGCAGGAATTCTTCTGGAGTCGCTCCTTTAGGAATCTTTGCTTGGCTGGTCCAGCTCCGAGGGGAGGATAATTGTGGCAGGATAATCTCTTGTAAGGGTCTCAGGTTCTGTCTTCTTCTTCTTATTTTTTAAAGATTTTATTTATTTATTTGACAGGGAGAGAGAGAGCGAGAGAGTGAACACAAGCAGGGGGAGTGGGAGAGGGAGATCCGCAGGCTTCCTGCCACCAAGCAGGGAGCCCATGGCAGGGCTCCATCCCAGGAATCACGACCTGAGCCGAAGGCAGATGTCTAACGACTGAGCCACCCAGGCGCCCCGCAGGTTCTGTCTCATTCCCTGTTATGTCCATGTTCTTTTCTGGCAAAAGATTAGCTGTGGGTGCATGATCACGTCCAAGGAACTGAGGGGGTTGAAGCGTGGTAGGTAGAAGGACAAACTAAAGTCCTAAATAAAGTCCTACTACAGGTGACACTACCTGAAGCATTATAGTCCGTAAATGAATTTGGAAAGTTGTGCTGACAAGAGGTAACAGGAGCACAGGGGGCCCCCCATTGTTTTGGAAAACCACGGGACTGTGTTGATTGGAAAGAGAAATGGGAGCGTCGGGGGCCCCTAAAAGGACCCCGAAGGGCTTGTCAGACTCCTGCCCAATATTTTTTGGCTCCGTATCATCCTTTCAGGATTTCTGTTGACTTAGGGAAGTGGGGGTAATTAGCTCCCTGCTGCTTCAGGAACTCTCCACGCATGTGTTCTCTGACCATGGCAATTTGCAACAGAGAATAAACCTGGGTAGACAGGCTTGGTCAATCACTGGTCAATTAACCCAGTTGAGGAACCGGTTAAGTGGCCTGGCAGGGTGGCCAGGGACGGGCAGGCCTCTCCCGCAGTGGGTGTGACCTGCCCTCTCCTCTCCCTTCCTCGACAGCTGGGCTTCCAGAATGCCGTCGCTGGGCCACCTCCCTGACATACAGTGGTAATTTTGGCTGGAAGGAGAACATCTGGGGAGGCTTCCTGTGGCAATCTCAGGGGGCTGAACGAGATAATCAGGCTTAGCAAATTGGGTTGACTAGACAATGAAATATTTATTGTGATTCCTACCTACCCCACCCCCCCCTTTTTTTTGAAGTTCAAAAATCCTTGTCATCCCTGGACTGAAGTCTGTGTACTTGACAGGAATTCACAATTAGATTAGAAGTGGCCTGCTACCATTTACTGATGACCTCAACCTGCGGCAGGCAGAAGGCAAGTGATTGTGTCTGCATACGGGCTCCCTTTAATGGAGTTTTCCCCTAATAAACCAGAGAAGTCCACGAAACAAAAGAAAGCAATCCAGAAAACCCGCCTGTGTGATGGTCTTTCATTAGTTTTTGGTGGATGAGATATTTTCTTACTGGATGAAAAGAGAGGCAAATAACTTTGGTATGGTTTTAAAACAGACTTTTTAGTAGGAATGATGTGTAGTCTTAAAGCTCTGTGTTTGAAAATTTACCTTGGATGTGTACCAAAAGCACATAGAGCATTGTCATTCAGCCCAAAATGCTGGTTTCCCTTTAGATATTTATATAACGCTACATCTGCCTCGTGTGTTTCGTGACCAAGTACTCTCTTCGAGTTAGTTGATTAGGTCTTGGCTGTACCCTCAAGCCAGGTCACATATCAGGAGAGAAGCATTCAGATTCATCATCAGAGAGGACTCAGCTTTCTGCCCAAAGTGGACAACTGTGTTTCTTCCATGCGCACACTTATTAGTAATCTGGAATCTAGAAGTTTCAATCAATCAGCAATCAACACTGATTACAGAGAGAGAGATGAAGGCTCCTCATCCGGGTATAAGATGATGTCTGCTTGGGGCCTCCCCTACCTGTCTCGCCCCAGTTCCTCCCATTCTCCAGGGGATCCCGTGCTGCAGGGAAAAACTTTAGCATTCCCAAACCTGCCCAGATCATTTCTTCCTCCATGGCTTTACACCTGCTGTGTGCCCCTAACTTCGCTCATTGGGCAACTTCCTGCATATCTGCTCTTGGAGACCCCCTTCTTCGTTCCTCACCTCCTCCTGGATACCTTCCCGGGCCATCTACTTTCCATCACGCTCTGTGCTGAGAAAGGCATCTCTCCTTTGGCCTCCCATGTCATCCTCTTTGCTGTTCTACTATATCATTTTACTTCCTTCAACACCCCCCAATTACTTATGGAGGGTCTCCCCTAGGGTAGGACCTGCCCAGATGGTGAGCATTTGGACCCAGTTCCTGCCCTCACGGGGCTCACATTCTGGTTGAAGAGAAAGATTATAAACAGGAAGAGGAAATGGTACTGGGTATGGTGACTAAATATACAGAGGTGTTTTTCTCCTGGCTGTCTTTCCCAGCACGCTGGGAGCCAGAGCAGGTGCTGGTGACTCTAGGAGGAAGCAGTGCCTTCGCATACATGAGGTGTCAGGAGATACGGAACAAAGGAGCCGAGGAAAGGAGCATTCGGTGGACCTTTATCTATGTTCCCAATCTTTCCCGCACTGCAGGCTGTAAAAGAATCAAAGCTAATTTTTCTCGTGTTTACAGGTGGAAAGTTTTCTCTTCTCAAAGAATATCTTTGTGACCTTTTTGGAGATAATAAGAAATTTTCCCTCTTACCAGGAAACAGCAGCTGGTCCATATAGAGAGGCAGATTGCTATTAAACATCTCCTGCCTGTCATTGATTCATCATTCAGATAGATTACACACAAGACACGTAAAAAATGATGGTCGGCACCACAGGTTTTTTATTTCTATTAAATTCTATGGCATATGATCTTGAACAAACATTTGTAGTCAATATTTGATAAAAAGTCCGATTCAATCAAGTAAATAAAGCATTAGAAAAAATAATTTCATTCCTTTGCTAAACTAAATCCATTAAGACTCTAACACAAGTAGAACGGAGGACAAAGAATGTTTAAAACAAAACAAAACAGTGAGACCCATTGTGCATTTGCATTTTGAAATTAATTGCTGCCCTAATTATTTGTCAGTAGAAGCATAAATTAAGCAAATATAACTTAACGGTAAGCTTTTAGACACCCACAGGATTCTCCCCTCAAGAGTAAATTGTCAGAAGGGTTCTGTGTGACGGTTTATTTTTGCTGTCTTTCCATGATCGAGGGAAGGGAGAAGGTTGGAAATGGAGCGGTACGGAGATGAAACAGGGGCGGCAGACAAAAACGTCGACACAGGTAGGTGCTTTTAATTTTTCCCGGTAAGGTGTGAGAGGGTAATAACAAATAAGGAATGTTGGTGCCAAAGGAAACCTTTGGAAACCCTACTGAAGTTGAACTTCCATGAAAAGCAAGTGCAACTCTGTGACCCCAACACGGAACCAAAAGGTGAAAAACACCGTTAAGTGTGGCATGGTTATTCATCGTGCCTTGCATAAATAGGATTGATTGGCTTGAGTATTTGCTCCATCTGGTTTCCCTTACACCGTGTCAGTGGAGCTATAGGCATCTAGCACAGCTGGAATATTTTTTCTAGCCCACAATCAGGCATACATTGTTGGTGATCTCTCTGAAAAGCTTCCGCAACAACACAATGATGCTGAATAACAAACAGCTCCAAATCTCAATGACTGAAATTAACCACCAAAGTCTACTGCTCATGCTTCCTGGGCTGCAGGTCAGCCGTGGCTTGGCTGATGGAGGCTGGGTTCAGGTAGGTGACTGTCCTGCGGGTGGGCTCTGCAGGTGCGTAGTTGGTGGGAACAACTCCTTCACCCTGCGGCTCTGTTCCGTTCTGTTTCATCTGACTCTCATTCTGCCGGGGTCATCTGCATTACCGGGCTCGTGATCTTCTCACGGTAAAAGTGGAGGCTCTCAGGGGAGTGAGTGTAAATGTGCAATGCCTTACAGCCTAGGCTCCAAATAGTCACAATGTCATGTCTGCCCCCCTTTCATGGGCCGAAGATGTCCCATTGTCAAGCTCAACACAGGTGGGGTTAGACAGTAAATTCTCCCCATGGATGTCAGTGTGAGTGTGTTGGGGGGGGTGGGGAAGTGACTATTTGCTGAGCGATAATTTAATCTACTGTGACTACACATATGGAAAGGAAAACCTTCATTTTCCGATCTGGACCTTTACACAGGAATTATTTAAAGTTTGCCTTAAACTACCCCCCTACCCCCTCATGAGTTATGTTAATTATAAATATGTTAGATTAGCCAGAAAGATCTTCCAGGAAAATAAAAATATGGAGGATTTAGACAGATATGTGAATGAAACTCTAGCAACAATGGCCTGATGTGGCCAACGGAGTCTCACCCTGCCGTATGAAGAAGGGGTCTTTTGGATGCTGGTTTGCAGGCCTCAGTGGGCTGTGAGGCCACGCACTGAGCTGCCTGGTAGAGACCAGACAGCAAGAAATTTTGCCTCAGCAGATGTGTGCATGACTTCACTGCTCTGATTACAGCATCACCTCTCCCCTGTCACCAACTGGCAACCCACAGTAAAGGATGTTTTTCTGATCATTTTGCACTCATTAAATGCAGCTGTCACAACAGTGGATGTGAGGACGCATGCAAAACTTTCCTGCCACGTCAAAATAAAACTGAAGAGCTTTTTTTTTTAAAAAAAGAGCTGAAACCTTTGAAGCCTATTCTCAAGGAATATTGGAAATATTGCCTTTCGTCGTTGACAATTGAAAGGGTTCCCTCGCGATCCCAATTAAGCATTGGCCCAGGCTAAGGAAGCATCATGCGTCAAAATTTTGCAGCAGAAAACATTGGGCCGAGCACCGGGGTTCAGTTCCTGGGTCTGAATGATCTAGGGGTTCCATACTCATGGAAGTGGCTGACCCCTGCTAATGATTTTAACGGGGCAAAGGAGTTCCCCGATTCTTGAAAAAATGTTATAAGATTGAAATAATTGGACGTCTCCTACATACCCCATCAGAGAAGTTGCGCAAACAAGTGGATTCTGGATCCATAACACAGACCTGCTGATTAGACTCTCAGGGTGGAGGCGAGGGCCTTCCTTGGTCTTGGTTCGCTCATCAGAATCCATTTCACCGATCCACAGATTTGCAAAAAGGACGGCATCCTCAGTGATGTGTTCTTGATGGAGCATCTCTTGAGCATTCCAGTTCCTTCCCAAGTACCAGTCTTCCTCAAAAGTTGACTCTGGGTTTTGCTTTTCTGAGAAGCTTTCCATATGCCCCCTCCATTGGGGTGGTAATGGGGTCATTGGCTGTGTTCCCTCCATACCACTGCCCACCTATATTTCACAGTAGTGACCACTCTGTCCCTGTCGTGGCACCATTTGCTCATGGGTCCCCACTTGACTCGGAGTTTTTGAGAGTCAGGACTGGGGTTATGGTCATAAGTGTGGCCCTAATGGGGTCATATGGGGCTGTCTGCCACCCTAAATGGTGAAGGGCAGAAGGGAGGAAAAGAGAAGAAGGCAGTCAATGGCATCAGGCAATTTCAAGGGGTGACTGGGCACACCTTGCCTCCAAATGTTGCTGGTGAACATCAGGTAACAGAGATACAGATGGTTTTGCCTCCCCTCCTCCACCTCTGGGTGCACATTACAGGTTCCTGGGCACATGGGCAGTAATTCTTGGTTAAGTAATATGAGAAGCACTTACCCCTGGGGTGAGTGTGTCCTTCAGGGTCCAGTCAGGAAAATTTACCTCACAAGATATTTCTTATCTCTGAGTTCACTAAGTTCACTTTTGGGCAGAGCCTAAAGGGAGCAGGAGATTGTGTCCCAGCCCCACAACCATGAAGCAGAGAGAGAAGAGCTAGGAGCTTGGTGACAGGCACCAAAAGAACCAGATGGCTGAACAGTGCAAAAATCGAGTTTGCTCCCCCATCACAAGATGGGACACACTGGAGTGACCCGCTGCAGGGTCTGACCACCATGTCCACTGTCCTCGCCTTCTTGTGATAGGTGGTGATGTCACAGGCAGCTTCAGGGAACAAAATGTAAGGAGCTGAGATGCCGTCTTCTGCTTGAGGCCACACTGGTGAGAAAGTCCAAGACCAGAGAGAGATCATGAGTTCAAAGGAATCGTGGATGGGAACCTAGCATTCTCTGGTGTGTGGGTCGCCGTGCCCGTGCTGCCAGAGATCTGAAATAAGAGTTAGAGGACCAGGCAGAGGGTAAGTGGGCCTGGAGTCCGAAGAGTGTTTTGCCAGCTTAGGTGAGCCCAGGAGGGTCACGGAGCCCCTTGTCCACACCACACTCTGCCTCGTCCTGGAGAGTGAAGAACTCCTTTCCTGGTTGCTTTGTCTATCCGGGAGTATATTTTGACTAGATTTTCTTCCTAATTGGAATTTATGAGATCTACTTTATAAACACTGCTCAACAAATCAAGAGGGGGTTCACACTGCTTGTGTGTGTACCGTGTGCAAGCTAGCTCCTTCCCTTCCTTCCGCAACTCACCTTGAACGTCCGTCCCCTTCACGGAGGCCATCCTTTAAACGCCCACTTTGAAGTTGCTCTTCTCCATCACTCGTTACCTTAGGTGCTGGTTATTTTCCCTGCCTAATGCTAATTATAATTTATAATTAGTTCCTTTACCTGTTGAATTATCTGGCTCCTCCAGAAGGGCAAGGCCAGGGTCTATATCCTGACGCTAGCACGGTCCTTGGCGTGTCATAGAAATGACAGATGAGCTAAATACTAATACTAAAAAAATACGCAGAGTGCGGAGTGGAACGTTAAATAAAATCCACTGCTTTTTATCTCAGACTCTTAACATGGGGAGGAGACATAGATACCAAGGGGTACCAAAACCAGGCATTGCAAGACCATCCCTTTTTAGAGAGACACCGCGATGGATTCTGATAGAAAGCATTGCTGATGACCTTGGCCATGGTGTGGATTGAACTGCTCTTCAGCTGAGGAGAAGGGTGAGCAGAGAAGCAGAGTGGGCTTGTGGTAGTGGGTTTGTAGCAGACATAGGACAGGCATCCCCTGACTCCTGAAGAATGGACTTCTCACTCACTGTGGTTTTTGACCTTTGGTCAGTGTGTGTGTGTGTGTGTGTGTGTGGTCTCAGCCTAAATCATCAGGTAATTCTGGTGTGTCATGGAGGGTCCAGCCTGTTTGAGGGGCGAGTTGTCCTAGGTATCTTCGGTCTATCTCTCGGTCTCCCTAAAGTCAAGTGGACTGTGCTATTACTCTCCTCTTGGGTGGTCCATGGGCCTCTGTGGTCCTCAGGGAGTGGCAGTAGCTTACACCCATTCCATGGGCAGCAGACAGTATTTAATTATATTATTCATGCCTATGCCTCTTTCAACTGTGCTTTCTACATACCTTTCATTTTATTAAGAAAGTGCTCACAACTCGGTATCAATAGCACCATTTCTGAGTGTTTCCTGAAAACTCTTAATTCTGAGGGCTCTGGGGTGTGGCAAGACCAAGACTGGAGCTCAGAGGGTTAACAGTGCCTGCCTGGAAGGGGACCCTGGACCCTGCAGCTTATGGGAAGGAATTGGTCCAACCCTGAGAGTTCGGGCGGGCCACCACCTCGAGTTGGGGCGACCACCCGGAATTGAGAGGCTTGAGAATTTATATTTTCATTAATGAATGCTTCAGAAAGTGTACTGTCCCTAATTCCCTTCCTTGAAAGATGGAAACTTTAATGTGCAGTTAATTAAATGTTGTGTTGATTTGCAAGCCCTGAGCTCTTAGGGGCCTCGGGAGGTAGAGGCAAGTTTAGAAATCAAACAACGGGAGGACTGGCTTTCCCTGATCTGACCACAGAGTGAGTGGTACTGTTTGCTCCAGATGCCCAGGAGGCATTTGAGGCGCCCCTGTGGCCAGGACCTGTGTCCTGGGTCCGGTAGTGCCCGCATGGTCTGTTTACTGTGGAAAGGAGCAGACCAGGGCCCGGCTGTTTTCAGGGGTATTCTCCCACCCCCCCCCACTGCTCCAGCATTTCTTTGTACCGAGAGGAGCTGTGTCATGCTAGAATTCTTTTCACAACAAACTAAAGAACCCAGCTGTGGCGCTTGGTGCGACCGTGGAAGCTGTGGGCTTGTGCACGCGGTCCGGAATGGGGGGAGCCATTCAGCTGTGAAGGTGGGCTCCGTGTCAGACACAGTGCCAGCCCGATTGGGGTGGTGGGGGGGAGTGACACCTGCTCATGGGGTGTCTGGGGCCCGGCATCGGAGGGCACCGAGGGGTTGATGGATAGTCTGGTACTGAGGATCGGAGGCTGAGCCGGGCAAGGCCACGGAGCTCGCCTTCTTTCACTGCCGCCAAAAGATGTAGGGGAAATGTGACGGAGAAATTCAGCGGCTGGATTTTGCAAGCGGAAGTAGGGTTCTCTCCAAAGAGCTAGCACCTGTTAACAGTGACAACCTTATCATCCATTTGGCCCTGGCTAAAGGCACAACTTCCGCAATTACCGAATGACATCTTGTAGGGTTATCTGCCACCAGAGCTTGCTTTCCTCGACACCACGCCTGGCAAGAACAAAGCACCCATACCTGATTAAGAGACACACTGACGTCTCATTTTGGCATCCGAACTCCTGACTTGTCAGTCTTCTGGGCGGTCATCTTGCTTAGGGTGCCCTAGAAAGCTGGCAGAGTTTCTGGGATTGACTTTGGAAAGTGTTGGCGGTGCTACGATATTCTTATTATGAATAAAAATTTTAAACCCAAGCTGATAAACACATTTTTTTTCACACTGAATTCATCAGGAATACATTAACATTTTCTAAAAGGTAAAGACAGAAAAAAAATGAAAGAATTAAAAGGAGAACATTAGGATGTATTTGGCCATTAGGATCCCCATTTCCATCAGCTGCTGTATGAGCCAGAACCTTACCCCATGTAACTCACACTCGGGGAATTAGCCTATGGAATAATTATCACTCCCGATGAGCAGAGTAAGAGCTTGTTCCCGTGTGTGTGTGCAGAGCCATTCGTCCTAAGGAAGAAATCTGGAGTGAAAGCTCACAGCATATTTTGCATAGGTCCTGTAAAAGGATCCAGGCAAAACAGGCTTTGCAACATTAGCTATGATCATATATGGAAAAAGCAGTTACTTTCTGTGGTGACATATGGCTGAGTTGGTACGATGCCCAGGAATCTCAGTGTCCCCCCGCCCCAAGAAGGGTGAGCCCCGGCTTTATCCTCTGCCCCGTTGTCATCGGGACCAACAGCACAGGCAGCCTGTGGAGACATTGCCGGCAGAAGTGAAATCACGTACACCTGCGCCAAGACCAAAGCTGCTGTTGGGCTCTGGCAGTTGGCAGGTGGACTGTCCCCGTCTGCGGAAGTGATTTTTCCTAAATCAGAGAAATTATGAATGGAGCCCATACCCATCTGCTTCAAATTCGAGCACGGTGACACCCCACCGTCAACAACAATGATCAAAGCGCACTCCTCTATCGTAAGGGTGATCCTATCCTTCCATGATGGGAATTTCGACTCTTTCTCATACTCTTCCATAACCAGGAAACTCACTTCCAAAATTTCTAACGTGGCCAGGCAAATAAATTGAGTTTGGTTATGGAAGGGGCAGAGAAACGTGACCACGTGAGAGCAGGACAGTTGTAAATCCACTCATTCATTGATAGGACCGTGACTTGATTCAGTTAAGTGTCCCTGCACGCTGGCTCTCAGTGCTGGGGATGCGAAGAGATCTTTACCTTCAGGGTTCACAGTGCTGTGAGAAGGACAGCGATTCCCGAGGAAGCTGCCAACTGACGCATGCTTTGATTACAGGGTTGCCTTGACAAACCCCTTCCCCTTGGCTCTGGGGTGGGCCAGGAGGGATTTAAGCCTTCTAAGTGACCCCGATTGCTGGGCGCAGGTGGGGAGGACAGCGCTGGGATGGGTCCATCCAACAAAGACCACTGCTCTGCTGCTTCCTAGCTCTCGACCCCTGATGGAGACCTTCAAATCTCCGCTTCCTCACTCTCCACACAGAGAGGGCAGTGCCTCCTGTCGCCCTATGTGCTGAGGCTTCATTGCGGAGTTTTAGGGAAAGAGCTTCATGGGCCCCTGGCTGTTGTGAGCGCTCAGGAGGGTCAGCGCCCTGTAATGGGGAGTGTGGAGCCGGGCTTGGAGAGGAGCTCCCAGGGCCGGTTTGGGCCTCAATGGGTGAGTTCTCTGCAGGCGCAAGAGTCTCCTAGGTTTGGGTTTTGGGAGGAATACTTTGGTTGGAGAGGTTTCCGTACATGAGTTAGGAGACAGAGAGACAGAAGGGTGGAGGGTGCTGAGCTGTGGCCAAAAGACCAGTCTGGAGGAGGCAGAGACAAACTGGACGGGGCATTGTGAAGGTCCATCTGCAGGGGCACAGGGAAGACACACCTGGAAAGTCAAATAGGAAGGAGGAATGAAGAGAGAGACAGGGAGGGGAAAAGGGAGAGAAAAGGAGGGGAAGTGAGACACACACAGAGTTACAGAGAGATATATAGAGAGAAACGGGAAGAGAGACAGAGAGACAAGTAGAGAGGGAGGAAGAGGGGGACATGGGGAGACTTTGGTGTTAAGGCTGAGGGCCATGGCACTGACTGAGAATACAGCAGGGAGGATGCTGAGTAGAAAGGGTGTAGGGGGGCACCACCCCCTCCTCCAGAAGAGGAGCTGCCCTTTGACAGGTGCACAGGTGTGCACAAGGCACTTGGCTTACCCCCAGTCCAGAAAGTCACTGCTGAGCTGGCTCCCGTCTGCCTGTTCCAGCACTCCCAGCTCCCCACGGGCGACCTGTTCTCGGCATTCACCCAATGGCACTCGCTCTGGAGCTGTGTGCCCAGATCGGGGCGCGGCTCCCGAGGGTGTGACCGGCAGCCATCCATGGAGCAGAAGATGAACCCTGCGGGGCTGGGAGCTGAACTGAGTCAGGGGATGGAGAGCTCAGCCGCAGGTGCCCATTGGCCGTTCCGACGGTGGGTCTGTGCAGGCACAGTGGCTCCTGCAGGCTCCACGCAGCCCCCACACGGCACCTGCTTCTTCCCTCCGTGCCCAGGGTTGCAGGTGCTGCCAGACTCACGCCTCATGCTCGCACATGTTCCTCAACACCCGAAGAGCGCCTCCTGTGGGGGACTCTGTCTCCGGCACCAGCCACCGGGATGCCCCAAACGGATGGGGTGTGTCTGTCAGGAGTGGGGCCTGGTGTTCCCCTCCTCCTCCAACTGTGGCCTGAGGGGTTTGATCTCTTGCTAGAGAAATTCCAGGCAGGCAGCAGGTTGTGCGTGGAGAACGAGGGGCTCGTCCTCCCACTTTGAAGCCACAGGTGCTCTGCCTTCTGGCCGCGCTTCCCTCGGCCTTGGCTTCAGAGGCCCTGGGGAGCTGTTTTCAGGGGAGTAGCTCCAGGCTCTCCCACAAAAAACATGTTCTGGGGAAAATGCAAACACTGTGGCCTCAAAGAAGAGATAAGGCTATTGCAATTTCTTCTCCAGGCCGGTGCAGACCCTTCAGGGCTAGGATCTGCTAGTTTCTGTAGTGAGTGGTATGGCTTTAGCAGATGGGTCTCTCTGTACCTTGCCATGAACATTCACAGAGCACTTTGTATGGGGATGGGGCCTGGGTGGTGCCTGTCAACTGCGTCACCTCATCTAAGCCCCACCATGAAGTCCTGTGAGGGCAGGGAGTTCAGGGGTTCCTTGAATAACACGAAATTGAACTGACATGTGGATTGTTTTGGAAATTTTTTTGAGATTTGCAGCAGTTTGAAAAAACTCGCAGACCCACCTGAGTAGCTTAGAAATACCACTCCTCCCCCCCAATTAAGGTAAAGGTATTATTGTGAGAATGCAGTATATAATACTTATAATGCACAAAATATGTGTTAATCCATTGTTTATGTGATCGGTAAGGCTTCTGTCAGAAGTGGGCTATTAGTAAAGATTTCGGGGAATCAAAGGTTATGTATGGGTTTTCTTTTTATTTTTTTAAAAGATTTTATTAATTTATTTGACAGACAGAGATCACAAGTAGTTAGAGAGGCAGGCAGAGAGAGAGGAGAAAGCAGGCTCCCTGCTGAGCAGAGAGCCCGATGCGGGGCTTGATCCCAGGACCCTGGGATCATGACTTGAGCTGAAGGCAGAGGTTTAACCCACTGAACCACACAGATGCCCCTATGCATGGGTTTTCCACAGCAGGAGGGGATGTTTGTTCCCCTAACCCCCACATGGTTCAAAGGTCAGCCGGGTTTGAGAGTCTCTGTGGTCTAGGCAGGGGCACCAGAGTTCAGAAAGGTTAAATAACTGGTTCCTGGTCACACAGCTAGTCATGGCTGGAGATTTTATTTTTGAGAAAGAGAGAAAGAGGAGGAGAGAGAGAGCAAGCATGAGTGCTCGAGAGCAAGGGTGGAGGAGAGGGGCAGAGGGGGAAGGAGAGAGAGGATCTTCAGCAGGCTCCACACCCAGTGCAGAGCCCAACATGGGGCTCCATCTCACGACCTGAGCTGAAATCAAGAGTCGGATGCTCAACCGACTGAGCCTCCCGGGCGTCCCTGGAGATGGTTTTTGAACCCCGATCTTTGGATTCCGAGAGCAGAATTCATTATATTATAGTCTATTGCCTCCTCCAGAGTTCTTCATTTTTAATGATTTTATTTTCCGCCCTTTTTGGGCACTTCAGCGAGGAATACGAGTTTGGGAGTAGCTCAAGGAAGAGGCACTGGGTGGAGGGCGAGGCTAGTGCTAAGTTCATGGACTATTTGTAAATCAAATGAGCCCTCTTCTTGCAGCCTAGTGGCACACTTCACACACCTGGAATATCTTTCCTCTAAAGCACGGACGAGCAGCATGCAGTCCTCAAGCTCTAGCAAGACAACCTTTCATCTAATAAATGCAGGTACAAACGCCTTAGTTCCGGCTGTGGAGCCCTTCAAATGCACACCCACGCCTTCCGGGATGAGCTGGCCCTCTAGTTGTGGCTGGCCCTGGGAGCCTGGGGCCCAGGATGAGCTCTAGACAGATGCCACTGTTCCCCTCCCCTGGCCTGCCATCCCAACAAGTCCTTCATGAAGAGGGCAATAGCAAAGGAGTGTTTGAAGCTTGGGCATATTTGTAGATGCTGAAAAGTATTCTATACATGTACATTTATATATGGAATTCATAAACATACATACAAGTCTTCCCCCCTGGATTCTATTTCATGCTTAAAAAAAGAGTACAAAGAGCCTCCCGTGCAGAAAGGTCACTTCAAAGAGCCACCAGCTCTTGAGGAAGTTGGTAGGCTGTGTGTGGATTCTAGAAACCAAGGCCGTCCTCTGTCCATGGGTTAGGAGGTATTGGGAGGGCTGCTCCCTCCACCCAGCGTGAAGGTGTGTCTCGTGCCTCTTGCCAATGGGAGAAGCTTCTTTTTCATCTCAGGGTCCTGGGTTTCATGGAACTGGAAGGCCCTAGTGGTGGGGACCATGATGGTCAGTAGGAAGCCACCAACCCAGAGCAGCTTTTTCCTTGGTTCCATTTCCAGGAGGGCAGCAATAGGCTTCTTCACCCTCCCCCATCCGTATCTCTCCCAGATACAATCTTAGCTCTAACATTATATCCTGAAAAATAGTGTTAGAGAACAAAACCCAGCCACCTTCTACCATGTCTGACCACTTCAGGTTAATGATCCGGGCTTGAGAGCATCAAGTGAAATTCACAGGAAAGTCACAGACGATGAGAGAGAGTCAGATCTTGTGTGTGTGTGTGGTGCTCAGTTCACTAAGAGGCAACTGGGAAGGAATCTGAAAAGTGTTCAAAAGGGAAGTTGGTGATAACGCTCGCTTGTGAGGTCCAGGTTGCCAGATTGGCCTTGTCTGGAGTTAGATTTTGAGAGGCTGTTGTACTGGAATTTGCCACGTGAGCCAGAACCCATTGAAGAACTGCTACTAAGAGAGGTGAACCACGATTTGGTCAGGTGAAACTCATTGACGGGGTTAGGGTGAACAACACTCAGGGTCTTTGGCCCTCTGCGGGACAGACACTGAGTCTATGGTTAACTGAGGGGCGGGGGAGGGGGTCACTGCTCAAATGGACGCTGTGGCCTTTTTTAGTAAGAGCATGGGAACTGGCATGACATTGAGGCGGTCCTGGGGAAGATGTGTGGGATGAGGGGACTTGGAGGATTGGCTCATTGCTTTCCTCTTAAGCTGACGCCTTAAGAGGCGCCTGATGGCAAGCCCAAGCCCGCCCACAGTGATGAGAACCTACAGAAATGGTAAAGCCCTCCAGGGAAGGATGGTGCAGCCCTCTTTGGCAACCTCTGCTAATGTCCTAACAATCCACATTGTCAGGACCTCCTTTCTTCCTATTGAACTTAAATTCTTCTCCCTCTAGTTCAAGCCGCTAGCTTCTCACTCCCTACTAGATGGGGATGAGGAACAGCTGGTTACAATCTTCTGTGCATAAATCCACAGTTCTTTGAGAAATGAACTCACACACATAAAGCTCCGAGTTCTACCTTTAGGATTGTTTTTTCCCCTCTGGAAAATATTCTCCAGATTAAATAGAAATTAATTTTCAATTTCTCAAAAATCTTATTTCCTAGCCGATAGCATTTCCATATGGATATCTTACAGGAAAGTAGTAGACCCTTAAGTTCTGGAGGTTTAGAAGTCTTGCCAATACTTGCTTTTGAAAATATGAACTAGAAGTCTTCCTATGGAAAGACTTGTCATAAATAATAAGTTCTTGGAATGAAAGTGTCCACGAACTTAAGGGTTTGTGTGATGTTGTCTCCCTGAATCTTACGGCATCAGGAACTAGGGTTTTAAATTTGGAAAAATGTATGCGCCGTAAGCGGCTTGTACTGTGGAAGAGGATAAGCTTCAGGGCTTGGCTCTGCTCTATTTTTATTTCCATTATGGGTTACTTTTGTGTGTTTTGATGAGATTCTACTGATAGAGGAACAGGACTGTCCAGGTCAACATTTGGCTTCCGGTTGGACCATGCTAGAAGCAATGGGTGCGAAGTGGGTGCGGGTGAAGAGTGGGGAGCGCCCACAGCAGTCGGCAGCAGCACCTTGGTGCCTCTTCTTGGCTGCCCTCCTTCCTTTCTGCTCCCGACACTGCCCTTTGCCAGGGCAGCCACCAGCAAAACCCAGAAACGAGAAGAAACCTGGAAGACACTTGGAGAGGTCACCAAGGTGGGTGTAAATTTCTTGGTGGGGGGAGTGGATTGTTTCTGATTTTGCTGCAAAGGCCAGAAGGTAAGAATGATAAAGAGAAGGGGAGAAGAAAGGGGGAGCACGGTGGAGGGAAGGGGGAGGAGAGAGGGGGTGGAAAGGCGCCAGGGGAAGGGGAGGGAGAGGCAGGGAAACAGCTGTCAGTTTCTGGGAAGAGAAGCCTAAAGTTACAGTGATGTCTCAAGGCGCAGCAGCCCCAGGGCTGCTAAAAACTCCGTCATTGGATTCAGCCCCTAAGCCAGCTGGCACCTCCCATGCCCTCCACCACCTTGCTCTCCTAGGCACTGGGAGTAGTAGCAGAGTCACACAGGGAAACTCCACTTACACCGTGTCCTTAACGATTTCCCCGTTCCCTCTGTCCCATCCAGACAGAACTCGTTCAGGACCTCCCCGGCCTTCCCTCCATCTGGCTCCATTCCATTTTTGGTCCCCTGTTCTCGAGCCCCAGCAGCCCTCCCCGCCTCACAGCAGCGCCCCAAACGTTCATGCTCTGGCTTCTAGCCTGCATCTGCCTCGCCAGCTGCCTCTCTTGCCAACCGACCTTGAACTGGGTGCCTCTGCCACCCAGAGATTTTGGTGACTCCCCTGGGCCACCCAAGCTTTTCCTCACAGCGTTGCACAGGTTGTGCCCTCCATCTGGAATAAGAAAAAAAGCACCACCACCGGGGAGCTCATGGGAATGCAGGCAGGGGCTAGACTGTCACCCTGTGAAGGAGGCACCAGGATCACCTCCATTGTTCCAGAGGAGTAAACCGAAGCTTCTAGAGGTTCGCATCTGGCCTCTGGGAAAACCTATTAGATAAGGAAAGAGTGAGGGGAAAAAAGAGCTAGCACACATTGAGCACCTACTGTGTACCAGGGCTATGTCAGCCCTGGATGTATGCTCCTGATGCAAGATGCTACGACTTGAATGCCAAGCTGTCCCATTTTTCCAGAATAGAGATTTTTGATCCGTGTTTAGTTAGAGGAGAGACATGCAGACTTTGTTAGTTTGTTTTTTATCTGGTGCGATAAGGTAAAGGAGTTTCTCTGTCTGTCTCTTTTCTCATTGTCAGTCCTTTTTGTTCCTTGGCTTGCAGCTGTTGTCTGTCTTTGAGGCTCACGAACGTTTGCAGGAAGAGCTCTAGAGAATTTGGGAAGAAGGGGGGTGGGAAGGAGAGAGGTGCGTGGGTTTTCAAGAAGCTGGAAGACACAGGGAAAATAAAGGTGCTCTCGAGTGTGTCGCCTGCAGCCTTGTCAGGGAACGTTTCTTTACATGGTTCTTCTTCCCCTCCCTCACTCCGAGCTGGTTCTTCATCATTTTTTAACATCTCTTTGGGGACAGGGACATGAAAGTGAACAGCAGGTCAAAGTCAGGAATTCGGGGTTCTGGGGTCGTCTGGTCTGATAGGCTCCCCTCGTCTGTGGCTGTGCCCTTCGTGGGGGCCGGTGAGGCCGGTTCATCATTCTGGTCCCATCACCCGCCCCTGGGTGACAGCATCACACCTCTATCCAACCATTTACATTTCAAACCAGCACCACCTGCTCTTGATTAATTATTCAGTAACGCTGGTCACTTGGGAGCTTTTCTGAGCTCCTATTTCACGTAAAAGGTCCACTCCTTTTTTAGCCAAATCTTCTTTCCCTGATCCTCGTGTAGTTTAGAAACGAAATGGTATGCATTCCTTTTGAGCCCTCAGCTCTCACGGATTGGCTCCTCTTCTTGGCAGCGGTACACCTGGATATTGGATTAGTGGGGGGCGGCGGGGCGGCGAGGGGAATCGCCCGTCAGGCTCCCCTTCTCTGCCTACCTCTGACCTCGGCCAATTCCCCCTCACGGAGCTCCATTTTTTAATAAGTGAATAAAAGGGTTTGGAATGCTGAGGCTCAAGGTCTGTCTGCTCTCTCTTTAATTATTGAGGGCATCTAGGAGAAGTCACAGAGGGACATGGGCTTTAGAATTCAATGGAATTTGGGGTGTCTCCGCTGGCTCTGGCACCTATTTCTGTGAGACTTTGGATAAGTTAGGTCATCCATTTGCATCTTACTTTCTTTCTGTATATTTCCACCCTACAATGGGGATAGAAATATACAGGTAGCAGGGTGGGGGTGGGGTTGAACAGGGAGGCATGAGTGACACCGGCCACAGGTAAAGAGCATAAACCATGGGAAGATGGCGTACTAAGGATTTAACCTTGACCTTCGCAAGCTATGCAAATAAAACGGTTGACACAGAAGCAACCTTCAAGAACAGTTAGGAGGTTTCTTGTGGGGTTACCTTTACCCCAGGCAAAACTCTCACCGGTACCCACGTGGGGGAGTGGGAGTGCCACGTGACCAAACCACCTCAGTTCTCAGTGTTTGAAACCTGAAGTTTGTCCTCCAGACTTTTAAATTCTGGCTCTAACACTTATTAGTTGTGTGCCATTGGAAAAATTTTATTTTCCCCGGCCTTAGTGTCATCATGTTCAGAATGGTTCTGATTCAACCAGCTCAGAGGGGATATTGTGAAAAAATTAAATGCAAAAGGTGGAAACACCTGGTAGATAGTAGGCCTGCAGCTGATGACTTTGCTTTCTTAACGTCGTGATAAATTAAGGTCTGCTCATAAATGAGTTCTGGTCAGTTCTCAAGACAGAGAAGGAAAGTCCAGATTTTTCTGTTTTGTCACCAAAAGTATTATTAGGTTTTCAAGGAAACGGAGTGCGTCCTTTATCACGTAATAAAACTGAATCTACTGGTTTTCTGGCCAGGAAAGAAAAAAAAAAAACCCATAAATACAACTGACATCAATTCTCTGTGCGTCTTGCGTCTCCTCTCCCTGGTTTACAGTTTTCAGAATCCAAACGTCCATCTGTCTCGGAGACCTTTCTAGTCTCTAGAAAAGAAAACACTGTCTAGATAGAGTCGTGCTGTTTCATGCGGCTGCCTCGGAGCCCCCTTGCATGCTTCCCTCCTGCTGACAAGTGCACGAAGCCAGGATGCTGACTTATGGCTCCCTCTGCCCCCGTGGGTTAACCCCCCTCACAGCCCGCTCTGTGTGTTAATTTCATCACAGCCTCCCCCTGGCTTTTTTGTGGTGAGAACACAACAGAGGACACGCATCTTGGTGTGCGTTGCTCATTGCCACCCATGTGGAAAGAGCAGCTAGAACATTGTGGACACCCAGGCCCTTCCTTCCACGGTGTTACACAGTCCCAAATCAATCAGAGAGCTCCTGATCTATTAAGCCCATTAATGCACAGAACACAGTATTACCTGATGGAGAGGCCTGTGCTTGAGAACATTAAAATCTTGACTTAGTTTTCCAGTCCAGGCCCCCCTTGGCGCATTAGATCTGAGCCACACACCTTGAATTTCAGTTCAAATGTCCTCTTAATCTGTAAGAGGCAGAGAGAGAGAGAGCGAGCAAGTGAGCAGGCTCCTGGGCTTTGGGCAATACTTGGCAATTAGTGCACAGAGTAGTAAAAGAGCAACAAAAATGCATTTATTTCCCATCTCTAATGAAAAAGTGATCAAACTGGGGAAGTAAGACAGATCCTATTTGGTTCTCAAGTAATTTCTGGGCTTACACAGCGGTTGGTGCGTCAGGCCCTGGATCTCTGTCCTGTGAAAGGTTGAGAGGCTGCCTGCTGGGGCCTCCCATCCTGCTGGGGAGAGACTCAAGCCCCAGCAGACAGGTCAGAGTGGAGGGTGGAGCCTGGGGAAGCCTTCCTCGGGCTTCCTCCCTCCATGTACATGTGGCAGTCCCCAGAGCCCACTCTCCAGGGTTCCCAGCTCCCCTCCGCCTACTGCCCACACTCCTCACCTGGTCTCAGGTGCAGCCCAAATGTCCTTATTCCACGGCAGGTGCTTCAGTCACAGAAGTGTGTTTGGCGACCCTCAGGACCTAATTTCTTCCATTCGAGACACCAAGAGCAGAACTGCCCCTGCCTACTTCACAGCATGTGTTAAGAAGAGGCAATGGAATCCTACCGGAGGTTACTAAGAGGCTGAAAGAGTGTAAATAAACAGGTGTTAAACAGAAATCCGTGCCGACTGAATAATAGATGGGTTGGAACTCCACGGCCAAACTCAGCAGCAGCCGGCCGTGGTTGTCCCTGGGGGCAGGGTGGTGGCCTGGCCTTGTGGAGTCCCTTCCATCAGTTGGGGAGGATACTAGTATGCGGAACGGCCAGGGTGCCGGGTGTCACCTAGCTGGAGCTGCGTCCCCCTCCCACAATCCCCTCCTGACCCAGGTTGGTTGGTAGCACGAGCCACTGCACTAACAGCAGATATCTCCAAGACGCGGTGAGGGAGGAGGCGGCGGAATGTGCAGGCTGGGCGCTGTCCACCTGCCGTCAGCAGTGACTCAGAAGGAAGACCGTTTTACACTGGGTGAGTCCGAGACAATGCTGAGTTCATGGATGGGCTGACTCTTCTGCATGGAGGGAGGCCGGAAGCCTTTTGTGAAGATGAATCACTTTTCCTATACTTTCCCGTGGCTGCCCAAGGGGTCCCCTGGGCCAGCATTGGGAAAACATGGCAAAACTCTGAAGCTTTGCTGTGGTTCCCATTGTTTTGTTTTGTTTTAAATTAAGTCCGTGACAATGGTTACGATATCCAGGCACGACAGACAATAGTCAGACTGACATCCCATCTTCATTTTGAAGAGCATTTAAGTGGGAGTGAGAGGATCACACTGTTAAAATAAGATTAATAACAGAATAAATGCTAACCTCCCCGACGTTGGGAAGAAATATAATGAATGGCCAAGGCTGGTTACATGGAAATGTCATCAGCGGCCACACAGATAGAGAAAGTTACTACCACGGAGGACAAAGTTGGGCTGTGCAGAAAATGGGGTCCAGGGGTAACTGTAGCCTCAGCAAGATAAAGCTGATTTTTTTTTTGCATGGAAGTCTGGGCATAGATGGTCAAGGCTGTGGGAGTCTTGCCATCCACGGCTTCGTGTCTCTTCTTGGGAGTGACAGTGGCTTTGACTGGCACACCTCTCTCCATCCTCCAGCTGTTGCTGCTTCTTTCTCAAGCAGAGAAAGAATGGAGAATGGAGAGCTTCCATTCTCAAGGACATCTCTCGGTCCAAGGGTGCAGAGGTAACACACCTGCATTCCTGCCGGCAAGAAAGAGGGCTGGGGAGGCTCTGGCAAAGGGCGGATGCCTGCTGTTACCTGTAGAAGGTTCCCAGAAGCTCCTACATTGCACCCTCGTCTACACCCGCCTGCCCAGGCCACAGCCACGTGGCCACACTTAGCTAGCTCTGTCCTACAATCAGTGCTTTGCCAAGACCAAGTTCTACAGAAGAAGTGGAGAACAGAGACTGGGGCACCACTGGTGGTCTCTACCCATCATGTAATTTCAGGGCTTCTGGAATATGCCTTTTGCCTTCCCTTCTGCGTAGCTGATGCCTAAGGTTTCTCAATTGTATTGAGTCTTTCCTTAAGACAGAGTGGACTTTCTTATGCTGTGATCTTCTCCAGGCCACTTGTAGGGTTCCTGGTACTCATTCTTTCCCCCAGTAACTCCCAGCCCAGCTGAGCAGGTATCATGGTAATACCATGTCTTCCCAGTGTCCGTTTTAGGAGAGGCATAGATATTATTGCGGCTGACACTTAAAATACACTAGATCTTATACTCACAGTTTAGATTTCTTTTGTTTGTTTCTTTGTTTTTTTCTCATTTATCCCCCAGCAAAGCCCCAGGAGCTGAGTGTTCTTAAGATAGATGCAGACTTAAAGCCAGAATCCTCACTAACCCTGGGGCTCACCATTACACCACATGGCCTCTCCTTTATCCCATCCGATCTCCAGGTAAGGGCAGGCCCTATGTTGATTCCAGAGAAAGAGGCACATTTCTCTGGGTCCTGGTTCCGAGTCTGAGAGGATGAGGAGTAGGGGTGAGGTGGGCAAAACCATACTAAAGATCCAAAGGAAGGTAAGGCTGTTTGGTAAGTTCCCTAAGAGGTGAACGCAGGTGTACTTTCCTGTAGGTTTCAGGAGATGTAATGTTAAGGCACTAGAAGGGACACTAAAAAAAGAGACAATCGCTTTACTCCAGCTGCATCTCCTTCCCTCTGGTAGACCTGGAGCCCTTCACCGGGCCCCCGTTTCAGCACAGTGAAGGTCATGTCCCCATGGGAGCCAGCTGTCAGCAGGACTTTTGCCCCCGGGGATATGGTCCGACTTGACTGGAATCCTTATTCTTCGCTTCTTTCTTAGCACTTATTTCCTCAAACTTCTTTTTTGCTTTAATGCCCGGATGCTACTTTTCTACGTTAGTGTTTTTCATCAAAAGTCACCCCTATCCATACTGTTTCTGAGTTTAGTAGATTTATCAGAGACTAGAAGATTCTTAGGGAGATCTCATTCTGGGGTGAGGTCTCTGGCACAACTGCCCTGCCTTTTCCCTCCCGCCTCTGGAATAACTTCAGCTTTATTTTTCAAACACATGATTCCTCTGCATTTGTGAATTTATATCCAACCACCAGTTAAGATTTCTCAGAAAAATGGATTCCTTCGACTATAAGAGATGCTAGAGAATGAAAGGGTCCTTCCCTTGTTGCTCTTGATGTTTTGGTGGCCAGACGGATACAGCCAGAATCCGTCTGTATCTTTAGGTAAGGAAGAGATAACATGATGCTCCCTGATGCTGGCAATGAAGGAGTCTTGGCTTGTCATGTGGGCTTGAAGGCAGGGCCTCGGGATCATGGTGAGTTTATTGTTCCTGAAGCAGTGGGGCTTGCTGTAGTCTTCAGAGGTGGAGATCACTAACAATTTTGAAGGTGGTTGCCATGAAGGCATCTGTATGAGTTTGGCCATTGATGGAAGCGATGGAGATGCCTAGAGCTTTCCATATCCGGTCTCCCTTCATTCCTAAGCACATGGGAAGGCTCAAGCTGCTCTGAAGCTTGTTAGACTAGATCTTCCCAATAGGCTTTGAGTGAAGAGATGTGTCATTTTTGGTCTGAGGCAGTTGAGAGTTTTCCATAGTCTTTCCCGTGAGCCATGTGTCGAAATAATAGTGGAGAAAGATAAGAGGAGCCTAGATCCCCGAGAGGGTAGGCGGACAGGAGCCCAGCTGACCTGCTTTGGACTTGGCATGCACAAGACAGAAACTTCACTCAGGGGATGGGTATTGAGAGAAACACCAACAGACAGAAGATCTCCTGCTATTTTTGACCTTTGTTACCAGAGCATGGCGTAGTTTGTCCTGAATACAGATAAAATAGAATTTAAGTAGACTGTGCTCAGCTCTCTATAAATTCTTCAGAATGTTCCTGGATGTCTAACAGATTCTAAGGTTTGGATAGTCAGGGGATGTTTTGGGATGAGAAGAAAGGAAGGATTTTCTGCATCCTTTATTATTTCTGTTTTTTTTTTTTTTTTTTCCTCTCCTTAAGTGGCCATCATCTCAAAGACACTGGGGGATAAGGTGGCAAGTACTGAACAGAAACACTAAGAACTGAAGAGAAGCACTGGATAGGATGGTTCCTGAAAGCCCCCTCAAGCCTCGGCTTCCCTAACTGATAAGCTGTTCTGGAACAATTCTGCTTGACATGGTGCCCCGGCAGGTTAGTAAAAAGGAGAATGTTGTGTTGAATCCATGTGTTGGCATCCCACCTTTCACAGCAGCTGAGAATCCAGGCTCTGTTTCCATGAGTAATCACCAAACATAGCAATTATACATATCACACGAGATGAGAAAACCCCAGGAGGATACTCTGTGTCCATTCCATCCAAGTCTGAAATCTGTTGCGGATATTGGCAAAGTGGCTCCAGCAGGGAGGTGGGAGAGGGGACGGCAACCCCAGAGGTGACTGAGGTAGCAGACAATTCGCACATTCCGCTCTTGGAAGCTCAAAGGGTGCCGAATACTATGCCTAATACGACACAAAGTGAATATTTACTTATGCAATGGTGACTCTCAGTTCAGAATGAACGTGTTCATTAAGAGTAGAGATTGTTTGAAAACGCTTTCTGCTATGCAGAAATAGCGTGTGAATCCTTGTCCATATCATCTCCAGCACAGAGAAAGGCTCCACCTACATATGGGGTGCGTGCCTCCCTGTGATGAGTCAAGTTTAATTCTCTGCCCTATATTCTCTGAAGTTCTTCCTGGAGACAGGGACACTCCAGCCACATAGTTGCAGCTGGTGACATCTGCAATCCTTCCTTCTAAGGATGAGGCCAAAGCATTGGCAAGAAGGCATGTGAGCAATTCTACTCATGTGTATTATCTGTGCAGCTTCTAGAAAAGTCCTGATAGAAGGAGGCACTGAACTAATATGGGAATCTAAGAGAATATACTTCATTAAAGAGGAAACCTCCTTCTAACTCCCAAACAGAGCTAGAGGTTCTGTCTAACGAAACACTTCCCTTCTAATCTGACTTCTGGAGTTCTACCTTGGAATATGGAAAAGTGTCTCTAGAGTTAAGTACCTCTCAGAGAGAGAAAGATTTTTCTTGACTCCTTCAACAAGGAGCTTCTGGCACTGTCCCTGTGTTCAGTGACCCTGTCTCTGCTGGCGAATTCTCAAGTTCTCCAGGTGGGTGGGCTGCCAATGTTCACTTGAGAAAGTGAAAGGCTATTGAGAAAGGAGAGACTGAGCTAGCTTTCTACTTTCTTCTTTCCAGGATGCTCTCCAGGAAGATTCCTGTGAGCCTGACTCAGAAGAGCAGCAGTCTGTCCGTGAACCTGGCGAAGAATTTGATCTCGAGAATCAATACCCTCGAGAATTTGATCTTCCTTCCGCAAGAGCTTTGATGGCCACGTTTTCCTCTTCTCTGACTTCTTACCAGCTTTTCAAATGGTGGATTTAGAAAAACTAGAGTTATTCTAGCATTGATTATGTGATCTCATATTCTTACAGTAGTTTTCCTCCAGATGAATATTGGGAAGAGTTTGGTAGCAAGCTATATGGTGAGGCAGGAGACTGGAATGAAAGTCCAAAGGTGTTGTAAACTGGGGCAGGTTGCTTCATCTCTCTGACACTTTGTTTCATCAGCTCTAGATTAGAATGTGGATTAAAATGTTTCTAACTACCAAAGTCTATAAATCCTGAAAGCTGTGCTCCAGAGGAGAAAACACACACGGGCAAATGTATATTTATTCACTCTTTCGCCATGCTTTTGTAGACTGGTTCCAGAGAGTTCTGAATTCACCTAGTAATAACATTATCTTAATTTGGTATTGAAGACATAGTTCCAATAACTTAACCCGTAAGACTTGTACACTGGCTGACTTCCATCCTTTCCCTAATATAAAGTAGGTTAATTAATCCAGGCAATTACTGTCAAGCAAAGAAGCAAGGTTGGACATTCTCTGAGAAATTTGGTGGTTGTACATCTGATATGGCTAATTTGCAAGACCTCGGATGGAACATTTTAATTAATTATTTCAGTTATTATTATATTTAGATAGTGCTGGATGGGTAGAAATCTATTAAAATGATAAAGTTTGGGTCAATTTACCAACGAAAAGGATGAACATCCTTCTGCCTTTTCTTTTTTCTCTCTAGAACCATAGTGATTAGAGAAATTATATCACGATATTGGGCAAATAAATTAGTCAATCCCAGCCCAAAAGTAGTTTATGAGCAAACCATTAGAACCCTTTCCCAGTCAAATGGAGGCCTATTGAGAAGCAGTATGTAAATAGAGCAAAGCTTATGAAATGAAATTGACAGGATAGAAAATTTTCATAGACACAACCCGCCAACAAGGACTTTTCTTACACATGTCTCCATTACCTTGATAAGATTGGGAGGTGGCCAGTGGCTCTATAAATTTAAAGCAAAAAGTGGCAATTAGGTCCTCAGGGTACATCCTTCTCCCTCCTTTATTCACTTCAGGTTCATTGTTTTGGATTTTTCAATTATATTTTTATGTTTCTGGTCCTTGGAGGAGGCTGAATATGACATTTTGACAGTGGAATCTGAAAGAGCTACAATTCTAGATTCTGTAAATACTTCTTGATCATTAAAAAATGTCTTAGTTTTAACTTTGATTACTGTCTCATTGGTCAAGCCCTTTGGATTACATATACATTTTATTGAAAGGTCAATCCCCCAGATTCACGGTAGAGAAGTCTGCTTTTCAGAGGTTCAAACTGTGGGTGGTTTAGTTCATATCCTTTACCCCAAAATGAAAATTCTGGGATTCTCATCAGCCTTCTCCCAAAGCAGACCTTTAAAGCTTCCCCAACACATGTAAAAACCAAACTTTATGGGGATCCAAGGCCAGCCAGGAAATTTTAACAAAGACTAAATTTTAGAACAGCGAATCTTCAGTTGTGCAAAGGACATTGCTAAACTTCTGGGTTGGAAGGTATCCTGATCTACCTAATTCTATTTATGAAACTGCATATGTGCTTTGAAACTCCATTTAGATCCAACTCTTTCAGCTAGAGATGGAAACCATATGTGTGTCTAAGGCCCATATGTTAGGGCTTGGAGAGTCTTAGATTTTGTTTTGATTTCCAACGCAGCATCATTTTCAGATTTGGAGACATCTGGGTATGTCCTTGACCCTCTGTGTCATGAGGCGATATTTTTGTTATCCATTCTTCTTCTTCTTAGATGATTCCCATTTCCATATGCTTAGGAAGGTGTTGCGGCCTTTGGCTCTCAAAAGATCGCTTTAAGGGAAACAGAGAATCGAAGTAAGTATATGGAAAATCAAGTTCACAGTCTTATACCTGGGTGAAATCGTATTTTGTTTATTGTTTACGTGAATTCATTAGGGCTTCTTTTCTCCTTCACACACTGTTTCTTTCCTCTACTGCGGACCTCCATTTCTGCTGCACACATGCCCAAGAATTGTGGACACACACCAGTGTAAGGATGGCTGGCTGACCTCCAAATCTATTTCCCCATTCTTTCGAGGTGATAGTCTGGTTGTAGCCAGACATGTAGCCTCTCAAGGACTATCTTCCAAACCTTACTGACAGGTGTGTGTTGAAGATCTTATTGATGAAATGTGAGCAGTAGGGATAGGAGACATTTCAAGCCCTATGTCCTAACACACAGCCTTTCCCTTTGGTTGGTACTAAGACACAGAAGAGTCTAAAACCAGCTTCAAATGCAGATGATGGCAGTATCCTGGGGGATGATGGACAAAAACAACAGGAAGAACTGAATTCTTCTAATTTCCACAAGGAGCAGAACCACCTGCTGACTGCTCCCCCCTCCCCCCAACTACTGGACTGGCAGGAAAGAAGCTTCTTTGTCCTTAAAATCATGTGTAGATCTTAGGGTTTATGCATCATATAATTAAAGGAAAAGGAACCCTTTTCTGCATAAAACCAAAAGAGATTCTTAGGCTGTGGGGACATGGATTCAGCAGAAAATCAGTTCTCTAAAAAAACATGTAGAGATCCATTCGGGGAAAAATAGCCAGTCTGGTTATTTGGCTTGATGATATTGAGAGTTGGAAGAGTTGTTTATTCAACATGAACTCATTTTTCTTCTTTGTTGGTCGGTCACTTAAAACTCTACTCTTGAAATTTTTAACAGTTGAGTTAATCACAAGGTTAGTCTTTGTTGAAAAACATCTCTTCAGTGAAAGGGAGCAGACATAAGAATGAAAAGCCAAGTGCGTAAGATTTTCCTGAGGGCAGAAGGTCCGGGAGCTTTTCTCAGTAGCTCACCCCCTGGGGGCAGGCTTTAGTGGACAGCTCCTGGGCTCTGGTAGGTGAAATCCGCTGGGACCTCAGTCTATCATTTCATCTGACTTAGCCTCATGTCTCTAAACTATGACTTGGCAATGGTGACTCCCATTTCATTCATTTTTACATCTGGTGGATCATTTGCAATAACGTCTCTATGATATCTGGCACATAGCACCTGTTCAATAAATGGTGTTCTGAGGTTGAGGGTGACTTCTCACAGGTTCCTGTTGCTGATGGTGGCTACTGGATATGGGGTTTGTGGAGGCAAGGACAAAGACTTGTGTTTCCATGAGAGCAAAGAAGGAGGGGCTGGACTTCCAGATTGGCTTCCTTTGGACTGATTCGAGATTTCAAGAACCACGATGTGCCAAGCCTTTTAAAGATCTCAAGGGATTAATATGTTTTTAAACATAAAAAATATGCTATATGGGGGTGCCTGGGTAGCATTGTCTGTTAGGTGACCAAGTCTTGATTTCAGCTTGGATCCCAATCTCATGGGTTGTGAAATTGAGCTCCCTGCCTCATCTGGCCTTACTCTCAGTGGGGAGTCTGCTTGAAGATTCTCTCCCTCTGCCCCTCCCCCCCAACCCGCATACTCTCTCCCCCTAAAAGAAATGCACGTTAAAAAATACGTTCTATATTTTTGCATCTTTTATAGTATATCAGGATTTGCATTTGACTTGATGCAGAGTGTAGTCCAAAGGAATGTTTGAATACACAAATGCATCGTTCAATGGGACTGTCAGTGGTGCTTATGTGATGTTTATAATGGTATTAAATATTAAAAAGAAAAGCGTGGTCTGGGTCTTTTGTATACAGATGCCACATACCTTTATTTATTTATTTATTTTTTTGCATTATATGGTTTAATCAGATGGTACAGTGGAGAGCTTTATGCAAAACATGATAAGTGGTAGGAAACAACTGTGTAAGCTCTGATGTAAAGACCCTGAGGGCTGTGATGTAATTTCTTTTCTTTACTCTAACATCAATTAATTAACATATAGTGTATTATTAACTTCAGAGGTAGGGTTTAGTGATTCATCAGTTGCAGATAACACCAAGGCTCATCACGCTGTGTGCCCTCCTTACTGCCCATCACCCGGTTCCCCTGTCCGCACCCTCCCATCTCCCCTCCTGCAACCCTCAGTTTGTTTCTTAGCGTTACAAGTCTCTGGTTTGTCTCCCTCTCTGATTTCATCTTGTTTTAATTTTCCCTCCCTTCCCTTATGTTCATCTGTTTTGTTTCTTAAATTCCACATATAAGTGAAATCACATGATCATTGTCTTTCTCCATCTGACTTATTTCACTTAGCATGATACCCTGTAGTTCTACCCATGTCGTTGTAAATGGTAAGATTCCTTTCTTTCTTTCTTTTGATGGATGAGTAATATTGCTTTGTATATATATATATATATATATATATATATACTACCTCTTCTTTTTCTAGTTACCTGTCAATGGAACTCTGGGCACTTTCAATAGTTCGGGTATTGTGGACATTGCTGTTATAAGCATATATAGCATTCAAATCACTATATTTTGTATCCTTTGGATAAATACTTGCAATTGTAGGTGATAGGGTAGCTCTATTTTCAACTTTTTAAGGAACCGCCATGCTGTTTTCCAGAGGGCTGGCCCAGTTTACCTTCCCACCAAGAGTGTAGGAGGGTTCCCCTTTCTCCACATTTTCCCCAACATCTGTTGTTTCATGACTTGCTAATTTCAGTCATTCTGCCTGGTGTGAGGTGGTATGTGATGCAATTTCTATTCAATCTTCCATGTAGTTTGATTTTGAAGACAAATCATCATGACTCGGCTCACGTTTGTCTTAAAGCTGCATTAGGAGTGGTTTTGGATTGCTGTCTCTCACTCTTCTGACAATTCGAGAATCACACATTTGCCCTGGGATGATGTCGGGTGTGGTTTTAGAAAATCAGTTGATTGAGAAGATTTGGTTATAGTTGAAATGAGCATCCTCAGAACATAGTGAGTTCCATAACTGGTTTTGGCAGTGCAATGATCAAGATGGAAAAGTTCATGACTGATTTACTACGGTGAACAGGCACAATTAGAAAGTTGAACAGAACGAATGGACACCAGGGCCCAGTTTTTTGGTCATATGTAGAGGCTTTTACCTCTGTAGCTGGTTGTTTTCAAAAATCCAAATGGTTGTGTTTGTATACAGAAAATAAAGTAAATGGTTGAGGTAGTTATTCACAGAATCCAAACTGCCCCTCTTTACCAATCGCTTATGTAAAATATATTAAATATTTAGAACAGCAAATAACAATTAAGTGCTGAAAAGTTTGAGTCCAGAAACAAATAGTTGTGGATTTACAAATCTACAAAGATGCACTGTACAATCCATGACTGATTTATTCATTTGGAAGACTGAGGCAAATGTTGTAGATCTATCATTCATGGAGCAATTGGTTTCTTTGGCCCTGTGGCCTACCAACTGTGTCCAAAATGGGCCTGTCACTAAGCTGCAAGGAAGAACAGGCACGAGAGAGAGGTGTGGTTTGGTGGATTGTGGTTATCATTTAGGGTAAGACAACTCGATACAGCCCTTCTGATGAAGAGGTATGAACTTCCAGTTATAAAATAATAATAAATAAACCACAGAGATGGAAAGTACAGCATAAGGGATATAGTCAATAATATTGTAATAACATTGTATGGTGACAGATGGTGTCTACACTTTTCATGGTGACCCCTGAATCACGTATAGAATTGTCGAATCGCTATGTTGTACACATGAAGCTACTATGGTACTCTATGTCTGTTCTACTTCAATTAAAAAAAAAAAATTACCGTGAACCCATTTGAAGGCTACATCTCCTGTTTTCCTCCTGTATCTCAGGCTGCCCCTTCTGGGGCTCTTAGTCTCGTAAATGAGGGTTTCTTCACAGCACCTTACAGACCGTCACAAGTTTTTCACTCGACCCCTGTCCTGGGAAATCTCATCCATTCCTGTGGTTTCGGTTTCATTTATACTCCATACCCGTGCCCTCCAGTGCAGAGCTTTCTACCAAACGTCGGATTCATCTTCAGATTCACTTACTTATTAACATGCCTGTCTGTCTCATGACCCTTAAATTCAAAATGTCTAAATATCACTTTATCATTTCATCACGTCTTTCCTCTAAGTCTCTGTCTCCACTGGTGCTCCCTCTTTATCTAGTTGCCCAAGATGCCCCTTCCCTCAACTCCACCCCGCAATCAGTCAATCCGCTAATCCATCACTGATCAGTCAAATGTCCATGTTCCCAGTATTCCTGTATTTCAGGTCCCCATCATTTTCTATCTGGCTTATCTTTCAGACTTCTGATTTCCTCCTGCTAGAGGATCCATGCAATAGAGTTTATCTTGTTTTGCAATCATATACTTGTGTGACTGTATGATTGCTTAACTCTGTCTGTAAACATGAGTTCCAAAAGAGCATGGACTGCACCCATTTTTGTTCACATTGTCTGGTTACCTAGCAGACGGTAAAAGTTTAATTCATATTTGGTATTTGTTGAATGAATATTTGAATTAATCTGGTTTCTTGCTATAGCCTGATAACACACTCTGTCTTCAGTCTAGCTCTTATATATTTCACTTACTATCTTGCAAAACATTTAAAGCACATCTAATCATGCTATGGCCCTCCATATCATCCTTTAATGAATGGTAAGGTCTGAACCTCTCCACACACCTATACACCTTAGACTTTTTTCTTTCCTTTATTTTTTATTTGAGAGAGAGAGAGAGAGAGAGAAAGAGAAAGAGAGATCATGAGCCAGGGGAGTGGTAGAGGGAGCAGCAGACTCCCCACTGAGTAGGGAGCCCGATGCGGGACTCGATCCCAGAACCCTGGGATCTTGACCTGAGTTGAAGGCAGATGCTTAACTGGCTGAGTCATCCAGGCCTCCCACATACCATAGATGTTCATGATTTGTCCCCACCAATATCTCCAGTCCCATTTGTTTTTTGTGCTAGTAGGGGGAGGGAGAGAAGGAGAGGGATAGAGGGACAGAGGGAGAGGAAGAGAGAGACATTCCATGCAGACTCTGCACTGAGCATGGAGTCTGATGCAAGGCTCAGTCTCAGGACCTCTAGATCATGACTTGATCAGAAATCAAGAGTTGGACACCAACCAACCGAGCCACCTAGGTGCCCTGCTTTTCTTTTATTTTTGCTGCCTGCCTCCCTCCTGTCTCCCGTTCCCCTCTTCTTCTGCTCTCAAACCATCCTAGCCTTGCTAATTCCTCCTCATTCTCCATGTCTGGACTTAGATGTCACATGTCAGGAATCTTTTTGTGACCCTGCAAGAAGCTTCATGAACCCGCTTTGAACCTCTGCAGTAATTTGCATATCTAACCACACTCTGAATGATGACATGTTTTTCTCCCCACTGTACTCCAAGAGTAGAATCCAGTACCTGGGAAAAAGTAGATGAATGACAGACAGACGTATAGCTCTGAGCACCAGGATGCATGGTGCTTTCAAGGGAAAGGGCAGTCTCAGAATGATGGTGAGTTAGGACTCGCGTAGACATATGACCAACCTGGGTCATGGAGCCCTGCAAAGGTTCTTCTCAATCTAACTGGATTCCCTTGCTCCTGCCAGGGCCCCCTCTGGCAATTATTAATAAGAGAGAGGGTGAGAGAATGAGGGAAAGTAGTAAGTGCACAATGAGGAAGGAGGAGTGAGGGTGGAGAATGGATAAAAAATACACAAAGACAGTGATAAAGAGCTTAGGGGTGTTACTGCTCGTTACAGTCTGAGTGATTTGTGATCTAAATTGTTCCATAGTGACAACATTACTGTGTGATGGAGTTTCCTGACTTTGTTTTATTGGAATGTGGTTGCTCTGTAGAAATGGTCAAATTCTTTGGTACTTTGGGGAATATGGATCTTAATTCCAATCACCATTCTAATTCTTTTCTTTTAAAAATATTTTTTATTTATTTGACAGAGATACGGTGAGAGAGGGAACATAAGCAAGGGCAGAGGGAGAGGGAGAAGCAGGCTTCCCGCTGAGCAGGGAGCCCAATTTGGGGTTCAATCCCAAGACACTGGGATCATGACCTGAGCCGAAGGCAGACACTTCACGACTGAGCCACCTAGGCGCCCCAATCATTCTAATTCTTCTAATTCTGGCCAATGATAGTATTGCTTGTTGTCTTGGTTTATTTATTTATTTATTTATTTATTGTCCTCATATGGCTTAGTTAAAGTTGGATTTTCAGTGATTACTTGCTCTTTTTGGCACCAGGGTAATTTTTTAGAGCTCAAGCTTGGTTAATATTTAAGAATTTAAAGTAATAATCCTGTTTTTCACTTATTGGTAATTTTCAAAGCATTGTGCCTCTTAACTAAAATTTCCATGCTTAATCATGGTCCAAACTGAAACAGTTTTTAGAAAATCAACAGTCAGCACATTTCACATACTTTTCACTTAAGTTGAAAATGGGAAGTATTTGTGCTTTGTGGGTAACATTTCAGTTTTTCTAGTTACTAGTGAAACAAAATACCTAAATCTAAAAGCCCCAAAATGCACAGACATAAAGTTCAGAGAATTTAAAAACAAACACTGAAATGAAAAAGAAGCTGGGGCGCCTGGGTGGCTCAGTCTGTCACGCATAGGACTCTTGATTTCAGCTCGGGTCATGATCTCAGGGTCATGATGGAGCCCCACATTGGGCTCTACGTTCAGAACAGAGTCTGCTTGTCCCTGTCCCTCTCTTCCTTCTTCTGCTTAAGGACTCTCTTTCTATCTCCCTCAAATAAATAAATAAATAAATAAATAAAACCTAGGGTAAAAATAAAAAGAGAAGCAAATATTGTTAACTTACCACTTGATCATTGCTGATTTTCTATATATTGAAGACCTATCTTTATCCCCAGTAAGGCTATGTCTGTATTTAATAGTGAAGTATGTAGTGAAACCAATAAAAGTAATTTGTACCATTATGTTCACTTGAGTTTAATTCAGCAAACATTTCTTTTTAAATATATATGTATATTTCTTAAAATAAAGATTGTGTATATTTAAGGTGTATGACTTGATTATTTGCTATACATTATATAATGAAATGATTATGGAGTCAAGCCGATTAACATATTATCTTTTTTTCTTTAAAAAAATAGGATAAACTTTTCCCCCCAAAGATTTATTTTAGAGAGAGAAGGAAAGAGAGAGAGAGAGAGAGAGAGAGAGAGAGAAAGTGAGGAGGAGGGGCAGAGGCAGAGGGAGCATCTCAAGCAGACTCCCTGGTGGGTATGAAGCCCTATATGGGGCTTGATCTCCCGACGCTGTGCTGAGATCAAGACCAGAGTAGAAACCAAGAGTTGGAGGCTTAGCCAATGGAGACAACCCCGCCAACATATCACTACCTATATAGTGATCGTTTTATGTGTTTGTGTGTGGTAAGACCACATGAAATCCACTCTTCACAAATTTCCAGTATTCAACGTGCTATTAGTCATCACCCAGCCCATTAGATCTCTAGACCTGCATATCCTACACAACTGTGACTTTGCACTTTGGGGCCAATATCTCCCCATTTCCCCCACCTTCCTGCCCCTGGTAACCATTGTTTTAACCTCTGCCTCTATATACTTGGCTTTTTTAGATTCCACCTATAATGAGATCATGCATTTTTTTCCTTTCTGTGTCTGGCTTATTTCAATCAGCATCATGGCTTCCGGGTTCATCCATGTTGTTGCAAATGGCAGGCTCTCCTAATGGAATTATATATATGTGTATGTATATCCACCATCTTTATTCACCCATCTTATTCAACATACATACACTTGGGTGGCTTCCATTTTGGGAATGGGGGTGCTGCTATCTCTTTGAAGTACTTATTTCATTTCCTTTGGGCATATACCCCAAAAGAAGAATTGCCAGAGCATATGACAGTTTTATTTTCAGTTTTTTGAGGAAACTCTGCACTGTACCAGTTTACATTGCTGCCAGAGGTACCCCAGGGTTCCCTTTTCTCCACATCCTCCCAGCTCCTAGCTTTTATTTCTTTGGTAACAGCATCCTAACAGCTTTGACTTGATAATGCGTTGTGGTTTCCAGCAAACCTTTCTGGAGTTCTCACTCTCTGCCAGGTACTGAGATAGTATCGGAGATAAAAGAAAATGGCCATAACTTATCTTCGCTTTTGAGAAACTCTGCTGTGTGGGAGACCTGTGTCTCAGTTTTCTATGGCGTCTGTAACAATCATGCCCTTAGTGAATTACGACACACATTTGTTACCTTACGGTTTGGACAGAAAGATGTCCAAAATGGGCCTCAGAGGGCTAAAAGCAAGGAGCCAAAAGAGCCGTGTTCCTTGTGAAGTTTCTAGGGGCAAATATACTCCTTGTCTTCTCCACCTCTAAAGACTCTCACATCCTGCCTCATGGCTGCATCGCTCTGATCTCTCCTTCTGTCCTCTTGCCTCCCTTTCTGTCTCTGACTCTCTTGCCACGCTTTTATAAGGACTCATGTGGTTACATTGAACCTACTCAGATGAGCAAGGTTGATCCCCCATCTCAAGATCCTTAATTTATCTACAACTGCCATGTTCCTTTTGCCCTGTGAGTGAACATATCCATAGGTTCCAGGGATTAGGACATGAACATCTTTGAGGCCATTTCTCAGCCTGTTACCACATGTAAACCACTACAGAATCATATGTCTGTTTATATGTTCATAGTTGTGCCCTTCTCTTCAGCTAAATAGTGGCAGGAAGTGGACACAGTCCTACCCACCATGCCCAGACCCCACAAGTTAAAACTCAAGATGATGAGCAATGTAAGATAAGCTATGCCAAGCATTGCTATGGAGAAAACACTGGAAGCCAAGGCTTTGAATTGGAGGTCATATAGCAACTTGACCTTGAAGTATAGGTTGATGAATTCGAGTACTGGAGGTACAAAGCCGGGTGGTGTGTCTGGAGAGCAGCAAGCAATTGAGTTTGGTGGAAATGAATGTATGTGTGTGTGTGTGTGTGTAAGGCACCAGGGACCAGGGACCAGGGACCAGGTCTGGGGCTCATGGATGACAGGAGACATCATACCGAGCAAAGAGAGAATGGTACTTGGGCTAGATTATTTGGGGGACAGCCAGAGAATGTACAGAGAGCAAAAGTAAACCAGGAACATACTAGAAGGAGGACACGTTGTCTCATGGAGTCAAGGACAAAGTAACCGATCAGCACAGATATTTGCTGCTGTATTTCTTTATTCTCTGAGAGGAGAATGATGCTTTGCTGCTGCTGTTGTTGTTCTGTAAGAATTTTCCTTATAAGAAACTTTCAAAAGGAATTCAATGAAAAAAAAAATAGCTAATTTATTTGTGGGTCCCAAAACTTGGTTTAGACCAACCGAAGCCATAGCAGGAGCCTGGCGGTCCTCAGGAATGCCCCCTTATTCCAAATACTTGCTCCCCCTCTTCAAATGGTGTGTTGCCCAACTGTGTGCAACCTTTGGCCCTTCTGTCATTGTCAGAGCATTGTTGTAAAGCACTGTCACTGCTTTATCATCATCAAATGGAAGGGGATAAGGTATCAGAGATGAAAAAGACAGCTTCTTGAGAGAGAAAAAAAAGAGAGAAGCTTTGAGGCAATGTTTGGATACTTTAAGCCAAAAAAAATGCATTTTTTTAATTACCTGAAGATTTTTAGACAAATGGAAAACTTTAGACTGGGATTATTCAGAAAATTGATTTGGGACTTCAGAGTCCATGGGTGAGGGTTTCCGGAAATGAAGTTTCTGTTCCTGCAAATTGTCCTCCTTCCTGTGTCTAACGGATCATAGCGGTGAAGGGGATAGATCTGGAGTCGGCTTGCCTGGCCTCCCACCCCTGCTCAGCTCTACTTACTCGCTGGGTGACTTTCGTCCGACTGCTGGGCTTCTCTGTGCCACAGTGCCTTCATCTGTAAAGGGGGGGGAAATGATGGGCTGTCCTAGCTTGGGTGCTCCTACAGGCTCAGCGTGAACAGAGGGATCTGTGTGAGGTGTTTATATGAGAGCAGAACCCCCGACAGCGAGGGGGAGGACAGTGTGCTCCCAGTGTTAGGTGGACTTGGGCCAGATTGTCATGGTTTGAGGAAGACGCCCTAGAAGAGATCATTGCAGATCTAGGGGGAAGAGGAAGGCTGTTCTCCTGTGGTAGAAACCTGCTGGTCAGGGCTCCCAGGCTCAAGATCAAACACAGGCCTCCTTCCCGGACTTGGACCCAGGACCCACTGTCCTAGCTGTTCACTCGGACTCCTCTGGGTTCCTGCCACCCTTCATTTGACCGTGAGTGTGGTTCTCAGTTGTCTGCTTGTAGCTTTTCCTCCTCACCTGCTACCATAAAAAGTCTCTTGCTTTCAAGTCTTTCTTGTGGAAAGCGCTGACAATCGGAGTCTATTGTTTCACTCTTGGATTTGGGACTTCCTCATAGCCACTTTAAAAAAATGAACAGACTTAATTTTTTTAGGGCCGTGTTAGGTTTATGGATAAGTGGAGTGGCAGCTCTAAAGAGTTCCCCTGGAGCCCCTCTAACCTCTCTCTTCCCACCCCCCCTTCCTACCCCTGTTAGCCATATTTACATTAGTGTGACAGGTTGGTTACACTTGGTGGAGCCGGTGTTGATTGGCTCACAATATCTATACTATCAATAATGCCAATAAAATTATTTTACTACAGTCTATGGTTTCAATTAGGCTTCACCCTTTGGGTTGTACGTTCTATGTACATTCTATGGCTTTTGCCAAATGCATGATGACATGTATTTCCAAAGCAACACACAAAACTCCCTCTGTGGTATTTAGAGGCACCAGTGCCCTGTGCCCTGTGCCATGTAGGTGACAGGGTATTGCTAACCTCTCCTTCACCCTCCTCCCTCCTCCCAGCCAGGCTCAGGCAATAGCCCCAGGGACCATAATCAACTCACCCCACTCATCCCCAGCAATGACATCTTTCTAGCCATCCGATAGCCATCCGGCTCCACTCCATTGTTCTGAGCAACTGCTTACAAGAACTGCACAGTTTCCAGGCATTCCAGCTTGGATGGTCTGAAGGTGGGGGCAAAAGACAAGGTTGATGTGTGAGCAGTCGATGGGAGCAGGAGTGGGGAGCTGAGGGAGACAGGCTTGGAAGGAGGGAGAGCCTGTACCAAGGGTGACTGAGGAGGCCATGGTGCATGGCTGGTTGCTTGGTCCTGGGGACCTCGTGAGATGTGTCTCAGAGCTGTACGCCTTTGATCCCAGAGTGGTCAGCAGCCTTGCACTTCTTGGTGGCATGTGTGGGAGTGCAGAGCGGGGTTCTGTGAGCCCATCTGTGGCATCAGGGTAACCCGGGACAGAAGGGAAGAGGTGCAGGAAACAGGAACCCCATCACATTGCCCTTGAGCTTGTAACTCATGTGGGAGTGGTCACTGCAACAGTGTTGGGCAGGAGTGGGGGTAGGTGGGTGGGAGCCTTTGAGGTTGCAGCACTCACAGGGGAGGTGTAAAGTCCCAGCAGAGGAATGGAAAGGACCCAGAACATCACTGGAGTATGGTGAGCTCTATCTAAAGAAATACTGGCTCTGATGGTGACAATGATGGTGACGGTGATGATGGCTGGATGATGATGGTGATGATAGCGTCATCAGTAATATTATCACCTGGGGGAAAAAGGAGCAAGCAAGCAGTGATGTACATGCCGAGTGTGCTTGTCTCTCTCCTGGGAAGCTGTCCTATACCACAGAATGGTCCTTAATGTTTCCTGACGGCAGCTGGTTTTTGGCAGTCCTTGGTCTGAACCTGGTACCCCGGGCAATTCAGATTTTTAAAGTAGGTGCCTCTGAACGGCTTATCGGCACTGCGATAGATCCGCCGTGGCCCCCAGTCCCACCGCTGCCTTCTGGGTTCACCCTGAAAGATGACATCCTCTAGTAAGTCCCGACGTTGGTGGGCCCAGAGTCATTGCCAGTCGTCCAGGAGAGTTAACAGCTTCCCTGGTCTGGGAATTGAGACCGTTTTATTGTAATTGAGTATGGCCAGGGTACCTTGGAAAGGGTCAGAACAATCCTCCTTGGGGAACTGAATCTGAATAGAGAGAACAAAAGAGGTGGGGGTGCACGGAATACCTGCAGGGGTTGGGGGCGGGGAGACACATGGGTCCCACTATGGGAGAAGCTGTTCCTAAACTGTGCTCTAGGTGGCGCCATTCACACCAGACTCGTTCCTGAATGGTGTCTCTGGAAGGTGTGTAATGACCCGCTGGCTGAGGGGTGGGGGACGGGGGCGGGGGCGGGGACGGGGACCGGGCGGGGATGGGGGCTGGGGTTAGGGAGGGGCAGTTGGCTCTGCTTCTCTGCCGGGTCACAAGGGAGATTTGAAATTTCCTGGGTACATCTGGTCTAGCTTGCGGGACTCAGGGGTCCGCCCCTGTTGCCTGTTTTTGTATTCGAAGGCTGAACAGCTCTTCCCACCCCCAGTTATGGACAGTGTTTTACTCCTTTTGGGTGTGTAAATTCTGGTATACATGCTTGCTTCCATCAATTAAAGACTAAGTTTAGAAGGCTATATGGTCACAAATAAGGAGCAAAATTTTCATTGAATCTTCTTCTCTTGGTTTCATGACCTATAAAAGGCAGTTTATCGGTTGAAGAAAAGTTCTTGAGGATATTTACAAATACTCCAAACATTTTTAAGTATTTCAAATATTTCCCAATATTCCTATTCTGAACATATACCAGTTGATAGCTTTTTTGGTGAAGTTTACAGAGAAATGAGATTATGACTAAGTTGGAAACAAATTACAGGAATTTAAAGATTAAAGACAAATGAGGGGTATGTGTTCACAATATGTTCTTAAATACAAGGCAGTTTGATTCTAGATCATATTAAGCCTAGATCAATTCAACAGAAATCCTTTTTGCGATGAGTGAATGTTACAACCGTTGCCAGGGAAATAAATATCTTCTACCTATTTCACCAAAATATTGGATTTTTTTGTCGCTGTTAACGGAAAGAAAAATACGTTTTCAGCCATAATGAGTTCTAAAGAGGTTCTATAAACGCGGGTGTGCCTCGAATTAAGAAAGCCAGACATTTAAATAGTTGACCTTACAGAGCACATAAATTAGAGGGTAATTACTTAAATGTTCTTCAGTTTGTGAAAGGATTTACAACAGGGTTCTTCTAAATAGCTAACTCTCTAGTGAATTTAAATTGCTGGTGTGTGTGTGTTTTAAAATTAATTCCTTTTTTTTTTTTAAATTTAAAGAAACACACCTGTTGCCTAAAACAAGGTGTGTTTGAATTAAGAAAACCCGAAGGGTTTTTCTCCATGTTAAGCATATTTTTAGATTGCATTATAACTCATACTTACCAAACTTCCTTTGGGGGGAGGGATTTTTCAGCAACAAACTTCAAAGTCATTGCTGAACTCACTTACGTTCTGGCCCCTGGGAACTGGGTGGCACGCCGTCTCCAGGTTCATCCTGGTGGTAGAAGGTTCCAAAGCATTCCATTCAGGCTCATGGCTGATGGGAAGTGGTTATTTTGTGGAGCTCAAGGAGCGCCCTGGGCTGAGCCTTTCTATCTTGGAGTGGGAATGCAGTGGAGGTGGTCCCAGAGAAACTATTGACCTTGACTGAAACCTGATTCTGTGACCCTGAGTAAAGGTTCAATACCCTCCCAGTGTTAGTTGCACCACCTCTTAAAAGGACACGAGGATTCAGCTGATGATGAGGAACTCTTCCCTTTGGGGCTATTTGCAGTGTCTGTACCTATAATAGATCTAAGTTTCATTTAAAGACCAACCCTGAGGTACATTATTCCTCAGGAGGTTGATCTTTTGAAATCATATACGGATTCCTGCCTCTTGAGATCTTGTAGGTGGCTTATCTTTCTGCCCATGCCACAGCTTGTCTCCAGCTAGAGGCTCTGTGAGTCCATGACGTGGCACGTAGTGTGTTCTGTCCTTTTGGGCAGAGAGAATAACTTTGGGACTGAGGCCCAATGTCATGGTCCCCAAGCCTTGGTCTGCTGCCAATCACCAAGCCAAGGTACAGCATTCATCATTCATTTATTCAAGGAAGTTTCTACGTCTTCCACTTTACGTTATCCACTGCTGTCCCCGCTGGGTATATAGCAGGTCATGAGACACAAAGTACTGTCCTCATTGGGGGATATAGGCCTTAGTGCCTAAAGCAAACAAATATAGAATTCTTGTTGGCAGAATTAGAAAAAATAAAGAGGATGTAGCACATTTGTCCTATGGTCATATGAATTTAAGGTAAAATATTGCCTATATACCAATATATATCTGTAGTATTTTAGAACTAAAATTTCATTTATATTTTTGAAATAATTGTGCTATAGATGGTGATTAAAAAACCAGTAAAGTGAAAAATGGGTAAGCTAACCAGGCTTCCAAGATTGCCCCCCCCATGAGCCCCACCTCAGAGTACTCACATACTCATGGAGGATTGGTATCAGAGTTGGTTTTTGTGCACAACGGAACATAGCAGAAGTGACAGCAGTTCATTCCAAAATTAGTTTCTAAAAGACATTGTGGTATCCACTGTGATTGCTTTATTTTACTTGGATCATGGGTCTGGGGGAAATCAGCTGCCATATCATGAGAAGTCCAATAAAGAAGTCTGGGTGTTGAAGACCAGACAAGGAAGAAATAAAGTCCAGCACCACCAGCCTCGGGAGGGCATGGAAGTTGGTCCTTCAGCCCAGTCAAACCTTCAGGTGACGGTAGCCCCAGCTAATGTAGCAACTGCATGTCATGGGAGAGGCTGAGCCAGACCCCCCCCCCCCCCCCCCGACCCCGAATCAATCCTGGCCTCCTGACACTTTGAAACTATGAGATAATGTTTGTGTTTCAGGAAAGTTGTTATGCAGCAGTAGCTAACTGATGCAGTTAAAACCCATTGTTTTCAAATAACAACAACACAAAAATGTAGCAATTATTATTCCCTAAGAAAACAGATTCTTCCTGCAGAGCACTAGGAGCAAAATGTTACTCCTTTGCTGACACTGTTGATCATTTTATGTGTGAAAGTGTCCCTGGTGCTTGTTCAGGTTACTACTGGTTTAACATAATGTAATTAATCGTCAACTATTACTTCAGCTTGATTGCATATCTGGCTGAAATATCACCCTATCTGCTTTTCTTTAGCCAAACTCCACCTCTTTTTGGTCACAGAAATCCTTTTAGGATAAGTAATACAGCTCATTAAAATCTAGGTTTCCTGGTGCCTCGGAAAAGGAAAAGGAAGATGATTTTACACCTGTAGTTGCAATATTTTTATTAAGGGCATCCCCGTTTACTGTTAGAAATGTCCACGTTTGGAGAAGTCATATGACCATCCCAGCTAAAAGCAAAAAGCTCATTTATTTATCTTATGTTTTCTCATTTTGCAAGGTTTTTTTTTTTTGGTAGGGTCTTGAGCTCACTTTCTAGGGTGAATGATGGAATGATTGAACATGCAGTATCTTTTCTGCTCAATAATATTTTCCCTCCTGATGTCTGTGTGGAGAGAGACAAGGCTCCCCTGGATCCCAAGAATTTCTAAGCAAATACTATTAGTTTCAAAGTGGCAGCCAAGGGTCCAGCACCTGCCGTAACAGTATTAACCACAGGGATGATAATTAATGAGTTTCTTTGCTTTCTGAAGGAAAGCAAAGGGGAGGGGAGATACAGTGAAAGCGATTCTTCCAGGGAAGAAAGGAGGTGTCTCTAAAGGATGTTATAGGGCTGTTGTGCCCCCGGCTTCCCTAGCATGTCTGAAAGGAGCAGGCCTGGAAACTGATCAGCCCACTCATCAGCAAATGGGCAGCCTGCAAGATTTGCCCTCATACAACCTGGGTGGTGAGCAGAGTCCCACCATGTGGGCAGACCTGGAGGATTCTGGACATTAGGGTGGGTCTGATTTCAGCGCTCATAGATAAGAGGGATTCCTCCTGCATGTGCATTTTATGGCATGGAAAGTTAGGCTGCTGTTGGAGAGACAGTGGGGAGAGGGGCAAAGAGCACAGGATTCGGAGCTGGACCAATCTGGGCTTTGGTACTGATTGTAGCTCTTATTGGTTATTGACCTTGGCCAACCTACTTGACCTTGGCAATATCTGAGCCTCAGTGTCTTTGTCTCATAATCATGCCAACTTTCAAGTATTATACTGAGGATTAATTAGGACAAGTGTAAGACAGAACATAGGGACAGGCATCATTGGGGCACCCTGGCTGGTTTTTGTACAATGTACTCAGATGACAAATGGTTTGAAGGAACTTTTCAATGTCATTTGCCCTCAGCTTGGGCTGGTCTTCAGGGTTGCTGCCCCCTCTACCTGGGATATCGTTCATCTTCTCTTTGCCCATCTACATCTTATCTATCTTTCCCTTCCCTCCAATCCCTATTGATTTCTCAATCTCTCTCCCTATCTCTTCATCTCTATCTTTATTCGGGTCTACATTATGTTCCATGAGCCTGGAAGGTAATGATTATCTACACCATTTGAATTTGTCTCTTCCTCCGCTCTGTGCTGCTAGAGTGCTTCTGAGTATTGGGATCATGTTTTGGAGGTGGTAGGGCTTGGGCTATGTGAAAAATAAGTACTGATTGGTTGTCTTTTTTAAATAGGGAGCTCTGACTGTAAAAGGAACACTTTCATTTCATGCAGCCCCTAAATTCATATGCCAGTATCTAGAGCTGCACCAGTGAATTCCCTGATACGTCCCAACAGTTGAGCGTTGATTTTTAAACATCCAAATACACAGTCAATGACATTGCTCTTTTCTCCATCTCAAAGAAAAAATTTGATCTTGAAGCAATGACTAGAGACATCAGGCCCAGGAAGTTTTTAATACCCTAGCATGGCAACTGGACAAAGAAAGGCTTATTTATAGTGGTCCTCTATCCATCAAATGTGTCTGTGGATTTCAGTGTCTCTTGGTTCAGCTCCAGGCATGGCAGGAAGTCGAGAATGTGTGCCATGGAATACAACAGGGGAGGTGTCAATCAACTGAAAGGAAGTTGCTTGGGCCAAGGCCAAAGCCAATGGCTGGGTGATGGTGTGCTGCTCCTCAGCACTAGCATTTGCTCTGGGCCAAGGAAACTAACTTTTGAAGTTAGATGAGGTGGTAATTAGGAGGATAGGAATAAAATCCAGAGTTCTAATAAGAAAGAATAAAGATCAGGAAACCATTTTTAAGTTCTTAAGTTCTTAGATCCTTGGATCTAAAGTATAGCAGGAGGAAATAATCTGAGACACTTGTCCTAGGTTACAGTTGAACTGTGACCACCTTCTGATGTCACTAGCAACTGCCTCGTGCCATGTGGAAATGGTAAGAAAGGGCGAGAGTCAGGAGAGAGTGCCAGTTTAACTAGGACCAACTTTTTAAATTAATCAGCAAGTCTGGTCCCTCCCACTCAGTCGAAACTTGTGTAGGAAGGCCTGTGTCTTTTTCGTCTTGGTCTTCTTTGTGTTTATGGCATCCGGGGGCACTCAGTAAAGTCAACGATGACCAAAACATGCACTATGGCTTTATTCCTATAATTAAAATTATAAAAAAATGCATATATTACTTCTTAATGGGAAATCTGCCAAAATATACAAAACATTTTAGTGCCTTGTCTACTGTTCCTTATTCCGTCCCTTTTTCTCCAAGTGCATGAAAAAATAATAAGCACCCATGGAAAGTTAAATAGTAGGCTACCTGTATCTCTGGATATTGTGTTTTCTTTGAGAAACATATATTCCCTCTAAATTCTGGGGGATTTTTCTTCTCTGTTGGAAGGTAGACTATCATTCTGAAGTTTCTGGGATGATTTTGATTCTGTAGCTTGCTCTTGTTTATTTGTCAGTCACTCTGATTGTTAGAGTTTGGAGTTAGCTTCAACATTTCCAAATGGGAAAAAGGTACTGTTGTGCTCTTGTTCATTTATTTTCTCCAGATCATTCCCTAGAAGAGAGTTCTGTGTTATGGAGCACAGATATTGCAAAGGGTTTTGACACATTACTAAAATGCGCTTCTGCTACTTGATCAGTTACCGATCAGTAGCAAACAACCAAAACCTACCGAGCTCATTTAAACAAAAAGGAGTTTATTACTAGTTTTGGTGCTGACAATCAGTGGAGGGCTGCAGGATCCATTCTGAGGCTGAGCATGTAGGGAAGAGAGGGAGTATTCTGTCTTGCATACTAAGGTCTCTAAAGAAATAAGGACCAAAGCTGCAGGCCCAGGAAAGAGATAATTTGAGGGTGTGGGGTGGGGTTTTTTTTTTTGTTGTTGTTGTTGATGATGTTTGTTTGTTTGTTTTGAGTATAGTTGATGCACAATGTTACATCTGTCTTCGGCATACAACATCTGACAAGAGCTCTATACATCATGCCATACTCATGAGTGTAGCTCCCATCTGTTACCATACAATGCTACTACAATGCCATCGACGGTATTCTCTATGCTGTTGAAGGTGCATTATTAAGTGGAAAAGTGAAAAATGCCAGGCTTACTCCCTTCCCTGGCATGCTGGACCGACATTTTCCAGCAACAAAGAAAGGATGCCGTGTGTTGCTTGCCAGTTCAGAGCATATACTAAAACTTAACTTTTCAGGGTTCTTCTTTCTCTGTTGGTGCTAAAGTTGAGGTTATGGTAGGATGTTCTGCGGTTCTTTCAGGCCACCTGCTTCTGGGGATAGAAGGCAAGGTTAACTCGGTGAATCCTTTGAGTACCAACTTCTTGTGTCACTTTCTTTGCTGTAAAATAAGTTCTGTAACCAGAAGCAACGTGTTGGATATTCTGTGAATATTGCATTTGGTAAGTCCTGGGGATTGTTGGTAGAAGGGAGGTGAACCTCCTTTTCCCTCTGTTTCCATGCCAGAAAAGACCCCGAGGCCCCTGCCATTATGGAAGGGGTCCAGTTATAACTAATCTGCTATCTGGTGGCTGGCTGCACTTGGAGTTGTGAGGCCAACTAGATCAGTCTTGTTGAAAAGAAATCCATGATCACCTCCATTTTTACCATCCTAGCTACTGAATGCATGAGTTTATTGAGAAAGCACTGGGGTAGTTGGAAAATGAGGCTGGTGGGTGTCCATAGGGTCCCATCTTGTTCTTCTGATGATTGAGAACCTCTTCCACAGGAGACCTCTTGGTGAGTATTCACACTCCACTCTGAGACCATTCTGGCATATTCATTCATATACCGATTCTCCAAACCACCATGTCACTCATCATTTGCTCTTGGTTTTTCCAAACCTTTTACCATATGGCTAAACCATCACCCATATCCCATGAGTTCATATAGGTCTGTACTTCTGTTTATATTTATAGACAAAGTGAAGAACAAAACAAAATAAAACAGAAATAAACCCAAACCAACCAGATGCACCACTAGAAGTTCTGCCTAAAAGGGGGGTTTCCTTTTTCCATTGTCTTTCAGGGAGTGCAATGTATGAAAGTCCAATCATGATTGTTACCAGTATTATCATGTAAGCCAGTCCATAAACTAGGTTCAACTTTTTTTCCTTTTTAAGGCAATTTTCCATAAAGAGCTCCCCATGGGACTTGGACCTGACATGCTTGAGTGCTGGGTATATCCAACTTCATGGCTTGGTGATTCTGATAACACCCAGTCCTGGGTGGTCAGTTAAGAACACATGGTTACTCATTGTCCCATTGTCAAATATGCCGTCTACCAGGCTTCAGAAGTGACCCAAAGTCTGTTTCTCCAAAGGAGAATAATTATACTCTTGGGAACATAACTTCGCTTCAAAATCTTATGAGTTTCGATTATTATTGTCTTAATTTAGGTCTGTACAGTATTAAATCCTGCCACAGATGTTTTGAACACAACTAGATCATCTGTATCATGAGGTCTGAATGTTTGCAATTACCAGGGCCCTCTGGAAAGCCTTCCGTCGTCCTGGGTCTCCCTAAAAGGGAATGGTGGTGTCCTTTTTGTGTATTTGGTAAATGGATGGAAACAACACCAGCAAATGTAGTGTGTATTGCCTCCAAAGTTCAAGGAGGCCCCTTTCTTAGTTGTCATGGGTTCATGATACAGCATGTTATTTGCAGTGAATTTTGGTTACCGGGGGAAAAAAAAGTTCATCAGATTGATAGATGAACACTGGGTACCAGGATCTGTTGAGTTGCTTCAATAATGAGATCACTTTAGGAACAGAAAGGAGCCTTTAATAACACACTCTGACCAAATTTTTGAAAATCCAACATTTTTCAAGACCCGCTTTTCTTTGACATACACTAAATGGTTGAGTTCGGTGGGCTTGGAAGGAGAATGACTTGTCCTGAGTCTTTTCAGGTCTTTGATGATGGTTCTTACCTCCATGCTTCCACCTGTGTTGTGTGGTATTGTTGTTGGTTTACTACTTTGTGTGAAGATAATGATATGTGAATACAGTTCCAAAGATTTCCACTTGGCCTTCCTCATGCTATGGCTCAATTTCCAACCAAATCTTATCCAGTTCAGGAAGGAGGCGTCAACTTCAGGATGTGTTCATAGATCTCAAACTCAGGACCAGGATCTAATAATCCCTGAAAGATATAGGTATTTTCCTTTAATCTCTGAGTCTCAGTTTCTTCATCTGTAACATGGAGAGGAATACTGCAAGTACTAAAACATTTGCCTTGAAGATAAATGAGAGGGGGAAAAGCAAAAGTCTCAACAGAGGATCCGGCATGAGGTTCAAGCTGAAAATGTTAGTACTACCAGGATGCTGGATAATGGTGATGGTGATGATGATGTTGGTGATGATGTTGATGTTGGTGATGGTGATGATGATGGTGATGATGGTGATTATAATGATGATGATGATAGTGATGATTATGATGATGGTGCTGAAGATGTTGATGTTGCTGCTGCTGCTGCTGATGGTGATGACAGTGATGATGGTGATGGTGATGATGGTGGTTATGATGATAATGATGGTGATGATTATGGTGATGGTGATGATGGTGGTGATTATGATGATAATGATGGTTATGATGATGGTGATGGCGATGAAGATGTTGATGTTGCTGCTGCTGCTGATGGTGATGACAGTGATGATGGTGATGGTGATGATGGTGGTTATGATGATAATGATGGTGATGATTATGGTGATGGTGATGATGGTGGTGGTGTTGATGGTTATGGTGATGAAGGTGGTGATGCTGTTGCTGCTGATAGTGATAATGATAGTGGTGAGGATGGTGATGGTGATGATCACTCTTTTGAAGCCATTCAATAGACTTTTGCATCTTTTTCCATTCAGGTGATGAGTAATTCTCATTGCTGGATTTTTGGTATTTTACTGTTTTTTGTTGTTGTTATTGTCAAGTGGTAAAGAAAATTCCACTCTTGGGAAGACACATCACACTAAAAATTTGACAAGCTAGGTCATGTCAACTTTTTTTGTTTGGAAAATTTGAGGTTTGATTGTTCCTGCTCTTTGACACCTTAAAGTAACAGGGCATGGCAGTGTTGTTCAGAACCTAGCACTCTGGTCATTGGTTTCTTCAAAGCCTGACTTCTCCACTAGACCTCAAGTTCCCCTAGGGTCAGTGCCAAGTCTGCTTGTTCTCTGCTATAGCTCTATCATGCACCTGCCTCCGCTATGTGCTCAATAAGTATTTGTTGCTTGAATAAATAAGTGGCTTTACTTGTGTATGTCATTTTTTTTTAAAGATTTTATTTATTTATTTGACAGAGAGAGGTCACAAGTAGGCAGAGAGGCAGGCAGAGAGAGAGGAAGGGAAGCAGGCCCCCTGCTGAGCAGAGAGCCTGATGCGGGACTCGATCCCAGGACCCTGAGATCATGACCTGAGCCGAAGGCAGCGGCTTAACCCACTGAGCCACCCAGGCGCCCACCTGTGTATGTCTTTAAAGCATCTTTTTTTAAAAAAAAAGATGATTTATTTATTTATTTGACAGAGAGAGGCACACACACACACAGCAAGAGAGGGAACACAAGCAGGGGAAGTGGGAGAGGGAGAAGCAGGCTTCCCGCTGGGCAGGGAACCTGATGTGGGGTTCGATCCCAGGACCCTGGAATCATGACCTGAACTGAAGGCACATGCTTAATGACTGAGACACTCAGGGGTCCCATCTCTAAAGCATTTTATTTGCTTCTTCCTTTCCACCTTTTCCAGCTTCCAGCTACATCAAGCTTCTTGCTCTTCACTGAATACCCCAGGATACTTATGTCTCCATACCTTTCGCATGCTTTTAAAAAATTATTATTTTTACTTATTTATTTATTTATTTATTTATTTTTATTGCTGTCATGTCTTCCTACCTTTCTGTCAACTGGAAACTGTCATGTAGACTTCCTGCAAGAAACGTTTCCAGCAGGTTCATTAGTGTTGTGAACAACTCTTTTCACTCAGGCTCCAATAATATTCTGCATTTTATTTTAGCATAATCCTTATGATTTTGAGCCTTATTTATGTGTACACACATCTTCCTTCCCATGTAGACTCAGCCCAGCACAGTTTCTGGCATGGAGATGTTCAGTGAATATAGAATGAAAGCAAGAGGCTCAGTTTTGCCCTTCAGTTGGGGGAGAACAGGGACAAGACAGTTTCCTGGTTCAGATGGGAGCAAACATGGTACAAATCACTCTTTTATGATTCCTTCTAGCTGCAAAAACAATCAGGACTCCTTCTGCATAGTTAAAACTCTGGGAGAGTTGTTCCTCCCAGCTGCCAGTGGGAAGAAAGGACAACTGCTGATTTCCAAAGTTCATTCTGTCTTGTTGAAAAGCCAAAGTTTCAAACAGCATGTTTTTTAGACATGGCTTAAGTCTTAAGGAAATTATTTCTATATTGGAAAAATGTGAACTAAATATGCAAAGGATAAAATTCTGTAAATGGAAAGGGTAGATGGATGGAGGAACAAAGTGGGAGGACACCAAAGGGTTTATCTGGTAATCTGCTTTGTCACTTTCACCTGGTGGAATCAGAGGATAAACATCAATGCCCCATATAGACTTTTTTTAAATAAAGTTAGGAAAATGGGGGTAGTATTCATTTCCTGAAATGCATCAATGGAGTTTACATGGCTCATTAAATATAACCTCGATTTTAAAAAATTAACATATAATGTATTATTAGCCCCAGGGGTACAGGTCTATGAATCGCCAGGTTTACATACTTCACAGCACTCACCATAGCATATACCCTCCCCAATGTCCATAACTCAACCACCCTCTCACTGCCCCCCTCCTCCCGGCAACCCTCAGTTTGTTTTGTGAGATTAAGAGTCACTTATGGTTTGTCTCCCTCCTGATCCCATCTTGTTTCATTTATTCTTTTCCTACCCTCCAAACCCTCCATGTTGCATCTCCACTTCCTCATATCAGGGAGATCATATGATAGTTGTCTTTCTCCGATTGACTTATCTTGCTAAGCATAATACCCTCTAGTTCCATCCATGTTGTCACAAATGGCAAGATTTCATTTCTTTTGATGGCTGCATAGTATTCCATTGTGTATATATACCACATCTTCCTTATCCACTCATCTGTTGATGGACATCTAGGTTCTTTCCACAGTTTGGCTATTGTGGACATTGCTGCTATAAACATTCAGGTGCATGTGCCCCTTTGGATCACTACATTTGTGTGTATGATCCTATTGCTGGGTCATAAGGTAGCTCTATTTTCAACTTTTTGAGGAACCTCCATGCTGTTTTCCAGAGTGGTTGCACCAGCTTGCATTCCCACCAACAGTGTAGGAGGGTTCCCCTTTCTCCACATCCTCACCAACATCTGTCATCTCCTGACTTGTTAATTTTAGCCATTCTGTCTAGTGTAAGGTGGTATCTCATTGTGGTATAACCTCAATTTTTTGACAAGGTTTTTGGGAGCAAGAAAATCTAACATATAACTTTATTGACTTTGAGACATCCCCTTTCCCAACAGAAGTTAAGAAGTGGTTTGAAGACGTCTATAGAAGAAAATCTCAACTGTAAATAATAGATAGGTTATTTAAGACCCATGGGAGAAAGACGAGCAGTGTTCCTCCAATGAATATTGGAGTTGTGTATTTTGGGGTAAGTTATAAAGGAGACAATGCACTGAGGCAGAGATTTGGAGGTACTTGGCATGGTTGATGGCAGCATTAGCAGAGAGGCAGTTGCTGAGAGGGTCTTAGGTTGGCAGCATAATCAAAATAACAGAGATGGAAGGATGAAGAACTTGAGGGATACAGATGAGGCATGTAGATAGGTTAGTATTCTCAACTTTTACTGTTAAGATTGGACAAATAAACCCACAAAACACATACAGGTGTGGCCTATAATACACAGCCTCATGCGATGAAGACAGGAAAATAAGCTCAAAAACTTATTGCTCTTGTAACTATTTGGCCATGAGGTACCATAGTGTGTTGCATACATCATGGAGCCTGGTTGCAAGTTTCAAAGCCTGGCCCCACTTCTTCTTTGACAAGTTACTGGATCTCTCTTTCTCTGTTTTCTCATCTGTGCAATGAGGCTGTGGAATCAGGGCTGCCCCATGGATTAAGTGAGTAATATTTCTAAAGCCCTGGGCTCCTATAACTTTTTGCTGTTCTTAATTTTGCAATGTGTAGATAGATGATGCATCATAATTTCCATTAATTTTGTGGTCTACATCAGTATATAGTTATGATTACATAGAGATTTTTATACTTCCAAATGAATTGACACTGGGCTCCTTTTTAACTTTTCTGTGACATTTGGTGACTTGAGATTTAAGTTTTGCTCATGGTTACCTGCTGAAAATATGAATTTCATAATAAATTAACAGATGATTTTATTTATTTGATTTTTAAAATTAGATGTCTTTATATTCATCCAGCTTTCATTCCACATGTAAAGTTTACTGCATGCCAGTTATGTGTCAGGCAGGCACTGTTCTAGAAAGACAAAGATTCCTGTCCTCCTAAAAGATTTCTGAAAACCAAACAAAAATTTGGTGCCTTATACTGTTTATAAACAATTTGTCAGATTTTGGGGCTGACACCATAATGAAAGATTCTGAAAAAAATTAAGTATTTAAAAAGATATGAGGCAAAAATCAGAATTATATACTCCTAAATAATATGAAGATGTGTGATGAACAAAAATATGTTGTATTTTGTGTCATAAAAGTTACCCAGATTTCTAGGTTGTTAGCAGATGCTAAGATTTAGGATCTTTTACTGTAGAGATGAAATATAGAGATGGAGGGGAATGAAAGCCAGTCAGACAAAAAATAATCCTGGAAGAGTAATTAAAACCAACAATTGAAAAATACAGGAGACTGAAAATTTATTACCAATTAAAATGGAACATTTTAATGAAGTCCAGTGCTCCTGATTTCTCAGCATAAAAATCAGAGATTACAATCACCAGAAATCAGGAGAGGAGAAAAAATTAAGCCATATGTGTTTATAATCTTCTAAGAACTGTCCACGATGAATCTTACTGAGTGTTTACATTCAAGTCTAAGGTGTATTTTATTCTCCTCACTTAGGAGGAAACAACAGAATATTTGAAAGGGTGAGTAGCTTTCCCTGGATCACTGGGTTGAAATGTGATGGAGTGAGGTTTTGAACTTGCCCTATTTTCTTCCAGAGCCAAAGCCCGTTTTTAACAAATGACGTTCATTTCCATGGGGCTGTTCAAAAATTATTTTCACCTCTTTGGGGCACCCGGGTGGCTCAGTGGGTTAAAGCCTCTGCCTTCAGCTCAGGTCATGATCTCAGGGTCCTGGGATGGAGTCCCGCATCAGGCTCTCTGCTCAACAGGGAGCCTGCTGCCTCCTCTCTCTCTGCCTGCCTCTCTGACTACTTGTGGTCTCTTTGTCTCTGTCAAGTAAATAAATAAAAAATCTTAAAAAAAAATTATTTTCACCTCTTAAAATTATTCATTCTCAATTTATCATAGTTTCATCTTGTTGATAGAATGTTCTAGTGTAATGAACACTCTCCTCTTCTGCTCCCGGGTTGGACTAGACTAGCAGTGAGCCAGCACACGCTCACATGCCCATGCGTACATCCCTCAAAGTCCCACCCAGCAGCATCATATTAGATGCTCATTTCGATTTTAGTGATATTAAGATAAATAAGACAGAATTCCTGTTCTCAGAGGGCTTACAGTGTTTCTGGAGACAGTTACTCTAGCAGATAATGATGAGATTGCAAAATATGTCATATTGATTATTATTAAACTCCTCTATTCAATTCCTTTAGATTAAAGGCGAGAATACTGAACAAGTGTTGACCACATGCAAAGACAATGTAGTTTCAGAAATGACCATGTTCTGGAAAACTAGGATGTAGCCGTATGACATGGTGCCATGGATGGGGCATATGGAGGTGTACAGAGTTGGCATTTTCATTAGGACAAAACTGACTTAGCCCGAGACACAATTAGCACAGCATTTTAGGAAAGCACACCTAAGCAATTTGTCTATGTATTTTAGTAAGAACAAAATTTCCAACTGAGCTTCCCAAAGGCGGATGTACTTGGGTTGAGAGATCAAAGGAGCTGTTTTCAATTAGGACAGAGGCACAATTTGTTTGACTTAACTCAAAATTGTTAGGGGATTGTAAGTCAAAGTCAAAGTTATGACTCAAAGTCAAGAGTACCTATTGTTTAGCCATCCGTTTAGAATATCGGTGGGCCCGATACATATTTAGCATATGGTGCTCTAACAAAAAGACTTGTCTATAGGCAATAAATGATAGTGAAACAACGCTTAGTTATGAATTGGTATATATTTAATCAGGATACCAAGTAATACCCAGAACGGGTAAATTGGATAATTGCATGCATAAAGTTAAGGGTAGTTACTATGAAGTCATTGCCCTAAAATTGTGGGTTTTCTTCTGAGAGATTACTCTTTGCTTCTACTATCTTGTTTTTATTTTAATTTAGTTTTTAATGGTATTGACCTATATGCGTTAGGCATTTAAGATTATCTGTAGAATTCCAAGTCACCTGTCTCCATTTGCTAATCAAAATAAAAATTATAAGATACGTTATATCTATAGAAATAGATATAGAAATGTCCTGATGTTTTAAGTAAAGCAATATGCACTCTCTTTAGAGTGTGAAGACTTTATTAAGAGAGACTTTTGAAGCACAGAAAACTCAGCTGCATCTTCATTTCTGAGATCTTAAATTCCATAGAATCAAATCCGACGTAATTCATTCTGATCAGATTTGCTATCAACACCACCTTGTGCCCCAGGACTGTCTGTCCACTGATGGGGCTTCCTTCATTAGTTACCATGCATGCAGCAAGCCAAATCCAAATCTGTGCAGGAAAAGTAATTAGATACTTTAAGCAGTGATAAGAACATCACAAATAATCAATTTCTGTGGCATTACCAGCTACCTAGTCGAGGAAAGTCTATAAATGCAAGAATTTATTACAGAGTACCAGCCAGCCTATCGGCCATTGATTCTTCAGTGTGCACAGATTGCTGGGTTTAAAGGGTGGTCCGTTAAGATGCTCACCTTTAATTTTTCCCTTCAGATAAAAAGAAGGCAAGGTGTCCATAAAGCCCTCAGAATAAGCAAATGAGTGTCTTTATGGCTGTAAAGATGTATTGTGAGACTTTTCACCAAAATAGGAAACCAGCAAACTGCTCAGAGGTAATTAGATACAAACTGATGCCTGCCACTTCGTAAAGGGGGACGAGCTAATTACAATCACAATACACCGTGCTTAGAAACATATTTACTGTGCTTATTTCAAAGATGTTTATTTCACCTGAAAGAGAAGGATCACAAAGGCATTTTCGTGTAATCAACACAAAGATCATCTTTTCCTGACCACATTTATTTCAATTTCTAAAGTTCATGGCAGACAGCATTTTAATCCATTTTAACCTTTGAGCTCCTCACGTGTTTAAAACTAACATCACGGGAGCCTGGGTGGCTCAGTCCGTTAAGCATCTGCCTTCAGCTCAGGTCAAGATCTCACCATCCTGGGATGGAGCCCCGAGTTAGGCTCCCTGCCGGGGAGGGGTTAGAGGGGAAGGGGTCTGTCTCTCCTTTCCCTTTCCCTTCCCCCTGCTCTCTCTTGCTCACGTTCGCTCTCTATCTCAAATAAATAAATAAAATCTTAAAAAAAAAAAAAGGAAAAAATGAAACTAATATCGCTTAAGAAAAAAAACACACATACCTACCTCTGGCTTCTCCCTTCCCCCCACCGGAGACAGCATGAAATACAATAATTTGACACAATAATTTAACCATAGTTTTCTCTGAGAAAGGAATTCGACACTTATATATTCATTAAAAGATGAAATGTGCAGTTAATCCTCAAAACTAAAATGAACCACAAAGATCCAAAAGAACTTTCCCAGCACCATTTTGCACATGCTGCCCTCATAATGAAACATGGAATATTCATTACCGCAATTAAAATAACACCAATTAGAACCCAAATGTAAGTTGTGACTTAAAGTAGAAAGAAGTGGAGACGGATTAATAATATTCCTATTATTCAGGTTGACTTTGAGTTATTAAGATGGAATATAAGGCAAAAAACTTCAATCCTATACCCCAAGTTAATTTTCTTTTAATTCTACCTGGAACGTGACTTCTGTGTTATGTAGAAGATACCTGAAATTAGAGTTTAAGTAGAAGAAGAAGGAGGAAATGAAAAGAGTGAAGGGTAATTGTAAGTTCCTAAGAATTCGGTGGTGACGCATTTCTTTGTTTTTGAAGAATGGCTTACCAAGGCCAGAGCCAGGTGGGAGGTGAGTGGTGTGGACACTCTTCTGTGCAGGGAAGGAGAGAAATGCACATAGAGGGAGGTCCTCGGCGGAGCGTTTTTGGAGGACCCTGGTACGCCAACCACCTGGTGCGTGGAATTCTTTGTACTGTTGGAAGGAGAGCTCCACAGCAGGATACCATGGGACCCGTTTTTGACCCTTCATGGTCTTCTATGCGGTGTAGCCTCCAAATTCTCAGGGGACTGAGTTAGCATTTTCTGCCTGGTGAGGGCAAATCATAGAACATATATTTACTCTACACTCTAGCTTTAAAAAAAATGTAGTTTTAGAATATGCTAAGATTTTTCCTCACACTAGAACTTTCTCTTTGCCCCACAGATTTGTCAAATGGAGTTGAAGGCATACATACACCCATAAGCACCTTATTTCCAGAATAGGCTGATTTCAGTGTGTCCTTCTGTACGTTGGAGGAAATGCCAAGAATGTTGAAATGAGATGCTGACCAAAAATGACGAGCACATTATGACTTCAGGTTTTTTTCCATAGAAGATTGAAATTAAGAACCCACTGAATTAATATTTTATTTTGAGGCATGGGAAAAATATACTGCGTGTCTCATCAGTAGTTGGGATGCGACTGGAGAATATCTCTCAAGTTCATCAACTACCGAATGAAAGGAGAGATATAATTGCTCCAAGTTTAAGTTCTTAAGGATTGAAGTTGACAGACATATTTTTGTAACAAAGAGCTACAACAAAGCTCTGGTTGAGTTTCCAGCGATGTCAAGATAGTCAACAAAGACCCTTTTCAAAATACTGAGAGCCTTATTAAACTATCAGCCAACATGTTTTTTATGTGTTCTTTGGTTTTCTTCAATATTTTTGTTCTGGAAATGGGAAAATCGTCGAAGCCACAACGACAGTATCGCAGAGTAGTGAGAAAAATGGTTTTCTATAAAGCAACGGCCCCATCTCAAACTGCTGATTGTCGGTCAAAACGGAAGACTTCACAATAAATTGGAACTGGGAATTGAGAGGGCCAGGCCACACTGCTTGAAGGTACAGGCTTCCCTGGGGAAGGGCACCGTCTCCCACCTGGGATATCAAGTCTCCAGAGAACATGTCAGATGGAGATGCAGACATGACCACTGACCCCGGAGTCTAGTTGTGTTGCCCAAAGCCACCTAAGTGGGAGGTACTATAATGACACACACATGCTTTCTGTCCCTCTCTCGGCGTGTTCTCGCAGTGAAAATAGCACACGTGTAATATGACAACCTTGAGAGAGCACAAACTGCAGGGAAATGTTACCTTCTGTGCTGTGGAGGATTCATGAGTTTTCACCAGCTGCCCGAATCTGTCCGGACATGTTCCAGTGCTCCTCACGTTAAGACTGGCAATTAAACAGAGTGTGATAGCTACAAGACCCCAAATTTGATTTCATCCTCTTCTCCTCTTTGCAGAGCCCAATTTGATTTTTTCCTCAGCTTAAAAAAAAAAAAAATGCAAAGACATATATCGCTGATGTGTGTGTGTATTCCTGAGGCACCTAAACAAAAGTGAGAATTTTGTAATACTAAAATATGGATTCCCTACCACGAAAGAAAATGCATTTTGCAGAAGGACGAATTCTCCATGGGTCTTTTAAACAACTGTGTGTTTAAAAATACACCTATTTCAATTGCATCTTTGAACTCAGTCTCGTCTTGTCTACATACATAGGCACCAAAGCTCCCAGTTGGTTTACCACTGAATGTATAGAGAAATGGAACGGGAGCTTTCAGACACTCAAAAGGGTAGTCATCTGGAGAGAGGATAAATACAAATAAGTAAATATGAAAATCTTGCAAGTCTATGACATGCTACAAAGAGGAAATAAAAGAATAATCTGCGAAGTGTTATCAAAATATGAAAAGAACCTGGAAAAGGAGCGCACCGTGTATTTATTCAAGGCGACTGTGTGTTTGCTGAAAAGAAAAATGCATTTCAGCAAGGGACTGCTAGGATGCACAGATCGTCAGGGGAGCTGAAAATGGAGCAAGAATGACCAAAGTTAAGAGACCCAATGACTCGTGACATCTTCCCTTAAAAATAAAGCGCCCAAATGGAAAGGGATAATAAATTTTAAGATCACTCACTGATTGGCAACTCTGATTCCGCTTTATTAGCGAGGACAAGTAAATTTTATGTGATAGTTTGTTGTATTTAAAGACAGTGTAAAACTCTCATTGCAAACAGTTGTTTACAGTGCGTTTTTCAGCGCCGAGCTGTTTTAAAGCTCAATTGTGCATTTTGCAGATAAAGTGGGAAAACTAACTGAAGGCTGTATTGTAAGCAGTGGTTGCCGTGGAAACCCCAGTTTCAAGAGCTGGTTCTCCATTACCACTTAATTTAGGCTTCCTAATTGCATTCCACTAAATCGGTAGCGACAATATCTGCAGAGCAAAACTGCATGCCCAGTCTAGCGCAAACCTCTTTGAAACAGGCTTTTTGAAAGCCAGGAGCTATAAAAACTCAGCATGACGCGGAGCATATGAGAAACCTGTAGTTCAAATGTACTACTGCCTGCTTTCTCATCCTTGGTAACTTCAGTGCGTTCCACACCAATCTATTAGTTCAGTCTACCTTAAAGATCATAAAGCTCTACCATGTGGAAACTCATCTGTCCAGCAACACATTGGTGCAAAATAGATTTAATTGTACTCCCAGCCCGGTATCATGTCCATCTTATTTTACTACACACCAGCAGGTAGCCACGCACACAGTCTCACTTTCCTTGAACTGCCCTTGCTCCACAATACGAGGAGAACAATACTTTCTCAGCTCAAATTATTTGCCGCTGTTGGTCTGAGCGCGGAGCTAGACCGCCCATATGTGACTTGAAGAGAGGCTTGTCAGAACCACTAGACATAAAAGCATTCCAATTATCGACCACACTGCTTTAATAGAGGACGCAACTAATATGATCGTGTAAGTGACGGTGCGGGTGAGGAGCTCTCCGTCACTGTCAGATTAACACTTGAGTTAAACTCTTGTAAATCAGTCACATTATGCCGCTGGTGGAGGAATAAACACAGCCCTATTATGCTTCGGATTCCAGAGGGCTCTCTCTGCAAAAGGAGTTGCACTGGATGCCCTATTCATCTGAATTTTGTCATGTTTATCATTTCGCAATTACGAATGTGGTTGGAACGTTGGAAAGGTTTAAGTTGCCCGCGATCAGATTCGGAAGCGGAAGCGTGTGGGTTGGGTGGCGAAGGAGAGGGTCCGCCTGACCCCTCCGGGCCGGACCCCCGGGGGAGCACGGTGGGCATTCTGCCCCACGGCCAGAGGCGGAGGAAGAGGGCTAACCCCCCAACCCCCCACCCCAACCACTGACCACGGGATCCCCCAATCCGCGGTTTCTCTTTTCCCCACAAACGCTTTCAAGCAAAATGCCTGGCTGTTTTGGAGTACATGACTCCATGCCAGTCCGCGACGAAACTCATCATGTCCTCGCTCAGGTCCCGGGGATTTGGCATCTCCAGGAGAGGCGAAGGGACTCTTTTGCTCCAGAGAGACAAGTAAACAACGGCAGCGTTTTATCCTCTCCCTGGCGTCGGTGCGCGTTGCTGAAGCAGTCTGGAAGCGGCTGCCAAGCACTCCACTATTGTCCTCCACCTCCCAAGGTTTTGAATGCCCTTGCTCTCCCAACTGTGGGTCTTCTGCAGGAATGAATGAGGCATTTTCCAGGACAAGACTTTATGAATGAGACAGACTGTGTATTACAAGGCAAGGGGCTCAGTGAATTTCCTAGATTAAGAAAGCAAATGTTAAGGGAGCCCTGCATCTCTGTGCCAGTGGGAACGTGGAGAGGAAGGGAAATAACATCGGCCGCCAGGCTTTGCCAGAAAGTCTCCCTACTGAGTCACGATATAAAGGGGCCCGGCCTATAGGAGCCCTGCCCCGGGGTGGGTTCTGCTATAGGAGTGGGGGAGGCTGTTCCAACGTGGTGGGGAGCTTCCCCCCCACCCCCCCGGCGGATGACCATTTCAGCCTGCGGGCAGATCCGGCCGCTGCTGGAGGTGGGGTGGGCCGCTGTGCGCGGGGCTGCACGTTGCCTTGGCGTGAAATACACCCACTCACCATCCTGTGACTGAGGACGCGTTATTCTGGAGACTGAGCTCCAGTTCTGGGCTTTTAGTTTTCCTCTATCATTTAGACCTGATCAGGGCCATCATGTCCCGATTCCCTAGAGCTCCCTTAAGAAAGCCCTGGTATCCACTCGGAGTGGTGAACACACTTCTCTAATTATGATGATGATGAACTTGGATGTCTGGCGCTTTGGTGTCCGGCCTGGCCTATGTCCCCTCCTTTCTTCCTCACCATGAACAGAGAAGAGTAAACAAGCACAGTTTGTGTAATCTCCTTGATGTTGCCATCCTTCAATTAAACAAAGAAAAGCCAGTGGCCACCCCCTCCACCGCCCCCACACCCGACCACACTTCTGTCCCCCCAGTTCTGGCCAAAACACTCAGGAGCAGCTCCCAGAGGAGCCAGCGGGGACCCAGATCAAGGAAAAGTAGAGTCAACTTTGTTCAAGCATCAGGTTCCTGCTAATTTCCTCTCCTGCTGCCCTTATGGAAACGTCTCTGATTTTATCTGCGTTCTCCCACTTTGCCCCTGCTTATCTCTGATCCACCTCACCAAACTAATAAAATAAAGGACTAATGTTTCCTTCTCATCCTTAACAATTTATACCAATTCGAAAACTTCTTTGATCTCCCCTCCATTGTCCTAAAACTAAACCCCAAATCTTTGGGCTTGAAATCAAGCCTTGTTTCTGTTCACGACCCAGATATCCTATGGAAAGAAAATCACAGCAGCCACAGAAAATGATTACTGCTGAATTACAAATCACAGAGAGTTGTATAAATAGTTATGAGGGAAAATTGCAGGATAATGCTGCTGATAGAATCAATAACATCCTTGATAGTAATATACCCAGGGGTTCTATATATTATCTATCCTCTGAAATGTCAATATAATGAAACCTACAGAGGAATTTATATCAAGATCCATTCTGTGTTAATTCCCAGGTGAATAATAAATCAAATTGGATATCTCAAAGATCCTCTCTAATCGACTTGTTTAAGAAACTGGTTAAACGGGCCATCTTGCTTTTCCAACTAATGGTTGTTAGTTTATACAGCATTTTAACCTATTGCCCGTTATAGTAGAGAACAAAATGTATCTTTTTATATATTCCCTAAGTAACTGGGGACCATGTAATTATATTTACCAGAAAATGTTTAATATTTGTCTTAGGTCACTTTGAAGCTCACTGCTTAGGAAAGGACCCAGAAAAAGTAAGGCTCCCTATAAAATGTTTTTTCAATACCCAGATAGATATCCATCGAGCTTTCTTTATCTTTAGCTATCCCTGCTCATTTTCTCTTTTCTTGCCGTCTAACATGCTTTATATTAATCACTGTAAATTTTTGAGTGTTAGATAGCAACCTAGCTAACATTTTTGTAGAAAAATTAAATACGCATTTCAAGCGGAAGGCTTTTGTGATCCTCGAGTGACACCATAAATGAGACCTCTACGGGTCTTATTGTCACGTCAGGTATTTTTGCAAATGGCAAGAAGGCTCCCAGCTCACTAGGGGACTGCTGATTAAATCTTATTCACACAAACAGAGCTTTCACATATATCTCTTTCCAAAAAAAAAAAAGTTTCCACATTGAATCAATATTCAGTGTAACAAAATTCCACAAAGATAATCGTTTTTCTTTTTCTTTTCTCCCTCCTTCTCTCTTTTCTGCACATTGTTGTGCTATGTTTGTTTGTTTGTATTTTTTTAGAATAATTTATTTATTTTTATTAACATTATAATGTACTAAATGTATTATTTGCTTCAGGGGTACAGGTCTGTGAATCATCAGTGTTACACATTTCACAGCACTTGTTTTAAAAGCTATCTATTCTGATTCAAATAATGAAGCAGCTATTTTCTGTGTGTTTTGGGAACCAAAAAATGTTATTGGAAGCGGTCACGAGGTACCTACCTGCGTGTGGCCTCGTGTTGGAGGATGAATCTGGTGAAGCAGCCGGAGGGTTATCTGGTGGATGTTAAGATCTTCAGTAATCTGCCATTGTCCTAAAACAAAACCGGAGTGATCTGTTCTACTTGAAACAAAAAGATGTTCAAGAAATTTTGTTTCCATAAGTTTGATCAAATACTTTAATTCTTAGGAGAAAAAAAGTGGAATCTAGGCAGTTCTGGCGATATGGTTGGCAAGATCCTGGGCAAAATGAAAGGCAGGGCCCTCTGTACAAAAATTAAGAACCGTAAAAAGGACAAGAGCAGAGGCTTGACCTAAGTACCGGCCCTTCTAAGCTCAGCGTCCTGTCTGGCTGCATGGGATGCTGGCCCAAGCTTGGCCTCGGTGGGATTCAAGCCGCCACCCCCACCCCCGCCTTTACTATTTGTGTGTTCTTGACCAAGTTAACCTCATTTAGCTTAGGCATTCTGGTCTTTAAACATGCTTTCCCTCACCCTTGCTGTGAGCGCACAATGTGAAAGTGCTTTGCACATTTCAAAGCATGATATAAAACTATGTCTTGTCATGCAATCATGTTACTATTTTTTCATCATGGGCTTGTGATTAGGGCTGGGAATGCACAAGATTATGATGTAACCAAATGCTGTCTTCCCTTCTCCTTCTCTGCTTTTCAGTGAAATGACTTGCTGTTCCTCCAGCCTCCTTGGGCTTTGGATCACATGAATACACCATCTGGTTTCCCCAGGAAACGAAACCCAACAACTACCTTCTGCCTCTGTCTAAGGTGCCCACTCTCACTAGTTGCCGGGGCCTGAGAGTAAGTTACCTACTGAGAACTTGTCGTCCTGAGGGGATCTTGTGTCCGAACATGACCTCATGAAGTCCCTCGGAGCTGTTTATCTGAGCTCTCAGAGCACAAACATCATACACTCCAGTCAAGCCTGCTTTAAGTCAGAAGAACATTCTACCCTCAGGTGCAGGCAGGGAAATGCCCTGGGACGTGAATGTAGTATTTCCCTTGTTGAAAAACCACAGCCATGGCTCCCACGTAAGATGAGCAGCTGTAGAAACAAGTGGGGACAACTTGTCAGTCTGCATCCTGCTTCTGAAGGTCTCTGAAGAAGCCCTCTGACTAGACTGAGAGCTCCCCAAAGATAGATGTTTCCATTGCTTCTAAGGCAAAGGGACCAGGTTGAGTCCTCCTTTTTGCCTAGATGCTTGGCTGGATTGGCTTATGAAGTGGAGACACAGGAGGCTCAGAGCTGAATCCTTTATCACAGCAGCCTAAGTGAGTTTAAGCAGCAGCTTCTCGAACTTCTCCATAGAAACTTGTGGGCATGCAGGCTTGGCCTGACAAGTTCCCTAACCGTGGAGTGTTTTCAAAACATCAGGTCCCATCCCCAAAACCAGTATAGGCAAAACCTACCATACACAAATTAAAAAAAGCAAAAACACTGGCACATTTATGTCATAAACCGTGAATACCATTGATAATAAATAAAGAGTTCCACAAATTTGAGATAGACATTTGAGGTGGACAATCTGATGGCAAAATGGGCAAAAGATGTAAGCAGATGGTTGACAGAATCAAGTGAAATGAGCATAATTTGTAGATGAGACTGGGAGGAAATGGGCCTGTCATATATTTGCTGGTGAAGATAGAAAACGATATATCTAGGGAGAGGAATTAGGCCATGTTTAGCAAAATTATATATGATTTTACCTTTTGGTCAAGAAATCTCACTTCTAGGAAGCTATCCCATAGACACACTGCCAAAAATAAAGGAAGGCATATGCACAAAACTGTTCATTCCAACATATTAGTATTAGCAAAAGATTGTAAATAACCCAGGTGTCTCCATTTATCTGAGACTGTGGGAATAAACAACAGAGCATCGAATTTACAAAGAAATTCTGTGTGGCCCCCAAAACAGGAATGAGAAAGATCTCTATACATGGAGAGAAAGCAGCAAACACAACTGTTTGCATAAAAGAAGCACTATAAATATATTTACCAATTTGCTAATGTTTATTTTCAAAAAAGCAAACTGGAGAGAGAAACCAAAGATAAATATAAAATCATTATCTAAAGTAGAGGGCACAGGGGACAAGAGGGAAACGAGATTTCTCTGACTCATGTCAGTATTTTGCAGATTGAAAAAAATACACAATTTAAATTTCAAAACACACTGAAATGAATGAACCCACTCTGTCACCATTTGGTGACATTCTCACACAGAAAAAAGAATGATTTCAAGTAACTGTAGACAACGTTATTTAACCTGTGCATCCACAGTGGAATATTTTATAGGGTCAATAGAGCTGTAACACAATGTTCAACTCCATTCAGTAATCTCATTGTTAGCAGTAATATTGGTAATATCACTTGGTGCTTATTTTATGTACTTTGTAGGGTAAAGCAAATGAGTAACTTGAAGCTAGTATTTTCAGAGTAAAGAGCAAAGACGTACGAGTGTAAAATGAAAGGATCTAGCAAAGCTCCTGCAGTGAGAATTGGATATTTCAGTATTTACTCAATTAAAAAAATTATGGATGTGGGGGTGGAGAGAGAAAATTGATGATGTTTCAGGGTACAGACTTGCAATGAGTAGTAAATAAGCCATAGCGGTCTAAGCGCAATAGAATGAACTTGAGCATCAAAAAATGATGACTAATTAATTAAAGTCCATGAAATATGAAAATGTGAACCCTCAGTGATCCTAACAGTCAGCAGCTAAAGATAACAAAGCAAAACAATGCCCACATACATACAAAACAGAACAATTCGTTGGAAAATGTTGCAGGTAACTAAGATATCAAATCCTTGGAATGCTGGCAACTAAAGGAAAAGAACCAAACATTTATCCTATTTTTTGTGTACAAATGTAATAGCCCTAGTTGATGAAGGAAAAAAAAATCTTTTTTAAAGGTTTTATTTATTTATTTGACAGATCACAAGTAGGCAGAGAGGCAAGCAGAGACAGAGGAAGGGAGCAGGCTCCCTGCCAAGCAGAAATCCCAATGCGGGGCTCCATCCCAGAACCCAGAGATCATGACCTGATCCAAAGGCAGAGGCTTTAACCCACTGAGCCACCCAGGTGCCCCACGATGAAGGAAAATTTTTTACAAAAAACATTGTGGGGGGGGGTTGCTTATGTGGCTTAGTCGGTTGAGTGTCTGACTTCAGCTCAGGTCATGGTCTCAGGGTCTTGGGATTAAGCCCCTGTGTGGGTCTGTGCTCAGAGGGAAGTCTGTTTCTTCCTCTGTCCTTCCTCCAGCTTGTGCGCATGCTCTTTCTTGCTCTCAAATAAATAAATAACATCTTTTAAATTGTAAAAAATTCAACTCAAGTAGAATGTCACTTAAAAAAAAAAAAAAGATTTATTTATTTATTTATTTGAGAGAGAATGAGAGAGAGAGAGTGTGTGAGCGTGTGAGCAAGGAGAGGGGCAGAAGGAGAGAAACAGACTCTCTGCTGAGTGTAGAGCCCAATGCTGGGGTCGATCCCACAATCCTGAGATCAGGACCTGAGCCAAAATCAAGAGTTGGATGCTTAACCAACTGAGCCACCCAGATGTCCCTAGAATGTCACTTTTTACAGCATATAATGAATAGTGCTTCCAAAGATGGCGCCAATGATGTCTCCCTTCCTCTTTCCTCGTGTGGCCTGTGACCTCCCCATCAAGAAATGAAGTCTCTTTCCAATCATTTTGATTTAAGCTGGCCTTCTGGCTTGTTTGGAACAACAGAGTGAGGTGGATGTCACGCTATGTACCTTCCAAGTGGGGACCGTCAGAGACTTGAAACTTCTGCCTTTATTTCTTGGGACACTCCCTCTTCATTTTTTTTTTTTTTTTAAAGTGAGACCCAGGTCTTAGGTATTCTAAGTTTTTTTTTTTTTTTTTTAAGATTTTATTTATTTATTTGACAGAAATCACAAGTAGGCAGAGAGGCAGGCAGAGAGAGAGAGGAGAAAGCCGGCTCCCTGCTGAGCAGAGAGCCCGATGCGGGGCTCGATCCCAGGACCCTGGGATCATGACCTGAGCCGAAGGCAGAGGCTTCTACCCACTGAGCCACCCAGGAGCCCCGGGACACTCCCTCTTCAAAGTCAGTTGTTTTATAAGACTCCACAGAGACCATCATGCCATAAGGAAGCCCAAGGTAGCCATGTGAAAAGGGAGGCCATATGGACAAGAGCTGAGGAGCCAGACAGGTGACATTGTTGAGCTTACCAGCCCAGCCCAGCTACCAGCTGAATGTTATAGAATGAAAGATCCCCATCAGGGCTGCATAGATGATCAGGAAAAATGCCCAGCCAAGCTCTGCCACTATGTGTGGAATGGTGAACAAATAAAATGGTTATTGATTTAAGTCATTTAGTTTTGGGGTAGTTTGTTACGTAGTAGCAACAACATAATTAGAAAGTCACTGTTTTGTGAACTACAATGAAGTATCCAATTCAGGCACAGGTTATGAATGAGGAAATCAATATATGAGTTTGGTAGAGATTTTTACAGTGGAAAGTCCATATCTGATCATCACCAAGAATGAGAGAGCCTGACAGTAGGTGCCTCTGTATGTGATGCCAGAGGCAGAACACAACTTGTGAAATCTCCCTCTTCTCTTCCCCTTCCTCCTCCTCTTCCTCCTTCCTCTTCCTCTTTTTCTCCTCTTCCTTCTTCTTCTTGGAAATAGTCTTGTAAAAAAGGCAAAACACAGAAGACTCAGAGTTGAACTTGAGTTCTACCTAAAAGACTCTTTTGAGTGAATTCCAATTTATAGAAAATATAGAGATAGAACTACGAGCTAAATGACAATGAGAAGAAATGAACAGATGCATCCAGGGAGAGAGATTTGTACAGGACCACAGACCTGGCTGATCTTCAAAAAGTCAGTAACATTAAAAAAAGAAAAAAAAAAAAAGAAAAAGGGGTAACTCTAGATCAAAAGAGACTTCAGAGACTATCAGCTGTAGAATACATGAGTCTTGTCGGGATCCCGATTCATTCGCGCCAAGTGGCAGGAGACACACTGAGATATTCCGTGAAATCTGAATATGGAATGGGTGTTACATGACACCAAGAAATTATTTTTAATTCTTTAGGGTGTGATAATGGTATGGTGGTTATGTAAGAAAATGTCTGGTTTCTATTTTTCTTTCTTTTTTTCGATAAAGAAAAATGTGCTATGTAGAGGTGAAATGACGTGAAGGTTGAAATTTATTTTAAAATTCTTTACCAGTTAAAGAATAAGGAAGAGAGGAAGAAAGAGAAAAGGGAATAAATGATACAAAGTCTTGAGAATAGTTGAGTCTGGTGCGGAGATACAGAAACTCATGATATTAAAAATCTCTCTGCTTTTGCTTATGTGTGAAAATGTTCATAATAAGATTTACATAATGAAAATCCACAAAATATGGAAATTTATATACCTTTTATATCTTAGCTTAAATCATAACAATATTTGCTTGAATCTAGAACTATATTTCTCCAAAGAAAAATTTATTTGTATTTATTCTTTTTGATGGAGATAAAATTGGCGTATAAAACTATATTAGTTTCAGGTGTACAACAAAATAACCGCATCTTTAAATGCACAAAGTGCTAAGTCTGGTTGCCATGTGTTATCATACGTTTGTTCTCCCTCACTCATTCCGCCCACCCCTAGCCATCTTCCTCTCTGATAGCCACCCATCTTTTCTCTGTACCTATGAATTTTGTTTTGTTTGTTTGGTTGGCTTTTAGATTCCATATCTAAAAAAATTATTCTATATTTGTCTTCCCTCATCTGATTTCCTTCACTTAGCATAATATCCTCTAGATCCATCCATTTGTTGTAAATGGCAAAGTTTCCTTCTTTTTATGGCTGAGTAGTATTTATTATAGATATGCCCCATCTTCCTTACCCCATTGGTCTATCAATGGAGACTTGCGTTTAGCCCATAGAAGCAGGCAGCTCTTAGTCTCAGGCTGATGGGAAGTCAGACCCTCAGGCAACAGGTTTTAAAGTATGCATACATACACAGTCCTATGAGACCATATTTGTAACCCTTGCTGGCCCCGAGAGCAGGCGATGTGGATATGTCCATTGGTGACAGTGGCAAAAATTGGTGCTCCAGGTGAGTGCTTAAGCCCCTTTCTAGGAGGTACCAGGGAGCTGTATAGAGGCCAAGGGCAAGTGCCAAGATAATGACCGAGGATCTATATTCGCCAGGAGCTCCTACACAATCTCTAGATGTGTGGCAAACCTGAAGCTGCCCCTTAGGATAGTCAATAGACCCTTTTCCCAGGAAGATTGGGGGTGTGTTTCCGTTCTCCCTCTGTGCCATACTCTGGGGTGTGGGAAACTTCCAGTAACTGTCTCTTCAATTGTTTCAATCCCATAGGGGCCCAGCAATGCAGGACCCCTTGGCTGCCAGTTGTCCTTGTGGCTTGTGAGCAGAGCTGCTTGTGTTGGGTGTGGGCAGGGAGAGGTAAGCCTGCTGGCTATAGCGGGGCCATGGGCGAGCCTGCTGTTGCAAGCTGGAGAGATGGAGTGCAAGAATGGTGCCCACCATCCCCTCCATCCCCAGAGAAAGTCCCCACAGACCTCTTTGCCTCTGGCAGACATTTTAAGATTAACTAATTAACCTTCTTCACATATAATCTAGATGAGTGAGTCTGTGTGCTGACCCTTTAACAGTGGACCTCCTGTTTCCTTCAGCCCATGCTTCTTCTAGACATAAACCACGTTGATTTTGAAAAGGAAATATTTTGGCGACTCTGGTCTCTGGTGCAGGTCCCAAGGGTTGGGATGCCATATATGGGGGATGGATTCCCTTGTTCCTCAGGTGATGCTCCCATGTTTGTGAGATCCCTCTTGAGTGTGGGTCTCTGTACAAGAGGTGGGGGTTTTGGTGAGGCTGTATCTCTGTCTCTCCAACCTATCTGGTGTGGTCCTTTTATCCACATGGAGGAACTGCTCAACTAGCTTTCAGGCCCTTTTCATAGGGAATTGATCTATGTGTAGCTGCAGATTTGGTGTGTCTGTCGGAGGAGCTGAGTTCAGGATTTTCCTACTCTGTCATCTTGAACCCAATCCCTCTAGAACTGTGACTTCAAATTATCAATGAAATAATCTAATGTTGCTTCCCAAATATTTTAGTAAAACTGACCTTCCAGAAACACCTGCTACCCCTCACACTCGGGTAAGAAGCCAAGGCTTCTTGTATCTTTATTCATTAACACATATTCTCTTATTACTTCATTCTTGCTCATTTTTGTTTTACTAGTTTGATGTTATGTGCTATCTAGTTAATTAGTTATTTGTAAATGCTTCTTGGACATCGATGGGGTGTAATGTAAGCATGAATGTAAGCATGAATGTTGACAACCTGACTCTGCTTACTCATAATAGGATCAAAGCACAATATGATGCCTAATGTGGCCCATGGAGCCCATCTTCTGGGGTTCAAATCCTGTCTCCACCAGTCAGTTACATGACCCTTGGCATGACTTCCGTCTCTGTGTCTCTGTCCTCACTTGTAAAATAAAGAGAAAGCTGTCAGATCTTATTTGTAGACCCAAGTTCATAGCAGCATTATTCACAATAGCCAAAGGGTAGAAGCAACCCGAGTGCTAATTGACGGATAAGTAGATACATATGGCATATACATTTAATGGAATATTATTCAGCCTTAAAAAGGAAGCAAATTCTAACTTGTGCTACAATATGGATGAACCTCGAAGAAATTATTCTCAGAAAAATAAGCCAGTCACAAAAATACAGAAACTGAATGATTTTGCTTACGTGAACCACCTAGAGTGGTGAAACTCAGAGTTTGTAAAGTAGAATGATGGTTGCCAGAGCCTTGATTGGGGGATGGTGGGTGGGCGGAAATCAGGGTTAGTGTTTAAGGGACAGAGTTTCAATTTGGGAAGTTAGAAGAGTTCTGGAGATGGATGATAGTAATGGTTGCATAATAATGTGAGTGTACTTAATGCCATTGGGTTATACATTAAAACATAGTTAAAAAGGTAAATTTTATGTTATGTATCTTTTATTATCATTAAAAAAAATTGAAAGCTCAAAAAAAAATGCTTAGCAGCTCCTATGAAGAATTGTTTTGAGAATCATTGGCAGAGGGCTCGTGGGTGGCTCAGTCAGTTAAGTCATCATGCTCAGATGAGTCTTGATTTTGGCTCTGGTCATGATCTCAGGGTCATGATCTCAGGGTTGTGAGATCAAGCCCTGCACCTGGCTCCATACTGAGTGTGGAGCCGGCTTGGGATTCTCTTTCTCCCTCTCCCTCTGCTCCTCTCTCCCGCAAACCACCCCCCACCGCCCCTGCTCATGCACGTGCTCTCTCAAAAACAAATCACAAAGACTCATGGGCAGTCACAGAGCGGGAACATGTAGAGAGGAGTAGGCTACACGGAGTGAGTGATCTGTAAGTGGCTACTATGCCGTCACGAAGTTTATTACTCTTACTTCCCTTCCACTCTGAAGACAAGGCTTTAATTCAATAAATTAACACATTATAGGGTTGGGACTTTTGGAGGGTGGGCTCAGACTCATCGGAGAACCTAATGAAAATTAAGAAGCCGCTCTCTCTCACAGCCCTGCTCTGCACAACCATTTTGCATTAATTTGATAGATTCTCCTTCCCCAGCAGAAGTCAGAGTCCGGGGACATGGGCAAAGAACGCCTGTTTTCATGTTAGTGACCGCCTTTGTGCAAATTGCCCCAGGAAAAGTGTGTGTATTGTAATGGAGATCTGTTGGAGAAGAAGCCATTACACAAAGACATGGCTTTTCTTCCTTTCTTTCTCCCTTTCTTTCTTTAAAATTTTATTTGACAGAAATAGTGAGAGAGGGAACACAAGCAGGGGGAGTGGGAGAGGGAGAAGCTGGCTTTCTGCTGAGCAGGGAGCCTGATGCAGGGCTTGATCCCAGCACCCCAGGATCATGACCTGAACTGAAGGCAGACACCTAACAACTGAGCCATCCAGGCGCCTCCCTCCTTCCCTTTCCTTCCCTTCCCTTCCCTTCCCTTCCCTTCCCTTCCCTTTCCTTTTCTTTCTCCCTTCCTTCCTTCCTTCCTTCCTTCCTTCCTTCCTTCCTTCCTTCCTTCCTTTGTTTTTGAGAGACAGAGAGCACATCCGTGCACCCACAAGCATGAGCAGGGGAGAGAGCAAAGGCACACTCCCCACTGAGCAGGGAGCCCAATGCAGGGAAGGATCCCAGGACCCTGAGATCATGACCTGAGCCGAAGGAAGACACTTAACTGACTGGGCGTCCCTTTTCTTTTCTTTCTTTTCTTAATAGTAGTAGAATATACATGACATAAAATTTACCACTTTGACTACCTTTAAGTGTACAGCCCAGTGGCACTAAGTATCTGCACGTTGTTGTGTCACTGGCAGCATCACCAGCCAGAGAGGACTTTCATCTCCCCCAGTGGAAGCCCGTCCCCATTACACATAGCCCCCCTTTCCCCTCCTCCCTGCCCCTGGCAGCGACCATTCTATTTTCTGTCCCTGTGAATGTGACTACACACGGGCCTCACACGAGTGAAATCATACAGAGTTTTTGTCTTTTTGTGACCAGCCTATTTCATTCAGCATGATGTCCTTGAGGTTCACTTGTGTCGTAGCACGTGTCTGAACTGCCTTCTTTATTAAGTCTGGACAATATCCTCAATGACGGAATCTTGACAGGATGGTATGTCTGAGGGGTAGGGACATGGATGAGTGTGGGTGAGTATCTGTAGGAGGAAAGAATGCTTTCTTGAAGGTTTCTAAATTACACTGTGGAATTAGTTGCCTATTTTGCTGCTCTCTGAAGCTAGTCCAAGCTTGGTTTTTTGAAAAAAGTGTTCATAGAATTTATGAGCCTTGGAAATGGGAAGAAGTTACAAGGGGTCCTTGAAACAGCATAGATTTGGAACCACTGTTTTCAGAGTTCATTCAAGACTATTCTAGTGGCTGCAGAGACTGACGGCAGCTTCCCAATGTCACACTTGCTTTCTATATCACGCCTTTTCACCTTATGCCATGTTTTCTTGGCATTCAATATGCTTACATATATTTCAAGATAATTTTTGGTCTTGAGAGCAAATATTTACTGGGTTATTAGCCAAATTAAAGGAAAACAAAACATGACCTTCTAGGGCTGAGCCCATATTTAGGATGGGAGTTTAAGGCACATAAACGCCTCCACATGGAAATCGGCATCAGTTGGGTACAGGCCTGAATGTATAAATTCCATGGGGATTTTCCCGTCTCTCCCTACATTGCTAATGTTCAAGAAAAACAATGATGTGTGTGGAACCCAATGAGATTAGACTAAAACCCAGAATAAATAAGGATTTTGATATCATCCTTTCCTGACTTATGTCTTGCATGCTTTAAATTCTCTTGGCCCCATAAACACATTACAACTAATTATGGCTGAAGCTCAAAAGGCTTGGGGGTTGAGTACACAGTGGATTCCAAGGCATGAAAACCCAGCTCAATTTCTCCACGTTGGCAAGGGCATACTCCTCTTCAAGGGCCAAAAACACTGGGGAGGTAGGGATGTAGTTTGCAGCCAAATACAGGGAAGTAGGAAAGAGAAATAGAAACCAATCATCCATCATCGCGTCATTAAAATCGCTTGGGGTTTTGGTTTTCTTTTAGTTTGTCCATTTATTGTAACAGCTGGACGGGTGAGCTCAGCTGACTTAAAAATATTTTGTAGTACTAACATATTTGGTGACAACCCAACTGTTGGAAGCTGAGCAAAAGTGGAGAGATTAAAATCAGAGCTAGAGATTTGAGAATTCTCTGACATCATAGAGAAGAAATAGAAGATTTTCTTCTTTGATCTGTTATGTGACGTAAGCATGATCGGTTATCAGTTCTGGAAACTGAAACTCAACAGCAAAGAACAAGGGAGAGTGCCCCTAGAACATATGATTTGCCAAGGGCCTAGAGCTTGGAGGCCAGGATGGGTTAAGCCACCAGGTGATGGGGGGAGAATAGAGGTGTGGTGGGGGGGGGCCCAGGACCAATGGTCCACACTGCTTTGAGGGGCTCACAAAAATATTTGCATTTCTTTTAAACTCAGAAGAAAAGAAATAAATTTTGGGTCAAAGAAAATGTTTTCATATGTAACATGAAAATATTTGTCTTTATAGCAACACAGTTGGAAGACAATTTTTCATCTTATTTTCATGGAGGATAGATCCCACAAAGGGCAAGGGAGTCTGGGGCCCATGAAGGCCATAATGAGGCTTTGTGTGATGTATTGGGTTGTGGTCCTATGTCATCCATTCCAGTGCCTCTACTGACATCTGGGTCTTGGAAGGAACCCCGGGAGGTGAGCAATCTCCTTTAGGCACATGTCTGTTTGTGTTCATTGATTCCATAGAGGAGGTTGACATGGACTAAGAGCTATTTGGATTTTGACCATTTTCTTCTGAGGTTCTGTTACCACGAATGTGTTTGAGTTTCTTTCCCTTTGAGGCCAATAATCTTGTTTCCACCCAACTCTTTGGCCTGTCGTGGGAGGAGTAGATTATTTTCTGAGAGAGGAATAAAGGGATTCCCAGTCCTCAGGGAAAAAACACTGAATTCCCTTGGGCATCTGGAGGAGCTGACAAAGAACCATAACTATCTTTGGAGGAATTGAAGGCCACTAAAGAAGCAACTTAATGACTTGTGTTCGAATTTGGCATTTCCAGCTTACCAGATGCACAACACTAGCAACATTAACACATTAGAATTCTATAAAATGGTAATAATCATAAGTGTCTAGGTTGCCTTCTGTAGTTGTTATGGAAATCAAATGAAATAATGCGTGTGAACGTGTCTTGGAAATTTGGGAAGTTTTCTCCCATAGGAGAATCTGTGAGTCATTTCACACATGATGTCTTTACAGGTAAAATTAGGGAGATAGACCTGACTTTCAGTTTAGTTCAGAGGAAGGTTTTGTAGAGAGGACTGGTCCGCAGGAGGAAGTGTACTGAAGACATAAATGCTTCCCATGGTTGTAAGTCATTGCTAAGCAATTACCTTTATCTGCGTATCATTGTACAGAAGACAGACCGTAGTTAGAATACCCCAGACATGTACGTTGGATCTAAAAACTCAACTCAAGAGCAGAACACTTGCATTTAGCCCATTGGAAACAGGGTTTTAAATTCTCCCCAGTGGGGAGGCCGAGGTGGTCCCCTGTCCATGGGTCTTGGGTGACACTGTTCTCAGGCACATACGCTTTGCCTTTCCCCTGCGTGCCCATACATGAGTCCTTCCTCATGAAATAACAGCTCACCCACTCACAGCAGGCATGGTTTTGCAAAGAGCCTGAACTTAACTCATAGAGATTACCTTTTCCTCTGGCTCAGTTTCTGATGTGCTACCCAGTAATCCCTGGAAGGAACTGCAATCCCTACCTGTTAGATGGGTTCTGCTCCCCAGGGAGAAGACAAATGGCTCCATGACCATTTCATCCTATGAGAAGTTAGAGCTACAAACCCACAGAGAGGCTCTCACAATCTCTGTTTCTGTCTCGGGGGGAACCGTGGCTTCTCTTCGCCCTCCCAAACCCTCTTCCATCATATATCTTGACTTTGAAGTTAAACTTCGTAAAGGAAGTCTTCGTGAAAAAGTTCTTTTTCAAAGCCTGCCTTTTCAAAGGGCTGGCGACAGGAATCTGTGGAGCCTAGTGAAATGAAAATACATGGCCTGGTCAGGAAAGGGGAAGTCAATGGCGCTTTCCCAAAGGACTGCCTCAGCCCCTGGGGCAGCCATTTCTCCAGGACTGCAGCCTGTATGTTGTGATGTGCTCCAGACCTGCGTGGGGGTGGGCAAGGTGATCTCACCGAGGCATCCACCCAATGATCCCTGGGGTGGGAAGCTAGCACTGGCCCGTTCCAGAGATGTCCTAGGTCTGTCGACTGACTCCAACCAGCCCTCCTACTCATCCATTGGGGGTGGAGGCTCTTGGTGGAATTCGGCTTTCCCCTCCATCGCCAATGTGATGGAGGCTGGCAGTGGTGGGGAGGCAGAAGGGGGAGGCCTAGGGCACAGGGGTGGGAGGTTGGATGGGGAGTGGGGTGTGTGCTGGGGGCAGAAGACTGAGACCCCATCACAGGAAGGCCAGAGGAGGTGTACAACAGCCATCCCCCCCCATATAATGTTCTACTGTCTTGCTGTCCCAACAGATTTCACATACAGAACCCAAATTCAAAGACAGAGTTAATTTCAAAAGGGTGACCACAGGGCATTCAGTTCCAAGGGTGGCTACTCCAGTCACATGCTGTCTCATTTCCTCCTGCCAGTCAGGCTCCTGCTTCCCACCACACTGGTGGTCTTCTCAGCCTGCCTAGTGTAGGGGGTGCCCTGTGCTCCATTGCTATCTCACTCAACCCAGTCATATCAGCAGTTCTGACAGCTCAAGAAGCTCTTTTCTAGAACCTGTTTACCTGGTTCACCCTGGCTGCTCAGGAGTGAACCCAGACCACATCCTGGGCTTACCTCTGGGTCCCATGCTGGGCCCACCACTGGGACGCCACGCTAGGTCATCCCAGGGATCCAAGCTAGGTTCATGTTTTCTCACTGGCATTCTATCCCATGAATGTTCTCATTCATGTTCTTGGGTCAGAGACCACTTCACACACCTTATCCCTACATTGACAGGCTCCCCCAAAATGCTCCACATTTAGTTTTTCATAACTGATTTTAGAAAGTTGGCCTTGCATCTGTGCCTTCTACTTATAATGCAACAGTTTTGATTCTATTCTGTGTGTCTGGAATTAAGTTAGACCTTTTCAGGACTTTCAGAAAGTCCTGAAAAGAAATCAAGAAATACAGAAATCAAGAATACATTCTGGACTTTATATTTCTTGGTGTCTAATACGGTTAGAGCAATGACTCATTGATTCTTTCTCGTAGACTGATTACGCTTTAGAATTATGGAAAAGTGTTTTTAATTGAAAATAACAGCCGGGAGTCTCAAGATTATATGGCTTGGGGCTGGAATGTAACTGAATATCTCTCAGGGTTCCAGAATTTCATTGAGTGGCCCAGAGGCTACACCTTGAGAGTCAGAGGGAGGCTGATTGGATAGCTCAAGCATTCCCTCTGCATTTATTTTCTCTTTTAATTTCATATGTGATTTCATCAGAGGGGAAGCCCTTGCAGTCAAGGGAACTAGTGAGTTGCTAGAGCTATACACTGATGAGTGGAGGGACCAGGATTAGAGCTTTGATTCCAATCCCAGGTTGTTCAAGGCGGGGTTGAGAATAGTCTCGACTCTACATAGATACGCATGTACATACACAAATGTACACAATGCACACACATACATACCCACAAGCACACATACACACAACTCTGTGTTACTGAAATTCATCTTGAGTTTGGAAAATTAAGCTTTCATTTCTCTCTTCAGCATTTCGGATTTTGAGGAACACGCAAGTTTGTGATTGTTTCAGTCTCACAGTTTGGTAATGGCCTTCCAGAAAACGCGAAATCACTTGGGCACCCTGGATCAGCATCGCGGCTCTTCCAAGACCCTGGAATTTGCACATGGCATCAGAGATAGCTCGCAGTGCTTTCGCCAACAGTGGACCCGAGGGCCAAAATGATTCACTGTCCTACCTGCAGCTTGGTGGGTAAGTCTCGGTGCTTTGAAAGGGACATGGCTATCGTTACAGATTCTGAAATCTTTTGAGAAGCTTTGTTCATCATCAGGACCCTGTTCCCAAGCAATGTATTTCCCGAGTTCATTTTCTGTTGAAGCAAAACTGCCTTTACATTTCCTAAAATCCATAAAGATGTGGACTGCTGGTCCGCAGAAAGACATGGAAGTTGGATGCAGACAGGAGTCCTGACTTGGGGCATTTAGCTATGTCATTGGTCCATGTTGCTTTATTTCCTCCAGAATATGCAGAATTGAATGCCCTTCATATGTTTATGCTAAGAATTAACTTATTCAAAAATATGATGTGAAATATAAAGCATGATGGCTATGCAACAAATGGGAAATATACAAATATATGTCTGTCAATGATCAAAGGATGAATACTTATCTAATCCCCCCACACTCATATATAATTTTCCATATTATATCAGCTTGAGGGATGTTCACACTACCTGGCATATACACTTTGAGAAAAAAATAGTTTTAAACCATTATATAACTATTTATTTGTCTATTTATTTATTCAATAAATACTTACTGAGCAAGTATCATGTCAAAAGAGACTGTATTCAGCATACGAAGATAAGTGAATCTTTGTACTTTGCTTCTAATCTAGGGACAACACACAATACTTTTTTTGTAGCCACACGACTTTTTTATTTGTCTTGAAAATTTCAAATGTCAGAAGCAAATTTCTCAGCAAACTACAAGACAGTTTCTGATGAGTGTTCAAGCATTTTGTCTTGAATTCATACTATCAACTTGATATCTCTGCTGTGTTAAGAGATACTCATGAGACAGCTGAAAGGGATAATATTAAAATAGATTAGGTGATTGTAATTCAGTGTCTATAAAAAGCTATAATCTAAAGGCCTAGAAAGTTTATTTCTATAACTACTAAAATGTAAATGGACATTCAAATGTAGCATTCATATTTTTAGCCAAACATAGCTTTTATCACATATAAACAAACAAGTAATCCAAGATTGTCAAAGAAGTTGTTAGAAGTATAAAATGACTAATTAAAATAAGAAATACCGATCTTATTACCCTGCAGTGGTCTGGAACTGAATTGAATGCTGTTTGATTTAGGAATTATAGCAATTCATATCTTAAGGGCTCTGGAGTCTTCATCAAACCATGGAAAATATGGTACATTAACTCTGGCGACCATACACAGAGATGCTAAGCTAAGGAACATTCTAGCCAATGGAAATTTCTAGAGAGGGAGCCATGCTTTTCTTTCTGCATTCTGCGTTCGATCTGCTTAGTTTTGGGTAACCATTGTTCAACACCCAACATTTTAGTCAAATTTTTTAAAATCTTTTTTTCTGAATTGGTAGCAAATTCTCCTATTTTGGAAAATCACCTGTTCAATAGGCATATTTCCTCATTCCTCAAATGGGATTTTTGTGGGTCTGAAATGGGCATGGTGACTAAAAACCTATAAAACTTAACAAAAGGGCAGACTAACAAGCCCAACTCCACTTTAAGGAATTAAGATTATCAAAGTACAAATTTTATTAGAGATCTGCAAATTCAAGATTTATAGTGGGGTCTTGAAGTGATTTCTCTCTACTAGTCCCCACTCTCGAATGTGACTTTTTAAGGTGAAATTTCAATTTTAAATGACCCATCCTGCATTGGCAACAAGGTTCTGAGATTTTTTTCATGGACTTGAATTAACACCAGATGAAATTTTGCCATGCGTATTCCACTGTTGTGGGAAGACAGTGAAAAATGAAAACAGAGTTCAGCACACATCAGCATAATCAATGCTCTCAGGAAACCTTCCTTCTTTGCTGCATTCCTTTCTCTGTTCCCACTCTGTTTCCCATTTTTTATTTTATTTTATTTATTTATTTGAGAGAGAGAGCACATAAGCAGGGGGAGTGGCAGCCAGAGGGAAAAGCAGGCTTCCCGCTGAGCAGGGACCCTGATTCAGGACTCCATCCCAGGACCCAGAGATCATGACCTGAGTTGAAGGCAGACACTTAACCAACTGAGCCAGTCAGGTGTCCCTCTGTTTCCCTTTTACATGCTTTCTTGTCTCCTTCCCTTCTTTCTTTTCTTCCTTCTTTTGTACTGACATTAAAGAATGAATTTTTTTAAAGATTTTATTTATTTATTTGACAGACAGAGATCACAAGTAAGCAGAGAGGCAGGCAGAGAGAGAGAGTGGAGGAAGCAGGCTCCCTGCTGAGCAGAGAGCCCAATGTGGGGCTTGATCCCAGGACCCTGGGATCATGACCTGAGCCAAAGGCAGAGGCTTTAACCTACTGAGCCACCCAGGCACCCCATGAATGAATATTTCATTTGTAATATTCCTTTAAATTTAAAATTTTTAAATTTTTATTTAAATTCAGTTTCATTAACTTATAGTGAATGTATGATCAGTTTCAGAGGAAGAGTTCAGTGATTTATCAGTCTTTTTAAAAAAGATTTTATTTATTTATTTGATATATATAGAGAGAGCACAAGTAGGTGGAGCAGCAAGTAGAGGGAGAAGGAGAGGAAGGCTCCATGCTGAGCAGAGAGCCTGATGTGGGACTTAATCCCAGGACTCTCAGATCATGACCTGAGCCAATCGAGGATGCTTAACTGACTGAGCCACCCAAGAGCCCCACGTGATTTATCAGGCCTGTGTAACACAAGTGTTCATTAACTCACCTGCCTTCCTTAATGCCCAACACCCAGTTACCCCATCCCCCCACCTGTTGCCCCTCCAGCAACCCTCTGTTTCCTTCCAGTTCAGAGTCTCTTATGGTTTGCCTCCTTCTCTCTCTCTCTCTTTTTTAAACATATAATGTATTATTTGTTTCAGGGGTACAGGTCTGTGATTCATCAGTCTTACACAATTCATAGCGCTCACCATAGCACATACCCTCCCCAAGGTCCATAAATTTTCTGATTTCATATAAATTTTAGGACTATTTGTTCCATTCCTTTGAAAATAATTGACGGTATTTTGATAGGGATTGTATTAAGTGTGTAGACTGCTTTAGGTAGCATAGACATTTTCACAATATTTGTTCTTCAAATCCATGAGCACGTTTTTCCATTTCTTTTTGTCTTCCTCAATTTCTTTCATGAGTTCTTTATAGTTTTCTGAGTGCAGATCCTTTGCCTCTTTGGTTAGGTTTATTCCTAGGTATCTTATGGTTTTGGGTGCAATTGTAAAGGGGATTATTGACTTTCTTTCTTTCTTTCTTTCTTTCTTGCTTTCTTTCTTTCAAGTTTCTACTTGGTTAGATTTTAGTTCTTTTATTTCTCCAGAAAGGGATTCTCTAGTATCTTCTGTGCTTTTTTTCAAGCCCAGATAGCACCTTGATAATTGTCATTCTGAACTCTGGTTCTGACATCTTACTAATGTCCACATTCATTAGGTCCCTAGCTGTCGGTACTGCCTCTTGTTCTTTTTTTTTTGAGATGAGTTTTTCCACTTTGTCATTTTATCCAGATAAGAATAGATGAATGAGAGAACAAAATACTAAAAGTGTAGCAATGAGCCCAGAAAAATATACATTTACCAAATCAGAAGAGACCCAAAACTCGGTGGGGGGGGGGAAGAAAGGAGGAAAAAAAATACACACACACACACACGTATATATATATACACATATATGCATATGCATATATGTGAATAGAATAGAGCCACCGTCTTGATTTTGGGTGTATTTTGGTCTGTTAGAAGAAATTGCCTCCCTAAATTTTAGAGAAAGAAAAACATATATATATATATCTATATATATAGATAGATATCTATCTAGATACACACACACATATATATACACACACACACACAAAAATAAGCATAAACATAATGAAGGATGGAAAATGACTATAAAGATGAAAATTTAAAAAGATTCTAAAGACAGAATTGACAAGATAAGAAGTTGGTTGGAAAAAGAAAAATAAAAGAGGAAAGAATATGATCAGGCTGGAGACTAGAACAAAGCCATGTTCTAGATTTAGGTATATTTTGATCTGTTAGAAGAAAGTGTATCCCAAAATTTTAAAGAAAGAAAAACCTATATGTATAAAAAAAATAAAGTTAAATACAATGAAGATATAGAATATGACGATAACAATGAAAATTTAAAAAGATTTTTTAAAAAGGTATTGATAAGAAAAAATAGTTAAAAAGGTTAAAACAGGAAAGAAGAAAATTTAAAAGCTAGAATAAGAAAAAGATAAAATTAAAAAAAAAACATTGACTTTGAAAGACTAGAGAACCATGGGGGGAATAAAAACAAAACATGAATTCTATGTGTTACATTTCCCCAGCTCTGGAGTTCTGCAGTTCTCATTGATGGGTGGACTTGGCCTTGGCTGGACATTTTTGCTGATCTTCTGGGGGAGGGGCCTGTTGCAGTGATTCTCAAATACCTTTGCCAGAGGCGGAATTGCACTGCGCTTGCCAGGGGCCATGCTAAATAATCTGTTCATGTTCGCACTCAGAGCTTTTGTTCCCTGAATGCTTTCTGTACAGTTTTGGAAGACAAGAATAAAGATGGTGGCCTCCCAATCTCCTGCCCAGAGGAGCTGAGAGCTCGGGCCCCACGCTTCAGTGTGTTCTCAGAGAAAAACAGTCAATCCATCCCATTTCCCTGGTCTCTGGCCACACTCCAAGCTCACCCAGCCTGTGACTGAACATTTCTGTCTCTGGTTCATGGCCCTTTTTGGAGTCTCCAAACCCCGCGGATTCCTGCCACACTGCTCCTCCCAGAGGAGAAGGAAGGTAAATCTCCCCGGATTTGCCACTTGTGGGGTCTCCACCCAAAGAGCAGTGGTCTCACTGTGCCTTGGATCACAGTTTAAGGTAACCCCGAGCTGAGAGTTCACTCCTCGACTCTGTCTCTGTAGTCAGCTTCCCTGCTCCGATACCTAGGAGCTCTGCCACACTCAGACATCCCAGGTCTTTCTGTGACCCCACAGGTCCAGAGACCACACTGTCTCCATGAGGGCTTCACCTCCGCTTAGCCTCTGGAACAACGTCTCTCAGCAGAGCAGACTTCTGAAAGTCTCTCTTTTTTTTTTTTTTTTAAGATTTTATCCATTTATTTGACAGGCAGAGATCACAAGTAGGCAGACAAGCAGGCAGAGAGGCAGGTAGAGAGAGAGAGAGGAGTCTACGGCCATACCACCCTGAACGCGCCCGATCTCGGAAGCTAAGCAGGGTCGGGCCTGGTTAGTACTTGGATGGGAGAGAGAGAGAGGAGGAAGCAGGCTCCCCGCTGAGCAGAGAGACTGATGTGGCGCTGGATCCCAGGACGCTGAGATCATGACCTGAGCCAAAGGCAGAGGCTTAACCCACTGAGCCACCTAGCTGCCCCCTTCTGAAAGTTTTGATGTTGTGCTCTGCTGCTCCACCTCTTGCCGGGAGATGGCCCCTCCCCCGTGCCTTGGGGAGGGGCTCCCTTGCCTCTCTATCATCTCGTGTATTGACTTGGATTCACTTCTCCGCATGTCCTACCTTCCAGAAAGTGGTCGTTTTTCTTTTCCTAGAATTGCTGCTCTTCTTTTCTTCGATCTCCTGTTGAGTTTGTAGGTTCTCAGAATGGTTTGATAACTAGCTGAACTCCTGGGACCCCACAATATTTAGGTCTCCTACGCCTTCTCCATCTCACTCCTGACCCCTCCAGAACAGTGATTTTAAACCTATATTCGGCGGAATCTATTCAAATGCTAGGCGCTTTGCTTAACCCATACTCACGTAACCTTCTTAACTCATTTTCTGGCCTCTGAGACCTCTTACAATGTAGCTCCAGCCTCTTTCTCTAACCGGGCCTCACTACCTTCCCTGTGCTCCAGCCACACTGGCCTGCTTTGGGTTCCTGAGAAACCCAGCTACCATCTCCTCCTTCTCTGTTTTTATCTTAGTTTATTTTTCCTTCCTTTCCCCTGTGTTCATCTGTTTTGTTACTTAATTTCCACACATGAGTGAAATCATATGGTATTTGTCTTTCTCACACTGACTTATTTCACTTAGCATAATACTCTCTAGGTTTATCCACATCATTGCAAATGGCAAGATTTCATTCTTTTTGATGGCTCTGTAGTATTTTTTTTAACCTGTGAGAATGATCATTCTCCCTCTTCTCTCTGAAATCCGAATTTTATTATTATTATTTTTTTTTGTTAAATTGATCTCTTTAAAAATACATCATTACCTATGAGAAGTTCTCTCATGGGCTAAAAATCTAGACTTCTGTTGCTAATGTACACCTCCAAATTTCAATAATTTGATATATCTATAGTTACAGAATTAGTGAGCAGTAATATATCTCAGTTTTGGAAAATAGAGAAAAATGGTGTAATCTGTGAGAAAGAAATTTAAAATACACTTGAAATCTGTGAATAATAATTCCTGTAGGAAATGCTTCTTTACTTATATTTGACTTGGCATTTGTTTATCAAGTGAATACAATTTGCCCAGTATTTACTGAGTGCCAACTATGTGATACATGATGAAAAGGAAAAAAAAAATGTATCCAAATAAAACTCTTTGGTATACTATTCCAGGAAATGGTTTATGTCTTAGTACTGATATTAAACTAGTGTCACTGAAAAATATTAAATTAGAGAGGCACCTGGGTGGCTCAGTTAGTTAAGTGACTGACTCTTGGTTTTAGTTCAGGTCATGATCTCGGGGTCATGGGATCAAACCACCCATGGGGCTCCACGTTCAGCTGGGAGTCTCCTGGAGAGTCTCTCCCTCTTCCTCTGCCTCTCTCCCTCCCCTCCCCCATGGCTCTCTCTCTCTCAAATAAATAAATCTTTTTTTTTTTTTAAGAAAAACATTAAACTTCAGTTGTAGAAATGGTCTTTTTTAGAGAGAGTGCTGTTGTTGTTTTTTTACAGAGCACGGTAACACATGTCATTCCAAGGACCACATGAAAGAGGGCTCTGAGACAGTGCCCTGGGTTGAAAGGCCATAGTTCAATGTCTTAGTCTTTCTTCTTTTACCTAACAATATTACTCAATTTGCTGACTAGACATATGGTTCATTTATTACTGAATAAAACCAGAGGCCCAGAATCAGTGTATCTTGAGTAGAGAGATAACTGATCTCCTTTGGTTAATCATACTCTGTATCCATTCTTGGTTCTTTTACCTGTGATTTAAAATTTACCAGATAAGTACATTTAAAAAAAGATAATTTCACTTCTTCCTTAATTTTTTTTCTTAATTGGCTCACAAGGCCAAGTTTTACATTTTTAACTCTTGTATTATTTTAAAAATACCTGCATATGTTAAAATTTCCCTTACAACCAAATTCAGTTAGGAGTCCAACATAGGCAGATATATGTGGACAAGAACAGAGCTGTGAAAATGTTCAAGCTGTAGCATTCACCTGCTTGTGTCTGGATCCGGGCTCTATCTCTCAGTAGCTGGGCTGCACTGGGCAACTTACTGACCCTCTCTGTGCTTCTGTAAGATGAGGTTAGTAACAGAGCCCACTCACAGGTTTGTGAGTATTAATACATAGAAAGCATTTAAACCAATTCCTGGGTTAGAGCAAGAGCTCAGTAAACGCTTATTATTGTTATTGTTATCATTATTATATTAAAAGGTATAGATAAATTTAAATCTTAATGAGTATAGTCAATTTCAGTCTCACAGGGACACTTTCTTTTGAGTAAAGGAAATGTATTGCCTATGGGGAAAATAACAAGGACTGAATTAATCGTTACTAACAGCAATGATATCTACATGCAGACACTTAGCAGACAACAACAGATGGAGGGCAAGAGTTCTATCATGATTGGTCTATTTTGTTGGTAATTCTTCTCACTGTGCAACTACTTCATGACACTCTGAAGTCCTGCATCTTGAAAGAATCCTTCCTCTCCTTATTCGCAGCATCTTATCCCTTCCCACCAACTTTGCATCTCCTTTGGGGTCAAGGGTGGTCTTCTCACTTTCCCCTCCCTCTTGCATAACATATCTGGGATGTGCACCCGGGGCCTTCCACCTTCTGTGTTGAAGGCGGGGTCCAGCCTGGGCTACACGGGGGACGGAGCTTGGAGACATGGAACTGCAGGCCTTCGGCTAAAGGAAACAGGAGCGGAGAGAAACTGACCCGTTGATTACCCTCCATGGCTAAGCACTGCTTCTTACTCCTAAACTTGTATTAGACCACTGAGACAAACGATTGAGACGAACCTTGAGGAAAATGGGGCATGAACAAGTACCCGATCCCTCTTTTCTGAATTCTAACTCAGGGGTTTTTGCGTCAGCTCTCCAGCCCTTGGGAGTGGGCCCGAATGTTCATTTGTGCCTTCTCTCAAAATGGCTTAGTGGCAAACACCAGGTCCCTATGGCAACCACAGAAAAATGAAGGAGTCTGGAGGATGGCATACGGCCACGAATCCTGAGTGAAGCCTTGTTTGTCCCTCCAGAACCACTCAGTTAAATTGCAGCCCTAATGTTAGCTGTGTCTCTATTTGCCTTTATGAGATGGGTACCTTGGTAAGGGAATACTGTTCTGCTCTTTATTTGATGAATTTCCTAAATGCAAGAATTTTATCTCTTAACATTTACATTCTATATCCAAGCTGCTTTACAAATATGAGCAATTTTCAACCATGTAGTAAACACAGTATTAAAAGTCATATTTTAATGGACTCTGCACACCTAAAGAGATACATTATCTTAGGGTGTTAACTGAAGACCTCAGTGAAGTATTTTATGCAGCCACTGCTTACAGTGTCTGTTGTTCTTGTCCCCAAAGTGTAGAGAACCAAGTTTGAAATCTCATTTATGCTCAGTATGATTCGATACAATGTCTCAAATGTCATAAGGAGAATGATTCAAATTCTTCCCACCACAGAATCAGGGGAAACCATTGCTAAGATGCATTTGGAAAGAAACTGAGGCCACACAAATTTCCGAAGCCTGTACCCAAAGACTGAACTGAAAGCTGATCTGCTCCTGTAAATCAACCACGCGTTGAAGTATACAGATCTCCAAGCGTTGAAGTATACAGATCTCCAAGTGGTGAACACATGTCCAGAGTTGTTCCTTTACACTTTCTGGGGAAAAAAAAAAAAAAAGAAAAAAGACTTGCTGTGAAAGCTTGGGTACCCAAAGCAAAAGACAAACCTAACCTAACACAAATCCAACCTTAGACTACATCCATATTGAGGGAATGGAACCGCTAGATGTTGAGCTATAAATTCTGTGTCAGAAAAGCTGATTAAAATGATATTAATGGGGCACCTTGGTGGCTCAGTGGGTTGGAGCCTCTGCCTTCGGCTTGGGTTGTGATCTCAGGGTCCTGGGATCGAGCCCCGCATCGGGCTCTCTGCTCGGCGGGGAGCCTGCTTCCTCCTCTCTTTCTGCCTGCCTCTCTGCCTACTTGCGATCTCTCTCTGTCAAATAAATAAATTAAAAAAAATGATATTAATGGATCCTTCTATTTTTCGAGATACATGTGCTCCGTAAACTGAGCAGTTTGATTGGGTGCCTGGGTGAAGAAGCTAGGCTCAGTGACAATTCTATCAAGATCAGAAAGGAAGAGACCAATAGAATGGTAACTGGTAATTAACCATCTAAAATCGGAACATGCAGATACAGAAGTACATCTGACCAATTCTGAACTTTTGAGAAGGGAAATCCATTGCGATAAAAAGGCTCTTCAACTGGCAGCAAGAGTTCTTCTCAGTTTTCTGGGTGCAAATGCAGTCATGTCACATCAAATCAGCCAACTGGTGAACGAAAACACATTCCTTTGTGGTTGCTTATTACTTAAGTGGCCCAAATTAATGGCAGTCAACTCAACCTGATTTCGGTGGTTCCCAGTGACAATGGAGTCCTGGATGAACCCGCTGTGCTCACAGGTGTCTGGGGGATAGCTGGCTCAAGGGGAGCTGGGGACTTTGGTAATTTGCCTTCATGAATGGCTCAGACTTTTCGTCCCGCAACACGTTGAATTCTGGCAAAGTCAACATCGGTTGCCTTTTATAGTGAAAGCTTCTTTCAACTTGCCCTGCCCACAAGCCCAGAGGTTGCCCAGTTCAGATACTTCCCTTAGTCTCTTGATGTTCCTCCATATAATATGTGATTGGCCTTGAACCAGAGTTTTTGTCCACAACTTCAGCCTCAAAACACAAAGACTGTAAGGCTATTTGCTGGTGCTTGCTATGGAAACCCTTTACTTTACTTCCTGCTTTGTGCTATGTAGGGAAGCCGCCAAAAATGTGTTTTTTGTTTATTGGTAATGGATCTTGTTGGAATTAAATTACTTAAGAATGTGTCTGTTGCAATTAAAAGAGGTATAATGTTTATATTAACATTTTGAAGTTTGGTTACTCTTGGAGCGTCAGTTTACATGAGTATAAATAGGCGATAATGAACATGATGAAGTATTCCATAGTCAAACTGTAGCTTTCTAGGAAAATGTGAGTGTGGTTAGTCTCCCCAGTACCAGCTGCAGGACAATGTAAGATATTACTGTTAGGGTTTAGTTTCTGTATGCCTTAAATAGTAGGTGAAGAAAATTGCTCCATGAAATTTTCCCACTTGAAATTTCAGCAAATGCCTCAACTACAGGTTGCTTAAGATCTGATTGTGAAGAAACGAACTTGGAAATGGTTGTGGGAAAATAAAACTAAGTATCTGGATTTAAATTCTTTGCCAGGGATTTTGATTAAAATCATACCGGTTAGAGAAGAGCATTCTGGATCCAATAATGCATTCCATTCTGCGTCCTGGGGGCCCCCCATGATGTACTTTTGTATGTATGTATGTTGACTTAGGGCTCGCTGTCTACAGCACTTTCCCGTCTTCTCAGTGAGGTGGTCATCCCCTAAAACTCTACAGGGACCTCTCCCTTCTACCTCTAACCCATTTTCATTTCACTGGTCTTATTGTCAAGTGGCATGTCTCAGTGTTCCCTGCCGCAACCTTTGGTTTGTTTTCTGGGATCTCTGTGTCCACAGTGGGCAGAGCCTATATATTGGAAATACACAATTTGTATCTCTTCTTTCGAAAATTTTTCACATGATGGGGCCCTGTCATTCTCAGGAGACACTTAATTTCCCACTCATCCTGTGGAGCTCACAGCTTCCCTACCCAAGGGCACAGGGGCCAAGCTGAAAGAAAGAAATCAAACTTCTCACTCCCCAGGGAATACTTTCAAACCAATTCAATAAATCTCTGTGGCGTGCTTGTTATATTCCAGATACCGGGTGCCATGGGCTGGGGTGGGCAGGGAGAGTAGATCCAGAGATACAAATAAGAAAGTTCCAGCCATTGACAAGCATTTGTGGAGGAAATCTACGTGCACACAAATCACTGTATAAGGCAGAATGCAGGGATGCCCTGGTGGCGGAGTCGGTTAAGTGTCTGACTTTTGATTCAGGCTCAGGTCGTGATCAGGGTCATGAGATTAAGCCCTTTATTGGGCTCTGCACTGGATATGGAACCTGCTTAAGATCCCCCCACTCTCTCCCTCTGCCCCTCCCCTCTGTGTGCTTGTGCTCCACCCCGCCCCCCACCCCCACACTCTCTTAAAAAAAAAAAAAAGATGGAATGCAGAATAGAAAGGAGATATGAAGCGCTGTAGTTTCCAAATAAGTAGCTACATCTTCTCAGTGGAAGGGTAGAGGAAAGCTTGACGGAGACGTTTGCCCTGCTGATGGGCCTTGAAATGGGGCTCGGTTCTTGGTGTCAGAGGGAGATGTCAGGGGCACAGAGACCAGGAATCGGAAATGAGTAAGATGAGACAAATCCTAATTTCATGTGTATAGGAGGGGCGGAGGAGGGCAGTGAGGGAGGGGCCCGTGTGGTGGGTGGGGACAAATGACCTGCGCAGCATTTATGATCCCGTTCTGAGCCATTGAAGGATTTTCCAAATATTTCCTTTTCTGAGGAAATTTAGGAACTACGTAGAAGCATAAGGAAGAAAGACACAGCGCCCATCTTTCCTGCCTAGAGGGAAACTACTGCTGATATTTGGAGGGCTTTCCTGTTTCTTTGCTATAAATTTTAGAGAAACAATTAATAATATATAAGTGTTCTGAATTATTTTGATAAAACTTTGTAGAAACACCCTTGTATTTTTTTTTTTAACATTCAGTCGATATAATTTTAATGGCCACAATAATGTCCCCAATTAACATACGCTTTCCCCTTTCTGCAGGGTGACCGATGGTGGTGGGGCTAGCAGTCAGCGCAAAAACTGTAAAAAGGGATTGCACATTGTACGTACGAAACCTTCGTTTTCACAAGACATCATAATTAAACCTCACTTTCATCCTTTTCATTATTAGAAATTCATGCCACTTGATTAAAACTCAAGGCAACTCAGGGCCCCCGATGCCTCCTGGACCAGAGCCAGCTTCCTGGAGGATGCCAGAAAATGCGGGCACCCGTCCTCTCCTTCTCCCTGGCATTCGCAGTGTGATTATTTCCCTGTGAGCCCTGCAGAGGCCGTTCCACTCACTTCTCTCAGAATTGTCTGACCTGCAGTCTTCCTGGGCCACCACACCCCTTACCCAGTAAAGGCTCTTCCTCTTGGAGGGCTCTGGAGGGACCTCTCCTGGACCTGTACCGCCCCTCCACTTGCATCTTCCAATGCAACAGACCTTTGCTGGCACAACCCTGCTCCCTCTCCTCAGACTTCTGTGCTTGGGCCCCTGAAATCAAGGTGACTCGCTCCAGCAGCTTATGCTCCTGCTGGTGGCTTGTCACGGTCTAGCTGGAGCTCCAGGGGACAGGAGTCTGATTTCAGGTGCCTAAACTCAGCATAGCCTTCTTTCTTCCTGTTCACTTATCCTTTGTCATCTTTATTACTAGCGATATTTCATCCTGATTAACTTTGAATTGGCTCCGACCATGGCCATTATTCCAGGCCTTTCACTCTATTTAATGCCAATTTTCACCTCTGCCCAACTAACTTACTCAGAGCAGCTTACTTTACCTTTTATCAAGAAGATGGACAATACATAGAAAGATCGCTTTTGATATTTTTACTCACCCTTTAACATAGCCTTGGATTAGTATTTCTATCCTGCTTTAGGAAACACTCCATGAAACACAGAAGTGCCGGAATAGACAAAAGACTAGAAACAAATGGTTCATTTTCAAAATTGAAATAATGAATGAATCGGTAAAAAAACCGAACCAAACCAAAAAGCTGCCTTTGGCTTTTGACAAGAAAGAAATACCCAATTCTTTTCAGCAAGTATACATGTGGAATTTCAATCATTATGATGATTACTGTCATTTTGCACACTATCAAAAACCTTTCAGAATCTGGTTGCAGAAGTGAAAAATGTATCGTGAAAATTTGGAAAACTACAAAAACAACGTGAAGGAAAAAAATAACCCACAGAAACACAGTGGATAGTGTTAAGTAGGACCAAGATTGTCTGAGATTAAATACTGGCAACTTATTAGTTAAATTATTTCAGGCAATTGAATCTCTCTCTCCTTTGGTTGTATCATTGTAACCATAGGGATCAAAACAGGATACATTCTGTGAATTATTAAATAAATAAATTAAGTAAAGGTTTAATCACAGTCCTTGGCGTTTAGGAAACCTCGATCAATGTAGGTTTTATCCTTCTTCCAATGTGTATGTATGTGTATACATGTATACACATACATACATACACGTATACACATACATACACATATTACATATTACATCTCACACATGTACACATATTTATGAAACTGGGGTCACATTGCATTTAACGCTCTATGGCCTACTTTTTAACTTGACATTGTCTTGTCAGCATTTCCCTGAGCTATTTCGCATTCTTTGAACACATGGTTTTTAATGGCTGAATAGCATTCTGTTCTATGGATTTACTATAATTTTACTTAACTAAATCTCTATTGTTGGTTAATTAGGCAGCGGCAATTTTTTGCTATTATAAATAGCATTGCAGTGAACATCCTTGTACATAATCCTTTGTTTGTTTCTCTCATAATTTCCTTGGGATAAATTCCAAGAAGTGTAATTATTAGGTCAAAGGACCAGAACATTTGTAAGAATCTTGATCCGTGTGGCCAAGTTGCTCTCCAGGAAGTTTGCCCTAATTTGTATTCTCTGTAGCAATATGTAGGAGTTTTTATTTCAATCACACCTTGACCAGTGATGGGTAATGCACAATATCCATTTTGGAGACTGCTGGCCTCTTTAATAACAGGAAACCTTAGAGCACTATTCATTTGTCAGCTTCGGTTATAGGAGTGAGTCCTTGGTGATGTTAGGAGAACAGACCTTTAGGGCAATTACCTTTAGGCAATTCCTCCTAGAGTGCTAAAGTGAACTTTGAAAAGTTTCAGATATGCATATGAAAAATTAAGTGCAATTTAGTTAACAATGATTACTGTTAATCAATTACCAACAATTATTTTTCAGATGAATATTATACTTATTTTAAAATTCCTATAAAACTAATGTTATTTATTTGAGAATTGGTCTGTAGTACTTGACCCCAGCAATTTTATTGTCCCTAAAACTTGTGGGATGATGGCCTGTCCCCAGGAACTGAAAGTGAGCCAGCGCTTCTCCCACAGTGAGATCAAGTCCGGGCACACCCCACTGGGTATGCCTAAGGGCTTGCTCTTGACATTTAAAGAGAGATCAAAGGGAAGTCTTTTTTATTCATAATTCACTGCTTCTATCAGTGGAGAAGCAAGTGGGTGATGGAGTAGGTAGGGGTATGGACCCCATCAGAAAATGCTGGAGTTTTTTTTTTTAAGATTTTATTTATTTATTTGACAGACAGAGATCACAAGTAGGCAGAGGCAGGCAGAGAGAGAGGGGAAGCAGACTCCCCGCTGAACAGAGAGCCCAATGCGGGGCTCGATCCCAGGACCCTGAGACCATGACCTGAGCCGAAGGCAGAGCCTTAACCCACTGAGCCACCCAGGCGCCCCATACTCAAATAGTTTTGAGTCCCTTTTCTCACTCTCTCTGTAGCTGGTAAGGTCAATACAGTAAGTTATATCCACCATGTGAATGTGAATAGTGTGTGTGTGTGTGTGTGTGTGTGTGTGTGGTGTTTAAGCTATGGATTTTGTTTGTTTGGAGGAACATGCCTGCATCATTTAGAAAGAAGGGGACAGATACTTGCCTCTGGGAGATGGGGCTTGTGGTATGTGTTGAGTCTTGGCCTTTTTACCGAGTTGGGCAAAAGAGAAAGTCTTTCATTTTGCCTGCGAGTGAGGCGGCCATCACCACATTTGTCCGAACAAGCGAGAAGCAGTTTCCTTGTGCTATGGGGAGCAGATTAGAGTAAGGCATGCTTCCAGTGGAAAGCGGGTAGTGGAGAGGGAAGTGGGTGTGAGTGAGTGCGGCCAGCCTTCGGGTTGGGATGGACAGCTGAGGAAAGGCTGGAGCAGAAAGCAAACCGTTCAGGACAGTGAAAATCCAGGAGACAAGCCAGATGCTGAGAAAAAGACAGAACTTATGTAAATAGAGCTCAGTAATAGTCCGGCTTCCACAGAAGGGTGGTTTTTAAGTGAGACTCAACTGGTTTTGGTTGCTTCAGCATCCGCCTTTGTCTCAGGTCTTGATCCCAGAGTCCTGGGATCGAATCTCACGTCCCGCTTCCATGCTCCTCGGGAAGTCTGCTTCTCCCTCTGCCTCTGCCTGCTGCTCCCCTGGCTTGTGCTTGTTCTCTCTCTCTTTCCCTCTGTGAAATAAATAAATAAATAAATAAACCAATCTTAAATAAATAAATAAGGAAAGAAAGAAAGAAAGAAAGGCCCCAGTTAGATACTGTCTGTTTTAACAATAGGGGTTAATTTTAGTTTGGATCCTTTGCTCGTAAGAGTGCTGTACCTGTTAGAGCATAATAGTGGGTGTTTCCACATCACACGGTCCTGACTGAGGTAGAAGGAGTGAGTAGATTAGCACTGTAATTTCTCTGAGTCTTCGGTAGCTTTGTTTAACTAATGGCCCGGATGTGCTGCTTTGCCAAACACACGCTTTGATTTTGATAGAGACTGCGCCTTGATTCCCTGGGGGCTGGGGACAGTGGTCTCTGTGAGCACAGGATGTCTCGCCGAGGCGGATGAGAACGCACCGTTGAGTGGGCTCTGTCGCTAGAATTCCAGTCAGTCAGTCCAAGTTGGGACTTAGGACTCTGATTTCCTCTCTCAGCCTTGAATTTGTGCTGTTGGCACATGAATCCTTCTTGATTCTTATCTTAGTCTGTAAATAGCACAGAAATTGCACATGGAAAAATGGAACAAATCATACTTTCTTTCAAAGGGCAAATTAAACATTCCATAGAATAAGGGAAGAGTTGTTAGCAGGGGGAAAAAATGCACCCTTGCTAGGGCCAGTGTGAAAAAAGAGTGGAGTCAATTGGACTCAAACTCAACCTTAAAGAAAGTTTTGAGTATTTGCACTTTTTTCTTTAACCACCCTCTTAGCCTTCCTGCCAAATATCAAATCCTGAGTTTTCCGAAGGTTTGAAAATATTCCCATTAATTTTTTTTCTCTCATAGCCCTGTATTTACCAGGGCTTAAAATGGAAATACTGAAACCCAGTAATAAAGGGCACTATGGTATTCCTGGTCTGTCTGAGGCCAAGCACTCCTGGCAGGACTCTTAGGGAGTCCCGCTCCTACCAGGCTCCAGGGGAATTTTCAGTTAGAGACGGTTTTGAAAATTTGGGTTAATTCAGAATAAGCAGTTTACTTCGAGAAAGGGAGTGAGCTCTTTCTTTGACTGAAGGAAAAAAAAAAAAAGATAATTTCAAGGCGAAACTCAGAAACTATCTTCCTGAAAGGAGAGGGGAGACAAACAAACCTTCCTCTGTGAGAATGACCTCGGAATTGCAGGCTCTTCTCGTTGTTGTTCGGGAGACCCTGGCTACGTCAACTATGATTTCGTCTGGGTTCAGGCACACACACAGTTTGCTGCTCACTGGTGGGATTTGAGAGCGTCCCCTTTCTTCTTCTATCCAGGGTGCTTTTGAGAAGCCTCTGTTTAAGATACGGGGGTGTTCTGACTCAGTGTACACTCCGGGCGCCTGGCCCAGAGCACAGTCCCCACAAACACCTGCGTTGTTCAATGGGTGGCTGGACAGATGTGAATGCGGAAGAGAATGCCCGGCTCTGTGTTCTTCTGAAGAGGCTTGGATGCGGGGAGGCCGGGTCTTGGTTGTGTGTGCACAGCTGGTCTGCCATCCAGTTAGACTCAGGGTCTGAATGCCCCCCGCCCCCCGCTGCCGTTCTGCATCTGTTCGCTGCCCGGCCATCTCAGGGCTTTCCCAAGGACTGCTCATCTCATCCCAGCCTTTAACTTGAAAGTTAAAGCCAGCCCCTCAGCTGGTCCACTTTTTCGCTTATAACAGCAGCCCCTCCCCAGTTCCCACCCTGATCCACACCCCCTCCCACCTCTCTTAGCTTGGGGTGGACATTTCTGCTGCTTCCTTACGCCATGCCTGTAAACAGAGTATCCTCTCCTGTCTGTCCTCTCTTATTCTAGGAGGGGCAGCTCTATTCTTTTCTGGGGGACATACCTTCTGTCAAGGTGTCAGGCCCATCTTCTACCCTCCCCCCCCCCATAAGGGTGTAGGCTTTTGTGCTCTCTCTCTCTCCCTCTCTCTCATCTCACCGGGCCCCAAGCCATTCTCTGGATAGGCCGGACCCCCACACGTGGCCGGGGCTGTTCAAACCTGCCCTCCTCTGCATGGAGAACTCTTCTAGAACCCCTTCCTCCTTTGCTTTGCCTTTCATTGCTTATGGACATTTGCTCTTAATATGCTAATTAGGACATTAAGAAAAAGTACATTTCAGAAAATATGAGAAAATAAATCACCATAGTTTTATATATCATTTTGGCTAGTTACATTTTTTCCCCCTAGATATTTTAAAAGCAAATTCACAATCCCATAGAATAAAAAAACACAAGTGTATATGCTATTTATTTGATTTAAAAACATATGTGCTCTTTGTAGAATATATGAAAAATATAGAAAAGCCCGGAGGGGGAGATGTCGTAGAATTTCACCCTGCATTTCTGTGTACTTCCTTAGAATCCCTTTTATTGCATGAATATATAAAGAGCATACTGTATGCACAAAGTTTCAAGAATCACCTGGCTCAGGAAGACTCACAGGAATTTTGCTGAGGGGAATTTAACAACAGATTACAGTTACCCTTGGTGCCTCCGTACTCTTTACCAATAAAGAGAGAGAGAGAAAAAAAATCTCATGTGGTTTTAGGTCATTCTTGTAAAGATGCCATAAATCATGACTCAAGTTTTGGGCAATAAAAATGCTTACTGTATTATTTTATTTACAGATATCATGGAAGAAAAAAATGCTTTTTTATTTTAATGGTTCTGGTGTCTCAATCGTGTATTAAGCTTCGCTGGGATGGAAACTGATCATTTATTAGACTGAGAGGCAACATAGTTTAGTGGCTAGCCATAGGGTGTCCTTGGCTTCATGGCCCAGCTCTGCAACTTATTAGCTGTAACTTATTAGCTGGTGATAGTATGAATTCTTATCTTGTCTGTCTCCGTAGTTAGTCTTAGTGAGAAGCTGGGTAAATCAGTGTAAACAGCCACTGCTGGCCAAAAAACTGGTGGTGTTTCCTCTTTGAGAATTCTTTCCAGCGTCCCTGATCTGCACTTCACTGCCATAAAATTCATTTCTTTTTTTGTGCTTATATAGACTGGGTACTCAAGTTCTATCATCATACTTATTTCAGTGCACATTCTAGTTATTTGTTTAAGTGTCTGTCATCTCTCCTCCTCTATTTGCCAATACTGTGAGCATGTGAACTTATTAAATACGAGGACGTTTTTTTTTAATCTTTGCGTTATCAAGACCCTGCCTGGACCCAGTGAGTGCCTAATAAAAGTGTCTGTCAAATGTATAGACCCACCACTTCTGGCTTTGATTCTCAAACTGAAATGCATGGTTTCATATTTATTCTTTCTGCATTTTACCATTTGTGCCTCAACCTCTCAGGGGTGTTTATTGTTACCTGGCACGTGGCTATAACCTCGGAAGAGTTCAAACAAAACAAGACAAAATTCTGCGTCAGTAGGGGGCAGTGAAAGAGCTTGCTTGAACAACAATTACATCAGCAAATGAGGTGCAGTGGCATCTATAAAGAGTGTAACAATGAAGGTATTATTTATTTTTATTTGTTCCTATTTCCCAAATGAGCCAACCGAAGATCAGAGAGGCTTCATGATGAAGGACAATGCAGAGTTAATGGCAGGACTACGACACTTTGTGTGGTGGAAATAAATGAGTTTCTTGAGATACAATGATGAATAGAAAACGCTAGGTGAGGAAACATTATTGTAGAAGTGGCATCATGAATATTATCTGGTAGCAAACACACTAGAATAGAATAGAATCTCAGGGAACAGAACCATAGTAACTGAGAATGGCAAGGCTCAAGACTTGAAGGAGACTGAGAAACTTGAGGTTGACCAGATGTATGGCACAGAGCTGTTCTTTCTTTCTTTCTTTCTTTCTTTCTTTCTTTCTTTCTCTCTCTCTCTCTCTCTTTTTTTTTTAACAATTTATTTATTTGCGTGGGGGAGAGGGTGGGGGAGAGGGAGAGAAAGTCTCAAGCAGACTCCAAGCTGAGCAAGGAGCCTGACATGGATTTTGATCCCATGATCCTGAGATCATGACCTGAGCTGAAATCAAGAGTTGGGCCCTCAACCAACTGAACCACCCAGGCGCTCCTAGAGCAATTTTTCTTACGTAGCTTGAAATTTCTTCTTCCCCAGACCCCAGCAAATGGCTCATATATCTGCACTTGATCTTAGCCAAAAGGCCGAGAAGCGATATATCTGAAGAGCCTTGATTTTACTGTTTCTGAAATCTCTATTGCCATCCTTGTTCACCTCCAAATTCAGAGGTTCTAGAATGTAGGTGAAGGAGTAACAGAAGTGATAAAGGCAGTCAGCAGAGAAATGCCATTGCCCACAGGTACTATGGTCCGAGTTTTAGCAATTTGTAATTTTGTTAGCATACGTTGGTGCAGAAGCATGAAACATTGGTTTAGCTCTTTTTATGAGATCTGAAAATAATTGTTTACAAAGGTAATCATTTTAAGTTGTTTATTTCAAAGGTTTCAGTGTACTTGATGTGATAGAAACTCTTGACTTCTCAGTGAGGTGGAATATGGGAAAAAAAACAAGGTTTCATTAAGGATATAAAAATACACATGATTGGAAAATTTTCCAGGTTGAGATAACAAAAGGAATGTAAAGAACTTTCCAGATGAAGAAACCTTTAAGGTTTGTGTCAGAACTGGGGCATGTGGTGGGTTTTGCCGTCATATGTGAAAAACAGTGTGTCATAAAATTTCTGCAAACTTTGAAGGCTTTTTACATCCTTAACGCTGTTTCTAAGTGCCATCAATTAATAAAATGCATGCCATAGCAAACATTTGGTAAATATTTACTTTAACTATTGAATTGTACTTACCTCAAGGTTTTTTTTTTTTTTTTCTTTCACCTCTGAAAAAGCATGATATAGATTACAGTGGAAATTGGCAGTCACACAGATGTCAAAGTGTGAATTTCGGATGTTTGCAGGTTCTGAATATGTGGAATTTTGATCTTGAATGGGAACTTAACATCGCAACCTTACACGGTTGGAGAAATTTCGCAATAGCAACAATTTCACATTTGCATAAACAGCTTTATTGTAGTTGGAGTAATATATAGGAGGAACACAGATTACCCTGACCAGAGTGAAACCTATAAAGCAATCACATTTGAATGAAGATTTTACTTAAAATCATAGACTCGGCAACTTTACAGTGCTTTTATCTTTCACAAGAGACAAATTTAGCCTGTTATGAATGAAGTCCCTTAATATCGACATTTTCTGGCTGGCATATGTGTTTTGCCTCAATGAAACTTTAAAATAAGACCACACATACCAAAAAAGTAAAAGGGAAGCAAGGAACCGAAACATTTGATGAACAAATTCAATTTTTCACTCTAAATAGTAAAATAATTGAGTCTAAAGTGTTTATTTTAATTGAACTATAAACATATAATCCCGCTCAATTCTTGATTTCAGTCTGAAGGTGTGGAGGGTACAGAAACAGCTAGAATCTTTAGAAATTTATCCTTCTCTTACCTTCTGTTGGTGTTGGCACCATCTTTTGCTCTTGATTGGTGGAGGTCCCGTTTTGGTGGTGCAATTTTATAAGTATTTTGTTAAAATATTCAGGGAGGTGGGTAGCTACATTTCACTTGTAACATATTACAAGCTGTTCTTCTTGATTAATCAGAATATTTTATAGTATCTTTTTAAGCCTAAGGTTGAAAACAATTTGTGTATCACCATCAAGGTATGATACTCATTTGAAGAATTATGTAAGTTAGTTCAGCATTTTGGATAAATGTTGGATTAATTATTTGGCTCCTAGGAAATTTCACTCAGGCATGTCTTAGTGGCCTACAGTTTGAAAATAAAAAGCAATTGAACTGAGAAATACAAACATACTATTGCACGATATTGCTATTTTTATTGTAACTCTAAGTCAGTTTTATATAGCAAAACTCCAAACTTCAATAGAGGGAACCTTTATAGTTTTTAATAGGTCTTAACTCAACTCCGACTCTTAAAAATATTAATTTATAAATTTTAAGGGAATGAAACAAAATTGTGTCATCATTTGAAAACTGGTAAAGCCACTTGAAACGAAAGCACCCCTCTACAGGATTTCATTTTTCTAGTCTCATTCAAAGTGATGTGACCTTGTCAAAGGCATTCTGATTTTTATGTATTTTTTACTCACTCTTAACACACTAAATGGTGCTTTGGTTCCTTAAATTCAGAAGTGGAGTGCTAATTCAGGAGACAGAGATGCAAACATGGGGACGTCTTTATATTCCTCCCCTGACAAGTCAGTGGCTTGTGCAGATATAAGGGGGAAGATTATATTTCCAAACTGGAGATCCTTCCAGGGAAAGGATGAGCAAAGACGAAGGGAATTCTGCTAATGCTTCTTCAAATACCAGCTGCACATAGGAGTATAGCTCGGCTGATTTTGGTCTTTACTGTAAATCTGAAGACTGAAATTTAGTAGCAGATCCTAGCTGCATGTTCCCTTCTTTACACGTTTGGATTTTTGCTTACAACCCTCAGAAATAAATACAGGTATTATCCCCATTTTAAGGATGGATTAATGGAGGAAGAGAGTGGTTATGCAAGCTCTCAGTGTTGGCCATTGGAACCCAGGCATCCTGTCTGCAGAGCACACATTGTGTTGTCTTGTCTTGCCCTAGTGAAAACCAGCATGGCTACATATTGCTCTGGGTCCTGAGCAAAGAGTATGACCAGTAATTTTGAATACATTAGGTTTTTGAAGATGACCTGACAATAGAAATAAGCAAGGAGAATAGATTTGAAATCACGTGGCATCCCATTAGCAAGCAATGAAGATGATAAACCTTTTGGAGTATGGAATTCGGAACTCGAGGTTTTCCAGTAAGTATGGACACATCTGCACACAAGCACACACCTGCTGACTCCTGGGCTTTCCCCAGGAGAACAACGTCCAGAACTCAGCCCATCCTTGTTGCTTCTCATCTCGGAGCATGCATACTGCATAGAACTGCGCTGTGAAGGAGAGCTTAGCAGCAAATCCACATGTCTTCTCTGCAAATGTCTGCCCTTGCGTGTGCGTGTTGACTTTCTTCTCCTTCAAATTGCTGCTGGTCCTTTTTCCTTCTCTGCCTGCGGTGTCCTAATATATGGAGCATTTTTCTCTCCATCAGCTGTTACAAGGCCATTGCATAACTTTTTTAGATCCTCTAGAAGCTGACTGGTTGGATCATGGAGGTACTCCCAAGGGCTTCCAAGTAAATTTTCTTACAGCGGGTAGCCTGTATTTAACACAGATGATCTCGAATGTACTCTTGAGAATTTGTGCAACCCTTTGAACTTTCTCTCTTTATGTGGCACTTGTTAGAACTATTCACCAAATATTTTCAGTTTGCTGCCTTCTGAGTGCATTGTAGGATTGTACTCTCTGGCCTTCTTATGATTGTGTGGGGGGAATCATATGACTGATTTTAGCCAATAAGGTGATTGAATTGATAATTCAAGACACTCTAGAAACTGCAGCTCACACGAATGTAAGTCACGTACATAATTTTAAATTTTCTTGTAGCCACATTAAAAGAGTAAAAGAAACAAGTGAAATGAATTTTCACAAGCTATTTTCTTTAACCTAAGCCACTCAAAATGGATTCAACATGTACTCAACCTAAAGTTAATGAGATATTTTACATTCTTTTGTTATTATCATTATTATTTCTACAAAGTTTTTGAAATCACTTGCATGTATTAGGCTTAGAACCATCTAAATTCATACAGGCCCCATTTCATGCACTCAAAGCTGCATGTGGGTAGCAGCTACTGTTTTGGACATTCCCTCTGCCGTGGCGATTAGTGGTCGGCCATGTTTCAGATGGACACTTTGAAGGACATGTGGGATGAAGATGTGTGACATATGGGACAGAACACACAGTTGCTCCAAGCAGAACATGAAATACAAGCGAGGATTACATGTTTGTTGTCATAAGCCACTTAAATCCTGAAGTATTTGTAATATCACAGCATAAACTAACCCATCCAACCTGTTTCTTCTTTTCTCGAAGTAGAATCATACCCTTTATGTAGTTTCTCACCAACTTTGGTATCTAGATATCCTACTTGGTATGCCTTCGTAGTCACCATGACACCTTTTCACTTGGTTGTACCATAATGCCTCTTATGCATATAACACAGTTTATTGAACTGGTTGTCTCATTGTTGTATATTTAGTGTTGGTTGCAATTATACACCATAATGAGCAATGCTGTTATCCTCATCCTTACAGTTAAGTCTTAGGGAACAATGACGATTTTTTTTTTAACACCAACTCCTAGAAATGAAGTAGCTGGGGTAAAGAGCACAGCACTTTTTATAGGGTTTAATAATTACTTGTGGTTATTTCCTCAGGAAGTATTAGTGTTTTCTCTACCTTCTGAAGCACGACTGAGGGTATTTGAACTTTGACTTCTTACTGCGGTTAAACACTTCTTCGTGAGTTGGACAATTGTATTTTGCTAATTGCTTGTTCATATCTGTTCTCCTTTTTCTCCTGAGTTGTTTATTTTTTATTGATTTGTAATAATTTTGTCTGAATGCACAATAATTAACCTTTTGTTACCATAAATATTCTATACGTTCCTCACTTGACATTTTTCTCCAGGTTTCAGATTTTATAAAAATAGAAAAATATGACTTCAAGTGTGTTTTTTAAGTATAATTTGTCTTTAAATCTGGTAATTGTTGCTTTACAGAAGCAAACTAAATAAAGCATTACTGAACACTTAGTTAATCATTACGAATCTGCCCTCCTCTTCCAAAGCCCCATGCAAACCCTCCTTGATCACAGAACATGACACGCGCTATAAATACTAAACCTCTGAGTTGCATATAAATAAATAAATTCCCACTCTAAGTTCTGTGTCTATTTTCTATACCTAAAATACATAACATCTAATATTTCTACAACAATTTTAGGTTAACTGTACTAAGCGCACCTTCTCGTTCGTTAACGTCCAAACCACTTTTGACAAAATTCCTATTTTTCATAAAATTTATATTAAGAAATGAGAGTTGATTCTCCTTTCCCACTTCCCCATTTTGTCCAGTGACTCATCGCAAATTCTTTCTAAAGGATTCTCTTGCTTCTCTTCTGCTCGGTAGTCGCTGTTATCATTCCACGCTTGCAATATCCGCCTGTTGTTCTTGGAAAAGTGTACTGTGAACTACAAGCTTATGCTATTTCTTAGCACTTGTATGTCATTCTTAACACACACAAGATGATTTGCATTCATTTGTAATCATTGTTCTTTGCAAAATACTGGTAAGGGGGTTATTATAATAACTGCCATTTTGCCCACAGGGAAAGTGAGACCCAGAAAGGTTAAGTGACTTACCCAAAGGCATACAGTGAATTGATGGCAGAGTCAGGATTGCAGGCGAGAATCCTCAGAGGTTGTCTGCTGTGGAGAACACTCAGCAACAGGGCCTCTCGGCTGTGTTTTCTTCCTTATTATTCCTTCACTACGTGAACAATTCTTCTAGGACACATGACACGCTTATAATACAAGGTTGGAATAACAATATCTTTCATTCCATTTGGTCTTTCTCTTTTTGTATGTATTATTTCAGCAACCTGGAAGCAGGTGAGAAATGGAGAAATCATTCAAGCTTTTTACGGGGAACAACTGAGTGGGACCACTGAAGAATCCAGAAGTGTATCGAGGCTTTTCCCTTAGGGGTTTGGAAACGCAGTCAGGTGTAGAAAGTAACCATGCACTTTCCTACGTCACATATGTTTCAACAATAAGAGGGGAAAAATAGATATTAGCAGTATCACAAGTAGGTGCCGTGATTTCAAAGGTCTTTTTCTTATCTCGAGTGATAAACAATGCACAATGGAAATCTGTGGGAATATTAATTTCAATTTATCCCCCAAATTATTTTCCATTCAAACTTTTTTTTTTTTTAAATAAACACTCCTGGTAATAGCAATGGTATTAAACCATCAAAACGATAGGTTGTTAGTGAAAAAAAGGTTTTTCAGCTTCAAGTCTTAGGGACTAGAACGCTTTGCAATATCCTGCTGAAATATTGACTTAGTATTTTTTTCAACATAAGATTTTGGGAATAGTTAGGGAATACTTCACTTGGGTGTGCTTTTGAGGATCAGTATTGTACTCATATAGAAAAATAGGCTGTAACTTTCTCTGTATAGTCCCATTACTGTCCCATAGCCCCATTACTACTTGAAAGAAAACTTGTGTTTGTCTTATTTGCAATACTGTTTGTGATTAGTTTTTTCTAGCTTGAAAGATATACTTTTGACTGCTTTTCCTAGATAAGTTATAAGAAAATGTGATTTTAATAGGAATCTTTGGAAAACACCTGAAGAATGTAAAATAAATTGTTGTCCAACTTAATTTGAAGCCCTAATTTAGAACATACACCTCGGTTTTTGCCTCCAAATGGTTTTTTGGTAACTCTCTGCCCCAAGAAGTTATCAATTATTACCCACCCTCAGGAAGCAAGCCAAGTATTCCAAGGTAATCAGATTAAGAGTGAAACTCAATCCGATTTACCTCAGAAGTAAGTTTTCTTTTTCAAACTTCCAGGGATAACACTTAAGTACATATTTATTTAATTCTGTGGTTCTGTATGAAGAATGTTAGGTCGCATTGCTTCCTGGAGAGGCTACTCAGACACGTTTCCTTTTTCCTTATTCCACAGGGCTCTTCCTGTACCAGGAAAAATGAGGTAAGAAGACAAACTCACCCTCTTAGGCAACTTTAGGCTTTACGTTTCAGAAAACAATAAAGCAGAAAATCAATCAATCGAACCAAAGGTGGTTCATATTTTTTGTATAAAAGCAGTAACTGCCTTCTCTCTGGCCATCTTCCCATCTGCTCTCTGCCTTTCCACCCGCCACCTCCAGTTTTGTGTGGCCACACCCCCTCTGGACTTGGCCACACCCCCTCCGGACTCCACAAAGCCCAGGGAAGCTGAGAGATGCGATTACCCTTGGGCTTCCTCTGTCTGGATTCCAGGGTGCGGGGCAGGTGGACCAGATAACATCCCTGTTTCTTCTCTGCTGTTTCCTGTGTTCAAGGAGGATCAGCCCACTGCATGGTCGGCTTCCTGCCCTGGGCCCCTGGCAACTGATGGGTCCTGGCTCTCCCGAGACCAGGGAGGGCCATCTTTGCAAACTTATATGTATATTTAGCGGCGTAGCTTGGGCCTTGCACAGTTCCTTCTGGGATGTGAGTTAAACCCTGACGGAAAGAAGATGGGGGCTGGGGCAGATGGGGGCTGGGGAAGGCAGGGAGGGTCACGAAATGCTCCGTGGGGGGGGGGGCCCGTTTTCACTCAGGACAGCAGTAAACCCACAAGGTTATCACTTGGCCCAGTACTCCACTGACCCTTTGTTCTTTAAAGGGTCATAGTCTCATCTCCAAAAGAATTAGGAAAAGGAGGGAAAGCCCGACAACCACAGTGCTTGCAAACGCAGGTTCCGAGATTAATAGTTACCACGTCTAGCAATCAGCTCTTCGGGCTCATTTATTTGAAATCCGTGAGTTTGGGGAGGTCATGATTGGTGGGGGGTTTTGGCAGCCCTAAGCCTGAAAATAGACGGAAACTCCTAAATCGTCCTATTAAAACCAGATATCTGGCCACATTTGTTGATGTTAGTTTGGCAAACATTTTTTTTTTTTAAATACAATTTTTTTTTCCAGTTAAAAGTTCACTTAATCCTACTCGTATAAGCTTCCCCCTCTCTCCCCAACTCGTTCCCCTTCTTTCTCTATCTGTTCCCTGGAGAGAAAAAGAACAAAAAACAAACAAAAAACCCCACCCCATACTGATGCTAAATGAAAACCAGAAAGAGCAACCTTATGTCATTTACTTCTCTGGGATTGAACAGGAATTATTGCTTTTCTTCGAAAACTGTTTTGGTTTAAACTAAAAAATACTTCAAAAGATACTTTGCATCAAATGTATATATTCCATGACAAAAAAAAAGTCCACACCTAATGATTTTCTTATCTTGTCCCTCTCTGATAAAATCTGTGTAAATATCTTTCAAAAAAGAAAGAAAGAAGCAAAAAGATAAAAAGAAAGAAAGAAAACCCTTTGTGAGCTGCAGAAATCTCTTCTTCAGTCTGGGGCCCTTTCCATTCCTTTCTCTGGGGTGGAGAGGGGGAAGGGAGCTTTCTGGGCCAGGCTGGCCCTACGACCCTCCGAGTCTGGGGCCCTTGTGGGCCCCCCGACTTCAGCTCCTACCCCATTCATTCTGCTCGACCTGGGAGCCCGGGTTCAGCGTCCCCCTCCCCTGGAGTTCACCCTTGGACCCTGCTATTGTCCCTCTTTTCTGACCTCTGCTACTCTAAGTTCCAACAAGGTGATCTGGAAAAAACACCACTGGCTCCCTGGCGGGCTCCCGGACTCGTCTTTTCGCGCTCTCGGCGGCGACTCTTTCCTCCGGGGGACCACCAAGCGCTCAGCTTTGCACCGCCAATTTATGGCGCTGTCAGGGGCTCGGGCGCCGCGCCCATTGTGCGGGGCGCCGGGCCTGACCCCGCCAGCAGCTCCGGGGAGCCCGATTGTTCCCTCATTAGGACGGCCGGGAGCGGCGGAAAGACTGGCGGCCCTTTCCCACAATCGGCGACAATGTGCGGCCGCAGACGTGTCACTTTCGCAGGCGAGGAGAAATGGAGAGGATGTGCCTCGGAGTGGGCTCCGGGCACACGGCATTCCCACGCCGCCGGGACGAGGAGGGGGGACCCGAACCCTCGGGCCCCCGGGAGGCTGGGGACCGTAGTTATTTTTACGCGGGGTTTTGGTGGGGGCGGCGAGTGCGCATAGGAAGTGTGATGCGGGAAGCAGCGAGAACGCCTTCCAAAGAACTCAATCAAGAGTTACAAAGAACCAAAAGACAGTCGGTGAACCTGGGCACAGTGGGTCTTTGTGCACAAGGGCCAGGGTTGCCCAGATGTAAACAGAAGGCTGCACCCTGCCCTGCCAGGAGCTGGGCCGGTGGCCACCGGGCGGAAGGCAGGAGCAGGGCCGAGCCGTGAACCAGTCGCTAGGAGATGAGCTCTCGCAAATGTTTCTTTTATAAGGAGAAGACATCCGCTGTGTGCAGCAAGCCCCTTTCTGGCCTGGCTTCCAGAGCCAGTTGCTTTTTTCCTCTTTAGTGTTGTCTGTCCGGAATGTGTGTGTTGCTGCTGCTCTTTCCCAGTGAAAGTGGCTCCCAGAGAGGTGAGGGAGCCTCAACTCCAGACTGTCACACTGTCACTTTCCCTCCTGGCCTGCAAAGTGAGGAACAGGAGCCCAAACCATGCTTCTCTCTCTCCCCCCGCCGGCCTCTTTGGCCTGTTCCATTGAAGAGGCCTTCTCTGAAACTGCAGATAAAGAGCCCAGCTTCAGAGAAACCGGGCAAAGGCTCAAGGGGAAGGGACAAAAAGAACCATCTCTGTCCTTCCCTCTTAGATGTATACAAAAGGCTATGCTCAGATTCTTAGGTCTGTGAAATGCTATTTGAATTGGACACAATACCCGCCTCACAGGGCAGGCATGGAAAGCTATTTCAGGCAGCCATAACTTAGGGTAATTCTCTTTAGTCTATAAACATCATTAACTCATCCTTTGAGATGATGCAAAAAACATGGAACATTTTGCTTCTGCACTTTTCAAAAAAGTGGATTCTAGAGCTTGAGAGCCGTGACTCTGCCTCAGGAAGGAACCGTGTTTATAAGCAGGTGATTTAAAATCAGGCGCCCAGAGGAAAGTTGATGGCAAGAAGTTTCAGGAAGGCTGTGCGCAGACTAGTCACTTTCGAACTCTCCTCGGCTCAGTGCTTCCAAACTGCGATGGTGTTCATGTCTTCGGTAGGATATAGGGGTGAAAAGAAAGTTTGCATTCCAAGATGCTATTTGTGTAAAATGTGTATTCAAAGATACCAAGGTCTGTATTGCAATGGCCATTTAAAAATGCTAAGTCCTCCAGGATTTTAAATGTCTCTTGTAGTAGAGCTGAAGATATTTTCATGATTGCAAAATCATGGGAGTGAAACTTTTTTTTTAAAAAAATGATGAGGTCTCCTCTCTGACGTGCATCTTGTTCTATGATTTTGTCTAAACTAGCAAAGCTTTTTTGACCAGAAAAAAAATGGCTCTAGGCTCTTGTTTTTAGTATTATAACAAAAACTGGGTGGACGTGTTATCACAAGCCAATTTGTGTAGTTTATAAAAATCATCGCAAAGATTAATTTGGTTGTGGCACTTTTTCTTTTCTTCTTCTTCTTCTTCTTCTTTTTTTTTTATTTTTTAGCAGATGGCTTTCTGTTCACTGTTAAGCTTAAAATCAAATGTGTAAAGTTTTTCTTTAAAAAAAAAGCGGTCTTAATTTGAGGCACGTTGTGTGTATTATAGTTTGTGATGCCTGTTCTTTGGTGATGGAGGGGTGTTTCTTTTGAATTTCTAGTTTTCCCTAAGTCTGTTAAATTTCACTGTTCTTGTAGTTCTGGGCTAGTAAATCTGCACTTGATCTGGGCCCAAACATATTTTGATTGTAAATAAAAAGTCTTCTTTTATGAGGATGTTCACTTCACAGGTTGAGCAGTGTAATTTTTATACAGGTCTCAGCGATCAATAAAAAAGCCACAGGAGGAATGATTTATCTTGTTGGTTACAGAGACTGTCACCGAGAGAAATTGTAAAAGATCAATTTACACAACCTGGTGTGAGAATGTTATTGATATAACACGGTTGATCAGTTTCTGGTCGTCTACGCACAGATGCCGGGGAAGGAGTATATCTTGCCATAGGTCCACTGGCCAAGGTCTTAATAGACTCAGCACTCCAAGAAATGGACTGAGAACCAATGGAGCTGAAGGTGTCCCGGCCGCACGGGGCTCAGCGGCAGAGGGGACCAGGCATTGGCTGAGCTCCCATTACTTCGTTTAGCCGTGTCATGCTTCCTCCTCTGTCTCTGTTTCGGTCTCTCTCTCTTTTTAATTTTTTCCCTCCTACTGTGAGAACTGTTCACTTGGAGACTCCCCGTCTTAATTACAAAAGGGCCCTTTTAACCATAGGTCACAGGACTTGGCTCTCTTGACAGGAAATAAGGAAACAGGCTACCTTCCTGGTTAAAAAAAAAAAAAATCAAACTTCCACTTCTCAAATTAGTTAAATGAAGCTTATCAACGGTTGGGAGTTGAGACTTTGACAGTTGGTTAATTGCAGTTGGTACATTAACTATGTTTTAACCAGAGCTGTTGGGGATGCAAGTAAATAAAAAATAAAGTCTAGGCACTTCCAGGGGAAGGCAAAGTGCTGCCGAAAAGAAGAAAACTTTAATTAAAAAAAAAAAAAAAAGAACACAATGTTAGAGGATTTAATTTCAGTCTTTCTGGCTGTAAGTATCACAAGACCACAAAACAGAGTCCAGGCCTTTACCATTTTAATTAAATAGATTTACAAGCATTAGCATTTTAAAAATGACATTGAAACCCCTTTCCATCTGAGGAAGTTCTTTCTCTCTCTCTCTCTTTTGATTCTACCTTCAAAATATCATCTGCCCATATAATTTTGTATGAAACATGCTATGGGAAATCTACCTAGTGCATATCTGTCTCCCCGTCCGTGTACACCAGTCTCAAATACAGAACGTTTTCAAAAGAAGATGAATCTTAGTGGAATTCGTTTATTTTCCGATTTGCAATTCTTTAACGTTATTACAGAAGATGGAATATGAGTGATGGTGAAGTAAAGAACAGCAGCCATGAACGTCCACGCTGGGGGCTTCTTTACCGAAAAGACTATTATAATAAGGCCGGCAGAGAGAAAGCAACCTAGATTTAGGAAAATGTAACTGTGTTTTTGCTTATTTAACCTATCATTTGCACTCACATGTAATGTCAGAATGATAATTCAAATGTGGCCGGAGTTACAAGAGTATCAGAGAATGAAAAGTCGAAGAAGACAAATGATTACATTCTTCCAGCTTAGATTTTTAGCTATAATTTTAGTAATATTTTCTCATGCTGTTTTGTTTTTTAACAGGGTCCACAGTTCCTTGTATCTGTATACGTGCGAGTGTGTATATGTGTCTATACTTATTATTTATTGCATATCTGTAGTCTGGTTTTTTTTTCACGTTTTTGCAACACACACACACATGCCTTCTGATTGGAAAATGGATGAATCTCATGCTTTCTGAACACCTATTTAAAAGGTAAAAATCAACTAGTTTCTATGCATTCTATTAGATCAAATTTTAATTGTGAATGTCCAATTAGTATTTACTTGCTTTTGCTTACAGAAGAGTGAGTAAATGCGATCTTACTTTCATATTCCTGTATATTAAAATTCCCTAATAGCGCTCATTGTCTTTTCATTAACTAAAATTCATCCTCACTTTCATTATCAACTGAACACAAACAAAAGATGGCTCACAAAATCTACCCTCCCTTCTTTTCCTCCCCCCGCCAAGTGTTTTCACGGCATGTGGATATTCCTATCTCGATATCAATGATGCCTGTAATCCAGCATCAGACAACTTTGCTGCTTCTTTACTCTGCAGGGCTATAAATGAATCCGCGCCCATATTATGTAGCTGGTAAGGATACTCCAAGTCTATAGTGGGAGCAATTTTCCCCTCTAGATCAGAAAAATCGCTCCTCGGTATCTTCACATCTGGAGAGGACATGCTTGCTCACATCTTCAACTCATGTCTTTTGTTTTCTTTTTTTTTGTTTTAATGCAGTTTCTGTTCGTGCCAAGCTCCTGATGGCCGCAGGGCCCCACAAAGGTCTGGTACTGACTGTTCTCTGCCTTCGGCTTCCTCCCACTTCCACCCTCCTAACCAGATCAACCCCTCTCCGGCAGGATCCCACAGATCCAAGTTAAAATGCAATTTCCTGCTTTTGATAAGTAGACACTATCCAGCCAGAACAAAACAGAACACTCTGATACAATTGTCTCATGGCCAAGGGGGAAGGCAACTCCCACCCTTCAAGTCTTCCCTCATTTAAGCCAAGCAGGAAATGCAATTTCAGATCTTTATTCCTGCACTTTTCGCCAGACTTTCCAGAATCATATTGATGGGGTCTGCGCATGCAAATCATTCGGGGAGCCAGGGCCAACATCTCAATCACGGGGAAGTTGTAGACAATCCTACCCACCCTATTAATTCAAACAGTAATGGATATTTTCAATCTTGAATAGGCAAATAATCAGAAGAATCCCAGTTCAAGAGCTCCAAAATGTATTTTCATACCTGACATAGTTGTCTACCAGAGTGTGCCTTATCTTGGGAGGGTGTTAAACTACCTAGAAATATGGCCTGATTTTGCCAAATGACTTTCTGTAGGAGCTATTCAGCTGCATTATCTCTTCTGAAGACTATCAGTTTTTATTCAATTATCATTAATATTATTGGCTTCCCCTGCTTTTCCTGGAGTAGCTAAAGGACATATGGTTATGAATAGAGTTTCCTAGTGCATACAGTAGGACAAATGGAAGGGAACTAAGTAATTAATCAACCAACATATTTTCTCTACATGCAAAGCACTTTGGGCAGTCCCAAAGGAGTTATAGAAGAATGTAAGATAGACTTATCTGAATGAACCTATCAATTGGTTGGCAAGAAATCGTACTCAGTGACTAAGAGTAAATATGAAATTGGATTGAACTGATTAGGTGTTTTCCAGGAGAATGTGGCATCAGTAACGCTCGGATTTATTAGAAAAGCTTTCCAAGATAGAAAGGATTTGGTGTGAAAGTGGGAAGAACAGAGAGGATTAGAGGTGGAGAAAGAACATGAGAGATGGTGTGGAGACGGGAATGGATGCAGCCTGGTCTGGAGTCCATATCATGATGGACACCATTAGACAGAGTCTGTGTTATCTTCTCGGTGGTGACAATAAGCAGGTTGGAAAGACAGGAAACCAGGTTATGAAGAGTCTTGATAGATATATCAGACACTTAATGCATGTTCAATAATTAAGTAAATGAGCTTAGATTCGAAGTGGTATAATGTGAATCAGTGAGGGTTTCCGTGTAGTAGCATGACTTAATGAAAGAGAGATTTTTGAGATATTGCTTAGATATTGGTAGGCTTGATGTCTGTTACTGTGTGTGTGTGTGTGTGTGTGTGTGTGGTAGTGGGGGTTGTTGGTGGTGGGGGTTGCCTGGAGCAGAAGGGACAACTGCAGGATAATCTGCCATCATCCAGGGGAGAGGTAATGAGAACCTGAACCTGAACTAGAATGTCATGGATGGGGAGGAGGGGAATGAAAAGAAAGGGTTGGTTTTGGAAACATCAGAGAGAACGGAGTCTGTACTTGCTAGGCAGTCAGTACAGAACTGATGACAGCATAATTTCATTGGACTAATATTGAAGGTAATGAGTAAATCCAAGATGGCACCAGAAAAGGGTGACTGGGATCATGGTCATACCACTGGCGGGGCTATACTTCCCGATTTGCCTAAGGAAGAAAGACATGGCTTGGGGCATGTATAGGGAAGAAATTATAACCATTTCAAATAAAACACTTAATGGAAAGTTAGACTAGACATTGGTTGAAAGAGTAAGTTTGCATGGGCAATCATGAGGATTGCCTATGAATCTATAAATCCAACAAGCCATGAATGTAGGCTTTATCTATATGCTTCTAATGTAAGTTTGAAGAGGAATGGGATAACTTTCATCACATACTTTGCAGATTAAAGCAGGATAGAAATAGCATACAAATATAATGCATGTCCTTTAAGAAAAGTCAATAAAATCATTTTTGATGGAACCATGTTCTCTTATTATATTTTTGAAAGTAAAGAACTCATCCTATTCTAGCTTTTCTTTTTTTTAATAAAGTGTAAAGATGTGTGCACAGAGAAACATGAAAAATGCAACCTCTCTTCCTGCTGAACAAAGTACCATCTATAAGGAAGCTCTCCACACTGAACTCATGTTTCACAACCCAGAGTCTGTGAACACAGAAAAAAAATCTTTTGAGGGAAAAGGAGTTGTTGAGTGAGTGAGTGATGTAATAAAAGCAGGATTCAGGGTCAAATGATCAGGCAACAAATTTCGAGCATGTAACTAGGCACCAGGACACTCATCAAAGGCTGACTTGTTTGGGAGAACTATAAAAAATTTTCCCAGGTAGTACCTTTCATCTGATCTTTGCCAGGATTAGCTATGGAAAATAGAAAAAAATTAATTATTTATATAGCAAGCATCTGCAATGACCATGAATTTCACTGTGGATAGTATCATCAACTCAATTATGTAATTATTTTCTGATCCCATAAAGAATATTGTAACTTTTTTAAAAAGATTTTATTTATTTATTTGACAGAGATCGCAAGTAGGCAGAAAGGCAGGCAGAGAGTGAGAGGGAAGCAGACTCCCTGCTGAGCAGAGAGCCGGATGTGGGGCTCGATCCTAGGACCTTGGGATCATGACCCAAGCCGAAGGCAAAGGCTTTAACCCACTGAGCCACCCAGGTGCCCCAAGAATATTGTAACTTAAATTCCAAGAGACACCACGCAAGATAGATGTTAGTGATGTTGGTTGGACACAACTGAGACATATGAACAAAGTTATAAAATCTCACTTTGAAACTGTTTAAAAAATAAATGCATTGAGTCATAAGTGTCAGTTCCCTCTTTTCCAGAAGGTTTGACCTGGCCCTAAGTAACAGAAATTTAAATCATTTGTGAATTAATACAAAGGAAATGAAGATTATGATAGGCATGCTCTATTGAACATAGTACAAGAAGGAAGAGAAAAAAGGAAAGAGAAATATATTTGTAATAAATGCTGAGGGCTCACTGAAAATTCTGACACCAGAGATGAGGACATTCAACCTGTGGAAATTAATTGGAAGAACTTTCATATCACTAAACGTACAGCTCATTTTAAGGACAAGAAAACTAGGTCATATGAATATCCTAAAATTCTTTGTAATCAAAAGCAACATTATGTGAAACCAAACAACACTGATATCCTTGAAGAGAAACAAATAAATTTGATTCATCAGTTTGGGTAGAATAAACTCTTCGTGCATAATATCAAATTTTAGTAAATTGAGAACAGATGAAAATGTGTCAAACATAAGGAGGACTTATTAGAACCCAAGCCCCTGGACTTGCAGAGACATCTTTAGAGTCAAGAAGAACACAAGAAGTCCTCTCACATGGCTAGGTCTAGACAAGGTAACATGAAAGATATAACAGAAAAGAGAATATGAAACAAATGAGTAAGCAGCAGAAATATTAAATAGGGATTATCACTTTGGATATGCTTTTTTTATTGGCTTGAAAAAAAAGATCTCATATTTTATTTCTTGATCTTTACCATGAGATTTCAGTGAATAGTGGCACTGGTCCTTTGCTGTGTGTTTCTTACCATGATAAAACATGTATAACAAAGTTTAGCATTTTAGCCATTTTTAAATGTAAAGTTCTCATTGTTGCATAACCTCACTACCCTCCATCTCCAGAACCAATCCATCTTCTGAAACTGAAACTCTGTCCCCATTAAACATTAAACCACATCCTGCCCAACCCCTTGCCTCAGCCTCTGGTAACCATCACTTTCCTTTCTGCTTCTTTGAATCTGACTACTCTAGGTATCTCATATAGGCAGAATCATACACTACTTGTCCTTTGGTGTCTGATTTATTTCAATTAACATAATGTCTTAATGTCAGAATGTCTTCAAGTTCCGTTCATGTTGTAGCCCATGTCAGAATTTCTTTTTTAAGGCTAAATAATATTCCATGATGTGTATAGACCACATTTGTTTCATCATTCATCAGCTGACGGATAGTTGGGTTGTTTCCACCATTTGGCTCTTGTCCATGATGTTAATAAGAGCATGAATGTATAAACAGCTGTTTGAGTCTTTGATTTCAATTCCTCTGGGCATATACCCAGAAGTGAAATTGCTGGATTTTATGGTAATTCTGTTTAAATTTTTTTTTTTTTTTGAGGAAACATTGTAGTATTTCCCACAGTGACTGCATCCTTAGGTGGCACAAATCTTCCAATTTCTCTACATGCTCACCGACTCTTATTTTCTCACTTAAAAAAAAAAAAAAAGATTTTATTTATTGATTTGACACAGAGAGAGAGAACACAAGTAGGGAGAGAGGCAGGCAGAGAGAGGGGGGAAGCAGATTCCCTGCCAAGCAGAGAGCCTGATGCGGGGCTTGATCCCAGGACCCTGAGATCATTACCTGAGTGGAAGGCAGAGGCTTAACCCACTGAGCCACCCAGGTGCCCCTCTAACTTTTTTTTCTTTTTCTTTTTCTTTAAATAATCACCATCCTAATCAGTGTGAGCACTGGTCCTTCAAAATCCTCTTTTCCATGTGAATTGCGACACACATCATTTAGTTTTAGCCAGTTGGTTCCTAAAGATAAACATCTAAATATATGTAGGCTGAGGAAGCATGCGTCCCAGATGATGAAGACAAAGCACGATTCTTTTCTTCCTAAGGGAGCGGGATGCAGTCACGCCTCCATTACGTCACCACGTCACAGTGCGTGGAGGAAGAAGCCGGAGGGGAGGGTTGTCTCGTGCCTTGAAGGCACTGATGCACTAGGGTCTTCTGGTCTTACTGAGTTTCAGAGCTTCTTGGACTACTTTCTTAAATCCAGGGAAACGAAGGTTTTTATTTTGGGGGATGGTCCCATGGTCTGGCACTTGCTGGACTCTCTTTCCTCAGACACTGAGATCTGCGCTCACCCTGGTAACATCGGCTCTTTCTCTTCCTTCCTCCTCTCAAATCTTCCACCTCTTCCTACTCTCTTGAGAAATAAGAAAGTTACTTCTGATTTATGTATATTTCTTCCTCCCGCCATTCCATGTGGATTCCAGATACGCTTCCAGTCGGGTGGCTTCAAAGTCAAGTTGAGGGATGAGCTCTTTGTGGAAGGCCAGTGCATTTCAGGTCATCTAATAGGCATAAAGAATACAAATTAGGTTCCTAAAGAACATAATAGAGATCAGATTGCATCCTTTGCCTTCATAAGCCCAGGGTATACTAAAATAATGTCCAAACACCATTGCTGCTGTGCTTGGAGTATGTGGCTTGTTGAAACAATTTTGAGGCACCTTCTTTAAAATGTAGCATTTATAAAGAACTCCTGAAAATCCACTTCCTTGCACTATGTAGTCTGAGCCCATGTCTTACATAAATGCAATAGAGATGGATTCTTTACTTTCATTTCTTCATTATACAGAAGGGGTGTGCTTTCCAATATGTATTAATGATATTGATAATATGTTGGAAGATACAAGTCCTTTGTATTACTTGTGCATTTTTCTATGGTGGAAAGCCACGTCGGAGAGCAGTCACGAAGGTATGCCGGCTTGTAGAAGAGAAACAGCCAATAACATTATTTGTGAAATATGTGCATTTGAACAAAAGAAATGTTGCTGTTAGAAATCACTTTAAATAGTCTCTTGCTATTTTCTCTACAGAACAGCGTTGCTCTAAATACCGCCAATAACAACGATGGCTCTTATCTAAAAAGGAATGTCTTTCGTTATTAGGAAACTCTAATTCTCTTTTCCTTTATTTTTAACAGCACCAACACTGAAGAATTCTTTCCAGAGAAAAGGGAGGAAGGGAGAGTTTGGGGATCGGAGGTAGTCAGCAGGGGCTACCAAAAAAACCATCTTTCACTTCCAATAGGTCTTAATGTTTAAAATCTCTGAAGTTTTCTTGTGTGTTATGAAAAGCAACCAATTTATCTTTTTCCATTTTCCCAAAGGAGGTTGACCCAAATCCAACAGCAGCAGTTGAAAAATTTCTCTAAGCTTTATCAAATGGCCCCTATAGAGCCCAGCTTAAAATTAAAAGCTCCCCCTACCAGAGGGAATATATGTGACTTTAATAACTGAAGTGTGTTTTTACTTTCTATTACAGAGGTCAAAAGGTTCCTAAACAAACCAAATTTATCAATTATTTAGAGCTGATTTCTTCTGAAGTGGTATTTCTAAGATATTATTTGGTGGATAAATTCAATGTTCCAGAGCCAACAGCAGCATTTTATTCATAACAAATTTCCACTAAACTGAATTTGCCGAGGCAACTTAATTTCCACTATCGTGTTTGCACTGTAGAAATATCAACTGAAGTGTTATAGTGCCTAACTAGTGGGCTTTTCAAAGAAAAATTCCATATAAGCATGCTTATTCAGCACCCCTCCCCCAGCTTTCTGTTTATTGCTTAAGAAATGAACTGCCATTTCTATCTACTGGGATAAAAAAAAAAAAATTTTTTTTTAAAGCTCCTGAAACATTCTTCAAAACCACAGAGACACCTTTAGAGTTAAAAACAATATCTTAAGCTACATTGTCATCCTAGCCACCAAAGAAAAATGAGATTGTTGTTGTCAAAGTTTTTTCTTTTCTTTTTTTTTTTTGAAATGAAGGAGACCTAGGGTTGCGTGTCCTTACACGTGTGCCAACAGACACACACAGTGTGTGTGCACTTGGAGTAGGTCAAGGTCTTTTCCCCCAAAATCTTCTGGAATCTTGATGGACCACTTGGTTAGGACTCTATGTTAGAGAATTCAATAACAGTTTATAGAGCAACTGTTCTTCATTCTTAACACAGTGCATAGCCCATGTAAATATTATGTTTATTATATACTAACTAAACATATATTGGGTTTCTGCCTAAAGTCTGCCATTTGGTGTATGCAGAAAACATTATAGAACAGTTCATAAATTCATTTGAAGCTGTGTTAAATGAAAGCAGCCATCCAGAAGCTGAAATTTTTTCATCTTTAAAATAGCAGGGCTTCCCGGCTCAAAAGCAGGAGGCTTACTTACGCTGGTGAATGCAACACACCAAAATAATCAAGGAGCTACGTGGCAGATTCTGCTTTAATAAAAGCAAATTTCGTGAAGGCAAAAGACCCAGTTATATTTCCCTTATCAATACGGCTCTTATTTTATTGCTTAGTATCATTATTATTATTTTTATTATTTTTGTAAATTCAGAAAATAAAAGGGGGAAGAAAGCTTTTCCCTTCGATGATACCCATTAGCCTGTTCAAGATGGAAATAACAGCAATTAGATTTTCCAGACATCCACTGATAAAGATAAATGGAAATGAAGGTGGAAACAAGAAATGGGAGCACAGGCAAGCCATTCTGCCTTTCGGGGAACTGGGTGGCTGGGGGCAGGGGTGTGTGGGGGTCTTGGTCTGAGGCTAGGTTGCTTTCATTTCTGAATGGCTGGCTGACATCCAGCCACAGCCTGAGAAGACACTCAAAGGCTCATTTTCACCCCCCCACCCCCGTGTGGGTCTGGTCTGTGGAGGGGAGTTCGTGTTCTTAAGTCAGGTACCAGGAGGGATGAAACAGGTACAGATGTGAAGACCGACTGAAGGGTTTTCGACTCTCACGTGTACCCTTCGTTCCTGGAACTGGTTCATGGTAGGTTTGGCTGAACTAAACTCCAAACATAACATTTGAGATTTTTCACTAGTTCACTGAGTTGACAATTTCAGCCCTGCAGAAACAGAAGACCAGTGTTCTAGGTCACTGCTGCCATTTTTTATCACCACTTCCAAGTGCATATTAAAGTGCCTTTGATAGTAAGCAAAGCTTGGAAACTAACATGGCAAGAGAAAAGGAATGATGTTATCTCCGTAACAATCTTTGTGAGGTCCAAAGGTCGGGAATGCTGTTATCAAGTCAATTAGCCAATATATTTTTTTTGCCTCAGGAGGGCAGGAATTTTTGTCTGTTTTGTTCGCTGACATATTTTAAGCACCTGGAACAGTGGCCAGCATATAGTATGTGCTTAGCAAACATCCAATGACTGAAGACATCCATCATTTGTTTGAATTGGTGATTTTCAACCTCGAAGCCATGAGCCTGGCTTTTCCCAAGTATTCACATTGTACTGGAACTTCAAGGCTTCTCGTTTAATATTTTGGGCCTCTACTTCTTGCATTTGACCCTATGGAAGCAGATCCTATTTTAATCCTGCTTTTATAAAATATTCTCTCAAGAGGAGCAGTTTTCATCAGTTGCTAGAGCATCGGGCCAATATTTGATAAATTCTCCCTTGTGGAGAATCAGGTGGTAACAAGGGGAAGCCTTCTCTTCTTTCCGGTTGTTAACATTTTAAGAATCGGTATTTGTAACTGCTCAGATATTCACCATGAAGTCCTACGGTGGTGGCTCTTTATGAGGTTATAGCTACCAGGTTCATAAAAATATCACTGAAAGTCAGAGAGTCCAGAATTTTTACTTCCTTCGCTGATGACCTTCCCACACATCATGTGAATAAAAATTTGTCCCAAGCACTGGAGACTTTAGGTTCCCAATGAGGTAATTAGCCCATAAAAAATGCATCCTCTCAAACCCAGAAGGAGTGGCTAGGGGCTAGATACTGATGTTATTAAAGTATCAGGTGACATTTGGTGGCTTCTTTGTCCAGTCTGAAGGTTTGCAGTGCCTGTCTTATCCAGATGTTTGATTTTGAGATATGAATGGATATCATGAATTCAAGAGTTTTTTTTTTAAATGCCAAACTGGGGGCGCCTGGGTGGCTCAGTGGGTTAAGCCTCTGGCTCAGGTCATGATCCCAGGGTCCTGGGATCAAGCCCTGTATCGGGCTCTTTGCTCAGTAGGGAGCCTGCTTCCTCCTCTCTCTCTGCCTGCCTCTCTGCCTACTTGTGATCTCTGTCAAATAAATAAATAAAATCTTAAAAAAAAAAAGCCAAACTGTTCTTGCACAGTTGATAATCACGTGAGAGGTAGGGACCCTGTCAGTGCTTTGCAGATGTCGGTAGAAGGGCAAGATGTCTGACCTGCCTTTTTTGCCCCATAACAGGAAATGTACATCTCCAACAAGGGCAACTAGGGACAGAGGACCCAGCTTGGTCCCTGAAATTGCCAGGAAGGCTCTCCTACACGGCATGCAACTGGCAGAGAAGCAGAAGAGGAAACTGCAACTGCCAGGTATGGTTCTGGAAAGGAAAGCTGGACCAGAGGTAGTTTTGCCGAGGAAAGGTGGACCGGAAGTAGTATTGAATATTGTTACCTACTCAGACTGTGGCAGCACTCAGACCGGTGCTGCTTTTTATTTATTTTTTTTTTTAAAGATTTATTTACGTACTTGTCAGAGAGAGAGAGAGAGAGAGCGAGCGAGCGCACAGGCAGGCAGAGGCAGAGGGAGAAGCAGGCTCCCTGCTGAGCAAGGAGGCCGGTGTGGGATTCCATGCCAGGACGCTGGGATCATGACCTGAGTTGAAGGCAGCTGCTTAACAGACTGAGCCACCCAGGCGTCCCAGCTTCCGGTGCTTCTCCCGAGCACTGGGACCCCTGATACAAATCCCCTGTGTCTTCTGGCTTCTATACCCTGTAATTCTCCTTTAGAATCACCAGCCATCCTCCGGTCAGAAGCTCGGAGCAGAAGTAGAACCTGAGCACTGGAGGTTTTCCTAAGTTCTTGCCTAGTTGTCCACTTAGTTCTCATTTTTAGTGTTGATTCTAGGCAAGAAGAGGATGGAGCCCTTAAGGCTTTAGCTAAACCCTGTTATTTTCCAAGCTGGAAAACCATGAAACTGCATTCGATCATTTTTTCAGGAACGTGACATGACACTATGTAAAGACAAAATTGAGATATCAGCTTTTAGAAAATGATGCTAATTATTTTTATTATTAATGTTAATGTAATTTTCCACTTAAAAGAACAGTTTTCCTAAGCGCAGGGAAAAAAGTCAATAATTGGTGGCCAATTGGGCTTTAAAAATCATCTAATTTTTTTGATTAGTTTTCTAATCAATAAATAATTAGCCAATTAGTATACTTGTGTCCCAGCATTGATAACAGATACTGTTTTGCCCCCCTCCCTTCACCCCCCCCCCCACACCTCCTATCAGGACAAATAGATCGTCACACCAGTATATATAAAGAGGTTCATAGAAACATACAGAACTTGTGAATGTGTGAGGCATTGACAGGACAGCTTCTGACAATGTGAATTCTTAGTTCCTATTTTTGTTCTTAGACCCCATTTACCAATCTAGGCTCCAATATTTAGAATGTAGGTAGATACTACTTTGAATGTAGGACTTATGCCTAATTCACACAGGCTTGTTAAAAAGTGGCTCAGTGAGTGTTTTAGTGTATTTGGATTCAATTTTCTATTGATAAATATTTTACCCAGTTGTCAAGATTATCTTAACATGGAGACAAGTAGATATTAGATTAATCCAAGTGTTTTTAGAGACAAGCTGATAAATTACAGAGAGAAGTGTTGATTTTATTTGCAACACAGAACTAGCAAGCCTTTCGGTTTTCTAAAACTTAGTAGAAACAATAAGTACTTGTCTTTCCACATAAATGTAAGCCATTCAGTGCTTTACACATTCTTAAAAAGAATGGCAGAAGTTCTGGAATGGTGTAAATTTATCTTTCGTTGTTCCCAACTAGAAAACAAAACACCCACTTCGAATGCAATGGAGTGAATGTTTGTGGCCCCAGCTCTGACTCCCCGGGGCGGGGGAGGGGGGAATTATATGTGGAAACCTAATTCTTAACAAGATGGTATCTGGAGGGGGGGGCTTTGAGGGGTAAGTAGCTCATAAGGGATTAGTTCCCCTATAAGAAGACTGGGGTGAGGGGTGACCTCTCCCTCCCTACGGTGTGAGGATACAAGAAGAAGAGGGATGTCAGCAAACAGGAACTGAATCTCTCACCACCTTGGTTTTGGACCCTTTAGGCTTCCTGAACTGTGAGAAACACGTTTGTTGTTTAAGCCACCCTGTCTGTTGTAGTTTGCTAGACCAGCCCAAGCTGACTTCGGACATGGACTAACCCTGCTATGTAGAAATCTTGAAGGTTGCTCTCATTTTGGCTCCTCAAAAGGAATGAATTCTCTTTAGTGCATTTAATTTGGAAAATGTCGTCTTACGGATCATCACGATCTTGTTTACTCTCCGGTCCTGAGTCCCTGGGAGGTGTCAGGTGCTTGAAACCTCGGTGTGGGTGGTCAAGGGTTCCCTATGCGTTTCAGCTGCCAGCTTCTTTGCCCCTGACACACCAACTTCCAAGAAAGAGCTGCTATTTGTTGATCATATGGCAGAATGCAACTTTTCCAGCAGGCGAGGCCCCTGAAGTTTAAATTCAGACCCAGGGATTTGCTTCTGACTGGTATGCTCTGTTCTTTCTTTTCTGCTGGCTGCAGACAGGGAAATCAGTCTATTTATCTACTTTCTCTCTTCCAACAACCCTGCTTCCACCCATCACACACACACACACACAAACACACACACACACAGAAAGAGAGAGAGAGACCTGGTTCAACTTCTTCCTTCCTCTTTTGTATCCACTCCTCTACTTGGAGGCAGGTTAGACAGAGATTGGCTTGAGGCCTGGTCACTGCTCTGGCCTCACAGGAGAAGGGTTACCCTATTTTTATTTCCTGCTACCAAAAGGACATATCCCTCAGGGACTTGGGGTGGAGGAGCTGTGGCATTCTGGACTAGGGTTCAGGCATTCTGGGGCCCTTAGGCTAGTCTCCTTGTGGAAGTCTCATTGCAGCTTTTTTCAGATTCTTTATCTCCATTTTTTCTTAATGGCCCCGAAAGATTTTAGTGTCACCATTTGACTGACAAGGAAACTGAGGTTCTCGACTTGTTCAAGGTCCTCTAAATGGGGATATAGGATATAACGAAGTAAACAGACCCCAAAATAGAATTCCAGTATTGACTAATGCTGTACAGATAAGGTACACCAGGACAGAGTCAGTGATAGGGATGGGGCTATGTAGTTTGGATTGTTGGGGAAAGCTTAGAACATATGAAAGATCATTCTGGCTTGCAGTTGAATGAGTCTTGTGTTAGGGTCACATAAGACAGATCTAACTCTCAGCTGGGGAGCTCAGTCAGGGAATATTTCTAATGAGTTTAATCTACTCCCTGCATAAGCTATGCTTTTCTTTTGAGAACTTTCTCTCCCCCTGCCCATTTATGTTCTTGTGAGTTAAAAATTAAGGCTACATTTTCATAGGCTTAATAAATTTTAAAAACCATGTTCTTTAGCAAAGATGTGGATTTCCAAGATATTATAGGTGTTAAAGGCCAATGTCAAATGTAACAGGAGCAAATGAAAACTCAAGTACTTCTGGTTTGTAGATAGTGGTCAGTGATGGAATGGGTCCAACAGCTTTTTGACATACAGGTGCACACAGGGTCACTAGCTCATTTGGTGTGTTTGTGCAAATTAGGAAAGATATCTCCCTTTCTCCATGATAGACCCAGCCCCATGTCCAACCACATGGCTTGGTGCCCCAAGAGTGGGTTTTATTTCAGCTTACCTTTCTCACCTCTGCCAGGTGCCCTTGGGCTGGAAGTTGTGTTCATGACTTTATGGCAGACCCTGACCTCTTAGGCAATAGTAATAACTGCCTACAATTGGTCTACAATGGAATTCATTGCACAAATGCCATCTCATTAATTCCCCAAATTGGCTTGGGTGATAAATGAGGCAAAGATATTTATTGTCACTTTATAGTTATGAGATCAACATACAGAGAAGTTAAGTGACTTCCTCAAAGCCACACAGATTTTAGATGGCTCTGACCAGAAGTGGAGGTAACTGACCTTTGGCCTTATTTCTTCAGATTCCTTGAGCACCCTCCAAGCCAGAGATACCCATCCATTCATTCATTTAATCATTAGTCATTCAAGATTGCAAGTTCGTTGGAGAAGGGCTCTGCCTCATTTATCTGTGCATTCTGCAAACCCATCATAGTATTTGACATGTAATAAGTATGCAGTGAATGTTTGCTACATGAATGGCAGAAGCTGGTGGTTCTGGTTGGGACATACATTGTAGACGTGTTCTGCTGATACACTGGGCTGCAAATGCAATTTTTTTTTTGCCACGCAAACTGTAGGCATGGTGGGCATCACACAGGCCCATTTGTCCTACCGCAAAAGCCAATTCACAGCTGTGTTGGTCAAAACTCTGTGGAAAAGGGAAGAAGGCAGTTGAATGCTCACCCTGCTAAGTAGACAGATGCAGATCTGAGAGGCTGCTCAGGAGGGAATGGGTCTACACCTTCTGCTGCCTTCTGAAAACTGGCATTCCCGAAGGAATGGAACCGCAGAGGCAGGTGTCTGGGAACTTGGGCTCCTTTTCTAGAAGATGTATGATCACTGAGGTTTGCAGCAGCATTTCCGCCTGCTGATAGCCTGATAGTTTACCTATCACATCTGTCAGGTCCCTAGGAAAATGGAAAAATCACGTTGGAAGGCTCAGAGTAAAGCAGCTCAGACCCCCTCTTCCTGCCATTTGTTGGGTTATTAATAACATCCCGCTAGAATCTTCGGAGCCTCAAAGAGGAGGAGACTTGGCTTCTCCTCGAGTCCTCCTCACCGCGGATTGCCTTTTTGAAGATGCTCCCAAGATTATGGGTGAAGCGTCAGAATTCATTAGCCAAATGGGACAGTCAATTCTCATAAAGACAAGGGCCTTTTGTGAATCACTCCCAGTCAAAATAATGAAAATCGCGCCCATGATTATTTTCCATAGGTCTAAAAATATGGAGAACCAGTGAGTTACTCTTACGCAGCTCATAATAATGTCATAATTGAATGATCTATAAACGGCATTTTGCAAAGGAACACTGAACAAATGCAGCTGAACACTCTTCTATTGGGATCTTTTCTTTCTCACAATTAAATGTCATTATGAGGGATTCTACTCTATTTTATACGTAATCAGGACTTGTAAAGTCTCCACATAAACAACATTTTTGTTTGATCAGAGTTCATTATGAGAAGCAACTACTGTATAGAAAAATGTCTGAAATTATCCTCTGGACTAGGAGTCAGGATTTACTAAGCGGAAGGGTAAAAATGGCTGCCTTGCCAACCAGGCGTACCTTTGCAATCTGGCGCATTTCCTTATGTGGCCTTGCTCAGGCTTATAAACCACTGGAATCAATTTCTTTTAAAAACACGTTTTTCAGAAACTTATTACGCACTTTAGAGATATATTATATACCTTCAGCAGCAAAAGAAGAAAAATTACAGGTGCAAAAGCAGCCCATTTTTCTAGCAGCTGAAAATGATGCTGTGTACTAGTCACAGGGGAACGGTAAAAATTATACTCCGACAGCAACAGGGCAGAAGCCCACAAAGGCACAGCCGAGCGAGTGGCACGGCCAGGGAGTGCGCTAATAAATCAAGATAATTCTCTGCCTGCCTTGAACTTAGACCCGGCTACAATTCACTGGTGCAGCCGGGAAAAAGAAAAAAAAAAGAAAAAAAAAAGAAAAAAAAAAAGAAAAAAAAAGTCTGTTAGTGGAATTCAGCTTTACTGGGGGGACGTGATTAGTCACTGGGCAGATTGAGCCTCGATTGCATCTAAATGGTCCACTTTATGAACCATTTATCTTCTGCTCAGACCATTTTCATTACACCAAAAACTGATGCTGAGCCACCAGCTGTAAGATACAGCCTGGTGAAAATTAATAACCTTTTTTTTTTTTTTCTCCCCTTCTGCAGGACTCCTGCATATGTGAGTAGGAGCATTTATCCCTGTTTTGTTGCTATTTGCATCCCAGCATCCCTGGCAGTCTTTCAATTTTCTCAAGTCTCTTAGCCTTTGGCCCCTGTTTCGCTTTTGCAACACAAACAATCCATCCTGTGCATTTAAAATTCTCTTAGCGCCCTGACATCACGCTATAGCCTTAGAGCAGGGAGCAGTTTACACAGAAAGGGCTCTTATTAATTCCTCTGTCCTGCTTTCCTGCTAAAATATAGGGATCTTGAGATTACTGCTGGGTCCCTTAAAGACCATTTAGAGCTATGCAATTTAAAAAAGGAGACCTTTATTAATACCTGCTTAGGCTACTGACTGCGGGGAGGGCAAAGGAGGTCTGGCTATGATGGAAGATAGTCTCTTACTGAAGCAGAGTCACGTGACCTGTAATTCACGGCAGCCTATTGAGCTTCGCCTAGCCACTGAGATATAAGCTGATATGATTACAATAACATACAATGAAATTATGGAGTATTAATGGTGCTTAACCACTGTCAGGCATTAAGCAGAATTAACAGGAGTCTTTTTCTGAACAGACATAGTTTTGATAGGGCTGATTAAGGATTTGGCTATCTAAGGAAGCTCATTATGGTATTAATTGGGATACAATGAGCCCAAACCGTGTTGTTTGGGTGTATTTCTGCATGGGGCCACATGTTTGGTGAGAAGCTTGGAGCTCATCGCCTCAGCCCCGGGGGCTGGACGCCAGACAACTTTCGTTTCCTCAAGCGGATTTTGGGGCATCTTGGGTCTTTCGGGTTTGTCTTTTGAAGCACACCAGAAGTATTTTGATAACCTGGTTTCTCCCGTCACCACAGAGGCTAGCCTCTCCCTGGAACTGCTACTAAGTTCACAGAGACACATTTTATGGTTGAGGGAGGATTTTTGTGGTGATTTTTGAGATTCTTCCAAAAAAAAAAAAAGATTAAAAAAAAAAGATCGTAAAGTTTAGGCTGAAGATGGAACGGTCAGTTTGATGACATTTTATTTTTGTGACTGTATTATGCTTTGCAGCTTCCTTCTTCCACAGATGTCGTGTGACGGCAGCTGGAGGAAAATCTCACCACTTCCTGAATTTTTAAAAATATTCCTTTCCACCACGGCCTATCTTTGATCAGGAGAGAGATTCTTGACTTTGGAGCACTGAGTTAGTCTCTAATGCTTGACGGGACCCTCGGTGAACTGCTTCTCGAGACGGATGGCTTGATGGCGAGACTTGAGATTAGAATGAGCCACCGGCTGGAATGAACTTGGACAATAGTTGTGGAGCAGGTCTGTCTCCTTTGGCAGCACGGCGTACGGAGCTCACCCTGGGCAGCCAGGAGCACTGCGTGACTGTCTGCTCCACCCCGATGAGCTCCACGCTCCCACGCTCATCTCTGCAGTTGCAGTGAGCCCCGGGGCTGATCTGCATCAATTGCTGGGATGGCCAAATGGAACTGATGAGCTGTGTCCATTCGTTTTGTCTAGACGTGGCCTCAATTGGCCAGCTGGGTTTGCACGGCCTGTCCGCTTGACAGCTGCTAACTGTCAATGGGCCATATGTAGCCATGGAAAGTTGCAGACTTTGGAATGCTCAAGGGCAGGGACCAAATTCCTTGGGGAGAGAGAGGTTTTCTACAAGGATGTCTGGGGCCTCTCATGAGCCTACTCTCCCCAGTGCCCTTTTTTACAGACTCCTGGCCAGTAGGACAGTGGCTAGTCCCAATCATCAAAAACTTTGGCCAAGCAACCATTTCAAAACTCTGTTAAGATTTGAAGTTTCAGAGTGAGGGGAGAACACAGGAGATTGCATATTAATAAAATCTTCGGTGCCCCTTGCCTCAGATGTCTCTCTTTAAATGTTTGGATCTGACTTTCAGTTTAGAAATCGAAACCAAGACAACTTCTTGGCCTCTCAGTATAATAAACTAGCCGACGTTGTCTCCAATGAGAGAGCAAAAATGGCGCCATATATAGATACATAAACATGTATATTTATATGTATATTTATATATACATATTACATTTCAATATGTGTGTATATATATATATTTATTTATTTATTTTAGAGAGAGAGAGAGAGTGTACACAGGAGCAGAGGGAGGGGCAGAGGAAGGAAGAGAGAGAAGCAGACTCTGTGTGGAGGTGGGCCCCATGGGAGGATGGATCCCAGGACCCTGAGATTGTGATCTGAGCCAAAATCAAGAGTCAGTTGCTCAACTAACTGAGCCACCCAGGCACCCCTAGAATGGCTGCATTTTTAAACAGAAATAATTAGAGCATTAAATGTAAGGATGTGAAGAAAAGATTAACATTGATCTTGCTTTTTATGGGTGAAGACTTTTCTTTCGATACAGTTGACAAAACATAAAAGGCACTTTCAAAAAATATCTTTGTATTACAAAATATGACAATTGAGGCATGGCTGTTCAGGGGCTATTTTTAAATTATTTTATAATTTTACTAAAATGGGGCATAATCTTGATGTGACATTTATAAACCTTTAGAGCAGTATTACTAGAAGTTTTGGGAAATAGCGAATTTTCGGTTAATGACTTTCTCTGTTACCATGGCCAAGAGAAGATTTCTATCTCTACCCGGAGCAGTCAGCTGGTAGCAGTTTTGATAGCCAGTGCCTCAATGAGCGTGATTTGGCAAGGAGATGAGAAGAAGAATTAAGACAGGTGCAGTATAAGCACATACAAAAATGAATTGGCAATGGCTTACCCTGCGTAGAATATGTAGGTAATAAATATGGGGGTGGAGGACGGGAAAGGTCTTGTCTCCCTCCTTCCAGATATTTATGCTCACATGTTCCAACTGTCCTGCCTCGAGCCTGTCCACAAAGGAATGTGCCTCCAGCAGAGTTCAGGGGCAACAATTATCAAGGACAGGATTGGAGACCTCATGGAAGTTGACCAACAACTCTCAGAGGCATGGCTGGTCTAACATAGAAGTTGCAAGGAAAACAAAGTTCTTTGCTGGAGGCTGCCAGGTGTGGCAAAGACCACTTAAAAGGAGAAGGAGGGGAGAGATTTCTTTCTGGAAAGATGTAATTTTATCTCCTTCATACAGCTGTTAGGATGAGGTCCTAAAAACCATTTATGATATTTATGTATATCAATTTGCAAACTAGATTGTTAAAATCATTCTTGGAAATTCTGTGTGAGTTTGCATGGACTATGCGGGTTGGGAATTAGGTACAAAGCTTTCCTATGATAAGAACCAACTCAGTCACTTGGCAGGCAACTATCATGTGGGTCAATGTGGACTGAGTGCTTGCTACATTTCAGGCAGAATGCTGTGGACTGAAGATGGAGAACAAATGGAAAACCCTGTTGGTTTCAAAGTGATCAGTCCCATAGGGGAAGAGAGCTCTATAACACTAATCATGACACAATGTAGAAACTGCTAGAAGAGAGTAAAGTGGGTGCTAGAAGAGCATATTAGGCCAACAACAAGTCAGGCCATTGGTCAGGATGGGCTTCCGATGGTCATGTGTGCACTGACAGAGTCAGCTATAGCAACTGAGGAGACAGGTTACAGACGAAAGGACTAGACTATGCACAGGGCCCCATGACAGCAGAGTAGCAGGGGCTTGGGCTGCATCAAGCAGTACCCATGATCCTTTGCGTGGGAGGGGGAAGTGAGACAAGACCAGTCACGACGACCTCATAGGCTATGTTTATTCAGAGCACGATGGCGGCCATGACAAATTTTAAAAAGAGGAGGGAAATCCACAGGTTTGTGGGTTAGAAAGCTTCCAGGAGCTTCAGCAAGGAGAATCTAGTGTAGAATGGGAAAGTCAGTTTCCTGATGCTGTCAGACCCTTACTTTCAGGTTTTTGTAAAAATCTACGTTTTTCAAAAATTGCGCCATCAGCTTGGCCCTCTCTCTTCTTTCTCTTTAGTGTCCCCTTGTTCACTGAGGATGGCAACCTGGTTTAGAGTCTTCCTTTCTGTCCCTGTCCATCTGCAGATCCTGGGGGATTTTAACAACAATGTTGTCTCCTTTTATTCAAGATGGCTCACTCAAGTGATTTCCAGTCTTAACACTGAGTTTCTCAAATGCTTAGGTCACTGGTTCTTTCTTCTCTCATCTCTAACTTCGAGCATCCCTGTAAATTCTACCTTGTGTTTTCATGACATTCTTAAATAGGTCAAAACTTGATCCACCTGACAAGTGATTCCTTCTGGCCCCTTCTGGCTCCTTTTAACTTGATTCTAAATTTAATGCTGGAATGATGTGCATGCTCTGTTCTTCTGTTTTTTCTCTCATTCTTCTCAGTCTCTCTGGATAATCACACTCACACCCAGGACCTCAACAGTAATGATTGTCAAATTTAAATTAAAAAAAAAAAAAATCTTAAGCTCTAGACCTAGGAACATTACATTGCCTCAGTGATTTTCATCATGGTGATTGGAATCCCATGGTCCAACCCCAGATAACCTGGTTTATGAATTGGGGTGAGTATGGGAGGAGAGGCTTGGTATCTACATTTTCTAAAACTTCTTAGATGGTGTTGTTGTAAGGCCTTGGAAAGCATTGAACTATTAACTGGATATCATCTCTTGAATGCCTCATGTTACATCTTGAAGTTATTGAATCCTCATTATCTCTTTTCCTAAGCATGATAGTCTAATTTCCCTAACTTGTTAATGTTCCACATTCCATTGGATCACTCCCAGTGAGAAAACTGGTGATCATCTTAGATTTCTTCTTATTCATACCTCAAGTCTATTGATACTAACGCCAACATATTATATTGCCTTCTTCTCACCATCACCGATACCAATCAGTCCCACCTTCTTGCCTGGGTTGTTATAATAGACTCCTTACTGGTTCTACCTCTACCCTACTTTCTCTCATCCATTCTCCCTGCTGCCAGAGAGAGCTCTTCAAGATTCCTGTCTGATCATGTGATCCTCCTATCCAAACCTTTCAGTGGATCTCTACAATCTCAGTGGCTACTCATAGTCATCCATAACTTCACCCTTGTCAAACCTCTCCTATCTTAGCTTTTCCTTTCCCAATGTCATTTGTCAAGATGCTAGAACTCTTGAAAGGTAGAAGCAAGGATCATTGATAAGGAGAGGGTTTCCACTGTATGCATTATGTGGCAGTAAACCTATGAGTTAGTCATTTTTGAAAAAGATTTATTCATTTATTTGTTTATTTATTTATTTGATAGAGAGCAAGAGGAGAAAGGCAGAGGGAGATAATCTTAAAACAGACTCGCTCCTGAGTGTGGAGTCCCCTGTGGGGCTTGATCTCAAGACCTTGAGATCACAATGTGAGTAGAAACAAAGAGTTGGATGCTTGACCAACTGAGTTACCCAGGTTCCCTTAGTCATTTGCTTTTATGAAGAGTCAAAATGTTCCTGAATCCAAATTATCTTCATCAAAACATTAGCTACCCAGGCCTGGGCAATAGAAGGTAAAGTGATTAAAAAAAAAAAAAAATGAACAAAAGGGTGCCTGGGTGGCTCAGTCAGTTAAGTATCTGCCTTCAGCTGAGGTCATGATTATCCACGATGATGTGGCCCAGGTCCTGGGATGGAGCCCCAAGCTGGGCTCCCTCCTCAGCAGGGAGTCTACTTCTCCACTCCCTCTGGTGCTTCCCCCTGCTTGTGCTCTCTCTTGCCCTCTCTCTCACAAATAAATAAATAAAATCTTAAAAAAAGAAGGAAGTTAATTTATATAAAAAAGAACAAATAAATGATGGCAAGATTGCTGTTAAAAATATAAAAAGCAAATGATGAATGCATGAAAAAAATGAACGAATGAATGAATGAATGAATGAGGGTATTAATGGATCCAGCTGGGAGCTATTTAATAGTGAAAGAGAGAAAGAATGAGAACTGAGTTTAATTTGTGTCAATAAATTGACATTAAATTAAAGTGGGTCTTAATTAGGATTGAAAGATTTCTTGTTGTTGAATCTGGGAATGGCTATACCACTTGAGATTTGTCTTTACCCATCCCTAATGCTGTTGGATTCGATAGGGTAGTATTGTAGACTTCTTTCACCATAGATTTGCCATACTGCTATGAGATGATCTGAGAGATGTAGTCCCTTTGTGAGGCGCATACCGTTGCCAGCTAGGGAGGTTCTCATTAGCCTGCAGAGCACCAAGACAGTGATCTGGGGAGGTTAAGGTGAAGTTTCCAGACAGTCAATGGGACCCAACAAGGAAAGGGCCCTTTTAATTGTTAAATTCAAGCAGCATATCTGAAAGAGCATAGATTATACATCAGACTATAGTTGTAAAGATAAAATCAGGAATACTTGGAGGTAATTTAAAAATAAAGCATAGACGTAGAACACAAGAATGGGAACTAGGAAGAGATGGTCTGGTCCATGTTGACTAGCTTGGAAAATAAACTTGGCTTTTAAAAGCCTGAGGAATCCTGGGAAACTCCAGGAGAGCAGAGACTGTTTTTTCACGTGTCCCTGTATCCTCAACACAGGCTTGATGTCTACTATCCTGTAGGTACTCTGCACACATTCTTTTAAAAACCACCAAAATATTAAAATAAATCAAAAGCTCAGGGAATCATACATTAATTAGCTGGTAGGTATTTTTCCAGCTGTGCATACAATTAAAAAAAAAAAAAGCCAACATTATTTTGAGGCACCTGGGTAGCTCAGTCGGTTAAGCGTCTGCCTTCAGCTCAGGTCATGATCCCAGAGTCCTGGGATCAAGCCCCGAATCAGGCTCCCTGCTTATGCAGGAAACCTGCTTCTACCTCTCCCTTCCGATCTCTCGCTCTCTCTCTCTCTGTCAAATAAATAAATAAAATAAAAAAAATTTATTGTGGCAAGAACACTTAACACAAGATCTCAGATTTATTTAGACAATATTGGTACAATGTTGTAGAACAAACCCTAGGGTGTATTCATCTTGCTTCACCGAAATTTATGCTTATTGATTGATAACCCCCTGTTTCCCTTTCTCTCCAGCTCCTGGTAATCACCATTCCACTCTTTGATTCTATGCACTTAATTATTTTAGATACTTTGTATAAATGGAGTCATGCAGTGTATGGCTTTCTGGGGCTGATGTATTTCATTTAGTACAGTGTCCTCCAGGTTGTTCCACTCCAGTGTCCACCAGAGTTGTTCACCAGAATTTCTTCCTTTTTTTTTAGGACTAACAAGTATTCTGTGGTATGTATACACCACATCTTCCCTTAGCCATCCCTTGTTGATGGACATGTTGGTTGTTTCCACATCTTGGCTATTGTAAATAGTGTTGAAATGAATATAGAGGAGCTAATGTCTCTTTGAGATCCTGATTTCAATTCTTTTGGATAAATATACAGAAGTGGAATTGCTGGATCATAGGGTAATTCTATTTTTAATTTTTTGAGGAACCTCCCTACTGTCTTCCAGAGTGGCTGTCCCAGTCTGCATTCCCACTGACGGTGCACAAGGGCTCCAATTTCTCTGTACCTGACATCATTTTTCTTTAGTAATAGCCATCCGAACAGGTGTGTGCAGTGGTATCCTATTGTGGTTTTGAGCGGCATTTCCCTAATGATGAGTGATGTCAATCAAGTATCTTTTCATGAACCTGTTGGGCATTTGTCTGTCTTCTTTAGAGAAACATCTAATCAAGTCCTTTGCTCATGTTTTAATCAGATTTTTTGCTTTTTTGCTATTAAGCTGCAGGAGTAAACTTGTAGGTAATTTTAAGCTTCGTCAGTCACAGTGCACACCATATCATCAGTTGGATAACATTCAATTTAAGTTTATTCATTAATATAAGGAAAAACAAACAAACAAAAAACCTGTGGCAATTCACTTGTCAAAACTCCAAGTGCCAAGCAATGAGTTGGATACTAGGTAGAGAGAAAGTAAAGAAGAAGATCAGTAAAAGCCTAAGGTACATATCTCGAAGACGCACCTTCTGTGACATTTACTGGAAAGAATAATGAATGCGTACAAGTAAATACCCTCATTGAAACCAGAGCAGAGAGTGTGGAAGTTAGGTTAACAAAGGAGGACGACATATATTTTGCTTATTAAACTATATGCTTCTTCATTAGGTTTTATAACTGAAACAGTGTTTCCTTGGAGATCATAACAGCATTTATTTCAAATCGATGTTGAAAATTAAATGGTAATCCTCCAGGGGAGGGAGAATCTTCCATAACCACCACTTCCTATTGGAAATCATTCTTTCGTGTTTTTCTCAGTACTCAATCCAGGGTTTGAAATTAATTAAAAGATATTCTTTCTCTAATCTTTAGATAATTAGCTTCAAAGATTTTCTTCAAAATGTTGTAATAACTGTATCTTTTATGGGTAAATTCAGAACTGTATCTATCTGGACAATAATAATTCAGTAGTAGTTGGTAACTGAGAGAAAGGAATTTTTGTCAGTTATTTGAGTGTTTGGAGTTCAGTCATCTAAAATAAGTATCCAATATAAAGCCACTTTAAGGCTTTTTGTACAGACCGAAGGTTGAGTAAAGAGTCCCAGGTAGCCTCCTTGGGGTCAAAACGTACCATATATATTTTAACTACACATTTTGCAGCCAGGAAAAATCCAGTACCCAACAAGATGTAAATTTCTTAATTGTAGAAACTCAGGCTATCGAACAAGAGTTTTCTAGTCACCTGGTGACTAACTGCATGAAGAAAGAATAAGGAAAATGGCCTTAAATGATAACAAGAAAGGTCTTAGTTAGGTATAAGCTCTGTCCTTACAAGACATTTTTTTTTCCTTAGAGAAAAATGTGAAGACTGCAAATGGGTAAAAATGCTTCAACATTCCTCCTACTGGGAGCAGGGTCTAATTCCCTTCCCTGGAATCCACGCTGGCCTGACTGACAACAAGGACACAGCAAAAATGACATTCTCACATTTTTTTTTAAAGATTTTATTCATTTATTTGACAGAGAGAGATCACAAGTAGGCAGAGAGGCAGGCAGAGAGAGAAGGAGAAGCAGGCTCCCTGCTGAGCAGAGAGCCCGATGTGGGGCTCGATCCCAGGACCCTGAGATCATGATCTGAGCCAAAGGTAGAGGCTTAACCCTCTGAGCCACCCAGGTGCCCCATATTCTCACACTTCTGAGGCGGAGTTCTCAGAAGCCTCGTGGCTTCTCTCTGGGCCTCTGAGAAGCATCATTCTGGAGCTTGGGTGTCCCAAATCTGATTGCCCTGACGCCACCATGCTGTGAAGAAGCCCACGCCCGCCATGCGGAGAGGCGTCAGACATGTGAGAGGCGAAGATTGCAGATGATCCAGCCTTGGCCGCATGTCCTTGCCGTGGTGTAAAGGACCTCAAGGGAGGAGTGTCTAGGTGAGCCCGTCCCCCTGAACTGATGTTCTGAGCCTCTCAAATTTGGGGTGGTTTGTTATGTAACAATAGATGACTGGAGTAGCAGGCATTTTTTAAACTCAGGAAAAAATATCTTGGAAGGAGTACTGTGGAATATTCTTCCTTGGAGATTCTGAAGATGAATAACCATACATCTGACTTGAAGAGTTAAGGCAGAGAATATTCTTACCTGGAGTAATCTGGATGGAAAGATGATCTGAGATGACGGCCTGTCCCTCTATTCTTGCTCTTCTGCCTTCTTGTCCCTTTGTCCATCCACGAATCCTCTTCCCCTGAGGGTCAGTAGGTGTATTCTCACTGCCCTGAAAATAGTTTTTGAAGTATTTTTTTAAAAGATTTTATTTATTTATTTGACACAGAGAGAGACACACACACAGAGTGAGATAGAGAGACAGAGAGAAAGAGAGAGTACAAGCAAAGGGAGTGGCAGGCAGAGGGAGAAGTAGAAGCAGGTTCCCTGCTCAGCAGATGTGGGACTCGATCCCAGGACTCTGAGATAATGATCTAAGCTGAAGGCAGACACTTAACCAACTGAGCCACCTGGGTACCCCTTGAAGAAAATATCTTACAGATATACTCAAATAAGTCAAAAGAGTTGCTGAGATTTACTGTTTTGATCTCTATTGATTTGTCGATTCACTCAGAAAATACTTATTTATTGTGTCCTGTGTGCTAGTCACTGTGCAAGTCATCATAGGAATATAGAGAGCTAGGAGTTCGTTAGGGTTTCTGCCAGTCCTGTGGGGACTTATAGCCTAGGGGGAACAGAACTAACTAGCTAAGTGATTGGAGTTTGCTCAGGTCAGAGTCTAAAGCCAAAAGAATGTTGTGTGGTTGTGAAAATTAAGACTTTTGGGACTCAGATGCTAGAAATTTCATTTTAAAGCCAGGCAGCCTTCCTAAAATCTAAACATCACACCTCTTCCTAAGACAGGCTCTGTAGAAAGACTGCTTATGCTTCTTGATACTCCTTCCCAGACTGAGATGTTATGTTTTTGTTTCCAAAACCAGTTGTGCAATCCCCAAGGCAGAGAGACATTAAAAGGCTTCGGTTTCATCCATCTCACCTGATCCACCTGGCCTCTTGACTGTCAAGGGATCTAGAATCACCACCAATTCATCAAAATCTGTTTACTAGCTTCTGTGAACCAGGTACTAATTCCGGGGAAAGAATTAGAAAGCTCATAACCTAGTAGAGGAGAGAGAGGAATGAGCAAAAGATTACAATACAGAGTTATAAATATTACAGTAAAATCAGATACAAATGATAAGGTAACAGATCTTATGTAACAAGTGTAAAATGACAAAATGACATCTACATGCGAGTCTTTGATAGAGAACAATGATGGTTTTCCAAGTCGATGGGAAAAGAAGGTTAAAAAGGATGCTGGGACAATTAGCTGTCTTTTGGGAGAAAAAGACACTGCAGTCCCAACTCCTTTTATATCTCTAAATTAATTCTAGAGGAATTAAGAGTGAAACCTAAAAAAAAGCTTTAAAAATTGAATAAAACTGTAATGAACCCCTTCCTGATCTTTGAATGAGTAAGGGCTTAAAACCATGAGAAGGATCACAGAGGAAAATGTTAATAGATGTACGATGTAGGAGTGGAAGCATGTATGCCAAAAGAGGGTGTCAAGAAAACACAACATGGGATCTATTTGTAACATACAGAAATGGTAAACATTTAACGTCTCTGATATGTGAAGAGCCCATTTAAATCAGTACGAAAAACAAAGACTTTGCTAGATAATTGGCTTAGGATATGAAAGATAGCTTACAAGCGAGAAATAGAGTCAAGAGCAAGTGAAGAAATGTTCAGTTTTGCTATGGTCATGAACTCATGGTTTTAACTGCAGAGCATTTGCAAGATTAGAGAATGTTAGATACTTAATCCTGTCATGCTTTCTCTTTGGTACAGGTATGCTGTGGGCAGCAGCATAAACTGTCATCCTCTTTCTGGAAGGCAAAATGGCAATGTGGCTAAAAATCCTTTTTATCTAGGTATCTAGGCCATTTGTCCAAGGACCTCCTCCTTCTCTATGAATTAGTCCTAAGCAAGAACTGGGCAGGTAGACAAGGATGTCTGCCCACAGATCTTCCTTATAGTAGCAGATAATAGAAAATACTTAGAAACCATGTTCATGAGCACAATGAAGCAGAACATGGGAATTTGCGTGAGGGGATAGGAGGCAGCTATTTTTCAAAAAAAATCAGAGGCGCCTGTGTGTCTCAGAGGGTTAAGCCTCTGCCTTCAGCTCAGGTCATGATCTCAGGGTCTTGGGATTGAGTCCCATATCGGGCTCTCTGCTCCCCACCCTCTCTTTGCCCTCTCTCTGCCTGCCTCTCTGCCTACATGTGGTCTCTCTGTTAAATAAATAAAATATTTTAAAAAATTAAAAAAATCAGTGTTCTGATACATTTTCTTAGCAGGAGTCCTGCCTCAGCTACAACTCCTTGGTGACAGCACTGCCACTGCATGAAGATCGGTAACTTCCTAATGTCATAGAACGGCTTTGGTATAATATGTAACAAAAAAGGCCGTGTATGTAATGGTTCCTACAACATGATCTAATATCTAAATAACAATTGAGAAATATGCAAAAATTAACTTTTTTTTCACTGAAGAATGGACATGTTGATGATTTTTATTTATATCCTTACACACATTGTGTGATGCATTTTTGAAAATTTTTGAATCCGTTTGCTTTCCTTGAATCACTGGAAAAATGCAAAAGTAAGAACATCGTATTCACACACATTAAAAAAAAGATTTTATTTCTTTATTTATTTTGAGAGAGAGAGAGAGGGAGAGAGCGCGAGCAGGGGGAGGGGCAGAGGGAAAGACAGAGACTCTCCAGCAGACTTCACCTTGAGAACTGAGCCCCATTCAGGGCTCCATCTCACAACCCTGAGACTGTGACCTGAGCTGAAGTCAAGAGTCAGATGCTCAACTGACTGAGCCACCCAGGTGCCCCACAGATAATTATTATAGCTGGCAAAGTGTTTGGCCCATTTATTCATTTTTCTGACATGTATTGACTTTTACTATATATGAGTCATTGTTTGAGATGCTTACAGTGTATCAGCCCCATGTGGGGCTTCCATTTTGGCAGTGGGCAATAGCAAAGATATCACGTAAGTGAGTGATATGGCTGTTGCATGATGGTAAGAGTGTTAGATGAAAATAAAAAGCAAAGTAGGTAAGATGAATCAAAAATTTTTTAAAAAGGCAGAGACATTGGAGGGCATAGCTTAAGGGAGACAGGCAGTTTGAGGTCTTTTTTTTTTTTAATGAAGAGTTATTTTATTTTTTTCCAATTTATTTATTTTCAGAAAAACAGTATTCATTATTTTTTCACCACACCCAGTGCTCCATGCAAGCTGTGCCCTCTATAATACCCACCACCTGGTACCCCAACCTCCCACACCCCCGCCACTTCAAACCCCTCAGATTGTTTTTCAGAGTCCATAGTCTCTCATGGTTCACCTCCCCTTCCAATTTACCCAAATTCCCTACTCCTCTCTAACGCCCCTTGTCCTCCATGCTATTGGTTATGCTCCACAAATAAGTGAAACCATATGATAATTGACTCTCTCTGCTTGACTTATTTCACTCAGCATAATCTCTTCCAGTCCCGTCCATGTTGCTACAAAAGTTGGGTATTCATCCTTTCTGATGGAGGCATAATACTCCATAGTGTATATGGACCACATCTTCCTTATCCATTCATCCGTTGAAGGGCATCTTGGTTCTTTCCATAGTTTGGCGACTGTGGCCATTGCTGCTATAAACATTGGGGTACAGATGGCCCTTCTTTTCACGACATCTGTGTCTTTGGGGTAAATACCCAGGAGTGCAATTGCAGGGTCATAGGGAAGCTCTAAGGTTGAGGTCTTAAATCAAGTGGTTGCATGAGGCCTCATTGGAAAGGAAGGTGACACAGGAGGCAGGATTCACTGATGAAGAAATTCACCATATAGACAGTGGGGAGAAAGGACCGTTCCAAGCAGCGAGAACTACCAGTGCTGGACTGGTAGAACTACCAGTGCTGGACTGCAGAACTATATCCCTGGACAAGGAATTGCTCTGAAGGGAGAGCAGGGAGCTGGCAGGCTGAAGCAGGATGGGGGATGGAGAAAGTAGTAGCTGAGATCAGAGAAATCATTGCCAGAGAGCTGGGGCAGGCAACTTGGTGAGGGGGGGTGGGCATTGTTGGTAGGCATTGGAAGTGGTCTGGTTTGTACTGTGAGTGCAAAGGGGAGCCATGAAAGGGTTTTGAGAAGATGGATGACAGCTGCTTTTAAATGCTTCCTCTGGCAGTTGTGGGGTTTTTGATGGTGCAATGGCAGAAGCAGGGAGCCAAATGTGAGGCCGATGCAGTAATCTGGGCAAGAGGGTGGTGGCTCTAACCAGGGTGGTAGCCATGGAAGAGACGAGAAGTGGCATTCTGGATCCATTCTGGAGGCGAAGCCAGTGTAACCTCTAATGGGTTGGACGTGGGTGGAGAGGAAGGGAACCATCAAGGGTGACTAACACTTAGCAGCCAGAAGGACTGAGTTGGAGTCAACTATGATGAGGACGGCTGCCAATGGGCAAATCCTGATGGGATCCCCACGGGAGTGGATGTAGAGAAAGGATCAAGGGCTGACCCTGGAGAGGTTCATCCTTGGGACATTGGGGAGAGGAGACGAAGAGGCGGCAGTGACTGAGAAAGAACTTCTAGGGATGGAGGAAGAAACCCGAGGAAGTACAGTGTCCCCCAAAGGCCCAGAAATGCGTACATTAGGGAGGAGCGAGTGACCCGTTGCACTAAACGTGGCTTTATCAAGGAAGAGAACAGTTATTACTCAACTGAGCTTAACAGCCTAGACAGTAGATGCAGACGTTTTGTCTGGTTACTTCGATTTTCTCAGGGAAGCAGGAAGCAAGGTCATGGACGGGAGTGAGGGTGGAGGAGGAGGGACCCACAGCAACAGACTTCCTTCTCCGGTGCCCTAGTTAGTGAGCATTGGGAGAAAACTTCTGTCTTCATTCAAGGGAGGTGATGCTTCGTAGGCTTTGTCCTGGGGTGGAATCACCATGTTCACATGGAGGCGAACATGTTCACCTTCCTATAGGAAGTGAACAGCATGGGCCAGCTGGTTTAAGTTGGTGAGTAAGTTCTACAGAAGCAAGAGAGTAAATAAAATTGGAAGTTAATAGCCCTAGACTTTCAGTTTAAACTTAATGTGTGAGAGAGAGAGTGTGTGTGTGTGTGTGTGTGTGAGAGGGACCTGCTGTTATCCCTTCTTATCTCCATCCAAACTTGCTCTAACATGGGTGGGAAGGTGGGTGTCTTTATTATTAAGAAACGGGAGTAAAGAATGGGGCAGGGGGCTCCTTTATCACCAATCTGACATAGAGGGAAGAATGAGATCAACCATTCAGTATAAGCAAAACCATGATTGTCTTAGACTTAATAAAAATGATAAGATTTTTATAGCACATTAGTTTAAACCAAATTTACTAATCTGATTTGATAGAAAAGAACTGCGTTAAAGATTAATATAATGGACTAGTGCCTCTAATATAATTGAAGACTCTTGGCTTTTCACGTCATATTAGTGACTTTCATGCTCTTTGTGCAATTCTCTGATGGAATTAGTGCCATCTGCAACACACCAATGGTTTTCACGTGCCATGATGTCTGAAGGACTTCTGTAACACACGGGCCACTTCATGTCTTTTAGACATCGTTGCCGTGTGTTGTCAAGAGTTTTGTTTTTCAAAGTTAAAGAGGAAGTCACTCCACAGAAGGCGGTAATTCTGAAATTTTTTCTGCTACAAAGTGGAGCCCCTCTACTTCCCCTGGTACCACATGCCGTCTGAGCTTCCTGGCCACCCTCCTCCAGCCAGGACCCATCAGCCATATCCACCTTTTCACATCCTTTTACCTCACTCTGACAGTCAGACCTGAGCATTCCTTAGCTGGGTGGACAGGATTGTGAGAGAACTTCGGGTTTCTAAAAAAAATGCTATTAAAAAAAAAAATCAAGGGGGCTCCTGTCTCAGTGAGTTAAGCTTCTGCTTTCAGCTCAGGTCATGATCCCAGGGTCCTGGGATCCAGTCCCACATTGGGCTCTCTGCTCATCAGGGAGCCTGCTTCCCGCCCCCCCACCGCCCCCTCTCTCTCTGCCTGTCTCTCTGCCTACTTGTGATCTCTCTCTCTGTCAAATAAATAAATAAAATCTTAAAAAAAAAAAATCAAGTTTGGGGTGCCAGGATGGCTCAGTCGGTTAAGTGGCCGACTCTTGGTTTCACTTCAGGTCATGATCTCAGGGGCATGGTATTGAGCCCCACATTGGGACCCAAGAGCAGTAGGGAGTCTGCTTCTCCCTCTCCCTCTGCCTCTCTCTACACTCCCCCCCCTCACATACAAACATAACTAAATAAATCTTTAAAAATCAAGTTATTTATGCAAATAGACATGAAATTTGTATTTACAGAATTCAATGAAATTGTTTGGTGGATGGTCTCTTGTTAGCAGCAGTCTGAACTGCCTAGTGTCTCCTAGGCCACAGCTGCCTGTTGGTGTCTCCTGGGCCAGGGTGGCTGTCTTGTCATCCTTCTGCTCTGTTTCCTCTGCCCGTGTCTTCCTGAGTGATCTCAGTTCCCCCCATGTTCATCAAGCCATCTCACAACACTGTGTCTTCGCTTGCTCCCACGTGGGCTTTTCAGCCTGAGCCTTCCTCCGTCTCCCAGTGTCCCTTCTTTACTGGTCCTGCACCTCCACATGCCCTCTTCACCCCGTCTTTGCTGGGGACGTGCGCTGTACTCTCTAGAATGCCCTCATTACTGTGACCTCAGCATACCTCTAACTATCCTGAATAATGATCACATGCATTCCTGTCTTTCTTCCCTTCTAGAGAGGGAGCTGCTTGAAGACAGTTACGCCTTTTCTCCCTAGATCCGTCTTTAGTTTTTTACACAATAAATGTTTAATGAAGGAGTAAGTGCATGGGCCAATGACAAGGTCATAGACTCCATCAACTTGGAAATTCCTTTCTCATTAATCAGTACATATTTACTTGGACTAGTTTCTGTTTTGTTCAGTTAAGAATAATGAGAGTTAGGGGCACCTGGGTGGCTCAGGTGGTTAAGGGTCTGCCGGTAGCTCAGGTCATAATCTCGAGGTCCTGGGATAGAACCCTAGTCGGGCACCCTACTCAGTGGGTTGTCTTCTTCTCCCTCTGCCTCTCCCCTCCCTGCTTGTGCTCTCTCTCCTTTAAATAAATGAATAAAATCTTCAAAAAAATAATGAGAGTTCATAGGCTTATCTATTTCTGTCATCCAACTACCCATCATTATCATCCATTTATCTACCTACTTATCACCTATCCATGTAGAAATTGGAGGTCAATCTTGGCTTTTCTGCTGGTTGGAGATAAATGAAAACTACAACAAAATTATAGAAATGATTTTTCAGGCTTGCTTCCTGGCTCTCTTTTCTCTCTTCATCTTACAAAGGCCATTGTAATTAACACCTATATTAATGGGTGCTTAAGAAGGCACTGATAGGAAGTCCTTCTAAACAGATAATGAGACTTTTTCACTCCATACCGATCTCTTGATAACTGTGTGATGAAAATAAAGTGGGTTAGCCCACATTCAGCCTAAAGTAGCCTCCCCATGGCTGACTGGGCTTTAAATTCTGTTGGATATCTGAAACAATGGTGTGGCTACTGTGAACTCCTACACGTAAGACTGAGACCATGTTTAAGACCTTCTAAGTAAATGGCAATTCAGTGAGTGGTACACTGTACTATATTAGTGAGTGTGTCAAGATCTCGTGGACTGATTATTTATTTGACTCGCTATTTTAGCAGAGGATGACTGAAGGGAATTGCATGCATATAGAAGGCAAGCCGATAAAGGCAGGGCATTCCTTGGAATAGATGGGAAAGATTCTGAAAGGTGATTTGTATTACGTCTTAGATCAATTTCCCGTGAGTATTCAAATCTGAAATTATAATGGAAATCAAGGTGAAAACATATTTGTTTCTCGGTATTTTGCTTTGCATATACTTTCCTCATTGGTTTGACACATTCAGCTGGATGGCACAGAAGAATGGTTATCTCACTCCGGTTTCTGAAACAGGAGTTTTTCTTCCCTCCTGAGCAGCTTTTAAATATGTAAAACCAAAAAAGGTATTCCATAATTAAATAAAGCTGCTTTCTAGTTTCTCCTGAACTGGGCAAGAGAGGGAATCAAAAGAAATGAGAAACAAGGTTTTGATTTTGAGCTTTCCTCCCTCGGGCAGACCACTCTTCTTAGCGAAGTTCTAGCATGAACGGGTGGGGGAGTATTTGAGTGTAATAATTTATGGTGTTCTATGTGACAGCCTATTTTAGAATGCTCGGGGTTTTTTTAGTTTCTGGGACTAGTACTTGCTGCTGAAACAACAGATCGCTCTCTGTGGGCAGACTGTAATTTAATAGTATAGCTTGGGAGCTAGCCATCCATACTGTACTGCTCACTCGCGTCACCTTGCGATACACAGAGAGGCCACATCCCTCGTCCAGTGAGACACTGCCGATCCCGATTGTAGGAGGACAGACACATCAGGGCTGGCAAGAATCAAGGCTCCTTGGAACCCAACCAAGCTTCATGCCTCCTTCTGCTTTCTGAACTACATTTGGATGAGCTGAGGAGAAGGGCAGGTCTCATTTTATAAAACAGAAGTTACGATTTCAAAAATACGCAAGTCGCAAGAACTTGGTTTGTATCAAGTCATGGTATTATCCTGATTATTTTCGTTGGGTTTGCAAAGTGCTTTCATATCATTTTAAGCATTCCTCACTGTCCACCTGTGTGTGAGGTAATATTATTTCTACTTCAAATATGGAGAAACAAACCATAAGAAGATAAATTACTTATTTAAGATGACATGTCGTTAAGTATCAAAAAATCAGAATTCAAACGTGGGGCTTTTGATTCTGGGATGATGGTCATTCTCTCCTAAATGTGTGAACATTCTAGGAAGCCTTGCCGCTTCAGTCCTTAGTGCCGTGTAGAAACCTCACTCTGGGGTAAGCCACGAGGGAAGAAGGTTGACTACACTGAGTTTACTGGGCTAGAAAGAAGCCTGGCTCATCAAGAGGCTACCCACTGCTTCAGCCACTCTAGCCCAAGTGTCAGAAATGGAAGTGAAGACGACTCTAGAAAACTCACTCGTCACCACGTGGCAGCAACCAGGTGAGCAAGGCTCTGGGCATCAATCGCCCAGCTGTGCCGAGAACCACTAGCGATAAGAATCCACTGCTTGAAATCACCGGGTTAGGGGTTATGTGATGGGCAGTGGTAAGTAACTGGAAGAGTGATGTATAAACCTTTTCCTATTTGCCTTCAAAAATGCCATGAAATTTCTACTCTATATATTGTCAAGCCAAAAAACTTCAAAACCTAAGCGATCAATTTTCCTGATCTGTGTTTTTGTAAAACCATTATTTTTTACCCTTAGAAGGTAATTCTCACAGTATTTCAGAACACGTGGAAAACTGCTATAATTCTGAGTCCTGGTTTTCAGAAGATCAGTGTTGGGAGCCCATTCCCTGTGAGACTCTTCAGTCTCTGGACATCTTGTGAGCAAAGGCAGTGACTACCTTTCAAAGGCTTGAGTATAGCAAACAGCTTTGGAAGATAAGAGTGAATATCTCCATCTGGAGCAAAGAAAGACATTTTACCTTGCTTACGAAGCTTTCAGTTAGTTTACCGTAGCACCACGGAGGCTGGTAATTTAATGAAGATCATGTTTTACTCTGGAGCAAAGCACTGGGAGGCTCAGTGACTGGGATAAAAGATTCATGTTCTCTAAGCTGTGGATTCACTTCTTTGACACAGCCCTCAGTGCATACAGATGTCACTTTATCCTCTTTGTGTCCCCTTATGGGAACAGGAGCTTGGGGAATTGGTGCAAATGTTGATACTACTGCTGGTGTTGTGAGTAATGCACAATGTTTGTTTTTTTTTTGTTTTTGTTTGTTTGTTTTGTTTTGTTTGTTTGTTTGTTTTTGCACTGACCTGGGAGTCTCATGTCTTCTTCTAGCACCCAAGAGGCTAAAGCAAACTAACTGGTGAACTTGCAAGTCAGGTAAAAATCTTGGACTTTCCCCCATTTCTCAGAATCAGGTGAGATCATTTCCAAATCAGGTAAATGCAAAGCCAACTAACTTTAGGACTTCAAAATTAGTCCTAATGTAGGAGATTAGCTGGCTCAACTCAAGCTGTCCTAGACCTTCTTCCGTTTAGCTTAATGGAAAATGAATGAAGGCTTGACTATTTGGTAATGTTAATGATAAAAAGCAATGTCATGTTGGAGGATTCGGCTGAGCTTTGCTTCCCAGATGATGATTTTTCATTTAATAAGTGTCAGACTAGAGTCCTAGCAAGTTGACAAGACCCACTGGATATAAAGAAAGGTACAAAGTAGGCAATAAAAAAGGAAACTAGGACTTTTAGTGAAGAGTTTCATTCTTACCTTTTATATTTTCCATGAGCTGACTTGCTGATCAAGTAGCTGGGTCTCATTCCCCTCCCCCCCTTTTTTTAAACTAAACATTTAATTTTGATGTAGTTGTAGAAAAAACAATAATGGAGAGAGATTGTATATCCTTTACCCAGGTTCACCCAATGGTACCATGGAAAAGTACAGTACAATTTTATAACTGGGGTATTGACATTGGCACATCAAGATGCAGAACATTTCCATCACTGCAATGTTTCCTTCTGTTGCTCTTCTAGAACAACACCCCTCCCCTTCCATTCTCACCCACTCCTTAACTTCTGGTAACCACTAATTTCTCTTCTGCTTCTCCATATATTGTCATTTAAAGGATGCTATGTGTATTGGATGATGCTGCTCATAGTCTTTTGGGATTGGCTTGTTTCATTCAGTTTCATTTTCTGGAGATTCATCCAGGCTGTGGTTCCTATTTGTTGCTCAGTAGTGTTCCATGGTATGGAGGTACCACCATTTAGTTAACCGTTTTGCTGCTGGAAGATGTTTGGATTCTTTCCAATTATTGGCTATTATGGACAGAGCCACCATAAACATCTTGTACAAGTATTTTTTTTTTTTTTAAATGAACGTTAAGTCTTCATTTCTCTCGCAAAAAGGCCCCCGAGTACTACTGCTGGGTCTTAGGATAGTTTATTGTTCAGTATTTAAGGAAACAGAAGAACTATTTGCCAGAATGATTGTAGTATTTTACATTCTGTGTAAAGTTTACTGCATCTGTGACGTAGTTCTCTATATCCTTACCAAAATTTGGTGTTTTCACTGTATTTTATTTTAGCTGTTTTGATAGAAATGCAGTAGTAGCTCATTGTGATTTTAATTTTTCACTTCCCTAATGAAAAAGGATGTTGAAAAAATTTTTTTAAAGATTTATTTTTATGAGAGTAAGCAAGTGCAAGCACAAGGGGAAGGAGCAGAGGGAGAGGGAGAGACTTTCAAGCCAACTCCATATTGGGTGCAGAACACAATGTGGGGCTCGATCCTACAACCATGAGATCATGACCTGAGCTGATCCAGGCTCCACATGCTGAGTAATTTTAATGTGCCTACCTGCCATCTTAATATCTTCTTTGGTAAAATACTTCCCCATGTCATTTGTCCATGTTCTAATTGGACTTTTTTCTTTGTTGAGTTTTGAGTCTCTCTCTCTCTATCTCTCTATGCGTACCCACACACACACACACACACACTCTAGATAGTAGTTTTATAGAAGTATGTAGTTTTATGCAAATATTTTCTTCCACTCTATATTTTATCCTTCATCCTCTTAAAAAGTTTCTTCCAAACAAAAGTTTAAAATTTTGATCAAGTCCAGTTTATCAGTTTTTTCTTTTATAGATTGTGTTTTGGGTGTCACATACAAGAACACTTTGCCTAGACCTAGATCCTGAATATTTTTCTCCTATATGTTTCCTAAAAGTTTCATAGTCTTATATGTTACATTGTATTTTTTTTTGTGTTCTTCTTTTGTATCTGCTTTATTTTTTCTGTTACCTTTTCTGTCTTCACTTGAATATTTTTTCAATTTCTCCTTTTTTTAATAGTGTTTCTGAGTATATCTCTTTCTTTCTATCTATCTACCTATCTATCTGTGTATATGCATATATATATATTTTAGTGATTGCTCTAGGTGCTATATTGTACATAAATAACTCATCACAGATTACTGATTTTTGTCATTTTACCAGTTCATGTGAACTAGAAGTCTTAACTCCCTTTGCATTCCTTTACTTTCCCCATTTATCATGTAATATTCTTAAATATTACAATATTCTTAAATGTTGCTTAGAAAACTTACAAAGAGGAGAAATGCCCATTATATTTACCCACATTTTGGAACTTTTACCTATCTGTATTTTGTTCCTTCATTCCAAAGTCCCCCCCTTTTTCTTTTTCCCCCCTAAAGAATCTTCCTTTAGGGAAGATTCCTAATCTTCTATTAGGGAAGTTTGGCTGGTGATAAGTATCTTACTTTTCCTTCATCTAAAATGTTTTTTTATTTTTCCCTTAATTCCTGAAGAATACTTTTGTTGGGTTTAGAATTCTGAGGGGACAATCATTTTCTTTCAGAAGAAAATATATTGCACCATTTCCTTTTGAGCTCTGTGATTTCTATGGAAAAACCTTAATTGTTTTTCTCCTAAAAATGTGAAGACTCATTTTTCTCTGGCAGATTTCAATAATTTTTCTTTGCCTTTAGTTTTCAGAAATTTGATTATGATTTAACTTAGTGTAGATTTATTTGATTTATCTTGTCTGTAGTTCACTTAGCTCATTGAATCTGTGTGTGATTTTTGGCAAATTTGGAAAGCTTTCTATTGTTATTTCTTCAAAGTTTTTTCAGCCCCATTTCCTTTTGCCTTTATTTCCAGAACCTTGGTGACAAAACTGCTAGATATTTTGTGATACTCTCATAGATTCTAGAGATTCTGTTTTCTGGTTTTTGTTTGTTTTTTGTTATTTTTCTTACAGTCTATTTTCTCTCCTTTGCCCAGATTGGATGATTTCTCTTATTTTGTCTTCTAATTCACTGTTTCTTTGCTTATACCCTTTCTTTCTGCTTTTGAGTGCACTCACTGGGCTTTTTTTTTTTTTTTTAAAGATTTTATTTATTTATTTGACAGAGAGAGATCACAAGTAGGCAGAGAGGCAGGCAGAGAGAGAGAGGAGGAAGCAGGCTCCCTGCCGAGCAGAGAGCCTGATGCGGGACTCGATCCCAGGACCCTGAGATCATGACCTGAGCCGAAGGCAGTGGCTTAAGCCACTGAGCCACCCAGGCGCCCCCTCACTGGGCTTTTATTTCAATTATTTTGTTTTTCAGTTCAAAAATTTCCACTTAGTTCTTCTTTTTTTTTTTCCCTTAAAGATTTATTTATTTATTTATGAGAGAGAGAGTATGTGTTTGTGAATGGGGTATGGGGCAGAGGGAGAGAGAGCAAGAAGACTCCCTGCTGAGCTTGGAGCCTGACATAAGGCTTGATCCCAGGACTATGAGATCATGACCTGAACTGAAGTTAAGAGGTGGTTGCTTATACAACTGAGCAACCCGGGTATCCCTAAAACTTCCATTTAGTTCTTCTTTCTAACTTCTACTTCTTGCTGACATCATCTATGTTTTTTGCTTCAAATGCTTCTTTATTCATCAAAGCATTTTAATGTGAAAATTCTAACGTGAAGGCATCTACAGATAATTCTAACATCTCTGTTATTTTATTTTTGACATTCTTTTTTTTTTTTCCTCATTCATTTAAGATTTCCTGGTCATGTCATGGTATGAGACTCTGGATCTCCTTTAAATATTCTGGTATTCAGCTGGTGTTCTCTAACGCTATTCTGGTAAGGGAAGTGGAAGTAAGTAGTGCTGCCTTCCTACCCTCAGAAATCCAGCTCTCCCATTTGGCCTCTGGGGAGCCTCCTTGTTATTGCTGGGCAGGGATGGGAGTTCCCACTTGCCATGTGGTCTCTGCAAACACTGCTGTGGGGAGGACTTCCTACTGCTGGCTGACCATATCACTCCTGATGCTTCATTAAATCTTTAATATCATCTTGGTGGAACAGGGAAGAGGTGCCTCATTACCACTAGGTAAAAGTAGACGTTCAGGTTCTTGCTTTGTCATCTGCTGATGTAGTTTATAGTCCCAGGTCACTGTGGGCCTTGGGTATCATCACCCTTGCAGGAGGTCTGGGTCATTCATGACAATGTGACAGTGGAAGTGTAGACCCCTGTTCCCACTTACCATTTGCTAGTGTGGGTAAGGTTGGAGACTCAGTAAGGTTGGAGACTCAGTTTCTTCTATGATGTTGGGCTGGAGTAGAGTAGTTACTGTCCAAACGTTTTCTGTCTTGTTAGTCTTCACTTTTCCTGGTCGTTTGGCTAGAGACAGGAGGTTTTTGTTGGGGTTTTTGTCAGTATCTATTAGATTTCCATATTGGCAGCCTCTTCAGCTCCAAGTTTAGGATATGTGAAGCAAAAAGAAAATTCAGGGATCTCCCTGTCGTGTCTTTCCTCTGGTCCTAAGATCCCTTGCCATTCTCTGTCCTTCTTTCCACACTTCAGATCCTTTTTATGTTTGTTTTATATCTAACATCTGAAGTGAGGGCAGGCTTGTGGGACTGAGCCTTTAACCTGTGAGGCCTGCATTAACTCTTGTTAATTAGTGGCAAATTGAAGAAAACTGATGAACACCAAATTAGTGTTGGTAGAAGACAACACAACAAATAATGGTGTCTGAAAAATCCCCACACATTTGGTATCCAAATGGGTTTCAGGGAAAAAAAAAAAAAAGGAAATGAAAAGTCAGACTGTTAAAAAACAAATTTTGCAATCTTAAAGAAAGAGATAATCTGAACATGCAAGAGATAGATGAAGAGAATATTTTGGAAAGAAAGAAAGATCCTCCAAGAAAAGGAGGTAGAATTTAGATGATGATGACAATTTCAAAATAATAGTTCCTACAAAATAAGAAATGGAAGATGAGAGAATAAGAAAACATTGAAACAAAAAGTGATTTAAGATAAAAAATATTTAAAATTTTCTTGCCATATCAGAATGTAGAAGGGCGAAGAACATTGATATTGTAAAAAATTGATCAGACTTATGAAAGATGAATTTGGAAAATCTGTCAATACAGAGGTAAGGAGCCACATGAAAACCACAAATATAATGCATATGGAGGCAAGACAATGGAAAACCACTTATGTACAAGAAGAGTGGCCAAAAAATAGAATGAACTGGAGCAAAAGAATTGGAAGAGAAATACTCTTCAAAGTTATCACTGGAAAATAAATGTAATTTTTTTCTTAGCAGACATTTTCTCCCAAGTGAAATAATACACAGAGCCCCTGAAAACGAATCAAATGGGAAAAATCGAACAATGATAATTAGAAAAGGCATAGGAGTTTTAAAGGACCTGTGTATCATTTTCCTTATCTTTTAATCCCCTTGATTAAAAAGGCTCGTTAGCTAACAATCAAACACCAATACTAGCAAATACCTTGCTGAAAAAATTGGGACTTTAAGGATATAGACATCACTCAAGCAGGAAAAGTCATAAAATATGACCAAGAAGTGTTGTTGTTGTTGTTGTTGTTTTGAGACAGAGAGTGGTGGAAGGTCAGAAGGAGAGACAGAGAAGCAATCTTCCCATTGAGTGTGAGGTCTGATGCAGGGCTCAATCTCATGACCCAGAGTCCATGATTCAAGCCAAAATCAAGAGTCAGACACTTAACCAACTGAGCCATCCTGGTTCCTGCAAAATAGTTTTAAAACACTAATAAGTTAGATACCAGAATACAATAGGGTTTTGTCAGTAGAATGTGGTGAGAAGATGATATGATGTCCAAATTCTGGTTAGTAAACCAGATCGTGCTTATGTGTGGACAGAACAGAAAGACCTTATCAGATAGAAAAGGGACCTAGGAGGAAGTTTATCAATTATGTTTCATTTCTGAAAAAAAATTTAGATATATAATAAAGTTGAATGAGATATTAAACATATAATAAATTTTGAAACTCCTGAATTGGGAAGTCATACTGTAAAAAAACCTGTAGTGAGCATAATACCATGTAAGCAGATTAATAAGCCAGAGTTATAATTTCAAGGATAGGAAGATTACAGAAGTTATAGTGCTTGAAAGAAGAAAGATGGAATAATAAAATCACAATACATCAAGATAAAAGTCTCAGAAAAAAATGTGTAAATTGTGACTGAGGGCTGTGGGAAGCCCACTGGTGAAGTATTCAGTTAATTTTTGTAGAGGATGGTTTTAAGAACAGAGATGAATTTTTAATTTTAAATTTTCAATGACTAAAGATAGGACGCATTTGTCTGAAATTGTAACAGGAAGAAATCAATGAAAATCATGACCAAATAGAAAAAGGCAGAAGGCTCAAAAACTTTCAAGAAAGGATTAAAAAGCTAAAAGCACAAAATATGATGTAGTAGATATTTTTGACAAGCCTATCTGTCATGGCTTTAATGAAAATAGGAAAACTCACTTTTTTGTTTTGTTTTTTGTTTTTTTTGGTTGGAGGGGGGAATAGAAGCTGAGTGTAGGGGAAATGGAAGAGAGCTGAGACATTTATCTAAAATGCTGAATCAAGACATAGCAGAAAGCTGTTGGTTAGAAATACCAAGAAGAACACACTGAATGTAGCTAAAAGACTCTAAAGGAGTTTGTTCTGGACTGAAAAGCAGGTAAGTGTGTCAGGGTGGTGGCCTGGAATTGTTGGATTCACAGTCTTATGACTTTGATAAGCTTTGATCACTATATGTATTTCATATACTATGCAAAGATAGTCATTGGGTAAAAATAATGTTTTAAGTACAGCAAGATATCAACCAAAGATTAAAAATAATTTTTATAAATTTAAGTTAATAACAAAAGCAGACTATAAGCAAAGTTCACTGAAATGTCATGCTTGCTCTCCTCTTCATCCCCATTAAAATACAAATAAAATCAGAGAAAAAAGAAGGATATAGTGAGAACAGCCCTGAAAATTAAGGGTCCATAATTTGTGAATCTTTGAGACAAATTTCTACTAACTTAGCTAAGGAAGAAACCAAATTTTAAAACTTCTTTTTTTTTTCCCCAAATTTTATTTTATTTTATTTTTCAGTGTTCCAAGATTCATTGTTTATGTACCTCACCCAGTGCTCCATGCAATACGTGCCCTCCTTAATACCCACCACCGGGCTCACCCAACTCCTCCCCTCCCAAACCCTCAGTTTGTCTCTCAGAGTCCACAGTCTCTCATCGTCTGTCTCCCGCTCGGATTTCTTAATGGCCCACTCATAGACCACGGAAACACAGAGAGAAAGGATGTAAGTTGACAGGCTGAGCCATGTTCAACGATAATCCCAATGTTAGAGATATTGTCAACAAGATTGGGCCAGGCTTTACCTTGTACCTCCCAGTATTTCTTCACCAGATGCATATCCAAGGTTACATACTGGGATGTTATGCCCAGAAGAGCACTGGGTGGCAAGGATTACTGAGATTATGATTTTTATTAAGGAGGGCATGTATTGCATGGAGCACGGGGTGTGGTGCATAAACAATGAATCCTGGAACACTTGAAAATAAAATAAAATAAAATTTGAAAAAACAGTTTTTTAAAAAAAGACGTTTTAAAATTTGGTTTCTTCCATAGCTAAGTTAGTAGCTTCAGGGCAAAAGAAAAGCTCTGAATATTCCCTGAATACTTAGAAATATATTCAGCTGCTCATGGACAGAAGAATTAATCATGAATTTTTCTCCCCCAGTCTATCAGAATCACAGGAGATAATCACCTGGAATTTTCACCAGCATGTGGCTCTTCTTTGTCTTTTTTGTTTCAGTTGAGGCATAATTGATATACTTTATATTATTTCAGGTGAACAACATAATAATTTGATATTTTTGTGTATTACAAAATGACCACCATGATTAGGTATAGTATTGCTCTCCATATGTAACTATAGTTCCGTGTGTGTGCGCACGCGTGCACGTGCGCGTGTGTGATGAAGACTTCAGTCTACTCTCTTGGCAACTTTCAAATATGCAATAAAAAGTTCTAACTATAGTCACACATCACTGTACATGACATCCCCAGGGCTTGCAACTATTTTGTAATGGGAAGTTTCTTTTAACCCCTTTACCCATTTTTTAAAATTTAAAATCATGTTTACATAAGAATAAAATCTTAATTAAAGGTGAAAAATTCAACTCTATGTTGCTTGTAAGAGGTATAACTTACAGAAAGTCATAAAATTTGAAGTTAAAGATGATCAAAGACATACCAAAGATAGACATATATTATGAAAGAAAGCAGTATTTAGTCATGATCTAACATGAACTGTTAACTGTTAGAAACCTTAGTGTCCAAAATAAGACACTACTGAAATACATAAAGAAAAAATTACTAACAATTGAAAGAGCAATGGAGAAATTACAAGAGTAAAGGGGGATTTTGATATATCCATTTTTCTACCTTTTCCATACAAAGAGTCTATAAAAGGAGTATAAAATTTAAATGAAGAAAAACCAAAATAAGTAAAAATTAGAAATTAATTTTAAAAACATAATAGTATAGCTAATTTTCTCTCACAATGCAATAAAATTTGTAATTAAAAATAATACTGTAAAAACTATTGATAGCTGGACTTCAGAGGAAAAAAACTGAATGAGTATATAATACCTTCAAATAATTATGGTAGCATATTACATATCAGTTCTTCCAAGACACAGTCAAAGATGTTCTCAGATGAAAATCCAGTTTCCTATGCCTTTATGTAAATACAGAAATGCAGATGTGTAAATAAATAAATGATAAGAATTTTGCAAATAAGCTGGGAAAAAACTCAGTGGATAAGAAAACAGAATTGCAAAATGAACTTAATAACTGGCTCTTTGGAATAAATAATACATAATGAGCCATAAGGAGATTAAAGAACGGCAGGGGAATACGTGTACAACTTTATACTAATATATTTTATATACTGTACAAAGTAGGTGTTTTTGTTGGGTGCAAATTATAAAAAAATATTCAATAAGAACTAGAATTATTGAATCGATCAATAATGTGAGGGAAAAAAAATAGCAAAAGCTAGCTCAAGGCCCCAAGGGTTCCCTTTCAAACTTCAAGGAATAATTGTTTCCCAGTTTACGTTGACTGTTATATAGAATAGAAATGAAGGAACTTTTATTAATTCTATTCATCAAGGTAGCATAACCTTGCTATGACATTGTGCCAGAAATTGGACGAAAAAAGAGAAAACTATAAATCCATATTATGTTTAAGCATAAATACAAAAATCCTTAAATAAATGAATGAATTCTTAGAGTGAATTCAGCAGTATTTTAAAATGTTATCTACCTTGACCAATTAAGGTTTATTTGAGGATTTTAAGACTGTCTTCAAATGTATTGGCATAATTCATTTTATCTATGGAAAAAGAAGAGACGTCTTATATGGGCCAATGAATCGTTGTGTAATGAATGCAAAATTCAACATCTGTTCTTGATTATAACAACTTGTAGCAAAATGGACGTAGAATATCACAACCCAAAAAACAGCCTCATGTTCTGGGGTGTAGTGAAAAGTATTTCTTTAAATGAGGGAGAGGGCAAAGTTACCCACCATCGCCATTGTTATTTATTTTTCAGAAAGAGTCAGCAAATGTCATTAGACAAGAAATCAAAATTTAGCATGTAAATATTGAGAAAGAAGGAATAAAATGATTACTTATAGATGACATGAGTATGGACTTACAAAATAAAAACCCAACAACCATCAGGAAAAGTAAGAAAGTATCTGGTAAGAAAATAAAAATAAAATGTGAAAATGTTCTCCTAGAATTTCAAAAAGTTTGAAAAATGCAAACATCTTATCTCTAGCAATCTGCTTGGGAAGACTTGTGTTATATGAGAAACTAAAATTCTACAGAGTGACATGATGAAAAAGGCTTGCATGAATAAAAAAGACCGCAGTGTTCTTGGGTGGGAAAACTCAGTAATGATCAAAAGATTAACATTTTCCAATGTTAAAAGAAATGAATTTAATAAAAATTTCAGTAAAACCACCATGAGAATTCAGAATGTAACATTGTTTTAAATAATCCACTAGGAAGGCTAGATGCTCTAGAAGGTTAGGGGAATTTTGAAAATAGAAATGAGAAAAGAATGCTCTAACACTATGCCTTAAAGGGGAAGACAGTAGGACACTAGCGCAGCCAGGGTAAGACTTGGTGGAACACAGGAAAAAAAGAAAGTGGAGATGAATATATATACTTCTGGGTGGGTGGGAAAGCTTCTCTGAGCATTGAACTTGGAGGTGGTAAGTATGAAGGGATATTGGATACATTTTACAATATTGTAATAAACGAAAGCTAAGCAACACCCACCCTATTTCTATAACACAACAGCCAACTAACAAAGACAAATAAATTTAAAAAAAAGATGGCAAATAACAAAATTGAAGAATATCCTTATGAAACAGTAAAGATTAGCCCTCTTAATATATATGAGTGTTTCAATAGCAATAAGAAAAATAAACGAACATCCCAATAGACCAATGAGACATGGTCATGAAAAACTCACCAGAGAAAAATACACAGGAAACATTTCAAACTGAAGAGATCAATGAATGCAAATAAAAACAAGATACAATTTATGACAGGTTTGTGGAATAAATGGGAATGATTGGCCTTTTCCATCTTTAGGAAGGTGGACATTTTCTCCTCAATGGATGTGAAGAGTATTAATTAGTACAACCTTTTGAGGGAGGGGATAATGATGTGTGTGTGTGTGTGTCTGTATATATAGAACATATAGTAAGCACTCTAAAAACGTTATTTCCTTTGCTCCAATTTCATCTATAAGATTTCCTAAGGGAGAAAAGTAAACAATCTAGATCCTTTATAGATAATAATGACCTTTATCTCCCCGTCCTATTTTTCTTTGTATAACATTTCAAGCAAATTTATTTTTTATCATAGCGTCAAAAGCAATTCTGAATGACATTTTGTCCTTCATCATTGTTTTAGGGACTATAAATTCTAATCCATGAGGCTCAAAAGCCATGGTTTATAGTTTTCAAATATTTTCAGTTGATGTTTGTTGAATAAAGAAAACAAATTTAAAGACAATATCTTAAAAAATACCAATGGGGCACATGGATGGCTGGATTGGTTAAGCGACCAACTCTAGCTTTTGGCTCAGGTCATGATCTCAGGGTGGTGGGATCGAGCCCCATGTGCAGCTCCCACTCAGCAGGGAGTCTGCCTGAGATTTTCTCTCTCTCCTTCTGTCCCTCCCTCTCCCACATCCCCTGCATGCACTCTGTCCCTCTATAAATAAATTAATAAATAAAATCTTTAAAAAAACCCAGTCCCCCTCAACTCCCCACATACACAAATGAACAGCAGGAAGAATCTAAAACTTTTTTAAGATGTGAAGACTATTAAAAAATTCAGGTGAACATGACCTGGGTTTTATTTTGAGTAAAAAAACATTAACTAAACCATGAGTTGTGATTTAATTTGGCATGAACACTAGGGTGTTAATAAGAGTTTGGAGTGGAGAGGTGAACGCTAAGCCCATCTCTTTTTAGTTATGCACTGATGTCCACTTGGCACTACAGAAGTGTCTTAGCAGAGTGGAGGGCAGAAAACAAAGAAGTGGCTCCGGGGACTCGAAGCACCAGGAGTTGCGAGATTTGGAGTGACACTCTTCGTCCGCTTTGTTGTGCAAGAATTGTGGAGGTCTGCGCTGTGATCTGCTGAAAGTGAAAATGCTGTGATGCGCGGAGCTGCTGCATGACTGGTAGTGTAATATTCATTTACTGCAAGTAAGCAGCCATTACCAGGATTCATAAAAAGGGGTAATGAATGGTATCGTTAGCTTTTTAAAAAATTGGAAAATAAATGGCCACTTACTGGTTGTTTTGAAATGCTAATGAATTATGGTGGGATCATTTCCAGTTGGTCAAGTTTATGTCCCCAAAAGAGAGTTTTGCAAATATGGTTCAGAACCCAAGTCAATGCTGCGCCTATGCAGATCCTTTGAACACGTACTAAATGGAAATGAGAGGTTCTTAACTCAAGAGATTTCCTTAACCTTTTCCTCTATGGCTCTTGGTGCCATCATGGGGTAAGGTGAGCGTGAATCCCTTGGGGACATCATTTCCCAGCAGACAATGGGACTGGTCCTAAGTTCCTCCTGGAATAGCAGATCCCAAGGAAGCGGGAGGGCCATGGAGCCCCCACAGTAGGCACATTTGTTACTCAAGAGATGTGACCCTGCTTTGGCCAATCAGAATAGAAAACACTCTGGTTCAGGAAGGTGCAGAGACAGGTGGTTGAGCAAGGTCTGGGACAATCTTGGGAGAGGGTGTGCAAGGTTGGTCTGGCTAATCTCTTTTTTTAAGAAAGTTTATTTTTTATAATTTTAAAGATTTCATTTATTTATTTGACACAGAGAGAGAGAGAGAGAGATTACAAGTAGTCAGAAGAGGCAGGCAGAGAGAGAGGGAGAAGCAGGCTCGCTGCTGAGCAGAGAGCCCAATGAGGGCTTGATCCCAGCACCCTGAGATCATAACCTGAGCCGAAGGCAGAGTCCTAACCTACTGAGCTATCCAGGTGCCCTTAAGAAATTTTTTTTTTCGCCCTTAAGAAATTAAAAAAAAAAAAAAAAAAAGATTTATTTGTTAGAGAGAGAGAGAGAGAGAAAGAGAGAAAAGATGGTTAGAGGGAGAGGGAGAGAATCTTAAGTAGACTCCCTGCTGAGCAGGGAGCTGAACTGGGGCTCAATTCCAGGACCCTGAGATTATGACCTGAGCCAGAATCAAGAGTCTGCTTAATCCACTGAGCCACCCAGGCGCCAGTGGCCCCCCTGCACCCCCAATCTCCTTTAAAGGGACTTTTCATTTCTAACAGGAACGATCCCATGGGAAACGTGTGCTTGCATATACACACAGACACACACACCCCTCAAACCCTACCCCTCCAATCCCCTCTCTCACCTGTTTTGGAATCTCTCCCCTAGTTCACATATAAGAATCATAGCTTTTGGGCAAACTCATCCGTCGGTGCCAATGCCTCACTAGTCACCATTGAAGAAACTCGAAATAAACAGCCTCATCCCCACCCCTGCTCTGGCTCAGTAAAACCAACTACCAATTGAGCACAAAAGTGCCTAGTGAAAAACAAACAAACAACCAAACAAGAAACCCTTCAAAATTGGGAGCAGTCACATTTGGGAGGAGGGTAACAAAAGCTTTTATTTGCAAAGGCCCTGAGCTAGAGAGACTTTTAACAAATTTTTTATTTTATTTTTTTAAATTCACAAAGGCACCCTGCTCCCTGGGAAGAGAGATGATGCCAGGAGCCCCTGGGACACTGGGCCACTTCCCTCACTTCTGTGGTGAAAGGAAAAAAAGCTGCTTTAATTGTGAAAGTTTATTTTTTCACAGCAGACTTTAGAGGAAGACCCTCGGCAATCCTCACTTTGAAGCCTTATACACGGCCTCACCAACTCTACTTTTATGCATTTGAAATAAGAATAGCTCAGCAGCAATTTGCTTCTTTTTGACTCTTGTTTTAAAACTCATTTCTCTCCTACCTTTGAAGTGCAGAGAACTCTCTTAGACACCAGCCTTTTTGGATGGCAAAATGTTAATCACAGGAATTTATTTTTTGTGCTAACAAATGTTTTCCTTGGAGACTTTTTTTTTTTTTTTAAATCACGGATACAGAACTTTTAAAAAAGATATAAATTAAATCAGGTTGTGGGGACATTTCCCTGGGGAAGAACACCTCCCTTTAGAAGATTCTCCCCATCACCGGGTCATTCCAGGAGCCTCCAGTACTTACAGAGGGAAGAAAATACTTCCCACCAAGACATCAAGTCAAAGAGCATTTTCTTCTAAGGAGATCTCACGCCAGTGCTCTAAAAGGCAAATTCTAGTTATTGTAAACAGGGGCCCAAGGGCAAAACCGAACCGCAAACAGCCCGGAGGCTCTCCGGCATGTCTCCTTCCTGCCCGAAGTTTCCCCAATTGCCTGTGAAAGATTTGGAGGCGTTTCTCCAGAGCTCTGATCAGCAGATTTGATGTGTGGATTTAGATCAATTTTTTCTTATGGCAAATCTATATGTTATTCTCCGTCTTCATTTGGCCCTATTTGCTGAGTGGTTGTTACTCAGGGGCAAGGGTCGCTCTCTGGCGGCTGAAGCGGCCAGGCAATCTTTTACTCCTCACGGGAGGAGTGCGAGATATTAAATCACACTTGACGTACCTGAGGCCCAGTAACTTCATCCATATTTTATCTGCTGTAAATTTAATACCACAGCACTTTTTAGGGTGATGTATTTATTAACTGGCTGGGGATGAGCAGTACAGAAATTCAGTTTGTTCAGGAAAATACAATGAAGACAGTCTGACAAGTTTATGAAGTAAGCACAATAGCTATTTATTACTTTTTAAACACACGGTTGGCTGAAATGTCTTTAGCAGTGTTTGTTCAGTCAGTGCATAATGCTTTCTAAGTCATCTCGGCTTATTATTTTTTTTTCTTTGAATGTTAATAAAGTCTTTTTCTTGGAAAGCAACCTGGTGGCCCCCACGGGCTGGGGCTCGGTTTCGGATGGCTTCCCTGGTGCTCTTCAGGGAGAGAACCGTATCTTTGTTCTGCACCAAGTGCCCTGCGGAATTGTGGGAGATGGAATCGCCTTCAGACCCGCTGCAGCCGGTCTCCTGCCCCACAAGCCATGTGTGAGACTGTTCCAGAGTGACGGTTCCCAGGAGCCCCGCTTCCCTCAATTCTGCTTGCTGAACTTTTCATTCTTCCTTTCAACCTTTCTTTCCTTCCTTCCCTCCTCCCTCCCCCCTTCCTTCCTTCCTCCCCTTATTCCTCCCTCCCTTTCCTCTTCCTCCTCTCCTCCCTCCCTCTCTCCTCTCCTTCCTCCCCTTCTTCCTCTCCTCCTTCCTCTTCTTCTTCTTCCCTCACCTCCTTCCTCCCTCCTCTACTTCCTCTCCTCCTCCCTTCCTTCCCCCCTTCTTCCTCCCTCCCTCCCTCCTCTCCTTCCTCTCCCTCCCTCCTTTCCTTCCTCCCCTCCTTCCTCCCTCCCTTCTCTACTTCCTCCCCTCCTCCCTTCCTCCCTCTCTCCCTTCCCCACTTCCTTCCTCCCCACCCCCCCTTCTAACACTGTCCCTGTTTCGCAGCGTGTGTGCTCCCAAATCCTTACTTTACCTGCACACAAATGACAGGCTTTGCTCTGGTGAGCCACGGGGCTGCCCCACTTGCCCTTTCTCTGTCTGCAGGCAGGTGAAGTTAGCTCTTCCCTGAAAGGGAGAATGAAGTCTGCTCCATTGGTTTGTATAATCATGAAGTCTGACCAAACATCGTTTTCCTTCTCTTTCTTGAAAGAGCACTTCTTGAGGACTTGGGCAGAGCTGAGCCATCTGTAAGTTCTAGCGAGTGGGGACAGCATTCTTGTGGCTAGAAAGGTTGCCCCCCTCTGCTCAGTTGTGGATCATTTTCTTTGGTGCTCTTTGGTTTTCAGTCCATGGGCTCACCAGCCTGCAGCAGATATCTCGAAAGAAGACAGGAAGGCTCTCCACTTTACCATCAGGATTAAGACGAAGTGTCCCAATTCCAGAAACCAGGGCTACAGCAGTGGTTCTCCAAGTGTGTTTCGAACCACCGGCAGCAGCACGCCTTGGGAACTTGTTGGCTCTGCAAATTCTCTGGCCCCACCCCCGAGATCAGAAGGGAGGGGGACGTGTGTAGTGGGGGAGTGGGGGTCAGTGGTCCACGTTTTAACAAGCCCTCCAGGTGATCTTGATGATGTGCAAGTTTGAAAATCTCTGAACTCAAGTCTTGATGAATTACAAACCAAGGACCTATGTACAGTATCAGTGTCCTTGATTTGCCCCCCACGCCCACTGCCCCAATATAGCAGGGTTCTGGCAGGATCTGCTGCGTCATGATCCTCAGGGAGGGAGCACAAATTTGACTGCCTTTAGCAACACTGCTCTGACAAAGTGCATTCTGGTGCCAGATACAAATACTGTTTTGGATTACTCAGTATATTTAGAATCATCTCTTGGCATGGCTTCTTGTGAGATGACTCAGTTTTGCTTCAGGAAGGGGCGGGCCAGGGGGACTGGCATTTTTTGAGGGAGAGAAAACTGTTATCAGTAAATCTCTTTAAAAGTTAACTCCTACCACTTTTTATTACAATGATGATAGATACATTTATGTTCTTTTGGTCTTCATAATGCCTTTTCTCCCCCAAATAAGATCAGAATATTTTCAGGAAACGTTTCAATTCAATTGGGTATGCACCGTCTCCTTCCTGGCCCTCTACTATGGCATGATTTAAAAATAAACAGAATATATGAAGAGGGAACACTTCAAATCTATCTTCTTATCATCATTTAAAAATATATTTACTCTTTTTACCTTCCTGAGTGCATCATTGCAAAATGCTTTTCGATTCATCCCTTGATGTTTTTTCCTCTCTGAAGCATTGGAGAATGCAAATCTGCAGGACACACTGTTGCCTCTGACTGAGTGTATCAAACCAAATTATCAGAACAGGAGCTTTGAATCTTACACTCGGAGGGCGTTGATTGGGTCATAGTCCGTGGGTCAAGAAAAGAGGGTTACTACGGTGCTCACAAGTTATAAAAGAACTTGAATTCACCTCCAAAATCTGGGGATGCTTTTGGGTTTCACAATTTGGAACTTAGATGAAATTATAATCTGAATTGTTTCTTTTAACTATAAAATGTGTTTCTCTTAAGAAGGTCACATGGGAATGAAGGGAGACACACTGATATGACAAGAGCAAAATTAAATGAGTTACCAGAGCCTAAATCGCTGAAATCTGCTCTTCCCTTTTACTCCAGGCTCATAACAAAGCATTCATCAAGAACAACATCTCTCTCTTTTTTTTTTTTAAGATTTTATTTATTTATTTGACAGAAAGAGATCACGAGTAGGCAGAGAGGCAGGCAGAGAGATAGGAGGAAGCAGGCTCCCTGCTGGGCAGAGAGCCTGATGCGGGGCTCGATCTCAGGACTCTGGGATCATGACCCAAGCCGAAAGCAGAGGCTTTAACCCACTGAGCCAGTGCCCCAAGAACAACATCTCTTTTAAGCGGATACATATTACACATCTTACTTAGTACAAATCTTTATAATTCTGAACTTCAGGAAATGGAGGCTGAAGGATACTCTACTGATTAGGATAGCCTGTTATATAAAGCAGTTTTGTTTTCCATACAGCGGATCCGTGACGCAGTTGTGGCTCATGAAATCAATTTCGTTGGTCATGATCTGCATTAAAGAATTAAATTGAGGAAACTAGCCTAAACTACAATGGAATACTGTAGAGAACAACAGAATCCATTACACTATACAGCGAGGTTGAGTCTTACTTCCAGGAAATGTTTTAGTATAAGGTTGTACATAAGTGTTCATAAAAACCCAAAAAGAGAGTACTGAATATTTATAGTTTAGTAGTTTTGTTATTAGTGACTTGTCTGGAACTTCTTACCTTAAACAACAACAAAACAATAGCAACCCCCCCCCCCATAAATTCAGGCTAGAGGCTGTTTGAAGGAGAGGGAGATAGCTAGGCACAGTTAAGCACAAAGCTTAAAATCTGTCCTCAGATACCTTGATTCATTCATCATTCATTCATTCATAAACCATGAGTAAATTAATAAATTTCCCTATGCCTCAACATCATTATCTGTGAAATGCCACTCACAACAGAACCTATTAAATTATGGTGAAGATTAAATCAGTTACTACATGTGCTTAGAATAGTGTACGTACTAAACGCAATGTGAGCTATTAGTATAAATATTATCTACATTTAATGTATGCCGACTGTATATAAGACACAATGCGAGGCTCAAAGGGAATCCAAAACTGGTTGTCCATTTTCATCTGTGACCGCTCACAGAGGGGACATTCAGATAAAGCTTCTATATATTGCCTTTGGACACAAGTCAAAATGAAGGGACATTGTCCATGTTTACTTAAGAAATATTTATCTGTCTACCTATCTATCGTTTATGAATTCTGACAAAAAGAAATAAAAGTCAAGACTTCTGATGAGAGTTTAAGGTAGAACAGAGGATGTTGAGCATATGCCAACCTTGTCACACTGGGTGACCTTGGTCAAGATTCTTCACCTTGTAGAAGCATCTTCGTCTATGAAGTTGGAGATCTGGGCTATTATTTCCAAGATCCCTGCTGCTGTGGACTGAACTGTGTCCCCCTGAATTCACACATGGAAGCCTGACCCCAATGTGACTGTATTTGGAGACAGGGCCCTTCGGAGGTAATTAGGGTCAAACTAGGTCATAAGGGGGGACCCGAACCTATAGGACTGGTGTCCTTATGAAGGGAAGCAGTGCCCGAGATCCTTCTCGCTCTTTCTCTATGCATACAGAGGAAAGGCCATGTGAGGACACCGTAAGAACGCACTGCTTGAAAGCCAGGAAGAGGTCTCCAGGGAAATCGAGTTGGTTGGAACCTTGATCTTAAACTTCTAGCTTCCAAAACTGCAAGAAAATAACTGTCTGTTGCTGAAGCCACCCAGTTTGTGGTATTTTGTATGGCAGCCCCAGCGGACTGAGACATCTGACTCTGAGGTTTGTAATGGCTGCAGACATGTGGCACTGGGCAGTTTCTACTAGACAGTCCTTCCCTGACGGTCCCAGTTCTGGGACTTGAGAATCTTTGCTCTGGAATGAGAGTCAGTTCAGAAACACAGGCTGGACCTTTGTCCAGGTGGAAATGGACAGCCCTCTAGAATAGTTCTCTCATTAACTTCTCTACCCTGGCACGTACTCCTAAAGAACTGGTGAAGTCAAGGCTTGAGGGAAATACAAATCTGCTTTTTCCAAAAGCAACTGGTGAGGAGGACTTCGGTGAAATTCACAGGACAAGACAATGCTGAACTGGGTTTAATATTGTTCCCCCCAAAATTCATATCCTGGAATCTGGGAACGTGACCTTGCATGAGAGATCCTTTGGAAAGAAGAGCTATAATTAATTTAAGATGAATACATCTGGGACCCAAATCTGTTACAAGAAGAGGGGCATTTGGTCACAGGTGTATAGGGGAGAAGTCCACATGAAGACAGAGGCAGGGATTGGAGTGAATTTTTTTTTTTTTTTTTTTAGTAAGCTGAAGAACAGCAGGAATTTCTGGTAAGCACCAGATACAAGAAGAGGCAAGGAAGTCTTCTCCCCTGGAGCCACCAGAGGGAGGAGCATTTCCTCGCTGACCCCTCGATTTTGAACTTCTAGCTTCCGAACAATGGGAGAATATATTTCTGTTGTTTTAAGCCACCCAGTTTGGGATAGTTTGCTATGACAGTCCTAGGAAATGAATGCAGTGCTTAAGAATAGTGACTGCGTTATAAAAACACAAGTGCAAATAATTTATGTTTTGAAACAATATGTAAAATTTGATATAAACCAACTGCTCCCTCCCTACTTGTAAAAATTCCCCCAAATCCCATAAAACAATGAATGTAGTTTAGAACGGTAGTCATAAAATGACCAAAATGCATTGTCCTTCCTTTTGTATCCATCAGTCCCCCTCTATGGGTTAACCAATACACAATTGTACAATTGTACACTGCAATTTCACCTTACAGGCACACAAAAGTAAATCCGAGAAGTTGTTTCTATATCCCTTTTCCTGATGCAGCGGACACAGTCTGTACTGCTAAACGGAGGGAGAGTCAAGCGTGCATTTTGGAAAAAAATGAACCGGTTGGAAGAGGAAGAGTTGGGGTTATGGAAGGGGAGGCCCCACGTCTTTGCTTTATGTGTCAGATGTCCTTACTCAACCTTTAGATGTATGTTCCATGCTTTTCTTATTTTTTGATGCTGAGTAACCTGGGGCTTGTTTCCATAACACCGAAAGCCCAGTGCACTCTGCATGAGGATCCAGGGATGCTGAAGATAATCCCTGTCTGGAGAGAATGGGCCAGGCCCAGCGCCTGAGATGCAGGTGAAAATAATAATAATAAAAAGTACAGAATGTGAAAAACAAACAAATCCGGAAAAGAGCCGGGATGCCAGCAAATCACCTCAGCAGGAGGCCTCCAGCCCTCTTACACCTGAGCAGTAAGCATCCTTGGGGAAGTAGGAAGTGCTCCTGGAAGGGAGCAGTAGTTGGGGGGGGTAGGCGAGCAGGGGCACCAGCTTGAATCCTGGTGTCGAGGGGAGTTGCCTGACATTCGGTAGGAAGGGACCCGCCTATAGAGGAAGGCTGGGACCAGTCTGGCTAAATGAGGTGAGGCCCCTTCTTGAAGGAGTCTATTCCTCTCTCCTGGGCCCCCCTCCCCCACCCCAGAGAGGACTGTAATGAAAGGGGGAAATCGAACTTGTCTTTTCCCCAGATGACTCTTGCTGCACATTGGGTTATTGGAGATGGTGATGATAGGGGCGGGGGACCCAAAGAGAACTATTTCCTTTGTCTCAAGTTCCAGAGGTTCAGGACTCTTGGTATGTGGAAGGCCTTTGAGGTTAAGGCAAAAGCTGCATTTCTACATGAGTTTCATTTTCTTTTATAATTGCACAGACCCGAGCCACCTGTGGTTCTTGCAAGCGCGTGCAGACAAGGTGAGGTGGGAGTGAAGGTCCCATGACATCATCTGGTGCCCAGAGCATGCCTGGGCCTCAGGGCTCCATATGCTGATCTCCTCTGGTCCCGAACCCACCCTGTGTGGTGCCTGCCACGCAATTCCTGTCTCAACACAGGGGACGCCCAGAGCGCGGGGCGGGGAGTTAAGTGTTTTGTCGGGAGGTCTGAAATAGCCAGCTGAAGGCCTCTTTAACCATCGGGCGGGGAAGGGCTGGGCATTGGCATTTCTGCAAGTCGTCCAGGGTGACTTGGTACGCTTTCAGAGGTTTGAGGGTCCCTGAGCTACACTCCATGGAGTGGCCTGGAGGGCGTCTCAGGATGAAGCTGCCTCTGTGTTTTCCCTGAGGTTTGGACCCTCATCCCACATCATGAAACACAAGAGAGAGACGGATGGTAAAGTCATTTTCTTTGTTATCCAGGAGGATTGGGGCGGGGTGGTGAGGGGCAGCCGGGGCCAAAAGAAGTAGTAAAGGAGAAAAAAAAAAAAAATCTCTAAGATGAGAAAGGCAAATGAAGCAAAGAAATGACATGAATGAACAATTTGAAGCGGCAGGAGGGGAAATGTGACAGGGCCTCGCTCAAGGAAAAGGGAGGAAAGATCAAATATTTCAACTTCACTGGCCCCCCTTTGTTCCTCTATGAGCCCCACCATTCCCCACTTTCTACCTCCTTCCCTTCATCAGAGGGTGGTCAGTGGTGAGGGGCTAGACAGATTCATACCCACAGGCAAGAGGGCGAACCAGCACACCTGAATGATTTGTGCTCGCCCCTTCGGCGCCCCCCTCCATGTCCGCCCCAACAGTGATGGCAAAACACAGAATCAACAGGCCCCATTTAAATTTCTTGACAATTAACTCAAATGAGAGAATCCGGTACTCCGGTTGGCTTTGAAAACCCTCTTTGCCATTCTGATCAGTATCCCTCCTTTTGATGAGCGTCCCTGCTTAAAAACCCCTGAGCTGGATCGTATTGGGGGATTTTTATTTATTTATTTTTTCCACTCCGACAACCAGTTTTTACCAAGTATTCTTAGTACAAGCGTCACAGGTGTGTGGGGAACCATTTCGTCCCGCTTTGGTATCTAAAATAGAAAGCCCCCAGTGTTTTTTATATGTAGGCCAACAATTTCCTCCCACACCGTCTGCGCCACTGTTTGTTTTAAGCGTGGCCTAATTTCATGTTAGGAGTGGGTCTGGGAAGGCAGCCATTCTCCCGGAATATGACAGGACGGAGGGATCGATATCAGCTCTGGGGCTGAGAAGAAAACTTGAGCTGCTGTGTTCCCCAGGGGCCTTGGTCGCTGGTGAAACCGAGAATTTGTGCTCCAGTTAAAGATAGTCTTCAAAAAGAAAGTGCTGGGGGGAAGTACCAGCCATTTAGCTTTTGATCAGTGGGATGAACTGATAACATTTTGGGCCAGGGAGATGTCAGTCAGCCCAGCGTGTGCCGAGGGGGGCACACGGCAAGCAGCAGAAGAACCGGGAAGGGAAAAAGTGGGTGGCAGGAAGGGAGGACTCTGAGCTGGCACTGGTGGAAGTTACTGGGGGCTTCCGGAGGCCTTGCTATCCTGTGCGTTAAGAGCATGGTGCTGATGGCCACTAGGAGGAAGGAGGTGGAAGCTCTGCTTTGTTGACAGCTGCTATGGTCCGAATGCTCATGTTCCCCCAAAATTCGTACGTTGAGACCTAATCCCCGATGTGATAGTATTAGGAGGTGGGGCTTGGGGGACATGACTAGGTCACAAGGGCAGAGCCATCATGAATAGGATTAGTGTTCTTATGAAAGGGAGCCCAGAGAGCTCGCTCACTCCTCCCACTGTGTAAGGACACAGGGAGAAGGGGGTCATCTGCGAACTGGGAAGGGGATCTCTCCAGACCCTGAGTCTGATGGCACCACAACCTGGGACATCCCAGCTTCCAGAATGATCAGAAATACCTTTGTTCTTATAAGATACTCAATTTATGATATTTTTGTTGTAGCAGCTCGAGCAAACGAACACAGATACCGTGAGCAATCACTCCTCCTCAGGCTGGACCCTGTTCTTTCCCTGAGGCTGCGCTGGAGACGCCCTTAAACTGGCTTGATGTGTGTGGCAAAAGGAAGTGGTTTTGACAAGGATGGCCTCAAGATGGTCTATCGGACTATTTTGCTGGCACGAGCTTAGAAGGTCGTGCATGTGCCTAGGAGTACACCCACGTGTAGATAGTGTGTGTCTGTGTCAGGCTAGAGTGCCACATGCTTGTGGGGGAGGGGGGAACTTAAACAGCAGACCTCTGCTTCTTGAGGTTCTGGAGTCTGCCGGGCCAGGATCAAGGTGCTGGCTGATTCCGCTCCTTATGAGGGCTCTCTTTGGGGACTGCGATGGCTGACTTCTCTGTCTGTCCTCATATGGCCTCTCTCCAATCCAGGAACAGGGGGAGAGAGAGAGAGTGAGAAGGAAGGGGAAGAGAAAGGAGAGGAGAGGGAGGGAGAGGGGCCCTCTTCTATAAGAAGGCTGCTTATAAAGGCCAGTATCATGAGGGTGTCACTTTTGTGACCTCAGCTAGCTCAAATTATCTCCCAAATGCCCCATCTCTAAACACCATCCCACTGGGGGTCATGGCTTCCACACATCAATTTTAAGGAGACACACCAGTGAGTCCATTGCAGCCTCATCAACTTCATCATGACCTGGGAGGCCGACATTAGTCCCCTATTGCACCAATGAGTCAGGGCTCTGAGCAGAGCTGGGATCAGAGCCCAGTTGGTCTTCAAAGCCATGGGTTTGCTGCTAAGCCATTCCAACTCTCCAGTGTAGGACCTCTGACCTTGTCAGTTAGGAAGTACACAAATGGCAGAGGTGTTTGTTCTCTGTGTTGGTGTCTGCCAGAAACACCTTGAAACTAGGCATTCAGTCTTTGAACCAAGTTGCCTTCCACTCACGTCTTGTCTCAGTGTCCCAGGCTTTTGCTTTTTTCCCCTTCCTCTCTTCCCTTCCCTTGGCTTCTCTTGCCTTGCCTTCCCTGTCCCTCCTTCTTTTCTTTCTTCCCTCCCTCTCTTCCTTCCTCACTCCATCCCTCCTTTGCTTCCTTTCCTCCTTCCCTTCTTTTCACCCACTCACTAGCTACCTTGTCAGTTGAGTCTTTTTTCCTGTCCCTCATCTCCTGACTGGGTGAGGTTATTAGGCATATAGACTTGTATTTGCCCCACTTGGTTCCTGTCACAGCTGCCTTCTAGGCACACAGATGATTCTTATCATTCACAAACTTTGCTGCATGTTAGGGTCTCCTGGCCATTTTCTGAAAGATCCTTATGCCCAGGCCCATCCTCATGCAGATTGATTCCGAATTTGTTGGTGATGGACTCCAGGAGAGGCAACAGTTTTCCTCTGCCCTCTTAGGGTTCCTGACTGATACTTAACCTGTCAGAAATAGATTAATGGGAGAAAAGCATACGCATTTATTTAATGTGAGTTTTCCATCACACAGCAGACTTTACAAGGAAACGAAGGCAAGGAGAAACTGGTCAACCTCAATGTGGTTATGGTAGTTTTGATAAAGAGTAAACAGTTGTGGAAAAATGTCTACCAAGCCAAGGCCATATTTTGGGATGGTGTCTCCTGAACCCCATCAAGACCGAGGCATCTCCCCAGGTTTGTGCAATGTGCAGCCAGCTGTGAATGTATAGAATATGGTGAACCATCAGTGCTTTCCAAATAAACATTTGTTGAGCGTCTACTTCATGCAAGGCACTCGGGAGACAGGGATGTATGCCCTCACTCCCATGCACACTAAAGGTGGGGAAGAGCTTTAAAATGCAAATTGTACTGTTTCTCACCTCCTTACCTTGCTTGGAGCAGTTGGCATTAAAGTGTTTTTAAGCTTCTTAAGTGTGTGGTCAGGTCTTGCTCTTGCAAGATGGTGGGGATGGGGGCCATAAGTAGAGGATCTCCACAGATAATTTATTTTTCTTATCGCACCATTACTTTTGACCTCTTTCCTCATCAAACCTTCAACAAAAGCTGCTGATGTGCAGCAAAATGGACTCGTTGGAGCCTCATCTCTATTTTTCTCGCTCAACCTTTTGTAGAGGTGCTAATGAGGATTAAGTCACCCAAAAGGTGGGCCGCAGCAGGGGACATGCAGAGATTCAAAGAGCCTGCATCATCTACTCAAGACGTTTTCTAAGTTCTATTTATTTTCAAGCAGATGATCACAATAATATACAGGCAGTGGGGGGCGGGGTGCTACTGGTGTGAGAGTTTGTGTTACATCATCGGAGATTGTATTTCAGCGTAGATGCAGTCCAACCACTGGGCTCAAAGTAGAGCACTCGGCATTGATGGCTACTGACCATCTTGTCAAGTTCAGAGTCCTGCCAAAACCCTTGAACACAAATTGGACCATGGGTGGCCATGCGGCTTCCAGCTTTTGGTAATGCTCTAACTCATGGCTTTTGCAGACCCCTACCTGGGATCTTACCGTTTTCAGTGAAGGCTTCTCCCTATTTCTGGATTGGTGAAGCTCACTCTGACTCACCTGAGCTCCGCAACCCTATCACCCCGTTTCTAAACTGGGACATTTCCCCTGATACTCAGGAAGATGTGTGGACTAGAGAAAATGAAACACGAAGAGGTGTTCAGCATAATACCCAGCCCTGGCATCTAAGCTCAAAGCCTGTGTTAAAAGGACTTCCGTCTCTTTTCCTTGTGTTGTCTCCCTCTTGGCTTTCAGAACTGAGAAAGCTTAAGCTTCTGATTGTTTCAAATGGCAACAGCTCCATAACTTGTCCCAATTCTTTACCACATCTGAGGACATGTATGGAATAAATCAAAAGACTGAGCTGAAATTAATAAGCTTGGGGAGGATCCTAACACTAAAGAACTTCAGCGGGTTTAGGGGCATCAATTCCTTTGTCCAAGTCTTTTTCAGTGGAGAGACTTAAAATATCATTGTTTATTCAACGATGTGAGCACTTCTGGAATAGAGTCATAAAATGGCACCTGAATGAAAATGTGAAAGTCCAGAATAATGGATCTTACAAATGGAAGCAGTGTTCAGATGGAATTTCTAGCCAGAAGCAGATAGCTAGAGGTCAGGCTTCTGGAGAGGAAAGGGGAAGATAAGCCAAGAAAATGGCGGCTTCAAGACCAGTAGGAAACCCGGGTGTGGAACGAGATCCCACCGTTGTGCCCACTGGCTGATGGCAGGGAGCATCCAGCAAGAGCATGAGAGTGGTGCCGGTGACACTGGTCATACCTTTGTATTGGGCCACCAGCTGAGGTGCCACTGGCCTCAGCAGGACAGACAAGAGGGGATCTTTCTGCTCATCTCTCGGTCACGAGCCCACTCTATGGAGAAGTGCCTCTTTCCATTTCCCAGATCTACCTGAGTGGCTGCCCATGTAAATAGAATGGCTATTTTTGTTAAACAGAGCTTAACTATTTCTGAAACAGCCATTTATTTGTGAAGACGATTTTATGTTAATTTAATTATAAGAAAATTGAAAAGTGTAATACATAGCTAAGCCCTTAAGGCCGGTTAATCTATTTGGATTGTAACAAATATAATTTTTATTAGCTCAGCCTATTTGGATGGTAACGAGTGTAACCTTTCCATAGACATTACAGACTCTGAGTTATGGTCTATTTTTATGTAAAACCAGCCTTGAGTAGAATAAAAAGAAAGTTCTTTTATCTGTCATTGTGTTATGGAATCATTATATTAATGAGAGTAGAATCTGAGCCATTCCTATTATCTCAGAATGGAGCTCATGTCTTCTCTAGGTGTGATTGTGTGTGGGGGGGAACAGGTAATTTTGAGAAAAATGATCAGTCTTATAGAGAGGTAAAATATTCTCAAACCTCCTGTGGATAAAATATGTCGATTTTTAAAAAAGGTTGGATTTATTTATTTATTTGAGTGAGAGAGAGAGAGAATGCATGTGTGAGGGCGGGGAGGAGCAGAGAGAGAGGGATGAGCAGACTCCATGCTAAGCACAGAGCCCACCATGCGGGGTTCAGTCTCACAACCCTGACATCATGACCTGAGCTGAAACCAAGAGTCGGACGCTTAATGGACTGAGACACTGTGGCGCCCCCAAATATGTTGAGTTTTAAGGGGGGAAAGTCGCTCATTTTTTCCAGTCAATCAGACCATCTATCCAGAACCTCAACTCTCTTGGAACACAGTTGAGTGTGTAGGAAGAAGTGAAACAACAACAACAACAACAAAACTCCAACAGGCTAAAGTGGTTTCAGATAGTCTGAGTACCAGGAAAGCTCTTTTCTTTCATAGAAAAGTCTCCTATTTTATCTGGTTTCCCAGCCCGGGACAGACAGCAAACATGGCAACCGATACGGTAAGATTTACATGCAAATGAGCTCAGCAGCGTCAAGAATGGACCCTGGAACCCAACTGGCTGTTCCAATCCCAGCTTTGCTGCTTACATCCTGGGTCACATATGTGCCTCAGTTTCTCCTTCCTTAAAGTGGGGATGGCAGTTGAAGTGCCTGTCCCAGAGAGCTGTGCGAGGACATGGAGAAGTGAATAAGTGTGGAACACACTGAACAGCTCCTGGCACAGAGACAGCCCGACGGGAGCGATACAGTGCATTCTTCCCATACCAATGGAGGTAGCATGATGGCTGTTTTCTTTTTTCCAAAACGCCATTTTCTTTTTTAGGCTCTGGTGCCCATATGACATGGCCACATTGCACAGTCTTGAACTTTTCTTCAATATTTTTTTTTCCTTCACTATGCCAAGAAGAGCTTTGAAATGTATACACGTTTAAAAGTTCATGCCAAGTTTGGGAAAATTTCTGTATGATAAGCCATGGTGCTTAACGGAGCCCTCACTGTGTGTCAGGCCCCGGCCTGAGTACTTCCTGTATTAGGTGAGCACAGAGCATTCCATGCAAACCCAGAAACCTGGACAGCAAGAGTAGGCCTATGACTAATTCCTCGACTCTCCTTAGACTAACTGAGATACAGCATCATGTTGAATTGTCCCTATAGCTCCAAAGGACAGGAAGTGCCAAGATCACTTATAAGTGAGCAAAAAAGGCCTTAGAGAAGTCAGGTGCTGTGCTCAGAGTCCCGTAGTCAGAATGTGGTAAGGCCAGAATTCAAACACAAGTTTGCTTTATTTCCATATGCTTACCTTTAACCACTGGACTATATTCTCTGTCTCAGTCAGCTCAGGCTGATATAACAGAGTTTGGTAGACAGGGTGATATGAAGAACAGAAATGTATTTCTCACAGTTCTGGTGGGCTAAGAAGTCCAAGGTCAAGGTCAGACTATTTGGTCACTTAGGAGGGCCCTCCTCTTGGTTTGCAGACAGTACCTTCTTGCTGTCTCCTCAAATAGGGAATAGGAGATGATCTCTCTGGTGTCTCTCCTCTAATGATGTTAATGACACTAATTCCATTTATGAAGGCTACACCCTGGGGACCTAACCACCTTGCAAATCCCTGCTTCCTAATAACATTGCATTGAGGTTTAGAGCATCCATATTTGAATTTGCAGAGCACAACCATTCTACCCGTAGCCCTTCCCTTCACCTCTAGCTAAGAATCTCTGACATATTCACAACTTCAATAGCTGTTCACTAAAATAGCTGTTCACTTATAGAGTATCTTCCCTGAAGGGTTAAAAATCCACAAAGTATAAGTTAAGGTGATTCCACTGTACAAAACATGATTTTTCTTGATTTATAAAAATGTTGGCTCAGAATTCCACCAAATGGAATTCAAGAGGATTTTATATGACTCTAGGAAACTTTGCTTGAGGGGAAACTTGACTGACTTGAATCATCCAGTCACTTTGTCCACTCCTTGTTTTAGAAGGAACAGGAAAGATGGAAAGGTTCTTTGGGGCCCATTCCCAGGCAAGCGCTGTGTCACGTGTTCCTAGGTTTCCATGATGTCACCCACACTCTTGGATAGTAGGAAACAGGGGTCACCTTCTCTGAGCTATATTCACTTATTTGTACATTCACATTCTCACTTATTCAACAAGTACTTTGTTTTTTTGAGCTCCAATTTGCTGCCAAATGCTACAGTAGGCTCTGAAGATCAAGTGAACAAAAGCAATCAATCAAGGGACCCTTTTCTCATTCCATCAGTTACGCAGTCAAGGAATGCTTTCTGAGATCTGAGACTCCTAAGCAGAGAACAGGCTAGTCTAGTGAGCATGGTGACCAACCCCATCCCGATAACCAGGGACCCAGGCGTTCCCCAGGGAGACTTCCCAGGGCTTTCCTGACTCTCCTAAACTGGAAAAGTCCAGAGCAAATAGAGACTAGTACTAACTGGGATCGGGCTTGGAGATCCCATTCTCTGAGAGGGAACTAGATTGGAGTTAATTTCCGGTTTAGTTCATTCTCATTAGACCCTTCTCTGAGCACTTTGGTGTCCTGGGAGTGCTGGACCAAAAAAAGAAAGAAAGAAAGAAAGAAAGAGAGAGAGAAAAGAAAATTCCAGGCTGTCGAATGGGTTGTTGTTGTCCTGACAGGCAGAGGTGGGAAGGGGGCCTGGTTTTATACTGACATCCCTGTAGGCCAGCACACCCACTGCCATGTTGGGTTCCAGGGCTGGCCGCTAGCACGGTTGCATGGCCATGCCCTCCCAGGCAAAGGGGCATCTGCCAAATTCACCCTGACCCTGTTGGACATAACTAGCTACAGGGTTTGCAGTGGGTATGGGATGGGAAGGGCGCCAGAGCAAGGCTGCTGGGTTTGACATCTTTATCCACCCTTTCCTAGCCATCATCATGGGCATGTTCATGAGCTTTCCTACAGCCTCAAAGATGAGGTTATTACTGGCCAGTAGTTGTACCTATTCACAGGGTGGAGCACAGTGTGTGACGTAATCTTAGCATATTAGAACATTCTGGCACCCAAAAAGTGGCTGGGTGCAGTGGAAACAAGAACAGAGATTAAGAAACAGGAGACTGTCTTACTAAGCACTATCGTGGACAACAATGGTGAGTTGGAAAGGGCCGGCTTCTCTTCCCTTCAGGAGGCAGGGGTGAAGTTGCTTTCATGTTGCCTCAGCGCTTGGCTGTGTGGCTTGTTTGTTGGGCCTCTAGGACATCAGCTAGTGTGGCACAAGCAGAAACTTGGTGATGCCGGCCCAGAGGCTGCCTTGAAACTGCCACTTGGTGAGGGCCAGGATGGGCCACCCTGGAGAAAGGCTGGGCTGTCTAGCTACACAGCCCTTAGCCTGCTGCCGGTGATGGGGAGGTCAGGGCCACCTCAGGTGAGTCCATTCAAAGTGCCCAGAAAACCATGCAGTTGTAAGGCATCATCAACTGTTTTTTAACCACTCTGTTTGGACGTGGCTTGTTCTGCTTCTATTCCAGGTTTGGATTTTAAGCCTCATAAAGAACACAGGGAGGTGGCTGTCATTAGCTCCATTTTGCAGACCAGGAAGCAGTCTCGAAGCTCATGAGCCTTGTCTCAGAGGTCACACCTCGGCAGTGGCTCTTTCTCACCAGGGCTGACTCACTCTGACTAGGATTTTATGTTGTCTTCCATGTTCTTTAGAACATTATAATGTCTTTCCTTCAAAAGGGTCTCGCACCTCAAATTTCCTGTTGCAATACTGGTCAAAACCATGCAATACTGGTCAAAACCATGGTTTTTTTTTTTTATTGTTGTTGTTTTTTAAAAAAGATTTTATTATTTATTTGTTTGAGAGAGAGTATGAACAGCAGGAAGAGGCAGAGGGAAAGGGAGAGGGACAAACAGGCTCCCCACTGAGCGGGGAGTCTGATGAGGGCCTCAGTCCTAGGGCCTTGGGATTATGGCCTGAGCTGATCTATTGGACAGACTGAGCCACCTAGGTGCCTCCTCTCTTTTTATTTATTTATTTGTTTGTTTGTTTATTTAATCTGAGAGTAACAAAGCAATTTAAAGATTTTTTTTTTAGTAGTCATCTGGTTAAGATCAGGAGAAGCAAGTATTTCTCCACAGAAGTCAATAGGATGTTAAAAAAAAAAAAAATGACTGCAGAAGGCAATGGTTGTCCTGGCTTAGGATGTGGAACATGTCCATGAAAATGGGCTCCCTTAGTGAGCTGGCTTTGCACCAACGAGCAGCTGGCAAACCTTTGTGTCAAAACCCAGATATGGTCTCTGTCATAACTAGCCACCTACGTGTTTGTAGCCATAGACAATCCATGAGTGCACTCGCATACCTGTATTCCAATAAAACTTTATTTACAAAAATAAGCAGTGAACTGGAGTTGGCCCCCAGCCCTAGTTTTTGGAACCCTGCTTTTGAGAATTTAACACTGCAGAGATGCCCTTGACCTTGGAGTTTTCATCTACTCTCCTCCACATCAGGGGATTTGCATTATTTTTCCTCTTGCCCTCTGCCTCCCATTAGTTTCTCTTGTTTTTCTTCCGGCCCTCTCTGCTCTTGCCATGAATATTCTGGGCATTACTTTACCTCTTGTGACCCTTGAGGCTAAAGGGTGTGTTGACCCAGTATCACTGTAGCTGCTGTATGACTTTGATCAAATCTGTTACCATGTGTGCCAAAATATAAGGTAAAATCCCTCTTTCCTCCACATCAACACCAGATTATCACTCAGGGAAAAAAAAAAAAGGCAGTTACCTTATATTTGACTCTTTGTTAACCCTTCTTTTTCTACTGGGTGTTCTGTCAATCACCTTTTTTTTTTTTTTTTCTTTAACAAAGTACCACTTGGGGAAAACTATAGTGCCTAAAACCATTTCAATTAGTTCTGGCTTTTGATTCTTATAGAGGTAAGCCAAAGACTTTCTATTATTATCTTGTAAGCTTATGAACTTTCAAATCATACTTCCTAAAATCTAAGGTAAAGTTACTTCCATGGGGTAGAAAACAACTGTTCTACTATTCTGTGGCTTGAGATAATAGATAAAAAGTTCTGTATCTCAAACAAATCTGAAGTTAACAGGGGTGATGTGCAAAGCCATATTGATTTAGAAGATTCCAAAGTGGTTTGTATAATGATGGCAGAGTCCAGTGGTTTTGAACTTTTTTTTTCTATTTTCTATAAAGTGTGAGATTAAAAAACAGTAATAGTTCTAATATGTTATTTTTTGTAAGACATTGGTCATATCCAGGATTCTGATAATGACATCTATTGTATAATATTGTTATAAGAATTGAATGAGATAATGAAGACTGAGCAAGTGCCTGACATCCAGGAGGTGTTCATCATATTAACACCCATTCCCGTTCCCCCACCCCTTAATAATAAAAGGAAATACCTAGGGAAGAAATCAGTTTAGTGCAGTGTTTAATTCAAGGATCTGGTGTTCTATAGAACATGGTGTGGGAATCTACATGGTCAATTTTATGTGTTCCTATGGCTGGGCCATCGTGTCCAGCTATTTGGCCGAACATTATTCTAGATGTCTCTATGAAGGTGCTTTTTATGGATGGCATTAGCTTTGAAATCAGTAAACTTTGAGTAAAGCACATGCTACATTATGATGGGTGGGCCTCAACAAATCAGTGGAAGGCCTAAATAGAACTCAGTTTGACTTCCTCTGAGGAACCCTGACAGTGAATTTCCTTTGGATTTGGATGATAACTCTCTTTTGGGTCTCTAGGCTGCCCGCCTTCTCAATCTCATCCCTTAAAATCTCTCTCTCTATATATGTCCTGTTGGTTCTGTTTCCCTGAACAATTGTGACTAATACATCTACTTTCCATGTAACATTTTAGGAAACAGACCAGGCCAAAGAGGATTAGGAGAAAATAGTGAAGAAGATGGGGGGAAAATTAAACTTTGGTTAAAGAAATGATTTCTCTGTGTCAAACAGTCCTCGTGATATTTTGCATTCCTTTTAAAATAATGAAATTGTATTTGGCTACTGCCAAGTGCACCCGCATCCTCTCTGTTGAGATGGCTCATTGTCTTACTGATAATTAGGCAAATGGGATGAAAAGACAATTGTCATTCTCTCTGAACTTGATCTCACCACAGGAGTTGTGTGTGCGTGCGTGTGTGCGTGTGTGTGTGTGTGTGAAAGAGAAAGAGAGGGAGAGGGAGAGATATTATTTTAATAAACACAGAAGGGAAGTACAGAGCAGGAGGAGGAGGAAAACGAAGGAAAGTTTTAAGTTTCATATTTCAGCTTGAAAACCATTGTGGGAAGTATCAGTGTCCTTCAAAGGAAAAAGGATACACACTTGAAAGGGGGCAGGATATGAACAAGAGAGGGTGTAAGGGGGTGCTGAGTGGAGAAGGAAGCTCGCCATATGCAGGGTCCTGAGGGAAGCGTGGATAAACAAAGTGGAGGCAGGCTCACTTCCGGAAGTCAGGGGGGACCCGGGGAAGGCAGCTGGGGAAGAGGAACACAAAGACCCCTCCTGAGGCACTGAGGGAGGCAGGCGACTTCCCACAGATGCCCCCAAATGTTTATGAGCCACATGTGGAAAGAAAGATAAGCTCTGAAAGCTCTTTAGAGTCAAATCCACAGAGGTCATACGTTTTGAGGGCAGCTTGGAGGAGAAGCACAAATAAAGATGTGAAGGATTTGGATCCGGAGAAAAAGGCACGTGGAGTTTGAACGAGACATACCAGGCGACAGGGAGAGCGATATCGACAGTGCTAGAAAGCCGTTCCTCGGAACGTTTACAAATAGGACCAACTCTTCAAAAATACTTTGCATGAGGGACGCGTCAGAGACTGTTAGCTAGGAGCCAAAGGGAAAATAATGCTTAACTGAAAGGGTAAGACAGTCACCACAGGGCGTGAGGAGTTTAGAGGCATTTTAAGCTAGCTTGGCTCAAGTTGAAAAGTAATTAACCCGTGTTATATATTACCTGTTAATGTGTCCACATTAACTGTTAAAATATAAACAATGAAGGCAATTATTAAATGTGGTAGTGGTCTAGCTCCCCAAGAGAATAATGAATTTTGTGTATATTTCAAAGACTGCTGATGTATTTAAGTGAAATTATATACCATCTTGGGAAAAACTAAATATATATATAATAAAAAAAAATAAGTGGATGGCAATCTTCCCAAATTCTTCCAAATTCTACCTCTAAATGTACCATATCCTTATGATCTTAAAGTCTTGATTTTACCATGTACAAGAAAGGCAGAACAATTGGGGAGCAGGCATGGATATCAAGAGGCTAAAACCTGTCACAAGGGTGAGTTAACATTGGAAGAAAAAAATCTTTTCTTGTGCTTACTGATATTTAAAATTTTCAAATCTCAAAGTTGCACTGACATTTTATTTTTGAAGGAGCAGAGGTGAATTTAGTCTAACATTGCTGGTTGTAATATGGCTTTTCCCCATCTACGTAAGCACACCACCACCCCGAGAGAGAGAGAAAGAGAGAGAGAGAGAGAGAAGGAGGGAGGGAGAGAGAAAAAAAGGAAGGAAGGAAGGAAGGAAGGAAGGAAGGAAAAGGAGGGAGAAAAACTTCTCATTTGGGTGCATCTTTTTATGCTAAAGCATCTGAATGAACATGATATGGGCATAATCTACTCTGGGAGGTGAGCAGCCGCACGCACAAACCGTCCCTGGAGACCTTCTCTCCTTCTCAGGGATGCCTGTAATATGGTGTTTGCTTCAGGGCTGGTAAGGAGAGTTTCTTCCTGCCTTGTGGAGACTTTGCTAGGCTGTTACCCCTGGCATATATTGTGCTGTGATTTTAATTAAAGCATTTGAATGCTGGCAGGTCAGTATTGTTAGCAGGGATGTCTGATTAATTGCTTACTTCTTTGTCACGCTATAAATGGGATGTTGTGAGGGTACATGTTAGAATCCAAACAATTCCCCCTAGAGTGGATGAGTAAATGGACGTGGGGGCAATCAGTCCCTTTCATTTGGAGTGTGAGATAGGAGAAAAGCCAAAATTGCACCCGTCACCCGGTGATCCCACTTAAGGATGCTGGTGTTAAAAGTGCTCCCCGACTCCGGATGGCGGGCCGAGGTGACCCCTTTCTGTGTGACACCACCGGTCCAAGGTACAGGGAGGATTCGGCAGGTAAAGCACTCTGCTCTCCATCAGCCAAATTAATAAATGTGCAAATTAAAAAGAATGTCAGGGCACTAAAGAAACATCTGCTAAGCAAAGTAAAAAAGTAATGATGATGATGATAAATAGGGAGAGACAAAAGGGATTTCGGCTTCAGGCGAATTTCCATCCAGCTGCACCCTACTGTAAGGAGCAATCAGTTACCCATGAGGGTCTCGCACTGGCGAGACAGTTAGAACATTATCTTTGAACGTCCAGGTGACAGACTTTTAGACTGTTGACCCTTTAATATATTACCAGACACTGGCAACTGTCCCACTGCAGGATTTCTCAACTCGGCTTCGCTGACATTTTTGGCCAGACGACTCTTTGGCTTACGAGCTGTTCTGGGCATTGCGGGATCCTTAGCAGTGCCCCCTGCCCTCCACCCACTAGGATGCCTGCATCTGCCCTCCTCCTTCCCTGTCAGTCTTCAGACATTGCCAGATGTCCCATGGGAGGCAAGGGTGACCCTGCTGCAGGACCACAGCCCCTGTTCAACTTGCTAGAACAGAGTACCCTTGGCCAGAACATGCGCTGGTGGACAAACAGTATGTCTGGTAGCACAGTGATAGAAATGACCATTAAGGATTTACTTGTAATATTTCGGCACTGTAACAACCAGGGTCGGCTTGCATCTTGTTAGCCATATATTCCATAAAACAGTTGCCAATGATGAGCCCTCTTAGGCAATTCAAAATATTCACATTTTAGGAATTTGGGGTCCTGCGCACCCTTGCACAAATTTTTGATTCGCCGTGTTTTTCCCTTGCTCCCTTTGGCGGGAAATTTGGAGGAGTGATGTCTTTCTCGGCAAGGCTGTGAACAGTTTTGGTTCACATGAAGCAATCCATTCATGATTCTTTTCCCAACTTAAAAGGATGAAAAGAATCTCATGGCCAACCACTTAGAGCATCCTAAAATCTTCCCCCTGAACTTCCTGTTTGGAAACAACACGGCAATTACTAATTGTAATTATGTCCCGAATCTCTACGACCAGCTGTCTGTGCTTTTTGTTGTTGTTTATGAAGCAGGTGAAGTCAGTACTAATTTTTAGAATTTACATGAGTCACCTGGGAAAACTGAGGGCTGATTATTCACCATGACGGTTTACTTTACCTCTGTATCCATTTTTAGAAAATGACTTTCTCTGTATCACATTATTTATAATGGCACAACTTATAACTGATACTTAATGATACGATTATCACTTTATGAAAATCTAAGGGAGCCAAATGCCGTGATGGAGAAATGTTGGAGATATTACAGCTCTGTTGCCAAAGCAAGGTCTTGGCCATTATTTCTGTAAATAAGGGCTAAGTCTATACCCAAGTCCATCTAACACAACCCAATCCATGTAACAAAATATAAGAAGCTTTTAACAATATACTGTTAGTACACTAAAGGAGTCTTTCCTTTTCGTATAGCTTCCTGTATCATTTATTTAAATATCCTTCATAAAGTAGAGTATTAATATGTGAAAGCCCATGATGAATGGATACAACAGGTCCTCCTAGTGGACCCCACAATCCTGTACACACCCAGACGCACACATGCAATCCTGATTTCCAACACAAATCACGTTTTAGAAGTTGCAGATGAGACCTTAAAACTAATCAAAATCTCCCTCAAATCAAAGACTTCCTTCTGCAAATACAGTGTAGGATTCCTCCATACTAAATGGTTGGAAAAACACATATATTTCCTCTATGGTAAAATATGATATTTAGCATATCCACTATGATAGGCTTCATTTGAAACTCGATATAACCCGTCTTTGTATCGTTCTTTCCTCCTCCTTGGCTTTGGGGTGTATCTCTCAAGACTTTCTCACTTAACTGAACCACCTCAGGTTTATTTTATAATCTGATAGAAAAAACAGCAGATGAAAAGACGTGTCAAAGTCCATAATATTTACAGGCTAACCTCTTGCTTCAGACCAATTCAGCAGTCTATGGAAATTTGCACAAGATTTGACTAAGCAGCCAAACTTCAGGATACTTGCCCAAATGCAATCTTGCAATCTTTTTTAATTCATCCAGCCTTAACAAAAACCAGACAGTTTCTCCATCTTGGATTACAGGGTAGCGAAGGATGCCAATGTATTTATTAGTACGATTCTGAATACCCTTTGTATAGTATGGGGATACTAAAATTATCCTAAACTTTTTTTTTCAATGTACTGTGCATAGCTACATTGAATATTCATTTGTGCATATAAATGTACATTCGGTTACAAGATCACAAAAATTTGGGAGAATTACAATTCAAAGCAACTGCTGAGGGAATCAAAGAGTCATGGGATTTCAAAGCACCTTGGAAGATCATCTAGAAAATCTCCCCTCCCATTTCAAAGGAAAAAACTGCTCTTTTGGGAGAGATTCTCTATAGAGGAAGACCCACTGACCTCTCGCCCGTCTCCGTGACACTGGATGAGGTGGTATTGTTGTGATCTAGAAACTTCCCTGCGACAACTGTCTCCTTGGAAAGAGGCAAGAAATCCCAGGTCTTGCACAGCTACTGTTGAATGTTACTTTTGGTAACATAGCCGCACAGTCAAAGAGCATTTACGTGGATTGGCTATGGGCCACTGCCGGCCATCCAGAGAGCTGGGCCTTGTAGAAAGCTGAGAAAGGGCTGTATAGCTATGGGTCAATGACCATATGACCTCCGTTGTGCGGACTGGCCAAGAAAACCATTTTTGTCTATTGTAATTAAACGATGATGGGAGGTTGAAAGAAGAGTATATTGTTCAATAAATGGATCCCAAGGTCAGATAAATGTCTTAAAAGAGCGGGGTACATACCATCCGTGAAGTCTAATTTAATCGACTGAGTGTTCTCGCAGACACAGGATGTTATAGGAACAGGAAGTACATAGTTCTCAACTAAGCAAAAGTGGGGGGCAGGGAAAGCACAAGGTCAGCAAAACTGGGACCAGTGAAGGTATGTATTGGAAGACTGGGAGAAGACTATGCCTAGAGAAGGATCATGGGCATTTTATGGCATATGAAAAATAACTCTTCAGTGGAGTTTGTGCTCACACTTTTGGTATGAGTGGTGGCTGTTTAGTGTTCCCATTGGACTTTGAGCAAGTTTTTTCATCACTCAGCTTCTACCTCTATGCACTGGACCATGGGAGACCAGTGGTCCTTTCCTGTCCTTAGTACCTTCCTTCCTTTCACCCAGCATGCGACACTGACTACAGCTACACCATCATTAAAAATGCTTATGGTCTCCCCATAAAGATCCAGCCATGGAATGGGTCCCATGTCAAACTATCAGTGAGAATTTGGACTGCAAGTGGTGAACACTACCTAATTTTTAAAAATTCATAGGCAGGGATCTATGATAACCCCCATCTTCATGCACTGTGCTTGGGTAATGTTGATTTATTAGTACAGTAGAATCCCACTAATTAGCACTAATGACAGGGGGACCCATTGTGGATTATAGAATTTTGCAAATTAGTGAGTACATGAATAAACAAGAAAAATCAGGAGTCCTGCACTGCAAAATGTCCTTTCCCACTTATTTTGACAGGAATTTTATGTTGATTATTTATGATAATTCTTCATCATACATCTCTAGTGTTCGAGTCTCTGAAAAAGGGCATTTGCAATTTTTAATGGGGTGATGCTTATACAGTACTGTACTGCCAAATGTTAGGGTAAAAGGAGTACTGTACTGCCAAATGTTAGGATAATGGGTCCCTCATGAAATTGACTGGATAGAGAAAGGAAATTTACAAGTTTCAGGTGAGAAGGATGGGAGGCAGCTGGTCCTCTTAGGGGGATCACTAGAACTATGAGCTTGTGCTTGAGAACAATAACTAAATATTAAATGGCTCTAAAAATAGTGCTCAGCCTATGTTTGTCTCTGAAGTACTTGGGTCATTAAATGTGTTAGGTCGGCCATTGTGAATGATCTGGTTTCTCAGGTGGCAACTAGCAATCATAAATGTACTTAATATGTAACAGAAGATTCACAAATAAATGATGTAGGAACTTTATTTGAAATTTTTCTCTGAAGAGTTTTTAAAAAATTTCTGGATTTGGATATTTGATATTTCATTATGGGAAATATCTAGAAGACTGCGGACAGTGTCCAGAGTTGAGCAATATGTGAGGTAGTCTTGGGAATCACTGATCATTTAATCCTAAGGAATCATGCCTTTAATGACCGTGATTTAGGTACTGATATGATACTTGTGAATAAATACCAAACCCGAAGAAGAGATATTCAGCTAATTATAGAGATAAAGGCTTGAGATTGGGAGTAAAATTTCAGGCTCCATGAGCCCTGAGATAGATTTTAAAAGTAGATGGTACTAGGTTGCAAACTTTTGCATCTCTCTAATTAATTAATAGATGGTAAGAATTCTACTCAAGTCCAACTCTTGCTACACAAGGTTGCTCAAATGTTGCCTGACCATGGTCGACTCATGGTTCTTTCCCCAGGTTTGTTCAGTGACATCTTGTCAGTTACAGTAACTTATGCGCCAGTTGAAGAAAAAGAACGATTTCTTAATATTGCAAAATGAAGTTGGCACAATCACCTTTCAGGGACTCCGTGAACCCTGAGAGTACAATAGAGACCCTTTGCCTCAGCTTCCTGTGAGGCCATATGCTAGCATTTTGAAATTTACCAGCCAGCAGCCTTGATTTCCCAGAGAAATGAACAGGAAAAGAATGTCCCATAAATAATCACAGTTGGGCATTACTAAAGGGTTGGGAATTAAGGCTGGGAGGCAGGACCCAGGAGACCGGAGGATCTGATAAATAATCTCTATCCTGTTTGTTGCTCTTTGAGCCTTGAGAATACATAATGCTTCCCACAAAACAGGGTGGGCAAGTTAGCATATGCAAATAGACTCATGAAAGTTTATTTTTAAATTACGCATTTGTGCTTGAAAGGAGAGGTTAGATATCTGTCAGTTTGATCTAAGTCCCAGTGAAAATACTAAATCCTTTTTTGGTTTTGGGTCTCACATTTTGAAGCCGTTGTCCTTACACAGAATTCCAAAAAACAGGCTATGAAGACCCTTAAGATTTTCCACATTTCAAGATTTCCTGTTGCTTGGCATGCTTATATCCCTGATTCAAGAAAAGAAGGGCTTGGCTTCACTCCGTGGTCTACTTTGACTCTTAAGTGAAAATTTCTTTTGATGATGTGTAGACCCCTATTCTAACTCTGTTTTCATGAGGGTGTTAGTTTGCCAAAATTGTTGCTTCTTTGATCTGTAAAAAAAAAAAAATCACTAAATGTGTCAAGATACAAAACTGAATTAATATGACACAGAAGGTTACTTTTATAGACATAACCTGAAAATCATACTTGGACTTTTATTTTCTTTCTAAACACAGGAATAATACACACACACACACACACACACACACACACACACTATCATACAAAAAAAGCTAAAGAATATTTAAAAAAAAATCTTCTATGTGTTTAAGATGTCTTGTCATAAATTACAGTGTTTAGTTAGTAAGAGGATATGACTTAAGCATTATTGGATCCTAAATACTAATTGGTCACTAGAAGAAAATGTAAATATTAGATGTCTTCAATTATTCTTCCAGCTGTTTTGCCTATCAAGTTTTAAACTATTTCTTTTGATTGTGTGTAGTGATTTACAAGGAAATGTGACCCCAAGCCCCCATACATTTATATTGAACTCAACAAAGCATCTCCAATGAATTCCACTGGACACTCTGTACCTGTGTAACATGCGTTTCCCCTAGAAATTATAAATTTAGGAAGAATAAATGGAATTGAAACCCGAAGGGTGTTAGTCAGATCCCGTGCTATGTGAATGTCGGGTAGCATCAGAAGGAAGCAGAATTAATTTTTCATCCTTAATGTATGTGTTGCTCACGCCAAGTGCATTTTCCTAGCAGGCTGTTGACTCTCAGTGAATCACTTTATAAGCACGCCATTGCCAAAGAGAAACATTGCCTCAAAATCCGTTGACATCTTCAAATAAAGCATTGAATTTTACTCGTGAGTACTAATGCCATATGCCCAGTAAAAGAAATGCCACGTTTTCATCCCTCAGGCATTTTTGAAGGAGATTACCTCAGGGCCGAAGCTTCTGTTTTATGGGAGGGGAAGATTACGCTCACCACGACTTCAGCTGGAGCCACAGTTTTTCACACCCCAAAAGGAGCCAAGTTGCCGAAACACATCCTATCATCTGAAGTGGGGAGCAGAAAACAACAGGAGAATTTACGTATGTGGTACATGCATCACACACACACACACACGCACACACACATGCACACACACAGACGGCAGGCAGCATCAGTATGGGGAGTTTTTGCATCCCTCACGTGGGGAGCACTGGCCGGAGGGCACACTGCCATGGGGAGGCTGGGAATTCCACCTCTCTGGGCTTAGCCACGTACCCAGAGCCCCCTTCCCTGGCATTTCACACTGGATGCCCAAGGTTGAGAAACTGTATTTCTGGGTAATGTTCTAGCTTTCAAAAATAGCTGGTTCTATCTTTTCAGGTTTGCCTCTCTGTATTAACACCAAAAAGGCACCATGATTCTGAAGAATTCTTGGCCTTCTGAAACCCACTGTTGGGACACTCAGTCCTCACCGCACTGGGGAGCTGAAACCATTCAATGCAAATGGGTTCGGCTTAGTTCCAACTTCAAGTTCTTGGAGTGGAGCGATGGGAGAAGGTATCACGGAATGCCTGGGTCTTTGCAGGCGGACAGAGACGGAAAGAAGCTGTGATCGGATTGGTTTTTGTCTTGCAGTTTGCTGATAAGCAAAGACAAAGGTCTGGCTGTGAAGTCACGGGGCTGTTGGGAGGAATCGAGGTTGTTGGTTGATCATTCACCTCCTCATTTCCCTTCACTTGTGGCACAAAACCTTCGTTGCATTTCCTCAGGCACCTCTCCGGTTTCAACTCTTCTCCAGGTCATTGACGGGGGCTTCCGCATATTGACTTTCGGGGCCCATAAAAGAGAATGACAGCTTCTTTGTGAGCAAGGCAGTTTGCAACGATTTTAGCTTATGGTTTTCCATCAACTATTTTCAGAAGAAAAGGAAGTAAGGAGAAGGAAGACCATTTAAATCTCATGGCTTCTTTCCTGGCTATTTTGAAGAAAAAGCGCAGAAAGGAATAGACATTTTCTTCTACACTTTGTTTTAGAGGCTCTTTCCCTCCACGAGTTGACATAGACCTTCCCCGATAGTAGTAATAACTAAATATAGGGTCAAATACAAATCCCTGACATTTAAATTGTATGTATGAAAGCCAGGTGTATTCAGTTGGTCATTTGCTGAGACACAAACAAGCTGAAACTCCTGAGAAAGAAAGTCAGTGTCAAAGTGTAGCGTTGTCATATGTTTATAAGAAGAGCACATAAGCAAAAACGTTATATGAATAGATGGCTTTGTTTAAAGAATATGTTCTCAAATTTCTGTAAATTGGATTATGTTTTAAAGTGATTCTATACTGCAGACATTTTTAGATTAGAATCTCACTGTTGAGTGAATAGTCACTGGCTTATCTTCCCCTCTATCTGAATTTTCACACATTATGATTTGAAAGCAGAGTCCACCTGTCCTGAACAATCCCAGTTTCTCTGGTGCTCAAGCCCCAGAGAAGTCTGATGCTGAGAAGTACCTGGTTTGTTTCTTTGCCTTCAGAGAAGCCTGGGTTAATATTTCTCAACTTTCTTCTCCTACATCTTTGGGGGTTCCCTGCATTGACGCTCAGAGATGTTCATCCATTTCTATCTGCAGAGTATTTAAGCTGTTTTAGTTCTGTGTTGTCTTTCTTGTGCCATTTAGTCCTGATCCTCTGATTCAAATTTTCTGTAAGGACTAAGATTTTAATTCATCCCTACTTCAGAGTCAGTGGTCAGTAAGATATTAAATTATTATATTATCATTGGTTATCAGCTCTCCCCCCATAGTTTTTTGTTTGAGAGAGGACAATTGATATTATTTCATGTTTTCTCTTTAATTCCCTTTAAAAATATTTTTTTTCCTGCTTCTAAAAATGTAGTTCTTTTATTTAGAATCGGCCAGACTTGAAGGCAAAATTTATTCCAATAGAAGAAATATTGTCAGGGGCTCAGTCAGATCACCCAGATCTGCTCCTTGCCCCTCCCCTTTCAATTTTTACCTAGCAGGTTTCCGTGCTTTGTATGCACCAAAGAGGTTGAGCAAATCCAACAGAGCCGGGGCCCACAGCTGCAGGGCAGGTCCTAGGGCTCAAGATGGGGTTTCACAGCATAGACAACTGGAAAGTGCTCTGTCCTCAGAAAGTTCCTCTCAAGAGAACCCTTTTTGTCCCTCATGAAATATTTTCTCCCTTCATTTCTTTCTTTCTTTCTTTTATTAATATACAAGGTATTATTGGTTTCAGGAGTACAGGTCTGTGATTCATTAGTCTTATACAATTCACAGCACTCACCACAACACATACCCTCCCCAATGTCCATCTCCCAGCTGCCCCATCCCCTCCACACCCCTCCCCTGCAGCAGCCCTCAGTTTGTTTCCTGAGATTAAGAGTCTCATGGTTTGTCTCCCTCTCTGGTTTTATCTTGTTTCATTTTTCCCTCCCTTCTGCTACGATCCTCTGCCTTGTTTCTCAAATTCCTCCTATCAGTGAGATCATATGATACTTGTCTTTCTCTGGTTGACTTATTTCACTTAGTATAATATCCTCTAGTTCCATCCATGTCGTTGCAGAGGGCAAGATCTTGTGTTTTTTTGATGGCCCCCATGTGATATTTTCATCCAGTGAGAGGTGATCTCGATTTTCTTTCCCTGATGGTATCTTACTAAGGGCTGTGGGTCCTCTAGCACTGGGCCTCTTTGCAAACGCTTTCTCGATCGGCTGCTGGAAAAGTGAGTAAAACACGGATTTTCTGAGCTTTTCCGATATTGTCCAGGTGACTAGCACACAACACCACACGGACTGATTGATGGCTTCCCTGAGCTGGCCCACAGCAGGAAAGTGGCAGGGGCTTCTCTGCAAGGCCTTGTGGGTTTGCCCACATCCGGGTCCTGGCCATGTCCTCCCTAGATCTCCACGCAGCAGGTGGCCAGACTCGTAAGTACGGACCCATGAATCCTAGAGGCCCTGCAGCTCTGGGGACCCTTTGCTTTCTGTGGTCCCCACTCTGAAGTGGCCACGAGTCACTGATAGAAAGAATCAAGCCCCCATAGCTTTCCCTAAGTCTAGTTCAGAGAACAGACTTCAATACCCTTTTTTCTTCCCTCCCTCCCTCTCTCCATTCCTAATTTAAATACAACCTCAAGTAAACAGGTATTAAAACAGGCCTGGGCATCCAAAGGTGGGCAAAAATTCAGGCTTTATTGGCTCTTCTTCTTTCAGTTTTTACAACTCCTTCCAGATAATGGGCAGGATGCATGGAGAGAGAATAAGCTACTGGGATCGAGGCCCTAGACTTCTGTCCAAGAGCAGGACTGCTGTTACCCTTATTTTAAGGGGAGTAGAGAGAGGGCAGAGCAGAAGAGGAGCTTGCCAGGGATCACAGGCTTTACAGGACACACCGGGGATATTTTTCTGCACTTGCCCTGGAGAAACAACACATTCAGATTCCTCCATGTGTGTCTCCCTCATCTGACATTGAACCGGGAACCCTGGCTATCACATCTGCCCACCCCCTCCAGTGCCTGTTATCTGTAGGGCACTGCGAAGGGCTGCAGGGTACACACCACGAGGGACAATTCTTGCCTTCGAGGAACTTCAGTCAGATGAGAGAAAAAGATCCAAATAATGGGAATGCAGGGAAGGATCTGCTAAGTGACCAGAGAGTGGTATGCCCAGGAGCGATGAGACCCTGTGAGGGGATGCGTCCCTGCCACAAATGTCTGGTAAGGTGGCCCTTGAGGAAAACCCCGAATGATGGGTGGGAGTTTGAGAGGCGGACCTGGGTGATGGTAATCCAGGCAGAGGGAAGAGCGTGGGGGAAAGGGAGGAGCCAGAAGGAGAGTCTTTTTCAACAAAACTACCTGGTTTGACAACAGAATTGGTTTTACTCAGAGGAGCAGGCAACATACCTGGAAAAGTGGACTCAAGTTTGGTCCAAAAGAGCCTTCGGTGCCAGACTGAGACTGGAGATCTGAAATAAGAGGAGAGAAGAGCAGGATGGGATTTTGAGACGGAATCTGTGGGAGTTGGCGATGGTCTGGACGTGCGGAGTGGCAGGCGTGGCTACTGGGGGACAGAAGAGTTCGTGCAGGCAGGGGTCAGTTTCTGGGTCTTTGGCATGGCTATGCACCTTGCAGCTGTCTGTGGGGACAGAGCAGGTGGGTAGGGTAGCAGCAGGTGCAGTGTGGATAGGGGTCCCCAAAGATGGACTGCAGCTGTGAGAACTGGGTGGGGGCCCTGGATTCAGAGATAGCAGTTGGAAGTGTGAGTGTGAGTCTGTGTTGGAGGATTCCAGATGAAGCCACTGTGGCATAAAAATTATTTTGAGCTAAAGGTATTTGTGAATAGGCTTTTCTTTCTCCTCTCCTCTCCTTTCCTCCTCCCCTTCTTCCTTCCTTCCTTCTTTCCTTCCTCTCTTTTTCTCTTTCTTTTTCTTTCTCTTCTCCTTCTCCTACCTTTGTCTCTACCTCTTCCTCTCCTTCTCTTCCCCCCACTCCCTTCTTTCTCCTTCTTCATTTTTTGTGGGGGAAGTCCTTTATCTGCCTAAAAGCAGAATATCCCCAAAGAACTCAGTTGTCATAAATCCCCTCCCTGGACATTGAAAACCAGGAATGGTCAACTTATCGCCAGTAGGAGATGTTGGCACCCAAACTAAACATATTATCACAAGATGATCATATCCACCATCTCTTCTCGTAAGAACTTATTTATCTTTCTGAAAAGTCATCTGTTTTCCCATAATGCTCTTTTCTCCTTCTTTCTCTATTAAGAAGTCACATATTTTCCTACCAGTATTCTTTAACCCCTCCCCTTCTCCTACGAAGATAGTATTTAAGTCCTTGATTCTAACCACCTCAATGAGTCGTATTTTTCTGTGACCTCCCATGTATGTGTGTATAAAAATCTATCTTTTGTCTTGCTAATGTGTCTCTTTCTTTTTGGGGGGGGGTATTGGTTTAATTAGCAGGCCCCCATTCAGAAACCTAAGAGGGTAGCGGGGGAAGTTTCCTTCCTGCCATTATTGGCAGCTGAGAAAAGAGAAGAGGGCTGAGGCCAGAACCTTTGAGGACACTCACAGAGAGTTGTCCAGAGGAGAAGAAAGGCAAAAACTTGAATGACTGAGATGGAGGGATCAGAGAAGGAGGAGAGGGCTCAGGAAGGTGTGGGAGAGGGAGCCTTTCAAGGTACAAGGGTAGGGACCAGCAGCTCATCTTGCAGAAGTTAGAGGGACTAACATTTTACTGTGTATTTACTGTTCACCACACTGTACCTAGCTTGTAAAACTCCAGGTCACTTAATAACAACTAGCTGGTGCCTGAAGAAGGCCTTATTCTTATTTTACAGGCTCAGAGAAGTTGCGTGACTTTGCTAAGGTCATTGAGCTATGAGAGAAGGACCTAAGGTCAGGTTCTGGGGTATTTGTCTTGTACACCCCTGCCTTTTTGCTTTTGATGTGGTGGGGCATCTGTGAATCCAAACCAGGCTACAATTCTGAAAACTGCATTTAGCTTCTGAGCGGTCTTTTTGTCCTGAGCCAGAGATCAACAAACTCCAAATCTGGCCCCGGACCTGTTTCTGAAAATAAAGTTTTATTGGCACATGATCACAACCACTCATTTATGTACTGTCTGTGACTGCTTTTGCTCTACAACAGCAGAGTTGAGTTGTGAAAGAGACATTCAAAGCTTACCACATTATTGCCCCTTTTACAGAAAAAGACCCCAATACAGATTCCTGCCTTAAATTGCAAGGTTGCATAAATAATATTATAGATTTTGAATTCTAACTTTGTCTAATATAAAATTCCCATTGTGCAATGAAAATAGACCTACAAAGAATCAGATATAATACCCATATCATTTCCATCTACCAGAGCGTCATACCCGCTCCCCTAAACTGTACTTAATGGGCTGTTATTTTTTTTTCAGAGACTTGGAAGGAACAGAAGATGATGAATGACAATTTGGTGACACTAATGAAGCAGCACACACCAGCTCAGAAAAGAGTCAAATCCGGTAAAATCGTTGCATCCCTTAAGAACACAGGAAGGGTGGGTGGAAGGTGGGTGGGAAGATAGAAAAGATGAGGGGCCTCACTTTTCAAAGGCCACAAACAATCCCCCAGGACTGTGAATTCAGCATATAATGGGGCACTAGCCAATTTGTCCCCAGTCCATTAGCCAGGACCTCAGAGCCACAAGGAAGGACATATGTCTCTCTATTCTTCTGCTGTTTCTGGCAGTACCATGGACCCCTCAGAGGCGAGGGGCTTCCCCTGGGCTGGCAGCTTCCCTGGTGTTGGTGGCCCAGCAGGCTTTCTGAGGTGGCAGTCCTGCTGGGGCACATCTGTCCCTCTCAATATTCACACTGCTAATGTCTTACTCTGGTGACAAATGCAAATTGGGTTTCTTAGTCCAAACATGTCAGCCTCATTAGCAGGTGCATAGCGATTGGCACAAGGCGCTGGCTTCTCCATTTCTTCTATTTTTACCTTCACTCATCTAGGGTTCTCTTATCCTTCAAGATTGCAGACTGGGAGGCTCTGGCTATGGGGAACAGGCAGAAAACACCCCCCCCCTTAAAAAAAAAAGGGCTACAGTTACTAGATAGTGGTTTCCCATCATTATTCTCTGACCTCCACTGGTCAAAAATTAAGCAAAACCAGACTAGAATATTCAATTGATCTTGAAGAAAACTCCTGGCACCCTCTGTGCCTCCAGGACAGAAAGGTATAGACAGTTATAACTCTGGAGATGAGGACTAGAACAGGATGGAGTTTTAAATCCATTTATATGTATACTTGTGGATTAAAAAATTTCTAGGGTGAAAAATTGGATCAACAGTATGATTGATTATTAAAACTTTACTGTTCCTTCCATGTGATTGGCTCTAAACTCATCAGTAACTCTCTTAGATCAAAAGTTTCAATTTGTCGAATGATTCTGAGTTTCTTGAACTTTTGATAGTGACATTGTGCTAGAAAGAGCTTGGAGATTCAGTTAAGGATAGTACTGTTTTCATTAACAAATGCTCCATATTCCTAGATTCTGGAAAGTTTTGAATCATCTTTGTTGCAATCGAAGTCCTTCTAAGGTCTTTTTGATGCCAATATGGGTTTATTTTATAAACGTCGGTTAGCTATAAAGGTTTTGGGTAACAAGAGCATTAAAGAAAGTATTATTTGATAATGATACTGATTTCCACTTTGCATTTATTTTGCTCTCATTGTACAGTTTGTAATACCAATACTTGTTGACAGCTCACAGTGATAATTTTAAAGCCCATTGAGGGGTACTCTCAATTCTCCGTTCTCTTCTCTGGAAATTTTGTCTGAGACATGGGAGATGCACCTTTTGGATTTGGGATGAGTACTTTTTCAGAGAAACTTCATCTTCAAGGAAAGAAAATAGCACATCTCCTCCCAGAATTTTGTTTTTCAGAAAGCAGAAACAACTAAACTTTCCAGAACGGCTACAATGTCACATTCCTGCTCTGCTCCAGTGTACACCACATAACCAAGAAGGAAAAACAAAACAAAACAAAACAAAACAAAAACCTAATGTAACCATTGAACACATAATTTTCCTATAGTTTGTTTTATGCCTTATTTTCCTGCTATCAAATACTCGGGCAAAAATTAAGCAATTTGGTCAATTGTGTGGATGGCGTCGGACATCCGTGGCCACCATCTGGATTCGCACACTTCCTTTTGCTCTCACGTTACAGACTTGGTGCGTGCAGTTCAGTGGCTGAATGCTAAGGGTTTCTTTGGAAAGATTTTGAAAAGCATTCCTCACCTTTTAATTGGAGCACAAATGCAGCCTAGTTCTTGTTTAAATATTTTCTTCCTCAATGGCCATCTTTCCCCCTGAAATCAGGTCACTTGCTGTGTTGCCTTCTCTTTAAGGGAACGAAATTGCCCGTGGGAGGATTCACAGAGGCCCCATGCTGAGTGCCTGTCTCAGGAGGACAAAGCTAAAGGGAGAGATGAGAGGGCTGTCTGGGCTTTCTGGGAATCGGTGCGAGCGGGAGTGCCAGGCCTTTGGCAGTTCGGAGCTCAAGCCCTTGTCAGTAGTCGAAGGGGCAACCTGGGCCACCTCTGCCACTCCTTAGGCTCTGGGGTTCTGCTTCCCCTCAGCACAGTGCCCACCATCACCTCATAACAGAAGCAGCCAACTCGTCATCTTCTCCCTCCTTAAAGCCTTTAGTTTCTTAGGGTGACAACGCTGTGACAGGCATCCCTTCCTATCTGACGAGGACACCTGCAGGCTGCCTCAGCCTCTCTCCTTCTGTGCTGCGGGCTGATGGCCTTCGTCCCCACTGGGCTGTTGCTGAGCATTCCAGCTCCTGGGCACCTTTGTTGGTTTTTCTGCTCAAGGGTAAGAAGAAGGCCTTCAGTTCTTTGAAGTGCTAAGTGCCCTCATCTGCATCTCCCCGCTCCCACAGCCACATCTAACAGTAGTCAAAACACAAACAGAAAGTGCCACCCAACTGAGAACATTCCAAGTGTGGCAGACAGGTTCCAGGCTTCCGGTCGGGAAGGCGTCTGCTTCCTGCGGCTGCCCCTTCCAGCTGGAGGTCAGCCCACACGACAGGAATCCTGGCAGGTGGGGGAGTGCCCGGCTGCGGGGTTGGCACCGAGGGGGAAGTGGTGGCCTGGGGTACCCTCAGAGAGGGCATCTGTGCTGTGCTGACTGCTTTCCCTCATCTGGGAACAAAATGCCTCACACTGCGTGAAGGAAGGAGGAGAATGGGGAGAGCAATGGGCAGGTGCATTCTGAGAATTGACTTCTTTTCTGTTCACATAGTCACCTAGCGAAAAGATTCTAAAAGATCCACATGGAAACCTCTATGTTCACCTCTGAATGCCGCAGATTCCGTCATCTGGTTGAACGCAGCATTATTACCACCCCAAGAATTTCTGCGCTGTCTCCAGAAAGCTCAGGCCAATATCCAACACCAAAGGGTAGCTCTGTACCAGTTTCATAGTGGTACAAAGATCAGTACTCTTTGTAAAGCTTTACTTTTAAACCCTTATTTTTATCTTATGCAATGTTCTTGGATGCTGTTCACAGGCGTGTATGGGAGCGGAATATTTAGTGCATTAGCACAGGGAATTAGGTCGCTGGAAAGATCATGAGCGTCAAAGTATTTCATTCAAAATAAAGCTCTATTCAGAATAAAGCAGGTATTTCAAGATCTGAGAGCCACAGTTGGATTTTTGATACCAATATTGGAAACAACCTGTCATTTGGAGTTAGTGTGGGGTCTGTACAGTGGTGGCAAGCTTCAGTGACTTCAGGGAGGGAACCAAGTCAGAGGGTTGCAGGGCACAAAGTCATAGGGACCAGGGGTGATGGGTGGCCTGCGGACTGTAGCCTACTGATGGCGGTTAGATTCGATTTAACACATCGTGGTGCTGAGCTGAATGTTCTGCAGGCTGTTTACCTGGTCATCTGATCCACTGTTTATACACTGAGGCACAGAGACCAGGGTCACCCTGTAACATATCCAGGATCCCCCAGATCATCAATCAGAGAACCACTAGGATCTGAGGCTGCTGATTCCAGCCCAGGGCTCCTTCTACCACCACTTCAAGCTCCAACAGGTAAATACCACTGAAAGTTTTGTGTCTCCTCCTTACTTTCCTCTTTTTCCAAACTGTGCATTACCTGAGCCTTGCTCTCGCATGTGTAAAATGGATATGACATCTTCTACCTGTAAGGTTGGCGCAAGGATTAGGTGAGATACTATATATTTAAAAACCCTGAAATAATTGTAATATGGGAGAGAGTCAACTTTCCTTCTGTCCCTCCTCTTTGCTTTTTCTTCCTTCTTCCTGTTTTCTCCTTCCTCTCTTCCCATTCTTTTTCTCTCCCCTCCCCTCTCTTTTCTCTTTTTTTTTTTTTTAAAGATTTATTTATTTATTTGACAGAGAAATCACAAGTAGGCAGAAGTAGGCAGAGCAGCAGACAGAGAGAGAGGGAGAAGCAGGCTCCCTGCTGAGCAGAGAGCCCGGCATGGGGCTCGATCCCAGGACCCTGAGATCATGACCTGAGCTGAAGCCAGAGGCTTAACCCACTGAGCCACCCAGGTGCCCCCTCTTTTCTCTTTCTTATTTTATTTTGTACTCTGGAGACAGTTGCACAGCGCTTTCTGTGTAGCAAGTAGTTCATGAGTTTAGAGCCCAAGGACCAGGGCAAATTGTGCTGATGGTGAGCAGAGGGGACAGGCAGCTATGACACACTGCAGGATAAGAGACACACACGTCATCTTGGCATTGACTTGCTTCTCTTCAGGGTAGCAGCGCTCAGTCTGAGCTACCAATGGTCTTTCTGGCAATGGTAATGGCTTATCCTAAATGCACTTGCAACAAGGCTGGCAGGGTCTTTGGAACAGTCTGCCGATTCTGAGCAAAGCTAATTAAAGCATTCGTGAACTTAAGATTCAGCCTTGGCCTTGTTAGCACTGTACTCCATGCTACTGTCTTTTTTCTCATTTATGATTCTAGGGCTTGGTGTTTGACATGGGAAGAAAAACAAGCAGAAGATTGTAGCCTGCCGCTGCGGGAGGCTGGGGCTCCTCTCCCACTCTGCCTGGCAGGTTTAGGGATGCCAGGCCATCCGCCTCTGGGGGAGCCCCGTGGAATGGGGTAAGGGTGTCTCTGTGGCCCAGCTCTTCCCCTACCATCTGAGGGTGTGTCCAGATGCATCTCCAGACGGCCCATGACGAGCATCCTACCGCATCTGGTGCTTGCTTGTCTGACCCTAACCTCTCAGCTTTGTTCATTTTTAAGAAGATGGTCTTGGGAGCGCTGGGGAGCCATGGGTGTTGGGTGAGGCCCGGGTGCTGGAGGAGAAATCTCTCACCCAGCTTGGTGGCTCATTCTCCCTCCTTTCTGAAAAATTCCAGTTCCAGCGATACTTTCGCCAGAAAACATGATGAAAATCGTAGGGAACTACTCAGAGTAATAATAACAAATGAAAAAAAAATACATTTATTTATAGAGTGCTTATTATCTGTCTGCTTTCCAAACTTCAGTCATTCAATTCTCACACGCTTTTGAGACAGTCGCTATGGTTTCATCATTCTCCTTTAGTCTTGAGGGAACAGCGGCGCAGAGACGGTCACATGTCTGCTGAGAGCGGAGTCCCAGTTTGAACCTGGGTCAGTTGGCTTCAGAACCTTCACCACGATGCTACACTGCCTTCACCAATTGTACAGAGAAATCGGAGTGTGAGCTTGGTGTGCCTTATGCGTGTCCTCTGCAAGTTCGAGCTCTCCTTACTACGAAGACCTTGCGTTTATGACATGCTACGGCGTTCTGCTTTTCCACCTCGGTTCCCCATGGCTCTGCTTCCTGTTCCTGCCTCTGGTATCCTTCTCAACACAGCACATCGGTAGCCTTTATAAAAACAGTCACAGCTCTCCCTGAGCTGAAATGCATTTCTCCAGTTCTCGGCAATTACCATCACCAGGCTCTGATCTCCTTATTTGAGGGAAGCTTGAAATATTATTGCTGAACTTGCCGATTAGAATAACTACATTTGAGCGTATACGTTGGCAATGGTGCTTCTCATGTGTTAGTGTTTAAGTATATGTATTTTTCTCCAGGAACCTCCAAAAGCCTACACTCTTCAGAAGATTTTGGCTCCGAGGTCCTATTAAGGGTAGTGTTCCTGCAGTGGATTTCATCCTGTCAGCATGGACTGGTGGCTAGACATGCATCTGATAGCACGCCAGGTTCTAACTGATGGCATGGTCCCTCTGTCCCCGGGAGGTCACCATTGAGAGCTATCCACAGGGGGATTTCCTAACTAGGAGCCCCTAGATTGAATCAAACTTTGTTTTGGGTCTAACCTGGAGCTACTGGTGAGAAAGAATGAATCATTTACAGCTTTAAATTTGGAGGATTCACCCCTCTTTTTTTTGGTGAATTTTTAAAAATTGAGATATGATTGACATATAACATTGTATAAGTTATACATATAACTTTGTATATACATATAACATTGTATAAGTTAAGGTGTACAGTGAGTTGGTTCAATACATTTGTGTACTGCAATGAGATAACTACAGTAGTTTCAACTAACACCTTAATGGCTTCACATGATTATTATTTCTTTTTCCTGTTGAGAACAGTCTATTTGCCATTTTGACATTTATAATATGCTGTGTTGACTACAGTCACTGTATTTTGCATTGGATTCCCTAGAACATATTCATCTACTAGTTATAAATTTGTACCTTTGCATGTCTCCCCAGTCCTTGGTACTCATCATTGTACTCTCTGTTTTTGCAAGTTCAGTTTTATTAGATTCCACATATAAGTGATTTGTCTTCCTTTGGCTTATCTCACTTAGCATAATGCCCTCAAGGTCTATCTATGTTGGTGCAAATGGCAGGATTTCCTTTTTCTCACAGCTGAGTAAGCGTCAATGGTGTATATATTTCATACCTTCCTTATCCATTTATCGCTGATGGACACTTAAATTCTGGGTCCCAGCATCAAGACGGGTTTTAATCTGGGTTACAACCACAACACCAAATCAACCTTCACGACTCCTATGATGTTCACTCCTCTCTGCCTAGTTTCCCTCCTCCTCCTCCTTCTTTTTCCCCTTGCTATCAGCATCCCTACTCCAGCCCAGACTTACCTTTGTATTTTTCCCCATCTTTAACTTTCAGCTTCTTCTCTTTTCTGCATAGTTAAAAAAGAAACCATAAGCAGATGAGAAATGACTTATTTCATTGCCTTTTCATAGCTAAAAGGTATATGAATAATTTTATATTTATCTGCATTTACAAAAATGATGAAGATAGGGCAAGTCTGGGAGAATATTTTAGTAGTGGGAAAGAGATAGGTAAATAGGATCTGTAGAAATAGACATTTTTCAAATTTTAATAAGGGACTACATTTTCTATTCTTAAGTTCAAAGCTAACTAAGGAATAGATGTAGTAATATTTGCCAGATTTTACATTTATTAAAAGCCGGGATAGACAGGGATAATAGCATAACTCAATATTTATGATGCAGCAGTTTCTACATAAATATTAAAATGAGGCAGTTATCATCAGAACTATTTGTTGTTTATATTTGCTTTCAAATTTTAATGAACACAAATGCTACTTATGTGGTAAAGTTCAATACCTGAAAAAATAACTCATTTGTCCATTAATGAATCCAGTCATAGAACTGTCACGGGAAAAAGTCATCTTGAAACTAAATAATAATTTGGGAGGACATCAAAGACTTTTGCTTCCAGGAAGATGGAGTAGATAGACTTTGCACTGTTTCTTCTGCTAAGTGAAGAGAAGGCAGGCGGGCTGGGGACCAGGGCAACTGAGAAATTATATGGCACTCAGTCTCCTGGGTTTTCTTTCTGTCTCTTGTATCCCAGACTGGATATGGGACAGGCAAGCAAGGTGGAAATGCCAGTGGATGCAGTCCACGAAAGCCCTGAGAAAAGCCAACGGACAAGGAAAAGGGCCCCCTGGCTTAGTGCAACAGAAATCTTTTGTACAATAGATACTCTCCTCCTGGCAAACACCACAGAAAATCTGTGGTTCTGTCCCTCCTGTCATCTTTGTGAGGCCGTAGCAGGATGCTCAACCCCATCCTGGCTCTGGTTGCATAAGACAAGACCAAGGAGAGCCAGCATTTTCATCCTTTGAGAGAGAGCGCCGAATCCTAACCACTAGACCACCAGGGACATTTTCATCCTTTGAGTGGTAATGAACACCCTCCCCTCACACACACTCCCTCCCCTGTGTTATGATCCCTTCCTAATGTGCTGACAGTGGACCCACTTGCGGCACCTTGATTGCACCTGGCAGTAAAGAGGTGCCCTTCCCTTGCTCTCTGGGTGGTATTAGGAAGCCTGGTGGAACACAGGAGTTGAGCCACCACTCAACAGACACAGGGCCATTCCTGCAGATTTCTTTGGTGTCCATGGAGAACGTGTGCAGAGAGGGCTTTTGTAATCAGACATGTCTGTCCCTCCCAGCTAGGGAGGTGACAGCAGACGCCTGGTGGAAAGCCTGAACTTTCACCCTTCCCAGCAGTAAAAATGAGCCCCCCTTCCTCAGGTGGTAAGGGGGGACAAGGGAGAAACCTGGACTCCACACCTGCCTACAAAAATGAGGTGGTTCTCCCCTTCACTCACCAGAGTAGTGTGAGAAAAGGCCTTTGAGATCATGAGATTTAAATAAAAAGAGTCTTAACAATATCCAAAACTCCCAAGTTTCAATCTGAGATCACTTATTATAATAAATACCAGAAAGATTACAATCAGACAGAGAAAAGAGAATCAATATTTCCTAATACAGAGAGGACACAGATGTCAGAATTATTTGTCCAGAGTTTTAAAGCAGCCATCATAAAAATGCTTCGCTGAGGAATTATAAATATGCCTGAAGTAAATGAAAAATAGAAAATTTCAGCAAGGGGGGAAGGGAAGATATAAAGAAGAACCAAATGGATATTTTAGAATTGAAAAATACAATAACTTAAATAAAAATCCCAATGCGTAGAGTTAACCCAACAGCAGATGAACGGAGGGAAGTTTATTGACCTTAAAAATAAATAAATAGATATTACTCAAGCTGAAAAACAGAAAGAAAACAGACTGTGAAAAAGAAAACCCACAAAATACAGAGTCTTGGAGACATGTACAACCAAAATAAAATATTTAATATTTGTATCATTGGAGTTATGGAAAGGCTTTGATAAGTTAAATATACAGTAGAATCCAAAGCACCCACCAAAAAAGTGATATCACACAATACAGCTAAACTCACTCCAGATGAACCAAAATGGAATTCTCAAAAAAATGTTCAGGTAATCCATTAGAAGGCAGGAAAAAGAAAATAGAGAAACAAAGACACAGAGAATAAATAGAAAGTAAAACATAAAATGTCAGTCTGAAGACTTAATCAGTAAATATGTCAAAGGTATATGATCTAAATACACAAATTAAAAGAGAAATTGGCATTCTTATGAAAACATAACTCAACTGTATGCTTCTCGTAGGAAACACATCAAATATAATAATAGATGAAAGATGAATTAAAAGGATGGAAAAGATATGCCATGCAAACTTAAACTTAGAAACAAAAAAATATATGAATGTGTGAGTAGATATACTAATCACCAGATAAGTAGGTTTCAGAGTAAGATGTCCATTAGCATGGTAAATTGTTTTCTGTCCTATCACTTTAAATCTGGAGGTGTTTTTGGGTCTAAAATGAATTTCTTGCAGACAGCATATCAATGAGTCTTTTTTTTTTTTTTTTTTAAATCCATTCTGATACCCTGTGCCTATTCATTGGAAGATTTAGCCCATTCACATTCAGGGTAACTATTGAAAGATATGAATTTAGTGCCATTGTATTGTCTATAAGGTAACTATTATGGTATGTTGTCTCTGCTCCTTTCTGGACTGTTACTTTTAGGCTCTCTCTTTGCTTAGAGGACCCCTTTCAATATTTCCTGCAGAGCTGGTTTGGTGTTTGCAAATTCTTTTAGTTTGTGTTTGTCCGGAAGCTTTTTATCTCTCCTTCTATTTTCAATACATAGTAGTCTTGGCTGCATTTTTTTCTCGTTTAGTCCTCAGAATATATCATGTCAGTCCTTTCTGGCCTGCCAGGTCTCTGTGGATAGGTCTGCTGCCAGTCTAATATTTCTACCGTTGTATGTTACAGACCTCTTGTCCCTGGCTGCTTTCAGGATTTTCTCTTTGTCGCTAAGACTTTAAGTTTTACTATTAGATGATGGGTTGTGGACCTATTTTTATTGATTTTAAGGGAGTTTCTCTGTGCCTCCTGGATTTTGATGCTTGTTCCCTTCACCAAATTAGGGAGGTTCTCTACTATAATTTGCTCCAATATACCTTCTGCCCCCCACCCCTTCTGGGATCTCAATTATTCTAATATTGTTTCATCTTAGGGTATCACTTATCTCTTGAATTCTCCCCTTTGGTCCAATAGTTGTTTCTCTCTCTTTTTCTCAGCTTCTTTATTCTCTATCATTTGGTCTTCTCTATCACTAATTGTCTCTTCTTCCTCATTTATCCTAGCAGTCTTCTATATCACTAACTCTCTCTTCTGACTCATTTATCCTAGCAGTAAGAGCCTCCATTTTTCATTGCCCTTCATTAATAGCTTTTTTAATTTCAAATTGGTTAGATTTTTAGTTCTTTCATTTCTCCAGAAAGGGATTTTATTTCTCCAGAAAAGGATTCTCTAGCATCTTCCATGCTTTTTTTGAGTTCAGCTAGCACCTTGGTAATCATCATTCTGAACTCTGGTTCTGATGTATTACTAATGTCTGTATTGATTAGGTCCCTAGCCATCAGTACTGCCCCTTGTTCTTTTTTTTTTTTTTTTTTTTGAGGTGAGATTTTCTGCCTTGGCATTTTATCCAGATAGGAGTAGATGAATGAAAGAACAAAATACTACAAGGGCAGGAATGACCCCAGAAAAATATACAATAACCAAATCAGAAGAAACCCAAAACAGGTGGAAGAAGAATGAAATGAAACAAAATAAAATAAAATAAAATAAAATTTTATGTATATATCAATCTTACTCTCTCTCTCTCTCTCTCTCTGTATATATATATAGGACTGGTGAATAGAACAGAGCCACACACTTGATTTGGGTATATTTTTGGTCTGTTAGAAGAAACTGTCTCCCGAAATTTTAAAGAAAGAAAAGCTTATATGTATATACAAAATTGAAGGTAAACATGATGAAGGGATAGAATATGACTGTAAAGATGAAAATTAAAAAAGATTTTTTAAAAGGTATTGATAACATAAAATAGTTTAAAAATGTTAAAATAGAAAAGAGGAGAAATTAAAGAAAATAGAATAGAATAAGAAAAAAATAAAAATAAATTAACTTGAAAAGACTAAAGAAGCATGGAAAAAAAGGCCATGAATCCTATGTTTTGCATTTACCTAGCACTGCTGTTTTGCAGTTCTCATTGATTCATGAACTTGGACTTGGCTGGATATTCTTGCTGATCTTCTGTGGGAGGGACTTGTTTCAGTGATTCTCAAATGTCTTTGCCAGAGGCAGAATTGCACCATCCTTGCCAGGGGCCAGGTTAAGTAATCTGCTTGGGTTGTAGCTTTTGTTTCCTGAATGCTTTCCATAAAACTCTGGAGGACAGGAATGAAAATGGAGGCCTCCTCCTAGTCTCCATCTTCAATAGGAACTGAGAGCTTGGGGCCCCACTCCTCAGGGGGCCCTCAGAGAAAAGCAGTCAATCCCTCCCATTTCCCTGGTCTTCGGCCACATTCTGTGCTCACCCAGCCTGTGACCAAGTGTCTCTATCTCTGGTGCACAACCTTGTTTGGAGTCTCCAAATCCAGCAAATTCCGGCTGTGTGCTGCTGTGCTTGTCCTCCCAGAGAAGGAGGACTTCTCAGAGGCAGGGGAGGTCTCCCCGGATCTGCTGCTTGTGGGGTCCTCAAATCATGGTTTAAGGTAACCCCAAGCTGAGCACTCACTCCTTGGCTCTGCCTCTGCAGCTAGCTTCCTTGCTCTGATACCAGAGAGTGTCTGCACCCAGAAAGACACCCGGTCTTTTTGGGACTCCGCAGGTCCTGAGACCACACTGCCCCTGTGAGGGCTCCACCCAGGCTTAGCCTCTGGAGTGACGTCCCTCAGTGGAGCAGACTTCTATAAACGTTCTGATTTTGTGCTCCACGGCTCCACTGCCTGCTGGGAGCCAGCCCTTCCCCCATGGTCTATCTTCCCATATGTTGCCTCAGACTCACTTCTCCACACATCCAACCTTCTGGAAAGTGGTTGATTTTTTTGTTCCTGGAATTGCTGTTCTTCTTCTCTTCTGTGTCCTGTGGAGTTCATAGGTATTCACAGTGGTTTGATAACTATCTAGCTGAACTCCTGGGACCTGGTGATATTTGTCTCTTACTCCTCTGCCATCTTGCTCCTCCCCTCTTGGCAGTATATTTTTATTTTTATTTTTTTAAATTTCTTTTCAGCGTAACAGTATTCATTATTTTTTATACCACACCCAGTGCTCCATACAATACGTGCCCTACTTAATACACACCACCCTGTCCCCCCAACCACCCACACCCCGCCCCTTCAAGACCCTCAGGTTGTTTTTCAGAGTCCATAGTCTCTCATGGTTCACCTCCCCTTCCAATTTCCCTCAACTCCCTTCTCCTCTCCATCTCCCCATGTCCTCCATGTTATTTGTTATGCTCCACAAATAAGTGAAACCATATGATAATTGACTCTCTCTGCTTGAATTATTTCACTCAGCATAATCTCCTCTAGTCCCGTCCATATTGCTACAAAAGTTGGGTATTCATCCTTTCTGATAGAGGCATAATACTCCATAGTGTATATGGACCACATCTTCCTTATCCATTTGTCCGTTGAAGGGCATCTTGGTTCTTTCCACAGTTTGGCGACCGTGGCCATTGCTGCTATAAACATTGGGGTACAGATGGCCCTTCTTTTCACTACATCTGTATCTCTGGGGTAAATATCCAGTAGTGCAATTGCAGGGTCATAGGGAAGCTCTATTTTTAATTTCTTGAGGAATCTCCATACTGTTCTCCAAAGTGACTGTACCAACTTGCATTCCTACCAACAGTGTAAGAGGGTTCCCCTTTCTCCACATCCCCTCCAACACATGTTGTTTCCTATCTTGCTAATTTTGGCTATTCTGACTGGTGTAAGGTGGTATCTCAATGTGGTTTTAATTTGAATCTCCCTGATGGCTAGTGATGATGAACATTTTTTCATGTGTCTGATAGCCATTTGTATGTCTTCATTGGAGAAGTGTCTGTTCATATCTTCTTTGGTGGTATATTTAAAAATGAAAATATGCCTGCCATGTGACCTGGCAGTGGCACTCCTAGGCATTTATTCCAGAGAAATGAGACTACGTGTCCGTACGAAATTGTACATGGTTGTTCATAACAGACTGATTTGTAATATGTCAGAACCAAAAACAGCTCAAACATTCCTCAATAACTGAATGCTTCAAGAGACTGTGGTAAATCCATATCATGGATTACTAGTACATGGTTAAAAAAAAAAAAAAGCTATTTATATATTCAACCACTGGGGTGGATTTCCAGAGCATTTTGATGAGTGAAAAAAAGCCAAGGTCACAGTATCACCTCTATTGCATGATCCCATTGTATAATACTCTTGCCATGACAACATGATTGAGATGAAAAGCAAATTAGAGGTTGTTAGTATTTAGGGCTGGTCGGGGAGAGGGGTATATGTGTATGATAGCCAAGAGGGAGCAGAACGGTGGTGATGGGGTAGTTCTCGATCTTGAGTGTGATCATACGAATATGGAATGTGTAATGTGATAAAATGACATAGAATGGCATATACATAAAATTATATATGTATTAGTACATATACACACATATACTACCAATGTCAGCTTCCTGGTTGGATTTTGTGGTATAATTTCTGGTTCTGAGCAGTTATCTTTCATTTAGTGTCTGTTCCATTTTGATTTCACAGCAACTGTAGCTACCAAAACGTTCTATGGAGACCTGCTGGAATGGAGGAAGAAGGTCCAGGCAGCCCTGGTCAGATGCTCTGAGGGATCGTCCAGAAATGAGACACCTGGGAACCAGATCAAGCACATTTGGAACTGCATGTGCAGAATAAGGGATCTGAAACACAGCCACATCTGCTCCCTGGTTTATCTCTCCAGGCTGATTCACTACAGGGTCTGAGATCCTGGTTTCTTCTCAAACACCTCCATGGTCAGGTCTCTTCAGAATGCAGTCGTAAGGTAAGTCTCTCTCTTTTCTTTCTCTTCCTTCACAGATGTTCTAAAACCTCAAACTTGCCAATTGCTTCTGCCATCTATACCTACTCGAGCGTATCTGGGAATAGCAGCTGCAGCCCCAATTTCCTGGCTTTTGAGAGGTAGTAAATGTCTCGCTGAGCAAGAGCACCGTATCTTCTTAAATCATGTCACCCTGACTCCTGGGACCCAGGCTTCTCTTCCAGTGCCAGCCACAGGATCTGCCCTCTGATCTGCACAAAGGTGCACTCGGCTAACAGACGGTTGACGCTCTGAGCCCAGGACCAGCTCCCCACTATACAAATGAAAGAAACAAGCCGTAGCGGGTTCTCCATTCACATGCTAGCTCAGACTTCGAGTTGGTTCCAGACGGGGCTCAGACCCGAGTCCCAGTTTGTGATACATAAAGTGCAATAGGTTCTCCCACCTGATCAAATAAAATCAGCGCTCCTGGCTGCTTCCGTGTACTACGGACAAGACGGAGAGGAGAAGCAACGGGAAACAAAACAATTAGTATGGCTAACCCCTGCTGATGATGATTATTATTGACAAGGTGGAATGACTGAGGTGATGCTGGCAACTTCCAGCAGAGTTAACCCTAGCCAGGCTAGACAGTGCAAACTTTTTAAGGAATTATTGTTATTATCAAGGACATGTCATACGTTGGAATATCTCCGTGCCACTGAAAGAGATATGGCATCTTTAAATTACTGGGTAACGTGGATCTAGACCTGGAGCTCTGCCAAGGTAAAAGTTGTAAAACTGGATTGATTTTTGCTACAGCTTGCTAAGGGCTCCCCAGAGCCAGGATGCAATGTTCAAATATAATAATTGATAGTCTGAAAAAGTATTTCTGATAAGTGTGCAGAAGTAATGCTGAGACCTGCCTGAGATGAAGTGAGCCTTTGTGCTCAGGCAAACTCTGCAACCAAAGGGACCCAGATCCAAGGCACTGCTTGGGTCTCTGATCAGAGCCACCGGGCTTCCCGCTCGCTCCAGCCCTCGCTTCCCCACCTCCACCTCCCCCTGCCTTTACTGCCGCTTCCTCCAGCTGGAGAGAAAATGGTCTTGGCCTTCAAATGGGGCGTTTGTTAAATGCTGTTGTGGAAAAGTAATTATCCAACAATCAGACCTGTATGTGGGGGGAGAAATCGCCTTCGTTAATACCACCTTGGTAATCCCAGGGGGCGGAGGGGTCCGCGTTAATCTGACCCCTTTTCAGTCTTGCCTTGGTGAGTTGACCACCCCAAGCTGTGAGTGTGTGTGTCTAAATTGCCCAGGATTCAATTGAACACATTAAAATTTAAAAAGGATTTAACTGAAATTTTTCAATAGCTCCTGAGAAGGGGGATAATTTATTAGCTTGGAGTAAATTAAAATCTCAAGCAGGGGTAAAGACTTCGAAGATTGCTTTAATACATTTTATATGCTTTCAAAAGAAATGTTCTTTTAAATGGTCCAAAAATCAGCTAATTTTGTCCTATTTAGCAAATTACCTCCTAAGGCCACAATGTTGAAAAACTTAACAATTATTATTTTTTTTTTAAGGGGAAAAATAGAGGAGGGATAAATACACACACACACACACACACACACACACACCCCATAACACCTTCCATAGGAAACAACCGAACCCTAAATTGCTATGTCTTTTCTATGCCACAGTTAGGATTTTTTTTTTCTTTCTTAATTCAAAAGTCGGTGAAACATTTGCGTTACCTTCTGCCAGGCCACTCGGGGGACCTTTTTTCCACATGGTGATTGTAGGCAGCGGAGGGTCTAAGGTTAATGGAGGGCACCGGCAGGCTAAGCCCCCATGCGCTGTGCTGATAATTTATACCTTTATTTCAGGCCACATTCACCTGTGGAGCAGTGAGGCCATGGGGGTGAGGTGAACTTGTTGCTCCGTTCAGCCCAGAGGCTTTCCCTGTCCTGACAGGAGATTTTTTGCTCTGAATTATCTGTGTTATAAAAAACTCCTTCCCAGCTCCCGCTAACATTTGGAGGCTAAGGGAGGAAGGCTTATTTTTCCCTTGTCTTTTTCTTTCCTTCACTTTTTTTCCCCCACCTTGATGATAAACAGTATTTTGTGGTTTACATTTTGGGGAATTTTCTTTTGTTGTGGTTTGTTTTTTAAACAGTTTTTCCAGTTTTATGGAGAAATAATCCACATGCGTCCCTGTGTAAGTTGAAGGCATGATGGTGTGATGTACACGCATTGTGAGGTGATTATCACAATGGGTTCTGCTAAAATCCATCTGCTTATATAGATACAATAAAAAGAAAAGAAAGAAGAAAACAGTGTTTTCTCTTTATGATGAAAATGTTTGGGATTTACTCTCTTAAGAACTTTATTATATATCCTACAGCAGGGGCTGTTTTGGACATCATATATCACATCCCTGGTATTTACTTATCTTACAGCTGGAAGTTCCTCTCTTTTGGACCACTTTCCGGCAATTCTCCTTCCTCCGACTCCCCACTTCTGGTAACCATAGTCTGATCTCTTTTCCTATGAGTTGTTTTTTTTTTCTCCCAGATTTCCCATGAAAGTGAGGTCTTACAGTATTTGTCTCTGTCTGACTTATTTCACTGAGCATGATATCCTCAAGGTTCACCCATGTTGTTATAAATGGCCAGATTTCCTTGCTTTGCTATGGCCGAATAACATCGCATTGTGTGTATGTATACATACTCATCCATCAGTGGACACTTTAGTGGTTTTAAAGACTTTTGTTATTGTAAATCGTGTTGCTAATGAACACGGGGGTGCACATATTTTTTGAATTAATGTTTCAGTTGCCTTTGTGTATATTCTCAGAAGTGGAATTGATGGATCACAGAGTCTATTTTTAATTTTTTGAGAGTGCTCCGCACCAATTTAGAACCACACTAGCAGTGTGCATGGGTTCCCTTCACTCCACATCCTTACCGGCGTTTGTTATCTCTTATCTTTTTGATGATGGCCATTCTAATGGGTGTGGGGCAATAACTCACTGTGGTTTTAATTGGCCTTTCTCCCATGATAAGTGATGCTGAGCATCTTCTCATGAGCCTGTTGGCCATCTGTGTATGTTCTTTGGAGGAATGTCTATTCAGGTCCTTTGCCTATTTGTTAATAGGGTTCTTTGTTTTTGATTTATCGGTGTTCTTCATATGTTTTAGATATTAACCCTTTATCAGATACATGTTTTGAAAATATTGTTGCCCATTCCATAGATTGCCTCTTTACTTTGTTGATGGTGGCTCCTTTGCTGGGCAGGACTTTTTAGTTTAATGCAGTCCCACTTGTTTATTGGTTTTGTTGATTGTGTTTTATGTGTCGTATCCCCCAAATTATTGCCAAAACCTGTATCAGGGATTTTTGTTTTAGAAACTTTTGGTTTCAGCATATATTTAAGTCCTTTATTCATCTTAAATAAGTTTAGGAGGGGTGTAAGATTTGGGTCCAGTTTCACTGTTTTACATGTGAATATCCAGTTATCCCTGGGCCATTTATTGGAAAGACTGTCTTCTCTCTCTCAAGTATTATCGGCTCTCTTGTCATGTATTAGTTGACTAAGTAGGCTTGGGTTTACTTCTGAGTTCTTGACTGTATTTCATAGGTCAGTTTGTCTATCTTTATGTCAGTACCATGATGTTTTTGATGACTGTAGCTTTATAAAATAACTTGATGTCAGAACAAGACACTTCCTGCTTTGTTTTGCTTTCTCAGGATTTTCTTGGCTATTTGGGATCTTTTGTGGTTCCGTATAAATTTTAAAATTGTATTTGCTGCTTCTGTAAAAAGTGACATTAAAGGGGCGCCTGGGTGGCTCAGTCAGTCACTCTTGATTTTTGGCTCAGGTTATGATCTCAGGGTCCTGAGATCGAGCCCTACATCAGAATCTGTGTTCAGCAGGGAGTCTGCTTGAGATTCTTTCCCTCTCTCTCTCTGCCTCTCCCCCAGCTCACACACATGTTCCTCTCTAAAATAACCTAAAAATCTTTTTAAAATGCCCTTAGAATCTTGGGCCTGCATTGATCTACAGATGGCTTTCAGTAGGATTGACATTTTAACAATATTAATTATTCCGGTCTGTAAGTATGAAATACCTTTCCATTTATTTGATCTTCCTCAATTTCTTTATCAAAATCTTACAGTTTTCAGAATCGAGCTCTTTCATCTTCTTAGTTGACTGTATTCCTAATTATTTTTTGTTTTTGATCTTTTGTAAATCAGATCAATTTATTTCTTTTCCAGAAATTTTATAATTATATAAGAATGCTACTGATTTTTGCATATTAATTTTGTATCCTATAACTACTGAATTCAATGATTAGATCTAACAGTTCTTTTGTTGAGTCTTTAAGATTTTCTATGTATAAAATCATATCATCTGCAAATAGAGACAATTTTACTTCTTCCTTTCTAATTCTGATACCTTTTATTTTTTCTTATCTCATTGCTCTGGATAGAACTTCTAGTACTATGTTGAATAGTGGTGGTAAAAGTGGGTACCCTTGTCTTGCTCCTGATGGTAGAAGAAAAGATTTTATCCTTTCTCCATTGATTATGAAGTTATCTATAGAGTTGTCATATATGGCCTTTATTATGTTGAGACATGTTCCTTCTATGCCTAATTTGTTGAGTTTTTGTAATGAATGAATGTTGAATTTATTTTTCTTTCATTCTGTTGAATAATAATTATTTTTCTTTCATTCTGTTAACTAGTAGAATTAATTCTATTCTCTTTTTCTTTTGTTTAGTCCAACTAAGGGTTTGTCAATTTTGTTCAACTTTTCAAAGAACCAACTCTTAGATTGGTTGATCTTGTTTATCATTCTCATGTTCTCTATTTTATTTAGTTTTGCTCTATTCTTTATTATTTCCTTTCTTCTGTGAACTTTGGTCTCTGTTCTTCTTTTTCTAGCTCCTTAAGACATTGAGTTAGGTTCCTTATTTGGGGTCTTTCTTGCCTCTTAAGGTAGGTGCTTATTGCTATGAATTGCTTTTGCTGCAAACCACAAGTTCTGCTATGTTGTATTTCCATCTTCATTTGTCCCAAGAAACTTTTTAGTTTCCCCTTTAATTTCATCTTTGATTCATTGGTTGATCAGGAGAATGTTGTTGAATTTGCATGTGTTGTGAATTTTCCAGTTTTGTTCTTGTTATTGATTTCTAGTTTCATGACATTCTGTCAGAGAAGATCCTCTGCATGATTTCAGTCTTCTTGCATTTCCTAAGACTTGTTTTGTGGTCTAACATATGGTCTGTCCTAGACAATGTTGCATGAGCACTTGAGAAGAATGTGTATTCTGCTCTTGTTGGATAAGATATTCTATATATGGCTATTGGCTCCATTTGGTCTGTAGTGTTGTTTAAGTCTGCGGTTGCTTTATTGATTCTCTGTCTGGATGATCTAGCCATTGTTGAGAGTGGAGTATGAAACTCTCCAACTAATATTGTATTACTGTTTATTTCTCCTTTTAGCTCTGTTAGTTTTTGCTTTATATATTTAGTTGCTCCAATATTAGGGGCATAAATATTTATAGTCATTATATCTTCTTGATGTATTTACTCCTTTCTCATTATGTAACAACCTTCTTTGTTTCTCTTTACCATTTTTAGTTTAAAGTCTATTTTGTCTGATATAAGTATAGCTACCCTCCTTTTTTTCAGTGCCCAGTATCTGAAATGTCTTTACCCATCCCTTCACTCAGTTTCACTCTGGTTTAAGGCTAACATGAGTCTCTTGGAGACAGCATATTGTTGAAACTTGTTTTTGTATCTATTTAGCCATTTTATGTAATACCTTTTTTCTCTTGTGTTTTGATGGGGTCTTTTTTTGAGAGAGTGTGTGTGTTGGGGGCGAGTCCATATGCCTTCCAGGTTGTGTAACTGTTCCTACAAAGGAGTTTTCTTTTCTTTCTTTTTTTTTCCTTCAGATTTCTTGGTATTTCATATTACAGATTAAACTTTCATGCTCATTTCCTAATTTGCTTTTCCCATAGTACATGGATGATATGAATTTGGACCCCACATACACGTATGACACAAGCCTGAGGTATTCATTTCGTATAGGAGATTTTTTTCTCTCTTGGAGCTGAAGGCAGATGGAAAGTTGCATTGCTGTTTCTTCAGGTTAGTGAATGGAGTTTTAATTCTTTTCATGGCCTCGTTGCCCCTTCACAACTCTAGACTTTATCAAAATGACTTATTCCAGCTCTCGACCTTGTGAAGGTTGAAGGTTTCCCTGCCTGTCTTACTTGGGTGTTGTGGTCCCAGTCCCAAACAGTAGGATCCATTTTGGGAAATATACTTCAGACAGCAGTTACAAGGTCTGTTCTAGTTTTGCACTGAGTGCCCAGTTTCTCATACTTGGAAAGTTCCTTTTTATTTTTTTTTTTTTGAATTTGCCTGTGCATTAGAACTTAATAATTCTTTTTCATATGTTCACATCAGGAGGAGACCTCTTCACATTAGCTGGGTATGCCATATTGTTGAAGTCTCACATACATATTTAAACTATTTAGAGCTGCTGTGTAATGGTCATTGAAATTTTTTATGTTAAAAAATGTTTTATTTTCCAAAAAGTTGGGAAGAAGGGCTTCATTTGATGAGGAAGTCATGTAATATGACTTTAAGTGGAGAAGTGATGTAGGAATTGCTTTTAATCAATGATTCAGCTCTTATGCACTTGTCTGTATTTGCCAATCATTTACAATGTGCCAGGCATTGTCCTAAGCACATTATTGCAATATCTAATTTAATCCTCACCAATCCTATTATGTGGATACTATCATTCACTCCATGTGAGCAAACCTTTTTTGCTGATGAGGAAATCCAATTAGAGAATAGATAAACTTGTCAAAAGTAATTTGATTGGGAAGTTTTGCAGTATTATTTAAACCTTAACAGTCTGCCTACAGAGTTCATGCTATAGGTATAGAAATGATGATGATGATTAATAGTAGTAGTATGCTGGTAATAATAATAACAATAACAATAATAATTGCAGTTAACACTTAGTAAATGCAATCGTGTCAGGATATTGTTGAAAAACATTTTTTAAAAAACATTTTATTTATTTACTTTAAATAATCTCTATACTCAATGTGGGGCTGGAACTGACAACCCCAAGATCAAGAGGTGCCTGCTGTACTGACTAAGCAGCCAGGTGCCCCTGTTGACAAGCATTTTATATATACCACTGCAACAATCCCATGAGCCAGTTATTATTATTTTCAGTTTATAGGTATAACAAACAAGAAAACCCAAAAAAACTGAGGCACAGGCTAAAAGTCACATAGCTTGTGAATGATAGATTTGGGTTTTGAACCAGGCATTTGTACTCTGATGCTAATTCCAATAACTTTTCCTAAGTGTTGGGGAAGAATAAAAGACTGGTTAGCTGTGTGCTCTAGGCTCGAAGTAAAGAAAGAACCACGGTTCAGCTGAAGAGGTGGTCATGAGGTTGGAATAGGGGCAGCCAAAACAATACCATTTGACTACGTGTGGGTCCAGGAGAAGAAAAGTCTGGGGTCAGGGAGTACCTGAGGCACTTTTCTTGACTTCAGCTTGTGTTGGATCTTAGTGCTTTTACCCACAGTTAGTGAGAATGGTTCGGACACAGCATATGCTTTGTTCTAGAAAAGAAATATGAGACTGAGAAGTTTGGTTCAATCTAACTATTATTTCAATAACAGTTAATTGAGGGTCTGCCAATTAAATAACTCAAGAACATCTGTGCTTGCTTTTTGTGAAATGAATTTTCTACAAAATGAATGCTTGCCCTTTTTTACATAAGTAAATATTTACATTTAGTTTACTTAAAGTGAAGGGCACCTCACCACCATCTTGTCTCATATATTGCCATTCAATTACAGGTTTTCCAAGGATATAAAATTCAGTGGCAATTTGACCGGTTACTCACAAAGTCTATAGGCCATGCATGTCTTGAGTATTATGCTTGCTGTCCTTTTTAAATAAAAGTGAGTCCCCTCACAAGCCATCAGGAGCTCATAAAGGGGTCGATCTCCTAGAGTCATGATAGATTTGCAGCAATCTATCCAAACCCTTTTACATGGCTCCTCCTTCTGACCATAGACATACATTTTCAAGACAGGTGGCCTGTGTTGAGAGTAGTCTGGGGACATGAATGAAACAAAAGCTAAGTGGCCCACATGGGCACTGAACCCCTAACCTTCGCCTCATTAGCACGAAGCTCCAACCATCTGAGCTTACCCACCACAGACTAATGATGTGTGCATGGACGCACAGCCACATCAATCACATTTTCTGAAGCAAGACTCACTACCCTGAAAGTAACCGGAAGAACCATCCATATAGGTCTCATCACTGAGGGAAAGCCAAGCCATCTTAATGGATGATTGAAGTGTTTCTTTTCTACAAAGCATTCATTCATCATCCTATAGCCTAACAGGACTTGAAGATTCTAGAAATTCACATTAGCTAATTCATACTTTTAAAAATGTACCTGTTCTTCTAGGTTGCTTTGGCCAGAATAGATGTGATTCTGATACCTTTCACAATAAAGCTTTTGAAAGTCCTTGGGTCAAAATTCTTAATCTGTTCTCCTAGATGGATGTTGAATGGTTGTGCCTTAGCCCCCAGAGGATCTGTAAGCCCCAGAAATTGTGTGTGTGTGTGTGTGTGCGTGCACACGCACACACAAGTGGACTTTTTCTCTTTGTAGAATATTCCTAGTTTTCTTTAGACCCTCAGAGGTATCTGAGAGGCAAAGTCTATGATCTGAAGGCTTACATCAATAAAAAAAGCTAAAGGGGTAAAATGTATTTACAATAAAACTGACACTAGAGGGGAGCCTGGGTAGCTCAGTAAGTTAAAGCCTCTGCCTTCAGCTTGGGTCATGATCCCAGGGTCCTGGGATTGAGCCCCTCATCGGGCTCTCTGCTCCACCAGGAACCTGCTTCCTCCTTTCTCTGCCTGCCTCTCTGCCTACTTGTGATCTCTCTCTGTGTCAAATAAATAAATGAAATCTTTTTAAAAACCCTGACACTAGATAAGAAGCCAATTGTCATATTATTTTTAAGAGGGAGAGAAGAGAAGGTTGACACCATGGGAAACATATGTGAGCATCTGATGGCCTGAGGTGGGAAGTACACTTGTGTTGCAGAAGCAACTATATTCACCTGTAGAATGTATGGGCTTTTGTACCTCTTACCAGCAAGTTGTAGGGAAATTGGATGAGACTTCATGTCTTGAAACAAAACCTCTGAAATCCTATGTGAGAGATCATAAAAAGTTAGCAGGCTAGTAGGCTGTGTTCTGGTTCATGGAAAACAGTCTCTCATGTTAGCCAAAAAAAAAAAAAAAAAAAAAAAACTAGTTTGAAAAGGAGGAAAAGGGGAACTAATCCATGGTCTTCCACTTTCCCCTGCTATTCTGGAAAATTCCTAGAGGAACTGGAGAGTTAGAATATGTAAATAACCTGGCATCAGAATAGGGCTAGAGGCCTCACCAGAGGAAAATCAGAATAAGAAAGGAAATAAGACTAGAACACAGCAACTTTTCTTTCTTTCTTTCTTTTTTTTTTTTTTAAGATTATTTATTTATTTATTTGACAGACAGATCACAAGTAGACAAAGAGGCAGGCAGAGAGAGAGAGAGAGAGAGGAGGAAGCAGGCTCCCCGCTGAGCAGAGAGCGAGCCTGATGCAGGGCTCGATCCCAGAACCCTGAGATCATGACCTGAGCTGAAGGCAGAGGCCTTAACCCACTGAGCCACCCAGGTGCCCCCAGCAACTTCTATTTCTTTTTTTTTAAATTTTTTTAAAAGATTTTATTTATTTATTTGACAGACAGAGATCACAGGTAGGCAGAGAGGCAGGCAGAGAGAGAGGGGGAAGCAGGCTCCCTGCTGAGCAGAGAGCCCGATGCAGGGCTTGATCCTAGAACCCTGAGATCATGACCTGAACCGAAGGCAGAGGCTTTAACCCACTGAGCCACCCAGGCGCCCCGCGACTTCTATTTCTTAATCTGTAGCCTGTAACTGTGTCTGTGTTCCAGTGGCAGAGGTAAGTGCTTGTGACAGAGACTGTCTGACACACAGGACCGAGGCCCAGAGTGAAATGAAAATATGGGGCCTTGTGTTGATAAATTATTAAGCATTTGAAAGTGGTGACAGGCGTGTATTCAACCAAACACAGGACTCTCCTAAGTGTGGGGCCTTTGCAGCTGCCCATGAAGCCAGCTCTGGCCCCCAAAGTTTACTGCATTACCATATAATTTAAAGTTATAGCTCGCTTTCGCTGAGTGCCAGTGCTATCCTGTTCCCAGCCCATGATAAGCCTTCACTGGCCCACAAGCAAGAACACATCTAGATCAGCTCAATGAGCTCAACGTAAAAGCTCTTCTTTAACTTGAAAGTCTATTCTTGAGAGTATTTTGATACTAAAACGTCCTTTTTTTTCCCTTGATGAACTGATAGGAAGAGTAGATGGTAGACATTTGTTTGTCCTATATCCTTAATTGGTAAAATAAAAAGTTTATTAGCTATGTCAAGAATCTAATTAAAAAAGAATTACTGGGATAGAAGTCACTTGAGGTACATAATGTTAAATGGAGAGATTGAAAAAAACATGGTGTTGAGTAAAACACAGAATGAGATCTAAAGCACAATATTGTTTCAATACTGCCTTTCAAAGACTAATGCATATCCGGGATATTTACCAAACGTGGGGTGGTGGAGGGGAGGAGAGGTTTGAGAATAGGGTTAAAGGGAAAATCACTGGATAAGAAGAGGCTCTTGTACCAACTGATATTCATAATGTGACTTAACAGAATCTAATTGATGGAACTTTTCATTGCCTGAGGTCCAGAATACAACCCACTTCCCTACTAGTGCCATAAGTTCCTAATGCAAAAGCAAAGCCCCCTGGGATGGGTAGCCTGTTCCCTTACTGTTTCTCAGATCATCCCGAAACCGGCATTCCAATAGCACTTTAGGGTTTGCAAGGTAATTTTTTTCCCTATTAGCTCTTTGCATCCTTGCAACACCCTTGTGGTGTTGATATTATTATGTTCATTTTACAGACAAGAAACCTGAAACTCAGAAAAATCAAGGTAATTAACCAATCAACAAAAACATGGCAGAATCTAGGTTCAGAAACAAGTCTTCTGACTTTTTTTTTAAAGATTTTATTTATTCATTTGACAGACAGAGATCACAAGTAGGCAAAGAGGCAGGCAGAGAGAGAGGAAGGGAAGCAGGCTTCTCGCTGAGCAGAGAGCCCGATGAGGGGCTCGATCCCAGGACCCTGAGATCATGACCTGAGCCGAAGGCAGAGGCTTTAACCCACTGAGCCACCCAGGTGCCCCATCTTCTAATTTTTTAACTATGCTTTTTTAGTCTCCTCCCAAAGGTTGTCTTCCTCATAGAATGAGGTTCATTGTATGTTAGGGGTAATGGCAATATTATGAAATGTTTGCTGTTATGAAAAAATCTACTGGTGGCATCTCTAATGGCACTTACAAATGAAGAAAGGCTTTCTTTCCTTTGGAGAGGGAGGGACCTCTATCTCCTTCCTTACTGTTCCTTCTCTCCTCCTGAGATCTGAATTACAGGGCCAAAGTGACTCATGGAGACAGTTCCCATCTTGCTCCCATGTGGGACAAAAGTCAAATACTTCTAGGAGAGATTCACGTTTTAAATGATCTAAGTCTGATTTTCTAAGAGTTCTTAGTGCACACATCATGTCTACAGCCTTGCAGACGGGCCGTTTTTGCCCGTGGCTATCTTGAGTCTCCCCTGGTGCACTGTAATTCTTCTCATGTCCTCAGAAAAACAGCTGTTCCTTTCCCAGTTCATACCTGAACAGTGTGATAAGGCTTTCTTTCAGTTGCCTTTCTTTAGGTTGATTAAACCAAGATTCTTTTTGCATTTTCTTACAGAGACTATTCCCAGGACTTTAACCATTTTTGGTTTTCTTCCTTTGCACTTGACACTCTCTCATTCCCCCCTTTCTCTTAGATGTCTAAGATGCATGGCATCTTTAGATGCCAACTGTGATAGTTTAGATCAGTGATTCTCAAAGTGTAGGTCCTGGACAAGCAGCATCAGCGTCACCAGGGAATTTGCTAGAAAGGCAAATTATCAAGGGCTGCACCAGAACTCCCAGATCAGAAACTCCAGCAATGGAGCCCTGCAATCCAGTTTAACAAACCCTCCGGGGAATTCTGATGTATGTCAAAAGTTTGACAAGTTTTTGTAAAGACGATTTGTAAAGACGATAATTACTTTTCAGCACTCTTTTCCCCCTCCTACCGTGGACAGAAACCCTTTCTAGCCCCATTCGTGTTGGGTGTGGCCACATGACTTGTGTTGGTCAGTGGAATGTTAGTCAATGGGATATAATCCTTAAGTGTGCTCCGGCGGCTTTGGGTTGGCTCATGTGCTCCTGTGACTGAGCACAAGAAGAACATGCCCTGTGTCCAAGAGAGTCTAAGTTTACATGGAACAGAACAGTTTAGCTTGTTTCAAAAAAAACTGGAAACAGAACTAAGCTCTCTGGATGTCTTATCTTCCTTTTAGTCTTGACTCTATGATGGATAGTACATGCCACACCAGGAAGCAAATACATGTTCAGAGAATGAACAGTCTATTACGATGGTGCTAAAAATAAACAGATAAATAAATGGAGAGAAATGATGAACAAAAGTACGGTATACATCTTAGACTAATTTTGTTTAGATGATCTTTTGGATTCTTCTGGGTAAAATTAAACTCCAGTCACAGCAGACAGGACAAAAAAAGCAGATTCAGTAAATAATTTTCTTGCATAATTGGATGTCTGGAGAGCGATCAATGCTATCATTGGTTCAGCGGGTTGGTGATATTGGGATCAGCATGTCTGTGGAGAAGGGGTTGGCACTAACTGAGCTGGTCTCCTCCTAGGCATTTCAAATGAAGAGTATTTAATAAAGAAAGATCAGCCACCCAAATGGGGGATTGAAACCCTCCAAATGTTAGCAACAGCATGAAGGACCAGACGGATAAAGAGGGACAACTCTGAGGCATGTTCTACATAGATTACCAGAGAACCCCAGCAAATCTGAGTTCAGATGCCTACAGCATTCTTCGCTGCTCAGGAGTACACCCTGTATTACTTTTCTTCACTTCCCATGATCCTACCACTTCTTGCGCCATTACTCCTTGGTAGACCAGTTGTATCCACATCCTTATCTAAAGGTGCTGAAGATTACCCATCATGCTTTAGAAAAAACTTTTGAGTTAATTCATTGTGTCTAGTTAGCTCATGGAAACTTAAATAGGAATACCAAATTGGATGTCCTGGGAGAGGTCAAGTGTGAAAAGAGAAGTCAGAAATTTATGAACAAAAAGGAAATTTATAAAGTATTTAATTGATTTTCATTAAGGTGTTAGTGGAGTGAGATACACTGCTGAGGTAAGGGGAGGGTGCATTGGATTTTCTACACCTTTCTTTAAGACAAGTGACAGAAACCTGAGCTCTACAGAATATAGCGAAGTTGGATGGGGAAAGGGCATAGACTAAAGAGAGGATTGAGAACAATATTTTATGAAGATAAACTATAGAAGAGCTAAATTAGTAGACTACAAAAGGCCATTTGCAAATAGGACAGCATGCAGTTTCTAATGGAGATCTTGAAATATTGGAATGAAAATATAGTCTTTTGAAAATTGAGGTCAGAGAAAATCTCTGAGAAGTCATTCAGAAAGTATTTATTTACTTGTTTCACAAACAGTGCTTTGGCACTCTCTGTGGCAGATTATACTTTCCTAGTATGGCCACAACATTACCCAATGCTCTTCTAGAACCTTGCCACATTCCCAATGGAAGTAGAGTCTACTTCCTCTCTCTCAGAATCTGGATGAGCTTGGGATTCACTCATAACAAAGAAAATACAGTGGAAGTAATACCATATGATTCCGTGCCTAGTTCAAAAAAGTCTTCATAGCTTCTGGCTCTCTGTTGAAATAGTTGTTTTGTTTGTTTGTTTGTTTGTTTGTTTTTAGATTTTATTGTGGGTGCCTCAGTGGCTCAGTCGGTTAAGCTTCTGCCTTTGGCTCAGGTCGTGATCCCAGAGTCCTAGGATTAAGTGCTGCTTTGGGCTCCCTGCTCAGTGGGGAGTCTGCTTCTCCCTCTGCCTCTGCTTCTCAGAGCTTTCTGTCTCTCTCTCAAATAAAAAAACAAAATCCTTAAAAAACCTCAGATAGGTTTGTTTGTTTTTTAATTAATTGAATTTAAATTAAAAAATACCATCGAACATAAAATAAACAAAATAAAATTTAAAAAATAATAGAAAAGAATTAAGTCAGTTAAAAAAAAAAGATTTTATTTATTTTAGGAAAAGAGAGTAGGGGGAGAGACAAAGGGGGAGAGAGAGTGAGAGGGAGAGAGAATCTTGAACAGATTTCATGCTGAGCGTGAAGCCCGACGCAGAGCTCCATCCTACAACCCTGGGATCATGACTTGAGCTGAAATCAAGAGTCAGATGTTTAACTGACTGAGCCACCCAGGCGCCCCATAGAATGCTGGGTCTTGAAACCTTAAGTTGTCATAAGTCATTGTCCTGTCCTTAGACAGTCATGCTGTAAGGAAGCCCAACTAGCCAGACAAAGGTAGACCTCCTTGAAAGGCCCCGAGACCTCTCATGGTAAGAGAGAAAGAGGCCCAGAAAAAGTCGCTGGCTGTTATACGTCCTGTTCTCTGCACGGGAAACCTTGAGGCAGAACCACTGAGACTCTGGTCAGGCATTAGGCAGGGGTGCTAACTCCTGACCTGCAGAGCCAGTGAGAGATAGTAAGGTAATGTTGTTATTTGACAAAGCTGTGGAGAACCAGAGAACTGCTTTGAGACCAGACACTGTTTTAGTTCTGAGGCACAGTGGTTTGAAAATAGGTCTGTCTTTGCTTGCATGAAGTCTACAGACCAGGTAGAAGCAGAGTGAGGAAAAGGAACCCCTATCCAGGGACAGGATGGAATGCCTTAGAATAATGGAAGAGAAAAATACCAATGAGTAGGTAAGGACAGGATTTTCTCGGCAGTTTGGGTGAAGGAGAGGAAAGTGCCTTCTGTGCAAGATAAGCAAGATAATCCTTTCCTACTTTCTTGCTGCTGGAGAGGATAGGATTGAGGAGGGCAAAGCACCAAGAAGGGCAATATGAGAGGGAAAAACAGAAGCTTGAACACCTCACGGGGACAAACGTAAAGCGAGTGACACTGAAGTGTTAAGTGGGTTAAATGTTGTTACCGTAATCCCCCTTTTGGGGGCACTCAGGGGTCATGCTTCCTTTCAGGTACTTCTTGTTAAACTGTGGGCAGAACCGTGCCTGGCCAAGGGTGCTTTGAGGCCAGAACAAAGGGCAAAATAAGTATATAACCCCCATCCTGACCCCGCGCACATAATTTATAGCATTTTAATCTTCCTACTTGTCTCTGCTTATGAATTTCTTATAGAATTATTTAATGATGTGAGTTCAATGGGCAATATTAAAATCTTCTTAATTTACCATTTCTTTTCTCAATGATGCGGTTAGGTACTGAATACCACATTGCAAATAGCAGCCTGAATGGGGGTGAGAGAAAAATCATCTAACGCCAGACAATTAATAGGTACGTGGGCTCCAGCCCTCCATCCCTGGGTCCCAATAACCATGACGGGATGATAGGAAGTTTCAGAGATCAAAGAAAGACTGAAGCATGTTAAAGAGACAGCATCAAACACATCTTCCACCCAGTCTTGGAATGCCCCCCATGTCTCCTGACGTCCTATAATGTGACGGGAATGAGTTTTACAGGACAAATGCAATAAAAACAAAGGAGCAGAGGATGTTATCTTAAATTGAGTCTTAGTCTGGAAAAGGAGGCAAGAGGAGTATGCCCAGTAGCATTGGGGAAACTTGTTACAATAATAAGCTCAGAAACCCCATGTACAGATCTCTGGCATTCGCGAATATATAATAGCAAACCGGATGACTGTGAATATTCAATTCTTCTGCATGGACTGACCACACTGAGACAAAGGACGGAGTGGGTGGCAATGAGAGGTCACACCAAAGCAGGTGTTAAGGGTCCTCCTCGAGCGGAAATACCTGATTCATTCCCTATAAAAGCACTGGCAAAGCTGGTGAGAGATTCCATTCCTCCCAGATGACTCAGACGAGCACATGATGTCTGATGGCAATTCAATTTCAGAGCACTTGGCGGTTTACATGGGACAAATCAGCAGTCACAATTTCAGATCTGGGTAGGTAATAACTGAACCTCACCTGGGAGAAACTTCAGGCAATGTCTACACAGCCTCACATGAATGAGGCTCTCAGTCTCGGCTCGACTTTTTACCAAGAGGTGTCTCCACCCCTCCGTTGACGCTAACCATAGACAAAAGGAAAAGGTAGCCACACACCAGGGCTCTCCTCTCATCTTGAAATATATGGAGATCTGTACCATGGGAATGTGGCTGGTCTTATGGATGGAAAGCCACAGACATCCAAAATCATCAACTGACCCATAAAGCATCAGCATAAAACTCAAACTGGAGAGAGACTCAGATTAGTATCCAAATATGCCTCTGTTTCCTAATGCTCATTCAGACAGAGGTTCAATGGCTGGAAATTATTGAAATGAGGCAGATGTCAAGGGGACCGCGGCACACGGAGCTGCTCTCCGTTAGCAGACACTGCGCGCCTACGGTTTCAGGTTCCTTGTTACATCTCCACATTGTGACTAGTCCTAAAGTACCTGCAGGCGTAGCTCTCCTCTTGGTCGCGGAGTTGCCTGAACGTACGAACGCAGTTTAAAGCCTGGGATTTGCCTGGAGCTGCATCATCTTTCCAATCATTAGATTTAGGGGAGCCCCGGTGCTCCCACGGTAGTCTTTGGCTAGTGTGCGCATCATTTCAGAGGGCCGTTCCCTTCCCCGCCGCGGTCCCCGGTTTTGCTCCCCTCCTCCTGTTTCAACCGATGGGCCTCCGTTGCCACGGCCCAGGGAAGGGCTTGGGACACCAAGTTTCCTGGTTTCTCAACTGAGTTCAGTCAGGGTTGTTTTTCATTTTTCAAGCCAACCGATGTAAAGCATGTAAGAGGTGAGGAAATACGCAGCTTTATGATGAGTAGGGGGATGGGGGGTGGTGGGGTGTTGTGACAGTTTTGCAAAGGGGGCTGGAACCAAGGCATTCTTGGTCCCCAGGGAGACTGGAGGTAGGAAGCAGCTTAAATACAAGTTTTGTTTGTTTGTTTGTTTGTTTGTTTGTTTTTTTCCAAATCAAACCACCACAATGTCTTGCAACCTTTGCCTATTGCAAGGACTGCAGCCTATGTTGGCAAAGAAAGTCAATATTTCCTACTGCAGGAGAGAGTGACGAAGCCGATGGAGAGGTGGCCAACAGATATAAGGAAACTCCTAGTTTTCTTCAGGGGAAAAAATGTCTTTATATTCAGGCAGGATCTATGACTAAATACAATTAAAAGATTGTAAGAGATCTCTCTGTGTTCTAAAACATTACTGATAAATCTTGTGCACTGTCCTATTTCATCGCCGCTCCCTGAATAAGGGCTTTGCTGCAGCGGGAGAGAGGCAGGGTCTCTTCCTCGCTCACCAGCTGCCCAGCCACACAGCATCTTGGAAGTGAGTGGCTCAACAGAAAGACCTTCCTCCTAAAGAATTTCAAACACACCCATGCTACCTCCCGCCCCCAAACTGCCTCCGGCAGTGCACATATTATTTTACATTAAACATTCAACCTCAGTCAAATACTGAAAATATGAAAGAAGAACAAAAAAATTTGCCCAATTCAGTATCTGGCCCCACCTTACTTCAGAGCAAGTTTGGAAAAACCAGTAGGATGGCTTTCTTAAACTTTCTTGAACCTTCACTCCTTAGAGAATATTACCAAGAATATGTAGTTTTGGGTTATCCAGGTGGCTCGGTCAGTTAAGGGTCTGTCTTTGGCTCAGGTTATGATCCTGGGGTCCTGGGATCGAGTCCCTTGAGCCGCTCCCTGCTTAGTGCGAAGCCTGCTTCTCCCTCTCCTTCTGCTGCTCCTCTGCTTGTGTGCTCTCTCTCTCTCAAATGAATCTTAAATAAAATCTTAAAAAAGAAGATGTACTTTTTGTTCCCTTCTCTTCCTCCAACATCACCAAAAAAAGGGAAGAAAAATAATCTTTATATATTATATATACTTCAAGAGTTCAGATATTTTTAAATGTAGAACTTTTAAGTGCAATGTAAAAAAAGGAAGTTGAAAGATAGAAATATGTTTTTGACTTCACTTCAGAAATATTTCATGATTTACACTATCCATTCTTGACAACTTCACCATTCATGAATTGTTGGTTTCTTCTTCATGGTTAAATATTCAGTCTGTCTATCTGTCTGGTTCATATCTTTTCCATTGATTTTTAACACTCTTAGAAATAAGGAATACATTTCAAACTCAGTGCACAGGGAACTTTATTATAAATTGTGGCGAAGTGGCAAAATGCAGGCTCGATGTATTAACCTCAACAAACCAATGTGGGGAGCTGAGTTGGTTAGTTCATGGTGATGACCATGAATCCTCTATGGATAATCTTCCAGAATCACATCTCTTAAAAAAGAATTATATCCATTTAACTTTCCTTAGAAAAAAATGTTTAGAACTTTTTAATACTACAATCTGTTAAGATTTAGGTATGTGACGTTTCTGGGTTTGTTTTGTTTTGTGTTTTAATCACTACTAAGCTAAATGACCTACAGGTTCAAGGTTGCATTCAGTAGCAAGCAATCCCTAAACAATAGTTAACGTGGCAACACACTGTCTTTAGACGCTTGCCTAGATGTTACACAAAAATGTCCGGATTGTCAACTTCATAGCTAACCTCCACACTGCTTGTCATGATGGCAGACCCAGAAACTTTCTTCATTCTTCTGTGGCTTGTTTGTATAAATGTGACACATATAAAAACAAAAATAGGTATAAAGATGCTCGGTTTCAGAAAAAGCATGGTTTGGGAACAGATTGGAATTTGGATTTTAGTCATCAAAGATGTGATAAACAACACTGGGCATTAATGTAGAAAACAGATTGAGCTTTTTAATGGGACATCAAATAAGACTTTATTAGCATCTATTAGGTTCAACCCAAAGCTCAGGAAATAGCATTAATGAGCATCATATATCAGCGTGTCTGTTATTAGATAACAGTATCCCTTAAAACTAGCAAGCCATATAGTACTTTATATTTTTTTACCTTTATCTTTAGAATTAGCTGACATTCTATCCTGTTACACTGGCCTTACTATTAGTAATAGTGAACCAATTTATAAACCCATTAGTGACACTTTTTCCAGAAGATAAAAACAGTCAAAATTATCTGGCAGCAATTAATCTTAATGGCTGTATGCAGTAAACAGCAATGGGCTAATTCCAGCTCTGTCAGCCCCATCAAACAATCCCGCATTAGGCAGCTTTTCAGTGATCCATTAAAGCATATTCAGAACAACAACAAATTCAATGCTGAAGGCATATGCACTAAACATTACAACAGTGATCTTCTGAAGCCATCATTATCTCTTAAATAGTACTTCCCCCATGTATTATCATTATGCTGTACATTAGAAATACTTTGATTAAACTCCCTTAATTCATAACAGACAGCTGCAGACCATTTATGCAGTTAATCTCAACACAACAGCTATTGAGGAAATATAACAAATGAACGCTGTAAACTGGAAGTCATTACTATGAAAGATACTGGCTTCCTAGCCCTCTTAGAGCAGAGTGCATCGTAAGGATGGGCTTTGCGCCTACAATAATGGGGATGAAACTGTTAATGACCTTCCACTTTCCCCCGGAACATCTGTCCTGAGGCTGGTTGTGTTGTAGACTGGGCGCGTGACCAGTTTAGACGAGGCCCTGTTCCCTGTCCGTTGGCCAGCCCAAGGGTTCCAGGGAGGACGACCGAGGCCATGGTTCACGTCTATTTCCCAGCCTTGGCATTGAGAAGTCAAGGTTTTGGTTATACGAATAAGCTCACTGATTTCACTGAATCGTGACTGTAGAGTACCAGAAAACCATTGGGTGAGTGTGTCATCATTAGTGATGGCTTCTGATTTCCTTGCCAACAAGTGCTGTCTTTTAAAGTTGAATTCACAGTACCTGAGTTGACATTCTTTAAAAAAAAAAAAGAAAAGTGAGTCTGCAAAATTTTTTCTGTAAACTCTTTCCCAGGTATGCTGTATTTTCGTTTAACAATTCAGAAAAATCTGCATGCCAAAAAATCCCCATCCCTTCCCTCCCATACTTAAGTGGCCACGCCCCCAAGTTCATGTGCTGCTAAGTAGAACATGCAGTGGTTGAATTTGACGAACAAGAAACCTGTGTAAATTTTCCCCATAATACACCTTCACAAAATCTTTCCTTTTCACAGGTAGAGAAACCATAAACATGTGCATGAATGGGGTCTATGTGCCTGACATTTTTTTCCCTCATATAGGGTTTATTTCAAAGTTCTAAACCACAGACACCGTGTCTACCTTTTGATGAAATGGCCAACTAATTAAAACATAAATTTAGAGTCCCCTTGCCATCTCTGACAGTACTTTTAGCTTTCAGGGTTAGCATCAGTGAATTAAATATTGATTCCAAATGTAAAGTGCCCTCATTGTGGAGTGATAAGGGCTTAGCTTTCAGAGGGAAAGACGACTCCCTGTGGCAATTTGCACTGAACGTTGATGGCGATTTCCACCACCGTGGCTAAATTGACCCATCCCTCCAAGATGTCCACAAACACATGGGTGTTAATGTTTGCCAGTGTGTGGAGAGTGGATTAGCTGGGGTGGGGGGGAGGTAACAGGTCACTTTGGCTCCTCAGGTTACCTCTGATGTTGTAGAGATTCCCCTGCTTGCCCTCTCCCACGCTCCCCCTCACCCCTCTAAGAACACTACTCCCCCCCCCTTTTTTTTTAAGATTTTATTTATTTATTTATTTGACACAGAGAGGGAGAGAGAGATCGCAAGTAGGCAGAGAGGCAGGCAGAGAGAGAGGAGGAAGCAGGCTTCCTGCTGAGCAGAATACCTGACGTGGGACTCGATCCCAGGACCCTGAGATCATGACCTGAGCTGAAGGCAGAGGCTTAACCCACTGAGTCACCCAGGCGCCCCTGGGAAACTTTTCTTAATTTTTTTCTCCTTTCCCTTAAATTTGTTTGAAAGGCAGGGATGTGGTGATTACTTATTCCATCCCTCCTCTCCTGTTTCTCAGATTTGCATTTGTGACAAAGTTGTGCCAAATCCTTCTTGCGTACCAAGTGCAGTTGGAAGCAACCAGGATTCTCATTCTTTTTGAAAAGACCTCTCATCCTAGGCCTTAGCTCCCTGCCAGGTGAGTAAACTCTACTACCAATTGCTGAGTCACAACTAAGTTTGAGAAATAATGCTCCTCCTTAGAAGTTGACAGCATATGGCAGTGTAGTAAACCTCTAAGAAGTTCTAGAGCGCATGTCCAAACTGACCCAACCAACATTTTTAAAAATAGAATAGCTGTCAACATTTTATGGGCCACTAATCTTTTATAGAATATATTTAGGACATGATTTCTAAATTCCTGGTTACAATACTTATGCCTCAATATTAGCTTATGGTAGGAAAAAAACAAGTTTACAATGTGATTAATGATGCTTTCTTCTAATTTCTGTTTGTAAGACTTAGCTTAAAGATACTCTACTGTTGTCAAGTGGCCATTAGCAAATAAAATTATGTTTGGAAATAAAAATTATGCTTGGAATTCAGAAGTTTGCTTGACTCTGGTAGATCTGGCCATTCATTCCAGGAATCCAAGTTTATCACACGATGTCCATATAGAAATTTTTCTGATTGAGACATAAGATTTTCTTCAACTAATGATTAGATTTTGGCAAATGATGTTAAACATATGGATAATTCACAAATGTGCTCATTTACGCTGCTGTGAAATATTATCTTTAGCTATAAAACAATTATATTGTGCGGCAAAAGTTCTATCTAGACATGTTTACTATCTGCCTCTATTTAGAAAGCTTCCAGTTATGAGCAGGTAACTTCTACATGCTACTTTGAAATCTGCTGCTGGGAGTATCAGCATACATTTTGTCCCCAAAATATACTACAGATAATGACTATGTTCTAGATCTAACTTATTATTTTGTCTAATCCATTGCAAGCACATGGCTAATAAGTTACGTACTTTAAATAATAAGCCAAATATCAGTATTGTTTCCCTTTCAGTAAATTAAACCAAATAGAAAAATAATAAGGTGATAACATTAACTGAGAAATTTTTTTAAAGGTTTGGTCTAGAATGCTAGCACTTGAGGAAACATAGGTTTAATTTAAAAGATGGGATTGCGGGTTGAAGTGTGTCTCTGTGTATGTGTGTTTGTGTCTTCTGAAGCAAACTTATAATGGCAATGTTTCTAAATACTTTTTATCTTCCAAATGTAGATCCCATCCCACCCAGCCTTCTATTCAGACATATCACGGCAGGTCTTTTTCCAAGAAAAAGAGCAAAGACTCCTATGTGGAATAGAAAAGAAAAAAGATTGAAAGAGAACAGAAAAAGATAATTTCCTATGAAATCTAGGGAAGAACTGGCTGCAGTGGGGAAAAGAGAAAGTAGCTTTGAGGGTGTGCATCTGTGAGATACACACACACACACACACACACACACATGCACAGATGAAAAGAGAGTAGAAGTAGAGTTCCTTTGAAAGATTTAGATAAGGTGTGAGTAGTGAAATACAGAAAACCTGGGGACCACAGCATTTATGCAGTAATTTTTCTGAAGGGGGACATTTGTGACGGGAGTCAAGAATGGGAAAAACAGTCTCACTACCATAAGCCTGATGTTCTGTTTGTCTTGAATTGTGCCTCAAACACCTGCATAACCTCCAAGCCCCAACTTTTTTCTAATTCCTGTTGTAGAGTTTAGTTCATGTGACTACGTTTCCATTTTGTTTCCTTGCTTAGCTGTATGGTTCTTCACTCAGCCTGGTACTTGGGAACCCCAAATTTTACCAGTCCTTTCCCCCAGAAGGCTGACCTCCAGCCCCTATGTTCTACCCACTGCCTTGCCACTTGCCACTGACCCCTGTCTCACATACCCCCTTCCCCACACCTGTCTCCTTCTCCTCATGGATCCCAGCATGCTTCTCTCTGTCTGGGTCCTCCAAGAGTTCCTTACCACTGGGGCTCAGGTAAGCTCTGCCAGTGTTCCCAGCCCATGCTTTACACTGTACTTGGAGTCATTTTAGTAAATGCCAGTTTGGGCTAGTCAGAATACTCCTGGGTCACATGCTTGAGAAGATCCATATTTTACAGCATGATCTGTTCCCTACGTCCCCTACTTTGTTTTCTTCCTCCTCTGTTCCGGCTCATCTGATCTCCTGACTATTCCTCAAAGGCACAATGTTTACTCTCAAATCCATGTCTTTGCACATCTAGGTCCCCTCCCCCTAACTTCTTTTCCTATTAACTGCCTCCTACTCATCAATACTGAATTCATTTATCATGGCTTTTGAAAATCTCAGTCTCTGGCTAAGCAAGATGCTCCTACACACTGAATTATAATTCACTGAACTGTAATTACTTTCCTGTCTCATTTTGACCTGCTTGAAGACAAGGACAATGTCTTTCGTTCAGTATCATGAGCTCGTAGACTATTTCTTGGAACATAGTAGGTACCTAGAAAGTACTCATTAAATGAATGGACCAGAGACTATCTACAACTACTGTGCAGCGATCACTCCCTTTCTGGCGTACTATAGAATTGCAGAATTCTTAAATGGTTAACAGTTGATTATTAGTTAATAGACATTAATTCTATTATATAGGGAAAAGATATTGGTAGCATCCATGTGAAAATATTAACAAGCACAGATCTGCATGTAGTAGGATTGCAAATGGTTTTATCCAACCTTTATGTGCAGGAGCTGACTTCCTAAATTAAAAAAAAAAAAAAAGGAATGGGTTACTTTTATTAAAATAAAAAAAGAGATCATTAAAAAAGAGAAATGTCTCCTTAGCATGGCACACAGCTTTACAAAGAAACAACATACCCAGGGCCCCTGACTGCCTCCTGGGTTGCTCTTGCTCTTTTCTGCACGTCCTGTCCCCTCTGTTTTCCTCCTCTCATTTCCCCCCAAGCTGTTGGTGATGAGAAATTTGGCCTAGACGTGGTGCCATTTGGTTCGTATTTGAATGAGGGTGGACAGCTCGCAACACCAGTACGATTGTCCAGTTTGGTACCTCTCTGGCTGGTGAGACTCCCACCATTATTGACCAGCTACCCTCATCGCCAACATATCCCAAAGTTGTGGTGGGATGGATGCCAGGCAGCGCTAAAGGACTTGCTTCTCCTTGCATTCCTGGTGAAGCCTGTACCCTACAGGGGGAGAATCGGGGTCAGTCATTTTATTTGCTTTAAGACATGGTACCAATTTCTCATAAGGAGTCAGAATGGGTGGTTTACCAAACTAAAATAAAGGAGCCCAGCCAAACTCTCCACACAACTTCTCTCTAGCAGCAAAGTGTGTCCTGGGCATTCCTCTGGATCATTAAGACAGCACCTCTACCCACTGCAGGGCTGAGCACAGAGCCCACTCCGTAAATGTTTATGGGCTAGTCCTTCTGAGCTCCACTGAATGGGCCTTTCATTCCTTGGAAAGTTAGCAAATTCTCTTAAATAGCAATGCAATATTTAATGTTTTTTCCCTAACTCTACGTCCACAAACAGATTGAAGAAAATTGGTGTACTGGTCTAATGCTATTAAAGATGATGAAGAAAAAATGTAATGATACTTGAAACAGGCTAGCCTTCTCTGTTAGTTCATAACAGCATCAGGTGACTAAAGTCTTGGTTTTAATGACAAGGTTTATTGATACGCAAAATTAATGAAGTTCAACAAACGTTGAGTGGGTGCCTAATACATTCAAGGTGCCATGCTAGGAGCTTTGCAAAATAAAACAGGGCTGAATCCTGGGCCTGGCCTCAAGGAATTTACAATATTGTGCCTATCTACGAAGTGGGATCCAAATTCTCTTCTCATTGACTGTAACTCAGAAGAGTAAAAATTTGTATCTCTGTTTGTTGAACGGTTTTCTTGAAGTTGAGATTGAGTCTTAGCCCCTTCTTGAAGATGTCCCCAACTCACCAACTGCATTATCCGTAACTTTTGGGCAAGGTTCTATTTGTTCACTGGTTTCTCCATTTACACTCACACTCAAACTCAACAAATATTGACTTAAGACTCCTGTGTGCCAGGAACTGTTCTAAGAGCTTGGAGACACAGTGGTGAACAAAACTTCAACACACACACTCGGAATTAGTAAGAGCTATGAGGAGAAATCAAGCGGTCAGAGAGGGTCCTGAGGGTGAGGAGTTCTTCTGAGGAGGGTGTGTCAGGAAGGCTTTCCGAGAAGTTGGCATTTGAATGAGGACTTGCAAAAGTCTGGGGGATGTGCATGAAGGGCGGAAGTCCCAGCAAGTACAAAGGCCTGAAACAGAAGGAAGTGGAGGTGTCTGTGGAACAGTGGCTGAGGAGGAGGGCTGAGCCATGGCCAGGTTCTGGAAGGGAGGGGACTTGGAAGCCAGGGCAAGGCCAGGGCAAGGCCCAAGTAGAGGAGTTTGAGCATAGAACATAACTAATCTGATCACTGTTTATAAAAGATCACTCTGACTATTCTGAGACTGTAGAATAAGTTAAAAAAAATGAAAAAATACCCACTCCACTATTTCAGTCCTTGGCCCAAATGGAACTGCCCAAATACACTAGTCTTTCCTAGTTTCGCTACATGGCCAATAGCTTGTCAATACAATTGCTATTATTAAATAGCAGTTTCTACCTGGAAGATTTGGATCCATATTGAGAAAAACTGTGTAACAATTGGAAGCTTCCCAACAATGACCTCCAGTCCCTAGAAGTGTCCACACAGAAGCAGATGACCTGCTGTTCGGGGCATTTTAGGAGGGTTCCCTACAATGAGCAGACATGAACTTGAAGCCTCTGAGAACTGCAAATTTCCTGGACATCTTTTGCTTCCCATTCCATGATGTAGATAACCCAGAATTCCAGGCTTAAGATATGGAGAGTCTAGTAGACATTATCCTATGCTTCCTGCATCCCTCATTCTGCCAGCTGGGCATGGTGTTAGCAGATGGCACTCAACCGTCAGCCGCTCTGGAGATCTCCTTGGCTGCAGAGAGCTGCTTTGCCTCAGGTCACACCTCTTCCTGGGACATCCCATATCCATGGGCAGTCCATGCGGAGTTTAAAAAGCTCCATCCCCTCGCTCCTCCTTGGGGCAGCTTTGAAGGGCCAGCCTAGCTCCAGAGCTCCCTGAGGTCAGCTGGCAGTTAGTGGACTCTTCAAGGCTGCCCACCTTCCCCGTTTGCCTAGTCTGGCTTTATTCCCTTCCTTCCCACCTGTTTGTCCCTTTAGAAACCCCCTCTCCCCCTACCCACCACCCCACACACACTCACCATAAGCTCCATCTCTGGGCCTGCTTCCGGGAACCCAAATAGAGAACATCATTGTGTAAGTAAGTAAAGTGGCTTAGTTGGAATTTGGGGCTCCTGTTTGCATTTCAAGCAGGTGTAGCATCACACAAGCCTTAAGGGAACCTCAGGCCAGGCAGGGTGTCTCACCGTATTCAAAAGAGGGCTGTTCTGAAATCTCCATGCGTGATCCAGAGAGAGCCAGGGAGCACTCAATGTTTGGGACATAGTGGCAGCTCAGTAAATATGTGTCTATTACAACCCCCAGTCATATGTGAACGGACAGCATCATATGGACCCCATGTTCTTATTGGGAAGGTTCTGTACCACCTTAAGGGGCTGAGGGCATGCAGCAGCCAGTGATCACAGAGCTCCTGAACGCAAGGGATGACCTCTGTGGCATCTTGATCTGAAGGGCTTTGTGGGAAAGAGGCAAAAGGCCATGGTTCCCCTTTGGTGGAGAAGGAGAAGAACATTGTCATGTGCTTGGGAAACTGCAAGGGACTCTGGGCCGGCCCCCAGCGTTGATTAAGAAAAGTGCATAGCATTGTAGGAGAAATTCAGAAATCACTCAAGGATGGAAACGTTTGCTATCACCAATGTTTTGAGTCAGTACTATCATTTATAACTTCACCCCACATCATTTTATATCTTCCTCTGATATTTTATTATTACTTTTATGTCTCTTCCTGAAGTGCTTTGAGGATAATTTTTTTTTTTCCCACAAGGATCTTTCATATGAATAGGCTCATTGGCATCAAAATGTTAGATGATAAATTAAGCTATAATACAGAAACACGTTAAATATGGTATGTATGAGTGTAGAAATCACAGGACCATGCCTGTATTTTATCGTATTTCAGTCTGAGGGTAGGAGGCAAATTCTGTGGACATTAATGTGAATTCTGTACATGGGTCTTGAGAAAATGAAAGTATTCAGATAGGTTGTGTTAAAAGGAATAGATACTTCAGTCCACTCACAATAGGGTTTTAATCAATGTTTGTCCCCTCCGGGTTCCCCATGGTCTGGGATGATTCACTCTGACCAGGCTTCATTGCTTCTGCCGTAGGCAGTGTGATTCAGTGGGGTCCAGACCCAGGAAAGCCACCCTGGGTCACCTCTCTGCCCCCCACACTCCAGCTACATGGCCTCATGTTAAGTCACTCATCATGGAGGCTCATTTTCTCATCTGTGAAATGGGAAAGAATGTAATAATACTGAACTTGTAAGGTGGTTTTGAGAAGTTAATATACGTCAAACACTTGGAAGAGTGTGACCCCTAAGAAGTTTTAAATAATCAGTTACTATACAGATGGAGTTTCCCTTTAAGAAAAGGGGAGGGGGTCCGAGGTATTCCATGGCTCTTTGTGTGTTGTGTATCACACTTGGTTCCTCCCAGCTGAAAATGTCTCTGAAATGATTAGCTCAGACAAATGCAGGAAGTCTACTTGAGAATCCAGCGTAGTGACGAGGGAAGGTGGGACAGGCAGCAGGTACCCAAATACCACCAATTGAAGCATCTGTGGCTTTTCTCCCCTTTCCAGCTATATAATTCACTTATCATAGCTTCAGACTAATAATTTATTTTATGTGCTTTATTTCTCTTGTCCGTAAAATAGGCACGAGATACTGGACTATGTAGAGTTCAGAGGGAAACCCTTGCTCAATAATAAGAGTACTTGGTGTCCTGTATGAGTGGCTCGGTAAGCAGCCTATAGAGCTCACATAAGCTTGTAGAGCAGCTCACACTTGGGAAAGGAGATTGGGGATGAGCGGTGGCCTCTGTTACCCTTCGTCTTGTTGCGTTGCTTCCTTCTCCAGCTGCCAGCAGAGCTTGGTCAAAGGTCTATTATTGTGGGGCGCCTGGGTGGCTCAGTGGGTTAAAGCCTCTGCCTTCGGCTCAGGTCATGATCCCAGGGTTCTGGGATTGAGCCCCGCGTCGGGCTCTCTGCTCCGCAGGGAACCTACTTTCTCCCCTCTCCCTCTCTGCCTACTTGTGATTTCTCTCTATCAAATAAATAAAATCTTTAAAAAAAAATCTCTATTATTGTAACTAGACATCAGCGTTGACCAGTCTTACTCCTTGGACTACAGCTCTGCTGTAAGCAAGTCTTGCTTTGGAATCAGTCCTACCTGGGTAGACCCAGGCTCTGGGTGAGCAGGGGCGGTGGGGAGGTTTAGAGTTTCTTGTGGGGTCTGATATTCCCTCCCACAGTCCTGGGAGCAGGAAGAAAGCATCAGTTAAGGCAATGCCTGGTGGGTTCCTATACAGGACCCAGGAATGGTGGTCTTCTTCTCTTCCTTCTCATGCTCAGGAGCAGTGATCTTCTATCTGCAAAGTGAGAGGCTTGGTACATCACAGACATTTCACTCAACACCACAGAATCTGAATTTGTGATAGTCATCCCCAAAGTCTGATCTAGGAACAGTAACACCATGTCTTTCCACATGAGCTATATAGATCAAGGCGTTCCTGTGTCCATTTCATTAATCTGTTTGGATCCAGATGTTTTCATTCCTTGAATAAAACAAACAACAAACACAAATGGTGAGAGGAAAGAGATTTGCTAATCTCAACTCCCACAATATATTTAACTTACAGCGAGTTTCAGATTTCCTGACCTTAAGGATCTTATTTCTATGAAATGGGTACATTGTTAACGAAAGAGGATTTAGTGCAAAGTACTTTCTCCATGCTTGAATTCTTTTTGCATTTTGTGCCTTTTGTTTGAATCATACCACTTGAAGTCAGATTTATCAATTTTAACATCTGGAAATAAACGATCTTGTAAGGATTCAATGTGCATATCTACAAAGGGATACTATTATGGGCTATAAGAGAAATAGTCATTATAATAGCATCCAAGAGCAGTCAAGAAAATTTATAGCCATGGGCTAATTATCCTTTTCGTGGGTATTTCCCACCCCCCCCCTTCTCTCTCAAGTTTACATCATGGTGAAAATTCTTCCTCTCAGGCTAGGTTAAGGCTATGGGCTCATGTAAATCCTGATCTAGATATTGAACATATTTATTATGGTAGCCCTTTATTGGTGTCTCTACAGAAAGTGGAGTGGATAGAGATGCTCAGAACATTCTGTATTCCAAAGGAATAAAATCTACTATGCTGTAACGTTATTTTCTGCTGCCGTAGCAGAGAACCACCTCAACGCGAAACCACATTTTCTTCAGTTTCTTTAAACTGCATTCCCCTCCCCCTCACACTTTTGGGGACCATCCTGCTGGTTTTCCTGTAAACGGGGCCTTTTTACAGACAGCGAACCCTCTGGAAGGTTGCGCTCTGGACATGCCGTCTCCTCTGTCAAGTTCATTTCTTTTTTCCCTTTTCCAAGCTACAAAGCTACAACAATGTTTATATTCATATGAGGTATTTCAGCAATTCATAGCCAATTTATCAATGACCATGCAGCTGCAGGCACTGCAGTCTGAGAAAATATACCAGCTCACTTGGTGTTTACATAGGCTCCGAAAGCCCCTAGTCGAGGCCAGGGGACAGAAAATCCCAGGAGTCATTAGAAAGGTACACTGGAGCCCCAGCCCGAGATGGCAGAGGGATGTTTGCATTATAGCCCAACACATCATTAAGGACACAATTGTTATTTAATGTGGCACAATCATCTTTCTACTCTTCGTGAAATCCACTTAAGTAATTACCTTCTTAGCTCATTGGCTCTGTGAGCCGCCTGGCTAGAAAGGGTTATATCGAAGGAAATATTAAAAAACAGCCTCATACAATTGCCCCCTTTCAGCTGACTGTTCCTTATTAACATATTCAAAATGAAGGTCTTCCCCCACCCCCCACGACCCTGAGAGAGTGAGGGAACTCCAAGGTAAATAAATGCTCTGGGGCATTAGCAGGATTTCAAGAGAATAAGAACACATTACCCAAAGTGTCTTCTACTGTCAGCCATTCTTAAAAAAAAAACAGCTGATACCTGCATAATGCCTGGCTCTTTGTATTTTCACTTTGACATCTGTTTTAGCCAATCAATTTTTCATTGAAGCCAAAATGCTGCTTTAAAATTTGCTTTGGCGTTCTCCTTTTAAGACAAGAACAAATTTATGAAGAAAATACTCCTTTACAAAACTCAATGCAGCTCCCCAAAGCTGTGTGGATCTTGGTAAGTGGCATAGTTTTGAAGCCTCGCTTTGAATAGTCTAGATATTAAGACGGATGATTTAAAGAATCCACAGGACTTATTTTCAGAGCACATTTACATGTCTTTCAAACAGATTTTTTTATTATGACGTGTCCAAGATGAGCTTGCAAAGATTTAGCATCATTTAAGAAGAGCAGTGCCGAAGTACAGAATTGAAATTACTTGAAAACACACATCTGCATTTTAAACTTTAAGCTGGCTTTCAAAATACCCTGTACAATCCATGTTTACTATAAATACAGCGAGGTAAGTCTGAAATACCTTTATCTTATTTGGTAGCTCTGTGTTTGAGCCTCTTTGTTTGAACGGAAGTGTCAGCTGTATTTTACTTTATTATATAAAAAAGTTTCAGAATTTAATTAAGGGTCAAGTACCAGCAGTAGATAAATGCAACAGCGAAAGCATATTTCTGATCACTCTGAAGTCTGCAATCATGAAAATTATTATCATTGAGTAAAACTGGTCTCAATGATGGTGACTGGGAGACAGATTCTGTGTTACTCAGCCGTCATTTACATAATAATGGGTTCCAGTTTTCATCAGCACCTTTTGTTTGTACAGTGCTTACTGCTACACTAAATTGTCAAAATGTCATTCCTCTCCAATCAGCCAGAAAATATCAACAGTAAACAAGGCACAGGAAGAAATTCTCTGATTAGAAGTGTGGCAAGAGGAAAAGGAGAGCTCAAGTCTCCCCAAGCACTGGAAATGTTTGTGTTTTTTTTTTTTTTTTTTTTCCTGGTGTCCCCAAGAAGACAGTCACAAGGCTTGGCTTAGGAAAATGACTTCTCTCCGCCGCCCCCTCCGCCAGCCCCTTTAATGAAGAAATACCACTCTGCTACCGAGGTCGCTCTGAAACCTCGGGACTCTCCCTGGGGATTAATAGATTTACATATGTATTTGTCATCGCCACTCTGGGGCCTCTTAAACTGGGCATCACCCCCCACCCCCATCCACGGCAGACTCTCTCAGATTAAACTGGCAGGGATCTCCTAGTTTTCTTTTCCCTGCTCTTTCTCTGACTGCTGGCTAGTGGAGTTCCAGAGGATAAAGGAGCCGTGGGGAAGAATTTGGCCCACGACCCCACTGCCACCACATGGGGCACTTACAGGGAACCTCCCATCAGCTGACACTCCTCTCCCTTCAGACTACCAGAGGCTGAGAGCCAGCTCCTGAGGGAGGTGCCCAGGGGCTAAGGAGCTGGAGAGGAACCCCAGGTGGCAGATGGGGCTACTACTCCGCTGTCCACTGGCCATCACTTGAACTCGGGGACTGGGCATGTGGGAGGATAAGACGCCAGTGGCAAAGCCAGTGGCAACATTTAGGGGGTTGAGCTCTGGGTGCCCAGCTCCGAATTCTTTCTCCCTGCTCTGCCAATCCCTCCCAACCAACTTCCTTCCACGATATTTTAAAGTATGTAAGATACATGAAATCAATGAATCTTTGGTTCCTCGACGAAAACTGCTCAGGACCAGAAAAAGATGAGGATGAATTAATACAATATATGCCTTATAACCATTATAGTTACAAAGTATATTAAAATTAAAGACTTCACATTGTGTTTGAAATAAAAATGAATATAGTGGCATTCTGCCAAGAGTCCCAGAAACCACTCTTGTGTGGAATTGAAACATTTGGCTCATATAATACTTAATTTATTTTTATGAAATGACAAGTTATATAAATGTACGTTTAAAACAGAGGGGCACAACATTTTTGGGGGTAAGTTTCTTTGTATTCTGGCTTATACAGCTCCACAGAGTTATGACATAGCTAAATAGAACAAAAAACAATAAACTTCTCCAAAGTGTGTGTGTGTGTGTGTTTAAGGTCCATGTTCCCCAAGTATTTCAAAATGCGATCGTACAGTTAGGTTGCCCAAGGAAAGGCTCCTAGTACCTTCTTGTGGGCATGAATGGGAGTTTTAAAATCTATTGAAATGAAGTGTTGACATCAGGAAATATTTTGTAGAGCATTCAGGTTTCTTACCATGCACTTTATTTTGCTTGGCTACTTTTAATTTTTTCCCCCACTTCTTCTCTTTGAAAATCCGACATTGTCCAAACCCTTTCGATTAAGAAGCTTGGCTGAATGGAGGCGCGGCGATGATGTGGCGGTGCATCGATAAACAGGGGGCCCGCAAAGCTGGGCAGCGCGCGGGGGAAACAGGGCTGATCAGCGGTAATTACCCTGACACCTCATGCAATACAGGGAATTAACTCCTAGGACTTTGGGCCGAATGAAGAAGAAGTTGATGTTTCACGTTGTGAATGCATCAGTGCCTGAACCCATTACCAGTTTGAACGAAGATGGGAATTCACTCTACTTTTTGGGGGTGGGGGTTGTGGCCGGGAATGCAGAGCACTGTGCAGAAAATGAGAAGGTAATTCAGGATGCTGAAGCAACAGCAATTTGTATTTTTATTAAGGCCTTTATCTTCTGAGTCTATATCGTATACATAAGACATATATAAAAGAGGAGATCCATGGCAACCATTGTCTTGGACGGGGGGGGGGAGCCTGTCGTTTTTAAAGAAGAGGTTAGTGTGTCACCAAAGCAGGTGACGGTATTTGGCGACAGACCTAAAGGAGCGGAAGTGCTGGAAAACACAGAGCAAGGAGGGGAAACAGAGCTCAAAAGGCAACTAGTTAGCAGCTGGCCCCATGACCTTTAACTGCATCCATGGTAACTGGGCTAAAGATGGAGTTCCATTTTATTATCCTCACACCCACAATGTTAAGCCTGTGAATCCCATTGCAATTTAATGGCTGAAATCAGAAGGCAGATCTGTGTTCACTGGACCAGTGCCGATACCCTCTTAGCTAATGAGCGCAATAAACATTTTCATGCCAGGAATCCAGTGCAAGTGGAAATATTATGCCATACAGAAATATATACCCAAACACAAAGAAATGGTCAGTAAAGCCAGTCTTTTTTGTATACTTGCATATTCTAGCATTCCAAGCCAGTCCTCTTTTAAGAGAAGAATTTTAAAAAGCTGCTAGGCTATTAAAAACTGTGGCATACCATAAAGCTTATTGTGAACGAGAAATCTGAAGTTATGAATTCTGGAGTTAATGACTATTACTGCCTCTTCTATTATTTTCTTTAATGAATCTTATTATTTGTAAATGTACGCTTCCTTTTATGTGCCTCTAATATACTCTATGCCTTTTCCCTGACTGTACGCTGTACCTCCAGCCACTCAAAAACAGCATAGGAGCGACCCCCACTTCTTCGGTAACAGGGAGGAGGTTTTTCTTGTAACTTCGCCTTCACCGCCATTCCGGCCCTAAGAATTAGCGACAACAGGGATCTATTGTCGCAGACTCTGCAAACCTGCAAGGATCCATAGATCACACTTGTTTGTTTCGAAGCCCCAGGAAAAAACTGATGAAGGTATCTGACCACTAGTGGATGAGCCTTTGAGCATGCCCTGCCTTTCTGAACAAACGTGGTTCGTAAAAATCCTTTTAATGAAAACGCACAGATTCAGGTTCAGGAGGAGATGACAATGGGGTCTGAATGGCTCAATCTCAGCCACAGCTGGCTTTCAAGGTTCAAGTCCAGTTCACATCCTAGATGAATTTAACTCTGTGTCGGTTTTCTGCTCACCTTCTCCCGGTCATCTTTTTTTTTTTTTTTTTTTTTTAAAGATTTTATTTATTTATTTGAGAGAGACAGTGAGAGAGAGCATGAGCGAGGAGAAGGTCAGAGAGCAAAGCAGACTCCCCATGGAGCTGGGAGCCTGATGTGGGACTCGATCCCGGGACTCCAGGATCACGCCCTGAGCCGAAGGCAGTCGTCCAACCAACTGCGCCACCCAGGCGTCCCTCTCCCGGTCATCTTTTGGACAAAACTTACTTATAACACATTAAACTTCAGCTGTGTCACTGTGCCGCTAGTATGGAAAGGTTGCCCAGAAGGATCCCTGAAACCCCTCTTACTTGTTGCGACAAGACGTAGTCAAAGTTCCAAGACGCGTTGGGTACCAGAAGAAAATGGAACTTAAACGGAATTTTTTTTTCCTTCTTTTCGTTCAGATTTTTCCTCAGGAGTTCTGAAATATTCCCCAATTTTATTTTGGTGAAATGCTTTTCTGAACAAAGATGAGAGCTTAATAACTTTCCTTATCAGGAAAAATAAATGTTTCTTACAGCACAATGCAAGGCATCCTTTATAAGAGAAAGCTTGAATCGTGTTGCTAACAGAGACTACTTGTTCTGGAAGCTACAAAGGTCAGGGAGAAGATAATTTGGCTGCTTCTTATCTTTAACACAGTGTCACTTTTATCATGATTAGAAAGTTTTAGGAGGGTTGGGGGAAAAAAAAGAGATAGACAAAAGAAGTGAAAAGTCAGATCCCTGAATAATCACACCTGTTTACTTGACTTATAAAAGGGCAGGATGTGTCTCTATCGGTTTAATAAAAGATGTTCTATCAATTTAGACAATTATACCAAAGATTAAGAATGTCATGAAGCTGGTGAAATCTCCTAGGTAACATTAAAAAATAATATGCTTTTAGATCACATCATATATTAAATGACAACTGCCAATTTTTTTTAAAGGAGTACTCAAAATTCTTTCTTGAATGACAATTTGAAGTTAAAATACTTTGTTCTCCACAGTTAACTTCATTGACATGACACTTCTTGACTAGGGAGACTTGGCGCCTAAGAGCTTTTTCTTTTATCCAAGTAAAAGTAGATCGTAAAGTAGACTTTATGGCCTCCCTGCATCATTGCTTAATTAAGGAACAACAAGAAATGCTCTGCTAACACATTACTTGGCTTAAGATATCCAGCTATGACTTACATTTAAATATTTGCCATCTTCTTGACTCAACTTTGTTTTCTTGGTTCTGAACGATTGCTTTCCTCATCGTTCGTTAGCTTAGTAAAAATGATTTCAAGACTTAATAAGAAGACAGTAGTCACAAAGGGGAAAGGCAGATGAACACAGACTCAACTCTGGGGAGGATGGACGAATGGCTGGACCAGAGGTGAAGGGTTTAATGCACTCACCTGCACGGTCCCTGCTTGCTCAGTTTGAGTAATCCTATCGGCTCCTTCCTGAGGACTGTTACACAAACAACCTGCTAACCACAGTGATTCTGGGAAGTCCTCCATATGGGAGCTATGGAAATACCTAGAATCATTTACTCTCCTTTAAACAATGTCTTTGCGATAGTCCTTGGTCTTTGGAGGGAAGACTTTGCCCTTCCTCTAGGCCTCTACCACGTGGAGCCTCCCCCCAGTAAAGGTCGGGTACTCCTCAGTTGGCCCAAGCAACAAAGGAGGGAGCCTGAACTCCACTGACCCCCAGGTAGACCATTGGCCGGGAACTCATGCGTTGGTGAGAAGCTGTCAGGGAACAGGTTATAAGCAGAGAGATCGTCTGCCAGTCAGAGTGGTCACCCCTCTAAGGAACCCCGACTGCCCCGACTGCCGCTCACCCCAGATTTGCATTATGTTTCTTTTGCCAAAATCAGCCTTCTGCTCCTCCTCTTCCACCTGTAGCCTTACCTTCTGGATCACATCCCACGTTCATAATTTAACCTCTGCCCTGCCAGGCAAAGCACCAAGTGGTTCTGGCTAGTTTGTGACAAGGTATGAAAAGCCCATCGTCACTTCACACTTTTCAACTCCTGGTTCCCCGGCACAGGATCCTTTGACCTGTATGGTAGAAGTGAAACCGCCGTTGTTATTCCCAGCACCATCTGTGGGAAACATACTCATTTATCAGGCTCTTAGCCTGTGCGTGTCATAAAAACTATCTCGTTTAATCTTTGTAACAATTCTATGGAGAAAGCGATTCTGGGAGGCTAAGTAAATTATCAGGAGTGAGAGACATAGCAAGTCATTTAGTTGCGCTATAATTCTTAGAAAAACCAACTTGGATAATAATTGAGTTTCCGTGGCATTTTTGTGGTACAGACGCAGGTCTAAAGATCCTTGAGCGCCATTGCTATTTGTGGACTCAGAGGACGAGGGACTCTTCTCTGATTTTTCTTACAAAGGTCCCAGGATCCTCATCAACTTGACTGCTTGGGGAGTGAGTGTAGGTCACCAGACTACCTTGAAGCTGTATGGTCTGGATTTCCCGGCTCCTAGTCTGATCCTTTGATGCTCGCTGTGAAACGCTGAGGGTGCTTAACTCCCGTTCTCTCCTTGTGCCGTTGCCCTGCCCATGGCGTGCCTGTGAATAACTTAGTCAACATCTGTGTGCTGTTTTACCTCCGTGCCTGGCTTCCGGTAGGCATTCAAAAGCATATCCACTGGGGACCCCTGGGTGGCTCAGTGGGTTAAGCATCTGGCTTTGGCTCAGGTCATGATCCTAGAGTCCTGGGATCGAGTCCCACATTGGGCTGCTTGCTTGTCAGGGAGCCTGCTTCTCCCTCTGACTGCAGATCCCCGTGCGTGTGTGTGCTCTTTCTCTCTCTCCTTCTCTCTGAAAAATAAGTAAGTAAATAAATAAATGAATCTGAAAAAAAAAAGTATATCCATCAGATCAATTGACAAATTTTAGTGGCCTCTTTTAGTAAGAGTTATCTTGTCAGATGACTTCCACAGAGAGCGAATGTGGAAGGGAAATGATGGTGAATTTTTCAGTTGCCATTGACGTTATTTACCTTATTTACCTGTACATATCACCCTCGCTTTCTCCTCAAAGAGAGAGGTGGGAGATATGAAAGATAATACATCAAAACAGCTTTAGAGTTCTTAAAAAAAACAAACAAACTTGGAAATAAAGATACAGTTGACTTTGCAAAAACATCCAATGTGATTCAAAAACCACTGCAGGGTCCTCACTAACATGGAACTTCTACATCTCCGTCTATGGGCCCAGTCTGCACGCAAAAAGTGGGGGCCCCATGATGAACAAAACAGGCAGGGAGTCAGGCATTTTCCCAGAGCAGGAGCACTTTCTGGAGAGGCTGGGCGAGAGGAACAGACCTGACTCCAGGAACGTCTTCTCCAGTTACTCACTGCATTGGACTGCGGGGTGAACAAGTCCTACCCCAGAAGACTTGTGGAAAAAAGGCAGGTCAACAATAGAAAGCAATTTTCTAAATATATAGGATCTCAGACTATTGATGATAACAGGAGAAATGAAAGCAACATGTTTCAAATGTGGTACGATGGGAATCTAACGCTGGAGAGATAGAAAAGCAAAATGACTAATCGGTAGAAACAAAGGAGAGTCGAAATTCAGAAAATCAGTTTATGGGGATAAGTCACATAACATTGAAGGAATGGAGAAAACACGCAAACGATAGGACTCTGATCTTTGGGTAATAAATAAGGCAATTTGCATGCACAAGTGGCTCAAAATGGAATTGTATGGGAAGAAAACCAAGCAATAATTCAAAGTGAAAAATCATCCCATCCTCAAATAAAAATGCAACTCTTCTTATCAAATAATATAGTCAACCAACCAGTTTTAGTCGGTGTAGGGAAGTACTTTTGGTAGAGGGTTCAATTTAAGATTCAAAAGGACTCATGCCTGAAGAGTAACGCTGTTTTTCTAAAGGCCAAGGTCATGCTTTACATGTCGTGTGAAGTGCTTGGTACATTTGGCTGTGTTCGTGTTATCGCTGTTAGTTCTATAAGGAAAAATTGAAAAAGTGGGTCAGGGAAGGAAAAAATCACTCATGTGATAGTCTTTTAAAAATAAATGTCACACACTGCTATTTAGAATGGGTAAAATATAATGAAATTAAAGATAAAGTTTGTATTCTATCCTCCTAATATATTTGGAGCTATTTTATTATACATCAAGACTTCCCTAAACAGATGAATAATGGTAATCAAGGTTTCTATTTATTTCTGCTATAGTGTGGAAGTAACTGCATTATTTGGGTAACTCTGATAATTCCAACAGGCACTAGAATAGACATATACATAGAGGGGAAACATGTCAGATTAATTGTACTCTAAGACCAGAAGCATGGCAAACAATTCGTGTTAATACCTTAATTAGGACGTGCCTCCAATTGGCCAGTCCTTCAGGATGGTAATTGTGTGGAGAGATGTTCTACCCGTTTTACTGTTTTCTCTGTGAATCCAAGAATAGTCTAAAGCCTTAATTATCTGGTATGGTTAAAGGAGGAGGCAGTTTGGATTTTCTGGGTAAATGAAACATAAACATTTAGGGTCAAAAAGTTTAGTTTCTGTCAAGTTTTACTGATAATTTCCCCAAAAGCATTATAATGAAGGTTCATGTAAGCACACTTACCTTGCTCAAATTCAAGTACATGAATTTCTGAGGAGAAATATCATGAAAAGGGGGGGTGGGGAGAGAGTGAGAGAGAGAATTGTAATAATTTGGGGCAATGTCCTCCGTCTTTTTTTCCACTTGAGCATTGCCAAAGGGTAACGGTATGATGAGAGGTGTGTTGGCTCTTTAAATGGCCACAGTCCCTGTATCTCAGATCAAGATACCACTCTTATCTGAGTTGGGGTTCTGGGAGTCTAGGTATAGGAAACCCTATTTGCTCAGCACTACAACTAAATATTGGACCATCATACTGTCCGTTGTTCAGCCGTGGGAACCATGAACTATTCCAGTCTGCAAGAAAAAATAGTCTACTTCATTATGAGTTAGTACTATGCTTCATTTTATGGCAGATATACAAGGATTTTTTTTTTTTTATTCCAAGGGCGCTTTTTACTGTAGTTGAAATCCTCACCTCCATGTAAGATATGTACTTAGGTATGTACTATATGTCCATATGTACTTAGTTCTTAGATATGTACTATAGGTGAGCTTCAACTTGACTTGTGGGACATAATTATTACATAATCTACATGATAAAATGTTTAATTTATTAATACGTTCATATTGCTATGTTTCTTTTTGGTCGTTTGCTCTTTGGCCCTAAAAATATGGTTCAGAAACAGCAGCAAAATAAATGCTATGTAATGTTTTGAGAAAATGGTATATTGAGGGATGATTAAGTATTTTTATATTATAAAATCACCGAGTTCTTTATTTGTTTGCCTTATTCAGCCTCATTAAAATAATGACACAGATGACCTCTACCTGCTTTTGGTTATAATCTCTTGTTTGTTTCAGTTGCACTATACCTATACAGCTCAGCACAGTACATATTAGCCGCATGTGGCTATTTAAATTTCCAGCATTTAAAATTAAGTATAGTAAAAAAATCAGGTTTTTTAAGTATTATGAGTCACATTTTAAGTGCCTATAGCTACTTGTGTCTTGTGCCTATCATATAAGACACAGATAAAACATTTTCATTGTTCTACTAGACAGAGCTATACTAGACAGAAGGTTCTATTGCTCTAGATTTTAAATTTGAAAATTGGAGAAATTTCGTATTCTAATTAAATCATGAGGTTATTTCTCCCCTTAAGAATGGAAATAATTTCTTTTTGGCTATTTATTACTACTTAGACATTGCTGTATTCCTGTAACTCCAGGCAGAAAGAGGAAACACATACTTGATTTTTCCCAGTGCTAACTCATCATCAGAGTTTATGTTTGCTTTTTCTTTTTTCTTCTTTTATTTTTGATACTCTCAAGATTTACTGATGTGTTTGATGTTCAGAGATGGTAATTTTAAAATTGTGGATTATTTGAATTATGTAGGCATATCCATTGCTTGTAGAAATAAACCATTTAAAATACATGGTGTAATTTAGAGCTTTTTGGAATTGTGAAGTTGTTTGGTAGGTTTAATCCTTCTAGGGATAACAAAAAGTAAGCACACACAGAAAAACCAAACGATCTGCAGTTCCTTTTGAGAGACACAAAGCAGGTGGAGACTTAGTGGAGAGGGGTCTGACTTCGAAAGGTGAATTACAACAGGTGAGATGGGAAGTTTGTGGACTTTTTGAGGACACTTCCTAATTATAATATGATTCTGGTTGCCTTGTTGTCTTGAGACTTCAGGAGACAGTTTTGGGGCTGGTCAAGCAGCCAAAAAGTTAGGGTATAAATCCTTGCAGGTGAGAGCTGTAAAGTAGGTGGATTGCAAAGTTGTGTGAAAACTTTTCCCAGGTCCTTAGATTCCTAGCAAACAACATATAGTGGGAAGTTTTGTGAGTACAACAGAAAAGCATCAGTGGAGGCAGAAATAATTAAGCAGAGATTTTAGCTGTTACACACCACATGGGAGACAGTTTGCAGCCTGCGTCCATTTAGATTAACAGCCTGCCCTTGCAAAAGACATTCTTAGAGGATGTTACAGAAAAACATGACGCATATCAGGAAAAAAGAAAATCAGTCAATGAAAAGTCATCTTGAAGTAACTCAGATGGTATAATTAGCAGACATGGGCCTTTAAATAGCTACTGTAAATAGTCAAAGATATAAAGGAAATATACCCACAATAAATTAAGATGCATGGAACCAGCAGAGAAATAGAAAGTTTACAAAGTAACTAAATGGAAATTCTGGAATTGTAAAGTACAATAACAGAGAAAATAAATGACTGGATGAGTTTAAGAGCAGACTGAATAAGGCTAAAGGAAAAGTTAGTGAACTTGAAGAAGATAAATCAGTAGAAATTATCCAACCAAAAAATAGAGAGAAACATGACTGAAAGAAAATGTTCACAGTCTGTGGGATCATATCAGGTATTCTCACATGTGTAATAGGAGTTTCAGAGGAGAGGACAGACAGAACAGGAAGAAAATATATTTTAAGAAATAATGGCCAAAATCTTCCCAAATTTGGTATAACATATAACAAACTCAATGAATCCCAAAGATAAAAAGAAAGTCAAACCCAGAGAAGGGGTAAAACCAAAGATAAAGAGAAAATCATGGAATCAGATGGAGAAAAATAAAGGGAGAAATGATAAAAATGATGACCGACTTCTTTCTCATCAGAAAAAATGAAGGCCAAAACCCAAACAAATCAACTCAATACAAAGGAACCACAGCTTTAAAATGATGAAAAAAAGAAAAAAAATATGTCAGTCAAAATTCTGTGATCAATGAACTTACTCTTCAAAACTGAAGATGAAATAAAACATTTTAAATAAAAAAAGCTGAGAGAATTCATTACCAACAGAACTACATTGCAAGGAAAGATACAGGACATTCCTTAGGCCGAAGGGGAAAAACAGAAGGAATGAATACCAGTAAAAAGGAAAAGTAGGTGGGAAACAGGAGATCATATATGTAGATTCATTTTCTTTTTTAAATTTTATTTGACACATAGGTCTACTCAAAGCAATAGTCATAACTCTGTTGAGGGATTTATAGTGGTTGTTGATATAACTGATATTGTAGCAATAGCAAACGGAGGAAAATGAAATGATACTTTTGCAAGGTTCTTATGTTTCACACAAAGTAGTACAATATTAACTCAGGTGAATTTTTTAACCTAAAGAGAAACATTGTAATTCTTAGAGCATCCACTAAAAATGTAAAGAAGCATAGATTAAAAAGCTAATATAAGGGTCAAAATGGAAAGCTAGAAATACTCAGTTATTTTAAAATAAGGCAGGAAAAGAGAGAGAAACCAAAAACAGAAGAGATAAATATAAACAAAGAACAAAATCACAAACCTAAATACAACCATATCTATGACTACATTAAGTGTAAATGTATAAAATACTACAATTAAAAGGGAGAGATTATAGAGTTTGATTAAAAAAAGCAATACTCTACTATATGTTGTCTATAAGAGACACACTTAAAATGTAAAGACAAAAATGAATTTTAAGTTAAAAGAATAGAAAAATGTATACTGTGTAAATATTAATTGTAAGAAGCTGGCATGTCTATATTAAGACCAAAGTAGACTTCAAGAAAAGGAATGTTAGCAGAGGTTAAGAGGACATTTCAGTCACAATAAGGGGGTCAGTACATCTGGATGACATAATTATATTATGTACTGAATTATTATTATGTACATGATTACTAATATGCTTATTAATAATGTATACATAATAACTATGATGTCCTAAAAATAGAGTTTCAGACTAAAGCTCTCAGAACTAAGAGATATAAATCATTGCAGTCATAATGGCAGATGTAATACTCCTTTCTACTGCAATCATTCATTTTCCAGAATGAGAAAAATCAGTAAAGGTATAGATAATGTGAATAATACCATCAACAACCTTGATCTAATTGACATTTCTAGAACATAGCACTCAAAGACTACAGAATACATAGTGCTTTCAAGTGTGCATAGAATGTTCACCAACATTGGTCATCTGTTAGACCATAAAACAAATTTCAAATTTCAAAAGTGTGACATCTTAAAGAATATGTTCTATGGAAAAAAAAGGAATTAAATTTAAAAACATGTTCAACTTCTTCTGAAAATCAGTTTTACATTTTTACAGAGCGAAGATTATGATATTCAGACAGAATTCACTAACGCATTTTAATACTTCTATAAATAAAATTATGATGATTTGAAGTTAGGATTTCAACATAGAAATTTTAGAAGCAGAGGAACACATCAGACTTAGTGCTGAAACTGAAAAGTAAGTTGTCAGTAGAACAAGATAGCTCAACATAGATTCACTGGACAGAAAAGTAGGCTTGATATTGCTCTAAAATGTATAAGCAGCTAGTGCCAATTAAATCTGTCTACATTAAAAATATATATGATACTCCTACATTTGGATTGAGATATAAAGTGAAAAGTTTTTTGCAAGATAATTTGTCAGTATGTTTCATAAGTCTTGGAACAGATCCTGTTATTCCACTTTTCAAAAAAAAAATATTGCCTGAAATGTTCTGATTTGTATGACCAAAAATATCCAGTACAGTGTTATTGATATGTTAGTCTTATTATAGAATATTATTTTAGTTTTATTATAGAATATTATTCACACAAGAATAAGCTCATAATGTATTGCTAAGCAACACAATCGGATTATATAAAAAGTTGCACGGAATGATAACATTGTATTAAAATTACATATTTATAGTGCATTAGAAAAATTATGAAAGAATAAATATGAGGTAATTAATAGCATTTCCACCAGCAATAGTTTTCTTTTGTGCTTACTTTTTACACTTAAAAATATCCAATATTATACTTCTTTGTCAAAACTATGGCCTCATTATGTTCTTAATATCATGACTAACATACAATGACTACACACTGTGTTTTAGTGCTTTGTGTATGTCATGTCATTTATTCTTCACAATGATAAATATTTCCATTTCATAGACAGGGAAAGTGAGACAGAGACTGGGTAATTTGCCCCAGCATATGCAGCATATGACCACATGTGGCATGTGGTCAGGCGGAGATGTGGTCCCAAGAAGACTGAATCCAGAGATGCTGCTCCCTCGTGTCACTGAAGCCGCCCAGATACATTTCTATTAGCAGGAGGAAAACATACTGGAAGAGAAAATTGCTCAATAACAAGATAATAGTCTCTCAGTGGACCCACAAAGAAAAGTCAATGCTGCGTGTTGAGGTCAATGGGCATACCTGTTGGGCTTCAGGTCTGGAACTATGTGGGAATGGATGGAATTTTGCTTCTGTGGGTAACAGGGCCCAAAGATGCCTCAAAGAAGTTGGGGGCAGGAAATTGGGATTATTTTTTGAAAACAAGTCTAGAGAAGAGCTCCCAGGTTGGTGAAAGAAGATGGGAACAACCTACCTCCTCTGCTGTCAGGACTGTGCCCTACGTGAAGCTGTGTGCCCGGAAAGGAAGATGACGTATGTCCCACTTTGTCATCAGGAATTGAGCAAGTTGTTCCTTGAATGTATGTTCTCAGTACCACTGCAGAGCCAGAAACCACTGTGACCACTGTAGCTCTTGGTCCTGGAGTCAAGACCCTTGGGATGTGGAAGAGTGATTAGAAAGAGTTCTACCCAGGGAATGAGCACAGAAAGAGAGAGAAAGGCACACAACAAAATGAAGTGTTTCACAGATGAGGCTGCAGATCAAAATTTCAAAGTGTATTAAAGACTTCCAGTGCTGAGAAAGAGAGCCCAAATGTCAAAAATGCACTAAAGACAAAATCAAAATAATAGGAAATTTTGAAATTGACTTTAAATATGCATAAGAGGGGTGCCTGGGGGGCGCCTGCGTGGCTCAGTGGGTTAAGCCTCTGCCTTCAGCTCAGGTCATGATCCCAGGGTCATGGGATTTAGCCCCGCATTGGGCTCTCTGCTTAGGGGGGAGCCTGCTTCCCCCCATTCTCTCTACCTGCCTTTCTGTCTACTTGTGATCCCTCTCTCTGTGTCAAATAAATAAATAAAATCTTTAAACAAATATGCATAGGAATTATCAGTGAGGTAAATGAAGGAATAACACCTGGAGCAAGAATAATAAATAAGTCACAAAAGACAGGAGTGTAAAAGAACGAGTTGGAAATCTTAGAAATAAACAGTAATTCACATAAAATACAAAAGTGACTAGGTGAATTCTAGACTGAACACATTGGCAAGGGAATTAGACAAGTCAGAAATAGTATTGAAGACTTCACTCAAAATATGTCTTCCTGCCTGTCCCCTTCTTGTCTCTATATTCATATATAGATAAATAGATATTCTTTCTATATACCTATTCTAAAAAGATACAAAGTTTTATATCCAAAGTAACAAACATCCAGTTATAAGATAAGTAATCCTGGAGGTATAAAGAACAGCAGGATGACTGTAGTTAATCATACTATACTGCATATTTGAAACTTGCTAAGGGAGTAGATCTTAAAAGTTCTGATCACAAGAAAAAAAATTTGTAATTCTGTGAGGGGATGGATGTCAACTAGACTTAACATGGTGCTCATTTCACAATATACACATATGTCAAACCACTATATTATACACTTAAAACTAAGTGTATCTGCACAAAATATGTCATGAAGAAATACATGTATCAATTTATAAACTTATAAACTTTTGGGGGATTAGGTCAAAAGGCTGTGACATAGGTCTAATAGGACTCCAGGAAAAAGAAGGAGAAGGAATGGTGAAGTAATAAAGTAATATTAGATGAAGTAAGACCTGAAAATTTCCCAACATTGATTCAAGATATATGTTCTTATGTTAAAAATTCTTTTCAAATAAAGAATCAAAAAAACAGATAAGAAAGAGAAAAGAAATGCACATTTAGATATATCATAGTGTGACAGCATATTATAAAGGAACCCACCAGAAAGAAAATACAGGTTACACAAAAGTCTTTGATGGCAGACATCTCACCATAGTAAATCATGCTGGAAGACAATGGATCAATATATTCAGGGGAGGTTTTGGAAGGAAGAGGGATGGGGGGGTTGGGTGAGCCTGGTGGTAGGTATTATGGAGGGCACGTATTGCATTGAGCACCGGGTGTGGTGCATAAGTAATGAATCTTGGAAAACTGAAAAAATAAAATAAAATTACTTACTTACTTAATTAATTCAGGGTCATCCACCTTGAATTCTATACCCCCAACTAGCTTACTATTCACTAAAGAGATTAAAAAAAAATCAGAAAAATAAAGACATAGTTTACTAATTCCAGGCCTCCCTGAAAGAATTCCTGATGAAGTATCGCAGCAAGAAGAAAAATAAATACAGGGGCGCCTAGGTGGCTCAGTGGTTCAGTGGGTTAAAGCCTCTGCCTTCAGCTCAGGTCATGATCCCAGGGTCTTGGGATTGAGCCCCACGGCAGGCTCTCTGCTTGGCAGGGGGCCTGCTTTCTCCTCTCTCTCTGCCTGCCTCTCTGCCTACTTGTGATCTCTGTCAAATAAATTAATAAAATCTTAAAAAAAAGGAAAAATAAATACAGGTTAGAATAGAAAATAGTAAAACTGGTAACACAATTGAATGTAACAAAATACCCGCTTTTTCTTTTGTTCTGAAAGATAAAACAAAAACTGTTCCACACCAATAATAAGGCAGGGGAGATAATGAGAGATAGAGAGAAACACACACCCACAGAGATGGGCAGAGGGGACTGAGGAGTGAGGAGTACCATTCAGTACATAATGTGAGCCCTTGTACTTGTGTGTAGGAGAATAGAGACAAATAACCACAGGATCTTGTGAAAAACATTTGCAGTTAATTTTCTGCAGTAAATGAAGAAAAGAAGTATAGAAGTATAGAAAAGTTCATCAAATAAGCAGAAATCAAATAAACCAGAAGTGGAAATAAAGGGAGAAAAGGTATAATGAAAAAGAACTGCAGTAAAGCTAGTTCCACATACATCCATAATTGCAGAAAATGTTTGTAGATAAAAAACCTTTATTACAAGAATGGTATTAGCGTAGTTTGAAGTTTTTAAAAAGTATACCTGTGTACTGCTATTTGAAACAAAATTGCACCAAAATATTGAAAACAAAGAATGGAAGTAGATCTCATAACTTTCAAATGTTGGTATAACAACATTAATACACCCCCCCCCAAAAAAAAAAAGTTCATGGGCAAAGTCATTGTTCTCATTAGAGAGGGAAAATGCGTAATTTTGATGAATAAGGAAATTCTCTGTCAAGGTGAGCATACATGTGGTTTTAGAATTTGGAATAACTTAGAAGGTAGGGGAATCCGTCACACCCCACCCTCCCCAGCACACACCTCTGACACCAGGGCATTTTATGAATTTTTTTTTTCCTTCCAAAATCCATGCTATTTTTATGTTCCATTTCTATGAGCTAAAGGAAGAAGTGATTCTGTTTCCAATTTTATTTTTTATTCTTGCTGCATTTTTTTTTCTCGCCTAGTTGTAGGCACAGTAGAGAAAGCGATGAGAAGTCTGTACAAGGGAAATGAAAAAGAAACAAAACGCATACAAGTATTTGCTGAGTTGGAGGAGGTGAGTCATGATGTGAGAAGACAAGGCAGCTGCCTGCAAGCTTCATGGCTGCAGAAATCCAAGGATGGAGGCAGCCCAGGGGTCAGTGTCTTGGCTTGGGGGTGGGGCATCGGTTGAACAAGAGAAGCCATGTGCAGTGGAAGTTGACCAGCCAAAGTCACCTTCCTCCTTGCAGGAACATGGAAAGAGGACAGATTATATGATTTTAATGTGCCCAAGGTGGAAAAGAAAACCAAGACTGGGTTAAAAATGGCTTCATTTTGGAGCGCCTAAGTGGTTCAGTCTGTTGGGCATTGGACACTTGGTTTGGGCTTGGGTCATGGTCTCAGCATGGTGAGATCCAGCTGGGAGTGGTTCTGAGGCTTCAGATTCCATCTCTTCTTCTGCCTCTCCCTGACCTCATGGTGGGGGGGGTGTCTCTCTCACAAACAAAACAAAACAAAAACTTAAAAAAAATGAAATGGCTTTATTTTAAAATTTGGTATGGGATGTAAACTTTTAGAAGAAGGTTGGAGAAATCTTCCCAGTGTTGCAAAAAGAATGTGAACTGAAGTCTTTCATGGGGCTTTGGGGGGTTCTGGGCTCCAAGCAAAACGGACGGGGTTTGGTTGTCAAATAGTATGAAACCCAAAAGGAAAGATACATGGGCGGTGACTTAGTAAGTCCTTTCAAATTTAAGTAAGCATCAAATCCAATCTGAAGCATCACAGCCGATGTGCACCAGACAGGGAATGATTATTAATATTTGAAAAACATGCTTGCTTGCAAAAGTTTAAAAAATAGAGGATAATTCTCATTTGACCTCATGTGGGGTCTTGGTCAAGTTGGGGAGTAACTCTAGGGGCCCCGTAAATCCCATCTCTTTCATGCCTGGAGTTTATGAAGGAAGTGATTGGAATTGGAGCTCTTCTTTGTGACTGGAATTGGAGTTCTTCTTTGAATCTGTTTCATGCTTCCTCCTTCTTCCTCAGGTTTCTGTCTGGATCCTTCCAGAAGGACCCCAGACAACTTTGGTGAGTGTGGGTTGCAGGATAGTTATCCACTGGTGGTAATGGAGGCATTGTCACCCACATATAAATACTATTCATTGCATCTGCAGGTACCACAGAGACCACTAACCAGACTGCCATTTCCCAAAGCCCAGGTTTAAAAAAAAAAGAAAAAGAAAAAAAAATGTCCTTTCCTAGACAACCCTAGAGGGAGAGGAGAAACCCAAAACACAGCTTGCTTTTTGCGCAGCCATTTCATTTGAAATAATCAGTTTTATATTACCGCTAAGCCAGGAAAGTGTTTTTGATTGTGTCACTCTCAATTATTGCACATTTAATAAAGAAAAAATGTGTGCTTTTAAAAAAACCATGTCACATCTGCGAAGTATCTTTTAATAAAACTCTATTTTTTTCAACAATTAACGATCCATTCTTACCAGCAATTAGATACAGTTTAATGTAGCTTCTCTTTTGTGTGATAATTAGACATATAGCTTCATTTTTTTTTTTAAAGATTTTATTTATTTGTGAGAGAGAGACAGAGAGAGAGAGAGCACACAAGCAGGCAGAGTGGCAGGCAGAGGAGAGAGAAGCATCCTCCCTGCTGAGCAAGAAGCCCGTTGTGGGACTCGATCCGAAGACCCTGGGATCATGACCTGAGCTGAAGGCAGCGGCTTCACGGACTGAGCCACCCAGGTGTCCCTATAGCTTCATTTTTATTTTTTAAAGAATTTTATTTATTTGAGAGAGAGAGAGAGACAGAGTGTGTGTGTGTGCACGTGCGCACGCTCGAGAGAGAGTGCACATGCGTGCCCACGAGTGGGGGGAGGGGCAGAGGAAGTGGGAAGGAGAGAATCTCAAGCCAACTCTGCACTAAGCATGGAGCCTGACTTCGGGTTTGGTCCCACCAGCACCAGATCACAACCTGAGCAAAATCAAGGGCCAGACACTTAACCACTGAGCCACTCAGGTGCCCCCATACAGATATTTTTAAAGTATCTATCTTAGAGGAATAGGAAGAAATTTACTCTGTCTGGGATAAAATGGGTCAGTGCAAATATTTATTGTAAAATAAGTAAATGCAATTCAAATGACTTGAGTTTGGGGATATATATATATTTAATTATATATATGTTTTATTATATATATGTTTCATTATATATATATGTTTCATTTTATATATATATATATAGCATTTTATATATATATATATATATATATATATATATATATATATCTGAGCTCAATAAAGTTCTCTGTAGGGAAATATATATTTGTATTTTGACCTTGTGATCAATTCCCAAACTTTACCAGCTATTTTAGTATGTGGGTTTTTTTTTTTTTTTTTTTTTTTTTTTGAGGCAGCTGCCTGGGAATAACCCTTTTTATAGCTTTCAGATACTGCAACATCTATAAATAGCCTTGTAGCATTACATTAGGTAAGAGAGAGTTCAATATTCTATTGCCTGAGCAATGTGGAATTTTGAATTTTGAATTAAAAAGTAGTTTAAATGACATTTTAGTTTTAGTAGTGAAATTAAAAAGAAGACACAAATCACAGAAGAGGGACAAACAGATGTTTCTCTGATAGTTGGATTCCTTAGAAAATTGACTATAAATTCAGGAAGATAATTATTAACACTGGATTATATAATCAGTCTGATTTGGCTGGTTATCTACAAAGTCATTAAAAAGTGTCAGAAGAATCAAATGTATATTGTAAACCAAGGAGAAACTGCTGTTGGTCTTCATTGAAATCCCTTCTGCATATCTTTTTTGTATAACTTAATTAGCAAAGTTAAAATTAAGATGAGACTCCACTGTGTTTAGATGAAACAATTTCTATGAGAGGACACTTCATTAAAACATTTTAATAATGCAGTAAACTCTTGGTTATCAGAGAAATCTCTTAAAAACAATCCTTTCCAATGAATATAATTATTCAGTCTAAAATATTTGTGCTGTTCAAGAAAAACCCAAATTCTGCTCCTGCCATGTTACTTATGTCAGACACCTGTTATGGGCTTTGCTAACAATCTTCACTCACTAGTCTTTTTAATGATGCTGTCACTGGAGTATATTTTACATATTTTATTGAGTATCTAGTGTATGCCTGACACCATTCTAGGCCCTGTGGAAATAGTAGTGAACAGGACAAAGTACCTATTCTTATGAAGCTCACACTTCCAAGAAAACTAATAAATAATACAGATACTTAGATATTTACCGAGTTGTGCAGCCATCAATCAGAATAAATTTTAGAACATTTTCATCAGCCTCCCCAAACCTCTACATTCTAGCTGTCACCCCCAATTCTCTCATTCCCACCACCACCCCCGAGCTGCCCCCCAAGCCCTAAACAACCAGTGATCCACTTCTGTCTCCATAGAATTACCCATCCTGGACATTTCATAAAGATGGAGTCATGCAGTATGTAAATCATTTGTGACTGGCTTCTTTCACTTAGTGTAATATTTTTAAGGTTTATTCCTGTAGTAGTGCGTATTGATACTTTTTGTTGATGAATGATATTCCATTAAATAGATTTTATTTATCCATTCATTAGTTGACGGACATTTGTGTGGGTTCCACTTTTTTGGCTATCGTGAATAATGCTGTTATGAACCTTCATGCACAAGTATTTGTGTGGACATAGGCTCTCATTTCATTGGGTACATACCTTGGAATGGACTGACCAGTATATGGTGATTTTTTGTTTAGTCTTTTGGGGAGCTGCTGGACTGTTTCAAAATGGCTGCATCATATTACATTCTCATCTGTGGTGTAGAAGTTTTCAGACTCTTCATGGTTTCTCTACTACATATTATTCTCTGTTGTTGTTGTTGTTTCATTATAAATATGCTACTGAGGGTGAAGTGGTATCTTGTTGTAGTTTTGACTTGAATCCCCTCAATGACTAATGATACTGAACACCTTTTCATGTGCTTAGTGGTTGCTTCTCTCTCTCTCTCTTTTTTTTGACAGGTGTCTACTCAGATCATTTGCCTATTTTTAAATTAAGTTATTTGTCTTTTTGTTATCTACATATAAGTATTCTTTATTTTATATGTAATTTCTAGATATGGCCCCTAACAAGTATATGATTTACAAATATTTTCTAGCTTTCAGTGTGTTGTCTTTTTACCATCTTGATGGTATCCTTTGAAATACAAGTTTTTAATTTTCATGAAGTCACATTTCTCTATTTTTTTATTTGGTTGTTTGTGCCTTTTGGTGTCATATATTAGAAACCATCGCCAAATCCAAGATCATAGAAATTTACTCCTATGTTTTCTTTTATGAGTTTTATAGGTTTAGCTCCTCCCTTTAGGTTTTTGATTCCTTTTTTTTTTTTTTAAGATTTTATTTATTTATTTGACAGAGAGAGATTACACGTGGGCAGAGAGGTAGGCAGAGAGAGAGAGGAGGAAGCAGGCTCCCTGCCGAGCAGAGAGCCCGATGCGGGACTCGATCTCAGGACCCTGAGATCATGACCTGAGCCGAAGGCAGCGGCTTAACCCACTGAGCCACCCAGGCGCCCCAGGTTTTTGATTCCTTTTGAGAAAATTTGTGAATATGGTGTGAGATAGGGATAACATCCTATTTTTGATAGGATTATTATTTCCCAGGAAAGAATAAACTGATTTGATAAAAGATTTTTCAGAAAAATAGTGTTAAATTATTAAAAGTTATTTGTGCATATGCTAGGCACTTTTCTGTGAATACTACAGAAAAATCTCCAGCTTTCAGTAAATCAATTTTACTGAAAGAGTAAAGTAAGAGTTAAGTTATGTAAAACTATGAAAACTACAGAATAATAAAAAGGGGTGGACAGGGCTGGATGCTATTTTTATATTGTATTATCAGAGAAGACATCTCATATAAGTTGATATTTGAGGAGAGACTTGAAAAAAAGTGAGGGAATAAGCCCTGAATATACGTGGCAGAAAAGCATCTCAGGCAGAGGGCACAGCATGTACAAGGGCCCTGAGGTGGGAGCATGCCTGAGGAACAGCAAGGAGGATGGTGTAACTAGAAAGAAGAAAGGAGTGATGGGCGTGGAGAACTGGGGGGTACTGGTGTGCACTTGAGGCTTCACGGATCATGGTAGAGACATGGGATGTAACATTGATCAGGACTGGAAGACACCGGAGGGTTTTGAGTGGAAAGATCAGGTGATTAGATGATTTATGCTTTACAAGGGTTACCTTGATACAGATTGGAGAAAATTTGAAACCAGTTGAAAAGCAATAATTCAGGCTATAGAAAATGGAGGCTTGGTTCAAGGTGGTAGTGCTGGATATGGAGTGGGTTCGAGAGGCAATTAAGGGAAAAGGAATAGAGACAGCTAGATGACAGTAAATTATTTAGATTCAACAAACAGTGGGCACTACCTATATTCTAACAGTTGTTTTAGAATAGCTCACTGAAGGAAAGACACCCAACAATAAATGATAAATATGTAAATTACACAGTATGCAAAGATAATTCCTGCACTGTAAGTAAGGGGTGCACATTTTTTACCTCAACAATGGAAAGAATTGAGTATCTTTATGTAAGATGGGGAGATTGTGGGTGAAACATTTAGAAGCAAGAGGTTACTTAATATCTTTGCTGGCTCAGTTACTATCTCTAAAACACTAAAATAATATGTTTTCAGGGAATTTCCATTTAGTAAAAAAAATTTAGCAATAACAGTCCACTGAACTTAACCTTGCTTTTGTGTTCTTTAAGGTCTTCCAAATTCCGTGATTTTTAACGTTAATGTGGTATTGTCTTGCTCCTATGAAAAAACATGGAGATTTTAATTTTAATAATAAATCTTTGACACCAGTTAGTAAGTGTTTTCTATTAATGAAATCATAGAATGTGTTTTTAATGGCTCTTTTTTTTTTTTTTTTTTTTGAGCTCCTCAATTTGGATTCTGAATAAACAGGCATCTACTATGTATTCGCAGCTCATGTTTGTGAATGATTAACGCTCTTAAGAAGCAAACACCTTTGGTTTGGGAAAGTCAAATAAGGCTTTTAAATATTTAAGCTCTATGGTTTTCTACTAAATATAAAATTTACATAACAGAAAAGATCTTGTCTGTCATATTTTCACCTCTATCATTTGGGTCCATGGTATGTCATATATAGATCCCAGTTACATAGCCATGTATCAGTTATCTGAAATAACTGAAATAAAACCTCTTCCAATGGCTTTCCCTTTTTTCAGCCAAAGTGATTCTGTGGATGGGAAACACATTTGACCTGCAGCTCAAATATCACACTCATTGAGGCATGGCCTGATTCCCCAGAAAGTTGGTTGTTCTGTAATAGGAGTTGGTGAGTGTCTCAATTATAAGCATTATCACATTGTATTTCTTTCATCAATTTTTTTGCAACATTGAAGTGCATTGTATTTCAATTATATACATGCACTTCTGTTCCCTTGGTGCTATCAGGTGCTCTCGGAGAACAGAGGGGCCCCAGAATCTTAGTGGTTCCTGGTATATTGAAGATGTCCAATAGATGTCAAAAGAATGATATCCACTAACGAATAAAGCCTTCCACACACTTATACCATACACAAATGCGGTCTCTGAACCCTCTCCTTGAGAAATGGAAACAGTGACAACCCAAAAGCAGTGTCTTCCCTCTTCTTCACAGAAGCCAAATCCCAGACTTTGGGGGGCCACCTAGGGTGTTCTTCCGTGGCCTGCTAAGTAGTTGAGAAACCAAAGAGCGGGAGAACAGGGTAGAGAAACCAAAGTCCAGCTGCACAGATGACCAGCCTTATAGTCCTTTCTCAGAATTATTCTTTCTCATTGTTGCTACAAGAGTCGAAGTTTTCTCGTTGAGCATCAGCTTGACGGTGCTATTTTTTTATAAAGTAAAGGGCTTAGTTTTTCAGATACCATACCTAAACTGAGGCACACAAATAAGTTCTATCCTTTTCTGGCTATTCTAGGCCCCCAAAACATGCTGGGTGGTGGACTAAATCTATAAAGGCTCTTTTCTGACACTGGAAAGGACAGCCTTTAAGGGGACCAGTAGATATTTAGAGACAGTAGCTTGTTTTTCCTGTGTCACTGTCACGGCCTCCCCTGATGTCAGTCACATCATCAGAGTTTTAGAGAGTGCCTAAGTAGGGCCAGAGAATGGGCAGGGCAGCTACCTGAGTATGTGCAAGGGGCACGGGGCGAATACGAAACATCCCACTGGTCCAGAATTTCTCCATTGCTTTGTGGGAACTAGGGAATTCTCTAGTAGCCATAGTTAAGGGTCACTTTAGCAATTGGAAACAATGATCAAGCAGCAAATTGTTGGCAGGGGAAATCCAGACAGAAGGTAGCTTAAATTGATAGCTTCTGTGGAGGCCAAGGGAATTTGAAACAGAATTTGGCTGGGATTTGCTTGGCCAAATCACCTTTACAAAAGAACTGCAATGCCCAAACAATGCCCATACCCTAGATCACTTTCAGAAAGCTGGAACCAAGAATTCCTAAATGAATGAAAATTATTCTATAGGGATGAAATGATCATCTTCCCAAAAAAGGCTTCTCCAATTTATTGTCCCAATTTGCTCTAAAAGTTATCTTTATTCTCCAACTATCCAAGGAATTCATTACCTGGTGTTATCAGGTGTTAATCAACTTCAGAAGATCTTACATAAGATTTACATGAATTTAAACTTTAACTGTAATTGCTTACGACCTCTTTCATTAAACTCACTACGTGGACACCAATCCAACCCAGATTAAAGATGAACGAGTCCAGATGGATATACATCTTTGTCCTGAAAAGATTCAGATGACAATGGAGAAAGTATACTTCTGACCTTTTCTAAATACCAAGAGCCCTCACAAAGCCCATACCACTCTGTAAGCACTTCTCCATGGCATACCTCATCCTTACCCCTTCTCAGCACTTACCGTGCTCTGCTAGATCGTAATTGTCAGGGATGCAACTTTCTCTACAGGCTATTCCCAGCACCTAGTTCATCATAAAAATACAACACATATTTAATGAAAAAATGAGATCTAAAAAACCCCACCAAAACCCCCTGAGCATTTTTGCCTTTTAAAGAAGTCATCTTGGAGTCAAAGGGGCACTCAAGCCTGATTTGGGGTTACAAAGGTGTGAGCTCGAACCAGCTCTGTTACTATTCTTGCATTTTTAGGAAGTGACCTCTGTTCCAGAAGTTCCAGTTTGTGCATCTGTAGAATAAAGGTGATGATACTTTTCTTCTAAGGCATCTGCAGTGACCAAAGGTTTACACTCACATGATGGAGTCAGTACAGTATCTGGAACCTTCTTGATAATAGTATAATTATTTTTCATGTTTGCGTGTATACTGGGTAAACGTTCATTGGGGATGCAGCTGGGTCAATGCCAGTTCCTTTTTCCCCCATGCAGCCTCACATACATTTGTTGATTCGCCATGACTAAGCTCCAGACTGTACAGTTATCCCCTCAACTTCCTGACGGGCACACACACTGGTGAAGGGGGAAACAGTTGCACACATCATACTCAATCCTTCCAATGGATACTTCCAGGTATGCTAGCTAGGGAGGAGTCTTTGTAGTCTGTCTTTAGTTGATGTTTACTAATTAAGGGTTATTAAATGGTATGTATTTAGGGTCGAGGAAATGGAATTTCTGAAGATTTGGTCTTCAGAATGCTTTCCTTTTAAAGACAGAGAAGAGATAGATCTGAGTAATATGGCATTGCCAAAGCTTTACCTGAGTTTAAATGCTCTTTGAATACACACACAGACACAGACACACACACACACACCACAAAACAAAAAAGCAATCATTACTTCTAAAACATATCTCATTTCCATAGGAGAACAAAATGTGATTTCTCTTAACAGAATCCCACCATTCACCTTCTAACCTGATCTCCCATTTATTGCAGAACATCATCTCTTTCGGAATGACAGTAACTTTTCTTACAATTTGTAAAAGAAAAACATTCAGGTCATCATCATATTTAAATAAAGGGGAGGAAACTAAATACTACATGAATTTTTTTTATCATATATCCATTGTTCACCTTAACAATAAAATTGTATCCTATGTCCCTCAGATACAAATGTTTGATTTTGTCTGAGTAACACACAGAGGAACCCTGATTACGCATTTGGGAGGAAAACATGAATTGAAATCTAATCCTCTTCTAGCTCTGTGCACATACACATTTTCTGAAAAATTCACAATAATATTAATAAAGAGACACATTGTTTCCTTTGTACGAGCATAGTGCTTTTTAGAAACTCATACAGATAAGACTGTTTTCTGGTGAATTTTCCCAGCTACTACTAGGAGGCAACAATGCACCAATATCACTAACTCTGGGTGCTCTAGGCACTTCAATCTCTTCTCTGAGTTATACCCAAGTTTTTAATGGGATAAAACCACTGGCCCCCAAGATGGAGTAAAGCCAACTAGACCATACTTTCTGGCAATGAGACATTGTGCAGAATTTTTCTCTTTTCTCTGAGACTATAAAAGGAAGGTTAGATTAGGTCTCAGAGCACAAGGAAAGTTCCTTGGGAAGTAAACTTTTCTATACAGTAGTGAAAAGTACCGCTTGGAGGAGTCAAAGAGATAGCCCTCTCACCCCAAGTCAATAGGAAATTCAAGTCCATTGACATTGTTATTGGCAGAGGGAGATCTTGGATGATTGACATAAATTGCTATCTTAGAAGGACTGTAAAGAAATGTCATTTCCAAAATTAAATAGCTCACATCTCTGTGGCCAGGGGAGGGGTGTCAGGTGGAGGGCCGGCGCACAGCAGGGAGCTCACTTGGCATTTAGCTCAGTTACACCAATGCACTGAATATACACGCCTGCAAAAGGAAAAGAAAGAACAAGAAAGGGGGAAAAGGGATTCCTTGCTTAGAAAACCCAAACCTCACTATACTCAAACCAGACAGAAAGAAGGACAAGCCCTGGCTTTGTATCTTACTTTCATTTCTAAATAAAGGAAAGAGCAGAGAAATCTTTCTGATGAATCATCTGATGTGATCAAGAAAGTGAAACAGGAGCCCTTTCTGGGCATCTCTGCCGAGGAGCAGTGATTACCTGGGCTTACAACATTCTCTGAGAAGGAAAGAGGAAGGGAAAGCAGAAAGTTCACTCTGATGAAAAACATCTCAACATACCATTTGCCAACTTTTCATCCTGTCTTACAAGGTATTAGAGAGAAGCAAAACAAGGGCAGCTTTCAGAGGTGGAATTTGGCAACCGTAGAGTCAGTGTTAACTGGCCTTCGATGTGAACTTTGTTCTTTGTTTGCACGCTAATTACATTGTGTCAACAGAAGCAATTTCTGGGAGAGAAAATATAATGGTGATCCATTGATGATAGTCTAAATCTGTGCCTTTGAAGAGTGAGAAATGCTTTAACAAATCGCTAACATTTAGACTCATGGAAGGAAGGTTTTAGAAAATGAGATGAGTACTTAAATTATCTGGAAGTAAGTGTTGATTGCTGAAAGAAAGAAAGGTATCCATTAAGAAGTGTACTTTGTGGCGGTCCCATTTGCTCGCATTGTTTGTTTGCCTGTTGATTTCAGACCGTTGGAATAATTTTGCAGATATTCAGGGCAGTCAAACAGCAACATACAGTTCATATAGGTGTTGTTCTGTTCTTCTGGTCAGTACAGTGTATCACTAGAGACAGTTGTACCGACTAGCAGTTCCAAAGACCTAATCTCAACACCTCTTCATCTTGCCTAGACCGGGACACTCTTCAAAGCTGTTTGGTAAAGTTTCCAATCTGCGTAGCAGATTGTTCCAGAACTCAGTCCTTCAGAATAACCATTTTATTATACTCAAAGATTCTGTGGGTCAGGAATTCAGAGTGGATACAAGGGGTGCATGTCTCTACTTCAGCAGAGAGGGCTTGAAACTTGTTTTGTTTTGCTTATAATTCCTTATAATTTTAAATGATATTTCACATTTGATTTTTAAAAAAAAAAGATTATTTGAGAGGGTGAAAGAGATGGGGGAGGGACAGAGAAACAGGGGGAGAGAGAAATTTTGAGATCATGACCTGAGCCGAAATCAAGAGTCAGTCACTTAACTGTCTCCGTCACCCAGGTGCCCCTCACATTTCATTTATGGAAAAGGATGCTAAAATATATTTTGGTCCTTTTGTTTTAAAGTTTAAAAGTGGGACTACTCAAAGATTACAAAATTTTAAGTGCAGTGATGGAAGATCTGCCATTCTTTCTGAGATTAAGAATCGAAGGGTTACACGTGAAAAGTACTGACATGACCTTGGGAGCACAGGTGCAGAGAAACTTGCTGTGTTATGTACTTGAACTCATAGCCTCTCTCTCTGACTTCTAAGAAGACTATGGGAGGCTTTTTGTTTTAATGAATTAAAAAAGATACCGGGGCGCGTGGGTGGCTCAGTGGGTTAAAGCCTCTGCCTTCAGCTCAGGTCATGATCTCAGGGTACTGGGATGGAGCCCCGCATCAGTCTCTCTGCTCAGCGGTGAGCCTGCTTTCTCCTCTCTCTCTGCCTGCCTCTCTGCCTCCTTGTCATCTCTGCCTGTCGAATAAATAAATAACATCTTAAAAAAAAAAAAAAGATCTCATCTGAAAAAACTGCATTGTGTAGGATTATGTCACATTTTGTCACAATTTGGAAAAGGCAAAAGTCATTTTATATTAGTGGGAGGAAGGAGGGTGGCCAAATGTTTAGAGGCGTGAAACGACCCTGTATAATGCTATAATGATACATGTCCTTATACATGTAATTATGTGTATAATATGTATGTATTATAAATATACATACACACATGTATAATAAACATACATCATGTGTTATTCAAACCCACAAAATGTACGACAGCAAGAGTCAACCCCAGTGTGAACTCTGGACTCTGGGTGTTAGGGATGCAGGTTCATTGATGGTCATAAATGTAATTCTCAGGGGTGGGGGAGATGCTGATAGCCGGGGAGGCCATGCTAGTATGGGTACGTAAGCTCTCTTTATTCAATTTTGCAGAGAACCTAAAACTACTCTAAAAAATGAAGTTTGGGTTTGTTTGTTTGCTTAAGTCCCATCAGATAAATTTGCTCTAATATATAATTTGGGAAACAAAACTTTGGTATTCAACTACAAGAGTTTTGTTTGCTTGGGGGGGAAAAAACAAACAAAAAAACCACCAAACATGCTATCCAAGTAAGGGTCCGGTTCGTGAAAAGAGTCCAGCAATTGTATCTCTGTTTAGAAGAGTCTGAAAACTCGTCAGAGGAAAGGCAATCAATTTGCTCTCCAGGTGCCCTGTTCGAGTGGAGAACATAATAAAAAGCCAGCAGATATGACCGGCTGCCAAGAAAAGTTGGACTATAGCCGTTCCCGTTAAGAGGTGCTCACGTTTAAAGCAAGCTGCGCAATTATTCAGTTTGACTTGAGCTGGATAGGCTCCATTTGGAGCCCTGGTTTGGGGCATCCCGCCTTTCACAGACAGAACAAATTAGAGGGAGCTCTGAAGGGAACATCAGACATGATAAAAGGTTTAGAAAATGTGACCCATGAGAAAAGGTTAAGAGAACTGGACACATTCAATCTACAGAAAAGAAGACCAGAGGGAGACATAATAACTATTTTACTCCTACATAAAGGGATATTATAAAGAGGATGGGGACCAATTATTCTCATTAGTCAATGGGGACAAAACAAGAAGTAATAGGCTTACACTGCAGCAGGGTAGACCTAGGTTAAATATCAGGATGAGTTTTCACACTATCAGAAGTTAGAGAAGATGAGGGAGGGTTTGTGTAGGCTCGTCTTGCTGAGAAATGGCAGAGGTTGAATTTACTGTGTGATTAATTGGGCTGGATTTGGGATTTTCAAATCAAGTCCTCTCTGGCGTATAAAGCTTGGTGTGTCATTTAATCTTTTCTCCCCTTACATTATAGATTTGGGATTCTATGTGAATGGGAAAACACGTGTGTGTGTGTGTGTGTGTGTGTGTGTCTAAGGGTTTTTCATTTTGCATCTTCACATTATATTTCAAGAGAAGGAACACTATTTTAAAATTAGAGTCAAAATACATTTATTACATCTGTTATTAGAGAGTGCGCAGTGTACTGCTTCATAATTCGTGAAATGTACAACTTCCATCAACCTTTGAAATGTTTTACGGAAACATAACACTCAATAATGTCTAAACAAGTATGTGACAAGAACATTGAAACATGCTTTCTATAAGGAATAAAATCATATTGCTGGTAGGTTCTCTCTCTGTCTCTCTCTCTGTCTCTCTCTCTGTCTCTCTCTGACATTTCCTGGTTTCAATCAGGCTTTAGAAAACCCTTGGCACCTGAATCAAGGAACGTACAATCCCAAACACTCACCCCCTACTGTGGCTTATTGGAATTTTATCTGCCTAAAGATTCGGCAAGTTTACCTCATTATTTCTCCACTCTCTTATTGGTCACAAAGTTTGTAGCCCTTGATACATCTTTTCATGGAGCCATTAAGTGAAACAGCCAGTAATGAGTATCTTCATAATGACTCATTTAGTTCCTTCCACTGGAAGGGATGCATATTACTTCTGCAACACTTCACCTACTCCATTCAAGAAACCAGCAGCCCTGGTTAGTTGCCATTACAAACTTAACTTCTCTTGAAATCACTGAGGCTACAAAATGTTCTTTTAACCTCCCATAATCTTGAGTTTTTAGATATGCAATATCTTGTCTATTGTGAAATCAGTGAAATAAATGGTTTTAGAGATCCCTGTGGTTTTCATACTTACATTTATCCCAAACTCTTTCAGCTGCCAATTGTTCACTAAAATAAAATAAATTGGAATCATTCATAAGAAATAAAAGGACTTTAATACAACTCTATGTCGATCTGACCAGGATATCTTTGTGCAAGTAGTATACTTAAAAAGAATTCTGAATTTCTAAATTGATTGTTTAAAGACAAGCTTTTGTTTATTAGGGAATATGCTAACACTTTCTGGTAAATAGAGTCTAAATTACCACTCAGGTCCAGGAGATGACCAAGATCGGTGCACCATCACTGAGCACAAGTTTTTCTGCAGAGAAGTGTTTTTGAGTGAATGCAATCAAAGAAATACACTTTAAACAAGTCAATGTTGTATTTCTTGACTTCGCATGTTTTTAATCGACATTAATGAATTATGGGTTTTGTAGTCTTTAGAGAAGTCTTTAGATTATTTCACTAGATAATCACTAAGCATTAATAATTTAACATTCTAACTGTATTTGAAATTCTGAGACCAAAATCAGAAGCTGTTTCAATTTTTTTAAAAGAACTTTTTAGGCAGTCAATGGAAATTACTCTGGGAATTACAAATTAAATAATATGTTTCTAATTTTTGATTTATATGTTAAGCTGATTCCAAATGCTTTATACCTTTTAGAATTATAACCATGGTCTACCTCTTGTTCTCATGGACTCCAAATGCACCTTTTAGCTTGCAAACAGACCACCCATGTTCGCTGTTTAAAAACCCTATTGACTCCGCACTGTCTACCCAGAAAAGCCCAAAGGCTTGTAGCATCTCACACACTGTCAACCTTGATTTTTTGAGCATTAGCTCTTTTTTCCTTTTGATTCTACAAACAATAAATGTTATTAATAATAAACAATGATTTAATATTATATAATTATATTTTGCCTAATATAATGTAATATAATAATAATAAACAAATATAAATAAATAATAATACACAATAAACGCATCCCACTTGGAAAATATCAAAAGCATAAAGATTAAAACAAAAACCAATAAAACTTCATACCAAGTAACTTTCAATCCAATAACTATGTCTGTCTTTTCTGTGTCCATCCTTTACCTGTAACGACTTCTGCCCGAAATGCCTTCTGCCTTTCTCTGAGACAGACTTTTCCACCTTTGAAGATTCAGGCAATGGGTCGGTAATGCTTTCTATGGCCCTGACCCCTGGACTGTAAGGTCTCATCTGTTGTACTTACTTGTTTTAGATACTTGTTGCTCCTTCCCACAGGGCGGTGAGCTAGCACAGCCACGCATTTTTATATCCTCGGCACTTAGCATCAGGCCTCCATCAAGTAGGTTCAGAGAAATTTACTCATTTTTGATAAATGAGTCAATGAATCATATTCTCTCAGTCCCCATAGAGTCCAGTCCTCCCAAAGCCATCCCCACCCCGCACACCCTGATGGGGAGCAGGGAGATATGTACTATCGAATACACAGACGGAGGTAACGCAGAGTGGTGTGCTTCCCGCCAGCGGTCTCATCTCCTGATCCTGCTACTTAAGTCAGGTTTCTCTGACACCGAGTTTGAGTTTATAATACTCATCTAGTTACCACATTATGTGCTTAAAAGAAGATCATTAGTATACGCTACAGGTTGTTTTGCAGCTGATGTTAATGAAAACACTAGATGTGTTTAAAGCAACCATGTTGTCTGCCTTAAATTTTCACTGAACCACTGCTTCTATTTTTTTTTTTTTAAACTAAGTTCTAGTAAGTTGTCTTCTTGCAAACCAGTGAAGGTGGCTGCACTCCCTCTCTCTCTATATAGCCAGACATGGCAAGTGCCCACTTCTCTGCCAGCTCTAAATCCTCACTCCACAAAGTCTGAGGCTGGCCTATCTCATTTGTGATGCTACACTTGTGTTCCACAGCAAGATTGATTCCCAGAATTCAAAGAATTCTAGCAAATGAATGATTAGAAATACATAATTTTAGGTGACAGCCATAGGCCTGCGGTAGAATAATTTGATATTTGAACTGAACACTTTTTTAAAAAGATTTTATTTATTTAAGAGAGAGAGCGAGCATAAGCAGCATGGAGGGAGGGGTGCAGAGGGAGAAGCAGACTCCCTGCTGAGCAGGGAGCCCAAGGCAGGGCTCAGGGACCCATGGCAGGGGTCCCAGGACCCTGAGATCATGATCTGAGCCCAAAGCAAATGCTTCACCAACTGTGCCAGGCACCCCTAAAGTGAACAGTTTTCATGAGGAATATTATTGTGATGTGATTGGACAGATAGTGGACTCAAAAAAGAAAAAGGTGGGGGGAGGGGGAAGGGAGGATCATTTGGGAATCTTGAAAACCAACTTCTTGCAATAGATCGGTTGTTTCAACTCTGTTTTGAAATGGGCTAATTTTAGAGTGGAAGGGGGAAAAAAGTCTTGGATAATGTGGAATCCATTTATATATCTTACTACTGATAAATACGTTACGACATATTTTATTATGTTATGCGAGGTATTTTAAAACTCTTACCGGAGTTTTAATGTGTATAAGCATGTTAGCATATAATTTAGTTGATGTAATGTATTCTTTTGGGGGCTTCATATTCTTCTTTCTGGAGAGGGATGGCACCCACGTGCGTGATGGAGAACACTGTGGTGTAACAGGGAATGGCATGAGTCAGGGGACCGGGGCTCAGGCGCTGTCCCCCAGTCATGACCTATGCAGTTTTCTGCAAATCACTCCACTACTTTGTCCTTCGAATTCCCTGCGGTAGCGTATCGTCCCCGGGGACCCTTCTGGTCTTTACAACTGCCTGAGTCTGTATCCCATACGGTTTCTATCCTTTTCCCCTAGCTATGGTTATTTTCCTAAGATAACTTCACCTCTTTCTATGCATTTCATTCCCTTCCAGAGTGTGGGAAAATGGTCATCTTCATCGGCACCTCAAGCTGTCGTTGAAGCCTTTGGGTCATCAGAATTTAGTGAGTCCGTGAACCAAAGAGCATGATGGGACTTCCGAGAGTCCTGCCAGCACGTGACTATCGAAAGGAGCTAGGAGCCCTTCTCCAGGCCCTCGATGGTGGAGCCTTGCCCTGCCCTGCGTCTTCCTGGGTGCCTAGGACAGAGCTTTCCAGGCCTGTCAGTTGGTTGTGCAGGGCCCGAAGATACTCCAGACCAGCCGTGTGGTGCATAGGAAGAGCATTAGGTGCAGAACCGATTGTACCTTCAATACAGATGTGCAGAGCCCTTGAATTAGACAGCCTTTGAAAGAGACAAAGGCTATTGTGTACTTATGGCTTATTTTCCTCTAAGAGAAAAACTTAGTAAGCATTTTTGACACATGGACTAAGTGTGTCTGTGTAGCAGCTGGAATGACACAATGGACCCTAATAGCTTTTTCAGGTTTTTTTTTTTTTTTTTTTTCATACTCTCTGCACACTGCAATCCTTCCTCTTCCCCCCCGAGGATTTGCTTACAAGCCACTACCCTGGGCAATGTTCAGAGTTTACCCGGTGAAATCTAAGCATCAAGCAACTTCTAAGGGCCCAATCCCCGAAAGAAGGTACTTCGTTCCTCTGAATTCCAAATGCTACTACTATTATATGAGATTGCTTTCCAATTTGGATGATGAAATAATTTGCAACAATATCAGGTCTCTGGAGGCTGTTTTTGTCCAAACAGTCCTGTTCACTGCCAGGGGAACACCCTGGTGAGAGCCACAAAGGTGGGGTCTGGCGGCAAGAGTGGCCACATGGCTGTGATTATGTATGAATTAACACATCAGCATCACGAAGCTCCGAGAAAAACACATTTCCCAGATGTGTATTTGTGCCTCGTAAGTTTGTAAATGGAAGAGATGAAACAGTGACACACTCATCTCTCTGTGTGTGGGTTGGTTTATTTGCTGTGTTTGAGATCCAGGGCTCTGAAAGACAGGTAGGAATATGTGTAGAGATGTTTATCATTTTCAAATAGAGTGTAAATGAACATGCCATTTCTCCATCAGCCGTGATTTAAATGCTTGATGTTAGAATGCATTTCTCCACAAGCGATTGTCTATGTGGCTTTGTTTATGCCATCTCTGCTTCTCGGGGTGGTGGGGAGAAGGGGGGGCAGGAGAAGCAATGCCTAGTGTGAGATGGAGAACTGCGGCATTCCAACAGCGACTTTCTTCTCCAGCGAATTCTGGTAACAAGCCACAGGAACAGGACTTTAAATAGATCCATAACAGAGTTAAAAAAGACATTAGGTCTTTTTGTTCTTCTGGGGTGAAATAGCAACTTTCCCGTGCGTTTCAAGATGCATATTTGCTGTGTTGGTCCTAAGGACTTAAAAGTGAAGTTGAAATCAATCTCAGATGGATTATCTGTGTGATATAAACATGTGGGCATGAAATGTATGGAGAGTACATATGGCAGGCCCATCTGATATAAACAAGTGGGGCTGAGAAATATACATACATGACGTGATTGATTTGTTAACTGGGTATGTAAATGGAGCTGAAGGCCCATTTTCAAGCATGACCTGCGATAAGCAAATGCATATAAATACACAATAAACCGAGATAACACAAGAATAACATCAATTAAAACAATTATCACAACTTCTAGTCATCATGAGGTATTGTTTCAGTTCCATCTTAAAACAGGAAAAGCTCCCAATTGTTCTTAAATCGACTGGTAACTGATTCCACATTTGTGGAGCCCTGACACAAAAGGGTTTTTGTCCCCCGTCTGTATTCACTGAGGACATGTGAGTTCCAAAGCCCCAGAAGTGAAGTTATGTATGGCTCTCTGTTCGACTGGGACAGGTTGAAGGGGTGCCTACCAATAAGAGGCTTCCTTTATTTGGGAATGGCAAACACACAGTTGATATTTCCCTACCAAGCCGAAAGGGCAAACGTGTAAGTCTTCCCAGTTTTAACGACTGTCACGAAGTATACAGGTTAATGCATCTAAAACCTACAATTTTACTTTAGTAAGCCAATTTGCATTATTGGGGGTATAATTGAATTGAACAGAATGCACAGAAACATATCTAAAATTTACAAAGGCAAAAAAAATAAAATAAAAACAGAAATCCACGCTCTCATGACATGAGATCATTCTGCTCATGTGCATGGGTGCGTGTTTTGATTAAAGGAGCAAGGTTGTGCCCCATAGCCCAGGTACTCACGTGTTTGATACTTGCCCTACTGGCTTCTAGGTCTTTGTGCAGACATTCCTTCGGAGTTAACCCTTTCTCTACCATTATTTAAATGGTGCTTAAAATATCTACTCTGTAAAGTGTCCCTGATTCCACCAGGGTTCTTTGCTGTGACTCTCATCACTGGATCTTGTTCATCCCGGGTGACACAGGGGTGATTCTGGATCTGTCTCCCCAGGGGGGGAGCAGACCTGGCAGGAAAACAGCTTCTGTGTCGTATCTGACCCGTTTGTCTCTGCATCAGGATAGAATCCACCTAGAAGCTTGTCAAAAATTGCATACTGAATGGCTTATGCTATTTTGGAATCCTTTGCTTAGAATTTCAGACATATCTTAGATATCAATAGCTTGCCATCATAGCAAACTAGGAATTATTGCTACTTGGAAGCAATGACCATGTATTATAAAACAAACAAACAAACAAAAAAAACCAAAAAAAAAACAAACCAAAAAAAACCAGGGCTAAATAATTCTGATTTAGAATCTGCATGTTATCTCTGACATGGCCCGTTCCAATACAATCCTGACCCCTAGGAAAACATACTTGATCTCGGGGACCCAGTGACGTCCTCTGTCCTCTAAGCCCTCCTGGCTCTGTGGCTCTACAGGTCACCTCTCATTCAAACATCACTTTCTAGGGTAACTGGTTGCAGTTGGCCGTCTTCTTTCCCCAGGACAAAATACATTCATGGATTTTTGACTCAAATGATCTGAGTGGTTGCCTTGAATTCTCATTTCCTTTCTTTGTGAAGGCCTGATTGAGTGTCAATGACAATGCAGTTGTGGGTGTAAATCCTCTTATAGTTTTGTTGCGTTCGTGAAATAAGGAACATCGGTATTTAAATTAAGCTTCTATATGAGACGCAAATAAGTAATTTCTTTTGAAACCCATATGCATCCCAACACAACCATGTAGGGAGGTAGTCTGACTTCTGACTCAGAATCAGATAGCCCTTTGATGCCGCTGTACTGATCCCCTGGTGTAGGCCATCCACCATGGTGAGTTGTAAGAAAAGCCCTTCTCCACTGTATAGTTTCTTTTTTCAATGCCTCAAATCAATACATGTCATAGTAAAGGGAGCCCCAATGGTCTCTTCACTTTTCTGAGTCTGTTTTCCCCTCTACAAAGCAAAAGGCTGGACCAGGGGATGAATGGGAAAATTCCCTTCTGATCTAGAGATGGATATCTCTGCCTACCCGTGTACAACCACGGGGCTTACAAATACATGCAGATTCTGATTGGGGGAATATAATTATTAGGATGACACATTTCCTCCCTAGAAGGGAAGAATGGCTTCAAGGCTTCGGGTCCTGAGGTCCCACACCAAAGATGTGTATTTTAAAAGGCAACATCCATTCAAGATTTTATCAAGTGCCACCAAACAAACTGACCAGTCTTAAATGATGCTCAGGCCTGGGGCCAGATGTGGGAGCACAGCTCCTGTTGCAATTCTGCCAGGAGGGGAGCTGTATTTCCCATGGAATTCTGGGATATCACCTCTATGATGATAGCTGTGGCTGGATTTGCCTGGAAGCAAAGGTGGGGTCATGTTGAGTTGGGGGAAATATGGACAATATCATAGGGAGACAGATTGAAAACAGGACAGGGGGTGTAGGTGATGAAGCTCGACACACAGAGACAGGGCTCAAGGGAGCACATTTCATTGAGTTAAGAACCATGTTCTTCCCTTGGAGGTTGGAGAACTGTGGTAATCAGGGAGGACTGTGGTCAGGTTTCCTTAGCCAGTGATAGCGTGTAGGGTGGATGGACATAGACACATGCTGTGGGTGCCTGGCCAATGGTCTGGGCTTCAGAATACCTCCACATTGGATGGGGGACACAGGAAGATGGGCAGCCCAGACAAAACAAGAAAGAGAAATGCATACCAAGGTTACAGATCTCCTGGGAGGCTGGACGGAACTCCAATTTGCATAGAGAATCACTACGGACAGTCAAAGAATTGCATGTTTTATTATGCAAAGCTGAGAAGGGAAAATATGTAATCATTTCTGTGAAAATGTTTGCCCAAACAAGTCTCCTTGTTTGGAGTTCCAAGAAGAGTAGAAGTTCCTCCCAAACTATTCCTTTATTATACAGAAATCTCTGTGGTCTAACTGAAGAGCAAGATGCAAATATTGAATCAAAGAGATTGAATCAAAGAGTCTCTTTACACCAGAGACTATAACTTCAGGTCACCTGGGATAAAATGAAAAGCATCAGGTTTTCTAGAAGCAGATGGGAGATGAGAAGTCATGTGGGAATGATGTACAAGGAAGGGCTCCCAGGAGAAACTATAAGGGAATGGGGGAGTAGGACAGGGCAGGGCAGGGAGCCAGGAGTTGTTTTAGGCAGTGACAGCCTCAGTCTGAGCCCTGGGAGGCTCTGGGGTGTCTGTTAAACTTGAGAGATGTCCTGACTTGAGGAAGGGAGGAGGCATTCTTACTGTCACTCTGGTCAGAAAAGTAAGATGAGAGGTTCTCTAAAGAGAGGCCCAAGGTCCCTGTGCAGGCGTGACAAGCAAGGTACCCTAGGTTGGGGAGGGGGCTGGCAGCTAGACTAGGGACTCTCACTGGAGTAGGAGAAGTGTCCCCACAAACCGTTTATCAACCAAGATTTGTGTCTAACCTAGTGGGTACAATTTGACATCAGGAGTATTTCTTCCTTCCTTTTCTTTCCCTTCCTTCTCCCCGCGCCCCCTTCACTTTTGTGGTCTCACTTTCTTATAAGATATAGGCCCTTGAACAAGGTACTTAAATTTCCTCACACATAACAGCTCAGTTTTTAATTTTATAAATCAGAAGTAAAATTATTGCTTCCCTTCTAAGGTAGTCGTGACAGGAAGTATGGACTATGCACAGTCAGTGTCCTGTCTTGTAAGTATTTAATAGATGTGAACAGTAATGAGAATCGAATTTCTTATGCTTAACTAGTCATCCCTGACTAAGCATTTAACCAGAAAGATGAAAACAGTGTGGATAAGAAAACGACAAATAAACTTTGTCCTGATACTGGAGGACAAACATATATTCAGACTTTTTGATTCAGATACCTCAGCTTCTTTTGATCTGAATTATTCGGGGAACCCATTCAACTTTCTGTCTTCATCCTGTTTTGCTTGGAAAACAAAAATGCTACTGACATTATGATTCTTTCATTACAGAAATTATAGAACTTCTCTGGGCCAAACTTTCTCATCTATAAATAAGATAGTTTGACAAAATGGTCTCTAAATTTTTTCCCAAAGTTTAGTATAGTTCTATTAATTTTTTATTTTTTTGGTGCTTGCCATTTTAGAGTGAATAATCATAGAAAAAGAAATTTTCCATTCTATGGAAGGTTTTGAACAAACTCCTAACATTTACAATCCAAAAATATTGTGCTAACTTATAAATTAGACTTCAGCTAGAGCTAGGAAGATAGGAATATTAACTATTTTGTTCAGGTGATTTTTGATGTCTTCTTATTTGGGGTTTTGAAAACAGTGTATTGAGTTTGTTAAGTTCTTTATAGATTTTGGACACTAGTCCTTTATCTGATATGTCATTTGCAAATATCTTCTCCCATTCTGTCAGTTGTCTTTTGGTTTTGTTAACTGTTTCCTTTGCTGTGCAAAAGCTTTTGATTTTGATGAAATCCCAAAAGTTCATTTTTGCCCTTGCTTCCCTTGCCTTTGGCGATGTTCCTAGGAAGATGTTGCTGCGGCTGAGGTCGAAGAGGTTGCTGCCTGTGTTCTCCTCAAGGATTTTGATGGATTCCTTTCTCACATTGAGGTCCTTAATCCATTTTGAATCTATTTTTGTGTGTGGTGTAAGGAAATGGTCTAATTTCATTTTTCTGCACGTGGCTAGTGTCCAAAATCTATAAAGAACTTAACAAACTCAACACCCAAAGAACAAATAATCCAATCAAGAAATGGGCAGAGGACATGAACAGACACTTCTGCAAAGAAGACATCCAGATGGCCAACAGACACATGAAAAAGTGCTCCATATCACTTGGCATCAGGGAAATACAAATCAAAACCACAATGAGATATCACCTCACACCAGTCAGAATGGCTAAAATCAACAAGTCAGGAAATGACAGATGCTGGCGAAGATGCGGAGAAAGGGGAACCCTCCTACACTGTTGGTGGGAATGCAAGCTGGTGCAACCACTCTGGAAAACAGCATGGAGGTTCCTCAAAATGTTGAAAATAGAACTGCCCTATGACCCAGCAATTGCACTACTGGGAATTTACCCTAAAGATACAAACGTAGTGATCCAAAGGGGCACGTGCACCCGAATGTTTATAGCAGCAATGTCCACAATAGCCAAACTATGGAAAGAACCTAGATGTCCATCAACAGATGAATGGATCAAGAAGATGTGGTATATATACACAATGGAATACTATGCAGCCATCAAAAGAAACGAAATCTTGCCATTTGCGACAACATGGATGGAACTAGAGCGTATCATGCTTAGCGAAATAAGTCAAGCGGAGAAAGACAACTATCATATGATCTCCCTGATATGAGGGAGTGGTGATGCAACATGGGGGCTTAAGTGGGTAGGAGAAGAATCCATGAAACAAGATGGGATAGGGAGGGAGACAAACCTTAAGTGACTCTTAATCTCACGAAACAAACTGTGGGTTGCTGGGGGGAGGGGGGTTGGGAGAAGGGGGGTAGGGTTATGGACATTGGGGAGGGTATGTGCTTTTGGGTAAATTGGAAGGGGAGATGAACCATGAGAGACTATGGACTCTGAAAAACAATCTGAGGGGTTTGAAGTGGCGGGGGGGTGGGAGGTTGGGGTACCAGGTGGTAGGTATTGTGGAGGGCACGGCTTGCATGGAGCACTGGGTGTGGTGAAAAAATAATGAATACTGTTTTTCTGAAAATAAATAAATTGGAAAAATAAATTAAAACCAAAAAAAACAAAACAAAACAAAACAAAAACAAACAAACAAACAAACAAAAAAAAAAAGAAAGAAAACAGTGTAAGGTGAGAGAGAAAGAGAGAGTTATTGTTAGAAGGGCTCAAACAACTGTTATCTTTCTGAAGAAAATTTGCAGATGAGAGAAAAAGTTGCTTGCCAAGTTTTGACTGGTATGGAGAGAATGGTCAAAACGACAAAGCTTTTTACAACAGAGTGTTATTATGTTAAGGACACTTAGCGACAGCAGTCTTTCTTGAGATACAAGATATATGGTCTTTGTAAAATACACAGATTCTGAGTTAGGGAGGCTCTCAGGTTAACATATCTTTTTTCTCTTAAAAGGCACCTAGGAATAGATTACAAGTGTGATAATAAGATTTGATCATTGAAATCATTTTAGAGAAGTTCAAGAAAATATGAAAAATAACATGTTAAATTATAATTGTGATGATTTCAGAAACTTAATATTTTTCGTGGTAGTTCATTTTACCTTTAAAAAAAGTCCAGTCTTGGAGGGATATGAGATGAATAAGAATTTCTTCACAGATTAAAATATGAGGCTTAAAAACATGAAGATTAACCAACCATATCTAGAGTGAGGGTACTATATGCATATTCTTTTTTTTTTTTTTTTTTAAAGATTTTATTTATTTATTTGAGAGAGAGAGAGAGACAGTGAGAGAGAGCATGAGCGAGGAGAAGGTCAGAGAGCAAAGCAGACTCCCCATGGAGCTGGGAGCCCGATGTGGGACTCGATCCCGGGACTCCAGGATCACGCCCTGAGCCGAAGGCAGTCGTCCAACCAACTGCGCCACCCAGGCGTCCCCTAAATGCATATTCTTAGGTTGCTCTTATAGTAATTATATATATGTTGAGGTATATGTTTTTAAATAAGAAGTTTCAAAACATAAAAAATTAAAATTATTTCAAAAGCTCAAAATGCGATTGTTTCCTAAACTCCTCCATAGTCTGCCTTCTTCCACAATATGTCCCCACACAGCCTCGAGGATCAGTCTTAGCTAGGTAAGCAGCCACCTTGATCATGAATATCAGCTCTTCCTCCATAGATTCCAGTTAAGATGTGCAGAAGAATATAAAAACCAGGTACAGGGTGGGAAGGAAATCAATGCTGCAAATTAAGGTAGTATTACAAACATTTTTAAAAATTCAAGTTAGGTATTACGTAGCTGGATTGCATTTGAAGAAGACACTGACAGAAATCTCTCATTTGCCTTCCATGGAAAGAAGTGTGCTTCCACAAGATATAAGTAGTGATTCTGTTAGAAATCTAATTATGACAATTTGGAGAGGCAGAAGAAGGTCACAAACAGGATGGGGAGTGCATTACTCAGAGTCTGTTTTTCCAATTTTGAATTACAGCATCTAAAATGGAAGTCAGGCATGGCTACATCAAGCAGCTGAGCAGTAGATTTCACAAGCCTCCTTGATACTTGGTGGAGTCAGGGTCAGGAGACCAAGGCCAGAAATGTGTCTGAAAGTCATTTACTAACACCATTTAAACAGGATCTATAACTTCAAAATTATCAGAAGAAAGCTGGTCAAATAGATCATAATTCACATTGCTAGAGAAAAAATTAAAATAAAATAAAAGGAAAAAATAAATGAAAATGCCATAATGAGAAAAAAGTTCAAGAATATCACTTAATGATAATAGATGAAAATGAATTAACATTTTAATATCAGATAAAACATATTTGAAGGCAGAAAAAAAAAGTGACAAAACCAAGAGACATTTTTTCTTTTAAAAATTAAAAATAAAATCACCAAAGGAAATAATGTTCATGAAAGTTTACATATAGAATTACATAGCATCACACTATTTAAATAAATGTTAGAAACACAAAGGGCAATTGGCAGAAAATCAACAGAAGTGAGAGAAATTGACATACTTTTATGAATGCTTAGCAGATGACAGGCAAAAATTTAATGGATATATAAGATCTAGGTCATGAAACCACTTTGATGTGATTAAATAAATACATTAATTATACTACACATTTCAGTATCTGTGGACAATTTAAATATGATTTTATGATTTACAAAGACAACCTCAAGATAGTTCACAAAAAAGAAATTCTCTCACACATTCTCTGACATCAAATAATAAAATTAGAAGTTAATAACAGAAATATAAACAAATACTTATTAAAATCATACTTTTTTATAACAAATAAAAAGGCACTTAGATAGTACTTAACAAAGGAATAAGAGGAATTGTGGTTATGGAATATTTAATAAATAATTACAATAAAAACTTACCTGTATTAAAATATATATTTTAAGCCACAGTTTTAATTAGACATAAATTTGTAGTATAAATGTCTTTAATATTAACAAGAAAGAGTAGAATAATATAATTTAATCATGCATGTTAAGGTTAAAAAAATAAGAGCAAAACAAAACTAGGAGTAAAAGAGAAAGAATCTGCTACTTTCAGAAAAGCAAGTTTGAAAAATAAACCTGACCTTTTTCAAAGAAAAATGTTATTTACAACCTCTAGCTAGTCTTTAAAAAAAAATAAGGAAACCCATATTCCCAGATTGAAAGGAAATTAAATTTATGAAAAATAAAATATATTCTTTTATACCAAAAGTTTTGGAAAATTTTAATTAAATGGCCAATTGTCCCACTGTTTTGAAATATAACTTTGGTAATACACAAAATATTTATGTATTTTATGTTTTATTTCTGGAGTTTAATGCTATACCTTTAATCTGTCTGACTAGTCTAAGGACCAGCACCACACTGTTTTAATTATTACAGCTTTTTAAGACATGTAGTCGTATATTGGTCAAGTCCTCTTTCATTATTTTGCTATTTCTAACTTTTCTTAGCCTTCTTACCCACTTTTTTTTTTTAAGATTTTATTTATTTATTTGACAGACAGAGATTACAAGTAGGCAGAGAGGCAGTCAGAGAGAGGAGGAAGCAGGCTCCCTGCTGAGCAGAAAGCCCGATGTGGGGTTCGATCCCAGGACCCTGGGATCATGACCTGAGCTGAAGGCAGAGGCTTTAACCCACTGCGCCACCCAGGCGCCCCTCTTACCCACTTTTTACAGCAGAATAACTTTGCTTGGTTACAAATTTCATTGAAATCACAGTAAGTATGTTATTTGGTATTAGAAGTATTGTTATTTGCAAATATTTAGCCTTTTAATAAAAATCATTGTATGTTCCACCACTCTTTTGGATTTTATCTTAGGTCAGTAAAAATTTTTAGGATTAAAAAATAAATATATTTACAAGTTTATTCTTAGGATTTCTTTGCTACTCTGAATTTTATGTTTTCTATTGAATTTTTTTACTGTAGATAGCCATTTATTTACATATTTTTATTTTGTAGCTTGTGGCAGAACTGAAATACCTGTTACTTTTTTTCATTAGATTTCTAAGAAGTCAATCAAATGATCAGAATATAAGAAGAAAATCTTAAATTCAAAACTTCCACACCAGGTATGATCTCTTTTATTTATTTTTTTGTCCTACTGCACTAGCTAGAAATTTCAGAAAATGTTCAATATTAACAACGATAATATGCATTCTTGTATTTCCATGACTTTAAGAGGATGTTTTTCTTTTCTTTTCTTTTTTTTTTAAATTATTTATTTGTCAGATTGAGAGAGAGAGAAAGTGCACTAACAGCTGGGAGTGGCAGGCAGAGGGAGAGGAAGAAGCAGACCCCCTGCCAATGTGGGGGTAGTACCTGGACCCTGAGATCATGACCAGAGCTGATGGCAAACACTTAACTGACTGAGCCATTGAGACATCCTTTATAGAATGTTTTTCACGTTTTGCTGCAATGTCTGAATTTAATTAAGATTTTTGTATTATGTTAGGAGCACAGCCTTTCTTTCAATTTCATTTTAGTGTATTTTTAGAAATTGAACTTTGATAGGACAACTACACAAGGAAACTACACAAAGGGATATACTCAAAAACAGATAATAAATCAAGATGACATCCTGAGAAATGCACAACTATCCCACAGGAAGGAAAGAAAAGAGAAAGAGGGGAAAGAAAAACTGGGGAAACAAATAATAACATTTCAGGCTTAAGGTTTATTATATTGGTAATTTCCTTAAAAGTAAATGATCTAAGTACATTAAGTAAAAAATAGACATCAGTAGAGTGGATTTTAAGAGGAAAGATCCAACAATATACTGTCTACATGAAAATCAATTCAAATACAATATATACAGGTTGAAAATAAAAGAACGAAAAAATGTAGCATGCAAACATTATTTTAGAAAAAGCAGGAATGACTGCATTAATAAAAAAGTGAACTTCAGAGCTAAGACAATTGCTGTGTCTCTATTATGAGAGACACAGTTGGATATTATATAATAATAAAGGGATGCAATCCACAAGGAGCCATGATGATCCTAAAAATAGGTATGTACCAATAGCATGAAACCTCAAAATGTATGAAGCAAAACGGATAAAGCTGAAAGGAGAAATAGAGAAATCAACATTTATAGCTGCATGTTTCATCACTCTATTCTCAGCAATTTATAGAACTAGTGGAGAGAAAACCAGAAAGAAATATAGAAGAATTAAACAATACAGTCAATCAAAAGAAAAACATATCAAGAATCCACAGGATAGGCACCTGTCTGGGTCAGTTGGTGGATTAGTAACTCTTGATCTCATGGTTTTGAGTTCAAGCCCCATGTTGGGTAAACAACATTAAAAAAAGGAGGAACCCATAGAATATTCAGCAAGATAGACCATATCCTAAGATATAAAACAGATTTAAGGAATATTTTTATCATAATAAAATCATACAGAGTATGTTCTCTGACCACGATGTAATCAAACTGGGGAGATTAACAGGAAAACTTCCAAACACTTGGAAATTATACATTCTTCTAAATAAACCACAGGTAAAAGAGAAAATGTGAAAGAAAATTTAAAAATACACAGAACTCAATGAAATACAAATAGGTTGAAAATACAACCTATAAGATACACGGGATACAGTTAAAACAGCACTGAGAGGAAAATTCATAGTATTAACTGCTTATAGGAAAAAACAGGAAAGTTCTCAAATTAATATTCCAAGTTCTTGTATAGAAAAACTAGAAAGCAAAAAAGCAAAATAGGCATCAACAAAAAGAAGGAAATAATAAAATAAGAGCAGAAATCAATGAAATTAAAACAAAACAACAGATTAAAAACAATGAAACAAAAAAGTAGGTTCTTTGGGGAAATTAATGAAACTGATAAATCTTTAGCAAGCCTGACAAAAATAAAAAGAGAAAGGATAAGCATCACTAATATCAGGAAAGAAACAGGATATTACTACAGATTCTTTAGCCATTATAAGGAACAAAGGGAATACTATATAGTACTTTATGCTCATAATTTCAACCACTTAGAAGAATGAATCAATTCTTTAAAACTACAAATTACCAAAACTCAACCAAGATAAAATAGATAACCTAAAAAGTCATAAACCATTATAGAATTTGAATTTGTAGATAAAAAGTTCCCAAAGAGAAAATCTCCAAGCACAGGTGGCTTCAATGGAGATTAAACCAAACATTTAAAGAAGCAACACCAGTTCTACACAATCTTTTTTTCAGAAAATACAATAAGAAGGAACATTTTGCAACTTATGATGAGATTAGTATCAAATTCTGATATCAGTAGTAGATAAAAAGAAGACAAAAGAAAGGTACAGACACATATCTTTCATGGACTTTGTCATAAAAATCTCCAACAAGATTAGCAAATTGAATCCGTTGTAGAAAAATTATATACCAGAACAAATTATATACCATGTACAAGTGGGATTTTTTTCCCCAAGTATGCAAGGTTGGTTCAAAATTTGAAAAATCAAACAATGTAATCCAATGTAATCTAAAACGAAAAATGATGTGATTATATCAATTAGTGCAGAGAAATCACTTGGCAAATTCCAATAATCATTTATAATGAAAACTTTCAGAAAAATAAGAACACAGGGAAACTTCACCAGTTTGTTAAAGAGAGTATGAAAATGATGCATATCTATCATATTACTTAAGGGTAAAATACTGAATTCTTCCCCTTAGATCATAAACAAAGAAAAATGTCTGTCCTCATTACTCATATTCAACATAGTGCTAGAAAGTCTTCCACAGAAATATGAAACTATGAGCAGCATTTCTAAAAGAAAAAAAATATTTCTATTTGTAGTTGACATTATAATTTTATTGTCTACATAGAAAATCACAGAACATCACAACAATATCTCCTAGAACAAATACATAATTTCAGGAGGACCTGGATGGCTCAGTCTGTTAAACATTTGACTCTTAATTTTAGCTCAGGTCATGATCACAGGGTCATGAGATCAAGCGCCACATGCACTCCTCGTTGGGTGTGGAGCCTGCTTAAGATTCTTTCACTCTTTCTGCCCCTCCTCACATGTTTTTTCTCTCTCTCTTTCTAAAATAAATAAATAAATAAATAAATAAAAGATTTAAGCAACATTGCAGTATACAATGCAAAGATCAACACCAAAAAATCAATTGTATTTCTATAAACTAGCAACAGACCACTAGAGTCCAAAACTAAAAACAAAATACAATACATAATTGAACCAAAGAAAATAAAACAGTAAATTATAAATAGAACAGAATATATATGTAGAATCTCTTTGGTAAAAATTACATACAACTAACCAATGAAATCAAAGAAGAACGGACTAATAGAGAGACTTACCACTTTCATGGATTGAAGACTTACAATAGTAAGGATATCAATTCTTTCCAAAGAGATCATAGATTTAATGAAACTCATAACAAATTCTAAGAAACATTCTTTTGTAGATAAAGACAAGTTTAATTTATTTAGGAAAATATAGACCCTAGAATAGCTTAAACAATTCTAAAGAAGAATAAAGTAGGTTTCACTCTACCTAATAGTAAGGCCTACTGTATAGTAATTCAAGACATGTGGTATTGGCAGAGGGCTAAACACATAAAAGTGGAGCACAATACAGAACCCAAATATAGTCCCACATGAAAATATTCAATTGATTTTTCACAAAGGTATACAAATAATTAAATAAAAGCACTTCAATAGGTTTTTCAATAAATGATGCAGGGGGAATTATATATCCATATGTAGAAAAGTCAACCTCTTCTTAATTCTCCCACTTTATACAAAAGTTAACTCCTATATAAAATGGATCATAAGTTTAAATGTAGTAAATGTGTAAAACGATTAGAAGAAAACTCAGGAGAAAATCTTCAGGATATAAGACTTGCCAAAGAGTTCTCAGATAAGACACCACAACCACAAATCATAAAAGGAGAAATTGATAAATTGGACTTTCTCAAAAATAAAACTTTTACTTTGCAAAAACCCTGTTAAAATAATGAAAAGACAAGCTACAGACTGGTAGAAAATATTTGCAAACAAACAATCCAATTAGAAAATGGGCAAAAGACATGCATAGACATTTCACAGAAGAGGATACACAGATGGCAAATAAGCACATGAAAAGATGTTCAATATCATTAGCCATTAGGGAAATGCAAATTAAAACCACAAGGAGATATTATTGCACACCTAAAAGAGTGGGTGAAATAAAAAAAAAAAATAGTGATATCACCAAATGCCAGTGTGGAGGCAGAGAAACTGGAAAACTCGTACATTGCTACAGGGAACGTAAAATGAAAATGCATATAACAGTTGATTGGAAAACTAAACATGTGCATACCATATGACCCAGCAATGGCATTCTTAAAAAAAAATAAAAAAGGCATTTTGGGATAAATTGGACAATTTATCCAAGAGAAGTAAAACTTATGTTCACAGAAAGACCTGTACATAAATTTTTGTAGCTGCTTTATTCAAAGTAACCCCAAACTAGAAACTAACCATAAGCCCTTCAACAGGTGAATGGTTAAAGAAAGCAAAAAAAACAAAAACAAAATTGTGGTACATCCATATCATGGATTAATGCTCATCAATGAAGGGGAACAGAGAACTGATGCATGTGATTGCTCAGATGAATCTTATGGCATTATGCTGCATGAAAAAAAAAAAACAACACTCTTAGAAAGGTCACATACAGTGTGATTCTATTTACATAACATTCTTGCAAATGGAATGACAAAATCATAGAAATAGAGAACAGATTAGTGGTTGCCATGGGAAGTGTCTGTGGCTATAAAAGGTAGCATAAGGGATCCTTACGGTAGAGCTCTTCTGCATCTTGACTGTGGGAGTAGTTGTGTGACTCTACACTTTGAATAAAATTTCATAGCATTTTATTTACACATGTATGGGTGTATGTACAATGGGTGAAATCTGAGTAAGGTTAAGAGATTTCGTCAATATAAATTTCTTGGTTGTGGTAATGGACTATGATGATATAAGAGATGACATTGGGAAAACTGGGGCTATTACTTCCGTATTACTTTTTATATCATTTCATACAATTGTGTGTGAATCTACAATTCTCTCAAAATGAAAAAAACGTTTTTTGCTGTAATATTGTTTTTCTCCTTTCATTTAATATTAATAGAATTCTCATAATGAAGCATCCATGACATTCTTGAATAAAGCCCAAATGAGTATGGCAATTTTTCTCTGTACTTCTCGATTTGATTGATTTCATCTTCTAAAATGGTTTAGGATTTTTTACATTCATATACACCATTGAGATTAAACTGTAGTTTTCTTTTTCAGTATTGTAAGGGCTTTAGAAATGTAAGGAAACTTTCAGTCTTTTCCTCTGTTTTGGTTCAGTTTACATACGATGGAACTTCCTTGAAATTTTTGGAAGAATTGACCCCAACACTATTTAGACCCTATGGCATTTCATGTAGCTAGATCTTTGAAAATTATTCCAATGTCTTCCATTTTATTGTTATATTCAGTTTTTCAACGTTTTCAAGCCAATCTTGTCATTTTGCATTTTCTTAGATTCTTTAATATTTCAAAACGTATTAGGATTGAATTTGTATTTGATATTATATTACCATTTTTAGATCTCTTTGATGGAGTTATAACTCCTGACTCAGAGCTTCCTCATCCTAACCCAAACGTATGGGTTCTTCTTACGCTTTCAGTTTTAGTTTTCCATGCAACCTCTAAAACTAACTGGAACCATTTTGGTGTAAGGAATCCCCTAGAGCTCTAATTATCTAATATACATTGCATATATACATACATGTATACATATAAACTCTCACTGTCTACCACAATAAATTCCAATTGGATTAAAACTTGGAATAGAAAAAATATAAAGAAATTTTAAAGTCCTGGAGAAAATATAGTTTATTTAATCTCTGGTTGGAGAAAGCTTTTTTCATCGTAAAAGCAAAAGAGGAAAAAAAATGGTATGTTTAACTGAGCCAAAAAGCTAAAAGAAAAATTCTCTTTATATATTTTTTTAAGATTTTATTTATTTGAGAGAGAGAACAGGAGTGGAGGGGAGAGGCAGAAGGAGAGGAAGTAGACTTCCTGTTGAGAGGGGGCCTGATGCAGGGCTGATCCCAGGACCCTGAGATTATGACCTAAGATGAAGACAGGCACTTAACTGACTGAGCCACCCAGGTGCTCCCCAAAATTATTTTAAATACATAGTGCAAGATCTATGAGATATCCATAATCAACAAGGTGAACTTTGACCTTATTACATGAAAAAATTAACTCACAGACATAAATATAAAACCTAAAAGTACAATTTCTGCAGGAAAACACAAGAGAAAAATCTTTGTGTCTTTGCCTTATATAGAGCCTTTTTTAGATAAAAAAGCAAAATCACTATTCATAAAAGAAAAAAAAAGATAAATCTAAACTGGACTTCATCAAAATTAAAAACTTCCTCTGTCCAAATTACACTACTGCTAAGAAACAAGGACAAGCCACATACTGGAGAAAATATTTTTAAAAGCATTCTTCTGAAGAAAGACTTGTAGCTGGAATATAAAGAATTCTTAAAACCCGATAATAAAACAAACAAACAAACAAAAAATTCAATTAAAAATGGGCAAGATATTTGAATAGACACTTCACCACAGAAGATATATAGATGGGAAACAAGCACATGAACAGATGCTGAAGATCATTAATGATTAGGAAATGCAAATTAAAACCACAATGAGATACCAGTACATACATATTAGAATGGCTAAAATTAAAAACAGTGATCATCACATGTGTTGAGGGGGATGAGGAAGAGCTAGAACACTCATACCCTGCTGGTACAAATGCCAAATGGTACCAATGTGAGGACAGCAGTGGCATTCTCTTAAAAAGGCAAATGAAGTCCTGCCATGTGATCTGACCTTCTTACCATTAGGGATTGATCAGATAAAATGACGTGGAAATGGTAAGTCCACACAAAACCTTGTACACAAATGCTCATCCAGGTTTATTTGCTATAACCCCAAACAGGAAACAACCCAAATATCTTAAGGTGTTTTACGGATAAACAAAATGTAATATATTCATACCAGGGAGTAGTATTCAACAATAGAAAGTAATGAACTCTTGGTATATGCAACAATATGGGTCGTCCCCATATAATGCGGATTCGTGTTATATGTGTAATGTTTAAATCATTCCTTGTGGTTGTTATGCTGCTCATTCTTCTTAGATTCAATTTCCTAAGTGAACAAAATCAGAATTCCTCGGTAGGAATCTGTTTTTGAACTTGCACAGTTTGGCAATGCTCTACTTCTTATCAAGCTCTTTTTTTTCTGATACCACTCGATGCCTCTGAACTACCTCCCCTTTCTGCTGCAAGTCACACCCCAAATCTATTTTCCTGTCCAGGGACAATTCTACATTTTCTTTCTTAGCAAAATAAGTATCTTGCTTTTAATGTCCTTCAAGGAAATCTCTGTATAAACTCAAGCAGTTAAGAGTTTTTCCATCTGAAGTAACTTTCTGTGTATAAATGTAAGTGCACTGCTTTAAGAATCTGCTTGATTGGTGTTGGTTTACCCCTGTTGCTTTGACCTGCCTCTGTATTATTCTTTATTTGGCAAGCATTCAAAATATCCTTCCTGTGTGCCTGTCATTGTTCTGGGTTGTAGAGAAACATAGTGGTGTAGAGCATGGTTATATTTTGGAAGGTCTACTTGGGTTGAGAGAGAAGGGTAACATCAATGCCCAGGAAGCATTGCTAGATGCTAGAATAGGGGTGGAGGGGTTCTCGTCTTGAAGTGTTCTACTTTCCAAACTTTGAATGCCATGGGCAGTCAACAAATGCATTGGCCAAATATTCAGTAATTGTTTAATAAGTAGAATATAATACTCATTGAAATAAAAACATGTATTTGAAGTATAATTATTAAGTATTGAAATAAATTTCAAAGATAGGACAGAAGAGATTTTAGTCTTTGAAAATCCCCTATTATTTTCATTGGTTCCCTTGCAACATGGTACCTGGCTAAGATCTGATAAGGGAATTCTTAGATTTCTGGCTCTTGGAGTATGGTAGATTAGACAATGTGAATGCCCTCTTGGTACAAACAACATAAAAGCTAGCTATAACTTAATGGGAATTCTTTCAATGCAGCCGGCCTTGAAAATGGAAACTCTCTAGGTACCAGAAATTAAGAACAGTATCTTAAGTGGACTGAGAACAACATAACGAAACTGTCTGCGTAGAATGCCAAAAAAATAAGCAATTGCGACCAAAGTTGCAATTCAGACATTTTCAGAGATGCAGTGTTTGTACCACCCACGGGCATCACTGAAGAAGGGCTACTTTAGGAATAGAAAAACTGAGCCCTACAGTAAGCAGAGAAGTGCAAGAGAAAATTTACAAACACACAGATGAAAGCCATATATTGATAAAAGAATCATTAAAAAAAGAATCATGACAGAAGAGGAAAACAGGTATCCAGACTTATTATAAAGCCACAGTGACTATATCATTGTGGTACTCATGAGAGAATAAACAATTTGACACCTAAATTCAAATCAGGAACTCAGGACCAGATGTATATATGTATGTGTGCACGTGTGTGTTTGTGTATCTGCCTGTCTCTGTATCTCTCTGTCTCTGTATCTAATCTATATCTGTATCATCTATGTCCATATCTGTTCTTGATTATGTATATATATGCGTGTGTGTATGTGTTTGTGTGTGTGCGTATATGCACATGGGAGCAGAGCTTTGTATTAAGGTGGGATGACAAATAATGAGAGATACAATGCACTTGTTGATGAATGGTACAGCCACAACTGAGAGGTAGAGAGATTGAAAAGATTGGATTTTACCCTTACACTATTTTTTCCCATATTTATTTATTTGAGAGGGAGAATGAGCAGTGGGGAGGCGTGGACACAGAGAGAGAGGGAGAAGCAGGCTCCATGTGGGGCTGGATCCCAGGACTCGGAACTCATGACCTGAGCAGAAGTCAGCCGCTTAACTGACTGAGCCACCCAAACACCCCTACCTCACACTATTTTCAAAAAAACATATTATGGATGGTTAAGTGCTCTAAATATGAAAAGTGAAGCTAAAAGTTTTAGAAGAAAATACAAGAGAATATACTTTTGACATGGTGTTTAAGTATTTCTTAAATGACAGTGAGACAGGACCTACTACCAGACTGATTTGTTTCTACAAAGACAGTATAAAAGATCAGTTCAAAACCAAATTTGAACAAGTTAGATCATCATTAAAAATAAGCATCCATGTTATAGGATGAATACCTTCAAGTATGAACAAGTTAGATCATCATTAAAAATAAGCATCCATGTTATAGGAGGAATACCTTCAAGTAAAGAAAATACCTAAGGCTTAAAAATAAGTAGGTGTAGAAAGAAAATTTCCTGACGAGAATAAATTGAAAAAAGATGGTGGTGTAATTTAGTGGAAGGAGCAAAGCTGCAGAATCAGGTCTCCCTATAATTAAAGGCCCTATTCACTGTGTCACTGCACAGGGACAGAACGGAACATCTAAGTCTGAGTTATTACTTCGTCACATTGTTGTGAGAATTATCATCATAGTGACATTTTTTTTTCATTTGACAAACACTCAGAGCTTACCATGGAACACAACAGACTTACTCTTGCTTCCCTTTATTTCACACGCAAAGAAACTAAGGTATAAAGAAGCTAAGGAACTTGTCCGAAGTCTGATGACTAGTTAAGTGTCAGGATTGGGACTCAAACCCTGACTGCGGACTTGGACTTCAGAGACGCTCCTCCAACATACCCTTTCTCAATTAAAAAAAAAAAAATTGTGTATATGTATGTTTGGGTGCGTGTGTGTGTGTGTGTGTATGTGTGCGCACGCATATATGCACAAATACAGATATACACATAACATGTACACACGTATCTATGTATATAGCAGCAAGATTAGAGCAGCTTTGCAGAATAATAAGGATTTTTTAAGTTAAAAGATTTGGATATTGGCCCTCTGAAAATGCTATGTATTTTTAATTTGTGAGGTGACTCAGAGTAGTTTTGGGGTTGCAGTCCAAAACGATTATATAAAAAAAATATAGAAAAAAATGTCCTGAAAATATTGTTATCAAATGGGAATCAGTAGGAGTTCAGTCCTTGAGAGCAGATTTTGCTTTTTTTTTTTTTTCCTGAAGAAAGGAAGTTGGCAATTTGCCTCATTAATTAAGTCAGAAAAAATTCTTGTGCTGCAACAAGCACCAGACAGCATACTTTTAAGGCCTTTTCTTTTCAGTATAATGAACTAGTGTAGACAAAAATGCTCCTGTAGACTAAAGGGTACACGTAAATGCCAGTTCGTGGTTGAGAAAAATTGATTTTCTAACTTCATCTTTCTCCCACTTGAGAGCAGTTCATCTCTCTTGCCTTCCACCTCAGGTCACGTATGTCTTAGGACACCTGAGTTCCTGTCCTCCACCTTCCTCAACCTGGGACCTAATTTTGGGTCTTAGTTTAGACTTTAAATATAACATTTCCACCAATCATTAAAGCTCACAGTTATTTAAGTTTTAGTGGCTTGCACTTTCATTAGTGGGATGAATATCATTTTTTTCCCCCTCCTGACCAAAGAAATAACAGACTGAGCAGTGGAAGCTTGACTGTGGGGTCTTCCTTTGGCCCTGAAATAGTATGGATATATGGTTTGTTCAAGGAACAATGTCTTTGGAAAATATACAAAATGTCTGGGCCAGCCTCTTCCCCTAAAGTAAACATAATCTCTCTCCTTTTCACCCAAGATGCCTGGATGACAGGGTCTTGGTGAACATTCCTGAGGTCGCACGTCTCCTGTACATCTCCATCGCCCCTGGCTTCAGGATCAGGCTCATCCTTGGGTTCCGGGCACCCTGGGAAGGTGCAGTGGTGAGCTAGAGCAAGTTCTCCAAGCTCACCGGAGGATCAGGAATGAAAGCTGCTGACAGGAAAGCCGGCGGGAGATGCAGGGCCCTTCAACGTGGATGGACAAACCGAACCTGTATTGACAGCTCTCTCTGTGAGCAGCTTTCGTTCTTTCTAGCGATATTGTAGGGCCACTGTGAGTGTGCAGACCATGTCTCCAATGTGTCCGCTTCATGGTTTGGGGAAGACTGCTTGTCTATACCAGCTAGCAGTAAGTGGGCAATCACTGTACGTCATCTCCCCGCTCTCCTCTCCCAGATGGGAGCAGGTGGAGGTGAAAAACAAAAACAAAAACAAAAACAACAAAACGGGACATAGCACAATTGTTACAAACAAGTGTGCTGAGTCAGAAAGCGCTGGGTTTGCACACCCTTCCATCTCCTCTTGTGTGATGTTAGAAAGTTCTCTAACCTCGGCTATGAAATAAGGGTAATAATAACTACCTCTCTAGTGTTCTTGGGAGAATTAACTGAAATGGTGTACGCCATGTGTCTGGTGCATAGTAAGTCCACGATAATGATAGTTGCCCTGAGTAAACAATTATAAGAATTTCCTTTCTGTGATGACATAAAGCACTCAACAAAACAACAACAACAAAAACCCATTCCTTTGATTATATATTCCGACATTTAAAAATATATTGTGTTAAACTATGAACTGGCTGAAACTACCATGTGATTAAAAAGGTAATTGGTCATCATCAGGAAAGCAAAAATTGCTAAACACATAGAGTTTGTAAAATTTAAATGTAGTGATATTGGGAAATCACTGGAGAATACTGAAGAAGTAGCTCGTTACAGATGACAGGATAGGTTTTATCCATACAAAGACAATCTAATTCTTAATTTAAATTAAGTCAGGTTTAGTATTAGGATTTGTAGTGATTCACATTTTCTGGGCAAGTGACATTTATTGTACCTCCTACCTTTTTTTTTTCTCCCCCACCCCACAAAAGGTAAGATTCACAAACAAAGAGATGTTCACTGGAAAGAAAACAGTACAGAAAACTGAGGGTCTGAATAAATCGCCAATTGGAATAAACCAGTTACTTACATTCACAGATACAGTGTCTCATGGCTAGAGATAATCCATTATTCATGGGCTATTTATTGGAACAAAGTTTTGGCAGTGCAATTTTCCCTCGTAACTGCCCAAATGAACTATTGTGCCATCTTTCCTCCCTAAAAATCACATTGTAAAAGGAAGGCAGAGAAGGGACAGGTAAAGGTGAAGCCGATGTTCAACTAACATTTTTGTTTTAAAAGTAAAAAGAGCAGGGATTTCTGTAGCTTGTTTGAAAAGCTGGAACTTTCAGCTCTCTGCCAACAACCACAGCTGAAACTGACAAGGTCTGACATCTCCCCTGCTTTTCCTGCTCCCATTTTCTATGAAAATACTGTAGACACAGGATCAGGAAAGACAGTGGAGCCTTAAAATAATCAGTCTTTCAATTTGCCCCGTGTTAGTTTCCATAGGAAACAAAAGTGGGAACCGTAGCCGGCAGCAAGCAACTGTCTTGTTAGAACCCTCCCTTGTCGATTCAGCTGTGGTTGTTGGCTGAAATCTGAAAGTGGCATTTTTCAAAAGGCCCTTTGGCTTCTGAGTCTATGGAGTTTTCACTTTGGAAAGCAATAAAAACGAATGGAAAGAAGTGAAAATTACTTCCAACACCAAGTTTTCATATACCTTAGGATACTATTTCTCATGCAAAGGACTTTTTCATTTCTCTGCCTTGTAGTTTATGTATGTGAACTGAAACACATTTTATAAAAGCAAAAAAGATACATCAAAAATGAAACCATGCATCTTTGGAAGGTTAAATCCCAGACCTTGGATGTGTGCTACCTTAACCGTCACCTTATCGTGTGAAATTGCTTACATAAACATTCCATTTAGGGAGGTAGCTCGGTTTCCATTGGAACACCATCCTTGGTTCCTTCATATTTTACAAACACATTCCAAGTTGCAGATGCTGGACAGACCGCCACAGAAGAAAAGGGGAGAGGATTTATTAGAAAACACCGCCAGCCCATGGAATTTAAATTTTTTTTTTTTAATATATTCACTCGGGAGAGAATATGATTCCAAACTTTATGGCTGAACAGGACCTCAAGCACTAATTCTTATACCAGTTTAAAATAAAGAAGCCTCAAAGCCATCATCATCTTGTGGGGTGATGATTTCATTGGGGAGAAAACATTTCACAAACATTCACTGCTCTGAATTAGAGTCCAGTGGCGTAGTCATCCTTGGACAAAAGTTTTATGCAAAATCTGGGAGGTTTGATAAATGCTACACAAAGGTAACTGTAAATGATGGGTCATGGCTGCTTTGCTGTGGTCATCAAATTTATGTGTGCCCTTAAGAGGGGAAAAATCCAACTGTACTGAGAGGTAGAAAGAGTGGGGAAAAATAGGAGGAAAAGATTGACTGGACATATTTACACAATGTGAGTGGAGAGTCATGCATCTGATATGTGCTTAAACCAAGGAGTAATTTGCCAAATCCGCCTAAGTATGTTATGTAATTCATCTGTGAAAACTCTGTACTTTCGCTTTCTCTTTGATTTTTCACCTACAGCAGCAACAACAGCAAGGACCACAGTAAGAGGACGTGGCTCTGATTCCACCTTTCAGTTCAACACTGAAGCACACTGTAATTTTTGCATTTAACCTTTTCTGCTTTACTTTAGAATATTTATGCATAAAAAATAATGTTCTTTAAACTTATTTCCCACTCCTATCACCTGGGGGCATTAGTGTTCACATATCTTGCTTTTTTTTTTTTTTTTTTTTTTGTCAAAGAAGAGACCATGTTTTAATATACATTGAGTTCTCTCTCTATTTGATAGAAAAATTTTCTGGCAATTCTTTTTTGAATAGCAAGCAAGGCCTGATGGGGAGCAAAACTAAATATCAGGATTGGCCTGTGAGAAAGAGCCTGTAAATTGGAAGTGAGAGATTTAGAAAGAACAAGACCATTCTATAGGAAAATTCTCTGCTTCTGTACATCAGGTGTCTGGTGTTCCTTTCAAGTGATGCTGAACAATTTGTATATAAGTAGGATTGTAATAATGGAAACACTGTTCAACTTGCCTACTCTTTCTTCATAACTCATTAATGCCTGTGCTATAGGTTCGTTATGGGGTATCCATTAGGACCTTGCACTAATAATAGCTTAATGCCCCTAAACCCAATTATATATCCCCCCGAACCAGTGTCTGCCTCCCTTTCTCTCCCTCCCTATGAATTACGTCTAATAACATAGAATATTCTAACAGACAGGATTAAAAAGACAACAAACCTCTCCCTTCCCAACGTTAAAAATTACAAAGAAGAACTGTAATGCATCAGAAATAACCAGAGTGGGTTGGGGTGGATAACGGTGTAGGTGGGGGTGAGGCGGTGAGTACCACCCTCTCAGTCCATCTTTTATCATTAATAACACCACACCCGACATAAGAAAAGGCACTGCTCGCCAGAACAAACCCACATAAACACCCAAGATTTTATTAAACAACCTATTTTAGAACTTAAATCATTAAACTGCATCTCCATGGGCTCTTCAAAAGGGCCGTCTGTGAGAAATAATGGATTGTCTGCAAACTTTTATCTTAGCTATTGCCTCTAGAGTTGTGCTATTTAATTATTAAAATGTGGTATTAATGAAACATGCAATCCTGGAAAGGAAACTACTTTTATCGTTGCACATGAAAGACAAAAATTTAATATACTGAGTACACTGTATACACATTACAGATATATTTGCATCCACCTTCCAAATAGCGAGCACCCCCATCTCCCCCTCCCCTCCTTTACAGCTGCTCAATCTGCAAGAATGTGCAGAAGTAATTTATCTGAAATGGCCACTATTGTTCTTGATTCTGATTTGATTCCAAAAAAGCCAAATAATAGAAACCATTTTGAACATCTATTTTGTGCACCTGTTGTGCGGCATTATGATACGCTGCGGTTTTCATTTACGTCACATCTCTTGACATGCCTTTGATACACCATGCTGCTTTGCTCAACAAAAATCCGGCTTGCTGGAAGCCAGTGCCATCCTGTTCTATTAACAAAATGGCCATGGTGAATGCTACTGCCTGAGAGCTCTGGAAGGAAACAGGGGCACACGAACCTAGCTGCTAGCCATTTAACTAACGTTAAGTAGACTGAGATAGCTGAACAGCTTGGAGGGGCTCAATATACAAGATATTAATACCGCTAATGATGGTGATACTTAGGCAAAACAAGAGGACCTCGGTAGTTTCATGCCCCCCCCACCCCCGCCCTTGTTGCTTTGGTCTTTGAAAGCGATGCCGGGAGAGAATCCGAATGGTTTTTCAGCTCCACTCCATGTGTGGGCTGGTTTCTTTGTGGATCAACTCCAGAAGGCATGGAATCCCGCATTTGCTGTTTTTCAAGGCTGCAGCACATCATCATTTACATTTCAATATTATGGCTCCCACCCTTTCAAATACTTCTATAGTAGCTTCTTACCTTAGCTTCCCTGGCTAATGACGCCACGACTGTATGAAGACTTAACAGCAACCAAAAAGGGTTGGCTGTGACATTTTGTGGGCAAGGGGACCACAGGCTTTGCGTGGCACCACAGACACATGGATTTTGAAGTAATGAAATACCCAGGCTGCCTTGGCTGTCTGCCGTGTTTATCAGCACGCTCCTCCACACTGAGTGTGATCGTGCCCATGCTTCCGTTGCCCAGGTACGTACCTGTCACCATCTTTACTTATGTCAAATGACTGTAATGCCAGGATTCTATGGCACTGAGATTTGATCATAGCCCGTTAGGGTGAAAGGTCAGGAAGTTGGTGTGCTTCACAGGTGGTGTTTGTGAATCCTAGAAAGTGACTCCGTTCAAAATTCTGAAGAAGATGGAAGCTGTCTAACTCACAGAATCTTAGCGTGAAAAGGGACCTCTGAGGTCACACCCAGCTTTGTCCTAATGGAACAATCATCCCCCCTTCAGCGTCTTTGACAGATGGTCCTCCAGGTTCTGCGTGAACTTTCCCTCGAAGGGCAAATTCTGCTTAACAAAGCAGTCTGCTCTATTTGTAAATAGCCCTAATTGTTGGATAGTTTTCCTTTATATGTAGCTGAAATCTGGGCCTTTCCCAGGAGAACTAGAAGGTGTGCAGAAGAGTCAAAGCTAACCAGGGCCCCCTTTGTGCCTGTGGGACCTCCTTAGTCATGTGGGGCCCCATGCTTGGTTTAAGGTTCTGCTGGCATTGTCTTGAAATTCTTCATCATTTTTCACACGGAACTCCTTGTGAAAGTTTCATGTTGTAGTGGGTCCTACAGTCTATGTAGTGGATCCTGCCAATTGCGATTTGAGATGAGGGACCAGTAAGCACTCTTATATAGCATGCTTTTGGGGGCTACTGATGTTATTTTATTTTCCTATCTATCTATCCATCTTCTTATCTATCAGTCATCTATCTACACATCTTGTCAGCACAATTATGCAATATCCTTTGGACTTCCTTGCACACCAGTTTTTAATTTATGGATTTTTCCCCCATTTCCAAGTGCTTCCTCCCTCACGTTGCCCTCATGCCCCTTAATTCAGTGGGGTGCCGGGATGGGTAGGGATACAAACTTGACTAATGCACCATCTCTGAACTTCAGCATTATTAAGCTTCTCTCTCCTTCGCTTTTGAAATACTAACTAAAATCCTCCCTGTCAATCAAAGGAGAAGGACATATTTTGGCTAAGTTAAGCAGGGTCTAAGCTAACAAGTAACATCATCAGAACACTTGGTTTGAATGCTGATTCATGCTTCTTGCTGATTCTGTGACTTTGAAAATGACACTTACCTCAAATGCCTTCCTTTCCTCCTCAGGCCTGCTTGCCTCCCAGGGTTGCAGCAAAGCTTGGCTGGGAAGGTTGAGATGCTGAGTGAGCCTGGGGTTTTGGTGAATTCAGATGTAGGGTTTCCTGGGGGGTGTGGGAGGGAAGCCTAGAGCTATGTCCTTTCCATCCACCCTGTTGCAGAGACCCCCGAAGAACATCTTGGAACCACCCCCCTCCCCCCATCAGACCACTCGCTCACAGTGAATGCAGACTTGGTGTTTTTCTCTTGGTTTTGCCTGCCATTCTTCAGGCACCCTGTATCATCTGGGGTATATGGAAGAAATTCTGTGAAAAGTTTTCAAGGAAGAGTGAAACTACTAGAACCTTTTGAGACACTGAGAACTGAACATAAGTCATTATTGTAAGTCATTATGGGTGGGTTATTTAAAGGCTGAGCAGTAAAGTTCAGGTTGTCATCCAATAGCAAGAGAGAGATAAAGCGGGCACAATCCTGTTCCAGCCAGGATTGTATGTGTAACATGGACATGGGAACCGCACGTGAATAACTTGGAGAAGCCAGCATTCCGAGAGATTGGGATATAAATTATCTCCTGAAAAACAGAATCTAAATTCTTTGCTGGTCAATAAAACAAAGAATATTGGGATAACTTTAATCTCTATTCTCAACAAAGACACATCATTTTTATGAGATATAAATATTCCGCTCTCATTTGAAAGCCTACTTCAACAGATATGATGGAAAATGCATTAAGGGATCACAATTTGATAAAACCTATTATTATGGCCAAGTTTATTATTATATATGAATTTTATTACAACTCTGGTTTTCCTCTACTAGTTAGTGAAATAACATTCAGTTGTAATTAAATAAAAAACTTTTTGGTAATAAAAATTGAACATTTCTTAAAAGATAAATGAAAGTGCTTTAGAAAGACGTTTACATATAAAGTATTATTGTCTTAAAAGTAAATAGCTAAAAAAAATTAAATAGCCATGTTTGGATTAAGAAAAAAAATCCATTCCCTAATTTGACATACGAAGTATTTGGAGATTTTAATATTACACATATAGTTTTCAAGGTACATTTGAGTGACTTGGAAATATTTTCATGAGAGTTGCACTTTTGGAGTGAAAACATTTCGGTGTTTATTTTAGATGAGTAATCTTGCTCAGATTTCATATTTTGACCTTAAGATATCCTCACTGGTGATCTGGGGACTTCTCAGAACAGGAGCACACGCATTCTTTGGGAGGCTAGAACCCTGACCACAAGCAATCCTTTTCATGAAAATAAATCACTTGCTTCCTTATCCGTAAGAGTTTGACAACTATCAAGGCCTCTTGTCAAGAATGGAAGAGAATAGAGGGGGAAAAATGAGCCTGGTGTTTCTGTACTTCCCCTCTAAGATGGTATCTTCCTTAGGCTCATGATTTTCTGAAACTGTGCTGTGGGCCATGGCACCCCCAGAAGGAGACCACAGTCAACAGAACCATTCTCAAAGCTGACTGCAGCCTAGTGGTTAGGACACATTTGTCAATTGTTCAAGAACCTTGAGCTCACAACAGTGGACCCAGGTCATTGCCAAATAGCATTCCGGTTAAGTAAGTGTCAATGCAGATCTTTTTCAGGCAGATAGTTGAAGCAATAGATGGTGTGTAAGTGTGTGAACTCTGAAACATACAATTCTTTGTGTACGATCACAAATTTCTGAAGAAATTGTTTCCCGCAAGGGGAAAAAAAGAAAATGTCCATTTTATGTGTGAAACCCAGTTGGTAGGGGTGAGGTATTTTTATTGATGTAGACAACAGTGATTTTGTAATCAAAGAAAGCATTAAAGTTTTAAAGACAGAAAGAATTGACCATGAGGAAGAAATGGGGAGCTAGAACAGCATATGTCATATGGAAGATACAATTTTAATCTTTTAACCATCTCCTTTCTTGCACAACAATTATCCAAAGGGAAATGGAAAGAAAAGCATTCTACTTTTTTTTTCACTTTCCCCAAATTATCTTCTCTGAAGACCAAGAATTACCTTGGTAGTCACTGTCTACTAGAAAGGTAAGAAGAACAATAAAAGATTAGTAAGTCTGTTGACATTCTACTTGGCTCTACAGTAGAGGAGGCTGGCTGTACTTAGTACAGAGTTTCAGGGCACCGTTCTCTCTGCCCTCACCTTCCCATGGTGTCCAGCCTCCTGCGTCACTTCCAACAAACAGGGGAAGTTCAGCTCTGGATGCTTGATTGGGACAATCACGTCTCTGACTCTCTCTGTCCTGTCAGTTGGGCAATTTATATAGAAAGATACACAATATCTCCTGCCTCACTTCTTTTGTGAAGGTTTTTGAAAAAGCCTGGGCATGTTTACTTAAGCCAGAACAGAGAGACATTCTTAGGAAAAAAAAAGAAAAAGCTAATCTAATACCACATGGATATAATATTTTTTAAAAAAATTTTATTATGATTGACGGAACCTTCATCAAAGAGTGTGAAACAAGATTTCATTAAAATCAGAAGACATAACCACATCTTCTTTGATGTATCCATTTCCAGAAATTTTCCCATTCAGCAAAAAAACCCTTTTCTGATGTGGACTTCTGGGTACTGTCATGGGCTTGGAGCATGCCCATTTTTCTCACGCAATCATTTTTCCCTACTTTCGCCTGGAATCTGGCACCATGCTCATTTATGGCTAAACCTATCTGTTCTCCCTCAGTCCGTAGCTCTGTTTTTCATTTCCCATTCCCTCCATTTGTCTGTCTTTCTACGATGAGAGAACCTATATGCCCACAAATGTCATGGTAGCCATATTACCAAAATGTCATTGACCTCCTTGCTCCAATTTTTACTTGATTGAAAAGCAGAGTACCACATGATACAAGACACTGGTTTCTACAAATGTCACAAAGATGTGGTCTTTCTAGGTAGGAAACATATATATTTGGGAAAGTCTTTCTTGTCAACAGAACCGTCTTTTTGGGGGGGAGTGGAAGGGGATCTGTGGAAGTATTAGAAGGACTGTTCCATGTGAGAAGAAGAAGAGAGATTTTTAAATGATTTGCCCAATCACTTGGGCATGGTCGGTCTGTGTGAGACAGACAGGGGTTGTTTGTCTTCCCTTCTCTCCCCAGGTCGTGTGGAAGCTTGAGCTTATAAAGGCAACCAAGGTGAACGCGCTCATTCCACACAACAGGGTAGATCATTCACCACAGGGTGTTCTTGATAGTGCTCTGTCCACTCTAATTTTAAGCGTCTAAGCAATGGGAGTCCTACCACTTCCCTTGGAAGATTACCCTACAGTCTAATAGGCCCAACATTAAGAAGATTTTCAATTGGTAATCAACCTAAATTTCCCTTTTCTTAATTTCATCCCATTACCCCAAACCCTAATCCCCTTGTTCCACCTAGCTCCTCACCCTCATTAGTGTTTACACTCCCCAAATACTAATAGCTAGCTGGCCAAAAAAAAAATAAATAAATAAATAAAGAAAAAATAAATCTGCTCTCAGTCATTATTTAGCTAGTCCACAGATAGTTACTTCTTGAAAACTATGTCTGTTTCCCCATATACTGCTCTCCTTAAAGGCATTCTTTAATATTAAGAGATTCAAGTATTTTTTAATAAGCCAAAAAAAGTGTGTAAGTATAAAGCACAGCAGTCTGTAATGGGCTAGAGGAGAATAAATACATTCTTAATGCGGGCGGACGATAATGGTATAGCTGAATTCACCTTCTTTTGCCCTTTACACAGACACAGAACAAACCATTTAAAACAATTGGTTGAAACCTTTTTCCTCAAAGTTGTCAATTTCTATACTAGCTTTTTTTTATAATACCATCCTTGTATGTTATAGATTAAAAGAGTGTTTTTTTCTGCTCTATGAAAACATTTATGATAATATATTATCTATCAATAATCATTATTTTAATAAAACCACTGACATTAATATGAATACTTTGTGTTAGTGTATAGGGTCATAAAATACTACAAGGTAGGAGCTATGTGAAAACCAAGCCTTAACTTAGGTCTCATTCATAACACACGCTGGTCTTTTTTATTTTTAGACCACTTTACCAATTTGATTTACTGATGAAGTGAAAAGACTACGTTTTAACAGCAAACTCTCAAAACAATATGTTTTAAAAGTCAAGATTTCTATTCCTATTCCTCTGATGTTTCAAAACTCCCCTCCCTCATCTCTGTTTAGGAAATAATTAGATCCCTATAGTAGTGGCGGGGTTCTGCCTCTATCCTTGAATGCTGTGATATTTCTTGATTTTTTTGACTTTCATCTTGAATTTTAAGCTGGTTTTCTGCTTATATTTACACTACTGATACATGTCTTACATGAATAAACAAGCCAATGGAACAGAGAGAATATTACATAACTTTTAAAAAGTTATTCTATGGGGGCGCCTGGGTGACTCAGTGGTTTAAGCCTCTGCCTTCGGCTCAGGTCATAATCTCAGGGTCCTGGGATTGAGCCCCACATCGGGCTCTCTGCTCAGCGGGGAGCCTGCTTCCCCCTCTCTCTCTGCCTGCCTCTCTGCCTACTTGTGATCTCTCTCTATCAAATAAATAAATAAAAATCTTAAAAAAAAAAAAAGTTATTCTATGGACCATACCCTAGAACACTTAACTCATTCTACCTAAGAGCATTCTATCTAAGAGCATCCTCATTCTATCAACAGTTGGCATTGCTAAGACATTTATGTACCTTTCCCTTTCTAGAAAATGTCTGGTGGATATCAGGAACATTTGTATCCATTACCAGGTTGAATAACTTTCAGTTTCAGCACATGGCTGTAAGTCCAAATCTAAGTAAGTGTTCACCATTTTTATGCTTCCTTCCTTAGGCTACATGGTCCAATGTCGAGCATGTTTCACTGATTTCTAAGAATTTCTTATTCCCATATTTGCTGGCAGCATGTAAGTTGGAAAAAAACCAGCAACTCTAGAAAACTTAAGTGGAAGAGGTGAATTCATTTAGATAGCACTGTGACATTTCAAGGCATTAAATGTAAAGAGTTGACCAAATAGGTCTGCAGAAGGAGAAGAAAGGTGGCCAGTTTCTAGGTGTTCTGAAATGTGACATACAGTTGATGTGTCCTCTGCCCTCTTGTTAATACTGTCACTCAGATCCAACAACCCCCAGCAAGTGGGCTTTTTGGTTTTAAATTTCATATTTTGCGGAAAGAGAATCTGGCTTTATTTGCACCCCCTGTTGAGATGAGCTTATGAAATATGTCAGGGACTTGGATTCAAGATATTTTCAGTGTAGCAAGGGCCCCAGCCTTATATATCAAGGATCCATACCAGAGATGAAGAAATGGTTGCAAAAAATCCATACATAAAAGAAGTCTAATCTTCTAGAGTCAAAGTTATATTGCATGGCAGGTACTGAAGATTAATTTGACACATTGCAATCAGTATTTGTTCAACATTACTTCCCCCTCTTTTTCTGAGATTGGCATATGAAGTTTCTCATATTTCTTTGGGTTATTTGTGGTAGACATTTATGTGAAAATCTAGAATCTCTTAAATGTAGCTGGTTGCAAAATTGTCATCACAAAACAAGTTGTATATAAAGTGAAAATATAATTTATTTTCTTTATTTTGGTTGCAGTTCATCTTGGTTTCTTCCTGAGCCCTCAGTCAGTCATGAGTGAGGGTAAAGGAGAGAAATTAATTAAATGTCCAATCAAGTTTGGAGCTGTCAGGCCTGATCATTTCAGCCGTCTTTCTTAATTGGTGTTCATTCTTCCACTTGGATAAAATGCCCATTCTCTTCTGTATTTGCCCCCTTCGTGCTTCTTTCCCTAAGATGACATTCTGCTGTGTGGGGAAAGGTAGCTACAATTTATGAATTCTACTGGCCTTGGGAATAAAGCAGGAATTCTTGGATTCCCATGGTAGGTTCGTAATTTCTTCCAGCCTGCTCCTTGCTGAGTCCACTGTGTGTCTGGCCCCTAGATGCCTGCTTGCTTCCCTGGAAGGAGTCCGGGATTAGTGAACACGTGTTTCTTCATTTTGGCTTGGACAGAATTGATAGGGGAAGGGCGTGTAACTTTTCCTGGTCATATGACCTGAGTTCATCCCTCTCTGCCTAGAGAATTGCTTCCCTGCCATGTACTCCAATGAGCTCAGGGGCCAGTGCCTCCTCTGGGGCCATCTTGCCCTGGCACAGCAGCATTCACCTCTTACATAACCAGGACTAGCCAGGGAAGCTCAACCACAGGGCCTCCCTCTGTCCAATCAGGTGACTAGGGCAACTGCCATTTTGATGTGGGCTTTATAAGAAACACTATGTCCATTCTTCAGTGTTTTAAGGACAAGCATCATATAAAAAATGTCCAGCGCTGTACCTTAAACACTCAGGTCCTGTGTATTCTGGACATTCAAATTTACTGGACACCTTCATGAGATAAAAATATTGAGGCCTAAGATTGTTTCCATGTGCAGGAAAGTCACAGTGTACAGAGATTTTTCTGACCATACCACTTTTGATTTAATAGGTCAAGTAGCAGTCTTCTCTCCAATAGTAAATTTAGATTTCAAATTGTTCAGGGATTAATTTTCTTGACTCTCTCCCCTAGTCTGCTGCACTGTGGGGATTTTTCCAAAGCTGCCTAAGTCTTAATCGAAAATCCAAATGTTCATAGTTCTTGGTGGGTTTTTTTGGATCTATAATGGTCTTTAAGATTATCACACACATCTAAATAGAAGGGTTTTTTTTTCAGATTAAGATCAGTATAGTACTTTTCCTCTCTATTAAATGTAATTATTTTTATAAAAACAACATAAACTGTTTTATTCGAAATCTAGCATGATGCTTTGGGAAATGACTCCAAAGATATTCTTTTCAGTGGTAACTCCTCAGTGTCTGGATTCTGGCTTGCATTCTCTTCATTGTTTCTGGTTTTCATTTACCAAATCTACAGAGATGAAAAATAAACTTTCCATATCCGGGAAGTCATTACAGAGTATAAAGAAATTGAACCTCTTTTCTCATTTTTGTCTGGACCTTTTCAGAGAATGCTATGCTTTTCCTTCCCCTATTACTTGTGATGCTCCTCTAGCTAGATCTTCTTAGAACTCTTAGGTCCTCACCATCTGGGGTTCTATTTAGACCTGCTTGAGACTGTATGTAATTTATTTCTTTGGACAAATACGCATGTGTTTTCAGTAGATTCACATGCCTAGGAAGACTGTGGGCCCCAAGTGGAGAGCCTGTGGCTTTCAAACCTCTTTCTTTCCTCCATGTGTGATGACTTCTAGGTGGCACAGAGGCAGGCTCCAACCAGTGAAGGAGTCTCCTGTTGTTCTACTCCTATGCTCAACAGGGGCCATTTACTCACTCATTCGTTCTCTCAAGAAAGATTCCTTGAGTGTCCACTGTTTCCTAAGAGTTAGGAGGGGTCAACAGAAAACAGCAATCTGTCTTTGGCCACAATGTACATTTAGCCTCGGTCAGTGTTCTTTCTCTTAATTGTAGAGGGATCCAGATAATGAGATATGGAGGGTCAGATTGTGGTCATCACAAACATTAGCAAATAAAATATGTATAAACTCAACTCACATGCCGTGCACCACCATTACAGTCATTATCTTCAATATTTTTGTCAAATTATTATATTAAGTGCTTGCAGACACACCAAGTTCTCATGGTTATGGAGTACATGAATTAAAACATGGAGAGAGAGAGAGACATGGCAGCCACCAAAGACAGAGATGCATAGACTTATGGAAGGCAAACATTTGTTCTTCACTGAGGTCATTTCCAAATGACATGATACAATAATTTGTTTCCTGCAGGTGAAATCCAGGATGAACTCATGAATTAATAAAAACACCATATGGCTCAATGCAAACTTTTGGCATATTTGACATGTGTATGATAAATCAAACCGTAGTGTAGAATTCTGTCTGCTAGATATATGTATCGATTTTTATCTTCAAAATAAGCTTTGAGACTCTTCTTCTTCTTCTTCTTCTTTTTTTTTAAGATTTTATTTATTTATTTGACAGACAGAGAGAGAGTACAAGCAGAGGAGCAGCAGGCAGAGAGAGAGGGAGAAGCAGACTTCCCACAGAGCAGGGAGCTCATTCCTGGGTTCCTGGGATCATGACCTGAGCCGAAGGTAGATGCCTAACCGACTGAGCCACCCAGGTGCCCCTGAGACTCTTCTTAATAGCATAATTGCTTCAGTCTCTGTCTTCTTCTCTGTATGTGTGTGTATATATATACACAAACATAAGGTAGATATATAGACTTATGTATTTTTATGGACACATGGATCCTTCGTGAGTACCTTGTTTTCCAAAACCAGTGTTTGTGTTGTAATTTTTAAAAAGTATTTGTTCTTAGCTAAATGATTACATTAAAAAAAAAAAAGCTTCTGCAGCAATGTAACAGACTTATTTTTTTATAATTTACTTTTTGGTTATCAAAAAGTCCCTATAATGCCAATAAGTGGCCCCTATAAGAACTTGTACAAATTAGACAAAATACAAATCTGGGCTTTTTAATATCACTAACTAACAAGCTATAAAATAACCAAGTGGCTCTGTTAGCAAGGGTAGAGCAAAAAACTTCCTATTGGGTAATATTGGAAATTATCCGTCTAACGGTCCAAACTCTACCAGTGGTGCCTACACTGCCATTTTCCTCTTCCTGGTGTAAGGTTGCACCATCTTTATCAAACAACATCTTATGCTGTTTTCAGGCCACTTTTTTGGCCACATCTTCTTTAACTTTTACTTTATTCTTCAACCTGTTGTACATGGTAAATAGGGGAACTCTCAACAAATTACTCAAGTTTTTGAAGAATCTCCTTTCCCAAGGATCTTGGCTAGCAGGTACGCAATGGTGAACTTCAAGATTTTGTGGTAAAAATAAAATGTATTGTAATGACAAAACCCTCATTCACTGAATTTCAAAAATGGCATCAAGAACCCACCACAGACCATTGGGAAGGCTGAAACATGGATTTGTGAAAGTTAATTTTCTGACCTTCTACCAAGTTATGTGACTTATTTTATTTCTAACTTCTAGGTGGGTGAGTGGATGGGATCCCTATGCTAATTAGTATTTTTAAAATTATTATTATTCCTCTAAATCCTAGGTGGAATGACTTCTGCTGTGCCCAGAGTGAGAGAGCCCTTCTCTTAAGTGATTTATTTTCATTTACTGTCTATTCCTCTTTACCAGTTTGCTATAATCTAATTTAGATTAATGACACGTCGATAAGTAAGCCAGGGGAAAACTTCTTTTCCGTATGGGACCATATGAAGGGGTTCAGGGCAATGACAACTCCAAGGAGAACCTAACTGGGCTTGAAAGGAGAGCTCCTACCACCGCCAGCCTCCCTGGCACTTGACCATTGTTTCCAGAGCCGTTTCTGACAACATCACAGCAGGTTGTCCCCGATTGTCAGTACATTCTTCAAAAGGTGGGACAAGTGAAGGAGAGCATTTACCATGATGCCATCTCTAGTGAGATGACTCCAGATGAAGGTTGTCCCTTTAACAGTCATCATGTTTAGCAGCTCCTCAGCAAATACCACAATGCATTTTATAAAACACACCAAGATGGCAAAACAGTTCAATCCCATTGGAAGAGAGTCTTTATTTTATATTTCCCCCCTTATCTAAAATGGGCAATTGCTTTTCTGCCAAATAGGCTCAAAAGGGCCATGAAAACTAAAGTCCTTCAAAGCTGTTAAACGCATCCTCAAATTTACAATAAAATGCAACATGACAAATCTTCCAGTAAAAATCTCTGGAGCATCATCGCAGCCCTTAAACAATTTTTCTTTAAGTTAGTATTTTAGTATTCAGCACCTTGAGGAACAGGGAAGGCAAACGTGGGCAAGGAGAGCAAAACAAAACAAAAACCAAAACAGGAAAAAAAAAAAAAAAGCCACCACCAACAAAGACAGTGGGAAAAAAATGCAAACAACCACGCAAGCTATTAAACATATGCCAAAGTAAACAATCGGTGTGGGTTTGCCACCGTTGTGCCCTGCAGGTAGACGACAGGCAGCACGGGAGCAAATGGACGGGGAAAGAGAAAGACGAACGGAAGGGAAAAGAGAAGGAGGAGTGGAGGTGCCGCGGAGCCCAAGAGCAGGACGGCCTGATTGTGAGCCTCAAGACACACCATCAGCCATGCAAAACAGGACATACCTTTCTGGCTTGCTGGTTCTGTCGGCTGAGACAAAGCAGTCCTATTCACAGCGGGAGGCCAAATCAAAATGAAATTTTATTTAGTCTGCACTGTCCCCAGATTGGGTTTCAGAATGACTGCTTTAGGAGATAGCATGGATGTGGCTGATGCATGCTTTGCATATGAAACTGCAGTAGGAAAAGAAATCTACATAATCAAAAAAATCTGTGCTCTGTGTATGTGACAAAAACCCCGGACGCCAGTGATTTCACTGCAGTGTGGGTTTTCAGGCAGGCCCTTTTGGGGTGAAACGCATTTAAAAAAAAATGTCTCATACAATATTAGCAACAAATAATAAGAAATTTGTAATGCTCGATGAAAAGATATAGATCCCTGCTTACAACTCTGCCACATTGAAATCAGCGTGATTTTTCAGTATGATTATGAAGGCATCAAAAATTTGTGGGGGAGACCAGATCGAATTTCAAAATATGAACAGATTATTTTGAGGGGTTTGTTCTGATGCTTACTCTATCTCTGAACCTCCACAAAATAATGAAAAGCTGAAGTCTGATGCAATACTGAAATTAACACTGAGAGCCCCCTTGGACTTTTCTCTGGGAAGACATTTAACTCATTCATATTTAAAGACTATTTTTAAAAACAGGGAAATATCTTTCAAAATGCTGTTTAGCTGTTGGAAATATTTTTAAAAATCAGGAAAAGGGATTGTAAAATGTATACAGAATGCATATCAGGGAATTTTTGAAAAAATAATAATATATATATTATCTTTGAGAAGATAATATATAATCTTTGAAAAAATTACACACACACACACACACACACACACGCAGATAAACTATGTTCTTAATACAGGGTTATCACTGGCCTTGACCAGGAAAGGGAAGTGCTATGCAAAGTACAGTGAAACAAGGGGGCAGAATAGAGCTTCTTGATAAATATATATTATTTCTCAAAGAAATACTTATCCCAGCTTGATTTTGATAGATCAGTTCCTTCAGGTTGGATGCTGCCAATCATTTTCTCCAAAGAGGAAAAAAAAAAATAAAAAAGAGATTGAAAGAAAGAAAACCTACCTGTATAAAATGGTAGCAAAAAAGACCAGGCAGTCTCTCCCACTGCACAGTGCTCTGAAAAACATAGACAATCATCATTGTTTTACGAAGTATTCCTAAGGACAGGAGGAATAAGAAATCTGCCCATCTGAGCTCTGAGGAGGTCGTCTCCAAGCCAGAACCCAGAGCAGCAGAAAAACTTCTCTCAATAATGAGATACAAATAGCTCAAATAGTATGCTGCCACACAGCCCCAGCAGAAATCCCCAACTACGGAACTATGGACGGATCCCCCCACCCCCTTAGAGAAACAGTCAAGATTAATTCTGTGATTCAGGTTTGGACCTAATTTCTTAGAAAAGCTTTCCCCTGCTCCAGCTTAGATTGGCGGCCTGTCAATAATAATATTTACAAATGTAAAGGTCTCTTTAAATTGATAATTTTGCATTCGGTAAGATGGCATCGTGTTCGGCTGTGCACGCCACTAGCATAATTAAAGCCTAAAATCCAAATAGAGCAAGGCATTTGTATCCTTTTACGCTGCAGGACCACCGCATCCAGGTCTCCCAATAACAAGGGCACTGCAGTCCTTCTCTGTTGCTTGCAGGCAAGACCCTCTCTTGCCTTGGTTTTCTATTATATCATAATTATGCAGATAGTTGTGAGGCAGGAGTTTTGCCTGCATAGTATTTTTAGTGACAAGACACCCCTTTTCTGAGGAACGGAAAGATGTTAATTCTTAACAAATCCTATATCCCCCAAATTCAGTGCACCTGGCATTCACTTTCTACCTAATAAGCATCCGTGAATATGCAAATGTTCAGTGTCTCAGTAACCTCATTAATTTATTCCTCAGGCAATCATAGAATGTGAACCAGTCCTGTGCCACCAGTGCTAGAAACGTTGCGGATCAGGGCGATGAGAATCAGCTGAAAGCTCAGGCTGCATATTGAAACACTGTTTCATCTTTATTCCGTCCTTTGGCACTCTAATTCAAACAAAGGCTCTTACCTTCCTCTACTTAGCTGACAGCAAAAAGCAAAAGTAGAAAAAAAAAAAAAATGCCAAGGGATAATCATTAAGATCTCCCCCTTCACCACCAAATACAAACCAGAGGTGATTCATGGTTGGAGCACAATCTTCACAGCAAAACTGTTTCCAAACTGCCCAAGTTCTCTGGTTTTGTTATTTATTGGGGGGCGGGTGGGGAGGGGGTAGAGGGCGACCTGCTTTCCATACTGCAATGCAGTTGAATCATCTTTCTCTTTGCCCACATTAAAAGCCCTGAATAATGTTTATAAAATGTTAGGGAATCCCGGTAGGTTTCCTATTTAACAAGCCATGTATGACAAATCACAGTGTAATGTACTACGTTCTTAATCTTTAATTAGAATGTGAATATCTGCTAGAGAACGCAGTTAACTTTGACACGTTAAATCTTCTGGTTAAAGTGCCTTACAGGGAGAGCAAAGATGAAACACTGGAACAGTCTCCTGCTTCTCTCCATTCACCCAGACAGTTGGGGAAGGATGATAACATCTTGTAATACCTGCTCTGTAGTAATTAATCGCTGTGGTATTTAGGACCATTCAAGTAGACAAATATGACAGAGACAGGGACAATTAGGAACCTTGTTCAAGCTACATTAACTTTTCCAGCTATTACAACACAGCAGCTCAAGTTTGCTTGTAAAAGCTGCAGAGGGATTGCTATGCATTAGCCGTGCGATTATTAATGAAAGAAAAGGAGAATTGTGTTTATTGTAGTTTGAAAATTGCAAATAAATTTCAATTATCTGCTATGTCATTTTGTTAAACATGCATTCTGGAAATGCCTTTGTACTCTAAATCATGAGCTACTTATAGCAAACTAATACCAGAAACCCTCAGGGAGCTAGGAAGTCAATATTTTTGTTGAAATGCCTTTTTTTCCCCTTTCCTTTCCTTTTCCTTTTTTTTTTTTTTTTTGGTAAGTGAAACCGGAGATGGGCAAAACCACCTGAATGGGTTTCAGGTAGCAAGCTCTGTGGCATCCTGACATTCATTCGGCTGCACCATTTGCAAATAGACCTTGAGTCAGATGTCCCAGGCAGACATCAGGGCAATCAGAACCACACTGTTAAAAGAAACCAGTTCTCCTTCCTTTGGGAACATCCTCAAAACAATTATAAGAAATCAGTTATGATAAATAAATAACTTCTGCCATCTTGCCATCTCTGTCCCTCCCAATAACAAAGTGAGTTTTTTTTTGGGGGGGGGGGAGACACCTACAGAGGGGGTTTCTCAGCTGTGGAGGTGATGGAGAGTCACTCTTTCTAGAGAATGGTTCATGTCTCTTCTCTTTCACGAGGACAACTGCCAATCACTTTGAATGGCAAACTTGATCTTGAGAGGAAAAAAAAAAAAACAAAAAAAACCCAAAACAACAACAAGAAGCCACACTTGGGAAGCAGAAATAAACACACCCGTTTCTCTACTGCCTTTTGTGAAACCATTCATTTCTCGAAGCACTCAGACATGTATATCTAGTACCAAACCTCCCCTCGGGGTCTCCCACCCAAACCTTCCTGCAGGTGCACTGGCAAGGGGCTGGCAAGATGTACGTCTGGTGGCCCAGAAGACGTCTCAAGTCTAAACTTCCCATGTACCCCGCTCTGTTCCCACTACCCAGGACCGGCCCATGCCCCATTTCTACCCAATTGTGCAAATTATCCGATTTTACTGGCCATGAGGAACTGAACATGAAAGAATAATTCTGGGATGTCCAGGAGCTGGGGACCTAGTCCAATTGTCTTCTGTAAATCAAAGAAAGACCAGCTTAGCATGGCACAAATCTGCATCCCCACCCCAGAATCTGTTGTCACACACACAAAAAAAAGCCGCTCAGTGCTGAGGAACAATCTCCCCTCTCAGCCGAGCTGCGATGATGTCAGCTTTCTGATTACAAACTGCTTATTTATGCTTCAACAGCTGCCAAGAGGAGCAAATAAGTGGCTAAAAGAGTGTCTAGACCAGGCTTTCAGTCCGCTATTGTCTGGGGGTTGTTACCTGGTTGACAGCGATGGGTCCAGCTGCCTGGTGTGAAAGGGAGCAGGGATGGGGAGGCAGTGATTGACAGAAGGGCCCTCCGGGTCAGCCCGGATGGCCCCACGTCTTTATATTCCCAGCTCCAAAGGGAAAGCCAGGGCCCTGCCTTGAGGTTGGAGGTGAAAGGAAATGTTGGAGGGTAATGAAAAAAATCTTTTGGCCAAATTTGCGATCATGAACACTTCCCCGGGGGGATCGAAGCCAGTCCAAGTGGCCTCTGAGTAGCCAGCAGTGGGCACCTGGAGCTAAGGGAGCGGCCATTTCTGATGAAGCTCACAGGCCCCTGGGCGGGGGTGGGGGAGGGCTCGGGGACACACATACGTTCACTTTCTTCTTTTTTTTTAGCTTCTTGTTTTCATTTTGTTCTCTGGTATGGGGTACTTGGTCCCCAGCGAATGCATCTGGGGCCACCTTTTAAATTCACTGTCCCCGAGAGTTCCATGAGGGTTTCAGAAACCTCCCCTCTTTTAGGACTTTCAATTGAAGACTGACAGAACAAGAAACACTCCAACATTTGGGAAAAACAGGGAGCTTTGCAAGCTGACGTAAATGTCTAATTAGAATTTTCCACCACCACTTGCAACCTTTGAATCTTGCTTTCCCATTTGTTTCCAGCCACGCTCTCCATTTTAACACTTTTCAGGGTAGATTTGAATGTACCAAATCGCTCCCTTCATCCCCGTGTCTCACGATTCACTGCCGTTGATTGGCATCAAACATTTTGGCTTTCAGGCTGCTCCTCCCCTCGCCCCCATTTTATAGTTTGGGGTTCTGACAGAAGAAAGAATACTGTTCCATATTGATCACCAAGAGGCACTCATTTGAATATAATAATAATAACAAGAATGAAATCTCTTCTTCCATGATGCCCAGCCCCTACTTACTGCTACTCAGATACCGTGTGCCTTCTCGGGGATTGGATAGCATTGTTGTTTCGACACCACTGTTCCTATAAGGACAATTAAGAAGTACTGCTCCCAGGGGGTGACGACTGATGTTTCCCCTTCCACATTTATATTCCTATTTACTTTTTCCTAAGGATTTAAAAAAAAGAAAAAAAGGAAAAAAAAGATTTCTTCCAAATGTTGGCTGTGATCAGTGAGGCAAGGAGTACAAATCTGATGGTTCTCTAGCTTTAAAAATGGTTGCATTAAAGAAAGAAAAAGACGAAGAGTCAGCTTTCCACCATGTGAAAAATAACATCCATTTAACATCATGGTAATCCCTAGAAGTGCCAGACTTGAATGAAATGCAAGAGAGCACCTGAGGAGTCAAAGCTTAATTTGTGTATACAGTTGGCTTTCTCTATAATATCTGATTCAGACTCTGTAACGAAAATGAAATCACGTTAAATTAACTGTAAAAAATAAGTTGATTTAATTAAGCACAGAAAGACTTAATAGATATAATAAAATGTTAAAAAGTCAAATGATGTGCAGTTACATTTCAGTTAACACTGCTCAACAAATATACTAAATTTATTCCTTTCAATAATGATGTGTTTTGAACATTTAATTAGATAAATAATGTCTAATCACTTCAGCAAATCTGAACTGGAAGAATCCTTGTCATCAAAGGTGACTCATGCTCGTTACATCTACCTTTTAAGGGAAGGTAAAGCGGCAAACTTCAGCTCTTTTCAAGGAGATGCGTGGAAACGAAGGTAGTCTGTCTTTCAAGGCTCATTAAAATTCAGGGTTTGCTAAACAAACTATTATTTACAGTAAGATGAGTGTTATTCGAAATAGACTTCTACTTGTTTGCCTTTTTTTCAGCATCAGAAACTATAAGCAGCTGATAAGAAAAGGTATTCAGTGTTAGATGTCCTATAATTCATCATAATACTGTTTCCTTTAATAACTACTTTGCTCAAGTGATTGGCATGATTACAAGAAAATTACTTCAAATTATTCATCTCTTATCTTTCCTCTAAGATGTCCTAAGTTGGATGATAGTTAGCATAATGGGGCCCTATTAATTGCTAATGTGGAAAGTCCTTCACAATTTGGATAGAGTTTGTAGCCCAAATAAAGAAAATAGTGCCAAAAGCAACCTTACATCATCTGCTCCTTAAGATGGTGCCACCCACTGTCTATTAAACGGAATGTCAAGGACGTTTATTTCTTCATTTAGAATTTGCTATGATGAACCCAGCCAGCTTATGAAACGCGGACTCGCGATCAGCATCTATCCCTATGCACACTCACACATATGCACACGCACAGATACACACACACACAGATACACACGCAAGAGCACATTTGTGCATTGTACGGAAGTATCGATGCACTCTGAGATGTGGAAGATGATTAACATAAAATTACCATTTCAAGCTTATGGTGTTAATTCATCCATATATTTCTGGGGAAAAAAAAAAAAAAACAACCTTGGTACAGAAACTTTCCACTTAGGATATTGCCTCAAATGATTTGTTTTGAGAAATCTATGGAGTTCATCCCAAGCCATAAAGTCGTATGAAATTCTGTTAAACCCTGAGACTATTGTGAATTTATTGAGAGATCATGGTTAAAAGCATTGTTAAAAACTTCCTTTACTTGGAAGGAGAGCGGCTGCATAAATAGAACCCAAAGTAAACATAAAACTCAGAATTTTCATCCGTATTCATTCCAGTCATCCTGTTTTAATATCTGTTTGTGCGTGTGTGTGTGTGTTGTTGTTGTTGTTGTTTATTGTTTTGTTTTGTTTTTTCCCTACACTATGCTCTCTGAGATATTTGTCTTTTAGGGCTGCTTATTTTCTATTTTTAAAAAAGTCTTTATTTTTCCTCTGATAATATGAATTTTTATAAACCAATGCTGAGAATCCAGGAGCATGGAAGGTCAAGCCCAACAAGGTTGGCAACGGAAATCTAAAGGTTATTTTGTATGTAAATAACGACGTTGGCTTTTGGGGGGTAATTGTATCTGCTTGTTAAGTTTCCGACTTAAAGAATCCTTGGAACTTTTCACCTTTTTAATGCGTACTTAAATATTCTAAGTGGTTTCTCTCCGCATTTGTAGTACCTAGAACAAGCATACTCACATGGAGACAGATCTCAGCATAAAAAACAGAGTCCTGATCAACACCCACAGAGAGCTAAAAAGAAAAACTATTATCACTGGTTATACTCATTGGACTTCGAGTGCTTTACTCTGTTATTTCTCACCACAGACTTCATTTTGCTTGCTCTGGCCTTCTAGCAATCGCTGGGCTTTTCATCTCTGGGGACGCTTCTTGAGGTCTCTCTCAGTGTCCTGTCTTGCCACAGTGTTGCTCAGATTTGGAGCTAGAAATGGAAAGCTGTGGGATGTAAAATGTACTTCGGTGTACACATTGTGATCAAATATACCATATGGCCAAATGTTTGAGAAGTTGTAGTTTAAGACACAAACATGACTCCCGGTATGGTTGATTTGTTCAGATGTCTGCCACGTAGGTAGCATTTTTCCAAGAGTCATGGGGAAGACAAGAAGATGTTAAAAAAAAAATCATAATTGATGGGGCATCTGGGTGGCTCAGTTAGTTGGGTGATGGACTCTTGATTTCCGCTCTGGTTGTGGTCTTGGGGTTGGGATTGTGATCGAGTGCCCCTTGGGGTTCCATGCTCAGCAGGGTGTCTGCTTTTCTCACCCTTCCTCTCCCTCTGCTCCCATTCTCTCCCGAAAGTGGATAAATGAGTCTTCAAAAAAAAAAAAAAAAAAAGAAACCCAAAAAACTCATAGTTGAGCATAAAACACAAACAAGGGAAATAGTCACACATAATTATACCTTCATTGTACATTGGTAATGCAGACCACAAAACCTACACACAGGCAAAAATATTTTTATCTCCTAATAGGCACAATGCATCCTACAATGTAATTTTAATGTGAAAAAGGTGTTCTTTTTGGTTTCATTCTAGTCATTTGCCTGCTTATTTGTCCATCTGTATGCCTATACTATAGGATTTTGCAAAGTAAAAACTTGGAATTTTATGCTTACTTGCAGCAATTTAAGACTTCTATTTAAAATTCAGGAAAGTAGTCTTGTTTGGGTTGCCTTTTCATGTGTAAGTTGCATAGTCTGGAACTTGGCCCTTCTCTGGAATAATTAAGTTCCAAAGTCCAAGCGGGCTTGTGCCCAATCATGAATGGCCCCAAGCAAATCATTAAGTCACTCTCTACCTCAGTTTCTTCCTTTACAAATATTGTGTCTGACCCATCTTTTCTAGCAAAACTATTTTTAAAACTCACACTTATGAAAGAGTAATGTGCCTTGGAAAAAAGACAGTATGTATTGCTAAAGCTCACTATTTTAGAACATAAGAATATGAAAAAATATAGAAGAAAAGAAAAACTGAATTTTATGTATTCTTTGAATGGCCTGATTTAAACTACTTGGCTTCTCTGTTCATGGGGTCCATTAACTAACTAACTAACAACTAACTAAATAATAATAATAGGAAGAAGGGAAGGAAGGAAAACAGGAAAGAAGGAAGGAAGGAAAGAAGAAAGGAAGGAAGGCGAGAAGGAAGGAAGAGAACGAAAGAAAAAAAAGAAAAGATAAAAAGAAGAAAGGAAAGATGGAAGGAAAGAGGGAAGAAAGAAAGAGAAAGAAGAAAGGAAGGAAGGGAGGAAAGAAAGAGAAAAAGAAAAGAAAAGGAAAAGAGAAAGAAAAGAAGGAAAGAAAGAAACAAAATGTGAACTGGGAGGATTTAGGGCCAAAAGACTGGGTTGACAGCCAAGATTCTTCCTTCCTTCCTTCCACAAATTCTTCCCTAGTAACATACACTTGTGTTGTCCTTAGGAAGTCATTCCACTCAGGGCACATCATTCCTCCACCTGTACGTTCTGTTCCAATAGGGATATACATGACACCCGAGCTTGAACTAAAAGCAAAGCATAAGGTAACAAAGAGGTGCAAATTTAGACTTTTTTTTTTTTAAAGACCATACAGCTGGTTAAAATATCATGCTTCCTATTTCACAAATGGGCAAATCTAAGCAAGGCCAGAGGAAAAATATTTGTGCAGCCCAAATCAGGAAAGTAGAATAAACACAGGATCGTTATGAATTTTACAGAATCTACTAAAAGTACTTTGAAATATTCATTTCAAGTTCGTGGCATAAAGAAGTCTTCAGAAAGCAATGCTACCAGGGGTATAGCTCAGGGGTAGAGCATTTGACTGCAGAAAGCAATGCTAGGTAAGACGGTATTTCAAATTGGATCCTCGCCAGCCACCTCAACTGGGAAGCTTTGGATAACCACTATGACCCACAGTCAGGATTCCGCTAAAATCTGTCTTTGGGTAGAAGGCATCCAATGAGATATTACGACCCTCCTAAGCAAAGAATTCATAGTAAATTCCTCTTGGTGGAGAAGCTACACACTAATTCCATTTGCCAGTGGCACTCCTAGTGTGGTAACAGGGATGAATAAAAGACCCCCCAATTTTTTTCAATTATAAAGACCCAAAGGGGTTATGGCATTGGTATAAAGTTTTATCTCCATATTCCTTCTCTACCTGGGAAAACAAGTTTCCTTAAGTCCTCCCTAGGAATGGAAGAATACCCCCATGTGTCAAAAGGAGTCCATTTGTTTCATTCTAAGAATAAAAAAAAGTCACGCAGATCAAATATTATATTGATTTAGAATTTTACATTTTATTATCAAATTTATGCCTCCATTATTTTATTAATGAACACATCTGGATAACCATCTTATAGATGGTAAATAAATAATAGGATCTCTGCATACATTCATTCATTGGGATATAGAACAGTCACTTAACATAGAGCTATTAAGTTAAAATTCAGAATGAACATGATGGCTAAGCTTTCATCTAACATCATTAGTGATCTGATGTTATAGATTTATGTTTATAGTACACTAATATACCTGCATTATCAATATATAATATATTATATATATAATATATGACAGCGTTATCCAATATCAGCCAAAATGAGAGAGCTGATTTAAATAAAATTTTATCTGTGTGTTTGGCCAATTAGATACAGAGATAAAAGAGTATTTGAAGGGAGCTGGTTACATAAGGTCCATATATCAGGGTATTAATAGCCTCTTGTATATTTTTGGGACTAGAAGTGGCACTTCTTATTTTTCCTATTTTCCTATTGCTCATGTTTGTGAGGTAGACTGTAACTTAAATAAATCTTGATGATATAATCTGATAAATAAAATCAGATGTACATCTATGGCTCTGTGATGCTAGAGGGGAGGGTCCTGAGGTTTGAAGTCAGAAAAGACAGTCTCCTGGTCGGCAAGGGGGTAAAGGGTACTCCAGGCTGAAGTCAAGTTTAGAGAGATTGGCCACCAAAGAGAGAAGTAGCCAGATGTCTTAGACCTGGGAAAGCCATCCCCGGAGTGTAGGATGTCTGTTTGTGAGTCATGATCCTGGTTAGGAAGCTGGCATCCAAAAGGTTGGGCCCAGTGAAAGGTCTGGGCATCAAAACTGAGAAAGAAACACATGGGAATCAAGGCAACAAGGAGCTAAAATCTGGGTAAAATGTCTATGTCATGGTCATGGAAACACTAACAGGAAGAATGCAGACTAATGCACTAGAGAACTTCAAGTTCTGTTGTATAGAGAACTTTCCTTCACAGAAGCCCTGCTTGAACATATTTGTTGGGGTCTGTCTACATATGGCAATCCCCCTTTCTAGAATGGTGTCCTTGCCCAGAACTATGATTATGGCTGAAGCAGATCTTGCTCCAAATACAGGTGTAATCCTACAAACTAGGTGTTTGCTGGTCTCTATTCCCTTACCCCACTGCACATAGCATTATTGCCCAGACACATGGACCACACCTACATAGTGGGCCCCCTAACCCTCCAAATCAGACCTATGTTCTTTAAACCTCTCTGATAAAATCTGGACACTCATCTATGAATATCCCTATTGATTTATATCCTTTTGGCCTTTTTAAATCTGCCTCCTCTCCTCTTCCTAAAGGGTCAAAAGGAAACAGGGAAGAAAGATTCCCTGAAGATCAGGAGATTTGGAGATTGTATAAGAAGCATAAAGGGAGTTGGGGGAGCCAGGTAGAAGAGACTGTAGGCAGATAAATGATAACAGTGATCACTGGCTTCCATCCAGTGACAACTGTGAAGGAAACCTAGCTCCTAAGATACTGTTCTAGGTAAAGATCAGAAAATAAGCAAGAGTTTGGAAAGGCGAAGTGGAGCCCACTGCTCTGTATTGAAATTGATCAAGGTCTTTTATGACCCAAGATTAAACAAGCGTGGCTGGCAGGCTTTGTCTGCATAAGAGAGATGCCTGCTTTCTGCCAAACTGTCTACTGTCTTAAGAGTGTCAAAAGATTGGGGAATGGGACAGAAAAGACATTTTTGACAGCATAATGATTTTAAGGTAACAATATAGCACAAAAGAGAAGAGGTAAGACAGACAATAATGTGGGATTTCTTTAAGGATCTATGCCTTCATTTCTTTTGGGTAATTTGGTGGCATTGGGGGCTGTTGTGTTTCCCATACAAGTCTGATAGGGAGGGCGCCATTCCCATGTATCCAATTGTATGAAATGCAGAGTAAGTCTCTTGTGCTATCGATAATTATCCTTGACTGTTAATGTAACCAAGTCACATCATCAGAAAGCCATGTTTCTTGCGAAGAATATTTAAAAAGTGAGTTTAGTTATTTAACTAATTTCTTCAAATTATAAGATATTTCAAAGTATTTATTATTTTTTAAGAACAATACCTGTGAGTTTTAAAAACAGTTATTAAAATGTATAGGGCCATAAGGTACAAACTTCCAGTTATGAGCTAAGTAAGTTCTAACATGTACAACATGATAACTAAAGCTAAAAATACTGTTTGGTATATTTGAAAGTTGTTAAGAGAGTAGATTTTTTTTAAAAGATTTATTGACTTGAAAGAGAGAGAGAGAGAACCCATGTGCATGTGTGTGTGGCAGGGGGAGAGGCAGAAAGAGAGGAAGAGAGAGTCCCCAGCAGGTAGGGCTTGATCTCATGACCCTGAGATCATGATCACAGATGAAACCAAGAGCTGAATCCTTAACCGACTATCCCATCCAACCACTCCGAGAGTAGACTTTAAAAGGTATTATCACGTGGAAAAAATTTTGTAACTATGTAAGATGATAGATATTAACTAAGCTTACTATGGCATTAGTTTCAAATTAGATAGATAGATAGATAGATAGACAAATGTTGTATATTTTCAATTTGTACAGTTATATGCTGATTATATTTCAACAAAACTGAAAAAAGAGAGCAATTAATACAAAAACAAATGGAGAAAAAGAAACTAATGGATAATGGTAATACATTATGTATTTCTAAATGTTTTAACATGAAATCTTTCTCTTTCTGTTCAAATTCAATTTTCATGGAAAAATGGCCACCGCTGTCAGGTGGGTGGGTGTTTGTATGTATGTTGGGGAGGAAGAGAACATAAAAAATAACTGTTTCTTTGTTATCTGGCTCTATGAGCCTATACCACATTAATGAAAATAATTTAATTTAGTATGTTACCAGAGAGATGTCAAGGTCATAATGAACATTGCAGGAAGTAGAAAAGGTATGCCTATAAACTAAAGACACAGGTAGACTGAATGTTGAAGAATAAGAGCAGGACTTGCTTGTTTTTTAGCTTGCTTTCTTAGTTTTTGTTTCTTGGCAGTGCCAACTGGTTAACTTTCCTCTTAACTTAAAGAAGAGACTTAGTTTTAATCTTGTTGGTCTAGCAGAGTATGGTGTCTTTTTAGTCTCATGGAAAGACAGATTGGTCAGGGAATTGCCCAGTGAGAAAGGCCTTCTGGGGAGCCCTGAAATGCTCTGATATCACCTTTAGTTGATCAGACCTTGTTGGGTGATAGGAATAACAATGGAGGTAGTATGCTTCTAGAAGGAAAAACATCTGGAAATCTTCTCCCAGCTTATATTCCTGCTTATTAGAACCTGTAATTTATGATGGAAGTAGATGTTTGATGATAGATCATGATGGTTTTCAGAATTTTCAACAGTCAGAAATATGTTGTTTCTCCAGACATCACTGTGGGTATTGTTGTTGTTGTTTTATTTTATTTTGTTTTCAGACATTGTTAATTCACAGAACCACATAATGGATCTGAAGGCAGGTTTTTGATAAATGTTACTCCATTGCTCTTTTCCTTATTGTTCCTCACCCTATTTAAGAATTAGCAAAAAAAGCACATTATTCTTTGCTTCCTATCCTTTCCAGACCACCCTTGCATTGTGAGTCACACCTGATATGTGCCTACGCACATTTGAAAAGACTCTACTCTCTTCCTCCAACGTTAAAGTCTACTTCACCGTCTAGGATATCTTTTGATACCTTCCTTGGCCAACACTGCTTTCCCAAACCCCAATACTAACCGGGGTTCAATATAGGGCTGAATGTGCAAAATGCCCAGTGAACACTTCCAGCTGAGAAAGCAAACAGGGATTAAAGTTCAGCTCTATTGTACTCTCCAAACTGTCAGGTCTTCCCAGTTCACACAGAAGTTCCTATAGGCCCATGGTGACTCCCAGATGAAAGAATACGGTCCTCTACACCCATGTTTTTCAGACTAAAGTCTGGGACCATTTGGAGGTATGAAATTGAGAAAGAACCCCACTCAGAGGGAGACCAGATCACACCTGACCACACCCCGGGAAGCCAGAGCTCTGTGACCTTGCCCGAAAACAGAAAGAAGAGAAATACTACATTAAACCAGCTCTTGCCCGAATTCAGTGGAATCACATCTAGATCATGTAAAACCAGAAAAGACCCTTAGAGACAACGCTGCACACTCTCCTCATCTTCTAGAGGAAGAAACTGAGGCTCAAGCTCTCACATCTGTGAGTAGAAGACAGATACCTCTCCTTGGGCTTGGCTTCTTCTCTTCATACCTTCCTGTGCTCCTTGATCAGAGGTAAAAATCTCCAGTCTTTCTCAATGCTGAACACTGCATTGGTAGCATGTGGCACTCTCCTCGATGCCTCAGATTAGCCTCCGAATTAGCACTGCCACCAGCCCACTGGGGTGTCCTAGGGTCTCCCGATGGCAAGTTGTCCAGCTGCCCAACCCCACTCAGCTCAAGGACACGCACACCTGCCCGGCCTGCCTGTCACATGCTTACAGCCAAGGGGACAGCACTTGCTGCTGACCCTCCATCAAGAAGAGGTGCCATGGAGGGGAACTTGCCAGCAGACACACAAACCACAGCCCCCTCTGAGGACTTGAAGAATACCAGGGAGGCCATATTTTATATTTTTGAAATTAATAAGTGAATAAACAAGATTTTTTTTAAAACCTGCGATTTTGATGTGGAATTATATTTCAATCCTGCTAAAAATAATTTCCTTAACCTTAAAGAAAGGATTTCAGGTTACCACTTGCTAAGATCACCATCATTCTTTCCCAGCAATGTGTTGAAAGTTCTTCTTCTTCTTCTTTTTTTTTTTTTTTTTTTTTTTATAATTTGAACATAGTTCTCTATTCTGTTATGGGATTAATCTCTTTTTCAGATTGGGGGGAATCTCAAGGACTTGGTGAAAACATCAGTTTCTTGCGGTTGAGAATATTTGTTTTCCCTCTTTTCCACATTCTTTAAGAAGAATTAATTTTGTAATGATTAAGAGAAGAGGTAACTAAGTGAAGAAAATAGCATAAAACACTGGCCATCAAATGTACATTTTGATGTAGCAGATTCCTGCTACGGGTTCTTCGATCTGGAATGAGGAGGTTTGTGTCCCTGCTCCGTTAGCTCTCGAACACAGATAAGTGGACTTTCTAATATTATTTTACTCAAACTAAGGTCACTTTTTATTCAATGTTCCAGCATCAAATGAACACTGGGCTCAAGAGATCTAAAAGTCATTTTTTAAAAAATTAATCAATGATTGGTGAAAGAGATACTGCTTTTATTTAAAAAAAAAATGTAAGTTTTCTATTATGTCTCCTACAGTGATACCTCGTCCCCCCCAAGCCCCCCTCCTCGTGGTTGGAAATGAAAGCCCGGGGCCCACCCGTCATGGCGGTGAGCAGGCGGGGGATGTGGAATGCACGCCTGGAGCCTTCACCAAGGATGATAAGCCTGCATGAATTTTACGAGTCTCAGTATCAAGGTTGCCCTCGCCCAAGGGATTTAAGAATAAGGGGGGGAAAAAAGAGAAGGCAGATGTATGAATAACTGGCATTGTAAATCTTCACCGTGGCAACCTACAGCTAGAAAAAGTCTGTGATGGGTTCATGACTTAAGAAGAAAGCGACATAGCAGAATGTGAATGGATTTTCTTCAGCTACTTAATACACTGCTTAGAGCAGCTTAAGGGGGTGCATGTGAGTGTGTGTGCGTGGGGCATGTGTGCGTGTGGGGTGCGGGGGGAGAAAGCGTGTGTAAGAGGAGGAGCTCTCTGGAAATTCGTTAGAAGGAATTACTAGTGTTATACAGCTTGCCGGCTTTGGGGGCAAAAAGAATACCGTTTAGCCTCGGAATATAAATGACTGGATTTTGCTTGGGGGGAAGCAAAAGGCCGTGGGGGAGGGGTACGGGATTATGAAGCGAGTAACAATGAGCAAATTGGACCCTCCGCAACACAGCACAAGGTCACGGCGAAAGTCACGGTGTTGGTTGGTGGAGGTGGTTGATAGGAGAAAATGGCTCATGATAAATCGCTTCCCATTTTGCAAAATCTGGCAGTTAATGAAAATAAGATGCATTTGAGTAGTCTATATGAACACCTGATTTTTTCCTGCTCTCTCCCTCTCTCTCTCTCTTGCTCTCTCCCTGCACACATACACACGCACGCACACACACGCAGGGCCTGCTGATGTATGAAAGCAAAGCCCCGGCTCTAATTGTGCAATTATAAAACGGAAATGATGCAGGTTTGGCAACACGGGGAAAGAAGGCAGCTCAATAACATTGTTTAATAACAAGCAAATAAAGCTCAGAGGGGAAAGAGGTGACTATTTCTGCTTTAGACTCATTAAGGAGCCTGAAACATATTGTAAAAGAGTGATATTTAATTATGGGCTGGACTGATAACAGAGAGCAGGGCCTCACTGGGAGAAAGAGACCCCGTGCTCCTAGGAGCTCACAGCTCCAAACATCAATTACCGTGATTATCTACCCGGTGCTTACAAAATGCACGGGCTCCATGTTCCATCAGCGACCCGTAAACAGGCATTGCTTAGGCAAATTTATGGGCACAGGCAGCCAGGGCCAGGTGGGAAAGCAAGCTTCCCATTGGTGGTTTCCCGGCAAAGGAGGAAAGAAGCAAAGGAAAGAAAAATCTGTCTTCTGCATTGCTGAAAGAACAATTTATTACAGAGCATTTGCAGAAGACAGCATTTGTTGCCCTGCCTTTTTTTTTTTTTTTTTTTTCCTTGCCTCTGTTGCCTGTCTGAATGAGAAATGGGAGTATCTTAACCAAGTCCTGGTTACAGAGGACCACGTGCCGTGGTCCCATCAAACTTTTTGGTGCTCTAGAGGCCAAGGGTCCAAACCGCGAGGAATTAGGAGTGAAATGCTTGTCTCTCCCTTTAACCTTAGCTGCAGGGACTGGATAGGACAACTTCTTTGCTGGCTGGCTTATAACGGAATTTCGGAGAATTACAAGGGACACAGGAGGGGTAGTGTGCTAGCTTGTATGCATCAACGGGTGTCTTTTTCTTGTGTCGTCCCATTTTCAGTGGGGACTGTGGAGTTCCAAGATTCAGGAATGCTTGGAGATGGTTACCTTATCAAGACTGGCCCTCACAAAACAGTGGGATACTAAGGTGGTGTCTGTGTACCCATCAACTAAAAATCCAGTCTTCTCATGCATGAATCCCTCCGAACCCTGGAGGACATGTTGACAACATAGCTCAGATGTTTTTCCTGCTCCATGTTTATACTTCTCTCTCAAAACAGAAAGTGTCTTCCTACGTCAACCTGACGGCAAACATTTTTGCCGCAGTCATTCCCTCTGCAGACATGTGTTTGAACACAGACCATTTGAACTTGGTCAAGCCCGTCGGCAAACACTTTTTTGAATGCGATTGTCCACAAGCAATTTCTGGTGAATGGCGGGCCCCCCCCAGACCATAGGGCAGGGCGATGAGGACCAGGAGTCGAGGTGGTCAACGGGGCAATGCTCGCCTGGCCCGGCTCTTCTCCTACCATCTGCCATCTGGAGCTAGAATTTCTCAGTGTCTCACTAATTGATAAGGACGGAGGAATACTACTGACTGCCAAGGTTCTTGTCAGCCCCATCCTGAAGAACAAAGGAAATTTGGGCTACTTTTTAATTCTACCCTCTCAGCTCATCAACACTTGGTTTACATTAAAATGTAAGAACATTACACCCCACACTCTGCTAATAATCAGAAAGTACCGCTTTGAAGTCTCCCTATTTCTCAGCTACTACCCATGACAGATGTTTGCCAGAGAAAAACTCAGGGGGCATTTTCTTGCAAGCATTTTGGCTGAGAACGGTAACCATTGCGCCACTTAATATTTCAACAATCTCTGGAGTAATCAGGAAATAGCAGTGACTTATTTATCTCACGTCTTGCTCCTTGCTAGCTCCCCACCAGTCCCGCCATGACCTCTGAAAACGCACATTAATTTCACCTCAGTATTCCTATAGCATCAATTAATAAAAACTGACTACATTTTCAACAAATGCACATGTTCTGATAAATGAGGGTCCTGACTTAATTGCTCTGTAAATTAAGAGCTCACAATAGATAGTGTAAGTAGTGACAACAGAGAAGTTTTAATATTTAAAAACTCATTAAATGGGTGTACTTTTTGAATAACGAAAGTCGTGGAACTACTTTAAGGAGCTGATTTTAAGTTCTGTTCTTAAATGTATATCACAGATGAGGACAAGCCATCTACCTGCCAAAACAGAAAAAGTTGGGCAATTTTCCGAATTACTAACTTGGGTTACTTTTTGAACTGATTGGTAATAGACTCTGGTTTATCTCTCCCCCTCCTCCTCTTCTTCTTTCTTATTTTATTTTATTCTATTTTATTTTTTTAATCTTCCGGTGACAGTGACTGAATTAAAATGCTGTGGATTGAGGTTGTATTCTGTTTACCCAAAGAGAAAGATAAAAAGGCAAAAGGCACGTGGTTGGCATTGGCATTATCTTTCTTTTTTTTTCTTTTTCTTTTCTTTTCTTTTTTTTTTTTTTTAATCTGAACTGGTCTTTTTTCATTTGCATTTGCTTAGTATCATTTGAAGTATGTTCTAATTTTTAGGTCTAAATATTTTTTCAGGGAGAAAGTTCTGTTGTTTTTGTTTATGACTTACAGCTGTGTAAGATCTAAACACTTAAGTATGTGTCATGATGACAAGGCTTGAAAGGGTCTGTGAAAACCACAAATCCTGATGATTACAAAAGGGAAGCTCTCTCGAAAGAGTTCACATCTAAACTCCTGAATAACCACTAAGTACATGGAGTGGAGATTTTTTCCCCTTTAAATCAGAAGTTTGACTTAAAAAAGCGATGATTTGCTCTAAGAATGATATATGATTTCCCAGCCCAGTGTTAACAGTTGGAAAGGGATCTGATCCTAAACCGTCGGGGCTTCTGTGTCGTCTTTGCACATTTCACATTTCTTGTTCCTCATGTCCATGTGTCAATGTTAGCATTATCATCGATATTTAGGCAGTGGTGGAGCTGACATGCTAGGTCTGCTCAGTTTTTGGAGTTCACTGGACTTTCTATAGAAGACAAACATAAGAAACCCTGTCTGGCATTTGTTGTTGGAAACTTACGAGCTATTTTGGAAAGAATTATTTCATGTGAACTTGATAATTCTGAAAATGAAAATGAAAATGCCTGGTGTGTGTGTGTGGAGGGGAGGGAGTTTGATTAAAATAGAACATGGATCTGTCTTCCAACAATGCTGACCATGGAAAAGAATTGTGTCCAGAAAGGAAGACAATATTTCTAAAGCATTGTTTTCTCGGGGCAGATGAAGTAGATTCTCTAGGATATGGAATGAGATGAGGGGCACATATATTATTCTTTAAACAAGTCCTATTCCCATTATTGTCTCTGAAAAGAAATAGATGAATGTGGTAGTGATTCCAAGTGTGTGTTCCTGTGCCCCTCTAATAGAAGAAATTGTAAAAATGCAGTGGAAAGTGGGTAAGAAAAGCACAAACAAGATAAAAAAAAACCCTGTTTTTATGCCATCAGTTCATTATCTCAACCCTGCTTAATGTCCCTCTGTCTTAGACTAGGGGCGATCATTCTAGAGTTCTCAACTCTAAGAAAACTATTATATTAAAATGCTCTCACAATGAATCCCATGGGATTGGGGAAAGCTATGTTGCAAATGGGATTTTGCACTGTGTGAATTGCCAATCCCAAAAGATCGTGAAATCCTGTGGCTAGACACAGGTTCTACAAAATGTGCATTTGTGAAAAGGGAATGTCATCGCTACATAATATTTTTACCTTAGGCAAGAATTTTATAAAATTTCAGAGTATATCACATTCAAACATACTTCTATAAGGGTCACAAAATTAAAGTGAAATCTCTCTGGGTGCCATGCCATTGTGCGTTTATTAATTTGTTCTAATATTGTCTTTGTTGGATTTGTCTTGGAAAGTAAGTAAAAACTTGAAGTTGCTAGTCCTTTAAAGTCATTAATCTCTAGAAAGCAACAGTGTAGCAAATACTACCACTGACTTCAGAAAGGAAAAGATAAGAAAAAGGAGTAAAATTTAAAAGGATGGATGCCAGGAAAAAGAAAAAAAATACAGGGAAGAAAATAATGGGAGATCAAAGTATCCTTTCTGTTTTTAGCTTCTGTTTTGGATATAAGCAGATGAGAAGGGAAAAGGAATTGATACAGAGAGAGAAACACATGGTGGAGAATAACTCAAGACCACAATACACAGAGCCACTTGTCCCAATCGAAATGTCACTTCACATATTAAAGGACAGAGGAAGCACAGAATTGCCCATATTAAATGGTTACTTTGTTACAAAGCGTTCCCTAAAAAGAAAATTGGTTAAATCTGACCACATTACAGTTTGCTTTTTCAGAAATCTACTTTCAGAAACCCATTGATAGTGGGCATGTGGAAATGCGTTTCCATCCACCAGGGGGCAGAAAGGAACCCTTTGATTGGCCAGAGATCTTTGGACTTCAACTTTGATTTTGAATAGTTGTAATTTGCATAACCTTTTCACTGTCAGAGTTCACTCAACAGGGATGGAGGCGTATAGACTAACCTAAGAACCTCCAAAATTCCGCCTTACACTCTGAACATCACGTTTCACTTTCCCTGTAAACTTCCTTTACGTTAAAGAGATGGAATGAAGGCGCTGGTGTTACCGTTTGGTGGTCTTCCATCTCGGTGGATTTGTCTTTTGAGCACAGGGTATGCTGCCATCAGTGTCTGTAAGACTTCTTGGCCTGTGAACTCTGCCGCTCTTACAAGAACACAGAAGCAGGACTATCAACGCTCTGAACACCCGCCATCTTGTACAGCATTTTTTCACTGACACCGTTTTCTTTTTTAAAAGTCAAATTCTTCGTCTCTCTGAAGTCCTCAGAAGGTTTTGTTGCTGTGTGTTGGTGGTGGTATCTATATCATGTTTTGGTTGGGACGTGAGCAGCTTCTCAGAATGCCGTAGGTTCAGTAGATGCCCAATGCCCTGGGGGGGATATAAGGTCACCTTGCGCTCTTTCCTCTCTGGGATGGGGTACCCAGGGCTCATGGCCTTTCTCGATGGAAGAATCCAAGAAAGAGTGGCCATTTCAGGGAAAAAAAACTAACTGTTGGAGATAATTAAAATGACTATAAATGATATATGCTCAGGGAAGCCATGAAATATAGTTTTCTATGCTCGTGCCAAAAGTCTAGCTGAACTGAAATATAATCCCTCAGCATCTGAACAAGTAAAAATAAAATAAAATAAAATAACCCAGAAAACAAAAACCTGGCTCAGGAATGGTCATTACAGTAGGTTGTTCTCCACATTTCTAAACAGTTTACATCTGTTGACCAGCCCTGAATCCTACTTACCATATGAAATCTGATGAGAGATCACAGTCTTGAATGAATAGATGTGAAATGGATTGTTTAATTAGCACATCTTTATAATTCCAGTCGAAGATTTGGCATTTAAGGGAAGCTAGAGCAATATTCAGTAGCACAAAAACTCTAGTACAGAGGATTTCAGAATAAATTATAATAAGAAACATAAAGCCCATTGGACTCCACTAAAAAGCTAAACCACATGGAGGTAGCCAGTCAAAAAATATAGCCCTTGCAATTTAGTCCAAAAACCTGCCAAGGCAGCCATGTCTCTTGTTGAATCACATATGACATCACTGTGATCTTTGTAGAAGAAATAGAATAATAAAACAAATCCAGGTGATGTCAGAACCATCCTTATTTCCTTCAAAAACGAGACATAAAAACATGCTCTTGAGAATGTTGGTGATATTTTTCTGCCAGGGATGGTGTCTTGTCTCAAGCCCTGATGTCCTGGAAATGGACCCCAGATACATTCATTCACATTCCCTTTGTGGTACATTATCTATCCCTTGGAGGCTCTGGTGACAGAGCTGTTCCTTAATGACTCCCCGAGATATGCATGACATTGATTAGGCACATGTACTTGAACATCATGGTAAAATCTGCTGGTAAATACCATGGTCAAACACATAATAAATAAATCTTCTGATAACATACATAAGCAAGATGACTGTAGCTCAGTCTTTTCTAAAATTATGTACTTAATAAAATGTTTACCTCATTCAGAGCTTGTCTGTATATCATTTTGAATCTCAATTCTATTGCTTCAATATTCTATCTTCATGAAAATATTTCTATTGCTTTTCTAGATCTTCAAGCTGTCCAGCTTTAAGATTTTGATGAATCATAATTTGGGTTTTCTTCTAAAAACAACAATGAGGAGGTTCCAAGAGCCCCTGCTAAATAAAACAAGGCTAGTGGTTGGGCACTAGTAGGCCATTTGGTTTGAGTTGTTTTTCCAGATGGATTGATACTGATTATTTTCCTTGTCTGGTACCTGGTCCTGCCTGTCCTCCCCACTACTATTTTTTCCAACAATGATATGTATTGTGTTGACATTTGGCTTTGGAACAGACTGAAATAGGTCTAGTTTGATGAGAATGTTCATGATTGGTGCCCCAACAGCCCAGTTCTCTATTCAAGGATCAAGCCATGGGTGCCATATGCATCTGATCTTCTCCAATAATATCACAATTTCACTTGGATGGCTATTAGATACTGCTGAATCATAAAGCATCCCATTTCTTAAAGTTATCTGTATAATCAAAAATGCATCTGTGGAATTTTGAGAGGTAGTTTCTCAGTGAGGAAGAACACAACAGTCATGTCAAACCCATTATAGTTATAAGCATCTAATTGCTTGCACATTGAAGCCACTAGAAACCATCATTGCACGAGGCAGAAGCAAATCTGGCCTTAAGTGTCCTGTGACTACAGTGAGCTCAGTACTCTGTTGGGGACTGTCCTCTTTGATTTTATGGCTCCAGAGACATTTGTGTATTATTTTGGGGTGCTGCTGGATTGTTGGTGTCGAAATTTTAAGTAGCTTAATGTTCCCTGAATGTGACAAAATTGAAGAACCTTAGAAAAGGAAATGTTTCTTTGATCGAAAACACAGATCCACATTGAACTCTAGGAATGTAGTTCAACTCTATAATAATAGAACCAAAGGTAATGTTCTGATGAAAGTCAGAAATTTACAAATCACATTCAGATAATGGATTTCAGGGACACATCTTGGACTTTTCGACATGAAGGAAAATTGCAAGCACCATTTTAACCTCTATGTAAGTTAAAGGTAAATGGTCCCAAATTCTATTTTAAGAAGAAAACCTGGTCAGCAGGAGCTCTGAGCCTAAGAACAACTCCACTATAACTCGGACAATACTAAGACTGCCTTAGAAGCAAGAGCTGCTCTCACGAGAAGTTCTTTGCAAATGCTCAGCAGGCTAAGGTATTTTTCTAAATCTCGAAGCCAGATTTTAATGGCTTCTTGAAACTTTTTTTCTGAACATCACATGCAACTGCGTTTTGCTTTTTCTGAGATTGTGCTGTGTCCAGCAGCCTTGCTCGTCTTCCCCCTCTTCTCTGATCACACACTCCTAATAACCAAAGGACTGTGCTTGAAATAACTAGCAGAGAGGCTCAGCAGCGATTATTAAAGTTCTAAACTATTATTTATCTCATCTCTGCTTCTTCACTGTTCATCTTTGGAGTCTCCTGTGTCTTCCTTCAACATAAAATTTCTGAAGAAAACAATCTGCAGATTATCATCTGTAATTAACTTAAATGCAATAATTCGAGTACTCGCCTTTGATTTCTTTTGGTGGCATGATCAGTGACTCCATTAGTAATCAATATAGTTAATAAGTGTGTGTGCGTACTTGCCATCGCACCCGGAGTTCGAAACAACATACCGTGCAACTCCGGCTGTTTCCAAATCTTGATTATTTAAACGAAAGCAGATTTTACCTCACAAATCTTCACAAAGATATCCAACAACCCAAAGAAACAAAACAAAACAAAACAAAACAAAAAACCAAAAACAAATGGTTACTTGGTTTCAGTCTAACTCGGGGATCTTTCTGGCCTTAATAATTTCCCTGTCTATTTTTCATTAAAAAGGAGGTAGCAATACAATCTCTCATGGATATTAACAAAACTTTAGAACCTTGTTTGATTGCGTGGACATCAGTTTATACTGCTTTCATCCATTCAGATCCTGGTATTATTTCTGATACAAATTGCTCTGTAACTTTCTTTAATTCGGCAGCTGGGGTTGTGAACACTACCTGCTTTTCTCAGGGTCTCCCTCCTGTCAGGAATTTCGTCTTCAGATGCACTGATAAAATGTTGATTGCTTAGAAAACAAAGTTGCAATATTCATCACTTTGTGAGCACCATGACAAATTACAGAGCATTGTTGTTTAAATTAAATGTTAAAGTAGGTTAGTCCAGACATTTATAATGGCGCATGTAATTAGCCCAAACACCGATGAAATATCAACAGATTAACTGTTTTTGAAGAAAAAAAAAAAAAAAAACCACACACACAGAGTAATATTCAAAATACTCCAGCATGAGCACTTGGGCCTTTATACAAATGATGTCACATAGTCTGGGAGGCTTTGTCATGTTCAGTAAATTAGCATGGTCTAACCACAGCAGAAAATTTCCTTGAGCTGCAATAAAGACTAAATGCTTTCAGACTCCCATGATCCTTTGTAGTCATCATTTTAAAGCACTGCCTTAGTGAGCTAAACCTGTAAAGTTTTCTTTTGAGCGGCTGTGAGTTGATTAGATCTATTTCAGCCTCGTAGTGGTAATAGGCTCCTCTCTGCGAAACTGCTTACCCTCTGCTCCCCCGGCAGCTGGAGAGACTGGAATTAATCAGGTCTGCTGGGGACTTCCTCAGCGTCTCCGCAGGCCAGCGACTCTGGAATCATTTACCACAGAATCTGACTGTCAACTCTTTGTCATTTAGGCTTTTGATTACGCTTTCTTTCTCTCTCTCCTTTCCTTTCTTCCTTTTCTTTCTTTTTTTTTTCCAGAAAAAAAAAATGGAAATATATGACAGATTATCCTAATGCAGAATTTTATTAGTTACTTATACAGGTATCCGTGATCACCTTTGATTTGTCCTTTAAAACATAGAGGCATATGCTAAGATAGTGAAGACCTGCTATTAAAATTAACTTTTTTTTTCTTATTAAGATATATATCCAGCCAAAAGAAAGGCAGGGACTCATAGGTACATTGTCTTTTGATCTGAAGAAGGATATATTTGGAGATCTCACTTGGAAGGACCTTTATAATTTCCTTCAGCAGCATTCCAGAAAACGCTCTGCCTCTGTCTCCAGCTCAAATTTGTCTGTGTTTCAACATGTGCAGAATCACTACTTAAAACACAAAGCATATTAGCATTCATGGCAAAACACTTCCAAGTACCCATTGAAATTACAAAGAAACAGATTCAAGTCCACATAAAAATCTATGAGTCTAATTTCAGTATTTGATTTTCTTAGATGCAAATATCTTGATAATTGAGTTGCATGATTTTATGCTTAAAATTCAAAAAATTGCCCATAATGTCATAACAGAAATAAACCACCCAAATCCTAGTACAATTTTACATTAAGAATTTTTATCCAGGGGCAACTTTTTCTTCAATTTAGCAACCAAGAATATTTTCTCTTATTTCAGCATTCTAATTGTTTGACAGGGTACTCTTTTCGAGGGAAACATATACCCAACAGATAGGGTAAAGACATTTAAATATCTTCTCTAGGGTATAACCATAATAATTATATGTAAATGCTGGGACTTAATGTTTCTAAAATTGTGATACATAATATTCTAGGATAAATGTAATCCCCCTAAAAGTATTTTTGCAAACAATATTTTCTTTCACCTAATTGGTATGAAGGCTGTAATGAGTCAAACAGAGAAACACTGTATATTGTAAATGCCAAGATGTAATGAATACGTCGGTATCACGTAGCCCATACCAACGAAAGTGTTACTGAAACAGACAACAGACTAAATGTGTTTACCTTCTGACATGAATGTCCTGCTTTCTGTATGAATTTTCAGAGCCCTGCACCAAGTTTCAGCCAAGGAATTGTGAATTATGTAGGGCTTGGGGACCCTCCATAGAACGGAGCTTTCTCATTTGTTCTTTTGACACTGTTTATGTCTGGTTGAGCCACATACAGACATAAATACAGCGCAGATTTGAGGGCGCACTGGATATGTGTGTGTGTGTGTGTGTGGGTGGGTGTGTGGGTGGAGAGGGGCACATGCACCTAAACTTTCTCTAAGGAAGGGGAGGGAACAGGCATTTGATGGCAGAGGCCTCGAATAAACAATGCTAAAGTCCCATAGTCGATTTACATCGCACTGGCATTTGGGGCTTACACAGTTTCGAGAATTACATTATCCTTTTTTTTTTTTTTTTTTAAAAAAAAGCCTTACTGAATGGGTTGGCAGAGTTTTGCTTCCGGGCCTGCCTGCCCTCTTTCTCCCTAATCTTCCTTCTGCCATCCCTCTTTGTGGTCATGGGCTGGGGCTCCCATTCCGGCTGCCCCTGCCTCACTTTCTTCTCTTTGGGCGGGCAGTCTGCCCAGGTGCCTCCAGAGGATCATCACCTGCATTGCTCATTAGTCACCCTTCCGGAGGAAAACCCATGCATCCGTGATCCGTGATGTTCTCTGCTGCCTCGAGGTCCCCACAGGGCCTGGGGACCGTCATTTCTCTGCTGCTCTCAGGTGTCCCAGACATCCGGTCTATAAAGGGACGTTGCTAGGCTAATTTGGCATTGCCCCTTCCAACAATGTAGCAGGCACTTGGCAAAATTCAACGAGAGGAGAGGGAGAGAGAGATGGAGGCAGAGAGAGAGCGGGAGAGAGAGCGCACTGCTCACTAATTGAGCTATTTAACAGACTGGAGAGCCACCTGGAAAGCAGCCAATCATTACTCAGTGTCTTAATAGTATAGAGACTCTTGAATCATTCCAAGTAAGAAGTTTCACATATTTGTTTGTTTATTTTCGTTTGTCTTTTGGGGTGATTGGGAAGAGGGGCGGTTGGAAAAGAGCATAGAAGGGCGGTGGGGGGCTTAGGAAGGGAAAACTGTGGCGCATATGTAAATCCAGATCCCGAAGTAGGAAAAGCCAGCCTGTGCGCTCAGACGCTCAGATGCTCAGAGGGGCAGGAAAATAATTCACAATGGAAAAGAAAAAAAAAAAAAAAAAGGTGGGGAATTTGACAGGACTCTAATTGTCTTTACAAAGTTTCTTTCTTCCGCCCCTTTGAATAGGTCACCTTGCACTAGAGTGGGACATTCAGTTCTTTGGTCACTTCTGAGTGGGCCTGGAGCTGTCTCGCACTTTCCTTGCCGGTAACTCAGGCTGTGATGGTTTGCTTCGGGAACCGCCCCTTGGATTGGGAGGATTTGTTGATTGGCAAGATGGCTGGAGTGGGAAGTCTCTGCCAACCCATACCCCTCTTTTCTTTCTGTACTTGGCTCTCCATCTCCCTTTTCCTGGAAGCTTCTGGGACGGCTCCCTCTCAATTTTCTCCTTTCAATGCTTTGTATGCACATTTTACCTCAGTGGGTTCCCATGGCATGTATTTCTATTCATTGATTTCTTTTTGAGGCATGGGTGTCTGCTTGATCTTCTTGATCGAAAGGAAGCCTGCTCCGTGTGGGAACCGTATCCTCCAATTCTTTTCATTTTTTCCCCCGCAACACTTTCCCTTAATACTTTGTGGGCTTGAAAGCACTGAGGAAGGTTTGTTTCCTGTACTACTGTGGAGAATGGTAACTGTCAGATGAAGCTTCCATTTTGCTGAGATCTTGGCCAAGTTGTTAGAATTCTCTGCGCCTCATTTTATCAATATTAAGAATAACCACAATGATGCATTTTCAAATGTTCTATGAAAATTAATGGATAATTAATGGCGACAGTGCAAGATAGTGATTAAGAGGGCTGGCTCGGGAGCCAGGCTGCCTGGTTTGAATCCTGGATCTGTACTGACTAACTGTTCAATAATTATAATGCTCTGAATTTACCATTCAGTGTAAGGCTTAACAGTTATTGAATGTTTACTCTGTGCCAGGCACCGTGACAAGCACTTTAGAAGCATTTTTTTTAATTTTATTTTTTCAGTGTTCCAAGATTCATTGTTTATGTACCACATCACCAAAGAAACAGATAGAGCCATTATTCTCATTTTGTACACGAGGAAGGTAAAGTGCTTAACTTAGTGCTTGACATATCGGACATACTCAATAACAGTGCAGCGAAAGCCCTTTGATGATTCCCGGGTTTGCCAAAAGCTGAAATTAGCAGAGAGACCTGACTCAACGTCTCCTTTCTCTGGTCTTCACCGGCTGATTCCCAGGTCTGGGCAGCAGGCAGCAACGCGAGCCTGGTACAATGTATATTCAGCCCCAAGCACAGTTTACAGTGATGGCAGAAATAAACAGAGTGGAGCCTGCCTCGTGTTCTCGCCAGCCCCGCCTTCCCTGCACACCACATTCCTATCTGAACGTCCCAGCCAAGGGCCCGTAAAAGGGTTTTACCACTGAGATTGGCTTCTCCTCAAACTGTCACAACTATTGCCAAGTGTTACTGTCAAATAGTGGCACATCTTTCCCTTTTAGGATTCTGAGATTTTTCTATGGCATAAAAAAAAAAAAAGAGAGAGTACATTTGTATGTGTTTGTGTTGTTTGTGTTTGTCTGTGTCGTGTGTGTTCTCAGACATGGGAGGTGACTGATGGTTTGGTCTAATTTATAAATGATGACATCAGTAACGGGACTTGTCTGAACGCTGAAGACATGCTGGAGATGCATCTAGAATTTGGTGAGCTCTTGGTGTACCTTAGAAACTCTCAGAAAGTATTTCTCATAGTTTAGTACTTTTGGTGCAAGTCCCTCTTGTAAATATTATAATGTTTTCATTTTAAACTTGAGGAACATTTTACTTTTTATGATTAAAATAGATACAACACCATCTTCTTTATTTCCAGATCACTTGGTTCAGTTTTCTGAAATTTTTAAGATGCCCAGTATAAGACCTTTTAAGATTGAAACCATTTTAAGATTTAAACAAAAAGAAACGAACCCAATTCATTCCCACTTTGATTAATTTAAAAAACTACTGAGATTCCAAGGTAGTTAGGAAGGTCCCACAATCGTTAAATGGGGTATTACTGAATACTTGCAATATTTTCAAGCAAGAACGTTTTCTAGAAGAATTGTATCTTCCATTTATGGGGCACTTATTATTTCATTAAGACCTAATAAAAGTTGGAAGAAGAGAAAAAATCCCACATTTTACAGATGAGGACAATGAGACGAAGAGAAAGAGTTTGTTCTGGGCCCCATGGTAGGTTTCACCCATGGGCTCTGTGACTACGCTCTGTAACCGTCCTGCCCTCGGGCATCCTGCTGTCATAGTGAAAGTCCACCAGCTCAGACCTTGTGTACAGTCAAGTCCGGAGGTCTGATTACCACTTCTAAGCAAAATTCAGGGCACTGGTCAAATCTTAAGTTTAAATAAATGTTGAGTAATTTTTCAGTAGTATGTTTAGTAGCATCCCGTATGCAACATATACTAAAAAAAAAAAAAAAAAAAAAAAAAATTATTCATTGCTTATCTAAAATTCAAATTTCACTGGGTATCTTGTATTTCTATTTGCTACACTGGCAATCCTAGCCAGAATGTACTCAGAAAGGGAGTACTTAGCAAAGCCAAGGTCTCCATTTCTGCCTCCTTGAAATTCTCTCGGCATTACGGGTGTCCAAGGGGTTCTTGCTTTATTTCCTGGTTACCCTTTGGAGCCTGGACTTCTCTGGCAGGCCTGTGCTCACTTGCTATGATAAAGCCCCTGGGCGCTTCAGATGTCAAACGCAGACTCTCTGCAGCTGGAAGCCTTCGCTAAGGACACCCAGGCCTTCCCGAATACCTGCTCTGGTGGGGGTGGTACCTGGGCTGTTTCACCAATGATTCTCCTGCCAAGGGTGTCACACGATCAGAGTCTGCAGAGATTTAGGAAGCTGCTTGGGTAGGTTCTGACTTTGCAACCCTAGGTTTTGGGTGGGGGTCCCTGAGGCCAGAGCCAGAGAAGCGCTAGAGTATTAAGCACGATGCTCTGCTCAGATGATATGTCCTTGAAGCACACGCAGAGGACACCTTCCTGCAGGCTCCCCAGCTTCTGTGTCTGTGACTTCCACCTGCCGGCCCCCAGATGTGCCTGTGTGTATCTGCGTGTGACAGGTCGTGGTATATGCTCCATCTGAGTTCTCCTACGAGTCTGCCCTCGATTCATTTTGGGGTCCTCTTCCTTACCTTACTGAGCAAGGGCTTTGCTTGAATGGGGAGATCAGTTGTAATTCATTGAGATTTTCTTTTCTTTTCTTTTCTTTTCTTTTCTTTCTTCTTCTTCTTCTTCTTCTTCTTCTTTTTTTTAAATTAACAAGCCGGATATGAATCTCTGAGGCACAGATCATAATTGGCGAATAAAGAAAGTTGCTCAATACAGTGCACAAGGCGACAGGCCCGGCTGGAAATCTAAGTCTTGCAGTTATCATCTGCATGACATCAGACAAAGGAAATTACCGGGTACTCTGAGTGCACCCCATGGGATCAGGATCCCTAGCCATTCCTGAGGCTTTGGGATAAAGGACCTTGCTGACTTGATCCATACTGTCAGCCATTCCATCAGCGATGATTAAATTCCTGAGAAGCCATACCATCCCTCATTTTGCAGTCATGAGACATCCTCTGGTCACGGCTGCATGAAGTCCAGCCTAGATTCACTTGAAACCCCACGGTGCATCTAAGTGCTTCAGCAGCCAAGGCCAGCCCTCTCCCAGTGGTGTCTGGGATCACGTGCTGGGATGAGTACCCATGTGGTGTGTGGGCAAGAACACAGCTGGGGAGGTAGGTCTGGATTCAATCCAAACTAGAGACATTTTTGGCACCCTCGTGCCATTGGGCAATATCTTCTTTTTTTTTTTTTTTAAGATTTTACTTATTTATTCGATGGATAACTTCTGATACTCAGTTTCCTCACCTGTACATTCTAAATCATGGTTACTTTGCAAACCTTGTGTGCTATCCTAGAGCTTCAATCACAGCAGGAATTAAAGGCATTCCAGCGCTATCATGATTAGAGTTATTATTACTAGCTTACCAACCTAAGCATGCGTCTGCTTACATACACGTGAGCAGATCTTTTGCACAGGTTGTTACATTCTTTAGAGCTGTGTGGGCCCTTGGTAGCCACGAGCCTCCTGGGACTCTTGAGCACTTGAAATATTATGTGCTGTCTCTGTGCAGTTCACACGAGATTTTGAAGTCATAACAGGACAATAATAATTTAACAAATCTCAACAAATGATAATCATTAGAAAACACTGGCTGGAATGAAATACAGAATTAAAGTTAATTTCACCTATGCATTTTTACTCCTTTTGAATGTGGCATCTAGAAAAAGGAAGATTACAGATGTGGTTCCCTTTTACACTGTGTCATGTTTCCATGGGACAGTGCTGCCTGAGGGAATTCAGGGTCGAGACTTCAGTGGAGTTCTTTTCATTTCATTGCATCCCCCCCCTTTTTCTCCATGTTCTAGAGAGACTTTTTCCTGTACAATATATGTTTTTTTTTTTTTTTTAATTCCCCTCACCCTACTAAACAGAAGAAGTTTAGGCCACCCAGGGTGAGATATGTAGGAATAACCAAAACAAATGAGAGAACAGAATTTGACCCATGAAGAGATGCTCATTGTTACTTAGAAATATTTGTAAAGCTCTTCACCAGGCCAAAAGAGCATATAGCTAGACTTCTCCATTCTGACATACATAGCTAGAAACTTTCAGTGAAAAGACAAATGGGAAACGCGTAACAAACAAGATGATAACACCTGGACTTTTGCCGAAATATTTGAAGAGTTCTAGAATTCACCCAGCTGCTGAATTTTTTGTAGAGAAAGAATCAAGTATGGTGTAGATATAACTGTGTGATTCCTAATTAAAATAGTCAAGGTCTGCACTTGTGAGCTGAGATCCAATACTTTCCCCAGTTTTATAGAAAAGTGGAAAAAACCTGAAAATACCTGATATAGATTACACAAGACAAATAGGTGCTAAAATTTCCTGTTATTTACTAGGAATGTGAAATTCTGAGGAAGCATTTTTTTTTAAATATAAACAGGAACACTACAATTATTTTTCTGCTTCACCTCTCTGCTCTATGCAATGCGGTTGAACTTGCCCTTTTAAAGATTAATCAAAGTCTGCATTTGCAATTGGCTTAAAACTGTCACTATTCATTCTGAGCTCATGTCATGTGATAGGAATTAATCTAATTAAACAAAATTAAAATGTGTGCAGTCCACAATAGTGGACCACTGTTGCAGGCTTCTTAGTGCCATGGCTGGTGTTGAAAGACTTTCAGGGGAGTGGTTTTGAATTGGAGAGGTGATCTTACCAAATAGTAGATGTCAACACTAAGTTGTGGTAGCTGGGTATTTTTCCTGGAACATCCAATACTCTCTTGATAACCGAGTTTTATTAAGAAGCATGAAAAAAAGGAAAGTGGTAAAATAGTTTCAAGAAGCCTTACTCTTTATCTCCCTGACACTCTAGCCACAAGGAGTGGGTCCAGTTCTGCTGTACATGTCTTCCTTTTCCATTTCCTGGGAGCGGGGGTGGGGGAGGCAGCTCCTCTGAGGTTGGGACAGAGCAGTGGAATAAATGTGTCAGAGATATTCTTACATACGTGGTTGGTTCTGCCACTTCTTAATAAATAGAGGATGGTGTCTGGCTGTATAAGTTGTATTATTTATCACACATTGTCAGTTTGGGATCTTAGAGTATATTCCAGCTCAAAATTAAAAGTCTACTCATCATCTTGTTGATGTACTTTGGAAAATCATTAGCACCATTTATCAAATAGTCACAGTTCTTTTGGGCACATGGTAGAATTGCATTTCCTTACCACCTTAAATTAGGTATTATGCAAGGTTCTCTAGAGAAGCAGAACCAGAATGTGTGTGTGTGTACAACACACACATGTACACACAGAAAAAATTTATTGGAAGGAATTTATTATAGGAAATTGACTCATACGATCGCGGAGGCTGACAAGCCAAGATCTGTAAGCTGAGTCAGTAAGTTCTAGACCCAGGAGACGATGGCGGTGTACTTCCGTCCTGAAGCCAGCAGCTTGGGACCCAGGAAGAGCTGATGTTTCAGTTTGAGTCTGATGGTAAGAAAAGCTGATGTTCCAGTCTCAAGACAATCAGGAGGAATTCTCTCTTACTGGGGAGAGGGCCAGCCTCTCGGTTCTAGTCAGGCCCTCAGCTGATTAGATGAAGCCCACCAACATCAGAGTGAGCAATCTGCTTTACTCAGTCTACTGACTTAAATATTAATCTTATCCCAAAACACCCTCACAGGCACTCCCACAATAACGTTAGACCACAGTGTGACCTAGACGTGTAAACTTAACCATCACAAGCATAGCCATGCCTCTGCCAATAATTATCTCACTTGGGGAGGGAAGTTTTCAGAGCTAGTGTGTGATTTACTACATTTGCATTTTCATATCTAGGGGATCATGGAGGAAAGTGTCTGCTTGGAGTCTTCATGAGGCTGTGTCCCCAAGTGCCTATGATAAGCAAAGCCTCCTTGCTGTCTTTGGATTAGCTATGTAACATATAAGAAATAAAGATTTTTTTGTATTAGTCCACAAAGATTTGTCACAGCAGCAAAATATTGCTTATCCTGACTAACACAGTATTGTATAAAACATGAGGAGCCAAGATAGGAGCTGCTGAATCAGAACTAGAAGATTGAAATCCTCTCTATGTGAGATGCTAAGAGGTGCCCACACTGTACCTAGCATTGTTCCTAGAAGGGCAGGAACATGTGGAGCTCTGGAGTCAAACCCATATATGAGGGAAGTTACAGTCTTTGCAGGACACCTACTTTGACTCTTCACATATCTTGGCTCACATTTTCTGTCTTTGCTGTATTTTCTTTCACTCAAAGTTATTCCTACCATGGACACAAATTTAAATATTCTAGTTGTTTTTCAGTTATCTGTGTTGCCTTTGAAAAACTGTATTTGGGATCATAGTTTCTTCTCTGGGTTCTGACCGGAAGTAATAGACATGTCCAGGTGCCTGAATAGAGCAGGTTGGATTCTGATGGGATGAATGTGCTGTGATCTAATGGCCTAAAAACAGTCAGTGATATATCTTGGCAAGCAAGCAAGTGGAAGCAATGGCTCCCGCCATGGAATCAGAGCACACATTGTTCTTTGCATGGCATCAGACTGAATGCATCTGTATTAAGTACATATCTGATTGATTATGTGTGGAAGTGCCCTGGATCATTATCGCTCCCCTTTATAAAGCAGTGAAAGCAATCACGTGGATGTGTTTTCAAAGCATTTTAAGAGAAGGATGTTAGAACCTGTCACCTGTGGTCTACATTCTCAGGATGGGCTAATCAGGGATCTGCTAGGGCCTGGGTCTATTCAAGGCATGAGTTTAGTGTTGAATTTATCTGCTAGCTAAGCCAGATGTGTGGTAGAAATCATTTGATCCTTTAGTTGGCCAGATTCCTGAGGGAAATCATGTCATACAACATTCAAGAATTTTTTACATGGGTGTTGCTCTCTAAATATAAAATCATGGATCCCACACTTGTTAATTGTTCTGAATATTGGCAGTTTAAATGGAAGGTGGTTTTGAACAAAAACTACCTACTCCAAAATAATTAGTGGTCCAACAAGCATTGGCCATGTGGAACTAAATCTGGGAGAATATCAGGTCTCAAACTGCTACTTAAGTGCCTATGGGCTAAAAGTTGCAAAATTGAATGGGCGAGTAAGTATGGTCATTAAAATTTAAGTAGATGAAAATTGGATAATTGCATGCTGCTTTTTATCCTGACACACATTGTATCACAAGTTACTGTGTAAAATCCTCTTCTTGGGAAATAAATAGATGAGATGATTAAAACAGTGACTATTTCTAAGTCTACCAGGAAGAGCAGAGCAGCCAAACCACATTCTCTCACTGCCCCATGTAATGCCCAGCTCAGGGGCCAACACGTGACAGCTCTCAATAAATATTTGTTGAGTCTATTAATGTATGAATGTAAACAAAAATCTTATCTTTCCATTAAAATTGAAGTGAGTACAATGGATGAAATTATTTTAAAATATAGCCCAGAATCAAACACAAATCATCTCAATTTAGCTCTTAATGAACGTGAAGAGTTCATTGTTGCCATTAGTTTGCAAAATTTGCTTAATGATCTTGAGATAGTTGGGAATATTTTTGGTCTGTTCCCTAGGTTGCATTAATGGAAAAATGATACCATTCTTCTCCATTGCATGCATGTATTTGGCACTCTTTTTCGGAAGGGTCTGGAATATCATTTTTAGGTTGCATTTTAGAATGCTAAGGGACATGTCCGGGCTATAAAATCCAAACCAGAATTTCCTTTTTAGCTTCAATCTAAAGAAAGTAATCCAACATTTAATATACATGCCTCTCAAATCTTCCAGGGCCTGCGAATGTTGGAGATTGTTTATGTAGTGTATGTAGTTTAATGCTCAATAAGTGCTTTCAGACAAAAAGATTAACTAGTGAAAGGACTCAAAGTAATAAGTCCAGTCACTTGTGATTGTCTCCATGATCTGCAGAAAGTAACAAAACAAAACCCTCCTCTGGCGGGCTGGGTGAAAGATGAGTAATAATAGTGTTTATTTTATTTATTTATCTTAAAATATTGTATTTATTTATTTGAGAGAGAGGGAGAGAGCATGAGGTGGGGAGGGTCAGAAAGAGAAGCAGACTCCCTGCTTGGGACTCCACCCAGGGACCCCGGGATCATGACCTAAGCTGAAAGCAGATGCCTAACAACGGAGCCATCCAGGTACCTCAAGTACTAATAGTGTTTAAAAAAAAATAGGGTCCCTGGATGGCTCAGTCAGTTAAGCATCTGTCTTTGGCTCAGGTCGTGATCCCAGGATCCTGGGATCAAGTCCCATGTGGGGCTCCCTGCTCAGGGGGGAGTCTGCTTCTCCCTTTCCCTCTATTGCTCCCCTGCTCTCCCTCTCTCTCTGTCAAATAGATAATTAAAATCTTTTAAAAAATAAAAAAAAAATAATTATTCAAAGAAGGAAGACTTGCTGAGGGATTTTTTTTGGAAAGAGAATCTCTAGAAATGAATAGGTACATGAAAAGATACTTGACATTTCTGATGATCAGGGAAATGCAAATCAAAACCACAGTGAGATAGCACCTCACACTAGTCAGAAGGGCTATTGCAAAAAGACAAGAAATAACAAGTGTTGGTGAGGATGTGGAGAAAAAGGAGCCCTCTTGCACTGTTGATGGGAATGTAAATTGGTGCTCCCACTATGGAAAACTGTATGGAGGTTCCTGAAAAAATTCAAAATAAAACAACGCTATGACCCAGCAATTGCACTTCTGGGTATTTACCCAAAAAACCCCCAAAACACTAATTCGAAAAGATACACATACCCTTGTGTTTATTGCAACCTTACTCACAATAGTTAGGATATGGAAGCAACCCAAGTGCCCATCTATGGGTGAATGGATAAAGAAGACATGGTGCATGTTTGTGTGTGTGTGTGTGTGTGTGTGTCTATCTATCTATACAGATAGATCTGTATAGATAGATAGACACACACACACACACACACACACACAAACATACACATATATACAATGAAATATTACCCAGCCATAAAAAAGAACAAGATCTTGCTAGTTTGGACAACATGGATGGACCTAGAGAGTCTTCTGCTAAGTGAAATAGTCAGACAGAGAACAACAAATATATGATTTCACTCATATGCATAATTTAAAAAACAGAACAGGCGAAGAAAAAGAGACAAACAAAAAATAGACTCTTAAATACAGTAAACAAATTCATGGTTGCTAGAGGGAAGGGGCGTGAGAGATTGAGGGAAATAGATAAAGGGGATTACGAGTACTCTTACAGTGATGAGCTCTGAGTAATGCATAGAATTGTTGGATCACTATATTGTACACCTGCAACTAATGCAACACTGATACAATGATCCTCTCTCTTGATTTACCTATCTGTGGTCTCCTCACTTAATCCTTATATCCCAGAATTTTGGTATTTAATTTAAGGTAAAAGCACCCTTCCATTTTCTCTTCCCCAGCAAAACAGCATGGGCAGCTTTAAGTACTCTTCTTAGATCTGGTGTTTATATCAGTGTTTTTCCTCATCCACCCAACAGCATTTCCACCTCTTTCTCCTTGACCATTTGGACTGTTCCTAAGAGGCAGGTCTCCACACTGCCAGTCTTGAAGATCTGATACCAACCAGCCCAAAGCATCTTTCCCAGAACAACCCCCAACCATCCTTCGGGTCTCAGCTCGACATCTCCCTATGGAGACTAAACCCTTAAACTAGAGTAGGGCCCCTATCGAACACTCTCAGATCACTCTTTACTTGCCCTTTAAGGGTTTGTTTAGGACTTGAGGGTAAATGTTGGAGCTGTGAGCACTAATATTCGAGAGCATCTCCCTTCTCCACCAGAGGCTATAGGAATAAGAAGGCTCCAATTGCTTTGTCCCCCACTGAATCACTGGCTCAGGGCAGAATACACCACCCTAGAGTGGGGGTCTGAGCAGGCTCCCCCAAGGTAGGGAGAGGGAAGCTGTGGCTTGACAAAAGGTCACCAGCAGCAGCGTGAGGGGTCTTTGCGGGGGGTGGACAGTGGGACAGGCATTGTTGGAGCAGCTGCAAAAACAGCAGGAGAGCTGGAGCTGGAAAGGGAGGGGAGGAGAGCAAGGGGGACGCACAGTGGCAGCAGAGTCATCATTGATAGTAGCAGAGTCATCGTTGGTAGTTGCTGCCGAATCCCATTCCAATGAGCTTTAACTCCATGTCAGGCTCTGCTACTTTCAGATGGATTCCCAGACAGTCCCATATTATTGTTTATAATCCCCATTTTGCAGATGCAGACACTGAAACAAAAATGGTGGAATGAGGATTGAAAACCAGTGACTCCATCACTTCCCTAACTCCTTCTTGACCTGGCCAAATGGATAGGAGTTGTTGGCATTCAGATGGGAGCCAAAGCCCAGGGGGAGGTTAAAATCTCCTAGGAGGATATAGATCGAGAAGACCAAAGACCAAGTCTGATTCCCGAGGAATTTAACATTTAGAAATGGGGTGAACGAGGTGCTAGGAAGTGAAGCCACAAAGGAGCAGAGAGCAAGAGGAAAACAAGGAGAGACAGACATAAAGAAGCAGAGAGAAGACAAGCGTTCAGATGGAGTGATCCCACATGTGTCCTGGCAGATAAGTAAGCTGAATACGAAGAAGTGTCCATCAGCTCCAGGGACATGAAAATCACTAGTGACCTCATACATCTGATATTTTCAAAATTCATCATACTGAGATGCTTGCAAACATTTACCTTGAGACTTTTAGTCTCTAGATTTTGAATTTTAGAGCATATCAAATTCTAAAATGGTAATTACTTAACGTACACTGGTATTCTGTTTTCATTTTATCATGCATCCCACTTATAAGCTGAAATATACTTATGCACTTAAATAAGATTTTCCTCTGACTAAATTGCCAATCTCCTGAGAAAAATCTGATAAACTAAATTTTAATTAATCTCTGTTATACTCTTCTCATCTTTCCTCAAATGAATTAATTTTTTCCCATAGCAACTTAATACCTAGTTCACTTAAACATTAAGTTTTACTTTAGGCCCTTCCTTGTTTCTTACATTTTCTTTGCATTAATTTTTTTCCCCCAAAGGTCACATTCTTAACATAGGTGCTTCTTTCTTAAGATCTGGATAGTGTTCTACTTTTCTCTATTTTTTACCTTTAATTAATTCATTGAGGAAATATTTATTAAGCACCTTCTAGGTGCTGGGTCCTGGAGCACAAAGATTAAGAAGACATAATTCTTGCCATTAATGTTGACAACCAAGTAAAGAGGCCAGATATCAGAGTGTGTAGCTGTAATACAATGGTTAAAACAGGGACACTGAGTCTTAGAGAAGTTTCTAATCTTACCAGAGAAGCTAATGCTGGGTGCCATGTCTTTTCCTTTTGCTTCCTCCCTTCTTTCCTTCCTTCCTTCCTTCCTTCCTTCCTTCCTTCCCCTCTCTCTCTTTATCCTTCCTTCCTTCCTTTTTAAAAATGCTTTCTTGATAGAGCCACTATGTACTCACCCGCATCTCCCTGAAACCAGATTCCAGACAATGAGGGAGAGCCCCCATATTCAAGAGCCTCAGAAAGTATTCAAGTTAGCCAATGTACAGGGAGCCGTGAAACCTAAGTAATCCTCCCTTGGCCATACATCACTGCTCCCTAAAACTCCAGCTTGCTCTTTCCCCATCCTTGGGGGCAAGTCCCCATGTGGCTGTGCATTCTCCAGTTTGAAGCTCTAAGTGAGAAAGAGTTCCATCTTTCATCAACCTGTGTGTCCTTGTGTTGTGTGCCCCACCATCCAAAGAACCCTTACATATTATAAGATATCTGGATGAATCTTAAATCTTAAATCTTAAGTCTGGGCATTGGACAGGTTAGGAAGCAAGGGCCAGTAGGGAAGATGGTCCAGGCAAGAAGGAAAGTGTAAACAAAGGTGTGATGAGAACTTGGGTGCAACAGAACTGGGGATGCAGGTACGAGCATCACCAGGACAGTGGAAGTCATGAAGACTCTTTATGCAAGAGGAGTGTAGGCCAAGGGAGGAAGCCTAGGAATGGTAGCATCTGAAAGACAGCAAGAGAACTAAAATTCAAGGAGGTGAGAGCAGAAGGACATCCTGAGAGATGTGAGATAGCAGCATGGTAGAATCGGAAGGAATGAATGAGTCTAAAGTGGACAGTGACTTGCAGTATCAAATGCAGGGAAGTAGCTGAGAAAGACCAGTGTCAGGAAGTGTCTGGAGAATTTGGCTATTAGGAGACAGTTGGTAGTCTTAGGAAGAGCAGGTTCAGGATATGGTTGCCGCTCAAGCCAGATTGTGGGGGTGTAAAGCATAGGTGGGAGGAGGAAGACTGGAGCTTCCTCCAGGAAGACTACACTAGGGAGAACTAGTGTAGGGAGAATTTGAAGTCAAGAAGAGAGGAGAGAGTATTTGTTACAAGGGGATGGCAACTCATGACAATGCCTGTCTCCTTCCCCTACCTCTCTCTCCTGTCTTCCTCACTCCCTCCCTCCTCTCTTTCTTTCTTAGAGACCTCTGAGAAGACTTGCCAAAAGAAGGGCTGGAGGTAGAAGAATTGACTTGGAGCCAGAACTGCAGAGGCCTTTCCACCTTACAAAATATGTGTGTGTGTGTGTGTGTGTGTGTGTGTGTGTACAGTTAAATCTCATTCATGGAGGATTCCATATTTCTGAATTTGCCTACTTGCTAAAATTGATTTGTAACTCCCAAATCAACACTCATGGTACCTTTCCAGTCATTTGAGGACATGCATGGAGTGATGACAAATTAGAGCCATCCAAGGAAAACGTTTTCTGCCAAGGTGGAACAAAGCGACACTCTGCCTTCTGGTTTCAGCACAATGTCACAATGTCAGCGAGTGTCTTTTTCACGGTCTTGCTTAGTGGCACTCTGGGTATCTGTTTGCTGTTTGTTTGTCATGTTATTTTTATTTTATTTTAAAAAGCTTTTATTTATTTATTTTATAGGAGGAGAGATTGAACACAAACAGGGGTTGCTTCAGGAAGAGGGAGAGGGGGAAGCAGGGTCCCTGCTGAGCAAGGAGTCTGATGTGGGACTCAATCCCAGGACTCCGGGATCATGACCCGAACCAAAGGCAGATGCTTAACTGACAGAGCCACCCAAGTGTCCCTGTCACATTGTTTAAAATGGCTTGTGAGTATAGTGCTGAAGTGCTGGATAAAGTTTTTACACAGATGAACATGGTGTATCTGTTTCTTTTTACAGAGAAAACACGTGTCTTAGATGGGTTGCATTCAAGCATGAGTTCTAGTGTTGTTGTCTGTGAATTCAAGGATAATGAAACATCTGTATAAGGGTATCTTTAAGTTAAACATAATTAAAATGAAGTTAGGTATTGACCAGTTGATGAAAATGGTGTGACCAGAGGCTCATAGGAACCTAACCCTGTATTTCTCCTAAGAGCAATGATTCAGTATTTGCTCATACAATATTAGCAGCAACTTTGTAGGGCACAAGTACTGCAAATAATGAGAGCTGACTGTTTACACGCACACACACACACAGACACACACACACACACACAAACACGCTGAGTATATATGAGCTGTATATATTAAATAATTTCATGACTTAATAGCTCAGTTAGTCCTTATACCATCCTTGTGCAGTAGATCCTTCTATTTTCCCAACTATCTAAATGAGGATGTGGAGACTCAAAGGTTATCAGTTACCTAATGTTACAAACCTGGAAATAGCAGGACGAGGATGTGAACTTGGTGTTGTGGCTCTAGGGTCTGTGTTATCAGTCACTTTACCACATGCCTGTTTGTGGATGGGTCTAGGACAGGAAAGGGGCCTAACTAGGGCATTTCATCATCACCTTAGTCATCTGGTGGCATAAAGAGAAAAGATGACTGGATCGGTGGTATGAGGAGAAAGTGAGGTGCTTCCAGGGTGAGACCTCTCTGTTCAATGCATTGTCCAGAAGGAGTCAGAGTGGAGAGCAAGAACTTTCCCTAAGTCAAGGGTCAAGAATTACTTGCTATTTAGAGAACCAAGACCAAACCCAAGCCAAAATGAAAAATGTTTGAGCCCCTACTAAGTACCAGCCACTGTTCATGGCTCTGGGGTTATAATGGTGGATAAAAAGTGGTCCCATCCTCAAGGAGCATAGAGTATCATCTGGGGTCCTGAATGACACAGAGATATCAGTCAAACATTGACAGTCATGCCCTACTCAAGGCTTTCCTTATCCTGCCAGGTGAGAAGAAGCTTACTGTAAGAAAAGCCACCGGAGTTCAGTTAAGAAGGATGAGTAAGGTGTGCAACTTGGAGCCTCCTGAAACTTCAAATGCCTAATTTTGAAATGGGATCAAAATAGTCAAACAGATCTCCAAAAACAGACTGAGGGTTGCTGGGGGGAGGGGGGACAGGAGAGGGTAGTGGGGATATGGGCATTGGGGAGGGTATGTGCTATGATGAGTGCTGTGAAATATGTAAACCTGGCGATTCACAGGCCTGTACCCCTGGGGATAAAAATACATTATAGGTTTATTAAAAAAATAAATAAATTTAATAAAAAAATCGTCAAACAGAGACTGTTATGAGAAGAACTTGGATGAAAGCATTCAGCATGGTGCCTGAGACATAGTCAACCCTCACTGGAAGACGTTAGTCAGATTCCTTACTAAGTGAAGAGTGGAAGGAAGTATATCTAAGGTGAGTGAGGAACAAAAGGGAAGACACAACATGGTTCACGACTTGGAGGCGGGAAGCAAGCAATGCTTTTGCTGAGGACAGGAGGTGACCTGGAGTAGGAGGCAGTGATGGGAGGCAAAAAGTCATGGTGTCAGATTTTAAAGACATCCAGGAAAGATGGATCTTTAAGTGAAATAGGATTCTAAGGCAGAATGTCTGAGTAAATTGTAAGTGCATGCTGTTGGTAGTGACTTGCTCATGATAACCATGCTGGGTTTTCACAGATTTCCATGACCCGCTCCTCTGTGAAACACTGTTTTCCAATGTAATCTCCTACTGCTGCTTTTCACTATGTCATCAGATTCCGTTTCAGTCTGGATCCTCAGGAAGAATGAGTGGGTCATATCATCTCTGGACACTCCATTTATTCATTTATCCATTCATGCATTTGTTCATCAGACATTCATTGAGTAACTGCCATGTGCAAGACTTTCTTCTCCATGCTGAGGAATACGGAATGAGTAGACATAAAGGCAGTCAGAACCCTGGCAGAGAGAGGAAAATAAGAATAGCACAGCTTTGGAAAACACTGCCATAGTCTTAAGAACAAGCTATTAGAGGAACCTATGGGAAGAACTTGACAGAGGGTCACGTGTAAGGAAGCCAGTCAGTTGGGCATGTGTTTGTGAGTTTAAGAGATTCGTGCTTGACCAATGCAACTGACCTGCTGCTTAGGTTCTGGCAAACCTAATAACATCTTACATTTGGGGACAGTAGGGCAGAGCATGCCTCATGAACGTATGCAAGGCAGAGTTTCTCATCATTTTTTAAGTCACCAACTAGAAGCTGGAGAAGACTTAAACCTTTTTTTATGGAAAAAATAAGCATATATGAGCACAAACATTTGGATATAAAATAAAAAAGTCACTGGCTTCCTAAAAAGCATTCATGAATTTTGCTTTAAATGATAAAGCTATATGGCATGTTCTGTCTCTTGCGAGACCAACATAGACTTCATCAAGCCAAGACTTGACATTTCAGGAAGGAGTGATGTAGAGGGGAGTTTAGGCCAAGACAGCCATCAGTGCTCTCTACCCACCTCAGGTCACTATGACAACTAGTCTCAGAATTATTGGTGCTTTAATTGAAAAATGTTTCTGAGTAGTGGGAAGGAGAACCTGGATGACCCATTGACTTTTGGGAAGGTACAAGCAACCACTGTTGATGAAATAGACTAGCTTGTTTTGATGTGACGCATTCAGCATCTGATTGCTAGGGTAGTGACCGTTAACTGTGGATGGGTTGGACGTGGGACTTTTTTCTTAGGAGGGATGAAACAGGGAATGATTCCGAGAAACAGCAACTCAATTTTATGTTAATCTATTGACAAGATACAGTCAAAATTCTTTAAGGAAAGCAGCAAAATATTCCATACTTTTTGAAAATGACTTTATGTTGCAGATGGTAGGAAAGAATAAATTAACCAAAATATCTTTAATGTTCTTTCTATCACTGTGACGAGTAAAATATATTTCAAGCCTTGAATAAAAGAGTTGGTGTGAACGTGGCCTGTCGCATGTAACCAATGCGTGTTTCAAGCCCCGATGTCAAGGAATTTTTATGATTGTAAAAGGCATTTCTTAAGACAGCAAACATTCACTAACCCCACCTGCCTCAATAAGTGTTGCTGTAAATCTTCCGCCATCTTTCTAGAAGCCTATAGCTGTCACCTAGAGCTTTAGAACCAACAGTGATTATATTTACTAAGTAGTCCTGAAAATCAATTCCGAGATTGGGAAACAGGGAACATTACAGAGATTTTATATGATGCCAAGTTATCAACTGCACTGAGTTCAGTAATAAAGGGCATATTGGGTGCAAATATATTTGTCATGACAAAATTCAATGTGACTTTTATTTAAATTTAATATTTTCCCCAACCTATTTACTCTGGTGACTAGCAGCTCCAGACTCCAGTGTGCGTTTGAATCTAAGACCGTGTCTTTCCTTAGGAAAGGAAAGTCATCTTCAGGAAGAAGCTTTGTCTCTGCAAGTAGAATAATGGACTGAACAGGCATAATGTGATTCACTTTTAAAGTATGTTCCTCGATATGACACTTCAGTAGTAATAGTAACGATCTTTCTTATTTTATGCTCCACTAGGGCATATGTGGCCAATTGTATCGCCAGTGTAAGTCTGGATTACTTTCTATTACTTTCTATTGATAATTTTTAATAACTGAAGACATTTGGAACTAGAAGGCAGTCAGTGGTGCTTGCAACAAAGCAGGGGCAATTAAGATGGGTAAGGGTTTTAAACTCTGCTTTGGTCTGTGCACATCAGGAGAGGCAGAGTCAGCCATTAAAAATATTAAACCATTTGGGTCTGGGGTTAAGGTCTGTGAACTGTTTAATGTCATAATTGCCTGCTGCCTCAATCATCAAACTGAATGAACTTCTAAGTTGAAATGTCATAAACGTTCAGCATAAAGATTTATATAACCCAGGTATCCGACCTACCGCCATGCCATGCCTGTGGCAGGAAGTGTTTGTTATGTCTTACTCAACTTTTGGGGAAAAAAATAAATAAATCCGGAAATATGCTTGTTCTGGCAATGATCAAAACATTAAGGACCAATTCTGTTATCTGTATGGTGTGTTCAGAATCCCCGAGAAACATATCCATTCCATATAAAAAATAATTTAGATCCAAATTCCTTTTATAGATAGGTGTGTGTTTATTAGAACAAATGAAAATGGTTAGAGACATGTTTTCCTGCTGCACATTTTGTTAAAATGAGAGAGGAATGTTTCTAGTTAAAGTGAATTTTATTTTCTGAAGAAGTACATTATTCTGTGGTTCTCACTTACGTTTTGCTCTTCCTTTAAAAAAAAAGAAAAGCCCTGAAATTCCATCATGCATATATTATAAAATGCATGCTACATGTAAAACAATATTTTGTAGTCAGATATTATTTGGAATTTCTCCTTTCTATACAATGCATGGTTATTTTAAAGTCAGTGATTCATTTAACTCATAATAATGGCATACTTACCTATTATAAAAATTTAAAATCAACCAATGTCATAGAGCCTGTTACAAAAGTTCTCTTGTGAAGTTTTAACAAATTTAATATAATGCCAACCTATTAATTGCACTTACCAAATTATCAAAACTCTGTGGATTAAACTCTTATGAATCTATCATAAATAAATATAAATTAAAATGGGCAAAGACCTGAGTGAACCCTTGACAAAAGAAACTCTATGAGTTGGGGCGCCTGGGTGGCTCAGTGGGTTAAGCCGCTGCCTTCGGCTCAGGTCATGATCTCAGGGTCCTGGGATCGAGTCCCGCATCGGGCTCTCTGCTCAGCAGGGAGCCTGCTTCCTTCTCTCTCTCTGCCTGCCTCTCTGCCTGCTTGTGACCTCTCTCTGTCAAATAAATAAATAAAATCTTTAAAAAAAAAAAAAAAGAAAGAAACTCTATGAGTGGTTAAGGAGTATGTCAAAATATTTTTGGTGTCATTTGTTTCCAGGGAAATGCAAATTTAAATGACAATGGAACATCATTATGAATCTATTAGTATGGCCAAAATTTAGGGCAAAAAACCCGCTAGAAATACTAAGAGTTGGTAAGAATGTGGAGCATCTGGAACTCTTACGCAGTGATGATGGGAACGTGTATTGAGTGCCTGGTGTAAACCAACCCCCATGTTGGGTCCTGACAAAAAGGAGGAAGTGTAAGAGAGTGTCCTTGCCCATGAGATTGCAGTTTGGTGGTGGAGCTGGTCAATGGACCGGTGATCACTACACTATATAAAGTGTAGGGATTTGCAGCAGATGCTACAGAAGCCTATGGGGTGACTCCTTGGCCAAACAAGGTGAGAGATGGAAGAGTAGAGGTTTGCAGGTGACTTATCAGCAGAGCCCGAGTAGTCTACATGGGCTGAGTCAGGGAAAAAAAAGGGAAGAAGGTAGAAGCCCATTACAGTTAGAATACCAAACCCAGAAGCATTGAGCTACATAAGATTATGGCAGATTTGGGATACTTGTGGTTTCCAGAGGGAACAGTAGTGGGGCAGAAGTAGCAGACAGGTGACCACAGGTAGGAACCACACATTTGAAGTACTGGCTAGAATATTTGGTTTTCATCCTGAAAGCTATAAAAATCTCATAAAGGTTTTTAAGTGCCATGATTAAATTTGGTTTTGGGGGCAACCAATCTTTCAGCAGCATTGGAAATTGATATCTGAAGGTCTCCAACAAACATGTGAGTGAACTTTCTTTAGATGTTTATTTTCCTTCCTGAAGGGTATGCAGTCTGTGATAAAAATGCTGAATATCCCTCCACAATACTGATGAGAAAAACTCAGGCAGATGATAACATTATTTTGCCAAAAGATTGTTACCTTTAAGACAATATTTTTTTCACAGAGAAACCATCTTCTGGAAGAGACCATCATAAGCTAAAAGCTTGGGGCAGCCTGCACACTGCTAGCTCCTTCTTAGCATTTGCAATCTGGCGTAACTCAGTGGGCCCTTAACAAAGAGACCTACTGAGGCTGGAGAATGAAAACAATCTGAAGCCTTTCTCTGACAGGATTAAAGGTGGTCTCTAAAGAGCCTTCAGCAAGGTACCTTACTCTGAAAGTACAAACCAAGGAGAGCTACCCCATGTACATGACAAAGACTGTGTTGGGTAACCTTGGCTCTGTTGGTCAGGATCTGTCAGGAAAACAGTTCCTGTGCCCTGGTGTTTTATTATAGGGGTCTAAAACAAAAGCAAATTACACAGGTGTTGGAAGATCTGAAATCAGGGCTAAGTGAAGTAATCCCAAGATTAACAACTGTGAAGTAGTTACCACCAGAAAGATTTGGAGAGGCTGGGTGAGAGGGGAGATATGTACCACTATGGACCTATGTGCCAGGTCCTAAGACAGGCATGTTTGGTGGGAACAGATTTCTCATAGAGGCAAAACCATTGCTGAAGAAGCTTGTGAAAACAGAAGCAAGGTAGAAATACTATGGTTTCACTTTCCCTTTACCTGCCTGCTAATATCCCGCCACTGTTTCCCATTAGCTGAAACTAACAGGAAACCAGTGATCAAGAGATTCTGGGAAATGTAGTTTTCAGTAGACCTTGGTGCAACAGAGTGGAAGGAGGGGTGGGTGCTGGAGGGCAGAATGGCAAGTAACCTCTGCAGCGTTTGGTAGGTTTGTAATTAACCTTTGTTCAATTTGCTGGCTTCCAATGAGTGGCCTGCTAAGGTGTCTGCTTCCAATGAGAAGACAGTGAATATATTTCATAGTGAGATCAGAAGGTTTCTGAAGTTTCTCACAGCTCTACAACATGATTCAAATTTATTAATGCAGTTCAAGCAAGTCATATTTAATTTATTTAGCAGGTAATATGGTTCTGCTCTCCTACTCACAGTAGGTGCACAATAACATCTTCTAGAAGAATAATTTAAACATGATTAGGACATAGAGGACCTCTTAGTGACTTTCTGAAATCTGAAAGCAGATTTAGAGTTCAAAATTCCTTTATCTATGAACAGAAATGATCTCATTACTAAGGAACAGATTTAATCTTTGAAAAGGGGGCACTTAGCAAGGAAGCAGGAATCTGGATATATCTACAAAGAGGGAAAGAGGTAACAGCAACCCTCAGATACGGTATGATAATTAATGCACAATTGTAAAATTTTGAGAAAATAAATGATTCAAATAATGATAATGAAGAAAAGAAGCAAAGAAAGCGACCATTAATACCCTCCTACCACCCCCTTATTCAGTGCATTATTCTGCAGCCTGCTCTCATTTGTGTATTATGAGAATAGTGACTGCTTCACTCAGAGGTTCATAGATTACTGGGTGCAGGGTGCTGTGCTTAGCTTTCTCTCCCATCTGATTTTATTTCTCATTGTGTTTATTCCCTCCCTGAATTTGAACTTGCCTCGATATTACATTTTTGATCTAGCATTCAACTACATGTATTTAATTCTTATTTTGAGTTTGGCATTGTGCTGAGACTATGGACCAAAAAATAAACAAATCATTATCGTTGTCATCATCATCATCATAATCAAGGACAAAGCCCCGATAAATCAAGTCATGATTCTTAATCTCGGGGAACTGATAGATCTTGATATCTTCTTGTACTTTTTCTAACAATTTCTTCATTTAACAAGCACACATAGATTAGCTGATAACAGCATTCCTTAAAGAGTTACTGCATATGAGGCCCTGCATTAAACATTTGACACACTGTGCTTTTTAAATTTTTATTATTTCATCAATGTTTTCGGTGTGTTATATTATCATCATTTGATAGAAGATGAAATAGGAACATATAGAGAGGTTATACTGCCCTGAAGGTGGTGGAACCAGGATCAAAGCTCCAAGAACAGAGGATGGAAAATAGGGTATGGCATTCTCATGGCTAGGGAATGGGCACCCTGCTCCATATTGCCCCGGTCTACCAAGTGCCAGGCACTGTGCTAAGAACTAGAACACCAGCAGAGCCAGAAAAAGCTCTGGAACTTTAAGAGTTATCCTCTAATTCACGAGATTACATACAGAATATATCACATGGTGCTACAGAGGCTGAGCGATGGGAGATGGTAAAAATTGCTTAAGGAAAAATAAAGAAAAGTAGGGTTCAGTTAGTTCTACCTGAGCAGTGGGAGAGACTTGGGGCAAGTGATGCTATAGGTAAGTCATGGAGCTTAGCCCCTTGGGGAGTGGGTAGACGATGATGAGGGAGGGAAGAACATCAAGAGAGCATTAGTAAAGATAGAGTGAGAGTCAGATGGCACTTGAAGAACATAGATCATGCAACACACCTAAATGCTGGGTACCAAAGAAAAAGCAGAGATATAAACACCAAGGAAATGATGGGGCTCTGATCATGTTATTAAGAAGTGCAGATTTTGGGGGCACCTGGCTGGCTCAGTGGGTTAAGCCGCTACCTTCGGCTCGGGTCATGATCTCGGGGTCCTGGGATCGAGCCCCACATCGGGCTCTCTGCTCAGCAGGGAGCCTGCTTCCCTCTCTCTCTCTGCCTGTCTATCTGCCTGCTTGTGATCTCTCTCTCTCTGTCAAATAAATAAACAAAATCTTTTTTTAAAATAAAAAAGGAAGTGCAGATTTTGACTTGACAGTAATGAGGCAGTATTGAAGGATTTTAAGCAGCACTTGTATTTAGAAAGTCCACCAAGATCAGTAAGAAAAAGACTGTAGCAGCACATAGCAAAGGTATATTAGTTATATGGTGAGGACATGAAATGAGTCAGTGGAAATGGTAATGCTTATGGAAGATGCTAGGGAAGTAGAAACTGTAGCACTAATGTACGTAGGACCTGAGAAGAAAAAGAGGAAATAGGGGAAAACAAAACAAAACAAAAACCCACCTGATTTGACTAATGAAAGGAATTTCAGTACCATTCTCAAAAATAAGAAAATAGGGGAAAAATGGTTTAGGAAAGGACTTTTTTCTTGTCCTCCTGTCTTTTCTTTCTTTGCTATTTTCCTCCCTTTATTTGTTAAATTTGTATCTCGTTTTCCATTTTCTTTGTCCCTCAAAGTCAAAGTGGTGAGAAAGTGGTGGTTTATGTCCTGTGATTTGAAATTAGCAGGGCAAGAATCTTTGTCCAAAAATTGATACAGAAAACCAAATATTTCCCCATTACTTTGAATAGTGTTTTGTTTTTACTATTCACACAATGAAATGGAAAAATATAAATGAATAAAAAGGTAGATTTGAAGTCTGTGATGAGTAGATATGTGGTGATATCTATGTAAAGGTATATAGAGGCAACAGGTTTCTGGCTTGGATGTCTGGGTGATAGTAATTAGGCTTAACTAATTAGGAAAAACAGTGACTTGGGGGTAAAGAGGAAGTTTTTATGCTGAATTTGTCTGCATTTCTACCAGATAGGTTAGATACTGGGTTGCTCAATATAGGAGCAAGCTGTGGCTGAGAGTTTGACTCAGAGGTGGCTTCAGCACACAGATGGTCATGGGAGTCAATGCAACACCCAGAAGATTATGAGGAATGAAGGAGGAAGAAGATGAAAGGTCAAAGGGAACATATCATAATGCTCACAGTCAAGCAGAGAAAGAGGATGGAGCAGAAAATATTGGGACGGAAGGTCAGAGAAACAGGAGAACCTGTTTCTGAGAGAGCTTAGTTTATGTAAGCCAGGAGAAGGGAAGGAAGAGGTCTATTTCCAGAGGCCAATGTCATTGGCCAAAGAAGACATTGTGTTTGTGATCCTACTGAGGGATCACTACTGACTCTTGATACAGGTATTTCAGGAGGTTGTTGGTGATGGGAAGTCAACCGCAGTGAGTAATAAGGAAGTTCATGAAATCTGAATATGTGGAAAAGTGTTGCCTCTGGGAAAGCTTGCTTTAAAATCAAGCAGAGTTAGAGGCAGGGGAGTTCTACTCTCCATGAATACAGATTGCTATGATCATTGGGGGCAGGGGTAAAGAAGTAGAAGTGTCCTGTACATTGGGCTGTGGAATTTATGCAATGAAGCTGGGGGCTGAGGATGGGGCAAACCACATCAAAGCTTAGATAGCAAAGATGATTGTCAATAATTCTGTACACTGCCCCACCAAGATCCCAAAATATTTTAGTCTGTCCTAACAGTTCTAAGACCCAAACCACAAAATAGCCTTGGGACGTAATGGCAATCCGAGGCCATGTACAAATGAGATTAACCTATGTACCACTCTGTTCCTGCTCCAATGTACTGACCCCGCATCTCTCCAGTAACACCAAATCCCTCTAATATCAGTGAAGTAGGTTCCATCTGGGAATGTTTAGATGTTTTAGTGATAGCCTTAGGCTGAGATAGATGGTAATATCTACCAAAATGAGATTCACTGTCACAGGAAATTCCAACAGCCATGCTTTCATGGGCCCCACATTTTCAAGCTGGAACAAGTATGTGATAACTATGTGAACAAATTAGTCACCTCACCCCAATAATATAGAGAGAGTCAAGATCACATTGGTTGTTGGCCAACCTGAACCTCCACCTTTAGGCACGCTGCTCGGTAGGACCCTCTGGTGAATCACGATTCATGGTCTACTGATCTGCTATTAATACAATTTCTGCCGCCCTTTGAGCTTTCAGCTCCACATGTGTAATTCCTCTAAGAAATTCAGTACGTTATCTGAAAGGTCTCTCAATGCCACTGCATCAATGCAAACCAGACTACTCTAAGATGAACAAAGGGAATTTAACTTTCATAAGTTGGTTTTAAAAATGCATTTACTTTGACTGCACTGAAAGAATCTAAAAAAAGATGAAAAGCATCTTTAGCATGCCAAAAACATCTGGTTTCATATTTTCAGACCAAAAGGAAATTGCACGAAGACTAAAATCTTATGTTTTGATTTATATTATTATTGGAGGGCTGAGAAGCTGCCAGTCACCAAGTAAAATTTTATGATGATAAATAAATAAGGAAAACAATCTGACAAAACATGTTGTGGAACAAAGCTGCATTTCAAGTTTAATTAACTGATAACAATGTTTATGATGGAAAAACTGTGCCACCAATTATACAGTTAGTAAATGTATGCTCCCAATGAGAAGACAAGCCCGTAAAACCATAGAAAGGGCTCTTCCTCAACATAACATTTCAGCTTATCCAAGCAAAGTTTTGCTTCATGTAGTAAATTGTGCATCAATTAAGACCCTCACTGAATGCGCGCATAAGTTCGTCTCCCAGAGGTGTTAACTCCACGCGCACATTTTAACTGGAACAATAGTAGGAGGGATGCTTTCCTGGTAAGCTGAGTGATGGTGTCTCCTGCATGTGACAGGCAGAAAAACAGCAGAAATACAGCAGTCAGGAAAGAATTGGAGGTGGGGGGGAGAGGGGAGGGGAGCGCAGGAAGCAAAAAAGAAAAAAGAATGTTTTCATCTTTTTAGCACTATGCTTCTCCCTCCCCGCAAAACCTCAGACAAAATTCTGACAAAGTGTTCCCGCAAGAAGGCTTTCAGAGAGCCTGCCATCAGCAGCGGGGCTGTACGTAGAACTGTTCCTTAATGGTGCATGGGAGAACACAGTCCCTTTGCTGTTCTGACTCTTGCATTTAAAAGCATTGCCTTCGCAGTTGTTGCAATTCAAAGAATTAGGATCAGAGCCATTGTTTGTTCTCAGAGTAAACTGTTTGCTTTCACTTTGCCATTGAGACTCGCTCCTGCCATGTTTTAACATTTATTATATGTTTAAAGGGGGACTTGGTTTAGCAGATCTCATAAGTTGATTTCCTCGAACTACTGAAAGAGACAAACCGAGGCTGATATTGTAGTAAGATTTGAAGTCCAGTCTTCCCTGGTTTTTGGAATGCTGGACTGTTACCAGATTTAGGAAATATTTAAGTCCCTTGACTCCTGGCCCATTAACCATTCCGCTCACACCCCTCCTAGAATCCTTTCAACAGCAATAACTGTCACTGTGCTTCTGGTCTCCCTGACAGTGAGCCGCACACGCAAATAAGATCAGTTAGCACATTAAGCAATGCATTCTAAATATTAGGTGGTTTCCCAATGGAAGCCTAATGGAATTTAAAATACATATATATCTGATATTAAGGGGGATAGTATTCAATCAAATGCTTTTGTTGGTAATACTCAATATTCTGTAGTCAGACAAAAGGCCCCCAGAATGCAGAACAGTTGTGGAAAATTCCTGGAACTTTGAGCTTAGATACAGTTGCCATCAAAAACATTCTGAAGTGCATTTGTTGATTCAGGAGGAAGCACAAAGCATTTGGAATTTGGGTTTTCCTAGAATCCATTCATATTTGCACATGGCAATTTCCTGTGTGATTTCTCTTTTCTTTCCTCCAGTTGTGTCCCCCCATGAGTTAATTTCATGTGATTTCTCTCTTCCTATGAGAATTATTAGTATTCGGCTCAGTTGTTTGGTCAGCTAATTTTTTTGTTTCTCTCCTTTAGCTCTGGGTGGTAATTGCCACCCCTTCCAGTAATGAAATGAACTTTTCCATATGCGGTAGGCTGTGTTGGTTCATCTCGTGGCTGTCTGCGTGCATATATGTGCATGGAAAAGTTAACATCCTGTCTTCAACACTGTTGGGAATTACTACTGGCATGTTTTGACTCATTATCTTGAATCTTAATCAGCTGATGAAAAAAAAATTAGTTTCATCAGCTGATGAAGGCTCAGGGTAATGAGTCAAAACATCCTGATAGGGCTTCTCAGCCGCCAGATATGTGACTCGAGGAGCTCACCTGACAGAGCTGTCTCTCAGCGCTGTCCAACGAGTGATTTATCCAGTCTCTATATTTACCCGGTGTAACAACCACAATGTAGCAATTGGCAGAACACGAGCTCTATCATCTCCCAGGAGGATGAGTTGAACTTGTGTCATTTTCTCTGTGTTGCCCCAAATACGCATAACGTGAAACTTACCGCAACCGTCCCCACTGTCTACTCCAGGATTTTGTCAACTTTCCAAATTGAAAATCTACCCCATTAGACAGTAACTCCTCATCTTCCCCAGCCCCCAGCTCCTGACAACCGGTTTCTGCTTCCCGTTAGTCCAAGCCCCTCACGTAAGCGGAATCGTGTGCTGTTGTCTATTTTCTGTCTGGCTTCTTTCACTTAGCATGATGTCCTCAAGGTTCATCCGTGCTCTAGCCTGTGTCAGGATTTCCTTCAAAAGGCTAAATAATAGTCCATTCTATGTATATGTCATATTTTGCTTATCTTTTTATCCACCAATGGACACGTGGATTGCTTCCATCTTTTGGTTGTTGTGAATATCACTGCTACAAACATGGGCATACAGACCCTAAGACCCTGCTTTCAACTCTTTGGGGCAGGTTATCCCGACGTGGAACTGTTAAATCCTATTCTATTTTTATTTTATTTTATTTTTTCAAGAATTTCAAGCCATGAGAGCCACCCAACCTGGGGATCTTCTGAGGGTGTCTGTAAGTCGCAAGACCTTCAATACTTCTTCTGTGATTCACGGGCTTCCCATTAAGGAGAAAATGTCACCCATGCCACAAAACTGGACTGTGGGGGGGGCTCCTTGATGTTTTGTAATCGGAAATTGTGGTGAAGAAAAGCCAACTGGTAACCCTCAGTTCTCAAGAAAAATAAAAAGGGAAAACCACCTTCGCAAAAACGTAAGCCAAAGTTGAAAACTGTACAGTGTTCAAAACATGTTCTGGAAGAGAGGGTAATCGGCCCCGTAAACATGCTTGAAGAGGATATACTGAAGAGTAGAATATAAGGGGGTTTCTTTCTCATGCAGCTCAATTAAAGCAGAGAATGAACTGTCCCCCACAATACTGCGTTTGCTCGTTATTCATTTATGACTGTCACCATTCCTCACTTCTCCTCATGTTCCTTTCCCAAATTGGCACTTTATTTAGGTCAAATCTCCTTGGTTCAGTAGCACAACCAGAAAAAAAAAAAGATGAAATAAATGAGAACACAGGGGTATTTCACTTACTCAGGAGGAAAGTCTCAAGAATAAGTACTGTAAGAAAATAAAAGCAGTTGTCAGTTTGAAGTAAAAAAAGATAGCAGCGCACGGTCTTAGAGACATTGAAATGGGAGCATAGATGCCGATGATTGGGGGGAATGACTGCCTATAATTTTTTAACATTATAAATACTACCTTTGGAATTGTCAACGATAATGTGACATTTGGGACAGTGAAATCTTGGAACCTAAGGGGCTTTCAGCAGCACCAGATCTCTTGTGAACGGGAGAAACCAGACACCTTGCAGTCACGTAACTGTTCTCCACCGAGCTGGAATTGGGAGACGCCGAGGATTTTTAAAAACCTGCCCAAAGAACAAATCGATTGCTTTTCAGTCTTAGTATGTGACTAGAATTTTTTTTTTTTTTTTTTTTTTTGCGTGCCCTTCTTGAATGTTGTGCTTCATTCTCCTGCCTAAACAAATCCACATAGAAACTTTGACTTTTCCTTTGCTCCCATAACAGCTTCCTGCTGAGGCACTCATGCTCCACCTGGATCTTTCAGAATCCTACCCATCGCGGACAAACGCCTCATAGTGTCCCATGGTCCATTCTCAACTCTTCCTAAGTGACCGTTCTCTCTCTCTGCTGGATTTCCGTGACCTTTTGTTTTATATTATTGAATTAATATCTCAGATTTCCCTGCTACTCATCCTGCTAGGAGGATCACGGTCTGAAATGCACTTATTCTTACAGCTCCCGACAAATGTAGTGCTTAGCGGGCATTTGATGAACTGAAAGAGATATTGTAAAAAGAAGTCCGTGAGAAAGACACCGAGATTTGTTCCTATCCTCAGTGCTCTAATACGGTGTGAGAGGGAAAAATAGACCCTTCCCCCAGGTTATCTGAATGTATCACTAAATTAGATTTTACAGAGAAAAAAATCAATTTTCAAAACAAAGGTTATAAACTCTATTTGTCCCTGTGTCTCCATGCCATTTATATTCTTTATAAGTATGATGGTATCTCTAACCCTCTAGAACAAACGTGACTTTAGAACTTCCTTCAAGTCTTAAACGTGACCTTCTTGATGGGGCCTTCCCTGAGTACCTGTCAAAAAATACAATCACAGTCGGTTGACTTCCTCTGCCTGACACGACCTCATTATTTCTCTCTGTGCACACGGTGCACAAAACCTTATAAAATTCTGTATGGTTCATTTTTAAAATTTTATTTTATTTTATATTTTTGATTTCATGTTGTTGTTGACCATGAACTTCAAAATAAATGAAAGTGAGAGTTTGTATTTTTTTCTTGCTTTGTTTACTGCTATATCCAACATAGATGTTCAATAAATCTGAATGAATGAATGGATATGGTTCATTATATGTCCTTTATATTTAAATCCATTCTAACACAAACTATGTCTGCTGTTTTTCTGTATAAAATCTTTGAAACAAACCCTCTCTCCATGTCTAAAATATTTTCACTCTTGGTCTAGAGAAACTATCTTCTGTTGAGCTACTCTATTCCTTTCTCAAGCTATTTCTATATCCAAAGTGTCACCTTTTTTGATGTCTGTAAGACCAAGGTAGTTCCTCTATCCAATATTTCATTAACACTCAGTGAGTTAATGAATCAAATTGAGATAAATTTTTGGTTTTTTTAAGTTTTGTCCCCCCAACCTTGTGCTCTAATGACTGTTTCTCAATGTCTCAGGCAGACAGTCCTCCCATATGCTTTGTCCTCCCATGCCACCCACATTTTCTGCTTATATATAGAATTTCTACCATTTCAAGTACTTTCTCCCTAACTTTCCCACCAAACTTTGTCTCTCCCTTCTTTCCCAGCTGCCAAAACACCACTCCTGGTGTTTTGGACTGAACAATTTCAGTCCAAAATTACCTGATTGTATTCACTTTGACCATTCCAGAAATGAAGGTCTGTCAGTCATTCCAAACGTATGTGTTGGGAAACTGTTGGACACTAGGCACTAGTCTGGGTACTGGCTATAGACTGGTTATATACTGGAAAACCCAGAAAACAAGTTGAACAAACAAGTTGAAATGGAGATGAAATTCCAATTCTTTATTGCTGCCTTCCCACCAGGTGTTAAGGTCCGCCATTAAACACAACTGGGGCCATGTCCCTGGGGCTAATGCCTAGGTAAGGACCCTAATCTCAGGTATGGTTTGAGTCTCAGTTTCTGGGAGTTGCACTTTGTATGTGCATATCTGCGTGTATAAAAAATATATTTATTTTTTAACTGAAACGCACATTCCTTCCTTACTATATATAAACACATGCTCCCGGACTGTATCCTTGCTCACCTCTCCTGCTCTCAGTATTTTCGTTTTGTCATATCCTGAAGCAGTGTGGGACTCTAAGGTTTGGGAGGGGAGTAAATTGCTTGCCAGTCAGAGTGATTGGTCTCTCTATGAGGATAAATTAATCAAGCAAGTGAGAAGCTTTAAAGCAAATGCCAGGTATCACTTTTCACACAGTTCCTTTTTGGGGGAATGATGTGAAGACATTTTCATAACTATCGTGTTACTACGCATCAGACCGTGCCAACAAGCCGCAAGTGGCATGGTCAGCTCAAAACACATTTAGGCCTTGAATTAAAGCTTGAAATTTAAAGCGTGATAACATATGAACAAGGTGCAAAATTCCTAGAGAGAAGATTCAGTTAGTATAACATCACCTATAGCCTCTGAGCTGCAAGAAGGTGTTCTGGAAATCTTCCTGTAATGCCACGAAGTTCTCCAGGTCTGCTCACTGTGTGTGTGTGTCTGTGTGTGTCTGTGTGTGTATGGTCACCCATGTGAACACAAAGCCACTCTTCACCAACATCACTACCCAGCCAATGCTTCTATCTTCTCTTATATGTTAAGTGCATTTTTGAGAAATACAGAATAAAAAATGGATTGCCTTCATTGCCAATCCAATGCAGTATCTGGAAGCTTGGAGGCAAGAGGAGCATGAATGTGAGGGATATATTGAATAGATAAGTTGCCACAATCAGTTGAATCAACAATCTTGGATAAAATTGAGCTTTTTATTTTATTTTTTTTAAGATTTATTTAATTTTGGAAGAGTGAGTGTGTGTGCATGCACAAGTGGGGAGAAGGGGTAGAGGGAGAGAATCTCAAGCAGACTCCCCCACTGAGAGAGGTGTTCCTGGCAGGGGCTCCATCCCCTGACCTTGAGATCATGACCTCAACCAAAATCATGTGTCAGACCTTAACCGGCTGAGCCACCCAGACGTCCCCAAAGTTGAGTTTTTCAAGTTACAGGAAAAATTAGAGTTCTGGGATTTGCACTAAATTTGCATCATGTATATTCTTGGTTGTTCTGGCCATTATTATATATGATGGCTCATTCAATTTTTTAAAAAATGGATCTAAAATTTATTTCCATTTGCTAAATTCATTCTCTAAAAATCCTATATTTCAATTTAGTAAAGTGACCTTCAGTGTTCGGCCAAGGCCTTTAAAATTTTAGCCCTTTTACTGGCGGTGTAGTGGGGGAGAAGCACCACCATGATATATGTTTTCCTTTAAATCCTTTCCTGTTGAAGGGAAATGGTTCAGCACTGAAACTCTCAGAAGTTATTTTTGGCATCATTTCTTTGTCCTATCCCCAAGTGATTTTGCTGTATCTATTATTCTTATCAGATTATGAAAATGGTACCTTATTTCTCATTTTGAGCGTGGAAAAGGAAAACAAAAAGAAAATTCATCCACAGATCCTGAAGTACTTGGGATGCAACCATAATCTCTGCTCAATTAAATTAATAAAGTTAATGATTCTTGGGTTTTTTTTTTTAAGATTTTATTTTTTATTTATTTGAGACTGAGAGAGAGAGAGCACACACACAAGCTGGGGGAAGGGGCAGACTCCCCTTTGAGCAGGGAGCCTGACACGGGGCCCAATCCCAGGACCCTGAGATCATTATCTCTGCCGAAGGCAGATGCTGAATGGGCTGAGCCACCCGGGTACCCAAAATTACTGATTCCTCATAAGGTAACACCCAGTTGTGCATTTGAAGAAATACAGGCCAAACTTAATGTTATTTCTTCTATTTTCTTAAAAATATTTGCTATTGGTCCCTCCTAACCCACACACACATATGTATGCATATATCCGTTAATATGCATAGAGTATTTAAAGAATCAACAGAATGAGAGCATATTTGAGTCTTTTATTTCCTTATAAGATATCATTACTGTTAAGTCTAAAAGATATGTTGAAAGCATGTATACATACTTTTGGCTCTCTTCCTCTCTACAATTCATTACAATCCAACCCCATTAAAATTTCTACTCACATTTTATGATAATGTAGCCTGGCCACAATGTTAGTAATATTAATTTTGATTTACAACAGATAAGTTTTGTATTGTGTAAGATACTGTCAGTCGTATCTTCAGCCCTGCTAAAACTTAAGAGCTTCTTTTTAATTAAAATAGTCTTTGATGATTCTGCATATATCGCAGACAATCTAATCTTAGTTTGTTGAACACATTGAATCAATATCGATCTCATTCATAAGGTTCTGAGATTTCTAAATCTTTATTGTTTAAATGATTTGAGTTTGAACTTGCACATTTTGGTAAGAACTGATTTAGGAGCTCAGACCCTGAAGTCCTTCTCTTTAACTTTCATGGTTTCTAGCAATACAAAACTTTCTCTATACCTAGACAACATTCACTTATTGTGCCTTCTTAATCATAAATTCTCTTTCCTAGGAAATAAACAACTATTAAGTTCAAGCAAAGTCTACTTTGCTGATCATAACTTAATTGAGCAGAAGATAATTTGTCAGCAATACTTATGTAGCATTGGCTCTAACATTACAAGGTTTCAAATGCATTCTCCTTTTCATGATTTCTGAAAATTTCCAGAGCTATCAACTAATCAGAAACTCCTTATGCAGTGAGTAAGCCCTGTTTAAAAGTGAATTTTTGTTGGGAGAACAATCTGCCTGGGAATTTTGTGCACAATCTTTATAATACTATAAATGAATCACTGAAAATGGGAAGCACAGAAGTCTATCTGAAACCTTGGGATTTGACTTAAATTTTTTTCCTCTTACATTGAAATTACATTTTCCTGGATACAAACTTTTTACAAATTTGAGGTGCATTTTCACAATTCCGGTCATGCACAGGAATCTGGTTTGCAGATGCTTCGTTCTCTAATTGTATTTTCACATCGCATGAATTAATTACTATGATGATAAAATGCTCTGTTGTTTCTACACTACTTCCATTAGCACCATACCTTCACTCTCCTGGTGAACGATTAGAGATCTTTCTGGAAAAATATGCTAATACCCACTTTTATTTAAAACAAACAAACAAACAAACAATGGAAATAAGAAAAAGATAAACTTTAAGCGTCATACCTGAAATACTGATCAAGTGGAGATGAGTATAAAATTGTGTGTGTCAAACAGTGAAAAACTTTGCAAGTATTAACATGGATAGGGATGTAACTGCAAGAAGTTGAATCTAAAATCACTTAGGAGAGAAGGGGTGGGGGATGGGCAAAATAGGTGAAGGGCAGTGGGAGGTATGGACTTTCAGTTAGGGATTAAATAAGTTAGGGGGATGAAAGGTACAGCACAGGGAATATAGTCAATAATACTGCAGTAGTGTTGTATGGAGACAGATGAGAGCTACTTTTGTGGTCAGACCAGCATAACATAGAAAGAAGTTGAATCACCATGTTGTACACCTAAAACCAAAGGAACATTATGCATCAACAATATTCAAATACAATAAACAAGCCAACAAATAAATAAAATCAAGTAGGTAGAGAGGACAAACTTAGAGATTACCATGAGCTCGGTTTTACCTGAGCACTTATAGTTTTCCTTCACTTTCAAGTTGTTTTTATGAAAAAATACATTTTTATAGCATCAGAAGACAGAAATAGAACTGTGACGCATTTCAATATTTATATGGAAAACCTCACAATGTTTTTACCATTTAACTACGTTTCTACTCTGAAAAATTGGCAGAGGTCTCCATGCCTGCTGTATGAGACCAGTGCCCGCGTGGACGCAGCACTTCTGCCATACAAAGTAATGCACAGTTCCCACAAAGCTGCCATGTTCTGCTTCCGGTCTTGGCTTCCTGCCTTTATTCACCTAGAAGATAAGCTTTACCTCCTCCAGATAACTTTCCTTGGTTTCCCTTCTGCCCAACCTTGGAAGAAGATGCACTCAGATGAATCGGAGGAGGAAAGGGACTGCTTCCCTTCCAACTCCATGCTCCCAGAGCTACAAATCCAGACTCTGGTGGAGCCCAAGGATTGTGGGAATGCTTTGAACCAGAGGGCATGTTCAAACTCTTGATTCTTTACTGGACTGGACTAAGGTATAAGAATGACCTGGAATTTAGAAAATCAGAAAAGAAGAATTTGACAGAGTAGTTGAAGCAGTGGTTGAAGTAGGGAATGACCCAGTGAGTTGAGAGTCCTCAAGGAACCAGATGGCTTATGTAATTGTACGTGGGGTTGCATTGGATATGTATTCCAGGAGATTTTCTTTTTTTCTTTTAAGATTTTATTTATTTATTTGACAGACAGAGATCACAAGTAGGCAGAGGCAGGCAGAGAGAGAGGGGGGGAAGTAGGCTCCCTGCTGAGCAGAGATCCCAATGGCAGGGCTTGATCCCAAGACCCTGGGATCATGACCTGAGCCAAAGGCAGAGGCTTTAACCCACTGAGCCACCCAGGTGCCCCATATGCTGGGAGATCTTAAGAGTATGTGTTCTGTATTGTGAGATGAGGCTGGAGGAGTTGATACAGTACTGTGACTCAGAGCTGTTGGCCCTTGGAGTCTTGGGACATTAGGTCCGGAGGCAGTCAGTCAGGTTTATGAGAGCCACCTTTATTTGCAAGATATTGTCACTGATTGTGGGAGGAAGTGAGAAACTGAGAAAGGACAGAAAATGGGGATGAGGTTCTTCAGCTACATGTTAGAGAACATGGAACCAAGACGTGGGCTTGGATAACTTGCAGGTATAATTTATTGTTTTTTTCCAGGTAAACAGAATGAAAACTATCTGTTTTAAAGTTCTCTGTAGTATCTCTGTGGCGCCTTTACAGGTTGAGATCACATTAGTTGATCTAGTTTGTTTGTCTGAGATGAAAGGTGATTTTTGCAGTGCTCCTTTTCAGACACCCAGGGAGATCCTTGCTGGACTTGGGACATCTGGGGAAGTCTACCATGTTTAATTTCTATATTTCTTTTATTTATTTTTATTTTTCATTTTTAAATTTATTTTATTTATTTATTTTTTTAAGGATTTTATTTACTTATTTGATACAGAGAGAGAGGTCACAAGTAGGCAGAGAGGCAGGCAAAGAGAGAGAGGAGGAAACAGGCTCCCCACTGAGCAGAAAGCCCGATGCAGGGCTGGATCCCGGGACCCTGGGATAATGACCCAAGCCAAAGGCAGAGGTTTTAATCCACTGAGCCACCCAGGTGCCCCAAATTTTTGTTTTCTTGATCAGATTCCCAAGCTTCAGAATGACATGCGTCTACAAACGTCAGATGGTCCAACCTCTATTATAGTTTTATGTTCCTCATCCTTGATGAATTGCCCTGCCCCAAGCCATCGAGGCACACATACACACACACACCTAGGGTCAAGTCATCACCACAAATCTCAACTGGTAATGCTGAATTGTGCCATAGTGATTTTTATAATCAGGATCACAGAGAATGACCCTTTTTGGGTGAGTATTTATATGCATTGTAAACATCTTCCCTTAAAACGTTATTACCTCCATTACCTGTTTTGGGAGACTCCCTATGAGAAACCAATATTCTATTTTGGATATGCTGATTGGTGACTATATAGTTTCTTTCTTCTTTCTCTCCATCAGCTTTCAACACAAAACTCAGGCACTAAACAGTGAACCCATAGGCAGACATTCAGAATCATTTGTTGACTGACAGCCTTCCAAGAACAGATACCTTCATTTGACAACACTGTTTTGTATGACATTTGTCCTCTTCATCCAGGCACCAGACATCTGCTCTGTATTCAGTGTCCTAGTGTCTGCACACTGCAACACATTTCTGACCATAAGACTTCCCTCTTTTTTACATGAATACATGGCTTGATATGGTGTTAAAAAGAATACTCCATGGACCCCTGGGTGACTCAGTTGGTTAAGCATCTGACTCTTGATTTTTGCTCAGATCATGATCTCAGGATTGTGAGATAAAGCCCTGAATCAGGCTCTGTGCTCAACGTGGAGTCTGCTTGAGATTCTCTCCCTCCCCCTCTTTTTCACCCTCTGTCCCTCCTCCCTCACTTTCAAGTAAATAAATAAATATTTTAAAATTGATTTTACTTCTTTTTAGATTTTATTTATTTGACACAGAGATAGAGAGCACAAGTAGGCAGAGTGACAGCAGAAGGAGAGGAAGAAGCAGACTTTCCACTGAGCAGGGAGCCTGATGCTAGGCTTGTTCTGAGCTGAAGGTAGCCACTTAACTGACTGAGACACCCAGAAGCCCCAAATAAATCTTTTTATGGGTAGCTTAATTAGATAAGAGTGAGGGCTGTAGATTTGGGGAGCCTTTGCTTAGGCTTTATTATGTCAGAGAAGTTTAATCAGAAGGTTCTGATGAATCTGGGATCAGACCAGGGTCTTGTGGAGAGTCTCTGACAAGCCATGGTTTGGTCAACTGAACTGTGCCATTTCTCCCCACAGGAGGGCTCAACCCTGGGGCATAGGAACACTTCTGTGTGGGCACTGTACCCCATGATCTGTGCTGCTTTTCTGGCAACAGCTCCTGTTGGGTTCCCTATGTAGTCTTCTTCCCTCTCTTCACTTAGTATCTAGTATCTAGTATCACAAAGAGCAGTCGGTCTTTAACTCATCACTTGTTAGAAAAATGCCTACTCCCTCCCTTTAAAGATTTATTTATTTACTTCCAGAGAGAGAATGAGAGAGCACAAGCAGGAGGACCAGAGGGAGAAGGAGAAAGAATCTCAGGCTGACTCCATGATCAGGGCAGAGCCTGACTTGGGGCTCGATCCCACAACTCAGAGATCACGACCTGTCCTGACACCAAAAGGCCGACACTTAATAGACTGTGCTACCCAGGGACCTCTCCCTCCTTTTAAAGAAACTCAGTTACTCCATTATTTTACCTGCTCTGGCCCTGAGGAATGCCCCATTATAGACATTGTAATCCTACGCCGGTTCAAAGGGGGCTGAAGCTGTGCCTGGGCTGCAGATGGGAAGTTGGGGACAAATGTAGGCACTTCCAGTAGCTCTTGAAAGGGGCTCTGCACCCCCCAGCCCCCACCCTGGCAGCCTGCAGGCTAACCACACCATCTTGGAAAAAGGATTTTGAGACCCCGCCATATTTCCATTACTCAATGTGTTTGAAGGTGGCCTAGAATAATCAGCCATGCCTCAGCCAGAAGCCCAGACAGCTGGATTTACTTCTGTTGGTTATCTTTCAATCAGAGTCATCTCTCCAGGCTTTGAATGCTTCATCCCTAAAGTCTGCATAATACTAACTTCTGCTCAACTATGCTTTGGGGCTGGGGAGGACTACAGAAGAAAGAGTCAAAAACTCTGAAAAAAAGAAAGTCTCCTTGAAACTGCTTATACCCAGGTTGGATTTCAAGAATTATGTTCAGGGATCTACATTTGCAGAGGATGAAGAAGAATAGGAAAATGGGTTTAACTACAGAATGAAGACAAATCTGAGAAGAAACAGGGTGGAAAGTTGAGGTGGAACGATGTATATATTTCTTCAATCTATTTCATTTTGCTGACTTTATGCATTAGACTAAGTGTGTAAGATGAGAAGTGGCATGGAGGTCTTTTCTTTCTTTCTCCCCCAACCCCCCAGTATGTTAGTTTGCAGTGCAAACTGGAGGATTCTGAAATAATCAGTCTTGGTGACAAAGTTTCTATGATTTATGATTGATTATAAGATTTTTCAATCACCGTGGATGTTACATTTGTTTTTGGTTTAAGGAAAAGTTTCCGTTAAGTCGCAGATAACCAGAAAGTTTACCTATTACAGCAGTTAAAATTTAAGTTAGGCTAAAAATCAGACATACTTCAGTTTTAGATATGATGACTTGATTTGCAAAATTTTATTGATAAATCTTTTGTTTTACAAACTATCATTGACTTCAGAGAGTTTTCTTTTCAGGGTATAAAGCAAAATGATTTCTCAGAGAAATACTACCCTCACTAGAGTTTCCAATACACATATAATTTATCTGAATAGGATTCTACCCAAACTGAAATTACTGATGATAAAACAGCTGGATCAATATTAAAATAGCTAAATTACGGTTTCATTGAAATCATCGTCAACAAAATTTAAATTCACGTACCTGGTAGGAATTCAATTGACAACAATTGAAAGATGTATCACATTTTGGTAAACATGAGTTGATTTCTGTGTTCTTTTAAATTATGATAATTATAGCTAGTTTCCTCTGAAGAATATGTTTTCATGTATATTATCCCATTTGTTACCATAAGATCCCTGTAAGGGACAGATGTAACAGTCTTCAATTTACAGATAAGGAAAGTGGGGTGCAGATGGCCAAATTCGCCTAAAGTAAAGTTGGACTACCACACTGGCTTCCACTGAGACTTTTATGGATTTTGATGTTAAATGCTTTGCTTAAGCAGAAGGAAGGGTGTGTAGAATATATAGCAAATAGTAATTGTTACCCAATCCCTACCTTCTTTCCTTCCTACCTTCTTTCCTTCCTTCCTTAAGACCTTAGTAGATCATCATATACCTGTCCCTCTATAAGATGGAGGCCAGCCAAATATATGTTGCTACCCACCTGATAGTTTAATTAAGGACAGATGAATTCACAGCAGAATTCCCTTGTCTGTTAAAAACAATCTAACTCAGACTACATGTTGGAACTATCTGACACTTAGGTTTAGAATCTTATTCAAAACCTTGTCTGTCTCAATTTAGACAAGAGAAAGGGTGATCTTATTCAGGGATGGCAAAGTTTCCAACTGATATGTCAGCTCCTATGATTGGAAAGAGATGACCAGAGAGAGTCCTCGTGGAAAGGTTTGTGAAGTCGAATCAGTACTCAAGGAGAAAGTGTCGTGACCCATCAGGCGTACCTTGTGATGAAGGGAGGTCAGCCTGGGCAGCAGGTGGGATAAGCGGCAGTGATAGGGATGTGTGTCAATTATAATAAGCTGCTCCTAAACCTACTGGCTTAAAACAAAAACCATTCATTTGCTTATAATTTTGTATTTGGTTTAGGTTAGCTGGGCAGTTTTGACCTTGGCCTGGGGTTACTTAACTTCTCTCAACTGTGTCTGGTCTGAGACTAATGATTCAAGATGGCCTGACTCAGAGGTCTGGAAATGAAGTGAAGTTGTTGACTAGAGTAATCTGGTATTTTTCTTGTGGCCTCTTCAGTTGGATAGACTGATTTTTTTTTTTTTTTTAATGTTGGTGGTAGTGTCCCAGGAAAGCAATCCTCATTGTACAAGTGTTTATCAAGGCTTTGCTGGAATCACATTTGCTGATGTCCCATTGGCTAAGGAAAGTCACATGGCCAAGCTCAGAATCAATGTGGGAGGGAACTATACAAAAGCATGGATACTGGGCACTATGGATCACCAGATGCCATGGTAAAAGAGCATCATCACTTCTGCTCTCTTGCATTTTAGGATCCTTTGTCATGCCATATCTCAGAAATCTTTATGAAAAGGGAAACCCAATTGTAATGGTTCAGTTTACTGAACATATATTAATTGCAAAGTATTTTATAGAGAATACTAAAGCACAAATGTCAAGTCTTGACCTTTTGGGAACTGACGGTAGAATGAGGAAGGTGAGTCATGTACAGAAAACAATAACAACAAAACATATAGCACAGGTGGGTTTTCATAAATGTTTTATGAGTTTTATAGACAATGAGTGCTATAGGACTTCATGAAAAGGAATGCTGTCTTTGGGGAAATCAGAGAGCAGTTTATGAAGATCATATGTAAAAAGGGCTTGGAAAGATGGATCAGATAAAGATGGATTTGTTTTGTTACAAAGGTAATACACTTTTATTGTATAAAATTTGGAAAGAAGGGAAAAAAATGCAAAAACCCTTCATTTTTACCATGCTTCTATGCATAGATGCATATATATTTAAAATGTATTTAGGAACAGAATTTTGCTAATAACAATGCATTGCAAATATTTTCTACAAAATTAAATAGTTTCATTACTTTCCACTTAAATGGTTGCATTGCATTCCAACTAATGTTATGCACTATAAATAATTTAACTGCCTATTGATGAATATTTAGGTTATTTATTTCCCTGTCCTTAAACAATGCTGCAATAAAAATCCCTGTGGGCAAATCTTGGCTAATGATTTCCTAAAGAGAAATTCCTAAAGGAGAAATCATTAAATCAAAAGGTATATAGATCTATATTTAAAACTTTTTAGGGTAATACACATAATGCCAAATTGCATACTTGGAAAAGCTGCACCAACTTATGGTTTTATTACTTTAAAAAAAAAAAGATTTTATTTATTTATTTGAGAGAGAGAGAGTGCATGTGTGAGAGAGAGTCGGGGAGAGAGAGAGACAGAATGCACAGACGGGGCTCAGAGGGAGAAGCAGACTCCTTGCTGGGCGGGTAGCTTGTTGTGGGGCTTGACCTGAGGACCTGGGATCATGACCTGAGCTGAAGGTAGACTCTTAACCAGCTAAGCCACCCAGGCCCCCCTATGGTTTTATTACTATAAGAGTTTGCATTATAGTAAAGTTACAATACCTTACCAACATGGGTATTCTGATTGGGTTTTTAACTTTTTGGTTTGAGGTTAAAAAACTCTCTTACCTACTTTTAACTAGTGCTAATTTAATTATTTTCTGTGAATTAGCTATTCGAAACCTTTATCCATTTCCTTGGTGCTTTTAGTCTTTTCTAAGGCATGTGAAAGCTCTTTGTGTATTAAATAAAGCTAATAACTGTTTGTCTTACATATGCCACAATATTTTGTGATTTTTTTAAGGGATTTTCATGTATTTAATCTGTATGTTTCTCTATAATCTTTCTTTTATGGTTTTTGTTTTTGGTGCCGTAGACCAAACACTTTCAAAAGGTCTTATCTAAACTTCACATTTATTTCTTTCTAGAACTTTGCCATTTTATTTTTTTATATTTAAAATTTTATCCGTTTGGAATTTATAAATCTTTATTTGTTTATGGAAGTATAGTTGACACACAATATTACATTAATTTCAGGTGTACAACAGAGTGATTTGACAGCCCCACCCGTTATGCTATGCTCACCACAAGTGTAGCTCCTGGCCGTCAGTACCGTTGACCATGTGTCCTGTTGTGTACCTTTCATCCCTGTGATCTTATTTTGATGTGTGGTACATTTTTTTAAAGACTTTATTTAGTTATTGGACAGGTAGAGATCACAACTAGGCAGAGAGGCAGGCAGAGAGATAGGAAGGGAAGAAGGCTCCCTGCCTAGCAGAGAACCTGACGTGGGGCTCTATCCCAGGACCCTGGGACCACGACCCGAGCTGAAGGCAGAGGCCCCAACCTACTGAGCCACCCAGGCGCCCCTGTGTGGTACATTCTTAAGTGTAACCTGCGTGTGTGTGTGTGTGTGAACATGTGCATGTAGGAGTGCCCACACACGCAAATGGCTAAGGTGTGGAACTAGCAACATTTATTGAACACTTTCATGGGTAAATAAAATCATTCTAAACAGACAGCATAGAGCATCGAATCATGCAAAAGACAATAAGAAAACATAGAATAGGTAGGAGGTATGCAAAATAAAAGTAGGGCTACTCATGTGAATCTGTCCATTCTTATAAATTGATTGTCAGAAAACCAAGGGGAAGGGATAAGATGGTAAAAAGTCTTGGATGACTAGGAAGCATAGATAAATGTGGCTGATGGCTTTGTTCTTTAGGAATTTGGGATGGTTAAGGTACAAGAATGGGAGAGGAGCAGGTTGACAGCACTTGACTCTTGAAGTTCCTGCTGCCTGGCCCTGAACTTCTTCCCTAGTGCTGGAACTGAATATTTGTGTCTCCTTCTTATGTTTGTAAGCCCTCTGAGAGACACTATGGCCATATGAGTGCCCATCTCACTGCTTCCAGAGCCACGTCAAGAGCTCCTGGGAATGTTTCAGAGCCTGGGAGTTCCCTCTTTCCTGAGTATGGCAAGGAGGACCTCCTCCTTCCCTCCTGCCTGCTGGCCTCACTCTCTGTGGGTGCCACTCTGTTTTCTCAAACACCAAGGGAAGCTGCAAGGACCTTGTGTTGTGGTGGTCTCTTTCTGGAGTTCAAGCCGTCAGGGATGATGTAGATTATTTCTTGGGGAGGATTAGAAATTTTTAAAAAGCTGGTTTAGGGACATCTGGGTGGCTTGTTGGTTGAGCGTCTGACTCTTGGTTTCAGCTCAGGTCATGATCTCAGGTCGTGAAATAGAGCCCCAGGTAGGTTTCTGTTCAGTGAGGAGTCTGCTTGTTGATTCCCTCTCTCCCTTTCCCTCTGCCTCTTCCCCTGCTTGATCACTCTCTCAAATAAATAAATAAATCTTTTTAAAAAGTGCTGGTTTTTCATGGTTCACCTCCCCTTCCAATTACCCAAAAGCACATACCCTCCCCAATGTCCATAACCCTATCCTCCTTCTCCCAACCCCCCTCCCCCAGCAACCCACAGTTTGTTTCGTGAGATTAAGAGTCACTTATGGTTTGTCTCCCTCCCTATCCCATCTTGTTTCATGGATTCTTCTCCTACCCACTTAAGCCCCCATGTTGCATCACCACTTCCTCATATTAGGGAGATCATATGATAGTTGTCTTTCTCCGCTTGACTTATTTCGCTAAGCATGATACGCTCTAGTTCCATCCATGTTGTCGCAAATGGCAAGATTTCGTTTCTTTTGATGGCTGCATAGTATTCCATTGTGTATATATACTACATCTTCTTGATCCATTCATATGTTGATGGACATCTAGGTTCTTTCCATAGTTTGGCTATTGTGGACATTGCTGCTATAAACATTCGGGTGCACGTGCCCCTTTGGATCACTATGTTTGTATCTCTGAAAAACAATCTGAGGGGTTTAAAGTGACGGGGGGGTGGGAGGTTGGGGTACCAGGTGGTGGGTATTATAGAGGGCATGGCTTGCATGGAGCACTGGGTGTGGTGAAAAAATAATGAATATTGTTTTTCTGAAAATAAATAAATTGGAAAAAAAATGCTGGTTTTACCTGTTTCAAAGAGGATAGTCTTGAAATTGTGCCATGCTTCATATTCATGGAGAACTAGCACAGCTTAGTTGATGAGAGGGTTCTGAAGTCACTCGAATCAGGTTGGGTTCAAGTCCCACCTCTGCTACATCCTTGCTATGTGACCTGGAGCTAATGATTTAAGTCCTCTAAGCCTCCATTTCCTCATTTATTCAATGACAATAACTCAATAGGACTAAGTCAATTTTAGCTATCCCATTATACTTCGCCCGGCATTGGTTAAGAGGGGAACACATGATTACATTCTGCCTGATGGGGCCTTAAAGAAGTCTGTCTGGGTTTATAGGAAAAAAAAAATTCCCTTTTGATAAAAAAATGAGATATGTCTAGAAAAAGCTCTCTTCTTCTTTCTTAATTTTGAAGGTGTCATTTGAAGGCTGGGGCTACAGCAGCCATCTTGGAAGCATGAAGGGAAAGCCAAGAATTGCACAGAAAAATAGATTCAAGAGCTTGATGTTATTTTATAAGTGAATTATTAACCTTGCACCTGCCTCATTCAGTATTTTGTTTTCTCAAGGTAATAAAAAGCCTATGTGTCTGAAAGTCCTCAGTAGATATGAACCAGTATTATATCATTACATCATATTACTATAATTAATAAAATGCACCAAATCTGTAGTAACTATCAGGCTCTATTCTCAATGTTCAAGGATACCAGGGACTCAGATAGGAGAAAGAAGATGGGGAGATCGATGGATAGACCTGCACAAAACTACTTGCAATGTGGGCAATTACAATTTCCAGATAAGGCCATTGCTTAGTTGAGGACGCTGTCCCATTATTAAGTATCAAAGAGCAAAGATGAAACAATTAAGTTGTAAAATGAGTTATTTTGGTTTAATTCAGGGTCCAGGACAGAGCCAATGCCACCAATGGAAACCACTGGAAAGGAGAAAGTTAACAACAGCAGAGTGAAATAAAATGTAACACTGAGTTCAAGATTAACATCTGTTAATGATGTTTAATCTGACAATTTACCCAGTTTTCCAGAAATAATTTTTTCAAGATTCTCGACTATTCAGCCATTATAGGATCAAAAAGTAAAGATTAGGCATCACCCCCTTTACCAAAAATACTTTTAGTGTATTTTTCTTTAAAAAAATTTATTGGGATTCCTGGGTGGCTCAGGGAGTTAAGCCTTTGGCTCAGGTCATGATCTCAGGGTTCTGGGATTGAGCCCCGCATTGGATTTTCTGCTCAGTGGGGAGCCTGCTCCCCACCCCCCGCCTGCTCCTCTGCCTTCTTGTGATCTCTGTCAAATAAATAAATAAAATCTTTTTAAAAAATCTTTTTATTTAACATACACACACGCACACACACACACACACACACACACAGAGTATGCACAAGCAGGGGGAGTGGCAGTGGGAGAGGGAGAGGCAGGCTCCCCGCTGAGGCTCAATTCCCAGGACCCTGGGATCATGACCTGAGCCTAAAGCTGTTGCTTAACCCACTAAGCCATCCAGGCACTATGAGCGATCCACAAACTTCCATAGAAAATTGGCTATTGATGATGGGGTCAGAGGAACTCATTAATTTCTAAATTATTTTGAGACAGGACACATTTGGAAATATTGGTATTTAGGTTCTTTAAAAGGGAAAGAAAATAAGATGAAAAACAAAATAACTTTTCAAAAGAAATCTTGGTAGGCATATTGTAATAGCTGTGAGAGCTAAGTGTGTGGTTCAGCATTAGTTGTAGGAACCAGTGACTGGGGTCTTTCCAGACACTCCAGTCCTCTCTGATCCTTCCTGAAGAGAGGCTACAAAATAACTCACGTTTGTTTACTTAACAAATGACACTGTTCCTTCTCAGTGCCTTGCGCAGATTTACCGTATTTCTCCACGTAGATCACCAATTCATGTGTTGTCAGTGTCGTTAATTTTTTCTATTTGGATTACTGTTGCCAGCTTCTACAGCAGGCTTCTTAACACATCTGTGCCTACTGCAGATGACCATAGTTCTTTTGTGCCCACTGACTATTTCAGTGAATTTATTTTGGCATTAAGATTCAATGGTTTTCTCTGAGTAATGGGTCCATATCTTCCCAGAGCAGCCCACGTACCACTATTGGGGGGGGCGGTTAATGAGTTCCACAGGACAACTTACCCATTCAGATCACAGCTCCTGTCTTCAAGGTTAGAGAAACTGATGAGATGCTTCTCGTTAATTTTGCAGTTGAATTCTTTTTCTTTCCACCTTTTTCTACTAAACCCTCACAGAGACCATGGGTGAGTTTTAATTAGGATTCATTGATTTATGTTTCTGAAAAATGGTTCTGTTTGCTTTGAAGAGATTGTATAGGACACAGTAAGCCTGGAAACAAGGGGGGCTGTTAGTAAGCAGTGTGTGTAAGGATTGTGATTTAGAAAAGAGATGTGGATGGAGCAGAGATGAAGTTTGGAGCGCTTGTTGATGGATTAGATGCAAGTGTATCACAGCAAGGAAAGGAAACTTGAGGACATGGATCTATAGATATGTCATGTAATGACATGGGAACCCTTACAGGGAAAACACAAGATCTCCTTTCCTGCCCCAAAGACTAGGATAAGATGTTAATCAAATTAAAACATGAAAAGGGGGAAGATCAGCTTAAAACAGGCTCACGTGAAAAATAGAACAGGTATTTGTTGATCACAATCAAGATAGCCTGGGCAATGCATTAAAAAATAAATATTTTAAAAATATGTAAATAAGTAAATCCCTCAAACATTGGTAGCTCCTTAAGAGGACTTGGTGAAGAGAACATTTAGCACAGAGATTAGTAGGACATTTGGGAATGGGGCACAACTCTCTTCTTCAAATACCTACAGGTGTATTTTTCCATCTTACTCTAGACGTGGCTGGAAGATTCCATGTAAGTGGAGAAAGAAAACTTCTACTTCCAACTAGAATGTTGTTTCCTAAAGTACAGTGAGCTTAGCATACTCTAGATAATTCAGACAGCAGCTGGGCCATGATTTGTTAGCAATGTTATGAGTGCACTTCGGCAGTGAGCAGAGTAGATGACCTATGAGTATTTCCTATTCAAGGATTCTTGGAGTCATTTATTTATTGTTGTCTCTATTAACATGTTTAGCATCTTCGGATTTGAAACTATGAAGCTAGGGGAGGTTTTTCCAGCTCCCTATAGGATTATTCCCTTGATTCCTTGCCTCCCATCATTGACTTTTAACTGACTTCTTTACTTTTTTGTGGCAAGAGACCAACTTTCCCTGACATGTTTAGAGTAAAAACTAAATATCTTACCTCAACTCGGCTGTTTCCTGGAGATTCCTCTCACATAGTTCATGCCTTTGTCCCACCGTTCCCTCAAACTACATATGCTCAAAGTTTATCTCCTTAATTCCTCCCTCCCTCTTGATCTTCCTGGGAGGCATCGCTCTGACCATCTGACTTGCATTGCCATCATTAATCCAAGTCCCAATTAAGTAACTCATGCACCATTACAAAGCCTTCTTTCTACTCTGGTTAGTGGCCAACTTCTGACTGTTCTGATCTGTTCTACACACATTTGTCAGATTAATTACCCACCCCTCCCCAAATACATCTGATTCCATCATTCTCCTGACCAGAACCCAGTCTCTGCAAGAGACTATTATAAAAAAATTTGTAAACAACATGGCTGCCTTTGAAGATTTGACCCTCTTCTCCAGGCTCATCTTTTTTTTTTTTTTCCAATTTATTTATTTTCAGAAAAACAGTATTCATTATTTTTTCACCACACCCAGTGCTCCATGCAAGCTGTGCCCTCTATAATACCCACCACCTGGTACCCCAACCTCCCACCCCCCCGCCACTTCAAACCCCTCAGACTGTTTTTCAGAGTCCATAGTCTCTCATGGTTCATCTCCCCTTCCAATTTACCCAAAAGCACATACCCTCCCCAATGTCCATAACCTTCCCCCCTTCTACTACCCCCCTCCCCCCAGCAACCCACAGTTTGTTTCGTGAGATTAAGAGTCACTTATGGTTTGTCTCCCTCCCTATCCCATCTTGTTTCATGGATTCTTCTCCTACCCACTTAAGCCCCCATGTTGCATCACCACTTCCTCATATCAGGGAGATCATATGATAGTTGTCTTTCTCCGCTTGACTTATTTCGCTAAGCATGATACGCTCTAGTTCCATCCATGTTGTCGCAAATGGCAAGATTTCGTTTCTTTTGATGGCTGCATAGTATTCCATTGTGTATATATACCACATCTTCTTGATCCATTCATCTGTTGATGGATATCTAGGTTCTTTCCATCGTTTGGCTATTGTGGACATTGCTGCTATAAACATTCGGGTGCACGTGCCCCTTTGGATCACTACGTTTGTATCTTTAGGGTAAATACCCAGTAGTGCAATTGCTGGGTCATAGGGCAGTTCTATTTTCATCATTTTGAGGAATCTCCATGCTATTTTCCAGAGTGGTTGCACCAGCTTGCATTCCCACCAACAGTGTAGGAGGGTTCCCCTTTCTCCGCATTCTCGCCAGCATCTGTCATTTCCTGACTTGTTGATTTTAGCCATTGTGACTGGTGTGAGGTGATATCTCATTGTGGTTTTGATTTGTATTTCCCTGATGCCGAGTGATATGGAGCACTTTTTCATGTGTCTGTTGGCCATCTGGATGTCTTCTTGGCAGAAACGTCTGTTCATGTCCTCTGCCCATTTCTTGATTGGATTATTTGTTCTTTGGGTGTTGAGTTTGCTAAGTTCTTTATAGATTTTGGACACTAGTCCTTTATCTGATATGTCGTTTGCAAATATCTTCTCCCATTCTGTCAGTTGTCTTTTGGTTTTGTTAACTGTTTCCTTTGCTGTGCAAAAGCTTTTGATTTTGATGAAATCCCAAAAGTTCATTTTTGCCCTTGCTTCCCTTGCCTTTGGCGATGTTCCTAGGAAGATGTTGCTGCGGCTGAGATCGAAGAGGTTGCTGCCTGTGTTCTCCTCAAGGATTTTGATGGATTCCTTTCTCACATTGAGGTCCTTAATCCATTTTGAATCTATTTTTGTGTGTGGTGTAAGGAAATGGTCCAATTTCATTTTTCTGCACGTGGCTGTCCAATTTTCCCAACACCATTTATTGAAGAAGCTGTCTTTTTTCCATTGGACATTCTTTCCTGCTTTGTCGAAGATTAGTTGACCATAGAGTTGAGGGTCTATTTCTGGGCTCTCTATTCTGTTCCATTGGTCTATGTGTCTGTTTTTGTGCCAGTACCATGCTGTCTTGATGATGACAGCTTTGTAATAGAGCTTGAAGTCCGGAATTGTGATGCCACCAACTTTGGCTTTGTTTTTCAATATCCCTTTGGCTATTCGAGGTCTTTTCTGGTTCCATATAAATTTTAAAATTATTTGTTCCATTTCTTTGAAAAAGATGGATGGTACTTTGATAGGAATTGCATTAAATGTGTAGATTGCTTTAGGTAGCATAGACATTTTCACAATATTTATTCTTCCAATCCAGGAGCATGGGACATTTTTCCATTTCTTTGTGTCTTCCTCAATTTCTTTCATGAGTACTTTATAGTTTTCTGAGTATAGATTCTTAGCCTCTTTGGTTAGGTTTATTCCTAGGTATCTTATGGTTTGGGGTGCAATTGTAAATGGGATTGACTCCTTAATTTCTCTTTCTTCTGTCTTGTTGTTGGTGTAGAGAAGTGCAACTGATTTCTGTGCATTGATCTTATATCCTGACACTTTACTGAATTCCTGTATAAGTTCTAGCAGTTTTGGAGTGGAGTCTTTTGGGTTTTCCACATAGATTATCATATCATCTGCGAAGAGTGATAATTTGACTCTTCTTTGCCGATTTGGATGCCTTTAATTTCCTTTTGTTGTCTGATTGCTGAGGCTAGGACTTCTAGTACTATGTTGAATAGCAGTGGTGATAATGGACATCCCTGCCGTGTTCCTGACCTTAGTGGAAAAGCTTTCAGTTTTTCTCCATTGAGAATGATATTTGCAGTGGGTTTTTCATAGATGGCTTTGATGATATTGAGGTATGTGCCCTCTATCCCTACACTTTGAAGGGTTTTGATCAGGAAGGGATGCTGTACTTTGTCAAATGCTTTTTCAGCATCTATTGAGAGTATCATATGGTTCTTGTTCTTTCTTTTATTGATGTGTTGTATCACATTGACTGATTTGCGAATGTTGAACCAACCTTGCAGCCCTGGAATAAATCTCACTTGGTCATGGTGAATAATCCTTTTAAAGTACTGTTGAATCCTATTGGCTAGTATTTTGGTGAGAATTTTTGCATCTGTGTTCATCAAGGATATTGGTCTATAGCTCTCTTTTTTGATGGGATCCTTGTCTGGTTTTGGGATCAAGGTGATGCTGGCCTCATAAAATGAGTTTGGGAGTTTTCCTTCCATTTCTTTTTTTTGGAACAGTTTCAGGAGAATAGGAATTAGTTCCTCTTTAAATGTTTCGTAGAATTCCCCCGGGAAGCCATCTGGCCCTGGGCTTTTGTTTGTTTGGAGATTTTTAATGACTGTTTCAATCTCCTTACTGGTTATGGGTCTGTTCAGGCTTTCTATTTCTTCCTGGTTCAATTTTGGTAGTTTATATGCTTCTAGGAATGCATCCATTTCTTCCAGATTGTCAAATTTGTTGGCGTAGAGTTGCTCATAGTATGTTCTTATAATAGTTTGTATTTCTTTGGTGTTAGTTGTGATCTCTCCTCTTTCATTCATGATTTTATTTATTTGGGTCCTTTCTCTTTTCTTTTTGATAAGTCTGGCCAAGGGTTTATCAATTTTATTAATTCTTTCAAAGAACCAGCTCCTAGTTTGGTTGATTTGTTCTATTGTTTTTTTGGTTTCTATTTCATTGATTTCTGCTCTGATCTTTATGATTTCTCTTCTCCTGCTGGGCTTAGAATTTCTTTCCTGTTCTTTCTCCAGCTCCTTTAGGTGTAGGGTTAGGTTGTGTACCTGAGACCTTTCTTGTTTCTTGAGAAAAGCTTGTACCGCTATATATTTTCCTCTCAGGCCTGCCTTTGTTGTGTCCCACAGATTTTGAACCGTTGTATTTTCATTATCATTTGTTTCCATGATTTTTTTCAATTCTTCTTTAATTTCCCGGTTGACCCATTCATTCTTTAGAAGGATGCTGTTTAGTCTCCATGTATTTGGGTTCTTTCCAAACTTCCTCTTGTGGTTGAGTTCTAGCTTCAGAGCATTGTGGTCTGAAAATATGCAGGGAATGATCCCAATCTTTTGATACTGGTTGAGTCCTGATTTAGGACCGAGGATGTGATCTATTCTGCAGAATGTTCCATGTGCACTAGAGAAGAATGTGTATTCTGTTGCTTTGGGATGAAATGTTCTGAATATATCTGTGATGTCCATCTCATCCAGTGTATCATTTAAGGCCTTTATTTCCCTGTTGATCTTTTGCTTGGATGATCTGTCCATTTCAGTAAGGGGAGTGTTAAAGTCCCCTACTATTATTGTATTATTGTTGATGTGTTTCTTTGATTTTGTTATTAATTGGTTTATATAGTTGGTGCTCCCACGTTGGGGGCATAGATATTTAAAATTGTTAGATCTTCTTGTTGGACAGACCCTTTGAGTATGATATAGTGTCCTTCCTCATCTCTTATTATAGTCTTTGGCTTAAAATCTAATTGATCTGATATAAGGATTGCCACTCCTGCTTTTTTCTGATGTCCATTAGCATGGTAAATTCTTTTCCACCCCCTCACTTTAAGTCTGGAGGTGTCTTCGGGTTTAAAATGAGTTTCTTGGAGGCAACATATAGATGGGTTTTTTTTTTTTATCCATTCTGATACCCTGTGTCTTTTGATTGGGGCATTTAGCCCATTAACATTCAGGGTAACTATTGAGAGATATGATTTTAGTGCCATTGTATTGCCTGTAAGGTGACTGTTACTGTATATTGTCTCTGTTCCTTTCTGATCTACCACTTGTAGGCTCTCTCTTTGCTTAGAGGACCCCTTTCAGTATTTCCTGTAGCGCTGGTTTGGTGTTTGCAAATTCTTTCAGTTTTTGTTTGTCCTGGAAGCTTTTAATCTCTCCTTCTATTTTCAATGATAGCCTAGCTGGATATAGTATTCTTGGCTGCATGTTTTTCTCGTTTAGTGCTCTGAAAATGTCATGCCAGCTCTTTCTGGCCTGCCAGGTCTCTGTGGTTAAGTGAGCTGCCAATCTAATACTTTTACCATTGTATGTTACAGACTTCTTTTCCCGGGCTGCTTTCAGGATTTTCTCTTTGTCACTAAGGCTTGTAAATTTTACTATTAGGTGACGGGGTGTGGGCCTATTCTTATTGATTTTGAGGGGCGTTCTCTGAACCTCCTGAATTTTGATACTCGTTCCCTTTGCCATATTGGGGAAATTCTCCCCAATAATTCTCTCCAGTATACCTTCTGCTCCCCTCTCTCTTTCTTCTTCTTCTGGAATCCCAATTATTCTAATGTTGTTTCGTCTTATGGTGTCACTTATCTCTCGAATTCTCCCCTCATGGTCCAGTAGCTGTTTGTCCCTCTTTTGCTCAGCTTCTTTATTCTCTGTCATTTGGTCTTCTATATCGCTAATTCTTTCTTCTGCCTCATTTATCCTAGCAGTGAGAGCCTCCATTTTTTATTGAACTTCATTAATAGCTTTTTTGATTTCAACTTGGTTAGATTTTAGTTCTTTTATTTCTCCAGAAAGGGCTTTTATATCTCTGGAGAGGGTTTCTCTAATATCTTCCATGCCTTTTTCAAGCCCGGCTATAACCTTGAGAATTGTCATTTTGAATTCTAGATCTGACATATTACCAATATCTGTATTGATTAGGTCCCTAGCCTTCGGTACTGCCTCTTGTTCTTTTTTTTGTTGTGAATTTTTCTGCCTTGTCATTTTGTCCAGCTAAGAGTATATGAAGGAACAAGTAAAATACTAAAAGGGTGGCAACAATCCCAGGAAAATATGCTTTAACCAAATCAGAAGAGATCCCAAATCGTGAGGGGGGATTTCTCCCCCCTCACGACTGGGTGAGGGATCTCCTCTGATTGGGATCTCCTTTGATTGGGATCTCCCAATCTCTTCTGATTGGGATCTCCCAATCTCTTCTGATTGCGATCTCTTCTGATTTGGGGATAAAAAGAGGTTCAAAAAGAAAGAAATAAAAAAAGAATTAAAAAAAAGAGATTGAATTAAAAATTCAATCAAGAATTTAAAAAAGAATTAAGAAAAAAAGATTGAAGAGATTAGGATCTCTTCTGATTTGGGGATAAAAAAAGGTTCAAAAAGAAAGAAAGAAAAAAAGAAAAAAAAAGAATTAAAAAAAAGAAAATGAATAAACAAAAGTATAAAAAAGAAAAAATATATATATTAGATAATCTAGTTAAAAAACGTTAAAAGAGAAAAGGGTAAAAGTTAAAAAAAATTTTAGCAGAAGAAGAGAAAAAAAATGAAAAAGAAAAAAATTAAATTAACTGCAAGACTGAAAAATCACAGGCAGAAAGCCATGAGTTCCGTGGTTTGTTTTCTCCTCCTCTGGAATTCTGCTGCTCTCTCCTTGGTATTGAAACTGCACTCCTTGGTAGGTGAACTTGGTCTTGCCTGGATTTCTTGTTGATCTTCTGGGGGAGGGGCCTGGTGTAGTGATTCTCAAGTGTCTTTGCCCCAGGCGGAATTACACCGCCCTTACCAGGGGCCGGGCTGAGTGATCTGCTCGGCTTTGCTTTCAGGAGCTTTTGTTCCCTGAGCGCTTTCCGTAGAGTTCCGGAGGACGGGAATACAAATGGCGGCCTCCTGGTCTCCGGCCAGGAGGAGCCGAGAGCCCGGGGCCCCGCTCCCCTGTGCGCCCTCAGCGAACAACTCCCAGTAACTCGCGTCTGCCCAACCTCCGGCCGCGCTCCGAGCTCACCGAGCTTGCGACTGGTTCAAGGCAACTCCAAGCTGTGAGCTTACTGTCGGCTCTGTCTCTGCAGCCGGCTTTCCCGTTCCAATATCCGCAAGCTCTGCGACACTCGTACACCTCCGATCCTTCTGTGACCCCGCAGGACCTGAGGTCACGCCGACCCTGTGTGGGCTTCGCCCCGGTTTAGCCTCCGGAGCGATGTCCCTCAGCGGAACAGACTTTTAAAAGTCCTGATTTTGTGCTCCGTTGCTCCGCCGCTTGCCGGGAGCCGGCCCCTCCCCCCGGGGTCTATCTTCCCGTCGCTTTGGATTCACTTCTCCGCCAGTCCTACCTTTCAGAAAGTGGTTGTTTTTCTGTTTCTAGAATTGCTGTTCTTCTTCTCGATCTGCCGATGGATTTGCAGGTGTTTGCAATCTTTAGATAAGCTCTCTAGCTGATCTCCTGCTAGCTGAGGTAGTCTCAGCCTGCTACTTCTCCGCCATCTTGACTCCTCCTCCAGGCTCATCTTTAACCTCTATCCAAAATGAACCCAATATGGCAGCCATTCCCAAAAGACACTTTCATACTTAGTCTTCTTGCTTTCCTTTAAATTAAACTACTCTCTCCCCACTCACATTCCCTTGTCCAAATCATGCTGATCTTAACAAGCCCTTTTCTGAAAAGCTGTAGCCTCTCTGACTACCCACGTCATTTTCTTGTACTCAGACGTCTTGCCTGTTGTCTGTGCTTCACGATTCCTTGCAGGCAAGAATGATGTCTATTCATCTGAAACACTTTTAGCTCCCAGTACAGGACAATGCAATTAGTTGATTAACAAAACACTTGCTGGATGAAGAAGAGCTATGCCCTGTCTTTGTTTAATACAACTGGTTTATAAAACTGGGGTATATTTAGATTTTTTAAACTTGTTTCTGTTTGGTATACAGTCTCTGATTTTTGAATCTGAGAGATTTGTATACTCTTCTTCCTGCTCTGTGAGTTGTTTTTATTGGTGGTATCATGGTTGTTATTCTGTAGGAGTGCTTATAATCTCATGTTATTTGGTGAAGGAGAACATTTTCAGTGTGACTTCCCAGGATTTTCAGATATTATCTCGAGTGCTTTTGTCATTATTAATGCTTGTTACAACTTTTATTTCCCTAAATGCCAGGGTTTATTTCCTTTTGTCTTTAAGCCTGGAATCCTGCTGTGAGGTTTTTCATTACTTAGAGCCATAAATATGTGGACTTCTACCTCTGGGTTTTAAAATTTAAGAGGAAAGTCAAAACTGTGATTCTTATACTTCCCCAATAATGTAATGACAGTTGGATTTTTAATGTTAACTAGATGAAGCCAAAAGAATGCTCAGAAATTTTTTTCAAAATGGTTAAGCCCCCGACAACAAAGCTCCAGACTTCTATTTTCAACAAATCCGGATTATTCTGATAGTAAATATTTCATTTTTCCCCCCAACTGGATTAACCCTGTTTGGCATCCCCTATCAATTTGCAGCTTTGCCTTCTTCGAAGGTGATTTCTAAGGCTTTAAACAAATACTGTAACCATACTTCTAGTTGACTCTTCTGCACCACTGAGAAGAAATTTGTAAATAAATGTTGTTTCTCTTTAAAACATGAGAAACGATAAGATCACATTTTTATTGCAACAGCAAAACAAGTTAGATAGCACAACCAGAATCATCTAAGTAGTGTGTGCTCTTATGCACGGTGGGCTCACGATAATATTTGTTAAATTCAGTCACTCGACAAATACTAATTCTGCCAGTCACAATGTTCAGTAAGACTCCTTCCTTCCTTCTATCCTGTGGATTTCACTGTTCACTGGGTGGAGACAGGGAAATAAGGGATCATTTATAAAAGACTCTTCAGTAGAGCTTATGCCATAAATACATAATGAAGGACATGCCTATCTCTGCTACCAACTTCATAAAGAAGTAGAAAAAGGAAATGAATTTTATTTTTTTTTAAGATTTTATTTATTTGACAGAGAGATCACAATAGGCAGAGAGAGAGGGGGAAGCAGGCTCCCTGCTGAGCAGAGAGCCCAATGCGGGGCTCGATCCCAGGACCCTGAAATCATAACCCGAGCCGAAGGCCGAGGCTTAACCCACTGAGTTACTGAGGCGCCTTAATCCACTGAGGCGCCCCAAGGAAATGAATTTTAAATGATAAGTAGGAATTTTTAAAAGTTGGAAAGGGTAGCAAGAAGAAGGTATTATTAGAAAGAGTAGAGCACATACCAAAATATGAAGTTGTGAAAATACGGCACTTTAAAAAAAATTAATTCAATCAAATTACACATCAGATTGCAAACCATGATTAAGAGCCTTGAATATTTATTTAATTTCTTTTTAGAAGAATAGGAGTTTGCAGATGAGACAGAAGAGGAGTGGCCTGACAGAGGGAAACAAAGAGGGTGAGCTGCTGTGGGAATCCAGAGAAGCCAGGGCTTCGGTTTAGAGAAATGCAACTGGTTTCCAAAGGTGCAAAACTGGTGTGCATACAAGACAGTGATTGTGGAAAGCTAGAGTCAGCTTCTGTGTCAGTCTTGAAAGATATATTCAGGTATTTTAGACTTTAGAGTCTACTATCACAGGTTCTTAGCCAGGGTGTACACTATCTGTGGAGCTCTTAAACAATGCCCTTTAATTCAGATTTAGTAGCTCCAGCATAGGGCATCTGCATTTCCAAAACTCCCGAGAAAGACATGTGTCAGATCTCGCAAGCTAGAAACTAGAGGGGTGCCAAGAAGTCATTGTGTGCACCATGCAAGAAAGTACCATGGTTTTGTTCCAGGAAGATTATTTTTCACTAAAGAGCACTGATTCTCAACCCTGGCTCCAGAAACTTCTGGAGACGTTTTCAACACCCTGAAACACAAGACCCATCCCAGACTAAGTCAGAACCTCCTTTGAGCAAGCCTGAATGTCTATATATTTTAAAAGCTCCTCAGGTGACTTTAGTGATGAGAACCACAGAAGAGAGTTGACACATGAAGCGGAGAAACCTGTTAGGGTTGGTCATTGATAGGAAAGCGTAAGTGCCCTAATCAATTTAAGCCTGTGAAGTTACTGTTCAAGAATTACTCACTGCATTTATAAACATGTAAGATACGATTTTGCTGGGGGACTTCTACTAAGAGTAAAATCCTGTTGCATCTTAAAATTTCTTAGACAGTAACATCTGTGTTTTGTGTCTATTAATCCCACGTTATCATGTAAATATATGGTGGTCTCCTCCCCCGCATGACAACTAGAGAAAGTTAGAAAGAATCTGAGATAAATTCTGAGGATCCTGACAAACAGAAATATAAAGCCATAGTAAAACAGTAGATTTCTCTTTAGGTCAAAGTTAGAAAATCTGGAGTTGGGGAATTCATGTGGAAGAACTAGCATTTGCTATGCACCCACTATGCTCCAGCCAGTAAAGATGGAATGGTTGCAGGGAATCAAAAAACAAAAGTGTGTAATCAGGGACACGTAGTAAGTTTCCTTCATAGAACTTCTCACTTATTTCTCTGAATGGCTGACATACAGGTAATCTCTCTTTTACCCTATTTCCAATCCCTAATTCTTTTGTTGGAAGAGATAGGATTGTCAAAATGAGACTGAAGGTTCCCAGGAAAATGCATGATGTGCCCAGTAGACTTCATCTTATCCACTGCTCTCATGTTGAATCAGTTTCAGGAGTTGTTGAATCCAGGGGGCCAAGAGAAGAATCATCTGTCATGATTTCTTTTTTTCCTCTGCTGCTTTTGGGTAGAAGCAGAGTCAAAGAACTCAGCATGTCCTGGAGAAATAAGCAGTGGTGCAACTTGGAGCATGGGGGACACCAGAGTAGGCAGTAGGAGTTAGTGTCCTAATTTTACTAAGGGATCTCACAGTGGGTTTCTCATGAATGCAATCATTTTCTTCCAAGTGATGTTGCTCCAGTGAATGCACAGAAAGCTCTGCTTCCAGGAGGAATCCTACAATTGTCACTGAACAGTGTCATGGATTGTGTTTCCAATGATGGCTGCAATACCTTTTAAAATATTTAGGTATGTCCTTTTTAAAATGTAAATTAAACTATTTATTTTGATCTAATCGTAGATTCACATGCACTTGTAGGAAATATTATAGAAAGATCCATGTAACAATTACACAGTTTCCCTGAAGGCTAATGTCTTGCAAAAGTATGCTATAATATCAAAGAGTATTGACCTTGATAGTCAAGATACTACAGAGTTCTCTCATGACAAGGATCCTGTGTTACTTTTGTATAAACACACCAAATATTCTCAACATACCCCTGACTCTGACTCTAGCAGTCATTAATCTGTTCATCTTGTTCATAGTTTTGTCATTTCAGGAATTTTTTGTAAATAGAATCATAGTATGTTGCCTTTGGAATTCATAGAGTAAATCCTAGCCCTCAAAAGTGACGGTATCAGGAGGTGGGGCCCTTGGTTAGTGATTAGGTCATAAGGGCAGAGCTTTCCTGAACGGGATTAGTGTTGTCTTAAAAGAAGCTCCACAGAGCTCAGGAGTCCTGTCCATCATATGAGGACAAAATAAGTTTGTGATCCAGAAGAAAGCCTTCACCTGAGCTTCCTAGCACTCTGAGATTAAACTTCTAGCCTCCAGAACTGTGAGAAATAAATTTTTGTCACTTATAAGCTACTCAGTCTGTGTAGTCTGTTTAACAACCCAAACAGACTAAGACATATCTCTCTTCTTGCTGAGTAGTATCCCATTTTATGGATATACCACAGCTTGTTTAATCATTCATCTCTTAAATGACCAATAAATACACCTGCTATGAATATTTGTATACAGGTTTGTGTGACCATTAATGTTCATTCTTTGGAATAAATGCCCAAATATATAGTTGTTCAGTTGTATGGTAATTCAATTTATAAGAAACTACTAAACTGATAGCAAGAGTGGCTTCACCATTTTCTATTTTCACCAGCATTATGAGTGGTCTGGTTTCTCTGTGATCTTGTCAGTATTTGGTGCATCAGTAGTTTTTATTTTAGCCATTTTATAGTTTTAATTTGCACTTTGCTAATAGATAATGAGGTTGAACTTATTTTTATGTGCTTATTTGCCATCTATATATCCTTTTCTGGGGGGGCGATTATTTTATTATTGCATTGTAAGAGTTCTTTATATATTTTAGACACTAGTCCATTGTCAGATACATGGTTTGCATTGTAAGAGTTCTTTTTATATTCTAGATACTAGTCCCTTATCAGATACATGGTTTACAAATATTTTCTCCAGTAAACTGTCTTTTCATCTTCTTCACAGGGTCTTTTACAAACATTTCAAATTTTTATTTTTCCAATTTATTTATTTTCAGAAAAACAGTATTCATTATTTTTTCACCACACCCAGTGCTCCATGCAAGCCGTGCCCTCTATAATACCCACCACCTGGTACCCCAACCTCCCACCCCCCCGCCACTTCAAACCCCTCATATTGTATTTCAGAGTCCATAGTCTCTCACGGTTCACCTCCCCTTCCAATTTACCCAAAAGCACATACCCTTCCCAATGTCCATAACCCTACCCCCCTTCTCCCAACCCCCCTCCCCCCAGCAACCCACAGTTTGTTTCGTGAGATTAAGAGTCACTTATGGTTTGTCTCCCTCCCTATCCCATCTTGTTTCATGGATTCTTCTCCTACCCACTTAAGCCCCCATGTTGCATCACCACTTCCTCATATCAGGGAGATCATATGATAGTTGTCTTTCTCCACTTGACTTATTTCGCTAAGCATGATACGCTCTAGTTCCATCCATGTTGTCGCAAATGGCAAGATTTCGTTTCTTTTGATGGCTGCATAGTATTCCATTGTGTATATATACCACATCTTCTTGATCCATTCATCTGTTGATGGACATCTAGGTTCTTTCCATAGTTTGGCTATTGTGGACATTGCTGCTATAAACATTCGGGTGCACGTGCCCCTTTGGATCACTACGTTTGTATCTTTAGGGTAAATACCCAGTAGTGCAATTGCTGGGTCATACGGCAGTTCTATTTTCAACATTTTGAGGAACCTCCATGCTGTTTTCCAGAGTGGTTGCACGATCTTGCATTCCCACCAACAGTGTAGGAGGGTTCCCCTTTCTCCGCATCCTCGCCAGCATCTGTCATTTCCTGACTTGTTGATTTTAGCCATTGTGACTGGTGTGAGGTGATATCTCATTGTGGTTTTGATTTGTATTTCCCTGATGCCGAGTGATATGGAGCACTTTTTCATGTGTCTGTTGGCCATCTGGATGTCTTCTTGGCAGAAACGTCTGTTCATGTCCTCTGCCCATTTCTTGATTGGATTATTTGTTCTTTGGGTGTTGAGTTTGCTAAGTTCTTTATAGATTTTGGACACTAGTCCTTTATCTGATATGTCGTTTGCAAATATGTTCTCCCATTCTGTCAGTTGTCTTTTGATTTTGTTAACTGTTTCCTTTGCTGTGCAAAAGCTTTTGATCTTGATGAAATCCCAATAGTTCATTTTTGCCTTATCTTCCCTTGCCTTTGGCAATGTTCCTAGGAAGATGTTGCTGTGGCTGAGGTCGAAGAGGTTGCTACCTGTGTTCTCCTCAAGGATTTTGATGGATTCCTTTCTCACATTGAGGTCCTTAATCCATTTTGAGTCTATTTTTGTGTGTGGTGTAAGGAAATGGTCCAATATCATTTTTCTGCACGTGGCTGTCCAATTTTCCCAACACCATTTATTAAAGAGGCTATCTTTTTTCCATTGGACATTCTTTCCTGCTTTGTCAAAGATTAGTTGACCATAGAGTTGAGGGTCTATTTCTGGGCTCTCTATTCTGTTCCATTGGTCTATGTGTCTGTTTTTGTGCCAGTACCATGCTGTCTTGATGATGACAGCTTTGTAATAGAGCTTGAAGTCCGGAATTGTGATGCCACCAACTTTGGCTTTCTTTTTCAATATCCCTTTGGCTATTCAAGGTCTTTTCTGGTTCCATATAAATTTTAAAATTATTTGTTCCATTTCTCTGAAAAAGATGGATGGTACTTTGATAGGAATTGCATTAAATATGTAGATTGCTTTAGGTAGCATAGACATTTTCACAATATTTATTCTTCCAATCCAGGAGCATGGGACATTTTTCCATTTCTTTGTGTCTTCCTCAATTTCTTTCATGAGTACTTTATAGTTTTCTGAGTATAGATTCTTAGCCTCTTTGGTTAGGTTTATTCCTAGGTATCTTATGGTTTGGGGTGCAATTGTAAATGGGATTGACTCCTTAATTTCTCTTTCTTCTGTCTTGTTGTTGGTGTAGAGAAGTGCAACTGATTTCTGTGCATTGATCTTATATCCTGACACTTTACTGAATTCCTGTACAAGTTCTAGCAGTTTTGGAGTGGAGTCTTTTGGGTTTTCCACATAGAGTATCATGTCATCTGCGAAGAGTAATAATTTGACTTCTTCTTTGCCGATTTGGATGCCTTTAATTTCCTTTTGTTGTCTGATTGCTGAGGCTAGGACTTCTAGTACTATGTTGAATAGCAGTGGTGATAATGGACATCCCTGCCGTGTTCCTGACCTTAGTGGAAAAGCTTTCAGTTTTTCTCCATTGAGAATGATATTTGCAGTGGGTTTTTCATAGATGGCTTTGATGATATTGAGGTATGTGCCCTCTATCCCTACACTTTGAAGGGTTTTGATCAGGAAGGGATGCTGTACTTTGTCAAATGCTTTTTCAGCATCTATTGAGAGTATCATATGGTTCTTGTTCTTTCTTTTATTGATGTGTTGTATCACATTGACTGATTTGTGGATGTTGAACCAACCTTGCAGCCCTGGGATAAATCCCACTTGGTCGTGGTGAATAATCCTTTTAATGTACTGTTGAATCCTATTGGCTAGTATTTTGGTGAGAATTTTTGCATCTGTGTTCATCAAGGATATTGGTCTATAGCTCTCTTTTTTGATGGGATCCTTGTCTGGTTTTGGGATCAAGGTGATGCTGGCCTCATAAAATGAGTTTGGGAGTTTTCCTTCCATTTCTATTTTTTGGAACAGTTTCAGGAGAATAGGAATTAGTTCCTCTTTAAATGTTTCGTAGAATTCCCCCGGGAAGCCATCTGGCCCTGGGCTTTTGTTTGTTTGGAGATTTTTAATGACTGTTTCAATCTCCTTACTGGTTATGGGTCTGTTCAGGCTTTCTATTTCTTCCTAGTTCAATTTTGGTAGTTTATATGCTTCTAGGAATGCATCCATTTCTTCCAGATTGTCAAATTTGTTGGCGTAGAGTTGCTCATAGTATGTTCTTATACTTGTTTGTATTTCTTTGGTGTTAGTTGTGATCTCTTCTCTTTCATTCATGATTTTATTTATTTGGGTCCTTTCTCTTTTCTTTTTGATAAGCCTGGCCAGGGGTTTATCAATTTTATTAATTCTTTCAAAGAACCAGCTCCTAGTTTCGTTGATTTGTTCTATTGTTTTTTTGGTTTCTATTTCATTGATTTCTGCTCTGATCTTTATGATTTCTCTTCTCCTGCTGGGCTTAGAATTTCTTTCCTGTTCTTTCTCCAGCTCCTTTAGGTGTAGGGTTAGGTTGTGTACCTGAGACCTTTCTTATTTCTTGAGAAAAGCTTGTACCACTATATATTTTCCTCTCAGGACTGCCTTTGTTGTGTCCCACAGATTTTGAACCGTTGTATTTCCATTATCATTTGTTTCCATGATTTTTTTCAATTCTTCTTTAATTTCCCAGTTGACCCATTCATTCTTTAGAAGGATGCTGTTTAGTCTCCATGTATTTGGGTTCTTTCCAAACTTCCTCTTGTGGTTGAGTTCTAGCTTCAGAGCATTGTGGTCTGAAAATATGCAGGGAATGATCCCAATCTTTTGATACTGGTTGAGTCCTGATTTAGGACTGAGGATGTGATCTATTTTGGAGAACGTTCCATGTGCACTAGAGAGGAATGTGTATTCTGTTGATTTGGATGAAATGTTCTGAATATATCTGTGATGTCCTTCTCATCCAGTGTATCATTTAAGGCCTTTATTTCCCTGTTGATCTTTTGCTTGGATGATCTGTCCATTTCAGTGAGGGGAGTGTTAAAGTCCCCTACTATTTTTGTATTATTGTTGATGTGTTTCTTTGATTTTGTTATTAATTGGTTTATATAGTTGGCTGCTCCCACGTTGGGGGCATAGATATTTAAAATTGTTAGATCTTCTTGTTGGACAGACCCTTTGAGTATGATATAGTGTCCTTCCTCAACTCTTATTATAGTCTTTGGCTTAAAATCTAATTGATCTGATATAAGGATTGCCACTCCTGCTTTTTTCTGATGTCCATTAGCATGGTAAATTCTTTTCCACCCCCTCACTTTAAGTCTGGAGGTGTCTTCGGGCTTAAAATGAGTTTTTTGGAGGCAACATATAGATGGGTTTTGTTTTTTTTATCCTTTCGGATACCCTGTGTCTTTTGATTGGGGCATTTAGCCCATTAACTTTCAGGGTAACTATTGAGAGATATGATTTTAGTGCCATTGTATTGCCTGTAAGGTGACTGTTACTGTATATTGTCTCTGTTCCTTTCTGATCTACCATTTGTAGGCTCTCTCTTTGCTTAGAGGACCCCTTTCAGTATTTCCTGTAGTGCTGGTTTGGTGTTTGTAAATTCTTTCAGTTTTTGTTTCCTGGAAGCCTTTAATCTCTCCTTCTATTTTCAATGATAGCCTAGCTGGATATAGTATTCTTGGCTGCATGTTTTTCTTGTTTAGTGCTCTGAATATATCATGCCAGCTCTTTCTGGCCTCTCAGGTCTCTGTGGTTAAGTCTGCTGCCAATCTAATACTTTTACCATTGTATGTTACAGGCTTCTTTTCTCTGGGCTTCTTTCAGGATTTTCTCTTTGTCACTAAGGCTTGTAAATTTTACTATTAGGTGACGGGGTGTGGGCCTATTTTTATTGATTTTGAGGGGCGTTCTCTGAACCTCCTGAATTTTGATGCTTGTTTCCTTTGCTATTTGGGGGAAATTCTCTCCAATAATTCTCTCCAGTATACCTTCTGCTCCCCTCTCTCTTTCTTCTTCTTTTGGAATCCCAATTATTCTAATGTTTCGTCTTATGGTGTCACTTATCTCTCGAATTCTCCCCTCATGATCCAGTAGCTGTTTGTCCCTATTTTGCTCAGCTTCTTTATTCTCTGTCATTTGGTCTTCTATATCGCTAATTCTTACTTCTGCCTCATTTATCCTAGCAGTGAGAGCCTCCATTTTTGATTGAACCTCATTAATAGCTTTTTTGATTTCAACTTGTTTAGATTTTAGTTCTTTTATTTCTCCAGAAAGGGCTTTTATATCTCTGGAGAGGGTTTCTCTAATATCTTCCATGCTTTTTTCAAGCCCGGCTAGAACCTTGAGAATTGTCATTTTGAACTCTAGATCTGACATATTACCAATGTCTGTATTGATTAGGTCCCTAGCCTTTGGTACTGCCTCTTGTTCTTTTTTTTGTTGTGAATTTTTCTGCCTTGTCATTTTGTCCAGCTAAGAGTATATGAAGGAGCAAGTAAAATACTAAAAGGGTGGCAACAATCCCAGGAAAATATGCTTTAACCAAATCAGAAGAGATCCCAAATCGTGAGGGGGGATTTCTCCCCCTCACGATTGGGTGAGGGATCTCCTCTGATTGGGATCTCCTCTGATTGGGATCTCCCAATCTCTTCTGATTGGGATCTCTTCTGATTTGGGGATAAAAAGAGGTTCAAAAAGAAAGAAAGAAAAAAAAAAGAATTAAAAATAGAGATTGAATTAAAAATTCAATCAAGAATTAAAAAAAGAATTAAAAAAAGAGATTGAAGAGATTGGGATCTCTTCTGATTTGGGGATAAAAAGAGGTTCAAAAATAAAGAAAGAAAAAAAAGAAAAAAGGAATTAAAAAAAAAGAAAACGAATAAAGAAAAGTATAAAAAAGAAAAAAAATATATATATATATTAGATAAACTAGTTAAAAAACGTTAAAAATGAAAAGGGTAAAAGTTAAAAAAAATTTTAGCAGAAGAAGAGAAAAAAAATGAAAAAGAAAAAAATTAAATTAACCTCAAAACTAAAAAATCACAGGGAGAAAGCCATGAGTTCCGTGGTTTGTTTTCTCCTCCTCTGGAATTCTGCTGCTCTCTCCTTGGTATTGAAACTGCACTCCTTGGTAGGTGAACTTGGTCTTGCCTGGATTTCTTGTTGATCTTCTGGGGGAGGGGCCTGTTGTAGTGATTCTCAAGTGTCTTTGCCCCAGGCGGAATTGCTCCGCCCTTAGCAGGGGCTGGGCTGAGTGATCTGCTCGGCTTTGCTTTCAGGAGCTTTTGTTCCCTGAGCGCTTTCCGTAGAGTTCCGGAGGACGGGAATACAAATGGCGGCCTCCTGGTCTCCCGCCCGGAGGAGCAGAGAGCCTGGGGCCCCGCTCCCTAGTGTGCCCTCAGCGAACAGCTCCTAGTAACTCCCGTCTGCCTAAACTCCGGCCGCGCTCCGAGCTCACCGAGCCCGCGACTGGCTCAAGGCAACTCCGAGCTGCGCGCTTACTGTCGGCTTTGTCTCTGTAGCCGGCTTTCCCGTTCCAATATCCGCAAGCTCTGCAACACTCAGACACCCCTGATCCTTCTGTGACCCTGCGAGACCTGAGGCCACGCCGACCCCGCGTGGGCTTCGCCCCGGTTTAGCCTCCGGAGCGATGTCCCTCAGCGGAACAGACTTTTAAAAGTCCTGATTTTGTGCTCCGTTGCTCCGCCACTTGCCGGGAGCCGGCCCCTCCCCCCGGGGTCTATCTTCCAGTCGCTTTGGATTCACTTCTCCGCCAGTCCTACCTTTCAGAAAGTGGTTGTTTTTTTGTTTCTAGAATTGCTGTTCTTTTTCTCTTCGATCTGCCGATGGATTTGCAGGTGTTTGCAATCTTTAGATAAGCTCTCCAGCTGATCTCCTGCTAGCTGAGGTAGTGTCAGCCTGCTACTTCTCCGCCATCTTCACTCACAGGGAAACATTTCTAATTTTGATAAGGTCCAGTATATCATTTTAAAAATCATATTCTTGGTGTCAAGTCTAAGAACTTTTTGCCCAGTCTTACAGTCCCAAATTGTCATCATCTTCTTTTTTTTTTAAAATTGACATATAGTGTATTATTTGTTTCAGGGGTACAGGTCTGTGAATCATCAGTTTTACACAATTCACAACACTCACCGTAGCACATACCCTCCCCAATACCCTCCAATGTCCATAACCCTGCTACACTACCACCGCATCCCCACCCCACAGTAACCCTCAGTTTGTTTCCTGAGATTAAGTTTCTTATGATCCCTGGTCACTTCTTGTCTTATTTTTTTCCTTCCCTATTCCCCATGCCTCTCAAATTCCTCATATCAGAGAGATCATATGATAATTGTCTTTCTCTGATTGACCTATTTTGCTTAACATGATACCCTCTAGTTTCATCCACATCATTGCAAATGGCAAGATTTCATGGTTTCTTTGATAGCTGCATAGTATTCCATTGTATATATATACCACATCTCTTTTACCTATTCGTCTGTTGATGGACATTTAGGTTCTTTCCATAGTTTGACTATTGTGGACATTGCTGCTATAAACTTTCAGGTGCATGTGCCCCTTCGGATCACTACGTTTGTATCTTTAGGGTAAATACCCAGTAGTGCAATTGCTGGTCAGAGCGTAGCTCTATTTTCAACTCTTTGAGGAACCTCCATACTGTTTTCCAGAGTGGCTGCACCAGCTTGAATTCCTACCAGCAGTGTAGGAGTGTTTCCCTTTCTCCACATCCTCGCCAACATTTGTCATTTCCTGACCAGTTAATTTTAGCCATTCTGACTGGTGTGAGATGGTATCTTATTGTGGTTTTGATTTGTATTTCTCTGATGCTGAGGGATGTTAAGCCCTTTTTCATGTGTCTTTTGGCCATTTGGATGTCTTCTTTACAGAAATGTCTGTTCATGTCTTCTGCCCATTTCTTGATAGGATTCTTTGTTCTTTGGGTGTTGAGTTTGATGAGTTCTTTATAGATTTTGGATACTAGCCCTTTATCTGATAGTCATTTGAAAATATCCTCTCTCATTCTGTCAGTTGTCTTTTGGTTTTGTTGACTATTTTCTTTGCTATGCAAAAGTTTTTGATTTTGATGAAGTCTCAATAGTTCATTTTTGCCCTTGCTTCCCTTGCCTTTGGTGATGTGTCCAGGAAGAAGTTGCTGTGGCTGAGGTCAAAGAGGTTGCTGCCTGTGTTGTCCTCAAAGATTTTCATGGATTCTTTTCTTACATTGAGGTCTTTCATCCATTTTGAGTCTATTTTTGTGTGTGGTGTAAGGAAATGGTCCAGTTTCATTCTTCTGCATGTGGCTGTCCAATTTTCCCAATATCACTTGTTGAAGAGACTGTCTTTTTTCCATTGGACATTCTTTCCTGCTTTGTAGAAGATTAGTTGACCATAGGGTGAAGGGTCCATTTCTGGGCTCCCTATTCTGATCCATTGATCTATGTGTCTGTTTTTTTGCTCCAGTACCTTACTGTGTTGATGATGACAGCTTTGTAATAGAGCTTGAAGTCTGGAATGGTGATGCCACCAAATTCTTCTTTAATTTCTTGGTTGACCCATTCATTCTTTAGTAGGATGCTCTTTAGCCTCCCAGTATGTGAGTTCTTTCCAACTTTTCTCTTGTGGTTGAGTTCTAGTTTTAAAACACTGTGGTCTGAAAATATGCAGGCGATTATCCCAGTCTTTTGCTATCAGTTGAGACCTGATGTGATTTATTCTGGAGATATTCCATGTGCACTAGAGAAGAACATGTATTCTGCTGCTTTGGGATGGAATATTCTGAAAATATCAGCGATGTCCATCTAGTCCAGTGTGTCATTTAAAGCTTTTGTTTCCTTGCTGATCTTTTGCTTTGATGATCTGTCCATTTCAGTGAGGGCGGGGAGTTAAAGTCCCCTACTATTATTGCATTATTGTCAATGTGTTTCTTTGATTTTGTTATTAGTTGGTTTATATAATTGGCTACTCCCATGGTAGGGTCATAGATATTAAAAATTATTAGATCTTCTTGTTGGACGACCCTTAAATATGATATAGTGTCCTTCCTCATCTCTTATTACAGTCTTTAGCTTAAAATCTAATTTATCTGATATAAGGATTGCCACCCCAGCTTTCTTTTGATGTTAATTAGCATGGTAAATTTTTTTCCCACCCCCTCACTATTTGGGTATTTGGGTCTAAAATGAATTTCTTTCAGACAGTATATCAATGGGTATTGCTTTTTTATCTATTCTGATGCCCTGTGTCTTTTGACTGGGGCATTTAGTCCATTTACATTCAGGGTAACTATTGAAAGGTATGAATTTAGTGCCATTATATTGCCAGTAAGGTGACTATTACTGTATATTGTCACTGTTCCTTTCTGGTCTGTTACTTTTAGGCTCTCTCTTTGCTTAGAGGACCACTTTCAATATTTCCTATGGGGCTGGTTTGGTGTCTGCAAATTCTTTTAGTTTTTGTTCGTCCTGGAAGCTTTTATCCCTCTATTTTCAATGGCAGCCTAACTGGATATAGTATTCCAGGCTGCATATTTTTCTCATTTAGTGCTCTGAATATATCATGCCAGTCCTTCCTGGTCTGCCAGGTCTCAGTGCCAGGTCTGCTGCCAATCTAATATTTCTACCATTGTAGCTTAAAGACATCGTGTCCTGAGCAGCTTCAGGATTTTTTCTTTGTCACTAAGACATAAGTTTTACTATTGGATGACAGGGTGTTAACCTATTTGATTTTGAGGGGGCTCTCATTGCCTCCTGGATTTTGATTCTTGTTCCCTTCACCAAATTAGGGAAATTCTCTACTATAATTTTCTCCAATATACCTTATGCCCCCTCTCTCTTTCTTCTTCTTCTGGGATCCCAATTATTTTAATATGTTTCATCTTATGGTATCATGTATCTCTCAAATTCTTCCCTCATGGTTCAATAGTTGTTTATCTCTCCTTAGCTACTTTATTCTCCATCATTTGGTCTTCTATATCACTAATTCTCTCTCCTGCCTCATTTATCCCAGCATTTATCCTCCTTTTTAAAATTGCACCTTATTAATAGCTTTTTAAATTTTAACTTGGATAGATTTTTAGATTTTTTTATTTCTCCAGGAAGGGATTTTATTTCTCCAGAAAGGTATTCTGCAATAGCTTTCATGCTTTTTTTAAGCCCAACTAGCACCTTGATAATCATCATTCTAAACTCTAGTTCTGACATCTTACTAATGTCCATATTGATTAGAATTTTTCTGCCTTGTCATTTTATCCAGATAAGAATAGATGAATAAGAGAACAAAATACTGCAAGGTTAGCAATGATCCCAGAAAAATATACACTAACCAAATCAGAAGATACCCAAAACTGGGGGTAAGAAGGAAGAAGGGAAAAAAAAATCTATCTATCTATCTATCTTTTAAATATATATATTAAAAAGATACACACACACACACACACACACACATATACACTGGTGAATAGAACAGGGCCACACACTCAATTTTGGGTGTATTTCGGTCAGTTAGAAGAAACTGCCTCCCCAAATTTTAAAGAAACAAAAACATATATATATATACATAAACACAATGAAAGGATGGAATATGGCTGTAAAGATAAAAATTTTTAAAGATTCTAAAAAAGGAATTGATAAGAAGTTGGTAAAAAAGAAAAAAAAAAGAGAGAATGTGATCAGACAGAATGTTAGAACAAAGCCATGCACTAGATTTAGGGTATATTTTGATCTGATAGAAGAAACTGTACTGCAAATTTTAAAGAAAGAAAAACCTATATGTATACAAAAAATTAGGTTAAATACAATGAAGTGATAAAATATGACTATAACAATTTTTAAAAAATATTTTTAAAAGGTATTGATAAGATTAAATTGTTTTAAAAGGTTAAATAGGAAAGAGGAAAAATTAAAAAAAATAGAGTAAGAAAAAATAAAATAAAAATAAATTAAGTTTGAAAGGCTAAAGAACCTTGGGGAAAAATATCCATGAATTCTATGTGTTGCTTTCCCCTGTAGATTTCTGCAGTTCTCACTGATGGGTGAACTTGGTCTTGTCTGGATGTTCTTGCTGATCTTTTGGGGTAGGGGTCTGTTGCAGTGATTCTCAAATGTCTTTGCTGGAGGTGGAATTGCTCAGCCCTTGCCAGGAGCTGGGTTAAGTAATCTGCTAGGATCTACTCTCTGAGCTTTGGTTCCCTGAATGCTTTCCATATAGCTTTGGAGGAGGAGAATGAAGAAGGCAGCCGCCCAATCTCTGGTCCATAGGAGCTGAGAGCTTGGGGCCCCTCTCCTCAGTGGCCCTCAAAGAAAAGCAGTCAATCCCTTCTGTCTCCCTGGTCTCTCTGGCTGCACTCTGAGCTCACCCAGCCTGTGAATGAGTGTTTCTATCTCTGGTGTATGGTCCCACTTGGGAGTCTCTAAACCCAGCTGATTCCTGCAGCATGCTCCTGTGCTGCTCCTCCCTGGTGAGTCTCCCTGGATCTGCCACTTGTGGGATCCCTGCTCAAAGAGCAGTGGCCTGACTGTGCCTTGGATCACAGTTTAAGGTAACCCTGAGCTGAGAGCTTACTCCTTGACTCTGTCTCTGTAGCCAGTTTCCCTGCTCTGATACCTGGAAGCTCTGCCACACTCAGACACCCCTGGTCTTTCTGTGATTCCAAGGGTCCTGAGACCACACTGTCCCTGTGTGGGCTCCACCCCCAGCTTAGCCTCTAAAGTGATGTTCCTCAGTGGAGCAGACTTCTAAATGTTCCAATTCTGTGCTCTGCTGCTCTACTGCTTGCTGGGAGCTGGATCTTCTCCCTGTGGTCTCTCTTCCTTGCTATGTTTACTGTGAGCCTTCAATCTATGAACCCAGCCTATCTTTCCATTCATTTAGGTCTTATTTGATCACTTTCATCAGGACTTTGTAATTTTCAGCATACAGACCCGGTACATGTCTTAGGAAGTTTAGACCTATGTATTTCATTTCTTCTGGTGTGATTGTAAATTGTATTGTTTTAAATTTTGGTTTTGGGATACTCATTGCCACTATATAGAAAATGTAATTACTTTTTACATGTTGAATTTGTAGCCTGTGACTTCATCAAACTAAAGAGTTCAAAGAGATTTTTATGGGTTCCTTGCATTTTTAAGGAAATCATGTCATCTGCAAATAAGGACAGTATTGTTTCTTACTTTACAATCACATTACTTTCATTTATTTTTCTTGCTTTATTAAAGTGGCTAGAATTTGCAATTCTTGTTGAATGAGTGATGAGAAATGGTATTCTTGTTTGTTTCTGGTTTTAAGGGGATAGCATTTACTATTAGGTATATTGTTAGCTGTAGATTTTTTTTGTAGCTGTTGTTTATCAGATTGAGGTATTCCATGTAGCATCCTTAATTCTATGAAAGTTTTTATCATGAATGGGTGTTGTATTTTGTCATATGCTTTTGCTGCATCACTTGATATGATCAAATGCTGTTTCCTTTTCTAGCCTGTTGATATGGCAAATTATATGAATTGATTTCAATGTTGAGCCAATCTTACATACCTGGAGTAAATCCTACTGAATCAGGGTGTAAAATTGGTTTTCTACCATGTTGCATTTTACTTGCTAATATTTTTTTTGATTTTTTTCATCTAAGCCTATGAATACATTGTAGGGTTTTTGTTTTGTTTTGTTCTGTTTTGTTTTGTTTTTGCTGGCCTTTCTAGTTTGGGAATCAAGATAATACTGACCTCATAAAATGAGGAGGAAATTGCTCTCTCTGTTTTTGGGGAAAAATTGTGTAAAATTATATTAATTGTTCTTTAAATGTTTGTTAGAATTCCCCAGTGAATCCAACTGGGCTTAGAGATTGTTTTCTGGGAGATTTTAAATTATAAGTTCAATTTCCTTAGTAGTTATGTAACTATTCAGATTACCTTATTCACCCTTGTTGAGTTTTGGCTCTTTGTGTTTCTTGAGGAATTGTTTTATTTCTTCTGGTTATCAAGGTTGTAAACATAAAGTTATTCATATTCTTTAATAATTTCTTTAACATCTGCAAGTTCTATAGTGCTATTTCCCATTTAATTTTTAATATTAGTAATTTTTTATTAGTGATTTTTTCTCTTTTTTAAAATCTTTGTCAGTCTTATTGGAATTGTATCAACTCCATTTTTTTTTTTTTTCAAGGAACCAAATACCTGTTTCACTGGTCATCTTTACTACTTTTTTTTTTTTTTCCAGTTTCATAGATTTCTGCTCTTATTTTCTTATGCCATTCCTTCTGCTTGCTTTGGGTTTACTTGGGTCTTCTTTTTTTAGTTTCCTGTGGTGGGAGCTTAGATTATTGATTGAAAACTTTCCTTTTTTCTACAGTAAGAATTTCCCTTTCAGTACTGCTGTAATTGCATCCCACATATGTTGCTATGTCACATTTCCATTTTCATTCAGTCTTATGTATGGATTTATTTCTTTTGAGATAATTAAGCTTCTGGACCATTTGTTATGGTGGGATTCCCCTTTCCTCTTCAGCTCAGCCACTCTTCATCTCTTGGCTTGAGCCCCCCAACTGCCAGGTGTCTTTCAGCAGAGAAGAGGAGTTTCAGGCCAGGGACAGGGAAGAACAACATTTTCCTGGCTACTGATTTTAAGCAGGATCTTCACTCATTCCCCTTTGCCTATGCTGCTCTGCTCACGTGGTGTTGTTGATGGGACTCCAGTCCAGTCCTCTGGAGGAATGATCCTACCTAGACTGTCTTTCAATGACAGGCTGAGTTTGGGCTATGCCAGGCTTATTTTCACTTTTGCTTTTGGTGGTGACCCTAAGATGCCCTGCTGCCATGTTGTTCCTCTAATCCCGAGGTCCCTGACCCTCCTCTTTGCACCTTTGAGAGTTCTTCTTTGGCTGTCTCTTGTGCTATTTCTAGGGATTATAGTTGTACTTTGAAAGGGAAAACCCAGAAAAAAGGAGTCTGTTCCATCTTGTATGAACAAGAAGTTAAAGAGCTTACATAAGGCCTTCATTAATACTTCTTTCTCATGTCCAGTTCTCAGATCCGTCTGTAAAAAGGTCATTTGAACTGTACTGTTATCATAGGCTTATATTATCAGTCGATTATCAGAGAATGTGCAACAACATTCCCTCCATTAAAGGACACTCAATTGTTGTTTAGAACCACAGAGAATGCTGTGGGATTTGGGGACTAGGATAAAAATCTGCTGCTACCAAAGGAATTTTTTGCTAAAGAGAATGGCAGAGTCCTCTCATCCTAAGTACCCTGGCACCCATAATTGCAGGTCTCACTTCCAAGTTTGAAGGGATGTTCTCCATGAGGCAACATGTCTTAATCACTGCACCATTGTCCTTCACAGCAAAGATCCTGATTTTCAGCTTGCAGTTTTCAAGTGGTTCACACATTCAACAGGGCAGGGATAAACATTTCATTTGCAAATAATGAAATCACCAAAGAGCGCGGCTTATTCAATGGAATGTCAAATTACAGAACTTGGTTCTTTTGTTTTGAGCATCTCCTAGGTTTGATTGGAACATAGAGTGAATGATTCACACTAATTAAGAAAGAGAAAAAGATTACACACCGGGATCTATTTGGCGAAAATATCCTGAGTGATTTTGCTTAATTTTGTACTCTATTAATTTACAAAGCCATGCCTCTAACAGGCTCCAATATGAATAAGATTCTGCGTGGAGCACACTGGCGACTCCAAAAATAAATAAATAAATAAATAAATAAATAAATAAATAAACAAACAAATAAATAAATAAATAACAAAAAACAAAAAACGAACAAATGGACAAAAATCTCACTTTCAGGCCTAAGCTCTAATGAAGAGGTTTTACCAACACATTTTAAAAAGAACCTATGCACAGCAGGATAGTGCATGCTTAAGGGTCAGTGATTGGGAAGGAAATGGCTTTAAGGAGAAAGAAGTGAGAGTGGTTACTGCAAAGTGGGTTGATAAGAGAAAGTTTCCATAAGGTTGTAGATTCAGGAACAGGTGTGCTTGTGTGAGTGGAGGTGGATGCCACAAAGAAAGGCATGAGGATTAGTAGAGGCAAATGATACATAGAGTCCAGCTGCCAGTCAGTATTGTGGGAGGAGTGGACTTGTTCCAGACGGGAGTTTCCTGGAGGCCAGGCTCTAGACTTGACTTTCAGGCTCAGGAGACCTCCGCTTTCTGAGAATGTGGAGATTTTGTGATATATTCTGAACTAAGGAACTGTGCAAAATAATGCAGGGTTTGTGGACATCAGTTTGCAAAGAAGGCTGATGTCTGGGGCATGGCCGGGACTGAACAAGGATGATGATGAATGTGGGAGGGCCGCACACCTGCAAGGAAGCACCGGAAGTTTTTTTGAAGAATAAATTTACTCTATAAGTGAAAGGATACATAGAAAAGTAAAACACATATGCACATGGACAGGAGTGAATCTTTTAAAATTATGTTCACTTATATTCTGTGGTTGGTGTCAATGTTCGCACCCAATTGCCCCTAAGTGTGATTTGATGCATCCATGCACAGTTGAAAGTAAGTAATGTGAAGGCCAGAATAATGAAAGCAGTAGTTTGACTGTGGCTTTGCTTTGTGACCCTGCCTGATATAAACTTTTAGAAGCCTTGACTGAATGTGTGGTATAAGAGAGGGAAGGGAATCGAAACTAACATCAAAATGTCCATTCTAGCTGATTGGGAGAACAATAGCAAATGCATTGATTTTACTTTTAAAATTGGATATTCCTCTTATATTCATAAGAAGAGTTCCTATCTTCTGCCAGATACCTAAAATAATATAAGTAAAAACCTAGATAAAATCTGTTAAGCATATACTGCAAGTGTGAGAGGAAAAGCAGATAAAATAATGGATTTGTAGGAGAAGTGAAAGCAGATGTTTTAGCCCAACAGTGAGATCTCTCTAACTAGCATAAAGGTGGCTTCGATTGAAGTGATTACTACCTTACTGCAACTCCCAAATATGAACAATATTGCCCAGTAGCACATAAGTTATGACTCAGGTCTGACCTAACAGGGTTAAACACGTGTGTTAGATGTTGGAAAAAAACTCATTGAATATAATGCAGTGTAATTTAAGAATTATATTCCTTATTCATTGTATCATTGGTCTAGTGACCATTTTCAATCCAGTATATAGACAATATCAATTTTTTGGTGTATTCTTATGTAGTGACAATGATATAAAAATGATAAAGGAGATATTGATGACTTTTTCCTGAATAAAAATATGTTCATGAGTCAGTAAATGAGCATCTACCACTTATCTGAGAAACTGACATAGGAAGGGAAGTGAAGCAGAGGAGACAATCCATGGAAATGACTGTGAAAAGTCACCCCATCTTGTCTGGACTTAAATCAGATCATCCTATCAGTTTTGCTTGTTGCCTGAAATAATCTGTCATTCTAACATATTGACAGGAAGCACAAGAGAACAAATGATATGAAAGTGAAATGATAAGCCTCATCTTCTGGAAACCATATGCGTATCTCATTTAAACTCATTTGCGCCCTGGTAAACTCATTAGACAGAGACCAATAGGCAGGAGATTTGCATGAGGGAGCTCCAGGTAACTGTTATGTGATTCCCTAGGACAATGAAACCAAGAGTGTGCATTTTTTTTAAATAAATAGATAATGAGTTGTGAATCATTATAATAATATTTTTCTAAGTTAAAGCAGCCAACTTGCTGACATCAAGATTATGTCGTCCATAGTTTAAAATAAGGGGAATACAGTTCCTAAAGCCTACCACTTTGCTATCTCACTTATTGGCTTCTTAAAAATGAAGGGTTTATCCACCACTTAAAAATAATTACAGGCTGAGAAGTCACTGCTGTGGTCTCCTACCTCTTTTACCTCTCATGTTCTGGTTCCCCACCACTTTACTGGCAGTCTTGCTGATGTGGAGAGCGCCAGGGCTTAAAGGATCAAAACCCAGCTGAGGTTACAGTGTCCTGGAGTGAGAGGGGCCCTGAGTGAGTCAGTGAAGGTGGTGATTCATTCTCTTGTGGTTACCTTTTGGGCAGATTTTAAGGCTCAATTAATACTCCATGCTCAAATCATGTGTGATCTTTGGTTTACCAGCCCATGACTTTTTTTTTTCTCCTTTCTGTAAAAATCTTAGGTTTAGGTATTAAAAAAAAAAAAAAAAAAAACCAAAACCAAACAACAACAACAACCAAAAAACAACAAACAAACAAAAAACCACATGTTAAGGAAGATCCCAAGTGAAACCTCTTCCATCATTCCCAAACCAACCACAAATACCCAGGTAATGTTAAAGAAAATCATTGATAACTTATTGGACAAACCCAAGCTCTCTCGAGCCTACATAGCCCTTAGCTTTCCATGTACCCGTTCACCAGCCATGGACTGAACACCATTCCTCTGGCTGGAAATAACGAAGTGACTTCAAAAAACAGCTCCTGTTTTTAAGGAGTTAGCTGCCTGGTTGCAGAACAGAGATGGTATTAACATATCAGAAATTGTTACAGAATAAAGCCAAGTGGTGTCAGATTGCAGCGACTATGAGGGCAAAATCCCATGAAAGGGCAGAAGAGGTTATTAATTTTGAGAACATTCCACAAATGAAGTTGAATTTCTGCTGGTCCTTGATCAGAAAATATGGTTTCAATAAAGGAAATGGAAAGAGAGGGGGCAGAAGAATTAGCCCAGGCATAGGTGAACCTGGTAATATTATGTTACAGATCTTGGAGTGAAAGTAACCAGAGCCTGTAGCAGGCATGGCTACTGCCTTGTCCCGTTAGCCCTTGGTGCACTTGTGAGCTCACCCACAACCTAGAAGCAAGAGTTGCCATCCCTGGGGATAGTGTCCTGCCGAAGCACTTGTGTCCCTCTGCTTCTCTGCCCAAGGGCTTTTTGTCTGTCACAGTTGCTTGATGAGCCGATGGAGAAGATAGTCGGCAAATGTCTGAAGGTTTCATGCCCCCATGATGATCCTCAGCCAATCAAGACTGTAAACCAATGGATAAACACCCTAGCTTTTCCACTCTGCGTTCTACACAGCAGCTCCTCAAAGGCCCACAGAAGAGAAAGGGATGGTGGAATACCCAGAATAATGGCCCCAATGATATCCATATCTGAATTCCCAGAATTCGTAAAATGCCATCTTCCATGGTGTAAGGGACTTCTCAGATGAGATTAAGCTAAGGATCTTGAGATGGAAAGGTTATCCTGGATTTTCTGGGTGAGCCAATGTCATCAAGAGGCCTAGAAAGGGAGAGAGGGAAGCAGGAATTTCAGAAACAGAGATTTGAAGATGTGACTGCTGCTGGTGTTGAAGTTGGAGGCTGGAACGTGAGTCAAGGGATGTAGGCTGCCTTCAAACGCCGGGAGAGGCAAGGAAATGGATTGTCCTCTGGAGACCCCGAAAACAAATACAGCCTGGCTGACACCTTGATTTTCCAGGGCCTTGTCACCTTATTCCTAAGTTACTAAAATAACCTAACTGATGTCCTTGTTCACCTTTTAACTCTGTCCCAAATCCAGCGTGCACCAAACTAACAGGTTACTCCTGAAACCATCACAGAAACCTTGAGTGGCTCTTGTGACACTGATGACACTTAATAGAGTTGACTTTGCTACATAGTCTCTGGAGCCCAGCTATTTTATTTTATATTCATTCATTCATTCATTCATTCATTCATTCATTCCGGGGCTCTTACACTCTCATGTGTAAAAGATTTGCTTATGCCCTAGTAAGCATATTAAAAAGTGCATATTTTCAATTTCTACCCCTATGGCAGACTCACTATGTTGCCAGCCCCAATTAGAGATCTTGCTGTATCCAAGCCTTCACACTGTGACTTTTTAAACTACTCCTACCAAGAGGTAGAGTCCACTTCTCACATTGAGAGTAGCTAGTTGTTACAACCTCCAACTATTCCGATTCCCTAGGTAGATGTAGGGAGAGGCCCTTGAGAACCCATTGTGAACAGGTAATTCTGTTTCAGGGCTGTCTAGAGAACTTTCTTGGGCAGGATGATGGGTATTACAGGTCAGTTTGAGAGAAATTAGCCTTAGGGGAAAGGTAGAGTCTGTTAGGGTCACATAGGCCTGACTATGAGCTTGAATCATGAGAGCTGAGATTATTAGAATGACCTCTAACTGAGTCAGGCCTTATAATGGAAAATGTCAGGTGCCTGTATGCCACACACTTAGAGGGTATTCAGCCACTGAACCATTACACCAGCACTGTATCCATGAGAAGCTATTCTGTTTTAGGAATATGACTTGATAGATTTATGTATGTGTATTAATATACTTATTGATTTATGGACACCAATATCTATATTCTATTATTTTTGACATGATATCCGATAAAGAAAATCTTACATGGAAACCCAGCATCTAAAGCAGATATTTGTGGCAGAAGCAGATAGCTGTGTACCCCAAGCACTCTGTCTTCCCTTTCTGACCCTAGCCCCCTTGAGGCTGCTGAGGCATCCTAAGGACCAGAGAAAGAAAATCATTGACCTGAAGGATGAAATTAACATGCCTCAGGCTGGTATGCAAGGCTTCCACAATTTGGTTTATAATTCCCGCTATTCATTGCTGCATAAAAACCACCCCAAGCTTAATGGCATAAAACAACCACTCCTTCCTTATGCTCATGGAACCTGTGGGTCAGAAATTAAGACTGCAGAACAGGAATGCCACATGTCTGCCACTTTGGATGTTTGGAGCCTCAACTGGGAAAGCTCAAATGTCTGTGGCTGGAATCTTCTGGAGGCTTGTTCACCCACATGCCTGGTACCTGGACTAGGATGAATGGGAGTGTCAGTTCATCTGGGAGTGTTGACTAGAGCATTTCCATGTGGTTTTTCCATTTGGTTTGGGCTCTTTCTCATCAAGGTAGTTGGGTTCCAAGATGGAGTGCTGTAATCGGGATTTTGTAGACAGAGCATTTCTAGAAATCTGGACAGAAGTTGCATGAACTTTTCTGAAGTATCCTCAGAGGTCTCTTGTACTTTATTGATCATGGAAGTCCCAAAAGTCTGCTTAAGGCCCATGGAAAGGGACACAGGCCACATTATTTGATGATAGCAGTGTCTATATTGCATTGTGGGATGGAAGACATTGTGGGATGGAAGACGTTGATGTGGAATGGAAGACATTCATAAAATAAAATCTACCACAGTCCATCCTCTGACCATAGCCATCCATACTCATATGAAATACACAAATACCCCCCAAATCTCATCTCATTACAAGGTCACTTCAAGGTTCAGGAGGTCATTGACTAGATCAGGTACAGATGAAGAGGAATCTTGCCACGCCAAAGTCTTTGAGTGTCTTTAAGACAAGCTTTCTGCCCCCATGGTGGGGACATCACAAGATAGCCACAGTAGACACTGCAGAAGAGCACAGGGGGTGAAAAATGCTATTGTGCCCATCTCTGGAAAATACAACCTGCTATAGCTATCTTTCAACCTTATATCTGTTCATTTTTAAGTGAATCTTGCATCTTCTCCTAAATGTGTCAGACTTCCACAGGTTTCTTTGCCTTTGTTCACAAAGGTTTTCCCTCCTAGAATGATCTCCAGCTCTTCCCTGCCAATCAAAATCTATTTTTTCCAAGTTGCCCAAATGGAGTGGGGTGAGAGTGGGTAACATGACCAGATTTGCTACCTAAAAATATTTTGTTGGCTGGGTGGTATGGAGAATAGATCAGGGTGAGACCTGTTGTGGGTACCTTTGAGTAGCTTCAATTAGGGTCTTGGTGTTTGGAGTATTCACTGTCCTCAAAAAATTCAGATGTATCAGCACACATTAGACACCTAGGCCAACGCCACCTTTTAACATCTCAAATTTTTGTAGCTTTGATTCATCATTAAATCCATTGATTTATCTTTTTACACAAGCATGTTTGTTTTTCACTGAATCCATATGGTAAAACTCTTGAAATTGGATATTGCATTTGTATATTTTTTAAATGACCAGTATATCAGACATAGTGGTTACTATAAAACATTAGCCCAAGGGATGACTCCTGGGTGGTTTTTAGCTGATCACTTTCTGAAAACATCAGAATCCTCAGGGCAGAACCTCAGAATCACTGCAGAGGGATTAGATGACCTAGTGCAGATGTCTCGGATCTAGTCAAGAATTAGGATATTCAGACATAATTCAGTCAGACAAGGACACTTGCCTGCTCAGACAGTACACTGTTGGACTATTTTGCATGAGACACGATGATCCTTTTTTTTTTTTTTTAAAGATTTTATTTATTTATTTGACAGAGAGAAATCACAAGTAAACGGAGAGGCAGGCAGAGAGAGAGAGAGAGAGGGAAGCAGGCTCTCTGCTGAGCAGAGAGCCCAATGCGGGACTCGATCCCAGGACCCTGAGATCATGACCTGAGCCAAAGGCAGCGGCTTAACCCACTGAGCCACCCAGGCACCCCAGACACAATGATCCTTAAAGCTCACCTAGTGAGAGAGGAATTGAACCCTGACACAGCCAAATCAAGACAAATCACACCAACTCAGTGCTTGTGCTAAACCAGTGTATGCAAGCCCTGAATACACCTATGGCTTCTCCCTTCAACACATCTATGTCTTAGTGACCCTGGAGACAGGTGTGAAGATGGTTTGGATCAACATAGTTGCAGAGAATATTTTTTCTCTACTCTGACCTCCTCAAGCAGTTGGGGGCTCTGGAGTGTAATCTGTACCTATCAACATCACTATCCTTTAGCTGGGGGGCTGAGTGAACTGTGTGTGAAGGTCCTCTCCCCTCCTCTCCCCCCACTCCCTTCCCCTCCCCTCCCCTCCTCTCCTCTCTCTGTCCTTTTTTTTTTTTTTTTTTTTTCTTTTTTAGGACAATAGAGGTTCCTACATCCCTGGAGAAGACTTATGAAGTGGTGTTTCCAAAAAGACCACAGATGCTGGCCTTATGACACTTTCTAGGAAAGTGTTTATATCCTAGCTTGTTCTTAGAAATGACTATCTCCTGCCTGCCAGGTGCAGCCACCCAACCATGCCTTTGTGTCCTCTGTGACTGTGTCAGTTCATGGCCTCAGACATCTTAGAGGTTTAAGTGGTAAGGGTTGCTGATGGGTTGGGGGACTGTGCTTAAGGATACCCTCTGGATTTATAGCCTAGGTGTAGGGATAAAAGGTATCTTACCAAAGACTGAACTCAGAAAAGAGTTGGCCAGTCCTGGTCCACAGCAGGTTGGACCCCAAACACCTCCTCCCATGCTCAACCTCTGCACCTAGTTCCAGAGAAAGAAATTAATGCTACTCCCGACCACAGCCATTGAGCTGTTATTATAGGGCAGGAGATGACGCTCTGTCATGTCGTATTACTTTAATATCCTGGCGTCTGATCATATCAGGGAAGGAGCTGGCACTTTCCTAACCACACATCATAAAAGGTGCACAGTTCAAGAGGCAGGCATCTTCTTCAGTGATGACATTAGTCCTGCTAGATCCCAGGGGCTTTTAAGATCAGGCTCTGAATGGGCAATGAGCAAGGCCCACCTGTTCCCAATCTTATCCACATGAGTTTCCCCCAAGTTTCCTGCCCCAGCAGGCCTGGACTGCATGCTGCCAGACAGTGAGCAAGACACCAGAGGCTGAAGATGCATTTGGGTTCCTAACTACTCCCACTTATGTCAGGTTTACAAAGGCAAATACTTATTAACAGGGAAATCAAGCCCAGGCTCTGAAACCTGGTGGAGCTTCTCAGCTCAGGCAATCAGAAGGTCAGGGGTGCTGTCCAAACTCTAAGGTGCTGTGGAAACCCTACTGAGGATATCTGAACCCTGGAAAATGTAGCCTGTTTGATGCAACCTAATGGCTGGCCTGCATTTTTGCTTAATCAATAGAAAGGACCCCTTCGAGTAACCTGATGATTCTTTGCGCTGCATTTTTAATGTTTTAGAACCTGCCCATGAAGCAATAAAACTGATTTCAATATTTTCCTCTTTGGGGACCTGGTCAACAAACACTCGGTATTAAGCAACAGGAACGCCATGTAAGCGAGCTATGTATCATGCAGCGTCATAGTCCAACACTTGAACTCTCTGCCACCCTAGATGGCTCCACTCTCTGACTTTTCGGAATGAGGAACTTGGCGCTCAGTATTAAATACTCATTTCTGCTGTCTTGGCATGTGATAGCACTGAATTCTTCCCATCTCTGGAAGATATTTTGTGATGTGCATGCTGGAAGGGCAATGACTTATTTTGTAACCCCTGGGGGACTGCGTGTTGAAAGACATGTCCATCCATGGAAACTGTTTTATTTGCAACGACGGAGAGCTTTTCTAGGAGCAAAGAGTGAAACCACAGAGCATTAAATAAGTCTTTGGCTTTACAGGGGCTTACAATTTGACTGAAGAGGGCAAACTTGTGTGCAAAAGAGAATTAAACAAAGATAGAAATATTTCTAACCCAATGTTGAATGGAGAACAAGTGAATCATAGTGATTGAAAAGTTCTATGTATGTTGAAAAGAAAAAAGAAATGATTTGGTGTCCCTTAGATGTAAAGAGTTGCACTAGCTAGCATGACATTGAAGCCTGTAATCAAACTATTACAGATTTCCATGTATACTATTAAACAGATATTGACTTTCATGAGGTTATATCAAGATTTATTGGCCCGAGAGGTAAATATTGACTGATAAGATGTTGAGGTCAATAATTACCTCCAGGGACAATAAATCTTTATACTCACAGACACATAAATTCAATAGTCAGTGTGGTTTGTTAGATTAAACACAAATTCCAAGTCATTAGAAATATCTGGAAATTCCTTTTCATAACCATGAATTCTGACAGTTTATAATTCATTTTAAAACAGAATATTTTAAATCATATCTGGTCTATCTCTAGCAGAGAAAGTTGGTTTTATTTTTAATCATGTCTTCATGGAAAAAAAGTCACCTTGTATATGTCTTCAGGTTGACTAATTCTATTCCACTAGCTAACCCAGTAATTGACACATGGTAGGTACTCAATATACATTTAAAAAAAATAAAATTAGTCTCATGCAATTTAGCATTTAAATTCTTAATCAACACAAAAGCTGATTAAAAAAATATATGTTAGGTAACAATCATCAGTGTCTTAAATTCACTTACTCTTTCATCATAAAAATATTTATTCAGAACTTATTTTAAGGTAAAGGGCATATCAGGTAAAAAGATTTATACCTCTAATGAAATTAGAAGAACCCGGATTATTTATATATATATACATATGAAATAAATTTATATATGACGTATATAAATTCAATAAATAAATAAAAATAAATTATATATAATAAATAAATTATATATAATATATATGAAATATATTTACTCAGAATTTTGTTTTATTCAGAAATTAAAATTTCAGTACTTTTAAGTTTGATGTAATTGAGAATGAAATTTATAAAGCAGGAAAATACACCACATGTTGTCATTTCAAAGAGCTAATTTTTATGTAGGTAGTCAATTATTTTGAGAGAATGTATCGAAACATTGATTACATCTGGGTCATTATAGTACTGTCTTACTCCGGGGAGATAGCAGAGGGGACTAGCAAGTTGTTTTGGCCTGGTGTTGGGGACTGCAAGCAACAGAGGGGTAGTAACACAGATGAGTACTTTTGCTTCCTCAAAAAAGTCAGACACAGAACGTGTGTACGGTCTGTCTTTTGCACGCATTCTTCAACGTCCCCACAGCGGACCACTCCTGCTCCATACAGCAGCTCCACAGACCCCTATTGTCAGTCCGCTAACGTTCTTTTGTAACAAGACATGGAATGGCCCTATGAAGCTGTGGCTACACTGGGCATTGGGCATCATGTGGGAGGTACAAAAAATGTCTCAAAAAAGTACAAAGAATGATCAAAGCATATTGAGATGCCTACCTTCTGGATTAACAACTGTTAGCAACGTATCGAGTTTCTGCTGTCTTCTTGTAAAGAAATAAGGATTCTAGATAACAATTTAATTTACTTTCATTGTTGTCTCTCCCTTATGAAGGGCAACCACCATCATCAATTTGGTGTTGCTCCTTCCAGTATAATTTGTATAATTTAAAGCATACATATCTGTACAATATTATTTTACTTGGGCATTTAAAAATTACCTACATTTCTCATGTATATTATATACATTGTTCTGCATTTCTCTTTTTTCACAGATCTTTTTTTTTTTATATATATTCAAAAAACTTATTAGAATAATTTGTGCATGGGCTGACTCCCTTAAGGTTCTTGGAAACAGATGGGGGAAATAATCCACATTCTACTACTCTCCCTGGCGCAACAAGAATCAGTCCTTAGAAAAGAATTTCTTAAACTGTCATGTATACGTACTGTGGAAAAAGAGATGGGTGGACCTTGGGGAGATATGTCCATGAGCTTATTTTGTGTGTGTGTGTGTGTGTGTGTGTGTGTGTATGTGTGTGGTTTGTGCGCATGTGTGCTCACATGCTTCTCAATGTGTATTTACATAGAAGTGTATCATTTCTGGGAAAATGCTTCATATCTTCTATCCGATTCTAGAAGGATTCCACAAGTTCCACTTTTTTGGGAAGCCCTTGTTAAATGCCCTAATTAACTGCAGGGCTGTAACTGAGGTAACAGTTTTTTGGTACTACAAGTATGAAAATAGGACGTGACATGTTTTATCATATTCGGGCTACTATAGCAAAACACCAGACTCAGTAGTTGATAAACAACTGACATTTATTTCTCACAGGCCTGGAGGCTGGAAAGTCCAAGATCAAGGTGTCTTCATGGCCACCACCGCCCAGTGACGGCTCTCTTCCTGGCTCACAGCCAATGCCTTCTCACTGGGTCCTCACATGGTGGAAAGGACTAGGGATCTCTCTGGAGCCTCTTTGATAAGGCACTAATCCCACTCATGGGGGCTAAGCCCTCAAGACCTGGGTACTTCCCTAAAACCCAGATCCTCATGGTATCATTTTGGGGGTTAGGATTTCAACATATGAATATTCGGGGGACACGAGCATTTGGATCATCGCACTGTGCTAAAATTCCCCCTGCTGGAAAAGATAGATGTGAGTTTTTGAAATCATGAATGCAGCTTTATTTTTATGTAACTAGACATTTTATAAGCTACATGTAAACATTTAACCAACAAAATAGAATAATTAAATCAATGATTGCATGTTTGAATTTTAGAATTAAGAAGCATCCATTACTGGGCGCCTGGGTAGCTCAGTGGGTTAAGCCGCTGCCTTCGGCTCGGGTCATGATCTCAGGGTCCTGGGATCGAGTCCCATGTCGGGCTCTCTGCTCAGCAGGGAGCCTGCTTCTCTCTCTCTCTCTGCCTGTCTCTCCATCTACTTGTGATTTCTCTCTGTCAAATAAATAAATAAAATCTTTAAAAAAAAAAAAAGCATCCATTACTAGAGGTCTTATATGGGGGATTCAATGCTTTAAGAGGTGATTGGTCTAATGCTCTTTTAATTATTCCTACAAATTACCCAGTAGAACCTCTTTATTTTACAGGAAGGGGAAGCTGAGGCCCAGAGAACTGAAGGAATTTATGGATTATCATCTATTTTTAGATTCAAGATCAGTGAAGTGTCATGAAGAAATTCAAAGCCAGTTGGGTGGAGGGAGTGAAAGCGATATGGTCTTTCTATTGAAATTATCCTTGAAAATTAACCTTCTTGTTATTCTCTAGCCCAGCTGGCTCAGAAAACCTGAAGCTATGAATCTGGAAGCATGACACAAAAGAAATTTGTGCACATGATAGGCACTTTATATGTTCAGCTTTTTGGCCATAGATACAAATGCAAACATCTAACAAGTGTGTTTTCAGGATGCATCTGCTCGGAGGAGACCACAGATGGAGACGTCCTCATTGGGCCATGATATCCTTTTAGTCCTGGAGCAATGGGTTGGTAGTAAGATATGGATCTTGTATTTTTGTTTTCTAATTGCTGAGGAGGAGCTTTGAGAGAGAGCACCTTCTCTCACAGTCAGATCAATTACCCAGCTACTTTTGGAAAAAGAATTTTAGAGATAGGAAGAGTAGGAGAAGTCTATCTGGTCCTATAATTTTTAGATGAAAAAGGAGATTAAAAGGTAGCTGAAAGATAGAGGATAAAAAGAAGTTGAAAACTTTAGCAATAATCATGGGGTTGATGGCGGTAGACCTGTTGTCTTTGCTTCTCTGTACGGCAGAGTTTGGCAAAGCTGTCATCATCAAGACAGCATGGTACTGGCACAAAAACAGACACATAGACCAATGGAACAGAATAGAGAGCCCAGAAATAGACCCTCAACTCTATGGTCAACTAATCTTTGACAAGCAGGAAAGAATGTCCAATGGAAAAAAGACAGCCTCTTCAATAAATGGTGTTGGGAAAATTGGTAGAGCTCCATATGTCTGTTCAGAATGCACGTGTGTGTTAAGTGTTGATTTGTGTGAGTGGAGAAGGAGCTGTATGCACAGTTAAAATGAGATTGTGAGGGTAGAATTCTTAGCTAATGCTTCCAAATTCCCACTTGGAGGAACCCAGTGGACTCACAGTCTTGTTTACTGTGATTAGTAATGGAAGGACTCCAGTTTCCAAAACAGAATGACCAGAACTAACAGCAAAGATCGCCAACTTTATTACGGCATTCACTACAGGCATTAGCCTTACTCTTGGATTTCTCTGCCTTACTTTCCTATCTATATTTCTCCAGACTCCTTCATGTTTTAGGGCAGTTTTCAATGTGCAGAAAAATTGTAAGGTTAGTACAGACAGTCGCCATGTACTAGTTCCATCCAGATCCCCTGCTGGAAAAGTCCTGGCACGTGTGTTCAATGTATGGTACATTTGTTACATTTAATGAGCCCGGATTCACGCGTTACTATCCAGATCAGTTAATACTTTATTTCCATTTCCTTAGTTTTTCCTTTCTGTTTTTTTTCTGTCCCAGGATCCTATCCAGTATACCACATTTTACTTTGTTGTATTGTCTCCGTAGCTCTGCTCGGCTGTGACAGGTTCTTGCTTCCCTTGTTTTTTTTTACCCCTTCACAGTCTAGATGAATTGGGGTCAGTTACTTGGTAGACTGTTCTTCAACTGGGTTTGTCTGATGTTTTCCCCATGAGTAGACCAAAGTTACGGCTTTGGGGGAGGAAGACCCAGGGAGCTAAAGTGCCATTTTCGTCACATCCTATCCAGGGTATATGCTGTCCACTTGACTTACTGCCATCAATGTTGACTGGAGCACCTGCCTGGGGGTTCAGCTTTCTCCACTTTAAGGTTACTCTCTCCTCTCTTTTCATACTGTCCTCTTTGGAAGAAAGTCACCGTGGGAGGTCCACACTTAAGGAGTGCGGAGTTAAGCTCCACCTTCCTGAGGGTGGAGAATCTGCTAATGTATATGGAATTCTTCTACAGGGGAAATTTGTCTCTCCTCTTTTATTTATTTGCTTATTATTCATGCAAACTTTTTTTTTTTTTTTTTTTGAGTATCAGGAGGGACTCAATATTTATTTTGTACTTGGGGTTATAATCCAGTCACACTTTACTCTGTGACTCAGATTGTCCCATTGGTCATCGATTGGTCATTGGGAGGCTTTTCGGTTGGCTCCTGTGTTCTGCGGGCATACCTTCACCATTGTAGTTGTTGTTATTGTGCTTCTGAGCATTTTCTTGCTTCTGGAACTCTAAGTTGCTCCAGGTTCATCTTATACATTTCCTGTCCTAGGCCTGAAGTATGGACTTCCCTTTCATAATTATTTAAAATTTATTATAATGTGTGTGTGTGTGTGTGTGTGTGTGTGTGTGTGATTAAAGCCACTGGCCAGATGACTTCTACTTATCTCTTCAAGTTCACTTTGTACCCTTTTCCACCTGCTCTGTGTCCAGATAGGCTGGTCTGTATGGACTGATAAAAATGCACTTGCCTCTGGCTTACAGCTAGGCCCTGACAATGGGGCACTTCAGGCTGGCAGGCGGGGTGGGGGTGGGAGCAGAAGCACCAATACTGAGTCTGGCTCTTTATTCCTTCCTTCTCCTCTGCACTGGGGGCCTCCTGGTACATGCTTGTTGAGGATCTCAGCTCACATCAGGCAATCTTCTCTACATGGGTTTCTCTCCAAACCCCCCAGCTGCCCCATAAACCTCCTTTCCAGATTTAGAGGTAAGAAACCTTATTGCTAGTCTAGGGCACTGCCCTAAATCTTGCTTTTATAGACAATCTCTTTGTTAAACTTCCTGAATATCCTAATTTGATTGTATCATCTCTTTTCCACTGGCACATTTCCCAGTGTGGTTTTGGAATAAGGTAAGAATATGTTGGAGGAAAATAGGAGTAAATGAAAGAAGAAAAGAGTGAGTGAGAGAGGATCGGAGTCAAAACAAGGGCACCTGGGTGACTCAGTGGGTTAAAACCTCTGCCTTCGGCCAAGGTCGTGATCCCAGGGTCCTGGGATCTAGCCCCACATCAGACTCTCTGCTCAGCAGGGAGACTGCTTCCTCCCCTCTCTCTCTGCCTGCCTCTCTGACTACTTGTGATCTCGGTCTGTCAAATAAATAAATAAAAATCTTAAAAAGAAAAAAAAAAACAAACAAAAAGCAAGGGTGTCTGGGAAAGAGAGAAGAGAAAAGATAAGTAGGGATCAAGACATCCAAGTGGGTTTTATGCTAACTTGAAGGAAGACTCTTGGATCAATGGAAGAGGATAGATTTCTAACTTACAGCCAATTTATACATTCTTATTCCTCTCACACTAAAGACTCATTTTAGGTCCATGTAGGGCTAGGCAATTTTGTTTCAGAATTTCACTTTAAAGCTAGTAATTTTAATATGTGGAGTTATTATTAATAACTCTCATGGTATCCTGACAATGTGTTAGACACCGAATTCTCAAGTAGATTAAGAGCAAACATTTCTTATTAGTACAAAACAACTGTGCAAATTCCATATTTATGCATTTATGAGGTTTTATATTTTCATTTGCATTGCTTTGGATATCTTCTTAATTAAGAAAGAAACTTCATTATAGACAGTTTTTCAGATTTTGCAATAAACATGATGAAAGTGTGTTCTCAGGTAAAAAAAAAATCTTGACTCTCCAAGACATTTAGCATGCTTGCATTGCATTATAAAATTTCTGATAAATACTGAAATACACACACAGTTAACTACTTATAACAGTCTATCAATAAATCTTTATTGCATTCTAATGGTGTAGGTAGGCAGATAAGTATTACTTAATTCAATTCTCAAAACAATCCATCCTGTTAGAATGTGAGTTTTATAATGAGTAAATTAGCTGGAGAGACTAAGAAGCTTGCCAGAAAACACACAAAGACAGAAAATCACACCACTGGGACTGGAACATGAGTCTTCTTAACTGTAAACCTGGTGATCTTAAAATTATGTTATTAGTTAATATTAGCATTTACTCTTCTGGCGATTATAAGTATTCGGTACACTAAAATATGAAGTTCACTTCTGTGAAGGTTTCATTTTACACTGCACTAAATTTGTAGTTAGCATTGAAACAACTTTCACTCTCTGTACTGTTTTAAATACACGAAAACTTTTTCTTTCCTTGAAAACATCTAGAATAAAATAGTCTATTACTGATGCTCACATTTCACTGAATGAGACAGAACAACTTGCTCGAACAGGCTTTCATGGTTTTGATTACCATTTGGTGGCAATTAAATTTGTTAATTTTGGTTTTATTTCAGCAAAACAAATAGCCAAAATTATATTTGTGGGAACAAGAAGTAAAAGCAACATCTTTTACTCCTTCCGAAGTTTTGAACTGTGGTCATTTATTTAACCTGATCAAAACTTTCGCCTAGTGAAAGAGAAGGGAGACACATTGTTTTAATCTGAGGGAAGCAGCTAATCTGCATATACACCCCAGGAGAGTTCACATAGAGCTATTAAAATCAGTGTTAAGAGAGACTCTCTCTTGGACAACACCTTTACTCTAATTTAAGTAATGATACACTCACAGAGTTGTAACGAAGTTCTTTCTTCCATTCATTTCACAAATGATTTTTGAATCAAATAATTTAGCAGAGACTTTGGTGTGTGACGTGTTCCACCAGGCTCTGCCATCTTGTATGCAAACTCTGCTTCAATGTAGTCAGTCCTGGTTATTATTGCGTCTGAACACACTTTTCAACTATAATAAACATTTAAACTGGGCAGGACAGGAAGTTGTGAATGGCTCTCACGGTCCAAGAGAAATCAGACTGAGAAGGTCCTTTGAGAGGGGACGTCTTCCCCTCTGATGCCATCTTTGTGTATTCCAGGAGCCCGCAATTAGGGGGAGATGATGACTTTCGCAATGTCACAGAGCCAAAGCAAGGACCCTTGTCCCTTGACTCCTAGATCTGTTCTCCAATAGGAGCACAGACCTGGTTTGCATAGGGGTGTGAGGGAGTCCGTTCATCCTTCCTTCCTTCCTTCTTTCCTTCATGTGTTGTTTCGCTGGATGAACAAATATTATTTAAACATCTTCTCCACATGGATCATGAGGTTGGGGGCTGGGTTCACTCAAACAGAACAGAGCAGACATGCCCCTCACGTGGTGGCACTTCTGTCCAGTTACTCACCAGATCTATTGTAAGATACTCAGTACTAAGAAAATACTATGAAGCTCTAATCAAATTCATTAAATGAGTAGATTTGTCTGTGAGTATGGGAGAAACTGTAGTAAACTGATCTCTAGAGAACCGAAGAGGGAGACATGAGAGAGAATAACAGAGAGTGTCCAGTACTGTGTGGCAAAGGTGAGTGAGGGGCAGGCTGGGCTAGGCTTTTCTGTGGAGATAATACTGAGGTATAAACTGAAGGATGGGAGTTAAGTGGACAGTAGGTGGGAATGCATGACCATGTTCCATGTTTTTGGGTTTTTTGTTTGTTTGTTTGTTTTTTGTTTTTATTTTTATTTTTTAAAAGATTTATTTGTTTTTTGAGAGACAGAGTATGAGCTGGGGTAGGGGCACAGGGTGAGGAAGAGAGAATTCCCTGCAGACACTATTTAAAAAAATTTTTTTTTCTTTTAATGATTTTATTTATTTGTCAGAGAGAGAGCGAGAGAGAGAGAGAGCGCACAAGCAGGGGTAGCAGCAAAGGCAGCGGGAGAAGCAGGGTCCCCACTGAGCAAAGAGCCTGATGCAGGGCTTGATCCCAGGACTCCAGGATCATGACCTGAGCTGAAGGCAGATGCTTAACTGTCTGAACCACTGAGGCATCTCCAGACTCTGTATTGAGTCTAGAGTCCGATGTGGGGCTTAATCCCACAGTGCCTGGGATCATGCCCCAAGCAGAAATCAAGAGTCAGATGTTCAACTGATTGAGGCCCCCCAGACACCCTGGAACAGAGTATGATCAGGCCTAGAGCTTGATGTCATGAAGGAATGGAGAGAAGGGGTTTTCTAATGGAAATCCACACGTTTATGAAGAAACACATAATGACAGTAATGAGGAGGATAGTCTTTATTTCATGCTAACTTTGTGCCACCATGTTCCACATTTGTACAGACATTTATTTATTTAACCCTCACACAAATACCAAGGGATGATCCCATTTTAGACAGGTGGACCCTGGAGATCACAAAGGTTAAAAATCTCACCTCAGATTCTACATGAGGAGCTGAAGAGAAAAATTCCAATGAAGGCGAATGGGTCCATGGGCCTGCCCTCAGCTGCAATCCCACATTGTTCTGGAAAGCAAAGCAAGTCGTTGGCATTTTATGCTCTTTTAGTCCTTCTCCATCCTTGGAGTTCAGTTTGTACAGTTGGGAAAAATTCCTCAAACCCCCAAACAATTTGAATTTATGCCTTGTCATACTACATTTGCTTAATGAATGCAAGCCTCTATATTTCCTTTCATTTGTGGGTTTATGAACGTCAGCATCATACTTTATATGTGGTTGGATTTTTTTTTTTTAAGTGCCTAACCTGCCATAATTAAAGATACCTACTTTGGACAAAAACACTTCTCTCTTACTTAGAACAATCCAGTACTAAACATCCAAAAGAAAAACAAAAACAAAAACAAAAAACAAAACAAAACCATAACCCATGAGTTTAGACCAGCAGCTCTGTCTGTGTTTACGGTTCCTGCTATTTAAAATGTGGACCTTGCCCGGTTCCTGGGCTGGTGCTCTTCCCGTAGGTTTTTCCTCTGTATCATTTTTGTGGCTGCTTCATTTCTGTTTAATATTTGCTTATTTTCGCTAAAATCCCCAAGTCGGAACCCACAAACCAAACAAATACGAACGGAAAACACGGAGCCGCTCAAACGCCCTTGGAGACAGTCAATTTTGTTGTTGTTGTTTGTTTGTTTGCGGCCATTTGTCATCCTCTGCTCAGAGATCAACAGTTTTTAGCACACAGATCAATATTCTCTTAACCCAGACCTAATCTGAGGAGAGTCTCCCCGCCTTTCACCTTGGCCTACTCCTCTGTACTAGAGTTGCCCTTTTTTTTTTTTTTCTTTTCTTTTTCTTTTTTTTTTATCCCCAGCAATAATTTTGTCTGAGTAAGACAGCAATTTTTCATCCTTTGGTCAAAACTGGTGACAAAAGAGGGAATAATGGTTGCTGACATACGAAATGATAGATTTGACACATGGCGTGCTGAGCTGGGAGCTTTCGCGTGCCAAAGCAGAAAGACAGATAAGCAGGCTGATGGCTCTCCTGACACTGGCCCCGCTCCCCACCCCACCCTCACCCCCCAAACAACCTCTCTCTCTCTCTCTCTGGTTTTGTTTTGTTTTCCTTCTTCTCTTGGTAAGAAGTTTTGTCTCCGACTCTGGACAGGAAGCAAGTAAACGCACTGTTCTCCCGCCCAAAAGAAACATTTTCCCTGTCCCGCAAAAATGATCAATCTACGCCCTTTTCTCTAGCACAGGGAGGGCAATACAGCATGCTGCTTGAGGAAATATTAACAAATATAGCCAGTGAGAGGGAAACAGATGGGACGAAGAAATTGAACCAGCAGATTTCTGGACGGTGTTCAATGAGTGGAGTTTTATAATACTGAAACAGAACTGCTCTTTAATTTTTGTGAACATCCGTCGTCAAAAAACACCTCTCCGCGGCCTCCTGCCGCCCCCCCCAGCTTAAAGACCTCCACAGAGGGGCACAAAAGGGCCCCTTTCTTAATCATTCTGGCAAAAGCAAATTAAGGCGTACAAAGGCGAGTGCCAGGAGGGAGGGCACAGGCGTGCTGGCCGCTCAAGAGCTGGTTCGCTGGGACAGACACGTTGACCTATATGCCACAGGGCAGCGCTCCAGCCCTGGGATCCCGTTACATCTTTACACACAAAAGCTTCTTTCAGAATCTAAACTAACCAAACAGGAACATTTTTTATTCCTGCCTGGGCTTCTCCGGAGCATGTGTTCACATTTAAAACCTTGCCCCATGTGTCATTTGCCCGCATTCAGAGTTATTTGTATTCTTCGATTTGCAAAGCGACAGCCACCACGGCTGCCCTTGGCCACCAGTAGCCTGTAAACAAGAGCACGTACAATTTACCTTCAAAATAAACTCAGCTCCACATTCCATGTCTTCTTGTCCTGACCTGCTAGAGCATTTGCTCGGCACGCGCTGGCTTTTTCACGTCCTGGCAGCTTGGCCACGGACGTGTACATTTCACCCCTCCACCCCCAAATAACAAAATGGATACATATTCTAAGGGGATGTTATTTACAAAGGTACAACCTAGTGACTTTTTACTTTTCTTTAAAACACAGTTTTAGAAAGAATTTTTTAACCTACGTCAAAAAAGTGATCTTGTTCTTTAAAACTGCCAAGCTTCCCAAGTACGAACATACTAAATACATAAGGAAAAGATTATGGATACATGATCAAATGCATGTTTCAATCCCTGTGCCAGTTTTCTTTTCTTTTTTCTTTTCTTTTCTTTTTTTTTCCCTTTCCTTCCTTCCTTTCTTTCTTTCGTGTGAGCGCACGCTTGTGTGTTGATGAAAAACATTTTTCTTGTGATACATTATTCGGCACATTCTATGGTATTTTTCACAGTTTCTACATGTTTGACATTTTAGCCAAACCTGTTAGGAGGGGAAATCAAATTGAAGAACTACAATATTTAGCTTTCAATAACCACTGCCAATATAATAATTGAGGGAAAGTGAAGTTCGGGGGGTATGATATTTTAGTATAAATTTTAAGAACTCAAAGATTTACCACCGACAGTTAAGGGGAGATAATAAAGTGATTTTTTAAAAAGATGTATAAATATTTTGAGATGTGTATGCTGTAAGGAGAGAAGGAGGAGGGAAAGTTAAATGGGGAGAAAAAAATGCCTGGCAGAAATCAAAGTTTTCTGTAATGAGAAATATTCTGTGGGATACAGGTCAGAAATGAATTTTCGTTTTGAACTAGATGTCCCCCAAAATCTTGAATTACCTGAAATTCGTGTGTATGTGTATTTGAAATTAATCTTAAGGTCATGAGTAACGGTGTACTTCTTTAGTCTAGCGGCCCCTAAGTAAGAAGAGTGAATGGACTTCTGGCATTTTCTTTTTCACAGCAATTCCGAGTACAGGATTGCTGAAATGTAGAATCATTTTTGAACATGCACCCTGAGGCCACAGGACAATGAAAAACATTTTGAAGGAGTCAATAAAATAAAATAAAACCAGCCACAACATACTTTAGAAAGCGATACCAGTGCTTCTGGTGGCCTGGTCACTCAGGTTGGCCTGTTTTTCCCCTCAATGAGCAAACTCCTCTGGAACCTGTAGGGAGTCCCGACTGAGCACTGAGCAGAGAGCTGTCTCTGCCTTGCTTGGAGTTGGTTTGGGTTTTTTTGTTTGTTTGTTTGTTTGTTTTTTCTTTTTTTTTTCCTGTCTTTTCATATTTATATATTTATTTTTCTGTAGGAAAATTTCCCTTTTGTATCAAAGAATTTGCACATGCTTCTTCACAAAGTATGTGTACATTATCATTCCCTCCCCAAAGAATCCTGTGATGCGTATGATTCGGAAAAAGTACTCTGCTTGCTTCCAATAGTCTTGTTCATTGTAGACTATGAAGAGTTAAATGATGTTTCTTCTTGTAGAATTAATCAGATTCATATTAGCAGTAGTAAATGTCATGTTGGCACCTTTTCCTTCTCACACATTACAGTTTCAAGTCTTTGCTATGAGGAAATAATGAAGTCAAGATATGCAGTGCCATATACCGGGCGTCTTTTTTTGTCAGTCTGCATAAGAAATGAATTGTATCTGCTACTAAGGGGGTCAGAAGAGCAGTGAGTTAAGAAGACTGCTTAGAGAAATGACATGTCAAAGGAAACAAGAACTAATTTTTTAGTACTTTTCAGGTAGATTGCCATTTTGGAAATAAAATGTTCACAAATACCCTTGTTGCTAACTACCAAGCAGTTCTAAAGTTCTCACAGCTGACTTACCGAGATCAGTAGAGCAAAAACGATCTCCTCCAAGGCAAACTTGAGTGCCACCAGGAGAAGGAGAACCTGCCCTCTGTCCTGCACCAGGGATGGTATGGTAGGGCCCTCATGGGTTTAGCACGGTGTTACTTTGCGTGGTGGGTGCATCTCTCAGGACTTCTGGAGAGCAAGATTTACCTGGAACAAGTTATTCAATCTTTTCCAACCTCCTCCTTCCTCCTCCTCCTCCTCCTCCTCCCCCTTCTTCTTCTTCTTCTTCTTCTTCTTCTTCTTCTTTTTTAAACCATAAAATGAAGATGATAATAGTACTTATCTCAGGATCTTTGCTAAGTTTAAGGTAGTCAAATCACACAAGCTGATTGAAATATGCTCCCTAGTAGACTGAGCATGGACTGAATGCTTCAGTAAATGTTAGCTGTCCTATAGATTCATGAAATCTTTAGTTTGCTCAATGAATGTTTATTCAGCACTTGTTAGGTTGAATATTTGAGAGATTCAAGGAAAGAATTGGCTTGGCCAGATAGACCGAGGTGGGTGATATTTTAAAAGGTGGTATTCTGTAAAATCACTTGATGTAGTAGAGAGTAGAGGAAGTCGTAGCTCATAACTTGGTAAAAAAGGCAAAATAATCCTGACTTCTAAGCTCCTGCAAGGCTGAGAGTGTAGCACTACAAGAGACTCATGAGAGAATTGCATTGCATTCAGTTGGACCCCATCTTCCACCACTCATAAACATGAAATCAAAGTGGATTAAAGACTTAACGATAAAACCTGAAACTGAAAAACTACTAGAAGAAAACAGGGAAAACATTTTTTGACAAGCGCTTTGGCAAAGATTTTTTGGTGAGATGCCAAAATCACAAGTAACAAAAACAGAATTAAATAATTGGGACTACATCAAACTAAATATTTTCTGCACAGTAAAAGGAAAAATTAACAATGAAAAAAAAAAACCTACAGAATGGGAAAAACATATTTGCAAGCCTTAAATCTTCTAAGAGGTTAATGTCCAAAATATATAAAGAACTTATACAGCCAAATAGTAGTAATAGTAATAACAATCTGGTTAAAAGATGGGCAAAGTCTTGAATGCTATTTTTCCATCGAAGACATACAAATGGCCAACAGATGCATTAAAAGCTGCTCAGCATCATTAATCATCAAATGCAAATCAAAGCTACAAGGAGCTATCACACAATACCATTAGAATGGCTAGTCTCCAAAGGCAAGGGAAATGGAAACGTGTGCACTATTGGTGGGAACATAAATTGGTGCAGCCACTATAGAAAACAATATGGAATTTCATCAAAAATTAAAAATAGAACTACCAGATGACCTAGTAAACCCACTTTTGGGTATATATCCAAAGAAAACAAAAGTACTATCTCCAAAAGATATCTCCACCCCCATGTTTATTTCAGCATTATTCACAATAGCCAAGACATGGACAAAACCCAAGTGTCCATGGATGGATAAATGGATATAGAAAGTGAAATGGGATACTATTTAGCTATAAAAAAGGAAGAAAGATCTGCTTTTTGCAAATCTGCCTCTTGCAACAACATGGGAGGATCTTGAGGACATTGTGCTGAGTCAAATAAGTCAGAAAGAGGAAGATAAATACTGCATGTTCTCACTTCTATGTGGAATTTTAAAAAGCCAAACTCATAAAAGTAGAGAGTAGAATGATGGGTCCAGGGGCTGGAGGTGAGGTGGGGTAAATGGGGAGATGTTGGTGAGTGGCTACAGACTCCCAGCTGTAGGATAAATCATTTCTGGGGAGGTAATGTGAAACATGGCGATTATAATTATCAATACTGTATTCTAATACTTGAAAGCTTCTAAGAGAGTAGATCTTAAATGTTCACACAGAAGTGATTATTCTGTGAGGCAATGGGGTGCTAGTCAAACTTACTGTGGTAACCATTTTGCAATATATATGTATATCAAATCATTATATTGTACATTTTAAATTTACATGTGTTATATGTCAGTATTGACATTGACACACCATTTGATATCTCCTAACCACACATTTTCTAATTATAATTTTGAAATCAGCTTTATTACATATAATAAAATTTACCCATTTTAAGTGTCTGATTTTGTGAGTTTTGACAACTATATATAGTTGTGAAATCTTCACCACAATCAAGATACAAAACATTATCATCACCCCAAAAAGTCCCTTTGTGCTCCTTTATAGTTAGTTTTCTTCTGTACTTCCAGTCTTACCACCACTGATCTGCTTTCCACTCACACAGTTTTGCATTTTTTTTTTTTTACAATTTCACACATATGGGAATCATGGATTGTGTAGTCTTTTATACATGGCTCTCTGACATAGCTTATGTCTTGGAAGTTCATGTGTGCTGTTGCATTTTTCTGTACTTCTTTCCTTTTAATTGCTGTATAGTATTCCATTATAAACCCATCACAATTTGTTTATCTATTCATTAATGGGTGGAAATCTGGGGTTTTTTTCAGTGCTTGGTGATTATGAAGAATATTATTATGGGCTTTTTATTTTTAATACTTTATTTATTTATTTGAGAGAAAGAGAGAGAGTGAGAGAGAGAGAGCGTGCACATGTGTCGGTGGGCGCTGGGCAGAGGGAGAGGGAGAAGCAGGCTTCCTGCTAAGCTTGGAGCCTGATGTGGGGCTTGATCCAAGAACCCTGAGATCACAACCCGAGCCAAAAGCACATGCTTAATCAACTGAGCCATCTGCCCACCCCTGTTATGGACTTTTCATTATGACTCTTTATGTGGATATATGTTTTTATTTTTCTTGAGTAAATACCTAGGAGTGGCATTGCTGGGTCAGATGCTGTCTGCATAACTTTTTCAGGAATTCTCGAATTGTTTTCCCAAGTGGTGAACAGTTTTATGTTCCCATCAGCAATATATGAGTAAATAATTTTAATTTTCCTTTAAGTAATCTCTACCCCCAATGTGGGGCTCGAGCTCAACCTCACGAACAAGAATCTCATGCTCTACCAACTGAGCCAGCCAAGCATCCCTATGGGTAAGTAATTTTAAAACAGCAAAACAAAACAAAACAAAACAAAACCTCATATTTGAACTTTATGGAAGATTAATGCTCAGTTCCAAGTTTTGAAATCTCTTACTATGACTAGGTAATGTATCTGGTACTATGGGAGAATACCAGACTTCCATGAGGTCATAATCAACATTCATAAATGACAGTAATATAAGGCAAGTTGTGGCAATTGCTTTAATAAAGATATAAGCAAACGTCTATGGGATTTTATGAGAAGGAAGGAAGGATTTTCTTCAATAAACTACTACTTGAAAAGAAGTAAGGCAATCATCTCTCCAGGCAGTTCTGTTCAATTCACTTAACCTCGCCCTGGCAATTAAACCCTTTCGTGCTGTTTCTTCATGGGTAGTTGTAAGGATCAAGTGAGCAAATATTTGTGAGAGTTCTGTGAAAAACATCAGGTGTTACCAAAACATAGAGTTATATGTATGCTTTTCATCATCCTGTAATCACCACCTTAAATAGCATGTGTAGAAGTGATCTTTACAGACCAGAATGTCTCATATTTAATGCGTACAAATCACATGGGGACCCTGTTAAATTCAGTTTCTGAGTCAGTAGATCTGGAATGTAGCCCGAGGGTCTGCCTTTCTCACAAATGTCCAGGTGAAGATGCTGCTGGTTTAGAGATCCAATCTTCTGGAGCAAGGCTAGAGGTTGTCCTTTGGGTAGGATCCACATTTCAATGAAGTTTTGCAAATAGTCTTGACCATCTTCATCAGTTCTATCCACCAAAACTGTGGGTTCTTTCCAAGGAACCAGTCTCCTGTGTTGCTTGCCAAATACCAAATACTCTGGCTCACTGATTCTTATAATGAAATGAGATTTTGAAATTCTCCTCAACATTTGCTCCAGAATTCAGTTCTCATTGGATTCTCTGACACTAAGAATGGTCTCACCCAACAGTCTCCTTTTGATTGAGTCTTACCTACAGCACTGCATCCTTTCTTCATTTACTGGGTCTGACTTGTAATTGTATTGACAATACTCAGTATGTCTCGGGGCCACTGATAAAACCTTCAGGGTTGCTGTTCACTTTGTATTTTACATGAATTGCATGTGAGTTTTGCTCAGAGAGCACCATTTTTAATGGAAATGGTGGTCTTTTGAGTTATGTCAGGTTTCAACACTGACACAGGATTTACAATTCACTGAGCACTTCCCCAGAGAATAATCTATCTAGACCCTGAAACAACCTTCTGAGATAGGAAATCCAGCAATTAATCCCATTTCTCAGCTGAAAAAACTGAGTTTAAATGAACTTTGGGGAGTTGCTGTCATATGGATAAGAATAAGGGAGTTAAAAAAAAAATACAACCATGTCTACCATTTCTCTTTCTCCATTTTCCATCCTTTTTGCGTCTATACTTTCCACCTTTCCTACCTAAAGAAAAAAACGGATTCCAGCAAAAAGCTATAACGTATTTAAATTAAAAACACTTTGCTTTCACCTGGTTTTATCTCATCAGAGTTAGTCACCTGGCATTTCATACTTCCATTGAAAGGAGATTTTTCAGTTTGACGTGATCATTTGACTTCATACCTTTGTCTCTCTACTGTCTTAAGATAATACCAAACTGGGCAAAGGAAGTTAGTTTGCCGAGTGGCACCTAGAGAAGGGTTTCACCCAAATTTCCCTAAGATCCAGCATAGGTGAGGGCAGACTGAAGATAAAACGGACAGATTTGGTTCTTACATTCAGGTGAAGCTAATGTTGGCCAGGGAAGTGGGTAGAAGTGATCCCTAGGGAGTGAGAGCAGGACCCTGGACGCAGGGTGGGTGAGAGGCCATATTCGAATCCCCTAGGTCCTTAGGAAGCCCTGCAAGCACGCCCATGAGCAGCATATGGTGGAACACAGGGCTCACTGCGCTGACCTAAGGGCAGGTCTGAGGAAGAGAGAAAGCCAATGATTTTCGGCTGCCAACTCACACTGAACCAAGAAACAGTTTGGCTCAGAATTAAAGCTCACACCTATAGCCACCCCCTTCCTGATTCCTGACAGGCCACTTGTCCTTCAGAGCAGTCAATATCAATTTTCTTTTGTCTTTGTACCTCTGCCTGAGAGATCTGAGTCGTCATCCACCCAATCAGAGGTAGGAACCATTTCAAGTGTTTCAAGAGACAACACTTGTTAAATGTTACTTCCTTTTCCAACAACCATGGGACTGAAAAAAAAGTATCACTAGTTGTGATATGTATTCACATTGTTCAAATAAAAACACAAAAGGTATATTAGGACAATGTACTTTCAACATACATGACAGACAAAAGATGAAATTTCCAAGTATACAAATAGTTATAAATTCCTAATAAAAGATTAAATGTCCTTAAACCCTTCACCAAACTTTCCTTAAAGTTAACACCTTACCTACAATCGACTTTGGAGCAATGACATTAACTGAAGTCCTTATTCAAATTTTGCTCACATTTCCACTAATGTCCTTTTGTTCCAGGATTCTAACCTGGATCTCTTGGTTAAATTCCTCCTTGGTCCTCTTCATTTTGCAATACTTGTCTGTACCTTGTCTGTCATGACCTTAACACTTTTGGAGACTACTTGGTCACTTGTTTTATAGACTGTCCCCCAATTTGGGTTTATCTGATGTTTTCTCAGATTGGACCGAAGTTACACAGTTTTGGCAAAAATATCACAAAATGTTATCATTTCCTTCCCAGGGTATCATATGGGATTCACTGGATTGATATGTCTAACTATTTGTAATATTGACTTTAATTTGTTGGTTATGATGATGTCTGCTGAGTTTCTCCTACTATGAGGGTCCTTTTTTTCTCTCTGTTGCTAACAAATATCTTGGGAGAGATACAAAAACCATGCAAATTCTGGGTCTCCTTAACTTTGGGACAATTTTTAAAAATTTATCATTTTCTAGGCAACAAAGTAAATAAAAATAAGCTATAGTCTTTTCCCACTAAGACAGAATTTCTGCCTGTCAAATTGTCTAAGAAAAAAACCCCAACAATACAGTGGTTATTCCACATTGAAATTTATAGAAATAATATTCTAATTATTTTAGGGCAAATAAGTAATCAACATGCAATTTCCTATTATTTAGAAAATAATGGAATTGCGAATGACACATATCTAAAATTAATTATGGAAATTGCCAAACTTAGAGGAAAATTCATATCATTAAATTTCCATTAATTAATTTAATAAAGACTTTTATATTTTGCTCACCATATTCTGAACACTACATTAATGGTAAGCAAAGCAGACATGATCCCTGTGGTAGTGATTATAATGAAAATAAATAAATTAACCTTTCATCTCAAGCATCTTTAGAGGAAATCATTAAATAAATCTAGGGAAAACAAGAGAAAAACAAATTAATGAAATAGAAAATAGGAAAACAGTAGAATTAATAAGTAGCTTATAAAGCCAAGTTCTGTCCTCTTGGAAATGCAAGTACATGTGTCAAGGCTAATCAGGAAATTTACCAACAGCATCAGAACTTAAAAGCTCCATAAGAAAAAGACAAACTTTTCTTTTGCCCCGAGGGAAAACATTAACAAAGGACTCAGAGAGGCAGTTTGTGAAAGAATATATAAAAATAGCCAATGAGCACGGTTAACTTCACTAGTAATTAACAGTTAAAACAGAGAGATCATGTTTTTCCTCCCCAATCAAGCTTACACTGAAGAAATGGAGACACCCAGAGCCGGTAGACTTGCATGGAGAACACGTTTACACATGTTGATGGCGGGGGGGGCTCCTGTCTGAGCGGGTCAAGACTTTTTTTTTTTTTTTTCCAAATTTATTTATTTTCAGAAAAACAGTATTCATTATTTTTTCACCATACCCAGTGCTCCATGCAAGCTGTGCCCTCCATAATACCCACCACCAGGTACCCCAACCTCCCACCCCCCCCGCCACTTCAAACCCCTCAGATTGTTTTTCAGAGTCCATAGTCTCTCATGGTTCATTTCCCCTTCCAATTTACCCAAAAGCACATACCCTCCCCAATGTCCATAACCCTACCCCTCTTCTCCCAACCCCCCTCCCCCCAGCAACCCACAGTTTGTTTTGTGAGATTAAGAGTCACTTATGGTTTGTCTCCCTCCCTATCCCGTCTTAGGAGGGTCAAGACTTTTTTGATGGAAATTTTTTTAGTATTACAACAAACCTCCAAAATCCTTGTATATTTGGCCCATCTCAAAGAAACCTGAAATTTTATCCTAAGGATATCCATTGATAGATTTAGGCGCAATGATATTCACCACAGAATTGATAATAGAGGGAACAATAAAAAACAATTCAAATACCGGATAGGAAACTGATCAAGCTAGCTGTGATATGTTCATGAAATGGAATGATTGTATATAATACATTAAAAATAATACTGTAGAAGAATATTTATGATAAAGAAGGGTATTCACAAATTATTTCCAATTATTAAAGCTCTTTTTCTAAATACTATGCTTAGTATGATTTTTTATGGCAGTCATGTACAGTATTAATTTATATATCCTTATATATAAGATTTTAATAGTGCTATCAGTGTGAAGCAGCATTATGGGTGATTTTTACTCTGAGCACCATCCCCTGCACCAAGTTCAAATAGAATTTTAAATGAACAAAGAAATAAATTAATTAATATTTCAAATCTAGTTTTAAGGTGACTTCATTAAGCTATATGAAACTGGCTCTATGTCCACATTTTGGAGATCATTTCAACTTGCTTTCTTACCTTTTCAACTTGTGCCAGTTGCCCTCCTTGCTGAAGTTCCCTCTCTTCCAAGAGAACTACAGCACTGCTTTTAAAAGTCTGTTCTTGATCCCAAAGGAGACAAAGTATAAGAGACTCTTAATCTCATAAAACAAACTGAGGGTTTCTGGGGGGTGGGAGGAGTAGAGAGAGGGTGGCTGGGTGATGGACATGGGGGAGGGCATGTGCTATGGTGAGTGCTGTGAAATGTGTAAGCCTGATGATTCACAGACCTGTACCCCTGGGGCTAATAATACATTATTGTTAATTAAAAAAAATCTATTCTTGAATTCCTGGGCACTGGGTGGCTGAGTCGGTTAAGCATCTGCCTTCAGCTCAGGTCATGATCCTGGAGTCCCGTCCTGATCCTGGAGTCCCAGCATGGAGCCCCATGTCAAGCTCCCTGCTCAGAGGAGAGTCCGCTTCTCTGTCTTCCTCTGCTCCCCCATCCCTTGCTCATTCTCCCCCTCTTTCTCAAATAAATAAAAATAAGATCTTTTAAAAAATACAATAAAAATCTATTGTTGAATTATTAATATAGGTTTTAAAACAGGCAGTTCCTAACATTTTCCCATCTATTGTGTATTTCTACATATTTTTCTTTCATTTTTTGCTTTCTTCGGCTTTGGCTCTTCCCTCAATGATTATCTTAAAAAAAAAAGGGGGGGGAGGCCTTTGATGATTCCAGAAAACAAAAATTCAAAACTTAGCCGCACACCCCCTTCCTTCTAGCAGTTTAGGAACTTGGTTTTGAGTTTTTCACGACTTAATGCTCTGTGGCTCTTGATTTATATTTTACATTATGTTTTGAATTTTTTCTTTGTTGATAATTTTCCTTATTTACACTTGAGTCATTGAATTCTTATTAGCATTTCTTTCCATTGGCAACTCAAGCTTCTCTGGCTGTGGTGCGTTACATGGTCACATCTGCTCTCTTTCCACAGTTACAGACCAGCGCTTGACTAGCTGGTAAAGTTAGAGAAATGGCACCATTCCCATTTTAAAGATTTATTTATTTATTTATTTTTGTTCCAAATATGAATAATGGATTCTTAGCACCTTCCTGTTGCCCTACCTCTGTGCATCCAGACATTAAAAATCTCTGTGCTGCTTATTAATTACTTCCAGGGAGCAGACAGGCAGTGGCCCCCTATGCAGGGGTTGGGGGGTTGGGAGGGTAGGGGGTTGAGGGAGGGAAGACATCTACTGGGGAATTCAGAGAACTGAAAATCTTATACTCCCTGGTAGAGAGAAAATAAAGGTATCAAACAGTGATTTCATTAGAGAATAACATCTGAGAAAAGGGAGAGGTATATTTATTTATTTATTTAAGATTTTGTTTCTTTGGCAGAGAGAGAGAGAATACAAGCCAGTGGGGCAGCAGTCAGAGGGAGTGGGAGAAGCAGGGTCCCGATGTGGGGCTTGATCTCAGGACCCTAGGATCATGACCTGAGCAGAAGGCAGACAGACGCCTCACTGACTGAGCCACCCAGATGCCCCAAGAGGTATCTTTATATTAAAACAGCCCAGGAGAAAATGAAATGGAGAAGAAAACATTTGGCTACTCCTTCTCAAGCCCCAAAGTCTCCTAGCACAACCCCTGAAAGAAATATATGCTCAAGATGGCTTTCACTGCACAGATGGGTCCCAGCTTTGCGTAACCTATTTTTGACCAAGTAGGTAATTATGAATGAAGATCTCAGTAGTAAAGAGTATTTTTTTATTACTCTCCTTGAAAATAAGTGTTACTCTAAAGTCATGTTGGAGTACTCGACAATTGCATGACTAATGTGTATGTGTGTGTGTATGTGTGTGTGTAAGTCTTGACTCATTCAAAATTCCCATGCCAAGAATATCTGGATTAGTTTCTCTATGAAGCAAACTGAGTTTAAATTCATTTCCTTTATAACTAAGTCAAGATTTCAAAAAGCTTAAAATTCCTGAAAAATTCATTAGCCCCAGTTATATTTTAAAAACACTATTTATTAAACATTGAAATTAGATATTTTAAAATTCCTCACTAGGAAATATATTTCTTATTTCTGTATTTGGGCACATATTGAGTTCCTGCTTTGCACCTAGCCCAAACTTTTTTTTTTTTTTTTTTTAATTTATTTGACAGAGAGAGATCACAAGTAGGCAGAGAGGCAGGCAGAGAGAGAGAGAGAGAGAGAGGAGGGAGCAGGCTCCCCGCTGAGCAGAGAGCCCGACGCGGGACTCGATCCCAGGACCCCGAGATCATGACCTGAGCCGAAGGCAGCAGCTTAACCCACTGAGCCACCCAGGCGCCGCCTCCTAGCCCAAACTTAATAGTTATCTGCTTTTTGCTAAGTATTCCGTCACTACTTCTTGGCCTTAGGGATAGGATTAATGGAAGCATTTGGAAAACATCCATTTTCATCATTCCTTTCACTAGAGTTGGTTCTGTTCTCCTTTTACCTCAGTTTCCTCTTTTGTAAAATAAATTTAAAAAAATTGAACCACATTGTGCCTATTACCTCTTGGAAGGCACCAGTGGTAAATCTCCTATATATTTGCAGTTACAAATGCTATCAAACACTCAGGCCTCCCACAAGGAATGTGTAGCATTGTAGTTAAAAGCACAGATTTCAGAATCTGAGAGAACTAGACTTCGATCTCAGTCTTGCCCCTTGCTGCTATGAGAACCTCAACAATAGTCTGGACCACCCCATGCCTCAGTTTCCCCTGTCTAAAGTAGTAAGGGCACCATTACTATACCCAGTTATTGGAAGGATTAAAGGCTGGGCATAATACATATCACAAAACAAGTATTCCATTAACATTAACTACTATTAATATCATAAATGGTAGATATTAACTAATATAGTTGAAACTCATCCATAATTATGTGACTTTTTTTGAGGCTTATGTATTTCAAGATCCAGAATAGAAAAGCACTGTGGTCTTTTATTTTGTTCATTCATTCCATGTACACTGCATTACAATTAATGCATTACACTGCATTACAATCTTGTATTTGACAAGGTTTCTATTAAGAAACAGACTTTGTTCTCCTTTTATACCTAAACCAAGTCAATATACCCTGTTTCTAATGGCCAGCCAAATTGGCTTGTTGTAAACAGAGCCCTGAACCAATAGGGAGAAATATATGGTTTAGTTCTTTCATCATTTGACTTTGGAGAATTAACCGAGTCTCTCGTGCCCTTATTTCTAAAATGGGGAGAGGGGTAAAGAGAAATGAATTTTTATGACCTTTAGTTTTTAGAGAAATTTTAGATTTACATCACAGTTAAGTGGAAGGTATAGGTATTCCTCAGACACCTCCTACCCCAATACTTGTATAGCCCCGCCCACTATCAATATTTCTAATCAGAGCAGTACATTTATTACAGTAGGTGAACCTACACTTACACACTATTGTCACCTGAACTCCACGGTTTATATTAGGGTTTGCTTTTGATATTGTACATTCAGTGAGTTTAGAAAAATGTATAATGACATCTATGCACCCCTATAGTATTAAACAGAGTAGTTTCCCTGCCCTAAAATCTTCTGGGCTCCACCTATTTATCCCTCCCCACCCTTAACCCCTGGCAGCACTGACCTTTCTGTTTTCATCATAGTTTTGGGTTTTTTTTTTTCAGAATGTAATATAGTTGGAGTCATATAGTATGCAGCCTTTTCAGATTGGCTTCTTTCACATAATAATATGCATTTCTATTTCTTCTACCTTCTACATATTTTCAAGTATAAATAGCTCATTTCTTTTCAGCATAAAATAATATTCCATTATCTGGATAGATCCTCGTTTATTCATTCACTTACTAAAAGACATCTTGTGTTGCTTTTAAGTTCTGTCAATAATAAATGAATAAAGCTGACATAAACATCTCTGTGTAAACTTCATATGGATGTAAGTTTTCAACTGCTTTGGGTAAATACCAAAGAGGGTGATTGCTAGATCATACATAAGAGTATTTTTAGTTTTATAAGAAACAATCAAACTTCCCAAGTGGCTCTACCATTTTGCATTCTCACCAGCAATGAATGAGAGTTCCTGTTCCTCCACACCTTCACCAGCATTTGGTGTTGTCAAATTTCTTATCCTGGTCATTCTAATAGCTGAATAGTGGTAGATCATTATTTTAATTTAAATTTCCCTTACGCCATGATGTTGAGGACCTTTCAGATATTTATTTGCCACCTGTATATGTTCTTTGGTGAGATGTTTTCAAAGGACTTTGGTCCATTTTGGAATTAGGTTTTTTATTATTGTGGAATTTTGAGAATTCTTTGTATAACCTGAATAGCAGTTTTTTATTAGGTATGTCTTTTACAAATATTTTCCCCCAATAAATAACTTGCCTTCTCATTCTATTGACATTGTCTTTCACGGAAAAGAAATTTTTAATTTTAAGAAAGTCCAGCTTATCAGTTATTTCTTTTAAAAAATATTTATTTATTTATTATTTATTTATAGTGCTTGAATGGGGGGAGGGGTAGAGGGAGAGAACCTTTCAAGCAGACTCCCTACTGAGCACACAGTGTGGCACAGGGCTCAGTCCCATGACCCACAAGATCATGACCTGAGCCGAAACCCAGAGTCAGACACACAACTGACTGAGTCACCCAGCTGCCCCTCAATTATTTCTTTGCTGGATTGTGCCTTCAGTGTTTTGTCTAAAAAGTCATCACCAAATAGAAGGTCATCTAAAATTTTTCCAATGTTACTGGGTTTTATAATTTGGCTTTTTATAGTTAGGTCTTTGATCCATTTTGTGGTAGTTTTTGTGAAGGGTGTACGGTTTATGCTTAGATTCATTTTTTTTCATGTAAATATCTAGTTGTTTAAGTAATACTTACTGAACAAAAGTATCCTCTCCATTGTATTGCCTTTGCTCTATGTCAAAAATTAGTTAACTATATTTTTGGGTTTTCTATTTTTTTCCCATTGATCTGTTTGCCTATTCTTTCATCAATACAATTCTCTTCTGAAATTACGGCTTTATATCAAGTTTTGAATTCAGATAGTGCCAGTCTTTCAGATTTGTTCTTCTTTTTCAATATTGTGTTTGTCTATTCTAGATCTTTTGCCTTTTCATATAAACTTTAAAATCAAATCATGTATTGGGATTTTGATTGCGATTGCATTGAGTCTATAGACCAAGTTGGAAAGTACTGACATCTTGATAATATTGAATTTTCCTGTCTATGAACATGGAATATTTCTGTATTTATTTAGTTTCCCTTTTATTTCTTTCATCACAGTTTTGTCGTTTTCCTCATATAGACCTTGTACATATTTTGATAGATTTATAGCTAAATGTTTCATTTTGGGAGGCTGTGAATGTAAATGTACTATATTTTTCATTTTAACTTGTTTTTTTTTTTGGTTGCTGGTATATTGGAGAGCAATTGCCTTTTGTATATTAAACTTGTGTCCTACAGTCTTGCTGTAATCACTTATTAATTCCATTTTTTAGTCAATATTGTCTTGATTTTCCACATGCATGATCATGTCATCTATGAACAAAACAGTTTTATTTATTCTTTCCCATTCTGTATACATTTTCTTTTCTTGTTTTATTGCATTAGCTAGAACTTCCAGCATGATGTTGAAAAGCAGTGGTGAGAGGGGTACATCCCTGCCTTGTTCCTGATCTTACTGAACCTTCTTGTTTCTCAGCGTTAAGTATAGTGTCTGTTCTATAGTTTTTTTTTATAGATATTCTTTATCAAATTGAGGGAGTTCTCATTTATTTTACTTAATGAGAATTTTTGTCATGAATGGCTGTTGGATTTTGTCAACTGCTTTTTCTACACTACTGATTTGATCACGTTATTTTTCATTATCTTGTTCATGTGGTAGATCACATTAATTGATTTTTTAATGTTGAACCTGCCTTGTGTACTTGGGGGGAAAAATCTCACTTGCAAATGGTACATAATACATTCTATATATTTCTGAATTTTGTTGGTGGTTTTGTATCTATATTCCTGAGAGATATTGGCCTCTAATTTTCTTTCCTTATAATGTCTTTGGCTGCTTTTAGTATTAAGGTAATGCTAGTCTCAAAGGATGAATTTGAAAGTACTCCTTCTGATTCTATCTCCTGAAAGGGATTGAAGAGAATTGGAATAATTTCCTTTTTAAATACTCAGTAGAGCTCACCACTGAGTTCACTTGGGCTTGGAGCTTTCTGTTTTGGAAGATTGTTAATGATTCAATTTCTTTAACAGATATAGACCTAGTTAGGCTAATTGCTCGTGTGTGAGTTTTGTCAGATGACACTGATGGACACTTGAAGCTTCAACGTTCAAGGAACTCATCTTTCCATTAGGCAGAAATGTCTGTACAGGAACCAATGTACACTTCTGGTCTCAGTTCTACATCTTCAGTCCTCAACTCAAGATCTGGCACATCATTAATGTTGTTCAGTTCAGGTTTGGTCAATGAATTACATCTCTAGGAGTAGGGATGGATCCTTCTAACATCTAGAACAGATGGTGAGTAAATTAGCATACTTTTTTTTTTTTTTAAAGTTTTATTATTGGGCCAGTTGGGTAGCTCAGTTGGTGGAGAGCACAACTCTTGGTTTTGGTTCCAGTCATGATCTCAGGGGTTATAAAATTGAGCCGCACATGGGGTTCTGTGCTCAGCAGGGAGTCTGCTTAAAAATTCTCTTCCTCTGTCCTCTCCTCCCTGACTTGTACATGGGCATGCACAAACACGTGCTCATTCTCTCTCTCTCTCAATCTCTTAAATAAATAAATAAATAAATAAATCTTTTAAAAAAAGACTTTAAAAAGCCATGCAGGCACCCCAATGAGCATACATTTTAAATGACAATGGGGCTTTTTATTATCCAAGACACAGGGTAACCATTATGCATACTATCAGTGGACTACCAATCCCCTGTTAAAAAGGTACATTGTGCTTTGTAGACAAGTGTCTGCAATGGACACTTTTTCCAGTTCTTATCCTATCAGTAGTGACAATTTAGCAAGAGGACTCAAGAGTATTTCTCAGGTAAATGTTTTCTAATGAGAGCTCTGCAGGATACTAGTTCTGTGGGATACTCATTCATATAGAGAAAAGGTCCCTTATAAAGGACCCTACACATCAGTGTCCTTAGAATTCAACAGCTCTCTTTAGTGCCTGGCATCTCAGGGACTTACTTATCTCATGATCCCTGGATAATGGCCCAATGTCATTGACCTAGAAGTCTCAGGAGTAATCCCAGAACTAGTATTTTATGTCACACATATTCACACATGCTGCCTTCAACATTCTTGTACCTATTTCCTCATTCTGTGTTCATGTTTGAATGATTTGAGTTGTCTGGTGCCGAGCTCCGGGGTAATGTTTTTTTAAGTTCAGGTTCAGCTAGAAGCAGATATGCAAGTACAGGGATTTGGTGTCTAGGGAGAACAGAAAAATCTACTCTTCCTTAATGAAGATATCCATTATATCATCATATGATATAATGGTGTTATGGATTGAATATTTATGCCTCCCAAAAGGTAGATGTTAAAGCCCTGATCCCCAGTGTGATGGTATTTGGAGACCAGGCCTTTGGGACATAATCAGAGTTAGATGAATCATCTGTTGGGGCCTTCATGATAGGATTGGTGTTTTTACAAGATAAAAGATGAGAGAGTCTCTCTCTCTCTCTCTCTCCCTATCCTTCTCTTTTCCATTTGAGGACACAGAGAGAAGGCAGCCATCTGTAAACCAGGAAACAAGAGTGTTCACTAGGCACGTTAATCTTGGACTTCCAATCTTTCAGCTTCTGCGACTATAAGAAAGTTAATTTCCATCCTCTTAAGCCACCTAGTCTATGGTGTTTTGTTATAGCAGCCTGGGTGACTTTCCATTCCCATTGGGCCCACTTGTCCTGATGGTGCATAGAAGGCATAAAAGAGAAGAGGCCTTTCTAGAAATTTACCTGTGGTGGTAGAATTCAATGTCAACCCCAGAAGTAAGTGAAAGGGAGAAGTATTTTCCCATAAGACTTCAAGAGATATATCCTACTAGTCTAAAATAAGATGTTCTTTTTCTGTTCATTTTTCAAAGACACTTAAAAAACATTGTGTGGTGGTTCTTTCTCCCCTCTGTTGAAGGTCTTGCTCAGTTGAGTGGAATAGCTCAGGGCAAAGGGAGTATAGCCTGTGTACACAAATACAGTCATAATTCCATCATTTATTTTCCCTTAATCCTGTATTTGTAAAAACATAGAACAGGATTAAATGTCACTATCTTGCTGAGTAAATCACCTTTACATTCTGGCTGGGCAAATTCAAATGTAAATAAGATTACAGAAGAATTTTAAAATACTTTTGGGAACCTGTTTCCAAGGAAGCTTATGAACCTACACATCATCTGTTCGTTCGAAACCATCTCCTGACACCTCAGGTAGGGGGGTATTACTCCTCTCTAACCTACACATTTCTCAACTCACAACTGATTTGTGATGACTATTTCACCAACATTTATTAAGGAACAATTATGTGCAGACATTGTCTGGAGCTCTGGATATGCAGAAATACTAAAATGTGATCTCTAACCTTGAGGATTTCTGTATCTAATGGGGGCAACATATGCTAGTCGACAGATAAATTATAACTCAATGTAGGGCACTCCTCACTATGCTGAGGAGGGTAGGTAGAGGGCCTGCCATGGGAATGATAGTTTGCAAAGTGAAATGGAAGCTATTTCAAAGAAATGGAGCTTTCTGCTAGCACTTTTCATGAAACCAGACTAGCTTTTGGGAAATAATAAAGTAGGCCACCTATTCCTGTGGTTGCCACTTTTCCTTTTTCCCCCTTGCTTGGCCCACTCTCCACGTTACCATTTCTCACTGCCAACTGATCTGGGGTCCCAGTCCTCTTAGTCACATCCTGATCTGGGACCCCAGGGCTCCTACCCCTGGGGGACTATGCCAAGGCTGCCTTCTCCGGTCTGTACTCCGTACTCATCGTGGTCATCCCTATCTGGTGCACATAGAAAAATCACTTGCTCTGATTCTCATTTCCTCAGGGCTGGATCTTAGAAAGTGTCTGCTTAGTTTCTATTTTCCTACATATATTTGTGATCTCATAGAGATGGTAAAATGAAAGGTATTTTCCCCTTCTGACTTTCTGGAGGAAAAATGCTTGCATATAATCAAGGATATTATTAAAAATACTTAACAGCCATTAAGACAAGGCAAGGCCACTGACCATTAAGAAAGGATGCTATCTTTTGGGTTCAAGCAGGTTCCCAAGTGAAGATCTACTGGATTCTTCTTGCAGGGCCTTAGTGCCTTGGGAGGGGCTATTTCAGACTTACAATATTGACTGTTGGAATTGCTGTAGTTATGTGTACCAGCTGAGTACCAACCATATCCTTATAGTAAATGAATAATTCGATATCTTTTCTGGAAAAGAGAATAAAGAGCTTGGTATTTTGATTCCCAGTATTGGACGTTTTAGGGAGGTTAGAAAAGAAAGGTAATGTCAGAAAAGGCCAGTCAAGGAGACATTTTGGAGCAGGCTTTCTGTTTTCTCTTTCCTTACCTCTTTCCCTAAAACAGATAATGACACATGGACAGCAGCAATTAACCACATCCCTATAGAATTGAGTTTGTGTTTAGGTTTGGGGTAATAATTTTGCTCAATTATGAAAGCATTGTTCAAGTTACAAAGATGTCTTGAGTGCACACCTTAATTGTTTGCTTGGGCTTTATTTGATATAAAACCAAAGCATATTTTACCTTTTATTCTGCTTAAGCTGAGAACTCTGAGAACTCTGATAGTAAAATTAAATATTTCTCCTGGAAATAACAGGTGCTTCTGTGTGAGTGTAGGTTCCTGATTTATATGGCCATTACCCGGAACTTTTATGAACAGAATCTTCAATGTCAGTATAAAGTGTAAAAAGTTGAGTACTTATTTAAAAAAGGCAATAAAAACGTTAGCCTTTGCAAACAATACAAAAAAGGTAAGAAGATGTATCTAAATTTGAATATAAAAGATCATATTGAACTATATTATTTGAATGCAAGCCAAGTACAGGACTCTTTACTGCAGCTTAGAAAAGGTAAGACAAGGAGAGGAAATGGCCGTGCTTCCCAGAAACTAGTCTGCAGTAGATGGTGATATAACACAAAGCAGCTTTAGCAACAAATAAAACTTTCTCTAATTTAGAAATTACTAGCAGGCTTCTGAATGTATTTACTTTTTTTTTTTTGACAGCACTGGATTTTGCTTTCTCTACATATGTTTCTTTTTCTTTTCTTTTCTTTTTTTTTTTTTTTTTAGGTTTTATTTATTTATTTGACAGAGACAGAGAGAGTACAAGTAGGCAGAGTGGAGGCAGAGAGAGGGAGAAGCAGGCTCCCCACTGAGCAAGAAGCCCAAATGTGGGGCTCGATCCCAGGATCCTGGGATCCTGACCTAAGCTGAAGGCAGCCACTTAACCAACTGAGCCACCCAGGTGCCCCATCTATGTTGTTTCTAAATAAACAGGAAATCAGCTCCACAACGCAGAGCAGGTTATAAAGACTATTTTCCAGCCAGGAAGAGTTCGCCACATGCCCATTTTGGGGACTCCTAATTTTCCTGGACCACTGTCTATTTGCTTGGCATCATTCAGACTATCAGTTGTGAAGGAATTTCTGTAATTCCTGGCATGTCTGTACCTGTACCTGGACATGGCTACCAATGGAGGTTACACGAAATGTGTGGGAGTGGTATTTTATGATACTTGTGATGTCCTTTTGTTTCAAAGTTCTAAATAGGTGTTTCAGGCTCGGTGGAAAAAAGAAAAAGACTAAAAATATCTTTCCTCTTGATATGAAGCAACTATGATTTTTTTTCTATTGTCTTGGTGTAGACTTTTAATCTGTAATGTTAGCTTGCCTCCAGCAAATCATGTCTATAGGATGTTTTCCAAACTGAACTATTCTAGGGGGATTCTAAAATGTCTTTATCCAAACAGCACATGAAAACTGTGTTACTTGAGAAAATTCAGACAGACATAAAAGCAGTAAAAATTCTCAACACATTTTAAGTAAAAAAGCCCTCTGGAAAAAAAAAAGTGGAAATTAAAGAAAAACTGCTCAACTAAATACTTTCTGACTAACTAAAAATATGTACACTAGGGAAAAAGCAGACTGTTAACAATGCCAAATTAACAGACACCATTAGCAAAGCTGATCCATATGTCCAGATTCTGAAAGTTTTACATACCTTTCCAATTAGAACAATGAAATGATTCCTTTAATCAAATAAAAATCAAAACCACAATTTCCATTATTTTATGATAAGGAAAAATCACAACAACCTGTAAATCCTAGTATTCCTTCTTCCAGATGTACTAATTTAATTTGTAATTGCAAGGCACTGCCTGGTTTTAATGAATGTGCGACATATGGATTAGTTCATTTTGCTGCCTTCGCCTGTGAGGTCCCCAAGAGCAGCCATAGATCTTGTTAACGATGAACAAAATTCTGGAGATTTAATATTTTTAGGGATAATAATTTCTATTACTCCACTGAGCTGTGTTATATCTGTGCCTAAATTTTGGGGCCTTGTCTGTAATATGGACATTTCTGATAATTAACCACAACTATATTAGTTGCCTATATAATTAATTATTTTCAGAGTCCTTCGTTCAGCTGCATGGTTAGGTCAAAGAAAACAGTACAAACTTTCTCCCGGGCAACGTCATTAGAGTAATTGTCACTGCAAGCCATGCTGAGTCACGCTGATTAGTTTTACCAAAGTTAGAGGGTTTTTTTTTTTTTTTTTTTAATGATTCTGTCACCAAAGAATAGGCATGGACTTGGAACAAATTAAAGTGGAATCCAAATACTTCCCTTAATAAGAAAATACAGTAATTTTTTTCCTTTTTTTTTTTAAACTCAATGACTTATTTTGTTTATTTGTTTATTTATTTAAAGATTTTATTTATTTATTTGACAGAGACAGAATACAAGCAGGGGGAGTGGAAGAGGTATAAGTAGACTTCCTGCTGAGCAGGGAGCCCGCTGTAGGGCTTGATGTGGGGCTTGATATGGGGCTTGATGTGGGGCTCGATGCAGGGATCAATCTCAGGACCCTGGGATCATGACCTTAGCCAAAGGCAGAGGCTTAAGTACTGAGCCACCCAGGCACCCCTTCATAGAGTTATCTTAAAGGGAAAAACAAAGATGGGCAGAGGCCCTGGAAGGATTTGTACTGTTTTTGTGTTGATGAGCTACTTGTCATTTCTGGGGTGGAAAACAGGATTTGGGGTACCTGGTGGGCTTAGTCAGTAATTAAGTGTCTGCCTTCGGCTCAGGTCAGGACCCTAGGGTCCTGGGACAAAGTCTTACATCGGGCTCCTTTGCTCAGGAGGGAGTCTGCCCCACCTCATTCTCTCTCTCTCTCGTAAAAATAAAATCTGGGGGAAAAAAAAAAAAAAGTAGAAAACAGGACTTTGGCCACAAGGTAGGGTCTGGGAGAGTCACTGCCCTGTGGAATCCACTGGGGAAGTAGTGTTTGAAGAAAAAGTTGTGGCAAGGGAATGAAAGCTGGCAGATCAAGAAGCTGACCATTGAATGTTCGAGATGCGACACTTTTCTGAGTCCTGAGGTAATTTGTTTCTTCTACTTAAAAAATGTGCTCTGTCCCTGTGCTCTGTCTAGCTGTACATTTTATTCTTATAATGTTGCTAGTTAGCCAAGAAATAGGATCCTTCACACCTGTAGTTTTATCTGACGATACACTTTTTCCCTTTAGTTTGCAGAAAAATGCTTATTGACAGAGAGTGGAATAGTGAGATGTACCTTTAGATAGATTTATTCATCCATAAACAGTATCTTCCTGAGGACTAGTCGGCAACTACCAATGGGGGCCATTGCTCTTTCTTGTGTCACATAGTGATTCTCCTGGCACATTCCACACTTACTACCTCCTTTTTTTTTTTTTTTTCTTTTCTTTCTTTCTTTCTTCTTTTTTTTTTTTCTTTTTAGATTTTATTTATTGAGAGAGAGATTGAGATGGCATGAGCAGGGGGAGAGGCAGAGGGACAAGCAGAGTCTAATACAGGGTTTGATCCAGGCCCTGTCATCATGACCTGAGCCAAAGGCAGATGCCTAACTGACTGAGCTACCCACTCACCCCACTTACTGCATCCTAATTTAAGAATTTCATTCAGTGAACATGGAAACCACCCTGGGACTAGTAACTTTATTATGAATGTTCCTTTTTATGCTGTTGGTAGAAAGACTGGAGGTGAAGTTGTGTTGAATGATTTGGGTAGAGTGTGACTCTGGTGCCACAGTGCCTACCTGTGGTGGACAGGAAGTGAGAAGGGTGCCAGGGGTATTGGGCATGCTGAAACAAACTATTCCTACTTCCAAGTTTTGATGGAAGACTCTCTGAGTTGCTAATGTGTCAGAAAAGGAGTGGGCATTCAGGAGTTTAACTGTACCCTTGACAGTCTCCAGATTTCTGGATCGATTGCCCTTTCTTTTGCCAGCAGAATAAACGATTTCTCTGACTAGGATTTCACTGCTGTGTTCCAGTTGGATGCTTCTGCCATTCTCATGGGATTGTATGCTTTGAAAAGGCAGGGAACTTGTCCATCTTGTTCACCTGAATTCTGAGTACCTAGTACAGTGTCTGACATATAGTAGGTGCTCAATAAAAACTCCATTAAATGGGAGAACAGATGAATATGCTGCTTTGTAGTTTACCAAAGACTCTTATGTTTATCTCATTTGTAGCTTTCTCTTGCTTATGACAAAATATGTTCTCATTTCAGTTTGCTGCCTTCCTTTATATTAATGAATAAGTATAAACATTTTTTGGTTTCTTAAGCCCATGAAGGTAAATGTCAAGTTTTATAGTATCATAAAAATTTCTGTGAAAAGTCATTTGGACAAGGGTCTTCTACTACCAAAAAATGCCTTCCTAGTCTTCTGGGTGTGAAAAATCAACATCTCACTTTTCCCCCCTATGAAAGGATAAGCTCTGAACTATTTACTATATCTTCACACTCTTAAGTCCAAAGGCCCATTAGTGAATGTTTACCAAGAACAGTTCTCTTGTTTTCCTTAGGGAAAGCAAAGTGAAAAATTAATCTTTTTACTTCAATAACCAACTTTATTTCTCCAGCTGCTCCAAACACTGATATTGTTCTTAGAATTAGGCAAAACAATAAGAAGGTTAACAGTTTGTCTTACTTTGATTGTGCAAGTTATTTGTGCACAACTCACAGATTAGCCCCTATTCCACTCCAGGATCTGATACCTTAATTGTGTTCCCAACATACAGTCATAAGTCAGTTGTTTGTAACTTAAAACGTGTATTCTCATGGAAACAGAATTGTTAAAGGGGATTTGTTTCCCAGGCTAGATTCCTGAAGTTAATTTCAGCCCATGTAGCCTAACATGGCATAGTGCTGCTAAGACCCTCCATGACTGATGCCCCTTGCAAGTGCTTGGCCCTGGGCTGAGTGCTGCACACTCATTGCTGCTAATCCTTTTGTCCCCATTTTACAGATGAGCAGCTTTATTACACAGACACTCAAGAAGGCAAGCTGTAGAGACAGAGCAAACAAATAGTAAGCTCAAATTTGAACCATGTCTGCTGGAGGCCAAAGCCCAGTCTTCCAATCATGCATCTGAATGTGAACAGATGTGAGAACACCAAATGGCTCAGATGCATTCACTGAGAGATGGCAAAAACCTTAATAGATATATTGACTGTGGAGATCAGTAATTGTTAGCTTTCCACAGAATAATTTAAACCATTTTTAGTTGAAACTGGCAGTGTTTGAGGTAAAGAAAGGCTCATAAAAGCAGCCCTATCCAGAGGTTGCAAGTTGTAGTAAGAGATCAGATCAATTGGTCATGGCTGCCATTTTGAATGAAAGTGGAAAAAGGAAGTAGATAAGGAGAGAGAAAACTAAGCATGGAGAGAAAGAGATAGGAAAGGAGCACAGTGTGGTGTGAAAGGGAGAAAGAGAGCATTTCAAAAGTTGTCCCATTGATTAATGACTTCCAAGGTATTAGTGAAACATCATACATTAATCATGGATAACACAAACACATATTGTCTTACAAGCTGTCTGTATTATCACATACCAATTTCATGAACAGGTAGATGATCCTAAGGAATATTTAGGATATTTACACAGAAAACTATTATTAGCATGAGAAGAAACAGACCTTTGGGTATGTGATGTTCTAAACTATTAGGAAGATAAAAAGACTGAGTGATAGCTCCAAAAATGTGATCTACTTTTGTAGGAAGAGGTTATAAATAAGGAGCCTGAAGTGAAAGCACATACAGTGTTAACCTTATAGCTTTACTGCTAATATAAATAAGATAAAGCATGCCTGTGGTAAAAATCAAAATATAATAAGATTAAATTAAGAGTGATATAACAGAGCTTATAAGAAAAATTACTATCAAAGTATTATGATTATCTATCTTTGCTTGCATTCCTGCTATGGTCTAAATTCATCATAGAAGTCTGTTTGATCTCCATATTAATACTGCATGATAGGTGGTATTACCTTATTCTACACATGAAGAAACAGGTTCAGAGAAATTTGCAATCCTCAAGTTCAGAAAGCTACTTGTGGTAGAGATAGGTTTCAAAGTTCTTCAGACTCCCTACTTGAACCCTTTCATTATGCAATCACATAAAGCAGAAAGATATTACCTATCTCTGTGGTCCATGAAAAGGAAAAAAAGGGGGGGGCAGAAATCTGAGACATACTATAATAAAATTTTCCTGTATAACCAAGGAGGACACATTATTGATTCAGCTCGAGCCCTGTTATTTGACTGGTTTTTATAAACTTATTTGGCATAACCTTGTGCATTTCTTGTTTCAGTAAATGCAAAAATCTTTCCCTGAATTCATTCTAACTGTATTTTTAAATACCACTTAATTAAAACATGTTTAAGACAACATGCATCAGACACAGTAAATTTACAAAGGAATAATGAGCACACCCCACCTTACTCATTGAACTTAAAATTCAGGAAATAACATGTGACACAAATAAAATGTAACATTCTTGTCACTCAGTCCATTATTCTCATAAGATGGTAACAGAGTGATAAGATTTGCAAAGAGACCTGGATCAGTCTGAGACAATCACTGAGTGGCTTTTGGATAAAAGTAGCCCTTGAACAAGAGCTTAAAGAAAAGGTGATGGCATAGCATTTGAGTATGAAGGTCAGCATAGAAGTGGCCAAGTCGGTGGGGTGAGTCTCCTGATCTAGTAGCTTTTATAGTGAAGTCAAAGACTATTGGGACACAGTGCTGGAAAGACAGATTTTTTTTTCCTGAAAAATAAAGAACTACAGTTTCAAGTTTGATAAAGTAATATTTTATTCAGTAGTCCAGAAATAACCATAGAAGTTGTTTAGCTAGGTAAGTGTACATATTTATTGAACAATAACAAGTATTTATGGACTATTCTCTATCTATATGGTACTACACTAAGTGTTTTACAAATATTAATTAGTATATTTCTATGAACCCCTATGAGTTAATACAACTAATAGCCACAGTTTGCATGTGAGAAAACCAAGAAAGAGAGGTTAAGTAATTTGCCTAAGATTACACATTAAGTAGAGGAGCTGGGCTTTGAATGCAGACATCTGGCTTTCAAATTTTTTCTCACAGCCATTGTTTTACGCTGCTTTTAAGGGGAGAGGTCATTTCCAGAACATTCAGTGCTGGGACTACAGACGGTTGCATTGGAAACACAGGAACGCAGAATCAGGGCAGGTAAAAGATCTCAGCCAGTCGCCTATTCATGAAATTATAAAAATTCAAATGAGTCAGAGGACTGGCTGTAGAAGTTACATACAATCATTATCATTAAAGACTATAGAGTTTCTCATTATTATACTTTCTGTGTTGTATCAGCTTTTGTTTGCATTTTTGCCTTGAACACATGAATATATGACCTATGCTTTCTTGCCATTTGTGTTTATCTGGTATATTTTGTCATATTCTTTGTTTTTAGTCTTTCTAATTAATTTTATTTTAGATATAGCTTCACACATATGCTTTGATTTTCTTTTCTGATACAATCCGAAAACTTTTTTTTCAGTTGGTAAATTTACTTTTTTTGATAACTTTATTTTATCTGAATTTATTGATAGGAAAGACAGCTATCAGCTGATTTTATGTATGGTTTCTTAATTCTTTATCTAAAAATAAAACCTTTGCTAGCTGGCTTTGGCTGTTGTGTTTTTGTGTGTGTCTCTTCTTGTAAACTGACAGAAGTTTGGAAGATTAAAAACAACAACAACAACAATGGATTTGATAACTTTGTAGATGTGAGAGCAAAAGAGAAGGACAAGCCAGAGTTAGGATGACCAGTGTTTCGAATGTGAATGACAGTGATAACACCATTGAAATAAGGAGAGAAATCAGAGAAGGAAACATTTTAGGGGATGAGCACCTGTCTTCTTAAATGCTGTGTATAAGGTCCTGGTGTGTCGTTTTTGTGGAAAAGGCTAGGAGATACTTGGTTGGGGTGGGAGTGAGAAGAAATAAATTGGCCAGAGAAGCCAGATCAGAGTTGGCAGTTACTGGGGTGGCACAAGGCAGGGGCACGGTCTAGCACTTGGAGGCATGGTCCCTCACTCAGACTCAGGTAGAGCTGGAGTCCAATCCCTTTACTCAGAAGAGCATCATCCTAGGGAAATGCTTTCACCCTTAGAAGGTCAGAAATTCTCTCCTTAAGAGAAAAAAAATGGGGGGGGGGCTGGGTGGCTCAGTCAGTTAGACATCTGACTCTTGGTTTTAGTTCAGATCATGATCTCATGGTTCCTGGAGTCAAGCCCCACATCAGGCTCCACTCTGAGCATTGAGTCGGCTTGAGGATTCTCTCCCTCCCCTTCTCCCCCACATTCACTCTCTCTCTGTCTCACAAATAAATAAATCTTTGGAAGAAAAAGACAGCAAGAATGTCTACACAGTGAGACTTTCTACCTTTTATGGTTATTGTAAAGATTAAATAAAATCATGAAAAGAAAACCTGAACCAATTAGCATAGCACCTGGCATATAATGAGCCCTCAACAACATTTAGCTATTCTAATTATATATCTATAATGATTATTGTAAGCATTGTCCCAGCAGGTAAAATCATTGAGGGGGGGATTGGAGAGAGTGAAAAAAAAACCCACAAAAAAACAAAACAAAACAAAAACACAAATTTTGAGGAAGAGGGAATTCAAAAGTGGAAGATAAGTAAAGGAAAAGGAGGAAGGATGAAGAAATAAGAGTAGAGATCATTCAAATGAGAAAGAAGTTGATTTTAGAGTGGCAGAAGGAATGGAGGAGAAGAGGTTTAAAAAGAAGCAGCTGGTTAAGTCTGCTAAATGTCCTGCTGTAATGAGAAATGATGGAAGATGAGAAAATGTCACCGAGCTTGAAAAGCAGATTGTTTATGGGGAGCAAAGAGAAAAGTGTTGTGTGGTTTGCCAAAGGGGGGTAAGAACAAAAAAGGTTAGTGATTACATTTTATCATATGAACCTGCCTTGGAGATTGTGCTTCTAGAAACTTGGCAGTGACAGGAAGGGAGCCAGAGTGGTTATCATATATGGCGTCCTTGGAACATTCTGGAGAGTCGGTAGAGAGTGAAGGTTTGATGGGAAAATTAATTGACATGATGTGTTTTCGTGGCCTCTGAATCCACACGAACTGGCATATTTTCAGTGCTCAATAAATTCAGTTAAATGAATCATTGAATGAATTCACTGCAAGAGAGAGGGATAGGGAAGCTAAGAGCTGGCGCTTCTGAAAAGTAGAGAAAAATGATTTAATTTAAAAATCACTTAATGTATTTTCAGCCTGACAGACTTGAATCTGTAAGTGGGAAAACTTTATAAAAATAAAATATTATTATAAAAACAATAACAAAATATTCCATAAAATTTTAAATGGTGTGTGTATGTGGAAACTCCTATAATTTCCATCATACTTATATAATTAAAGTAATTTCTGTATATTCCCTTCCAGTCCTTTATTCATATGCAGTCATATTTTTACATAATTGCAACCACAATATACAGACAATTTGCATCCTGCTTTTTAATTTCGTTCAAGGGAAGTTTAGCTACAATTATTTGAAAGGAAAAAAATATTGGGTATAAATATTCAGTTACGAATGCGGCAAAGTTTCATTCATCAATTCTCACATATAGAAAGTGAAAGCAAGAGAAACGAGGTAAGCAGTGATTCAACAATGCTTTCCACTACTTGCTGGGAAAAAGAAAAACTTTCAGACGTGTGGAACTGAATAAAATATTATAATAAGAGGCCCTGCTAGCTTTTGTAATACTGTGTTAAGCATTTCTTCATGCTAAATCTCGATGCTTTCTTTTGGATTGCTTTTAATGCCTTCTTGTAAGTACCTGATTTGTAAGAGGGCATTATTATGAATTATTAATATTATGGATTTCTATTTGTAAGATGACAACCTGTTAAAAATCCTTTGCCAACATTTGGAAAACCCCACTTGCTCCTTGCCTGAGGGACACATTATCAATTGTGGATAAACGCGATGCGGGAGACGGGATGGTGACAGTGGAGCTTCAGCAATGGTCTGGATGTCGGGCTGTAATGGTTCTGCCACAGAAGCACTGCTGGTGTGCTGTCTGAACATCATGGGACTTTCTACTCAATAAATTTTGCCTGTGATTCTTGTGAAGTCTTGTGAAGTTTATCGCTTCTTTTTTTCTTGAGGTGCCCCTTTGCAAGTTCTATAATTTCCATAATACCCCTAAAATTTAAAAGCTCTGGATCTGCAGTGAGAGGCAGCTGCAGGAGATGAAAAACCAAGGCAGACTTACTTCTTCCCGTTCAGTCACTACTCTCTATTAATGTGTTGACAAAAATAGGCCCCCTGCAAATAGGCGGTTGGAGGTAGTCCAAACAAAGAGAAACAGGGGATTCATTAGTTGATTGATTTTTAATTTATTTTTGAGTTGAACAAAAGGAGGCTTCAAAACGATTATGCTATTTTTAAGTAATTTTTCATACTTCGCCAGTAGGTCTAATATGACTTTTTGAAAGTGAAAACAGGATGGAAGAGAGTCATGTGGCCAGATATGAGAAAATAAGCTTGCTCTTTTGATTAAAGGATACATGGCTCCTTCTTCTAAATAAATAAGGTTCCAAACCATGTACAATCCATGTCCACATTTGCTGTTTAGAGAGCAAAAAGTACAGCTTAGTCAACCACATAAAATAATTGGCCAGAGGGGGAGAACTGCATGAAACTTCAGTAATTCTTTTCTAATTAGCCGAAATTCAGTCATTTCCCAGAGACAGGTGTCCCTAAGCACATTTGCGTGTTTACGTGTTTTCTTTTTCTTTCAAAGGAACGTTGTAAGTTGGGAGTGGTGCAAGATTTGATTAGAAAAATAGCCAATAAAAGATTTTTGTGAATTTTAGTGGTCTGAGTGCCAGAGGTAGAAATTATATAATACATATTTAATTAAAGAATGTTAGTCATATTAGCAGTAGCTAACATTTCAATATTTGTTATGTACCCGTCACTCTCCTAACCACTTTGCAAATAATATCTTATTTAGTGCTCACAAACAATCCTACAAGTTTGGTACTGTTATTGTTATTTTCATTTTGTAAATGAAAAGCAAAGAGATCCCACAGTGAAAGAGCAGACATTTGAGCCTGAGAGGTGTGACCCTGCTCATAACCACTAAGCTAAATAACTCAACCATCACAAAGGCTAAAATATAAATGAAATAAAGAGAAGACCAAAGTTAATTTTAACAAGGTTCTACTTCATGTCATACTCAACTAGTTCTTATCAAACTCTTCCTTAGAAGACAAACATAAATTGAAGAATGACCAAAATTAGGAAAAAAATAAAAAATAAAACAAAGAGCATTCTATATTTGAAAGAGAAAATACCACTGAGTAAGTTTCCTCAATGTCATAGTCTATGGCCTTAGGATAGGTCCCAGCCTTCCACATGTGACTGGACTAACTGAAAGACACAATCAAATGTATTGGCTTTGAAGAGCCCAATGCAAAGTAACAGACATTCCAACAGCTGGAAAGGAAAGAGTGATAGGAATGTTGTGAAGAGAAAACCACAAATACGGGGTCCCTAGTTCTCCATGTAAACTCTTCCCAAACCTTGGGCTATACACATATGGGGCAAACTTCAAGCCATACTGCCATACCCAACAGAATATTTTGGCCTTTACCTGTCAGTTAGTTTAAAGTTTCAGTTCTGCCAAGTTAACTGTTAACAGACTCTGGAAGAATATGGCAGAACCCAGAATGCCTATGATATATAACATTCAAAATCTTCATCATGTGATCCTAAATTATTCAGTCTATGAAAAACAATAGCACATGAGCCATACTTAAGAGAAAAAAAAAATTAAACTCTGATATGGACAGACAGTGAATTTATGAGAGATGGATTTTTAATTCAACTATTGCAATTATTGAGAAATACTTGTAACCAACATTAAAAAAAATAGGAAATTTCAGAACAGAGGTGGAAATAGAAAAAAAAAATATCACTAGCACTATACCCCATAAAATCTGAAATTTTAAAATTTACTGATTATGATTCAGAGACGATTTAAAAAGAGAGAAGACGACTGAACCTGAGATAGAATAATACAAATTAGTATTCTAAAGAAAAAGGAGAAGAAAATAGATATAAAAAAAGGAACTGTACCTTAGTTTCTGAGAGACAACACCACAACATCTAATCTAAGGGTAATTAGAGTCCCAGATTGAAGTCAGAGAAGAAAGGGCAGGAAGAAAATATTTGAATAAAGAATTTCCAAAAATTTTCCAAATTTGTTAAAAGACATAATTTTATAGATTGAAGCAAAGTAAAAAGAAAACATTTAAAGCAGCCAGAAGGAGACTACCTAGATGGATATAAGAATGCAATCATTTGTATGGCGAGTGATGTCTCATCAGAAACAACGGAGAACAGAACAGTGGTGCAACAACATAAAATTTTCTCCATCTTATGTGAAATAATAAGGTATTAATTTTAAGGACGCTGTAAACATTGCAGGCTGTGTATAGTATTCCTTAGAACAATGTCTAAAAGAATAATGCAAAGGTATAGCTAAATGCCAATAGAAAAATTAATATAAAATTAAAAAAATAAGAAAGGAAAGGAGAAAGAGTAACAAAAAGCAAGTGAGACACAGAAAAAAAGTTAAATAGTAGACAAAGATCCAACCATATGAAGAATTACATTAAATGTAAATAGCCTAGGCCTTCCAATTAAAAGGCAGTAATTATCAACATAGATAAAAAGAACAAGACCTGCTATCTAAAGAGAAACACTTCAGGTATAAAAACACAAATGGGCTAAAATTAATTAGATGGAAACATTATACTATTCAAATAGTAATAATAAGAATGCTGAAGTGTCTATGTTAAAATCAGAAAATCCAGATTTTAAGGCAAAGAGTGTTATGAGATAGAGTAAAAAGTTAATGGCAGAATTCAGATGGAATGTATGTGAGTATGCACCTGAGCGTAAAGCAGACCCTTAACAAACTGAGCCACCCAGGTGCCCCTCATTAGTTTTTGTTTGTTTGTTTGTTTTAGTTTTAGTTCACTAGTATATATCTTTTCTTGTTTTAGATAAAAGTAGCAGAATGTGTATGAAAATTTATGAATATTGATGACCTTTGAATCATGAAAGACTGTTAATTTAATTTTAGGTTAAAAAAATTTTTAGTTAAAAAATTTTAGATTCAGCTTTTTTTTTTTTTTTTAATGTTCATAGCCAAAGTCAAATTTGTCCACTACAATAAATCACTTTTTCTAAATTACAAGCACACTTACCTACGGTCACGGACTGCCCTCTCTCATGCTGCTTAGAACAGTAGGAATTAAGGAATCCTGTGAAAATAGAAACTGGATTTGGAATTCAAACTAGCACACAGGATCATAAACAAATATCCTGTCTTCTAATAAAAGCAATGTCTTGCCTGTAGTCATTAAATAAATAATTTTAAATGTAGAGTTTTCTGGTAGCTTTGGAGAACAACAGTGCCTGAGTCCTTTAGGGACAAAGTACATTTTGCAGTTCCACAAGATTTGGGGGCTTTTGACATTTGTTCCAGTTTTGGCTAAGTGAAGGAGGGACCTTAATGGGTCTCCATCTTTGGGCAGGCTTTAAGAGACCTGCACAACATAGACTCTTTTTCCTACTTTAGGTGACCTCCATGGGGGAAAAAAAATCATGAATTTAAAAATCTGAGAAGCTCTTCAAAATGTTTGTAGTAGGAAGAATAAGTAGAGTACAGGAGTAGCCTTTAGCTGGGCTATGAAACACTTATAGTCCCGCTATTTATGTGTTAGCCCTAGGCTCAGTAGGCGTTAATGTACAGCAGGCAGAAAAAAATACATTGTTAAATTTTACACCTTCATATGCTATCAAAATTTTAGTATGTGTGACACTCAGACTTTTTGCTTCCAATGGCACTGTGATTCAAATGTATAATGCAGTCTGATGGCATTCTGTAGTGAGCTGAGAACTGCATGAGTATTGGGGAGGGCAGTAAATCCATAAAAAAATTTGCATTAAAGACCATTTCTTTCATGTTGGGAGAATATCGGTTATTAAGGGTTTTCTCTACAAGCACCAAGCAGCAGCTTTTCCTACAAGCCCACATTTTGTTTTGCAGGTCTGGTACTCAATAGGGAAATTCCCTGAAGGCAAGAAACTGGAAATGTACAAGCAAGTGTCTCTCATAAGATACTTATTGGAACAGGAATTCTGCAGGTAGCATTTTCTTATTTTTTTCTCATATTACTTTACCACCTGCCAGTTTTACTGTTGTCAAAAGAACTCAGTTTAAACACTATGGCTTTAATAACTTTTAAGTCATCAAGACTTCAGTGATAAGTGGTTTGTGAGCATCTGAAAAAAAAATAATACAGAACAGTTCTTAGGTAAAAAAGAGTTCTGTTTGCATAGGCACCTTGTTTTATTTTATCTATTTATTTTTGCTTTTTTGAAGTTGTCCTGAAATTTTTTTTTTCCTGCAGTTAATATCAAGTTAGAGTAAACTGATGTTATGTTGGACAATATCTTATGGCCTAAATCATTTTTTTTTGCTGTTTCATGAATGAGAATAATAAGAAATCTGTGATTTCTTTAAAATGGATGCCTCAAAATGTAGAACATATAATTATAATAATATAACAAAATCCTGACAAAGTCTAGCCATTAATACTCACACAAAAATAATGTTTGTCATTAATTTGCAATCTAGAAGAGATGAGAGACTAATATACTTCACATATGTGTATATATATGGGCATATACTCATAGATAACTATGCATACGTACATACAATGAAAGAGTTAATTATTGAAGTTTTTTATTTTGATGAAGTCCCAATAATTTATTTTTGCTTTTGTTTCCCTTGCCCCAGGGAAGGGGATTTCTATCTAGTAAGAAATTGCTATGGCCAATGTCAAAGTGGTTACTGTCTGTGTTCTCTTCTAGGATTTTAATGGTTTCCTGTCTCACATTTAGGTCTTTAATAGATTTTGACTTTATTTTTGTGTATGGTGTAAGAGAGTAGTTCAGTCTCATTCTTTTGCGTGTGGCTGTCCAATTTTCCCAACACCATTTGTTGAAGAGACTGTCTTTTTCCACTGGACACTCTTTCCTGCTTTGCCGAAGATTAGTTGACCATATAGTTGAGGGTCTATTTCTGGGCTCTCTATTCTGTTCCATTGATCTATGTGTCCATTTTTGTGGTGGTACCATTTTGTTTTGATCACTATAGCTTTGTAATATAATTTGAAGTCCAGAATTGTGATACCTCCAGCTTTGCTTTGTTTTTTCAAGATTGCTTGGACTTTTCAGGGCCTTTTGTGAATCCTCACACAATTTAGTTTTGTTTGTTTTAGCTCTGTGAAAAAGGCAATTGTTGGTGTGTTCATAGGGATTGCATTAAATGTGTAGATTTCTTTGGATGTTGTCGACATTTTAATATTTGTTCTTTAAATCCATGAACATGGAATGTCTTTCAATTTCTTTGGGTCACCTTCAATTTCTTTCACCAGTGTTTTATAGCTTTCAGAATTCAGGTCTTTTACCACTTTGGTTAAGTTGATTCCTAGATACCTCATGACTTTTTATGTAATTGTAAGTAGGATTAATTCCTTAATTTCTCTTTGTGTTGCTTCATTATTGGTGTATAGAAATACAACAGAATTTTAAGCAACACAAATGTTCATTGACTGTTGAATGGATAAAGAAGATGTGGTATATACATACACATATACATACATACATATATACATACATGAGGGTATATTATTCAGCCATCAAAACAATGAAATCTTCCCTTTTACAATGATGTGGATGGAACTAGACTATTGTGCTAAGTGAAACATGTCAGTCAGAGAAAGAGAAATACTATATGATTTCACTCATATGTGGAATTTACAAAACAAAACAAATGAGCAAAGGGGAAAAAGAAGAGAGAGGCAAATAAAGAAACAGACTCTTAACTATAGAGAACAAACTGATGATTACCAGAGGGGAGGAGTGTGGGGGGATGGATGAAATAGGGGATGGGGATTAAGGAGGGCACTTGTGATGAGCGCTGGGTGATGTATAGAAATGTTGAATCACTTAATTGTACACCTGAAACTAATGTTACACAGTATGTTAACTTGCCAAATGTAACCATCTAGTCGGTGGTATTCCAGTCTACTATAAATTGGAATCATTTCAAGGAAGAGTAAAACAAAATACCAAAATTGATGTCCACTTCCAAAGACTTTGACTGCATTGGTCTGGTGGTACTCAGGCGTCAGAATTTTCAAGGCTCCAGGAGATTCTCCTGTGTAGACAAGGCTGTAAAATAATTACTGTGATAGTTTATTTTATCTTCAAATAACTTTGCTGTTTCCTTATCATCTTGTCTTTTTCCCCCATGCTTTGTCTTGTCCTTTTATTTTTCATTTTTCTCTATTCTTTTTCCTTCCTTTCCTTTTAAAAATTTATTTCATTTGTTTTTATTGTTGTTGTTGCTGGACTTGATAGGGCAGGATGAAGACAGCTGAGGAGCCAGAGGGGGGAAAGCTGTCAGACCCATGACCTGTCTATTGTCATCCTACTCTTTGCCATTTATCTCATCAGTTCAAAGATTTTGCATTGATAATGTTTCAGTTTCAGTCTAGAAGATTGTGAGTTTAGCTTTTTTGATGACCACAGAGAAAGCAGTAATGTATCATCAGGAGCTGGGAAGATGAAGTGGTACATTCTTGAAACAGGTGTGCATGACTGTCAGAGTCCAGACAGGCCCTCCAGCTCACCCTGCTTCCAGCGCCATGGCTGGGGTGGTGCCCAGTGGAGCCAGGCAGCTGAGAGAACATTCAAGGAACTGTGAATTGTCTAACTGAAGAAAGGATTCAATTCTTCAGTTTTGCCCAGCGGAACACCAATCTAGGCAGCGTATTCCTTGGATGGCCACCATACAGGCTGAGAATGGGAACAATCTACACTGTCTTCACAGCTACTTCACTACACTGACTACACTTCACTTCACTTCACTACCACTGACTACACTTCACTGACTATACACCTCCTTATGGATAACTATCTATTTAAAAAAATTATCCCAGGGGCACCTGGGTGGTTCAGGTGGTTAATCGTCTGCCTTTACCTCATGACCTACCCAGGACCCAGGTCATGATCCCAGGGTCCTGTGATGGCGTCCGACATTTGGTTCCTTGCTCAGCAGGGAGCCTGTTTCTCCCTCTACCTGCCACGACCCCTCTTTGTGCTCTCTCTGTCAAATAAATAAATAATATCTTTAAAAAATTAACAAAAATCCTAAACGCCCCTACTTACATTAAAAGATTTAAACATTTAATTCCCTCAGCTTTGAATATCGGTTGTAGATTGTCTCAGAAGTGAGCTCCATGAATTTCACATACTATTAAAAGGACTCAAAACAAGGGCAGATTTCTTTCTTTTTTTTCCTGATATTGTAAAATATATAGATGTTTTCTGATAAAGGGGTTTGCCTCATGTTTCTAAATCTTTCCTTTCAGAGCTCTTACCAGACTCTTTCCCTATCTTCCTGCTAAATGATGTGAATCCATTCTCCTGATCCAAGTTATAATTTGTAAAATAGGATGCGAGTGTGTACGCACGTGTGCGCGTGTTTGTGTGTGTCTGTGTGTGTAATGTTGACAAGTGCAAGTGTCAGAGAACTCTGTTGTCAGAGGACAGGAAACCCTTTGGTTCTTGGATTTGGCAGGGAGAGTCAATCTCTTCTTTCTCCATACCTCGAGGGTGTATCATCTGTTTAAGTAGTCAGCAAAGTGTTGGCTCTCTTGTGAATAGAAGGCTCTTATTCAGCCTGTCATCTGGGAGATCTCACATGCAGAAATTGATACCTGCTCCCAGAGAGTGTTCATTTGATAGAAAGGAACTAATCTTCTATAAATATATTTTCATTCATAATAATTTCAATTACGCTATATACAAAAGCAAGGCTGAACAGAGAAGCAGCTGAACTTGCAATGTATTTAAAGGTAAAGAATGCAAGAAAATACATGACTGGGGTAGATTTATGGAATGCATGTGCTCAAAACATCAGAGTCCATGTCTGTAATGTGAAAATTTAAATAGTTGGTTAATAAATTCGTCGTGCTCTCAAAAACATGGTATCCTGAAACAAGATAATAATTTGCACCTGAAAAAGAGCTGAATATTTTTCATTTTTCCTCCCAAATCTGCCCTGTCCTACTCTGTCCTACCTTGTGCCCCTAAGCTGTTCTCTATTGACCTTATAGGGCCAGGCTCCCTTGTTCCTGACTTGGAGTTGACTTTAGCTGTATAGAAGCACTGGCAGAAAATCAAGCTGTGGGCAGAGAGGAGCGTTTTCCTCACTGTGGGGGTGTGGGGTGGCTGGATTCCATTATGAAGTTTGCATTTCCTGCTGGGGCAGCTCTCTTATAGCTACAGTTCTTTGCAGGTTCCAGGAACTGCTCCTTCCCATGGGGTCTTCAGTCCGAGGGGTAGAAACAGATGGCATGCATCCCCATTCCTTGTGGTTTTCTCCAACTTTGCCACCGTCTTCACGTTGTACCTTCACTGAACACTCTTCCACCATCCCTTTCGAGTGAGATCCCAAATGACTGAAAGTAAATGGCTAAAGACATATTTTAATGAGTAGGAATGCATCAACAACTACTTGTTGAGTACCATTTACATACCTGGCATTGGAGGGTATATGAGGAAGGTATTAAAAAAGTTTTTTTTTTTTTAATCAACCAGAAATGTACAGTTTTGTTAAGGAGTGTGATATTGTCTCCTCATGTAATAGGCTGGACTCGTGGTTTAATGGCAGGTTATTTTTGTTTGAACCTTTAATGCTGGATTCTGGGAGGTGACCCAGTAAGAACCATGCTTGCTATAGACTGAAAGTTCATGTCCCTCTAAAAATGATATATTGCAACCTAGTTCACAATGCAATGATATTTGGAGGTGGGGCTGTAGGAATTGAGTAGGTCATGAGGACTTTACCCTAATAAAAAAGACCTCAGAGAGCTTCTTCACCGTTTCTACCATGCGAAGATACAGCAAGAAGAGTTGCCCATAAGCCAGGAAGCAGGTCTTTCTAGCCACCAAATCTGCCACTATTCTGATCTTGAACTTCCAGCTCAGAAATAAATGTATGTTGTTTAAGCCCTCCAATCAGTGGTAGTTTGTTACAGTAGTCTGAATGGACTCAGGAAGGGATGTTACTAGCTCAGTAGTCATAGCAAAAGTTATGTTTTATTCAAGACTCAAGGTAATGGAGAGATGTAAAAAACTTAAAGATAGAACCTAGTCTCTTTATTATTAAAATGCCAGAGAAAGTATGAATTCTTATTTACTTTTACATATTAACTTTAAAGAATAATATCTGTCTTCATAAATAGTGAGTTTAAATGCTCATCATAGGAAAGAAATGGCCTTTTTTTTAAGCTAATTTCTTTTCACTCTGTTGTAACTACTTCGTTAACAGCATGGTATCTATTCAGGCTCAGTGAGAAATAATCACTCTTTTTCTCCTTTCTTTTTCATTTTTTGTGTTGTTTGCAAGTAGATTAAAAAAAAAAATATTTCCCCAAATGCTAACATCTACTCTTTTATCCATTCTGTGTAATTGGGAGGAAAAACTTTTTTTTTTTTTGTATATTTTTAATCTGTATAGGTTAAAACTCTGATTTACAAGTTACAAAATTGAACTCATACTACTCTAAGCAGACTAGAGGATAACTGGTTCTCATAAATAAAAATTCTAGGATTAGCTTTGGCTGTTGGCAGAATGAAAATACGGAGTTCAGATGACGTCAACTGGTCTCTTTTCCTTTTTGGATTTTTTTGTGTTGTTTCATTCTTTTCTGATGATGAAGCACAAACCCAACTCCACTCTACATTTTTCCTATGAGTTATGATCCCAGAGAAGGAAAATATCTTCTTTGATTCCTGTGCTAGCAGTGTTTAGGGGAAGACTCTTGTTGTTCATTTGGATCCTGTGCCCACCCCATACCAATCACGATGTCCAGGACAACAGGTGTCTCTGGTTGTCAAGGATTGGATTGCACACACTGTTGGGGAGAAGGAAAAAGGGAAGCGAGAAGAATTGGTAGACGATAAGGGACAGGGATGATGAGCTACAGCTGGAGCAGAACTGGGAAGGGAGTTTTATAAACACTTTGTTTTGATTGTGCTGTGGTCTGTGTTAGAGATGGAGCCCAGGCTGCATTAGATATTTACTTGGCAGCAGCTGCAATGACATCCTAACATATCTTAGTCAAGATTCCCACACAGAGGAACCCAATGGCTCACAAAAGAACAAATGAAATAAAACTCTTCAGTTTGCACTCACAAACCTTATTGAAACAATTGGGTCAGAAGACCCCACACCTTAATTCCCACTCTCTACTGTAGGTATGCCTCTTTCATTAATAACAAAGCCTGGGTGTTGATCCCTGGCAAGCAGTCCACAGTCTTATTTCCTCTTCTTGGGAATTTTTAAGACCATCTCAGTCCAAAAAAGAGATGTTAATACCATTTGGATCTCAAAAAGGAAGAGGTTGGTATCTTGATCCATTTATTCCCAGAATCTCCATTAGCTTATGAACACATTGATTGGCATTCTTCCCTACCTAAAAAGAAAACACTGGAAGAGACTTAATTAATTAATCCACAAATACCAGTTAGAGCAAACTCAGGGTCAAAAGTACTCACTTGTGTCACATGTATCCAACTACAAGATCCTCTACAGAATCATTTATGGAACAACGAGATGGTAAATTATTTTAAAGCATCTTTTTATTGCTAAATTGCCACCTACAAGTTTACCATGCTATTTTTATAAGAAACCAACTTAAAAAAACATTAATATAAAAATATTGATTGTTCATTTTTAAAAAAAAAATTTATTTATTATTTGACAGAGAGAGACACAGCAAGAGAGGGAACACTAGCAGGGGGCGTGGGAGAGGGAGAAGCAGGCTTCCTGATGAGCAGGGAGCTCAATGCAGAGCTTGATCCCAGGACCCTGGGATGATGACCTGAGCCAAAGGCAGATGCTTAACTACTGAGCCACCCAGGTGCCCCTTAATTATTCTAAAATTCATCAGAAACCACAGAAGACTCTGAATAGTCAAATCAAGCTTAAGAAAGAAGACAAAGCTGGAGGCACTACATTTTCTGATTTCAAAATATATTGCAAAACTGTAGTAATTAAAACAGCATGGTATGAAGACTGGTATAAAGACAGACATACAGGCCAGTGGAACAAAATGAGGAGTTTAGAAAGAAATCCACGCATTTATGGCCAGCTGGTCTTAGACAAGGGTGCCAAGACTACACAATGGGGAAGGAATGTTCTCTTTAAAAAATGGTGCTGAGACAACTAGATACCCATAGGCAAAAGAATGAAATTAAATCCTCATCTAACACCATACTCAAATATCAAAAAAAAAAATAGATTAATCTGGGCTTTAAAATTAAAACAAACAAACAAATCTATAAAACACCTGGAAGGAAAGAGACAAGTGAAACTACATCAAACTAAAAAAGGTATTGCATAGAAAAAGAAGAAATCAACAGAGTGAGAAGGCAAACTCACCTGAGAGAAAATATTTGTAAACCTTGTATCTGATAAGGACTTAATATCCAAAACATATAAGGAACTCCTACAACTCAATAGGGAAAAAAATGTAATCCTGGTAAAAAATGGGCTAAGGACTTGAATAGGTATTTCTAGAAGACATGCAGATGGCCAACAAGTACCTGAAAAGATGTCCAACATCCCTCATCATCAGGGAGTTCTAAATCAAAACAACAATGAGATGTCACCTCACACCTGTCAGGATGGCTAGTATCATAAAACCAAGAGATAGCATGTGTTAAAAAGGATATGAAGAAACTGGAATCTTTGCACTTTGTTTCTAAGAATGAAAAACTGTATAACTATAGTTATATGGAAAATAGTATGTGTGGTCCTTAAAAATTAGAAATAAAACTACAATACTATCTAGACATCCCACTTCTGGGTATTTACCCCAAAGAATTGAAATCGGGATTTCAAAGAGATGTTAACCTTCCCATGTTCATTGCAGCACCATTCACAATAATCAAGATGTGGAAATAACCTAAATTTTCATGGGCGGTTGAATAGATAAAGAAAATGTGAAATATACATAGAATGGACTATTACTCAAACTTAAATAAGAAGAATTCTCTACTATGTGACAATATGGTTGAACCTGGAAGACATTATGCTAAGTGAAATAAACTAGTCACAGTAGGACAAATATTCTATCATTACACTTAAGAGGTGTATAAAACAGACAAATCATAGAATCAGAGAGTTGGAATGGCGGCTCTAGGGGCTGTAGGGAGGAAGAAATGGAGAGTTGCTAATCAATGTGCATAAAGTTTCACTTAAGTAAGATGAATAAATTCTAGAGATCAGCTGTACGACATTGTACCTAGAGTTAACAACATTGTATTGTACACTTAAACCTTTATTAAGAAAGTAGACCTCATGTTAAATCTTGTTACCACAATAAAATAAAAATTAAAAAAATAATCAGAAGACAGATGAAGCAGTATCGTATAGGACATTGCAAAGAGTTTGATTTTATGTTGACACAGTGGATTCCTATCTTGGGAACCAACATCCTCAACTCAGTGAGCTATCAAGTCTAAGCTCAGACCTTCCCCTGGAGCAGGAAATCTGGAAGTAACTAAGCATCCCCATAGGCTCTCTGTGTCTTAAATGTGGCTCTATGAATCCATGTATCACCAGGCCATCAAACTGCATACACTGATTTTTCCCCCTATTTTCTATTCTGGTTCACACTATTTGGTAGATTGCATTATTGTTCTCAATTATTTTCTGTCCTTTTCTGTGACAATATTAAACTCCCCATTCCATTGATGCCATACTTGGCTATGTGACTTGCTTCATTAAATAAAATTATAGAAGAACCACTATATGCTACTTCCAAGGAGAAGCATTAAGAGGCAACTAGCACTACCATTGCTTTTTTCCCTCTGTTGTAAGAGTGGCACATTCCATATTGTGGCTGCTTTATAACCTTTGCTCCCAGGATGAAGAGGAATGGAACAAAGCTGGAGCTTTCCCACAGGTGACATTTAACAAGAAGAAGAAATAATCTTTTGTTGTTGTAAACTCTGGGAACTTGTGGGCTCTTTATTAGGTAGTATAGTGTAACATAAACTGACAAATACATTAATTATTAGCTAGAGGTAGGGTATTACCGTAACATCAGCAAAAATCACAAAGCCCTGAACCACGTGGCATCTCATATTGACAGGGCATTGAGCAATAAGGAAAATGTTGTTGGATGCTGGAAAGATATTGCTCCACCCGAAACAGTGGCAAAACTGTGGAAAACTGTCACCTGTACCTCCAGATGAGTTGCCAGTGAAGACATCACCACCCCTGGGTGGTAGTCTGATTCAAAATGCAGCCATGAAAAAAACCTCAGAAAAACCCGTCATTGGGAATATTCTATTAAAATAAATAGGATGAGAGAGGTGCCATGGTCTTCAAAAGTGTCAGTGTCATAAAAGACAAAGAAAAGTGGTGGAAATGTTTCAGATGAAAGAAGTGAGAGAGACATGGAAGTCAATGTCGTGCTTGACCATGGAGTTGATGCTGTGCTGGAGGAAGAGAAAATGCTATAAAGGGCATTAATGAACAAACTGAGAAAGTGGAATAAGGACAGTCTCTTCTGTAGCAGTGAGGAGATCACTGGAAAGGAAGAGACTGGATTGTTGATAGTTTCTATGCTCCAAACAGCACTTGCACTGAAAAGATCACTGCCAAATTCTCTGGCTGGTCATACCTGTGAATTTCTGTAATGGGAGCACAGGGGTGAGTGCTGAAGAGGGGGGAAGGATGAAAGAAGAAATGGAAAGTTCTAGCCATTTTGAGGCATGAGGAAAAAGGCTTCCTCTTCTCTGTTTGGAGTGACAGAGCCTGTACTGCACAAAGTGATTACAGTGGCCCTATCAGAGGAAGGAAATGGCTCCACATCTCTATCCATGGGTTGACAAGATGTCCTAGGAGCATGTGGTGTATATGCTCATGTCTTCTATCATCATGATTATTTCAGCAACATCTGGAAAGAAGCTATTTCGGGGACTTCTATCCCTGTTTTATTTTTAACAGTATCTAAAAGTATACATTTGTGGTTGTTCTATTAAAACAGTTGTTTCCTCTCTTTATCTACCTATCCATGGCTCATGCTAATCTTCTTCTTTTCCTCTTCCTCACCTTTCTTTGAGAACTGCTAGTTATCTACAGCATTACTTAGCATTATATTGACTCAATGAATATACTAATTCTTCTTTATCTCATTGCTGTTGAGGAGCTGCTATATGACAGAAACTTGAAATAGTCATTTGAAATAGATATATACATTACTTATCAAGGAGCTTTTGGATTAATGAAGAGACTTGAAAAAGGTAAGACAATGATAGACATATAGTTAATGTAATATTTATGCTTTAATAATAATAATATTAATATATATATAAAACTCCAGAATTCTGAGATGTACAAAGAAATAAAAATAATAATAGATCAGATGATTATTATGGAAGACAAAGATGATAAAATCTAACATTTATTAAAGTATAAAGACCATTTTATTATATAAAATTTAAATAATGACTTGATAGCACTAAATACTTTCTCAGAGAACACATTAGTTTTGATACAATTATGATTAAAATGATTGTAGTCTTAAAAAGAGCCAAAACAATGCAAATAGAAAGTCTTCTAAGTTAAAATGTCAGGATTTAAAAAACAGCCAAAAGTTCTACAGTGATGAGCATCCAAAAAACATGCATTTTTTTAAAAGTGGCTGTAGAATAAGGAAAAGATTTTATAAACTAAAAAATAATAAAGAAATGTAAATAAAATATACTGGAATTTAATTTTTAAGAAAAAAACTGCTTAGAGATGGTTTTAAGGATAATTTCTTTCAAACCATCAAAAAAAAAAAAACCAAAACATATTCAGAACTCTTCCAGAAAATAGAAATAAAGGAAAATGTTTCACTGTACTTTAGTGCACATAGCCATGACACAATATTCCTTTGAAAAAACATAACATAAAAGCTAAGTTGGCTTCACTTGTTGGTATAGATGCAAAATATTTTTAAACAACAGAAATTAATCATTTAGGAAGATATTATTAATTAAAAAGTGCTGTTCCTCTCTACGGAAAGCACTCAGGGAACAAAAGCTCCTGAAAGCAAACCCGAGCGGATTAGTCAGCCCGGCCCCTGGTAAGGGCGGTGCAATTCCGCCTGGGGCAAAGACACTTGAGAATCACTATATCAGGCCGCTCCCCCAGAAGATCAACAAGAAATCCAGCCAAGACCAAGTCACCTACCAAGGAGTGCAGTTTCAATACCAAGGAGAGCAGCAGAATTCCAGAGGAGGAGAAAGCAAAGCACGGAACTCATGGCTTTCTCCCTGTGATTTTTTAGTCTTGCCGTTAATTTAATTTTTTTTTCTTTTTCATTTTTTTTCTCTTCTTCTGCTAAAATTTTTTTTAACTTTTACTCTTTTCTTTTTTGATGTTTTTTAACTAGTTTATCTAATATATATATATTTTCTTTTTAATACTTTTCTTTATTCATTTTCTTTTTTTAATTCTTTTCTTCTCTCTTTTTTTTTCTTTTTGTTTCTTTCTTTCTGAACCTCTTTTTTTTTTTTTTTTCAGAGGCAAAGGGCTTTATTACTCATGGCACATCAAGCACCAAGAATATCAGCATATTTGCATTAGTTTCTCTTTCTTTTTTTTTCTTCAATTTATTTATTTTCAGAAAAACATTATTCATTATTTTTTCACCACACCCCGTGCTCCATGCAAGCCGTGCCCTCTATAATACCCACAACCTGGTACCACAACCTCCCACCCCCCGCCACTTCAAACCCCTCAGATTGTTTTTCAGAGTCCATAGTCTCTCATGGCCTGAACCTCTTTTTATCCCCTTTCTCCCCCCCCTCACGATTTGGGATCTCTTCTTATTTGGTTAAAGCATATTTTTCTGGGATTGTTGCCACCCTTTTAGTATTTTACTTGCTCCTTCATATACTCTTAGCTGGACAAAATGACAAGGTGGAAAAATTCACAACAAAAAAAAGAACAAGAGGCAGTACCGAAGGCTAGGGACCTAATCAATACAGACATTGGTAATATGTCAGATCTAGAGTTCAAAATGACAATTCTCAAGGTTCTAGCCGGGCTTGAAAAAAGCATGGAAGATATTAGAGAAACCCTCTCCAGAGATATAAAAGCCCTTTCTGGAGAAATAAAAGAACTAAAATCTAACCAAGTTGAAATAAAAAAAGCTATTAATGAGGTGCAATCAAAAATGAGGCTCTCACTGCTAGGATAAATGAGGCAGAAGAAAGAATTAGCGATATAGAAGACCAAATGACAGAGAATAAAGAAGCTGAGCAAAAGAGGGACAAATAGCTACTGGACCACAAGGGGAGAATTCAAGAGATAAGTGACACCATAAGACGAAACAACATTAGAATAATTGGGATTCCAGAAGAAGAAGAAAGAGAGAGGGGAGCAGAAGGTATACTGGAGAGAATTATTGGGGAGAATTTCCCCAATATGGCAAAGGGAACAAGTATCAAAATCCAGGAGGTTCAGAGAACGCCCCTCAAAATCAATAAGAATAGGCCCACCCCATCACCCCATCACCTAATAGTAAAATTTACAAGTCCTAGTGACAAAGAGAAAATCCTGAAAGAAGCCCGGAGAAAAGAAGCCTGTAACATACAATGGTAAAAATATTAGATTGGCAGCAGACTTAACCACAGAGACCTGACAGGCCAGAAAGAGCTGGCATGATATTTTCAGAGCACTAAACGAGAAAAACATGCAGCCAAGAATACTATATCCAGCTAGGCTATCATTGAAAATAGAAGGAGAGATTAAAAGCTTCCAGGACAAACAAAAGCTGAAAGAATTTGCAAACACTAAACCAGCTCTACAGGAAATATTGAAAGGGGTCCTCTAAGCAAAGAGAGAGCCTACAAGTGGTAGATCAGAAAGGAACAGAGACAATATACAGTAACAGTCACCTTACAGGCAATACAATGGCACTAAATTCATATCTCTCAATAGTTACCCTGAATGTTAATGGGCTAAATGCCCCAATCAAAAGACATAGGGTATCAGAATGGATAAAAAAACAAAACCCATCTTTATGTTGCCTACAAGAAACTCATTTTAAACCCGAAGACACCTCCAGATTTAAAGTGAAGGGGTGGAAAAGAATTTACCATGCTAATGGACATCAGAAGAAAGCAGGAGTGGCAATCCTTATATCAGATAAATTAGATTTTAAGCCAAAGACTATAATAAGAGATGAGGAAGGACACTATATCATACTCAAAGGGTCTGTCCAACAAGAAGATCTAACAATTTTAAATATCTATGCCTCCAACATGGGAGCAGCCAACTATATAAACCAATTAATAACAAAATCAAAGGAACACATCAACAATAATACAATAATAGTAGGGGACTTTAACACTCCCCTCACTGAAATGGACAGATCATCCAAGCAAAAGATCAACAGGGAAATAAAGGCCTTAAATTACACACTGGACCAGATGGACATCACAGATATATTCAGAACATTTCATCCCAAAGCAACAGAATACACATTCTTCTCTAGTGCACATGGAACATTCTCCAGAATAGATCACATCTTCGGTCTTAAATCAGGACTCAACTGGTATCAAAAGATTGGGATCATTCCCTGCATATTTTCAGACCACAATGCTCTGAAGCTAGAACTCAACCACAAGAGGAAGTTTGGAAAGGACCCAAATATATGGAGACTAAACAGCATCCTTCAAAAGAATGAATGGGTCAACCAGAAAATTAAAGAAGAATTGAAAAAAAATCATGGAAACAAATAATAATGAAAATACAATGGTTCAAAATCTGTGGGACACAACAAAGGCAGTCCTGAGAGGAAAATATATAGTGGTACAAGCCTTTCTCAAGAAACAAGAAAGGTCTCAGGTACACAACCTAACCCTACACCTAAAGAATTGGAGAAAGAAAAAGAAAGAAACCCTAAGTCCAGCAGAAGAGAAATCATAAATATCAGAGCAGAAATCAATGAAATAGAAACCAAAAAAACCAATAGAACAAATCAACGAAACCAGGAGGTGGTTCTTTGAAAGAATTAATCAAATTGATAAACCCCTGGCCAGACTTATCAAAAAAAAAGAAAAAGGACCCAAATAAATAAAATCATGAATGAAAGAGGAGAGATCACAACTAACACCAAAGAAATACAAACTATTATAAGAACATACGATGAAAACTCTACGCCAACAAATTGGACAATCTGGAAGAAATGAATGCATTCCTAGAAACATAGACTACCACAACTGAACCAGGAAGAAATAGAAAGCCTGAACAGACCCATAACCAGTAAGGAGATTGAAACAGTCATTAAAAATCCCCAAACAAACAAAAGCCCAGGGCCAGACGGCTTCCCCGGGGAATTCTACCAAACATTTAAAGAAGAACTAATTCCTATTCTCCTGAAACTGTTCCAAAAAATAGAAATGGAAAGAGAACTTCCAAACTCATTTTATGAGGCCAACATCATCCTTATCCCAAAACCAGACAAGGATCCCATCAAAAAGGAGAGCTATAGACCAATATTTTTGATGAACACAGATGCAAAAATTCTCACCAAAATACTAGCCAATAGGATTCAACAGTACATTAAAAAGATTATTCACCACGACCAAGTGGGATTTATTCCAGGGCTGCAAGGTTGTTTCAATATCCGCAAATCAATCAATGTGATACAACACATCAATAAAAGAAAGAACAAGAACCATATGATACTCTCAATAGATGCTGAAAAAGCATTTGACAAAGTACAGCATCCCTTCCTGATCAAAACTCTTCAAAGTGTAGGGATAGAGGGCACATACCTCAATGTTATCAAAGCCATTTATGAAAACCTCACCGCAAATATCATTCTCAATGGAGAAAAACTGAAAGCTTTTCCACTAAGGTCAGGAACACGGCAGGGATGTCCATTATCACCACTGCTATTCAACATGGTACTAGAAGTCCTAGCCTCAGCAATCAGACAACAAAAGGAAATTAAAGGCATCCAAATCGGCAAAGAAGAAGTCAAACTATCACTCTTCGCAGATGATATGATACTCTATGTGGAAAACCCACAAGACTCCACTCCCAAACTGCTAGAACTTATACAGGAATTCAGTAAAGTGTCAGTATATAAAATCAATGCACAGAAATCAGTTGCATTTCTCTACACCAACAACAAGATAGAAGAAAGAGAAATTAAGGAGTCAATCCCATTTACAATTGCACCCCAAACCATAAGATACCTAAGAATAAACCTAACCAAAGAGGCTAAGAATCTATACTCAGAAAACTATAAAGTACTCATGAAAGAATTTGAGGAAGACACAAAGAAATGGAAAAATGTTCCATGCTCCTGGATTGGAAGAATAAATATTGTGAAAGTGTCTATGCTACCTAAAGCAATCTACACATTTAATGCAATTCCTATCAAAGTACCATCCACCTTTTTCAAAGAAATGGAACAAATAATTCTAAAATTTGTATGGAACCAGAAAAGACCTTGAATAGCCAAAGGGATATTGACAAAGAAAGCCAAAGTTGGTGGCATCACAATTCCGGACTTCAAGCTCTATTACAAAGCTGTCATCATCAAGACAGTATGGTACTGGCACAAAAACCGACACATAGATCAATGGAACAGAATAAAGAGCCCAGAAATAGACCCTCAACTCTATGGTCAACTAATCTTCGACAAAGCAGGAAAGAATGTCCAATGGAAAAAAGACAGCTTCTTCAATAAATGGTGTTAGGAAACTGGACAGCCACGTGCAGAAAAATGAAATTGGACCATTTCCTTACACCACACACAAAAATAGACTCAAAATGGATGAAGGACCTCAATGTGAGAAAGGAATCCATCAAAATCCTTGAGGAGAACACAGGCAGCAACCTCTTCGACCTCAGCCACAGCAACATCTTCCTAGGAACATCACCAAAGGCAAGGGAAGCAAGGATAAAAATGAACTATTGGGATTTTATCAAGATCAAAAGCTTTTGCACAGCAAAGGGAACAGTTAACAAAACCAAAAGACAACTCACAGAATGGGAGAAGATATTTGCAAATGACATATCAGATAAAGGGCTAGTGTCTAAAATCTATAAAGAACTTAGCAAACTCAACACCCAAAGAACAAATAATCCAATCAAGAAATGGGCAGAGGACATGAACAGACATTTCTGCAAAGAAGACATCCAGATGGCCAACAGACACATGAAAAAGTGCTCCATATCACTCGGCATCAGGGAAATACAAATCATAACCACAATGAGATATCACCTCACACCAGTCAGAATGGCTAAAATTAACAAGTCAGGAAATGACAGATGCTGGCGAGGATGCGGAGAAAGGGGAACCCTCCTACACTGTTGGTGGGAATGCAAGCTGGTGCAGCCACTCTGGAAAACAGCATGGAGGTTCCTCAAAATGTTGAAAATAGAACTGCCCTATGACCCAGCAATTGCACTACTGGGTATTTACCCTAAAGATACAAACGTAGTGATCTGAAGGGGCATGTGCACCCTAATGTTTATAGCAGCAATGTCCACAATAGCCAAACTATGGAAAGAACCTAGATGTCCATCAACAGATGAATGGATCAAGAAGATGTGGTATATATACACAATGGAATACTATGCAGCGATCAAAATAAATGAAATCTTGCCATTTGCGACAATGTGGATGGAACTAGAGCGTATCATGCTTAGCGAAATAAGGCAAGCAGAGAAAGAGAACTATCATATGATCTCCCTGATATGAGGAAGTGGTGATGCAACATGGGGTCTTAAGTGCGTAGGAGAAGAATCAATGAAACAAGATGGGATAGGGAGGGAGACAAACCATAAGTGACTCTTAATCTCACAAAACAAACTGAGGGTTGCTGGGGGGAGGGAGGTTGGAAGAAGGGGGGTGGGGTTATGGGCATTGGGGAGCGTATGTGCTTTGGTGAGTGCTGTGAAGTGTGTAAACCTGGTGATTCACAGACCTGTACCCCTGGGGATAAAAATATATATTTTTATTAAAAATTAAAAAGAAAGTGCTATTCCTGCCAGTAACATAAGGTTTATATAATATTAATATGTAACATAAATAAAGTGGGAAAAAGAGTTTTTTCATCTCTGACCAGAAAAATCAATAGAGGCAGGGACTGTATAGCTCTCATTCACTGCAGTAACCCCAGTGTCATCAAAAAATAAGTGGCAATAAATAAAATCCATTCTTGATACATTCAGAAAATTACATCCTCATATTATAAATACTGCTTATATAAATTCAACAGCCAACCTCATATTTTTTTTAAAGATTTTATTTATTTATTTTACAGACAGAGATCACAAGTAGGTAGAGAGGCAGGCAGAGAGAGAGAGAGGAGGAAGCAGGCTCCCTGCTGAGCAGAGAGCCTGATGCGGGACTCGATCCCAGGACCCTGAGATCATGACCTGAGCCGAAGGCAGAGGCTTAACCCACTGAGCCACCCAGGCGCCCCGCCAACCTCATATTTAATGATGAAATCTTGAAGGCACTCAAATCAGGAGTAAAGTATGAATGTTATTATTACCAATACCTTTTAACATTGACTTAGAGATAATAGTGAAGACAACTAGAGTAAAAATACGTATCATTTTTTTTTAAAGATTTTTTATTTATTTGAGAGAGAGACAGTGAGAGAGAGCATGAGCGAGGAGAAGGTCAGAGAGAGAAATAGACTCCCCGTGGAGCTGGGAGCTCAATGCAGGACTCGATCCTGGGACTCCGGGATCATGACCTGAGCCGAAGGCATTTGTCCAAACAACTGAGCCACCCAGGCATCCCAAAATATGTATCATTTTTTGTAGAGCAATTTCTTACCTAGAAAATCTGAAAGTCAAATAAAAATCTAGTAGAACTAATAGAAGATTTTAGTAAAGTGGTCTAAGAGATATTAGAGTATAGATATCAAAAACTTTTCCATATGTTAGAGTTAGAAAATTCTACAGAACACAGTTGACCATATGCTAAAGATGTGTGAGAAAATCCTATGCAGTTTTACAGATGGGTCTGATATAGGGAATATAAAAAAGAGCCATAAAATAACACATAAATTGGTACAAAACATGGGGTTCTACAAACCCTTTAAATACATGGAATTGGTGCAGAGCTGTGTGGTGGGTGGTGAGGAAAATGATATTCATGCTGGAAAAATGGAGAATCATTGCAAAATATTTGGGAGACAGATCTTTAGAACACCTAAGATATTTGTCCTCAAGGGGAAAATATTGGAAAATACTAATTGTGGGTTTCAGTGGCTACTAACAGTCTTTGGCAAGGTTTCACAAGAAGGAGATGAACCCTAGAAAGAACTGGCCAGTTTGCAAAAGAAATAAAAAAGGAAAAGAAAAATGCAGAAATTGTGAGTCTTGCAATGTCGAAAAAAATCAATGGTTTGTAAGCCCTGGACAGCAGCAGATACCACAGTAAAATGGGTCTTTGTAATACAGACGGTCCTTACATTTTAGCTTCATGCTCAAGTGGGTAAAAGTTCACCTACATAACAGTGGGTAAAAGTTCACCTACATTCAACAAACCTTCCCTTAAGTTCAGAGATAGAAATGAGGATGGAAATGCAAAGAAATGCCATAGAGAAAATGCTTTGTCATGAAAAGAAGTGTAGCCCAAGTTACTGAATGAATGAAATAGAGAAGGAACTTGCTATCTTCTGCTATGTGTCATTTTTTAAGTGCTCTGTGAAGGATAGCTCTCATCTTCAAGTGAGTAGGACATTGATGATTTAGACAGAATCATTCTCTGAATTACTTCTAATAAGCCTCATAAATCTCTAAGAAGGGACCATGGAAGGTAGTGTTTCCCCAAATCCATGTTCCCAAATGTTCTATGCCTTTGGTCCACTAACAAAATAACTATTAACATCCTTTAGAACATTATTTCATAGAATGTAGGTTGGAAGAAGAAACAAAGAGACCATTGATTAGGTTAAAAATAAGCATTTCAGGGAATATAAACATACTGAAAAGAGAATGTGAAAATAAATGAGACAAGATCCATTTTAATGTGGCTGAGAAAGTTCATTGCAAATCAGCTATCCCGCACATCAGAGCTATGAAGTCTGGGCAAAATACAAAACAACTCTCTTAAGGCCCTGGAGAATGACTTAATAAGTGGACCTATGTCAGTAAAATTACAGATGATCTGAGTAACATTATCAAACACTTTGACCTAATTCCATTTATAATACCCTACTCTCCACAACAACATACATTTTTTTTTCACACACACATGATCATTCATCATGATAGCTGTAAAAAAAAAAAAAAAACTTAGAAAATTTAAAGGGTTGAAATGAGAAGTGGTCTGTTCTTTGGCTAGAGTGGAACTACATTAAAAATCAGTTACAATAAAACATCTAGAAAATTGTCAAAGAGATAAACAAAAGATTTAGGAAATATTTTAGACTGATAATGAAAATATATGATATCAAATGTCCACATATGATAGTCTAAGACTCTTCTGGATGACCATGGGCTCCAGAAAACACAGACAAAATACCAAAAACCTCCATCTAAGCCACTGGGGGCTGAGTCAATGCAGATAGACTTTTGGTGGGAAATTCACATGTGGAAGAAGAAAACATGGAGAACTACACAATATGCATTTCTGTTTCCCAGCTTCTAGCATGAGACTAAATTCAACTGTTGGAAGGTGACTAGCAGCCGGCAAGGCCACACATGGAAAAACCCAGTGTTTCTTGCCTGGAGAGCCGGAAAACCAAAGCTGCCAAATTGTCAACCCTGAAGAGAGTGGAGGGACCTGCCAAGGAAAAGAGCCAATTAAAATGGGCAAAAGATATTGAATGGATGCTTCTCAAAAGAAGATAGACAAATGGTCTTTAAGCATATCATAAGGCTCAACATAATGAATTTATCAGAGAAATGTAAAGTAAAGCCATAGCGCGATATCACTAAACACCCTTTAGGATAGCTACAGTTAAAAAAGCCTGACAATACCAAGTCTGGTAAGGGTGTAGAGGAACTGGAACTCTCTGAGCATGGTTAGTGTGGAAGACGAATGGCACAGCCACTTTGGAAAACAGAGTTATGTAATAACTTTGCCTAATGCTATCCCTAGGTATTTACCCAACAAAATTGACAGTATATAAATACCCACAAAAATGTCTACATGAATGTTCATACCATCCTTATTTATAATAGCTCCAAACCAAAATGATTGGCCACTGATAAAAGAGATAAATTGTCATATATCTCTACCCCGGAATACTGTTCAGCAATAAATAGGAACAGAATAAATGATGTATGAAACAACAGGATGAATCGTAAAAACATGATGCTAACTTTAACAAGTCGATGGAAATAAGTCCTACCTACCGTATGAGTCCATTTATATAAAATTCTGGAAATGGCAAATCTATCAAGACAGAAAGCAGATCACTGGTCATGTGGGTTGTTACTGGAGAGACATGAGTGTGGAGGGTCCCGGGAAGCACTTGAAGTGGGAGAACATTCTTGGTCTTCACTGCCACGATCCATTAGTTAGGTAAAAGAGCTACTCAAGTTCCCTTGAGCGCAGCTCCTCGGCTTTTATTAATTTACTTATTTTTGGATGTTTCTTCCTCAGTTAAAATTTTCTTCTTTAAGTGATGAAATCCCTCTCATCCTTGGAGGCTCAGCTCTGGCACGATTTCTGCTAAAAACACATGTGATCAATTGGGGGCTCCATTCTTAGTGCTCCTTGTCAAAACTCTTTGTATCAAATATTTGGCACATTCTATTTCAAATATTTGCTTTTTTTTTCTCTGTCCCTTTTAACACATTTCTTCCCCCTCCCCCCCAAAAAAAAACTGAGCTGTGCTTTATTTTTGAGCCTTGAAAGTACCCAGTTAAAATCTCCAACAAAGAGAGCAAAAAGAATATATGAATTTTATGTTGCAATTTCTGATTTCCTAATGAACAATTTTTAGTGAAAGGCTTTTTGTTGTTGTTCTTTCCTTTTCTTTTTTTAAAAGAAAAATGTATCTAATTGCGTCTTGTAGCCTTCACTTTTATCATGTTTATTTGTTTGTGCATTTCCTAATTTTCTTAAAATTTTTTTGAAACGGTCCATTCAGAGCTTATATATATGTATAAATATATATATATAAATCCTCTGCTCATCCTAGGGAATAAATATTGTTTAACATCCTGAGAAAATCTTTTTGTTAAATATCTCTATATAGTTTGTGGCAAGTTGTATCTGAGAAACATGATTTATTTTTCTATGTGTACTTCCTATTGTTCTGTGTCCTATAGTATAGAGTGTAGTGTATAACTCATATTGATTGAAAATACCATACATAATTTTGTATAGCATCATTACACTTCTCTAGAAGCAATGCTTTATCCCAGTTTTTCTAAAGTTTTCCCATAATATACACATTCCCTTAATTTTACTCCTTTCTAGACCTTTTCTGGTCCCTTCCTATCAGTAGGCATAGCTAGCTGAATGGCCTACAATCACTTTGGCCTGTCTTGACATGGCGAAATAATTACACTCCACAATTTTGTGAATACATCTTGGTAATCACGCTAGCTTCCTTCATAACAGAGCTGTTTCTAGGAAATCCTCAGTAGGAGTTTCTTGTTGATGCTAATTGGATGAGCATTACATAGATGTGGAATATTTCATAAAACTGTCATAGATTAAGAAAGACTGGCAACTCGTTTGAGATTAAAAGGTAATTTCGACTTGGTAGGAGCAGCCAGAAACGGACTAATCCTTGTCAGCACTCCATCGTTTAGAGGAAAATCTTTTCCCCATTTTCCAGCTATCAGTTTAGAAAATCTATTGCCTAGGAGCTCCTGGGTGGCTCAGTCGGTTAAGTGTCTGCCTTTGGCTGGGGTCATGATCTCAATGTCTGAGATAAAGCCCTGCATCATGTTCCCTGTTCATCAGGGAGTCTGTGTCTCTCTCTTCTTCTGCTCTTGCCCCCAGTCATGCTTTCTCTTTCTTTAAAAAGAAAAGAAGGAAGGAAGGAGATAGAGAGATAGAGATGGAGAGAGAGAGAGAGAGAAAGAAAAAGGAAGGAAGGAAGGAAGGAAGGAAGGAAGAAGGGGAGAAAGAAAAAGAAAGAAAGCAAGGAAGGAAGGAAGGAAGGATGAATGGAAGGAAGGAAGGAAGGGAGGGAAAAAATATATTGCCTATATGCTAGACGAATCATGGAGGGTAGTAGAAATTGCAAAATGGGAATAAAAAACGTTCTCCAAGCCACAGAGTAAATGGGAGATTCAGGTTTAAATTCAGGTCTTCCTGATAGCAAACATTCTGCTGTTTCTGAGATACCAGGCTGCCTCTCTGTGAAAATCTTTTCAGAAATGTTATGAACATTCCCAAACATGTAAGTATGGAGAATAGTATAACGAGCACTGTGACCATCAAGCAGATTCTACATCTATCAAATTCTGTCACTTTTACCCCACTTATTTCTTGGTATTGTTTTCTTTTTCTTGTCCTTTCCTTAAGATTTGCTTTTAAAGATTTGAAGCAAATCTCAGATGTCATGTCTTCTTTACTCCTGTATGTATTTTTTATTTCTATAAATTTTTGCATGCATTTTAGAAAGATAAAATTTTTCTTAGAGAAGAATGCCTATACTATACCTGGCACAGATAACAATCATTCTGGGGTATGAGATATTTCAAAAATATCTGCAAAAGTTGTTCAAATTGGTATCCAGAAAAAGTCCGCATCCTGTATTTAGTTGTTATGACACCTAAGACTTTTAAAATCTAGAATGGTCCCCTCTATTCTCATCTTTCCATATATTAACTTTTTTTTTTTTATGTCAATGACTTGCTGCAGGAAATAGTTAGTGGTTCTGTAGATTGTCTCAATTTCTCTCTCTCTCTCTCTCTTTTTTTTTTTTTTTTTTTTTGCCTTCCTTTTGTTGTAATTTAGCTTGCTGCTCTGTCCCCTTCCACCATATTTCCTGCATGCACGTGTGTATATGAGTGTATAAATCCCTATAGGCTCTAGAGGCTTGATTAGATTCAAGTTCAGGTTCAGCTTTTTTGTTTCTTCCAAAAATACAACATAAGCAGTTGCTGTGTGCTTCACACAGCCCATTTTTAGAGATGCTGAGATTGATAATTTTCAGGTGCTGAAATTCTGATCTTTTCATTGCCAAATATCTCATCCATGTTCTTATCTCACTGAAGATTACTCAACTGAATTAATTCATTCAGTGATGCAAAATGGTGATTTTCCAATTTTTTCATCCCTTACACATTTATTAGCTACATTTATTTTTTTTTTTTTAAGATTTTATTTATTTATTTGACACACAGAGACAGATATCACAAGTAGGCAGAGAGGCAGGCAGAGAGAGAGGGGAAAGCAGGCTCTCCGCTGAACAGAGAGCCCAATGCGGGACTCGATCCCAGGACCCTGAGATCATGACCCGAGCTGAAGGCAGAGGCTTAACCCACTGAGCTACCCAGGCATCTCATTAGTTACATTTCTTCTGTAAAGGAGAAATTCATCCTATCAAATAATCTTGTTTATGTATTTTGAATTAGAATGTATATGGGAGAGTCAGGATAAATGCCCAGTTTTTTTTCCCATTCATTGATAATTTTTAATATTCTGTGTAAGGAGTCAGTGCCTTTATCTATTTTATATATCCCTTCCATCCCCCTCTCTCTCATATCATTGTGAGCTTAGGGGATTTTTTCATATTCAATATGTTTAAATAAACTATTCTTTTTGATGCTAAAATTGTTCCATCCTTGGTTCTTGGCTGATGAGAGATCTTTATGTTGCTTTCTTTGTCCTTCAGGCTCAACCCAATCTGTCTTTGATCACTTTCTTATTTTCTGACACAAGACGCTCTGAGCTCATCATGTATATTTCCTACTTTACAACTGGAACTACCCACGGTTCTAAGAAACCCTAGTCATTTTAGTGGAGAATGACATTTGGAGAATCTGGGCCTTAAGAGGGCTCATTGCTATTGGTTTATCACTGATTGTGGACATTTTTAGAAGACAGAGCTAGTAGACAGATACTTAAAATAAAACATGAATTTATACAAATATTTTTTGACATGCAGAAGTTTACTTAATTTATTTGATTTTATTCCTATATGTTTTTAGTTTAGACTAAAATACATGTTCCTAATATTAATATAATTTTTTATTTGCATCATCTGGAAATATACACACAAGATGGTTCTAAAAGTAACAACTATTACCAATAACAAATAGAGCAGTGAATATTTTTAAATATATATTTACAGCTCTCTTTGTCTTTGAATATCTTCCCATGTGTACATCTGTGGATATATAACACTATATATTCAGAGAAGCCTGGCAGTATCTCTAATTTAGAACCCTCCCACACAAATAGGTTGATGTTTTTATTAGGTGACCATTTAATTGCTCCTTCTACCTCTTTTTTAAAGGATTTTCTAGTTATTCCTGCTGATTTATTTTCCCATATAAATGTTATCATCTACTTTCATATCTTAAAAGAAGTTTTTATTTTGTTGGGGTCACAATAAATTTATAATAACTTCGTAAGATTGAGATCCTTAAGATAGAAAACTTCCTAGAAGTTGTATTTTTTCACTTGTTCAAATCTACCCATGTGTCTTTCAGAAATATTCTAACATTTTCTTTGTATAAATTTTAGACATATGTTTTAAAATCTGTGCTTAAACTTTTATCCTTTTGTGTTTTAAAATGAATTTCCTTCCGTTGTATCTTCTAATTGGTTATATTTTATAGGTATGATAACTATTTCAGAATCTTCATTTTTACATGCTGCTCTAACTAATCATCTTACTGGTCACAATGTAACTTTTCTCCTAATGGGTTATTAGATTCTGTTTGTTAATCAGCTTAAATTTTTTGCATCAATACAAATGTCAATGTATTAGTTTATAGTTTTCTTTTATGTGCAACTATTAGGTGGACATAATTAGTTGTGAGCAGGAAAAATCCACTCCATGAATAAAAGAATAGCACTCAAGGTATTTGTAAATTCACTGATACAATTTTGTATTTTAATCATCGTAAAGGAAACTATCATATGATTATTTCCTTAGATAAAAGATATTTGACAAAATTCAAATGTCTCCTCAAATGCAGCTAGTAAACTTGAATCTTGTGAAACCATACATATTTCACATTTTCTCTTTAAAGGAGTATATTTGGGTGGCTTGCAGAATACAATTACGCTTAAGGTCTTAATGATCTTTTCATTTTATTTCATTTTGTAAAAATGTTATTCATTTGAGAGAGAGAGAATTAGAGAACAAGCACAAGTGGCAGGGAGGAGCAGAGGGAGAAGCAGATGCCATCAGGAAGCCTGATGTGGGCTCCATCCCAGAACCCTCGGATCATCACCTGAGCTAAAGGCAGAAGCTTAACTACTGAGCCTCTCTGGTGTCCCTTAATGCTCATTTAGACCACTTTCCACATATCAGAAGCAATTCTTCTTGGATGTGGATACTTCTTTTTTTTTTAATGAAAATACTGAACAGCCTTTCAAACCATATATGTTGCGTGTGTATGTTTACATTTATTTATTATATGACATTCTTTCTAAACATTTAGTGCTTTTGTTAGGGAGATGACCATTTAGAAAATTCAGTTTAGGGGCACCGGGGTGGCTCACGTTGGTTAAGCAAGTGCCTTCGGCTCAGGTCATGATCCTGGAATCCCTGGATCAAGTCCTGTATCAGGCTCCCTGCTAAGCATGGAGTCTGCTTCTCCCTCTGACCTCTCCCCTATCATGCTCTCTCTCTCTCTTTCTCAAATAAATAAATAAAATCCTAAAAAAAAAAAAAAAAAAAAAAAAAAAAAGAATTCATTTTAAGTGGCTGGTCCTTAAAAGGAGATTCTTAGGCAAGTTTTACAGTGAGGTTGCTGAATTTACCTGTAAAATATAGTATTATCTGTAAAGGAACAAGACAATGAAGGTGGCAAGAAGGAAAAATTAAAATGGTCAGATATGAGAGAAAATTCTAACAAGTGCAGATTGTGTAGTCTATGAAATCTGCCAATAAATTGTTAGAATTTTTATTGTCCTGAAGTTTAATTTCTTTTTTTGTTTCTTTTCTTAAAGAGATAGCTTTTTTTTTTAAATGGGAGAGAATCGTTTGTTGGAAAGTTTTTGAAGGAGGCTTTAGAAGAATGTGACAAAATAAAACACTTCCGAGGCCTGTAGGAAGGCAGGGTTTGTCCTTAGACTTAATTTACAACACAATAGTTTCCTGGACCTACTGTCTGGCAGTTCTCAAGGTAACATTTAAATAACCCCATTGCTTTCTAAGAGCTCCTACTCTGACCACTCTGCTCTGCATAATTAAAACTGCATTGATTCCCCTCCAGAACAACTATTTTCAATCTTCCTTCTTATTAGGTTGTCCTATATGGGACTTGTCTTCCCCACCAAAATAATGGATCCTGTAAGTATTAGATAATTAAATCAACAAATTTAACTCGACTTCCAGAGATCTAACTCCAAAATGTGAGTTCTGCCATATGTCAATATAGCATATAATTTCAAAAATTAAATAAGAATTCTTGATGGGAAAAGAGAGACTTTCCCCTAAGTTAAGTAAAGGGTTAGCTTTAAAAGTCAGTTATGGGGCGCCTGGGTGGCTCAGTGGGTCAAGCATCTGCCTTCGGCTCAGGTCATGATCCCAGAGTCTGGGATCAAGCCTTGCATCAGGGTCTTTGTTCCGTGGGGAGCCGGTTTCTCCCTCTTCCTCTGCGGCTCCTCCTGCTTGTGCTCTTTCTCTCTCTCTCTCTAATAAATAAATAAAATCTTAAAAAAATAGAAGTCAGTTATTAGGACACAGAGAATAGAATATTATTTGCTTCTTTTTAGTATTTCAGAAATATGTGCTAGCTAAAAATGAAAAGCACAGGAAATGTCAATACATAGTTAATCTCTTCAGGACAAGATATTTGAATCCAAATAGTTAACTTGGAGCATTTATTTATTTATTTATTTATTTATTTATTTATTTTTAAGACTTTATTATTTATTTATCAGAGAAAGAGAGAGAGAGCATGAGCACAAGCAGAGGGAGGAGCAGGCAGAGGGAGAAGCAGACTCCCTGCTGAGCGGAGAGCCCAATGTAGGACTCTACCCTAGAACCCTGGGATCATGACTTAAACCAAAGTCAGGCACTTAACCACTGCGACCCTACAGATGCCCCAACACTGAACATTTAAAGAGGAGGTTAGAAATGTGCAATGGGGTGAGAAAGTGGACAGGAAAAGAAAGAAAAGAGAGCCTTCATTTGTGGAGTATTTGTTATAAGCCTTACTATGCATATTTTCATATCATTTAATTTAATCTTCAAACAGCACTGTGAAATGCATACTATTTTTATACCTATTTTAGAGATGGAAAAATATGTCTATGAAAGCTAAATAATTTGTCCAAGTTCACTCCATTGGTAACCATGGTAACCATGGTAACCATGGGAGGCAGAACAGGCAATGGTACAAAGATCATAGGGGACACATGATAGGATTTTGTACACTGCATGCTAAAGTCCTCTCTGGCAGAAAAGCTAGAGGAATCTCATAAATTTCAGTCTAAGATGATTATTTTAAGACATTATTTGCAAAAGTCATTTTATAGGAAAACATATTTTCATGATACATGATGCCATGTGATATTTACTCATTGTGTTTACGTGAATTGATATTCCACATATCAATCCACCGAACAGGAAAAACAGTTTGGAAACTGTGTTAATCAGTTAGCTATTTCTGTCTGTCTGTCTATCTAGGTGAATGGAGATACCCAGAAAAGTTAAATGTAGCATAATGAGCAAAAGTGTGAAATTGTATTTTTTTTTTTTAAACAAAGACTCACATTTTGAGAAGTTAGTGGTATGAAGCAGGGGTCCAAATTATTTTGGTAAAGCTAGCCCTATCCTTGGTGGGTCCTGCTCTCATACTGCTTGGTTTTATCATTGTAGCATTACATCAACCAGAGACAGTACGCAAATGAATACATGAGGATGAGTTCCAATAAAACTTTTTTTACAAAAAGAAACAGCAGGCCACATTTCAGCTTAGGACCATCGTTTGCTGACCCTGCTATGAAGATATATGGTCTATTTCAGGGTTACACAACTCACCTTTTGTGTGGCTTTTTAAAAAGTAAAATTGCAGATACCTTAAAAGACTGTTCACTACCTCCTTTTATTAGATTGAAAATAATCTTGATATGAAAATGATTTGGTAAGTCTAGCTATCTGCAGTCACCTGAATGACTGGATGGGTAAGGCACAGGGGTTTCAGAAGAATCTGCATTAGGAAGTATCACAGATAGCAGTGGCTTTGCAGGAATAAGGTACATATAAATAAAGCTTGACCTTCTTCATTTTTTGAGATCTATTTACAGACAGTGAAAGGCACAGATTTTAAGTATATGGTTCTAACATCTCTATCAACACAAAAGTTTCCCTCAGGCTTCTGCCCAGTCAATCCCTTCACACCAGAGGCAATCATTGTTCTTACATTTATCATCGATTCTCCTTGCCAAACTTCTCCCAGAAGTTTGTATAAATGGCACTATATGGTACTTTTCATGTCTGGCTTTTTATCAGTTTTCTATTGCTGTATGGAAATTCACCACAAATTTAATGACTTAAAACAACATTCTTTATTACCTCACAATTTCCATGCATGTGGAATCCATGCATGTTTTATCTGGGTCCTTTGCTCAGGGACTCGTAGGCTGAATTCAAAGTATCTACAAGACAATGTCCTCGTCTGGAGCTCACAGCCTTCTTCTAAGCTCATTGGGCTTGTTGAAAAACTTTTCAGTTCCTTGTAATTTTAAGACTGAAAATTACTTCTCCCTGTAGGCAATTCATAACATGGTCATTTGTTGCTTCAAGGCCAACAGGATAGTGTCTCCTCAGGAATAACTTCCTCTTGAGAAGTCAAACTTTGCATTATAATCTCTTATTTAATTAGCTCAAAAGCAACTTCTTTGGGAATTTAACTGTTACCTTATTAAGGAACTTAATCCCAGGAGTGACTTCCATCCTATTCACAGTTCCTACCCTCATTCAACTGGAGGGGTTACACAGGATGGGAGCATTCCCATCTTGAGGACCTACCACAGACTTCTGTCACATTTACAATATTCACGCATGTTATTAATATCATTGTATATATTTCTAGTCTCTCATTGCATGAATATACTGTAATTTCTTAATCTAATATCTTATTGATGAACATTTCCCCCACTTTTGGCTATTATAAATATAGCTATTATGAATATTCTTATGCAATGTTTTGTGGACAAATATTTTCATTGATCCTGGATAATTACGGAGCTAAAGTGGTGGGATAGAAGGAAGATTTAACTTTTTTATAAAAAAAAAGCCAACCCATTTTGCAAAAGTGGTTTTCCCATTTTATACTTGCAAAAGCAACCATTGAGAGTCCTGGATTGTAATATATTATCAACAACATTTGGAGTTCTCAGTTCTAGTTATTTATTCATTTATCTTAATTTGAGCTGCTCAGATATGAAGAATAGTATCACACTGTAGATTCAGTATGCATTTTCCTAACGACTAACAATTTTCATTGGTGCACTTTTTCACTGGGTTGTGGGTCATTTCCTTGAGAAGAACTTGTTCAAGTCTTTGGCCCACTTTGGATGTGATCATATGCTTTTTACTATAGAATTTAAGTATTCCTCATACATTATGGTTACAAGTTCTTTGATCCCACAATGACCCCAAGTTCTTTGATATATGTTTTACAAACAATTTCTCCTAGTCTGTGGCTCCTTTGTTCATATTCGTAAGAGTATCTTTTGATAATCAAACATTTAATTTCAAGGAAGTCAACATTATTGATTTTTAAATTTCATGGCTTGTATTTCTGTGTCACTTTTAAGAAATCTTTGTCTACAAAGAAGTCACAAAGATATTCTCCTAAGAAAAAATTTTTTTTTCCTGTTTATAAAATTCTAGGTTGAGAATTTTTTCCCTGGCAACTGTAAAGATTTTGTTCTTTTTGTTTGTATTGTTTCTGTGAGGAGTCAGTAGTGTCTTAATTATTATTCTGTGTGATATGTTTCTTGTCTCTGACTAATTGTATTTTTTGGGTCTAGAATTTCCATTTGTTTCTTTTACCCTTTCTTTCAGTTTTGTTTGTTTCTCTTTTTCTACTGAGATTTATGACCTTTCCCTCTTTGTATCAGCCTTTAGGTACTTGAAAATATATTCAAGTTCTTATCTACTGAGTTCAGCATTCCCATTATCCCTGAGTCACATTTTCCTACTTTTGTTTATTCAGTGATTTTTAAAACAGATTTTATTTTTTAGAGGAGTTGAAATACAAAGAAAAATTGAGCAGAAAATTTAGTGTTCTATATACTCCATGCCCACACATAAATACAACCCCCTAGTATAACACTCCACCCTACAGAGGAACATTTCTTACAATTGATGAACCTACACTGACATACTATAACTGCCCAAAGTCTATAGTTTACATTAGAATTTACTCTTGGTGTTAAACAACCTATGAGTTTTGACAGATATATAATGATATATATCTACCATTATAGCACTATACAGAATAGCTTCTCTGCCCTTAAAATCATCTGTCCTTTGTGTATTCATCCCTCTCTTCCCCCAACCCTCAGCAACCAGTGATCATTTTACTGTCTCCACAGTTTTACCTGTTCCAGAATGTCATATAGTTGGAATCACAAATATTTGGACTTGTCACATCAACTTCCTTTACTTAATAATGTGCATTTAAGTTCCTCCATGTCTTTTCATGGCTTGATAGTTTATTTCTTTTTAGCACTGAATAACATCCCATTGCCTAGATGTACCACAATTTATTTATCCATTCATCTACTATAGGAAATCCTTGTTTCTTTCTACTATTGGCCATTATAAGCAAAAGTGCTGTAAATAAACATCTGTGTACAGGTTTTTGCATGGATATAATTTTTTTATTCATTTGGGTAAATACCAAGGAGTGTGTCTGCTGCGTTGTATAATAAAAATATGCTTGATTTGGTAAGAGACTGCCATATTGTCTTTCAAAGTGGGTGTACCATTTTACATTTTCATCAACAAGGAATGAGAGTTCTTTTTGCTCCATACCCTCACCATCATGTGGTGGTGTCAGTGTTTTGAATTTTAACCATTTGAATGGGTGTGTAGTAATAGCTCATCATTGTTTAAAATTGTAATTCTTTAATGACATGTGATGTTGAACATCTTTTCGTGTGCCATCTGTGTATCTTCTTTGGTGAGGTGTTTGTAAGTCCTTTTGCCTATTTGTTAATCAGGTTGTTCCTTTTCTTATTGTTAAGTTTTAAGAGTTCTTTGTGTATTTTGGATAATAGTCTTTTATCAGATGTGTTATTTGCAAATATTTTCTCCCAGTCTGTGCTGTTTCTTCTCACTGTCTTGACAGTATCTTCTGCAGAAAAAATTTTAATGAAGTCTAGCTTATCAATTATTTCTATCATGAATTGTGACTTTGGTATTATATCTAAAAAATCTAGGTAATGTAGACATTCTCCCTTTTTATCTTTGAAGAATATCATAGTTTTCACTTTATATTTAGCTCTACAATCCATTTCAAGTTAATATTTCTGAAGGGTGTAACATCTGTATCTATATCCTTTTTTTCTTTTTCTTTTTTTTTTGCATGTGTACGACCAGTTATTCCAGTGCCATTTGTTGAGTCATTTTTTTCTCCATTGTATTTCATTTGCTCCATTACCAAAAATAAATTGACTATATTTGTGTGGGTTTATTTCTAAGCATTTTATTATGTTCCTCTGGTTTGTGTATTCATTCACCAATACCACTTTGTATTACTGCACGGTTGTACTGTAAAATCAATTACTGTAGCTTTATAATCAATCTTGAAGTCGGGTAGTCCTTTGGCAGTCCCTTGACTGTTTTTCCTCCTTCAATATTGTGTTGACTATTCCAAATCTTTTGCCTCTCCATGTCAACTTTAGAATATGTTTGTTGTATTTGCTAAATAACTTAGTAGGATTACTAAGTTCGTGGATATGAAATATATTTCCATTTACTCTGTTCTTTTCTGACTGCTTTCATCAAAGTTTTATTGTTCTCTAATATAGATCTTGTACATATTTGTTAGACTTATACCTAAATATTTATTTGAGGGGTGACAGTATAAAAGGTATTGTGTTTTTAATTTCAAATTTCTTTCTTAATTGCTGTTATAGAGGAAAGCTATTGACTTTTGTATATAAAGTCTGCGTTCTTCAATCTGACTATGATTGCTTAATACTTTCAAGGTTTTTTTTGGGGGGGTGTCAATTCCTTGGAATTTTCTTTTCTTTTTTCTCAAGATTTTGTGTATTTATTTGAGAGAGAGAGAGAGAGAGAGAGCCAGAAAGAGAGATACAGCACAAGCAGGGGGAGCAGTAAAGGAAGAGGGAGACGCAGGCTCCCTGAGCAGAGAGCCTAATGAGGGGTTCGATCCCAGGACCCTGGACCATGACCTGAGCTGAAGGCATACACTTTAACTGACTGAGCCACCCAGGCATCCTCCTCCCTTAGAATTTTCTATATAGATAATCATGTCATATGATAAGAAAGACAGTTTTATTTCTTCCATCCCTATCCGCATATTTTTAAATTTCCTTTTCTTGCCTTATTACAATAGCAAGTGTTTCATGTAGGGTATTCAAAAGGACTGAGTCATGACAGGAAACATTCTTGCCTTTTCTTGATCTTAATGTGGAAGCTTCTAGTTTCTTACCATTAGATGTTATGTTAGATGTTGCCTTTTATTTGTTTGTTTGTTTTTGTAGATGCTCTTTATCAAGTTGAGATATTCTTCTTTATTTACAGCATGCTAGAAAGTTTGTATTGTATTGTACTACAATGCAAGGGTATTTAATTTTATTAAATGTTTTTTTCTTCATCTACTGATATAATCATTTTATTTTATTTTTTAAAGATTTTATTTATTTATTTTAGAGAGAGAGAGAGAAAGAGAATGTATGTGAGGGAGGAGCAGAGGGCAAGGGAGAGAGAAACCCAAGGAAACTCTGTGCTGAATGTGGAGCCTGAAGCAGGGCTTGATCTCATGACCCTGAAGTCAGACCTGAGCTGAAACCAAGAGTCAGGTGCTTAACAAACATACCACCTAGGCACCCTATCATTTTATATTTTAGTTTATCCCTTTAGTGTTTTTGATTACATCAATTCTTTTGAATGTTGAACCTGTTTTGAGTACTTTTAATGAATCCCACTTGATGGTGAGATTTGATTGCTAATATATACATTGTTAGATTTTGATTTACTTGTAATTACTTAACTAAGGATATCTGAATTCTCTGTTCATGGGAGAGATTGGTTTACAGTTGTCTTCTTGTGATGTCCTTGCCTGGTTTTGGTATGTAGTTGTTTACTTTATCCTGGATATTTCAGCTGATGCTATGTGGTTGAGTATATAGATTTTGTTTCAATTTCCTTTAAGAAATTTTTTGTTTTATTCTAGCGAGCAGTTAATTTACTGGCAAATCTGCTTTATGCTTTTGACTATGATTCCCTTCTTGACCAAATTGTAGTCAGGCTTCTCTGAGCCCTCTCCTCTAGAAGTCCTAGAATCCTGGCACTGTCCTTGGCTTGGCTAGCTCCGTTTGAGCAAATGAGCCTTTAGTGAGAATCTCCTCACCTTTGATATCTGATCAAGTCCTTCACTCCCCACCTTTGATAGTTAATTCTTTGCATCTAAGTCCTTGGTTTGCCCTTAGCAAGAATTCCGTTACACCAGTCTGGCAAGAAATTCACCCCTACTTGATATCTAATCGAGTTCTTCTATTAATCTTCTACCCACTGATTCTCTTACTTTGGTCTTTGGCCATAGGTGCCCAGCTGCCTTACTGTATTTGGAGCTGAGGTCAATCTCTCCCCACTATTGCAATAGTCTTGAATAAAGTCTTCCTTGCCATTTTAACAGATGTCAGAATAATTTTTAGTTTAGACTACTGAAGCTTTTTTTTTTTTTTTTCCACTCTTTCTCTTTAAATAAGTCTAGAATAGACCTACTCTTGGCTAGAGAACCTGCCTTTCATGGTGTGACCTTCTGGCATCTCAGTTGAAGATCCATATCATGGCCTCAAATATCTCCATTTAGCTCAGATTCCCAGTTGCTGTGCCCTTTCTGGCTTCAAAGAGTCTGAATATGTACAATTTAGTGTTTTGGCAATGACTTAAGGGGGCCTCTTTGTAGTCATCAGGAACACCTTTTCCACCCCATTCAATCCTCTTTGATATGATGCCCTTCATCTTTTGACCACCTCAGGAGTTCAATGCTGTGATCTCTGACTCCTCTTCTTAGATTGACCATCATGCTCTGTTTGAATTCTATATCCCTGAACTGCAATTTGGAAAGTTCCTCCAGCAGAAAGCTGAGGATATTGTAGCAATCATAGTGTGTTTTCCTCCACTCTGCTGCCTGTTGTTCAATGTCTGAATACAGTTGTTTCATACTTTGTCCAGTGTTAGAGCTGTTTATAAAGAGGGGTTATTCCAATATCTGTTACTCTGTCACAACAAAAATCAGAAGTCCTAGGCTTTACTTTCAGTCCCTTCCTTGCATGAAGTCTTGACTCTTTAAACTACATTTTCTAAGACCAAGTTAAAAATATGAAAAGAAAAGGAAAATCAAGTTAAAACCCTGCATGTTTATTTGCTTAAATGTTTCAAAGCACCTGGCTCTTCAGTCTTTCTTCTTCTCCACGTCTGCACACACTAACTTAATCTCAGCTGTTTCTTCACCTCTAAGTGGGAAAAAGCCAACCCAATGTCCAATATTAGCAAAACTGGATGCCATTTTGTGTGTATTTCTGTCTAAGAAGAAAGAGTTACAAAATCTCTAAGGTCTTTTAAAGATCAAGAAACAACTAGCTATAGAAAAACCCAACAACAACAAAAAATCTTTACAGGACTATGACACTTGATCATTGGCATTTTCTCCTTAGATGTGCTTTTCTATGTTTATAGTCCAGTTTTATAATATATGTTCATACACATATAATTTTAGGGAAAGGCATGAGATGTCATTTAAACCTTTAATCAGTGTTAGCAAAGAAGTTTCCAGAATGGTATGAAAAAGGATCTAGGTGACAAGGTCGAGCTGCTCTCCTATGACATCATGATATGGCTGTGCTCATAATCTCTTTCCTTAAGTATAGTTTTTGATATGTGACAAAGGAAGCACCTCCATTACATGGAAAATTATAGGCTAGGGTGAAAGCTATATTTTATATCATTCTGCAAGAAGACCTGGGTGAAAAACTTGTAGTTTTATCACTACTAAAACCCAAAGGAAATTGTATGACCTATTTGGACAAATTTGTTTCTAAGACTATACACTGCTCCCCAATCATTATGGCAATAATTAAAAATGACATGATAATATATGATAAGTAAAACCTTTGCATATTTACATACCAACATATGTATATATATGAAGAAGGCTTGCATGTGAAGAAACTGCCAAGGGCTACCACAAAGAAAGCCATGAATAAAGTGGAAATCCTGTGTTTACTGGCTCCTGCAGTGTAGGCCAGCAAGGGTCACTGAACTTCACTTCATTTCCTATTCTACTCTATGACTCCAACTCTTTGAAGAGCACCGTAGGGACCGAATTGGTTTCCTTAGCCTAGCAAAACCACCCTGAAGGATCAACCACATTCTCAGGCTATAATTCTCTATTTCTTTATGTGTAAGTATATGTATTCACATGATTGCCATATACGCATTATAATTTTTTGAACTAAAATTTCAATTTGTAAATATAAGTAAAGCAAAAATTTTGCCACTGCCACACAGACAGCAAGGAGATCTTTTCATGAGATGGCCTGTGGCGACAATCAACACTTCCCGCATACCAACCCAGAATTATGATACCCTTGTGAGGAAATTGGTTATCATCAAGGTAAAGGCCAAATCAGTGGGACCACTGTCCACAACAAATGTTTACTACTTTTTAGATTCTAGGGATAAAAGGGAAAAAAAAATCATTCCTGAGTAGATGAAAACTTATGAACAAATTTCAATGCTACATTCATTGAATATTTTCATTTTCTATAGTTATCATTAAAAAGCTCCACTTTTTGAGCCCATTCCCTTCCTTTGTCTTAGCTCTTCAATTGCACTTACTTTCTTTCTGTGACAAGAATTTGCTATACTCTGTCTCAGGGCCTTTGCTCTTACTCTTCTTTTTGTTTAAAATATGTCATCTTTTTTTTTTTTCATCCTTGAGAGCTTCTTGCAATTGTCATTTCTGCAGGAAAGTCTTTCCTGCATATGTCTTTAATAGCATGGTTTGCAAATTCTACTTAGAGATTCATGTTTTTTATGTGTTGAGTGTCTGTTTCTACCCCAGACTGGAAGCTTCAGAAGGACCAAAACTAGGTATCTTTTCCTCAGTATTTTAACCTAATGTACAGTAGGGCTTCCATAGATGAATGCATTTCTAATGTTATAGATATTTAAAATAAAATTATTCTTGCATTTATCCTTTTTTAAGTTAATTGGGTCTTTATTTCTTTATGTCTTTTTCTATTTTCTCTCCTTCTTCATCCTTCTTTCCTTCTTTTCTTCCATTCTTAGACTTCCAGAGAAGATTCTGGGGTAGGTTTTCTCAAAAGGTTTAAGAAAGGGATATCTTAAAAGATGTCTTTGTTTATTGAGACATTAAAAAAAAAATTGGGTTTAATTCCACCCAAAACTACTCAAGCAGAAAACTTCGTATACTAGAATCTAAGATTCAGAATGCAGAATACCTTCATATTTCCTCACAGATGTGTTGCAATTTTTCTAGAATGGTATCTGACACATCCTATGAGGGGTTTACTACATATTTGTTAAATGAATAAATCAACTAACAGACAAAAGAGTACTAACAGTGAACCCCTGAGTTCTCATTGGCTTATGAAATTTCCTCTTTTCAGTTAACTTCTCTCATGAGAATTCATTGCAATATTTTTGTCAAAAATCCTTGAATTATACCAGTTAGTATAGAAAATCCGATGACATAATATAACTTCAGCAATTGCCAGGTCTAGAAAATTATTGCTTCCTTTCTCTTGTGGCTCTGGAAAGTTTTCAGTGGGTAAATGAAAACATTTTGGAGTGTTCCTAACTCCACTGAGTTTCTCTTAGTTTTCTTTTCCTATCCTCTGGGAAGGAAAGGCATCTTAATGACTCAGCATTGTATTAGTGCTCCCAATCCATTTATCCCAATTCCATTATTCGAATCCTTGGATGTAATAAGCAGTTCTGGTGGAAGAAAGCTTTACATGATTTTCTCCAGATTTACATGATTTTCTATCTTCCTTTATTTATGTAAGAACAGTTATATGCTTCTCTCAAAGGGTAAGATTTATGTAAAAATGAGTGATGAACATATGAGCCTGTAATGCTATTACTTATTTTGTAATTTCTTTACCATTTTGGATTGGAATGTTAACTATTGAAAAAAAATAACATTTTTTTTTCTTTAACTCTTCACAGAGTTAATTGTTTTTGTTGATCAGGGAGTACACAGTGCATGGTGAATATTGAATCACTTGAAGAGTTGGGTTGGCCAGTGTTTCCAGAATCTGCTTTAAGGAGATGCCAACACAGTCTTTAGAGTTGACTTGTATTTGTTGAGGATGATGCAGCAAGTGAAAAATGACTTGAACAGGATCTCTATCCACCAAGTCTTTCAACTCCAGGGAAAGTAATGCAGAGAGATGTTTAAAAAGCAAGAGACAATTCTTCCCTTTTAAATAACTGGTCTGAGGATGTGATTTTTCCAACACAGATTTTTGTTTCCTTTTTCCTAAATATGTATTTAACCTATTTTTTTTATTAATAGACTTTTTATTGTTTAAAAGCAGTTCTATGCTTACAGAAACATTGAGCATAAGGTACGGAGTTCCCTTATATTCCTTCTCTCACCTTCCCACCTTGGTTTCCCTTGTTAACAATTTGCATTGGTGTAGAACATTTGTTATAATTGATGAGCCAAAATTGATACATTATTATTAACTAAAGTCTTTAGATTACATTAGAGCTCACTTGTGTGCATGTGTGTCATACAGTTCTACTGGTGTGGACAAGTGTATAATGACATGTGTCTACCATTATACTATCCTACAGAATAATTTCATGGCCCTAAAAATCCTCTGTGCTCTGCCTGCTCATCTCTCCCTCTTCTTAACCTCCAGCAACCTTTCACTGTCTCCTCAATTTAACCTTTCCTAGACTTTCATATTGCTGGAATCATAGTTTATAGCCTTTTTAGATTGGCTTCGTTCACTTAATACAATGCATTTGAGGTTTCTCTATCTCTTTTTGTGGCTCAATACCTCATTTTTTTTTTACCTCATTATTTTTAAAGGACTGGATAAGACTTTATTGTTTGATGTTTCAGTTTATTTATTCACCTACTGAAGGACATTTTGGCTGCTCCAATTATGAATGAAGTTGTTCTGAACATCAGTGGCAGGTTTTTGTGTGGATGTGAGTTTTCAAGTTATTTGGGTAAATACCAAAGTGTGTAAGTTGCTGGATCATACAGTAAGACTATGTTTACTTTTGTGAGAAACAGCCTTACTATCTTCCAAAGGGACTATACTATTTGCGTTCTTCTCCCTCCCAATTAATGAGAGTTCCCATGGCTTGACATTGTGCCAGCAGCATTTGGAGTTGTCGGGGTTTCAGACTTTGGCCATTCTAATAGGTTATTGTTTTAATTTGCAATTCTCTAATGGCATATGGCATTGAGCCACTTTTCATATGCTTCTTTGCTACATGGTTTTAAAAATTCCTGAAGTACTAATAATTTTGAAGAGGGAATGATACAAGACCTTGAATGATTCTGAAGAATCAGTATGGATTTTTGTGGAAAACCTCTTAGAAAATCATATTTAGCACCTATGTCAAGTACTCTGACAGGTACAATACAGTTTTTATAATTGTGACGTTTTAGGTCACTGGACTTGGTTTTCAGTCTCTGCTTTCCTATGAAAAATGCAAAAGCTATAAATGGCTGCCCATGGTAATATCCAAGTAATAAAGGGATTTTCCTATGAAAGGCAACCTTTTCTGGGTTGATAATTCGTGGGGATAGTTTGTGAATGACCTTTCTACTCACTTCTCTGGGCGTGTCCTGTGCATGTAAATCTCTCAGGCTGGGAAATGGTGCATTTCTTTGACCTCGGTGGTGAAAGGAGCACAGGTCCAAAAAGCTGGACATCAGCATGCCTGGCCCCCATCCTCAGTTTCCCAGCTAGCTACACTAATATCAAGATACTGTAAATGAGATTGGCAATGAAAAACATTCAATTTTTGTATTAAAGTTTCATTTGGACATCTTGTCTCCCTGAGGGAAGGTGTGACACATTTGAGTAGGTTACTCTGGGAAGCTGAATAATTTTATTTCCTAGAGATCTTAAGAATGAGGTTAAACTCTGCTGGCAGAGTCTAAATGCTCTCTGACTTGGATTAAAAGCAAGCCAAGGTCACTTTCTGCCTTGTGATTCTTTTAAAGTAGCTTTTATATTTGAATATCACTCTCGTGCACTGTATTCAAATAGCTGAGTTAATAACTTCTTGATTATCTTAAGGATTATTGAAAAACATTAGGATAAACAAGAGTAAAAGGGATTGGAGATCCTCTTTGAAGCCTATGGAACACCTGACAGGATTTATTCTTCTAGCATAGCTAAAGTCTCTTGAAATATTTCTGGTGGACTATTGTTTTTTTTAAAAAAAAACTTTACCATCCCTTGTCAAAATAAATCAAAGCATGCTAATCTCTACATGCGTTTAGAAAGGGACCAAAATCATGGGTAATGGTTTCAGGTACCAGATTACTCCAAATACGGTGTCTCTCTTGAATGAGAAGAGAAAAATGAATCAAATATTAAAAAAGGAAATTGTTCCCTTTTATTTAGATCATTTTCTTTTCTGTAGAGATAATTAGATAAATCTTAAGAGACAAAAATATGAAAGGCAGAGATAGAAAAAGTAATTGCAAAGGCCAGAAGTTAAAGTTTAGTTGCAAGATAGACCTGTTAAGGGGACACTGTCAATAAAACCTTAGCTTGTCTTTTTTTATTATCATGACTGGTGAGATGAAGGTGAACACAGATGACTCTTTCTTAGAACTGACTATAACCTAATGCATTTTGGTAAATGACACTTATTGGACAACTGCGTAGCTAATTATTGTCAGATTTCTTTTCCCCCAACTTCCGTTTTTGCCTTTGCAAAACTGATCGCTTGTTTTAATTTTTTTGAAGGGTAAGATGGTGGAGGATGGGCTTAGGCGAAAAAGAGCAATAGTTAAACACATTTTATGCAGTAAGAACAGCGAATCAAATAGTTTAAAAAATACCTAGTAAGTTTCAAAAACTTAATTTAAGAAAAATGATATGAAGAGATCATAAATATAAACTATGTACAGCCCTGTTTTCAAATTTCTCACAAACAAACAAGGTGGCTTTTGCACCCAAGATCTTGAATAAAAACACACACACGTACAAGCACAAACACACACACACACAGAGGAGAAAAATAAGCAAGGAAATTCTTTCCAATAGTTGGCTTCATGAGTACAACTGCTCTCCTGTTCCAGTAGCTATTGCTAGCCAAATAAAACATCAGTGTTCCACTAGGAAATGACTAGCTAAACAGAAAGCGCAATGAATTTGCCGCTGATGAATTTACGGACTTCTCCCTGAAGTCCCCTGTGTCAAAAATTGTTATAGAGGCTTTTTTGTTGTTTAGGACATTCCCAGTACTGGTTGCTCAGTGTTATGTAAATGACAAATGACTAGAAAAAATATTGGCATAGGTAAATAAGGAAATCAGTTTCCTCGTGAAAGGAGCTAAACAGGTTCAACTGCCATCTGAATGCAACTTCTTAATATCTAAGAGAACACGCTTGTGCTCTGTAGTGAATTTGGATATTATTTTGTTAAGCAGGAGGAATTCGCTTAGATGGATCTTAAAGGCGGGAAAAATCCAGAAAACGGGCATTAGTACCTTTTGTTTATTACGAAAAGGAACCAGATTTCGTTTTCTTTGCCCCTCCAAATAAATGGTTGAGAATTTTGTGACCAGGTGAATCCACATGACAGATAGTTTGTGTATTTCTCTTTTTTCTGTTGGTAGGTCTTTTTTTATAATTGATTTTATAACGAGCTAGCTATGGTGAACAGATTTGGGGGGACATTTTCTGTTTTTACAAAGCAATTGTCCATGTTCCTTTTCTTAAATATTTAAGAAGTATTTTTAATATGCTAGAACTAATAATTTTATTTATAACTGTGGAATATTCCAAATATACACACAAGACTGAAAATAACACAGAGGTGCCGCCACCACCTGTATCAAACAAATGTTAACATGAAATCTATATTATATTTTTTAAGTGGCTGAAAAATAAATCGCAACAAAAAAATTCAACAAAGTTGCCATTGTGTTTTATATCCTAGTCCCAAATCCAGGAAAAAAAAGGTGAAATTAAAAACATAGACACCTTCCAGTGAGAATGACATTTAACCACACAAGAATGAATTACCACAGACCTTAAAATAGTGTGAACTGTAGATGGAAAACTTTATATTAGAAATTTCTTTCAGCTCTAAAGATCTAATATGTAGGTGAGTAACATAACTATTTAACTCGAGCATTGATTTTGGAAGTCTGAAAGTAGGGATGGGCCGGTTTCCCCACATCGTGTCTTCTCATTTGAACTGGGGAACATATTTTGCTGGTTCAGATTTTGTATCTGGTGTTCTCATTCTATGAATTTAAATACAAAGCTGTCAAAATAATGGGAAGTTTCCATATTTAAGAGGTGGTCAGTAAGGAGAGGTCACAGACTGGCGATTTCATAACGGAGAGGGAACAGTGCCTCATCACCTTTCTTGGCCTCCCCGGAGGAGTAGGCTTTAATGCCCCCTTATTCTAAGCTGCGTCCAAACCACCCCCCGCAATTCTGTATTGCTTTTTTGATGCTTTAAATATATACCACCCAGCATATCTGTTCTCTATTCAATTTGACCGTGAATGATTTGAAGCTTTTACCAATATCCAGTCCATCCTCAAAAGCCGAAAGACATGACTCATGGTTGAGAATACTGGAGAGAACATTGTCACAGAAAAAAGTGATAGTAACATATTTGGAATATCTGTATCTGTATCTCCTTATGAGGACTCCTTTGACAAGGGCAACGAACCTTTATTTAGTCTTTCATTTATTCGATGGACATGCAGGGAAAAGGAGATTAAGATACGTTTCCCAGCAGAACGCTAGAGTCATCTGGCTGGACAAATTAAGTGGTATGAGTTCATTAAGAAATTTATTCAATTCTGTCGTCGCTGGTGGGACTCTCTTGTCCCCATCTCAGCCTTCATGCCACTGGGCAAGTTTCCGTCACAGGCGAGGCTCCTTGGAGCCCCTCTGCCTCCGAGTGTGCTTTTCCTGCAGCCGAGAATTTTTCCCCACATGCTTTCTAATTATCTAAATCCTTCATAATCCCCCTACCAAAATTAGGTCATACTTGCTCCACAAAAACCTTCCCCAGTTTCTCTGACTTCTGTTTACTTCTTTGGTCTCTAAATTCCTCTAGGACAGATAGCTAGCCTCATTTCGCTTAGGGCTGGTGGACTGAGTGTCTGGAATTCTGCTCTCGGAGCTCTGTGTGACTTAGCCTTCTCCCCTAAGGAGGCTGTGAGGCAGAGACTCTTCCAGCCGGCCTGAGTGCTCAGCTTGGCTCTCCCATCCCAGCAGTCCCTCCCCCTCCCCTGCAGACTGCAGATTCCAGAATGGTGGCTCAGAAAGATTTGTGGAAGGATGGGCCTTGGGAATGAAGCTTCAGGAGATTGGAGGTCTAGATAGACAGTCAGCAACAGTTAAAAAAAAAAGCCACAAAAGAACACCAAAAACAAAACCAGAATTTAGAATGTAATACCAACTTTTATTTAAATAAAATTCCAACTGAATCAAGTCATTCCTGGCTTTTTAAAAATATTGTTTATATTTTCAGGGTTTTTTATGTTTTTTTTTTTCTTTCTAAGATTTCATTTATTTATTTGAGAGAGAGCACAGGAGCAAGGTGGTAGGTGTAGAGGACGAGGGAGAAGCAGGCTCTTTGCTGAGCAGGGACCCGGAGGTGGGGCTTGATTGCAGTATGCTGGGATTACGATGAGCTGAAGGCAGGCACTCAACCAACTGAGCCACCCAGGCGCCACTCAGTTTTAATACCAGCTAATGCTTTACCACCAAATAATTCATTTAGTGATAGAACAGTAGGTGTCCTAGTGAAGAATCAGAGATGAATTAATTTGTGAGATTTTCATTAAAAAGTCTATTATGTGGGGCATCTGGGTGGCTCAGATAGATGGTTAACATCTGCTTTCAGCTCAGGTCATGATCTCAGGGTCATGGGATCAAGCCCCTCATCGGGCTCTCCACTCAGTCGTGAGTCTGCTTCTCCCTCTCTGTGTTCCCTCTTCCTCTGTGATTTCGTTTGCTTTCTCTAAAATAAATAAAATATTAAAATCTATTATAGTGTCAGCACTATGCTAGGTTCTGGAATAGATAAAACAGGAAGATAGTAGGATGACAGTCGTGGAAAAATGGAGGTGGAGGACTTGAATTGTTTTCTAGTTCATTTAATCACTTTAAGGTTGTTATGACCTCCCAACAACCCAAGCCTCACTTTCTCCATGGAGCCTGAGCCAGCCCCAGGAATGCCAGTGAATAGCTCTCTTCTCAGACCTCCTGCTAAGCTTACCACCAACATAGTCACTACCTCCTCTTGCCCCTTACTTCTTGAATACCAGTACTCTTTGGTTATTGTTTGCTACATTTGTGTTTGTGAGACTGGCGCTGCAAAGCGTATGCTATTTTAATGTGCTATTCCTAAGTGAACAACAAGTTTTGAAAGGATCAATTGTTTTTGCCACTAATGCATACTGGGGAAAAAAAATGCAACTTACCATTTAGTCAGATAGGGATTTTAGCCAAATCGTATGGTGGCTTTAGGCTGCTGCTATTTTCTGCACTGAGTTGTAAATTTAGCATTTTCAAGGAAGGGGAGAAATCTTACTGGAAACATAGAAATATGAGGGTTTCGTGGCAGCTAAGTTCCCAGAAAAATGTAGAAAAGTGGCAGGACTACCATGCACAATTTGTCAGTGCAAAACCTGTACAGTTGTACCTAGGAAGCCAGTTACGGGAAAAGCTTCCAACTGCAGCACTTGGTGATGAGAATGAGTCCTAAGTTTGGGCTATGAGTGATGAAAGAAGAGCCAACATTTGGACAAATGGGAGAAAGAACAAGTAGAGAAGGCAAGATCAGAGAAGATAAGGCCGATAAGCATTAAGAGCTAAAAACAAATGTGCAGATTTTACCTATTCATTTTCAATCATATTTCATAAATACACCTGCCAATCTTGATAATTAATTATGCAATTTGAGGAAATCATCTTTTTTCAGTTTTGTATGTTGCAGCTTTAAAATTATTCTCAATCAGAGAGATGATTCAACCATCTCTATTATTAAGACTTAAACTGGAATTTGACTTTTTGCCCAAAGCACTGTAGCAATAGATTTCTATGTATTCATCCACTTTGTCTCTCACCATCCTCCTCGGGGGAAATATTCCTAAAGCTTACCTGAGCTCTGGAGGTCTAACCTGGAATCATGAAGCAGAATAGAACAAAGTCTTCCAGGGTACACACGGACGTGGGATTGGGAGCTGTCCTCCTGATTGGCTATTTGTGACCAACGGGATCGAGAAGCTATAGTATGGAGTCTCCCGGGGCCAAAGAGTCCATGCGGAGTCCTCCAGTGTCTAATTTGCAACTGGGGAGGTTCGTTTATTTTGGAAACGAGGCAAACAATTCTGGGACAAATAACTTTGATCTTCAACATATTTCTGCAAGTGTTTGCCCATTGTGCTAGAATTTTTCCATGCACCGGCCCGGTTCCCCTCCACCTTCCCTACCCTGCCCTTTGCCCTGCCAAAATGGCATTCACGGGCTTGCGCTTGGCTCCCTTGGCCTTTGGCTCTGCTTGTTTTGTCCAGTGGGAAGAACTGGCAGGAGGTCACGGGGAAGGAAGACAATGATTTCAGGTCATCAGCCCTCTTCTCCCTCCTGGCTGAGTTTGACAGCAGTTGTTGTTTTCCTTGCCCTTCCCGTCAGATTCAGGTCAGTGGGCTCCCCCCTTGCCCCTAATGCTTAGGAGCAGGATTGCCTCCCTGCTACTACCAGCCCGGAGAGCTTCCCTTTCCCTAGTTTCCTTAATCCTCCCACACCTTCCCGAATAGTTCTTCAGTCAGCTTCCCTCAGCAGGCTCTGCTGTGTTCCTACTGGGACCCCACTGACAGCCAGTGTTGCGATGAGTCACACCCTCTGGCTCTTGGCAAGATAATTGAAAACTCTCCACCCTCCACCTTTTGCTCCTTACAGTTAATTTATTTTAAAAAGTCATCAGGGTTTGGTTATCAGAAGAGTTACATAAAATAGTATATACAGCTCATAAGTCACTTTTTCAATTTCATTTAGTCAAGGAAAAAAAAAGAACAGATATGAGGTTTATTTGCAAGCAAAAAGAAAGAAAGAAAAAGAAAAAAGAAAAAAATTGTTTTATAAAGCGTTAATTATCTTCTTTGAATCTCCTGAATTTTCCCATCTTAATTTGGACTTGTTAACAGTTTTCTGTGGAATTTAGGATTTCATTTGTGTATTGTGCATTTAGGCTGACTCTATTTGAAAATATCTTTTAAATTTTTAAAAGCTTAACATTTATATATTCTACTTTCTACCCTATAGCCTATGGGGTTTCCTTTTTTTTTTTTCCCCTCTCCCCTGGAGGTGGCATTTTTCATCCTCTTCGCTTTTCCGTAATGTGACTCCTCTCTTATGTATGACTTTTTCCACCTCTCCCCTGCTCTGTGAGAGATATTCTGAGTCAAATTGAGCTTTCTCTTCCTTTAGTTTGGGTTCGTTCAAGGAGACAGGCAGAGAAATGTCTCCCCACCCGCGTTATTTGCAGGGAATCTTAACTGTATGTGTCCATGGCCAAGCCTGGGCAGATAAGCCACTCATCCTTCTAAACGAAATTCATTGATTTGATTTTGTTTCTTCCAGTGGTTGCTCAAGTCAGGTATATCTACCTTTTTAGTTCAACACATGTAAGGACTGTAATTTTAAGGTTTTCTCACATTCAACCAGTTGCTGGTTCTACAAACAGCTATGTGTGTTTACAACATGAGTGATTACACGACCTGAGTTGCCTTTGACGAGGCGAGCTTCCAGAGGGGAGAGCTCAGAATGAATAACCAACCTTCTCAGCAGCCCATATTTGAGCCATGAGATGTTAGAGAAAGATGGTTTTGTGATTATATGAGTTATTGGATTCTGCTATCAAATTTTACTTGGAGGCCGCCATGATTGGTCTATATGTCAGAAACCATCTCACATGATACCGCCCTGGTATCTGTGGCTGCCATAATGGCTGCGTGTGAGGCAGTGGCTCCTCAGGCCATAGAGATAAATCACTTTGGGGGGACCCTGTTCATTCTTATTCTGAGCAAGCAGTTGGGTTTTATTAATACACTTTGTGTTTCAGAAAGCATAGAGGAAATCGAGGATGATATACTTTATCAAATGCAAATTTGCTTTCCTTCCCAAGGAACCGTTATAACTGAGGGTTTTAAAAATACATAATTAATACCACATTAATACCATTTGCACTCCAACAGTCTAGTAGACGTATTTCTATTAGCTGCCGATGAAAAGCATAGCGAGGGTAAGCTGTTGTCGTTGAATATTATTTTAAGTGAGACTCTAAGACTTCTGAAACTTGATTTGCTCTTTCGGTAAATTAAAATGCCATTTATCATTATCATCAACATCAAATAAGTTTTCTCAAGCACCACACATGCCGGCTCTCTGCTGGGAGTGTTCTAAAGCAAGGTCAAGGGAAATGACATCTCCCTTCAGGAGCTCACAGTAGATGCTAATGATGTGGACAAATACACACAAATGCCTGGATAGTGTCTTACAGAGTTCTGTCCTTTTGCTTAAAGATAGCAAAGTAAGCCTATAGCACCAGGGATTTTCCGTCCTCACAGGAATACATCAGGGTTGAGTGCTAACCTGGGTAGTAAAATGCTTGTGTAGAAACATGAGAAATTCCATAACATTACACTGATACAAATTGTCGTGTCATCATGAAAGACAATGTGGCACCATTTATTACAATAAAAAAAACCTACACCTCTTTTTGACTCTGCAATTCCACTTTTAGAAAGTGTTATCCTACAGATATACTCAAACAGGAGCATCTATTTATTACAATATTGTAAAAAGGAAAAGTTGAGCATAACTTAATTGTTCATAAGTAGGGACTTGTTGAATGTATTGTGCTGTAGTTATACCATGAAATGCTATAGAGCTTTCAGAAAGAATGAGGACACTCTTTATGTGCAGTGCATATCCAGAAATCTTCAAGAGAAAATAAGCAAAATACAGAGTAGTATGAAGAATATGTCGGAGTGTTTTTTTTTTTTCTTTCAAGAAGATAGAAATGTGTGTATGTAAGTAAATGTACATTTACTGTAGCTGAGGAACAGACATGAAAGACAGGCTATATATGGTTAGAGAGACTGTATACATTTTATGCTTTAATTTTTTTGTCTACTTTATAAGAAAGCATTATTTATTAAGTCAAATTTTAAATTTTAAAGTAGTACTTTTAGGAAGAAAATATACAGATCTCATATAGGTCAGGATACACATTGCTTTAACTTAGTGGGTTTCTGTTTGCTTGTTTGTTTTAATAATGAAATATTCACAATATCAGCTACCAAATATTGTTAGGGTTAAAGTTTTTCTCTGCCCCTTCCTTGGCAAGTCCTGTACTTCTGCCCTGGAAATCTTGTTCCTGCAATAACTTATACAGATTACTTCAATGGAACCTCCTTTTGGAGGTCTATTTCTGTGGTCAGTCTATTTCCTGCCTATGATTAACTCTTTCCTTAAATTCCCAACATGCTTGGTGACACAGCTTGTCTTTTATTTGCTTTGGATTTTTTTTTCAGCTAATAATCAACCAATAAATATGGACCAATCATCTACTATGTATCTATGAATACACAGGACACAGACATTAAATACACTTTTAATTCTACGATTTCGTAGAAGAATCAGTGGGGATTATCCACATTCTTTACCTGTGTGTAATCTTCGCTAAGCCAGATGAGGTGTTTTGTATTTTTGCATATAAAACTGTTTATTTACTATGTCCTTCTATGACACGCTGTCGTGTCTTTGCATTCCTTATTCAGTGACACTTTCCTAGTCATGAAGAGGAAAATTGAACCCGGTTGTGCCAGCAACAAGCACAGCCAAGTTGTTTAATGGTTTACCTGGGCTTCCTGTTTTGTTTCTACCTTCTTAATTATGTCCTGCATTTTGGAATGATTTTTGAGAGATGAAGGGTGAACTGGAGAGGCATACACTTAAAAGAGTAGAATCTCTTCTGGATAATCAGAAAAAGAAGATAACAAAAAAAAAATTAAAAATTACAGGAGTTAGGCTGACTCCCCTGCAACCCTTAAAGGCTCTCCCTTGTCCTTGCTCTCCTAAAGTTCATCTGTCATTTTTCTACTCATTTCTGGGGTTTCATTGTTATCAATTTAGCATTTCATTACTGCAGCAGCTTAATCAGCAACACAATTTGTAGATATCACTATATACTCATCATTCCAAACTGTTTAAAAAAAAGAATTTTGGGTATAGAATTTATATGTTGAGGATTTCTGTTTTATATTTTCTTATACTGAGGGAACCTATTAGTTTCTTTTCTTTGGTTCCTTTTTCTGAGCTGGTTATTAATCCATCATCAGGCACTGATCTGATACCAAATACCTCCATTTTGAATATTTATCTTGCACAGAATTTTTGCAGGACATTTTCTAATCTAACTGCCCTGGGGCCGCCAGCTCTCCCTTGTTTGTTTGCTTGTTGGTAAATACCTCCTGCCCTCATCAAAGAGCTCTAGGAAGATTAAAACATAAGATCCCTGAGGGAAAGGACTCATCTCTAGGATTTAGGAGAGGGCCTGGCAAGACTGCACATTCAATAAATATTTGTTGAATGGCTAAATATTTGTTGAATGAATTAATCGGACATGATCCTCTGTATTGAAAGCATTCTCCGCATTACATCAGAAATCACACTAAATTTTTCTCTTATTTGGTAGAGATGATTGAAGGTCATTGATTTTTCAAAAACTAGTAGACAGGAGTGGGTCCTTGGTGAGTATATGAGTTTCCTTGGGTGCTGTAATAAATTGCCACAAACTGGGTGGCTTACAACAGAAATTTATTCTTTTTTTTTTAATTGAATATTCTTTTTTTTTTTTCATTTATGCTATGTTAGTCACTATACACTACATCATTAGGTTTTGATGTAGTGTTCCATGAGTCATTGTTTGTGTATACCACCCAGTGCTCCATGCAATATGTGAAATTTATTCTTTCACAGTTTTGGAAACCAGAGGTCTGAAGTCAAGGTGAGTAGGGCCACATGCCCTCCAGAGGTTCTAGGGAAGAATCCATACTTGATTCTTCCAGGCTCTGGTGGCTGCCAGCAATCCTTGGCTTTCTTGGTTTGTGTCCACATCACTCCAGTCTTGGCCTCTGTCCTTGTATCAACTTCTCATCTGTGTTTCTTCTTCTTTTCCATCTCTTATGATGGCTTGTCATTGGGCTTATCGTCTACCTGAGTAACTGGGATGCTCTCATCTCCAGATCCTTAATTACATGTGCAAAAGTCCCTTTTTCAAAGAAGGAAACATTCAGTTTCCAAGGATTTGGCCATGGGTGTATTTCACCACATACGGGTTATTTAGAAACAGAATTCATGTTCAGATGAGCTGCAGTGAGAATGTAGAAATTACCTATGGACCTGTTAGTTGGTTTACTGATAAAGCTAAGAAAGAAAGGGCCCTTAGCAAGGTGCAGACTGGGAGACAACTCCATAAATGACAGAGTCATGGGAACCCCAATCCCAAAGAGATGCTATACAAGCTGGACAAAAAAAATATTGTCTCTAAGGATTTTGTTTTAAAAATAAATTGAACCATGCAGTGTGCCTTACATTTCCCTCCCATGCTCTTCTCCCTTTTAATGGAAATGAAGATTAGATGCATGTAATTCGATGAAGGATGTGGTCTATACATAGAGAAGCTGGAAGCTCAGTGGGTCTTACTCAATGTGGAAGGAAAAAGGATGAGTAGCATCAGTGGAAAAGGAAGGTCAGGGAGAGATAAGTGAGTAAGGGAATTAAAGACTGGAGGGCACAGACTCTGATGCAGAATAACTTTGAGTTCTGAAGCAGACAAATCACATCGAGGATGAGATCAAGTAATATTCCCTTGCTTTCCACATCTCCACCTTGACATATGTTGGAATGGCAACTTCAGCTCTAATGAGTGTCAAGGGTACATTAATAGGGAGTAGAAGATAAGAATGATTGTTCAAGAAGAGTTACCAGCTTTGTCCGAGTGACAATGGAAAGTGCCTTGGCCTAATTTTACATGACTACCATTGCTTAATGCATTTAAAAAAAAAAAAATCAAACCTAACACCACATGAACACTAGCTCTTTGTTGGGCCTGGGCCGCATTAGGTGTCTAGTTCCTACAGAGAAGCCGACCTTGTGCACCCTGAGTTACCCTCTCTGAATCATCTGCCTTGCTATTTATCTTATTGCCTTCTAGGAGACCTAATGGAGGAGAGAATATGAGGGAAAACAGGCTTATTAATCATATACATAGTGTGTTTTGGAATGGTATCAACATTGTGCCTTCCCTCTGGGGTACAGTCTGCTATGGAGAAGGTTCTTGGAAGCCCCATTGCTTCTGAGAAACACATAATGGATGGTCCTCTCAGGGAATTATCTGGAATGTTCAACCCTGCCATGGTCCAGTTCAGTTAGCAGGTGTTTCCCTTTCATCCGGAGGTCTTATATGTTAGTACAATGCAGATGTTTGCCTATTTCCAAATCCCTGCAGTCAAAATGAGGCATCCATCCTAGAGCCAAGAAGAACATCTGCGAAAGGGTGCACATAAGGATGAGGGGTCCCAGAGTACCCTGAGGGAACCACATCCACTAACTAGTTCTAGGTCCTAAGCTTTCAGACAGACTTTATTCTATGAGTTCCCATTGTGAATCCTCATTAATATTGTCTCTGGTTAAGAGTTTCTGTTGGGGGGGAGGAGTCAAGATGGCGGAGAAGTAGCAGGCTGAGACTACCTCAGCTAGCAGGAGATCAGCTAGAGAGCTTATCTAAAGATTGCAAACACCTGCAAATCCATCAGCAGATCGAAGAGAAGAACAGCAATTCTAGAAACAGAAAAACAACCACTTTCTGAAAGGTAGGACTGGTGGAGAAGTAAATTCAAAGCGACGGGAAGATAGACCCCAGGGGGAGGGGCTGGCTCCCGGCAAGCGGCGGAGCAACGGAGCACAAAATCGGGACTTTTAAAAGTCTGTGCCACTGAGGGACATTGCTCCAGAGGCTAAACTGGGGCGAAGCCCACGCGGGGTCGGCGTGGCCTCGGGTCTCGCAGGGTCACAGAAAGATCGGGAGTGTCTGAGTGTTGCAGAGCTTGCAGATATTGGAACGGGAAAGCCGGCTACAGAGACAGAGCCGACAGTAAGCTCCCAGCTCAGTGTTGCCTTGAGCCAGTCGTGGGCTCGGTGAGCTCGGAGCGCGGCCGGAGGTTGGGCAGACGGGAGTTACTAGGAGCTGTTCGCTGAGGGCGCACTGGGGAGCGGGGCCCCGGGGTTTCGGCTCCTCCAGGCCGGAGACCAGGAGGCCGCCATTTGTATTCCCGTCCTCCGGAACTCTACGGAAAGCGCTCAGGGAACAAAAGCTCCTGAAAGCAAAGCCGAGCGGATCATTCAGCCCGGCCCCTGCTAAGGGCGGAACAATTCCGCCTGGGGCAAAGACACTTGAGAATCACTACAACAGGCCCCTCTCCCAGAAGATCAATAAGAAATCCAGGCAAGACCAAGTTCACCTACCAAGGAGTGCAGTTTCAATACCAAGGAGAGCAGCAGAATTCCAGAGGAGGAGAAAACAAACCACGGAACTCATGGCTTTCTCCCTGTGATTTCTTAGTCTTGCAGTTAATTTAATTTTTTTTCTTTTTCATTTTTTTTTCTCTTCTTCTGCTAAATTTTTTTTAAACTTTTACCCTTTTCTTTTTTAACGTTTTTAAACTAGTTTATATAATATATACATATATTTTTTCTTTTTTATACTTTTTTTATTCGTTTTTTTTCATTCTTTTTTTTTCTTTCTTTTTGAACCTCTTTTTATCCCCAAATCAGAAGAAATCCCAATCTCTTCAATCTCTTTTTTAAATTCTTTTTTTAATTCTTGATTGAATTTTTAATTCAATCTCTTTTTTTAATTCTTTTTTTTTTTCTTTCTTTCTTTTTGAACCTCTTTTTATCCCCAAATCAGAAGAGATCCCAATCAGAAGAGATTGGGAGATCCCAATCAGAGGAGACCCAATCAGAGGAGATCCCTCACCCAATCGTGAGGGGGGAGAAATCCCCCCTCACGATTTGGGATCTCTTCTGATTAGGTTAAAGCATATTTTCCTAGGATTGTTGCCACCCTTTTAGTATTTTACTTGCTCCTTCATATACTCTTAGCTGGACAAAATGACAAGGCGGAAAAATTCACAACAAAAAAAAGAACAAGAGGCAGTACCGAAGGCTAGGGACCTAATCAATACAGACATTGGTAATATGTCAGATCTAGAGTTCAAAATGACAGTTCTCAAGGTTCTAGCCGGGCTTGAAAAAAGCATGGAAGATATTAGAGAAACCCTCTCCAGAGATATAAAAGCCCTTTCTGGAGAAATAAAAGAACTAATATCTAACCAAGTTGAAGTCAAAAAAGCTATTAATGAGGTTCAATCAAAAATGAAGGCTCTCACTGCTAGGATAAATGAGGCAGAAGAAAGAATTAGCGATATAGAAAACCAAATGACAGAGAATAAAGAAGCTGAGCAAAAGAGGGACAAACAGCTACTGGACCATGAGGGGAGAATTCGAGAGATAAGTGACACCATAAGGCGAAACAACATTAGAATAATTGGGATTCCAGAAGAAGAAGAAAGAGAGAGGGGAGCAGAAGGTACACTGGAGAGAATTATTGGGGAGAATTTCCGCAATATGGCAAAGGGAACGAGCATCAAAATTCAGTAAAAATCAATAAGAATAGGCCCACACCCTGTCACTTAATAGTAAAATTTACAAGCCTTAGTGACAAAGAGCAAATCCTGAAAGCAGCCCGGGAAAAGAAGTCTGTAACATACAATGGTAAAAGTATTAGATTGGCAGCTGACTTATCCACAGAGACATGGCAGGCCAGTAAGAGCTGGCATGATATTTTCAGAGCACTAAACGAGAAAAACATGCAGCCAAGAATACTATATCCAGCTAGGCTATCATTGAAAATAGAAGGAGAGATTAAAAGCTTCCAGGACAAACAAAAACTGAAAGAATTTGCAAACACCAAACCAGCTCTACAGGAAATACTGAAAGGGGTCCTCTAAGCAAAGAGAGAGCCTACAAGTGGTAGATCAGAAAGGAACAGAGACAATATACAGTAACAGTCACGTTATAGGCAATACAATGGCACTAAAATCATATCTCTCAATAGTTACCCTGAATGTTAATGGGCTAAATGCCCCAATCAAAAGACACAGGGTAACAGAATGGATGGATAAAAAAACAAAATCCATCTATATGTTGCCTCCAAGAAACTCATTTTAAGCCCGAAGATACCTCCAGATTTAAAGTGAGGGGGTGGAAAAGAATTTACCACGCTAATGGACATCAGAAAAAGCAGGAGTGGCAATCAAATATATCAGATCAATTAGATTTTAAGCCAAAGACTATAATAAGAGATGAGGAAGGACACTATATCAAACTCAAAGGGTCTGTCCAACAAGAAGATCTAACAATTTTAAATATCTATGCCCCCAACGTGGGAGCACCAACTATATAAACCAATTAATAACAAAATCAAAGAAACACATCAACAATAATACCATAATAGTAGGGGACTTTAACACTCCCCTCACTGAAATGGACAGATCATCCAAGCAAAAGATCAACAGGGAAATAAAGGCCTTAAATGATACACTGGATGAGATGGACATCACAGATATATTCAGAACATTTCATCCCAAAGCAACAGAATACACATTCTTCTCTAGTGCACATGGACCATTCTCCAGAATAGATCACATCCTCGGTCCTAAATCAGGACTCAACTGGTATCAAAAGATTGGGATCATTCCCTGCATATTTTCAGACCACAATGCTCTGAAGCTAGAACTCAACCACAAGAGGAAGTTTGGAAAGAACCCAAATACATGGAGACTAAACAGCATCCTTCTAAAGAATGAATGGGTCAACCGGGAAATTAAAGAAGAATTGAAAAAAATCATGGAAACAAATGATAATGGAAATACAACGGTTCAAAATCTGTGGGACACAACAAAGGCAGTCCTGAGAGGAAAATATATAGCGGTACAAGCTTTTCTCAAGAAACAAGAAAGGTCTCGGGTACACAACCTAACCCTACACCTAAAGGAGCTGGAGAAAGTACAAGAAAGAAACCCTAAGCCCAGCAGGAGAAGAGAAATCATAAAGATCAGAGCAGAAATCAATGAAATAGAAACCAAAAAAACAATAGAACAAATCAACGAAACTAGGAGCTGGTTCTTTGAAAGAATTAATAAAATTGATAAACCCCTGGCCAGACTTCTCAAAAAGAAAAGAGAAAGGACCCAAATAAATAAAATCATGAATGAAAGAGGAGAGATCACAACTAACACCAAAGAAATACAAACTATTATAAGAACATACTATGAGCAACTCTACACCAAAAATTTGACAATCTGGAAGAAATGGATGCATTCCTAGCAACATATAAACTACCAAAATTGAACCAGGAAGAAATAGAAAGCCTGAACAGACCCATAACCAGTAAGGAGATTGAAACACTCATTAAAAATCTCCAAACAAACAAAAGCCCAGGGCCAGACGGCTTCCCCAGGGAATTCTACCAAACATTTAAAGAAGAACTAATTCCTATTCTCCTGAAACTGTTCCAAAAAATAGAAATGGAAGGAAAACTTCCAAACTCATTTTATGAGGCCAGCATCACCTTGATCCCAAAACCAGACAAGGATCCCATCAAAAAAGAGAGCTATAGACCAATATCCTTGATGAACACAGATGCAAAAATTCTCACCAAAATACTAGCCAATAGGATTCAACAGTACATTAAAAGGATTATTCACCACGACCAAGTGGGATTTATCCCAGGGCTGCAAGGTTGGTTCAACATCCGCAAATCAATAAATGTGATACAACACATCAATAAAAGAAAGCACAAGAACCATATGATACTCTCAGTAGATGCTGAAAAAGTATTTGACAAAGTACAGCATCCCTTCCTGATCAAAACTCTTCAAAGTGTAGGGATAGAGGGCACATACCTCAATATCATCAAAGCCATCTATGAAAAACCCACCGCAAATATCATTCTCAATGGAGAAAAACTGAAAGCTTTTCCGCTAAGGTCAGGAACACGGCAGGGATGTCCATTATCACCACTGCTATTCAACATAGTACTAGAAGTCCTAGCCTCAGCAATCAGACAACAAAAGGAAATTAAAGACATCCAAATCAGCAAAGAAGAAGTCAAATTATCACTCTTCGCAGATGATATGATACTCTATGTGGAAAACCCAAAAGACTCCACTCCAAAACTGCTAGAACTTGTACAGGAATTCAGTAAAGTGTCAGGATATAAGATCAATGCACAGAAATCAGTTGCATTTCTCTACACCAACAACAAGACAGAAGAAAGAGAAATTAAGGAGTCAACCCCATTTACAATTGCACCCCAAACCATAAGATACCTAGGAATAAACCTAACCAAAGAGGCTAAGAATCTATACTCAGAAAACTATAAAGTACTCATGAAAGAAATTGAGGAAGACACAAAGAAATGGAAAAATGTTCCATGCTCCTGGATTGGAAGAATAAATATTGTGAAAATGTCTATGCTACCTAAAGCAATCTACACATTTAATGCAATTCCTATCAAAGTACCATCCATCTTTTTCAAAGAAATGGAACAAATAATTTTAAAATTTATATGGAACCAGAAAAGACCTCAAATAGCCAAAGGGATATTGACAAAGAAAGCCAAAGTTGGTGGCATCACAATTCCGGACTTCAAGCTCTATTACAAAGCTGTCATCATCAAGACAGCATGGTACTGGCACAAAAAAAGACACATAGATCAATGGAACAGAATAGAGAGCCCAGAAATAGACCCTCAACTCTATGGTCAACTAATCTTTGACAAAGCAGGAAAGAATGTCCAATGGAAAAAAGACAGCCTCTTTAATAGATGGTGTTGTGAAAATTGGACAGCCACGTGCAGAAAAATGAAATTGGACCATTTCCTTACACCACACACAAAAATAAACTCAAAATGGATGAAGGACCTCAATGTGAGAAAGGAATCCATCCAAATCCTTGAGGAGAACACAGGCAGCAACCTCTTCGCCCTAGCCACAGCAACATCTTCCTAGGAACATCGCCAAAGGCTAGGGAAGCAAAGGCAAAAATGAACTATTGGGATTTCATCAAGATCAAAAGCTTTTGCACAGCAAAGGAAACAGTTAACAAAATCAAAAGACAACTGACAGAATGGGAGAAGATATTTGCAAACGACATATCAGATAAAGGACTAGTGTCCAAATTCTATAAAGAAATTAACAAACTCAACACCCAAAGAACAAATAATCCAATCAAGAAATGGGCAGAGGACATGAACAGACGTTTCTGCAAAGAAGACATCCAGATGGTCAACAGAAACATGAAAAAGTGCTCCATATCACTCGGCATCAGGGAAATACAAATCAAAACCACAATGAGATATCACCTCACACCAGTCAGAATGGCTAAAATCAACAAGTCAGGAAATGACAGATGCTGGCGAAGATGCGGAGAAAGGGGAACCCTCCTACACTGTTGGTGTAAATGCAAGCTGGTGCAACCACTCTGGAAAACAGCATGGAGGTTCCTCAAAATGTTGAAAATAGAACTGCCCTATGACCCAGCAATTGCACTACTGGGTATTTACCCTAAAGATACAAACGGAGTGATCCAAAGGGGCACGTGCACCCGAATGTTTATAGCAGCAATGTCCACAATAGCCAAACTATGGAAAGAACCTAGATATCCATCAACAGATGAATGGATCAAGAAGATGTGGTATATATACACAATGGAATACTATGCAGCCATCAAAAGAAACAAAATCTTGCCATTTGCGACAACATGGATGGAACTAGAATGTATCATGCTTAGCGAAATAAGTCAAGCGGAGAAAGAGAACTATCATATGATCTCCCTGATATGAGGAAGTAGTGATGCAACATGGGGGCTTAAGTGGGTAGGAGAAGAATCCATGAAACAAGATGGGATAGGGAGGGAGACAAACCATAAGTGACTCTTAATCTCACGAAACAAACTGTGGGTTGCTGGGGAGAGAGGAGTTGGGAGAAGGGGGGTAGGGTTATGGACATTGGGGAGGGTATGTGCTTTTGGATAAATGGAACGGGTGGTGAACCATGAGAGACTATGGACTCTGAAAAACAATCTGAGGGGTTTGAAGTGGCGGGGGGGTGGGAGATTCGGGTACCAGGTGGTGGGTATTATAGAGGGCACAGCTTGCATGGAGCACTGGGTGTGGTGAAAAAATAATGAATACTGTTTTTCTGAAAATAAATAAATTGGAAAAAAAAAAAGAGTTTCTGTTGGTTAGTAGTTTCCTTACCATTTAACACTTGGAGTTACTATAGCTTCTCCAATGATTGCAACATGGCAAAATCAGACCAGTGACCATTAGACATGACACCAATCCTTACCTCTCAGACTATACGCCAGAAACCAAATCATCATGAGACCAATGGATTCTTTTATGGTGAAAATCGGCCCTTTCCACCAAGAGTTCAAACTCGCTGGAGAGGCAGAGCCCTAGAGGAAGCTGGCAGGGCTAGTTCCCAAACTCCAGGGGCAGTCAGGCCCATGCATAAAGAGTTTCAGTCTCCAGGGCTGTTCAGTTTGGCATTTTACACAAGTTCTAAATTTCCTAAACTAATAAACAAATATTTTTCAGCCTATTTATATTTTTCACCCACACATGAAGCACATCGTGGGCCAAGAATATGAAAATACTTTTGAAGACCCTCCTCGCCTACACCCCAGTAAATGGAAATCTTTGTAACTTGTTCAGCTTGATTAGGCTCTCCAGACTGGTGTGTACCTTGGAAATGCTCTCATGAGGTGAGCCCACCTGAGTGGCATCCAAGGCCAGACCGAAGTTCTACCTTAACTCTGAGGGGCAAAGTACGTTGCTCTGTACAAAATTGCCCATAGTTGGTCATATTTGACTTACAGTAAAGTGAGTTTCATACAATTCAATCTTCCAAAGCAACACTTTCTTACTGAGTTTATAGCTACATAAGGTGTTTGTTTCATTTTCACTTGATATACAACTATTTGCAACTAAATATAATTCATTAAGTGTATTTGCTTACTCTAAAAACTATACCCTCCAGAAATCCAAGAGAGGGTGTTGTTAAGACTTTAGGTTCCAGCCTTAGGCAAACCTGGTTCTGAAAGGCTCAGATGTGCTATTGGACCCTGGGTGATGTCTGAGAGTCAGCCTAGTTTTCTCATCTGTAAAACGGCAGAAACCACAGCAGCTCAATGAAAGAGTCGCATGAAGTTCTCAGCAGAGTGACTGGCTTACCAGAAGTGCCCAACAAAAATATATGTAATCAGAAGAGACCCCGAATTACTAAGGAAATGTTTAAAGATTTTATTTATTTATTTGACAGAGAGAAATCACAAGTAGACGGAGAGGCAGGCAGAGAGAGAGAGGAAGGGAAGCGGGCTCCCTGCTGAGCAGAGAGCCCGATGCGGGACTCGATCCCAGGACCCTGAGATCATGACCTGAGCTGAAGGCAGCGGCTTAACCCACTGAGCCACCCAGGCGCCCCCTACTAAGGAAATGTTTAAAAAGAAAAACAAAACTGGGGGCATCACGTTACCTGATTTCAAGCTTTACTACAAAGCTGTGATCACTGAGACAACATGGTACTGGCACAAAAATGGACACATAGACCAGTGGAACAGAGTAGAGAGCCCAGATATGGACCCTCAACTTTATGGCCAACTAATGTTTGACAAAGCAGGAAAAAATATACAGCGGAAAAAAATACAGTCTCTTCAAGAAATGGTGCTGGGAAATTGGACAGCTATGTGTAGAAGAATGAAACTCGACCATTCTCTTACACCATGCACAAAGATAAACTCAAAATGGATAAAAGACCTTATTGTGAAGCAGGAGTCCATCAGAATCCTAGAGGAGAACATAGGCAGTAACCTCTTCAACACTGGCCACAGTAACTTCTTTCAAGATGTGTCTCCAAGGCACATCTTGGCAAAGGAAACAAAAACAAAAGCAAAAATGAACTTTTGGGACTTCATCAAGGTCAAAAGCTTTTGCATAGCAAAGGAAACAGTCAATAAACCAAAGAGACAACCCACGGAATGGGAGAAGATATTCACAAATGACAGTACAGACAAAGGGCTGATATTCAAGATCTATAAAGAACTTGTCAAACTCAACACACACAAAACAGATAATCATGTCAAAAAATGGACAGAAGACATGAACAGACACTTCTCCAATTAAGACATACAAATGGCTAACTGACACGTGAAAGAATGTTCATCATCGCTAGCCATCAGGGAGATTCAAATCAAAACCACATTGAGAGGGCGCCTGGGTGGCTCAGTGGGTTAAGCCGCTGCCTTCGGCTCAGGTCATGATCTTGGGGTCCTGGGATCGAGTCCCGCATCAGGCTCTCTGCTCAGCAGGGAGCCTGCTTCCCTCTATCTCCCTCTCTGCCTGCCTCTCCATCTGCTTGTGATCTCTCTCTGTCAAATAAATAAATAAAATCTTAAAAAAAAAAAAAAACACATTGAGATACCACCTTACACCAGTTAGAAAGGCCAAAATTAACAAGACAGGAAACAACATGTGTTGGAGAGGATGTGTATAAAGGGGAACTCTTTTACACTGTTGGCGGGAATGCAAATTGGTACAGCCACTTTAAAACAGTGTGGAAATTTCTTAAGGAATTAAAAATAAAGCTACCTTATGACCCTGCAATTGCACTACTGGGTATTTACCCCCAAAGATACAGATGTAGTGAAAAGAAGGGCCATCTGCACCCCAACGTTCATAGCCACAATGGCCACAGTCACCACACTGTGGGAAGAACCAAGACGTCCTTCAATGGATGAATGGATAAAGAAGATATGGTCCATATATACTATGCAGTACTATGACTCCATCAGAAAGGATGAATACCCAACTTCTGTATCAACATGGATGGGACTGGAAGAGATTATGCTGAGTGAAATAAGACAAGCAGAGAGTTAATTATCATATTGTTTCTCTTATTTGTCAAACATAAAGAATAAGATGGAGGACATGGGAAGATGGAGAGGAGAAGTGGGTTGGGGGAAGTTGGAGAGGGAGACGAACCATGAGAGACTGTGAACTCTGAAGAGCTAACTGCGGGTTTTGGAGGGGAGGAGGTGGGAAGTTGGGTGAGCCTGGTGGTGGGTATTAGGAGGACACATATTGCATGGGGCACTGGGTGTGGTGCATAAACAATTAATGATGGAACACTGAAAAGAAATTAAAATAATAAATAAAAAATTTTTAAAAAGTATATGTAGCATACTTCTAGCTCAGAAGACATCAAACTATGGCTCATGGACCAAATCCAGCCCTCTGCCTGTTTTTGAAAATCAATTTATTTTTAGGATGTAGCTGTTAGGGACTGAATTGCATCCCCCCAACATTCATAAGTTGAACCCCTGGGTATGGTTTGCAGGAATGAGTGGGGATGGGGAGAACTGGTCAGATTCTGAGTACTAAAAGCAGAGCCTACAGGATTGACTAACAAATGAGGTATGAGGCTAAAAGAAAGAGGAGTCAAATTGGTTTTTTTTTTTTTTTTTTTTTTTTTTTTGGTGGGGGGGTGTATGTGTGGAAAGATGGTCTTACCACTGATGGAGGGCAAGGTTGAGGGAGTAAAACAGAGTTGAGTTTGGAAAATGTTAAGTTTGACAGGTGTCTTAAAAATGCAAGTGGGAAATTTAACTAGACAGTGGGCAACATGTATCTGGAGTCTAGTGGAGAGATCTGAGTTAGATATGGACTGTGGGAATGAACATAGATAGAACAAGGAAGACATCCTCCCTTTTGAAATTTAGAGAAATAGTGAGGAATCAGAAAAGAAAGTCCAGAAGCAGCAGTCAGCGAGATGGGAGCAAAACAAGGAGAATTGTGCTCTGGAAGACAGAAAGATAATACTTTAAGGCAGAGTGAATAATTGCCCTAGATTCTGTTAGCAGGTCTAGTCTGATGAGAATTGAGAAACAGCAATTGAATTAATATAATTTTTATTTAAGTGTAGTTGACACACAATCTTATTTTGGTTTCAGGTGTTCACCATAGTGGTTCAACTTCTCAACAGGTTTTGCTATGTTCACAGCAAATGTAGCTACCGTGTGTCACCATACAATACTATTACAACATTGTTGACGATAACCCCTAGGGCTGTGCCTTCTATTCCTGTGACACATTCATTTCATAACTGAAAGTCTGTACCTCCCCCTCCTCCTCACCCATTTTGCCCATCGTTCCTCCCCCTTCCCTCTGGCTACCACCAGTTTATTCTTGTCTGATTCTGCTCTCTGCCTATTCATTTGTTTTGTTTTTTAGATCCCACTTATGAGTGAAATAATAGGGTATAACAATTAAATTTTTAATGTAGAGGTCACTAAGGACTTTGACAAAAGCAGTTGTGTTTGGTACTGGGGCAAACTCCCGACTAGAGCAAAGTCTAGAGAAAATAGGGAGAGAGATGCTAAGAGATGAGTCTTTTCAGGAACTTTGCTTCAAAGTGATAGTGGTGAATGGGCAGAATGATCAATCCATGGTCATCCAGACATTATTATGGCAGAGATAAAGCTGTGTTCACAAAAGCCCATCCCCTTTCACTCCTAGGCACACATCTAGATGACCCCTCATTAAGAATGACTGGATTCCAGTCCATGGAATGTGGATGGAAGTGTTGTGTTCCATTGTTAGGTCTCCACTCTAAAATCACACCCTACCCCATCGTCCAGCTCTTTCTCTTTCTTCCACTATGCCTGGTTGCTTTGTCTTTGTGGATGTCTTAGAGAACCTAGAGATGGTGGAGTCATGAATGTCTGTGTGTGTGGAGCAGCGCCCTGCTACCAACCAACTTGGGATTTTATGATGTTAAGCATATGATATTAGGGAGTGGGGTTGTCTTTTATGGCTATTAGTTTGCCATGACAACCTTGAATTTAACCTTCTCAGTAAAAGGACTCAACTAGTCTCTAGCTAAGTTGGATATTTCCTAATTCATTTAATATTTTCGTAGGATTTCCACATTGTTGTAAAATGCTTAAATTTGATCTCCATTGAATAATGAGTCACAGTAAGAGATGTAGAAGATTTATAAATTGAGGGGTTCTGAGGTATTCTTTAATTATGAAAACTCCTGGTCCATGTAGTTGATTAGATGAATTTCCTGGTGGAAAACATCTGAAGGGTCCCTCATTGTTCATTGCATGAGGTCTGTCTCTCTTGGAATGGCATTCAGGGCCTTCTACAATCTGTGCCTAGAGATTTAGTTACTAGATTTAGTTTACTAAAATGTGGTTGCCTTCTCCCCACCCCAGCCCCCACTACCCAGCAACACTTAAAAGTCCCAAGTAGAATCATAATGTAATGAGCACATTTCTTAGATCAAGTTATAAACTATGGATCTAGCAGTCAAAAGAAATAACTTTTATTCTCCTCTTAGAACTCTCCATAAACCTTTGTTAAGATTTTCATTGATTTAAATTACTATAATAACCCAATACTTCAGGTAGTCTGGTTTTGAAAGAAAGCATTTTACATAATATACATCAATTACTTGAAAAGACAGTTCTGTGTGAAGATCAGAGACAATCTGTAACTTTCAAATGCAGATTTTATAATGTCCATCTCAATCTTGGAGAAGCAATGGTGTAAAATTTCAGCAGGAAGAAGACCACAGAATAATAGGTATAATTTTTTAAGGGTGAACTTTATACCTGGCTTCACGCTTTTCATTTTATAAATATCATATTTCTTTAATTCTAAGATGCTCTGAATTGAAGTGTGCAACTTTTTTTTTTCTCTGGGGGACAAAAGAAACATTATTATATTAAATGAAAACCTCCATGGCAATTGCAGAAGCATCTAGACTTTAAAAGTCATTGTAAGTGCACGGAACACAAGTATGTCTCACACTTGAGGAAATAGATTATCATCTCAAGTCTACACAATACAGTATCTAGGGGACCTGAGGTTTGGAAGTAACCTGGCCAAGGTCACACACCTTGAGGAGGACTAACATGAATTTCATGGGTGGGATTGAGGGACACTCTAGACTGTTTCACATCACTATGTTGTCTCTCCCCCTGCCTTTGCTGTCCAATTTTAGACCATGACTGGCTAATTTCAGTGCAACAATACTCCCAAATATAGTTAAGTCTAGAGAGTGAATGTATTTTAAAAATGGAAAAAAATGCATTTTGCCTCATTGAAAATTTTCTGAATCTTTTTTACTCAATTCATACATTTAGTGATTTTTGAACCAAGCATTTAAAGCTTGGTTGAATCTGAAGATAATGTTAACACTTTGTCAAGCATTTGAATTGCTTCCAGCATATTGTAGTATAATCCTCTGTCCACAAACATCCCTTCATTATTGCCTAATTACATGCAAATTTCATAAAATGAATGAGTTTTAAGGACTTGTCAATCTGTCATCCTAGGAACCACTGAAACATTTTGACTGCTAGATAAATAATCAGCAATAATCACACTATGCAAATTTGATATTTTCTGTACAATTATCTGAAACCATAAATAACTGGACACAAAGACATTTGGCATTCTATCCGTGAGACTTGACCTACAGGGCTTTTTTCCCTTTTTCCTCTTCTAACAAATGTGCTAGTGGGAAATTTGTTGCTTTTTTTTTTTTTCCCCCTAATTCCAACTGTGCAAATGTACCCAGTGGAAAAATTATGAGTATATAAATGCAAAGAGAATTTTGTTTATTTTTATCTGGAGTGTGTTTCCCCTTGGCAAACATTTTTTTTGGTGTGTGTTTCCATCTTAATTTTTGCTTTTTGTAATTTTCACCTCCTCTCTCTTGGAGTAGTGTTTTTCTCACCACAGCAGAGAATATAGGTGGGGAGCACTCAGTGTATATTTATTTATTTGCTTTAAATTTATTTTTCCTATATTCTTCATCTTATTTAATTTTTCCTCTGCAATTCATTTCTGGACTATCTAATACATATCAGGCACTTGGGAACATCCAATATTGAAAGGCTAATTATCATTCTATAGCCAAGCTCAGAAATATATAAACTGTCCAGTCGAGTGAATTTACCAGTTGTGCAACTGAGTTTTTTTTTTTTTTTTTCCTTCTCTGTGGCTGATGCTGGTGTTGCTATAAGAATATGGGGACCATCCTGCCCTCTGTACTTTTTCATTAAAGCAAGCTGATGAGTTATAATAAGTAACAATAAAGCTCCTTGATAATGCATTTTTTATAAATGCCCCAAATGGAAGCAGCCAGAGTCACCTTTGCTTTGCACATATCTTCAAAGCAGTGCAGCTCAGATATTCCACAAGTTTTTAATGACTTTAAAGTCCCATTAAAGCCATTATAATTATTTAATAAAAGCTTTGATTGATTAGTTGGTTGATTGATTGATTGATTGTAGACAGAGAGACTTGTTGGTTCTCTGGCCGTAAGTCACCAGCTATGAGTAGAGATCTTGCTTCTATGGTTTGTTAATGGCTGGGCTCATTAATGGAAATAAATCCAGCATGCCACCTTTTTTTTTTTTTTTTTTAAACCACGGAAGAATCATCTGAGATGAATGTAGGGTATTAATTTTTTTAAATTTTAAGATATATAGGCAAATAAAGTACTTCGGTTGATTTCACTTAGAAGGATAATGAAAGAGTGCCATTCAGAAACTTGGAATTTAAAAATGATTAATAAAGTGCTTTGTACCACATCCACTCATTTTCTTCTGTAAGTAAGGCCATCAATCAACAGAGAGCCAGCCTGACTCATTGATACTATTATTATTTCAGGCCTCTGCGAAACGGGAAAGCATAGATTGTATTTTGCTGCTCCTAAAAAGCAGAAGGTTAACTAAGTAGTTTTTCACGCCAGAGGGTGACAACCAGGAAGGAGGAGGTGGCCACTGTTCTGGTCCCAACTAAGCTCCAATCAAACACAAGCTGGCAACTCAGGCAGAAAAAAAAAAAAAAAATGAAGTTCTCTTGCCGTTGGGCTGCCAAGTTCAAAACTAGCTCCTGGAAGTCCACTTCCTTCAAGGCTTCTACCGGAAGTGCAGTCCCGCCCGCTCATTTTCCGTATTCCTGCAGCAGCAGTGTTCAAGGCAGGCCGGCTGTCACGTGCATTGCAAATTGCTTCAAGACCTGAAACAGCAACATTCCCAACTGATAAAGGAAGATGAAATATGTCTCATCAAAGCCATCTTTAAAAAAATATGAAACTCTCCATATGGGTAAGGGAGAGAAATGAGCGCTCAGAGGTTACAGCCCACCAGTGTTACTTAATCCCAGAAGGAAGGCTCTCCGAATCCCCGCTACTGTAATTATTTATTACAGCGCATGTTCCCAGTGAAATGTGATTGAGATCTGCACCTTGTAATATGTTACCATGTAGTTATGTATTTTAAAAGATTAGAGTATCGGTACAGTGGTTTTATTGTTTCTTTACACAATGCATATTTTGTTAGGCATATTAAAATATGTACTCCATCTACACCTAATAGCATTAAATAGCATTACAATACTAGGCCTTGGGTTAACACTGGAATTTGGAATACATACTGTCGAGGCCTGTCAAGGTTATCCATCAGGGGGTATAAATTGTCCACAGATGTCTTACCATACAGAACTCTTCCTGTGGGCTTGCTATTATTAGGGAATGATGCCCTCTAAATTTAATGTGTGGATCTCTGGCTGAGGCTCCAACACAAGCTATTGAATTCCCAAAGTGACTACATGGGTGTGTCTCCCGTGTGTGTGTGTGTGTGTGTGTGTGTGTGTGTGTGTGTGTTTGCGCTCATGCTTCCTTGGATTCTAGAGATGAACAGAAACCTAAACAATTTGGATTTAGAGATGTTCAAATGGCCAATCATCTATGCAGATTGGCAAATAACTAGATCTTATTTCTATTAAAAATCAGGCCTCTGATTTGGCCTTTGATGTACGTGGCTTTCATTGCACCCAATGTTCTAGAAAGTGCCAAAATTTTGAGAAAATATGGACATGCAAATATCAGGTATGTTTAAGAATAGTTTGCAAATAATTTGGAAAAGTATAATTTATTTTTGTTTGTGCTATTTAAAGCATACTCTTTTTCCTCAAGAATAAGATAATAAAATAATACTAGTCATGTTATTTTTGAAATAACGTGATTTTGTTTTTCCTGATCCTATTTTTGAGTATATGCTATTGAATTCCCAGAGTGGCTACTGCCATTTTAGTCCTTGCAAAATAACTTTACTTAGAACATTCTTTCTGATTTGCTGAGTGGTTTCCTTGATGTTTAATTGATGTGCTGATGAGAAAAGCAGGTTGAGGCAATGGTGTTGGGCCTGAGATTTCATTGGACTCTTCAGGTCAGTGTTGGAGCTTTGTCAAACTACTCATTAAAATAACACCTTCATGAGCCAACATGCTTGAGTAAGGATCAGCAGAGAATCCCAGCTTCCTGACCCAGGTATTGGGAGCTGCTATTAGCACTATTATTATCATCGATGGTTTGGAGTAAAAAACAAACAAACAAAAAAATTTTCATGACATGAATAAGGTGAAAAAAATATAAACTTTTCTCCTTATGTGTATTTTTTTAAAGATTTTATTTATTTATTTGACAGACAGAGATCACAAGTAGGCAGAGAGGCAGGCAGAGAGAGGGGAAGGGAAGCAGGCTTTCCTGCTGATGCAGGGCTTGATCCCAGGACCCTGGGACCATGACCTGAACCAAAGGCAGGTCATGGTCCCTGGACCATCACCTGAACCGAAGGCAGGTCATGGTCCCTGGAGCCACATAGGCACCCCTCCTTATGTGTATTTGTAACACAACTTTAATTTGGATATATCATAGCTTGTTTTGATGAATTATATTTAATTTATAATTGTTCAAGTCATGGTTATGATCTACCTTCTTTTATTTCCTTCTAGATGATGGAAAGAGATGTGCCATTTATTTTAAAATGTGCTAATAATAATAGTTATAATTTTCTTTACCAAATATTAAAGGAAGTTTTTTCTTTTCCCTGTAAAATAAAACACACAACCAGAAAAATGTAAATATATATATATTATAAAGCAAACACCATAGAACTACCACCAAACTGAATGTGGTTGTTAGTTCTTCAGAAGCTCCCTTTGTAAAGACTACCTTGATTTTATGACAATTATCTCCTTGCTTTCTTTAATAGTTTTTTGTTTTTGCATATTGATGCCCAAAAAGATATAATTCGGTTTGCTGATCCATTAAAAAAAAAAAAATCCATCCTAGAGGGCATCTGTGTGACTGAGTCCACTGGGCATCTGTCTTCAGCTCAGGTCATGATGTGGGAAGTTGGGGGTCCTGGGTTTGTGTCCTGGGTGAATCTGGCTCCCTGCTCAGCAAGGAGTCTGCTTCTCCCTCTGCCCATTCCTCCACCCTGTCTCATGCTTGAGTACATGCACTCTTTCTCAAATCAATGAATAAAATTTAAAAAAAAAAAAAAAAAGAAAGAAAGAAAAGAAAAGACTGCCTTTAAACAAACAAACAAAAAATCAGTCCCAGGCTGCTTTGATTTAGTGAGTGGCCATCTCCTTCATCATGCCAGACATGGAGACAGGCTTGCCTTGACATTGTTCCCCCGCCTCCCACCACCTGCTTGCTGGGGAACCTTCTCTGATTTCACTAATCCCCGGTACCTTTGGTGCAGAGAATTATACCTTATACAAGGGTTTTTTGAATACCGAATACGACAGCACGAGGAAGCAATTAGCAATCCACTGACGATCTGTGCAGTCCCCAGTGACAGAATTTAAGAGGGTCACTGGCCACGACGAGTGTAAGTTCAGAGACAAATGACCAAGATAATTGACATCCAGAGTGGGGGAAAATAAAGTGAGCTGGGAAGCTGTTAGATTCCCATATCTGAAAAGGTATCATGGCAGAGGGTCTACCTGATGTTTTATTTTTTTTTAATTTTTAAATTTAAATTCCAGTAAGTTCCCATGGGGTGTCATATTAGTTTTAGGTGTACAATACAGGGATTCAACAATTCTACACACTGCTCAGTGCTCATCATGATAAGGGCATGGCTTCATGTTGTTTTAGATAGAACCAGAAGCAGCAGTTCATGTTTTTCTAGGCAGCTGAGTGTAGATCAGTGCCAGATTTCAAATTTCTGAGCAATTACAACCATTGCAAAACAGAATGGGGTGATGAGAGCATGAGTTTTGAAGGTAGGTAGACTCAGATTTCGATCTTGTTTGTAGTCCTTGCTGGCTGCGTACACCTGGGCAGTTCCTGGGCCGGTATGACTCTCAGTGTAGATACCTAATGTGCTAGTTAGAGATAAGTACTTTGGGATAAATTGTGGGTTGAATCAGATGGTATATGCAAAGCAATTAGGACAGTGTCTGACAAGGAATTCATATTCACTGATTGAATGAGTGAGTTCTCCAGGCCGCAAAGGCCTCAGAATTAGCTGACATGACAGCTAGTTAAGGAAGCTTATACAAGCAGAAACAGCATCTGTCTTGTTCACTGCTGTATCTCCAGTCCTAGCACCTACAAGGTTCACACTTAATAATTTTATAATACGCGAGCCAATGGAAGCGATGTCTGCATTGAGTTGAGCTTAAAATGGGTAATCTGCATATGGTTTTCTTCTCGCTTAAAAATCTATAATTCTTGAATTAGCGGGGACTGACTGGGAATGCGGAACACAAACTCCAAAGGAGGAGCTTCACCAGCTAGAAACACCATCATTTATTAAAACAGCTGTCACAGTTCATCGCTGTCCTTATCCTGAACTTCAAACTTGGGAACAGTGACCTTATCAACTTCTGGTTCAGGAAGAATGGACTGACTGTATCAGAATCTCTCAGGACAAGACTCAAGCATCCATCCATGTTTTCACAAAACCCCCAGGGGTTTCCAGTATCCACCCAAAGTTGCAAACCAGGACTCTAGGATTAACTATATGCTAGGTCCTACTCATAGTGTTGAGTAAAAACCACAGAGCTTCTTGCTTAGAGAGCTGTCAGTACCCTGATATGTCCCATGCCCGGTGTGCATTACCAGTGGTATCTGATACTACCCACCATTCCTGGTCAGGGTCATTTCCCTAACCCCTCCAGGAACTGGGAGATGTGAAATGGATATTCACAGAGGTGGGTGGGGATTCAACTGACTCAAATACACCTTAAAATATCTTTGTTAAACAAATAAAGTCTACTTGAATGAATTTTGACCTGAGGCTCCTACAAAGGCATCCAGAAGGTGCCTACCCAGCTTCCGTAGAGCACAAAGGCAGTCATCCCTATGGAGTGATTTCTTGGTGAGGGGGAGGAGGAGGGAGGGTTGGAAAGCCCCCTTGTTCCAGCATCTCTCCTCCAAACTTTGTGTCATGGCTGAATTTCCGCATTAACCATTATTTATCATTTAGGCAATTGTGGTCCTTCACACGGCAGCCAATTCTAATTAAATGGGTTTCATTAAAAAAAATGATGTGATATTTCATTTGTAAGAAATCTCAAATAAAATGGTAAAAGAGAAGAAAGTGTGTAAGTTGTAAAGGTTTATGGAAGTGTGAGTCATGGTTGGAACTGTTACTCGGCTGTCAACCCGCACGGCAAAGACTGGATGGTGGGATATTAGCTGAGAGGGCTTTACAGAACGATGGTGGGAAGTTTGAGGTCTTCAGGTGTGAAGGGCCTGGGAGAAGAAGCCCCAGGGACCCAGGAGGAGTTGACAGTACAGAAGGAGGGAGGGAGGAGAAGCTCAAGGGGAGGGATAATAAGGTAACAACAAATGCCATGATGCCTCCTCACGTTATTCTTACCCTAGTTTCCACTGGCCTTGGGAGTATCTCTGAAAAAGGGAATTTCCTTCCATGGAATTGAGGACCCAAGGCTCTTCCTTAGATTTTTAACCAGTGCTAATCCTCTCTTAGTCCAGACAGATTCCTTAAATACTGGGGAAATACTTCTTGGATTCAGCTGCCTCTGCATCCCTGTCTCCCACAAATAAACCTGCGTCTTTTGCTTCCAGGTTTGGTTGGACAAGGATCCTGTGTGGGTTTAAAAAACAAAAAAAAATTGCCAATCCCTAGGCTTCATTCCAGTCTACTGAATAAAAATTGCTTATTAATGGAGACTGGAAATCTTCATTTTAATGAGTATTCCAGCCATATCTGATGCACAGAAATGCCTGTAAAGCACTGGATAATGAGGAAATTATTTTTTAACAAACATAGTGTTATATTTACTTTCTTATAAGTAACAGACACACATGATACTAAGGTTTAAAATGTCCTACGTGAAATGTACTTTTTAAAAAAATATTTTATTTATTTTGGAGAGGGGGGAGGGCCAGAGGAAGAGGAAGAGAATCTCAAGCAGACTCCATGCTGAGAGCAGAGCCTGATGTGGGCTCGATCAGATGACCAAGAGACCATAACCTGAGTTGAAATTAAGAGTTCTTTGCCCAGCCCACTGAACTGACTACACCCAATGTAATAGTTTTTAATCATGTGCCTTACAATTATTTTTTTCTTCCCTGGGGCAACTGCTGTTACCAGTGTGCTGTTACCACACTTCCACCTGTTTTAAGATTATAGCCTTTACTTTCATTTTATTTACACTTGCCAGACATTCCTTTACATATCTTCATATTTTTGAGCACTCAAGATCATTTTTTTAGGGAGCATCTTGTATACAGTATCTGAGTTTTCCTTTGAAACCCAATGAGAGTCTTTTTAAATTTCATAGACTAGCTTATTCCACTTATGCTTCTCTATCAGATAGATTTATCTATGGCATATTTTATACAATGATTTCTATTTTTAATTTTAATTAATTATTTACTTTGTATTCTTTAAAAAATTTTAATTGCAATAGAGTTAACATGGAATGTTATATTAGTCTTAGGTGCACCATATAGAGATTCAGCGAGTCTATACATAAGGCTCATTTCGACATGTGCATTCTTAATCCCCATCACCTGTTTCACCCATCCCTTACCTACCTCCCCTTCAGCACAAACAGTGCATAAAGGTTCCTTTTTCTCCACATCCCTGCCAACACTTGCTCTTTCTTGTGTTTTTGATTGTAGCCATTCTAACAGGTGTGAGGTGGTATCTCATTGTGGTTTTGATTTGCATTTCCCTGATGATGAATGATGCTGAACATCTTTTTATGTGTCTGTTGGCCATGTGTATGTCTTCTTTGGAGAAGTGTCTATTCATGTCTTCTGCCCATTTTTAATTCAGTTCTTTGTTATTTTTGGTATCAATATGTATAAGTTCTTTATGTATTTTGGATACTAGCCCTTTATTCGCTATGTCATTTGCAGATAACTTCTCCCATTCTGTAGATTGTCTTTTAGTTTTGTTGATGGTTTCCTTCACTGGGCTGAAGCTTTTAATTTTGACGAAGTCCCAATAGTTTATTTTTGCTTTTATTTCCCTTGCCTCAGGAGACGTGTCTAGAGAAATGTTGTTACAGCCAGCATCAGAAAAATTACTGCCTATGCTCCCTTCTAGGATTTTTATGGTTTCACGTCTCACATGTAGGTCTTTAATCTATTTTGAATTTGTTTTTATGTACGGTGTGAGAAAGTGGTCCAGTTTCATTCTTTTGCATGTGGCTGTCCTGTTTTCCCAGTACCATCTTGTTGAAGAGTGTTTTCATTTTTAAAACATTCCTTCATAGTGTTAATTTTGTTTGGTTTCATGTTTGCATGGGGTTTCTTTTTGAAGATATGAAAGTCTTTGCATTTTAATATTTTGTAGCAGTGGTGTGGTGGTAAATGTTTAACAAACAGCTCTCCAGAAAAAAAAAAAAAATAGCCCTGGCTTATAGCATTTGCCAATTTCTTCACTGTAAATATTACTACTATGGCTGCTTTCTGCTTATCTTTAAAACATACATATATATTTATATCTATACATACATAAATATGTATATTCTTATTTTAGCCTCTTCTCTAGACAATATCTACTAAGTAATAACAAAATTAGTTCATTTCCATTTCATCACCCACCTGAAAATATCTTCTCTTGACTTCTTATCATATGATAAAATCAGTCATTAGGGATGCCTAGATAGCTCAGGTGGTTGGTTAAGTGTCAACTCTTGGTTTCAGCTCAGGCCATGATCTCAGGGTTGTGAGGTCAAGCCCGGCAACAAGCTCTGTGCCCAGCACAGAATCTATTTGGGATTCTCTCTCACCCTCTCCCTCTCCCCACCTCTCTCCCTCTCTCTCTAAAATAAATAAACACATCTTAAAAAAAAAAAAAGGAGTCATTAAAATATTGGCCGTATTCAAGAAGAAAGGAATTAGACTTCCCCATTTGAAGGGAGAAGTAGCCAAGAACTGGAGGAAATGCTTTAAAATTAATATATTGACCCTTTTTCAGTCAGTGACATACTTTGTAGTGTTTTGTTCTTGTTGTTGTCATTGTTGTAGTGTCCATAGGATTGTGTCTTCACCAAAACTTCTTGATCGTGTGACAAAATGATTCATATCTATAAAGACATAGGCTAGAAGCTTAGAGATATATCCAACTTGGGACCAATGGAAATGGTCTCTGTTTTTCTTAGACAAGCAGAGAGGCTCATATGGACATTATATTTTCTGCTTTGGTGTCATTTTCTTCACATCCTAACCCTTTGACCACCATGCATTTATGATAGGTATTTCACTTGTGTCCTCTGAGGGAAACAGAATTTTCTTAGGGCTTTTGATAAGGAAGTGGATATCTTTTGATGAAAGAAAATGAACTTCTTGAGGACTTAGACTGATTTTCTTAGGTGTCAGTAGCAGAAATACAATAATAATGTTGAAGTCTTACCAAAGCGTCCAGGGCTATGTTAGTAATGCTTATTTTTTCTATTTTGTCTTATAACCTCAGAAGATCAAATAAGTTGTGTGTATTTTCTTTGGGTCAACTATTTAACATTTACTGAATATTATAATATTGTCAAAGATATATATGTATATAAATACATATGTATTAATATTCATATAAATATACACACACATTAAAACTGTTGGGTGAAATCTCTTTTGAAGTTAGACATTTAATTAAGTTAACAAGTAAATGGATAAATAAATAAGTAAATAAGAGCAGAGCAAATGTTTAGGAAAAGAAAACAAATACCCTTCTTAATGGAGACTTCCAGAAGAAAATAAGCTACAGTTAAATTGCCATATTTTAAATGGACATGTGGTTCCTTGGCGTTCCCCTCTTAATGTTAGTATATAGCATATATAATTAGCTTTGATAATTTTCTGTCTGACATGGTGGACTTTGAACTCCTCTGTGTCATAGGGTAAAGGTGGGATGCTGGTACGTAGAAGCTGTGTTGCTATCAGACAGAACAGAGTTCAAATTCCCCTTGGACAATTTTCCCAGCTTCTTGACCTTGGGTAGGTCACCTGGAATCTCTGTTTGCTTTTCCATAGAACAGAGACAACATGAAAGTAGCAAAATGAGAGGATCAAAAGAAACAGCATTTGTCCCACCTAGCTTATAGAAAATAACCAATGCACCATTGTCTCCCTTCCAGCCTTCCAATCTCAAAACCTCAAATACAAGTGTCTTCAAAAACTGTAGAATGAACGGTTGATTGAATAAATTATATGCAAATTAAACTCTACTACTATTCATAGGAAGTGAATATTTCCTGTATTTTATCTGACTGGAAAATGTGCTTGCTTTGGGGTTTTTTTTTCTTCTTGTTGTTATTGTTTAAATACCTAATGTCCCAACTGGAATTATAGTCCGGGTTCTGATGATTACCAAGTTATATTCTAAAAGATAAAGACCTTTATCACCCAACACATGCAGCAAAGCAACTTCTGTTTTTCACAAAATTCTTTTAAATTGGATTTATAATTTACTAAGACAATAAGGATCAATAAACCAATACATGTAAAATGGCTCCAATCCCAGGACTCCTTTGGCTGTTTCACCTTCCTTCAGAAAGAAATGTCTTCTTAGGTTATTAAAATAAATGGTGTATGTGTGGTTTGCACCGGTGTTCCTATCTTTGTGGAAAAGACACGGGAGACATGATGAGAGTCAGTGTAAAGCCTTCCCTGGTGGAGAGAAGAAAGCTGCTCTCAGCTCAGCACGCTGCAGGGGAAGGCCATTCTCCCAGCCCTGATTTCAGGCTTTGGCTTTGTCACTGTTCCATTACAGCTCACTGTCCATGAGGAGGGTCTTGGGGCTGCTGGTAACATCAGCAGCCCTCTCCACATCACCTCCTTCAATTAGTAATTGAGTCATGCGTTTTTATTTTTCTGAGTGTTGTCACAAATTTCAGAAACGGATTAAAGCCCCCAAGAGTGTCTTTCACAGGGGCTCCCTGCAAAGGGATCTCAGTCCCCTTCCCCACGCTGGAACCTGGGCATTGTTGCACCTGCAATGCCAGAAGCATGAGTTACCCATCACAGAAGGCGCTTGAATTTTATCACAGCGCTGATGGCTGGTGATATTAAAAGACACAAATTTGGTCAGGGTAGTCCTTTGGGTACTGCATCTGCACATCTTTTCAAATGCTTATTATGTTTTTGACCTTAAAAAATAAAAGGAGCCAAACATCTCTTCCAACTTTTCTTTTGGTCCACTCTCAGCCAGACTGGTGTTAATTACTTCATTTTTTTTACTCAAGCTCTCAAGCTTCCTCATTTTTGCCCCGAGGCATTTACCGCAGGACACTGGGTAGCCACTGTGCTTTTGTGGTGAGTTGTTTGTGCATATGCATTTAAGATTAACCATTTGTGTTTGTGAGAGAGCCTTCTGGGTAAAGAGAGGATCCAGACTTGTGCTGGTCTGGAGCTAAAGGAAATTGGCTGGATAATGATAAGAAGACATTTCAAGGACTTCCCTAGAATGCAGTGGCTTTCTCTCTGGGTCAGTCATTGTTTCAGACTGCTTAATTACGGCACACTCACACAGGTCACCCAGATGAGCACATGGAAAGACGTTGGGAGGCTTCTTTTATTGTTCATAGAGGAGACGTTGCACACTGAGGAGAGGTGCGGCTCTGGCTTTTCTTAGAATCCCCCTACATGTCCAGAATGGCGAACATTTAAAATGCATTCTGATTCATTTAAAATGTGTGGCTGGTTGATGATTAATCAGCTTTATTTTTCCCCCTTGTTACATGAGGCTGAGTTTCTTTCTTTTTTTTTTTTTTTTAAAGATTTTATTTATTTGAAAGAGAGAAATCACAAGTAGGCAGAGAGGCAGGCAGAGAGAGAGAGGAGAGAAAGCAGGTTCCCTGGGGAGCAGAGAGCCCGATGCAGGGCTCGATCCCAGAACCCTGGGATCATGACCTGAGCCGAAGGCAGAGGCTTTAACCCACTGAGCCACCCAGGTGCCCCTGAGGCTAAGTTTCTAAGGAGAGATTTAAATGTGTATTGAAATGAACAGGGTTTAACATATGGGTCTTTTTTTTTTTTTCAATATAAACATTTTTAAAAAGGTTTATTTTATAATCTCTACACCCAGCCTGGGGCTTGAACTCACAGCCCTAGATCAAGAGTCATGTGCTCTTCTAGCTGATCCAGCCAGGTACCTCTAACATTTGAGTCTTTTGAAATATTTCTGTGGTGGGGCTTGGTACTATTACTATACAAATAGGTGTTACGCAATCAATATAAGGGGACAATTGATTGGCAGAGACAAAAATAATTCACAGCTTTTCTTTCTTTCTTTCTTTCTTTCTTTCTTTTTGAGGTTTATTTATTCATTTTTAAGGGGTTTGAGGAAAGGGGCAGAGGGAGAGAATCCCCAAGGATATTGCCTGTTTAGCCTGGAAGTTCACACAGGTCTTGATGTCAAGACTCTGGAGATCATGACCTGACCTGGGACCAAGAGTCCAGAACTCAACCAACTGAGCCACCCAGATGCCCAGATATGGTTTCTGAATAGAAAAGGAAAAAAATAAAATGATAGTGGGAAAACATGAAAGGAATAAAATAAATGAAAACAAGTTTGAAAAACCTTGAGACTTTGCCTTAAGAGGAGTAAGCTGTTTAGAAGCATCATATCAATGTTTGGTTTTCCTCCGACAAATGAACAGAGAAAACTGAAGTATAGGAAATGTGCACTTAGCCAAAGGCTCTGGGCTCAAGAAAAGAAAAAGAAACAAATACATTTGGTTCAACACCTAGTTTGAATTTCTCTTCCTTAGTTTTCTGGGAAGATTTATATAGAGCCTTCCTATTATAGACTATCCTTTTCTTTGAGGACATTTATTTAATCATCTCCCTTCCTCCAACAGCCATCTGTTCCCCAGGACACATTGTCCCAACACATTTCATCTTTTATATTTTCCATATTTGTACTCACATTTTTTCCATTCTCAGGCTTAAATAAATTATGTGTTCCTCCCCAAACCTACAGGCCTTTCTATAAGAAAAACTGCAGGTAGAGGAATGTCTATAAACTATCATAAGCTACCAGCGATGGTGAAGTTTCCTACTGTCAAATTAAAAGTGAAATAAAGAACATGTTTATTAAGGGAAAATTGGACTTGACTCTCCTGCCACAGATCCGCCCTCTGGTGTATTCTACACATGTATAATACAGAGGTGTTTAGATGGGTCCCTGAAATGCACTTATTTGAATGTTAACGTAAACTGTGTGTATCAATGTTGTTACTTACCAGGTGTATTTAATTTTGAGAGTTTGGGTTGAAGCTGAACACATGGCACTAGAAAGAGGAGCAATCTGTAAAATGATACCATGTTTCTAATATGGGAGACCAGGAGTATGATGATGCCATTCTCTGTGACAGCAACTGTGGGAGGTGATCATACTTGGGGATGGGAGGCGAGTGTGGGTGGAAGTAGAAATGAGCGTGTTTGGGGGTGGGAGGTGAGCATGTTTGGAGGTTGGGGTAGAGCATGGTTGAGAGTAGGGGGTGAAGTGCACTTTGGGTTAGGAGGTGAGCATGATTGAGAGTAGGAGATGAGAGTGCTTGGAGGTAGGAGGTGAGTGTGATTGGGGGTGGGAGGCGAGAATGGTTGGGGATGGGAGGTGAGCATGCTTGAGGCTGAGAGAGAAGCATATGCATGCTTGGGAGTGGGAGGCGAGTCTGCATGGGATGGGAATTGAAGAGGAGTTCAACTTGGTGTAGTGAAGCTGGTGTCCTTGTGCAGTATAGTGTTGGAAACCACTGGATATGATTCTCAAATATGGGGAAGTGTCTGCACCTGGGGTTGCAGATTTGAGAGCTATCAATATACAGATAGTAATTGAAACTATGAAGAGTGATAGGATAACTCAGAAATAGAAAGAGACAAAGAGAGGGTAGGAAAATAAAGAGCACAAAGTGTGACAGAAATCAAGATGGCAGAGAACTGTAAGAAGGGAACGAAAGAGAGTGTAAAGTCCTGAGGTAATGTCTCATAGGATTAGGATAGAAAAAAATATCTATTCGGTATGGCTTCCATGAACTTCTTTGAGTTTCTAGTGACAGCCATTTTACAAGAGTGGTGGGGGGAGAAATTGGCTTATTAATTGGTTTTTAGACATGAGTAAAGTTTCAGGCAGCTCGTAGTATTCCTATTTTCATTATAAAGCTGGCCTTATGCATGAAATCAGTATTATGATAAAGATTGTTATAATGGTTTAAGAAAGTTTACTCAAACCTCCATTTTAAATAATAGCCAGAGTTGTATTTCTCAATTTCCTAGCTCTGCCTAAACATCATGGGAGTGGAAAATGGAAGCTCAACCAAACTAATTTAATGAACCAGCTGTTGTGGGGATACAACAGAACACCTCATATGACTTTTTGTTATTTGAATTTTAACTTTATTTTTTCATTTTTTAAAAATATTTTATTTATTTGAGAGAAAGCCAGCACACAAGACAGAACATGAGCAGGGAGAGGGGCAGAGGGAGAAGCCGGCTCCCCTCTTAGCTGGGATCCTGATTTGGAGCTCCATCCCAGGACCCTGAGATCATGACCTGAGCCAAAGGCAGATGCTAAACCAACTGAGCTACCCAGACACCTTCAGTGTCACCTCCTCAGAGAGGGCATTGTTGACCTTCCAACTTAAAGTGGCTCTGAAACACCTCTATTATATTATTACATTTTAATTTTCTGCCTTGTAACTACCATTATCTTATTTTTCAAAATCTGTTTCCCTACCTGCCGATTATAAAATAAGATCCAGAGAAGAAGCCATGACTCTCTTATTCCTTGCTATCTCCCCAATGGATTGATTCAATCTCCCCAATTGATTCCTTGTGTAGGAACATCGCAATCTGGGATATCAATAAGTATGTGTTAAATAAATAAATGAATGGATAAAGAGTCTTCAACCTGAAGTTCCCAGGCTTACAATCTGATTTGAGATCAATAATAGAATAATTACAGCAATTTGAATGATTACAGTATGCCAGGAATTATACGAAGTGCTTATGAACTTTTCCCAATGACAATTCACTGAGATAAGCATGAATTTGGTCTTCTTAATAAATAAAGTATCTGAAGCTTAGAGTAGGAAATTATTTTATCCAATAATAGTCATGAAGGAAAGAACTTGGATTTAAACCTTGGTTTGTCTGATTCTATGGCATATAATTACTAGGCATCAGGCCTCCCTTTTGTACTAGTTTATTGGCAAGAGAACTATGTCAAAGCCACAGGTACACTGAGCTGAGGAGGGTCACACGACGCTTCCCCATCAAAGTATAATGTTCCGTAAGCTTTAATGATGAGTTAACTTCTAATCTTTAGTTAATATTTGTTTCAAACACAGCACAACCAAATAATTAGGCCTAAAAGCTGTTCACCAAATATTCCAATAAAAAGCATAATGAAAACATAATAAATGCAATAATATTTATTAAGACAATACATATACACGATATGATTGCCACTGTTCTCAAGTTTTACTTATATTAACCAGTTTAGCCCCACAATAATCTTAAGAGGTAGGAATGTTATTATCTCTACCTTACAAAGGAGAAAACTAGGATAAAGAAGTTAAATGACTACTCCAACTCGCTTACCTAGGAAGAAGTAAAGCCAGGATTGGACACCAGGAAATCTGAGACCAAGCTACCTCAAGTCACTCAGGCAACCTGAACCAAGCATATAGTAGAAAATTTGGTGTCCTCCTATGGCCAGTTAGACTAGACAATGTGTAAATTTCTTCCTAACTTAAAATGTATACCTACATTTAATTATTACTTGGGGCTGGATAAAGAGTTTTCTGTATGAAAGATATTAACCAATTAAAAAAAGAAAAAAAATTAATGGTTATCTCAAAATGTTATACTTCAAAGTCTTCAGAATTCTGAGTAAGTAGATCAAATCTCTGACATCTGCCAGTTTTATGTCTTAAACAGGTTTTTCAGCCTAAAATAAGACACTTTTGAAGATATGATTAATGAAATTTGTCTTAAGAAATGATACAGGTTGTATCACCTAAGTTGATACATTGTACGAAAGTATGTCTTATGATGATAGAAATGTTCTGTAAGATATATGGCCACTGAGCATGTGAAATGTGGTTTATGAAACTGAGGAACTAATTTTTAACTAAATTTGATTTTAATTAAGTACAAACCAATTTTCAGTAGCTATGTGTGTCTAAAGGCTACAATATCGGGGAATATAGATTTTAAACTACTAATTCTTAGGTGTCTAGGATTGTGAGACTTCCTTTACACAATTAGAAAATATTTTTAAAAATTAGGAAAGCAGACACCAAAAATGTCATTTTGCAAAGGCAGAGCAGAACAGATAAGCTATAATCTTATTGTTGAGTGTCGAAGGGTTCAGTACATGAAGTAGCAGAATTTTAAGTAAGACGGAGGCTTGTCAGTTTCATTGATCTGGTCCTCCAGAGACAGGAGCTATTCTGACTGCAATCAGAAGTTACTGAAAATATCGGATCTAATCACCCAAAACTATAAACAACTGACCAATATGTGTAAATAAAAAAAATATTATGCACCATAAGAATGATGACTATTATCACAACTCAGTAACTACTTTTGCAAAGAGAAGAAGGAAAAGAAACTTTAGAACATTAAAGAGAAGGGTTAGAATTGGAAATCTACCCTTTCCAAACCAAACAAAACACCATGCTAGTATCAATTACATTTCTTCCAATGATCAATCTGGGAATGATGATCTCATCAGTGGGGGTGGGAAGTGACACATGTGAGAATCCTTGGAAGTTGCTACAGTATATCATGTCCATCTGTAGTTTGATGTTGATTCAAGAAGCTTATTTTTTTGTATAATGCTTTGTAACACCTTTTTGGGAATGTAAGTATTATTTTGGCACATTGCCTCCACACACCATATCTAAATTTAGTTCAAAAAAATCCATTCAGAATATTGCAAATTTGGAGTACTCGTTTTTGCTCTAAAAGAAATTCTTTTAGAAGCCATTCATCTTATTGATTACTCCAATATTTACTTTTCCATTTCCTTCTTTGAGTAAAGCAAGAAGCAAGGAGGTAGGTACCTAAAACTCAAAAGTTGTTATTTTGATTACAATTACAAAACATAGTTTTCTTTTGATTCTAAGCCATTGTCTCTCCCTCTCTCTCACATCTTCATTATTCAGTTTTCCCATTTCCCACCTTTTTATAGAAGTAGAAAATAAGAGCAATGAAAATACTTTAAACTTCTTTGGTTTTATAGGGCACCCATATAAATAACATGTTTTTATTCCTCAGACATCCCGACCATTGAAAGTTTACACTAATTACCTGTAGTTTCGTTAATGTTATAAGCTGCCCTTCATCTTTCCAACTCAGACATACTACTCAGTTTCTTCAGCAGATATATTCAACAGCTTCTGTTCACACCTGACATCAATTTCCTTTGATGTTCACAGCCTAAATGAGAACGTTACGGCAAGCTGTATTTGTGAAGTATACAGGATGCCTTTAAAATGATGGCAGGTATTTTCCTCATTAAAGCAGCCATAACAGATAGTTAGATATGATGCTGTCCCTCACCTTCCTACTAATTAATGACTATGATTGCAACCCAAATAAGATCAGGCAATTAAATGTGATAACATTTCAGAAGCAAATAAAATATACAACAATCTTGGAATAGCTTCTTACCGATAAATAAAGTTGATCTTTGGAGAATTACCATATAAATGTACTATTCTATCACAAAAATCACACAAACTAAGGAACGTAATAATTTTACTTTTAATTGAAACATGAGTTAGAAATCCCATTAAATTAAAATGTTATGAGTTGGTTATAGGAAGGTATTGTAAACAAGCTTTGGCATATTCTGCAGCAGGGTATGGAGTTAGAGCAGGGACTCGTTCAAGCATGCCTTGAAAGGCACTTTGGGGAATAGATTATACTCATCTTGGCAAAGTATCTAGGTGATTGTTTTGGTAACAGATTTGTGACCTGGTCTAGATAATAATAAGAGCCTACAAAGAGAAGCTATTGACCCCACCATGGTTCACAAACATGCAAATATTCAAGAAAATGTCCAGAGGAGCTAGCTCTTTTCAGAAAACTAAAAGGAACAGCCCAGTAGGTAACCAGCTGCTTTTTAATTTTATCAACTCGGGTGCATTTTTGCAAAGGGTCTTCTTGAGAAAGGCTGTGGTTGGTGGTGCCAAGAACGTCAAGTTCATCCTCCAGGTGATTATCTGAGCCATGGGAGGAAGTGGAGACTGGAGGAGGGTTTCATTCCTAGGCGCATTTCCCTTATGTCACCTGAAACTTGACTTGGATAGACCCTAATGCTGGCCTTGAGGAAATGGCTTTATTTTATTGTTTGGTTTGCATAAGCTCCTGTGTAGACTTCTCAATGCTTATAATGATCTGCACATTATTTTTTTTAAAGATTTTATTTATTTATTTGACAGACAGAGATCACAAGTAGGCAAAGAGGCAGGAGAGAGAGAGGGGGAAGCAGGCTCCCTGCCAAGCAGAAAGCCCGATGCAAGGCTCGATCCCAGGATCCCAAGACAATGACCCAAGCTGAAGGCAGAGACTCAACCCTCTGAGCCACCCAGGCACCCCTGATCTGCACATTATTATAGCATCAAGGGCTATCAATCAAAACAATGAGCTTATCTGAAATGCCCACCATGAGAAGTCCCTGAAAAATTATATGTATGGACACTCTTGCTGCTGCCCCTTCCAAGGGATGTGTGCGATTTGAAGCATTTCTGGGAAACAACAAATTGTGGTGGTCATTATGCTTGGTGTCAGTCTCTCCAGGATGGATAGAGCTGTTCCTCAGAACATGAGAGAAGAGGATCGTGCCAAGAACAACTTGACCTTAATCTAGTAAAAAAACGGATACCAATGTGTGTATAAATGTATATATAATTATATTTACAATTTTTTAAAAGATTTTATTTATTAGAAAGGGCACACAATGATGATGAACAGGGAGTCAGATGTTAGGCTTGATCTCTGGACCCTAAGATCATGACCTGAGCCAAAGGCAGACAGTTAACCAACTGAGCCAGCCAGGTAATAAAAATCTGAATTCTTTAAAGACAGAGGACTTTATGCTAGTTGTATTCTCAACATAGAGCGCATAGAGCAGTGCCTGGTGATTCACAAAACTTCCTCAAATCTTGTTGAATGAGCACATACAGACACAGACACACACTCCTTGAGTACCATTAGGAGTGTCTTCCCTGGAAACAGTAATAGCTTCCTCTTTTTTCTCCTGTGTAAATTTCTAAAGCCTTGTTAAGTCTGCCACAACCTCTCCCTCTTTTTATTTTGTCCCAAAGCTGAATTCTCGGTACCTCTCTCTATTCCTCCCTCTCTACAGCAAAACTTTGAGTATATTAGTCTCAAAGACATTCCAAGCTTGGAGTTGATCTTATCTTTATGCAAAAACAGATTATTCTTGTGCTCCTTTGAAGAGTTGAAGATTTGAAGAGTTAGTCACCCAGGACAGCTTTCTCAAAGGAAGATTAGAATACTTAGCTATCAAAAGAACTCTAGGTGAGGTGCACATATCTGGAGAAGGTAAATTATCGTTTTACTGGAAATGAGTCTAAATTGTGTTTTAAATTACAGAAATTAACATTTAAATATTAGTCCATAAGCACATGTTCACTGTCATTGTAAAGAGAGAGAGGGAGAGCGTGCACAAGTGGGGATGGCAGAGTGCAGAGGGAAAGTAAGAGAGAAATTTAAGCAGGCTCCACACTCACTGGGGAGCCCTACATAGGGCTCTATCTCATGATGCTGAGATCATGACCTGAGCTCAAATCAAGAGTCTGACTCTTTTTTTTTTTCAATTTATTTATTTTCAGAAAAACAGTATTCATTATTTTTTCAACACACCCAGTGCTCCATGCAATCCGTGCCCTCTATAATACCCACCACCTGGTACCCCAACCTCCCACCCCCCCGCCACTTCAAACCCCTCAGATTGCTTTTCAGAGTCCATAGTCTCTCATGGTTCACCTCCCCTTCCAATTTACCCAAATTCCTTTCTCCTCTCTAACGCCCCTTGTCCTCCATGCTATTTGTTATGCTCCACAAATAAGTGAAACCATATGATAACTGACTCTCTCTGCTTGACTTATTTCACTCAGCATAATCTCTTCCAGTCCCGTCCATGTTGCTACAAAAGTTGGGTATTGATCCTTTCTGATGGAGGCATAATACTCCATAGTGTATATGGACCACATCTTCCTTATCCATTCATCCGTTGAAGGGCATCTTGGTTCTTTCCATAGTTTGGCGACTGTGGCCATTACTGCTATAAACATTGGGGTACAGATGGCCCTTCTTTTCACGACATCTGTGTCTTTGGGGTAAATACCCAGGAGTGCAATTGCAGGGTCATAGGGAAGCTCTATTTTTAATTTCTTGAGGAATCTCCACACTGTTCTCCAAAGAGGCTGCACCAACTTGCATTCCCACCAACAGTGTAAGAGGGTTCCCCTTTCTCCACATCCTCTCCAACACATGTTGTTTTTTGTTTTGTTAATTTTGGCCATTCTAACTGGTGTAAGGTGATATCTCAATGTGGTTTTAATTTGAATCTCCCTGAGGGCTAATGATGATGAACACTTTTTCATGTGTCTGATAGCCATTTGTATGTCTTGATTGGAGAAGTGTCTGTTCATATCTTCTGCCCATTTTTTGATGTGTTTGCCTGTTTCGTGTGTGTTGAGTTTGAGGAGTTCATTATAGATCCTGGATATCAACCTTTTGACTCTTAACCGACTGAGCCACCAAGTCACCCTGCACTGGGTCACATTTTATATAGAAATAATTATTTTTATAATTGATTCACTGTATTCTGAAAGAATTGGTTTGCCATCCTTACCTTCTTGCTGTGTATCCTGATTCCAGTATATTAATTTTACCAGAACTTGGTTTCTTCAACACCAATGAGAATAACATGTAACCTCAGGGTTTTGTGGGCATCAAATTAGATAATAAACTGCTAAGCATAATACAAGTGTGTCCATTTCTTGGTGACACATTTCAAGAAGGAAAGTGGAAAAAAGTGTTAGTCTGGAGAAAACGGGTCATGATTCTAAGAGATCCGCAATTACTAGCCTGTGGGGGAATTGAGTTTGGAGAGAGAGGAAAAAAATAGGATAAATTTGAAAATTGTCCTCTACAATTTAAGGCATTTCTGTATGAAACAGAAATGAGTTTTTGTAATTTCATACAGCAGAACCATGACATATGGATCAAAGTTTCCAAGAATGTGACTGCAGATCAATGTAAAGTGGAATTCTGAGCAACTATTAGTATCTGAAGGGAATAAACAACTTAGAACAAGGGCTTTGGGATTGGAAGATACTGGAATTCCAGTGCCAGTTGGCTGGCTGTCTTACATTGAGCTTGTATCTTCTTAAACGTCAATCTCTTCATCCTTAAAATGAGAACAAGTGTCTCTATAGAATATAAATAAATATTCAGTTAAGTAGTTTAGAAAAATTAGTTAGCATAATGCCTGAAATAAATAGCTCTTAAGAAGTTGTATTTAATTATTCCCTAAGAATGGAAGAACTCCAACCCAGTGATAGGGTCATTGTCAAGGATGCTTCGGAAGGGCAAGGACCACGTCTGTTTGTTCATGCTAATATTCTCAGTCCTAAGAGAAATTGGGGGATTCACTTACTATTTCCAAACAATGAAAAAGTAGAAGAGAAGGATTCACAGAGTTGATTATTAAGACAGATAGCCTTTAGTCCCTTCCCATTTCAAGAAGCTATTCTTTTTTGACTTAGTGATCCAGATGGGAAAGAAGAAAAATAACCCTAAAACCTGGAAGTAAATGAACCAGGTAACTTTTCATTCCTAACTTTGGTTAAAATGAGAAATTGCCCCTCTTCCTTAAAAAGCTGACCTAGAGTTCTTAATCATTAGATAACAAATTTGTGTGTTAGAAATCAGACAAGTTATTCCTTTAGTAGGAAATAATATAATGGAAAATAGTTTTACTTAAAATATCTTTGAAGAATAAGGATCAAGAGCAGATGTTTTTCTGATTAAAATTATTTCCATTGATTTCAAAAACACTACGCTTCTCAAATACTCACAATTTTTGGTAGAAGGCACAATTGCCAGTGAGTTCTCATTCCTTTAGTGGCAACTAATTAATATTATTTCAGAAACACATATATGTTAACACTGCAAGGAAAGGCAGGACAAGTTTTCCAGACGTGATTTTATTCCTTTTGTATTTTTTTTTGTTTGTTTTTACTTTTAAGTGCCTAGGCTTTTTCATTGCTGACACATCACACTTAACACATTTCTATGCATACACAATACTAATAGCAAATCCATACAAAGGCAAGGCTGGCAAAAAGTCATAACTGTTAAAAAAGTTCTTCTATAAAATGCTGTGAGATTATTTAGGTTAGTAAAAAACTAGCAAGGATTGTTAAAAACTCCAGAAGGATCTAATCAAAGTGTGAGACTGTGCAACATAATGACAGATGGAATTTAATGTAGATAAGAAAAAGGTAATGCATTTGGGGAGAAATCATTTAAACTTTTCATATACGTTGGTAGGATCTGAATTAGCTGAACTTCTCAGGGAAAAAAAAGAAGGGGTAATTATGGATGGAAGTATTCATTGAAGACATCTGCTCAGTCTTCAGCAGCAGTTAAAGCTAATAGACTGATGGTTATATTAATAAGGCAAGGGAAAATAGTATGGAAAATATTATGACATTATGCTATATAAACCACTGATTTAATTTCACTTTGAACACTGCGTTAGTTTTTGGGTTCCTAGCATTTTAGAAGAGGTAATGTTTACAAAGTAAAAGTTAAACAGGCACACACACACACACAGAGAGAGAGAGAGAGAGAGAGAGAAATGGGAGCAGAGGCAAGAGAAACAACAGGGTGGTAGCAGGTAAGATGGAACCCTGAGTCCAGGAGGCTGCTCTCCCCATCCTTATGCTCACACCGTCTCATTGAATTCATAATGGCACCTTATAGGAACTGCATTTCCAGAAAATGATTTACCGGTTCTGAGCAAAGCATTTAATGCTTTTTAGGCCAACAGAAGGATTTTATCCTCTGCCTATCTGATACATGGTTGGTAGCTGCCATGTCTGAAAATATTTTTAGAAGTGAAGAAACGATCTTTCTAATGCAAAGATTTTTTTTTCCCCTTCTCTGCGTCACTGTCGCTTAGATAAATCACAAGATGGTGGCTGTTTGTGTAACAGTCCCACGATCCTTTGCTGTTTATCCTTTCCAAATTTCCAGAGTCAGTGATAGCCCTCTAATGAAAAGGGCCTTTGGGGAAAAAGTGTCTCTAAGTTGGTAGCAAGATGTCTATGGTAATAAGAGTTTCTGTTCAATTTTTTCCTACCTTCCTTGTTGATATCATTTAAATGAACTACTTATAAAGGTGCAAATCCTTTCACTATAATTGCTCTGAACCACTGTACTGAACCATTTATCTGTGTGGCAGGGTGTCGTGAGAGGTAAACATTCGTGTTAGATGGCCTGGACCCAACGCTGGCTTTGCAGTTTCGAGAACTATAATCTTATGGAAGATCCTTTTCTCAATGGGTTTTAATTTTTTCTTTCTTAAAATGATGTTGATAATATCTAGTTCACAGCATTATTTTAAGAATTAAATAAAATAATTTATTTAGACTTCTTTGTGCATGGGAAATACTCAGTGTTAGCTATATCATTGCTACCTGGTATCAGATAGATGGGTTTTAAATAAAAATAAAATAACCATATTATCATTTAATCTCAAAAGTATTTTTTGCTTCCCATAGAAGCCTCTGGAAGCTGTCCTAAATTGCAGTTTTCCCTCATCCAACCCCAAATTCCCATTATAATTTCTCTGCCAGAAATCCTTGATGATCATTTCATTTCACAGCAGAAAGGGTATTTCTATTATCTCTTCTCAAAATGTTCTTCATGCTTCTCTAACATAGAGTCTGGTTTATGGCACAACCATTATTTCAGATGCCCAATCCCCTTTACAGTGCTTGCCTTAGTCCTGCATAGGAAGTCACAGCCGGCGCTTCTTTCTTTTTGGAAATCTATTCAGTGTCTCCAAGAGCACGGCATCAGTCTATCTCTGAAATGTCATAGTACTGAATCTGGGTTTCTCTTTGATTCCAATAACATCACATGTTATGTTATTTGTCTTATGTTATCTACTCATTCCCCATACTACTGTTAGCTACACACCTTGGTGTGTCCAACATTATCCAGCGTAGGGCGAAAGAACACATTGTATGAATGAATAAACATACAAAGTTATAGACTCACTTCTTACAAAGAATTCCTGGACACAGCAAATTCAAAGAATAACAAACACACTGCAAAAAGAAAAGTATAACCTCATGTAGTAAGCACAAAAATATAGCTAATACTCACTTTAACTGATTGTCGCTTTCTAGAGAACTATTATTAAAGTGAGGATTTATGACTTTCTGAAAACTTGGCATCATTTTCTCCCAGAAGGACTGCAATCCCGTCTCTAAGCTTGGACCAGATCATATTAAAAAGTCTGTGAAGTTGATTTGGGGAAAAAAAAAAGTCGAGCACCAATATGCAATATGTTTAAGATACTATTTTTCTCTAAAAGTTCACTGTAGAGAATAAACAGAAGGTGTCATTATGGATTGGTTTGTAACCTCACTTACTTTATTTTGTATGCCAATCTTCTCTTTCTAATTTAAGATTGTTTTTCCTTCATTTCTTATATCTTCCCTCCTAATGACTCGCCATGAAGTTTCAGTGTTTTATATATGAATGAAGGGAAAGAAATAACATTTTGAAGGATCATTTCTTTCATTGAATTTTCCCATTCTGTGGCTAGAGTGAATTACAAATTTTCATGGATGAGGATCATTATGTTAGTCTGTGGTGAGTGTTATATGAGATAAAAGAGAAGGTATGAGATCAGCTCCTATACAGCTGTTAGACATATCCTCTTTATTGAAAAATATATTTAAAATGTCCCCTCTTCAATGGATGGGCAATGATTTAAAAGACACAGCTGCTAGTTAAGTTACAGAAATGACACCTGGGCTCCAACTGGGCTTAGGTGTGAGCAATTTTGAGAAAAGGATCAGAACAGAAAGCAATGAGGTGGGGGTAGAAATCCTTTTGCCATTAAAGTCATGTCATCATCAAAGCCTATAGAGATCCCAGTTTTCAAGGTATCACACTTGGAAATTCAAAGCAATTTTGGGAAAAGACATTCACCATTATACTGAACTATCTTTTGAGTTAAAAATATTAACTGAATTAATGCTAGATGATTGAGAGGGATTTCTAAATCATGCAAATGAAAGCGGTATTTTTCTCAGGGCAATGAAATTCACATACAGAGGAACATTACTGATCATTAGCATGGGGAAGGCATACTTCTGCCTAATCAAATGTCCATTAATACTGAGAATGTCTGTTCTTTTCATTGATTGCAGTTTAAAAAGAAACACATGAAAAGGTGGTCACATAAGATAGAGATGCCTTCATTAGTCAACACGAATGGCATACTCTTCTTTTTAATGTTCTTTCTATCCCTTTTCTTTTTCCTCTGAGCTTCCTGAGAAGTGGCATGTGTAAACTCTCTCTATAAAATGCAATTAGTAAGTTAGGGGTAAATCAATCACATTTCCTGTTAAAAAGTTCCCTCTTCGGCAGAATCCTAGACAGTGTTCTTGGCAGTGGGGGTAGATTTGACCCTCCATCTATTTCTACTGTTGTATTGGTCATGACCCCACGGGGCTGGATGAAAGAACATGGGACTTCCTTCTGTTAATGTTAGTGACAGGGACCAGTCATTTGGAAATATGGGCAGAGATTGGGCATACTGGTGGGATCTGTACTTGCTGTGATGCCGACCTGTGTCTGAATCCTGATTTTCCTCCCTATTAACTGGATAATCTGGTTGAGATAAGTTATTGGATCCCCCAGATCTCCATGTTTTTATGGAGTTATGGAAACTCTACTCCTTGCCAGGCACTATTCTTGGTCTAGCCTCCTAGAGATAAACCAAACAGAAGAAATGCCTGCCCTCCCAGAACTTCAGTACTAGAGCAGGACATTGGCAGCAAATAAACAAATGCATATATAATGTAGTGCTGAGTGATAACAAGTGGAACAAAGAAAAGTGAGTAGGAGAAATGAGAGCAGATGTCACTGGATAGAGTAGACATAGAAAGCTGGGCTGTCCATCCATATCTTAATAATAGATGAGAACCAGTTGAATAAAATGTGACTTCCTCACTTCACTATAATTACTCTCTATATTGAAAATAATGGTAGCTATGTTGGTGGAGGTGAGAAAGTGGCTGGTAAGTGCCAACAGGGGTGTAGAGAGCCAATAAATAGCTCTGACTGTCACAATTCTGAAATGAGTGGTTCCCAATTATACTTGACAGTCACTTCAAAGGTTGGGTTCAAATATGATTTCCTTTTATCCAAAAACAAATTTTGTACTAGAGAAATTAGCATTACTTCAATTCTTGTATTTCTCTTTGATTCTTTGGTCTGTAACAGAAAAGTTAAGCTAAGTTCTAGCTTTGTTTTAACAGCAGGCATTTTCCTCATCATTTAACATTAGAAATTAGAAAACTCGTTAGGTGGGATTTGATGAATCCTAAGAGTTTTTATTGTTTTCAGCTTTTAAATAGTTTTTTTTTCCCTTATGCATTTTGTCAATCAAAGGCCATGAAATTTTGGTCTCCAGGTCTGTAATTCAACAAAGGACAAGATAGACATATACAAGATGGCAAACGTGGTAGGATTTGGACAATGAACTAGGATTTACACTTGGCTTCAAGAAAATTGTAAAGGTCAGGAGAGGGAAGTTAGTGTATAGAGGAGAAGCTGATAGAGAATAATAGTGTGAACCCAGGGCTACTTAAGTGGAAGAATGGCATGGGGTTATAGCTGGCCAGGAGAAAGACAGAAGATAGTAATCAGAGACATGGAGATAAATTTTAATGCATGATACTAAAGTACAGAAGTCATGCTTAGCCTTCAGCAATGCTTCATAACGAATGAGAGCTCCCAGCTTAAAGAAGTAGGGAAAGGGGTATTTGAGTGATACCCACGCCTCAGAACAAAAAAGGGAGTCAGTTTTCTACCACACTGAGCTAAACACAAGGGAGAGCAGAGATATTGTAGGGGATAGAGGTACATTATAAGAGGATTTTATCTTTCTTGGTTTAACCCTCCTATAATCCCTGAATGAATGGGATTCATTCATTCTGTTATCCATCTGACACTGTTAAAGTGAAGTGAACTAATTTTGGGTAATTAATGAACATACCTAATACTTATTGAGGTTTATCACATGTTCCAAACCTTTTAATTAAGTGTTAACTCTTTTAATCCTTGGAAGGTTTTCATCAGATGGCTGTGGTGATCCTTACTATAAACACAAATCTGAGGCACAGACAGGCTAAGTGACTTTCTCAAGTCACACAGGAATTTGCAGGTCCTTGATCTTCACCTAGAGAGTGGCTCCAAGGCCCTTGTGGTTCATGTACATTGTACTACCTCATTCTTCCTAATTTAATTAAGTCCTTTAAGAAATCTGAATGTGGGGGTGCCTGGGTGGCTCAGTGGGTTAAGCCTCTGCCTTCAGCTCAGGCATGACCTCAGGGTCCTGGGATCGAGCCCCGCATCGGGCTCTCTGCTCAGCAGATACCTGCTTCCCCCTCTCTCTTTGCCTGCCTCTCTGCCTAGTTGTGATCTCTCTCTGTCAAATAAATAAATAAAATCTTTTAAAAAAAGAAAAAAGAAATCTGAATGTGGCTCTGTCAGTTAAGCAACTGCCTTCCACTCAGGTCATGATCCCAGGGTCCTGGGCTCGAGCCCCACATTGGGCTCCTTTCTCAGAGAGGATCCTATTTCTCCCTCTCCCTCTGCCCCTCCCCCTGCTCCTGCTCTCTCTCTTTCTCTCAAATGAATAAAAAAAAAAACTTTTTAGAAAGAGAAATTTGGATGTTGATCTTATTCTCCCATTTTAAAAAATTTAGGAAATGGGACATAGAGAGATAATGTAAAATTGCCAGGCCAACACAGATTATAACTGGCATAGGAAAAGAAAATAGAACCACATAAATCCCTTGTGCTTTATCCTAGTTCACAGGGAAAAGACCAGATACTCAGCCTATCAGGTCCTGCAGTTGGATGGCAAGGCTGCTGTCCTTGGTACACCCTATCAGAATGCCCCTCCCAAGGCCAAAGACTTTAGAGAGACAAAACATTAGATGGACCCCCCCCCTTCTGTTTCCCCAGGGCCTGCTTCTTTTCCACACTTCCCCGGGATAAATGACCCAATGTTGGAGCTGGAGTGAAGACATGACACCACCCATTCCACTCACAGGACTAATCATTTGTTTCTTGCCACTTTATCATCTCTATACTAATTCTTTCATTTATTGACTCCTTTGTGTTCGCTAAGCACTTACTATCATCACTTATAATCCTATGAGATTAAAAAAAAAAAACAGCAAGAATCTAACCCTCAAGGACAGGGCAGATGCCAGCCACACACACAAACCACACTGTTGAACAACAATAACAACAACAAAAACGTGGCAAATGTGCTAGGTGAAATGTGCTAGGGATGGAGATCAGAAATGAGAGGTTGCTCCCAACTGTCAGAATCATGGGAAGATTTTGCATCAAGTAGGCCTGAGAAGACGATCAGAGCCGTGTGTTTGGGGAGATAGGATCACTGCAGGAAATGGATGAATGGGGCCAGAGATGGGTGAACCTTTCACTTCAATGAGATGCCAGCAGAAGCCTGCTTGACAGAGACACAAGCCACAAAAATCAGGAAGGCAGATCCGTGCCTCCTTCTGTTGCAGAGATGATGTTGGACTGCCAAATAGGGATTGCTCAGAATTAAGAGATACTCAGTTGTTCAGATATATTTATGGGAAAATTAGTGAAGAGACGATCTATACAAGCTGAAATCAAAACCTGGAGCATCAGAGCTAACATACTGTATTCAAAAGACTCATAGAGGCACTAGCCATAACCAACAATGTGAATAGTAATTGGCCGAATCAAAATCACTCACGCATTAAATTAGAACATTTGTATTACAGTGCCTGAAGCAGAATAGGCTTTCTTATCCTAGATAGATGAAAGGTGCAATTCCTGATAGAGATATTACCTGGACACAGAATGTTCTGGGGCAGACACTTTCTCAACCAGACCAGACAATGGGATCAAGAACATATTTTGAGAGAATACGCTAATTTTCATTCACTTAAAAGTTACAGGTGATCCCCAGACTTCTCTGTCTCTCACAATTGATGGTCTCATTTTAAGAAAATGAGAACTGTTTCTGTCTGGTTTCTATTAGGTCTGCTTTTGTTTCACTTAGCTTGGTCCTTCTCAGTCTCTTCTGCAACTCCTAGAACCCTGCTTTCTAAAAATTGAAGCTGAACTTCTTCTGATTCTCTGAAGATCTTCATCAACCTAGATGGATACATTATTAGGAGCCTTTCCATCATGTAACTTGGCAAATGAATGTGAGGGACCTTTGGGGCCTGATTTTGTTCATTTGCTTTTATTTATTTATTTACACTCTATGAGGTTGCTGGTGCACTGACCCTCTGGGGATCATGTGGCGGCTTCTCAGAATCAAAATGGCAGCAGGGAACCTCAGGACACCCAACCACTAGCAGCAGACAAGCAGGCAAGTGGAGAAAACCCTGTGATTGGCGGGCTTCTACAAAATAACTGTACCTAATGGGAGACTAAGAAAAAATTCTGTAAAGCTGATGTGCCACACTAAGAAATAAAAATATGTTATTCAGGAAGGTAAATAAAAAATGAATAAAGACAGAAGAATGTCCGTGCCAGGATTCTAGGATGACTAAGGGGATATTTCTCTTTATAACATACCACAGAAATTAGACTTTATTTTGAGCAAAAATCACAGAATTTTATTTTAGGGAAGAAATTTATAAACTTGCCAAATATTGATTATCTTGACTGATGTACTTTGAGATGATATTGTTGTAGGTAATGAAGTTACTGTTGGATAAGACCCTACCTTCAAAGATTTTATCATTTTAGGTGTAATTCATATTCTTAACTGGAAAAAAAAATTTTATAAAAGTAGTAAATTTAGAGTAGAAAGTAGAAAGTAGTAGATTTAGAACATCCTTTGACAAATTAATACAAATTTAAGACAAGAAGTGAAGCTGTGTGTCAGATATTAACTGTAAGTTACAAATCACTAACATTATGTATTTTTTAATATTAACTCTTTAGATATGTGCTTTGCAAAGATCTTCTTCCATTTCATAGACTGTCTTTGCCCTTTGTGGATAGTTTCCTTTGCTCTTCAGAAGCTTTTAAGTTTAACGTAGACCCAACTGTTCATTTTTCCTTTTGTTACCTTTGCTTTTGGTGTCATTTCCCAAAAACTCCCTGTAAAGACCAATGTCAAAGAACTTTTCCCTTATATTTCTTTTAGGAGTTTTATGGATCCAGGTCTTAACATTTAAGTCTATAACACATTTTAGTTAATTTTTATGAGTGGTATAAGCTAGGGGTCCAGTTTCATTCCCCTGAGTATGAAATCCCAGTTCTCAAATATCGTGTCTTAAAATGAAATGTAATTGGCATATAACATTGTGTTAGTTTTAGACATGAAACATTATAATTTGAAATATATTTATAAATGTTTACCATGGTAAGTTTAGTTAAAATCCATCACTCCACACAGTTTCAAACTTTTTCTTTTGATAAGAACTTTTAAGGTCTACTCCCTTAGTGACTTTCAAATATACAGTAAAGTACTGTTAACTAAAGTCACAATGCTGTGCATTATATCCCCAGAATTTATTGGTCATATAACTGGATATTTGTATTAGTTGACCATCTTTGCCCAAAACCATTTCTTGAAGACACCGCACTTCAAGACACTGCCATTATTTGTTCTTGGTTTCTTGTTAAAATATTAGTTGGTTATATATGCTCGGGTTTAGCTGAGTTCTCTGTTCTGTTTTATTGATCGATGTGTCTGTTTTTAAGCTGATATCATACTGTTTTGATTACTATGGCTTTGTAATATATTTTGACATTAGGAAGAAAACTTTCAGTTTTGTTCTTTTTCAAAATTATTTTGGCTATTCAAGGTCTTTTCTGATTCCATATGAATATTAGAATTGTATTTTTTAAAGATTTTATTTAAATTCAAGTTAGTTAACACCTAGTGTGTTAATAATTTCAGGGGTAAAATTTAGTTATTCATCTGTTGCATATAAAACCCAGTGCTCATTACATCATATGCTTTCCTTAATGCCCATCACCAAATTACTCCATCCTCTCACCCACTTTCCTCCAGCAACCCTCAATTTGTTTTTATAGTTAAGAGTCTCTTATGGTTTGCCTCCCTCTCTGTATCTTTTTTCCCTTATGTTTATCTATTTTGTTTTATTTTCTACTTACGTAAAAATTTCATGGAATTTGAATAGGATTGCATTGAATTTGTACTTTATTTTGGTTAGGAATATTTTAACAATATCAGTTCTTCCAACCACAAACATAGGATAGCTTACCATTTATTTATATCTTCCCCAATTTCTTCCATCAAAGTTCTACATTTTTCAGTGTACAGGTCTTGCACTTCCTTGATTAGATTAAGTCCTAAGTTTTATTTTTTAATGCTATTGTAAGTGAGATTATTTTCCTAATTTCTCTTTTCAGTAGTTTGTTGTTAATGTATAGAAACCACTGAATTTTGTACATTGATTTGTGTCCTACAAATTAACTAAATTTATTTATCAGTTCTAATGTTTTTTTCATGATGTATTTAGGGTTTTCTACATATAAGATCATGCCATCTTAAACAGAGACAATTTAACTTCTCCTTTCCAATTTGGATATGTTATTTTTTGTTTGTTTGTTTGTTTGTTTTTTCAATTTATTTATTTTCAGAAAAACATTATTCATTATTTTTTCACCACACCCAGTGCTCCATGCAATCCGTGCCCTCTATAATACCCACCACCTGGTACCCCAACCTCCCACACCCCCGCCACTTCAAACCCCTCAGATTGTTTTTCAGAGTCCATAGTCTCTCATGGTTCACCTCCCCTTCCAATTTACCCAAATTCCCTACTCCTCTCTAACGCCCCTTGTCCTCCATGCTATTTGTTATGCTCCACAAATAAGTGAAACCATATGATAACTGACTCTCTCTGCTTGACTTATTTCACTCAGCATAATCTCTTCCAGTCCCGTCCATGTTGCTACAAAAGTTGGGTATTGATCCTTTCTGATGGAGGCATAATACTCCATAGTGTATATGGACCACATCTTCCTTATCCATTCATCCGTTGAAGGGCATCTTGGTTCTTTCCATAGTTTGGCGACTGTGGCCATTACTGCTATAAACATTGGGGTACAGATGGCCCTTCTTTTCACGACATCTGTGTCTTTGGGGTAAATACCCAGGAGTGCAATTGCAGGGTCATAGGGAAGCTCTATTTTTAATTTCTTGAGGAATCTCCACACTGTTCTCCAAAGAGGCTGCACCAACTTGCATTCCCACCAACAGTGTAAGAGGGTTCCCCTTTCTCCACATCCTCTCCAACACATGTTGTTTTTTGTTTTGTTAATTTTGGCCATTCTAACTGGTGTAAGGTGATATCTCAATGTGGTTTTAATTTGAATCTCCCTGAGGGCTAATGATGATGAACACTTTTTCATGTGTCTGATAGCCATTTGTATGTCTTGATTGGAGAAGTGTCTGTTCATATCTTCTGCCCATTTTTTGATGTGTTTGCCTGTTTCGTGTGTGTTGAGTTTGAGGAGTTCATTATAGATCCTGGATATCAACCTTTTGTCTGTACTGTCATTTGCAAATATCTTCTCCCATTCCATGGGTTGCCTCTTTGTTTTTTTGACTGTTTCCTTTGCTGTGCAGAAGCTTTTGATTTTGATGAAGTCCCAGAAGTTTATTTTCGCTTTTGTTTCCTTTGCCTTTGGAGACGTATCTTGAAAGAAGTTGCCGTGGCTGATATCAAAGAGATTACTGCCTATGTTCTCCTCTAAGATTCTGATGGATTCCTGTCTCACGTTGAGGTCTTTTATCCATTTTGAGTTGATCTTTGTGTACGGTGTAAGAGAATGGTCGAGTTTCATTCTTCTACATATAGCTGTCCAGTTTTCCCAGCACCATTTATTGAAGAGACTGTCTTTTTTCCACTGTATATTTTTTCCTGTTTTGTCAAAGATTAATTGACCATAGAGTTGAGGGTCCATATCTGGGCTCTCTACTCTGTTCCACTGGTCTATGTGTCTGTTTTTATGCCAGTACCATGCTGTCTTGGTGATCACAGCTTTGTAATAAAGCTTGAAATCAGGTAAGGTGATGCCGCCAGCTTTATTTTTGTTTTTCAACATTTCCTTAGCGATTCGGGGTCTCTTCTGATTCCATACAAATTTTAGGATTATTTGCTCTAGCTCTTTGAAGAATGCCGGTAGATATTTGATCGGAATGGCATTAAAAGTATAGATTGCTCTAGGCAGTATAGACATTTTAACAATGTTTATTCTTCCGATCCAAGAGCATGGAATGGTCTTCCATCTATTTGTGTCTTCTTCAATTTCTTTCATGAGTGTTCTGTAGTTCCTCAAGTACAGATCCTTTACCTCTTTAGTTAGGTTTATTTCCAGGTATCTTATGGTTCTTAGTGCTATAGTAAATGGATTCGATTCTCTAATTTCCCTTTCTGTATTTTCATTGTTAGTGTATAAGAAATCCACTGATTTCTGCACATTGACTTTGTATCCTGCCACGTTGCTGAATTGCTGTATGAGTTCTAGTAGTTTGGGGGTGGAGTCTTTTGGGTTTTCCATATAAAGAATCATGTCATCTGCGAAGAGAGAGAGTTTGACTTCTTCATTACCAATTTGGATGCCTTTTATTTCTCTCTGTTGTCTGATTGCTGTTGCTAGGACTTCTAATACTATGTTGAACAAGAGTGGTGAAAGTGGGCATCCTTGTCTTGTTCCTGATCTCAAAGGGAAGGCTGCAAGCTTTTTCCCATTGAGGATGATATTTGCTTTGGGTCTTTCATAGATAGATTTGATGAGGTTCAGGAATGTTCCCTCTATCCCTATACTTTGAAGCGTTTTAATCAAGAACGGATGCTGGATTATTCTCTGCATATTCTCAGATCACAATGCTTTGAAACTGGAGCTCAATCACAAGGAAAGGTTCAGAAGGAACTCAAACACCTGGAAGCTAAAGACCACCTTGCTTAAGAATGCTTGGATCAACCAGGAGATCAAAGAAGAACTGAAACAATTCATGGAAACCAATGAGAATGAAGTCCAAAACCTATGGGATACGGCAAAGGCGATCCTAAGGGGAAATATATAGCCATCCAAGCCTCGCTCAAAAAAATTGAAAAATCCAGAACACACCAGCTGTCTCTACACCTTCAAGAACTGGAGGATCAACAACAAATCAAACCAACTCCACACATAAGAAGGGAAATCATCAAGATTAGAGCTGAGATCAATGAGGGAGAAACCAGAGATACAGTAGAACGTATCAATGAAACTAGAAGCTGGTTTTTTGAAAGAATCAATAAGATCGATAAGCCACTGGCTACACTAATCCAAAAGAAAAGAGAGAAAGCCCAAATTCATAAAATTATGAATGAAAAGGGAGAGATCACAACTAACACCAAGGAAGTAGAAACAATCATCAGAAGTTATTACGAACAGTTATATGCCAATAAGCTTAGCAACCTAGATGAAATGGATGCATTCCTGGAAAAATATAAACTACCAAAATTGAACCAGGAAGAAATCGACAACCTGAATAGACTGATATCTAATAATGAGATTGAATCAGTGATCAAAAACCTCCCAAAAAACAGGAGCCCAGGACCTGACGGATTCCCTGGGGAATTCTACCTAACCTTCCAACAAGAAATAACACCTATTCTCCTGAAGCTGTTTGAAAAATTGAAGCAGAAGGAAAACTTCCAGACTCTTTCTATGAAGCCAGCATTACCCTGATCCCCAAACCAGGCAAAGACCCTACCAAAAAGGAGAATTTCAGACCAATATGACTGATGAATATGGATGCTAAGATTCTCAACAAGATCCTAGCAAACAGGATCCAACAGCACATGAAAAAGATTATCCACCATGACCTGGTGGGATTCATCCCTGGGCTACAAGGATGGTTCAACATTCGCAAATCAATCAATGTGATACAACAAATTAATACGAGAAGAGAGAAGAACCACATGGTCCTCTCAATTGGATATGTTTTATTTCTTTTTCTTATCTAATTGCTCTGGTTAGGACTTCCAGTACCATGTTTGAATAGAGGTGGTGAGAGTTGACATCTGGTATTGTTCCTATTCTTTAGAGATAAAGTGTTCAGCTTTCTACTGTTGAGTATGATGTTGGCTATGGGCCTGTCATATATAGCTTTTATGTACTGAGGTGCATCCCTTCTATACTTAATTTGTTCAGAGTTTTTTATCATGAAAATATATAGAATTTTGTCAATATTTTTTCTGTACCTATTGAGATGAGTATGGTAATTTTATCTTTCATTCTTCCAATGTTATATATCACATTTATCAATACTTATACATTGAATCATCCTCCAGCCCCAGGGATAAATTCAGTTGGAACATAATGTAAGATTCTTTTAATGTGCCATTGAATTCAATTTGCTAATATGTCATTGAGGATTATTATATATATTTTCATAAGGGATACTGGTCCATAATTTTCTTATAGTGTCCTTATTTGGCTTTGGTATCAAGATAATACTGGCCGCTAAAAATAAGTTTGGGACTTTTTTTCCTGTTCAACTTTTTGGAGGAGTATTTGGAGTATTTGTATTAATTTTTTAAAATGTTTGATAGAATTCATCAGTAAAACCATCAGGACCTGGGCTTTTCTTTATTGTGAAGTTTTTCTTAGTGAGTTAATCTCTTTACTCAATAGGGGTCTGTTTCAGTTTTCTATTTCTTTGTGATTCAATCTTGGTAAGTTGTATGTTTCTAAAAATTTATCTATTTTTTCAAGTTATCCAATTTGTAGGCATATAATTGTCTCATGATTCTTTTGTGTTTCTGTGATATCAGTTTTAATGCCTCTTTTCTTATTTCTGATATAATTTATTTGAGTCTCTTTTCTTTTTTTCTCAGTAAGTCTGCAAGTAAGGTTTTGTGAATTTTGTTAATCTTTTCAAAAGTCAAATTCTTCATTTTGTTGATCTTTTCTGTTTTCTGTTCCCTATTACATTTAGTTTGGCTCTTGTATTTTTTGTTATTTTCTGCCTTCTGTTTACTCTGCACTTAGTTTGTTCTTGTTTTTCTAGTTCCTTGAGGATTAAAGTTAGATTGTTTATTTGAGATTTTTCTTTTTTCCTAAATGTATGCATTTATTGTTATAAACTTTCCTTTAATGCTTCTTTTGCTGCATCTCATAGATTTGGTTTGTTGTGTTTCCATTTTTGTTTGTCTTAAGATATTTTCTTATGTCATTTTTAATTTCTTTTTTGACACATTGTCTGTTTAGAAGTATGATGTTTAATTTCCAGGTATTTGTGAATTTTCCAATTTTCTTCTTGTAATTGATTTCTAATTTTTTACAATTGTGGTTGGAAAAGATACTTAGTATGATTTCAGTCTTCTTAAATTTGTTCCTTGCTTTGTGATGTATTTTAGAAAATGTTCTGTGTTGCCCTAAAAATGAGTATTCTGCTGCTGGTGGATGGAATGCTTCATGCATGTCCAGAGTACATTCAAGATCAATGTGTCCTTCTTGCTATTCTGTCTGGATAGTCTGTTGATTGCTGAAAGTAAGGTATTGAAGTCCTCCATTATTTTAACATCTGCTTATCCTTTCAGATCTATTAGTACTTGCTTACGATCATTAAGTGCTCCAAATTGTGCATATATATTTATAATTTTTATGTCTTCTTGGTGAATTGACACCTTTATCATTATATCATGATCATTTTGGTCTCTTGTTACACTTTTTATGTAAAGCCAATTTTGTCTCAGAACCACTACCCTTATTCTCTTTAGTTTATATTTGCATGGAGTACCTTTCTATATTCCTTCACTTCATACTATATTAAAGATCAAGTATATCTCTTGTAGGCAACATATCATGGGTTCATGTTTGTCTTTTTATCCATAAAATCACTCCATGCCTTTTGAAAAATTTAATCCGTTTACATTTAAAATAATTATTGATAGATAAGGACTTAGGAATTCCATCTTGTTTTCTGGCTATTTTGAAGTTCTTTTGTTCTTCTCTTTCTATCTCCTTTAAAGAATTGATGATTTTCTCTAGTGATATGCTTTGATTCCCTTCTCTTTAGCTTCTGTGTATAGATTTTTGTATTGTGGTTATCATGGGGCTTACATGAACTATAGAAATTATTTTAAGCTGATAACAACTTAATTTTGATTGCGTAAAAAACTACCCTTTAATTCCTCCCCAATGTTTTTGACATTACGATTTAGAACCTTTTTTATTTTTAACCAGTAGCAAATTATTAGTTATTGCATAATTAATTAATAATTAAACCAATCAAGTTTAAATGGAATTAAATTGAATGAATATTTAAAATAGTTATTTTTTGTCTTAAAATGTATACTAAAATTAAGTGGTTAGCACAACATTGTCTTACAGTATTAAAGTATTCTGAATTTGGCTATATGTACCTTTGTAGTGTGTTTTATATTTGTGTACATTTTCATGTTATTACTTAGACTAAATTCTCCCTTATTTCCCTTGTGTATAGATATAATTTCCATTTTCCTAATGGTTGCCCTGAGGATTACAATTAACATCTTACTTTAAAACAATCTTACTCAGATTAATATTAACTTAAATAGTTCAAAAAACTTTATTCCAAGATTGTTCCATTTTCCTCTCCTTTGTGCTACTACTGTCATGTACTTTAGATCTTTATATACTATTGGCTAATTAACCCATTTTTGTAATTAGTGCTTTATGTAGTTGCCTTTCAAATTATATGAGAGAAAAAATATTACCAAAAATACATTTACATTCTCTTATGTTTACCTAATTAGTTGCCTTTACTTCTGCTGTTGATTTCTTCCTGTGGACTTAATCTATTATCTGGTATTTCCCTCATTGTACTTAGTCTAAATAATTGCCTTTAGTTTTTCTTGTAGGGGTGGTTTGCTAGCAAGAAATTCTGTTTTTATTTATCTAGGAATGTCTTAGTTTGGTTGGGTGTGGTGTTCTTGATTAATATTCATTTTCTTTCAATACATTGAATATATCATCCTACTGCCTTCTGTTCTCCATGGTTTCTAGTGAGAAGTTGGTCATTGATTTATATTGAAAATCTTTGGTATGAGGTCAGTCCTTTATTTATTACATGCAATTTCCTGAAAACATCAATGTTGACAATTTTGACAGTGTTTTTGTTGTTTTTAATGTACAGGTAGATTTATAAAAGTCCTCACTACACAGTACTGGATGCTTTTACCTTTTAGTTCATTTTTAAATGGATGTTCATCAAGTGTTCTCATGCACATGAAGAAGGTACTAACAAGTCCCTGAAGTTTTTCAAGTGCAAATCAAGTAGGCTACAACAAAAAGAGGTACAGAGGAGTTGGAAAGATATATCCCTCAACTCCACAGATTTTGTTACTTGATTTCTGCATGGCTACCTTTTTTTTTTTTTTAAATTGTGTCTTATAATTTGAGTTCTCCTTTATTAAATATTTCATGAAGTTCTAAATAAATAAATCAATAAATTTTGTGAAGGTCATACTTTGTAGGTTTTTTGTATTTATTGTACATATATGATAATGGGAATATTTCTAAATATATAAACTTTTATTATTAAGTATTAATAGGCAAAACTATCTCACATCTCTTTCATAAAATAAAGAAAATAGTTGCAACTTGCTAAGAAAATTATTAAAGTCATGTTAAATACTTCGTGTATTTTTCCCAACAGAAAATTTTACTTATATTCCAATAATTGAATATCACTTAATATTAACAAATATGGGCCAAAATATTTTGCAATTACATGGTATATAATAAGTAAAACTAAGGCAACTATAAAATACTCCCATCTCTTTGTATATTATTATTCAAGAGAAAAGATAGCGATGCATCAAAATATTTATCACTCTTTGCCCATATTTTTTTCTTGTCTTATAAGTCAGAAAATAACTATAATTACATAAACACTGGATTAACCTATTTGAGTTTATGCTACATGTTTGGGGCTGCAAAAGAATGTCTAAAGATGGCCAATAATTTCAGGAATATGTGCAGTAGTATGTTTAATATGACTAATAAAGAGAGAGGTGTTCTGAAGACATTTGGGTGAAGCTTCTATTTAAAAACTAATATATTGTTGACAAATATTTGAGCTGTTTTCTTAATTTGACTATTGTTGATAATGCTACTATAAATATTGGGGTGCATGTATCCCTTTGAACTAGTATTTTTGTATTCTTTGGGAATGCAATTGCAATAGGATAGTTCTGTTTTTAACTCTGAGGAATCTCCTCCATACTCTTTTCCAGAGTGGCTGCACCAGTGTGCTTTCCAATAGTGCAAGAGGGTATCTTTCTCCACATCCTTGCCATCACCTGTTGTTTCTTATGTTCTTGATTTTAGCAACTTAAAAAAATATATTTATTGATTTATTTTTTTATGTGAGTGAGAGATTGAAAGAACGCATGAATACAAACAAGGGGAGACAGAGGGAAGGTGGACTCCCCACTGAGTAGGGAGCCTTATGTGGGGCTGAGTCCCAGGACCCTGGAATCATGATGTAAAATGAAGGCAGACGCTTAACCAGCAGAGCCACCCAGATGCCTCGGTTTTAGCCATTCTGACAGGTGTGAGGTGATATCTCATTGTAGTTCTGATTTGTATTTCCCTGATAATGAGTGATGTTGGACATCTTTTCATGTGTCTGTTGTCCATCTATATGTCTTCTTTGGAAATATTTGTGTCTTCTGCCCAATTTATAGTTGGATTATTTGCTTGTTGGGTGCTGAGTTTTATAAGTTCTTTATATATTTTGGATACTAACCCTTCATCAGATATATCTTTTGCAGATATTGTCTTCCATTTTGCATGTTGCCTTTAGTCTTATTGATTGTTTCTTTTGCTGTGCAGAAGATTTTTATTCTGATAAAGTCCCAAGAGTTTATTTTTGCTTTTGTTTCCTTTGCCTCGGGAGAAATGGCTGGTAAGAAGTTGCTGCAACTGATGTCAAAGAGGTTACCACCTATGTTCTCCTCTAGGATTTTAATGGTTTCCTATCTCACGTTTACGCCTAATCCATTTTGATGAATGGATAAAGAAGATGTGGTGTATACATACAATGGAATATTATTCAGCCATAACAAAGAATGAAATCTTGCCATTTACAATGACTTGGATAGAGCTAAGGTGCATTATGTTAAGTGAAATAAGTCTGTCAGAGAAGGACAAATACTATATGATATCCCCCATATGAGGAATTTAAGAAACAAAAACAAAAATTACAGGGGGAAAAAAGAGAGGCAACCAAGAAACAGACTCTTAACTACAGAGAACAAACTCATGATTACCAGAAGGGAGGCAGTTGGGGGGATTGGTTAAGTAGATGGTGGAGATTAAGGAGTGCAGTAGTTGTGATGAGCACTGGGTGTCATAAATTAGTGTTGAATGGCTAAATTGTACATCTGAAACTAATATTACACTGTATGTTAACTTACTCAAATTTAAATAAAGTCTTTAAAAAATTGTATCTTATGCTCTATTGAAACCACTAAAAAGAAATATCTTTTCCAGAGAGAAATACTTAAAAGCAAAGCTATGTGGTTTAGAGTCAATGGCTCATTTTGTTATTAAACTAAAAGATTTATTTTTTTCAAGGACAACTTACCCAAATATAGAATTATTTGTATGAAGTGAATGCAATCTTCGTTTGTTTCCCCCATCAAATTTATTTAGGGATAATTTTACATGAGTTTTACTACACTTTAGTTTATTGTTTTTATGATAAAGAGTAGCACTATTAACAAGAATATATTTCTTGGCAGGTTGCCAAGTGGAACAGAACCCACAGTTTTAATTTTTTAAAATTTTTTTAACATGAACTCCCTTTAAATATCAGGGATAGTTGTACAAGTTTTGTGTAAAAACTAAAGTTCATTAAAATTTTTTAAGAAGTAGAATGTGAGAGAGATTGAGCAGAGCTATGTGGGAAATCTGACTGCCATTTTTATGTTATACCTGCTTCATAGATCAGGGTGGGTCTACTAGGTTAAAGGACCATAAAAGAACAAGCACAAGTTCATTTGGTTTTATGTTCATTCATTTCATTGAATTTAATAGGTGTTCCAAGGAACCTATAAAGTATTTTCATAGTATATCCCAATATATTACTATCAAATTTCATCATAATGGACTCTCTATTATGGAGGAGTCCTTGCTTTAGTAAATTTAAGAAGTTAATTCATAGAGAGAGAAATAAAATCCTTTCAAAATGTGACTATGTGGATGAATGTGCTTAAAATTCACTAAGTTTGTCTTATGTGTATGGTGTGTTACCTTTGAAGAACCATTCATATTTCTAAAAGTTATTTTACGTATAATTACAGGGCATCACCAAACAAAACTTTGGGTTGCATTATTGTTTGAAAGAAAAAGATGAGACAAATATTCAAATGTTAAGTAAGGAGAGAGAAAATATAATTGCTTAGTCTCCTGGCTCTTTGAGCAATGTATTTTCTGCTATTACATGTGACTCTAATGACTTGTCCTCCATTTACTCAACAGATGTGGGGACACTCAGTGTGGCCAGGTTTCGACTGACAGTATTACACTGTCAGTACAGAAATAGAAAACAGAATCATTGCCGCCTGGTTACTAAAAGCCTAGGAGGCAGGAATCAAATAAATAATCCATTGTGATCACTTCTATGATAGAGTTAAAGGGAGGTCCCATTATGGTGGGATATAGGTTATAAGTAGACATATGTGACAAAAGGAGAACCCAGAAAGAAAGTGCCTGAGTATGGTGTAAGGCGAGAAATTAGATAAGTACTGGAGATCAGGTGAGCTTAGCCTTCAACATCTACAGGCTGAGAACCTTTTGAACATCCAAGGATTGATATACAACAGGCACTTATCTCTATACCTCTGATTAGGAAAGACTTTGTTTAGGCATCTAAATAAGGAATCAATTAGCACAGTAAAAATTCTGTCTGTTAACTAGCTCAACTATGATAAGTACGTGGGGGAGAAGAGGGAAGATGGCAGAATTCTATAAAACATCAGACTGAAGCAAAGGAAGAAAGTGGTTTACAGAGGCTTGTGGTGTAAGTTTCAAAGAAGGGACATTGTCAGATATAGCAGAACGTCTGGTGAGTTAAGAACTGAAACAGCCCCTTTACATTTGGGAAAAGACGCATTTTAGGTTAGATTTGGCAGAGCTATTTTGGTGAGATGATTGAGGTAAAAGCAATATACTTAAAAAAAGTGATATTGAGAATCTGGAAAACATTATAGCTTGCTGTACTGTATTCCCTTGAAAGCTTTTTCCTTCTTTTCTTTCTTTGTTCCTTGCTTGTTTGCTTTCTTACAACTATCCTTCCCTCCTTTCTTCCATTTAATTCTATATTTTGTGCAAAAAGAGAAAGAGGTGGGTCACCTTAAACGAATTTAATGGAATTTTTAACCTTTCAAAATCACATATCCTTCGGAAAATATTATTCATCCCCTACCAAAAAAAAGTACACATACCTACAATTTTATAAACAATCCCAGGAAGTTTTCAATCCCTTTGATATTCATTCATTAGGTCAAAAGCTTTCAGTGGATAACCAGTTAAGAATTTCTGCTTTCTTAAGATTTGCTAGTAGTACAGGCATGGATATAGGGAGATATGTGGGTGGACCAATTTAATATAAAGAAAATATAAATTTCCTGCCATTTCTCTATTTTTGTTTGTAATAAAATAAAATATAAATGACTCTAGCTCAGTATATTGGAAACATTCATTCACTTAATAAACATTTATTTAACATTTCCTAAAAACCAGGTGTTGGACTAGATGCCTGGAATACACATGAGAATAAAATGTTTCTGTTGTTCCCAGCCTTCTCAGGGCAATGAAGAGTCAGCAAAGGAGGAATAGGGCAACAGGGAGAGCTCTATATCATATCTACCTATGTGGTGTTTTCTCATACAAATGGGCACTGCCTCATAGGATCATAAAGTTAGTTCTTTGATTTATTTGTGGTTACAGTAAAATTTTTCATTCTAAAATTTTTGTAATCCTAAAATTGTTTAGAAGTGAAAACTTGAAAAGGGTCTACTCTCTTCACTCATGACCCAAGAAACAATGTTGTGGGGTGAGATGTAGCTACTATCAGACCTAGATTTAAGTCTAGGAAGTAATATAGCATCTGTATGACTTTGATGTACTTGATTAATGAAAAACTTAGGTCCTTTGCTCGGAAAGTTGGCTTATTCACAGAAATGTTGGTTTCCTGTGCATGTTAAGGATCTAAAGTACATTGAAAGCACTCACCTCACTGACAAAAAATAAGCAAAATAAGTTTATAAGTGATGATGATGATGGTGAATGAATATGTAAGTGTGGTGGTTTTTAAATTTGAAATGTTTGATTTGACTGGAAATCTCTAGATATTCTATTCAAATCCTTACATTCTTAGATAAAATCATGAAATAAAATGAGGATGATGCTTTGTTGATAAACTGTGAAATAATTAAGATTAAATATCTTTTTATAAGACACAATCAAGTAGAATGTAAGTTAAAATCAGAAGAAAGTACTAAAAATATCAAAGAAAATCAGAAAAATCTAACAAAGTGCAAAGAAACAACAGGAGATTGTTTGAAAAGACCATTATTTGGGGATTTTGCTTTCAGCCAAGATGGAGTAACAGACTGGGTTTACTCTCCCCTGGAGTACTTGAAAACAGAACCTGATATGTGTAACAATGATTTTTTGACATTGAACATCAGGCAACAACCCAGGACAATGATTTCTGAGAGAGTAGGCAGAGATGATGTGATATGAGCCCTATCATTGACTCAAGTACTGCCTAAAGAGCATTTCCAGGTTGGAGTTTAAGATAAAGGCACCCAGTCAGAGTCTAGCAGACTGCTGGAATTCAGGATCTACATAAATCACCATCTTGGGCTACTTCTTTATGGCATTTAAAAAGTTTTTTAAAGATTTTATTTATTTATTTGAGAGAGAGAGAGAAAGCAAGCACTAGATTGGGGGAGGGGCAGAGGGAGAGGGAGAAGCAGGCTCCCCATTGAGCAGGGAGCCTGATGTGGAGCTTGATCCCAGGACCTTGGGACCATGACCTGAAGCCAAAGGCAGATGCTTAACTGACTGAACTACACAGGTGCCTCCCTTTATGGCATTTAAAAAAAAAAAAAGTTTTTGTTCATTTATCTGAGAGAGAGCAAGAGAAAGAGTGCACCAACTGAAGGGGATTGGCAGAGGTAGAGGGAGAGAGAATCTCAAGCAGACTCCCCACTGTGTGTGGATTCCCAACTCCAGGAATCAAAGCCAAAGTCAAGAGTCAAACACTTAACCAACTGAGCCACTCATGTGCCCCCTTCATGGCATTTTTAATTTCCCTTCTGACATTGGCTCCTATGCTTGGTAGCCATCTTGAAGAAAGAGGTCTGTGTTTTTAGTATGGAAACTTTGTTCCTATTTCTGGAGGTATTAAAAAGACTTTCTGTGCATATTACTGTTTGTCTATTTTACAGGGCTGGGTAGCCTGAAGGACAGGTACAAGACTCTTGTCTATGGTTTTCCCAACTCAAAATTTAGTCAGTGTGGAAAAGTGGTAGACATTAATCAAAAGCATTTTAGGGCAAATGAAAAAATTCTCAGCTATTTTTTTTTCCTCTTCCACCTAATGTTTTTTTTTTTTTTATTTGAAATTTTAACTTTTATTGATTTTTCTTTTTTTTTTAATTTATTTATTTTCAGAAAAACATTATTCATTATTTTTTCACCACACCCAGTGCTCCATGCAAGCCATGCCCTCTATAATACCTACCACCTGGTACCCCAACCTCCCACCCCCCCGCAAATTCTCAGCTATTTGAAGCAAAAGACTAAGGTTGAGACAAGACATGCCTGGGTTGGCTATACTATCAGTCAAAATACAAACTTTAAATCAAAAGTTGTTAGAAAAGACAAAGGAGAATTTACATGTTGATAAAAAGGTCAATTTCTCAAGAAGATATGAAAATTATAACCATGTATGTATCAAACAACAAAGCCCTAAATACATAGGAAGCAAGCATTGACATACTTGATAGGTAAAATAGATAATTCTATTACCACAGTTGGAGATCAATACTGCACTTTCCGTATGTTCCATTTACGTATGTTCTATTAACACTTTCTAAATGTTCTATTTAGACAAGAGGTAAGAAAGGAATGGAAGACTTCAACATTACTATAAACATACTTATAGACATATACAGAACACACCATCCAATGACAACAGAGTACACATTCTTCTTCTCAAGTGCACATGGAACATTTTCCAGGGTAGATCATATGTTCGGCCACAAAGAGTCTCAGTAAATTTAAAAAAGATTGAAATTTTACAAACTAACTTTTTTGGACTTGATGGAATGAAGCTCTAAATCAATAACAGAAGGGAAGCTAGAAAATTCACCAGTTTTTGGAAATTAAACAAGTTACTTTTAACCAACAGATCAAAGAAAAAACAACAAAAGTGAAATAAGAAAATGTTTAGGGATAAATGAAAATAAAAATCATGCTAAAACTTATGAAAAGGGAGGGAAATTTATAGCAGTAAATGTCTACATTAAAAAAGAAGAAAGATCTCAAATGAATAACCTAACTTTACATTCTGAGGAACCAGAAAACTAAGAAAAAAGCATACCCAAATGTAGCTGAAGGAAGGAAAAGATGGAGAGTGGAACAGAAATTAATGAAATAGGATAGAAAAATGATAAAGAGAATAATGAAATCAACAACTGGTTCTTTGGAAAGAGCAACAAAATTGACAAACTTTTAGCAAGACTGACCTAGAAGAGAGAAGACTCAAATAACTAAAATCAGAAACATGTGTAGAACATTACTACTCATCTGACCGAAGTAAAATGGATTAAAAAAGAATACTATAAATAATTGCATGCCAACAAAGTAAGATAACCTAGATCAGATGGACAAATTTCTACAGACATATAATTTACTAAAATTAACTCAAGAAGAAATAGAAAATCTAAACAGACTGATAGCAATTAAAGACATTCAATCAGTAATAAAAAGCTTCCCAACAAAGAAAAATTCAAGACTAGTTGGCCTCACTTCTGAATTCTACCAAACATCTAAAGAGGATTTAACAAAATTCTTCTTGAAGTTTTCTGAAAAACAGAAAAAAAGGGAACATTTCTTAAATCATTTTTATGAGATCAGCACTACTCTGATACCAAAGGCAGATAAAGATATCATAAGAAAAGGAACTTGTACAGCAATATCTCTTATGGATATATATGCAAACATCTTCAACAAAATGCTAGAAAATTGAATTTCATAACATATTAAAGGATTATACTCCATGACCAAGTGGGATTTATATTAACAACTCAAGGGTGGTTCAATAATAAAATCCATCAATGCAATATACTACATTAACGGATCAAAGGTGGAAAACCTTGATATCTCAAATGATGCATAAAAGTATTTGACTAAATCAAAACCTCTTTTATGATAAAAATACACAGAAAGCTAGAAATAGAAGAAAACTTCATCAGTGTGATAAAGGACATTTATGAAAAAATGCACAATGTCATACACAGAAAGATTGAAAGCTTTCCCTCTAAGGTGAGGATGAAGACAAAGTGGGCGATTTCATGACTGTTATTCAACACTCTACTGGAAAGTCTAGTGAGAAAATTAGGCAACCAAAAGAAATAAATGGCTTTCAGATTGGAAAAGAAAGATGGAAACTGTATTTTCAGATGCCATGATTTTATACAGAAAATCCCAAAGAGTCTCAAACCCTTAGAGAAAATAAACAAATTCTGCAAAATTTCTGTGTAGCAGTTCAAGAGACAAATATTAATTGCTGTTTCTATGTACTAACAACAAACATGCTAAAAAGGTAATTAAGATAATTTCATTTATAATGATATCCAAAAGAATAAAATACCTAGAAATAAATTTAACAAAGGAGGTGAAAAAGGTGTGTGCACAGAACTACAACATTAGTGAGTGTAATTAAGACATAGTAAATGGAAAGGCATCCCTATTAATAGATTGGAAGACTTTACATTATTAAGACACCAACCTTACCCAAAATGATCCATTTATATATTTAATTCAATCCCTATAAAATTCCAAGAGCCTTTTGCAAAAAAAAAGTGGAAAACTCAATCCTCAAATTCATACAGATTTGAAGGGAACTCAAGGACCAAAAACAATCTTGCAGAAGAACAAAGTTGAAGAACTAACCCTTTTCTTTTTTTTTAAAAACTCTAAGATTTATTATTTATTGTTATTATTGTTCCTCTTTTTTTTTTCATTTTACTTTATTTCTTTTTAGTGTTCAACATTCATTGTTTATGGACCACATCCAGTGCTCCATACAATACCTGCCCTCCATAATACCCACCACAATGCTCACACAACCCCCACTAAAACCCTCAGTTTGTTTCTCAGAGTTCACAGTCTCTCCTAGTTTGTCTCCCCCTCAGATTTCCCCCACCTCACTTCTCTCCATCTCCCAATGTCCTCCATGTTATTCCTTATGCTCCACAAATAAGTGAAATCATATGATAATTTACTCTCTCTGCTTGATTTATTTCACTTAGCAAACCTCTTCCAGTTCCATCCATGTTGATACAAAAGTTGCGTATTCATCCTTTTTGATGGAGGCATAATACTCCATAGTGTATATGGACCATATCATCTTTATCCATTCGTGAAGGACTAAACCCTTAACCAAACTTACAACAAAGCTACAGTTCTCTAGACATAGACTCCAATGGAATATAACTGAGAGTTCAGGATAAACCAATATACCTATAGCCAGGAGATTTTCATCAAAGGGGCCAATGGGGGAAAACAACTCTTCAACAAGTAATTCGGAACAACTGTATATTATTCATATGTAAGACAGTAGTTGGATTGACCTCTACCTCACTATATATAAAAATAAATATATCAGCAACATAATTATTGAAGTGAAAATTATAAAAGTCTTAGAAGAAAAAATATGGATAAGCGTTTAAGTTTTTAGATGGCAATGAATTCTTAGATACCACACCTAAAGTATGAGCAACAAAACAAAACCAGTAGAATAGCAAAATTAAAATTTTTTGCATCAAAGAACATTATTGAGAGAGAAAAGATACTCCCAAAATGGGAAAAAATACTTTCAAATCATATGTCTGATAAGGTTCTTATAAACAGAATATATGAATAATTCTTACAATTTAAAAAAAAGACAAGCCTCCCAATTAATATAAAGGGAATAAACATTTCTCCAAAAATGTATAAAATGACTGAGGTGCCTGGGTGGTGCGATCAATTAGGCATGCAACTCTTAGTTTTGGCTCAGGTGGTGATCTCAGGGTCATGAGATCAAGCCCTGTATTGGGCTTCATACTCAGCCTGAAATCTGCTTAAAGACTCTCTCTCTCTTTCCTTCTGCCCCCCTCCTCCTCAAGACATGCACACACATTCTCTCTCTCAAATAAATAAATAAATCTTTAAAAAATGTATACAAATAACTATAAAATACATGAAAAAATTTTCACTGCCACTAGTGATTAGGCAAATGCAAATCAAAACCACAAGGTAAATTTGTGTATAAATTTTTTAGTTAAAATTTTTATTTTGAGGTAATTGTAGATTCAACTGTAAAAACAAACAAACAAAAGAGACACAGGATTGCCAAATACCACTTACAGTTTCCTCTGGTAATGGCATCTGGACAACTGTAGTATAATGTGAACACCAATATATTAGCATTCTTATAACCCAGTTATCTTACTCAGATTTCCATAGCTTCACTTGCAGGTGAGTATGTATGTGCACAATGTGTATTTCTATGAAATGTTCTTATAAGTGTAGGTTTATGTGTCCATCAATACTAACGTTACAGAACAGTTACTTTCCCCACAAAGATCCCTCTTGTTATCCTTTTATAATCACATCTACTTCTCTTGATCCCTTCCCCACAAAGCCATCCCAAACCTGTGGCAACTGCTACTATGTTCTCCATTTCTATAGTCGTGTCAGTGGTATATAAATCAAGTCAGTGGTATATAAATAGAATCTTAGAATATATATTTTTCCACATTTAATATAATTTCTTAGATATTCATTCATGTTGTTGCAAAAATAACAGTTCATTCCTTTTTCTTGCTGACTAGTATTCTGTCCAAAGGGGATACCTAAGTCCCTTGAAACATTCACTTGCTGAAGGAGCTCTGGGTTATTTCCAAGTTTTAGCAATTACGAATTAAGTTGCTGTAAACATCTGTATACAGGTTAAAAGAAATTGCCAAACTGTTTCCCAAGTTTTACTTGTATTTGTGGAAGTGGCTGTTCCAGTTTATATTCCCACTAGCAGTATGTGAGTGATTCAATTTTTTCAAATCCCTTTTTTATATAGATGATAGATAGGTAGATAGATACACAGATAGCTATAAATAGCTATAAATATAAATTTGACAGACTGGACCCCATCAAAATTTTAAAATAATTTTTGTTTGTTACATACACTTGGAAGAGATTAAAAGACTAGTGTCAAAGCTGAACTCAATGTTTTCAAATCACACATCTAACAATGGACTTTAGATGTGTGATTTGTAAACATTGAGTTTATAATGTAATATATAATATATAAGTTTATATATAAGAACACTCAGCACATAACAGTGAACAAATAACAGTTAATCTATTTATGCTTCGTCAAAGCATAAAAAGATGCTGAACATTATTAGTCATTACAGAAATGCACACTTAAAAACATGATGAGATAGCACAGTTCGTGTATTAGAATAGCTAATATTAAAATTATTGACCAACCAAAAGTTGGGAATTTGGAACAACTAGAACTCTCATCCATTGCATTCATAACAAAACCTGCCAATATCCTATGCCAGTGAGGACATAGGGATTCTGAAATAGTACAACAACTTTAAAAATAGTTTGACTGTTTCTTGAAATGTTAAGCAGACATTATCTATACCATCCAGCTATTATATTCTCAGGTAATTATCCAAGATAAATAGTGGATATGTTCATATAAAGATTTGTATCTGTAAATTTATAATTACTATATTTGTAATTGCCAAATGGCTCCAAAAATTGTGGTATACCTATACAATGAAACAGTAGTTGGCAATAAAAAGGTGTTAACTATTGATACACAACAATATAAATGAATTCCAGAATCATTATTTTCAATGACAGATCCCAGAGTATGTACTCTATGATCTCATTTTGTACAAAATTTTAAAAATATGTAATCTGATTTCTATAACATATAATGGCTTCATATAGATACTAGGTAAGTGGTTGCCTGGTGACGAGATGGGGAGGTAGAAGGAGCAGAAATTATGAAGGGGCGATTAGTATGTTCATTATTTTGAATGTGTTGGTAGTTTCATCAGGGTATATATATTATATATAATATACATTATATATAAATTATATATAATATACACATTATATATATGTCAAAACTTATCAAATTATACTATACACACACGTGTGTGTGTGTATGTGTGTGTATGAAGTTTATGTCAATTATGTTTCAATGAAGCTGTTAAAAATGAATTGGGTGGGACACTTGGGTGGCTCAATGGGTTAAATCCTCTTCTTTCAGCTCAGGTCATGATCTCAGGGTCCTGGGATTGAGTCTCGCACCGGGCTCTCTGCTCAGCAGGGAGTCTGCTTCTCCCTCTCTCTCTGCCTGCCTCTCTGCCTACTTGTGATCTCTGTCAAATAAATAAATAAAAATCTTAGAAAAAATGAATTGGGATTTAACAGAGGGTAGGAGTAGTTACTGAAAAAACTAATTAGTAGGTATAAAATTTATATGAGCAATATGTGTATGGTTTTAAGTAAGGACATCATTAAAAGTGCCACAAGACACCAACATTTTTTAAATCAATGATAAATAAAATGAATAACAGAAACAAAAATATTACTACTTGAAAGAACTGCCAGGGGTGTCTGGACGGTGCAGTCAGTTAAGCATCCAACTCATTTGGCTCAGGTCATGATCTTAGGGTTGTGAGATCAAATCCATGTTGGGCTGCAAGCTCAGTGTAGAACTTGCTTGAGATTCTCTCTCCTTTTCCCTCTGGCCCTTCTGCTCATGCTTGCTCTATCTTTAAAATAAATAAATCCTAAAAAAAAAAGGAAAAAGTGCCTGGATTATTTCACTCATTTTCTAAAAAGCTTAATAATTAAGGGGAGTGGTGTAAGTGGCTTCAGAAATAACAAATAAATATGTTTTCAATAGAATGGAGACAAATAGTCTTTGCAACAAATAATGTTGGCATAATTAAGCTTCCACATTAAAAAAAAATAAAAATCCTCACCCTCTCACATCCACTATATGCAAAAATTAACTTAAAGTTCATAGTCTAAACCTAAAAATTTAATTCTTCTAGAAGAAGACATAAGAGAAAAAACCGAGCTAGGCAAACATTTCTTAAATATGACAACAAAAACACAATTCATTAAGGAAAAAAATTGGGTTTCATCAAAGTTAAAATCTTCTTGTAACTGAAAAACAGTTAATAAAACGGAAATATAAACCATAAACTTGAAGAAAATACTTCAAAATCCATACCTAAAAGGGACATGTATCCAGATTGTAAAAAAGAATTCTCAAAACTCAATAAATAATAACCAAACAACCCAACAAATAGGACAAGATATTTGAACAAACACTTCACCAAAAAGCTCTATTCATGGCAAATAGCCACATGAAAGCATGGTTAATGTCATTAGTTACTGGGACAATGGAAATTAGAAGCATAATGAAATATCATTGCATACCTTTTTTTTTTTTTTTAAATTTTTTTATAACAAAACCTGCCGATATCTTATGCCAGTGAGGACATAGAGCAAACGTAGCTCTCGCACATTCTTGGTGGGAATGCATAACGGTAAAGACAATTTGCACTATATTTTGGCAACTTTGTATATAGTTAAACATGCACCTATCAATGACCCCCAAATGCCACTCCTAAATGTTTACTTAGTGAAATGAAAGCCTGTGTTCACACAACATTTCTTCCAGTGGTAACTAATCGTCTTTACCGTATGGCTCGATGGTTTCCAAACATGTATATTGGAATCATCTGGAGTTTTGTTTTTGTTTTAATATTCCAAAACTTAAACCACATCTCTGACCAATTAAATTAGAATCTCTGGATTTGAGATACAAGCAAGAATGTTTTCTTGATGCTCCCTAAGTGATTCCGGTGTGCTGACAAATTTGGGAACCACGGGTATAGCTTAAAAGATACATATCATGGCTACTATTAACTACTTTACAGAAAATTATAGGCACTGTAAGTGTGAAAAAAAAAGAAAATAAAATGAAGATAGTATTCTTGATGCAAAATAAAGGAGGGGTTAAGAGATGTTTGACATATGATGAGGCTTTAGGGTAAAAGGACAATTCTCAGTAACTGACAATTTAATTCTTGATAAATGATGACCTAATGTCCATTGTCCTATCATGGTTAATATTTTTAGTCAAACCCTCACTGACTACCAGAATTTTTATTAGATTGTTTGAAGATTTCTTTGATAATTTTTTTTCTTTTTTTTAAAGATTTTATTTATTTATTTGACAGAGAGAGATCACAGTAGACAGAGAGGCAGGCAGGGAGAGAGAGAGAGGAGGAAGCAGGCTCCCTGCTGAGCAGGGAGCCTGATGCGGGACTTGATCCCAGGACCCTGAGATCATGACCTGCGCCGAAGGCAGTGGCTTAACCCACTGAGCCACCCAGGTGCCCCGATAATTTTTCTTTTGACACTCTCCCCAATTAGCACAGTAGAATTTATAAGATAATGTTTAAAAATTAATTTGAATCTATTTCCTTCTTTCCACTCTAAAATGCACACACAAATATATATTTTTACCTAGGCACACTCATAATTTTTTTATGTATCAAACAGACACCTTTTGATTGTAATTCATCTGGCATTTAGCATCATGTTTGCATACTTTTGGCAGTGGTCAAAATTCCTGAATGTTGCTTCTAAGCATTCTTGGGGTCTCCAGATCAACATACTGTTGGATATAAATACATCCTTGATCCCACTTTATTATTGAAATAGACTAGTCAAAGAGATAACTGTGGGAGTAATTTCCATGAATTTAAGGGTGAGGTCATTCACAAATTAGTTCTCCAATTTCCCTCTGCCTTTTTGCAAAATACAAGAGAGACTCGAATACATTTCAGTTTTATTTCATACCATCAGCTTCTATGAAATAGGTTTTCTGCTTCTTTGCGCTCAGAAAAATTGAGCTGCTTATTTCCTGTATCTTTGCTCTCCTGGCCAAAGATCTTGGCTCTCCTATTTTTAGAAAACACACACACACACACATTCTCATTCCAATCCTCTTCTTCTTATAGCACTTCTAATAATACCAAATCTGCAACATCTGCCTGCTTGTAACTCTGCCTGAGGGCTCATTTAAAGTAGAGCTTTACCTTGCCTCCCGTTTGCCATTGTGATGGTTCACATCACATGTCTCAATTTAAATTAATTTCTATATTATGTATTTATCATGGCAATCATGAGATGCATTCTAAATCCTGAGTGTAAAATGCCATAAAACACATAACATGAAAATGTCATTAACCTATATTTAAAGAACAAATTGCTTGATAGTTTTAATATATAGTGAGAAGAGTTGAAGGTATTTTATTGTATATATGTATCTAAAACTATGTAAATACACTTTGATGTCTTCACAGCCTAAACCTATGTTTTCTACATTACTTTTTTATCTGTATATATGTAAATATGTCTGTAGAGTAGCTTGAAAATAAACCCAAAAACAGATTTTTAAAATATGGGTGTAATTATAATGATAATTAAGTCAATTATTTTGATATCATTGTTGAAATGTTTGAATGGAACCTGTACTTATTTCTAAGGATTGCATTGTATCGATTAGATGAATTGGATATAAACTTTGTCATTGGATAGAAGGGAAAAGATCAGAATAAATTTAAAAGAGAGAAAATCTTATTTTATGAAATGAGTAACATACTTACTGAACTTACTCCTTTTTGGAATTTTTCGGGAAAATTGTAACTGAAAAAAGCACAACAGTGGACAAAATACGTTCCTGTCACATAAGGCAACGCCCTACTCTTGTTCAAGCTCCATAAATACTTCCTGTCCCTGGCACATCGTCTCTTCACTCAAATCATGAATGTGGAATGATCTTGTACCACCACTCCCAGTACCGGTGACTTCTGACGCCGTCATGAAGTGTCAGAAAACATGATGACTACGGGAATGTGTCAAGAACTAAATAAAGACCATGGACTGAATAAAGCACCTGGACACAGAAAACTATACATCATCTCCTTTGCTTCCTTTTTGAAAGTTGTCATATACAGTGTATTTTTAGCAGGAAGGGAATGGGATGATTTTGCTTAATGCTCGACAGCTGCTCATTAGGCAGATCAGAACGAGATAAGCGGGATGAGATATTGGTGAAAATTGCAGAGTAGGTACTAGGGGTATTGGATTTCAAGTCCTCCTCACTGACCTTGAGTGACCTTGAAGTCTTATTTTCCTCTTGCTATTCCTGGCTCTTCCAGCCTCAGAGTTGGGGTGAGACACTCTCCCAATATCTCTGGCTCCGACTGGAATTTGTAAAGCTTTGAGATTCTTCAAGTTGCCAGTTCCCCTTAAAATCACTGGCCAAAAAAGATGTTTCTGTCATTATCTCATTTGGGTGGGATCCTCATTAAACATAAAGAGTGAGAGGGATGCACGGATGGAATGGTTGAGAAAGCAAAGTTTGTTTGGTGAAAATCTATTCTTGGTGAGGTTTTAATCAGATTGGCTTCACATGGCGGTTACCTTGTCATTAGGTAATTCTATTTTATGTCAACTAAATTGAATGTATTCAAACATGAGATATATAATCAAATGCAAACATGTATTTTGGTCCAATCAAGTGAATGTAGGCAGTTGCCAGGTTTGTAATGTATAGATCTACAGATCTATGTTTTTCAGTTAGTCTTTTGTTCCAGGGTAGAAAGATACCCCTCTGTTTTAGACCAAGGGTTCAGAAGATAATAAAGCTTTTGCTTATTAAATAAGCTGAAATTAGCAAACATGAATACATTGAGATCTCAGTGTTTTAAAATATTTTTGGTCTATAACCTGAGTGAGTTTCCTTTCTGGGGCCTTTGAGTTCTAAGATGTTAAGATGAGAACTACTTCTTGCAAAGAAATTACTTGGGGCTTCTGAAAAACATGAGTTCATAAGAATCTTGCATTTTTTTCACTAGTCATCACTGTGGTAAACAGTTTATATTAGCCTTATTTCCTTTTTCATGCAATGTAATACTGATACTATTGATTTAATGGTTGTCAGAAGTGCACAATTTGATTTAAGTTTGTTAATGTATAATTTGTGAAAGAACTTTGGCCTCTCACATGTTTTACACATTATAGTATTGATTTGAATGAGAGATATTTTTTACAAAATCCTAGTAGTGAAGGCCTGATAGAGCTAGAGCATGATCCCCCTAAATGAGGCTTTGTGATGGACTCCATTACAATCCATCACCTGGGGAGTCATGAGGAGCCTGAGCTGGCAGCCATGCTGGTTATGAGGCCTACTGTGACTAGGGGAGGGAAATTCGGAGACAACATTAGCTGTGGGTTTTCACAAATAAGTTGCCTATGGTCAGCATTTATGATTCTGATGAGCCACCGTTTCCAATGTTTGAGATGCCGTGGGCCCATGCCAACATTCAGACCGAGTCTGTGCCAGAGCTCCTCAGTACCATCCATGGCCTAGAGTACATTTCTGTGGAAAGATATGACTCAGTGGGTACATTTCCATTATAATGGGTAATAGAGCAATAAATTCATTTCTCCTAAAAATAGTTATTTTATAGAGCCTCTCCAATAAAAATTTATAACGTTAAAATGCCCACTCATAACCAGACTCCAACTCTGTAAATTCCACCCCCGAAATGCAGTTCAGTTTCCCAAATCATCAAAGACAGAGGAAGAAAAGGGACTAAGTGCTGGACCTGTCATCAGGACACAGTGATAATGGTGTTGGATACATCGTCCAAGCCTGTGAATAAGTCACAGGTCAAGTCCTTTTTATCTTGAATTTCAAGCTAGCTTCTAGTACTCAAGGCCACTGAAGAGAAATGCTTTAAAATTCCTAGCCCAGGGCCGTATCATTTACTAAGAACATTTGAAGAAAACAAAATCTGTATTTTTGGCAATATATTTTTTTCCCTGGGAGATAAAATCAGTTAATATTTTGGAAATATTCAAGTTTTGACTAAAACGCTGAGCTTTCTCTGATCTCAGTAAACTAATTCTTGCTGTAAAAGTCAGGCATCATCATGTTTTGCTCTGAAAAAAATCACATAGGATATAAGCCAACTTCTTAATGAAAATCTGGCTGTAGCTAACCACAGAGGGCAAAGGGGCCATAGGTAACATGAATTAACTTGTCTGCCAGATCTAGCTGATTTTTTTTTTTTTTTTTGGACATACAGCCTCCCTACTACTCAGAGCACACTTCTGTCTAAAAATGGCTTTTCTCCAAGGCACAGTAAACTGCTATTCCCCCAAGGTGAACACTGCAATATGTCTGGACTAAGGCACTTTGCTCTCCAGAACAGATGTGACAGGAAGACAACACGTGACCAGACTGAGTCAGTTCATTTGTTGGCCATATGTCAATTGCATAATCTCCAGCAAGTATTCCGTGGCCCCGAGACGGAGTTTAGTTCTGTTCCTCTCGGGTATGCTTGGGCTTAGCAGCTCCCACTAATGAATGGCAAATGGGATGTCTGACACTAATGAGATTAGGTAACAAAAAGCTTGTGACTTGGGTCTGGGATTCTCTCCCTCACTCTTCTCATCTCTTTATGTCTTTATGTCTCTGTCTCTATCTCTCTGGGATAGATCATTCTAGGGGAGACTAGTTATACTGTGAGACTCATGTGGTGAGGTCCTGAAAGCTTTGGTCAACAGCGTGAGGACCTGAGTCTGCCAACATCCACAGTAGTGAGCTTGGAATCTGACTTACCAACCCTAACTGAACCTTAAGATGATTGTAACCCTAGCTGAGCAATTGACTGAAACGTTGTGAAGGACCCTGATCCAGGACAGCTCATATAAGAAACTCCTAGATTCTTGACCTTCAGAAACTGTGTGAGATAATACATGTTTATTATTTTTAAGATGCTAAACTAAGTTTGGGGGTTATCTGCTATATCTCAAAAGATAACTAATCCAATTGGTTTCTTTTTTATTTAAATTTAATTAGCCAACATATAGTACATCATTATACTCCAATTGGTTTCAATGACAAATCATGGTCAGAGTCCAACATTTGCCCCTCGTTTCTTGGTTGTTTGTTACTAGACCATTTTGAAGTCATCCCTTCTCTTCCCACTGACTTTAACAATTAGAATTTCTTAAGACTCCATCCTTCGTCCTCTCTTCCTCTTATTCTATAATCTTAGAAGACCTTATTTTCCTGCATCTCCTCAAATACTAATCAAGAACTTACTAATTGGTAGATTCCATTTTCTAAACTAGGGTTTTTCAACTTTGGCACTTTCAATGTTTTGAATAGGTTAATTCCTTGTTGGAAAGGACTGTCTTAAGCATTGTAGAATATTTAATATTATAACTGATCTCTACATTCTAGATGCCAACTACACCCTCCCCTCTCAGTACTGAAAATCAAAACTATCTCCAGGCATTGTCAAATATCTCCCCTGGGCTCTGTGTGGAGCAGGGAGGTGGGGTGGAGGGAGCAGCAAGGTATGACCAGCTGAGGATAACTTTTCTAGACCTTTCTTCAGATTCAGATCCATATATCCAACCACCTATCTAAGGCTTATCAAAGGTCTCCACCTATAGAGTATAATTCTTCATATTAAAATTTGAATTCATAATCTCCATCTTTTCCCCCAACTCTTGCTGGAAACCTCATTACTTGAAGTGTTTCCCCATTTCATGGAAACTACCAGCTGCTCAGAGCCTAAATGGCAAACTCTTCACCACTGTCGATGGGGCTTTATATACTCTATCATTGCTTGTCTTTTCAACTTTACCTCAGAGACTCTGACTTTCCATTGTTGCACAGTAAATATTTTATTGTCTTCAGAGCATTTTTTGTGTCAGTCTCCTTCCCATGTCATTGCCCTTGCATGTGTTTCTTCTGCCCAAAATGCAATCAATCCTCTTTCCTCTTTTGCTAATTTCCTCTTTGCTAATTCAAAACCATCTTCAAATCTACCAGCTAAAATGTCATTTCTTGGGCACCTGGGTGGCTCAGTGGGTTAAGCCGCTGCTTTCGGCTCAGGTCATGATCTCAGGGTCCTGGGATCGAGTCCCGCATCGGGCTCTCTGCTCAGCAGGGAGCCTGCTTCCTCCTCTCTCTCTCTGCCTGCCTCTCTGCCTACTTGTGATCTCTCTCTGTCAAATAAATAAAATCTAAAAAAAAAAAAAAATGTCATTTCTTCAAGGAAACCCTCCCTGATTGAGTCAGACCCGAGTTAGTCCTCCAGTTATACCCTCAGTCAGTACCTGCCTCTTCTTTTTTTTTTTTTTAAGATTTTATTTATTTATTTGACAGAGAGAGATCACAAGTAGGCAGAGAGGCAGGCAGAGAGAGAGGAGGAAGCAGGCTCCCTGCTGAGCAGAGAGCCTGAGGTGGGGCTTGATCCCAGGACCCTGGGATCATGACCCAAGCTGAAAGCAGAGACTTTAACCCACTGAGCCACACAGGTGCCCAAGTACCTGCCTCTTCTTTTTAACAATTGTAATTATTTTTTGAAACTTTAGTATCCCCTCTTCCTCCCATCACCAATAATGTTAGCTTCATTAAAGAAGGTACCATGTGTGGGCTCCTTCACCTCTGTATAACTTATATCTAGGTCAGTATCTGCCTAAAAGCTGTCACTCAGAAAATATTTGTAGATTTAAAAAATAAATGGCTAAATGAATAAACCAAGAGGTAACAGGAATTCCACTGTTCAAGCTACTAAAGTCTGGAGGTGACGCAACAGGACTTGGTGAGGTCCTAAGCATCTCTTTTTTTTTTTTTTCCAATTTATTTATTTTCAGAAAAACAGTATTCATTATTTTTTTACCTCACCCAGTGCTCCATGCAAGCTGTGCCCTCCATAATACCCACCACCTGGTACCCCAACCTCCCACCCCCCCGCCACTTCAAACCCCTCAGATTGTTTTTCAGAGTCCATAGTCTCTCATGGTTCATCTCCCCTTCCAATTTACCCAAAAGCACATACCCTCCCCAATGTCCATAACCCTACCCCCCATAAGTGACTCTTAATCTCTTAATCTAAGCATCTCTTTCAGTATCTTTTTTGTACAAATATCTTCCACTTTTGTAATTTGGGAAACGTATGCTAGAACTTTAGGTGTGAACTTCGCTAATTCCTGTAAGAGACAAAGAACATTATTGAACACTTAATTATGAAACTGTTATCAGAACTAATAAACCAACTGGTGAAACTATATATATAACATGAATAGTAATATATAAACGGAGTGAAATTTTATTCTGAAATGTGTCAAAATACTTCAATTTTATAAGTGTAAATGAAAATGCTTTTTTTAGAAATTATAATTTAAAAATGGATATATCTGAACACATTAAAAATTTCCTATATGGCTAAAAGTGACAATCATTCTTAAAATTCTAGAGAACTGACAAATGTATAATAAAGTAGTGCCATCATTATATTTTTTAAAAATTCCTACACATTAATAAGAAAAAAGGCAAATAATTTACTAGAAATAATTGAAGAAGAGGAGTGTACAAAAAGTAGAATGAATAATAAATACCATTTCAATAAAAAATAACACATCCTGGTTTACAATGGTAAAACACTGGAAACAACCTATATGTCTAACAATAAAGAAATGTTTAACTAACTGAATCTTCCTAAGATAAATTTCTATTTAGAAAATCAAACTGGGGCTATAAGTCTATATTTATTGATGAGTCGGTATGTGTATATTTATGAATAAACACTCCCACACACATAATTTTTTTCACATAAGTGAAAAAAGGAATGTTATACAGATATTATGATACCATTTTCATAAAAATGCGTATGTTGTGCATATGGTCATAGAAATAGGTTAGATAAAAAAGCATTAGTGTGGTGATTATGTTTGGATGATAGAATTCTGTAATCACTTAAGCTATATGTATTGGTCTAAATTGTTTACGACGCATATCCATTTCTTTTATAATCAAGAAAAAGCTAGATTAATTTGGGAAAATAATTCAAAAAACCAACCTTAAAGGTTTTAGATTTTCTTCAGGAAAATAGTTTAAATTCTGAGAATTTTAGCTCTAAAGATCCTGGGAACAAAATTTCTCTTAAGAAGTGTGTCTTGTGATACTAGCTTCGAATGATATAATTTTGCATTCTTTAAGCAACAATCAAAATAAAATTTCACCCAAATTTTAAATCTTCCTAGAACTCATTCATCACATCAGTCAGGAAATTGGGATATACTTTACTATCCCAAATGAAAATTAAAGCCATCTGCTAATTCCATAGCATACTTTGCCTAAATGTTTTGCAAAATCTTGTAACTTGATAAAAGCAAAAAAAAAAAAAAAAAAGAAAGAAAGAAAAAAAGAAAGAGGCAAACAGGGCATCAATTCTTCTTTAAACTTTGGCCAAAGACCATACCTTGGGGACCATGCCATCAATGGAGGGGTGTCTTCTGCACAGGGGTTCGGGGGGAGTGTCTTCACAAAATATATTGTCCTGTTTGTCCCTGAGTTCTGATTCAGTTTCATAATGGTGAGCAAAGGAGCTGGGCTTCTCCAGTGGGTTAGAGGAAGGCTGTTAATGCACCGTTTTATCTTTCTTTTGCCATAATTTTCTGTTGAACCCTAAGGGCCAAATTTAGAAATGTAGATATGCCAGATGTGCTCATAAAATTGAACACATACCTGTGTTGCGTACCAAACTACCCCCTCAGCCCCTCAAAGTTTCCTCTTGCACTGTGTTCTGATTTCCCCGTGCTGCCTGTAATGGCCCCAGCAGGCGGAGTTTCCTCCCTGTGTTCTGAGCAGGCTGGCAGTCCCAGTGCCGAGAAGACCAGTGATGAGATCCTCGCATATAAGTACAAGTTGCATTATGTCAACCTCAAATAAAGTCATAACACAAAAACAAAACATTCATAAATTGATAGAAATGATAGAACATCAAATGAGATACATGAATTTTATCTTCTCATTTGTATATTCTTGTCTCCCTGTCTATAAACATATGTTTGCACATGCTGTGTATTGATAGATTAACATATAAAATTACAACACTGCATTTGCAAAACTGTAGTTAAGGTTGTCTTCCATTTATATTTCTGTGGTTTTATATCTGAACCATAAACATCCTTTCTGGGCTGAAACCTGGCTTGTAGTGCAAAACTAGAAGTGGGCTCATCTTTCTCCTCAGAGTGGGGTAAATTTCACAGAAATGCTTAGATCTTTTGGAATATTTCTTTTTTTTTTCATTGACCTAATAAAACCTCTTTTAAAAAACTGACCTCTAAAAATGTAGAGGTTAGAATTTCTCACCATGATTCAGAACAGAAAATGGACAGAACATTATTTTCTATATTAGGGAGAAGGGAGTATGTGGTTTTTAACTCAATAATAATTTAAAGTATTTTATGATCATTTGACAAGACAAGAGTATTTAATGACATTTCAAATTAAATAATTAAAAAATCCAGAACAACATAAGAAACCCACTTAGCTTTTGGTGAGATGATGAAATATTGTGACATGGTGATTTAAAGTTGCTTTCTAAATGATGCTAACAAGATAATTAGGAGGCCCATTAAAGTATGTATTCACATTACATTTTTAAAAAATTGTTTTTGAGGAAAAGAGTTACTCAAGTATCAAGGGTATTAACACTATTTTGAAATTGAATGAGTTCAATATTCTGCTTTGAAGTAAATTTTTCATAAGAATTATAAATTTGAACTTGAAAAGTCAAATTTACTTGTTAGATTATTTCCTGTACATTACTGGAATTCTCATTATTCTTGTGGTGGTTCTGGACACTGATTATTTTAATCAAGTTGCTTGTTTGCTTAGACTTGGCTTCCATTTATTAGAAAAGCATGTTCTGAAAGTTAAATCTCTCTGTCACAACAATGGGTTAAATACAAGGCAGATGGTTTTCAAATCACATGTTGTTTTTATAACTTTAAAATACCTTTAAGTCCTTTTTCAGTACCTTCCAATAATTCTCAGAAGAAATTTCCTTTCCGTCCTTTCTTCTTTTTCCTTTCCTTCCTTCCTTCCTTCCTTCCATCCATCCTTCCTTCCTCCCTCTCTTTCTCTTTTCATTTTGGAAGCGAGAAAAAATGGGTATTTTGTGGAATGGCGGGTGCATATTTACTCAAATTTAGCTGTGAACATATGGCCTATATTTCTCTCATGGTACGTAACTTTAAAAGTTCCAATAGGGAAATATATGGCTAAAATACTTTGGGGGTTTGCACACCGAATCTGAAACATTGATCATGATATTTTGAGCTCTTGATATCTTCTATTTCGGCTCCGCACATACTCCTGCCCAATACCAGAGCTTGGAGGAGCAAGGAAATGAGCAGTTTTCCAGAGCTGGCAACACAAAATTCGGACTTATTCCCGCGGTGGTGGTAAGTTATAATACTCATCCCCAAAGGCTCTTTTCTTTTGGCCTAACTTCTGCTACTGCCGTCTCCTGGGAGTTGAGAAGTTACGTGGGCTCCTCCACCTCCCTAGAGCCTACAATGTGTGTGATTTCGTAAGCTCTCCATCCTTCGCCACTCACCATGTGAAGCGTTTGGACTTGCTTACACTTCACTGCCTGGTAGCAAATGCTTCCTGTCATCGTTCCCTGTGGACTGAATCAGAATAATTCAGTCACCACCCAAGCGGGAAAGCTAGTGATGGGTCTGTACCAGGAAGACTCAACAATCCTGATACAGGGCAGAACGCTGACATTATTCAAAATTAGAGACCTAACTCACTTCTCCTCTCCATCAAAAAAAAAAAAAAAAAAAGAAAAGGAAAAAAAAATAGAGATCTAGATCTTATTTCCTATGCAGTCAAGTATATACATTTAAAAATCGTACCATTTCTCATTTCTCATAGGACATAAATGTTTCCTTTTTCTTACTGCTAGGTGGCACTTGACAGATGCAAATGACTTCAAACATGGCATATCCAGCATACTCATATCCTGAAGTTTTCAGTGGGAAAGGTAGATGGTTTCTGGAATGTTTATTAGTTCGTTAGTAAGCATTTAGGAGAAGAAGAAATCTCTAACAAATGTAATACAGTCTGAATTACAGAGAAGAGAGATTCTTGATCATTTCCCCCCCTGACGTGTCCTCCTACACCTGGTAGAAGCAGATATCTGAAAGTTAATGGTTGAACCCATTTCTCAGGAAATAGTCATGTAAGCTGATATTCTCTCTTGCATATAGGATAAAGAGAATGAAGTGTCGTGCTAGTTGAGGGCAATGCTAAGAACACATATAATGCTTAACACGGTTCTTAGAAAACAGACCTCCCTCCCAGTAGTAATCGAATAAAGGAATGAAGGAATGAATTGGTAAATACACGAATGAGGTACTGTTTTGGGGGAGACAGGCGGCCTCTTTACCTATTAGTCTCCTGCAAAGATCTCTGAGGCACACTGCTCCCGGGAGCCAGAAAAACTCACCCATGTGTGGATGCTATCCTGACGGTATTACCGCCGGCTTCTGTGTGCAGACTTGTCGTGGTGCTGGCTAGATCAGCCACTGTGTGGGCTCGTGGGATAGAGGGAACGATCTCCGTATTGTTGTTTGCTCTTTGTTTACCCTAGGCTGATGCTGGGGACAGCGATTGTTAATGTTATGAAAGCATTACTGTGAAATATTTGTGCTTTACTGGATGCCAGAAATGTGGCATTTTTCCTATGAAGAAGGACACTTGGCCAATATTCTGTTACTTTGATGAAGTCTTCAGGCCTTTAGACCATCATCCCCATTTTTAGCTAGAATATAATGGATGTTATTTTAGGTGGTAGGTGACCTTATACTTAATCTATCTATCTATCTATCTATATACACACACACACACACACACACACACACACATATATATTATATATATATACACACACACATATATTTATATACATACATACACACACATATATATGTATATATATAATACATCTATTATATATAGCATAAATTTATATATAAATATACTATATATTTATATATAGTATATAATATAACAATAAATATATCATATTAAATATATAATTAATGTACATAGATATATGTATTTTTTATTAAAAGCTTTTATTTATTTATTTGACAGAGAGAGAGATCACAAATAGGCAGAGAGGCAGGCAGAGAGAGAGGAGGAAGCAGGCTTCCTGCTGAGCAGAGAGCCTGATGTGGGGCTCGAACCCAGGACCCTGAGATCATGACTTGAGCTGAACACAGAGGCTTAACCCACTGAGCCATCCAGGCACCCCTTTAAAATATTGGTCCTACTTAATATACACTGTCATGATGCTGTCATCATCCCTTGCTGCCAATGATTTAAGTCACATTGTTAATGTGGATCTTACCAATGCAGTCACACTGTCTCCTATGCTACTCTAACCTCCCATCTTGCTCCTGCAGAAGTTTTCCACTGCAAGCAAAGAGTCTACTGACTACTTCCCACATCTTGAATTTATGGGCGGCATTTGTGAAGAATGATGGTAGAGTCCACACTGTTCTTCACCCATCTGTACGTGAAACTGACAGACATGGTGGCTTCTAGGAAGATGATCTTCATTTTCCCACTAATGGGCACTGAGTCTTAATGGCATTCTCAAAAGAAGAAGAAGAAGAAGAAGAAGGAGAAAAAGCAGAAGAAGTAGCAAAACAAATATAATATTGTTCACAACTCAGTCTCACAGGTTTTTTTTTTTTCTTTTCTTTTCTTTTTTTTTAAAGATTTATTTATTTATTTATTTTTTTGACAGAGAGATCACAGGAGACAGAGAGGCAGGCAGAGAGAGAGGGGGAAGCAGGCTCCCTGCTAAGCAGAGAGCCTGATGCGGGACTCGATCCCAGGACCCTGAGATCATGACCTGAGCCGAAGGCAGCGGCCTAACCCACTGAGCCACCCAGGTGCCCTCCTTTTTTTTAAAAAAAAATATTTACTTATTTGAGAGAGAGAGAGACAAAGAGTGAGCATCAGCCAGGGGGAGGAGCAGAGGGAGAGAGAGAGAGAAGCAGACTTCGTATTGAACAGGGATCCCCATTAGGGTTGGGCTCGATCCCAGGACCCTGGGAACATGACCTGAGCCAAAAGCAGATGCTTAACTGACTGAGCCACACAGGCACACCTCCCAGTTTCTTTCTATTGAACACTAAATGCCCTGAGAGACCCTACTTTAGATTCCGTCCCCAGCTGAGTCTGCAGTTTGAAGCAAATTGGAGCGGATGCCACAGAAGTAAAGCATTCAGTGCAAGTGTCGACCTCGGTCTTTGCTGAGGACGAGTCCTTCCCCTGAGGCAGGAAAGAAGAGCTCTACTGCCCAACGCAGAACTGCTCATCTGGTACAGAGAAACTCCAGAACCTAGTAGAGGAAAGAAGAATGTGTTCTTAAGGGAACTTTAGATGCCTTCTAATAAATCTGATGTGCTTAAAAAATCCCCGAGGAGTTTAAAAAAAAGTCTGGATGTGTTTTCTCAAATAACTATTTAAAGCATATTAGAGTTTTTTAATTGCACCAGGGACTTTTCAAAGCATATCAGGACAAAACAGTAGAGTATAGGCCCCAATATGCTAATTAATAGATAGCTAGACCCCTGAAATAAAGCTGCAACACTCCATTAATCAGGCAGTAATTGAATTGGCACCGTGCTTTTGTGCAAACTACATGATAATTGAAAACGCAAACCTGGCAATGGTGAGGCTAAGGTCCTCCCTCCACCATGGTGGCTACCGGGGCATCCGGCTTCCTGTGGGCAGCGGGCCATTGACCTTCACTGCCAGGGGGCTCTGCAGAGGGAGAAAGTCAGCTGTTCTCTGATCCAGTGCAACTTTGTCTCCTGCTGAGATGGTCTTTTAGGTATGTGATATCCAGTGGTCTCATGCGTGACCCCATGGAAATACTCGTAATGGCTGATACGATTTTCTCTGTTACCTAAAGACATCTGCCAATTAATGTGATTATAAAATAATAGTGAACAACAGATGTTTCATTTGCTAATTTTATATCTGACTGTTTGAAAGCTAACTACCTGGGGATTTAACTGGCAAATACTACTTTGCTTACGAAAAAAGAAACAATGCATGCGTTCCCCCCCCAACACACACACACAGCTGATATGATCTAATTCTGGATATTGGTTGCCTATAGTAAGCACTCAGTGAGAGGGAGACTGATTGCTTCTAAATGAAGAGAAGAAAAATAGCATTTTAAGCCCTTTTTTCTACAAACAAAGCATTAAGCATATCGCTATACCCAAAAAAGGCTGTTGCAATAAAAGAGTTTAGCTTGTCATACTGTGATGATAATGGGTGGAAAAAAGATGTGGATAAAATGAAGATTGACATGAGTTTTCCATCTAGAACTTTAAAACAAATCATATGGAAAAGCTGGGAGAACTTTGACATTTGCCTGCCCTCTAACTAGACAGGGAGAGCGTCAGGACCACCAAATCACGGTGCAAGAATGAGCTTTGGGGATCTGGCAAGAAATATTGTAAGAAATTTAGGAAAAAATACTTAAGCAATATTATAATTAAATATTTTCATTCTACTTTGAGCATTTTCTTCCCCAGTGAAGGTGCTTAGAGTGTGAGATAGACCTGAGATGTGTTTTCCTAAGGACAGGCTCTTACCTGAGTCAGACCTTCCTTAGAGCTGTGATCCTTTGCTGTCTCTGTGGCAAGAGGTCAGCTCTGGGTGGGAGTTCTTTTTACTGCTTATGTTATTAACTACTACTTAATAAAGTGTCAGTGAAGGGAAAGAAAACAACAACCTTGGATTAGGGTATTAAATATGCCCCTACCTATAGGATATCAGGCAATTTCCCTACCCATTTAAGTCCCTTATCTGTCCAGAGGAATCTGTATAAGATTAGGGTTTTTAAAATCCTTTCTAAATTTGTGCCCCTTTGGTAAAAGTAATAAATACCCTTAGTTTTCCTTTTAAATATTTCATATTTATGGGTACCTGGGAGACTCAGTAGGTTAAGCATAGGACTCTGGTTTTGGCTCAGGGCATGACCTCAGTTTCCTGAGATCTAGGAGCCCCATGTTGGGCTCTGTGCACTCAGTGGTGAGTCTGCTTCTCCCTCTCCCTCTGCCCATCTTCCCATTCACATACTGTCTCTCTGAATTAATAAACAAATTTTAAATTTTTTCATATTTATGTGTAGCCCCATTTGAAGAAATCCCAAATTGAAGTTACATGGAACATGGCTTGTTTTCCAAACCTCAGCTTCCCCCCAAGTTTCTGAGAAGTGACTTCCACAATGGCCACCCAGCCACCAGTTCTCCTGTCTGCCCATCAGGAGACAGGTGTCCCGGAGCGGGCCCACATCCAAGGTCAGGACTTCAACGCCAAAAGGGAAGTTTTCACTGTGCCAGAGTACCTTGTCCTTACAACCTCTCATTTGCAGATTGAACTTTGTTATCAGTAAATATATATAAATTTTTTTTGTTGTTATTTTCCATGTAATGTGATAGAACTTTAGCAAGCATTCACCAATGACTATCAATTCAGAACACCATGCCCATGCCATGGCTTATGAGTCTCTTGTCCATAAAACAAAAGATCTGATGTTTGCTTTTCTTAGTCAGAGCTCTTCCTAAAGCCCAAACGTGCTTGGTTTTACTTTTATATCTCAAGGCTTTATACAGTGAGTTTTTGTCATCTTGTGCTAGCAAGTGTGTTTTGTTTTTTTTCTCCCTCTGTTCCCAAGCTTTATTCCTTATCATCTGCTCTGGATCCCTTTTCTCATAGGTTCACGGTCATTCACGGTCACTCATGGTCATTCACGGTCCTGCAGAAGTCCATGCTCCAGTGTCTCTGTTTCAGTGCACTGCCAGGGCTGAAAGTTCTCCACTCCTAGCTTGACTTTTTTCTCAATTTTGGCTCAGAGTGGGCTTGGAATCATTTTCAAAATCTTGATTTCTTCTTACTTGACTCGCCCTTTGTTTTCTTTGCCTAGCTCAGATCCAAGACCTGTAGATTTAGCTCTAAAACAGAAGTCCTATTTTCCCACTTCTTACCATCTGTATAGCCCCTACATTTCTGCAGGAGCTCGCCATGGGCTCTCTGCTTCCACTCATGCAACCATACATAGAATCAATGTACAAACATAGATGGTCCTGGGGCGCCTGGGAGCTCAGTGGGTTAAGTGCCCTACTCTTGATTTTGGCTCAGGTCATGATCTCAGAGTCCTGGGGTGGATCACCTCTCTCTCTCCCTCTCCCTCTGCTCCACCCTTCCCTCTCTCCCTCTCTTAACAAAAACAAAAACAAATTATAGATGGCCCTTTTGAAGATGTAATCATATCTCACTTTCTCCACCCTTTAAAAGATCTGCTAGTTGCCTCTCATCATGTTTGGAATAAAATTCAAATTCCTCACCATGACATAACAGACATTAAATCAAGATCCGGTCCTAATTTTCCTGTCTTACCTCTCCTGCCCTTCTTTCCCTCTCACATACCTCCCCTTCATCAGTGAATCTCAGCCACACATTTGCTCTTCCTCAGATATGACGGGAGGGGGACAGTCTCTTGGACTGTGAGTTTTGTGTTTATTATCCCCTTTGCCTGGCACGCTCTTCCTTGGGCTTTGGGCATGGATGATTGCTTCTTGTCTTTCAGGCTTCGGTTCAAGGATCATTTCCTTTTCCCTCTTCATAAAATCTCCTTGCCCATCCATATCACCCCCCACCTCTACTTATTGTATACATATGGCTTACCACAATCTCCATTCTTCCGGTTCATCTGTTTACCTTTGTTATCATCTGTCTCCCACTGCAAGACTGTACCCTTTGTGAGGACAGGAACTTTGACTGTCCTTTTCCCTGCTACATTCTGGATGCCAGGGACAATGCTCAATACATGCTTGCAAAATGGATAAAAACAATGTTTCCACTATAAGCATATGTTTGCAGGCTGTGCAACTGTTGAGGAGAGCTTAGCCCAGTGGGAGACACAAATTAAGCCTCTGGGTCTTGTCCAAGTATTTCCGGAAAAAGGAAAATCAGTAACTGCCCCCAAATTATATTTCTTTTGCTAAAAACAAAACAAAACAAAACAAAAAAAAAACCCTCAATTTTTAACCAAAGTCTATGTCTATCAAATTTGACTCTGTGGGAACAGGTAGAGGGGAATCAATCTATTTAAAAACAAGAATAAAAGACAAGTCAAGCAGATTCTGTTTCGAGGGCTGCCTGATCCTTCCACAAAAGGCCAGAAGGTAGTATATATTTTAGGGTTTACAGGCTCCATGGTCTCTGTTGGAACTATACAGTTCTACTGTCGAAGTCAAAGAGCATATGTAGATAAATGGATGGGCATAACTGTGTACCATTAAAACTTTATTGACACTGAAATGAAAATTTCATATAATTTTCAAATGTCATGAAGTATTATTCTTGTTTTGATTTTTTTCAGCCATTTAAAATGTAAAACCATTCTTTGTTCATGCACTGTATTAAACATTGGCAGTGGGCCACGTCCCACCTGTGGGCTATTGTTTGCCAACCTCTCTTTTACAAGTATTGAACTGAACCTAACTCCTTCTTGTTTAACTTGCTAAGAAGTGATATTTGCCTTTAACTTAGAGTTTCTAGTTCCTCCCTCAGTGTACAGAGTGAGGGTCTTCTGAAGCCATTTGCATCTTGGGGCTCTGTTGGCTAAGCATACTCTATGAGTTTCAAAGTCATTAATCCCTTGAAAAGCTAAAATGACATTATTTCGCGATACCCCCAGAAAAATCTCACTTGCAGAGGGAGCGGAAGAAATGCCCCCTCTCTGTGCTAGCTTTCCCAGTGGGTGGAATCTGTCTTCTGAAGGTTATTTCCATAAATCAATATTAGCCTGCAAACGTTCTACATCATTCTGTTATTTTACTCAGTGTTACCCCATCTAGTCCATTGTTCCTTCCCTCCTTATCTCTTTCTGTCTGTGAGGAGGTTTATTCCTACTTCTCCTTTCCCCCATTATATGTGCTTTCTCTGTTCTAGATCTGATCCCATACTATGGTGTCACCTTTTTATTGACTGAACAATAGCAACCCCAGCCCCACTCCCCCAGAATCCTCAGTCTTTCCCTCTTCTGGATCTTCCTTCACATCCTTGCTCCAGATTCTGAATCCCACAAACCTTCATATCCATCCTGCCTTCTTTTAAACCATTGTCCTAATTAAATCATTCCCATCATTTCCAACCTACTTAAAATGCTGTTATTTGTCATTTTATCACCAACTCTTTCAGTTACTACTGCTGCCTCACAAATTCTCCTTGGTGGGGGGGGGGGGGAGTCCAGTGCCTTGTTTGTGAACTTGCAATTCGGCCAGGGCTGAACAGTGACATCTTCTCTCTACTCCATGCAGCACCAGTAGGAATGACTTTGGGAACAGTGGGAACTTGGCTGGAGGATCTTTCTTTCATGGCTTTTACCTGGCCTGGAAGTTGGAACTTGACCTTCCATGGGCTTCTTGGGTGACCACTGCATGATATCCCGGTGCCAGAGCAGGCATCCAAGAGACAGGAAGTGGAGCTGCCAGTTCCTTAAGGCCAACAGAGTGTTAATACTTTGGTGGGATGAGAACTGGGAGAATGTGTTTAAAAACCTCTCCTTAAAATTCCTTTGGTATTAATACTATTAACTTCCATGTTCCCAGATCTGGTGGCTTCTTTTCACTATTTCTTCTATATGACCCCCTTCTCTTAGCTGACAATTACGGGCCTGTTTTCTCGACATATTCTCATGTCCTTTAGCACATGGAATGATGTTTCTTCTTTATCTTCTTTTAACCCTTGATTTGTTTCTTTAGTTGTCAATTTCACTTTCCTTTCTTGTTCATGTATCTTAGATATTGTTATGCTCCTGGGTTGTATATTCCAGCTTTTTCTCTTCTTTCTAGGCATTCTTATTGAGTTCTAAAGCGCCAGTGAACAAATATCTATCCTCTGATGACACCAGACTTCTACTTGAAATCCCACCCATTTTGCTGTGCTCCAGAATTTCTTTTGTAAATGTGCAACACAGTGCAAATATTCATATTAAATGTGAAAATTTCACGTGTTTTCAGAAAAAGAGAAATCAATAGTTGCCTCCAAATTATCATTTCTTTCATAAAACAAAACAAAACAACCAAAAAAACCTCCTCAATTTTCAATCAAATTTGACTCCCTGGGACCACATATAGAGAAATCAATCTATTTTAAAAACAACAACAAAAGAAAAATAAAGAAACTTCTGCCCAGAGTTACAGGCTGGCTATGTGGAACGTTCTCTGCCTCTTGAACACTGCCCATCCTCAAAAGACTCTGTGCCCTTCACTCATGCTGTTTCCTATACCCAGATCACCTCTTGCCCACTTGGATGAGCTCCTATGCATTCTTCAAAACCCAGCTGAAACAGTTTATACAGTGTGAAGTCTTTCTGATTTTCAGGCAGAGGAAACTGCACCAAGGGGGTGTCCATTACACTTCATTCTTCAAACATACGAGAGATAATCTCAGTTGCAATTTTATCTGATTACAAGCTTCAGTTCTGTTCAAGATGTTCAGCTCTGGCTCATGAACTCCTTATGCAGCACCATTGAAGGAATAAAATACACCTTTAACTTAAAAAAATGTGGAGTGTTCATTTTCAGAAAAATCAAGATACAAATTAAAGGGAGTCACTTACTTTGGTGTGTTTTTACTTGAGTGAAACTAAACCTGAAGTTTTTTTTTTTTTTTTTAAGATTTTATTTATTTATTTGAAACAGAGAGATCACAAGTAGGCAGAGAGGCAGGTAGAGAGAGGGAGAAGCAGACTCCCTGCTGAGCAGAGAGCCCGATGCGGGCCTCGATCCCAGGACCCTGAGATCGTGACCTGAGCCGAAGGCAGAGGCTTAACCCACTGAGCCACCCAGGTGCCCCTAAACCTGAAGTTTTATTTTTGTTTCATTTGGATAGGGAATGGGAGCAGGTTAACCTTCAAGACACAGGGAAAACTCTGTTCTTTGGACTGGAAGAATGTGTCTTCCTACTTAGCTACTAAGGTGGCCAAACAGATTTATTGAGACAAAGTTCCTGTTTCCCCATTTGACTTTAAACAATTTTTGAGAAATATGGAATGTGTTAACTGGTCACTTGTCCACCTTGGACCATTTATAATTAAAAGTAAAACTGATAAACACTCTGTGTCCTCTATCGCCTGCTGAGGTGGTCATGTGGCCAATTCCTGTGAAGAGAGAGATCTTAACCAATGATGTTGGTAAGTATTTTGAAACTATTATTATATGGCTTAGCTCTTTAGTGCACCTATCTGAATAACATTAGCTATGCAAAGGACATCAGGGTAGCAAACAGCTATTATGATTTCAGAATCTATCAGAAGAAGCCCGGCTCCTTGATTCAAAAGACAAAGAAACCTACCTAGCATTTTTTTTTTTAAACAAACAGTTTCATCCTATTAAGCATGTCGAACTTCCAGACTTATACAAAGAAACTCTATACTTAAAGTTGGCCTGTTTTTTTTTCTTAATTTAGTAACACATTGAGTAATATTTTCTTGAGCTATCCTATTTCTTTTAATCATTGTCCCCACCCCCTCTTCACTGGAGAATTTCCCATTATTTGGCAACATATGGATGAAACATTTTTTCAGTAATCATGCCTGAACAAAGTAATCATTCTCTCGTTAACCAATTATTCTTCAAAATCAAATGGAACAGACATATTTGCTAAGACAATTTACTCTAATACACCCTATGGAATCAGACCTCATATATCTTCTGTTCAAATGCTTTAATTCAAAGATCATAGTATAGATAACAGAAGTGGTTTCTTTCCTCCTCCTCCTCCTCCTCCTCTTCCCCTTCTTCTTCTTCTTCTTCTTCTTCTTCTTTTTCTTTTTGTGGTGCATTGACAACATTTGCTCTCAAGAAACCAGCTAGAGATGGAATAAAAACGAGGTTTTAGAAGGGAGGAAAGATAAAAGAATGAGAGTCTGGTTATGTACAGAAATCCCTAATCTATCCAGCTCCAAAAGACTCCTTCTTTCTTCTCTCCTGTGTCATCAAAAGTCTGTGATTTATTTCAGCTCCTCTACTTTTGGATCTTGGATCAACAGTCTGACCAAGGAGATGAAGAGTAATTGCTATGCCCAGATGTGTTTTCCAGAAGGATCCAACATGGTCTTGGGAAAAGATAAATTATTTCAGAATTTCAGTGACCTCTCCAGTTCCAAAGGATGTCCAAAGGATATATCAAGGCATAGGGAAAATGAGAAAGCATTTCAGGGTGTCATTGGGGTGGGAACAGAGGGGAAAGGGAGTCAATGATCTTTTGTGTTTTGACCCCATGATATTTTGCTGCATAGAATAAAAATGCGAATTTTTATTCCAAGTCATTCTGATGAGATGCGTTTTGATACACAGATGCTTCCCCTTGTTCCTGCTTCATTTCTGTTTCTGACCGATTTTCTGGGAATCTATTTCGGACTTTCAGTTTTGCAGTTTCTGATCTTTTTGGCTTCATGAATAAGAATGCATACCAATAGAATTCTGGATTTTCTGCCATAATTCAAGAAGCACCAAATATTTTCAGGTAGAGTCCTACTGACACAGTACAAATCATTAAGGCAAATCCCGCATACCAAAATTTTTCAGTCCCAGCTTTTCTCCAGTTATCAGAAGAATATTTAGCTCACTACCAGGTGAAACATCAAACACTTCTAAGTTATAGTCCTTTCTTGATAGCTAATAGGTCGTGGAAGTATAGCCAGAAATGTATCTTCTCTGTACCTCAGTTCCCTTTCCTGTAAAAAAGGTTATTCTGCTCCCAAATTCTACTTTTTATGTTCATCATAAAGCAATTTCGCACATTTTCTAGACCAGCAAATAAGGACAGGTCTGCCGAGATCAAAAGTAACAGTAACAAAATACACAATCCCTTTAATTTAAACTTCACCTACTCACAAGTGGGAAAGACACACAAAAACCACACAAAAATATCAGTATACAATACTTCACATGATTATTTAAATGATCTCACATCCCTACACTGGTTTATCCATTACCAGTCCAGTGAGGTTTTACTTCCAACAACTTTTTTAAAGAAAAGTTCCTTGTCCATGCTGTTCAACGCCACAACTTAATCTCACGTTTAAGTCATTAATGACTGCCGCCACAGTTGTCTGCATGGCATAGATTTGGGATGACAGCTGTCACTGCAGCAGGATGCATTTTTTATAATAGTTTTATGATTCACCCTTTGAGATGAAGATTTGGACACCTGATACCAGCCTGTGATTTTCCCCCTGTAATTTGCAGAATGGGTAAAGCCAAATAACAGCCTCTAGGACTCATAGGTCTTATGCCAAGTGTTTCAGAAATGACATCGGTGGGAATTGAAAACCATATTCTTTTTATTTTTATTTTTTTTTTTTTTTTGATGCTGATCACTTTCATTTGCTAGCACTAGTTGGTGATGGGAATGGGGAGGCTGGCTTTCCTTCAAAGTCATAGCAAAGCCATAGTTTTTCTCCCCATTTCATTTTTACATGATTATGGAGGTGTTTACCAATGTTATGTCAGCTTGGTGTCAGCAATTTTCATGACAAATATGCAGTCTGTAAAAAAAAAAAATCTCTTCATCAGTACACTAAGCATGCTCTCCTTAAAATCTAGAATATCCTTAAAAATATTTGGCTTGTACATGTGGACAATTTAAATTCAAGTAAGAAGGGATATAAGCAAGGTTGAATTTTTTTTAATATAGCTTAATAGTGACGATGCACAAGCCAACAACAAAGAGGAAGTCTTTGACCTCCCTTGACTTTAGGTGTTTTCCCAAGTTTGGGCTTTGATCAAACAGACTGATTCAGGCTTTAAAGGTCTGTCTGTCCTCAGCCCAGTTTCAAAGTGCCCCCTCCCTCTAGACTTGGCTTCCTTTCTCCCACTCTTCTATGACCGGTTCCCTGAAAACATCGAACTGGGAATCCTTCTGAGCCATTGGCATTGATGAGGGAAGGTGCAAAAGCAGGCACCATCATTCCTTTCTTGACAGTGAGATCAACAAAGAAAGCATTTGGTACCCTGCAGGGGCCTGGGAGAAGATGAGCTCCTGCTTTGTGAGTAGGAACCGTTTATGTGAATTCTTAGAATCATGGCCAGCATGACCTATGTCAAGAGGTCAAGGCCAAGAACCGACATAATGAGGAGAATATACCAATCAATATCTCCTGAGATTCATTCTCAGTGAAATGAACTGAAGGCAGATGGAAGAGATGTACTAAAGTTCTCTGAGCCAAAAGGGGGTGGGGGGGACTTACACTCTGCTCATGCGTTCCTCAGAGACTAACCAGGTCTCTCAAAGGCAAAAACCTCAGTCTCCTCCCACTCAGCAGGAGGCATCCTAGGATGAGATCCACTGGTCACTCGGTAGAGTTGGAACCAGTCCCAGTGAAAGAGAGGTATGTAGAAGAGATGGGCAGGAATGAGGAGGCAGGGGAAGCATGACCTCTTAGTGTTTGGGAAGAGTGTCTGGGGATTTGTGAGAAGCTGAAAAGAAATAGGAACTTAGTCATATGATAGTGAGAGAGAGCAAAATTACCAGTTTTTAGTAGTAGTCACAGGAGATGTTACAGTGATCCGTGTATCAGATCATCCAAATGAAAGCAAAGGGCCATAAAAATAAAACCTCGAAGCCACTATGGCTGCTGTCTATTGGTATATGATGGCAAAAGGATAAGAACTACTTGCAGCTTAAAAATAAAAAATCCCCAAATATAGTGCATCCTTTATTGAAAATACTGTTGAAATACGAGCTACAGGACAATTGAAGGACAACTGATAATGTCATTTAGGAAAATCAGAGATAGAGCGTTTTGTTTTTTTTTTAAAGATAGAATTTGAAATTGATTTCTTCTTAAAAAAAAACTAAAGCATTTGTAAATCTTAGAAGTAATACAACTAGGGTCATCTGGGTGGCTCAGTGGGTTAAGCCTCTACTTTCCACTCAGGTCATGGTCTTAGGGTCCTGGGATCAAGACATGCATCAGGCTCTCTGCTCAGCAGGGAGCCTGATTCCCCGTCTCTCTGTGTCTGCCTTTCTGCCTACTTGTGATCTCTCTCTCTCTGTGTCTCTCTGTCAAATAAATAAATAAATATATAAATAAAATTATTTATAATTTTAAAATTATATATTATTAAAAATATATAATTATTAAAAATAATATATTTTTATATTAAAAATAATATAATTATTAATTTGTCATGTGAATGTATGAAGTGCTGGGAGGCATTGGACTACAAGACTCTATCCTCCATACAATTAAAAATAAATGCCAATAAATGTTACCAACTTCGATGTTTTCCTGTATTCTAATCCCCATAAAGGCAGTGGGGATATGCAGAAACAATATAGGTCTGGAGTCTAAGTATGTCCGGTTCACATTCCACTTGCACTGGCTGTGGACCTCGGGTCTGTTGTTCAACTAATCTGAACTTTGCTCATTTATTCTTCAGAAAGTAGAAATAAGAATACATACATCAGAAAGTTGATAGGAGGATTAATTTCCATGACATTTATAACTGGTTTAGGTCCCATCTCTGCTTGGAGCAGATGTGAAAAGAATTGACCTTTCTCCCATCAATATTCAACATTGCTCTTGGATCTCTGCTCCTAGTCCCTTAATGAAATCTTGGGTGGGTTTCTTAACTTTTTGATTACATTGAATATTAAAACACTGTTTGACTTAACACGTTAGCCTGAAATTTGATTTAACTCTGTTCCTTCACCCAAATGCCAAGATCAAGCCGAGCTGAAAACTACATAGAGCATGGTATGATCTCTCTCTGGATGTCTCTTTCTGTCCAAGGAATAGCTATACTCATGTGTCCAGAAGGAATGGAAAGAGAGGGAAAGGAACTTGTGTCTGTAATTAGCTGGCTTCTCTGGTCGTGTTCTTCCTGTTAGTTAGTGCTGCTTCTCTGGCTCTCACTGAAGAGATTGTTGATATATTCTGTCCCAACCATCTAAGGAGGGTTCATATGAACATTCTCCAGTGGGGTTGCTGTACTGCCCAGGGCCCGATGTGGAAGGTGGGGGTGCAGCTCTGTTGGGCATCTCCGAACCCTCTATTGGCTCTGTGTTCTAAAGCCTCTTGGGTTGAGTGGTAGATAGATGGCCCAAGTCTACCTACTATCTATGATGGGTCAACCTCTTGATTATGGAGGTCCATAAAAGTGCCTACCTTGTCAGTCTGGGGGAGTGTGGGCTTTTCCACACCACAGCTTTTCAGTTCTCCTCCATCTGTCCACATAGGTGAGGGAACATGCCAACAAATTGACTGGATTTCCTGCTGGACCTCTACATGGGAAACAAGAATGCAGTGTCTTCGTCATGCACCTCAATATTTAATAAGTAGATCTCTTGGACCTTTACTTCACTTGACTTTGGGGAAGGGACATTTCCTCCTACAAAGGAAACTACTCTTCCTCTGGTCCATGACTCTACGGGGTCAGCAAGGACTGAAGCTGGATATCCAGAGGGATGACTGGGTAACTGTTCTTTTCACCATTCTCAGTAAGACCTCCAAAATACTGTGGGGTGTGAATGGCTTGCTTTCTTAATTTCCATCTCTCTGCTTATATTATCCATCTGTGCTTTCATGTTTTCCACTTCATCCATTAGCACCCAAAGCTAAAGGAAAAAGCCAACATTAATCAGAATTATCTTAAATTCCTGGTCTGATAATTCCAAAATCTCTGTCAGATCTGAGTCCAGTTCTTAGACTCACATTCTTTCTGGACTGTGGTTTTTTGCTATTGTTTGTTTGTTTGTTTGTTTTGTTTTGTTTTGTGTTGTGTTTTGCCCTTCATAAGGTATTGTAACATTTTGCTTTTTTTCTGGAAAACCAGACAAGATGTACTGGGTATGCAGAGCTGGGGCAAATAGGCTTTCATTTGAGGTTTTATGTTTACCTGGCTAGGATTTAGGCTGTGTTTACTATTTGCTGTAGATATATTCTCAGAGGTTATACTTGCCTCCAGTATCCTTGTTTTGTCCTCGCTGTTGTTTTGGGTTTCCCTAGAGATTCCTTCTTAAATAGGGTCTAAGCTTTAGAATTTTCTCTGTTTAATTCCCAGGAGCTGTACTGATGTGATGATAAGGTATTGGGGGAGGAGGTGTGTTCTGTAATCCCGTGATTAGGTCCAAGTGTAAGTGAGTCTGAGCAAGTCCCTTACCACATATTGAAAACTAGAGGGAGCTAGAACTGGATACTTGATTTTGGGTACAACATTGGGTAACCATATGTTGGTTAGGCTATGGTAAAAGGAAAGAGGGAAGGCCTTTGTTAAGAGGAAGAGAAAGCTCAAGGTATATTTCAGGTGATTGCTTTTCTGTCTCTTAGTGCCAGAAGGGGACTTTTCCCTCATTTTCATAATGAAAACCTAAGTGGATTCCTACAAGTAAACCTCATATAGTTTAGAAGCCTCCCCAAGGCTGGGACTCTCCATCCAACCCATGCCCAGCTTCCAGTAATTAGTTCACTATCCTGTAACTGCCTACCAGTTGCTGGCTCCAGCATGGCTTTTGCTCCCAGTGAGCTTCGATTTTCTCTGTCCACCTGTCTACCCAACTTCTAAGCTGATGGTTTCTTCTGCGACCTCAATCCTCTGATGGGTCTAAAAGGAGGTGATTTTCAGTTTGTTCAGCCTCTTTTATTTTTTCCTTCTTATGAGAATGGTAGTGATGATTTCTAATATATTTAACTGTTGGGCCAGAAACCACAAGTCAACAGCTTGCTCTTAGCCGTGTTTCCTAATGCCAATATATTTATATAAAAAAACCTGGTATTGGGCCTGGTACACAGTAAATAAACCATTCTGAAAAAAAAAATAGCTTTGTTTTATAAATCCTTTAATCTTGAAGTTGAAGGTGTAGCAGAAGTCATGGCAACATTACTTTGAATGCAAAGAATTATAAGTCATAAAAATTTAGCAGGGATCAATGTATGTAGCCAAGACCATGCTGTTTTTGTTTTTGTTTTTTTTTTTTAATATTTCCTTCTATTACCATTATGGAGATTTATGACTTCTAATTTTTTCTGAATAATTACTAAATATTTACCTTCCTGGAACAAAACTGAAAGGCTGATAGGAATGGAAAAAAACATTGACAGGTCACTGAGATAGTTGTATTTTACGACAGTCCTTTTTAAACACTAGCCCATGGGAAGAGCCCTGACCTAACACTCTGCTTCAGTCCATATCTGGTGAAAATGTCTGTCTGGGACCAAAGTGTGACCTCAAAGAGAAGAGGTGGAAGGCTCTGATTCACTATCTATTCCCACTGTCAAAAGCAGGAGGGATCTATCTACCACCGATCTATCTATCATCTATCTATCTATCTATTATCTATCAATCTATCTATCATCTGTCATTTATCTAGGTAGCTAGAAAAATCCTAACTATGTTGTTTCTGTTGTATTCTCCTGCATGAAAACTGCCGGTGTTTTGAGTGGAACATTAATTTCAGAACTTACGTGGATGGCCACCAACAAGGATGACTCATCGTTTGAATTTCTAGAGAGTTTTGTCAAATATGCTTTGGAACCAATTTGTGGGGGATGAGAGAGGAAGAATTAATTCATCAGCTTGTCATTAGTCAACGGTTGCTGCATGAGCACTGACATCCCCCTGACCTTCCAGAGAGCACCTGGAGGGTGCCTTTCTGAGACTGAGCTGTCAGAGAGTCAGGGAGAGGAGGAGCACAGTTGGGGGTGAAGCTCATCTACAGTACATGCATGTGAGGCTGGTCCTAGCCAAGTTTGGGGTGTGAGTCGATGTGATAGTCAGGTACGAGATGGTGGGGCAGCTCTGGTAATAAGTTGCGTTGTGCAGGAATCAGCCCCATTTCCTGGTGGCCCAGCAGTGATTACAGAAATCTTGAAAGTGGAGCCAAGAAGGAACCAGGTGTTTTTCTTCTATTTCCTCTGAATACTAAAACTTAAGAGAAAAGCAAACAAACAAACAAACTGCGTTCATCTGTTTTAAACAACTGGATGGACCTAAATATAATCAGGTATTTTTTCAGAATAAAATGTATTGCCAAAATAAGCTATCCAGAACATTTCCCTGAGCAAGGAACAGAAGATGCTATTAAGATTTACTTATCTAAATTACTCAAATTTCAGAGTAATGTTTAGGTAAAGAGAAGCAGTTTCCTAGTTAGTAAATTTAGGTATGGCTTTAAGTCCAAATAGTAATCCTCTTTTCCTCTCTCTCTGTATACAAGTAAATGTATTGAGGTATGCATATATACTGAGAAAAATACATAGTTATAGATGCAAATATATGTATTTATTTACACACAAGAACACACATATACACACATATGCACATATATACATATACATGCATATGTATACACATACACATATACAACACATACACATATACATATACATATATATGTGTATATATACATATATGTGAGTATATATGTATATGTGCTTCAGAAGGAGAAAGAAAGAAAGAAAGAAAGAAGGGAAGAAGGGAAGGAAGAGATGGGTATGTATATAACAGAGAGAAATGTGTATACACACACACATGCGTACATACAGAGAGACAGAGATTTCTTTCCCTCAAAAAGGAAAGATTTCTTTCCCTTATACTTGACCTCTCAGCTCAAGTATAAGAGACAGAAACAGAATAAACTTAAAACATACTTTAAAGGTTAAAATATAGAGAATTTAGTTTTCTTGTTAGATGTAGATTTTTCCCATGGTGTTTTCTCTGATAGCTAAGATTTAACATTTACCGATGTCCTTTCAGCAAAAGAAAAAAAAAAATAAAGCAACTTCTTCACTTTTGTATTTCTAATTCCTTGATCAACCTTTCAAACACACCTCCTCTCATCAAGGACCACCTAAATTCCCTCACGGTCCCACCTCGTCTTTATTCTTTTTTGCAAAACAGATGAAAGAATACATTTAATTCTTAAGATTACATCATTTTGTCAATAAATTACCCCTCTTTGTCTTTCAACATTCTCCTTTCCCTGATGCTGACCCCTTGTCCCTTAGTTCTTTGAAAAATGTTCTGATATTTATCTAAACTTTTCTGTAATCTTCCTTTCATTTTTCACCTTTGCTTTTGTGATATATTTTTTACACTTGAATTCCTTCTATAATCTCCTTGGTTCCTTCTATACGTAGTATTTTGTATTTCACATATTCTTCTCTCTGACCCTGATTACTTTCTGCACCTCCTTATTTATCCCTGTTGACCTTGAGCCACTTTGAACATATTTATTGGTATGTGACAGTCCCAACCTTTGGGTAGACATTAATTTGTCATCTAATATTTTCCATTTCTCTTATCCGGCCTTTGAAGAATTCCATTACCTTATCCCACTGGTTGCTCCCACCTCTTATCACACTTCTGTAAAGAATGCACCCTTTTGAAGTGTTGCATTTTTTATTATTCAGTATTTGGATCCAAAGCAGGATCACTTATATTGCTGAAGACACTGTTTCATAGTGTGTTGTCTGTAAGGGTCCTAAACTGGGCATAGAATGTCATATTTTTTGGTTAATTTTCCTTAGACAAGAAATGTAGATTGTGGAATTTAAATAAATTTAGTTTCTCTTACCAATAGAGGAAATGTGATGACCAGATTCATTACCTTTATGTAATTGGAAATAATTGCAATTTGATTCATCCAAGGTAAATAGTGGACTCATTATCAAATTTATGCATATGCTGCACATTTCTTTTCTTTCCTGCAGTGACCTTCTGCTCACAATCAGCCATTGTCCAACTTTGACCATTTCCCCTAACTTTCTTTGCGTCTCTGGCATTATATGCATCTGGGGACGATAGTACTTTTAAAAGCAATTGATATAAAAAATTGTACTATAATCAAATACATTGTGCCTTTCCTTCCATAAATGTATTGCTTTTCTTAAAAAAAAAAGAAAAAAAGGAATTTCCAGGGTGCCTAGGTGGCTCAGTTCATGATCGCGGAGTCCTGGGATAGAGCCCCGCGTTGGGCTCCCTGTTCAGTGGAGAGTCTTCTTCTCCCTCTGCCTCTCACTCCATTCATTCTCTATCTCTCTCTCAAATAAATAAGAATAAAACCTTAAAAAAAATTAAAACTTAGGAGTGCCTGGATGTCTCAGTCATTAAACATCTGCCGTAAGCTCAGGTCATGATCCCAGAGTCCTGGGCTGGAGCCCCATGTTGGGCTCCCTGCTCAGCGGGAAGCCTGCTTCTCCTTCTCCCACTCCCCCTGCTTATGCTCCCTCGCTCACTGTGTCCCTCTCTGTCAAATAAATAAATTAAATCTTTAAAAAATTGAAAAATTGAAAAATAGGAATTTCCTTATTATTTGAGAATGCTTCCTAGAACGTTAGCTTAAATATTATAGACATATTATTTTTCTTTTTCAACTCTGATCTCTGGGCAGGTTTTTTTCTACTTTCTCCAGCTAAACTGAATTTTTTTCTATTCTTTACAGAGAAAAATCATCAAATTCAGCTTTTGTGAAGAAGTCTTCTACTAAAAGTGAATTGCTGATTTTTTTTTTTTTCTATCTCCAGGCACAGACCCATGTTGTAAGGATAGGGACGTGTTTATACAATTACAAACACAACAATTTTTCTTTTTGCTAGCGCTGTGTTCACTGTCCAGTGACAATCAATAGCTGAAAACTTGAACGTGTTGTAGATCAGAAACTTACTAAGAAAACAAACATCATATATACATGGGTGTCCAGGTTATGATTAGAAAGGTTCAGGGGTGCAATGTAAAGGAAGAGTGTTAGGAATGTTAGGACTACTCCAGTCTGATTCAAATATGAGTTCAGTGACTTACAATGGACCCAAAGACAGCTTCCCTCACCTCTCTGAATCAACATGTCCATATCTGGAGATAATTATCTGAGCTGCTCACATCTGTTGCTGCAACAGTTAGACCTAGCATTTGAGGCCAACTGCCATTTGAGAGTTGTCTGGTAAGTGGTAAGTATAATATTGAGAATATTTAAGAAACACTATTAATTGTGATAGAAAATATTTATAGTTCTTGAGTTATTTCACAGATCCTCCAAAGAATTGGTCTTATATTACCAATCAAATATCCTGTGAGTTGGACAACAAAACATTATCATTCTTATTTTACATGATTTACAGGCAACTTGCATCTAGAATGAACTTAAATTTAACTTTTTAAGGTTTTAAATAAATCTGGGACTCTGAGGATAAATTTGCAATTTTGCTTTCCTGAACTTTAAAATGCTAAACATTAACGTTTAGTGATTCTGAGTTTATGATTGTATGAAGGAAGGCTTCTGATTTAGTAGATCTAAAGCAGGGTTGAGAATTTGCATTTCTAATGAGCTCCCTGGGTGATGCTGATGTTACTACATGTTCCAGGAACCAACATCACAATCAGAATTTTTCCCTTACCTCAAAGATCTTTCTCTAACTACCCCTTTAGAGTTCACCCACCTCTTCCCACCCCCCCCCACCATCCTAAACCAAAGACAAATGCAAGACTGTTTTTCAACTCTAGTTTTACCATTATGAGAATGTTTAATAAATGGAATTATATAACTTGCGACCTTTAAAGAGTTACTCAGCCTAAGGTTCTGAAAGTTTATCCAAATTATTGGGTGTATCACTAGTTCATTCCTTTTCATTATTGAATAACATTCCATGATGTGAATGTATGTGTTTGTTTAAACAGTCATCAATCAAGAGATTTTTTTTGGTTTTATCAAGTTTGAGGCTATTACCAGCAAAGCTGCTATGAACAGCCATGTGCAAGTGTAGATAGAAGTTTTCATTTCTCTGGGACAAATGCCAAAGAGTGCAGTGCTGGGCTGTATGGCGAGTGTATCTTTACCTTTTAAAGAACTGGCAAACTTGTTCTAGGTGGTCACCAGCAATTCCTATCCGCATCCTGCCTAACATTTGATTGTTACTATTTTTCATTTTAGACATCCTGACTGGTATGTAATAATATCTCATTGTGGTTTTAATTTGCACCTTTCTGATTTGTCATCTCTGTATCCTCTTTGGTGAAATGTTTCTTCATGTGTTTTGCTCATATTCTTATTGGATGGCTTATTTTTTGACCCTTGACTTTTGAGACTTCTTTATACATTCTAGGTATGAGTTCATTATTGGATATGTGGTTTGCGAGTATCTTTTCCCAGATTGTAGCTTCTCCTTTGTTTCTCTTAACAGAGCTTTCTCAGAGCAGAAGTTTTTTATTTTGATAAGGACCAGCTTACCAATAATTCTTTTTTGGATTTTGCTTTTTGTATCATGTCTAAGAATTTATTACCAAATCCTAAGACCTGAAGATTTCCTTTTTTTCCCCCTAAGCATTTTATGGTTTCATATTTTATATATAAATCTATGTTCCATTGTACACATTATGTACAGTTGGTTTAGGCAATTCTTTTTTTTTATGTTAGTTTTTTGGGTTTTTTTTTCCAATTTATTTATTTTCAGAAAAACAGTATTCATTATTTTTTCACCACACACAGTGCTCCATGCAAGCCGTGCCCTCTATAATACCCACCACCTGGTGGTTTAGGCAATTCTTAAAAATTTTTATTCTTTGCTTATGAACATCCAATTGTCCTAACACCATTTTTTAAGAAGACTAGTTTGAAGTGGCGGGGGGGTGGGAGGTTGGGGTACCAGGTGGTGGGTATTATAGAGGGCACGGCTTGCATGGAGCACTGGGTGTGGTGAAAAAATAATGAATACTGTTTTTCTGAAAATAAATAAATTAGAAAAAAAAAAGAAGACTAGTTTTTTCTTTATTAAATTGCTTTTGCATCTTTGTCCAAAAAACTTGTCTTACTATATTGGGCTATTTTGGAATTTTCTATTCTATTACATTCATCTATGTATAGATTGCCACTTTGATACAGTATTGATTACTAGCCTTAACCAGTGGAATGATTCCTCTTATTTTACCTTTAGTTTTTCAAAATTGCTTCATATTAACTCCTTTGTATTTCCATGGAAGTTTAAAATAAACTTCTCTGAAAAATTTTTGGTGGGATTTTGAAAAGAATTGCATTAAACTTTTCCTGGGGGTTATGGAGGAGAATCGACAACTTTACTAAGTTCCGAATCCATGAACATATTATTTTTTCTCCATTTATTTTTTCTCTTTTATTTTTTTTCTCCTCACTGTTTTGTTCTTTTCAGCATTCAACTCCTGTATTTTAGATTTACATCTATGCATTTTAATTTTTTGGATGATTACAAAGATTTTTACAGAAATCATGTTATTTGTCAATAGGAACAGTTTTATTTCTCTGTTTGTGTGTTATGTACTATATTTCCTCTTCCTTGTGCTGGGTAGAACTTCCAGCACTATTTGAATGACCAGAAAAAGAGGACAGTCTTGCCTTTTTCCTGATTAGAGACAAAGCATTTACTCTTTCAACATTAGATAAAGAGTTAATTATATTTTTGTGTGTGTGTGTTTTTAGTCAAATGAAAGAATTATCCTCTATTCTCAGTGTTCTGAGGGCTTTTTCTCATATATATATATAGCGAGTCTTATCAAATTCTCTTCATCTATTAAATTACATTATCCTTTGATTTTTATTTTCTTTAGGCTGATACTATTATGAACTATATTGACTGACCTAAGTGTGTACCAGCCTTGCATCCAAGGAATAAATATCATTTGATTATGATGTGTGTATGCATATATATCTGTATATCTGTGCTAATATTTTAGTGATTTACATCTCTATATTAAGAGAAGTCTGTAGCTTTCAATTTTGGTATTGCCTGACTTTGATATCACTTCATGCTGGCTTCACATAATGAGTTGGGAAGTGTTTTCTGGAATAAATTGTGTAAAATTGGTCCTGCATCTTCTTTAAATACTTGATAGAATTATCCAATTAAACCATCTGGGTCTGGAGGATTTTTTTTTAATTATAAGTTAAGTTGTCCAAATAGTTCTAGGGCTATTCAAATTATGTATTTTATTCGGGTAATTTTATGTCATTTGTGGTTTTTTTAATGAATTGATCCAATTCTTCTAAGTTGTCAAATTTCTGTGTGTGAAGGTGTTGGTAGTGTTCCATTTTGGCATTTGGATTTCTGCAGGGTCTGTAGTGATACCCCTGTTCCATTCCTGTTACTAATTTATGTTTTCTCTCTTTCCTTTTCCTTTTTTTTAGTCGTCTAGCTGAAGTTTTATTTATTGATTTTGTATTTCATTGACTTTTCAATTTTTTTCCTGTTTTCAATTTAATTGCTTTTTTGGTATTATCTTTTTCTTTCTTTTGCTAGCTTTATGTTTATTGTACTCTTATTCATCTAGTTTTGTGAGGCAAGGTCTTAGATTTTTCTATAAAGTTTCTTTTCTAATGTCAGTGTTTAGTGTTATAAATTTCTCTCTTACCACTGCTTTAACTATATTCCCCCATTTTAATTTGTTGTATTTTTATTTTCATTCTGTTTAATATACTTTTAAAAGTTCCATTGAGACTTTTTTCTTTGACCCATGGATATTTAGACATATGTTGTTTAGTTTCTAAGTGTTCTGTCTTGCTAAGGTGTCTTTTTCCTGGTGCTTTGTTTATAGAAAGTAGGATTGCCTTGGGGCTCTTTTTGACTATACCCTTTGTCTGTACCTTTACATGCTGCCAGTTTCTCCAGACTATAAATGGAGATACAAAAGGGAAAAAGAAAACCCAAGGAACTCATCCCTGTGTCATTCCTAAAACACTAGAGTCCCTAGACTCTCTTCCTTCTCTGTCTACCTGTTGACATCTTATGTTTGTTTTGTATTTTATGTCCAGGTGTGAAGAATGGTGAAAGCTACATTTATTCCAACTTCTTGTAAGAGTTACCTTTAAAAATTTCTGTTGACCTTTTTTGAGATTTCTGTACCAATTCTGTGTTTTCTGACACCAACTACTGTATTACTGTATTGTTTTTTTTCTCCCTTGGTTCCCATGAAAATATTCAGATACAGGAATTATTCTAACTTTTCAAAAATTTTTACTCATATTACAGCACAGACCTCATAGCTAATCTTATCATTGATTTGATTACATTTCCTATGTTTTAAAAAAAACTTTTCTATGTGAAATTGTGCACATTTCCACATTCTTTCAGGTTTCTTCTATTTGTTTATACCTCTTAATGCTTTTCTTTATAGCTGCTAACCTCTGGATACATTTTTAGTCTTGTTAGATTTTATTTTTTTCTTTAGTCTCTTGCATTGTCTCAGAGATGGGAAAGAATGTGACATCTATTTTACCAGCTAATATTATTTCTTCCCTGTTCACCTACTTCTTAGTACAGATTTTTGTATAGAATTAAAATATATGCCTTCTAAAGATGTGTGTCAGTCACAAGCACCAAATAACAATAAAATGGTATGAGAAGTAGGGCGCCTGGGTGGCTCAGTGGGTTAAAGCCTCTGGCTTCGGCTCAGGTCATGATCTCAGGGTCCTGGGATCGAGCCCCACATCGGGCTCTCTGCTCAGCGGGGAGCCTGCTTCCTCCTCTCTCTTTCTCTGCTTGCTTGTGCTCTCTCTTTCTCAAATAACTGAATAAAAAAATCTTTAAAAAAAATGGTATGAGGAGGATGGTTATAAAGATTCACCCCATGTCACTATCTGAGTTTTCTCTCAACTAATGAAATATAGCTCAAACCCCCTCCCCCTTCTCTTCAATGTGCCATAGTTTCTAGCTAGAATTCAGACAGCTCCTGAAATTCGAGTTTGTTGTTTGACGATATCTCAAAGGAATAGAGTGTTTGGTCTTCTATAAACCATCCTAATGATGTTGCCTACATGTTTTCGTGTCTTAATTTTGCATTTTTAAAAGGTTTTTGCCCTATGAATGCATGAATGGTTAAAATTCTCTCTCTCTCTCTCTTTCTCTATGTGGGTGTGACTGTCCATAATTTGATCCTAATTTGATTTACCCCTTATGTTCTGACAGACAAATATTGCCTATTTTAATTATAAGCCTGAGCTTCACTAAACACTTATAACTGTTCCTTTCCATGTTATGTAGCACAGTACTCTACAAATGAGATAATAAATGCTTTTTAATGATGATATTTACTTGTGTTTGGAAAGAGCACAGAACATAACTCTGGAGACAGTACTTTTGGGTAACAGGCATGTAATAACTTAGTTAAATCTTCTTTTAGTAATTTCACCAACATAAAGAAGAAGTATAGTAACAGTGATATTTAGAATTCACTGGAAGGGAAATATATAATTTGGCAGGCCTAACAGAATGGTAAATGTATTTGAAAACTTTGGTGACTTTCCTCCCAATTTATGAAAAAGATTTCTACAGTGACAGAGTACACCCAGCAAAACCAACCTCTTCAAAAAAAAAAGTAAAATAATCTTAAAACAAGGGGCGAAAAGAAGGAGAGAAAGAAACCTCTCATATCCTTGTTCAATTTAGTAATACTTACTGTTTTGCATCAGATAACTTTCCCTGTGTTCAATATGACTGGGAATTGAAAAAGTTTTATTTGTTGCAATACCAAAACCTAGATAGACAGAGAAGAAACAGAGTTGCCACATCTTCCATCAGGCACCATCTTGGTAAGAGTTTTCCAACTGAGATTACTGAAGCATTAGGGAGGCAATGAAAAAGATCCTGTGTAGCAGATTGAGAGGAGAGGACAGAGTGGTAAAGAGGCTGTTCATCAGATAAGAAGGAAGAAGAAGCAATGTGGTTAAAGTCTGGTAGATATTGCAGTAGAGACATGGGTCTTTGCTTAGAGGGTGACAAGGAGACAGGTTGAGAATTTTGTTGGAATACCATTGTCAATACAGTCTGCATAGACATAGGATTTGTAGTAACAAATGCATACCTATGAAAGCTAAATAGTGGTTAAATAATTTTTGTTAGGATTTTTGGTGGGTGAAGAACTGGCTGCAAATCCTCAACTCTTGGTGAACCCAAACTGCCAGCAAAAGGTTTCATCCTGTGACAGTCCTCAGTCTGATATCCCTGTTATTGATTCAACAATAATTTTGCTGGCCTGATTCTATACCAGGTATTCAGTCAGAAGACCACAGAGAGCACATCCCCAATGAACATGGGAAATGATTTATTCTGTACTAAGAAAGATATGTCCTCTTATTGAATTCTTTGATAGGTCCCACACCAGAATATTAATTTATTATATTTACAGAGAGATATATACAAAGTATTTATTATAAGGCAGGTGCTATTATAATCTTTCAAGTTTAAAAAAAATCTTCCGGTTTTTTACTTTTTGAACTATCACCTATTTGATGACATACCATTTTAATTTTTGTTTCTGAAAGTTGTTTTGTGCTTCTATACCTCTTTGAAAATATTTTTTTTTCATTTCCTTTTAGAAAAGATTCCTTTTGATGTGAGTATATGTCATTATTTGGATATTATTCAAAGAAAATCATTATTTAAGATCCTCAGAGGTAATGGATATGACCTATAAACTCTTGTGTATGCAGTCAGTTGATATTATGTCGGATACTGAGTTTGAAATTTTGTTGTAAGAAATCTCTCCGTGTTACAGAACCAGACAGGAACTGAATAGGAGATAAAATATTAGAAAGGAAACAAGAACACTATATTAAATAGCGGAGGAATACAAGATAAGAATAAAGTTGAAGAAGGTAATAATGGCCTTAATATTAAAGACAAGGCCACTAGGTAGGTGATGTGAACTGGAAGTTATATTACAGCTTTAATGAGTTGGCATAAAGAGTTATAAGGAGATTAAAAACTTCATGGACCAGAACTGCCCAAAATGAGAATTTTTTTTAATATGGAGCAAGAAATACAATTATTGTTAAGAATATCGTAAGTTGTCTTCTTTCTATTTTTATTCTCAATCAGTCATGTGGTGCTTTCTTTTTTGTTTAATTTTGATTTTCTTTTGACAGAATTTTCTTATACTGTTTAATTTTTTGTGCCATTTTTTATGTACAATGTAGTTCGTTAACATAAAGTGTAATATAGGTTTCAGGAGTAGAATTTAGTGATTCATCACTTATATATAATACCCAGTGCTCATCATAACAAGTGCCCTCCTTAATGCCCATTACCCCCTTAACCCATGCTGCTACCACTTCTCCTCCCCTTCTTTCTTGATCGCTGAGTGATATTCTATTGTGTGTACATATACCACATCTTCCTTATCCATTCATCAGCTGATGGACATTTGGGGTCTTTCCATAATTTGGTTATTGATGATAATGCTGCTATGAACATTGGGGTGCATGTGCCCCTTGGATTCAGTATGTTTGTATTCTTTGGGAAATATCTAGTAGTGCAATTATTAGATCATAGGGTACTTCTATTTTTAACTTTTTGAGGAATCTCTACACTGTTTTCCAGGCTGGCTGCACCAGTTTGCATTCCCACCAATAGTGTAAGAGGGTTCTCCTTTCTCTGCATCCTCATCAACATCTGTTGTTTCCTGTGTTATTAATTTTAGCCATTCTGACAGGTATGAGGGGATATCTCATTGTTGTTGTGGTTTGTATTTCCCTGATGATGAGTGGTGGTGAACATTTCTTCATGTATCTGTTGGACATATGGATGTCTTCTTTGGTAAAATGTCTACTCATGTCTTATGCCTATTTCTCTTAACTGGATTGTTTGTTTTTTGGGTGTTGAATTTGATAAGTTCTTTATAGATTTTTTATATTAACCCTTTAACAGATACATCATTTGCAAATATCTTCTCCCATTCCATAGGTTGCTTTTTACTTTTGTTGATGGTTTCCTTTGATATATGATGTTTTCAATGTATTACACTCTTCTAAGGCATTTACCATAGGAATCTGAATATAGCAACACCCCAATTTTCATGAAATTAATGGTCTTTCCATACTCTAAATACATAACTGATGAACTATTTATATATTTGAAAAAATAAATTAGTGCTTTATAATTTTTTCTATTTAAGAAGGTTTCTTTTTTCCTTGTTTTATAAGAGGATCTGATTATTCATGATCCACTTTAAGAATAGAATACATATACATATACATATATACATTTACAGAGTATACAAATGCTGAGTATACACACACACACATACACACAGGTCTTAGTAAAACTAGAAAAACGTAGTATGAGAAGTGCCCAATTGACAAATATGAAAAATAAAGTAAGATATAATTTTGAGGGTATTCTCTATTTATTAAATAGTTCATGTTAACATACCTTGAAGGAATAAGTTATCACTTATTCTTTTGTAAATACATTGTTTGAAACATGTCATGTTATGGCTAGTTTCTAAAAGTGAAAAAATATTGAAAATAATCATGAATCACCAGCTTGTCAGTGGTTTAACGGAGTTTTTAAAAGCTATATTGACCAACACATGCTTTGAAAGACTGATTTTATCCAATCATTATCCAACACAACTCTCTGGGAATATGAATATTTTCACTATCTGCTCGGTCTAAGAGTAGCCACTATCCACATGTGACTGCTGAGCCCTTGAAATGTTTTTTGTGTGAGTGGAAGAGTTAAATTTTAATTTATTTAAGTTTAATTAGTTAAAATCAAAATGTAAATAACTACATGGGGCAAGTCACTACCATATTGGATGGCACAGATTTAGACAAATGTTGATTTTTTGATTTTTGAGTTTTTTTTGTTTGTATTTTATTTCTTTTCAGTGTTCCAGAATTTGTTGAGTTTTAATCCTACACTTCAGATTTCTTGAAACAAAAGTTCTTTCAGGGAATTATAGAACATTTGAAAGAAGAGTTAATGCTTTGTTACAACTCCAAGCTGAGTGTCTGGAACCTAGGAGTCACCCAGGGTTACTTTTTTCCCTTTCTTTCTTTTACTGAATTTTATTATCAAGTCCATACAGGTGATATGAAAGCAACATTTAAATTTGGTGCTTGTATTTGGCATGATAAGGAGGTATGCAAGAGTAAAACAAAGGTTTTGTGAATCAGGTAGGATAGATTCTTTTTATAACTATCCACGACAAACAAGTTATCAGAAGAAAGAACTCCCCTCTCTCTTTTCACCCCCAAAGTGAAGGTGGAGTGTCTCCACCTTCCTCCCATCTAACACTGTGATTTCATTATATTTTAAACAATATGAGATTGCAATTTTTACAGTTTAAACACAATTGACTAATGGCAATTTTGTCTAGTTCAATACAGTAATTGTGAAAAGTGTATGGCGGGTGGAAGGAAAGGCAAAAACGCATTTTTAAAGCATAGTCACCTTCATGTTATTTTTCACTTATTATTTCCAGGAAGTATATTTTTGGGAAAAGTAAACCAAAATGAAAATGTCTATATGAATATAGATATATGCCATAATTTGCCTCCAGACTGCAACTTAGAGAGTGAATCTCTGTACTCTCTAACAAGAATATGACTTTAAAAAATTCCAGTTCCTCTTTCTCTCAGTTAATATATGGCTTAAATTTGCACATAGATGGTATAAATTAAAATTCAGAATCTCCTTCTTTTTGTTGGAAAGCACTTAAGAGTTCAATCGTATTCATACTATATACCTAACCACCTCGGCAGTCCCTCAAAGAGTGCTCACAAGCACTCTTGGGTCTTGGGTAGACCATCCCACTGACTGCTTTTTACTGTGGGAGGCATTCTCACGTTTCCAAGGGTCTGGAAGTTCAAAACTGGTGATTCTTATTTGCAGATACAGGAATTTCTAGATGGGGAAGACACAGAAGCTGGGGGAGAGAGCAAGGCATTTGGGCTCCTGGTTTCAAGGAGGAATGGGATAATTGGTTGTGCCGAGAGAGTTTTAAGATCTGTCCCAGCTAGTTTCAGATTCCCCTTTCCCTGTCTTGGTGGGTGGAAAACCCAGGACATGCCACCCAGAGAGGGTCTATGAAAGACAAAAAAAGCTATATGACCAACCTGAAGCTGTTTGCCCTGAAAATGTCTTTGGGCTGCTGCTGAGAAGCCAGGAGGAAGAAAACAGTCATAAAAAGGTGACGGTGCCCCAGGGTGTGTGGGAAGGCAGAGAAAGCAGATTTGAAGCACTGTGGGACTCCTTGGGCAGGGCTGTGTTCAGGAGCTGCATTCCCACTGACTTCACATATCTGGGGGCGAAAACCTGGGCTCAGCCTTCATGTAGCCAATGAAAACTGACATTTCCCATATCCCAAGGTTAGCTTAACAGTAATTAAAGCATCACATCGCACATGATTCTTTCCATTATAATTTAAGTGGACTTTATGCTATTTTAAAAACCATTCTAGCTCCCACTGTGAATAATGAATACAAATAAAGTTGAATGTCAGACCTGGAATACAAATCAAATAAGAAAACCTGTAAGTATCCTGAACATCTGCCCCCCACCAGCCCCACATCTCGGGTGCTCTCCTGCCCACCCGATGTCCCCACAAGCCGTGGCCCTGGTTTGCTTTTGCTGCCAGGCCACCGCACTGGGTCACTTCTGCTCCATTAAGAGTGATAAGGTACTTTCCACTCTGAGACATCTTTCCAGCTTCCACAGTGTTTCGAGCAATTCATTCATCTTTCTAAGCAGCTAGATGAGACAGTGCCAAGAGGATTTCTGAGGAAATAGACAGACACACCTACCCTGAAATCACAGGATCTTTCAGATATGATTGTTTTGTGTGTGTGTGTGTGTGTGTGTGTGTGTGTGTGTGTTAACCACTGAAAGGATGAGGATTTTGTTCGCTTCATTTTCTGCACCTTCAGTCAGTGCTCTTACAAATGTCCCTGCCTCTTCAAATCTCTAGGAGGGGCTCTTTACAGTTACGTTCTCCTCCAATCGAGGCTGTGATATTGTCATGTCCTGACTCGAAGCAACACAACAGACGGTTGACATCAGCACATCTCCCCCATCCCATTGTTGTTTCATGAAATAGGAAGAGAAATTGGAAACAGGGCCTTGCACGGTCTAGCTTGAAGGATAGTGCAAAGAAAGGTTGTGATCTCCTAACTCCATTTATAAACGCATGGGGAGCGGGGCAGATTTGGGTCTCTGCTGCCTTTCCCCACAGACATTGAGGAGAAGGAAACCAGGGAGAGAAGCCTCCAGCCCTGCTGTGTCACTCTTCGTAATGCACAGAAGCCTGGAAATGGGGAGTTGTTTTTAGGTTGTCTTTATTATTACTACCCTGAAAAGCATTAATATTGTCATACAGATGGTCACCTATGTTGGAAGCTTATGAAAGAACTCTAAATTGTGGAAAGATTATTCTAAACTTAGGAAAGCATCAACTCCCTAATGCTAAAGGTGGAGCCGTGCTGCTAAACATATTAGTGTTTCTTAATTCAAACACCTGTTCTGCCCGTACGATACATAAAAAAGCCCTTATTTATTGCTTGCATCTCCAGTTCAGATTTAATCTCACTATAAATTCATCTCATGTTAATTTATGTGCAAACAAAGACACACACATTTTAAATATCCGAAATGCTGGAAATAAACTTATTTTTAATTTTGTGCTTGTTTTCCATTTGTCAACCAGCAAATGAAAGGACTGAATAAATCATGCACTAATTGCCAGCGGTGCTAAATTTAGTGTGAGATCTGGAATCCTTTTGATCAAAACCGCTGAATATGAAATCATCCTCGGCTCTCTAGGCAACTTTATCTGCCTTTCTATTCTCCATCTGTCAGTCACCTGGGAATTTGTGAACTATTCCATATGTCAGGCTTGTCAATCACAATGGGATGTGGGAACTATCTGCCTACTGCATAGGAATTCTTGTTAAAAAATTAATCTGCATTTAACTGGAAGTTCTATATTTTGAATACCATATTGTTTGGTGTTTTGAATTTTTTTTTCTCCCTGGATAAGGTTAATAGAAATAAATTTTATTTCAATAGTATAGATCAAAAGTCTTCATTTAAATAACATTTACAAGCATGGGACCATTACACTTATATCTCATGTTATATATAGCCAGTGGAATGTGCCTGAACAATATCACGGTTAAAATAGAATGCCCTTTTTCTGGGAACTCTGAGTCTGACAGTAACCTATCTTAAGTAGCTACATTCTAAATATATATAAATTAAAAAGTAGTAAACACATGGACATCTTATTGTTTCTAAGACCCATGAATTTATTGAGATAGTTCTGAAAGAAAATGTTTTAGCCAAGGTGCTTTATCTTAAACTGAAACATGCTTAAAGTATTTAAATATCTAATTTAAATAAAGAAGCAAGGAAACACAACATCACTGCATTCCTAAAATACTATTACTCCAAGCCAGTTAGGAGAATGGGGGGAAAATAGAGAAACCCTATAAATCTTATATCAAAGAGGATGTTCAGATATCCATATCATTTAATTTGAGACTTTTATATATTACTTTTTTTTTTTAGATTTATTTATTTATTTATTTGACAGAGATCACAAGTAGGCAGAGAGGCAGGCAGAGAGAGAGAGGAGGAAGCAGGCATCCCGCAAAGCAGAGAGCCCGATGTGGGGCTCCATCCCAGGACTCCGGGATCATGACCTGAGCTGAAAGCAGAGGCTTTAACCCACTGAGCCACCCAGGTGCCCCATATATTACATATTTTAACTCTGTTGACTGCTGATAGACTTTGAGATGAAATCAAGCAGAACTAATAAAATATTAGAAAAAGATCAAAACAGCATCATGGAAAAAAGTTGTAACGATGCTAGAAATCCAAGTGAATGTATAGATCTTATGACTATGTGACCTGAGACAAGTTATTTGGTGTTTGAGTACCTGAGGCTCCTCATCTGTGATATGTAGACATGAATAGATACTAATCTGTAAGTTTGGGGGCAAGTTGAATAATACTATGCAAAATACTGAAGAAAATCCCCAGGAAATAAGACAACACTGAGTAAATGTTCCCTTCTGTATCAGCTGGGTCAGGATCCATTCCAGGCAGTTTGCAAGAGGGAATTTAATACAGGGAGCTAACCATAGAGAATTTGGAGGGGCTGAGTCCATTTACCACTTCGTATCACCTGGAAACCAACCAATCATTTCCCTCCATACTTAATGCTCTTCAGACTTTTCCAGTTGTTTGGAAGAAGGGAAGCCTTAAAATAGACTCTAGGTCCCCAGGAACAAAGTTAGCTCCAGTTTCCTGGTTGTTTTTTTACACTATGTAGACTTAGTGTATCTACTTTTTTTTTTTTTTTAACCCTAAATAGTATCAGAAACATCTTGAAATCTTGTTTTTAAAAGAAAAAAAATATTCACTTCAATTAACAACACTCCATAACTATTGTCTAATGATATCTGAATACAGCTCCCCAAAACCAATGTTAGATATGTCAATACACTTGGCAAAGTTGCTATTCATGCAAAAAAGCATTAAAAAGCAGAAACTAAAGTAACAGAGAGTGAATCAGAAGAATAAAAAATAAAATAAAATTTAAAAATTCTTTGGCCTTGGCATTATTTATTTTCTCAGATATGGTTACTATTTTGTCTAATCAAGATTGAAACCTACTATAAGTAGTGTGATAAATAACTGAAAAAATTTAAGATATGGTTTTGTTAAGATTGTATAATCTTATGATAGAAATACAAAAAAAATTCAAATTAGAGATTTTCTTTAACAGGACACCACAGGTTAAAAGATAAAATAAATAATATTAATAAGTACATGAGGGCAGTGATTTAGTTTGATTTCCTTTCAAAATAAGCACACTTTGCATGGTAAAAATAAAAAAAAAAACATTTAATTTGAGTAAAATAGCTATAAAATATTCACAAAAATCATACATAAATTTAAAATTTAAAATATTTCTAAATAAAAAAGAGAAACTTAAGGATGTTATTGTCACCAATATTAGTCAAGATTATAATGGATGTTCTGGCCAATGCAGTATGCTAAGAAAAAAAAAAGCATGATATGAAAATTGCAATGAAAGACAAACTATATTTTGTACTATATGACAGGCTAATCTACCAAAGTAAAAACTCTAAGAGGAATCAGTAAAAATCTATTATAATAAAGGAGATCAGTGAGGAGTCCCCATATAATTCAACATTAAAAATTCAATTTTTCTAGGAATAACTAAGTAGAAAATTTATGTATAAAGATCTGACTTACTGGGCAACACAAGCTACAAAATACCTGTAGATAAATTTAATTAGAAATGCCCCCAAATATATCTAAAGCAGTCTACATGTTATTTGAAAGGATATTATAAATAAATTCAGAAACTTATCTTGTTAGAATGCAGAAAGTTGTAATATTGAAAAGACTTAAATTGTCTAGATAATTTATAAATTCAGCCAATCCAAATAAAAATTCTAACAGAAATAATTTAATGCAACTGATAAGCAAATTCTTTCAACTGGAGAGTAAATTCATGGAAATTGTTTAAAAAACTGGGGAATAACAAAGATACTGGATTTGTTCCAAAAGATTAAAAATATATTATAAAGCCAGAGTAATTAAATTAGTAAAGTGTGGTATGGAAAGAAATAGAAAGTCAATGGAACATTATAGACAGTATGAAAATTGATTCAAGTATGATAAAATGGCTCTCAAATTAATGGAGGAAATGAAAGACAATAATAAATGCTATTGAGAGCACTGGCTATCTTTTGTATAAAAACATTTATGTTAAACCATATAAAAATTAACTTTTAAGGAAAACTATGAAGGCTGATCTGTGAAATGGAGGTCTTACCATACCTCAGAGTTTTGCTGAGGCTTAAGTAAATTGATATTTGTAATGCCTCCAAAATATAGTGAAAAATTCACTGTTCTTACTGTTATTTTTTATAACATCTTGGTTTTATGTCTTGCTTAAGAATACCTACTCCCACATCAATAGGAGCAATTTTTCTCTGATACTATTTACTAATACTTCCTCAACTTGGACAAGGGTACTAGATCTTGAAGGTAGCTAGTCTGACCTAGAGCTTTTTTTCATATCTTTAATCTAGATAACCTCCCTAGGTTGACTACATAAATAGTAAAGAAGAAACTTTTCTATAGAAAAAGACATGATAATGAAAGTCTAGTAAAAAAGTGGCAGTCTTAAGAAAAGTATTTGCAAAGTATAAACAGTAAAATAACAAAAAAAATCACAATATACACCAGGCACTTATTAATCTAAAAAAAAATAAAGTCTTGAAAAATGGACAGAGTATATAAGCATAAAATTTAGGGAGTCAATGTAAATATAGTTTCAAATTTATTTGTAGCTAAGACATGTAAACTTAAATATTAATGAGCTCCTTTTTTTCACTCAAGTCATAAAACCAATTAAAAATTAACCTTATCATGTGTTGTTGGTAGTGTGGTCATATGGATATTCTCATACATTTCTTTTTTTGGAATTTCAATGTGATGAAGCATTTTTAAAGGCCAGATTCTACTACCAAAAAGTTAAAGTGTACATAGCTTTCAAATAACCAATACTAAGCATCTATGTAATATCAACAGCATATGTGTACAGCAATATACAATGTTTATTTTTAATGTTTTATTTGGGAATGGGAAAAAAATCAGAAATATCCAAAAAAGGGAAAAGGTTTTATGTCACTTAAGGTACCAAAATATAATTTAACACCAAGTATCAATTAAAAGAATGGAGGTAGAGCTATATGTACTAAAGCACAAATTTCTCAAGACACATTGGTAAATATATATGCATTCAGCATGGTCTAACACATGTGTAATTGGACTCAAAATGTATTAAAGCCTTGTAAGTAAGACCCATAACTCTAAAACTCCTAGGGAAAAAACAAAAGCAAAAACAAAAACAAAAAACACAGAGGGTAAGCTCTGCACATTGGTCATGGCAGTGACCTTTGTATTTGATGCTAATAGCCAAAATAAGCAAGTAGGACTACATCCAACTAAAAAGTTTCTTTCTAGAACAGGAAAGCATCAACAAAATAAAAAGACAACTTATAGCATGGGAAAAAAAACTATAAACCACATATCTGATAAATGGTTACTATCCAAAGTATTCAAAAAATTAAAATAATTCAATAGCTAATAATAATAATAATAATAATAATATGAAGAAGAAGTAGAATCCAATTTAAAATGAGTAAATAACCTGAACAGACATTTTTCTAAAGAAAACATAGAAATGACCAATAGGTACATGAAAAGATGCTCAATGTTACTGACTGTCAAGGAAATGCAAATCGCCTTACACCTGTTAGGATGGCTTTTATCGAATAAACAACAGGTAACAAATGTTGGCCAGGATGTGTAGAAAAGAGAGTCATAGTACACTGTTGGTAAACTGGTATAGCCAGTATGGGAAACAGTATGCAATTTTCTCAAGAAATTAAATATAGAATTCCCATATGATCCAGCAATCTCATTTCTGGGTATATAACCAAAGGAAACAAAGCTACTGTCTTTTTTTTGTTTGTTTGTTTGTTTGTTTGTTTGTTTTTTAAAGCTACTGTCTTGAAGTGGTATCTGTACCCTCATGTTCATTGCAGGATTATTGACAATAGCCAAAGTATGGAAACAATCTCAGCATTTGTGAACAGATGAATGAATGGAGGAAATGAATGGATGGCTTTATATAATGGAACATTATTCTGCCTTCAAAAAGAAAAAAAAAAGTCCTGTCATTTGTGACAAGAATGAACTTGAGGCATAATGCTAAGTGAAATAAGCCACACAGAGAAAGACAAATACTACCCAATATTATATATAAGTGGGATCTACAAAAGAAAAATAAATTAAAATCATAGAAACAGAGAGTGGAAATGTGATTACTGGGGGCTGGAGGTAGGAGGAAAAGGGAGAAGTTGGAAAAGGGTCAAATCTTTCAAGTATAAGGTAAATAAGATCTGAGGATCTAATGTATATTGTGACTATAGCTGATAACACTGTATTGAGTAATTGAAATTTGCTAAGAGATTAAAACTTAAATGTTCTTAGAAAAATAAATAAAGAAATAAAAATAAAAAATAAAAAGGGGTTGTAAAAAACATACAGAAAGGTAAAAACAAAACTTCAAAAGTGAGAAAAGAAATACAGAATTATAGCTGGAGATTTTGATACTCTCTTCACAATAAAAGGAAAGAGGTAGACAAAAATAACAAAGATGTAGAGTGGCAGATACATTGTTATAGATCAATTAATCTACATTAATCCAAATAATCCTTATGGAATAATATGTTTGACACTACATGATATGCACTATATCCAAGTATACTTGAAATATTAGTCAAGATATGCTGGGCTATATAATAAGACCCAATAAATAGAAAGGACTGAGTTATTTATACATGTATGTTCACTGACCACAGTGTACTCAGATTATAAAGAAACAGCAAAAATTATCTGGAAAATACTCAAAATTAAAAATTAAGGAGTTGTGGGGTGTCTGGGTGGCTCAGTGGGTTAAGCCTCTGCTCAGGTCATGGTCTCAGGGTCCTAGATCGAGCCCCACATCCGGCTCTCTGCTCAGCAGGGAGCCTGCTTCCCCCTCTCTCTCTCTGCCTGCCTCCTCTTCTCTCTCTCTCTGCCTGCCTCTTTGCTCACTTGTGATCTCTGTCTGTCAAATAAATAAAAAAATCCTCAAAAAAATTAAGGAGTTGTAAGTATCCTATAGATGAAAGAATAAATCATAAAAGAAAGTAGTAAAACACAATGTATTAAAATTTGAGTGTTGGAATATTGCAACTGAAGTAGTGATTAGAGAAGGTTGTATGCTTATATTTAAAAGCAATTTTAAAAGCTGACAATCTAAGACTCCATGTTAAGACTTTTTTAAAAGACATTTAAAATGAAAAGAAAACTAAATCCAAAGTTAATGGGAAGAAAATAGTGAAGGTATGATGAGAAATCAGTGAAAATGAATAAGCAGTAGAGAAAAATGGATAAAATAAAAATTTGATTTTTTGAAACAATTAAAATGATGAATCTGTAATCAGATTAAATAGGTTAATTAAAGAGAGAGAGAGGAAACACAGGTAATATTAACAATGAACATTATTCTAGATAGTAAGGCTACAAGAAAAGATGACTGAGTATTACAAACAAATAAATTTGAGGAAATGGACACATTTCTTGAAAGACACAAATCCCAGTTCTGTCAAAAGAAGGAAAAAATTCCAATATATTAGTCGTTCTCAACCATGGATAATTTCTTCTCCCTGAGGACTATTGGCAATGTTTAGATATATTTTTGTTTGTCACAATATGGGGAGGGTGGCTGTTATTATGTCTAGTGGGGAGAGGCCAGGGATGCTACTAAACGTTTTTCATTCTTATACTAAATGGGATGGACCTTCACAAAAAAAAAAAAAAAAAAAAAAAAAAAAAAAAAAAAGCTATCTATTCCCAAATATTAATGTAGTAAGATTGAGGAATCCTTTAACACACCTATATCACTTAACATTTTGAAATTGGAAATCAGAAACTTTTGACCAGAAAATTCTAGGTCTAGTTGGCTTCACTGTTAGAGTCTATTGAACACTGGAGTATCATTAATACCAATGTTACACAAACTCTTTCAAAAAATAGTAAAAGAGGAAATATTTCTCAATGTATTTTATGAAGCCAACTTTCCTTCATATTGATGCAAGACAAAGAAAATACAAGAAAACTACTGATGTATAAGCCTTATGAATACTGATGAAAAAGTGTTCAACAAAATGCCAGCAAATATAATTTGGCAACATATTAAAAGAATTATATGGCAGGACCAAGTGGGATTTATTCCCAGAAAGCAAAGATAGTTTAACACATGAAAATCAATCAATGTAATACACCATGTTAATAAAATAAAGGGAAAATACCCACATGATTATTTCAATTGAAGCAGAAAAAATATGTGTCAAATTTCAGCATCCCTTCATTACAGGAGCACTCAGTAAATAATAGAATAAAACTTCTCCAACATGATAAAGACCAAATATGAAAAACCCATAGCTACTAATCACACTTAGTGGTGAAAGGCTTAACTTTTCCCCTAATATCAGGGACAGGACAAAGATACCTACTTTTTTTTTTTTTTTTTTTTACTTCTATTCAACATAGTATTGAAAGTTTTAGCAGGAGCAACTGGGGGGGGGGAAATAAAATAAATGAAAGGTATCCAGATTGGAAAGGAAGGTGTAAAATTACTCTCTCTCAGATAATAGGATCCTATATGTGCAAAACCTTAAAGATTCCACAAACAAAAACAACTGTTAAAGCTAACAAACTAAATAATCAAAGTTTCAGCACACAAAAATCAACACATAAATATCAGTTGTCTTCCTATACAATAACAATAAAAATGGGGTGCCTGGGTGGTTCAGTCAGTTAAGCATCTGCCTTCACTTTGGTTCATGATCTCAGGGTTCTTGGATTGACACCCACTGGTCTCCCTGCTTAGTGAGGAATTTGCTTTTCCCTCTGGTCTCCCTTTGCTCCTCCCCTCCACTTGTGTTCTCTCTCATTCCTCTCTCAAATACTTAAAATCTTTAAAAAATAACAATGAACACTCTGAATAGGAAATTAAGAAAATAATTTCTTTTTATAAAAAGAGAAAAATAAAATAACTAAGAATAAATCTTACCAAGGAGACAGAAAGCTTACATATTGGAAACCGCAAAACATTGCTAAATGAAATTGAAAAAGACAAATAAATGGAAAGACATCCCATGCTCATGGATAATGAGACTTAATATTTTTTAGATGAAAGTACTATCCAAAATGATTTACAGATTCAATGCAATACTTATCAGAAATCACAATTATGTTTTTATGGAAATGGAAAAAATCAATTCGAAAATTCTTACAGAATCTTAAGGGACCCAATAGCCAAAGCAATCTTGAAAAAGAACAAAGTTGAAAGACTTCTGATTTTTAAAACTTACTACAAAGTTATGATAATCAATACAATGTTGTACTGGTGAAGGCCAGCCATATAGATATGTCAAATAAAGAAAGAGAGCTCAGGAATAAACCTTCACATATATGATCAATTGTTATTTGGCAAAGGTGCTAAGCCCATTCCGTAAGGAAAGAACAGTCTTTTCAATAAATGATGCTGTGAGAACAGAAAAGCAGAGGAATGAGGTTGGATACATACTTTAGACTACATATAAAAATTAACTAAAAAATGAATCAAACACCTAAATGTGAGACTTAAAAATATAGAAAGTTTAGAAGAAAACATAGGGGAAAACTGCGATATTGGAGCTGTCAATAATTTCTTGGGAATAACACCAGAAGCACAGACAACAAAATATAAATAGAAAAATTGAAGTTCATGAAAGTTAAACATTTTGTGTATCAAATGACATTGTCAAGTGAGTGACAAGGACAACCCCCAGAGGGGGAGAAATATTTGTAAATCATATATCTAATAAAGAATTAATGCCCAGAATATGTAAAGATCGTCTAAAACTCAAAAGCAACAAAACAACCCAATTGAAAAATGAGCACAGGACTTGAGCAGATGTCTTCAGAAAGGTGATATCCCAAATAGGCAAATTCATAGAGACAGAAGGTAGAACAGAGTATCCCAGGGGCTGGGGGAGATTGGAATAGAGAGCAGCAGTTTAACGGGTGCAGATTTTCTGTTTGGGATGATGCAAAGGTTCTGAGAATATTGGTGATGGTAAAATAAACATTGTGAATGGCCACTGAATTGTGTATCTTAAAATAGCACAAATGGCAAATGTTATGTAATCCATATTTCACCAGGATAAATGAGGAGAAATAAATATATTCTTAGATGAATACAATTTGTAAGAATGTATTCCTAGCTGATCCACTTTACCAGATACACTAAAGGAAGCTCTGCAGGTCTAAAGAAAGTGGTATCATGTGTTAACTCAAATATATAAGAAAGAAGATTATCAGAAATGGTAATATGTGGGTAAATATAAAGTTGTATATATTTTTTCTTTTAATGAACATATATTTATTAATTTATATAAAATAAATAAAATAAGTATATATATAAATGTTATATATTATGGGTCTATATATCCTTTTTCTTTAATTCAATAGATTATATAAAGTGATAATTGTAACATAGTACTGTTTAGTTTATAACAAATATGATGTGATCTATATTTATTATATAACAATAACACAAGACAGATAAGGAAGACAAGGGTGTACTGCAGTAGAGCTGCTTTGTTTTATCAGAGTTAGTATTGATCTGAAGTAGATTTTAAGAAGTTAAAAGATGTAATAAAATTCTGAGAGCAACCACTAAGAAAATAATTTTCAAAGTGATTAAAAAGTCAACAAAGGAATAAAAGATTACCTCTCTAAAAATAAAAACCTCTCTAAAAATAAAAAATATCTAATGCAAAACAGGCAATGAATGAGAAGCAGAAACACAAAAAGGATATGTGACAAATAAGAGATAAATAGTAAAAAGGTAGAAAAAAATCCAACCATACTTAGAGTTACCCTAAATGAGAGTAGAATAAACACTTTGATCAAAAGGCAGTTTATAAGCTGGTCATAAAATAATATCCAACTATATACTGTATACAAAACACACATGAGCTTAAAAATATAAAACATTCTGGGGGTGCCTGGGTGGCTTCGTTGGTTAAACATCTGCCTTAGGCTCAGGTCATGACCTCTGGTCCTGGGATCCAGTCATGAACTAAACTAGGCTCCCCGCTCAGTTGGGAGCCTGCTTTTTTCTCTCTCTCTTCCTGCTGCTCCTCCTGCTTGTGCTCTCTCTCACTCTCTGTCTAATAATTAAATAAAATCTTTAAAACAATATATAACATTCTCTCGGAAACCTTGCCTCATAAAACCATGGATTCTGAGTTTACTTGCCGTTAACTATTCCCGTAGCGAGGGACAATTTGCTAAGGTTATTCTGAATATGCTTTCTTCCTAGCAAATGTAATTATTTCAATTGGCAAGTATAGACCAGTTCACTTCCCTTCCTTTATTTGCCCAGGGGAGTCCCTGAGTAAAAGGAGTGAATAGATCACAACCCAGCTGCTTTAACTCTTTCTTTTCCATGTGACATTTTTTTCCTGGGTATATAGTGAAGAGTGTACTTGCCTGCAGAGAAAGTTAACTTTGACAGATTATTTTATTCAATTAGAAACTTCCTTATTAATATTTCAAAACTTATTCCAGGAGACACCTGTTTTTCAGTGGGTTTATCTTGGTTTCTTTGTTTCCATTTTGGTTTCCTGATCTTTGATCATCTTTATCCATATTGATTGTTTTGTGCATTCTGTCTAGCTCTTTGAGCACAAATTTTGTTTCCACAATCTGAAGTCCTGGTGCTTTAATGTTATGTTTTACTATTTTCATAATAACTCAAATTATGCCAGGAAGAAATAACTTTGTGTGTTTTTGTGATAGAGGTGTCCTACATCATTTAAAAGCTTTCCTTAAGAATTATAAATGGTCATTTTTTTACATCTTCAAGTGTGTTTTCAGAATGAGATTAACTTCTATGATTTTGTTTTGTTTTGTTTTGTTCTACTCTTTAGTTTGCTTTTTTTTTCTTTTTTCCAAATAAACTTTTGTTAAGGATAGCTTTAGATTTATAGAAAAGTTGCAAAAAATAATACGGGGTTCTCATATATCCCACACCAAGTTTCCCCTAATATTAAAATTTTATATTAGTATGGCACATCTATCATAATGAATTAGCAAATATTGATACAGTATTATTTTTTAAAGATATTTATTTAATTTTTAAATAGAGAGAGTGGTGGGGGGCTGGGAAGAACAAAGGAAGAGGGGGAGGGATAGAGAAAATCTTAAGCAGGCCCCACCTCTAGCATGGAGCTGGACTAGGGCCTAGATCTCAGAACATTGAGATCATGACCTGAACTGAAATCTAGAGTAACATGCTTAGCCAACAGAGCCACCCAGGTGCTCTAATAAAGTTTCATTAATTAAAGTCCATACTTTATTCATATTTCTTTAGTTTTTAGAGAAAGTTCCATTATGTTCAAGAATGTCATCCAGATTATCATATTATATTTATTCATCATGGGTTTTTTGACTCCTTTGGACTGTGGCAGTTTCTCAGATTTTCCTTGTTTTTGCATAATGGGCATTTTATTAATTGTAGTAAAATATATGTAATGTATAATCTACCATTTTAAGCCTTTTTTAGTGTATAGTGAAACTAAGCAGAATTCAACAAAATCAAGTATATTCACGTAGTTGTGCAAACATCATCACAGTTCATTTCCAGAACTATTCCATCATCACAAGCTGAAACTGTACATATCCAAAAATCCCACTCCCACCTCTGACCAGACCTTGGCAATCACCATTCTACTCTTTGTTTCTATAAATTTGCCTATTCTAGATACTTCATGCAAGAGTCATCAAGAATCATAGAATATTTGCTTTTTTATGTTTGGCTTATTTCAATTAGCAAAATATTTTCAGGATTCAGCATGTATTATGATTTCATTGCCTTTATTTTTATTTTTCTAAAGATTTATTTATTTATTAGAGAGTGGGGGCAGAGGGAGAGAGAATCTCAAGCAGACTCCCCACTGAGTGTGAAGACTGATGCAAGGCTTGATCTCATGACTCACGAGATCATGACCTGAGATGAAATCAAGAGTCAGATGCTTAACAACTGAGTTATCCTGGCACCCCTTGAATTTTATTGCTTTTATATGTTGAATGATATCCCCTTGTCTCTCTGTACCACAGTTTCTTTATCCTATCATTTGCTGGTAGACCCTCTAGCTATTGTGAATAATGCTATTATAAATATTTGTATATAGATATCTGTTTGATTTCTGTCTTCAATTATTTGGGATATATACATAGAAGTGGAATTTCTTGGTAATATGGTGAATCAATGTTTAATTTTTCAGGAACAATCTTCCATAATTCCTGTAATATTTTCCATTCTAATGTACAGGGGTTTTAATTTCTCCACATCCTCATCCAGTGTTTGTTATTTTCTGCCTTTTGGATAATAGCTATTCTAATGAGGGTAAAGTAGTGTCTCATTATGGTTTTGATTTGCACTTCCCTAATGATTAGTAACACTGAGCATCTTTTTTTTTTTCCATTTTTTTTCCAATTTATTTATTTTCAGAAAAACAGTATTCATTATTTTTTCACCACACCCAGTGCTCCATGCAAGCCGTGCCCTCTATAATACCCACCACCTGGTACCCCAACCTCCCACCCCCCGCCACTTCAAACCCCTCAGACTGTTTTTCAGAGTCCATAGTCTCTCATGGTTCACCTCCCCTTCCAATTTACCCAAATTCCCTACTCCTCTCTAACGCCCCTTGTCCTCCATGCTATTGGTTATGCTCCACAAATAAGTGAAAGCATATGATAATTGACTCTCTCTGCTTGACTTATTTCACTCAGCATAATCTCTTCCAGTCCCGTCCATGTTGCTACAAAAGTTGGGTATTGATCCTTTCTGATGGAGGCATAATACTCCATACTGTATAGGGACCACATCTTCCTTATCCATTCATCCGTTGAAGGGCATCTTGGTTCTTTCCATAGTTTGGCGACTGTGGCCATTGCTGCTATAAACATTGGGGTACAGACGGCCCTTCTTTTCATGACATCTGTATCTTTGGGGTAAATACCCAGGAGTGCAATTGCAGGGTCATAGGGAATCTCTATTTTTAATTTCTTGAGGAATCTCCACACTGTTCTCCAAAGAGGCTGCACCAACTTGCATTCCCACCAACAGTGTAAGAGGGTTCCCCTTTCTCCACATCCTCTCCAACACATATTGTTTCCTGTTTTGTTAATTTTGGCCATTCTAACTGGTGTAAGGTGATATCTCAATGTGGTTTTAATTTGAATCTCCCTGAGAGCTAATAATGATGAGCATTTTTTCATGTGTCTGATAGCCATTTGTATGTCTTGATTGGAGAAGTGTCTGTTCATATCTTCTGCCCATTTTTTGATGTGTTTGTCTGTTTCGTGTGGGTTGAGTTTGAGGAGTTCATTATAGATCCTGGATATCAACCTTTTGTCTGTACTGTCATTTGCAAATATCTTCTCCCATTCCGTGGGTTGCTCTTTGTTTTTTTGACTGTTTCCTTTGCTGTGCAGAAGCTTTTGATTTTGATGAAGTCCCAGAAGTTTATTTTCGCTTTTGTTTCCTTTGCCTTTGGAGACGTATCTTGAAAGAAGTTGCTGTGGCTGATATCAAAGAGATTACTGCCTATGTTCTCCTCTAAGATTCTGATGGATTCCTGTCTCACGTTGAGGTCTTTTATCCATTTTGAGTTGATCTTTGTGTACGGTGTAAGAGAATGGTCGAGTTTCATTCTTCTACATATAGCTGTCCAGTTTTCCCAGCACCATTTATTGAAGAGACTGTCTTTTTTCCACTGTATATTTTTTCCTGTTTTGTCAAAGATTAATTGACCATAGAGTTGAGGGTCCATATCAGGGCTCTCTACTCTGTTCCACTGGTCTATGTGTCTGTTTTTATGCCAGTACCATGCTGTCTTGGTGATCACAGCTTTGTAATAAAGCTTGAAATCAGGTAAGGTGATGCCACCAGCTTTATTTTTGTTTTTCAACATTTCCTTAGCGATTCGTGGTCTCTTCTGATTCCATACAAATTTTAGGATTATTTGCTCCAGCTCTTTGAAGAATGCCGGTGGAATTTTGATCGGAATGGCATTAAAAGTATAGATTGCTCTAGGCAGTATAGACATTTTAACAATGTTTATTCTTCCGATCCAAGAGCATGGAATGGTCTTCCATCTTTTTGTGTCTTCTTCAATTTCTTTCATGAGTGTTCTATAGTTCCTCAAGTACAGATCCTTTACCTCTTTAGTTAGGTTTATTTCCAGGTATTTTATGGTTCTTGGTGCTATAGTAAATGGAATCGATTCTCTAATTTCCCTTTCTGTATTTTCATTGTTAGTGTATAAGAAAGCCACTGATTTCTGCACATTAATCGTAGGAGATCTTAACATGCCTCTTTCAGAATTAGACAGATCATCGAAGCAGAAAATCAATAAAGAAACAAGAGCATTGAAGGACACATTGGACCCGATGGACCTCATAGATATATACATAACATTCCACCCTAAAACAGCAGAATACTCATTCTTCTCAAGTGCACACGGAACCTTCTCCAGAATAGACCACATACTGGGTCACAAATCAGGACTCAACCGATACCAAAAGACTGAGATTATTCCCTGCATATTCTCAGATCACAATGCTTTGAAACTGGAGCTCAATCACAAGGAAAAGTTCCGAAGGAACTCAAACACCTGGAAGCTAAAGACCACCTTGCTTAAGAATGCTTGGATCAACCAGGAGATCAAAGAAGAACTGAAACAATTCATGGAAACCAATGAGAATGAAGACACTTCGGTCCAAAACCTATGGGATACAGCAAAGGCGGTCCTAAGGGGAAAACATATAGCCATCCAAGCCTTGCTCAAAAAGATTGAAAAATCCAGAACACACCAGCTGTCTCTACACCTTAAAGAACTGGAGAATCAACAACAAATCAAACCAACTCCACACATAAGAAGGGAAATCATCAAGATTAGAGCTGAGATCAATGAGGGAGAAACCAGAGATACAGTAGAACGTATCAATGAAACTAGAAGCTGGTTTTTTGAAAGAATCAATAAGATCGATAAGCCACTGGCTACACTAATCCGAAAGAAAAGAGAGAAATCCCAAATTCATAAAATTATGAATGAAAAGGGAGAGATCACAACTAACACCAAGGAAGTAGAAACAATCATCAGAAGTTATTACGAACAGTTATATGCCAATAAGCTTAGCAACCTAGATGAAATGGATGCATTCCTGGAAAAATATAAACTACCAAAATTGAACCAGGAAGAAATCGACAACCTGAATAGACCGATATCTAATAACGAGATTGAATCAGTGATCAAAAACCTCCCAAAAAACAAGAGCCCAGGACCTGACGGATTCCCTGCGGAATTCTACCAAACCTTCAAAGAAGAAATAACACCTATTCTCCTGAAGCTGTTTCAAAAAATTGAAGCAGAAGGAAAACTTCCAGACTCTTTCTATGAAGCCAGCATTACCCTGATCCCCAAACCAGGCAAGGACCCTACCAAAAAGGAGAATTTCAGACCAATATCACTGATGAATATGGATGCTAAGATTCTCAACAAGATCCTAGCCAACAGGATCCAACAGCACATTAAAAAGATTATCCACCATGATCAGGTGGGATTCATTCCTGGGCTACAAGGATGGTTCAACATTCGCAAATCAATCAATGTGATACAACAAATTAATATGAGAAGAGAGAAGAACCACATGATCCTCTCAATTGATGCAGAAAAAGCATTTGACAAAATCCAACATCCGTTCCTGATTAAAACGCTTCAAAGTATAGGGATAGAGGGAACATTCCTGAACCTCATCAAATCTATCTATGAAAGACCCACAGCAAATATCATACTCAATGGGAAAAAGCTTGCAGCCTTCCCATTGAGATCAGGAACAAGACAAGGATGCCCACTTTCACCACTCTTGTTCAACATAGTATTAGAAGTCCTAGCAACAGCAATCAGACAACAGAGAGAAATAAAAGGTATCCAAATTGGTAATGAAGAAGTCAAACTCTCTCTCTTCGCAGATGACATGATTCTTTATATGGAAAACACAAAAGACTCCACCCCCAAACTACTAGAACTCATACAGCAATTCAGCAACGTGGCAGGATATAAAGTCAATGTGCAGAAATCAGTGGCTTTCTGAGCATCTTTTTGTGTGCTTATTGACCATTTTTATACCTTCTCTGTAGAAATGTCTATTCTAGTCCTTTGTCCATTTTTTAATTGAGTTGTTTTTTTTTTGTTGTTGCTGAGTTCTTGGAGTTCTTCATATGTACGACCCAGAAATCCCTTTATGGATGTTATGTGAGTTACAAATATTTTCTCCTATTTTGTGGGTTGCCTTTTATTTTTTGTTGCCTCTGTTTTTGGTGTCATAATTGAGAAATGACCCCCAAATCCAATGTCATAAAGTTCTTCTATGTTTTCTTCAAAGAGTATTATATTTTTAGTTCTTTTTTTTTCCAGACTCCAAACTCTCCATTTTTATTGAAAGGAATTAAACATGCTAATAAACATTAGTTTCATACATGTTTATAGAAAATTTTTTTCCAATTTATTTATTTTCAGAAAAACAGTATTCATTATTTTTTTCACCACACCCAGTGCTCCATGCAAGCCATGCCCTCTATAATACCCACCACCTGGTACCCCAACCTCCCACCCCCCCGCCACTTCAAACCCCTCAGATTGTTTTTCAGAGTCCATAGTCTCTCATGGTTCACCTCCCCTTCCAATTTACCCAGAAGCACATACCCTCCCCATTGTCCATAACCTTACCCCACTTCTCCCAACCCCCCTCCCCCCAGCAACCCACAGTTTGTTTCGTGAGATTAAGAGTCACTTATGGTTTGTCTCCCTCCCTATCCCATCTTGTTTCATGGATTCTTCTCCTACCCACTTAAGCCCCCATGTTTCATCACCACTTCCTCATATCAGGGAGATCATATGATAGTTGTCTTTCTCCGCTTGACTTATTTCGCTAAGCATGATACGCTCTAGTTCCATCCATGTTGTCGTAAACGGCAAGATTTCGTTTCTTTTGATGGCTGCATAGTATTCCATTGTGTATATATACCACATCTTCTTGATCCATTCATCTGTTGATGGACATCTAGGTTCTTTCCATAGTTTGGCTATTGTGGACATTGCTGCTATAAGCATTTGGGTGCACGTGCCCCTTTGGATCACTCCGTTTGTATCTTTAGGGTAAATACCCAGTAGTGCAATTGCTGGGTCATAATGCAGTTCTATTTTCAACATTTTGAGGAACCTCCATGCTGTTTTCCAGAGTGGTTGCACCAGCTTGCATTCCCACCGTGTAGGAGGGTTCCCCTTTCTCCGCATCCTCGCCAGCATCTGTCATTTCCTGACTTGTTGATTTTAGCCATTCTGACTGGTATGAGGTGATATCTCATTGTGTTTTTGATTCGTTTTTCCATGATGCCAAGTGATATGGAGCATTTTTTCATGTGTCTGTTGGTCATCTGGATGTCTTCTTTGCAGAAACATCTGTTCATGTCCTCTGCCCATTTCTTGATTGGATTATTTGTTCTTTGGGTGTTGAGTTTGTTAAGTTCTTTATAGATTTCGGACACTAGTCCTTTTTCTGATATGTCGTTTGCAAATATCTTCTCCCATTCTGTCAGTTGTCTTTTGATTTTGTTAACTGTTTCCTTTGCTGTACAAAAGCTTTTGATCTTGATGAAGTCCCAATAGTTCATTTTTGCCTTTGCTTCCCTTGCCTTTGGCGATGTTCCTAGGAAGATGTTGCTGCGGCTGAGGTCAAAGAGGTTGCTACCTGTGTTCTCCTCAAGGATTTTGATGGATTCCTTTCTCACATTGAGGTCCTTTATCCATTTTGAGTCTATTTTTGTGTGTGGTGTAAGGAAATGGTCCAATTTCATTTTTCTGCATGTGGCTGTCCAATTTTCCCAACACAATTTATTAAAGAGGCTGTCTTTTTTCCTTTGGACATTCTTTCCTGCTTTGTCAAAGATTAGTTGACCATAGAGTTGAGGGTCTGTTTCTGGGCTTTCTATTCTGTTCCATTGATCTATGTGTCTGTTTTTGTTGCCAGTACCATACTATCTTGATGATGACAGCTTTGTAATAGAGCTTGAAGTCCGGAATTGTGATGCCACCAACTTTGGCTTTCTTTTTCAATATCCCTTTGGCTATTTGAGGTCTTTTCTGGTTCCATATACATTTTAAAATTATTTGTTCCATTTCTTTGAAAAAGATGGATGGTACTTTGATAGGAATTGCATTAAATGTGTAGATTGCTTTAGGTAGCATAGACATTTTCACAATATTTATTCTTCCAATCCAGGAGCATGGAACATTTTTCCATTTCTTTGTATCTTCCTCAATTTCTTTCATGAGTACTTTATAGTTTTCTGAGTATAGATTCTTAGCCTCTTTGGTTAGGTTTATTCCTAGGTATCTTATGGTTTGGGGTGCAATTGTAAATGGGATTGACTCCTTAATTTCTCTTTCTTCTGTCTTGTTGTTGGTGTAGAGAAATGCAACTGATTTCTGTGCATTGATCTTATATCCTGACACTTTACTGAATTCCTGTACAAGTTCTAGCAGTTTTGGAGTGGAGTCTTTTGGGTTTTCCACATAGAGTATCATATCATCTACGAAGAGTGATAATTTGACTTCTTCTTTGCCGATTTGGATGCTTTTAATTTCCTTTTGTTGTCTTATTGCTGAGGCTAGGACTTCTAGTACTATGTTGAATAGCAGTGGTGATAATGGACATCCCTGCCGTGTTCCTGACCTTAGCGGAAAAGCTTTCAGTTTTTCTCCATTGAGAATGATATTTGCGGTGCGTTTTTCATAGATGGCTTTGATGATATTGAGGTATGTGCCCTCTATCCCTACACTTTGAAGAGTTTTGATCAGGAAGGGATGCTGTACTTTGTCAAATGCTTTTTCAGCATCTATTGAGAGTATCATATGGTTCTTGTTCTTTCTTTTATTGATGTGTTGTATCACATTGACTGATTTGCAGATGTTAAACCAACCTTGCAGCCCTGGGATAAATCCCACTTGGTCGTGATGAATAATCCTTTTAATGTACTGTTGAATCCTATTGGCTAGTATTTTGGTGAGAATTTTCGCCTCTGTGTTCATCAAGGATATTGGTCTATAGCTCTCTTTTTTGATGGGATCCTTGTCTGGTTTTGGGATCAAGGTGATGCTGGCCTCATAAAATGAGTTTGGAAGTTTTCCTTCCATTTCTATTTTTTGGAACAGTTTCAGGAGAATAGGAATTAGTTCTTCTTTAAATGTTTGGTAGAATTCCCTGGGGAAGCCGTCTGGCCCTGGGCTTTTGTTTGTTTGGAGATTTTTAATGACTGTTTCAATCTCCTTACTGGTTATGGGTCTGTTCAGGCTTTCTATTTCTTCCTAGTTCAATTTTGGTAGTTTATATGCTTCTAGGAATGCATCCATTTCTTCCAGATTGTCAAATTTGTTGGCGTAGAGTTGCTCATAGTATGTTCTTATAATTGTTTGTATTTCTTTGGTGTTAATTGTGATCTCTCCTCTTTCATTCATGTTTTTATTTATTTGGGTCCTTTCTCTTTTCTTTTTGATAAGTCTGGCCAGGGGTTTATCAATTGTGTTAATTCTTTCAAAGAACCAGCTCCTAGTTTCGTTGATTTGTTCTATTGTTTTTTTGGTTTCTATTTCATTGATTTCTACTCTGATCTTTATGATTTCTCTTCTCCTGCTGGGCTTAGGGTTTCTTTCTTTTTCTTTCTCCAGCTCCTTTAGGTGTAGGGTTAGGTTGTGTACCTGAGACCTTTCTTGTTTCTTGAGAAAAGCTTGTACTGCTATATATTTTCCTCTCAGTACTGCCTTTGTTGTGTTCCACAGATTTTCAACCATTGTATTTTCATTATCATTTTTTTCCATGATTTTTTTCAATTCTTCTTTAATTTCCCGGTTGACCCATTCATTCTTTAGAAGGATGCTGTTTAGTCTCCATGTATTTGGGTTCTTTCCAAACTTCCTCTTGTGGTTGAGTTCTAGCTTCAGAGCATTGTGGTCTGAAAATATGCAGGGAATGATCCCAATATTTTGATACCGGTTTAGTCCTGATTTAGGACCGAGGATGTGATCTATTCTGGAGAATGTTCCATGTGCACTAGAGAAGAATGTGTATTCTGTTGCTTTGGGATGAAATGTTCTGAATATATCTGTGTTGTCCATCTCATCCAGTGTATCATTTAAGGCCTTTATTTCCCTGTTGATCTTTTTCTTGGATGATCTGTCCATTTCAGTGAGGGGAGTGTTAAAGTCCCCTACTATTAATTGTATTATTGTTGATGTGTTTCTTTGATTTTGTTATTAATTGGTTTATATAGTTGGCTGCTCCCACGTTGGGGGCATAGATATTTAAAATTGTAAGATCTTCTTGTTGGACAGACCCTTTGAGTATGATATAGTGTCCTTCCTCATCTCTTATTATAGTCTTTGGCTTAAAATCTAATTGATCTGATATAAGGATTGCCACTACTGCTTTTTTCTGATGTCCATTAGCATGGTAAATTCTTTTCCACCCCCTCACTTTAAGTCTGGAGGTGTCTTCGGGTTTAAAATGAGTTTCTTGGAGGCAACATATAGATGGGTTTTGTTTTTTTTATCCTTTCGGATACCCTGTGTCTTTTGATTGGGGCATTTAGCCCATTAACATTCAGGGTAACTATTGAGAGATATGATTTTAGTGCCATTGTATTGCCTGTAAGGTGACTGTTACTGTATATTGTCTCTGTTACTTTCTGATCTACCACTTGTAGGCTCTCTCTTTGCTTAGAGGACCCCTTTCAGTATTTCCTGTAGAGCTGGTTTGGTGTTTGCAAATTCTTTCAGTTTTTGTTTGTCCTGGAAGCTTTTAATCTCTCCTTCTATTTTCAATGATAGCCTAGCTGGATATAGTATTCTTGGCTGCATGTTTTTCTCGTTTAGTGCTCTGAAAATATCATGCCAGCTCTTACTGGCCTTCCAGGTCTCTGTGGATAAGTGAGCTGCCAATCTAATACTTTTACCCTTGTATGTTACAGACTTCTTTTCCTGGGCTGCTTTTAGGATTTTCTCTTTGTCACTAAGGCTTGTAAATTTTACTATTAGGTGACGGGGTGTGGGCCTATTCTTATTGATTTTGAGGGGCGTTCTCTGAACCTCCTGAATTTTGATGCTCGTTCCCTTTGCCATATTGGGGAAATTCTCCCCAATAATTCTCTCCAGTATACCTTCTGCTCCCCTCTCTCTTTCTTCTTCTTCTGGAATCCCAATTATTCTAATGTTGTTTCGTCTTATGGTGTCACTTATCTCTCGAATTCTCCCCGCATGGTCCAGTAGCTGTTTGTCCCTCTTTTGCGCAGCTTCTTTATTCTCTTTCATTTGGTCTTCTATATCGCTAATTCTTATTTCTGCCTCATTTATCCTAGCAGTGAGAGCCTCCATTTTTGATTGAACCTTATTTTAGTATTTGTGCTGCCGAAGCGAGCACTGATTGAACCTCATTAATAGCTTTTTTTATTTCAACTTGGTTAGATTTTAGTTCTTTTATTTCTCCAGAAAGGGCTTTTATATCCCTGGAGAGGGTTTCTCTAATATCTTCCATGCCTAAAAATAAAACATACACACACACACAAGCCCGGCTAGAACCTTGAGAATTGTCATTTTGAGCTCTAGAACTGACATATTACCAATGTCTGTATTTATTAGGTCCCTAGCCTTCGGTACTGCCTCTTGTTCTTTTTTTTGTTATGAATTTTTCTGCCTTGTCATTTTGTCCAGCTAAGAGTATATGAAGGAGCAAGTAAAATACTAAAAGGGTGGCAACAATCCCAGGAAAATATGCTTTAACCAAATCAGAAGAGATCCCAAATCGTGAAGGGGGATTTCTCCCCCCTCACGATTGGGTGAGGGATCTCCTGTGATTGGGTCTCCTCTGATTGGGATCTCCCAATCTCTTCTGATTGGGATCTCTTCTGATTTGGGGATAAAAAGAGGTTCAAAAAGAAAGAAAGAAAAAAAAAAGAATTAAAAAAAAGAGATTGAATTAAAAATTCAATCAAGAATTAAAAAAAGAGATTGAAGAGATTGGGATCTCTTCTGATTTGGGGATAAAAAGAGGTTCAAAAATAAAGACAGAAAAGAAAGAGAAAAAAGTATAAAAAAAGAAAATGAATAAAGAAAAGTATAAAAAGGAAATATATATATATATATTAGATAAACTAGTTATAAAACGTTAAAAAAGAAAAGGGTAAAAGTTAAAAAAATTTTAGCAGAAGAAGAGAAAAAAATGAAAAAGAAAAAAATTAAATTAACTGCAAGACTAAAAAATCACAGGGAGAAAGCCATGAGTTCCGTAGTTTGTGTTCTCCTCCTCTGGAATTCTGCTGCTCTCCTTGGTATTGAAACTGCACTCCTTGGTAGGTGAACTTGGTCTTGCCTGGATTTCTTGCTGATCTTCTGGGGGAGGGGCCTGTTGTAGTGATTCTCAAGTGTCTTTGCCCCAGGTGGAATTGCACCGCCCTTACCAGGGGACGGGCTGAGTGATCCGCTCGGCTTTGCTTTCAGGAGCTTTTTTTCCCTGATTGCTTTCCGTAGAGTTCCAGAGGATGGGAATACAAATGGCAGCCTCCTGGTCTCCGGCCCGGAGGAGCCGAGAGCCCAGGGCCCCACTCCTCAGTGTGCCCTCAGAGAACAGCACCTAGTAACTCCCGTCTGCCTGACCTCTGGCCACACTCCGAGCTCACCGAGCCTGTGACAGGTTCAAGGCAACACCGAGCCGTGAGCTTACTGTCGGCTCTGTCTCTGCAGCCGGCTTTCCCGTTCCAATATCCGCAAGCTCTGCAACACTCAGAGACCCCCGGTCCTTCTGTGACCCTGCGGGACCTGAGGCCACGCTGACCCCGCGTGGGCTTCACCCCGGTTTAGCCTCTGGAGCGATGTCCCTCAGCAGAACAGACTTTTAAAAGTCCTGATTTTGTGCTCCGTTGCTCCACCGCTTGCCGGGAGCCGGCCCCTCCCCCTGGGGTCTATCTTCCCGTCGCTTTGGATTCACTTCTCCGCCAGTCCTACCTTTCAGAAAGTGGTTGTTTTTCTGTTTCTAGAATTGCTGTTCTTCTCTTCAATCTGCCGATGGATTTGCAGGTGTTTGCAATCTTTAGATAAGCTCTCTAGCTGATCTCCTGCTAGCTGAAGTAGTCTCAGCCTGCTACTTCTCTGCCATCTTGACTCCTCCCCCATATTTTTAGTTCTTATATTTAATGTTTTTTTTTTTCCATTTTGAGTTAATTTTTATATACAGTGTAAGTTATGGGTAACACATCATTCTTTTAGAAGTGGAGACTAAGTTTTCTAAGAATTATTTGTTGAAAAGATTGCCTTTCCACCCATTGACTGGTCTTGGCTCTCTGGTCAAAAATCATTTGACATGGGTGTTTTATATGGGGTTTATTTCTGAGCTTTCCATTCTACTACATTGCTCTATGTCTTTCTTTATGGTTCCTATCACAGTGTAAAGTATTTTTCTTTAGTTTCTTATTTTTTTTCATGAATGTGGTAATCAATTGAAAAATAGATTCCTTGATTCAGTGCCAGGAGTTATGTATTCTGCTCCTGGTTTGTTCTACATCAAGATAAAGTTAAAGCTAGAAGACAGTTGTATTTGTCTCATATTTATAACAAAATATCTTCTCTTTAATGTTGGATAAGATAACTCTATCACCAATGGTCTGCTTCAGGATCAGGTTGTCCCTGTTTACATGTTCTGACAACATCACACAGCTTGTTCATACCCTCTTAAGTTGGACGTCGATGGAAGAGAGCCATATTTCAGATCTTCTCTATGACCAACATTCAGTTTTTTAAAAGTGAAAAATTTTAGGTTTGCTCTTAGTATTTTAACAAATCTCATTGGATGTGTAATGCCTCATGGGCTCAAGAACATCCTCAATTGTTGCCATTAGTTTAAGGTTCTGTCGGGAACTTTTAACTTCCCAGAAACTTTCTTGCACAATGAAACATTGAATGATGAAGCCCTCAGATACTTTTACTCTATCATCCTCCCAAAGGTCATGAGTTCCTATTAAGATCATAGTTGATCATTGTTCTAGAGTTATATATCATAGTAATGAGGTAAAATAAAACATACACACACACACACTCCATTTTTCATTTCTAGTAACTCTTTTGCTTTCAGCATAAGAACTGTGGAAGATTTTAGAATGAGTCATATTTTTTAAAAAATACATACCTTTCTGGTTGTCTATTTGGTAACTACTATTTGATTAGAATGCTATTTATTCTTCTTTATTTAAAAAGAAAACCATTTTCTAAGGATAGCTTACTCTCATATAAAGTTAGGTTAGTCCCTCTTTTGTGCTCCCATAGTGCACAGTAATCTATGATTGTACTCACCACATTGAAATATAGATCATGAGCTCCTTGACACATTTATCTTGAACTTATTTATTTTTGTGAACCAATACAACATAACATGCAGCAAGCTAAAAATAAATGTACAGGAAACTCATTTACTTATTTACTGAACAAAAACTAGTTCCATCTTTTCTGTATAACATGCATGGAGATAGGTACTAAAAACAGAATGGTGGGAATAAGATATATGACATCTGTATTTACCAAACTTATATTTTAAGGGGAGTATATTTGTTTGAATATAATCATCAAAGAAGCACAACATTTCAAGTTGTTATGTAGAAAAAGAACAAGATGTGTTAGGAGTCGATAATAGGAACTCCTTTGGTCTGAATAAAGAATGATTGAAAAAATTCAGCAAAATGTTATAATGTGATTATAAAGATTCATGTTGATGATTGGAAATAACCATTTTTAAAAACCTTACAAATATGAATAGACCAAGATTAGTTCAACTGCTTAAATTGAGAAAGGAAGTTTTATAAGTGCAATTAATTGGCAGAAGGTGTAAAATTAATGAAGGTCACTTAAGGAAGTTGGACAATCTTCTTAAGAGTCCTACTCTTCTAAATTGGTCTCCCTTTGCACAGCATGATTGTTCCAGTTCTTCTTCGGTTGATTGGGCACAGACCTCAGAGGAGGAAGTGATAAAGCTCACCTTCCTAAGATGGCTTCAGTAATGAACATGCATTTATACAGTGAGCTCTTGCAGTAGCATTGTTTTTCCCAGCCAATAGAAACGTGCTCTGTTAGAGTAAGCACAGGTTTGCTAGAAATACTATAGATGTCCTTACAGACCCTCTTCTTAGATAAATCGTCATTGGCTCTAAGACTATATCTTGGTCATCTTTGCTTCTTTAATATCTATCAATTGTCCAATTCTAAGTTGATATTCAACAACTTGTAGTTGAGTAAATGAATATTCCTATTTCTAACATTTGCTAAATTAATAACTTGATAGATTATTATGTTAAACAGAATCTCAAGTCAATAGTTTGTTTTATGATCATTTTTGATTTGCCACATATATCAACATACACATAATTAGAGAATATAGGTTTATATGCAAAAGTTAAGTATACCTATAACATATATATATACACACATAACATATATATTTACACATATAACATATATATACACACATATATATACATATAACATACACATAATTAGAGAATATAGGTTTATATGCAAAAGATAAGTATACCTATAACATATATATATATTTATATATATACATGTGAAGTCATTTTAAGCATGTGTATACAGACAAATAAACACACACACATAGGCATATTTAGTGCCATTTTATAATAAGGAAATATTTCCATAAAGCACATGCCATTTCAACACACATATAGATTAGGTCTAATTTCTTGTTGATAAACAAACACACAGGTCAGTCATTCTCTGGAAAACCTTGTGCAAAAGATTTTGAAAACCTGTATAAAGGATCTTGAAAGCTTGTGTAAAGGATCTTGAGGTCTGTAAGATTATTGCCAAAATGTTCATGTTCAATTTTCTGAGTGGAACATTTGTATACTTAAAATTATTGATTTTATTGGAGCTTCATGTCCTTTTATGAACAACTGAATGTAAATGTCTCATAATTAAAAAAAAATTCCAATATCATTATAAATTATTAGAAAATATATGTATTTATGAATACTACATATCATTTATATGACAAAATTCCAGATGTGTTATAGATAATGTATTATGTAACATAAACAAAATCCACAATCCACATATATTTTCATACATGCATGCATTATAAAAACCCAGATATCCTTTTTTTTTAAAAGATTTTATTTATTTATTCGACAGAGAGAGATCACAAGTAGGCAGAGAGGCAGGCAGAGAGAGAGAGAGAGAGGAGGAAGCAGGCTCCCTGCTGAGCACAGAGCCCGATGCAGGACTCCATCCCAGGACCCTGAGATCATGACCTGAGCTGAAGGCAGCGGCTTAACCCACTGAGCCACCCAGGTGCCCCCCAGATATCCTTTTTATTTTAACTTCAGACCCATATCACTAGGGTTTGCTGCTAGATTTGTTCATGACTTTATTCACTGGATCTTAGTGTTGTGGCATGAAAAGGGACAGCTTGTGAAAGCACATTGCTTCCACTCACTGTTATAGTTCCTCTACCCTGTGTTCTACATATTCTGCATCTTCTTTTCCCCTATTTTCACAACATCTACTTTCAAATTCCAAGACTTATTTTCATGTATTAAAAGATGTGTAAAGGCACCTGGGCATCACAGTCATTAAGCGTGTCTTTGGCTCAGGTCACAAACCCGGGGTCCTAGGATCCAGCCCCACAACAGGGTCCCTGCTCAGCAAGGAGTCTGGTTCTCCCTCTCCCACTCCTCCTTCTTGTTTTCCCTCTCTTGCTGTGTCTCTCTCTGTCAAATAAAATCTTTAAGAAAATAAAAAAGTATGTAAAATATGTAGATGATAATGAGATTTCTCATGAAACCAAAGAAACACTGCAATATTTTTACATAAAGGAGTATTTACCTACATATAGGATATATAACCTATATTGCTTATTTTCAAAACTGCAGTTTTAAAAAATTCAGACAGGTCTTAATATTTGTTCATCCTTATGTTTCAAATTAAAGCCAAGAGGATCTTGTATATGATCCTTCAGAACTTAATATTTATAGCAAAACCATAGTTTAAGTGAAAGTTATTAGGAGGTGAAATTGCATTAGGATACTTAATGCAGCTGGTGCCCGGTTCCATATCCCTGTGTACATAGTTCTGTGCAATACACAATAGTCACAAAATTAGAATGCTTTAAATTAATGATACTTTATGATCTCAAAAGATATTTATCAGTGTCTGTTAGTGTTAGGCAATATAGATAATATACTCTCAAGTCATACATGCACATACAATATACATTTTTTATTTCTAGTTATGATTCTTTAGCCAGGGTTCTGCATAGTATTTGGGAAGTCATTAGGATCCTAGGCACTTAATCATTTAGGATGAGTTATATGTTATCAACACGGAAGGCACGAAGCCCTTAGAGTGAGTGGAAAGACTAGAAAACTGGAGAAATTGATCTTTAAAGAGTCAGAATTGCTATGTTTATTATTTCCCACCTATAGTCTCTCTCTGTCTGTTCCAAATTGTCAGTTTGGGGATCTTTCCTTCACCACTGGACATCTTCCATGAGCAACTTGGTACCACCGCCTCAGAAAACAAGAGGGAATAAAGAGAATACTCAAATAGATCCCACAGCAGAGAACAATAAAACTTTATTATGTTCTCAGAAAGTTCCTCCTCTTTTCTTTCAACTCGGTTGTATGCAGTTAAAGTTCATATAAATGTTATAGGTCCCCAAATCTCTTTTAACCCACCCAGGCTGCCCAAAGGTTAAGTGCCTCCTCGCTGAGTCATTTCCAAATAAGTCCTTGAACATAAATACACACACATTTCTTTTGTGTACGTCACACTGCAAATCTAGATTGGCATTTTCTGCCCATAGTTGTATATATACCTTATTTTTAAAGATATGAAGGCAAAGGAATTTGGTGTCTCATTTTAAAAAACAGGCACAAGAGCCGACTTCAGCAGAACATTAATATTTAGAGACAATAAGAAATCTGTGAACATTGCAAAAGGAGAAAAGCAAGTATTGCAAGGATAAGATGAGGCACATTTAAAAAAAAAAGTTATTTTACCTTGGAAATGAAACTTTTAATTATGATATCTGTGAGAAGAGTGACCTGAATGAAACCAATGATGGTTGAGTGCTTCATGAAAGGCTGAGAAATTTTGGTCTACAAGATAGATGGGAATAGAAATAAGTTTAATCTTTCTCTTTTATCTTTGTTTCTGTGATCTTAAAAATGATATTTCCTTCCTATATTAGCTTTTCAAGGGTACTTTGATCTGAGTATTCTACTCAACCTTGCTTGCAGTTGAGTTTTATTAAGCTGTTACTTAGCTATCAATGACCAAGGAGTATCAGGAAACCAACTGAAGGCAATAGGAGCACAACTTCTTCTTATCTGCAGCATTACAAGATTACAAAAAAAAAAAAAAAAAAAAAAAAAAAAAAAAAAAAAAAGCCCTTCCTTCCTTCCTTCCTTCCCTCCATAGTTTTTGATGACATATGCATCAGTCACATTCTAGGCTTGGAAGATATGAATAATGAATACATTCATTAAAGTCCCTCCCCTCATAAAATTTGGAAAATGGGCCATTAGGCAAACAGAAAAGCAAATACACGCTGCATTTTGACAATTCTAAGATGTGATATTCTTTTGTATTTAACAACTTTGATAATCATTAAGTATCTTGCATTCACTGCTGGCTAGGTGGCTTTTGTGGTATGTAATTTCATTATAGCTTTTCATATTTTGAATATTTCTATAGGATTATGTGAACTATGTCTATTCTGGATTTATCAGCTATGTAAAATAAAAATTCTCCTAAGAGATTACATTGTGTCATGACATTGAAATAAAATTTATTTTTATGCGGAAAGTCACAGATATGGAGCACCAGAGCATACATTTTATATTAGTCAAATAAATATATATCACTAGAGGCCAACCTGAGTTCCTCATTTTCCTACAGAGCGATAGTCACGTGCTTTATAGGACTAAAATAAGGAAGATGCAAACATAGAAGAGGATAGTTTTTGTTTGTTTTTTATATAACTGAGATGTGCACAAAGATATTGGGCTAATACAGACCAAGAAACCCAGCTGAAGGCAGTGTCAAACCCAGAATAGAAGGCAAGGCCAAGATCAAGTTCTGATCCAGCCATTTAGGGCATGAGCCACTTTGGGATCCATTGCTAGTCAGATAGTAGGAGGAACAGATGACAGCGGTGCTGGCCGCCGGTGCCCTCATTCTGCTTACCAAAAACGACAACACCAAAATCAAAGGGGCCTGATGATAATTCAGTATGATTTGTGGGACATCCTGGTGCTCAGGAGCACATTCTAGACTTCTAGCTGAGAAGTTTTACAGCCCGCCACTATATCTTGAGGGGGTGAAGGGGAATGCAGAGAGGCAATGAAAAATGCTTCAGGATAGTCTCCAAGAAGAGCTAGGAAGATGAATGGAAGGTGACTTTGGGGCAGCTCATTACAAGCCGCCCTTCCTCTCTTGCTCAGGAGTGACCACAATATTTCTGCCTTACTCAGACAAAAAGTAGGGAGAGCCTCTGCATTCAGGCTTCTGTGGATATGGGCAAGATCACCACAGAGCCATGAAGTGGGGAGTTTTCTTACATGGAAGAAATGTTGCCAAATTGCTTGCATTAGATTTAAATTTTTTTTTTTCAAAATAGTGAGTCTGGAGTGATAGATTTATGTATTTGACTTTAGTAAAAAAAAAAAAAAATCCATCAAAGCTACCATAGATAACAGCAGCTAAGAAGAAAATTCAAAAGAAAGAACAATAGTGGAGCATTATTTTTTAAAATGATAAATTACTAAAGCTCTTGAACTATATAAGATGAGAGTGTGTAGAAAAAAAATACTTACAATTTCCTGTTTCTTAACATGCAGTTTAAAATAACTTAATTTTTTCCATTGTACATTTCATCTTTTTGTAGATGGGCAATAGGTGATAAATAGCTATGTCTACTTTGGGGCGCCTGGGTGGCTCAGTGGGTTAGGCCGCTGCCTTCGGCTCAGGTCATGATCTCAGGGTCGTGGGATTGAGTCCCGCATCGGGCTCTCTGCTCTGCAGGGAGCCTGCTTCCTCCTCTCCCTCTCTCTGCCTGCCTGTCTGCCTGCTTGTGATCTCTGTCTGTCAAATAAATAAATAAAATCTTTAAAAAAAAAAAAAGGTCTAAATTTTTCTTTTAGTATGATTCAAATAAAAATTTTAAGTAAAGAAGGAATTGTTTTACACTTTGTCAGTGCATTTTTTTTTTAGTGGTGCATAAAATAACCATGATTCTTATCATCATTGAAACTTATATTCAATCGAATAGTTTATTTAAGGGGATAATAAATGCTATGGAGAAAAATAAAGTGGGCTTAGATGGATAGGGAAGCAAGACAGTGAGCCCATTTCAGTAAAAGGAAGCTTTCAAGGAAGCATTTAATCAGAGGAAGCTACTATAATAAGGTGATATTTGAACAGAGGTTTTGAAGGAAGGAAAGGGGAGCCATGTGGATATTTGGGAGAAGTTTCTAGGCAGAGATGACAATCTTTACAAAGACCCTGAGGTAGAAGCTGGCTTGAGGCACTTGGAGAAGAGCAGAGAGGCCTAAGTGGTTCCAGGAGAGTGAGACAGAAGGGGAGTCATGGGGCTGAGTCAGAGCGGGCAATGGACCAGCTCTGGAAGGATTTTATGGTCGTGGTTAACACTTCTGCTTATGCTTTGAGTGTGGGAGGAGTCATTGGAGAGTTTTGAGGGCAAGAACAGCATTCTCTGACTTATGTCTCAAAAACATTACCCATTGCTATTTTTAAAATAGACATTAATGAGGAAAAAGAAGCAGTGAGGAAACCTGTTAGAAGGCTTGAACTTAGATGGTAACAATGAAGGTAAATAGAAATGGGTGGGTACTGAATACCTTTAAGAAGCAAAGACAGGGGGCACCTGGGTGGCTCAGTCGGTTAAAGCCTCTGACTTCTGACTTCTGACTTGTAGTCTCTCTCTCTCTGTCAAATAAATAAATAAAATTTTACTTCATTCCCTATAGATTAAAACAAACAAACAAACAGTTGAATTCGTAGATGGACTAGAAATGGCGTGCGAGAGTAATAAAGGAGTAATGAATGCCTCCCAGTTTTAGGACCAAAGCCAATGGCAGGGTAGAATCCTTACCCACTGGGATGAGGAGCGCTGAGGGGGAAGAATGGGAAGACAGCACCAGGAGTTTAGTTTTAAATGTCTTAGGTTTGAAATACCTTTGATTAAGCTACATGGGGAGTAAAGTAGCTCCGGGGTATAAAATGGCTATGAGCATCAGAGGTCAAGGGAAGGAGTCTAGGAGCAAAGTATTCTTTTGGAAATCATTTGCATCTAGATATCTTTGTGGAAGTTTCCTGTATCCCCTTCTTGTCATTCGAGTTCTACCCCAGAAATCCATATCCCTTGCCCCCATGCAGAGCGGAGAGTCAATGTGCTACTCCGGCAAGTGTCCAAGTAACCTGACAATGAAGATTCTGCCCGGCTCTCTGGATTATACTCTTTCTTTCTCCTACCTCTAAGTTTACCAACTCTGTGACTCAAACTCTTAAGAACCTAATTCTAATCCAGTCACTTGCATTCACAAACAGACTTACTTTGTTTTATAAAGGAAAATCACAAGGGGACTATAATTTTAAATAAGATTTAAAAAAAAAAAAAAAAGGTCTATTCCATTTGCATTGACTACTCAATGACTCAAATGCCAAAAAAGCCACTCTGAAACTCCTTGCCAATGTCTGAAGGAGCAGTGTTGTCTCTAAAAATAGGTGGTGCTCATCAAACTTTTCCTTCTGAAGGAGAAGAATGATTGGGGTGACGTAACAGGAGTGATAGCAACATGATATTTCCATTTTTGCCAGCAATACTCATGATATAAAGGGGACTAGCAGAAATACTTTTTGTTAAAATAGTAGAATATTTTCTTATAGATTATGTATGAAGGGCACCATGGTGAAAATTACAATTGTGTCTTTGGTTTTCATTTGTTTGGAATGAGTTAGTACTTGTGTTTCTAGTTAGAACCATCACTTGATTCAGCAATTCTTTCAATTCCCTGGAGAAAGGATGAAAATATAAAGTCATTTTCATCATACACTGTCCTGTGGTTATATCATCAGGTAACTTAGATACAAATGTTAGTTTGGGGGATTATGGAACAAAAGCAACATATTCAAATGAATTCCTATAATATTGAAAACAGATAGGGACTAATGTAGCAGGAATTTTATTCTTGCTATTCATTTGAAGTTCTATTTTACCCTCATAAATCAAAAACTCACCCAAATGATATTTTTGGTATTGTGCAAATGTGGATAGAAGCACTCCTGCTTTTGAATAGTGCAGAATTTCTAAGAACGCATCATTACTGTTGGTACATGATTTCATGTCAGAAATACTGTAGATGGTTGGAAATCTTAACTAAACTTTTTCTAGTCATCAGTTACACCAAAGATTGAAGAAAGAAACATCACCAACCACAGCTCTTTCCCTGTTTAGGTTTTCTGATTTTTAACAATAGAAACTAAAATGTTTTACTTTCTAGAGAATTTCAGGAAAAGATGATTGAGATGGAACTTGGCTTTAAGAGGATTATTAAGTCATAGAAACAAAAGGACTGGAAATGTTTAATTTCTTAAGCGTGGTGATGGTTCATGGAGATTTATCATATTGTTCCCTGTACTTTTTTGGAAGCTGGAATATTTCATAATTAGAAAAATATGTGCCAGTATTTGAGCTACTCAAATAAAAGTAAGTATGTAAAGAAATAATTTTTTACTAATGTACTATCCATAAATTTGTCTATATGGGGCATGGTTAACTCTGAACTCATAATTCATTTTGTAATTTGTATTATTTTCAATTGATTGGTAAAACTGAAGAGAACCAGCAAACCTACCAGCAAAATAAGGATGTTTGATTTGCCAGTTAGTGAAAATATGCTTATGTTGCTATTTCCCTATAAGTAAATTGTATTACCTTACCTAAAGTTAACTTATAATAAAAAGGCTAATTTGGGAGAAATCCTGGAATGGGAGTGAAGACTTCTATAAATTCACACCTCAATGAAAGCACTAAAATTGTTGGTAAAGGAAAAAAAAAGTCAAAATCAAACTTTTTGCATCTCTAGAAATTATCCAAAGGCTTGCAACACTCTGTGAAGCATCAATGCAAAGTTGCTGAACCTTGCTAAGAATAGCAGAGTTAGTGGTCTGGCCTACTCCCATTCTCCTTGCTCAAGCTCTGTTGCCTGGCAGACCCTCAACTCAACAATTTCACAGGTTCTCAAAGCTAGCCAGTCTTGCAGCCACTGGAGGGGGGGAAACCAGGAAAGAAGTGTCTCAAAATGTGGCCACTCCCAGAGCAGTGTCACTTGTTAGCATGTCTTGGAGTTCCCTTCTGGAAAACCCTCACTTGCAAGGCACTTCATTATCTGATCGATTTAGAGCTTATTCTGCAGGAAAGCTCTATTTCCAGAATGTTTCTCCAAAAAATATAATCAGAAAGAATTAATATTGCAGCATCATAATCTGTGATACCAATAAGAAACTGGCTCAAGAAGAAATAGAAACTATCAATGGACATGCAAGAACTAAAGTGTTTAAATTAGTTATTCAAAAACTTCTGGCAAAGAGGAGCCTTCACCCTGATGGTTTCACTGTCAACTGTTTAAGAACAATTAACACAAATATTGTACAAAACTGTACCAAAAAATAAAAGTGGAAAGAACACCTTCCAATTCTTTCTCTGAAGCCATTATCCCAATACCGAAACCAGACACAGATACTACAATGGAAAAAACAACACTAATATTTCTTATCAACATAAACACAAAAATTCCATCAACATTAAAAAGAATTATAGAGATACAGAAAAATAGGAATAATTAATTATTTAGACTTTGTCAAAATGAAATCCTTTTTATTTGCAGAAGACTTTATTAAAAGAATGAAAATACAAGCCACAGATTTGGAGAGCATATTATAAACCACATATCTTGCAGAAGATTCATATTTAGATATACATAGAGAACTATAAAAATCCAATAGTTAAAAAAAATCAAACAAAAACAAAAACAACATCAACAATTACTCTAATTTGAAAATGGGTAAGAGACATGAACAGACATTTTACCAAAGAGTATATATGGATAAAAAATACACAAATGGAAAGATGTTCAGCATCTTAGCCATTAGAAAAAATTACCTTCAAACCACCGTGAGGTACCACTCCACACCTACCGAAAGGCTAAAATTTAAAAAAGGAAAAAAAAAAAAGTGACAACACTGAGTAGTAGAAAAGATGCTGAGAAACTGAAAGCTTCATATATTGCTTATGAAAATTTAACATGGTACAGTTTGGAAAAAAAATGGGAATTCCATTCTTGAGCATTGATTCAATTCTATACAAAAGCCTGAATGTAAATGTTTATAGCAGATTTATTCATGATAGCTAAAAAATGGAAACACCTAAATGCACTTTAAAAGGCAAATGGGTAAACAAACTAGAAAAGCCACACCATGGATTACAACTCAGAAAAACAAAGAGTCTATTGTTATATACAACCGTCTGAGTAAATCTCTAGAGAATTACATATTGAGTAAAAAAAATTCCAACTATTATATACTATATACTATATGATTTCATTTATATGACAATTTTGAAATGACAAAATTATAGAAATGGAGAACAGATGATTAGTTGATAGTGGTCAGAGACCAGCTGGGATGAGGGAAAAGGTAATAAGTGTGTTTATAAAAGGGGAACATGAGGGATATTTGTCATGATGGAACTGTTCAGAATTTTGCTTGTATCAGTATCCTGGTATTCTATTCTATATTTGTAAGATATTATCTTTGAAGGTAATTGAGTGTAGGGTACATGGGATATCTCTATTATTTCTCACACCTGCATGTAAATCTACAGTTAAAAGTTATGCACCATGACTAACTGGGATTTCTTCTAGGAATGCAACTTTTAACATTGGAAAATCATTCAATGTTATACACCTTATGTGGTGTACAGCCAGAATAATGCCTTCCCAGGATATTCATGACCTAATCTCTATAAACTTTGAGTATGTGAATTTACATGGCAAGAAGGAATTCAAAATTGTAGATGGAACTAAGTTTGTCAATAAGTTCACCTTGAAATGAAGAGACAATTTTAGTTTATCTGAGAGGGTCCAAAGTAATTACAAGGTTCCATATAAGTGAGAAATGGAGGCGGCAATGTCAATGTCACCATAGTATGACCATCTGACCATCCTTTAGATGTCTTTGAGATGCAGGAAATACAGAGGGAATGAAGAAAGCCTGTAATAGCTGGAAAAATCCAGGAAATTGATTCTTTTTTAGAGCCTCTAGGAAGGAACTCAGTCATCTAAGCATCTCAAGTTAAGCTCAGTGACTTCAGACATGGAACACTCAGAATTCTAAGATATTAAATTTAAATTGGTTTAAGTCATTAAGTTTGTAGCAATTTGTTACAGCAGCAATAAAAAATCCATACACTGTTCAATAGCTAATGTTTTATTAGACATGACAATAAAGTTAGCAGCACCAAAAAAAATGATAATGGAAATTGATCAAAATTAAAAAAAATTCACTTCAAAGACATAAAAAAAACTAAGAGATAAGTAATAAGCAGGGATAAAATACTTGCAAATCATAAATAGTCCTCTAGCACTCAAAGATTTGTATCCAGACATATAAGGAACACTTAAAACTCATTAATAAAAGGACAAATAACCCAATATAAAAATGAACAAAATAATTGAACAGAAATTCTTCAAAAGAAGATATACAAAAAACAATAAGCATGCAAGATGATAATTAACATTAGATAAATGCAAATGAAACCATAAAGAAATACCATTTTATACCTGTTAGGATGACTGTAATGAAAATAGCGGACTGTTACAACTGTTGGTAACAAAGTAGAGAAATAGAAACCCATATACATCAATGGTGAGAATGTAGAATGGTCCTGAAACAGGTCAGCAGTTCTTCAAAATATTAAATATGGAATTACTCAGATGTCAATACCTGGAGGAAGCTTGGACACATGATACTGAATGAAATAGGGCATAATTTATTATTCCACTTTAAAATAAGTCCAGGAATTGCCTAATGTTGTAATACCAGTGAGGTCAAACAAGACAAACCAAACAAAACCTTTGAAGAATATTTGAAAACAAAAATGTTTATAGGGTATTCTGTAAGGCTGTAACCTATCCTGGGGAAACAGAGGCTGTGCGGGGCTGAGCATATGCCCAGAAAAGAACTTAAAGACACCAATCACTTACTTCACAGGCCCAATCTGTGTCCGGGCACCAAAGAGAGTAAAGGCTAAAGCAGAGTTTTAAATTGCTATAGACATGAATGTTTCCCCCAGCAAACACAAAACCTTTTGGCAAAGGGTGGGAAACTTGCAGGATCAAACTATTTAAGGAAGTCTCTCACCAGTCATTATCTGATTACTAAGCTAACCAAACAGAATTCAGTAGCTGCATACTACAGGGACTATGGCATAATAGAATTAGTCCAGAAAATTTACTGTACAAACAAACTACTGCCAACAAAAATAGTAGAGAATGAGGGAAATAGGATTCCCAAAATCCCATATTACCTAATATATTCAGTTTTTAACAAAAAAATTACGAGACACGAAAAGAAACAGGAAAGAATGACCCACAGCATACACTAAAAATGGTCAATATGTACTTCTTTTGAGGGGACTCAGATGTTGGATGTATTAGGATAAGACTTTAAATCAGTTATTATATACACGTTAAAAAAATGAAAGGAAGTCATAACAAAAAAATATAGGAGAGTATAATATTGATGACTTATTAAAATGAGAACATCCAGGGCGCCTGGATGGCTCAGTGGGTTAATCCGCTGCCTTCGGCTCAGGTCATGATCTCAGGGTCCTGGGATCGAGTCCCGCATCGGGCTCTCTGCTCAGCAGGGAGCCTGCTTCCTCCTCTCTCTCGCTCTCTCTGCCTGCCTCTCTGCCTACTTGTGATGTCTCTCTGTCAAATAAATAAATAAGAAATCTTTAAAAAAAATAGTAGTGCCAGGAGAAAGAGAGAAGGGGACAGAAACAAATATGTATCTATAATAATTAAATAAATTGAATCAATGAATCAAGATCATCTTGCAAAGAAAAGCCCATGTCCGGATGGCTTCACTGGTGAATTTTAGTAAACATTTAAAGAAGAATTAATATCAATATTCCAGAAATGTTTTCAAAATATGGAAGGAAAAGAAACTTCTAACCCTATGTGGTCAATGTCATCCCAATACAAAATGAGACAAATCCATCACAAGAGAAGAAAACCAATACCCTTTGTGAATATAGACAAAAGATCAAAAACAAGACAAAAATAGCCTTTCTTCCTCATCTATGTAACATATATTTTGCGGTTGTCCCTCAGAAGGCGAGATTAACCACCCTCACATGCTGAGACAGATGACTCTGTATTAATTCCATGTGGCTGCAATAATCAATTACCACAAACATAGCAGCTTAAAATAAGAGAAATGTATTCTCTTAAATTTGGGGAGGCCAGAAGTGAGCAATCAGTTTCACTGGGTAAGAGAACAAGGTGTTGGCTGGGCTGGGCTTCCTCCAGCAGCTTTAGCAGAGAATCTGTCTTCTGCCTCTTTTAGCTTCTGGTAGTTGCTGGCATCACTTGGCTTGTGACCATATCACTCCAATCTCTCCCTCTGCCTTCACATTGCCTTTTGTTCTGTGTGCATGTGCCTTTCTTTTTCTCTTCTGACTATATCAAATGCTCTTTGCCTCACTTTACTAAGGACACTTGTGATACCATTTAGTGCCTACCTGAACAATCCAAGATAGTATAGCCATTTTAAGATCTTTAACTTAATCACATATGCAGAGAGCCCTTTTCTTAAATGTTACATTTACAGGTTTTGGGACTTGGCATCTTTATAAGGCCGGTATTCAGCCTACCACACACATCAAGAAGGTATGAACAGATTTATTACATATTTAGGTTTTCTGAGGTGAGCAGGTAGACACCAAAACCAGTCTGAAAATGGCATGGGTAAAGGTTGAGTAAAGGTTTCTGCTTCCTACTGGGGCTGGAGCTGGTGTGAGGGTCCATATAGAGGTCAAATTTTGCATGACTTGATGATGTTCTCCACCACTATCAAGAAAGAGAGATCCTGGGCTTTCTTAGAAACTTGCAAAGATATGGAACAAAAGGTAAAGGGGAATGGTAGGATTTGAAAGCGCTCAACTGTCAAAAATCAAAAATAGTGTCAGCCCTATTGTAACATAGTATTGAAGTTCTAGGCAGTGAAATTGGCAAGAAAAATAAAAAAAGGAAGATAGGAGTAAAACTGTCTGTATTCAAAGATTATATTATTCTGTGTATAGAAAAGTGAAAAATACAAAATCAATGACAAAGTTAAAAATCTATGAGAATAAATAAGCAAGTAGATCACAGACATAGGAAACAAGATGAGTATACAAAAATCAGTTGTTTTTCTGTATACAAGTAGTGATCACTTCAAAAATAAAGTTAAAAATACAACTTCATTCACAACGGTATCAAAAACAATGATATATTTAGCAATAAACTTAACAAAAATGCATAAGGCTTGTAAACTGATAATTACAACACTTTAGAGAGATGTTTCATGTTCATGGAGCAGAAGACTCAGTTTAGGTTATTATAACAATCTTTCCCAATTGATGCACAAATTTAATGTCATACCTATAAAAATCACAACAGTTTTTATATGGGTTTTTTGTTTGTTCTTTTTATTTTTAAGATTTTATTTATTCATTTGACAGGCAGAAATCACAAGTACGCAGAGCGGCAGGCAGTTAGAGAGAGAGGTGGAAGCAGGCTCCCCGCTGAGTAGAGAGTCTGATGCAGGGCTCAATCCCAGGACCCGGGATCATGACCCAAGCCGAAAGCAGAGGCTTTAACCCACTGAACCACCAGGTGCCCCTCGTTTGTATGTTTTAATTGACAAACAGATCCTAAAACTTGGAAATGTAAAATATCTAGAATAGCGAAATGATTTTTAAAAATATAAACACAGCTGGAAGACTTTTACTTGATGATTTCAAAATTTACTGTAAAGCTACGCTTATTAAAACAATATGTCACTGACATAGATATGATTGAGAAATTAGATGGATAAGAGATGATGATATATAGATGATAGATAGGTAGATAGATAATAGATAGATGTCTAGCATACATTTAAGTGGAGCAACTTGAGAGCATGGCCAGTAATGAATAAAGAATAAACTAGACAGACCTCGTCACAATTAAAAATTTTGCACTTCAAAAGATACCATTAAGAAAATGAAAATGCAAGAAACAGACTTGCAGAAAATACTTGCAAAAAGTATGTTCAATATAAGACTTTTATTAGAACCTACAAAGAAGTCTCACCATTTAATAATGAAAAGACAAATGACTTTGTCCAAAAGAGAGCAAAAATGTCGTGAAAAGAAGGGCCATCTGTACCCCAATGTTTATAGCAGCAATGGCCACAGTCGCCAAACTATGGAAAGAACCAAGATGACCTTCAATGGATGAATGGATAAGGAAGATGTGGTCCATATACACTATGGAGTATTATGCCTCCATCAGAAAGGATCAATACCCAACTTTTGTAGCAACATGGACGGGACTGGAAGAGATTATGCTGAGTGAAATAAGTCAAGCAGAGAGAGTCAATTATCATATGGTTTCACTTATTTGTGGAGCATAACAAATAGCATGGAGGACAAGGGGCGTTAGAGAGGAGTAGGGAATTTGGGTAAATTGGAAGGGGAGGTGAACCATGAGAGACTATGGACTCTGAAAAGCAATCTGAGGGGTTTGAAGTGGCGGGGGGGTGGGAGGTTGGGGTACCAGGTGGTGGGTATTATAGAGGGCACGGCTTGCATGGAGCACTGGGTGTGGTGAAAAAATAATGAATACTGTTTTTCTGAAAATAAAAAAATTGGAAAAAAAATAATAAATTAACAACAAAAAAAAAAGCAATGGAAATACACCCATCAAAGAAGATATATAAAAGCTAGTAAGCACATGAAAGATGTTTAATATCATTACCCACTAGGGAAATGCAAATTAAAACATTGAGATATATTGCTATATATCTATCAGAATGCTCAAACTAAACATCAAGAGTCAGATGTGGCAAGGATGTTAGAACTGTAAGATAGGATATTTAAAGCTGCTATGATAAATATGGTTAAGACTTCTTTTGGAAAAAGTAGACAACATGCAAGAACAAATGGATAGTGTATGCAGAGAGAAAAAAATGCAAAGAAAGTAAAAAAAAAGTAGAGATAAAAAATACACTGTGAAAGAAATGAAAAATGCCTCTGACGAGTCATTAGTTGACTGGACATGGCTGAGAAAAGAATTATGAGCTTGAAGATATGAAAACAGAAACTTTTGAAACTTTTCAAAAACAAAAGGAACAGAGGAGAAGTGACTTAGGGGAAATTGGAGGGGGAGACAAACCATGACAGACTGTGAACACGGAGAAACAAACTGAGGGTTTTGGAGAGGAGGGCAGTGGGGTTTGAGTGAGCCTGGTGGTGGGTATTGGGGAGGGCACGTATTTCATGGAGCACTGGGTGTGGTGCATAATCCATGAATTCTGGAACACTAAAAAATAAGTGAATGAATGAATGAATAAAAATAAAAATACAAAAAAATTTAAAAAGGAACATATGGAAAATGACTAGATAGAATATCCAAGAACTGAAGGACAGCTACAAAAGGTATAGCATATGTGAAATGGGCATACAAGAAGGAGAAGAAAGAGAGAAAGTAACAGAAGAAATATCTCATTCTGTAATAAGATATTTTCCCAAAATTAATGTCAGACACTAGAACACAAATCCAGGAAGCTCAAAGAATTTCAGAAATACTACCTACATATATCATATTCAAACTTAAGAAAATCAAAGATAATGTCCTGAAAGAAGTCAGGGTGGAGGTGGGGACAACTTCTTTAGAGAGGAACAAAGATAAAAATTATATTCCTCATTTTCTCAAAAGTCATGAAAGCAAGACAGTGGAGTGACATATTTAAAGTCTTGAAAAAAAAATAGTCACTAACCTAGAATTTTCTATCTTTTGATATTATCTTTCAAAAGTGAAGAAGAAATAAACTTTCTCAGACAAATAAAAATTGAGGGAATTTTTTTGCCTACAGAATTGCCTTGCAAGAAATTTTTTAAAAAGTTCATTATAGAGTAGGAAAATGATATAGGTTGTACAGTCAGACCTACATAAAAAGTATGAGAAAAAGAGTAAATTAGGATAAAATAAAAACTTTAATTTTTTCTATTCTTATTTGATCAAACAGGTAACAGTGTGTTCAAATATAATAATGACCTAATGTATTTAGTTATGTATGCTATGTACAAGGTAAATGACAGTAATGATACAAAGGAAAAGAGAAAGGAATGAGGGATATTTTATGATTAAAATGTATTTGTACTATCCATAAAGCAGTATGCTGTTATTTGAAAATGGACCTGGACTAATTGTTATTATAAATAGCAAACTCCAGAGTAACTTCTTAGAAATGTTTTTAAAAAGTACAATTGATATGCTAAAAGAAAGGAGAAAAAATGGAATTGTAAAAAATATCCAACTAAAGTCTGAAAAGCATAAAAAGTATGGAAGACAAAAACAGGAAAAAAGAACAAGGGAAATAGAAAATATTGCAGACATTAATCCAAAGATATCAATAATCACTTTGAATGTCAATAGTCTAAATACATCGATTAAAAACAGATTGTCAGAGTAGATCGGAAAACAAGTCCCAACTGTATTTTGTCTCTCCAAAACCCACTTTAAACACACATAGATTAAAATCAAAGGAATGGAGAAAGCTTTGCATTGGTAATAGTAACCATGAAAGCTATACTAATTTGATAGAGCAGACATCAGAGCAAGGAAAATTACCAAGACTAAACAGGGGCATTATGCAACAACAGAAGGGTCAGATATTCCAAGGAGACATAACTGTAGGTCCTTAATGTGTATGCATCTAGCAACAGGACATCTAAATATGTGAGGGGGAAAAAATGATAGAACTACAAGGAGAAATAGATGAAACCACCACTATAGTTGAAGACTTTAACACCCGTCTATTAGAAATAGATCCAACATGGGGCACCTGAGTGGTTCAGTTGGTTAAGCCTCTGACTCTTGATTTTGGCTCATGTCATAATCTCAGGATGGTAAGAGCCAGCCCTGAGCTGGGCTCTGCACTCAATGCAGAGTCTGCTTGAGATTGTATCTCTCCCTCTGCCCATTCCCCCTCTAAAATAAACAAATCTTTTTTAAAAATTTCACACACACACACACACATACACACATACACATGCACACAAGAAAAGAAAAGAAAAGAAAAAGAATAGATCCAGCAGGAAAAAAAATAAGTAAGGATATATTTGAACTCAATATCAACAACAACTCAATATCGATGTCAAATTATGTCAAGATATAACTAGTTATCTATAGACTATTTCATCCCAGAACAATAGATTACAGATTCTTCTCAAGCTGCATGGAAAAATTCAACAAAATGGACTATTTAGGGGACCATAAAATGAACTTAACAATTTTTTTTAAATAGAACTTTTTAAAATATCTGATCTCACACTGTAATGGAATTACACTGGAAATCAGTAACAGAAAGATAGCTGGAAAATCTCCAAATTCTTGGACTTTAAGCAGTAGGCCTCTAAATAACACATGGATCAAAAAGGTATTTCAAGAGAAATTTAAAAATATTTTCAAGTAAATGAAAGTATAATATAAATTATCAAAATTTGTGGGATGCAACAAAAACAGGGATTATAGAGAAACTTATAGGATTGAATGTACATATTTTAAAAAGAGAAAGATCTAAAATGAGCAAAATATGAGATTTTTCCACCTTAGGAAATTAGAAAAAGAAGACAAAGAAGGAGAATAAGAAAGCAGAAGAAAATAAATCATAAGAATTAGGACAGATATTTACAAAATGGAAAAAAAAATGAGTAGAGTAAATCAAGAAATCTAAGAGCTAGTTCTTTGAATAGATCAATAAGAATAGTCAGTCTCCAGCCAGGCTAAGAAAAAAGAGAGAAGACGCAAATTATTAATATTGGGAAGGAAAAATGGAACATCTCTACAGATCCCACCAACATGAAAAGCTTACTAAAAGTATACTATGCACAACTCTGTGTCCATACATTTGGTAACTCAGATGAAAGAGAGCAATTCCTTCAAAGACACAAGTTGTCAAAACTCATACAGGAAGAAATAAAAACTGAATAGGCCTGTATCGATTAGATAATTTGAGTCAAAAATTAATAACCTTCTAATACAGAAAGCACCAGGCCTAGCCAGGGTCATTGGTGAATTCATACCAAATATTTAAGGATGAAATGTTCCCCATTTCCCACAATCTCTTGAAAAGGTTATAAGAAACAGAGAAAACACTGCTTCCTCCCATAATGAAATTCATCCAAGCATGCCGTTCTCTGCTTCTGTCTTGTGTGTTCTTCAAAATTATTTTTTTTTCTCCGAATTTATTTATTTTCAGAAAAACAGTATTCATTATTTTTTCACCACACCCAGTGCTCCATGCAAGCTGTGCCCTCTATAATACCCACCACCTGGTACCCCAACCTCCCACCCCCCCGCCACTTCAAACCCCTCAGACTGTTTTTCAGAGTCCATAGTCTCTCATGGTTCACCTCCCCTTCCAATTTACCCAAATTCCCTACTCCTCTCTAACGCCCCTTGTCCTCCATGCTATTTGTTATGCTCCACAAATGAGTGAAACCATATGATAATTGACTCTCTCTGCTTGACTGATTTCACTCAGCATAATCTCTTCCAGTCCCGTCCTGTTCTTCAAAATTATTATTTCTGAATGAACGTTGAAGAGAAGGTGATTGTGGGAGAAAGAAATTGGACCAGAGGCAGAACCTTATAAATGAATTTCTTATTGGTGCTTTTCATGGATTATAAACTATTGTGCAGGGTGCAATTAATAAATACTCATGCATCTTCTGGAAATTATCATATTTGCATCATCTTTAGCAAAAACTACATATGTTCTTGTCATTTCCACTCTCTAGGCCTTTTATTTCTCAAATTTTGACAATAGGTTGTCTATTCATTTTTGTTTTGCTATTTTTCTTTATGTCTATATTAACATTGATATTTTATTGAGATGGTTAGAGAGGCTACAGCAAGGCAGACAATCAGGGTTTGCCTAAAGTTAGAATTTCTGGTTTAAATTAGGATTTAAATCTGTTCATTCTCTTACAAACCATAGATTTCTGTCTCAAAGAGTTAGTGAATAAACTATTCTTAATACTTAACACTGTTATTTTAAATGAAATATGGTAGCTCAAAGTATAGAGAATGTTATCAGAAACTTTATCGAGTAAAGAAGTATCTATTAATTTCTCCCGATTTCCACACAATATAGTTAAATAAATTATCCATTGTAATATATTTTCGTCATCTCATTCCTTCAGTTCCACTTTTCTTTTACCTTCATCTCCCTTCCTGGTGCGTTTCTCGATTATACTTATTTGGTTTTATTCTTGGGATAACTTGCTCTTTTTTCATTCTTTTAATATGCTGGAAACCTTCCTCCCAATTTGCAAGGAAGCAACAGTCTTTATTGAATCTCCTTTGAAAGAGAAAAGCAAGCTTCTAAACTAAGAAAGATCACATCAGCATAAACTATTAGAACGGCATGATATTCTAACGCAGTGAACCTATCTATAACAAGGGAACCCAGTCAAAAAACACCTGGCACTATTTCATCATCAATAGTATGCACAAACCATATTTAACTGCAACATTTAAAATAACATATTTTGTGTTTCCCTTTAATTGTAGGAGAGATTAAAAATATTAAAGACATTGAGATAGGCCCAAAAATCACACGTGGTAAAAGAAGGGGAAGGGACATCATTCCATAATTTGACTTATCAGCAAAACATATAGGTGCCTTAAATATTATATAATAACTTCAAAAATTAATCAAGACTTCTTAAAAAGAACAAAACTGCACAATAGGCTTTTTATTTCCCTTTCTTTATATATCAGAATGAAATCAGCTGTAAGTAATTTATTAGCTATGACACAAAGCACTCATTGCATGGTTCCAAGTTGATATACAATATACATTTTGAGTGTTTCCAGTTATAAACTTTAAAAGAGGAAATATAAATATGAATTTGTATATAATTCCCCAGTTTAACTGTGAAAAAAAAAACTTTTCTTTTTTTTCACAATCAGATTTTTCATTATTTTAAATACTTGATTTATTTTTCCTTAAGAGCCAAGGATAATTCTATCAGGGGCACAATGATGGTTGCTTTTAATCACTCAGTTACTCTGTCCAATGATCCAACTTTGGCTCCGGGTTGCTATAGCAATTAAAATGGGAAAACTGGCAACAAAGCCTAATAACTCTTCATTCAACCCATTATATATGGTTACAGCAAACCAAAAAGCTTCCTACAGATTCTGAATCGGATGCATCACCTCTGTAGATAATTAAGTGTTTTGGTGGGAATTTGTGCGAAAACCTGATATACAATTAGACAAATATGTTCACATATCATGTTTCATTGAAGTTTGTGTGAGCCTACATGCTTGTCAATGGGTCCTGATCCTAAATGCTTTTATGCCTGATTAATTGTCAATATCAGGCAGGAGCTTGCTCATTAGTTCCTTGCAGGACCCATTTTAGATGGCAATGAGCTTCATTTAGAAATGATATGCTAACTGTTAATAAAGTGAATTGCAGTTTTGTCTTGTGTAAAGAGATCCCATTGAGAAAATATATATTGAAATCTTCTGAGAGCACTGAATAATTTTAAATTATACTCTGTTGAAAATTTTGCTGTTCTTTAAGCTTTGCTCCCTTAGTTAAATAAAAACTTTTCCTCTTTATTTTGTATTTTCTGTTTTTTATCCATTTGGCACATCAAACAGAACATGTATACATTCAACTAATATCGTTTCCACATATAATAAAGTAAATTTTAATTTATTTATTTAAAATTTTTTTTTTTTTTTTTTTTTTTTTTGACAGAAAGAGACACAGCGAGAGAGGGCACATAAGCAGGGGGAATGGGAGAGGGAGAAGCAGGCTTCCCGCTGAGGAGGGAATGTGATGCGGGCTTGATCTCAGGACCCCAGAATCATGACCTGAGCCGAAGGCAGATGCCCAATGACTGAGCCACTGAGGTGACCCAAAGTAAATTAATTAATTAATTAATTTTAAAGATTATTTTATTTATTTGACAGAGAGAGAGAGAACACAGTAGGCAGAGAGGCAGGAGAGAGAGGGGGCTCCTTTCAGAGCAGGGCTCGATCCCAGGACCCTGAGATCATGACCTGAGCCGAAGGCAGAGGCCAAACCAACTGAGCCACCCAGGTGTCCCTAAAGTAAATTTATAGATGCATTGGATCTTCCTAACTTTTTAAGCAGATATTCAACTCAAATAGACCGCAATTATTATAAATTATTAAAAAATATATATTTAAGCCATTAATCAAAACCCTACAAGGCAACTTGCCCAGTAAATTTTTCTTTAAATTCCTTAAAATTATTAGAAGATCCAATAGTAAACCTAACTTATTAATATATATTGAATGTACTTATGGGGTTAGGGAAAAACAAGTGCTCAAAAGCACAGAGGAAGATCATGTTAATAGGCATGGCTGAATTAGCTCAAGGAAGAGAATTTACAAGATGGGTTATGACCACAATTATTCCTAATTCATGATTATCCGGTGTAACTTTTTGTTGTGTTTATCCTTTTCTCTCTCCCTCCCTCCTTCTCTCTTTTTCTTTATGTCCTTCCTCCCTCCCTCTCTTTCTACTTGTTTCTTCCTCCCTTCTTTTCTCCTTCCCTCCCTTCCTTCCTCTCTCTTTTTCTCTCTTTCCTGCAGAAAGCCGGATACAGACTAGCCTTTGTGATAAAGATAATTATCCTCTCAAGAATCACAAGTTAAAATAAAGCAGAAATGCTCAAAATAAGCGAAGAACCGCTAAGAATTATTATTTTATTAAGTTCACACTGATTGACTAAAACTAGATTGAGTTCAGTAAATAATCTAGTTCCTCTTCTTACTATCTTAAGTAGGAGAATTGAAAGCAAGAAAATGTAAGAACTTACTTCTGGTTTGGAACCTCTATGAGAGAGAAAAAAAGTGACAAGACAGAATTTTGTTTCAGAAAAGAATTGCAGATACCCTAATTAAAGAGTCAACATTAGAAATAATTGTATATTTAAGGATACAATATTAGAAATAATTATCTGTAATCAATAATTATCTCTAATCATAAAAATAAAGATGATAGCCATCATTAAATACAACACATCTTTTTCTGTTTTTTTAAGTCTTTGAGACATTGGAGTTTCTACTGAAAGATATTGTAAAAAGTTAAACAGAATGCCAGTGACCCCACATGTAGACTAAAAAGACATTTTGAGCAGAGAGTGGGAAAAATGCACTCCTACTGGCATTTAGAGGATAATTAAAGATTTTATAGACTCAAATCATTCATGTGTATGAAGAAAAATTTCCTTAGTTAGTGGTATTTTATGGTTCTCACAAAGACATTGGGAAGGGAATAAAAGAATGTTCTTATTTGTTGAAATTTACAAAATAACACAGATTCATTCTTAGAAAGGAGAACATACTTCTTGATGGATAGTTTATACTCAAAGGACCCACAGACTATATTATGTTTGTCTTTTTTAAAATGTAAATTCAGGAGACAAAGACTTTTAAATTATCATTATTTTAAAGAGATAGGAATACAGGATTCTTAAGTATTTCTTTTTCCCAAATGAGTTGTATTACTCTTATTACTCAATAGTTTAAGTTCTGTGACTATTTTCACTGATGACTAAGGTGAAATTAATTATGTATTATTTTTATCACGTGTTAAGATGAATGGAAATGGATGGGTGCCTGGGTGACTCAGTCGGTTAAGCGTCTGTCTTTGGCTCAAGTTGTCCTGGGATTGAGCCCCATATTGAGCTTCCTGCTCAGCAGGAAGCCTACTTCTCCCTCTCCTTCTGTGTGAGCTCTGTCTCTCTCTCAAATAAATAAATAAATAAATAAATAAATCTTTAAAAAAACCCAGATGCATGTACATGGAAATATTGCTTATGCCTATTTCTAAATACATGTCATAACAGTAATCTATCAACTTCCATGAAAGTAAAATAAGAATTCACAACAGAATCTAAAATATGATTACAGGAAAAAATAAAATATGCTTATTGGAAAATGGAGTTTCAGGAAGCGTTGAAATAATAATAATGCCTACCATAATTCTTTAGTGAGATGTAAATTTCTTACTCAAATATATGTTAACGTTGGTTCTTAAACTAATGGGATCCTTCTATGCATTCAAGAGATTGTCTTGAAGCGTGTGATGTTCTCTCACCAGTTGGAGTTCACCTGCCCAACTACACCAATTTTCTTTTAGAGACTTACTCATTAAAAATCGCAGTAACTGCTGTTTTCTGAACATACACTGGGGATTTTCTCTTCTCTGTCTTTTCTTATGAATATCTATAATATCAAGAATCTGTGCTATCCATCAAACTTCAAGATCATATCCATTTTTCTTGGTCCCTTTCCATCTCACGAGCTTAATGCATTCCTGTGAACTCCTAAGGGATATAATCCCTTCCATACTGAAATCCCTATGACATTTTTATTGTACCCTTCTTTTATTTACTTTTCAGTGAAGTTACATGGCTTGAGTACAGTCATGGAATCTTTTGATATTGGAATCTATACTCATTATTAACAAAGAGAAAGCAAACATAGTACTAGCAAACACCATAAGATATAAAATAGTATTTTGTCTAGTTGGGGAGGATGGAGAAAATACTTAGGATTAGATTTGGTGGGGATGCCTGGGTAGCTCAGTTGGTTAAGCAGCTGCCTTCTGCTCAGGTCATGATCCCAGCGTCCTGGAGTCGAGTCCCACATCGGGCTCCTTGCTCGGCAGGGAGCCTGCTTCTCCCTCTGCCTCTGCCTGCCATTCTGTCTGCCTGTGCTCACTCTCTCTTCCTCTCTCTCTGACAATTAAATAAATAAAATCTTTAAAAAAAAAAAAAGAATTGGTGGGTTAGTTGAAAAGCTTATGTTAACTTAAAATTACATGCCAAACTTTGTCAAAGTGGATAAACCATTATATACATTCACCAGTAGCATATAGAGGTTCTAGTTTCTTTACGTCTTATCAACATTTTGTGTTGTCTTTAAAAAAAACAATCAAGCAACAACAACACCACCTTTCTAGTGGGTGTAAAGTTGTAACTCTTGTTTCTTTAGTTTGCATTTCCGTAATAAGTAAGAGGTTTATATCCTTTCATGTGACTGCTAGCCACTCATAAACCTTCTTTAGGGAAATATCTATCCAAGTATTTTACCCATTTTTAAATTGGGGTCATTATTATTTTTGTTGTTGTATTGTAAGTGTTCTTTATATATTCTAGAAACAAGTCCTTTATCAAATATATGGTTTATGTATATATTTTTTTTCAGTTTGTATCCTTTTATTTTCTTGACGGTGTCTTTTCAAAGCTTAATTTATTTATTTTTTATTTTTTTAAATTTATTTATTTGACAGAGATCACAAATAGGCAGAGAGGCAGACAGAGAGAGAGGAGGAAGCAGGCTTCCTGTTGAGCAGAGAGCCCAATGCGGGGCTCGATCCCAGGATTCTGGGATCATGACCTGAGCCGAAGGCAGAGGCTTTAACCCGCTGAGCCACCCAGGTGCCCCCAAAGCTTAATTTAAAAAATGAATTCCAATTTATCTTTCTTCCTTGTTGTTATGATTGGTGCTTTTGGTATCTAACTCTTTATCCTTAAACCAATGTCACAAAGATTTTCTCCTGTTTTCATCTGAAGTTTCATGGGGTTGGTTTTTACACTAGGTCTGATTTATTTTTGTTAGTTGTGTATGATGGGATGTGAGAGTCTACATTAAACTTTTGACATGTGGACATCCAATTGTCCCTGTACTATTTATATAAAAGACTATTCTTTCCTCATTGAATTGCCTTTACACCTTTGTTGAAAATCAATTGGCCATAAATGTAAGTTTTTATGCCAGGACCCTCAGTTCTGTACCATTGATCCATATGTCTATCCTCACACAAATTGTACTTTGTCTTGCTTACTGCAGCATTATAGTAATTTTTAAATTGGAAAGTGTAAGTCCTACAACTTTACCCTTCCTTTTCAAACTTATTTTGGCTATTCTAGGTCCTTTGAAATTCTTTAATAACTTAAGGATCAGCTTGTCCATTTTTGAAAAACAAAACAAACAAACAAAAACTCCTGGAATTTTAATATAGGGGGTGTTCAATTTATAAATCAATTTAGAAAGAAATTGACATCATGAAAATATGACTTTCAGTCCAAAAATATGGAGTGTCTCCATTTAGGTAAATTCTCTTGGATGACTCGTGGCATGTTTCATTGTTTTCAATGTCTTGCTCTTCTTTTGTTAAATCTATTCCTAAGAAATTTATTATTTTTAATGATTCTGCAAGTGGAATTCTTAATTTCATTTTGGGCTAATTGTCACTAATTTATAGAAATAAAATTTTGTTTTGTTTATTGATCCTCTGTGGGTAATCATGCTGATTTCCTTCATTAAGTTTTATTATGGACTCCTTAAGATTTTTTACACAAATGGTAATACGGTCTGTGAATAAAGACAATTGTACTTCATACATTCTGATATGGATATCTCTATTTTCTTTTATTGTTATTATTTTCCCTTTACACTGGTTATAATCTCAAAGTGTTAAATAGAAAGTTGTTCTCACACTTGATATATGCTAAAAAAAAATCACCTTTTTTTTCTAACTACAACCATTTAGTTCACTTACAATCACTGTATCCCAGTTGTTAAGGCCAATTCTGGCTCAAGGAATTGCTGGATTTTAATTGTTAAGATTAGAAGTTTGGACACTTTCAGAAACAGGATTCTATTGTTGCTTTGCATTATATTGCTGAGGAGTGAAAAGGATTTCCTTTGTGCGTTTGTGTGTGATAAAATATGCACAACATAAAATTTGCCTTTAAACTATTTTAAGTGTATAATTCAGTGGCATTAAGTACATTTACAGTGGTGTGCAACCATCACCACTATTCATTTCCAAAACATTGTCATCACACCAAACTGAAACTATGAACCCATTAAACAAAAACTACCCATTTATCCCTCCCCAGAGTCTCTAGCCAATATCTATTTTACTTTCTTTCCCTATTAGTCTGCATATTCTAGGTACCTCCAGAAGTGGAATCATACCGTATTTGTCCTTTTGTTTTTGACTTATTTCACTTAGTATGATGTTTTCAAGGTCCATCCATGATGCAGCATGTATATAATTGTATTTCTTTTAAGACTGAAGACTTCGCAATTGTATGTATATAGCACACTTTGTTTACCATTCATTAACTGGTGGACATTGGGCTGGTCGTACCTTTTCGCTATTGTGAACAAGCTGCTATGAACATAAATGTATATGTTTCTGTTTGAGTTCTTGCTTTCAATTCTTTTGGATAAATATACTTCTAGACATATAATACATAATGGATAATGGGGTACTTCAAGGTTTCACTTTTCAAGGAAGCACTACAGTATTTTCCAGAGTGGCAATACCATTGGACATTAGCACGATCAAAGCACTGGGGGTCTGATTTCTTCACATTCTACCCAATGTTTGTTATTTCTTGTTTGTTGGTTTTTTTTTTTAATAGCCACGTTAACAGGTGTGAAGGTATATCTCACAATCGTCTTGATTTGCATTTGCTAGGAACTACTGATTTTGAGCATCTTTTCATGTGCTTACTGCCCATTTGTATATCTCTCTGGAGAAATATCTCTTCAAATTCTTTGACCATTGTGTTTTTTTTTTTAATCTTGTTAAGTTTTAGGAGTTATAACCAACTCCATGAGTTCTTTTCACTCACTTGATAGTGTCATTGACACACAAATATTTTAAATTTAAAAAATAATATTTAAAATTTTGATAAAGCCTAATATCAATTATTTTTTTCTTTTGTTACATGTGCTTTCAGGATCATAGCCAAGAAATCACTGGCAAACGCAATGTCATGAATTTTTGCCTTTATGTTTTCTTGTTTTTTCTTGTTTATGTTTTTTTGTTTTTATTTGTTTTCTGTTTTGTTTTGTTTTTAGGTTTTATGTTTAGGTGTTTAACATATTTTGAGTTACTTTTTGTATATGGTGATGTACATTGCATGTCCGATTTCATTCTTTTTCATGTGGATATCCAGGTTTGCTAACAACATTTATTGAAAAGAATGTCCTTCAGTCCATCGAATCCCCAACCTGGACAGGGTCTTGGCACCCTTGTTCAAATCAATATTTCTGGGTATCTCTATTTTATTCTGTTCATCTATATTTCTGTCCCTATGCTGGTAGAACATTGTTTTTTTTTTTTTTTTTTTTCACATTTTTTTTTCCAATTTATTTATTTTCAGAAAAACAGTATTCATTATTTTTTCACCACACCCAGTGCTCCATGCAAGCCGTGCCCTCCACAATACCCACCACCTGGTACCCCCAACCTCCCACCCCCCCGCCACTTCAAACCCCTCAGATTGTTTTTCAGAGTCCATAGTCTCTCATGGTTCATCTCCCCTTCCAATTTACCCAAAAGCACATACCCTCCCCAATGTCCATAACCCTACCCCCCTTCTCCCAACCCCCCTCCCCCCAGCAACCCACAGTCTGCCAACTTTGTTCTTCTTTTTCAAGACTGCTTTCACTATTTGAGGTCCCTTGAGATTCCATATAAATTTTGGGATGGGTTTTCCTATTTCTGAAAAACAATGCCATTGAACTTCTTACAGAGATTTCTATAGGTCTGATTTGTGTAGATTTGGTTTTTGCAGTAAATCTGTAGATTGCTTTCGGTAGTGTTGTCATCTTAATAATATTGTCTTCCAGTCCATGAACATGGGCTGTCTTTTCACTTATGGTTTAATCACTCAGCAGAGTTCTGTAGTTTTTAGTACAAGTCCTTCACTTCCATGTTTAATTTTATTTCGAAGTATTTAATTCTTTTTGACGCTATTGTCAATGAAACTGGTTTCTTGGTTTCCTTTTCATGTTCGTTGTTAGTGTATAGCAATAACTGTTTCTGTGTGTTGATTTTGTATCCTTTGTCCTTGTTGAATTTATTAAGTTCCAACAGTTGTGTGTGTGCATATGTGTTTGTGTGTCTGTGTGAAATCCTTACAGTTTTCTACATATAAAATAATGTCATCTGTGAATAGAAATAATTTTACTTTTTTCTTTCCAATTTGAATGCTTTTGTTTCTTTCTCTTGTGTTTATTTCTGACTAGAATTTTCAGTACTATGTTGACTAGGAGTGACAAGGTCATGTATCCTTGTCTTATTTCTGATCTTGAAGGAAGCCTTTTTTTTCCTTCAGCATTGAATATGATCTTAGCTGGTGGGGAGGGAGGGTTATACATGGCACTTATTATGTTGAGGAGTTTTCCTTCTATTCCCACTTTATTCAGTATTTTCATTGAGAAAGGGTATTGAATTTTGTCAAATGCTTTTACTCCATCAACTGAGATTATCAAGGTATTTTTCCCCATCATTCTATTAATTTTTCTAGTTCTTTAAAGTATAAAGTTATGTTATGATTTGAGACATTTTTTTTTTTTAATGTATGCTTTTATTGTTAGCATTTCCCTCTTAGCACTGCTTATGCTGCCACTCCAACGGTTTGGTATGCTGTGTTTTCATTTGTCTCAAAATATATTCTAAATTTCCCTATGCTTTTTCTTTGACCAATTTGCTGTTTAAAGGTGTTATGTTTAATTTCCACACACTTGTGAATTTTTCAGTTTCCTTTTATAAATTGGTTTCTCGCTTCAATCTATTGTGATCAGAAATGATACCCCGTATGATTTCAGTCTTTTAAAATTTCTGAAGATTTCTTTGTTGTTTAACTTATCTTCCATACTGGAGGATGTTTCATACGCATTTGAGAAAAGTATTCTGCTATTGTTGGTAGATTGTATGTGTCTGTTAGATTTAATTGGTATATGGCGTTTTCAAGTCTTTTGATTCCTTATTGATCCTTTGTCTCATTGTTCTATCTATTATTGAGATTGTGAGTGTTGAAATCCCCATCTACTCTTATGTAATTTTCTGTTTCTTCCTTCAAATCTGTAAATGTTACATCATATATATCATGGCTATGACATTTGGTGTATATATGTGTTTATAATTGTTATATCTTCTTGGTGAATTGAACTTTTTTATTATTCTATAATGTCCTTCTTCATTGTAACAGTTTTTTATTTAAAGTCTTTTAATCTGATATTTGTGTCGCTGCCCAGTTCTCTTTTAGTCACTACTGGCATTGACTGTTTTTGTTTATCCTTTCACTTTCAAATTATTTGTGACTTAGATTGAAAGTTTCTTGAAGACAGTGTATAATTGGATCAGATTTCCATCTATTCTGCCAATCTATGATTTTTGAACAGGAGTTTTAGTTCATTTACATTTAAAGTAAGTATTTATATTAAAAAAAAGGCCTTCTGCTATTTGTTATTCATTTTCTGTATGTCTAATGCCTTTTCTTTTTTTGCCCTTAATTTCCTCTATTAATGTCTTCTTTTGTGTTAGTGGATTTTTATTTTTTGGTAATGACATTTTTTGTTCTCTATTTCCTTTTGTGTATATTTTATAGATATTTTATTTGTGGTTATGATGGGGATTACATATAACATCCTACACTTACAACTATTAAATAGGTTTTAAATTATTTTTTGAATTCCAGTGTAATTAACAGTGTTATATTAGTTTCAGGTATACAATAGATTGATTTGACAATTCTATACACTCATCATGATAAATATACTCTTAATCCCCTTCACCTCCTTCAGTCATTGCCCCACCAACCTTCTCTCTGGTAACCACTAGTTTGTTCCCTATAGTTAAGAATCTGTTTTTTTCTTTTTTACTTTGTTCATTTTTTTCTTAAATTCCACAAGTGAAATCATATATTTGTCTTTCTCTGACTGATCGACTTCATTTAGAATTATATTCTCTAGTACTATCTAGACCCAAACATGTTGTTTGGGCAACATTTCATTTTTTATGGTTGAGAAATACTCTGTTGTCTGTGTGTGTGTGTGTGTATTTATTTATGTATTTATGTAACTATCTCAATAGATGAATGATAAAGAAGATAGGTAGATAGATATAGATATATCACACTTGGATTGCTTCCGTAATTTGGCAAAGTAAATGCTGCTGCTGTAAACATAGAAGTGCAGATATCTTTTCAAATTAGTGTTTTCATATTTTTTGAGTAAATACCCAGTAGTGGAATGACTGGATCACGTGGTAATTCTATTAATAATTTTGAGAAAACTCCGTATCATTTCCCACAGTGGCTACACCAGTTTGCATTCCTACCAACATGACACGAGGGTTGCTTTTTTTCGGTATACTAATCAACATTTGTATTTATTTATTTATTTATTTATTTTTAATTTAGCCATTCTGACAGGTGCAAGATAAGATCTCATTTTGGTTTTGATTTGTATTTCCCTGATGATCAGTGATGATGAGCTTCTCTTCCTGTGTCTACTTAGCATCTGTATATATTCTTTGCAGAAATGTATGCTCATGTTTTATGCCCATTTTTAAACTGGATTTGTGTGTGTGTGTGTGTGTGTGTGTGTGTGTACTAAGATATACAAGTTATTTATACATTTTGGATATTAACTCATTGGACATATAATTTACAAATATCTCCTCCCATTCAGTAGGTTGTCTTTTTTGTAACATTTCAATATGAATGAATATCAACTTAAGCCCAATTGAATATATTAATTTACTTCTATAAAGTTGAATCCTCCCCTTATATTATTCATCTCACAAATCATGTATTTATATGTTGTGTGCCTAATAACAGATTTATACTTTTTAAAGATATTTTTCCCTTTAAATCCTGTAGGTAATGAAAAGTATGAATTACAAACCAAAGTTATAATAATAGTGGCTTTTCTACTTGCTTACTTATTTACCTTTGCCAGAGATTTTAAATCTTTGTATTACTTCAAATTACCACCTAGTGTCTTTTCACTGCAACCCAAAGATTGCATTTCTTATAGGGCAGATCTACTAGTAAAAATTTACTCAGCAATTTTTTTTTTTTTTAGTCTGGGGATGTCATAATTGTTCCCTTATTGGTGAAGGACAATTTTGCCAGATATAGAAGTCTCAGTTGGCACATTTTTTATTTGTTTTTTGTTTTTGTTTTTGTTTTTTCCCTTTGGGCACCTCATTCCACTATCTTTTTGCCTCCACATTTCTGATGAGAAACTGGTGACTAATCAGATTGAGGATCCTTCACTTATTTCTGCATCTAAAATTTGTTAATGTCTTTGGCTTTCAATAATTCGATTATGATTTATCTCAGTTAGGATCTCTTTGGGTTTATTGTACTTGGCATTTATTGAGTTTTTTTGATGTGTAGATTAATTTCCTTTTGGAAAGAATTTGGCCATAATTTAAAAAAATAAAAATTCTTCTTCTCTCTCTCTTCTATTACTGTTTACATTTATATATGTTAGTTTGCTTGATGGTGCCCCACAATTCCATTGGGTTCTGTTTACTTTTATTTATTTATTTTTTCTTTTCTCCACCTCAGACTGAATAACTCAATTGCTCTGTCTTCAAGTTCACTGATTGTTTTGTAAATCTGCTATTGAATCCCTCTAGTGAAATTCAAACTTCAGTGATTACATTTTTCAGCTTCAGAATTTCTGTGTTGTTCTCTATCATTTCTGTATTTGCTGAAATCCTCCTTTCATTTATATATTATGTCCTGGAATTCCTTTAGTTCCTTGTCCATACTTTCCCTTATCTGTTTGAGTCAATTTAAGACAGTTGTTTCAAAGTATTTGTTTAGTAATTCCAGTATCTGGCCTACCTCAGGGACAGTTTTTGTCAATTAATTATTTTGTTCCTTTGAATGAAGCAAAATCTGTTTTATTGCATGCTTTGTAATTTTTTTGGTTGAAAATTGGTATTTGATTTTTATAATGTTATACTTCAGATATTCTGTATTCCCTAGAGGTTTCTGTTTTTTGTTTGTTTGTTTGTTGTTGTTTTGATAATTAAAGGCTGTTGTAGTCCATTTGTTTAGAGACTTCTACAAACTCTTTTTTTCAAAGATGGTTCTTTGGTGTATGTACTCCCTGTCTCTGTTCCTTTAACTTGTGTTCAGCAAATGTTTTGACAGAGATTTTCTTGAATGCCAGGAGCTGAAAGAGACAAACAAAAATACACAAAAAAAGAAAAAAAAATAACCATCTCTTTCAGTCTTTACAAACTAGCTCTCTGTGGGTGTATGCTTTTATCTATTAGGTAGGATCATTGTGATTGAGGGAAGAGCTAAGGAGAAAGTTTAAAGTCTTCTTAGGACTTTTGAGCATGTGTCTTGCCTGGCAGGGCACATACCTCAATATCATCAAAGCCATCTATGAAAAACCCACCGCAAATATCATTCTCAATGGAGAAAAACTGAAAGCTTTTCCACTAAGGTCAGGAACACGGCAGGGATGTCCATTATCACCACTGCTATTCAACATAGTACTAGAAGTCCTAGCCTCAGCAATCAGACAACTAAAGGAAATTAAAGGCATCCAAATCGGCAAAGAAGAAGTCAAATTATCACTCTTTGCAGATGATATGATACTCTATGTGGAAAACCCAAAAGACTCCACTCCAAAACTGCTAGAACTTGTACAGGAATTCAGTAAAGTGTCAGGATATAAGATCAATGCACAGAAATCAGTTGCATTTCTCTACACCAACAACAAGACAGAAGAAAGAGAAATTAAGGAGTCAATCCCATTTACAATTGCACCCCAAACCATAAGATACCTAGGAATAAACCTAACCAAAGAGGCACAGAATCTATACTCAGAAAACTATAAAGTACTCATGAAAGAAATTGAGGAAGATACAAAGAAATGGAAAAATGTTCCATGCTCCTGGATTGGAAGAATAAATATTGTGAAAATGTCTATGCTACCTAAAGCAATCTACACATTTAATGCAATTCCTATCAAAGTGCCATCCATCTTTTTCAAAGAAATGGAACAAATAATTTTAAAATGTATATGGAACCAGAAAAGACCTCAAATAGCCAAAGGGATATTGAAAAAGAAAGCCAAAGTTGGTGGCATCACAATTCCGGACTTCAAGCTCTATTACAAAGCTGTCATCATCAAGACAGCATGGTACTTGCACAAAAACAGACACATAGATCAATGGAACAGAATAGAGAGCCCAGAAATAGACCCTCAACTCTATGGTCAACTAATCTTTGACAAAGCAGGAAAGAATGTCCAAAGGAAAAAAGACAGCCTCTTTAATAAATTGTGTTGGGAAAATTGGACAGCCACATGCAGAAAAATGAAATTGGACCATTTCCTTACACAACACACAAAAATACACTCAAAATGGATTAAGGACCTCAATGTGAGAAAGGAATCCATCAAAATCCTTGAGGTGTACAAGACTTTCTAAGTTTTCCTGTATATGCAGTTTCCAATGCAGTTTTTGAATGTTCTAATTCTCTGAAGAGTCTCAACCCAGTTTGTCTCTTGGTTTTAGATGATCTGTTGTAGATCTCCACCCAGAATTTCTTGCCTTTGGTGTTTGTGGTCTTGTCTTCATAGCTCTTATGAGCAGTGTCTGTTGCTTTTCCTACCTATGTTCCTAGTATGGGATGAAGATGAGAAAGTCAGTTATTCAAGTTAGAATAAACATACACAATAATTTGCAAATCAAGTTTGCTCTGCTTCTACCAATTCAAGGAGAGTAACTAGTAACCAGGCTTGCATTATCAGACTTGATATGAATCAGGCTTGATTCATAAAATCAAGACTTCTCTGTGCTTGGAGGGGGTTAAGGGATGAAGACTAGAAACATTACAAAACTTCCTTAATACTGTGAAGATAGCTTTTTCTTGATTGAGCTTTGTTTGACCTCTGTAAACCTCTGATTACACGCCATAACTCCTACAAAGTTGTTTCCTACAGTTTTTTCTAGTTGTTTCTTACTGTTGTCATTTTTGTATACATTTGAGGAAGAAAAGAATGGAACTTCTTGATCTGCCATTTTGCTGACACCATTCTCCCAAGAATCCCCATTCTGACACATCTAGAAACCTTCTTTTTATTCCCTTGTCATATTCTGAGACCTTTAGGAGGGGACAGCATCTTCATAATCAAGTTCAACATTTTATGGCCATGTCTGGCTGTTTTCAGTGATTACCTCATGTTGTTTATAAGTTGCCACTCTTTAAATTTCAACATCTAGGATAAAAAATAAAAAACATAATAAGTTCATTAGTTTGTTTTTCTATGAGCATATATATGATGGACATTCTTATAACTGAAAATGTAAGTGTATTTTCTTTGTTTATTATTTGAATTCATCTATAACAGTGAGGTTTTACGTGGTTCTTTCAAAATTCTTATTTTTCCCACAAACCTGCTATTCTTCACTATGATTTACATTCCAATTTTTATTTTTCTACCAAATTTAAACATAATTATTTTAAATTTTTTTATTTATTTTTCTGTGAGAGAGAGAGAGTGTATGCATGTGTAAGTGGGGAGGGGGTAGGGGCAGAGGGAAAAGCAGACTCCCTGCTAAGCAGAGGGCCCAAGGCAGGACTAGAGATTGGATCCCACGGACCCTGGGACCATGACCTGAGCTGAAGGCAGATGCTTAACCAACTGAGAGACCCAGGTGCCCAACATAATTATTTAAGCCCATTTTTAAAATGTGACATTAACTTTTGTATTTGAGGATAACAATTCTACTTGTTGTATCTGCTGACACTTTCAATGTTGGTAAATTTCTTTATCTGGTTTGTATCTTTAAATTATGATCTAATCCTCAGGTGCATTATTTTTTCCATAGCTTACCTGGGTGCCCTGTGTTGTAGAATTATCTTATAGACAGTTTTATTTTTGCTTCTACTATAACTCTTGGGATATATACTTTGAAATATCCATATAAAAGCATCCCAAGTTAAAATGAATTCCAGCCCCAATAACTGAGTGTGGCATAGATTTTTTAGATGGCATAGATGGCTTTTACTGCTAATAGAAAAGTTTTCCACACTAGAGCTTCAAAAAAGTGAAAGCCTATTTTCTTCTATTAGGGGATCGTGGAGTGGATATTTTCTTTGCCCTCTTTATGAAGTGGGCAGAACTTGTAGAATCCTAATTTTATGCAGAAGGTCTTATTTGCAACTCCCTACAGTTTTTTTTTTTTAAACCTAAAGAAAATCCAATATTTTTTTGCTTGTTTTCTCTTCATTTCTCAAGTTTCAATTTCTATTCCAAACAGTTGAAGAGCATTTCCCATGGGAGGGTCTTTTCATTCCACTGATTAATTACATCTCACAAAAAGCACAAAATGTATATGCTCCAGACATAGTTGAATAACATCAAAATAGAACAGTCTGTTAGTATTCACTTTGTGAGATTTTAGAAACTACCCAATGTTGATGAATGAATGCAATTCATTTTTCAAATGTATCAGACATATACACAGGCATTATGAAATTAATATATTTCATTCTATCTACATATATCTTAGCTAGATACACAAATAGTGATGATATTGAATATTGTGACTTTTTTATTTACTTTACTTGGCATACATACCCATACACAGGGAAGTTTCATAAGTTTAAGGGCAAAATGCTTCTTCACTGAGATTCCTAAACTTTTTTATCCTTTATTTTCACTGAAAGTGTTAACATGCCTCCCCAAAGTAAGACCTCTTTTGCATTTACTAAAACTACTTGGAGATTTCATTGTTTTTGTTGTTGTTGTTGTTGTTGTTTTTATTTAATGTCCTGTGATAGCATCTAATTTTGAACATTTATTTTAACCTTATATTTGTATATATGCAAATCTCTGTCTCTCTCTCTGTGTAGATGAATGCATAAATGATAAATACTGAACATCAAGTTTAAACCTAAATGTCCTTACACTAGAAGAGTAGAGGTTACTTTGTGGCCATTACTATTGTCATAAGGTATAGATTAAGGAATGATAGAGGGATATAGAAGCAGATTTTATCCCCATATGTGGGATTTCATTTCCTGAAACTCCCAAGTTCTATCAACCCTCTCTTTTGCTTTTCCAATAGCTGACTAAACCTTTGGATAACTTGATCTTAGAAAAGGATACAATTATATCTGTACGATTCCTCCTTACCAAATTTAACTGAAATCTCTATTTTGTTGGTTATTTATGGCTGCTAAGCCTCTAATCAAATGTTATAAAAAAAACTATAATTGCTGATTATGTTGTTGGTAAGAAGAACACAATGTCAACTAGCTGCATTAAAGAAGCTATTGTAGTTATTCAGTGAATGTGTGTGTGTGCGTGTGTGTGTGTGTAAGATTCTTCTTTCTTATTTACATGCCCAGTGTAAATGGGTCTTGGGATAGTATAATTTAGTATAAGTTGATATTGTCAATATTGAATGGTTTTTACCTACAATTTATATAGGACTTTGACTGAGGGAGACATTCTTTTCCTATTCCTTTGGGAGGGAGAGATCAGCCTGGGGGAAGGAAAGGACAGAAACACCATGGTTTAATTCTGGGGGAGTGGAGAACAAGAACAAGTGTTTCACACAAATTTGACCCATTCTAATTGCATTTTTTTCTGAGTTTTTGTCACACTTGTCTATTACTTAGTCACAGTTCACCAGTTTTAATCACACTCACACACACACGTATGCACACATATGCGCACACACACAATTAAAAGTATGGAGGCCTTTTCAGTACAGATGAGAACTGTGATGCCCAACAGGTCACCACTCTTAAAATAGACAATGGCTTGAGACTCTAACTTTTAATTCCCTACCTTACTCCTACCCTTCATTCCCCATGGAATTTGACAGAATTTAACTGTTTCACATAGAATCCCAGTCATGAATTTGAGTTGCCATGATTATGAACATCTTCTTAGATGTGCTAAGGCGGTGAGACTCCTGGTCATTCTTTGTGAACACGCTTTGACATGACCAACATTCAGTTTGATTTTACATTTTACAGCATCTCTCCCCACATTTCAGGCAGGATTTTGCCATTCCACCCCAATGGCCAGGAAAAGTTTAATTCTTCCCTTTGAGAATAAGTGTGCTTTCACACTAGGGGGCTTTTTTCATTATGGTCTATACTTTGGCAGATTGAGGCCAAAAGGTGGTGCTGTCCAGTGTGTGGGATCTAGATATGTGGATAGCAAAATAGTTTTCCTCCCAAAGAATTCTTTCCATAAACTGTAGCTTTGTAGATTTGGTTCTAGCTGGAAACAATAGCCGAGGTAAGATAATTCGGCCTTTCCAGCCGGTGTGGAAAGCTGAATCAGTGTTGTTCTTCACATTAGACTATACATGAAACCCACCTGGGATCTGGGGAAAGTCCGCTCAACACTCCCACCAGGCTCCGTTTTGTTTTTCTTCTCCCACTGCCAAACCTCAGTGCACTCCCAAGGACATTCAATCTTCCTAGTTTTCCCACCTGTAATGAAATATACAAGTGTAAGAGTCCCATGAAAAGAGCCCCAGTACAATTGCTCCTCAACCATTTAGCTAAACCAGTTGAAAATGCGGTGAAACAGTGTCATCAGAGCTGGTCACTGAACCACGAATCTGGAAGCAATTTTTTTTTCCCCTCCTAAATGTTATTCCATAGATATGCTCTTGGATGTTGCCAAATATAAATTATCAAAGGAAAACAAGGCAAATAGCATGAGCTTGACAGGGAATATCCCACAGGTTCATTTTATACCCACATATCAATAAGAGAGCCTTTTTATAGCCACGTTTCCATGACTGGTCTCAGCCCATCCTTCCTCTGGCTGCACAGGACTTGAGCACTCCTCCGCGGATAAGGCCACATAATTACTGGAGTCTAATTCCAATGGCATTGCTTTTTGTATTTTTTAAGGGGAGTTGGAAAATCAGAAATATAACCTGTGAGGCCAAGTTTATGCTCATACAGACTTTTAAACGTGTAAGGTTTCAAGAATGGTTTTATAAGAATCATTAACTTTTTAAAAGGCACCCGTTTCCTTCTGTCATTAATGATATGCATAACAGTTTTATGTAATGCTACTTTTAATTATCACAGCCCTTTCTTTTAAATATCAAATTTCCCTCTCTAAACTGTCCTGCCTTCTCTTTAGAGTCTCATCTGTCACTGTAAATGCCATCACTTTATTCCTCCTCTAGAAGCAGTGACAGGCTCACTCTTATCCCAAGCTTTATCTCTTTTTCCATCCTTTATTGTACTACAAAGATCCCTTTTTCATAGTTTACAGCTGTATCCGCTTTCCACACGTGGCAAATGATTGCCTCGGTAAAGGTATTTTCTGTTTCAATCTTACATTTTCCCAAGGGAGAACAAAAGGGACAAGCTTTCTGGAGTTGGTTTCACTGAGAAAATTGTTTAGAATTGCCTCATTCCTCAGCAGATTAACGAATGCATACAATCCCAGCTTAAGTGCTTTTGTACTGCACAATTTGTCCATTATACTTTGTCCTTTCCATTTAGAAAACCCCTCACCAATTAAAGTAATACAGCCTTCCAATACCTGCTCCCAATTAAATCTGAGCTGTATTACCTGCCCCGTTGCAGCTGGTCACAGATTCCTACCACTTACCCGCATTCATTAGGCCTGTTCATTATCAAGGGGATGGTGGCAGGAATTCAAGCCACTGCCTTTCTTTTAGGGCTCACCGAAATTATCAGCTTTCCACCCAAGGCCCCAATAAGGACAGGATTAAGTATAAGGAGGAGGAATTCATACAGTAGCAAACTTCCATTGTTTCTCTTTTGCTCCTGTCCTCTCTACCTCAACACATCAAAAAGATACAGTACAGGTACAAAAGAACACTCATCTTAATTAAAGGATCACTTTTCCCTCCTTTTCCAGCCCAAAGCGTACCCCCCAGCTTTGTTCCTCTGTCTTTACTGCCCTCTGCCTTCAAGTCCTTTCTTCAAGACCACAGTGAGAACCGTAAAGAAAGGCTCTGAAAGTGACCAAGGAGGCCACTTACTGAGAGCTTTGTCATTGAAGAGCAGGCTTTGCTAGCTTCAGGCCGGACTTCATTTTTGAGAAGTGTTATTTTTCTACTCAAGGCTTAAAGTGACCCTGAGAAAGGAGGAGGCTGTGGATGGACGGAAGGGAGCGGGAGCAGGGCTTAATTACTACCCTGGCATTGCTGTGCGGGTGGGGTCCCCCAGATACATTTAATGGACTCTGGACAATAAACAAAAGTTGACAACCAACGCTCTTTACTTTCATTTTGAAGAAGGAAATACGGTCGTGGCTTCCTCGGGAACTCGTCTAGTTCTGTCAGGATTATTGGTCAGAAATGGAAGAAGTGGTGGGGGCGGCAGTGGGGGGGGAGATGCCACGGATGGGGGGAAAAATCACACATTAATGAGAAGTATAGGGAAAAGTTCTTGAGAGAAAATACAAGCTAGCTGCCAGGGGTAGCTGTCTGGGCCGGTGTGATTCAGGTTCTGAGACTACTGGCAACGTAGAAAGTCATGGAGTCCTGAGCAAGACACCCTTGTCCCTTGGCTCGGAAGAGTCCAAACCTGAGGACTGACTCAGCTACTGGTGGCCCTCGGGGACAGAAGGGGTTCACGTTGAGGCCCCTGGTTCCTTTCATAGGAGGATCGAGAGCAAATCCCATCTTTCTTTCCTGGAGAGACAGGCCCGTGATCCTGCAACAGAAAGTCCCTTTTAAGAGCTTTTATTATTATTTTTTTGTTTTTTTAAAAAGATCCTATTTATTTATTTACATTAGAGTGAGAGTGTGTTCACACACACACACACACACACCACATACCACACACCCCAATGAGGGGAAGGGGCAGCGGGAAAGGAGATGCAGACTCCCCCCACCCCTGCTGAGCAGGGAGCTGGACTCCAGGCTAGATCCCAGGACCCTGAGATCATGACCTGAGCTGAAGGCAGAGCAAATTCCACCCATCTTATCTGGAGAGACAAGCCCATGATCCCGCACCAGAGAAGGTCCCTTTTCAAAAACATCTAAATAAGAGATGGGATATATGTCCTCTCCTGAATTCCTAAATAATCCCTCATTCTTTAGTCAGTGACATTTGTAAAGGACTTCAGTCCCCTCGTGCCTCTAATGAACAGGCACTGTGGGGACAGCCTGAACCTGGAGAGACTCTAAGCGTTCACAAAGGAGCAGATATATGGTGCGTGAATAATCAGTGAAAATCCATCCTTAGCAATCTTGGGATCGACTTTACTAGAAGTCTTCATTGTATACATACAAATCTTATCAATGAACAGCGCCGTATGCATATCCATGGCTTTTTTTTTTTTTTTTTTTTCGTAAGGGGGAGGTTGTATATTAGTGTTTTCCTCTCAATTAACTTCTAGGCAATTTTCCCAGCTAAATGCATAACATCTTTGGCAAGATGCCAAACAAAACCTTAAGACCCAACACTAAATTCTGCACTTACACAGGCAGCTTAGATTTTCACGCGGTGAACTGGAAGCCTGCCAGCAACTCCCACTGTAAACCCAGCAGTGGGAAAGCTATATATTTTTTTATCAAGAAACTCTACTTTAGATTTCCAAGACCACTTGAAAATTGCACTATTTTAATGTGCTTTTTAGACAAAATAAAAGAAAGATTTAACCTGTTATTAAATTAACCCAATTAGCTATTTATTCCATGTAACCTTACAGTTTGGATGATGTTAAATCAAATAGACTGGCAGTGAATGAATTTTTTTGGTGAATTATGGAAATTCCAAGATACATTCTAGACAATAAGTTTTTCTGTCTTTTTCCTTATCCTTTTCACTCTACAAGATTATCAGAATATTTTTTTACATTTTCCTTTATATATATATATATATGTATATATATATATATATGTATATATATATATGGGTAATTCCATTTCATATATATATATGGAATATATAATAAATATAATATAATAAATGGAATTACCCAGGATACAATGGAGTTGAGGGGTCCAGGAGTAGTGGCTGGGAGAATTAACAAGTAAAGGAAAGCTAATCAAATAGAAATTTACACAACAGTCATTCCTTGGGAGGCTTGCCATCAATCCCTCAAACTTAGCTTTTTTGGTGTGCTTTTATTTGTACATTCCATTCAACACATGTGTTCTTCCAATAATGTAGTACTTTTCAAAGGCTAACTGCAGTCAGGCTGCTTTGGATCTCAGTCAAGTTTTGTTGATGTTAAATTTAGAACCAACTCTACGAGTTTGAGTTCATGTCCAGTGGGATCTAAAAGTTGAGGTAAAAAACACTTTTGAGAACTTGTGTAGTGTCTGATAAACTTCTTTCAGCACTAAAAAGCTTTTGGAAAACAACATTTTGACGATTTAAGAGGCAGTGAACCAGAAACATATGGATTAAGTTTCCCCTGAAATACTCAGGGGTTTAAAAATTAAGGGGGAAATGCTTGGCCAAACAAATTTTGCTGAACCAAAAAAATGTGCAAGACGGTCCAAGTTAGTGTGCCAAACCCGAGAGGACTGATGAACTCTCTTTCTTCAATATTAACCATTATTATTATTATTATTATTATTATTATTTTCATGTGACAAATCCAGAGTTTTAAACACATCTGGAATGGGTTCAGAGAATAGAAGGTCACATCAAAGTGATTTTGCAATTTCAAAAACAAATTATAAATCACAAGCAAACAACACTGTGAATCTGTCTACATAAATTTGAGAGCCAGGATGGTTTGGCCCTGGCCTGGCACACAGCTGCACTCGTGGCAGGGGCGTCCAACATTTGTTCAGCTGGTCAGGCGCTCACAAAGGTGACGGGGCTCGACTTAGAGAGAATGTGGAAGCAGAAGCACCACTTTTGCAATGGTCCACAACATCAGTTTTGACCAGACAGACATATAGACAGAAGACAGATGGTAGACACCAGTGGAGAGTTTAATACAAAAGTCTGCAGAAAGATGATTCCCGAGGTCAGCTCACTAAACTTTGCCACTTCAAGGTTTTGAAACCTGCCAAAGAAGCTATTAAGAGGACACCAATCCCAGACACCTGGGTGGCTCAGTCGTTAAGCATCTGCCTTCAGCTCAGGTCATGATTCTAGGATCCTGGGATCGAGTCTTATATCAGGCTCCCTGCTCAGCAGGATGCCTGCTTCTCCCACTCCCTCTGCTTGTGTTCCCTCGTTCACTATGTCTCTCTCTGTCAAATAAATAAAATCTTAAAAAAGAAGACACCGATCCTGACAGAAGCCTTAATGTTTATTTTTTTGATTGTCAACAAATTCCAAGACTCAACACAGCAACGACTCCTGCCTATTTGATCCTTAAGTAGCTTTTAGCAGCAACACAAGACTCCCATTGCACAAAGCAACAACAAAATAGCATGACAAACATCAGGGTGAAATAGACTATCCTAACCATCTTTCCCACTGTCTTTTTCTGTATTTGTCATCTGTTGCCTCAAACTATGGTTGGAAGGAGGCAGATTCAGTGCCATGTTTGGCAGATCCAATCCTGGAAAACCCAGAATAACCATATACTCTGAAACTAAGGATGCTGGAGGGCAAGCATAAATAAAAAAAGACAAAAAAGATAGAAGGAAGGAAGGAAGGAAGGAAGGGAAGAGGAAAGAAAGAAGGACCAAAAAAAAAAAGGAAGAGGAGAAGGGAGGCAGGCACTCAGTATACATATACTACTAAGGAAAAGAAGACTATAGTCATTTTGATAAACACTTGCTGTACATTTCATCACATAATACTCTGCCGTTGATCTATTTCAGTGTTTAAGCACTATTTTTCAAGCAAGTCAATTACAATTGCACATGATATCATGGTGGTAGAGGTGATGGTAATGGTGGTGATAAGTAGATCAGCATTTAGAAACTTTAAAACTCTCTCTAAGATAGAAGTGACAGTTTGATGTGGAAAAAAAAAAAAAAAACTCCCTTTAAATATTTTGGAAGAGCCATAAGAGTCATTTGACATTTAAAAATACATTTAAAGATACAGCAGCAGTTAACTAGTTGACTATGGAGAACTGATATTTAAGGAAAAAAAATGTATTCATGCTGCTGAAACATCACAAAATCCCTGCAAAACTCTGAATGTCTTTATAAAATTAACTGTACTCTCTATGGTCTATTTTCCATGAGACCTTTGTGTCCACAGACTACAGTGACTGCAACAAAAGATCTTATACTATTGATAGAAGAGTAAATTATTTCTGTTTGAAACTCCTGGAAAAGTGGAAGAAGGGTGATTTTGTTAGTGGATGAATTTCTTAAATATGTATTAATGAGTCAATTGGCAATTGAGGAATAGCTTAACATATCTTTCTTTCTGTCTTTTAACTAGAAGAAAAAAAAAATTTTTTTTCTTCCATAAGGGCAGTCTAGAAGATTGGGCATGATTCATATTGCATCTTATTACCCCCCTGAATTTGTGTCTATTTATATATAAATTAGCATAATTTGACTTAAACTTCTATTACTTTGTAAAAGAGTTATTTCACATATTTCTCACCACAAGCAGCACTAGGCTCTGAGAAAGAATTTTCTTCTGGGAAGGAATAGTCTAGCTTGTGTTTATACATAACTTCACTCCAACCTGTATAATCCAAAATTTCAGGGAGACGGGCTAGAAATATAACAGTATTCGCTCAAGTGTCTTTATGAGGATGCTGTAAAATATCATTTATTTAAAAAAAAAAAAGCACGTTAGATTTTAAGCACACTTGCTTTGATTTAAAAGGCATGTTTAGAGACCTGTGTCAAGCTTCTTTGGAAACCCGCTTGCCCACTGACAGAGGGGGTCATCCTCAGGAGCTGAATTTCCACTTCACACAACATGTCCAGTAAAGTTATGGGTGACAGAACACTGTAGTGTGAAGATCTTTGTCCAGACTTTAAATTGTTAGAAATCAGGAATTATCTTCCTTAGAAATAGAAGGAGATACAAGATCAAAATGCACACATGTATTCGTACATACATACGTACAAACATACGTAAGTACATAAAACCTGGAAGCTTTTCAAGTCTGGAATTAGTGTCAGAACCCAGGTGGGGCGGCAATGTCAGAAAGCCAAAATCAGAATGTCTGATAAGGGTAAATGAAGGATGACATGTAGTTCCCAAACCCAGCCACAATCAGAAACTAGAGAGGAGGCGTTACCCAAACTTGAATCAGAATCCAAAGTCGGGGTCAACAGGCACATGAAGGGGTAAGCCAGGGAGTCCACACAGGTCAGGACGTGGGGACGGCCGACGGCCACTGATCAGGCCAGGGCTCCTCAGGCTTTGCGGGGAGAGAGAGTGAAAGAGAAGGCGAGGCTGGAGATAAAAGGCAGCCCGGAAACCAGGGCTGAGGGTGGGGTCAGCAGGTTACTGTGCTCTCATCAGTCAAGGTCCACACCTGGCAGCCAGGCCCCGGACCCGGCAGGCTTCCGCTCAAGAGGAAAACCTTCTACAACGAACGGGGTGGCAAATAATACAGATCTGGAGATACAGAGCTCTTTACGCAGCGATTTTTTTAATTCAGAAGAGAGTCATTAGTAAAAAGCTACTAACTGGGAGGAAAATGAGACTCGCTTCTTAAGGCCCCTTTATTTTGGTACAGTTACTTCTGCAAAACGAAGACTTCCAGGAACTGGGGAGGAATAAGATTGTAAAATGTGCATTATTTCAAGACCAAGTTCTCTGTCTTTGCACTGATATTTCTGCTCTTTTATTGATTCATGTCTCAGTGTCCAAACATAATCTAGCCTTTTCAGCAGAGTTCAAAGCAGAGGCGATGTTATCTCATCAGTTTTCATAATTTCCATATGATTCACCATCTGGCTCTCCCCTGTCTGCACGGGGAACCTCCCCGTGGTACCGCTGCACTTGCCACACCCCCTTGCCACACCCCCGTGCCACACCTGTGGCTCCTTCCCTGCCTTGGAGTCTTCACGTGTTCTTTTCCCAGCCCAAGGACTCTTCTCTCTCTTCTCTGCACTGCACAGTTAGAAACCAAACCACGTGTTCAATCTGCGCTAGGGCCTGACAGGACTGCAAGGTGACCTTGGGAGTTCTCCTGTTCATGATGGCGCTGACCTTTGTCAACCAAAGCTCATTGCCGCCTGCTTTTGGGAAACCTACTCCCTTTCCCCATTTTGATTTCACCACCCTTTTCTAAGGGTCACCCGGGGGAGGGGCGGGGAGAGGACCTATGTATTTATATTCAACACTATTTCACCAGAGTCTGCATCTGAATTAGTTATCTGCATGTCTCACCGATAGGGGATAAGTTACACCCATCCTGTCTCACTGAGCCCTACCCTGGCACCAGAGTTCTGTGCCCTGTAATTATTGAGTTGCAGGTTGCAGTATCTCTTTATTAAATGAATGGTTGACGGATAGATGGACTAGTGGACAGACAGGTGGATGGATGGACGACTGTGTGGATATATACTTTGAATATTATGCCTTTTTTTTTCCCTTGCACTCACCGTTCATTGTCCATCACTGTTCAGTACAGTAACTCTGCGTTGCTTTTCCGCCTCAGCCTGGAATTAATGACTTTTTAATTTTAGCAGTACTTCCTTTTCAAACAACAAATAAGATCATTCCTCATGTATTTTGTCATAGAACTACTCACTTTAAACCTGACTGGCTCATAGTAGTTTTCGGCTTGCACACTGAACTTTTCCAGGGAGTAGTGGTGTATATTTGTTAATCTAACAGGACTGTATTAATTTACTAATTAACAATGGTGCAGCTGTCAAAGGCAGTCCTGAATTGTGGATTGATGTATTTTTCTGTTTAAGAAAATTACATATGTATAAAAAGGTCTGTTAAGCATTTGTGCAGAAAGATAAAATAATGATTGATATTTGTAATTAAATGTGTCTCCAGTTTGCTTTATTTATACAAAATTATTGAATCTGTATTAACAATTTATGTAACTAACTTTCTTCTAGAGATATTTCAAAATGCATTTGTGACTATCTCTGTATATTTAAAATTCATCTATAGTTGATATTCATATTTTAGTAGATTCTATGTGGAAAATGGAAGTTTGCTCTATCATGTTTTGACAATTTAAAAAAATTCATTTCTCCATCCAAAAAATCCTTGATACAGTAGACTGATTCTGGCACAGGTATCATAATTCAGAAATGTGTAAAAAAATGCTGAGAGAAAGGCATATCTAATATCACCGTCCTAACACATTTGATATAGATATAGTATCGCCGAGCTCATTATAGCAGACCCTATACTATAATTATATTACACACATTTTAAATTATCATTATAATTTAAGTCTGCAAATTTGTTTGGGGCTTAGATTTTCCATATTTGTTCTCACATGTGAATCATTTAAATTGTTGAAGTAGAATCTGTTTAGCTATTTTGAATTATATGAATGAAAGAAAAAATACTTTCTCTTCAAAGCAAATTAAGATATTTGGGGATTCAAGTGAGACTGTCTGAATTTATAAGCTTGAAAATTTTGGAGTCAATATGAATTTAAAAATATTTCCTAATTTCCCTCACACACAATTTAAAATTATAAATGAATTAAGTCTTTGATACAAGTCAGACAAAATGATCAGTTTATGTAATCATTTTAATTTTGCTATCCCAAGAATATTGAAGCTAAAATAGACATCATAAATTATTAAATAATTTGAGATTTTTTTTTTCAGCTACAGTACCTTTTCAGTGTGTACAAGTATGTGATTTTTAAAAATCTTTCGAATTTGAACATGACATTTAGAGGTACGAATTTAACTTATTGTTGCATTTATGTTTGATGTATAAATAAATAAAAATGCATAAGTCAGAATTTGCTAATCATTAATTTTCTCTGAACAGAGTCAGTGTTCCTGGTAGCTGGAAATTAATTGGAGACCTGGATACTAATAGTCCTTTAGAGTCTGCATTCACATATTTATACTTTGTGAAGAAACTTGGCAAATATTCTGAACAAACAGAAAAGATTTAGGCTGAGGTTTTCAGGAATGGAGACATCTATCATCTTTTCTAAAAAAATGACTTAACATATAAACTTTCAGATACTCAAAAAAAAAGAAAAGAAAAGAAAAGAAAAATACACTTAGTCCTTGTCTACACTCACCTTACTTCGCCTTTTTAATTTCGTAAGACAATAATTCCCATATTGCTTTTTTTCCCTTAAACATTCACCTTTAGAAGTCAGCAGAGAGCATAATGATCAGCCTGAATTTTTATTCTTAATGATTAAGTATATCAGGTTGTAATAAAAGTCAACGTATTAAAATTTGATCTCCTGACATTTAGGCAACAACAGCAACAACAAAGGGCCACTTGTTTATGAAGCCCCAGGGACTCACAGAAGCCACAGGACTTCTGTGCTTCTGTAGATCTCCAGAACTCTCTGTCTCACCTAGACCAAGCAGTGATGGCTGAAAACAGCTCCCCACACACGGGCCAGCGTCTCCAGAGGAGCTGGTGGGGAGGGAAGAGGGAGGAAAAAGGAGACCAGATAGAATTATAAGGAGGGGATCCTGACAGGTGGCGTCCTGTGCCCACCCTCTTTTTAATCTTTTCTTCGGTATTATTAAAGAAACTTCATTAAATGCGTTGTAGACAATAGGACACATTTCTTTTTCCTAAACACTCCAAATAACAAGAACCCTGCAGAATTTTCGTTTCTGGTAATGAAAGAGGAAGGCATGTGCTCTCAAGAAAGCTCTAACATTAATGCCCATTCAAAAATCCTCTAACCCAAATGTAAGTAGATTTACCATGTACTGTGGGCCAGCATTATTTGGAAAGATTTTATATGTTGTGTGTCATAACAGAGGTTCCAATGCAACTGGTAAAGCAGTTAATTCAGATTTAAAACCGGAATTCCCAGATAGTTTCCCTAACAGCATAGATTACTGCGTGACAACCTTGCATGGAAATCATATTGCTGTTTAAAATTTTAACTCACTGACTTTTATTTTGAAATGTATTTTAGTACCATTAAAGGTAAGTAGAGTTGCCTTTTTTTTTTTTTTTTTTTTTTTTTTTAACCCCTCAGTGTTGCATTTCAGCTAAATAACCTGCTAGCTCCTCTGGAGGCTTTGCAATTTACATAAATTCCACTGTGCGATCTTTTATAAAATAAAGAATATTTGAGGTGATTTGCTATGAAATTTTTATTCTCATCTACCAAGCTTCCAAATGCATTACCTAATTTTCAAGTTTGATATAGGATGTCAAGAATTTTTTTTTTTAATGGTCTCGAGATTAAGGTATTTGTGAGCAATTGTCACCCAGTTTGCAATTGCTATTGAAGCATTAAAATGTGAGGCAGAAATTTTAATTTTTTAATTTCTTAATTGTAATTTTGTAATCCTTAAAAAGTTTCTTACGACCCATCCTTCCTCAGTGAGACGAGATGACAATACTTTTATTTTTTATTTTATTTTATTTTTTAAAGATTTTATTTATTTGTCAGACAGAGAAAGAGAGAGCACAAGCAGGGGTTAGCAGCAGGCAGAGGGAGAGGGAGAAGCAGACTCCCCGCTGAACAGAGAGCCCAATGCGGGGCTTGATCCCAGGACCCTGGGATCATGACCTGAGCCAAAGGCAGATGCTTAACTGACAGAGATATCCAGGCGTCCCTGACCATATTTTTAATTTGGTTAATTGTTTTGGCACATTTTCCAGATACTTCAGGCATCAGTCAGTGTGTCTACACTTAGAATGTAATAGTTGTCACTTAGGTTTTGTCAATGAAACTTTTTGCCTGTGTAATAGCCACGTTACAACAAAACATTAATTGCAGTCAACAAGGAGAATAATCAGCAAATTTAATAATGTGGGAATCATTTCTAGATTAAAGTCATTTGTGATTACAAACCCCTTCAATTTTTTTTTTTTTCTAGTGCTTGGTAAGGCTGAGTAATCTAAAGCAGATTTGGTCTGTGAAAACGAGAAACCAAATTTTTAATTTTCCTTAATTTTAAATACTCTCTATTTATATTTAAATGCAACCAGACCATGTGCACTTGGAAAGAAAAAAACCAAAACAAAACAAAACAAAAAACATTCTATTCTGTCTGTGGCTATGTGATTTGGGGAATATATTCCCTGAGCCCAGTGCTTCTATCTGTGAAATGGGATAATATTACCTCCCCCATACGGTTGTCCTAAGGATTAAGGAAGATGGCAAGCCTTCAAACATTATGTGGCACAGGCTAGGCACTCAACTGCTAACTCGTGTTGGCTCTTAATACCGCACAGTTTCATATTTGCTCTTCACATTGGTCATCACAGTTTAGCTCTGATTTTCTTGGGTTGGCATCTAAAGTAAATGAACATAATTGTGGCTAAACCAGCAGATAGGTTTGGATTCAGCCCTGTTTATAGCATAAGTGTGGAATTCTGGAACTTTGTCTGACAAACGGATCCATGTGGACAGACCATCAGCCTTTTCTTGGGTGGCCATAGTAATGTATGTTGATTTTAAGAGATTTGTGCAGTCTGCTTTCAAAAGACTATTTTGTGTGAGTTTGACTAATTCTGGAGTTCTGAATATAAAAACAGAACCATGAAATATTTAAAAAATCAGTGTGTATTTGTTGCAGAAAATATACTGCACTGCTTTTATGTTAATTATGTACCTGGTGGTCTTTAGGAAATTAAAATTAAGACAACTTTAGTGTTTAAAGAAATTTATAGCTTTCTAGTATGGGACACGAATACTAATATTAACACATGTATTAACTCTCATGAGACTTTTCCTTCCCCAGGGAATAAAGATAGCTTATCTAATTAACATCTCCTATAGCCAAATTAAAATTTGTGGGGTTTTTTTAAGATTTTATTTTTTTAAAGTAATCTCTATACCCAATATGGGGCTTGAACTCACAATCCCGCAATCAAGAGTCCCATGCTTTTCCAACTGAGCCAGCCAGGTGCCCCAAGATTTGGATTTTAATGGATAAAGCTAGACAGTAGTAAACCTCTAAAATCAAGCAAGCCTGGAGGGAGAAGGAATATTAATAGAACCACATAAGTCTCTTTCTCCTATTGTCTTTTTTCACTGTTATGATGATTTAAATTATTTCAAAGCAGCATATGTAAACTAATAAACTACATAAAATTAATGCCTCATGGTAAGTTCGAGCCTGAGTGAGACAAGCCTATTTTGAAGTAGGAGAGCAAGAATCCTTGCGGTGGTCACAAGACAGAATGGGCTCAGCCTTGGTGTTTTGTCAGCCTGGTCAATTACAAAGTGCTTCCAGAGTATGCTTGAAGTGGGAATTCTTCCCCTTCCAAAATGCTTTTCATGCTGAATTTAGGTTGTTTGAAAATGACTATCAAAAGCAATGTCAAGGAAGACAAATATCAGATAGCATCATCAACAAATATTTGCTGAGTGCCGAATATCTATAATGTCGAGTGTGGGAGGTTATAAAAGCAGATGGAGGATGTGATTCTTTCCCCTTGAGGCTGGTGTTCTTAAATATGATAAATGAAAGACTGGGCATCACATTCAGGAAACCCTGAAATTACTATGCAAACTTGGGTGTGTTAGTGCCTATGCACTTCATGTGGGTGTGGAGTGAGGGTAGTGTAAATTATGATAGTATCAACCTTTTTGTTGTTGTTAGATCCTTGAAGTATCCCATGACTGCAAAAATGTCAACCATTACTCTCCTTAGATCACATCTAAATGGCAACTGAGGAAAGCTCAAATACAAACCAGCTTTTCATTGCAGTATTGCAATGCTGACCAGTCCAAGATTTGGAAGCTCTTATGTGGTCCAGCATCAAGAGTAATTATAGTATTAAGATTGGCTTACTTTCTGTGAAATTAATGATAACCTGAGCTCCATCCCACTGCCTAATCAGCCTCTTTCAGACAACCAAAAGGATACCAGTTTTGTCCTGAAATCTAGGGCAAAATGGATTACATAGACTATAGAAGTGGGCGGGCTTTCTTTCTTTCTTTCTTCCCTTTCTTTCTATTCACATAACACCTAAAAATTTTGGGCAATCCATGTGCTCCCTAGCATATAAAAAGTGGAAAAATCTTTTTTTCATAAGTTTAAATATTTTCAAAGAATATAATTTCTGGTATGTTGTAAATATTGACATTTGAATGCAAAACTGCTGCCCCACTTTTTAAAAATGTATCCAATGGAGTATAAATACCATAGAGCCTTGGTTTGGACCATGATGCATTTAAAAAATACATGCACACACACAAAAATTAAAAATACATGCATGGGATTATCTTTAACAGTCAGAAATTTTATATTGTTCCTTTCTCTTCTTGAATCCAATTTCTACTCCACTCTCCCTTAATATCCTAATTTATCCTAATGTAGAATATTTTTATAGTTAGAGATCTTTTATTGTTCATGGAAGTTTGCAACCAAAAATGTATGTAATTAAACTCTTAAAAAGATAATATTCTGTGTCCATAATGATTTATGTTTTCTAATTTTTATCCAGATAAAATTATCATTATCACACTATTTAGTACACCGTTGCTGAAAACAAATGTAAACATAGCATGATATTGATGGCAAAAGCATCAAGGTCCACCATGGGTTGAAGTAGGGTCTATTTCCTCCAGCACTCTGCTTTGCTTTGGTGGGACTCTCCCCTTGAAGCACTGTGCTCTTTGACAATAGTGCAGATAACAAAGATGCAAAATCCTTGCAAAAGTTACTATCACTTTTCTCCATTCTATAATGTCTGAATTCAAGAAATCAAGCAGTCAGCCTTCACGCACATTAGTGTTTTGGATGTTCTCTCTGATTAGCAGTCCAGAGTAATCCAGAGCACTACCATGCTGGATAGTAAGGAAGTAGGCTTGATTTTGTGAAGTGAGGGAAGATTGGTTGTGATGAGAATATAACCATTCTTCAAGAAAAGAATGGAGGAAATTAGAAAATAATTTGAAGAAAGCCTCCCACTAGTTTCAAGACTTGTGGTAATATGTCAATAAAATAAGGATGCCGTTGAATTACACCTGCCTGTGTTCACACCCCTTCAATGACATGATGTTGCTCTTCTGCTCTTCCCATTGAACGCTGTTTGCTCTATGCCCCTGTTTAAACAACAGAAAGTCATGAAACTGATATTAATGTGAGTTCTGGTGTGGAAATTTTAAGTGCCCCTGAAGCATCTCGGGGGTGCCTGGGTGGCTCAGTCTCATTGGCCACTGACCCTTGATATTGGCTTGGGCCATAAGATCTGGATCCTGCAATAGAACCCCACCTTCCACACTGTGCTCAGAAGGGAGTCTGCCTCTCTCCCTCTCCTTCTGCCCCTCCATGCCGCTCACTCTCACTTTCCCTCTCTCTCAAGTAAATAAATAAATCTTAAAATAAAGAGAGAGAGGACCCTTGCAGCTTCTGCTTGGACATTTTCGGGAACCTCAATGTGGTATGCTGTGTGAAAGCTCTGTGCAGCCTATTCTGTGGTGAGCTGACATGAGGAGAAGAAGAAAAGTATCATACAACCCACATCAACTATCAGATATGGGAGCATAGGCCATCCTAGACCCATGAGCCATGCTGACTCTCCAGCTGAAGACAGGAAAGACAGAAGAACTGGCCAGATTGCCTATCCCCAGAATCGTGAAGATGTAAATTCACTGTTGTTTGAAATCACTAAGATTTGGGATGGCTGGCTAGGGCAGGAATAAATTACTTAAGCACCTGCAAACTTATAAGACATTCTCTAAAATTTAGATATTTAGGTATCCATTTTTTTATTGATAAGCCCTCCCATAAAATGAAGCGGTTTTATTTTCACAAATGAAATACAAGACGTTCCAGATTTTTGATTAAAAAGAATTGTCTTAGCAATGAAAAGATATGGAAAAAGAACTTTAAAAAAATCCTAATATAAATAAATATAAATGCCTAAAGCTAGGTTTGAACACGTGGAAGCACACCATACACACACACACACACTCACCCCCCAACGCACACACATTCATCCTATAAAGTCAATTAGAAATCAATTAAATTCAATTTGAAGTATTAAAGTCAGGTCAAATTTTTATGTGTATTAAAAAGGGCAGAATCTGGATCATAATATATACACAAGAATATTACAGGGAATAATCAAATGAGTAATTTTATTGTGTAAATAATATCGACCACTTCTAACAAAAATGACATTGATTTGGGAATTTGGGACACAACCACAACATCTGTAATAAAGTATTATTTTCCATCTTACACAGACAACATCATAAAGTATTTCTTTTAGTCTAAACCACAATTCTTGTAGAGGTCTAAAAGGTTTTATGTAGTATATTAAAAAGGCAAAATAAAAACCAAATGATTTGGGAGAACTATGAGCTAATTTGCAAATACAAAGTTAAAGTTCTCTCCACTTTATGTCTAAATCAATTTTCAATTGCTTTAAATAAATAAATAAATATATATATATATATATATTTTTTTTTTTTTGTGGACACTCTGGGATTAAGGAAATTCCTCACGCCATACTTGACATGCATGATGCTGAGTGGCAGAGGACAATTAAGAACTATGCCTATCTCCTAGAAGAGCATTTTGCTTCCAAGAAGACAGAGTGTGATATCAGAAGTTAACAAATGTGCCGAATGTGGAGAACATACATTGTGAAATTAATACAGTCACGGAGCACTGGATCAGGCAAGACTTTGGAAGTCTGTATTTTGACCTGCAAATAAAGGAAATGGAGTACAGAGAACAGAATTACGATTAAACAGTGTGCAGCAATCTGGGTAGCCAGGATTCAAATCCAGACCTTTTCCTTTTCACCAAAATGGGCTTTTGTTTAGAAGCACAGAATTCCCTACTGGAAACCCCTGGGGCCAGATATTTGGGCTTCTGTGTCTCAGAGTCTTAGCTGTGCGGGGTCTATACTTCATACCATCCCCAATAGGATCTGAGATAATATACCCTACACGAATATGTTAACCGTTCTGTAATGAAAAGTGTGACTCTTCACTCCAAATGGTATAAACACAAATTGTAAAAGCTCCTCTCAGTTCAGGTCAGTTGCTGCTGCCTGATGAGTTTGTTGCCAACCAACTTCCAAAGGGGGAGAAGAAAAAAAAAAAAAAAAAAAAAGACAAGACACCTTTCTTTGGATTTTGGAACTCCAAACAAGAGATCTGGGACCCCCTATATTTCTTACTTAGAATTTTCTTTTGGGGCGCCTGGCTGGCTACATTGTGACTCTTGACCCTGGGGTTATGAGTTCGAGCTCCATGTTGAATATAGAGATTCCTTAAAAAATCTTTAAGATCATTTTCTCTTAATCTTTGGCCATAGGTCTCTTTTCTTTTCTTCCTTTCTTTTTTTTTTTTTAATATTTTATTTATTTACTTATTTGAAGGGGGGTAAGGGAGGGGCAAAGGGGAGGTGTGAGGGGCAGAGGGGCAAGGGGTGAAAGGAGATTCCCCACTGAACAGAGAAAGACTCCTGGCTGGATCCCAGGACCCTGAGATCATGACCTGGGCTGATGTCAAACACTTAACTGAGCCACTCAAGTACCCAATCCCTGGCCATAGTTTGTTGTTGTTGTTGTTGTTTTTAATCACACATGGTTTCTGTATTACAGTTCAGTATACAGAGTTAGTTGTTTGTTTGTTTTAGAGTGTTCTTTAGTCTGTGATCTTTTCTGGTATCTCTTTAACTGCTCATGGTATATGCCCATGGCTACAAATGGTGGTTTCAATGTTTTCTACTCCATTTAAAGTGCACAGATGGTTCTAATGGGGGAATGGCTGAGTCGTTTTTTGGAGACATCTTAGGTATTGGTCTTTACACGCAAAGTAAGGACTCTACACTGAGAGATCCAAAGGTACCTCCAACACTAACAAGGCTTTGGTCTTCAGATGCTGAAGGAAGTTTAGAAGGATTAACATCAGGATCAAAACCTGAGAAAAACGCCCTGGGATTAAATGATGCCATGGTTTTACAAAACTCAGGAATCACACAAGTGTAGGAAGAGCAAATCTGCCACATGTAGTGAAAGTTTAACTTCCTTAATTTAAAAAAAAAAAAAGGGCACACTGAGGGTTAACCATAGCTGTGTGTGACAATATGGCACAAGTGTGAGCATTCTGGGTGACACCAGAAGAACTAAGTGCGTATGAAGAGGAAGAACACTATTTCTTGACTACATATTTATAAAGTTCTGAGTTAATTATTGAATTTTTGAGAGTTATATATGATTCCAATTTAAAAATGGATCTTTTTAAAAGACTTTATTGATTCATCTGACAGAGATACTGTGAGAGAGAGAACACAAGCAGGAGGAGTAGGAGAGAGAGAAGCGGGCTTTCCGCTGAGCAGGAAGCCCGATGCAGGGCTCGATCCAGGACCCTGGGATCATGATCTGAGCCCAAGGCAGACACTTAACAACTGACCCATCCAGGTATCCCTAAAAATGAATTTCTAGAAAGAGTTTATAATCTTTTTATATTCTTTTTATACTTTTCCTAAAACCCCCAATAACTTTAATACTCATTTGATTGTTACTGGTTTTTGTGGGAGACATTACAAGTTCCCCAAACTGACCTATTCTCTTTCCAGGTCCCCGGAATTTAGGCTTCTCCACTTCTTAAATAGGGGTATGGTCATATAACTAGCCTCGGGTCAAGGATTGATGGGAGAAATGGCATGTGTCAATTCTGGGAGATGCACTGAAAGACAAAGAATAATCCTTTGATCTCACTTCCACCGTTTTCAGCAGATTCTTGTGTCTGCATGTCAAGGAGATCGCATACTAGAGCCCCTACCAGTCTTGGCTCCCAAGTGACTAGATGGGGAAAGCACTACTAGTCTTTTCCTTCTCTAATTCCAACTTGTGCTAAACCTCTAGCAGAGCTGAAAACTAGATTGCAACTTTAAGCTACTAAGATTTTTCAGGCTGATGGGGTAATTTCAGCATAATCTAGACTATTCGAAGGGGAAAAATAATTTCTCCACTGAATGGCTGTTTAGCCGTCATTCTGACTCTGGACTTTGTCTGCAAAGTTTCAAAATCTTTTTAATCTGTATTCTAAATGCCAAAGCCAAACAGCGTGCCTGGCTCATTGAGATGAATACATAAAGTACAGATCCGACCCCCTCAAATGCTTTGGTAAACTACCATCCCACAGCATAGGTCCCATTCTTTTAAGACTAAGGGAGTATGGCTACATTTACATAACAATGTGGTATCATAGTTCTACAAATACTGAAGATTTAATGGCATATTCTTTTTCTCTCCAGTTTTTAAAATTGGTTATAGCAGCTAATCAAGAGTTGTAGTGATCTGCTCAAAATAAAGAAAGAATCTGGAAAAGCTTAAGAGGCAAAGTATTATATGAGAAGAGCCAACTGTTGTACATGAATTTGAAAGAAACTATATTGATATTATAGAACAAAATCAGCATATCTAAAATCCAAAAATAGCCCAAATCCCCATATTAAATTCTATGAATCTCAGTTTAATCTAGGTATTATAAACTATTCGGGAGCTTAGAAGAATGAATATTTTAGTCAGAACTAGATATTTTAACAAAAGTCCTTTGCAGTCACCCCCTCTCCTGTATGAATTCTCCAATGGAAGCACCCAGAGTCGCTTGGTGTCTTCACAGCACGTGTGAGCAAGAGAGACCTAATGTCTATAATAATCTCATCCTTGACCTTCATGGTTTCTAGTTATTGTTTTTTGAAAAACTCTTTTGAAATCAGAGTCAGGGGTTATATATTGGCTTGATAGAGAAAAAAAATTGGAATATTGGAAACCGCAGTAAAGTTGCATTGGAGTTTCAGTGGTATGTGTGTGGCTATGGTGTGTGTGTGTGACAGAGAGAGAGAGCAAAGATTTTTAAATTCTCTTAACTGGAATTCGGATGTGTTGAAATTTGATTCTTGCTTTATACAGTCATCTTAAATGAAACTGTTTCAAAAGGGCTCTTTAAAGTCACCTAATACGTGCAATGAGGAAATTAAACATAAAAGAATGTATTTCTACATGCAGGCTGTTTTGAGTTATCATAGCAAAGGAGCCGAATAAATAAAAAAGCCGACTTTAGAAGTTTAAAAAATAAGTTTAAAAATCATCTTTTTAAAATAAGAAACAAAATCCATAAAATTTGTGAAACCAAGGTTTATTTAAAAGTATTATTAAAAGCATGCTATACTTTTCAATCTGTAAAGTGGGTATAAGTTCCTTTTACAGCTGGTTGATGATCAGCTGAAATAAAATTGGAAATGTTTTGCAATGAAAAACCAATTTAGGAAGGTAAAATATGGTTTTAACTTTTTATTTTCCTTGGTGATAATTTTAATGTAATTTAATAGGTTTTCCACATTGGATCTCATTTTTATATACTTCATGTTAATTGCAGACACATTCACTGTTTAAACTTGTCAAAGTTGTGGTAGGCTAGCTGAATTAAGCCTCGTCTGGGCTAAACTGAGTTTATCGAAATGACATTGGTAGATATGCAAGTGGTACGGCTTTATTCAGACCCCAATCTTGATTATTTTCAAGGAAATGTAAGTCTCTTTCAAGAACACACATCATATCCAATTTACCCACACGTTTAACCGACCATGTATGTACAAATATAGAAATACAATTTTAGTTATATATATTTTTTAAACTAGAATCCTTCACTTACTCTGTGGTTTTCATTAATTGCTGCATACAAATAGTCAGTTAGGTGAGCAGATACAACCCTGTAAGACTTTTAAGCAAAATCAACACTTTCTGAGAGCTTATGAGAATATTTGTTGATTGCTACACTTTTGCATTATTTAAGCTGTCTCACAGATCCGAGATTCACATACACAAATTCAGCTATAGTTTGCATGTTGGAAAATATCACAAAGGGTCTCCAGTAATGAATCCATCTGTGTACAGTGTTTAAGATCTGGGTCCTTAAAGTACATTGGAGAATATTTATCAAAACTCTGACCGACAGCCAGCAGTTCATCTAAGATGCTGAATCTATCTTCAGTGCGTTAGAGCCTCCTTCCTGCCGCTCATTACATTTTTGGTTGTTGTTATTTGTTTGTTTATTGGCCTCCTAAAATAGTTGCTTCCATCAAGTTCATTTTGCTATTTCCTTAAATCTTACCTCCCCCTGCTGGCTGTGCAACATGGAACTTGTCTAGGTAGAGTAAAAAATAGTTGGCAAAAGTTGGAGACCTTTCAGAAGGACGACTAGTAAAAATAAATGCCTGTGTACACGTGTATAGAAATCGATGCACACACGTGTACACACACGCACACAAGGAAACTGAACTTTTCCATAAACTAAACTGAGTCACAGATGAAAAGTTTTTAGGTGATAATCCACAGGCACAGTTGTATTTGAAAGGGTAATATCATAGTTTTAGCAGGAAAGACACTCAAGATACAGTGCACATTCACAGATGCTAGAGGCTCAGAGAGCGAAGCATCGTACTTTAATATGGTCCTAGTCCCAGTTAGCACATCACCTACCTGACATGCACAGTGACTTATCAGGAATGCTGAGAACACAAACACTCTTAGTCCTATGTATCCATTCATTTACTAGTAGGCCAAAGCCATTGATTAGGTAGCAATAAAGTAGATCGTTCCATCAAACTTTGGTTGCCTTACAAAGACATCAGTAAGTCTACAGGTACTTTCGACGATGTCCCACCTTTCTGAATTACAGATGGGTCCTTCGACTAGGATATCCAATCTGCAATGCTGAAATTGCTTGCTAAATCAAACATACACGGAACCACAGGATGCATAATTTTCAGAACTGCGTCTACATGGTCTGCAATTTACATGAAATTGCTATGTTTTGGTTAAATGGCACCTTAGCTTCCAAGCAACACTCTTTCAATAGTTGTTTCTTTAATTATTATTTAATTTTGTGGTTATGACTGGTTTTCAGTTAAAGAGGGTACTACTGACAAATTCAATTAAATGAAAATAGAGGACTTAATGGTCCATGATAATGCTTCATTTCATACATAATATTTTATCATTTTCTGTGCAAATTTGTAATGAGTGCTTGGTTTGTATTAATAAATGCTTACATTTAGGCCACATAAAGTACAGTAATTAAAATACTTTGCTAATAATATTTACTTATAAGTGCTCTAAAAACAATTAACCCATTGATTCCAATCCCTTTTACTAAACTAATTTCGAAGAATGCAATTCTTTGGCATCAAAAATATGATTTCAATGTTACTTTTAATAAAGTGCCCTGGGTGCTGTTTTATTGTATTTTAATAGAGCATGTTATACATCTGCTGCTTTCTGAACACAAATTTCATAGAAAAGTGGCAAACAAAAATTTAAACAAAACTACCATTTTTGGGAATTTTGAACAAAAAACACATATGTTATAGATCGCCTTTCCAAATATTTAAACTGAGAAATGTAACTGTTTATTGTACTGAAATGAGTAAAAGTTGGTTGCCTTTTGCTCTTTAAAGTAAATGTTGCTCTATGGTATTTTTTGCTTATAACCTATAACAGAAATCATCTGCAGACAATTTACATTCCTTCTCATATGACAAAAAGATACGCTGCCTCCCCAAATGAGTAGAAATCTTATTTACAAATACATTGCAGAATCTGTGTTACTCATAATTCAAAGAGATTATAGCTAAGATTTAAATATACACCAGCAAGATGTGTAAGCCAACATAAAAGAGAGATAACTTTATTTTATGCCGTAGAAAGTTGGAATTAAATTTGCGTGAGATTATCCAGTTTTCTAGTCCACGTGAAAAAGGAGCAATTAAAGTACTTTTTACATCCCACCTCCAGAAATGTGGTCAGTAATTGGCTCGTCACCGATTCAGGTTTTTGTGAAAGTGGCGATGTGCATGGGATGCCAACAGAAGGAAATTAGAGAGATTTTAAGACGAAACAACCTTCTTTTTCAGTGCTTCTTCCTGCTGACCTTGAATCAACAACCTAAGAATAAGAAGAACCGAAACACCAACGGACATGAAGCTCTGACTTTATAAAGTAAGCTAAGGAAAGTCAACAGACATCTTGGTGTACTCTCTTCTTTTCAAACCAACAGTGAGAAAATGCAAACCTCACTGAACTCTTCAGATTACTAAAGCCTGAGGCATTTGCTTTTAAAAAGAAATGAAGGTCTAGATTCTTTACAGAAAGCCCTTATTTTAAAAGGCAAGTTAGAAATGATGACCTTAATTTTTACATCAAAATTCAAGGTACCCGAAGATAAGTCTTCATCAAAAGTGCCACTTCAAACAATTCCTTGTAAATGCCACTTGGCTCTAACATGTAAAGTGAAATTATTGCTATTTTACAGGTGAGAAAAACACAACTTCAGGTCAAACACTGAATAATAGGAAGGCTGGATGTGTGGCTCAGATGTCCCTGGGCCCATGGGTTAATGCCTTAACTTGTCTCCTAAAACCTTATGGAAATATAAGTCCGTACGCTTTTATTTAAGGTTGATATTTTGAGTGATTTTAATAGGATTGACACAACACATCTAGTGATTATATATCTCACATCATCTAAACAGAGTGGGAATGAAAATATCCCAGCACACATATGCATGTATAGAGAAGGCGGGTTTGGTTGTTGCAAGCGCTAGATGTAGCAGTTAGTTCCACCAATAGCTAAACAGGAAGAGGCGTGGGTATCAGCCTCCTTCCAGACGTGGGGACCACACCGTTTATGTGAGTTCATAGAAGAAGAGAACTGGAAGCAATTTTAATCAATCAGCCTTTTCTACTAGGGCTTCGTGCCTCAGACTACAGGCTGCTGCTGAGGGAATGACTAGATCTGAGCTATCTGCCCAAAAATCATTCCCCCAGGTAAAACAATTCAATTACATACATTCTATTGTTTACAAAATCAGCGAACTCCTCCTGTTTTTGCTCCAGAAAGTACTGCACCTGGCTATTTTATACATATATATGTATAAAATATTCAATACCGAGGAAATCATTCAATAGGCTCTTTCTTTTTCCACACTTCGAGAAGAGCTTCATTTATAAAATATTTCTTCGGATCCCTAACATCAATTTTATTGTGGAGAACGCTTCTGTCAAAGTATTAATGGCTGCCTCATTTCTCTTGCTGAAGCTCCTGTTGGTACAACAGGAGCTGATTCTGCCTCTTGCCTGGCAAAATATGCCAGAGGAATCAGGAAGCTGGTGTTTCAGAACTCAGGGACTGCTTGCCTTTCTCGTCGCAGGCATGTCACAGAAGCTTCAGCAACTGTTGCTCCAAGCACGGGAGATGTGAAACTTTTCTGTCTGGTTGCCTTTGGAGAAGTGGATAAATGTAAAAACTCCAGTCCGGGACATATCCTCAGAATCACAGATAAAACGAGACGGCTTGCTCTCCTTGAGGGGAGCAGATGACACACACCGCCTAACTGGCCAGCAGAAGACGGCCCTTGCTCTCCCTTGGCTTTCTTTTAAAAATGGAGTTTGACAGCCCCTTATTGATGCCATAAAGCAAATTTCTTAGACATAGGTATTTTCCACTGAATTTAAACGTGCTCACCCTGAAACCCAAGATGGTCCAGTTCACAAACTTCCACCTGACATTTGAATGTCACTTACATGAACTGAGCACAAATAGGCATTAGCACTCTCACAACACCCTGTTCGGGAAGCTTCTGTGAGCAATAACATCTTTCTTCTGCGTTAGTGTAAGAGATGCATGAGGGATGGGATTGTTCTGCCTGAAACCCCACTCTGCTCAGTTTAACCCCACGGTTCCTCCAGGCTTCCACTCACACATGCCATTAAGATCTACCTATTGTGTTTCCGTTTCACTTCATTCTACCTGCTTTCTTTAAAGTGATGTTGTTCCTTCACAGAATAGTGGCCGTGGATTTTTGCCCAGTTCGTTCTCTTGTTTACTGCACCCTGTGACAGGAGAATCAGCGATTAAGCCAGAAGCCTTGAGGGCTCATTCCTTTGCGCTGGCCAGTAGCCGTAGAGAGAGAGGCTGGTGATCTGTCCCTGACGTTCTCATTTTATAAGTTACCGACTCAAGATTTGCTAGGCCTCCTTCTCATTTTAATATTTCATGATGTTCACACTAAGTGTTGTACTAAAGATATAGGCCTGGCAAGTGCTCATTGCTGATAAAATGCTGTGATGCAGGGAGATAGGTTTTAGCCACTGGATGAACAACTTATCCCCATGCTGAAAAATATCAAATCAGCTCTTCCCTTGTAACACAAATTGCTAAGTAAAGCAATTTAGTTAGAAGCAAAATATATCATTAAAGAAAACACTCCGTCTTCAGAATAACTTGATCAGTTATTTCATAGGCTGGGAAGTTAAATAGGAGCCAAATTAAACCATAACTCCTCTTCTGTAAGACACAGTGATAGAGCTAGAAAGGGGAGCTACTTCAGTGACAAAATAGTTTTGTTCTGTTTTTTGAAGATGGAGAAACTAAAATGAGGTAAAAAAATAAAAAAAAATGAGGAAGAATATTTCTCTTTCTAGGTAATGATGGGGAAAATGAATTAATGTGTGAAATACTCAGATTTGATTGTCGTTGGTTCTGCTACATGAACTTGGCCTGGTTAACAAATACATACACACTTAAAAGAGAGGCACATTTAGAGTGAACATATGTGTGCGAAGACAGAGAAGCTCTCAGAAATAAGTCACGGCTTTGGGAGGCAAGATTGGCTTGGTCATGTTGAATAGGAAGTAGAGGAAAAAAACCCACACAAAATGCAGTTGGGGATAAAGAAAAAGTGTTAATATGCTTAAATATCTTTCAAAAATACAATGTGAGGCAAAACTTTCAACAGAGAAGGTACAGAAGTGGCACCTGTGCTGTGGCTGAATGAATGAATGAATGAATGGATGGATGAATGAAACGTGCTAAACCAGGGAGTCCTTCCAAATGCGAAAAGCCACAACCATGCCCCATGGTCTGCCTCCAAAGAAAACCCATAGTTAAAAACAATAAATAAGAAGGAAGGTAGGAAGGAAGGAGGGATCAAGGGAGGGAGGGAGGGAGGAAAGAAAGAAAAGAAAGAAAGAAAAAGTGTTTTCAGATAATGCTTTAAATGTTGACTTTTTTGTAAGCTCAACAAACTCAGTTATGGTATGCTTCCATCCAAAGGCTGTCTAAGTTATTCTTAGGACCTGCTTAGGCTTCACTTGAGAGGTTTTGAGTAAAATGCAATCTCTAATGGATGTTTTACGGTCAATTGTTTATATTATGCACTGGCTTTTTGGTAGACTTTCCATGTTTGGAACAAATCCAGTGCATCATACCAGGGCAGTTGGAACATGTCTGTTCAGTAATGTCCATGTGCTAAAAATCCCCCAGAGAGATCTACTGGGAGAGGATTAAAACTTGCCATCGCGCCAAATAACAAATCTTTGTTGGTTCTCTGCAGTGTGCAGCGATGTTAGAGCTCATGTTACAGGTTAATTGCTTTCAGTGGTGGAGTAGCCTGAGTAAGGTTTTCCTTGGCTTAGCAGAGTATTAATAAGGAAACCCAACACAACGTGACCACCAATAGCAGGGGCAGAGCTCTGGCCGGCGACGGCAGCAAATGGCCAATGGGAACGTTCCAGTGTCGTGGGACCATCTGATATGCAGAGCCCAGAAGTTCATTACCTTAATGTGGTCTACTATCTCCCAGCAGCGAAGACCTCTTCCTGAGGACTTTGGGAGACTCAGACAAACGGTACACACAAAAAAGTTGTGTTTTAGGGTACAGAGTGGAGAAGAAAAGGAATACAGGTCATCAGCCGGAAATCCAGAGAATTTTGATGTGGTCCACTCGCTAGATTTGTGTAGCCCGGGACTAGCCTTGATTACTTTACTTCGCGTTTTCTTAAATAAAAATAAGATTGCCCATCGCTGGAAATCGGGTCCCAATTTTATCTACAGCCTTTTTTGCAGCCTGATTATAAACCCCTGAAAATCAGCATTCTTGGTATAATGGGACTACTGTGTATCGTTCACTATCACAGCCTGAGCAGTACTAATTACCCATTCTGTACTTAGAAAGTAGAAGGATAGAGCCTATATGCATTTACAGCACCCATGTTTGCAGAGGTAGCTAGCCGTCAGCATTTTCATTCTGTACGAAATGCCTGAGAAGATTTTAGAAATGGCAAAGCTGCCTCTTTAGCATCAATCTACATTGCAATTTTAGCAAACCAGCATTACTCAGAACACCATACAGTATATCCCAGTGTACACAGTCAAAGTCCAATTTGAATCTGTGGGATGAATTAAAATACCATATACTAAAGAGCCGTTCAAAAATAGTAAAACTACCGTAGCTACCAGCTGCAATCTTATTTTTCTCGAAAACTCTTCGTTTAAGTAAGATCAGCATATGGCTTAGCCAAACTGTATACCTTTTAATAACTCCGTAAAAACGGACTTGTTGGAGCCTTTTAGAGCACAGGTAGGGAGAAGGGCTGATAAATTCGATTCTTACAACTAGGGTCTCCCTACGAGCTCAAAACCGTGCTAGTCCCAAGATACACAATAAAAAAAAAAAAAAAAAAAAAAAAAAGTATGTATCTGATCTCTTGCCTTTTCATTGCTCTGCAAGCGTCACATCGCGCATTTCTACTCCAGCGATTCTGTAGCAAGATACATACACAATAACAATTGTCAGAGCCCGTGCTCAGCCCCTGACCACCTAGAAAGAAATGTTCTCTGCTGTGAGTCGTGCCCCGCGCGCAGCCGGCTGCAGTTTCTGCATGGCTGGTGCGGGACAATGTCTTACAATCGGCTTCAAAATGTGGTGTCAGTCAGCGCTCTGGCACATGTGCAACCTCAAAGGGTGAAAGAAGACGCGCCAAGGCCGTGGTCAGTGACTGGTGGCCTGGCCGGGCCGGTGTGTGGGTGAAGTCGGGTGGAAGGAAGCACATTGGGGCTGTGGCATTCGGGTTTCCCATGCTCTGACAACAAGCGACCCACGGAGAGCGTTCCTTTTCTTGTCCCGGAGCCACCGTCCCCTCCTGCCCTTTCTGCCCCCGCCCCTCCCCCTTCACCTCACCCCCACCGCGCCCGCCTTTGGTGAAAGAAAGAAACCCAAGTGCCACAAAAGGCCAAGGGTAGCTCAGTTTCAGACCCCAGGGCAACATGTGTTCAGCGAACAAGGGTGTAAGAAACACTGAATATAGCAGTTAATACTTCAGACCTACGATTTTCTGACTATAGTTTTCTTTGTACCCATGCATATTTATTGCCGTTCAAAGAGATTGTGCTCGCGTACCAGCAAACAGCTATTGAGAACACAGCAAATCTTAAACTGATTAAGGCACTGGAGTTTGCTAAAGATGTGGCATGCTAAGAATCAGGAGAAAGCCATGGAATATTAAAAAAATATTAATAATGTCAGTTCTAATAATTCAATCCCCGATTTATTTTGGTAGAGTCCTAGTCCAAGTGGCGTGCCCTGTCTTTTTTCTTAAGAATGAACAAAGATCATGGAACAGATTGCAACCTAGGTAAATTGCATGTCTGTTTACAATTCTATTTCACATATTCTATATATCATTTGCAAACTATTCCCCAAAGAAATATGTATCAAACTTTTGGAAAAAAAAATAAAGATTTGATGACAATCTGTTTTCCTTTCATTTGTTTCAGATGTGGCAGATTTCTAGATTTCTTTGTATTTTGAATATAGTGTCCTGTCATGTTCATCATCGTTTGCTTTTGTTCTCTCATAAACTACATTTCTTGAAATGATGTCAGCACAATTAAGCAAAGAAAGCCAAAGACCTTCCAGAAGATTGGAGTGAAAGTTTATGTGTGCAGGGGACTCTTGAAATGCTGAACATATCCCTTGGGGGAAAAAAAAAATCACATTGTCCTCCCCGCCCCCACCATATCCTTTTACTTAGAGGAATAGGCAATTTGTGAGTTTTAAGGGCTTGTCATTGCAAAGATGTCCTAGGTTATACTTGGAGGAAACGGTTGAGTATTGTAGCATATTTATGAACATGTTTTCATAGTCTGCACTTTTGGGATGGGAAATTATTCCGTAGTAATTAATTGCTGCAACTGTTTTAACTGTCAAAACGAAAGATTAATCTTGCAGGAGCAGTTTAACCAGTCGAAGAACCAATGGCAGCTGCTCAGGAGGGTGACTCATAGAAAACACTCAGGAAGAGCAGGGAGTCTGAACCACACACTAAATGGATCTAACAGCTCAATTCTAGCATTACTCACAATGTATTAATAGGATCTTCTTACTCCTAACTTACCACTGAACTCAGACAAAAACACTCTCATTAGGAGGAATTTCTATCCCATTACAAAGAAGGGCTCTTAGATCACAATAAACACCATTGTGCCCTAAACATTTAATTACTGTTTGTAGTTGAATTTAAATCATTGGGGAAAAAACACATTTTTTAAAATGTCTTCAAAAATAATTATGAGAAAAACCAATCAATACCACTGTGTTCATTTGGCATATAGGCGTGTAATAAACATGCATTATAGAGCCAATCATTGTGATTAATTGTAAGCAGGCTTGGGCATAAAACTTGACTTTGGCTTAGAAGCGAGATACACACATTTAGAAATAAATGGTAAGGATCACTGGTGAGACACGTTACAGAGCTTGGGAAAAGAAGCAGTTACTCAGTGAAAAGGCTTTTGGCAACTATTGACCTTTGAGTTCCTGACTTAAAGGACACACAAACAACACCATTCTCCAGCAAGTTTTCCTTGATAACCTGCTGGAAAGGGGACAGAATATCCTGAAGCCATTTGACATGCACAATTTAGCAATTATGTGGTCAGAGGAGGAATAATTCTGTTAAACCATGGGGAATTGCTGGTGTTTACAGCCTTTACACATTCATAGAAAAATCTAAAATCTAACACAGCATATTCAATATCAGAATGGATTCTCCTTTCCAGTGAAAGGATAACGTACATTCGACGGAAAAAGTAATTTGATAGATTTCATATATTTGATTCAATCAGCTCTCTCCCCAAAAAAAGGAATAAATGGAGGTATAAGGCTATATAGTAAGGAGATATTTACTCCTACAGTTAAATGAGGACTACAAAGTACTGCGAGTCAAAAATAATGTGATGATTCTTTTTTGTTTTTTATTTTGGATTTTAAAAAAAAGTAACATCTTTCCAGGTGAAAACTAAGTTTACTTAACTTCTCAGCTAAGAGAATTTGTTCGCTTTCTAAATCACCGTTGATCTCATAGCCATTTTTATTTATTTTTATTTTACCGTCCATGCAGAAGTATGGACATGAGACCAATAATGTTAATGACTTAAGTACTGATTTTGATTTTTTTCCCCCCCAAGGGAGACGTTCAGCATTTCATGAGTCCCCTGCAGCCTAACTGGGGACTCTCCATTCATTTCCTCTCCAAATAATTTAAATCTGTTTTCCTTTCGTTTAGTTGTCTTGATATGAAAATATATTGTTTGCATTTTTCTTTGTAACAGATAAATAGATAGAAAATCACTTTCTTCCCCTCCTTAAAAATAAAATCCTGCTCAAACTCTTAGAGTCCCATGAAAGCGCTGCTCTGCACTTCCGCTCTGGATGTTTTGCTTTTAATGGGTTGTTTCCACCAACTCCTGCATTCATCAATCAGAGATCAGTTGCAGCATGGCTGATTGGGTCCCCCTCCACCTCCATCATTCCCTGCTGCCCTGGCACTGCCTGCCAAATGTTGTAGGAAGTGCCTTGAAGAGTGACAGCAGATAACAGCAGCACCCTGAGTGTGTGCTGGTGGGTCACTGCCATCCCCACAGGGGGCTCACAACAGCTGCTCTGGAAACACAGGGATGGAAGTACCATCAGCTTGCCGCAGCCCATCGCTTACTGTGCTCTTAATCCGGCTCCGTACTTCTATACCTTACTCCCACTGTCTGCTCCAGGACACTTAAGTGGTATCTGTAATAAAGACTCCAGTTTTTGCTGTTTTGTTTTGGTGGTTTTGTTGTTGTTGTTGTTTGTTTGTTTGTTTGTTTTTTAAGAAAAAAAAAAAAGAGGCCAAGCAATCCAAACTACGCGGGTTAAAGAATGAATTAAGGCCTTTCATAATCTAATCAAGAGTATCTCCATATGAAATGATCATGTTGATACAGGCAAATTCAAGAGATAAGGAAAGAGCGGTTGGCATAGCAATTGGATATTGCTGCTCCAACGATCCCAAAGTGCACTCTTTCTCTGATGTAGTCTTCATGCAAGTGTGATTTTTCAGCATATGGGGTATAGAAGGATAGGGCTCCCTGAACTAAGTCGCACAAAATTGATATTCCTCCATGGGGACTTAACTTTTGGAGAACTACCTGGCAAGGAAATTTCTGTGAACATTCTGCAGGACACAAAAGATAATACTAGGGCTCTTGAACTGTTTCCTTATTGTGCTTATCTCCGACAGATGTCTTTTTGTTCATTGCATCTCTTGTACAGATAGAGTGGCTATAACCTTCTGCTTTAGAGGGATGAAATATGCACATGCTGATATGCTGAACAAAAGTGTCTGTGCCCCTTGTTTGATTATTTAAGGCCTTAGTGGCAAGAGACAACAAATTGATACCTTTGATAGTATTTCTTGTATGCATTAGGTCAGATTTGGCTTATTGTATTCTTGCTATTAAAATATTATCGAATTATCGTAGTCTTTCCTTTTAGAGTGAATTTCCAGTTGTATCTTAAACACTTTGACACACACACACACACATACACACACACACTCCACACACAGCATATTATCTGGTAATAAACAAGGTCTTGCTGAATATAAAATCATGGGCACTGTGTTAACAAGGAGGTTACCAGGTAGAAAACTTGAGCACAAGTTTTTGATGCCTCTATACCTTAGCTTTGTGACCTTGAGCAAGTTACCTTCCCTCTCTGAACCTCATATCCCCTAAAATGAGATAAAACCAATTCGTAGGTTCTGGGAGAGGTTTAAGTGACATAGAACATATGAAGTGCTTCTTACATAAAAGACTGGCTTCATGATCTCCTTCACATCTTTGTTAAAAGTGCAACATTCTCCTTTCCCACCCCCCCAAGACACTTTCTCTTCCTTGCTTTATTCTTTCTTTAGAATACTCTTCACTCTGAAACATGCTCTAAAATTTCCCTGCCTGCTTCTTTTTTTGTCTGTCTTCCCCTCACTAAAATATGAGCTCATGAGGTCAGAGATCTTTGACTATTTTGTTTATGACTCTGTCTACATTACTCCAACTCTGTAAATATTTGTTGGTTGAGTGAATAAATATATTAACAAATTAATAAAGGGTTGGATCTATTTAAAATTCCTCTTGGGGAATTACATTTCGGTGAATCTACTTTGTCATAAACTTACTGAAAAAATCTCTTTCCAAACTTTTCAGGTCAAATAGAATATTTTCTTCCAAATATACAAAGTAAAATTTGTATTTTTTAAGCACATGTCCTAAGACACTACTGTTGTTAAATCTAGCATGGAAATTAACTCTTTGTCCACTTGAGAAAATTCTTCACTTATTGAAATTGGATAGCCAGGTTTAAGAGCCTGGCCATGCTGTCTTCCCACTCAGCGGAAAGGATGGCCATTACAAGATGCAGTGATGTGGCATGGGGACCCAGGATGTCACAGTGCCAGTGGTTGAGCCTAGAGCCACTTCCCAGTCTTGGCAGGCCTGAAAACAAACTATCTCACCTTTGAAGAGTGAGATGAACAACCAATGTTTGATTCCCTCATTTACAAGTGCCTTGCACTGAATTGATGTCCATTCTATGGTCACAATTACTCTTAGGAACTTCCGACATTTTTGTTTTATATCCTTTCAACTACATAGGTTGAGAATGGATCCTGGTAATTGTTTTGTAATGCATAAGTGTATCAAATCAGTATGTTGTACACCTGAATCTTACACAATGTGAGGTGTCACTCATAACTTAATAAAGCTGGGTTCAAAATGGATTCTACCTCATGTCTAATTCCATTCTGTGATGAACAGTGTCTTTTGGTGTGTTAACTCTACTAGAGCTCACCTTTTGTAGCTACCCTTGTACTGGGAGGTCTGAGAGAGACTCCTAGAATTTAAAAACAAGAGACTGTAGTAGCGCCTGGGGCCCATAGTCCCACATTCATTCATTCTCTCTCTCTTTTTTTTAGAAGAGCGTCTACAGATTTATTAAATCAGGAAAGATCAGCAATAGAAAAAAAAAAATCCTAATTTTAAATGCATCCCTTAGCATCAACTATTCTTAATGTAGATGAAAGTAAAGTAAGCCTGCACTGAAAAGCATATGATTACAATAAAGAGAGGGAAGAAAATCCTTTTTTAGGAGAGAAGGTTATAACTTACACATGTTTAGAATTACCAAGAGAGCTATTTGTCCTCCTAATGCACACGGAGGAGTACTCATGTCATTGCTGTGCACACCGCCTTGAACAAGTCCTCTGCTCTTTTGTGAAATATCGATGTCACTTACCTTAAGTGGGAGTGTTAACACCTTTGCTATTTCTCTAAAAATGGGGTTTGCTGCTTTTTGAGTTAAAAAAAAAAAAAAGATTGCTATAAAAGGGAGCATTAAGGAACTTAACAAAGTATTTTTTTTAAAAGGATCAAGCTAAGGAAGGCAATACTTCCTTAAAAGGTTTCACTTCTTATTTCCCAACTTAACAGTATGACAGAACTCCCGTGGAAAGGCTCAAAGGAGAAATATGTTGAAACTCAATTACCTGTGTTAGTGAACCACCTACAGATATTTAAAAATATTCTCTTCTCACAGGTACCCAGTATGAACCAAGTGCTTTATTTGTGTCTCTCATGCCCCATTAACATAATGAAATGCTGTATGCCTTTTTTCACAGTGGGAAGAAAGGTCCAGAAGGGTGATAAAATATCCATACTAACTATAAGCTAGTGGACAGCACCTTTAACTGCTTCCTGGCTGCTTAGCATGCGTGGAATACCAAGCAGGCATAGACGGCATCTCTATTTGTAGTTCCCAGGGAACCTGAAGTGGACTCAAGTTTTGATCTGGACAAGAGCCTTTTGGTCCAATTGATTTTCTGAAACTTGTGAAATCAGCAGACTAGATTTACAACACTGGCGACTCTTTAAGAATTCAATTCTCTGCATACTTTTCTTTGGAATAGAAAGGTTAGATGTGTGAATGCATTCTCCCTGGAGGAAACCTCCTTTTTCCCCAGGAGAAGAGACCATGTTCACTTCACATTCTAGGGGAAGGAAATATTCTCACATCATAATGAATCTGTATACTGAATATTTAGTCTTATACGAAATCGTTCTTGAGGTTTCAGACACCAAATATTCATGTAGAGCCATTCAGTATTGTTTTTCATTCATTTGGTCTAAAAATAGTTTCGGAGTGCCTGCTAGACACAGAAACTTGTGCTTGGATATTCTTGGTTCAATTGTTGATTTTTCAAAGATTTGGTGTTGATTTTTAATTCAATTTGTGTCTGTTCAACAGCTATTAATACAATAAATCTTGGGAGAATGTGTGCGTGAATGAGTTAAGATCTTACTGGGTCATAAACACAATATGGACACTCATTCTCTAAATTCCCCACCATTGGCCTTAATGCACTGGATGAAACCATCAATTTCTTCCTTCCCTGCAAATGCATCCTGCCCATTCTCTCCTTCTAGAACATTCCTTTTTTTTTTTTTTTTTTTTAAGATTTAGTTTATTTATTTGACAGAGATAGAGAGAGATCACAAGTAGGCAGAGAGGCAGCCAGAGAGAGAGGGGGAAACAGGCTCCTTGCTGACCAAGATGTGGGGCTGGATCCCAGGACCCGGGATCACAACCTGAGCCAAAGGCAGAGGCTTAACCCATTGAGCCACCCAGGTGCCCCTAGAACATTCTTGATCAAAATCCTTCAGCAGGGGCGCCTGGGTGGCCTAGTGGGTTAAAGCCTCTGCCTTCAGCTTGGGTCATGATCCCAGGGTCCTGGGATCGAGCCCCGCATCAGGCTCTCTGCTCCGCAGGGAACTTGCTTCCTCCTCTCTCTCTCTGCCTGCCTCTCTGCCTACTTGTGATCTCTGTCTGTCAAATAAATAAATAAAATCTTAAAAAAAAAAAAAAATCCTTCAGCAGCTCTCCATCGCATGTCCACAAAACCAAGTTCAATTCCTAAGCTTTAGCCTCTAAGAAACGTCACAATCAGATCCCTCTCTGCCTATGTCCTTGACAGCTCCTGCCCATTTGGCCCCAGTCATACCAACTCATCACTGAACTTGTCTGGTCATTTGCCGCTTCCATCCTTCTTTGGCCTGCTACCTTCTCCCTGAACACCTTCTTCAGTCTCATATTAACATCCCATTCAAACCCCCATGCCCCACTAAGCCTTTTGGAACAATCCCAACCAGAAGAGGCTTTATCTTCTACCATTTTTGTGCTCTGAGCATTTTTTCCTGTAACACCCATTCTCCCAATTTTGACATTTCTTTTTCATTTGCTATGGCTGTTTCTCCACAAATAAATTCTACTCTTGAAGCAGGCAAGGGCTAGGTCTTATTTTTATACATGTCTTTGCACCCCTATTCTTTCCCAGCCTCCATAGAATGAAGACATGGAAGAAACCCATTTCAAGATGAAAAACAAAACAGCCAATTGACTATAAGCAAATAATTAAAAATGTCGAATGCTTCCCTTGCTTACAAATTGATTTCTCACAATACTTCATCTTTTGCTTTACTAATAAAAATGCCTTATTTATTATTCTATTTGGTTTTTAAAACTCCTCTATTAGACAAATGCCCAGCCTATGAGAAAACAAACAAATAAGTTAAATGAAATATTCAAAGAATAAAGTAAAAATTCTCTGTGAAATAATGTAGAGTTTGATGACCTTTAGTTGATTGTTAAAATAGCCGTGTCTTGTAGATTTGAAGTTAAACTGTCGTGTGTGTGTGCATGGGAAGACAATGTGGACGTGCATTCGTGTATTGATAAAGAAGCTAGAAGCATGGAGAAAAAGCAAGATAGCCCAAGAGTTATAAACCACCAAATGATAATATAGATGGGACAAGTGCTGTCCTTTTTGTTTTTGTCCTTCTAAGTGTTAAGAAAGAGCTAAATGCAAACCGGTATTTTATATTGAGGAGCCTGACTGAGCAGAGGTCATGGGGACATGTCATGGAGCTTTAGGCACAATGTGTAGGAAAGCACTTGAGGAAATTCAGGCAGGGGACCAAAATGAGGTGAAGAACATAACATTTGAAGCAAAGTAGACTAATTCCAAGAGCAGTAATATAGCAGAGAAGTGTTTTGATTTTCCAGGTTAAAGTTTCTTTTAAGACAGTACAGTAAGTAATAAAGTAAAAGAGAAAACAAGAATAAAAACAAAATGTTCCACAAGAGAAATGGGAGCATTTGAGAACCAAATGGATCTGCCAAATACAATGCTGAAGGGGACAGACAATTAAATTTCATCATCCACTGATCAGTCAGAATCATTAAACCGTTTATTATTCATTTACATAGAAAACCTCAGCCTAGTATTTAGAAACAACCCATGACTGTCCTACTTAAAATAATGTGTTTGTTAGACTTATTTATAGCACTCTCTAGGAACACTGTGAGGATTTAGAGACTGCTTCATAGACAGCCTTGCATCCTTAAATGGACAGAGGTTGATTAGGTAGCGGATTTATGCTCAAGGGCTTATGGGAAAGAGCCCAGGACAACCCAGAAAAACACTCTCTGACAGAAATATAATGTAAGTTATGTGTATCATTTTATATTTTTAAGTAATCATACAAAAAATACAGCTTGGATTAACTTTACCATTTTAACATATAATCTACATGAAATAATATTAATGACCTCTTTAAATCATTCTGCGGGGATACAAAAAATTCTTTAAAATTCCATGGCATTTTTCACTTACATACACTCAATTCAGACTTGCCATATTTTGAGGGCTTATGGCCGCCCATGAGCAGTGGCTACTGGTTGCTGTATTGCGCAATGCATTTCTGGAAGACAGCAAGAGATCAGGTAAGACTAGAGCTTAATTCTGAGTCCTGGCAGGAAATAACGATGTTGAAAGTCTTCTCTTCTACATCAAGATTTTTAATTTTGTCTTTTGGACCACTAAGGTGCCTGAGTGTGTGTGTGTGTGTGTGTGTGTGTGTGTATGTGTGTGTTTCGTAGTGGTAAAGGGGTGACATGAAAAGTTTAAACTGAAAGAAGCTAAGTTTTGCTAAAAATCACAAATAAATTGAGCATCTACACTGTTTCAGACAAATCACTGGAAATGAAATAGAAACGTTAGTTGTGTGCATATACAAAAGTGTGCAATGTAATGAGGTGGGCTGTTTTTATAATAGTTAAGATCAGGGACAAAATCTTAACTAGATAGTAATATTATTGTGCCTTTTTATGAGAATTTTTTAAAGATTTATTTGTATATATGACATAGAGAGAGCAGGGGGAGGGGCAAAGGGAGAGGGAGAGAGACAATCTCAAGCAGACAACCTGGTGAATGGGGATCCTGACACAGGTCTTGATCATACAACCCTGAGATCATAACGCAGAGATCTTGACCTGATCTGAAATCAAGAGTCAGATGCTTAGCCAACTGAGCCCACACCCACCCTCTTTTTATGAGAATTTGAAAGCTAGAAAAGAATCACAGGAAAAGAAAAACTTCAATAGAAATTTGGGAGGACGGGCAGGGATTGGGGTGAGACACATAGTTGGAAATGAAAAAGACATATTAATGTAAGTTTGCCAGATAAATATAGGATGTTCAGTTAAATTGGGATTTTATATAAAAGACAATTATAGGGGTATATAAGTATGTTTCAAATATTGCATAATTATACTACAAATATCTTGGTGGTTTATCTGACATTCACAACTCTCTAATACCCAAGCAAAATCATGAAAGCTGGGATTAGAAGTTCATATTAAAAAGTCCATGAAGAGAATTTCTTAATCAGTTCATGTACATTATCACATTTAATTTTAAAACAGCATTAGGTGATAATCCCTTTGTATTATCATCCCTAATTTAAAGATGAGGGAAACTAATTCTTAATTTAGGTAACATGTCAAGAAGTCACATAGCTAGTAAATGACAAAGCCAGTATTTGAATCTAGGTATGTTTTCTACTATAAGAATATTTATTCTGGGGATGAATGATAGTGCAAAAAGATGAGTTAGAAGTTCGCATAGAAGTTGATATCTGAGCTCCTTTGTGACTCAAAGATTCGGAATCCATTTCTGGCAAAGAAGTACTAAATCCCAGCTCAGATCAGATCATCCTTCCTGCCAAGGATAACTAGATAAAATCTGGATAAAATATGGAATCAGAGAGCTACCCAGGGAGCCAAAACTTGAGAAGCCAAGATCTTGGAAATGGAAATCCATTAAAGTGAGTCAACATTGGCTCTGCCTTTCTACTGAAGGCATTTGCTTCTTAGGCAAGATGAGCTGAGAGAGAATTTAAGATAAAGCAGCAGCTAGCTAAGAAGCTGAGGAGCTGAACAAAGCTTCAAGTGGTCTCATGAAGTTAAAGGAATAATATATTTTAGACCTATCACTGTTGTCAAGATTGGCAAATCAGGATTCTAGAGAGACATAGGTGCAATGTTCCATGCTGCTTTCTCTTTCAAAACATTTGCCTATTTATAAATGGTGTTCAAGCAAGAAGAAAATGGTTTTGGCAGTCTCATGGTGCTGGGGAGAGAAAACTGGAATCTAGGAGAAGCCAAGGAGAATAAACTGAAGAACAACCCAGACTTGGGGCCATTGAAAAGTCATTCCTTAGGTTAAGTCTGGCTTGGAAATGAGCAAGCACTAACAAAGACTAAATTCAGCATCAAATCAGATCAACTTCAAACCAGACTGAAGTAAAATACTTCTGTACTAATAGACTCCAAAAGTAAAAATAAATGATCTCTGGGCAAACAACCTTCATTCCAAGCCTCAACCATATCTCATATCAAGTTTCCCAACAAAATTTTATCAAAAATCTTTGGACATACCAAGAGATGGGACCAAAATAAAGACAAAAAGAAATAGTAGAAGAAGATCCAGAGATGACTGAGACATTGGTGTTATTAAACATTGATTATAAAATAAATTTATAAATAGTGTATTTATTATAAAATAGTATTTTATATTACTATATTACTATAGTATATTATAAAACAGTATTTTATCACAGATGATAAAGTACTGTGATTAATATGATAAAAAATGTATGACAAGATGGAAAATTTCAAAAGGGAAACTGAACTCATACAAAGAATCAAATGTAAACTCCAGAAAAAAATAAAAATAAAGTTAAAACTCAACAAATGATATAAGATGGAGATAAAACACTGATGAAATGGAAATATATTAACTGAAGTAGATTAGTAGAGAATACCAGACTGAAACACAGACAAGAGAACCCATAAGGAATATTACAATGAGGAGAAGAAATTTACAGAGCATAAAAATATAAACATAATGGGAATCTTTGGAGAAAAAGAGAGACAAAATTTGACAGAGTAACATTTAAGGAAATATTCCTTTGAGAATTTTTGGTAATCAATTAAGTAATTCAATAATATTTCTGGAGACAGTATAAACCCAAAACAGGATTATAAAAAAATAAAAATCTAGTAAAAGTGGTTGGACTCCAAATAAATATTAAAAGCACACAGAAGAAGGAAAGGGTAGAGAGATCACTTACAAAAGAACATTAAAAATCTAACTTCTCAACTGAAAAACTAAACCTAAAAGACAATATAATGATAATGCTTAGAAGTTTTTAAAGTACAATTTAATCAGAATTCTATAGCCAGTGAAAAGATCCTTAAAAAGAAAGTGAAATTAAATCATTTTCAGAAAAAGAAAAACAGGGATTTTTTTTTAACCAGTGGATTTGAACAAAAATGACCAAAAAATGCTCAAAGTAATCTACAAGCAGAATGCAAATGATCTCAGATGACAATGTGAAAACTCAGGAAGAAGAGTAAAAACTTATGGTAAATCTAAATGAATAGTTGCTAGGAAAAAATAATTACAATATCTGTGGAGATATATATATATATATATATATATATATATATATATTTATTTATTTCAAAAAAACCCAAATGGCAGGAAAGGATAAATTGCATTAATGTGTGGAGTCTTGGAAATTGGGGAAAAAATCTAGTTTAAGATAGACTGTAATATTTCTAAGATAAATGCTGATGTATTTAGGGAAACTAAGACTTCATAATGAGGAAGTGTAGAATTAACAGTTTATAAGAAGGGACAAAGTAATGACAAAAAATAAATACAGGATTAAGTAAGACAAGTACAGGCAACAGATACACAGATTGGACAGAATAAGTAAAACTATCTTTGTTTACAGATGAAAAAGTGAAAAACAACAACAACAACAAAATGCTTTGGTAATCAATAAGTAATTATAGCAATTTTGCAGGATACAAAGTTAATACAAGAGTCAGTCTCTTTTCTACATATTAGCAATGAATAAGTAGAATTTGACATTATAAATACATTGCCATTTCAATAGCCAAATTATAGGAAGAGCACAAATGTCCATCAACTAATGAATGGATAAAGAAGATATGGTATAGATATACAATGGAATATTATGAGAGGTGGAAACAGGTTCCCTGCTGAGCAGAAAACCTGATGCGGGGGTTGGTCCCAGGACCCTGGAATCATGACCTGAGCGGAAGGCAGGGGCTTTAACACACTGAGCCACCCAGGTGCCCCAATCAACTGAAATTTAAATAAAAACTTAAACTACAAAAAAAAAAAACCCTCACAACACATTGCCATTAAAAAAAAATCACCTTGCTACCTATATACATGAAATGTATGAGAAAAATTACAAAATTCTAAGAAAAGAAATAAAAGAAGACAAATAGGTAGATATTCCATGCTCATGGAGAAGACTCAAGATTGTTAAAGGTAGTTATTCCAAAATTGATCTATAGATTTAATATAATCCCAATGAAAATCCCAGTTAGTTATTTTGTATATAATCACAAATATATTCGAATGTTTATATGGGAAGTCATAAGACCCCAAACAGCCAGCTCAACACTGAAGAAGAACAAAGTTGGAGGACTGCTATATTCTGACTTCAAGACTTACTAAAAGGTGTGATAATCACGATAGTGTGTATTGGTAAAAGACTAGATAAGAGATCAAGAGAACAGAACAAGGAGCAAGAAATAGACCTCCATAAATATGGTCATCTAAATTTAGACAAAGGGGCACAGGTAATGCAATGGAGATAGGATAGTTTTTTCAACAAATGGCTCTGAAACAACTCTATCTCCATAAGCCAAAAAATAAAAATACAAAAGAATCTGGATGCAGACCTTAGATCTTCACAGAGTTAATTCAAAATGATAATAGACCCACATGTAAAATGCATAACTCTAAAACTCCTAGAGAATAACAGAGGAGAAAACCCGGAGGACCTTGGGTAGAGTGATGACTTTTTAGATACCGTATCAAAGTCACAACCCATGAAATAAATAATTTATAAGCTGGACTTCATTAAAATTAAAAACTTAGGATCTGCAAAAGACAATGTCAAGAGAAAGAAGACAAAGCACAGACTGAGAGAAAATATTTGCAAAAGATACATGTGATGAAAGATTGCCGTCCAAAATATTCTAATTCTTAAAATTCAACAACAAGAAAATGAAGAACCTAATTAAAACATGGACCAAAAAGACCTTAACAGACCCCTCACTGAAGACATATAGAGATAGCATTCAATATCACATCTCACTAGGAAATTACAAATAAAAATAATAATGAGATACCACTACAGATCTATCAGAATGGTCCAATTCAAAAATACTGGCAGCATCAAATTCTGGTGAGAATGTGAAGCTACAGGAACTTTCTTTCATTGCTAATGGGAAACCAAAATGGTACACCAAATCTGGTAGATTGTTTTGGCAGTTTCTTAAGAAACTAAACATACTCTTATCAAATGATTCAGCAGTCTGGTTCCTTGATATTTACCCAAATGAGTTGGAAAAATAAAAATTAAAAACCCTTCGGACTGATGTCTATAACAGCTTTATTCATTGCCAAGACTTTGAAGCAACCAAGGTACCTTTCAGTAGGGGAGTGCATAAATAAACCATGTATATCCAGACAATGAAATATTATTCAATGCTAAAAAGAAATAGATTTTAAGTCATGGAGAAACATTAAGTACATATTGTCAAGTGAAAGAAGCCAATGTGAAAAAGCTTCAATATTGCATGATTCCTGCTATATGAAATTAGTCATACATAGCCTTATATGAATATGCTTGTGGAAAAGGCATAACTATGGAGATAATAAAAAATCGGTGGCTGCCAAGAGGTGGGGGATGGAGATAAGTAGGCAGAGCACAAAAACTATTCTGAATAAAAAACAAAATGATGGATACATTTCCAAACCCATAATATGTGCAACACCAAGAGTGAACACAAATGTAAACTATGGCCTTTGGTGGATAAAGATGTGTCAATGTGGTTTATCAATTGCAACATATATTCCACCCTGGTGGGGAATATTGATAAAGGGGAGACTATGCATATATGGAGGAAGAGGGTATATGGGGACTCTCTTCCTCTCAATTTTGCTGTGAAACTAAAACTGTTCCCCAAAAAATAGTCTATTCAAAGGAAAATGAGCAAGAGATGAGAAAGAGAGAGAGAAACCAAGAAATAAACTCTTAACTATAGAGAACAAACAGATGATTGATTACCAGAGTGGAGGTGGGTGGGGGAATGGGTGGACTAGGTGACGGGAATTAAAGAGCACACTTACCATGATGAACACTGAGTATCACACAGAATTGCTGAATCACTCTATTGTACACTTGAGAAACTAATGTAACACTGTATGCTTACTATACTGGAATTAAAAGAAAACACTTAAAAAATAAAGCCTATTAAGGCCAATGAATACATGATTGCTTTTTAAAAGGCAGAAAATAGAGATAAAGGAACAGAACAGATAAAACAAGTGTAAAACTAATAGTGAAATAGTAGACTTGAACAGAAACATGTAAATATAAATGAGCTAAATAATTCAAAATTAAAATTAAGTATTGTCAACCTGGATTAAACTGCTTATAAGATCTACACTTTAAATGTACAACAAATATATATTATAATATTTGCATAAAAAAGTTGGACATAAGACTAATTAGATATACTGATACAAGACTGATTATACATTAAAGAAAGAAACATTTCTTGTGATTCACCATTCAATTCACCAGAGAGATATAATACTTCTAACTTTGTATGCACGGATAACAGAAGTTTAAAATATATAAAAGAGAAAAAAAATGAAAGAACTAAAAGGACAAATAGATCATCTATAATCATTTTGAAAAATTTTTGCACACTATTCTCTTAATGGCAGAATCATTGACATAAATCAGTAAGGATATGGAAGACATAAATAACATGATTGACAAAAGGGATCTAATCAATATACATGGAACACTGTAACCAACAATTGCAAGATACGTCATTTTCTCAGCTGAACATGGACTTTTTTCCTTAAAACTGACCATAACATCAGCCTAAAGAAGTAAGATTTATTAAATACACACTGATTAAAATTATATGGGGGGTTATGTGCTCTGACAAGAGTAGAACTAACTAGAACTCATTAACCAAAATGTACCTAAGGAATTCCAAGAATATTTAGCAACTTATAAATGGCATATAGGTCTAGAAAAGAATCAAAATGGAAATTTGAATATTACTAAGCCATAAAAAAAGAATGAAATCTTGTCATTTGCAACAAGGTGAATGAAGTGAGGGAATATTATGCTAAGTGAAATAAGTTGGTCAGAAAAAGACAAATACCATATGATTTTACTCATAGGTGGAAATTAAGAAAAAAAAAACAAATGAGCAAAGGGAAAAAAAGAAAGACAAACCAAGAAACAGATCTTAACTATGGAGAACAAACTGAAGGTTACCAGAGGGGGGTGGGTGTGGGTTGGGGGAAATAAAGTGGGTTGGGGGATTAAAGAGTGAACATGGGTTGAGTACTGGGTGATGTGTGGGAATGTTGAATCACTATATTGTACACCCGAAACAAATATTACACTGTGTATCAACTAACTGGAATTTAAATTTAAAAAAAAGAGAAAGTTTGGAGATACTTATGGGCCCAGCACGCTTCCGCTGGAAAGTTTGGAGATACTTATAACTGCATAACAATAATAACAGTGTGCAACATATTAAATATATGGGACCTAAATAAAGCCATACCTACAAAGATAATGTTTATCCTTAAATTGATACACAAAGAAAGAAGAAAATCAAAAAATCAATTTTCTGCATATCTTAAGGATGAGGCAAAAAAAATTAAAACCACATAATTTAGAAAGAAAAATAAGGAAAGAGTTCAAATTGAGAAATCATAAAACAATATTTAAAATAAACTGAGCCACACTTAGTTCTTTGAAAACTAAATAGACAAAAAGATCTACAAACTTTAAAATTAAAAATTAAAGGCACAGAGTATTAATATCAGAGTAAAAGAAGAGAGCACAGATCCTGTGGCCATTGAAATGATCATAGAAAAATATCTTCAGTGACTCTGTGCCAGTAGATTTGCTTACCTGAAATAGGCCTATTCTTAGAAAATTATAATAGAATAAAAAATGATAAAATTTGTATAGAAATTACACTAGTGATTAAAAATCTTCCCAGAAATAAATGACACAATCTCAAATGGCTTCACTGGTGAATTCTTCTCAATATTTTAAAAAGGAAATATCGCAACTCTTATCCAATTTGCAAACAACCAAGAAAGGAGAGCCTTTCCAAACTCATTTTGTGAAGCCAGCATGAGATGCTTTCAAACTCTCTCGAACAGTACCAGATAAGAAAATTACAGATTAATATCACTCATTAATATAGATGCAAAATCCTGAATAAATATTAGAAACAAATCTAGAAATATTAGAAATTAAGTTCAAGAATACATATGTAAAGGAAATTTTATCACCATTAAGGATTCCAAGAGTGTGAGGTTAGTTTAACTTTAAAAAACCCATCCATGTAATCAACCACATTAAGAAACTTGAAGAAAGCAATTATATTATCTTCTCAATAGATGCCAAGGAGTGGAAAGCAATGGGAGAGGTGAACAAAGAAAGATAGAGACAAAGAGAGACACAGAGAAAGTGAAATGTAAATATAAAAATTCACCATGTATTCACAATTTAAAGATATTAAATGAAATAATAGCAAAAATGGAAAGCAGAAAAGGAGAGGGAAAAACTTAACTAGACACAAGAGATCTAAAAAAGTAAATATACTTAGTATTGGAATATTAACAACTTATCCCAAATTAAATTGGGAAAGAGACAAAAATATCCATGTCTATCAACATGGGGTTCGAAGTTCTCTCCTGTGCAATTAGCAAGGGAAATGTATAGTTTTGAAAGTGAAATTAAAACATAAATATTTGTAGGTGGAATGATCACATATATAGAAAATTTTAGGGGCAACTTGGTGGCTCAGCCTCTGACTCTTGACTTCTGCTCAGGTCATGATCTCAGGATTGAGAGATGGAGCCTCATGTTGGGCTCTGAACTGGGCATGGAGCTGGCTTAAGATTCTCTCCCACTCCCTTTCCCTTTTCCCCTTTTTTCCTCAAAGAAAAAACAAAACCCAAACAAACAAACAAAAAACAAAACAAAAAAACACAAAAGAAAGAAAGAGAAAAAGAGAAAAGAAAAGAAAAAGAAAGAAAAATTTTAAATCTACCACCTATATGCCTCATTATGTGCAGTTAGTAAATTTATTGGATACAGGACCAAGGTACAAAAAGTGATTGCATTTCTCTATACCAACAATAAACCAGTTGGAATATTTTTTACATAATACTGTTTATCTCAATACCAAGAAACACCAAATGTCTCAAAGTAAATCTACCAAATATAGTAAGACTGCAATGCAAAAATCCTGCAGAATATTATTGAGACTTTGCACATGGGTTGAAAAAAATAAGTACTATGAAGATATCAATCCTCTCCATATTAATTTGCTTTGATACAATTCCAGTGAAAATCCTAGCAAGGTTATTCACGTTTTTGTTTTTGTGTTTGTTTATTTGGGGGGGGGTTTCTTTTTTGCCATTTTTGTTTTTTGCAAAAATTCTAAAGCTGATTGTAAAATTTGTATGAAAATGCATGTGGCCAAGAATAGCTAAGACAATCACGAGAAGGAAAAAAATTGAAAGATTTCACTTCCATATATAAATAAATAACAGTTAAGAGAGAGTGGTATTAGGGGTCCCTGGGTGGCTCAGTCAGTTAAGTTTTGGAGTCTTGATTTTTGGCTCAGGTCAGGATATCAGGATTGTGAGACCGAGCCCCACCTCAGGCTCCACACTCAGCAGGAAGTCTGCTTGGGATTTTCTCTCTCTCTCCCTCCAACCCCCACCCCCAAAAGAGCATGGTATCAGTTTAAGACCTACAAATAGACCGATGGGATAGAATAAAACATCCAGAAATATATTCATGTATTTGGACATTTACTTCATGACAAAGTTGACATTTCAGAATAGTGGGTGAAACTTTGATAGACTTCACAAATGTTAGCAGGTCTATTTGCTATTCATGTGGAAAAAATGAATTCCCTTGTCTCACACAATACGCAAAAATTAACTGTAAATGGACAAAACCTAATTGTGACAATTTAAAAAATGTAAAGCTTCTAGAAAATGGCACAGGATAATGTGTTCAAAATCTTGAGGATAGACAAAAATTTCCTATACAAATCCTATTATCCATAAGGAAATTTTGGTAAATCAGGCTATATTAAAAATAACATTTGAAACTCTCCAAAAATATACCAGTAAGAGAATAAAAACTACAGAGTGATTTAAAACAGTAATGATACAAATATAGATATACTAGCAATATTGGGCAAAATACTTTTATTCGGAATATGTAACTTCTATAAACTGATAAGAAACAGGCACATTTTTTTACAGATTTTATTTATTTATTTGACAGAGAGAGATCACGAGTAGGCAGAGAGGCAGGCAGAGAGAGAGAGAGAGGAGGAAGCAGGCTCCCTGCTGAGGAGAAAGCCCGATGCGGAACTCGATCCCAGGACCCTGAGATCATGACCTGAGCCGAAGACAGCAGCTTAACCCACTGAGCCACCCAGGTGCCCTAAGTGTTTCCCTTTGGCTTGGGTCCTGGTCCTGGGGTCCTGAGATGAGCCCCACATTGCAGACCCTGCTCAGAGGGAAGCCTGCTTCTCCCTCTCCCACTCCTCCTGCTTGTATTCTCTCTCCTACCGTCTCTCTCTGTCTGTCAAATAAATACACAAAATCTTTTTTAAAAGGCTTGAATTGGCATTTTTTAAAGTAGATATCAAAACGGCTAATAAACATGATGTTTTCCTACTGTGTTCATGTTAGCAAGCTACAAATTAAAACCACAATGAGGTATTATTTCACTCGGATGGGAATTCCAATATTAATAGAGCTAGCAACACTAACTGTTGATGAAGAAGAGTATAAATTATTTCAAGCACTTTGGAAGAGTTGTTGGCATTATCTACTGAAGCAGAAATTATATCCACCACTACTGGGTATATACCCAACAGAAATGCATGCATCTATGCACCAGAATATATATACATGAATATTAACAACAGCAAGATTCTTAGAAGTCATAAACTGAAAACAACCTAGTATGTTTATTTAATGGAATACCTTAAAATAATAAAAATGAATGAACTACTGTAATGTATAATATTGAGAATAAATCTCACAAATTGTTGAGAAAAAATTATTATTCATATGAAGTTCAAAAAAGGCAGAATTAGTCCCTGGTGATAGGAGAGGAGAGTCACTGTCTGAGGCAGGAGTCACTGGAAACAGGCATGAAGAGACTTCTGGATTATTCACAATATTTGTGTTTTCTCCTCTAGATGTTGTTGATATGAGTCTGCTAACTTTGTGAAAATGTATTGAGTTGTACAATTATAATGTGTGCATTTTTTCATACATTTCTACTACAATGTAAATGTTATTCTTAAAAAAAACTGTACTGCTAATTAAGATAGGCTATTCTTGTTGAGAATCTTGGCATCCATATTCATCAGGAATATTGGTCTGAAATTCTCCTTTTTGATGGGGTCTTTGCCTTATTTGGGGATGAGGGTACTGCTGCCTTCATAAAAGAGTCTGGAAACTTTCCTTCTGTTTCTATTTTTTTGAACCAGCTTCAGGAGAGTAGGTATTATATTCTTTTTTTTTTTTTAAAGATTTTATTTATTTATTTGACAGAGAGACCACAGTAGACAGAGAGGCAGGCAGAGAGAGAGAGAGGGAAGCAGGCTCCCTGCTGAGCAGAGAGCCCGATGCGGGACTCGATCCCAGGACCCTGAGATCATGACCTGAGCCGAAGGCAGTGGCTTAACCCACTGAGCCACACAGGCGCCCCAGATATTATTTTCTTTTTTAATGTTTGGTAGAATTCTCCATGGAATCCGTCAGGTCCTGGGCTCTTGTTTTTTGGGGAGGTTTTTGATCACTGCTTCAATCTCGTTACTAGATATTGGTCTATTCAGGTTGCCAGTGTCTTCCTAATTCAGTTTTGGAAGTTTATATGTTTCCAAGAATGCTTCCATTTTGTCTAGGTTGCTTATCTTATTGTCTCATAACTGTTGATAATAATTTCTGGTGTTTGTTTCTATTTCCTTGGTGTTAGTCGTGATATCTCCCTTTTCATTCATAGTTTTATTAATTTAGGTCCTCTCTCTTTTCCTTTGGATTAGTTTGGTCAGTGGCTTATTGATCTTATTTATTCTTTCAAAAAAACCAGCTTCTAGTTTTGTTGATGTGTTTTACTGTATCTCTAGCTTCTATCACATTGATCTCTGCTCTAATCTTGATTTTTTTCCCTTCTTGTGTGAGGTTGGCTTAATTTGTTATTGATTTTCCAGTTCTCTAACGTGTAAAGAGAGCTGGTGAATTCTGGATTTTTCAGTTTTTTTTGAGTGAGGGATTTCCCCCTTAGGACTGCCTTTGCCATATCCCATAGGTTTTAGACCAATGTGTCTTCATTCTCATTGGTTTCCATGAGGATCCAACAGTACGTTAAAAAGATTATCCACCATGAAAATTGGGGTTTATTCATGGGATGCAAGAGTGGTTTAACATTTTCTAATCAAAGAATGTGATAGAACAAATCAATAAGTGAAGAGAGAAAAGCCACATTTCCTCTCAATTGGTGCAGAAAAAGCATTTGACAAGATCAGCATCCATTCCTGATTAAAATGCTTCAAAGTATAGGGATAGAGGGAACATTACTCAACATCATAAAATCTATCTATGAAAAACCTACAACAAATATCATCCTCAACGGGGTAAAACTGACAGCCTTTCCTTTGAGATCAGGAATACAAGGATGCCCACTCTTGCCACTGTTGTTCAACATAGTACTAGAAATCCTAGCAACAGCAATGAGACAACAAAAAGAAATAAAAGGTATTCAAATTGGTGATGAAGAAGACAAACTCTCTCTCTTCGCCGATGACATGACACTTTATATGGAAAACCCAAAGGACTCCACCCCTAAACTACTAGAACTTATACAGCAATTCAGTAATGTGTCAGGATACAAAATCAATGTACAGAAATTGGTTGCTTTCTTATACAATAACAATGAAAATATGGAAAGGGATATCAGATAATCAATTCCATTTACTATAGCACCAATAACCATAAGATATCTGGGAATAAACCTAACCAAAGAGGTAAAGGATCTGTACTCAAGGAACTACAGAACACTTATGAAAGAAATTGAAGAAGACACAAAAGATGGAAGAGCATTCCATGCTCATGGATTGGAAGAATAAACATTATTAAAACGTTTATACTGCCTAAAGCAATCTATACGTTCAATGTCATCCCGATCAAAATTCCACCAGCATTTTTCAAAGAGCTAGAACAAATAATCCTAAGATTTGTATGGAATCAGAAGAGACCCTGAATTGCTAAGAAATGTTGAAAAAGAAAAACAAAACTGGGGGCATTACATTGCCTGATTTCAAGCTTTACTACAAAACTGTGATCACCAAGACAGCATGGTACTGGCATAAAAACAGACACATAGAGCAGTAGAACAGAGTAGAGATCCCCGATATGAACCCCCAACTCTATGGTCAAATAATCTTTGACAAAGCAGGAAAAAATATACAGTGGAAAAAAATACAGTCTCTTCAATAAGTGGTGCTGGGAAAATTGGACAGCTATATGTAGAAGAGTGAAACTCAACCATTCTTTTACACCGTAAACAAAGATAAACTTGAAATGGATAAAAGACCTCACTGTGAGGTAAGAATCTATCAAAATCCTAGAGGAGAACATAGGCAGTAACCTCTTTGACATCAGCCACAGCAACTTCTTTCAAGACATGTCTCCAAAGGCAAAGGAAACAAAAGTGAAAATGAACTTTTGGCACTTCATCAAGATTGAAAACTTCTGCACAGCAAAGAAAACAGTCAACAAAACAAAGAGGCAAGCCACAGAATGGGAGAAGATATTCAGAAATGACACTACAGACAAAGGGATGATATCTAAGATCTATAACGAACTCCTCAAACTGAACACACACAAAACAGATAATTACGTCAAAAAATGGGCAGAAGACATGAACAGACACTTCTCCAAAGAAGACATACAATGGCTAACAGACACATGAAAAAAATGTTCAACATCATTAGTGATCAGGAAGATTCAAATCAAAACCACATTGAGATGTCACCTTATACCAGTTAGAATGGCAGAAATTAACAACACAAGAAACAACAAATGTTGAAGAGGATGTGGAGAAAGGGAAACCCTCTTACACTGTTGGTGGGAATTCAAGTTGGTGCAGCCACTTTGGAAAACAGTGTAGAGATTACTTAAGAAATTAAAAATAGAGCTACCCTATGACCCTGTAATTGTACTACTAGGTATTTACCCCAAGATACAGATGTAGTGAAAAGAAGGGCCATCTGTATCCCAATGATCATAGCAGCAATGGCCACAATTGCCAAACTGTGGAGAGAAACAAGATGCCCTTTGACCAACAAATGGATAAGGAAAATGTGGTCCATATATACAATGGAGTATTATGTCTCTGTCAGAAAGGATGAATATCCAACTTCGTATCAGCATGGACAGGACTAGAAGAGATTATGCTGAGTGAAATAAGTCAAACAGAGTCAATTATCATATGGTTTCACTTACTTGTGGAGCATAAGGAATAACATAGAGAACATGAGGAGCTGGAGAGGAGAAGTGAGTTGGGGAAATTGGAGGGGGAGACAAACCACGAGAGACTGTGGACTCTGAGAAATAAACTGAGGGTTTTGGAGTGGAGGGGGTTGGGGGGGTTGGGTGAGCCTGGTGGTGGGTATCAAAAAGGGCAGATATTGCATCAAGCACTGGGTGTGGTGCATAAACAATGAATTATGGAACACTGAAAAAAATAAAATTAAATTTAAAAAAAAGAATAAAAAAGAGATAGCCAATACTTGAATTTTGAGAGTTGTAAGCATTGTCAAAAAAGAAATTGTGTTAATGATGTCAAGGAGCTTCCAATGAACATGGTCTCACAGTTGGCATGGGAAAAGAAAGAGAAGAGTATGGTCCAGAGAAATCTAGGGTTTCTAATATAGGAACAATGGGGAGAAGGACACGGTGAAGGTTGAGATGAGGAGATAGAGGTTTCAATGTCTTCTACTAAAGTCCCAGGGTTATGGCAACATCTTGAAATGGAATATACACTGGACTCTGGACACTGAAGAAATATTGGCACTTCCCTGAGGGGGAAATTAAATAAAGGAGACAGTCATAAAGGAAAGATTAATAACTCAGATTTTTCTATGCTCATCCTGAGTTGATGTAATTATTGTCTGTCCATAGCATTTATTATATTTGTCACTCATTCTGACAATTGATTATGTGTATACTGTCTTGGGCTGTCACTTAATTATTTCAAGATGTATTATGTTGAACCATATGAAATTGTCAATATTCAATGATTTTACTTTTTACCTACAAGAGTGGCAATTTCACAAGGTCCAACTCAGTGCATTGACCTTAGTAAGATTCACCTCCACTAGCATTTTTCTATGGCTAGCATGTCTCCAAACTCTTTGGGCCTCACTTACTTCATCAACAAAATGGGTATTCACAGAGCTTGTCTCAGTGACATATTGAAGCTTTCATGTGAAAATTACATTCTGATGTAATAAAAAGGCCCAGTTCTTTGTGCAAGAACTGGCATAAGATATCAGTAGGTAAATCCTGCCAAAGGAAAACATCTGTGCAGTGGCTATAACTTGAATCTCTGTAACTAAAGGAAATAAAAGTAAAAACTATGTTATAAGGCATAATCCAGCAAAAATGTCAGAAGACAGATAAAAGAAATGGATAAGTGCCCTGGGAACTGGCATCATGGCCATCTATCCCTTATATTACTTTTTTTTTTTTTTGAAAGGCTTCCATGGACAAAACCATTAGCCTGGAATATAAGTTCTTCCTCAGCTAATCCTTAGCTTTTATTTCTAGTCTCATGTTTATGGCCATAAAAAGACCTACTGTGGCAAGTCCCATGCTAGATGTTAGAAACACAACCTTGATCAAAGGTGATAGAATCTTGGGGCACCTGGCTGGCTCAGTTGCTTAAGCATCTGACTCTTGGTTCAGCTCTGCTCATGATCTCAGGGTCCCAGGATGATTCCTGCATGACATTCCAAGCTCAGCGGGGAGTCTGCTTGTGTTTCTCTTCCACTCTCCCTGTGCCCCTCTCCCCTCTCACATGTATACTCCCTAAATACATAAATAAACAACTAAATAAATAAATAAAAATCTTTAAAAAAAAAAAAGGAGCAAAGGAATCTCTATCATCTCAAGTGTCCAATCTCAAAGGCAAGGCAGACAATTCAATAGGACATTACACCATGGTGGATAAAGGTGGAAGGACTGACAAAGGTCATTATGAATACATAACCCTGTCTCAGGAAAGTGAAGGCTGCTTCCCAGGAGTACCAATGTCAAAGTGCAGACCTGAAGGTTGAATGGGTAGCAGGTCGGGAGAGAAAAGTATGAGATATTCAGAAGCTGGGGAAGTGAAGGATAATTGGGGAGGTGGAAATTTCACTGAAGTCACCCAAGTCACCCAAGTCACCAAAGCAGTAAGATAATATGAGTAGCTTTGCATTTTACACAGGTAGCTGGCTGCCAAGGGAATGAGAGCTAAGGAGAAGGCAAGACCAGAGGCCAGTAGCACCTAGCTGCCAGGATGAGGGGCGTGAAAATGGAGATGAGTCCACTAGTTATTTTAAAGGCACAGAATCAACACACAATTGGGGAAGTGATTTCCTGTGGAAGGTAAGGGGATAATCAAACAGGATTCCCAAGTTTCTGCTATAAGCCATGAAGTTCAGCATACCAACTTCAAAGCAAGATTCATTGAAAAAGCAATATATTTGGTGTGTCGGGGGGTGGGGGGAAGCATAGGTAGTGAGTTGAGTTGGGTACATTAATTTTGAAGAGGTTATATGATGTCCAAAAAGAGAGGTTCAAGCCAAAAACAGCCACCAAAGCAAATCTGGAGCTTGGGAGAATTGGGGGTGGAGGTGGCAGGGAGGCTGGAGGTTTAGATGAGAAAGGAAGCCATGCAAACAGAAGGAACTGTCCAGAGCAGAGTACACCATGAGGAGAGTAAAGTGTTCAGGTTAGATGGAAATGAAACTCCAACATTTGAGGGGATATTTTGAGAAGGAAAGGCCAAAAAACTGAAGAGAAAGGTCAATATAATAAGAGAGTGTTTTCGTGAGAATAAGGTAAGATGGTATTTCTAGAATTTGATACAGCTATAGATGTTACTAAGAGATCGCAATGATAAAATTGAGAAGTGCCTTTAAATTTATAATAAGGAGATCACTGGTGACCATTGGGAAAGTGATGTCAGTGGAAAGGCCAGGCCCTAAAAGCTCTAGCTGAAGATGGAAATGAGGAGTGGAGAAATTTTATTTTTATGTCAGAAGACTGTTGAGCATATTTGCATGTCAATGGAAAAGCATTAATACAGAGAGAAAGGCTGAGCTTCAAGGAAAGAGAATGCATTTCTGATCGAATAAGGGTCCTGGAAACATCAAGGAGTAGGATTCAAAGCACAGGTACAGGGATTAGTTTCAGACAGGAGAAGAGGTCCTCATCCCTCCTAACAGAAGGCACAAAGAATAGGGTGTGTGCCGGTCCAGATGATGGGGTGTCTTTGGTGGGGTGAGGTGTGAAAATCCTATTATCTGGTTGCTTCTATCATCTCTGTAAAATACAAAATGAAGACAACTGTTAAAAGTAAGTGTCAAAGATGACATCTGTGCAGGAAAGATTTTAACTTAGCCCCCAAAGACGAATGGCCTTTGCTGGTGCCTTCTGGGAAGTGATGTCTCTCTAGACTCTCGAATATCATGCCTGACAGGAGTGTCTTTGTTTGTCTGAGGTCCTTGAGTCACTGTGGATAGTCTAATCATATGATTTAGAGTAAGAGCTGGTGCTGTCAGAAAGACTACCAATTTGATTTAGAATAGGGGCTTTGATTTGGGTTATACAGCATCCGTCATCCTGGAGACTGAGGTCAACCACATGGGCAATCAATAAGTCAGTCATGCCTCTATGGTAGACTCCTGATAAAAGCTCTGGATACAGAGGCTCAGGCGAGTTTCCCTGGTTGGCAGGGCTCCATGAGTTTTATCACATATTAGTGCAGGGAAAGCCAAGTGTCCCAAATCTGTAGGGGGAAGAACCATGGAAGCTCTGCATTCAGTATTTCCTGAGGCTCTGCTCTCTGCCACCCTTCTGTTGGCTGATTTAAATTGGAATCATTTTACCTGACAGTAAAACATAACCGCGAGTAGAAGCTATTAGTGAGTTCCATGAGCCCTTCCAGTGAATTATCAAAACTCAGGTGTTATATGTAAACAATGAATCTTGGAACACTACATCAAAAACTAATTATGTACTGTATGGTGACTAACATAACATAATAATAATAATTAAAAAAAACCAACAACACAAAAAACCTCATGGTGTCTGGGAAACTCTTGGAACCTGCAATTGGTGTCAGAAGTGAGAGTGGTCTTGGAAGGATTATGTTTCTTCCAGCTCTATAATTGGCCAAAATGCCTGGAGCATCACTAGGCTCAAGAGAATAGAGAAGATGGAAAGTGCTGGTCCCATTACCCAGCTCCTCTGGATTCATGATGCTTGTACTCCAACAGGGATTCCGTCTGTTTCCCAAACAGGTTTCCTATCTCCTGTGCCTCATTGGAGTCCCCTATATCCTATCACTTTGATCCCTATTTTGTTGAAGATAGCCATAAGCCAGGGTTTATTTCTGTGATCTGCAAACAAAAACCCTAAAATGGTCTCTTATTATATTCACAAGCAATATAGTATGTTTCACTAAGTTTCAAAGTTTCAATTAGAACATTTTCCTATCTTACTGTCATCTATGCATGCAAGCCTTTAGCATACATTTTAGCTGAAACTCTGTTTACTGAGTCTCCATAGGACTTTACATTGATAATTTAGCCCCCTCTGGATTAGGCTTGCTGACTCTCCTCATTCTTTGAAAGTGTGCCTGGTCACACACTTCTATTTCCCCTCACATTTTGTTATGGAACATCTGTGCCTTCCTTGCCCACCACCAACTCCAGAATTATTCATTTCAGAAGTCTTGTACTTGCAAGAACTACTGACAGAGTATTTCCAATTTTAGGGTATTAAAATGACAACATCCCTTAGTTTAGGTTACAATTTCCAAACCACGTTTAGATCGCTGTTTTTCATTAGTCCCATGCAGAAGTAACCATTTCTTAAAGTGAAGAAGACCCGGGATCTGAGTCAGGAACAAAGGAACAGACCGTACAGTTGGCTTATAAAAAGCATTGACTGGAATGCATTCTTCATTTGATACAGCTATAGATGTTACTAAGAACCACTGAGGATAGACAGCTGTGTGTCGAAACATTTGTGACAAAGAGAACTCAGATGGAAATGTATTTTTAAAGGAGAAAAAGGCATCAATATACATTCATCATTGGGTGTGAGAACAATGTCAGCTCACAATAAGGTCTGAGCAAGAGAATCAGCTTGTGAAAATGATGAGGATTCTTTTTCCCCCTCCATGAAATACTTTCCACATTTGTCAGCATAACTCCTTCCTCTGTGCCTTATAATTTTACAGCCAGCACAACTTTTTACTCATGAGGAAGGTTCAAAAGACTTTAGAGTCAACCTAGGGTTCGTGGCCCAACATAGGTCTTTGCTCTGGGATCTATGTGAATCTTACATACTCAGGTGGAAGGAGGGTAGGGGACTAAGCAAGAGTCAAGTTTAATAACAGTGAGCAACTAATGAAAAGAAACAGTCAAATTCTTGAGGGAACTATTTAAGCACAATGATCTATTTTTCCAAATTATGAGACTGGACAAGTTCCCATTCCTTTAGCATTTATGTAATGAATATATATGCGAATATAAACACAGATGGGATATCATGCGGCAGAGATAACATAATAGTACCATGATTTTAAAACTAGAAAACTTCCATTCTTGATGTCAATAAGTTAAATCACATTAGGAATTGTTGTTTGTTTTAAAATCAAAAAAGAGGGGCACCAGGGTCGCTCAGTGGATGAAGCAGCTGCCTTCAGCTGGGGTCATGATCACAGGATCTTGGGATCCACCCCTCTGTTGGACTCCCTGCTCAGCAGAAAGTCGGCTTCTCTCCCTGTCTCTCTCTCCCTCTGCCCTCCCCCCGCCCCTGGCTTGTTCTCTCTCTCCCAAATAAATAAATAAATAACATCTTTAAAAAAAAAATCAAATAAAAAAAGAATCTATAAAAAACAATCTCTCTCTTCTGCCTGGTATGCTTACTATTTCGTCTTTTCCTACAAAATACTTCCTGTACTTAAGATCCTGTTCAAATGCCATTGTTTTGATAAAGCAAAATTCATGTATAATTATTTTTATGACCAATGTACACTCCCCTGAAACTGTCCATAAATTGGTTACTTCATGAAAGTAGGTCATGTTCTATTTGTCTTATTATTTATGAGTTGTAAGTTTTCTATCACAAACATACTCCTAGATATTTGGGAAGGGTTAAATATGGAATGGTAGAAGAATTACAGTCCATTAGCTGAGTCTGTCATTTCAAGACTAAAGCAAACAAATGGGGAAGCTCCTACATTAAATGCAAAACAAACAAACAACAACAACAAAACCCCAACTCGATTAAGTCTTTCAGTGTAAAAATGAACCATATATGTGAATAGTAACATTAATTATATTATGGATACTATCAAGGTGAAGCTATGAATAAAAATGCTGTTCCAACTATATAACATTTTTAAAGCTTTGGGACAAGTTAAAAGGCAAAAAGTACATCAATGGAGTGCATTTTTTTCCTCACACGAAAACGATACAAGAAAGGCTTAATATTCTCGAGATATACAAAGTAATTTTAAGTACATTGGAATAACACTAAGCATCTCCATAAAAATTGACAGCATATATGAACAATTAGTTTAAAAATTGTAAGTACGTAATAAACAAAAACGTTGGCTTTAATTATAAGCAAATGAACAGAAACACACACACACATACACATGCACACACACCATTTTTCTGTCTTTTAGATGAATGAAGCCTACAAAGAGTGTAGGCTTCTTCTCCTCGGGAAGAGTATGGGAAAAGCAGCAGGCCAATCCCCTAACGAGGATATTGTATGGCAATTTGACAATGTATATGATGAAACATTTTAAGTATATACTCTGCAATTCTATCTTTAGGATAAAAGGTGATAAGAGCACAGGCAAACCAAGAATTAGACTCTTAGCTATAGAGAACAAAGTGATGGTTCCCAGAGGGGAGTGGGTGAGGGAGATGGGTGAAAGAGGTGATGGAGATTAAGGAGGGCACTTGTTGTGATGACCACCATGTGTGGTATGGAAGTGTTGAATCACTATTTTTATTTTTGTACACCTGAAACTAATATTACACTGTATAGTAACTAGCTGGAATTAAAGTAAGAACCTAAAAAATATATATATAACAAGGGCACAATGAGGGAGGACAAGAATTTGTATTACAGAATTGCTTATATATACTTGCCCACCAACATTAGACTGATTGATTATTATAATAAATCCTATGCTGCACTATTAAGAATGATGATGTGGACAGTTATTTATTGATATTTGTGATATGTTGTTAAATACAAATATGCAAAACCATATTGACAGAAATAAAGACAGTAGTTAAACATAAACCTTACAAGGGTGAAGTAAAACACAGGCAACAGTTGGCATCAGTGAGATGGTACATAAATTGGCAATTTTTTTTTCATTTTTTCTTATTATCTAATTTTGATATAATGAGCATGCATGACTTTAGCAATCTAAAAATACAATTTACAAAACATTATCTCTCAAATGCAATTACAAATAAATTGGAAAATACATTGGTTTTATAAATAAATTATTGAATTATTGAATTTTATGAATCGATTATGAAACAATTATTATTGATAATGTCAAATAAGTGGTGGATAATTGGTAGCCAAATCAATTATGGTACCTCCATATAATGAAATGTAAGATAGCTATTAATTAGTTTAGTTATAATATGGGGAGTTTTTGTATTATAATGGTACAATCTAAAGTAAGATATCAAAATTGTATATTCTGTATGATCTCAACTGTGGAATTTTTTTCAAGGGAAGACTGGAAAAAAAATACCAAGACTTCTAGTGATTGTCCATGTGGTAATAAAAATAATACTTTTTGTACTCTTTCCAGTATCTTATACCATTTTAATTTTTTTTATATTGAGCAAGTTTTACTGTTGTAATCTTTTCAACATTTCATCAATCATTAAAACAAATAGACTGATATTAATGACAAAGAACATTTGCAAGGAAGGGAGATTTTCCTTTTACTTCGCCACTAATCCATCTGGATAAAGATGATTGTGATAATGCCTGAATGGCAATGACAATGAGAAACACCAGGAAGATGTCCTCTCCTATGTACTTAGCGATTATTTGGTTTTTGGTTTAAGCTTTAAAATAGATGTCTCCATATACATCATGCATACATAAATACGTACATAAATCAGTTCTTGAAAAGTATATAAAGTTTCACTCACACAAGATGAGTAAGTCCTAGAAACCCACTGTACAACATCATGCCTATAGCTAATGTTATATGAAATGTAATACTGTACACTTAAAATTTTGTTAAGATGATAGATTTCATGTTCACTAATCTTACCACAATAAAGTTAAATATACATAAATTAATTGTATTGGAATAAATAAATAAATTTTATCTTCTAGAAAAACAAAAGATATATATACGTACATATGTATATATATATATATATATGATACATATGTAATCCTGATTCTCAAATTTTCATCACAAAAACAAGAATGTGTTCACATGTACAGAAGAACAAAAGCACTGGCCAAATACAAAATAAATTGTGAATTATCAATTTGTGATATCAGAACCGTGCACCTGTTCACTTAGAAAAGGAAGCCATTTGCCTTGACATTTTGACATTCTTTCTGAAAGATATCTAGTTTTCTCTTTTCTTTGTTGAATTCCATAATTATTCCGGAGTCCTGCACATTCTTCCCAATACCTTGAAGACCCTTCTACAATAGACCTTCCCAGCCATAATCCTAGACATCATTTGTATAGCAAATATACATTTGATTATTTCTGATTTCTGAAATTATATATGTAGAAATTTTGAAAATTAGAGTGAATTCAGAAAATACAAGAAGACTAAAAATTTCCCATAATTTCTGTACTTACAGATAAATAATATTAACTTAGAGTTGCATTTCCTTTAAGTCTCTTTGTCCATTGTTTGTATGTATAAAATATAATATGATGTTGCATTACATTTTTTCCATATAAACTTTTCTCAAAAATCTCAATTCTCAATCACTTTCTAGATTAAATACCAAATCTGCTGCTTTATATTCAAGGATTCTCCTTCATGCATCTCCATATTTATCTTTCTGGTTTATTTTTTAATAATGCTCTGAGTTCAAACTGCATTAGTTCAAATCCCTAGTTCTACAGCTTAGGAGTTATTTGGCTTTAGGAGGGTGAATTAACCTCAGATTCTTCATCTATAAAATGGCTATAACAATAATTATTACTTTATAAGATCATCTTGAGATTAAATTGTAGTTCATGATTTGGATTAACCTAAATAATAACTATATTAATTGTCCAGCAATGCTATATTACTCATTCTTCCCAAATGTGGTCCATGATTTCTCATATTTCATCTTGGCTAACACGTGTGTTATTATCCCTTTCCCCCACTCCATTCCTGTCTGTTAAAATCATTAGCTATCTTCGATAACTACCTCAAATAAAAATTCCTCCAAATTCCTATTCAAATGACATATTTTCTGTTTTTAAAACCATTTAACGCTTTCTTATATAATTCTTCTATTGCATGAATATTCTGTCTGGTGCTATGGTGATATATAAATTACTTATTCCTTTATATTAAATTTAAATATTGTAAGTGTAAGAACCAACTTATACATATTTTTAACCCTCTCAGAGTCTAGCACATTTATTTGGAACATAATAATAAGTTAAATGAAGTAACAATTTAAAGATTGTGTCTGAAAGAATTCTTTTTTTTTTTAAGATTTTATTTATTTATTTATTTATTTATTTGACAGGGAGAGATCACAAGTAGGCAGAGAGGCAAGCAGAGAGAGAGGGGGAAGCAGGCTCCCTGCTGATGTGGGCTCTATCCTAGGACCCTGAGATCATGATTTGAGCCAAAGGCAGAGGCTTTAACCTCCTGAGCCACCCAGGTGCCCCTAAAAGAATTCTTAAGAACATTTGACTGTGATGTTTTTAGGCATTTTTAACTAGGTAAAGTAGTCTGAATGTACCTCCATTCATTATATACACATTTGTTCATTTGGCAAGAGTTTTTTGAGCTGCTATCATGTCCTATGTTGGAGAAACACTGGACATGTCTACTTTCAGGGAGCTAGTAGTCTAATGAAGGAAGAAAGACAGTAAAGACGTAGACAGACAATGAGATAATTCTAGCAAAAAGAAGTAGCTCAGACGGGGTGCTAGCATCTAGCAGGGTAAATCCATTTAGGTCAGTATCAGTAGGTGGCTTCTACAAGATGACATCTGGAAGAAAAGAAGCCAGCTGTAGTAAATTCTAGGGGAGTTGTGTTTTAGGCATAGAAAACAGCTTGTCCAGAAAAGGCCCCTGGACAGGAGACAGTTTGATCTTTTCCAGAAACAGCAAGAAAGCTAAATGTGGCTGTAAGATGGTGAACAGAAGGAGTGGATTAGAATAAGTGAAGCTGGTAAAGTGGAGACAAATTTGTTCCTGCAGACCTTAAAATAATATTTGTTTTTATAGATTTTTATTACAAGGGCAATGAGAAAGCACTAGCAGAGAGTGATAGCATACTTTGGGTTTGGCCAAACCAAAAGGAGGCCCCAGCAGGAGTCTGAAGAGTGAAAGGGATTTATTCCTGCCCCCTGTCTTTGCTCAGCAGGGTCTTGGCAGAGACTGCCCTTAAACGGACTGTGCTTGACTGGTTCCCCTCAACCAGGTCAGCTTTCCCTGGGTTCTAAGCACATGGCTTCCTCCTTGGGAACCTCCAGGCCTAAGCCCGCTAACAGCGACCAGCTGCTGTCAGTCCCAGAATGCTTTACTCTTCCTTAATCCTTCTGCCCTGCTCACATCTTTGCAAAATGGCCTCCTGTTAGGTTACACTCTCTGAAGCAGCTCTTTCTGCTGGAACACTGCCTGAGATGGATGATTTGCAATAGTGCCCGGCTTGCAAGACTGGGGTCTTCCATGTGGGGCTACGTCTCTCCAAAGACTATATCCACGAGGCCCTTTCTTTGTCTGGTACAACCCCAAAATGAAGCTGGCGCTAGTTACATATAATCTTTCCATCTCTGAAAACTCTTGAGATAATACTTTAGAGGGTGCACCAGGAAGCCTGTCTGTCTAGCTAGGAAGTTTGCGGTGGTCTCCATCAAAACTCTGAGTTAGACTGTATCTCAGCCACTGAGTTCTGCTGTGAGCCACACAAGGAATGGCCACTCCACGCGCCTTTGCAGAGACAGGTCCTAGGGCCCAGTGAGGCTGAGGCTGAATTTCCTGCTACCCCCTACAGCTCAGCAAGGAACTAATTCTCCAATCTGGTTTGTAACACATGTCTCGAAAGTAGGTCACAATTTTATGAATGACAGTAAGATGGCGGGTGTCATTCTGACTTTAGTCTAAACCATGTCTTGAAGAACAAGAGATAGCAGTTTTTCACATCTGTTTCTTTCAGAATCTTTAATCTTATACTCCCCACACATTCTCTTCTAGGAAGGCTCAAAAATTTCTTATAGTTACTCACCAATAAATATGAATACCTGGTGAAGAAAATGTACTGTTTATAAATGAGTATTTCCCAAAATAAACTTGACTGCTACTTGTAGTCACACACAACTGAGATGAAGAGCAAACACTGGGGGCAATTCTCCATGCAAGATCTGGGGCCTCATGCAAGTTCATGCTTGATACATTGGCATTGTCTAGAAGTCACACAGGTAGGCTGGGAAAAGAATATTCAAACAGAAGCTTAGCCAATTAAGACCATAAATAGACCTAAGCATGATAAAATTTCAGCCTTCATTAAGAAAGGAAAGAAAGGGCACCTAGGTGGCTCAGTCAGTTAAGCATTTGCCTTCGGCTCAGCTCCTGATCTCAGAGTCCTGACGCTGAGCTCTGTACTGGGCTCCCTGCTCAGTGCGGGGTGTGCTTCTCCCCCACTCTCTGCCCCCACCTCACTCATGCATTCGCTCACTCTTTCTCTTTCTGTCTCTCTTCAGCTTGTTTGCTCATTCTCCGTCGTGAATAATGTTAGAACCTCATTAAAGTTTACATAGTTTTTGAAAGCACTGTACACGTAAGGCGCTTAATTCCCTCATGGAATATATAGATATGTTATTTAAATTAAGGACACTTCAGCCTTTCCTTTTCCAGTCTGGAGATTTATGGCAAATAAGCAGGGAATGCTTTTCTGTTTTAGTTGTCTTTCATTGTTACATTCATCCTGGCCCTTCACTGTCAAAATGTATCTTTACAGCAACAGAAAAGGCATTTGATAGTATTTGACGCCATTTCAACTTTCCTTTTTCTTAAATTCATTGCTGCTTTTCCCTTCCAGACATGTTAACATTTCTGCTATGAAAATGGTCCCTATAGGTTTCAAAATCCCCAAGAGAGCACAACTTCATATATAAATACTCATTTCTGTTTTGTTTTTTATATCCCACTCCTTTTCATATGTATATACAACATATCCATTGTAGCATGGTTAATACATTTTCTTGCTGGGTCCCCAAATCCAACACATTCTGCTGTAGTTTAAAACAAAATTTTTTTCTCTTTTAGAGCATTGTTCTCACTTTCACAGTATATCATTTACTTACCTATGTGCTCTGAGAAAAATAAATGGTATATTTTTGTTTTCAGAAATTCAGATCCACTGGAAATTAAGCATATTTGCTAGATGTCACATATTCCTCATTAATCTTCAGCAAACATATCTTCTGATTCACTTTTTTTATTCTTAAAATTTCTGATATAGCTCTCTAAGTATTCAGTTGCTTATGTATATACATGTAGGTATGTGAAAACATGTATGGATGTGTAGGTAGATACTTGTACCTTCCTCTCTACCTTGTTTGATGCAGAATGTGAGGTCGTCATGTCAACCATTTAATTATGTATTCTATTTACCTATATAGAAAATATGAGGGATGTGGAGCACCTCGTTGATTCAGTCAATAGATTGTACAATTCTTGATCTCGGGGTTGTGAGTTCAAATCCCACACTGGGTGTGGAACCCACTTAAAAAAAAAAGAAAGAAAATATGGGTAATAGCTATAAAAGATGGAAATATTGTGAAATAAGGGTAGGTTTGGGACACCTATGTGGCTCAGTTGATTGAGTGTCTGCCTTAGGCTCAGTTCATGATCTCGGAGTTCTAGGATGGAGCCCCGCACCAGGCTCTCTGCTCAGTGGGGAGTCTGCTTCTCCCTCTCCCTCTGATCTTACCCCCACTGCTCATGTTCTCACTCTCTCTTTTTCTATATCAAAATAAAAAATCCTAATAGTAATGGTAGGCTTGTAAAACTTATGAATTCTGTAGGAGTTAAGTTCTAAAAGTGCAGGCCAAATATTTTCTATTCCCAGTTTTTTAAACTAAAAATCAGTCACTGTGCATTCCACAGTTTTCTATAGTTCCTGGGTTTCACATGCTAACATTTTATATCACAACATTTACACTGCATTATTAAAATCTGGAGCTGTACTTTTGAGATATCATCCAATCTTGCCTGCTGAACTAATGAGAAATTCATTAATACTCATTAAATTTGTTCAATAAAAATTAAAGAACTGTTACAAGGATTACTAGCCTGGGGATTCATTTAGTACATTCCACGGGACACTTTCTGTTTACAGCATGCTTAGTTTTTGCCAAAGAATAAAAACTTGCACATTTTGCAGGATTGATGAATGGCATGAGAGATTATGTTTTCATGGCTCTGTCAAAATTTCATTAATTTGATGCCAATGACATAGAATTTATGACAATTCTGCCTGCCGCTGGTGATGTTCACCCATCAGAGGGCTTCCAGAAACATAATCATGAGGCAAATGAATGGGTATAAATATGATTGCAGACACTGGGTTGGCTTTCAGTGAGAATATCACTCCTGAACAAAGTGAAGTATCTGAATTTCTGTGAAATATGTGAAAAAATATTTGTATCTTTTTGTTGAGATGGATTAATTGTGTTCTTTTTCTTTCTACTTAAAGGTTTTATTTATTTATTTTAGAGAGAGAAAGCACAAGTGGGAGGGACAGAGGGAGAAGGAAGGAGGATCTCAAGCACACTCCACTCTTGGCTCTGAGCCTGACTCGGGCCTCGATCCTGGGAACCTGAGATCATGACCTGAACAGAAACCAAGAGTCGGGCACTTAACAGACGGCACCAGCTGGCCCACCCACCCCCCCAATTTAAATATGTGTGTAGTGGTTCAAGGGACTTTATACTAGAAGATGGAAGTTTGGGTTCTACCTCTGCTAATCTCCCATTGTTTCTGTCCTCAGAGGTCCCATCAGATTGCAATTCCTTTCATTCCCAAACACTACAATCCAGACTTTTCATTATTTCAAACTGACCTCCAAAATTAATAAGGTTACACAAGGTAAATAACACTATATGTATTGTTCAAAACCACCAATTCTCAAGTACCTATAATATTTACGATTATTAATGAAGCTCAGATATCTAGATACTTTCCACATTTTAAAAGTACCTGCACATTTTATGAAACCTCCTGATACTGAACACAGTAATGTGTTGGGTTTCATCTCCTTATGCATTCACTGCTCCTAATAGCTAGTGAGAATCTTCTAAAGAAGGAGGCGGGAAATGTCTAGAAAACCTTCTTACTAGATGAGTCTATGTGTGCCCATTAAGGGGAATTACATGTCTATTAAGAGAAAATAACCCTTGAAAAAAACTGAGATGTCTCCATAAAGAGCTGCGTTCATAGCACAGAGCCCAGGGTTGAAGTGGGTATCCTTGAGGGTCCTGTGCACCCTATTAGAATGGTTCGAGAAATTGACCATCTGGAAGTTGTTATTCCACAGCCAACAAAATATACATAAGGAGCCTCGCAGCTGTAAAAGAACTCAGGCCACGAAAAATACCTTTCTAAACATCGACCTTCTATGAAACATATGAATCCTGTCTTTCCAAAATTATATATTTTTAAACGTTACAAAATAAAGTTGGATAATCAAAGGGCCAGGATTTATTTATTTTTTATTTTTTAGCAGTTATTTACAAAAATGCATCTTTATCGTATGCATTTTCCAAAAGTATTCACTCATTTGAATAATAGGGACGAAAAAGTCATAGTTACTAGAATTGAAGTTGTTACTAAGGTATTAATCTTGTTATTGAATATAACATTTTGCCTCACTTTGAGTGAGTTTTGGAGCTGTAACTTCCTGTTTTGTTTTGTTTTTTCATGCATATGTATTATGGACTATCGTAACTTCCCTTACATGTGGAGAATTTTGTCCCCAGCTCCTCTACTACCAAGCACCTGGATATCAAAGCTTTTATTTTACAGCTAAATTATATTAATGGGGAAAACTTGAGACATATTATAATAATAGAACAAACCAAGATATTTTTCTTTTAATGTGGTCACTGGTTCATAATGGCCAAAATATTCCATGTCTGCTTTGACCAAGTGTAATAATGGTGCTGCCACCATTTTTCCCTAAGAAATGAACAATTGACCAGTATTGCTGTTTCTTAGGATAAGACTGCCAATGGTTTTATTCACAGAAGCAAACAGGATACGATTAAAAAATCATTAATTTAATTAATTAAGTACCTCTTGAGTAGCATTTCTGTGCCAGAGGTTGTATGGGCCCTGAATGCAGAGAAATAAAGGAAATGCAGCTTTTGGCACAGAGTGAACCCTAGAAGAAGATGAGTCCATGAACTGAAGCTTCAGGTCAGTCTTTAATGAAGGCCAGGTCTTACAGAGGAGTGAACGTGGGGTGTGGGTAAACTTCCCATATTGAGAGGAATAGCATGGGTGTGCCGTGTGCATATTTACAGTCTCTGTGCCCGCTTTAGCATAGGTTTTAGAATGGTGGGGGATTCTGACCCTTTGCTAAGTAAAATTAATTCAGTAAATATCTAAATAATTAATTGTTGCTTGGCCTTGGTTCTGCTATTTCAGTGAGTTGTGATGGAAGTTTTAAAGTGAGCATAAAGTGATGTATTTAAGAAAGATACAGGGTGGTTGGAATGATTTTATATCCTTACAATACATGTCAGATTATCTTTAATTGCATACCAAAGGGAGTGGTAAGTATAGAAAATGTGTTTCTTCATTCAGCAAATAATTGCTTGACCATTATGTATGAGGAACTGTCTTTTGGAGACACAGCACACTTTATCTTTTATATAGATGGCTGATTTTATATAAGAAAACATATGAATGGTCCCTGATGGGGGTTTTGGTTGAGAAGTCTCTGGTTCTGGGCAGAGCTGACATAACAAGTCAATACAAAGAAACATCTTCTATGCAGTGCTTAATAAAGGGGAAGACGGACACATTTCCCATGGGCAGCCAAGGATGGAGAGACAGGGGAGGACTAGCAAATAGAAATTCAAGAAGAAAAACATGAAGAGTATCAGGAGATAAAAGGGTTCAAGAAGTTGGCAATAGAAAAAGTCCTAAAGGAAACTTCCCCCCCAGCATAAGCTGAAGAGGCCAAGGACTCTTGGGTGCATTCTGTACACATGGCTCCGCAGGGCTGTGCAATTCATCAGGCTCATTCTTTTCAAAGTTTGAGGAGAAGACTGATATAGAGTGACAGCTCAAGGTGCCATGCCCACACCAGGGAAACAGGGATCTAGGGGAAGAGAGAAGCTGCATGAGCCAAGAGCTACAGTTTAGAGTTAAAAGACCCAGGGACATGATCTGCTACATGGTCCCATTTAGAATCGGATGTAAAGCAAACATTTTTTTTTCTCCGTAATTATCCTAAAATGAACCATGGGAGAGGGAATAGAATATCACCAGGCATCTCCTGTATCAGGACTTAAAATTTAACAGGACACAAATAGATTAACACAAAGATTATTACCAGATTTGGGGGACAGGGAGTTTTTAGGTTGCCATTGTTGCTTTGGGCCAAATGAGAAGGTTCCACCAGAATAAGGAATTGAGAGACAAGAAGAAGAATGTGGGAGTGATGGAGATTCATTTCAGACAGAAGTGACGGCACAGTGACTACAGGGGCTAAGATTAGACTTGAGGGGACTCAGCGGATGTGAACGGGCATTGGTTTTGGGGTCAGACAAACCTAAATGGGATTCTCACTCTCCCACTACTCAGTCTAGTAACTTCTGGGATTTCTGTCAGTGCGTTTGTGTTATTAGGGGAATTAGGTGGTAAAATGTCTGCAAAATTATTTTCTTAGTGTTTGGCACATTATAAGCCTTTACCAAATGACAGTCACGTAATTGGGATTGGACCATGGACAGGTGACTAAGTGAAAATCATGGCTGAAAACTATAGGCACACTCTGTGGACAAGGGTCTGAGTCTCTGCGGTACTTGAATCAAGAGCTTTGGACTAGTAAGGATGACTTGCCCAGGGGCAAAGAAGAGTATGACGTGGAGACTGGGGAGAAGACCCCCAAATAGTGGGCCTGTGTTGCTGCTTGGATAATAGTCCAAATGAAATTTCCATATGAACTTTGTACACCATCTTGAAACCAGCCTCTGTGGGCACCTTAGCCAAAGCTAAAGGGGCTGAATTCATAATAACATTGAAAGGGTTTGGACACAAACTGTGTGATCTCTGGTTTTAAAACTCTTTTTAATCTTTCATTTAAAAATCTGAGATTTTTAAATGAAACTCAGAGTAGGGAAATGACTGACCTTCTCCTGACATAGTGAAGTTCTTACCCCTAAGGACTAAGCATGACAGAGAGAGGCCATGCCCAGGGGCTTCTTCTGGTGGAGACACCCGTAGCTGGGACAGGACAGAGGTAGTCTGTTGGGGAGGGAGGACAAGACAAAACTGTGGGACTTCCTTTGTGCCCTCAGACAGTTACTGTAGGAGACCCTGTAAGAAAAGAGTGGTTGGAGATGATTAGAGTTCAGATAAGAACCTGCTCTGTGGATTGTTTACTTCATTGTATTTTAATATCCAAAAAGAGAGCCAGCAGAACCATGCAATAATCAGGGTCTGACCAGTTACCCTTCTGTGCAGAGTGTTCCTGCCAAAGGATATCCTCATCAGTCTCTTATGGACATTGTAAGTGGTTATTAAACTAACATTAAGTTGCTATTTTTATTGGAAGAGTATTAGCCTTATCATAAGAAAAAAGTTCATCATTAACCTGAATTATAACAAGATGTTCAAAGGTTTCAGAACAGAGCTGCCATGTTTTTGCCAAAATAAGCAGACAAAAATAAGCCTTCGCTATTACTCTACATCCTTCATTTAAAAAATCACAATGTTCTCGTACAATGTTACAACTTCGTCTCTTCTCCACCCATCTCCTTTGATGACATCACCACAGAGCTGGAACCAGTCAGCGTCAGAAAAGCTGAGATTGCATCTACACTTGTAACAAAGTTTGGTTTGGTCTCTGAAGGTCAGAGTGTCTGAGTGTACCTCTCAACTTGAGCACCAATCAATTCAATCCACAAGCAAGATGGGTCATATCGTTGGGAGGGAAAGGAAAGGAGAGCGGCTCTAAGCATGTCGACCTCATCAGGACTCAGCACAGTGCAGACCACAGCCTGACACCTGTGAGCACGTCCGTGGGCTGATTAATGGGCTGTCACCTTAGTTGTTGACTGGTGAATTATTTATACTTATAAACCGCTAAATAATTTAAAGCTGATATCTTAAATTACAGCTGAGAGTGACAAGGAGAAGGTGGCCTAAAACTCCAACCAGAGAGATCAATGCCCTTGTTCTCAAGGCACTTTAGAACACAATTCCTGCTGACTGTTCTCAGAAAAGAAAAGGAAAACAGAAAGTGTGTCGAACTGGTGTAGCATGTTGGAGAAGGTAAAATGCTTCAGCAATCAAAGACAAAGTTGCTTTCTTTAAACAAAACAAACACGGTCCAACTCTGAAGGATGCTAGGATTACATAATAATAAAAATATTTGGCTTCCAAATGTAATCATGAAATCTAGACCCATGGTATGTTTTAAACTTTGGCTCAAAGAAATTTACTGGGCTCTGTAACACGGAAGAGCTGGGTGCACATTTCTATTGTCACCTGTGGCTACTGCATTACATTTCGTTTTGTTTTGTTTTATAGAACAGCAAAGGCAGCTTAGAAATAAAATAATAGTTAACATAATGCGGACATGGGGGAGGCAGGATATGGGGCTACAAATGATCAATTCCAGGACATTTATATGGAGAAGAACAAAAGGAAGGGGGAATTGAGAAGGAGAAAAGTTAAGCCTCTTAGTATCTTTTTCTTGCCACAAAAAAATAAATAAATAAATAAAAATTAAAAAAAAATAAAAAGAGAAGGAAAAGAAAATATCCTAAATAACCAAATAGATTGAAGAAAGTTAAAACTGGTTCTTGCATACCATTTAAGGACATTAAATACGTGTTGTGTAAATAAGAGAACAATGTTTTAAGACAGCATTGCCATATTGCAATGGGGCTTTTCCATTAACTGAAGTGATATATCCTTTTTTGTCTTTTTAAAAAGTTGATGAAAACACCACCACCAACAACAACAAAAAACCCTAGTGTGTGTGTGTATGTGTGTGTGTATGTAAAGCAGGATATCAAAGAAAAATGGAGCTATCATGGATTCCCAATTTCTCTGATCACTACCTTTCTTCACACATTTCTTAAAAGTCTCCTCTGATGGTGTCTTCTATAGGTATATCCTTTTTTAAATGCTGAGTTACCTGTAAATACCTATATCCAGTGACTATTCAATATTGGACTCTTGTTGCTCTGTTGAGCTGCTCTGAAATTACTAGTGGCTTGCCTTGTAACCTGGCTTCTTACAAAGAAGCTTTAATAGGGGAGCCTGGGTGGCTCAGTGGGTTAAAGCCTCTGCCTTTGGCTCAGGTCATGATCCCAGGTCCTGGAATCAAGCCCCCCATGGCGGCGCTGTGCTTGGGAGGGAGCCTGCTTCCCCCTCTCTCTTTGCCTGACTCTCTGCTTACTTGTAATCTCTGTCAAATAAATAAATAAAGAAAAAAAAAAGAAGCTTTAATATATTTGCCTAAAGTTGCATAGGGCCAAATTCCCAGAGTCTAGTTCTTTACCTGAAAGAAAAGAAAAGAAACAAAAGAAAAAAAAAGTGAACTTAATTGACTTTTTTTCTTTTTTTCTTTCTTTTCCTCTTCTTCTTCTTCTTCTTCTTCTTCTTCTTTTTTTTTTTTTTAAGAAAAGTTGTTGAGTTATGATGGCAAATAAAGAAAAAATGTGCATGGGCCTTAAGACCATACAGCCTCGGGGATGTTATCAACCAGAGGCAACCAGACCTCTGTATGAGAGGACAGCCTGCCTTGTTTGCCATGAACCAGCAATGCTCAATGTCATCCTCTTACTTCCAGAAGGAACTTTCTGGATTCTCTGTTCCTACAATGAAATGATAATTCTGCAAACCTGTTCTTGATTTCTCATTTAGTCTTCTCACAATTTGACTAGACACTCCCTGTCATTTTCACTAAGGACAAGGGCAAAATTCTGGAGTGATCAAGTTCTAAACAAGTTATTCTCCTCTCCCTAGATTTTATAGGCTTGCTTAGTGATACAATTATATTCAGTTTCCAAATTTAGGTATAATCATCTCCTTCTTTGTAAAGGTTAATAGACACTTAAGAATACCAGCAAGTGATTGGATAGGCTTCTAAATTTGGGATACAGGGGGAAAAAAAAAAAAAAAAACTTGACTTAGCCCTACTTGACTTTTTTATTGAACTTGACTTTCAATAAATATTGAAATATTTAGTTTTAATATTATACCTGCCATGGACGTGCTGACTTCCAAATTTGTTTATTCACTACCATGAACTCTAGGTTCATATAATAAACTGTTTATATGACTGCATCTAACTTTGTTGAGTGATAAGTGCCTAAAACTTAATGTGTAAAAACAAAATTTTTCACATTAGGCTACTTGGTTTTTCTCAATATTTCTTGCCATCTCAGTTAATGGGCTACTCTTTATCTGTTCTTCTAATCCCAAATTAAATCCTGTATAGTTACTGTTTCTTCCTCAAAGTCCATATCTAAGCACTGACTAAACTTCAAAACATACCTATAATCAGAACTTTCTATTAGGGCAAGATCTTCATTGAAGAATATCCTATATACTATTCCAAAATTTCTCATAAAAAACAAAACAAAACAAAACAAAAATATAACAAGCTTCTGGTTCAGACCAAATGGCCTAGACTTCTTTCTCCCTGGTACTCTCCTCCTAGCACAAATAAAAACATTTGAAATGACATAAGAAACAAGAATTCTGACAGAAGTTGAGAAGAACAAGCTTGGGAGACAAGGATGAGGAGGCATGTAATCGCCCCACCCAGTAGAGGAGATAACTCACACCCAGTGTCTCTGACGACTGACCGACTGACCGAGCAGAAGGCAGTGCAGGCTGTCTCCTTCCCCTCTTGGCTTGGACAAAGGCAGATGAGCTAACACACCAACAACAAGGGAGAATGCTCTTATTCCCCATGGAGCCAGAGACTCCCTTCCCCACAGAGAGGTATGAATTTGGAAGGCGAGATCTGCCAGAGGGATTCAGCCTTAGCAAGAGGATCAGAGCCAAGAAGGTCCTTTGTGCCCAGGGGACTGAGACTCCTGTCCCCTACCTAGAGATACCAGAGGCCTGGGGACACCACCTCAAGAAAAACCTGATTTGCAACATTCTCTGTCCTTAATAAGCAGGGGGTTTCTGCTAACAAGTGCCCTCTTCGGGAAGCCTCTTTGTCTCCAGAGGCTTGAGTCCACTGTCCTTCACCAGGAGGAAACATCTGGATGGGTAGACACAGCCACATGAGCTGCCTGTCTTGAAGAGCTTCTTCGTCCAGATAAGCCTGACTTCCTCCCGCACTGAGAGAAACCTAGCCAATCTGGCAGGGAAACCCTGTCTGCTCCCACCCAAGCACTACCACGTGGACAGTGGAAGTCCTAGCAGCACCAGATAACCAAGCAAACCAAGATAAAACCACAAATATACTGAAGATTAAATTATCATGGGAAATCCAGCCCCCAAAAGTCTTAACTGAGCTCCCTGGTGTTGGGACTATCTGACAAGATTCCTAAAGCAGCCATCATAAAAACGCCTCTGGTAGTGATGTCAAATTCTCTTGAAACAAAAGAAAAATGGAAATTCTCAGGAAATAAATAGAAATTATAAAAAAAAAAAAGAGCCAGATACAGAACTAAAATGTACAATAACACAAAATTCAAAACAAAACAAAACAAAACTTTCCCATGGGTCAAACAGTAAAATGAAGATGACAGACAGGAGGACCAGCACACTTGAGACCTAAGGACAGATCAGATCAATAGGATTTGCCCAATCTGAATAACAGAGAGAGCAAAGTAAACTAAAAAACAAACAAACAAACAAACAAAACAAAAACCACAAAGCCTCAGGGACTTGTAAGGCATGAATGGACAACTTGAAATCTCAGAAGAAATTGAGAAAAAGAATAGGCTAAAAGAATATTTGAAGAAATAATAACTGAAAACTCCCCAAATTTGTTGAAAAATGTAATTTCAGAAAAGACAAGAAAATCTCCAAAAGAATAAACACAAAGAAATTCACACCAAGATACACAGTAAGTAAATTGCTACAAGCTAAAGATGAAGAAAAAAATCTTAATGGTAGCCAAAGGGAAATGACAAATGACATATAAGAAACCCCTTCTTTTTTTTTCTTTTTTTCTTTTTTTTTCAGTTTTCTTTTTTTTTTTCCAATTTATTTATTTTCAGAAAAAACAGTATTCATTATTTTTCCACCACACCCAGTGCTCCATGCAAGCTGTGCCCTCTATAATACCCACCACCTGGTACCCCAACCTCCCACCTCCCCGCCACTTCAAACCCCTCAGACTGTTTTTCAGAGTCCATAGTCTCTCATGGTTCACCTCCCCTTCCAATTTACCCAAATTCCCTACTCCTCTCTAACGCCCCTTGTCCTCCATGCTATTTGTTATGCTCCACAAATAAGTGAAACCATATGATAATTGACTCTCTCTGCTTGACTTATTTCACTCCTTCTAATGACAACAAACTTCTCATTTGAGTCTGTGAAGGTCCAAAGAGAATGGTATAAAACTCTGTAAGAACAAATACACTTTTTTTTTTCCCTTCAAGAGCTCATGGAATATTTATCAAGGTAGATTATATCCTGCACCATAAAACAACTTTCAAGTGGTCCCTGGCTGACTCAGTCCATAGTGTGTACAACTCTTGATCTCAGGGTCACAAGTTTGAGCTCCACATTGGGTGAGGAGCCTACTTTAAAAAAAGAAAAAGGAAAATATCAACAAATTGAAAAAAATTGAAATCATGTCAAGGGTGTTCTCTGCCCATGATAGACTCAAACAGAAAATCAATAACAAAAAGAGGATAATTTCTAAACACATAGAAATTAAGCAACACACTTATATGTAATCCATGGGTAAAAGAACAAGTATCTAAGAAATTAAAAATGCATAGAACTGAAAGAAAATTAAACTGAGAATATGTATATCAATATATAGGATACTGCTAATGCAATACTGGGAGAAAGATTATACTATTGTGACAGTTAATTTTAGGTGTCATCTGGGAGGATGTTTTTAGAAGAGACTGATTTTTAAATTGGTGAACATTGAATAAGCAGATTGCCCTCCACAATGTGAGTAGACCTCATCCAACCAGTTAAATGTCTAAGTAGAACAAAAAGACCCATCTCCTTGAGCAGACAAAAATTCTTCCGAACAAAGGCCTTCCTTGAGATTTCATTTGTACCATTGACTTCCCTGAGTTTTAAGCCTGCTGGCTCATGCTACAAAGCCTTTAAAATTGTGTGCACCAATTTCTTATAAGAAATATCTTTTTTCTCTATTTCTTAAATATGTTTGATGACCCAGACTGAGGAAATTATAAACCAATATCACTCATAAATTTAAATGCAAGACTTCCAAAAATATGGTAGTAAACTACACCCAACAATGTATAAAAATAATTATGACCAAAAGTGATTTATTTTACATATGCAAAACCAATTTAATATTAAAACTTCAATTTAATCCATGACATCAAAAGGCTTAAGAAGAAAAAGCACATAATCAGGGTGTGTGGGTGGTATAGTCGGTTAAACATCCAACTCTTGGTCATGATCTCAGGTCATGAACTCAGGCTACTGAAATTAAGTCCTGCCTTGGGTTCTGCACTCAGTGCAGAGTCGGCTTAAGGCTCTCTCTTCCTCTCCCTTTGCCCATTTCCTCGGCTCTCTCCCTCTCTCCAAAATAAATAAATAAATCTTCAAAAAAAAAAAAAAAAGGAGAAACACATTGATTTTTTTCAGAAGTATTTAAATCCAATACTTATTTATATTTAAAAAAAAAACCTGGTAAGTAAGAAATACAGAGGAATTGCCTCAATTTGGTAAAGAATATTTACAGAAAACTTACTGCTAACATCATAGTAAACAGAAGAAAGACAGTTATTTCTCCATAGGATCAAGAATATGCAAGAATGTCTGTTCTAACCACTTTTATTGGAAAGTTATAGCTGTTTCAATAGGTCAAGAAAAAGAAGTAAAAGGCATACATATTAAAAAATAAAGAAATCATATTGTCTGAAGTTGCAGGGAACATGATTATCTACATGGAAAATTCTAAGGTACTGATACAAAAATTCCTAGAACTGATAAGCAAATTCAACAAGGTTATGAAACACAAATACAATGTATACAAATCATTGTTATTTCTATATATAAAGAGTGAACCTACAAAAACAAAATTATAAACAATACCATTTGTAATTGCTCCAAAGAAAATGAAATGTTGAGGTATGCAGTTAAAACAAGCACAGAATTTATATGCTGAAAATTACAAAATGCTAATGAAAGAAATTAAAAAAGACTTAAGTGAAAAGCTATACCTTGTTCATGGATTATAAGGAACAACTTATTAAAGGTGCTAATTCTCCTTATCACTATATATAAATGTGAAATCCCACATATGTATTTTTTAAAGATTCCATTCATTCATTCATTTGACAGAGAGAAAGAGGGAAAGAAGCAGAGGGAGAGGGAGAAGGAGACTTCCCACTGAGCAGGACCCTGGGATCATGACCTGAGCCAAAGGTGGATGCTTAACCAAATGAGCCACCCAAGTACTCCCCATCAAATTATTATGTAGACAGAAAATCTTTTTTTTAGTATTTTATTTATTTATTTGAGAGAGAACATGAGCAGGGGATGAGAGGCAGAGGGACAGGAAGAAGCAGATACCCTGCTGAGTGGGGAGTCTGAGGCAGGGCTTGATCCCAGGACCCTGGGATTATGAGCTGAGCTGAAGACAGACACTTAACTGACTGAGTCACCCAGGTATCCCTAGATATAGAAAATCTTATTCTAAAATAGATATGCAAAACACTGGCCATAGAATAGTTAAAACAACTTTTATAATTGAACATAAAGTACTAGCAATCCCTCTATTTCCTATCAAGACTTATTTATAGCTATGGGAATCAAGACAGTGTAGTACGGAGGAGACAGTGACATATAAATCAATATAATCAGATAGAGGCCTGGAAACTGACCCATACAAATATGCTTTAGTGATTTTTTAAAGAAAGATACAAAAGGAATTCAGTGAAGGAAGATTAGCTTTCTTAATAGATCATGCTGGAGCTGTTGGAGGTCCCTAGGGAGAAAAAAAAATTAATTTTCAATGAAACCTCAAATCTTACACAAAAAAATTAACCTAAAGTGCATCAGGGAATTTAATGTAAATGTAAAACTATAAAACTTTTAGAAAAAAACAACATGGAGGGAAGCCACTGGGATTGAAGTCAAGGTTAGGAGCTCTTAGATGACCCCCAAAGCACAATCCATTAAAGGAGCAATTGATAAATTAAATCTTTCAAATACTTTTTTACATTTCAAAGGTCCATAAAGAGGATGAAAAGACAAGCTACAAACTGGGAGAAAATATTTGCAAACCACACATATAACATAGAATTAGTATTTGGAAGATACAAAACATTGCTATAACTCAACATTAAAAAATAAGCCTTTCTACTGGAAAATGGGCAAAAGGCATGAAGAGACATTTCACTGAGGAGGATATACAAATGCAAAGTCAGCACATTAAAAGGTGTTTGATAATCAGTCATCAGGACACAGAAGTTAAATCGCAGTAAGATGTTACTAGGTTAACTATCTGAATGGCTAAAAATAAAACAAAAAAACAGAGAAAAACATAACATCAAATACTAGGGAGGATGTAGTGAAACTCGGTCACTCATTATATGGCTATTTAGAAAGTAAATGGTACATCTACTCTGGAAAACAGTTTGGCAGTTTCTTATAAAACTAAAGATACAATTACCACACAATAAGGCAATTGTGATTTAGGCCACTTGTACCAGAAAAATGAAAACGTAGATTTTACAAATGTTCACCTTTATTCATAATAGCCAAAAACTAGAAAGAGTCCAGACGTCCTTTGAAAGATGAATGGTTAAATAAGCTGTGGTATATACATATCAAAGAATACTATGTAGTGATAAAAAGTAACAAACTATCTGCAACAACTTGGGTACCTTTTCAGGGAAATGGTGCATGACATATAGCCAATTCCATGCTGTGTGATACTATTTATTTAACATTTCAAAATGACAAAATTTTAGAGCTCCAAGGTGTAAGTGGTTGGGGGCCCGGCATGACCCTGTACAGGTGGGGCAACTGTGCATCAGTAGTGAAAGGAAGAGAAAGGAAAGTACTGATGGTCCTAAAAACAGCCTAAGATAGAGACTGCCATCAGATAATCACCTCCAAAAGGAAAGAACCCATCTCTGAGCTGCATTTTCAGCAAGCTTATCTGAAAAACCCAGAGAAACTAGGAGGGATATTTTTGGCTCCAGATTATAGGTAAGTTAAAAACAGACCGTGGAGCTCTCCTAAGGGGTCACAGGAGGAGAAGCGATAGTTGGGGTAATTCTCAAAGACCTCAAAAATACTCAAAATACTCATATATATATATATATATATATATATATATATATATATATATCTCCTGCCCTGTTTGGAATGTCAGAGACCCACCAAGAGGAAGGTGGGGGAAAAATGTTGAAAGTGGAATTTATATTGGGCAAGGCTGAAAGACAGGGGATGAAGGGAAGAGAGAACATTGATTTACTGAAAGTAGGGATAGTAGCAATTCAGAATAAGGGAGGTAGGTAACAGAAAAAAACGTTTTGCGAAAAGAAATTGAGATGGCACAGAGGAAGGAGGCCTTACACAGAGAGGCAGGAATGCTATGCTAATCAACCTGAAATCCTTACAGGTCAATTTCCTGAGGTATGAAAACTCATCTCACTTGATCATGACGACAGAAGAAATTGCACATGGGCCTCTAAGCATAGGTACTGTAGTAGTAAAGAGCCAACCAAGCTGAATAATGAAGTAACACACAAGGGAAGCACATTCAACAACATGGTAAGATAAAATTTAAAATGAAACCAGATTAAAATCATTATCTGGTATTGTAAAAGGATCTAAAAAAAATAGGAATAAGTTAAAAAAAATGCTATATATCAAGGACAAAGGTAAGGAAGATGGAGTATCTTTGCCATCCCCAACAGAACATGTAGAAAACCAAAATAATGGAGTTAACAACAACAACAACAACAAAACAAAAACTCAAAACTGACAGAAAATTAAAGGTGACTTTATTTCTTAGGGAGAGGGGAATTGAGCCTAGTTACTAAATGGGAACTTTGTTTCACTGAAATATTTCACCAGAAGAGTCAACATTCAACACATTTTAATAAAAACACTTAAAGTAAGAAAATACCACTTTAGACATCAAGGCAAAAAATACAAGCCACTAATGAGGGAAATAAATCAGACTGATATCTTATTTATCAAAAATAACACTTCATATCAATAAAATGTTAAGCATCATGTTTAAAATATTTAAAATAAGAAAGTAAAATGTTGTAGCCTTAATCAAATTATTAGTCAAAGGATAGGTTACAGAAATAGTGAAAATTTGTGCAAGACCCTGAAGTGTTTTTCCCACAGATTCTTCCTGAGAAAAGAACAAATGTCAAACAACCACATATTAGTGAAAAGTAGAAATATGTTTAACTGTAGAACTAAGACCAGCAGGTGGGAATAACTTAATAGAGTAGGCTTGCCATTCACGACAACATGGATGGACCTAGGTGCTATTGTGCTAAGTGAAATGAGTCAGACAGACCTAAACAATTACTGTGTGATCTCACTTACATGTGGAATCAAAAAAAAAAAAAAAAACAAAAAAAAACCAAAACCAAAATAAATGAACAAACAAAACAAAGCAGAAACAGATTCACAAATACAGAGAACAAACTGATGGTTGCTAGAGGGAGAAGGGTGGGAGGATGGGCAAAATAGGTGAAGGGAATTAAGAAGCACAAACTTCCAGTTCTAAAATAAATAAGTCCTAGAGATGGAAAGTATCCCATAGGGACTATAGCCAAAAATACCGTAATAACTGTGTGGTGAGAGATGGTGACAGATGGTGACAACACTTATCGTGGTGAGCACTGAGTAATGTATAGAATTATTGAATCACTGTGTTGTATGTCTGAAACTAATATAAACATTGTATGTCAACTGTACTTCAATTAAAAATAGAATCAAATATATAAAATAAATAAAACCAAAATCAGCACTTGCAAATGTTGAAAGAAAGAAAGAAAGAGGAAAGAAGAAAAAAGAAAGAAGAAAGAAAGGAAGGAAGGAAGGAAGGAAGGAGGAAAGAAAAAAGAAAAGAAAAGAGAGAAAGAGGAGAGAGAGAGAGGAAGGAAGAAAGGGAGGCAGGCAGGTGTGTAAATGTTACATTTTCTGACAATACAGATACATTAATACCAAAAGTAATAAAGTAGAAGATAAATGAAGAAACTGAATGGGAAGTAGAATAAGTTTATTGATAACATCCTCTGTATTAAAGAAAACACATTTAATTAGATGTTGGTGACCAAGAGGAGGAATAAGAACAAGTTTCAGGGCACCAACAGTATCTAAAGAAAAAAAGAGAACTAAACGTCTTTTTATAAACTCATAGTAAACATAATCACTAGAACAATAAGCCATAACTGTATGAATGCCACAAGATCCACCCAGTAAAGAGTCAGAATGAAAGATAGTATATAAGAAAAGGAACCACAAATAAAATAGTACATTGCATCAATGAGTACAATTAGCTTACTTCAACTACAATCAGAACTCATCCCTAGCTAGTCTTTGTTGTTGGAAGAAAGAAATCACAGATAAATAGGAGGAGAACGTTAGAATGAACACTGTGGTGTAGGGTTTGAGTCAGAGATATAAGTGTAAACTCACATTTATTTTAGAAGAATAGAGATACAGATATAATATACATAAGTGGGCACACGTTGGGTCTATACATATGTATATTTCCTATCTGTGTTTGCTGAAAGTGCCTAGAAACAGTGATATTCTGGTAGTCAAAAAATACCTAGTCCCCAGATCTTGGTTTCTTAATGCTGCTCTCCAGTTAGAGGAACCAGGGCTTCTTGGAGAAATGGATGATTCTGGAGCCAGGATCAAGAAAATACAAGATGAGCCTGGCACACCTTATAGCGCCCACAAACACAGCAGTGTATATATTTATGCAGGCATGTCAAAAGGACACAGAACTCAGAATGAAAGAAGTACCAATGTCTAATACTAGACCGATCTAAGCAACAAAGTGAATAATGCCAGTATTGGATTATAGACCAAAGAATAATGTAAATATCGAGTCCATGGTAATATAAACAAATGACTAATACATAAATAAGATAAGGATAAGAGGCAAAATTTCCCTACAGATTACAAATGAAGATATATGCTCCCAGGGGATAGAACTCAATTTTTCTCCCCAAGTGTGAAACTGACTAAAGATTCACTTCTGAAGAATACAGAAAGGGAAAAGTAGTCACTTTCGAGTCTAGAAACCTGGGGAGAGGTAATGTATCCTTAACTCAACCACTTTGAGCTGTCTTTACCTGCTCATCCACACCTTTCCAAAATACAGCTGGTGGGAAAAAGAATGTATGACTATGCGAAAAAAAGCAATCCACATTCTTCTCAGCCCTGGACTACTACATGAGAGCGAGATAATTTCTTTGTTCTTTAAACCATTGATTTATAGAATATCTTGGTTATAGCTCCTTAGCTTATCCATGAAATCTGATTAGTGACCCACTTTTCCTTCTGATATCCTTTCCTTTTGAATTCCTTAAATTCCTTTGGCCCAGTCTGAAACCACATAGTTTGCTTGTATCAGACAATTAAGAGACTTGATAACCACTTACAAGATTATGTTTCTTTGCCCAGGGATAACTGCATTTTAAAAGAAGTGCAAATGAAGCAGACATTCTTGGATGAATTAATCTCTCTCAATGGTAAATTTCAAAAAAAAAATCATTATTGGAAGACGAGGGAGAGAACTGGAGGTTGTTAAACAAATGTATTTGTTAAGAATATGCATGAATAAATGAAACCAGGTGAATGCCATCACTATAGCCTCACGTATCTACCTTCATACGGCAAATGGTGTGTGAAGGGATATTCAATGTCATGAGTAGCAGGGAAATTAATTCATTCCAAGATTTTTTTTATTTGACACTGTTGAATATTTAAACTTAAGAGCATATATGACTCAACCATTAATGTATTTCCCATTTGAATGTCTGCTTGTCTTTAGACAAAAGCATTCCATGGAAATAAGGCAAGCAAGTGTATTAAGAACAGAAGGCCATAAACAATCCATGATTTATGACCTATACAAAAAAAGCTGGCCACGACAGTCTTCGAAATTTTTAAAATTTCTTGTAATTGAAACACTCAAAATTGTGAGACTTGGCATTCTTATTTTAAACCTTAGCAATTTCTTTTTGGACAGGTAGAATCATGTAATTCTATGATTCTAGGGAATCATAGAATTCATAGAATTCTATGATTCTAGGGAATCATAGAATTACATGATTCAGAATTTGAGAGGCAGAGCAGGTGTTAGGGAACATCTCATCCACCACCCCGTGGTGTCTAGAGTCCAATGCCAAGGTCCTGGTCCTCCTCACTTTACTGGCGGGCACTGTGCCGACTCCACAACTAGAATCTCTTGTCCGGAAGGCGGTTCCAACTCCCACACTCTCCTTGCTAAAGAAAGAGACACAACTGGACACCAGCATTAGCTACTTTCCTCCGTTTATATCAACCAGTGTCTTCCCGTCTTTCAAGTCTTGTTGTATGCTTACTCAGACTATGCAAAGCAAATACTCAGCTTTTTCTCCTAGTTCTTATTAATTTCATCCTGACAAGATTTTGTTTAATTGGCCACATCCTAAGAGAGTTGGTATGTGGGCTCTATTGTTTTTTTATTCCCAGGACTCTGTAATATTTGTCTGAATGACTGTTGGAAGATCTGCTTTAGTAGATTTTTAGTAACTTGAGTAACTTTATCCCTCACAAGAATTTCTTTGTGGAGTCTAATATGGAAGACCAGGGCTTGGCAAACTCTTTCTGGAAAGAAGGGGATCCATAAAGCCTCTGTGGTGATCACTCAGTTCTGCAGTTTTAGCACCGAAGCAGTCATAGAAAATATGTAAAGGGATGAATATTGCTGTGTCATAATAAAACTTTATTTGCAAAAAGAGTGGGTGGGCCAGCCTTGGCTCAAGGGCTGAAGTCTGACAATCCCTATGATGGATGGTTAGATGTGAGGTTGCTTTGTTAATGTACATAAAATTTGAATTAACCACTCTTTAAATATTTGGCAAGTATGTTCAGTACTGGACCTGCTTTCCCAAAGCTAGAAAATAGCACTCATTGTGCATAAAGTATATCCTAAATGAGTAACATTATATATGTGTGTAATTTGTGTTATTTACATATCACCTCATTTGGTAACATAGGTAGACAGGTTGAAGTAGTTAAAAGTAGTCTGATACTTGGAAGCTATAGGTTTTACTAACCAGATCATTTTCTACTTACTGTAACATCATGGGCAAATAGCAGAATATTCCTGCCCTACAATTTTTGAAAGTGAATGCATCACTATCCACATTTTCCCTGCTCACACACTGGTATGCTAGATGTCCTTGCATTGCCTATGACTTCCAGACCAACCTTGGGGATGTGAGAACACATCCAATACAACAATATAGATTCAAAAATTGCCATAAATAGGAGGTGGGGCAAGTGTTAGAACAGAAGGCCCTTGGCCAGTATCTGGTAGGGTCAGTCTTGATAAATAGAGTGTGTGGGTAAAACATAAATTTCAGCATCCACAGACATCTGACAGGCAAGACAAAAGTAGCAGAGGAAAATTTAAGAAGGAAAACGGAAATTATACATTAGAAGTGTGATACAATCAGCTTAGCGATCCCAGTAAACAGTGGTGAATTTTCCGGGAGACTTTCAGTGGGACTGGCCAAAACTTTCAGATAAATAGCAAAGATAAGAATCTGGATCCAACAGAGAGACAACCCCTGATCTTTAAGATATAAAGACAAGATGCGATTCTCTGTGCTTTTTCCGTGAACACACACTCCCCTGACTTCTTCATTTCACTGAATTTCCAAAGCTATCCTTGACCTGTTTTATCTTTACTTTCTGCTTGGCCTTCATAGAAATCACTCATTTACAACCTTCAGTCAAATAAATTGTTCTGGTGTTTTCCTTCTGGCTTTTAATTCTCCTATTGTAAAGCCTGCAGACACCATAGACTACTATTTATTTTGTATCCTTACCCATAATATCTTGGCTCCAAATTTAGGTCCCTAAGCTATCTAAATTGTTCTGCTAACCAAATTAAATCCCAGAGCTTAGAGCAGCCACAGAAAAGGTTTCCTACATCTCATCCTGGTGCTTTAATTGAAATTAAAGTAAATTATTCACACAGTGCACATTAATGTTGGCGCTGCTCCTTCTGCCTTCTTCCCAAATGACATTATGAGTTATGCCAAACTAAACTCATTTCCATTTTTGATATGGTTAACGAGTGGTAGATGAGGGGAATGCCATTGACAGAGTATAACTTGATTTCAGTCAGGCATTTAGGAAAAACAATGACTCTCTTACTTTCCTTTTGGATATGACTAATAAATATTAATTGCATGATACAAGGATATTTAGATAAAAATTGCCAAGATTTGATTAATTGATTGATAAGAATGAGAAAGGAAAATTCCACTCTAGTCATTTTCTTCATTTCCTCTTTGACCAAGCTTTGTGTATCAAATGCTATGTCACCATTCAAAGTGTTTTTGAAGATTAATGCCATAAGATATTTTTTAAGGGGATGAAACTATGTGTATAAGCATTGTATGTGCATGTATCTGTATCTCTATCATCTATCTATCTATCATCTACCTAGTTCAGGGGGAAAAGACTGGTTGGAAACATGCTGTTGTTTCAAATGCTGTCTCTGAATGATGGGATTTAGGTTAATTTTTTGTCCCCTTTATTTTCCAATATTTTCTAACCTTTAGGCAGCAAATACCATTATCTTTTCAATAATAAAATAAAATTATATGAATTATGGATAGATTAAACTGTGGTCAAAGCCAACTAGTAAAAGTGAGTGAAACTAAATGCAAAGCCCTACATCTCCATGCCAAAATCAATATAAGTGTATGTGGGGTAGAAGAGACACTTGCTGTTTACTCAAAAAAATCTGTCAGGCAATTGCACTACTGTTTACCCAAACAATACAAAAATACTAATTTAAAGGGATATATGCCCCCCAGTGTTTATAGCAACATTATCTACAATAGCCACATTATGGAAACACCCTAAATATCCATTGATTGAAGAATGGATAAAGATGATGTGATATATGCAACGGAATATTACTCAGCCATATAAAGAATGAAATATTGTTGTTTACAATGACATAGATGGAGCGGGAGAGTATTATACAAAGTTAAATAAGTCAGTCAGAGAAAGACAAATACCATATGATTTCCCTCATATGTGGAATTTAAGAAACAAAACAGATGAACATAGGGGGAAAAAAAGAGAGAGAGGAAAACCAAGAAATGGACTGCTAACTATAGAGAACAAACTGATGGTTACCAGAAAGGAGGTGCGTGGGGGGATGGGTGAACTAGGAGATGGAGATTAAGGAGGGCACTTGTGCTGAGCGCTGGGTGATGTATGGAAGTGTGGAATCACTACATTGTACACCTGAAACTAGTATCACACTGCATGTTAATTAACTGGAATTTAAATAAAAACTTGAAGAAGATCTGGCATCTTAGCTAGGCTTAGGCACAAAAGGAACCTGCAGGGTCCCAATTCCTAAAAGAACTAGGAGGTGCCAGGTCCTGCAGTCAAAGGTATTTTGAAGAATTCCAGTCTCTGCTTCTCTCAGGGAATAACAATTCATAGCTCATCACAGAAACCTTGGGTCCCTTCATCATTGCATCCAGAATTCTCTCCACTCCAGCTGCTCCAGAGTTCCTCCCTTGCTGCCCCTACCCTTGGACATGAATTCCCACAGCTCACCGGTAATCCCACCTCAGTGTTCACTTTCCAGTTCCGATCCAGTCAGAATCCAAATAGTTATTGGTGCTGATCCCCAAACAATTGGCCCCAGATGGGTTCATGAATGCATGTCACATTTCATTTTCCCAAGTTCATGAAGTGGAAGTGAATGTTTCCATACTTAGAACTTTGTGAAATCAGAACTGATGCCCCATGTCTGAAATGTTCCCCAAGATTTTCTTAAAGTGCTCAAGCTCTTATTCGGTGTTAGGGTTAGTAAGTCTTGGGGCACCTGGGTGGCTCATTCTGCCAAACATCTGACTCTTGATCTTGTCTTGGGTCATGATCTCAAGGTCGTGAGACTGAGCCTCCGTGGGGCTCTGTGCACAGCAGGGAGTCTGCTGGAGACTCTCTCTCTCTCCTTCTTCTTCTTCCACTTCCCCCACTCATGCTTTCTCTCTTTCTTTCTCTAAAATAAATAATCTTTTCTTAAAAAAGATTAGTAATTTTTTTTAAGATTTTATTTATTTATTTGACAGACAGAGATCACAAGTAGGCAGAGAGGCAGGCAGAGAGAGAGGAGGAAGCAGGCTCCCCGCTGAGCAGAGAGCCCGGTGCAGGGCTCGATCCCAGGACCCTGAGATTATGACCTGAGCAAAAGACAAAGGCATTAACACACCAAGCCACCCAGGTACCCCTAAAAAAAGATTAGTAATTTTTACAAAGCTCAGCCTTTTCGTATTGACTGCAGGATTTTTCCTGTGTATACCATGTATTTCTTTATGTCATTAATCATTGGTAAAACCTCACTGTTTTCCCCCCAAAACAAGGAGAATCACTGAAGGTATGGAAGCATATTAAGAATAACAGGTGAGCAACTAAAGAAAGATATTGTCTTTTTATAAAAAAGGTCATAGTCATAACATTGAATTTCTATTATTCAATGAGATGTTTAGATTATATAGACTCAAGACTCATTATTGCCTAGAATCATTATTTTATATGACTTAAAGATTCCAAAATGACGGGTGAAATGCAGTATTCTCAGAAGAAATTCCTATAGTCTACTCACCCTTCCAACCTTATCTTTTCATTTCGACATTCCTTTCTTGCTGTTAAGAGAGAATGAGGAGAAGTCAGACGAAAATAGAGATGGCTTCTCTCTGTCCCTTGTGGGGTCATATGGTTATGGTTCATTGAAGTTCCTCCCTAAGTGGGATTTCATATTTTACTTAAGGTACTTTGTTTAATATTCTATGTCTGTGAACTCGAGTGCCAGAAGAGCACGTGACTTTCAGGGTCTGTAGTAGATCTTCGATTCTAGTAAAGCCAGATGACAGGAATATTTTGAAAGGCCAGTTTTAATTTTCTTCTATATCCAGAGCTTACTGAAGAAATCATAAACTGGATAGTATTATAATAAACAGCAGAATGCCTAAGTCAGAACTTGAGAAGAACCTCCATCATTTAGTAACACTGTATGAGCCATCAATTTGGTCTTCTTTCTACCTCAGCTAACTGATTTTTTTTTTTGTTTTGAAGTGACTGTGGCACAGTAAAGAGAAAACTGTATCTTTCTGTCTGGAAAGAATAATTTCCCATTGAGGTATGAAATTTAAGATTTGTCCTTGCCAGTCTTAAGAGTATCATTGAGAAGTAGTGGGTTTAGCCAACAGTCTGCTTTGTTTGTGTATGTATGTACCACATAAATGGTGAGGCTTATAGGGTAAGCAGTGCACTCATTCTGGACTAAACATGGCGCATCGGATCAGCACACTGACTAGGTGTTAGCCTAGGAAATCTCACACTACAAACATGAGAGACAAAGGGCTGACTCTGGGATAACTCATTAATGAGAATGTTAGAAAAAAAAAAAAAACCCAAAACAAAAAATAACCCACAAATTATTGCCTGGAATCATTATGCTTAAATCACCCCAGAGAGTTAGAGTTCATTCCCGTAATGCCAGGAAGAGTTCACATCTTTTCACATGACTGCTACTTTGAACAACACTGACCATTTTTCTACTCTCTTCCTTAAATTCTAACCCAAACAATGTGATGGTCCTGGGGACAAAAAGGCAAAAAAAAAAAAAAAAAATCATGATCTGGTAAATTATTTGTACCTGTTTGAGAGGCTGTATTCATCTGAGGTGCACTGTATTATTTATTACAAAGTATAAATATTTATTAAGTGTGCAGCATATCTTTTCTCCAAAAAGGAATAACATCAACAACAAACAAACAAATCTCTAAACTCTTTTGAACACTACCAAACTAAATATTCCAGTCAGATTACAGCGTTCTGTGGCAGGCTACTGATTTAAATATTGCATGCTTCAGACAAGCTGCCCTCTGGTTCTACTCCCATGATCACATGACTCTCATTCTTGTTTCAGGCCCCATGTGTATTCAGTACTGCAGGTCCCTATAAGCCCCAAGGGAAACTTCGAGAGTCCTGAGTGAACAGACATTTTGTTTTGTGCTTAAAAAAATTCACAAGCTTTTTAGAATTTCATCTCTTTATATCCTTTGTTGTAATACCAGAAATGTCAAAGAACTATTGAAGTTAAATCATTTCGAGGGAAAAAAATAAAACAAAACATACAATCTTCCCTACTGATTAACACTTACAACATGATGACTTTATGTAGTCACATTAAAATACCTAACTCGTGATAGTCCAGAAGCATTCTCACGCTTTTCCACAAAATCTTGGTGAATTCTAATACTTTGGTTGGCTAATAAATAAAATGAAAAATGATTACTAAATAGACAAGTAATGTTTCTACCTTATCAAGTCAATTTTTTATTTCTCATGATTGTATCTTTCACTTTGTGGGTTCTGGCATAATATCTCAACATCAGGTCAAGTTATTATTTTTTTTATTTTTATATTTCTGTATCTGTGATCTCTTTGTATAAAGCTGCTTGTTAACGTTCTCCTTTTAGAATGCATCAGATAAACCACTCATATATACACTCAGACACACACCCTTACACACTCAGACATACCCACAATTATACACACACATACTCGTACACACACACATACACACATACATATATACTCACACACACACACACACACACGCACAATCAAACACACACATTGTTCCCTTAATACAGTTTGGGTCTCAGAAACACTCTATGCTATCCTGAAAATGTTGTTTCTCCTATTATGCTAGTTAACCATTAAAAAGTGAAAGCTAAAAAATTAAATATAAGACAATCCCATTGTCACCAGAGCTATCCTTGAAGATCCACAAGAGCAGGGCCAATTCCTACCAGCTTCCACGCTCTACCTCTGCAGGCAGCTACAGGAACTGACCCAGTCACAGCAGAATCCATGGTTTGATGAGTACACAAACAAATACATTAAAAGTTGTGTTTAATTTTGGCTTTTAATTTTTTAAAACTGAAGACTGAACAAGTTAATTAAAATCGCTTTTCGTAAATGATGACTTTGCTATTAAATATTGGTAATTTGGCAAATCCAATCCTAAGAAGCACACACACACACACAAAAAAAGATTCTGAAATTAACATGTGCTTCGAAATTTCAAAGTCATTTACGAGTTTTCATTATGGAAGCAATCCTACTCCGGTTGTTACAGAACAGCAAGAACATATAGCGTGCAAGATGTAATGAGAATTTAAATCTCAGAAATAAATAACATTAAAATCTTTGTGTATTTCCTTCCAGATTTACTTCTGCAAGTCTGTGAAATTTTAGAAAAGTTATATTATAATGCTGGCTTGATAACTTCCTTTGTCTAGGTATTAATATACTGTGGGTACCTTCTGAGATCATAAATTTATCATCTACATCATCTCTAATGGAGGTGTATCATTGCATTTATGCTAACACCAATATTTATTTTAAAATTAGCTTTAAATTAGTCTTTTTAAAATTACTATTATTTTCAACCGTTTTTCATCCTCTGACAAACATTCTACTTTGGAGAATCATCCTGTTCCACATTTAATCAAGATTTAGGGCTGAAGAGCAAAAGTGAGTTCTAGACCCTTTTTGCAAAATGCCTTGCCTGGTATAGCAATGCTTGGCTCGCATCTGTTGCTCTGATTCGAAAGTCTAATGTAATGCCTTGAGCATGAAAAAAGCTATAGAGGAGGCTATGATCTTCATTTTTCCTAAAATCTCCGTTAAAGAAAAAAAATGTAATTTGTCTTAGTTTATTAAGATGTAAAAGGGCTATAAAATGTAATGTATAAATATACATCATTGACTAGTGTTTTAATTGTCTTCCCTTAAAACATTTACTCAGTGGTTCCACAGCAAAATATATTCTTCAGTAATAGTCAGTCTCCTTGGGAATACATGAAACAGCATATTATAAAATAAGATACATTTTATATGTGCATAACTATCTTTGTGAGGAAAATCCTCCTTGTAAGTTGTGATATCATTAGCTGCAATAATTATAACAAAAATAACATTACGGATATGTTATGTTTTGTATAAAAGCTGTAATTATAACCAAAGGGAAAGAAATCTTTACATTAAGTTAAAACTCAGTAAACCAATTTGATTTTGCATGGATTCATTCTCTTGCTCTTTTCTCGGTTGCATTTTTTTCTTTTCACAATAGAAAGTATGGTTTTAATCATAACAGCTGTCTTACAAATAAATATTTCGCAATAAATAAATAAATAAAGCGAAATCCCCACTCTACTTGATTACAAAGCTTATTTAACTCAAAATAGTATTGCAAATAGTCACTCACCCTTTGGTCCTGGAAAAGTAATGATTTATGCCAAGCACAAGGCAGAAAATATACTTAATTTATTCATTGCACAACCTATACACCACCTCAGGGTGGGGTGGGGGGAAGGCTGGAAAAACATTGTGAGCTAATAAATTATTTCTCCTTGTTTGGAAGCCTGTCACTATGGTATACTGCTAGTAAAGCTTATAAATGATTCTTATTCTGGAGATGTTGATAAAAAAGGGAAAAATTGGGCTGTATGATTAAGCTCTGCTTATTTTTCTTTATAAAATTTTGATAGAAAAATGGGTAATTAATTAGGCTTTCATCAGAAAATCGTGGACAAGGAATGACCATGAAAAAATACTCTAAAATGTCCACGATTTTTTTTCTTTTCCTCACATGTGAAAATATGTTTTTCTGATTTCTGTATTCTCTTCATATTATTCCCTGTAAATGTCAGCATTTGAATAAACTTCCCAGATCCTACTCCCAGACAGACGTCTACACAGTTGACATAATCCAGATAATTCATGCAAAAATACGCAAATAAAAAACCCTTCTTATTGCATTTGTAACACCCTTATTTCTTTTTTCTTGACCTGAATTACCCCCATATTAGCTCTCTGTAGAGCACCAATTCAAAAATAAATATTGACCCAACACTTTATTTTGTGTTGTGTAGACTTGGCAATGTACAGCCAATAAAAGCTACATTAGAGCATCTGAACACTCAATTTAACCCTGAAAATTTGCATTTATAATTGATGGTTATGTTTAGCTGATTAACAGTATAGAGAAACACTCTGAAGATTACCAGTGAATTCCACTTATTTTGTAAAATAAAACCTAAGTAAGACACTGGTTGAATTTCAATCTACCCCACGATGAGCTGGATTAGAAGTAATTCCATGTGAAGGCTCCTAAATTCATTTTTCTAAAATAAGATGAAGTAAAGAGACAAAAAATTAAATAAATAAGCACAGCAAACATCATGAAATAGTGAAAAGATTATTTAGTCATTTTTAAATAGTTTGAGTGCTGTTGCTAAATATCTTGAAGCTCTCAAAAGACAAATAATTTAACATATCATATGTATAAGTTAAAGAAAAATAAGATGGACTCAAGGATGTTGACAATGCTGAATAGATCTCGAAATACTAAAATTCAAGTATTTTAGCATTAAGTAATTCAAAATTAAGAAAAATAAAAGACCCTTCTGGAGAAATATTTTCCTTCAATTTTGTGTCACCCTGTAATTTCTTTTGGAAAACTCCTCTTTTAAAAGACTAACTGAAATAAGATTTAGTAAAAGGTAGCAACCAATAATTTAAGTTATTGAGTGGATTTTATTTTAATTTTAGACTTAAAAAAATTTTACAGCAGTCTCTTCACCACCGCCAAGGCTTCAAATTTTGCCATTGACGGAGAACGAAAACAAAAAACTCTACTCAGTGTATTTCCTTTAATTGAAGAAAAGGTGTTATTTGATCAGAATTGGTGAATAGAACTTACATCGTTTTTGATAATTTGTGAACAACCTTAAATTTGGGGGGAAGAAATAAGAAAGGAAAATCTATCACGTAAGAAAAAGGACCATGTTGGGAAAGGGGTGTTAATCAGAATCGAGTCATGGAGGCTTTATCTCGATCAGCACAAGCCACACCTGGATTTCCTTTCATTCAACCTTCAGGTATGGCGCTTGCAGTCACTACCAACCCGGGGCAGCTTGCTGCAGGTCATACAAAGATGACCGGTAATTTTGTTTATTCCCTTATACCTCTCCTTTCCTCCAGAAAGTTTAGATAGTACAAAGGCATAGAGCACCTAGTTTAATGTTGCCTAAAATAGATTTTTTACAGCTTTTTCTCAAGCTTATCCACATAGGATTCCAACTCTTTTTAAAACATGAGGGTCACTATGTGGGGTCTCAGGGAAATGAGTGCCTTAGGGTTTGGCCATGTTTACATGTTCTCAAAGCAGGTACAGCCACCCCTAGCTCAGGATGGCCAGAAGTTTTAACAGCCCCGAGGGAACAAGTTTGTCCACCAGGCCAAGGCCTCAGAGACTGGCACTCAGCTACAGGGATGCCGCCAGATCCCACACCGGAAAGGACGTCTAGTCGCTGACAGCATTCTTAACTAGTATGAGCCTAACCCAGGTCAACCATGTTACAACCCAGATGGTTAGATTTTCAAAGAATCAACTTTAAAAAAAATTTTTTTTATTTTTTATTTTTTAGATTTTATTCAAATTCAAGTTAGTTAACATATAGTGAATTATTAGTTTCAGGGGTAGAATGTAGTGATTCATCAGTGGCATTTCACACCCAGTTCTAATTACATCAAGTACCCTCTTTAATGCCCATCACTCAATTAGTCCAGCCCCCCATCCACCTCCCCTCCAGGAACTCTCATTTTTTTCCCTATTGCTAAGAGTCCCTTATAGTTTGCCTTCTTCTGTTTTTATCTTATTTTATCTTCTCAATTCTTCCCATATCACCTACAGCACTACAACACCCTCCCCAATAACAAAAAACCTCCCCCCAAAAATGGACTAAAAAATGACTTGATTTAAATTGAATAATGATGGAGCCAACTGCATGCTAATTGTTAGCGGAAAAAAAAAAAAAGAAAAAGAAAACAAAAAAAAAACAGATTAAAAATAACAAAAAACCAAATTTGGTGCTTGTGTTTCTTTCTTCTTTGAAGAAGACAGAATTGTGGGGGGTAGGGGGTGGATTAAATATTTGTGCATCCATTTTCTAACCTTTTTAAAAATGTAAACTCTTTTCCAACATAGAGTATGTCTATGACTCATGATTTAGGAAAAAAAAACAAAAACAAAAACAAACAACTTTTTTTTTTTTTGCTTTAACATCAGAAAAATGGAGAAAGAACATAGCACAGGTAATGATTAAATAAAATTTCATAATTAATAAAATGGTGTGGGGAGTAGGTAAAAGGGCCTTTGGATATCTTGAATACATTTACTTATTTTAATAGTCAGAGGTAAGGAAAACACAGATATTTCTCCATGTTGAACTCGACTGACATTTTGGTGAGGTCCTAAGACTTCAGGGACATTCTGAAAGGGTCTCTAGATATATGCACAAAAATGTATATATAGGAACCACTTTCTAAAATGATTCCCTCTGATTCTGAGAAGAAAATAAACATATATTTCCTATAATCACATGTACACTGGACTTCCTTGCTTATATCTGTCCCACTCTATCTTCGTTCTGGTGTGTCACCTTTTTCAATACGGTGTGTCACCTTCATTTGTCTATCTCCCTCCTATATTCATATTGTTTTGTACATATGTCTTACTGTGAACAATGTTCCCAACTAATTACACAATGAGGCATTTCCTGTCTCCTGTATTTTTCTGTTGTCTTTTTTTTTCAAATGGCTACTAATGATACATTTCTTTATGAAATTTATGTTAAATTCAAATAAAGGACAAAAGATGATTGAAGTGAATTTGTGATAGAATACATTCCTAGGCTCTGCCCTATACTAGTACCCATCTCTTTCCCCCTTTCCCCAGGCTCAGCATATTTGTCAGTTTCTTGACTTGAGATTGTGTGCCTACAGGGCAGATGTGATGTACTGCTCCATCATTCTGCATGGCTCAGAGCGGGATGTTGGTGCTTACAGAAATGCTAAACATAATACCAATAATAATTGTATGTAGTGCATTCGGGATACGTTCATTAAATAACAGTTATGCAGTAGCACGCTTTGTGGCTTCCCAAGAATATAGATGAACGTGTCTGTGTGTGTGCATGGATGTGTGTGTGTGTGTGTGTGTGTGTGTGTATGCATGTAAGCATGTTGCCCAATACACCCTGACACACAAAACTAATTCAGGACAAAACCCTTTCCTCTTTTATTTCAATGTGCTTTTTTACTGTCATACCAAACATTAAATCTCTAATTATTCCTTATATATTATCAACATGGTCTATGTTTTAGTAGCATGTCTAACTTTATGCAGACAGTATAGGAAAATGGTTTGGGGGATCAGTTCTGCATAGAGCTAACTTCATTAACATTTGTAAGAATAATTTGGCCTTGATTATTTTTTTCAGTTAACCAGATTTAAGTGGAAGTATATATAAGCATGTTCTCATACGAATAACTTACTAATGAGTGAACAATAGTGAATATAGAATGCTTTATGATATTTAATTTTTATTTTTCTTATTAATCCTTAATGTGCACCATGTGAAGTAGAAACACAGGTCTTCTCATGGTTCTTTAAAACTATCTTATGGTCAGTAAAAGCAAAATCAGAGTCTACTCATTATGTGACGGGTAATTGACTTGATGGAGTCAAAGTTAGTTTACAAAATCTGGAATACATTAATTAGAACTTGTGTATGATTTTGGAAGGGAATATATGGAAGGGACATTGCCTACCTTCTTTATAGAATTGGTCTTTTTAATATGATCTGAGATAAATATTTTTGAGACTTCATCCTGCTTCTATAACTATGGGTTGGAAATTGGGGCTTTTGAAATTATGTTTTTGCTTTTTTTTTTTTGTATCCCTAGGAGGCAGCCCTGCCCTACTTTCACCTGGACATATCTCGTCCCATTTTATTTTCACCACCAGAACAAAACCTGCTGCACACAGAGGTTCAGTTGCTCTAAAGCAAACCCATCTGATGCCGTATGGATTTGTACTACACAGACCATAATTGGGTCTGAAAAGAAAATTAACTCCATGCAAGAACACAGAAAGAAAAATAAAGAAACTAGGCTTTCTCTGGAGCCCTCCAGTGAAAGAATGTAGGCTATGTAGAATATTATGAAGTTTCAAGATACAAAGTTTGGTTATAAAAAATGTTTAGTGGGGTCTTATTATGTAGAAAATGTGCTAAGCATCCCACATAGAGTATTCCACTTAATTTGTACAACATTCCTACAGTGTAGGTGGTAACTGTCCTAATGTTACAAAAGATACAAGCTTTAAGGCTCAGAGAAGCTGTACATCTTTCCAGAGACCATGTGACAGTGGCTGGAGAACAAGCTTCTGACCTAGGCAAGTAGGATTTCATCTGCACTTAACCATTTCTATGGCTAATATTTGTTTATCGATTTATCCAATAAAAACAACTTGACATTCATGAATGTTATGGACATATGAAGATTTCAAGATCCTCAATGAATATTGGCTATTTGAGATATATGACTTCTCTCTCTTAGCAGTAAAATGCAAATGAGTTACCTACAACTGGGGAAGGGAAGAAATTTCAAATCCCTCCCCTTAGGGCTTTTTAATAGCCTTGATAGAACAGAATTTGAAATGAAATGTTTATGAAGAGTAGTGGACTGATTAACAGATCTGTTTTTCATTAATATACGTAATGTAAAACTCCAGCAAAAAAACGATAAAGCTTCTAAAACAATGTTTCAGTTTCTGTTATACTAACCACCACTTTATTTTTCTTGTTTCTTTTGTTTAAGTTTATAGCTAATGTCCAGGAAGCATTCTGATTTGTTTTGTTCGGTGACTATAGCAATTGCGATGAAAAATACAATGAGTACAATTCTCAGGTATTAACTTCCAAGACAAATCCTAGCTGGACTGCAGATGGTAGCTTCTCTTCAGAAAGGCATTCTTCCTTTTCCTACCACAGGACTGGAAGAACCTGAATTATGAAAACGAATCTAGTTTCACTCTTGTCTGAGCTCATACAATAAATAAAAAGTTTGAAATACATTTTTAAATAGTTCCCAAAACAATTGACTCTGCCAAAATATGGCTTGCTTCTTAGAATTTAAGACGTCCATCCCCACCCAATTTAATCCTAGACTTTTTCGGTATCCTTTTCTGGTTCTCTGTGTTGTAAGCCTATGTGACTATCCCAGAATGCATGAAATTTACACAAGAATATGTTCAAAGGCATAAAATGAGCAAAAAAAAAAAATATGACCACACAAAACACAAAATGAGCCAGTGTTGTGAGTAGACCCCATTCCAGGTGCTGTTCTGTTCTGTTTGACGTTCAATGACCCAGTGCTTGTGAGTGTAGGTGTATTTTCACTTCCCTGGCTTGTCTCAGAATTACAAAAACTTGATGTCCCACACATTAGTTTGGAAATTGAAGTTCATTTTCATTTCAGGGAAACCAATATAAGGAAGGGCAGTTGAGTTCTACAGGTAGACCTTAAGCCTTTATATAATAGATGGCTATTATTAATAACCACTATCTTTGTCTTCCAATCTTGCACTGGGGTCAAATGAAGCAAGAGAGAGGTGAAGACTTTCCATCTGCAGAGGTAAGCCTGGGTAAACTTTTACAATATCTGGTTAGTCTTGGGCACTCTTCCACCCTAATTCTGTGCCACAGGGGCTCATTGTATTTATATTTCTGCAACTTCACTTTTCAGGGTAACTACCATATATGGCAAACCCTAAGCTTAATAAATAGCAATTATAGTGTTTGTAATCATAATGATAACAGTAAGAAATATTGAATAAGCAGTTTCTATGTGTCACTTTTCTAAAGGTCTCACAGCTGTTTGTCCTTTTATTTTATACTGTAGTGCTATAGGGCCAGTAGTTTTTATTGTACCATTTTGTGGATGAAAGAACTAAAAACTTCCTAGAAAATGGCATATGAAAAGCAAAACACTCAATTCATATAAAATTATAAATGGCTAATAACTATCAGCAATTACTGCCAAGAAAATACACTTGCTACTTTGGAAGAACCCCTAACTGATAATTTTTTAATCAATAAAACTAATAAATTAAAGAAAAAATTTCAGTGGTCAGAGAAAAGACATTTGAGGAAGTCATCCATCAATGATAAAAGTCAGAGCAACAAAAGAATAGAAGGGAGCCTCTTCAATGCATTTAAAAGCATTTACCAAAAACCTGCTGCTCGTATACATAGATAAGGTTCTCCAGAGAAACAGAACCAGCAGTATGAACAGTTAGCTGGACAGATAGGTGATAGATAGATACATAGATACATAGATACATAGATAGATATATGTATTCCTTTTGTAACCAAAAGGAATTGACTCATGCTCTTATGGAAACTGGCAAGTCCCAAGATCTGCTTTGTGAGCTGTCAATCTGTACACCCAAGATTGTCAGTGGCTTCGTTCCAGTTCAAATCCTAATATCTAAAAACCAGGAGAGCCAAAGATGTAGTTCACATCCAAAGGCCAACAGAAATGAGATCCAGGAAATTCTGATGTTTTAGTTCAAGTATAAAGGCAGAGGACAGCCTGTATTTCAGTTTTAAAGCCATCTTTAAAGCCATTCTCCCTTACTTGGAGAAGGGTTGGGCTTTTTGTTCTTTTCAGGTCTTCAAATGATTGGGGAGAATAAATTGCTTTATTCCATCTACATACTAAAATGTTAATCTCATTCAAAGATACCCTTATAGAAACACCTAATATAATGTTTGACCACATATCTGCACACCTTTTGGCCCACCTAAATTGACACATAAAAATTAATCACTACAGTGAAAAACTGATACTTTCTCCCAAAGATCAGGACAAAGGCAATGATGTCCTCTCTTACCACTCCTGTTCAACAACATACTGGAAGTCTTAGATAATTTAATAAGACTGTAAAAGAAAGGGAAAACATACAGATTAGAAGGAAGAAATAATGTTGTCTGTATTCACAGATGCCATAACTATCTATGTAGAAAATCCTAAAGAATTGATTTAAAAAAAAAAACCCCTCCAAGAATTACTAAAATTATGCAAGATTTCAGAATATAAGGTTAATATACAAAGTTCAAATATTTTCTTAAATGCTAGCAATGAGGAGTTGGAATTTGAAATCTATACAAATACATTTTATGGTAGCACCAAAAAAAAAAAAAAAAGAGAGAAAAGAAATAAAGAAAAAACAAGTAAATAGGTATAAATCTAACACAATATAGATAACATCCACAGACAAAAAACTACCAAATTCTGATGGAGGAAATCACTGAAGATCTAAATATGGTGAAATAGTCCATGTTCACAAAATAAAAGGCAATATTGTTAGAGTACTAATTCTTTCCAAATCAATTGACAGATTCAACAGTGTCTCAATTAAGATCCCAGCAAGCTATTTTGGTTTATATGAGAAGTTCCAAAGTCTTAGAACAGCTAATGTAATACAGAAAAAAGAACAAAGTTAGATGATGCACACTACCCAATTTCAAAATTTACTAAGAAGCTACAGTAATCAAGATTCCATGGTATTTGCAAAAGAAGATACTTTGATTCATGCAAAAAAGTAGAGAGCCCCCAAATCAACCCCTACAAATATAATCAACTGATCTTCAGCAAAGGAGGAAAAGCATTTATTTTCAATAAATGATGCTGAAACAATTAGATGGCCATACTTTTTAAAATGAGCCTAAACACAGACCTTACACCTTTCATAAAAATTCAAAATAGACCATGGGCATAAGTGTAAAAGGTAACACTATAAAACTTCTAGGAGAAAATCTATGTGACCTTGGATTAGTAATGTTATTATATGTTATACACAACCACAAAAGCATAATGCATGAGAAAAATTGATAAGCTGGAATTTACTAAAATTAACAACCTATGTTTTGTGAAAGATGCTTAAGAGGAAAAAGAAAACAGGTCATGAGTTCTAAGAAAATATTTGCAAAGCACATATCTGATAAAGGAACTATATTCAAAATACACAAGAAACCTTAAAACTCAACATAAGAAACCAATAGCCCGATTTTTTAAAAACATTTTTTATAAACATATATTTTTATCCCCAGGGGTACAGGTCTGTGAATCGCCAGGTTTACACACTTCACAGCACTCACCATAGCACATACCCTCCCCAATGTCCATAACCCCACCCCTTCTCCCAGCCCCCCTTCTCCCAGCAACACTCAGTTTGTTTTGTGAGATTAAGAGACACTTATGGTTTGTCTCCCTCCCAATCCCATCTTGTTTCATTTATTCTTCTCCTACACCCTTAACCTCCCGATTTTTAAAACTAGGCCAAAGTTCTGAACCCTCTTCATCACAGATATAAAGATAGCAAATTCACCTATGAAAGATTCTGAATGTAAACTGTCACCAGGAAATTGCAAAATAAAACAACAAAATTCCACTGCACATACATTAGAATGTCTGGAATTCAAAGCCAATAGCACCTAAGGTTGGTGAGGATGTTTAGCTCTTGTTCTTTACTTATGGAAGTGAAAAATGTACAGCCATTTTGGTAGACAGATTGGCAATTTCTTACAGAACTAAACATGGTCTTAATATAAAGTCCAGCGATCAGTTTCTTACGTATTAATCCAACTGATTTGAAAACATATCCACACATGAATGTGTATAGCATCTTTATTCATAATCACAAAGTTCAGAAGCAACCAAGATTTCCTTTTATAGGTGACTGGATAAAGAAACAATGGCACTTTCATACAATAGAATATTTATCATTTAGCACTAAAAAGAAACGAGCTTTCCAGCCACAAAGATGTGGATAAATCTTAAATACATATTTGTAAGTGAAGGAAGCCAGTCTGAAAATGCTATGTTCTGTATGCTTCTAATGATATGACATTCTGGAAAAGCAAAGAGTAGAGACAGTAAACAAATCAGTGGTTTCTAGGATGCTATGGAGAAAGTGACAATAGAATCTATATTAAAGACGTAGGACACAACCTTACTGCAGGGGGTGGGGAAAATTGTTCTGACCTAAGTAACTTTGGATATGAGTAGAGTCTGTGAGACCACAGGCACAAAGAACTATACATAATCACTATACGATAATTAAGAAAGTATTTTAGCTATGGGTAGGTACATGGGTTAACAATTCGATGCCACTATACAGGTATATTGGAAATGGACATTTAAGTAAGTGAATGGATAGTGACGTACCAGGATTCTCAAAGCTGGAGTGGGAAGATACGGGTAAGTGAAGGCATGGTCCAGTATGCCTTTCCTACCCCAAAAAGAAAAGAGGCAGTTGCTATAAGTTCTTCCTAAAATGTATAAAGTTTATTTTCAATTTTTAAATTCTCAATTCAGAAATCTCTAAACATTCTGCTTTGTTTTATCACTATTACTATTATTTCATAGAATAGTAATATGTGGTATAATAATCTTAGTACTAGCAGCCACCATCAGCTAAGCACTTTATAAATGTTATCTAGGGGCGCCTGGGTTGCTCAGTCAGGTAAGTGTTTGCCTTCAGCTCAGGTCATGATCTTGAGATCCTGGGATCAAGCCCCATGTCCGGGCTCCCTGCTCAGTGGGATGTCTGCTTCTCCCTCTCCCTCTGAGCCTTCCCCCTTTTTCATGCATTCTCTCTCTCTCTCTCTCTCTCTCTCTCAAAATAAATACAATCTTTAAAAAAAATTAAAAATATATCTCATTTATTCCCTTTTTATCAACTCTGTATGTAAGTGTTCTAATTCTAAAGATGGCAACACCGAGGCTTAATAATGGTGAGGAATTTGTGGTCTCACAACTAATTTAGCCATTCATTAAGTTGACACCTATTTTTGAACATCTACCACGCACCAGTCCTTGCGTAATTATCAGGCATATGATGAGCAAATTTGCAGGGATGGTGCCTCAAGAGAACCTACAGTCTGGTGTGGAAGACAAAGGCTATCCCAGGAAACATACCAACATGTAATTAAAGTGTCAGTTCAGAAAGGAAATGGACCAAGTAGGGGTCCTTATTCGTTAAGTGGAGAGAGCCTTTCTGGGGAGTCATATGTAAATAGAGGTATGGTAAAACTCTCAGAGGTGATGGGGGTGTAGGGAGATGTGTAAGTATGGGCGGGCCCAGAACAGCACGGATTTGAACTGCACGGGTCCACTTAGGAGCGGATTTTTTTCCGATATGTATGGTGCAGTACTATAAATGTTTTTTTTTTTATGATCTTCTGAATAATATTTTCTTTTCTGTAGCTTACTTTACTGTAAGAATACAGTATTATAATACAATGTATGTGTTAAGTGACTGTTCATCTTATGGGTGAGTCTTCTGTTTGAGAGTAGGTATTAGGAGTGATGGGTTTTTTTGGAGGGGGGGTCAAAAGTTATAGGTGGGTTTTTCAACTGTGTGGGCGGTCGGCACCTCTAACCTCTGTGTTGTTCAAAAACTCAACTGTATTTCCCACTAGAGGGAACAGACTGTGTATAGATTTTAAGGCAGCAGCAAGAAGCTAATAGAAATTAGTAAACGGAAGAACAGGTGTGCAATTCAAGGATTGTTAAGCTCCACAATCCTTGCTTTCACCCAAACCACCGCACTATAGAGATCTTCTTCTCAATGTCTTCTCCTAAATATAAAAGGTGTTTACTGTAGAATATCAACAAAAGTCAGAACAGATTAAGAAAAAAGCAAAAATAATCAGTAATCCCACTGTGCACAGAAAATCAGTTTAGCTCCCATCCTCCTGAAATGTGACTTTCTAAGACTAGTCCTGCTTTCAGGCAGCATCTTGCCACTTAGTTGTTTAAAATACTTACAAATGTTGTTCTAATACCTCAGTGACTGGAGAAAATAGGATAAGAGGTTTGCTTCTTCCTTATCCCAAATTTGCAATTATTGAAAGACTCATAAATTTTCATGCCATAAAAACCAGTGAAACTGGGAGGGAGAGAAGACAAAAGAAGGTTAAAACAGATCCCAGGAGTCCTTTGCCAAAGCCTGCAGACTCTTCAGTAACTTTGTAACGACCTCCTCACACTCTTCAGTTTAACAGTCACTGGACTCACAAAGGGCCAATGGAAGAAATGAGTAAGTAGTTCCGATGGTTAAGAAATGAGTAAGTAGTTCCGATGGTTACTTCTGCATAGTAACTTCTCTACTTCTGCACCTATGGTTATGAAATCTGGGCCCACTCTAGTGCAAACACTATGTGCACAAATCATATAACCCACGTGAAGTCCAGGAACGATTAATTCCATCTGATTTTAGCATAAGAATGCGGCATACATAAAATTATTATGTAGACCCAAGGTGGGGGAAAATAAGTCTAAATATGTGGCCATAAAAATATTGGTCTAACCTTAATATTTCTAGCTTGCGAACTATCAAAATATATTCTACATAATGGAGAGGAAGGAGGGAGACAGAGACAGATCTGGGGAGATTATGTTGAGAGTCTAGAGAGCAAAACAGACACTTCCTTGCCCCTTCAAGCAAATGCAAAAAAGTTCGAAAGCGAATAATCCTCATCACTCTATATGATTCAGAAGTGAAACATTAATCATTCACTTGGTTGTAGTTTCTCTGTGACTCAAGTTAGCCTTCTAAACCATGTCCCAGGAGTCCTGACTGAGAGAACTTTGTGTCTCCCCGCGGCCCTCCCTGTTCTTCACTGCATTTATTCCAGTGAGCTTGCTGAAAAGCGTGGTCACTAACTACTGATTGGCCCATTCAGTAATTCTTAGCGCTGTCCTGGCCTTTGAGACGCTGTTCCCTCCCAGCTTGAGAATGAGGCCCTCTGGAAGAGGCAGGGAGGGGAGATTGGCTTATTAGTCAGAAACTGACAGTCATAGAATGAAGGGCATGGGGGACCCCTCAGAAACTCATGTGGACCATTGTGGGAGGATTAGCGAAGGGGAACACACTTCAGGGGGCCTGTGGGCATATCTCCACAAAGAGGAAAAAAAAAAAAAAAACAGGAGGCAGAGGGAGGTGGGTTGGAAGGAAATGCACACTTTCACTTATATATTTCATCAGTCCTGATTTGGCATCCGGAATCTTTTCTCAATATTATGTGTCCATTTGCTCTCAACTTTTTAATATTTATACCATTCAGGGCATCATATACTCTATGATTAGTTGGCATGGGCAATGTTCAATCTGGAGTAATCTGTATGCATGTATATTTCGAGCTGCTCCCTAATTGGTTTTCATCCAAGTAATCCCACAGAGAATAAGGTTACGTGCTGGAAAGGGCTGAGGTGAGAATGTGGGTGAAGGGACTGTGAACTCTTTCCCTGGCCTTATTAGGATGCTGTGAGCATCTGCATTAAAGAGAGGGAGGAAAAAGTCCAAATTTCTGAGGTTCTCCTAAGTCACGCATAAACACACAGTCTACCCCAGAGCTAGAAACAAAACAGTTTTGGGGTAACTCCATCCACTCCTGCATCATGCAATAGGTGGTCTAATAGGGGTCGAATATCAAGCGTCAAGGGGAATGCATGAGGGGAAGTAGTTGGAAAAGGAATTAAAACTGAGAAAAAGTAAGCATATTTTTTTAGCTCCAGAGACCTGGAATTTGGGAAGGGAAGGAAAAAACTCCAAGCAAACATTTTCGTATGTGTCTAAAATCAGGGGCATCTAAAACCACCTCTATTTCTCATTGCTCCTTTTTATTGTTGTTTTTATTTCTTTTCGGGATGTTTATTCATCTTTAGCATCACATCTATTGTGGTAGGAGTATGTAGTTCGTGTGTATTTTTCTGGGTGTAGTCTGTCTCGTTGCAAAAGGGAATGAAGCCTTTGTAGGTCTGCAAATAGGTTTGACTAATATGATTTAAAGGTGAAAATATTGAGGCATTATTTTCAAGTTTGAAAACATGTGATGAAAGTTCACCTCCCGGAAAGAAATATTACATTTCAATTTCCATAAATATTGCAATTGTCTTTACTCACTGAAAAAAAAAATGTCCATTTTTCCCTTGCCATCGTTAGCTGGGCTGGTGTCTCGATTAGGATAATTTGTTTCACGTGCACTACGGTACAGATAACACATTGCATAAGGAGTCTGGGTGTTCTATATTTTCTGCTATCGAATGAGACTACCCGGCTTGGTCATAGTGCTTGTTTTAAAAGTAATTATCATTCCCTAAGTCCAATTCACTCCCAGAAAAGGAATCTGGAATGAGTCTTTCTAAATCAGAAAAAGAGACAGTGGTGTAATTGTTCTTCCTCTTGGGAAATATGCTTTTCCTTAACTACATAAAGCAACACAAAAACTTCCATAAATAATTACAGTAACAACATGCTATGCCAAGTAAATAAAAAACGCACTGTGTATTTAGAATTAAAGAGAGTGTTAAAACAACACTTTTTAAAACTCTGCATCAGAGCACAAAATGAAACCATCCAGAGAACTTGCAGGAATAAAAATAGGTGTCACGCTGTATGAAATCTCACTTTGAATGATCTTATTCTCCTACTTCTATGTCAAGTGACTTATTTTATGATGGTTTAAATAGAGGAGTCATATTAAAAAAGAAAGGATATTTTTCTAGGAAGAATCTTATAGGCTCAAAGGCCGTTTAACTTAGCTCAGTCTTCTAGTTTATTTTGCATTAGAGGAACTTCTCATTTAATTTGCCAGTCCATAATAGGTAACTTTTTCAATATGGAGCTAAAGGTCACTATTATATGTAAGGAAAATTAAGCCGATGTTCTTGGTTGCCTTACAGTTCTCTTAGTTCAACTACTCCAATAAATGAACATGTACAACAAGCCGAAGGGCTTTTTATTACAAATTTAATTCATTTCTCTAGACAACTGTGAAATTTGCCATTGACATTAGTCATTACCCCAAGGCGAACTAAAAGATGATCTCAGTTAATAAATGATCCTTAACAAGGAACGCTCCTATCTCCTGTGATATTGGTACAGGCACATTTTATTAATGCAGGACTTGCTTCCTGCCAGAACACCAGCGTTCACGACTATTTGGTGTGCTTGTTTCCTCTTCCTGCTCCTGATATTAATAATTATGCAACGGGATAATTAGCAACACAAAGAGACAGTACTCCGAGCTTGAAGCTAGATTTTCAACACGTTAACCTTCTGGGAAATAAAGAACAGAAGCAAAGAGTCTAGCCAAATAACCAATGCAGGTTGATTTCACAGTGTGTAAAAGGCTAATTATCTGTGAAAAGTCTGACCTCAAGTAACAAAATTACAGAAATGTGCAGGCATTTTATTTTAAATAAAACTCAGAGCTACTGCTTTATATTCTAAAGAAACCTGATTAGCAAACGCAGGGAAGGAACTCTTGGACACTTAAGCAAAAATAAGCTCTGAAGGGAATGATTGTATCTGGAAATAAATGCTAATAATCAACCTAGACACCTGATAAGGTAGGGTAACAAAACAAAACAACAACAGCAACAAAAAAAAACAAACAACAACAACAACAAAAAACACCCAACTCCTACTTCCTTTCCCTACCCCCAACACACGGCCATTACAAGGAAAAAAAAAAAATACACACACACACTCAGTATGTGACAGAAGTAGGTTAAGTGTATTTTGTTTACTGGAGACAGGCTACAATAAAAAGCAGAAAATATTACTACTTCTTTACAGATACCATATGTAATTCATTCTGATATAGGAATATTTATCCACTAGCAGTAATAACAAACCACAATTTTTGTCATGAAAAAAATAAATTGTATTTGCAAAAAGCAAACACATTACAGAGTGTGTAAAAATGCAATATTCCCATTTTCTACTCAGAGTTCCAATTTATTGAAGTAACAGAGCAGAAAATGCACTGACAGCTGTTACATTTTATTGCGAATTAGTATATACGTTTTATATCCACTGAGCAAATGCATGATACATTGTATTCCAGTAATTGCCACTGGCTTTCCAAATGGAAACCGAATGATCTTAGTGCAATTACACTCAGGAGAGTACATAGAACAGCCTCTAGTTCTACATTATAGCACTTTAACAATACTAATATTAAGTATATTTTCTGTTTTTTAAGAAAAAATAAAAGATTAAAAAGTCAAGCTGGATTTTTTAAAAATCAAAAAGTAGTGTTCAAATGATTCCATGGGATCTCTCATTAATCCCAAATGACTTTATTTTAGTTACATGTGTTAAAATATTACAGTCTGGAATGTTCAGGAAGGCTAAACGAAGTTTCTCCCTCACCCCCTTTGTTTATTATAAGTATCAATATTTCACTTTTCCTGATGTCTCCTCTTTCAGCCTCTCTCTCTTAGCAATAGAATGTGGGGCTTTAAGTGATGGGAACAGGGGCAGATGTTGGAGTACTTTAGAAAATGAGCTGTACGCTGAGTTTTCACTTTACCCCAGCAGCCCAATCATGTTTGATTCTCTTCCTCATACTTCCCCACTACTCCTCCTAGCATGTGTGTGCATTAGCTATCGTCCTAAGGAGAGAGCCATTTGTTTTCATAAGGGTTAACTCGGATCTCAGAGATGATCTTGCTAATGCTTCGGACGATGGGTTAACAGGCCAGCGTACTCCAACATTCTGTCTTTGCCGTCAGTTCTCATTCAATGGAAGTAAATTTCTAACATACCGCAAGGAGTCTATTTTGTTTCTTTTTGCAAACCTTGATAATAACACTGCACCCTTTCTCTCGGCTGCCCGTCCTCTGACAGCTTCTCCACCACCGGGCTCCGCTGTGAAGGCTTCAATAAAGTCGGCTGTCTCCTCCCCTCTAGTGGTTACCAGCCCGCCTTGCAGGGGAGGGAAAGCAGAGGCCCTCAGAGGACCCACAGAGGGACATTTGTGCAATTCTTTGGGTGAGAGAGAAAAGGGAACAAATATAAACTAAGCAGTCTATCACCGCAGAAAATAAAATTTATCAAGCATTTAAAACAATATGTTAGTGGCGGCACAGCTTAATCAACACCAACCTGCTGACATAGATTCGCAATTTGAGCTAGTTATTAGTGATTGAATTAACAGCATGTCACAACTTGTATCTGGTTTAATAAAAGAAACCAACTAATGCAACAGAACTGTAAACAACATGTAATAAGACCCCCACCCCCACCCCACAGGCTGGCTACTAAATCTTACATAGCTAGAACAAGAAAGAGCAAGGGCCATTCCTCTTGGGTCTTGAAGGGCTGTCCCAAAGCATTTAGGGACTCTCTCGGGACTCCATACTTGGCTAGTGCAGTGGCCCCTCTGTAGAGACACCATCAAAAATGACAACATTAACAACAGCAGCAATAGCGACAAAGCTAATGACAAAGGATATCTCTCATCTTGATATCAGAAACAGTTGTGCAGGGCGCCTGGATGGCTCAGTTAGTTAAGCGACTGCCTTCGGCTCAGGCCACAATCCTGGAGTCATAGGATGGAGTCCCACATTGGGCTCCCAGCTCCGCCTGCCCATCCCCTCCCAACTGTTGCTAATCCCAAAGCTGTTCAGAAGTTTATTCAGAAGAAAATGCATTGAGCCTTATCCTGAAATTCAAAGCATGTACCTTTCTTGCTTTGCTGCAAAAATATATTAATGCTATGGGTTTATGAGTTTTAAAGTCTTAAGGTGTAGGTTTAGGAATTGTGCATCTTAGCATCTAGTGTAACACCAAACAAGTTGCTGTTCCTAAAGTATTCTGTGCTTTTTTTTTTTTTTTTCCCTAGAAAAGAATTAGTAAAGCTTACTCTGGTCTTGAATTATGCCTAACTCTACTGAAGTGTTTTAGATACGTTATGAGGAATGACCAGTGTGCACCATAACCTACCTGAAATTACTCGGATTTGGATTTGGGCTTTCACCCAATTCACTGGACTCTTTTGGTAGGAAAAGAAGTAAACGTATGTGTGACTTACCTATTTTGAATAGCTTCGTTCCTCTCCTTTTTAGGGACAGATATTTTGGAAAATCAGCTTACATTAAAGGAAATGAAGGGGAACTTAGTTATTTATATTGAGGAGATGTTAAGCATTGATCAGAATGGATACAATAATTCTCCTTAAAGGACATTTTTGAAAATTTTTTAATTTTTAAAGATTGACATCGGTATTGGCTACCATTAAGCAGATAGTGTCAAGTGTGTTTTCAATAATATTGCATTTACAAAGCAATATGCAAATATAATATACAAATAAGACAGAATTTTTCTTCTGCAGGTTAATCAGAATCCTAGTCTGAAATCTTTCCAAATGTCTATAGGCAGCTAACTAGGGGAAATCAAGTACACTTATCTCCTGCTTCACTGAAAAGGGGTCCTGCAGGGCTGATCCGATCTCATCAGAGACGGAAATAAGGCAGTTCCTTGGGGACTGCATTAGATCTGAGTCAAAGTGTGGAACTGAAGCTTGGGGGAAATAGAATAAATCAGATACGGGAAGATGTACATGATCTGTCACAATAGACATTTCTTTCTTTCTTTTTAAGTAAAATCAATGGGAAATCTGAGTAATGATCATTTCCTCTCTAACACATGTGGTAGAATGAGAAGTATACTTAGAATAATCATTTTATCTCATCTTATTTGTGGTTTGGTAGGTTTTTATTACTACAACTCTTGGTTCACACCATCCAAAGTAGAGATGAAGGAAATGAAGGTTTGGGCGAGCAGGTGGTCTGCTGAAACATGTGGTTGAGAATGGTGGCAGAATGACAGGTCATGTCTCGTTTTGCCATCATTTTTCACGACACAAGGACAACTTTGAGTATCCACAAGCCATCATATGATGGCTATCTGAGGTGGATTTGCACTTTCAGAATTTCTCCCAATACCCAGTATATATTCCAGACTTTTATCAGTTGGTGTATAAACAGAAAATCTTAATTGATTTTAATGCTTTCCTTAGTGGAGTAAAATAGGAATTTCTGAAATTTCTGGGAAAAGTACCCTAAATTTCAAAGAAAAAAAATTAAGTTAACTTGTATTAGCCATAGATCTGGATAAACTACATTCCTTTCCCATTATCATTTATGAATGAGATTGAATTATAAATGCTACTTCTGTGGGTTAATTTTTAAGGGTGAAATGTTTCAAGTTAAGTGGTTCTTCCTCACTTTCTTCATCTGTGTAATCAAATTCTATTGCTGTGGAATTTTTCTATTACCCTCTCTGTAATGTAAGAAAGGAAATGTTCCAGGTTTCAGAAAAGCACATATTTGGGAAAATTTATCAATTAACTCAATTACCTCTTGTCATGCCTCAATTCAAAGTTGTCTAGCCAATGCAATAGAGAAACTAGCCATTTCTTAATCCTTTTTGGTAGTAGGTTGATCCATTCTCAGAAGTAAACAGAAGAGCCTCAACTTTAGATGAGTTTATCAAAGAAGATGATTAAACGTGTTAAGAACTTTGGGATCCACTTTTCTCAAATGTATTTATTCAACTAATATTTATTTAGTGTCAGATGCTGGTACTCATAACAGAAGATGTATTGATGAGCAAAAACAAAGCCATTGTTCACATGGAGGTTAAAATTTACAGGGGAGCCATAAATCAAATCATCATCTGAGTACAATTACACCTGCTTTTAAGGTGTTAACTGGGGGACACGGAACAGGGCTACAGGGACTTCTAAAGGTGGAGGGTGTTAAAACTGGGTTTAAAGGTTAGTGAAAGATGATCTCTTGAAGTAATCAGATCCTCAAGATGAGAAGGAATTAATTAAGAGGGGTGGTGTGTGTGTGTGTGTGTGTGTGTGTGTGACAACAGAGAATAGCCAGAGCAGCACAGACATGGCGGCACTGAGGGATGGTGCAGTTACAGGTCCTACAGTGGGGCAGCCTTCGGGGGACCTAAGAAAGGCAGATACAAAAGAATGGAGGTGGAGGCAATATGGCCCCAGCTGTACCTACAAGCAAACTGTACATACTTAGAGGCATTTCTTTTTTTTTTTTTTTTAAGATTTTATTTTTATTTATTTGACAGACAGAGACATCACAAGTAGGCAGAGAGGCAGGCAGAGAGAGCAGGGGAAGCAGGCTACCTGCTGAGCAGAGAGCCTGATGTGGGACTCGATCCCAGGACCCCGAGATCATGACCTGAGCCGAAGGCAGAGGCGTAACCCCCTGAGCCACCCAGGTGCACTTAGAGGCATTTCTATCTCAATATACCAGTCTTCATACAAAGAGAGATAGAAAACCTTTAGGCCTTCTGAAGTGGGATGATCATGCCACTTTGCTGTGGTGGGAAGAATATTTGAAAGGACCAAGGGTGGGACTGGGGAGGCCATCTGATTGCCAAAACATAATCACAAATCCTCCAAATTATTGTTCAGCACTGATTAATAGTTTGCAGAAAATGTTTTTTTGTTTTTTGTTTTGTTTTATCTGAACAGGGTTCAGTTGATTTTTTAAAAGCAATTTAAAATTTACAGAGAAGTTTCACATGTATTTGATCTTCACATCAACTGTATGAGGTGGACAGGGTGGACGGGATTATTCTGTACTAAAGAGACAAGCTAATGAAGTAACTAAGATAGGGACCCACAGTCTCAAACTCTTTCTAACTCTCCCTCTACCTGTAATAACATCCATAAAGTTGACATATAATTAGTATAAATTTTTTTAAAGATGCATCAGAAAGAGATAGCTTTTTTATAAAAAAATTTCCTCTTTATTTTGCTAGATTTATGGCTTTACCATCTCCACGTCTTGCAGCTTGGCTGGTAAAGGAATTAATAAGAGAATGTTTATTAAAGATTTTTCAAAACTTCATTGGAAAATCTACATGAGTACAAAGCTTCTACTTGTTTTCATCATCACAGTGTGGTTTGGGGGGCACCTAAGCTTGACTTGAATGCTTTCACTTCAAAAGGTTAGGCACATATCATTTTTCTAATACAAAAAACTCCCAAATTCTCTAATACCTAGAACCTGGTTTAGATTAAACAGACAGAAAGGGAAGCCTACACTGTTCACCTTTTCGTACGCATTTGGAATTTAACTCTCATCTATTTTCATATAAATAATCCATCATCAAAACCTCTTTCTACATTTTACTGAAGTGCACTGATAGGACACAAATACTGGAAGAACAGAATACTGTAAAACTCGAAGAGGTAGCTAAGGGAACACAAATACTGTCAGCTGACACTATTGTACTGCTCTCATAAAAATGGTTTCATTTATTCATTTGGAAAAAGAACTTAGAACTTCCAGAAGGCAGTGTCTGGACCCAAGGCAGATCTATACAGATGAGTGAAAGGGCTTTTGAAGTATTTTTTATAATATTTTTGAAAGATTTATTTATTTATTTTAGAGAGAGTTCGGAGGAGAGGCAGAAGGAGAGAGACAGAATCTCAGGCAGACTCCTTGCTGAGTGTGGAGATCGACTTGGGGCTTGATCTCATGGCTCTGAGTTCATGACCTGAGCTGAAACCAAGAGTCAGAGACTCGACTGACTTAGCCACCCAGGCGCCCCTTATATCATATTTTCAAAAGTATATTTATCTAGTGGAGATACAGTTTAAACAAGAGCACTCTCTAAAACTAGTGATTTAAAACCAACGACACATGAAATCATGACTTTGCAGAGTTCTCAGGACAGCTATGAAATCTTCTCTTAAATATGGAGCATATTTTTATAGTGATTTTCATATAATTACAAATAAGTTTTTATTTTGGAATACTTTGGTAATTCTTGAGGTATCATGATTGGCAAAAACTCACAAATCTGTAGAGATTTCTTCCCTGCCCTCCCCAAGATTGTATATTTTGCCTCCAAGTGTTATAAGGTTTAGTGAGTATTATGTGTTATAAATAGGGATGGATGAATATGACCATAGTAAATCCCAATGGGTTTCAGATTCCCAATATTTAAGAGCATTTGTCATTCCAGACTCTGTTTTCTCATAGAGTCACACCATCATCATCGACTTCCCAGCAAGTAACATTTCAAAACCTAACAAAATAACCGTATTTAAGCATATGAAAGTTCATACAGAGGTAAAAACTATCATCATCTTTGTAAAACTACATAAAAATCTTGCATTCATACTTTCACAAACCACAGCAATGCCCTATGGTTTTACTTTTACCAAAGTAATAAAGACCAAAATTAGTTAACAACTTTCTACTCTAATTCGAGTCTGCTTTGTCATTCATTTATAATTCACTCATTCAGGACTTCATTCATTCATTCATTTAGTCAAAGACTAGCAATAAGTGTTCACAAGGTAGCAAGCACTGTAACATCACTGGGGGCTACAGGATGAATATGACTTAATGTTTATCCCCTGGAACTTATCCCAGGTCAGGAGATGAATTGGTAAAAAAATAATTACGGTGCAATGAGGGTTATAATAGAGCTACGTGTTCTTTCTCACTGCCCTGGAAAGACTGATGATCTTGAAAGATGGGCAGACATTCTCTATTAAAAAGAACAAAAGGGTGGGGGGGTCAGGCAAGGGCAATCACATATATGGAAAGGCCTGAATTAAAACAGAAAGCCATAAAAATATGGACTGTTTAGGGAAAGGCAAGTTGTTTTATTATGCAAGCGCATGGTAGATAGTCTGGTGGATTTAACCACAGCCAGCCACCAAAGTTTTCTGTCCTGGGGCAAAATTTCTAGGTCTCTCCCTTCCTTTCCTTCCTTCCTTCCTTCCTCCCTCCTTCCTCTCCTACCTCCCTCCATCCTACACTTCCTCCCTCTTTTCTTTTTATTTTTTCCTTCCCTCCCTCCTACCTTCTTCCTTCCTTCCTTCCTTTCTCTTTCTTTCATGTCTACATCTATTTCTAAGCTAAACTTATCAAGATTTCAGTAAGTCTTTCCCTCAAAGACCCTGTAAACACAAGACTTCATACCAAAGTGTTCATCTTAGAAGTTTATGAATGGCCAACATAAATGCAGATTAAGTATTTCAGAAAGAAAATGGTAGGCAAGGATGGAATGAGAATAGTATATCAATGTGATGGAGTTATCTTACAGGCAATAGGAGGTCACAAAACATTTTTTTAAAAAATTCCTTTGAAACAGGGCACCTGGGTGGCTCAGTGGGTTAAAGCCTCTGCCTTCAGCTCAGGTCATGATCTCAGGGTCCTGGGATCAAGCCCTACATCAGGCTCTCGGCTCAGCGGAGAGTCTGCTTCCTCCTCTCTCTCTGCCTACCTCTCTGCTACTTGTGATTTCTGTCTGTCAAATAAATAAATAAATAAAATCTTAAAAAAAAACACTTTTCTTTGAAACAATCTTAATCATACAGTAAAGGTAAGTACAGTACAAAGAACATTTTTTTTCCAAATCTTTTGAGGCTAAGTTGCTGACATGATGCCTCATAACACTGAATAATTTGTTGAGTATTAACTACAAATAAGGACCTTCTCATATATAACTACAATGCCATCATCAAAATGAGGAAACTAACACTGATATGTTATTAGCATTTAATTGGCAGACTGCATTCTTTTGTCAATGGTCCCCAAAATGTTCCTTTTAACAAAAGGATCAAGCCCAGAAATGCATACTGTATTCAATTATTATGCTCTTTAGTTCCCTTCAATAGGGAGTATTTCCTCACCCTTTCCTTGATTTTTGTGAACTGGACACATTCAAATATTTTAAGCTGGTTATTCTGCAGAATGTCCTTTATTTGTGTTTGTCTAATGTTTCATTATTTTTAGAACCAAGTTTTACAATTTTAGCAGAAGAATGCAGTGTTCTGTCATTGCCTCCTATCAGAGGGCAAAAATGTCAACTTGTCCCATTATTACTGATGTTATCTTTGATTACTTGATTAAAGTGGCATCCCTCAGACTTCATTAACATAAAATAATTCTTTTTCCCTATGTAATTTAATAAATATTTTGTGGAAAGGTACTTTGATACTACATAAATACCACATTACTCATCAAAATGTCTATTAATGCATTTATTTATTTGTTTGTATCCAGGTAAATATATTGATTCCTATTTAACTGGAAAGTTATAACCTCATGATTATTATTCTTTTTATAATCAAACAGAGCCATATCTGGTGAATGAGAGAACTTACTGAGTTTTTGGATAAATCACAATCATTTTTTGAGCCCTTTCTTGCTTGGAGACACTAAGGTGTTCCAAGTTTTTCCTATATTTTCCTGCCTTAGCCCTGGATTCGGTCACTTTTGTGAGGAACAATGACCTGTGGTATGGTGTTTAGAAATCAAGTCTAGGTGCTAGGAATGCACTCTTGGGGTCATACTTCCTCCAGGCTCTGTCTTTGGATGGAAGAAGCACACACATGTACCCATGCAGACATACACACCTCCTCACACATATGCATATCTGTTTATATTGAAAATAGTAGTTAGCACTAGCATCTCCATTTCAATCCAATATCCCTGATTCATTCTACTTTTTGCTCTTTATGTGCAACTCCCTTTTCAAACAATGAGAAAACTGCTCTGACTGCCCTCAGTAGACTTGATCTATTTCACCTTATCTAACTCACCTATCACCACCATTTCCATACCTCTCTTTTTCCTACTCTGATATATCCACCTTGTTAATTACCACTACCTTTTCCTTACCATCTCTTTATTCTTCTTAAGTTACTCAGTTTCAACACCCTCTGTCATCATCAGGATCTTTAAACAAGATCAGAATTCTATTTTGAGATAGTGGGCATGGCAGCAGGATCTCTAAACTGAAGGGGGAAGAGCCCCAGAATAATACTTCAAGCTAATATTCAAGCAAGAGGTGATGATCATAGTGAGAGGGCACAGATTTAAGATACCTATCTCTGACAAAGTACCCCTAAGAGTAGGGCAGGCGATGGAGTGGTTGATGAAAATGGTAAGGGTCATAATTTGAATAACTAAGTGAATTTCTCAAAATCCTGAATATAGGATAGAGATAAGATCATCATTTGTTTTGTAGAATTTTGTTTTAGAGGTGGAAAGGAGATTATAATTTTGGATTGGAACATGTTGCTTATTAGATATTGGCAAAAAAAAAAATCTTTCTATTAGAGTCATCTGGGTAGAACCTAGGTTGTGTTGAGTTGAGGAATGAATGCAGTTTCGATGTCCTGTAGTGGCAAAATGAAACAAAAACATTTTTTGTTGGGGGTGGTTTGTTTGTTGATTTCATGACTTTGGTTTCTTCTCTTAGATAAAGACAGCTGTAGAATATCTTCTCTATGTCCAATGATTTATTTCCCTCTTGTTCTCCCTTTCTCTTTCCCACCTTCCCTTATAGTCTTCTCTCAGGGTGGTGAAGGAAATAAGGAGCCAGGCTTGGATGGGGAAGGACAGATAGAAGGGGACAGAGAAGGTAATGGGAACCATTCTAGTTACATTTTCCTTTTTTCTTGTCCTAGTTTCCTATTGCCTCTATAACACATTAACACACATTTTTGAGGCTTAAAACATGTTAAGCATATTATCTTTGAGTTCTGGAGGTGAGAAGTGTTAAATGAATCATATGGACTAACACCAACATGTTGACAGAGTTCCATTCCTTGTGGAGATTTGCGGGGAAGACTGTTGTTTGCTTTTTCTGGCTTCTATAGGCAGCTCACATTCCTTAGCTAGTGGCTCTTTATTCCATTTTCAAAGTGTCACTCCAACCTCTGCTTCTTTTTTCATATCTCATATCTTGATGGCTTTGACCCTCATGTTCTCCTTTTATAAGAATTTGTTATTATTTTGAGGCCACTTAGATAATACAAGTGGAGTTATGTCTTACAGGCATAACCTCTTCCTTTTAAAATATTTAACTGAATAAAAACTGAAAAGTCCCTTTAACTGTGTAAGGTGACATATTCATTGGCTTTGGGGATTAAGACTGACATCTTTCAGGAGTGCTGTTATTCCATTATTAGTTGCCCTCAACAAAGGGCTCAACCTTTAGCATTATACAAGAGTACCGTGTGCAAAAACTTAGTGCTGCACTAAGGACTTTGACTATAATTTTCCTTGAATTCTGAAAATAATCCTGCAAGACATTCTTATATGTTATTATATAGATAGAGACATCAGAGTTTAAATAACTTATCAAAAGTCATAGAGCTGGTAAATGCTAGAACTCCAAAATTCAACCAGGTGTGTGACTCAAAAACCTATACTTGTGAACAATAACTCCATCTATACAAGCTAAATAGAAGATGTGTTCTTTTTATGTCCACACTACAGATGGTGACACCAAGGATGGATTTCAAGAAATCCAATCACGTAAGAACAATAACAGCAAAAAAAAGGTAGACAGTAGCAGGAAGGGCTTAGAGACTTCTAAATGCAACCTGTGGAATATCATTCACAGACAGACCTCCTGGTTATGGTTTGTGCTCAAGTTGTACTTTCTTTCCAGCAATCGTCTGGCATTTGCAGTGGATGAGTGCATATTGTAACTTAGATAATGAAAAAAAAAAAAAAAACAAAGAAGAGGAGGAGTTACACGTGTGGTAAAAATGAAGGAAGATATTATGGCAGAAGGGAGAATCAAGAGGAGCGATAAGAGGGGCAATAAGAGAGACAAGAGGGCAAGAGGTAGCTTGGAGATAGTGGGAGGAAAAAGGCAGGATGCTGCTGTTGTTGACTTGCAAATCATCAGTAGTCCCGATCTTTGCATAAGCGGATTAGTGATTTAGGAATAGCAAGGTGACCTTTGTGGATAGATTCCCCAGGGAGGCAATACTGTCCAAGATAAGTATTAAAAGCCTATGGACTTCTTTCCACCTATGAGACACTAACAAATGTAAATGGAATGCTTCCTTACATGTTGCTTTTGGTTCTGACAGTCTGTTTTTTCTGAGTAGTTACAATGATAATTTAAGAGTTTCTAGAGTGAAATTCATCCAATTTTCCTCTCAAGAGAAGACACCAACACACCGATGAGATAGATGTAAAATTAGACTAAAATATAACTGAAAACTAAAGCCAGTTTTCAGTCTTCTGTTCCTTTTATGACTCCATCCCCTGTTTCCATGGAGGGGACAGCGCTTCTTATCCTGTACATAGAGCACTTCACTGAGAAATTTAACTACACACATGCCTGTTACGACCACCATCACAACAACTTCTTGGACTGTGAGTGCCATTTATTGCAGCCATGGCAGGCAGCTCACTACAGCCAATGAACATTTCTTTCACTCAAAAGCTGTATGTTCTTTGGTAATTTCTACCTGATAAAACATCATGCTATAGTATGTTTATATGACTTCCTAAGGCTTTAACTGGTTATCTTTCAAAGACAGAGCTACTGAGGCAAATGCAGAGTGACTGGTATCCTTAAGACTAACATGACTCAAGGTCTTAACAAATCTTTGGGCTCTTCTCAAACTTCAGCTTATAAGTTCTAGATCATGTTGAGTAATCTAAAAGAGCACAAGCACTAATCTTAGACACCTTGCCAATATCTGGCTTGTTAACCCTTGTCTATTAACTCTTCATTTGTTAGCTCTGAGAGTGTGGGCAGATGACATATTTTCTATGAGCTTTAGATTTTACATAATACTGATTTTATGAATGCAAGCTGGTGCAGTCACTCTAGAAAACAGTATGGAGGTTTCTCAAAAATTAAAAAGAGACCCTATGATCCTGCAATTGTACTACTGGGTATTTATCCACAGGACACAACCATAGTGATTTGGGACATGTCGCTCCAATGTTTATAGCAGCAATGTCCACAAGAGCCAAATTATCGAAAGAGCCCAGATGTATATCAACAGATGAATGGATAGAGAAGATGTGGTATACAAACACACACATGCACACACACACACGTGCACATACATGCACAACAGAATATTACTCAACTATCAGAAAGAACGATATCTTGCCATTTGCAATGACATGGATGGAGCTAGAGGGCATTATGTTAAGTGAAGCAAGTCAGTCAGAGAAAGACAAATACCATATGATTTAAAATGGATGAACATAGGGGAAGGGAAGGAAAAAATAAAATAAGACAAAAACAGAGAGGGAGAAAAACCATAAGAGACTCTTAACTCTAGGAAACAAACAGAAGGTTGCTGGAGGAGAGGTGGGTGGGAGGATGGGGGTGGCTGGGTGACGGGCATTAAGGGGCACTTGAAGCAAAGAACACCAGGTGTTGTATGCAACTGATGAATTGCTGAATTCTACCTCTGAAACTAATAGTACACTCTGTGCAAATTAAACTGAATTTCAATACAAAATTTAAACATAATAAAACATAAAAATATTTTTGTTCCTTCTCCATGATCCTTTATAGGAAAGCTCTGTACAGATGCCTTTGGGAAGAACAAAGATTGGAAATTATAGCAGAGTTGAGTCTGTCATTTGTCTTCCACTACCTAACCATATATTCTTGAGGAAGTATGCCACCACTTTTGGCATGTCTGTGTATGAAAAAGGGATATAATACTACCTCATAACTTTTATGATGGTTTATTTATTTATTTATTTAAATTCAATTAGCCAGCTTCTAGTACTCATTAGTTTCAGATGGTGTTCAATAATTTATCAGTTGTGTATAACACCCAGTGCTCATCACATCATGTGCCCTCCTTAATGCCCATTCCCCCAGTTACCTTATTCCCTTCATTCTCCCCTCCAACAACCCTCAGTTTGTTTCCTAGAATTAAGAGTCTGATGAAAGTTTAAAGCTAGTCTTCTATGTGCTGTTCAACACATTAGCTCTCTTTTATCTTCTTGCCATTTGGTCTTCCCAAAGGAGGGAATAGTCATGGAAAGTTTACTTGTTTCGCAACATGGAGATTTCTACCATGGTAGAAATGTCAAGATAGGGTGAGGAATACAGCCTGAATCCATCCACCGCACAACATCATGAAGAATCCAATAAGTTAGCAGTTGGCAGCTCTCCCTGGGACCAAGTGGATAGAACCTTAACTTTTCTGAACCTGATTTTCACAGTCTGTGGGGAAAAAAAAAAAAAAAGCAAAAACAAAAACAAAAGCCTAGCACTGGCTTATTCTACTTTGGAATGCTGCTTAGTACCACAAATGCAGAAATGTAAGAGAAACATACTGAAAATTAAAGCATTACCAAAAGATAAGAAACCATTATTGATATATCTTTAGTAACTATTACATTGTCTCTAATGCAGAATGATCAGAACATATATCTGGAAATATAAACTCAATTGTTCTCACTTATTCATATATGTGAATCATTTCTTTTTAAGATTTTATTTATTTATTTGAAAGACAGAAAATGAGAGAGGGGTTGAACAAAAGAGAGAGAGAGAGAGAGAAGCAGATGACCCACTGAGCAAGGAGACTGATGCGGGGCTGAATCCCAGGATCCTGGGATCATGACCTGAGCTGAAGACAGACACTTAACAAACTGAGCCTCCCAGGCGCCCTGTATTGAAATATTTTGGATTGTTCCCACAATGCTCTGTAACCTAGCTTTCCTAACCACTTTTTGTTTGCCAGCTTGTTTGTTTTTGTCCTTTTCCTTCTCAACATGCATGCTCTGCTGTGGCCAATTCTCATTCATCCACATATTAGATACCTGAGGGGATGGTGATTGCATGAGGCCCAGGCATTTCCCTGGCCAGGTGTGGCCTCCCCTTTCCCTCAGCAGAAGACACTTCCTAATTTGGTCTTTGATGACCACAAAAGAGCTAATTGGACTTCCTTTCTTCTGGACTTAATTATGTTTTAAAAGTAGAGTAAGGGAAGGCATCCAGACAAAAATTCCATTTATTTTAGTGATAGAGCAAGCTAGAAAACAGAGAGGAAAAAGTGATTTCTATTAAGTGTGGCCTACCTCACCAGAAACAGGCCAATCAACCATGCAATTTTTATTTATGTTTCCTTTTCTTTTCCTGAGGGCAAATATATATTCTACCCCCTTGATGATGCCAAGTAGTGAGTAGCCATAAATCACCAGTGACATGCTGGAACTGAGCTTTTTAGGGGGCCAGAAGATTGACTGGAAGCTTATTTTTAAGACTGTCCACAAAATCAGATCACTACTGAGACAAATCTAGACAAAAAGAAGGACATCTTTGTCAGAAAATATCTCAACGGACATTGTTTGAGAATGAATAGGAAGAATACCAATTTGCGGTATCAGAGATCACTTGATTGGATCAGATAGCAACCGGGCCAGTTTCAGTTTTCTAGATATTTCTTCTGTGTATAGAACTAAGGCCAAAAATTTATGAGAGTTTTTAAAAGTAAACATAATATAATTTAAACACCCTAGTTGTTTTTCTCCACTATTTGAGAAGCAGTCTAATATTTTGCAAGGCTGTGAATTGTGAAATGCTAACTTTTGCATTTATCAGTTGTCTGACCTGGAGTAAAAATTCAGTTTCACGAAATCTCAGTTTCCTCCCTGGAAATGAGATTAAGAATGTCCACCTCATTATTATGGAAGACTTGTGTGGAGAATAAATTAAAATATTGAGCACATACTATTTGGCTCTTTAGAAAGTATCAGTTCCATAATAGTTCTTCATTCTTCTGGTTGGGATTTTACATATTTATTTTGAAGATGTAGCACTCATAAAAAATTTAAGATCCCTAACATTTGAGAAGAGTATGTCATTAGCATTCATTTTTTTTGGAATTGCCATTAGAGGTGAAACAAGTTATTTTGATTGTTTTCAACCACTTATGTAGCTTCTTTAAGGAAATGATTTCGATAATTTATAGTTCATTCACAAATTAACAGAAACATCACAAAATAGTAACAAAAAACACTATATAAGTACATACACACTAAAATGCAAAGACATTTTAATACCTTCTGTGAAACTCTGACCTAAGAAATGGCCATATAACATCCTGACATCCATCAGATTTAAAATCATACACACACATAAAACATACACATATCTCTCCTAGCTATGATATATACAGAGACACAAAACTAATTAGGATGTACATTCACAGCTATCATTGGTTCTAGTAGAAATAGTTTAAGTGGCCAAGCATGATAACACTTATTGAACTGTAACTCTGTGAACAAAGATTGCTAATGGTCCAATCCTAATACTGGTAATTTGTGTCTTTCCTTGGTTTTTTTTTTTTTTTTTGGTCAGTCTTGCCAGAAGTTTGTCAATTTTATTGATCATTTCAAAATACAAGCTATTCCTTGTGCTTCTTCTACTTATTTTTTCCTAGAATCTCTATTTGCTGAGGTTTTTGTTGTTGTTTTTCCATTTTTTGAGCATATTCAGAATGTTTGCTTTTGCATTTTTTATTATAGTTACCTTAATATTTTAAAAGATAATGATAACATTTCTGTCATCTCTCAATATTGGTACATATTGATTCTTTTGTTTCATTCAGTTTGAGATCCTTTGGGTTCCTGTTATGATAAAGAATTTTATAAGTAAAACCTAGATATTTTCATTCTGTTATGCGACTCTGTACCTTATTTAAACTTCTGTTTAGATAATTTTGTTGACATCACTCTAGCAGGGGAGGATGGGAAACTGCCTTATTTCTTCCAGGTGGAAGTAGAAGTCCAGGTTCCTCTACTTGACATCTGTTGACTCCTGAGTTAGGGAAATACTTTATAATTGTAGGAGGGAGTTGGGATTTGGGGACCACTACTGAGCTCTAGTGGTATGATAATGGCTGTTGCCTTGTAACTGTTGGATAATGAATGGAAAAGTATTAACTCTTTAATAGTTGACCTCTGACAATACCCCTCCTGAGGAGAGGAGAAAAGTTTCCTAATGCTGGCTGAGGGTGGAAATTCAGGCATTTCGTGTGGTCTCTGCTATCACCATGGGAAGAGAAAAAGACCTCATTACTAGAGGAGATGAAAGTCTTGGTTCTCTATGTGGTCTCCTATAACACCACCCCTCATGGGAGATTCAGGTACTTAACTGTAACCTCATGAGGCTAGAAGTCCAGGATCTCCATTTGGGTTTTGCCAGCATGGGTGGGGACCAGACCACAGTCTTCTCTGTGACATTTGTCTGGTATAGACTAGTTATTTACTTGTCTTCCTCGTCTTCCCCTTTCCTGGCCCTTTGGTTCAAGAGAGAGTTGGCTTTTGTTGGGACATTTTTGTCCTTGGCTTATTGACATTTCAGGGTTATTGGCATCTTTAGCTCTTGTCTGGGATGTTTGTTACAAAAAGAAAATCCAGAGACCTTAACTACCAAGTGTTTCCTCTGGTCCTGAGGTCACTAGGCAGTCTGTCTTATTCTTTCTGTCTTTCAGTGATCAGACTGGGGCGGTATTGAATTCATCTTGTTTGACAAATCATGCCCAGGGCTTTAACTGTGCATGGAAGTATCTCTTGCTCCATCAGAAGTCAAAGTTGAGACAGATATATTTAAACAAGAAATTTGACTCCTTCCATTAGAAGGCATATATTTATTTAGGGAGACATAGTGTATACATTTTTAACATCATTGAAGTCCACTGGAATCACGCAGTATACACTCACTGTGTCTGGTAATGTTTCACCAAGGTTTCTTCTGAGTTATTGCATGTAGCAGAAAGATTGTCCACTTTCATTGCTTTATAGCATTTTATTGTATGAAATCATCACAATTTATTGATCCATTCTATTGTTGAACATTTGGGTTGCTTCTATTTTTAACTATTATAGAATAATGTTGGTAGATCATATTTCTGCATTTTTTCCTTGTGAATATTTGCATATGAGGTACATATCTGGATTGGAATTGCTGGTCAAAACATAGAGTATTAATGTTAAGCTTTAATAGATATTGCCAAATAGTTTCCCTTAGTGATTGTGCCAATTTATTGTCTTACAAGTAATATTTGGGAATTCTGGTTGTTCCTCATTTTTGTGACCACATGATACTGCCGGTTCTTTTCATTTCAGCCATTCTTCTGATATTCTTATAATTCAATCGGCATTCATCTGGTGTTTAAATAAAGTAACCATCCTTTATTATATCATAAGAAAACAAACTAAACAAAAATCAAAAGCTACATGAAGACACTGAGGCCCCTTCCTTCAGTAGAAGTATTAATAAACATGCCCATTGAATGAAATCTAATGCCCCCCACTTTGTGGACATTTTAGGCTTATTGAGTTATGAATTACTATAAGTTTCCTTTTGAGACCTTAGAGTAGGTGGGTTACTCTTACTTTAAGAAGTGAGGGCAGAGGATAAAGTCTCTTCTGTAAGAATTTCTGATGTCAATTCAGCAGGAGAGAGATTGAAACTGAAGTTGGAAAGTAAGATACAGGCAGTTAGTGAAGTTGGCTCTCTTACTCCCCTTCCTAGATCTGGACTTAACAGAATCTACTCATATTTGAGAATCCGCATGAAGAATTCCCCCCAGCCAGATAGAAATAGGCAAAGACCTTGACAAGGAACCAAAATGAAAAGTAGATTATTTTGTATTCATTGATTCAAAAAATATCTATTGTGCTCCTACTAGAACAGGTACTGGTCCAGATACTGGGACCACTGTGGAGCATAGGACAGATGAATTTCTATTTTCATGAACATTAATACCTTACATAGTATCATTCTATAGTGAAGTAGCTTTTTTTTTTTTCCTGTGTGAACTTTACCTTTTGTTTATTTTGCTTTTGTTTCCTGTATGCTTTTAAGTATATTCATACTTAAATCTTCCAGCCTGGTCTTGTTTAATCCATGGAAAATAAGAAAAAGTAAAGATCATTCATAAGCTAGGACCATTTCCTTTAAGGTTATCAGGGTGCCTCAAGACTTACTGGTTGGCTTTCACTCACACTCAGCAAGTGGAAAAACATCTTTGTGTACCAGCTGAGAGATTCAACTCTCCTTCACGAAATGCTCTTCTCTCTACATTAAAAGCTATGGGTTGTCTGGTTTTTTTTTTTTTTTTTCTGTTTGATTGTTTGTTTGTTTTCAGGGAGATGACAAGTTTTCATCAGTTTTTACGGTAGACTTAGATGGCCCACTTAAGGGAATCAGTGTCAGGAACATAAAACTTAGGATGGTAACCTAAGTTTTTTCAAAGTATTAAGACAAAGGGACATTTGTTTGTTTCGGATGCAAAAATAAAATTCAAAGTTTAAGGAAAAGATTTTGGACTTGGGACATAGATTTTGGTATATTTGAAATACATGCAGTATTTGCGTGTGTGTGTATGAGTATGTGTGTACACATGCATTCATTTTTTTATCACACCTGTACATTTTTCTAGGGGAAAGAGCTTTCATTAGATTCTTAAAGGGATTTATGGTACTAAGGCAATGCAAATAACTGGAGAGAGGGCAAAGACTGGGAATAATGATGGGTTGCTAGTGACCAAAACTTTAGAATAATGAGCTGTACTTTGATGGCAAACCATATACAGTCGGGGTATGTGTTCTCCTAAACTCTTCATTATTCTTGAATGTATTTACTCATTTCCTTTTGACCTAATGGTTACTTAGAGGAAAAATTTTTAAGTTATTTTCTGTGTACTTTGGGCACTTCTTACTTTTTTTTAAATACTAACTTGATGTAATACATCCTGATCAGAAGTTGTAGCCTGAAAAATTTTTAGTCTGGGATACTTTGGAAGACCTTTTTTCATCCATTGTAAGATCAATTTTTAATGAAAGTGTGAAGAGAAGCAGTGTTCTCCACATGATACAAATGTATTACTCCTCCCTTATTTATTATCTTATTTCAATCTTCTGTGTCCTTATTTTTTGTCGTCAATCTGCCAAAGCCTGAGAGGAATATGTTGAAGTTTTATATTAACATTGGATTTATGTCAGCTTACTGTTTTGTATATTTGATGTAACTGGTTGCTTTGTCTTCCTTGCTTGACTTCCTTCTGGGAGTTCCCTCCTCCTTTCAGTTGAATGGTTAATTAGAACTCCTTCCTCACATAACTCCTCCACAAGCCAGCCAATGGAATTACCTTATTCTAAGGGATATAATTAAAAATAGTGAATAACTAGGCAGCACATGAACTGAACTTCAGAAATAGGCCACCAACCAAGGAGTTAGCCATAAGTAACCAATAAAGTCTGACTAGTGCGTACTACCTGACTGCCAACCCAACTCTTCACCATAGTCTGTGGGAGATTGCTCAATCTCTGTCCAGTGCAGGACCATGCAACTCAGTGCCATTTTGAGAGACTGGTCTTAATGCTTTCTTTCTTTGTGAGATATTGAGATACAGAGGCCTTATAAGAGGGAAACTGCCCAGGACCATCTTTTCCATCACATGAACAGGAGTGGGCAGAATGAAATAAGGCAAGGAGAAATGAGATAAAGAAGGAAGGAGGAAAGCACATAGGCTTAAGACCCAGGGACAGAATGAGAATAAAGCAGACTACCTGTGATATTATTTGAGTACTTGGATCTATCTATGCCTGATGACTGTTGTCCACAAATATTTAAGTCATGAGTCAACAAGTTTTCTGCTAGCTTTAACTTTCTTGAGTTTTATTTGTGTCACTTGAAATCCAGGCCCTGCATAATTTAATTCAATCCTATCAGATATTTCAAATATACTGAGAATATAGAAAAATAATTAAATGCTCATGTACCCATTACCCATGCAATACAAATACACATATTTAATGGATAATTATTATGGTCACAATTACTTTAAGTGTCTTCTCTACTTCTCCCCCACCTTTCTTGAAGGAACCTGTTCCAAGGATGGCATGCATCAATGTTGTGCAGATTTTATACTTTAATACAAATGTTGTAGTCCATATATATAAATAATGTATTACTGCCTTTAAGATTCACATAATTAGCTTTTTAAAGTTTTTATTTATATGTCACAGAGAAAGAACACAAGTAGGGGCAGTGTCTCCTAGAGGGAGAAGCAGGCTTCCTGCTGAGCAGGGAGCCTGATCCAGGACTCCAGGATCATGATCTGAGATGAAAGCAGACTGAGTCACCCAGACATCTGAAGGTTCACATAATTCTTTGGAAGAACTTCTTATTCTGAAGGGCTTTTTTTCTCTTAATATCATGTCTTCCAGATTTATCCATGTTTTATTTAGATAATCTACTCATTGTGACTCATCCTTTGCATTATGTCTTTTTATGAATAGACAGCGATCTATTTTCCCTCTTGGGTTTTTTTTTTAATTTTTCCATTTCTTTTTTATTATATACAATGTTGCAATAAAAATTCTTCGGCCTTTTTGAAAATTTATTTAGGGTGAGTACTTCAAAGGGGAATTGCTGAGTTGTATGCTATGTTCATTTTCATTTTCTTTCTTTCTTTTTGCTTTTTGTTTCTTAAGATTATTTGAGAAAGAGAGAGAGAGAAAGAGAGAGAACAAGAGCAGGGGTAGGGGAGGGGCAGAGGGAGAGGAAGAAGGAGACTCCCTGCTGAGCAGGGAACCCAATGAGGGCCTCCAATCCAGGAACCTGAGATCATGCCCTGAGCAGGAGGCATATGCCTAAACTAACATGCCCTGAGCCACCCAAATCCTCCTCATTTTTAATTTAATTACATATTGCCAGTAGTTGTTAATCCCACTGTGTATGAAAGTAGCAAAGAAAATTTTCCCTAATTCTTCTTAGAAGTTTTGAAGTTATCTTTATTCATCCAGCTCGTTAATCACCATGAACTTAACTTTGCAAATGATAGAAAGAAAGGAAGTAATAAGTGAAGTTATTAGACCTGGTACAGAATTGAGGACCTAGAAATAGCACAGCAGCTATTGAACCTGGATAGATTTCAGCTTCATTAGTAAATATGAGAATGTCCATCTTGACTAAAACAAGTACAATTTTTCTTTTTATATTTTTAAGTTCTCTACAACATTTAGAAGTTATAATTCCAAAGTTGGTAATTTGGCCTCTTAATTTTATTGATCTTCTGTGGTTTTTCTCTCCATTTTGTCAATTTCCATTTTTATCAATATTGTAACTTGCACTTATTTTTAGATTTATCTTTTTATTCTTTTCTCTTTTTAGCTTTCCGATTTAACTGCCAAGCTCACAGATTTGGGTATTTCTTGTTTTCTTGTATATGTGTTTAAAGCTGCAACTTTACCAATAATTACAGATTTTTTTGCATTCTATGTATTCTGATAGACAATGTTTTCTTTGCTATTCAGTTGTAAATAGTTCACAGTTTCCATTACGTATATCATCAGCAAAACTTTTTTCTTTTTAACATTCTATTTACTTATTTATCAGAGAGAGATAGAGAGAGAGAGAGAACACAAGCAGGGGGAGGGAGTGCAGGCAGAGGAAGAACAGGTTTTCCACTGAGCAGGGAGCCAGAGGTGGAGCTGATCCCACGATCCTGTGATCATGACCTGAGCTAAAGGCAGACACTTAACCGCTTAACTGAATGAGCCACCCAGGCATCCCAAATCAGCAAATCCTTTTGACATTTCTGATGACATACTTTTTATCTTCTATGATATGTAGATTCTTTTTGTCCTTGATCAAGATGGTTTTTGGTACACGTTTATGTATACTTGAAGCAGATATCTATTATGGTGTAATTGTAGGTTGCAATTATTCACTAGATTGACTTTGTTAATTTTTAGATTCAAATTCTTAGGTATCATACTCATCGTTATTAATAATTTGGTTCATGTATTCTGTGAGTTTCTGCTATAAGGGTTGCATTTTGTTTGTTGGAAGTGCTACACTGTCATTCTTTTAGCTAGCATTTCTTTTCTTTTATTTTTTAAGATTTTATTTATTTATTTGACACAGAGAAAGAGAGATCACAAGTAGGCAGAGAGACAGGTAGAGAGGAGGGGAAGCAGGCTCCCTGCTGAGCAGAGAGTGGGTTTGATCCCAGGACCCTGAGATCATGACCTGAGCCGAAGGCAGAGGCTTAACCCACTGAGCCACACAGGTGCCCCATTAGCTAACATTTCTGATATTTACAAGATATTTTGTAATAGGTTTTCTGGTTCATTATTGTTATATTATCTTAAAAAAACAGTTTCTTTTTAATTATGTTATATCTCTCTATATCTATAGTAACTCTTTCCTTTAATAGGTATTTGACCTCATATTAATAAATCTTTCCTACATTTTTGTGGGGATTCTGCATTTTGCCTATCTTAAACTCTTTTGTGTTATTATATTTCAGAGATGTTTTTTGAAAATTTTACATGAAAGTTTGTTAGATTTATAAATGCCAGTTTAAAAATAATTTGTATTTTACATTTATTATAATTTTCAATCTACCTATATCTGAACTTATTTCTACAATTTAAGCTTATTCTATTTGCCATGATTTTGATTGCATGTCTCTGTATTCTTTTCTTCTCTTCATTTCTTCATTTTTTGTGTTGAATTTACTTAATTATCCTTAGTTTTCTCTTGTTACTTTTCTTCTTCTAATTCTGAAATTATAGTCCATCTTTCAGTGGATACACTTATATTATAACATACGTCTTTATTTAATAAATTCTGCTCTGTTGAAAATATTTAGAATTATTCAACTTTGATATACTAACCTATTTTTAACTTATATGTGTATTGGCATTCAATCAAAGTTGGCATTATTATTTATTTGTATATATACATATGTCATAAAAGGTGAATGTTTTTAAATGGTAATACTTATATTTGTTTCCTGAAAATCTTTGTTTTTCTTGGTCTATATTGTAATTTAGCTAGGTATAGAATACTAAACTGACAGTTATTTTCACTTTATGTTTTGAAAAATATTATCTCCTTCACTTAGTGCAAACTATTATTGCTAATGTAATGTCTTCTATCATTTTATTACTGCAAGTTGTTTCTTAACTTTGTGGGTATCCTTAGTATTTATTATCCTTAACATAAGTTTGCCTAGATTTATTTTTGTTTTCCTGTCTTAGGGATTAGTGGCTTATTTCAAAATAAAGGATTAAATCTTCCCTCATTTATAGTTTTAGCTGTTGCATATTCTAATATTTCTCCATATCTCCTATTTTTACTTACATAAATCCACTATGCAAATGTTTGAACTCTTTTTTCTACATCTTAAATACTCTGTTTGTTTAATTTCCATAATTTTCCCAAATTTGTCTTCAAATTTACTCACTGATTTTTCAGCTGTGTTTAGTTTCTTTTTTAACTAATATGTTATGTTTTAAAATTCAGTTTTTACCACCAAATTTGATATTCTGTATTTTTTATTTTATTTCTGATCATTAAAATTACTGATTTAATAGTCTCTTTCAGACTGTTTGATTTTTCTAAATGACTTTGTCATACCTGGTAACTGTCCAACTTGGTAATTATTTCCTCATGCAGTTTTTTAGCTTTTCTTTCTTTCTTTCTCTCTCTTTCTCTCTTTCAATTTTAGGCCTTTCTCTTCCCCTTGTCGCTCTAGCATCCCATAAATACTGGACCACAAAGAGATTTTTCATTTTGCTTCTTTTTGTGTTAAAACCTGAGACTAATGATTGTGCCTGTTTTTATTCTAATGAACTACCTAATGAAAAAAAAATCCTTTGCATATAGTAGGATTTCAAAATATATGTGCTAGATAAGAGAGTTCTTACTGTAATATGTTCAAACAAAAATGGTAGATTTTAAAATGGTTTATCTCCTTAAAAAGAGGGAAAATATCTGTTTTAAATTAAAGTTCATGGTTACAGCAGGAGGGTTATTCTATCTTAACATACTTTATGCCGACAACAATATATGTGGTCAATATTTTATAATTTAGTGTGATTTTGTGTTGTAAGATACAATTGCTAAATCCTTTTTTCTCTCTTAACTAATCATATTTTGAGAATGATTCTGAACTGTGCCAGTAACCCCACAGAACTGATTCATAGAATAAATGAAACATTTGGTATTCTATTGAAATGAAACAAGTCCTACATAAATAATCCTTCCCTTTACATTTCTTAATATAGTAGCCCTAGCAGTAGATTGCCATGAAAATTTAACACTGTCACCCAAAGTCTTCCTAAAGCTGACAATTTCTCTCACTGAGTGGACAAGATTGGCTGATATTATTGAAGCAGACACCAGGAAAACTCCATTTTCAATTTTGGCCCCTGAGGAGGGCATTCTATTCAGTTGGCCCCTCCACCTCCAAAAGAAAGTTCAATCCTTCACTGAACAAAAGCTATACTTCAACTATGGAATTGAGATAGTAACAGTAAACTCCATTTTTTTAAGAAAGAATTTTGCAGGAAAAATTTTTTAAAAATTATGAGGAAGTAGGGTATCTAGATTTTCAACTCAGACATTTGGTTTTCCAGGGTTTGATTGTACTGTATGTAAATTACATAATGTCTGGACTTATAGATAATTCTTAATATATATGATAGCATTTTACTATACATGGCAGCAGAGAGTTTTTTGTTTGTTTGTTTTATTTGTTTGTTTTTTTCTCTTTCTTTTTTTTTTTTTTTGAGGGAATTATACCCTCTAAACCCTATAATGAATTGAGTTTTAAAAGAAAATTCAGAAATAAGTCAATAATGTTTAGATTAAGTTGAAGTGCTATTTTTCATTTTGCTCATGACTAGGAGGAAAATATCCTGGTATCTTCCCAGTCATAGTGTACCTTGAACATCCTGAAGGTGACAATGAAAATTGCATAAAGTTTACTTGTGTTTAGCTCACAGAAGACCAACAGAGAAAGGAGATTCTACCAATTCTTTTTGTACTTCCTCCATGCCAGCAAAAGCCTTAAAATGTTTATTTTTCAATGTGGTAAACAACTAATAAGCATGTATTTATTTCTGTTTATTGCATGTATTTGTTGTTGCTTACAGAGTTAAAACGTCTGGCTATATTCAGACCATCAGTACACTCAACTGTTTCGTTGGTTCCTTGAAGATATTATGAGGTAAGAAGATGCATCTCTGATTCCTTAGTCAACCTCCTGAGACCCCCCTGCTACCTCTACTGCATGACCTTGAAGCCAGCTACATGTGAGAATCTTCTGTGGACCTTAAAATATGCAGATGTGCGGGTCCCATCTTAAGAGGTTCTTATTTAGTGGGTATAGAGTGACTCTATCAGACATCTGCAAACTTCTATTTCCTTCTTTCACTTTTCTAGTGCATGTGACACCTGAAATTATGTTACCATTCAAAGTCAAATTCTAATCTCATCTTCCAAACTGTTCACCAACTTTTTTTCCTCCCACCTTTTTCCCCCTCTTTCCTTGGTTTTGTCTTTTTTCCTTTAGAATATTCATAATTGGGAACAAAACCAAGATTAATTTACTGAATAAATGTTAAATTAGAATACACTATGTGCCAGGTACTATGATAAAGCCTTATTTTACTATAATAAAGAGAACATACATAGGTCCTGATCTGAGGAAGTTCACACAAATAAATATCTAATTACAAATTCCAACCACTCATAAGAAGGAAAAGCTCATTGCACTGCAGATCAATTTATTAAAACAGGAAAAGTAGAGAAAGATTCCCATGCACAGTTAACACTTTTATGGAAATCTTTAGGCCAAAACTGCAATTGTCCAGGCAGAGCAGGAAGTAAGGGGAGGCATTCCAGGGAGAGGAGGCATTGAGATAGAAAAGAACTTAACTTAATGAAGGCAATGAAAGAAAAGTGGTAAGATAAAAATAAGGTATGAGAAGTACACCACAGATCTGGAGGAGACAAAGATCGGGTAATGGACAATTTTGCATATTACCTTATGTGCAATGGGAAGTCACTTAATCATTTTAATGAAGTATTACTACAATAAGATTTGGGTTGGAAATGGACCCCTCTGATGGCTGTAATGAGAAAGGATTAGCAGTCAACAAAGAAGGAAGGGGAAGAAAGCAGTTAGGCTCGAATGGAAAGGGGGCTTAATGGAAAATGTGACTTTTGTTCTGCTTTCAGAGAACTCACAATATAACAGAAAGAAACCATCTTGGAAAAGCTAATTTTAGGCACCTGGATGGCTCACATGGTTAAGTGTCCAATTCATGACTTCGGCTTAGCTCATGATCTCAGGGTCCTGAGATGCAGTCCTGTGTCCAGCTCTATCCTGAGTGAAGAGTCTGTGTGAGAGTCTCTCTCCATCTCTTTCTTCCCTCCCCTCTGCTTGCACATACACACACACACACACTCAAATAAATAAATAGAAAAAAAAAAAAAAGTTTTGGAAAGCTAATCCCAACCTAATGTAGTACCAGTGGGGAAAGCTCTGACAAATGGTGGTAAGTTGGAGAGTCTGAGTATTAGAAACAGAGCATGCAAATTGTAAGAGACACCAAGGAAATCCCAAGATCAGCGAGACACTGACAGTTTCATACTCAACATCCAACACTGAAGGTTTGTGACCATAATTGATCATGGACTCCTTCCTTGATAAAAATTTACTGAGTGTCTACTGTGTGCTAAGAAATGACCAAGTAATGAATATATTTATTTTTTTTATTCCACAGAAGTCATTTTACTTCAAATGGCACTCTCAATTTCCACTTTACAGATGTCCTAAAAGAGACACCACTCCTCCATTTTTGACTATCTTTACTCCTTGTGCATGACAACAATTCCCTCATTTGTCACGACAACTTCTATGCAACCAATGTACTAAGCAGTGTCTCTCTGTAGGATCAGTGCCCATGTGAAAGAGTCAAGGCAAACACAGGAGAAGGAAGGTTTTAAGTGGAGCCCATTTCAGAGGTAGAAGTGAAATAATAGTTTCATCATTTTTAAATTTTTAATCTTGATATTACAGAATTTGCAACTTCTTTCCTATACACAAAAGGAATAAATCACATTTACGTAAACTCATAATCACCTTTTCAAATGAAAATTATTAGATGCTTGGGATTTGTGAAGGCATGGCAAAGGGAAAAATATTTCAACATCAGATATTAAAAATGGCTGACATTAATAATGGACAAGAGTGCTAAGGAATTAAGGAACATTGAAACCTTCCTCAGTGACTCCTAGACTGTGGCCCAGGGACAAGAGCTGGCTTCTCAAGGCATAAAAAATTATAAATGACTATAGTTTTGTATGAAGCCCCTCACACTAAAACCTGTTACAACACAAATGCTTATGATCTAAATCAGTGAAGGGGCACAAGGGTGGCTCAGTCAGAAGCATCTGACTTCAGCTCAGGTCATCATCTCACGGGCTTGGGATTGAGCCCCATGTCAGGCTATGCACAGAGCAGGGACTCTGCTTGTCCCTCTCCCTTTGCCCCTCCCCTGCTCATGTTCTCTTGCCCTCTTTCAGATAAATAAATAAAATCTTAAAAAAGTAAGCAGTGAAGGAATTATTACAGTAAAAATATTGGGAAGCCAATTGTGTTCCTTTAGTCAATTTAACAATTTTTCTTGTAATATGTTTTGTGGGTGGATATTAGAGGTTGTAGCTTATTAAAACCAGAAATCAAGGTATGAAAACCAACAGAAAAATAAAAATTGCAAGTTGTTGGAATAAACGACAGCCTCAAAAACCTATTATTTTTATAAGGGCCTTTTAAAAAAGAGAAATAATATCTAACAGTCTATACTTAAAATCCATTTCATTTTTACAAGTGTAGTTTAATTTTAATATTTTCCACCAGGCAACTGTACCCAGATAAACGTTAAAGTTAGTTAATCTAAGTATTTTACTTTGATAAAGAAGATGCACTTACACTGTTATTTGAATGAGGGTCTCCTTAAGACGGCAAGCAACGGGACACCTGGGTGGCTCAGTGGGTTGAGCCTCTGCCTTCGGCTCAGGTCATGATCCTAGGGTCCTGGGATTGAGCCCCGAATCGGGCTCTCTGCTCAGTGGGGAGACTGCTTCACCCTTTCTCTCTGCCTGCTGCTCTGCCTACTTGTAATCTCTCTCTCTGTCAAATAAATAAATAAAATTTTTAAAAAATTAAAATATTAAAAAAAAGACGGCAAGCAACAAATCCAGACTGTATTGTCAGCTTATACAACACTAGACCGAGAGAGGGATAAACTGCATTAGTTCTAAGTCCAGCTGACCTCTCCAAACATTTGCTGGCTTCTCTTCTCCAAATGAAAGATACTTATGTCATTTGCCTGCAACTAAATACCTATCCTAAGCTATGAGAGCAAGCAGTATGACTGGAAATGCTTTTCTCCTAGAACTTTCTAGATTAGAATTGTAATTAAATTATGTCAATATACCAACTCAAAAAAATGGATGGTAATTATAAAATCTTTTTTTTAAGATTTTATTTATTTATTTGACAGAGATCACAAGTAGGCAGAGAGGCAGGCAGAGGGAGAGAGAGAGGAAGAAGCAGGCTCCCTGCTAAGCAGAGAGCCCGACATGGGGCTCAATCCCAGGACCCTGAGATCATGACCTGAGCTGAAGGCAGAGGCTTAACCCACTGAGCCACCCAGGTGCCCCGGTAATTATCAAATCTTAAAAGTAAGTGTTAGACATAAAGTCAAAGCCAGTCATTAAGTAAGATCCGCTAGTTGTAGTTACATTTGGACCGCTTGTTCTTCACACTGCCTTCACCAAATAACCTTCTTTCTCTGTTTTTTTAAAGATTTTATTTATTTATTTATTTATTTATTTATTTATTTAGGGATTTCCTGCAAGAGGGTAGGTGGAGGGAGAGGAGAGAGAAAGAGAAATCTCAGGCAAACTCCATGCCAAGTGCAGAGTCTGATGTGGGGCTTGATCTCATGACCCTGAGATCATGACCTGATAATGAGATGAAATCTACAGTAGAATGTTTAACCTACTGAACCACACAGACGCCCCACCTTCTTTCTCTATTTTAAAGATAGGTCATGTGATTGTAGCAATTCAATTTCATTATGACAATCAACTATCATGTGAAGAGGAAGAAATTAAAACTAGATGGCTGGTGCATTCTCCTTTCTTCCAGCAGCCTGCCCTCTAAATCACAAATTTCTCTCCCTAACATGCTCGTGTGAGTTTTCAGAAAATAGTAGAATATATCTCGTACCCATTCCAATGTAATTGCTTTCAGGGAGAGGAGGACGGGGTTGGGAACTTAAGGCAAGGGAGATGAATAACAAACTAGCTAAATGTTTTCAGACCTGAAAAAGATCTCATATAACTTGAGTCCTGGTTATTATCCAAAAAACTATTTAGTCTGCTCCCACATGGGCTGTTCAAAGTTATTTTGAAAGTAATTTTGAATAATTTTAGTTATTTGTAAAAAAGTCCTGACTTCTTTGAAATAAAGAATTCATGGAAAAGTGAATAAAAGAAAATCTGAATGCCCATAAATGCTTAATAAGACAAAATATTTCCAAATGGTATATCAAATTACTTTATAAGATGTCATTTATAACTAAAAAAATAATGTGGGTTTATCATTAATGGTTATTACTATTGACTAATTTAATAATCAAAGGAAGAAAATCTTTGGGACCACTTAAAATACCAACCAAATCAATATTAACAAAAAACAAAGTACTTGTGTTTATTTTATTAATAAAAATATGAACCACTAATCAAAATGGTTAAGGAAAAGCAAGCATGACAAGTTTCAGCTGTAGTTACTTTTAGTTTTCAACTTTGCCTATAATTTCTTTCTTAATATATATTACACCCTTTGAATTTCTAAAACACAAATGAAAAATCCAGTCTTATGAAGGGTAAACAACCCATTATGAACACATTTAGACATAGACATTTTTCATGTAAAAATCAAACTGGATGTTTAAAATCAAATGCTTTAAGTTGATTGTCTGTCACTAGTGCACTGTTCCCTATAAAAGTGTGAGTATTGTTAGGAGGAGAGACCCACCCTAAGTATGGGTGACCTTCACTATAGAGACACAAGTAGAAAATTGGAGCAAAGTAAGTGGTGGAAGTCAGGAAAATCTAACAATGTCTCCATGCTAATTAATCCTAAGCACATTTTCCTTAGAATCAACAAAGCATTAATCACTGCTTCTCACACTCACATGGAGATACTTGCATTTTTATGCACTTACAGGCAAAAGGATGGATTACTCTTTTATAAGGATGTCATATCATCCCCCTTGTGGCGGGTGTGGGGGGACACTTCTTACAGAATTGGAAACTTCTTTGTCTTCAATTCTTTCTTAAGCCTTATGTGTTCCAACATGGCTTAATGATTCAGTGCATTCCATCTTTGCTATATCTCTCTTAATAAAGTTTGGATATCTTAGCAAGTTAAGAAAAGAAGGCTCCGGCTAATCTCCCTACACAATCATTTGTTAGTTGAGTGTGTTTTCCAGCTGTACTGTTAGTTCTTCACATTAGTCATTGGATCAACCACCTATGTCCACCACTAGTGATTCTAATGACTCTAAAGACAGACATATATTGGGAGCAGAGCCTTCTGTAATTTCCAACTCTGTTGTGGATTAGCTACATGGTTTCTAAGAACACAAATTCTTTGCAGTGTCCTTTCCCCAAAAGTAATGGAATGCAGGTACACTTTGTCATTCACGGCATTTAAAATCCCCAAAATATATATATTAAAAAGTTAAACTTCTTAGTTTAGTTGCAAATTCTTTCCCCAGAACATATTGATATGAGGCTAAATATCAATATAAATATAAATCCCTCAAATAAAACTTCTCTTTGCATCCTATGAAAGAGAGTTTTAAAGAATACTAATACATTTGAAACAACTGCATTAAATAAAAAGAAAATGTCAGTTCTGGATAAACGTCTTCTCACAACTCAATCTTCAAAGCTATTTGTTTCCCCATGAAAATGAGGTTTTAAAAAAGAAGAAAGGTCCTTAATATTTGTCCACACCAGTTTTCCCTTGAGACATAAACCCTAGGAGCCTTAGAACAGGTTTGGGGCTGACAACTCAAAGATCATATTTGCAAATTTTCTTTCAAGAAGTTAATTACTTAGATGTTTCTGTTACTTGGCTTGTACTTGATGAATGAATAACTGAGTTTCTTCCTAGGCACTTTTTTTTTTAAGCTTTTATTTATTTATTTGACAGAGAGAGATCACAAGTAGGCAGAGAGGCAGGCAGAGAGAAAGAAAGGAGGAAGCAGGCTCTCTGCCGAGCAGAGAGCCCGACGCGGGACTCGATCCCAGGACCCTGAGATCATGACCTGAGCCGAAGGCAGCGGCTTAACCCACTGAGCCACCCAGGCGCCCCCTTCCTAGACACTTTTCTAGAATGTTTTAGGATACACAACTCCTTAAAATAGCTTTATTATTTTTTCAAACTCTGCAGAGTCTATTGGCAAGAGTACCAGGACATCAACTGTCTTTTCTATAAATGTCATTTCTTTGGGATGAACCCTCTCCTTTGTTATTTCTTGGCAATGAGTAATGGGGAAAGACTATTTTTCCCAAGGTGCATTAGAAAATTTTAATTTCATAATTAATAGGAAGACAATAGTTATTTTATAACTAATTTTAATCCATTGTTAATTTGTTCCTGAGATACTCAAGTACCTAGCAACAACCACTGGGCAAATGTAAAGATCAAAACATGTGAATTATAAATACTGTTCTAAATCCAGGCTTTTCCTGAATTGCTGCCATTCCTAAAATATGGTTACTACAAGGCTATGGACTTCCTGGTTTCTCCTTAAATATTGCTTCTCTGTAGTCCTTTATCCAAAATTATGGGTATATTTTCTTTATCTGGAATTGTGAGTATATATAATTTTTCCCATCATTTCTTTATATTTTCTCCATTTTGGATCACTATTTGGGAGATTGTGAGAAAAAAATGTAAATATCCTTGGAAGCAAGCAGTAGTTATAAATTAGAAAATGCAATAATATGCAATGAAGGTAAAGAAGAGCATGGTAACATATTAATACTAAATCATCATGCTAGGGAAATAGAACACCTGTTTTATGTGAAGAATTAAAATTTTCAAATTTATATATGTATTATAAATTTGTCATGTTTATGATTTCTGTAATCAGATCAAAAATTCTTATCTCTGGTTAATGTGATTAAAGGAGAAACATTTTCTTCTTTATTCTTTTTCTTATTTTTTTCATAATGGCTTGTACAGTTTTAAATATGAAAAAATAAGAAAAGATTTAACAAAAATAAGAAGAGATCTGGATCAGCATTTTCAAGAAAGCAAGCAAGCGAGCAAGCTCAATGTCAAATGTTGATCAGTTGTATAAAGTTGGATTCAGCCCATAAATTCAACCCACTGACTATTTTTTTAAGGAAAGTATTATTGGGGCACACACACACACACAAGTTGTCAAATTTACTAGCAAGAGAAAAGTCAAATACACAGTAAAATTGTGATATTTTAAAAATGATCTTTTACAAATTGTGTTTATTTTTCTCCAAAATAATATCACAGATATGCAAATATATTCTGCTAATACGAATATCTCTGTAATGTCAGACTGGATACTAAGTGGAGAAACTCACTTGAGATCGGAAGCTAACTTCAAGGCCTATGGGGGGAAAAGTAAACAATGAAAGCATTCACTTAAAAAAAAAAGTCACAAAAAAGTGTTCATCTAAGGAACAGTTTGCCAGTCACTAAGTGGGATGATCCTAATTTCCACATCTATGCCAAGGCAAATAATTCAATTTCCCTGGGACGTTTTGGTGATACTATTAACATTACTATTATGGATACATGGAAATCAAGCTGAAGTTCAAGAAAGACATTTTAACTTCATGAATGTTGCACTTTTGTGTGTCAAGCAATGCACACATAGCACCTTTATATCACCAAGAATTATCGCCGAAGAGAAGCAGAAATAACATCATTAGTAATGAATTATAAACATCAGTGGCAGCATGCTAGAAGTGGCGGGCTTCTTTGCTAACCCTTAGCTGGGCTTCTTCAAGTGTCCCTCAAGAGGAGTCAGGAGACTGTATTGTCATTGTAGATGAAAAGAGTGAGGCTTGGTGATTAATTCTCCCCAGGAAGTGGAACTAGTAGTGAAGCAGGACTAGACCCCACTTTCTCCTTCTCCCGCAGTGACTTCTTACCATGCACAATACTCAGTTTGTCCTAGAATATTAGATTTGGTTCGGTCTTCACTGGAAGTCAACATCAGCCAGGCCCTGTTTTTTGTCTTGTCACATGAACTTACACAATGGATTCTGATGCAAGAAAGGACATTAAGTTTGAGCTTGGAAACTGGCCCCATGTTGGGCTGGCCAGACAGTTAGGTGACCTCTTTATGAAAACAAAACAAAACAAAACAAACAAACAAACAAAAAACAAAACCAAACAAAACAAACAACAAAGCAAAACCAACAACAACAACAAAAACTAAACAATATCTCAAGCCTTGTTCTTAAGATGACTTAAAATATAGCACATAATCCTACTACCTTTCAGTAGTTTGATGTACAGTTGAAGTAATCATGTGAAGGCTCTTTAATTTCCACTTCTCCCATGGACCATTCATTGCTTGTCTAATTGGGAAAGAAGGAGGACTTAGCATCACCCAGTAGATTATAATGTTTTAAGATCTGGGTTGCTGTTTAATGTGTTTTTGTTTCATCAGAGTGAAGAGTCATCATACATTATTAAAAATGTCTCCTTAATCAATGACAACATGAATGAATGATTACTAAAGGGATAGTCATTTAATAGAGGAGCATTTGTCACATATTTTCCTCTTCACTCATAAAAGAAGATAAAGCTAGCTGTTGAGTGCTCACTCCCTTAGGGAGTTGTGTGGCAATATAAAGCAAAAATGAGCTACCCAGGGTGAGTCCTGCCCAGGGTTTTGTTTTTGGACAGGCAAGAATACAATGAGCTTCACTTCACAAAATAAATTCTCAGAGCATCACAAATAGAGTCAAAGACAGAGAATCCTAGAGCCAAAGTCACATGTTTTAAGATCATTTACAACTGCAGTCTGTAATGTCATAGGTAAAACAAGAACACCAACACCACCAGCCAAGCCTTCTTGGTGTTCCCCCTGAGGTCTCAGGACTGGTATTTTTTTTTTTTTAAAGATCTTATATATTTATTTGAGAGAGAGCTAGAGAGAGTGAGCACAAGCAGGGGGAGGAGCAGAAGGAGAGGGAGAAGCAGACTCCCTTCTAAGCAGGAATCCCGATGCCGGGCTTGACCCCAGGGCCCCAAGACCATGACCTGAGCCAAAGACAGCTGCCCAATCTCTTGAGCCACCCAGGTGTCCCTGGTACTGGCTTTTCTACTTAATATTAGTAACATGGCTTCAAAAATAACTTCAAATGTATCGCTTCTCTTGCTACATTCCTTTTTTAAAAAATTTTGTTTGAATTCAATTAATCAGCGTAGACTGCGTCATTAGTTTCAGAGGTAGAGCTCAGTTATTCATCAGTTTATTGCCAATTCTTGACAAGGTAGTTAAAAAGTCATATTTTGCATTTATTTAAACTTGAGTTATAAAAGTGGCATTTGATTCACACTGATCAATATTTGATTTTATGACATGTAAGCAGAAATATTTAAACATCATATATCATCAAGGGGACTTGAAGACATTATTTGAAAGCATTAATTTTAATTTTCACAAAATGAAAACACAAATTGTGAACATCAACACAGGTGTTGTACTATCTGGGTTTCTATTCCAGATCACCACTAAACAGCTGTGTGACCTTGACATTATACTTAACCCCTTCACACCTAAATGCTCTTAATAATGCCTACATCCTAGTGTGGTCAGGAGGATGAAATGGGATACTTCATCCAGAGACTTTAGTGTAGTGCCTGAAATATACCTAATCAACACATGTTAGCAATTATTGTTATTTTTACCAAAATGATTACTGTGGCAAGAGCTTTGTGATTAAAATCAAATAGAATTCGAGATAAGTGAAATACAACATTAGAAGTACGTGCTTTTTTGAATTATAGTTTAATTATTTCAGGAATTTATCACAGAAGAAAAAAAAAAAAAGGATGAAACATGAAAGTTTTAGAAGGCTCCAAACACAAAATCTATCTTCTTTGCCCTTGACTTTCTCTTTGCGTTATACAGTTCTAGTCCTAGAAAAGATTAGGCAACTTGGACTGCGTTTTAAAAAGACAGATACTATTGAGTCTTGAATATCTTTTTTTTTTTTTAAAGATTTTATTTATTTATTTGACAGAGAGAAAGAGAACACAAGTAGGCAGAGTGGTAGGCAGAGGGAGAGGGAGAAGCAGGCTCCCTGCTCAGCAGGGACCCTCATGTGGGACTCGATCCCAGGACCCCAGGATCATGACCTGAGCTGAAGGCAGCCTCTTAACTGACTGAGCCACCCAGGCACCCCTTGAACATCCTTAAAGTTATTAAAAGGGCCATTTCTACATGTTCCTGTGTTAATGCCCGTATTTTATTTTATTTTATAAAGATTTTTTTTTTAATTTGATAGAGATCACAAGTAGGCAGAGAGGCAAGCAGAGAGAGGAGGAAGCAGGCTCCCCACTGAGCAGAGAGCCCGATGTGGGACTTGATTCCAGGACCCTGAGATCATGACCTGAGCCGAAGACAGAGGCTTAACCCTCCGAGCCACCTAGGTGCCCTCCCCGTATTTTAGTTCATTTATAAACAACAGGCTGTTTTAGAACTCTTTTGACAATCATAAAATGAATACGAATAAATTGACTGTGAACTCCCATCAGAGCTGAAGACTCTTCAGATGCATTTGGTTGTCAAAGGTGTTCTTCCAGAAGAGAAAAAGAAATCCAGTATGAGAGGCACAGTTGTCTGGGTACTTAACTCAAGGGACCAAAGAACATCCACTTACACTCCTGAAATATGTATCCTTCCCACCACAGATGGTCCCACCACATCCCAGAAGAGACAAAGTGGAGCTCCCTGACGAGGGGACCGGTGGAGCAGTGGGTTTGCGGATTGAGAAGGGCGATGGCACCTGAATAACTCTGTGCTACTCTGAGGTGTGGGCAACTCCTCTTCTTTGAAGGAGATGACAGCGGAAAGTGTTTAACATGTTTGCCACCTCCCTGTCCTATCGCTCCGATCTGCAGATTACCAGCTGTTACACAAAAAGCCAGAAGCCTGATAGAGAAATCAATTTTAGTAAAGGCAAAAGGAAAGAAATATCAAGGAACAAGACATATCACCAGAGTGCTAGGTACAATTTTAAATCTCAAAAATTAGAAGTACATGTGAAATAAATTATTGTCATTCTGAAAGATTAAAGACGGAAATTAACTCAAAAGAAACTAGACATGGTGAATATACCAAAACCAGAGAACGTGTTGCAAATATCATCAGAAATATATCATAAAATAGGCACTCAGTATTTTTATCATATAAAGTTTTATGAGCATAGAAAAAAGTCGCCCAACTCGTTCTAGAATGCTAGAAAAAGTCTGATTCTAACAAAATGGAAAGATGAAAAAGAAAAGAACTGTTTGTCAAATTTTGCTTCAGAATATGGATATAAAAATATTAAAGAAAACATTACCAAATCAAATTAATTAAGGTACTACAAAAACAATCATAAACAGGTATGAGTTATGCTAGGACTCTAGGATTGCTTCAATATTACAAAATTATCCAACATGTTTTTACTACAGGAAAAGTTTAACACAGAAAATATATAACCTCAATAAAAATAGCAAAGAAAGCATTTAAAAAATGGTGGACAGTCCGATTTTAAAATTCTTACAGTAATTGTAAATTTTTTATATATGTAAATATCTTCAGGGTATCATTTTAAGTGAAAACAGGATGTTACAAAATGTGTGGATTTAAAAATGAGATCACAATACAGTTCTACATTAAAATATGTGTTATATATAACATATATGTATACATATATCTACATTTATATATCTATAAACATACACATATACATGGATATGGATAGGTTCTGTAAAGTTACACATAAACATCAAATCATTATGGATTAGGGTTTGTAAGTAAGCTTAATTACTTTCTATTTTTTCTCTTTGCTTCTCAAGAGTTTCTATGTGAATATGTACTGGTTGTAATTTTAAAATATTTAATAACATTATTTTGAAGTGTAAAATCATAACCACTAGTTTCAAAAAATTAGATAATCTGACATCTATAAAGTAGTATTTCCACAAAATTTTTAAGCCTTTCAGTTTAAATTATCAAAAGTGTGCTCCTGAGATTTTGAAAACAGTGATTATTCATTCTCACAAATAATATTTGTGGGAATAAATAAGTTTCATGCTCAGGTGTCCTTAAGGTACTCATAACCCAGGTTCAGTGAAATAGAAACATAAGCCATCAATTTTAAAGCATTTTGATAAATGCTAAAACAGACCAATGTGTGAAGAGCTGTATGCTCTACACAAGCTTATCTTCAGTCCCTCAGGTGGGATGATCACCCTGTAGACTCAGGATCTTTGCACATGCTAGCTCTGCTTCCCCACTTTCACAAAGGCTAGTATCTTCTCTACCCTTCAGTCTCAGCAGTAATGGTCCTTGCCCTTGGTCTTCTCTTTCCTGGTGGACCTAACGAAAGAAAGTCAGCCTCCTTGGTTGTTAATCCCTGTTACACCTTCTAGATTTCCTCCCCACACATTCCCAAACCTGCAATTACTAATATTATTTATTCTACTCATTTTCATTTTACCAGTCTCCTCAATGAGAATTGAAGGTCCTAGAGGGAAGGAACATGTCTCTTTCTTTAACTGTTGTGGCTCAGACAATGACTAATAAATACTAATAAATACATGATTGCATTATAGAGTAATTAATTTCTTTCTCATCCATCAGTGAAAAGATTGACAGTTATCCATGGGATCTGTTCAAAACTTTTATACCTCTTGTAATATGTACAGATTATCTGTCTAGTTTATGTTCCAGAAAATTTATGTGTGTGTGTATACACATACACACACATATAGAAACAAACACAGAGATTACATATATACATATATGTATATATACATACACACACACACACACACACACACACGTGCCAGTTTTCATGGAACTGGTGAATGATTCTGGATAAATTCCTTAATGCTCCCCAGCCTTTTTTGCCCCAGTGTAATGTGACCAGAATCACATACTTCTGTCCTTTTCCAGAACTGCTCTCTGCCTCACTAGCTTCATACATCTACAGAACCTGAACTCAAATCCTAACTCTAGCATAAAAGTTTTCTGTGTTAGACATAAAGGTCATATCACAGAACACCACATTTGAAAAAGAAAGCACTTATAAATTATTTTATCGGACTTTCCCTTGCTCTGAAGGAGGGTAGAAAACTTGTGAGTCAATTTGCATATCATCTGATAAGCTGCCTCAGTGCTCTTTGGTAATGAGGTTGTATATAGTTACACAGATGGATAAGTAAAGGGCGTATGATATCATAGCCTAGTATTGCCATGTAAGTCTTTTGAGTGTCCTACCACATTCTTTCCAAATCGACCACAATCCCTGACACAGTAAGACACAGTGCCCAGAATAAAGTAGGCTCTCAATAAATATTTGCTGATTAATGATGAACGTATATAGGTTTCAAAAAGTAACAACCGATATGTAAACATAAGGTGGTGTTAATGTATGTTTTTATCATGATAATGATTAGGATGACAATCACGTGGTTTTATCAACTAGGTGGAAATAATACTGACGCCTTGCGTGTGTATAAGATAATCAGTATTGGTATAAATGAAATACTCGTACATAAGGGTGTTCCACTGTTTCATTTTATCTTAAAATTGGGCATGATTAAAATAATGAGTGGTTTAATAGAAATCCCATTTCTAAAAAAAATCCGACGCAAATACAAAAACAACACTTAATTCTTCTGTAGCAGCACTGGATCTCAGCTAGAAGCAGCATTCTTACATGTTTGGACAGAAAACAGCACTTCACTTATAAATAATGTTTTTATTTAAATAATCTTGAATTAAAATGAAACCTTTGGCCCTGCTAGTAATTAAACAGCAGTGCTTTATACTAGTCTTATTCTAAACATGCAGACAGAGAAAAACACTTTACAAATAAAAGTATACACAAGCTGCAGTGTTTTGGTCCATTAGGGAAGAGAACACCTGCAAAGCTTTTACTTCCCCCACTTAGGAATTTTTTTTTTTTTTTTTTTTTTTTTAGTGGGCTGAAGTGTGATAATACTCTTGTCCCCATATGGGAACCAGAGATTAGTCCCAACTAAAACATCCAGCACACTCAGCTACCTGCAAGCAATTGAGAAACCTCAGCTTAACGGGTATGGAGAGCTGGAACGAGAGGCACTTGAAACAACTGGCCACATGGGGCACAAAGAGAGAAGGGCACTCACAAGTCCAAATACGCCATGTGCTTATTTGTCTCCTATGGGGGTGGAAGAAAAGTCACTACCCAGTGTGGCCCTATTCAGTTGAACACAGCTGGAGGAACGGGCTGAGTCTCTCCACTGATAACCTCTGGGAGCTCTGGGCCACGGGTGCCCCTGAGCCTGATTACAGGAATCTGAGAAGGCTTCTTCACCGACCACACTCAGGAACCGGGACAGGATGGTGTTTAAAGCCTCTCCGTCTTGAGGCACAGTGACCCAGGGAAATGCGCATTTGCGTGTCTCTCCTCCGGAGGCGGGGTTTGTGTTTTGCTCTGTGGCCCTCAGAAGCTTGCGAAAGCCCAGAAGAAACAGAAAGAAGAGTGTGGACTCCCGCCCCCCCCCCCGCCCAGCATCACCACTAACCGTCCCATTTGTAAACTGATGGCGCAGAATAGCGGCTTAGAAGCAGATACAAACACTCAACATCCTTTGGGCTGTACATGCACACTCAGGTGCTCAGGAGTGCGGCGAGAGGAGTGATGTCATCACACCTGTCACCTGAGTACAGTGTAGGCGACAGAGCCTCACATTTCAGGCTTCTGAAGCTATGAAAATTGGGTGCAATACACACGTTGTTAGTTTAAAAACTCCAAGATTGTACATACATTTTAAATGTATGTTGGGAATTAAATTTCTTTTCCTTTCTTCTTTTAAGATTCCATTTATTTTTTAAGAGAGAGGATAAGAGAGAGCACGACTGTGGGGTCGGGGGTTGGGCAGAGGTGGGGGAGAAGCAGACTCTCTGCGGAGCAGGGAACCGGCTCTGGCTGGATCCCGGGAACCTGGGACCAGGACCTGAGCGCCCGACAGACCCTTAACCTACTGAGCCACCCTGGCATCCTGTGAACTTTTTTTTTTTTTTTTTAATCACAAAGAGATTAGAATTTACAATTGAAGCAGAAGCAGTTCCTTGCAAACACACCTTGGATGAAACTCACCGGTTTTTTGTCTCCATGCAGCTAACACAGAGATCTTTGTCTCCTGATTGGATCCCTCCTCTTCTGCTTAAAGTTTTCCAATGGTGTCCCATTTATATCATTATAACATATAAACCAGAAAAAAAAGTTTTTCATATGGTTCCTGCTTATTTCTATAGTCTTATTTCTTGGTGTTTTTATATTTATAACCTCTTCCTCAAATAATCTCTTCAGCAGTCCACATAGCAGTGTGCTGTGTGAAGTTTATTTACTCACCTTCTTTTAACATTTCTATTCTTTTGCATGTATTGAGTCCTTAACAAATCAGTTACTTTCAATCCTGGCTGAAGAATAGAGTAACTAAAGAAAATCAAGGATCTACACCAGAATTGCTAGCTTATTTATTTGGGAAGGAGGCATGAGTGGTGGTTTTTTTTTAATTCATGGATTCTTAGGTGCATTTACAACTCTGACCTTCAAGTTTAAATATCTATATTTCCAAATTCACCGGTACAACTTTGGTCATTCTGACTATCCCAACCTTCCCCAGTCCATGCTAAAATTATTTGTGTGATGTTAAATCACTGTGTTCACATCCTCTGTGGCACTGATGCCTTCTAGTTCTCTTCTCAACCAGCATATGAATTTCTTGTATCTTTGGCACCTAACACTCAATAATTTTTAAAGTTGTACAAAGGGTGAATTTGAATGTGAACTCCACACGTATTGATTGAGTCTGGTCTGTGTGTCAGCCACTGGGCTAGACTTGGTATACAGACTTTGAGGCTCATGGCTTAGTAGGGGAGACACTAATTTAACCTAATCATTACACAACCAATTAGTTAATAGTGATCTAAGGCACAAAAGAAAACAAAATCATTTGAGTAGGTCAGTGAAAGTCCCTGTAAAGAATTTCGTTCATGTTTAGAACTAAAAAGTGACTAGAATTTTCCTGGACTCAGTAGAAGCTGGACTGCTCTCAGCATTGGAAATAGTGTATAATTAAAAGTAATTTATGATAAGTGGAGGTTCACCAAAGACTGCAAGCAGCAGATCACAGAGGGCCTTGAAGGTTATGGTACAGCCAATAAATTCCATCCGAAATACAATGAGAAGATGTATATAACAGTAAGGGTAATGGTAACCACTTCAGATGTCCCAGACTGAAGAATTTATTACCAAGATTTGGTTACAGGGGAAAAGAGAGTGGAGTAACCAAAAGGAGGATAGTGAAGAAGCTTATAGTTGTGGTGTACCAGAAGGATGCTGTTTACCATTACCCTGAAGGGATAGAGAGGGGAAGGCCTGTGATAGCGCCCATAACAAGAGAAAACCGTGGTTGGCCTTCCCAGTGATAACTGGGGCCACAGAAGAAGTGCCTAAGGGACAGAAGCTGGAATTACAGCTGTGATACCGATGTCTCATTTTTCACAACCTATGGGGAAACCAGTCAGGAGGAATGAGCCTAGGAAACGTGCCCTGAGGTGAAGAGCAGCACAGAAAACATTGCGAATGGCTCTAATAGCACACGGGTCCACCATCAGCCTGTAATGACCAGGATGGTTGTGTGAAGATGTGACCGGGCTTCACTGGAAATTCAGTTGTGTCTGTACAGTGTCGTAAATAGAGGAGGATAAGAGGAGAGCAGATTTAGGGGGTTTCTATTGCATTGATACAGGAGGAAGTTGAACTAAGTGAGGTGTTGGCCATAGCGATGGAGAGAATGCCTGTGTTTGAAATATATTTAAGAGGCAGGTAGGAACAGCAGGGATCACTTCTTGAAGGGAGAAGAGTTTGGACTTTGTTCTTTATGTAATAGAGAGTCCCTGCAGGTTTTTGATCAGAAGAGATAGAAGTAGTCCATCAATTTGAGTTAAGTTGAATGGATGAGACCCTCAAGACAGGGAAACCTGTTAAAAGGTTATTGCAATAGATCAAGCAGGACAAATATCAGTGTATCAAGGTAAACAACAAAACAAACAGGAAAATGAAAGAATAACAACAAAGTCTAAAGTAAATTTTATTTAGTTAAAAAATGAGTATGGAAATAAAATTGATTTTTAAAAACCCTTCCCAATGTATTTCATTAATTTAATAATATCTGAACTCGATAAAAGTAATTTTATTAGCTTTATTGTTTGTAAGCCCAGAATCAACTGACATTTTGCACAGAGGCTAGTTCATTTGATTGATTTCAGTCTCAACATAGATGAGCAAACATCAAGCCTTAACGACTCCCTATGATTAATTCCCAATTTATTCACTTTGATAGCATTTCTCAAATGCCAGAAGTGTATTTTTATTTTTAAAATAGTAAGGTACCAAGAAAGTAAATACCTAAGATCACCTGTTCTTCTTCAACCTAGCCTTGAATTAATATGTATCTGGCCAAGACACAATTTTCCGGAGATCACTAAAAATCCTATAATTCTTTAGACCAGGGGTTAGCAGTCTCCAAATTTTTAAAGCATGAGGACTCTGGAATAATAGCAATTTTTATTTTTCTTCTTTTATTTAATACTTGAAACTTCTTGATCAGTTCTCTCATTCTTCATACAACAAATATTTATTAAGTATTTATTAGGCATCAAGGTCTCTGCTAGGCTTTGGGGGATATAAAAATTAAAAAACGAGGCAAAACTGCTCTTCCAAGTTGACTTTACGTTCTAGTTCTCAGTTAATGTTTGGTGGGTGTGTGAAATAATGGAATCCCTGAAATTCTTTGTGACGTGAACTACCATGGCTTAACATGAAATTTTATTATAGAAAGATATTTGAAAATCATCTATTTCAACTCAACTTCTATAAGAGAAAGGAAATACAATTCAAGAAGAAAGTAACAGAAGCTAAACTTGTTTCCTTGGTCCTTTATACTATCCTGTCTCTACATTATTATGTTTTACAAATGCATGGATTGTATCACTGAGTTTAAGAGCCAATAGAAAATCTTTTAACATCTATTTTAAATCTTTTCTATGTAACTCTAAAGTATGCACACGCAAAATGTGACCTTGCATTGAGGCCTGTCTTCATTATATGACCAGATTCTATATTTTATTCTCTTGCCCATTGTACTTTTATTCTTTTATAGAAAAAAAATACTTGTGATTTATGTTATATTTTTATTTTGAGTAGTAGGAGCCTGGTTAGAGACACAGGAATAAGTTAATTTTAAGATAGCTTTGTGGCTTGCAAAATATTATTAAATTTGGTAAACAAAGTTTATATACCACTAAAAATTCTAAGGAAACCGTTTGCTGGATAGGTTTGGCATCTGGAAAATGCAGAATTAATGATATGAAAAGGAAATTTTCATCTTTACAACATTCATATATTAAAAGGTAAAAAAAAAAATCATGAGACCTAAACTGAACTATCTTTAAATGGATTTTCATTCATTTTATTAAATAAGTAATCTTTTTTAAAGACCTATCTTTATTTATCACTGTGATCCCTGTGAGCAGCACGTACTTTTCAACTGAAGTGTTATATGGCTTTATTTTATTTCTTGTACCTTATTGAAGGTATGGGGACTTGAAAGTTATGGTGTTTAACTGAAAAGTCCTGGAGACTTGTACCAGAGACTGCTCTAAGTAGTGTGTGTGTGTGTGTGTGTGACATAAACATACATGAAACTAATCTACTAAGTTAGGCCTAATGCAACAAAACAATGAGTTAAGTACTTTTGTTATAGTTTGACAGAAGTAAATCACAGGTCAGCCAAGGCACTGGGACACAGTTAAGGCATCATCACAGCTAAGGTGTCCATCTCCAGGGTTTCTGCACACATTATCTCTGAAAGGGATGGACTCTGAAGAACTCATTTTTTTATTTTTTAAAAAGATTTTATTTATTTATTTGAGAGAGAGAGAGAGCAAGAGTGGGGAGCAGAGGGAGAAGGAGAAGCAGGCTCCCCGCTGAACAGGGAGCCCTGTGTGGGGCTTGATCCAAGGACCCTGGGATCATTACCTGAGCTGAAGGAAGATGCTTAACCAACGGAGCTACCTAGGCACCCCTGAAGAACTCATTTTTAAAGTATGAAAGAGAACATATCTTTTGAAACAGACTAAAAAGCCAATAGTTCCAATTCATTTCTATAGAAAGAAAAAGTGGGTATGTATAATAACCAGAAATAATTTTGATAATGGAAACTAAACCCTATTTTCTCCTGCTCTTCAGTGATAAAATGAGTGGAATCAACATTTAAGAGAATTATTTAGAATAACTCTCCCTGGAAAGCCTTGCTTTCTGAAAATATTTGTCAAAGAAAGGCCCATCCAAATGGAGGAAATAGTGGATCACAGAAGTGGAGGAACTGAACTTCAACCGTTACCATATACCCTGGGCCAGAATGAACTTGGATTGGTTCATAATCCCAAATGGAATGGAAACGTAAAACCAGAAAACCTTCTAAAAGGAAACATGGGACACTATCTTTGCAAACATGGAGTACGCAGTCATTTCTAGGATAGGGGACAAAAAGCACAAGGAAAAATATGGTTATACTTCACTTTATCAAAACCTTAACACTTGCTTTCCAAAATACATTATTAAAATGGAAAAGCAAGCACAGTCACTGGGAAAAAATATTCACATATTTTACATGTACCTATGCATGTACATACATATATATAAAATGAATCTTTACAATTCAATAATTAGATAAAAACCCAATAAAAATATGTTCATGATTTCACACATATTGCTGCAGAGAATGTATAAAAATGGCCAATAAGCATAGAAAAATGTGCTTAATATCTTTATTCTTAAGAAAAATGTAAAGTAAATCATCATGAGATATCATTACACACTCACTGGAATAACTGTAATTTGATATACTGACAAGAACAAGTGTTGACATAGATACAGACAAACTGCAACTCCCACTGTTGCTGGAAATGTAAAATGATAGAATCACTTGAAAATTAGTTTAACAACTTTCTGTAACATTAAGTGTACACTTACCTTAAAGCCCAAGTACTTCCAATCCTACATACTTACTCAAGGTTAAAGATATATCCACCAAAGCTTGAGTAAAAATGTTTAAAGCAGTTTGATTTATAATAGAAAAAAACTGAAACAACGTAGATATCCATCACTACCTAAATGCATAGAGGTTTTTATATGTGGAATAATACTAACTAATACAAAGAAAGCCATTTTTCATAGCAACATGAATGGATGTCCTCCAAAAAGTTACATTTAGGGGCGCCTGGGTGGCTCAGTGGATTAAGCCTCTGCCTTCAGCTCAGGTCATGATCCCAGGGCCCTGGGATCCAGCCCCGCATCGGGCTCTCTGCTCTGTGGGGAGCCTGCTTCTTCCTCTCTCTCTGCCTGCCTCTCTGCCTTCCTGTGATCTCTGTCAAATAAATAAATTAAAAAAAAAAAGTTACATTTAAGTAAGAAGTCAGAACAACAAGCACAAAAACATCTCATGTTTGTGGAAAACCCTTGAAAGACAAACTCAGAGTGATAGAGAGGTGAACAATGGTAAGCTGAGGTAACATGTGGAGAGTGAAGAGCAACTGGAAAGGTGCTACGAGGGCATCTCCTAGAGTAACAGCAATGCCTTGTATCTTAACCTTTTTGGTGATAGCTACACGGCATAGCCATCTGTCAAATCTCATTGTGCTTCACTATTAAAATGTGCTTATTTTATTGTTTTTAAGTTACACTTTAATTAAGTTGATTAAAAATCAACAAGATAGGGGTGCCTGGGTGGCTCAGTCAGTTGATCACTGAATGAACTCCTGATTTTGGCTCAGGTGATGATCTCAGGGTGATGAGACCAAACTCTGGGATGGGCTCCAGGCTCGGTGCAGAGTCTGCTTGGGGTTCTCTCTCCTTCTTCCTCTGCCCCTCTCCCTACTCACTCTCTAAATAGATGATAGATGATAGATAGTTAGATAGATAGATAAAATCTTTTTAAAAAATCAAACTGTATTTTTGTAAAGTCCAACTGTTTGAGACATCAGATAGCTATCAAAACAAGAAGACTATAGGCATTCAATTAAGGGAGAAAAGATCACCCAGAGGAGCAGAGTCTAATATTTAGTACCACTCTATGCCTTGATGTATTTAATAACTCTCAAAATATAGGTGAGAGATGGAAAAGCTGAACAGAAGATAAAGAGCAACTGGGAAAGCCCATAGGACTGTGAGTGATCTCTGAAGAAGGGGAAACGATTTGAATCTCAGTTCTCATCAAGTATAAAGTGGCTGATAAAGATCACAAGCTGTAAGTTGTGATCCTAAAAAGGAATTAGAATAAATCATAAATAGAGGAGCCCTCTCAAAGACTGAAACACTTTGCCACATCAGTTCAATCTTAGATGATGATCTTTTGTTAGCTGGAATATCTGCTTAAAAAAATAAATAAATAAATCTTCCATGGAGGAAGATAAAATCTTCTAGTGTCTTGAACTAAATCTGAAAATTTTCACATACAATCCAAAGTACACAATACAAACAAAAAAACAAACAAACAAAAAAAAAAAACCACACATTTTTTTTAAGGAAAGGAAACAAGTGACCAAAAATCAAGATAAAAATCAACAGGAACACATGTATAAGACTGTTCATAGTTTGGGATAGTCAGCTTCATTATTTAACTATGACTAATTTGTGTGTTTAAGAATTCTTGAAAAACTTGAAAGGTTTCATCAAAAGTTGAAAAACTGAATGGAGATTTTATAACTGAATTGTCCTGTGGAAGGTAGAATTCTAGATGTCGTCTTGCATTATTTCTGTACATTAGGTTGTATGGCTAAAGGACCTTTTCAGATGTAATTAGAATTACTATTAGTTGATCTTAAGCTAAAGAGTTTATCCAAGTGGGACTAGTCTAATCACATGGGCAGTTCAAAAACAAAATTTTCTCTGGCCAATAGCAGGAGAGAAAGTCAGAGATTCAAATTATGAGGAAGAGTCAACCTGTTGTTCCTAGCTCCGAAGATGGAAGGGGGCACTTGTCAAAGAATTGTGTGGTTCAGGAGCTGAAAGTCCTCATCCGATGGCTGACAGTAAAATGGGGACCTCTGTCCTTCACCTGCAAGGAATTGGAAATATCCAACAATCTGAATGAATTTGGATCCAGATTCTTCTCCAGAGATGAGAGTCCACCATGGTCCACACCTTGATTTTGATCCTATAACACCCTATGTAGGGAATCCAATCAAAAGTACCTTCAGTTTTAGCCTGATAAATGAGTGTTGTTTTAAGGTATGAAGTTTATAGAGCAATAGAAAATAGATACATATACAATAAACTGGAAACAAGAACTCATGATTTAATGACTATATACAGTTTGATAGAGTTCTAAATAATGAAAAGATGTGGATGATGAGTTGGAAGAATAGATAAAATTAAAATTCAGACAAAATCACACAGGAAGAAAAGGAACCCAAAACACAGAAATGAGTTTGAAATGTGGGAAATTTATCTGTAGTCTCAAAAGGAGAAGAGGCAAGAATGGGACCAAAGCTGTTTAAGAAAATATAACGGTTCAGAATTTTCCAAAACTGGTAAGAGATGAAATATATATCCAGCAAAAATATTCTTCAGAGGTGAAGGTAAATAAACTATTTTTACATAAAGAAAAATTGTTTCATTCAGAGAGAGAGAGAGAGTTTATGTAAATATTCTGATTTCAAAAAAATGTAATTTAAGTCAAGATAATTTCCAAGTATAAAGTGGGATGTTTGATAATGATTAAAGTTTCAGTATATAAGATGAACTTATTTTAAAGTTATATATAATTAAACACATACCATAGAAGTATATAAAGTGATAATTGTTAAAACAAAAGGAGGTACAAAAGCCACATAGTGGATTATTTTAGCAACCATTTCCCAGTAATAAAACAGAAAACCAGCCAAAAAAAAAAAAATAGCAAGTGTAGATTTCAACAGTTTTTGATAAGTATGACTTAACTGATAATATATAAAACACCAAATCAAAAAAAAGACATAGTATGTGCCAACATCCATGGAATTTTTACCAAAATTGATCCTATCTTGACACCAGAAAACAACAAACTGTTAGAGGTCAGAAACTATATAACCTATGTCCTTTGACCATGGTATAACTAAAGATTTCAATGATAAATAGCTATTTAGACAAATCTCAAAGTTTTAGAAATTAGGCAATATTCATTGATCAAATAAGAAATAAAAAATGAAAAAAGAAATTAGGATCTGCATTGTAAAAAAAAATTTATATCAACGTCATGGGATACTATAGTGATGCATAGAATCATTTTGATGCATATGTCAGAAAAGAACAAAGTTGAAAGTCAATAATCTTATTTGAAAAGAACAAAGTTGAAAATCAATAATCTTATTTGTTTCAAGAATTCAGGATATAAAGCAACTAAAAAGATAGAAATAAATAATGAAGCTAGAGCTAATGACATAGAGATCACCTTCCAGTAGACTGAATTTAAAAAGACTTTGGAAACACAAACTAAAATTATTAAACAGCTGGCAAGGCTAATCTGGATAAAGAGAAGAAACCAAGAGCAAATGCTAGCAATGAAAAAAGGGTCAGCATATATATCCTATAAATAGTGTAAAAATATTGAGAAGAATCATCATTGTGACATGAAATTTACAAATCTGAGAATTAGTTCTTTTCTTGGAACAATAGGTCTGGCCAAACTGTAATTACAGTAATTTTAGGAAAACTTAAAATTAACTCTTAACTTTTTTAAACTGCAGAACAGAAATAGAAAAGAGCAACAACAACAAAAACTCCAGCCCCACATCTTAATTGTTCTGTAGCAGAATCACAAGAAAATTGAATGCAAAGCCTCACCCTATCTTTTATGTAAAGCTTAGGATATGCATTTAAGAGGAATGAGAGAACTTGAATGTGGTCATTTGACTGGACTCAGAAAATTCTGGGAATCTTGAAACTTCAAATTACCTTGAGCCTGCCTTTCCAGCAAAAGCAGCTCTTTTTTCTCCTGTCAGATGTGATTTTCTTCTTCTAGAGGTAAAGACCTTACATGCCCCCACATTAACCAGCTGTTTGCAAGAGAAAGCCTATTGTCTGTCCTCAAGGTTCATACTCACTATCTCTTTTTTTATTTCAAACCTATAACCAGAATCAGAGACCATCAGTCACAGGAATACAAGTACAAAATAATTACAAAATTGTGATGACTTATGTTATATATCTAAGAAATATGTATGGAATTTCTCTTAAGGATACAAATCGAAGGAGATGGAATATAAAGTTGGATCATACCAATTTTAGTTACAAGAACACATTTACTTGAGATTCTAGAATCTGTGTGTGCGGGCCGAAGGAAGGAAAACATGATGGTAGAAAAAGAAATTCACAAAGAACAATATCAGGCTAATTCATAGTTCTAGAAATGAAAGCAAGAGCTCATATTTTACTAATCAATCTTTTCCTTTTACTGGACTTCTACTATTCTATAAGAATAATGGTGGTGGTGTTTAATAATCTGTTTTTAGATCACCGCATGTTCAAGTGGGATCTTGGTGAAGAGAAATTAACACCCTTAGAAGGGTGCATGGTGAGTAAGAGCATGTGGATCCCCTTTTTGTAAGATTTTCAGAGCATATTTGTTGTTATTTAGTTATTTACAGTTGAATCACATTAAGAGAAAAACACTTCTTTTGATGGGGTTGAAATATAGCCAAAGTGGAAGAAGAGGAAAGGGTAAAATAACAAAACTACAGCATAAAAAGAGCAAAGGGGGAATGATGAAACGAAGATGCATGTGTTTGCTTGTTTCCAGCTCTCGTCCCTCCTTTCCACCAGAAGGGGATGACTGCATGTGTGCTTGCCTGTTAATTCTGGTGATGTCTGGCCAAAGGGAGGTACTGATAGGAGATTGGTTGGGAGGGCGGAGCTGAGGTCTTCCTATCCTGGTCTTTCTCTTTCTATGTCAAGGAGCAGAGAGATTCATTAATTTGGAACAAATTCGTAGCTCTCTGTCATTCTGCCTTAACTATTCTTGTGAATGGTTTTATGTCACTAGTCATTATATTTTATATATCTCAGCAAATAGTTGTAGGTTTTTTATATAAATAACTCCTATTTGTTTTGATTCCAGTATGGTCTATAGTTAGTAATAGGTTTGAATAGAATTTTCCTCCTTGGCAAACTCCAATTTATTTTACAAATTCTATTGACTTTTCATTTATTTTATAGTGGTCAGTCTTCTTATTGAACTCTTTTATTAATTTAATTTTGTGTATGTTTTTGCTGTTGATTCTCCTGGGTATTTCAAATGGATGAAGAAAATGTCTGTAAATAATGAATAATGAAAAATTTCCTTCTTCTTTACAATGGTCATATCCTTCATTAGTTCACTTGTCATATGGCAATTGTAACAATTGATAATAGGCATCCATCATTTTTTCCTAATTTAGTCCTCCTCTCTGTCTCTCTATCTCTGTTTTTATCTCCTTCCCTCTCCACTGCTATATATACAATGTGTTTATTTGGAATGTTTGTGTCAAGAATATGTTCTTCTTGTCCCAGTATAAGTGTAGGTAATATTTACATTATTTTAATTTTAAACACTTGGGATAGATTTTTGTATCTTTGAAAAAACTATGAATACCATGATTTTTGCCTTGTTTATGTAATAAATGGTTTTGACAGCATCCTAAGCTTAATCCTTTTGTTTCCTAAGTAGATTATATTCCCAATGAGAATTAATAAATACATTAATTAATTTATTAATTAATATTAATAAAATCAATATTTTAACACATTATACTAATATTTTGTTTTAAATGTCCTTTATCAGTATAGTGTCTTTTGGGTTCTTTTTTTAAGATTTATTTTCTGGTCAATTTTTGGTGTCATGGTTAAACAGTAACTTTATAAGTTAGGGTTAAAATTTCCATTTCATTTCTTTCTGTGCTAAAGCAATTTACATATGATGGGAACTATTTTTCTCTTGAAGGTTTGAAATAACTCTTTGGGCATAGTGACAACCTAGAATGAAGAGTAAAGAGTAGCCCTCTGGAGGCAAAGAGTTATATTAAAAATTAGTGGGGAATAAAATAAAAAAGTTGATGAGGCCAACTGCAGATTTGACCAGGTTGTTCAAGTTAAGGTAAATTTGGCTAATTAAGGTTTGGGAATGAAGGTAGAGACTGGCATAGAGCAACTTCAGAAATGTCACAGAAGAGGGGCGCTGGGTGGCTCAGTGGGTTAAAGCCTCTGCCTTCGGCTCAGGTCATGATCTCAGAGTCCTGGGATCGAGCCCCACATCCGGCTCTCTGCTTAGTGGGGAGCCTACTTCCTCCTCTCTCTCTCTGCCTGCCTCTCTGCCTACTTGTGATCTCTGTCTGTCAAATAAATAAATAAAATCTTTAAAAAAAGAAAAAAAGAAATGTCACAGAAGAATTTTAAATAAAATTTAAATAAAATTTGAGGATAATCCCACATGAATGAGAGAGAAGCTAACATTCCAATAATCTACTCAATCACTGTTTAAGTAGTGAAACATTAACATCCATTCAAAAATTTATTTCAGAAAAACCATATCAAGTAAAATAAGCAAGCATTTTAAGTAAAATGATCACATATTTTTGAACACTTACAATATGCTGGCATTGTGCTATTACATGTATGTGTATTATCTTGTTTGGCCCATGAGAAACCTTTATGAAATACATCCTGTAATTACACATTTTTATGAAAGTCAAGGCTTTATGAACTTTACGAATTTCTCAAGGTCTCAATGCCTATTAAAATGACCTGATTTTTATATCCAAAACTATATTACAAACAAAACATCTGCCTGAAATATTATTTAAATGACTATACTAATACAACAAGCCCTTTTTGAAAGGTTACTGACTTAAATCTATAATAAAACTGAATTCCAAGGACCAGGTCTAGGCACTTGTGTCATTATCTAATATTTTTGTTTCAATTTTTATGTTTCTTGTCATAAAAGAGATTAGATTTCTATTTCAGAAATACAGAATCAGTGGGACAAACTTCTCCCCATCTGGAAATCATGCAAGAGCATACCTACCTGAAACTGTTGTATACAATGTTATTCTAAACTGGTGTTAATATTACTGAAATTTTCAAATATAATAATACAAACTGTTAAAGTGCTTTGTATACACACATATATGTATGGATGTGAATTCATATATGATGCATATGTGTATGCATATGTGATGTATACTGTTAAAGAAATACTAATTCATTAATGAGTTAAAAGGTGTATTCCAACTAAGCAGATACTTAATTTACCAAATAGTTTTCCAAATAGGTATTTACCGAGTTTCCCAACTCACATTTTTTTTTCTCTTGTAATTATGAGTGTCATGATCTACAAGATAAATGTTTCATGTGAAAGACTATGTAGCTCTTCCATGTTGTTGTCTTGACCTAAGAAAATAGACAACACATTTAAATTATAACTAAATTATTCTCTTAGCCAAGACCACTTAGGGCTAATTTTAGCTTTTTTATTTTCTCTTAATATCTCCTTTTCTTCTGGCAGAGCTTGGAGGGTAGGGGCAAAGGAAGAACTGATTGAGAAAGACACTTTTGGTAATTTTTAGTTAGATGCTTTGTCAAAAAACAGTTAAAGTTCTGTTTATGTTGCAAATCTGAACCAGAGCCCTCCATCAGACTGGAACTTCCTGACACGGTAAGCATCAGGTAGTTTTCTACCATATTTTCAGCACATCAGTACTCCATATGCTGTAAGAATGTCGCTAAAGTCTGGCAACAATTTTGAAAGGCTCTTGACATGTTGTTTGGTGTCATTCCCTAGTAGGAAGTGCCTGGGGTTGTGGCTGAAAAAAGGGAGGGGGGGATTGTGGCAACTAAGAAACACAAAAGCCTTAAAAATGACTGGAATATGTAAAGTGTTTCTAGAAAGTAACAGATGCAGATGCTTAATGGCTACGAGTTGGGTGGAGAGAGAGGAAGAGTGTGTGTGCGCATGTGTGTGTATGAGAGAGGGAGAGAGAGAGTCCACATATCACAGGATCCCCCAAATAACGGTTGATCAGATGCTCTTAGTTGTATTTACAACTAAGAAATAAAATGTCACATTTTGGATCCTATATTAAGATGTGAGGTTCTAGTTCTTTAAAACATTCTAAGGGGTGCCTGGGGGGCTCCGTCAGTTAAGCATCTGACTTTGGTTCAGGTCATAATCTCAGGTCCTGGGATCCAGCCCTGTTTGAAGTTCCTCCCTCAGCAGTAAGTCTGTTTCTCTCCCTCTCCCTCTGCATCTCCCCCTACTCGTGCACTCGTTCTCTAATAAATAAATAAAATCTTTATTATTATTATTATTAATTATTTTGAAAATTCATGGGGCACCTGGGTAGCCCAGTTGGTTAAGCATCCAAATTTTGATTTCGGCTCAGGTCATGATCTCAAGTCAGTGTTGTGAGATCGAGCCCTTTGTCTGGCTCTGTGCTCAGCAGGGAGTCTGCTTGAGATCCTCTCTCCACCTCCTTCTGCCCCTCTCCTGGTCACTCACTCTTTCTAAAATAAATGAATCTTTAAAAAATGTTTTGAAAATTCAACTGGAAAACAGTAATAGAATTCTAGAAAATCTTCCAGTCAATATTGATTACAACAGGTGAGTGACTTAACCGTCAAGCTTCTTAGTCACCTTCCATCTTCTCCCCACCAAAGACAGGCTTGTTTGCGAGAACCTCACCTCTCTATTCCACTTAGTAATAGTCAACAAAACATGTGTCCCTTTCTCAGACTATTCACAGAAAGTCATCAGTACATCTGCTGAGTCACTAGCCAAACCATTTGCCATCTTGTCACCAGTAAACACACAGGGAAAATTGTTCTTCTGCTTTAAGGTTGGACAATGGTAGAGAGTTTTTGGTTGGGTAAATGTTTGCTTATGAATTACAGTTACTGGCACTGGAGGTGGGAAAGGACACAAAGTTAGTTTACTGTTCATGAAATGTCCAATACAGACATTGGAACTCTCCTGGAATGTTTTGTAATGGTGCTCACCATTTCTGGAATATTAATATAGACTACTTTAACAGTACTTTTGTGTAAGTTGTTCTTCTATTGTAAAAGTTTAGTTCAAAATCCTGCACATCATATTTCCTTAATTATAAGATATTTTGTAAAGGTCAAACTTTGTATATGAAATACCATAAATATTCATGTAATTAATATCAGACCATTACTATGTATTTGTTGGTGTTTACACTTGCTTAATGTTATCTTATTTTGATCATAAGAGCCTTGAAGTTCCTCTTTGTTAAGTTTTTGTTGTCCTCAGCATGTTGTTTATAATATAACATATAGTCAATATTATTACTGTTTTCATATATGCATTTGATAATACTTTGGGAGATCCAAACTTACTGTCATTTTCTTTCCTCATAAAGATTCTTATGAATGAATTCAAGTTTATAATGTTAAAACCTGCTACAAATGTTTGTTTTCATTTATCGTTGTTAGCACAAAAAGCTTGCAAATATGGGTATAGACAAGTATTTGTGGGCATAGGACTGGGAAAAAGAAAAATGTTTTAAAAGAGTTTTTATTCAAATGTGAAGGTCATCCTGTATGGAATTGCTCTTAACCTTGTCCATCACATCTCCAAGTCTCTTGTATATTTTAGTACATTTCATCATTTAAGGCTGTCTGGCATCTCTCTCAGGAAAAGCAACCACAACAACAACAAAATCTTTCCAGCAAATAATTTAGAAATTCATTCAGAAAACAAAATGATAGCATTAAGAATATTGAAAGAATCAGCTTGGGGAAAAATCAAATAGCATTGGTTTCCTTCAAATAAAAAAAACTAGATTTGCTTACATCTAAGAATAAGATAAGAATCTGGTTTTAAACATAATGCCAACAAAGAATAATGTGTACCAGCCATTGAAAGAATGTGTATCATACTTGAAAGAATGGCTTTTATTTTCCAGCAAGTCCTAACATTAACTATGAAATAAATGAATGTGTATTTTTTAAATGCTGACTCATAAATATGTTATTGCATAAATTCATTCTAATTGTTTAGTGAGAAACTTGACTCAGTCATATGAATCAGTATAAAACACCATATTCAGGGGCACCTGGGTGGCTCACTTGGTTGAGTGCCCAACTCTTGGTTTTGGCTCAGGTCATGATCTGAGTCCTGGGATCAAGTCCCACATGAGGCTTCATGCTCAGTGGGGAGTCTGCTTGAGGATTTTCTTTCTTCATCCCCCCACCAGGCCTCCCCACCTTGTGTATGTGCTCTTTTTCTCCCTCTAAAATAAATAAATAAATCTAGAAAAAATAAATAAAAGTAAAACACCATATTCAAAAAGAGCTGAGAGGAGGTCTTCCTTTAGAAGTCAAAACAATTGATTTTTTGCTAACATGATTATTCATTACCTGTTTGAAAATAACATGAGGATGACAGGGAAATGTCATGTACTAGAATTTGAAATTTCAGTACATGAAATGTCATGTACTAGAATTTCATCCTAGGCATGAGCAGGAATAAAAATTCAATGGAACTCAGTAAATTTTTAGAAATATCTAAATATATAAAATTGTGTTTAAATTCAGATAATGCAGTCCAGGAAAAAGAAATGAAATATTAATAGACTGGATAATTGATGGAACTTTGAGATTTGTGGTCAATATCAGACAGTAATGATTTTAATTTTGTTAGACAACAAAATGCCTTAGTATGTGTTAGGCCTGCAATTTCGGTGAGTTCTGAAAACAAAAGTGTTTATAATAAATTTAATTGTTTGTTGTTTGGGGATAGAACAGACTTTAGTATTTTAATGGATGACTCAACAGTGGGCCCAAGAACACACACGCACACACACAGTCAGACACATTAATTAGCTCAAAAATGAGCATCTAAAACATCTACATTAGAGAAGGGAAAAAATACTTCACGGTAGAGAAACTGACAGTACTTACTGCAACAATGACTAATAAACAAAAGAAAAAAAACAGTCGTTTAGTGGTAAAGAAAAACAATCTACAAAAATTTAATTATTTGGAGAAACTCAGAATTGAACTTAAAAACTTTTATTGAAAGTTTGAGAAATAACTGATTCATAGAGGATCCAGTTGAGTAATTAATCAGTAACTGGTAGGGGTTTCTAGAGTGTGAAATTTATTTGGGAGGAAATAAGTATATAAATTTCATGTTTTTTAGAGCATCCATTCAACTAGAATCTGATACAGCTTTTACTTTAGAATAATATTTTCACTGTTTCAGGAGATGCAACCTCAAACTTAGTTTCATTGTTTTGATTCTCTGGATTTAGGGTTGTATATATTTATATTCCAAGCGTCTTTATGGGGAGCACATGATAGGTCTTCATTACAGTTGGTGGAATGAATAAGTACATTCATAAATACAGACATGAATGACTGTTTCTGGAGCTGCTTTGTGGTAAACAAGTATTTGAAAGCTACCATGTATAAGGCACTGTGCCTTGTGTTTTGAAGAGAGAAAGACACGTGTTCTGTTACCAAAGAACTTAAAATCTAGCTAAGTAGATAAAAAGTGTAAAAGTATGTATGAAATAAACTAGTTTGGTTAATATAATAAATAAATGCAGAGCAAGGAAATGGGAAGTCGGGTTTATCAGAGAATATATAGGACTAGAAATGGCCCGGATCGTTTGATAGGAGAATTATTTTATATATTGAGGTATCTGGAGAATCATCATATAAAATAAAGATGAAACCCATTGCAAAATAAAAGAGCATTAATCTGATTCTAAATTTTGAAATTCTCAATTGAAAGCAAGTGTTCAGGTGAAGCAGATGAAGCATGGACAAGTTGACTTGTGCGAGGTTGCACATTTATTGTCAGAGTCAGGAAAGCTGGGGTGAAAGGGCTTCGGGCCAGACTAGATTTCAAATGGCCCTCAGGAATGGAAATGGCATTCAGAGAAGCCCAGAAGGAGACTTCAAAGTCCAGGTCTCCATATGCATCAGCTATGGTTCTTCCGTGATTCTGCAAAAACAGCTCCTAACACCTTTAATCCAGTCAGTTTCATTCAGTTGGCACATTTCCTTTTGTATTAAGGTGAATTCTCCTGAAGTGTGTGGCTGAAAATATCAATCCTACCTTGTAGCCAATTAATATGGGAAATGCTTTCCTAAAGGCATAGATTAATGACATTTTTTATTATTAATTTGAAATATATCTCCATTTGAGATTTTCAAAAGATTTTGTTTATTTATTTATTTATTTGAGACAGAAATGGGGAGGAGCAGAGGATGGGGAGCAGGTAGACTCTGCACTGAGTGCAGAGCCTGATGTGGGGTTTGATTCCACGCCCCTGGGACCATGACCTGAGCTAAAACCAGGAGTTGGATGCTTAGCAAACAGCCACCCAGGCACTCTCCATCTGAGATTTTTATAGTAAAACCAAAAGCATTTCGAGTATCAAGGCATCATAAAACATGGCTTCTCACAAAAAATGATGACAAAACAGATGTGATTGGTTTTATGTCATGAACATGATGGGTGATTATAAAATATTTGTTACTGTGTTTTACTTTCCTTCTTAACTGTATGGAAAGAAACACAATTGCAAGACCTTTACTATAGTAGAGTAAAAATATTGTACATTTAATTTTTGACTTCAGAGATCCAACATGAAATCAGATGGCCTGTAATGTCAAGATAGAACTACACCTACTTTTATTCAGTTTAAGTTGAATATAGTACCTACTTATAAAATGAAAAGGTTAAAACTAATGCCATATGTGACCAATACAGCTATAAGACTTCCCAAATGTGTTCTGTTTGGATTAATAGTGACTAATATTTGATCAATGTTGCAATACATTGTAATAATAACAAATTAAACTTTAGAATCACATTCTTTGATTTCAAACAAATTTGAACATGTATTTTTGTTTTACAGTAGTAGACAACTATTATTCAGTAATATATTAATGATATAGAAGGGGTCTCTTTTCAATGCATCTTTATTCATGAAATGTTCCTCTACTTAACTTTGTAAAGGAACATTGTAACACTACATTTTGCACAGGAATTAGGTCTTTGCAATTACGCCAACTACTCACCAGCAGCAATAAATAAATAAATAAATAAGAAATAAATAAATAAATAAGAAATAGAAAAAAACAAGTGTGCATGTCAACAAGTTGCCTAACAATCAAGATCAATAAACAAAACCATAAGGCTGCAGAAGAATGCTCCCCCCTCCTTCAATTCATAGATGAATAGAATCAATGCTTGAGAAATTTCCCTGGAGGGTAGAGGGTGGAATTTGGAAACTGTAAAAGGAGCAATGAAAATGAGAAGAACAGATGGAAGCTATTAAATCAGAATAACATTGCCTCTTACAAAGACTCAAATCAAATGTCATGAACTTCTATTATTGACAACACAGGCAGGCAGCATAGTTATCTGTGGACTTTAAAAATATATTGTATGCAATATCACACTATAAATAGTAGTAAATTCTGTCTCAGCAAAGTGCTATGCACCTGGTAGGTGCACAATAAAAACTGCTTTGATGATGTTATCCTAATTTTAATAGAATCACGTGTCTAGAAATGTTAAAGAATAAAGATTGCCAAAGTCCTTAATATACATTACATATTGTAAAACTGTAGAAATCCTTAAATAAGGTACACATTTTAAATATAAAGATTATTTTAATTCATTGCAATGACCTATGGTTTTAGATAAAGGAGTATTTGAAGCTTTGATATAGTTTTAATGTTTTAAATGTAATCACGAGTGATTTTCATTTCTTTATCAGAAATGATCAAAAGCTCTTGGCACATGCTTTCCACCTGGAGTCCCTCCTTGACCTCTATGTCCTGAATGGAGCATTTTAACGCCTTAGGAAGGCATGAAACTATTGAGAGATTTGCAAATGAGTTTCTTTCAAATGGGGCACTTGGGTCTGCAGGTCATGTTGATGTACTTGCTCAGTCTCTTCTGCAGACATGTGTTCTCTTGATCTCCCACTAGCCCAGCTGTCGGTGCACATGTGAGCACAGATGAAGTTCTAGCAATTCCTTGCCTGTTTCCTCCACCTGCTTGACGTCTTCCAGTGGACACTTTTTCAGTGAATAGCTATGCTTCTCTTTTTACAACTCATTTGAAAGTATATTTCCTCTTAGATGTTTTCTAAGAAACTCTATGTACTTATCAACAGCCCTCTATGCTCCTCTTGATCTTTCTTTCATTCCATTTTCCCATATCATTACATCAGACAATAGAACACAACCCAATGGAACTAATGAATTAAATTTCTTGACAAAGAAAAAGAAGAAGAGGAAAAAGAAGAAGAAGAAGAAGAAGAGGAGGAGGAGGAGGAGGAAGAAAGGAAGAAAGAAAGAAAGAAAGAAAGGAGAAGGAATTAGAAGGAGGGAGAGAGTTATTGCTTCTTAGAGATCAAATAATAAGTAAAAGATTAAAGGATTGATTTTAATTCTTTTTTTTTGTTTTGTTTTTTAATGTCTTGATGATTTTTACAAAGAGCTCGCAATGATCTGTGCACTTACCTGAAGGGAATATTTATAGGGAGCCCCCTTTTTTTACATCTTAATTTTATTTTATTTTATTTATTTTTTTAAAGATTTTTTATTTATTCATTTGACAGAGACAGATCACAAGTAGGCAGAGAGACAGTCAGAGAGAGAGAGTGGAGGAAGCAGGCTCCCTGCTGAGCAGAGAGCCCGATGCGGGACTCGATCCCAGGACCCTGAGATCATGACCCGAGCCGAAGGCAGCGGCTTAACCCACTGAGCCACCCAGGCGCCCCTTAATTTTATTTTTTTCATGTTCCAAGATCTGTTGTTTATGCACCACACCCAGTGCTCCATGCAATATGTGCCCTCCTTAACACCTACCACCAGGCTCACCCATTCCCCCACCTCTCTCTACTCCATAACCCTGTTTGTTTCTCAGAATCCTCAGTCTCTCATTTGTCGTCTCCCTCTTCAACTTACCCCGATTCACTTTTCCTTTCCTTCTCCTAATGCCTCCTCTTAATCTTAGAATTACCAAAAGATTATTTTAGGGGAATTGCCTGATTTTCATAATCTTCATGGTAAGTTTTTTCATCCTGTTTTGTTAATTTTGGCCATTCTAACTGGTGTAAGGTGATATCTCAATGTGGTTTTAATTTGAATCTCCCTGAGGGCTAATGATGATGAGCATTTTTTCATGTGTCTGATAGCCATTTGTATTTCTTGATTGGAGAAGTGTCTGTTCATATCTTCTGCCCATTTTTTGATGTGTTTGTCTGTTTCGTGTGGGTTGAGTTTGAGGAGTTCATTATAGATCCTGGATATCAACCTTTTGTCTGTACTGTCATTTGCAAATATCTTCTCCCATTCCGTGGGTTGCCTCTTTGTTTTGTTGACTGTTTCCTTTGCTGTGCAGAAGCTTTTGATTTTGATGAAGTCCCAGAAGTTTATTTTCGCTTTTGTTTCCTTTGCCTTTGGAGACGTATCTTGAAAGAAGTTGCTGTGGCTGATATCAAAGAGATTACTGCCTATGTTCTCCTCTAGGATTCTGATGGATTCCTGTCTCACGTTGAGGTCTTTTATCCATTTTGAGTTGATCTTTGTGTACAGTGTAAGAGAATGGTCGAGTTTCATTCTTCTACATATAGCTGTCCAGTTTTCCCAGCACCATTTATTGAAGAGACTGTCTTTTTTCCACTGTATATTTTTTCCTGTTTTGTCGAAGATTAATTGACCATAGAGTTGAGGGTCCATATCTGGGCTCTCTACTTTGTTCGCATCCTGACACAAGAGAACTGAGCTGCATTTTGCTGTTGAGACACAGCTCATTATATGTTCCAGGCTTGGACTTGCCTGGGCTCTTGAAAGTACCTGATCATTCCTTGATTCAGAAAACTCTAACACGGGTGCCTGGATGGCTCAGTGGGTAAAGCCTCTGCCTTCAGCTCAGGTCATGATCCCGGGGTCCTGGGATCGAGCCCCACATCGGGCTCTCTGCTCAGCGGGGAGCCTGCTTCCTCCTCTCTCTCTCTGCCTGCCTCTCTGCCTACTTGTGATCTCTGTCTGTCAAATAAATAAATAAAATCTTAAAAAAAAAAAAAGAAAACTCTAACACACTGAATTGAAATGATTGCTCTGTTTATAATTATAGAAAACAACTGCAAATGGATCAGGTCTGAAGCCGTGTGACTAAGCCTGCAGGTTTCTACCTCTTTATTCATGATCATCATTATCAGTAACTTCTGTGAGTGCTGAATGGCTCCAAAATTCTCTCACCCAGTGCCTGGTGGTCCCTTACACAGACCATGGTCAGCCAAACACTCCAATTAAGGTGATATGAACTTGAGTAAACTAATAGCACTTTTCATTCCCCCATGTTCTGATCTTAAACCTTTTCTCTACAGCTGGAGTGGCTAACTTAATTCTCTAAGAAACTTCAACTGGCCACAATTAGTAACTTAAGTCATTTAGAACTACACTTAGCTGCAAAAAAGAGACCGCATCAAATTTGTTTATAGGAAAATTTAAGCACCCATTTTTTTCAATGATTTTATTTATTTATTTATTTGTCAGAGAGAGTGAAAACAGGCAGACAGAGTGGCAGGCAGAGGCAGAGGGAGAAGCAGGCTCCCTGCTGAGCAAAGAGCCCAATGTGAGACTTGATCCCAGGACACTGGGATCATGACCTGAGCCGAAGGCAGCTGCTTAACCAACTGAGCCACCCAGGCATCTCTAAGCACCCATTTTTAAAGTCTTAAGCTTGTTTATTTGTCATGATTATATTAACACATAACTTGATCTGAACCCAGTGAATCATACTTTCAAATATAACAGTTTTGCATGCCTTCTATATCCTTATTTTTTAAAATAATAACAGTAATATTTAGAACTGATAAGTTATAGGACACTCAGAAAATGGTATTTGTGAAGAGATAAAAGTCTCTTTAAAATTTGGTTTGGGGGGCGCCTGGGTGGCTCAATGGTTTAAGCCGCTGCCTTCAGCTCAGGTCATGATCTCAGGGTCCTGGGATCGAGTCCCGCATCGGGCTCTCTGCTCAGCAGGGAGCCTGCTTCCCTCTCTCTCTCTCTCTGCCTGCCTCTCCGTCTACTTGTGATCTCTCTCTGCCAAATAAATAAAATAAAATATTTAAAATAAAATAAAATAAAATTTGGTTTGGGTCACAATTTACCTGAATGCCTTCCTGCCTTCATGAATTGAATCAATGGGTATGGAGTATGATCATGTGCCAGGAATTGACAATGTAATAAAGGTGCAAGTGAAATCTTGGAGAGGTCGTTATGACAGCATGGAGTAGAGCCAAGTTCTAGGTGTTGCAAAAACACACAGACATCAAACATCCGCTCCAGTCTTAAGGGTGGGACCAGCAAAGTCTCCAATTAATATAAGTCAGGATGAACAAGTAGGAATCAGGCAAGCAGACTGTCAGAAATACAAGGTCAACCATTCCGAGAGGGAAAATCCAAGCTCTGCCATTTAACTTGCTATTACAGCCTGGATAAGTTACTTCTCTGAGCTGCTTTTCCAAGTGTAAAATGGGTATCATGGTATTTACCTCCTAAGATTGTTGCGAGGATTAAATGAGTTAATATATGTCAAGTGCTTGGGAAGGTATCCGGGGCAGCGCATGTAATACACAAGTATTCAACAATGTTATCAATGTGGCTGGAGACTCTTTGCCAGTGAAGTATGAGAAGTGAATAGTAATGAGGCTGGAAAAGTGAGTGGAAAATGGATCTTGGGAGAAAATACAGTGTGCATGTCATGTTACAGAGTTTAGGCTTCCTTCTGAAGGCCATGGGGACTTTAAAAACTTTTAAAGAGATGGGGCACTTAGGTGTTTCAGTCAAATAAGCCTCTGACTCTTGATTTCAGCTCAGGTCATGATCTCCTTTTTTTTTTTTTTTTTTTTTTTTTTTTTTTAAAGATTATTTATTTATTTATTTGAGAGAGAGAGAGACAGTGAGAGAGAGCATGAGCGAGGAGAAGGTCAGAGAGCGAAGCAGACTTCCCATGGAGCTGGGAGCCCGATGTGGGACTCGATCCCGGGACTCCAGGATCACGCCCTGAGCCGAAGGCAGTCGTCCAACCAACTGAGCCACCCAGGCGTCCCGCTCAGGTCATGATCTCCTGATCATGAGATCAAACCCTGCCCCAAGCATGGATCTTGCTTAAGATTCTCTCTCTCCCTCTCTCCCCTCCTTCCCCCACCACTCATGCTCTTTCTCTCTCTCTCTCTCTTTCTCTCTAAGGAAAAAGAGAGAGAGAGAGAGAGAGAGAGAGGGGAAGGGAGATCATGGTCAGTTTGAAAGATCCCCCCGGGGCTCCAAGCACCCCGGAATGGACCCCTTCTCAGGAGGAGACCCCCGGACCCAAAAACCGAGCCGAGTCCACTGGTCAGATGCAAACAGCACGAGGTTTATTGAGTAGTCACAGGTACCTGCGGGCGATCAAGTCTTAGGAGGACTCGCGCGCCAGCCCTTAGTTCAGGGCCTTTTTATGGGGTTTGGGGAAGCGAAAGCATACGTACAGAAGCAGAAGCACGGTTACAAAGTTTTCATTGGCTGGTTTGAATGTAAAGGCATACTTGGTGTTTGTAGATTGGCTAGTTCAAATGTAAAGGCATACTTGGCGCGCGGGAATACCCCTGATTGGTTCGCTCCGCATCCTTCATTTACATAGTGGGAAGTTACTTTCATTGGTCGTTAACAAAAGGGAAACAGACAGTATTGGCTAGATTTCAATCCTTCATTAGCATGTAGACTGACCATCGGCATTGGTCAGACTACAATCCCTTATTTGCATGTAGACTGACCTTTCAACATTCCTTGTAGTATCTTATCACTTTTTACAACATGGGAGGAATGTTTAAGGGAGTGGGAGAAGGGGGTGTTGGCTAAGCAAAGAGAAGGGGGAAGGAGGGGGAAAGGGAAGGAGAAAACCCTTTTCAGGTTTTGCACCTTAGAAGAGTTTGGTTGTAGTGTCTTCAAGGTATTGTTGGAACTGGAGGCAAAGGATAAAGGAGGAGAAAGCCGTATGAAGATCATCAACAAAATGATGACATCCAAACCAAGATAATGGCAGAGAGATGGAGGTGATAAGATAAATCACTGAGAATTGACTCTTAATTTGAAACATAAATTCATAGACTTGTTTCCATATCTTAGATTGAATTATGATGATACTACATTCTTTGTTAGATAGCAACACTGGGGCACCTGGCTGGCTCAGTCGGTTAAGTGTCTGACTCTTGATTTCAGCTCCTCATGTTCTCAGGATGGTGAGACTGAGCCCCATGACCCGGGTCAGTCTTTATGCTCAGTGCTGAGTCCACCTGAGATTCCCTCTCCATCTCCCTCTTCTTTTCCACCCTGCACATTCATGTATGTGCACAGGTGCACGGTCTCCCTCTCCCTCAAATAAACAAACAAACAAATAAAATCTTTCCAAAAAAAGAAGAATAAAAGAAATACTAAACATCACTTCTTCGTTCACTTTTTTCTACTTTGTGAATTATTTATTTTTATATGTTTTATTTGGAAGAATTTGATCCATGTAAAAGGACATAGGTGCCATATATGTAATTTGTGAGACATAATAATGAAACACTCAACTTTAGAAATTGAAACTTATCATTATCATTGATAACCTGTAACCCTCCTTCACCAATTCCTAAACTCCCACCTCTCCCCAAGAGGTAAACATTATCTTCAATTTAAATTAATAATAATAATGGCATGACTTTATAGATTTGTGAAATCTGGAGATAAACCTAAGTAATGCATTATTTACTTTCTTTCTGAAGTTCATAAAAGATGTTATCCATTTTTGTAATGAAGCATAATTTGTAACTTGCTAATTTTTTTCAACATTGTTTATCTAAGATTCATCTTTTGGCATGTGGCTCTGGTTCACTCATTTTCGCTGCTATATTGTATTTCGTGATGTAGTTATAGAAAATTTATGCCTTTGTTTATTCAGCAAGTGAGTTAGTTATTTTTGGTCTCACAATGTTGCTGTAAACATTTGCTTGCATGTTAATTCATGCATGTGTGGGAGTTAACTTGATAATGCCAATTTATTTCCACAGAGGTTATGCCAATTTTCACTCCCACTGGCAGCATTTTGAATTTCTGGTTTTTCCATATCCTTGCCAACATTTGGCATTGTTAGACTTAATTTTTTTTTTTTTCTTAACAATCTGGTGGTTGTAAATTTTATCCCTTTGTGACTTAATTTACCCAATTATTAAGAAGATCAAATGTCTTTACACAAACTTATTGATTTTTCATATTTCTTCTCCTGTGAAATGCCCACTACATTCTCGCTTATTTTTCTATGGATTTTTTATGTAAAAAAAATGAAAGTTTTTCAGATACTCTGAGATATTTCTTGATGTGTCTAAAATTGACTCTTAATTTGTGGCTTTTGCTTTTCACTTTCTTATGGTTATCCTTTGGATGTAGAGAGGTTCTTGATTTTAATGGAAGGTAACTTAGTGCTTCTGTGCTTCACATATGAACTCTCCTTCATTCTTCACTCTTAAAGATATTCTGTTCTTTCTTCTAGAAGTTGTAATGTGTTCCCTTTTACATCTAATTCTAATTCACATTAACTGATATTTATGTGAGGTAAGGATCTTCCTTCTTTATTTTGATGGACAATGTGCCATATAGCTCATATTAGAAACACAACAATAAAATCTAATAAGACAAAATGGAATAATACAAAGGACAATATGCCTCACTTCAGAGAGAAGAATAGTGAGGAAAGTAAGTTAATACTAACCATACCTTGAGTTTGTATGGCACATCAAAATCTAAGCAATCCTTCATGCAACCAGATGTCCACCACGTGAACTTTGGAAACATTGATCACATAATTCCACTCCTGTGTTTAAAGCCCTCAGTGCTTTCTTTTTGTTTTCAGCTGACAGCATTCTCTCTCTCTTTTTTTTTTATTATTTTTAATTGAAGTATAGATAACACAAAACGTTACATTCATCTCAGATGTACAACACAGTGGTTCAAAACTCCACACATTCCCACATGCCCGCCACAAGTAGACCCAGCTACCGTTTGTCACCATACAATGCTATTACATTGCCATTGATTATATTCCCTGTGCTCTCCCTTTCGTCCTGTGACTTATTCATCCCATAACCTTGAGCTTATATCTTCTACTCCCCTTCCCTCCTTTTGCCTATGCCCTAATCCCCTTCACTCTGGCAACCATCAAATTGTTCTCTGCATTGTGAGTCTAATGCTGCTTTTGGTTTGTTTGTTTAGTCACTTGTTTTGTTCTTTAGTTTCCACATATAAGTGAGATCATAAACTATTTGTCTTTTTCTGTCTGACTTATTTCACGGAGCATAAAACCATCTTCATCCACCCATATTGTTGCAAATGGCAAGATCTCATCCCTTCGGATGAGAAAAACCTCAGTGTTTTCATATGCCGTCCAAAATAGAACTTACACTCCTTAGCTTAGCCAAACACAATGCTTGCCCATTTAGCCCCCTTCTACCTCTGCAAAGATTGCTGCACCCAACCAGCCTGCTTGCCTTTCTCTTCCAGACATACTGAATTGCATGGAATTAAAAGATGGATCCCTGCCATCTTGTATTGTCATGCCTCTCTTGCGCTAGGAGGGTCGTTTCGTTTAGTTAGGAGGCTGCCAGAACTTGAGGCAAGAAGTGATGACTTACTAATTTAGTGAGTATGGAAATACGATGAGATCATTTGAGAATTATGAATAATATACATTCTGTAGGACTTGGGGACTAAGGAAACACATCAGAATGAGTGAAATGGGGAGTACATGAGAATGTATCTCATTCTATTCATTTAGCAAACTTCCTGACATGCTAAGAAATGTTGTTGACCAAATAAAAAAGCAAATGAAAAAGTAGGCAATAATTAAAACAGCTCTTTGGTTTTGGCCTTTCTGTTGCTTGGTTATAGATTTTTGGTCAAGCCTGTTATCTATATAGTCATTTTTTTTTAAACACTGTATTCTATTTCAAATGAATCTATACGTAGCTAGCTTCAAGAGTGCAATGTTTCTAAAAAGGTAATGTTTCTGTTAGAATAGAATTTTTTGTAAGTTCATTGTATATACATTTATGGCCAAAACTAATCATTTTTAAAGAAAATTTGTGATGGCACACTTTAACATTTGAAGTATTTAGTGAATCGTAATATCCAATTAAAATACATTGAAAGCTACTTTTTCCTTAGTGACAGGCAACTAAAGGCTTTAATGAAGGAAGAATATCAAGGTATAAGTATAATTTTAGTTCATGATTTCACTAATGATTCTAACTATTGCACACAATAGCCAGTACTAATGTTTTTACTCATTCTTTAGCTGAATCGAGGGCTTGGAAATTTGAACTAATAAAATGTATTCTTATTCTATATTCCTTTAAAATTATATGTATAGAAAATCTTTCAAATTTTCCCCAAGCAATTTTCTTGGGCACGGGATAGATACAACTCCCTTTTAAATTGTCCTTTTTGTAGAAATTAATTCAATTCCCACCAAATTTGCAATGAGAGGTGCCAACGCAGCGTGCTTCTTGTAATCAATGGCAGTCTGTGTCTTTTCAGACTCATTGCTGCACTTAGTGGCCCACTGAGCTCAAACGGCAGCCCATTCTAGAGGCTGCAGACCTTTTTCTGATCAATACCAGCCTCAGGATCTGGGAGGTCAAGTTTGTGTCCTTTCTTGCTACAGAGCTACTTCTAGGCGAGGTCACTTTTCTTTGTGCTCCTGGCCTCTCGCTCACTTCCTTTATTTTGGGATCATTGGATCTCTGCTTTCAAGCTCCCTGTACTCAGAGCCTGCTGAGCGGAGGCACTACATTTGTCAAAGTCTCTTTCCAGCAAAAGCCCTAGCACGGCTCACCTCTGCACCTTGCTCCACGGCCCCTCCTCAGATCCCCACGGAGGGCTGGTGTGGGCAAGGCCTCTGTACATACTCGTCTATTGTTGCTTTATCTGCTTCCCGTCCTTTATGTACAGACCAGCTATTCCTCTAGTGTTCTAACATGCCTCCAAAGGGGGAATGAGGAATGCTTAAAAATCCATGGACTTTGGGACTGGAGAAAGCCTTTTCCATCTGTGACCTTCTTAGCCTCAATTTTCTCAGGACTTTATGTGAGAATTCACATTTTACATAAATGCAGGATAATGTGCTTACCCAGAGCCAGCCACACTCTCTGCAAATGACCACACTTTCACCTTCTCAGTTTAATTGATTAACTCTTTAACTGATTAATTAATTTGACCCCACCCTCTCTTTTGAGTCCCTCTCTGGGATGCATGCAGCGTCACCCTCGTAATATGGACTTATAGTTTCATCTTATCAAAATATTTAATACAACTCTTTACTATTTCACTGAAATCCATCCAAATTGGCAAAGATTTCTACAGTTTCCACTGGACTTGCTGCCTCCTGCATCATAAATTCTCAAAGCTTTTGAAAAATGAAGCATGAGTTAGCTTCCATTCCGTGGAGGCTCCGCTCAGTTTTCTCAAGCAAGAGTCAGTGTTCCATGTTTGAATTTCCATTTCTAGACTGGGAATGCTCAATTGAGCTCTTTCTTCGTGGCACAGGGAGGGAGGGGAGTGGCCAATTCTCTTTCAGCCACCGCTCTAGCCAGAGCAATGGACAGATTTCTTTTGGACAATCTCCAGATCAGGTGGCTATTATTATGCTTCATCAAAGAGGGTGTACATGGCATTTTAACAAGCAATGGGTGATATCTTTAAACCCAGCTCTGGACGTTTCCCTCTGAGCGCCTTTTGTAACAATATGATATATGCTTGGTACAACCTTTATCTATTTACCCAACCATCTATCCATCTGTTGAAAGCAACTTTTTATTAAGTAGCTATTATTGCCAGATACTGATTTAGCACATGAGAAACTTTCAAAAAAATACTGATGAAAGAGAGAAAAAAATAATACAAAACAAAACAAAACAAAAAAACCTGAAGAAATCGAGAAGTTGTTGAAGTGCAGAGCCACAAGGCTGTGCGTAGGTGTGGCATCTCACTCTCCGTAGCCTTGCCTGTCCTCTTTCCAGCTTTGTTGCAGCCTTACAGGCTCTTCCTATAGCTGGCTCCATTCTTCCGTCTCTCTACCTCCTGAGGCAGCAGTGATTCCTCCTAGTTCTCTTTCTACAAAATTCTTTGTATTTTATGACAAATAAAAAATGTTTGCAAAAGGATTAAGGCACTCCAGTGGGTACTGAAATGTGCAAATGAATGAGTGGAAGAATTCTATCGCTAGTGGCTCAGTGGGGCCCCTCATATCAGAAGATATGGATGGTTATCAGTTACTGACCAGTGGATATTTGAATAGAGATTTTCATACAGACCTTCATTCATTCTCCCAAGTAGTCATTGTGTTACACCTCTGTGCCAGGGACAGATGTGAGTTTGCTTCTCTATTAGAAGACTTGAATGTGATGACGCAGCCTATGATCTTGTTAATAGAAGATCATGAGCTGCTGAGAGTTTCCTGTGTTTTTCAACTGTAACCAGATATGCCACCTAGCTTCCAAAAGTGTGAATGTCCTTCTGGGTCCTTGGTAAGTAAGTAAAGCACAGAAATACTACAATTTTTTTTTTTCTTTATATACAAACTCTCCACTCTCCTTCTAGAGTGGGGTGTATTCAGAAGGTACAATATTCATGAATAACATTTCATATCCTGCTTGTTTTTGCTTAACTTATTAATACCAGGAGACACGGAGTCATTCCAGAGACTGAAACCCGGAAGATGAATTTTCTCAAATCCACATGCAGTCATTCATAAAAGATGAACTGAGTGTCTACAGTCACTGCTTTAAGAGCCTTAGGCTAGGGTTTCAAGGCAGGCAAAAGACCCTTAGAGAAATTGTGGCACTGGTCTGAGTCCACATCACTTGTGAGTGGCAGAGCTAGAATTTTGACCCCGGACAGCACAATTCCAAAGTTGACATCACTGTCCATGAGATACATTGCCTCCACGTTAGCAACAGAATCTCTTCGTCCTCATGGGGTTGACGACCAACTCTGGCCAGAAAGACAGACGTGTGAACAAGGACCACCCTGTCCCTGTGATTTGGATGGGGGATGGGGAAGAGGTCTGAGAACGGAATCAGGGTGGGCAGGAAGGGTACTCGGGT